>NC_090323.1:195725058-205226738 GCF_040869045.1 Eurosta solidaginis | reverse complement strand
AAATAAAAATTTAAAAAGAAATTTTGTTGTGAAATAAGGAGCTATGTATGTGACGAATATTATCATCACTAAGCGGATACTAAGTAAATAAAGGCACAACAACAATAAAGCAAGCTGCCACTCTTGTGTACATCAAATCAATCATCATTTATACACATACATACAAGGCAACGAGAGATATTTTACACACACATGTAACATGAAGTAGTTACTCACATATGCAGACGCATATGGCTACAAACTACAAATATACATGTAGATGGCTGGTAACCAAGCATGAAGTTCACGAACGAGGAAACCGAGAGTATAAAACCAACGCAAGCTGAACATGACTAAGCAGTTTTGATTTAAACACGCTATTGGTTGTGTAAGTTTCCAATAGATAATAGTTTTAATATATTGAAAACTATTATGTAGTAAATAATTAACGCGTTTGCTTTAATTATAGTACAGCATGTGCTTTATTAATATTACGTAAAATGAAAGATGAGTATATGCTTTACTAATAGAAAAAGGTGCATATCTATTGCGACCCTCAATAGTGCATGCTGTGACACTCCAATTGCAACTAAATTACTAAGTAAATACTAATTGGACTTGTTTCAATAAGAATACCGTAAACTTAAATCTTGTTACACTCATTCGAATAAGAGCAACTCGAGAAAGGCGACCGTTAGCATGATTTGCGCTGCCATCCATACTGACCGCTCTCCCAGCAGTCGGCGCATTCTTGCATTGCAAATATGAGCGATGCTGTTACTATTATGATGTCAGAGTAGACATCAAAGAACGGTGAACTTACTTGGGTGGCCTTCAATGTTTTTGGACTTAACTTGTAGTACAATTGTGAAGTATAATTGTGAAGTACTACACTCAAAGTAATCTTAATAAAGAGCAGTTTGCAATACCAAATATTGGAGTGATTTATTCGACAATTTAGCGATTCGAACGTTAGCAGAAAGTTTGGAATAAGTAGAATTTCCCAAAATTCGTTACTGTATATATTCTTAGATACCTACTGTTTCATACACATGTAGACTCCGCAGACGTTGTTCTGCCCTAACTTCGGTCTAGCTGCATAACTTTTAAGAAGTTTTTACCTCTTACTCTCGCTCCCCCTCCCTCCCCCTTTTCCATATCCTTTTAATCACTTCTCCCTCTGCCTTTCTCTTTCTCTGTGTCTCTTACTCTCTCCGTTTTTTTCCTCATTTCTTTTCTACTACATCTATCCCTATCTTTTTATACTCAGTTGAGCAGAGCTCACAGAGTATATTAAGTTTGATTGGATAACGGTTGGTTGTACATATATAAAGGAATCGAGATAGATATAGACTTCCATATATCAAAATAATCAGGATCGAAAAAAAATTTGATTGAGCCATGTCCGTCCGTTAACACGATAACTTGAGTAAATTTTGAGGTATCTTGATGAAATTTGGTATGTAAGTTCCTGAGCACTCATCTCAGATCGCTATTTAAAATGAACGATATCGGAGTATAACCACGCCCACTTTTTCGATATCGAAAATTTCGAAAACCCGAAAAAGTGCGATAATTCATTACAAAAGACAGATAAAGCGACGAAACTTGGTAGATGAGTTGAACTTATGACGAAAAATAGAAAATTAGTAAAATTTTGGACAATGGGCGTGGCACCGCCCACTTTTAAAAGAAGGTAATTTAAAACTTTTGCAAACTGTAATTTGGCAGTCGTTGAAGATATCATGATGAAATTTGGCAGGAATGTTACTCCTATTACTATATGTACGCTTATTAAAATTTGCAAAATCGGAGAAGGACTACGCCCACTTTTAAAAAAAAAATTTTTTTAAAGTAAAATTTTAACAAAAAATTTAATATCTTTACAGTATATAAGTAAATTATGTCAACATTCAACTCCAGTAATGATATGGTGCAACAAAATACAAAAATTAAAGAAAATTTCAAAGTGGGCGTGGCTCCGCGCTTTTTCATTTAATTTGTCTAGGATACTTTTAACGCCATAAGTCGAACAAAAATTAACCAATCGTTTTGAAATTTGGTAGGGGCATAGATTTTATGACGGTAACTGTTTTCTGTGAAAATGGGCGAAATCGGTTGATGCCACGCCCAGTTTTTATACACAGTCGTCAGTCTGTCCTTCCGCATGGCCGTTAACACGATAACTTGAGCAAAAATCGACATATCTTTAATGAACTTAGTTCACGTGCTTACTTGAACTCACTTTATCTTGGTATGAAAAATGAACGAAATCCGACTATGACCACGCCCACTTTTTCGATATCGAAAATTACGAAAAATGAAAAAATGCTATAATTCTATACCAAATACGAAAAAAGGGATGAAACATGGTAAAGTAATTGGATTGTTTTATTGACGCGAAATATAACTTTAGAAAAAACTTTGTAAAATGGTTGTGACGCCTACCATATTAAGTAGAAGAAAATGAAAAAGTTCTGCAGGGCGAAATAAAAAACCCTTAAAATCTTGGCAGGTAATACATATATAAATAAATTAGCGGTATCCAACAGTTGATGTTCTGGGTCACCCTGGTCCACATTTTGGTCGATATCTGGAAAACGCCTTCACATATACAACTACCACCACTCCCTTTTAAAACTCTCATTAATAACTTTAATTTGATACCCATATCGGACAAACTCATTCTAGAGTCACCCCTGGTTCACCTTTATGGCGATATCTCGAAAAGGCGTCCACCTATAGAACTAAGCCCCACGCCCTTTTAAAAATACTCATTAACACCTTTCATTTGATACCCATATCGTACAAACAAAGTCTAGAGTCACCCCTGGTCCACCTTTACTGCGATACCTCGAAAAGGCGTCCACCTATAGAACTAAGGCCCACTCCCTTTTAAAATACTCATTAACTCCTTTCGTTTGATACCCATATTGCACAAACGAATTCTAGAGTCACCCCTGGCCCACCTTTATGGCGATATCTCGAAACGGCGTCCACCTATGGAACTAAGGATTATTCTCTTTTAAAATACTCATTAACACCTTTCATTTGACACCCATATCGTACAAACGCATTCTAGAGTCACCCCTGGTCCACCTTTATGGCGATATCTCGAAAAGGCGACCACCTATACAACAACCACCACTCCCTTTTAAAATACTCAATAACACCTTTCTTTTGATACCCATATTGTACAAACAAATTCTAGGGTCACCCCTGGCCCACCTTTGTGGCGATATCTCGAAACGGCGTCCACCTATGGAACTAAGGATTACTCCCTTTTAAAATACTCATTAACACCTTTCATTTGATACCCATATCGTACAAACGCATTCTAGAGTCAACCCTGATCCACCTTTATGGCTATATCCCTAAATGGCGTTCACCTATAGAACTATGGCCCACTCCCTCATAAAATACTCTTTAATGCCTTTCATTTGATACACATGTCATACAAACACATTCCAGGGTTTCCCTCGGTTCATTTTCCTACATGGTTATTTTCCCTTATGTTGTCACCATAGCTCTCAACTGAGTATGTAGTGTTCGGTTACACCCGAACTTAACCTTCCTTACTTGTTTTTCTGGACGTTAGCGCAGCGCACTGCCCTCAAGTGGCCCAATGAAACCAGGCTAATCTTGTTCATGCACCCACACCCCGTAGGACTTCGGTGAGGCATAACGTCACGGTGGGAGGCGATTTAGTCGCCACTGCTTGCGCATTCCTCTGCACTCCCTTTCGGCATACATCAATCGCGTCATAACTAGAAACGCCATTTTATTCACCGCAGTCCAACATTGTATGTCGCTGCACATTAGGGGAACTAAATTCCTGATTGAAGGCTCCTCTCCGAAAACTCTGTGTACAGAGTCTTTCGCCGTGAAAACGAGGGCAATGAAACATTATGAGTTCTGCGTTTTCCAATTCGGTGGGACAGTGTAGACAGAAAGGATCCTCCTCTATCTTACGCTTATTTAGATACTCCTTGAAACCGCCGTGCCCACTCAATATCTGCGTGAGGTGGTAGTTTAGTTCGCCGTGCTACCGCTCGTATCATTCTAGTATATAAGGGGATAAATTGGGCTGTATTCAAACGGAGCCTTCCCGATACCGGGCCACCTCGGGAAGTATTGATGACCTTACCACAGTAAGGGGCGCTGCTGTGGCGGATGGTTCTTTTCCCGTACATAATACTGGACCGCTGAGCCCGCCTTGTCAGGCAGGTGGTCGTATGACCACGATGAACGACTCATTATCTAATTGCAATAAGGAGAGGGGAGGACTGAGTTGCAAGCCAAGGACGACAACAACGTATTAAGCGATGCGTCGGAGTCGGGGAGCGACAGTAGTGCTGATTCCATGAACTCCGTGTTGGAAAAGCATACATATGAAAACGGAGTAGTGGAGAAGGGTACGAAGCAGAAGAAGTAGAGAGTAGAGAGCTCTGTTGCAGTACCGTGCAGCACTAAGAATTGTCCAACGCCTGGGAGCAGTGGTCGACCCAACAGAAGTGGAGATCGAGCGTTTGGAATGTGCTCATGAGGCGATAGAAATGGGTCGAAGACAGTTCAAAAGGTTTGCCGCGAGAAACCATCGGTACTGCAACCGGTACGCGGAGGAATAAGCGTCGAATGGCAGAATGAAGAGGCAGCGTTCGGCGGAAGGCAACAAGCTTGCTTTCAAGAGGCAGAAAGGACCCAATTCCAGAGCCGCGAGGCAGGGCAGCCGCATAGACAAGACAAATAGGCCGAAAGCTGTAGGACAGATGGGCCGCAATAGCGAGGTAGCAACTACCTCGAAAGCTGCAAGTCAGAGAGAGGACATCAAAAGTGGCGAAGTGCCAACTACGGAAGTAGGACATAAGCCAAAGGGAGATAACGCTAAGACTTTGGACGGCGAACTAAACTACCGAGGATATCAATCGTAATTTGCAAGTAGTGGCAGAAGCTGAAGAGGGCCTCGAAAACTCTGAACCAAAAAGGCAAGGGGAGGACGAAGACGTCACGATGAAGGTGCTGGAGGGGGACAAACAGCCCAATGGTGCTGCGAGTTTTGCAGATAAACCTTCCACACAGTGAAGCGGCGTCGAGCGAACGCCTGACGTGGCATTGATCCAGGAGCCGTGGCTATCATCGGGAGGAAAGATTTCAGGACTTAGCGCGCACGAATTTGGTGTTTACTACGCGCAAACGGAAGGACGGGTGCGAGCTGTAGTCATGGTAAGGACACAGCTGCATTCATATATGCTGCTCCTCAGTAGTGTAAGGACCTCGGATATACGAATGAAAGAGAATCTCTATTTTGGTACATCCTGCAAACCAATTTGCAGATAGCCAATAGGGGAAGTGTCCCTACATACATTGGTGCAACATCCAGCAATGTTCTTGATATTACTTTGAGCTCCGAACGCGATATATCAAGGCATGATTGGATGGTTCTTGATAGACCATCCTTCTTCGACCATCCGAATATCAGCTTCAGCATCCCCTTAAATAGGGTAGAGAAGGGAGGAACCTTTAGAAACCCGACGTCAACGAACTGAACGAATTCCAGAAACAGGTAGAAACAAAACTGGGACAACCCAAAGAGGTTGCGAATGTCGAGGAACTGGAGGAGTCTAATGAATTCCTAAAAAGCACGCTTTTGACTGCGTATAACAGAGCTGCCCCTCTAAGAAGGTTCAGAGGAAGAGTAAAGCCGCCATTGAGGAGCAATGAGCTGAGTCTTCTAAGAAGACAGGTAAAAGAAATGTTTAAGCTAGCAAAGACCGCGGAAAGCGAAGCGTGTCGGGACGAGTAGAGGGGTCGATTGAGGATCTACAAGCGTGAAATTTCCAGGGCGAAGAGAATCTCATGGAAAAGTTTCTGTGCGGACATAGAGTGCTCCAGCGAAACAGCACGGTTGAAAAAAGTCCTAGCAAGTGGAAACATAGTCTAGGGACTAATAAAAAAGGAGAACGGGGAATGGTCAGTTAAAAGTTTCTGGGTTTCGAAGCAGATGAAACAGTCAGAGAATCGAGTGGCAAACATACGGAACGAAAATGATATTAGGTTGATGTTGCCTTAAGAAAGTTACTACGCCTCGATTCCTGCCTGCCATAATGCCAACATTATCTGTTCCTTAGCCCCTCAATTTTTTTTAAATCTAGCCCAAATTCATTCAATATTCTTAAAAAAACGGTTTATCTAAAATTTTGAAAAAAATCTAAAAGTTGCTAAAAAATTTCTAAAAAAAAAAAAGGTGAAAAAAGCTTAAAGCTAAATCGCAACTTTTTAAGCTAAAAAAAGCTTGAAAAAAGCGAAAATGGCAACACTGGCTGGATAGCTGGCGCCATATATGTAATACTCCTATATGGCTAATAGAAAATATTCGCAATGTGTTTTGAATTCGAAATCAAAACAAATAAAATTTTTGTGATTGTAGCAGCATAAGTGTGACAAGAAAAAATTTTAATTTATGTAGGTACACTCGATTGCATTGTATAAATATTACCAGGTAAAACCATTTACTCTTCTTGGTCATAATGGTTTTTTGACTTTTAAAAAAATTTTAAAATCACTCTCTTAAACTTTGTGGAAATGTCAAACCAAAGTAAATAAAAAAAAATTGTTGGTTTGACATTTTTCACTTTTTTAAATCCCAAAAAAATAAAATGCCTATGAAATAAGTGAAAAAATATTTCGAAAAGTTATGAAAATTAGTTACCAATATAATGGATGCCTCAACACGTCCTATTTTTGCAAAGGGACAAAAGAAAAGACCTTACTTCTTGACCTCTTCTAATTAAGAAGCGAATGTTGGAGTCCACTCCTATGGATTTTTCATTCATCCTTCTTCACTTGATTGGTACGTCTTTAACCCTTAAATATGCTGAAACTTCACTTTATAAGAGATCAGCGGTCTCAAGTGTCTTCGCTACTGCGGAAAAAAAAATGATTTTGGATGTATTCTTTGGTTTGTTTTTGCCCTTTTCCTCGATGTTGGAAGATACATTTTTTAATTGGCGCTTAACCGTTTAGGAGATGCTGATCGTTGCGTAACAAGTCACTCCAGCTAACCCTCTTTCGCGATAACTGACGCAACAGGGGGCACCAAGAAAGATCAAAGTCTTCCCCCACCTGCTTCTCTGAACCCAGTGGAGATCTTCCCATAACTTGCCCACGCCAGCAAAAACGCTGTAGCTCTTCGCAGCTTAGGTAAACATCATCGTCCAGTTGGAGTATGATAGTTCGTGGAGGCTGAATTTACCGGCTGAACGGTCAAAGTCTGCCGCCGTGGTGTAGAGCTCGTGTGTTGGCCTATCCATCAAAAATATTTAAGAAAATTTGTATAAATGGTATGGATTGTCCCTCGGCATTACCTTGGCCTCGGCATTAGTTCGTCCGCCTTAGCAGATACATTTTTGGGTCGGCACAAAACATGTATTTAGGTGAGCCAGTTCGTAGAAAAACGAATACACGATACGTAGCCCTCGAATTGGATGGAAAGCTAGACCTTAATCTCCTCAGATACATATCACACCAAATTGTTATTATTAGTAGATATGTATCTCTTCCGTACACCTAGGCGGTAAGTCTGCTTTTTCTTCTCGTCGCGCAGACGCAGATAAATTTCTAAACAATTTGTTGAAGAAAATTCCTCAGAAGAGGATTGTGGCCTGATGCTTATTTTTGCGGGAAACCGCAATACAACTCTTGAATTGAAAGTTCTGGAATGCGGTTGAACGTTGAGACTTCTTTCCTACCAAAAAAAAGAGTTATTTCCACCAATAAAAAAATCGGTTTTGGATAAAGTATCATAATATTAATGTTAGAACTCAAAAATATTTGGTAATTCTATACGACAGCATGACACTGGTAATACGCGTCCAAAAATACCGAGAGAGATGTCAAAAGACTTGTATTGACCTCGACAATAATAATCCGAAGGCGGAAAATAAAAAATTTAGATCGTTCAAAAGATATTAACGAAAACCCGTAAAATGACTCCGGAATGCTCCGAAATCGAGGGTAGGATCTGTAGTATTTTTGCGCAGAACACCTTTCTGCATTGGCGGCCTTTGACCTTGGGTGGGTCCAACACCGGTTTGGAGACCAAAACTATATCCGCGCAAAACACTTATGTTCACAATTTTTTTTTTGTGGGTACAACAAAATCATCAAAATTACAACAACCACAAGGAAATTTTTAAAATTTCTTTCGCAAATATCTCTTGGCAGACCCAAAATTGTTTACCTCCGCTTTCGGATTCGCGATCCTGGATCCAAAACGCGTTTTTTGGTACCCCTCTTGATATTTTTGGACGTGTATTAAGAGTGTCATGCTGTCGTATAGAATTACCAAATATATTACAGTTTGTTGTTATATTTCTGTTATGAAAACAAAACCAAAATAAAAAAATTAAAATGTGAGAGCAGTGAGAATTGTAAAATTTTTTTAAACGTCATTTCGGCTCTCACCGGTTTTACCTTGTAATATTTATACCATGAGCTGGCGCCATATATGTAATACTCCTATATGACTAATAGAAAATGCTCGCAATGTGTTTTGAATTCGAAATCAAAACAAATAAAATGTTTGTGATTGTAGCAGCATAAGTGTGACAAGAAAAAATTTAAATTTAGGTAGGTACACTCGATTGTTGAATACAAAAACATAAACGTTTAAACAGCAATATATCGGTACTCTGATGTTTGGGAATGTACCCAGCCTTTTGTAGCAATATAGGAGTATTACATATATGGCAGGCGCGCACGCGTACATAAGCGTATCATAAGCGCCATTATCGCTCGACTTTATCACGCATTGCTTCGTGTAATTTTTTGTCCGGTTTTATGGAAAAAGTATTAAAAAAACTAATAAACAGCAAATAAAATCTGAAAACAAATCAGCTTAATTTTATAGGGTCTAATTTATCATCTTTTTCAATTGTGGGGCTACTAGTTTTAGGTTTGTAGTGACGCACTCGAGTTCGTCCACTTCGTGCGCTTGCCTTATAAGTATGGTTTTAAATGCTGTTGCTCGCGCCTAACGGCGCTTCCACCAAATGCGCCGCTACAAACCTACTATTACTACAATCTACGTAGCATGGATAGTAGCAATGCCGAGCACCAGCTTTTACCCCCGTCCCTCCCCTCCCTTTCCGACACTCGTACTCGCGTAAGAAAGAGTCGTCAACTCCTTGTCTCCCACACCGTGTGTTCCGTATGCCGGCTTAGAGTGTTTACGATCACGGCATCGGTCCAATGCAGTTAATACCTGGGCCTATGCCACTTTCATAGATGCTCTGGGCTTACAAACGGAAATCGTCCGACCCGCACATTCGTTGCACCTTGCTGCCAAAACGCTAGTACCAACTCACTGACACCAGGTACACCAACAGCAATCGGACAGCACACTAGACAAAGCCTATATCCTTCAAGGCGCCTTCATCCATCTCTGACTCCCAGAGTGACGACTGCCCCCTTATGCACTTCAGAATTCTGCAACTTAATTGTAACGGTTTATGAGGTGGGTTTTGTCTAAGGCTGGGGTAACGCTCAGTCAATCCAGAGTCGAGTAAAGGTCCCACAAATCCCTACTGAATAAATACACAATATTTATGTGTTACGAACACACGCACACACGCCTGGAGATATTAGACGGGCAGCAGCTTTACGTCGCAAGATGGTGAGGGGGCTTAGCGGCGGCTAACGGTCGTTGGATCAGAGGAGGTTAGGTAGGACGGTTGAACGGACGTGCGTCCCGCAAGGTCATCGCTTCAGCTTCTGCACGCTTCATCCCGGCCGGTAGAATACCTGAAATCATACCGCATTTCCTAACTGAAGCTGCAAATTTAGCAAGAGAGTGATCTTACGAGACACCTCCACCCTAGAGACACCCTTATTAGGAGTCTTAATTTGGATATCATGCGGCTATTAAATGAACATAAACGTACCAAATGGGAGCAGCATCTAAAGACTTGAACCTCTCTGTGGGTGTTGGTAAATTGTGATCAACCGTCAAATCCTTGTCTAATCCTACCAAATACAATGATAAAATATCTATAACCTTCAGTTGTTGTTGTTGTTGTAGCGATAAGGTTGCTCCCCGAAGGCTTTGGGGAGTGTTATCGATGTGATGGTCCTTTGCCGGATACAAATCCGGTACGCTCCGGTACCATAGCATCATTAAGGTGCTAGCCCGACCATCTCGGGAACGATTTATGTGGCCACATTAAACCTTCAGGCCATTCCCTCCCTCCCTACCCCCAAGTTCCATGAGGAGCTTGGGGTCGCCAGAGCCTCGTCTGTTAGTGAAACAGGATTCGCCGCGGATAGGTGAGGTTGACAATTGGGTTTGGAGAAGCTATATATTGCGCTGGCAACCTGAAAGGTTGCGCTACACAGCCCTTGAATCTGGTATTTTAGTCGCCTCTTACGACAGGCATACCTACCGCGGGTATATTCTGATCCCCTAACCCGCTGGGATAACCTTCAGTGATAAAACTTTATCCGATTCTTAGAATTGCGCGAGCGGCTTTTGCTGACAATTTATAATGAATTCTTCTGTAGACAAAGCCAGACGTCGTGCTAACAGACGAGCATATAAACATAAACACGACCTTCCACCCATTACCATCACCCCCACAGAGGTTGAAGCTGCCATCCGTAAGGCCAGGCCCTCCAAGTCGATAGGCCCCGGCGGAATAGCCATGCCAATGCTTGAACACCTTGGCGATGAGGAAATAAAATACCTAAGTAACACATGTTTTCAACCTGTCACTTGAATCCTTCGTCATTCCCGTAAAATGGAAAATGGCAAGGATAATCCCGCTACTAAAGCCTGGCAAACCTGTCAACGAAGGCGAGTCTTATCGACCGATATCACTCCTTTCGCCAGTAGCAAAGACATTGGAAACCGTTTTGCTCCCTCATTTCACGGCAAATCTTCGCCTGGCCACGCACCAACATCCGTAAAATGCACAGCACCACCACCGCGCTCAATGCCATTAATACTCAGATAAATTACGGGTAAAATCAGCAAAAACCCCATCATAGGACGGGGCTCGTGGCACTTGACCTGTCAAAAGCTTTTGACACAGTCAACCAAAGCACGCTACTCCAAGACATAGAAGGCTCACAACTTCCCGCTTGTCTAAAAGGATGGACCGCTAATTATCTGAGTGGTCGGCAGGCGTCTGTTCAATTTAGGAACGAAATTTCTAAACCTAGAAAAATTAAACAGGGAGTTCCACAGGGTGGTATCCTATCCGATTCTGTTTAATTTTTACATATCCCTTCCCCACCAGAAGGAGTCACAATCATTTCCTATGCTGACGATAGCACGATTATGGCTACAGGACCTGACCCAGCAATTGATGAATTAGTTTCTAAAATTAACGGCTATCTCCCCGATCTTTCGGTTTCTTCACCTCGCGCAACTTCGCATTATCACCTGCAAAATCCAGGGCCATCCTGTTTACGGCGTGGAAGGAACAGATGTCGCAAATATTGGACGTATGCGTCGATGGTGTCATATTACCGACTGTCAGTCACCCAAAGATCTTAGGGATAACGTTCGATAATACTCTAACCTTCAAGGCACATGCCACCGAGATCGTTTCTAAAGTACAAAGTCGCAACAAAATCCCCAAGTCGCTTGCCGGCAGCACATGGAGAAAATATAAAGAAACGTTGCTAACCACGTACAAAGCAATTGCCCGGCCGCTCATGAGCTACACATCACCAGTCTGGTCGCTTGGTCTTAAAAATATACACACTGGAAAAGGCTACACGCCTGCCAAAATGCTGCAATCAGAACTTCCACCGGATGTCTCCTTATGACTCCCGAACACCATCTACCATAGAGCTCAATATTAAAGAGCACAATGTAATGCTGAACAAACAGTTCTTGCTTAATTGTCACAAACTAGGACATCCTAGCAAACAACTGCTTAATGTAGCCCCGCCTCCACGGGGATTAAGGGAACATCTCCTAAACGCCTTTTCGAGATATCGCCATAAAGGTGGACCAGGGGTGACTCTAGAATTTTTTTGTACGATATGGGTATCAAATGAAAGGTGTTAATGAGTATTTTAAAAGGGAGTGGGCCTTAGTTCTATATGTGGACGCCTTTTCGAGATATCGCCATAAACGTGGACCAGGGGTGACTCTAGAATGTGTTTGTACGATATGGGTATCAAATGAAAGGTGTTAATGAGTATTTTAAAAGGGAGTGGGCCTTAGTTCTATAAGTGGACGCCTTTTCGAGATATCGCCACAAATGTGGGCTAGGGGTGACTCTAGAATTTTTTTGTACGATATGGGTATCAAATGAAAGGTGTTAATGAGTATTTTAAAAGGGAGTGGGCCTTAGTTCTATAGGTGGACGCCTTTTCGAGATATCGCCATAAAGGTGACCCAGGGGTGACTCTAGAATTTGTTTGTACTATATGGGTATCAAACGAAAGGTGTTAATAAGTATTTTAAAAGGGAATGGGCCTTAGTTCTATGGGTGGACGCCTTTTTGGGATATCGCCATAAACGTGGACCAGGGGTACTCTAGAATGCGTTTGTACGATATGGGTATTTTAAAAGGGAGTGGGCCTTAGTTCTATATGTGGACGCCTTTTCGAGATATCGCCTTAAAGGTGGACCAGGGGTGACTCTAGAATTTTTTTTGTACGATATGGGTATCAAATGAAAGGTGTTAATGAATATTTTAAAAGGGAGTGGGCCTTTGTTCTATAGGTGGACGCCTTTTCGAGATATCGCCATAAAGGTGGGGCAGGGGTGACTCTAGAATTTTTTTGTACGATATGGGTATCAAATGAAACGTGTTAATGAGTATTTTAAAAGGGAGTGGGCCTTAGTTCTGTATGTGGACGCCTTTTCGAGATATCGCCATAAACGTGGACCAGAGATGACTCTAGAATGTGTTTGTACGATATGGGTACCAAATGAAAGGTGTTAATGAGTATTTTAAAAGGGAGTGGGCCTTAGTTCTATATGTGGACGCCTTTTCAAGATATCGCCATAAACGTGGACCAGGGGTGACTCTAGAATTTGTTTGTACGATATGGGTATCAAATGAAAGGTGCTAATGAGTATTTTAAAAGGGAGTGGGCCTTAGTTCTATAGGTGGACGCCTTTTCGAGATATCGCCATAAAGGTGGGCCAGGGGTGACTCTAGAATTTTTTTGTACGATATGGGTATCAAATGAAAGGTGTTAATGAGTATTTTAAAAGGGAGTGGGCCTTAGTTCTATAGGTGGACGCCTTTTCGAGATATCGTCATAAAGGTGGACCAGGGGTGACTCTAGAATTTGTTTGTACGATATGGGTATCAAATGAAAGGTGTTAATGAGTATTTTAAAAGGGAGTGGGCCTTAGTTCTATATGTGGACGACTTTTCGAGATATCGCCATAAACGTGGACCAGGGGTGACACTAGAATGTGTTTGTACGATATGGGTATTAAATTAAAGGTATTAATGAGGGGTTTAAAAGGGAGTGGTGGTAGTTGTATATGTGAAGGCGTTTTCCAGATATCGACCAAAATGTGGACCAGGGTGACCCGGAACATCATCTGTCGGGTACCGCTAATTTATTTATATATGTAATACCACGAACAGTATTCCTTCCAAAATTCCAAGGGCTTTTGATTTCGCCCTGCAAAACTTTTTCATTTTCTTCTACTTAATATGGTAGGTGTCACACCCATTTTACCAAGTTTTTTTCTAAAGTTATATTTTGCGTCAATAGACCAATACAACTACCATGTTTCATCCGTTTTTTCGTATTTGGTATATAATTATGGCATTTTTTCATTTTTCGTAATTTTCGATATCGAAAAAGTGGGCGTGGTCATAGTTGGAATTCGGCCATTTTTTACACCAATACAAAGTGAGTTCAGATAAGTACGTGAACTGAGTTTAGTAAAGATATATCGATTTTTGCTCAAGTTATCGTGTTAACGGCCGAGCGGAAGGACAGGCGGTCGACTGTGTATAAAAACTGGGCGTGGCTTCAACCGATTTCGCCTTTTTTCACAGAAAACAGTTATCGTCCTAGAATCTAAGCCTCTACCAAATTTCACAAGGATTGGTAAATTTTTGTTCGACTTATGGCATTAAAAGTATCCTAAACAAATTAAATGAAAAAGGGCGGAGCCAAGCCCATTTTGAAATTTTCTTTTATTTTTGTATTTTGTTTCACCATATCATTACTGGAGTTGAATGTTGACATAATTTACTTATATACTGTAAAGATATTAACTTTTCTTTTAAAATTTGACTTAAAAAAATTTTTTTTTTAAAAAGTGGGCGTGGTCGTTCTCCGATTTTGTTAATTTTTATTAAACATACATATAGTAATAAGAATAACGTTCCCGCCAAATTTCATCATGATATCTTCAACGACTGCCAAATTACAGCTTGCAAAGCTTCTAAATTACCTTCTTTTAAAAGTGGGCGGTGCCACGCCCATTGTCCAAAATTTTACTAGTTTTCTATTTTGCGTCATAAGTTCAACTCACCTACCAAGTTTCATCGCTTAATCCGGATTTGGTAATGAATTATCGCACTTTTTCGATTTTTCGAAATTTTTGATATCGAAAAAGTGGGCGTGGTTATAGTCCGATATCGTTCATTTTAAATAGCGATCTGAGATGAGTGCCCAGGAACCTACATACCAAATTTCATCACGATACCTCAAAATTTACTCCAGTTATCGTGTTAGCGGACAGACGGACGGACGTACGGACATGGCTCAATCGAATTTTTTTTCGATACTGATGATTTTGATATATGGAAGTCTATATCTATCTCGATTCCTTTATACCTGTACAACCAACCGTTATCCAATCAAAGTTAATATTCTCTGTGAGCTCTGCTCAACTGAGTAAAAAAAACTGGTTAGGGTAACCCGCCCCCCCCCGCCGCCTCCTCATAATTTATTTCTGGGTGCGCCCCTGACAGACGTTTAAATTGGATTAAATTAATGTCCCATTAACACTTGATACTAGATCTTGATTATGTCAACTCATTTATGTAGCTTCGAGCAGTGTTGTTGCTCAAAATTTAGTGCACTGCCCCCAACTATGGTTTTGGAAAAAGATAAAACTAATTTTTAAATTAACAATTATTATTAAATTAATAATTCTTATTAAATTAATAATTATTCATTAAAAAAAAATTATTCATTAAAAATACAGTCATTGTACACATATCACATAATCGTTCTAAAATTAAGAAATCCATTCACTTGTGCAAATAAACAATTATAAAAAATTTTCTTTAGACAGAGCAAAAGCTGTTTGTTAAATTTTTATTATACCTGAAATTTTATGAGCAGGGCCGGATTAAGAAGTAGGCAAAATAGGCAGTTGCCTGGGGACCTCGATTTAGGAGGCCCCGAAAAATGAAAAAGACTTCTAAAATTTTCTTACAAACATAAAATTCTAGACTAAATACAACTCAGTTGAACGCATTCAAAAGGCGACGACCGACAAACTAGACAAGGTTCTCAACAATGACATTTCCGACTCAGTTGGCAAATTGTATGAGCAAAGTAGTGTATCGAAGTGAAAGGAGAGTATATTGAATGATAAAAAAAAGGTTTACAACTTTTCTTCAGTTGAAGGTCATACTGGTGAAAGTGTAGCGAATCAAACTTTAAAGTTTCTTACTGAAGACTGTGGTTTAGATATTCAAAATTGTAGACGACAAAAATATGACAACGGATTAAACATGTCCGGGAAGTATAAAGGTGTGCAAGCAAGAATATTGAGTTTTAATGAGAATGCGATCTATGTTCCTGTTCCGCGCATTCCCTTAATTTGGTTGGAGAGCATGCTGTGAAGTGCTGTTTTTGTGCAGTAGATTTTTTCGCCATTATGCACTATGCATAATTTTTTTCGGTTTCCACCTATCATTGGGGCGTATTAAAAAATAAAATATAGAGAAAACTTTGAAGACATTTTCAACTACACGCTGGGAAGCACATTCGAATGCGACGAATGTAGTTTACGATTCATTTGATATCATATTAGAGGCTCTAGAAATCATTGCTGATGATGAATCGCAAAATACTGATACTCGTTATGAGGCGACATGTATCGCGAATTCGAATTTAGTTTCATGTCGATTTTATGGAACTCTATTTTGACTGCTATGCGTTCAGCGAGTACCTCAGTCATTGGAAAGTGAGAAAGCAGATTTGCAAAGGTGTGGTTTTTTTTTACGGATCGTTAGAAGAGAGTTTAGTTTCATTCCGTGAAATGTTCAATGATTTCGAGGAAAAAAAAAAAACAATTATTACCTGGTGTAGGTTATACAGAAATCGTAAAACGTACTCGTAGAAAAAACCAACCTAATGACGGAAATGCTCCAGAAGTCCAGAAGTAGAATTTTCGCCTCGCGATGATTTTAGGTCAAAACACTTCCTCGAAATCAACGACAATCTTCACAGTGAAATCAAACGACGTGCGAAAGTGTATATGGAAGTTTCAGAAAGATTTGCATTTCTAATCAACTTTTCTCTAAGCGATGGAGACCTCCACGATGCTATAAATAACTTAGTTCGTTTTCATTCTAGAGATTTGGAAGAATTTTTCATTAAAATGAAACAATTTCAAAGATACGTGAACTCCAGATACACTGATGCACAAAAAACTCATAGTCATTTGTATAAGATTCTAATGGGAGATCAATTAGCCGATTTATTTCCTAACACAGAAATAGCTCTTCGGAGCACAAATTGTTCTGCCGAACGATCCTTCTCGCAATTAAAAAGAATCAAAGCTGCTGAGAAGAGCTACAACGCTACAAGAGCGACTCGAGTTGTTAGATATACTTTGCATTGAGTCAGATTAATTGAACAAAATCGATATTGATGATATAATTGATTAATTTGCCGAAAACAAATGTAGAAAACGACATTTTTAAAATGTAGATAGTAATTTTATTGATATTATTACATTGTGACAATAAAATTTGTATCAAAGATATAAGTTTGTATTTTTTAATCGAAAAAAGAAAGAAACGGCCGCGAAAAAAGGGCCCCCAATTGATGGTTGCCTGGGGCCCCGTTGAGGGTTACTCCGACCCGGTTTATGAGGAAGTTTGCCCAAAAACTTCCTAAAGCTATAATGGGCCGAGTGAATAACATAATTAGCATTTATTTCAATTCTTATTTCTGAGAACTAGAGGAAAAAGCTTTTGTTTGTTTTTTATGCACAAAACAAAATTTTGTATAAATAGCGCCCAGAAAATTTAACTTGCTTCATTTTAAACTCAATAATCGACGAAAAGTCTAAATTAAAATGTATTTACGCAATTTTTTCTCAATCGTGTTTGTCGTCTTTAGCTTTCTTCTGAATAATACGAATTGCCAATATCGCTTTGTGGGTAGCAGGGATGCGAATATGGAGGATAACAAACATGTGGTATCAATAAATGATACCATGTCATATAAATGCACTGGTGCATTAATCAGTATGCGGAGGGTGCTTTCAATTGCGCATTGCCTGAAGAAGATAATAAGAAGTAGGATCTTTGTTGGAGCTGGTGTAACCGATTTACGTTATGTACGCCAATATGGACAATTTCGCGAGGCACAGCGGGTACATATTCCAGAGGATTTTGATGAAAAAACATGTCATCTGGATATAGCTTTGATTATACTGACTCAATCCTTCGAAAAGAGTGATAACATAAAAGTAATACCACTTTGTTGTACTGCATTAAACACGGACAAAGAAATGCAAGTTAGTGCATGGGGTTCGAAAACAGGTTCAGACATGGCGTCCGTATCATATATACCTTCGCCTATACTCCAATCTGCTGTCTTTAAAGTTACGTCAATGGTCGAATGTGTGGAACGTTATAAGAGCATAGGGGTGGTTTTTGGAGCATCATTGATTTGTGCTAAAAGTCCAGTAGCTTATACGTGTCAAGGAGATTCTGGTGGACCGGCCATTGTGGATGGACGACTTTGTGCTTTGGTATCAGCTAGGCAACGTTATTATACCCCCGATTTTCCAGCTTTATATACAGATATAAATAATGCAGATGTTCAAAATTTTTTAAATAAATATAAAATATAAATATAAAAATAAATGTTTATAATTGCGATTTAAAAAAATTTTGGTTGTATGCATTAAAGTGTGACGCATGCAAATGCCTTAGGTTGTGAGATCAAACTTTAATCATAGCTTTAAAGTTCCTTCGTTAATGAATAGAACATGAAAAAAAAAATAATATTACGAAATAAGGCGAACTTTACCGATCCATAACGGTACTAATCCAACCAAACTTATGGAAATCAATGTATTTGTTATTGTTATCATAGATACCGCTTTACCCTAGCCAATTAATTAGTTTTTGTTTTTCCGCCATATCGATCATCTATAAATTTTTGCTTTCGCTAATTACATGAATAGACGGGGACGAAAAAGCAAATGAACTAGCTAAAAATAGCGCATCCCTTGAAAATTGCTCCATAACGTCTAAATTAGATTGGGCGATATTAAGAGAAGGCGAGAGGTGCACATTATCGACCAAGCGGGGAAGGCGTGGGTTCAAGCGCGGAGCTGTAAAGTGTCGAAGATTATGTATAGGTCTTACAACCTTAGACTAATAAAGTTGCTTCTATCATTAAAAAGAGAGGACTGTAGACTCATGACGGGTATTCTGCTGGACACTGCCTTCTGGCGTCACATGCCTTTAAATTAGGCTTGGTCAGTGATAGCAGATGTAGAAAGTGCGGGTTGCAGGAGGAAACGATCGTGCACGTTTTGTGCTCGTGCCCTGCGCTTGCCAGGCTAAGAATCCAGCTATTAGGAGTGATACAGCTGTCGGATCTAGAAGCAGCAAATGACATAGGTCCTAGAAAGCTTCTGGTATTTGCCAAGAGGACGGAGTTGGATTACAACATAGGTCCTGGTTTTTGTCAGGGTTTTTCGGTTTGGTCGTTGAAATAAACTTCTGGTAGCACTACGGACTCGTTCAGTCTATGTGAGGTCCTCATGAACCGGCCAGTTCAACCTAACCTAACCGAACCTAACTAATGTAGGCAATAGGCTACCTCCATACCAAATTTCAGGCAAATCAAACCTTAATTAATAATAATTTATTCGAATAGATAATAATTTGTTGGAATAGATCGGTCCCTGGCCCAATCCGGGAAAAAATTGTTCGGAAACATTAATTTAGGCAAAGAGCTACCTAAAATGCAAACTTCAGTCAAATCGAACCATGAAAAGTGTTAGTTCTTCCTTTTCATAGGAAGGTCAAGAGGCCATAGATTTATCTACCGAATCATTTTCTGTAAGGATGTGGGCGGTTGTACCCATCCAGGTACAAAAAAGGATGGACCGTCTCGTTGAGAGATCTGCGGCATCAGTGATAGACTCTGTGTTGTCGACAAATGAGTCCATGTCCTTTAGTGTGGTCTGGCAGTCCGAGAAATTGATCACCCTTTTCCCGCCTTTAAGCACAGGTGCCTAATGATATACAGCACCGCGTATTGCTAACATTTCTGATTGATATGCGCTAGAATGACCGGGAAGGCGAAATGCGATCTCTAGTCTCAGGTCCGGTGAAAAGAGACCACCCTCACCTTCCCGTCAAGCTTAAAACCACCAGTAAATATATGTACATATCTGGCTTCTCGGCATAATCGAGAAAAGCAGCCTTAAAGCTTTTAAAGTAAACGTGATGTTGTTGTTGTTGTAGCAGTGCTTCGCCCCATCCAATAGGTGTGACCGATCACAATTGTCATCAATATCCTCTAACGGGAGTCAAAGGAAACTTGATGTTTCAACAGGGGTGGAGCATAATGAGAGAGGTGTTAGAGGCGTGGAACCATTACAATTAAAGAGAAGATGGTTGGTGTCATGTGGGGACACATTGCAGGCGGGGCATACATTTGGTATGTCGGGGTTGATTCTGGATAGGTAAGAGTTTAACCTGTTACAGTATCCAGATCGAAGTTGAGCTAAAGTGACTCCCGTTTCCCTAGGGAGAATGCGTTCCTCTTCCGCAAGTTTTGAGTACTGTTCTTTGAGTACTGGATTCACCGGGCAATTCCTGGCAAAAACTTGATCGCGCGGTTGTTTAGTCAGAAATGTCAATATTATGAACTGAGTGTTGGATATTACAGTGTAAATTAATATTTTCTGGAAAAACTAAGATTTACAAATATCCAATCGCGCGCTAACTTAATTTGGAGAAAAAAAGTGACTTTTTGGTCATGCCGGGAAGCCGCAGATATGTTGAAGGCACCCTGAATAGCATGTTGTCTATTTGACCATTCTTGTTGTTGTAGCATTCTTGTCGTGTGGGAATACTCACTGTACAATTGTTAGCAATAGTCAGTATGTACTGGTATTGAAACTGGGGCTTTCATGCTCAAGATAGTAGCATGACCACTTCCTCCATTCTTCCAACTCTCAAATTCTCGAATTCGCAGGGCCACGAATTAGGTTATTTCCTTCGCTTCCAAATCCAGTTGTGGTAGGTTCAGAATAGTGCTGAGTGCCACTTTGGGAAGGGAGATAACTGTCATCTCGAGCTTATGTAGAACTTCAATCTCTTCGGGATTCTGTTAGCGTTAAAGGTTCGTGGCCTCTTTGTAGCACCGGCAGCAAACCAGAACTA
The DNA here is from genome assembly GCF_040869045.1 of Eurosta solidaginis. Lineage (NCBI taxonomy): Eukaryota > Metazoa > Arthropoda > Insecta > Diptera > Tephritidae > Eurosta > Eurosta solidaginis. Next base: position 205,206,114 of record NC_090323.1, on the reverse strand, counting down.
CCATGCAGTATAATTGGGCATACAATGGCTATATGGATCCAACGTACTACTTTGGTAGAAAAAACCGACGAGACAACAACTGCTCTTTTACAGAAGAGCAACATAGTTGTTGCTTTCTTAACCCGGTGTGCTAAACTGCCACCCCAGGCAATCACCTTAAGGCCGTCCACCCCCATCAGTTGTAGTAGTCTGTTAATAGTGACCACCGAATGAAGCGGAGATAGAACAACCTCCTTGCAGGGTGCCTCTCTTTACTAGTCTAAGAAGCGTAGTTCCACCCAGCTCCATACTAATATTTTTGCGAGTAAGCAGTTTTGGCAGAACTCAACTAGACGTGCATCGACTTGCCGGTTCGTTAACCTCCTAAACAGTTATAATTAAATTTTCTCCAAATATGTACTACGTTTTGCACTTAACAGCCTTTTTGCCAAGGGTGGCAGAATAGGTAACACATTCACGCTGTCAACTCGTTTCTAGGAAATGAACCTGAACTAAAAGGTTTCAAGGGCCAGATAATACAGCCAAAACTTTCGTGAGAAATCGGAGCCTATGCAAAATAGTGTTGTGCCCAAACCTCCCTTTTTGGTTTATTTTAATGTTATTATCTTTTGACAGAAACCAAATTTTTGAATTTCCGCTTTCAGATTTTCGATACCAATGTTAAAAGCGTCTTTTGATACCCTCCCACCTTTTTTCGGACATGATTCAGCAGTCGTCTTCACCTCCTGTAAAATTTTACTTTATAATATTTTTGCAGCTTATTGCTCGCACCGAAAGTAAGGCTGAAATATTCTAGTGAGGTATCCAAGTACATCGATTTTAAAAAATAATTCCTGGCTGGCCCATTAATAAATAAATGTAAGACGCGATAACCTCCGAAGAGATTTTAGGACGCGCTTCTCTTCCAATCTGAGTCGTGCTCTTTTTAATTTTTCCTACAAATTGGCAGGACGGGACCTACTGCGCTATGCAATAAAATAAACGGCTACCTCCGTGATCTCTCCAGTTTTTTCGCCTCGCGAAACCTGGCACTATCACCGACTAAATCTTCCGCGACCTTATTTACAACATGGACGTCCCAAATGTCGACCATTTTGAACATCCACGCGATGGCACTACGCTATCGACTGTCCTACACCCCAAAATCTTGGGTGTGACGTTTGATCAGGATCTACATTTTGGTGAGCACGCAGCCGCAATTGTTCCGAGAATTCAGAGCCGTAACAAAATCCTCAAATCCCTCGCTGGCAGTACTTGGGGAAAAGATAAAGAAACGCTCATGACTACATACAAAGCAATTAGCCAGCCGATTACGTGCTACGCGTCACCCATATGGTCGCCTAGCCTAAAAATCACCCACTGGAAGAAACTACAGGCCTGCCAAAATACTGCTCTCAGAATCGCCACGGGCTGTCTTCTTTTGTCCCCAGAACACCATCTGCGTAATGAGGCGAGAATACTCCCCATCAGGGAGAGAAATGAGATGCTGACGAAACAGTTCCTGTTGAATACCCAGAAACCTGGGCATCCCAACAGACATATGTTTGATGAACCAGCACCGCCAAGGGGCTTAAGGAGTCATCTCCGTAAGCATTTTGAGGAAATACGGCGCCTGAGAACCCAGCCGTATGAAGTGAAAAAACACAAGCAGGTCCTTGGTGAACTCCATAAACAGGGGTCGGACCTTTATGCCGGGAATTGCCCGGTGAATCCAGTACTTAACGCATACTCCCCAGGGAAACGCGTGTCACTCTTGCTCAACTTCGTTCTGGATACTGTAACAGGTGAAACTCTTACCTATCCAGAATCAACCCCGACATACAAAATGTATGCCCCGCTTGCAATGTGTCCCCACATGACACCAACCATCTCTTCAATTGTAATGTGGAACCAACGCCTCTAACACCGCTTTCCTTATGGTCCACCCCTGTTGAAACGGCAAGTTTCCTTGGACTCCCGTTAGAGGATATTGATGACAATTTGTGATCGGTCGCGGCTATTAGGTGGGGCGAGCATTGCTACAACAACAACGGGACCTACTTGTTTTATGCCGATTGCGAACGGCATCTGCAAGCAGATGAGTTTTCACTGAGAGCTTTTCGTGGCAGAAATACACTCAGAGTTCTTGCCAAATACTGACGAGTGGCGACTCCGCTCGGAAACATGTTCTTCTAATTGAAAAACCATGTTTCTAAAATTTTGATGTTGCTTTGCCCAGGGCGTGAACCCAGGATCTTCAGTGTGGTAGGCGGAGCACGTTACCATCACATCACGGCGGCCGACAAGCTGGTCCATTAGCCAAGGTATTTTTGCACAGTGCCTCTTTCTGCTTCCGCCGCATTTTCGTGGATAACGTTTGAACATTTGAAAAACTTTTGGTTTACGCCTTCGAATCCTTTATCCTGACATTAGTATTCATCTTTGCATATCCCATTGGATCTCTCTCAGTGAGTCCAAAAAAGATTTTGATGATGGTTGCATCAAGGACCAGTATTATGAAAAATTAATAATTTCGAATGCTCTTAGATAGCCAGCGCCCTCGTATTTGTGCAACAGTGCTCCAGACAGGAGCACAATAACCAACCAACAATTGTAAATATGGCTGCGATTTCATACTCAACCACATACATACGCAAACATCCCGCGAGGACTAGTCTATGAATACTCTCAAGAGACAATACGACTACGTAAAAAATAGTTGATTACATACAATAGAACACATTTACATACATAACTTACCCGTCCATCCATTAATGCATAGTATACTTGTTAAGTTCAAACTTTTAGACTGTTCCAGATTTGTCACAGCACTTTGTCCACTAAATCGGGCTGCGGCTGCACCAACTATTGATGGAGTTATTCTCACGGATTTTGAGAGAAACATGTTTGCCGTGTTAAATTAAATATATTTGGCTATACAAAAATATCAAATGCTAATTATTCTTTTAGTGGAAATATTTCATGCAATAGAAAACATTTTACTTCTGAACCTCGTAATCCACAACCGGCAAAATTTGAGTTTGTATTACAGCGACGATTTGCGATGATGAAATCACTGATAGTGACAACCACTGTGGTGATCAGTGGTGAAAACGAAATTTTTCGCGCACTCTCTTGCTCAATGCAAATTTCACTCTTTTAATTGTGCGTTGGAATTTTTATTAATTGAAGCTTTATTTACTATGACTGCATTGGCTTTTGAGACGTTTTGTGTATATATTTTGTGCTTTTGACAAGTTTAAAATTTGAGTGCTTTTTATCTCAAGCTTTTGTCAATCGTATTTTCAGTTGATTTAAATTTCGATGGCTACTTTTTTCCTTGGTTTTAAAATTTTTTGGAGAAATAGGGTATTCAAATGAAAAAAAGGCGGGAGTACCAAATAATCGTGAAATTCGATGCGTAAACATACAGGCAAAGCGAATTCAACCAATTCGCCGTGCAGAAGAATGTCAACTAAAAAGAAAATTTTGATTGATTTCGATTAACTGACATATTAGCCGTCTTTTTTTTCACACGCGTATACGTTTACGTTTGCGCTTAAAAAAAAACGCCTATCCTCGCTTAGATAATGCTTAGGAGAGCCGTTTAGCGGCAGTGGTTAAATAATTACAGCTACAGCACAGGGTGTACCGAAAAGCGGAGACACAACCCTCTGATGGCCATAGGGTATAACTTATAGCTGAATCAGTTGCGATGAATTGTGGACACACATAGAATACATAGAATTAGTGTAGAGGGTGAAACAAAGACACATATTTCAGTTACATCTGAGTATAATGCGTATTGAAATTTAGTAGGACAAATTTTATGCGCAGCAATTTCAGAGGTGTATTTAAAGTTTGTCGCTTAGCAGTCCATATAAAGTTTAAGCGTAAACGTATACAGAAGTAAAAAAGAAAACACAGCTATTGTTGTACAAGGCTTTGTATGGAAAATAATCAAGAAGAAGCAATCAGCTGTTAGGAAAACACAACCTGGTACTGAATTCGCCTTGAATTCGTACGGAGAATTGGGTTGAATTCGCTTTTTCATCAACGTGTATCAAGCCGAATTCAGTACCAGGTGTTGTTATCCCAACAGCTGATTGCTTCTCCTTGATTATTTTCCATACAACGCCTTGTACAGCAATATGTCAGTTAATCGGAAACAATGAAAATTTTCCTTTAACTTGACATTCTTCTGCACGGCGAACTGGTTGAATTCGCTTTGCCACCACCTGGTATGGATTCGCCTTGACTTGTGTAGATTCGATGTGAGTTCAGTTACAGGTGTTGTTATTCCTAAATCTGATTGCTTCTTCTTGATAATTTTCCATACAACGCCTTGTACTACAATATGTCAGTTAATCGGAATCAATGAACATTTTCTTTTGATTTGACATTCTTCTGCACTGCGAATTGATTGAATTCGCTTTGCCACCACCTGGTATATATTCGGCTTGGGCCAAGTCAAAAGAAAATTTTCATTAATTTCGATTAACTGACATATTATTGTACAAGGCGTTGTATAGAAAATTATCAAGAAGAAGCAATCAGCTGTTGGGATAACAACACCTGTAGTGGAATTTTTTTGCCAGCGCTTTATTTGCTAATCGATAACTATAACGATTTCGTTATTCAGCAACTATTTTGTATCGATATTCGTTTATCGACGATCAGCTGGGTTGTTAAATAAACGGCAAGTAAATTGGCTGCGTTAAAAATCACTAAATTAACATTCATTGTAAATTTTACCAAGTAGCGCAACTAACAACTGATCGGTGAAAATTCGCACATTCACACGCACAGTTCTCGACTCAGTTTCAAAAAAAAAACTTTAGATTTATATTTAAGAATTCATGAGCTTAACACCGGCTTATAATAATTGAATTTCAATTATTATGTTTTTTCTAAGAGAAACTGAAAAGAAAGAAACATTTACTGGCATATTGCGATGAACCATTTCGAAAACCGACAACGTAATCATCATCAGGCAATTTTGTAATGTTATCAAAGGTTTCACCGGGATTCGAACCGTGAATCACATGGTGAAACTGCAGTAGCCTTTAACCACTAGGCCATCCTGCTGGAATTTGTTTTCTTGCTTAATTCAGGTTTTCTCATTTCTACACTAACAACACAATTGAGACATTTTGTCTCTATATTGATTTGTGTCCCATTCTTAAAGATAAGTATAAACTGAACACACCATTAAACAAACATACATAAATATGTACAACTGAGCCCGAGTTGACAAAGCTTCTCATTCGCAACGAAGAAGAACTTTACAAAAACAAATCTACATGGCACATTACGCTACAGCCTAGTTACTATACTTACGCTCTCATTCTTTGTTACTCTAAACAGCATGCCAATACCACACATTACGCCTACGGCAAATTCTCTAGTGCTCCATACAGTACAAATAGCAATATTACTCACTGTAGCTACATTTTCATTCTACATGTTTTGGTGGTTAACGAAATATTAAAAATATTTATTTTAGGTTTGAAGTATAAAATATTATTAATAAAAAATTTTCATTTTGATATATCCAAAATTTTCACTTACAAAACTAATTTTATAACAAAATATTTAAAATTTAAAGTATAAAATACAATGTTAATAATTTAAGAACAAATAATAAAGACTATACATGTATCCCCTCTCACAGAGACTAGGCTTGTGCATTCGCTTACACTTACATCTTACGCTTACATTTAGGATTCCGCTATACCGTGAGCAAAGATGTTTACACATCAATAACCAAATGATTATATAACATATTTATTACAACAAAGAGCGTATATCCATTCTCTTTGCCTATATATTGATCCGCAGAAAGTCTCGAAATGAATCAATCAAGGAAACAATCCCGAAATTGTTCCAAAACTGTACCTAAAAAAACGTTCCAAACCGATCCCGAAACCGTCACAAAAAATGCCCAAATTGATGGCGAAACAGTCCTCAAAACGGGTTCAATATTGTCCCGAAAACGATCCCGAAATAGTACTGATACAATGAAATTTTTCGGCTGTGACACTGTTCACCTTCCCACAATTGATCAGACTTTAATCTAAGTGACCTAGATACCAAAAATTTGTAGACCATATACCAGATGTTATTGGTAATTTAAAGTTATAGCAATTTCTAAAAATGCTAAAGGGGGAAGCAGGGAGGAAGAGGAGCGAGGCACTGCTTACTTTCCCAATATTGTTTTGACTTTTATCTGTATGGAATGCACTAGTTTGGGGCATCTAAATATTACCAAAGAGGATATATATTGTTACGAATATTAGCAAAACTAAGGAGTGCTGCCAGCTCTAAGCCGATCTAAGCAGTGACGTGAATGCACATCAATAATTCAATCATTATGTATCTACATAAACGAATCAATAATTGCGTCTACACATATGTACACATTCCGACGAGCAACATTTACATACAAGGCAGCGAGAGATGAGATGTCACACACCGATGAATTTACTTATACGCTTATGTGTGTGCGGGAGACTGTAAACTACAAACACATGCATATACCTTATCTGAGTTGTCACAAGAGAGAGCAATAATTTGTGCACGTAGTTGTGGCTGACGATTTTGTAGCCGAAACAACTAGTAACTTCTGGAAATCGAAGAGCCTAGAAGTATGCAGCGTAAACTATAAAAGCGATGCAGGCGAGTAAGAAGTAATTCAGTTTGATTTGAATTGTCAAGCAGTTACGAGTAAGACGATATCTAGCGAGCAATAGCACTATTATTTTGAAAGTCAGTTTCCTTTAAGCTATCAGTTTGGTTATTAAGCTATTCGTTGCACAGTTTGAGTGTTATTGTGAAGTATTTTAATAAAGGCCATTTTTCCATTATTCAATATTGGAGTTATTTATTCAACAGTTTAGCGATACGAACCTAGCAAAAGGGCAAATAAGAGGAATTTGCAGCAACTTCGTTACAATTGGTGTCAGAAGAGGAATTGTTGAATAAATTCCAGAGGACAACAACGACATGGCAAAGTTCAGTGAATTGAAGATCCAGCAACTAAAGAAGGAGTTGGAGAGCCGTGGATTGAATACAAGCGGCGTTAAACTTGAACTTCAGGCACGGCTACGAGAGGCAATGGAAGCGGAAGGAATTGATGTGGAAAAGTATGACTTTCATCTTGATGGCGAGGAAGTAACAAAAGTTGAAGAGAAAAACGAAACATCGCAGACAGTTACGAGCACAGACTTGAACATGATTTTGGCTGCAATATCTGCTCAAACATCGACAATGTCATCACAACTAGAATCGCAGGAGACACGCATAACATCCAAGATTGAAGCACAAGAAACGCGTATGTCAGAAATGTCGACACAGATTACATCGAAGATTGAAGCACAAGAAACGCGTATGTCAGAAATGTCGACACAGATTACATCGAAGATTGAAGCACAAGAAACGCGTATGGCAGAAATGTCGACACAGATTACATCAAAGATGGAGACACAATTGGAAGAACAGAAGACATATTTGGCATCTCAACTGGAAGCGCAAGAGGCACGTATATCTGAAATGTCGGCACAAATTTCGGAACAGGTATCAGCGCAGCTCTTTGTGAAACTGGAAGAGCAGGATGCAAAAATTTTACAACTCGAGGACAAAATTGATGACGAAATAGAAGCGTTAAAAGGTCGTATGGAGCAGTTACAACTAAACCACCCAGCTGTTTCAGCGAGTAATCCAAAGGTAAAGACACCATCCTTTGACGGTTCTGTTCCTTTTCAGGTCTTTAAGCTACAGTTTGAGAAGACCGCAGCAGTGAACCAATGGAATGCTGAAGATAAAGTTGCAGCTCTGTTCGTGGCACTGAAAGGGCCTGCCGCGGAAATCTTACAGACCATCCCAGAGTACGAGCGGAACCACTACGAAACATTGATGAGCGCTTTAGAGAGACGTTACGGAAGCGAGCATAGGAAACAGATATTCCAAATTGAGTTGCAAAACCGCTACCAAAAAGCAAATGAAACATTGCAGGAGTTTGCTTCAGATATTGAAAGATTGGCTCATCTTGCAAATGCGGACGCACCCGTGGAATACACTGAAAGGGTAAAAATCCAGAGTTTCATAAATGGCATACGGGACGTGGAAACGAAGCGAGCTACATACGCAAACCCAAAGCTGACATTTTCTGAAACGGTATCACATGCATTGACTCAGGAAACGGCCTCACTATTGAGTAAACCAGCATACAAAGCTCATCGTGTAGAAGTGGAAAGACCAGATTGGGTAGACACTATTTTGGAAGCACTGAAGGGATCACAACAGAAAAATGCAGGAGTTATTAAATGTTTCAAGTGCGGCAACCCAGGTCATATTGCACGACATTGCAGCAGCGGTCCCAATAGCTCCAACAATGTGGGTGGTCGTAAACGCAGAGCAGAAGGTGATGAGCAAATATCCAAGACCACTCAATCGTTAAACTAAATCGATTCAGCCGCAAGGGGCGACAGCTGGCTCCCGCAATTGAATGCCCCATAATCTCTATCTCGCAGATTGGAAGAAGATCGAGCAACCTTACTGTTGGAGGACATGTGGACGGAAAGGAACGGTTATTGACTGTAGATACGGGTGCATCTCATTCCATCATTCGAGCGGATTTAGTCAACAAAAAGATAAGACCATTGCTTGGAGCAAGATTACGTACAGCCACGGGAGAGGACACCCAGGTAATTGGAGAAGTAGAATGTGAAGTCGCAATTGGGAACGTCATGGTAGTACACAATTTTATAGTGGCAGAAATTGTTGATGAAATCATAATTGGAGTGGACTTCTTAATCGACCAGGGCATCAAGATCGACATGCAAAGCAAGACGATGCGATATAAAAACATGGATGTACCACTTAATTTCGGCTACGAGAGAGGCTACAGCAGTAAACGAGTGCTGGTGGAAGAGAGTCAGCAAATACCACCAAAATCCGAAGCAGTCATCTGGGCAAAGGTTGATGGAGATTGTGGGACAAACAAATTGTGGGTTGTCGAAGCAGCAAACAAATCAGCACTAAACATACTTGTAGGAAAAACCCTGGCTATGACAAAACAAGATGGACGTATTCCGGTAAGAGTACTCAATGAGTTCAAGTCACCACTCAAACTGACTAAAGGAGCTATTTTGGGAAGATGCCAAGAGGCTGAAGTGGTTATTAACTGTGAACAGCTCCAGGAACACGTTTCAGCTAGTAATACTGATCTTTCAAATGACATCACGGCATGGATGCAGGGACTAGAGGAAGCATATCAGAGTAAGGCAAAACAACTGCTCCTAAAGTACGCGAACATATTTGACCAGGATGATTCTAAACCAGGCCGCACCAACGTTGTGAAACATCAAATTGACACTGGAGATGCGAGACCGATCCGTCAAGCTCCACGTAGTGTTCCACTGGCGAAGCGGGAAGTTGTGAGTCAAATCATTCAAGAAATGAACGACAGCGGCGTCATCGAACCATCAGCTAGTCCATGGAGCTCACCGGTAGTACTTGTAAAAAAAAAGGATGGAAACATGAGGTTTTGCGTGGACTACCGGAAGTTGAATGACGTAACGAAAAAGGATAGCTACCCATTGCCAAGAATTGACGACACTCTGGACTCGCTATCTGGTACGAAATGGTTTTCCACGCTGGACTTGAAAAGCGGCTACTGGCAAGTGGAGGTGAAGGAGGAAGATAAAGAGAAAACAGCCTTCAGTGTCGGTGATGGTCTTTGGCAATTTACAGTGATGCCTTTTGGACTTTGTAATGCACCAGCTACTTTTGAGAGACTCATGGACCAGGTACTGAAAGGACTACATTGGAAAACATGCTTGGTGTACCTGGACGACATCATCGTATTGGGCAAGAACTTTGATGAACATCTTAAGAACTTGGAGGAAGTTTTCCAGAGAATAGCTGGCGCTGGTCTGAAGTTAAGTCCCAAAAAGTGTGCGCTGTTTAAAAAGGAAGTCAATTATTTGGGTCACAAGGTAACGACAGAGGGCATCTGCACTGCGAACGAAAAAATAGAGGCTGTACAGGATTGGCCAAGACCACAGAATCTACATGAATTGAGAAGTTTTCTTGGGCTGTGCACATATTACCGCCGATTTGTACCAAATTTTTCCAGCGTAGCCCATAGCCTCCATGAGCTTACAAGAAAAAACAAAGCTTTTGAATGGAAGAAGGAGCAAGAAGTGGCTTTCCAAACATTGAAGGAGCGTTTGTGCACTGCCCCAATGTTAGCATATCCGATTCCAGGAGCAACATTTATTCTAGATACAGATGCAAGTGGATATGCTATAGGAGGCGTTTTATCACAACTGGTCGATGGACAGGAGAAGGTAGTTGCATATTACAGCCGTTCGATTGGAAAACCAGAGAGGAACTACTGTGTTACGCGGAGAGAGCTGTTGGCATTGGTAGAGTGCATTAAACATTTTCACAAATACCTCTACGGCCAGCGATTCCATGTCAGGACAGATCACGCAGCATTGAAATGGCTTCTGCAGTTCCGTAATCCGGAAGGACAATTGGCACGGTGGATCGAGCGACTTCAAAGCTATGACTTTTCCATTGAGCATCGAAAAGGTAGTACCCATGGAAATGCCGATGCAATGTCACGAAGACCATGTAGTTTGGAATGCAAGCACTGTTCAAAGGCCGAGGCTAAAGAAGACATTATAGATGTCCGGCTAATGACTATAACGTGTACGGATGAATGGGACAAGGAACAACTAAGAAAGTGTCAGCTAGAAGATACAGATCTGTCACATGTTATGCAAGGGCTCGAACGAAACGAAAGACCAAGCAGAGAGGATATGTCAGCAGAGAGTCCCATTGCGAAGTCATATTGGGCACAGTGGAACAGTTTGGAATTGATATCCGGTTGCTTGCATCGAGTATGGGAGAGTGAGGATGGTCAGTGCAAGAAGAAACTTATAGTTGTTCCCAGAAAGAGGATTCCTGACGTGCTCAGCGAGTTGCACAATGGTCCAAGTGGAGGCCATCTTGGAATCACGAAGACACTCGAGAAAATTAAGCAGAGATTCTATTGGGTTGGTTGCCGTCAGTCGGTCACCGAGTGGATTGCCAATTGCGAGGTATGCAACAGAGCGAAAGGGCCCAAAACCCGAAGTCGTGGCCAGATGAAGCAGTATATTTCAGGTGCACCATTTGAAAGGATCGCCATGGATGTCGCAGGTCCATTTCCTACTAGCAACCGCGGAAACAAATACGTACTGGTGGTTATGGATTATTTCAGTAAATGGCCAGAGGTATACCCAATCCCAAACCAAGAAGCAGAAACAGTAGCAGAAGTGGTTAAAAACGAATGGGTTGCAAGGTATGGTGTACCAATGGAGTTACATTCTGACCAAGGCAGGAATTTTGAATCAGCTGTGTTCCAAGAACTGTGCAAGAAGTTGGGCATTCGAAAAACACGGACAACTGCATTGCATCCTCAGTCCGATGGTATGGTGGAACGTTTCAATAGAACATTGGAGGAGCATTTAAGGAAAGTAGTCGACAAGTACCATAAGGACTGGGATACACACATATCATTATTCTTGATGGCCTACCGATCGGCAGTACATGACACAACGGGCCAAACTCCCGCAAAGGTAATTTTTGACAATGACCTTCGACTGCCAGCTGATTTGAAGTATGGGATAGATGCCGATGCGGAGAGGAATGTCAAGAAATCCACTGATGTCTTAGAAGAAGAGCTGAGAGAGATACACGATCTGGTAAGGCAACGAGCAAAGATTATGAGTGACAAGATGAAAGCGAGGTACGATAAAGCAATTAATTCGGAAGGGTTTCAGGAAGGAGATTTGGTGCTGCTATACAACCCACAAAGAAAAAAAGGTTTGTCCCCGAAATTGCAGTGTAACTGGGAAGGCCCATACAAAGTTGTAAAACGGATCAACGATGTAGTGTACCGCATACAAACCACTACCAAACCACGAACCAAAATGAAAGTGGTTCATTTGGAGAGATTAGCAGCGTTTAGATCGAGAGATTTGTCTGATCGGGACGATCAGACTTAGGTGGAGGGCAGTGTTACGAATATTAGCAAAACTAAGGAGTGCTGCCAGCTCTAAGCCGATCTAAGCAGTGACGTGAATGCACATCAATAATTCAATCATTATGTATCTACATAAACGAATCAATAATTGCGTCTACACATATGTACACATTCCGACGAGCAACATTTACATACAAGGCAGCGAGAGATGAGATGTCACACACCGATGAATTTACTTATACGCTTATGTGTGTGCGGGAGACTGTAAACTACAAACACATGCATATACCTTATCTGAGTTGTCACAAGAGAGAGCAATAATTTGTGCACGTAGTTGTGGCTGACGATTTTGTAGCCGAAACAACTAGTAACTTCTGGAAATCGAAGAGCCTAGAAGTATGCAGCGTAAACTATAAAAGCGATGCAGGCGAGTAAGAAGTAATTCAGTTTGATTTGAATTGTCAAGCAGTTACGAGTAAGACGATATCTAGCGAGCAATAGCACTATTATTTTGAAAGTCAGTTTCCTTTAAGCTATCAGTTTGGTTATTAAGCTATTCGTTGCACAGTTTGAGTGTTATTGTGAAGTATTTTAATAAAGGCCATTTTTCCATTATTCAATATTGGAGTTATTTATTCAACAGTTTAGCGATACGAACCTAGCAAAAGGGCAAATAAGAGGAATTTGCAGCAACTTATAATAAGAGCCGTCACTCGTTATTTTTTAGGCATTTACTCGATGTAAACTGTGAGGTAGTCGCTACTTTTTTTTTGGGCGAGATGTTTATAAATGTCATTTTCATGGGGTATTTGTGTTTATTTTTCCGACTGTATTTAGGGCCTCATTCTCTATTTCGAAACGAACGTCCGTTTTGCCTCAGAGACGAATCGCAAGTGTATTTGCACTATGTAAAACGATGGTAACATATCATTTGACAATTGCTTTCGCTTTCCTGTTTCGACATATAGTAAGAAACGTAAAGACCGAACGAAAATGATAGGGAATTCCATTGCTAGACGAAATCGTTTGGAGACGAATCGTTCGTCTGAGCTATCGTTCGCAATACGAATGAAGCCCTTAATTAATTATTTAATTTTCTTTCCAAAAACCACGTTTGCATAAAGTGACAACACCGCATGGATAAATGGAAGGCAATTCAAAAATATCCCTCATAAAACAAAAGTAGCGACTACCTCATAGTTTACATCGAGTAAATGCCTAAAAAATAACGAGTGACGAGTACTTATACCAAAGAGGATAAATACAATAAGAGCCGTCAATCGTTATTTTGTGGCGAGTATCTCGCTGGAAATTGAAAAAATTGATGCCGAATGTTTTCTGAGAGGGACATTTTTAATTGTCTCGCATTTATCCATGCCGTGCAGGCCCCTTGTGCAACTGTGATTTTTGGAAAGAGAATTAAATAAATTAAGTAAATACAGTCGAGAAATAAACCCAAGTACCCCACGAAAATGTATAGGAGACATTTATAAACATCTCGCCCAAAAAAAAAGTAGCGACTACCCCTCAGTATACATCGAGTAAATGCCAAAAAAATAACGAGTGACGGCTCTTATTGTATTTATCCTCTTTGCTTATACAAAAGAGGATAAATATAATAAGAGCCGTCACTCGCTATTTTTTAGGCATTTACTCGATGTAAACTGTGAGGTAGTCGCTACTTTTGTTTTATGAGGGACATTTTTGAATTGCCTTCCATTTATCCATGCGGTGTTGTCACTTTATGCAAACGTGTTTTTTGGAAAGCGAATTAAATAATTAATTAAATACAGTCGGAAAAATAAACACAAATACCCCATGAAAATGTATAGAAGACATTTATAAACATCTCACCCAAAAAAAAGTAGCGACTACCTCATAGTTTACATCGAGTAAATGCCTAAAAAATAACGAGTGACGGCTCTTATTATATTTATCCTCTTTGCTTGTACACTGCACTACCAATTGCTCGCTGTTTTTTATGAGGTAGTCGTTGTTTGTGAGACATGCATAAAATATCTTCTATATATTTTCGTGGCCTATTTGTGATTATTTTAACGATTGTATTTAATTAATTTATTAATTCTCTTTTCAAAAATCACAATTGCACAAGCCAATTAAAAAAAACTGTGACATAGAAAACATTCGGCATGAATTTTTTGTTTTCAAGCGAGTTACTCGCCACTCGTGGCAAACTGGTAGCTCCTATTTTATTCTATTATCTTTGGCACTTCATAAAACATTTCGAAGATATACTCCACTTCCTTATATCTAAGAGGATAAATATGATAAGAGACGTCACTCGTTACTTTGAATAATGTTTTCGTTATGGTAGTCGTAGGTTTTTTTTTTGGCGAGATGTGCATAAATGTCTTCTAGACATTTTCGTGGGGTATTTGTGTTTATTTTTCTGACTGTATTTAATTAATTAATTATATTTTCAAAAAATGCCTACACGGTATGGATAAATGCGAGACAATTGAAAATGTCCCTCTTGGAAAAGATTAGGCATTCATGTTTTTAATTTCCAGCGAGTTACTCCCCACTCGTAGCAAACTAGTGGCTCTTTTTATATTTATCATCTTTGCTTATATATCTTTCAGTTTGTGGTGCATTTATCCGTAAGTTTTATTGTTACCTTTTCATAGAGTACATATGTACATTGGGTCGGGTCGATTTGTATGGACGAAAGTTAAGCGATATCGCGCCATCGATTTTTTTATAGGATTTAAGCTCAGGAAAAAAGTTCCACTACTCCATTGTGAATGATAACAAAGTGTGATATCTTCTGCATAGACGTCAAAATTCCAAAGTGATTGGATCACCTGATTTGTAATTGACTATCGCTGGCTCATTCTGTATCTCTTTCTATCACCCGCTGAAGATAGGCGCCGCTAAAAAGTAGCCATTTTGAACATCCTGTCGGGCAGTTGACAGATAAGATAACACACTTAGTTATCATTCACAATGCACTACTCATTAGAGGTTTATGCCGATCACTTTATCGGCGGCGGCGGCGTAGGCGGCGCGCCGGCATACGCCGGTGTTTTTACTTTAAAAAGCTTGATTTTTCGATTTAAAAAAATAATATTTAGGAGAGGTTATATTTGTATGTATTTAAGCAAATCAACGTTTTGGCCATTTCGGAAAGATCCGGGGTTTTTGCTTTAAAAACTCGCAGATCGTTCAAAAATTTTCAGGAATAGCTCTTTGTGGAGGGATTGTCCCTCGTTCACTTACTCCAGGGAGGCTTTGAACCTAAAGTGTGAATTAAACTTCCTTAACTCTAACGCCATAGTCGTAACCATACCCATATCCATAACCATCTCCAATGTGATCGATTAATGGTGCCGTAACCTAAAAGTCGTGAAAATTTCTGAAAAATTACGAAAACGCAAAAAATTAAAAACATATTCCACAAAAAATAAGTCTCTTAGTCATAACGTATCCAAAACAATAAATAAAATCTACAAAAAGTTATTAAATTCACCAACTCAAATATTTTTAGGTTATGGAAATGGCGAGAAACCAATTGGTTGGCTATGGTATGGTTATGGCGTTAGCGTTATGGTATGGCACAATTAATCGATTACATTCATTTCCCTAAGGTAGGTTCGATCAGCTGTTTTATCTGGTTATGGCTTTATGGTTATAAGTCACCATTAAATTGCCCTTAACGTCGGTCTTTGGAATCGGTACTGCTGCGTCTGCTGAAAAGAAATAGAGATACATAAAATGGTCACACTTTTGTCTGTATATCTTGTGCAAAGCGTAGTTTCACCTGGGGTTAACTCCTAATAATCGTGGCGAACACAATTTCTTTAAATCCTTTGTGCCTCCTTGGCGGTCACTCACAAGGGCGATTTACGGTTGCCATTAATGGTCCATTAATACTCATGACTCTCGTGGCACAAGGCGCATCCAGTTTTTTCGGCTGTTTTTAAGAGCTACAATTCCCGATGTGCAAACAGTAGCAATCCCGACCACCAGTCGCTACCACGCCTCCTAACCCTCACACCATATGCCAGCACATAAGCTATAGGACTGCGACTTCGAACTCATGTGTACCTTCGTCGACGTCACTTTCCTAGAAGTTCTAGGTGTAGTTCCGAAGACTTTCTAACTGATGTTTTTGTCGCGCTGTGCTGCCGAGCTACACCAGAGAACCACCTTGAAACGTTAGGGAGTGCCTATTCGGCCAAGGATGCCGCCCTCGAAATCATAAGCATGCTAAGTGGATGTCATTGCGTAACTCATGTGAAAATAGTATAATCCTCGGCGCATCTACATAATTAAAATTTTACAAGGACCCTGGATACAATTTTTAAAATGTAGACCAAGGTTTGCAGACGCTTGTGTTCACAACATTGATTTCAATAGACTTCGTTAAATCAATACGATATTTTAGAATGGATGACCGCGTAGCTTCAGTTTTCAGACTAGTTCGACTATCAACTACGTTAGGGTAGTAGCACACACGGTCATTAGTTCGACTGTCTCGGGAAAGCTTTTGCTTCACCACTTTGAGTGTTCTTGCGAAGGACAAGGCCTCACCTGGTAAATATATGTGCCTACGTATTCACATTTGTAAAAGGAGCCGTAACGCGTAGGTTAAATTTAAACTTCGTTGGTAGGCTATAAACAATGTGATTCACTGCAAAGGACTAGTTTTGGATAGGGCCGCCAACTTTAGGAAATGTCAAACCGGGAGACTTCGGTGTTGAAGGATGAAGTGTGAAAATCAAAATTAACATTTCAGACGCTATTCTAAAGTTTCGCAAATAAACAATATGTGTTTAAATGTAAGCCCAAGTGATTTTTCAAACCGTTCTAATACGTACATATATCCTCAATTGTAATGTAATTTTTTTTTAAATCGGCACCTTTTTTGGGTTATTTGCTTTTTTTAAAAACACACCATTAAACAAACTCAAAAACTTTATTATAAACTTTTCTTTTAGTGTTTTGTTTTAATAACTTGGACAATAAATGGCCTAAACAGTCTTAAGCGAGTCGCGCCGATATTTTTGACATTCGGCGGCGGCGTGCGAAAAACGACTAAATCGGCGGTGGCGGCGTTTATCGGCGGCGTATATCTCTACTACTATACCCAAAAAAATAATTTTCGAGCCTGTGAAAAACGAAAAAAAAAACAAAAACCCAAAAAATATTTTTTTTTTCTTCAAAAAGCTGTTGCTAAAACGTTGGCGATAACAGTTTTTTGAAAAAAAAAAAAATATTTTTTGGGTTTGGGGGAGTGTTTTGGTCGAAAAACTGACCCTTTCGCCTTTTTTCGCCAAATCCTATCGAAAAATCGATGGCGCGATATCGGTTAATAAATCGACATAGTCTAATGTACATAGTCTAATGTAATGTTTACGCCGGTCACTTAATCGGCGGCGGCGGCGTAGGCTCTATTGTATACCGGCGGCTGCGGCGTGTCCAGCGCGCCGAAAAAGTGATCGGCGTAAACTTCTGAATTGAATGGCTGGATTTCAGAGTATCACATTGTCCACAACTAATGAATATGGAAACATACTGCTGACGTCAATGGTATGTTTGACGATCTGGAACAACATCATTAACTTGCGGATGAGTATCTGGGAGGCTTTTAAAGCGAAAATTTAAAAAAAAAAATAATATTTGGAAAGGTTTTGTTTATATGTATTTAAGGAAATCGACGTTTCGGCGAGAGAGAGGGAGAAATACTTAAAATGGTAACACTTCTGTAGCGTAGTTTCACTGAAGGAGATGTTCTGGGCTAACTATAATACCCATCGTAGGCACGATTTCTTTAATTCATTTATGGCTCCTTGTTGGTTACGCACAAAGGCGACTGACGGTTGCTACTGGTGGTCTATTAAAAGTCATGACTTTCGTTTTTTCGTTTTTTGTTTCGTGATCGCACCAAAATGCGCCTTCAGTTTTTTCGGCGGTTTCTAGGAGCTACAATTCCCGACGTGAGAACAGTAGCAATCCCGACCACCAGTCGCTACCACGCATCCTGGCCCTTATACAATATGCCAGCGCAGAAGGTATAGGACTGCGACTTCGAACTCATACCTTCGTCGACGTCACTTTCCTATAACCTCTAGGTGTAGCTGCGAAGACTTTCTGATGTTTTTGTCACGCTATGCTTCCGAGCTACACCAAAAAACACCTTGCAACATTAGAAAGTAACTATTCTGCCAAGGATGCCGCCCTCGATATCATTACGTAACTCATGGGTGAAAATCGTATAATCCTTGGCGCATCAACATAATTTAAACTTGCAAGGACCGTGGATAAAAGTTTTAAGATGTAGACCAAAATTTCCATACGTTTGTGTTCGATAAATTTACTTCAATAGTCTTCATTTCCGGCCTTATGATATAAGAGCTCATTATGGACCGCCTTCAGTTTTCAGACTAGCTCCAACGTTAGGGTAGCAGAACACCCGGTCATCTGTTCGACTGTCTTGAGAAAGCTTTTGCTTCACCACTTTGAGTGTTCCTGCGAGGCAGAAAGCCTCACCTGGTAAATATATGTGCTTACGTATTCACATTTGTAACAGGAGGTGACATTTAAACACGGTGGATAGGCTATATCCAATGACATTCACTCCAAGGTACTACTTGGGGATAGGCCACCAACTTTACGAAATGTCAAACCGGGAGACTTGGGTGTCGAATGATGAAGTGTGAAACTCAAAATTAAGATTTCAGACGCTATTTTATAGTTAAGCAAATAAAGTGAGTTTTCCAACCCTTCTCATACATGTTGAAGATATGTACATGCAACTTAAGTATGAGCTGAAAATCATTTCAAAGCAGAATTTAAAACACTGGAGCATACTAAAGGATTTTGCATCACTGATTTCCCTTATTCTTTCAGCCACTCGGGATATACAATTCGGCATCTTTTTCGGGTAACTTGCTTTTTTAACAACTTGAGCACAATTTTGAAAATGTGTTCTACATTTTTTTTATTTAATTTCATTGTTCTTTATTAATTAAAAAAAAAAAATATGCGAAGTGAGCATTTAAAATTTATTATATGTATAACTTTTCTTTAAGTGTTTTGTTTTAATAACTTGGTGAATTCGGTAATGCGAATTCCGCCATTTTAAGCACCTGTGTTGCAAATAACTTTTGAACGGTTAGAACGTATTAAATTTCGCAATAGGATTTTTATAACCGGCAGTGACGCGCATCCCTTGATACCTCTTTCGACCATATCGGACCAATTTTCGAGACGAACAATAAATGGCCTAGAGAGTCTCAAAAGAGTAGAAAATATAGTAAGGCGTTGAACGCCGCCGCCGCCGCTCCGATTTTTTTGACATTCGGCGACGGCGTGCGAAAAACCACGCTAATCGGCGGCGGCGGCGGCGTTTACCGGCGGCGTATATCTCTAATACATACCTACGTACTAATTTGTCTACTCTAGCATTCATGAGTTAATGTACATGTATGACTTCGAGGCGGTAGATACATATAACTTTTGTCATGACTTTGTAGCGAACTACGAAAATTTTAATGGGATTTTTAAATAGAGCATACAATGCGGTTGTTAAACATTGCTTTTTTAATCGGCTCTAAGTTTTATAATAATTTTTGCAGACTACATGAAGCCGAAGATGCCATTATTATTTCGTGCCCTCGTTAGTCGACTCCTGCGACCAGCATGCAAGATCAAAAAGTTGGTATTAAAACGGTTTTCCAAATAAGCAGGTATGTACATATATTAAACACATCTCTTTTATACAAAAAAATCGATTTCTAAACCATATTAAATCTTTTCTTTTAATTACGTAAATATTTCCGTACAACTGTGAAACAGTCTCTATTATTTTGCACATAGCTTAACTGTGTGAAGGTTTCGTTATATTCTGTGTGTGCTAACTACTTTGAGGAATTACCAATATCTACTTACTTCTTAGTATTTCAGTGTTTTACATGCAAAGCTTTCACTTTTATTTATCACTTTTGTTTTTGTAGCAACACGTTTTAATGAAACACAACATAAATTACAATTTCTTTTTAAAACAAACTAATAAAACTGCACTTAAATAAATTTTTCACTTCGGCAAATCACTTCGCAATTTGAACTGTTTTCCGTTCCATAACGAGTGTTCTGTTCCGATAAAGTTATGCCAAGTTAATGCAAACTATAACATCATTCCCTCGACATGTGACATACTGCAGTCAAAATTGACAACAGTTACGTTCCAATGACGCGTGAACCAGATACGGATAGAAATTCAACATACAAATACAACAACAACGTTGTGATCCTGATATTTATCTGATTCAATTCGTGCGAAACTATTTAAATGTTAATAATTCTGTATCAGTATCCTCATTTTTTGTATACGTTTCTTCTTCTTATTTTCAACAAAAGTGGAATTCACTAACTTGTAACGATGCGATTTTTCGAGCTTTTAATTAACGATTTTCTCGCTTGCCTTATCGATTGTACTATTCACTAACTTATTTTTAACAACTCGAAATAAATGGCATTTAAATTCCGTTTTAATAGTAAAAAGATGGCAGCACAGCTTAACGAAACTTAAAAAAATGCGAAAAGCACAAAAGGAATGCCAAAAATCAATAAATTCCGTAAACTAACTGCTTTTAAAAGTCATATTGTGCAAGTTTTTACATATTTTAACAAAAGGTAAGTAAATGCGGTATTAATTTCTTTTTTTCTCTGTTGATATCGCAGTTATTCTTGTACCCCTTAATTGACCATCAAGTTGAGAAATAATACCATGAGCCAATTCTGGGGTTAGTCGGTACAACTTTCGAAACTCCGTTGCATTCAAGTGGTATGGGTTATCTACTTCTCTAAGAAGCTGTCTGTCCACTGGCGATGGACTTGGTAATTCTTCATCTTGTGATAAAACGTACGCCAAATACTCAAATACCATTTGATTTATAAATAAAGCAAATTTTCGTGTTTGAAAGTATTTAATTAAAGTTCCGATTTTCTTTTTTAATTAAAATTTCCAGAAAATTAATTTTTTAATTTCGTGATTTTTA
This sequence comes from Eurosta solidaginis, assembly GCF_040869045.1. Lineage (NCBI taxonomy): Eukaryota > Metazoa > Arthropoda > Insecta > Diptera > Tephritidae > Eurosta > Eurosta solidaginis. The sequence continues at coordinate 205,185,075 of NC_090323.1, read as the reverse complement.
ACGCAGCCAATTTACTTGCCGTTTATTTGACAACACAGCTGATCGTCGATAAACGAATATCGATACAAAATAGTTACTAAATAATGAAATCGTTATAGTTATCGATTCGCGAATAAAGCGATGGCAAATATCGTTAAAAAAGTTAGTGAATTCCGCTACAGATGTTTTATATTAATGCTCTCATTAAGTTGATCCAGATCGTTCCAATGAGATTTGATCGTGAGCCAGAGCTCGATAACTCAATGGAACGGTCCTTTTAGCTTAACCCAACCGCTTTGGTCGCTTAAGGCGAATTTATGTAAATGCTTTGGTAGCTTCGAGGTGAAGAGAGTGGCAGCGTGCTTACGCGCTGTCAACGCTGCGACTATCAACAATTTGACAGGGACGTTGCAGTCTACGATATCCCCTAAAGGCTTGGTTTCCTCGGAAAGCGGTGCCGCTTTATTACGACCGCTAAAGAACGCCCGGCATACTCACAGTTTTCAGCGGCACCGCTTTGTTGGAAACTATGAACGCTTACGGCAGGCAATCCACAAAACTTTAATTTACATTTTCCTTTTTTTTTGAGCTCCTCTTGTTTTTCTAACTGCACATACAAAATTTAATATGTTAAAAAAAATTTAATTCAAAAATATTGTTTATTTTATAAATATTTGACAAAATGTTCACCGCTTTGACAATAGCGGTGGCAAAAAACGGTGATGAACAAGTTTCTACCGTCATGATGCCCGTAACATTTTATGCCCCGCCGCTATATTACATTATGGTGAACTTCACGGTCTTCTTAGTTTAAACATAATTACTTTTACACTGCAGCATTTTTGACAACATAACGACCGCTATATAGCGGCATCGCTTTCGAAGAAACCAAGCCTTAAGTAAGTTAAACCTATCGGATGTACGAATCTGTCACTTTTGTGAGCTGGAGGATGTAAAGCCGTTTCACATTCTGTGCGAATACGTTCCTTTGGCAAGGCAGGGACTCTTCCATCCAAGTGGCGTGACCCTTAATACCCTCGAGGTATGGAGTAAAAATTCGGAAGTACTTAAAAACACTAAAATCCTCCAATACTGCATTGGCACTACAGTAGTGGAATTCACTAACTTTTTTAACCACATTTACCATCGCTTTGTTTGCGAATCGAAAACTATAATGATTTGATTATTCCGTAACTATTTTGTATCGATATATGTTTATCGACAATCAACTGTAGGTGTATTTTTTTTCAAGCGAGCTTGAAGAAAACACTTCAACTAGCTAAACAGTTTCATTATGCCAAAACCATACAGATGGTGGAGGTTTATCAGCTAATTGTTACTTTTTTTCGCTGCTATGACATTTCTACTTCTAGCGCAGTATGTTTTTGACACTCAACCCGAGAATTACAAAAACAAAATACATGAAATGCGTGTGTTTGTTTGTATGTATGTCACCCTGCCGCCACGCTGTTATTTTGTTATTTTTGTTTATCTGCACATTCGTATGTTCATTTCATTCGCTCGTTCACAATAGTGCCCTATTTTTGAATATGCAACACTATACAACACTATTAATCAGGTCGACCATTTTAAACATCCACGTCGATGGCACTACGCTACCGACTGTCCTACACCCCAAAATCTTGGGTGTGACGTTTGATCAGGATCTACATTTTGGTGAGCACGCAGCCGCAATAGTTCCGAGAATTCAGAGCCGTAAAAAAAATCCTCATATCCCTCGCTGGCACTACCTGGGGAAAAGATAAAGAAACGCTCATGACTACATACAAAGCAATTAGCCAGCCGATTACGTGCTACGCGTCACTCATATGGTTGCCAAGCCTAAAAATTACCCACTGGAAGAAACTACAGGCCTGCCAAAATACTGCTCTCAGAATCGCCACGGGCTGTCTTCTTATGTCCCCAGAACACCATCTGCATAATGAGGCGAGAATACTCCCCATCAGGGAGAGAAATGAGATGCTGACCAAACAGTTCCTGTTGAATACCCAGAAACCTGGGCATCCCAACAGACATATGATTGATGAACCAGCACCGCCTAGGGGCTTAAGGAGTCGCCTCCGTAAGCATTTTGAGGAAATACGGCACCTGAGAACCCAGCCGTATGAAGCGAAAACACACAAGCAGGTCCTTGGTGAACCCCATAAACAGGCGTCGGACCTTTATGCCGGGAATTGCCCGGTGAATCCTGTACTTAAAGAAAAGTATCCAAAACTCGCGGAAGAGGAACGCATACTCCCCAGGGAAACGCGTGTCACTCTTGCTCAACTTCGTTCTGGATACTGTAACAGGTTAAACTCTTACCTATCCAGAATCAACCCCGACATACAAAATGTATGCCCCGCTTGCAATGTGTCCCCACATGACACCAACCATCTCTTTAATTGTAATTTCCTTATGGTCCACCCCTGTTGGAACGGCGAGTTTCCTTGGACTCCCGTTAGAGGATATTGATGTCAATTTGTGATCGGTCGCGGCTATTAGGTGGGGCGAGCATTGCTACAACAACAACAACATCAATCAGTTCGACAATTACCTAAGCGGTTTCAACTGAAAGTGCTTAGCCAACTCAACTCGATTACTTTTTATTGCTGCTTTCCATGCAATTCGGTAAGCTAGCTAGTGTTTTAATTATACTAGTTAGCAACGAAATACAGCTCATGTTGTTAAATAAACGGCAAGTAAATTGGCTGCGTTAAAAATCACGAAATTTATATATCTGCCAATTTTAGTTAAAAAAGAAAATTGGAAGTTTATTTAAATACTTTCAAACACGAAAATCTGCTCTATTTATAAATCAAATGGCATTATTACTATTACTTGTTGGCACCATTTTATTTTAATGTATGAAGTTGGTTATGTCGAGAAATATGAAATTAATACCGCATTTATTTACCTTTTATTAAAATATGTAAGAACTTGCACAATTAAAAGCAGTTAGTATGGGAATTTATTTATTTTTGGCATTCCTTTTGTGCTTTTCGCCTTTTTTAGGTTTCGTTAAGCCGTGCTGCCACCTTTCTACTATTAAAACGAAATTTAAATGTCAACTATTTCGAGTCGTTAAAGCTAAGTTAGTGAATAGTACAATCGATAAGGCAATGGACAAAGTCGTTTATTAAAATCTCGACAAATCGCATCGTTATAAGTTAGTGAATTCCAATACACATCGTTCCAATAAGATTTGATCTTGAGCCAGAGCTTGATAACTCAATGGGACGCTCTATTTGTATTTGCCAAAGCCTGAAAGCGAGGCGAGGCAACCAAAGTATTTATAAAAATCCATCATAACAAGATAAGACTGCAGTGATTAACTCGAATAAACTTTTATTGGAGTTTAAACTCGTGCTGTAAGTTGCTGTTTCCATACAAATATTTTTGTTGTTGAAACTCGTTACTTGAAGAAGAGGGGATAACCAGGAAAGCGGACGGGCACCGAGTTTCTTGTGCTCGGCGACTTGCTTTGTGTTGTCTTTCTTCTGTTGCCAAATTCTGGTTCTTCTAAATTTCTTTTATTCAATAATTTTTTGTTGATTTTGAACACAGTTTTAATTAATATTTCACAATGAATTTCAATAAATTAATGATTTGAACAACACAACTTTTTGTTTGTAAACGGTGACTAAGTATATGTTTTGCGCTGAAAGAAGCATGACGTTTTAGACGCTACTAAGAGGTTAATGTAAAGCTGTATTTCGTTTATTTCGTCAAAATGTGGGTGTTAAAAACTTCTTGGATGCCCTTAACGGTGTTTGGTGGTACCAATAAATTAGCGCTTTCAGCAAATTAATTCCTATTAGTCGTTGATTGATAATTTGCCGAAAACACCGTTGAGCTGTTAGAATTTCATGTCAACCACTGAGCAGAATTGTTTTTCGGTACAACTGCTCAACTTCCTTATTCGGCAATTCTTCGACACTACGAAGTGCTGTTCATGTATATAATTTATTTTTTTTTTAATATTATTATAGTGATGTGTGAACAATAATTTAAGAAGTCCATTTTCCCCCAATAAGAATTTTTATTTCATTTGGCAGTTATCTCATAAAACAAAACTTCAATCACTCAACACAAGTAGGACGTTCCATTGAGTTATCGAGCTCTGGCTCACGTCAAATCTCATTGGAACGATCTGGATCAACTTTATCAGAGCTGACAGCACTAATATAAAGCATCTGTTTTGTTGAAAATAAAAAGAAGAAATGTACACAAAAATTGAAGATACTGATTAACATTTAAATAGTTTCGCACGTAAACAAACTATTTATTTTCCTTACATTTTCTTCAAGTTGTTTACTCTTTCCGTGTTTTTGCTTTTAAATATGGCGAAATCTTTTATGTATACACATATGTACACATATTTATTTCAGTGCTACCATGGCTCAAATAAATGGTTGGCTAATTTCATCAGCTGATTTTTATTCATTTCACTGGAGTAGGGATTGTCAGAAGGAGATGGCAAACTCAAAATGAAACCAACATATTGACAACATCTTACTACACACACAAAATCTGCTAAGTTTTGCGTTTTCATTCCATTACATTCGTTTAACACCAACACGCTGATTTTAACAATCTGAACAAATGTATGTTGTTGCTGTAGACATGAGCCAACCAACATGACTGCCACCAACTCAAAAGTGGTAGCTGTCAAAAAAATCTACTACAGAAAACGAAACTAACAGAACTGCTATACGGATCAGAAATTGAACCAGATAAATGAATTGTCTATTTTCAAAACCGGCCATCTCCATTCAAGTCGTTTTTGAGAAAAATGCAAAAAACTGCTCTCAAGAAACCAATGGCTAAATCGATTTGTGTTTATTATTTTTATGTTGGTGATGATAATATAAATACATGTTACTATACAAAACAATTGGTTCCGTATATTACACCTAAAAATTATGAAAATAACTTAGGGATGGCGGGTTTTGAAACCAAGCTATGGAGTTAGCCTGGATTTGATGCTAACCTATATGGATATGGCTGGATTTGAAATTACCTGCCGATGTCCTTGGCCTATTATGGTAAAAGTAATAAGCCAAACATACTTTTATATATTAACTAATAATTCAAGGAAAACGTATACACTTTTAAATTTTATTTCAAAACTTAGCAAAAAATAAATCTTTCATTACATTGTTACATTAGAAACAAAATAAAATACGAAAAAGAATTCAAACAAAAATTCAAAACACAGATTATTCGTTCTGTGAAGATTTAAATATAAATAACGCTGCCAGACATGATTATTTTTTTATTTAATTGAAAATGTAATTAAAAAGAAATGGGGAAAAACAAAATAATTTTTTTTTTTTTACTTTTTTTCTGAAAAGAAGTTAAAATAATTATTACCGATTAAAAAATCGTCTAATCAATTGATTCATTTGAAGATTTCTTACAAAAAAAATTCTAAAAAATCTTCGTTTTGAAGATAAATTTGCCGTCTTTTTAGATTTTTAGATAAAAATATTCATTTTGAAGATAAATCTTCACTTATGGCAACGCTGCTCGTGACATGCAGAGTATGCGGGAATAACAAAATTGCATTGGTCGGTTGGAGATGGCCGGCTTTGAACGGAAGGCACCATTGGAGATGGCCGACTTTGAAACTAAGGGCAATTTAAATAGAGTAATTTCAAGTAATTTGACTTGAATATGGCAAGTTTTGTTAAGTAATTGTTTTAATGTGAAATACAGGTGATGTTTTAGAATTGGATGTGATACCTGGGTTAAAAAATTAAAATTTTGGAGATGGCCGGTTTTGAAAATAAACGATCCAAATATAAAGATCACAACGTTGTTGTTCCATTTGCATGTAAAATTTCTATCCATATCTGGTACATGCGTCATTGGAACGCCACAAACGTCGAAACATATTTGCAATGTATCAATAGCTATCATCCGGTGGCAAAATCCTGAGCCAGATAAATAATTTTGCATGTAAATGCAACAACAACGATTTGAGCCAGATAAATCCACATAGAAGTCTGGTTCAATTTGTGAGCCAGATAATTTGTTAATTACTTATTTTTAGTTTGGCAACGCTGCCTTTAATAAACCTACTTTTTCAAAAATAGATGTCGCTTAGCCTTTCGCCGTATGAGTTAAATGAAAAACAGCGGCGACATCTGCCTATAACATTTCACGTGTGCGAAAATTTCACGACATCTGCTTCTCAAGTCTCTCAATGATCCAAAGCATTCCCGTGAGCCGGAGCTGTAAAACTCATTGAAAGACGGCAAATGAAAATGCACAAATCACTCACACCAGATTGCGCATTGCGCATGTAAACAAAAGATCTGCTGTTTTTTATGGGCAATTTTTACGTAATTTTTCTTTAGCTCTTGTTTTTTTTTTCTTTCATTCGCTCAAGCAGTCAAGTGTGACGCAGATGCGCAGAACGGAGCTATTTTGAACTCGTGAATGCACAATCTTCTGATTTGTGACGAAATGAAATCACCCAATGTATCAAATAGCATTTCCTTTGCATTTACTTGGCAGCACTTTACCGGAACAGAACACTCGTTATGGAACGGAAAACAGTTCAAATTGTTCAAAGTGATTCGCCGAAGTGAAAAGTTGATTTGAGTGCAGTTTTATTAGTTCGTTTTAAATAGAAATTGTGATTTATATTGTGTTTTATTAAAATGTGTTATTACAAAAGTGAAAGTGATTAATAAAAGTGAAATATAAAGATGTAAGTTACTTTTGTAGATTTAACAAGTAAGTAAATTCTCTATGTAGTAAGCATACACAAAATACAACGAAACTCTTCATACAGTTAACTTTAGGTATATGGAAAATGTTTGTGACTATCTAGCAGTTGTGCGGAAATATTTACCAAATTAAAAGAAAAATATTTAATATAGTTTAGAAATCGTCTTTTTTTTATAAAATACATGTGTTTAATATACATACCTGTTTATTTGGAAAACTGTTTTAATACCAGTTTTTTTTATCATGCATGCATATGATGAAATATTGTGCTTGTCGAAAGAGTCGGCTAACGGTGGCACGAAATAGTAATGGCGTCTTCGGCAACAACCCAGCAAAAATGTGCCCGTAAATTGACTAGGAAAATGACTAACAGCTGTGTCGATGGAACACGTAAATCGTTAAGTAGCATTTGTACAGGGCAGCGGTAACTTTCGTGACCAGTCCATTTCGTCGTACCTATTTATGTGATTGTCCATACTGCTCACACATATACGGTTTTAGGTTATCGAAATGTAAACAAACTATAGTGCTGTACTGTTCTTACATTCACGTTCTGGCAATCATTTTTTGAGTTATATACCTGTAACTTTACGAGTATTTTTACGTTAATATGACCGTCATTTGACTAGTGTTATGACCGTTTTTTTACTTGGATTATACTGCTATATAAATAAAATATTTCTTTAATTCAAATCTATTAACATTTCTTTTATTAAACATTTTTACAATATATTACATTATTTATAATAGTTGTAAATTATTAACTATAAGTCTTAAGGAATAGTTTTTCAGTCTTGTTGGTGACCCATAAATACAAATTTTATTGTATGCGATTGTATGCGATTGTATGCATACAAAGTTAAGGGAAACTTAAATAAATTAATTAATGATATAGAAAACAAAAGAAAAGAACTAACAGAACTATTTGTTGCAGTAAACCATCAAATCGTGAGTAGGCAATTCACAATTTGGGTAAGTTGACTTGTAATTCGCCAATTTTAATGCTATAACTTTTTTATTTTAGTTCAGAAAGCTGCAATTGAGGTTCGAAAGTTACAATTGAAGTTCAAAAATTTCAATTCAAGTTCAGAAAATTAAATTCAAGCTCAGAATTTCAATTTGTAGTTCAGAAAATTAAAATTGAAGTTCAGAATTTCTGTTTGTAGTTCAGAAAATTATAATTGAACTTAAATTGTTATTTTCTGAACTTCAGTTGAAATTCCTGAGCTTCAATTATAATTTACTGAACTTCTATTGAAAATTGTGAACTTCAATTGTAATTATTTGAACTTCAATTGAAATTTCCGAGCTTTCAGAACTTCAATTGCAACTTTCAAATTTTTTTTACATAAAATGAACAATTTAACATTTTATTGACAGTTAAATTGGTGAATTGCCTACCAGTGGTTTGAAACCACTTACATTCGTATTGGCGCTTCTCTATATCATTAATATAACAATATCTTTTTAATAATTCAATTAATACACAAATATAAATTTTTTCCTGTGTACAAAAATATGTAATTTTACATATCACAACCTAAACCAAAAAGTATTTCAACTCATAATCAGAGAAGATTTGTGTTGAATGTTGATTTATACCACGAAAATAACAAAATTGGTAACAAAACCAGGCTAAACGATAACGTTAACTACCAAAAAAAAAGTTATTTCACGATGCTTTCATGGATCGATTTACACTTAAATACCGATCTGAAATTTTTTTAAGTTTTCATATTTTTTAGTTTAAAATGCGATATATGCATTCTGTGGCATAATTTTAGATTGAATGTACTTCATGCAATTTTCTTTCTTCGTGATTTTGCAATAATAAACGTAGGTACTCATAGTAATTTTTTGTTTTGAATTATGTGATTACAATATTTATAAGGACTATTTAGTTGATGGTATTGGTACTGTCAGTTAAATTCATCAGCAATTATTTATATTCAAAATATTTTTTTGTTATACATCTATTTTATAAATTTTGGTTAAAAATTATTGACAAATTCGTTGCAATTAGATTGCTTTAAAAATCTTTGCAAACTTTGTGCGATTGTTGAATATTCAGGCAGGTTCTGAAATTCGAGTATTATTTTAATTAGAGCATAAAAAGCTTAGTAACGTAGGAAAAAACTTATAATTATTTCAGTTAAGTTCATCACAAATATTTATATTCAAAATACTTTTTTCTTATACATCTAGTTTATAAATTTTTGGTTAAAAATTATTGACAAATTCGTTGCAATTAAATTGCTTTAAAATTCTTTGCAAACTTTGTGCGATTGTTGAATATTATTTTAATTAGAGCATAAAAAGCTTAGTAACGTAGGAAAAAACTTAGAATTATTTCAGTTAAGTTCATCACAAATATTTATATTCAAAATACTTTTTTCTTATACATCTAGTTTATAAATTTTTGGTTAAAAATTATTGACAAATTCGTTGCAATTAAATTGCTTTAAAATTCTTTGCAAACTTTGTGCGATTGTTGAATATTATTTTAATTAGAGCATAAAAAGCTTAGTAACGTAGGAGAAAACTTAGAATTATTTCAGTTAAGTTCATCACAAATATTTATATTCAAAATACTTTTTTCTTATACATCTAGTTTATAAATTTTTGGTTAAAAATTATTGACAAATTCGTTGCAATTAAATTGCTTTAAAATTCTTTGCAAACTTTGTGCGATTGTTGAATATTATTTTAATTAGAGCATAAAAAGCTGAGTAACGTAGGAAAAAACTTAGAATTATTTCAGTTAAGTTCATCACAAATATTTATATTCAAAATACTTTTTTCTTATACATCTAGTTTATAAATTTTTGGTTAAAATTATTGACAAATTCGTTGCAATTAAATTGCTTTAAAATTCTTTGCAAACTTTGTGCGATTGTTGAATATTATTTTAATTAGAGCATAAAAAGCTTAGTAACGTAGGAAAAAACTTAGAATTATTTCAGTTAAGTTCATCACAAATATTTATAGTCAAAATACTTTTTTGTTATACATTGCATTTAAATTGCTTTAAGAATCTTCGCAAACTTTGTGCGATTGTTGAATATTATTTTAATAAGAGCATAAAAAGCTTAGAATAGGAACGTAGGAAAAAAAGAATTATTAGGTTCTTATATAATTTTTAATCAAGATTATTTCAGTGTGTCTTGTTCGTTTGTTGTAGGTAGGTTTATGCTGTTTCAGAGCTGGATTTATGGGTCAGATACCGCCTTTGTTTATGCCGATTGTGGCTCAGCGTTAAACACCGTCTCATGCTGTCTTCGAAGTCGATCCTGCCTTGCAGTTTGAAAACGTCTAAATTAATAGGAATGGACAATGTTAGTAATAACATTTTAAAACTATTTAAATTACACTACCAAAAAGTACGCTGTTCACGAGTTTCAGTTTAGATAAAGATCGTTTGCCCTGTACTCCGTCCCAGTTAAAATTGAAAAGAACGTTGTCAGAGAAAAGTTTTTTCATTACTCCAATAATGTCTAATGATGCACCTTGCAGCATAAAGATATATGATTTCTAAATGAAAACCACCAATTTAAGTTATGAAACACAATTAAAAATATTCAAAAATACCATTGATTCTTGATAATCATCTGAGTCCAACTTTTTCTCAATGTCATAAACTGAATCCAGCGATGTTAGTGGCATAACGATAGAGAGCTCGGTGTGAGTACCATTTTCCGTTTCTCCGCTGATACGGCATACTATTTTGTGCGTTTTCTTAATCAGAACTTTTGAGTCACGCATGACCTTATAGATAGCCATGACTTCTGCCAATTCTGGAAGCAGAAATGATAGCATAAATAATAATTAAAGAGAATCAAGGTATTGCGGCTACAATTGCTAGGGTTTCACAAATAACAGTTCAATATTTCACTACGAACCTTTTCTTCAATCTTAGTCAATCTAAATTCCAGGTCGATATGCTTCTGTAATATTGTTTGTAGTATTGCCATTATATTTTCGTTTGTTGTAGGGAATGTCCCTTCGTTGGTTAAGGAAGTAGCCGCATTATTCAAAACGGTACTCGTTGTATTTAAGGAAGAGTGAAAGGACGCGCTGTGTTGTGCTACATCGATGAAATCGGCGTTTGCTGAATCGGAATTGGAGGGAAGTAAATCAATCAATTTGTTGTGTTTTTGGTTGGTACTAGAGCTGGACGAATTATTGAAATTGTTGTTTATAGCTTTTGAGCTAGATGGAAACGGTTCGCTGTGTAGTGCTACATCGACCAAATGCGCATTTGTTGCATTGAAGCCCTTTGACAAGTAAAACTTTCGGAATTTTGGCGTATATGGTTCGCTGGTTGTGGCGCTACACGGATGACGGAGATTGGCGTTCTTTGCATATAATTTAGATGGAAACGGTTCGCTGCGTTGTGCTACATCCACGACATGGGGGTTTGTTGCAATATAATTCGAAGCAAATTCATCGACCAAATTGGCATTTACTTTGCCCTTCACCAGCTTTACCTTTTTAATTCTTAGTTGGTTGGCTGTAGAGCCAGACGAACTATGCAAATTGGCGTTATTTGCATACAATTGAGATGGAAACGGTTCGCTGTGTTGTGCTACATCCACGAAATAGGGGTCCGTTGCATTGGGAGCGGAGGGAAGTACATCTACCATACCCTTGAATGTTTGGTTGGTAGTAGAGCTGGAAATATTTAAAAAGGCGTTGCTTTTCCTATTCGAAGTAGAGGTATACATATCTATGTCTTCTTCAAATATGTCCTGGCTCGCCATTCTTTCTGATCATATGTTCTCCATGAAAAAAAAGAAATACAATTACGAGTAGCATTTATAGTAATTTGTTTGAAAATATATGAGGAGGTCCTCACTGTAGGGTTATTATTTTTATTTAACTTTGTGTTTAAGTTACTTTGAACTTTGTAATTTTAGCAACATTCACATTTATGTATGTATATATTTTATCGATGACATTACAAAGCTGTTAATTTTGTCTCCACTTTCTGCGTAGCCGACAATTTCTTAAATTCTTCATCTGAACGACGAGCTACTTGTTTGAAATTATATGCTGCCTGCAAATTATCTGTACAATTTACTTGTTTGAAATTATATGCTGCTTGCAAATTATCTGTACAATTTATGCATATAATTTTTGGAAGATTATCAATTGATGTTGCGTGCAACTATGGTAAACGGAATGGCTGATTCGCAGAAAATTTTTGTGACGTATTTGAGGGTACATAGCATGTAAGAAAAGGCAAGCATATATGTATCGGGCATTTCAATTAGGCCATCTCATTCTGCCATACTAACAATTGTGGAACAATGTGGGATATTTTGTTGTTGGTCGCCATCTTTGGTCACTAGATTTTTGCTGGGAAGTAGTCGGTAAAAATTGTTATGAAGCTTAGGACCGTTTAAAGCCGGAGTCATTGGTGCCGTATGTCGTATCGCTGTATCCATGGCGCAACGATACAAGGTGGCAGCATGGGACAGCTGATTTTAAGCTTTTTTCATTTGATTTGATACATCAAAATACGGTGCAGTACGATTTTGACATTTGTCCATCGAATTTACAAAAACAAAGTACATGAAATTTTTATTTATGTTTGTAGGTACATATGTCACCATGCTGCCACCTTGTATCGTTCCGCTATGGCTGTATCCGTATCCCTAACGTAATCAGCTGTTTATCGTTACAACGGTAAACCAAAACCCAATTGGTTGGCTACGATACGGTTACGACCTTAGCGGCACCAATAATCGATTGCATTGATTCTCATAAGGTTGGCCGAATCAGCTGTTATAAGGTTACCGATACGGTTACCGATAAAGCACCAATGTCTCCAGCTAAAAAAAGCAATGTACACCATCCGCATATTTGAGCTCCGTTAAAACGTAGTTCGTGACGAAGTCATGGCAAAAATTATGCCATACATGTACATAAAAACATACATATATATACTTACATGAATACTCGATTAGGTGATCTAGTATGAAGATATGTACATATATACATATGTCGTCTTTATGAAACGGAAACAAGTAAAACTTACGAAAAAATGCAGCATAAAATATACTCAAGTTATTTTATATAGAGCAGATACCTGAAGCATTGAAAATAGTACTTAAGTATACAAAGCTAAGCTAATATTAGCCGTGTTTTTTTACACGCGATACGTTTCGTTTGCGCGTGAAAAAAAACCTATCCTCGCTTAGATAATGCTTAGGAGACCCATCTAGCGGCAGTGGTTAAACAACTAGCTACAGCACAGGGTGTACCCAAGTCAGAGGTGTATTTAAAGTTTGTCGCTTAGCAGTACATATAAAGTTTAAGCGTAGACGTATATAGATGTGGAAAAAAACACAGCTATTATTCTTTATGCATATAAGCGTACAGATAACACAGGCTGACAAAATTTAACCAACATTCAGACCCAGAAACCAGACTATATATTTCCGAAGGTTTTATGATGCGCTGAATCCAAATCTGGCCTCAGAATTGCTCTATCTGATCTTAATTGTTTATAAACATGAAAATTTCAAAATGCGATATCTGAGCGAAAAAAATGATATTTGAGCAAACTCAACGCCAGTTGGAAGAAGAAGACTTGTATTTAAAGACTTAATTTGGTGTAGGAAAACATCTCAAGGCTACATAACCTCAAATATGGGCAAAAACGGTGTTTTTGCACTTTTAGGTTCGTATATCTCGAAAACCAGAGCTGGTAGAGCCATTCTGAGGCCAGATTTGGATTCAGCGCATCATAAACCTTCGGAAATATATAGTCTGGTTTCTGGGTCTGAGATGCTGTCGGCCTGTAATTCTAGCGGAGTTATCTGCGTGTAAAATATCATAAAAAAGTACCAGAAAGTTCACTGGCAGACTTTGAAATGGTCTCGTGCTATTTGAAGTCTTCGGTTGAAATTGTACGATACGGCTTTGCGCATTGGTCGTAATGTACGTGTGTAGGTTATATGATTAGGAATCAATTGGTAAAAATTGTTGATAAACATTTTTGATCACTCATTCGGATTATTGCATTTTTGTGGAGTCGATCTCAAAATATTTCTCTAAATATTATTTCAACGCACTGATTTATGCGTTTTCAAAAAAAAGTCTGTTAGATATCTACATACAGCTACTCAAAAGTATTTTGCATAACTACTCGTATGTAAAAATTTCAGATTTCGTATCCAAACAATAATTTTAATGCATACACGCATTATTTAAAATCGTCTTAGGGAATGGGCTCCATAGCAGTCACAAAAATAGTACCGTTAGGTACATACAACAAAATACGTACGTAGCAATGAAAATTTGTGCTCACAAAAGTATTTTGCTTATTGTCCTTGAACCCGTTACTGGACGCAGTTAAATAAATTTTTCTATTTTCGCTGAAGTTTTCACAAGTATGAAGGCAAATATACGAAATACATTTGCAATATGTTCGAACGATGCCGTAAAACGATTGAAAATGTTATAAAACGGTGTAAATAACGCGGTAATTTGGAAAATTTAGCCGGTTTGTTCGACCAAAGTTGCTGATTGTGAGAGAACGCGAAATATTGACAGAAAATCGCGGAAACCCACATTTATCAGCCCCAAAAAGTAATAACAGAATAAAAACAACCCTTTCAATTCAAATATCTACTCATGGTCGTGCCGCAAGGAAAAAACTTCTTATTTCATAAGTAAATAAAGAAAAACGGCTTCCATTCGCCAACACCTATAAAACCTAAAGTTTGGAGTTTTGGAAAACCTTCATATTTAGTGATGAAAGCAAATACAGCATTTTTGGTCCGGACGGACGTCATAAGGTATGGCGGTAGCCAAATGAAGGGCTTCAAATCAAAAATGTTATACCTACTGTTAAGCACGGCGGAGGTTCAGTCATGGTGTTGGGTTGTGTCGGCTCAGGGAGCTTGCAAATTTGTGTTTATAGGTGGGACGATGGATAAACATTTTCATTTAGCCATTCTTAAAAATAATTTACATCAAAGTGCAGAAAAAATGGGTATGTCATCTAAAAAGTTCTTATTTCAACACGACAACGATCCGAAGCATACAGCTCACGATATCGAAATGTGGATACATTTCAACACAAGGTATTTGCCAACACCTCCCGAAAGTCGCGACATCAACCCCATAGAAAATCTTTGATCCTCTATCGTAGACAGAGGGCGATTTCATCAAAAACGGTTTAAAAGCTATTATGCTCGAAGAATGGGAAAAAATACCTATTGAATTTTGTCAAAAGTAGAATTCATACCAAGACGCTTGGAAGCAGTTGGAGAAGCAGCAAAAATAATAGTTACCATAAAAAATATTGAATCAATAGAAATTAGTATAGTATACCGTCTAGTCAAAAGCAAAATACTTTTGTGAGCAATGAATTCTGTTTTTTAAACGGTTTTATTTAGCTTGACTCTGTGTAGCGGCCGGCCCCTATGAACGAATTTTGCAATTAAAATTTAAGTAACTCTCCGATAAGCCACAAGCTAGAAACTTGGAATATAGTTCAGAATCCGATGACAATGCAATAATAAAAAATCTCTGATAGGTGGCACATGGATCGAAATATTTGAAAAAATCATATTTGTGCTCCGAATAGGCTCATATTTGGAACACATATTACATACAGTCCGGTAGAAGTGACACCAAAATACTTTGTTGTTCGAGGTGGAACAAGCATACGTGGCGCCGAATCGAGTAAAGTCTTTGGTAGAATTTAGTATTGAGGACTTAGATTGTAACAAATTGTCAGGAAAGAGTCCTTGTAATAATGAGTCACTAAATGAACTAAATAGAATGAGAAACAATAGGCAATTAAATAAAGACCAAAAACTTGAAAAAGAAAAAAATAATTATGTAAGTTAAACGGTTTTATTGAAAAAAATACTTCCATTAAGTAATAATAATACTAAAAGCTAGAAAATAATTAGGTAGGTCCTAGGTACTAGTCATCACACTCTAGGGCGTTAATCAGACAATTAAATAAAAGCGAGGGCCGTGTGAAATTTTTAAAAATGTGAGGCATAGCATAAACTTATTAAGGTTAAGTTGGTTTTACTTTTATTTAATTCTCTGATCAACGCCCTAGATTGATGAGGAGTGTGATGACTAGTACCTAGGACCTACCAAATTATTTTCTAACTTTTAGTATTATTATTACCTAACGTAAGTATTGTTTTCCGTGTTGGCGGCCACCGTGGTGTGATGGTAGCGTGCTCCGCCTATCATACCGTATGCCCTGGGTTCAACTCCCGGGCAAAGCAACATCAAAATTTTAGAAATAAGATTTTTCAATTAGAAGAAAATTTTTCTAAGCGGGGTCGCCCCTCGGCAGTGTCTGGCAAGCGCTCCGATTGTATTTCTGCCATGAAAAGCTCTCAGTGAAAACTCATCTGCCTTGCAGATGCCGTTCGGAGTCGGCATAAAACATGTAGGTCCCGTCCGGCCAATTTGTAGGGAAAAATCAAGAGGAGCAAAATTGTTTTTAAATTATTTTATTACTTTGCTACGTTTACATTAATACATATTTTTCTTTTGAAGTTGTAACATATTGTAACGAATTTTGGGAAAATTCCGCTTATTTGCAACCTTCTGCTAACGTCCGAATCGCTAAACTGTTGAATAAATCACTCCAATATTCAGTATTGCAAAATGCTTTTTATTATACTACGCTGGGAGTAGTACAATATACTTCACAATTAAACTTCACTTCGCAACTGATAACGTGTTTAAATCAAACTGATTAGTCATGCCTCAGCTTGCGCTGCTTTTATACTCTCGGGTTCCTCCTTCACCCATTTCTCCTAAGTCTAGTAATTTCGCGAACTTCATGCTTGGTTGCCTTGTATGTATGTGTGCAAATGATGATTGATTTGTTTACGTATTGTATTGTATTGTATTTATATAATCACATTAGTACATTAAGGTAATGAAATCTTTTAAGAGTACAACAACCAGGTATTACAATTGAATTATAAATTTGTATATGAAGCAAAATATGCCCAAACGTTAATTTAAGTTAGAGAAATGAACAGATAAAAAAATATTAAAAAAAAAACGAGTATAAGAAGAAGTATAGATAAGTAGTTTGAAATTATTTTAAATAGCCAATTTAAGTTTCAGGATTAGAAAAGTAGCTGTAAAAAATACGTCTACAGTTGTTTTGGTCTAGAGAGTTTCTCACAGAAGCAGGGATTGAATTCCAGAGACGCGTGGTGTTGACAAAAAACAGCCTAGTCGAAGGTGCATAATTAAAAGTAGGTACGGATAGAGTGCATGAGCGGAGAGACCTATTAAATACGATTTTATTATACAAGTATGCCGGTGTTTTTGTTAGGATCAGGCGAAACAGAAAAATGCAACTCCTTGCCTTCTGATAATCAGACAGGTTACAGCCCAGAAGTCTAGATCTCCAAGCGGATATATGTTCAAACTTATGTAAGCCATAGACATACCGAGTGACATAATTAAAGGCAACCTCCATTTTATGGGTAGATCTTGAGTCGAGCTTATTGTAGATCAGCTCCGAGTATGTAATAACGGGTATAACGAGTTGGATGGCAAGCTTTCTTTTGATATGTAATGGCGTAAAAGGCGCAAACTGCGCAGATTGCCATACACCTTTCCTACCACGGAGTTGATATGATCAGTCTCAGTAAGACTAGTATTCATTAGCTGTGTTTTTTTATTCTTCTATATACGTTTACGCTTAAACTTTATATGGACTGCTAAGCGACAAACTTTAAATACACCTCTGAAATTGCTGCGCATAAAATTTGTCCTGCTAAATTTTTTATACGCATTATACTCAGATGTAACTGAAATATGTGTCTCTGTTTCACCCTCTACACTAATTCTATGTATTCTATGTGTGTCCACAATTCATCGCAACTGATTCAGCTATATGTTATACCCTATGGCCATCAGAGGGTTGTGTATCCGCTTTTCGGTACACCCTGTGTTCTAGCTGTTGTTATTTAACCACTGCCGCTAGATGGGTCTCCTAAGCATTATCTAAGCGAGGATAGGCGTTTTTTTTTCACGCGCAAACGAAACGTATACGCGTATAACACGGCTATTATAACACCAAGGTTTCTAACTTTACTAACGGTCTTCACCGTAGCCGTCCCAATACTTAGGTCACGTATTGTAAGATTTGCGATACTTTTTCTGGCAATGGGCAAAACATATGATTTAGCTGCGTTTAGACAAAGTCCATTTTTATTCGCCCAACATAAAATAGCAGATAAATCGTTATTTAATTTAAGGCAGCGATCATGCATATTGCTAAAACCATCAGATAAATAAAGCTGAATATCATCAGCATATGCATGCATACTTACAAACTCGCAGACATAAAATACATCATTCAGGAAAAGACTGAAAAGCAATGGACCAAGCATGGACCCTTGCGGAACGCCAGTCACCACTTTCTTTGGCTCCGATACGTCTGATCCATTACTGACAAACCTGTCAGACAAATAACTTTCCATCAACCTCCGAGCGTTACTGCCAAAACCAAAATATACTGTAGCTTATGACATAGTAGTGTGTGATCGACTGAGTCAAATGCTTTCGAAAATTTAAGCAGACACAGAAGGGTTAAGTGGCCTTTATCAAATGATACGCGTATGTCATCAAGTATTTTTATCAAAGCTGTTGAACAGCTGTGTTTAGCTCTAAAACCTGACTGGTTTGGCGAAAGTAAGTTGTGTCCGGTAACATGCGAGCTGATCTGTTCAGCTAATAGGCTTTCAAACACTTTAGATAGCACTGGTAAAATACTTATGGGCCTAAAATCTCCCGAAGAGCTTGTTTTATTATTTTTGGGGCAGGGTCGAACCTTAGCTACTTTCCACAGTTCAAGAAAGCATGAGCTCATAATGGCATATTTGATATGTAAGTTATGGTGCTTATTACAAAATTATTTTGACGAATTTAATCACAATTCCAATTTTATATATGCACCTTATGACTTCAGGTTCCGACACCGTACAAAACTTAAAAATGAGAGATGGATAACGAGCGGATACGCAAGACGAAACATTCACAGGGTTTGAGGTACGCACACAATTTACGAAGGCAGTGTTAAGCACATCTGGGCTAAGGGTACATTCAGTGGGAGCCTTACCACACACACGTAGGTTTTTTAGATTTTTCCATAAAACGTTAGCGGGGAGATCTGGGTTCAGCCGCGCTGAAAAGAACTTGAGATTTTCTATTTTAATTATTTTAGTGGCATGATTCCTCGCATTTTTATAAAGCCCAGTCCACCTTACTCCCTTTTCTCTTCCAGTTCCCATACGCTTTATTACGAGCTTTAATAGCAACCAGAACATTACTATTGAACCATGGATATGATTGAGATTTTACTTTTCGAGTTCGAACGGCCTCCGTCCATACGAGTGGCTGCTTAGTATCAGCTTAGTGATGCTAATATTCGTCACAACACGATGTACATATGTAGCAATAAGGTTTATATTTGAGAATTTATAAAATAATATACAAGAATTCAATTGTGAAGTCTATTCTCTTCTCAAGCAAAATACTTTTGTGAGTAACTGTACATACATATGACAAGACACAAAGGCATAACAAAATCCCTACAACAAAATAACTCTACTGGGTAAAATCCCAACAACACATAATCCAGACACATTTATTTTCACATCAAGTGTGGTTTCCCAATTTAGATCTTGTCAGGATTTAATGTCGGAGTTTCATTGTGTCGGGATTATGAAAGTTATGGGTTTGGTAAAGCTGGGATTATGAATGGTGGTATTGAGCTGTCGGGATTTGATCTTGTCAAAATTTTGTAAGTCGGGATTATAATATATACTCATACGCGTCATTGAATAGAGAATTCAGTGAAGTTTAATCCATGTAACATACTTTGAAAACAATTTATTCCTAGAGGGAATGTTACACCGTACCGGTGTAAAAGTTTTAAAAGTCCGCCCCTAAATATGGAGCTTATGTTGAGAGGGTTTGGGAAGTTAAATTTTTTTATCTTTTGAAATACAGGCGAAATTGTTTTTTTTTACTGTAACTTAGTAATTTGCTGGGAAACCATGTGATACGCAAAGTTCGACTCTGTTATAATGGTCGGATTACCTGTTTTTCGGGTTTTTGTCTCTAATGTTTTATTTGAACCTTGTTCTTACTTGTCGTCCTGTTTGTCCTATTTAACATGTATATAGCGTAAAATATACGCCTTATTTAAACTTCTATTCTTTTATGTATTTTTTCACTTCACGAAAAAAAATTCGATTTACGCTTACGAATACGCTTATTAATGCCGCTCGAATCTTTGGAATATCTTTGCATCACCTTCAAAAACGATTGAAGATGTTATGTTGTGATGAAATTTAGCAGCCATCTTTCTTTTCAAAATATAACTGGTCCAGAAAAGAATTAAAAAAATGGTTGATTACCACGCCCACTTTCTATATAAAAATGAAAAATACACATATAAAAATACATTTACAGAGCAATTGCAGATATTAATTAACGGTGTGACGACTATAGACTTCACTATTTCTCGAAATGTAGTCATATCCCGCTCAAAGTTTAAACGCTCTCCCCCAGTTCCAGTTGGAGAGCATCCAACGCCTTCACAGGATCGTATGGTACACAGATGGCTCAGAGACGCAAGCGGGGATTGGAGCCGGAGTCTTCGGATCCAGAGCGAAAATATCCGTACATCTGGGAGCACAACCGAGCATTTTTCAAGCGGAACTATTCGCCATAAGTCAGTGCGTTGAAATTAACCTTCAGCGCGGATACTCCAATGAAACAATTGTAATACTCAGTGACTCAAGGCAATTTCGGCTTTCGAAATAAAGTCACTGGTTCTTGATTGCGTATAAAAGCTGAATCAATTAGGAGCACACAACGTAGTACTGTTGGCCTGGGTTCCAGGCCAGAGGGGAGTAGAGAGTAGAGGGCAATGAGCGGACAACCTGGCCAGAAAGGTAGCAACTGCACGATCCATCGGTCCCGAGCCGTTCCTGACAGTTAGCCCACAGTAAATAAGTTGGCATTTATAAGTAGAAGAGAGAGAAAAGAGAGCAGAACACTGGCGCAATACACAAGGTTTGAGACAATCTAAGTTACTGGTTAGAAGGTTATAGCCCATTTCGCTATAGGGCAATTATAGGTCTCTAAAGATAACCTAAGAATCCTAACAGCTTTTCTTACAAGACATTGTAAGCTGAACAGCCATATGCAGAAACTGGGCAAACTATCGAATAACACATGCCGATTTTGTGATCGATCAATCTCAAATCGTAGGGTTAAGTTTATGGGCTACCTATGGCCAGAGCATTCCCACATTCAATCCCTCAAGCCAAGGAGCTGATAGGATTCATCAAGGATGAGGTGCTGTGAAGGAGATGAGGGCTCAATAGAGCAATGGTCGCAGTGCAATCCTCAATAAATCTATCTATTTCCCCCAGTTCCCCTCCGTGGATCCGCCAATAGTGCTATTGATGGGAAAAGATCTTTGATGTCAAAAGATACCAATTTGTTCTTCTTTGTCAGCTCGATTGTCGCAGGTTTCACTTTTTGTAATTTTCTTCGCAATTCGGCAATACGAAAAAACTGCATTCATCACTGCCAGTTGATGTAAGCTCTTTCTCGCTCATAAATTAACATTTTTCTTCGCTCTTTAATATTTTACTTTATTTTAATGTAGACAAATGTATGTAATATAAAATATTTTGTACAGTAAAACTAAATTTGTAAAAAAAATATTTTATTCACTATCGTAAAAATATGTAATAATTAGTTATGAACTGAACATAAACGCATCTATCAATTTGTATTAGACCGTTTTAGTAAAATTACTTTTATTTTGCTTTGCTTATTTCTAAGAGGCTAAAAAAATGTTTGATTATAAAAAAATATGCTGCCCGATTCTAAAGAGCGACACTGTTTTTTTTTTTAGATTTCTTCAATCATGAATTTTAGCGTTAATTTGTCTATAAATCCAAGTTTTGATAATACAACATATACCAAACCAAATTAGGCATGAAAAATTTAGCTGCTAAAAACTTTTGCTTCCAAAAACGGTAATACGCTAAAAATCACTATGCATTTACCTCAAATATTAACATTAAGTTTATTTATGTATATTTTTAGAGCCTATTTTATAGAACCAAATGAAACTTTTAAACCTCTTAGAAAAAAATAAATAAATAGAAATTGTCAAGCAGCCTAATATGTAAATATGTATGCACTATTAATAGCAAGAATATGAGCATGTTACTTAAAATATATACTTTCTTCGTGTTTTTTAAAAATTGCTAAATGTCAAACAAAAAACTTAAATTTTTTATAGAAGGTATATTTGTATTATTGGTGTTCGAAAATTCTAATTTTTTTTATATGTAAATGGAATGCAAACAATTTATGGTTTAACACATAATATTTGTTAATTGTTAATATAAAGTTTGTTTTAAATTGTAACACTATACAAAAAAAAAAAAACAATTTTTTCTAGATGTTGGACGAAATCAATCATCTGAAGAGATCAAACTCTAATTTTTCCATTTTTCGAAGTTAGCCCCCAAAACATTGATATTGGCTTTTGAACTTCGAAGTTGGATTAAATAGTAAAATATTGGCGTGTTGTGTCCCCTTTTCTTACTTGAATTTTATATATATTTTTTTTGTTTTCAAGCTATTATAATAAATTAATATACAAATAAGGAACCGAAAGGAAAATCTTGGAACAAATTAAAAAGAACGTGCTGAATCAGAATCAACTATTAACTGGTTGTAGTTTGGCTTTAACCTCAAAAATCGCTTACCATATGTATATCTCCGTTTTTTTAGATAAGAGTCGATGCACAACCAGTTAGGTGCAGTCTGATAGCAAATTCGAATTCTGATTGGCGAAAAGCATGGAAATAGGAGTACTACTAGTTTCGAAAATTTTTATTTGTGTGGCGCAAGGTGAACCCATACCATGTGGTGGCAACCCAGTAAACATTTAGGCTTGAATTACATTAGAGCTGTAGTTTTTAACTGGCATACTTCTCAAACCCAACAGTGGCTCAACTTGAGAAGCATAGCGTTCTGAAAAAAGGCTTTCAAAAGCAAACATTTATGCTATGAAAGCTTACTTCGAAAAAGCCTTTAGTACAGTCGGAAAGTATTAAACAAGATGAAAAAAGGTGTTTTTGTCAGTTTATCGTATCATAATTTTTGATTTTTGATGGCCTTGTTTATTTAAAAAATGTAGGGTTTTGTGAGCTCGAGGCCTTGCTTTAAATAAAACACTGTGTTAGTATTCACACATTTATTTGGTCGATATTTCGACTTCAATCTGAAGTCATTTTCATTTCATTGCATGGAAATGCCTGATCGACTAAATCTTGAAAATGACTTCAGATTGAAGTGGAAATATCGACCAAATAAATGTGTGAATACTAACATAGTGTTTTATTTAAAGCAAGGCCTCGAGCTCACAAAACCCTACGTTTATCGTATCATTTCAACGTAGTTCTATGATCCGAAGACATTTTGATGGAAGTTTCGATAAAATTCAGTAAAAATGTGTAAAACAGTGAGTATGTTACTTTGAGCGATTTTCTTGAGAATGGCCACCTTTTTCTTTGATGACTGCTGCGCACAATTTCAGCATTCTTTCGATGAGTTTTTTAAGTGTTTGATGTGGAATATTATTCCACGCCTCGTTCAAACCATCCCAGAGGTCAGGAAGGCCTGTTGGCTTTAGATCTCTCACACGTCGATCCAATTCTTCCCACAATAGCTCGATGAGATTTAAATCGGGGGATTGTGGTGGCGACTCTATTGTATCAAGGCCATCTGCCACTTTTTTTTTGTTCTAAATAAGAAGGAGAAAGTTTTGATGTATGTTTTGGATCGTTATCTTGTTGGTAAATGAATCCACGACCAATCAAATTAATGCCAGATGGTATTACATGGCGTTGGAGTATACGGTGATACTGCTCTTTTTTCATAATTCCTTCAAAATTTTTGAATTGACCAACACCAGCATAGCTGAAACAGTCCCGAACCGTCACTGAGCCACCGCCATGTTTCACAGTTGGCACAATGCAATCTGCTTTAAATCTTTCATTGACGTTTCTGCAAACATATTGACGCCTATGGCTACCGAAACGTTCGAATTTTGATTCGTCTGACCATAAAACTGATTTCCACTGATCAATCGTTCAAAATGTTCTTGAGCGAACTTCAGTTTTTTCTGTTTATTTACTGGCCGTAGAAGTGGCTTTCCGACTGCAATGCGTCCAATCAGACCTTTTTCTTTAAGCCGGCCTTTGACTGTCGTTAGCGATTTGGTGAATCCAAGTCTTCATTGATTTCAGCACAAATTTCTGATGCAGATTTCGATCGATTGACCTTACTTATTGCATATATTTTGTTGTCGATTCTTTGATTTGTCTTTCTTGTTCGACCAGATCGTTTTCTGTAAGTATTTTGTCCAATTTCCCGATATCTTCTAATGGTCGTATGAACTGAACGCAGAGAAAAAGTTTGGCTATTTCTCGATAGTTTTTCCCTGTTTTTTTGCAAAATAGTGATTTGGGCTCGTATTTCAACGGATATTTCCTTTCACTTGACCATTTTCAATCTGGCGATGTATAATTCTGAGGCCAAAGTGACGACATCTTTTTTTATCTTGTTCTAATACTTTCCGACTGTACTGTACTTCTTTGTTTAGGAATCAACCTCTTCAAAACGGTTGACTTGGTCAAAACGCCGCTGGGTGCTGTATAGTGTTATGTACATATGTATATGTAAATTTTATTTCAATTATAAATATTATTTTTTTTTCAAATATGTAAAGACATGTAAAAATATTCCGAGGAATACAGAAAATAAAAATTCAGAAACAAGTTTGTACAGAAAACTGTATGTCGAGACCCATATATCGAGTGAGAAGTGTACTATCGCTCTATCTTAGAAATCGGCCGAAGAACGGACCGATCTCAGGGGTCATATTATGTAACTCGTTTCGAGAGAAATTTCTTTCGGATTGAAAAAAAATGTATGTGATTTGACAGCTTTCGAATCGCATTCTCTTTTGAATCGGGTTACAGAAAAAAGCCCCAGATTTGGTAAAGAAGACGTCCCAACACAAAATTTGGCTGAAGATTGCGTTATTCTTAACATGCTTTACTTGTATGTATGCTTGTTTGTAACACTCTAGTCTAGGCGGGTAAAGTAGAGTTATACCCATCTAGCGGCAATTATTGAAGTGGTTAAATAAATCGCTACAAAACGAGTTGTGTTTAATACCGCAGATACCTCAACACAACGGAGATAGACAACATCAAATATCTAAGTGGATTGTAGATACTAAAACGGCACCATATTTTCGTGTTTTTAAATTTTTTCAAACTATATTTTTATTTTGTTTGCTTTCAAAAATGTCATCTCTCCCCAGAAAATGTATTGAGTTCTGAGGTAATCTTTGGAAAAAAGTTGTGGAATAGAGCATTTTAAGTGAATTTTGAGCAAAGCTTGTAAAATAGAAAAAAATCCAGATTCTGATTCAACGTACCAAAAAGTTTTTGAAATTTATAAGCAAATTTTCAATTGTTACGCTTTTATGGAATCGTAAACTCAATAGATTACAAATCCTAATTGAAAACTAATAGTTCTAATTAACATATCGTCGCCCGCTAGCCAGAAGCATGAATGTGCAATTTTTCCGATTTGGTGTTAGAGGCCTCTTTGGATTGCCCTTTAGATTCTCTAGGTTCTATTTAAATCTAGAGCTTCCTACGTACATGGAAACCCCAATAATTTGCAATGCCATTTTCACGAATGTATAATTCAATCACACAAAGTTGAGCCAGAAAAATGAATGTGGCACATTGTATGACACATTCGTTGATATGGCTAAACAATTTTTGAAACAAAAATAAGAACAGCACATATTCGTATGTTCGAATGTTCGGGTATACGTGCTTGGTATTCTTCAAAAAAAAATTATACCGAATTTTTATTAGCTTAATATCTGAAAAAAATAGTTGTTTCATTGAAGGCAAACCGGTTTATTCGAAGCCGTTGCCTCTTCCCGAATCAAAACTAAAATACTTGGAAAAATTGTGTGTAAAACTGGTTATACCAAAATAATATCATTCTTTTTATAAAAATCTTGAGGGCAACGCTTTTCCCGCACCCAACATTTCAGAAGATTCTGATTCTGATGAGAATAAGAACTAGTTCTAAGTTTGCAATAATATCTTAAATAAAAACACATTAGTGTATATGAAATTGAATTGAATGTGTAACTTTTTTCCTTACATACATATTTTCGATAAGTCAAAGCCGCGGATGTTTTCCCAAGTACTGTGATGCTCCGAATCCCAATCCGCCAACGGAATTGGCCTAGCAGGTCTTGGCTTGGCCCTAAAGTTATTTAAAAATCAATCTGTAGTGATTTTTTTTAGGTCTTTAGAGGTTAAGGCCATACCATGATCAATTGGGCCAATTCTTATAGCTTATTCGGATTCAGCGCATCAAAATGCATAGAAAGCATGAGCCGATTTACCTGATCCGGCTACTTTTAATTTTCTGTATAGATGTGTTAACAAAAAATATATCAGCTTTTTAAATTTTTGTTGTGCCAGAAAAAATGAATATGCTGAATCTCGGAGAAGGTATGCGAGCAGAACAATTATCTCAGTTAAAAGAGCATAGTGCGAGTATAATATATAAGTACATTTTTACACTAGAAACTAATTCTTCTAATTTTGAGAGAGCAATAAACTTTGAAACTCGATTTCCTAACATTTTCATTTTGGCAAATTCATGCTTCTGGCAAGAGGGCAACGATATGTTATCGGATGAAGTCTTTGCCGATGTAATTTCAATCCTAATAACACATTTATTATACTGTTACATACCACTCCACTGTGAACAGTTCTGTTCCTAACTAATCAAATGTTTAAACATAAATCCCTCATTAAGAATATCTTGATTCTGGAAAAACAGATGCTGTAATTCCCATTCACCTGGGTTACAAGTAATTTATTTTGTTTTTGAGTATTTTATATTCAGGCAGGATTAGAGTACATACATAGCACATACGACGAATACGAGTACTTGCGAATTCCATAAATGTTGTAAACTTAGTAGAAGATTGAACCAGAAAACCTAGTTGAAAGGTAAACATGAAAGAGTTTCTGAAAGTTGATTTTCTGTATTCATGAAGACAAGCGATATTCGCTTCGTTTACAAAAGTATAGCGCGGATTACGTATGTAGGTGAATATAAATCCAAATTCCATATATGTATATATCTAAACATTTTCGTTTTCATTTTGTATAAATTTTTATCAATAAATATTTTCATTACGCACAATCAACTTCTTTTATACGACCAGAGCACATTATTGTCACTTATCATAAAAATTATAATTAGACTTTTGCGACTTTCGTTTTCTCTACTTAACTATCTAAATACAAAAGCTGCGAATTCCAAATTGCATTCTCAAGTAGTATTATAATACTTACATATGTATATTATACATTCATATATAATTTATTGTGTTCATGTTTATGCAAAATTAAAACAAAAAATCTTATCATTTCTTATAAATGATCTATGTACATACATATGTCTTTAGTAGTTTGCATTTAGATCATTTTCATGTACATAAATGAATATTTTTTATAAAGAGCTGGGCGATTTAGGATTACGTTAACGTTTTGATTCAATACTAAGTACTGCAATTACTGTAATTTTAATTTTTGAAAAATACCGTAACAATTATAGTAGACAATATTGAAATACATATGTGACCTGGAATCATAAAACGACCCTATTGTGCGAAAGTACCGTTCACCTTTTGAGTGATTCTTATAGGAACGCTCTGTCCAATGGAACAAACCGCAGTTTTCTAGTTTTTTCACAAATCGCATTTAAAGCCAAATTGGACCACAAATACGATTTTTTGAAAAATTTCGATCCATGCGCCACCTATTGGAGATTTTTTCTTATTATTGGATTGTCATCGGGTTCTGAACTATATTCCAAGTTTCAAGCTTGTACCTGATCGGGAAGTTACTTAAATTTTAATTACAAAATTCGTTCACAACGGCCGGCCGCTACACAGAGTCAAGCTAAACAACAACTTTAAACGCGTTTCTCTCGAAAACTTGTTTTCGCAAAATAGGGTCGTTTCATGATTCCAGGTCACATATGTGACCCGGTCTATGAAAAGATGGCTTATGACTAAAAAAAAAACAGCTATTAACAGCTGTTTCTCGCAAAAAAACAGCTGTTTCTCGCAATTTTTTCAGTCATAAGCCACCTTTTCATAGACCGGGTCACATATATCAAAATTGATATTTTAATAGCAATCCCAAAATCCTTGCGAATAATACTTTCCTATCGCAATCTTTCATTCTCAATTACAGTTACAAATATCGTAGTCTTTAAAGTTTAGGATTGTAATCCTAACAGTTCGAGGATTATAATTACAGTAATATTTCCCATAAAAAATCCATTACAAATAATTCAATTATTGCAATCTTAAGCGCCAATTAAACTTCCTTAACCCTAACGCCATAGTCGTAACCATACCCATATCCATAACCATCTCCAATGTGATCGATTAATGGTGCCTTAACTTAAAAATCGTGAAAATTTCATAAAAATGAAGAAAACGCAAATATTAAAAACATATTCCACAAAAAATAAGTATCTTAGTCATAATGTATCCAAAACAATGAATAAAATCTACAAAAAGTTATTAAATTCACGAACTCAAATATTTTTAGGTTATAGATATGGCGAGAAACCAAAAACCAATTGGTTGGCTATGGTATGGTTATGGCGTTAGCGTTATGGTATGGCACCATTAATCGATTACATTGATTTCCATAACGTAGGTTCGATCAGATGTTTTATCTGGTTATGGTTTTATGGTTATAAGTCACCATTAATTGGCCCTTTAGTTCTAAAAATTATGACCAAGATTGGACGAATAAACAAATTGACAAATTACTGTGATAAAAAGCTGAGTCTCGTTTACTTTAGCTGTAATATAAATCTAATTACTTTCGTTGCAAAATGTTTCCTGTCTTACACGTGAAATTGACTGGATGAAAATGCCGAAGGACTACTAACTTTCATAAAAGTGGTTAAGGTTCGTACCTACAAGGAGAGCGGAAGTGAGGCGCCGCGATTCGACAAACCGAATGTACGAGTACGTCTCAACCATTTTATCAACTGCAATTTGGAACAAACACCTCTGATACCCATATGCCTTTGGCTCTATCCTGTTGAAACTGCAATTGATTTTGCAATTTGGCAGAGCCCACATCTGCTGTCAACAGACTATTGTTGTTATGCAATCATCCACGCAGGGAAACGCAGGTTAGTGGGACATTTACGTTACACCATTCTGGAAGGATTTGAAATATCATATCGCTCGTATTATTGTAAACAGAAGTAATGGACAATTTTTATTTTTTGGGAAAACGTAAATGAAGTTATTTTTCATACAGTTTTGTTATACAAATTTGATTCAGAGATATGTATGTATTCATGGGTGCCAACTTTAAGTATTGTGTATGTATGATTATAATCTCACTAGACGTCTGTTTTGGGGTATCATAAAATCTAGGAATATGTAATTTTTGATTTGCATCATACTGAGTAATACTGTCCATGGGACCAAAGGTCTGAAATGAATTTCAAGCCTCCCTAATTTTGTTAGAAAGTTTTATATCCCAATCCGAATCTAAATTTGACATTTATTTTCATGTATTTTATTTGTGAGAACCGCTATTCGGATTGGGATATAAAATTGTCTAACAAAATTAGGGACGCTCGAAATTCATTTCAGACCTATGGTCCCATGGACAGTATTACTCAGTATGACCCATAGATTCAGAAACTGGATGTGCCATTTCAACAATAAATATGCCCCACCCTAAAGTACATATATGTATAACAATCATAAGTATGTGTGTGTGAAGCTTATTGAATCAAATATGATTTAAGCTAATTGTTCAAATTGAAACGATATGTTTTTAGAATTATTCCGAAAAGTTGTGTATAGATGGTGCCCAATTCTGTTCAGTTTTTTTCATTTAAACTAAATTTATAAGATTTCTTCCTCATTCCATTCCATTCATTACTTGGTTTATACGAGTTAGGCATCCAAATCGCTCAAGTGATATTTATGAAATTTTCGTCAGTAGGTTTATTGGATTCCTGGGCACAGCAAAGGTTTTTAAAACGTATTGGTGCCACTCTACTCTTCGTGCGTATCTGCTTGGCGCTGACTTTTTTACTGTTCATTGATATTTGGGTATCTCTGTCCTATTAATGAATCCGTACATACTGTTTTGCAAAAGTGTATCGGCCTACGCTGACGAGTATGTGTACGTGTCTTTGATAGTTCAAGGTTTTCAACTGCTCTTTATGAAATTTTCTGAATAAATTGATATGACCACTATGTAACTGTGTACATATCGATGTGCCATACAAAAAGTAGCACTTTCAAAACCCTTACATACAATTTCTTTGGAAAAAATTTTAAAGTGCTACTTTTTGTACAGCACGTCGATATATACCAAGGCTTACAACTACAGCAATTATAATTAAAATCTAATTGTAATCGTAAGCGCCCAGCTCTGTTATTTTTGTATCTATACATTTATTGCAAGAGCATTCAAATGTGTGAGAGCATCAATGATATTTAATGAAAACCAGTTGTTGAATTTTAGTTACAATAAATATACCGAGAGCACTTCTCTCTCCATTTGCAAATGTGCCATACGAAATTTAATTAAAAGCAAAACATATCAAATTACAAATAGATATCCATAAATGTGTAACTTAAAATAGTCCACAGTCTCTAAGATTGTTCTTAATGATAACATCAGTGACGGCATCAAATACAAAGCGTACATTGTTCGTATCTGTGGCGCATGTTAAATGCGTATAAATCTCTTTCTGGTCTTTTCGCTTATTAAGACTTTCAAATTTGATGCGTATATAGTTGGTAGCATCCTCATAGGTATTGGGACCTGTGGTAAATAATATTAATCATTAAATATTACGTTATTATTTAAATAATTGGTTTAATGCCACATTTCACATACCTGTGTATTCCGGAAAGCAGATAGTTAGTGGAGATCGTTTAATTTTTTCTTCAAATAAATCTTTCTTATTCAAGAATAATATAATTGAAGTTTCCACAAACCATTTGGAATTACAAATGGAATCGAATAGCTTGAGTGATTCAATCATACGATTCATTTCTTCGTCTTCGGCAAGTACCAAATCGTATCCTGTGGGAATAAGAAATTGAAAATAATATATTATAAAACTTCACTGTAAAAGAAAAATGTTTCAACCAGGGACGGAAACTGTTATTCCTTTTATAATATCTTTCCTTGAAAAACTATTAATTTTGGACTTTTAATATATTTGGATCAAGATAAAAATTATTTTCCTATTTTTATTAACTGAGTCCGATAGAACTAGTTAAGCTCGGACTTTTAAAAATAAAAGTCCGGAAATAAAAGTTAAATCCGGACTTTTATTTTTTAAGGCCAAAATAAAAGTCCGGCTTGAAAAATTTTTTTAATTCGGATAAGCCGTTTCTTTGTTATCAAGCCGGACATTTATTTTGGCCTTACAAAATAAAAGTCCGCATTTAACTTTTATTTCCGGACTTTTATTTTTAAAAGTCCGAGTTTAACTAGTTCTATCGGACTCAAAAAATAAAAATACAGATTTTAATTTTATATGTGGACTTTTATGGAAAAATTTCGAAAAATAAAAATGATGCATGATTCGACATGATATTGCTATAGGGATACCTGAGAACACAACTTTTTCGACTCCGAAAAAAAAAATAATTTTTTTCCGTCCCTAGTTTCAATAGAGTACAAATTGTATATTTCTTAAAGTAGTCAAATGATTAAGATTTTGATGTTTACATCAGAGGCTTTCTCTCAATTACTACAAGTGCTCTGGAAGTAATGCCGACCTGTATTGTAAACTTCAAGCAAGTTGTAAAGCAGTAAAAATCAGAGTTGGCCACTCCAGTATTCTTGAAGCCATGGCGTAGGTTTCATGTGGTCATACTAAATCTTTCTAGAGATGGTCGGGATGGTGCTTGTTACCGGAACGCACCGGATCTGCATCCAGCAAAGGAGCATTAACATCGATAACACTCCCTAAGGCCTTCGGGGAGTGTCCTTATCACTACAACAACAACAACCCTGTATCCACTGAGATGATCTTTATGTTATGCGTTATAGCAGTGATGTGCGTCATAGGTCACACCGGTGTACCTGGAAACTGAGCTGCCGATTAACTATTGAGCAAGGCAGGTTAGCTGTCCAGTTGAAGGATAGCTCACTTGGACTTTTTTTGGTCGGTAGTATCACCACATTCTTTAACGGTGAAACTGGCGTTCCATCATGATCTATATTATGGCGAATATGCAGCCGCAATTGCTTCTTAAGTCCAACAAACCGTAACAAAATCTTCAAAACTGTTGCAAGCAGCACTTGGAGGAAATTGCAGGCCAGTCAAAACACAGCGCTAAAAACTGCCACGGGATGTCTTCTTATGTCTCCATAACATTGTCTGCAGAGTGAGGCGAGAATAGTCCCCATAAATTAGAGAATCTAAATCCTAAACAAAAAGTTTCTGCCCAGAAACCTGGGCGTCTCAACAGACATCTGATTGAAGAGGTCCGCCTCCCAGGAAGTTAGAAAGTTATCTCTGTAAGCACATAAAGAAATCACTTAAGATTTCCCGTATGAAGAAAACGTGCATCGAACTACTATACCAGAGATAACCCGGTGAGCCCCGTTCATATGAGCACACACAGCTGGGGCTGACTAGTATATTAAGACGCACCCTGTAGACTCCAATTGATCAGTCAACATTCCCATAACCATGGATATACATATGAGCTTTTATACACCGTAATAGCTCCACCGATTACTTGATTTCAACAATTGGCCAAAGAGATCTCGTAACAAATCACGACGTGGTGTCTACCCGGCGATGTCTTACCTAGCTCGAGGCCCACATATCAGATATGTAGAAAGTGGCTAGTGGGATCCCAAACTCTTCAGTGGCAGACTCATTCAATTCAACAGTGCCTGCTCGGGACATGAGATGGGCATGGCAGTTGCCAGGGATAACTTTATGGACTACCACACAGATAATTTTGATCAACAATTAGTTAAATGCTACCGCAATCCTTCACAGTTCTCGACCTCACGGTGACAGAGCCTAGCACTTTAATATCCGTCTGGCTGAGTAAATGTTAAATTAAAATTGCAGCGGCGAATAGCATCCCATCTACCGCATGTTTTATAGCGGCGACCTACGCCTCGTAGACGCTGTAGTGATCGGGTAGCCTAAATTTCCGACGGACACAGAGCTCATAGTAGCGTCTTGTTCAGACTGGATTCTTCCGTAAACTGGTTTACCAGATTCCCGTCGCATTTTAATTCCACACCATATTCCTACCTTTAGGGAATATGAGTAATAAATGTGGTAACAGGAGCAGAAGTTGGCGCACAGTAGTTTGTGCTGCGACGTATTGAGTCGAATTCAGAGAGAATTGTGGTGTCCAAAATTCACAAGCTTAAAAGTTAAGACCGAGTTAAACCAGCTGAATGTTATTTCTCCTCGTCTTGTTGCGTGGGAATAATGGTTCGTGTGCGTTTTCACTAAGAAAGCTAATGCTAGATGGACCCTGAGACCCACGTTGTTTTCTTTACATACTTAGTCCCAAATACATGAGAACACCGAACTAGGTTTCTTAGCATCATATATATTATTTCTAATTGCTGTTTTTATGTACGGGTCCCTTTTTAGCTCTTATTTGGAATCCAAATCTATAAATAAAGTTTTGGTTGTAAAGATGGAGATTCGGGCTATTAGCGAGCTTTGGGCAATTTTGGTCGTAGGGCTTTTTTTACCTATATTTTATTAAAAGAATTTGTTAAAAATAAACGATTGTGAGCACACAAAGAAATCTATTTGTACTACGGCACTGCTGTGAATATTTGCACCGCATTACCGGCAGTAGCGCCCATCTGTAAGTTTTAATTGATCGATAGAACAGTTGATTTTTGTTGATATTTGATAAGAGACTTTGATATTGGTTGCGCAAGATGCGCACGGGTCCGGCTCGTTAAACTTAGTCTTCCTCCTTGTGCCCACTGTTTGGGATATTAACGAAACACTTTTTAAGGACGAGGGGCTCTAGCTCACCTAGTTTTAGAATGGGCCAGTCGGCCCAGGTGTGCTGCGAGACAACCTTTCTATACCATAGTAAATTAAAATTGATTTCCCAAATATGTATCTGTACCTGATAATGCGACACAAAATATGATTGCCGTTACACCCTCGAAGCAGTGTATCCATTTTTTACGTTCCGATCGCTGGCCACCAACATCAAACATTCTGAAATTTAGTAAATAATGATTTATAAAAAAAAAAAAAAAATCGAAAATTTTAAAAAGTAGATGCACAATTTCAGTTTTTCTTTTACTCACTTGAAATGCATTCCTTTACATGTGAAATGTGTCTCGACGATACCAGTAGTTTTGACGCGCGTACGCAGCACATCCTCCAATGTTGGAATGTAATTTGGCTTCGATATCTCATCCAATAAATTTAAATAATATGCTGCCGAATCATTTAATTGATATTCACGCGAACGTGAAAAAGACTGTTGCACACCAGCATCGGCCCAAAGTTTCTTCATTAGCAATACAATTTCAGGTAAAAGTATACCCTCTTCTGCTGTGGAAGCATATGTAAAGAATTGACGTGCTATTTCGGTTTTCGATGGATCCGCAAAATCAATTTTCAAATGACCCATTGCACGTATAATGGCCATCATGCTCTGTATGGTATTGCTATAGACAACTCGTCGATACTGTTCACATTCCTCTTGTGAGTAACCTTTATCATGGATAATTTTCATCTGTTTAACAATGGTGGATTTGCCTGATTCGCCAGCACCTGAAGTGAGATAAAGTGGGAGAATGGTTATAAGATTTGACAGATTATTTAATTTCCAAATTATTTGATTGATATTGTAACGAATTTGCTTGCAAATCCTCTTATTTGCAATCCTCTGCTAAGTTCGAATCACTAAACTGTTGAATAAATAACTCCAATTTGTAATAATGCAAAATGGCCTTTATTAAAGCACTTCACAATACACTCAAACTGTGCAACGAATAGCTTGCTTAATAACCACACTGACTGATAGCTCAATGAAACTCTACTATTCAAAATAGTACTGCTATTGCTCGCTAGATATCGTCTTAATCGCAACTGCTTGACAACTCAAATCAAACTGAATTACTTCTTACTCGCCTGCCCCGCTTTTATAGTTTACGCTGCATAATTCTAGGCTCTTCGATTTCCAGAAGTTACTAGTTAGTTCGGCTACAAAATTGCCAGCCACAACTACGTGCACAAATTATTGCTCTCTCTTGTGACAACTCAAATAAGATATATGCATGTGTTTGTGCATTGCCGCTCCGCTGCTCGTATACGTACATATGTGTAGACGCAATTATTTATTCGTTTATGTAGATACATAAAGATTGAATTATTGATGTGAATGTTTGTAGTTTACAGTCTCTCGCGCGCACATAGGCATATAAGTAAATGCATCTGTGTGTGACTTCTCTCTGGGTTGCCTTATATATGTGTATACTTGATTGAATTATTAACGTAAATACTGCTTGGTATGGCCTTAGCATCGCCTTAGTGATGGGATAATTTAGTGATGCTAATATCCGTGACACTGCCCTCCACCTAAGTCTGATCGTCCCGATCAGACAAATTTCTCGATCTAAACTTTGCTAGCCTTTCCAAATGGACCACTTTCATTTTGGTTCGTGGTTTACCGATGGTTTGTATGCGGTACACTACATCGTTGATCCGTTTTACAACTTTGTATGGGCCTTCCCAATTACATTGCAATTTCGGGGACAAACCTTTTTTTCGTTGCGGGTTGTATAACAGCACCAAATCTCCTTCCTGAAAACCTTCTGAATTAATTGCTTTATCATATCTGGCTTTCATCTTGTCACTCATAATCTTTGTTCGTTGCCTTATCAGATCATGTACTTCTCTTAGCTCTTCTTCCAAATCACTAGTGGATTTCCTGACATTTCTCTCCGCATTGGCATCTATCCCAAACTTCAAATCAGCTGGCAGTCTAAGGTCATTGCCAAAAATTACTTTTGCAGGGGTTTGGCCCGTTGTCTCATGCACTGCTGATCGGTAAGCCATCAAGAATAATGGTATGCGGGTATCCCATTCTTTATGGTACTTGTCCACTACTTTCCTTAAGTGCTCCTCCAATGTTCTATTGAATCGTTCTACCATACCATCGGATTGAGGATGCAATGCAGTTGTCCGTGTTT
Source organism: Eurosta solidaginis (assembly GCF_040869045.1). Taxonomy (NCBI): domain Eukaryota; kingdom Metazoa; phylum Arthropoda; class Insecta; order Diptera; family Tephritidae; genus Eurosta; species Eurosta solidaginis. The sequence goes on along the minus strand of NC_090323.1, from coordinate 205,148,914 downwards.
TTCGAATGCCCAATGACTTACACATTTCCTGGAACACAGCTGATTCGAAATTCCTGCCTTGGTCAGAATGTAACTCCATTGGTACACCATACCTTGCAACCCAATTGTTTATAAACACTTCTGCTACCGTTTCCGCTTCTTGATTTGGGATTGGGTATACCTCTGGCCATTTGCTGAAATAATCCATAACTACCAGTACATATTTGTTTCCGCCGTTGCTAGTAGGAAATGGACCGGCGACATCCATAGCGATCCTTTCAAATGGCGCACCTGAGTTATATTGCTTCATCTGGCCATGACTTCGTGTTCTGGGCCCTTTCGCTCCGCTGCAAACCTCGCAGTTCGCAATCCACTCAGTGACCGACTGACGGCAACCAACCCAATAGAATCTCTGTTTAATCTTCTCGAGCGTCTTCGTGATTCCAAGATGACCTCCGCTTGGACCATTATGCAGCTCGCTGAGAACATCAGGAATCCTCTTTCTGGGAACAACTATCAGTTTATTCTTGTATTTACCATCCTCACTCTCCCATGCTCGATGAAGGCAACCGGATGTCAATTCTAAACTGTTCCACTGTGCCCAATATGACTTCGCAATGGGACTCTCTGCTGACATCTCTTCTCTGGTTGGTCTTTCATTTCGTTCGAGCCCTTGCATAACACGTGACAGATCTGCATCTTCTAGCTGGCACTTTCTTAGCTGTTCCTTGTCCCATTCATCTGTACATGTTATAGTCATTAGCCGGACATCTATAATGTCTTCTTTAGCCTCGGCTTTTGAACAGTGCTTGCATTCCAAACTACATGGTCTTCGTGACATTGCATCGGCATTTCCATGGGTACTACCTTTTCGATGCTCAATGGAAAAGTCATAGCTTTGTAGTCGCTCGATCCACCGTGCCAATTGTCCTTCCGGATTACGGAACTGCAGTAGCCATTTTAAAGCTGCGTGATCTGTCCTGACACGGAATCGCTGGCCGTAGAGGTATTTGTGAAAATGTTTAACGCACTCTACCAATGCCAACAGCTCTCTCCGCGTAACGCAGTAGTTCCTCTCTGGTTTTCCAATCGAACGGCTGTAATATGCAACTACCTTCTCCTGTCCATCGACCAGTTGTGATAAAACGCCTCCTATAGCATATCCACTCGCATCTGTATCTAGAATAAATGTTGCTCCTGGAATCGGATATGCTAACATTGGGGCAGTGCACAAACGCTCCTTCAATGTTTGGAAAGCCACTTCTTGCTCCTTCTTCCATTCAAAAGCTTTATTTTTTCTTGTAAGCTCATGGAGGCTATGGGCTACGCTGGAAAAATTTTGTACAAATCGGCGGTAATATGTGCACAGCCCAAGGAAACTTCTTAATTCATGTAGGTTCTGCGGTCTTGGCCAATCCTTTACAGCCTCTATCTTTTCTTTCGCAGTGCAGATGCCCTCTGTCGTTACCTTGTGACCCAAATAATATACTTCCTTTTTAAACAGCGAACACTTTTTGGGACTTAACTTCAGACCAGCGCCAGCTATTCTTTGGAAAACTTCCTCCAAGTTCTTAAGATGTTCATCGAAATTCTTGCCCAATACGATGATGTCGTCCAGGTACACCAAGCATGTTTTCCAATGTAGACCTTTCAATACCTGATCCATGAGTCTCTCGAAAGTAGCTGGTGCATTACATAGTCCAAAGGGCATTACTGTAAATTGCCAAATACCATCTCCGACGCTGAAGGCTGTTTTCTCTTTGTCTTCCTCCTTTACCTCCACTTGCCAGTAGCCGCTTTTCAAGTCCAGTGTGGAAAACCATTTCGTACCAGAGAGCGAGTCCAGAGTGTCGTCAATTCTTGGCAATGGGTAGCTATCCTTTTTCGTAACGTCATTCAACTTCCGGTAGTCCACGCAAAACCTCATTTTTCCATCCTTCTTCTTTACAAGTACTACCGGTGAGCTCCAAGGACTAGCTGATGGTTCGATGACGCCGCTGTCGCTCATTTCTTGTATAATTTGACTCACAACTTCCCGCTTCGCCAGTGGAACACTACGTGGAGCTTGACGGATCGGCCTCGCATCTCCAGTGTCAATTTGATGTTTCACAACGTTGGTGCGGCCTGGTTTAGAACCATCCTGGTCAAATATGTTCGCGTACTTTAGGAGCAGTTGTTTTGCCTTACTCTGATACGCTTCCTCTAGCCCCTGCGTCCATGCCGTGATGTCATTTGAAAGATTAGTATTACTAGCTGAAACGTGTTCCTGGAGCTGTTCACAGTTAATAACTACTTCAGCCTCTTGGCATCTTCCCAAAATAGCTCCTTTAGTCAGTTTGAGTGGTGAATTGAACTCATTGAGTACTCTTACCGGAATACGTCCATCTTGTTTTGTCATAGCCAGGGTTTTTCCTACAAGTATGTTCAGTGCTGATTTGTTTGCTGCTTCGACAACCCACAATTTGTTTGTCCCACAATCTCCATCAACCTTTGCCCAGATGACTGCTTCGGATTTTGGTGGTATTCGCTGACTCTCTTCCACCAGCACTCGTTTACTGCTGTAGCCTCTCTCGTAGCCGAAATTAAGTGGTACATCCATGTTCTTATATCGCATCGTCTTGTTTTGCATGTCGATCTTGATGCCCTGGTCGATTAAGAAGTCCACTCCAATTATGATTTCATCAACAATCTCTGCCACTATAAAATTGTGTACTACCGTGACGTTCCCAATTGCGACTTCACATGATACTTCTCCTAGAACCGTGCTGTCTTCTCCAGTGGCTGTACGCAATCTTGCTCCATGCAATGGTCTTATCTTGTTGACTAAATCCGCTCGAATGATGGAATGAGATGCACCCGTATCTACAGTCAGTAAACGTTCCTTTCCATCCACATGTCCTCCGACAGTAAGATTGCTCGACCTTCTTCCAATTTGTGAGATAGAGATTATGGGGCATTCAATTGAGGGAGTCAGCTGTCGCCCCTTGCTGCTGACTCGCTTTAGTTTAACGAATGATTTGTCTTGGAGATTTGCTCATCTCCTTCTGCTCTGCGTTTACGACCACCCACATTGTTGGAACTGTTAGGGTTGGTGTTGCAATAACGCGCAATATGCCCTGGCTTTCCACACTTAAAGCATTTGACTGCATCATTATTCTTCTGCTGCGTACCCTTCAATGCTTCCAAAATTGCGTCTACCCAGTCTGGCTTTTCCACTTCCACGCGATGAGCTTTGTACGCTGGCTTACTCAAAAGTGAGGCTGTTTCCTGAGTCAGTGCATGCGATACCGTTTCAGCAAACGTTAGTTTTGGATTCGCATATGTAGCCCGCTTCGTTTCCACATCTCGTATGCCATTTATGAAGCTCTGGATTTTTACCCTTTCAGTGTATTCCACGGGTGCGTCTGCATTTGCAAGATGAGCCAATCTTTCAATATCTGAAGCAAACTCCTGTAATGTCTCATTTGCTTTTTGGTAGCGGTTTTGCAACTCAATTTGGAATATCTGTTTCCTATGCTCGCTTCCGTAACGTCTCTCTAAAGCGCTCATCAATGTTTCGTAGTAGTTCCGCTCGTACTCTGGGATGGTCTGTAAGATTTCCGCGGCAGGCCCTTTCAGTGCCACGAACAGAGCTGCAACTTTATCTTCAGCATTCCATTGGTTCACTGCTGCGGTCTTCTCAAACTGTAGCTTAAAGACCTGAAAAGGAACAGAACCGTCAAAGGATGGTGTCTTTACCTTTGGATTACTCGCTGAAACAGCTGGGCGGTTTAGTTGTAACTGCTCCATACGACCTTTTAACGCTTCTATTTCGGCATCAATTTTGTCCTCGAGTTGTAAAATTTTTGCATCCTGCTCTTCCAGTTTCACAAAGAGCTGCGCTGATACCTGTTCCGAAATTTGTGCCGACATTTCAGATATACGTGCCTCTTGCGCTTCCAGTTGAGATGCCAAATATGTCTTCTGTTCTTCCAATTGTGTCTCCATCTTTGATGTAATCTGTGTCGACATTTCTGCCATACGCGTTTCTTGTGCTTCAATTTTCGATGTTATTCGTGTCTCTTGGGATTCCATCTGTGATGACATTGTCGATGTTTGAGCAGATATTGCAGCCAAAATCATGTTCAAGTCTGTGCTCGTAACTGTCTGCGATGTTTCGTTTTTCTCTTCAACTTTTGTTACTTCCTCGCCATCAAGATGAAAGTCATACTTTTCCACATCAATTCCTTCCGCTTCCATTGCCTCTCGTAGCCGTGCCTGAAGATCAAGTTTAACGCCGCTTGTATTCAATCCACGGCTCTCCAACTCCTTCTTTAGTTGCTGGATCTTCAATTCACTGAACTTTGCCATGTCGTTGTTGTCCTCTGGAATTTATTCAACAATTCCTCTTCTGACACCAATTGTAACGAATTTGCTTGCAAATCCTCTTATTTGCAATCCTCTGCTAAGTTCGAATCACTAAACTGTTGAATAAATAACTCCAATTTGTAATAATGCAAAATGGCCTTTATTAAAGTACTTCACAATACACTCAAACTGTGCAACGAATAGCTTGCTTAATAACCACACTGACTGATAGCTCAATGAAACTCTACTATTCAAAATAGTACTGCTATTGCTCGCTAGATATCGATTTAATCGCAACTGCTTGACAACTCAAATCAAACTGAATTACTTCTTACTCGCCTGCCCCGCTTTTATAGTTTACGCTGCATAATTCTAGGCTCTTCGATTTCCAGAAGTTACTAGTTAGTTCGGCTACAAAATTGCCAGCCACAACTACGTGCACAAATTATTGCTCTCTCTTGTGACAACTCAAATAAGATATATGCATGTGTTTGTGCATTGCCGCTCCGCTGCTCGTATACGTACATATGTGTAGACGCAATTATTTATTCGTTTATGTAGATACATAAAGATTGAATTATTGATGTGAATGTTTGTAGTTTACAGTCTCTCGCGCGCACATAGGCATATAAGTAAATGCATCTGTGTGTGACTTCTCTCTGGGTTGCCTTATATATGTGTATACTTGATTTAATTATTAACGTAAATACTGCTTGGTATGGCCTTAGCATCGCCTTAGTGATGGGATAATTTAGTGATGCTAATATCCGTGACAATATGTTGATTAGTGTGAGGGATTCTTTACGAACTCCAATATTTTTTGAAAGAATCAACGAATATTTAAAAGCCAAAGTACGAGACCCGTTTAACTATATAACTCCCATTAAGGTCAAATATTTGAAAAGCTATTCATACTGTGACGAATATTAGTGACACTAAGTGATACTCACATCACTAATCTGATACTAAGTAAATAAAGCCACAACAACAATAAAGCAAGCTGACATACTTGTATGTACGTAAACAAATTAATCATTATGTCTTGTGTGAAGATTATAACTCTCACTCGAGAATAATTGATGTTTCGGACTCGCTCTTTGCCATAAAAAACGGTTCTATCTTCTCTTAACAATAAAAAAATTATATTTATACTTTTAATCCATTGTAGTTTGTGAATCTATATTTCTCAGCTGATGAGTTTCTCTGTAGCTGAGCAGTTTAGATCTCGGCGCTTAAGAAGCCACTGCCTCTCAAAGACTCGGTAACAAAAAAGTAGAAATTATAAATAAATAAATTATAAATGTCTACGCATATGTCCATACAAGCAGCGGAGGGAAACGCACAAACACATTCATATATCTGAGATACTCCCAAAAGAAAGCAATCATCGGTGGAAGTATCACTCACATATACACGCGCATATGGCTATGCGAGAAGCTATAATCGTGCATCTGTAGTTATAGCTGAGAAATTTATAGCTGGTAAACAAGTAGTAAATTCTAGAAATAGAAAAACCTAGAAATATGCCAACGAAGAAACCTAAGAGTATAAAAGCAGCACCAGCTGAAGCACGACCAATCAGTTTGATTTAAGCACGTTATCAGTTCCGAAGTATAAGTGTTATTGTGGAGTATTTTCAAAGTAGTCTAATAAAGATTTTGCACTATTGAATATTGGAGTTTTGTTATTCAACAATTTAGCGATACGAATAAAATAAGCGGAGTTTCACTAAATTCGTTACAATTGGTGTCAAAAGAAGAATTGTTGAATAAATTCCGAAGATTGGGAATACAACTTGGACATGGCAAAGTTGAGTGATTTGACGATCCAGCAACTGAAGGAGTTGGAAGTCCGTGGATTTGCTACTACTGGCAATAAATCCCAGCTGCAAAGACGACTAAGTGTAGCTATGGTATTTGAAGGAATCAATGCTGAGGAGTATATCTTTCATTCTGATATCGACAAAACAACAACAAAAATGGAAGAAAAAAACGAAACACCGCAGACAGTGACGAGCACAATATGGGATTCAAGGGGTTGTGTAGCGCAATATATAGCTTCTCCAACCCAATTGTCAACCTCACCTTCGAGCGGCGAATCCCGTTTCACTAACAGACGAGGCTCTGGCTACCCCAAGCTCCTCATGGAACTTGGGGGTGGGGAGGGAGGGATGGCCTGAAGGTTTAATGTGGCCATATAAATCGTTCCCGAGATGGTCGGGCCAGCACCTTAATGGTGCTGTGTTACCGGAGCGTATCGGATCTGTATCCGACAAAGGACCATCACATCGATAACACTCCCCAATGCCTTCGGGGAGTAACTAATCGCTACAACAACAACAACAACAACAACGAGCACAATATCTGCACAAACATCGACAATGGCATCTCAGCTGGAGTCACAGGAGGCACGCATTTCAGAAATGGCATCGCAAATGTCTTCTCAATTGGAAGAACAGAAGACATATACATATGTATGTCATCTCAACTGGAAGCGCAAGAGGCACGTATATCTGGAATGTAGACACAAATTTCGGAACAGGTATCATCGCAGCTCTTTGCGAAACTGGAAGAGCAGGATGCAAAAATTTTACAACTCGAGGACAAAATTGATGCCGAGATAGAAGCGTTGAAAGGTGTTAAGACCTAATTATGCAACAGTTACAACTAAATCGCCCAACTGTTCCAGCGAGCAATCCGAAGGTAAAAACTCCATCTTTTGGCTGTTCTGTTCCTTTCCAGGTATTTAAGCTTCAGTTTTAGAAGACGTCAGCAGTGAACAACTGGAATGTGGAAGATAAGGTTGCTGCACTGGTCGTGGCATTGAAAGGTCCTGCAGCTGAAATCTTACAGACTATTCCAGAGTACGGACGGAACAGTTATGAAGCATTGATGGCCTCTGTCGAGAGACGTTATGGAAGCGAGCATAGAAAACAGATATACCAAATTGAGTTGCAAAACCGTAACCAAAAAGCGAATGAGACTTTGCAGGAGTTTGCGTTAGATATCGAAAGGTTTGCACATTTGGCGAATGCCGACGTACCCGTGGAATACACCGAAAGGGTAAAAATTCAGAGCTTTATAAATGGCAAACGGGACGTCGAAACCAAGCGAGCCACATACGCAAACCCAAAGCCAACATTCGCAGAAACGGCATCCCATTAGCTGACTCAGGAAACAGCATCGCTTTTGTGTAAGCCAGTTTTCAAAGCACGCCGTGTGGAAGTAGAAAGACCAGAATGGGTGAACACAATATTGGCGCTGGAAGGATCGCAAAAGCGGAGTAATAGAGTAATGAAGTGTTTCAAGTGCGGTAACCCAGGTCACATTGCACGTCATTGCAGCACCGGTCCTGGTAGTTCCAACTTGGCTGGTCGTAAACGCAAAACTGGAGGAGATAAGCCAGAGCGAGTCAGATGTAAAGATCGAGAACCTGCCCCAGCTATTGAATGTTCTGTGATATCTATCTCGCAAATTGGAAGAAACTCGAGCAGTCTTACCATCAAAGGAAATGTGAATGGCAAGAAACGTGTACTGACTGTAGACACGGGCGCATCTCATTCCTTAATCTGATCTGATTTGGTCAACAGGATAGTAAAGCCATTACCTGGAGCAAGGTTGCGTACGGTCACTGTCGAGTATAACCAAGTCCAAGGGGAAGTGGTATGTGAGGTCTTAATTGGAAAGGTAACGATTCTACACAAATTCGTTGTGGCGGAGATTGTTGATGAAGTCATATTGGGAGTGGACTTCTTAGTTGACTATGACATCAGGATCGATATGCAGAGAAGGATTATGGAGTATAAGAACAAGGACGTGCACCTTAACTTCAGTTTTGAGCAAGGGTTCAGCAGTAAGCGAGTGCTGGTGAAAGAGATTCGTCAAAAACCACAAAAGTCAAAGGCAGCAGATCGGGCAAGGGTTGATGAAACGAATGGGCCAAACAAATCAAAACCGACGGTACCTGCGAGAAAAACACTGGCATTGACAAACCTTAATGGACGCACTAAAACGACTGAAAGAATTTTCCAGAAAGAATTCAAGGGTGGTTTCAAGCCAGCGCGCACTACTGTTGTGAAACGTCAACACGATACTGATTATGCAACGTCAAGATCAAACCCTACGAAGTAGTTCATTGGTCAAACAACAGAGTGTGAGGGAACCAACAACGGTAATGAGTAGTAAGATGAAACACAGGTTTGACAAGAACAACAATTCGGAAGGTTTCTTGGAGGGAGATTTGGTACTGTTATACAACCCTCACTGGCGGAAAGGTGTTCCATTCAAATTTTGGTGCAGTTGGGAAGGCCTGTGCAGAGTTGTGAGTTGTGATGTCATCTACAGCATACAAACAATTGGGAAACCATGAAATAGAAGGGTGGTTCATTTGGAGAGGCTAGCAGCAGTTAGATCGAGAGATTTATCTGATCGGGACGATCAGACTTAGGTGGAGGGCAGTGTGACGAATATTAGTGACACTAAGTGATACTCACATCACTAATCTGATACTAAGTATATAAAGCCACAACAACAATAAAGCAAGATGCCACACTTGTATGTACGTAAAAAAATTAATCATCATGTCTACGCATATGTCCATACAAGCAGCGGAGAGAAACGCACAAACGCATGCATATATCTGAGATACTACCAAAAGTAGGCAATCATCGGTGGAAGTAACACTCACATATACACGCGCTTATGGCTATGCGAGAAGCTTTAATCGGTCATCTGTAGTTATAGGTGAGAAATTTATAGCTGGTAAGCAAGTAGTAAATTCTAGAAATAGGAACGCCTAGAAATATGCCAACGAGGAAACCTAAGAGTATAAACGCAGCACTAGCTGAGGCACGACCAATCAGTTTGATTTAAACACGCTATCAGTTGCGAAGTATAAGTGTTATTGTGGAGTATTTTCAAAGTAGTCTAATAAAGACTCTTTTGTACTATTGAATATTGGAGTTTTGTTATTCAACAATTTAGCGATGCGAACGTTAAGTAGAAGGTGTAAAACAAGCGGAGTTTCACTACATTCGTTACAATACTTACTACTGTTAAAGATATAAGATGCCCGATTTCAAAACTCCCTCGATTGGAGGGGTACTGTGGGTACTTTCTGATAGGGTTAAATATTTGGGGATTGTTTTGGACAAGCAACTGGCCTCGAGACCCAATGTGAAAGATAGGGCCAGGAAGGCCGCGGTTGCCTTGTAATGCTGTAGGGGAGCTATAGGAAAGATATGGGGACTCTCGCCAGGATTAGTATGGCTTTATGAGATGGTGGTCAAACCGAAATTTTAGTGTCAGTGCAACGGACGGCGCTGATCGGTATCAGTGGCGCTCTCAGAACAACACCTACCTTGGCACTGAATGTCATGCTTAACATATATCCAGTAGATATTGCGGGAAAGGCAGCCGCGGCCCGGTCGTTGGTCATGCTTCGTGATATCAGCTATGGGCTTTCTGACTTCGGACACTCTAGCCTTCTTACCAGTTTCGGCTTTATACCGGACAGGACGGACTATTGTATGCCGATATCTGCTCCCTATAAAACCTTCACCCCAGTCATTCCTCCGGAAGAGGAGTGGGGAAGAGGAATTATCTGGGGCAGGGGACCGGTTAACTTGTTCTCGGATGGGTCGAAGTGGGACGGAAAGGTTGGGGGGTCTTTTGTCAAGAGCTAAATCTACGCCGCAAGTTCAAGTTGGCTGATCACTGCAGTGTATTCCAAGCGGAAGTTGCTGCGATTAAGGATGCGGTGGATGAAATGCTATCCAGTGCTACTACGGTTAGGTAATTTTACATCTACTCTGATAGCCTAGCGGCTATCAAGACCTTGAGTTCAACTACAGTGCGATCGAGGGTGGTCTGGGAGTGCCTGACCTCGCTTGCATCGAACTATTTTATAATTAATATTATCTGGGTCCCGGGCCGTAGTGATATCCCGTGTAACTATCAAGCGGATTTCTTAGCCCGCAGCGGTACAACTGAACCGGATGAAGAGGGCTGTAGGGATTTCGGGATTCCGCTGGCCATCTGTTGTTTGTTCCTCCATAGCTGGGCATCGAGTCAGCTCAGCAAACGTTGGGGGGACACCACCTCTTGCAGGCCGAAAACGGATGGCAGGAGGTCATCATCAATGGTCATTGGGGTTTTGACAGGGCACTGTCCCATGGGTATCCATGCGGTACGTCTTAATATACTGGAAACTCCATCCTGCTGTAGCTGTATGGAGGATGATGCTTTTGTCAGAACTAGGCGAAAGTCCTTCGGTCGCAACTCACTTGGATCTCCCGAGGATTTATCCAAGGTTGAGATCGGTATCATTCGGAACTTTATCGTTGCCACCCAACGATTCTCTAAGTAGCTAGATCTACGTCACCGTTATTTTAGGTGTATGTGCTATCACAACGGACCTTCGTTTTGTCCAAGCTTTCCTTATCAGGGCAGCTACCACAAAAACCTAACCTACTAGTGTTAAGCTCTACTAACCGAACCTGAGTGCCGAAGTTAATCTAAGTATGTGCCTTCCTTTCATTCATAGTTTTGTATAAACTCTCCAAGGCGCTTACACCTATTATTATCACCATTTAGCCATTGGTGTGAGATAATACCCGGGCAAAGTGCCAGTGGCGTATATTGGCGTTCTTCGCTACTTTGATGTCAAAAGCAGACCCACGCCGGGTGAGCTTATCCCGCTTTCCTGCATGTTATGATTCCAGCGTCTCCCTACTAAGAAAATCAACTCTACGTCAACTCTCTAAGTTTATGGCCTGCTCTCTACAACATCTAAGCCCCATGCTTTCCTTGCTAACCCGAGAGATTCAAGAACCTTGGATATCAAAAACTGGATGCTGACACCTAAGGCCTAGCGAAGATCTCGAACAGAAACAAGCTAGCTGAGTCCATGAGCCAAACAAGTTTGGTTATGGACACAAAAGTTGGACATCTTCTCGCACCTACTCCACAGATAATTTTGGATACGTCCGAGAAAACGAAAATGTTTAACCTCTCAATGAGTTCACCATATAATCTTTCTTAGATTTTATCAGATACTCTCTTAGGACGGATGGTTTTGCTTAGATATAAAAAAAAAAAAAATTAATAAATGTAAGGCGCTATAACCTCCGAAGAGTTTTTAGGCCGAGCTTCTCTTCCAGTTTGCGTCGTGCTCCTTTTTAAACAATCGGCGTGCTTGCCAAACACTGCCGAGGGGCGACCCCGCTTAGAAAAATTTTGTTCTAAATGAAAAACCTTATTTCTAAAATTTTGATGTTGCTTTGCCCGGGGTGTGAACCCAGGGCATTCGGTGTGGTAGGCGGAGCACGCTACCATCACACCACGGTGCTTAGATATAGAACCCACTAATAGTGAGGTCTCATGTGCTCTTTCCAGAGTGCCTTTCCGCACAGCCTAAAGGCATTTTGGCATGCCGTTTCCTTGATAAAGAAATCAGATGGTGGCATGTTGTTACTTACGTTCAGATCCTCTGAGGACATCCAAACAATTTTGGAAAGTTATTTCGGGAGAATTCTCTAGTTAATATGAATATAGTTGGCTGTTAATGTAGCGGTATCAATAACGATATGCATACAAAGCCTACATTTGAAGTGATACTGCACTAAAGCTATCCATTTCAATGTCGACGATTGAACCACCCTCACGATCGACTTACTTGTACAAACATTAAAACAACAAAAATGAAAAGTTGTAAATAATTTTATGAACGAAAAAATATTTCGTTTCTATGAATGAATACAGCGGTAATTGGTTAAATTGATGAGTTCAAAGGGGCCAATTCCAGCGGTCACGTAAACGAGAAGCATAATAAAAAAAAACACAAAAAATAATAGAACATACACTGAAAGAATCAACCGAAATAGGTACGAATCAATTCAAGCGAAATTTCTGTCAATTTTTATCCATCGCAACCAGATGTTGAATCAACTGCGCACAAATCGTTGATTCGTAATTGACCGTTTTAGTAGTCAAATAAACAAAAAAAGTTGTTTCATTATATTTTACCCACAGTTTGTTAAATTAACAATTATTACTGTCGCTCTAAGATTACCAATCAAAACTGTTAATATGAAAGGGATTTCCGTTCTTTTGATTTTATGTTAAGATGAGACTAACAGCGAAAGCCGTAGAAATGACAGAGATTTTTATTTTTTCTAGATTAATAGCGTAAACGTTTACATCAACAGAGTTTTCTGTTCATATGACATTAATACCTGTGGAAAAAATAAAAGCCGGATAAACATATATTTAAACTTACGTAGTTTTTTTTTTATTTGTATAAATTACACATAAGTACATTTCATTTCTAATCATTTTATTGCTATATTTAGTGATATTAATTAAAATAATAATAACTTAAATCTGAATTCAAATAAACAAAACTTGTTCCGCATTACCATCAACAGCTTTGTACGAAAGTATGTTGCCATATATATATACGCAAATATGTGAATACATAAATACGCATGTTTGCTAGATATGTAAATATTCACCCATGCGTTAGTACATGCTCTAGCGAAAATAATGTCACTGCACCGTTTGTTAATCCACATTGGCGTCGGTTTCAAGAACCTTATTCCAACTTTTTCTTCAAAAATTTTCACCATATTATTATATTATAATTGTATTTACATATATTTGTGTAGACACATGTTAATATATAAAAAACACGTGTCGCAAGTTTGAGGCCAATGGACTCCTAAACTACTGAACCGATTTTAAATTTGTTTTGCACCCCGTGTGTAGTTTGATCTAACTTGAAATATAGGATAGGTTATATCTCAGTTTATAATCACAATATTATTTTATTGCAATTTTTTTTATTTGTTTATAAGTAATATTAAAATGTTACGTATACGCAGTGGCACTCATATTTTCAGGTGGTGCGGATATACTTCCGTGTAATTGCTTGGTGTTTAATAAAAAAATATTATAGCGAATGATATCAAGTATCGCACATCACCAGGCCCGCCGAGAGGGGGGGAGGGGGAGGGGGGTTTCTGAGGGGGCCCGCGATTTAGAGAGAGTCAGACGGAAAAAGCTTATTAAAATGTATGCAGATAGGCCAAATTTAGGGCAGGACAACGTCTGCCGGGTCTTCTAGATTGATATAAAATGTTTCCGTTTTCTTTGAATTTAAATCAAAAATCGGACAAATAAGTACATACTTACATATGTATGTACTTACTTACCGAACTTCAATTGGGCGTACATCAAATATGCTGGCACACATTAAACATTATACACTTTATTACTTTGTTTTATGAAACGCACTTTCACCAAATTTTATTTTTTATAATTTATTTAATTTATAGTTTTGAAGTACCCACGAAACTGATTCTCAATTCTTTCAGTTGCAGCTCATTCTCAATCTCTTCTCTCGCATGTAGAGCTGCCACACTTGATTGTTTCGAACAAAACTTGTAGTATAAATGTTTGACATAACAATTTAAATAGAGAACTTGTAAGTTATAGAAAACTAAAGAATCAAATACGTGGGATGGTAATTCACCACTGGAGTAACTTTACATGTAATTCGCCAAGTTTAATTCTCGTAACACTTTATTTTGAAACGATTCCAAAACAACTCAAACTTTTATGCTGTCGGAAACATCACATTAAAAAAGGATGTTTTTTATTATCTTATTAGATTCGTTCCCGTGAGTGAAAATTCGTAAAAACTAGAACAAAATGTTACTAATTTTCGAAAAATCCTGTTCGTTCAAACAAAACTTTTGCAACAAGAGGGCGCAATTTTGCATCTTGCTTGGAGGAGAAGGAGCAAAATTGTACCCGATAAATAGGTGTCCCGGTATCGCATAATTTTTTGCTGTGTTATGCACAGTAGTAAATTCAAAAAAGGGTTTTTTCGTTTTGTATTGATAACTGAAAAACTACTTTTTTGTTGTTTTCCCAATTTGTGTGTCTTTTCGATATGGTGGTTTTCTTATTTTGGTGTTTTTGTTTTTAGCAAGTGGCATATCGTCATAAGTACAAAGTAGAGAGCGCAGTGAACGTTAAATGCTCTTTGAAATTTGCTCATGCATTGACTGTTGTTCGCAGTTTGACCAGTGAGGTCAGTTGTGTTTACAGAAAAATCAGTTAGATTGATTAGGAATCAGTAAATTTTAGAGAATTTTGTTAATTTAAGAGCGACAATTCTCTCTCTTCTGTTGAAATGACAAAACTAATTTGTTCGCTTTACAAAGAAATCGGTCGAATTAACCATAATTGGATCAATTTCACCGAATCTCCGTCAAGTCAAGAACAACAGAACCGATTTGTTGATTTTACTAACACCATTTCTTTCAGTGTACAGCTATGAAAGTGTCGAAAAGAGTATGATGTAAAATGTGCAGTATGGTCGTGAGTCAAAACAAAGCTGGAAGTGGGCGAATTTGTTAGAGCATCGAGCTAAACATAGGGGATACGAGCTTGATGGTTACAATTACAGTCCAAATAAAGAATACAAATTAGTCAGCAGCTTCTAAAATTGACTGATGCTTTCCACCAGTTAAACTCGTGTATGACTTAGCATTTGTGCGATGCTCATCGTAAAACAAAACAAAAGTTGCGCGTGATTCAGGATTGGGGTAGTCACAGAGCACAACAAAATTGATACGCATACACATATGAAGCAAGGAATGGGATCGATTCGATCGAAGAGCGATGATGAAACTTTTGTTCGTTAAAAAGTATGTTTAATGAAATGACTCAATTAACATAGTAAATTTATGCAAAACAATTTGTAGATAAGGTTATTGGCGCCAAGTAGTTATATAAGCGCCTATAGAAGGAAATATGGAACGGAAATGCGTTTACATCTATCTTTGAAAATGCGCACTAAAAGATAGTGGATTTTTTTTTAATAAAAAACTGTTTGGTTCGTTTGCCCAAAGTTAGCCCATGATAGCACACCGCTGGAAAAACAATTTCAGTTAAATAAAATGATAAAAAAACAAAAGTTTAAGTTAAACGGTTTTATTGAAAACAATACTTACATTAAGTAATAACGAGCCGGACCCGTGCGCATCTTGCGCAACGAATATAAAAGTCTTTTATCAAATACCAACAGAAATCAGCTGTTCTATCGATCAATTAAAACTTACAGCCTGCGCTGCCATCTAGCGTCTGGGAGCAACTGCCGGTAATGCAGTGTGAATATTCACAATAGTGCCACAGTACAAATAGATTTCTTTGTGTGCTCAACATCGTTAATTTTTCACAAATTGTTTTAATAAAATATAGCTAAACAAAAGCACTACGACCAAAATTGCCAAAAGCTCGCTAATAGCCCGAATCTCCATCTTTACAACCAAAACTTTACTTATAGATTTGGATTCCAAATAAGATCGAAAAAGGGACCCGTACATAAAAACAGCAATTAGAAATAATATTACTTACTTACTTAATTGGCGCTTAACCGTCTAAACGGTTATGGCCGTCCAACAAGGCGCGCCAGTCGCTCCTTCGTTCCGCCAACCGGCGCCAATTGGTCACACCAAGGGAGTTTAAATCGTTTTCCACCTGGTCCTTCCAACGGAGTGGGGGCCGCCCTCTACCTCTGCTTCCATAGGCGGGTTCCGATAGAAACACTTTCTTGGCCGGAGCATCATCTTTCATTCGCATAACATGGCCTAGCCAGCGCAGCCGCTGCGTTTTAATTCGCTGGACTATGTTGATGTCTGCGTATAGCTCGTACAGCTCATCATTAAATCTTCTTTGGTACTCGCCATCGCCAACGCGTAGAGGTCCATAAATCTTTCGAAGAACTTTTCTCTCGAACACTCCCAAAGCCGCTTCATCTGCTGTTGTCATGGTCCATGCTTCTGCCCCATATAGCAGGACGGGTATGATAAGTGACTTGTAGAGTATGATTTTCGTTCGCCGAGAGAGGACTTTACTTTTCAATTGCCTACCTAGTCCAAAGTAGCATTTATTGGCAAGATTGATTCTTCGCTGGATTTCAGTGCTGAAGTTGTTGCTAGTGTTGATGCTGGTTCCCAAATAAACTAAGTGTTTTACTATTTCGAAATTATGGCTGCCAACAGTAGCGTGGTTGCCAAGGCGCGTATGCGCTGACTCTTTGCTGGATGACAGCAGGTACTTCGTTTTGTCCTCGTTCACCATCAAACCCATCTTTACCGCTTCTTTTTCCAGTTTGGAGTAAGCATAACTAACAGCGCGGGTGTTTAGGCCGATGATATCAATGTCATCAGCATATGCCAGTAATTGCACGCTGTTATAGTATATTGTCCCAGTGGGGTTAAGTTCTGCAGCTAGTATAATTTTCTCCAGCATCAAATTAAAGAAATCGCACGATAGGGGGTCACCCTGTCTGAAACCTCGTTTAGTTTCGAACGGCTCGGAGAGGTCCTTCCCAATTCTGACTGAGCTGATGGTGTTGCTCAACGTCATTTTGCACAGCCGTATAAGTTTTGCGGGGAAACCAAATTCAGACATAGCGGCATATAGGCAGCTCCTTTTCGTGCTGTCGAAGGCGGCTTTGAAGTCGACGAAGAGGTGATGTGTGTCGATTCTCTTTTCACGGGTTTTTTCCAAAATTTGGCACATTGTGAAAATCGGGTCGTTGGTAGATTTACCAGGTCTGAAGCCGCACTGATAAGGTCCAATCAGCCGGTTCACGGTGGGCTTCAATCTTTCGCACAATACACTTGATAATGATAATACTAAAAGCTAGAAAATAATTAGGTAGGTTCTACATAGGTTCTAGTCATCACTCCCCATCTAGGGCGTTGATCAGACAATTAAATAAAAGCATTTTAGAATATTTCGATCCATGTGCCACCTATCGGAGTTTATTTTTCTTATTATTGCATTGCCATCGAGTTCTGAACTATATTCCAAGTTGTAACTTGTACCTTATCGGGAAGTTACTTAAATTTTAATTACAAAATTCGTTCACAACGGCCGGGCAAGCTAAATAAAACCGTTTACAAACACTCAGGGGCTGGGCTAACCTTGTGCAAACAAACCACAGTCTAAAAACAGTCATTTTGAATTTTTCGATTTTGGGTGGTTTCAACAATTTTTTTACGATAATTTTTTTCCTAGGATGGGCTAGCGAAAAAAGGGTGGGCAATCCTGGGCAAACGGTTCAATGTGAGAAAACAATAATTTTGAATTAATTTGTTTTTGAGAGTTTTTCAACTTGAAATTTTTGCTTACGATAATTTATTTTTAAAAAGCTGGGTTAACGAAAAAAAACAGCAGGCTATCTTGGGCAAATGAAACACATTATTTTTATTAAAAATTTCGAATTTCCTGGTAAAACTGAAAAATTTTGTTCCTGATAATTATACTCAGTTGAGCAGAGCTCACAGAGTATATTAAGTTTGATTGGATAACGGTTGGTTGTACATATATAAAGGAATCGAGATAGATATAGACTTCCATATATCAAAATAATCAGGATCGAAAAAAAATTTGATTGGGCTATGTCCGTCCGTCCGTCCGTCCGTTAACACGATAACTTGAGTAAATTTTGAGGTATCTTGATGAAATTTGGTATGTAGGTTCCTGAGCACTCATCTCAGATCGCTATTTAAAATGAACGATATCGGACTATAACCACGCCCACTTTTTCGATATCGAAAATTTCGAAAAACCGAAAAAGTGCGATAACTCATTACAAAAGACAGATAAAGCGACGAAACTTGGTAGATGGGTTGACGTTATGACGCAGAATAGAAAATTAGTAAGATTTTGGACAATGGGCGTGGCCCCGCCCACTTTTACAAGAAGGTAATTTAAAAGTTTTGCAAGCTGTAATTTGGCAGTCGTTGAAGATATCATGATGAAATTCGGCAGGAACGTTACTACTATTACTCTATATGTGCTAAATAAAAATTAGCAAAATTGGATTAAGAACACGCCCGCTTTTTAAAAAAAAATTTTTTTAAATTCAAATTTTAACAAAAAATTTAATATCTTTACTGTATATAAGTAAATTAAGTCAAAAATCAACTCCAGTAATGATATGATGCAACAAAATACAAAAATAAAAGAAAATTTCAAAATGGGCGTGGCTCCGCCCATTTTCATTTAGTTTGTCTAGAATACTTTTATTGCCATAAGTCGAACAAAAATTTACCAATCCTTCTCAAATTTGGTAGGAGCATAGATTCTATGACGGTAACTGTTCTCTGTGAAAATGGGCGAAATCGGTGGAAGCCACGCCCAGTTTTTATACACAGTCCACCGTCTGTCCTTCCGCTCGGCCATTAACACAATAACTTGAGCAAAATCCGATATATCTTTACTAAACTTAGCCCACGTACTTACCTGAGCTCACTTTTTCTTGGTATAAAAAATGGGCGAAATCTGGCCATAACCACGCCCACTTTATCGATATCGAAAATTACGAAAAATGAAAAAAATGCCATAATTCTATACCAAATACGAAAAAAGGGATGAAACATGGTAACTGGATTGGTTTGTTGACGCAAAATATAACTTTGGAAAAATCTTTGTAAAATGGGTGTGACACCTACCATATTAAGTAGAAGAAAATGAAAAAGTTCTACAAGGCGAAATCAACAGCCCTTGGAATCTTGGCAGGAATACTGTTAGTGGTATTGCATATATAAATAAATTAGCAGTACCCGACAGATGATTTTCTGGATCACCTGGTCCACATTTTGGTGGATATCACGAGAACGCCTTCACATATACATCTAAGGGCCACTCGCTTTTAAAACCCTCATTAATACCTTTAATTTGATATCCATATCGTACAAAACATACCAGAGTCACCCCTGTCCCACCCTAATGGCGATATCTCGAAAAGGCGTCCACCTATAGAACTAATGCCCCCTCTCTCTTAAAATGCTAGTAACACCTTTCGTTTGATACCCATATCGTACAAACATTCTAGAGTAACCCCTGGCCCACCCTAATGGCGATATCTCGAAAAGGCGTCCACCTATAGACCTAGTGTCCACTCCCTCTTAAAATGCTCAGTAACACCTTTCGTTTGATACCCATATCGTACAAACATTCTAGAGTCACCCCTGGCCCACCCTAATGGCAATATCTCGAAAAGGCGTCCACCTATACACCTAATGCCTACTCCCTCTTAAAATGCTCAGTAACAGCTTTCGTTTGATACCCATATCGTACAAACATTCTAGAGTCACACCTGGCCCACCCTAATGGCGATATTTCGAAAAGGCATCCACCTATAGAACTAAGGATTACTCCCTTTTAAAATACTCATTACCACCTTTCATTTGATACCCATATCGTACAAACACATTCTAGAGTCACCCTGGCCCACCCTAATGGCGATATCTCGAAAAGGCGTCCACCTATAGACCTAATGTCCACTCCCTCTTAAAATGCTCAGTAACACCTTTCGTTTGATACCCATATCCTACAAACATTCTAGAGTCACCCCTGGCCCACCCTAATGGCGATATCTCGAAAAGGCGTCCACCTATAGACCTAATGTACACTCCCTCTAAAAATGCTCAGTAACACCTTTCGTTTGATACCCATATCGTACAAACATTCTAGAGTCACCCCTGTCCCACCCTAATGGCGATATCTCGAAAAGGCGTCCACCTATAGACCTAATGCCCACTCCCTCTTAAAATGCTCAGTAACACCTTTCGTTTGATACCCATATCGTACAAACATTCTAGAGTCACACCTGGCCCACCCTAATGGCGATATCTCGAAAAGGCGTCCACCTATAGAACTAAGGATTACTCCCTTTTAAAATACTCATTACCACCTTTCATTTGATACCCATATCGTACAAACACATTCTAGAGTCCACCTGGCCCACCCTAATGGCGATATCTCGAAAAGGCGTCCACCTATAGACCTAATGCCCACTCCCTCTTAAAATGCTCAGTAACACCTTTCGTTTGATACCCATACCGTACAAACATTCTAGAGTCACCCTTGGTCCAGCTTTATGGCGACATCTCGAAAAGGCGTCCACCTATAGAACTAAGGATTACTTCCTTTTAAAATACTCATTACCACCTTTCATTTGATACCCATATCGTACAAACACATTCTAGAGTCACCCTGGCCCACCCTAATGGCGATATCTCGAAAAGGCGTCCACCTATAGACCTAATGCCCACTCCCTCTTAAAATGCTCAGTAACACCTTTCGTTTGATACCCATATCGTACAAACATTCTAGAGTCACCCTTGGTCCACCTTTATGGCGATATCTCGAAAAGGCGTCCACCTATAGAACTAAGGATTACTCCCTTTTAAAATACTCCTTACCACCTTTCATTTGATACCCATATCGTACAAACACATTCTAGAGTCACCCCTGGCCCACCCTAATGGCGATATCTCGAAAAGGCGTCCACCTATAGACCTAATGCCCACTCCCTCTTAAAATGCTCAGTAACACCTTTCGTTTGATACCCATATCGTACAAACATTCTAGAGTCACCCCTGGCCCACCCTAATGGCGATATCTCGAAAGGGCGTCCACCTATAGACCTAATGCCCACTCCCTCTTAAAATGCTCAGTAACACCTTTCGTTTGATGCACATATCGTACAAACACATTCTAGAGTCACCCCTGGCCCACCCTAATGACGATATCTCGAAAAGGCGTCCACCTATAGACCTCATGCCCACTCCCTCTTAAAATGCTCAGTAACACCTTTCGTTTGATACCCATACCGTACAAACATTCTAGAGTCACCCCTGGCCCACCCTAATGGCGATATCTCGAAAAGGCGCCACCTATAGACCTAATGCCCACTCCCTCTTAAAATGCTCAGTAACACCTTTCATTTGATTCCCATATCGTACAAACACATTCTAGAGACACCCCTGGTCCACCTTTATGGCGATATCTCGAAACGGCGTCCACCTATGGAACTAAGGATCACTCCTTTTCAAAATACTCATTAACAGCTTTCATTTGATACCCATATCGTACAAACACATTATAGAATCACCCCTGGTCCACCTTAATGGGGACATCTCGAAAAGGCGTCCACCGATAGACCTAAGGCCCACTCCCTCTTAAAATGCTCAGTAACACCTTTCATTTGATACCCATATCGTACAAACAAATTCTAGAGTCAGCCCTGGTCTACCTTTATGGCGATATCCCTAAATGGCGTTCATCCATAGAACTATGGCCTATTCTCTCTTAAAATACTCTTTAATACCTTTCATTTGATACACATGTTATACAACCACATTCCAGGGTTACCCCAGATTGATTTTCCTTATTTTGTCTCCATAGCTCTCAACTGAGTATGTTATGTTCGGTTACACCCGAACTTAGCCTTCCTTACTTGTTTTTATTTGGGTTTGATGGTGAATAGGAACAAAACTGTTGTCATCGAGCAAAGAGTCAGCGCATACGCGCTTTGGCAACCACGCTACTGTTGGCAGCCATAATTTCGAAATAGTAAAAGACTTCGTTTATTTGGCAATCAGCATTAACACTAACAACAACATCAGCTCTGAAATCCAGCGAGTAATCTATCTTGCCAATAAATGCTACTTTGGGCTAGGTAAGCAATGGGAAATAATGCTCTACAAGTCACTAATCGTACCCGTTCTGCTATATGGTGCAGAAGCATGGATCATGCCAACATCAGATGAAGCGGCTCTGGGAGTGTTCGAGAGAAATGTTCTTCGAAAGATTTATGGACCTTTATGCGTTGGCGAGGCCGAGTACCGAAGATTTAACGATGAGCTGTGCGAGATTTACGCAGACATCAAGCGAATTAAAATGAATTAAAACGCAGCGGCTGCGCTGGATAGGCCATGTTATGCGAATGAAAGATGACGATCCGACTAAGAAAGTATTTTTATCGGAACCCGCCTATAGAAGCAGGGAAGAGGGCGGCCCCCACTCCGTTGAAAGGGCCATGTGAAAAACGATTTAAACTGCCTGTGTGTGACCGATTGGCGCCAGTTGGCAGAGCGAAGAAGCGACTGGCGCGCCTTGTTGGGCAGCCATAACCGTTTAAACGGTTAACTGCCAATTAAGTAAGTAAGATAATTTTTATTCTAAGTTTGAGTGAACGAAAAAAAGGTTGTCAGAAACTCTATATTTAGAGCTTACTGGATGTGATCTTACCGATAAGGTGTTTGGGTCAACAGCGTATATTATTAAAGGATTATGGATGATGGTGCTCCTTGGACAGAGATTGATCCGGTATTTTCCGTAAATTAGCACGATTATGAAAATCTCGGTAAGAATTTCATATGGTCAAGTTAAAATTTATCGGTCTGTGGGCTTTATACGCCTCTTTACTCTTTACTCGCACATCGCGGAATATTGCACTACCCCTCGAACCATCGGTTTATAGTTGATATAACCGCAAACACACTTCACACGGTTAAGGGGTATTAGTAACTACCGGGATTACAGCGGAAGTGTTTTTTTGTACCGCTCGAGTCTGTGTATCTGTACATTTAAGTCGCCTCTTACGACAGACATGCATTCACGAAAGAATATTACCAGCCGCCTATCCATTGCACACCTTGCTGGTAACCCAAGAACAACCATACTTTGCTTATATGTCCTCCAAAAGATGATTTAGTTAACAGTGTGACTTTACTGGAAGGAAAGCGGGAGGTTGGTAGTGGAAGGTGAAGGGAGTCATATGCGTAGATCAACCATTGAGTTTCAATACCAGTCGCGGTGTCTATGTCGCAAACACCTCGCCCAAATACATGATATACCACAATCTTCTCACCAAAGTGAAAAAATCTTGCTTTACAGGGCAGGTTTAGACTACAGTTTAACTTAACTGTTGTTGTTATTGTTGTAGCGATAATGACACTCCCCGAAGGTTTAGGGAGTGTTATCGATGTTGATGGTTCTTTGCTGTTTATATAGATCCGGTACGTGCCGTTACAAGCGCTATTAAGTTGCAAACTCGACCATATCGGGAACAATTGAATATCCTCTACCGGGAGTCCAAGGAAACTTGCAGTTTCAAGAGGTGTGGACGAGAGTGAGAGGAGAGGTTGGTTCCACTCTGCAATTAAAAAGATGGTTGTTGGCATGTGGGGACACATTGCAAGCTGGATATACATTATGTACATATGTCGTGGTTGATTCTGGATAGGTAAGAGTTTAACCTGTTACAGTATCCAGATCGCAGTGGAGCTACTGCGACGAGCGTCTTCCTAGGGAGAGTTCTGGGTATTTTTCTTTAAGAACTGGGTTCGTCAGGCAATTCCTGGCATAGAGGACCGATGCCTTTTTGTGGATATCACTGAGGACCTGTTTCTGTTTTTTTCTTCATACGGCTGTGTTCTCAAGTGCCGTGTGTGGTTGCTTATAATGTTTACAGAGATGATTTCTTAAGCCCCTGAGAGGTGTGACCTCTTCAATTAGATGTTTGTTGGTATGCCCACCTTTATGGGTATTCAACAGAAACGTGTTTGTTCAGCATTTCATTTCTCTCCCTAATGGAGAGTACTCTCGCCTCATTGTGTAAGTGGTGTTCTAGGAACATAAGAAGACAACCCATAGAGGTTCTGAGGGCAGTATTTGGCAGGCCTGTATTTTCTTCCAGTGTGTAACTTTTAGGCTTGGCTACCATATCGGGGACGCATAGCATGCAATCGGACGGCCAATTGCCTTGTAAGTGGTAATGAGCGCGTCTTTACCCCAAATGCTGCCGGCGAGAGATTTGATAATTTTATTACGGCTCTGGATTTTAGATACAATTGCGGTTGCATGCTCGCCAAAATTTAGATCTTGGTCGAACGTCACACCCAGTTTTTTGGTTGTAAGACAGTAGCGTCATGACAACGACGTGGTTTTCCAATATGGTCGACATTTGCCGTGTCCATGTTATAAATAAGGTCGCCGATGATCTCGTCGGTGACAATGTCAAGTTTCGCGAGCCGAAAAAAGAAAGACGAACGAGATAGCTGTAGAAGGGAGGAACCCTTCCAAGTCTTGCAGTAAAGTGCCGTGGTTGACGGTATCAAACGCTTTTAATAGGTCTAGAGCTACGAGTCCTGTTTTGTGATGGGGTTTTTGATTCAATCGGAAATTTATATGCGTGTTGATGGCGTTTAGCGCGCTGGTAGTGCTATGTAGTTTTCTAAAGCCATGCTGATGATTGGCAAGACGTAAGTTTACAGTGAAATTGGGAAGCAGAATGCCTTCCAGTGCCTTGGCTACTGGCGATAGGAAAGATATCGGACGATAAGATTCTGCTACGTTAGCTGTTTTCCCAGGCTTTAGTAACGGTACCACCCTGGCCATGACGGGCATCAGTCGGGACAGGGAGGGCAGCAAAGCTACAACAACAACGAGCACATTGAACCTCCTAATAGTCTAGCTTTATTAGCTTTACAGAACAAGATCAAAGTTATGAATTCGTATTTATTTTTAAATTCGCTTAATACTAAATTCAGCAGAGTTCAAAACAATCAACAACCACATTACTCACTCAAATCCCATCATAAAATAGTCTACTGACATTGTTTACATTATGAATGAGTGTCAATTCGTGTCCACACAATGTGTGCCAGTTTTGATAGAAGAAAAAGAGCGTCTTTATTAAATTCCAACCTTACTATTATTATTTAATTACATGTCACGTATGAAATTGCCATACTTAGCGTACAATTAGCCAGTGTCAAAACAGCCGACCAACCAACAACTCAACTACTTAGTAGTCAGCAAATAAAAGTGGTCTTGCGACAAAATGATTCGACCGCACCATAAATACATACAGTTAGTACAAAAAGTACGCCTACAAGTCATAAGCTTAAGCGTAAGTGTAGTCGCTACACTGTAGCGTAATGTGGGAACAATGCGTGTGGTAAAGTTGAAATGAACGAAATCAGACAACAAATCAGTTAGTGGAATTTAACGAGTGCAGAACACCAAATCGATAATACATATAAAGGAGAAAGTGAAACACCAAAAGGCAGGGCCGGATTATGAAGTAGGCAGAATAGGCAGTTGCCCGGCCCCCGATTTTAGGGGGCGCACGAAAAATGAAAAAGACTTCTACAATTTTCTTACAACATAAAATTCTATAGAGAGAAAGAAAAATATGTATAATCAGAACTTAAAGTAATTTTTACTCAAATAAATAAAACTCAATTGACCGCATTCAAAAGGCGACGACCGACGAACTAGACAAGGTTCTTTAAAAGGACATTTCCTACTCATTTGACATATTGTATTAGTGTGCAAAGAAGTGTATCGAAGTGAAAGCAGAGTATATTGAATAATAAAAAAGAACTATCTCAAAATGTACACTGGTTGTTTTTATTTTGAAAAATTTAGGTTCTTTTTGGAACAGAGGGTGTAGAAGCCTTCAACTCTATTTTGACTGCTATGCGTTCAGTAAGTCATTGCAAAGTGAAAAAGCAGATTTGCAAACGTGTGCTTTTTTGTACGGATCGTTAGAAGAGAGTTTAGTTTCATTCCGTGAAAAGTTCAATGATTTCGAGGAAAAAACAAAACAATTATTACCTGGTGTAGGTTATACAGAAATCGTAAAACGTACTCCTCGTAGAAAAAACCCACCTAATGACGGAAATGCTCCAGAAGTCCAGAAGTAGAATTTTCGCCTCGCGATGATTTTAGGAGTTTCCTCGAAATCATCGACAATCTTCACAGTGAAATCAAACGACGTACGAAAGTGTATATGGAAGTTTCATAGAGATTTGCATTTCTCATCAACTTTTCTCTAAGCGATGGAGACCTCCACGAAGTTATAAATAACTTAGTTCGTTTTTATTCTACATATAGATTTGGAAGAATTTTTCATTGAAATGAAAATTCCAAAGTTACGAGAACTCCAGATACACTGATGCACAAAAAACTCAGTCATTTGTATAAGATTCTAATGGAAGATCAATTAGCCGATGTATTTCCTTACACAGAAATAGTTCTTTGGATTTTTTTAACAATAATGATCTCAAATTGTTCTGCCGAATGATGCTTCTCTCAATTAAAAAGAATCAAAGCTGTTGAAAGAGCTACAACGCGACAAGAGCGACTCGAGATGTTAGGTATACTTTGCATTGAGTCAGATTTATTTAACAAAATCAATATTGATGATATAATTGATGAATTTGCCGAAAACAAATGTAGAAAACCACATGTTTAAAATGTATATATTAATTTTATTGATATTATTGAAAGATATAAGTTTGTATTTTTTAATCGAAAAAAGAAGGTAACGGACGTGAAAAAATGGGGCCCCCAAATTGACGGTTGCCTAGGGCCCCGTTGAGGGTTAATCCGGCCCTGCCAAAAGGAAGGGAGTAAATGTAAGTAAAATAGAACAGAAGAAGAGGAGAAAGAAAAACAACACAATAGAAACAATGTCGATGTTAATGTGGATGTTAATAACAGTGTTTATGGTTACCGTCACGGCTGCGAGGCCAAGGCAGGGTAAGAAAAGGAAAAGAAAGGAACAGAGAGGAAAGGAAGGGAAAACAGAAAAGAAAATAAGGGGGAGATAAAGGAAAAAAATGGAAGTCAAGTCACTGACCGTATTATCAATTTGATAGACGAGGTATAGATTTTTTGCCGAAGTGTTATAAATGAGCCATCGATAAAAATGAGTCATCGGTTATCGATAGGTTATCGGATTATATTTAATTTCTTAAAGGTCCGTTATCGATTTATTTTTAAAAATGCATTGATTTATTATCGAAAATGTATGGATTATTTATCGAAAAGCTATCAAGTTATCGATTTGTTATGCAAAATTTATCGGAGAAATTTGTTATCGTTGCCGCCGTGTTATCAAAAAGTTATCAGAGTATTACCAACTTTTTATCGATTTGCTACCGACGGCTCAATAAAAATCGATGACATGTTCGTAGCTCATCGATAACTAGCCTATAAGAAACCAATAAAAAGCATCTCACTCAGCGATAACATACCGATAACACGTCGATAAATTAGTTGCTACCCGGTATTTGTTTCTGGTAACGTTGTTGTTTAACTTCCGCCCCTGGGGGAGCTCTCGATAATTTAAAAACTTTAGTTTTCTAGACGAGAGCCTGTATGTTTACACATCGAGCCATACGAGCACACACAAAAAATTGTTGGTGTCAAAACTGCACTTTGTGGCGTTGTTCGTTGTGAAAACCAAAATAGTGTAAATTTTATTCCCAAATAAAAAGGTTTATTTAAATAATTATGGTGTTGAATTTAAAAGTAGCAGCAAAATTAGTCTTGATATCACTTTGAAAATTGCTAATAATTCCCTTTACTATTTTGTGTATATTTAGTGCGTACACAGGTTTTTTTATACCCAGCTGTACTTGTACACAGGGTATTATAACTTTGATTGGATAACGTTTGTTGTACAGGTATAAAGAAATCGAGATAGATATATACTTCCATATATCAAAATCATCAGTATCGAAAAAAAATTTGATTGAGCCATGTCCGTCCATCCGTGTCCATTAACACGATAATTTGAGTAAATATTGAGATATCTTCACCAAAGAGCTTATCTGGACCCAGAATAGATTGGTATTGAAAATGAGAGAAATCGGATGATAATCACGCCCACTTTTTATATATATAACATTTTTCAAAACACAAAAAACCTGATTATTTAGTAAGTAATACACCTAGAATGTTGAATTTTGACGACTGGACTGATATTGAGACTCTTGATAAAAATTTGAAAAAAAAATTTTTTAATGGGCGCGATACCTTCCACTTGTGATAAAATCAATTTTACAAATATTATTAATCATAAATCAAAAATGGTTAAACCTATTATAATAAAATTCGGCAGAGAGGTTGCCTTTACTATAAGGAATGCTTTGAAGAAAAATTAACGCCCACTTTTATATAAAAGATTTTTAAAAGGGTCGTGGACGAATAAAATAAGCTATATCTTTGCAAAAAAGATATGGTATTTAATTTTTCAAGTGGATTTATAACAATAAATAGGAAAAACTTCAAATTTAAAAAAATGGGCGTGGCACCGCCTCTTTTGACTAAGCAATTTTCTATGTTTCGGGAGCCATAACTCGAAGAAAAATTGTTTCAGGATAGAACCATATGTATATGTATTATTGCGCAGCCTTGTAATACTATTAAGCACACAAAACAAACGATAACAGCATTTAAAGTGTACAGCTGGGTATGTAATGTTAGAACTTAATGTAATGTTAGAACTTAGACTTCCTTACTTGTTAGTTATAATTTTGCTTTTCGATGATGATATCACTATTAATCTCCTAATTCTGCATCAACGTCAATTTCAATTAACGACAAGTATCACTAAGTTCCATCGCTCAAGCATGTGAAGAAGCGCCTTTCCACAATGCGCATTAAAGAGAGAATTTCCTCCACATGCCGTTTATCTGCGATTATGCGACGATAAAGGAGCGACATTAATAAGAGAATCGACATTTACCACCTTCGGTTAGGTGGCAACCTTTTCCCTTTCATCTTACTCTCCCTATCTATTCCATGTTCTTCTAATTCTTAGTTTCTGCTGTCCCATTTTGTTTACGTACACTCCCTGAGCCTTTCTGTTGGTGTCTGACTGCGATGGGACCCGAAAATCAGTTGATTGGATATTGAAATAAAACCATAGAATTACAAAAACAAAATACACGGAATGTGTATGTTTTTTTTTTCTATGTATTTCGCGCTGCTGCTTTGTATGGTTCCGCCGTGATATCAAGTTTACCATTTATATACATAATAGAGGGATTAACGAGTTACACATAGAGTAATTAGCTGTATTCCCCCACACTGTGAGCTCAGTTGCTTTCAGCTGTTGTTGTTGTTGTCGTTGTAGCAGTGCTTCGCCCCGCCTAACAACCGCGACCGATCACAAATTGTCATCAATATCCTCTAACGGGAGTCCAAGGAAACTTGCTGTTTCAACAGCGGTGGACCATAATGAAAGGAGTGTTAGAGGCGTTGGTTCCACATTACAATTAAAGAGATGGTTGGTGTCATGTGGGGACACATTGCAAGCGGGGCATACATTTTGTATGTCGGGGTTGATTCTGTATAGGTAAGAGTTTAACCTGTTACAGTATCCAGAACGAAGTTGAGCAAGAGTGACACGCGTTTCCCTGGGGAGTATGCGTTCCTCTTCCACAAGTTTTGGGTAATTTTCTTTGAGTACTGGATTCACCGGGCAATTCCTGACATAAAGGTCCGACGCCTGTTTGTGGAGTTCACCAAGGACCTGCTTGTGTTTTTTTGCTTCATACGGTTGGGTTCTCAGGTGCCGTATTTCCTCAAAATGCTTACGGAGATGACTCCTTAAGCCCCTAGGCGGTGTTGGCTCATCAGTCAGATGTCTGTTTGGATGCCCAGGTTTCTGGGTATTCAACAGGAACTGTTTGGTTAGCATCTCATTTCTCTCCCTGATTGGGAGTATTCTCGCCTCATTATGTAGATGGTGTTCTGGGGACATAAGAAGATAGCCCGTGGCGATTCTGAGAGCATTATTTTGGCAGGGCTGTAGCTTCTTCCAGTGGGTAATTTTTAGGCTTGGCGACCATATGGGTGACGCGTAGCACGTAAACGGCTGGCCAATTGCTTTGTATGTAGTAATGAGCGTTTCTTTATCTTTTCCCCAGGTACTGCCAGCAAGGGATTTGATGATTTTATTACCGCTCTGGATTTTCGGAACAATTGCGGCTGCGTGCTCACCAAAATGTAGATCCTGATCAAACGTCACACTCAAGATTTTGGGGTGTAGGACAGTCGGTAGCGTAGTGCCATCGACGTGGATGTTCAAAATAGTCGACATTTGGGACGTCCATGTTGTAAATAAGGTCACGGAAGATTTAGTCGGCGATAATGCCAGGTTTCGCGAGGCGAAAAAACTGCAGGGATCAGGGAGGTAGCCGTTTATTCTGTTGCAGAGCTCATCGATCTGTGGGCCTGGGCCTGTGGCCATTATTGTGCAGTCATCGGCGTATGAAACGATAGTGACTCCTTCTGGTGGTGAAGGTAGCTTAGAAATGTAGCACTTAAACAAAAGTGGGGATAGGACACCACCCTGTGGCACCCCTTGTTTAATTCTTCTTGGTTTTGATGTTTCGTTTCTAAATTGCACCGATGCCTGCCGACCACCCAGATAATTTGCGGTCCACCTTTTAAGACATGGGGGAAGGGTAGACCCTTCCAGGTCTTGCAGTAACGTGCCATGGTTGACCGTATCAAAAGCTTTTGATAGGTCTAGCGCTACGAGTACTGTTCTATGGTGGGGGTATTGATTTAAACCGCAATTTATCTGGGTGCTGATGGCATTTAGCGCGGTGGTGGTGCTATGGGGTTTTCTGAAGCCATGCTGATGAAAGACTAGCTGCAAATTTGCTTGGAAGTAGGGGAGCAAAATAGCTTCAAGCGTCTTTGCTACTGGCGATAGGAGAGATATCGGACGATACGACTCTCCTATGTTAGCTGGTTTCCCAGGCTTTAGTAGCGGGACCACCTTGGCCATTTTCCATTTTTCTGGTATGACAAAGGTGGAAAGAGACAGGTTGAAGAAATGTGCTAAGTATATGAAACCCTCTTTCCTTAGGCTTTTAAGCATCGGCATGGCTATGCCGTCTGGCCCCACTGCTTTGGATGGTTTAGCGTGACCAATGGCATCTTCAACCTCTCTGGCGGTTATGGTAATTGGTGAAGCGCTGAATTTATGTTTATATGCGTGTCTGTTGGCCCTCCGCCTATCTTTGTCGACCGTAGAATGCATTACATATTGACGGCAGAAAGCGCTCGCACATTTTTTCGAATCTGACAGCACTTTATCGCCGAAGGCGATGGAAACTTTGTCATTGTACTTAGACGGATTCGATAGGGACTTTACGGTGGACCAAAGTTTACCCACAACGGCAGAGAGGTTACAACCTCTAAGGTGCTCCTCCCATTTCCCCCGCTTGTGTTCATCCACAAGCAATCTGATGCGTTGGTTTATATCCCTTATTTGGGATCGCCTGGGTCGAGCTGTCTTATAAGGTCACGTTCTCTCGCTAAATTTGCAGCCTCTGCCGGGAAGTGGGCCGAATTTCGGGAATTCTCCCGGCGGGAATGAAACGTGCCGAGGCGGATTCAATGACGTTGCGGAAAGCACGCTCCCCTTAGCGGGCACCAGTCGGGATAGAGAGGGCAGCAAAGAGGTTGTCTGTGAAAGATTTGTATTCGTCCCACTTTCCTTTTTTAAAGTTTATGAAAGTGCGTTTTTCTGTAACGATGAAGTCGGCGGTACGCTCGAACGAAATAAGTATAGGCAGGTGGTCGGATGCCAATGTTACCATCGGCTGCCAGTTGACGCAGTTTACGAGTTCTGCTCTCACGATTGAGATATCCGGCGAACTGTGACAGCTTCCTACCATACGTGTGGGGCGTCTCCGTTTATTGTGCAGAACGTCGTTTCTTCTCTTTGATCCGCCAACATCTCACCCCTACTGTCCGCCCGCAAGTTTGAATGCCATATATCGTGATGGGCATTAAAGTCGCCTAAGATAATGCGATTGTTGCCAGTGAGTAAGGCGCTAATATTAGGGCGGTATCCACTGGGGCAACAGGGGGCAGGAGGGATGTAGATGTTGATGATTTCTAGGTTTGCATCGCCTAACCGGACAGATAGGCCTTGACGTTCTAAGACATTGTCCCTGCGGTCGATGCCAGGATCAAATATATGATATTACACAGAGTGGTGTATGATAAACGCGAGGCCGCCTCCATTTCCGCTCATGCGATCTTTTCTGTGGACATTATACCCAGAACAGGTTTGCAGTGCAGATCTTGCTGTAAGTTTAGTCTCTTGAATCGCAGCAATGCGGATGTTGTGCCGCTTCATGAAATCGACTATCTCGGTGATCTTCCCAGTTAGTCCATTACAGTTTAACTGCAGAATTCTGAAGTGCATAGGGGGAGACGTCGCCACTCTCGGAGTAAGTGACGGGTGACTACGCCTGGGTTGAGGAAGGCCAGGACGCAACTGCTGTTGTGGCCCTGGGACTGGGCGTCCTTGGGCAAGCATTGGGGTACCCGGTAGATTGGGGTTTGCGACCTGGCAGCATGGCGCAATGAAACCCTTCAGGGGGTTGCCGTCGCGGAGACCAGAACATCTAGGAAAGTGGCACCGCCCAAGGCAGGAGCTGCATTGGGCGGATGTCGCAAACATATATATTCGGTGCAAACGGGGTTAGGGACTAAGAGTCTGTTTCCCTGACCTACACGATTGCTGCCGGAAAAGAGGGGGGGGGGGGGGGGGAGAGAAAAGACGGGGGCAGGGACTGATGCTCAGCATTGCTACCGACTCTACTACGAAGATAGTAGTTATGAGTGGTAGCAGCTGTTTGAGTTGTTGGCGCCGCGGGGCGCGAGCAGCAGCGGGTACTAGTTGTGGCTTGCTGAGCAGCTTGGCTGCTGGAAGGTAGTGGGGGGCGCTAAGACGTAGACTACGGGACGCCTTTGACGTGAACAGCAAGGAGCCACAAAAGATTTATAAAAGTTACGTGGACGTCGGGTTTTGGGATCAATCCCAGAACAACCTGTCCGATGCAACCATCCCTTGCACGAGACACACTGAACAGAGTATGACCGTCCTAAAAAGATTCTTTTCCGGCATATGAAGCAAAACCATTTCTCAGGACCGGGGTCAGGAGACGGACCCGGATTGGATTCGATACCTTCCCGGAGCAAGAGGATATGGAGCAGTCCCGCTGCAAGGAGCTGCTGGGAGGATGACAATTTGTGGGAGGGACGCAACAAATTAAATGGGGTTACACTGAAATGACAGTCCTTGGTCGGAAAAAATCCCGAGTCGCTCCGGTACATAGAACCGACTACCTTGGGAAGCGCAGTTGCTTTCAGCTCAAAAGTGTACGCAAACTGTTTCTACTAACTGTACATTCATAACTACAAGTGTATTTAGTGTTAAATTATTATGACCAATAAAGCACTCTTACAAGCTGGATGCCTTGGCGTAGGCAAATGTGACAAGTAGAGGCAATTTTCAGTAAATATGTACATGGCTATTTTCACTTTTGTTGCCATGGGCTTATGTACTATGTAAGAATGAATTCATATAAACGGGTTGTGGTTTGGTTTGCCGACTTTTCAATGCTCTGTACGTCGGCATAATTTAAATCGGCTCCTGGGCCACTATCAGCCCTTTTCTGTTTGCAAATGTCTTTCTTACTTTTAGTTTGCTTTCACTTTGTTTTCCATTTCATAGGCCTATGGATAATCTCCAACTTGTTTCTGAACAAGATTTACATAGCTATCTGCCTTAGTATTTTCTTTCCCCCTGCTGCATATAGGCAGCTCCTTATCGTGCTGTCGAAGGCGGCTTTAAAGTCGACGAAGAGGTGATGTGTGTCGATTCTCTTTTCACGGGTTTTTTTCCAAGATTTGGCGCATTGTGAAAATCTGGTCGATGGTAGATTTACCAGGTCTGAAGCCGCACTGATAAGGTCCAGTCAGCCGGTGGGCTTCAAGACCCGAGACCGTTTCGAGATAATTTGGGAACCATTATGAGATTTTTTAGGGATCATTTCAATCATACCAGAACTATTTTCGTATAATTGCCGAATTTTTTCGGGATCTACTTGAAGTCTCTTTCGCTATTAATTTGTAGTATTCCAGGATAATTTACTTTCAGGATAATTTGGGGCAGTTTTTAGACCATTTCGGGTTTGTTTTCAGGATCATTTGAAGACTGCTTCGGGACTATTCCAAGATAGTAGTAGGGATATATATATTACTTTCTTACACTTTTTTAGATACA
This sequence comes from Eurosta solidaginis, assembly GCF_040869045.1. Taxonomy (NCBI): domain Eukaryota; kingdom Metazoa; phylum Arthropoda; class Insecta; order Diptera; family Tephritidae; genus Eurosta; species Eurosta solidaginis. Next base: position 205,114,822 of record NC_090323.1, on the reverse strand, counting down.
CATTTTGGCTCTGAGTTACCAAATGCTTTCGAATTTGCATTATTTAGAAAACGAACCCAGTGATGAAAACAGAAAGCCGAAGCATTCAAGAAAACAATGACAACTGCTCCTAGAAGGTAATCGAATCCACTACTCGTTCAACTCTTGGATGCAGAGTGGCAATTTTTTCTTCATCAAAAGAATGTGTTCTCGTAGTGGTCGGTTTTCACCAGTTCAACTTTTTTTTTTTGCGGGAACTCCGGCGCCCTGATGATACTATGCTCTTTCTAAGAACAAATGCTTCATTAAATTCATTCCTTTTGTAATCTGGTTACTTGGCGTCGTGCTAACACTTTCTATCTTAATGTTAAAATAAGCTTTTGTATGTCATGCTTGAAATCCACTAGCCGTTATAATACTTTCTACGATATCTCCGCTGGTCAGTTGGTTTCAGTTAATGAATAATTTGAACTTATTGTTGTTGTTTCGATTCTAACGTATCGTTTACAAACCATTCTGAGCCTACAGTAATTTCGATTTTCTTCAAAGAAAGTATACTTAAAATATTGTGGCGAATGTTAGCATCACTATGCTGTTAGTAAATAATCAAAACAACAAAAACCGCAAGCAGCCACACACAGGCAAGTTTGTGAAACTTCTAGACCTTAGGAGAAATATGAGACGAGGCAACAGAGAGTATAAAAGCAGCGCAAGCTGAGGAATAATAATCGGTTTTATTTAAACAGGCTATTAGTGAAGTATAATTGTTATTGTGAAGTACTACTCCCAAAGTAGTTTAAATTGAGACCATTTTGCAATACTGAGTATTGGATTTATTTATTCCACAGTTCAGCGATTCGAACGTTAGAAGAATGTGCAAAATATTCGGAATCCCCAAAAATTCGTGACAATATCCTTAAACTCGGAAAGCCCAAGTTATGCTGATTTCCTTCTCCACTTTGCTCTTTTTTCGATGTAAGCCGATACTTGCCGTTTGCCTTACAGAATTAAAGGTTGTGCTGCTAAGCGTTATGAATTGTTTTTTTTTTTTTTTTTGTATTGATTTTAGGAAACCCCGTCTCTATATATGCGGAAAGCAAGGTCACAGTCCCTGACAATTTGCGTTGATATACTACTGACATTGAAATTATTATGATTATGTTAAATCGGGATCATTCAGTATTAAGTCGTATCATCTCTAATACTGTACTGATCTGTGCTGCCCGAACAAGTACAATATGACTAACACTTGTGAATACATAATTATAACCGACAAAGTTTAAGTAGACCCTATTCGATTAATAGTTTGCTAATGCGTGTCCAGCATTTGAATACAAGAATTAAAATGAATAATAATCGACTTAGAGTAGTTAGTGTAGTGATATGCCCCTTTTGTTGGGCCAATGCTTGCAAACAGTGGATTCTTCACAACCCACAAACTCTGAATTCCATAATTAAGTCAAGGGTGTAACATGAATGCAACAAAAAATAGATATTTTACAAAACGTTACACTTGACCACAGACAAATTTGTTATCTCGTTTTTCTCAACATCTGCGCTGATTATAAATAATGAAAGCAAGTTCTTTTATGCAAACATGAGAACAATGTGTGAATTGTATATACAATAATAAAAGATCGAAATCGTATGCGTTAGGACACACAACTCTTAAGAACAACCGCTAGTTTCGAATAATTCGGCAATTGCTCAGTGAAGACTGAAAAGCTCCCTAATTCAGCAAGCGATTTAAAAACGATTTATCACAAAATTGTTTTAAAAACGTCTTATGTGAATGTTTTTAAAAATCGAGTTTTAATACAAGGGCGTGGATCAAAAATAAATGCAGATGTGTCAATTTAAACGTAACTTCTCCCAAGGCAAACTTAGATCCCATCAACTTCGTGTACGTTAACGTCTTCTTTTTCTACTTTTTGTAGCGATAAGATTTCCCAAAGGTTTTGGACTAGAAGGTTTAAAGTAGTCATATTACTGGTTCCCGAGATGGCCAGGCTAGTATCTTAATGGTGCTTGTTACCGGAAGGTACCGGATCTATATCCGGCAAAGGAACATCAACATCGATAACACTTCCAAAAATATTCGGTCAGTGTCTTTATCGTTGATAAAACAACAACAGTATGAAATGAGCGAGCTCTAGTAGCATTCGGTGGCTCCAGAAGGTATTCTTGTCGGCAGCCGGCTATGGAAGGAGCAGAAGAGGGACCCTAACTTCGTTGGAAGTACTAGGTGAAAAGCTATTTGAGTTCCCTAAGGGTTTCCAATTGGCGCCTGGTAGGCAGCAATTAAGCGACTGAGGTGCTCTGTTGGACATTCAAACCCGTTTAGACGGTTAAGCGGTTATATGCGGTTTGCTTTCGGTTTCAGGTTTCCAAATTTGTTCATTAAATGATCGGTTAGTTGGAAACTGTCAACGTATTTAAATGAATAGAAATGCAAGACGCGATAACCTCTGAAGAGATTTTAAGCCGAGCTTCTCTTACATGTTTTATGCCGACTCCGAACGGTATTTGCAAAGCAGATGAATTTTCACTGAGAAGCTTTTCATGGCAGAAATACACTCGGAGTGTTCGCCAAAACACTTCCGAGAGGCGACCCCGATTAGGAATTTTTATTTCTAAACGAAAATACTTATTTCTACATTTTTGATGCTACTTTGCCCAGAAGTTGAGCCCAGGACCCTCGGTGTGGGAGGCGGAGCACGCTACCACCATATCACGGCTACAACTTATTTAAAACTGAACTTTAAAAAAAAAATTTAAGAGCAAAAACTACCCTTTAATTGAAGAATTGGTGTCCTAGGAAAATACTAGCTGGGGAATTACGTGGCTGACCTGGTTCGGCGGTGATGAGCGGCGGCAACAGGTATGCTTGCATCTCAGGCTAGGTCGTCGCCTTAGGCGAGGTATTTGACAACCGTCCTCAACGACGAGCTAGCCCGGGATGAAAGCATACCTGTTTGCCCCCGCTCCTCACCACCCAACCAGTACGCCACGTAACAAGTTCTTCTGGAAAATTAACGCTTGCGGTCATTTGGCAGTGCTTGCTGTGAAGTCGTTGTTAAACTTATACTCTTCTAAGAGCTTTTAGTCTGTTTAAACAGTTTAGACATAGCAAGTACTATCACACAGTTGGAAACATGCAACAGACGGATCTGGTTTGCATCACTCATGGATCCATGTCATCTTAAAATACATTTGATTGCTGAAGATGTGGGCCGAGCTTTGTAACCCCTGGCTATGATTATGCTCCCAGTTTTAAGATCCAATGGAAGCGTCAAAACAGATTTGACTTATTTGGCACAGTTAAAGTTTTTAAGTGATGCGTCCCAGCGAGCTTTTTGCAGCATTATATAATCTAAATAAAAAATTTTTTAGTTAAACGTTGTTATTGAAAACAATGCTTGCATTAAGTACTAATAATACTAAAAGTTAGAAAATAATTAGGTGGGTCCTAGGTACTAGTCATCACACTGCTCATAGGGCGTTGATCAGACAAATAAATAAAAGCGTGGGCCGCATCAAATTTCTTTTGATAGTCAACAGCTCATATCTTTATAAATGATATTTTCATATATGCATAAGTAAGACCAACTGAACCTTAATTAGGTTATGCTACGCCTCACGTTTTTAGAAATTGCACGCGTCCAACGCTTTTATTTATTTTTTCTGATCAACGCCCTAGATTGATTAGGGGTGTAATGACTAGTACCTAAGACCTACCTAATTATTTTCTAGCTTTTAGTATTATTATTGTGACGAATATTAGCATCACTAAGCCGCTACTAAATAAATGCAAAACATCAATAAAGCTCCAACTCTTATGTAGAAGGCGACGAAGATATATATCACACACACAAATACGTAGTCATCAGCCGAAGTAGTTACTCACACATACACACGCATATGGCTATGGGAGAGGCGTGGACTACAGATATACATGTATATAGCTGGTAACTAACCAAGCATGAGATACAACTGTTCGCGAAATTACTAGAGCATAGGAGAAATGGGTGAACGAGGAAACCGAGAGTATAAAAGCAACGCGAGCTGAGTAATAACTAATCAGTTTTGATTCAAACACGCTATTGGTTGTGAGTATTAATTATAAAGTACTACTCCCAAAGTAATCTAAATAAAGAGCAGTTAGCTTACTGAATATTGGAGTGATTTATTCAACTTTAACGATTCGAACGTTAGCAGAAGGTGCATATATATCAGAAATCCCCAGAATTTGTTACATTATTAATTAATGTAAGTATTGTTTACAATAAAAAAATTAACCAAAAAAGAAATGTTTAAGTTAAACGGTTTTATTGTAAACAATACTTACATTAATTAATAATGTAACGAATTCTGGGGATTTCTGATATTTACGCACCTTCTGCTAACGTTTCAATCAATAATGTAATGCTGCAAAAAGCTCGCTGGGACGCATCACTGGAAAACGTTGACTGTGACAAATATGACTTATTCTTAACATATGAATTATTCTTAACATATGATGCACTTATTTGTCAAAGTGAAAGCCTGAAGAAAAAATTTTTATGTCAATGGTATACAATTCTGCTGTTTGATTATTTCTTATATGTATATACATATATACAAATAAAGATACATATGCATGTGTCGATGTTGCAATATTTTTTTTATTGATATTGGATATCAGAAACACTTAAGACAGCACTTTTTAGTCGTTTTCGCTTTGCTGTTCTCAAACTACATATTTGAGATAAGAATTTATTGACTTAAGTTTTTATTATTTTGTTTGTCTCAAGGGTATTGGGTAATCGGCTGAAAAAATTATTACACCTAATAATATCTATGTACATACTTTTATTTTTATAAGCTTTTATTTAGTTTCACTTGGCTGTTGTCTGTTATCAAATCTTGCAAGTTAAATTTGATACACTTCGCGGTGTCCGATTGAGCTGAAATTTTGCACGCATGTATAACTCCGATGACAATGCAATACTACTTTGCGAGAATTCGATAAATTAATCGATAACAGAGTTAGTAAAGATTTGTGCTCACCTTGGAATAAAAGCCTAAGTCATCAAGAACGCATGTAACTTCGCTTTGTTTGTGTATGCAACGAAGGTAGAAGTTAGGCTGTTATCGCTAAATGTTGCATACCTTTCTGCGCACTTGATTTTGTTTTACAGATTTTCGGCGATGGAATTTTAGCTAAGTGAAAGTTGTAATTTAATTTAAAACAGAGCAGAGATCTGCAAAGAGTAGTTGTAAACTGAACGCGACATAGGCAAAGTCACAATAAAATATAATTTTAAGTTAGTTAACACTAGAATCGAAGAACTTGACTGCTCAAAGATGACTTCGAAGAAACCTTGTAATGTTGATGCATTAAAAGAAATGGATAGGATGAGAAACGTTACAAATAACTAAGTAAAGATTACATAACTAATTTAAACAATATTTTACCCTACTAAAAATTAAAAAAAAAAATCATATTTAAATTAAATTTAAGAAAAAAGCTTTTCGAAGAACACGCTTTTATTACTTGTTAATAAAATGAACTAAAAAGTAAAAAATAAAATTAAAGAAAAAAAGAACTTTTTTAAAAATAAGCTTTTATTATTGGTTAATAAAATTAGCTAAAAAGTAAAAAATAAATAGACTGTAAAGAAATATAACACTTTATAAGTTCATTTTAACCTTTAACGATAATTAGCCTTCTTCGTCTGCGACAACAAAAATTCTATATTGTACATAATTATATATTTTTAACATTAAAACTTTACACCTAAATTATTAAATCTTACAGTTTATATCACAGTCCTAATTGTTCTAATAAAAGCGTGTTACATTGTGATAGCAAGAAAAGGAAGTCCTAAATGTTCTTAAATATACCATCAAATAATAACACGCTTTTATTAGAACAATTAGGACTGTGATTGATTTAAACTGTAAGATTTAATAATTTAGGTGTAAAGTTTTAATGTTAAAACTATATAATTATGTACAATATGGAATTTTTTTGTTGCAGAGGAAGAAGCCTAATTATCGTTGAAGGTTACAATGAACTTAGTGTTATATTCTTTATATATTTACAGTCAAATTTATTTTTAAACGGTTTTATTTAGCTTGACTTGACGCATGCCCGGCCGTTGTGAACGAATTTTGTAATTGAAATTTAAGTAACTTCCCGATAAGCTACAAGCTTGAAACTTGGAATATAGTTCAGAACCCGTTGATCACATAATTAAATAAAAGCGTTTGACGTCTCAAATTTCTATTGATAGTCATATATAAGACCAACTGAACCGTTATGCTACGCCTTACATTTTTAGAAATTTCACGCGCCCAACACTTTTATTTAATGGTCTGATCAACGCCCTAGATTGATGAGGAGTGTGATGACTAGTACCTAGGACCTACCTAATTATTTTCTAGTTTTTAGTATTATTATTATTTCATGTAAGTATTGTTTTCAATAAAGCCGTTTAACTTAAAAATTTTTTTTTACTTATTTTTACTTTTTAGTTAATCTTATTAACCAATAATAAAAGCTTATTTAAAAAAAAATTTTTTTTTCTTTAATTTTATTTTACTTTTATTTTAGCAGTTTTTTTATTTAATAGAATTATTAGGGGCCTTGGCCATATTCTGTAATTCAATTCGAATGGAAATGCAGTTCGAAAGCTGTCAAGTTATGCCAAGGTGCTATTAAAAGGTTCCATTTTAATTAACAGTCCCCCAATTACTCGGTTTTATATTAACTACTTAGAATTTTGCAAAAAAGTTGTTCAATGCAGAAACACACTCAAAGGGACGTGCGTAAAGCTGGCAGACCCAAGTGCTCAAAAATAAGTTTAAGTTGTTTGAGAATTAAGTGCATTTTAGGTGCTATTTAGGGCCACAAAAGATAACTTAGGTGCTCATTTGGTTTTCGAGATATTCGCAAAAAAGTGTTGGTCTGCTAGGTTAACGTCAAGCTAGCAGACCCACAACTTAAATTTCATTTTACTTTAAATAAAAAATATATCAAAATTAGGAGCTATTTAGGTGCTTTTTAGGGCCACAAAAGATAAATTAGGTTTTCATTTCGTTTTCGAGATATTCGCAAAAAAGTGTGGGTCTGCTAGGTTAACGTCAAGCTAGCAGACCCACAACTTAAATTTCTTTTTATTTTAAATAAAAAATATATCAAAATTAGGAGCTATTTAGGTGCTCTTTAGGGCCACAAAAGATAAATTAGGTTTTCATTTCGTTTTCGAGATATTCGCAAAAAAGTGTGGGTCTGCTAGGTTAACGTCAAGCTAGCAGACCCACAACTTAAATTTCATTTTATTTTAAATAAAAAATATATCAAAATTAGGAGCTATTTATGTACTTTTTAGGGCCACAAAAGATAATTTAGGTTTTCATTTAGTTTTCGAGATATTCGCAAAAGGTGTAGGTCTGCTAGGTTAACGTCAAGCTAGCAGACCCACAACTTAAATTTCATTTTATTTTAAATAAAAAATATATCAAAATTAGGAGCTTTTTAGGTGCTTTTTAAGGCCACAAAAGATAATTTAGGTTTTCATTTCGTTTTCGAGATATTCGCTAAAAAGTGTGGGTCTGCTAGGTTAACGTCAAGCTAGCAGACCCACAACTTAAATTTCATTTTATTTTAAATAAAAAATATATCAAAATTAGGAGCTATTTAGGTGCTTTTTGGGCCACAAAAGATAATTTAGGTTTTCATTTCGTTTTCGAGATATTCTCAAAAAAGTGTGGGTCTGCTAGGTTAACGTCAAGCTAGCAGACCCACAACTTAAATTTCATTTTATTTTAAATGAAAAATATATCAAATTTAGGAGCTATTTAGATGCTTTTTAGGGCCACAAAATATAATTTAGGTTTTCATTTCGTTTTCGAGATATTCGCAAAAAGGTGTGGGTCTGCTAGGTTAACGCCAAGCTAGCAGACCCACAATTTAAATTTTAATTTTTTTAAATAAAAAGTATATCAAAATCAGGAGCTATTTAGGTGCTTTTTAGGGCCACAAAATTTAATTCAGGTGTTCATTTCGTTTTCGAGATATTCGCAAAAAAGTGTGGGTCTGCTAGGTTAACGTCAAGCTAGCAGACCCACAACTTAAATTTCATTTTATTTTAAATAAAAAAATATATCAAAATTAGGAGCTATTTAGGTGCTTTTTAGGGCCACAAAAGATAATTTAGGTTTTCATTTAGTTTTCGAGATATTCGCAAAAAAGTGTGGGTCTGCTAGGTTAACGTCAAGCTAGCAGACCCACAACTTAAATTTCATTTTATTTTAAATGAAAAATATATCAAATTTAGGAGCTATTTAGGTGCTTTTTAGGGCCACAAAATATAATTTAGGTTTTCATTTCGTTTTCGAGATATTTGCAAAAAAGTGTGGGTCTGCTAGGTTAACGTCAAGCTAGCAGACCCACAACTTAAATTTCATTTTATTTTAAATAAAAAATATATCAAAATTAGGAGCTATTTAGGTGCATTTTAGGGCCACAAAATATAATTTAGGTTTTCATTTCGTTTTCGAGATATTCGCAAAAAAGTGTGGGTCTGCTAGGTTAACGTGAAGCTAGCAGAGCCACAACTTAAATTTCATTTTATTTTAAATAAAAAATATATCAAAATTAGGAGCTATTTAGGTGCTTTTTAGGGCCACAAAATATAATTTAGGTTTTCATTTCGTTTTCGAGATATTCGCAAAAAAGTGTGGGTCTGCTGGGTTAACGTCAAGCTAGCAGACCCACAACTTAAATTTCATTTTATTTTAAATAAAAGATATATCAAAATTAGGAGTTATTTAGGTGCTTTTTAGGGTCACAAAATATAATTTAGGTTTTCATTTCGTTTTCGAGATATTCGCAAAAAAGTGTGGGTCTGCTGGGTTAACGTCAAGCTAGCAGACCCACAACTTAAATTTCATTTTATTTTAAATAAAAAATATATCAAAATTAGGAGCTATTTAGGTGCTTTTTAGGGCCACAAAATATAATTTAGGTTTTCATTTTGTTTTCGAAATATTCGCAAAAAAGTGTGGGTCTGCTGGGTTAACGTCAAGCTAGCAGACCCACAACTTAAATTTCATTTTATTTTAAATAAAAAATATATCAAAATTAGGAGATATTTAGGTGCATTTTAGGGCCACAAAATATAATTTAGGTTTCCATTTCGTTTTCGAGATATTCGTAAAAAAAAGTGTGGGTCTGCTATGTTAACGTCAAGCTAGCAGACCCACAACTTAAATTTCATTTTATTTTAAATAAAAAATATATCAAAATTAGGAGCTATTTTGGTGGTTTTTAGGGCCACAAAATATAATTTAGGTTTTCATTTCGTTTTCGAGATATTTGCAAAAAAGTGTGGGTCTGCTAGGTTCGTAAAAAAGTGTGGGTTTGCTAGGTTAACGTCAAGCTAGCAGACCCACAACTTAAATATCATTTTATTTTAAATAAAAAATATATCAAAATTAGGAGCCATTTAGGTGCTTTTTAGGGCCACAAGATATAATTTAGGTGTTCATTTCGTTTTCGAGATATTCGCAAAAAGGTGTGGATCTGCTAGGTTAACGTCAAGCTAGCAGACCCACAACTTAAATTTCATTTTATTTTAAATAAAAAATTTATCAAAATTAGGAGCTATTTAGGTGCTTTTTAGGGCCACAAGATATAATTTAGGTGTTCATTTCGTTTTCGAGATATTCGCAAAAAATTGTGGGTCTGCTAGGTTAACGTCAAGCTTGCATACCCACAACTTAAATTTCACTTTATTTTAAATAAAAGATATATCAAAATTAGGAGCTATTTAGGTGCTTTTTAGGGCCCCAAAAGATAATTTAGTTTTCGAGATATCCGCAAAAAAGTGTGGGTCTGCTAGGTTAACGTCAAGCTAGCAGACCCACAACTTAAATTTCATTTTATTTTAAATAAAAAATATATCAAAATTAGGAGCTATTTAGGTGCTTTTTAGGGCCACAAAATATAATTTAGGTTTTCATTTCGTTTTCGAGATATTCGCAAAAAAGTGTGGGTCTGCTGGGTTAACGTCAATCTAGCAGACCCACAACTTAAATTTCACTTTATTTTAAATAAAAAATATATCAAAATTAGGAGCTATTTAGGTGCTTTTTAAGAACACAAAAGATTATTTAGGTTTTCATTTCGTTTTCGAGATATTCGCAAAAAGTGTGGGTCTGCTAGGTTAACGTCAAGCTAGCAGACCCACAACTTAAATTTTATTTTATTCTAAATAAAAAATATATCAAAATTAAGAGCTATTTATGTGCTTTTTAGGGCCACAAAATATAATTTAGGTTTTCATTTCGTTTTCGAGATATTCGTAAAAAAGTGTGGGTCTGCTAGGTTAACGTCAAGCTAGCAGACCCACAACTTAAATTTCATTTTATTTTAAATAAAAAATATATCAAAATTAGGAGCTATTTAGGTGCTTTTTAGGGCCACAAAATAAAATTTAGGTTTTCATTTAGTTTTCGAGATATTCGCAAAAAAGTGTGGGTCTGCTAGGTTAACGTCAAGCTATCAGACCCACAACTTAAATTTCATTTTATTTTAAATAAAAAATATATCAAAATTAGGAGCTATTTAGGTGCTTTTTAGGGCCACAAAATATAATTTAGGTTTTCATTTCGTTTTCGAGATATTCGTAAAAAAGTGTGGGTCTGCTAGGTTAACGTCAAGCTAGCAGACCCACAACTTAAATTTCATTTTATTTTAAATAAAAAATATATCAAAATTAGGAGCTATTTAGGTGCTTTTTAGGGCCACAAAAGATAATTTAGGTTTTCATTTCGTTTTCGAGATATTCGCAAAAAAGTGTGGGTCTGCTAGGTTAACGTCAAGCTATCAGACCCACAACTTAAATTTCATTTTATTTTAAATAAAAAATATATCAAAATTAGGAGCTATTTAGGTGCTTTTTAGGGCCACAAAATAAAATTTAGGTTTTCATTTAGTTTTCGAGATATTCGCAAAAAAGTGTGGGTCTGCTAGGTTAACGTCAAGCCTCAAAATTAAGAGCTATTTATGTGCTTTTTAGGGCCACAAAATATAATTTAGGTTTTCATTTCGTTTTCGAGATATTCGTAAAAAAGTGTGGGTCTGCTAGGTTAACGTCAAGCTAGCAGACTCACAACTTAAATTTCATTTTATTTTAAATAAAAAATATATCAAAATTAGGAGCTATTTAGGTGCTTTTTAGGGCCACAAAATAAAATTTAGGTTTTCATTTAGTTTTCGAGATATTCGCAAAAAAGTGTGGGTCTGCTAGGTTAACGTCAAGCCTCAAAATTAAGAGCTATTTATGTGCTTTTTAGGGCCACAAAATATAATTTAGGTTTTCATTTCGTTTTCGAGATATTCGTAAAAAAGTGTGGGTCTGCTAGGTTAACGTCAAGCTAGCAGACCCACAACTTAAATTTCATTTTATTTTAAATAAAAAATATATCAAAATTAGGAGCTATTTAGGTGCTTTTTAGGGCCACAAAAGATAATTTAGGTTTTCATTTCGTTTTCGAGATATTCGCAAAAAAGTGTGGGTCTGCTAGGTTAACGTCAAGCTATCAGACCCACAACTTAAATTTCATTTTATTTTAAATAAAAAATATATCAAAATTAGGAGCTATTTAGGTGCTTTTTAGGGCCACAAAATAAAATTTAGGTTTTCATTTAGTTTTCGAGTTATTCGCAAAAAAGTGTGGGTCTGCTAGGTTAACGTCAAGCCTCAAAATTAAGAGCTATTTATGTGCTTTTTAGGGCCACAAAATATAATTTAGGTTTTCATTTCGTTTTCGAGATATTCGTAAAAAAGTGTGGGTCTGCTAGGTTAACGTCAAGCTAGCAGACCCACAACTTAAATTTCATTTTATTTTAAATAAAAAATATATCAAAATTAGGAGCTATTTAGGTGCTTTTTAGGGCCACAAAAGATAATTTAGGTTTTCATTTCGTTTTCGAGATATTCGCAAAAAAGTGTGGGTCTGCTAGGTTAACGTCAAGCTATCAGACCCACAACTTAAATTTCATTTTATTTTAAATAAAAAATATATCAAAATTAGGAGCTATTTAGGTGCTTTTTAGGGCCACAAAATAAAATTTACGTTTTCATTTAGTTTTCGAGATATTCGCAAAAAAGTGTGGGTCTGCTAGGTTAACGTCAAGCTAGCAGACCCACACTTTTTTGCGAATATCTCGAAAACGAAATGAAAACCTAAATTATATTTTTGGCCCTAAAAAGCACCTAAATAGCTCCTAATTTTGATATACTTTTTATTTAAAAAAAATGAAATTTAAATTGTGGGTCTGCTAGCTTGACGTTAACCTAGCAGACCCACACCTTTTTGCGAATATCTCGAAAACGAAATGAAAACCTAAATTATCTTTTGTGGCCCTAAAAAGCACCTAAATAGCTCCTAATTTTGATATACTTTTTATTTAAAAAAAATGAAATTTAAGTTGTGGGTCTGCTAGCTTGACGTTAACCTAGCAGACCCACACTTTTTTGCGAATATCTCGAAAACGAAATGAAAACCTAAATTATCTTTTGTGGCCCTAAAAAGCACCCAAATAGCTCCTAATTTTGATATACTTTTTATTTAAAATAAAATGAAATTTCAGTTGTGGGTCTGCTAGCTTGACGTTAACCTAGCAGACCCACACTTTTTTGCGAATATCTCGAAAACGAAATGAAAACCTAAATTATCTTTTGTGGCCCTAAAAAGCACCCAAATAGCTCCTAATTTTGATATACTTTTTATTTAAAATAAAATGAAATTTAAGTTGTGGGTCTGCTAGCTTGACGTTAACCTAGTAGACCCACACTTTTTTGCGAATATCTCGAAAACGAAATGAAAACCTAAATTATCTTTTGTGGCCCTAAAAAGCACCTAAATAGCTCCTAATTTTGATATACTTTTTATTTAAAATAAAATGAAATTTAAGTTGTGGGTCTGCTAGCTTGACGTTAACCTAGCAGACCCACACTTTTTTGCGAATATCTCGAAAACGAAATGAAAACCTAAATTATCTTTTGTGGCCCTAAAAAGCACCCAAATAGCTCCTAATTTTGATATACTTTTTATTTAAAATAAAATGAAATTTAAGTTGTGGGTCTGCTAGCTTGACGTTAACCTAGCAGACCCACACTTTTTTGCGAATATCTCGAAAACGAAATGAAAACCTAAATTATCTTTTGTGGCCCTAAAAAGCACCTAAATAGCTCCTAATTTTGATATACTTTTTATTTAAAATAAAATGAAATTTAAGTTGTGGGTCTGCTAGCTTGACGTTAACCTAGCAGACCCACACTTTTTTGCGAATATCTCGAAAACGAAATGAAAACCTAAATTATCTTTTGTGGCCCTAAAAAGCACCTAAATAGCTCCTAAATTTGATATATTTTTTATTTAAAATAAAATGAAATTTAAGTTGTGGGTCTGCTAGCTTGACGTTAACCTAGCAGACCCACACTTTTTTGCGAATATCTCGAAAACGAAATGAAAACCTAAATTATCTTTTGTGGCCCTAAAAAGCACCCAAATAGCTCCTAATTTTGATATACTTTTTATTTAAAAAAAATGAAATTTAAGTTGTGGGTCTGCTAGCTTGACGTTAACCTAGCAGACCCACACTTTTTTGCGAATATCTCGAAAACGAAATGAAAACCTAAATTATCTTTTGTGGCCCTAAAAAGCACCCAAATAGATCCTAATTTTGATATACTTTTTATTTAAAAAAAATGAAATTTAAGTTGTGGGTCTGCTAGCTTGACGTTAACCTAGCAGACCCACACTTTTTTGCGAATATCTCGAAAACGAAATGAAAACCTAAATTATATTTTTGGCCCTAAAAAGCACCTAAATAGCTCCTAATTTTGATATACTTTTTATTTAAAAAAAATGAAATTTAAATTGTGGGTCTGCTAGCTTGACGTTAACCTAGCAGACCCACACCTTTTTGCGAATATCTCGAAAACGAAATGAAAACCTAAATTATCTTTTGTGGCCCTAAAAAGCACCTAAATAGCTCCTAATTTTGATATACTTTTTAATTAAAAAAAAATGAAATTTAAGTTGTGGGTCTGCTAGCTTGACGTTAACCTAGCAGACCCACACTTTTTTGCGAATATCTCGAAAACGAAATGAAAACCTAAATTATCTTTTGTGGCCCTAAAAAGCACCTAAATAGCTCCTCATTTTGATATACTTTTTATTTAAAAAAAAATTAAATTTAAGTTGTGGGTCTGCTAGCTTGACGTTAACCTAGCAGACCCACACTTTTTTGCGAACATCTCGAAAACGAAATGAAAACCTAAATTATCTTTTGGGCCCTAAAAAGCACCTAAATAGCTCCTAAATTTGATATATTTTTTATTTAAAATAAAATGAAATTTAAGTTGTGGGTCTGCTAGCTTGACGTTAACCTAGCAGACCCACACTTTTTTGCGAACATCTCGAAAACGAAATGAAAACCTAAATTATCTTTTGTGGCCCTAAAAAGCACCCAAATAGCTCCTAATTTTGATATACTTTTTATTTAAAAAAAATGAAATTTAAGTTGTGGGTCTGCTAGCTTGACGTTAACCTAGCAGACCCACACTTTTTTGCGAATATCTCGAAAACGAAATGAAAACCTAAATTATCTTTTGTGGCCCTAAAAAGCACCTAAATAGCTCCTCATTTTGATATACTTTTTATTTAAAAAAAAATTAAATTTAAGTTGTGGGTCTGCTAGCTTGACGTTAACCTAGCAGACCCACACTTTTTTGCGAATATCTCGAAAACTAAATGAAAACCTAAATTATCTTTTGTGCCCTAAAAAGCACCTAAATAGCTCCTAAATTTGATATATTTTTTATTTAAAATAAAATGAAATTTAAGTTGTGGGTCTGCTAGCTTGACGTTAACCTAGCAGACCCACACTTTTTTGCGAACATCTCGAAAACGAAATGAAAACCTAAATTATCTTTTGTGGCCCTAAAAAGCACCCAAATAGCTCCTAATTTTGATATACTTTTTATTTAAAAAAAATGAAATTTAAGTTGTGGGTCTGCTAGCTTGACGTTAACCTAGCAGACCCACACTTTTTTGCGAATATCTCGAAAACGAAATGAAAACCTAAATTATCTTTTGTGGCCCTAAAAAGCACCCAAATAGCTCCTAATTTTGATATACTTTTTATTTAAAAAAAATGAAATTTAAGTTGTGGGTCTGCTAGCTTGACGTTAACCTAGCAGACCCACACTTTTTTGCGAATATCTCGAAAACTAAATGAAAACCTAAATTATCTTTTGTGGCCCTAAAAAGCACCTAAATAGCTTCTAATTTGGATATATTTTTTATTTAAAATAAAATGAAATTTAAGTTGTGGGTCTGCTAGCTTGACGTTAACCTAGCAGACCCACACTTTTTTGCGAATATCTCGAAAACCAAATGAGCACCTAAATTATCTTTTGTGGCCCTAAATAGCACCTAAAATGCACTTAATTCTCAAACAACTTAAACTTATTTTTGAGCACTTGGGTCTGCCAGCTTTACGCACGTCTCAAAGGGCTTTGTCACCTCGATGCCGAGAAACCCGTTTCATAAAAAAGTTGTTAAGTATTTTGGTATTGGTTGTCCTGTCACTTGAGCTGGGGCCTTTGGTTAGTTAGGCCTATACACCATGAATGCCGCCAGATTAATTTTTAAGGGACAACCAATACTTTGAGTTGGCAATTGTCAGTAGTCAAGAGCTAGAATTCGGTTATTAGACTCAAATTTTTTGCAATTTTTGTGTACTCAAACTTATTTTATCATTTAATTAACCTAGAAGGTTGTTGAAAAATTTGCTTGACTACAATATCGAATTCCATGATGTAATAAACCAGACATGTGAAATCATTGATTTTTTCAATGTCATAACAAAATACTTATGTTTTTTTGTTTAATGGTGTGTTCAATTTACACTTATTATTTAAGAATTCATGACCTTAACACTCAATTATTATGTTTTCTAAGAGAAACTGAAAAGAAAGAAGGAAACAATTACTGGCATATTGCGATGGTACCATTTCGAAAACCGCCACGTCATCATCATCAGGCAATTTCGTAATGTTATCAAAGGTTTCACCGAGATTCGAACCGCGAATCACACGGTGAAACTGCAGTTGCCTTAAATAGTAGGCTATCCTGCTTGTATTTGTTTCCTTGCTTAATTCAGTTTATCTCATTTCTACACTAACAACACAATTGAAACATTGTAGATTTGGTTTTTGTAAAGTTTCTTTTTCGTTGCGAATGAGAAGCTTTGTAAACTCGAGCTCAGTTTACATATTTATGTTTGTTTGTTTAATGGTGTGTGATTCGCGGTTCGAATCTCGGTGAAACCTTTGATAACATTACGAAATTGCCTGATGATGATTACGTGGCGGTTTTCAAAATGGTACCACCCCAATATGCCAGTAAATATTTCTTTCTTTCTTTTCAGTTTCTCTTATAAAAACATAATAATTGAATATTCAATTATTATAAGCCGGTGTTAAGCTCATGAAATCTTAAATAATAAGTATAAAAAATACTACATTAATGCCATTCTGAAATATGAAGTAACGTTCAGGAAAACAATGCCTGTGGTCTGTATTTCCTTTTGTGGGAAGGTGTTATTTCCATTTCCTGAGTGGTAATGGAATAGTTTTAGTCTACGGAGCTGAATGGCTGGATCTTCAGAGTATCCCATTGAGCACAAGTAAGGAATGTGTAAACAGATTTTTGACGTCAATGACAATCTGGAACAATGTCATGAAATTTCGGGTGAGTAATTGGGAGGGTTGTAATACGAAAAATTGGGATTGGTGGTAAACGGTCCCAAGGCACAACATTTATCTATTGGCGTTATCCTTTCTGGAAAAAGTGTTACACTGGTGTTACCCTCACTTTTGAATTGGGTTACTTGGCGCTCTGTAAAATGAGTAATATTGTTCTTTTTCTTTTTCAGATGTGAATACTTCCTGAAATGAATACACATACTTCTGAGAGAACCGAGAAAAGGTAACAAGGTAACATTATTTTAAGAATAGAAAATGTCATACGAGTATGTAAACGAAGCGTTAAGAGATAGGCTCATTAAGCAGAAAAAGCTGGGTGGCGTAAAAATATGAAGCGGCAGAGGTTTTACAGCGACGATGCTTCAAAATATCAGTGCTTATAGAAATTCATTAATGGCAAACAAGCAATATGTAGCCTATTTGAACTTTATTTTAAACAGCTGGCTCGCCCTGGAAACGTCTAGACAGACATGAAATAGTCGTATGATCAAACCGGACAGACATGATTCCGACTTTCTCTGTCTATGCACCTGCCTTTCCTCTGGATAACCTTTTCCCTCCCCTCTCAATTTTCTAGTTTACCTTATCCAAGACTAACTATCACTATTACTCTTATTCTTACTCTTCCTGGTAACCTCTTTTTACTAATTTGTCTCAAACCATTACCCTTATTCGTACTTTTACTTTCACTCTCCCTCTTCTTTTTTCTCTTTACTTTTACTCTCCAATTTTATCTACGTTTCCTTCCCATTTCCTCTGTTTTCTCTTCCCTTTTCTTTCATGCCCCTGTTTCCATTATGGAGATATATAGAGTTTGGTTTTTTTCTGTACAGTACATTATTAAGGTTGTAAAAAAAGTAACAAGATATACCAAAAATTCCCCTCCCTACTACTTTAAAATGCATTACCGGATTATGAGGACCGTCAAATTTTAGTTGTGTTTATAATGACTTCACCTGTCTGGTTTTATTGCGTCATGATCGATTTCAAAGTAATAATTGCCTTATCTGGTCGAACTTGCTAGACAAAAGGAGCAATGAACACAGGGTTGAGAAAGTAAAAAGCCTAACGTGCCTGGGCATGCCACGCGCAGTGAGCAGCGCACCTCAGGAGGGTTTAAGTGGAGGATTTTCCTTCAAATGGTAGGGGCATAAAAATACATACAGACTGCTCCAAAATGGAAAAGGGAACTGGAGCTAGAATTTACTCAAAACATCTGCAGTCACGATGGATTTGCCGACTTCCTGACTCATGTAGTGTATCCCAGGCGGAAGTCAATGCCAATGAGAGAGAGATCAGATAGACTACTCCAGGATTGTAGGGTCCCAGGCATCAACGCAACGATCTTTGTCGACAGCCAGGCTGCCCTAAAGGCATTTGAATCCAACGTTATGAAGTCGGTTATCATGCGGAAGTGTCGAACCTTACCTGCGTCCATAAGGCACCTAAATGTCTAGCTTTACTTGGAAGGGGAATGAATTTGCAGATGAAATGACCAGGAAAAGTTCCGAAATTTATAGAAGCGAGGCGGACAGCTCCTTATGATCACCGCTGGGTTATCTACTAAGGAATATGAGAACTGGCAACGGACTTGCTGTGAAACAACAAATCTACAGTGCGACTACTTACGCTTGTCATTACTGGTCTTTGCGCTATTGCACCAACGATCCAACGGTGGCGTATTCCACAAACACCCTGTAGAAGCTGTCATTATGAAAGGAAAAGGAGTCGATTTATCACTTTCTCTGCCAATATCTAGCACTGCAAACAAGACGACTCAGATTTATGAGCGCACGGTTTTTCAACAATTTGACTCCGGTTGGGAAGGTGGATCTTTCACTCCTATTTAAGTTCATGAGAGAAAGCAAGTCGTTCGTTGTGGACCACAACCAATCTGATTGGACCAATGTTCGGTCACCCGGCCCTCAAGGGGGGTAGTCACATGGACACAAATGTATCCGAGTGGAACTTCGGAAATTTCCACGCACGGCCTCTTAACCTAACCCAACCTATTGCGGATCTATAGCATGAGGTTACGACTACTTATATTCCAACTGCTTTGTATTAAATTCAATTTATTAAAAAGGGATTTTCCGTACAGACTTCATATATTACAAAAAAAAAAATTATAAATCCAGGATTTTAAGCCAACAACCTGTCAGTTTTTGTCATTTCTTTTAATTTATTTACCTAAGAATGAGATAACAAAGCATATCTTACAAATTATAATTTTTTCACATCAACACTAATTTGTGTCAAATACCATTGTTGTCTATATTCTAATAAGTCATTGACATTAAAATTGAAATATGAGTAATTTTACTTTCAAATGAATGGTATTACATACATACGTATGAACATATGTAAATTGATGCCGATGCCGCATACCGGCGATGATACGTGAATCACGTGACGTGATTATTTTTATCAGAGTGTGGCGCCGCGGTTACATTTAATCAGTTGAATGGAGTATCAGAAGTTAAAAAAGAGTTTTTGTATAAGATGGTTGTAATTTCTATATACAAATCGGTGTCAAAATTAATTATGAAAGATTGGTGACAACTGTTCATACATAGGTTAACATATTGTTACGATTTTTAGGAAATTCCTGATTGTTTTGTAGCTTCTGTTACCGTTCAAATCTCTGAACTGTCGAATAAATAAGTCAAATATTCCGTATAGCAATATTTCCTTTATTAAGACTACTTTGGGAGTAGTACAATTACAATACTCGCGTACTTCGCTAAAGCGTTTTAAAACCAAACTTGTATTGATTATCGCTTGCACCGCGCTGCTTTTATACTCTCAGTTAGACTCGTTTACCTACTTCTCCTAAGGTCTAGACTTTTCACGAACATGCCCTCTGGAACAGTTGTATCTCATATTTGGTTATTTAGCTATATGCATGTATGTATAGTTTATGTTTTACTCTAGCTGTGTCCGTGTGTATGTGTGAGTAACAGCCCTGCAAAAAATCGTGCGATCAATCCCTAAGGAAAGCAATCTGCTATTCATCTCTTTTGTCCACATTGGGGTATAATTGATCCCCTCTAGTCCCTTTTGGGTATATTTGGCATCGGTCAGTTTAAAATTTATGTAGCCAATTGAAAAAACAAACAGCAACGAAATGAATAAAATAAAAAGATTAATGTGATTGAATAGCATTATTTAAGAAAAATGGGGAGCAGTATCCAGTGGCCGTAAGAAATTCCGTACTCATAGGCGAACAAAAAAGAGACTTGTTTCACTGTGGCTGTAGAGGTACGCAGAGAATATGTCCGACACTACCCGTATGGATACAAAAAGATTTGTCCGACAGTACCTGTAGGGGTACAAAGAGGCCGTGTCGAACAGTACCCAAAGGGGTACAAAGAGGAAGTGTCGAACATTAAAAATAGGATCAGTCCGACAGTACCCGAAGGGGTAAAAAGAGGAAAAGTCCGACACTATCCGTTCAGGCATAAACAGGTACAATTAGTCTCTCCATAAGACATGCTCAAACAAAAGGGACCACTCCAACCCATATAAAGAGTTCAGAACTGGCTATAGTCGCATACTCCTTTGCGACTCATCCCGGATTCTTTCTAGATTAAGCGCATTTTTTGCAGGAACTTCTGCTCTTAGCTGATGATAACGTGATGTGTGATTGTTTCTCTTTCTTTTTCACTATTATCTGCTGACTACATATGTGTATGTGAAATAATCTCTTTGCCAGCAGCATGTGTATGAGATATTCTTCGTCGCCCTCTATGTATGTGTGTAACCGGCTTAGTGTTGTTGCGTTTATTAACTAACAGCATAATACTATGTTCAAACAGAAAAATAAATTGAGGCAGTTTCGATTTAAATTGAGTGATGTTCATACAACTCAATTCAGCTTACACAATAGTAATTTGATAGCTGGTTGGCTCATTTCTATAGCAACAACATACCTTCGTTCAGACTGTCAAAGTGTGCGTATTGGTATTAGACGAATGGAATGGAATGAAAACATAAAATTTTGAAATTTTTGTGTGTTGGAAGAAAATTTGTTCAATGTTTTGGTTTCATTTTGAGTTTGCCATCTTCTTTTGACAATTACTACACTAGTGAAATGAAAAAAATAAAATCAGCTGATGAGATGAGCCAACCATATAGTTGAGCCATGCGTAACTGACGTTCAAATCTACTCAATAAACACACTTTACAAGGTTATATTTGCAGCATGAAACAATTTATTACATTTTTTTTAATTGGCGATTTATTATTACAATTTATTATATGATAAATTGCGTAATAAATTGCGCAAATGGTATAAATTGCCAATTTGGTATGTGTTTGTACATAGTATAATGATGTTAGAAATGCTAATATTCGCCACAATATGTACATATATCAGAGAAACTAGTAAGCATACGGACAAATCTCGCTCGAAAAGGCTCAAACTAGTGAGTCGTGGTAATCACATATGTGACCTGGGGAGAATGCATACTCATAATATCTATAATTTTTGTTTTCAAAAAATGGTTCACAAGTTAATACATATCTATCTTCTGCGTGGTAATGTTTATTTAAATATGATAATGGTTTTTGTTCCATTATCCTAAAACGCAATAGTGACCGTGATTTTGAATTTGTCAATAAACTCTCATATGTATGTATATTAAGGTGTTACAGTTACTAAGGTTGGGTTAGATTGAGCTGGCTGCCGCGGCCGCCTACATAGGCCAGTCAGGGAGCCCATTGTGATGGGTGGCAAACACTTCGTCAGAGAACATTAGTCAGAACCCTTTTTTAAGAACGACAAAATTCAGAGGTAAAAATTCAGAAGTCAAATTTTGGAAGTCAAAATTCAGCAAGTAATCAGACGACAAAAAAAAAATTGATTTTTTCTCAAAATTAAGAAACGTTTATTTATTTGGGGGGTATTATGTACAAAGAAAAAGTAATACAACCTACAATTTTAAATTGTGTGCAATGGCGAGCATGCAATTAATTAAATCATTTTCGCGTTTATGTTTTACAAATGAATTTGCAATATTAAACAAATCGCTGATCGAAATCTTTCTATTTTTTCTTGCGTTTCGCCTCCAACTGAAAATTGCTGCAGTTTAGTTTCTGTTATTGCGTGTTTCTTTCTTGTTTTATTTATGAAAATAAATATGTTAGGGTGTGTCCCCAAAAAAATTCGAATAGCGTTGTGACACCTGCCATTATTTGTTCGGGCTTCAGCCAATTTGGTGATATTATACATATTCCATAATTCGATTAGGTATAACACCTTCTTTCGATGTTGCTGTGTTCCAGGAAATGGCAATCCAATATATGTTACCTCGAAGTAACTCAATAAGTTTTGTATTTCGGAATTATATACATTTTCTTCGCTATACACATAAAATTCTATTTTGGATATCAATACGTATGAATCAATTACCATTTTCTCTGGAACAAATGCAAGAGCTAAGAAATATTTCAATTTCATCGCGAAAATTGCACAATTTTTATAACTTGTATGCAGCCCTAATGATTGGATATGTCTCTAATGCTTCGGGACAGCCAGACAGCTGAAATAAGTTTCAGGAGCCAAAGTTCAGAAAATAATCAGACGCCAAAAAAAACCTTTAATTTTGCCCAAAATTTAATGTTTTTTCCGCCTGATTACTTTCTGAATTTTGACTTCTGGAATTTGAATTCTGAATTTTGATTTCCGAGTTCTTACTTCTAAATTTTGACTTTCTGTAAAAAGGGTTCTGACTAATGTTTTCTGAATTTACGGGAGGAATCCATTGTGATTCCATAAAAAGACTCCTTTACCTCTCGAATTTCGAGAACCCGACAAAGGCTACGTAGTCCTTTATTTACATATATAATTTTTTTTTTTAAATGGCTGGAAACCAGAAATTATAGTGATGCAATACGGGAACCATGCTCAAATTTTATCAATTTTGGCATTTCTCGGTTCTTAAAACCGAGATATAATGGAAAAATTTCATCAATTAAATTCTCTCTTTTTTCTTAATTTGATAATTTGGGAAAAATTTAAACAACGTGACATCAGAACGGACAAGGCGACAGCTGTTTCGATTATACCTTGAACCCACACTCCTACGACGGTTGAAGTGTTACAAACGCATTCAGCCACGTAATGCCTTAGTTGTTGTTTATCCCATTTGCATTCTTTGCATATTTTATTCTTTAAAGTTTCATTTCATTTTCCATATCATACATATATATTATTTCTAATTGCTGTGTTTATATACGGGTCCTTTTTTCGCTCTTATTTGGAATCTAAATCTATAAATAAAGTTTTTGTTGTAAAGATGGAGATTCGGGATATTAGCGAGCTTTGGTCAATTTTGGTCGTAGAGCTTTTGTTTAGCTATATTTTATTAAAATAATTTGAAAGAAATATATTTGTACTATGGCACTATTGTGAATATTTGCACTGCATTACCGGCAGTTGCTACCATACGCTAGATGACAGCGCAAGCTGTAAGTTTTAATTGATTGATAGAACAGCTGATTTCTGTTGATATTTGATAAGAGACTTTTATATTGGTTGCGCAACACGCGCACTGGTCCGGCTCGTTTTTAGAAAAAAAGTTTCTTTTGGCCATGCATAATTTGTTTTAGTCTATAATATGTATATTTTTAAAACTATAAATTTATTTTTACCCATATTGAATAAATTATTCACACACATTCGGGGGGTATATGCATATAAGTATGTAAGTAACTAGTAACTGTATGAGCACTTGAATTTATTATTCCTCAAAAAAGTCACATAAAACGACTTGCTCGTACAATTGCAAAAACTTAAATAAATTAATGGTTATAGTACATAGCAGAATCTACAACAATAAACAAGTGAAGTACAATATGTAAAGTGGTTGCACTATGTAAACTGAAAATATTTTTCATAAGCATGAAGTGAATGTAAATATTTTTGCTCCATTTTCGACACAAAAGGGGTGCAATCTGTCCAGAGGAACTACAATATCAGCCACCCACATAAACTTGCTTCGGATCCAACAGAGGCATTAAATGTTATTTTGAACCTGCTTCCAATTGAATGATAGCCATTAAGCTGGTTGCTAAGAGGCGTTGAGTGTCAAGTGGGGATACGGTGCAAGCGGGACATACATACGGTATGTCGGGGTTGATTCTGGATAAGTAGGAGGTTGCCTTAAGTGAGAAGGTTGCTTTTCTCAACTGCGAGTTTAGGGTATTTGTCTTTGAGAGCGGGGTTTACCGAACAATTGTTAGCATAGTAATTTTACCATTTTTTGTGAATGTATCTGAGTGCGTTTTTATGTTCCTCTTCTACATACGACTGACTTATTGAGTGCCGAATTCTTATTTCTTACGGAGATGACTTCTTAAGTTGCTGGGAGGCGGGGCATATTCAATCAGATGTCTGTTGGGATGCTCAGGTTTCTAGGTATCAACAGAAGCTACTTGTTCAGCATTTCATTTCTCTCGCTTATGGAGAGTATTCTCGCCTCACTGTCTAGATGATTTTGTAGATATAAGAACACAACCCGCAGTTCTGAGCGCGATGTTTTGACAAGCCTGCAGTTTCTTCTAGTTTATTTCTTTTAGGCTCGGCGACTATATTGGTGACGCGTAGCATACAAGCGTCACCGCAAAGCTGCACTTACACTAGACTTATAAAAAGCCTTTGAGACAGTCAATCACAGCACGTTACTGCAAGACTTGAAAGGGTCTACCCTTCCGCACAGTCGCAAGCATCGGTGCAGTTCGGAAACGTAACATCAAAACCCAGAAAAACTAAACAGGGCGGAGTCCTATCCCCACTTTTGTTTAATATTTACATGTCGTAGCTCTCTTCCCCACCAGAAAAAGTAACCATTCCGTAGCACGCTGATGATTCCATAATAATGGTAACAACTTTTGGCTCTTCCATTGGCAACTTTTACGTGGAAAAAAAATTACCTATTGGGAAAATTGCCGTAATTTATCCGTGAAACAAAAAAATTTGCCGTGGCCATATTTTAGAAAATACAGGGTGGCACGCCAACTTCACGTGAAGTAAGCGTGCCACCCTCAGAAAACCACCTTAGAGACCAGCTAGGAAAATAATTCTTGCACACGAATTTGCCGTAAATTTGCCGTAGATAAGTGACATATTTTATAAATTCGAAAAAAAAATTTAAAATTTTTTGTATGGTGGCATAGTTTATAAATTCGAAAAAAAAAATTCTAATTTTTTTTCACGTGAAGTTAGCGTGCCATCCTCAGAAAACCACCTGAGAGGCCAGCTAAGAAAATAATTCTTGCACACGAATTTGCCGTAAATTTTCCGTAGATAAGTGGCATATTTTATAAATTCGAAAAAAAAATACCAAAGTTTTTTTATGGTGCACCGCCAACTTCACGTGAAGTTAGCGTGCCACCCTCAGAAAACCACCTTAGAGGCCAGCTAGGAAAAAAATTCTTGCACATGAATTTGCCGTAAATTTGCCGTAGATAAGTGGCATATTTTATAAATTCGAAAAAAAAATTTTCAAAATTTAAAATTTTTTTTATGGTGCACCGCCAACTTCACGTGAAGTTAGCGTGCCACCCTCAGAAAACCACCTTAGAGGCCAGCTAGGAAAATAATTCTTGCACATGAAATTTTTAAAATTTTTTTTTCGAGTTTATAAAATTATACCACTTATCTACGGCAAATTCGTGTGCAAGAATTAGTTTCTTAGCTGGCCTCTCAGGTGGTTTTCTGAGGGTGGCACGCTAACTTCACGTGAAGTTAGCGTGCCACCCTGTATTTTCTAAAACATGGCCGCGGCAAATTTTTTTGTTTCACGGCTAATTCACGGCAAATTTACGGCAAATTCGTGTGCAAGAATTATTTTCCTAGCTGATGTCTAAGGTGGTTTTCTGAGGGTGGCACGCTAACTGCCACCCTGTATTTTCTAAAATATGGCCACGGCAATTTTTTTTTTCACGGATAAATTACGGCAAATTCACGGCAATTTTCCTAATAGGTAATTTTTTTCCACGTTAAAGTTGTCTTGCCAACTTCAGAGAGGTTTATCGACAGTCTCCGTCAGTCACCGGCCAAATCCTTGGCGACCTTATTTACAACGTGGACGAGGTAAAAGTCTGCAATATTGGACTTCATGTCCTACATTTTGTCAGGTGCATATCCGGGACCTTTGTTGTGGACAACTCGCTACAAGACTATGGACTCCTACAGCCTATGTGAGGTTCTCGTGGATCGCCCGGTTGAATACTGCAACCGTCTAATTGCATGAAGGCAAATCCCGCCACATCTTGACTTACTTAAATATATTTACCTGCGTCTGTATATTGGCACATAAATTTAATTGGAATTTATTAAACCCCCTTTTTTCAAGCAAATTCAAAGGGGCAGTGAAACGACAACGTTAAAGCGGTAATTCACATTGAATTATTTGTTTTGCGATGCAGAGGGGATAGGTTGGGGCGATAGGAGCATCGGAGTAGCAACTGAAAGTATGTAAACAACTGAAAACATGTATACCCAGCCAACATCTAGAGAACTATTCTGAGGCGATCACTTATGTGGAAGTCGCTAAGGAGTGATGTGGAAAATACTAATTTACAAAAAAAAAAAAGCGAGTTGTTTTTAACTCCCTAAAAGCGATTACAGAAATGAGTTTTTGCTATTGTAGCGAATATTAATCACTATGCTGTTAGTAAATAATCACAACAACAAAAACAGCAAGCAGCCACACTTATGCACAAGGCAACGAAGAATATGCCACACACATAACCAGCAGCTTCAAGCAAAGTGATTATTTCACATACATATATGTAGTCATCAGCTAAAAGCACAAGTTGTTACTCACATATACACACGCATATAGCTAAATATAAACACGCTATTAATGAAATATAATTGTGATTGTAAAGTACTACTCCCAAAGTAGTATAAATAAAAACCATTTTGCAATACTAAATATTGGAGTTCTTTATTCAACAGTTCAGCGATTCGAACGTTAGCAGAAGGTGTATAGTTATCAGGAATTTCTCAAAATTCGTTACAATATGCTATTTTCTGGATTATTGTAAAAGACCCTTACAGCCAGCTACCCTGAATGTTTAAAGATGCGTATGTCTAATTTTTGCTTTCGAGCTTTTCCAAAGGAAATTTTTCGAAATTAGATGGCTAACGAGATTCGTTTTCGATTCGTTTATGCTTCAAACTGCTAATCGGGAAATTGGCATACACACAAACAAATACATGTCGTATATACAAGTGAGCGTTTAATAATAAATTTAACTACAGGGGTTTGAACTTTTATACGACAAAACCGAAACAATGCAAAAATTGCACTGATATGGCAGATACAATAGCTAAGTGTGGAAGTGTGTATAGTAAACCACACAAAAAGTTCAAACAAAAGCATGTGACTAGAGAAATTATCGCAGTGTGAAATTTAAATGAACGTTGATATTTTCACAAAAAAATATGTATGTAGTATATATATGACATTCAGGATAGCCAGTAAAAATTATGCGGTATTTAAGCTGTGCGGTCATCAGCGAAACAACGCCTGGCTCACCAACTGTCTTGTGTAGGAGTACGTAAAGTAGTTGATTACGATGGTGTGGCGCATTTTCATTTAAGTTAATAATTCCTAATTAGTTATGTATGCGTTGCGAAGAATGCGTAAAAAAAAATTTTAGGATGTTCTTGGTGACGACACGCAAATATTGCAATGTTTCCAAATACTTAAAATCCCTTTTTCCACGATAGTACTATACGAGCCGAACCCGTGCGCATCTTGCTCAACCAATATAAAAGTCTTTTATCAAATGTCAACAAAAATTAGCTGTTCAATTAACTTGCATCTAGCGTATAATAGCAACTGCCGCCAATCAATTAAAACTTACAGCATGCGCTTCCATCTAGCGTGCAATAGCAACTGCCGGTAATACAGTGCCAATATTCACAATAGTCCCATAGTACAAATATATTTCTTTGTGTGCTCACAATCGTTTATTTTTGACAAATGATTTTAATAAAATATAGCTAAACAAAAGCTCTACGACCAAAATTGACCAAAGCTCGCTAATAGCCCGAATTTCCATCTTTACAACCAAAACTTTATTTATAGATTTAGATTCCAAATAAGAGCGAAAAAGGGACCCGTACATAAAAACAGCAATTAGAAATAGTATACACTAGCCTGAACCGTGCGCATCTTGCGAAACAAATATAAAAGTCTCTTATCAAATATCAACAGAAATCAGCTGTTCAATTAACTTACAGATTTCGCTGCCATCTAGCGTATAATAGCAACTGCCGTCAATCAAATAAAACTTACAGTTTGCGCTACCCTCTACCGTATGGTAGCCACTTCCGGTAATGCAGTGCAAATATTCACAATAGTGCCATAGTACAATATTTCTTTGTGTGCTCACTGTAGAGTTATCTACTTGTAACAAATATACTTGTTATATTTTAAATTTCTTATTATTAGATTATTTATTTTTTATTATCAAAAAATGAAAATATTTGAAGTCATCAAAAATATCTTTTAAAAAAATAAAGTTTTAAATATGTATATTAATCAAAATTAAATAGAAAATTATTGTTTTCTATAATGGCGATCCTACCAACGGACCTAAATTTATCTAAGTGAATGTGGTGCTTTACGTATCGTAAAGCTACTGACCAATGCAATACCGCAAATAGAAGTGTAGCTAAGTGACGTGCTACCAACGAAAATTTGTGTTAGCTGCCTGAACCAATTGCAGACTATCTCTGGTTTCAGCAAATGTGCACACGATCTTGCCTCGAATCATCACATCATTGAAGACTTTTTAATATTACTTTCAAAGAAATTTTAAAATTTTATTCAATGCGGTTTCATACAACTAGAAGAACCAATAAAATTTAAATAAAAAAGTGCTAATACTAAAAACTAAATTAAATTTTGTGAAATTTACAATTATTTGATTTGTACAATCTATTACAAACAAAAATCCAAATTAACAAGATAAAATACTACTAAGAACATTGTGTTTGTGCCATAATTTTAATCATAATTAAAATAAAAGAAATTTTTCAATATGGAAATGACATCCAATAGCAGTGATGAAGACTTAGTTCCAACGAATTATCATTGGGTGCGTTTCAAATGGATGGTTATGGGTGGATTATTGAAAACATTGGAATAAACGTAGACAATTTCTATTTGCAATACTAATGCCTACCATTTTGAGTCCCATTGTTATTCTTATGCGAGTCGAAATATCAGCCGAACATATTACAACTACAACGTATCCAACTTCTGATCTTGAAACAGCATGGAGAAAATTACTATATGTAATTAAAGACCGTCAAAATATACTTGAAGATTATTTTGGAACAACATTTTCTTCTATTCAAAATAACAGCATTCAAACCCAATTTCAATTTATGTTTTAACGCCAGCATCTACCTACCCTCAACTTTTGGTGAGCTATTTTGTTCAAAATTTCCATTTTTTGTTTAAATAGTACGTATTTTTTCAATAAAAGTTCGTTGTCTAAATCTTTCGTTGAACCAATTTACAAACAAAATACTAAATTTATATTTTAATACAAATGAATGATAAAATTATTAAATATATACAAAAATGTAATTAATTTTTCTAAATTATAGTTTAATTAATTACATTTGAATTATGTACACTTCCTCTCCAGTTTATATTCAAGAATATTTATCATCTACACATATAAGATATTTTACAACAACAGACATACATACTCCGCAATACAAATAAGTTCATTTTCAATTCGAAAGTAACACAATACTCTACAAAAAAAAGAAGAAACTATGATTTTTAAAAATCAAGCAAATTTCTACAATTTTAAAAAATCGATAAAGATTTTTTAAAATAGCTTTTAACGAAATATTTTCCTAAATACCAATATTTCACATTGAAATGTAAATCATGTTAAAAACGCAACAATATACCTATTAACATGAGTCAATGATAAATTCATATCACCCATGAACGAATAAAATATCCAACTTTTCATTCCTTATCAACAACTTGGACATACATTATGCAGTGTACAATTATAAATTGAACATATATTCTGCATAATACAAGTTTTTAAGTTTTGAGTGATTGTGCACACAAAGTTGCCATCTACTATCATTCAACCTCATTCTAGGTTCTTCAAACGCATCATTATAATTGACAATATTTCACAAACAACTATTAAGATATTTTAAGCCTCAACAACATAACAATAACACAACAAAATATTAATATACATAAATATATAAATAATAACAACACCTACCAAAAATTAAAAAATAAAAATAAACTATTAAGTACATCGAATCATCAAAAGATTGAGTACTTACATCAATACTGTAAATTAACATTAAAAAAATAAAACCGTTTAATAAATTTTTCGTTTCACTGGAGGGGGAGTATATGTAGAGTTATCTACTTGTAACAAATATACTTGTTATATTTTAAATTTCTTATTATTAGATTATTTATTTTTTATTATCAAAAAATGAAAATATTTGAAGTCATCAAAAATATCTTTTAAAAAAATAAAGTGTTAAATATGTATGTATATTAATCAAAATTAAATAGAAAATTATTGTTTTCTATACTCACAATCGTTTATTTTTAGCAAATTATTTTAATAAAATATAGCTAAAAAAAAGCACTACGACCAAAATTGCCCAAAGCTCGCTAATTTTCCGAATCTGCATCTTTACAACCAAAACTTTATTTATACATTTGGATTCCAAATAAGAGCGAGAAAGGGATCCATCATAAAAACAGCAATTAGAAATAATATATGTGGTGATATGTATCTTGAGGTATAATCAATGATCTTCACCTCCGATTTCGTATTTAAGGAAAAAGCAGCGTTTTCTTTCTCCTAAGCGTTTCGGCCCTTTTTTGCACCTTCTTCAGGAAGTCGACAACTTCAGCATTAAATATTTTACTTACATAGTATATTTTGGAAGTACTATTCTTCCTACAACCCCCATCGGTTAGGGAGCTCACAATATACCCGCGACAAGTATGGCTGTCGTAAGAAATGACTAAAATACCCAAAAGATTCTCCACCTCGTCTACCCGAGGAAAATTCTGATTCTTTAGCAGCTGAAGCTCTGTCGACCGCTAGTTCCTCATAGAACTAGTGGGTGATGGGCGGGATAGCCTAGAAGGTTCCTTAATGGTCCAACAAGGGACCATCAACATCGATAACTCACTCAAACCTTTTCGGAGTACCTTTATCGCTACAGCAACATTAACAACGAGTCTGCGTCTACCTGTCTCTCAGTGGAGGTCTAACCCTTCCTCTGATTCTAATTACGGGTGTTATTGTTGTTGTTGTTGTTGTAGCGATAAGGTTGCTCCCCGAAGGCTTTGGGGAGTGTTATCGATGTGATGGTCTTTTGCCGGATACAGATCCGGTACGCTCCGGTACCACAGCACCATTAAGGTGCTGGCCCGACCATCTCGGGAACGATTTATGTGGCAACATTAAACCTTCAAGCCATCCCCTCCCTCCCCACCCCCAAGTTCCATGAGGAGCTTGGGGCCGCCAGAGCCTCGCCTGTTAGTGAAACAGGATTCGCCGCGGATAGGTGAGGTTGACAATTGAGTTTGGAGGAGCTATATATTGCGCTGGCAATCTGGTATTTTAGTCGCCTCTTACGACAGGCATACCTACCGCGGGTATATTCTGACCCCCTTACCCGCTGGGGGTGTCAATAGAAATAGTTACTTACTGCGCCGGACTGTCTTCATACATGCGCATTGCAGGACCTGCTATTTAGCGATACTTCGGACTTATATTCTCTTTTGCTCGTGAAGCTCATATAACTCATTATTAAACCTCTTTCGAAACTCGCCGCTGGCATCACCGACTCTTAGACCCAATGATTCCGAGTTGAATATCAGAAACAGTAATACCACTTATAGATCGTGACTTTTGTCCGTCGATAGGCATTTACTTTTCAATTCCCTACACAGTCCAAATTAACACCTGTTGGCAAGAGTGATTCAATGCGGAACTTACTGCGAGTTTTGTTCGGGCCAGATTGTAGCTTGAAAGTTTAGGTTTCAATAATCTTCCCCTGTATCATATTAAATAAATTTCAACATAGCAAATTGTCTTGACTAAAGCCTCGTTTGGTTCCGAATGGCAATTATATGATGACCTTCATGCTTTCATGCAGTACCTTTTTTGCATGGAGAGGTTACCAGATTTCACCCTACTCCGTCTTAGTCGGTTGTCGGATCGTAAATTTCGTTGCTGTGCAACATGGTTCTGTGGGAAGCGTCCATTTTTTCCGACGCTGCCCGGGTTCGCTGCAAGCCTATAATATCCGCAGTGCGTATATAAGCGTATGCGTTTCTTGGCTGCCACAAATATCTTTGTTTGTGGAATAACCTCACTTTCATGAGTATCGCGGCCAATGTAATATAACTACCAAGCTTCAATCATCTTCTTGTTTTGTCCCGTCCCTCGCACTTTCAAAATAGCGTTGTCGGCCGGTCTGTGGCTCTGGACATTTCAGGTACATGCCTTCAAATCCTTAACATTTTGCAGGCTAATCATCTGAGTTTTACGAGTCAAACGTTCGACGCACACAACCCGTTTCACTCTCGACGACTATTATTTTTATGTATTCTGGGTAAATATCAGCTACTTATAGTTTTGAACATTATTCAGTTTATATTGTCTAACATACATACAACACTAAAACTATTTAACTTGTTCTGACACCGTTTGAGGTCAATATAATTTAAGCGGGGCAAACGTTATCTCTAACAACATCAAAGATTTGTCATAGTGACACCTTCACTGTAAATATTATAAGTCATTTGCTTAACAAAAAAGGCCAGTAGCATTTACTCAAGATTTAGCTAAGAAATTTCAAAGCAGGTAGGTATACATATAACGTACGTCTTCAAACAAAGCCTAGCCTTTTAGTCAAGCTTAAGTCGTCTTGAAGGTTTTGAAGAAGTATATAATGCAATAAGAATCATATGTATGTATAAGCATATGATGGTGATTATGACCAGTTAGTGGCGCATTCCAAGATTAAAATTCAATCTCGAACTGTTTACATATACATAACGATGTTACGGAAGTGAGTTTACCGGAACCGAATTCGAATTTCTGTTTTATCAAAATTGGAACCGCTATAGAAAGCATAAGAAAAGTATTAGAGACATCTAACTATTAAATGAGCGGCCGGCAATAAACAATGGATTTATTTTAAGACGAAAATTTAATAAAAACGAACTTGACCCGTGCGCATCTTGCGCAACCAATATAAAAGTCTCTTATCAAATATCAACAGAAATCAGCTGTTCTATTAACTTACAGTTTGCGCTGCCACCTAGCGTATAATAGCAACTGCCGTCAATCAATTAAAACTTACAGCTTGCGCTGCCATCTAGCGTATACTAGCAACTTCCGGTAATGCAGTGCAAATATTCACAATAGTGCCATAGTACAAATAGATTTCTTTGTGTGCCCGCAATCGTTTATTTTTCACAAATTATTTTAATAAAATATAGTTAAACAAAAGCACCACGACCAAAATTGCCCACAGCCCGCTAATAGCTCGCATATAGATTTGGATTCCAAATAAGAGCGAAAAAGGGACCTGTACATAAGAACAGTAATTAGAAATAATATATATGATATCCGTAAAGACCTCAGCATTATACTGTTTTTTGCGGATTGCAAGGCGAGAATTCTATGAAGCAATGTAAGGGGACCGGTTTGGCCCAGAACCGTCTGGTTTTCGCTTTACGCTCTCAGTCACCCATCAAAAGAGAAAAAATTTGTTGCCGTCGTTTTATTAAAAACCAATCAATAACACGGAAACACCCGTACCACCAAAAAGGCGGGTATCAGTGCGAAACGTAAATTTTTTTGTTATTTTTGGTATAAAAGGGGACAGTTGTATACATACAAACATACACAATAAGCTGTTAAGGCCCACTTGCAGAAGGGCAAGTTATCTATTAACTCAGAGTTAACTTGACATGCGGGGTTAAACTCATACATATTTAAAATTTTTTTTTATTTAACTCTGAGCCATGGCTCAATTATATGGTTGGCTCATGTCATCAGCTGATTTAATTTTTTTGATTTCACTGGTATAGGGATTATCAAAAGGAGATGGAAAACGCAAAATGTACCCAACACATTGACAACAATTTACTGCTGTCGTGGTAAATTTGTGATAAAAAATATTTTCGCATCACTTTAAGTTATTTTTTTAGTAAGTGCATCTAATTTAGTGCATTATTTTCGCACAACACACAGAAATTGCAAAATTGTATGTGTTCTCTCTATTCCATTCGCCTAACAACAACACGCAGATTTTGACAATCTAAACAAAGGTATGTCGTTGTTGTAGAGATGAGCCAACCATTTAGTTGAACCATGCTCTCAGCTAAGAACTAACTTGCCGTTATGCAATGGGCTAAAAATTCAATAAAACTATTTTGCTAGACCATAAAATTACAATCGCCTCATAATTGTCAAAAATTCCAAATGCAAAGTACTTTTACACCGACAAAGCGAACAGACACAGGTTCAAACAAAGCGAATTCGGACGAAATTCGCCATGCAATATAAAAATTATATTATTTCGTTTTACTGACATCCTGTTCTACTTTATTTTCCTAGGAGAATCCAGGGCGAATTCAGTACCAGGGGTTATTATCCCAACAGCTGAGAGCTCCTTTTTGATTATTTTCTATACAGCGCCTTGTACCACAATGTCAGTTAATCAAAATCAATAAAAAAATTGATATTTTTCTGCACTGCGAATTGGTTGAGTTCGCTTTGCCAATACCTTGTATAGATTCGCCTTGACTACTTTGCAAGAGCATAAAATTACATTCGACTCATAACTGCCAAAAATTCCAAAGGCAAAGTACTTTTATACCGACAAAGCGAACAGATACAAGGTGAAACAAAGCGAATTCTGACGAAATTCGCCGTACAATATAAAAATTATATTATTTCGTTTTACTGACATCATATTGTACTTTATTTTCTTAGGAAAATCCAAGACGGGGTCAGTACCAGGTGTTGTTGGGATTCAAGGGGTTGTGTAGCGCAATATACAGCTTCTCCAACCCAATTGTCAACCTCACCTTCGAGCGGCGAATCCCGTTTCACAAACAGACGAGGCTCTGGCGACCCCAAGCTCCTCATGGAACTTGGGGGTGGGGAGGGAGGGATGGCCTGAAGGTTTAATGTGGCCATATAAATCGTTCCCGAGATGGTCGGGCCAGCACCTTAATGGTGCTGTGTTACCGGAGCGTATCGGATCTGTATCCGACAAAGGACCATCACATCGATAACACTCCTCAAAGCCTTCGGGGAGTAACTAAACGCTACAACAACAACAACAACAACAACAACCAGGTGTTGTTATTCCAACCGCTGATTGCTTCTTTTTGAATATTTTACATAGCCTTGACATCAAGGCGAATCCATACCAGATGGTGGCAAAGCGAATTCAACCAATTCGCCGTGCAGAAGAATGTCAAGTCAAAAGAAAATTTTCATTGATTCCAATTAACTGACATATTGTAGTACAAGGCGTTGTATGGAAAATTATCAAGAAGAAGCAATCAGCTGTTACCACTATGATTTCAAACAGCCGGTACAGAGATCGGAAGCCATAAGATCGGAAGTTTCAACGTTTCGAAATGAAATGACGATCTATAACAGCCCTAGTAAATGCATATATGCATACATATGCATTTATCTGTACCACAAAACTTTTTTACCTTGTCTCTTCATCCCTCAAGTCAAACTTCAAATTATGTACCCATTGTATATTTGCAAAAAACTGTACAGTTTGTGTAGAAATTAAGCTATATAGTTATGTAGTATAAGGAGAAAGAAAACAATTTGTTTCTATTGTTTACAATTCGCTACTTAGCAATGAAATATTAAATTGTCGTTGTTAATCTTACATACATATTTGATTAAATTTATTGCTTGTAGTTTAATATAGTATTGTAAATTATAATAGCAGCATGAAAATAACAAAATAGTCGAAACTACATAAGTATCGTGACGAAGCGAACAAGAAATGTCACCCATTAGGACTTTTTTCAATATTTGTTGAAGATATATAACTATGACTATGGTCTGCGGTCGAGCTGCGTTAAGACATTGAGTTTCGGTGCAGTCCCAGACAGAGATATGCCCAAATCTTGTGAGCCCAGCTACATTGCTCGTAACATGGATAAAAACCATATCAAATTTGCAAGCAGGCAGAGTCTAGTTTGTTATGAATTAGATGTGAATAGCAAATAAACAGATATTTTCAGTCCACCTCCAAGGTACGTGACGTAGATAGTTTCAGATCAACCTACAAACGCTGATACCAGCCTTGTTGTTGTAGCGATAAGGACACTCCCAGAAAGTCCTGGGGTGTGTTATCGATGTTGACGGTCCTTTGCCGAATGCAGATCCGGTAACAAGCACTATGAAGATACTAGCCCAATCATTCCGGGAACGATTTGGTATGACCACATACCATCTCGCCCTCCCAGCCCATAGATCCATAAAGAACTTGGGGTCGCCAGAGCCTCGACTGTGAAAGAAACATGATTCGCCACGGGTAGGTGAGGTTGACAATTGGGGTGAAGAAGCTACATTTGCGCTGGCAATCACTTCAGAGGGTTGCGCTACACAACCCCTTGAATAAATTTGGTATTTTAGTTGCCTCTTACGACAGGTATACCGGCCGCGGGTATAGTCTAAGCCCGCTAACCAGCCTATATTGTTGTTGTTGTTGTTGTAGCAGTGCTTCGCCCCACCTAAAATAGCTGCGACCGATCACAAATTGTCATCAATATCCTCTACCGGGAGTCCAAGGAAACTTGCTGTTTCAACAGGGGTGGACCATAGTGAAAGGGGTGTTAGAGGCGTTGGTTCAACATTACAATTAAAGAGATGGTTGGTGTCATGTGGGACACATTGCAAGCTG
Source organism: Eurosta solidaginis (assembly GCF_040869045.1). Lineage (NCBI taxonomy): Eukaryota > Metazoa > Arthropoda > Insecta > Diptera > Tephritidae > Eurosta > Eurosta solidaginis. Next base: position 205,078,015 of record NC_090323.1, on the reverse strand, counting down.
GGCATACATTTTGTATGTCGGGTTGATTCTGGATAGGTAAGAGTTTAGCCTGTTACAGTATCCAGAACGAAGTTGAGCTAGAGAGACTCGCGTTTCCCTGGGGAGAATGCGTTCGTCTTCCGCAAGTTTTGGGTACTGTTCTTTGAGTACTGGATTCACCGCGCTATTCCTGTCATTAAGTTCCGACGCCTGTTTGTGGAGTTCACTGAGGACCTGCTTGTGTTTTTTGGCTTCATTCGGCTGAGTTCTCAGGTGCCGTATTTCCTCATAATGTTTACGGAGATTACTCCTTAAGCCCCTAGGTGTTGGCTCATCAATCAGATGTCTGTTGGGGTGCCCATGTTTCTGGGTCTTCAACAGGAACTCCTTGGTTAGCATCTCATTTCTCTCCCTGATGGGGAGTATTCTCGCCTCATTATGTAGATGGTGTTCTGGGGACATAAGAAGACAGCCCGTGGCTGTTTGAGAGCAGTATTTTGGCGGACCTGCAGCTTCTCCCAGTGAGTAATTTTTAGGCTTGGCGTCCATATAGGGGACGCGTAGCATGCAATCTGCTGGCCAATTGCTTTGTATGTGGTAATGAGCGTTTCTTTGTCTTTTCCCCAAGTACTGCCAGCAAGGAATTTGAGGATTTAATTACGGCTCTGGATTTTCGGTACAATTGCGGCTGCATGCTCACCAAAATGTAGATCCTGATCAAACGTCACACCCAAGATTTTTGGGTGTAGGACAGTCGGTAGCGTAGTGCCATCGACGTGGATGTTCAAAATGGTCGACATTTGGGATGTCTATGTTGTAAATAAGGTCGCGAGCTCTGTGAAGTTGGCAACTACTTGGGCGAATAATTAAAAAAACTATATCTCATTCGTTTGTCCACCATTTGTCCATGTTTGTCGAGGAAAAAATTTCGTTTGTCCACCTTTTGTTAAAAAATTAAAAAAAAAAAAAAATCGTGTGTGAAGTTGGCACCTCCATTTGCGAGTAATTAAAAAAATCAAATGCCATTCGCAGCTATGGCAGGTTGTCTGAAAAATGTTCTACAAACGAAAATTTTTCCTGGACAAACGTGGACAAACGAATGGTATTTGGTTTTTTTAATTACTCGTAAATGGAGGTGCCAACTTCACACACGATTTTTGTTTTTTTGAAATAACTTTTTAACAAAAGGTGGACAAACGAAAATTTTTCCTGGACAAACATGGACGAATGAGATATGGTTTTTTTAATTACTCGCCCAAGTAGGTGTCAACTTCACAGAGCTAAGGTCGCGGAGGATTTAGTCGGTGATAATGCCAGGTTTCGCGAGGCGAAAAAACTGGAGCGATCAGGGAGGTAGCCATTTATTCTGTTGCAAAGCTCATCGATATGTGGGCCTGGGCCTGTGGCCATTATTGTGCAGTCATCGGCGTAGGAAACGATAGTAACTCCTTCTGGTGGCAAATGTAGCTTAGATATGTAGAAATTAAACAAAAGTGGGAATAGGACACCATCCTGTGGCACCCCTTGTTTAATTCTTCTTGGTTTTGATGCTTCGTCTCTAAATTGCACCGATGCCTGCCGACCACCCAGATAATTTGCGGTCCACCTTTTAAGACATGGGGGAAGATTATACCCTTCCAGGCCTTGCAGTAACGTGCCATGGTTGACCGTATCAAAAGCTTTTGATAGGTCTAGCGCAACGAGAACTGTTCTATGGTGGGGGTTTTTTAATTTAAACCGCAATTTATCTGGGTGCTAATGGCATTTAGCGCGGTGGTGGTGCTATGGAGTTTTCTGAAGCCATGCTGATGACAGGCTAGCTGCAAATTTGCTTTGAAGTAGGGGACCAAAATGGCTTCAAGCGTCTTGGCTACTGGCGATAGGAGAGATATCGGGCGATATGACTCTCCTATGTTAGCTCGTTTCCCAGGCTTTAGTAGCGGGACCACCTTGGCTATTTTCCATTTTTCGGGAATGATAAAGGTGGAAAGAGACAGGTTGACGACATGCGCTAAATATTTGAAACCCTCTTTCCAGCCTATCACATGAGACTTCTTTAGTTGCACTGCATATGGGCTGAATCCAAATTTATTTTGTAGTTGAAGGAAAAAAAATGCCATGATCAAAAGGGCTAAGGGCTTTAAAGAAAAGTAGTAAACAGCGGAATTATCCTGCTTATAAATAAAAAGTAATGAAGTAGTATTTGGGCGAGTGGGATTGCGAGAGTGAAACCAATAGGAAGGTAAAATTAATAGTTAGATTAGGAGGAAAAGGATGAAAATGCGAGATACAACTTTTCAAATGGAGACAAGCAGCTTTTGGGAAAGCAGGCGCAGTATTCATAAGTATATATGTACTCAGTAACTTAAGAAAAGGCTGCCAATATGTATACTGATTTATCGAAAGTGAATGAAGTTAACAGCCGATTGGCTTTTAGTAAGCTTAAAGGGATTTCCTTACCAATAACTAAGGGAGAATAATTTCTATGTTTTTTTCCACATCAACTCCAGACTTCCACCAAAATCAAACAGCTGGCCTGAGGGAGTATTGTGTTGTTGTTGTAGCGATAGAGACACTCGATGTGGAGGTCCTTTGTGGGATATAGATTTGGTACGCTTCGGCAAAAAGCACCGTTAAGGTATAAGCGCGGTCATCTCGGGAACGATTTCATACAACCACATGGAACCTTCTAGGCCATAGGAAATAGAACCGGTACGTTCTGGTCACAAGCATCATAAAGCTCCAAGCCCGACCATCTCGACAACGATGTAATATAACCACCTTCTAGGCCATCCCGCTACCCACGACCTACTAACATGGGGAGCGTTTTATCGTTACAAGAACATGTGGAGCTTGGTGTCGCCAGAACATAGGCTGTTAAAGAAACAGGATTCGCCACGGGTAGGTGGCTTTGAAAATCGAGTTTAATTGTGTTGGCAACTCCTTGAACGGGTTGCGATACACAACACCTTCCATAATTTGGGTATTTTAGTCGCCTCTTACACAGTCATACCTGCCGCGGGTATATTCTAAGCCCCCTAACCCGCTGGGGGAACAAATCCGGTTCTCGCGCGTTATAATTAATGTGGTTTCATTTCTGATAAATTTAAGAGTATTTCAAATTTTCAATTGGTTTCGTCCACTGATAAAACGATAACAACTGACTCGAAACAACCATTAAATGTTTCAACGTATGTACTGCTTATATTTCTTTCAATACTGCAACTTGAGGTAAATTATGTGAACACATTTTTTATAGCTCATTATGTGTTGAGAAATAACCAGCTACTATATTTGTATTTGATAATCAGCAATACATCTGAGGTCAAAGTTGATAGTTGCAGTATATAATAGGTTCATATTGTTGCAAAGGTGTGAATCTAATGTAACAATAGGTGAATGTGCAGTTGTGAAGAAATTGGTGGTGTTTAGATGGGGTATATTTGTGTGTGTGTGTATTGACGGTTAATATACTTAATTTACTTACATCTTATTTCCGTTGAACCTAATGACCGAAGTTCCTATGCCTCTCATACAGGTATCGATGGAAATACTTACTTGACCAAGACGGCCCGCCTCATAGCCTCTCATGCAGGACATGCTAATGAAGCTTATAGAGTTCATCATTAAATCTCTCTTGAAACACGCCGTTGGCATCAAGAACACAAACTTAAATTTTCGGAAGAACTTTTCTGTCGCAGAATCAATGATTCCGAACTATACATCAGGACCGGTATTATACTTATAGAACGCGGGTTTTGTCCGTCGATAGGCATTTACTTTTCTACTGCCTAATAGTTCAATCTCTATTATATAGCACAATCGTAAAGCTTATTTTATACGGAAACTGTTGCGTGATTGTTTTCCCCTTGAAATTCGTTCAAAGTCTTGTCAGAAGCCACTTATGCACTATTTTTATGCTTTGTCTAAGCTTAAATGTTTATTTTAGGCATATGTGACTTATTATTAAAAAGTTATTCGTGATTTACGTGACAATTTATGTGAAAAGGGCAGCAATTAAAAAAAAAGTGTGGCTGAGCATAAACAAATTTGGTGTTGATAAAAATTCTTAACATTGACAATGCGATAAACATACGCACACACTAACGTATTGCACGCCTAGAACCAAAGAGCTATAAACTAAAAGAACACGTCCAATAATTGTGAAAGAATGGCTGCCTTTAAGTAGGATCTATGGGCAATTTTATTTTCACCAGGTAAGTATTTTATGGCTTAGTAGTGGAACTATTGATGTGCAAACATCTTTGTTTACGGAAGCGCGACCCAACTTGGAATGAAACTATCAAGTAATTTCATCGATATATGAGCTTTAACCGGACCGACCCCCAAATCGAAATCGAAACTAAAACTGCAATCGAATCCGAATTTGAATCTGGCTCGAAACGGAAACCAAATCCTTATGCGAAGCAAAGCCGAACACGGACCGAAACCGATGCTGAAACCAGATTCGAATATCAAACTAAAACTAATATTGCAAATGCAAGAAGCCCAACTGAGACGGGGGTTAAATAACCGATTGCCTCACCGAAACAGAGACCAAACCCAGACTGAAACCAGAAAAGTAATTTATCGATATCTGAACCGGAACTGGACTGATTGCCAAACCCAAAATTCAAATCGAAACTGCAGCCGAATCTGAATTTAAGTCTGGACGGAACCGAAACAAAAAGGCGAAACTGGATTAAAATCTAAACTAAAACCACAAATGAATATCAAACTAAAACTGATACTGCTAATGGCAACAAAATCTCAACCGCTTTACCGAAATCAAATGCAAATCAGAATCTTATCAGAAGAAGAAAATCTAGATCGGAACCTCTATGCTAGCCTCAGCTGAGCTTAAATTATACATCAATAGAGATATTAGTCATAGGTAATAATAATTTAGAAGCATGTACTTAACTGAAACTGGAGCTGAAAATGTTTAAGTAGCACGCTATGCTACGGTCTTTTAACTCTCTCCGGGGTACTGAAAGAAATCGCTAAAAATTAAACACAAAGATTATTTTATTTCATTTATTTAGGATATTTAGTGAAGAAAATGTAAAAAAAAAAAATTTTATCCGTGCAGGATTTTGCACAAGGATGTGGTACGATTTTTATACCATCGCGCATAGAATGCGAGGATTACTTATGAAACTCATTGAAGCAAGTTTTTGTTTTGCTGAGGCAAAGTGGCACATTACAAGTGGAGCACATCCACTGAATCCTTCTTTGGTGGCTTGTCGTGCTGCAGTACGAACATCTACGTAAGGTTGATCTGACTGGTTGGTGGGATGTTGTTGTTGTTTTTGGTTGTTTTTCTTTATGCGGACTCTAGCTTGCTTTTTATTTTTGGTTCCAAGAGTAGGTGGTGATGCTGAACTGCATAGTATTGAAATCAAATCAAGTTTAAAGTCCTTAAGGGGTAAGTGGTACCCTAGACTTTTAGAAATAATAAAAGAATTCAACACTGCAACATCAAGAAAGTGAAAAAATATTCGGTGCCACCACTTACGGCTTTTTCTGTTCAGCTCGTAGTACTTCTTTAGCTGATCTAACTTGTCAACGTTATTCATGTGCATGTTATAGTCGTGTATTATTTCAGCCTTCCAATATTTTGCATATATCACCCTGCTTAAGTTTTTTAGCCATTGTCATTCAAGTACGTATATAATGCGCGGTGGTATACTTTTTATACCAGCAAATTTAAACACTTTCCACGCTAACACTTTTGTTTATTTTTATTCCACTGGCTGAGTAATTAATTCAAAACACTTTATTTTTCTTAAATAGCAGGATACCGATGCTGTACGTGCTTTTATTTACAAAATATGATAAATTCTGAGTAACACTTCAATACTTCACTATTTTACTCATTTTGTACATAAAAAACATATATATGTATATCTTTCACACACTTGTTATATTTTTTTTTAGAAAATATAAGCTTAAATTTGCCTGCATAAGTGGTAAAATAAGTATACCAATGCGCATAAAATGCAGGAAAAATATTTGAATAAGTGGTATAAATTTCATACCACCGCCCCGGAAAGAGTTAAGTAACTGGGTTTCTGACATTTTAAGATTTACAAGTAAGATCGGTATGTACCAGCTGTTCGATCACAGCTTGGCGCAGGTCTGTCGTTGTTGTAGCGATAAGGACATTCCCCGAAGGCTTGGGGAGTGTCATCGATGTTGATGGTCTTTTGCCGGATGCAGACCCGGTACGTTGCGGTACCTAGCACCATAAATGTACTAGCCCGACCATCTCGGCAACGATTGGGTGTGAGCACTTGAAACCTTTTAGACCATAACGCCCTCCCACCTCTTAGATGTTTCAGGAGTTCGTGGTCGTCAGAGCCTCGGCTGTTATGAAACAGGATTCGCCACGGGCAGAGAGGGTTGTGCTACGCAAGCGCTTGAATCAATTTGGTATTTTTGTCGCCTCTTACGACAGGCATACCTACCGCGGATATATTCTGGGCCCCCTAACCCGCTGGGACGGCGCATATGATCGAAATGCGTTTCTCCGACCTTATAGTATACAATATCACTCGACTGCTACCCCATACCACAGCGGGTTAGGGGGTCAGAATATACCCGCAGTAGGTATGCCTGTCGTAAGAGGCGACTAAAGTACCAGAACAAGGGGCTGTAATCCCAATCCTTCAGGTTGCCAGCGCAATATTAAGCTTATCCAAACCCAATTGTCAACCTCACCTATCCGCGGAGAATCCTATTTCACTCACAGACGAGGCTCTGGCGACCTCAAGCTCCTCATGGAACTTGGAGGTGGGCACGGAGGGATGGCCTGAAGGTTTAATGTGGCCATATAAATCGTTCCCGAGATGGTCGGGCTAGCACCTTAATGGTGCTGTGTTACCGGAGCGTACCAGATCTGTATCGGGCAAAGGCTCATCACATCGATAACACTCCCCAAAGCCCTCGGGGAGTAAACTTATCACTACAACAAAACAACAACAAGCGGAAAAAACGCCCCATACTGCTCCGAAACCGGCGGTTAGATTCAGAGAATTTTTGGGAGGGGAAAATTTCTGCATTAGCCACCTTGGAGCATTTAGATTGAACCCCCGCCATATAGTTAACAGCAACATCTTTTCTTCCCGCCTATCGAGTTCGAAACGCGTTTTTTTAAACATCTTTTAAGGGCGTGTATTAAGAGTCGACGCTGTCTACAATAAACAAAACGAGTCAATTAGTTTAAAACAAATAGCCAAACAGCGGCAACAATATTAGGGTACTACAATGTTAAAGAAATAATCCGACCGTGAAACACCAGACCCGGTCTCTGATACCTATAAGTTCACTTTTGAAGACCTGAAGTGAGATTATGAGAATTTATAAAGATAACGTTAGTCCTATGAGTCAACAAAGAGAATTGTAACCACATGATGAGTGTTCCCCGACGTGGAAGACGTTGCGGTGTCTAAGAATTAAAACGACGGATCCGGCAAGAAACCACCAACCTTTCACAATCATACTCCTTAAGGCGGAATGGTCCTTTTTGACTGCAAATTTAGATAAGATAATAAAGTTTTATAAGTTCCTCAAATAATAAGACACCAAACCAGATGAAGATGAAATTATCACGTTCTTTGAAACGGGATGAGTAATATCGGCTTTCGGTGTTATTTCACAATCATACAAAAATACAAATTAGGAACGAAACCCAAATATACATTGCGCTGAAAAGTAGTAAATAGATACGCACCCAAGAGTAAAAGTTTCACCTCTGCTGCTGCACGCTCTCCATCCATTCGCAACGCTCGATCGATACTTTTCGAACGTTCGACTGCCTCCTTATCGCGCGATGCACTCACAGCACAGCCCATTTTGTATTTTTTTTTTTTTCTTGTTATTAACACCAACTAGACAGCACTTTTTAATTATAAGCGTCACTTTGCACTTCACCCACTAACAACGAAACTTGCACTCGGAAATCCTCCAGAGCAACGAGATCACTGACGTTGTAATTATTGCAGCAGCGTGAATTTTCACAAAAAAAGATTACCAATTTGCAATTAGCACGTCGCTTATAAATGTTGTCGATCTTTTTGTTTTGCTCACTTTTACATCAAATTCTTTTTCACAGACGCATGCGGTTCCTCTGGCGTTTTCTTTTGCGTCTGCGTGAATTCACTTTTCTTTGTTTATGCTGCTGCTGCTGCACTGCAATTCACTATTTTTATTATTTCGTCGCCACAATTTTATAAATATTTTTATTTTGCCCGTAATTTATTTATATTTTATAAAATACAGTCACACAATTTATGATTCACCATTAAATTATTGCTTCTGCTTCTTCTTCGGCTTGGTGATCGAAACAAATCATCCGTCAACAATCACACCACACTACAACTTTGTCAAATGCTCTCGTTAAACTGACATCAAAAGCAGTGGTGACAATAACTTTGGGGTAAAATTAAGGCCAGTGATGAGCAATAAGACGTTTGTTTAACTTTATTGAGAAATTTCGTTCAGCTTAGTGGTCTTGAAATAATTTGAATTTGAACTAAAAGATTTAAAAATTTTAAAACTTCTAAATAAAAGCAATTTTTGCGATACAGATAATTTGTAGAAAAGCAACGTAGCTATATATACATATAAGCCAACGCAGGGGGGAGAAATCTTTTGTTTGTATCAGCACTATTGATCGCAAAAAAGTTGGCATCACTGTCACCCTATGTTCACCACTTTTGAAATGTCATCGATGGCTGGTGGATTGTCGAAACATTTTTGGTTGTAATCTCCACTAATTTTCCGTTTGATTCAACTCGATTGTGGTGGGTGGAGAATACTTACAAAGTGAAGTTGGCTGCTATTTTGATTGGTGTGTTCTCCTACGCCTCGCAGTGTAAAAATATGTTAACGTTTGGTCCAAATTTTGTTTATGAGGCACTTTGCAGTTTAAAATTAAAAAAATTCGACTTAATGACACAATGCATTGAGTACAACAGCACGTTGTATGCAATTTTCGTAGACTATGAGAAGGCTTTTGATTCTATTAAAAGGGACTGCATCTGGCTCTTCTTGCAGAGAATTGGAGTTCCTCAAAAAATTATTAACATTATGAGGAAAAGCTATGAAAATGCAAATGGCAGAGTGTTGCATAATGGGAAACTAAGCAATGCATTTGAATCGACTACAGGTGTCGAGCAGGGGTGGATATTATCACCACTGTTGTTTATTGTGGTCTTGGACTGGGTACTTGAAATATTCGACTCGCAAAATAGGGGCATACTCTGTAGACTTAACTCCAGCCTTGAGGATTTGGATTACGCAGATGACATTGTCCTGCTATCACACACACACTAGCACATGCAGGCGAAACTCGACCAGTCAAATGCCTTGGCTATAACTCGTCGACTAATTGATATTTTTTCAATCTGTTAAAGCCAATTAAAATTAAAAAAAATTGATTTAGAAAATTTGTGTAGTGCATATGAAGCAAAATGTTGGATATTTTTAAAATTTTCTTCAAATTTCCAATATTTTGCTTCATAGGGACTTCAAAAATTTCAAAATCATTTTTTTTTTTTAATTTTATTTGTTGCACATGTCTCTAGCAATAACTTGGCTTTAACAGATTGGAAAAATATCAATTAGTCGACGAGTTATAACAAAAAAAGCCGTACAAGCGATATGGTGAAAATCGGCATTTGACTGCAAAGTTCGAAGGTCGATTAAAAAATAATTCGAACTAACATAAACAAACGCCGCGCTACGGTTTTCTAATTTAGCCTCTATTTTCACCCCTCACTCTCAGAATCGACCTACTTTTGCTAACCTGAATTTTTTCCACAGTGTAATAGCAGTGTGTTTTTACATCTATATACGTTTACGCTTAAACTTTATATGGACTTCTTAGCGTTAAACTTTATCTGAAATGTAAGGCGCGATAGCCTCCGAAGAGATTTTGGGCCGAGCTTCTCTTCTAATTTGCGTCGTGCTCCTTTTAAATTTTTTCTGCATTTTAGCGGGACGGGACCTACTTGTTTATTGCTGACTCCGAACGGCATCTGCAAGGCAGATGAGTTTTCACTGAGAGCTGTTCAGGGCAGAAATTCACTCGCAGTGCTTGCCAAAGACTGCCGAGGGGCGACCCCGCTTACAAAAATTTTCTTCTAATTGAAAAACCTTATTTCTAAAATTTTGATATTGCTTTGCCCGGGGTGTGAAACCAGGGCATACGGTGTGGTAGGCGGAGCACGCTACCATCACACCACGATGGCCGCCGTTGGACGCCTCTTCTGAAATTGCTGCGCATAAAATTAGTACTTCTAAACTCAGTACACATTATATTCAGATACAACTGAAATATGTGTCTATGTTTCACCCCTACATTAATTCTATGTATTACCTCTACAAATGGTGTGTGTTCACTATTCACCGCAACCGATTCAACTATCCTCGTGTTACAATGGTACATGAACCAGATACGGATGGAGATTTAACATGCAAATGCAACAATAATGTGAACCATATGGATCACATTGTTATTGCATTTGCATGTTAAATCTCCATCCGTATCTGGTTCACGTACCATTGGAACACGAGGTATAGGTTATGCACAGACATGCAACAGAGGTTTGTGTCTCCGCTTTTCGTACAAGATGTTATGTAGCTAGTTGCCCCTAGATGGGTCTCCAAGCATTATCTAAGTGATGGTAACAAGCCAACCTAATAAAACCGCAATGCGTTTTTTTAGCGGACGCAAACAACCGGCGTTTTTTGCCCTAACCCAAATAAGCATGCGTTGCGACAATGTAAAGCATGTGTGCAAACTTCAAATCTAAATGTCACGCAGAACAAAAATTGGAAATCGAGTTAGGTTTTCACGCAGCAAATTCAATTTGAGTTGCTCTCATACAAGTTGTATGTGCATGAGACATTTTTGACAAAAAATGACTTGCGTGCGTTTATATTAAGTTGGCTTGTAAGCGTTTGTTTTTTATGCGCAAACGTAGACGTATATATGTGTTAAAAACACGACTAATATTAAAAATGGAGATGAAACAATTTTTTTGTTAACAGTGAAAAACAAATGTAAAAAATATTTCAATTCGTCACAAATTAAAAAAATTACGGTATCAAATCAAACGAATTTTATTTTGTAAATATTAGCCATGTTTTTTTACACTTATATACGTCTACGTTTGCGCATAAAAAACAAACGCTTATCCTCACTTAGATAATGCTTAGGAGACCCATTTAGCGGGCTGGTCATCCCAGTGGATTGGAGGCCGCGCTCTTCCTCTGCTTCCATAAGCGGGTTTCGATAAGGATACTTTTTTGACGGAACATAATCGTTTGTTATCATAACATGACCTACCCACCGTAGCCACTGTGTTTTAATTCGCTGGATAATATTGTAACGAATTTACTTGCAAATCCTCTTATTTGCAATCCTCTGCTAAGTTCGAATCACTAAACTGTTGAATAAATAACTCCAATATTGAATAATGGAAAAATGGCCTTTATTAAAGTACTTCACAATAACACTTATACTTTGCTACTCGCTGGCTTAATAACCAAACTGATTGATAACTCAAATTAAACTCTACTATTGGCCGCCAGATCGCGTGCTTAATCAATAACTGATTGATTGCTCAACTCAAACTGAATTGCAGCGCCTCTACATCTGTTGCCTTTTATACCCTTTGGTTTCCTCGTTCGCATTTTTCCAGAATGTACTAGCATTGTCCATGAGCTCTCAAACTTCTCAGATATATGCATGTGTTTGCGCATTGACTCTCCGCTGCTCGTTTTCGTAGATGGTACATATGTGTAGACGCAATTATTTATTCGTTTATGTAGATACATAAAGATTGAATTATTGATGTGAATGTTTGTAGTTTACAGTCTCTCGCGCGCACATAGGCGTATAAGTAAATGCATCTGTGTGTGACATCTCTCTGAGCTGCCTTATATATGTGTATACTTGATTTGATTATTAACGTAAATACTGCTTGGCATGGCCTTAGCATCGCCTTAGTGATGGTAATATCCGTGACAATATTGATGTTTGCGTAAAGCTCGTACAGCTCATCAATAAATCTTCATCAGCACTCGCCGTCGCCAATGCGTAGAGTTCCGTAAAACTTTGGAAGAACTGTCCCCTTTAGTTTCGAATGCCTCGGATATATCCTTGGGGTACAATGACGGCCGCCGTGGTGTGATGGTAGCGTGCTCTGCCTATCACACCGAAGATCCTGGCTTCGATCCGCTGGCAAAGCAACATCAAAAGTTTAGAAAGCAAATTCTTTCAATTAAAACATAATTTTTCTAAGTGGGGTCTCCCCTTGGCAAAGCTTGGCAAGCACTCCGAGTGTATTTCTGCCATCAAAAGCTCTAAGTGAAAACGGCCTTGCAGATGCCGTTCGGGGTCGGCATAAAACAAGTAGACCCCGTCACGCCAATTTGTAGGAAAAATTAAAAGGAGCACGACGCGAATGCGATGAGAAGCTCGGCCTAAAATCTCTTCGGAGGTTATCGCGCCTTACATTTATTTTTATTATTTTATTTATAATAAAAGTCTGGTCGATATTATATTTACCAGGTTTAAAGCCCAATTGATAATCAATCTTTCGCATAATACGCTCGACAGAAGCTTATATGCGATTCTAAAAACGTGATTCCGCAATATATGGCGCAGTTTGCAGGTTCCCCCTTCTTGTGGACTGGGCGAAGAACTTTTAAATTCCGATCTTCGGGCACCGTTCGACCATATTTTGCTTAGAAGTTGATGCATGAGCAGCACCAACTCCTCGCCGACGTATTTGATTTGCCCGCAGGTAATCCATCAGCGCCTGCAACCTGTTTTTTTTTAATCTGGTTATCGGTATTCTTACTTCATCATAGGCTGCTGAGGTGACATCAACTCAAACTCCTTGCTTGCACGCTTTTCTGTCTCTATTTTTTTTCTTCCTGTGAATTCGTCTCGCCTCCCCTTTCAACTCACGGTAGCGCTCACACACCGCTCTCGTTGCGTCCGCTTTTAACGTAGCTCTGTAGGCAGCGTCCATTCTTTCGGTTGCAATGCGGAATTTTTCATCGTATCAGTTTTTTTCCTGCGCCCATCGGTAGTTAATAGTTTTCTCGGCGGCTCCTGCACTCCGCCGGGTTGATTTGTGCTCTCAGAGAGTTGATGTGAGAGCCTCCCAATCCATAGGTCCGGACGATATTTTGATCCTTTTCTATAAACATCTTGGCGACGAAGGCATAAGCTATCTCACAAAGGGATTGTGTCTTCCCAGCCTTGTCATTTCCCACACCTGGGAAACCAGCTTGACATTAGATGCAGCCCCAATAAATACTTACATGGCGATTTAGACACGGTCAGACGTGACACACTTCTTAAATATCTCTTAGATTCCCAGCTTGATGAAAGTTTCTAGTAAAGTGCAGGGAGACACCTTTTTGTGTAGGACATATTCCAGGTTTTTCTTTCTCCATGGTCATGATCACCCTGTCGGTTTACGTTTTGAGAAGGGCAAACATCTTCTCAAGCTTTAGATTTTTAGATTTTGAAAACCTACGACACCAATTCAATTTACTCCCGTTTAGATATATATACAACGTTTGGATTATCTGTTTATTATTATATCATTTTTTTTTTTTTGTAATGAAGCAAAAAACGATATTTCATTTTTGCCGTGTGATCGTGAATTGTTTTTCGATATGTCTCAAGTGTAAATAAACACAAAAATCATACGACTTCGCCACACATACCTCGCCTATATGTCTGTAAGCGTAAAACTGTTTCGGTGCCATGATCGATATTATTAAACGGTTTTGTACGGTTGGCCCGGCCGGCCGGCACTCAATGTGTACTATGGCGACGCTAAATTGTATCTATCTTCGTGTGTATCTTCAAAAGGACAAGGGGTTGAGGATGTAGGTGCGGACCACAGGCAGGAAACAAATTCCCACGTCTGTTGCGTGTTGCATTCCTTTGCAAGAAAAACACGTTGTTGGCTAGCCGGACGGGACGGCAAATATTGAAGTTGTGGATCACGTTGATAGTTTCAGTATTGCTGATAATTAAGTTCAGAAGATTGCCAACGATAATTTTAAGGTATTGCAATACTTGTATGTATGTACAAATATATGTAAATAATTTCGTGTTTGTGTATATACTAGGGATGTTGCGAACATTCGTATAATTTTAACATTCATCTGAAGCCGTGACACGAAAGCCAAATGTTGGCCTACCCGTAAATGTTCTTGTAGGAGTAAATTTCAAAGGTATAGGTGAGCACCAAGCGTGGTTAAGTCGAAGACGCTGTGACCAAGATTATATTTCAGTCAATAACGCAGTTTGGAAGCAGAGCAAGGAGTGGAAATACATTTTTGGCCGGAGCGTCTTCGTAGATTGCATAACAAGACCTAGCCAAAGCTTAAGGCTTTTATTTGCTGCATTATCTTCATATCTGCTTAAAGGGCATACATCATTATACTTCCTGCGATACTCGCCCTTGGCATCGCGGACATAAATCTTCCGGAGAACTTTTCTCTCAAACACTACAACTGCCATCTCTTCTTCTCTCGCACTGTCCATGATTCCGAGCCATACATGAAGACATCATACCTGTAGAACGTGGTAATTAAAAAAAATTATGTTGCTACACTATCAGCCCAATTCTAAACAAAAATTCCGTGCGAGTTTTTTTCCCTTCTCCCACTCCTCGTATTCTAAAACAAAATTCCTTGTGAGTTTTTCACTTCTCCCTTCCCTCCTATTGTGAACAATGTTCGAAAAAGCGGAAACCGGTTATGGGAGAAAAGTAGGTATTATGGATGTTAGGGAGAGGGAGATTTCTCTGCCATTTCATAAGAGTTTTTCACTTGTTAAATTAAAGGGAATGCATCGAAATAGTTAAAGGAAATTGGTTCTTTTAAGAAAGAACACTTATTTGTACAAATTTATGCTAAAATATGTACATTCTACTACAATATTCTTTATTTTACGTCGAAAAGTATATCATAAACAACGGAAGAGCTCTTGGTATTGTAAAGAATTTGCTTGCAAATCCTCTTATTTGCCTTTTTGCTAAGTTCGTATCACTAAACTGTTGAATAAATAACTCCAATATTGAATAATGGAAAAATGGCCTTTATTAAAGTACTTCACAATAACACTTATACTTTGCAATTAGCTGGCTTAATAACCAAACTGATAGCTTAAATGAAACTGACTTTCAAAATAATACTGCTATTGCTCGCTAGATATCGTCTTAATCGAAACTGATTATAGCGCCTCTACCGCTGGTGCTTTTATACTCCTTGATTTCCTCGTGGCATCTTCTAGGCGCTTCCAGAATTTACTTAGTTGCTGCCATATAATTATAACTACAGATGCACGTATATTGCTTCTCATATGCGTGTATTTGTGAGCGACACTTCAACAATTACAATTGCATACTTTGGGGAGCATCTCTTCTCTGCTGCGTGTACGAACATATGTGTAGACATAATGTTTTATTCGTTTATGGCCATTTGCTGAAATAGTCCATAACTACCAGTACATATTTGTTTCCGCCGTTGCTAGTAGGAAATGGACCGGCGACATCCATAGCGATCTTTCAAATGGCGCACCTGAGTTATATTGCTTCATCTGGCCATGACTTCGGGTTCTGGGCCCTTTTGCTCTGTTGCAAACCAACCCAATAGAATCTCTGTTTAATCTTCTCGAACGTCTTCGTGATTCCAAGATGACCTCCGCTTGGACCATTATGCAGCTCGCTGAGCACGTTACGAATCCTCTTTCTGGGAACAACTATCAGTTTCTTCTTGCATTTACCATCCTCACTCTCCCATACTCGATGAATGCAACCGGATATCAATTCTAAACTGTTCCACTGTGCCCAATATACTTCGCAATGGGACTCTCTGCTGACATCTCTTCTCTGTTTGGTCTTTCGTTTCGTTCGAGCCCTTGCATAACACGTGACATCTGTATCTTCTAGCTGACACTTTCTTAGCTGTTCCTTGTCCCATTCATCTGCATATGTTATAGTCATTAGCCGGACATCTATAATGTCTTCTTTAGCCTCGGCTTTTGAACAGTGCTTGCATTCCAGACTACATGGTCTTCGTGACATTGTATCGGCATTTCCATGGGTACTACCTTTTCGATGCTCAATGGAAAAGTCATAGCTTTTTAGTCGCTCGATCCACCGGGCCAATTGTCCTTCCGGATTACGGAACTGCAGAAGCCATTTTAAAGCTGCGTGATCTGTCCTGACACGGAATCGCTGGCCGTAAAGGTATTTGTGAAAATGTTTAATGCACTCTACCAACAGCTCTCTACGCGTAACGCAGTAGTTCCACTCTGGTTTTCCAATCGAACGGCTGTAATATGCAACTATCTTCTCCTGTCCATCGACCAGTTGTGATATATGTTTTCTGTTCTTCCAGTTGAGTTTCCATCTTGGATGTTATACGTGTCTCCTGTGATTCCGTCTTGGATGCCATATATGTTTTCTGTTCTTCCAGTTGAGATGCCATTGTCGATATTTGAGCAGATATTGCAGCCAAAATCATGTTCAAGTCTGTGCTCGTAACTGTCTCTTCCATTTTTGTTGTTTCCTCGCCATCAAGATGAAAGTCATACTCTTCCACGTCAATTTCTTCTACTTCCTTTGCCTCTCGTAGCCGTGCCTGAAGTTCAAGTTTAACGCCGCTTGTATTCAATCCACGGCTCTCCAACTCCTTCTTCAGTTGCTGGATCTTCAATTCACTGAACTTTGCCATGTCCTTGTTGTCCTCTGGAATTTATTCAACAATTCCTCTTCTGACACCAATTGTAACGAATTTGCTTGCAAATCCTCTTACTTGCCTTTTTGCTAAGTTCGTATCACTAACCTGTTGAATAAATAACTCCAATATTGAATAATGGAAAAATGGCTTTTATTAAAGTACTTCACAATAACACTTATACTTTGCAATTAGCTGGCTTAATAACCAAACTGATAGCTTAAATGGAACTGACTTTCAAAATAATACTGCTTTTGCTCGCTAGATATCGTCTTAATTGAAACTGATTATAGCGTCTCTACCGCTGGTGCTTTTATACTCTTTGATTTCCTCGTGCCATCTTCTAGGCGCTTCCAGAATTTACTTAGTTGCGCCATGGCGGAACGATACAAGGTGGCAGCATGGGACAGCTGATCATACCCTTTTTTTTATTTGATTTGATACATCAATCTTCGGCGCAGTACGATTTTGACATTTGTCCATCGAATTTAGAAAAACAAAATACATTGAATTTTTATTTATGTTTGTAGGTATGTCACCATGCTGCCACCTTTTATCGTTCCGTCATGGTTGCCGCCATATAATTATAACTACAGATGCACGTATATAGCTTCTCATATGCGTGTTTTTGTGAGCGACACTTCAACAATTACAATTGCATACTTTTGGGAGCATCTCTTCTCTGCTGCGTGTACGAACATATGTGTAGACATAATGTTTTATTCGTTTATGTAGATACAAGTGACTGTCTGCTTTATTGTTGTTGTGACTTCATTTACTTAGCATCAGACTAGGGATGTGAGTTTCTCCTGGTGTCACTCATATTCGTCACAGTATTATTGAAGTAGCCATCCAGAAATTGCGCAAGGATTTTTTAAAAGGCTTGAATAGATTTTGGCATATGACGAAAGACGAATTCAACTCGACTTGGCCGCAAAAAAATTGCTTTGCTGAAATGAACTCCGGCGGATTTGATTTTTTGTTGATGTTGCTGTGGCACCAATTCATTACTAATTTCAGTGAATACTACATGAAATGCAATGCTCTGCATTGTTTATATTTTATTTCTTAATTTCAAACAAATTCGCAACAATAATTAAACTTTTCTATTTTTTAAACAAAATAATAAAAGGGGCTACGAAATTTCAATTGACAAAACAGCTGATTTGGAAAATTCGAAATTCCTATTCCCCAATAATTGTTCTCCCTAGGCGAAAAGAATTGGAGGAATTTTTCCGCGGGAATAAAAAAATCCGGGAACAAAATCCCAAGGGAATATTTAGAATTGGGCTGTATATAATTTGTTCTAAAATGACATCTTTCAACGTGATTTTGTCTAAACTGATCCAATAAGGTTTGATTGGCTCGTTTGAAATCTTATGACTCTCTATATTGATATGACATGATCTTATTCGATCTGATAAGATTGGCACAGCACATCTTATATGATTTACTTTAATGTAAAAAATTTGGCCCGTAATTCAATATGATTTAGTCTAAATTAATTCAATGTTTTTTTTATTTATTTTTTTTATAATTCAATGTTTTTACTGTTGGGTGCTTTGATGTGATTTGTTTAAACGTCATATCGCATAATATATAATGTTACATTTACTGGTTTAATATCAAATTACATGGCATTGCCTAGTCTTCACTTACTTTTTAAGATGTGATCTTACCAAACATAATACATGTAATTGTATAATACGATGTGATTTCTTCAAATTTGATATCACGTGATGTATTGATGTTATCTTAACATACGTTTTTCTGAGTTTATCTTTTTTAGTTGAATGTTACCTTTACCGGTTTAATATCACATCACACGATATTGACACGTATGTACTTACTTCTAAATCGGCTATGCATATGAGTTGCAAAACAAGCATATCTTTGTGATCAGACCAAAGTTAATACGTGACATCATATTATATGATGCGATCTCTTCAAATACGATATCACGCGAGGCATTGATGTAGTCGTTACAGACCTTTTTTGAGTTGATCTTTTTTTAATTGAATGTTGTGTTTACTGGTTCAATATCACATCACATGATATTAACTAATCATCACTTGCTTCTAAAGCGCCATATGAGTTGCACAAAAAGCATATCTTTGTGACCTGATCAAAGTTAATACGTTTTTCTAACGACGAATACAATGTCATCTGATTTGTTATTCATTCGCATTTGCAGATTGCACACTCGTAACATCCCAAGTATATAAGTATATATGGGGTATTCCATCCCATTTCGACTAATTTTGAACCCGACCCCTTTAGAATTGGCTGAAAGTTTTTCTTCTTTTTCTAGCTTACGAAAGACGTTTTTCAGAAGTTTTTCAAATTTTTTCATCCAACTCAAAAAAAGTTATGAATTTAAAAAAAAACACCGTTTTTGTTTTCAAAATGTTATAAATTTTTCAAAAATTTACCGTTTGGGATCTTTTTTTTAAATTTGTTTTTAAATGCACTTTTCGGAAAAAATTCAAAAAAAATTTTAAATTTTTTTTTGGATTTTTCAGTTTTTCGAGATTTTTCGAATTTCGCGCTTTTTTTTTGTTTTTTTTTTCCTCATAAAAAACTTCAATCAATTCTGCAATCATCCCCACTAATCCCGGAGTGGGCCGAGAATTTATTTTTTTTTTTTTATTTAATTGAAAAAAAACTTTAAAATTTTTTTTGTATTTTTTCCGAAAAGTACATTTAAAAACATATTTAAAAAAAAAATGATCCCAAACGGTCAATTTTTGAAAAAGTTATAGCATTTTGAAAAAAAAACACCGTTTTCCAACTCAAAATAAGTTTTAAATATTTTGAAAAAAAACGGCGTTTTTTTTAAAATGCTATAACTTTTTCAAAAATTGACCGTTTGGGATCATTTTTTTTAAATATGTTTTTAAATGTACTTTTCGGAAAAAATTAAAACTTTTTTTTTTTCAATTAAATAAAAAAAGATAAAATTCTCGGCCCACTACGGGATTAGTGGGGATGATTGCAGAATTGATTGAAGTTTTTTATGAGAAAAAAAAGGGCTAAATTCGAAAAATCTCAAAAAAGTGAAAAATTACAAAAAAAAAAAAAAAACTTTAAACATTTTTTTGAATTTTTTCCGAAAAGTACTTTAAAAACAAATTAAAAAAAAAAATCCCAAACGGTCAATTTTTGAAAAATTTACAGCATTTTGAACACAAAATCGGTGTTTTTTTAAAAATTCATAACTTTTTTTGAGTTGGATGAAAAAATTTGAAAAACGTCTTTCGTAAGCTAGAAAAAGAAGAAAAACTTTCAGCCAATTCTAAAGGGGTCGGGTCGAAATGGGATGGAATACCCCATATGTATGTACATACATACATAAATACACTTACTTCCTACTATATAGGCGCATATAACCATGTGTTCATTCATATAAAAGATTGACAAGTTCGCTTTTGAAAAGAAACATTTTGTAACGATCTTTGGATATTCATGCTTTTTTCGGGTTGGTATCGACTGTATCATTGGTGGCCACCAAATGGTCGCAGCGGTTGAATTGAAATTATATTTTCATGTGTGGCTTTGTTTATTATTTTTGCTTGAATTTATGTGATATTAAGGTTTCCGCCGTGGTGTGGTGGTAGCGTGCTCCGCCTACCACACCGACGGTCCTGAGTTGACCTCCCGGGCAAAGTAACATCAAAATTTAGTAATAAGTTTTTTTAATCAATAAAAGTGTTTCTATGATTTTAATAATCGGGGATTGCCCATATTGCTTTTTTAAATGTATGAAAGTGTTTCTAATCGGGGTCTTCTCAGTGAAAATTCATCGGTCTTGCAGATGCCGTTCGAAATCGGCATAAAACATGGGACTTACATGTCGCACCAATTTGTAGAGAAAATTAAAAAGAAGCACGACTCATATTGAAAGAGAAGTTCGGCCTAATTCTCCTCGGAGGTAAATTGCGCCAAGTATTTTTTAAGGTTTCCTTGTTTAGGGAGTATTTCTTGCATTTGTAGGAAATCATGCAGATTGCAAAAGGCACTAATTTTTATTAGAGCACTGAGTACATTGTGAACAGCCGCTAGTGGCTGTTAGCTCAAATCGTCTTTCCTACTACAGTTAACGGACGAAACGGATATAAGGTAGTACTACAGCTTAAGGGACCATATGCTGATCCAAGACTACGGACTGTCTCGTATACTTTGAAGTTTTGGATTTGCCTCGGGCAGTTAAGAGCGCGGACCTCGTCTGGTCTTAAGAGAATTGAACACGGAATGGTACGATAAGCAGGAAATAAATAATTTGTTGACAAATGACACCTTCAGCCCACAATCGCGATATAGATCACCCTCTTGGTAAGTATTATGAACTTGATATCGTCTTAAACAACAAAGCAGAGGCGTTTAAAGCCCACAGAGGCCTTGTGGTCTTAGATATGGATTTCACTACCTTAAAAAAGTTGTTGCAAAACAACACAGTTGTCTATTTATAGATACGCTGAGCTCATAGGGAAACTGGCTGAGACCAAAAAGAGGCTGGTGTTAGTTGAGTTCGTTCAAAGTGCATGCGAAGATGTGGTTAATTATGCGTTCAGTATATCAGAGTTCAATCTGCAACCATAAGAGTTTAGTCTTAAACAGAAAATAGAGTTTATTTGTGCCAGGGCAACTCCAATCTCTCATGGTTGCTTTAATTTATTTTTCAATAGGAAGTGATTAGGCCTGTATTACGGAATTCTGCGAACGAGACTTCAGAAAATTGAATTGAGAACTGAATAGTTGGAACATACCAAAAACTTCGTACCAAGCAAATGGTTGTGCCTTGCCCTGAGAATAGTGTTCTGACAGGCTAAATGACCTCAGTTGTCCCTATGTGGCCTGACTCGTGCAGTGTTTCCAGGCGCAGGTCCATGCACTGGATAGAGCATCCAGACTGCTCCAGCAGATAAGATGGCCAGGAGAGATTCCGAAATGAATATAAGCGAAGAGGAAATTTCCGTACGACTACCGCTGGGTTATCTTCTGAGGAGAATCGAGAAGTTTAAGGTTGCGGCATCGGATTTGCTCTGGATCATCCGGGATGATTGCGAGGTTTCAAGGGCCTTATGGCATATTTGGAAAGGAAAAGAACTTCTTTTTCCAGCTAAACATATTTACAATAAAAATCACTTTCTCAGCCCATGCCCAGGACTGGTCTGGTCACTCAGAATTCTGGGTTCGACAGTTTGATAGAGATTGGTAAAGTGGATCTTTCCCTTTTACGTAAGTACATCAAAGAAAGCACACTTGCTTGTTCATTGAGGACCACTTAAAAAGTAATATGGTTGGATGAATGTGTCGCCTCCCGGCACTCACCGATGGCATTCACAATGAACAAAATTGCGTCCGAGTGGAAGTGTGGGAAATTCTCATGCACGCCCATTTAACTCAATCTAACCTTACCTTACGAAGGTTTCAAAACCAGGGCAACAATAGCCCTGTTAGCGATAGAGATGTCGAATCCCAGGATGTTCAGTTTGAGAATCGCCAATACTTGATTGAATAGCCTGCTTAGATGGGTGGAGATGGTGTAAATACTCTAGCTCAACTTTCATCTTGACCGCTAAAATTTTTTCCTCAGCCTGCCAAAAATTATTCCTACAGCCACCTCAATCTATCATCAGAGGAGCATGAGGGACACTTCTTTTGAGTGGGATAAACAGGAGGTGCAATACTTGATATTCCTTGGCGAGCTTCATTGACTTTAATTATGGCGAAGCAAGACTGACTGCCGTAACTTGCATATGCTGAAATCGTCCAGGCTGTTCAGCTGGATTAAGAAGCCTGTCTACGTGAGTGGAGATTGTGCATCCTCTAGCTCTTCCATTTTGAGTGCTAAAACTTTTCTCCCAAGCTGCTTATTTTAACAGTTGATGAAGTCGCACTCGCGTATTAGATCACACACTTCGATAAAGACCTCCGTTCTGCTAGAAAATAAGGGACCCATTCTTGCTATATAACTAGCCGTTGGTGTCCGTAAGTGAGCTCTTTTCAAAATCCAAAGAGATGCCATTTCTTTGATAAAAGGTTCTGTCTCTAACATGTGACATGTTTTGGTCGTCCCTATGAATGCAAGGTAAATACTGCACTCGGCTCTTTCTGGCAAATAGCATCCATATAGCTTAGCTCGACTGCTTATATGACACCATTGCTGTTCATGCCCCTATGCTCATTTTACTTGAAGTGACGAAATTCACACTACGTTCAGAGGAAATTCAATCACCCATCTATCCGTCTATCGATCAGGATATCTATCGCTCAACATGTTGGTGTGCAGAATACCCAAATGTGTGTGTGTGTGTGTGCAAGTCTGTACGATAAGTTATTCGTATTCAAAAACATTAATCTTCAGCTATTTGCTTAAGCTGTTTGTGATTTTAGCTCAATATTTCTTATTTCTTTTTTTTTATGAACCATATTGGTTTCTGGTTTGCCCAGCCCATATGGATCCCTTAGTTGAGAGAGTCAATTGAAGTTCGCCGTCGCTGTCAGTCAATTTTGTTGGCATCAGCAACAGCTTGGCATTGTTGTACATTTGATTGCATGTGTGCGTGTGTGTGTGTTTGTGCATTGTACTTGCATGGGTTGATAAGTGAAGTAAAGATTTTATGCTGTTGTCAGCTAAAGATCAGCAATGGTAATTCAACCAACAACAAAAATTATAGCAATGGAAAATGCTATTAAAAAGTGTTGCAACCGCAATTGAATTACGGTATTAAATTTAAATGTCTATGCCACCGCGAGCCAACCAGTTCCTCTTACATACTTGCATACACATTCACATCAGCTTAACGATTACATAAATGTTGAGGCATATGCAAGGGACCACCCAATGAGATTCTGCAGCTTCTGAATTTTGTTGCGTAGCCGCTTTTGCAATGCCGCTGCGACGGATGGAAGCTCCCAACGAGCTGCTGCTCTGCTTTTAAAATTTGTCTCTGGCGATATGAAGGGAGCCGCATTTTACTCAATTGAGCACAAGTCTTGAATAGAGACAGGAGTACTCCTCAACATACTTACATACGCACGATATTGCTTGGTGATCCGCCAAAATTTTCTTGAATCGAAACATCATTGTGGTCAAACAAAACACTAGGTTCGGATAGCATTTCTTGACTGCAATCTGAATAGTCCGAAAAATAGTAGATCCAATTCCGAATCCACAGCTTTGTAGAATACTGACGACTCCATAAACTGGAAAAAATTGCTGCAAAAACTTGCCTATTCCTCCGACTCTAATTCCAGGCTAAGTTTACGCTGGTGGTTTTGTTGTAACAGTACTTATAAAATCTTTGAGGATCGATTCCCCTAAAATAAGAACTTAACTGTATAGTAAGTGTAAGTATAGCAACCTTTTAGAGAGCGCCAGCGGGTGAGGGGGGCTTAGAATATACCCGCGGTAGGTATGTCTGTCGTAAGAGGTGACTAAAATACCAAAATGATTCAAGGGGTTGTATAGCGCAACCCTTTCAAGGGGTTGCCAGCGTAATATATAGCTTATCCAACCTAATTGTCAACCTCACCTAGCCGTGGCGAATCCTGTTTCATTAACAGCCGAGGCTCTGGCGAAGCTGAACTTCTAATAGATCTAGAGGGTGGGAGGGCGTTATGGCCTGGAAGGTTGCATGTGGTCATACCAAATCGTTCCCGAAATGGTCGGTCTAGTACCTTTATGGTGCTTGTTACCGGGACGTAACAGATCTGCATCCGGCAAAGGACCATCAGCATCGATAACACTCCCCAAGGTCTTCAGGGAGTGTCCTTATTGCTACAACAACAACAACCTTTCAGAGAGCTCATTTGATATTTTCGTTTACACCCAAGCAGTTACTTCAAAGTTCTCGAAGTCCCTTTCTACCTCCCCTGCCTTTAGCATATTGTGCTTATTTTCAAGACTGATAGAACCAATGAGCTGATTTTCCACATCCAACACCTCCACCACGGCATCTATTCCTTCGTTATTTGCCACTACTTTCAGGTTCTCGAGATTCTTTTCTATATCCCCTACTTTTCACGTATTGATGCCATTGTCCTTAGGCGCAAATAAATACTGTCAACAAATTTTCCTATTGTTTGGAGGATGTGGTGCTGACCTCCTCCCTAGGTCGAAATACATGAAGCACCTTCCAATCCCGTATTGGTAAAGTCAGGTTTTGACGCTGCAGTATGTTTAGCGTATATTCCGACCTCACCACACGTGGTATCCAAGTCTTGGGCTTTGGTATCGTGGGTATCAGTGCTCTCTTTACCACTTTCACCCTAGTGCATCTTATCTTTGAACATCTAAACCAACTCACTGCAGCCATTCTTAAGTTGCGTTATTGGTGCAGGACATCATTTTAATCCCGTTGTCCCATCCAGCTGTTTCTGGTAGCGCTTTATTTGGTTTATTATCCATCATATTCATCACGATCTAATCAGCTCCTCTTCTATGGATTTCCTTCTGCCTTTCGGTAGATAACTGCCCATTGGGGTTGCTGCAGTCTAATTGTGCCACGGTCAGGGAATGCTTCGCAGCTTCGTTCATCTTCTTCTCGATGACAACCGGAGTCTTGGCGTTAGCTCCCTTTAGTATCACCGAGTAAGCTGGAGTCTGATCGGTACCGCCCTTTAGCTTATTAACCTTTTCGTCTTAACTTTTTATGCCACCATTGCCCTCTTCTTTCTGCATTGCAGCTTTTGAGCAAAAACAGTACTTAGATTTCCCTCGTCGCTCTGCTTTGCAGATTTGGAGATGTGGTTGTTGTCATCCCGGCTAACTCGCCTCCTGTTTCTTTGACTATGGCGCTTGCTCTCCCCATTTTGCCTCTTAAAAGCAGGCTTGTCGGGTTCAGCCTATCGTTGTATCTTGCCACTCGGGGCTTTTTAATAATCCATTGGGTTGCAAAATTGAAGTTTGCTCGTAGCATAATCTTTTCAATGAACTTTTTTCGACATTCTTCTACTGTCTCATGGGCCTATGCCAAACGCTGGATTTAACGATTGTTGGGTCGACTACTGCACCCAACCGCTGCATAGCTCTTAATGCTGCCTAGTATTGAGGTCCCTTTTCCCTCCACGAGTGCCAGGAATGCGTCAGCCCCCACTACCAAGCCTCAAACCATCTATGTGAACTCTTCCATCCCTGACCCACAGATTGAGAACCTCCTTCACGACGTACTTAAAAGTTTTGCATTTGAATTGCATGGTTTAACTGGAAAGATAAAAGAGATAATTGATTTTATGGGAAGGCATGCGCTTCACAACAATACTAGAGACGAAGCTAACCAATTGAGCAGATCTTCCAACATACCAAAGTTCGGTGGTTTAGAGAGGTAACGGGGCCAACTATCTTTCATTACACATCGTACGTGCAATAGTATTTATTTCACCATTTGTCAGTCCAGACGTTCTCGGTCTCGAAATTGTTAGCATCTTCACACCAACATCAAAATCCCTCCGCGTAGTGAGATATTGTTTTCTCAAGCGGCAGTTGCTTATTGCGACTACGCCTCCAAGACGTATAAGCAAATATCTCCGTAAGCACTATGATGAGGTCTAGAAACATTTAACACAGCCATTTGATCGGAAGAAGCATCCCTCCAGCGAGTCATAGAGCTTAGAATATACACGCGTCAGGTATGCTTGTCGTAAGAGGCGACAAAAATACCCAAATGACCCAAGGAATTGTGTAGGGCAATCCTTTCAAAGGGTTTTCAGCGCGATTTATATTTTTTCCAACCCAATTGTCAACCTCACCTACCCGTGGCGAATCCTGTTTCTTTAGCAGCCGAGGTTTTGACGACCCCAAGTCCCTCATGGAAGCACTAGGTCGGGAGCGGGATGGCTTAGAAAACTCAATGTAGTCATATTAAATCGTTTCGAGATGGTCGGGCTTGTACCTTAATGGTGCTTATTACCAGAACGTACTGGATTTATATCCGGCAAAGACCATCAACATCGATACCACCCCCAAAACTTTTTGTAAGTGTTTTTATCGCTACAATAACAACAACATCCAAAGAAACATGTTCTGACCGGCAAAAGTATCCACGAGGAGTCGGTGGCCACGCCCGGCTTAACGCTCTATCATTGCATTTCCAACCATCGCGAAGAAGAACGCAGGCGATCGCATTTAACGCGGTTGGCGAAGAGCGAATACGCAGATTATTTCTTTGATGATAGCAAGTACTTCACCTTACCTGAAATCTCATTTGGTTTAGAATGGCTCGAAGAGGAGCTTGTGGTGTTGTCCAACAGCCTTTAAAGCTTTGCAGGGAACTCTAAGTCTTAAGACATAGTAGCATATAAGCAACTCATTCAAAATGATTTGAAGTCCTATCGAATGCTACACTCATAATGTCCAATTAGTTCGTTGACATCTTGGGCTTCAGTCTTTTGCACAATACGTTTTACAACAGGCTGACTTAGCGGTAGTTAGAGCGGTTTGAGGGAACGCCTTCCCACCCCCTAGATCCATGAGGAACTTGGAGTCGTCGGAGCCTCGGCTGTTAAAAAGCATTCGCCACTGGTAGGTGGGGGCATATGCTCATAGGAGGTAGTATATGCTCTTCAGCACCTCTTCGCCTCCGTGTTTGAACAGCTCTATGAGGAGTCTGAATCCAAACGACGCCTTTTTGTTTTTTTATCCGGACAAAGTCACTCTCACTTCGTCATAGTCGAGTGGGGGAATGTATTTCCGTCATCAGGGGTTTCGTCATCTCCCTCCCTATCTAGCTCTTCATAGCTAGTACTATCTCTACAACTTCAGTACGCTCTATACGTCGGCTTTAGGGCCGCTGTTATCATTCCTCCAGGAATCTGTCTCGGTCTTGAAACCTTCCGTCATCGTTTTCCGCCTTGCTTGCGTCCGTGATATGGCGTAACGCTGGCCCTAAGACCCTCTCCTCATAGGCGTGTCACGTAATTTATGGATCGCTCCTAAGTCAACAACTCAATCTCCTGTGACTTAAGCCGTTCCGCATCACGTTTCTTTCTTCAAAGTAGGACTCCGCCATATTGAAACAACAAATTCAACTTTAGAAAGACGACATTGACTAGTAGAACTTCGGTGTCTTACTAGTTAGTGTAGGGGTAATTGACAACTAGTTTGTTTGTCATCCACATGTCTGAAGCTATCGCATCACAGGCAGCTAGTTTCACTCAGCGTCTGTTGCTTTGCCTTTTGATGCATGCTTTCATTGTATTGTTGTTGTTATTTTTCTATGAGCGCACGCTGACGTTGCATATGCGCCGATTTTTTGATTGTGCTATAAACATGTGTAAATCATGCTCGTCCGTCTGTCCATGTTGCTGTCTGTCTGCCTGCCGGTACTATCAATGTTAGCTGCCAACGCCCTCGCTGCCGGTGAAACATTCTTACATACAAACTCACATTCACATCAACAAAGTGTGACGTATGATATCGATGATGGCTTGAAAATTGGGGTGATCATTCATTGTTTACTTGATGTGGCAGGAAAATTTTTTGGTAAGAAAAAATATTTATTGGCGTTAGCAGCCTTGAAAGAGTAGGTGAGTCGGCATATAGAAGAGATGAGCATAAAAGGCTAAAATGAAAACAAAAGTGATTTTCTTTTTCAAGTTAGAGGAAAGTTTGACTTATAGTTTTGATGAAATACTACCGACTTCTTTTAGGATATTTCATATATGTAAGTGAATGTACAAAGTACGATAATTGGTTCTGATGATGTGCCTCACTCTGGTAGGGAAAGCTCAATTGTCCCAACATGAGAAACCACCTAAGATAATATAGCTATTAAGAAACCTTTGCGTGGAAACGTTGTAATTTCGAATAGGACCGATCACGACCCTGGGCCAATCTTTCGGAGACCCTAGTGAATTTAGTTCTGGCCAAAGATGGAAATTCAAGCATGAAGTATCTCGATATTCCATCTCGTCATCCTCTTTGCAGTTGCAGGAAGAGGGATTTTCCAGTATGTTTAAACATACTGCATGGACAGTGACCTGTCAAAACCGCAATCACCATTGAAGGACCGCTTGCTATCCAGCGAGAGGCAGAGTGCGCCGAGCGTTTGCTTAGCTGAATTGGGGTCCGTATACAGAGGAGCACACCACACCTGGCCAGGGGAACTGCGTATAGTTACAGTCATCGGTTCAGTTTTACCCATGCGTGCTAGATGATAATTATATTGTGTGAGGTGGGTTTTGTCGAAGGCTGAGGTAGCACTCAGTCAATCCAGGGTCAAGTAGAGGTCCCACAAACCCCTACTTAATAAGAACACAGTAGTTATGTGTTAATGACGAATACACACACACACGGCTTGAAGGGTAGTGAGGGCAGCAGCTTTCCGTACCAAGATAGCGGGGGACGGAGGCGAGCGGCGGCTAATGGTCGTTGTAATAGCGGAGGGGTCGGTACGGTGGTTGAACGGCGGTGCAGGAGCGGGCGGGTTGGTACGGTGGTCCGGGGGCAGCGGCGTGACCTGCGCGACGGCCGGACGGCGGACAGTATTAGCGGACGTATTGGTGCAGTGGTATGGGCGCAGTGGCAGGAGTAGCACGGCGGCTGTATGGCGGACAGTATTAGCAGACGGATGGATGTAGCGGTATGGACGCAGTGACGGCACCAGCGAGCTGGCTGGACGGTGATAAGGTAGCGGCGGCTAACGGTCGTCGTAGCAGCGGCAAAACGGCAGTAGGATAGCGATGACAACAATAGGGAAACGGAGCGCGTACCAGTGGCGTGGGCAAGGCGAGGTGTCGGTGCGAACGTTCTGCTTGATTACCTTTTCGGGGGGTTATCAGTAGCGGCTGTTGCGGGTGGCGGCTTCCTGTAATGACACTGTCTCAGTGGCGGCGGCGGAGGGACCTGCGAGGAATGAAAGAATTATGGTTAGTGCCGGTCCGCTAGCTGGATACCACCGCCTCCATGCCCGCACGATGGCGGGGCTGGAAGTTATATCAGCCGGAACTCCGTAGGCCGATCCGTGGGCTGATGTGAATTGCACCTTGGCGGCACAGCGGTAGCTCCTTTAGTTGGTGGACCGGTCTACGACCGGAGCCGTGATGGAGGGGAAAATAGCCGGATGGTCATAAGGCGGCGAACCCCCCACTTAGCTGGGACACGGGCGAGAAAACCATAAAGGCAAGCAAAGGGTGACCCGACAGCGCCCCTTTCCACTCCGTGGTGTGGTTGGATCACTCGCTTCTAGTGCTGACTCGCTAACTGAACACCACCGCCTCCATGCCTGTACGATAGCAGGGCTGGACGCAGAGTTGTACCAGCCGGAACTTTGTAGGTCGATCCGTGGGCTGAGGGGAAGTACGCCTTAGCGGCACAGCGGTAGCCCCTTCAGCCGACGAGTCGCTCTACTGCCGGAGCCAGGACTGAGGGGAAGGGGTCTGTTGGCCGAACGGCGGTTAGCCCCCCTTACTTAGCTGGGACACGGGCGAGAAAACCATAAAAGCGACAACCCGTTGTCCCCGTAAGCAAAGGGTGATCAGTGTCGTGGCGGCACCCCCTTTCCCTCTGGGAGTGGGATTGGCTCGTTTGCTGGACATCGCCCATCACGTGTTCGCACACTAAAGTAAGGTGCCGGGGAGCGGTGCACCAGCTCTGTCCTTGCCGGTTCGTAGGATGCGAAGAGAAACTGGGCCCGAGGGCACCACGATACGCAGCTGTATAACCGGGTCGGCTGGAGCCTTAGCTGAGGGGAAGGGCGGGGTAGCCCTAAGGCGGCGAGCTTCCCTTACTTAGCTGGGGCACGGGCGAGAAAACCATAAAGGCGACAACCCGTTGGCCCCGCAAGCAAAGGGTGACCCGAGCTAAGGCAGCACCCCTTCCACTCAGATAGTCAGGAGGAGTGACTGGGCTGCTTAATAAAGTAACCACTTCTTCTGACTAACCTGCGAGGAATGAAGTGCCAACAGCAAATTCATCCTATTTTATACTACTTCTGCTATGATGCGAGTGAGAAATGAACAGCTAATTGGGCACTTTAGTGAGCTGGCGTGCTATGTGCATATTATTGTTGTCGCCAAATGCTATTCGCATGCATTGGTATGTAACTGCTGCTGTTGGCTACCTGTTAATGTACAATGTATGTATACTCTCAGGCGTAGACGAAAAAGGATTACAGTGGGGGCGTCAGGCGTAGGCGGATAATGGTTACAGTGGGGGTCGTACTATTGTAACGCTACGTTACAATTGAAATAGTTCAACGCAACCGCATTCCCATTCCACCCTCGATCTGACCACAGTTGAACTTAAGGGCTTGGCTATCGGAGTAGATTTTGAGTCCTCTAGCCGAGCAGCATCGTATCCACCACACCCTTATTTGGGCCAAACCTGCGCTTGGAATACGCTGCTGCGACCAGGCACCTTGAAATTGCGGCTTACAATGAGCTCCTGGCAGAAAACCCACTCTCTTACCTTTTCGTCCAATTTCGATTTCTCCGTGACCCGATTAACCAGTTCACTGCCCCATATTTATTCCTTTTCCCGCTCCTCTTCCGAGGGAATGACTGAAGCTTGTACAGGGGGGGTGGGGTATTGTTGGCAGACAATAGGCTATCTTGTCGGTGATGAAGTCAAGGTTGATCAAAATGCTGGAATGGCCCATGTCACGAAGCCTGATCAGTGACCGAGCTAGATCGGCTTGACTACCACTACTGATGTATTGCAAGGCAACCTTCCTAGACCTATTCTTTGCATTTGCTCTCAACGACAGCTTCCTTTGGAATACCTCAGTCCACGCCACGAAAAATATTATAAAAATAACAACCAGAAGTTGGTTGAGGCAGTCCCGATTTACGTACTTACTAACTTAATTGGCGCTTAACCGTTAAAACGGTTACGGCCGCCCAAGAAGACCAGTCGCCTCTTCGCTGTGCTAATTGACGCCAATTGGTAACGCTAAAGGAATTTTATCCACCCGGTGTTGTTGTTATTGTATTAACGACAAAGACTCACCGAAGGTTTTGGGGAGTGTTATCGATGTTGATGGTCCTTTGCCGAATATAGGTCCGGTACGCTCCGGTAACAAAGCACCATTAGTACTAGCCCGACCATCTCAGAAACGACCATGAGGAACTTGGGATCGCCAGAGCCTCGTATGCTAAATATGTGTATGATACATTGATATTTGTAACAGGATTCCCCTCGCGTAGGTGAGGTTGACAATTGGGTTGCGGAAGCTGTGAAGCTATAAAGCTTTGTATTGCGCTTTTCAACCCCTAGAATCCCTTATCCACCTGGTCCTTCCACGAGGTGAGAAATATTTCTAAACCGGCGCATCATCATTCATTCGCATAACATGGCCTAGCCAGCGTAACAGCTGTGTTTTTATTCGCTGGACTATGTTGATGTCTGCGTAGAGCTCGAATAGTTTATCATTAAATCTTCTTCGGTACTCACTGCGTAGAGGCCCGTAAATCAATAAGACACCAGGAACAAACCTAGTCCTAGCAGAAGCCATTAAATAGTTTGCACAAATGCGCCCAAAAGTCATGATAGATTTGGATTAAGCATGTCCTAGAGGTACATTGTTCCCAGAAACATGGAAGAAGCAAAAACACTGTTAATTGGCAAGATAAAATGACTTCATGCCTTAATAGTGCTCTTCAGGAGCAATCAAGTCATCCATATTAGTCCTTTTCGCAACCCTAACGCTACCTACAGCGCGTCATTAGAAACTATATACATGGGATGGTATTCTTAGAGATTCCGCGGACTATGAAAGTCACATTCGGCTGCATGAAATAGCTGACGATCCATAGGATTACAGATAAATCACATAGAAGTTCAATGAGATTGTGATGCGCACAAGAAGGATTGACCATGTAAACTACTAAGTTACCCAAATGCTTTTTAGACACGTGTGTTTCAAAAAATTCCCATACATTGATTAAATTGGTTTCGATGGAGTCAGACACGGGTTAGGAGGCTTAGAATATATCCGCGGCAGGTATGCCTGCCGTAAAAGGGCGACTAAAATACAAAATTGATTCAAGCGGTTGTGAAGCGCAACCTATTCCCCAAGTTCTTCATGTGATCATACCAAATGCTTGTTACCGGAACGTACCGGATCTGCATCCGGCAAAGGTCCATCAACGTCGATACCACTCCACAGGGCCTTCGTAGAGTATTTTTGTCGCTACAACAACTACACGATTACTCAGTCATATACCCACATATGCATAAAAGGCAAAAGTGAGAGTGCATAAGAGCTCAGAAGTTATTATACATGCATGTAAACAATATCTAAAGGCGCAGCATTTATTACTAGCACATATGCACGCGTATAACAAGAAGACAAACGTGAATATGGGTACAAAAATGAGAAATAAATAAGAAACTGTTCGAGAAGGCTGTTCGTGAAAAGTCTAGACCCTAGTTGAAATAGGCGAACAACGCAACGGAGGGTATAAAAGCAGCGCAAGCTGCGGAATTTAAACGCTATAATTGAGGTACGCGAGTAATCTAATTGTAAAGTACTACTACCATAGTACTGTAAATGAAAAACATTTTGTTATACTAAATATTTGAGTTATTTATTCGGCAGTTCAGAGATTCGAACTATAACAAAGAAATAATCAGCAATTACCCAAAATTCGTTGCAATATTGACAGTTGTTTGCTGTTGAAATGATCAATGAAATCAGTTCCTTTAACAGAAAAATCAGTTAGATTGATTGAAAATCTGTAATTTTTACATAATATCGTTAACATAAGACCAACATTTTATGTTCTGTTGAAATGACTAAAAAAAATTTTTCCTTTGACAAAACAATTTGATGATTGTGCATAAGTCGCTTATCTTAGCTTTCTTGAAAAGTTTCTGTGATGTCTCCTGGAATACTAGAGAGAACAGTGTTCCAATAGATGTATCTCTCTCCCGCTATGCTCGCAGACATAACAACGACTTCACTGGTAAGACCATGTTCTGCGAATAGATGATGACGTTCTAAAGAGTAAGTTCAATACAAAAATAGTTGGAGGATGACTTAAAATTTAAAAACTAGTTTGATTACTTCATAAATTAAGATATAACATTTTAAGGAACGTCTGCGTGTATAGAGTTCAGTTTCACGCGAACTACATACGTATTGGACTTTCTTATTTTTTTTCCAATTTAAAGTAAAAATAGGTACGTAAAGTAAACAAAAGTCAAATTTATTTGTACATCATAACTTTTGTTGCATCTGCGTAACGCGTGGCGGCATACTGCATACAACGAATGCGTACACATAATGGCCTCGTCACAATTGATTTTGTCATGTTCATGAATTTTGTGTCAGAAGCAAACATTGTCACAAACGCGCAAAATGTTGGGTTTGCAAATATAAGGAGCAATTCAGACTTAGCACGTGAAACTTATTTCGACTTAACCATTCACATACAAAATTTCGCGAAGCACTTTTAAAAACATTCGCACTTTGCAAAATAAAGTTACTGACATATTTTGTATCTATTCATTTAAATGCAATTTTAATTGTGAAAAATGTTGGGAAAGTACCAATGATTGGGAAAAATTATTACACTTGCAAAGTCTGAAAGCACCCATAGCCAAAACAAATGTCAAACTCTTCTTCTTATGCTTTGCTTGCAAGAAAAGTTGAAAGTTGGCTACTGGTGCAAGTCAGATGGCGCTATGTGATGCGCTTTTTACTGCTCCCCATGCAAACACATGCAATGTACTCATCTGTCAGGACACGATAGGTTAGGTTAGGTTAGGTGGTAGCTGCCCTGATAAGGAAAGCTCACTTGGCAATACGAAGGTCCGCTGTGATAACACATATAACAAAAATAATGGTGACTTAGATCTAGCTACTTAGAGAATCGTTGGCTAGCAACGATAAAGCTCCGAATGATACCGATCTCAACTTTAGAAAAATCCTTGGGAGATCCAAGTTAGCCGCGACCGAAGTACTTTCTCCTAGTTCTGGCAAAAGCTGGGCAATCAAGTATAAGCTGATTTGGTGATTCCACCTCATCATCCTCCATATAGCTGCAGCAGGATGGATTTTCCAGTATATTGAGAAGTACCGCATGGATACCCATGGGACAGTGCCCTGTCAAAACCCCAATGACCATTGATAGGTGAGCCTTAGTGAACCCAATTATTTCAGCAGACCTCCTGCCATTCACTTTCAGCCAGAAAGATCTTGCTACCCTGCAAAACGTGGTGTCCGGCCAACGCTTTGCTGAGCTGACTCGAGCTCCAGCTATGGAGGAGCAATCAACAGGTGCCCAGCGGAATCCCGAAATCCCTACAGCCATCTTCATCCGGTTCAGTTGTACCGATGTGGGCTAAGAGATCCGCTTGACAGTTACCCGGGATATCACTATGGCCCGGGACCCAGATAATCTTAATTGTAAAATAAGTCGATGCAATCGCAAGCGAGGTCAGGCACTCCCAGACCAGCCTCGATCGCATTGATGATGTTAAATTCCCTAACCGTAGTAGCACTGGATAGCATTTCATCCACCGCATCCTGAATCGCAGCAACTTCCGCTTGGAATACACTGCAGTGATTAGCCAACTTAAACTTGCGGCTTACAACCTACCAACCTTTCCGTCCAACTTCGGTCCATCCGTGAACAAGTTAACCGGTCCTATGCCCCACATAATTCCTCTTCCCAACTCCTCTCTCGATTGAATGACTGGGGTGAAGGTTGTATAGGGAGCAGTTATCGGCATACAATAGTCCGTTCTGTCCTGGAGAAGGCTAGAGTGTACGAAGTTAGAAAGCCATAGCCCATATCACGACGCCTGAAAAACGTCCGGGCCACGGCCGCCTTTCCCGCAATATCTACTAGATATATGTTCAGCACGACGTTCAGTGTCAAGGGTCAGGACACGATGCTTCATCAAAAATCTTATGTGCCGAGCCTATAAATTATTTATCAGGCCGTTCCCAGCATACTGAAATGAATGTTTTATTAACAACTCAAACCAGGTTGAAGAGTAATTACTTTTCATAGCCGAAATTTGTACTAAATCCCTATATATATACACATATATGTATGTCGGTGTATAGATATGTTAAAGGGCTCTTCATTTTCTACCTTGCAAACTCGTCGATTCAATTCAAACACGCAGCGGGTGCCTCGATTGCACTTGTGCGCTACCGAATCGGGCCAAACTTGTGTCGCTATCCTTCTGTTCTACATCAAGTGATCTGCTTCTCAGAGATTCTCAGCTAAAATTATCTGCCTTTCATGAATTGTTTTAATTATTACTTTTCTTATAATATAAACATTTCTAAATTTAGTACGCATACAAATCATTTTTATTCCGTATTAAATTTTTTCGACTTTTTATTTTAGTTGCTGGCCGTGAGGATCTGCTGCAAGTGAGGAGCTAAGCTAATTTTATGTGTTAAATACGTTGAGTTCGTCGATACTTTTATCGCTTTAAAATTGTCTGATGCAGATAGTAAAATAATATGGATTATCCAGTGATTTTGTTATGTAAAGCTTTCGAAGATGAGGTGTTTATGAAATGTTGTAAATTCACTTTAAGACATAATACGAATAGGGTTATTCATTCAAACTAGCAAACGCGTCGTAGCCATGGAAATCTGAAGTAATTTTTATACTCAGTTGAGCAGAGCTCACAGAGTATATTAAGTTTGATTGGATAACGGTTGGTTGTACATATATAAAGGAATCGAGATAGATATAGACTTCCATATATCAAAATAATCAGGATCGAAAAAAAATTTGATTGAGCCATGTCCGTCCGTCCGTCCGTCCGTCCGTCCGTTAACACTATAACTTGAGTAAATTTTGAGGTATCTTGATGAAATTTGGTATGTAGGTTCCTGAGCACTCATCTCAGATCGCTATTTAAAATGAACGATATCGGACTATAACCACGCCCACTTTTTCGATATCGAAAATTTCGAAAAACCGAAAAAGTGCGATAACTCATTACAAAAGACAGATAAAGCGACGAAACTTGGTAGATGGGTTGACGTTATGACGCAGAATAGAAAATTAGTAAGATTTTGGACAATGGGCGTGGCCCCGCCCACTTTTACAAGAAGGTAATTTAAAAGTTTTGCAAGCTGTAATTTGGCAGTCGTTGAAGATATCATGATGAAATTTGGCAGGAACGTTACTACTATTACTCTATATGTGCTAAATAAAAATTAGCAAAATTGGATTAAGAACACGCCCGCTTTTTAAAAAAAAATTTTTTTAAATTCAAATTTTAACAAAAAATTTAATATCTTTACTGTATATAAGTAAATTAAGTCAAAATTCAACTCCAGTAATGATATGATGCAACAAAATACAAAAATAAAAGAAAATTTCAAAATGGGCGTGGCTCCGCCCATTTTCATTTAGTTTGTCTAGAATACTTTTATTGCCATAAGTCGAACAAAAATTTACCAATCCTTCTCAAATTTGGTAGGAGCATAGATTCTATGACGGTAACTGTTCTCTGTGAAAATGGGCGAAATCGGTGGAAGCCACGCCCAGTTTTTATACACAGTCCACCGTCTGTCCTTCCGCTCGGCCATTAACACAATAACTTGAGCAAAATCCGATATATCTTTACTAAACTTAGCCCACGTACTTACCTGAGCTCACTTTTTCTTGGTATAAAAAATGGGCGAAATCTGGCCATAACCACGCCCACTTTATCGATATCGAAAATTACGAAAAATGAAAAAAATGCCATAATTCTATACCAAATACGAAAAAAGGGATGAAACATGGTAACGGGATTGGTTTGTTGACGCAAAATATAACTTTGGAAAAATCTTTGTAAAATGGGTGTGACACCTACCATATTAAGTAGAAGAAAATGAAAAAGTTCTACAAGGCGAAATCAACAGCCCTTGGAATCTTGGCAGGAATACTGTTAGTGGTATTGCATATATAAATAAATTAGCAGTACCCGACAGATGATTTTCTGGATCACCTGGTCCACATTTTGGTGGATATCACGAGAACGCCTTCACATATACATCTAAGGGCCACTCGCTTTTAAAACCCTCATTAATACCTTTAATTTGATATCCATATCGTACAAAAACATACCAGAGTCACCCCTGTCCCACCCTAATGGCGATATCTCGAAAAGGCGTCCACCTATAGAACTAATGCCCCCTCTCTCTTAAAATGCTAGTAACACCTTTCGTTTGATACCCATATCGTACAAACATTCTAGAGTAACCCCTGGCCCACCCTAATGGCGATATCTCGAAAAGGCGTCCACCTCTAGACCTAGTGTCCACTCCCTCTTAAAATGCTCAGTAACACCTTTCGTTTGATACCCATATCGTACAAACATTCTAGAGTCACCCCTGGCCCACCCTAATGGCAATATCTCGAAAAGGCGTCCACCTATACACCTAATGCCCACTCCCTCTTAAAATGCTCAGTAACAGCTTTCGTTTGATACCCATATCGTACAAACATTCTAGAGTCACACCTGGCCCACCCTAATGGCGATATTTCGAAAAGGCATCCACCTATAGAACTAAGGATTACTCCCTTTTAAAATACTCATTACCACCTTTCATGTGATACCCATATCGTACAAACACATTCTAGAGTCACCCTGGCCCACCCTAATGGCGATATCTCGAAAAGGCGTCCACCTATAGACCTAATGTCCACTCCCTCTTAAAATGCTCAGTAACACCTTTCGTTTGATACCCATATCCTACAAACATTCTAGAGTCACCCCTGGCCCACCCTAATGGCGATATCTCGAAAAGGCGTTCACCTATAGACCTAATGTACACTCCCTCTTAAAATGCTCAGTAACACCTTTCGTTTGATACCCATATCGTACAAACATTCTAGAGTCACCCCTGTCCCACCCTAATGGCGATATCTCGAAAAGGCGTCCACCTATAGACCTAATGCCCACTCCCTCTTAAAATGCTCAGTAACACCTTTCGTTTGATACCCATATCGTACAAACATTCTAGAGTCACACCTGGCCCACCCTAATGGCGATATCTCGAAAAGGCGTCCACCTATAGAACTAAGGATTACTCCCTTTTAAAATACTCATTACCACCTTTCATTTGATACCCATATCGTACAAACACATTCTAGAGTCCACCTGGCCCACCCTAATGGCGATATCTCGAAAAGGCGTCCACCTATAGACCTAATGCCCACTCCCTCTTAAAATGCTCAGTAACACCTTTCGTTTGATACCCATACCGTACAAACATTCTAGAGTCACCCTTGGTCCAGCTTTATGGCGACATCTCGAAAAGGCGTCCACCTATAGAACTAAGGATTACTTCCTTTTAAAATACTCATTACCACCTTTCATTTGATACCCATATCGTAC
Organism: Eurosta solidaginis; assembly: GCF_040869045.1. Classification (NCBI taxonomy): domain Eukaryota; kingdom Metazoa; phylum Arthropoda; class Insecta; order Diptera; family Tephritidae; genus Eurosta; species Eurosta solidaginis. The sequence continues at coordinate 205,038,948 of NC_090323.1, read as the reverse complement.
AAACACATTCTAGAGTCATCCTGGCCCACCCTAATGGCGATATCTCGAAAAGGCGTCCACCTATAGACCTAATGCCCACTCCCTCTTAAAATGCTCAGTAACACCTTTCGTTTGATACCCATATCGTACAAACATTCTAGAGTCACCCTTGGTCCACCTTTATGGCGATATCTCGAAAAGGCGTCCACCTATAGAACTAAGGATTACTCCCTTTTAAAATACTCCTTACCACCTTTCATTTGATACCCATATCGTACAAACACATTCTAGAGTCACCCCTGGCCCACCCTAATGGCGATATCTCGAAAAGGCGTCCACCTATAGACCTAATGCCCACTCCCTCTTAAAATGCTCAGTAACACCTTTCGTTTGATACCCATATCGTACAAACATTCTAGAGTCACCCCTGGCCCACCCTAATGGCGATATCTCGAAAGGGCGTCCACCTATAGACCTAATGCCCACTCCCTCTTAAAATGCTCAGTAACACCTTTCGTTTGATGCACATATCGTACAAACACATTCTAGAGTCACCCCTGGCCCACCCTAATGACGATATCTCGAAAAGGCGTCCACCTATAGACCTCATGCCCACTCCCTCTTAAAATGCTCAGTAACACCTTTCGTTTGATACCCATACCGTACAAACATTCTAGAGTCACCCCTGGCCCACCCTAATGGCGATATCTCGAAAAGGCGTCCACCTATAGACCTAATGCCCACTCCCTCTTAAAATGCTCAGTAACACCTTTCATTTGATTCCCATATCGTACAAACACATTCTAGAGACACCCCTGGTCCACCTTTATGGCGATATCTCGAAACGGCGTCCACCTATGGAACTAAGGATCACTCCTTTTCAAAATACTCATTAACAGCTTTCATTTGATACCCATATCGTACAAACACATTATAGAATCACCCCTGGTCCACCTTAATGGGGACATCTCGAAAAGGCGTCCACCGATAGACCTAAGGCCCACTCCCTCTTAAAATGCTCAGTAACACCTTTCATTTGATACCCATATCGTACAAACAAATTCTAGAGTCAGCCCTGGTCTACCTTTATGGCGATATCCCTAAATGGCGTTCATCCATAGAACTATGGCCTATTCTCTCTTAAAATACTCTTTAATACCTTTCATTTGATACACATGTTATACAACCACATTCCAGGGTTACCCCAGATTGATTTTCCTTATTTTGTCTCCATAGCTCTCAACTGAGTATGTTATGTTCGGTTACACCCGAACTTAGCCTTCCTTACTTGTTCATATTAGTTTACGAGCATCGCACAACTCGCATAAGAATCGGGACAGGGAGTAGCATACATCTATATTGGGTCCCAGGCCATTTGGGAATAGATAGGAATGAAAAAGCGGATGAACTAGCTAAAAAGAGCGCATCCCTTGAAGCTTGCTCCGTAGATGTAAATGTAGGAAGTGCGGGTTGGAGGGGGAAACGATCGAGCACGTTCTGTGCTCGTGCCCTACAATTGCCAGGCTAAAACTACAGCTATTAGGAGTGATACAGCTACCAGATCTAGAAGCAGCAAGTGGCTTAAGTCTTAGAAAGCTTCTAGTATTTGTAGAAGAGGACGGAGTTATTTTATAACATAGTCCTGGTTTTGATAGGGTAACACTACGGACTCATTCATACTATGTGAGGTCCTCATGCACCGGTCAGTTCCACCTAACCTAACCTTACTAGCATCGCACGATTAAAGAGCTTAACGCGCGATTGCGAGTTTGAATGAATTGACCTAAAAGTTTCAGACCTCTTTCTTTTCATTGGAAATTTTTAAAGTAAGGTCCGCCTTGGTGAGAATATAATAAATCTTAGAAGCATGAGAAACTGCAAATAAAAACATTTTCTAAAAGTAGTCTCGGCTTTCGTTAGCCGTTGCTGGACAGCAGCCAAATATGATTTTCAACATCGTACTACTTTTGCCTTATTTTAATCTCTTTGCAATCTATCCGACAACATATCTATCCTAGCAAAGTCAGGATGGATGCACAGAAAATGCTCAGTCCTGTCATCCTCCTCATGACAAAAACCTTGCCATATACCATACAACAGTCACACCATTCGAAGTCAACCGTTGACAATCCACAATTTGCCCGCAGTCTCTTCTATTCAATGAGAGCATACATCTAGCCAGCCTGAGATTGGTGACATTATTGGTTTTGTCCACCTACAATCACTCAATGTTTCCCAGTATTCGCTTTGCAAATTATTCGGAAACTTGTTGCCGGCGCAGAAGAAAGTAAGGAGACTTCGATCATGCCAGATCATACATCTATACTGGGTTCGGAATAATAAAGGGATAGAAGATAATGAAAAGGCGGATGAGTTGGCAAAAAGAGGGTGCAGCACTCGATGAATCTAAAAAGAAGGCAGGAGTGGCAAGCAGTAAAGGCGTGGACAATTTTTAATGATGATAATTTAGTGTAGTTGTTGTTGTTGTTGTATTACTGATAAGCACACTCTCCGAGGGTTTTGGGGAGTGTTATCGATGTTGATGGTCCTTTGCTGAATATCAACTCATTTCCAGGGACCCCGGTGTAGCCATTTTTAGGCAACATTGCTTCCATTACTCAATACTACGTTCAAGGCCCTGAGGCTTTCAAATGCCTCAACCTGAAAGACTGAAGCATACTATGTAAGACGAAAGTAAGGTTTGTCACCATTGTCTTCAACAAATACCCTAGCGTCTGACCAAAATGAAGTTTTGGATCTGTCAATAAAGATTCTGATGTGTAAGACCGCGCTCATTATGGGGATTAAACCAATGTCGTGCTTCATTCAATAAAAAAATGTCTATGGTGAACGCAAATGTGGCCTAGAGTCGTAGGAAATGAAAAGCCCCAGACAATATTTATCTAGTTCTATTCTGTGTTCTACCACTATACGTTCCTTTTCATCCTGCAGGTTGCCTTGATGGCCTCCGCATTTGAGCTTTCAGAGCTTAGAGGTTTAGCAAGCTGATTTGCAAACAGTTGCGGATCCAGGGGGAGGGGGCGAGGGGGCGATCGCCTCCCCCCTCTCCCCCTAATGTAAACATTCTATTGCGGCCAAGTATCCTCTGGGTAGCCACTAAACGTTTAGTGGTGAGCTAATGTGAGAAGGCGACAATCTGGCTAGACCACTCTGACATAATCGGATTAAGGGCTAGCCAGGGGATCTTTCATCAGCAGCGTCTGTCCACCACGAGGTGCGGCTGCAAGCGGGCGTCTATTTTGCAATTAATTAATATTTTCACCCCCGCTGAGCGGGTTGTGCGCTGGGCTTGACCACACTCAAACCATACTCCAATGAAAAGTAACAACAAGCCTCGGATAAAAGACATCCCCATATTGATGACGACCATGACAAAACGTTTGAAGGACAATGAATTGATGGCATGCACCTGGAACGTCCGCTCCCTGAATGGGATTGGTGTAGATGCCCGGCTGGTTGATGTCCTCGTCAAGGCAAAATCTGACATAACCGCCATCCAAGAAATGCGTTCGACGAATCCAGGAAGAAAGAATATTAAAAATTGTGACATCTATTGGAGTGACCATACAAATCAGAGCAGTTTCGGCGTCGGATTCGTGGTGGGAGAGAGAATTTGTCGCCAAGTACTGGCGTTCACGGCTGTGGACGAATCTCTCGCCGCTATCCGAATAAAAGTAAATTTTTTTAATATATCATTCATCTGCGCCCATCCACTCACAGAGGAGAAAGACGATGAGGTGAAAGACGCTTTTTATGAACAATTAGAACGCACATACGAGCGCTGCCCCCGTCATGATATAAAAGTCGTGCTTGGCGACTTTAACGCCAGGGGTGCAAAGAAGGTTTTTTTGGCACTACAGTCGGAAAGTTCAGCCTACACAATGAAACTTCTCCTAAAGAACTGAGGCTGATTGAATTTGCCGATGCTCGAAACATGGTCATTTCCAGCACGAGGTTCATGCATAAAAAGATACATCAAGCGACATGGCTGTCCCCCGATCGAAATACTCGCAATCAGATCGATAACGTTGTGATAGACGGACGGCATGCCTCCAGTGTTTTAGATGTGCGCACGATCAGAGGACCTAACATCGCCTCGGTTCATTATCTCGTCGCAACCAAAATACGCACCCGCCTCTGCGCGACTAAAAACAAGGAACAAAAACACACAAGGAAAGCTAGACGTCGAAAGGGTGCAATCGCAACAGACTGCCAATGACTCTCACGCCTGCTCTATGAGAGCGCCGTTAGTTCTGCTTACTCCAAACTGGAAATAGAAGCGCTAAAGATGGGTTTGATGGTGAATGAGGACAAAACGAAGTACCTGCTGTCATCGAACAAAGAGTCAGCGCATATGCGCCTTGGCAACCACGCTACTGTTGGCAAATAGTAAAAGTCTTCGTTTATTTGGGAATCAGCATTAACACTAACAACACCATCAGCTCTGAAATCCAGCGAAGAATCACTCTTGCCAATATATGTTACTTTGTACTAGGTAGACAATTGAAAAGTTAAGTCCTGTCTCACGCTCCACCTGTCACTGAGCGTACCCGTCCTGCTATATGGTGCAAAAGCATGAACCATGACAACATCAGATGAAACGGCTCTGGGAGTGTTCGAGAGGAGCTCTACGCGTTGTCGATGGCGAATACCGAAGAAGATTTAACGATAAGCTGTACAAGCTATACGCAGACATCAACATAGTCCAGCAAATTAAAATGCAGCGGCTGCGCTGGCTAGGCCATGTTATGTAAATGAAAGATGACGCTCTGGCCAAGAAAGTGTTTCTATCGGAATCCGCCTATGGAAGCACAGGTAGAGGGCGGCCCCCACTCCGTTGGAAGGACCAGGTGGAAAACGATTTAAACTCCCTTGGTGTGACCAATTGGCGCCGGTTGGCGGAGAGAAGGAGCGACAGACGCGCCTTGTTGGACGGCCATGACCGTTTAAACGGTTAAGCGCGTAACATGCTGAAAGGTCAAGCACAATATATTTAAGATCTTATGAACGCAGTACATCAATCAAGGCTTAACAAAAAATAATTCTGGACTCCTATATAAAGAGTTGGTAAAGACCACTTAAGATGTCCACTTACTTAAAAATTTGTACTATCTTACTACTGTTGGTGCAAAAGTAAGTCCACATACCGCAAATTAGCAAAATATGTATGCACATATGTTGTACATGTTTATCAATACGAGATGGCGCCATACACTACAAATTTGGCCACAAACCTTAAACAAAATTTATTATCCTCTTAAATTCTAGTTAATATCCTCTAAATAGCAAAAAAATATATACATTCTCAAAAAAAGTAATAAGAAGTCAAAATATTGTTACTTTTTGGTGTAAGAAATGATTTCTCATTAGCACGGGTAACCTTTTCTACCCACCGCTGACTCTGTGGTTAGGCATCATGTGTCAAATTAGGGTAAAATTACTTGAAAATCGATATGGTGCTTATAACATTAGAGTGGCCATTTTATTTTTCTACATCACACTAGGACACCAATTCAGGTATCAGCGCAGCAGTGCTCGCCGAGCTGGCTGTGTGAATTACACAGGAGCGAAATAAAACAAATAAATTAGTGGCAAGCAATCTACGAGCAGTCTTGCTCGCGTGAAATTTCTTAAAAAGTGAGGCGTAGAATTAAGGTTGAGTTGGTCTTACTTATGACTATCAATAGAAATTTGACGCGTCCAACGATTTTATTTATTTCTCCTTCTATTTAGTTCATTTAGTGACTCATTATTACAAGGAATCTTTCCCGACAATTTGTTACAATCTAATTCCTCAATACATAATCCTTCCAAAGACTTTATTCGACTCTGCGCCACGTATGCTTGTCCCTCCCCGAACTCCAAAGTATTTTCATGTAACTTCCACCGGACTGTATGTATTATTTGTTCCAAATATTAGCCAAATCGGACCACAAATACGATTCTTTTTTAATATCTCGACCCTTACGCCACCTAGCGGTGATTTTTCATAGGTTGCTTTCTTTTCATGTTTGTATTGTGTGTTCCAAATATGAGCCAAATCGGACCACAAATACGTTTTTTTGGGATATCTCAATCCTTGCGCCACCTAGCGGCGATTTTTTTCATAGGTCGCTTTCTATTCATGTTGTGTATGTGCTCCAAATATGAATCAAATCGGACCACAAATACGATTTTTTGAAATATTTCGATCGATGTGCCACCTATCGCAGTTTTTATACCTTTCATGAACATGAAATGGTATATTAACTTTGGTCCGATGTTTGTAACGTTGAGAAATATAGAAGATAGACTCACCATTAAGTATACCGAATTGATCAGGGCGACGAACTGAGTTGATATAGCCATGTCCCTCTGTCCGTCCGTCCGTTTGTTTGAACGCAAACTAGTACCTCAAATTTTGAGATATCTCAATGAAATTTGGCACAAGGATGTATTTTTGTATTATATTAGACATTTGTCGGAGCCGGTAGGATCGGACCACTACAACATATATCTCCCATACAACCGATCGTTCAGATAAGACGATTTTGGTCATTCCTGCCGCAATTTAGAAAGTATAAACGTGAAACTCGGTGATATACATTCTAATATATCATAGAAGATATCCTGAAGAAATCACTTTGATCGGAGCTATATATAGTATATATCCCATACAACCGATCGTTCAGATAGAAAGATTTTTGGCATTTTCTCCCTTAATTTCCAATATGAAAACGTTAAACTTGGTGATATTTATTCTAATATATCATAGAAGATTTCATGAAAAATCATTTCGATCGGAGCTATATATAATATATATCCAATACAACCGATCGTTCAGATAGAAAGATTTTTAGCCATTTCTCTTTTAATTTCCAATATAAAAACGTTAAATTTGGTGATATTTTTTCTAATATATCATAGAAGATTTCCTGAAAAAATCACTTTGATCGGGGCTATATGTATATCGTATATACCTATCCCATACAACCGATCGTTCAGATAGAAAGATTTTTGGCCATTTTTCCAAAATAAAAACGTGAAACTTGGTGATATATATTCTAATATATCATAGAAGATTTCCTGTAAAAATCATTCCGATCGGATCTATATATAATATATATCCCATACAACCGATCGTTCAGATAAAGGGGTTTTTTGCCATTTTTTATTTTATATTTATCTTAAAAATTATTTAGGTATGTACATCTGTTCACTATATATTTCTTATCTTATACATCCGATTATTTGGAGATTACGAACGGGATACGATTATTGTTCAGCCCCATTCATGAAAGGTATGAAGTTTTCGGCACAGCCGAAGACAGTCCCGTCCTTACTTGTTTTCTTATTATTGCATTGTCATCGGGTTCTGAACTATATTCCAAGTTTCCAGCTTGTAGCTTATCGGGAAGTTACTTAAATTTTAACTAAAAAATTCGTAAACAACGGCTGGTCGCTACACGGAGTTAAACTAAATAAAACCGTTTAAAAGTCACTTCTTAAAAGTCGATAAACCACAGTGTGAAAAAATATGGATATCTTTATATCGCAGGTAGACTTTTTTGGAATACTCGAATGTGCACACTCTACTAGGTTTCTATTATCTGCTCGGTCATTCAAATAGTGTCAGCCTAGATACGCTGACGACACTGTGTAGAGAAGAAAAGGAGCACAGTATTGCGAGCAAAGTTTGCCATCGAGAAGCCGTTCACGAAATAAGTAGCTATATGTATATAATTTATTCTCCACTAGATTTTCACTTTTGCTCTCTGAGAGAAAACTTCGACCAACAAATGTAACCAGGGTGTGAAGTGGAGAAAAAAAAGGTATGTAATCGTTTTTAAAAAGTAAAAAGTTAATACTACGAGTTTTAAACATCAGAGAGATTTCAAGTCCGGGTCGAAACGCTGCATGAACAATATTTAGACCTGATTACGTGGTGCAGAGCGTACTGAAGAGATAAGGACAAACCTTCTTCCTATTGCCCGTAAGCGAGGGAATGATAAAACTGATAGCGGAAATACACCAGCGCCAGTAAAAGATTGATGAAAAAAGTTCTACTTTCTCAGGACTGGATAGAGGGACAAGTCAAAGCGCTTGTCCTCAGTTTTTGCGCCTTGGTAGCCAAGTCATCTTTCAAACCATGAAGAACTTGTTTTCATGGTCGATAAATCTCTTATCACAACACTTTTGACATAAGTATGTATGTCGGAGAAGAAAATACGATGAAAATATCAGATGACAAAGGTTTTTCATAGGACTAAGGAACGTGTTAGCACATTTAGTGATGGGTTGCGCTAAATTTTTGCAAATAGACTTATTTCGTCAGATAAAAACTCAGTCCTAAACTGGGTGTTTGTATGAAAACCCTGCCGTGGCAGCAGCGTAAAGTTGATAAATTTGCTTAGTTGGAAAGGTCAATTGGTATTTTTTAAGCGCCGATCAAAGAAAAATAATAAAAGACCCATTTTCATATGCTTCGGTGGGGTGTCACTCAGGGAGCACTTCCCATTCTTGGCAAGGAAGGGACATCCTAATGTACATACGCACAATATTATTAATATATTAGGGTGGCCGTTATAAATCAAATTTCCCATTTCTTCCAGTCTCACTACTTCAAGCGGTAATAGCAAGGACACAGACGCCGGTCGAAGGATATGTTCATATTTTAACATACATAGTGAGGCTGTGTAGGTTGGATCCCTCTGATCACAGCGTTACTTTTTCCAATCGGAACCAAAATTTATATGTGATATCGCCTACTATAATATTATAGTTATTGAATATTAAATAAAATACTTTAAACAAAATTGTTAAGTTAAACGGTTTTATGGAAAACAATACTTACATTAAGTAATAATCTTATATTTATTTCTAATTGCTGTTTTTATGTATGTTCAGGCCCCTTTTTCACTCTCATTTGGAATACAAATCTATAAATAAAGTTTTGGTTGTTAAGATGGAGATTCGTGCTATTAGCGAGTTTTGGGCATTATAAGTCGTAGTGCTTTTGTTTAGCTATATTTTATTTAAATAATTTGTTAAAAATAAACGATTGTGACCACACAAAGAAATCTATTTCTACTGTGGCACTATTGTGAATATTTGATTAGAACTATCACTGCATTACTGCCAGTTGCTAGCATTCGCCAGATGGCAGCGCAAGTCTCAAGTTTTTATTGATAGATGATTGATTGATAGAACAGCTGATTTCTGTTGATATTTGATATAATATTTTTGTTGCTTAAGATGCGCAGGGGTCCGGCTCGTAATGCTATAATAATAAATGCTATAAAATAATTAAGTAGGTCCTAGGTACTAGTCATCGCACTCCCCATCAATCTAGGACGTTGATAAGACAATTAAATAAAAGCGTTGGGCGCTCGCTACACAGAGTCATGCTAAATAAAACCGTTAAAAAACCAAACATTTAATTGAAATATATAGAAAAATCTTTTCTCAACCCTGTGCGACCCTTCTTACTGTCGCAGATGCTAAATAAAACCGTTAAAAAACCAAACATTTAATTGAAATATATAGAAAAATCTTTTCTCAACCCTGTGCGACCCTTCTTACTGTCGCAGATTGGGGTCAAACTTTTTATATGATATTTTTATACCCAGCTGTACTTGTACACAGGATATTATAACTTTGATTGAATAACGGTTGGTTGTACAGGTATAAAGGAATCGAGATAGATATAGACTTCCATATATCAAAATCATCAGTATCAAAAAAAATTTGATTGAGCCACGTCCGTCCGTCCGTCTGTCCGTTAACACGATAACTTGAGTAAATATTTAGATATCTTTACAAAATTTGGTACACGAGCTTATCTGGACCCAGAATAGATTGGTATTGAAAATGAGCGAAATCGGATGATAACCACGCCCACTTTTTATATAGGTATATAACATTTTGGAAAACACAAAAACCTGATTTAGTAAATAATACGCCTAGAATGTTGAAATTGACGTGTGAAATGGTATTGAGACTCTTGATAAAATTTGAAAAAAATTTTTAAAATGGGCATGGCACCGCCCACTTGTGATAAAATCAATTTTACAAATATTATTAATCATAAATCAAAACTCGTTAACCCTATCGTAACAAAATTCGGCACAGAGGTTGCCTTTACTATAAGTAATGCTTTGAAGAAAAATTAACGAAATCGGTTAAGGACCACGCCTACTTTTATATAAAAGATTTTTAAAAGGGTGGTGGACGAATAAAATAAGCTATATCTTTGCAAAAAAGCGCTTTATATCAATAGTATTTCATTTCCCAAGTGAATTTATTACAATATATAGGAAAAACTTAAAACTAAACAAGTAAGGAACGTTAAGTTCGGGCGTAACCAAACATTACATACTCAGTTGACAGCTATGGTGACAACATAAGGGAAAATAACAATGTAGGAAAATGCACCGAGTTCCAGGGTTACCGGAATGTGTTTGTATGACATGTGTATCAAATGAAAGGTATTAAAGAGTATTTTATGAGGGAGTGGGCCATAGTTCTATAGGTGGGCGCCATTTAGGGATATCGCCATAAAGGTGGGCCAGGGCTGACTCTAGAATGCGTTTGTACAATATGGGTATCAAATTAAAGGTATTAATGAAGGTTTTAAAAGGGAGTGGTGGTAGTTGTATATGTGAAGGCGTTTTCCAGATATCGACCAAAATGTGGACCAGGGTGACCCAGAACCACGAAGAGTATTCCTGCCAAGATTTCAAGGGTTTTTTAGTTCGCCCTGTAGAACTTTTTCATTTTCTTCTACTTAATATGGTAAGTGTCACACCCATTTTACAAAGTATTTTTCTAAAGTTATATTTTACGTCAATAAACCAATCCAATTACCATGTTTCATCCCTTTTTTCGTATTACGTATAGAATTATGGCATTTTCTTCAGTTTTCGTAATATTCGATATCGAAAAAGTGGGCGTGGTCATAGTCCGATTTCGGCCATTTTTCATACCAATACAAAGTGTGTTCAGATAAGTACGTGAACTGAGTTTAGTAAAGATATATCGATTTTTGCTCAAGTTATCGTGTTAATGGCCGAGCGACAGGACAGACGGTCGACTGTGTATAAAAACTGGGCGTGGCTTCAACCGATTTCGCCCCTTTTCACAGAAATAAGTTACCGTCCTAGAATCTAAGCCCTTACCAAATTTCACAAGGATTGGTAAATTTTTGTTCGACTTATGACATTAAAAGTATCCTAGAGAAAATAAATGAAAAAGGGCGGAGCCACGCCCATTTTGAAATTTTGTTTTATTTTTGTATTTTGTTGCACCATATCATTACTGGAGTTAAATCTTGATTTAATTTACTTATATACTGTAAAGATATTAAATTTTTTGTTAAAGTTTGACTTAAAAAAAATTTTTTTTAAGTGGCCGTGGTCGTTCTCTGATTTTGCTTAGTTTTATTAAGCATACATATAGTAATAGGAGTAACGTTCCTGCTAAATTTCATCATGATATTTCCAACGACTGCGAAATTACAGCTTGCAAAACTTTTAAATTACCTTCTTTTAAAAGTGGGCGGTGCTACGCCCATTGTCCAAAAGTTTACTAATTTTCTATTCTCCGTCAAAAGTTTAACTCACCTACCAAGTTTCATCGCCTTATCCGCCTTTGGTAATGAATTATCGCACTTTTTCGGTTTTTCGAAATTTTCGATATCGAAAAAGTGGGCGTGGTTATAATCCGATATCGTTCATTTTAAACATCGATCTGAGATGAGTGCTCAGAAACATACATACCAAATTTCATCAAGATACCTTAAAATTTACGCAAGTTATCGTGTTAACGGACGGACGGACGGACGGACGGACATGGCTCAATCAAATTTTTTTTCGATCCCGATGATTTTGATATATGGAAGTCTATATCTATCTGTTCAACCAACCGTTATCCAATCAAAGTTAATATACTCTGTGAGCTCTGCTCAACTTAGTATAAAAAAGGGCGTGGCACCGCCCCTTTTGTGACTAATAGAAAATTGTATGTTTTTAGAGCCATAACTCGAAGATAAATTAGTTCAGAATAGAACCATATGTACGTATATATATTATTGCGCAGCCTTGTAACACTATTAAGCACACAAAACAAACAACATCATTTAAAGTGTACAGCTGGGTATATAGTTCGGTTTCACCTTAACTTAGACTTCCTTTCTTGTTGATCATTTTTATACCGTTTGATGTGGTTAGACTGAAAAAATTGGAAATTTGATTTATACCAACCACGCTAATGTACACATCTATCCAAAAGCAAGATCTAAACAAACTCAGTTAACTTTACATCCAGTACGAGTTCATACATACACTATATTTTTTTTTAACTTTATTTGTTTCTCAAGTGCAGACTCTTGACTCATTTGTTACTGAAATACGAGTAGGATAATTGTGATCCGAGCGCACATATCCAACTTTACAACTGCGGGCTGCAACTCGATGCCTTCGTCAATTATGCTTGACATATCCAATTGGGCATATGAATGGGCTCCGATTTGCGGATATGACAATGCACTCAAAACCTACATGCATACATATGTATGTGAGTATGCATGTATGCCTTGAATGTCAATTTTGAAGTGTTGAAATCATTGATTATGTTGACAACTAAAAATTAAAAAAAAAAAACAAATTAACATTTGCAGAACTGAAGAGTTTGGGCTGAATGCTGACAACATCAGGCGAGATGGTCTGGTTGTATTCGAGAGAAAAAAGAGGCTTTAAGGTATTCTCGTCCGAAGCCGAATATAAGAAAAAGGAAGACGGACGCCCACTTTCATAGCAAAAGGGGCAATGTCTCAAAATTTGGAAGTAGAAGTGGCTAGCGTGATTTGTAGTACGGCCAAAACCAAGAGATCCGTTCATGCATTGTCACCATGGCCGTTTGAGTATTAGCCCAAGAAGCATACCGTTCCGATGGTAGAAGATCAATTGTGAAATTGTGTTGAATAAGTTTGTTTTAGGTGGGTGTGATGGTGGGTATCTGTAGAGAATCTGTGCCAGTGAAACACAGACTTGCTTTCCACCTCTGCGACAACTTATGATTAGAGATCAATTACAGCATTCTACGGATCAGAATTGGCTGACTCTCTGCTAACCTGGCATATGGTCTCAGCCACACAGCACGCCAATTTATTAAAACCCTTTAATTCTGTTCTTGGAGCACCGGTTATATTACAGAAATGCAGCTCGACTTCAAGCAGGTGTCCACTCCCTCCGGGTCAGCTAAACAAAAATACTTGGCGCACTTTACTTCCGACGAGATTTAGGCAAAGCAAGGCGGGCCGGGAGCTACACGTTTTATACAAACTCCGAACAACATCTGCAAGACAGATGAATTTTTATGACAGAAATATATTCGGATGGCAGAGGGTTTTAAGTCCGGGTGAACTCTTATAAGAACGAAAACGACGACTTTGTAACCGATGTCCAGAGTGTAATTGGATTATGGAGGAAACACTTCTCTGCTCTTTGCAAAATATCATCGGACGAGTGCATGCCCGATGATTGGAATCTAAGTGCTCTTTGCCCAGTCCACAAGAAAGGGCATACTGCAAACTGCGCCAACTATCGCGGAATCAGCCTTCTTATTATCGCATATAAGGTCCTGTCAAGTGTACTGTGCGAAAGCTTCAGACCTGGTAAATCTACACCCGACCAGCCTATCGTGTGATTTCTTTAATTTGATGCTGGAGAAAATTATACCAACTGCAGAACTTAACCGCTGTGGAACAAAAGTGTGCAATTTTCGGCGTATGTTGATGACATTGATATCATCGGCCTAAACACCCGCGACGTAAGTTCTGATTACTCCAAACTGGAAAAATAAGCGGTAAAGATGGGTTTGTTGATGAATGGGGACAAAACGAAGTAACTGCTGTCATCGAGCAAAGAGTCGGCGCATATGCGCCTAGACAACCACACTACCGTTGGCAGCCATAATTTCAAGAATCACTCTTGCAAATAAATGTTACTTTGGACTAGGTAGGCAATTGAAAAGTAAAGTCCTGTCTCACGCTCTACAAGTCACTGATGGTACCCGTCCTGCTATATAGTGCAGAAGTATTGACCATGACAACATGAGATCAAGCGGTTCTGGGAGTGCTCGAGAGAAAAGTTATTCGAAAAATCTATGAACCTCTACGTGTTGGCGATAGCGAGTATCGAAAAAATTTTAATCATGAGCTGTAAGAGCTTAACGCAGACATAAACAGAGTCCAGCGAATAAAAACGCAGCGGCTACGTTGTATAGGTCATGTTATGCGAATAAAAGATGACGCTCCGGCTAAGAAAGTATCTTTATCGGAACCCGCCTATGGTAGCATAGGAAGAGGGCGGCCCCCACTCCGCTGTAAGGACCAGGTGGAAAATAATTAAAACTTCCTTGGTGTGATTGGCGCCAGTTGGCGGAGCGAAGAAGCTACTGGATCACCTTGTTGGACGGCTATAAACGTTTAAACGGCTAAACGACAATTAACGTAACGTAACGGTTGGCAAACCACTGTCAAAGGCGAGCACGCTTTGAAAACTGTTTTCTTATGGAAAAATCTGTTTTTTTAATATTTTATGCCCAGGACTTGAATCCAGGAAGTTCGGTGTGGTAGGCGGAGCACGCTACCACCCCACCATTGCGCCCACTAACTCTTACTGCCTCGAAAAAGGTGGATATTCTAACGTGGTGGTTGCAGTTCTTTCAGCCATTTTTCTGACATGCGTGCAGCCTCGTCCACAGCGGGAATTCGAACCCCATACGTATACCTAGATACACATATAAATACATACTTATATGCCTAATGGTGTCCCCCATTTTGGGATTGTCCGCCAAGATTTGCTCAGCGCCATAATATCATCACGCATCAACGGCAACCAATACAAAAATGGGGGACGACATTATGATACGTGCGACATGTGAATATTGTATATACAGATTTATTCTTTACATAAACGTGTTTGTACATATAGATGTGTATTGATATATTGCGTATGTATGCACATATATTTGCTTAGAGGCTTTGGGAACGTGGGTGCTTGGATCAAAGAGCTAAATGGTTCAAGGAAACTACGATGGCTTGCTCCGATGTTTAACAAAGAAATAGAAAGTTAATACTTTATAACTATAAGACGGCATTCAGGCGGAGGCATTTCTTGGCCGGCAACTCGTAGACCATATGGGAAAGAGCATTGAGAAATGTGGATAGATATTGCCAAGTCGCCGCCATTCAGTCAATATATTTTAAGCTCTCGATTTAAAAAATGTTTGCTACGCAATATGAAAATGAATGGCAACTTTTTGACAGTAGCGCATACAAGTAAAGCAACAAATGTTGCATGTGTGAACATGACAAGCACTACCGGCATATCAAAAAGGAAATCCCTCGAAAATAAGCAACACGCAGTTGCACTCTCTGACCAAGATTTAGGATAATTTAAGAATTAAAGGGCCAATTAAACTTCCTTAACCCTAACGCCACAGTCGGGACCATACCCATATCCGTAACCATCTCCAATGTAATCGATTAATGGTGCCTTAACCTAAAAATTGTGAAAATTTCATAAAAATGAAGAAAACGCAAAAAATTACAAACATATACCACAAAAAATAAGTATCTTAGTCAAAACGTATCCAAAACAATAAATAAAATCAACAAAAAGTTAATAAATTCTCCAACTCAAATATTTTTAGGTTATGGATATGGCGAAAAACCAATTGGTTGGCTATGGTATGGTTATGGCGTTAGCGTTATGGTATGGCGCCATTAATCGATTACTTTGATTTACATAAGGTTGGTTCGATCAGCAGTTTTATCTGGTTATGGATAAGTCACCATTAATTGGCCCTTAAGGGCCTGGCAAAGTTGACGTAGACATAATGCCATAGTCATAATCATATTTTTGCTTATCTATATCAATTGACATCGGTTATTGGTGCCTTAACCTAAAATATGTGAGAGTTTCATAAAAAGAAGAAAAATAATAAGTCTCTTAGTCAAAACGTATCGAAAACCAAAAATAAAATATCTCCAAAAAGTTAGTGAATTCAACAAATAAAGTAACGTATGGTGAACGAAATCCGAACACAACTTGTGAAAACAAAAGCTAAGTACCCCTAATTTATTAAAAACAAATTTCAGTGCATAACGGGGCATCTTTGTGACATTTTCGCGTAAAAATTATTTATATGAGGCCACCATTAGTAGTCAAAATGTCTTTGAACGAGTTTCAGTGGAGCGAATTAATTTGGAAATTTTATGAAAATAATCCTGTCAAAAGCACAAACGTAATATTTCTTCACTTTAGGGACATGGGATTTAAGATAACATCCATATGTAAGACTATTAGGCTTTTCAGAGATAATAAAAGCATATCTCGAAAAAAAAGGTTCCGACAAAAAATGGAATTTACAAGACAGTAAAGTATGTGAAAGGTTGAAAGCAGATACAGTGGGGCGCAAAGCAAAACTGTTCCGTCAGCTCGGACAAACACACCAAGTTGATAAGAAAGAAAATCGAAACCAGCTACTACAGAAAAGCAGGCACAAACAATTAAATCCAGGTTGCGGCTACTTTCGCAAAACTATTTTTCCACATCTTCAACTTACAAATGAGTTATGGACGATTAGAGCTCCTTCACAGTGGAAGGCAACAAATGACACCCAAAGTATTACTTCTAGTCCAAAAAACGAAAATCTTCCGACAAAGTGATATATATTCAAAATACTAAATTTCCCGGGAAAGTTTTGTTGTGGCGAACAATCAGCGAGCGTGGAATAAGTGAGCCCGTATCTTTCAAGGGTAGTTTAGCCGTTTCTGCTCAGTCTTAAATAGAGAAATGCATTCCAGAATTTCAAAACATTATTAAAAAGAGGAAAGTTAGTGTTCCGGCTGGATTTGCATCTTCACATTATGCGAAAAGCAAGCTAAGGGACGTACATAGCCGGAAAATTGAATTTGTACCTAAAAAGTACAACCCCCCAAACGTTCCCCCATCTGAGACCAATTGAAACTTTTTGGGCAAATTATAATAGGCTTGCTTATGGGGAAGGATAGACTGCAAAAAATACGACTTATTTAGTTAATAAAATCAAAAAGTGGCTTAAAAACATCGATACAAAAGGAAATCAAGAACCAATGAGGAAATTTCCGGAAAAAATACGAAAAGCAAACCGTAATGGAGCAAATATTTATTTATAAATTTATCTTATATATCTAGATATTAAAATAAATTTACTTTAAATAAAAGAAATATCATTTCATACTTTGTTTGGACTGTAATATATTTGTTCAGATTTCATTCACCATACGTTATTTATAGGTTATGTATATGGCGAAAAACCAAAACACCAATTGGTTGGTATGGTATGGCACCATTGCCCAATTACATTGATTTCCATAAGGTTGGTTCGATCAGCTGTTTTATCTAGTTATGGATAAGTCACCATTAATTGGCCCTTTATACTGCTATGTACCACGTCACCGTAATTTTTGCTATTTTTAAAACAAAATAAGCAACAACAAAAAGGCGGCATCCTATAGCGGCATTTTCCACTAAATGCTATCTTCTTAAAGCAATAGCCAACAACAAACAGCAAGTGCGAGTCGCTTTTGCTTTTGTGACTGGTGTAGCAATGGAACTACAGGAATAAGCACACATCCATATATCCACATGCGTGGGGCACCAGCGGCAGCGTTTGTGCCTTTAGCTGGGGATGACGACAACGATTGTCGATGGAAACGAAACAGACGCCGCCTGCCGTGGCCCCATTACAAAGAATACAAATAGCATTCACCAACCAACGGCAATTGGTTTCGGTTGGGCATCTTTCAACGCACAAATATAAATATATATGTATGTACATACCTATGCATATATAAATACATACATATATATTTAGTATATATATATACATATATAAATGTTCTTTAGTTGATTCATTCTTGTTATTTGTGAAATTTGGCTGTTGGCCTTCATGCCAAAAAAAAAATCGACTTATAGAACTTTTTACAAGACCACAGGAAATTCCGTTTCCTTCAAATACCTGATGTGTACGCATTAAACTAACTAATTTTATCTTAATATGACGATGTCTACCAACAACAGTCATCCAGGGCTCCGTGATCTCAATTTCATTATAAAAATGTGCTTATGCGGAACGAAGCGCAGGTGCTAGCGTTCGCAGCTTCGTAGAGCTTATTGAACCAATAAAGCAATATAGAAGAAGAAAACTCACATTTGGATGGCTGATTGGTATAATAATCTTTAACAACTTTGGTCGCTAGTAGTTCTCTGCCTCTACCCGCATCTCCCTTTCAGGGTGTCCCCTCTCCTCACCCTATATTTCCCACTCTTTCCCTTCACCCTTTCCTTTCCTTTTTTTCTTTTCGTCTTCCTTTTCTTCATTCTTTTTGTTCTCCTATACTTTTCAGCCTCTTTTTTTAATCCTTCTCCTTGTCGTTTTTTTTCGCCCTCTATTCCTCACTCTCACCAATGCCTATTTTTTAACACCTTCTCTATCTCCTCTCCCCTTCTCCTCATCATCATTCTTCTCCTAATCTTTATCGCTATGCTTTTCGTTGGCCACCCACCCTTCTCCTTCTTCTTTCCCTTTCCCTTGTTCCTATTCTTCTTTTCTGCTTCTCTTTCGTTTTCTCCTTCTGCTTCTCCATCTCATGCTCCTTGTCGTTCTCATTCATTTTTATACATCTCCTATTTCTTACAATTCTTCCTGTCCTGCTTCTACTTTTCGTTTCCTCCACCTTCTAAATTCTTTCGCATTGTGCTTCTGTTTTTTTTTATCCATCCCCTTCTCATTTTCCGTCCCTTCCTTTTCATCCTCGATTTTCCTCTCAATTTTGCTATTTTTGAGCCATCTGTTCCGTACTTTCTTCAATGCCCCTTCCTTATCGAAAACACCAGCTATCGTTCATCGAGTCCATAGCAACCCTATAGTCATCTTCTGCAATCACGAAAGAAGATGCTAAAGGTTTCTAGCCAATTGTAAACAAGATTTCCTTTCACAATCTAGCTGATGATAACGTTGTTATTGTTGTGGTTGTAGCGATAAGGACACTCCCCGAAGGCTATGTTCCGTTAACAAGCACCATTAAGATACTGGCCCGACCATCTCGGGAACGATTTGGTATGACCACATGAAACCTTCTAGGCCATCCCGACCTCCCAACCCCTACATCCATAAGAAACTTGGGGTCGCCAGAGCTTCTTAAATTTAAATGTCGATCCTAAATTTTAGTGGTCACGCAGAGACGATATCTGGGACCATTTCGAGATCATTCATGTACTGCTTAGAGATAATTGTTTAAATTATTCCGGAAATATTTTAAGATAATTGGTAGTTATTTGGGATTTTTTCGGGATTGCTTTATGTAACATTTCGAGATCATTTGAAGAATAGGTATGTTGGCGAACAGCCAAGCAGCAATAAGCTAGTGGGGTTCCGGGACATAGAAGAATCGGAGGCATTGAGACAGCTGATCGGAAAATAGTGAGGGAAGTAGGCGTACCCCTGGGGGTAGCTGATGGTGAAATTCATAATTTTTACGTAACTAAAGCTTAGCAAAAGTGGAAAAGCACTATGAAAGAAAAACAAGGAGTCTGCTGGGTAGAACACGGGCCGACACCCTTAAACTTATATCGATGATCATCGGTCATTGGGCTTTTGGACGCATGCGGAAAAGATGGGTATTCCGCATAATGACAGCTGCAGAACTTGTGAAGACGCAACTGCAATAAGAGACTGTTTGGCACTTTCTGTGTAAATACACGGCTCTAGCTAGAACACTTTTAATATTGGTGTAGATTATCGGAAATATTGACTCGGGCTGGTTGTAGTACATATGCGATGTAGCGCTCAGTAGCTTCAAACGAGTTTTGTGGCATCAAAATGGGGTTTCATTAGCTACATGGGTGATCTGGGTGGCAACCATTATACCTACCTGGCTACCTAGGGAACATTTTGGCACTATTTCCACGACCACTTCGGAATAGTTTCTGAAATGTTTCGGGAATATTTCGGGACTATTTCGAGATCATTGTGGTATCATATTGGGATAGTTCTGAAGACATTTTGATTATCGATTTGTTATATAACGAAAAGCTGATAACGTCATCCCGAAGTAATCAATTAGTTATAAAAAAGTTATCGATTTGTTATCGAAGTATTATTTAAGTCAACAAGCAGTCGACAATAATCCGATAATTTTTCGATGGAAAATCGATATTTTTCGATAGCAAATGGATAACTTTTCAGTTACAAATCGAAAACTTTTCTATAGCAAATAGATAACTTTTCGATTACATGTCAAAAGCTTTTCGATAAGAAGTTGGTAATGTATTGATATCAAATCCAATAATCTGATAACTTTTCGATAACAAATCGATAATTTTTGATAGAAAATCGATAACTTTTCGATTAAAAGTCGATATTTTATAACATAACATGTCCACTGCTACAACAACAACAACATATTGTAACGAATTTCCTGCAAATCCTCTTATTTGCCCTTTTGCTAGGATCGTATCGCTAAACTGTCGAATAAATAACTCCAATATTGAATAATGGAAAAAATGGCCTTTATTAAAATACTTCACAATAACACTCAAATTGTGCAACGAATAGCTTAATAACCAAACTGATAGCTTAAAGGAAACTGACTTTCAAAATAATAGTGCTATTGCTCGCTAGATATCGTCTTACTCGTAACTGCTTGACAATTCAAATCAAACTGAATTACTTCTTACTCGCTGGCGCCGCTTTTATAGTTTAAGCTGCATACTTCTAGGCTCTTCGATTTCCAGAAGTTACTAGTTGTTTCGGCTACAAAATCGCCAGCCACAACTACGTGCACAAATTATTGCTCTCTCTTGTGACAACTCAGATAAGGTATATGCATGTGTTTGTAGTTTACAGTCTCCCGCACACACATAAGCGTATAAGTAAATTCATCGGTGTGTGACATCTCATCTCTCGCTGCCTTGTATGTAAATGTTGCTCGCCGGAATGTGTACATATGTGTAGACGCAATTATTGATTCATTTATGTAGATACATAATGATTGAATTATTGATGTGCATTCACGTCACTGCTTAGATCGGCTTAGAGCTGGCAGCACTCCTTAGTTTTGCTAATATTCGTAACACTGCCCTCCACCTAAGTCTGATCGTCCCGATCAGACAAATCTCTCGATCTAAACGCTGCTAATCTCTCCAAATGAACCACTTTCATTTTGGTTCGTGGTTTGGTAGTGGTTTGTATGCGGTACACTACATCGTTGATCCGTTTTACAACTTTGTATGGGCCTTCCCAGTTACACTGCAATTTCGGGGACAAACCTTTTTTTCGTTGTGGGTTGTATAGCAGCACCAAATCTCCTTCCTGAAACCCTTCCGAATTAATTGCTTTATCGTACCTCGCTTTCATCTTGTCACTCATAATCTTTGCTCGTTGCCTTACCAGATCGTGTATCTCTCTCAGCTCTTCTTCTAAGACATCAGTGGATTTCTTGACATTCCTCTCCGCATCGGCATCTATCCCATACTTCAAATCAGCTGGCAGTCGAAGGTCATTGCCAAAAATTACCTTTGCGGGAGTTTGGCCCGTTGTGTCATGTACTGCCGATCGGTAGGCCATCAAGAATAATGATATGTGTGTATCCCAGTCCTTATGGTACTTGTCGACTACTTTCCTTAAATGCTCCTCCAATGTTCTATTGAAACGTTCCACCATACCATCGGACTGAGGATGCAATGCAGTTGTCCGTGTTTTCCGAATGCCCAGCTTCTTGCACATTTCTTGGAACACAGCTGATTCAAAATTCCTGCCTTGGTCAGAATGTAACTCCATTGGTACACCATACCTTGCAACCCATTCGTTTTTAACCACTTCTGCTACTGTTTCTGCTTCTTGGTTTGGGATTGGGTATACCTCTGGCCATTTACTGAAATAATCCATAACCACCAGTACGTATTTGTTGCCGCGGTTGCTAGTAGGAAATGGACCTGCGACATCCATGGCGATCCTTTCAAATGGCGCACCTGAGTTATATTGCTTCATCTGGCCATGACTTCGTGTTCTGGGCCCTTTCGCTCTGCTGCAAACCTCGCAGTTCGCAATCCACTCAGTGACCGACTGACGGCAACCAACCCAATAGAATCTCTGTTTAATCTTCTCGAGCGTCTTCGTGATTCCAAGATGACCTCCGCTTGGACCATTATGCAGCTCGCTGAGCACGTCAGGAATCCTCTTTCTGGGAACAACTATCAGTTTATTCTTGTATTTACCATCCTCACTCTCCCATACTCGATGAAGGCAACCGGATATCAATTCTAAACTGTTCCACTGTGCCCAATATGACTTCGCAATAGGACTCTCTGCTGACATCTCTTCTCTGTTTGGTCTTTCATTTCGTTCGAGCCCTTGCATAACACGTGACAGATCTGTATCTTCTAGCTGGCACTTCCTTAGCTGTTCCTTGTCCCATTCATCTGTACATGTTATATTCATTAGCCGGACATCTATAATGTCTTCTTTAGCCTCGGCTTTTGAACAGTGCTTGCATTCCAAACTACATGGTCTTCGTGACATTGCATCAGCATTTCCATGGGTACTACCTTTTCGATGCTCAATGGAAAAGTCGTAGCTTTGTAGTCGCTCGATCCACCGTGCCAATTGTCCTTCCGGATTACGGAACTGCAGAAGCCATTTCAACGCTGCGTGATCTGTCCTGACACGGAATCGCTGGCCGTAGAGGTATTTGTGAAAATGTTTAATGCAGTCTACCAATGCCAACAGCTCTCTCCGCGTAACACAGTAGTTCCTCTCTGGTTTTCCAATCGAACGGCTGTAATATGCAACTACCTTCTCCTGTCCATTGACCAATTGTGATAAAACGCCTCCTATAGCATATCCACTCGCATCTGTATCCAGAATAAATGTTGCTCCTGGAATCGGATATGCTAACATTGGGGCAGTGCACAAACGCTCCTTCAATGTTTGGAAAGCCATTTCTTGCTCCTTCTTCCATTCAAAAGCTTTGTTTTTTCTTGTAAGCTCATGGAGGCTATGGGCTACGCTGGAAAAATTTGGTACAAATCGGCGGTAATATGTGCACAGCCGAAGAAAACTTCTCAATTCATGTAGGTTCTGTGGTCTTGGCCAATCCTTTACAGCCTCTATTTTTTCGTTCGCAGTGCAGATGCCCTCTGTCGTTACCTAGTGACCCAAATAATTGACTTCCTTTTTAAACAGCGCACACTTTTTGGGACTTAACTTCAGACCAGCGCCAGCTATTCTCTGGAAAACTTCTCCAAGTTCTTAAGATGTTCATCAAAGTTCTTGCCCAATACGATGATGTCGTCCAGGTACACCAAGCATGTTTTCCAATGTAGTCCTTTCAGTACCTGGTCCATGAGTCTCTCAAAAGTAGCTGGTGCATTACAAAGTCCAAAAGGCATCACTGTAAATTGCCAAAGACCATCACCGACACTGAAGGCTGTTTTCTCTTTATCTTCCTCCTTCACTCCACTTGCCAGTAGCCGCTTTTCAAGTCCAGCGTGGAAAACCATTTCGTACCAGATAGCGAGTCCAGAGTGTCGTCAATTCTTGGCAATGGGTAGCTATCCTTTTTCGTTACGTCATTCAACTTCCGGTAGTCCACGCAAAACCTCATTTTTCCATCCTTCTTTTTTACAAGTACTACCGGTGAGCTCCATGGACTAGCTGATGGTTCGATGACGCCGCTGTCGCTCATTTCTTGAATGATTTGACTCACAACTTCCCGCTTCGCCAGTGGAACACTACGTGGAGCTTGACGGATCGGCCTCGCATCTCCAGTGTCAATTTGATGTTTCACAACGTTGGTGCGGCCTGGTTTAGAATCATCCTGGTCAAATATGTTCGCGTACTTTAGGAGCAGTTGTTTTGCCTGACTCTGATATGCTTCCTCTAGCCCCTGCATCCATGCCGTGATGTCATTTGAAAGATCAGTATTACTAGCCGAAACGTGTTCCTGGAGTTGTTCACAGTTAATAACTACTTCAGCCTCTTGGCATCTTCCCAAAATAGCTCCTTTAGTCAGTTTGAGTGGTGACTTGAACTCATTGAGTACTCTTACCGGAATACGTCCATCTTGTTTTGTCATAGCCAGGGTTTTTCCTACAAGTATGTTTAGTGCTGATTTGTTTGCTGCTTCGACAACCCACAATTTGTTTGTCCCACAATCTCCATCAACCTTTGCCCAGATGACTGCTTCGGATTTTGGTGGTATTTGCTGACACTCTTCCACCAGCACTCGTTTACTGCTGTAGCCTCTCTCGTAGCCGAAATTAAGTGGTACATCCATGTTTTTATATCGCATCGTCTTGCTTTGCATGTCGATCTTGATGCCCTGGTCGATTAAGAAGTCCACTCCAATTATGATTTCATCAACAATTTCTGCCACTATAAAATTGTGTACTACCGTGACGTTCCCAATTGCGACTTCACATTCTACTTCTCCAATTACCTGGGTGTCCTCTCCCGTGGCTGTACGTAATCTTGCTCCAAGCAGTGGTCTTATCTTTTTGTTGACTAAGTCCGCTCGAATGATGGAATGAGATGCACCCGTATCTACAGTCAGTAACCGTTCCTTTCCGTCCACATGTCCTCCAACAGTAAGATTGCTCGATCTTCTTCCAATCTGCGAGATAGAGATTATGGGGCATTCAATTGCGGGAGCCAGCTGTCGCCCCTTGCTGCTGACTCGCTTTAGTTTAACGATTGATTTGTCTTGGAGATTTGCTCATCTCCTTCTGCTCTGCGTTTACGACCACCCACATTGTTGGAACTGTTAGGGTTGGTGTTGCAATAACGCGCAATATGCCCTGGCTTTCCACACTTAAAGCATTTGACTGCATCATTATTCTTCTGCTGCGTACCCTTCAATGCTTCCAAAATTGCGTCTACCCAGTCTGGCTTTTCCACTTCCACGCGATGAGCTTTGTACGCTGGCTTACTCAAAAGTGAGGCTGTTTCCTGAGTCAGTGCATGCGATACCGTTTCAGCAAACGTTAGTTTTGGATTCGCATATGTAGCCCGCTTCGTTTCCACATCTCGTATGCCATTTATGAAGCTCTGGATTTTTACCCTTTCAGTGTATTCCACGGGTGCGTCTGCATTTGCAAGATGAGCCAATCTTTCAATATCTGAAGCAAACTCCTGCAATGTCTCATTTGCTTTTTGGTAGCGGTTTTGCAACTCAATTTGGAATATCTGTTTCCTATGCTCGCTTCCGTAACGTCTCTCTAAAGCGCTCATCAATGTTTCGTAGTGGTTCCGCTCGTACTCTGGGATGGTCTGTAAGATTTCCGCGGCAGGCCCTTTCAGTGCCACGAACAGAGCTGCAACTTTATCTTCAGCATTCCATTGGTTCACTGCTGTGGTCTTCTCAAACTGTAGCTTAAAGACCTGAAAAGGAACAGAACCGTCAAAGGATGGTGTCTTTACCTTTGGATTACTCGCTGAAACAGCTGGGCGGTTTAGTTGTAACTGATCCATACGACCTTTTAACGCTTCTATTTCGGCATCAATTTTGTCCTCGAGTTGTAAAATTTTTGCATCCTGTTCTTCCAGTTTCACAAAGAGCTGTGATGATACCTGTTCCGAAATTTGTGCCGACATTTCAGATATACGTGCCTCTTGCGCTTCCAGTTGAGATGCCAAATGTGTCTTCTGTTCTTCCAATTGTGATGTTATACGGGTTTCCTGCGATTCCAGTTGGGATACCATATACGTCTTCTGTTCTTCTAGTTGAGATGACATATACTTTTTCTGTTCTTCTAGTTGAGATGCCAGTTGAGATGTTATATCTGTCTTTTGCGATTCCAGTTGAGAAGCCACTGTTGATGTTTGAGCAGATATTGCAGCCAAAATCATGTTCAAATCTGTGCTGGTAACCGTCTGCGATGTTTCGTTTTTCTCTTCAATTTTTGTTGTCTCCTCCCCATCAAGGTGAAAGACATACTCTTCCACATCAATTCCTTCTGCTTCCATTGCCTCTCGTAGCCGTGCCTGAAGTTCAAGTTTAACGCCGCTTGTATTCAATCCACGGGTTTCCAACTCCTTCTTTAGTTGCTGGATCTTCAATTCACCGAACTTTGCCATGTCCTTGTTGTCCTTTGGAATTTATTCAACAATTCCTCTTCTGACACCAATTGTAACGAATTTCCTGCAAATCCTCTTATTTGCCCTTTTGCTAGGATCGTATCGCTAAACTGTCGAATAAATAACTCCAATATTGAATAATGGAAAAATGGCCTTTATTAAAATACTTCACAATAACACTCAAATTGTGCAACGAATAGCTTAATAACCAAACTGATAGCTTAAAGGAAACTGACTTTCAAAATAATAGTGCTATTGCTCGCTAGATATCGTCTTACTCGTAACTGCTTGACAATTCAAATCAAACTGAATTACTTCTTACTCGCTGGCGCCGCTTTTATAGTTTAAGCTGCATACTTCTAGGCTCTTCGATTTCCAGAAGTTACTAGTTGTTTCGGCTACAAAATCGCCAGCCACAACTACGTGCACAAATTATTGCTCTCTCTTGTGACAACTCAGATAAGGTATATGCATGTGTTTGTAGTTTACAGTCTCCCGCACACACATAAGCGTATAAGTAAATTCATCGGTGTGTGACATCTCATCTCTCGCTGCCTTGTATGTAAATGTTGCTCGCCGGAATGTGTACATATGTGTAGACGCAATTATTGATTCATTTATGTAGATACATAATGATTGAATTATTGATGTGCATTCACGTCACTGCTTAGATCGGCTTAGAGCTGGCAGCACTCCTTAGTTTTGCTAATATTCGTAACAATATCTATATATATAAAAAGAAGTGTACATTTTGAGTGTCACTCCAAAACTCGAGAACGGCTCGACAGATTGCCATGCAATTTTTATTAAAGATGCAGGAAGGAGAGATGATGGTTAGTTGATTTTGAAATCCCAAATCGGTTTAGCCATATACATATATATATATAAATCAAATTCTGTGTGTGTGTGTGTTCGCTATGGAAACGTATTTCCCACACATCAATCATCACCAAATTTTGGTTATGGGTTCCTTCGATCAACGGGAAGGTTTTAGACTAAAAATAATTACGATATATAAAAGGGGCGTGGCACCTCCCATACAAATGGAATCTTTAGTAATGCATAACTTTGAAGGTATACATGCAGGAACATTGAAATTCAGTAAGGAGTTATTTGAGGTCAATCCTTAACACCACTAAGAAAATATGGAATTGGGAAAAAGGGGGCGTGGCACCTCCCATACAAATGGAATATATTATACTGCATATATCTGGATGTCGTAATGGTAGGATAATTAAAATTGGTAATGAGCTATGTGACGTTAAGTCCTAAAACCTCCAGTAAAATGTGAAATGGGGAAAAACTATGGCTGCTGTACAAACTTAAGTTATTTTAACACCTAAAGTTTGACTGCATTGTTGAGTTTAGCTGTTATGCCTTTTGGACGTTTAGTAATCTGCCGCTGTTAAAAAAATTGTTTAGCTTCAGTCTATCTACATCTTCTATAAAAATCAAATTCTGTGTGTGTGTTCCCTATGAAAACGTGTTTGCTATACTTCGATCATCACCAAATTTTGGCTCGAGGTTCCTTCGCTCAAGACGAAAGTTTTTCATATTTCAGAATTAAGAATTTTAAATTGGAATGTTTTTTTTTTTTTGGATATGCGAAAGAACTATCTTAACTCCCAAAAATGATCATGTTAACAAAATCAATGATCGCTTTCAAAATCAATTTCCTGGTGAAGTGACGAAATATAAATCGATCGACACAGTTACAGATGAAGATAAAATTGTGAATTATCCAAATGAATTTCTATACTCCCTAGAACCAAGAGGAATGCCTGCGCATATATCAACTTTGAAAATTGGCTCACCAGTCATGTTTCTTCGGAATGTAATCAAAGCAACAATCATCAGCGGTAAAAGCAATACAATAATATAAAACAAGATACAATAAGTTACAAGAATAAAATGTTTTAACAGAAAATTTCACCAAATATGCGTACAAAATTCAATTCAATTTACAGAACAATAAATTAAATTATCAACAAACAAAACAGAAAAAATAACGCAACATCCATTCGATCTCGGGCGTTACAACGTGCACCTGGTAAAGCTAGTTATGTTATAAAATAACTCTGTTCTCTCGGCGAATATTAGTAGCTTTCTAGGACCTATGCTACTTGCTGCTTCCAGATCTGGCAGTGGTGCCACTGCCAATAGCTGAAAATGCATCGGCGGTATAATTACCCTCGACGCAGCCATATGTAAATGGCTTTGAGGGTCCGAGCAAAAGGTGATACATTTTTAGATAGTGACTGCGTCTCGTCCGTAGTTGATAGATTTACGAGTCGGATCATAAAATTGCGAATTGACCTTTTCGCTTTGCTAAGCATTTATAGTAGATGAACAGCAAATATTCGAAAAACCATAAAACCCATTGTATTTTCTTAAAAGCTATTTACCACGTTCATTGGTCGGTTCTTTGTATTTTCATAAGGTTTTTTTTAGCTTGTCTACCGAAATGTTTTCGTCTTTCAAGTTTCTTATTGCGCTGGTGGGCTGCCAGTAATCGGCCTCAAATAAACGCCAACCGCTAGCATTCGACTATAAATCTTTGAATTTTATTGCCGTGAAATTGGAAATTCGTAGAAATAACGACATTTAAATTGCGCGCACCCAAAGAGCAGCAAATAGCATGTAAAAAATTTACTAACCCAGCAAACACAGTTTCTAATGTAGTTCTCTAATGCATTTCGAATCGAAAACTAGGTTAGAGAACTAGGTTAGAATTCGACTGTGAAACGATTCGAATTACATTAGACATGCGATGTTATGATTGTTATCACAGTTATCGATTATTTGCACGACATGATCAATCATTCTTAGTGTTATACAAACAAAATGAAAATAGTGGAAATATTACAAGTTGCGAAATAAGTTTGTTTATTTAAAATAATAAATACTAGTAAGTGAAAATGAATCACAAAAAGTTAAAAAAGGAAAGCGAACAGATTACACTGGACCACGAATTTCAACTTTTTTTCTTTACCAGAAACCCCGTTATGAAATTCGTATCTAAAATCACCCCCTGATTTCGAAAATTGAGTTCATTTTTGATTCTATGGTACCGTTTTTGAGATATTTTCAATTTACCGTTATTCGAAAAAACCAAAAAGATGGCTCCCTTTAATTACGTTACGGAAAGACGATAAAATTTGCTATAAATGCATCATACATTGTTTTTTGCTCAACCATATAGTTTTCGAGATATTAGCTCATCATTTCAGATTTTTGTTTTTTTTTTTTATGAAAAAATATGAAAAGAATTACTTTTTGCGAGGGCAGCATTCCAAAACCACAACTTTTTTCCAAATATTTTTTATTTACGTAAAGCTCTGTTTAATTAGAAAAAAGATAAGCTATCATCGAATAAAATCGATGCAAAACTACGTAAGTTATAAGCGATCAAATAAAAATACCCAGGTTGCGCAACTTCAATGTATGTATACATACATATATTAAAGGTATAAAGTGCAAATGGGATATTATCCGGATAAACGAATAACACCATAACAATGATAATACTTTTTCTTTAAATAAATCAAATAGTACTTTTAATACTCGAATTGTTTTATATTAGGTAGAGAGGTTGCATCGAAAGGAAGAGTGGTTGGGTTCGAAAGCTGCTGTAGGCATGTAGTTATAAACATGTATTTCCGTCACTTATGGGTAAGTATGCAGGTAGATTTTCAAAATTATAAGACACAGAAAATTTTTAAAACCTACATCTAAAGCAGGTAGTATTTTCTTTTCCCGGCTTCGTATAAAAAGGAACCTTTCTGTCTAGGTAAGATTTGATTTTTTAAATTTTATTCTTGTTCCGAGTATAAATATGAGTTAATGCGCCTTGAAACTTCTTAACATCTGCAAGGCTCGCCGGAGATAGTTCAGTTCATAAGTCAAATTTCAAAACCGTGATTTAGTAAAAAAAATAAAATGAGTAAAAGGACGCGAGAATTTGAGTGTAATAACGATCCAGATATGTTCTGTTTCATGTGTGGCCAATATACTATCATAAGGCGATGACGAGTGTTCTCAGATCATATCAAAACTTTATACTCCAAGTATTTTGGCATTGAGCCTAAAAATGCTGAAAAACCATGGACACCGAACACTTTGTGTACATCGTGTCGAGTAGAATTGATTCAGTCGGAATCCGGACAACAAATAAAATTTGTTACACCAATGATATGGAGAGAACCTACTTGCCATTCAATAGAGTGTTATATTTGTCAAACAAAAGTACTTGGCGTTGGAAGATCAAGAAGGTAACCTATGCCAGCGTACCTACAGTGACATTACCAGTACTACATTCAACGGCAGTTGCGGATCCAGTTCCATTGTCAACAGTAACATCTGAGTGCGGGGAATCAAGTGTTACTGAATTTCGCATGGGAATGGAGAGAAACGTTCTATCACAAGCACAACTTAATGATTGGATAAGAGATTTGGAACTATCCAAGGAAAAGGCCGAGATCCACACTTCTCGTGTGCAACAATTTAAATTTGTATCATCCGATGTTAAGGTGATATATTTTAGAACTCGTCACGAACCATTTTCCAAACACTATACCAAGAAAGACAGAATATGCTACTGCAACGACATTCCTGGTTTATTTAAAGAGTTTGGTCAAACATATGATTCAAAAGAGTGGCGATTGTTCACAGACAGCAATAAACTGAGTTTAAAGGCTGTATTATTGCATATTGGTAACAAAAAGCCTTCTATCCCGATCGCACATGCAGTAAATACAAAGGAAACCTACGAGGAAATGCAAAAACTACTCAAATTTATCAAATATGAAGAGCATGATTGGAAAATATGTTCTGATCTCAAAATCGTTGCAATGCTATGCGGTCTACAAAGTGGCTACACCAAGCACTGCTGCTTCCTCTGCAAGTGGGATAGCCGAGCTCGTAAGGACCACTACGTCAGAAAGGATTGGCCGGAAAGAGTCGAGTTTACCGTTGGTGTGGATAACATCAAATACACCCCTCTTGTCATTAAAAACTTTGTTAAGGCTTTGGACAAAGAAGGCGAAGCATTCGACTATTTGAAAACAATTTTTCTAGATATTTCTCAAGCCAAGATATAGGAAGGTATTTTTGTCGGACCACAAATAAAAAAGTTGATCAACAATAATCAATTCAAAGGACTACTCTCATTAGTTGAGGCAGCAGCGTGGGAATCCTTTGAAAACGTCGTTGCTTCTTTTCTCGGTAGACACAAAAGCCCTAACTACGAGCAGATAGTGAACGACTTAATCAATAATTATGCGAAAATGGGTAAATATTAAAGGCTTATTAAAATTAATTTCCCAAAATTCTATAACTTGTTTACCTAACTAATATTTTCTTTCCAGGCGTAAATATGTCGTTAAAAATTCACTTTCTGCACTCACATTTGAGCTTTTTTCCGGCAAATCTTGGCGACAAAAGTGACGAACATGGCGAAAGGTTTCATCAGCAAATGAAACTAATTGAAAATCGATATCAAGGATTCTGGGACGTCGCAATGATGGGTGATTACTGCTGGTTTCTCATAAGAGAAACCGATCCTAAACTGAATAAGCGTCAAAGTCGAACACATGATTATTTCGACTACATAGTAAAATCAAATTAAGATAAAGATTGTTAGAATATAGTACAAACATAAATAAATTAAAAAAAAAAGTTAAAAATATGGGTAATTTCATTCATAAATTGAACTTTTAACTAAATAGAAACAGAGCATAGCTAGATATTTCACTCTTCTTTATACCATACATACGTTTTGAGGTATACGTTGAAATTGCGCAACCTGGGTATTTTTATTTGATCGCTTATAACTTACGTAGTTTTGCATCGATTTTATTCGATAATAGCTTATCTTTTTTCTAATTAAACAGAGCTTTACGTAAATAAAAAATATTTGGAAAAAAAGTTGTGGTTTTGGAATGCTGCCCTCGCTAAAAGTAATTTTTTTCATATTTTTTCATAAAAAAAACAAAAATCTGAAATGATGAGCTAATATCTCGAAAACTATATGGTTGAGCAAAAAACAATGTATGATGCGTTTATAAAATTTATCGTCTTTCCGATTCTGTAAACTTATTTGCAATAGCTTGACCCGTTCATGAGATATACGCAATTAAAGGGAGCCATCTCTTTGGTTTTTTCGAATAACGGTAAATTGCAAATATCTCAAAAACAGTACCATAGAATCAAAAATGAACTCGATTTTCGAAATCAGGGGGTGGTTTTACATACGAATTTCATAACGGCGTCTCTGGCAAATTTTGGCCGTCGACCAGTGTTATTGAAGTCAAACCAACGCTGAGCTCAATCTTTAAGTACGGTTTTAATTTATTATAATAGAAAAAGCCTTTGGAATATGTTCATTCTTAATACATAAGATTATAACCAAATGAACGTATTTGATATAATGAAACAATGAAAATTTCGGTGATTTTAAATAATTGAACATAATTGCGCATTACTTCAAAATTCTCATTAGAAACTCATTAGAATTTGATGTTAGAATTCGATTCTAACCCTTTTATCGATATCGAGAACGAAATCCCCTTTTTGTCGAGAATGCTATAATTCGCGACAGTTCGATTCGTCTTCTAATCGTTTTCTAACCTAAATGTTTGTGGGGAAGCTAAACACACCAACAACAACATACATATACGGTATATAGGATGATGCTGATGCTCGATATTCAGAGGTTTGACTTTTATTTCTCTATTGCCAGCGTTCGATGTTCGATGGATATGCCAAAGAATTCAAGTGGGTTTTGCAATTTTGAATATTTTCATTTGTACATACATATGTACATGTATATATGTATACATATATAGTGGCATATAGTGACTTGGACGCCATTGATTCGGCCATCTTTAAAGTTTCACATTTTTATGGCTTTTTTAGCAGCATTTGGTGTTGTTGTTTCAGGCTATCAATGTCCAATAACACTCGCAGCTTTCTACTTAATTTCTTTGCTATGTACCTACGCAGATTGGGCAATTATTGCTATCCGGTCGCGCATCGAAGCTTGCGAACCTCCATTATGAGGGTATGCCTTTAAGATATGGATATTTTAAAAATCAAAATCCCAAATCGAAATAACTCTCCAGCTGAAGCTTAGAATATTCCCGCTTTAGGCATGCCTCTTGTAAAGGCGATGTCAATTCATTTCCAAGTTGGTGTAAATGGTGCTAGTTTTCAGAAAATACTGAAGCAAAATCTGGCAAAATCGATACTCCCCAAAACCTTCGGAGAGTGCGTTTATTGCTACAAGAGCAAGTCTTCCTAGTCCTATTTATCCCAACTTCTTGGAGTTTTCCCTCTTTCTCTTCTGCTCATCATGGATGTTGATAGTAATGCTCTCTGGGCAGCAACGCCTTCATCCCTTCGCATAACATAACCTAGTCAGCAAAGCCTCAGTGCATTTTAATCGTTGCACTATCTTCATATCTCAGTAAAGTTCATACATAAAAAAAGTGTAATGCGCGATAGCCTCCGAAGAGATTTTAGGCCGAGCTTATCTTCCAATTTGCGTCGTGCTCCTTTTAATTTTTCCTACAAATTGGCGGGATATGACCTACTTTTTTCTTTTCGAAGAACTTTTCGCTCGGATACTCCAAGGGCTATCCCATCGTCTTTCGAGACCGTCCACGATTCCGAACCATGCATCAAAACAGACATGATGGCAAACTTCTACAGCGTGTCTTTTGTTCTTCCAGAAAAGCCTTTATTTTCCAATAGGCTATTCAGTTCAAAGTAACTCTTGTTAGAGGTTGTATGGTCAAGTCGAAAGTTTCTCGTAGAAAAAAGAGTCTTTACCTCCGTCAGGCAATATATGTATATGTATATGTATATGTATTTAAAAACCTCGCATGTTGTGAATCGCGGCCACACTCTCACTCACAGCCTCGCAGGCGTGAATGACGGCACTTGGCGTCTATGTGCATTTTCTACCTCAAAAACAACACCTTGGCAACGACTTGTGGATCCATCCTTATGGCCCCCTGAAGTAAATATTGCTAACCCATATTGTTCCCTTATCTTGCCCCTCCCACGCCTTTCCTGTATGGTTGTAATATCAGCCTTTATTAGATTTGTTTTTGGACAACCCTAATGCGTTTTGTGCATAATAGCTTTCGCAATGTACGCAATTCAAATACCTAAAAGATTTTAACCATTAAATTATTGTGCAATAAATTCGAACAACTGTCGTAAAAATATTTTCCAGGGCATTCAAGTTTCATCTTGGATGGTGTTGAAAGGTCATAAAATTAAAACAGACCCCCAGATTTCCCAAACAGGATGTACAAATGCAGTACTTGTGGTCTTTATTAGACTACTTTGACAGTACTTCATAATAACACTTATACTTCACAACCAATAGCGTGCTTAAATCAAACTGATTACTGACTACTCAGCTTGCGCTGCTTTTATAATATCCGTTGCTTCATTCGCATATTTCTGCTCAGGTCTAGACGTTTCGCCTTAGAACTGCTGTATCTCCTGCTTGGTAATTGAGCTACATATATGCGTGTGTATGTGTCAGTAACAACTTCGGCTGATTACTACATCTTTGTGTGCGAGGTATCTCTTCGTTGCCTTGTACAAAAGTGTGGCTAGCTTTAATGAGTGAGTACATGTACATAAGAGTGGTTGCTTCATGCTTTTGTTGTTGCGTGATTATTAACTAGCCTAGTGATGTCAATATTCGCCACAATATGTATTTGTGTATGTAACTATATAATATAAAATATCTTTTCTGCCTCAGGCTTCTGAAAAATGGCGATAGTTCTGTGAGGAAGAGGAGCAGTTAGCATAGCTCCTAGAAAGCTTCTAGTACTTACCATGAGACGGAGTTATTTTATATCATAGGTCGTGGGTTTGATAGGGTTTTACAGTTTTATCGTTGAGTAAAATCTTGGTAAGACTGTTTCATAGTGATGTGATTATCTCAAGCAGGTCTCGATCTCAGACGTCTAAAGGTTATTTCAGATTAGAGTTCATGAAAGCTTTTTCTGTTTCATTTTGTGGAAGGATGTCAGAAGTGGAAATAGTGCGGAGCGTGTGAGATTAGGTTGGTAGACCTTCGGGCATTCAATACTTGGCAATTCTAGCTGTGAGGCTTATACATAAATTCTCGTCGGTGCTGATAAATACTAAGAATCTAATCTCACACGACCTGCACAATGTTTCTTTCCCCGAGGAGTTGCACTATGCGAGCTGTATGGCATCTCACACCCTGATGGGCTAGGCAGCCATCTTGGCGCTTGGGGATAAATATGTATGTGCATCCTATAACTGCTGACCGCATGCCGAGTCATGTCGTTGATGCACTACCCGAAGTATGTAGGACGAATAGTGTCTATGCTCTAACCATTTTTATTGTTCAGTAAAGTGATCGCATTTGTGACGGATTTGGCGAATTGTCGTAAATATGTAGACAATACAAAAATCTCCAGATTACACCTTTCCTTTTTATTGGAGATAAAATAAATAAATATAAGGCGCAATCGAGCGAAGAGATTTCAGGCCGAGCTTCTCTTCCAATCTGCATCGTGCTCCTTTTAATTACCTACCTGTTAATGACCTACTTGTTTTATGCCGACTCCGAACGGCATCTGCAAGGCAGATGAGTTTTCACTGAGAGCTTTTCATGACAGAAATACACTCAGAGTGCTTACCAAACACTGCCGAGGGGCGACCCCGCTTAGACAAATTTTCTTCTAATTGAAAAACCTTGTTTCTAAAATTTTGATGTTGCTTTGCCCGGGGCGAGAACCCAGGTGGTAGCCGGAGCACGCTACCATCACACCACGGCGTAATAATCGTGCGCAGTTATAGAATGGGTGAAGTAGAAGTAGACCATCCATGTAAACGATTTAGCTCTGGACGAAGCTCGGTCACCCAAATGTATGACAACAAGAACCCAACCCTCTGTATTAATGTATTAAAATTCTGTGTCTAATTCAAATTGCTTCCGCTACATCATTGCGTCCACCCAAACTTATGGACCATGTACTAAGATAATATAATCCAAGACTAGAGACTGTTAAGAACTTCGTCTATCTGGGCAACACCATTAACTCCGAAAATAATCTTAGTCTAGGCATCAGACGGCGATTATCTCTTGCCAAGAAGTGCTACTTTAGACTATGTAACTGAAAAGTAAAGTCGGCTGTCGATGAACAAAACTCACACTGTATAAGTCTTTCAAAGAACAAAAAACTGCAAAACTTAGAAAGCGCGCTCGCTGTGATGGCTCTTGGAGTATACGAGAGAAAAGTTTCCTGCAAAATTTTTTATTCCTTTCGTGATGTCAAAGGTGTATATCAAAGAAGATTTATTCTTATATACAAGTCGCGCCAGTTGCTTATTCGCTGTGCTAATTGCTGCCAATTAGCACAACCGAGAGAAAGCTTTTCCGTATGGTCCTTCCAGTGGAGTGGGGCCGTCTTCTTTCTCTGCTTCCATGAGCGTGTTCCGATAAGAATATCTTCTTGACCGGAGCATCATCTTTTATTTTATTGGAGCTTTGCGCACGGATGAGCATTATATAATGACTAGGTTTTGTTTTGACCCATAACAATGAAAGAAAACGCTCCGGCTTAGAAATAATTTCTGCGGCGACCATATTTGGAAGCAGAGTAAGGATAAGATTATTAAAAAAGACCCCCAATGTATTAGAAGGTGGTGTAGAGAAAGACGAGAACTCAATGTGAATCTACCGTTTCGTAACAATGAAGACCTCCGTTTTTTCTGTCACCAGCTGAAGACAGCGACCAGTCATCATTATTTATTTGGTTGAACCCGTGTCAGTTCTTAGTTTCGCACGGCTATGGCAGCAGTCGCATCGTCTAAGCAAGTGGCGACGAAATTAATTTATGGCATGTTCAAGGTAAGAAGTTTTTGGAGCCTAGCATCGATCTCTAGGCTGATTCGCCTGTTGTCTTCACCCTTCTTTGACCGTGTGTCGTTTCGACCGGGTAGTCAAGTAGATATTGTAAAACTGTATTTATTATTATTATTATATATGCCTCAATGCAGCTTCGAAGTAGTCGTGTAGGACTGCAAGGCAAGCAAGGCTGCTTGGCCCCATATTTTGCTAAGAAGCTGCTGCATGCGCCTTACCAACTCCTCGCCGCCGTACTTGAATAGCTCCGCAGGCAAACCATCAGCGCCCACGGCCTTGTTGTTTATTGCTATTCTAACTTCGTCATAATCGGGCGGGGGGACATATATTCCATCATCATCGATTGCGGGATCGGGTTCTTCATCTCTGCGCAGTGAATTGCTGCCTCCATTTAGGAGAACAGAGAAGTGTTCTCTCCATAATCTAAGCACTTTCTGGACATCAGTTACAAGGTCGCCATTTTCGTTCCTACAGGAGTTTGCCCCGGTCTTAAAACCTTCCGCCTGTCGCCGTATTTTTTGGTAAAATTTTCGGGCGTTATTCCTGGTGGCTAGCAGCTCAAGCTCCTCGCACGCACGCCTTTCTGCTTCTGCTTTTTTCTTCCTGAAAAGGCGTCTCGCTTCCTTTTTCAACTCACGATAGCGTTCACACACTCCTCTTGTCGCGCTCGCTTTTAACGTAGCCCTGTAGGCTGCGTCTTTTCTTTCAGTAGCAACGCGGCATTCTTCATCGTACCAATTGTTTTTTCGTGGTCGCCGGGAACCAATTTTTTCCTCGGCGCAGTACGAAGTGCTTTGGAGATATGCTCCCACTGCTCCTGTAATCCCTCAGAATGAGTTGTGCTCTCAGACAGCAGGTGTGAGAGTAGAGTTGCGAAATCATTGGCAGTCTGTTGTGGTTGAAGCTTTTTGACGTCTAGCTTTCCTTGTGTTTTTTGTTCCTTGGTTTTAGCCGCGTTGAGGCGGGTGCGTATTTTGGCTGCAACGAGATAATGGTCCGAGTCGATGTTAGGTCCTCGGATCGTGCGCACATCTAAAACACTGGAGGCATGCCGTCCGTCTATCACAACGTGATCGATCTGATTGCGAGTATTTCGATCAGGAGACAGCCATGTAGCTTGATGTATCTTTTTATGCATGAACCTCGTGCTGGATATGACCATGTTTCGAGCACCGGCAAAGTCAATCAGCCTCAGTCCGTTAGAAGTTTCATTGTGTAGGCTGAACTTTCCGACTGTAGGGCCAAAAACACCTTCTTTGCCCACCCTGACGTTAAAGTCACCAAGCATGACTTTTATATCGTGACGGGGGCAGCGCTCGTATGTGCGTTCTAATTGTTCATAAAAAGTGTCTTCTTTCACCTCATCGTCTTTCTCCTCTGTCGGCGCATGGGCGCAGATGAATGATATATTAAAAAATTTTGCTTTTATACGGATAGCGGCGAGAGATTCGTCCACAGGTGTGAACGCCAGAACTTGGCGACAAAGTCTCTCTCCCACCACGAATCCGACGCCGAAACTGCGCTTATTCGTATAGCCACTCCAATAGATGTCACAATTTTTGATCTTCTTTCTTCCTTGCTTCGTCCAACGCATTTCTTGGATGGCGGTGATGTCAGATTTTGCTTTGACGAGGACATCAACCAGCCGGGCATCTGCACCAATCCCATTCAGGGAGCGGACGTTCCAGGTGCATGCCCTCAATTCATTGTCCTTCAAACGTTTGCCATGGTCGTCATCAATAGAGAGTGTATTTATCCGAGGATTGTTGTTATATTTCATTGGAGTATGGTTTTACGTGGCGGGTCCCAAGCCCAGCGCACAACCCGCTCAGCGGGGGTGAAAATATTACTTGGCACAAAATTAACATTATTGTCAAGTGTAATTTTTGTTTTATGTGTAATCCTGTTCACCATCTCCTTACATATCTCTATATATATGTATGTAAAAACATACACAAAACTTATTGTAATGTTCGCTTTCTTTTATTAAATAAATAGAGATATCTTAACTCCTGATGATGCCATGGAAATTTGGCGAAACGTTGAGTTAAAATGTGGAATAAATCTCTTTTATTCACACTATCAACAATTAGATCAGAAAAGCTTATAAAAATTAAAAATTTGCATGCCAAACAAACTGATCGGTAACAAAAATCTTGTAAATTACTTGGCACGTTTATATAGCGAGCCGCTTGCTCCAAGACAGACGCCCGCTTGCAGCCGCACCTAGAGGTGTGCAGACGCTGCCGACTAGCCCTTAAACCGATTATGTCAGAGTGGCCTAGCCAGGTTGTCGCCTTCTCACATTAGCTCACCGCTAAACGGGTGTTTAGCGGCTACCCAGAGGACACTTGGCCGCAAACGACCGGCAGTAGTGAGCTGCTTAAACCGCATGCAAAAAAATCGCGTTGGCCATTCCCAGGTGAATGGCGGTCAGAAGCTTTCCCCACTTTCGTGGACTTCTACACACGGCTCCACCCCCCCAATGTAGTAGAACACTTAGAACAATTAGCAGAGAACGCTAACACTAAAAGTTTCATAAAATTAGTGCATTTCTGGTATGAAATCTTGATCGTGTGCAACTCAGATTCCAAGATCCGGGGATGAATTTTAGAGAAGCGTATCATGATCTTAAATCATTAGCGACTGAACTATCCGAAATTCGAGACACTCTCTGTGAAGAAGCAACATTGATATAGTAAAACGTGAAAGAAGGCGCCGCAAAATCGGTTAGAGATATTGGTCTTTCCGCAGAATGTGAAATTTCTCGCGTTATGAAAAGCTTCTCGATTGTCTCCAACAAGAAATGCATACAAGATTTTGCGCGACTAAATGACCTTAATTTTATATTTCGATTTCTCTTGTACGTAGGAAATTTGTTAAACAAGGAGAGTAACGACTTAGAAAGAAATTGTAAGAACTTGGGTGAATTTTATAATACAGATTTCGATGGAACAGAACTTTTTATCGAAATATGTGTCTGCAAAATATTACTTCGCAGTAGAGCGTACAATTTCTGGAACTTGTTCGAGAAGAGATTTCTCGCGAGTCTTGCATTCTCGCGAGATTCTCGAATCTCGAATTACTCGTAAGGCTCGCGAGCTTCTCGACTTTCAATTCCGGAAAATTTTCGAATCTCGAAATACTCGTAATACTCGCGAGCTTCTCTACATTCAATTTAATCGATTCATTGGCTGCTTTATATAGAGCTTACGATTTCTTCTGGAGCACAAGCGAAAATTTCCACAAGACCGCAACTAAAAACACCGAAATGTATAGAATACTGCCAATGCAGCGTCTGAATTGAAAGTCGAGAAGCTCGCGAGTATTACGAGTATTTCGAGATTCGAGAATCTCGCGAGAAGCCGTGTTCTCGATGTCTCGTTAAAAAAATAAAATATTGTGAACAAAATTATATGTATAATATATATGTTTTGAGTTAAATGGCATTGAAAGGCATTATAATAAAAAAAATTCACAAAAAAACCAAGTGTATAAATACTGTCCATACAGCAATTAAGTTTATGTCGAGAAGTTCGCGAGATTTACGAGTACTTCGAGTCGAGTTCTCGATTTCTCGGGTCTCGAAAATCTCGCTTGTGTTCGAGAAGAAATCGTAAGCTCTACTTCGCAGTAGAAGAGATAAATAAATAAAAATACTCAAAATAAGTTTTAAATATTTTGAAAAAAAACGGTGTTTTTTTCAAAATGCTATAACTTTTTCAAAAATTGACCGTTTGGGATCATTTTTTTTTCTTTAAATATGTTTTTAAATGTACTTTTCGGAAAAAATACAAAAAAAATTTTAAAGTTTTTTTTTTTCAATTAAATAAAAAAAAAAATTCTCGGCCTACTCCGGGATTAGTGGGGATGATTGCAGAATTGATTGAAGTTTTTTATGAGAAAAAAAAGGCCGAAATTCGAAAAATCTCGAAAAACTGAAAAATTACAAAAAAAAGGACTTTAAAAATTTTTTTGAATTTTTTCCAAAAAGTACATTTAAAAACAAATTTAAAAAAAAAAGATCCCAAACGGTCAATTTTTGAAAGAGTTATAGCATTTTGAAAACAAAAACGGTGTTTTTTTTAAAAATTCATAACTTTTTTTGAGTTGGATGAAAAAATTTGAAAAACTTCTGAAAAACTTCTTTCGTAAGCTAGAAAAAGAAGAAAAACTGTCAGCCAATTCTAAAGGGGTCGGGTTCAAAATTGGGCGAAATGGGATGGAATACCCCATATGAAGATTGAAAATTTGGTATGCATTTTTTTTAGTTCGGTTTTATAGTTTATTTTATTTTTTTTAATTTGTACGATTTAACCATGCATGGTCATAATTTGCTCATACCAGCATTCAGCTTACTTCCATCATTAGAGATGTTTCAAGTCTTCGCAGCTGGACGATTCACATAGTCCAACTGGGGAATATTAATTTGTGGAGGTTGAATTTTTCCGATTCCCGCACTTTGGAGTTAAGTGGGACAACCCTATTTTGTTTTGATGACATGCGGAGAGCAGGGCACATAGTACACATTTTCCAGTTTATCATCGACAGAATTAGGCGGCGTAGTCTTTTTCCCGTTCGTTCATGTATGGTTCTTATTTTTGTTGTACAAAACCCTCGCCCGGGTTAATGGCTAGAACACGCAAGAAACTTTAAATAAAATTTCCTAATGGAAGTCGAAGAAATCGAGCAGTTTCAATATGGTTTTACCAAAAAGAAGTTGCTATTATAGATTTTTGTTCCACTTTACAGACGAATACATGATTTGTGCTATACACCAGGCTGGGGCCATGCATAGAGATCGAAGTTGGGGCAGAGTAACGGGTATATTCTTCGGAAGTGTGCATTCTTCTTCGGCGATATCTGCAAAGGCGGGAGCCTGACTTTGAAGGAAATCACAGACTCTGCGTTCGTGCTGCTCTTTTGGGATGCCTCGGTGCTCAGACGTCTTAAGAATTTATTCCGTGGTAGTTCTAAGTGGGAAATTTGGTAGTCCTATAACTTTCTCCGCTGCAGTGTTTTGAGGATTTTGATGCATCTTTGTGCATTGTAGGCAATTTCAGATGTATTGAAGCAGAGACTGTGTTCGAACGTCACAACCAAAAGCTGTTGGGGTTCCACAGTAGTAACGCTATGCCATCGAAGTGGCTGTCCAGTTATCGTGTTGTGTCCACGTCGGGATAAAAAAAAAATAGTTTGCCCCAGGCGCAAGAAAACCTCACTACGCCACTGCACTTAACGTAGCATCTAAATGATCATTCTACGTGAGGTTTCTATCCAGTGTAACCTCTAGGTATTTTGCTTCCATTGAAAATCGGATTTTGCCGCCACCCAGGCATGGTTCTTGCATGGATAGTTTTCTTCTCGGGCTAAAAGGCGCTAGGACATATGCTGATCCGAAATTTTCCCCACACCCCTTTGGAAAAACGAACTTAGGCTAATTGGTGAATACGACGAGGGCATTTGCTCGGGATTCCGTTGCTTTGAAATACCTTAACCTTAACGCGGTACTAAATCGCTATATACTCGTGTAACAATTTCTTTTACAACAACAACAGCTAAAATGCGTTTTCTTTTTGTATTGTTCAGAGGATATTTGTTTACAAACATAGATAATATTAATTGCATATGCTGCATAGTTGGTTTAAACGTACTTAACAATGACCTTTGGGGAATCCCTCCGTCTTACATTTTCATACAAACATACTTAGTAAATAAATAAATATTTACAAGTGATTCGGTTAGTAAAGCGCCGCCATCAACAACGAAATAATATTCAAAATGTGTTTATTTGAAGAAAATCCTGAGAAACGTAACAAATTCCCATGATATGGATACAAGCAAAGAAGAAGAAGAAGCATACGAGTGGCGAGAGTAGAATTTTTGTTATTTGCTGCAAGTATAAATATTTACAAAATCATACTTAAACAGCGGCAGTGAAACTTTTTTTTAAAAAACATTTTAAGTAACATATGCGATTTGTGTAGTTAACAGCTTTACATACACATGTATTACACACACACACACATGCATGCATACATGGCTATCGTCTGTGAGAAATGGTTAATGAGAACAATAGTAAACATAGCCACAAGATCAACCATGAAATCGTAAGATCTCGCTAAAAGTGATCACAATTTCTCTTCCAGCCCAACTACAATCAATTAAGATAATTCACACATTTGAAGTTTGATCAAAACAATAAACGATTTGTTTGTTTTTGTTTTCAAAAAATACAATTTTTCAAAATATTAACGATTTTTTTTAAAAATGCAGCATGAAAGAAAGGTAAAACGTGGCAGGCACAAAGCTAACACTTCGTTGATGACGCGGTAAAAGCTGCTAACTCCACTTTGCAATCAAAACGACTTTTTGATACTGGTGCAAAGGAAAACGAGTCGCTAAAAATTAATAAAAAACAAGTAAGGACGGGACTATCTTCGGCTGTGCCGAAGACTTCATACCTTTCATGAATTGGACTGAACAATAGTCGTATCCCATTCTTAATATACAAATAATAACGAAATAATTTGGTTTAATTTGAAGCCTCTAACTGTTAAAATGGGTCAGAAATTACGAAAAGTTTCTTATCTGAACAATCGGTTGTAGGGGACATATGCTATATATACGACCGATCTCTATGATTTTTTCAGACAACAATATATGCTATATACGTAAGCATTTGCTGATATTTGAAGGTTCTAGCTGTTAAAATGGGGCAGAAATTACGAAAAGTTTCTTATCTGAACAATCAATTGTATGGGATATATACTGTCACGGATATTAACATCACTAAGTTATACCATCACTAAGGCGATGCGGTCAGTTTGATTAAGCACGCGATCTGGCGGCTAATAGTAGAGTTTCATTTGAGTTATCAATCAGTTTGGTTATTAAGCCAGCGAGTAGCAAAGTATAAGTGTTATTGTGAAGTACTTTAATAAAGGCCATTTTCCCATTATTCAATATTGGAGTTATTTATTCAACAGTTTAGTGATTCGAACTTAGCAGAGGATTGCAAATAAGAGGATTTGCAGAAAATTCGTTACAATACTATATATACAACCGATCTCATCAATTTTTCCAGACATCAATATGTGCAATATGCGAAAACATATAGTTAAGTTGGAAGCTTCAATCTGATAAATTGAGGAAGATATGAGAAAAATCCCCTTTTCTGAAAAATCGGTTGTATGGGGGATATATGCTGTAGTGGTCCGATCCGGCCGGTTCCGAAAAATATCTAATCGGACACCTAAATATACCCGCTCACCAAATTTTATCAAGACATCTCAAAAATTGAGGGTCTAGTTTGCATACAAACAAACAGACTGACAGACGGATATGGCCAAATCAACTCAGCTCTTCATCCTGATCATTTCGGTATACTTATTGGTGAGTCAAAATAATGGGAATGGTTACATAGTAGTGAAGAGTCCCATGAAGCGCGTCTCGACGCACATT
The DNA here is from genome assembly GCF_040869045.1 of Eurosta solidaginis. Lineage (NCBI taxonomy): Eukaryota > Metazoa > Arthropoda > Insecta > Diptera > Tephritidae > Eurosta > Eurosta solidaginis. The sequence goes on along the minus strand of NC_090323.1, from coordinate 204,994,400 downwards.
TCCCATCGGAAGATGATGCAGAAGAGCCACCAGACAACTGCTTTTGTTGTTATTGTGGCGATAAAGACACTCCCCGAAGGTTTTGGAGATTGTTATCGATGTTGATGGTCCTTTGACGTATATATATCCTGTACGTTCCATAACAAGCACCATTAAGGTATACGCCCGACCATCTCGGGAACGATTTAATATGACCACACTGAACCTTCGAGGCCATCCTGCCTCCCCTCCCCTAGTTCCATGAGGAACTTGGCGTCGGAGCTTCGACCTAATCGGAAAACGCAGAACAAGGAATGTTTCATTTCCCTAGTTTTCTCAGACTCTCTGTACACAGAGTTTTTGAAGAGGAACCTTCCATAAGGAATTTAATGTGCAGACCAATAAACGTTATGCCTAACAGCAGTCCTACAGGATGTGGACACATATAAAGATTAGCCTTGTATCATTGCGCCCCTTGAGGGCAGTGCGCTGTATATGACGTCCAACACCACATGCGTACACCTAAGGCAAGTCGGTAGACGTGGCGCTGCATAGGGTGGTTATAAACACATAAAAGGCCTTTAGAACATAATGAGTTAGCTTAAGGAGTCTTAAAACGACGCTTTCAACAATGTCTCTAAACGAATAGCTGCATTGTAAACTGCAGGAGGATAACTTCGCAATGTGGATTGTATAAGGCCGCAGAATCGTTGGACAGGGGCAATCCGCATATTCACACCTCTGGGATATTGTCACCTCTGCTATGGACGCTGGTCATAAACCAACTGCTCAGGCAACATTGCAGTTGTCATAGGTGGAAAATGGCTTCCGCCAATTAGCACTTTGATGGATTTTTATTAATGTTAGGTCGAGCGCAAATTCAGGGAAGACGTATTTGCTTTTGTTTACCAGGAGTTATAATGTGCTGCATTGCACTGGGCTTGAGCTAGGACGGGTGACTCTGCAGGAGAAACCTTGAACAAAATATCTACGACCCATACTAGGACAGCGTGGACGAAACCGTTAAAAATGCCTCGACGGCACTTTAGACACGTAAAATAATGCTGAGGTATGCGTTCGATCTTTACAGCGATTGTAAAGCCTATCCTTTACTATGGAGTCCTTGTTTGGTGGACGGCCACACAAAAAAGTGCCTTCCTCTAACGGCAGCTTTGAAACAACCCCGATGGATGCATTTTTGCACATTCTACTTTGAAACCTGGTGGCGAAGAACATAGCGTTAAAAACTGTAACGAGACTCAATGCCTCTGGGCAGCTTGAAAGCAGGCCATACGGTCATAGTTATATAGCCTCATCAAATGTTGGCGAACAGACTACTTAGTTCTCTACCTGCTTAGTTCTCTACCTCGATGGGTCTCTTAGAGTCACAATGCAGGTGGAAGTTTGGCGCAAGCCCGTTCAAATGATAAACGATTATATACACGTGTACAGCGATGGTTCCAAAGTAATGGAAGTATTAGGGTTTGCAATGAGTTATACTGATCCGGAAATAAACAGATCCTACAAGCTGCCAGACAACTGTAGTATTTTTCAGGCGAAAGTAGTAGCCCTGACTAAAGCAATAGAAACCCTGAAGTAAAATAGCTTTAGCTGCTGCCACATGAATTTTTACATTGAGAGCCAAGCAGCGAATAAGGCAATAATCTCTAAAAGCACAACATCTAAATATATGAGCGAGATTAAAAGGCGAGAGCCGCACATGACTGACTAAGCAGAAAAGGCGTGGAACCAAGCGCGGAACAGCAAAGTGGCGAAGATCATGTGCAGGTCTTACAATCATAGATCAACAAGGATACTCTTATCATTGAGGCTTTGTTAATGATAGCAGATGGAGAAAGTGTGGGTTCGAGGAGGAAACGATGGAGCACATTTTATGCTCCAGCTATTGGGAGTGGCACAGCAATCAGTTCTACAAGCAGTAAGTAGCAAAGGTCCTAAAAAGCTTTATACTTTTTGCCATAAATACGGAGTTACTTTACAACAAAGGGCCTGCTTTTTGATAGGGTTTTTCTTTGGGGAAATTCCGCTTATTTGAAACCTTCTGCTAACGCTCGAATTGCTAAACTGTTGAATAAATCACTCCGATATTCTGTATTGCAATATGGTCTTTATTATTAGACTACTTTGGGAGTAGTACAATTATACTTCACTTCGCAGCTAATAACGTGTTTAAATCAAACTGATTACTTATTACTCAGCTTGCGCTGCTTTTATACTCTCGGTTTCTTCGTTCACCCATTTCTCCTAGGGTCTAGTAATATCGCGAAATTCATGCTTGGTTACCAGCCATATACATGTATATTTGTAGTTTGTAGCCATATGCGTGTGTATATGTGAGTAACTACTTCGGCTGATGACTACAATTTCGTATGTGTGAGATGAGATATCTCTTCGTCGCCTTCTACATAAGAGTGGCTGCTTTATTGTTGTTGTGCATTTATTTAGTAGCAGTTTAGTGATGCTAATATTCGTCACAATAATGTTAAATTTTCATGCTGAAATTACTTTGACCCAATCTACACTATAAACTAAAAAATCATTTGATTACTTTAACCGATACAAGCATTTCGTAAATATTTAAAAAATACTAACACGTGATGACTGGGCCAATGATCGTCTGCAATACCACTTTATGTTTCTTGTTGTTAATACAATTTTGTAAATATTTGTACTATGAATATTTATAATCAAATCAAATCAAATCAAATCAAATACCTTATGATTATACAAAAACATACATACAAACATACACAGATACATATATTATATACAGATTTGTATAGGGAAATTCATGCTTCATCAAAGTTTATACGGTAAGGTCTTGATCCTCTGCAACAGGTTGTTCTAGGTCAGTGCGTAAGTCAAAAACAAATAACCGATCCCGCCTAGATAACTTGCGCTATTCATAACTTTGTTTGTTTGTATGTGTGAGCATTTGTATATAGGCTGGACGAGATTGTTGATGCTGGTGTCAGCATTTGGCTATTGCACTCACTATATGATTATTGTTATTATTGTTTTTTGTTTTTGTTTTTAATTCATGGATCAGTTGATATATACAAAGTTGGTTAGATTGTTTAGAAAATTTGTTCTGTGTTTAATTCTACATACAAAATCATGTTTACATCCAACAAGCATTGGTGCAGTAAGATGATGAGTAAATGAGCAAGGCGATGGATTGGAGAATCCGTTTGAATGTTGGAAAGGAAGGCTTGCCCACATGTCGGTATGTCGCTAGATTTATTTTATTATAAATGATCGACCGATGACGTCGCTGTTGATAATAGACTTTGCGCAAGTAGTTTAAACAATTGCTTTGTATTATGTAACCACGTATGAACTCTGTATGTATGTATGTCTGTATATTTATTTGCTGTCACGTCACAGGCAAATTTTCGAAAAAAAAAATCACAGAATGAAATGAAAAATGCATGAATGAATGTTGATATGTTTGTATGTATGTTTAAGTGTGTTTGAGTTACGGTTATGTATTGTTTACAAGTGATTATGATAGTAAACAATTTCGTATTTAATAACATTATCTAATCTTTTCTAAATAGCAAATTTAATGAAATGCATTTATATAAAACCAACAAAGAATGCGTATACAATTTATAAGAAATAAAGAATGCGGTGGGCGGGAACAATGATGAAGATTTGTTAGTGTTTTCCCTTAAGTGAGATTTAGAACTCAATTAACTCCGATTCTCACGAGATTAAAAATAACTCTTAAAAACGTATTAAACGGTTTATTATCGTGAACAATCGATACCTACAAGCTTTTGTTTCATTATCGATTTATTATTGACAGCTTGCTATCGATTTGTTATCAGCATGTCATTTAGTTGAAGTTTTGAAGGTATGTGCTTCATAGAAAGCAGATGAGGAGACGTTAACAAATCGATAACGAGCCGTTAGAAAATTAATAACACTCTAATACAAACCTATAAGTCTCCGAAAATATACTTTCGATAACAAGCGGAATGCTCGTCGATTAAAAATCGATTTAATTCAATTTGAATTTAATTTATTAAACTAAATTTTGTTTATTTAATTCAATTAACTTAATTTTATTTAATCTAATTAATTTATTTGATTTTATTTCATTTTATTAAATTTAAATTTATTTTATTTTATTTAATAATTTAAATTTTTTATTTTATTTAATTTAGGTTAAATATTTAATTTTTTAAATTAAATTTATTTTATTACAGTTTATTTTATTTCAGTTTAATTTAATTTAATTTAATTAAGGGTCTTAGTCTCTATTACGAAACGAACGTTCGTTTCGAATCAAAAACGAATCGCTAGTGCATTTGCACTAAGTTAAACGATGGCAACATATCATTTGGCACTTGCTTTCGTTTTTCTGTTTAACATAGAGTAAGAAACGTAATACTGTTTTCACACAGAAACTTAATGATCTCATTTCACCTTCTAATGAAATCGTAATTATTTTGCTTTCACACAGAAGTAACTGCTCGATTAGTATGAAGGATGAAATGTCAAGCGAATAAAATGACAATGCTATATAACAGAAAATGACATTTACTTTGACAAATGACATTTTTAAGCACTGAACACACCAAAAACTAAGAAACTGAACGCTCCCAACAGAGTTGCATTGTACTTTTGACTTCATTAGGCATTCGATTAGTCACTAATGAAATAATTATAGATTCGAATTTTGTAGGGAAGATTTAGCTCAATAAGCGCCTTAATGTAGACAACTGCCTTTATTATTCAATAAGCCGTCTGTGTGAAAACAGTATAAAGGCCGAACGAAAATTATAGAGAATACCATTTCTAGACGAAATCGTTTAGAAGCGAATCGTTCGCCTGAGCTATCGTTCGCAATACAGAATGAAGCCCTAAGTTTAGTTTCATGTAATAAATTCATTTTAATTTAGTATATTTTAGCTATTTGTTAAAATAAATCATTTGGTTTTATTTTATTTATATCTATACTATTTCATTTTGTGTTTTTTTATTTCGTTTAATTTAATTTATTTTAATTTCATTTAACTTCATTTAATTTAATTTATTTAATTTAACTAATTTTAACTTAATTTAGTTTAATTTTATTTACTTCAATTTAACCTTATTTCATTAAATTTAGTTTAATGTATTTAATTCATTTTAATTTAATTTATTTTAGTTATTTGTTAAAATAAATCATTTTGTTATATTTTATTTTATTTATATACTATTTTATTTATTTTTTGTTTTATTCAGTTTTGTTTTTCATTTTATTTTCTGCTTTTTTTGTTTTTTTTTTTTTCGTTTACTTCATGTTATTTCATTTTGCTTTATTTCGTTTCATATAGTTTAATTTATTTTCATTCAGTTAACTAATTTGATTTAATTTGTTTAAATTTTTTTATTTTATTATTTCTTTCATTTGATTTATTATATTACAAAGTTTTATTTTATGTTATTTTTTTTTTTTTTTTTTGTCATTTTGCTCTATTATATGTTTTTCTATTTTTTATTTTATTTTCTTTTTCTTAATGTTATTTCCTTCCTCCCTTTTTATTTTTTATTTGCTGTTTTTTAATTTTATTTCATATAACTTATTTTATTGGCGGCCACCGTGGTGTGATGGTAGCGTGCTCCGCCTACCACACCGGATGCCCTGGGTTCAAACCCCGGGCAAAGCAACATCAAAAATTTTAGAAATAAGGTTTTTCAATTAGAAGAAAATTTTTCTAAGCGGGGTCGCCCCTCGGCAGTGTTTGGCAAGCGCTCCGGGTGTATTTCTGCCATGAAAAGCTCTCAGTGAAAATTCATCTGCCTTGCAGATGCCGTTCGGAGTCGGCATAAAATCATGTACGTCCCGTCCGGCCAATTTGTAGGGGAAATCAAGAGGAGCACGACGCAAATTGGAAGAGAAGCTCGGCCTTAGATCTCTTCGGAGGTTATCGCGCCTTATATTTATTTTTTTTATTTAACTTATTTTATTATTTTGATTTATTTCATTTTATGTTAGTATATTTTATTTTATTTGATATTTTATTTTTTTAGTTTAGTTTAATTTGTTTATTTTTTTCCTATTTTCTTTGTGCAGTTATTTTTTTATCTGTATTTAATTAGCGGGACATGCTTATATTGCTTTATACAATTGTTTTAGTTATTAAAATTGCAAAGTTTACAAACGGTGATGGTTACTAGGACATATTTCTGAATTTCACTTCTTCATCAGCTAGCTTCTCGGGAGCTGAGTATTGAGCTCGAAATCTCCAACATATATACTTTATACTAGTGTAAAGGCAGATGCCTTTAACCACTCAGCCATATGAATGCCCCGCTGCTCGATTTGCAATTGGTCTCTAAGTATTGCCTCTTTGTTGCTATTCGTTTATTCACTATTTAGGTACATACTAATTCTATATGCTTTTTAATCCTAATTGTGTGGAATATTTATAGGCGCGCTTAAGAGCTTTTATTTTTCATTCAGTTACAGCACGGCATTCTTCATCGTACCAGTTGTTTCTCCGCTATCGACGGTAACCAATTTTTTTTTCCTCGGTGGTGGCAGGAAGTGCTTGAGAGCTATTCTCCCTGCATGCCGTCGGGTTCACTTGTGTTCTCAGAAAGCAAGTGTGAGAGCCGAGCTACGAAACCATTGGAAGTATGTTGCGATTGCAGCCTTGCGACGTCTAATATCCCTGTATTTTTTATTATCGTTATTAGCCGCACAGAGGCGAGTGCTTATTTTGGCTGCGACGTGATAGTGATCTGAGTCGATGTGGGGTGAGGCATTCTGATAGACGTTAATATAGCAAGCTCCTTGATCCAAGAAAGATGCCCGATTACAACTGCATCCATCTATCGCAACGAGGTCGATCAGGTCAAATGTATTTCGATCAGGGTACTTCCATGTAGCTTGATGTACCTATATCTTTGTGCAAAAACCTGGTGCTGGCTATGACACCGATTCGAGCTCTGGCGAAATCGATCAGCCTCAGTCCATTAGGGCAGGTTTCATTATGAAGGCTGAACTTTCCGATCGTGGAGCCCAAAACACCTTCCTTGCCCACCCTGGTGTTAAAGTCGCCAAGCAAAACATTTACATATATCATAACGAGGGCACCGTATATGCGTTATAGGCGCTGGTAGAATGTGCCCTTCTTCCTCATCCTCATACTCCTAAAAATTTGGATTTTATGGGGATGGGGGCGAGACGTTCGGCCACATGCGCGAACGACAGTACTTGGCGACGAAGTCTCTCTCAAGCACAGAAACTGCGTTTATTGAATGGCCACCTTAGTAAATCTCACAATTTTTAGTTGTTTTTTTTCTTACTTCGTTCATCGTATTTCTTGGATTTTGTTATGTCAGCTTTTACTTTCACGAGGACATCAACCAGCCGGTCATCGGCACCAAGTCCATTAAGGGAACGGATATACCAGGCTCATGCCCTTAAATCGTAAGCCTTTAAACGTTTGCCGAGGTCGCCTATAAAAAGGGGGTTTCTCTTTATACAAGGCTATGTTAAAATCTTCATTGGAGTGTGATTTTACGTGTCTGGCCCAAAGCCCAGCGCATAACCCGCTCAGCGGGGGCGAGGTATTATGATACACGTTTATATAACGAGCCGCTTGATTCAAGATAGACGCCCGATTGCAACCGCACCTTACGGTGGTCAGACGCTGCTGATAAAGTCCCCCAGCTAGCCCTTAAACCAATTATGACGGAGTGGGTTAGCTAGGTTAACGCTTTCACGCTTTAGCTTATCATCATGTTCAATGGCTACCCAGGGTATGCTTGGCAGCAAGCAACCCTAAATAGTGAGGTGTTTGAACCGCATACAAAATAAACACCCTGGCCGTTCCTTGGCGAGTAGAAGCTTTCCACGCTTATGTGGACTTCTACATACGACGTCATCGCACAAAATTAGCAGTGAAAATTTTAAGTTTGGTGCAAAACTGAATGACCCAATTTTGCACAGCGGTGCCGTTGGCTGTGTTTACCAAATGGCCAAGAAGAGGCCATTAATTTCTATCCACAGGAGGCAGATTTATCCGCAATGGACGAGGTCGACGTGGCTGGGTAGGTAATTTACGAAGTTTCACACAAAAACACATTGACTCAAGCAAACAATTCACAAAATTATCTGTTTCGCCAAAAATTCACTATAAAATTTTAAAGAATTCAAAATAAATTTTAGTTTTTTTATCTGTATTTTATTGGTATGTATGTGTGTGTATGTATTATTTTTGGAGATTCTTGGAAATTTATGAATTCAAAAAACTGATGGCGGGATATTGTGAGTGTGTAGAAAGTTAAGAATACAAGGTGAATTGAACGACCAAGATATGGGAGTACGGGTAGTCAGCAGAGACGCGCATTTGAAATATGTATGTACATATCTCTGAAGAGCGCCCACGTGTATAACAACAACAGTCAAAGGAACAAAAAAAACTAGATCGGCCGCCATGACACTACCAATCTGAATGCTTAAAAACATTCGACAAAAATATACCGACATAATGTAAACAAAAACTCCGCCCCTCAATGCATTGTCTAACCCTTACATACATATGTATGTATATGGTTATTTGTATGTATGTATACCATTTCGTGGCGAACATTGAATTGAAATGTCGCTCTTTGATATTATTTTTGTAATTGTTGTTGCTTTGATTTTTCTATGTTTTAGCGTTCGGGATGACAGTCTGATTGCATTGTTGCTTTTTCTTTTGTTTTGCTGCTTATCGATTTGGGGAACGACGACAGCCCCATTGATGATGAGTAGCATACAGCAGTGCTGATGAAGCACATCAATGGCAGTAGCCAATGCTAATGTCCCTTATAATGAAGTTCAGGGTGGCGCGGTGGTGGCATGGGAGAGAAAATAAATGGCGTATAGGTACTTGCTCCGAATGCTTGCACTCAATTTGTTGTTTTAAACCTGTTTGCTTTCGTTCGATCGCCAACCTCAATTAATGGCTCGTTTGCCACTCGTCGCTCGGTTCAATCAACAGTCCATTAATCTTTTTGGCTTCACACTAATTGGCCCCTGAGAATGGCGACGAAACCGGTTTTTTTTTTGTTGGCACAAAAACTCTTTCGCTTAATTCATGTAAAAGTACGATGCACAGCCATTTGAATACTCGTCTTCCTAATTATTTGCTGCTCTTATGAGCAAAGGCAAAGTCGGCTTTATAGGCATATATGTATTTCCTTAAAATAAATAATAAATCTGCAGGTAAAACCGAGGGATGATAAGGAAATTTCAATGCATTTTTGCTAGACCCTTAAGTCGTTCGTGCACTCTGGATAACGTAAGCCATCTAGGCGCGAAATGCAATAACCACTCCGTAAGACACCTAGGGTCGTGGCAAAAAGGAAAAAGCCTAGTGGGGAACACTCGGGCGCAATCGTCTTAAGGACCCACCGTAGTTTGCTGCGTCTTACAGCAATTGGCGTGCTAGGTACATACATAAATATATCATCATCTCCCGTCCTTGGGCGCCGGCCTAAGCCCTTCTGCCTTAATACCTATTTCAATGCGAAAAGAAAGAAATTTCGGATGGGAACTTTGTTATCGAACGACGACCAAGGCAAACGTGATTTAAGATATATAGGTTAGGGTGGTTCGATTTATTAACCGATATCGCGCCATCGATTTTTCGATAGGATTTGGGCTCAGGAAAAAAGTTCCACTACGCATACCTATAAAAAAACACAAAAAAAACTGTCATCGCCAACGTGCTTAGCGGACATTTTTGGGTCGGACAGCGTATACATGAAAATCTTACAATCAAATGAAAAATTTTTTAGTAGGTCATGAAAAAAAACCTTAAAAATCAATGTCGGAAAAAAGTCAAAAAAATTTTATTTCGCAGGCTCGAACATTATTTTTTTTTTGGTATGCTTAGTGGAACTTTTTTCCTGAGCCCAAATCCTATCGAAAAATCGATGGCGCGATATCGGTTAACTTTCGTCCATATAAATCGACCCACCCTAATGTAGGTATGTACCTAGAATGCCCAAAAACTTTCGAGGTGAAGTCCCGATAATAAATAAATAAATGCAAGGCGCGATAATCTCCGAAGAGATTTTAGGCCGAGCTCTCTTCCAATTTGCGTCGTGCTCCTTTTAATTTGCCTTCAAATTTGGGGGGACGGGACCTACATGTTTTATGCCAACTCTGAACGGCATCTGCAAGGCAGATGATTTTCACTGAGAAGCTTTTCATGGCAGAAATGCCCTCGAAGTGTTTGCCAAATTACTGCAGTGGGGCGACCCCGCTCTGAGAAAATTGTTTCTAATTGAAAAAAGCTTTTTTCTAAATTTTCGATGTTGCTTTGGCCGGGATTTAAATCCACGATCTTCGGTGTGGTAGACGGAGCACGCTACCACCACACACGGCCACCGCAGAAGTACCCATACCCGCCTTTTTAATGTTACCGAGAAATCAAAGGCAGACATCGTCCACATCTAGGAAAATCGATGGACTCCGACTTCTATTACAGTGGTCATAAGTAAGGGCGCACATATCCAGGGTGTTCATTTTGTGCTGGGTAAAGAGACCGCTAAGTAGTAGGCACTGACAACATCTGATATGGCGGCGTTACGCAGACATCAACTTAGTCCGGCGAATTAAAGCACAGCGGCTACGCTGGCTATGCCATGTTATACCAATGAGGGATGACTCTCCGGCTGAGAGAGTATTTTTATCGGAGCCTATCTACGGATGAACCAGATAGAAACGTTTTATATTTCCCTTGTGTTGCCAATTGGCGTCAGTTAGCATTCGAATAACCGATTGGCGTCCCTTGTTGGACGGCCATAACCCTTTGAACGGTTAAGCGCAAATAAGTAAGTAAAGAGAACGCCAAGTACTGTCGTACGGCAGATGACGCGCTTGACTTCGGCATATACTTAATCTTTTGGAAAACCAAAAATTCAAGGCACTGGGTATAACAAGGGGATTTAGGCCGAGCTTCTCTTCCAATTTGCTTCGTCCTTCTCTTAAATTTTTCCCATAAATTGGCGGGGTGTTTATGCCGACTCCAAACTATATCAGCACCCAGCTTTATTGGCGCTTTGTAAACGATAGCAGACGGGACCCCGCCAAGAAAAATAATTTCTAATTGAAAAAAAACGTTGTCCTAAAGATTTTGATGCCGCTTTTCCCGGGCCTTGAACCCAGGACCATCGAACACTCTACCACCAGTGTGCAGAAAGGCGTGTGCGTGCAAGGAGGCGATACTGGGTCCTACAGTCGGAAAATGCTAATCACCTCCTTGTCCTGTTCGCATTTACCCATTTGAAGGAAGTTATTTTTTCATCTGTTTCATCTGGACACGTTTTTGATTTGGGACAACATGGAAACAATCAACAGAAATTACAATTTCTTCTTGTTATTGAATGTTTCTTTGGGGTAAAGTTCTGTTAAGTTGAATGGCCGATTCCCAGCCACTTCAGCGAAAGATGGAGGACAGTCACCTAAGTCCCGACCGAGGCCCACATATCTCAAAGCAAAGAGCAAGTGGCCACAGGAGTTCTTAAGTCACTCTTGGCAGCCGCGTTCAGTTCACTTGTGCTCGCACGCGTCAAGAGAGCCGAGCAATCCTTATGCGGAGGATATGCTTATGCCCAGGCACCTAGATAATTGTTATCTAAAAGTAGTTCGCCAGTCATTTGCCTCATTTCCCGGCTGCGCAGGAACTGCTACCACCACCGCCGGTGATTGTTGGCTCTACAAGAAATCCTGACCATCCCCCTGCGAGAAGTGAGCTTAGCAAACGCTGGCGGCCACTAACTCTCGTAGATCCTTCGAGCGGAAGGTTCATCTATCAATTTTGATTGGTGCTTCGACGGATCAAATTTACTCCTATCATTAAAAGGAGAGGACTGTAGACTCATGATGGATATTCTGACTGGACACTGCCTTCTGGCGTCACATGCCTTTAAATTGGGCTTGTTCAATGGTAGCAGATGTAGAAAATGCGGGTTGGACGAGAAAAAGATCGAGCACGTTTTGTGCATGTGCCCTCCGCTTGCCAGGCTAAGACTCCAGCTATTAGGAATGAAACAGATGACAGATCTAGCAGCAGCAAATGGCATTGGTCCTAGAAAGCTTCTAGTATTTTCCATGAAGATGGAGGTATTTTAGAGCATAGTTCCTGGTTTTTGATATGGTTTTTCAGTTTGGTCGTTAAACAAACTTCTGGTAATACTATGAACTCATTCAGTCTATGTGAGGTCCTTACGGACTGGACAGTTCAACCTAAGCAAACCTTGACGGATCACTGTCCACTTATGTAAGTTCCATTCGGTACGTCTTAATATACAGGAAACCCCCTTCCTGCTGCACCTGCATGGATGATGATGAGGTAGAATCATTGAGTCTGTACGAAAGTATTTTGATCTCGGCTTCTTTAGATCTCCGGAAAATGTATGCATGGTAAAGATTCGTAATGTGCGAAATTATATCGTTGATGAGTAGCGAAAGCCTACGCCAAAATTATCTTAAGTGCTAACACAACTGATCATCGTGCCGTTCAAGTAAACTTCCCCTGTCGTGGTGACTAAATTTCCACCTAGCCCAACCTAAGCTAGATCAATCAATTCCTAACTGCCCTCGACCTCACGGTGGCATTGCTTTGATATTCCATTGATTACCTAAATTAATAGTAAATAGGGGGCAACATCTCATCCTCTGGCTATAAGACGCAGCAGTGATCGGGCATGCCTCTAAATATAAATTTTCGGTTCTAACCAAACTTTATTGATTACCAGTAATTTTGTTGATTTGCATACTGTCGATATGCCGTTTCACACAATTCTTCTGGTGATTTTTCCTTTCTCGCCTAACTTGAAAAAACTAGCATGTGTTAGATCTATAAAAAGGGACAAGCAGCAACAAAAAAAAAAAACACAATCCCAATGATCGCCACTTGAAATAAATATTCTTTGAATTCCCAGTAGTAAATTCATAAAGTTCAGCACAAATGAATAAAGGTGAAGCCAAATGTACTTGTTGTACGCTGTACGCTAGGATCGGCACCCGCGATATAAAAACTCTACATGAAAAGACTACATAAGATCTTTTTTCTAATCTCGAACCCGGTAAACGTTTTACGGGCTGCGATTTCGAGACATGTGTCTGAAATGTCCGAGCTCTTGCAAAGGAAGGTATAGTTGACTAACTAGTTGATGTCTTCGTGAAGACAAAGGCTGAATTATCGCTATTCAGGAAGTACGATGGTCGACAACAGGGTCTTGCGTGATCTACTGCAATGGTCATGTAGAGGCAAGTGCGGCGGTATTTTTCAATATAATATTTGTCTGTCCCAATCCACGAATATATTACTCAGCAGACGTGGACAAGGACTTCTTTTATGGGAGACTAAAATGCACATACGATGAATGCCCTAGCTATGATACAAAATCGTGCTTGGCGACTTTAACTCTAGGGTGTGCAAGGAACAGGTTATTGATACTTGGATGCCTCCTGATCGAAGAACACCAAACATTCTCCTGGATTTGCGCAAGCTACGTCATCCAAATATCTGCTCTAAATTTTATCTTGCAGCAACCAAGATACGGAAGCCAAAAAATAGTTTACTATCGAGGAACTGCTCACGAAACAGACGACTGATGACATAGCTGAGCTGTGTGACCACATTTCTAACACATTACGTACTGCCGCTGCGAACACCATAAAGTTCGAGCAAGCACCATAAGGTTGCAAAAATTATGCGAAGAGGAAAGAGAGACACAAACACATGCCCAAGAAATAAACGTAAGACACAAAATTCTACCAGAACATCGGGCGGAACATGAAAGGTTAGAGACCGGGGCATATTTCTGCAGGAAAGATTTTGACGACGGATAATTAACGAACTAAAAGGCCTTACGCTATGTAGGGAACACTTCTAAACACTTTGCTAGACAGCGAGAATAATGAGGAATCTGGTTGGGAAAATTACGGTGCTTATTAGATTTTGTACTGCCATTTTTCTTATATACACCGGGAACCCAGTGTAGATATTGGTTGCTCCTTACCACAAGCAATTCTAGTGTTCGTTTACACTCTAAACGCTTCTATATGCTGTTCTATCTCTTTGGTTGGGTTATTACTTTTGCCTTAGAGACACTACAGTGATCTACTAGTTAGTAGAGTCTGTTTTTTCCGGATGAATACTGTATACCGTATACCTTACCACACCATCATTTTGGAATCTTCGGTATAAGATTTCCATCGAAGCGCCTGCACTGGTTCAGACAGACTGTCCGCTGCGTATTTAAAGTCCGCATACTCTATGTTCGTACGGCCTCTGCGCAAGCTTGAGTCTTGTTGCTGTTGTTAACGGCATGTTCCTCGCCATTAGCTATAACTCGTGAGAGTGGGAGGGGCAATAAACCCCACCCTAGAGGCATTGTTAACTCTCTTCTTCACATAGAGTTTTTATGACAACTTGCTCTATAGAACGACTGCAAGATACCTTTTACTAAATTTCCTCTATAGAGCAACCCCTCCCAGCTTAGGCGTAGTCCAATGCGGGACTTTATTTCTCTTAGCAAATAATATCAATACCGATGTCAGATGTCCCTTCTATCAGGGAGCTAATTTTTTCCAGCGATTAGCACTTATGATTACCGAAACGTCATCTTCACACGCCTTGAGTTGGAAGGACTTCACGTCGAACCGCCTGAGATGTCGGCCGCAGCTGTGGTTATAGTACTTCACATTGCGGGGTGCGTTTGCACACTTGATTTCGGCTACCTCATACAGCGCACTTTTATGCACTTTCTCCGGGGACCAATTGCTGCTGGTTTTTGGTAGAACTAGTCGGTTTTTGGTGTTGTTGTTGTTGTAGTGATAAGAACACTCCCCGAAGGCCTTAGGGAGTGTTATCGATGTTGATGGTCCTTTGCCGGATGCAGAGATCTGGTATGTTCCGGTACCAACCCCAACCATCTCGGGAACGATTTCTTATGACCACATGCGACCTCCTAGGCCATCCCGCCCTCCCTCCTCCAAGCTCCATAAGGAGCTCGGGGTCGCCAGAGCCTCCTGTTAATGAAACAGGATTCGCCACGGATATGTTAAGTTGACAATTTGGTTTGGAGAGGCATACCTACCGCGTATATATTCGAACCCCCTAACCCGCTGGGGTTCGGTTTTTGCTAGAACTAGTCGGTGCTCGGAGTCTAAGTACTGTCTACCGGCTCTTCCGTATCACTTCCTATGGAAAAGATGCATCATAGAGCGTGTCAATTGGGTCTTCACTACTCCTCTTTTATAAGTCCCAGGAGTATATCATCATAACCGAGAACAAGTACTAGGGTCCTTCCCGTATGAGTCAGCAGAACTCCCCTTAAGTACATCAGCTTTCCAGTTCTTCGAAAACTGGTTTGAATTAAATAATGCCTCTGCTGCCCTCCTCGCCGCAGCTGCTGCAAATGACGTTAGGACCCCTTCTTCTCAGCATGTAGGCGAAGCCGCCAATATCCCGCGGTCCTGACAATAATCCTAAAGATTTCTTTCCTTGACCTCTTTAGTAGATCCGCTGTTTTCATACTACCGTAATTGGTCAGGCTTAGGTTATCTTGCAGGCACCTGAGAAGTACCAGGAGACCTCTATTTTTACTGATGTAAAAGACTGGTGCTTCTTGGTCGCTCCAGAAGCATGTAGCCTTGCCCCTGCCTTTGGGAGTTCGTCCGTCTTCTAGTTGATCGCAATGTTCCTGTGACTAGGAACCTATCTTTTGCAGCTACAGACGGCCTTAGACGCAGTCATGGGGAAATAATCGCCATTGATGCTGCTTGGCTATCTGCAAACCTCGCGCTCTCTTACCTAATCCGTCGACAAAAGCGAACAGACCCGACCTCTCTCCCAGCTCGGCGCGTCACTAAATCGTATGCACATCAGCTTTCCAGTTCTTCGAAGACTGGTTTGAATTAAATAACGCCTCTGCTGCCCTCCTCGCCGCAGCTGCTGCAAATGATGTTAGAAGCCACCCCAATCATCTCAGCATGTAGGCGAAACGGCCAATGTCCCGCGATCTTGACAGTAATCCTGAAGATTTCTTTCCTTGACTTCTTTAGTAGATCCGCTGTTCTCCTACTACCGTAATTGGTCAGGTTGAGGTTATCTTGCAGGTGTCTGAGAAGTACCAGGAGACCTCCATTTTTATTGATTTAAAAGACTGCTGCTTCTTGGTCCCTCCAGAAGCATTTAGCCTTACTCCTGCCTTTGCGAGTTTGTCTGTCTTCTAGTTGGTGGCAATGTTCCTGTGACTAGGAACCTATCCGGGGGACCTTCCGTTTGAGTCAGCAGAACTCCTCTAAGTACATATGATTTCCAGTTCTTCGAAGACTGGTTTGAATTAAATAACGCCTCTGTTTTGAGCTGCAGGCCAGATGGATCTGAACATGAATAAGAAGAACATGGAAGATATAAACTTCCGTTGCTACAAAGGCCATTGTTACCAATAAGATCACACTACCTAATCAATTCAGCGCCTTACAAGCAGCAACTGGTGGTATTAAAGCAGCTATAAGCCCAAAGTTTTCGAGGTACCACACATCGATACTGCTGGGTATATTCTCAAAAACGTATCTATCTACACACATACACATATGTAAATAGCCTCGTAGAATAGTACCGTTTTATATTATGTATGGATTTTATGCTCTTGTTTGCAAGCCAAATGTAAACAAAAGGCTTCAAATGTGGGAGAAAATACGCCAACGTCATTGCAGCCAGCCTTAGCCGATGACGGCACCGCAGTTGCTAGCTACTGCCTGCTATAGCCGCCGCAATCCAGCACCACAGTGCGATATCATACGTACGAGTTATGCGAGTAAAGAAAGGATGTGTGCTGTCTGCGCAGAAGATCGCTAGCGCTACTGAAGCGTCTGGCGGCGTTGTAATTGGAGCGCAACTAGTGCAAAGATTTTTTTTTTGGTAAAGAGGAATTCTTCATTCCATATATTCAGTTGATCGAGAGTGGCGTAAGAGAAAAGTACAAAAATCGCGTAAAACCCAAACGATATTGGCGTGTACTACTTTCATTATTAGGGATGACGGTTTTTGGGTCGAATTAAAAGCGATAAAAAAATTCGACTAAAAAATTACAAAAAAAAAAAAAAAAAAACAATTAGTGAAGCAAAAAAAGTGGCAAGTAAAAGAAAAAATTAAAAAAAATTTGCAAACTCAAAATAATACGCGTGTGTAAAGAAACAAAAATAAATCAAAAATGATCAAAAGCGAAGAAGTAATGGATACAAATGGGCATTCGGGCAATCACAATGGCCTACATCATAGCACGACGCATTTACCACATCACAGCAGCATTTATCGCAACATACCCTCGAACATTCTATCCACAACAAACTTTGCCCCCTTAACATATAGCAGCGATCATCAGACATCAATGTTGCGTATGCAACAGGAAACACCTGAAATACCAGATGAGAAACCCGATCTTAATTATTTAGATCGCAAATACTATGCAACCATGATGACTCAACCGTCGGTGTATGTCTCAGAAGCTGCCTCATATGGTCTTACATCATTACATACAATGTGTGCCACAACAAATCCAACAAATACAAATGATATTGGCATGCTAATATCAACATCGCCCAATTCAACACCACCCAATGAGGATGAGGATATGAAATCACCGTCGGCTGACGATCTACAACACTATGGATCAACACAACAACAAACAAATCGTGTAATCGCCTCTAAAATGGTAGACCTGAGACATCAATTGAATTCGCACTATACACCAACAATAAAATATTGTTCTAGTAATACAATTTTCAATACGTCCGAATATTTGCCTCACAATGAGTCGGAGCATCATCATCCGAATGCATCATCCACATCCACCACTTCAATGTCGGTAGCTGCGACTACCGTAAACTCATCGCAGTTATTGTCACAATCCTTGCAGCAACGTGTACAAAATGTCGGTATGCCTTTAGTCTCGAGTGCGTCGGGTGTTATAACTAGTTCGCACAGTGTTGCGGGTCAATTGTGTGCACCAAATGATACAATTTCCTATTCAAATAGTTCCTCACCGGCTAAGTCGGTGCATAGCAATCAAAGTGATGGCGGTATGCAAATAGCACCGCAACAACGAAATCATCAACATCAACAAACAAGTTCATCGCCATCGCAGGAGCTTACGCCTCCAGATACGACAAAGAAATCTGGTGCTAGACGTCCGGAAAAGCCTGCATTGAGTTACATTAATATGATTGCGATGGCGATAAAGGAATCACCGACGGGAAAATTGACGCTTAGCGAAATTTACAGTTTTCTTCAAAAGCGGTAAGTTCATTTGTCTATTTACGTCAGTTCGAACAGAGTGAGTTAGTTTTTGGCAAGTATTTGTCCGTGACGACTACTGAAACTTCATCTACGTACGCCAACAGTATGACGTATACTTCGTGAAATCTTCTAAGCACTTCATTGATGACCCAGCACAAGTGATAGCTAAAACCCCGCCTTGTGTCGTGCCCCTGCTCACTGATTTTGTCATACAGACCTCATCATCTTCATACATAGCATTAAGCCTATCCAGCTCATCAAAGTTCGATGAATTCAATGAAATTAAACCATCTACGATAACTCATTTCGGGACTTACTGTGCAGTGTAGTGTCTACCGACTTACCTTTGCCTGCACGTGCAGTGCTGATGTTAGTCTACTGCAGGCGTGTCAAAACGCCGTGCTTATAACTGCAACTGGATATATTCTTATGTTGCCGCAACAAAAAGAGCATACAAAGGCCCTCAGAGTCATACACAAAGAGTCGGCAAAGTCCTATACCAATAAAAGCCCGGCGGACCCCGTTCTCAATGTCAAGTTCCCGAAGCTCGCAGTTGTGAGAAGCAGTCTTCCCAGGAAAACGCGAGTTAGTCTGGCACAATTTGATTTGGATACTTTAATAAAACTTATACTTATCCAGATCAATATCACACCAACCATAATTTCAATTGTGATGTGGAACCAACGCTTCTCTTTGGTCCAACCCTGTTAAAAGTTGTAAGTTTCCTTGGACCTCCGTTAGAGGATATTGATGACAATTGCGAGTGATCGCACCTACATAAACAACAACAACAACATTCCAAACCGTCACAATGGATTCAAGGGGTTTATAAGAATTCAAAGCTTCATAGCTTCACAGCTTCCGCAACCCAATTGTCAACCTCACCTGCACTAGGGGAATCATGTTACAAATATGAATGTATCATGCACATATTTAGCAAGCAAGGCTCTGGCGTACCTAAGCTTTTCATGGAACTAGAGGGTGGGGGCTGGATTGCCTAGAAGGTTTAATGTGGTCATATTTAATCGTTTCCCGAGATGGGCCAGTTTTTTAAGGGGGCTTGTTACCGAACGTACCGCATCTATATCCAGCCAAGAACCATCAAAATGGATAACACTCCGCAAAACCTTCGGGATGTGTTTTTTTCGCTACAACAACAATCCTCAATCTTTTAACAGTGTCGGTGTAGATGTGTTATCAGCCACGATTGTGCTTCTCTTCTAATCATTCATATTTAGCAAGATTTTATTACTAAAGTTTGAGAATTTAATAATAATCTATATCTCCAGCGGGTTAGGGGGTTAGAATATACCCGCGGTAGGTATGCCTGTCGTAAGAGGCGACTAAAATACCAGATTTAAGGGGCTATGTAGGGCAACCCTTCAGGTTGCCAGCGCAATATATAGCTTATCCAACCCACATTGTCAACCTCATCATTAACAGCCGAGGCTCTGGCGACCCTGAACTTCTAATGGATCTAGGGGGTGGGAGGGTGGTATGGTCTAGAAGATCGCATGTGGTCATACTAAATCGTTCCCGAGATGGTCGGGCTTGGTACCGGAACGTACCGGATCTGCATCCGGCAACGGACCATCAACATCGATAACACTCCCCAAGGCCTTCGGGGAGTGTCCTTATCGCTACAACAACAACAACAACAACAACATAATAATAATAATAAGAATATCGGAACTAATTGTATCCGTCGAATATCGACTCATCATACTGCTATGCTCTTGCTAAATATCTTTTAAGCACACAGATTCCCTGAGCCTCATTGCGATGCTCGCTATAGGAACAGGTTTAAAATAGTATCTAAAGCCGTAGTGCGGTATGTGTGCCAAGCTCCAATGGTGTTGCATTTTCTTCGGGCTGGTAAAATTGCAGTTCTTTGGAAGAGCGTATCACCACACTATGGAACTACTTGTCAGCACAAGTCAAACCACCGCCTTATACAGCCAAACCCCCGTCTAGAGCTCAAGAGCCGATTTTATTATTATTATTATTATTATTATTCTTTATTCGGTCTATGATAACAATATCTTACAGACTAGAAATGTACAAGAAATTACTTACTGACTAAATTGGCTGGAATTGAGTACTAGGAATAAAATGACGTAATCTTATCGACGAAATGGGATCTCGGCATTGCGAAATCGAGATCAAGCGGTTTGTAAATATTGTTAATTTCAGTGACAGCCCTAGTAATGGGCGCGAGATAGTGGTAATTAGATTTAACTGTAGTAAGATGGAAAGGGTAGTGGGAACGTAGGATGCGATTTGGGACATTGAAGCAAAGTTGATCGAGCAGATTCACGCAATCAATTAAGCCATTAACAATGTCGAAAATGAACATTATCGAATGGATTGTGCGCCTACTAGAGAGAGATTTCAAGTTTATGAGCAAACACCGTGCAGTATAGGATGGAAAGGGATCGACGAAATGAAGTGGATAGAGAGCAAAGCGAGTAAAGCTACGCTGTCCGAATGAGAAATATATAATGGGTTCCAGATAATAGAAGCGTACTCCAACTTAAACCGGGCAAGACAAGTAAAAAGCGATTTTCTTGTATAGGAATCTTTAAAGTCTTTCGCATAACGCTTCAAAAAGCCCAAATTCGAAAAGGCCTTAGGGATAACTGTATTCACATGACTGACAAAGGTAAAACCAGAGTCAAATAGAACGCCTAGATCAGAAAATACCTCAACTGAGGACAATTGAGTGTTAAGATTCGAGTAAGTTGAATTTATACGATTACGCGTACGCGACAAGGTTAAGTGAAAACATTTTTTTATGTTAAGCAACAGCTTGTTTTGAGACTCCAATCAGTAAGATTGTTGAGTTCATTTTGAAGCCGAAGCGCGTCAGCCACGCAGGTAACTCTAGAATACAATTTCAAGTCATCAGCATAGAGAAGAAATTGCGAGTGATTAAAGCAGGACCGGATATCATTGATAAACAAAACAAAAAGAAGCGGGCCTAGAATACTACCCTGCGGTACTCCGGAGGTTACCACAAAAGAGTAAGACGCAGTACCATCGATTTCTACAAACGTTGTTCTGTTCGTGAGATAGGATCGCAACCACAGAAGAAAGACTGAATGGAAGCTCAAGCTTGTGTAATAAAATATCATGAGAGACTGTATCGAAGGCTTTAGAGAAATCGGTGTAAATGGTATCCACCTGAGATCCACTCTTAAAGGCCGACAAACAGTACTCTGAAAAAACAGCAAGATTGGTTACGGTGGAACGGCCACAGAAAAAACCATGTTGGTTGGGATCAATAATTTCTTTAACTGCGAAGAATAACTTATCTTTTACAACCTTATCAAAAAGTTTTGAGAAGGTGGTTAATTTTGAGATTTGACGGTAATTTCTGACATCATTCTTGTTACCAGATTTGTGGATGGGTGTAATAGAGCTCATCTTCCATTTGTCGATGAAAATACCGGAGGAAAGGTTAATTATCTGAGATAAAGGGACAGCTAGGGATGAGCAGTATTTCTTAAGGAAAAAAGAGTTGAGGCCATCGGAATCATTTTTATAAGACAGTTTTAAAGCAGAGATACCATTCTGTATATCCAAGCCAGTGATGCAAAGTGCTCCAAAATCAACGCAATGTGAACCAAGATAATCACCGTAATAATTATAAGTGCCAACGCCAGCATCATTTACAAAATTGGACATGAAAAAATCAGCGAAGAGAGTTACGCTGTCATGCAGAGAAGAGGAGGAAAGACCATCCAAAGTCATACAGCTAGGAATATTCGAGCATCCTTTCTTAGAACGGATGAAGTTCCAGAATGCTTTGGGATTGGACTTTAACTCATCCTCGTACCGAGATATATAATTGTTATAGAGAGTTTTATCAAGTTCATTGAATTCTTTACTAAGGCTGATATACTTTTCTCTGAAGCTAAAATCGTTTGTGGACATGAAAAGTGTATAATATTTATTTCGTTTGTTCTTCAGTCTTTTAAGCCTTCTCGTATACCAAGGTAACTTATGTATCCGAGGAGGGATCAGATTTAGGTTAGAGTTTAAGACCAAGTAAATTTGTTCAAGAAACATCTCATAGCACTCAGCAACATTACGCGAAAGAAAAATAGAGCTCCAATCAATGTCGTTCAAGATTGCATTTAAAGAACCGTAATCAGCATTTCTGAAGTTTAAAGACTGGAAATCGAATGTGTAGATTGTAGGAAATGTACAAAACTTGAGGGATAAAAAGAACGGCACATGGTGCATATCAGGTTTACAGATAGGGAAATTACACTCTTGTAACTGAAAGATCAAGTTCTCATCAATGAATAATATAATTAATTTGGGATATATTAATGCTGGAAAGACTATCTAGAGCATAGATCTCATGTGGAAGGCTAGCATTAGAGGCAGTTAAGACACCGTTCATAAGTAGGTCAGACCAAACGATCTTGTTTAAGTTAAAATCACCCAGTATGCAGAAGTGGTCATCTTCATGGTTTTCATAGATATGTAAAATGTTATTGATATGGAGTGTATATAAGTGTTCAGAACTGTTAGGCGGAATGTAAGATAAGCAGATAAACAAGCTACCAAAGGTGCCGAAGATGCGGACACACAGTTGATCTAAAAGCTAACATCGCTTTGCATTCATATAAATCTATTTAGCTTATTCCTCGATGAAATCTTTCAAGCTCAGTTGGCAATCGATTGTTAATCACTATATGTATTGCGAAGTCATAGAGTTAGTTGCTAACCGTTTAGCCTTGGCATTAAAAAAGTAAGTAAGTGGCTTGTACTTCTACTTATACGGATTAAGCCTTATTCCACATCCCTAATCGCACATATTTTCTATGAGTTTACTCGTCACGAAAAGTAAGGAATCCGAGATCAATATCAGCGCATCGCCAGTGTAAATTGTTTCTGTAAAAGAGACTTTTGCACTGTTCGCCCACTTCATATATGTAGATCGTTATCTGTGGCCCAGAAAAGGGGAGACGTTTTTTATGGCTCAGGCAATTTTCTCTTCGGGTAATATCTTGCAAATTTACATGGTGCGGAGTTCAAGTTCTAACTACTCGATAAGATAGTGAAATGCAACTGTATTCCTAATATAGAGATATGACGTCTTCCACTTCTTACTGTCAATTTCATGCTTAGGGCTAGTATGCGATTGACTCAGTAAACTAGTAAGAATTATTTTTACCGCTACACGAACGAGACCACGTTTCTTTTTACTTGAGTTCATAGCTAGTCTGCAAGATTCATCAAATGGCTAGTCACGGCGAATTCAGTACCAGGTAGGGCCATGCGCAAGGGGGGAGGGGGGGGGGGGCTTATGGGCTTACAACGACTGAATTTTTGTCATGAAAAGTGGTAGATGGAAGAGTGCATTTGTTGACTGATAACCAATAAATATGGTAAATGTTTCTCTTCACTCCCGTTTCTATTAATTTTTATCGCAAAACTAGTCTTGACAATAACGGATGCTTACTATGAGCTTCCATATGTTCAGCTCATTCAGTTTCACCTAAATTGAACTAGTACTTCTCCTTGTCCTCGTTCTTCGCAAGACTTCCTTTTTTCTAGTCTTTATCTGACCAATTGTAGGCATAAAATGCGGCACGTTTATGAGGCCCAACTATATCCAAATCATCAAAATGGAAAGTCGCTTTGCCTGAAGCGTCGTTTGCTCTCGAATGGCTTGGAAAGGTCCGGCCCAATCCTAATAAGCTTTACAGGCAACTGAAATTCAGTCATAACGCATAAACGTATCCAAGCAAAACAACTCTACGCGCTGTCTAAATCTTTTTTAAATGCGGCAGAAAGATGATGTGTGTCGATTCTCTATCGTAAGTCCTCTCAAGGCCTTGCCGCGTGGTGACTATCGGCTTGGTAGTAGATTTACCAGGTTCGATTTCAGTGGCTCGTATTTTTAAAACTTTTATATAATGTCCGTTTAATGACTTGGAATGGATCTTTGAGTAACTTCCTCTAGGGCTTTAGGCTTTGAATCTTTGAATATACTTCAAAACCTGAGGACAATACAATATGAGGGGAAGATAATTGTTGCGAGATGGCGTAGTGATCGTGATATTTTAAAAACTCGTCCGAATTTGGAAATTGTTTGGGGTCGAGATTTAAATAACTAACCAGTGAGCTGAGGATTTGAAACTTTGAACATGTCTTAAAGTTATATTAAAATTAAATATTCGATTTTTAAGTAACTTCTCATTGAGCACGGATTTAGATATTTGGGAAAATCGTATGGATCGGAAGGAATCCTACGATAAATTTTCAAAATACTTCCCATTGAGCTACAAATCGAATATCTCATACTAAGTTGGGAACTTGATGGCAATGCTTTGAATAAGGGTAAAACCCCGATAGGTCGCAGCCGGGGCGAGATATCGGGAAATTTCGTACCAAACGGCGAAATCTTGCGATCAAGTTTCAATAAATTTCCATTGAGCTACAAACATGACACCTCACACATAGTTCAAAAGGCCGATACAATGTCGCAAGAGGAGAAAAAATCTGCTCAGTGGTGCACGGGTAGAGATAATAACCAAGTTCAAAAGAGAACTGAAATTTTTCCATCGATTCCTTAAAAGTTGCAGGCATTGAATTTTAAACCTATTTCAGAGGCCAAAGAGAGTGAATTACCTATAGGAAAAAGTTCCTCTAAGGGAAATCTATCCATCAATTTTCAAGTTACTTACCAAAAAGACTTCCTTTCTTTCCTTTCCTTTTCTTAAATGGATCAAAACGCAAAAAAAAGGTGTCCTCAAACACAGATGTAATGTTCATGAATTCTGATTTTGAACTTTTAACAATACACACACAGAAATTTTGGTATCGAAACCTTACAACACTACCTGTTCTATAAAAAAACCAAAATGGTGTGAATTTCATCAGCAAAAGTGCTGAAAAAACTACACTAAATAGTTTAAAGAATGTTTTGGGAGAAATCGAAAGGAGATTGGAGCTGCATATGTTTCATCAAACAGGAAAGGCATGGACTGAAACGCGGATCTACAAAATTTCTAAGATCATGCGCGCAAATTCTATGACGTTAGACCCACAAAGTTGCTCATATTTCTAAAGAGAGAAAACTTAAGGCTCACGAAGTACTTACTAACTGGACACTGACTTCTGGCGTCATATGCTTAAAATTAGGCCTCGTTATTAACATCAGAGGTAGAAGATGCGAGTTGCAGGAAGAAACGGTTGAGTACATTCTGTTGTTGTTGTTGTTGTTGTTGTTGTTGTTGTAGCGATAAGGACACTCCTCGAAGGTCTTGGGTTGATGGCTCTTTGCCGGATGCAGATCCAGTACGTTCCGGTAACAAGCAACATCAAGGTACTAGCCCGACCATCTCGGGTACGATTAATTATGACCACATGAATCCTTCCAAGCCATCCCGTCCTCTCACCCCGTATATCCGTAAGGAATTTGGGGTCGCCAGAGCCTCGTCGGTTGGAGAAACAGGAATCGCTACGGGTATGTGAGGTTGACAATTGGGTTAGAGAAGCCCTTTAATGGGTTGCGCTACACAACCCCTTGAATCAATTTGGTATTATAGTCGCCACTTACGACAGGCATACCTTCCGCGGGTATATACTAAGCCCCCTAACTCGATGGGGTGTATCCGTGTCCTGCGCTTCCGACGTCAAAGCTTCATTAACTAGGGGCGGAAGAGTTGTCTGATTACGAAGCAACAATTAAGCTAGGTCCTATAAAACATCTATTTTTTGCCAAGAGGACGGATTTATTCTATAACATAAGTTCTGGTACCTAATTGTGGTTATTACATTTGGTGGTCAAACAAATTCTGGTAACACTATGGACTTTAGGGTTATGATTTTTTTTAGATTTAAAACGCTGTAGTGGCACACGATGAACTTTTGTATAAAAATCATGAAAATAACAATAATTTCAATAAATTCTAAAAAACGTTACGCGCACATCGAAATTTGTATCAGTATGAGGAAAATTTGCATATAATTTATTCTGTACTGCATATGGTTTACAATATTCAACTTTTTGTTACTTAAAATTTTTAAATTACTGTTTATGAACTTGTAATTGAGATATTTATCCGTTTTGCAAGTGCTGTGAGTCTCTTCCATCAGTTTTACAGCTCGTTCAGCCACCATATTTGAACGAGGAACATCGAGAAGGTTCCGCTTTCCAATGAGTAGTAAAAGACTTCAAAGCCTTATCACATATCAGTTTAGCGACAGCAGCATGTAATTCGTCGTATATTTCCTCTGAATAATGCTGATTTGAAAACCATGCCTTTGCCCATGCATTTGCTATAAAGTCACAGATAACTTTGAGCTGATCTCTCCACTTGGGAATGAGAAAATAAGCAATCAATGCAAATATTGCTCGTGAATTCCACCTAGCACTATGAAGGGACGGTAGCTTTCGCATTTTGAGTAAAGGTCATTTTTTTTTTTCTTCTCGTAGTAATTATACCCCTCACAGAGGTCGAAAAGAAACTTAAAATCATCTCTCCATCCCGGGTTTTTAACTGATAATGTAACTTTTATAAAAATAAAAAAATTTAAGGCGCGATAACCTCCGAAGAGATCTAAGGCCGAGCTTCTCTTGCAATTTGCGTCGTGCTCCTCTTGATTTTCCCTACAAATTGGCCGCACGGGACCTACATGTTTTATGCCGACTCCGAACGGCATCTGCAAGGCAGATGAGTTTTCACTGAGAGCTTTTCATGGCAGAAATACACCCGGAGCGCTTGCCAAACACTGCCGAGGGGCGACCCCGCTTAGAAAAATTTTTTTCTAATTGAAAAACCTTATTTCTAAAATTTTGATGTTGCTTTGCCCGGGGTGTGAACCCAGGGCATACGGTGTGGTAGGCGGAGCACGCTACCATCACACCACGGTGGCCACTTTTATACCCACATAGTTATTTTGAATGTTATCATATTCTGCCAACACGTCTTCAACGAATTGATAATTGATGCTGGGTGACACCGATGTTGTTGGAAACAAAAAATCCATTAAGTGACGCAAAACAAGGTCGAGAATGTGATGTTGACAGCCTATGAACTGAGGTGCCTCTAGCCCGATTTTTCGGAACGCTGTTTGGAGTTTGAAAACGACCCCATTCTTGCTTCCGGTATTTACTGCAGTTTTGTCAAATATAATCATTTTCATATTTCTCCATGCATTATACTCATCCAACAAGGAACGCAAAGGAATAAAGATGTCCTTAGCTGATCCGCTGTTGCAAGGCAAAACTCCAAACTGTATAGTTCTTTTAGAAATTTTGAGACAAACCACCTGATATTCTTTATTTTTTATTCTTTTTCCATCAAAGTTCAGACAAAATTCCTCTTCAGAGAGAATCTCTTTAATCCGGAATTTTACATTTTCTTTTTACATTTTCCTTGATCACTCGACGCCAAATATCCGATTGCGACGGTTTTGGAACTTTTATTTCGTCTGTAGCTAATTTTTGAAGAACTGTTGCCACTTTTCTTGTTGACACATGCAATTCTGATACTACCTTCGCTGCAGATTTTGTTGGTTCATACTTCCGTTTTATGGGGACGCACTCTTCCACATCGTTCCAATCGGTACTGTTAATATCTTATTCAGAACTATCATGGTCGGTTGTAAAATACAGTACTTGGTTTGTTGACTTATCGGATTTCCTAATTCGTTTAGATGGATGAATTGTTTTCTTTGAAGCCTCTTTCTCAGTTGTGTAACCTACTCGGCCGAATGATTCGATTTGTTTTTGATAAAGCTCTTTGTCTTCCCTGCACAGCCAATTTTCGGTCACTTTCGTAATATCAAAAAAATTTTTCAAGTTTTTCTCAAATTTTTCGCGATTTCGATTTCTATGAGCTTCAAACGATTTTATTAACTTGCCAACCTTAGTATAAACCTGTGGGCCTTGAGAGAGAAGGGAAATTGAGCTTCTGCTAGAGCTTCAACAATTCTTTTGCTATTTTTATTACTCGATTTTCTCGACGCTTTTCTTCATTGAACAAGCCTAAAAATCTACCTACGATATGACTTCTTAAAGGCATTTTACACATAACCCCATCCAAATCTTTTTTGACTTCAGGTATCATGGGACGGCCACTAATGAGTTTGGCTGTTTATTTTTGAACATGTTTTAAATCTAAAAATATAAAAAATATGATGATAAATGTATTTTAAGAATTTTGTAAAAAAGGAATTTTTAAGAAATTTTCGTAAAAAGGCATACTTTAGGTGCAGAAATCTATTATTTCAGAATGTTTTTACTAAGAACTTTTTTTCTATGTTATTACAGTAAAACATATGTTTGCCTTTAAGCTGATTCGCATCGTTTTTAGTATAAAAATTGTAGACAAGGAGCTCTTTCGGTAGATTGTTATACTAGATACTGGGTATTGCCATGCAGCCGTCTCGTAAAAGTAACGTTTTTTCACAATCTAACAAACATTTTACCAATAATGTAATAATTAGACAAAAGTTCATCGCATGCCACCACAGCACTTTGGAAATTCAGAAAAAGGTGCCAAAAATCATAACCCTAATGGACACATTCAGTCTATTTGCGGTCTTTATTGACCGGCCAGTTCAATCTTAACTAACCAACACTAATAAATAGTTTCGATATTACTCCGAAGAGTGTTAATACTACACTTGATATACATATTCTAAGCCCCCTAATCCGCTGACGAGCAAAATTTATCAACTTCATGTTTGTGTTTATGACCATATTTTCCGCTTTGTATTGATAAATTTATAAAAAGGAAGTGTTTAACATTTTTATAACATTCAAGAAAATTAAATGGTATATTACTTTTCTCACGAATATCAAAATTGTAAGTCCGTAAAGCAAAATAGATAGACGCACGAATAAGTAAACCGAAATGATCAGGATGAAGAGCTGAGCTGATTTAGCCATGTCGGTCTGTCTGTTTGTATGCAAACTAGTCCCTCAATTTTTGAGATATCTTGATAAAATTTCGTGTGCGGGTATATTTAGGTGTCGGATTAGGTATTTGTCGGAATCTGCCGGGTCGGACCACTATAGCCGATTTTTTACAAACGAGGATTTTTGTCATATCTTCCTCAATTTATCAGATTGAAGAAGCAATTTTTGCTCTTTGCTTTAAACCATTTGCCCTGGGATCCATCAAGGAACCTACCGCGCTATTGCATCCGGTTAAAACTTTTACAGCTGCCTTCACTACAGAGCCGTAGGGAGATACTTGGCGTTTTATTTATAGTAAAACTATTAAGGGGGATGATAAACAGTCCATTTCTGCTTGGCGAGGTGATGTTTAATGTAACTTTTAGGCCCTCTCGGTATTTCCAACCGCTATATTTAAATACATGTAGATCGAATTTTCAAATGCATGAACCTCTTCTTTGTCTGTGTCAAGATTTCAATAATCACTGCAATAATATTGATACTTGCGATACACTTTACAGTATAAAAAATATATACTCACCGCCTTGAACTCATAACTGTTTCAAAATCACATGTTAAACTAAATCTGTTACCTGCTCCAGTTACTTTGGGCGGGTGGCTTGGAATCACGTCCTTTCCAACCTCCCACACATCGCAGCCTTACTCATTGTGTGTTAAATATACATCAGCTGCTCGAAACCAGTCCATTCCGACAGCACTGATAATCAATTCCGTTGCTCGGCATCACAGTCCATCCCGACAACTGATTCAATAATATATGTATATACATATTTTATAATATAATTTTGCTCACTATGTATGCTTGTTAATTTTACACTGTAATCCGCATTTATATTTATTCATTCATTCATATTTAGTCTGATTAATAGTAAAATTTGTAGACTAGCAAATAAATAAATAAATAAGATTCAAACTTCACCATATGTGACCTGGAATCATGAAAGGCACCTATTGCGCGAAAACAAGTTTTCGAGAAAAACGAGTTTAAAGTTTTTGTTTAGCTTGACTCTCTGTAGCGGCCGGCCGTTTTGAACGAATTTTGTAATTAAAATTTAAGTAACTTCCCGATAAGCCACGAGCTTGAAACTTGGAATATAGTTGAGAACTCGATGACAATGCAATAATAAGAAAAAAAATCTGCGATAGGTGGGAGATGGATCGAAATAATTCAAAAAATCCTATTTGTGGTCCGATTTGGCTTAAAATGCGATTTGTGAAAAACTAAGAAAGATAGAAAACTGCGGTTTGTTTCATTGAAAAGAGCGTTAAATTTCCTATAAAAATCACTCAAAAAGTGAGCAACGGTATTTTCGCACAATAGGTCCCTTTCATGATTCCAGGTCACATATGCTTTCGTATATTGCACATATTGTTGTCTGAAAAAATGGATGAGATCGGTCGTATATATAGCATATATCCCCAATAACGGATTGTTAAGATAAATAGCTTTTCGTAATTACTGCCCCATTTTAACAGCTACAGGCTTCAAATTTCACCGAATGCTTACGTATATTCATTGTTGTGTGAAAAAATTGTATAAATCGGTGATATGTATAGTATATTTCCCATACAGCCGATTATTCAGATAAGAAACTTTTCGCAATTTCTCAACCATTTTAACAGCTAGAAGCTTCAAATACTGTTATCTGAAAAAAGCATAGAAATCTTTGGTATATATATTATATACCCCATATAAAATGTCACGGCTAGAAGCTTCAAATTTCATCCAATACTTACATTTACGTATTGTTGAGAAAGTGATTCATGGTCATAGCTATTTCATGCAGTCCACAAAAAAGTGAAACTTTGCATCCTCACACACTGTACCTACCTATTTTATTTTAATTTTATATATTATTATTCAGTACCATTCATGAAAGGCTGTGCCGAAGACAGTCCCGTCCTTACTTATTTTATCTTGCTTTTATTATAACTTATTTGCAAAAGCTCAAAACCCTTAAATGAAATTTAAGTTAAACTGCGTTTGTTTTCACAAGAACTTGAGTTCGTCCGAATTTGAAGCCTTTCAATTAACTTTTTTCTTATTCTTTTCGTAATGCGTTTGGTTGACACTTATGTAAGTATTTACCCAAGCGCTTGTGTGGTCGGGTTCACATACCCACTTGAGTACCAATTATATCCATATAATATTCATCGATAAACGTACATAAGTTCATACAAAATTTTCCTCTAAGGGTAATAATAATTTCTCAAATTGCTGAAATTAAAGTGAATCCAGTCCAACGTATTCCTTTTCGTTGTTCATTCGTGCCATTGCGTGAGCTTTCTGTATGATTCCGGCCGTCCCTTATAGTGTCAGTTGATGTGTTTATTTATTTTAATAAAATTCATAATTTGAACAAAAACAATAACTTTAAGTTTATCTAAATTTGCTGCTTGCCACTTATCTATGTACAAGGTACCATACTTGTTGTTGCTGTTATTGCTTATGTTTAAAAGTAAACATTTGGGGTACTTGTCACAGGCGCTGTAGGTGACACTTTGCCCCGAATTCACGTACTTTTGTCTCACCACTTTTAGTATATTTATTTATTTTGCATATTCGTCGACAGATTTTAATAAATGAGTTTGCAAAATTTCTTTTTGTTATTTAAAGCCGAAGCGCTAATCGCTGATGAATTCTTCGAAAAATCAAAATCACAAAATGAAGAGACGCATCCATAATCATATTTTAAATAATGAGTTAGCGAATTTTAAACTTCAGCATGAATTCTTCAACGGCTCGGCTTTTAATTTTCTTCCTATAAATGCAAGGGGTGCCACGCCTATTTCGCAAAATGTTTCTAAATTTATATATCATGTCATAGAGTGAACGCATATATCAACTCTTTGGTATTGAGTTATCGCTATTTTCCAATTTTCGATATCGAAAAAGTGGGCGTGGTTATGGCTCGATGTCGTTCAATTTAAATACCAATCTATTCTGGTTCCAAATCAGCCCCTATACCAAATTTTGTAAATATGTTGTTGTTGTTGTTGTTATCAATGTTGATGGTCCTTTGCCGAATATAGTTCCAGTACGTTCCGATAACAAGCACCATTAAGGTACTAGCCCGACCATCTCGGCGACGATTTAATATGACCACATTGAACCTTCTAAGTCATATCATATCATATTTTTACTCAAGTAATCGTGTTAACGGGCGTGTTATGAATCTGTTAGCAGTTTGTTATCGAAAAGTTATCGACTTGTTATCAAAAATTTCGAATCGAAGTGTCACCTATTTGATAATAATTCGATTTCGATAATAAGCCGATGAATAAACAAAATAACGTGTCTGTATCGGCTGTTACCGATAAGAATCCGACGAACCTCTTCTTTAAAACTCCGAAATTAATTGTTTCTGGCAAGGTCACTTCTGCTGTGGTGTAACTTTTGCCCGTGAGCGAGCTCAAGTTAACTAAAAACATTAGTTTTCTAGATGTACTCCAGCATGTTTACACGTCAAGCTTTACAAGTACTTCGGATTCCGATTTCGGGTCCACATCTTTGCAATCAGAGTTATAACGAAAGTAGATTATTAGAAAGAGTCTTTCATATTTCTAACACGCCTTAAGGCCGTTAAATCGCAGGCACATGAAATGTTCTATCTTGCTCCTACGCATTTCGGAACTGTTTGCAACCATCTTCAGGGATTCGAAAACATAAATATCACGAATATTCTCAAAACCATAAGACTATAGTATTTAGCGCGATTGCCCTTTTTTATTTCCTTGATACCTATATTTGATATTTTAAGTTAAGTTAATTACAAAAACAGATATCGCTCCTTTAGGAGCATAGGGCAAAAACGAGTTCTATCCACCGAGTTCTGTTATGGGCTAGTCTTTTGACCTCTCTCCATGACCCTTCCGACCGACATTCGGCGTTAACAGTTCTAATCCATGTCGTTCGGGGTCGTCCCCTCCGCCGAGTTCGTTGTGGGTTCCAGTTAAGCGCCCTTTTTGCTATACATGATTCGCTTTTTCTTAATATATGGCCGATCCATTGCAGTTTTCTTCTCTTTATGGTTTTTTGAATCAGCTCAGTGTTCAACAATCTTAAAACATCTTCATTTGAAATATTGTTGGGCCATTGTCCTTTGGGTCTTATAAAAAAGTCGTTTCGATTTATTAAAATTCAATGTTCCGAAATATGCCAAAGAGAGTCTTGAAACTATTTTGAAAATCATCCCGAATCGGGTCTGAAATTGTACCGAAATAATTTCGAAAACTATACGCAGATAATCCCAAAATGGTCAGGAAAGAGTTTCAAAATAATTTCGGGCAGAGTCCGCAAAACGACGCCAAATATTATTACAAACACAAAGAAGAAACAGTGGGGAAAAGATGCCGAATGTTATACGCAAACGGTCCCGAAGTTGTCCTGAAAGAATATTGGAATAGCCTCGGAAGGATCCCGTATTAGTTCTGAAACAATCTAGAAATAGTCCCGATATAAGTTCTAGCACATTCTAGAAATGATACCATATAGTCCCGAAGTGATCCCGGAATGGTCCCAAAATTATGCAACGATATGTTTTCAAAAAAAATCTGAAAACTATCCCAAATAGGCCAAAATTACCCCGAAGTTGTGCCGTAGTGATACAGAAATATCCCCAAAAACTACACTGCTCGCCTACTGCTATTTATCAGACCTCAAAATACTTCGTTTTCGTACTTAAAAATGATGTATAACTAAATTAGTTGGGCTTCCGATACCCATAAGTCGCTTCGAAAATCAATGACTTTAAAGAATTCATGAGAGGCCGCTACTTTTTCGGGTTTCAAAACAAACAAAAAACCTACGTTTTAATACAATCAATCAGTTTTTTTAAATACGGCCCGATAAAAGATTTAATTTTTTTTTCAAAATGTTTAGAAAATTTCACAGATTGAGAATATTGTAACGAATTTTGAAAATTCCGCTTATTTCAAACCTTCTGCCAACGTTCGAATCGCTAAACTGTTGAATAAATCATATTCTGTGTTGCAAAATGGGCTTTATTTGACTACTTTGGGACTAGTACTATTATACTTCACAATTACGCTTCACTTCGCAACTGATAGCGTGTTTAAATCAAACTGATTACTGACCAGACAGCTTGCGCTGCTTTTATACTCTCCGTTGCTTCATTCGCATATTTCTACTAAAGTCTAGACGTTTCGCCATCTAGAACTGCTGTATCTCCTGCTTGGTAATTGAGATACATATATGTATGTGTATGTGTAAGTAACTAACTTCGGCTGATGACGACATGTGTGTGCGTGAGTTATTCTTCGTCACCTTTTATGTACCTACGTGTGTAAATGAACTAAATTCATGTATTCATGTACATGAGAGTGGCAGCTTGCTTTTTTGTTGTTGTGCCCTTATTTACTAACAGCTTAGTGATGCTATAATTTGCCACAGTATGTTAAAAGAGCTTGCAGCGACAGAATCTTCCATTTAAATTGAGTTGAGGCACAAAGTCTTTTCCTTTCTAAGAATTGTTTTCTACATATCTTACTTTGTTTTTAGATTCGAATTTTTTCGCGGTCCGTATGTAGGTTGGAAGAATTCAGTGCGTCACAATCTCAGCCTAAATGAGTGCTTCAAGAAACTGCCGAAAGGCATGAGTGTGGGAAAGCCTGGCAAAGGCAATTACTGGACCATCGAACAGAACTCCGCCTATATGTTTGAAGATGAGGCCAGCTTAAGAAGACGACCGCGCGGCTATCGCTCAAAGCTTAAAGTAAAATCTTATCCCAGCACAAATGGTTTCTATACAACTTCCTCCTATGATCCCAACATGGTAAACATAAAAAAACACTTAAATACGATTGAATGCATTTCAATTTATTTGATGTACCTTACTTCCTACATTTACAGGACAATGCCAACTTTTATGCGACACAACCATATGGTACATATGATTATGCCACCAGCAGTGCAGCTGCAGCATCCTTCACGGACGCATGGAATTCACACGCTGCTCATTCACCAGCGACATTACCGCAATACTCAAATATAGCGTCAGCGATGTTGCACAGCAACAATAACAACAGCGCTACACCACCACTCGCACATACACTGACCTCATCTGCGCTGGTAAGCGGGTCTGGTAGTCCCTCGCATACAACAGCGGCGGCGGCGGCGGCGCTTCAAAGCTCAAATCCCGGTTTAGATTACGCGAATATGGTGACTGCGAATTATCCATATGCAAGCGGGACTGGTGGAGGTGGTGGAGGTGGTAGTAGTGTTGGAGGTGGCCCAGGCGCCGCATACAGCCTTGATAATGGTGAGTTGATAATGGAGAGGGATGCGCGGGAATGGATGCGTAGGTGCATGTGTATCATTTGATGTGTAGTTGAAATTAAACATGTTTGTTGAGTGCTATTATAAGTGCCAACTTCGTGGCGATCGTGTCAATCAAATATCTTTATAATGTATCTTAAGCGCCAGCGATAATCCATAAAATTGTTACACAAGTGCCGCAATGACATGGAAGACGTAAGATTAATGTTGCACATTTTTATGAGCTTCATGCTCGAAGCGTAGTAAATACATGTGTTCATATACATACATACATATCCTCAATGTATGCGCATTAGGCTGGAGTAATTTGTTCGTAGTACTTAAGCTTTTCGAAAAAAATGTATCAAGTTCTACGCTTAATTCAGAAGAAATGAAAACCTGTACCCAAATTGCCTCGGTAAAAATTATGGGTTTCATGTATCCCCGTATTTGCTCTGTTAAGTCCCTCTTTGGAGCTCGTCCTCATTTCTACAGCTACGGAAGTCATTCGTTGGGACTCCCGTGCGTTCGCCGTGTACTCCTATCAGACAGTGTCCCGTTAATGGGTCTAATAACAGAAGACTGAGATTGAAAAGAAACCTAATTTGGTTCTCTGTTATGCGAGGCTAAGTGTGTCGAGGCACCTCTTAAAAGGGTTCCAATTATCAACAACACAGTTCACAAGTACACCACTGTGATTGGGAACCCACATAACCATTGTGGAGCACCTAGAGTATAGTTGGATTAGCGACTGTCTGCAATTTTTTGCTACCTTCAAAGAAGTGCACCTGGTTTGAAGAGCTTTGGTTGCTGCTTGACTGTGGGAGTAGATTGCAACGGACGTGCGATTCCTAGGTAGTACCTATTCATCGAGCATTCAGCTGTTGATTCTGCCTGAAAGACGTTGCAATGACTCGGTAGCCTAATACCTAAGGAGAGCAAAAGATCTTTTGAGTAGATACCACTGCCCACATTGTCATTAAGTTGGAAGCCATTCTTGAAGACTGCTTGGGTTTCTGGATAGGCAGAAGAGATATCATCCCGCTCGTGTTGCTCTGGTATTCTGAAAGAGAGATTGTTGTTTAGAGGAAGGTTCGATGTAGTATAATCTAGTCGACGAATGCTTTTCGGTATGGCTACCAGAATAGTGGTATGGACAAATCTGATTTCGCGTCAGGGTATGACTGCATTCAGTCTAACCGGAATAAAACTCATTTGGAGCTTACCATACAGGTCTATTTGGAGAAGAAATGAGCATAGCCTTTGGAGAATTTTTGGCTGCAGGAGGTAGTGTCCTTGCTATCAGCATTACGGCTGAGCGCTGCTCTTACACTTACAGGTAGGCGAGCACGCCACACCACCAGAGCCTGGCGGCCGATACCGAATGAATCTAGAAATAACTCCGAAAAAAAAACTAGAAACAATTCCGATAAAGTCCCGAAGTAGACTCGATATGAGTCCTCAAATATCAGAATAGCTCCCGAGGCAGTACTGCTGACGTCACTACCAATGTTAGGCTAGTTTGAACTGGCCGGTCACATAAACTGAATGTATCCATAGTGTTACCAGAATTCGTTTGACGACTAAACGAAGAAACCAATCAGATTCCAGAATTTGTGTTATAGAATAACTCCGTCCATTTTGGCAAAGACTAGAAGTTTTCTAGGACCTAGCTTAATTGTTTCTTCGAGATTTGGCAATTTTGCCGCCGCTTTATAGCTGGAGCCTTGACTGGCGAGCGCAGTACACGAACACAGAATGTGCTCAACCGTTTCTTCCTGCAACTCGCACATCACTACGAAAAAGTTCCAAATTTATTATAGAAATTCATTCCAAAAAGATCCCACAACAGTACAAAGTTATTTCGAAAAAATCCACAGATATCTTATAAGTCCTGGCATCATTCTGAAAAATCGTTAAGGAATCCCAAAAAAGGCCCACAAATGATACTCAAATGAAATATTCAAAAACTCATGAAGTCAAGAAAATGTTTCGCAAATAATCTTAAAATTATGCGAATCAATTTCAGAAATAAGACCCCGATATACTTTTAAAGCCACACAGATCCAAGCATGCCGGTGCATAGTACACTTCCGCAATTACAAAATACTTTGTACGATATGACCGATTCCGCTATGGTTGGCACATATTCGTGTGGATTGGATATAGCATACACTATAATTCCATCGTCTGCCCTGCATTCGCCCATCTATGCCCCACTTTACCAAATCGTCGTTACTCTACTAGAGCAGATCAGCGGGCAATCCATTAGTATCCGCGGTTTTGTAAAATTTTTGGACGACATTCCTGTTGGCTAGTACTACTAGTACTAGCCTAGTAGCTCAATCTTCTTCGCCCTCACGCCATTATATCTCCACCGTTTTCTATCGGAAAAGGCGTCCCACTGTTCTTTTCAACACATGTTAGCATTCACAAGCTCTTATCATTGCATCGAGGTCCGCAAGGTATGACTCAGGCACTTGGGACTATTTTTTTTTTTTTTTTGATCAGAATCAGAAAGAAGTTATTTTATTTGTGTTTATATGTACTTGTATATGACCATGTTCCTTTACATTGTATTCTCTTTTCCTCATTCAGGTTTGCGTTCAATGACACTCTCCCATATGCATCAACACCAACAACTACAACATCACTCTTCGATGACTCCACCACCCATATCCTCGAACTCCACAATGAGTAGTACTGCGCTTATAGATCGGAAGCCTGTATTTTTACCCTCAATTACACCTCCCTCGTCGGGTATAATGTCAACACCTTCATTACATCACCACCATTCAGTTGTCAACAACAATGGCGGCGGTGGTGGTGGTGTCAGTTACTATGAGCATATAAAGTTTACAAATTAATGGCTGATTTAAGAAATCAAATACATAAATATTTATGTATGTAAGTTTGGAATTAGATTAGAACTAGTGGCAGTACCAATGATAAGGCACCAAATAATCCGTAAAAGGATACAAAATAATTTTAAGTTTTAATTATAATTAGTTCTTTTATTCAGAGCTGGGCAAAAATGATTATATTTGTAATCGAGTACACATACTATTGTGATTATTTCAATCATAATTTCACGTTTTATTTAAATTACGATTGCTGTTATTGTAATCGTGGGTCGATCGATTAATGATAACTGTAGTCGTAATTTAAACAAGTACTTGAGATTAAGGTTGCTATAATCCCAATCATGTTGTACTCGTAAACGTTGTCGATAAGCTCAGCCTTTATTATATTTTTTTTATTTTTGTATACAAATTTTTAAAAGGAATTTTTAAATAGTTGTAGTAAAAAAAATAGTTTTACTTAAAACATATTTCAAATAAAATTGAAAACACTTATACAGTTATGGATGTGAAATACTTCGTAATCTTCCTAGTGTAAAGTGGGGTAGGTATGACTTTGGGGAACCGTTGACTTTGTTCCTTTCTATAACGTTAAAAAGAAAATGTAAAATATTTATATTGCGAATAGTAAATTATTAAATTTCACTCCACTTAATCATCAAGTTGGATAGTTATCCTTAAGATTTTAGAGTACCTATACGCTTTTCCCCCGCTTCACCGTTCTTGATGTAAACACATATTTGCTCACGGTATGGGGGAATCCGGCATGTAAGGGTAAAAATAAGCGTAAGCGTGAATGCACGCAAGTACTCGAAGAAATGTTCTGTTGGACATAAAGTGTTTAAAAACTCAAAGCACATAATTAAGTATTCTGGTTTAAGTTGAAATTTGTTTCTTTTTAGGATTTTGTTGGTTGTAACATCTTTGTATATAAAATGTTTCGATTTATGTTAAATAATATGAAATTAAATTAAATTAAGATAGCGTACAGCAAACTCGAATAAAATTAAACCAAATGAAATAAAATAAAATGAATTAAGTAAAAATAAAAATAAGTAAATATAAATAAAATAAAAATAAAATAAAACAAGATAAAATAAAATAAGATTTGATTAAATTAAATTAAATTAAATTAGATCAAATTAAGTTAAATTAAACTAAATTAAAAAAATTTTATTAAATTAAATCAAATTAAATTAAATTAAATTAAAAATAAATTAATAAAGTTAAATTAAATAAAACAAATTTAAAAAAGTAAAATAAAGTAAACTAAAATATAATAAAATAAAGTTAAATAAAATAGAATACAATAAAATAAAATAAAAGGATTTAAAATTAGATAAAAGGAAATGAAATAGAAAAATTAAAAAAAAATTTAATTAAAATAAAATAAAGTAAACTTAAAAAAGTAAAATAAGACAACGCAAAATAAAATAAAGTACAGTAAAATAAAATAAAATTAACTTAAATAAAAATAAAAATTAAAAATGCAAGGCGCGATAACCTCCGAAGAGATTTAAGGCCGAGCTTTTCTTTATTAAATGAAATTAAATTAAAATAAATTAAATCAAATCAAAATAAAATAAATCAAATTAAATTAAATTAGATAAGATTAAATTAAATAAACTTAAACCAAATTAAATTAAATTAAGTTAAATTAAATTAATAATAAATTAATAAAGTTAAATTAAATAAAACAAAATAAAAAAGTAAATAAAGTAAATTAAAATATAATAAAATAAAGTTAAATAAAATAGACTAAAATAAAATAAAATAAAATAGAATGAAATAAAAGAATGTAGAATTAGATAAAATGAAATAAAATAGAAAAATTAAATAAATTAAATTAAAATAAAATAAAGTATACTTACAAAAAAAAAATTAAATAAAACAACGTAAAATAAAGTACAGTAAGATAAAATAAAATTAACTTAAATAAAAATAAAAATGAAAAATGCAAGGCGCGATAACCTCCAAAGAGATTTAAGGCCGAGCTTCTCTTATTAAATTAAATTAAATTGAATTAAGTTAATTTAAATTAAATTAAATCCAATCGATTTTTAGTCGACGAGTTATCCGTTTGTTATGCTATCAATATGTTATCGAATCGTTATTAAAAGGGTATCAATATGTTTTTGAAAACTTATATATGTGTTATCGGAGTGTTAGAAATGTATTATTGGCGTGTTACGCCAATTGTACCGGAATGGGAAATATGGGAAATACTTCGTGATCGTTAAAAATTTTTAATTAACCCAGCTTATCGGTAAAAAAATGTACTACAAGCAATTTATCTCCATTTAATGTTGGAAAGAATGAAGCAACGATTTCGTTTTGGAACAGAACCACCATTAGAATCTTAGCATCTGGCTTAGTGGCTTAGTTCTAAGCTAAATATAAATAAGCATTCTTTTGGGGACCTATAAACGTGAAAACAACAGGTTGGAGAGGGTTTCATGGAAAAATTTTCTGGGGTATACAATCCAGGACGGATTAATAAAAACAACGGTCATGCAGTAGTGAAGAGTCTCTTGAGGCGCTACTTAGCACACACTTACTATCTGGAGATGAGGCCGAAGAGTCGTGTTTTAATGCATACGCACCAAATACGGAGCAAAGAGTACAAAGATTAGTGACAAATACCGAAATTGAATGCGCGATAAAAACTTTTGCCAAGTTCAAAACGCTGGATATAGATGGGGCATTCCCTGATATGTTACAGATGACATGATGGATGATGATGGAACGATTGTACAATGGCTTACAACAATCTTTGAGGGTTGCAAAACTGAACCTCATCCCGCACTTTTGAAGAACGGCTGTTGTTGTTGTTGTAGCGATAAAGACACTCTCAATTCCCCCAATGGCTAGATACGGCAATGCATAGGGTGGTCGTGAACATAAAGAGAGCGCTGGACAACCAGAAATATGTTCCAGGTGGTTTCCTAGACACTGCCAGGGTACATCCGGCCTTAAAAATTTAATCCTTTATGTTAAGCTGCAGAAAGATCACGATGCACTGGGGACTAAGCGAGGCCACAAAATCTGTACACTGAGGAACACCACTGGGTGAGGTATTATCACCAATGCTGTGGAGCTTATCATCAACCAATTGCCTGGGCGTTTCCACACGAACCATTCAAATACAAGGGGAAAGCAGATTACGTTTCAGTCATTAAAATTGCCAGATGTCTGCCAAGAATCAGCTCTCTGATCATTCACTTTGGGACAAAATATCTAGGAATTATAACTGCTAAATAGTTGATTGCCGTGGAAGCTCCATGTGGAAGAGAGGATAAATAATGCTTCCGCGGTATTGAGTGCATACAAAAGGATACTAGGAGGCATGTGGGGCCTATCGCCCGACTCCCTCGTTTGGTATTTAGGGCAATTGCCAAACCAAGTCCCTACCATTAAAAACTAGAGGAGGTATGCAGATTATTAGTGATGAGCATAACGGAAGCCTTAAAAACTACCCAAACAGCAGTATTATATACCATTCTGCACATCCTGCTTGCCGACCTAATGACCCAGAATATAACGTTAACACCTGCTTAAGGCATCAGGGCAGGTTGAGTGCCTGCCCTATAACCATATCAGTATTGCGTCATCCAATATAGGCTGAACAGACTTCATATTCCATGTAGGAGGGAGTTTCATATGATCAATCAAGCAGGAACGACGAAGCACGAGCTGCAAAATTTCTAAGATCTTGTGGAAATCCTACAATATTAAACTCACAAATTT
The DNA here is from genome assembly GCF_040869045.1 of Eurosta solidaginis. Lineage (NCBI taxonomy): Eukaryota > Metazoa > Arthropoda > Insecta > Diptera > Tephritidae > Eurosta > Eurosta solidaginis. The sequence continues at coordinate 204,952,259 of NC_090323.1, read as the reverse complement.
TCTTCTACCTGTTCAGATGTAGGAAGTGAGGCTGCAGAAACGGTTGAGCACATTTTATGTTCATGTCCTGAGCTCGCAAGATGAAGGCTTGCATCGGCACCCGTTTTTGGAAGGGTGACCCCTCCTCTGAGTTGGGCGCGGCAGGTTGACGAAGTCTTAATTTGTGGTTGTTGTTGTAGTGATAAAGCCACTCCTCGAAGGCTTTGGGGGGGTGTTATCGATGTTGATATTCCTTTGCCAGCTATGAATTCGGTACGTTTTAGGTTTTGGCCCGACCATTTCAGGAACGGATAATATGACCATATTAAACATTCTAGGCCAACCCGCCCTCCCCACCCCCTACTTCCATGAGGAATTTGGGGTCTTTAGAGCCTCGCTTGCTAAATATGTGTATGACACATTCTTATTTGTAACAGGTGAAGTTTACAAATGGGTTACGGAAGCTAATCTCCTTTGGTCCGCTTAATTGGCGTCAGTTATCGCCAAACAGCCTTCTGCCAAAACCGCCTAGATAGTTTAAGCGACGATTAATGAAAATGAAACATTTCAATTTCTTAAACTCAACTCTTCCTTAATTATGGCTGGTAATGTCTGAAAGGGTTAATTACCTAGGGAATATACTTGGTAGAAAAGTGTTAATGTAGAGGACAGAGCGAACAATGCTCAGATTGCTTCTTAAGGAAAGAGGAAGAATTAGATTGCTAGTTCACTTACTATGAGTCTCAGTTAGGAAGTTTTCAATGCAAACATATTTCTGCAGGAAATTCTCGTAGAACGACCCCTACCATGGAACGACCCCATTTAAAAAAAAACTTTCCTTGGCTCGACTATTTATCCGGGTTTAAGAACACTTCCGCTAGTTACCGATAGATGACTCGCTTTTGCTAATATCGTAAAATTTTGTCTTACCGTTTTGTAATAGATTTTGTTAGATTCAAAGCGCTAAATTCACTTAATAGCGTGAGCTATTTGTCGACAGACACCGCCCTCGCGTAACATTTCCCTCGTATTTCTGTGACCTCAAGCGATAAAAGCCAAAGTTGAGTTTGGTTTATTGTTTTGGTCAAAAAATGGTTATCCAAGAGCCGTTTCTCCATCAGACCTGTTAAATAATGATTACTAATGTTAATGATTAGCCGTTCCATTGATTATTTTCTTTAAATGCCATTTAATGATTACTTGCCATTATTTTCTATTTGTAATGATTCCCTTTCAATTGATTAAAAAAATAATGAAAAAAAATCAAAAATAATCAAAAGTAATTGTTTTTTTTTTTTTTTTTTTTTTAATTAGTATACTCAGCGTGCTATACACACAGAGTATATTAATTTTGATTGGATAACGGTTGGTTGTACAGATATAAAGGAATCGAGATATATATAGACTTCCATATATCAAAATCATCAGTGTCGAAAAAAAATTCGATTGAGCCATGTCCGTCCGTTCGATAACACGATAACTTGAGTAAATTTTGATATATCTTCACCAAATTTAGTACACGAGCTTATCTGGGTACAGAATAGATTGGTATTGAAAATGAGCGAAATCGGATGATAACCACGCCCTCTTTTTATATATATAACATTTTGGAAAACACAAAAAACCTGATTATTTATAATTTTGAAATTCGACGTGGGGACTGCTATTGAGACTCTTGATAAAAATTGGAAAAAATATTTAAAAATGGGCATGGCACCGCCCACTTGTGATAAAATCAATTTTACAAATATTATTAATCATAAATCAAAAATCGTTTAACCTATCGTAACAAAATTCGGCAGAGAGGTTGCCTTTACTATAAGGAATGCTTTGAAGAAAAATTTACGAAATCGGTTAAGGACCACGCCCACTTTTGATATAAGATTTTTAAAAGGGTCGTGGATGAATAAAATAAGCTATGTCTTTGCAAAAAAGAGCTTTATAGAAATGGTATCTCATTTCCTAAGTGGATTTATAACAATAAATAGGAAAACCTTCAAATTTAAAAAAATGGGTGTGGCACTGCCCCTTTTATAACTAAGCAATTTTCTATGTTTCGGGAGCCATAACTCAAAGAAAAATTAACGGATCGTAATAAAATAGGGTACACAAATTTTGCCTATAGCAGCAAATATTTCTAGAAAAAATGGGCGAGATCGGTTAAAGGCCACGCCCCCTTTTATATAAAAGATCTTTAAGAGGGTCGTAGACGAAAATAATAAGCTATATCTAGGCGAAAACGAGCTTTGTATCAATAAAATTTTACTTTCTACATTAAATTATAACAATAAATTAGAAAATACTAAAATTTTTGAAACTGGGTGTGGCATAGAGATATACGCCGCCGATAAACGTAGCCGCCGATTAGGGTCGTTTTTCGCACGCCGCCGCCGAATGTCAAAAATAACGGCGCGGCGGCGGCGACCGACGCGGTACTATATTTTCTACTCGTTTAAGACTGTTTAGGCCATTTATTGTTCAAGTCGAAAAATGGTCGGATATGGTCGAAAGTGGTATTAACGGATGCGCATTACTGTCAGTTATAAGAAACTAATTGCGAAATTTTACTCTTTCTAACTGTTCAAAAGTTATTTAAAAAAACAGGCGTTTTCGATGTCACCTTAACACGGATTTTGCATCACCCAATTGACCAAGTTATTAAAACAAAACACTAAAAGAAACGTTATTTAATAAATTTATATAATCACTTTGCATATTTTTTCCAAAAAATAATGAACAATGAATTCAAATAAAATTACCCAAGGCGTTTCAAATTGTTTTCAAGTTGTTAAAAAAAGCAAAAAAGTGCCGATTTTTTTTTTAATTTTATATTGCGATTGGCTGAAAGAATAAGCGAAATCAGTGATGCAAAATCCTTTAGTAGGTTCTAGAGGCATAAACACTCCTTTGAAATGTTTTTTAAATAAAAAAATAAATGTAAGGCGCGATAACCTCCGAAGAGATCTAAGGCCGAGCTTCTCTTCCAATTTGCGTCGTGCTGCTCTTGATTTTTCCCTACAAATTGGCCGGACGGGACCTACATGTTTTATGCCGACTTCGAACGGCATCTGCAAGGCAGATGAGTTTTCACTGAGAGCTTTTCATGGCAGAAATACAATCGGAGCGCTTGCCAGACACTGCCGAGGGGCGACCCCGCTTAGAAAAATTTTCTTCTAATTGAAAAATCTTATTTCTAAAATTTTTTGATGTTGCTTTGCCCGGGAGTTGAACCCAGGGCATACGGTGTGATAGGCGGAGCACGCTACCATCACACCACGGTGGTTTTTTACCTCATAGTTAAGTTGAGAATATATGTACGTATGAAGGGTTTGAAAAATCACTTGGGCTTACATTCAAACATCTGTTGTTTATTTGCGAAACTATGCAATAGCGTCTGAAATGTTAATTTTGATTTTCACACTTCATCCTTCAACACCCAAGTCTCCCGGTTTGACATAAAGTTGGTGGCCCTATTCAAAACTATTCCCTTGGAGTTAATCACATTGATTATATCCTATTAACCAAGTTTAAATATCACCTACACGTTACGGCTCCTTTTACAAATGTGAATACGTAGGCACATATATCTATTTACCAGGTGAGGCTTTGGGTGAAGCAAAAGCTTGCCCAAGACAGTCGTAAAAATGACCGTGTGTGCTACTACCCTAACGAAGTGGACAGTTGAACTAGTCTGAAAACTGAAGCTACGCGGTCATCAAAAATGAGCTCTAATATCATTAGACCGGAAAACAGCAGTAAACATCTTTCAAGTTAAAATCGGTCGACTTTCATTCTAAAATATTGTTACGAATATTAGCAACACTAAGGGGTACTGCCATCTCTAAGTCGATGCTAAGCAGCGCTTTGTATGCACATCCATAAATCAATCATTATGTATCTACATAAACGAATCAATTATTATGTCTGCACATATGTATGCAAGTAAATTCGTTACAATATCGTTTTGATTTAAAGAAGACTATTGAAATCAATGATATGAACACAAACCTCTACAAACTCTGGTCTACATTTTAAAAACTTTATCCTGGGTCCTTGTACAATTTTAATTATGTAGATGCGCCGAGGATTATACGATTTTTACCCATTACGCAATGACGGCATCCCTGGCCGAACTCCCTAACGTTTCAATTTGTTTCTCTGGTGTAGCTCGGCAAAAGCATCCGTTGGAAAGTCTTCGGAGCTATACCTAGAGCTTCTAGGAAAATGACGTCGACGAAGGTATGAGTTCGATGTCGCAGTCCTATAGCTTCTGCGCTGGAATATGGTGCGAGGGTCAGCAGGCCTGGTAGCGACTGGTGGTCGTGTTTTCTACTGTTCGCACATCGGGAATTGTAGCTCTTAAAAACAGCCGAAAAAACTGGGGGCGCCCTGTGCCACGAGAGTCATGAGTATTAATAGACCATTAATAGCAACCGTAAGTCAACTTTGTGCGTGGCCGCCAAGGAGCCACAAATGATTTAAAGAATTTGTGTTCGAGAAGATTATTAGGAGTTAACCCTAGATGAAACTACGCTTTGCACGGGATATGCAGACAAAAGTGTGGCTATTTTATGTATCTCTATTTCTTTTCAGCAGACGCAGCAGTACCAATTCCATTCGGGAGCCATAACTCGAAGAAAAATTAACGGATCGTAAAAAATTTGGTACATACATTTTCCCTATAGTAGAAAATATTTCTAGTAAAAATGGACGGGATCGGTTAAAGACCACGGCAACATAGATATAAAATAAGTTTAAAAACGCCGCAAACTAGAATAATAAGCTATAACTTAGCAAAAAATAGTTTTGAATCAATGATATTTCACTTATCAAGTTTTATTGTAAGAGGAAATGTAGACATATTCTTTATTGAATTGAAGCTCACGCTGAGTATATAATGTTGGGTTACACCCGAACTTACACACCTTTACTTGTTTATACTCAGCTGAGCAGAGCTCACAGAGTATATTAATTTTGTTCGTATAACGGTAATCCGTAACGGCATAAACTAATCAAGATAGATATAGACTTCTATATATCAAAATGATCTGGGCGAAAAAAGAAATTCATTCAATTCAGTCCGTCCGTCCGTCCGTCTGTCCGTAAACACGATAACTTGAGTAAATTTTGAGGTATCTTGATGAAATTTGATACGTAGGTGCCTGGGCACTCATCCCAGATCGCTATTTAAAATGAACGAAATCGGACTACAACTACATGCAATTTTTCCATATCGAAAATTTCGAAAAACCGCAAAATTGCGATATTTCATTATCAAATACGGATAAAGCGATGAAAGTTGGTAATTGGGTTGACCTTATAACGCAAAATAGAAAATTAGTAAAATTTTTAAAAATGGGCGTGCCACCGCCCACTTTTAAAAGAAGGTAATTTAAAAGTTTTACAAGCTGTAATTTGGCAGTCGTTGAAGATATTACATATAATGAAATTTGGCCCATTACTATATGGGTGCTAAATAAAAATTTGTAAAACCGGATGATGAACTCGCCTAATTTTTAAACAAAATTGTTTAAAGTCAAATTTGAACAAAAAATTGAATATCTTTACAGTATAAAAGTAAATTATGTCAACATTCGACTCCAGTAATGTTATGGTGCAATAAAATACAAAAATAAAAGAAAATTTCAAAATGGGCGTAACTCCGCCCTTTTTCATTTAATTCGTCTAGAATACTTTTAATGCCATAAGTCGAACAAAAATTTACCAATCCTTGTGAAATTTGGTAGGGACATAGACTCTATGACGATAACTGTTTTCTGTGAAAATGGGCGAAATCGGTTGAAGCCACGCCCAGTTTTTATACACAGTCGACCGTCTGTCCTTCCGCTCGGTCGTTAACACGATAACTTGCGCAAAAAACGTACTTATCTGAAGTCACCTTATCTTGGTATAAAATATGGCCGAAATCCGACTATGACCACGCCCACTTTTTCGATATCGAAAATTACGAAAAATGAATAAATGCCATAATTCTATACCAAATATGAAAAAAGGGATGAAACATGGTAAGGTAATTGGATTGTTTTATTGACGCAAAATATAACTTTAGGATAAACTTTGTAAAATGGGTGTGACACCTACCATATTAAGTAGAAGAAAATGAAAAAGTTCTACAGGGCGAATCAAAAGCCCTTGGAATCATGGCAGGAATACTGTTCGTGGTATTACATATATAAATAAATTAGCAGTACCCGACAAATGATGTTATGGGTCACCCTGGTCCGCATTTTAGTCGATATCTCGAAAACGCCTTCACATATACAACTAATTGCCACTCCCTTTTAAACCCCTCATCAATACCTTTAATTTTATACCCATATCGTACAAACACATTCTAGAGTCATCTCTGGTCCACCTTTATGGCGATATCCCGAAATGATGTCCACCTACAGAACTATGGCGCACTTCCTTTTAAAATACTCTTTAATACCTTCCATGTGAAACCTAAGTCATACAAACACATTCCAGGGTTACCCTAGGTTGATTTTGCTAAATGGTGATTTTCCCTTATTTAGTCTCCAAAGCTCTCAGCTGAGTATGTAATGTTCGGTTACACCCGAACATAGCCTTCCTTACTTGTTATACTTAGCTGAGAAGAGCTCACAGAATATACTAATTTTGTTTTCTTTGTAGCGATGTAAACTAAATTTCTACATTCCTATAGATGCCGTATTAAGCTCATTAAATTTAACGAATATGATAAAGTTGAACAGACGTTTAAATCGGTAGCAAATTAATGTCCCATTGGCACTAAATACAAGATCTTGATTATGTCAACACACTTAGTTTCGAGCAGTGTGGTTGCTCAAAATTTAGTGCACTGCCCCCAACTATGGTTTTGTGAGGAGAATACAATAGAACTAATTAGCAGTTTGAAAACAGATAGAACTAATTAAGTACACCCTTTGCACTTTTTTCTATTTGTTCCTTGAAAATACAGTTATTGTACACATATCACATGATCATTTTCAAATAAATAAATATGCTTGTTTAATTTTTATTAAACCTCAAATTTTATGAGGTAATTTTCCCAAAGACTTCCTCAAGCTATAATGGGCGGAGTGAATAAAGTAATTAGCATTTACTTCAATTCATTTAATCTTGTTTAAAAAGTATTATTATTCCTCAGACCTAGAGGTAAAATCTTTTGTATGTTTTTCATTCACACAAACACATTTTTTATAAACAGAACAAATTCGCAATGCGCAGCTTTTATTTTAGCCACGTGGTTTTAATTAGGAAACACTAGATATATCTGTGATTAAAGGGAGTGAACCCTTCTCCGAGAATGATAAAATAAAAAAAAAATATCATTTATTTGGCGCTTTGTGCCATAATTTTCGTAAATCGAGCGCCTGACACTTTTGTCAAATAATACACGCATTTTTCGTTCATTATTATTGTTTTAAACCTATTTTGAAAATTATATTTCCTGTTTAGTTTGATAGTACCTGGGCGACCAAGCTTTGCTCGCCAATCTTCGAGTATGCCGCATAACATACTTTGTTCTACATGTCATCACTAATCAAACCAGAGACAATTTTAAAGTAAAAATGTTGCATGGACGAAAAATAGTGTGAAGCAAACTTCACAAAACTCTAGTAGGTCACATTCACTACTCACCACAGCAGAATTTGTTAAACTACCACTGTCTGTATCAGAGACGGAAAATAATATTTATTTTTTTTTTTGGAGTCGAAAAAGTACTGGTCAAAAAATTGTCCTAGGTGAAAATGTTTGAGTTCCCAGGTATCCCTATAGCAATATCATGTCGAATCATGCATCCTTTTTATTTTTCGAACCTTTTCCATAAAAGTCCACATATAAAAGTAAAACCTGTATTTTTATTTTTTGAGTCCGATAGAACTAGTTAAACTCGGACTTTTAAAAATAAAAGTTAAATCCGGACTTTTATTTTTTAAGGCCGAAATAAAAGTCCCGCTTGATAACAAAGGAACGGCTTATCCGAATGAAAAAAAATTGGTACCAGTAGATTCTCCTGGATTCCTAAAATTTAAAACCATATGGACTTTTGAAAATTTATGTCAATAATACTAGAAATTTATCATAAACAAACTAGAACGAAAATCTCGTAGTATAAATGGTGAACTTGCAGTGGATTTTTGCAATAAATTTCGTTCCAATACAACTATTAAAGTGAAAATTGGTAAAACGCATTCTGCTATGATGGTAAAGCTTTCTAAAAAAAAAATGGGCGTAATCGGTCAGTAGCCACGCCCCTTTCTGTATATAGAAATTTCCGCACAGAACATGCGATATTTGAGTATCTAAAGAAGCCACGTTATTTAAATTGCATGTAGTTGATCCACATAATTTTGTTGGACAATGGGCGTGGCACTTTCCAAATAAGATTTTTGGACTTTCAAGTGCGATAACTTGTACATCCTTTGAGCTATGTTTTTGCAAATTGGTAAGCGAACTTCATATTTGTATTTGTGCATGCCGACAGACAAATCTTAAAATCGAATTAAAGTCACACCCACTTGTATATAAAAGTATCGAAAATACAAATTTTGATACATACATAGCTCGTAGTATCACTGCAGCTATTGAGAATAGGAATCTCAACTTTAGCAATAAATATTAACTCCCGATGCCCCCAAATAAAATATAACAAAATTTGGATAACGGTGTGCCATTACGGCAATTTAATTCTAATTCTTGTTTTATTAAAATTGTTAACAAAATATTGGTACGAATGTATTACTTAGTCTTTACATGGCTGGTAGATACACAATTCAATGAATGTACATTATATAAATGTGTAATACGAATCATATTCCTATTCATACCTAATATTATTATTTTACTTATATAGTATTGATGTACATTTAATTATATATGTATTTGTGCATATTTTATTAGCGCTTACTGTAAATGTATCATTTATATGAACATATTTAAGTATGGCTGCGTATATTTACATATTTTTAAATATATTGCTGTCAAGCTTTAATAAGCAGATCGTTTGCAACATTGTGAATGATAACTAAGTGTGATATCTTATCTGTCAACTGCCTGAAAGGATATTCAATATGGCTACTTTTTAGCGTTTTGACAGGGTATTCAAAATGGCGGCGCATATCTTCGGCGGGTGATAGAAAGAGATGCAGAATGAGATAGCGATAGTCAATTACAAATCAGGTGATCCAATCATTTTGGAATTTTGACGTCTACGCAGAAGATATCACACTTAGTTATCATTCACAATGGTTTGCAAATTTTGCTCGGTCAAGTTGTAACGCAAATCTGTTAAAACAAGTTTTAACGCTAAAAAAGCTCGTTCGACGCTAACTTGCGTAGCAGGTACCGAATGAATGGCGAAAGCAAGTTTTCGAAGCCACGGAAAGCTATATTTTTTGCTGTTCCAGTACTCTATAATATTTATATCCACATCCACTCGTTTTTCCTTATACATGTCAATTTGCTAGAATGCCTTCCTTATTTCATCACGGATGTCCGTGGAATCCTCATCCGATGATGAATCCACTAATTCGAGCTCTCTTATACAGCTTCTCAAAAGTGTAGCCGTGCTTTGCGTAGATGTTTCATCAATCAAAAATGACATATCATCGCTGTGTCTAAGATTTTGAGAAGGAGGTTTTGGATTCTAAAAATTATAAATAAATAAGAAAAAGAGCTGGCGTGAGGTAAAAGGGTTGGTGTCGAAATTCTGTATGTACAAAATTCTAAAAACAAAATTCTGCTTTTTTAAAATTCTGCTTTCTAAAATTCTGCTTTCAAAATTCTGTATTACAAAATTCTTTATTAAAATATAATGTTAACAATGTTAAAGAGGGCATGTGCTATAGAGAACTCTGAGCAACTTGACGTCATATACACTGACTTCTGGAAAGCATTCGACAAGGTTGATCATACTATCCTAGTACGCAAGTTAGCCAAGTATGGAATCAATGGAAACTTGTTGAAATTCTTCACGAGTTTTCTATCGAACAGAAAGCTCTATGTGGCAATTGGAGCCGACAAGTCATATCTGTATATAAACGCCTGGTCACGTATTCCGCAGGGTACCCATTGTGGCCCTCTATTATTCTTAATTTTCATAAATGATTTGCCCCAGCAATTCAAATTCGCAAAGTGTTTGATGTTTGCGGACGATGTCAAACTATTTCTGACGATCCGTAATAGCTCCGACTGCACTAACTTGCAATCTGATCTGGACTCTTTTGCCGGTTGGTGCGCAGACAATAATTTGTTTTTAAATACAAACAAATGCTGCGTTGTGTCTTATTCCAAAAAGAAAACTGCGACATATTTTAACTACAAACTAAATGCTAAATCTCTTAATCGTTGTCAAGAGATTAAAGATTTGGGTGTCATATTTGACTCCAAACTCTCTTTTTCCAGTCATATTGACTTCATTGTTGCAAAGTCCTTTGCAATGGTTGGGTTCATTAGACGAAACACCAGTGACTTTAAGGACCCTATGACGTTGAAGGCACTTTATATCTCCTTGGTCAGAAGTCGCCTTGAATATTGTTCAATAATATGGAATCCTTTTATATGAGTTAATAAAATTGAAAGAGTTCAAAAAGTTTTTACGAAAATTGCTTTACGGATGCTTCACTAACCAGACGGTCTCCCATCATATACCAGCAGGCGCAAATTGCTTGGTCTTCAGGATTTGCACGACAGAAGAACTTGTATCTCACTAAGGCTTGCCTATAATGTAATAAACTTGAGCATAAATTGGTCCGATTTATCTAATTTGTTCATTCCATATATTCCACTGCGTGATCTTCGGTATAATACATTATTCATCGAAATAACTCATAAAACGAATTATGCTATGAATGAACGTATAACTAGGACTATACATCTAGCAAATCGATTCAGTAATGTTCTTAATTTTAATAACAGCTTATATAAGTTTAAGCTTGAATTGTTTTCTATTTTTAACTAGTCTGTAAGAAAGCATGTACTTTTAGACTGAATGAATTAAATAAATAAATAAATTATTATTTTGAAAAAGTGCGCCATGTACAGTAATTCTGCGTAGAATACCCTTCTGCGTAGGCGGCCTTCGGCCACACTTAAAACAAAATAACCCTTAGCCGATCCAACACCGGCTACGCCATGCCATGATTCCGGAATTTTGACTTCCAGAATTAACCATGCAGAATTTTGAAAAAGCAGAATTTTAGAAAGCAGAATTTTGAAAAAGCAGAATTTTAGAAAGCAGAATTTTGTTCAAGCAGAATTTTTTTGCAATTTACGGAATTTTGTCACCCAGAATTTTGTAATACAGAATAATCACACGCTCCCAGTTAAAATAGTGAATAGAAAAGTAACTTCTTTCAAACTCTCCATTCGACAAACAAGAGCTTTAAGGTGCATTTTCGCAGAATCCATCTTTTCTTTAGAAAGGAAACGCCGAAACCGAGGATCCAAGAACAAAGCAGCGTTTATAGTACTTGTTTCAAGAAGCGAACTCTCCCTTTTTTCGACGCAGCTTAAAAATTGTTTGCTGATGGTGCACTCGTTGTTTTTTAGCTGAAGCAGCATTTCCAACCAATTTTTGTAGAACTCACCCAAAAGTAATTGACTCTCCTGAAGCTTTAATGTGAGATTAAAAGGGAGTTCTAACAATTTCACAATACTTTCTAATAATAGCCAATCGTCATCAGATAAATTCTCAGAATCGGCTAGATTTCCCAAACAAAATTCTTTCAGCTGGCAAAGTCGGTTTATCATATTGTCACGAATATTACCATCACTAAGTTATCGCATCGCTAAGGCGATGCTAAGGCCATGCCAAGCAGTATTTACGTTAATAATCAAATCAAGTATATACATATATAAGGCAGCCCAGAGAGATGTCACACACAGATGCATTTACTTATACGCCTATGTGCGCGCGAGAGACTGTAAACTACAAACATTCACATCAATAATTCAATCTTTATGTATCTACATAAACGAATAAATAATTGCGTCTACACATATGTACGTATACGAGCAGCGGAGCGGCAATGCACAAACACATGCATATATCTTATCTGAGTGGTCACAAGAGAGGGCAATAATTTGTGCACGTAGTTGTGGCTGGCGATTTTGTAGCCGAAACAACTAGTAAGTTCTGGAAATCGAAGAGCCTAGAAGTATGCAGCGTAAACTATAAAAGCGGGGCAAGCGAGTAAGAAGTAATTCAGTTTGAGTTGAGCTATCAATCAGTTTGCTTAAGCACGCGATCTGGCGGCCAATAGTAGAGTTTCATTTGAGTTATTAATCAGTTTGGTTATTAAGCCAGCGAGTAGCAAAGTATAAGTGTTATTGTGAAGTACTTTAATAAAGGCCATTTTTCGATCATTCAATATTGGAGTTATTTATTCAACAGTTTAGTGATTCGAACTTAGCAGAGGATTGCAAATAAGAGGATTTGCAGCAAATTCGTTACAATTGGTGTCAGAAGAGGAATTGTTGAATAAATTCCAGAAGACAACAAGGATATGGCAAAGTTCAGTGAATTAAAGATCCAGCAACTGAAGAAGGAGTTGGAGAGCCGTGGATTGAATACAAGCGGCGTTAAACTTGAACTTCAGGCACGGCTACGAGAGGCAATGGAAGCAGAAGGAATTGATGTGGAAGAGTATGTCTTTCACCTTGATAGCGAGGAGACAACAAAAATTGAAGAGAAAAACGAAACATCGTAGACGGTTACCAGCACAGACTTGAACATGATTTTGGCTGCAATATCTGCTCAAACATCGACAGTGGCTTCTCAACTGGAATCGCAAAAGACAGATATACCATCTCAACTGGCATCTCAACTAGAAGAACAGAAAACGTATATGTCATCTCAACTAGAAGAACAGAAAACGTATATGTCATCACAGATGGAATCCCAAGAGACACGAATAACATCGAAGATTGAAGCACAAGAAACACGTATTTCAGAAATGTCGACACAAATTTCTTCACAACTGGAATCGCAGGAAACCCGTATAACATTAAAGATGGAAGAACAAGAGGAGCGCTTATCATTGCAGGTGGCACAAATGTCTTCACGGTTAGAAGCACAGGAAGCAAGGGTAACATCAAAGCTGGAAGCGCAGGATGCAAAAATCGCTCAATTTCAGGCAGAAGTCGATGATTTGAAGGGTCGTATGGAGCAGTTACAATTAAATCGTCCAGCAGTTTCAGCGAGTAATCCAAAGGTAAAAACACCATCCTTTGACGGTTCTGTTCCTTTCCAGGTCTTTAAGCTACAGTTTGAGAAGACCGCAGCAGTGAACAACTGGAATGCGGAAGATAAAGTTGCTGCACTGTTCGTGGCATTGAAAGGGCCTGCAGCGGAAATCTTACAGACGATTCCAGAGTACGAACGGAACAGTTATGAAACATTGATGGCTGCTGTAGAACGACGTTATGGAAGCGAGCATAGGAAACAGATATTCCAAATTGAGTTGCAAAACCGCTACCAAAAAGCAAATGAGACATTGCAGGAGTTTGCTTCAGATATTGAAAGATTGGCTCATCTTGCAAATGCGGACGCACCCGTGGAATACACTGAAAGGGTAAAAATCCAGAGCTTCATAAATGGCATACGAGATGTGGAAACGAAGCGGGCTACATATGCGAATACAAAACTAACGTTTGCTGAAACGGTATCCCATGCATTGACCCAGGAAACGCCGTCATTATTGAGTAAACCAGCATACAAAGCTCATCGTGTAGAAGTAGAAAGGCCGGAGTGGGTAGATACAATTTTGGAAGCTCTGAAGGGATCACAACAGAAAAATGCCGGAGTTATGAAATGTTTCAAGTGCGGTAACCCAGGTCACATTGCACGTCATTGCAGTAGCAATTCCAAGCAAATCTCAAAATCCACTCAATCGTTAAACTAAAGCGAGTCAGCCGCAAAGGGGCGACAGCTGGCTCCCTCAATTGAATGCCCCATAATCTCTATCTCGCAAATTGGAAGAAGGTCAAGCAATCTTACTGTTGGAGGACATGTGGACGGAAAGGAACGGTTACTGACTGTAGATACGGGTGCATCTCATTCCATCATTCCAGCGGATTTAGTCAACAAGAAGATAAGACCATTGCTTGGAGCAAGATTACGTACAGCCACGGGAGAGGACACCCAGGTAATTGGAGAAGTAGAATATGAAGTAGCAATTGCGAACGTCACGGTACTTCACAATTTTATAGTGGCAGGTATTGTTGATGAAATCATAATTGGAGTGGACTTCTTAATCAACCAAGGCATCAAGATCGATATGCAAAGCAAGACGATGCGATATAAGAACATGGATGTGCCACTCAATTTCGGCTACGAGAGGCTACAGCAGTAAACGAGTGCTGGTGGAGGAGAGTCAGCAAATACCACCAAAATCAGAAGCAGTCATCTGGGCAAAGGTAGATGGAGATTGTGGGACAAACAAATTGTGGGTTGTCGAAGCAGCAAATAAATCAGCACTGAACATACTTGTAGGAAAAACCCTGGCTATGACAAAACAAGATGGACGTATTCCGGTAAGAGTACTCAATGAGTTCAAGTCACCATTCAATTTGACCAAAGGAGCTATTTTGGGAAGATGCCAAGAGGCCGAAGTAGTTATTAACTGTGAACAGCTCCAGGAATACGTTTCATCTAGTAATACTGATCTTTCAAATGATATCACGGCATGGACGCATGGGCTAGAGGACCCCACATAGGACGAACATATTTGACCAGGATGATTCTAAACCAGGCCGCACCAACGTTGTGAAACACCAAATTGACACTGGAGATGCGAGGCCGATCCGTCAAGCTCCACGTAGTGTTCCACTGGCGAAGCGGGAAGTTGTGAGTCAAATCATTCAAGAAATGAGCAACAGCGGCGTCATCGAACCATCAGATAGTCCATGGAGCTCACCGGTAGTACTTGTAAAAAAGAAGGATGGAAAAATGAGGTTTTGCGTGGACTACCGGAAGTTGAATGACGTAACGAAAAAGGATAACTACCCATTGCCAAGAATTGACGACACTCTGGACTCGCTATCTGGTACGAAATGGTTTTCCACGCTGGACTTGAAAAGCGGCTACTGGCAAGTGGAGGTGAAGCAGGAAGATAAAGAGAAAACAGCCTTCAGTGTCGGTGATGGTCTTTGGCAATTTACAGTGATACCTTTTGGACTTTGTAATGCACCAGCTACTTTTGAGAGACTCATGGACCAGGTACTGAAAGGCCTACATTGGAAAACATGCTTGGTGTACCTGGACGACATCATCGTATTGGGCAAGAACTTTGATGAACATCTTAAGAACTTGGAGGAAGTTTTCCAGAGAATAGCTGGCGCTGGTCTGAAGTTAAGTCCCAAAAAGTGTGCGCTGTTTAAAAAGGAAGTCAATTATTTGGGTCACTAGGTAACGACAGAGGGCATCTGCACTGCGAACGAAAAAATAGAGGCTGTTAAGGATTGGCCAAGACCACAGAACCTACATGAATTGAGAAGTTTTCTTCGGCTGTGCACATATTACCGCCGATTTGTACCAAATTTTTCCAGCGTAGCCCATAGCCTCCATGAGCTTACAAGAAAAAACAAAGCTTTTGAATGGAAGAAGGAGCAAGAAGTGGCTTTCCAAACATTGAAGGAGCGTTTGTGCACTGCCCCAATGTTAGCATATTCGATTCCAGGAGCAACATTTATTCTGGATACAGATGCGAGTGGATATGCTATAGGAGGCGTTTTATCACAACTGGTCGATGGACAGGAGAAGGTAGTTGCATATTACAGCCGTTCGATTGGAAAACCAGAGAGGAACTACTGTGTTACGCGGAGAGAGATGTTGGCATTGGTAGACTGCATTAAACATTTTCACAAATACCTCTACGGCCGGCGATTCCGTGTCAGGACAGATCACGCAGCGTTGAAATGGCTTCTGCAGTTCCGTAATCCGGAAGGACAATTGGCACGGTGGATCGAGCGACTACAAAGCCACGACTTTTCCATTGAGCATCGAAAAGGTAGTACCCATGGAAATGCTGATGCAATGTCACGAAGACCATGTAGTTTGGAATGCAAGCACTGTTCAAAAGCCGAGGCTAAAGAAGACATTATAGATGTCCGGCTAATGAATATAACATGTACAGATGAATGGGACAAGGAACAGCTAAGAAAGTGCCAGCTAGAAGATGCAGATCTGTCACGTGTTATGCAAGGGCTCGAACGAAATGAAAGACCAAACAGAGAAGAGATGTCAGCAGAGAGTCCCATTGCGAAGTCATATTGGGCACAGTGGAACAGTTTAGAATTGATATCTGGTTGCCTTCATCGACTATGGGAGAGTGAGGATGGTAAATACAAGAATAAACTGATAGTTGTTCCCAGAAAGAGGATTCCTGATGTGCTCAGCGAGCTGCATAATGGTCCAAGCGGAGGTCATCTTGGAATCACGAAGACGCTCGAGAAGATTAAACAGAGATTCTATTGGGTTGGTTGCCGTCAGTCGGTCACTGAGTGGATTGCGAACTGCGAGGTTTGCAGCAGAGCGAAAGGACCCAGAACACGAAGTCATGGCCAGATGAAGCAATATAACTCAGGTGCGCCATTTGAAAGGATCGCCATGGATTTCGCAGGTCCATTTCCTACTAGTAACCGCGGAAATAAATACGTACTGATGGTTATGGATTATTTCAGTAAATGGCCAGAGGTATACCCAATCCCAAACCAAGAAGCAGAAACAGTAGCAGAAGTGGTTAAAAACGAATGGGTTGCAAGGTATGGTGTACCAATGGAGTTACATTCTGACCAAGGCAGGAATTTCGAATCAGCTGTGTTCCAGGAAATGTGTAAGTCATTGGGCATTCGAAAAACACGGACAACTGCACTGCATCCTCAATCCGATGGTATGGTAGAACGATTCAATAGAACATTGGAGGAGCACTTAAGGAAAGTAGTGGACAAGTACCATAAAGAATGGGATACCCGCATACCATTATTCTTGATGGCTTACCGATCAGCAGTGCATGAGACAACGGGCCAAACCCCTGCAAAAGTAATTTTTGGCAATGACCTTAGATTGCCAGCTGATTTGAAGTTTGGGATAGATGCCAATGCGGAGAGAAATGTCAGAAAATCCACTAGTGATTTGGAAGAAGAGCTAAGAGAAATACATGATCTGATAAGGCAACGAACAAAGATTATGAGTGACAAGATGAAAGCCAGATATGATAAAGCAATTAATTCAGAAGGTTTTCAGGAAGGAGATTTGGTGCTGTTATACAACCCACAACGTAAAAAAGGTTTGTCCCCGAAATTGCAGTGTAATTGGGAAGGCCCATACAAAGTTGTAAAACGGGTCAACGATGTAGTGTACCGCATACAAACCATCGGTAAACCACGAACCAAAATGAAAGTGGTCCATTTGGAAAGGCTGGCAACGTTTAGATCGAAAGATTTGTCTGATCGGGACGATCAGCCTTAGATGGAGGGCAGTGTCACGGATATTACCATCACTAAGTTATCCCATCGCTAAGGCCATGCCAAGCAGTATTTACGTTAATAATCAAATCAAGTATATACATATATAAGGCAGCCCAGAGAGATGTCACACACAGATGCATTTACTTATACGCCTATGTGCGCGCGAGAGACTGTAAACTACAAACATTCACATCAATAATTCAATCTTTATGTATCTACATAAACGAATAAATAATTGCGTCTACACATATGTACGTATACGAGCAGCGGAGCGGCAATGCACAAACACATGCATATATCTTATCTGAGTGGTCACAAGAGAGGGCAATAATTTGTGCACGTAGTTGTGGCTGGCGATTTTGTAGCCGAAACAACTAGTAAGTTCTGGAAATCGAAGAGCCTAGAAGTATGCAGCGTAAACTATAAAAGCGGGGCAAGCGAGTAAGAAGTAATTCAGTTTGAGTTGAGCTATCAATCAGTTTGCTTAAGCACGCGATCTGGCGGCCAATAGTAGAGTTTCATTTGAGTTATTAATCAGTTCGGTTATTAAGCCAGCGAGTAGCAAAGTATAAGTGTTATTGTGAAGTACTTTAATAAAGGCCATTTTTCTATCATTCAATATTGGAGTTATTTATTCAACAGTTTAGTGATTCGAACTTAGCAGAGGATTGCAAATAAGAGGATTTGCAGCAAATTCGTTACAATATTATAACAAGAGCTCCAACGAGTTGGAACATCTAGTTGCGGTTTCAAAAGACCTAAGCCTTTATCTTCGTCCTGTATAAAATGATGATAATCAATCAGAAAAACCATACAACTAAAATATAATGATATATATGTACGTGTATACTTGTAGTTACGTACCGCAAAAGTTTAGAAGTTTCACAATTCTGCGGGCGCTGTTTAATACTTCCAAACCACAGCTTTCTAGAAAATCTTTCACAGCTAGTTGAAGCGTGTGTGCTGCACATTTCATGGATATAATTTGCTCACCGACAATCGGTCTTAAATCATCGCTAATACATTGTTCCAATATCGCGTTATCACTTTCATCATCCACGTTATCGCTGACCGTCTCTGACAGAAGCTCCACCGCTTTAACTAAGTTGCGTCCGGTATCACTAGTTATGGCATAAAATTGTTCTTTTTTTATTTCGTAACTAACCATTACTTTTTGAACTATTTGTTTTATATTTTCACCGGTATGTCGGCTAGAGCTGCAAAAGTATCGATATAAATATCGATACATCGAGTAGGGTAGAAGGGGGAGGCTTCGACATGAGGGAGGCTTCGACATTTTCAAATTTGGCTCGCATTATAAATGCTATTTCTTTCATTCCAAGTATGAACAGCGGCGAAGTTGAGTTCGATGCTTGCATATGAATTGATCAGTGATTGCTTGAACGCGGTAGTGAATAGAACAATTTTTTTACTTTTGGTAAGTGTACATATAAAAAATGGGTGCAAGTATTAGTGTGTAAAAAGTGCAAATTACGACGTATAGGTTTCGTTTTTTGCCAAATAATATTATATTAGAAGTGTGATTTGGTGCTTTTGATGATGTTTTAAGAAACATGAGCAAATATATTTTTAAGCGAAAAACTTGAAACAAGTGCACGAGGGAGGATTCGACAAGGTTTTTGGGAGGTTTCGACAAATTGTCGAAGCCTCCCTTCGGTTCAATTTTACTAAGAAAATAATATTTTGCAGCTATCAAGATGCCGAATGTGTATAAAAGGAAGTATCCTGACAGAGTGATCGACGAGGATAATATGGAAAAAGCCCTGGAGGATGTTAAGAAAAAGAAAGAAATCCCTTCAAGTGCTGCTCGCAAATATGTAATAAAGCGAACAACTCTTATATCTCGATTGTCAAAGCAGAAAACAAATATGGGAGTTTTAAAAGATTTTCAATCAAAGTTTTCGGCGAACCAAGTTCTTACGGCATCGCAAGAAAGAGATTTTGCAGCTTATTTTAAAAAATACGACCTAGCCAGACGATTCGTTTACGAATTCGTGTCTATATACAAAATAAAACATCCAGCAAACTGGGAAAAGGAAAAGAGAGCTGGGGTAGATTGGCTGAAGTGTTTCGTGTATAGAAATAATGAAATAAGTCTACGAAAACCTGAAAACACCAGCATATTGCGCATTTCTGGATTTTCCGAGGAAGCGGTTTCAATTTTTTTTTCAAACTTAAAAAAAGTATACGAATCACACAACTTTACTTCTGATCGAATATACAACGTAGATGAGACTGGAATAACGGAATATGTTTAGTTTCTTTTCCACCACATACCTCCAATAAACTTCAACCACTAGATGTATCAGTTTTTGGACCCTTAAAAAAATTTTGTAAACAATCCTTTAACGATTTTATGGTGAATAATCCTGGAAAGAAAATAGACATTTCACATATCGCAGAGCTCACAAAAAATCCATTTTTGAGAGCTTTTTCTCCCGAAAACATTGTAAAAGGATTTTCAGCCACTGGGATATTTCCATACAATTCATTAATCTTTCCTCAGTCAGACTTTTCCCACTCCGAAATCGAATTAAACTCTGATAGTGCCGCCGAAAGCCACGAAGTCGAGTGCTTGTCGTCCGAGATTATTCAGAAGCCGTCATCTGAGCCGAATTGTTTTTCTCCAGAAGTTATCCGTCCAATTCCTGTATTGAGAAAAAAGAAAATCTTCCCAAAAAACCAAGGAAAGTCGAGAATTTATACGGATTCTCCAGAAAAGTTACGCTTAGAGGAATTGAAAAAGCAAAGCATTGATAAATTGAAGTTACCGAAACTAAAATTGTGGAAGAAAGTCAAAGCATTGCGAAATCCAAAAGCTAAGAAACACCGAAAAATAAGTTCCTCATTATCTAGTGAAAACACTTCCTATAGCTTGGCTGATTCTGATAACTCATTTGACTTTGGTGAGGATCTCAGCAGCGAGCAAACGGCATTGGAGGTTGCTGAAGAAATTCATATTGAGGACAAAGATCCTATGAAGGAGCAACTATCTGTGGAGAACGAAATGCAAATCGAGGAAAACCGATTTGTACTGGTTAAATTCACAGACAAAGACGATTTCTTTTATATTGGTGTAGTCGTAGAAGTGGGAAGTACTACGTGCATAGTCAAATTTCTTAGACGGCAGCTCAAAACACAGCTATTTTATGAACCGATTATTGAAGACAAAAGCTTGGTTTCAAAGCAGGACATATTGCGTACTTTGCCAACACCTGAACATCCACCAGGAACTTCACGAGCGCACAGCAAATTTATTTTTAACTGCGACTTCTCGAATTTAGATGTGCGTTAAAATATGTAATGTTATAAGTAATTTTAATGGATAAAATGTATTTATGAATTGAAATGAGTGAATTGCATTGAATTAAATGTTATAAGTAGTGCTAATGGATAAGATGTATTTTTGAATTGAAATATAAAACACATAGTATGCAAATTAGTTTGAAATATTTATTATACGGAATATATTTTCCAAAAATTCCACTTAAAATTCATATTTTACTTATATGTTTTACAAGCGTCGAAACCTCCCCTTCACTGTCGAAGGGTCCCATAGGGCTGACGAAGCCTCCCTGAAAGTGGGAGGTTTCGTCAAATATTCCCGTGATAGTTTTTTGATTAAAAGTTTGAAAAAAAATTTGATAAGAAAAGTAACGACAAGTTGGGAGTGTCATAAACATGCATAAAATCAATAACTATGAAAGAAAATAACTGCTTCGTACTCCAGTTTCTCTAAAAACAGTATTGTCTGTTAACCTGTCGAAGCCTTCCCCTTCTACCCTATTAGATTCATGGTGCGATTATCGATGTTTTTTCTAAATATCGAGTACTATGCTCCCATTTCTTATTCCTTTTTCTAGCGGCAGAATTACCAGCGTTTAAACTTTGGTAAGACAAAAAAACATGAATAAATAAAATTACATACATTATGTGAGATTTGTGTTTATTTTAGATAAATACCTACCAAGTTGAAATGTGAAAGGTACGTTATTTTTTCATATTATATACACATATATACATGTATTCGTATATGTAGATATACACGCAACAGAAGACGTTATTCAGTTGGAGGACGAAAATTGCTTTGTCAAAAAGCTACGAAGTACAAAGTCAAGCATTTGGATCCATTTTGACAAAATCAGTAATACTTTTGCAATATGCCACTATTGCAAAAAATGTTATAAAACTAGTGGTAATACGTCCAATTTGTTTCACCATCTAGAACGACCGCATACAACTGCAAATTTAGATTCACATAGCTCGCCAAATAAGATTGATTTTTATATGAAAAAAATATATGAAGATCCATCATCACGTTAAAGGCATTTGACAGCACCCTACTAGGGTTTAGTCACCGCAGACGTTCGACCCTTTCCCATAGTGGATGACAAAGGGTTATGTAACTTTGTATATACCCTAGTTTCGCTGTATAAGCTACCATCGCGGACAACTTTGCAGAATGTGTGTTGTGATCGTTTCGATGTTATGAAGACAATATTACATATATATACATGTACATATTGTATTTACATAAATGTCTGATATATACCTGATATTGCTTTTAAATTGAGTAAGCGCTTTTCACTATAAAAAAAATTCGATATATATCGCGATATATCGATACCCTCCCTCTTAAATATCGAAAATATCGAGTAAGCCGAATATCGATACTTTTGCAGCTCTAATGTCGGCCCCGTATTTCTTCCATAGTAAGTGTAACTATTTCAATTTTTCCGTTTAGGAAGATTTGAGCATTAACACAAAGGACCGCGCGATCACTTCGAGTTGCTATATCAATCTTGAGGCATATCACCTTTCCACTTAAAATTTCTTTAATAAAAGATTATAATTTAGCAACTTTTTCATCTGCCAACTGCATTATGTCCTTTGATGTTATTTTGTTCATGTTTAATCCATAAAATATTTGATTAGAGTTTTAAAATATTCCGAGTCGAAAAACGAAAGAGGCAATGATGCTTTGGTGATAAAGTAAATGCACGCATTAATGACCTCATTTTGGGTCATTTCACAATAAAATTTAATTTTTTTTTATCTTTTGAATCTGTTGCAGTGCTTGATAGCTTTGATCATTCGGTGGTATATTCTCGTTATAAATTTGCGTGTTTTTTTTTTGTAAATGCCATCGCAGATTTGTATTGAAATTATGTTGAATCTTTTGCCCACAAACCTTGCATTTCCCACATCTATCATCGAATTCAATAATCACGTATATAAATGTCACGTTTGCGACCCATGGTTACACTACTAAATTAAAAATAATATAAACTACATATAAGAAGTGCAACACTATGACTAGTGCTCCTACCTGGGACAAATGGGCGCTTAACTATAAGCTTAAACAAAGCGATGATGGGTAAAATGATACACCTCAAATGAATGCTGGAGAATTGTAGAGCGTTTTCTACAATTGTTTAACCGAAAAAATAAATGGGCCAACACCTTGGCTTTAATATAGATATTTTAATTTGAGCAACTTCACTTGATCACGATTACAAATTGAATGATTCTTACGCTGTAAAAAATTAGTCATAGGAATTTTCTATGGGAAAGTCCTGTTATTTCAAATTGACAAAATACAAAAATTATACATCGGATGATTTCATGAGGAGGCTAATTATAATATGATAGGTGCGAAAAGTATGATATGAAATTCTGCTTGTAATTATGTATGACCGTATTTAGACACATATGTTTGTATCCATAGCAAAATGTATGTATGTATGCTTGTGATGTATGCTGCAGCGACTAGTGGGTGGCTAGAAATTAGTAAAGACTAGTGACAACAGTGCAGTGATATTACGAGCTATGTATGTATGTATCAAAAATGTGTATTTTTGATATTTTTATATACAAGTGGGTGTGACTTTAATTCGATTTTAAAATTTTTCTGTCGGCATGCACAAATACAAATATGAAGTTCGCTTACCAATTTGCAAAAACATATCTCAAAGATGTACGAGTTATCGCACTTGAAAGTCCAAAAATCTTATTTGGAAAGTAGGCGGTGCCATGCCCATTGTCCAACAAAATTATGTGGATCAACTACATGCAATTTAAATAACGTGGCTTCTTTAGATACTCAAATATCGCATGTTCTGTGCGGAAATTTCTATATACAGAAAGGGCGTGGCTACTGACCAATTACGCCCATTTTTTGTTTTTAGAAAGCTTTCCCATGCCTTTTTGCCAATTTTCACTCTAATAGTTGTATTGGAACGAAATTTATTGCAAAAATCCACTGCAAGTTCACCATTTATACTACGAGATTCTAGTTTGTTTAAGATAAATTTCTAGTATTATTAACATAAATTTTCAAAAGTCCATATGGTTTTAAATTTTAGGAATCCAGGAGAATCTACTGGTACCACATTTTTTTAATTCGGATAAGCCGTTCCTTTGTTATCAAGCGGGACTTTTATTTCGGCCTTAAAAAATAAAAGTCCGGATTTAACTTTTATTTCTGGACTTTTATTTTTAAAATTCCGAGTTTAACTAGTTCTATCGGACTCAAAAAACAAAAATCCGAATATAATTTTCATCTTGATCCAAAAATATTTAAAGTCCGACATTAATAGTTTTGCAAGGGCTTATATAATAAAAGGAATAACAGTTGAGCCCCTGGTCTGTATTTATTATTCAAGAATTAAAATGGCGGGACGGGACCTACTTGTTTTATTCCAACTCCGAACTACATCTGCAAGGCAGAAATACACTCGAAGTGCTTGCCAAACACTGCCGAGGGGCGACCCCGCTTAGAAAAATTTTCTACTAATTGAAAAACCTTGTTTCTAGAACTTTTATGTTGCTATGCCCGGGTCGTGAACCCAGGATCTTCGTTGTGGTAGACGGAGCACGCTACCATCACAACACGGCAGTCACCTATATAATTTATTTTTGATTAATTACGCCTCATTACTGATATCAACCAGGTGTTTATTTTGCACAATAAACAGCTGTCGGTTTTGGTGGTACCACCTTGGAGATTTTTTTCAACTCCACCTCAATTTGATATGCAATGTAGGATATCAACTGTAGAAATGTGTTGAATATTCATTTGAGAACTGTGCATTTTTCAAAATCTCTCGAAATTAGGATAATAATTGGAAAATATTAATGACGTTGGGGATCAACTCGAAAACTTTTAATTTTACAAAATTCCTCAAAAGTTGAATAGTTATTGGAGAATGAAGTTGAATATCAACTCGAGAACTATCTGGTTTAAGAATAATGAAATAATGATGTTGGATATCACTTCCGGAACTAGATATATATTTCGCTGGAGAACTTTTTTTCCATGTCTGTTAGGTAAACCAAATCCAGCTGTTGCCGTATCTACAAATTATCTAGATAATAACAAAACCAATGTTGCCGCACAAAAAATCATACCCCAAAAGCGGCCATAAACTGTGACTGAAAAACTGCTCAATAGTTTAACTGGAGCTTTTAATTTGACTAGAGTTTAAGCAAACTTAGTTTAAGCTTAGCTTAACCAACTACTGAAAAACCGGCCTAAATGTCAACTTATGTCCCTAAGCGCCATCTGTTGGTAAGTAGTTAAATGGTTAGATGTCATTTTCAAATTGAACATATGCCTCTAGTATTCAACGGTAGCAAATTACCATGGTGAGATATATTTCTAAAAGTAATCTGTGAGAAATTGCATTTATTCATTTCATATTTGCAAAAAATATGCATTTAAATATATTTTTCTAGAATTTGCCACGGTGCCTTGATATTGCATTTCAATTTTATTAGCGTGTGTGAAATTAAGAAAATTAAGTCGAATCATGTGTAAGCTTTTTTACAAAGATTTTTAACTTTAATGTTCTCCTTTAAAGCTTTAATAGAATATGAGTAATTAGAGTACTATTTTGTCTAACTACCCCACCCCAAATGGCAACCCTACTCAAAAATGTCTCTATTGTAATGCGGAGTGAAATACCTTTCGTTTGGTACCCATATCGGCATATCTTCTGCAATTTTTTTTAATTTCGAATAGGTGGCAACCTTGTGAAACATTCTGAGTGGCTACACCTAGGTAGAAAGTCTTAGAAGGTGATACATTATCTCTGTGCCAAATTTCACTTAAATCGGTTGAGCCGTTCCCGAGATCGTTCGGCTATACAAACATACAACTATACACATATACAAATATACAAGAATTGCTCGTTTAAAGTTATAAGATATTTAAGAGCGTGTTTTTTAGTTTTTTTAGGCTATATTTATTTATTTGTAGCGATGTAAACTCAATTTCTACATTCCTATAGATGCCGCCTCAAGCTCATTAAATTTAAGGAATATGGTAAAGAAAAACAGACGTTGAATTCGGTAACAAATTAACGTCCCATTAGCACTTAATACAAGATCTTGATTATGTCAACATACTTAGTTTCGAGCAGGGTTGTTGCTCAAAATTTAGTGCACTGCCCCCAACTATGGTTTTGTGGTAGGAGCATACGATAGAACTAATTACCAGTTTGAAAACAGATAGAACTAATTAAGTACACCCTTTGTACTTTTCTTTATTTGTTCCTTGAAGATACAGTTGTGCAAATACTTACAGTGATGGAAAAAAGAATAGGGACAATTTACTGCCAACTACTTCAACATCTTCCTTGGAGTAGTGCACCCTACAAAATTAACATTTAAAGGTTGTTGCAATAAATATTGTGTATATAAATAAACACATCCATCAATATAATTGCTTTTGCAACTCTTTTCACAGAGATTTTTAAGGTCACAATTTCTGTTTTTTAACAAATTAAGGTTTGTGAAATTTTCATCGCAGGTAAGTAGCTTTTCTAGGTGAGTATAATTTTCTGCAGGGTTAAGATTAAATTTCTTCACAAATACTAATCGCAATTCTTTTTCTCTTACTTAAAACCAAAAAATGGGATTGGAAAATAAAAATGAACACACTTTGCTCCTAATAAATGCATCCAAATCCACAGCTTCTCTGATGCCATGCATTTCCTCCATGTGTTTTTATAAGAGTGCAGCACGATGAGAACCCTGCCTCAACCCACCTCTTTGTGGCAAACACCAAAGTCGCACCCCTGCAAACAGTTAACTTGCCACGACTAGAAATCTGGAGAGCCATGTTATTATCGAAATAAATAACTCAAACTCAATTTCAATTGAAGTTGCCACCGCACGAAGTGACACTCTGATCAGATTCCTCCATTGTATTGGCCTGGCTAGAAAAACCCCGACATACATGGGAAACTTATACGGCATACAGTTCTCGTTGATCGTTATGGTGGAGTGGACTCCAATATCTTTCTAAACCGAACACATTCTGACCAAACTACACCCTTTCCAATCCATCTCCTCCGGAGAAAAAACACATTAAGGCATTTTCATCCGTTATACTCAAAGCCACGTGATTCCCATTTCGATAGCCCTCATTAACGAGTACGACGCTAAAATGAAACTCATAATGTTAATACAACGCCATCATTTCCCAGCAGAAATCACTCAGTTTGAAGAATCAAACCCTATAAGCAAATGCTATGCCCCGAACGTGTCACTTACTCGGTGCCCTTATACGTAACCGGCATGGACTTCGCTGGCCCATTTATGGTGAAGACGTCCCCCTTGCGACGAGCTTCCTACTGAAAAGCACGCTTTTGCATATTTGTGTGCTTCTCTGTTAAAACGGTCCATCTCGAATCTTGCACAAGTTAAACAACTGAGGTCTTCATAGAAGCCTTCTCTCGCTTCGTAGGACGATGCGGATTACCGCACAAAGTACTGTATGATAATGGAAAGACATTCGTTGGACTTATACTCATTTACAACTAAAACAAAGACAGAGAGAGAAAAATATCAATAAACACATTTTTTCCCCTATTATTTTTTCCAAGCCAAACTTCTACTCGTTCCCTTTTTCGCAAAAGTACAACCTTAAAATGCTGTTTTTATAGGGTGCACTATTCCAAGAGAGATATTGAAGTGCTGCTTATATAATTTATTTAGTATTTCGCACTAAGTTGCTCTATTATTTTTTCCATCATTGTATATAAATAAACAATTAAATAAATAAATGCAAGGCGCGATAACCTCCGAAGAGGTTTAAGGGCAGAACTTCTCTTTCAATTTGCGTAGTGCTCCTTCTAATTTTTCCTAAAAATTGGCGGGACTGGGCCTACCTGTTTTATGCCGACTCCGAGCGCATTTTCACTAAGAAGCTATTCATGGGAAAAATACACCCGGTGTGTTTGCCGAATCACTTCCGAGGGGTGACCACACTTAGAAACACTTTTTTTCTAAATTTTTGATGTTACTTTGCCCGGGAGTTGAACCCAGAACCGTCGGTGTGACAGGCGGAGTACCCTACCACCACACCACGGCGGCCGCCAATTACCATATATGTCATACTTCTATATTCCTACTACAGGCTGGGTACACTCACAAACATCACAGTGCCGATGTATTGCTGTGTTAATGTGTTTATTTTTTATACAATAATCGAATGTACCTAAATACAATTTTTTTCTTGTCACGCTTATGCTGCTACAATCACAAAAATTTAGTAGGCTGTCTTTTTTCCATTTTTATTTACACAACAAAATTTTGTATAAATAGCGCCCACAAACTTCAACTTGCTTCAGTTTAAACTTAAAAATCGACGTAAAATCTTAAAGTAAAAAAATGAATTTAAACAATTATTTCGCAATCTTCTCTGTTGTCCTTATCTGCGTTTCAACTATTACGAATTCGCAAAATCGCATTACAGGTGGCAGTAATTGGGATATAAAGAATAGCCCTTATGTGGTGTCAATACATATTGACGGGCATTATAGCTGCGTTGGTACTATAATCACTCTGAAGAAGGTGCTTACAACTGATTCTTGCTTGAAAGGTTTCAACCCGCCTCAAATCACTATTAAAGCTGGTGTAACCGATTACCGTCGTGCATTAACAGTTCGCACTGCGAAGCGTATAATTCGTCCAACTGATATTCATCCGGACTTGGTAGATATGGATTTAGCTGTGATTTTCTTTGAAAAACGCATCGGCGAGACCCGAACAGTAAAAACAGTATCACTTTGCGATACTGACTTAAACCCGGGCTTAAAATTGCGAGTCATTGGATGGGGTTCGAAAATTGCAAATATTGAGCAATATTGCCCTGAACTCCAAGCTGCTGAATTTGAAGTAGTCCCAAGTGACGAATGTGAGTATCGTTATGCGGCAAGGAAAAATTTCCCATCAACACTAATTTGCTTAACAGATCGGTCACTGGCAAGTCATGCGTGTTCTGGAGATGCTGGTGCACCTGCCGTTTATAATGGAAAACTATGTGCGGTGGTAGCAGATGGGCGAGAATGTTTGAACCCAAATTTTCCGACTTTATATACAAGTATAAGAAATGATATTGTTCGATATTTTATAGAACGTGCGAAAATATACAATAAAAATTAAAAAATATAATTGCGATTTAAAAAAAAAACTTTGGTTGTATGCATTTAAGATGTAACGCATGCAAATTCCTTAGGTTGTGAGATCCAACTTTAAAAATAGCTTTAAAATGTCCCTCGTTTATAAATAGAACATAAGACAAAAAGAAAATAAAGAAATAAATGAGGCAAACTTGATCAATCCATATCGGTATAAAATAGCTAATCCAACCTAGTTTATGGAAATCAATGTATTTGTTATATATCATAGCATACCACCTTTGTCATAACCTTACCATAGCCAATTAATTAGTTTTCGGTTTTCAGCCAAATCCATAAAGTGAGTTTGTGTGTATTTCACTGTGAATTGTACGCGCAGAATTGTTTTGAGTGGGATGTACATTAGACCGTGTTGGCCCCTTTTACAAAAAAAAAAATGTGTTTCCGCCCCTAAATTTGAAGCTTATGTTGGGAGAGTTTCAGAAATATATTTTTTAATTTATTTAAATCTTTCGATTGACATCCGATTTTTTAATTGATACGTCATTATTTTGGTCTTGCAAATCTGCATTTTTAGATTGATTAGGTTCCTTAATTGTGTTCTATCCCCCCTAAAGCACCTATGTATTTGTTTTACCAGCCGAACGTATTTTCATATTCATGACATTGTTACATTTAAACCATTTCGCTAAAGACTTGGTTTCCTCAAAGCGGCGGTAAAAAAAAATTGTGAAAAATGTTGCAATGCATGTGTATTATGTGGAAACTAAGAAGACTGTCCTCGTGTTCCAATGAAACGTGATCCAGATACGGATCGAGATTTAACATGCAAATGCAACAACAATATAAACCATATGGATTTCATTGTTGTTGCATTTGCATGTTAAATCTCTATCCGTATCTGGTTCATGTTTCACTGGAACACGTGGGGTGAAGTTCATCCTTGAACTCGTCCTTCACCGTTTTGTCTCACCGCCATACTCAAAGTGGGGAACAATTTGTCAAATTCTTGTCAAATTTTTGATTTCGATGAAATTTTAATATGTTGTTCTTTGGTCAAAATAATGAAACACGTTTGGTGGCTTTGGGTATCCAACAACTAAACAACCAAAACTAGGTTCATAGTTCTTTATTTAAATGATCCGAACATTACAAAGTATTATAAATTACTAACTTAACTTCATGTGCAGAAATTGCGCGAAGACTTTTATAGCGGCTTTTGTTCTTAAAATTGTTTCTCATGATTGGGCATGCTGGATCGCCTGATTTATGTATGTATTAGAACGGTACTACCGCAATGTATACTAGATCACCTGGTGTATGTATTAACATAAATATTGTGGGGCATTCCACAAGTACTCCCCTTCTTCGAAAAAAGTATTAATAGTATTACATGTTGGGAACAATTGATTCAGCTTATTGAAATCTGACGCGTTTTGGAGTTGCCGGCGTAGTTGAGCTGGAATCGGATTCAGATGGACGATAAGATGAAGAAAGGCCAGATCTTCCGAATTGAGGTGACTCAGGTGAAGATGGTTCGGTAAGTGTTCTATCGCTGTCGTCCGAATTATTGGTGTTTTCACTAGCAGGCTGATCATGTTCTGCTAGCAAAAATACTGGTTTTAGGCGGTCGATAGAAATTACAGTGTTTTCGCCTCGGATCTCTACCACGAAATATATATCATGCCTTGAAATAACTCGGTGAGGCCCCTCATATGGGGAAGTAAACGCATGGTGCGGGGCGTCCCGACGAACGAAAACATGTGAACAGTTCGCTAATTCCTTAAAAATGAATGTTTTTCTCTGACCATGTCGGGTGACGGGTTGAGGAGCGAGGTTAGCGAAGTGATCTCTCAAACGTTCGGCGATATTTCAAGGTGGCAGCCCAGGACGAGGCGAAGGGGCAAGAAATTCTCCGGGTAGACGAAGCGGCTCACCGTAAACGAGATCGGCTGGAGTTGCTCGAAGGTCTTCCTTGCAAGAAGCGCGTATTCCGAGTAGCACGATAGGTAGCATGTCTACCCATGAATTATTTTCATGACATCGTATCGCATCCTTCAAATGGCGGTGTAAGCGTTCCACCATTCCATTGGACTGTGGATGGAAAGTGGTGGTGTGTATGTGTTTACTGCCCAGGAGACGAGCGAGTGAGTTAAAAAGTTGACTTTCAAATTGTGTTCCTTGGTCGGTAGTAATTCGCAGAGGTACTCCATAGCGGCATATCCACCCCGCAAAAAGCGTGCGGGCAACACATTCATCTCCAATGTTATCGATAGGGAATGCCTCAGGGAACCTCGTGAATCGATCGATGATCGTCAGGCAATTACGGTAGCCTTTAGATGGGGCATATGGTCCGATAATGTCTACGTGAGCGTGTGCGTCCTGGAAAATCTTGAATAGGTGATAAGACATGACGCGTTACCTTATTTCGCTGGCAGGATATACATGTGCGAGCCCACAGTCTACAGTCTCGGTTAATGTTGGACCATACATAGCGTTGTGTTACCAGTTTTGTAGAAGCTCGTACCCCAGGATGACTGACACTATGAAGGGCGTCAAAAATTCTCTTCCTCAGAGGTTCAGGAACAAATGGGCGAATTAAGTCACCGGAAACATCGCAGTATATAGGCTTATCACATCCTGGAATAATGACAGGGCGCAGGGCAAGTGCATCGTCTTGTTGGCCCTGTATACGTCGTTGAAGTTCGTCATCGTCTGCTTGTGCATCGGCGAGCTAATTGACAGAAACTGCTGCTGAGATTTCTTCAATGCGGGAAAGGGCATCAGCAACGATGTTATCTTTGCCAGCTATGTGTTGGATGTTGGTGGTGAATTGACCAATAAAGTCTAAGCGATGAAACTGCCATGGCGTCGCTCGGTCGGGATCCTGGGTAAAAGCGTGAAGCGACGGTTTATGATCCGTAAAGATCGTGATGTGCCGAGCCTCGCAAATATAACGAAATTTTCGTAATGCAGCGTAGATAGCATGGAGCTCACGATCGTATGGACAGTGTTTCCGAAGTGCGGGTTGTAGTTTTTGGCTGAAAAACGCGAGTGGCTCCCAGTTTTGTCCTCGCCGTTGCTGGAGGACAGCTCCGATAGCGTACTCAGACGCATCAGTAAAAATAGCCCACGGAAGCGTTGTATCCGGGTATACCAGTAGCGGGGCTTTTCGTAATTCCTCCTTGCATGCCACAAAAGCAGCTTCGCCCTCCGGTGTCCATTCTACCGGATTAGAACCTTTAATAGATGCCCCTTGAGTGTACTCGTGAAGGGGACTCTGAAACTTGGCGGCATTTTTAAGAAATTTACGATAAAAATTAATCATACCAAGGAACTCACGCAGTTTACGTATCGTTGCAGGGCGAGGAAAGTTGACGATCGCCTCCACTTTCGCAGGGAGCAGTAAAATTCCTTGTGCAGAAATGCGATGCCCAAGGAAGTCTACTTCTGCCTGCCCAAAACGGCATTTAGCAGTGTTGATTACGACACCAAATTTCGCAAGTTGCTCAAATAGAATTCGAAGATGTTTACGGTGTTCTTCCCCGTCTTTAGATGCGATGAGAATGTCATCAATATAAGGGAAAGTGAAGTCGTCTAAGCCGCGTGTAACCTCGTCGATAAACCGCTGGAATGTTTGTGCGGCATTCCGTAGTCCGAACGTCATGAACGGGAACTCGAAAAGCCCAAATGGCGTAATTATAGCTGTTTTGTTGATGTCGTCCGTGGCCACTGGTATTTGATTAAAGGCGCGTACCAGGTCGATGGTCGAGAATATCGTTTTTCCAGAGAGATTGGCAGTGAAGTCCTCCAGAACGCGAACAGGATATCGATCTGGTATTGTTCGTGCGTTCAGTTGTCGATAGTCCCCGCATGGACGCCATTCAGCTGACTTTTTCGGAACAAGATGAAGCGGGGATGACCAGGGGCTCTTCGAACGTTGAGTTATTCCCAGTTGCATCATTTTATCGAACTCCGCCTTGGCAATTTTTAGTTTGTCAGGAGGGAGACGCCGCGCTTTGCTTGATATGGGAGGTCCAGGTGTAGTGGCTATGTGATGTACTGTAGCGTGCTTCGCTGGTAAACTTATACCTTCAGGTTTCGTCAAATTTGGGAAATCTTTGAGAAGATCCGACCATGAAGAATCGAATAGTGCGACTTTGATTTCTGATACAATTTTAGATATCGACATTTTGCATGAGGTCGTTAAGCCAGTTGTTGAGCCGATGAGGCAGCTGTTCTGCAGGTCAGGTAAAATGCCGAAATGCGCTAAAAAATCTGCGCCAATAATAGGTTTGGTCGTGTCAGCTACAACGAAGCGCCATTTGAAATCGCGTCTCAGGCCCAAGTTCAGCGATAGGGTTATACAGCCATATGTGTTGATGGTTGAGCCGTTGGCCGCAATAAGGGAGTAGTTTACTCGTTTTAATGCACCAGGAGCAAGAGATTTCGGGAATGTGCAGAGGTCAGCGCCAGTGTCTACCAGATATTGGACTTTGGTGACACGATCAGTTACGAAAAGCGGTTTGATTTAAATGAGGGGCCGCTAACCGCCGCTAACGGTCCGTTGTAGCGTTTCCCTGGAACGAGCAAGGAGTTCTACAATGTTTGGCTTTGCTACCATAGCGTTGATGATACCAACACATATTATTTTCGGGTGCTGGTGAGGCTGCTCGAGAATTCGAACGAGGTCTGGAGCGAGAGCGCGACCGTGCACCGAGCATGTGGCCCTTGAACGCAGAGGCTAATTCATTAATTGAAACTTCCAGACGGGAAAATCGTGCTTCTAATGCTGTTGTCGTTGGCTCCTGTACGGTGTTTATGTGTGCAGTCGGCAAAGCGATTTCGTGGATTTTGTCAGCAAGGCTTGCCAGCTTTTCTAGATTAATATCTGCTTGTGATGCGAGTATAGACTGCGTTGTCTTCGGTAATCTGCTGAGCCACTTGGTACGTAAAATATGTTCAGGCACGGAGTCATCTAGGTTCTTGAGATGCCGGAGAAACTGTGATGGTTTTCTGTCGCCCAATGTCTCTTTATCGAGCAGCATCTGCAGGCGTGCCTCTCGAGAAAGTGTAAGGCGTTCAACTAACGTTTCCTTGAGGCGACTGTAAGGCATATCTGCTGGCACGCTTAAGAGGATATCTTCAACCTCAGCGGCGGCTTTGGCGTCTAGCTGCGATGAAGCGTAGTGATACCTTGTTAGTTCGTCAGTGATTCCGGCAAGATGAAACTGCCCTTCAAGTTGGGCGAACCATACAGCTGGGCGTTCCGCATTGAAAGCGGGGCACCGTATCGAAACACGTTGAAGTGGCGCCGTACTATCAGGCGGTGTATCAGTGTTGTTTGGCATGACGATATCAGTGAATCACACCACCATAAAAAGATATTAATTCTCAAAAATTCCAAAGGAAGTTCGAACTTTGTACGTGGACGATAGAACTACGTTTACGTGCGTTTTACAAAACCAGACCACAAAGTGCACAAAAAAAATGCACTTGCAATTTCGCGGAATAGTTAACGCAATATAATTTACTTCCAAAACTGCTAAAAACTAATCACGCGATCACGTCGGGGTCACCAGTTGTGGTGGCTTTGGGTATCCAACAACTAAACAACCAAAACTAGGTTCATAGTTCTTTATTTAAATGATCCGAACATTACAAAGTATTATAAATTACTAACTTAACTTCATGTGCAGAAATTGCGCGAAGACTTTTATAGCGGCCGAAAAACCTGTTGTTGAAAACTGTTAGGTGATTATGTATTCCTTTTGTGCTTTTGTTCTTAAAATTGTTTCTCATGATTGGGCATGCTGAATCGCCTGATTTATGTATTAGAACGGTACTACCGCAATGTATACTAGATCACCTGGTGTATGTATTAACATAAATATTGTGGGGCATTCCACACACGTGTTTTCTTCTTTTTGCCTCAAAAATTTTTTTTTTCGTATTTATCGGCATTTGAATTCCATAAAATGCAATCGGTATTTTATTCACCTATTTTTTCAACTGTCAATAACTTTGTTAAGAATTAACCGATTCTCATGATTTTTTCTTTGAAATTTTCGTTATTTATAAACAATTGCATATAGCTAAAAAAAAATATTTTTTTAGTATTTAGTAAAAATTTATGACATTTTTTTTTTTGTTTAAACTTTTTCTATATCGAGCGAGCAGTTTATATTTCAACTTGGCCAAATGCTTATTAGCTAAAGCTCGTTGTTTCCGAAATATGAATTTTTGAATATTAAACATTCCCTCCCTCCCTCCCCCCCCCCCCCCCCCTTTTTATTGATGCAATGCATTACAGCATACTGTAACGATTTTACTGAAATTTCCCTTATTTGCAATCTTCTGCTAACGTCTGAATGCCTAAACTGTTGAATTAATAACACCACTATTCAATAATACAAAATCGCCTTTATTAAAGTACTTTTTAAAAATAACACTGCTACTGCTCTACAGATGGAATGCTTAAATCAAACTGATTCCGCGCCTCTACTGTGGCGGCCTTTTATACTTTGTGATTTCTCGTTTGCATACTTCTAGGCTCTTCCAGAATTTACTTAGTTACTGCTATATAATTATAACTACAGATGTGCGTGTATAGCTCTCATTTGCGCGTGCATTTGTGAGCGACACATCCACAATTATAATTGCATATCTCAGATAAGATATCTGCATGTGTTTGTGCGTTGCTTCTCCGCTGCGTGTACGTACATATGTGTATACATAATGATTGAATTATTGATGTGTATACAGTTACTGCTTAGCATCGGCTTAGAGATGACAGTACCCCTTAGTGTTGCTAATATTCGTAACAATACAATAACTTTGTCAAAAATTAACCGATTCTCATGATTTTTTCTTTGAAATGTTCGTAATTACTTTTAATTTTATTTAAATTTATAAACAATTGCATATAGTTAAAAAAAAATTTTTTTTTTGTATTTAGTAAAAATTTATGACTTTTTTTTTTCAAAATTAATATTTCAAAAAAATGGTTATTGTTTTTTGTTCAAAATTTTTCTATATCGAGTGAGCAGTTTATATTTCAACTTGGGTAAATATCCATTAGCCAAAGCTCGTTGTTTTCAAAATATGAATTTTTGAATATTAAACTTTTTTCGCCATATATTGATGCAATACATATCAGTATACAAGGCGATCAATGCCAAATGCTTAAAATTCATTTGCTATTATTTTTCAGAATATGGCAAAATATTTCACTAAACCTCCAATACCGTCACAAGAGCCTTTGCCATGTCCTGTTACAAAATCACTGTAATTCTGAAAAATAATAACAAATGAATGTGTTCAATAATAAATGTGATATTTTAATTAATTTTAAGCATTTGGCATTGATCGCCTTGTATGCTGATATGTATTTCATCAATATCCCTGCAAACATCGACTACCGAAACTACCAATACAATCATAACAATTTCTAACTCACTAACACGAATGAAACGAAAGTAAATAAGCATTTGGTAAACTTTTAGTAGCTATCCATTATAATTACCAATTTACAATTGAGGTTTGTTTTCAGTAATTTTTAGGGATCTTCTAGGTATTTTACTGGATTTTTCCTCAATTTATACTGTGAGCTGTGAATAAGAAGTTTTAGGTAAAGTTTCTGTACCTTTCCATAATAAATACGACAAAAATACGTTTGACAAACTCGGTATTTTTCAAGTATTTCACAAGTAAAATACTCGAAATTTAAAAGAATATTTGGAAATATATATTGAATAGTAGTAGGCTATCTGAAAAACGGTCAATTTGTCTTTCATAAATTTTCATTCACTTGTGAAGAATAATACAGATTGTTTAACGTGGACTAATTAAAGAGGTATGTATAGTGTTTAAGTAATTTAATCAGTACCCGAAATAAAATTAATATTAAAAAAGTGTTCTCTACTTCAGCAAAAGGCGTGATCAATCTATTTGCATTTTGAGCAGACCGTTCTTTATATTCGTAAGTTAATACCATAGTTTGGCACATTACGTAAACGTAATATACCCGCTGGGACAAATTTCATCGCTGGACGACGTTTTTAGGAAATTAATAAAAGATAATTTAGTTCATAAATACTATTGGGATGGTCGCTGTACAAAGTTGGCGTTAAAAAGCCTTAAGCTTTTTAATAAGGTTTGTTTCAGTAAGTTTAACATTACTTAGAAGGTATTTACACACATGAGATTTTACAAGTTTTCAATAAGATGGCTAGACCTAAATTTCTTTCCGAGTTAAAAAAATCGTGTCAGTATTTAACACCAGCATTCAAAAAAGAAACTTAGAACTTTTTGGCTTTTAGTCAATAGAGTTGTATGAAAAAAAAGGTTGCTATCTAATAACTTTAACTTTTTTATAGATGCATTTTCATCTTTGGGTAGCAAAACGTATGAAATATTAATTCGGAAATCGATCGAGCTGGCGCATAACCCATTTAAACACGTCAAGTCAATAATAAGTAATAGTAATAAATAAAATAAACTTTATTCGTTTAAGCCACTTACATATATAAGTTTCACTTGCATGTTTGAGCGTATGTAACTCACCTTTTATACCACCTGCTAACTTCCATTTTTATACTCAGTTGAGCAGAGCTCACAGAGTATATTAAGTTTGATTGGATAACGGTTGGTTGTACATATATAAAGGAATCGAAATAGATATAGACTTCCATATATCAAAATAATCAGGATCGAAAAAAAATTTGATTGAGCCATGTCCGTCCGTCCGTCCGTTAACACGATAACTTGAGTAAATTTTGAGGTATCTTGATGAAATTTGGTACCTAGTTTCCTGAGCACTCATCTCAGATCGATATTTAAAATGAACGATATCGGACTATAACCACGCCCACTTTATCGATATCGAAAATTTCGAAAAACCGAAAAAGTGCGATAATTCATTACAAAAGACAGATAAAGCGACGAAACTTGGTAGATGAGTTGAACTTATGACGCAGAATAGAAAATTAGTAAAATTTTGGACAATGGGCGTGGCACCGCCCACTTTTAAAAGAAGGTAATTTAAAAGTTTTGCAAGCTGTAATTTGGCAGTCGTTGAAGATATCATGATGAAATTTGGCAGGAACGTTACTCCTATTACTATAGGACCACGCCCACTTTAAAAAAAAAATTTTTTAAGTAAAATTTTAACAAAAAATTTAATATCTTTACAGTATATAAGTAAATTATGTCAACATTCAACTCCAGTAATGATGTGGTGCAACAAAATACAAAAATAAAAGAAAATTTCAAAATGGGCGTGGCTCCACCCGTTTTCATTTAATTTGTCTAGGATACTTTTAACGCCATAAGTCGAACAAAAATTAACCAATCCTTTTGAAATTTGGTAGGGGCATAGATTTTATGACGATAACTGTTTTCTGTGAAAATGCGCGGAATTGGTTTGATGCCACGCCCAGTTTTTATACACAGTCGTCCGTCTGTCCTTCCGCATGGCCGTTAACACGATAACTTGAGCAAAAATCGACATATCTTTAATGAACTTAGTTCACGTGCTTACTTGAACTCACTTTATCTTGGTATGAAAAATGAACGAAATCCGACTATGACCACGCCCACTTTTTCGATATCGAAAATTACGAAAAATGAAAAAAATGCCATAATTCTATACCAAATACAAAAAAAGGGATGAAACATGGTAAGGTAATTGGATTGTTTTATTGACGCAAAATATAACTTTAGAAAAAACTTTATAAAATGGTTGTGACACCTACCATATTATGTAGAAGAAAATGAAAAAGTTCTGCAGGGCGAAATAAAAAACCCTTAAAATCTTGGCAGGTATTACATATATAAATAAATTAGCGGTATCCAACAGATAATGTTCTGGGTCACCCTGGTCCACATTTTGGTCGATATCTGGAAAACGCTTTCACATATACAACTACAACCACTCCCTTTTAAAACTCTCATTAATGCCTTTAATTTGATACCCATATCGTACAAACTCATTCTAGAGTCACCCCTGGTCCACCTTTATGGTGATATCTCGAAAAGGCGTCCACCTATAGAACTAAGCCCCACGCCCTTTTAAAATACTCATTAACACCTTTCATTTGATACCCATATCGTACAAACATATTCTAAAGTCACCCCTGGTCCACCTTTATGGCGATATCTCGAAAAGGCGAAAACCTATAGAACGAAGGCCCACTCCCTTTTAAAAATACTCATTAACACCTTTCATTTGATACCCATATCGCACAAACAAAGTCTAGAGTCACCCCTGGTCCACCTTTATTGCGATACCTCGAAAAGGCGTCCACCTATAAAACTAAGGCCCACTCCCTATTAAAATACTCATTAACTCCTTTCGTTTGATACCCATATTGCACAAACGAATTCTAGAGTCACCCCTGGCCCACCTTTATGGCGATATCTCGAAACGGCGTCCACCTATGGAACTAAGGATTACTCCCTTTTAAAAAACTCATTAACACCTTTCTTTTGATACCCATATTGTACAAACAAATTCTAGGGTCACCACTGGTCCACCTTTATGGCGATATCTCGAAACGGCGTCCACCTATGGAACTAAGGATTACTCCCTTTTAAAATACTCATTAACACCTTTCTTTTGATACCCATATTGTACAAACAAATTCTAGGGTCACCCCTGGTCCACATTTATGGCGATATCTCGAAACGGCGTCCACCTATGGAACTAAGGATTACTTCCTTTTAAAATACTCATTAACACCTTTCATTTGATACCCATATCGTACAAACGCACTCTAGAGTCACCCCTGATCCACCTTTATGGCGATATCTCGAAAAGGCGACCACCTATAGAACTAAGGCCCACTCTCTTTTAAAATACTCATTAACATCATTCGTTTGATGCCCATATTGTACAAATAAATTCTAGGGTCACCCCTGGTCCACCTTTATGGCGATATCTCGAAACGGCGTCCACCTATGGAACTAAGGATTACTCCCTTTTAAAATACTCATTAACACCTTTCATTTGATACCCATATCGTACAAACGCACTCTAGAGTCAAGCCTGATCCACCTTTATGGCTATATCCCTAAAAAGCGTCCACCTATAGAACTATGGCCCACTCCCTCATAAAATACTCTTTAATGCCTTTCATTTGATACACATGTCATACAAACACATTCCAGGGTTTCCCTCGGTTCATTTTCCTACATGGTTATTTTCCCTTATGTTGTCACCATAGCTCTCAACTGAGTATGTAATGTTCGGTTACACCCGAACTTAACCTTCCTTACTTGTTAAATTTAGTTTTATTTCTAATTATTGTTAAATGAAGAATGAATTATTAATAAATTTTTATAGAAAATTTTCTTTATTGGTATTTAATTTAGAATGTGAAATTATTAACTAGTAAGTAACTGGACATGAAAACATCGGTAAATTAGGCTATAATTTTGGAAATATTTACCAAGAACTTACAAAGAAACTAATGGAAGATTACCGGATAACTAACGGTATTTTAAGCTGTATATATTTTATTACGTAGGCTACCAAAAACGAGCCTATTATTGTACGGGTTTTGTATTGGTACAATACGTCGAAATTTCAAACAAATTACTGGTATATTCCAGTTTTGCTATGTGCTATTGTACTTATATAAATTCACATGTACGAGAGGTATATAGGGCAACTCTATCCCGCCGCCAACTCTGTTTAACTGAAGAACTCCCTGGTAAATTATCCGATAAATACCGAGTAAATACCAGTAGTATGTTTGCAGGGATATGGCGAAAAAAGTTTAATAGTCAAAAATTCATATTTCAAAAGCAACGAGCTTTGGCTAATTGATATTTACCCAAGTTGAAATATAAATTGCTCACTCGATATAGAAAAAAGTTTAAACAAAAAACAATAACCATTTTTTTGAAATATTAATTTTTGAAAAAAAGTCATATATTTTTACTAAGTACTAAAAAAATATTTTTTTTAACTATATGCAATGGTTTATAAATTTATATAAAATTAAAAGTAATAACGAACATTTCAAAGAAAAAATCATGAGAATCGGTTAATTTTTGACAAAGTTATTTACAGTTGAAAAATAGGTGAATAAAATACCGATTGCATTTTATGGAATTCAATTGCCGATAAATCCGAAAAAAAGTTTTTTTGAGACGTGTTTCATTATTTTGACCAAAGAACAACATATTAAAATTTCATTGAAATCAAAAATCATGTCCTGCGCGGACCGTGTGTCTTGAAATGGCATGAGTCTTGAGTTATTTGAATAAATAAATAAAAACAAAAACTATTTTTAAATTACATTTTTTGAGAAAACTTATACAAATAAAAACAAGAACAAAAGAAAAACCAAAAAAATTTGCAAAATGGTGATACAAAATTGGTATGCATTGGCTGCGACGCACTATGGCGCCTTTTGAGTTTTTCTTTGCAAAAATCATAACTTTTGAACTAATGAAGACATTTTAAAGATTTATACTGTACCTGAAAACTAATTATTTAGACTTTGGACAGTTTAAAATACAGTGTGCCAGAGTAACAGAGTGCTTCACAATAATTCGTTAAATTTGAAAAATTGTAGAAAAATAGAAAAAAAAAATGTTAAACTTTGAAATTTTTTTTATGAGGATGTATTTGAACATGAAATCAGATAAACTTATGATTTGTATGAAGGCCTGTGGCTCTACCCAGTTATGACTAAAAGTTTTGTCTTAGTAGCAAGGTTATCAATCTCCACCAAACTTGATGGCCGCATTACTTCTTTTAAGATGTTATACTCTTATAAAAGTGAAATGTGTACGCTAGGGGATAAGTATATAAACATTGCTTGAAAATTGTATAAATTTACTTAAATATTTTTGAAAAATTCAAAAACCAATTATTTTATTAATACTTAACTAAGAAAAATTATTAAAAGTTTTTCAATATTATTGTATTTGAGCCAAAGATGAACAACTAATAAATTTTTGAGCACTGCCCACTTATGGCAAATAATTTTATCTTAATAACCGCTTTACCAATTTTATTGATTTCTGTTAAAATTTATTACTCCTCTGATAGCCAAAGCCTAAACTTTAAAATAAATATAAATAAAGGGTGCTTCAAAACTATCTTAAAATTTGATAAATTTTAAAAAGATGTAAAAACGAAAATTATATGATTATAATTACTAAATGAAATAACTGTATTATTTATAATAAATAATAAACTTGTATTTATTGATTTCTTTTTTTTTTTTCAATAAAATAACAAAACTAAGTAGTAAATAATTTTTTTTGTTGTGATAGAAAAAGGTGGATCATTTATTTAATCTTAACGTAGTCTTCGTCACTTGCAAATATATCTAACAAGAAAACCATTTCTGAGCTATAGGTGTCTGTAAGATCTTTTTGTGATCTTACATGCCTCATGGATATTGTGACTGGATCAGAAGAGATGCCAGCATGTTGAAAAGGTCCTCGTTTTGTCTAACTCGTGAGATTTTGCAAGCGTTAGTACATCTATATCTTTTGTAGTCCTTGTTTTTAGCTTCTTGAGCTTCTTCAGACAATTCTCCTAATGGTAAACACTGGTATTCTATTAAATCTTTTCCATGGGCCAAAATTTTATGTACTTTTGAAGCAGCAGCTCTGCAGTTTTCGATGCATATTCTCCAAATTTAGGTCCATTAACTTTTTCATGGCAATTTAAAATATTTAAAACTACTCCCAATCGTTTGACAATATCTCTATCGACTCCAGTAATGCGAGCAGTCATTTCATCGTGTTCAAAGAATCTTCTTGAGGAGTTTTCATCATTTGTGTTGCCGTATCCATACTTTGGGCAGTCAACTCTCAGGCCAAGCTCTTTATAGAATGCATCTTGAATTATTATTTTTCTAATGTTTTGTTTTTCCTTAGATGTTGCATTGTCGTCGAAAACTTCTCCTTGTTGTGGTAGTGTACAAGCCAGTTTCAAAACGAATTCCATGCACCTTATTCTCGCATGCAAAGGAGATATTCCATACTCAGAATTTAGATCGTTAATAATTGAATCATCAAGATTTTCAAAGTCTTTTTAACTCTTCTTACAGATTGGACATTTCAATGTAGATGATGTGTTTGTTAGTGAGTTTAAAACTTTTCCATAGACCATTGTTAGAAGAAAATCGTGCTTTATGGTAATGACACTCTTCTAATTTTGCGATTTGATTTTTTATATCACTCACTGTAGCTTTTATGAGTTCCGAAGACTCCTTCTCATATTTAAATAATATCGGCCGGCACAATTTAACTGATGACGGCCGTGGATTTTTCCTATATTCTGAAGCTTCATCTTTTAAACGGAGGGGAACAATAGAAGCCATAAACATATTACCAACTGTAATTGTTCCAACGTCTACATTTATCCTTTGTTTATATGCGCTTTGTCCTGATGATCCATCACAGCCCCATTTATTTATCAATGTTAGGCTTTTTGGCAGTGATTTCAACATTTCTTCAGAAAAACTTTTCAAGAGTCGCATAGGCGTATGATCCATTTAGTTTTGGAGCACAACTTCAGCTGATACTTCGGTTATTTTGGCTCTTGGAGGAACTGCTTTTTTCTTGGCTTGAGTGATTTGTTTGTATCCAGGGAAAATATCGGCATTATGTTGCAATAATGACTCACGCAATATATTATATTTATCCTTCGATAACC
Source organism: Eurosta solidaginis (assembly GCF_040869045.1). Taxonomy (NCBI): domain Eukaryota; kingdom Metazoa; phylum Arthropoda; class Insecta; order Diptera; family Tephritidae; genus Eurosta; species Eurosta solidaginis. Next base: position 204,908,675 of record NC_090323.1, on the reverse strand, counting down.
CGAGAGCTATAAACAGCGCCAAAGACTCTTCAGGAGTGTATCTCCTAGGTAGCGCATTCGGGAGTGTGGGAATGCTGTTTTTGATCCTTCTCAATCGCACTGGCCTTGCTAACGCAACTGCTCCTATGATATGAGACTTGGTGTTTTCTTCGTCTTTGTTATACTTAATAGCCAATGCTTCTGAAAGATGAGTCGTGGCGATAGTTCTAGTATAATCTGACAGCTTCCATTTCCTTGTGTAGGTCGAACATTCTTCTATGGGTTTTGTTGGTCTTCCCTAGCTCGATTGGTTGATGTGCTGGGCATTGCTTCGTTCAAAAAACTTTTACCAGCATGGCAGCTTTCATGCTTACTTATAAACCTTGAAGTAGAACGACCGACTGCTTGCCATTTTCTTTGTATTGGAATGTAGAAGAAGCCAATATTTTCTTTCAAGTCTTCGTCTTCTTTGTTGCATGCTTCATTTGGTAATTCTGTCATAATAGCCTCAACGAACTCCGCTTTTGCCTTTGAAGCTTTGAAAATCTCAAATAGTTTAGAGTTTTCTAGAGACATATTAAAATTTTCCATCGAGTATATCTTACTAAAAAATATGTGCGCTATATTTATGTTTATTTAAATAAACAGTATACTTTATTTTAAAGATTCCAAAAAACGACTGATTATGGGCGTATTAAACATGGCTTTATATACTCAAATTATGGAAATGAGTTCCAGGGATATTATGCAGCTTGTAACCAAAAAATTTGGTTTTATTAACAAACTCCAACAACAAAGGTGACCGTACTAAATTCGCCTCCTTACCTATGCCTGCTCAGGCGCGTATTTATACCCAATGTTGCTTCACTTTATTTGATGTAAAAAGTGAGCGCTGCACGCAGGTAGACCTTATGAATTCAGGTAACAGAATATTCAGCAAATACCTACTGTAAATTTCACGGAGACCTTTTTTGTCCTTTTTTATTTTCCATCAAAGTTCAAAAAGGTCCTAAAAATAGGCTTATCGAAAAACGGGTAGATCTGACAACTTTTAAAAAAGAAAAACAAATTTTATGCTTTGCTTCAACCTAGAATTAAATATCCTTTCGTTATAATACAAGAAAGCAGTAGCAGGCCGTTTTATTTAGAGACAAAATAATTTTTAATACAACAAAAATGAACAAAAACCACACATTTTTCTAAGTGTTAAAAATTAATCAACTTTGAGCGGCCCTACCTCCTGTTTAATAAGGGTTATAAATTCTCTATTAAATACATGTATTAGGTTTATCGAACGCTTTCATGAAATTTTTGATTTTTGCCAAGCTTTTCGGGCAGAGGCGCCATAGTGCGACGGTGGACCAACTTAACAACAAAGCGGTATCGCTGATGAGAGACGAAAATAAATTTGTCCTTATTGAAAGAACTTTTTCAAAATTTTTCATGCCCTTGACTTGAACCCAGGACCTTGGGTGTGGTAGACGGAGCTCACTTCCACCTAGAGGTTTACGCCGATCACTTTATCAGCGGCGGCGGCGTAGGCTCTATTATATACCGGCGGCGGCGGCGGCGTGAGCGGTGTTCTTACTTTAAAAAGCTTAATTTTTCTATTTAAAAATATAATATTCAGGAAAGGTTTTGTTTGTATGTGTTTAGGGAGAGCAACGTCTTGGCCATTCGGGAAAGATCCGGGGTTTTTGCCTCAAGATCTCGCAGACCGTTCAAAAATTTTCAGGAGTAGCTCCTTGCCGAGGGATTGTCCCTCGTTCACTTACTCCAGAGGGGCTTCGAACCTAACCCCGGTCATTGGAATTGGTACTGCTGCATCTGCTGGAAAGAAATGGAGATACATAAAATAGTCACACTTTTGTCTGTATATGAGTGCAAAGCGTAGTTTCACACCTAGGGTTAAAACCTAATAATCATCGCGAACACAATTTCTTTAAATCACTTGTGGCTCCTTGACGGTCATGCACAAAGGCGACTTACGGTTGCTATTAATGATCTATAAATACTCATGACTCTCGTGGCACAGGGCGCCTCCAGGTTTTTCGGCTGTTTTTTAAAGCTACAATTCCCGATATGCGAACAGTAGCAATCCCGACGACCAGTCGCTACCACGCCTCCTGACACACACACAATATGCCAGCACAGAAGCTATAGGACTGCGACTTCGAACTCATACTTTTGTCGACGTCACTTTCCTAGTGGCTCTAGTTGTTGCTCCGAAGACTTTGTAACGGTTGTTTTGTCGCGCTATGCTGCCGAGCTACACCAGAGAAACACCTTGAAACGTTAGGGAGTATCTATTCGGCCAAGGATGCCGCCCTCGAAATGATAAGCAGTATAAGTGGATGTCATTGCGTAACTCATGGGGAAAATCGTATAATCCTCGGCGCATCTACATAATTAAAATTTTTACAAGGACCCTGGATAAAATTTTTAAAATGTAGACCAAAGTTTGCAGACGTTTGTCTTCACAACATTGATTTCAATATTCTTCGTTAAACCAAACCGATATTTTAGAATGAAGTCGACCGATTTTAAGTTGAAAGATGTTAACTGTGGTTTTCCGGCCTTATGATATAAGAGCTTTTCATGGATGACCGCGTAGCTTCAGTTTTCAGACTAGTTCGACTGTCCGCTACGTTAGGGTAGTAGCACACACGGTCATTAGTTCGTCTGTCTAGGGAAAGCTTTTACTTCACCACTTTGAGTGTTCTTGCGAAGGACAAAGCCACACATGGTAAATATATGTTCCTACGTATTCACATTTGTAAAAGGAGCCGTAACGTGTAGGTGATATTTAAACTTGGTTGATAGGCTATAATCAATGTGAATCACTTCAAGGCACTAATTTTGGATAGGGCCGCCAACTTTAGGAAATGTCAAACCGGGCGACTTGGGTGTTGAAGGATGAAGTGTGAAAATCAAAATTAACATTTCAGACGCTACTGCATAGTATCGCAAATAAACAACAGATGTTTGAATGTAAGCCCAAGTGATTTTTCAAACCCTTCTCATACGTACATATGTCCTCAATTTAAGTATGAAGTAAGAATCAGGATTAAGGATAAATGATTTTGCATCACTAATTTCGCTTATTCTTTCAACCAATCGCAATATAAATTTTTTTTTTAAATCGGCACCTTTTTGAGTAATTTGCTTTTTTTAAAAACTTGAGGTTCATTTTATTTGAATTCATTGTTCATTATAATTTTTGAAAAAATAAAATAAAAATATGCAAAGTGCGCATATAAATTTATTACTAAACTTTCCTTTTAGTGTTTTGTTTTAATAACTTGGTAAATTGGGCGATGCAAAGTGCGTGTTAAGCTGACAACGTAAACGCCTGTTTTTTTAAATAACTTTTGAACAGTTAGAAAGATTTAAATTTCGCAATTAGTTTCTTATAACTGGCAGTGCTGCGCATCCGTTGATACCTTTTTCGACCATACCCGACCAATTTTCGACCTGAACAATAAATGGCCTAAACAGTCTTAAACGAGAAAATATAGTATTGCGCCGGAAGCCGCCGCCGCCGCCGCCGCCGCGTCGATATTTTTGAGATTCGGCGGCGGCGTGCGAAAAACGACCAAAATCGGCGGCGGCGGCGGCGTTTATTGGCGGCGTATATTTCTACTTCCACCACACCACGGCATCAAGATTTATCCCAACAATTTTATGTTAAAGTTCGCTTACTAGTGTCATTAAGTATTTGTTTGCCCTTCGTAGACTTCATAACTCAAAAGGACACTAAGCAAATATGCAGATTTCCAATCCCAAAATAATGACGTATCAAAATCACAAATTCAAGTAACAATAAAGAAGCAATTTCGGCTGTATTTTGAAGGATCAAAAAATGTTTAAAATATTTTCCGAAACCTTCTCAACGTATGTAAGTTTCAAATTTAGGGGCTATAGGGTTGTTACATCTTATTTTTACGACCCGCTCGAATGTAGATACATATTTATATGCATGTATGTATATATTCGAAAAAAGGCTACCAACAACTACCGTTGTAAAAACGTTGGCGATAACAGTTTTTTGAAAAAAAAAATATTTTTTGGGTTTTGGGGAGTGTTTTGGTCGAAAAATTTACCCTTTCGCCATTTTTTTCGCAGGGTCGAAAATTATTTTTTTGGGTATGTGTAGTGGAATTTTTTTTTCCTGAGCCAAATCCTATCGAAAAATCGATGGTGCGATATCGGTTAATAAATCGACCCAGTCTAATGTATATAATACTAGCTTTACCAGGCGCACGTTGTAACGCCCGAGATCGAATGGATGTTGCGTTATTTTTTCTGTTTTGTTTGTTGATAATTTAATTTATTGTTCTGTAAATTGAGTTGAATTTTGTACGCATATTTGGTGAAATTTTCTGTTAAAACATTTTATTCTTGTATCTTATTGCATCTTATTTTATATTATTGTATTGCTTTTACCGCTGATGATTGTTGCTTTGATTACATTCCGAAGAAACATGACTGGTGAGCCAATTTTCAAAGTTGATATATGCGCAGGCATTCCTTTTGGTTCTAAGGAGTATAGAAATTCATTTGGATAATTCACAATTTTATCTTCATCTGTAACTGTGTCGATCGATTTATATTTCGTCACTTCACCAGGAAATTGATTTTGAAAGCGATCATTGATTTTGTTAACATGCTCATTTTCGGGAGCTAAGATAGTTCTTTCGCATAGCCAAAAAACAAAAACATTTAAATTTAAAATTCTTAATTCTGAAATATGAAAAACTTTCGTCTTGAACGAAGGAACCTCGAGCCAAAATTTGGTGATGATCGAAGTATAGCAAACACGTTTTCATAGGGAACACACACACAGAATTTGATTTTTATAGAAGATGTAGATGGACTGAAGCTAAACAATTTTTTTAACAGCGGCAGATTACTAAACGTCCAAAAGGCATAACAGCTAAACTCAACAATGCAGTCAAACTTTAGGTGTTAAAATAACTTAAGTTTGTACGGCAGCCATAGTTTTTCCCCATTTCACATTTTACTGGAGGTTTTAGCACTTAACGTCACATAGCTCATTACCAATTTTAATTATCCTACCATTACGACATCCAGATATATGCAGTATAATATATTCCATTTGTATGGGAGGTGCCACGCCCCCTTTTTCCCAATTCCATATTTTCTTAGTGGTGTTAAGGATTGACCTCAAATAACTCCTTACTGAATTTCAATGTTCTGGCATGTTTACCTTCAAAGTTATGCAGTACCAAAGATTCCATTTGAATGGGAGGTTCCACGTCCCCTTTTTCCCAATTCCGCCTTTTCTTGGTGGTGTTAGGGATTGACCTCATATAACTCCTTACTGAATTTCAATGTTCTGGCATGTATACCTTCAAAGTTATGCATTACTAAAGATTCCATTTGTATGGGAGGTGCCACGCCCCCTTTCTCCAAATTCCGCCTTTTCTTGGTGGTGTTAGGGATTGACCTCATATAACTCCTTACTGAATTTCAATGTTCTGGCATGTATACCTTCAAAGTTATGCATTACTAAAGATTCCATTTGTATGGGAGGTGCCACGCCCCTTTTATATATCGTAATTATTTTTAGCCTAAAACCTTCCCGTTGATCGAAGGAACCCATAACCAAAATTTGGTGATGATTGATGTGTGGGAAATACGTTTCCATAGCGAACACACACACACAGAATTTGATTTTTATATATATATGGCTAAACCGATTTGGGATTTCAAAATCAACTAACCATCATCTCTCCTTCCTGTATCTTTCCTAAAAATTTCATGGCAATCTGTCGAGCCGTTCTCGAGTTATGGAGTGACAATCAAAATGTACACTTCCTTTTATATATATAGATTTCTTCTGTATGTGTGTTTGACACTGAACTCCTCCTAAACGACTCTACCGATTTTGTTAAAATGTTTGTGTGTGTTCAAGGGGTTTTGAGGATGCTTTAGATTCACAATTTTGTTCAGGATGTGAACCAAGGCCGACATATTCTACATAAAACATTTAATAGTGTGATTTGCTTGATATTTGGTATAGGGGTACTTCCTTTCTTTTCGGAACGTGGACCAGGGTCTAATCTATAGTAATAAATCGTATTTGTTGTGCCAGTCCTGAGAGTGTTCCTGTGTAGTTTCTTTCTGGGAAGTGGACCAGGGACCGATCTGTTAGATCAAATTCAATTCACTGTTCGATTTGCCTGCATTTTGGTTAGATAGGTATGTACTAACGACCTTTTTTCGGGAGTTCGGCCAGGACCGGTGTATTTCAACAAATCTTATTCATGATTCGATTTGCCTAAAGTTTAGTATATGTGTAGGTAGCCTTTTTTGTCATCAGTCAGTGATAGATAATTGAAGTATTCAGTCATTACTCGAAGATGCTGCGGCAGTGGACATAATTAAAAAAAAACAGGCTAAGGAAGGCTAAACCGAACATTACATACTCAGCTGAGAGCTTTGGACAAATCACCATTTAGCAAAATGAACCTAGGGTAACCCTGGAATGTGTTTGTATGACATGTGTATCAAATGAAAGGTGTTAATGATTATTTAAAACGTAGTGGGCCTTAGTTCTATTCGAGATATCGCAATAAGGGTGGACCAGGGGTGACTCTAGAATGTGTTTGTACGATATGGGTATCAAATTAAAAGTATTAATGAGGGAGTAGCCCTTAGTTTTGTGAAGGCGTTTTCTAGATATCGACCAAAATGTGGACCACGGTGACCCAGAACATCTTCTTTCGGGTACCGCTAATTTATTTATATATGTCATACCACGAAGAGTATTCCTGCCAAAATTCCAAGGGCTTTTGATTTCGCCCTGCAGAACTTTTTCATTTTCTTCTACTTAATATGGTAGGTGTCACACCCATTTTACAAAGTTTTTTCTAAATTTATATTTTGCGTCAATAAACCAATCCAATTACCATGTTTCATCTCTTTTTTCATATTTGGTACAGAATTATGGCATTTTTTTCATTTTTCGTAATTTTCGATATCAGAAAAGTGGGCGTGGTCATAGTCGGATTTCGGCCATATTTTATACCAAGATAAAGTGACTTCAGATAAGTACGTGAACTAAGTTTAGTTAAGATATATCGTTTTTTGCGCAAGTTATCGTGTTAACGGCCGAGCGGAAGGACAGACGGTCGACTGTGTATAAAAACTGGGCGTCGCTTCAACCGATTTCGCCCATTTTCACAGAAAACAGTTATCGTCATAAAATCTATGTCCCTACCAAATTTCACAAAGATTGGTAAATTTTTGTTCGACTTATGGCATTAAAAGTATTCTAGACGAATTAAATGAAAAAGGGCGGAGTTACGCCCATTTTGAAATTTTCTTTTATCTTTGTATTTTGTTGCACCATATCATTACTGGAGTCGAATGTTGACATAATTTACTTTTATACTGTAAAGATATTAAATTTTTTGTTAAAATTTGACTTTGAAAAAAACAGTGGGCGTGTTCGTCATCCGATTTCGCTAATTTTTATTTAGCACAGATATCGTAATAGGAGTAACGTGCCTACCAAATTTCATCATGATATCTTCAACGACTGCCAAATTACAGCTTGCAAAACTTTTAAATTACCTTCTTTTAAAAGTGAGCGACGTCACGCCCATTTTCCAACATTTTTCTAGTTTTCTATTTGGCGTCATAAGGTCAACCCACCTACCAAGTTTCATCGTTTAATCCGTCTTTGGTAATGAATTATGGCACTTTTTCGGTTTTTCGAAATTTTCGATATCGAAAAAGTGGGCGTGGTTGTAGTCCGATTTCGTTCATTTTAAATAGCGATCTGAGATGAGCGCCCAGGAACCTACATACCAAATTTTATCAAGATACCCCAAAATTTGCTCAAGTTATCGTGTTTAAAGACGGACGGACAGACGGACATGGCTAAATGAATTTCTTTTTTCGCCCAGATCATTTTGATACATAGAAGTCTATATCTATCTCGATTAGTTTATGCCGTTACGGATTACCGTTATGCGAACAAAGTTAATATACTCTGTGAGCTCTGCTCAGCTGAGTATAAAAATTAAATTTGATCAATTCGCAAATTTATGCTACACTTAATGTAAGAAAACAAATATTTATTTATTTAATTTTTTATATTTAAACTGAACTTTATTTACTTTATTGGCCATTTTTTTCCAGTCCTTTTATTATTTTATTGAAATTAGTTATTGGCGTGCAATTAAAAGCTATTTTTTAATGATGACAAAGAAGTATAACTTCTCACGCGCGTACATAAGTGCACGCACTCCTTTTTACACGCTTATATTAGCTTCACTTGTATGTATGTTTGTAACTCTCTAGACTAGGCACGCAAAGGAGAGTTAAATAATATAGAACTAGAAAGTTAAAAATAATTTTTAAAATAAGTTTAAAAGAATAATGAACTAAAAAAAATAAAAATACTAGTTTTATTGTGAAAAAACCGGGGGCCATATATAGCGGTAGTCGCAATAGACCGAAAGAAAGAACCTTCCCTTATCCTGGCAGCCTGCTACATGGCCATCACGTGGAAGGCCCACCAGAGGAGTTCAAAAGGATGGTGGATCAAGAAGAGTTCAGAGGACGGCTTGTCATAGGCACGGATGCGAATGCGCATCACAGCTTATGGAGTGGGAATGATATTAATGATAGAGGTGAGTCCCTTTTTTGTTATATACTACAGATTAGTCTACAAGTCACCATCAGGGGTAGCGTGCCTACATATGTTGGTCCTACGTTAAGCAATGCGTTTGATATCACATTGAGTTCTGAACATGATATATCGAGGTGTGAATGGAGGGTCCTTGACAGGCCATCATTCTCAGACCATGCATATATCAACTTCAGAATCCCCCTAAAGAGGGTGGAGAAGGCTAAAATATTTAGAAACCCTAGGGCAACGGACTGGTACAAATTTCAGAAAGATGTATCAGGAAGACTGAGGCAGTCCAACAACTTCTTATCAAAGGCGCTGACAACTGCGTACAACAGAACTTGTCCTCTGATAACATTCAAAGGGAAAGCAAAGCCACCTTGAGGAGTAAGGAGCTGAATCTTCTTAGAGGGAAAGTAAAAAAGATTTTTAAGCTGGCTAAAGTTGCGGAAAGCGTGGAGGGTGGGACGAATGCAGAGCACTGTTGATGATCTATAAACGTGAAATCAAGCGGGTTTCATGGACGATTTTCTGTGCCGACATAGAATGCTACACCGAAATCCCGAGACTGAGGAAAGTTCTATCTAAAGGAGATGCAGTCTACGGACTGATAAAAAAGAAAGACGGGGAATGGTCACGCAGTAGTGAAGAGTCCCATGAGACGCTACTTAACACACACTTCCCATCAGGAGACGATGCGGAAGAGTTATGTAACCACGTCTACAGTCCTAATATGGGGCGAGAGGTACCAGAATTGGTGACAAACACCAAAATTGAATGGGCAATAAAAACGTTTGATATGTTAAAATCGCCGGACCCAGGTGGGATATTCCCTGCTATGCTGCAGATGGCCGGTGTAACGATTATAGAATGGCTAAGAATAATCTTTGAGGGTTGCATAAAACTGAACCACTCCCGCAATCTTGGAGAACGGCTCGAGTAGTCTTCATACTGAAAGCGGGAAAATCCAGTCATATGCTCCCCAAAGACTACAGGCCTATTAGTTTGACATCTTTTATACTCAAAACCCTAGAGACATTAATAGATGAACATACATATAAAATCAAAAATGAACGAGGAATTATTCTCTTTAGCCCAACATGCTTACATCAAATGTAAGTCAGTCGATACTGCATTGCATAGGGTGCTTATGAATATAGAGAAGGCATTGGAATACCAGGAATATGCCCTAGGTGTTTTTCTAGACATTGTCGGAGCTTTCAACAATGTCTGGAAAACAGCAATCATGGACAGTCTCAACTCGATTGAAGTTCATCCAGCAGCAGAGTGATCACATCGCGATGGGGTCTGTGCGAGGCAACGAAATCTGTAAATGCTGTGGACGCTGGTTAAAACCAATTGCTTAGGCGGTTCGACGGAGGACCAGTCAAGTTTACGATGACGTTTCTCTCATTGTTGCGAAAAGTCGCGTTGGCAACCTATTTCGCCTTTTAAGTTCAAGTTTTTCAGAATATTAACGTAGGCAGTGCGGCGCAGCGGTAGCATTTTCTAAAGCTTCGAATCCAGCAGAAATGAAAGACTTCGCAACTTGTTTGCAAGATATGGAAATGCTGAAAACTTTATTTAAGTCTATCAGATATACAATTCATTAGAACTCATGAAGAAATTTCTTACACTTTGTATTTCTACTGCGCCCATGCGCTTTCATTAACAATCAAAATGGAAAAGAACTAAATTAAGTATAAAATGACAGATGTAAATTAGCGAGTACAAATTGGCGAATAAGACGGATAGAGGATGAAAGTAAAAGGCGAAATGGATTGCCAACGCGACTTTTCGCAACAGTCATCATAAGCGGCAGATGCCTAACAACACTCAGCTCTCTGATGGATCAGGCACTTCGGGATGTACATGCCTGGGCATCTGAATTCGGGTTAACCGCCAGAAAAAACAGATCTAGTATTATTTACTAGGAAGTATAAGCTCCCTAATTGGACTAAGCCTAAGCTTGGAGGGGTAATCCTGCAAGAAAAATATAGCACAAAGTATCTAGGAGTTATACTAGATAGTAAATTGTTGTGGAAACTCCATGTGGAAGAGAGAGCGAAGAAAGCCTCCGCGGTACTCTATGCATGCAAAGGGATGCTAGGATGCACGTTGGGCCTATCGGCCAAACTCTCTCATTCGGAATTTCCGGCAATTGTCAAACCCTTACTTTATTATGGGATTCTTGTTTAGTGGACAGCCACACAAAAAAGTACGTATACCAAAAAACCAGATTTCTGCAGCGTTTTTCAAGCAGAAATTATAGCAATAAAGAAAACAGCAGAAATTCTGAAGGAAGTGCTTAAGCTGCAGTCGCGTCAATTTATATATTGATAGTCAGGCTGCGATTAAGGCAATAATCTCACACAGTACTTCATCAAGAAGTGTTCTGTAATGCAAAGAAGCATTGGAAATACTTCGCTAAACCGGACGATACATCTTTACTTGGTTCCCGGTCGATCATAAAGGGATAGAAGGTAATGAAAAGGCCTATGAGTTGGCAAAGGAGAGTGCAACACTCACTGAGTCGACGATAGACCTCCCAATCCATTTGGGAGAAATCAACAAGAGACAGGAGTTGAATATGATCCATCAAACAGGAAAGGCGTGGACAAAAGCGTGTGGCTGCAAAATTTCTAAAATCATGTGCAAAGCCTACGATATTAGACTCGCACAGTGGCCCATATCTCTGCGGAGAGAAGACTTAAGGCGCACGATGGGCATACTGACTGGACACTACCTTCTGGCGTCACATGCTTATAATTTAGGCCACGTCAGTAACAGCAAGTGTAGGAAAATTGAGCTGCAGGAATAAACGGTTGAGCACGTTCTGTGTTCATGTCCCGCGCTCGCCAGGTCAAGCCTCCAGCTATTAGGGGCGGCAGAGTTGCCAGATCTTGAGGCAGAAGGCCAGAAAACTTCTGGTATTTGCCAAGAGCACGGAGTTTTTTTATAACATATATACCAAATTTCATTAACATACCTCAAAATTTACTTAAGTTAAAGTGTTTGCGGACAGACGGATGGACGGGCATGGCTAAATGAATTTCTTTTTTCGCCCAGATCATTTTAATATATAGAAGTCTATATCTATCTCGATTAATTTTTGCCGTTACGGGGTACCGTTATGCGAACAAAATTAATATACTCTGTGACATATATGTAATACTCCTATATTGCTAATAGAAAATGCTCGCAATGTGTTTTGAATTCAAAATCAATGTGTTTTGAATGCAGCATAAGTGTGACAAGAAAAAAATTTAATTTAGGTACATTCGATTATTGAAAACAAAAACAAAATCGTTTAAACAGCAATATATCGGCACTCTGATGTTTGGGAATGTACCAAGCAGGCAATATCGGATTATTACAAATATGATCTGTGAGCTCTGCTCAGCTGAGTATAATAAAACAAGAAAATTAAATTAAGTTGAATTACATTGAATTGAATTGAATTAAATTCTATTAAATTTAATTTAATTTGATTTAATAAAGTTAAATTATATTAAATTAGATAAAACAAAATTAAAATAGTAAAATAAAATAAAGTAAATTAAAATAAAATAGAGTTAAATAAAATAAAATAAAATAAAAGAAACGATCATAAAATTAGATAAAACGAAATAAATTGAAAAGGAATTGAAAATAAAGTAAAATAAAAAAAGTTAAATAAATAAAGCAAAATAAAACCAGAGAAAATAACATAAAAATTTAATTTAATTTGATTTAATGTAAAGTTAAATACAATAAATTAAAATAAAATAAAACAAAATAAAAAGGCAAATTAAAATAAAATAGAATAAAATAAAATAAAATGTAATTTAATTTAATTACATTGAATTGAATTAATTTCAATTAAATTTAATTTAATTTGATTTAATAAAGTTAAATTATATTAAATTAGATAAAACAAAATAAAAATAGTAAAATAAAATAAAGTAAATTAAAATAAAATAAAGCTAAATAAAATAAAATAAAATAAAATACAATAAAATAACATAAAATTAGATAAAACGAAATAAATTGAAAAGGAATTGAAAATAAAGTAAAATAAAAAAGTTAAATAAATAAAGCAAAATAAAACCAGAGAAAATAACATAAAAATTTAATTTAATTTGATTTAATGTAAAGTTAAATACAATAAATTAAAATAAAATAAAACAAAATAAAAAGGCAAATTAAAATAAAATAGAATAAAATAAAATAAAATGTAATTTAATTTAATTACATTGAATTGAATTAATTTCAATTAAATTTAATTTAATTTGATTTAATAAAGTTAAATTATATTAAATTAGATAAAACAAAATAAAAATAGTAAAATAAAATAAAGTAAATTAAAATAAAATAAAGCTAAATAAAATAAAATAAAATAAAATACAATAAAATAACATAAAATTAGATAAAACGAAATAAATTGAAAAGGAATTGAAAATAAAGTAAAATAAAAAAGTTAAATAAATAAAGCAAAATAAAACCAGAGAAAATAACATAAAAATTTAATTTAATTTGATTTAATGTAAAGTTAAATACAATAAATTAAAATAAAATAAAACAAAATAAAAAGGCAAATTAAAATAAAATAGAATAAAATAAAATAAAATGTAATTTAATTTAATTACATTGAATTGAATTAATTTCAATTAAATTTAATTTAATTTGATTTAATAAAGTTAAATTATATTAAATTAGATAAAACAAAATAAAAATAGTAAAATAAAATAAAGTAAATTAAAATAAAATAAAGCTAAATAAAATAAAATAAAATAAAATACAATAAAATAACATAAAATTAGATAAAACGAAATAAATTGAAAAGGAATTGAAAATAAAGTAAAATAAAAAAGTTAAATAAATAAAGCAAAATAAAACCAGAGAAAATAACATAAAAATTTAATTTAATTTGATTTAATGTAAAGTTAAATACAATAAATTAAAATAAAATAAAACAAAATAAAAAGGCAAATTAAAATAAAATAGAATAAAATAAAATAAAATGTAATTTAATTTAATTACATTGAATTGAATTAATTTCAATTAAATTTAATTTAATTTGATTTAATAAAGTTAAATTATATTAAATTAGATAAAACAAAATAAAAATAGTAAAATAAAATAAAGTAAATTAAAATAAAATAAAGCTAAATAAAATAAAATAAAATAAAATACAATAAAATAACATAAAATTAGATAAAACGAAATAAATTGAAAAGGAACTGAAAATAAAGTAAAATAAAAAAGTTAAATAAATAAAGCAAAATAAAACCAGAGAAAATAACATAAAAATTTAATTTAATTTGATTTAATGTAAAGTTAAATACAATAAATTAAAATAAAATAAAACAAAATAAAAAGGCAAATTAAAATAAAATAGAATAAAATAAAATAAAGTAAAATAAAATAAAATAAAATAAAATAAAATGAAATTTAATTAAATTACATTGAATTGAATTAATTTCAATTAAATTAAATTTAATTTGATTTAATAAAGTTAAATTATATTAAATTAAATAAAACCAAATAAAAATAGTAAAATAAAATAAAGTAAATTAAAATAAAATAAAATAAAAGATCATAAAATTTGATAAAACGAAATAAATTGAAAAGAAATTGAAAATAAAGTAAAACAAAAAAGGTTAATAAATAAAGCAAATTAAAACATGATAAAATAAAATAAAATGAAATTTAATTAAATTACGTTGAATTGAATTAATTTCAATTAAATTTAATTTAATTTGATTTAATAAAGTTAAATAAAATAAAATAAAATAAAATAAAATTAAGTTAAATAAAACAAAATAAACTAAATTAAAATAAAATAAAGTTAAATTAAATAAAATAAAATAAAAGAACTTAAAATTAGATAAAAGAAAATAAAATAAAAGAAATGAAATGAAATAAAGTAAAATAAAATAAAACAAAATAAAAAAAGAGAAAATAAAATCAAGTAAAATAAAATAAAAGAAAATAAAATAAATTAAATTAAAATGAAATTAAATTAAAAACGTAAAATAAAATAAATTAACAATTTATATCGGCATTCTGATTTGTACGATCGCTGGTTCGAATCGAGCCTAACCGTCGCCGATGAAGGAATTTAGCAGTTCCCGAAATGGATCTATACAACGAGCTTTGGCAGTTGTCTAAATTTTTTCTTTCTTTTATTCTAATTTAAAAATTCTTACGTTTAAGAAAAAATGTATCATAATAACAATAATGATAAAATAATTATTGTTAGGCCTTGAGGTGGATTCGAACCCGAAAAAAGTAAAATAAAATAAAATAAAATAAAATACAGTAAAATATAATAGTTTAAAAAAAAAATACTATGCGAGACCACAAAATCTGTAAACAGAGGAACCTCGCTGGGTGAGGTATTATCACGATGCTGTGAAGCTTATCATCAACCAATTTTCTGGGCGATTCCACACGGAACCTGTCCAAGGGGAATGCAGATTAAGTTTCAGTCATTAAAATGTGCAGAGGTCTGCCAACAATCAGCTCTCTGGTCATTCACTTCTTGACAAAATATCTACGAATTATAACTGCTAAATAGTAAATTGGCGTGGGAGCTCCATGTGGAAGAGAGGATAAAGAAAGCCTCCGCGGTATTGAGTGCATACAAACGAATGCTAGGAGGCATGCGGGCCTATCGCCCACACTCCATCGTTGAGTATTTACGGCAATTGCCAAGCCAAGTCCCTACCATTAAAAACTAGAGGAGATATGGAGATTATTAGTGATGAGCATGACGGGAGCCTAAAAAACTACCCAAACAGCAGTATTACTGCCATTCAGCACATCCTGATTGACTACCTAATGACGCAGAATATAACGTTAACACCTGCTAAATGCCTCAGGGCGGCTTGAGTGCCGGCCCTATGGCCATAGCAGTATTTCGTCATCTAATATAGGGGGAACAGGTTACATATTCCATGTAGAAGGGAGTTGCATATTGTGACGAATATTAGCAACACTAAGGGATACTATCATCTCTAAGCCAATACTAAGCAGTGACTTGTATGCACATCAACAAAATCAATCATATGTCCATACAAGCAGCGGAGAGACGCACAAACACATGCATATATCTGAGATACTCCCAAAAGTACGCAATCATCTGTGGAAGATTATCAGATTAAAGCAAAGGAACTGCTCCTAAACTACGCAAACATATTTGACCAGGATGGTTCCAAACCAGGCCGCACCAATGTTGAGAAACATCAAATTGACACTGGAGACGCGAGGCCAATACTTCAAGCTCCTCGTAGTGTTCCACTGGCGAAGCGGGAAGTTGTAAGTCAAATCGTACAAGAAATGAGCGACAGCGGCGTCATCGAACCATCAGCTACTCCATGGAGCTCACCGGTGGTACTTGTGAAGAAGAAGGTTGGGAAAATGAGATTTTGCGTGGACTACCGCAAGTTGAACGACGTCACGAAAAAGGATAGCTACCCATTGCCGAGAATTGACGACACTCTGGACTCGCTCTCTGGTACGAAATCGTTTTCCACACTGGAATTGAAAAGTGGATACTGGCAAGTGTAGGTGAAGGAGGAAGACAAAGAGAAAACAGTCTTCAGCGTCGGAGATGGTATTTGGCAATTTACAGTAATGCCTTTTGGACTTTGTAATGCACCAGCTACTTTTGAGAGACTCATGGATCAGGTATTGAAAGGACTACATTGGAAAACATACTTGGTATACCTGGACGACATTATCGTATTGGGCAAGAACTTTGTTGAACATCTTAAAAACTTGGAAGAAGTTTTCCAGAGAATAGCTGGCGCTGGTCTGCAAAGTGTGCGCTGTTTAAAAAGGAAGTAAATTATTTGGGTCACAAGGTAACGACAGAGGGCGTTTGCACTGCGGACGAAAAGATAGAGGCTGTAAAGGATTGGCCAAGACCACAGAACCTGCATGAATTGAGAAGTTTCCTTAGGCTGTGCACATATTACCGCCGATTTGTACCAAACTTTTCCAGCGTAGCCCATAGCCCCCATGAGCTTACAAGAAAAAATAAAGCTTTTGAATGGAAGAAGGAGCAAGAAGTGGCTTTCCAAACATTGAAGGAGCGTTTGTGCACTGCCCCAATGTTGTCATATCCGATTCCAGGAGCAAAATTTATTCTAGATACAGATGCGAGTGGATGTGCTATAGGAGGCGTTTTATCACAACTGGTCGATGGACTGGAGAAGGTAGTTGCATAATACAGCCGTTCAATTGGAAAACCAGAGAGGAACTAATGCATTACACAGAGTGAGCAGTTGGCAGTGGTAGAGTGCATTAAACATTTTCACAAGTACCTCTACGGCCAGCGATTCCGCGTCAGGACAGATCACGCAGCGTTGAAATGACTCTTGCGGTTCCGTAATCTAAAAGGACAATTGGCACGGTGGATCGAGCGACTACAAAGCTATGAATTTTCCATTGAGCATCGAAAAGGTAGTACCCATGGAAATGCTGATGCAATGTCATGAAGACCATGTAGTTTGGAATGCAAGCACTGTTTAAAGGCCGAGGCGAAAGAAGACATTATAGATGTCCGGCTAATGACTATAACATGTACGGATGAATGGAACAAGGAACAACTAAGGAAGTGTCAGCTGGAAGATACAGATCTGTCACATGTTATGCAAGGGCTCGAACGAAACGAAAGACCAAATAGAGAGGATATATCAGCAGAGAGTCCCATTGCGAAGTCATATTGGGCACAGTGGAACAGTTTAGAATTGATATCCGGTTGCTTGCATCGAGTATGGGAGAGTGGGGATGGTCAATGCAAGAAGAAACTGATAGTTGTTCCCAGAAAGAGGATTCCTGACGTGCTCAGCGAGCTGCATAATGGTCCAAGCGGAGGTCATCTTGGAATCACCAAGACTCTCGAGAAAATTAAACAGAGATTCTATTGGGTTGGTTGCCGTCAGTCGGTCACTGAGTGGATTGCGAACTGTGAGGTTTGCAACAGAGCGAAAGGACCCAAAACCCGAAGTCATGGCCAGATGAAGCAATATAACTCAGGTGCGCCATTTGAAAGGATCGCTATGGATGTCGCAGGTCCATTTGCTACTAGCAACTGCGGAAACAAATATGTACAGGTGATTATGGAGGTATACCCAATCCCAAACCAAGAAGCGGAAACAGTAGCAGAAGTGTTTATAAACAATTGGGTTGCAAGGTATGGTGTACCAATTGAGTTACATTCTGACCAAGGCAGGAATTTCGGATCAGCTGTGTTCCAAGAAATGTGTAAATCATTGGGCATTCGAAAAACACGGACAACTGCATTGCATCCTCAGTCCGATGGTATGGTGGAACGTTTCAATAGAACCTTGGAGCAGCATTTAAGGAAAGTAGTAGACAAGTACCATAAGGAGTGGGATACACACATATCACTATTCTTGATCGCTTACCGATCGGCATTGCACGAGGCAACGGGCCAAACTCCCGCAAAGGTAATTTTTGGCAATGACCTTCGACTGCGAGCTGATTCGAAGTTTGGGATAGATGCCGATGCGGAGAGAAATGTCAAGAAATCCACTGGTATCTTGGAAGAAGAGCTGAGAGAGATACACGATCTTGTAAGGCAACGAGCAAAGATTATGAGCGATAAGATGGCAAAACACGAACCAAAATGAAAGTGGTTCATTTGGAAAGGCTGGCAGTGTTTAGATCGAGAGATTTGTCTGATCGGGACGATCAGAGTTAGGTGGAGGGCAGTGTGACGAATATTAGCAACACTAAGGGATACAATCATCTCTAAGCCAATACTAAGCAGTGACTTGTATGCACATCAACAAAATTAATTATTATGTCTATACATATGTCCATACAAGCAGCGGAGAGACGAACAAACATATGCATATATCTGAGATACTCCCAAAAGTAGGCAATCATCTTTGGAAGTATCACTCACATATACACGCGCATATGAGAAGCTAGAACGTGCATCTGTAGTTATAGCTGGTGAGTTTATAGCTGGTAAACAGATAGTAAATCCTAGAAACGTCTAAAAATATGAAAACGAGGAAATCAAAGATTATAAAAGCAACACCAGCTGAGGCATGGCAATCAGTTTGATTTTAGCACGCTATCTGTTGGGAAGTAGAAGTGTTATTGTGTTATCAATCAAGCAGGAACGACGAAGCACGAGCTGCAAAACTTCTAAAATCTTGTGCAAATCCTACGATATTAGACTCACAAATTTTCTCTTACCTATGCATATGTAGAAAGTGAGGCTGCAGAAACGGTTGAGCACGTTTTATGTTCATGTCCTGAGCTCGCAAATTGAAGGCTCCAGTTTAGAGATCACAACCCAACAGTTGAGCTATGCTACAGAAAAATTCTAGTATTTTCAAAGAGAGCGGAGTTATTCCATTACATAAGCCCAGGTAACTAATTCGGTTTTTCGGTTTGGTCCTCAAACAAATTCTGCTAAAGCTATTTACACCTGCAATCTATGTAAGGTCTTTATTGACCTGCCAAACCAACCTTACCAAACTTTGAATTGAGTAGGCACGGATTGTTTTGTAATCAAAGATTCTCATATTGTTCGCTTTATTTTAGTAATATTGGTTTCATATCATCGCCAATATGTGAGTGTTATTCGTCCCATTTAGAGAGCTTTATCATAAATAAGCATTTTTTTATACTCAGCGTGCTTTGCACACAGATTATATTAACTTTGTTCCCATAACGGTAATCCGTAATGGCATAAACTAATCGAGATAGATATAGACTTCTATATATCAAAATGATCTGGGCGAAAAAAGAAATTCATTTAGCCATGTACGTCGGTCCGTCTGTCTGTTAAGACGATAAATTGAGTAAGTTTTGAGGTATCTTGATGAAATTTGGTGTGTAGATTCCTGGGCACTCATCTCAGACCTATTTAAAATGAACGAAATCGGACTATAACCACGCCCACTTTTCCGATACCGAAAATTTCGAAAAAACGAAAAAGTTCGATAATTCATTACCAAATTCCGATAAAGCGATCAGAAGCAGAATAGAAAATTTTTAAAATTTTGGACAATGGGCGTGACACCGCCCACTTTTAAAAGAAGGTAATTTCAAAGTTTTGCAGGCTGTAATTTGGCAGTCGTTGAAGATATCATGATGAAATTTGGCAGGAACGTTACTCCTATCACTATATATTTTCTAAATAACAATTAGCAAAATTGGATGACGAACACGCCCACTCTTTAAAAAAAAATTTGTTTGAAGTCAAATTTTAACAAAAAATTTAATATCTTTACAGTATATAAGTAAATTATGTCAACATTCAACTCCAGTAATGATATGGTGCAACAAAATACAAAAATAAAAGAAAATTTCAAAACGGGCGTGGCTCCGCCCTTTTTCATTTAATTTGTCTAGAATACTTTTAATGCCATAAGTCGAACAAAAATTTACCAATCCTTGTGAAATTTGGTAAGGGTATCGCTTCTATGACGATAACTAGTTTCTGTGAAAATGGGCGAAATAGGTTAAATCCACGCCCGGTTTTTATACACAGTCGACCGTCTGCCCTTCCGCTCGGCCGTTAACGCGATAACTTGAGCAAAAATCGATATATCTTTACTAAAATAAGTTCACGTATTTATCTGAACTCACTTTATCTTGGAATTAAAAATGGGCGAAATCCGACTATGATCACGCCCACTTTTTCGATATCGAAAATTTCGAAAAATTAAAAAATGCCATAATTCTATACCAAATATGAACAAGTAAGGAAGGCTAAGTTCGGGTGTAACCGAACATTACATACTCAGTTGAGAGCTGTGGAGACAAAGTAAGGGAAATCACCATGTTGTAAAAGGAACCTAGGGTAACCCTGGAATTTGTTTGTATGACATGTGTATCAAATGGAATGTATTAAAGAGTATTTTAAGAGGAAGTGGGCCATAGATTTATAGATGGACGCCATTTAGGGATATCGCCATAAAGGTGGACCAGACCTGACTCGAGAATTTGTTTGTACGATATGGGTATCAAATGAAATGTGTTAATGAGTATTTTAAAAGGGCGTGGGTCTTAGTTCTATAGGTGGACGCCTTTTCGAGATATCGCCATAAAGGTGGACCAGGGGTGACACTAGAATTTGTTTGTACGATATGGGTATCAAATGAAAGGTGTTAATGAGTATTTTAAAAGGGCGCGGGCCTTAGTTCTATAGGTGGACGCCTTTTCGAGATATCGAAATAAAGGTGGACCAGGGGAGACTCTAGAATTTGTTTATACGATATGGGTACCAAATGAAAGGTGTTAAAGGGTACTTTAAAAGGGAGTGGGCCTTAGTTCTATAGGTGGATGCCTTTTCGAGATATCGCCATAAAGGTGGGCCAGGGCTGACTCTAGAATTTTTTTGTACGATATGGGTATCAAATTAAAGGTGTTAATGAGTATTTTAAAAAGGCGTGGGCCTTAGTTCTATAGGTGGACGCCTTTTCGAGATATCGACATAAAGGTGGACCAGGGGTGACTCTAGAATTTATTTGTACGATATGGGTATCAAATGAAAGGTGTTAATAAGTATTTTAAAAAGGAGTGGGCCTTAGTTCTATATGTGGACGCCTTTTCGAGATATCGCTATAAACGTGGACCAGGGGTGACTCTAGAATGTGTTTGTACGATATGGGTATCAAATTAAAGGTATTAATGAGGGTTTTAAAAGGGAGTGGCCCTTAGTTGTATATGTGAAGGCGTTTTCGAGATATCTACCAAAATGTGGACCAGGGTGATCCAGAACATCATCTGTCGGGTACCGCTAATTTATTTATATATGTAATACCACGTACAGTATTCCTTCAAAGATTCCAAGGGCTTTTGATTTCGCCCTGCAAAACTTTTTCATTTTCTTCTACTTAATATGGTAGGTGTCACACCCATTTTACCAAGTTTTTTTCTAAAGTTATATTTTGCGTCAATAGACCAATACAATTACCATGTTTCATCCCTTTTTTCGTATTTGGTATATAATTATGGCATTTTTTTCATTTTTCGTAATTTTCGATATCGAAAAAGTGGGCGTGGTCATAGTCGGATTTCGGCCATTTTTTACACCAATACAAAGTGAGTTCAGATAAGTACCTGAACTGAGTTTAGTAAAGATATGTCGATTTTTGCTCAAGTTATCGTGTTAACGGCCATGCGGAAGGACAGACGGACAACTGTGTATAAAAACTGGGCGTGACATCAACCGATTTCGCCCATTTTCACAGAAAACAGTTAACGTCATAAAATCTATGCCCCCACCAAATTTCAAAAGGATTGGTTCATTTCTGTTCGACTTATGGCATTAAAAGCATCCTAGACAAATTAAATGAAAAAGGGCGGAGCCACGCCCATTTTGAAATTTTCTTTTGTTTTTGTATTTTGTTGCACCATATCATTACTGGAGTTGAATGTTGTTATAATTTACTTATATGCTGTAAAGATATTAACTTTTCTTTTAAAATTTGAATTTAAAAAAAAAATTTTTTAAAAAGTGGGCGTGGTCGTTTTCCGATTTTGTTAATTTTTATTAAGCAGACATAAAGTAATAAGAGTAACGTTCCTGCCAAATTTCATCATGATATCTTCAACGACTGCCAAATTACAGGTTGCAAAACTTCTAAATTACCTTCATTTAAAAGTGGGCGGTGCCACGCCCATTGTCCAAAATTTTACTAGTTTTCTATTCTGCGTCATAAGCTAAACTCACCCATCAAGTTTCATCGCTTAATGCGTATTTGGTAATGAATTATCGCACTTTTTCGATTTTTCGAAATTTTCGATATCGAAAAAGTGGGCGTGGTTATTGTCCGATATCGTTCATTTTAAATAGCGATCTGAGATGGGTGCCCAGGAACCTACATACCAAATTTCATCAAGATACCTCAAAATTTACTCAAGTTATCGTGTTAACGGACAGACGGACGGACGGACGGACGGACATGGCTCAATCGAATTTTTTTTCGATACTGATGATTTTGATATATGGAAGTCTATATCTATCTCGATTCCTTTATACCTGTACAACCAACCGTTATGCAATCAAAGTTAATATACTCTGTGAGCTTTGCTCAACTGAGTATAAAAAAGGGATGAAACATGGTAATTGGATTGGTTTATTGACACTAAACATAACTTTGGAAAAAAACTTTGTAAAATGGGTGTCACACCTACCATATTAAGTAGAAGAAAATGAAAAAGTTCTGCAGGGCGAAATCAAAAGCCCTTGGAATCTTTGCAGGAACACTGTTCGTGGTATTAAATATATGTATATATAAATAATTTAGCGGTACCGACAGATGATGTTATGGGTCACCATGGTCCACATTTTGGTCGATATCTCGAAAACGCCTTCACATATAACACCTACCACCACTCCCTTTAAACCCCTCATTAATACCTTTAATTTGATACCCATATCGTACAAACACATTCTAGAGTCACCCTTGCTCCACCTTTATGGCGATATCCCTAAATGGCGTCCATCCATAGAACTATGGCCTACTCTCTCTTAAAATACTCTTTAATACCTTTCATTTAATACCCATGTCATACAAACACATTCCGTTACCCTAGGTTCATTTTAGGTGTATCAGGTCTACTGCTAATGGTGAATAAAATAGTATTGTGTGGATTTGATTTTGTACAGCACTTTTTGAAAATTTTGCACGCTCCACTGTATATATAAACACGCCCATCAATATATTTGCTTTTGCAACTCTTTTCACAAGGCTTTTTAAGGTCATAATTTTTGTTTTTCTTTTCAATAAATTAAGGTTTGTGAAATTTTCATCGCAGGTAAGTAGCTTTTCTAAGTGATTGAGGTGACTATAAGTAATATTAAGTTTCTTCACAAATACTAATCGCAATTCTTTCGCACTTCCGTGAAACCAAAAACTGGGATTGGAAAATAAAAATGAATCTCTCCACGCTGGTGGACCCGACTCAAGTCTTCACACTTTTATTTTCGAAAGTAATAGAATAGAGGATTTTTACTCTAAATGGTCAGCAAACCTGATAGGTGACCAAACAGAATCACTCCTTAAGGTAAAAATCCAACAACTCGAACGACTTTGGGAATCACTAAGAGATTCCTATCGTATTCCTTTCCCGATTCCACAGGTTGTCTACAGGTTTTATTTTTGGTATATTTGTATGTATGTTTGTACATATGTATATACTAATGTTTGTACACTAAGAAGATTTAATTGATCTTATACATATTTAATATTTCTTCTGTACGCGTGTTTGTCACTGAACTCCTCCGATCTATTCGATCGAATTCAATTCGCTGTTCGACTTGCCTGAATTTTGAGTTGTGGGTAGCCTTTTGCCTAGATAAGTACTACCGATCTTTTTTTCGGGAATTGGGCCAGGGCTGGTCTCTTCCAACAAATTTGCCTGAAATTTGGTATATAGGTAGCCTTCCTTTTATCAAAATGTTTTATTGAAATTAATTATTAGCGTGCAATTAAAAACAATTTTTGAATGATGACAAAGGAGTATAACTTCTCACGCGCGTACATAAGTACACGCACACATTTTTATACTCAGCTGAGCAGAGCTCACGGAGTATATTAAGTTTGTTTTCTTTGTAGCGATGTAAACTCAATTTCTACATTCCTATAGATGCCGTCTTAAGCTCATTTAATTTAACGAATATGTTAAAGTTGAATAGAGGTTTAAATCGGTAGCAAATTAACGTGGCAGCCACCGTGGTGTGATGGTAGCGTGCTCCGTCTAGCACACCGTATGCCCTGGGTTCGCACCCCGGACAAAGCAACGTCAAAATTTTAGAAATAAGGTTTTTAAATTAGAAGAAAATTTTTCTAAGCGGGGTCGCCCCTCGGCAGTGTTTGGCAAGCGCTCCGGGTGTATTTCTGCCATGAAAAGCTCTCAGTGAAAACTCATCTGCCTTGCAGATGCCGTTCGGAGTCGGCATAAAACATGTACATAGGTCCGGTCCCGCCAATTTGTTGGGAAAATCAAGAGGAGCACGACGCAAATCGGAAGAGAAGCTCGGCCTTAGATCTCTTCGGAGGTTATCACGCCTTACATTTATTTATTTCAAATTAACGTCCCACTAACAATAAGACAAGATCTTGATTATGGTTACTCAAAATTTAGTGCACTGCCCCCAACTATGCATTTGTGGTAGGAGAATACAATAGAACTAATTTGCAGTTTGAAAACAGATAGAACTAATTAAGTACACCCTTTGCACTTTTTTCTATTTGTTCCTTGTTTCTTTAATTTTTATTATACCTGAAATTTTATGAGGTAATTTTCCTAAAGACTTCCTCCAGCTATAATGGGCGGAGTGAATAAAGTAATTAGCATTTACTTCAATTCATTTAACCTTGATTGAAAAGTATTCTTATTCCTCAGACCGCACAGGTATGCATTGACGAAAGTCTTCTCCGAGAACAAATTCCAAAAACTTGTAAATTCCACGAATGACAACTATCAGTTATTTTAATTAAATGTCAACTTACGTCCATAAGCGCCATTTGTTGGTAAGTAGTTCAACGGTAGCAAATTACCATGGTGAGATATCTTTTGCTATGGTGAGCTATCTTTCTAAAAGTAATCTGTGAGAAATTGCAATTATTCATTTCATATTTGCCAAAAATATGTATTTAAATATATTTTGCTAGAATTTGCCACGGTGCCTTGATATTGCATTTCAATTTTATTAGCGTGTGTAAAATTAAGAAAATTAAGTCGAATCATGTGAAAGATTTTTTCACGAAGATTTTTTACTTTAATGTTCTCCCTTAAAGCTTTAATAGAATATGAGTAAGTAGAGTACTATTTCGTCTAACTACCCCAACCCTAAATGGCAACCCTACTCAAAAATGTCCCTATTGTAATGCGGAGTGAAATACCTTTCGTTTGATACCCATATCGGCATATCTTCTGCAATTTTTTTTAATTTCGAATAGGTGGCAACATTGTGAAACATTCTGAGTGGCTACACCTAGGTAGAAAGTCTTAGAAGGTGATACATTATCTCTGTGCCAAATTTCACTTAAATCGGTGAGCCGTTCCCGAGATCGTTCGGCTATACAAACATACAAATATACGCATATACAAATATACAAGAATTGCTCGTTTAAAGTTATAAGATATTTAAGAGCGTGTTTTTTAGTAGGCTATATTTATTTATTTGTAGCGATGTAAACTCAATTTCTACATTCCTGAAGATGCCGTCTTAAGCTCATTAAATTTAACGAATATGGTAAAGATGAACAAACGTTGAATTCGGTAGCAAATTAACATCCCATTAGCACTTAATACAAAATCTTGATTATGTTAACACACTAAGTTTCGAGCAGTGTTGTTGCTCAAATTTAGTGCACTGCCCCCAACTATGGTTTTGTGGTAGGAGCATACGATAGAACTAATTACCAGTTTGAAAACAGATAGAACTAATTAAGTATACCCTTTGTACTTTTCTCTATTTGTTCCTTAAAAATACAGTTATTGTACACATATCACATGATCGTTCTCAAATTAATATACCAACTCAGTTGTGCAAATACTTACAGTGATGGAAAAAAGAATAGGGACAATTTACTGCCAACTACTAAATCAATTATATCAGCAGAACTTCAACATCTTCCTTGGAATAGTGCAGCCTATAAAATAAAATTTAAAGGTTGTTTCATTAAATTAAATTTTATGACTAAATAACCTATATTACTATTTTAATTTACTTTACATGCATGATCTCCTTGGTGTTGTTATTATACTCTGTGTGCAAAGCAGGGTTGGTTGTACAGGTATAAAGGAATCGAGATATGTAGATATAGACTTCCATATATCAAAAACATCAGTATCGAAAAAAAATTTGATAGAGCCATGTCCGTGCGTCCGTTCGTCCATCCGTCCGTCTGTCCGTTAACACGATAACTTGAGTAAATATTGAGATATCTTCACCAAATTTGGTACACGAGGTTATCTGGACCCAGAATAGATTGGTATTGAAAATGAGCGAAATCGGATGATAACCACACCAACTTTTTATATATATAACATTTTGAAAAACACAAAAAACCTGATTATTTAGTAAAAAAAATGCACTTAGAATGTTGAAATTTGACGTGTGGACTGATATTGAGACTCTTGATAAAAATTTGAATAAAAGTTTTAAAATGGGCGTGGCACCACCCACTTGTGATAAAATCAATTTTACAAATATTATTAATCATAAATCAAAAATCGTTAAACCTATCGTAACAAAATTCGGCAGAGAGGTTGCCTTTACTATAAGGAATTATTTGAAGAAAAATTAACGAAATCGGTTTAGGACCTCGCCCACTTTTATATAAAAGATTTTTAAAAGGGTCGTGGACGAAAACAATAAGCAATAACTTAGCAAAAAATAGTTTTGAATCAATGATATTTCACTTATCAAGTTTCATTGTAAGAGGAAATGGGGACACATTTTTCGTTTAAAATGGCGGTGGCACGTGTTATCTGAAATGAAATGTACAATTGAAGCTCACGCTGAGTATATCATGTTCGGTTACACCCGAACTTAGACACCTATACTTGTTTTGTTCTAGGTGTACCACCTCTGCAGGCCTACTGCTCGTGGTCAAAAAAAAAAGGATTGTGTGGATTTGATTTTGAACAGCACTTTTTAGAAATGTTGCACGCTCTACTGTGTATATAAATACATCCATCAAGATATTTGCTTTCGCAACTCTTTTCACAGGGATTTTTAAGGGCATAATTTTTGTTTTTTAATAAATTAAGGTTTGTGAATTTTCATCGCAGGTACGTAGGTTTTCTAAGTGATTGAGGTGAATATAATTTTCTGCAGGGGTAAGATTAAATTTACTCACAAATACTAATTGTAATTTTTTTGCTCTTACTTAAAACCAAAAAATGGGATCAGAAAATAAAAATGAATCTCTCGGCGCTGGTGAACCCGACTCAAGTCTAAATGGTCAGCAAACCTGATAAGTGACCAAACAGAATTACTCCTTAAGGTAAAAACCCAATAGCTCTAGTAGATTCCTATAAAACGGTTACCTTTTCCTATTCCACAAGGTGTCTACAGCTTCGACAGAGTAGAAATATTATAAAAAGCTCTGAAATTTATGAAAGTTGCATGTCGCAAATTATCGACGCCATGCATCTGTTGAGACCCCCTACTAATACACCGCGACACCGAAATAATCAACGGTAGTTATGAAGACTGACCACCATTTAAAGATATGTTTACGGCGATCTATGGTTATCATCCCTGATTAACCCAATCAGAAACACTTTATCACCTGTGACTAAAGACAGGAGGTTGAGCAGGCCAACTTATGATACTGTAACGAATTTAGTGAAATTCCGCTTATTTGCAACCTTCTGCTAACGTTCGTATCGCTAATCTGTTGAATAAAACACTCTAATATTCTGTATTACAAAATGGTCTTTATTAGACTGCTTTGAATGTACTTCACAATTAAACTTCACTTTGCAACTGATAACGTGTTTAAAAGAAACTGATTGCAGATTACTCAGCTTTCGCTGTTTTTATACTCTGTGCCCAAATGTCTAGACGTTTCTTCTGCTAGAATTTTCTAATTGGTTACCAGCTATAAACTTACCAGCTATAAACTACAGATGCACGTTTATAGCCTCTCGCATGCAATATGCTCGTGTATATGTGAGTAATACTTCCACCGATGATTGCATACTTTTGTGAGTATCTCAGATATATGCATGTGAATTTGTAGTTTATAGTCTCTCGCATAGCCATATGCGTGTGTATATGTGAGAACTACTTAGCTGATGATTGCATACTTTTGTGAGTATCTCTCCGCTGCTTGTACATATGTGTATACATAATGATTGATTTGTTTATGTACATACAAGTGACTGCTTAGTATCGGCTTAGAGATGATAGCATCCCTTATTGTTGCTAATATTCATCACACTGCCCTCCACCTAAGTCTGATCATCCCGATGAGACAAATCTCTCGATCTAAACACTGCCAGCCTTTCCAAGTGAACCACTTTCATTTTGGTTCGTGTTTTGCCATCTTGTCGCTCATAATCTTTGCTCGTTGCCTTACAAGATCGTGTATCTCTCTCAGCTCTTCTTCCAAGACACTAGTGGATTTCTTGACATTTCTCTCCGCATCGGCATCTATCCCAAACTTCAAATCAGCTGGCAGTCGAAGGTCATTGCCAAAAATTACCTTTGCGGGAGTTTGGCCCGTTCTCTCATGCACTGCCGATCGGTAAGCCATCAAGAATAATGCTATGTGTGTATCCCACTCTTTATGGTACTTGTCGACTACTTTCCTTAAGTGTTCCTCCAAGGTTCTATTGAAAGGTTCCACCATACCATCGGACTGAGGATGCAATGCAGTTGTCCGTGTGTTTTGAATGCCCAACTTCTTGCACATTTCTTGGAACACAGCTGTTTCAAAATTCCTGCCTTGGTCAGAATGTAACTCCATTGGTACACCATACCTTGCAACCCAATCGTTTGTAACCACTTCTGCTACTGTTTCCGCTTCTTGGTTTGGGATTGGGTATACCTCTGGCCATTTACTGAAATAATCCATAACCACCAGTACGTATTTGTTTCCGCGGTTGCTAGTAGGAAATGGACCTGCGACACCCATGGCGATACTTTCAAATGGTGCACCTGAAATATACTGCTTCATCTGGCCATGACTTCGTGTTTTGGGCCCTTTAGCTCTGTTGCAAACGTCGCAGTTAGCAATCCACTCGGTGACCGACTGACGGCAATCAACCCAATAGAATCTCTGTTTAATTTCTCGACCGTCTTCGTGATTCCAAGATGACCTCCAATTTGACGGTTATGTAGTTCACTGAGAACGTCGGGAATCCTTTTCCTGGGAACAACTATAAGGTTCATCTTACATTGACCATGCTCACTCTCCCATACTCGATGCAAGCAACCGGATATCAACTCTGAACTGTTCACTGTGCCCAATATGACTTCGCCATGGGACTCTCTGCTGACATCTCCTCTCTATTTGGTCTTTCGTTTCGTTGGAGCCCTTGCATAACATGTGACAGATCTGTATCTTCTAGCTGACACTTCCTTAGTTGTTCCTTGTCCCATTCATCTGCACATGTTATAGTCATTAGACGGACATCTATAATGTCTTCTTTAGCCTCGGCCTTTGAACAGTGCTTGCATTCCAAACTACATGGTCTTCGTGACATTGCATTAGCATTTCCATGGGTACTACCTTTTCGAAGCTCAATGGAAAAGTCATAGCTTTGTAGTCGCTCGATCCACCGTGCCAATTGTCCTTCGGATTACGGAACTGCAAGATCCATTTCAACGATGAGTGATCTGTCCTGACGCGGAATCGCTGGCCGCAGAGGTACTTGTGAAAATGTTTAATGCACTCTACCAATGCAAACAGCTCTCTCCGTGTAACGCAGTAGTTCCTCTCTGGTTTTCCAATTGAACGGCTGTAATATGCAACTACCTTCTCCTGTCCATCAACCAGTTGTGACAAAACGCCTCCTATGGCATATCCGCTCGCATCTGTATCTAGAATAAACGCTGCTCCAGGAATCGGATATGCCAACATTGGGGCAGTGCACAAAGGCTCTTTCAATGTTTGGAAAGCTAAGTCTTGCTCCTTCTTCCATTCAAAAGCTTTATTTTTTCTTGTTAGCTCGTGGAGGCTATGGGCTACGCTGGCAAAATTTGGTACAAATCGGCGGTAGTATGTGCACAGCCCAAGGTAACTTCTCAATTCATGCAGATTCTGTGGTCTTGGCCAATCCTTCACTGCTTCTATCTTTTCATTCGCGGTGCAGATGCCCTCCGTAGTTACTTTATGACCCAAGTAACTAACTTGCTTTTCGAACAGAGAACACTTTTTGGGACTAAGTTTCAGACCAGAACCAGCTATTCTTTGGAAAACCTCCTCCAAGTTCTTCAGATGTTCTTTCCCAATACGATGATGTCGTCTAGGTACACTAAGCATGTTTTCCAATGTAGTCCTTTCAGTACCTGATCCATGAGTCTTTCAAAAGTAGCTGGTGCATTACAAAGTCCAAAAGGCATCACTGTAAATTGCCAAATACCATCACCGACACTGAAGGCTGTTTTCTCTTTATCTTCCTCCTTCACCTCAACTTGCCAGTAGCCGCTTTTCAAGTCCAGTGTAAAAAACCATTTCGTACCAGATAGCGAGTCGAGAGTGTCGTCAAATCTCGGCAATGGGTAGCTATCCTTTTTCGTAACGTCATTCAACTTCCGGCAGTCCACGCAAAACCTCATTTTTCCTTCCCTCTTCTTTACAAGTACTACCGGTGAGCTCCATGGACTAGCTGATGGTTCGATGAGGCCGCTGTCGCTCATTTCTTGTATGATTTCACTCACAACTTCCCGCTTTGCCAGTGGAACACTACGTGGAGCTTGACGGATCAGCCTCGCATCTCCAGTGTCAATTTGATGTTTCACAACGTTGGTGCGGCCATCTTGGTCAAATATGTTCGCGTACTTTTGGAGCAGTTGTTTTGCTTTACTCTGATAGTCTTCCTCTAGCCCCTCTGTCCATGCGGTGATATCATTTGAAAGATGTTCCTGGAGCTGTTCACAGTTAATAACTATTTCAGCCTCTTGGTATCTTCCCAATATAGCTCCTTTGGTCAGTTTGAGTGGTGACTTGAACTCATTGAGTACTCTTACTGGAATACGTCCATCTTGTTTGGTCATAGCCAGGGTTTTTCCTACAAGTACGTTCGGTGCTGATTTGTTTTCTGCTTCGACAACCCACAATTTGTTTGCCCACAATCTCCATCAACCTTTGCCCAGATGACTGCTTCTGATTTTGGTGGTATTTGCTGACTCTCTTCCACCAGCACTCGTTTACTGCTGTATCCTCTCTCGTAGCCGAAATTAAGTGGTACATCCATGTTCTTATATCGCATCGTCTTGCTTTGCATGTCGATCTTGATGCCCTGGTCGATTAGGAAGTCCACTCCAATTATGATTTCATCAACAATCTCTGCCACTATAAAATTGTGCAGTACCGTGACGTTCCCAATTGCTACTCCTCCAATTACCTAGGTAGCCTCTCCCGTGGATGTACGTAATCTTTCTCCAAGCAGTGGTCTTATCTTCTTGTTGACTAAATCCGATCGAATTATAGAATGAGATGCACCCGTATCTACAGTCAGTAAACGTTTCTTTCCATCCACATGTCCTCCGACAGTAAGATTGCTTGACATTCGTCCAATTTGCGAGATAGAGATTATGGGGCATTCAATTGCCGGAGCCAGCTGTCGCCCCTTGCGGCTGACTCGCTTTAGTTTACCGATTGTTCTTGGAGATTTGCTCATCTCCTTCAGCTCTGCGTTTACGACCACCCACATTGTTGGAACTGTTAGGGTTGGTGCTGCAATAACGCGCAGTGTGCCCTGGCTTTCCACACTTAAAGCATTTGACTGCATCATTATCCTTCTGCTGCGTACCCTTCAATGCTTCCAAAATCGTGTCGACCCACTCTGGTCTTTCTACTTCCTCACGATGAGCCTTGTATGCTGGCTTACTCAATAGGGAGGCAGTTTCCTGAGTCTATGCATGTGATACCGTTTCTGCGAATGTGGGTTTTGGTGTGCATATGTCGCTCGCTTCGTTTCAACATCTCGTATTCCGTTGATAAAGCACTGAATTTTTACCCTTTCGGTGTATTCCACGGGTGCGTCCGCATTTGCCAAATGAGCAAACCTTTCAACATCCGAAGCAAACTCCTGCAAAATCTGGTTAGCTTTTTGGTAACGTTTTTGCAATTCTATTTGGTAGATCTGTTTCCTGTGTTCGCTTCCTACCGTCGTTCTACAGCAGCCATCAATGCTTCATAACTGTTACGTTCGTACTCTGGGATGGTCTGTAAGATCTCAGCATCTGGTCCATTCCAGCATTCCGGTTGTTCACTGTTGCGGTCTTCTCAAACTGTAACTTAAATACCTGGAAAGGAACAGAACCGTTTTTACCTTTGGATTACTCGATGGAACTGCTGGGCGATTTAGTTGCAGCTGCTCCACACGACCTTTTAAATCATCGACTTCTGCCTGAAATTGAGCGATTTTTGAATCCTACGCTTCCAGCTTTGGTGTTACCCTTGCTTCCTGTGCTTCTAACTGCGAATACATTTGTGCCACCTGCAAAGATAAGCGCTCCTCTTGTTCTTCCATCTTGGTCGTTATGTGTGTCTCCTGCGCCCAAATGTCTAGACGTTTCTTTTGCTAGAATTTTCTACTTGGTTACTATAAACTTACCAGCTATAAACTACAGATGCACGTTTATAGCCTCTCGCATAGCAATATGCTCGTGTAAATGTGAGTAATACTTCCACCGATGATTGCATACTTTTGTGAGTATCTCAGATATATGCATGTGAATTTGTAGTTTATAGTCTCTCGCATAGCCATATGTGTGTGTATATGTGAGAACTACTTCGCTGATAATTGCATACTTTTGTGAGTATCTCTCCGCTGCTTGTACATATGTGTATACATAATGATTGATTTGTTTATTTACATACAAGTGACTGCTTAGTATCGGCTTGGAGATGATAGTATCCCTTAGTGTTGCTAATATTCGTCACAATACAATACCTCCTAACGGATGACAGCTTCCAGCTATCATGGGACGCCCTCAGATCTCGTTACGAAAACAGAAGAATATTGAGGAATAACCAGCTGAATACCCTCTTTAGTCTTCAGCAAATCTACTCTGAAAATTGCGAGTAGATTAAAAAGCAGCAAACCACTGAATAACCAAAATAAAAAGAATTTACTATTTGGTGAGTGCTATCCGAAGCACATTGAATAATTGTGTATACATGCTTGTCGAAACTGCCCACTGAAATTCCCTCTCTATGGGAGCAACCTCTAAGTTCTGCTCAAAACTCTACATTTTTAAACAGAAACAAAACAACCAACTTCCATGCAAAACCTTATCAAGTCCCATGTAATCTGTGTAAAAAATTTATTTTTCGTACCCCCATCTCCAGCGTGATTGTCAGCGCAAGTTTTCATACATTTACTACCAAAAAAAGACATTACTCCCTCTTACATTTTCAAACCCAATCAAATGCACTGTCTGCGACGGCCTCTGGACCCCAGAAAACCCTGGCCCAAACTTCATCTCAGCACCATAGAAATGAAGAACAACAATCTACGTCAAGGCAAGCAGCGAATCAAACAGCGACGCAGAAACCTCAGGATCCCACTAACCACACAGTGTCAGCACATTTCTTGGAAGCTGCGACACAACCCTATTTCCCACGGAAATATTGAATGCGAGGCAATATCAAAAAATTCGTGCGCTCATTTACCGAGGCTCTCAAAAACGGTTTTGGCGTTTGGCAAATCCAACAACTTGCGAGGTCACACTTTGCACCTCTGATTTAAGCCAAAGGATTTGTACCAGTGCTATTTTAAACCATCAACTCACTCATATTCTCCCAACTAATAAAGTGTCAAAAGTCAGCCTAACCCTTCAAAAATCGACATGGTTATCGCGGTATAACCCCCAAGAAAACCTTATCGCTCAGATTCGAATGGGTACCCAGCGGATCAGTCCGGGAACTAGTATCGGCCTTTACCACTTAAGTAAGTGAGGTATCATAACCGGATCTCAGCAGCATACTCAAACGCTTCTGGGAATAGGAAGCAACCCAATTCAGATCTAAAGCACCACAACCACACCGCTGCTACAGGAAACCATCTGAATGACGATAACGAATGACTCCAAAACGACTTGACGTCTATAATTCTCAACTGGCGCCTCTACAAGTTCGTTTTCGATGGCGACTTCGAAAAAATATATTGCAAAATTTTAGTCAAAGAAGAAGATCAAGACTTCCAAAGAACTATCTTTAAGAAAGCCCCTGAAAATCCTATAGAAGGTTTCAAATATAAAGCCGTAACTTTCGGTGTTAAATACGTTCCATACCTCGCAATCTGCACACTTCATCAACAGACCTACAAAGGAAAAAACAAACACTCGCCATTAACATCATACTACGAGAAACTTATGTAGATGATGCCCTCTCTGGTGGTCCACTCTCGATCCTATGACCCAAACTATCGAAGCTCTAAAATTAGCAGGCTTTCCTCTAAGAAAAATAATCGCAAATCAAACAAAAAGGTTGGAATAAATCCCAGAATCTGATGTTCTAAATACAGAATTTCTCAAATTCCATGACACTAGTAAAACCTTAGGAATACGATGGAACGTATTAACTGACTCGTTTTCGTACTCATGCGACCCAATTCCCGGCTTTAAGTAAAATACAAAACGGCAAATACTCTCAGCCGTAGCGAAACTTTTCGACCCGGCAGAATGGTTATCACCAATTATGATCTTAGCCAAAATCATTCTCCAACAGCTCTTGTAAGAAGGAACCGACTGGGATGTAGTGTAAATATCCATCGATGGGTGCAATGTTTCCCTAATAAATGCATCCAAATCCAAGGTTTCTCTGATGTCATGCATTTGCTGTATGTGTTTATATAAGAGCGCACACGAAGAGAACTCTGCCTCAACCCACCTATTTATGGCAAAAACCAAAGTCGCACCCCTGCAAACAGTTAACTTGGCACGATTAGAACTCCTGATCAGATTCCTCCATTGTGTTGGCCCGGCTAAAAGAACCCCGACATACATTGAAAACTTATGTGGCTTTCAATAATGTTTCTAAATGGGCGATTATGGATGGTCTTAATTACATTAAACTACATCTAGCCTTAACCAGATGGATAGGCTACATGTTAAATTGCAGGAAGATTACATCACAATGGGGATTGTACGAGGCCACGAAATCAGTGGGCAGGGGCACGACGCAGGGCATGGACGCTGGTTATCAACTAACTGCTCAGGCGATTCGTTAAGGGACCCGTAAAACTTACGGCTTAGGCAGATGGCGTTGCAATTGTCATAAGTGGAAAGTGCCTTCCAACGATTAGCTATTTGATGATGGGCGCTTCGGGATATTCATACCTGGGCATCTAATGTCGGGTTGAAAGTCAACGGGGAGAATGCGGATATTGTCTTGTTTACAAAGAGGTACAAGGTCCCAAATTGGACCAGGCCTAAATTAGGAGGGGTAGCCCTACAGGAGAAAACCTGCTCGAAATATTTAGGAATCATCGTAAACAGTAATCTGTCATGGAATCTCAACGTAGAGGATAGGGTGAAGAAGGCCTTAACGGCACTTTATGCATCTAAAGGATGCTGGGGTGTGCGTGAGGCTTATCGTCCTCTCTTTCCCATTGGGTTTTTGCAGCGATTGTAAGCCCTATTCTAAATTATGGAGTTCTTGTTTTTCGTTAATATCTTTTGAAGGACTCAACATTTTTGTTTTCCGCCTTCGGATTATTAATACTGAGTTTTTTTTAAATGCAGACCAAAATTTGCAGATGTTTGCTTGATTTCAATAGCCTTCGTTAAACCAAAACGTCATTTTAGAATGAAAGTCGACCGATTTTAAGTTGAAAGATGCTAAGGTTATATGTTCAGTCCAAACTGTTGTTTTTGATACAAGAATTCAGTATGAATAACCGCGTAGCTTCAGTATTCAAACTAGTTCGACTATCCCCTACGTTAGGGTAGTAGAACACCACTTTTGCTTCACCACTTTGAGTGTGCTTGCGAAGGACAAAGCCTCACCTGGTAAATATGTTGTGGCGAATGTTGACCTCACTAGGCTGTTAGTAAATAATCGCAACAACAAAACACAGCAAGCAGCGACACTTATGTAGAAGGCAACGAAGAGATATCTCACACACACAGACGTAGCCATCAGTAATTACTCACACATATGGCTATCAGAAAAGCATCAACTACAAATATACATGTATATAGCTGGTAACTAAGCATGAGATACAAATGCTCTCGAACTCTTCGCGAAATGAGTAGACCTTAGGATAAATGGGTTAACGAGAAAATCGAGAGTATAAAAGCAGCACAAGCTAAGGAATCAGTAATCAGTTTGATTTAAACACGCTATTAGTTGCAAAGTGAAGTATAATTGTACTACGCCAAAAGTAGGCTAATAAAGACCATTTTGCAATACAGAACATTGAAGTTATTTATTCAACAGTTCAGCGATTCGAACGTTGGCAGAAGATTTCAAATAAGCGGAATTTTGCAAAATTCTTTACAATATATTCCTACGTATTCACATATGTAACAGGAGCCGTAACGTGTAGGTGATATTTAAACTTGGTTGATAGGCTAGAATCAATGTTATTCACTCCAAGTGACTAGTTGGGATAGGGCCGCCAACTTTAGGAAATGTCAAACCGAGAGACTTGGGTTTTGAATTATGAAGTGTTAAAATCATAATTAACATTTTTAAACGTTTAGAAAGAGTTCAGTTTCGCAATTGGATTCTTATAACTGGTAGTGATGCGCATCACATTTCGACTATATCGGACCAATTTTCGACATGAACAATAAATAGCCTAGACAGTCTTAAATGAGTAGAAAATATAGTAAAGCGCCGGACGCCGTCGCCGCCGCCCCGATACTTTTGACATTCGGCGGCAGCGTGCGAAAAACGACGAAAATCGGCGGCGGCGACGGCGTATAAATCAAGTATGTAAATATGCCTAGATAAGCGCTCACTATATACCGTTACATCCACCAATGTACTTTTATGTAAAAAATAATCAGTGCATAGCCATACCGTAATCGAAAATAGTGGATATACATATTTATTTTGGATATAATAAAATTGGCTAGAGTTAAGGATGAAACCATAAAGGATTGTTGCTAAATGAAAGCTTTTGGACGCCAACCTATGAATCTAACATTGTTTTACATTTTGTCTGAGCATTTTGATTTTTTTTTTTTCAATAATCCGAAAAAATCATAATTTTTTCTAATGGTAATCTATTAGTAATTGATTTTTTCGGAAAACAATTGAAATAATCATTGGCCATTAAAATAGGCATCTAATTAATTGATTACTAATGCGAATTCAAATTTAACAGATCTGTTCTCCATACTTGAAACTATTTTCGCACAAATTTTCATGGCTTACGATTAAAAAATAAGATTTAATGGATCAATAATCACTATAAGCCACATTCAGCATCTCACTTGCTCGAATTTGAAATACCGACGTAACATACTGTGACAAATATTGACATCACTAGGCTGTTAGTAAATAATCACGCAACAATAAAAACATGAAGCAGCCACTCGTATATACATGTACACATTAAAGCTAGCAACACTTATGTACAAGGCAACGAAGAGATCTCTCACACACACACACATGTGGTCATCAGCCGAAGTAGTTACTCACATACACACGCATATGGCTATAAACTACAAATATGCATGTACTCATATAACTAATTACCAAGCAGGAGATACAAGAGTTCTAAAAGGTGAAACGTCTAGACCTTTGGAGAAATATGCGAACGAAGCAATGGAGAGTATAAAAGCAGCGCAAGCTGAACAATCAGTAAACAGTTTGATTTAAACACGCTATTAGTTACGAAGTGAAGTATAATTGTGCAGTATAATTGTACTACTCCCAAAATAGTCTAATAAAGACCATTTTGCAAAACAGAATATTGGAGTGATTTATTCAACAGTTTAGTGATTCGAACATTAGCAGAAGGTGCAGAAATCCCCAGAATTCGTTACAATACTTAAGTATCTGTTCTCTGATAGTATCCTTAGAACAATAAAGTCAAATCAACAGTTTTTAGAAGTAAGAAGAAAAAAGGAATATGCGTTCCTGTTGAATGTATGGATGCGTAGCGAAGCCTAGTACAACCGCGAGCAGCACGTCAATTCACAAATAAAAATAATTATTATATATGTTTACTAAACATAATTTATTGCAAACTTATGAATCACTTTGTAAGTGACTTCACTAAATAGCCCAATTTTTGCAATATAAATGTAAATTTGTATTATATTGTAATTGTAAATATTGTGAAAAATAAAATATTCATATATTATTTACGAAATATAGTCATATTATTTAAAAGGCATTACTCGGTGTATTATTTGACAGAAAGTTGTTTTTGTAAGTACATACTTAACTAAGCACTAAAATGAATAAGAGGTTATGAAAATTGTAAAGATATGATGAAACAAGTAAAAAAAATAATGTGCGTATTGTACCAAATTTGTCGTAATACATAATATCTGTACTGGCTAAGGTCATGTTATAATCGTAGCATTTATTTAGTATTCAAAGTGCACCATATCCTGAAAAAAAGAAAGATGATAATTAAATAGTATCGAACACAATAATTAAGAAAATTTTATATTACGCACAATAAGGAATGTTGCGGCCAAAATAACTGCCTTCATGCGCACATCCAAATCGATCGGGAACGTAACACCAAAATAATCAGCATCTGTAAATATTTCCTTATTGATTGAATTCCATTGCTTTGAGATTTTTCCAATTTTATCGCCATTCATGGCAAAAATCTGCAAGTTAAAAGTGGGAAAGGAGTTAGAAATAAAATATTGAAAAAAAGTTTATCTCCAGCTCTAATATTGTTCAAAAACCATCTTATTTTACCAAAACTAGAAAGACGGATAGCACTATTGTGTTGTTGTTGTAGCGATAAGGACACTCTCCGAAGCCCTTGGGGAGTGTTATCGAGTTGATGGTCCTTTGCCCTTTGCACATGCGACCCTCTAAACCATACCGCCCTCCCACCCCCTAGCTCCATGAGGAGTTGGGGGTCGCCAGAGCCTCGGCTGTTAATGAAACAGCATTCGCCACGGATAGGTGAGGTTGACAATTGGGTTTGGAGAAGCTATGTATTACGCTGGCAACCTGAAAGGCTGCGCTATACAAACCCCTTGAATCCGGTATTTTACTGTTGCAAAAAAACATTTCACTTTCATCATGCGCAGTGTAAATCAAGGAAAAGGTGGAACATTTGAGCAAAAAGAAATTTTAATAGAACATTTGAACAGAAAGTAACTGATCGTCTCCCAAATTTAAAATCTAAATCCCAGATTGCGAATGTATATTTTCCTTATAACAGCTCTTGGTACTGCTTAGGGCATCTAATCATAGAAATGGGATTAATAGAGTTGTACTGAAGTAGCAGCCTTCGGTAATGTAAGACTTTAGATATTCCGTTACAGAGACCCAACTGTCAAGTGTGACCTATTTTAGATTTTATGAATCCTGATATTTGGTTTTTTTTGTCTTTGAATACCAATTTTATACTGCAAAGCACTCATCAGACAAGGCGAAAAAAACGCTAAGTCGAACTAGGCCTGATACTTAGCAGCTCATTTCCTTTTTGCTCGAAAAGAGGGGTAAATTCAGATACTCATGTAAACGCTTAACTTCAATTAAACTCTTCTTACCTCAAAATCTACATTAGCACAGCATTTAAAAGTACACCGTGGCCCACGTACGCGCAATACATTTTCTCCATAGGCGTTTTTAATTAAGTATAATGGACGTAGTAATGCCCATTCCTGTTCTACGCTACCAATAACAGTGCCGGGTGGCGATGAAACTTCCAATGATTGTAGGCAACAAGGGAAGCAACAAGAATCACAACGTAATGGTCTATATATATGCAGTACTTCATTTTGGAAATTATCCAAAACTTGAACATCAAATGGACGACAGGATCCGCATAAGTTTCGAGTTAAGCAATGCGTATCTTCGACAGCTAAATAAACATTTTCACCAGCTGAATTTTTGATTTTGGATTTATTTTTCATTTCACAGCCAAAAAATACTTCAACCAAATCCACTTGTTGCTTAATGAGGAGCTGATCAACAGCAGTCAAGTATTCGAGTCCAGTGGGACAATTAGGTATGCCAATAGGAATGCTCATCCAAGACTCTAGAGAGGGAAGACGATTTATGTTTAACCATGTAGACATGCATACATATGTATGTATATGGACAATTTAAGTTATAGAAAATACCTTGTGGTGATATTGTTGCTCTTGGTTGTCGCACAATTGGTGGAGCATCTTGCGGCACCCCTTCATAGTCGCGATTCTTATGCATTTTAGTTTATAAATCTTTTAATTTTTTTCCCCCTGTGGCGAAACGATTGCAAGGATGAAGTAATGCAGACTTTTGTCTTTCAAGGTGACACAAGTATGTGTCACAAATCCTTTTGTAAAGTGGTTTGGGTGCTTAGCCTCCTTTTTAAAAGTTTTCACTTCTTCTTCAGTTGAGTAAAATTTACATCCCAAATTTATTTAAAGGGTTTCTAACAACTT
Organism: Eurosta solidaginis; assembly: GCF_040869045.1. Lineage (NCBI taxonomy): Eukaryota > Metazoa > Arthropoda > Insecta > Diptera > Tephritidae > Eurosta > Eurosta solidaginis. The sequence continues at coordinate 204,867,774 of NC_090323.1, read as the reverse complement.
AAAATAACTAAATAATAAGAAATGCATAACAGACACTCCTTAAACAAAAAACGTAAAATGAAACCACAACAACCGGACAATTGGTATAAATGAAATAATAAAAACAAAACCAAAAAACGAAACAGGGATGATTTGAATCAGGCGTTGTTGTTATGAATTTGTCATCCACTCAACCAGTGTTACCAGGTGATGCAAAAAAAAGTAGCTAGATTGGCAAAAAAAAAAAAGTTAGAAAAGGCTAAATTTAGGAAAAAAAGAAGCTAAAAAATGCCAGAAATTTTTTGGTTAATTCATTAAATTTTTTTTATATTTTAGTTTACACATTTGTAAATAAAAACTTATAAACATAACTTAAGCATAACTTACTGTTTCAAAACATATCAGGCACATTTTCTTTGACTAGCACATGGAATTACTTTAAATGATTGCATATGTGTATATACATAAAAAAAATATTACAAACTAATTATTTATATAAAATATTCCCCGTCTGAAGAATCAGAAGAGCTTATGTCTGGGTATAAAGTTTGGTTATTTACCATAGATATGAGATCATTAATTTTTAATTTGTTCCTTAATTTAGTTTTCAGAATTTTCATGCCACTAACAACTAAATACTAACTAAATACTAAAAAACTAAATATGAATTCGACAAGTTCTAAAAAAGGAGGTCCGTTTAATGCATTTTTATATTCTCGGACTTCCGACCAAAATTCCATGGTGGAGTGTACATTTTTCCATTGTATAGTTATAAGTTTTCGCCACTGCAGCTCTATTAATGCTATTTGACTTGAAGAATAACTATACTTCTCTTTTTCAAAGTAAGAAAATACATCTGGCTTTGAAATTTTCAACGCATTTTCAGCAGAAAAAGAATTAATCTTTTGTAGAGAACCCATATTATTAGGTATTAGGTGTTCACAGGAACTATTGAAATTATTTTATTTTAGAAATTTTTAAAAATACATTCGGAGTAAAAAAGGCTAGAAAAAATTCACGAAGCTAAACACAAAATTTCGAGGCTAAAGGCAAAAAAAAGGCTAAATCTAGCCTCGAAAAGGCTAACCTGGCAACACTGCACTCAACAGTTGGAGTTGACGTCAAATTACTGAGCAGAAACGCTACATTCGCTCGAACCATTGTTTACTATATAGTTTGGCAGCTTAAGTAGAGGTTATGTTGCGAATAGAGTGGAAGGCAGTGGACTAGGCAGTCGAATGTCATATAATGAAGGAATGGTGTTCGGAGATTTTTCAAAGTTAAAAAAAAAAATGATAAAAGCTTTAATATAAATAAAACTATTGTTTTAATAACAACAAAAACGCCATATATATTCTGTATACATAAATTTGTAAGGATTATACCACTTTAAAATTTGAATTAAATAATCTAAAGTTTTGTTTTGAAACTGAGTCGTGAACTGTGCGTGTGAATGTGCGAATTTTCACCGATCAGCTGTTAGTTGCGCTACTTGGTAAAATTTACAATGGCTCGAACTGTTGGTTGTGATTTGAAATTTTTCTCTCGCGATTCTGGCACCAAAACAGATGTTTTGGCACCCCTACCAGAATTTTTGCACTTGCATTAAGTGCACTGCTGTCGTAGAGAATTACCCCACCAGGTAAAGTTAAGAATTACCATACTTTGTAGTCAACGCAGAAAAGTGTTGTATTATGGATCCAATCCCCGATTTCGGAGATCAGATATAGGTTTCTTGCCATATCCATAACCTAAATATATTTGAATTGGTGAATTTAATAACTTTTTTTAGATTTTATTCATGGTTTTGCATACGTTATGACTAATTATTATGTATTTACCAACAGTTGGCAGCCCTCTTTTTCCTACTGTCATTATTATTATATATATATATCAATACTCTTTCCTTTTTTCATATATTCCCTACTCCTTTGCAATGCGTTTGCGGACCACCATCAGCCGATCATTGCTCGTTTTTTAACGACCGTGATCACAACACGATGACGGTCGAACAGAGTGGCCAAAAGTAAAATATTGCATACAAATAACTGATAATAAAATTTTACTTTGGCAACTCTAATAAAATGCAACAGCGCATTGGTTTTATTTATACATAATATAGTATAGAGAAATATTAGTTTCTTTATTCACGCAAATGCTAAATAACATAAGAATATTCGTAGTAAAAAATACAAAAGTTGTATTTCCCCTCTTCACTTACCTTCATTATACCTTTCATGAAAATGAAATGGTATATTAATTTCGTCACGAAACCGAAAATTGTAAGTCCTTAAAGGAAAATAGATAGACCCACCATTAAGTATACCGAAATAATCAGGTTGAAGAGCTGAGTTGATTTAGCCATGTCCGTCTGTCCGTCTGTCTGTTTGTATGCAAACTAGTCCCTCAATTTTTGAGATATATATAAAATTTGGTGAGCGGGTGTATTTGGGTGTCCGATTAGACATTTGTCGGAACCGACCGGATCGGACCACTATAGCATATATCCTCCATACAACCGATTTTCCAGAAAAAGAGGATTTTTGTAATATCTTACCCAATTTAACAGATTGAAGCTTCAAACTTCACCATATACTTTCGTATATTGCACATATTGTTGCCTGAAAAAATTGATGAGATCGGTCGTATATATAGTATATATCCCCCACAACCGATTGTTCAGATAAGGAACTTTTCGTAATTACTGCCCCATTTTAAGAGCTAGAGGCTTCAAATTTCAACGAATGCTTAGGTATATAGCATATATTGTTGTCTGAGAAAATCATAAAGATCGGTGGTATATATAGTATATATATGGTGGTATATATAGTATATATATATAGTATATATATATATATATATTTTCGCAAATTTTAGCCCCATTTTAACAGCTAGAAGCTTCAACTTTCACCGAATACTTACGTATATAGCATATATTGTTGTCTGAAAAAATCATAGAGATCGGTTGTATATATAGTATATATCTCATACAACCGATTGTTCAGATAAGAAACTTTTCGCAATTTCTACCCCATTTTAACAGCTATAAGCTTCAAATTTCACCGATTGCTTACGTATATAGCATATATTGTTGTCTGAAAAAATCATAGAGATCGGTTGTATATATAGTATATATCTCATACAACTGATTGTTCAGATAAGAAACTTTTCGCAATTTCTACCCCATTTTAACAGCTATAAGCTTCAAGTTTCACCAAATGCTTAAGTATATAGCATATATTGTTGTCTGAAAAAATCATAGAGATCGGTTGTATATATAGTATATATCTCATACAACCGATTGTTCAGATAAGAAACTTTTCGCAATTTCTACCCCATTTTAACAGCCAGAAGCTTCAAATTTCACAAAATGCTTACGTATATAGCATATATTGTTGTCTGAAAAAATCATAGAGATCGGTTGTATATATAGCATATATCTCATACAACCGATTGTTCAGATAAGAAACTTTTCGCAATTTCTACCCCATTTTAACAGCTATAAGCTTCAAATTTCACCGATTGCTTACGTATATAGCATATATTGTCTGAAAAAATCATAGAGATCGGTTGTATATATAGTATATATCTCATACAACCGATTGTTCAGATAAGAAACTTTTCGCAATTTCTCCCCCATTTTAACAGCTATAAGCTTCAAATTTCACCGATTGCTTACGTATATAGCATATATTGTTGTCTGAAAAAATCATAGAGATCGGTTGTATATATAGTATATATCTCATACAACCGATTGTTCAGATAAGAAACTTTTCGCAATTTCTACCCCATTTTAATAGCTATAAGCTTCAAATTGCACCGATTGCTTACGTATATAGCATATATTGTTGTCTGAAAAAATCATAGAGATCGGTTGTATATATAGTATATATCTCATACAACCGATTGTTCAGATAAGAAACTTTTCGCAATTTCTACCCCATTTTAACAGCTAGAAGCTTCAAATTTCACCAAATGCTTAAGTATATAGCATATATTGGTGTCTGAAAAAATCATAGAGATCGGTTGTATATATAGTATATATCTCATACAACCGATTGTTCAGATAAGAAACTTTGCGCAATTTCTGCCCCGTTTTAACAGCTAGAAGCTTCAAATTTCACAAAATGCTTACGTATATAGCATATATTGTTGTCTGAAAAAATCATAGAGATCGGTGGCATATATATTATATACTTCATATAAACTCTCATTTTTGCCCCTTTTTTACGGCTAGAAGCTTCAAAATTCATCAAATTTCATCAATTAGTTACGTTTACGTCATATATTTTTGAAATACGTGATTCGTAGTCACAGTTTTTACATGCAGACCAAAAAAAACGTGAAGCTTTGCATCCTCACACAGATTACCTACCTATTTTTTATTTTATATTTATCTTAAAAATTGTTTAGATATGTTCAAATTTCACTAAATGCTTACGTGTATAGCATATATTGTTGTCTGAGAAAATCATAGATACTGGTGGTATATATAGTATATATCCCATACAACCGATTGTTCAGATAAGAAACTTTGCGCAATTTCTTCCCCATTTTAACAGCTAGAAGCTTCAAATTTCACCAAATGCTTACGTGTATAGCATATATTGTTGTCTGAAAAAATCATAGAGATCGGTGGTATATATATTATATACCCCATATAAACTCAATTGTTGCCCCCTTTTTACGGCTAGAAGCTTCAAAATTCATCAAATTTCATCAAATAGTTACGTTTACGTCATATATTGTTGAAATACGTGATTCGCAGTCATAGTTTTTACACGCAGACCACAAAAAACCAGAAACTTTGCATCCTCACACAAAGAATCTACCTGTTTTTTATTCTATATTTATCTTAAAAATCGTTAAGGTATGCAGATCTGTTCACTATATATTTCTTATCTTATACATCCGATTATTCGGAGATTACGAACGGGATAAGATTATTGTTCAGCCCCATTCATAAAAGGTATGAAGTCTTCGGCACAGCCGAAGACAGTCCCGTTCTTACTTGTTTTAAATGAAATTCACTCCGATAATTCTTTCCGACACAATTTCTCTTTAGTACTTTGGCATATGATCCTCTGTGGGTGCTCCATGGAGTACAACAGTGAAAGTACTCTCACGTATGTACTCTATGGAATACTCACAAAAAAAGCGAGAGTGGGATCACCTACTCCTCTCCCAGGACATCGCAATGTTAATTGGAGCACATTTTTTGTATGAATACAGATTAGTTTTGGAATACTCCTATACTCCCAAAGGAGTATTCCTTGTATTATTTATGGAGTACTCGCGTTTTTTGAAGGGTTGATATAATTACTACTGCTATAGCTATGATGTAAAATTCCTCATACAAATAAATTAAAGTTTTATTATATAGTATAACCTAAAATCAAGCGCGTGCATTTATTCCTTTATAGGACATAACAATAGAAATGGCGGCGAGTAGTAAAATCGGAAAATAATAATTTAGATAGACGGTCCAAAAATTTTACTAAACGTGCACGAACATAACCTCAAAATAAAATGGAGGCTCAAATTTAACAATTGCTACAGGCAATAACCGCCATGACGACAACGATGCAGCAGCAGCAACAGCAAATTGCGGCAAATCATCAAACGAGCAGTACCAACGTGAACATCATGTCAAGTTTCGAAGCATTCGATCTAAAAATAGAAGCATTTAAAACATATAAAGAGCGTCTGGATAATCATTTCCATATTAAGAAAGTTGTTGACGACAAAGAGATGTGTGCAAAACTACTATTACAATACATCGGACCAGCGGCGTATTTCCGTTTAGCAACGTTGGCTTCACCCAAAAAGATAAATTTGCTGAAATATGATGAAATAGTGGCATTACTGGAAAAACACTTTTGTTCCGAAAAGAACATTTTAGTAGAGCAACACAAATTTCTTTGTGAAATCCAAAATAGCGAACAGTCGTTGGCAGAATTTTTAATTGCCCTACAGAAAAGAGCAATGGAGTGTGGATTTATATGTGAATGTGGGAAGTCTATCTGAGATATTTTTCTAAGAGCCCAACTAATCAGAGGTATACGCGATGGGCATATTTGAGAACAGCTGCTACAAAATCCGAAAGCAATATTCAAGCAAATAGTTGAAAAAGCAACAACTTTGGAAGCTGCTAAAATAAATAATAACGTGATCGCAAACAAGGCAACCGGTTCAACAAGCGATGTTCAGCAAATCCGTCAAGATGCTTGTAATCATAACTATCGTCGTAGTAGAAATCGTAATAGAAGTTTCTCTAGAAATAGAAATTCAAAGTCATCGACAAGAGTTAATTACAGCGAATTAGGCATAGAAGGATGCAATATAGAGAAAGGCAAGTTAAAATGTAATTCATGTGGCAAGACTGGTCATGTCAAAAAGGTATGCATTCAAGATAGAATAAAGCACAAGAAATCGAAAATTGCAACCAATAACACCACTACATCAAATGCTATTGAATCGTTCACAGCAGAAGAGGAATATTATGGTGTGAATCAAGTTATCGACATTTATGAACATAGCACTGCAAAAATATCACGTATGGACGCAGAAAAATTTTATACAGATGTGTTAATTAATGGAAGAAAGCAAAACTTCGAAGTCGACTCAGGTGCCGGCTACACGTTACTGCCGGAAAATCAATTTATGAAATTAAATATCAAAACACCGCTAAGGAAAACAAATATTGCCTTCTGCGTTTATACAGATGATGTTTTTGTGCAAATAGGAATCGTTACTGTGGACGTAAAGTACAAAAATAGGAAATCGAAAGAAGATTTGTACATTGTATCGTCGAAACGTACCGCATTACTGGGACGTGTATGGATACGCCATTTGAAAATTAATCTACATGAAATTGAGGAAGACAGTTCTAAAAACGACATTAGCCACAACAACATAAATTCTATATCAGAAATCGAACAGCAATTTTCAGAAATTTTCGAAGAACGTGTTGGATGCATTAAGGATTTGGTTTGTAGTTTAAAACTACGCCAGGGTGCAAAGCCAGTGTTCTTAAAAGAAAGGCCAGTGCCTTTTGCCATATGCGAAAAAGTAGAACGTGAACTGGATAATTTAGAACGAGACGGCATAATTACAAAAATTAATACTAGCAATTGGGGTTCACCTTTGGTAGTAATTCCAAAACCTGATGGTAATGTACAAGTATAAAGTAGCTGTTAACCCTCAGTTGGAAACCGCTCATTATCCAATCAAAAGAATCGATGCAATTTTTAACAGTTTAAAGAATTCTAAATATTTTTGCAAGTTAGACTTATATAAAGCATATCTGCATGTACGAGTGGATGATGACAGCAAAGAAGTGCAAACTATTTCAACGCACCGAGGTACGTACCAAATGAATCGATTATCTTTTGGAATTAAAACTGCTCCGAGTGAGTTTAACCGTATTTTAGATCAAATATTACAAGGCCTCGAAGGTACAGTCTCTTATTTTGACGATATAATCATACATGGTGCAACGTTGAAAGAATGTGAAGAACATCTGATCAAATGCTTTGAAAGACTGAATAAATATCAACTGCACGTCAACAAAAGAAAATGTGAATATTTTAAAGAAAAAATTAAATACCTTGGATATGTAGTAAGTCATAACAAAATAGCAAAATGTCCAGATAAAGTAAAGGCGATTATAGACATGCCAAAACCTCAAAATGTAGAGCAATTAAGAAGATCCATTGGAATGATTACATATTATTCAACATTTCTACCGGATATTTCGACAATTACATTCCCTTTACGCAAGCTTTTAGAAAAAAATAAAAAGTTTAATTGGACAACACAATGCGAAGAATCATTTAAAAAGCTTAAACAGGAAATTCTTAAAGACAGGGTTATAGTACCATTCAACGAAGCTTTGCCGATAACATTAGCGTGCGACGCAAGCCCAACAGGCATAGCTGCAGTACTATCTCATATTGTTGAAGGAGAGGAACGCCCCGTCGCATTTATTTCAAGAGCATTAACAAAAGCAGAACAAAATTACAGCCAGCTTGACAGAGAAGCGTTAGCAATTATTTTTGCCATTGATAAGTTTTTTATGTATTTATACGGAAGAGAATTTACATTACTGACAGATAATCGTCCTCTAACAAGAATATTTCATCAGAGTGCAAAAACACCAGCCATAACCTCAGCAAGACTACTTCGTTATGCTTCATTCTTGCAGGGATTCAACTACAAAATACAACATCGTAAAGCTGAAGATAATGTGAACGCAGATTGTTTACCGAGAGCACCTAACAACGAAATATCGACGTTTAAACATTTTTTGGATGAAGAAGTACGCAATATTCAGGACGGGACGATCAATCAAATATCGACATTTTCAATCAACGCCACTACTATTTCAAACGAAACAGAGCGTGATGTGAAACTAGCAAAATTAAAGAAGGACTTACTGGATGACAAGAATTGTTATCCCACTTATTCGTTGCAAGATGGCGTCATATTTAAAGGTGACCGTGTTGTTATACCATCAAGATTACGTGCAGAAATTTTAAAAGAGCTACATTACACACATGTGAGCATAGTAAAAAGGAAACAGCTCGCTAGGAAGTACTGTTTTCGGAAGGACATCGACGCGGATATAGAGCGACTGGTAAAATCGTGCCCTAGTCGTCCGGATGTGAAAAAAAGTCCTCCAAAAGTTGTAACGCATCATTGGGAAGAACCAACCGAAAATTTTCAAAGAGTGCACATTGATTACGCAGGACCATTTCGCAATCACTATTTTTCCATACTAGTAGATGCAAAATCGAAATGGCCGGAAATTCGAATAATAAGGGATGCACCAACCTCTGAAAAGACTATAGATTTAATACAAGATATTTGTGCGACACGGATTACCACAATGACAATGCAACGATATTCCAAAGTGCAATGTTTAAAGAATTTTGTTGCGAAAATGGAATTATTCAGAAGTTTATAGCCCCTGGACACCCAGCAACAAACGGATTGGCTGAAAGATACGTCCAAATTCTGAAAAAGAAGCTAACAGCGATGGATGATGAAAAATTACCATTGAATATCAAACTACGAGAAATCCTATTTCGATTCAGGGCAACCCCTTTGGCAAATGGTCAAACCCCAGCCCAAATGTATTTAGGACGTGAATTAAGAATTAAATTGGATGCTATGCGGCCAGTCAAACAATTGAAATCAGCAACACATAATCCAAAAGTGCGTCATCTAAGTGTAGGCGGTAGAGTTCAAGTGCGGTTGTGTCACAGGAATAAACCTAGCTGGAAATTTGGTGTTGTGAAACGCAAATTCGGACATCTTCACTATCAAGCTAACTGGATGACGGTTATGAGTTGAAACGACATATAAACCAATTGTACAAGTCTGGTATTGATCAACCTAAAAAGCATGTAACGTTTGCTGAACCTCCCGTGCAAGAAAATTCAAAAAAGGAGGAAATCTACATTGAGCGTACCATTACCACTCCGACTACACAACAAATACCAATGGTACAACCCAATCCAGTATCAACGCCTGACGAAACTGTAAGAAAATAGAGTAGGGTCCGAAGGCCTCCTGCACGCTTAGATGACCATGTTCTCTATTAAGCGTGGGAGACTGTTATGTATTTACCAACAGTTGGCAGCCCTCTTCTTTCTACTGCTGTTATTATTTTATATATGTATATAAATACTCTTTCCTTTTTCATATATTGATATAATTACTACTGCTATAGCTATGATGTAAAATTCCTCATACAAATAAATTGTAGTTTTATTATATAGTATAACCTAAAATCAAGCGCGTGCATTTATTCCTTTATAGGACATAACACTAAAAGACTTATTTTTTGTGGAATATGTTTGTAATTTTCTGCGGTTTCTTCATTTTTATGAAATATTCACGATTTTTAGGTTAAGGCACCATCATGGTTCAACTATATACAGGTTGGCTCATCTGTAAAGCAGCAAAATATGTCTGTTCAAATTGTAAAAATCTGTGTATTGGTGTTGGTGCGAATGGTATGGAATGGAAACATAAAACTTAGCAGTTTTTGCATGTGTAAGTAAAATGTTGCCAATGTGTTGGTTTCATTTTGAGTTTGCCATCTCCTTTTGACAATCCCTTCGACCATGCAATGACACAAATAAAATCAGCTGATGAGATGAGCCAACCTGTACATAATTGAACCATGGGCACCATTAATCGATCACTTTGAGGTGCTATGGACAGGGTATAAAAAAGAAGGTAGTTCCACTAAAAATTTTTTGACGTATTTGGGGATTTTTCAAGTTTCATAATGTTTGTTGTTTTGCTAAAAGCGTTGCCATACCGTACTGTTTTCCGGGATTGAAATTTCCCTCAGAATGAAAAGACAATGTTCATCTGAGACAAAACTAATATGCTTAGCGATTTATGTGCCTAAATATCGATCGAGAATACAGTAAAACATGCACTTTTGTTGAAAACTAGGTGATAATGACTCATACATTGGTTAATGACTCATATCTTTATGGCAGCTTGACCCCTAGACAGAAAAAAATACATGAAAAATTCTGTTGTTCTAGCATGGCCCTATTATCATGCCTCTACAGTGGATATTTCTCACGGCATGTTGAGAAAAAGTCTACCTCCAAAGCCTGCAGTGAGTGGTAGGTGTTTAATTTGTTACTTTTGTGGGATGCCACATCCATCTCAATGCTAAAAGGGCACAGAATATGTGTAGGTGGGGCTTGCCCGAAGGTGCCCCTGGTCCAATGGGCAAAAGAACTCTCATAACTAGTGGCTAACCTGCAAAGCTACAGGGCAATGTTCTCCCTAAAAAATAGCTTAGCAATTCCCTCCTCAAGAGCTACGCTTGAATTATACAATAAATAAAAAATGTGGATTTGTAGCCAATTTATCACCATTCAATTTCATAAAAATTGCGTTTAAGTATGCCAAACTCTTTAGAAATTGCGGTGTCGTTTTATAAGGACTTCCTTTGGGCAATCAACTGTCAAACGTGTATGTTTTGTCAACATGTTCTGAGCAAACGTACGGACATTTTCCGTACGACAAGGCTATATTACCTTGCTTTGTATACTTTGACCCACAATAGATCTACACTAAGGTCGCAGTGCTTCTAGACCTAGTAATAATAATGATACTTCGACCCATGTTTCTTCTACCAAAGCAATTTTCGGGAGCTCGAAAAACTTATTAAAACCATTTATTAGGCTGATATTTCGTATTAAAATATTTCCAACGCATGCGGCTCATTTGTTTCTTTTATATTTAGAATAACCGTGAAAGTAATTTAGTCGTATTAGTTAATATAAGATCCATCAAATTAGAAAAATTGGTAACATTTTTCAATCTGGTAGCTTGTTTTTGGTGAAATTGTCATTGTCCCCGCAAAAGTCAAGTGGCTAACATCACACTAACGGGCCGATTCTGAGCGTTACCGGTAAAATAGTACCCAGAACATTATGTAACCGAAAATCGTTACCAGTTCTTTTATTCGCGATTCTGGCCAAAGTGGAAACGCTGTCATCACCGAAGAACTCACCAATGTCTGCGGTGAAATTTAAAAGTTGGTTTTCTTCGCTTTATCCATGGCGGAACGATACAAAGTGGCAGCATGCGACAGCTGAATATACACTTTTTTAATTGAATTGATACATCAACTTCCGGCGCAGTACGATCTTGACATTCGTCCATCGAATTTACAAAAACAAAGTACATGCAATTTTTATTTATGTTTGTAGGTATGTCACCATGCTGCCACCTTGTATGGTTCCGCCATGGCTTTACCGAAAATGTGTCACTCGTAGATACGAGGTTAACGAATAAACGAGACGATGTGTATATATGTACATACATGCATAAGATTTAACATAGTTATATTGTAATTTATTCTTTAAAAGAACATAATGTAAACAAATATATAATATATAGCAAGAGGCATTACTTTTTTACTATTATCTTTATTTATTTGCGCTTACAATTCTTTATTTTTCAGTTTTGCTTTTTTCTAAACAACAGCTGTTGTGTGGTTATTTCGATGTAACCACCTACTTTTGTGGGTAAAAAATTATCCGGCTACTTTCGCGGATAGAATACCAAAAGGGTGTAAAAGTTTCCACATGATTTCGTTACCGTGGTGAAGAATGTTGTTACCACACTAGAATCGGGGCGTAAATGGAACTACCTCTATTTTTCGTATCATGTATGGTTACGACTATGGCGTTAGGGTTAAGGAAGTTTAAGCTGCAGACATTGGTGCTTTATCGGTAACCTTATAACAGCTGATTCGACCAACCTTATTGGAATCAATGCAATCGATTATTGGTGCCGCTAAGGGCGTAACCGTATCGTAGCCAACCAATTGGTTTGTGGTTTACCGTCGTAACGATAAACAGCTGATTACGTTAGGGATACGATTACAGCGATACGACAAACGGCACCAATGACTCCGCTTTAATTTTGCTTTATGTTATGGTTATGGCGTTGGCGTTAGGGTATGGCACCATTCATCGATTACATTGATTTCCACAAGATAGGTTCGATCACTTGTTTTATCTGGTTATGGTTTTATGGATATAAGTCATCATTAATTGGCCCTTAAGGAAGTTTAACTGGCCCTTTAAGCACTGATGACATTTAAGGGCTAATTAAACTTCCTTAACCCCCCTAACGCTATAGTCGTAACCATACCCATATCCTAACCATTTCCAATGTGATCGATTAATGGTGCCTTAACCTAAAAATCGTGTAAATTTCATAAAAAAAAGAAAACGCAAAAAAATACAAACATATTCCACAAATAATAAGTCTCTTAGTCACAACTTATCCAAAACAATGAATAAAATCTACAAAAAGGTATTAAATTCACCAAATCAAATATTTTTAGGTTATGGATATGGCGAGAAACCAAAAACCAATTGCTTGGCTATGGTATAGTTATGGCGTTAGCGTTATGGTATTACACCATTAATCGATTACATTGATTTCCATAAGGTAGGTTCGATCAGCTGTTTTATCTGGTTATGGTTTTATGGTTATAAGTCACCGTTAATTGGCCCTTAAGAAAAATTACTTCGCTGAAAGCGCCCATTGTTTAACATATGATTTGTTTTTGTCACTGGCATGGCGGAACGATACAAGGTGGCAGCATGGAACAGCTGATTATAAACTTTTTTTATTTGTGTCATACATCAACTTCCGGCGCAGTACGATTTTGACATTTTTCCATCGAATTTACAAAAACAAAGTACATGGAACTTTTTTTATGTTTGTAGGTATGTCACCATGCTGCCACCTTGTATCGTTCCGCCATGGTCACTGGTAAACAGATTTTCTGCTTGTGTCTGAAATTAGAAAATTGTGTAGGATAGTAAACAACTAAAGAAAAGATGAGTAACATTTATATTCAAGAACCACCCACCTCGGGAAAGGTAAGCTGATTATTTTTAAAAGCTTCCTTAAACTATTTCCAAAAAACTGTGTGTGCAGGTTCTTATGAAGACCACTGCTGGTGACATTGACATCGAGCTGTGGTCCCGTGAATGTCCCAAAGCATGCCGTAATTTTATACAACTTTGCATGGAAGGCTACTACAACGGAACTATATTTCATCGCGTTGTTAAAGGCTTTATTGTGCAAGGTGGTGATCCCAATGGTGATGGCACTGGCGGAGAGTCTATTTACGGCAAGCCATTCAAAGATGAATTTCATTCACGCTTACGCTTTGCCCGACGTGGTTTAATTGGTATGGCGAATGCCGATAAAGATGACAATGGATCACAATTTTTCTTTACTATGGGCGCTACACCGGAGTTACAAAATAAGAACACACTTTTTGCTAAAGTGACCGGTAACACACTATACAATATGCTGAAGCTGGAGGAAGGGCTTGTGGATCATAATGAACGGCCAATGTATCCACAAAAAATATTACGTACTGAAATATTGAGTAATCCGTTTGAGGATATAGTACCACGCAAACTGGCTAAGGAAGAAAAAAAGGAAAAAACAAAAAAACGCGAGAAAGGTGTTAAGTAAGGGTTTGCAATAATCATCATCATCTACCACATATACGTTCTTATTTATATACATTTTTTTTTTCCATAGGAACTTTGGACTGCTCTCTTTCGGTGCAGAAGCTGAAGAAGATGAAGAGGAGACCAATGAATTTGTGCAGAAAAATGCAGGAAAAGCAAAATCAATGCATGATGTTGTAGACGATCCCAAATTGAGTAAAGAAGTTGTACGGCTCGAAAGTACACATTTAAGCGCTGATGACGATGGCGCTTTAGAGGTTGAACGACGTTTGTCACATATAAAAAAAGAAGATATAGAAGAAGATGATTTGGAAGAGAAACGGCAACGCATAAAGAATAAATTGAAAAGGTTGGACGACAATGAAAAGCTCATTAAGAAGGAGCCAGCGGTAATTCAGAAAGAACAATCAGACTCTGATGAAGATATGCTAATGACTCAAGAACAAGAACGAAAAATTAAAAGCGACAAAAAAAAGTTAGTATTGCGCGCGTATAGTAGATTTGAATAATGGTATTACTTCTTTTTCAGAGATGAAATTCGTCAGGAAATCATCAACTTGAAAAAACAATATCAAACAGAAAAGCGGCAGCGCGAAAATGTGAACGATATAAAACCTGAGAAAAATAGTAATAGCGAACTAGAGGCCAGTGCGGAGGGTAACGAATTTATTAAGAATTTTATTGAGGAAAAGGAAAAGTATGGCAGTCTAAAATCGAAAATACCAAAAAAGGGCGCTAGCAGAGAAGATTTCACACTAAGTTTACTGGCGAAATTTCGTCAAAAATTAGATACACTCAAACAGAAGCAGGCGGATTCAAACGAGCTCCCCGAAACTTTAGACGATGGTACTATAGAGAAAGAAATACATAGTGATGATTGGTTAGCGCATACCTTGAAATTCGAAGAACCAGTACCAGTATTAGCAAAAGACGCATCAACTAAAAGTGATGACTGGTATGATGCATATGATCCTAGAAATCCATTGAATAAACGAAAACGAGGTGAGGGTAGCAAAGCTCTGGGTGGAAGTAGTAGGGATGGTAGTAATATTAAAAGACGCAAATAAAATTTGGTTTAAAACAAAGTACATTATTTATAAGGATTTAAAATTTGTATTATCTGGTTGCGAATTTGTGTAACTCGTTTAAATTTCTTAAGGACAAAGTAAGTACGTATCTGTATAAAGAGTTGTATATAAAAAAAAAACTTGTTTTTTTTGTTTTATCGGTCTACTGATAAAGGATTCAAGCTTCGATTCGATAACGATAGTTATTGTTCTGGCCTTGAGCTCGAATCGAACCTTGTATCCTAACAAAATTTTCGTATCAAAATATGTTTATTTACAACACATTTTGTGATGTGCATCAATACTATAAATTATTCTTTAATTATTTTTCTCGAAATATTTTGCCTTCTCCTTTGGATTTGGCACAATCTGTAAAATGGGATTTTTGTAAGTTATTATTTGTATTTAGAAATATGCATAATTTATTACCGTATCTGCGCCTGGCTTCCAACCAGCAGGACATACTTCACCATGTGTATCAGTGTATTGGAATGCTTGTACCAAGCGCAATGTTTCGTCCACTGAACGTCCCACAGGCAAATCATTCATTGTTATTTGACGTAAAATGCCGCGATGATCAATAATAAAGAGTCCACGTAGCGAATGACCCAAATCTTCTAAATACACACCATAATCTCTACTTATGACATGCGTCAAATCCGATAGTAATGGTATTTTCACATATCCAAGACCACCCTCTTTTCGTGGTGTGTTTATCCAAGCCAAATGTGTGAAATGTGAATCCACACTTATAGCAACAACTTCAGCATTTAACTTGCGAAACTCTGCTATGCGATCCGAAAAGGCAATAATTTCGGTAGGACATACAAACGTGCTGTAAAGGAGAAATTCTTTGATAATTTAGAGATTAAAAAATAAAATATTCGAATAGCTTACAAATCAAGAGGATAAAAGAGTAGTATTAGATATTTTCCATGATATTGAGAGAGAGATAATTTAACGAATTCGCCTTTGACAACGGCAGTGCCTTCAAAGGAAGGAGCTGGTTTGGATACTGAAAGAAAAGCAAACGAAAATAGTACAGCGTAAGTGCATTATTAAATGTGCATTGTACAAAAACTTACTAACTGCTTTAGTAGTCTGCAGCTTATGATCGCCGCGTGGTCCTTCCGAAGGATATACTGAGCCCCCAGCAAAAGAATGGCAGGACCCACTTTCCTCATATCCGGTTGTGCAGCTTAAAGCTGCGCATAGCATAAAAACTAAACAATTTCGTAGCAGCATTGTGCGGTGGGCGTATTTAATATCAATGATTATCTGTAAAATATATATATTGTTTACAGTAGCCACGCAGACACTTTTCGCTTCTTGCTTTAAAGCAGTAACAAATAAAGTTTAACGGAATAAGCGACACGAAGGGCCTTGGACTTAGCACAAAGCTGTACCGGCTAAAATTGCTAAAATTGTTACCGAATTTCTTTATCAGTAGTTTTAAATAATACCTCAAATATAAAATTGTTCAGCCCATAAGATAAGAGCAGAGTTAAACAAAAACAATCAATAAACTCTGACAGAAGCACATACAAGAAAAGAAATCGAGCTGTGGATTTGTTTTTGTACTTCTTTCCCACAATCGCAAATATATTTATTTAATGGAATACTCACATTTAGTTAAAAAAAACAAATAAGGAAGTCTAAGTTCGGGTGAAACCGAACATTACATACCCAGCTGTACACTTGAAATGCTGTTGTTTGATTTGTGTGCTTAATAGTGTTACAAGGTTGCGCAATAATAGATATATGTACATATCGTTCATTTACTTCAATAGTGGCATAACTCAAAAAACATGAATTTTGAGTTAATAACATATAAACGTACCCAATAACATGATCTATGTTGTATAAAACAATCTTTGTGATCCCCTAAAAATTTACCACGTGCTATACAAATGAAAAATGCCTTTATATGCGCAACATATGGCAGTTAAAATGTTTGAATAGCTCTCCTGGAAAATTTGTGTTTTTTGAGTTATGACACTATTGAAGCAAATGAGCGATATGGTTCTATTCTGAACAAATTTTTCTTCGAGTTATGGCTCCCGAAACAGAAAATGTTTAGTCATAAAAGGGGCGGTCCCACGCCCATTTATTAAAATTTGAAGTTTTTCCTATTTATTGTTATAAATCAACTTGGAAAATGAAATACCATTCATATAAACCTGTTTTTTGCAAAGATATAGCTTATTTTATTGTCCACGACCCTTTCTAATATCTTTTATATAAAACTGGGCGTGGTCCTTAACCGATTTCGTTAATTTTTCTTCAAAGCATTCCTTATAGTAAATGGAATCTCTGCCGAACTTTGTAACGATAGGTTTAACGATTATTGATTTATGATTAATAATATTTGTAAAATGGATTTTATGACAAAATAATCAGTTTTTTTTGTGTTTTCCAAAATTTTATATATATAAAAAGTGGGCTATCATCCGATTTCGCTCATTTTCAATTCCAATCTGTTCTGGGTCCAGATAAGCTCGTGTACCAAATTTGGTGAAGATATCTGAATATTTACTCAAGTTATCGTGTTAACGGACGGACGGACGGACTCAATCAATTTTTTTTTTTTTGATATTGATGATTTTGATTGTGTGTTAATATACATCAGCTGCTGGAAATCACGTCCATTCCGACAGCACTAATAATCAATAGTTACTTTGGGCGGGTGGCTTGGAATCACGTCCTTTCCAACCTCCCACACATCGCAGCCCTTCTATTGTGTGTTAAATATACATCAGCTGCTCGAAATCACGTCCATTCCGACAGCACTGATAATCAATTCCGTTGCTCGGCATCACAGTCCATCCCAACAACTGATTCAATAATATATGTATATACATATTTTATAATATAATTTTGCTCACTATGTATGCTTGTTAATTTTACACTGTAATCCGCATTTATGTTCATTCATTAATTCATATTTAGTCTGATTGATTGAAAAATTTTGTAGACTAACAAATAAATAAATAAATAAATATGGAAGTCTAAATCTATCTCGATCCCTTTATACCTGTACAACCAACCGTTATCCAATCAAAGTTATAATAATCCGTGTACAGCTGGGTATAACAAATTGAGCAGAAGAAACACCGGCAAAAACAAGAAGAAATGTGAAAACTATAGTAAACAATGTGAAGTAAAGTGAAATGAGCTAGAAAAGGCTAATGCGGCAGTTACCCACCGACGTGTGCCGTACGTACGGACGTTTGTTGTACGAAGCACGTTTGACCGAATTCTCAAGCCCGTAGGAAACAATGTGTGCGTCTGTGTACATGTACATAACATATTTGTGTGTGTATTGTTTACAACAAAGCACTGTTGCCATTGGCCAGTTTTCATGCATGCTTATGGAAACATCAACTTTTTCCAATTTAATTTTTGATATTGTAAAAGGCCGGAATAAATATTAAATAAGTATAAATAGATTACATATTTATAATCTGCACTTTTACATAATTATTTCGAATTATTTTCACAATTTTTCAAACTTTAATTAGGTGTTTTTGCATTAAAGTGCAAACGGTCAAAAATTAGCGCACAAAAGTTTACTAGGCAACTCTGTCTAGTGAGAGCGATCAGCTGACACGTTCTTACGGAAAAAATCAAAATTGTTTTGATTTCTACGTTCCGGGCTACGTACGTACGGGCGTTGCATGTCGGTGAGTTTTTGTTTACATTGCACACTCATAAGATAGGTCGTGTCAGCTGACAAGTTTTTGGTACGTACGTTCGTGAGTAACTGCCGCATAAAGGGCGAATTAATGGTGACTTATAACCATAAAGTCTTAACCAAATAAATCAGCTGATCGAACCTACCTTATGGAAAGGAATGTAATCGATTAATAGTGCCATACCATAACGCTAACGCCACAGCCAATCAATTGGTTTTTGGTTCCTAGCCATATCCATAACCTAAAAATATTTGAGTTGGTGAATTTTATAACTTTTTGAAGATTTTCTTTATTGTTTTGGATACGTTATGACTAAGAGACTTATTTTCTGTCGAATATGTTTGTAATTTTTTGCGTTTTCTTGATTTTTATGAAATTTTCACGATTTTTAGGTTAAGGCACCATTAATCGATCACATTGAGATGGTTATGGATATGGGTATGGTTACGACTATGGCGTTAGGGTTAAGGAAGTTTAATTTGGCTTTAAAGCGGGAGTCATTGGTGCCGTATGTCGTATCGCTGTATCCGTATCCCTAACGTAATCAGCTGTTTATCGTTACGACGGTAAACCCAAACCCAATTGGTTGGCTACGATACGGTTACGATCTTAGCGGCACCAATAATCGATTGAATTGATTCTCATAAGGTTGGTCGAATCAGCTGTTAAAAGGTTACCGATACGGTTACCGATAAAGCACCAATGTCTCCAGCTTAATGTTTACATGCGCAAGGCACCACCTTTTTTAATTCCATCATGACACTTGACTGCTGAATGACTTGAGCGAATGAAAGAAAGAGAGAAAAAAACAAGAGCTAAAGGAAAATGACGTAAAATTGCCCATAAAAAACAGCTGATCTTTTGTTTACATGCGCAATGTGCAATCTTGTGGCAACGATTTGTAATTTGTTATTGCATTTGCAACATCTATCCATTTCTGTATTGCTCTCCATTGGAACGTAATAAAAAACTGTTTGGCAGCCGTATTTACAGCTGTTTCATTGCAGTGATACCAAGTCTAAAAATGTTATTTTAATTTTTGCAACTTTCTTTTCAATTTGTTGTGCCAATTGTGGTTTTATAGACGTATCATTTGTTATTTACCTAATTGTAGTTAGCTTTGCTCTTCAGAATCAATGAATAATGACCGAAAATGCTAAGGAAGGTGAAGAGTTTACACTGGAGGCGGATTCTGAGTTGCGTTTTGAAATAGAGGACAAGGATGCTAAAGTTTACGTCCAACTCATATCCGGTTTCGCTGAAATGTTTGGCACGGAATTGGTAAAAAAGAAAAAATACGAATTTCTTACCGGCGCCAAAGTGGCAATTTTCACTTATCATGGGTGCGTGCTCAATGTTACCGGAAAAACTGATGTAAGTTACATTTCAAAGGAAACACCAATGGTGCAGTACTTAAACTGTCACGCAGCTTTAGAACAAATGCGCACCGCTGCCGAAGAAAAGGATGAACGTGGTCCAATAGTAATGATTGTGGGCCCATTAGATGTAGGAAAGAGTACTTTGGCTCGCATATTTCTCAATTATGCAGTGCGATTAGGACGACGTCCGCTATATGCGGACATCGATGTTGGACAAGGTTCAATTTCTATACCCGGTACAATAGCAACAATTCTCATAGAACGTCCGGCGAGTATTGAAGAAGGTTTCTCGCAAAAAGCGCCGCTCGTATATCATTTTGGACATACAAGTCCTGGCTCAAATAATGTTCTCTATAAAACGGTAGTTGGCAAAATGGCGGAGGTAACATTGGAATCGATGAATGTTAATAAGAGAAGTAAGTAATTAACTATTGGGGTAGTATGCAATATTCCACTGTAAATATCTCATTCACTTTCAGCGAAATATTCTGGTATGGTAATAAATACATGCGGATGGGTGAAGGGCGATGGTTATGCACATTTATTACATATGGGGCAAGCGTTTGAAGTGAACGCTATATTTGTAATGGATCACGAACGTTTATATAATGAACTATTACGTGATATGCCATCATTTGTACGCGTCGTGCTATTGCCAAAAAGTGGAGGTGTTGTGGAGCGTAGTAGAGGTTTACGTGCAGAACAACGTGATATACGTATTAAAGAATATTTTTATGGTTTTCGTACACCATTCTATCCATTTTCATTCGAGGTGAAATTTCAAGATATAAAATTGTATAAAATTGGTGCGCCTCCATTGCCAGATTCATGCATGCCAATTGGTATGAAAGCAGAAGATAATAAAACTAAAGTTGTTGCTGTAACTCCAAGTCCTGCTTTATTGCACCACATATTATCCATTAGTTTTGCTGAATCCGCGGATGAGGATGTAATCGGTACTAACGTGGCGGGTTTCGTTTGTGTGTAAGTTAAAGTATTTAGCTTGTTTCCAGGTACGACAACTTACCGTTAAGCAGTTCTCAGCTTGCCGAGCTACCGCATATCGAATTGTCGTGTCAGCAACATGTCTTATTAATAATGATATAACATTTAATGTATTAAATTAAATTACAGCACTGATGTAGACATGGATAGGCAAGCCATAACCGTATTATCGCCACAACCAAGACCACTACCCAATAACGTAATGCTTTTATCCGAATTACAGTTTATGGATATTGTTTGAATTTAGTTTTTGTAAGACAGTATACATGTTTACAAATCGTTTTATGTTTGGTTTGGAAATATAACCTTATATATTTTTTATAAAAGATGTGTTATCAATTTGCTTACTTTCGTGGTCGGACCATCGCAATATATTTACATACCATGGTATTTATAAAGTATTGAACATGCTATATGCCTAGTTTAAAATTCTCAAAAACAAATTTCATGTACAATGGTCATATCTTTTTTTTTTTTTTTTTGAGCTAGTTTTAATGTTTTTTCGATCAATATTTTAAGTTACATACATATATCTAATTCTTATCCTTACATTCTATTCATCAAGTAGCTGGCGGCTTTTGTACTTTTGCCAATTCAACCTTAAATTTAGCAATAGTTTCGCGCGCAACCTTTAATTTATCTTTAAGAGTATTGATTTCGCTCTTCACTTTCCCTTTAACCACTAGTATGTTTTCCAAAGTTTTCTCCTTCTTTTCTTCAACTGAAAACGTTAAATAAAATAATAAAAATACTTTTGAAACTGCAAATCAAACATCTGCCACTTACAATCGGTATCGTGCGTATAAGAACCACTGGTAAGTGGTTGTACATTCATTAGAAAATGTT
This sequence comes from Eurosta solidaginis, assembly GCF_040869045.1. Classification (NCBI taxonomy): domain Eukaryota; kingdom Metazoa; phylum Arthropoda; class Insecta; order Diptera; family Tephritidae; genus Eurosta; species Eurosta solidaginis. The sequence continues at coordinate 204,845,758 of NC_090323.1, read as the reverse complement.
GCATCAATTGTGTTGGTTCTTGGAATACAATTTCTTCATATGATTCTGATACTAAATGCGCATTTGCTGCTCCCAATCTTCTATTGCTATCTAAATTTGTGCTCGATAGCTCACCATCAACAACTGGACTTTGAAATAACTTTAAAATGTGATAACATGTCACAGGTCGTTCTGTTGGATCATGAAAATAGATTTTGATAACAACTTCAAATTCACCCCAACCCGTTTCGGTTATTTCGTAGGGTGGTTTTGTTACAATGCGATTGGGATTGGCATAACTTTCGTGTAGCTTGAAATGCACTTTCTTTACATAAACAGACATGTCTTCATTGTGATAAGGTTTCACATATACCTTCCATTGATGTGTATGGCCATCCTCATTTTTTTTGCCAAAGGATCGTGCAATGTTCCCATAGACAATAGGTTTCACAATTACCAAACCCTTAACGCGCCCGCCGGAGTCTGGACCGAAATCTGTTGGTATATTTAAGCTGTTCATGTTTGTCTTAATAGTTTTTGGAGTGCGTTTGCTTTTAAATTTACAAAAAAATGTAATTGTTAAAAAATGCAATTGCTATGAAAGATGCCAAAACAAAAAAAGATTGATGGGCTGCACTATTCAGCCAGTGCTGTTGTTCCGGAATTTTAACCATTTTTTTCCTATACGGTATTTAGGGTCAGCGTAAAAGACCAATTAATGGGACATAACCATAAAACCCTTACCATATAAAACAGCTCGTTGAATAATAATAATTACATTATCAGCGTAAAAATGGCACTTTAAGGGCTAATTAAACTTCCTTAACCTAACACCATAGTCGTAAACATACCCATATCCATAACCATCTCCAATGTGATCGATTAATGGTGCCTTAACTTGAAAATCGTGAAAATTGCATAAAAATTAAGAAAACGCAAAAAATTACAAACATTTTCCACAAAAAATAAGTCTCTTAGTCATAACGTATCCAAACCAATGAATAAAATCTACAAAAAGTTATTAAATTCACCAACTCAAATATTTTTAGGTTATGGATATTGCGAGAAACCAAAAACCAAATGGTTGGCTATGGTATGGTTATGGCGTTAGCGCTATGGTATGGCACCATTAATCAATCGAATACATTGATTTCCATAAGGTAGTTTCGATCAGCTGTTTTATCTGGTTATGGCTTTATAGTTGTCAGCGTAAAAGACCAATTAAGGGACATAACCATAAAACCCTTACCATATAAAACAGCTCGTTGAATAATAATAATTACATTATCAGCGTAAAAATGGCACTTTAAGGGCTAATTAAACTTCCTTAACCTAACACCATAGTCGTAAACATACCCATATCCATAACCATCTCCAATGTGATCGATTAATGGTGCCTTAACTTAAAAATCGTGAAAATTGCATAAAAATTAAGAAAACGCAAAAAATTACAAACATTTTCCACAAAAAATAAGTCTCTTAGTCATAACGTATCCAAACCAATGAATAAAATCTACAAAAAGTTATTAAATTCACCAACTCAAATATTTTTAGGTTATGGATATTGCGAGAAACCAAAAACCAAATGGTTGGCTATGGTATGGTTATGGCGTTAGCGCTATGGTATGGCACCATTAATCAATCGAATACATTGATTTCCATAAGGTAGTTTCGATCAGCTGTTTTATCTGGTTATGGCTTTATAGTTATATTAATTGGCCCTTTATTCCATGGTATGTTAGGGGGTATTCATTCACAATTTAATAACCAACAATTTTTGATTTGAAAAGTGCAAGGTTGAGGTAAACATTGCATATTCAGCAATAATTAGATTTTATAAGCACTTCAGACATCGTATGCTAATATCTGATCGCCAGTTCTTCATTACTTCCATACGTCTTTGGAACTCGCTCCCTTCTAGACTTAGGCTTATAATCAATGCTCTGTTCTTCAATAAAGATTTAACAAGTTTCTATAATACCTAGACAATTAAAATACTGATTTCTTCTAATACGCCAATTACACGGCTCAAGTATCCTTGTGCCAATTACCAATTTGCACAAGGATTTGACCGGTGTGTGCACTGGTTGCGCTATTTGCGCAGAGAACTGCGCTAAAATCAAAACGATTTATATATTTACGCATGTCTGCAAATATTGCACATGCTTTTTTCTTCGTGTATGGTGAATCTTACACAGTTTACCTGTGGTTCCTGATAATATAACATCAGTAATTATTGCTTAATATCGAAGGCGTAAGGATAATCTCTAGCTTGTAACAGGAACTCACACAAATTTAATAATACAAAATAATTTTTTATACAATTAGAACACATGTTTCATTTGTTGCGCTAGTTGAAAAATGAATATTGCGCAGTGCTGCAATGAGTTGAGCTGGTCTTGCAATTAAAATATATATGTTATAAGTACAATGGAAAATAAACGCTTCTGGTGCGAGTTTTTCGACTTATACCGTGAATTACCAGCACTGTGGAAAATAAATAACAATTAGTGCCTTTTTTATACAATTAAAACACATGGTTCATTTGTTGCGCTACTTTAAAAATGAATATTGCGCAGTGTTTTTGAACCGTGTATGTCAAAATTTTCATTTGCACAAATTTCGTCGTTTTATATTTGCGCATGGTTTTTATGTCATGTATGGGCCGTCTAAGCAAATGTACTATATCATTCGTTTATTTATTTATTTACTATTTATTAAATATATTATTTATTGTAACCTTTTCTTAGCCATAGTCATTAGCTTTAAGTTTCAAGTTTAAATCGTTCCTATTTTATGCCTTTTACAGACTAGCACTATAAAATAATTTTTGCCAAATTGTTGTGCTGGGATGAATTGTCTAATAAATACAAATACATACAAATACGTCATTGTAAAGTCTTCAGGCGGGAGTAGTAGCAGTGAGCGAAGAAACAGACATACTGACGGAAAGCAGCATGAATTGTAGCTGCGCAGACATTACGTTAAGTAAGGGGAAAACGGACATTCAGGCAAAAAACTGGTAGGTTTACACAAAATCGAGAATCAAACAGGGTATAATATTTATTCTAGTAGAATGTACTTATTCCCCAAACGAAACGCTGAGCAAAGCGTTGGTAATTCTATACGACAGCATGACACTCTTAAGGCACGCCCAAAAATATCAAGAGGGTTATCAAAGACACATTTTGGATCCAGGATCAGGAATATGAAAACGGAGGTCAAAAATTTTGGGTCTGTCAAAGCGTTTTATGTCTTTCGGGTTTGAGCTCTGGCCAATGTTTCGCTTTAACATATTAGTTCATTGTATAGCAGGACCTACATATATCATGCTATACAAACTTTGTGGTTTGTGGGTCATAGTTTAAAACTGCTAAACATGTAAAAAAATATGTGGTAAAGCCTTCTCAAGGGCGTTGTGACCCTTTTGACACCATTTTTTTAAGAGTCGACCTCTGGTAAAATTTTTAACTGGAACAGGAAGCAGATGCAAAAAATTGAGATGTTGCTCTTAGGTACTCTCGTTATTGTATTGGGTTATTGAGACACAAGTGTTAGCGTTTAAGGCGGATTTACATAACGGTTTTGGTCGCTTCAAAGCGGTACTTTATTACGTAGCTTACAAAGCGTCAAGGCGAAACGAAACGGGCAAAGCGTTTATGTAAAGAACCAATTAATGGCGACTTATAACCATAAACCCATAACCAGATAAAACAGCTGAACGAACCTACCTTATGGAAATCAATGTAATCGATTAATGGTGCCATACCATAACGCTAACGCCATAATCTTGCCATAGCCAACCACAAATCATCTATCCAGATTCACGAGTTCAAAATTGCTTCGTTCTGTGCATAATCGATCACATTGGAGATGGTCATGGATATGGGTATGGTTACGACTATGGCGTTAGGGTTAAGGAAGTTTAATTATCTCTTAAGTCCGCCTTAAGCTGGAGACATTGGTGCTTTAACGGTAACCGTATCGGTAACCTTTTAACAGCTGATTCGACCAACCTTATGAACCGTATCGTAGTTAGTCAATTGGTTTTTGGGTTACCGTCGTAACGATAAACAACTGATTACGTTAGGGATACGACATACGGCACCAATGACTGCCGCTTTAAGGCGGTGCCACCATGGCATTTTTCATATAGATGCGTTTAACACAAGCTTATGCATTCCAATAACATCGCCACAATCAACCAAGATGTTGTGTTTGTAAATATGAAGGAACTTCAGACGTGGCAATTGAAGTTTATTACTCCTTGCCCATTCACATACAAAATTTCGCGAAGCATTGGTATAAACATTATCCCCTTACAACAAGGATACTTGCTAACATATTTTGTGTCGTATTCATTTACCTGCGAAAAATGTTAGAAAATTTACCAACCAGGGGGAAAAATAATTTCACTTGTAAAGTGTGTCAACACCCTTAACCAAAACAAATGTCACATTCTACTTCTTATGCTTTGCTTGTAACAAAATTTGGGAGATGGCTACATTTCAATATCAGATGGCGCCAGTGTCGCTCATTCTACCGTTCTCCATAAAAATGCGTGCAATCTACTCATAATGCATAAGCTTGTGTTAAACTCATCTAAATGAAGAAGTGCTTATGTGTCGGACCTATTAAGATTTAAAAGAGTGCTGCCAATACACAAAACTTCAGTCGTTATTTTGCCATTTTCCTCAATTCTTCTAATTGGAACTGTCAAATACTTCCCAAAGCACTTTTTTCTGCTCTTGCGCTCAAATTCGATTCGAACGTGGAGCATCTCTGAAGTGTGTTTCATTCACAGCAGCGACGGGCGGTTTTCTACAAATTAGTTTTATATTAAAAAATAATTATTTATATATTTTATCTGTGCATGTGAGGTTAAAAGAAGTGTGATATATTACAAGTGACGAAATATATTTTATGGTGTGTGTAAAACAACAGCGAATACCGTGGGTGCTGCAAGCAGTGCTGCTCAGTTAAGCTTGCCGAGGCAGCGAGCTGCCAACCAGCCAAAAAAATTGTCGGGCTGGGAATAGTGAAAAATTTTGTTTTATTTTAGTGGTTTCATAAGTGTAATGTATTATTGTTTTTGTTTTTATTCAATCGAAGCTGCATACTTAATTTTTAAATTGCAAAAATGAATCCTTCTGGATTTACGGCAGCGCTGCTGTGTTGGGGAATTCTCTTCGCCAGCTCAACCATACGGGATGTTTCTGCAGGTAATTATAAGTTGGAATACTTTTTATATGTTAATCAACATGTTTTATTTTATAGTAAGAAATGATGGAAATGTTTTTTAAACGTTTCTAAATGCAACTGAACTACAAACTCCTGTAAAATTTTATGGGTGTGACTCCAAATTGAAAACATAATGGCGATGTCTCATCGTACATATTTTTGCTCTTGCTTAGTTACTTTTATTTACCAGCCATTTGTCTGGCCTCATATTCTTTATTTGTTGACTTACCGCTTTAGGTTGCTCATTTCGGTTGGGTTTGTGCATACAGCGCTTTTCAAGCTGAGCTCACTGCTCTAGGGTTTGATAGCCACGATCAGTGCTTACGAAATAGGTAGCCAAAACAGAGAGCATAAAAGCAACACCCAAATTCCAACTACATACTTATCAAACCTGAGAGAAAAAAAAAAAATACAGTTGCTTTAAGCAGGAGGTTAATTAATATTTTACATGCAGCTCCAATGATCATTGCGTGATTCATCATTCTAATACTTTAATAGAAGTATCAATAGTTCATTTCAAAGTCATAGTTATATGCTTTTAAATGGTGAAATCTTACACTACTTCAGAAATCATTAACCCGTCATGGCCGGTATTTTGCTCTACGCTTCCGCATCATGTAATACGCATGCGAAATGTTTCGTTCAATAGTGCAGTTGCGTATCAAGCACGTGCATTTATATTGGGTGATGAATTGATTCCTGCATCTTTTCGATAGAAACTTAACAAAATACATGCCTACATATAGATTACATGCCATCTGTATCAATATTGCATAAACATAATGTTTGCCATCCATATGTATAGTCCCTGCAGCGGGTGGTACTTACTAGTGCCGAACACTCGTCTTTTTTTGGTCATACCGCATTTGACATTTATATTAGGCTAAATTCTATTCTTTTAAGATCAAAAATTGGACAACTTAAGAGTTAAGTACAGCAAGTAAAGAAATTTAATATTTTCCTATGTATTTATATATTTCATCTGGACATTTATTGATACTTTCGACTCTAAAACATTGAACTCTAAGCGGATGTATCGTAACTAGAGCTCACAGCCATAATTGTGCCTAATCGCGTTGCAGGGGAACTTTATATTGCATTGTTATTCCAGGTTTATATAAATATGTACATATATTTATTGATGTCGTATAAACAACTCCTTTTAGCTCCTTGACAACTTGATAATGATTCTGCATACCTCGTAGACTTATTGACTAAACATGAATATTAAGTTATATCAAAGGACATTGCATTCAACAAACGTCTAATTAACTTGATTAAAAGAGTAATAAACGACCATGGCTCAAAACTTCTCATTTTCTTTACCATCCGCACTGACTTCGTAGCATCCAAATGTTACCAAACCTATCTTCATTATGTGGCGCTTGGGAATCACATTAATTGCCCTAACCTTTATGCCACGTCTCCCATAGCAAAATACTCTAGTGTCGTTGTTGTTGTACTGACGATAAAGCCACTCCCCGAAGGTTTTCGGGAGTGTTATCGATGTTGATGGTCCTTTGCCGGATGCAGATCTGGTACGTTCCGGTAACAAAGCACCATTAAGGTACTAGCCCGACCATCTCAGAAACTATTAATATGTCCATTAAACCTTCTAGACCATAACTGCCTCGGGCCATTATTTTCTTATATCGACTACCTATAGGTCTGGGGTTTGTATGCTCTACCGCGAGAACATTGCTAGCTCACCCTCGATCTGCATACTGCTATAGGTGAAACTCTTTTCTTTCTGGATTAAAGAGGGTGATACCCCATATATGCCCCGTAGTCAGTAAATCAACGAAGTATGCTAACACACAACCCCAAACCTGTTTTTGTTGTAGCAGTGCTTCGCCCCATGAAATAGGCGAATACTCACAAATTGTCATTAGTATCCTCCAAAGGGAGAACGAGGAAACTTGCAGACCAGAGAGAAAGGGGTGTTAGAGGCATTGGTTCAACATTGAAAATGAAAAGATGGTTGGTGTTGTTGTTGTTGTTGTGATGATGGCTGGTGTCATGTGCGGACATGTTACAAACAGGACATACATTTTAACTGGGTTGATCCAGGCGTAAGTTTGCGCTAGAGTTCGGAAATTCATTCTCTTCGTAAGGATTCTCGCATCATTGTATAAGTGGTGTTCTGAGGACATAAGAAGACAATCCGTAGCCATTTTGAGAGCGAAGTTTTGACAGGTCTGTAGTTTTTTCCAGTGCGTATCCTTTGGGCGCGGTGACCATATTGGCGACGCGTAGCATGCACGTGGCCGTCTAATTGCTTTCTAAGTGGTAATGAGGGTTTCTTTATCTTTACTATAAGTGCTACCGGCAGGAGATTTGAGGATTTTGTTACAGCTCTGGATTTTAGGTATGTATATTTGCGAATGCATGCTCGCCAAAATCTAGTTGCTGATCGAACGTCACACCCAGTTTTTTTTATTTTATTTTATTTATTTATTTACGATCTTGAAAATCTATATAATTTAATAAGGTACAAAGTATTTTTAATGGTTACATATTTGTTTCAATTCATTGAATTTCTTTGACTTCAACTATATGATAATCTATAAAATTATTTACTAATTGGATGCGAGAAATTCGATAATGTAATTCATCAGGTCTCTTAAGCTAGCCCAACCTTTCCGGCCCAATCGAAAAACGAGACCGTACTAAATTGCACAATATTTAACGCTAATTTAACACGGGTTGTTAGGGGTTTAGATGATACGTTCCTGAATTGCACCAACGCTTGCCGACGAGTTAGATGCATTCCACCTTTTGAGACTAGGAGGAAGGAGGACCCTTTCGAGAATTTCAATGACGTGCCGTGGTTAACTGTATCAAAAGCTTTTGATAAGTCTAGCGCTACGAGTACTAATCTGTGGTGGGGTTCTCGATACGTTTAGCATGGTCGTGGTGCTACGTAGTTTAGAAAGCCAAGCAGATGATTGGCAAGTCGCAGGCTTGCGGAGAAGTAGGGGAGCAGAATGTCGTCGAGTCTCTTGGCTACTTGCGAAAGGAGAGCTATCTGACGATTTGATTCTCTTGTGTTATCTGGTTTACCATGCTTTATTATTATTATTATTATATTTATTTATTACAGTCTTTAAGACATAGTTGATGTTAAGTAAACATTTGTTTCATTAAATATTAAGTGTTTTACAATATAAAAATAATTTTACTTTAAACTTTAATTATTTAATTAATTAATATTTTCACAATCTTTTATCTCAGTAGGTAGTTCATTGTACATTTTGTACCCTGTGTATTCTAAAGTCTTCTTTGCGAACTCTGTTCTTACTCTAGGCAAACTTATATTATTGCAGTATCTAGTTCCATAACTATGGATCTCGTGATTATATAATATTTTATTGCTCAGGTAACTCGGTAGCATTCCTAATCTTACATGATGTATAAATTTCAAAGTGAAGTAACTTATTGACTGTTTTATACTAAGCCAGTTTAACCGATTCAGCATTATAGTTTTTGATGTTCTTGGGGGACATTTTAATATAAATCGCATTGCCTTGTTTTGTTTTATTTGTAGTCTTTTAATTTGCATATCACTCGCTATCAGCAGAATTGTAGGACAGTATATAAAGTGCGGCTCAATAATTGAACGATGCACCATTTTTTGATGACGTTGACTAATATGTTTACATGTTCTGTACATGAATCCTATTTCCTGCGCAATTTTTCTTTCAAGATAATTTATATGTTCTCCAAAATTCAGGTTTTCATCAACTAAAACTCCTAAGTACTTCATTTCATTTACTCTTTGAATTAAGTTGTTTTTTATCTTCAGGGTTATATTGTTTAAATCATTATTACGTATGATGTTCTGGTTTTTGCAAAATACCATGAACTTAGTCTTAAGTATCTATATTTAACTTCAATTTTTTAAGGCACAACCAGTTGTATAGAGAGTCAAGATCTTCTTGTGCTTTCTGCATTGCACAGTCGGCATATTTCTCACTGATGGTGAGCAGTGCATCATCCGCAAATAGACGTATATTGCAATATTTTAATCATTTATGTACAATGTAAATAGTATCGTTGGTGCAAGTACTGAACCTTGTGGCAATCCGATATCTACATCCACAACCGATGAGACTGCGTTTCCAATTACCGTCCTTAGCTTTCTGTCACTGAGATAACTTCGGAACCTTTCCAAAGTCTATCAACTGTTTCAAGTCTAAAAAGACAGACACCACAACTTTTTTATCTGATATATCTCCTTTCCATTATTTATTATTAGCGGACGGACCCTCGCCAATTTGCATTTTACGGGGATGACGAAGGTGGACCAAGACAGGTTGAAGACATGCGCTATATACTTGCAGAAAGCACGCTAACCACAAACCTCTTGCTGTTTTGTACCTACATTTACAGCTTCAATCCTTGTTCTGTACCCCTTTTACCAAATCCAAATCCGAACAGTTTGGACTTCCATAGGCAGCCCCCTTCTTCTTTCTAATGTATTACATATTGATGTTTATATGATAAAATACAAGTCTCATTCCTTGTCTTCAAAAACCATTTCCTTAAAAATATTATCTAATATATAAAATTCTTCTGTCACGGTTTTAGAGGCTGAACTCCTCCGAAACGGCTGAACCGATTCTCATGAAATTTTGTCAGCATATTGGGTAGGTCTGAGAATCGGCCAACGTCTACCTTTTTTTCGCTACGTGTCTAGGGTCTTGAGATCAAAACGTGGACCTGGGTACCCCTAGAATGTGTTTATACAATATGGATATCAGATGAAAGCTGTTGATGAGTGCTATAGTACAGGATAATTTTCATACCCCTGGGTGACTAGGGTCTCGAGATATAGGCCAAATCGTGGACCCGGATACCCCTAGAATGTGTTTATACAATATGGATATCGAATGAAAGGTGTTGATGTGTGCTATAATACAGAGTAAGTTTTACACTGCTGAATGACTAGGGTTTGATATAGGCCAAAACATGGACCCGGATACCCCTAGAATGTGTATGTATTATGGACATCAAATGAAAGATATTGCTGAGAGCTCTAAAGTTCATTGTGATATTCGATTTAGACGCATCAACCTGGCAAAACTGATAAATATGCATGCGAAGCCGAAATAAAGACAAGAATTAATAATACCCACATACTTATTTACATACGTCCTATTCGATTTGCCTGAAATTTCGTATATAAATTTGCCTATATTAGTATTTACGATGCTTTTTTCCGGGAAGTATACCAGAGACGGACTGGGACTGGGATTAGGAACTAGGACTGGGACTGAGACTGAGACTCGGAGTGGGACTGGGACTGAGACACGGAATGGGACTGGAACAAAATACATACCACCCTCTGGGACTGGCAATAAGAGATGAAGAAGAAGGAGAAAAACTTGAGAGAAGAGAAAAGAGAGAAGGAGACTGAAGAAAGAGATAGAATGAGACGAAGATGGAGATGAAGCGAAAAAGACGGAGGGAGGAGTGAATAAAAAGATTAGGAAAAAGTGTAGAGGGGTAGGGCAGAGTTAGACGGAAAAGCTTATTAAAATGTATGCAGATAGGCAAAATTTAGGGCAGAACAACGTCTGCCGGGTCTGCTAGTTTCATATAAAAGACTCTGTCTTACTTGTGTCTTAATAATAATAATAATAATAATTCTTATCACTTCCATATGTTAAAATTTTAATGCCGCCATACGAGAATACCTGCATTCTTGTCTAACTAAAAAAAGTACAAATCCTTAAATTTTGCTACAACAACAAATCCTTAACGTTACGCTTTCATGAATGTAATACTCACAACTCAATTGTTGCACTTTTCCATTGTGTTAAACCCTAAATACTTGAGTAGTGCTGCTCAGCCAAGATAAGGTTACACGCAAGCAAAACAAATAAAATCAAAGTTTGCAGCAAAATCCCATCAAACAAGGGTGTTTAATATGACTGCATCGCCGAAGGAGGGCTGCTTGCTGTTCTCATTTTTAAATTTTGTTCTTTGTTAGGTTAAGGATCTATTGTCAGCTTTCTCTCATGTACTCCATATATATGAGCCAAGTATTTGCGCAAGCAATTTAAACATTGATGTTGTGTACTTGTTGTTTTATATTTTTCTTGATACATATAGGGTTTAAAAAAGGGCGTAAACGTGATTGGGGAGTTTCATTTAGGTGCCAGGCAAACCTAAATTAAATTTTGTGCAATATCGTTTTGATTGGCGTGTTTGATTGGATTTTGAGAAATTAAAAAAAAATCTTGATGAAACTAGTAGAAAGAAGTATGCATGTATTTCGGCCATCCATAATATGTGGAAAGTACGTTTGAATATCGCATCAAAACTCCCATGTTCATATCTTTTTTTTTTAACTCGGACGTTGTGGCAGCGCACTGCCCTCAAGTGGCCCGATGAAACCAGGCTAATCCTGTTTTTTTTTTTTTTTTTTAATTCATACATACTTTTTTTGTTTTTTTTATTTTTTTTTGTATCCCAATTTTTATTTATGTGTTACTTATAATTTTTTTGTTACCGAGTCAGTTGCTTCTTAAGCGCCGAGATCTAAAACCGCTCAGCTACAGAGAAACTCATTAGCTGAGAAATATAGATTCACAAAATACAATAGACTAAAAGTATAAATATAATTTTTTAATTATTAAGAGAAGATAGAACCGTCTTTTTTATGGCAAAGATCGAGTCCGAAACATCAATTATTCTCGAGTGAGAGTTATAATCTTCACACAAACATAGAAAAGGTTCGTGTAGTTGGAAATTGCTTCTGCATTGTTTAAGAATTATAGGTTTATAATGCCTTGAAACTCGGCATGGAACATTCAAGTTTACTTCGTTCAATAGAAATGGGCTTGAAATCGATCCATTTAAAAGTCTAGTCATAAATAGTACACCTAGCATTTCTCTACGACTTGCAAGGGTAGGAAGATTTATTAGTTTTAATCGATTAGTGTAAGGAGGAAGATTATACGGAGAGTCCCATTGAAGATTTCTAAAGGCGAAAAGTAAAAACTGTTTTTGAATTGATTCTAGTCTATCCACATGAACTTGATAACGCGGATTCCAAATTATCGATCCATATTCTAATATCGGCCTCACCAATGATGTAAAAAGGGTTTTTGTAACGTAAGGATCACTAAACTCCTTTGCCCATCTTTTCACAAATGCTAAAACTCCTCTCGCTTTATTGACTGTGGCATTAATATGAGGGTTGAAACTAAGTTTGCAATTCATTGTAACTCCCAAGTCGACAAAAACATCAACGCAAGTAACATCAAACATAGAAATTATTTAAAACAAGTTTTTCAAAACGTGGTCATCTTATGGTTTTGAGAAGTTTGATAATTCCTTCACTGCTGTTGTTGTTGTAGCAATGTTTTGCCCCACCTAATAGCTGCGACCGATCACAAATTGTCATCAATATCCTCTAACGGGAGTCCAAAGAAACTTGCTGTTTCGACAGGGGTGAACCATAATGAAAGGGGTGTTAGAGGCGTTGGTTCCACATTACAATTAAATAGATGGTTGGTGTCATGTGGGGACACTTCGCAAGCGGGGCATACATTTTGTATGTCGGGGTTGATCCTGAATATGTAAGAGTTTAACCTGTTACAGTATCCAGAAAGAAGTTGAGCCAGAGTGACTCGCGTTTCCTTGGGGAGTATGCGTTCCTTTTCCGCAAGTTTCGGGTACTTTTCCCTGAGTACTGGATTCACCGGGCAATTCCCGGCATAAAGGTCCGACGCCTGTTTGTGGAGTTCATCAAGGACCTGCTTGTGATTTTTTTGCTTCATACGGCTGAGTTCTCAGGTGCCGTATTTCCTCAAAATGTTTACGGAGATGACTCCTTAAGCCCCTAGGCGATGCTGGCTCATCAATCAGATGTCTGTTGGGATGCCCAGGTTTCTGGGTATTCAACAGGAACTGTTTGGTTAGCATCTCATTTTTTTCCCTGATGGGGAGTATTCTCGCCTCATTATGTAGATGGTGTTCTGGGGACATAAGAAGACAGCCCGTGGCGGTTCTGAGCGCAGTATTTTGGCAGGCCTGTAGCTTCATCCAGTGGGTAGTTTTTAGGCTTGGTGACCATATAGGGGACGCGTAGCACGCAAACGGCTGGCCAATTGCTTTGTATGTGGTAATGAGCGTTTCTTTGTCTTTTCCCCAAGTATTGCCAGCAAGGGATTTGAGGATTTTATTACGGCTCTGGATTTTCGGTACAATTGCGGCTGCGTGCTCACCAAAATGTAGATCCAGACCAAACGTCACACCCAAGATTTTGGGGTGTAGGGCAGTCGGTAGCGTAGTGCCATCGACGTGGATGTGCAAAATGGTCGACATATGGGACGTCCAAGTTGTAAAGAAGGTCGCGGATGATTTAGTCGGTGATAACGCCAGGTTTCGCGATGCGAAAAAAATGAAGAGGTCAGGGAGGTAGCCGTTTATTCTGTTGCAAAGCTCATCGATCTGTGGGCCCGGGCCTGTGGCCATTATTGTGCAGTCATCGGCGTAAGAAACGATAGTAACTCCTTCCGGTGGCGAAGGTAGTTTTGATATGTAAAAATTAAACAAAAGTGGGGATAGGACACCACCCTGTGGCAACCCTTGTTTAATTCTTCTTGGCTTTGATATTTCGTTTCTAAATTGCACCGATGCCTGCCGACCACCCAGATAATTTGCGGTCCACCTTTTAAGACATTGGGGAAGGGTAAACCCTTCCAAGTCTTGCAGTAACGCGCCATTGTTGACCGTATCAAAAGCTTTTGACGGAGACCAGAACATCTAGGAAAGTGGCACCGTCCATTGCAGGAGCTACACTGGGCGGATGTCGCAAACGTATATATTCTGTGCTGGCAAACGGTGCAAAGGTAGGTAGGGACTAAGAGCCTGTTTCCCTGACCTGCACAATTGCTGCCGGAAAAGAGGGGGGAGAAGATGGGAGTAGGGCTGATGCTCGGCATTGCTCCCCACTCTTCTACGGAGATTGTAGGTATGAGTGGGAGCAGCCTTGTGAGTTGGTGGCGCCGTGGGGCGCGAGCAACAGCGGGTACTTGTTGTGGCTTGCTGAGCAGCAGGGCTGCTGGAAGGTGGCGGGGGGCGCTAAGGCGCAGACTACGGGACGTCCTAGGACGTGAACAGCAAGGAGCCACAAAAGATGTATAGAAGTTACGTGGACGTCTGGCTTTGGGGTCTAGCCCAGAACAACCTGTCCGATGCAACCATCCCTTTCACGAGACACACTGACAAGAGTATGACCGTCAGGACCGGGGTCAGGAGACGGACCCGGATTGGGTTCGATACCTTCCCGGAGCAAGAGAATATGGAGCAGTCCTGCTGCAAGGAGCTGCTGAGATGATGACAATTTGTGGGAGGGACGCAACAAATTAAATGGGGTTACACTGAAATGGCAGTCCTTGGTCGGGAAAAATCCCGAGTCGCTACGGTACATAAAACCGACGGCCTTTGGAAGCGTCCTTCACTGCTGTCGTGTTCACATATGTAGTTCTTTCTCAGTTTGGTTAAATGAGAGCAGTACTTTAAGACGCTACAAATCATTTATGTATGTATGTATGTATAATTTATTCAGTCTATGATTAAACAATCTTACAGACTAGAATACAAAAGCAAATAAATACTTAAACAAATAATCAACTGAAAACCACAACGAATAACGTAAGTAACATGACTAGCGAACACAAAAAAAAAAAAGATAATGCAAGTAAAGATTATAGCAACTCTTGCAAAGTTGACTTGAAGATGCTTCTCGACAAAGAAAAATCAATAAAAAACCTCCTTGAGAGTCTATTAAATTCATTTAATGCCCGAAAAATTGGGTCAAAATTACAATAATTAGCCCTGCAAGCACTCATGTAAAATGGAAAAAATGTTCGAAGACTCCGATTAGGTACATTAAATGACACCTTCGCTAAGAGAACTGGGCAATCAAGAGAGCCAACTATTAGATCATAGACGAACATTAGCAGATGTTCTATCCTTCTGAATTCGAGAGGTTGGAGATTTATGAGTAAGCAGCGCGAGTGATAGGATGGAATTGGGTCGTCAAAGTTGAGTGAAAATAGACAAAAACGAGTAAATTTTCTTTGAACCCTTTCAATTGTGGCAGCATAGCAGCTATAGATAGGATTGCAAACAATTGAGGCGTATTCTAGTTTTGAACGAACGAGAGAGGTAAAAAGAGCCTTCCTTGTATAAGGATCCTTAAAGTCTTTTGCATATCTACGAAGAAAGGCAAGGTTTCTGTAAGCCTTGGGAAGCATATAAGAGATATGATTGACAAAAGAGAAAGAGGAATCAAAAACAACACCTAAGTCAATAAATTCATTAACCGAAACCAGTCGAGCACCTGCGATATCGTAGAGGGTGGAATATAAGTTAGATGATTTAGTAAAAGACATGTGGAAACATTTATTCACATTGAGGAAGAGATTATTGGCATTAAACCATTCAATAAGATTATTTAGGTCATTTTGTAGGAGTAGGGAATCCGACTCGGCATTAACTCTATGAAATAACTTTAAATCATCTGCAAATAGAAGGAAAGAGGACGAAAAAAAACAGGAACTAATATCATTTATAAAAAGCACAAACAACAAAGGCCCGAGAATGCTACCCTGAGGAACTCCAGACGTTGCATAAAAAGGTAGGGACTTGCAGCCCTCTATTTCAACACATAGAGACCGGTTCGATAGATACGATTTTAACCAAGATAAGAATACAGAGTGAAATCCAATATACTCAAGTTTAGATAGTAAGATTTGATGTGAAACTTTATCAAAAGCCTTTGAGAAGTCGGTATATATGGTATCAACCTGGCAGCCATCCTTAAATGCAGAGATACAGAAATCAGAAAACGACCCTAGATTAGTGACAGTAGAGCGACCAGCAACAAACCCATGTTGACGCGGGTCAATCACCTTTTAATGATAAAAGACAACTTCTCCTTTATGATTTTTTCGAAAAGCTTTGAGCATACTGTGAGTTTGGCAATCGGCCTATAGTTAGAGATGTCATTTTTATTACCAGATTTAAAAATAGGACAAATTGAGCTCCTTTTCTATCTATCGATAAAAGTTCCAGAGGACAGAGATAAATTGAAGATATGGCAAATGGGAGCGCAGAGAGTTAAACTACAGTGCTTCAGTACAAAGGCGCAAAGGCCATCAGTGTCACAACTTAGCGAGGGTTTAAGGGAAAGCATAGCATTGCGAACATCATCCTCTGAGATAATGAGGGAGCCAAAATCAATCTGATCACAAAGTCCCGAGCGCGAATGAGAGCCAGCCAAACCTACATTGGCATCATCAAAGTTAGATTTAAAGAATTCCGCAAAAAGCTCATCTGTTTCAGTTAGCGACTGGGAGCTTACCCCATTAAAGGTCATACAGATCGGAATATTCGTTGAACCACGTTTGGAGCGGATAAAGTTCCAAAAGGCTATTGGATTTTCTTTAAGCTCATCTTCGAGCCTACGCATGTAGCGATTATAAAGAAATTTTTCGAGAACATTAAACTGACGCACACTATTAATGTACTGTTCCCTAAGAGAAATGTTTTCCCTATTTGCCTTATATAATTTATTGAATTTGTTACGCTTGTTTTTCAACCTTTAAGCGTTATGTTATACCAAGGTAATTTATACAACCTAGGCCTAAAACGAGGCACTGTAATATGAAATATCTCAGATAACTTCGATAAGAAAAGGTCATAACACATGCTGACGTCATTAGAGAGAAATATATTTGCCCAGTTAAGTGCAAGTAAGACATTGTTCAACTCACTGAAATCAGTAAGTCGAAAGTTAAAAGGAGAGTTATCCAATGGCGTCAGCGTAGGGATAGCAGCAAAGGTATTTAATTGAATGACAAGCGGTAAGTGATATCTATCGGATGGACACACAGGAAGAGTACTATCAGAGAGATCAAATATTAAATTCTCATCGACAAACACTAGATCAAGCAACCTCGAAAGAGTATTAAATAAATTATTGATTTGAATCAAATCGTAACTTAAAATATTATCTATAAGATTGATTAGAATACCATTACATTGAAAGTCTGTCCAAACAATATTAGGCAGATTGAAATCACCAAGTATGCAAAAACTCGCATCAGGGTGGCTTTCGCATAGATTGACGATGTTCTCGACATGAGATGAGTATAAGGAATCACCACTGTTCGGCGGTATGTACGAGCAACATATGAAAGTTGAACTAGAGGAACTGGAAATACAGACGCACAGCTGATCTAGTAATGAATCATGATGTAGAAGTTGAAACCTCGATGAATGCAGGTTTCTGTTAACTGCAATCAACACTCCACCCCCTTTCTTTTGACCAGTTTTCACGGAGTCTCGATCTTTCCGGAAGGTTAGGAATAACTTAGAGTCAAAGTATTCTTCATCAAAGAAGTCTTCATTGAGCCACGTTTCCACAATGACATAAACGTCATAGTCCATACGAGACGAAGACAAAAGAAAATCATTAGATTTGGTGCGCATGCCGCCGACATTTTGAAAGTAGACTCTCAAACGTGCATTCGTTGATCAAGTGTGGATATTATGATTGTTGTTGAGTTGATCATTACGTGAACCTACGATACCGATGGGTTTTCTCCGATTTTTGGAAAAAACCGAAATGGCTTTATAGTGACATTAGAGGGCCACAGAGCAGGATCAAATAGCTTATTATAATCTGCTGAGCGCACACGAACTTTAAACGAAACTCTCACCAAAGAGTTGATGTCAGCATCCCTCCTTACTAACTTAAAACAAGCCAACGCTGATGTATCAATTTTGATATGCTCGGATATATATTTAACAATTTTTTCCTCTGTGACCGAGCGTCTGAAAGATGAAATATGGATCCATTTATATGGTACAAAAACATCCAGCTCAGCATTGTTATTATTGCCATTATATATTATATGTTTCAGTATTCGTATTACTATATAAATGTTTTTACATGTAGTTTTATTTAAGCCGTAGCGAATTTTTTACAAAAATTTTTTGTTATAATGTCGTTGTATTTATAAATTGTTACCATATATTTTTCTATCTCGATAATTTTTGTTTAAGTTGTTACATATCTGTGAGGACTATGTCCGGTAGATAATAATAATAATAATAAATAATAATAAATAATATTTAATTCATTTGGAGCACGTGCGCTTCGAATAACTGTGGTAGGAGCCTTAGGTGATTTGCTAGTAGGGCAAGCAGTGACAGTGGCATATGATAGAGTATTTACTGACTCACTATTAGTAGCAATTGTCGAAAAATTAGAATGAGTAATAAAAAATCCGCTCTGTATGGAATCGCCCGCTGGGGGTGCAGAACCTTTCAATCTCACCTTATTTTTTGTTGACGTATTTGAAGAATTGATTATGTTAGATGTCAGAGCATTTGACAATGATGATTGTGTAATAGTTGCAGGTGAAGAAGTAAATGCATTATTAATGTTGGTTGTAAGAGCATTTGACAATGTTGACTGAGGATTAATTGTAGGTGAGGTTGCCAATGTATTTGACTTCCCAAGGCAGTCGGTTCTATGTACCGGAGCGACTCGGGATTTTTACCGACCAAGGACTGTCATTTCAGTGTAACCCCATTTAATTTGTTGCGTCCCTCCCACAAATTGTCATCCTCCCAGCAGCTCCTTGCAGCAGGACTGCTCCATATTCTCTTGCTCCGGGAAGGTATCGAATCCAATCCGGGTCCGTCTCCTGACCCCGGTCCTGAGAAATGGTTTTGCTGCATCTGCCGGAAAAGAATCTTTTTAGGACGGTCATACTCTGTTCAGTGTGTCTCGTGTAAGGGATGGTTACATCGGACAGGTTGTTCTGGGCTTGATCCCAAAACCCGACGTCCACGTAACTTTTATAAATCTTTTGTGGCTCCTTGCTGTTCACGCCCAAGGGCGTCCCGTAGTCTACGTCTAAGCGCCCCCCACTACCTTCCAGCAGCCCCGCTGCTCAGCAAGCCACAACAAGTACCCGCTGCTGCTCGCGCCCCACGGCGCCAACAACTCAAACAGCTGCTATCACTCATAACTACAATCTTCGTGGTAGAGTCGGAAGCAATGTTGAGAAACAGCCCCTGCCCCGTCTTCTCCCCCCCCCCCCCCCCCCCGCTCTTTTCCGGCAGCAATCGTGTAGGTCAGGGAAGCAGACTCTTAGTCCCTACCTCCGTTTGCACCGTTTGCCAGCACAGAATATATATGTTTGCGACATCCGCCCAATGCAGCTCCTGCCTTGGGTGGTGCCACTTTCCTAGATGTTCTGGTCTCCGCGACGGCAACCCCCGACGGGTTTCATCGCGCCATGTTGCCAGGTCACAAACCCAAATCATCCGGGTACCCCAAAGCTTGCCCAAGGACGCCCAGTCCCAGGGCCCCAACAGCAATTGCGTCCTGGCCTTCCTCAACCAAGGCGTAGTCACCCGTCACTTACCCCCCAGAGTGGCGACGTCTCCCCCCATGCACTTCAGAATTCTGCAGTTAAACTATAATGGACTAACTGGGAAGATTACGGAGATAGTCAATTTCATGAAGCGGCACAACATCCGCATTGCTGCGATTCAAGAGACTAAACTCACAGCACGATCTGCATTGCAGACCTGCTCTGGGTATAATGTCCACAGAAAAGATCGCGAGAGCGGAAATGGAGGCGGCCTCGCGTTTATAATACACCACTCTGTGCAATATCACATATTTGATCCTGGCATCGACCGCAGGGACAATGTCTTAGAACGTCAAGGCCTATCTGTCCGGTCAGGCGATGCAAACCTAGAAATCATCAACATCTACATCCCCCCTGCCACCTGTTGCCCCAGTGGATACCGCCATAATATCAGAGCCTTACTCACTGGCAACAATCGCATTATCTTAGGCGATTTCAATGCCCATCGTGATCTATGGCATTCAAATTTGCGGGCGGACAGTAGGGGTGAGATGTTAGCGGATCAAATAGAAGAAACGACGTTCTGCACAATAAACGGAGACGCCCCCACACGTATGGTAGGAAGCTGTCACAGTTCAGCAGATATCTCAATCGTGAGCTCAGAACTCGTAAACTGCGTCAACTGGCAGCCGATGGTATCATTGGCATCCGACCACCTGCCTATACTTATTTCGCTCGAGCGTACCGCCGACTTCATCGTCACCGAAAAACGCACTTTCATAAACTTTAAAAAAGGAAAGTGGGAAGAATATAAATCTTTTACAGACAACCTCTTTGCTGCCCTCCCTATCCCGACTGATGCCCGCCAAGGGGAGCGTGCCTTCCGCAGGGTCATTGAATCCGCCTCGTCACGTTTCATCCCCGCCGGAGGCCGCAAACTTAGCGAGAGAACGTGACCTTATAAGGCAGCTTGATCCAGGCGACCCCCAAATAAGAGATATAAACCAACGCATCAGATTGCTTGTGGATGAACACAAGCGGGCGAAATGGGAGGAGCACCTAAGAGGTTGTAACCTCTCTACCGGTGTGGGTAAACTTTGGTCCACCGTAAAGTCCCTATCGAATCCGACTAAGCACAAATACAAAGTTTCCATCGCCTTTGGCGACAAAGTGCTGTCGGATGCGAAAAAATGCGCGAGCGCTTTCTGCCGACAATATATAATGCATTCTACGGTCGACAAAGATAGACGGAGGGCCAACAGACACGCACATAAACACAAATTCAGCGCGTCACCAATCACCATCACCGCTAAAGAGGTTGAGGACGCCATTGGTCGCGCTAAACCATCCAAAGCAGTGGGCCCAGACGGCATAGCCATGCCGATGCTTAAAAGCCTATGGAAAGAGGGTTTCAAATATTTAGCGCAGGTCTTCAACCTGTCTCTTTCCACCTTTGTTATACCCGAGAAATGGAAAATGGCCAAGGTGGTCCCGCTACTAAAGCCTGGTAAACCAGCTCACATAGGAGAGTCGTATCGTACGATATCTCTCCTATCGCCAGTAGCAAAGACGCTCGAAGCCATTTTGCTCCCTTATTTCCAAGCAAATTTGCAGCTAGCCTCCCATCAGCATGGCTTCAGAAAACTCCATAGCACTACCTCCGCGCTAAATGCTATTAGCAATAAATTGCGGTTTAAATCAAAACCCCCACCATAAAACAGTACTCGTCGCGCTAGACCTATCAAAAGCTTTTGATATGGTCAACCATGGCTCGTTACTGCAAGACCTGGAAGGGTCTACCCTTCCCCCATGTCTTAAAAGGTGGACCGAAAATTATCTGGGTGGTCGGCACGCATCGGTGCAATTTAGAAACGAAACATCAAAGCCAAGGAGAATTAAACAAGGGCTGCCACAGGGTGGTGTCCTATCCCCACTTTTGTTTAATTTCTACATATCTAAGCTGTCTTCACCACCGGAAGGAGTCACAATCGTTTCCTACGCCGATGACTGCACAGTAATGGCCACAGGCCAAGGCCCACAGATCGATGAGCTATGCAATAAAATAAACGGCTACCTCCCTGATCTCTCCAGTTTTTTCGCCTCGCGAAACCTGGCATTATCACCGACTAAATCTTCCGCGACCTTATTTACTACATGGACGTCCCAAATGTCGACCATTTTGAACATCCACGTCGATGGCTCTACGCTACCGACTGTCCTACACCCCAAAATATTGGGTGTGACGTTTGATCAGGATCTACATTTTGGTGAGCACGCAGCCGCAATTGTTCCGAGAATTCAGAGCCGTAACAAAATCCTCAAATCCAGTACTCAAAGTAAAGTTTCCAAAACTTGCGGAAGAGGAACGCATACTCCCTAGGGAAACGCGTGTCACTCTGGCTCAACTTCGTTCTGGATACTGTAACAGGTTAAACTCTTACCTATCCAGAATCAACCCCGACAAACAAAATGTATTCCCCGCCTGCAATGTGTCCCCACATGACACCAACCATCTCTTTAATTGTAATGTGGAACCAACGCCTCTAACACCCCTTTCCCTATGGTCCATCCCTGTTTAAACAGCAAGTTTCCTTGGACTCCCGTTAGAGGATATTGATGACAGTTTGTGATCGGTCGCGTCTGTTAGGTGGGGCGAGGCACTGCTACAACAACAACAACAACAATAATGATTGTGTGATAGTTGCGACTGTAGAAGTAGATGAGGCTGCCAATGTATAAGTGGATTCAGGAACATTATAAGCCAGAGCAAACGAAGATTGTGTTTGTTTATTTGCAAATGTAGATGTGAAAGAAGATGGATGTTGAGAAGAGGCAAATGTAGACAGAGCGCGAAAATTATTAGAATAGGAACCGTTTGATGGCTGCATAGAAATTGTTAGTGGACTATGAACATTAGAGTTGACATTATTTCTGCTGTTGAGATCCGGAGAATATGCAGGAACACTCAAATTATTGTTGGACGAAGGCAAAGAATTTATTAGTTCTTCCTTTAGCGAGTCAAATTATTTAGAAAACTTTAGGAATTTATTATCAATAGCACTTGTGATTAGCTCAAAACCAAGCTTTTGAGCGGTGAGCACAGAATCAAGAGCTTTACAGAGCTTATCCGGCATATCTACACACTCTTCACACACGTACAACAAATGACGATTAGATTTACAGCTGAATTCAGTAAGCCGTCTCCAGTCACTATTAGAGACTATTTGGGGTGAAAATCACTTTTGAGACAATTTGCCATTCTGTAAGCTGTCTCGCGTCTCCAGCCTCACAAAAGCAATCACTAATTTGTGAGCTGGGCCGGGGTAGATCACAAACGTGAAAATTTCAGAAAAAGTATGAAAATTATTTGCGAAAAACGCTTTAAATATATTTTTTTTATTCCTAAAATTAAAATAAGCATAGAAAAAATGAAAAAACAGAAAATACTTAAAAAAAAAATCGAACTCTATGTGGCGCCGCTGAGATTCGAACCAAACACTTTGGGATTTTGTATAAAAGTTGTGATCGGCGTCTTAGCAAGCTCAGCCAAAATACCACCCAACTTTATGTTAACAAAATGCAGTGCTATATTATTTGTTCAATGTATGAGTAAATTGTCATTTTGGTGAATTTCGTCGATATGGTGAATTGTTTTTGTGACTTTGTTAATTACGGCTGAATTCTGTAATTCAGTCTCATCTCAAGTCTCTAAATTTGAGATTTTCCTTGAGAGACAATTTTTGTGACTTGAGATGATTTCGGTATTCAGTAAACGAAAGTCACAAAAACAATTCACCATATCAACGAAATTCACCAAAATGACAATTTACTCATACATTGAACAAATAATATAGCATTGCATTTTGTCAACGCAATGTTGAGTGGTGTTGTGGCTGAGCTCGCTAAGATACCGTTCACAACTTTTATAGAAAATCCGAAAGTGTGTAGGTTCGAATCTCAGCGGCGCCACTAGAGTTAGAGTTCGATGTTTTTTTTAAAAAAACACGACCGCACACAACGAATATCCACAATGTATATGATTTAGCAGACAAAACCATATAAAAATAACTTCAGAGCTTAGAGACTTACAGCTGAATTCAGTAACCCGTCTCTAGTCACTATTAGAGACTCTTGGGGGTGAAAATCACTTTTGAGACAATGTGCCATTCTGTAAGCATCTCCAGCCTCACAAAAGCAATCACTAATTTGTGAGCTGGGTCGGGGCAGATCACAAACATGAAAATTTCAGAAAAAGTATGAAAATATTTGCGAAAAATGCTTTAAATATGTTGTTTTACTCCTCAAGCCCAGCCACAATACCACCCAACAACATTATGTTGACGAAATGGTTCATTGTATGAGTAAATTGTCTTTTTGGTGAATTTCGTTGATATGGTGAATTGTTTTTGTGATTTCGTTTACTGAATACCGAAATAATCTCAAGTCACAAAAATTGTCTCTAAAGGAAAATCTCAAATTTAGAGACTTGAGATGAGACTGAATTACAGAATTCAGCCATTAGTCTAAAGAAGCTGCTGGTTAAGGCGTTGGCTTCACATATCCGTTTAAAACGTTTGTGTAGGCACCCTGTAAAAGCACCGAAATCGGTCTTTTCTCTGTTTTAGATATCGAATTTTTGGATTTAACTTTCCTTACTTTATTTTTATTAATTAGATATCGAATTTGGGATTTACCTTTCCTTACTTCATGTTAATTTTATTCCGATATATGGTTCGAATAGTGGGTGTCACTTTAAGGAAAACTCGATAACAGCTGAACATAAACAAATAGGTAAATGACTTCTTCTGACAAATTGGTCCTAGAGTAATCACTGTCACAACCAGTATCCCTTATTGAAATTAATTATAAAATGTATAAGCGACAAAATAATTTCGCTGTTTTTACAGTGTGCTGAAAAAAATTTCTTTTTAATTTTTGAGATCGTGACGAATCCTGGGGCACACTTTTTTAGTGATACGCTCTAGTGTACATACTTTGACATCGAAAATTATAAACATATTGCTCTACATTTGTAAAATCAACCATATTGATTATAAATAATAATAAATGGCACAATGTTTCATAAAAAACCACGTAATAAAATAAATTGTATTAGAACATAAATACAATTTTTCACACAAAGTGTGAAAACTTTTAATTACCTCAAGCTTTTAACGCAATCCATGAAATATGTAAAAGTTAATTACATGAACTTGACAGAGATCGGCTGGACAAATGCCAGCAAATATTTCGGAGGGCTTAAGTAGGTCATCGCTTTAATCGTTATATCGTAAATTTTCATTTCAACAACTCACTGGAGCAGTATAAAAACAAATGAATAATATTCAAATGAAATAAAACAAAATGTTAATAAACAATCTTAAATCGCTAAGTTAGTATAAATGTACTCAAATATGTATGAAATATTCTTTAAAACATATTTCAACAGTTGTTGTTGTAGCGATAAGGACACTCCCCGAAAGCCTTGGGGAGTGTTATCAATTTTGAGATCATTGCTGGAATGTACGGGGATAATTTTGGGATGATTTTGATACTTTTTTTAGTAGTGTTCGGGATCATTCCGGGACTTTTTGACATTATTTTGGTTTTTTTCGAGACTGTTTTAGGAACTGTTTCGATATTTCGAGATTATTATGGGCAGTATTAGGGCACGTTTCGGGATTATATCGGGACTATTTTGAGATCGTTATGTTGCAATTATGTAGCAGAGTATACAAAAATTCATTTATGATGCGAAAAGTTATCGGGGCAGTTATTATTAACGCATTTATATAGGCATGTTATCGCTAACACTGGTTAATGAGGGGTCGTGTTGGTTGATTAACAATTTGTTATCGGAAAAACGAACCGATATCGAAGAGTTATGGAGCTAATATCGATTTGTTATCGGAAAAACAACGATTTTTTTCGACTTCCATATCGATGGACGATAAGGACACTCTCCGAAGGTTTTGGGGAGTTTTGTCGATGTTAAGGTCCTAGCCCGACTGGCCGATAAAATATAAAAGATAAATTATAATGTCCGTAAACCGAAGCGAAAAAAATCAGTAAGAAGCCGATGACTCGGCTATAAAAAGTGGCTAACAAACCGATATTATTAAGATAAAAAATATTTTTTTGATAAAAAGTTGATATTTTCTTATTACAAATAGATATCTTTTCGATGTCAAATTAATATGTTTACGATAAAACGTCGATATTTTTTCGATAACAAATAAATATTTTTTTGATAGCAAAAGGAATATCTTTTTAGTAGCAAATTGAAAGACTTCCGATAAAAAATCTGTTTTTTCGACAACAAATAGATATCTTTTCGATAACTAATCGATATGTATTCCAAAAGAAATCGATATTTTTTGATAGTTATTCCATTAATTTTCGATAGCAAATGGATATTTTACCGATAAACTTTCGATGATAACAAGATATTTTTGCGATGACAAATTAATTTTTCTACTAGAAATTGATAACTTTATACAAAATCGTCATTTTTCTATAAATTTCCGATTATAAATCGATCACAGTAATAGTTTTATGTACCTGGCCGATAACACGTCGATAAACCGATAACAGATGGATAACAAAGAGATGATTCCTCCAAAGAGATGATTCCTCCGATTAATTTCATTTCCTGTCCTTAACAGGTACATATATTATTTGTTTACAGCAACTCTGTAAGATAAAATATAGTAATAGATTAGGTCTTAATAGAACGTGACTTATACTTTTTTCGGAAATTTGTTGTTATCGTTCACTGACGATCCCTTTTATTTTGCTTGTAAAACGGTCGTTTTTTGTGAGAAACCGAAACCAGCAGTACCGGCATACAACAGTTATTTAAAAAATGATCATTGAATAACTGTTGTAGTTGAAAATATGGGATAGATTTACACACTAAGCACTACTTTCTCTATGTCCAGTTAACGCTGACCGGTCTAATATTTGACAGATCAATAATCGAATAATGTCGTTGGGTTATCCTTTTATGTATTCACTGTGCAATTACGGAATTAAGATCGCTTGAAGTAATAAATCTTACCTTAAATGTATTTTTTGTATTAACTTTCAGATTCCTATAGTGATTACTTTTCCGATTATGATTGCAATCAGCCACTAATGGACCATGCCGTTCTAACGGCCACTTCATCATTAAACGACCGTGGACCGGAGAAAGCCCGCCTTAATGGTAAGTGCTGATAAAATATGTATTAATCTTTCGTGATTATTTAGATATATATAAAAAAAATACACATGTATGTATGTATGTAGACGAGTATATCCCCTGGTGTGAAAGAAGAATGAATGCAATTTTTCATGCTTAAGTTGTTGGAGTATAAATTGTTTATTATATGTAGATAGATAGATATATGTGTTTTTTAATTTAAAATATGTTTTGTTATTGTATTTTATTATTTGCGCTGTTACTCTGAATTAGTATAGTTTTGTTTGCATTTTAATTTTTATATTAGGGTGGCTCACTTTGAGTCGATGTTTTGTTTTTGGTTTCATCCAAAAATCTGACACTTTATAGCTTGTTTTATGTGGAGGCTTGTGAATAATGACAGGATTTTCAATTTCAATGACACTGGCAATGATTTTTACAGTTCGCCAGCACTAAATTTTGTTTTCCATTAGGTCAAAATGACTGCCATTAACGCCGGTCACTGACTGGAAGTCGATAAAGCAGTGTGTGGTGAAAACCTAAGATACATTTTTGTATTATTTATTTCAAAACCCGTTTTAATATTTTCTATTGTTTTGCTCGCTGTCGCATTATCTATTGATGGAACACTAGTTGGCAAACTGTCGTTTGGAGTTAAAACATACGGCGTTGTATTTATTGAACATACCGTTTTTATTGAAATTACCAAGGTTTTGGTTTGACCTAGTAAAAACCAAGCATAACATAGAATAATCTTTTAAGTATTAGTATACTTTTGGGCAATTCACAAGGTATTTTATTGTCTTACTTACTTAATTTGCGATCAACCGTTTAACAGATTATGGCAGTCCAGAAAGGGGTGTCACTCGCTTCTTCACTCTGCTAACTGTCGCAAATTGGTAATACCAAAGGAATTTATTTCGCTTTCCACTGCGGAGTAGGTGCCGCCCTATTCTTCCGTTTTCATAGGCGGGCTCCGATAAAAATATTTTTTTAGCCGGAGCATCATCATCTTTCATTCGCTTAACATAGCCTAGTCAGCGTATACGCTGTGTTCTTATTTACTGAATAATGTTGATGTCTGCGTAAAGCTCGTACAGCCTACACGCCTTCGCCAATGCGTAGAAGTTCGTAAACCTTTCGAAGAAGTTTTCTCTCGAACACTCTCAGAGGTGTCTCATCTGATGTCATGGTCCATGCTTCTGCAGGACGGATACGATAAGTGACTTGTAGAGCGTGATGAGCGACTACTGTTGGACTCTAATACACGAAACAGATACTAAACAATACCAATCTTCATTTCCGATTTGTTACTTTTAAGTTAATAAAATGAATATTATTTGACAAAAATCTTTAAAAATGAATTTATTGACTGTATTAAAAACTAGAATCAATCTTAAAAAAAGGAATGAATAATCGGATTTAGCGTCACAAATTGTCTAAAAGACCACTTTTAATTGCCTAGATCCAAAACCCTGTATACTTGTGTAATTTGAACTTTATTTTAAATAAAATTTTAAACTTTGGCACATATCTCTTGACAAAAGCAAAAGTTTTGTTTTATGCTCTGCTGTTGTTGTTGTAGCAGTGCTTCGCCCTATTCAATAGGTGCGACGTCATCAATATCCTCTAACGGGAGTCCAAGGAAACTTGCTGTTTCAACAGGGTGGACCATAATGAGAGGGGTTTTAGAGGCGTTGGTTCCACAATACAGTTAAAGAGATGGTTGGTGTCATGTTGGGACACATTATAAGCAGGACATATGTTTTGTATGCCGGGGTTGATTTTGGATAGGTAAGAGTTTAACCTGTTACAGTATCCAGACCGAAGTTGAGCTAGAGTGACTCGCGTTTCCCTAGGGAGAGTGCGTTCCTCTTCTGTTAGTTTTGGGTATTGTTCTTTGAGTACAGGATTCACGGGGCAATTCCTGGCATAGCGGTCCGACGCCTGGCTGTGCAGTTCACTGAGGACTTGCTTGTGTTTTTTAGTTTCATACGGCTGTGTTCTCAGGTGCCGTATTTCCTCACAATGCTTACGGAGATGACTTCTTAAGCCCCTGGGCGGTGTAGGCTCATCAATCATATGTCTGTTGGGGTGCCCAGGTTTCTGAGTATTCAACAGGAACTGTTCGGTTAGCACTTCATTTCTCTCCCTAATGGAGAGTATTCTCATCTTATTGTGTAGATGGTGTTCTGGGGACATAAGAAGAACAACCGTGGCGGTTCTGAGGGCGGTATTTTGACAGGCATGTATCTTTTTCCAGGGAGTAGTCTTTAGGCTTTGCGACCATATCGGGGACGCGTAGCATGCAATCAGCTGACCAATTGCTTTGTAAGTGGTAATGATCATTTGTTTATCTTTACCCCAAGTACTCCCAGCAGGAGATTTGGGGATTTTATTGTGACTCTGGATTTTCGATGCAATTGCGGCTGCATGCTCACCAAAATGTAGATCCTGATTAAACGTCACACCCAAGATTTTGGGGTGTAAGACAGTCGGTAGCGTAGTGCCATTGACGTGGACGTTCAAAATGGTCGACATCTGGGACGTCCATGTTGTAAATAAGGTCGCCGATGATTTAGTCGGTGATAATGTCAGGTTTCGCAAGGCGAAAAATCTGGAGCGATCAGGGAGGTATCCGTTTATTTTGTCGCAAACCTCATCGATCTGTGGGCCTGGGCCTGTGGCCATTATTGTGCAGTCATCGGCGTATGAAATGATAGTGACTCCATCTGGTGGCGAAGGTAGGTAGCTTTGATATGTAGAAATTAAACAAAAGTGGGGATAGGACACCACCCTGTGGCACCCCTCGTTTCATTCTTCTTGGTTTGGATGTTGCGTTCCTAAATTGCACCGATGCCCGCTGACCACCCAGATAATTTGCGGTCCACCTTTTAAGACTTGGGGGGAAGGGTAGACCCTTCCAGGTCTTGCAGTAACGTGCCATGGTTTACCGTATCAAGAGCTTTTGACAGGTCTAGCGCAACGAGTACTGATCTATGGTGGGGGTTTTGATTTAAACCGCGATTTATCTGGGTGCTAATGGCATTCAGCGCGGTGGTGGTGCTATGAAGGTTTCTAAAGCCATGCTGATGACAGGCTAGCTGCAAATTTGTTTCCGAAGGCAGTCGGTTCTATGTACCGGATAGAGATATACGCCGCCGATAAACGCCGCCGCCGCCGCCGATTTTGGTCGTTTTTCGCACACCGCCGCCGAATGACAAAAATATCGGCGCGGCGTCCGGGGCGTTACTATATTTTCTACTCGTTTAAGACTGTTTAGGCCATTTATTGTTCATGTCGAAAATTGGTCGGATATGGTCGAAAGTGATATCAACGGATGCGCATCACTGCCAGTTATAAGAAACTAATTGCGAAATTTAACTCTTTATAACTATTCAAAAGTTATTTAAAATAACGGCGCTTTCGATGTCAGCTTAACACGGACTTTGCATCACCCAATTCAGCAAGTTATTAAAACAAAACACTAAAAGACAAGTTATATAATAAATTTATATGCTCACTTTGCATTTTTGAAAAAATGAATAACGAACAATTAATTCAAATAAATGACCCAAGGCGAACATGTTTTTAAATTGTCTTCAAGAATAAGCGAAATCAGTGATGCAAAAGCCTTTGGTAGGTTCTAGGGGCATAAACACTCCTTTGAAATTATTCTTACCTCATACTTAAATTGAGGATATATGTACTTATGAGAAGTGTTTGAAAAATCACAAAGTCTTGCATTCAAACATCTGTTGTTTATTTGCGAAACTCTACAATAGCGTCTGAAATGTTAATTTTGATTTTCGCACTTCATCCTTCAACACCCAAGTCTCCCGGTTTGACATTTCCTAAAGTTGGCGGCCCTATCCAAAACTAGTCCCTTGGAGTGAATCACATTGATTATAGCCTATCAACCAAGTTTAAATATCACCTACACGTTACGGCTCCTTTTACAAATGTGAATACGTAGGCACATATATCTACCAGGTGAGGCTTTGTCCTTCGCAAGAACACCCAAAGTGGTGAAGCAAAAGCTTTCCCAAGACAGTGGAACTAATGACCGTGTGTGATACTACCCTAACGTAGTGGACAGTCGAACTTGTCTGAAAACTGAAGCTACGCGGTCATCTATAATGAGCTCCTATATCGTAAGGCCGGAAAACAGTAGTTAACAACTTTCAACTTAAAATCCGTCGACTTTCATTCTAAATTTAATTTAACGAAGACTATTGAAATCAATGTTGTGAACACAAACGCCTGCAATCGTTGGTCTACATTTTAAAAATTTTATCCAGGGTCCTTGTAAAATTTTAATTATGTATATGCGCCGAGGATTATACGATTTTCACCCATGTCGCAATGACATCCACTTAGACTGCTTATGATTTCGAGGGCGGCATCCTTGGCCGAATAGTCAATCCCTAACGTTTCAAGGTGTTTCTCTGGTGTAGCTCGGCAGCATAGCGCGACAAAAGCATCCATTGGAAAGTCTTCGGAGCTACACCTAGAGTTTCTAGGAAAGTGACGTCGACGAAGGTATGAGTTCGAAGTCGCAGTCCTATAGCTTTTGTACTGGCATATGGTGTGAGGCTCAGGAGGCGTGGTAGCGACTGGTGGTGGGATTCCTACTGTTCGCACATCGGGAATTGTAGCTCTTAAAAACAGCCGAAAAAACTGGAGGCGCCCTGTGCCACGAGAGTCATGAGTATTAATAGACCATTAATAGCAACCCTAAGTCGCCTTTATACGTGACCGCCAAGGAGCGACAAATGATTTAAAGAAATTGTGTACGCGACGATTATTAGGAGTTAACCCTAGGTGAAACTACGCTTTGCACGAAATATACAGGCAAAAGTGTGACTATTTTATGTATCTCTATTTCTTTTCAGCAGACGCAGCAGTACCAATTCCAAA
Organism: Eurosta solidaginis; assembly: GCF_040869045.1. Taxonomy (NCBI): domain Eukaryota; kingdom Metazoa; phylum Arthropoda; class Insecta; order Diptera; family Tephritidae; genus Eurosta; species Eurosta solidaginis. Next base: position 204,814,024 of record NC_090323.1, on the reverse strand, counting down.
GACCGGGGTTAGGTTCGAAGCCTCTCTGGAGCAAGCGAACGAGGGACAATCCCTTCGCAAGGAGCTACTCCTGAAAATGTTCGAACGGTCTGCGAGATTTTGATGCAAAACCCCCGGATCTTTCCGAAATTGCCAACACGTTGATTTCCTTAAATACATATAAACAAAACCTTTCCTAAATTTTATTTTTTTAAATAGAAAAATTAAGCTTTTAAAGTAAGAACACCGGCGCGCCACCAACGCCGCCGGTATATAATAGTCTACGCCGCCACCGCCGATAAAGTGATCGGCGTAAACCTCTAGTACCGGAGCGACTCGGGATTTTTTCCGACCAAAAGCTATCATTCATATCACCGCCACGGTGATGTCCTTCTGCGTTCACAATTTTTTTTGTGGGTACAATATTACAACAACCACATGAAAAGCGCCAACTTCAACTGCAAATATCTCCGGACAGATATAAAATTTTTATTTTCCGGTTTCGGATTATTGTTTTCGAGATTAATACGCGTCTTTTGACGCCTATTTCGATATTTTTGGACGCGTATTAGCAGTGTCATACTGTCGTATAGAATTACCACAAGCACCAGCCCGACCATCTCGGGAACGATTTAATTTGAACACATTGAACTATCTTGGCCATTCCGCCCCACCCTATAGTTTCATGAGGAGCTTTGGGTCTCAGGAGCCTCGCCAGCTAAATATGTTTGACAGGATTCCCCTAGGTTAGGTGAGGTAGACAATTGGGTTGCGGAAGCCGTAAAGCTATAAAGTTCGTATTGCGCTTATTAATCCCTTGAAAGCGGTGTATTAGCAGTTGACCACTGTTGTAAATTATTACACGGCTCGGATCAAAAAACGTTGATTTATTCCAGAAAAGTAAACTCCAGCAACTAATTATAAATCTCGCCTCTTTACGGTATTTCCATGTATTATTCACTTTTACTATGACTTGGCAGCACTACCGCTGCTCAAATTGTCAAATCGCGCTCTCTCGGCTCGGCTCTCTGCTCACTTTTCGTATTTTGTTTTGTGCATATTTTAGTCTTTTGACAATTCTTATTGGATCTACTGTTTATAACAAAAATTAGAAATAAATATTTACATTCCAAATAGATGAATTATTTTTCCACAAAATATTTTTTTTTGTGCAAAATAGAGCAAACCAGCACAATTAATTAACCAAATTATATGCAATGGTTAAGCATAAATGCACACGCTGGGCCGTTGATTTGGGCAGCTGGTCACCAACACTGCAACAGTTAGCGCAAGCTTTGGCAGTCATCCAACCGGAGGAACGTGTTCGTTTGCTGAAATTCCATTTTCTTGATGATTATCTCTCATCGCTGGTGGGACGATTGTTAATGCGAAAGTTTGTTAGCACAAATAGTGGAGTAAAATATGAGGATGTAAAATTCGCACGCGATATACGTGGAAAACCTTATTGGCTGCAAGCGGAACATGAAACTCACAGTCAACAACAACTTGCATTCAATGTGTCACACCAAGGCAGGTTTGTGGTGTTTGCGGGTATTACTGCACAAGTCGCTGTCGAAGAAGACGAGAACATTACAGCATCCTCTACAACACGATTTGGTGTTGGTGTCGATGTTATGAAAATCGAATATAGCGGTGGACGATCATTAGCAGAATTCTTTCGTATTATGCGAAATAAATTTGCTGAGAATGAATGGCGTTATATTAAACGCTCACATCACAATGAGATGGATCAACTGCAAGCATTCATGCGTCACTGGTGTCTTAAAGAGGCTTATGTTAAGGAGCTCGGTGTGGGTGTAACAATTGATTTGCAGAAAATTTGTTTCACCGTGGATGTGACGCGTGCCTTGGCTGTAGGCGGTTTACCATTGACAGGCACAATACTTCGCTGTAATGATATGCCAATGCATGATTGGTATTTTGAAGAACATTTACTACATCCGAAATATTGTGCAGCCATAGCTTTTAAGAATTGTAAACCGATTGTTAAAAGTTTTGAATTGCTTAGCATTGATGATCTATTGATAGAGACAGAAGATGCCAAGAGCGTTGCCATTTTGGATACCTGTAGGAATGTATTAAAGAAACAAAGAAAGACATGGTGATGCCTTTTATATGGTACGATAATCATCTAAAATAGATCTATGCTAAGCTATTGTCGATAAGTATTTTTAAATATGCACATACATACATAGACATTTTTGTATTTCAATAAGTTCTGACGAAAAAATAAAGTGCTTTGGCATTATCCGCAATGCGGCACAAAGTTTAACCTTTGCATAAAATTGATGTGAAAACAAATTATACCTGTTTTCTTTTACCTTTCCTCGGACAGCCAGGCGCTAAAGCCCTTAAACTTAAGTGTCGACAACACAAAGTCGATCACTGAATGCCGCAGATCACTTAATGAGATGGCCCAGAAAGTCAGGATTAGCCTTGTATAGGTACCTTGTCACAGGGGTATTGAAGGCAACTGTGTAGCTGACGAGCTGGCTAGGAAAGGTACGACCGCCCACATCCTTCCTGAAAATGACTCGGTAGGTATACTAATGGGCTCTTTTAAGTTCCGTGGGAGCACGAACACTATAGGTAGGGCGAATATGCTCTGGTCAGCGCTTCCTACATGCGAGACACCAAAGTTGGTGTGGCCATCCTATGATAAAGATCGCACTAACACTCTCTTGAACCTGAATAAATCAGAACTTTCGACCCTGATAAGGGTTCTTACCGGTCACTGCTTGATAGGTACTCACGCCGCCATGATGGGCGTCGTATCGCACGATTATTGCCGCAGCTGCAGATGTATTGAGGAGGAGGAAAGCGTGCAGCACCTGCTGTGCCACTGTCCGGCACTGAGCAAAAGAAGGTTGGCCGCTTTCGGTCTACCATTTTTAACTGATCTCGCGGAGGTCTCCAGGCTCGACATTAGGGCATTAGTTAAATTCATTGATTCCACGAAGTGGTTTGAACCGCAGTAGCTGTTAGAGCAAGGGTTGATTAAACCGTTTGTTTAAACCGTTTCTAGGGCCTAAGTAGTTGCCTTTAATACCAGTCGGTATAGCGAATAGCGCATGTAGTGTCCAACTGTTTCTGGGGGATACTCTGTCGGCTATTGCCAGATAGATTAAGACTGTTGTGCAGTCGTCTGGATGATGGTGGCATATTTTAGGGAGCGTGATCTCTTGACTTGACAGAACATTGGGTATCGTATTGCCAGATGGGGTGCTTTGCCAACCAGCGGGTTATGGGGCTTTGAATATACCCGCGGTATGTATGCCTGTCCTAAAAGGCGACTAAAATTCCAAATTGATTCAAGGGGTTGTGTAGCGCAACCCTCTCAAGGGGTTGCCAGCGCAATATATAGCTTCTTCTACCTCACCTACCTACCATATACACACATATACATTAACAGCCGAAGCTCTGGCGAACCCCAACTCCTGATGGATGTAGTTGGTGGGAGGAGAGATGTAATGACGTGTAGTCGATGTTGGCAGGCTTTTGTCGAGGGTTATAGAGCCAATTTTTTAATACTAGTCCTGATGTTGTTGCGATAAAGACACTCCCCGAAGGTTTTGCGGAGTGTTGTCGATGCTAATGGATATAGATCCGGTAACAAGCACCATTAAGGTACAAGCTTGGTCATCTCGGGAACGATTAAATAAGACAACATTGAACCTTCTGGTTCCATGTAACTTAGGGTCGCCAGAGCCTCAGCTGCTAAGGAAACATTATTCGCCACCACGGGAAGGTGATGTTGATAATTGGGTTGGAGAAGATAAAAATTGCACTGGCAACCCCTTGAAAGGGTTGCGCTACACAATCCGTTGAATCATTTGGGTATTTTAGTTGTTGTAGCGATAAGGTTACTCCCCGAAGGCTTTGGGTAGTGTTATCGATGTGATGGTCCATTGACGGATACAGATAGGGTGTTAGCGTTAAAATGCGGGTTATAAAAAACACTTGCACTTGTTTTTCTTTGTTTAATTACTTTAAGAATAATCGGAAGTAGCCACTGACAGCTGACAGTCAGTGCTGCCCATGCCACTAATTGACGTTTGATATGATTACATATAGAGATGCCAATTAGGCGCAAACATGCCGGCCGCCTTGAACGACCGTTCAAAATTAGAAAAAGGTACAAAATATTTAAGGTTTACATCAATAAAATCCAAAGTGAAAAAATGTCTGTTTTTGTTGGTAATAATGATAGCTTCGCAATAGGTCTTAGCAGCTCTCCTTCGGATGTTCGTAGGTTGACAATTCGTACGCGATCATCTGAGCCGGTATAGCTGTCGAGAACTCGACCAAGTTTCCATTTAGTGGGCGGAACGTTGTTGTCGTGTATAACTACGACATCATCTCGTTGTAGGTTTTGCGTTGGACGAACCCATTTCGATCGTCGCTGAAGATTCGCGAGATATTCGTCTCGCCATCGCTTCCAGAAGTGCTGCCTTATTGCTGTGATTGCTTGCCACCGCTGATGAAGGTTGCCCTTGAAAGGTTCTGTGTCAAGCTCCGGTAACCCCTTTATTGGTTCGCCGATGATAAAGTGCCCAGGTGTTAGCACTTCGAAGTCTTGTATGTCAGAAGGTATCCAGCAGAGTGGTCGAGAATTGACGCATGCTTCCACCTAGGTTAGGACTGTTGAAAACTCTTGGTAAGATAGTAACGCGGAGTCTAGTACGCGTTTTAAATGATGCTTTATGCACTTAATTCCAGCCTCCCAATAGCCGCCCATGTGTGGAGCGCTTGGAGGGTTATAATGCCAGGTGACTTGGCTGTTGGCGAAGTAAGATGCCAACTTGTCATCGTTAACGCACCTTTCAAACGCGGCAGGTAGCTCCCTTTCGGCAACGACAAAGTTCGTGCCATTGTCGGAGAACATATGCTGACAATGTCCTCTTCGGTTGGTGAAACGTTTGAATGCGGCGATAAAGCTTGCATACGTGAGGTCTCCGGCCAATTCTAGGTGCATGGCGCCTGTGCTCATACATATAAATGAGCAAATGTACGCCTTTATTGATTTCGCGCCTCTACCATGAGTAAATTTTACGTTATATGGGCCGGCAAAATCGAACGCACTTTGAAGGAAGCATCGCGTACTAGGTGGTAGATCGGACATCTGCTGCTGTAGCGGTTTGCGGTTCAAGCGTTTGCATCGTACGCAATGGCGGTATGTACCCTGAACTAAATTGCGAATGCCAGGGATCCAAAATTTACGTTATATAACATCTTGCATCATTTGCGGGCCAGCGTGCAACATACCGATGTGAGTTTCAGCGGCTATTGCTTTAGCGAGCGGTGAATTTTTAGGCAAAATAATCGGATGTTTTATATCGTTCGTGCACGATGCGTTCTTAATTCGACCTCCTACTCGTAAAATACCTGCGTCGTCTAAAAACGGCTGATGACGAACGAGGCTACTACGTATCGGTATTCGCTTCCCTGGCCTGCAATTAGAAATTTCTTGTTGGAAATCGTTAGCTTGGGAATACCTTACCAAAGATAATTCGGCTTTGCGAATTTCAGAGCATGTTAACGGTCCGGACAGCCGTTCGTGTGCACTCGACTTCTGATCAGATATGCGAGCGTTGTTTATGAAGCGAAGTATATGTGCGGTCACTCGTTTGAGTTTGTTGTAAGAGTGAAATTTCGTTAGTAAATCCCAATCTTTGTGCGTTTGCATTACATGAGAACTAGCTTTGATTGATTTCAGTTCCAAATTCGTAGTATGTTTCATTATGTGCTGCGTCCAAAAACGATCGGTTTCGGATAACCAGTGTGGTCCCTGCCACCATAAGCGGTGATCGAGGAGCTGTGCATGTGTGAGACCCCGAGAAGCGCAATCTGCAGGGTTATGCTCTGAGATGACGTGTCTCCAATGCGATGACGGCAAGACTTCTTGTACATCGGCTACACGATTTGCAATGAACGTTGCCCAACGATTTGGATTTGATTGCAGCCATGCCAACGTTATCTTTGAATCTGACCACGCGTACAGCTTTTCAAGTTTGTGATCAAAACTTTGTTGAATTAGGCGGACGAGTTTAGCGCCTAGATGAGCTGCGCAGAGTTCCAGACGAGGTAACGAAGTTGTTTTTAGCGGAGCTACTTTAGTTTTCGCAGCAATGAGCACGACGTTTATCTCGTCGTCCGATGACTGATTGCGGCAGTAGATAGCGGCTGCATAGGCAACCTCTGATGCGTCATTGAAAACATGGAACTCTGCGTCGGCGTTTGGACTAGTACCAAGCCAGCGATTTAGCTTGAGCGATGAAAGCATGGCCAGCTCCTTTCTATGGGTTAACCAATCTGTAGCTATCTCAGGCGGAACTAACTCATCCCAATCGACATTACAACGCCAAACTCTTTGCAACCAACTTTTTGTGCGAATGGTGCATGGAGATATGAGACCGAGAGGGTCGAAAATCTTGCTGGTATCGGAGAGAAAAATGCGTTTTGTTATTTCGCACTGGAGTGGCTCTATATTGAAGGCTATCGCAAGAGAGTCGTTATCCGTGTGCCAAATACATCCTAGAGTTCGGATATCGCTTCCATCAGCCAAGAGATGGGACACCTGTGTAGACACATGCGGCATCTGTTGTCTCAATGGCTTGCAATTTGTTGCCCACTTCCGGAGCTCGAGTCCACACTGAGATAAGACGTGTGAGATGTTACGTTGAAGCGCTGTCAGTTCTTGGAAAGAGTCGGAGCCGGAGAGCAAGTCATCCATGTAAAAATCTGACGTAACGATATTTGCGATATTTTGATATAACGCGCCAGCTTGTTGTGCCGCGCGATGCAACGATTTGACAGCGAGATGAGAAGCGGATGCTACCCCATAGGTAACCCTTAATAGACGATAGTCGCGTATTGGCTGCGATGAATGCTCACGCCATACAATGCGTTGATAGTCGACGTCCCGTCTTAATTGACGCGTTGAATACGACCCAAAGCTTAGTAGTGAAACTTGTTTCTTTTACCACGGCGTGATGTGGCATATAGTATGCGGTTTGCGTTGTTGGAGTAGCTAGCTCCATATGACCCAAGTCAAGAAGCTCCTTCATAAATTTGCAGTACTCTTCGTGAAGGTCTTTGTTGGTGGCGAACCTGCTTTATATTCGCCACAATGCCCGAACGGCTGCGTTACGCGACTCACAAATCAACACCTCGGGTTTTAGCGGTAAACGTACAATAAATCGGCCGTCAGTTGCGCGCTGTGTTGTATCGTCGAATAACTTCTCACAATATAACTCTTCGGGCGTGTAAAACTTTCTAGGTGGTAGCTCTTCCAGCTCCCAAAACTTAGTGAGGAGGTCAGTAAGTTGCGTATTACAATAATGCGTTGAGATTATCCGGGGTTTTATTTGTGAGGGAGTCGCGTTCCCAAACAGCACCCACCCAAACACGGTGTTCTGTGCCATCGGAGTGCCATTTTCACCCTTTTTTAGGCCGTCGAGTAAAAACTTGCCCATTTCGTCCATGCCAATCAAGACATCTATCGGACCAGGTTTGAAATAGTTAGGGTCAGCAAGCGGTGAGCCACTGACATGCGGCCACCGTGATTCGGACAAGGCGTTTGTTGGTAGGTCGTTAGTAATTTTAGATAAAATAAGCGTACTCACGTGAAATTTAGAGTTTAGTGACTTTGGCGCTATGGATAACTTAACCTCACCCTTTGTGCGACCTCTTTGTACGGATCCAATACCCGTGACGCAAGCTGATGACGTATTTCGTGGTAAACGAAGTCGTTGAACGCAGGGCTCCGTGATGAACGAAGCATGTGAGCCGTTGTCGAACAGTGCCCTGGCTGGCTGCCAGCGGCCGGAGTTATCTTGCAATAAAATGTCAGCAGTAGCTAGTAATACTACGCGCTCAGCATCGGCGTAGTGCGACGTTACGTTGTTTTGGACGGAATTTTGCATAGCAGGAGCTGCCTCCTTTGTATTGAGACCAGCATGAAGAAGCGTGTGGTGGCGGCGTTGGCATATGCGGCACGATGACGAGCTGCGGCAGTTAGCGAAAACATGTCCTTTACTAAGGCAGTTTAGACATGCACCATCTGATTTGATTGTGGATAGCTTGGCTCTCGCGTCGAGTTGGTTGAATTTTTCGCAAGTGTAGATTCGATGCTCACCTTTGCAGTATGTACACGATGTGGTTTTAGCGGTTTTTGATGATGGATGATTTTTTGGTACTAATTGGTTGCATGTTGTATGCAAACCGTTCTTTGCAGTTGTACGTGCGTTTGCGGCAGCGGGCACCATCTCCAAAGAGCGGGTTCGCGTTTCCAAAAAATCACGAAGCGATGTAAACGATGGCACATCGTCGGCTACAAGCGATAATTCCCACTGTTTTCGCGTTTCATAGGCTAATTTCGAAACAGTCAAATGGACAAGCCAATCGTCCCAAAATTCAACCGGGCGTTTGAGGGCACGTAGCGCAACAACGTGCTGAAATGTTAAATTTAAAACGTGTTTAATTGCTTTTGCGGAGTCTTTCGATGCCTTTTCGATCGATGATAATGCTTTTATATGGCTGTCCACTATGATACGCATAACTTTATAGCGTGCTGTCAGCATATCCCAAGCTTCACTAATTCCAATGCTTCACCATTTAAACAATCGCGCAAGTATTGCAACTTCTGTCCGTCCGACAAACTTGCATTGGAATTTACTAGTGAACATAATGCGTCATGAAAAATGATCCATTTTGTTGGATCGCCACTAAAGAATGGTAATTGCAGCTTCGGTAGCGGCATGCGTGCAAGTGCAGTCGGAGTTACTGTAGGGGTTGGTTGCTTTTGTGGCGCAAGAATGCGCTTAAAATTTGATTTAGCGATCAAATACCACTCCTCACCTTGAATTCGTGCCTGCTCTTCTGCTGCTGTGTTTTCGTCGCCACACGAAAACTCCACTTCTTCTTGTGCTTTGCAGAAACGTTCCCACTGCTCCTCTAGCAATTGCAAATATGTGGTTGCAGCCTCTGCATCGACCGCAAGCGTCAACGAAGACATTTTTTATTTTCGGGTTTTTATGAAACTTATAAAATTAAAGCAACACTGTATTTCGCGGAAATATTGCGCGATCCGGCTCGAAGGACCAAAATGTTAGCGTTAAAATGCGGGTTGCGGGTTGTAAGGTTTACTTACGCGAGGATTATAGCCGATTATAAAAAACACTTGCACTTGTTTTTCTTTGTTTAATTACTTTAAGAATAATCGGAAGTAGCCATTGACAGCTGACAGTCAGTGTTGCCAATGCCACTAATTGACGTTTGATATGATTACATATAGAGATGCCAATTAGGCGCAAACATCCGGTACGCTCCGGTAACACAGCACCATTAAGGTGCTACCATCTCGGGAACGATTTAAATGGCCACATTAAACCTTCAGGCCATCCCTCCCTCCCCACACCAAGTTCCATGGGGTCGCCAGAGCCTCGTCTGTTACTGAAACGGGATTCGCTGCTCGAAGGCGAGGTTGACAATTAGGTTGGAGAAGCTATGTTGGGTATTTTAGTCGTCTCTTACGACAGGCATACCTGCTGCGCGTATATTCTAAGCCCCTTACCCGCTGGGGGATTGTTGTGAGTATACTTCGTGAAAAGAGGTTTACTACATGAAGGCCACAATTATTATTATTGAATTGAATCCACTCCGTGTAAACCAGCTACAATTAATTACCACCTTTCAAACTCTATCCATCAATATGAGTGATTTCTGTACGTAGTAACCAAAGGATTTAAATTACTTCTCATGAACTTTGAACGTTTCTCACAAAAAGTTTTTGTTTTTTCCTTTTTTCGGGCAAATAAATCTTTGAATTGTGATTTTCCGCTTATGCCCGACACTTATTTATTTTAATTGTTGTTTTTATATCCTTTACAACCGCAATGCCCCGTGAGGTGACTTGACGTTCTCCTTCTGCAGCTGCATTGTTAACATGCAAGTGCCCTTGCTCGACTACGTTGGTTTTACCTTCACCCCTTTTTTGTTTTTGACATTCATCTTTATTGCATCGCCCTAAATAAAAGCGCTGCAGTATCGAATGTTCGTTATTTGTTTCCCCTAGTTTTTGGAAAAATTTACAAAAACAATGCATTGCTGGTAAGCATATTTGTTATGCCGCGTGACCATTTATTTTTAGCACTTTTTGGCATAATCGGAAGAAAGACGGACTGAGTTTAAATGGTATCAAATTTTTTATAACCAGTTGTGGGTATACATATTCAGATAATCACAGAAAGTGTAGCCTTAAAGGAAGTTCCAAATTTCTAGCGACTTGGCCCTCTATCCTGCGGCACTGTTGTTGTTGTTGTTGTAGCGATAAGGGTACTCCCCGAAGGCTTTGGGGAGTGTTATCGATGTGATGGTCCTTTGCCGGATACAGATCCGGTACGCTCCGGTAACAGAGCTCCATTAAGGTGCTAGCCCGACCATCTCGGGAACGATTTATATGGCCACATTAAACCTTCAGGTCATCCCTCCCTCCCCACCCCAAGTTCCATGAAGAGCTTGGGGTCGCCAGAGCCTCTTCTGTTAGTGAAACGGGATTCGTCGCTCGAAGGTGAGGTTGACAATTGGGTTTGGAGAAGCTATGTATTGCGCTGGCAACCTGAAAAGGTTGCGCCACACAACCCCTTGAATCTGGTATTTTAGTCGTCTCTTACGACAGGCATACCTACCGCGGGTATATTCTAACCCCCTGACCGTCTGGGGGTTAGAATAGTAAGTCTTCTTAAATAAAAACGTAAACAGGCCTCCAACCCCATCTACAAAGTGGCGACAAAGTCTTATCTCGCAGTAAAGGAAAGCAGACTTTCCAGAGAGACGCGCGAATCAACCCCGACATATGATAATGTTTCGCTAAAAATAGCAAATACCCCTATAGAAAGAGTAAGCCGAATAAAATACCTGGGAATAATTATAGATGACAAATTAAAATTTGATGAACATCTAAAATACATTGAAAGGAAAATTTCCAAAAAAATAGGGTTCATGTTTTGATCATGCAAGCATATTAGTATGCAATACAAAATACTGGTCTATAGATCCATTATCAAACCGCATTTCATTTACTGTCTTACAATCCTATTCGCATTAGCTGATTCGCAAATATCCAGGCTACAAATTAAGCAAAACAAAATTATGCGTTTCATATTAAGAAACCGGTATGATACCCCAATTAAAGATTTACTAGACAGCTTAAACTGGCTTAGTTGTAAAACAGAACATGACTTACTACACTTTGAAGTTTATACGCATCATAAAGTTGGGAAACCTGCCGAATTACCTAAGTGAACGTGCCAGACTAAATAGAGAGGTCCGTAGCTATCAAACAAGACACAATAACAACTTTTACTTGCCGGTAGTGAGATCCGAACTCGATAAAAAAAAAGTATATACTACGAAGGAATTAGAGAATATAATGATCTGCCAATTGATATTAAAAACTGTAATAATACCAAAAAATTTAAATAATTATTATACAGCTACTGTAAAGCGCTACCTATCAAGTAGTTAAACATTTTTTTGAAAATAATTTTATAGATTATTATATAATTGAAGTCAAAGAAATTCAATAAATTGAAACAAATATGTAAACATTAAAAATACCTTGTACCTTATTAAATTATATAGATCTTCAAGATCGTAGTAAATAAATAAATAAATATACGGAAAGTATGTCCTGTATGTAATGTGTCCCCACTTGACACCAACCATCTTTTCAATTGCAATGTGGAACCAAAGCCCATAAGCAATGTGGAACACCCATATCTCCATAGCATAGCTGCAAGTTTCCTAGGACTACACTGACAATTTGTAAGTGATCGCACTAATTGGATAGGACAAAGTACTGCTACAAGAAGAAGAAGATGTGAAGATATATCTACCGGGGAAACTTTGTAACATTTTGTGCGGAAATGCCTGGCTCTAGAGCACACCAACAATACTTCGGAAGCCACTTTTTGGAAAGCCAAATATTCTAAATATTGTTGTAGGTTAGGTTAGGTTGAACTGGCCGGTCCATGAGGACCTCACATAGACTTATTGAGTCCGTAGTGTTACCAGAAGTTTGTTTTAACGACCAAACTGAAAAACCCTATCAAAAACCAGGACCTATGTTATAAAATAACTCCGTCCTCTGGCAAATATTAGAAGCTTCCTAGGACTTAAGCCACTTGCTGCTTCTAGATCTGACAGCTGTATCACTCCTAATAGCTGGAGTCTTAGCCTGGCAAGCGCAGGGCACGAGCACAGAACGTGCTCGATCGTTTCCTCCTCCAACCCGCACTTCCTACATCTGCTATCACTGACCAAGCCTAATTTGAAGGCATGTGACGCCAGAAGGCAGTTTCCAGTCAGAATACCCGTCATGAGTCTACAATCCTCTCTTTTTAATGATAGAAGCAACTTTGTTAGTCTAAGTTTGTAAGACCTACACATAATCTTCGACACTTTACAGCCCCGCGCTTGAACCCACGCCTTTCCCGCTTGGTCGATCATGTGTACCTCTCGCCTTCGCTTAATCTCGCCCAGTCTAATTGGGACGTCTACGGAGCAAGCTTCAAGCATGCAAATTTTTTAGCTAGTTTTATCCGCTTTTTTATTCCCATCTATTCCCATATGCCCTGGGACCCAACATAGATGTATGCTTCTCCTTGTCCCGATCTCACCAGAGACTGCTTAAACTCTAGCACGCATTTAGATGCTATACGAGATTATTGCTTTAATTGCTGCTTCACTGTCAATATAAAAGTTAACACGGCAGCTTATGCTATTCTTTTCCAGAGTTTCTACTGCTTTGGTAACGGCTAATCCATATCCGTGTTCTCTGCGTTGACTTTCAACCCGACATTAGATGCCCAGGTATGAATATCCGGAAGCGCCCGATCCATCAAAGAGCTAATCTTTGCAAGGCACTTATTACAATTGCAACGTCATCCGCGTAAGCCGGATCCTTCATCGAATTGCCTGAGTGTCCACAATAGAGGTGCCCCTGTCCACTGATTTCGTGGCCTCGTACAATCCCCATTGTGATGTAATCTTCCTGTAATTTAACATACAAGCGATCCATCTGGTTAAGGCTGGATGTTCTTTAATGTAATTAAGACCATCCATAATCGCCCATTTAGAAACATTATTGAACGCCCCGGTAATGTCTAAGAAGACTCGCAGATCATATTCCTTATATTCCAGGGCTTTCTCTATGCTTATTACCACCCTATGCAATGCGGGGTCTACCGGCTTGCCTTTGGTGTACGCATGTTGTGTTGTAGAGGGCAGCTTTTCATCCACGTTGGACTTTATGTGCACGTCTATTAGCCTCTCAAAGCTTTTGAGCAGAAATGATGTTAAGCTAATGGGTCTATAGTCTGTGGGATACAAGTGACCGATCTTCCCCGCCTTTGGTAGGAAAGCTACACGAGCAGTTCTCCAAGAGTGCGGTACACGATTCAGTCTTATGCACCCATCGGCTTGTGCGGCTTGGATCTTAGCTATTCTATCTACTACATGACTTCCGATCACATTAAACTAGTTTTGATGCTAATAAACATGAACAAAGTTACCAGTGAGCAACAGCGCTTTGTAGCCTTATATTACTTTCATCAAAAATGCAGCAAAAAACAAGTAAGGACGGGACTGTCTTCGGCTGTGCCGAAGACTTCATACCTTTCATGAATGGGGCTGAACAATAATCCTATCCCATTCGTAATCTCCAAATAATGCGCTGTATAAGATAAGAAATATATAGTGAACAGATGTGCATACCTATACGATTTTAAGATAAATATAAAAAAATGGCAAAAAACCCCCCTTATCTGAACGATCGGTTGTATGGGATATATATTATATATAGCTCCGATCGAAACGATTTTTACAGAAAATCTTCTATGATATATTAGAATATATATCACCAAGCTTCACGTTTTTATATTGGAAACTAAGGGAGAAATGGCCAAAAATCTTTCTATCTGAACGATCGGTTGTATGGGATAGGTATATACTATATACATATAGCTCCGATCAAAGTGATTTTTTTAGGAAATCTTCTATGATATATTAAAATATATATCACCGAGTTTCACGTTTATACTTTCTAAATTAAGGGAGAAATGGCCAAAAATCTTTCTATCTAAACGATCGGTTGTATGGGAGTTATATGTTATAGTGGTCCGATCCTACCGGATCCGACAAATGTCTAATATAATACAAAAATACATCCTTGTGCCAAATTTCATTGAGATATCTCAAAATTTGAGGGACTAGTTTGCGTTCAAACAGACAGACGGACGGACAGACGGATATGGCTATATCAACTCAGTTCGTCGCCTTGATCAATTCGGTATACTTAATGATGAGTCTATCTTCTATATTTCTCAACGTTACAAACATCGGACCAAAGTTAATATACCATTTCATGTTCATGAAAGGTACAAATACGCTATCCTTTTCGCTATATCGTCTTTACGCTGTTGGGTATACTATATCACTCACCCTTTGCTTGCTCCCTCTTGTTTTACAAATTCGAGGGTAGTTTGTTTTATTTGCTGTCGCCCTTGTCCTTTCCTGCGCGACATAAAAAAGAAATTACATTTAACTTACCTCAGACTTTGCTGATTACATTTTTGGTGATTTTCGGTAATAATTTCAATTACTTTTTATTTTTGTTTTTCGTTACTTTTGAATGTTATCTGATTTTGCAATTATTTGAAATTCCTTCGCACTCACATAAACTAGCCAAAATTGTTGGCAAAATGGAGTTTTAAATATAAAAATCTGGTATTTTAATCTTGGGGCTGTCCTTCGCCGGTTCCCGGTGTTTGGAGACAGGTTGCTCTCCTACCATACATATATCCTGGGTTCAAGTCCAGGAAGAGTAACATTATTATACTGTGGTAAAGTTTTTTCAAAACGGCAAACACTCCGAGAAAAATTATGCCATGGAAACCTTCTCAGCGAATTCGCATCCGTCTCGCTGTCGGAGTCGACAAAAAAACTTGTAGGTCTCAGACCGCAAGTAGAATTTTTTGGACTTCGAACAGAAATGTATCAGTCTCATACTAGTTAAAATTAGACGCTCCCTGCAGGAAAGGAGGCTACCTACGTTATAAGTTTATCGTGAGGTCTAACTATAGTCAATGTAGGCCTTCGTAGCTGAAAGAAGTGTAGACAAAGTTTAGCGTTAAGTTCTAACTCAATGTAGGCCTCTCAACTACACCGACTTTAACGCTGAATTCAACGCTACCCATTACACCCAGAGCCATTGTTGGTACAATAACCACAAATTGGGGGTGTTCTCACACTATAGACACGCTAGGCTGGGATAGAAAATTCTATGTGTAAAATAGTATAATTTTTGAAAAGTTTGGTGTTCATAGCAGTGCCCTGTTCTCTAAATTGTTTTAAATTTTGCTTTGTCTTTCGATCAATTTAAAACTAATTGCCTTTCTACAAATCAAATTGGAACCCTATTTACTTCAGTCAAATCATTTAATTGATTTACTAAAATCCATTTTCTACGTTGGTTAACTTTTCCCATTTTTGTCACATGCCATTCTAACTTTTCTCCCTCCATTTCAATCATCTATTACTTAGGTTATACTTTTCCAGCTGCTGTTTCTGCTCATTGTTGTTGGCGTGACTAAATGTTAAACTGTTTGTCCCTTTTGATATTTAGGGATTTTATCTATGTATGTTTTCTGTCTATTTATCTAAGTACAACGTAGGCAATTAAGCGTTTCAGGGTTCACGTGCTTCTATTTGTTCCATCCAATTGTTAGCACGTTTCATTCAATGTGAGGGTGTTTCCACTCTTTACAAATCAATCGATACTTTGGTTTGTTCAATGTAAACAAGAACTGGTAACTAATTATCCATGCATTCATATATATTATTGAAGGAAGGTAGGGTAGCGTTGAAACATTTTTCCTTCCTTTTTTCTTATTTTGTAATTTGTGTGTGCTGGGTGCAAACCTCTGATCCACTTATTGGGCGACTGCCTAACTTTATTACTTATAGAGAACAGAACGTCTCATGTATAGAACATGGTGAAAACTTTAAAAACAGTTCGCTTGACAATGGATGTATAATCATGAGGTTCTCTAGATTTTTATATCTTTATTTTATTAGAAACACAGTTCGTATTAGGTTAGGTTGAACTGGCCGGTCAATATAGATCTCACATAGACTGAATGTGTCCATAGTGTTACCAAAATTTGTTTGACGACCGAACAGGAGAACCCAAATCCCGGGGCCTAAAATATCTAGTTAGCCGAGAAAGAACATTTAAGTTAACTTCGCTTAGTAAAAAGGAATAGAAACCAAGCTGTCCATCAATTTGATCATAAAAATTACTCCACGCATCTCTCGACGACTTGCAAGGATAGGAAGATTATTGTGACGAATATTAGCATCACTAAGCTGATACTAAATAAATAATCATGCAACAATAAAAAAAACCTGAAGCAGCCATTCGTATATACATGAATACATCAGTCATCACACACACACATACACACAAGCCAACGAAGGGATATTTTACAGACGCACATGTGGTCATCAGTCGAAGTAGTTACTCACACATACACACGCATATGGCTATGCGAGAGGCTATAAACTACAAATACACACGCATGTAGCTCAATTACTAAGCAGGAGATACAGCAGTTCTAGAAGGCGAAACGTCTAGACTTTAGTAGAAATATGTGACTGAAGCAACGGATAGTATAAAAGCAGCGCAAGCTGAGTAGTCTGTGATCAGTTTGATTTAAACACACTATTAGTTGTGAAGTATAATTGTGAAGTACTACTCTCAAAGTAGTCTAAATGAAGACCACTTTGCAATACGGAATATTAGAGTTATTTATTCAACAGTTCAGCGATTCGAGCATTAGGAGAAGGTTTCAAATAAGCGGAATTTCCCTAAATTAGTTACATTATTATTTAGTTTTAGCCGATTGTTATAAGGGCGGGGGGGGGGGGGGGGGGGGGAAGGTAGATTATACAAGGAATCCCATTGAGTATCTATTAAGGCATAAAGTAAAAACTGTTTTGAATTGATTCTAACCTAGTTGCATGAACTTGATAATGCGGATTCCAGACTATCGATACAATGCTGCAGATAAGTCAAGCAGAAACACTTAGAATTGTGAGGGCGAGTATTGTCAAATGCGACTCCATTTTGTAATATTGACTTCACCTGCCTGGTTGAATAGCATCATGATGAAACACCAATTCAGAAATATTTAATTCAAAGCCTACTATGTCATTACTAACAGACTCATACGAAGTTCGAAATCTGCAGAACTGTCTGTACGACTGGTGCTTAACTCCCTTCAATAGGTGTGCCATATAATGTTTTGTCTGTACAGACGTTATATATCAAAACGCCCAACAAAATAGTGTATAAATCATTTTGATTAGACGAATTTCACATGTTATCTTTAAAAGCCCGGTCACATAAGCAGTTTTTCATATAGATGCGTTTAACACAATCTTATGCAAAATGAGTAGATTGCACGGCAGATTGGCACCATCTGACATGAAAAAGTAGCCAACTTCCAACTTTTGTTGCAAGCAAAGCATAAGAAGAAGAATTTTAAATTTGCTTTGGCTAAGGGTGCTTTCACACTTTGCAAGTGAAATTATTTTTCCCACCCGCTGGTAACTTTTCTAATAACATTTTTCACATTTGAAAACTGCAATATAACAAATGAATAGGAAAGAAAAAATGCTGGCAAATATATTTCTTGTACAGTGATTCGTCAATTTTTGTATATGAGTGGACAAGGCGAAATAAACTTCAATTGCCAAGTCTGAAAATCCTCCATATTTACAAACGCAATATCTTGCGTGATTGTGGCGATGTTAATTAAACCCCTGTCACATAAGCAGTTTTTCATATAGATGTGTTTAACACAATCGTATGCAAAATAAGTGGATTGTACGTATTGTTACGAATTTAGGGAAATTCCGCTTATTTGAAACCTTCTGCTAACGTTCGAATCGCTAAAGTGATGAATAAATCACTCCAGTATTCTGTATTGCAAAATGATCTTTATTAGAATGCTTTGGGAGTAGTACAATTATACTTCACAATTATACTTTACTGCGCAACTGTTAGCGTGTTTTAACCAAACTGATTACTAATTACTCAGCTTGCGCTGCCTTTATACTCTCCGTTGCTTCACTCGCATATTTCTACTAAGCCTAGACGTTTCACCTTCTAGAACTGCTGTATCTCCTGCTTGGTAATTGAACTACATATATGCGTGTGTATGAGTGAGTAACAACTTCGGCTGATGACTATATCTGTATGCGAGTTATCTCTTCGTTGCCTTTTATATATGTGTGTGTGTACATGATGATTGATGTGTTCATGTATATACGGGTGTCTTCTTCAAGTTTTTTATTGATTATTCATTTAGTATCAGCTTAATTTTGCTAATATTCGTCACAGTATTTTTATGGATAACGGCAGATTGAGCGACACTGGCGCCATCTGATATTGAAAAGTAGCCAACTTCCAACTTTTGTTGTAAGCAAAGCATAAGATGAAGAATTTTACATTTGATTTGACTAAGGGTGCGTTTACACTTTGCAAGTGAAATTATTTTTCCCACTTGTTGGTACCTTTCTAAAATTTTTCACAGTTAAAACTGCAATTTAACAAATAAATAGAACACAAATTATCTTAGCAAGTATTTTTCTTTTATAGTGAGAATTAAAAACTTCATTGTGGCTCGACCATAAATACTATATCGATCGTTAGTGAGCCAATGATGTAACAACTTAGTTGATTTTTGTATGCCATCCCTATTAGTTATGTCAATCATTTGAAATTGTCCTTGCGTAGTAGAAGAAAGTAATTTGTGATTTATTCTGTATAGTGCTATCTATTTAAGTATATTTTTTATTAATAAATTATTATTATTTGATTGTAAGTAGCTCTACTATTTAGAATATCGCTTTGCTTATTTATCTTTAGTTGTAGTCATATTTTTGATTATTTCCTTTTTGTATTTTTATTTATTTCTACTTATTTTGCAATCATCTGCAAATATCCAACCACAACACAAATTGTTTGTCTAAACCATATATTAGCTGGAACCTCATGGTCCGCTAAAAATTCGGATTTCGATCAACGTCTCATCGTCGATTTGGGTTATGTAAGAAATGTGACACACATCGCACTGCAAGGACGGCCGCATAGCGATGAATTTGTCACTGAATATACAATAAGTTATGGCATAACAGATTTGGAATTTGCCGATTATAAAGAACCAGGTGGCAACGTTAAGGTAAGTCTATATAATAATATGCATATTTAAGATCGTCATACAAAGACACGAAAACTTAATGAAAAATAAAAATATCAACAAACAAATAATGAAAAAAACGAAACAAACTACATAAAATATCTGTGCTCATTCGCAATGGTGCTTGGTATGCACTCATAAGGACTTATCACTACCACCTTTTTCCCGCTTATTTTATCCTAACAATAACAGCTACTGTACTAATCCATAGTTAAGTTTCTAATGCGCTTATTTCAATTGCTATTTGCTTTGGGTTTTCGCTTGTAGTGCCAAAGAGGATAAATATAATAAGAGCCATCAGCCTGCTACGAGTGGCGAGCAACTCGCTGGAAACTAAAAATTGATGCCTATTGTTTTCTAAGAGGGTTATTTTTAATTGTCTCGCATTTATCCATGCCGTGTAGGCACCTTGTGCAACTGTGATTTATGGAAAGAGAATTAATTAATTAATTAAATACAGTCGGAAAAATAAACACAAATACCCCACGAAAATGTATAGAAGACATTTTATGCACATCTCGCCAAAAAAAAAAAAACAACAACTACCTCGAAGAAAATATTTACCAAATGGCTACAAGTAACGAGTGACGTCTCTTATTATATTTATCCTCTTTGGCTAAGTAACCATGCATGAGATACAACTCTTCTAGAAGGCATGTTCGTGTAACGACTAGACCTTAGGAGAAATGGGCAAACGTGGTCACGGAGAATATAAAAACAGCGCAAGCTGAGTAATCAGTAATCAGTTTGATTTAAATCCGCTATTAATGAAGTATAATTGTGATTGTGAAGTACTACTGTCGAAGTAGTCTTAACAAAGATGGAGTTATTTATATATAGTTTAAGTGCATATGTTTATAGATGTAAAAAAAAACACCGCTAATATTTCTAATGTAATCACTTCAGAACTAGCCCGAACGTAAGAACTTAAGAACTTTTCGCAATGGATGCCGTTGCAAACGAATTGCAAAGTAATGCCAGGGGAACAACTGCAACCTCCAAAGACGTTACCGTCTGAAATTGTGCAGGTGAAACCAATGGCTCAGTATTGAGAGCGATCTAGTCCTGTGGACAAATTTGATAGCACTGCGCTATTTTCGACTTAGTTTCGATTTCTGCAACGCAATTTGTACCAAATTTTAAAATGGTGAAGTTTGAAGTTAACTAAGATCATGAAAGTCCGAAACAGTGATTCGAACCGCCGGTAGGTTAGGCGCAGTGATTCAGTCCAGTGAAGGAACACCTTACTTGGGTACTTTTATGTTGGCCCGTCTCACATATAAGAATCACTATGTTGTAAAAAGTCACAGTGACTCCAATCATCGTTACGTTGGGTTAGGTTAGATTAGATTGGGTGGCATCAGTTCGTTTAAGAAACAGATCACTTGGACACTTTTATGTTGATCCGTTGTGTTACCGCATGTATATATGAATCACTGTGTTTTGAAAAGTCACAGTGATTCAAATAACCGGTAGGTTAGGTTAGATGGGGTGACAGCTGTTCTGTTAAGCAATACCTTACATGGACACTTTTATGTTGGCTCGTTGTGTTCTCACATGTATATATCACTGTGATTTTAAAGTGAAAGGGATTCAAATCAACGGT
Organism: Eurosta solidaginis; assembly: GCF_040869045.1. Taxonomy (NCBI): domain Eukaryota; kingdom Metazoa; phylum Arthropoda; class Insecta; order Diptera; family Tephritidae; genus Eurosta; species Eurosta solidaginis. The sequence goes on along the minus strand of NC_090323.1, from coordinate 204,793,093 downwards.
AGGTAAGGTCGGATTCGGTTGAGTGGCAGCTGTTCAGTTAAGGAACAGCTCACTTGGATACTTTTTTGTTGATCGGTTGTTGTTACCATATGTATGAATTACTGTGATTTGAAAATTTTGGGAAATTCCGCTTATTCCAAACCTTCTGCTAACGTTCGAATCGCTAAACTGTTGAATAAATAACTCCAATATTCAATAATGCAAAGTGGTCTTTATTAGACTAATTTAAGAGTACTTCACAATAACTCTTACTTCACAACTAATTGCGTGTTTAAATCAAACTGCTTACTGATTACTAAGCTTGCGTTGCTTTTATACTCTCTGTTGCCTTGTCCGCATGTTGCTCCAAATTTCTAGACGTTTCTCCTTTTAGAATCTCCTACTTGGTTCCCAGCTATATATTATATATATATATTATAGCCTCTCGCATAGCCATATGCGTGTGTATATGTGAGTACTACTTCGGCTGATGGTGAGTATCTCTCTGTTGCCTTGTATGTACATGTGTAAATTATGATTGATTTGTTTACGTACATACGAGTGGTTGCTTAGTATCGGCTTAGGGATGCTGTTGTTGTTGTTGTAGCAATGCTCGCCCCACCCAATAGGCGCGACCGATCACAAATTGTCATCAATATCCTCTAACGGGAGTCCAAGGAAACTTGCCGTTTCAACAGGGGTGGACCATAAGGAAAGGGGTGTTAGAGGCGTTGGTTCCACATTACAATTAAAGAGATGGTTGGTGTCATGTGAGGACACATTGCAAGCAGGGCATACATTTTGTATGTCGGGGTTGATTCTGGATAGGTAAGAGTTTAACCTGTTACAGTATCCAGAACGAAGTTGAGCAAGAGTGACACGCGTTTCCCTGGGGAGTATGCGTTCCTCTTCTGCGAGTTCTGGATATTTTTCTTCAAGTACTGGATTCACCGGGCAATTCCCGACATAAAGGTCCGACGCCTGTCTATGGAGTTCACCAAGGACCTACTTGTGTTTTTCCGCTTCATACGGCTGGGTTCTCAGGTACCGTATTTCCTCAAAATGCTTACGGAGATGACTCCTTAGGCCCCTAGGCGGTGCTGGTTCGTCAATCAGATGTCTGTTGGGATGCCCAGGTTTCTGGGTATTCAACAGAAACTGTTTGGTCAGCATCTCATTTCTCTCCCTGATGGGGAGTATTCTCGCCTCATTATGCAGATGGTGTTCTGGGGACATAAGAAGACAGCCCGTGGCGATTCTGAGAGCAGTATTTTGGCAGGCCTGTAGTTTCTTCCAGTGGGTGGTTTTTAGGCTTGGCGACCATATGGGTGACGCGTAGCACGTAATCGGCTGGCTAATTGCTTTGTATGTGGTCAAGAGCGTTTCTTTATCTTTTCCCCAGGTACTGCCAGCAAGGGATTTGAGGATTTTATTACGGCTCTGAATTCTTGGAACAATTGCGGTTGCGTGCGCACCAAAATGTAGATCCTGATCAAACGTCACACCCAAGATTTTGGGGTGTAGGGCAGTCGGTAGCGTAGTGCCATCGACGTGGATGTTCAATATGGTCGACATTTGGGGCGTCCATGTTGTAAATAAGGTCGCGGAAGATTTAGTCGGTGACAATGCCAGGTTTCGCGAGGCGAAAAAACTGGAGAGATCAGGGAGATAGCCCTTTATTTTATTGCATAGCTCATCGATCTTTGGGCCTGGGCCTGTGGCCATTATTGTGCAGTCATCGGCGTAGGAAACGATTGTGACTCCTTCCGGTGGTGAAGGTAGCTTAGATATGTAGAAATTAAACAAAAGCGGGGATAGGACACCACCCTGTGGCACCCCTTGTTTAATTATCCTTTGTTTTGATGTTTCGTTTCTGAATTGCACCGATGCCTACCGACCACCCAGATAATTTGCGGTCCACCTTTTAAGACATGGGGGAAGGGTGCACCCTTCCAGGTCTTACAGTAACGAGCCATGGTTGACCGTATCAAAAGCTTTTGATAGGTCTAACGCTACGAGTACTGTTCTATGGTGGGGATATTGATTCAAACCGCAATTTATCTGGGTGCTAATGACATTTAGCGCGGAGGTAGTGCTATGGAGTTTTCTGAAGCCATGCTGATGAGGGGCTAGCTGCAAATGTGCTTGGAAATAAGGGAGCAAAATGGCTTCAAGCGTCTTTGCCACTGGCGATAGGAGAGATATCGGACGATATGACTCACCTACGTTAGCTGGTTTCCCAGGCTTTAGTAGCGGGACCACCTTGGCCATTTTCCATTTCTCGGGTATGACAAAGGTGGAAAGAGACAGGTTGAAGACATGCGCTAAGTATTTGAAACCCTCTTTCCCTAGGTTTTTAAGCATCGGCATGGCTATGCCGTCTGGGCCCACTGCTTTGGATGGTTTAGCGCGACCAATGGCGTCCTCAACCTCTCTAGCGGTGATGGTAATTGGTGACGCGCTGAGTTTGTGTTTATGTGCGTGTCTATTGGCTCTCCGTCTATCTTTGTCGACCGTAGGATGCATTATATATTGTCGGCAGAAAGCGCTCGCGCATTTTTTCGCATCCGACAGCACCTTATCGCCAAAGGCGATGGAAACTTTGTCTTTGTGCTTAGTCGGATTCGATAGGGACTTTACGGTGGACCAAAGTTTACCTACACCGGTAGAGAGGTTACAACCTCTTAGGTGCTCTTCCCATTTCGCTCGCTTGTGTTCGTCCACAAGCAATCTGATGCGTTGGTTTATATCCCTTATTTGGGGGTCGCCTGGATCAAGCTGTCTTATAAGGTCGCGTTCCCTCGCTAAGCTCGCGGCCTCCGCCGGGAAGTGGGGCCGGATTTCGGGAATTCTCCCGGCGGGAATGAAATGTGCCGAGGCGGATTCAATGACCTTACGGAAGGCACACTCCCCTTGGCGGGCATCAGTCGGGATAGGGAGGGCAGCAAAGCTGCTGTCTGTTGCAGATTTATATTCTTCCCACTTTCCTTTTTTGAAGTTTATGAAAGTGCGTTTTTCGGTGACGATGAAGTCGGCAGTACGCTCGAGCGAAATAAGTATGGGCAGGTGGTCGGATGCCAATGTTACCATCGGCTGCCAGTTGACGCAGTTTACGAGTTCTGCGCTCACGATTGAGATATCTGGCGAGCTATGACAGCTTCCTACCATACGTGTGGGGGCGTCTCCGTTTATTGTGCAGAACGTCGTTTCGTCTATTTGATCCGCCAACATCTCACCCCTACTGTCCGCCCGCAAGTTTGAATGCCATAGGTCGTGATGGGCATTGAAATCGCCTAAGATAATGCGATTGTTGCCAGTGAGTAAGGCCTCGATATCAGGGCGGTATCCACTGGGGCAACAGGTGACAGGAGGGATGTAGATGTTGATGATTTCTAGATTTGCATCGCCTGACCGGACAGATAGGCCTTGACGTTGTAAGACATTGTCACTGCGGTCGATGCCAGGATCAAATATATGATATTGCACAGAGTGGTGTATAATAAACGCGAGGCCGCCTCCATTTCCGCTCTCGCGGTCTTTCCTGTGGACATTATAACCAGAGCAGGTCTGCAATGCAGATCTTGCTGTGAGTTTAGTCTCTTGAATCGCAGCAATGCGGATGTTGTGCCGCTTCATGAAATCGACTATCTCCGTAATCTTCCCAGTTAGTCAATTACAGTTGAACTGCAGAATTCTGAAGTGCATGAGGGGTGACGCCGCCACTCTAGGGGTAAGTGAGGGGTGACTACGCCTAAGTTGTGGAAGGCCAGGACGCAATTGGTGTTGTGGCCTTGGGACTGGGCGCCCTTGGACAAGCATTGGGGTACCCGGATGATTTGGGTTTGCGACCTGGCAACATGGCGCGATGAAACCCGTCGGGGGGTTGCCGTCGCGGAGACCAGAACATCTAGGAAAGTGGCACCACCCAAGGCAGGAGCTGCATTGAGCGGATATCGCAAACCTATATATTCTGTGCTGGCAGACGGTGCAAACGGAGGCAGGGACTAAGAGTCTGTTTCCCTGACCTGCACGATTGCTGCCAGAAAAGAGGGGGGGAGAAGACGACGGGGGCAGGGGCTGATGCTCAGCATTGCTACCAGCTCTACTACGAAGGTAGTAGTTATGAGTGGTATCAGCTGTTTGAGTTGTTGGCGCCGTGGGGCGCGAGCAGCAGCGGGTACTTGTTGTGGCTTGCTGAGCAGCGAAGCTGCTGGAAGGTAGGGGGGATACGCTTAGGCGTAGACTACGGGACGCCCTTGGCGTGAGCAGCAAGGAGCCACAAAAGATTTATAAAAGTTACGTGGACGTCGGGTTTTGGGATCAAGCCCAGAACAACCTGTCCGATGCAACCATCCCTTGCACGAGACACACTGAACAGAGTATGACCGTCCTAAAAAGATTCTTTTCTGGCAAATGCAGCAAAACCATTTCTCATGACCGGGGTCAGGAGACGGACCCGGATTGGGTTCGATACCTTCCCGGAGTAAGAGAATATGTAGCAGTCCTGCTGCAAGGACCTGCTTGGAGGATGACAATTTGTGGGAGGGACGAAACAAATTAAATGGGGTCACACTGAAATGACAGTCCTTGGTCGGGAAAAATCCCGAGTCGCTCCGGTACATAGAACCGACTGCCTTGGGAAGCGCTTAGGGATGCTAGTATTACTTAGTGATGTTAATATTCGTCACAATATGAATATTGTTCACTTTGTATGCTTCAGTAATTTATCTGTAATCCGTAACAATTGTTTTTTTATTTTATCGGCCTATTGATAAAGTATTCAAGGTTCGAAACGAGCTCAAGGCCAGGGGTGGCTTTCCGTAATTCGATATCGATCAAGAACGAGTATAAAATAATCATTTTCGCTTTCCGTAACACAAATTGTCGACGCGTCGTATCGAACGTTCGATACAAACTGTTCGATACCAAATTAGGTGTCGAATTGTCTTTTTGAAAGTTATAATTTTATGATTTGGTGATTATTTAGGGAAGGATTTTTTCTTCAGAGATTAAGAAACAAACGCTATTTATAAAAGAAAATATTTTGGTAGCTCCAAAAAGCTTTCTAAACACCCTTTGAAATCTGCAAACGAAAGAGATCGTACCAAGATACGGAAACTAAAATGGCATCATCGGGCGTTCGATATCGACTTGAAGTATCGAATCAACGAGTGTCGACTATCAAATTACGGAAAGCCACCCCAGAACAATAATTTTTTGTAATGATTATTGTTTTTTTAATTTTTCTATAATTGAAAAATTGTATTTTGTTTTTGGAATAGTAAGTAAAAAAAATTTTTCAGACAACCTGTTATAGCTGCGCAGATAGATCCATTTCGAAGGAAAATTAAAAAAACAATAATCATTACAAAAAATTATTGTTCTGGCCTTGAGCTCGTTTCGAACCTTGAATAAGTAATCCGTAACTATATTTGGTCCGATTAATTGTTAAATTTGTAAACTAATAAATAAATAAATTACGATTACATCAGTTTTAAATAAAATAATCATTAAATTAATCGCAATCGTAACTGTAATCAGCTTTAACATCCCTGCTTTTGTGTATACTGTCAATAATTAAACAAAATTTATTAGACCCACTCATGAGAACTAGCAAATGTCTCGCATATCTCTTAAATGGGGCAAATCCTGCAAACTCATATCCGAAATGGTTAAATTTACGGGGTTTCCATGCTTACGAGGCATTTGCTTGTTTGAGTTAGTTGCCTTCTATTCTTTTCTTTTCGTGTTTTTTTTTACATAATTCGAATTAACATTATGGTGTGAATGTGTGTTCGCGTATAATCCAATTTAACATAGCCTTGTAATTACCATCAATTAACAACCCAATATTTTTATACTAATTATTTTTATTTTGTTTTAACATTTCCTAAATAAATATTATTATGTATTTGTAATAAAAAATATTAAAAAATATGTACATATATACATAACTAACAAATGCAAAACACTTTTAACACACAAAAAAGGCGATTCCGCTTGGACACCAGTTGAGAATACTTACAATCACTTTCTAACACTCGATTTGGGTGAACCACGAAAAACTCGTAAAATCGCTTCGATGGGTCGTAAACACACACAAGAATTTGTTACCGAATATATTGTGCAGTATTCGGACGATGGCGAATACTGGCGTTCTTATGTGAATCCATCGAATGAGCCACAGGTAAAGTACCGAGTACATGCCCTAGAAGTTTGCAAATATTTCACAGTTTTCAAATCTATTTTTATGTTGTACTCTGTCCAGTTGTGCAGTCGATTTTGTGACGTTCTTGGGATAAAAAATTTAATTTTTCATAAGACTTTATACTCGTATGTGAACTTCTTTTTCTTACAATAACGTGGCTTTTCAGTTATATTTTTATTTTATTTCTTTGCTGAATATTCTCATGTATGTTTCCGTTGTTTATATAATTTGAAGTTTGAAACAGCACAATCCAACAACGCAACAGAACAAAAAGTATATAGCATATTTTGGGAACCTCGTCCCATAAAGAATCTTTATGTAGTCTATGACTAGCCCAGTCCTAGGCAGGTTAATAGAAGAAAACGTACAGTTTAACTCTGAATAATTTAGATCCGTCGTTTCCGCGTTGGCAGCTAGTTCAACGACCGATTCCCGAAGCGCTTTGTCTATCACAGTGCAAATTGTGTGGTAGGCATTCTCCACTAATGATGACTACAACGTCATCTACAAGAAAATTGCTTTGCAATGGAGTCAATGTGAGCAACACACCATAAATAACATTCTCTGGGATAGGGTGGAGGGAAACAAGTTTCCTAAATGTTAACTTACGAAATATGTTAGCTATGTAGAAATTTCGATGGGAATCGCTCAATATGTACGACTTGAAGTTATAGGCGGACAAGAGATTCACATTTGCCTATCTATATAGAAGGCTAAAATAATGAGTCGTTTTTCTATACTGGTCCAAAAAGTCGCGACAGTAATTTCGACTTCGCGGTAAATGGCGCATAGGGAAAACTATAATCGTGGGTTGTCGATAGGGTTTTTTAATTTTTAGTTTCAATATATTAATATTCTCTACGTGGTGGATGATATGAGCGAAATCAGACATCAAATCAAGGCAGGGAAAGGCAAGGCAGAAAAAGGCAAAGCAAAGAAAGAAAAGGAAATGAAAGGAAAGGAAAGGAAAGGAAAGGAAAGGAAAGGAAAAAAGAAAGGAAGGGAAAGTAAAAAATGAATGAAAACGAGAGTCAGAGAAAAGGTAAGGTTAGAAGTCGAAACCGAAACCGGACGACGTTTTATCAATTTGTTATCGAAGTTTTAACGGTTTGTTATGAGTTTGTTTCAGTTGTGTTATCGATAAGGTTTGGACGAAATATCGATTTGTTAATGAATTGATTAAAATTTTCTGTTGATAACAAAGGTTATAAAGAGCTACCGAGGAATTATTATCGAAGAGTTATCGATTACTTAAAAGAAAATGATCGATGTGTTATCAAACATTTATGAATATGTTATCGATTTATTATCCAAAAGGTATCGGTTATCAAAAATTTATCGGAAGGTTTCAAAAAATTTTCGATTTGCTATCGAAAAGTTATCAATAAGCTAAGAAAGTTTATCTTAAAGTTATTCATTGGTTATCGGAAATATGTCGATTTGTTATCAAAAAGCTATCAATTTTATATCGATTTGTTATCGGTATGTTAATGACGGATTATCGGGTTTTTATGAAACAAATACCGATAACACTCCACTATAAAATCGATGAAACATCTGTAACCCGCCTATAAAATGCCGATAAGAAAGCAATAAGAAGTCGATGGCTCGGCGATAACGAGCCGATTGTTACAGGTAAAAGTTCTTCTGTAGAGTTTGTAAATATTTGTCTCTGATAAAGTTGCCTCTGTTGTGGTTCAACTTCAACTCCTGGGAGAGCACTAGATAACTTAAAAACATTAATAGTTTTCTAGAGGTACACATGTATGTACATATGTTTACACATCGAGCTTCACGAGTACTTGGCACTCACCCCTTTTTTTGATTATATATTTTAAACTTTTAGTTTTAAGTTTTTAATTTTCGCGCTCAATTTTTGTATTTTTAATACTTTTTATTTCATTATTGATCTTTAATTTGAAAATTTTTTATAAATTTATAATCTGTAATCTCTAATTTTGAGTTTTAATTTTTTAAGTTTAAATTAAAAGTTTTTAATTTTTGTTTGTACTTACTTTTAAATTATTTTATTTTAAATTTTAATTTTAAAAACTTAAGTTATTTATTCTCGGTTTTTTATTTATAAATTTAAATAAAAATTTTTATTTATAATTTTTAAGTTATACTTCTCATTTTTAATGTTAATTTTAGTTTCTTGTTTATAATTTTTAGGTTAGGTTGAAGTGGCTGTCCAAAAGCACAAATAGGCCAGTGATATTAGGCCCGCTGTGATTTTGTAATTTTTAATTTGTGATTCTTTGGTTTGAAAATATATTATAAAATTTTTTATTTACGGTTTTACTTTCTTATCCTGATGTTTTATTTTAAAATTTTTAATTTTCAATATTAAATTTATTTTTTTATTTTTAAGTAATAATTTTTGTTTATAATTTTTAATTTTAGTTTAATTTTTAATTTACCATTTTTCATTTTTAAATTTATATACAAGGTTTTGTTTTATGTTCTGATTTTCCATTTAATTTTTTATTTTTAAATTTACATACTTTAGTTTTTTTTAAATATTTTTTAATTAAAAATTTTTAAAGTTCAGTTTAGATTTTTTATTTTTTAACTTTTGTTTTTTAGTTTTTGTGTGAATTTTAGTTTCGTGGGTTTTTTGGGTAAGTCTTACATTTCAATTTAAAATATTTGTTTTTTATTTTTTTATTCTCGATTTTTAGTTTTTAAATTTAAAATTTTCATTCCTAAGTTTGAACGTTTATTTTTAAGTTTTTAGTTATTATCGGCGGCCACCGTGGTGTGATGGTAGCGTGCTCTGCCTATCACACCGTATGCCCTCGGTTCAACTCCCGGGCAAAGCAACATCAAAATTTTAGAAATAAGATTTTTCAATTAGAAGAAAATGTTTCTAAGCGGGGTCGCCCCTCGGCAGTGTCTGGCAAGCGCTCCGATTGTATTTCTGCCATGAAAAGCTCTCAGGGAAAACTCATCTGCCTTGCAGATGCCGTTCGGAGTCGGCATAAAACATGTAGGTCCCGTCCGGCCAATTTGTAGGGAAAAATCAAGAGGAGCACGACGCAAATTGGAAGAGAAGCTCGGCCTTAGATCTCTTCGTAGGTTATCGCGCCTTACATTTATTTATTTATTTAGTTATTAATTCTTGATTCTAGTTTTTTTATTCTTAATTTTTCAACTTTTTTATATTTTTGTTTTGAGTTGTAATTTCTTATTTATTATTTTAAATTTTTAGTTCCAGTTTTTATTTATCTTAAGATTATAATTTAAAAAAATTTATTGTTATGTTAATTTTCTTTTTAATTTTTAAGTATTTGTTTTCTGTTGCGAATTTTTAATTTTTTATTAAGTTTCAATTTTATTTGAAACAAAAAAATAAAAAAAAAACAATTTTGACTAAAATTGTTGCTATAAGCCTTGAGCTCGAACTCCTTAATCAATAGATCGACAACAACCAAAACTATTTTTAATTTTAAGTTTTATGTTTTTATTTTTAGTTTCAAGTTTTTTTTTAATTTTTAATATCGGGCTGTCTCCCAATTGGTAGGCCGACAGTTATAAGTAAATTCGATTGATTTTTATATTTTACTAAACATTTGCTTATGACTTAAACTTGAAATTTTCAAATATTTTACTTTTAGTTTTTATATTTTATATTGAACATATTAAATTTTAGATGTAAAATTTTAAACTTAGTAAAAATATAAATAAAGAAATTAAAATTTTATTTTTATTTTTAATTAATTTTTGTTTTGTGTATTCATTTAATTTAAACTTTATTTTATGGTTTTTTATTAAACTCTTTCGTTTCGATTTTCAAAGTAAGTACAGTTTCGGTGTTGGAATTCTCGCACAAGATATTCACTGCATGTTTTTTTGTACTTTTTTTGGTTTTGTGGAAAATTTTTGTTTTTCAATGTGGCCTTAGTTAAGTTTTTAAAATAATAAACACGCACAAATTTAAAAAAAAAACTTCCACAGATGTTCAAAGGCAACTCCGATGGCAACTCCATACATTACAATGTCTTCGAAGTGCCCATTATTGCTCAATGGGTGCGTATAAATCCGACACGTTGGCATGATCGAATTTCGATGCGAGTCGAACTTTATGGCTGCGATTATAGTGAGTTTATATACGAAATTAATTCTTCTTTTTCAAATACTAAAACTTATACTTCTACTGCGCCCTTAAGTTGCTGAAAACTTATACTTCAATGGCACAAGCTTGGTCAGCTACGATCTGCAATATGAACCCGTCGCATCTACACGCGAATCGATACGCTTTCGTTTCAAAACCGCTTTTGCCAACGGTCTACTCATGTATTCACGTGGCACACAAGGCGATTATTTTGCGCTACAATTGAAGGATAATAAAATGATATTGAATTTGGATTTGGGTAGCAGTTTAATGACTTCGTTATCTGTGGGTAGTTTGCTAGATGATAATGTTTGGCATGATGTGGTGATATCACGCAATCGACGTGATATCATATTCTCAGTGGATCGTGTTATTGTGCGTGGACGCATTAAGGGTGAATTTACGCGTCTAAATTTAAATCGTGCGGTATGTTGGTTTTGGTTTTTTGATTTTTGTATTTAAGAAGTTATTTTATTAATCGCTTTTCATTTTAGTTATATCTTGGTGGTGTACCCAATGTGCAAGAGGGTATAATGGTAACACAAAATTTCACTGGTTGTATGGAGAATCTCTACATCAATTCAACAAATTTTGTGCGCGCAATGAAGGATAGTTTCGAATATGGTGATGCTTATCGTTATACGAAAATAAATACCGTCTATGCCTGTCCGTCGCCGCCCATTTATCCTGTGACCTTCACTACACGTAGCTCATATGTGAAAATCAAGGGCTATGAAGGTCAACGTTCAATGAATGTTTCCTTCTTTTTTCGCACTTACGAAGATCGTGGTGTAATGTTGCATCATGATTTTGCTTCAGGCGGTTATGTGCGCGTATTCTTGGAATTTGGTAAAGTTAAAATTGATTTGAAAATTGGTGATAAACCACGCATCATTTTGGATAATTATGATGAGCAATTTAATGATGGTAAATGGCATTCGTTCATATTGACGATGGCGCGTGATCGTTTGGTGTTAGATATTGATCAACGTCCGATGACAACAACGAAAAATATACAAATTTCTACGGGAAAAGTTTATTTCATAGCGGGCGGTGTTGACAAAAATGGTTTTGTGGGTTGTATGCGTTTGATATTGGTTGATGGTAATTATAAATTACCAAAGGATTGGGTGCCTGGTGAAGAAGTGTGTTGCGGTGATGAGGTCGTTGTTGATGCTTGTCAAATGATTGATCGTTGTAATCCAAATCCATGTCAGCACAGTGGTGTTTGCCATCAAAATTCAATGGAGTTCCTTTGTGACTGTGCCAATACTGGCTATGCGGGCGCAGTATGTCATACATGTAAGTTTTGTTGTTAATTTTATAATTTGTGAATGTTTAAGAATTTGTTATTGTTTTACTTTTACAGCCAACAATCCACTTTCCTGCCAAGCTTACAAGAATGTGGGTCATGTGCAGCAACGCGTGAATTTGAAAGTTGATGTTGATGGCAGTGGACCATTGGAACCATTCCCGGTGACATGTGAATATTATTGTAAGTAATTGAAATGTTTTTGATTTATTTTTAGAAAAGTGGAAAGTATCACCTCCTACGCCCTGCGATTTTTTCAACAACTATAACTATAAGACCATCAAACTTAGACGAATATTTGGATGTAGGTCATATATGTAGATGGAAACCTAGTGGACGAATGATCAGTGTCATGTTTTATTTTGTCTTCAGATTGAGTAGTTTTGGGACCTTTCCGCGAAATTTTGGGATCACTTGGGGATAATGTCGGAATTTCGTTTGGGATAGAATATTCTAATTCTTATCATTACTACGCCTCGATGCATTGCGATTTTTATTTAGATCTATTGTGCTTGACCTGTCAGCCTATGTGGAGACTTTAAAAGTGTTAAAGTACCTCTTCAGGTTTTTACTCCATATCACGAAGTGATTAAGAGTCACGCCACCTAGAAGGGAGAATTTCTGCCTTACCAGAGCGACGCTTTCGCATAGAATAGCGTTTAATCCTCTAGCTCACAAAAGCGACCGATTTTTGTGTCGGATTTTAATTTATTAATAGACAGTGTGCCGTATAGTGAAGTAAATTAACAAATGAAATGAACAACCCTTGTTTAGAGTTTGAATATTATTGATTCTTTATTCTAAAAATGGTTTCTTTTATACCAAAAAAATGTCTACGTTATTAATAAATACTTACACTAATACTTGCAATCTAAAAATACATAGATTCATAATGCAAAATGACAGTCAGCATATTATTGCAGTGACCTATTTATGTACACATGTAAATAGACACATGTAAATAGTTTGTCAGTCAATATGACCAATAACAAATATGTCGATCAGCGTGACTGATCGATAAGTGTGTTGGTCAACGTGACGGACTGACAAATGTAAACAGATATGTGTCGTGTGTGTCGGCATGCACTTTAGTATACATTATCTACCGCAAACTTCTATTGCATGGATTTCTGCTTGAAAAATACTGGCGTAGCATCCCAGTGGTATCGATTTCTTTGAAGCTCGGTCTAAACATGCCAGCTCTTGTTTTCCGTCACCAAATTTTGATCCATCCGTGAATCAGACTTATGAGTTTGATATGGATTCCCTCTTTCCCAAAAAGTTTTGTCTACAATGGACACCCCAAAATATTGTGATAGTCTGAGCGTGGGGATCATTACACCACGTAGTTGCAATATGGGATTTTCTCAAAATTTTTTTTTTTTTATTAATTTCATATGCCCTGTCATTTTTAGCTCAGAAATATTTTGAAGTCGTATTGCATTACGTTCTGTCTCATTCTCTTTAGAATAAGGAAGGAAGGCGTTCCCACCAAGGCACTAAGTGCATCAGCAGGGGACGTTCTCATCGCACCCGTAATGCCAATATAAACTAGTCGATGAAGTTAGCTTAAGTTTGCTCACGCTGTTCTCCGAATTATTTTGTGATCGTACAGGGACCACTTCAATTTGTTTTCGGGAACAATTGAGGACCATTTCGAAACTGTTTTTAAGAAAAGTTCGGGACTATTTATTATTTCGTTTCGGTATTGTTTACTTTACAACTTCAGGAGAAATTCGGGACCATTGGCACACTTAGTGACTATAACCGTATAATTTCGGGACTTACTTCGGAACGTTCTTAGATTCTATTTGAATAGTTTCGGGAGTAATTTCGAACAATTTTGAGACTATTTCAGAATAATTTCTTGACTACCTTTAGGGCTACCTTCGGTTAATTTCGAGACTATTCAGGTATAACTTCCGAATAATTTCGGGGCAATTGGGGGATTGAATAGGAACTTCTTCCGGACTATCGTATCGGCACTGTTGTCGGTATCATTTCAGGAACATTTCGAAATTATTTTAATAATGGATTATGCTTGGAATAACGCGTTATTTCGGACTATTTCAAAATCTTTGCAGCACTACCTCGGGATGGTTTGTAGGATAAATCCCATGTCTCCATGAAACCTTGGCTGCTCGTATGGTACGTTCGGATTCTGTAATCATTAAGTTGGAGGTGTAGGTGTGTTTATGTTCTTCTCGTTTTATGCTCGGTCGTTCTCCCCTTGCGTGTCACCTTGTTTGCATAAATCATGGGACCATTAATGGGCGACTACACATCTGGACTTAGATACTGGCCTCATATCGCATGTACAATAATAGCAACAAAGCCCGGCGAGCTCCAATAGCAGGGATTGGACCAAAGCTCCTATGATCGCCTGCTGCACGATAGTAGGGTGAGCTTCGGGAAAACGTACGAAGTTAAAAAAAGTTCGCCGACTCATCTCCCCCGCGAAATGGTATTCAATGAAGCATGGTATCTATGCTTGAACCAGTATTCCTTGGACACAGCAGCCAAGACTTGACGCAGGTCGTCTTTGGGATAGACCACCAATTTTCCTGCTGCGGTCGGATCTCAAAACTAAAAATGCGGGGATGAAGAAGTGAGCGCCTCCAAGGGGAAAAGTGCAGTTTAATGGAACATGGCCTTGCAGATTCTGGAGCGCTACCGCAGCAAAAGTGCAGCTCAGCGAAGAAATGTGTTGAGCTGTGTTGAACCAGTCCAACTCCAACCAGTGCATGGTATTTAGTATCCAAACGTACCGCATCCATAACAGACAAGCACTGCACGATCGACTGCGATTCTCTAAACTTTCGGATACTGTTATTGCCGCTACAACAATAATGACCAAAGTTTTTAGTTAGGTTTCAAGGCACAGCCTAAAAACATGTTTGCTATGGTCAGTCTAGCATTCTTACCAGTTTTGGCTTCATGCGGGCAAACCAAATCGAAGACCGCCTGTTTCCTCGAATAATCTTGTGGTTATTAACATGCTTGTCGATTTTCGGAGAGATGTTAGTAGTTATCATTGCCACGTTTAGATAGGTATCTGAAAATTTTTAAAAAAGTTGAAATGTGTGGAGTGAGCTGGGAATGAGAGCGAGTAGGGCTGAGAGATAGTAAGTGGGATTGGAAGAAAAAAAGAGAGGGGGAAAGTGGCGGGTGAAAATGGGAGTGTAGGTTGAAGAGAGATGGGTGGAAGAGGGAGTGGCACTTTAAAGTACTTGAAAGCCAATGTTCCGGCAGACCAAAGTCTGACGGGTGCGCTAGTATATATATAATTTAAAGATTTGCTTTTGCTCTAATCTCATAGCCGATGGACGTGTTATAACCACTCTTAGTCATAGTCAAGAGCATACAACCACTGTGGATGGTTTCCAAGAGCCCGGTTCATTCGAACAAAATATCATTTATGACGCAAATTTGCTACAAATCGAAGCATTACTTAATCGTTCTCACACTTGTTGGCAGCGTTTGAGTTACTCGTGTCGTTCATCGCGCCTCTTCAATTCACCATGTAAGTTGTCATTTCTATAAGAAAAGTTATGACTTGAATAAACAAATTTTTCTTAATTTCATAGCTGAGCAGGGAAATTTCCGTCCATTCTCTTGGTGGGTATCACGTAACAATCAACCAATGGACTATTGGGCCGGCGCCCTACCAGGTTCACGTAAATGTGAATGCGGAATTCTAGGCAAATGCCATGATCCTACAAAATGGTGTAATTGTGATTCCAATAGTTTAGAATGGCTAGAAGATGGTGGTGATATAAAGGAAAAAGAACATTTACCCGTGCGCGCTGTGAAATTCGGTGATACGGGTACACCGCTCGATGAAAAGCAAGGTCGTTACACATTAGGTCCACTGCGTTGCGAGGGTGATGATCTATTCACGAATGTTGTAACATTCCGCATAGCTGATGCAACAATTAATTTGCCGCCCTTCGATATGGGACATTCTGGTGATATATATTTAGAATTCAAGACAACACAAGAAAATGCTGTGCTCTTCCATGCAACTGGCCCGACAGATTACATAAAACTGAGCATAAATAATGGTAATAAATTACAATTCCAATATCAGGCTGGAAGTGGGCCGCTTGGTGTAAATGTGGGTACGAGTTATCATTTAAATGATAACGAATGGCATACTGTGAGTGTGGAACGTAATCGGTGAGTTTGTTCGTTTTGTTGAAGCACCTGCTTTTTACATTTTTATATTCAGCTGAGCAGAGCTTACATAGTATATTAATTTTGTTCGCATAACGGTAATCCGTAACGGCAAAAAATAATCGAAATAGATATAGACTTTTTTATATCAAAATGATCTGGGCGAAAAAAGAAATTTATTTAGCCATGTCCGTCCGTCCGTCCGTCTGTCCGTTAACACGATAACTTGAGTAAATTTTGAGGTATCTTGATGAAATTTGGTATGTAGGTTTCTGGGCACTCATCCCAGATTGCCATTTAAAATGAACGAAATCGGACTATAACCACGCCCACTTTTTCGATATCGAAAATTTCGAAAATCCGACAAAGTGCGATACTTCATTACCAAAGACGGATAAAGCGATGAAACTTGGTAGGTAGGTTGACCTTATGACGCAAAATAGAAAATTTGTAAAATTTTGGACAATGGGGGTGGCACCGCCCACTAGAGATATACGCCGCCGCCGATTTGGTTCGTTTTTCGCACGCCGCCGCCGAATATCAAAAATATCGGCGCGGTGGCGGCGTCCGGCGCGTTACTATCTTTTCTACTCGCTTAAGACTGTTTAGGCTATGTATTGTTCATGTCGAACATTTGTCGGATATGGTCGAAAATGCTATCAAGGGATGCGCATCACTGCCAGTTATAAGAAACTAATTGCGAAATTTAACTCTATCTAACTGCTCAAAAGTTATTTAAAAAAACAGGCGCTTTCGATGTCAGCTTAACACCGCCTTTGCATCACCTAATTCACCAAGTTATTAAAACCAAACACCAAAAGAAAAGTTATATAATAAATTTATATGCTCAGTTTGCATATTTCTTTTCAAAAAATTAATAATGAATAATGAATTCAAATAAAATGACGTAAGGCGAACATGTGTTCAAATTGTTCTCAGGTTGTTAAAAAAAGCAAATTACCCAAAAATGGTGCCGATTTTTTAAAGAATTTTATATTGCGATTGGCTGAAAGAATAAGCTAAATCAGTGAGGCAAAATCCCTATCCAAAACTAGTCCCTTGGAGTGAATCACATTGATTATGGCCTATCAACCAAGTTTAAATATGACCTACACGTTACGGCTCCTTTTACAAATGTGAATACGTAGGCACATACATATATTTACCAGGTGAGGCTTTGTTTTTCGCAAGAACACTCAAACGGGTGAAAAAAAGCTTTCCCAAGGCAGTCGAACTAATGACCGTGTGTGCTACTACCCTAACGTAGTGGACAGTCGAACTAGTCATTCATAATGAGCTTTTATATCATAAGGCCGGAAAACAGCAGTTAACATCTTTCAACTTAAAATCGCTCGACTTTCATTCTTAAATATGGTTTTGATTTAACGAAGACTATCCAAATTAATGTTGTGAACACAAACGTCTGCAAACTTTGGTCTACATTTTAGACATTTTATCCAGGGTCCTTGTAAAATTTTAATTATGTATATACGCCGAGGATTATACGATTTTCACCCATGTCGCAATGACATCCACTTAGACTGCTTATGATTTCGAGGGCGGCATCCTTGGCCGAATAGTCACTCCCTAACGTTTCAAGGTGTTTCTCTGTTGTAGCTCGGCAGCATAGCGCAACAAAAGCATCCGTTGGAAAGTCTTTGGAGCTACACCTAGAGCTTCTAGGAAAGTGACGTCAATAAAGGTATGAGTTCGAAGTCGCAGTCCTATAGCTTCTGTGCTGGCATATGGTGTGAGGGCAGGAGGCGTGGTAGCGACTGGTGGTAGGGATTGCTACTGTTCTCACATCGGGAATTGTAGCTCTTAAAAACAGCGGAAAAACTGGAGGCGCCATGTGCCACGAGAGTCCTGAGTATTAGACCATTAATAGCAATCGTAAGTCGCCTTTGTGCGTGACCGCCAAGGAGCCACAAATGATTTAAAGAAATTGTGTTTGCGACGATTATTAGGAGTTAACCCCAGGTGAAACTACGCTTTGCTCCAGATATACAGACAAAAGTGTGACCATTTTATGTATCTCCATTTCTCTTCAGCAGACGCAGCAGTACCAATTCCAAAGACCGGTGTTAGGTTCGAAGCCTCTCTGGAGTAAGCGAACCAGGGACAATCCCTCCGCAAAGAGCTACTCCTGAAAATTTTTGAACGATCTGCGAGATTTTGGGGCAAAAACCTAGGATCTTTCCGAAATGGCCAAAACGTTAATTTCCTTAAATACATACAAACAAAACCTTTCCTAAGTATTTTTTTTAAATAGAAAAATCAAGAAAAGTAAGAACACCGGCATACGTCGGCGCGCCGCTCACGCCGCCGAGCGTACGCCGCCGCCGCCGATAAAGTGATCGGCTTAAACCTCTACCGGCCACTTATAAAAGAAGGTAATTTAAAAGTTTTGCAAGCTGTAATTTGGCAGTCGTTGGGGGTATCATGATGAAATTTGGCAGGAACGTTTCTCGTATTACTATATGTGTACTAAATAAAAATTAGCAAAATCGGAGAATGAACACGACCACTTAAAATTTTTTTTTTTAACAAAGAAATGAATATCTTTACAGTATATAAGTAAATTATGTCAACATTCAACTCCAGTAATGATAAGGTGCAACAAATTACAAAAATAAAAGAAAATTTCAAAATGGGCGTGGCTCCGCCTTTTTCATTTAATTTGTCTAGGATACTTTTAATGCCATAAGTCGAACAAAAACTTACCAATCCTTGTGAAATTTGGTAAGGGCATAACTTTTATGACGATAACTGTTTTCTGTGAAAATGGGCGAAATCGGTTGAAGCTACGCCCAGTTTTTATTCACAGTCGACCGTCTGTCCTTCCGCTCGGCCGTTAACACGATAACTTGAGCAAAAATCGATATATCTTTACTAAACTTAGTTCACGTACTTACCTGAACTCACTTTATCTTGATATTAAAAATGGGCGAAGTCCGATTATGACCACGCCCACTTTTTCGATATCGAAAAATGAAAAAAATGCCATAATTCTATACCAAATACGAAAAAAGGGATGAAACATGGTGATTGACGCAAAATATAACTTTAGAAAAAATGGGTGTGACACCTACCATATTAAGTACAAGAAAATGAAAAAGTTCTGCAGGGCGAAATCAAAAGCCCTTGGAATCATGGCAAGAATACTGTTCGTGGTATTACATATATAAATAAATTAGCGGTACCTGACAGATGATGTTCTGGGTCACCCTGGCTCATTAACACCTTTCATTTGATTCCCATATTGTACAAACACATTCTAGAGTCACCCCTGGTCCACCTTTATGGCGATATCTCGAAAAGGCGTCCACCTATAGAACTAAGGCCCACTCCCTTTTAAAATACTCATTACCACCTTTCATTTGATTCCCATCTCGTACAAACACATGCTAGAGTGACCCCTGGTCCACCTTTATGGTGATGTCTTGGAAAGGCGTCCACCTATAGAACTAAGGCCCACTCCCTTTTAAAATACTCATTAACAACTTTCATTTGATTCCCATCTCGTACAAACACATTCTAGAGTCACCCCTGGTCCACCTTTATAGCGATATCTCGAAAAGGTGTCCACCTATAGAACTATGGCCCACTCCCTTTTAAAATACTCATTACCACCTTTCATTTGATTCCCATCTCGTACAAACACATTATAGAGTCACGCCTGGTCCAGCTTTATGGCGATATCCCGAAATGGCGTCCACCTATAGAACTATGGCCCACTCCCTTTTGAAATACTCTTTAATACTTTCATGTCATACAAACACATTCCAGGGTTCCCCTAGGTTAATTTTCCTACATGGCGGTTTTCCCTTATTTTGTCTCCAAAGCTCTCAGCTGAGTATGTAATATTCGGTTACACCCGATCTTAGCCTTCCTTACTTGTTTAAATGAACGTTTCTTACTTTATAGCAAAGAAGCACGTCTGGTTGTTGATGGTTCAATCAAAGCGGAGGTACGTGAGCCGCAGGGTCCAGTACGCGCTCTACACCTCACTTCTGATTTGGTTATTGGTGCCACCACAGAGTATCGTGATGGTTATGTGGGCTGCATTCGTGCCTTATTGCTCAATGGTAAAATGGTAGATCTTAGGCAGTATGCTGTACGTGGTTTGTATGGTGTGCATACTGATTGTGTGGGACGTTGCGAATCGAGTCCTTGCCTTAATAATGGTACCTGCATTGAGCGTTACGATGGCTATTCGTGTGATTGTCGTTGGAGTGCATTCAAAGGTCCAATTTGTGCTGATGGTAAGTTGGTTTTGAACAAAATATCTCTCTAGTTAGAAATTCAAACTTATTTCGGAATTTTTTTTTGAAGATTTCGTAACTATTAGTGGTCATTTGGAGGCTATGTACGGATCATACGAGGTTATGTCCGGATTATATCCGACCTGTTTTACCTATCCCTTTAAGAAAAGGTTTAGGGATAATTTGTGGACTATTTAGAAATTATTTTAGAATGTTATTAGGCTTAGTTTCGAGATAATTTCGGATTTTATTTGGGCTCATTTCGAAATTTTTGTTTTAAGAAATAAACAGACTATGTCGGGACCAATCGCGAAAGTTTTCAAATGTATTTCGGGAATATTTAAGAGATCATATTGGGATTATTTTTTTCATTTCATTTCATTTCATTTATTTATTACGGCAAAAAAGCCTAATTCATTAATTAAATTATATTACAATTTACTATCTTATTGCTAAGGTTTTACAATATTCATAAAGTTTTGCTTTAAAAGCTCCGATTTCATTACAACTTTTTATATCTATAGGCAGTTCATTGAAACTTTTTAGACCTTTATAAAAAATATTTTGCTGATCTATTTCAGTTCTGAATAAAGGCAGTTTGAAATTGTGTTTATTCCTTGTATTAATGTTATGTGTTTGCTTAACTAATACTACGTTTTTACTTAGATATTCAGGTACATTTTCACTTTTAATATTAAATATAAACTTCATAGCGTGAAAAAAAATCTTTTGCTTTACACTTAACCAGTTCAAACTTCTCAGCATATCAGCCGTACGAGTATCTCTAGGTTTTTTAAGAATAAATCTCATACATCTGTTTTGCATCTTTTGAAGTTTATCTATTTCTTTGTCTGACACAATGAATAGAATAGATGGGCAGTTTACAAAGTGCGGTTCTATAATGGACTTATATATAATTATTTTGTACTTTTTTTGAATATATTTGGATGTTCTCTGCATAACCCCAATTTTTTTCGCAACTTTCTGGACTGTGTAGTTTATATGTTCTTCAAACTTGAGTTTGTTATCAATTATAATTCCCAAATATTTTATACTGTCAACTTTTTGTATGCTGTCATCATTTATTTTTAAACCAATTATATCCTCATTAACGTTCCTCCTTGTTATTATCATAAATTTCGTTTTATTTATATTAAGTTTCAGTCTATTTCCGCACAACCATTTATACAGGTTATTCAGTTCATGTTGTATTTTAGAAAGTGCAGAATTAATATTATTCTCACTAATCATTATTAATGCATCATCAGCGAATAGTTTGATTTCACAACCTTCAATAGCGTTAACTATATCATTAATATAAATTAAGAACAGTATCGGTGCCAAAACTGAGCCTTGTGGTAACCCTATGGGTACTTCCAATTCATCAGACATCACGGTATTTATAACCGTTTTCTGTCTCCTCTGCTTCAAATAGCTGCGAAACCAGTCAAGTTCTATACCAGTTATACCAATACGTTCCATTTTTTTGATTAAGATCTCCCTATCCACTGTTTCAAAAGCTCGTTTGAGGTCTAGGAAGACTGAAACAACCACTTTTTTTTATTTAACTCTTCTTTCCGGTCATGTATCACCAAATTAAGAGCTGTCTCACATGAATGTTTCTTTCTAAAGCCTGGCTGCTGGTGGGCTAGTATATTATTATCTTCAAGGTATTTCGTTAACTGGTTCTTAACATAAGCTTCAAGTATTTTACAATCACTAGGCAGGGTGTTTATGGGTCTAAGTTCTTCAGGTTTTACTGTCTTTTTAACTTTTTCCACTGGTATCACCGTTGACGTTTTCCACTTTTCTGGTACAAGACCCTCTTCTAGGCTGTTATTGATTATTTGTGCGTAGAAATATCCTGTAGACGATATACAGTCTTTAAGTACTCCATCAGATATAAGTTTTCTGCCGCCTATTTTATATTTGAACTCTTTCAGAATATTAATAACTTCATCTGTTGTTATTTTGGCAAACTTTAATCTAGAATTGACTTGTACATCACTTAGTGCTACACGGCAAGGTTCTATGATGTTATTAATTTCTATTACGCTATTTATAAAGAACCTATTTAGACCATTTGCCAGCTCAGTTTCATTTTCTACCATCATACCATCTATTATCGCCTTTTTAATCCCTTCGTTATCTCTCGTTAAGCAAACCGCTTGCTTAAGATGTTTCCACATTTCTCTGGCGTTATTTTCATTCATTTCGACTTTATTTTCCATATATTTAACTTTCTTTATTTTTACTAGCTTTTTGTAGATACGATTTATATTTTTATATTCGTTCCAATCACCTGTTTGTATCGCAAGCTTATAATTATTATATTTGCATTTATTCATTTGCGCCAGTTCTCTGTCGTACCATTTATTCATAAGCTTGATATGAACTTCTTTTTCATACGTTAAACTTATTACCCGACTAGTCGTGATAATTTCGGGAATATCTTCGGAAATGTTTGGAGATGATTTGTGGACTATTTCAGAATAAATACGTTACTATCCGGGATTATTTGTAGTAATACATCGCAACTGTTTTCGTATTATTTCTCCATTGATTTATTAGTTATGAGTTTTCGAAAAATGGGTGGGTATAGTCAGTGGTATACTGCTCAAATCCGGAAATAAACAAATCCTACAAGCTGTCAGATCACTGTAGCGTATCATTGAAAAGTGGTAGGGGCGCTGTAGGCTCATGATGGGAAAGCTGACTGGACACTGCCTTCTGCCGTCACACGCTGGTACGAAGATGTAGGAAGCGCGGGTTAGAGGAGGAAACGAACGAGTACGTCTTGTGCTCGTGCCCTGCTTCCGCATGGCTACGACTCCAGCTATAAGAAATGGCACAGCTATCAGATCTAGAAGCAGCTAGTAGCATAAGTCCTAGAAAGCATCAACTATTTGCCAAGAGGACGCAGCTCTTTTTTAACATATGTCCTGGTTTCTGAATGGGGTTTTTTAGTTTCAGTTTTTAGGTTTGTTTGTTTTCAACCTAACATAACCTATCAAAAAGGCGTCGAAATAAATTCGTCAAGCCAATTTACGTTAGGAATATTCTTCGGAATGCTATATAGGACTTAGACTCCCTGATGTAGATATGAAAATGCATCGAAACGCGTAGTAGTAATAGAATCGGTCGCTCGAAGAGCTCAAACAAACAAAACCCCAGTGGATCATATGGCATAAAATAAACCCACGTAAAGTACGCCTGTCGTAAGAGGCGAGTTAAACACACATTTTACGCAAAATTCGAAGACTAAAAAAAGTATTTCCCGCGGCATCGGGCTAGGAATCATCGTCGGTTTCAGCGCCATCTAGTACTCGTTTTCGAAATCAGAAAAAAATTCCACATTCAAAATTACGATCAGAACTAACTTGATTTAACTACTATTATTATTTTTTTTTTATTTACAGAAATTGGTGTTAATTTACGCACAAGTTCCATGATACGTTACGAATTCGAAGGTTCATTCCGTTCAACAATTGCGGAAAATATACGTGTAGGTTTTACAACAACAATACCCAAAGGTTTCCTGCTTGGTTTCTCCTCCAATTTAACTGGCGAATATTTAACTATACAAATATCTAATTCAGGTAAGGATGTATGTGAAGATTAGGAATCCACTTCTCGCTTCCTCCTTAAATCGTTGCTTGCATGCTAAACAAAAATATTTTGCTTTTGCAGGTCATTTACGTTGTGTATTCGATTTTGGGTTTGAACGTCAGGAGATAATATTCCCTAAAAAACATTTTGGTCTCGGACAATATCATGATGTGCGTTTTTCGCGTAAAAATAGCGGTTCTACAGTGGTACTCACAGTGGATAATTACGAGCCAGTCGAATATAATTTCGATATAAAAGCAAGCGCCGATGCACAATTCAATAATATACAATATATGTATATTGGTAAAAATGAATCGATGACTGATGGTTTTGTGGGTTGTGTATCACGTGTGCAATTCGATGATATTTATCCGTTGAAATTGATGTTCCAACAGAATCCACCACCAAATGTGAAATCGTTAGGAAGTGAGTAATAAATGCATACGGAAATTGTATTAAGCTAGAAGACAAGTGAAATTGCATATTTTAATAAAATTAACTTTATTTCCTTAAAAAGCACAATTAACTGAAGACTTTTGTGGCGTGGAACCAGTAACACATCCGCCCATAGAAATTGAGACACGTCCACCACCGTTGGTCGATGAAGACAAATTGCGTGCCGCTTATGGCGGTTTTTCAGTTATACTTGGCAGTAATGGCTTGAGATATTTAAAATACGATTTTCTTTTTCACACTAATAACTAATATTTTTTGTATTTCAGTAATTCTCGTACTACTGCTACTGCTCTTATTGTTTATGATCTTCTTAATTGGTCGTTACGTGCATCGGCATAAAGGTGATTATCTAACGCATGAAGACGAGGGTGCCGCTAATGCTGATGATCCTGATGAAGCTGTATTACATTCACGTACTGGTCATAAAGTTACAAAACGAAAAGAGTGGTTTATATAGTTCGGCATACAACATGTAGACAGTTGGAGCTCGTAGTCACAGCGATAGCTATAGTTCTAAGCAGTCTACTGCATAACCTCTACAATAGCAATTATACACAAAACGCGCATGCGTATGCACCTACACAAATATGAATATGAAGATATTGTTGAATTCTTATATATGTTTTTTTTTCTTTTGTTTACAAAGTAGAGTGTGGAGAATTGTATCGCTAAATGCATACCCGTACATTTATTTTACATATTAATTAAGTAATAATATCATAAGCATTACATGACAAACAAAAAAAACAAAAAATTAAAATTAAAATAAAAACAAATACGAAGACATTTGGCAAGCATAACGACGAATGCATAAGTAAACGAAATACTACGAAAAAGCGCGACATTAGAACATCTTCAAATTAGGGTATAAGATGAAAAAAGAAATGTATACTTTTATCCAGAAATCATATTTTAACTTAAATATGAAAAAGAAAAAATCGAAGTAAAATGGTTATAACAGCAATGGTTATATTTCAAAGAAAATTATTCAGGTGTAAAGATTTATCTTTCGGCGTTGTGTAATACACACTACACTGCCAATTTCGAAAGGAGTAGAAATTAGCTAGAAAAGGTTTACTAACAAATAAACATCAACATTGGAAAGAAAATATTGAAAAAATGGGCGAAGGGGTGGAACGTATGTACGCATGTACATTTTTCAGATTAATAAGGCAAACTTCAATGAAAATGAAAAATTTTTTGCAATTACTTTTGCTGTTTTCACACGCTCTTTCCTTTGAGAACTAGGGAAAGATAGGAAACTACATTATCGGCAGATTTAGTTAATTTTTTGAAGGCAGTGATTGCTGATACTAGGAAATCTGTCTTGAATATGTAGCGTAGCTGCAATGTATGCTCTAAATTCGATAATAGGAAAAATAAAATTAATAAAAAAAAACTAACGAAAAAATACTGTAATGAAAAGAAACTAGAACTAAAATATAGTTATAAAATACAAAATATCTAATGGAACAAAAATAAAATAAAACTATGAACAAATTTAATTATTTTATAATAAAATAATCAACAAATAAGAAAGAAAATAAATAATGAATCAAAATTAATGATAAAATGAAAAAAAAAAAAACAAATAACAACTATGTGTATATTAAAAAAAAAAATTAAAAGAAAAAATGAATTATAAAAGAAAATTCATAATAAAAGAAAATTTGAAAAAATTTGTAAAAAGAAAATGAATGAAAGAAAATAGTAAAAATAAATTTATAATAAAAACTTTCGACGCATATTCGCGTCTTCCTCAGGAACGTAAGTTAACAATAATTAAATATCACATCTGAGTATAATCAATGCAAAATTATATATATAAAACACACCACACATCTTCTTTTGTCCAGGCTCAAACATTTTGTGTCTAATACAAAAATAAAACAATTAATAAAACTAAATATCGAAACACAGTAACAAAAAATAAAACGCCTTATGGAAAAAGTTATGGTAAAAGAATAAATGTAAAAGTTTAATGAAAAAATAAAATAATTAAAAATCTAGAATAATAAAAAATAAACAATTACAAAAAAATTAAAAATAACAAAAAAATTAAAAAGAACAAAAAATAAATAATAAAAAAAAAAGAATGATGAAAATAATTAATAAAAAAACAAATAATAAAAAAATAAGTAATAACAGAAATAGCTAAAAAAATAAACAATGAAATAAATTAAATAATGGAAAAAATAATGAATAAAAAACAAGGTAATATAAACTTAAAAATTAAAAAGACATTATGATTAAATTAAGCAAATTATAAAAAATAAAGCAAAAAGGTAAGTGAAATAAAATGTTAAAAAAATTAGATAAAAGAAAAAATGAAGAGAACAAATATATGATGAGCACAACAATTAAATAAAAAAGCCTATATTTCTACTAACTTAAATAAAAAAAACTTAATTAAAAGAAATGAATGAAAAAAATTTATAAAAAATAAAATAAAATAAGTAAACAATAAAAAAAGTGAAACAAGTAAAAAAAAAATGAAATAAAACCTTAGTGAAATAATAACGTTAGTTGACATAAACTATGTTAGACCGAGTTTACTTATAATGATAATATCTCCAATTTCACACATAACTCCCAATCGTTAATTATATAACTAGATTTCCCATATAAAATTTTCCCTTTGATAATCAGTAATTATAATCAAATTTTGGAGATGAGAATTTTTTTCATCGAAAAAGTTCCCACTCTTGTAATCTCTAAACGGAAGCACAAAATAAAAGAGAAACGTGAAAATATTGCAGAAAATAATTAGTTCCCAGGGATGGAACATATGTAAACACGTAGATTATCTATCGACGATTTTTTGTAGATTAAGGCATGTGTAAACGTGGTCTTATTGTCGTTGATACAATTTAACAAACTAATATCGGGAAAATTTAGAAATTTTGATAGAGTATTTTTTTTTCAAATATCAAAATTTATCGGATTAATATTTATAGAGGTGGTAAAATGTGTGAACTGTTTTAAATAGCTGTAAAGTGGCGCATTCAAAAATTAAATAAATTTTGTATAGTCCTTTAAAAAAGAGTAATTTTTTTCAGCTCTGATCTTTTAAGTGAAAAAAACCGTCATGCAAACCATTGCTTAGTAGTTTTTTGTTCCACTCAAACGCACGTGCAAAGCACCTAAGCCACTCAGATACATAGTAGGACTAAGCTTTTAACTAGTGCCAACCTGCCTTTCCCAGCAATGGCCTTACGACCGAATAGACAAAAAAAAAAAAAACTATGATGTCTGCTTAAAATGATGTCAAGTCCGGAATGCAGTAGAAGTATGTCCTTGGGCCTTTGTTGAGACTAATACTTGCCCGCAACAAAATTTTCTTATGTAGAGAGGCCTTTCTACGTAGCAACTTTTCCTGTGCCCTACACACATTTTAAATGCTTTCCGCTTCGTATTCATATAAGAAATAAAAAAGCAGAATTTCAAAAAAAAAAAATAATAATAAAAATTGCTTTGGAACATTTATTTTTTGAGGAAAGGGTATGCAAAAAACACAGTTTATGTCAAATGGGGGCAATGGCGGCCAAGAAGATAAAGTGGAACTACTTCTCTATATTTGTATCTTAATTTCGATATATTTTGTTTGTAAGTTCTAAAACTTGTTGATCTGAAAAATGTAGATCACGTGCATAATATTTATTAGTCAAAAAAGTTAAGTGTACTTATCTACACGCGCATTAGATATCAACAAAACAAAGTTTTAGGTAAGCCCTGCAACTCCTTCGAACGAACTGCTAAGTAATATGTGACCCGGTCTATGAAAAGGTGGCTTATGACTCAAAAAAAAAAAAACAAAGCTGTTAACAGCTGTTTCTTAAAAAAAAAACATCTTTTTTTTCGCCATTTCTTTTTTGAGTCATAATCCACTTATTCATAGACCGGGTCACATATATGTTTGTAGTTTTGAGACGCCACCATCTTAAACTATGATTTTCATTTTTTATTAACACTTCATGCGCTGGTTTTGTTTTATTTTGTTTGGTTTCATTGAGTATTTTGTTTAGTATTTTTTACAGTTTTTTAGGTTAGTAACTAAATTGCTATTTTTTTTATATTGAATCATGTAAGTTTATGTATATGTAATCAACACAAAAATAGGCATCTCTTAAAAGCAAATTTATACCGTCCATTTTTTGTACTTTAAGTTAATTTTTTGTAATATTTTATTTGGTCTTTCGTTGCATTAAAAATTATATAACTATTTTTAAGTTAAAATAAATTAAAGAAATGGAATTTTAACGCCGGTAAAATGTTTTGAAACTTTCTATTATATTATTAGAGATGGGAAAGGGGTAAATAGCCAAATGGTAAATACCCGGCAAATTGGTTATATATGGTAAAAATGGGTAAATACCCAAATATTTACCCAAAAGAAGGGTAAAAATAATCTTTTGGAAAATATGGGAAACAAACACACAAATTCAATCCAAAATGTACCCAATTTGTCCTATATAGGTGGATAGTTATCCATTACGCTATCGCTTGAATTAGTTTTAATTTGCAATCCAGCGTTTTTCAAAACTATTTAGCCAATAATGCATGCCGTTGCAAAAATTTAAGTTTACCCAGTAAACATTTTAAGTCAAAAAAGAATCGGAAACATATCTAAATTGGAGCGTTTACAGTCGGTATGTGCTCATTTGGGAGGCCGAAACCAATGTATTTCCTTTCTTGCAATGGTCGTCCTATATGAGCCTATTAACGTATATCATTTGAGTCTAAATAAGAGTCCGACATAAGTCTTAAAAGGTGTTTAAACAGCTCATATTATACTCTACTGGAACTCTCTGCCGTCATATTTAACTCTAATAAACTCTGAATATCTGACACCTTAATAGCCTATTTATTAGGCATCGTCAGCGCTTATTGCGGTCATATATAGTTCGATACAACTGGACAGAGCGTGGCAGCTTTGCGGTCACACTAAAAATGTCGAGAAGCGTCCATGAGCGGAAAAACGTCGATGCTTACACAAAAAAAGAATAGCAAGTGTAACAATAATTTACAAATGCAACTCACTTTGCATTAAAATGAAAAATTGTCGTAACAAAGTTTCAAAATTTCTTCCAAACTCGCTGTGACGAGCATAAATAGCATGCAATTGGCCGGCCGATTGCATGCTACGCGTCCCCGATATTGTCGCCGAGCCTAAAAGTTTACTCACTGGAAGAAAATACAGGCCTGTCAAAATACTGTTATCAGAACCGCTACGAGCTGTCTTCGTATATCCCCAGAACACCATCTACACAATGAGGCGTGAGTGCTCCCTATTAGAGAGAGAAATAAAATGCTAACCAAACAGTTTCTGTTGAATACCCAGAAACCTGTGCATCCCAACAGACATCTGATTGATGAACCAGCACCGCCTAGGGGCTTAAGGAGTCATCTCCGTAAGCATTTTGAGGAAATACGGCACCTGAGAACCCAGCCGTATGAACCGAAAAAAACACAAGCAGGTCCTTGGTGAACTCCATAAACAGGCGTCGGACCTTTATGCCGGGAATTGCCCGGTGAATCCAGTACTTAAAGAAAAGTATCCAAAACTCGCGGAAGAGGAACGCATACTCCCCAGGGAAACGCGTGTCACTCTTGCTCAACTTCGTTCTGGATACTGTAACAGGTTAAACTCTTACCTATCCAGAATCAACCCCGACATACAAAATGTATGCCCCGCTTGCAATGTGTCCCCACATGACACCAACCATCTCTTTAATTGTAATGTGGAACCAACGCCTCTAACACCCCTTTCCTTATGGTCCACCCCTGTTGAAACGGCAAGTTTCCTTGGACTCCCGTTAGAGGATATTGATGACAATTTGTGATCGGTCGCGGCTGTTAGGTGGGGTGAAGCATTGCTACAACAACAACAACAACAGCATAAATAGTTGATAAACGATAAGTTTTGCATGCTAGGGTAGGAGCTTTTAGGCCGTTAAATAAAAGGTAAAAATTTAATTTTCTTTTACCCTCCTACGCGTTTCGACGCTTTTCTGATTCCTACACTGCCCACTTATTTTGGACTCCTTTCGGATTCTTACATTATGAGCGCCGTGAGCATGTTTGTGGGGTAGCTTTGTTTGCATAAACATGTGTACCCTATAAACATTCTCTTGCAGTTTTGGAGTTCAATATGGGTCTGTCCGAAATATATCAGGTTCAAAAATGCTATCACCTTAGAACCTTTTATGACTCCAATTTGATGAAATTATGAACAAACGAAAAAATTAAAATCAGTAAACTAGGCAGCTCCAGAATAAAACTCAGAAATTTTTATGGGACAATTTATTCTAAAGAAATAATTAATTCAACTAATACTTATTTCATTTCTATCTTATCCTCATGGGAGTTTTAATCACAACAATTTTCTCCCCTATGTTTTCCGCCCTGAAGTAGTGTCATTAAAATACTCAAAATTAGCGGTATATGACGCCAATAAGGCTCATATATGATATCGGAAGGAGACCTGTATAAGACTTATGTTAGAGGCAAAATATGAGCAATATAACATTCGCTTCAGGATCCTAAATGAGTTCATAACGAGTGCAAACGATCCAAAGTTTGGACTCCTTTCAGACTAATGGCTGACTCCGAGTGTTTGCTGGGTTGTTTGTTTAAAATCAAAAGGAAAATTTTTAAATTTCAAATGACGTATAAATTTAATTGCTGAATTGTAATTCCAAGCAGCCTCGATTCAAATGATTTTTAAATACACAAAAAAAGGTACAAAAAAGAAATATTCCGGGTATTTTCCTGGTATTTACCCATAAAAATGGTAAATACCCGGTAGAATCCCACCTCTATATATTATTTTATATTCGCATATTGTACATAAAAATGCTTTACTGCTTTAAATGAGAAATTTAATTTCAAAATTTTATGTTTTTTCTATGATGCTTATTATTGAGAAAGGAAACAAATCAATTCATTGGTACTCTATAAATTTACGCTCTATTTTGATATTTTTGTATGCTTTTTGCTGGGCGCGTTTATTTATTTTGGAAGAAATGTTGCTGACCAGCGAATCATTGTGAATCAAACTAAGTGTGATATCTTCTGCGTAGACGTCAAAATTCCAAAGTGATTGGATCACCTGATTTGTAATTGACTATCACTGTCTCATTCTGTAACTCTTTCTATCACCGGCTGAAGTTAGCCGGTCCTATGCGTCAACATATTGAACACCCTGTAAAAACGCTAAAAAGTAGCCATATTGAACATCCTGTCAGGCAGTTGACAGATAAGATATCACACTTAGTTTGATTCACAATGCAGCGAATATGCATTTGATTTGATTTGATTTGTTGTAGAAGTAGCGAACATTCCATTAAACCATAACTTACTATTTAAACATCGACATGCATTATGCATGCCAAAATATGTTGTTGTACATATTTTAAAATATATGCTGAGTACAATTATACATTTTTTTCAACAACCCAAATTTTATAACATTAAAAACTATTTCTGGAATTCAAATTAAACGAACTAAAACTTGTAAAAATTAAAATTTAAGCATATAAATTGGTTTTAAATGAAACTAAAAAAGAAAAATCTTATTCACATCGATATTGGGTTTATTTTGAATATGAAATTCCTAGGTACGCATCTTAAAAAGATTTACAAAATTGTATTTAAACAATTTATAACAAATAAAAAAATATTAAATAATAACAATCACATTGAACAACACACTTAAGTTGTGCATCGTGAAAAAAAAAAACATTACAGTAGAGCATTTGAAGCTTGAATTATTACCATAGAATTAAGCTAAGTTATTGATTAGAAATTATTTTTAATAAATTTTGATTAATACACACACAAACCAAATTCTTTTTATTTATTTAACATATAAGAGTCGACTTTGAAATGAGCAGCCCTGAGTCGAGTTTTGCTAAATGACCAGCGGTATGTGCATTATCGTGGACTCGTTATGTATGTAGCGAATTTTTGACATGGTTCCTAGTAGATTTGGAATCTTTATAAAATTGGCGTATGCACCTCGTACTCGTGAAGTTCGATGTGTAAAAAGTCAGGGCTTACATCGGGAGTTGAAGTTAAACCACAACAAATGCAAGTTTAACACCAACAAATAATTTCGGGCTATTTGAGTAGTGCTTAGTCGGATTTTCACCGGTAACAACCGATACAGACAATTTTTTGTTCTACTATTGTTTTTTTTATCGGTTTTTTATCGGTCGAGTTATCGGTTTGACGTGCGTAAAGCTGGCAGACCCAAGTGCTCAAAAATAAGTTTAAGTTGTTTGAGAATGAAGTGCTTTTTAGGTGCTTTTTAGGGCCAAAAAAGATAATTTAGGTGCTCATTTGGTTTTCGAGATATTCGCAAAACAGTGTGGGTCTGCTTGCTTTACTTCAAGCTAGCAGACCCACAACTTAAACTTCATTTTTTTAAATAAAAAATATGTCCAAATTAGGAGCTATTTAGGTGCTTTTTAGGGCCACAAAAGATAATTTAGGTTTTAATTAAGTTTCGAGATATTCGCAAAAAAGTGTGGGCGCCTGCTAGCTTGACGTAAAGCTAGTTGACCCACAACCTAAATTTCATTTTTTTAAATAAAAAATATATCAAAATTAGGAGCTATTTAGGTGCTTTTTAGGGCCACAAAAGATAATTTAGGTTTTAATTAAGTTTCGAGATATTCGCAAAAAAGTGTGGGCCTGCTAGCTTGACGTAAAGCTAGTTGACCCACAACCTAAATTTCATTTTTTTAAATAAAAAATATATCAAAATTAGGAGCAATTTAGGTGCTTTTTAGGGCCACAAAAGATAATTTAGGTTTTAATTAAGTTTGGAGATATTCGCAAAAAAGTGTGGGTCTGCTTGCTTTACTTCAAGCTAGCAGACCCACAACTTAAATTTCATTTTTTTTTTTATAAAAAATATATCAAAATAGGAGCTATTTAGGTGCTTTTTAGGGCAACAAAAGATAATTTAGGTGCTCATTTGGTTTTCGAGATATTCGCAAAACAGTGTGGGTCTGCTTGCTTTACTTCAAGCTAGCAGACCCACAACTTAAACTTCATTTTTTTAAATAAAAAATATGTCCAAATTAGGAGCTATTTAGGTGCTTTTTAGGGCCACAAAAGATAATTTAGGTTTTAATTAAGTTTCGAGATATTCGCAAAAAAGTGTGGGCGCCTGCTAGCTTGACGTAAAGCTAGTTGACCCACAACCTAAATTTCATTTTTTTAAATAAAAAATATATCAAAATTAGGAGCTATTTAGGTGCTTTTTAGGGCGACAAAAGATAATTTAGGTTTTAATTAAGTTTCGAGATATTCGCAAAAAAGTGTGGGCCTGCTAGCTTGACGTAAAGCTAGTTGACCCACAACCTAAATTTCATTTTTTTAAATAAAAAATATATCAAAATAGGAGCTATTTAGGTGCTTTTTAGGGCAACAAAAGATAATTTAGGTGCTCATTTGGTTTTCGAGATATTCGCAAAACAGTGTGGGTCTGCTTGCTTTACTTCAAGCTAGCAGACCCACAACTTAAACTTCATTTTTTTAAATAAAAAATATGTCCAAATTAGGAGCTATTTAGGTGCTTTTTAGGGCCACAAAAGATAATTTAGGTTTTAATTAAGTTTCGAGATATTCGCAAAAAAGTGTGGGCGCCTGCTAGCTTGACGTAAAGCTAGTTGACCCACAACCTAAATTTCATTTTTTTAAATAAAAAATATATCAAAATTAGGAGCTATTTAGGTGCTTTTTAGGGCGACAAAAGATAATTTAGGTTTTAATTAAGTTTCGAGATATTCGCAAAAAAGTGTGGGCCTGCTAGCTTGACGTAAAGCTAGTTGACCCACAACCTAAATTTCATTTTTTTAAATAAAAAATATATCAAAATTAGGAGCAATTTAGGTGCTTTTTAGGGCCACAAAAGATAATTTAGGTTTTAATTAAGTTTCGAGATATTCGCAAAAAAGTGTGGGCCTGCTAGCTTGACGTAAAGCTAGTTGACCCACAACCTAAATTTCATTTTTTAAATAAAAAATATATCAAAATTAGGAGCTATTTAGGTGCTTTTTAGGATCACAAAAGATAATTTAGGTTTTCATTTAGTTTTCGAGATATTCGCAAAAAAGTGTGGGTCTGATAGCTTAACGTCAAGCTAGTAGACCCACAACCTAAATTTCATTTTTTTAAATAAAAAATATATCAAAATTAGGAGCTATTTAGGTGCTTTTTAGGGCCACAAAAGATAATTTAGCTTTTCATTTAGTTTCGAGATATTCGCAAAAAAGTGTGGGCCTCCTAGCTTGACGTAAAGCTAGTTGACCCACAACCTAAATTTAATTTTTTAAATAAAAAATATATGAAAATTAGGAGCTATTTAGGTGCTTTTTAGGGCCACAAAAGATAATTTAGGTTTTAATTAAGTTTCGAGATATTCGCAAAAAAGTGTGAGCCTGCTAGCTTGACGTAAAGCTAGTTGACCCACAACCTAAATTTCATTTTTTTAAATAAAAAATATATCAAAATTAGGAGCTATTTAGGTGCTTTTTAGGGCCACAAAAGATAATTTAGGTTTTAATTAAGTTTCGAGATATTCGCAAAAAAGTGTGGGCCTGCTAGCTTGACGTAAAGCTAGTTGACCCACAACCTAAATTTCATTTTTTAAATAAAAAATATATCAAAATTAGGAGCTATTTAGGTGCTTTTTAGGGCCACAAAAGATAATTTAGGTTTTAATTAAGTTTCGAGATATTCGCAAAAAAGTGTGAGCCTGCTAGCTTGACGTAAAGCTAGTTGACCCACAACCTAAATTTCATTTTTTTAAATAAAAAATATATCAAAATTAGGAGCTATTTAGGTGCTTTTTAGGGCCACAAAAGATAATTTAGGTTTTAATTAAGTTTCGAGATATTCGCAAAAAAGTGTGAGCCTGCTAGCTTGACGTAAAGCTAGTTGACCCACAACCTAAATTTCATTTTTTTAAATAAAAAATATATCAAAATTAGGAGCTATTTAGGTGCTTTTTAGGGCCACAAAAGATAATTTAGGTTTTAATTAAGTTTCGAGATATTCGCAAAAAAGTGTGGGCCTGCTAGCTTGACGTAAATCTAGTTGACCCACAACCTAAATTTCATTTTTTAAATAAAAAATATATCAAAATTTGGAGCTATTTAGGTGCTTTTTAGGGCCACAAAAGATAATTTAGCTTTTCATTTAGTCTTCGAGATATTCGCAAAAAAGTGTGGAGCTTCTAGCTGTACGCTAAATTTAATGTTTTTAAATAAAAAATATATCAAAATTGGGAGCTATTTATGTTCTTTTTAGGGCCACAAAAGATAATTTAGCTTTTCATTTAGTTTTCGAGATATTCGCAAAAAAGTGTGGGTCTGCTAGCTTTACGTCAAGCTAGTAGACCCACAACCTAAAAATCATTTTTTTAAATAAAAAATATATCAAAATTAGGAGCTATTTAGGTGCTTTTTAGGGCCAGAAAAGATAATTTAGATTTTCATTTAGTTTTCGAGATATTCGCAAAAAAGTGTGGGTCTGCTAGCTTTACGTCAAGCTAGTTGACCCACAACTTAAATTTAATTTTTTAAAGTGTGGGTCTGCTAGCTTTACGTCAAGCTAGTAGACCCACAACCTCAATTTAATTTTTTTAAATAAAAAATATATCAAAATTAGGAGCTATTTTGGTGTTTTTTAGGGCCACAAAAGATAATTTAGCTTTTCATTTAGTTTTCGAGATATTCGCAAAAAAGTGTGGGTCTGCTAGCTTTACGTCAAGCTAGTAGACTCACAACCTAAATTAAATTTTTTTAAATAGAAAATATATCAAAATTAGGAGCTATTTAGGTGCTTTTTAGGGCCACAAAAGATAATTTAGCTTTTCATTTAGTTTTCGAGATATTCGCAAAAAAGTGTGGGTCTGCTAGCTTTAGGTCAAGCTAGTAGACCACAACCTAAATTTCATTTTTTTAAATAAAAAATATATCAAAATTAGGAGCTAGTTAGGTGCTTTTTAGGGCCACAAAAGATAATTTAGGTTTTAATTAAGTTTCGAGATATTCGCAAAAAAGTGTGGGTCTGCTAGTTTGACGTAAAGCTAGTTGACCCACAACCTAAATTTTATTTTTTTTAAATAAAAAATATATCAAAATTAGGAGCTAGTTAGGTGCTTTTTAGGGCCACAAAAGATAATTTAGGTTTTAATTAAGTTTCGAGATATTCGCAAAAAAGTGTGGGTCTGCTAGCTTTACGTCAAGCTAGTTGACCCACAACTTAAATTTAATTTTTTAAAGTGTGGGTCTGCTAGCTTTACGTCAAGCTAGTAGACCCACAACCTCAATTTAATTTTTTTAAATAAAAAATATATCAAAATTAGGAGCTATTTTGGTGTTTTTTAGGGCCACA
Organism: Eurosta solidaginis; assembly: GCF_040869045.1. NCBI lineage: Eukaryota > Metazoa > Arthropoda > Insecta > Diptera > Tephritidae > Eurosta > Eurosta solidaginis. The sequence goes on along the minus strand of NC_090323.1, from coordinate 204,756,563 downwards.
AAAGATAATTTAGCTTTTCATTTAGTTTTCGAGATATTCGCAAAAAAGTGTGGGTCTGCTAGCTTTACGTCAAGCTAGTAGACCCACAACCTAAAAATCATTTTTTTAAATAAAAAATATATCAAAATTAGGAGCTATTTAGGTGCTTTTTAGGGCCAGAAAAGATAATTTAGATTTTCATTTAGTTTTCGAGATATTCGCAAAAAAGTGTGGGTCTGCTAGCTTTAGGTCAAGCTAGTAGACCACAACCTAAATTTCATTTTTTTAAATAAAAAATATATCAAAATTAGGAGCTATTTAGGTGCTTTTTAGGGCCACAAAGGATAATTTAGCTTTTCATTTAGTTTTCGAGATATTCGCAAAAAAGTGTGGGTCTGCTAGCTTTACGTCAAGCTAGTAGACCCACAACCTAAATTTCATTTTATTAAATAAAAAATATATCAAAATTAGGAGCTATTTAGGTGCTTTTTAGGGCCACAAAGGATAATTTAGCTTTTCATTTAGTTTTCGAGATATTCCCAAAAAAGTGTGGGTCTGCTAGCTTTACGTCAAGCTAGTAGACCCACAACCTAAATTTCATTTTATTAAATAAAAAATATATCAAAATTAGGAGCTATTTAGGTGCTTTTTAGGGCCACAAAGGATAATTTAGCTTTTCATTTAGTTTTCGAGATATTCGCAAAAAAGTGTGGGTCTGCTAGCTTTACGTCAAGCTAGTAGACCCACAACCTAAATTTCATTTTTTTAAATAAAAAATATATCAAAATTAGGAGCTAGTTAGGTGCTTTTTAGGGCCACAAAAGATAATTTAGGTTTTAATTAAGTTTCGAGATATTCGCAAAAAAGTGTGGGTCTGCTAGTTTGACGTAAAGCTAGTTGACCCACAACCTAAATTTTATTTTTTTTAAATAAAAAATATATCAAAATTAGGAGCTATTTAGGTGCTTTTTAGGGCCACAAAAGATAATTTAGGTTTTAATTAAGTTTCGAGATATTCGCAAAAAAGTGTGGGTCTGCTAGCTTGACGTAAAGCTAGTTGACCCACAACCTAAATTTCATTTTTTTAAATAAAAAATATATCAAAATTAGGAGCTATTTAGGTGCTTTTTAGGGCCACAAAAGATAATTTAGCTTTTCATTTAGTTTTCGAGATATTCGCAAAAATTGTGGGCCTGCTGGCTTGACGTAAAGCTAGTAGACCCAAAACCTAAATTTCATTTTTTAAATAAAAAATATTTCAAAATTTAGAGCTATTTAGGTGCTTTTTAGGGCCACAAAAGATAATAGAGGTTTTCATTTAGTTTTCGAGATATTCGCAAAAAAGTGTGGAGCTTCTAGCTGTACGTCAAGCTAGTAGACCCACAACCTAAATTAAATTTTTTTAAATAAAAAATATATCAAAATTGGGAGCTATTTATGTTCTTTTTAGGGCCACAAAAGATAATTTAGCTTTTCATTTAGTTTTCGAGATATTCGCAAAAAAGTGTGGGTCTGCTAGCTTTAGGTCAAGCTAGTAGACCACAACCTAAATTTCATTTTTTTAAATAAAAAATATATCAAAATTAGGAGCTATTTAGGTGCTTTTTAGGGCCAGAAAAGATAATTTAGATTTTCATTTAGTTTTCGAGATATTCGCAAAAAAGTGTGGGTCTGCTAGCTTTACGTCAAGCTAGTAGACCCACAACCTAAATTAAATTTTTTTAAATAAAAAATATATCATAATTAGGAGCTATTTAGGTGCTTTTTAGGGCCAGAAAAGATAATTTAGGTTTTCATTTAGTTTTCGAGATATTTGCTTGACGTAAAGCTAGCAGACCCGCAACATAAATTTAATTTTTTTTAAATAAAAAATATATCAAAATTGGGAGCTATTTAGGTTCTTTTTAGGGTCACAAAAGATAATTTAGCTTTTCATTTAGTTTTCGAGATATTCGCAAAAAAGTATGGGTCTGCTAGCTTTACGTCAAGCTAGTAGATCCACAACCTAAATTTCATTTTTTTTAATAAAAAATATATCAAAATTAGGAGCTATTTAGGTGCTTTTTAGGGCCAGAAAAGATAATTTAGATCTTAATTAAGTTTCGAGATATTCGCAAAAAAGTGTGGGTATGCTAGCTTTACGTCAAGCTAGTAGACCCACAACCTAAATTTAATTTTTTTAAATAAAAAATATATCAAAATTAGGAGCTATTTAGGTGCGTTTTAGGGCCACAAAAGATAATATAGGTTTTCATTTAGTTTTCGAGATAATCGCAAAAAAGTGTGGAGTTTCTAGCTGTACGTCAAGCTAGTAGACCCACAACCTAAATTAAATTTTTTTAAATAAAAAATATATCAAAATTAGGACCTATTTAGGTGATTTTTAGGGCCACAAAAGATAATTTAGCTTTTCATTTAGTTTTCGAGATATTCACAAAAAAGTGTGGGTCTGCTAGCTTTACGTCAAGCTAGTAGACCCACAACCTAAATTTCATTTTATTAAATAAAAAATATATCAAAATTAGGAGCTATTTAGGTGCTTTTTAGGGCCACAAAGGATAATTTAGCTTTTCATTTAGTTTTCGAGATATTCGCAAAAAAGTGTGGGTCTGCTAGCTTTACGTCAAGCTAGTAGATCCACAACCTAAATTTCATTTTTTTTAATAAAAAATATATCAAAATTAGGAGCTATTTAGGTGCTTTTTAGGGCCAGAAAAGATAATTTAGATCTTAATTAAGTTTCGAGATATTCGCAAAAAAGTGTGGGTATGCTAGCTTTACGTCAAGCTAGTAGACCCACAACCTAAATTTAATTTTTTTAAATAAAAAATATATCAAAATTAGGAGCTATTTAGGTGCGTTTTAGGGCCACAAAAGATAATATAGGTTTTCATTTAGTTTTCGAGATAATCGCAAAAAAGTGTGGAGTTTCTAGCTGTACGTCAAGCTAGTAGACCCACAACCTAAATTAAATTTTTTTAAATAAAAAATATATCAAAATTAGGACCTATTTAGGTGATTTTTAGGGCCACAAAAGATAATTTAGCTTTTCATTTAGTTTTCGAGATATTCACAAAAAAGTGTGGGTCTGCTAGCTTTACGTCAAGCTAGTAGACCCACAACCTAAATTTCATTTTATTAAATAAAAAATATATCAAAATTAGGAGCTATTTAGGTGCTTTTTAGGGCCACAAAAGATAATATAGGTTTTCATTTAGTTTTCGAGATAATCGCAAAAAAGTGTGGAGTTTCTAGCTGTACGTCAAGCTAGTAGACCCACAACCTAAATTAAATTTTTTTAAATAAAAAATATATCAAAATTAGGACCAATTTAGGTGATTTTTAGGGCCACAAAAGATAATTTAGCTTTTCATTTAGTTATCGAGATATTCACAAAAAAGTGTGGGTCTGCTAGCTTTACGTCAAGCTAGTAGACCCACAACCTAAATTTCATTTTATTAAATAAAAAATATATCAAAATTAGGAGCTATTTAGGTGCTTTTTAGGGCCACAAAGGATAATTTAGCTTTTCATTTAGTTTTCGAGATATTCGCAAAAAAGTGTGGGTCTGCTAGCTTTACGTCAAGCTAGTAGACCCACAACCTAAATTTCATTTTATTAAATAAAAAATATATCAAAATTAGGAGCTATTTAGGTGCTTTTTAGGGCCACAAAGGATAATTTAGCTTTTCATTTAGTTTTCGAGATATTCGCAAAAAAGTGTGGGTCTGCTAGCTTTACGTCAAGCTAGTAGACCCACAACCTAAATTTCATTTTTTTAAATAAAAAATATATCAAAATTAGGAGCTATTTAGGTGCTTTTTAGGGCCACAAAAGATAATTTAGGTTTTAATTAAGTTTCGAGATATTCGCAAAAAGTGTGGGTCTGCTAGTTTGACGTAAAGCTAGTTGACCCACATATTTATGTTCTTTTTAGGGCAACAAAAGATAATTTAGCTTTTCATTTAGTTTTCGAGATATTCGCAAAAAAGTGTGGGTCTGCTAGCTTTAGGTCAAGCTAGTAGACCACAACCTAAATTTCATTTTTTTAAATAAAAAATATATCAAAATTAGGAGCTATTTAGGTGCTTTTTAGGTCCAGAAAAGATAATTTAGATTTTCATTTAGTTTTCGAGATATTCGCAAAAAAGTGTGGGTCTGCTAGCTTTACGTCAAGCTAGTAGACCCACAACCTAAATTAATTTTTTTTAAATAAAAAATATATCAAAATTGGGAGCTAATTATGTTCTTTTTAGGGCCACAAAAGATAATTTAGCTTTTCATTTAGTTTTCGAGATATTCGCAAAAAAGTGTGGGTCTGCTAGCTTTAGGTCAAGCTAGTAGACCACAACCTAAATTTCATTTTTTTAAATAAAAAATATATCAAAATTAGGAGCTATTTAGGTGCTTTTTAGGGCCAGAAAAGATAATTTAGATTTTCATTTAGTTTTCGAGATATTCGCAAAAAAGTGTGGGTCTGCTAGCTTTACGTCAAGCTAGTAGACCCACAACCTAAATTAAATTTTTTTAAATAAAAAATATATCATAATTAGGAGCTATTTGGGTGCTTTTTAGGGCCAGAAAAGATAATTTAGGTTCTCATTTAGTTTTCGAGATATTTGCTTGACGTAAAGCTAGCAGACCCGCAACATAAATTTAATTTTTTTTAAATAAAAAATATATCAAAATTGGGAGCTATTTAGGTTCTTTTTAGGGTCACAAAAGATAATTTAGCTTTTCATTTAGTTTTCGAGATATTCGCAAAAAAGTATGGGTCTGCTAGCTTTACGTCATGCTAGTAGACCCACAACCTAAATTTCATTTTTTTTAATAAAAAATATATCAAAATTAGGAGCTATTTAGGTGCTTTTTAGGGCCAGAAAAGATAATTTAGATTTTAATTAAGTTTCGAGATATTCGCAAAAAAGTGTGGGTCTGCTAGCTTTACGTCAAGCTAGTAGACCCACAACCTAAATTTAATTTTTTTAAATAAAAAATATATCAAAATTAGGAGCTATTTAGGTGCTTTTTAGGGCCACAAAAGATAATATAGGTTTTCATTTAGTTTTCGAGATAATCGCAAAAAAGTGTGGAGTTTCTAGCTGTACGTCAAGCTAGTAGACCCACAACCTAAATTTCATTTTTTCAAATAAAAAATATATCAAAATTGGGAGCTATTTAGGTTCTTTTTAGGGCCACAAAAGATAATTTAGCTTTTCATTTAGTTTTCGAGATATTCGCAAAAAAGTGTGGGTCTGCTAGCTTTACGTCAAGCTAGTAGACCCACAACCTAAATTTCATTTTTTTAAATAAAAAATATATCAAAATTAGGAGCTATTTAGGTGCTTTTTAGGGCCAGAAAAGATAATTTAGATTTTCATTTAGTTTTCGAGATATTCACAAAAAAGTGTGGGTCTGCTAGCTTTACGTCAAGCTAGTAGACCCGTAACATAAATTTAATTTTTTTTAAATAAAAAATATATCAAAATTATGACGTATTATAACGTAAAGCAAGCAGACCCACACTTTTTTGCGAATATCTCGAACACCAAATGAGCACCTAAATTATCTTTTGTTGCCCTAAATAGCAGCTAAAAAGCACTTAATTCTCAAACCACTTAAACTTATTTTGAGCACTTGGGTCTGCCAGCTTTACGCACGTACTGGTTTGTTAATCGGCTTTTTATTGACGAGTATCTGCTTCGTAACATACTTGAGTTGTCCATAACAAATCGATAAAACGTCGATAAAAAATTGGTAACAATACGATAGCCGACCGACATTTTTTCGATAGCAAATCGATAACTTTTTAATAACCAGTCGATAACTTTTCGATAACAAATCAGTAACTTTCTCATAACAAATCGATAACAAAGTGGTAATACTCCGATAAGAAATCGTTAACAAATCGGCAACACACCTATAAAAAATCGATATTTTTTGATTACAGATCTGTAACTTTTCGCTAAGAAATTTATAGCTTTCAGCAAAAGACCGCTCCTTGCGGACGGACTATCCTTCGTTCCCTTCAGGGAGGCTTCAAACCTAACCCCAGTCTAAGAAATCGGTACCGCTGCGTCTGCCGAAAAAAATTGAAATACTTAAAATGGTCACACTTTTGTCTGTATGTCTCGTGCAAAGCGTAGTTTTACTAAAGGAGATGTTCTGGGCTAATTCCTAATCATATTGCTACAAAAGGCTAGGTACATTCCCAAACATCAGAGTGCCGATATATTGCTGTTTAAGCGTTTTTGTTTTTGTATTCAATAATCGAATGTACCTAAATTAAAATTTTTTCTTGTCACACTTATGCTGCTACAATCAAAAAAATTTTATAGGTTGTCTTGTTTTGATTTCGAATTCATAGCACATTGCAACCAATTTCTCTTAGCAATATAGGAGTACCTATATATATATATATATATGTAATATGTTCCTAATAGTCTTTGCTGGTCTTAATACTCACGACTCGTGGCACAGTTTTAACGATCAGCACGAACTCTGACCTATTGTTGATCGCGCCAAGAGGCGCCCCCAGTTTTTTCGGCTGTTTTAAGAGCTGTAATTCCCGATATGCGAAAGTAGCAGTCCTAGGTGTAGGTCCGAAGACTTTCTAAAGGATTTTTTTGTCGCGCCATGCTGCCGAGCACTACTAGAGAAAAATCTCAAAACGTTAGGGAGTAACTATTTGGCCAAGGATGCCGCCCTCGAAATTAAAACCAGTCTATGTGGATATCATTGCATGCTTATTGGGGGAAAATAGTATAATCATCGGTGCATCTACATAATTTAAATTTTACAAGGACCCTGGATGCAAGTTTTGAAATGTAGACAAAAATTTGCAGACGTTTGTGTTCGAAACATTGATTTCAATAGTCTTCGTTGAAAGATGTTAAGGTTATATGCTCAGTCCAAACTATTGTTTTCCGCCATTAGGATACAATAGTTCATTATGAATAACCGCGTAGCTTCAGTTTTCTGACTAAATCGTCTGTCTTGGGGATTGCTTTTGCTTCACCACTTTGAGTGTTCTTGCGAAGGGCAAAGACTCCCTGGTAAATATATGGGCCTACCTATAACTGGAGCCTATATGTAGCAAGAGTCATAAGATGTAAGTGATATTTAAGTTGGTTGATAGGCTATAATCAATGTGATCCACTCCAAGGGACTAGTTGGGATAGGGCCGTCAACTTTAGGAAATGTCAAACCTGTAGACCTGTAAACCTGTAGTGGGTGTTGAATGATGAAGTGTGAAAATCAAAATTAACATTTCAAACGCTATTTTAAAGTTTCGCAAATAAGGCCACATGATTCTTCAAACCCTTCTCATATGTACATTAGACTGGCCGCAACTCGCATGGAGAAAAATAAATATTGAAAATCCTGAAATTTTTTCTTCTTAAAACATGAGGTTAGAAGTAAAAAGAAATGGTGTACTTTTCAGCCCGATGCGATGATGCTAAAACGTGCCTTGTGGAGCTCAAAGTAGGTATAATATACATATATAGATAATCGTGTTTACTTTATTGCGCTTTAAGCCAATTACACATCGCAATTAGGAAAACAGCTGACAAAGTCTTGTTCTTCTTGTCCATATTTTAATATAGTCGGTGGCATTGCATTGTTTTGAAGCTAAAAATTAACTAATCGGTAAAAAAATGAGTTTCAAAGAAAATACTACGTTCTGAGCAAAATATATTTTTAGTGGGGAAATGTGAGAGTGTTATTTCTGGGGCCAAGTTGCCATCAGGGAAACAGGTGCTCCAATTATTATTTTACAAAATGCGCAAAGAAAATATGAGTTTGAATTCAGTATGAAATTCACGATTGCTGCCACGATTGAATTTTGGAAAAAAGCAAACATCCCTACAATGAAAGAAGGCAATTGTATTAAAAAATTAAAAATACTTTACCAGAAATGGAGAAATTTACAAAAAAATTGCAAATTTCCATATGCAAAGTATCGCAAAAATGAAGCAGACTTTTTAGATAAAATTGAGAACTACATATTCGACTTAGCAGCCCCGAATGCCCTGGATATAATAAAAATACAGGAAGATAAAGATTTTCTTTTGCTTCAAAGGAATAAAGGTCGTCCAGGTAGTATGTGTGGTGCTGATACTGTATTGGCTAGAAAACAAAAACGCAAAGAACAATGAATGGAAGAAGAAAGAAAGCGTATTGAAAACCATCAAATCCAAGGAAAGTACATTTTAGTTTAAGTTTGCAGTCTTTTTTTTTATTTAAAGTCACTTTCAAATATCTAGCTGCTGAAAATACTAACGCTTTTGGAAGCACTTTCCCCGAGGACAGTGATATGGACTGTGTACCTGGTGAAGAAAACGTGCCTACTGATATAATTGATAGTGAAAATACTGACATTAGGTTAGAACTAACAAAACCAAATCGCGCAAAAATTAATTTCATTGATGATAGAATGCTTGCGAGTATGGAGAAATGTAGGCTCTCTACAAGAGATGCCATGCATTTGGTCAGTGCAATGGTTTCCACCTTCGTAAACAAACTGCAAGAAGTTAATGGTGGAAAATTGCCGATAAAAATGGAAGATTTAGTCCTCAATCGAACCACAGTACATTCGATGAGAAAGAATTTTCGTCGCAGCAAGCATAAGAGATTATTGATGGATTCAATGTAATAAATTTGTATTTCTGAATACGTTTATAAGTATGTTTGATTTTTTATCCTGCTTTAGATTCCTGAAATTTTTGTCCTTCACTGGGATGATAAGCTTTTTCCAGAAATCAGTGGCACCGAAAAAAAGATCGATTGTCTCTCGTTGTAACGGGGCAAAACATGGAGAAACTGCTAGGTATACCTTAAATGGAAAATTCAAAGGGAGATACTATATCTGCAGAAATTTATAAATTTTTGTGCGCATGGAAACTCGAAGAATTAGTGGAAATTGTATCATTTGATACAACGGCTGCTAATACTGGACTTAATAATGGAGCTGCTTTCCTGCTTGAAAAAAGAATAGGCCGCATTCTACTTTTCTTCCCATGTCGTCATCATATTAGCGAGCTGTTAGTAAAAGCAGTGTTTCAATTGAATTTTGGTAAATCATCAGCCCGGATGTTCCACTTTTCAATCGTTTTTCTAGCTACTGCAAAAATATTAACCCTAAATCCTTCAAAAGTGGAATATCGGACGTAGAAGTTCGGCGAGTCTTAACAATAGCAGAAATAGATACTTTTAAGAATTTCTGCTTAACTACGTTAAATAAACACCACATTCGTGCTGATTATAAGGAGCTGTTACAACTATCTCTACTCTTTGTTGGAGAAGACGTACCAAGTTTTTCACAAGTTCGGTCACCTGGCCCAACATCGCACGCAAGGTTTATGTCGAAGTGTCTGTATTATTAAACAATTTTTCTGTTTCGCAACCAATTCAAATTAACAACTTCAGAGAAAAAGAGTCTACGAAGCATTTGTATTTTTCTGGTCTGCATCTACGTTCCGTATTGGTTTCGTTGTGTAGATCCAATAGCTGCTCCACATAATGACCTAAGGCTGATTCAAGATTCGATTGCCTATTTTGATAAACAAGTTTCCAATGCTTTATTACAAAAAATAAAAAATAACTTATGGTACTTGCCGGAAGAAGCTGTTAGCCTTTCATTTTTTGATGAAAAAATTCCTTTGCATATTCAGCAAAAAATGGTAAAAGCAATTAATAAAGAAAACCAAGATGGCAATGCTGTTCCAAAACGAATTACCGCAACAATGCCCGATATACTTCTCTATGACAGCAAGGATATAAGTAATTTTGTTTCACCAAGAACTAAAGCATTCTTCACACGTTTAGGAATAGAAACAAGTTTTTTGCAATCAGATCCTTCCACATGGCAAGAGAGAGAAGATTATAAGGCAGGAAAAGGAATTTGTCAACATTTAACTGTAGTCAATGACGCTGCTGAGAGAGCATTGAAATTGATCACCGACTTCAATCGATCACTGACTTATATTGAAGAAGATAAAGAGCAATTATTGCAAGTTGTTGAGCACTATAGACAAAGTTATCCATCTTGCACCAAATCGTCTCTCATTAAATAAGTAATCAACTTTTATTTCTTTTGGAAATAGTACTATATACTAATAAAAAAAACAGTGAATTAAAACAAATGTTTTGTTACACTTGTTTAACTTGTTCTTTTGTCGTTTTAAAAACAATTTGAACAAACTTCAAAAAAGTGAAAAATGACACTAAAAATCGTAAAAATGGTAATTTTCTTGAAGTTCTACGTAATTTGGCCTTCACAAGGCACGTTAAGGGATGATCGGATCGAGCTGAAAAATTATACTGTTTCTTTTTACACATAACCTCATATTTTAAGATAAAAAAATTAAAGATTTTCCAAAAAAAAAAAATTGACGGCCAGTCTAATGTATATATATCTTCAACTTAAGTATGAGGTGAGAATCATTTTACGGGAGTATTTAAACTCCTGAACCTACAAAAGAACTTTGCATCACCGATTTCGCTTATTCTTTTGGCAATCGGGATATATATTTTTTTTAAAAAATCTGTACCTTTTTTGGATAACTTGCATTTTTAGGACCAGTTGAAAACGTGTTCGACATGGGTCATTTAGTCAGCATTTAGATTTATAATATAATTTTGTTTAGTGTTTTGTTTTAATTACTTGATGGATTCGGTGATGCAAAATCCGCGTGGAGCTGGCATTGAAAGCGCCTGTTTTTAAATAACTTTTGAACGGTTAGCAAGAATTAAATTTCGCAATTTGATTCTTATAACTGGTTGTGATGCGCATCCGTTGATACCCTTTCTACCATATCGGACCAATTTTCGACATGAACAATAAACGGTCTAGAAAGTCTTTAATGAGTAGAAAATATAGTAACGCGCAGAACGCCGGTGGCGACGCCGCCGCGCATATACTTTTGACATTCGGCGGCGGCGGCGTTTACCGGCGGCGTATATCTCTATTTCAAGCATCCGCTTTGGCAAATCTTATTTTGGCAAGCTCAGTATTTACTTTAAGTATACCTACATATTGTAACGAATTTTTGGAATTTCTGATTATTATGCATCTTCTGCTAACGTTCGAATGGCTGAACTGTCGCATAAATAACTCCAATATTCAGTACTGAAAAATGCTCTGTATTTAGACTACTTTGGGAGTAGTACAATTATACTTCACTAATAGCGTGTTTAAATCAAACTGATTACTATTCCTCAGCTTGCGCTGCTTTTATACTCTCTGTTGCCTCGTTCGCATATTTCTTCGCATAAGGTCTAGACGTTTCATAACCATGCCTTCTACAACAGTTGTATATCATGCTTGGTTATTTAGCTATATACATGTATATCTGTAGTCTATGTTTTTCTTCTAGCCATATGCGTGTGTATGTGTGAGCAACGACTTCTGCTCTTAGCTGCCGGTTACATATATGTATGTGAAATAATCTCTCTGATTTAAGCTGCTGGTTATGTGTATGGAATATTCTTCGTTGCCCTGCACATAAGTGTGACTGTTTGCTTTAATGTGTACATGTACATAAGTGTGGCTGCTTGCTGCTTTTGTTGTTGTGATTATTTACTAACAGCATAGTGATGCTTACATTCGCCACAATATGTTTTAATTCTATTTAGAATACAAATTTGCTGGAAGACTCAAACTTCTACTTACCGAATTGGCCAACTCAGGGGCCTTCGTCTGTATTGCGGAGCGAATAAATATTGGTTTTATTACGTTAGTGAGAGATAGGGAGTTTAAGATGGGTTACTCTGACATATTCTCTTTACGTCTAAATGAAATTGGTAGTGTTTACCTACTAAGAGTTGCGCTGCAAGCTGTAATCCTCTTTTTTGGAGTAAACATCTCGCTATAAAAATATGTAAATATCTCACGTATAGGTCTTCCCATACAAAGTTAAAAGGTTAATCGGTAAAGACCACTCTATGCTGATGAAGACAAAAGCAAAAACTGAAATCACTGCCTTACAGAAGTATAGTGGTCAGGCAGAGTACTCCTATCATCTATACATGTGGAAAAGGTTTCGGAACGATCCCTATAAAATCATAGTAGTTTTATCTTCACCCAAGAGTCGGCAAGCAAAAATACGCTTATAGCCTCACAGTCGGAAAATCACGATTCCGCGATGTAATATCTCCAAATTAGGAGAGATTGATTGACTTTAGGAGCGTTTTGCCGTCATGAAATAGAATGTGGGTATCTGCATTTTTATATAGGGAACTCAATTTTAACTTTTTTTTTGGCATAAATAAAAAGATCGCATCCATATTAGTCCATAAATACTAAGTTACAAACAAGTGAAGTTCAACATATCAGTTTTAGTAAGAATGTAGATGCCCACATTATTTTTTAAGGACGGCAGCGTTCATGTTGATAAATAGGGATAATGTTCATGTTAAAGCAGTAGCAGCTTGACTCACAGCTCAACTGAGCATTTATGATAGCTTCGCAGACGTGAAATATTCGTGAGACTCTCGAGAAAGGCGTTGTACAGTCACACAATATGCGCTCCACAGTTTCCTCCGCCCTCGAAGATTGAAACTGTGACATGAGGTATTGCATTAGAATCCATTCGTATCGCGCATGAACCCAAATTGTGTTTTGTATCTGATGATGACATGCTCTTAGAAACTTCAGATAACTGCAAACGCTTCCAAATACTGTTAGTCTCGCTAAGCAAGTGCTGGGGCATGCGATCTGTCATGAGTCCTAGGTGTGCAAAGATCTCCTCAGCTCTTGCAAGTTCAAGAGCCGATTCACGCCGTACTAACACATCGGCCATTTCGTTGGCCTGTATGTTTCAATGACCAAGCAAGCTTGATATAACTTTCACTGTCCTGAATGCCGGAAGAGCCGCATGGCTATTGGAGAATATGGCTCTAACGTTAACTGCACTATTTGCATTTAGTTATGCTTTACCCGCCTTCTGAGCCCGGAAGACGCATAGTTGTGGACGTGGCCGGAAGTATTTTAAACACTTTCATCCCAGTTCACACGCTATTTAAAACTGACATGTCCAACCTGTGAGTGGGCTCCTCGTTTTTCCAGTGCTTCCTTGTAGGAAAGGGGATCATAAAGTTTGTATTTTATATTGTCATTCGCTAATGTAGTCCTTTTTTGCTGCGCTGCATATGCATATGCAGCTGTTACCAGATGATCAAATCCCCAAGCATAGATTTGTTGAATATGACATCTAACGTTTAAGGCCTTTGAAGAGCACGATATTATCGCCGCTGTGATCACTCCAGAGGATGATCGTTGATCTTTCCATAGCATATAAATAACATGCAGTTCATCCCTTAGTGGCTTTCACCAAACTCGTGCTCCGTGTGTAAGAACCTGTCGAATAAACGCAGACTATCCATACTGTGAGTTCTGTATTAGACTCCATTTTTGCTCGGCATTCTTTAGCTGGCATACATAGCCGCGTAAGCTCGTTTAGCCCCATGTGACGTATATAACCTATGGTTCAGTTGCAGTGTAGGTAGATTTAAACTTGGGATTTTCATCCACGAGAGGTGGCGCTAAAGACCAAGTAAAGTGGTCATCTGGTATAGGCTAAAAAGCAAAATAGAAGAACAGTGCAGAGAGGATAGTATCGTAGGACTCGAATGAAGAAGGAGAAGATGGGTGGGATGGACAATAAGATTGCAAACAAAAGTGGAAGGGGGGGGGGGGGGGGGGGTAAGATGAGGGGGAGTAAGAGAGAGCTATAGGGCAGGGAAATGTTTCCCAGTTCGGCTATTATGTTCATACTTACTTGGGTTTACTATAAAGAAAAGCTACAACATTTTTTATATAACTAACGCGTATTGTATTTAACTTTTATTGTATCTTCTTTTCATTTCTATAGTCAATTATTGTTCTAATATTTTTATCTCTATGAAAGTACAGCAGCGAACACGAAAATGGCAGTGACAATTTTCATCAAACTCCGTCAGTTGAATTCTTTTTTATTTTCGATAAATTAAGACAAAACTTGCATGAATTTTGTTACTGAAACTATGTAAAAAATTTTTCAAAACGTTTTCGAAACAATTTTAAAATTAACGAAAAATTTTAGGAAAACTCCGCACTTTTTATTTGGAGCTCTCTGAATTTTTTCGAGTATGCAGTTTTGTAGCCCAATGAATTTTAGCCTTACAAAGTACAAGATTTAGGTTGCTCGAAATTCGCATTGGATTTTAAAAATTTTTTCAGAAAACTGTTTTAGATTTTCATCCATACGAGAAAGTACACCCCTCCGAAATAATTGTCAAAAATCAATGCGAATTTTGAGAAACTTGTACTTTGTTAAAATAAAATTGTTTGGGCTACAAAACTGCATATTCAAAAAAATTCAGAAAACTTTCGAAAATTTCGAAAAACTTCGAAAATTTCGTAAATTTTTCCGAAATTATTTTTGATATTGGTTTCAGTTACAAAATGGATAGCTGTTTTTTGTAAATAATCGAAAATAAAAAGAAACAGAACTTAATTGAGGAAATATGTTAAAAATGTTCACTGCTAATATCGTTCTATCTGCTGTATGTATGTATATATTTAACAATATTCTAAATGTATGCTATGTAATTTTTTGCTTATTTTCATATTAAATATCTATAAAATTCTCTTCTATAAGAGCCGTTACATATCAAATTCGCCTAAGTCAATTTTAAGCAATTTTCGGAAAATTACATTTATTTATCCCTAGCCGTCGCTCCGATATAGCAACTCCAAAGCTGGAAAAGGCATCTGCTAAAAACATTGTAAAGTACATTGCGCAGTAAAAATTATAAAAAGTTAAGCCACCTCATCTAACCTGAACCATTTTTGCAATAAAACAGTTTTAGGCAGTACTTAGGCGCTTTTGAAAAAAACTGTAGGGACTTTTATTATTATTGTTATTATTTGTCTTGATGCACTGCGACCTTTTTTTTAAGTCTACTGTAGTTAGCCTTTCATCCTATTACTGTATGTGAAGACTTTTACTGTATTTAAGAGCACGTCTTCAGGTTTTTTACCCCATATCACGAAGGAATTAAGAGGCACGCAACCTAGATGAGACAGGTCTCTGCTTTGCCAGTGCGACGCATTCGCCGATAATGTGATCCTGCGTTTCATCCCAAAGCTGACAAAAGCGCCAGATTTGTGTATCGGATAGATTTAACTTACATAGGTAAGACTGCAGTGTCCCGTATAGAAATCACTGAGAGTGTGTAATAATCAGGATAGAAAAAAAATTTGATTGAGCCATGTCCGTCCGTCCGTCCGTCCGTCCGTCCGTCCGTCCGTCCGTTAACACGATAACTTGAGTAAATTTTGAGGTATCTTGATGAAATTTGGTATGTAGGTTCCTGAGCACTCATCTCAGGTCGCTATTTAAAATGAACGATATCGGACTATAACCACGCCCACTTTTTCGATATCGAAAATTTCGAAAAACCGAAAAAGTGCGATAATTCATTACAAAAGACAGATAAAGCGACGAAACTTGGTATATGAGTTGAACTTATGACGCAGAATAGAAAATTAGTAAAATTTTGGACAATGGGCGTGGCACCGCCCACTTTTAAAAGAAGGTAATTTAAAAATTTTGCAAGCTGTAATGTGGCAGTCGTTGAAGATATCATGATGAAATTTGGCAGGAACGTTACTCCTATTACTATATGTACGCTTAATAAAAATTAGCAAAATCGGAGATGGACCACGCCCACTTTTAAAAAAAAAATTTTTTTAAAGTAAAATTTTAACAAAAAATTTAATATCTTTACAGTATATAAGTAAATTATGTCAAGATTCAACTCCAGTAATGATGTGGTGCAACAAAATACAAAAATAAAAGAAAATTTCAAAATGGGCGTGGCTCCGCCCTTTTTCATTTAATTTGTCTAGGATACTTTTAACGCCATAACTCGAACAAAAATTAACCAATCCTTTTGAAATTTGGTACGGGCATAGATTTTATGGCGTTAACTGTTTTCTGTGAAAATGGGCGGAATCGGTTGATGCCACGCCCAGTTTTTATACACAGTCGTCCGTCTGTCCTTCCGCATGGCCGTTAACACGATAACTTGAGCAAAAATCGACTTATCTTTAATGAACTTCGTTCACGTGCTTACTTGAACTCACTTTATCTTGGTGTGAAAAATGAACGAAATCCGACTATGACCACGCCCACTTTTTCGATATCGAAAATTACGAAAAATGAAAAAAATGCCATAATTCTATACCAAATACGAAAAAAGGGATGAAACATGGTAAGGTAATGGGATTGTTTTATTGACGCGAAATATAACTTTAGAAAAAACTTTATAAAATGGTTGTGACACCTACCATATTATGTAGAAGAAAATGAAAAAGTTCTGCAGGGCGAAATAAAAAACCCTTAAAATCTTGGCAGGTATTACATATATAAATAAATTAGCGGTATCCAACAGATAATGTTCTGGGTCACCCTGGTCCACATTTTGGTCGATATCTGGAAAACGCCTTCACATATACAACTACCACCTTTCCCTTTTAAAACTCTCATTAATGCCTTTAATTTGATACCCATATCGTACAAACTCATTCTAGAGTCACCCCTGGTCCACCTTTATGGCGATATCTCGAAAAGGCGTCCACCTATAGAACTAAGCCCCATGCCCTTTTAAAATACTCATTAACACCTTTCATTTGATACCCACATTGTACAAACATATTCTAAAGTCACCCCTGGTCCACCTTTATGGCGATATCTCGAAAAGGCGAACACCTATAGAACGAAGGCCCACTCCCTTTTAAAAATACTCATTAACACCTTTCATTTGATACCCATATCGCACAAACAAAGTCTAGAGTCACCCCTGGTCCACCTTTATTGCAATACCTCTAAATGGCGTCCACCTATAGAACTAATGCCCACTCCCTTTTAATATACTCATTAACTCCTTTCGTTTGATACCCATATTGCACAAACGAATTCTAGAGTCACCCCTGGCCCACCTTTATGGCGATATCTCGAAACGGCGTGCACCTATGGAACTAAGGATTACTCCCTTTTAAAATACTCATTAACACCTTTCTTTTGATACCCATATTGTACAAACAAATTCTAGGGTCACCCCTGGTCCACCTTTATGGCGATATCTCGAAAATGCGACCACCTACACAACAACCACCACTCCCTTTTAAAACCCTCATTAGTACCTTTAATTTGATACCCATACCGTACAAACACATTGTAGAGTCACCCCTGGTCCACCTTTGTGGCGATATTTCAAAACGGCGTCCACCTATAGAACTAAGGCCCACTCCCTTTTAAAATACTCATTAACACCTTTCGTTTGGTGCCCACATTGTACAAACATATTCTAGGGTCACCCCTGGTCCACCTTTATGGCGATATCTCGAAACGGCGTCCACCTATGGAACTAAGGATTACTCCCTTTTAAAATACTCATTAACACCTTTCATTTGATACCCATATCGTACAAACGCATTCTAGAGTCAACCCTGGTCCACCTTTATGGCTATATCCCTAAATGGCGTCCACCTATAGAACTATGGCCCACTCCCTCATAAAATACTCTTTAATGCCTTTCATTTGATACGCATGTCATACAAACACATTCCAGGGTTTCCCTCGGTTCATTTTCCTACATGGTTATTTTCCCTTATGTTGTCACCATAGCTCTCAACTGAGTATGTAATGTTCGGTTACACCCGAACTTAACCTTCCTTACTTGTTACTTTTTCAATTTGCTGAACGCGTTAACAAAAAAATAAAATAAAATTTCGAAATGTAGAATTTCGAACTTCGAACTTCGTAAGCCGATATCTATTTTTTGGAGGCTAAGTTCGAAAAACGGAGATAGTACTTTGTTTAGTTAAGGCTCAATCTCTACGAAAAAGTGGGGTTTGTCCAATACCCAGAAAAAAAGTTGATTTTGTCGCATAGTGTTATTATTATAAATACGAAACAACAGGTTTGACTCACTTATTTACTTTAACTTCCCCTATTCGTGATATTTGGCATATCTTTATTAACTTTTCAATGCAAACCCTGCAATGTCTCCTCCAAAAATATCATGAGTTTCAGGTCTAAGTATAATAAGAATCAAGTAAAATAACAGTTGCAATAAATATTGAAAGTGCTATAACTTCTTTATTATTTTAGTAATATGGTTTCAAAGCAAAATTTTCTTGAATTTTCAAGTACTTTCGTTTGGTAAGGAAAACAATATACATGGGGGGGGGGGGGGGGGGGGGGTTAAATTTGGTTAGCTGACCTAATCATGTGAAAACGACTTCATAGCTTCTCAAGGCCAAAATAATGACATATCAATTTTAAAAATCGGACGTCAAATAGCCAAGTTACAACGAAAAAACCTTTTTGGCTGTATTTCGAAGGATCAAAAAAAATTAAAAAAAATTTTTCCGAAACCCTCTCAACATAATCTTCAAATTTAGGGGCGGACATTAGCAACTTTCTTTTTTTTGTATGGGCACCAACCCAGTCTAGAATACACCATAGACTTGGTTCCTATTTAATGAAAAAAAAAATCGGCATCTCAAAAATTTGTTCATGATTACCGATCATCAAATGGAAAATTTTATATGGGAAATTTAGTTATTTAATTGCCGATTAGGAAAATGATTACGATCTTGTTACATGTATACTAGGTCTTAGGCACATTTTTTGGTTCTAAACTATTGGCTATTGGTTACCAACCAAGTAAAGTCTTAAAAGAAAATCTCACGTTAGACTAAGACACTTTTGAAATGTAGCGACTCATATAATCTATGTATATAAACTATATATGTATGTTATATGTATGTAAATAAATTACTATGTTTTTTAATTTGAGTATTTGGAAATTTTTTTCTCGCTACAAACTTGTTTTTATTTTGTTTCTCTAATAACTATATGTATTTATGTAAATATAAAAAGTTTATTAAATAAATTATTATTTGTTAGATATGTATACAAATCTGTATGTCACTGTTTAGACGTCGATAAATCGATATACCGATTTTTGATTTACTTGAACTTAGTTCATTTTCACATGTGTAGTACAGTAGTGGACACATATGAATGGCTGGGTCGAAAAACGTTGCAAGCTGAAATTTTCTCAAAGTGCAGCCTGCATAATGCAATATAAGTCCATCCACACACACATACATGTACATAAGAGAGCCGCAAATATGAGATGCACAAAAGTGAGAGGACAATAGACAGTCGGGAAAGCAATTCATGAACAACGTAATACCTTGTCGAGACAAATAAGTAAGTGGCAAACTGCCGACAGCGAGATTTATAAAAAGCTGCACGGTATAAAAGGTCGATAATCAATTTGATTTTGACTCATTGTAAGGGAAGTATGCGTATACATCGAAGTGTGAAATTCTACTAACATTGTTGTGTTCTAGTACCATTGTTGTGAACGGAGAGTGCTCATACAGAATATTGGAGTCTATTTATTTGACTATTCAATGGGACGAACCGGTAACAGAAGCATAAGAAATCAGCGAAAATCGTGACATTATGTTTATGATAATTATACTACCAAAACATAATGTTACGAATCTTAAGATCTCTATTATTATTTGCCTTTTGATATCGATCGAATCACTGAACTATGGAATAAAAAACTCTAACCTGCAGTAAATGTTCTTTATTTACAGCACTACTATGGTAGTAGAACTTATTCATTTAAAATTATCGCGTACATCACTAACAATGTCTTAAAATAAAACTGATGGCGTTTTCTTTTCTGAAAAAAATTGTTACTCCCATGTTGCACTCTTATATTCTATCTTTTGAACTAGGTCAACTGGCGCTCTGCAAAATGGCTAAATTTGCTGAGTTATCTCCTAGGGAGAATCGACGAATATGAGAACAGGGCAACCGACTTGCTATGGACCAACAGGGTTGACTGCGAAGTCTCAAGGTCCTTATGGCCATGTTTGGATAGGAAAGGCACCAGCTTCCTTCTCAAACTGAACAATGCTCCGACGGTGGCGAATACCAACAAGCTCCCTCTGCAGAAGCTGTCAGGAAGTGGAGTCGATCTACCACTTTCTCTGCCGATGTCCGGCGCTTCAAAGAAGAAGGGTCAGATTTCTGGGCTCACGCTTCTTCGACAGCCTGGCAGAGGTTGGGAAGGTGGGCGTCTCGCTTCTTCTGGGTTCATCAGGGAAAGCAAATGGTTCGTTGAGGACCAGTGGGAAATATATGGTGAAAGAAACACACAAGCGTACGAGATAGCCCAGATGAAATAATAGGGTGACATTATTTTCAGAAAATGAAACGCCATGAGTGACTATTCTGTTCGTTGCGCTGCTTTTATGCTCTCAGTTGGATCATTATTTTCTTCCAGAGTTTAGACTTTTCCCAAATTTTCGAATAGTTGCTTATTTATATCTCCTTTCTTTATCTCATAATGACTTTGGTTATATATATGTATATCTGCAGTTTATGTATTGTAATATGCGCTCATTATGCTGTGTGCACATGTTCGAAATTCTGTCTGCTCTCTTTTTTACTGTTTACATGTGTTCGTAACTGTTGCATCTTATTACATTGCTGTTCATCATTTGTTTACCAGCCGCATAGTGATGTGTCGAAATTGCTAATATCCGCCAACACACAATTTTTTTTTTAATCCGAGCAAGGACTGTCATCACGATCTCATTCTCTCAAAACTTCGACGAGTGTTGCTGTCGTTGCAACACCAATAAAAATTATGTAGTATTCTTCCCTTCGTATTGATGTCGAGATAATAAAAAAAAGATTAAGTTTTAAAGAGAGACATAAGTGTAGAAGGATATTCGCGAGAACGAAACTGTTATTTGTGAGCTGCGGACTGATGGAAGTAATGAATGCAAGCGTATTGAGAAATATTTCTATCGGGAATACGAAACGGCAAGTGCATTTTTAGGGGCTTTATTTGAACATGGGTGACATCATCTCTTATTTTATAAAAAAAAACATTCATGTCAAATACTTACAGCTCTTTAAATGAGCATTGAGAAAACGATGGCTGTGAAAATTTTCTGCCCACCACTGTACGTATGCAAATATATACAGCCGCGAAGAGTAAAATAGCAGTGACAAGTTTTATCAAATATCAAATAAATTCTTTTTTATTTTCGATATTTTGAGGAAAAACTTCTATGCTTTTTTTAACTGCAACTGTGTAAACCGACCTCAAATACATTTTGGAAAAAAATTGACAATTCGAGAAAATTGCAAAGTTTTTATTTAGAGTTTTCAAAATTTTTTGTCGTATCTTCTATGAATTTTGTAACTGAAACTATGCAATCGTATCTCAAAAACATTTTCGAATTTTTTAAAAATAATTTCGAAGATTTCCAACTTGCTATTTGGAGTTCTTTGAATCTTTTTCGGTATGCAGTTTCGTAGCCCAATCAATTCTAGTAGTGGAATTCACTAACTTTTTTAACCACATTTGCCACGCTTTATTTGCAGACCGATAACTATAACGATTTCGTTATTCAGTAACTATTTTGTAACGATATTTGTTTATCGACGATCAGCTGTGTTGTTAAATAAACGGCAAGTAAACTGGGTGCGTTAAAAATCACCAAATTAATATTTCTGGCAAATTTAGTGAAAAAAGAAAATCGGAACTTTAATTAAATACTTTGAAACTCGAAAAACTACTTTTTAAATCAAAAGGCATTTGAGTACTTGACGTACGTTTTTTTACAAGATCAAGAATTACTAAATCCATCGCCAGTGAAGAGACAACATCTTAGAGAAGTAAATAACCCATTCCACTTGAATGCAACGGAGTTTCGAAAGCTATACGGACTAACTCCAGACTTGGCTCATGATATTATTTCTCAACTTGATGGTCAATTAAGGGGTACAAGAATAACTGCGATATCAACAGAGAAAAAAAAAAGAAATTAATACCGCATGTACTTACCTTTTGTTGAAATATGTAAAAACTTGCACAATAATGACTTTTAAGAGCAGTTAGTATACGGAATTTGTTTATCTTTGGCATTCTCTTTGTACTTTTCGCATTTTTTGGGCTGTGCTGCCACCTTTCTACTATTAAAACGAAATTTAAATGTCATTTATTTCGGGTCGTTAAAACTAAGTTAGTGAATAGTACAATCGATAAGGCGAGCGACAAAATCGCTAATTAAAATGTCGACAAATCGCATCGTTATAAGTTAGTGAATTCCACTACATGTCTCACAAAACGCAAATTATAAGTCGCTAAAAATTCGTGTAGATTTTTGACAATTTTTTTTTTTTTCAGAAGGTTGTTTCAAAGTTTCTTCCATATAAAAATAGGGTTTCAGATTTTGTAATGAACAAAATCTAAAACATCCTTCAGAAAAAAAACTTTCTACTTGTTCTTTGTTAAACTTATATTAATTGGCATACAAATTGCATATCCGCAAAAATTAAATAGCTTCAAATAAGAAGTTCGAAACTTTCGAAATGTTTTTTAAAATTTTCGAGTTTCTTCGAAAATGTGTTTGAGTTTGGACTACATAGCTTAGTTAAAAAATTCATAAAAGCTTTTTAAAATATCGAAAATAAAAAAGAATTTGACAAAATTTGATAAAAATTGAGCCTGCTATTTTTTTGTTTGCTGCTGTATGTATATTATATTGGTGTCTTTGTATGTATATATGTATGTTTTTGTATGTTTTATATATTATTACATATATGTACGTAAGTATTTTAACGTATACTTGTATAAAAATCTGTAGAAAAATAGTATGATTAAATTAATGAAATCTACAATCTAATTTTAACTTTAATAAAATGGTTTTCTTGTTCTGCTTGTGAATTAAAATGGTTTTAATTACGCTTTGTATTATTTATATTAAAAAAGTACATATATATAATGCTTTTTTGAACTTGTGAGTGTACTAATTATTTATTTGTGCTCGGTCACTTCTACTACAGCTATTTTTCAATTAATTTACAGTAAGTTAAATAATAATAATATTTATTTTGTGTTCACCAAAGGACGATGTTCTCTCATTTTCAGCTTATATTAGCCTTGGTGCTGCAATTACGCACAATGCACACAAGGCGTTTCGTCACTGATGCGTATTAGACGCCAATTTACGAAAGTTGTACGTTTTGATGCCGAGCATTTATTTTTTGAATGAAGGGCTGCATACGAGGCTTCAGCTGCATGAAAACATGAATGAACTTAAAGCCAGTTAGCGTACAGCTAAAAACGCTTTCAGCGAACACAAGATTTATTGATATTGTAACGAATTTAGGGAAATTCCGCTTATTTGAAACCTTCAGCTAACGTTCGAAGTCTTTATTAGACTACTTTGAGAGTACTTCACAATAACACTTATACTTCACAACTCATTGCGTGTTTAAATCAAACTGATTATTGACTACTCAGCTTGCGCTGCTTTAATACTCTCCGCCGCGTCATTCACATATTTCTACTAAAGTCTAGACGTTTCGCATTCTACTGTATCTCCTGCTTGGTAATTGAGCTACATATATGCGTATGTATGTGTGAGAACAACTTCGGCTGATGACTACATCTGTGTGTGAGTTATCTCTTCGTTGCTTTTTATGTATGTGTGTAAATGATGATTGATTTGATGTACACAAGAGTGGTAACTTGCTTTATTGTTGTTGTGCCTTTATTTATTTAGTATCAGCGTAATGATGCCAATATTCGTCACAATATGTTGCAAACAATTGCAGACATGTTTCCTTCAGTTGAGTGAAAGAAATTTAGTTTTATGAACGGAGAGTTGAGCTAACTGCCAAATTAAATAATTTATGCTTACATTTTTGAGGAAAAGCACTTCTTTAATTATTTACCACACTTCATTATAATATTAAGATGAAAATTTCTAATAATAACTAACACTTTAAAATGTCAACGACCTGTCAGACAGCCGAATAAACATGCTGAGTAAATGTAGAGAAAAAAATGTATGCTCAGTTAGGTAAATGTATGTTATGCTACTTAGGTAAGTTAAACAGGCCGGCCAATAAAGAACTGATATAGACTGAATTTGTCCATAGTGTAACCAGAATTTGTTTGACGACCAAACTGAAGAGCCCCAATTATGTGCCAGGACTTATGTTATAGAACAACTCCTTCCTCTTTCCAAATGCTAGACGTTTTCTAGGACCTATCTTAATTCCTGCCTCGAGATCTGGCAACTCTGCTGCCTCTAACCGCTGGAGCCTTGATCTGGCAAGCGCGGGACACGCATACAGAACGTGCTCAACCGTTTCTTCCTGCAGTTCGCACTTCCTACACCTGCTGTTACTGATGCCAGAAGGTAGTGTCCAGCCACTTTGTGAGTCTTATATCGTAGGATTTGCACATGATCTCAGAATTTTTGCAGCCCCGCGCTTTTATCCACGCCTTTCCTGCTTAATGTGGATCATATGCAACTCCTGGCTCCCAAACAGATTGGGAAGTCTCTCGCTGATTCAGCGAATGTCGCATCCTCTTTTGTCAACTCATCGGCCTTTTCGTTACCTTGTATCCCTTTATGACCGGCGAGAATCCGGTATAGATGTATGGTCCGGTCTGAGCGAAGTTTTTCCGAAACTTCTTGACATTCCAGAACATTTCTTGATGAAGTGCTGTAGAAGAGTATTGCTCAGTAATTTGACGTAAAAGCCCAACCGTTTAGTGGATCAAAAACACTCAACGTTGCGTTCAGAAAAGTAACACTCAACGATTGATCAACAGTTGTATTTGCTGAAAGCGCCCAATAGTTGTAACTAGGCGCACTTAAGCTTAAAAAATAATAAGATCGCTGGAAAATGCTAGTCATAAAAGGAGTATGAAATGTATGTTTCCAATAAAAGCTTGATGAAATATTGTTGAAAAAATGTTCGATACTAGAAACTCCTTGCATGTTTTGAACACAGAGTGATGCATGCATCTTTTCTAAAAGCCCCGTCACATAAGCAGTTTTTCATATAAATGCGTTTAACGCTGCCTTATGCAAAATGAGTAGAATGCACGTATTATTATGGAGAACGGCAGATCGAGCGACACTGGCGCCATCTGACATGAAAAAATAGCCAATTCCCAACTTCTGTTGCAAGCAAAGCATAGGAAGAAGAATTTGATATTTGCTTTGGCTAAGGGTGTTTTCACACTTTGCAAGTGAAACTATTTTTCCCATTCGTTGGTACTTTTCTTGCATTTTCCACAGTTAAAAACTGCAATTTCACAAGCGAATAGGACACAAAATATGTTAGCATGTATTTTTCTTGTATAGTGGGAATATTTATAACATTGCTTCGCCAAATTTTGTATGTGAATGGGCTAGGCGAAATAAACTGCATTGACAAGTCTGAAATTTCTTTATATTTACAAACGCAACCGGCGGCCACCGTGGTGTGATGGTAGCGTGCTCCGCCTACCACACCGTATGCCCTGGGTGCGCACCCCGGGCAAAGCAACATCAAAATTAAAAAAAAAGTTTTTCAATTAGAAGAAAATTTTTCTAAGCGGGGTCGCCCCTCGGCAATGCTTGGCAAGCGCTTCGAGTGTATTTCTGCCATGAAAAGCTCTCAGTGAAAACTCATCTGCCTTGCAGATGCCGTTCGGAGTCGGCATAAAACATGTAGGTCCCGTCCGGCCAATTTTAGGGAAAAATCAAGAGGAGCACGACGCAAATTGGAAGAGAACCTCGGCATTAGATCTCTTCGGAGGTTATCGCGCCTTACATTTATTTATTTATTTTATTTATACAAACGCAACATCTTGCGTGATTGTGACGATGTTACTGGCATGCATAATATTGCGTTAAACGCATCTATGTGAAGAACTTCATTGTGGCTCGACCATAATCCAGTTTCTATTCTCTAAACTTCAGTGGCAGATCATAATGCTTAGAGGAATTATCGCTACACAACACATCGCATCAATGCCGATACGTCTCATGTGCTATATAAGGCATATAGGCTGCAATAAATTTGATCTCTACATCTTACCCTTTTTATTATCAACTTTGAAAACTGTCTTCAAGTTTGACTAAAATATTTGGGATTACAAAAAAATCTAAGTCTAAGCTAGATTCTATTTATTAATTTTTAAATATGCATCTAAAAATAAATCTAAAAATATCGGAAGTATTGGGGAAGAGCTTTTTGTTAACGTAATTTTTTTTAAGTTTAACTTTTATTTTTATATAAATATTTTTTTTTTGACTTAAATCTGTTTTTTCGATTTGCGACCTTCCTTCCAAATTACACTAAACACAGCAAAACAGTTTTTCAACAGAATAACTATGGTAGTTTTCTATAAGAAAAAGGTTTCTGAAAAATACCAATTTTACTCTTTTGCAAAAAAGTCTTAAATTTGATGTGGTGTGTTACTTTTTATTTAATCTAATCAACTAAATTCTTTTTTTCTATTTTTGGTAATGTAGAAAAAAAACTCTCATGAAATTTCTAAATGAAACTATGCAAACCAATCTTCAAAACGTTTATGAAAAATTTCGAAAATTATATAAAATTTCACGAAAATCTTGAATTTGTTATTTGAAATTTTCAGATTTTTTTCTCATTATGCAGTTTTGTAGCGCCATCAATTTTAATCTAACAAAGTGCAGCTATAGTTTCTCAATATGCGCCTTTTTTACACTTTTGTTTTCGAAAATGGTTTTAGATTTTCTGCCATACCAAGTAGAGGTTTACGCCGATCACTTTTACTTACTTTTCTTAATTTTTCTATTTAACAAAAATACTTAGGAAAGGTTTTGTTTGTATGTATTTAAGGAAATTAACGTTTTGGCCATTTCGGAAAGATCCTAGGTTTTTGCCCCAAAATCTCGCTCCTTGCGGAGGGATTTTCCCTCGTTCACTTACTTCAGAGAGGCTTCGAACCTAACCCCGTCTTTGGAATTGGTACTCTTGCGCCTTAGTCATAAAAGGGGCGGTGCCACACCCATTTTCAAAAATTTTTGTTTTTTCAATTTAATGTTATAGTCCAAATTAGAATGTAAAATTCTATCGATACAAAGCTCTTTTTCGCTAAGATATAGCTTATTATTTTCGTCGACGACCCCTTTAAAAATCTTTTATATAAAAGTGGATGTAGTCTTGACCGATCTCGTCCATTTTTTCTAGAAATATTTCCTGCTATAGGGAAATTTTGTGTACCCAATTTTATTACCATCCGTTAATTTTTCTTCGAGTTATAGCTCCCGAAACATTAAAAATTGCTTAGTCATAAAAGGGGCGGTGCCACGCCCATTTTTTAAATTTAAAGTTTTTCCTATTTATTGTTATAAATCCAATTGGGAAATGAAATACCATTGATATAAGGCTCTTTTTTGCAAAGATATAGCTTATTTTGTTCGCCCACAACCCTTTTAAAAATCTTTTATATAAAAGTGGGCGTGGTCCTTAACCGATTTCGTTAATTTTTCTTTAAGGCATTCCATATAATAAAGGCAACCTCTCTGCCGAATTTTGTTACGATAGATTTAACGATTTTTGGTTTATGAGTAATAATATTTGTAATATATTTATTTGTAATATTTGCGGTGCCACGCCCATTTTAAAAAATTTTTCCAAATTTTTATCAAGAGTCTCTATATCAGTCATGTCAAATTTCAACATCCTAGGTGTATTATTTACTAAATTGTCAGGTTTTTTGTGTATAAAAAGTGGGCGTGGTTTACATCCGATTTCGCTCATTTTCAATACCAATCTATTCTGGGTCCAGATAAGCTCGTGTACCAAATTTGGTGAAGATATCTCAATATTTACTCAAGTTATCGTGTTAACGGACGGACGGATGGACGGACGGACATGGCTCAATCAAATTTTTTTTCAATACTCATGATTTTGCTATATGGAAGTCTATATCTATCTCGATTCCTTTATACCTGTACAACCAACCGTTATCCAATCAAAGTTAATATACTTTGTTTGCAAAGCACGCTGAGTATAATAAGAAAAAATTGTTAAAAATCATAGCGAGCTTTTAGGAACCTTTATAAACCTGCACTTTGTTAGACTAAAATTTACTGGACTACAAAACTGCATACTTAAAAACTCTAAAAACTTCAAATGAATAATTCGAAAAATGTGAAATTTTCAAAAATTTTCCAATTTTTTCGAAAACGTTTTTGAGATTGATTTGCATAGTTTCAGTTACAAAAGTTTATAGAAAATTTTCTTAAATAATCGTAAATAAAAAAAAAATTTAGTTGACGAAATTTAAAAAAATTTTCACTGCTATTTTTGTGCTCGCAACTATATATATATTTCGATATTCGTTTACATATATATATGTTCATATTTATGTAAGTTGCTGTCGATATGTACTCAATTCTCAAAATTATCGTCAGCTTACATAACATGCAACATACTTTTTCCGGAATTCAATAAGTTATTCTTATTCTTATTCAATAAGTAATTTTAATTCTATGTGTTGCATTTATTTTTTTATTATTCTACTATATTATTATTGTAAAAATATGTTATATGTATGTATTTTGAAATTTTTTTATTTGTTCATGTGACATATTGTTTTTAGCAGTACTAATTTTTTTAAGAACTGTACTAACCCGTGATTTTTGTTTTCTTCTGAGAGTTGTCAATACTGTTGGTTATTATCGGTTTTTCGTTATGTTTTGTGAGAAATTCAAGTATATATCGCTACTTTATATCTGAGAAAGAGGCGTCTAGAAGAATCTATGTGATCATTCCCAAAACAGACAGGATAGTATCTTAATGGTGCTTGTTACCGTAACGTACTGATTTGTATTCGGCAAAGGACCATAAACATCGATAACACTCCCCAAAACTTTCAGAGAGTGTCTTAATACAAGAATAAGAAGAAGAAGGAAAAGAAGAAGAAAAGCAAGAGTTAGAAGATACTGCCTACCATCATCATCATGCTTATGATTATGGTACGCACAGAGAACACTATTTCGGGCCAGATTTTGTATGACGCCGTGGCATTTTGTCTCGCAGTAACTCACATTCACTGTCACCACTTTATAATATGACACATTTCATAAAGGAATTCAGGTTTACTGTCACAAAACCAGGGAATACTTCACCGTCAATTTGTGGATGTATTACTGAGGTTATGTACAACCCTCCATACTTAACATTGATACCTTCTTGTCTACAAGACTCCTTTAGTTTGACTGTTGGTACACAAGATAGTGAAATCCTAAACTGTGTTCTTGGTGGGAATATCTCTATGAGATTGACCCACGATCTTCAGAAGACTCCAAATGGATGCTCTTCTCAAGAAGAGACTGCACGGAGAGACAAAGTGTGCCAGAAAGTACCAAGTGGACTCTGCACGTACGGGTAAAAAAATGGAATACGAAATTGGAGCTGGTAATTTCTTTGAACAACTTAAGGTCTCACTCTCAATCAGCCTTTATGAAATGACTAGTATTTTCCAAGGGGATGGACTACTAAGGTTATGTTCAACAGAGTACTAAATGTTATCCTTAAACAGCACATACACAACACTGAAACCTGCTTGTCTAAAAGACTCCTTTAGTTTGACTGTTGGAAAACTAGGTAGTGGCATCCTAAACTGTATTCTTGGTGGGAGTATAGCCATAAAATTGCCATACGATCTTAAGAGGACTCCAAGTTGAAGCTCTTTTCAAAAAGGGACTGCAGGGAGAGACAAAGTGTGCTAGAAACTACCGAATGGGCTTTGCACCTACGGGTTAAAAAATGGAATGCGAAATTGAAGCTGGTTGTTGTTGTTGTTATTGTTGTAGCGATAAGAACACTCCCCGAAGGCCTTGGGGAGTGTTATCGACGTTACCAAGCCGGACCATCTCGCGAACTGCTAGGCCATACCACCATCCCACCCCCTAGATCCATGAGGACTTCGGGGTCGCCAGAGCCTCAGCTGTTAATCAAACAGGAATCGCCACGGATAGGTCAGGTTGACAATTGGGTTGGAGAAGCCATATATTGCGCTGGCAACACCTGGAAAGGGTTGCGATACACAACCCCTTGAATCTATTTGGTATTTTAGTCGCCTCTTACGACAGGCATACCTACTGCGGGTATATTCTAACCCCTAACGCGCTGGGGTAAAATTGGAGCTGGTAGTTTCTTTGAACAACTCACTCTTAGCCTTTCTCACTTGACTAGTATTTTCCAAGGGGATGGACTACGAAGGGTATGTACAACAGATGCGTACTAAATGTTAAGGCACTTCTGGCCCGTCATACACAACACTGAATGAAACCTGTTCGCCTACAAGACTGCTTGAGGTTTAAAGTTGGAACACGAGGTAGTGGAGTCCTAACTTGTATTTTGTGTGGGAATATAGCCATGAAATTGCCATACGACCTTAAGAGGACTCCAACTTGACGCTCTTCTCAAGAAGGGACTGCAGGGAGTATGCCAGAAACAACCAAGTGGGCTTTGCACCTAAAAAAAAAATCAATGTAAGGCGCTATAACCTCCGAAGAGATTTTAGGCCTAGATTCCCTTCCAAACTGCGTCGTGCTCCTTTTAGTCTGGCCCACAAATTTGCGGGACGGGACCTACTTGTTCTATGTCGACTCCGAACGGCATCTGCAAGGCAGATGTGTTTTCACTGAGAAGCTTTTCATGGCAGAAATACACTCGGAGTACTTGCCAGACACTGGCGGCTTTGCACCTACGGGTTAAAAATGGAGTGCAAAGTTGGAGCTGGTACTTTCTTTGAACACCTTAAGGTATTATTCTCAGTCAGCCTGCGACCAGGCAATACTACGAAGAAATCCGACACACAGAAATACAGCAGTATGAATGAAATAAGCGTAAACACGCCCCCAGCCTCAACCAAAAAGAGCCCCTAAAGTCTTAAGTCGATAAATGTCTGGCGGGTTTTGTTCTTAGAGTTCAATTCACAGTAATGCATAGCAGACTTACTCGGGTGACGCGCGTCACTCTTGCACAACTTCGATCTGGCTTCCGCAATTGGTGAAACTCTCACTTATCCA
This sequence comes from Eurosta solidaginis, assembly GCF_040869045.1. NCBI lineage: Eukaryota > Metazoa > Arthropoda > Insecta > Diptera > Tephritidae > Eurosta > Eurosta solidaginis. The sequence continues at coordinate 204,725,614 of NC_090323.1, read as the reverse complement.
GAAACAAGACTCACATGCGCAATGAAGGTCCTGATTGTTATGTGTGTCTACATGACACCAACCAACTTATCAATTTCAATGTAAAACAAAAGCCTCTAACACCCATGTCTCTTCAGCCTACCCTATTAAAATTGCAAGTTTCCTTGGACTTCCGTTAGAACACCTATTGATTGGGGCGAGACACTGCTACAAGAAGAAGAAAATGGGTGGCTGCATTGTAGTAATAATGCATTTTCTGTGCGAATGGAATGGTTTTTGAGATATGCCTCTTTGGGATGTTTTATACGGCTAGGAGTCAAGGAAATGGCAAAATACTCTACAAAGAATAAACCAGCTTTCGATGATTTTTCGCCAAAATAAGACCGTATGGCTTCGGGGTGTAATTCATGGCCCCGGCTTTCAGAGTTCCGACAAGGCATAATCAATGTTTTTTCTCTGTACAAAGACTAAAAAGGCACACTCTAGACAAATTGTAAGAAATAGTAGAACATATTTATATATGGGTCTCAAAAATTGTTGTTGTTGTTGTTGTATTAACGATAAAGAAACTCCCCGAAGCCTTTGGGGGGTGTTATCCTTTGTAGGATATAGATCCGGTACGTTTCGGTAACATAGCGTTATTAAGGTGCTAGCCCGACCATCTCGGGAATGATTTTTATGACCACATTAAACCTTCTAGGCCATACCGCCCTCTCCACCCTCTTGTTCCATGGGGAACTTGGGATCGCCAGAGTCTCGCCTGCTAAACATGTGTATGTTATAAATATTCATCTTTGCAACAGCATTCCCCTCGCATAGGTGAGATTGACAATGGCGTTGCGGAAGCTTTGAAGTTATAAAACTTTGTATTGCGCTTATAAACCCCTTGAATCCCTCTCGAAAATTGTAGTTATTATCTCCGTTCATATTTGATTGGGATTTGGTCGTGTCTGCATTAGTTATACTCGGACTAAGTTATATAAGCATGTATGCATCTAGGATGCTTACTAAATAGGTATTTTTTCTCACTTAATAAAAACGAAACACGCACTACAAATAATTAAACTAATCTTTTAGATCTCTAAATAAAATATACAATTAGTTATCACACGATTAGAGAGGAAAGTAACAACTATCAAATATTTTTCTTTCAACTGCACTAGTCTACATATGTATATGTATGTGTATGTATATATGTATAAATATCTATAAGTATATGCATTTACGTATATTCTAAATTTTGTATTTCGTAATTTCGTCTATTTTTTCTAAATATTAAACTAAAACTAAACTTACACGCCATACAAAATTTTAGCCGCAACCTCAGACAACCGCGGCATGCACCACTACAAACGCCACATGTACTCTTGAATCTCTCCATCTTTGCTTTGCAATACAATGTGATTCCGCGTACTCATACATATGTATGTTTAACATAAAATCGAATTAATTTACCTTTTTACACATTGAAGTATAGCCGAGCTAATAAATTCATACGTCTTGTTGCACGTGCCTCCTCTTCGCTATTTATCATTTGTAAATATTGCAAAATTTGATCTCACAAAATCGTACATACCACAAATAGTGCCAACACAAAGAATAGCATTGCTACAATGTCTTTGTGTAGGTTTCGATCGCGATAGAAAGGACGCGTCGTATATGATTCTTTGCGTGTTTGTCGAAAGAGCCACAGTGGTATGATTAATTGTAGGATGTCGGGTATCATAAAACCAATATCACGTACAATTTGATGAGCATAACCTTCGCCACGTACAACATTCAAAAAGAATTGATCAAAACTACTCGCCGTTATATGTAGAATAGCAATGCCAACTATGCAGAAGACTTTTTTCGATGTAACAGAATTTGTAGTGTTAGCCAAATGCATGACCATTACGGAAGATATAAATTCAGTTACCTAAAATCAGGACATACATATAAAGAATTATTTTTATTTAATTTGATAATATAAAATACTTAAATTCTAGACAAAAGAGAAGATGCTTTAAATGTATTTGTTGTATAAATATGTACATCAATATTAATAGTGAACAGCGGAAGTACTGCTTAAAAAACCAATGATATAAATCCAATGTTACTAACCTCTTGGAGCGCGCCTATAATTATTCCACACAATGAGGTTTAAAAAAAAGCATATATTATTGGTATGTACGAAAGGGTGAATAACAACAAAAAGGCAACACTTAGAGACCAATTGCAAAGCGAGCAGCGGGGGTAACCATCGCCGTTTGTAAACTTTACAATTTCTCTAATATCAATAACTAAATACATATGGCGGCCGCCGTGGTGTGATGGTAGCGTGCTCCGCGATCCACACCGAAATCCTGGGTTTCGCGCCCTGGGCAAAGCATCATCAAAATTTAGAAAAAAGTTTTTTCAATTAGAAGAAAATTTGTTTAAGCGGGGTCGCCCCTCGGCAGTGTTTGGCAAGCACTCCGAGTGTATTTCTGCCATGAAAACCTCTCAGTGAAAACTCATCTGCCTTGCAGATGTCTTTCGGAGTCGGCACAAAACAAGTAGGTCTCGTCCCGCCAATTTGTAGGAAAAACTAAAAAGGAGCACGACGCAAATTGGAAGAGAAGCTCGGCCTAAAATCTTTTCGGAGGTTATCGCGCCTTGCATTTTTGTATTTATTTAATTGCTCACGATGTGGGGGAATACAGAATGTAAGAATAAGTGTAGTCTACACAGTTGCATCATTTGTGAATAATTCAAGTGGTAGAGTTGATGTGAGCGAAATGAGACATCAAATCAACGCAAAACAAGGTTTTTTTTAGGTGTGTTATCGACAAGACATAGACGAGCTATCGATTTGTTATCAAGGTTTCATAAATTTGAACACTAATCATTCAAAGGGCTGTGTAGGCAACCCTTTCAGCGGGCTGCCAGCGTAATTTATAGCTTCTTTAACCCATTTGCAAACCTCTCCTAACCGTGGCGAATCCTGTTTCCGACCCCAAGTTCTACATTATGGGGGCGGTATGGCCCAGAAGGTTCAATGTGGTCATATCAAATCGTTGCCGAAATGGGCAGACTTGTAACTTAATGGTTATTGTTACCGAAACGTACCGAGTTTATATCCGGAAATGTACCACCAACATCGATGACACTTGCCCAAATCTTCAGAGAAGTGCCTTTATCGCTATAAAACCAACAGCAACAATTATAACGTTCACGTTTTAAAAAAATGCCAAGTCACCAAAAACGAAATACATCTGGGTGAACTGTTAAAACGTGGGGGTTCAGAATTGGTCTAGAACGAGCATCAACTCATATGCGAAGTATGGACGAACCAGCTTAGGCGTTCACATTGAAAGTTAAGAGGTCTCTTAGGCTAGCCCAAACTTTCCGGCCTATATTTAAGCAACCCTCGATTAAAAAAAAACAAGTGTAATGAATTTAATTAACCCTTATTTAATTAAACTTTGGCGATCTCGTTTTTTGATTGGGCTGGAAAGGTTGGTCTATGTATGTTCTGCACAAATGACAAGAGACCCGATCCCGCAAACCACACCAATTATTACATATAATTGGAATGGAAAATTGTTTATTTAGTGAGCTGCCCTAGGTTAGGTAGAAAGAAATGAGCCGGCCGATAATGGGCCCCTTTGTGATACCCTAAACAGTCTGCCACGCTTACTGTATCATCTTTTATAGCGAGAAAAACTTTGTGGTGGCGATAAATTTAACTATCATCCTTTTTTATAGTCGCAGAACGTCAGCAAGGTCATTGAAAACGGTTGCCCGAGTGTAGCCAAACACCTTCTACTTAGTGCTGGACAATATAATCAAAAGAATGTCAGCGCGTCTTTACCATGGTAAGGAAAAAGTAGACTTGATGTGTCTCATGTAGGAAGCGCTGACCAGAGTACATTTAACGGTTTGTAATACACGGGGCTGTTGAAAAATTTTCTGTAGTTAATTTGTTAGTGCAAATTTGAATATCATAGCGAAGTGCCTTGCCTTCATATGGAACTGTTTTTTCTTTGCACTTTCATATGAAATTCAGGCACTTTCATATGAATTGAATTTATATGTTAGGCATATGGGAGTGCTATGAAATTTTTTTATATTCAAAGTGTGAATTTGTATCTGCAACCTTCTACGCCATACCGCCCTTCCACTGCCTATATCCATAAGGAACTTCGGGTCGTCGGAGCCTCGGCTGCTAATGAAAAATGATTCGCCACGGGTAGGTGAGGTTGACAATTGGGTTGGAGAAGTTATATGTTGCGCTGACGAGCCCTTGAATCAATTTGGTATTTAAGTCGCGCCTTACGACAGGCATACCTACCTCGGGTATATTCTAAGCCCCCTAACCAGCTGGGTGTATTATCTGTGCCTATTCTTCAGGGTAAAACAAAAACAGAAGTGCTGTAAGTGTATAAGGGTTGAGCAGCTCTGGTAGTAGAAGTACGAAAGTTTAAATAAGACACGCTATAACCTACTTATTGAAATTGCTTGAAGGATGGCGGCGGTTGTACTCCTGTAATGTACATATGTAATGTAAAATAAGTAATTAATGAGTACTCAATACGTTACTAATTTATCTAATTAATAAAACTGAAAAATCTTTGTGAGGTTATAGTGAGGAACTAGAATCGGAAAACCCGGTTTCTTTAAAAAAGGCTTACATCGGGTCTTAAAATGATTTCGAAAGGAGTCTTAGAAAGGAACGCTCAGTTCTAAAAGGATCGAAGTGGGAAAAATCCGTATAATAGGAACAGAAATTCAGTTCTAAAAGATTCGATATCAACTTTATAAGAGGAAAAAGAGTTTTTGAGAGATGGGAAAAAAATCGATTGAAGTCCATATTTTATTAAATGAGCGTATCTTACTTACTTAATTGGCGTTTAACCGTTTAAACGGTTATGGCCGTCCAATGAGGCGCGCCAGTCACTTCTTTTCTCTGCCAACGGGCGCCAATTGGTCACACCGAGGGATTTTAAATCGTTTTCCATCTGGTCCTTCCAGCAGAGTGGGGGTCACCCTCTACCTCTGTTTCCATAGGCGGGTTCCGATAGAAACACTTTCTTGGCCGTAGCGTCATCTTTCATTCGCATAAGCGTATCGTCACCGAAGATTAAAGTGTGCCTTATGTATAACTCGAGGAGTAATTTTCCTCGTCTGAAACAAAATTCGTATCATATAAGAACATTCAATCACTTCAGTGAGTGCGAGTAAACCTGAATGACTTTATAAAATGTTTGGTATTATAAAGTGGTGACTGTGAATGTGAGCTATTGCAATGCAAAGTGTCACGGCGCCATACATAATCTGGCCCTAAGTTATGTCAAGTACGAAACCGGATTCGCCTGTAGCCCAGATTCTTCAATGCGCAGAAATAAGCAGCACTAAAGGCTGCTATCGTCAGCCTATACTTGTAAAGCATATTGACATAAATATAATTTTGTTATATTAAATGAGGCTCATTAATACATTGCTCTCGTACATACATACATGCATGCATACATGCAAAGTATACAGACTCCGTAATGAGATAATTAATAGCTCAATAATTTAATATGTCAACACAAGAGATGCTCTTTTGTGGCTTGAAAATTTTAAAACATTTATGAGTGGTTTCCAACAGAGTTTTCTTTAGAACATTGCAAATGTATATTGATTGAAGAAGAAATGGAAAAAAATGAGTACTGTAATGCTAAGGATAGTAAGGTGGGCTCTACATTGAGTTCCCCAACACAACTAGTCTCTTTATGGAAAAAAGCCGTGAGTACGAAGTACTTACTCGTGAAATTCTATGTGTACGTCTATAAGCCTAATGTTTTAAAATTTACTGGAGCTCTCCCAGGGGTTGAACTTAAACCACAGCAGAGGTAACTCTAACAGAAAAAAAGAATTTCGAGTTTTTTCGGTGTCTTACCCGTACGCTTGTCCTCTTCACGAGGAGGTATAAGGTACCAAATCTAACACCGCCAAGAATTGGGGGTACGTTTTTAGCGTTTAGCGATCGAGTCAAGTATTTGGGAATAATTCTGGATAGGAAGCTATTATGGAGTGACCATATACTGGAGCGATGCAAGAAGGCAGCAGCAGCGCTGTTCACCTGCAAGAGGGCAATTGGCACCTCCTGGGGATTCTCCCCCAAGGTGACATACTGGATTTATACAGCCATTGTGCGCCCGATTCTTCTTTATGGTGCCTTGGTCTGGTGGCCTGCACTAGCTAAAACTACCTATCTTAAGACGCTTCAAAAGGTGCAACGGAGTTCGGAGCTCTGCATCACCGGGGCTCTCTGCTCCACTCCATCTGAAGCACTCAACACAATGCTATACCTTCCACCTCTTGACCTGGTGGCGAAGGAAATAGCGGTCATCGCCGCTCTACGCATAAGGGAAACAGGTCTCTGGTCAAATGGATCTAGTGGACACGCAACAATCCTGTGCACGAGCGCTCCAGTCCCAATACCGGTGCGCACTGACTACTGCACGCCAAATAACGTCTTCGTTAAAAATTATAGTATATATATACCATCGCGACAGGACTGGAATACCAGACAACATACGGTACCGGATGCCATCAACATATTCACGGATGGTTCTAAGCTTGACGGGAAGGTGGGAGCAGGCCTCTTTTCGCCGGATCTGGGTCTAGAGGTCTCTTTTCACCTACCAGATTACTGTAGTGTTTACCAAGCGGAAATGCTGGCGATACACAGGGCTATGAACCATCTAGGGTCTATGCCTAAGGATGGTAAACGGGTGTTTATTTTCTCAGACAGCCAGGCCGCCTTAAAGGCCCTGGACTAAGGCTGAGTAACACAGCACTGTGCTGTGTTATAGTGTTAACACTCAGTAATGCGCGGCACGCACACGCACACCAAACTGGTAAATGCTCATAACACAGTAACACGCTCTATAGCACAGAGAATGACACTCAGATCGTAAGTGCACATACATACATAGTCCATTGTGCGTGTGTGTTGATTGTATTGCTTTCCATTGACAGTTCACTCAAAACTTATTTATACACATGATACAAATATTACAAGATAAAACCGGTGAGAGGATAATGACATTTAAAAAGATTTTAAAATTCTCACTGCGCTCTCATAATTTTTATTTTATTTTGATTTTTTCATAAAAAAATGGTGTCCATAGGGGCACTTACTATCCTCTTGATCAGATGATATGACTTTGAAAAATTGGAGTATTAAAGAAGATAAATGTTGCCATGCTTTACTCTTCTACATGGCGTCAAACGTGGCGTTAGAGGTAAGTAACACAGTACTGTGCTCTGATATTGTGCCTACACTCATATCGACTTTCGATAATCAGTTATAACACAATTGTGTTAACACAATGTGTTAACACTGCAAAGTGTGCCTGTGCTACTGTGTTAACACTCAAAAAATAGAGTCATTACCCACCACTACCCTGGACTCATTCGTCGACAACGCAAAGTCGGCCACTGAATGCCGCAGATCTCTTAACGAGATGGCTCAGCACTTCAGTATCAGCCTTATATGGGTACCTGGGCACAGGGATATCGAAGGCAATTGCAGGGCAGACGAGCTGGTCAGAAGAGGCACCACCGACGATATCCTTCCGGGAAATGATTCGGTAGGCATACCCATGGCCACTTTCAGGCTTCGTGTGAACACAAGCACTATAAGAATCGCAAATGGGCTATGGTCAGCCATATCATCGTGTGAGACATCCAGACAAACCTGGCCCTCATATGACAAGGAGCGCACAGAAGCGCTTCTGATTTTAAACAAATCAGCTCTATCGTCCCTGATAAGGGTTCTAACAGGGCATTGCTTAATAGGCACGCACGGTGCTAGAATGGGGGTAATGACCTTCGACTATTGTCGCAGCTGCAGATGTACAGAAGAGGAAGAGAGTGTCCAGCACCTTCTCTGTCACTGTCTAGCGCTTAGTAGGCGTAGGATGGCTATCCTTGGTAAACCTTTTCTACATGTCCTCGCTGAGGTCTCTTGCTATGAAGTAAAGGCTCTGGCAAAATTTATAATTTCCACGAGGTGGTTTGACCCGCTTTAGGCAGGGTAGGGGTCCTCTTTTGAGACCGTATAGGGTATTACAATGGGCCCATTGGTGGCCTAAGTAGTGAGCTGTTACCATAGTGTTCAGCTCAGCCCTTGCAACCTAACCTAACCTACCCGTACCAGTCGATACCAACAAGCTATTGTTTTACTATCATCTTATTATCGGCAGCGAATAGTTATCGTCGAATAACCGATTTGTTATCGACGGATTACATATGTGCTATCGATTTTGTATCGAAGTTTTATCGGTTTCTGCTCTATAAGAAACCAATGAGTCGTCGTTAACTAAACCGTAACTCTTCGATAAGAATTCGATAACTTTTCAACAACACGTTAATAACACGCCAATAGAAAATTAGTGGCGCCTCCAAAAAAATCTATAACTTTTTGATAACATATCGATACCTTCTTGATATCACATCGATAACTTTTCGATACATAATCTATAACTTTTCGATAACTTTTTGATAACAAATCGATAAATGTTCGACAAAACGCTGATAACAAATCAGTAACACACATGGCGATTGATTTTCGATAACATATCAAAAACAGTTGATATCATATCATTAACTTTTTGATTAACATTCGATAACTTTTCGATAGCAAATCGATAACTCGTCTAAAAGTAATCGATAACAAACATATAATGCCCCGTAGACGTGAAGATTTGCAATCTTCTAGATATATTTTTCGGAAACATCCAGAACGCCATTGCTATCTTATGGCTGGGCTAAGCGTCAAAGTGAAGAAGGCAGAAGCGTTAATGTACTCGTATTTCTGGCCCGTACGCTTCTGTGGTAGATAAATTAGTAAAGAAAGAAATCGTACTTAAAAGTTTCAATACTTAAGGAGATAATAAAATATTTAGCGTCACGTGGCGAAGTTCACGACCCCCTTGCCCCTGTGATAAAATGTGACTCCCTACCTTCCTGGGCTCGTCACGTAATTTATAGATCACTCCAAAGTAATTTCGTTTTCTTGTTAAGCGTATACGTGTGAGGCAAATTACTTACATATGTGAGCAAATACTACCAGCTCCCGTACCACTGGGAAGATACTCTCCAGACTATTTGAAACCATCAGAGATTTCAGACTTGGATACTCCTTATCGAGCCATGCTGGGGCATCTTAACACCAAGAAAAAAATCGAGAATGAGTTTATACAATGTGCATATGGTAATAACGTCGTAAAGATGACGAGCAGCTCTAGGACTACCAAGGGCTGTTGTTGTTGTTGTTGTTGTTGTATTAACTATAGAGACACTCTCCAAAGGTTGATGGTCCTTTGCTGGATATAGAGCCGGTACGTTCCGGTAACAAGCACCATTAAGGTACTAGCCCGACCATCTCGGGAACGATTAATATGCAGGGCAAGCAACGCTGAAATCTGAACTATATGTATATAAATTGGTTAATCAAAAGATGCGCCTATTACGAGGCCACCTACGGCTGAATCAGTTAACAACGAGTTTAAAAGGTTTGAAAAGCTGGTACGATTGCTATTTCGTAACAAGTCCCAAAGCTAAAAGCGTCAGTTAAAAGCACGTAGAGGGGATATAATAAGAACTAGTACCGGCATTTAGTGCTATAGGTCAGCGCTAGTTCGGAGCTAGTGTGATTCTCTGCAGGGTCACTTTGAACATGTACATCCTTACATGAAAATCGTTTATCCAAAGAATTATTGCCAATTAATTTTGCTTTCGCTGTTAACGATAGCATTTACAAATTTTAAAATTAGGTTTATACTTATATTAACTAAATTTAATAAAAGTGTAACGTTCATGATAACTTATTTATAGATTGTTATATTGACTTCAAGGCACCAATGTCTTATCTAGTGACGAGCTAAGCAGTCGTGGGTGGTGAAAAACGCTACGACAAAAATTTCTCCGTTGTCTGAGTTGCTTGTCGAAATGGGAAGCCCAGTACAAATAAAATAATTAAAAAAATGTTTAAGTTAAACGGTTTTATTGAAAACGATACTTACATTAAGTAGTAATAATACTAAAAGATAGAAAATAATTAGGTAGATCCTAGGTACTAGTCATCACACTCCTCATCAATCTAGGGCGTTGATCAGAAAATTAAATAAAAGCGTTGGGTGCGTGAAATTTCTGAAAATGTGAGGCGTAGCATAACCTGATTAAGATTCAGTTGGTCTTACTTATGACTATCAATAGAATTTTGACGCGTCCAACGCTTTTATTTAATTGCCTGATCAACGCCCTAGATTGATGAGGAGTGTGATGACTAGTACCTAGGAGCTACCTAATTATTTTCAATCTTTTAGTATTAATACTACTTAATGTAAGTATTGCTTTCAATAAAACCGTTTAACTAAAATTTTTTTTTTTACTTATTTCATTATACTGAAATTTCACTAGCAAAATTTGAATTTATGTGCTCCAAAGTATTCTGACGTCTCTTCTACCGGGAAATGAATTTTTTACAGAAGTTTCACTAGCAAAATTTGAACTTATGTGCTCCAAAGTATTTTGATGTCACTTCTACCGGACTGTATATAATATTTGTTCAAAGAGCCAAATCGGACAGACAAGTACGAGTTTTTTGAATATCTCAATTTTTGCGACACCTAGCGTGAATTTTTTTTACTAAAGCGGTTTCTATTTCTGTGTGTGAAATATGATTTCCAAATATGAGCCAAATCGGACCACAAATACGATTTTTGTTAATATCTCGATCCTTGCGCCACCTAGCGGCAATTTTTTTCATAGATCGCTTTCTATTCATGTATCTATTATGTGTTCCAAATATGAAATGAAATGAGTTTTTTACAGAAATTTCACTAGCAAAATTTGAACTTATGTGCTCCAAAGTATTTTGATGTCACTTCTACCGGACTGTATATAATATTTGTTCAAAGAGCCAAATCGGACAGACAAGTACGAGTTTTTTGAATATCTCAATTTTTGCTACACCTAGCGTGAATTTTTTTTACTAAAGCGGTTTCTATTTCTGTGTGTCAAATATAATTTCCAAATATGAGCCAAATCGGACCACAAATACGATTTTTGGAATATCTCCATCCATACGCCACCTAGCGGCGATTTTTTTTCAATGTCGCTTTCTATTCTTGTATGTATTATGAACCAAATTGGACCAAAAATACGATTTTTGTGAATATCTCGATCCTTGCGCCACCTAGCGGCGATTTTTTTTCATATGTCACTTTCTATTCTTGTATGTATTATGAAACAAATCGGACCAAAAATACGATTTTTGTGAATATCTCGATCCTTGCGCCACCTAGCGGCGATTTTTTTCATATGTCGCTTTCTATTCTTGTATGTATTATGTGTTCCAAATACGAACCAAATCGGACCACAAATACGATATTTGTGAATATCTCGATCCTTGCGCCACCTAGCGGCGATTTTTTTTCATAGGGCGCTTTCTATTCTTATATGTATTATGTGTTTCAAATATGAGCCAAATCGGACCACAAATACGATTTTTGTGAATATCTCGATCCTTGCGCCACCTAGCGGCAATTTTTTTCATAGGTCACTTTCTATTCATGTATGTATTATGTGTTCCAAATATGAACCAAATCGGACCACAAATACGATTTTTGTGAATATCTCGATCCATGCTCCACCTAGCGGCGAGTTTTTTCATATTATTGCATTGCCATCGGGTTCTGAACTATATTCCAAGTTTCAAGCTCGTAGCTTATCGGCAAGTTACTTAAATTTTAATTACAAAATTCGCGCTGGCCGGCCGGCCGTGCAGCCTGTCAAGTCAACCTAAATAAAACCGTTTAAAAATAAAAACAATACGACATTAGACGGATAAGGCGACAGCTGTTCCGCAAAACGAAGATGCTGCGGTCAATTAAGGCAATACATAGACTGAAGGTATCGATATTGTCACCAGAAAATGACTATCAGGTACCAGGACTTATGTTATAAAATAACTCTGTTCATCTGGCAAATACCACATGTAGCTGGGCCTTGAGCTCGCGAGCGCAGGACACGAACATAGAACGTGCTCATTTCTTCCAATAGCCCGCAATTCCTAGATTTTAGTATTAACGACGAGGCCTAATTTCTAAGCACGTGATGTTAGAAGGCAGTGTTCGGTCACAATACCCATCATGAGCCTACCGTCGAATAAATGCCTACACCTTTGATTGAGACGGCTTCGGTATAAGCTTCGAAGGATGCACCTTTTTTAACTACCTCCTCCGCTTTTTCATTTCAATTTTATCCCATATGCCAGGGACTCAATACAGCTGCCTTTTTCACCTGAAAGCACTGTATTGAACCAACGTCGTACACGTGTATCGTCATTTAAGCAGCCAACCGTCCACCCCTTAGAGCCTCATCGAAGAAGGTGATCAGATAGTCTGTTCGTCCAATAATTCATGAGGCAATATTCCTATGGCCGCATTGTTTGAGCTCAAGCTGCCCGAATCATTGCAGCTCGTTGTGGTTGATAATGCTTTATTTTTCGCCGTCAGGAATGCAGGTGAGTTGTGCAGAAGTGCACATAGTGCAGCGGTTGTTTTCAGGGCTCCCTTGATGATAAACATTGATAGCCTGCATACCCAGTCCAATTTCTAGAGGTATATTATTTTTGTTTTTGTCTGCCCACCAAACACAGATTCCATAGTATATAATACACTTCACGATCGCTGTAAATACCCAATGAGGGAGAGGGAGGGCATCCCAGCTATCTTATATAAGCATAAAGTGCCGTCGAGGCATTTCACCTTTCATTTACCTCTTTCACGTTGAGCTTCTACGACAACTTACTGTCTACAATGATTTCTAGATATTTTGTACAAGGCTTCTTTTACAGATGCACGCTTCTTAGCTTAGGTCTAGTCCAATTGGGGACGTTATAAGTTTTTCTCTAAACAAGGGCACATTCGTCTTCTCCGAGTTTGCGGTCAACCCGATATTAGATGCCCGATGCCCAGTCGGTGAAAAGTATATTTCTTTCTTAGGTATTAGGGTAACGAGTTCGTTACCTTCTTCGTCAGTTAGCAGCAGCATCGAACATTTTCTGCAGTAAAGAAACGTTCCATTATCCAGATTTTTACGTTCTATTCTTACAACGAGGCATATCTCTTTCCTTTTTGCGTCGCAATGCATTGGGGTCGTATAGGCAGCGGCCTTCTTTAACGAGGCGGCGCGACATTACTCATCGTGGCAGTGGTTTTTAATGCTTGAAACCCGTAATACTCCTATGGGCGATGAGTAATGACTAAGAAGGAGTGAGAGGGAGAATGGTAATGAAAGTAGGGAATAGGTTCGGGCGTCGGGGGAAGAAGGAGGATGAGAAGTAAATGGTTCAAAGAGAATAAGAGAAATAGAAGAAAAATTAGACGACGAATGGATAGAGAGTGCTAGGGGAAGGAGGACCACTTTTTACATGTAGCTAAACGCTAGTTTAGTAAAAACTTGATGTTGCACTCCTTGCAACAGGCGTTTCCTGTCCACTCTCACATCTGACGCACAAAACTGTTTAAAAAAACCACCCCTTCTTCAAACCACAGTGCTTAGATATGTGGCGACCGAGCAGGGACATGAAACCTTGACACTTACTGTGTATTTTTTACTGAATTGTATTAAAGTAACTGGAATTGTTGTTAAGTTACCATTGCAGTTTAATAGTTTGCTATGTTTTTAAACGGTTTTGTTTAGCTTGAATGGCCGGCACGAATTTTGTAATTGACATTTAAGTAACTTCCCGATAAGTTACAAGTTTGAAACTTGGAATATAGTTCAGAACCCGATGACAATGCAATAATAAGAAAAAAGACTCCGATAGGTGGCGCATGGATCGAAATATTTCAAAAAATCGTATTTGTGGTCCGATTTGGCTCATATTTGGAAGGCATAACACATATAATAATAGAAAGAGACTTATGAAAAAAATCGCCGCTAGGTGGGCAAGGATCGAGATATTAAAAAAAACTCGTATTTGTGGTCCGATTTGGTGCATATTTGGAACACATAATACATACATGAATAGAAAGCGAAATATGAAAAAAAAAATCGCCGCTAGGTGGCGCATAGATCGAGATATTAAAAAAATCGTATTTGTGGTCCGATTTGGTCTATATTTGGAACACATAATACATATATGAATAGATGAAATGATGTCCGATTTGGCTCATATTTGGCGCAGAGTCGAGTAAAGTCTTTGGAAGGGTTATGTATTGAGGACTTAGATTGTAACAAATTGTCAAGAAAGAGTCCTTGTAATAATGAGTCACTAAATGAACTAAATGGAATGCGAAATAATAGGACATTAAATAAAGACTAAACGTTTTTAGTTGAGTTTAAATCATCATAGAATTGTTTAAAGCGGCTAACTTTTTTCTAAAACACACACACACACATGCACATATGTAAATACATAATAATAGGCATACTCACCGTAAAGAACAGCTGATGGTTCCATTGTTGGTAATAATCATCGTTGTAATAATTCATGTACGCCCACCAGGCATAGTAGTGTGAGAATATCGACAATGAAAATAGCAGCAACATTGAATAACGGCAACGTTGTTGCAATATCAATGCAAACAACTGTTTAATGCATTCATAAAGTGCAATAACAGCAAATACAGTTAACAACCACATTTTGAATGAATTTTGTGTGACATTGAAGTAAAGATGCTTATACGATGCAATACCCGATTCATATGGCCCCTTGAATATCGTATCCCAGCAGGAGCATGTACAAAAATGTTTATCAACATAACGTGAATAGTTTTGCCAAAAGTAGGCCAACACCAACATATGAGCGGGAGGTATTAGAGCTGGCGCCAAACTGCCACACGCGGCAGGCAACCATTTTGTGTCGAACATTTTTGAAATTGTTTGGCGTGTTCTTTTTTGGTGGCCTGTGGCCTAACGAGAGTTGTATGAACTTAAATTGAATGTTGTAAATAACCTATGAATGTGATAGAGTTTCTCAACCGCTTGCGCCGCACTGGATCTTAACTTAACTGAAGGATTCAAGAAGTGGCAGGGTGTTTGTGTGATTTTACTCAAATCAACGTTGAATACATTAAGGAAGTTAAGATTTAAGCTGCGATTCTGCTCATTTCCTTTTTGGTTGCTGCCGCTGGCATATATGCATATGTATGTGGATATGTAAATGTTTGTTCTATAAATTTATGCTGATGTATGTATGTACGTTAGTTGCCCTTCATGTTGGCTTTAATGGTTGTAGTAGTCAAAGTGGTTGGCCTAGTTAACGGTGGTGTATGTAGCTGTTGGTTTAACTTTCTCGCCTTCTTCTGTTTGTTTGTTAGCTTTATTCTATATATTGGTTATGATTGCTGTTGACAGTCACGCTCTCTATTCAACTTTTTTCTCGTTAAAGTCGCAGACGTGCAGACAAAAATATTTGCAAACGCACGTCATAACAACATTTATTCTTTTATCATTGCTTTAAGTTTTTTATTATTCAGGTGTACCTTTTCTGACGCTTTTGTATTGTACTTGCATTTATGAATATTCCAATTTGTGTTTGTCTCCGTGATGGGTGCTTTTAGTATCGTCAATTGTTGCTGTGCCTTAGGCGGATTTGTTCATTTGGGTACTTGAAAAGTTTGCCTGCCTTTTTTGTTTAAATAATTCCTCAAGTATGTTAGTTAATACTGCTTATGGCTGCCTGGAGAATGTTATATAATGCGCTAATTCTATGCTATTCACGTCTTACTAAAGGGAGCATACTAAATTACAGGATATTAGTTAAGATGTTTGGTAAAGCGTTGAAAATATAGTAGTAAATTCTTTTTAATGTGCACTATAAGAATGAGCTAGAAGCTAATATACATATGTACTACTGCTACAAGTGCTATGGTTGAACTGGCCGGTCCATGAGCATCTGATATAGAATGAATAAGTCCGTAGCGGTACCGATGCTTTGAATATGTTTACTGATGTCTCTAAGGCTGACGGAAAGCTGAGAGCAAGCATATTATAAAAACGCGACGCGACTTCCGAAATGCTTACATATCTGGCGCCCGAGTAGGAACACGAAACGCACCCATTTTGCAGGAAAACGGATTATTGCTTAAACAAAAAACTATCTTTTTTAAAATTTTCTTATTGCACAAAAGATTTGAGAAAAATAATCATACTCCTATTTTTTGCAACGAAGCCAAAAATTAATGAAACCATCATTCATCCTTTTACTGGAACTGGAACTTATTCTTATTTCACCTGTCCCTCTACTTATATGTATTTAAGTTACATTATCATTAAATCATTTGGCGTCATTGCCTGCGGTAGGTAGCATTAGAAGTCACAGAAAATTTCTTCAACATCAGTTACTCCAGCCGATAGATAATCTGGAGGCAACTGATGATGCTAATAAGCTCTTAGGGGGGCTCAACTTTATAAAAAAGATAAAGGAAGCAGCCCCGTCCATATATGAGTGGCGCAGATTATTTCCTTCTTTTGACACTGCCTCTATTAACCTTAGGGTCCTTCTAAGGGAACATATCACTGGTATCTGCCTGGTGAAATCATTGATCTAGCGCTGACAGATTATGGGCCTTGCGTCCAGAGGAAATAACCTGTTATACCTATTTGGATAAGGTAAACCGAGTTATTTTACTCTAGTAAAAAATACTTTAATTGCTTTAATTTTATTGTTGTTTTATTGGCCTATTAATTTGCAAGCTCAATATAAAGCTAAGCGGCAAAGCTCACCAACAACCTTGAACAACTAGCAGTTGTGTTGAAGTTTAATTTTCTATTCTAATTAAAAAAATATTTTTTGAATTAAGTAGAAATATAACATTACAATGGGAATGACAAAATATTTCTGTTAAGACCTTGAGCTCAGTCCGAACCCGAGCTCGTTTAAATTCTTCCTTTCTATATAATCTGAGTAAGTGCGATGTTACCATAGTTAGGGTGAAGTCAAAACGCGCTCGTAGTTCCACGATGACATCGAACCGCTAACCGACAGAGTGGAAGCGGAAAGCGTTGTAGAATATAAAGATAGAAAGCTCTGCAAATTACTTCTTATGAAAACGGACAGACGGACGAACATGGCTTAATAAAGTTTTTTTTATACTCATGATTTTGATATATGCAGTTAGTCTATATCTATATCCATTCATGTATACCTGTACCACCAACCGTTATGTTACTTACTTACTTACTTAATTGGCGCTTAACCGTCTAAACGGTTATGGCCGTCCAACAAGGCGCGCCAGTCACTCCTTCGCTCCGCCAACCGGCGCCAATTGGTCACACCAAGGGAGTTTAAATCGTTTTCCACCTGGTCCTTCCAACGGAGTGGGGGCCGCCCTCTAGCTCTGCTGCCATAGGCGGGTTCCGATAGAAACACTTTCTTGGCCGGAGCATCATCTTTCATTCGCATAACATGGCCTAGCCAGCGCAGCCGCTGCGTTTAAATTCGCTGGACTATGTTGATGTCTGCGTATAGCTCGTACGGCTTATCATTAAATCTTCTTCGGTACTCGCCATCGCCAACGCGTAGAGGTCCATAAATCTTTCGAAGAACTTTTCTCTTGAACACTCCCAAAGCTGCTTCATCTGCTGTTGTCATGGTCCATGCTTCTGCCCCATATAGCAGGATGGGTACGATAAGTGACTTGCAGAGTATGATTTTCGTTCGCCGAGAGAGGACTTTACTTTTCAATTGCCTACCTAGTCCAAAGTAGCATTTATTGGTAAGATTGATTCTTCGCTGGATTTCAGTGCTGATGTTGTTCCTAGTGTTGATGCTGGTTCCCAAATAAACGAAGTCTTTTACTATTTCGAAATTATGGCTGCCAACAGTAGCGTGGTTGCCAAGGCGCATATGTGCTGACTCTTTGCTCGATGACAGCAGGTACTTCGTTTTGTCCTCATTCACCATCAAACCCATCTTTACCGCTTATTTTTCCAGTCTGGAGTAAGCAGAACTAGCAGCGCGCGTGTTTAGGCCGATGATATTAATGTCATCAGCATATGCCAGTAATTGCACGCTATTATAGTATATTGTTCCAGTGCGGTTAAGTTCTGCAGCTAGTATAATTTTCTCCAGCATCAAATTAAAGAAATCGCACGATAGGGGGTCATCCTGTCTGAAACCTCGTTTAGTTTCGAACGGCTCGGAGAGGTCCTTCCGCATTCTGACTGAGCTGATGGGTTGCTCAACGTCATTTTGCACAGCCGTATAAGTTTTGCGGGGAAACCAAATTCAGACATAGCGGCATATAGGCAGCTCCTTTTCGTGCTGTCGAAGGCGGCTTTAAAGTCGACGAAGAGGTGATGTATGTCGATTCTCTTTTCACGGGTTTTTTCCAAGATTTGGCGCATTGTGAAAATCTGGTCGATGGTAGATTTACCAGGTCTGAAGCCGTACTGATAAGGTCCAATCAGCCGGTTCACGGTGGACTTCAATCTTTCGCACAATACACTTGAAAGGACCTTATATGCGATATTAAGAAGGCTGATTCCACGATAGTTGGTGCATTTTGCAGTATCCCCCTTCTTGTGGACTGGGCAAAGAACACTTAGATTCCAACCGTCGGGCATGCACTCTTTGCAACCGTTATGTTTCCAAAGTTAATATACTCTGTGTGCAAAGCACGCTGAGTATAAAAATATGAGTATCACATACTTTTTCATGCATTTAGAATTCATACTTCCTGTATGCATACAATTTACTTCATCTGGGTTGTCATCTTTACTTTTTTTGTACACATTCGAGTTCAGCAGCTCAAAATCTATCGCAGGATTAATTTTTAGGAAAAAATCTTTTAGTTTATTTTTAATTATTTAAAAAACCAGTAGCAAACCCAAAATGATTTTTTTAAACAAGGGTTGCAATGTTTAGTTCTGAAATTTTCTTACATCGGCAAGAAATTGGCCTTTCAAGCCTTTTTAGTTCGATAACTCTAACCTTGACCGTTACTTTGAAATTTCATCTTGGAGAAAACTTTTTCCAATTTAACTCTTATTTTGCCGCGTACCGAATTTGTAAAAGCTACCTAAATTTTTGGCTTAAGTTTTCGTGCTTACGGGTGGGCGGAAATCTCTTTGGACATGATAATTTTGCTATAGAGACTTCTATATCTATCACGACTCCTTTATATTATTGCAACTCATCGTTATGTGATTTATGTTATAAAAAAACAAGTAAGGAAGGCTAAGTTCGGGTGTAACCGAACATTACATACTCAGCTGAGAGCTCTTGCGACAAAATAAGGGAAAATCACCATGTAGGAAAATGAACCTAGGGTAACCCTGGAATGTATTTGTATGACATGGGTACCAAATGGAAGGTATTAAAGAGTATTTTAAAAGAGAGTGGGCCATAGTTCTATAGAAGGACGCCTTTTCGAGATATCGCCATAAAGGTGGACCAGGGGTGACTCTGTTGTTGTTGTTGTTGTTGTAGCAGTGCTTCGCCCCACCTAACAGCCGCGACCGATCACAAATTGTCATCAATATCCTCTAACGGGAGTCCAAGGAAACTTGCTGTTTCGACAGGGGTGAAGCATAATGAAAGGGGTGTTAGAGGCGTTGGTTCCACATTACAATTAAAGAGATGGTTGGTGTCATGTGGGGACACATTGCAAGCGGGGCATACATTTTGTATGTCGGGGTTGATTCTGGATAGGTAAGAGTTTAACCTGTTGCAGTATCCAGAACGAAGTTGAGCAAGAGTGACACGCGTTTCCCTGGGGAGTATGCGTTCCTCTTCCACAAGTTCTGGGTTCTTTTATTTGAGTACTTGATTCACCGGGCAATTCCTGACATAAAGGTCCGATGCCTGTTTGTGGAGTTCACCAAGGACCTGCTTGTGTTTTTTTGCTTCATACGGCTGGGTTCTCAGGTGCCGTATTTCCCCAAGATGCTTACGGAGATGACTCCTTAAGCCCCTAGGCGGCGTTGGCTCATCAATCAGATGTCTGTTTGGATGCCCAGGTTTCTGGGTATTCAACAGGAACTGTTTGGTTATCATCTCATTTCTCTCCCTGATGGGGAGTATTCTCGCCTCATTATGTAGATGGTGTTCTGGGGACATAAGAAGGCAGCCCGTGGCGATTCTGAGAGCAGTATTTTGGCGGCCTATAGCTTCTTCCAGTGGGTAGTTTTTAGGCTTGGCGACCATATGGGTAACGCGTAGCAAGTAAACGGCTGGCCAATTGCTTTGTATGTAGCAATGAGCGTTTCTTTATCTATTCCGCAAGGGATTTGAGGATTTTATTACGGCTCTGGATTTTCGGAACAATTGCGGCTGCGTGCTCACCAAAATGTAGATCCTGATCAAACGTCACACCCAAGATTTTGGGGTGTAGGACAGTCGGTAGCGTAGTGCCATCGACGTGGATGTTCAAATATGTCGACATTTGGGACGTCCATGTTGTAAATAAGGTCGCGGAAGATTTAGTCGGTGATAATGCCAGGTTTCGCGAGGTGAAAAAACCGGAGAGATCAGGGAGGTAGCCATTTATTCTGTTGCAGAGCTCATCGATCTGTGGGTCTGGGCCTGTGGCCATTATTGTGCAGTCATGAAACGATAGTGACTCCTTCTGGTGATGAAGGTAGCTTAGATATGTAGAAATTAAACAAAAGTGGGGATAGGACACCACCCTGTGGCTTCCCTTGTTTAATTCTTCTCGGTTTTGATGTTTCGTTCCTAAATTGCACCTATGCCTGCCGACCACCCAGATAATTTGCGGTCTACCTTTTAAGACATGGGGGAAGGGTAGACCATTCCAGGTCTTGCAGTAACGTGCCATGGTTGACCGTATCAAAAGCTTTTGATAGGTCTAGCGCTACGAGTAGTGTTCTGTGATGGGGGTTTTGATTTAAACCGCAATTTATCTGGGTGCTGATTGCATTTAGCGCGGTGGTGGTGCTATGGAGTTTTCTGAAGCCATGCTGATGAGAGGCTAGCTGCAAATTTGCTTGGAAGTAGGGGAGCAAAATGGCTTCAAGCGTCTTTGCTACTGGCGATAGGAGAGATATCGGACGATACGACTCTCCTATGTTAGCTGGTTTCCCAGGCTTTAGTAGCGAGACCACCTTGGCCATTTTCCATTTTTCGGGTATGACAAAGGTGGAAAGAGACAGGTTGAAGACATGTGCTAAGTATTTGAAACCCTCTTTCCCTAGGCTTTTAAGCATCGGCATGGCTATGCAGTCCGGGCCCACTGCTTTGGATGGTTTAGCGTGACCAATGGCATCTTCAATCTCTCTGGCGGTGATGGTAATTGGTGACGCGCTGAATTTATGTTTATGAGCGTGCCTGTTGGCCCTCCGTCTATCTTTGTCGACCGTAGAATGCATTACATATTGACGACAGAAAGCGCTCGCGCATTTGTTCGAATCCGACAGCACTTTATAGCCGAAGGCGATGGAAACTTTGTTATTGTGCTTAGACGGATTCGATAGGGACTTTACGGTGGACCAAAGTTTACCCACACCGGCAGATAGGTTACAACCTCTTAGGTGCTGCTCCCATTTCGCCCGCTTGTGTTCATCCACAAGCAATCTGATGCGTTGGTTTATGTCCCTTATTTGGGGGTCGCCTGGGTCGAGCTGTCTTACAAGGTCACGTTCTCTCGATAAATTTGCGGCCTCCGCCGGGAAGTGGGGCCGAATTTCGGAAATTCTCCCGGCCGGAATGAAACGGGCCGAGGCGGATTCAATGACCTTGCGGAAAGCACGCTCCCCTTGGCGGGCATCAGTCGGGATAGGGAGGGCAGCAAAGAGGTTGTCTGTAAAAGATTTGTATTCGTCCCACTTTCCTTTTTTAAAGTTTATGAAAGTGCGTTTTTCTGTAACGATGAAGTCGGCGGTACGCTGGAACGAAATAAGTATAGGCAGGTGGTCGGATGCCAATGTTACCATCGGCTCCCAGTTGACGCAGTTTACGAGTTCTGCACTCACGATTGAGATATCCGGCGAACTGTGACAGCTTCCTACCATACGTGTGGGCGCGTCTCCTTTTATTGTTCAGAACGTCGTTTCTTCTATTTGATCAAACAACATCTCACCCCTACTCTCCGCCCGCAAGTTTGAATGCAATAGATCGTGATGGACATTAAATTCGCCTAAGATAATGCGATTGTTGCCAGTGAGTAAGGCGCTAATATTAGGGCGGTATCCACTGGGGCAACAGGTGACACGAGGGATGTTGATGTTGATGATTTCTAGATTTGCATCGCCCGACCGGACAGATAATCCTTGACGTTCTAAGACACTGTCCCTGCGGTCGATGTCGGGATCAAATATATGATATTGCACAGAGTGGTGTATGATAAACGCGAGGCCGCCTCCATTTCCGCTCATGCGATCTTTTCTGTGGACATTATACCCAGAACAGGTTTGTAGTGCAGATCTTGCTGTGAGTTTAGTCTCTTGAATCGCAGCAATGCGGATGTTGTGCCGCTTCATGAAATCGACTATCTCCGTGATCTTCCCAGTTAATCCATTACAGTTTAACTGCAGAATTCTGAAGTAGGGGGAGACGTCGCCACTCTGGGAGTAAGTGACGGGTGACTACGCCTGGGTTGAGGAAGGCCAGGACGCAACTGCTGTTGTGGCCCTGGGACTGAGTGTCCTTGCAGGGGCTGATGCTCAGCGTTGCTACCGACTCTACTACGAAGGTAGTAGTTATGAGTGGTAGTAGCTGTTTGAGTTTTTGGCGCCGCGGGGCGCGAGCAGCAGCCGGTACTAGTTGTGGCTTGCTGACCAGCTGGGCTGCTGGAAGGTAGTGGGGGCGTTAAGGCGTAGACTACGGGACGCCTTTGGACGTGAACAGCAATGAGCAAAAGATTTATAAAAGTTACGTAGACGTCGGGTTTTGGGATCAAGCCCAGAACAACCTGTCCGATGCAACCATCCCTTACACGAGACACACTAAACAGAGTATGACCGTCCTAAAAAGATTCCTTTCCGGCAGATGCAGCAAAACCATTTCTCAGGACCGGGGTCAGGAGACGGACCCGGATTGGATTCGATACCTTCCCGGAGCAAGAGAATATGGAGCAGTCCCGCTGCAAGGAGCTGCTGGGAGGATGACAATTTGTGGGAGGCACGCAACAAATTAAATGGGGTTACACTGAAATGACAGTCCTTGGTCGGGAAAAATCACGAGTCGCTCCGGTACATAGAATCTAGAATGTGTTTGTACGATATGGGTATCAAATTATAGGTGTTAATGAGGGTTTTAGAAGGGAGTGGCCCTAGTTGTATATGTGAAGGCGTTTTCGAGATATCGACCAAAATGTGGATCAGGGTGACCCAGAATATCATCTGTCGGGTACCGCTAACTTATTTATATATGTAATACCACGAACAGTGTTTCTGCCATGATTCCAAAGGATTTTGATTTCGCCCTGCAAAACTTTTTCATTTTTTTCTACTTAATATGGTAGGTGTCACAACCATTTTACAAAGTTTTTTCTAAAGTTATGTACATTTTGCGTCAAAAAACCAATCCAATCACCATTTTTCATCCATGTTTTCGTATTTGGTATAAAATTATGGCATTTTTTTCATTTTTCGAAATTACCGATATCGAAAAAGTAGGCGTGGTCATAGTCGGATTTCGGCCATTTTTTATACCAAGATAAAGTGAGTTCAGATAAGTACGTGAACTGAGTTTAGTAAAGATATATCGATTTTTGCTCAAGTTATCGTGTTCACGGCCGAGCGGAAGGACAGAAGGTAGACTGTGTATAAAAACTGGGCGTGGCTTCAACCGATTTCGCCCATTTTCACACAGTTACCGCCATAGAAGCTATGCCCTTACCAAATTTCAGAAGGATTGGTGAATTTTTGTTCGACTTATGGCATTAAAAGTATTCTAGACAAATTAAATGAAAAAGGGCGGAGCCACTGGTGTTTAATCTTGACATCATTTACTTATATATGGTAAAGATATTAAGTTTTTTGTTAAAATTTGAATAAAAAATCTTTATTTTTAAATTGGGCGTAATCGTCATCCGATTTTGCTCATTTTCATTCAGAACACATATAGTAATAGGAGTAACGATCCTGCCAAATTTCATCATGATATCTTCAACGACTGCCAAATTACAGCAAAACTTGTAAATTACCTCTTATTAAAAGTGTGCGGTGCCACGCCCATTTTCCAAAATTTTACTAATTTTCTATTCTGCGTTATTAGGTCAACCCACCTGCCAAGTTTCATCGCTTTATCCGTCTTTTGTAATGAATTATCGCACATTTTCGGTTTCGGAAATTTTCGATATCGAAAAAGTGGGCGTGGTTATAGTCCGATTTCGTTCATTTTAAATAGCGATCTTAGATGAGTGCCCAGGAACTTACATACCAAATTTCATTAGGATACCTCAAAATTTACTCAAGTTATCGTGTTTACGGACGGACGGACGGACATGGCTAAATGAATTTCATTTTTCGCCCAGATCATTTTGATATATAGAAGTCTATATCTATCTCGATTAGTTTATACCGTTATGCGAACAAAATTAAAATAATCTGTGAGCTCTGCTCAGCTTAGTATAATAAATAAATGTAAGGACCCATATATATATATATGTATGTACAAACACAGCTGGGCTTAAAAATATTTGGTTTAAAATAATTCCTCATTTTTTTGTTACTCATACGCAATGGTATGCCCCAAAAAAGTTACTCACATATGCATGTATAGATAAGTGAATATTGCCTACCAAATCGCATAGTATACATATATATAGGATTAGTGAATTTTAATTCTTGCATGCATTTATTTTATGAAATTATTTAAAGTTAAAAGAAACACTAAATACCGTTATAGGTTACAAGGTCGCCACCATGGCCTACTAATAATAATAACACTGCTCGACACAGGTTCAGTTGCATGGGATTTTGTGCATAATGGTTAAAGTACTTTTTACATCAAATTCAAATGCAGAAGCCGTTCTTTCTAGTTCTGGTTCACGAAAAAAAAAAAACAAATACTAGCCACAAATAAAACAAAAACTGTTTAGATTGTTTATAGACATTCTCCGTGATGAGCTTATAATAAATAACGCAATAGATCACAGCAGTTACTACACCGACTATGGTTATATGTTAACAGAAAAGTGTTTTTTTATGTGATAACCCGTGTTTCAAAAACTCGAGCCGTTAGAAGAAATTGGAGGGCAGATTTGAAATCAGCGACACCATGAAATATGACGCTCCGACCAAGAAAGTGTTTCCATCGGAACGCGCCTATGGAAGCAGAGGTAGAGGGCGGCCATCATTCCGCTGGAAGGACCAGATGGAAAACGATTTAAACTCCCTTGGTGTGACCAATTGGCGCCGGTAGGCAGAGAAGAGAAGCGACTGACGCGCCTTGCTGGACGGCCATAATCGTTTAAACTGTTAAACCCCACTTAAGTAAGTAAGACGCCAAATTAGTGAAACGAACGGAAAACTCCACGTAACAGACAAAAAGTGCTGTTTTGTCTACCAGTGTAATAATAGCAAATGGTAATAATACAATGTGAATTTTTCTGTGTTAATTAAGCGCACTTTCAAACAGTATACATACAAAAGCTTATAGGTACGTACGTACATACAGTTGCGAACACGAACATAGCAGTGCAAATTTTTATGGAATTTCATCAACTAAATTCTTCTTTCTTTATGTTCGATAACTTTGGAAACATTTTCCATTAATTTTGTTACTGAGACTATGCAAGCCAAACTCAAAAACGTTTTCGAAAAAATTCTAAAATTTCAGGAAATTTTCTCCAAAATAACTGAGATTTAATTTTTATACTCAGCTGTATTTGTACACAGGGTTTTACAACTTTGATTGGATAACGGTTGGTTTTATAGGTATAAAGGAATCGAGATAGATATAAACTTCCATATATCAAAATCATCAGTATCGAAAAAAAATTTGATTAAGCCATGTCCGCCTGTCCGTCTCTCCGCCCGTTAACACTATAACTTCAGCAGATATTCAGATATCTTTACCAAATTCGCTATACGGGCTTATCGGTGCCCAGAATAGATTGGTATTGAAAATGAGCGAAATCGGACGATAACCACGCCCACTTTTTCGAAACCGAAAATTTAGAAAGAAGGAAAAATTAGATAATTCAAAGACGACTACTGCGAAGCTATTGAAATTTTGTAGGTGGACTGGTTATATGACGCAAAACATAAATTCCAAAAAATTTTGGAGTATGAGCGCGGCACCAGAAAGAAGAAAAAATTTAGAAGTTTAACAAGCCGTATGTCAAAAGCCGTTTCAAGTGCATAGCTGGGTATGTAATGTTTGGTTTCACCCCAACTTAGGGTTTCTTATTTGTTTATTTAGAGTTTGTGAGTTTTTTTTTGAGTATGCAGTTTTGTAGCTCAATGAATTTTAGTTTCACAAAGTACAAATTATAGGTCTCTCAAAATTCGTACTGATTTTTGAAATTTTTTTTTGTTCGAAGAGGATCATTTCTGTAGTCAGTCTTCATTTACTTTCATTACAAAAAGTGAACTTTGAGCAAGCTATAAATGGGAAAAATCTAAGTTAAAAATTAGAAGTTTTTTTTTAAATTTTCTCGAAAGTGTTTTTGATATCAGTTTGCATTGTTTCAGTTGCAAAACTCATGAAAGCCTTTTCTAATACTTTCGAATATTAAGAAAGAAGTATTTAACCCTCCGATAGATTGTAGCGTCTGGGCGGACGAGAAGGCTTTATTTTCGTACATAACTTTACAGCTATCCACCCGATCATGAAAATCTTTAGTGACCTTTTAAGTTTAGAAACATGTTGTGTGCTCGTGCTCATGCCCCCCGCTTGCCAGGCTAAGACTGATACAGCTGTCAGATCTAGAAGCAGCAAGTGGCTTAAATCCTAGGAAGCTTCTAGTATTTGCCAAGAGGACGGAGTTATTTTATAACATAGGTCCTGGTTTTTGATAGGGTTTTTCAGTTTGGTCGTTAAAACAAACTTCTGGTAACACTACGGATACATTCAGTCTATGTGAGGTACTCATGGACCGGCCAGTTCAATCTAACCTAACCTTTTTAAGTTTAGAGGCGGTCCTTATAATAATTTTCGAATCGATACTTTTTTATTGTTATTTTATCTTTTTTTTTTGTACCAAAGTTGATTATGTCAAATTTTAGCGTTGTCGTGTGGCTAGACGAACATGTTTTTAAGCCTATAAGACCTCATAGTTCGTGTTAATTTAAAAATTTATCCATAAAAATTCAAACTTATTTCTGGGTAATCGCAGTGTGCGAGGAGTTTTCTTCAAAATTTAAATAAAAATTCAATTATTTGTGGATAAAGTTCAAAGTGTCAAACTTCGTCTGGCCAGGCGACAACGCTAAGATGTGTTGAATTTATTCACCGCTAATCGGAGGATTAATTGTTGTAATTTGATGAAAATTTCCGCTGCTGTTTACGTGTTCGTAACTGTATATGTAAGTATTTTTGCACATGTATGCTATAACATTATAATCCAACTACATAATTTCAAAATTTTTAATTAAATCTTCTATTTAAACCTAAACCGCCTGAACAATGAACTATGCACTTTATTGTTTTTAGTTTTGTCACATTTTATCAAAAGTAAAAACTTTTCAAGCTGCAAACTATGAAGTGGGTTTTGTGTAAGGCTGGGGTAACGCTCAGTGAATCCAGAGTCGAGTAAAAGTCCCACAAACCCCTACTGAATAAAAACACAATATTTATGTGTTACGAACACACGTACACACGGCGGAGGTATTAGGCGGGCAGCAGCTTTCCGTCGCAAGATGGTGAGGGGGCGGAGCGGCGGCTAACGGTCGTCGGAGCGGAGGAGGTATCGGCAGGACGATTGAACGATGGTCGGGTAACGGACGGATTGGTACGGCGGTATGAAAGCAGCGGCGGGATCAGCTCGGGGGTTGAACGGCGTTCGGCGTAGCAGCGGCTTAACGGCGGTAGGATGGCGGGCGGCCAACGATCGTTGTAGCAGCGGCGGCTTAACGGCGGTAGGATGGCGGACGGCCAAAGGTCGTCGTAGCAGCGGCGGCTTAGCCGCGGTAGGATGGTGAACGGCCAGTGGTTGGAGAAGCAGCGGCGGCACGAGCAAGGCGGGATCAGCACGGCGGTAGTATGGCGGACGGCCAACGGTCGGCGTAGCACTGGCGGGATGGAGGCAGCGGCGGCACTAGAGGGGCGACAATGCGACGGCAGCGGCGGTGGGGTGCGGCGCGCGTACCAGGGCCGGGGTGAGAGGGGAAGCAGGCTGGCGACGGGGTTTACCTGGGCAGCGGGTGTGTGCTCCGGGCGGGGTATTCGGCGGGATCGGCTGATCGGTAGTCTTCGGCAGGATCGATATTCTGCGGGGTCGGTCATCTAAGGCAGGGACTGCGAGGACTCGGTAGTGCTGGCTTCACCTCTGGACACCCCCGTCTCCCTACTTGCACACTAGACAGAAGGTGCTTAAGGAGGGCGGGACTATACCAGATGAGACACCGTGGATCGATCCGTGGGCGGAGGGGAAGTGCACCTTAACGGCGCAGCGGTAGCTCTTTGTGCACACGTATCGTTTCACGGCTGAAGCCAGAACTGAGGGGAAGGGGTTGAATGGTCATGAAGGTGTCGGGCCGTTCAACACCTAGGAGGGCACAAAGGCATCCTCTCCGTCGTCCTTACCCAAGTGAAGGGTGACCCGCGCCATGACGGTGCCCCTGCCACTCAGCTAGCCGAAGCTAGGACTGAGGGGGAGGGATTGTATGGTCATTAAGGCGTCGGACCCCACAACACCTAGGAGGACGCGGGGGGGGGCAAAGTAGCACAAAGGCATCCTCCCCGTCGTCCTTACCTAAGTGAAGAGTGACCCGCGTCATGACAGCGCCCCTTCCACTCTAGCAGGAGGGAAAAGTATGTCTTTGAAAAGACATCCACTCCATCTGGCTCACCTGCGAGGACTGACTTACGAAATGAAAATTCGCTGTTTTTATACGGGTTATGATGCAAACTTCTGGAGAAATAAATACACCACTATTGTGGTGATTGTCTTGTGGTGATTTTGCCGAAGAAACACACCATTGGCCTACCATCAGCTGTTGGTCGCGTATGGCCATTTACCATATGGTGGTTGTATTGCTATATGTGATATCATTGGCCTAAACACCCGCGCTGTTAGTTCTGCTTTCTCCAAACTGGAAAAAGAAGCGGTAAAGATGGGTTTGATGGTGAATGAGGACAAAACGAAGTACCCGCTGTCATCCAGCAAAGAGCCAGCGCATACGCGCCTTGGCAACCACGCTACTGTTGGCAGCCATAATTTCGAAATAGTAAAAGACTTCGTTTATTTGGGAACCAGCATCAATGCTAGCAACAACATCAGCACTGAAATCCAGCGAAAAATCAATCTTGCCAATAAATGCTACTTTGGACTAGGTAGGCAATTGAAAAGTAAAGTCCTCTCTCGTCGAACGAAAATCATACTCTACAAGTCACTTATCGTACCCGTCCTGCTATATGGGGCAGAAGCATGGACCATGACAACAGCAGATGAAGCGGCTTTGGGAGAGTTCGAGAGAAAAGCTCTTCGAAAGATTTATGGACCTCTACGCGTTGGCGATGGCGAGTACCGAAGAAGATTTAATGATGAGCTGTACGAGCTATACGCAGACATCAACATAGTCCAGCGAATTAACACGCAGCGGCTGCGCTGGCTAGGCCATGTTATGCGAATGAATGATGATGCTCCGGCCAAGAAAGTGTTTCAATCGGAACCCGCCTATGGAAGCAGAGATAGAGGGCGGCCCCCACTCCGTTGGAAGGACCAGGTTTAAACTCCCTTGGTGTGACCAATTGGCGCCGGTTGGTGGAGCGAAGGAGCGACTGGCGCGCCTTTGTGGACGACCATAACCGTTTAGACGGTTAAGCGCCAATTAAGTAAGTAACCCTGCAAAAATCGCGAGTACTCCATGCATGCATGTATGGAGTACTCGCCATGGACCAACCGAGTGCTTCAAAATTAACCACAATTCATACAAAACATATGGTCCAATTAACATTGCGATGTCCTAGGACTGGACCATATACTCCAGCTCCGCATTACATCAGAGTAATCCATGGAGTACCCACAGTCCAACAAACATCGTGTAGTTATTACTATCGTTAAAAACGAGCAACGATCGGCTTACAATATGTTCGTGTAGAAACATGAGTTGGTCCATTGCTGCATTACAGTGGAGTATAATGGTAAGTACTTAAGTGGACCACATGGTCCAACGATTTTTGCAGGGAAGGTTGTATTGTTGCCGCCCGCCATCTGTAGTAGCTGTTGGCTATGTTATAGAAAAAAAAAGTACAGTGGGCTCAAGCTTAAGTGAAAAAGGGAAGTACAGAGGGGTTATGTTATTGTAACGCTACGTTACAAAATACAAATCAATATTCTATATCCTTCTGTGAAATATGAAACTAATTAAGTATAAAGGGGGCTTCCACCTATTTTTGCAATTGAATCTTCTTATAAACAAAGCTATGTACTTACATTAGACTGGGTAGATTTGTTAACCGATATCGCGCCATCAATTTTTCGATAGTATTTGGGATCACGAAAAAAAGTTCCACCACGCATACCCAAAAAAATAATTTTCGAGCCTGCGAAATTAAATTTTTTTGATTTTTTTTCGACTTTGCTTTTTAAGGTTTTTTTCATGACCTACTAAAAAAAAATAGGTAATAAAAAAAACCTTAAAAATCAAAGTCGAAAAAAAGTTAAAAAAATGAAATTTCGCATGCTCGAAAATTATTTTTTTTGGTATGCGTAATGGAACTTTTTTCTTGAGCCCAAATCCTATCGAAAAATCGATGGCGCGATATCGGTTAACTTTCGTCCATACAAATCGACCAACCCTAACCTACATACATTGAAAGAAAAAGACTGGTAAAATCAACCGAAATACGGGTCAATTCAACAGAAATTTCTTTCAATTTTTATCCATCGCAACAAGATGTTGAATCAACTGCGCACAAATAATTGACCGTTTTAGTAGTCAAATGAACAAAAAAAGTTGTTGCGACAGCTTTGTGTGAAAGTACCTATGTTACCATATAAATAAATAAATGTTAGGCGCGATAACCTCCGAAGAGGCCAAACTTCTCTTCCAATTTGCATCGTGGTCCTTTTTAATTTTTCTTACAAATTGTCGGGACGTGACCTACTTGTTTTATGCCGACTCCGAACGGCATCTGCGAGGAATATGAGTTTTCACTGAGCGCATTTCATGGCAGAGGGGCGACCCCGTTTAGAAAAATTTTCTTCTAATTGAAAAATCTTGTTTTTAAAATTTTGATGTTGCTTTGTCCGGGGTGTGAACCCAGGGTCTTCGGTGTGGTAGGTGGAGCACGCTACCATCACAACACGGCGGCCGCCATATAAATACGTAAATATGTTAATACATAAATATGCATGCCTGCTACATTACATACATATGAATATAGAAATGAAAATAGTAGTCACAAAACTGATTTTCAATTCTTTCAGTTGCAGCTCAGCTCATTCTCAATTTCTTCTCTCGCATTTAGTTACCATACGTGATTGTTTCGAACAAAACTTGTAGTATAAATGTTTGACGTAACATTTTAAAAAGAGAACATGTAAGTTATAGAAAAGTAAGGAATCAAATCGCAGGAAGGTAAATCACCACTGGAGTAACTTTACATGTAATTCGGCAAGTTTAATTTTCGTAACACTTTATTTTGAAACGATTCCAAAACAACTCTAACTTGCATGCTGTCGGAAACATCAACATTAAAGAAGGATGTTTTTTTTATTATCTTATTAGATTCGTTTGCATGAGTGAAAATTCATAAAAACTTGAACAAAATGTTACTAACTTTGGAAAAATCCTGTTCGTTCAAGCAAAACTTTTGCAACAAGAGGGCGCAATATTGCATTTCGCTTGGACGAGAAGTTGCAAAAATGTACCCGATAAATAGGTATCCCAGTATCTCATAATTTTTTGCGCAGTAAATTCAAAAAAGGGTTTTTTCGTTTTGTATTGATAACTGAAAAACTAGTTTTCTGTTGTTTTCCCATTTTGTGTGTTTTTTCGATTTGATGGTTTTCTTAGTTAGGTGTTTTTTTTAATAAGTGGCACCATCGTCATAAGTACAAAGTAGAGAGCGCAGTGAGCGAAAATTCTCTTTGAAATTTGCTCATGTATTGACAGTTGATCGCCGTTGAAATGACCTGTAAGATCAGTTGTGTTAACAGAAAAATCAGTTAGATTGATTAGGAATCTGTCAATTTTACAAAATTTTGTTAACTTAAGAGCGACAATTTCTCTACTGTTGAAATGACTAAACTAATTTGTTCGCTTGACAAAGAACTCGGTCGAATTAACCATAATTCGATCAATTTCACCGAATCTCCGTTAAGTCAAGAAAAATAAATCCGATTTGTTGATTTTACTAGCACCATTTCTTTCAGTGTAGCAATAAACTTGATTCAACTAGTAAGTCGCCGTATTTACTTTGAAGTGATTTTATTTATTTATACTTAGGTTTTTTTTTTCAAATAAAATTTAAACCCTCTTTTTCTGGTACTTGCTTGGTGCATGGAAAAATCAGCAATCATAGTTGGCAAGTTAAGAAAAAGTTGAAAACGAATTTCTAAAGTGAAAGCGTTTGTATATTTTTATGTGTCTGTACGTGTAGAGTTAGCTCAGCTTGTACGTGATTGTGCATAGGTAATAAACTTTATTGATTCATAAAATAAGTTATATTTATTTGTGCGCTGAAATTTTTTTCGATTTTTTGAAAGCAGTTTTGTTGAAGGGGTTTCCAATATGGCATGGCTGACAACTACAGGCTGTTGGAAGCTGCAATAAAGACCAAAGTAAATTTTTGGAGAGCATCTTAAACGTCAAAGTTGTTGACAGAAATGCTGAATGGTTGTCAGAGCAACAAATTTGAGCAGTTTCATTTAAGCTCGACTTTGGCTGTTATTCCTTGTTGGCATTTAACGCAACCAGCGCTAAACTGCAACAATTCTGGTACATCCTTATTGGAACACCTTTTGCAAAATGGCGGAAGTACATAAATACTTCCACGCAATTTACAACGTTTGAAAACATTATAAGTTTGGACCGTAATGAACTATTTACATTATATAAAAGTTACTATGGACTTGATGAAAAATGTTTTATTATTGATTTTGGGTTTTGTTTTTTGGTTATAACCAAGCGAAACTACTTTCAACAAGTTTCATGGGTCTATTTTGATAGTGGAATAGCGGTAGAAGGAGATGTAGTGGCAGAGATAGAGACGTAGATAGAGGCATAAGAAAAGGTAGACCGCCTTCAGGATCGAAAGTCTAGGGCCTACCAAGCGGTGGCCTATGCTGATGATTAAGCAATCCTTGCCAGGAGGAAGTTTTGAATATTCTGATGGACTTTTACAGAGATAGCTCGGTGCTGTGATCAGGCGTTCAGAATCATGCGGATAAGCTGCTAACCCTAGTAAAAATGCGCTGGTTCTATCCGCGAAGAGGTCATACATTTCTAAATTAATACCACACTAAATTGGGGCAGTATCTTTGGTGTTTACTTGATAGGTCTTACTCCCCAGCGGGTTAGAGGGCTAAGAATATACTCATAGCAAGTATGCCTATCGTAAAAGGCGAGTAAAATATCCAAATGATTCAAGGGCCTGTTTATAGCTTCTCCAGTCCAATTGTCAAACTCACCCATCCGTCGTGAATCTTGTTTCTTTAGCAGCCGATACTCCGGCTCAAGTTCCTCATGGAAGTAGGGGGTAGAAGTCGGGATGGCCCAGGACGTTCCATGAGGTTATATTAAATCGTTGTCGAGATGGTCGGGCTTGTAGCTTAGTGGTGCTTGTTACTGGATTATACAGGGTCTATATCCGGCAAAGGACCATCAACATAGATCACACTCTTCAACGCCTTCGGGGAGTGTTTTTTGTCGCTTCAACAACAACAACACTGACGTATTTAAGTAACTTGATATAGTTATGGACAGCACGCTGTCATGGAAGCTTAGTTTGTAGAACATCGTTTTGACGACTTTGGGTACTTTGTAATGCTGACAACATACTAAAGCTTTGATGTACAGCACTTGATAATTATTCCACGGTTAAATAGTAAAAATGCTCACGAATGCAACCAAAGATATAAGGAAAATTAATATTTATTGAGCGGATATAAGAACACTGAGCTCTGCCACCATCAGATCGAGTGATGATACAAATTATCCACTCTCGGCATGGCATCGAACTACTTTTCGATATAACTTATCTGTGTGACCGGGTATGCTTGGGAAGCTGTCACGCAGATTAGTTGGCCCGAGCAAAAACGATGCTTCCGGTATAGACATTAGGATTTTGCAGGCCGCTTGCTCTCGGTAGGCCTGCGAAGAGGTGCTGAGGTCTTTCTGTCCGGCTGTTGACTCCAACCTTTCAGCAGAGCTGTAAGTATTTACTACTGTTAATTTATTCATTGTATTGCAAGTGTTAACAAGGCACTGCCGATTGGGTGGCCATGCGGTGCACCTTAATATTTTGAACAGTCACCGCTGTTGTATAGAGAACGTCGAAATGGAAACATCCAGTCACGAGGATGAGTGGTAAATATCTCGGCAGAGACATATTCTATTTTCCAATTTCCGAGTTCGATGTGTGTTTTATTCAGCATATTTCATAGTAAGCATTCTTATTCCTACTCCCATTTCTTTTCCTATTTTTATTTCTATTTCTATTCTTATTCCTTTTTCTATTTGTATTCCTATTCATGTTCTTTATCCAACTCCAATTTGTTTTCCTGTTTCTATTCCTATTAATTTTGCTATTCCTATTCCTATTATTATTCCTATTACTATTGCTACTTCTATTTCTATTCCTATTGCTATTCCTATTCCTATTCCTCGCCGTATTCCTATTCCTTGCCCCATTTCTATTCCAACCCCAGTTTCTTTTCCTATTTCTATTTCCATTCCTATTCGTTTTTCTGTTCCTATTTTTTTAATGTTCCAATTCTTATTTCTACTTTTATCACTATTCTTATTCATATTTCTATTCCTATTCCCACTCCTATTTCTAATCCTATTCATATTCATATTCCCATTGTTGTTTCCATTCCTGTTCCTATTCTTGTTCCTTTTCCTATTTCTATGCCTTTTCCTGTTTTTATTCCTATTCCTATCCTTATTCCCATTCCTGTTTCTATTCCTCTTATTATTCTTATTCTTATACCTATACCTATTCCTGTTCCTATTCCTATTCCTATTCCTATTCCTACTCCTATTCCTATTTCTATTCCTTATCCTGTTCCAATTCCTAATCCTATTTATATTTCTACTCCCATTCGTGTTCCGATTCTTATTCCTGGTCCTAGTCCTATTCCAATTTCAACGCCTATTCCTACTACTATTCCTACTCCTACTCCTATTCCTATTCCAACAACTAATGTAAATATTGTGACGAATGCTAATAATTATCGTGCATTATCATACAACTCTTGCTCCTGGCGCTAATAAAAGAACGCAGCAAAAACAAGTAAGGAAACTAAGTACGGGTGCAACCGAACATTACATACTCAGCTGAGAGCTTTGGAGACAAAATTTTTCCCATTTTTAATACCAAGATAAATAGAGTGAGTTCAGATAAGTAAGTGAACTAAATTTAGTAAAGATATATCGATTTTGCTCAAGATATGGTGTTAACGGCCGAGCGGAGGGACAGACGGTCAACTGTGTATAAAAATTGGGTGTGACTTCAACCGATCTCGCCCATTTTGACAGAAAACCGTTTCCGTCGTAGAAGCTATGCCCTTACCAAATTTCACAAGGATTGGTAAATTTTTGTTCGACTTATGGCATTAAAAGTATTATAGACAAATTAAATTAAAAAGGGCGGAGCCACGTCCATTCTGAAATTTTCGTTTATTTTTGTATTTTGTTCCACCATATCATTACTGGAGTTGAATGTTGACATAATTTACTTATATACTGTAAAGATATTAAATTTTTTGTTAAAATTTGACTTTTAAAATTTATTTTTTTAAAAAGTGGGAGTGTTCGTCATCCGATTTTGCCAATTTTTATTTGGCGCACATATAGTAATAAGAGTAACGTTTCTGCGAAATTTTATCATGATGTCTTCAACGACTTCCAAATCACAGCTTGCAAAATTTTTAAATTACCTTCTTTTAAAAGTGTGCGGTGCCACGCCCGTTGTCCAAAATTTTACTAATCTTCTATTCTGCGTCATAAGGTCAACCCACCTACCAAGTTTCATCGCTTTATCCGTCTTTGGTTATGAATTATCGCACTTTTTCGGTTTTTCGAAATTTTCGATATCGAAAAAGTGGGCGTGGTTATAATTCGGTTTCGTTCATACCTCAAAATTTACTCAAGTTATCGTGTTCACGGATACAAGTCTATATCTATCTCGATTAGTTTATGCCGTTACGGGGTACCGTTATGCGAACAAAATTAATATACACTGTGAGCTCTGCTCAGCTGAGTATAAAAAGTAATGACGTTATAAGCCCGAGATAACGAAAGCTACAAACACATACATGAGAGGAGGGAAGAAATATATCGCTTCAATGGTTACAAGGTAAAGGGGGATGGCAATGTATAATATTCGAGAATGTGATACGCTACTAATCCAAATTTTTGTAAACTCTAACTAGTGATAGCTTGTCACTCTACAGATCTATAAAGGGTGGTGTTCAGACAAGGGATATGACTAGTTTGATCTTACACCATTGTTTTATTTATAGGACGAGAAGTAGTATTGGGGAACTCACTACTTGCATCTGGTAGCAGTGTAACAACCCAACAAACATTTAGGTTAGAAAACGATTAGAAGACGAATCGAATTCTAATGTATTTCTCTAAGGTAGAAGGTTAGAGGACGATTTGCGAAACTGTTGCGAATTATAGCATTCTCGACAAAAAGGGGACTTCGTTCCCGATATCGAGAAAAGGGTAAGAATTCTAATCGACTTCTAACGAGAATTGTGAAGTGATGCGCAATTAATTCAGTTATTCAAAATCAGTGAAATTTTCATTGTTTCATTATATCAAATACTTTTATTTTGTTAAAGCTTATGTATTAAGAATGAACATATTTCAAAGGTTTTTTTTTATTATAATAAATACTTACTTAAAACTTAAATATATTCGATGCAGACATATAAAACAGTTAAATTCAGTCTTTCGAGATTAGAGGTACTTTTTGCACATTTCATAATAAAAAATAAAATTAAAATAATTCAAAATCCTAGCTTATGTTTCACAGTTTTCAGTGCTAGTTATTGTGTTGAAATTTTGGGCCTACTTCCTCAGCATTGAGCTCAGCGATGGTTTGAGGTACGGATGAGGAAGCGTTTTCTCCACGCAAATAGCACTTCAATAATTTGCTCGATTTCCCTTTTTAACTTTTTATACTCAGCTGAGCAGAGTTTACAGAGTATATTAACTTTTTTCGCATAACGGTAATCCGTAACGGCATAAACTAATCGAGATAGATATAGACTTCTATATATCAAAATGATCTGGGCGAAAAAAGAAATTTATTTAGCCATGTCCGTCCGTCCGTAAACACGATAACTTGACTAAATTTGGAGGTATATTGATGAAATTTGGTATGTCATCATCTCAGATCGCTATTTAAAATGAACGAAATCGGACTACAACCACGCCCACTTTTTCGATATCGAAAATTTCGAAAAACCCAAAAAGTGCGATAATTCATTACCAAAGACGGATAAAGCGATGAAACGTGGTAGGTGGGTTGACCTTATGACTGAGAATAGAAAATTAGTAAAATTTTGGACAGTGGGCTTGGCACCGCACACTTTTGAAAGAAGGTAATTTGTTTTGCAAGCCGTAATTTGGCAGTCGTTGAACATATCATTATGAAATTTGGTAGGCACGTTACTCCTATAAAAATTAGCAAAATCGGATGACGAACACGCCCACTTTTAAACAAAAAATTTTTGTAAGATTAACAAAAAATTGAATATCTTTACAGTATATAAGTAAATTATGTCAACATTCAACTCCAGTAATGACATGGTGCAACAAAATACAAAAATAAAAGAAAATTTAAATTTTCATTTAATTTGTCTAGAATACTTTTAATGCCATAAGCCGAACAAAAATTAACCAATCCTTGTGGAATTCGGTAGGGGCATATATTCTATGACAATAACTGTTTTCTGTGAAAGTGGGCGAAATCGGTTGAAGCCACGCCCAGTTTTTATACTCAGTCGACCGTCTGTCCTTCCCCTCGGCCGTTAACGCGATAACTTGACGAAAAATCGATATATCTTTACTAAACTTATTTCACGTACTTATCTGAACTCACTTTATCTTGGTATAAAAAATGGCCGAAATCCGACTATGACCACGCCCACTTTTTCAGATCAGATCTGGCTTTCGAGATATCCTAACTTAAAAGGGTTAAGTGGGTTAGCCTGCTTGTGGTATGATAGGGGTGGTTTCTAGGGGTTAGGGATGTGTGTGACTTGGTACCAGAGGGTTAGATAGTGTAGGGGTGTGGTGAGTAAGCACACATATGGTGTAAGACAAAATTTTAAGAAAAATAAGACTCAATTCAAGAATTTTAGTAAAATTTAGAAACATGAAAATTTCAAAATGCGATATCTTAGCGAAAAAAAATGATATTTGAGCAAACTCAACGCCATTTGAAAGAAGAAGACTTGTATTTAAAGATGGCGTCCTTTAATTTTGCTGAAAGAAAACATCTGCACGGCTACATAACCTCAAATATGGGTAAAAACGGTGGTAGGTTAGGATATCTCTAAAACCAGAGCTGATAGAGCAATTATGAGACCAAATTTGGATTCAGCGCATCATAAACGCTCGGAAATATATAGTCTGGTTTCTGGGCTTGAGATGCTGTCGGCATGTGTAATCGATAACTGTGACAATAATCATAACATTGCATTTCTAGTGTTATTCAAATCGTTTCACAGTCGAATTATAACTTAGTTCTCTAACCTGGTTTTCGATGAGAAATGCATTAGAGAACTGCATTAGAATTCTAATGTAAAATTACAATATTTTTCTAATGTTTGGAACTGTGTTGGATGGGAATTACAGCGAAATGAATCAAATGAAAACAAAAACTTCCGTAACAACTTTTATTTAAAGCCGTTAACAAAAAAATAAGTGGAGGAAATATTAAATTTGAACTTTGCTGATTTGTTTGGGCAACATTTCTTGTTCTTTTATTGTTGTTTATTGTTTGTGCATAGAAACTCAAATTTACCAATGAACGGTAAGTAATTGTTTTTCTCACTACACTTAAACCCTGGCAACACCCACTCATTCAAGCTATGCAATTGGTTATATTTATTAGCATACATTCAGACTAACTGTATTTTTATGCACTTCATTTACATATTCGCCGGTTAGCGCGAACGAACGATCTACCGAAACTTGTAATCACTTCATATAAAATTAGAAATGAACGAAATCGGCGTTTAGTTACTTTTAGCACGATAAGAAAATCACGCCAACCGGATGTGAAGTTACATAAGTGAGGAAATTCATGCAACATGCTAAATTACACACAAGAATTTAATTTTTTTTGGAAAAGTATGTTTGGTTGTAATGAAAATAAAAAGTATACACCACACTCAATGCAATTAACACTTGTGTATTGTGTTTGGACAACTGGGCAAATTATGGCCAATCTATTGGCTATTGTGTTGAAACTTTTGCACATTCAATTTCTAATTAAATATTTATTTGGGCTATATGCACATATGTATATACATCGATATTACATGCTAACTAAAAAAGTTATATGTTGCTCTGTAAACACTTTAATATATATATACATTAGGGTGGCGCAATTTTGTTCAACATCCATCCAACCCTCTCCCCAGAGAATCAGTACTCTATTAGAATCCCAGAGAGACAGGAACGAGAAAATTTTTCTACAATGGAACCAAAATCAATGCAAGTTCTTATAGTTGGTGCCAAACTTTATCACAACATGGGCGGTATTGCATAATCTACAGTAAGCTGGATAGGATTGATACGGCACTCCGAAATAGGTAGTGCTAAGCTGGGAGCTAGTGAGCTTATAGCACATGCGCGGATAGGGACGCCACAGCACGGTGACCTGCCGCTTTTGGTTTTGCGCTATAGACAGTATACATCAGAAATCGGGTTAAAGTTGTGGACTTCGTTGATACCGTAGTAATACTGGTATCGAATCGATGTTCTGACATTATTAATATAAATAGGGAATGGGATATCTCATAAAACGGAGTATTTTTATGGAGACCGAAAAACTTAACATGAACGCTTCAAATTGCAAATCTTAACGTACTTTTCCTCAAGAACGAAAGAGCTAACTTCACTAGGACGAAAATCCTAGGTTTTAAACTACTTTTGAGAAGAAACAAGTAAGGAAGTCAAAGTTAGGGTGAAACCGAACATTACATACCCAGCTGTACACTTGAAATGCTGTTGTGGTTTGTTTTGTGCGCTTAATAGTGTTACAAGGCTGCGCAATAATACATATAAATGCATATGGTTCTATTCTGAACTAATTGTCGTTTAAAAGAAGCAAAAGGGATACAGAGGCTAACACCAATGACCTTGAGCGGGTAATAATGCAGTTTTCCTTCAGATATGGGAATTTCCGTATTGTTTATTTTAAAATAAAGATAAACCCGAACAATAAAAATACGATTGATACAAAACAATTTTTCGCTAAGATTTAACTTATTATTTTCGTCTACCACCCTTTTAAAAATCTTTTATATAAAAGTGGGCGTGACATATGACCGATCTCGTCCATTTTTTCTTGAAATGTTTCCTGATGTAGGGAAAATTTGTGTAACCAATTTTATTACGATCCGTTAATTTTTCTTCGAGTTATGGCTCCCGAAACATAGAGATTGCTTAGTCATAAAAGGGACGGTGCCACGCCCATTTTTTTAAATTTCAAGTTTTTCTTATTTATTGTTATGAATCCACTTGGGAATGAAATACCATTGATATAAAGCTCTTTCCTGCAAATATATAGCTTATTTTATTCGTCCACGACCCTTTAAAAATCTTTTATACAAAAGTGGGCGTGGTCCTTAACCGATTTTGTTAATTTTTCTTCAAAGCATTCCTTATAGTAAAGGCAACCTCTCTTCCGAATTTTGTTACGATAGGGTTAACGATTTTTGATTTGTGATTAATAATATTTGTAAAATTGAGTTTATCACAAGTGGGCGGTGCCACGCCCATTTTCAACATTTTTTTCAAATTTTTAACAGGAGTCCCAGTATCAGTCCACACGTCAACTTTAAACATTCTAGGTGTATTATTTACTAAATAATCAGGTTTTTTGTGTTTTCCAAAATGTTATACATATAAAAAGTGGGCGTGGTTGTAGTCCAATTTCGCTCATTCTCAATACCAATCTATTCTGGGTCCAGATAAGCTCGTGTACCAAATTTGATATGTGAAGGTATCTCAATATTTACTCAAGTTATCGTGTTAATGGACAGACGGACGGACATGGCTCAATCAAATTTTTTTTCGATACTGCTGATTTTGATATAGGGAAGTCTATATCTATCTCGATTCCTTTATACCTGTACAATAGGGCGGGTCGCTCATTGATCTGTGAAAATCGTATTCTAGGGATCAAAATAAAAAACTTTGCCGAAGGAACCATACCTCTAAAACGAATTCTGATGTCCCCCCCCTTTGGTTCGAACTTTTGGGTAGGGGCAATTTCAATTCTACCTGCTGTGTCTTGTGGTGGCTTAAAAAAACAACACAAGCAATTTTACGATCTGCAATTGTTTCATTTTTTAAAACGGTTGAATAAAAAACCCACACAACTATGTTTACGACATGCAAATGCATCACAGTGATGCCTTGGTTTTAAAAGGGGGTTGTAAAAGCGCTAATTTCTAATAAATTTTTTAATTTCTTTTCTATAACTAAGTTAAATTCATTTTTTCATTTACATATGTTCTGACTAAATAAATTTCTAAAGAGAAAAATAAACTCCAAAAAGAAAAAACATAGGCATTTCAAAGTGGGATTTTTGAAAATTTGCCCCTACGACCCAAAGGGGGGGAGACATCAGAATTCGTTTTAGAGGTATGGTTTCTTCTGCAGAGTTTCTTGTTTTGATCCCTAGAATACGATTTTCACAGAGCAATGGGCAATTTTTTTGCCCCCCCACAAATCGACCCGGCCTAGTGTACAACCAACAGTTATCCAATCAAAGTTATAATACCCTGTGTACAAGTACAGTGGGTATAAAAAGCTAAGTCGTTAAGATTGTGTCACATATCTAGGAGTATTTCTGGCATATAAGATAAACTGCGGGCTCTAAACGGAACAAAGATTGATACGAGCTTACGGGGAATGCATGCCTGCAAAGTATTGCTAGCGTAAAAAGGTTGATCTAGAGACCAGAACTCAAGGCATGTATGTACAAGGAAACTAGCGAAGCTGATTGAGGTGAACTACATAAAAACTATATGAAAGAAAGTTCAATGGTCTGCTTCTGTGGGGCGGTCATAGGCGGTCAGGCTTTTCAGAGATTTTAAATGTAATATTGAACATACCTCCGATTGACCGTTGTTTTAAGCAGACGACATCTCATGGTGTCCTCAGGCTAAGGGAGTTAAACCTCGTACAATGTTAATGGTTCCATACGCTCTTTTACAGAAAAGATTGAAAAGATGAAGAGCTCACTCACAAAATTACCGATAACCATCTAGCCGTCTGGCTTTTCACGATCTTGGGCCAGCGACGATAATGGAAACAAAATTACCGGTAACCATCCAGCCATCCGGCTCCTTGCGAACTTGGGTCATCGACGATAACATAAGGTCAACTTGGTCAATGCATGGAGTGGGCAATGCATCTGGCGAGTGGACATAGTGTTTCCCTTATTTGGGTGCAGTCTCGAAATTTGATGTCGCAGAAACTAAAGTGCCATTGCACGCACCCTCATGACGCAACAAAGATCTTCTCCTTCTTTTAGCAGTGCTTTGCGCCATTCAATAGGTGGGAACACACACAAATTCTCACTTATATCCTCTTACGGAAGTCCAAGAAACCCTGCCATTTTAATATAGTATATTAAGGCTGCATAAGTACCAGTTACATTACCATAGTATCCAGGTGGAAATTGTGCCAGAGTGACACGCGTCTCTCTGGGAAGTCTGCTTTCCGCCACTGCGAGTTCCGGGTATTTCAAACTGAGAACGTAGTTGGGCGGGCATTTATAGGCATACAACTTTGACGATAGTTTTTGGATGACTCTGATGATTTATGTTATTTTGGTTTAATCGTCTGAATTCTTTTGTGACAGATTTCTTCATAGTGCTTTCGGAGATGATTTATTGTGTACCTGGGAGGCGGGGTCTCTTGAATCAGATGTCTGTTAGGATGCTAAAATTTCTGAGTATTTAAAAAGACTGTTTGTTAAGCGTTTTGTGCTTCTCCTTTGTGGAATATAATAGGAAGATGATTTTCTGGTGACATAAGAAGACTTTCCTTGGCAGTTTTGGGTTCGTGGTTTTGACAGATCTGTCATTTCTCCCAGTGTGGTTCCCTCATCAAGGCTCGCCTCTACCAGCACTGAACTAGCAACACTAGCAATAGATGGAAGTTTTACAGTCAAGTAGATCATGTGCTCATTTACAAGGAAAAACGATTTTTGCGGTTCTTAACAACCGAGAGAGGAATGGGGAAGAGGAATCATCTGGGGCATGGGAACGGTTAACTTTTACACGGATGGGTCGAAGCTGGACGGAAAGGTTGGTGGGGGGACCTTTTGTCAAGAGCTAAATGTAAGCCGCAAGTTTAAGGCTGATCAGTGCAGTGTTTTCCAAGCGGAAGTTGCTGCGATTAAGGATGCGGTGGATGAAATGCTATCCAGTGCTACTACGGTTAGGGAATTTAACATCTACTCTGATGGCCAAGCGGCTATCGAGGCCTTGAGCTCAACTACAGTGCGATCAAGGGTGGTCTGGGAGTGCCTGACCTCGTTTGCGATTGCATCGAATTATTTTACAATTAAGATTATCTGGGTCCCGTGTCATAGT
Organism: Eurosta solidaginis; assembly: GCF_040869045.1. Lineage (NCBI taxonomy): Eukaryota > Metazoa > Arthropoda > Insecta > Diptera > Tephritidae > Eurosta > Eurosta solidaginis. Next base: position 204,681,509 of record NC_090323.1, on the reverse strand, counting down.
AATATCCCGGGTAACTGTCAAGCGGATCTGTTATCCCGCATCGGTACAACTGAACCGGATTAAGATGGCTGTAGGGATTTCGGGATTCCGCTGGCCACTTGTGGATTGCTCCTCCATAGCTGGCCCTTGAGTCAGCTCAGCAAACGTAGCAAGATCTTTCTGGCCGAAAGTGGATGGCAGGAGGTCTGCTGAAATAATTGGGTTCACTAAGGCTCACCTATCAATGGTCATTGCGGTTCTGACAGGGCACTGTCCCATGGGTATCCATGCGGTACTTCTGAATATACTGGAAACTCCATCCCGCAGCAGCTGTATGGAGGATGATGAGGTGGAATCACCAAATCACTTTATGCTTGATTGCCCAGCTTTACTAGGCGAAAGTACTTCGGTCGCGACTCACTTGGATCACCCGAGGATTTATCCAAAGTTGAGACCGGTATCATTCGGAGCTGTATCGTTGCTACCCAACGATTATCTGAGTAGCTATATCTACGTTACCGTTATTTTATTGCGTGTGGTATCACAGCGGTCCTTCATGTTGTCCAAGTGAGCTCCCCTTATTAGGGCAGCTACCACCTAACCTAACATCTTAAGAAGGAATAAATTTATATAAGTTGAACGTACCGGACATTGGACAAAATACGGCTGGAGCACTGACAGTGCGAATGAATTGTCGAAGCAGAACAAAGTTTTTTAGATATCCCTCTTTCGCCAGTTTCCCAAAGCCTAAGAATTTTCGAACTGGGGAGTTTAGTAAATATATAAAACCCCATGGAATGGATATAGTGAAGAGGATTACCACCTGGGCTTTTGAAGAAACATTCTTCAGTCTTCTGACAATATTTGTTGGTTCTTAATTTACGGCGCTAATTGAAATCAAAGAGAACTCGACAGACAAGCCAAGGTATTAGGATGATATTTCGCATTCCTTAAGTTAACCCACTGCAGCAACTTTCCATGGAATTAACGGCTATAAAGGAAGCCACTCGACAGTCAATATCCAAGAATTCCACGCCCGTATTAATTTAATTCGAAGGCAGTCCTAATTTGAGTGATATGAAATATATTAGACAGGGCTACACTTTAATTAAAGCCATTGACCGAAAAAGATATCCTAATCTCTTCGTAAATTGAGAAGCGGTAGTCTTGGGAAGTGTTATTGGGGTCTGGGAAATGTGCCTTTGAAACTAGCAAAGAAGGAGACTAAACAGGCAGAGTTAATTAGTAAAGTAACATCACTCCTCCTCTTGCAAATACAATATCGCCCTCCGTTTCACAGCGAAAGCTAAAACGAATAAGGCGCTGGAACCCATATACTTAATTCAGTGCCTGACAGTAAATGTAATTTGTTAAGTGTTAATTCATTTCAAAAAATAAGGCTCCCAAGTCATGATTAAATAGAGTGCTTTCAAAGAACTTCATGCAGAAAGCGAAAAGATTTACCCACCCTAACAGATTTATGCTACTTACATATGTGTACAAATACTTTGGCTCTTATTCCACATTTTGATTACATTTTGCAATTATTCTTTTAAATATGCCACTTGTTGACTTTTGCTTTCTTTTGGGAATACTAAAATAGCCCAATTAAATACACACTTCCAATTATAATTCAGCAAAACGATGCGTGTAGAGTCAACATTGTAGATATATTAACAATTGTACATGTACCAGTGCTCCAAAATAATTGAAATTTACATTTTTTATTCCCAGCTGTACTAGTACATAGGGTACTATAAATTTGATTTGATAACGGTTGATTGTGCAGGTATAAACGAATTGAGATAGATATAGACTTCCATATATCAAAATCATCAGTATCGAAAAAAATTGATTAAGCCATGTCCGTCCGTCCGTCCGTTAACATAATAACTTCAGCAAATATTGAAATATCTTCACCAATTTCGGTATACAGGCTTATCTGGACCCGTATTGGTGTTGGAAAAGAGCGAAATCGCATTATGACGTCCACTTTTTCGATGTCGCAAATTTAGAAAAATGGAACAAATGAGATAATTCAAAAACAAATACCGCTAAGCTAATGAAATTTGGTGGAGGGACTGCAGGTTTGGTCACACCCGGGTCCTGAAACAGGTCCCCGAAACCTTCTTAAAGTTAGACCATACAATACTGTCCCCTTGCTGGGACAACAAATTTTCCACAGGAAACCCAGAGAGGAACGAGTGGGCAAACGGCAGGGAGCCGAATATTTAAACTGAATAACAGAGTCAGCAGCGGAATATTCTCAGAGAAGCTCAATCTGAGCAAGAGCTTACGCTTACCCGACCACTGCAATGTTTTTCAGGCTGAACTTATAGCTATCTGGGAAGCAGCTCTCTATCTTGCTAACCTGCAGGTGACCAATTCTATTTCAATTTCTCGGACAGCCAAGCTGCCATAAATTCCCTGCAATGCAGTAACACCTCGTCACTAGTGGCGTTGAAGTGCAGAGAAACCCTCAACAAACTAGCTGATAATTGCAGCCTGAGCATAGTATGGGTTCCTGGCCACTGTTTCATCTCAGGAAACTGCGCTGCGGACCAGCTAGCTAGGGAAGGCACCAACCTGCAAACAATAACCTCCGCTGGTTGGACCAGCTCTCCCCTAAACACCTGCAAACACTGATTACGATTTCTATTCACTAGTGGGCCTTCTTACAGGTCACTGTCTCATGGGCACTCACGGTGCCTATATGGGCCTACAGACAAATGACTTCTGCCGCAGCTGTAGGGACGAGGAGTAGATAGAAAGCGTAGAGCGCTATCTGTGCCACTGTCCCGCACTGTCAAAAACCAGGTACCGATGTCTCCACAGACACTCCTTTGGTTGCCTAGCGGAGCTTGAATCTGCAAACCCAAACCACATCTTGCGTTTCATCAGGCAAACGCGCTGGTTTAGCCTCACTGGGGTCTAAATATTCTTCTGAAGTAGGGAAATAGGAAATAGGGCCCCCCGCGTGGTAGCACAAGAGCAGTAGCACGGAGGCAGCCACTTCAACCTAACCTAACCTAATGAAATTTTGCCGGTGGGTTGGTTTTATTACGCGAAACATGAATTGCAAAAAATTGTGAAAATTGCCAAATAATATAGACTGAGTGAAGATAATTAAAATCGGTTAGTGTCCACGCCCGCTTTTCCTAAAAGTCTAACCTTAACAAAGTTTGCAATAACTGTATGGTATTTCACTACATTTGACTGATATTTACCTCAGCAATTGTCTGGTTGAGCTAAGAACAAAACTTAGACAAATTTTGGAAATGGGCGTGACCCGCCTCTTTTTTTATTACTCTTTCCAAAATACTTTTAATGTTCGGTTTCACCCAAACTTAGAATTTCTTACTTGTTTGGTTAAATTTTTTAATTTTTGTAGGTTTTTCATACTTTTTCGATATGGGAAATACCGTAAATAGGAAAAATACAACAATTCAATACCAAAAACCGATAAAGTGTTTAAAATTCATGAGTGTGTGTTTGCAATCCACTAAAAAAAGGCCGCCTATCACATCGGAGATTGAGGGTTCAAGTCCCGGGCAAAGCGAGATAAAAAATAAAAAAGATTTTTCAATTAGAAGAAAGTTTTTCTAAGCGTGGTCGCCCCTCGGCAGTGATTAGCAAATAATCCGAGTATATTTCTACCTTGGCGGCCACCGTGGTGTGATGGTAGCGTGCTCCGCCTATCACACCGTATGCCCTGGGCTCAACTCCCGGGCAAAGCAACATCAAAATTTTAGAAATAAGGTCTTTCAATTAGAAGACAATTTTTCTAAGCGGGGTCGCCCCTCGGCAGTGTTTGGCAACTGCTTGACAGCTGCCATGAAAAGCTCTCAGTGAAAACTCATCTGCCTTGCAGATGCCGTTCGGAGTCGGCATAAAGCATGTAGGTCCCGTCCGGCCAATTTGTAGGGAAAATCAAGAGGAGCACGACGCAAATTGGAAGAGAAGCTCGGCCTTAGATCTCTTCGGAGGTTATCGCGCCTTACATTTATTTTTTTTTTATTTATATTTCTACCTTGAAAAGCTTTTTAGTGTTGCAGATGCTGTTCGGTATCGGCGTATAATATCTTGCTCCCGTTCAGCTCATTTGTAGAAAAAATTAATAGGAGCAGAACGCAAATTGGAAGAGAAGCTCGGCCGAAAGTCTTTCCGAAGGCTATCGCGCCTTGTATTTATTTATATTGTAACGAATTTACTTGCAAATCCTCTTATTTGCCCTTTTGCTAAGTTCGTATCACTAAACTGTTGAATAAATAACTCCAATATTGAATAATGGAAAATGGCCGTTATTAAAGTACTTCACAATAACACTTATACTTTGCAACTAGCTTGCTTAACAACCAAACTGATTGATAGCTCAAATGAAACTCTACTATTGCCCGACAGATTGCCTGCTTAATCAATAACTGCTTGACAGCTCAACTCGAAACTGAATTCCAGCGCCTCTACATTTGCTGCATTTTATACTCTCTGATTTCAACGTTCGCATCTTTTAGGCGCTTCCAGAATCTACTAGTTGCCATCAGCTCTCAAACTTCTCAGCTGTAACTACAATTGCACGATTTTATAGTTTCTCTCATTGCATACTTTCAGGAGTATCTCAGATATATGCATGTGTTTGTGCATTGACTCTCCGCTGCTCGTATACGTACATGGTACATATGTGTAGACGCAATTATTGTTTCGTTTATGTAGATACATAATGATTGAATTATTGATGTGAATTTTCGTCACTGCTTAGCATCAGCCTAGAGATAGCAGCATCCCTTAGTTTTGCTAATATTCGTAACACTGCCTTCCACCTAAGTCTGATCGTCCCGATCAGACAAATCTCCCAATTCAAACGACGCTAGCATCTCCAAATGTACCACTCTTCTACTCCGTGGATTCCCAATTGTTTGTATGCGGTAGATGTTGCCAATGATCTTCTTCACAACTTTGTACGGGCCTTCCCAACTGCACCGATATTTGGCTGGAACACCTTTCCGCCGGTGAGGGTTGTTTAACAGTACCAAATCTCCCTCCAAGAAACCTTCCGAATTTTTGTTCTCATTGTACCTGCGTTTCATCTTACTACTCATTATTCTTGATCGTTCCCTCGCACTCTGTTGTTTGACATATTGACTTTGCATCATCATTATCGTCTGGACGTTTCACAACAGTAGTGCGCGCTGGCTTGAAACCACCCTTGCATTCTTTCTGAAAAATTCTTTCAGTCGTTTTAATGCGTCCATTAGGGTTTGTCGATGCCGGTCTTTTTCTCGCAGGTACTTTTAATTTCGCTTTATTTGGCCCATTCGATCCATCAACCTTTTCTTTTGACTTTCGTGGCCTTTGTTGAGTCTTCTCCACCATTACTCGATTACTACTGAACCCTTTCTCCAACTTGAAGTTAAGTGGTATATCCTGGTTGTCATAACGCATCACCCTTGTCTGCATATCGATCTCGATGTCATGGTCAACCAAGAAGTCCACTCCCAATATGACTTCCTCAACGATCTTCGCCATAACGAATTTGTGTAGAACCGTGACCTTTCCAATCAAGACTCCACATATCACTTCTCCCTGAACTTGGTTATACTCGCCAGTGACCGTACGCAACCTTGCTCCAGGTAACGGTTTTATTCTCCAGTTTACCAAGTCAGATCGGATCAAGGAATGAGATGCGCCCGTATCTACAGTCAGTACACGTTCTTTACCATCCACATTCCCTCTGACGGTAAGAATGCTCGATTTTCTAACAATTTGCAACACAGATATCACAGGGCATTCAATAGCTGGATCTAGCTCTCGATCTCTACCTCTTACTCGCTCTTGCTCATCTCCTCCAGCTTTGCGTTTACGGCCACCCACATTGTTGGAACTATTAGGACCAAGATCGCAATGACGTGCAATGTGACCTGACTTCCCGCACTTGAAGCATTTGATAACTTTTTCACTCCGCTTTTGCGATCCTTTCAGCACCTCCAATATTGCGTCTACCCACTCTGGCCTCTACTTCCACACGGCGTGCTTTTGACATTGGCTTACACAGAAGCGACGCTGTTTCCTGATGCCATTTGTAAAGCTCTGAATCTTTACCCTTTCAGTGTATTCCACGGGTGCGACCGCATTCGCTAAATGTTCTAGCCTTTCAATATCCGACGCAAACTCTTGCAATGTTTCACCAGGCCTCTGGAAGCGGTTCAGCAACTCCATTTGGTATATCTATCTCCTATGCTCAGTTCCGTATCGTCTCTCTAGAGCGCCCATCAATGCTTCATAACAGTTCCGTTCGCCCTCTGGAATGGTTTGTAAAATCTCAGCTGCAGGTCCTTTCAACGCCATGAACAGTGCAGCAACTTTATCTTCAGCATTCCAGTTGTTCACTGCTGTGGTCTTCTCAAACTGTAGCTTAAAGACCTGGAAAGGAACAGAACCGTCAAAGGATGGTGTTTTTACCTTCGTAATGCTTGCTGAAATAACTGGGCGATTTAGTTGCAGCTCCTGTATACGACCTTTTAAAGCATCTACCTCAGCGTCGATTTTGTTCTCAAACTGCATTATTTTTTCGTCCATACGGGCTTCTAGTTGTGCAGAGATCTGCGATGATACCTGTGCTGAAATTTGTCCCGTCATTTCGGATATACGTGCCTCCTGTGCTTCAATCCTGGATGCTATTTGTGACGACATTTCGGATATACGTGCCTCCTGTGATTCCATTTGGGATACCATATATGTCTTCTGTTCTGCCAGTTAAGATGTTATATTTGTCTTTTGTTCTTCCAGTTGATTTTCCATCTTTGATGTAATACGTGTCTCCTGTGATTCCAGTTGGGATGTCATATATTTTTTCTGTTCTTCCAGTTGAGATGACACTGTCGATGTTTGAGCAGATATTGCAGCCAAAATCATAATTCCATTGCCTGTCGCAGTCGTTCCTGAAGTTCTAGTTTAATGCCGGTTGTATTCAATCTACGGCTCTCCAACTCCTTCTTCAGTTGCTGGATCTTCAATTCACTTAACTTTGGCATGTCCAAGTTATATACGCTATCTTGGGAATTTATTCAACAATTCCTCTTCTGACACCAATTGTAACGACTTTACTTGCAAATCCTCTTATTTGCCCTTTTGCTAAGTTCGTATCACTAAACTGTTGAATAAATAACTCCAATATTGAATAATGGAAAATGGGCGTTATTAAAGTACTTCACAATAACACTTATACTTTGCAACTAGCTTGCTTAACAACCAAACTGATTGATAGCTCAAATGAAACTCTACTATTGCCCAACAGATTGCGCGCTTAATCTATAACTGCTTGATAGCTCAACTCAAACTGAATTCCAGCGCCTCTACATTTTCTGCCTTTTATACTCTCTGATTTCAACGTTCGCATCTTCTAGGCGCTTCCAGAATCTACTAGTTGCCATCAGCTCTCAAACTTCTCAGCTGTAACTACAATTGCACGATTTTATAGCTTCTCTCATTGCATACTTTCAGGAGTATCTCAGATATATGCATGTGTTTGTGCATTGACTCTCCGCTGCTCGTATACGTACATGGTACATATGTGTAGACGCAATTATTGTTTCGTTTATGTAGATACATAATGATTGAATTATTGATGTGAATTTACGCCACTGCTTAGCATCGGCCTAGAGATAGCAGCACCCCTTAGTTTTGCTAATATTCGTAACAATATTTAATTTACTACCAAAGACTGATAAAGTGACTTGACGAATGTGTTGACTATGACGCAAAATAAAAATTGCGGAAAATGGACATGGCACCCCCTACATGTACAAAAAGAAGATTTAGAAGTTTTGCGAGCCGTGAATCGACGAAAGCCGTTGAAGATCTAATTTTGGAAAGGAGGCTATCCTTGGGACTATATATACATATGCATATACACTATTTTTTGTAAATAATCACAACAACACAAAACAGCAAGCAACCACACTTATGTACATGTTCACATGAAAGCAAGCAATATAGAATATTCCACACACATAACCAGCAGCTTAAAGCAAAGATATTATCTCACATGCACACACAGTCATCAGCTAAGAGACGAAGTTGTTACTCACACATACACACGCATATAGCTAAATAACCAAGTATGCGATACAACTCTTACATGTTCGTGAAAAGTCTAGACCTTAGGAGAAATATGCGAACGAAGCAACAGAGAGTATAAAAGCTGCGCAAGCTGAGGAATAACGAATCAGTTCGGTTTAAACACGCTTCTGTGAAGTACATGTTAGTGAAGTATAATTGTACTACTCCCAAAGTAGTCTAAATAAAGACCATTTTGCAATACTGAATATTGGAGTTATTTATTCGAAAGTTCAGCGATTCGAACGTTCTTCTGATAACTGATAATTATTGATAATTATAGGAACTCCCAAAAATTCGTTACACTATGTGGAAATTGATCAAATCGCTTGACGACCAGACCCACTTTATATTTTTTCTTTTTTAAGTCTGATGCTAACAAACAATTCAATATCTTTGCGTTATACAATTAAATTATGTACACTAATATTTCATCTCAGCATTTTCATCTTAGTATGAAAACTTAAAAATTTGTGAAAATGGGCGTGGCACCGCATTGACATCCTTATCAATAAGGCGTGGCGCCGCTCACTTTCTTGTTTATTGCTTAATAAGGCTATTATATTTGACCAATCTTAGTAAAATTTCGTAAGAGCAAAGTGGCCGCCGTGGTGTGGAGGTGGCATACGCGGCAACAACACCAAAGATCCAGTGTTCGAAGCCTTGGAAAAGCGACATTAAAACTGTTTACAAACAGGTTTTCCGCGCGGTGTCGCCCTCAGCAGTGCTTTGGCAAATTTTCCAAGTGTATTTCTGAAATAGAAAACTTTTAGGTGAAAATGCATCTTACAGATGTCGTTCGACGATTCGAGAATGTGACCTCGCCCACTTTTTCGATATCAAAAGTTCGAGAAATAGAAAAAATGCACAATGCATTAGCAAATACTGATGAAATGGTAAAACTTGGCGAGTGTATTAACTTCCACTTTAGTGGAAGTTTAAAAGTTTTGCAAGTCGTGAATAAAAAGCCATTGATATCACTTTTCAATTTGGCGGAACTAAGAACCATAGGTCATAGTTTTTCTATATATGTAGATTTGAGCATTACTCAATGTCGTCCTATCTTAGCTTTACCTGTTATTACTTATTGCCACGAAACACTGTACATGAGTATGCAAAACAATGTTCAATTGCTAATTGAAATATATCTTTTCTTTTATAACTGATATTTGAAATTATTTGAGTGTTATTCTGGTGCACTGACATATACCGCAAATGTGTGCGCATGTAATCGAATGTGACGGATGTACGCATAATTTTCTAAAAATAATTGAAATTGTGTCCCAATAAGCAAAGTAGAAAACCGTTTTCTCAAATAAACACTAAGCCTATAAAAGGTTGATTTTTTGTTTGCAAACTGTTTAGAAACAAGCGTGAAATAATTGAAACGACTCGTTGTTTTAAAGCTTATAAATGTGAACTCATAAAAAAATTTCTAACAGAAAGCTCGTTATAAATGGTTTCCAAAGCATTTTATAATCGTTTTTATTTATGCCAATAATTTCAACAATATTAACATATACATACATATTATGTACGGCGGCCGCCGTGATGTGATGGTAGCGTGCTCTGGCATCCACACCAAAGTTCCTGGGTGCACGCACCGGGCAAAGCAACATCAAAATTTTAGAAACAAGATTTTTCAATTAGAAGAAAATTAGAAGACATTTCTTTTAGGTTAAAGTTAAGTAAAAATGGTTAAGCCTTTTTAAAAATTAAGCGACCAATTTGAAAGCTTTCATTCGTTTGTAGAATAAAAGAATAAAAATTGGGTAAATTTCACAAAAGTTTTCGCTAAAAATAATATTGTTGTTGTTTTATTAAAATCCAAGCAATTACACGCAAACATATCCGTAGCATCTGAAAATACGGGTACCGGTGTGTCTAAGTAACATGGTTTTTTTTTTTCAACATTTGGTATAAAAGAGTTACATACATACAAACATACCAGTAAAGCTAATACTTGGACTTTAACATCCTCTCTTTAATATTCAATAAAAAACAAATAAGGGTGTCTAAGTTCGGGTGTAATCGAACACTATATACTCAGCGTGAGTTTGAATTATACAGTTCATAAATTACTTTTCTAATATATATTGTGACGAATATTAGTGACACTAAGTGATACTCACATCACTAATCTGATACTAAGTAAATAAAGCCACAACAGCAATAAAGCAAGCAGTCACTTGTATCTACATAAACGAATCACTAATTATGTCTACACATATGTACGTACACGCAGCGGAGAGAAACGCACAATCACTTTCATATATCTTATCTGAGATGCTCACAAAAGTAGGCAATCATTTGTGCAAGTATCACTCACATACACACGCGCATATGAGAAGCTATAACGTGCATCTGTAGTTATAGCTGGTAATTTTATAGCTGGTAACTATGCTAAATTCTAGAAATGCCCAGAAGTATGCGAACGAGGAAATCACAGAGTATAAAAGGAGGTAAAGCTGCAAATCATTGCACTAAATTCGTTACAATATTATCAAAAGGGTGTGTGTCTATTAACTAATATTTTTATACTCAGTTGAGCAGAGCTCGCAGAGTATATTAACTTTGATTGGATAACGGTTGGTTGTACAGGTATAAAGGAATCGAGATAGATATAGACTTCCATATATCAAAATCATCAGTATCGAAAAAAAATTCGATTGAGCCATGTCCGTCCGTCCGTTAACACGATAACTTGAGTAAATTTTGAGGTATCTTGATGAAATTTGGTATGTAGGTTCCTGAGCACTCATCTCAGATCGCTATTTAAAATGAACGATATCGGACTATAACCACGCCCACTTTTTCGATATCGAAAATTTCGAAAAATCGAAAAAGTGCGATAATTCATTACCAAATACGGATAAAGCGATGAAACTTGGTAGGTGAGTTGAAATTATGACGCAGAATAGAAAACTAGAAAAATTTTAGACTATGGGCGTGGCACCGCCCACTTTTGAAAGAAGGTAATTTAGAAGTTTTGCAAGTTGTAATTTGGCAGTCGTTGAAGATATCATGACGAAATTTGGCAGGAACGTTACCCTTATTACTATATGTATGTTTAATAAAAATTAGCAAAATTAGAGAACGACAACGCCCAATTTAAAAAAAAAATTTTTTAAAGTCAAATTTTAAAAGAAAAGTTAATATCTTTACAGTATATAAGTAAATTATGTCAACATTCAACCCCAGTAATGGTATGGTGCAACAAAATACAAAAATAAAAGAAATTTTCAAAATGGGCGTGGCTCCGCCCTTTTTCATTTAATTTGTCTAGGATACTTTTAATGCCATATGCCGAACAAAACATTACCAATCCTTGTGAAATTTGGTAGAGGCTTAGATTCTAGGACGATAACTGTTTTCTGTGAAAAAGGGCGAAGTCGGTTGAAGCCACGCCCAGTTTTATACACAGTCGACCGTCTGTCCTTCCGTTCGGCCGTTAACACGATAACTGGAGCAAAAATCGATATATCTTTACTAAACTCAGTTCACGTACTTACCTGAACTCACTTTATATTGGTGTGAAAAATGGGCGAAATCCGACTATGACCACGCCCACTTTTTCGATATCGAAAATTACTAGAAATGAAAAAAAAAAATCCCATATTAATATACCAAATACGAAAAAAGGGATGAAACATAGTAATTGGATTGGTCTATTGGCGCAAAATATAACTTTAGAAAAAAACTTTGTAAAATGGGTGTGACACCTACCATATTAAGTAGAAGAAAATGAAAAAGTTTTGCAGGGCGAAATCAAAAGCCCTTGGAATCTTGGAAGGATAACTGTTAGTGGTACTACATGTATAAATAAATTAGCGGTACCCGACGGATGATGTTCTGGGTCACCCTGGTCCACATTTTGGTCGATATCTCGAAAACGCCTTCACATATACAACTACCACCACTCCCTTTTAAAACCCTCATTAATACCTTTAATTTGATACCCATATCGTACAAACACATTATAGAGTCACCCCTGGTCCACCTTTATGACGATATCTCGAAAAGGCCACCTATAGAACTAAGGCCCACTCCCTTTTAAAATACTTATTAACACCTTTCATTTGATACCCATATCGTACAAACAAATTCTAAAGTCAGCCCTGGTTTATGGCGATATCTCGAAAAGGCGTCCACCCATAAAACTAAGGCCCACTCCGTTTTAAAATACTCATCAACACCTTTCGTTTGATACCCATATCGTACAAACGCATTCTAGAGTCACCCCTGGTCCACCTTTATGGCAATATCTCGAAAAGGCGTCCACCCATAGAACTAAGGCCCACACCGTTTTAAAATACTCATCAACACCTTTCGTTTGATACCCATATTGTACAAACGCATTCTAGAGTCACCCCTGGTCCACGTTTATGGCGATATCTCGAAAAGGCGTCCACTTATAGATTTAAGGCCCACTCCCTTTTAAAATACTCATTAACACCTTTCATTTGATACCCATATTGTACAAACGCATTCTAGAGTCACCCCTGGTCCACCTTTATGGCAATATCTCGAAAAGGCGTCCACCTATAGAACTAAGGCCCACGCCATTTTAAAATACTCATTAGCACCTTTCATTTGATACCCATATCGTACAAACAAATTCTAGAGTCACCCCTGGTCCACCTTTATGGCGATATCTCGAAAAGGCGTCCTCCTATAGAACTTAGGCCCACTCCCTTTTAAAATCCTCATTAATACCTTTCATTTGATACCCATATCGTACAAACAAATTCTTGAGTTACCCCTGGTCCACCTTTATGGCGATATCTCGAAAAGGCGTCCACCTATAGAATTTAGGCCCACTCCGTTTTAAAAAAATCATTAACACATTTCATTTGATACCCATATCGTACAAACAAATTCTAGAGTCACCCCTGGTCCACCTTTATGGCGATATCTCGAAAAGGCGTCCACCCATAAAACTAAGGCCCATGCCCTTTTAAAATACTCATTAACACCTTTCATTTGATACCCATATCGTACAAACAAATTCTAGAGTCACCCCTGGTCCACCTTTATGGCGATATCTCGAAAAGGCGTCCACCCATAAAACTAAGGTCCATGCCCTTTTAAAATACTCATTAACACCTTTCATTTGATACCCATATCGTACAAACAAATTCTAGAATCACCCCTGGTCCACCTTTATGGCGATATCTCGAAAAGGCGTCCTCCTATAGAACTTAAGCCCACTCCCTTTTAAAATCCTCATTAATACATTTCATTTGATACCCATATCGTACAAACAAATTCTTGAGTTACCCCTGGTCCACCTTTATGGCGATATCTCGAAAAGGCGTCCACCTATAGAATTTAGGCCCACTCCGTTTTAAAAAAATCATTAACACCTTTCATTTGATACCCATATCGTACAAACAAATTCTAGAGTCACCCCTGGTTCACCTTTGGCGATATCTCCAAAAGGCGTCCACCCATAAAACTAAGGCCCACTCCCTTTTAAAATACTCATTAACAGCTTTCATTTGATACCCATATCGTACAAACAAATTCTAGAGTCAGCCCTGGTCCACCGTAATGGCGATATCCCTAAATGGTGTCCACCTATAGAACTATGGCCTACTCCCTTTTATAATACTCTTTAATACCTTTCATTTGATACCCATGTCATACAAACACATTCCAGGGTTACCTTAGGTACATTTTACTACAAGGTGATTTTCCCTTATTTTGTCTCCATAGCTCTCAACTGAGTATGTAATGTTCGGTTACACCCGAACTTAGCCTTCCTTACTTGTTCATTATAAGGGAGATATGTATACCAACTTATGTATACGTCAACTCTTCTTAGAGGTACGGCTCCAAAAACGTGATATATTGCTTGAACAAAAAAGGGGGCGATGCTACGCCCATTAAAGAGTTTCCAAATTTTCCTTTTTCTTTCTATAATGCCACTTTGATAAAATATCACTGATATAAAACAATGTTTCGAATAGATTGCGCATATTATGAACTTTTCCGAAAATCTCTTAAATAAAGTGGTCTGTAGCCGTTCTAGGCAATTTTTACTAGAAATATTTCTTGTTATAAGCCTAACATGTGGATCAAATTTTATTATTTTTTTGAGGCTTTAAAAATTTTGTGTAATGTTTGATCGAAATAGGGGCGTGGCACCATCCATTAAAAAAAATATCTCCCAATTTCCCCTTACAATAATACTTGGTAAGTGAAATATCATTGATACAATAATATTTTTCGCTGACATATAGCTTATTATTCTAGTCTACGACTCTTTTATTTATTTATTTATTAGTCTAAAAATTTAGCAATTAATCAGACTAAATATATTTACGGATTACAGATAAATTTAAACATCTTTTTTATAAAATTGGGTGGGTTTAAATCGAGCTCAAGGCTTAACAATAATTATTTTATGATTATTATTATTATATGTGACCCGGTCTATGAAAAGGTGGCTTATGACTCAAAAAAAATTTCTCCACTTTTTTTCTGGTTTCGGTAGTTTTTGAGACGCTTTTTCACGTGGTGAAAACTAGAAAGTCCTAACTTGGTTAGAAGTGTACTAAAAATGTAGAGAAAGAAGAGCACAAATGAAAGACGATGAAGCCTTTGGTTCCTTCGATGCCACTTTGGTGGCTGGTGCAGCATCCTCAGATTTTTTTACAGCATTTTTTTCGATGGCAATGGAGCCAAAATATCGGACAGAAACTGGTTTGTGCTTTGCCTTTTGGGCATGACTGTTCATAATGCAAAAGAAAAACTACTAAGAAACTGAAGAAATGCATTGTTTATCTTTAACAGCTGTTTCTCGCAATTTCTTTTTTGAGTCATAAGCCACCTTTTCATAGTCCGGGTCACATATAACAATATAACAACAAAAATTTTTAATTCATCACAGGATAGAAGTAGAAATAATGAAGACAATCAAGCAACCGCTGCGATAGCTGAATGGTTGTGGCAGCGGCGCCTAAACGGTGCCGATGAAGGAATTTAGCAGTTCCCAAAATGGATCTATACAACGAGCTTTGGCAGTTGTCTAAATTTTTTTCTTTCTTCTATTCTAATTAAAAATTTTTTTCAATTAAGAAAAAAAACATGTATCGATTCAAACCCACGATCTTACAAACCAGTGGCCGATATAACAACAAAAATTATTCGGCGTGGTCTTTAACCGATTCCGTCCATTTTCACTAAAAATATATGCCCTGCTATAAAGAAAGTATACATTCCCAGCTTATTAACGATATGTTAATTTTTCTTTAAATTATGGCTCCAGAAACATAGAAAATTGCTTAGTCGAAAAAGGGGCAGTATCCAATTTCAAAAATTCTAATATTTTCTAACCTTTGGTAATAATTCCAATCAGAAAGTAAAACACTATTGCAAGCTCTTTTTTGCAAAGGTATAGCTTTTTATATTCGTCTACAATTCTTTTAAAAATCTTTTATATAAATGTGGGCTTGGTCTTTAATCGATTTCGTTTATTTTTCTACCGATATCGTCCATTTTTTCGAAAAATATTTTAAGAAAAATATGTTTACACAATCCTATTGCGGTCCGTTAATGTTTCTTCGAGTTATGGCTCCCGAAACATAGAAAATTACTTAGTCATAAAAGGGGCGTGACACGTCCAAATTTGAAGTTTTTCCTCGTTATTGTTATAAATCCACTTGGAAAATGAAATACCATTGATATAAAGCTCTTTTCTGCAAAGATATAGCTTATTTTATTCGTCCACGACCCTTTTCAAAATCTTTTATATAAAAGTGGGCATGGTCCTTAATCGATTTCGTTTATTTTTCTACGAAGCATTTCATATAGTAAAGGTAATCTTTTTGCTGAATTTTGTTATGATATGTTTAACGGTTATTTATTTATGATAAATAATATTTGTAAAATTGATTTTATCACAAGCGGGCAGTGCCATGCCCATTTTTTTGTAAATTTTATCAAGAGTCCCAATTTCAGTCCACATATCAGGTTTTACCATTCCAGGTGCATTATTTACTGAATAATCAGGTGTTCTGCGTTTTCCAAAATGTTATATATTGTAACGAATTTACTTGCAAATCCTCTTATTTGCAATCCTCTGCTAAGTTCGAATCACTAAACTGTTGAATAAATAACTCCAATTTGTAATAATGCAAAATGGCCTTTATTAAAGTACTTCACAATAAGAAACTGTGCAACGAATAGCTTGCTTAATAACCACACTGATTGATAGCTCAATGAAACTCTACTATTCAAAATAACACTGCTATTGCTCGCTAGATATCGTCTTAATTAAACCGCTTGACAACTCAAATCAAACTGAATTACTTTTTACTCGCTTGTGCCGCTTTTATAGTTTACGCTGCATACATCTAGGCTCTTCTCTTTCCAGAACTTACCAACTATTTCGAGTGTTTATAGTTCTCATATAGTTTCTACTTGTTTACAATTTTCTACTTTTCAGCGTCTCTCAGATGTATGTGAGTTTGTAGTTTACAGTCTCTCGCACACACATAGGCGTATAAGTAAATACATCTGTGTGTGACATCTTTCGGCTGCCTTATATATGTGTATACATGATTTGATTATTGACGTAAATAACTTAGTGATGTTAATATCCGTGACAATATGTATATAAAAAGTGGGCATGGTTAGCATCCCATTTCGCTCATTTTAAATACCGAAGGGAGATGAGTGCCAAGGAATCTATATACCAAATTTCAATACGGTATCTCGATATTCACTCAAGTTATCGTGATCAGAGACAGACAGACGTACAGACGGACGGACATGGCTAAATCAATTCCTTTTAACACGCTTATATTAGCTTCACTTTTATGTTTGTAACTCTCTAGGCTAGGCGCGAAGAGACCCATCTAGCGGCAATTATTGAAAAAGGCAATGGTTAAGTTATTAGCTACAAAACGAGTTGTGCTTAATTGCGGAGACACAAACCTGTGTGCTACGGCGTGTTGATTAGTTTTTTAAACTATATTTATGTTATTTCATCCCTAGAATTTTGATATATGGAAGTCTATATTTATCTCGATTCGTTTATGCCGTTTCGATCAACCGTTATATTACCAAAGTTAATAAAAGCGAGTTTATTTATCGTGGCACTCGAAAGTTCCCAATAAAAATTTAAGCTTGAATCCCATTGAGAGTGGTTCAAAATGCTGTTTCTCAAGTTGAGAAAAAGTTAGTTCTCAACTTGTGTACAAATGTGATTTTCTAATTGGGCTTAAATGTTCCAGTATTACACTATTTCTAAAAAAAAAATGAATAAAAATATATTTATAATTCATAGATGTTGCTAAACTCTTGTTTATTTTTATTTTTTCAGTACAATATTTAAGCAGCCGTTATCCTTGGTGATGCCATCTCGCAGAAAACTTGTATGCTCAACTTAACCTTAATTAAATCCAAAGTGGTATATCAGCTGTTACATACAAACAAGGTAAATCAAACAAGGTAGAAGTAGCAACTGAAATATTTTGTTATTTGTAGGAATACTTTTTCAAAAAATTTTAAACAAGCGTATTAACCCTTTGTGGGCCGACTATAAATTTTGGGTTTACAAAAATCAAACTATTGACTAGTTGGACTTCGTCTGGGTGTGAAACAGATTATTTGGGCGAATAATTTCAGCAAGAGTTGTTGCTCTTGCTCACTACTACAACTTTGAGCTGATTAGGAACGAAGTTAAATCTTTATTCGGTGGAGAAGATGGATATATGTGTTTTAGAACATCTGAGGGACAGTTGTTCGAAAAGATTATGGGCCTTTGTATCCGAAAACCCACGTGTATTTAGATTTGTCGCCACCCACCAGCAGTTTTCATAGTACAACTCGATTAAAAAGTAAATTTATTACAATCTCGTTTCAAAAGATAACGAATAAGAAGACAGCTTGATGATATCCAGCATACTATTCGTTAGAGGCAACTAAAATCCTTTGACCCAAAGGTTCTCGCTGCAGTCGGGCTAGTACCTGAAGGTTCTAGTACCGGAGCGCACCAGATTCATTATCATCGAATATTGTCCGTATCCATAATATTCGCTTAAATTGTCCAGACATGTTTTTGTTGTTACAACAGTTCGAAACTGTTTGCGCTGACTACTGCTCTTACAACCAGAATAGTGGGCAATTGCAGTAGAATATTAGCGCACTTGTTAGTTAGCAAAAGTAGCACAAATAGCATCCAATCAATAGCACTAAAGCCCTGAAAGGTCAAACTCCGGCGACTTGCCATATTTACTAATATAAAGCTAAGTGCCACCTTTGTCCATGCGTGAAGGAGCTGTATAGTATATTTTTGGATCTTTTGGGACTCCTTCGGCATCGTTTCGTAACCATTTCGGGATGACTTCAGAATCATTTCAAAACTATGTATATTGAAACACTTTCATGATCGCTTCCGGATTATTTAAGGTATCACTTCAGGACAACGTCTAGATAATTTCATAGAGTTATTATAAAATAAATGTTAACTATTTAAGCTTATAAATGGAACGGTTTTAAAAGTCGACTCAACATTTTATGAACAATAAGCATGCGTAAACTGCCCGAAATTGTTTCGAAATAGTTTTAAAATTATTCTAAAGCTGTCCCCCAGATCATACCTAAAATAGTCTTGGAGTTGCCCTGGAATTATTCCGAATTAGTTCCGATATAGCCTCGAAATGATTTCGAAGTCATCGCGAAATGTTCATGAAATTGCGTTGTAGTACTAAAAAAAACTAATTTCAGAAACTAAGAAATAATACTTGCTGATAGCGAAATTATATGCAACTTCTAAGAACAGCAGTTGAAACCTGAGAGCACTAGCAGAGGAAAATCTACTTTAAGCAAATTTTTCCTTCACTATTGCTTCACCAATCACTCATAGTCGAATTTATCAGAAATAAATTTTATAAATTTTTTTGGGCGCCAGCTGACACCTCCGGTCTCGAAAAAGTTAAAGTTGAAAATCTTTAAAAAAAAAAAAAAAAAACAATCCAGTTGAGCAATAAATACCATACATATTTACTATTGGACTCCAAGAATAGAATTAATCCGAAATTACATTGAACGACAAACTTGGATAGCTTACGTAGCTTAAATGTTAATAGAATGGGTGCGTTTCAAATTCTACAGACACACAATTTCCAGAACTACTGCAAAAACGTGGGCGTGGCTCTCAATCGATAGTAATAGATAGTAATCTTATTTCGCAAAAACTACTTAACGACGTATAAAAGTTATGTTCTTAGCCAATTTAGTTATGATAAGTTAATTTAGTTTTCCAATTGTTTTCGCTGGTGCTGGGGAAAGATTAACAAAATAAGTGCCGAGCCATGCCCATATCTAATTTTTTTTTTAATTTTTGTACTAAGGTCGAACATTTTTATAATGGAACATAAACAACATACTTCCACTTTTTACGGTTTAACCTTTGGCACAAAGTTAAAAAAAAAGTGGTTGTGGTTGTCAATTGATTTTAAAAATTTTCACGAATAATCCTTTTCAAGAATAATTCTGCTGCCAGATTTCAACATTTTCTTTTCCACTGCTTTTAATTTATGGATTGAGAAAGTTAAAAGAAGTGATGCCACGCCATTTTTACTTCTTTATATTAAGTCGTTTTCATGTTTATCCGCAAATTTTTAATGGAATATTAGGAGTCTTGCGATCAAGTTTTGATTGTCTTCCCATGTAGATGGAGTACTGAAGCTTGGAACATATTGTAACGATTTTGGGAAATTCCTGATAATTATACACCTTCTGCTAACGTTCGAATCGCTGAACTGTCGAATAAATAACTTCGATATTCAGTATTGCAAAATGGTCTTTATTAAGACTATTTTGAGAGTAGTACTTCACAATCACAATTATACTTCACTAATAGCGGGTTTAAATCAAACTGATTACTTATTATTCAGCTCGGTTACCTCGTGTGCCCATTTCTCATAAGGTCTAGTCGTTACACGAACATGCCTTCTAGAACAGTTGTATCTCATGCTTGGTTATTTAGCTATATACATATATATCTGATGTTTTTCTTCTAGCTATATGCATGTTTATGTGTGAGTAAAAACTTCTGCTCTTAGCTGCCGGCTACATATATGTATGTTAAATATCTCTTCGCTTCGAGCTGATGGCTATGTGTGTGGAATATTCTTGGTTGCTTTATACATAGGTGTGGCTGCTTGCTTTATTTTGTACATTTCCGTAAGTGTGATTGCTTGCTTTATTGTGTACATATACATAAGTGTGACTGCTTTCTTTTTATTGTTGTTGTAACTACATGATTACTAACATCATAGTGATGCTAATATTTGGCACAATATTTCAGAACCCGTTGACAATGCAACATGAAAGAAACAAAGTGATTGGGTCATATTTAAAAAACTCCGCTGAATTTGTAAATTTTGTACTCGAGTTTCAAAAACTTCCCTATAAGCTAGAAACGCCAAACCTTGACCATAATAGAGTTTACTAAAATGCAATATTGACCAAAAAAATTACATGGGATGGGGGAGGGATAGAAATATTTAGGGATCTTTAAAAAGTCCATATGGAGCATGTGGAATCTTCAGTAATTTCAACAAAGGAAGAAAAAACTGCCAACAGGCGACGGTTCGGGATAATCGGAAAATTCATACGGATAGGGTTTCAAGCAACTTTTCGGTGAGTTCGAGATCTGACATTTATAATTTTGTTCAGAGTTCAATGACAGTTCAACATATTTGACAAAAAATTTAGCTAAGTGTCGCGCGGATTTAGATGTTAAGCGAAATCACAGGGATCGAATGTAATACGATAAGTTTTTAAGATACTTTCTATTGACCCAACGTGCATCCTAGCATCCCCTCGCATGCATGCAGTGCCACGGGGGCTTTCTTCGCTCTTTATTACATATTCAGTTTCCACCACAACTTACTATCTAGTATAACTGGAAGGGCAGACTCCTGCGATACATTTTTTTAGTCTTACCATTGAGCTACAAACATGATGCTCCAGCGGGTTAGGGGCTTAAAATATACCCGCGGTAGGTGTGCCTGTAGTAAGAGGCGACTAAAATACCAAATTGATTGAAGGGGTTTTGTAGGGCAACCCTCCCAACGGCTTATCGAACCCAATTGTCAACCTCACCTACCCATGGCGAATCCATTTCTTCCATGTTCTGGCGACCACGAACTCCTAATGGATCTAGAGGTGGAAGGGCCGTATGGCCTAGAATGCTTCATGTGGTCATACCAAATCGTTCCCGAGACAGTCGGGCTAGTACTTTATGGTGCTTGTTACCGGAACGTACCGGATCTACATCCGGCATCTACATCCCTTAAGCCCTTGGGCGGTGTAGCCTCATCAATCAGATGTCTGTTGGGATGCCCATATTTCTGGGTATTCAACAGGAACTGTTTGGTTAGCATCTCATTTCTTTCCCTGATGGGGAGTATTCTTGCCTCAATATGTAGATGGTGTTCTGGGGACATAAGAAGATACGAGGCGGTTCTGAGCACAGTATTTTGGCAGGCCTGTAGCTTCATCCAGTGGGTAGTTTTTAGGCTCGGCGGCAATATCGGGGACGCGGAGCATGCAATCGGCCGGCCAATTGCTTTGCAAGTGGTGGTGAGCGTTTCTTTATCTTTACCCCAAGCACTTCCGGTTGCAGCTGCATGCTGTTTATTTTGTTACAAAGCTACAAAAAAGAAAGATCTTTCGATTGGCTGGAGGAAAACTTAAAAAAAGTCAAAGAAACCTTTTTCTATGAGTACAAAGGCATGCCCAGCGAAATCAGTAGGAAAAAATCGATAGATGGAAAGAGTTGGTATTTAATGCTCCACAAATTTATATACATACATACGTATATTAACTTTTTGCATAAAACAAATAAAATTTTTAGTTAGAAATTGGTTTTATGTGTACCGGCTCGAGGTCAATATTTTGGTAATAAAAACACCAGTTTTTATTTTTTATTCCGATATATTTCGGTTACACATCGGTAACCGTCTTCAAGGGACTATACAAAACAATGTAAAAACAAATTTTCATACATGTAATATGTCATATATTATAAACATACATACATTTTTGAGTTAAACGTCCGTTCGCGTTGGCGTGGAGTTTTGTACTGTCGATTTTGTTGTGAGTAAGTGTCTGTACAAGTGAGCGACGTTGATCGTGTCTGTTTTGAAGTTTAGTCGTATGTCTGGTGGTGTCTGTATTATGTGTAACATTTCCAGTGTTAATCTCTTTCTATAGTGATTTTGTTGTTGTAATACTGACGCTTTCTCAAAGTTCGGACAGTGGCCACTAGATACACAGTGGGCTGTTAGTGCAGTTTTTTGGTTATTTAAATTATGACAATGTTTCATGTCCGATTTGTGCTGTGCTATTCTCGTTTTTAACTTCGATTTGGTGGTGCCTACGTAAATACTTCTGCATGCTTCGTAGTTATTGCCATTGCACGGAATTTTGTAAATGACGTTGCTTTTTTCCATAGGAGGTATTATGGACTTGGTTTTGTTGAACATGTTTTTGAGTGTGTTACAGGGTTTATGGGCTATTCTAAATTGATTATTGTTGTAACAGTTGGACTTGATTAGACGCTCTGAAAGTTGAGGTACGTAGATTACCGATTTAAACGTTTTTGGTGTTACGGATTTTTCTAGATTACCTGCACACATCGATCTTCTTATTAATGTCCTTATAATATTTTCAGGAAAATCATTTAGTTTGAGTAGCGAAAAAATTTCTTGTCTAATTTCTTGATGATAGACATCATCAGATATCTGTAGCATGCGTCGTATACAGCTCATTGCTGTATTCATAATCATACTCTTCGGGTGTTTAGAGTAAAAATTTATTAGTCGCCCTGACGCAGTTGGTTTCTTATACCATATAAGTTTTAACTGGCTATCTCTTTTTATAACCATAGAGTCTAAATAAGATAGTTTTCCTTCTTCTTCCATTTCTATGGTGAACTTTATGTTTTTATGAAAAGTGTTCAGCGCGTTTAGGGTATTCTGTATTTCATCATGTTTTACAATTGCGAATAAATCATCCACATATTTTGTCATAATTCTTGGTTTATGCACTAATTTTTCAATCGTATTGTTCAAAAGTTCTTCCATTATAATGTCCGCGATAACTGGAGCTGCCGGCGATCCCATGGGCATACCTCTTAATTGTGTATAAACCGTGTCATTGAATTTAAAGTATCTGTTTTCTTCGATACAAAACTTTAATATGTCCATAAATAGTTGTTTGGGCATATTAGTATGTTCTTTTATAATCGTCCATTTATTACGTATGATGTCAAGTGCCATTTGTGTTGGTATACTTGGAAACAATGAAACCACGTCAAAGGAGATGAGTCTTTCATCTTCGCAAATGAAGGTATTATTGATTCTATCTTTAAATTCAAGGGTGTTCTTAACGTTGTATTTGGAGTCAGCCGTGATATTTTTTAAAATATTTATTAGAAATTGGCATAGACCATATGATGGAGAGTTAAAAGCTGAGCAAATCGGCCTGAGAGGAAGTCCTTTCTTGTGGATTTTCGGTAGCCCATAAATCCTGGGCGGTAGTGCCGTCGTTGTCGAGAGTTTGCCTTTTTCCGCCTTCGTGATGCATCCCATTCTGTATAGTTTTTCCACTAAATTGTTGTTCTTCGTTTGTAGCCTTGAGGTGGGATCTTTTCTATTCACTCTGTAAGTCGTCAAGTCATTGAGAATCTCGCTCATTTTATTGTTGTAATCGTCTATCTTCATGGCTACGGTTTTGTTTCCTTTGTCAGATGATAAAATTCGTATGTGGTTATTTTTACTAAGAAATTTCCGCGTCCGCTCTACAGTATCTAATATTGCACGGTCTATTGCACTTTCCCTTTTAGCTGTTACATGATTTTTTACCAGTAACGAGAATTTTGTGCGCGCTTCTTCTTGCTTTTCTTTGTCAGTAAGAGTTTGTATTAATTCCTCTCCATCAGCAATATATTGGAAAAGAGGGAATCGTTGGCTCTCAATCGGCAGCCCAAACTTCGGTCCCTTTGCTAATAGCGCTTGTATATCTTGCGGAATATCTATCTTTGTCTTGTTTACAAACCAATCCTCGTGGTTGTTGTTGGTAAGTATTTTGTTTCGTTTATTTCGAAGCTTTTCATGTTTTAGTTGTTGCCGTTGTTTTAGAGCTATTATCAGTTTACCTGCTACATTATCTTCCTTTTCCACAAATTCTTTGAAGTCTTCTGCGCTTAGCCGTTTCTCTATTTGTGTTCGTATTTCTTGAATTTGTTTATCTTTCTATGCCAATTTCTAATAAATATTTTAAAAAATATCACGGCTGACTCCAAATACAACGTTAAGAACACCCTTGAATTTAAAGATAGAATCAATAATACCTTCATTTGCGAAGATGAAAGACTCATCTCCTTTGACGTGGTTTCATTGTTTCCAAGTATACCAACACAAATGGCACTTGACATCATACGTAATAAATGGACGATTATAAAAGAACATACTAATATGCCCAAACAACTATTTATGGACATATTAAAGTTTTGTATCGAAGAAAACAGATACTTTAAATTCAATGACACGGTTTATACACAATTAAGAGGTATGCCCATGGGATCGCCGGCAGCTCCAGTTATCGCGGACATTATAATGGAAGAACTTTTGAACAATACGATTGAAAAATTAGTGCATAAACCAAGAATTATGACAAAATATGTGGATGATTTATTCGCAATTGTAAAACATGATGAAATACAGAATACCCTAAACGCGCTGAACACTTTTCATAAAAACATAAAGTTCACCATAGAAATGGAAGAAGAAGGAAAACTATCTTATTTAGACTCTATGGTTATAAAAAGAGATAGCCAGTTAAAACTTATATGGTATAAGAAACCAACTGCGTCAGGGCGACTAATAAATTTTTACTCTAAACACCCGAAGAGTATGATTATGAATACAGCAATGAGCTGTATACGACGCATGCTACAGATATCTGATGATGTCTATCATCAAGAAATTAGACAAGAAATTTTTTCGCTACTCAAACTAAATGATTTTCCTGAAAATATTATAAGGACATTAATAAGAAGATCGATGTGTGCAGGTAATCTAGAAAAATCCGTAACACCAAAAACGTTTAAATCGGTAATCTACGTACCTCAACTTTCAGAGCGTCTAATCAAGTCCAACTGTTACAACAATAATCAATTTAGAATAGCCCATAAACCCTGTAACACACTCAAAAACATGTTCAACAAAACCAAGTCCATAATACCTCCTATGGAAAAAAGCAACGTCATTTACAAAATTCCGTGCAATGGCAATAACTACGAAGCATGCAGAAGTATTTACGTAGGCACCACCAAATCGAAGTTAAAAACGAGAATAGCACAGCACAAATCGGACATGAAACATTGTCATAATTTAAATAACCAAAAAACTGCACTAACAGCCCACTGTGTATCTAGTGGCCACTGTCCGAACTTTGAGAAAGCGTCAGTATTACAACAACAAAATCACTATAGAAAGAGATTAACACTGGAAATGTTACACATAATACAGACACCACCAGACATACGACTAAACTTCAAAACAGACACGATCAACGTCGCTCACTTGTACAGACACTTACTCACAACAAAATCGACAGTACAAAACTCCACGCCAACGCGAACGGACGTTTAACTCAAAAATGTATGTATGTTTATAATATATGACATATTACATGTATGAAAATTTGTTTTTACATTGTTTTGTATAGTCCCTTGAAGACGGTTACCGATGTGTAACCGAAATATATCGGAATAAAAAATAAAAACTGGTGTTTTTATTACCAAAATATTGACCTCGAGCCGGTACACATAAAACCAATTTCTTTAAATATAAGGTCGCCAAAAAAGAATATTATTTTTAGTTAGAGTTTATAGAATATTATGAGGCATGTATCTACATATATTCAAGCGCTTTTTAATATCCTGCTAACGAAACTGATATTTTTCAATTCATATTTATATAAGTACATTTATATTTGGGTTCAAGCATACATACATACAAACAAACAATGCACACGTGTATGTATTTGTAGAGGAAATTTTCCATGCGTGCATGCCGAAAATTATTACCCAACAGCGGCTTCCGACAACTTTGTAAATACTTCAACTTGGACCTCATAAACATACAGACATTGGACTGATTCAGGAAAAAAAAATTGTTTTCTTATTTCCAACAAACTGGCTTAAAGGTTTCGTGAATTTTAAACTTATGTTGATAGGGTCTTTCGAACAAGATTTAAACTTTGTTTCTGGAGCCTTGTTAATACTATCGATTATTACTTAATTGTTTAATATCCATACATGAGAATTGAAGTCATTGATAAACTCTTGAGATTAAAATTTATATTACTAGGCCTCGATGCACTGCGACCTTTATTTAGATCAATTGTGCTTGATGTTTCAGCCTATTACTGCGTGTGAAGGCTTTTACTATATTTAAGCACATCTTTAGGTGTTTTTTACTCCATATCACAAAATGATTAAGAATCACGCCAGCTTGATTGAAGATTTTTTGCCTTGCCGGCGCTCCCCATAAATTCAGAAAACAAAAATTCAAAGACACCTTTATTCAGAAAGACAAAATTCAGAAGTCAAATCTCATAAGTCGAATTTCAGAAGTGAAAATTCAGAAGTCAAATTTCAGAAGGCAAAATTCAGAAGTCAAAATTCATAAAGTAATCAGACGATAGAACAAACATTTAATTTTTCTCCAAATTTAGAAAGGTTTTTTTATTTGGAGGGTATTATGTATAAAGAAAAAGTTGTACAATCTAAAATTTTAAATTGTGTGCAATAGCAGGCATGCAATTAAATCAATCTTTTCGCGTTTATCATTTTCAAATGAATTTACAATATTGTAACGATTTTAGTGCAATTCCGCTTATTTGTAACCTTCTGCTAACGTTCGAATCACTAAACTGTTGAATAAATAACTCCAATATTCAATAACGCAAAATGGCCTTTATTAAAGTACTTCACAATAACACTTCTACTACTCGACAGAAAGCGTGCTTAAATCAAAATGATTGCCATGTCTCAGCTGACGTTGCTTTTATACTCTTCGGTTTCCTCGTTTGTATATTTCTAGGCGTTTCTAGAATTTACTATTTGTTTACCAGCTATAAACACACCAGCTATAACTACAGATGCACGTTATAGCTTCTCATATGCGCGTGTATATATGAGTGATACTTCCATCGACAATTGCCTACTTTTGGGAGTATCTCACATATATGCATGTGTTTGTGCGTTTCTCTCCGCTGCTTGTATGAACATATGTGTATACATAATGACTGATTTGTTTATGTGTATACAAGTCACTGCTTAGTATCGGCTTAGAGATGATAGTATCCCTTAGCGTTGCTAATATTCGTCACAATATTAAAAATACGAAGTTTTTATATTTTATCTTGCGTTTCCGATATGGCTCGCCTCCAGCTGAAAATTGCTGCAGTTTTGTTTCTGTTCGTTTTTCGTTTTTTACTTTATTTATGAAATTAAATATGTTAGGGTGTGTCCCAAACGCACTTCGAATGACGTTGTGCCACCCTTCGATAGAATTATTTGTTCGGGCTTCACTAAATTTAGTGCTGTTATTCATAACACATCGATTCGATTGGATATAACGCCTTCTTTCGACGTTGCTGTATTCCAGGCTGAAAAAAATCAACAGTAAAATTCAGAAGTCAAATTTCAAAAGTCAAAATTCAATGTTTGCGCAATTTTTAATGTTTTTTGCTGTCTCATTACTTTCTGATTTTGACTTCTGAAATTTGATTTCTGAATTTTGATTTCAGAATTTTTGTTTCTGAATTTTGACTTCTGAATTTTTGCTTTCTGAAAAAAGGATTCTAATTAAAATTTCTTTCTGAATTTTTGTTTTCTGAATTTATGGGGGAACCGCCTGCCAGAGCAACGCAATCGCAGAGAAGGTGAACCGGCGTTTCATCCTCTAGCTAACAAAAAGCGCATATTTGTGTGTCTGATCGATTAAACTTACTTATGTGATATCGTAGGCTACAATATCTCGTATAGTACCCAGTGACAGTTCTTAGGTCCCCTTTGCTTAGATTACTGATTTTGCCTCTTGGCTCAGGAAAAAAAGTTCCACTACGCATACCCACAAAAATAATTTTCGAGCCTGCGAAATTTCATTTTTTTTTTACTTTTTTCGACTTTGATTCTTAAGGTTTTTTTCATGACCTACTAAAAAAATTTTCATTTTATTGTAAAATTTTCATGTATACCATGTCCGACCAAAAAATGTCCGCTAAAAACGTTGGCGATAACAAAAATATTTTTTTTTCCAAAAACTGTTATCGATAACGTTTTGAGCGGATATTTTTGGGTCGGACAGGGTATACATATGAAAATGTTTTTAGTAGGTCATGAAAAAAACCTTAAAAATCAAAGTCGAAAAAAAGTAAAAATAAAAATGAAATTTCTCATGCTCGGAAATATTCTTTTTGGGTATGCGTAGTGGAACTTTTTTCCTGAGCTCAAATCCTATAGAAAAATCGATGGCGCGATATCGGTTAATAAATCGACCCAGTCTGATATTAATACTATATACACTAAACACATTCTTAAAAATATACCTTGTGCAAAAATTAAAAAAAATTAAATTAAGTTATTGCAATCAGTCTAGTGTACATAAGTTGCTCACCCCAACCTATGAGGTGAAGTGTTAGTCCGAAATATCTTCGATTTCGTTTTATTTTCAATATAAGCTTCCCTTAATTTAATATTTTTATAGTTATTGAATGAAGTGATTTTACCAGAAAGATACTTTTTGATTGCTTGTGCACACTTACTGCAGATTATTTACTACGGTGGCACGTTTTTCTTTGATACGGAACACGAAAAACAGCTCAAACTCTAGAATAATTTCCTGATAAAAAAATAAATAAATATTATGATGCCATACTATTTTTTCGCAGTTATAGACACTTGGAGGCGCAAAACTAGTTTTGGCGATAACCCACTTGGCTCTACTGGTTTAGGTGTCTTAGTTTAAGCCTTCTCTGCCAAATGATTTGCACCGAGTTCAACATAGCGCTGGTCATTTGCTTATGTTAATGGCTAACGACAGTTATGAACTCCTATCGATGGTGCTTCACATAGTAATGAAGCGAAGTTCAATGGCTTACTAATGATATATTGAGGCCTCACATACCCAATGCATTAGAAAGGTCCATTCACACTACAAAAGACCGTTACTGCAGTACGAGTACTTAAAGTCAACAAGCTTACTTACTTACTTACTTAATTGGCGCTTAAACATTTAAACTGTTATGGCTGTCCAACAAGGCGTGCCAGTCGCTTCTTCGCTCCGCTAGCTAGCGGCAATTGGTTACACAAGCGAACTTAAATCGTTTTCCACATGGTCCTTTCAGTGGAGTGAGGTTTTAGTTCGCTGGACAATATTGATGTCTCCGTACAGCTCGTACAGTTCATCACTAAGGTTAGGTTAGATGAAACTGGCCGGTCCATGAGGACCTCATATAGACTGAATGAGTCCGTAGTGTTACCAGAAGTTTGCCTTAACGATTAAACTGAAAAACCCTTTCAAAAACTATAACTCCGTCCGCTTGGCAAATACTAGAAGCTTCCTATGACCTAAGCCACTTGCTGCTTCTAGGTCTGACAGATGTATCACTCTTAATAGCTGGAGTCTCAGCCTGGCACGAGCACAGAACGTGCTCGATCGTTTCCTCCTCCAACCCACACTTCCTACACCTGCTATCACTGACCAAGCCTAATTTAAAGGCGTGTGACGCCAGAAGGCAGTGTCCAGTCAGAATACCCGTCATGAGTCTACAGCCCCTCTTTTTAATGATAAAAGCAACTTTGCTAGTCTATGCTTGTAAGACCTACACATGATCTTCGACACTTTACAGCCCCGCGCTTGAACCCACGCCTTTCCCGCCTAGTCGATCATGTGCACCTTCGCTTAATCTCGCCCAGTCTAAGTGGTACGTCTACGGAGCAAGTTAATCCGCTTTTTCATTCCCATCTATTCCCATATGCCCTGGGACCCAATATAGATGTATGCTTCATCATTAAGTCTTTATATAGTTATAGTTTTCTCCAGCATCAAATAAGAGAAATCGCGCGATATGTGGTCACCCTGTCTGTAATCTCGTTTAGTTTCGAACGGCTCAGAAATGTTATTACCAATTCTGAATGACCTGTCGAAGGCTGCTTTAAAATGGACGAAGGGGTGATGCAAATCAATTCTTTTTTCCCGGGTTTTTCCAAGATTTGGCGCATTGTGAAAATCTGGTCGATGGTAAACTTACCAGGTTTGAAGCCGCAGTGATAAGGTCCAATCAGCCGATTCACGGTGGGCTTCAATCTTTCATACAATACACTTGACACGACATTATATGGGATATAAGGAGGGCTGATTCCACTAGAGTAGCGCAGTTTACAGGATTTCCTTTCTTGTTGAAGGAGGAAATAATACTTAGATTCCAATCGTCGCGTAAGCGTCTGACCATATTTTGCAAAGAAGCTGATGTATGCGCCATACCAACTCCTCGCCGCCGTCTTTGAATAGCTCCAGAGGCAATCCATCAGCGTCCGCAGTCTTGTTATTCATTTAATTTTTTTTTTTTGAAGAAGTACTTCGATATCTTAAAAGCCTCCCCATACAGTATTTGATCTAAATAAAGGTCGCAGTGCTCCGGTGCTTAATAAAAATAATAACAGTTATATATGCTCGACAATATTTTGTTGATATTGAGAAATTTCATTTGGTTTGAAATAATTTAAAAAAGGTGACAAAATAAGAAACCCATCTGTAGTGAAGGGCTTTATTTTCATGCCGACATTGAAATATTTTATCTTATTTAAAATTGATTTCAATTAAATGGCTACATTGCTAGATATTCTACGAAGAGCATTGCAAAAAAAAAACACAAAAATAAAAAATTACTCTTCATTAAAAAAATACATCTTTGTTTATGTTCTCCACTGCTTTTGCTTAGCCTGATCATACGCTAAGTGAAATGAATTCATTGCACGAGTTTACTTGTATATTAGTACAATTTTTTCCACCCACGGTTTTTCCCAAAATTTCCACCAGCAGCATAAACTACCATACGCAAATAAACATCAAGTTCACTCATATCTGCAATAGCACTAATATACGAGTGAAATCCCCGCTGAGAGTCACACATTTTCAGAAAAAACCAATAACCAGCGAGTGACAAGCAAAACGACCTAACGGCTCCCTAAAAAGCATGCAGCAGTACTGCATTCATTCATGTGTTTTGTGCAAAAGTTGGAAAAAGGAAAAAAAACTTAAAAAAAAAATCGAATATGTAAGCCTGTGTCATAAGCTCTGCAAACAACAATCATGCCGTTGAAAGTAAAAAATAAAAGCGAAACAAATTCAAAACAACTTACGAAAGGCCAATGTTTAGAATAAAAATTTGTTGTTTGCCACGCCATGTGCCAAGTAATGAATAGCAAAATTCTGGTAGTATTCGTATGTAGTTGTTTGTTGTTGTTGGGTTCGTGGACAATATCTACATTTGAGTAAGCACAAAAGAGCGCTTTTTCTAGAAAGGCAATGTACGTACATACATATGTGACGGTATTTAAAAAACGTATATATAATATTGCTGCATGTGCACCTCTGCGTATGAGTGATTTTTTCATCTTTGCTTCTTTTTGCTGAATGTTCATGCAATCGATTTTTAAGTAACTTCTCATTGAGCTACAAACGTGAAACTTTATACATAGATTAGAACACCGTGAAAATGCAACAAAAGGAAAAAAATAAACCGTTAGGTGGCGCACGGATCGAAATAATTAGATAAGAATTTCAAAATTTTCCAACCTTTCGATGAGCTAGAGACTTGAAATTTCAAACTTAATTCAGAGGTCGATGACAGCCGATGACACGATGCAAAAAGATTCGCTAGGGCTAAGGGCGCACGAGATGGGATATTTAGAAAAATCAAACGGAACGGAGGGAATTTTGGGATTGATTCTTATGCAAGTTCTCATTGAGCTAAAAGCGTAAAACCTTAACAGATAGGTTAAGCACATAGAAAATGTAAGAAAAGGAGAACATAAAAATAAAATAAAAAAATTATAAGCACTTCCTTTATATAAATGGACAAAAATCAGCGAAAATTGTCTCCTTACATAAAGACATATTCTTGCTAAACTTTGATTTTTAAATTTTGACATAGAAATTGCAGAAATATTTATGAGAAGTAAAAATATAAAGATGGAGCGCAATTGATTGACTAATAATATCTCCTTTCCTACCAACTTTCCAATCCAAGTAATGTGCGCTCCACTTTTATATTTTTACTTCTCATAAATATTTTTGCAATTTCTTTCTCAAAATTTAAAAATCAAAATTTAGCAAGAATATGTCTTTATGTAAGGATACATTTTTCGCTGATTTTTGTCCATTTATATAAAGGAAGTGCTTAAAATTTTTTTATGTTATTTTTTTTTTTTAGATTTAATAATATGCACCACACTCCTTTTTTTCGTGTATCTTCATGGAAATTAAAAGTTATTATTCGCATTTTTGGGAAGGTCACACGAATTTTCATGGATTTTACAAAACAAATATAAAGTTTCAAACGCTGACTTGCATGTCTACATTTTTCAACACATTAGTCAACAATTTTCAGTTTTCCTTTAAATT
Organism: Eurosta solidaginis; assembly: GCF_040869045.1. Taxonomy (NCBI): domain Eukaryota; kingdom Metazoa; phylum Arthropoda; class Insecta; order Diptera; family Tephritidae; genus Eurosta; species Eurosta solidaginis. The sequence continues at coordinate 204,648,696 of NC_090323.1, read as the reverse complement.
TTAAAAATTAAATTTGGTGGTCACTGCTTGTTTGAACAGATATTTTAAAATTGTAGATAACTGCTGTTCATGGAATCAATTGTTATTTAATAATATCTTGCTAAATAATGAAGCCAACAATTGTTCGGGCATTTGAAGTACCTGCATGAAATAACAAAACTTTGATATCGCAGAATAATATAAAGCAAGCAAAATAAAATTTAAGAATAGTTTTAACTGGCTCGTTTTTGAGGACTTTACATCTAAATGACTGAACCGATTTTGAGACAATTTTGTTTGTAGCCATCATCCAGTAGCAAAAGCCTGAGCCACATAAATAATTTTGCAAGTAAATGCAACAACAACGATTTGAGCCAGATAAATCCAGATAGAAGTCTGGTTCAATTTGTGAGCCAGATAATTTGTTAATTACTTGTCTATAATTGGGCAACGCTGCCTTTAATAAACCTACTTTTTCAAAAATAGATGTCGCTGCTTAGCCTTTCGCCGTATGAGTTAAATGAAAAACAGCGGCGACATCTGCCTATCACATTTCACGTGTGCGAAAATATCACGACATCTGCTTCTCAAGTCTCTCAATGAGCCAGAGCATTCTCGTGAAAATTGAGCGTGATCCGGAGCTGTAAAACTCACTGGATGACGGCATGTGTATTCAAGTGACTTGACAATGGCTTAGAATCACACTGTGCGTCCTTCATAGAACTTGGTACTTTTTCCAGGCTGGGTATCTTCTTAGTACAGGGTATCTTTAAGTATACTGGTAAACACATTGTACTTTTTTCGGTTCCGGGTATTTATTTATAATCCGTAAAATTTTTGTATATGGGGTACTTTTTTAAAACCATATAGTTTTACGGATCTAAATAATTTTTCAGAACCGAGTACTGTTTTAGAACGGCGTATTTTTTCAGATTCGAATACGCGTGCGTATGTCACTGAGTGTTTCCTAAACGACTAAACTAATTTGTGTGTTTAAGGGGACGTGACAACGGCTTAGGTTCACAATGTGCGCCTTTCATAGAGCTTGGTACTTTTTCAAGACTGAGTACTTTCTAAGAACAGGGTACCTTTTAGTATACTGGTATTTTTCAAGCAATGTAGAATCAGGTAACTTTTTAAAACCGGATATTTTCTTAGAGCATAATACTTTTTTAGAACCGAGTCATCTTTGGAATCAACTACTTTTTAAGAACCGGGTATATTTTCAAAATTGGGTTCTTTTTTGAACTGCAAACATTTTAACAAGAAGTACCGAGTCATCTTTTGAATCAACTACATTTAAAGAACCGGGTATATTTTTAAAATTGGGTACTTTTTTGGAGCTTATTATTATTTTGAACCGGGTACTTTTTTAAGCAAGGCAAACCACTCGGCCAACGAACGCACTTAAAGTGATGGGATATTCTAACTGTAGTAAAATACATTTTTACAACCGTATGTTTTCTCGGGTCCAGATACTTTCTTAGAATGGGGTAGTTTTTTTGAACTGGATACTTTTGCAGAATTGGGTACTTTTTTAAACCCCGATAGTTTTTTGTACCAAGTACTTTTTTGAATTATATACTTGTTTGGAGCAGGGTAAGCCATCCACCCAATGATCGCACGTAAATTGTTGGGATATACTTATTCTAATATTCCAAAAAAGAGTTACATATATACATACATAAGCGCGTTGAAATGTTTGCAATTTTTTAATTAAAGACGTGGAGGACGTGGAGTGGAGGCCTTATTTTGTAAGAAAGAAAAGACAGAGAAAAGATAGAGCGATCTGTAGTAGTGCAGGCAAAACTTCTAAATCTTAATTGCTAGATACCAAGGGAGATGACGAACACGTGGCTCCCGCGCTATGGAATATACGGGACAGGGAATCAAGGGGGAAAATTCAACTATAAAAGTCCGCAAAATCTTCGGGGAGTCTGCTTATCGCTACAAGAAGAAGGAGAAGAATAAGAAAGGATTTTTTAACTTAACTCTTCGTTAAAAAGGTAACTCTGCAGCGGAAAAGAAGCAGGTTGCCACCTAATCTTAATATCATCATTTTCAATACTTATGTCGCTTCATCGTTCGGAGCCCACATAAAACATATGAGTCGCATGCCGCCAGTTTGTAGGAAACATTTAAAAGGAGCACGACGAAAATTGGACGTTTGCTACGTTTACAGTTATCGCTACAGTCGTACCTAACCGTCGTAAGGTTATGATTGGTGATAGTCACATTTAGGGTTACGTTAATGCTAACTTTTACGATTACGGCTAGGCTTTAGTTATTTTGACAGATCAGGTTGAGGGTTATGGGGCGTATTATGGTTAAAGTGACGGTTGCTGTGGATGGTGCCGGCTCTAAATTTTACGCTTACCTTACGGCAACAGTTTGTGATTATGATTAAGGTTATGGTTATGATTACAGTTACGGTTATTTTACGGTTGTGGTTATGGCTATGACCATGGTTACGGTTAAGACTACGGTTGTGGTTACAGCTGTGATTATGGTTTTAGCTGCAGTCACCGGAACTATCACAGTTAACAAGGTTGGTGCACTTTGAGTTAAAAGACAGGGTACAAGTTAAAGGCTAGAGTTTTCATGGTTTGTTATGGCTATGGTATATTTTGTTTACAGGAACGGCTACTGTTACTACGGTTTATGATATGTTTACAATGACGGTTACATAAATGGTTACGTTAGTGCTGGCTCTTACGATAACTGTTAGGGTTGAGTTATTTTGACAGATCTGACACTGTTTTCTTTAGGCTTATCTTGTTTGGTTGATTTTCCGACAGGGTGGATAAATGATGTATATTGGAACGATTTTCCGTCATCCCTTGTCAAATTTGGTTTTGAGACAAACCGGTTTCGGCGTTGTGTCATCATCAGTGTCGATTTTCGTTCTGATCTGTTGTTGTCATTTGTCCTGTATTTATAGTTCGTAGGTATATGAGCAGGTATTGTCAAATTGATGCTTGTGTATATTTAGTTATGTGTATGTGCTGTGTGTTCGTTCAGAACCGAGGGTGATTTACTAATCGATTTGTGTGGCTGACTGGGGTAGGTAGAAATCTGTGATTTTAGTCGTTTGACCTTCTTTGTCGGTTTTTTGTTTTGGTGTGTTAATCGTTTTGTGTTTATTTGTTGTTGTGCGTTTGTCTCTTGTACCTGTGTGATTAAGTTGTTTCCTGTAAACAAGTTTTTAAGGCTCGAATATTGTGTCAGAAATGGTATTTATCTGTTCGTTTATTATTCTACCGTCGAATGTTTTCTGTTTGTAGATTTCCATGTTTTCGAGTACGTTGAGACGTCGGCCCTTTTCTTGTATGTGAAGAACCCTAACTGTTTTATTGATGTTTGCTGGGGAACATTCATTCTCGACCATGTGATTCGCGAAGTTAGACTCGGGTATAATGTTTGGATTCCGTATTTTTTTGTTGTAATCTCTAATATGTTCTCTGAACCTCGTTCTTATTTGCCGTCCTGTTTGTCCTATGTAACTATGCTGACATCCGCAGGTAAGCTTGTATACGCCGTGGCTGCTAAACGGATCCTCTGAGTTAATGTTAGTTCTTAGTTTTTGCCCTAGATTGTTCGATGTTTTGAATGCTGTGTTAATGTTGTATTTTTTAAAGAAATTTGCCAATTTATATGTTGCTTTTCCAGTATATGTCATAGTCGTCCAGCTATTATTTTCTTTTTCATTATTTCTTTTTGGTTCTCCATTTGTCCTTCTGAGCTTTTGTTTAGGGTTATATTTACGTATTACGGTTATAGTAAAGAAAAGTTGGGGCTAAACTTTCGCTAAATATTACGGTAAGCGTTGCGATTATGTAAAGGTTGCGGTTTTGGTAATGGTTGTGGTTTTGGTAACGATTACGGTTATAGTTTAGGTTTTTGCCACAGTGTTGGTTACAGTTACGGTGTTGGTTAAGGCTATGTCTATGACGTTGGTTGCTGCTTTGGTTGCGGTTACTGGTACTGGTTAGGTTACTAGTTAGGGTTATGGTTACGATTACAGCTACGATTTTGGCTTCGATTACGGTTGCGATTACAGCTACGATTTTAGCTTCGACTACGATTACGATTACATCTACGATTTTGGCTTCGACTACGATTACGGTTGCAGCTATGGCTACCTTAAATAAAGAAATCTGTTATTCATTTAGAACTAGATTCTATATAAGAGAACGCTTAATTTTGTTAGTAAAATTTTTCTATTTAAAAAATTGTATAGAAGGGACGAAATTCAATTATGCACAAGTTTTGAATAAACAATTCCAAAGTTTTACTGCATAAAAATCGACAAGAAAATGAGAAAAAGTTTGATGTGAATCATCGATGTCTGTTAAATGTGAGAAATATTTTGATAGAACTTTTTGAGTTTGCAGTTTTATAGTCCACTCAATTTTAGTTAAAAAAGTGAAAGCATTAATTTTTGAATTTTTACAAAGAAGGAAATTCAATACCCAACAAAAAAAATTTGGCCCGTAATCATAGTCGCTGACTAAATTACTCTTTAGTTAAAATCTTGCCTAAATTAAAAATGGGATTTAATATTTTGGTCTGTCATAGACATATTTAACACGGTTTTCAGCTAAAATAAGCATGGACAGGGTATCCGCATGAAACAAAGGCATTGATTGGCGCTTGAACCATGTTTACTTGACTCCACGTATACAAAATGGTAATTTTTTACTTGACAAAACCCTTACAATACCAAAAAAATTAACAAAGGAGTACCTGAAAACGCATTTTGATCATAATACGGTGGCGGATAATTATCATTCAATTCTGTTTAAAAGTTATAAGCAAACGTTTTGTAAAAATTCGCTGTTTTTATCAGCCGTAAATTTAAAATTGAGTGCACAATCTTTTAATTGAACATGGACATACTTATTTAAAGAAAATTTACTTAATTCCGTTCTTAGAAATTTTTTTAAATCTTGCAACAGGAACGAATAGGTAGTCAAAGTGGATTTGGGCTCCTTAAAGCAAAGGAAGCAGCAAGGCTATTCACTCATACACTCGTATTCATGTTGAATAGTTTATATAGTTTGTAAGAATGTTGTAAAGAAAAGTTGTTTGTTTAAGACAGATGTGACGGCCAAAATGATGCAATGTTAGGTGGCCCTAACCATTAAAGCCGTTTAATTAATTAGACCCGAAACTGAATAGGGATATGTCTAACCTCTATACTAATAAGTATGCAGGACATTCAATGATAATCCGGTTAAATCAAATTATTGTTTGTCTTCGTAAAGTCAGCATAAATAAGGGGAGTTTAGTATAATTTTCCATAGGAAAGAAGTGACCTAGGATGTTGAGCCATTATACGTGGACCTGCAAAGTGTAAGTCCTTTTACATTAGAAAATCATTGAACTGAAGTCGATCATGATATAGACTAAGAGGGTGATAAAGGAGGGAAATAGTACAGCAGCGTCCGTATCAAGCAGTTCTTGAAATTGTTTGTTGCTAGTTCTTGTTGTATTCCGCGTTTTATTTCACGCTCTCTTTTAAGAGGAATTGGCAAATATAAAGGGGAATAGAAGACACAAAAGGAAATGCCAGCAGAATTGAATTCAAGAATTCTGTAATGATATTCAATAATTAGAAGTCGGAAATAAGAAATTGTTCTTTTATTAATAGATATTCACAAAAACCCGAACAATTACCCTCAAACGGCTGCAAAACTGGTGTAAAATGTATTAGCAAAACGCCTTTTTAGTTAATTCTTTTGAATAAACTTTTTTTTTTGCAAAAATATCTTAACAGAGTACACGTATCACTTTGCCGCCTTCGGATTATTGCTTCCGAAATTAAAACGCGTCATTTGACACCTCTCCCGAAATTTTTTGACATGTATTAAAAATCGACGCCTGTGGTAAATAATTCCCTGCATTGAATATTTATTTCTAAATTTAATGCCAAAATCAGTATAGGATGCTATTTTTTCCTCAAAAGATACTAAAATATCAAAACTCACAAATATCTTTGAATGCGGAATAGTCTTAATTAAAAATTTCGCATATGTGGAGCCAAGTAACCATCGCACATTTTAAGATTGCGTAATTTTCGTCACAAACATATTAATACGCATTCTAGGTATAATAAATTAGCTCCTGGCGTATATTTGCTTGTCGGGGAAGCCTTTTTTCACTTCCATTTACGTTCATCGCATTTAAATAGCAAATTGTTTAATTTCTCGCAACTTTTGACAGCAGACCACCAACTTAAAACCTATTTTAAAAAATTAAAATCGCGCTCATTTCATTTTAAATTTAAAATACTTTTTAACAGACTTGAAATTATACTTAATTTAGAACCATGTTTAAACAAATAAAACTCTATTTTATTTCGACTATGACTACGGGCCTTTCTGTTTATAATTTTTTTTTAGTAGTTGGTCAGCCCTTTTGTGCTGAGGTGCGGCCAACGCTGTTCCCTATCTATGTAAACTTAAATGTTACTCGATACAACAAAACCTTATTTGTATTCCTACCGGAGTAAAGACCTAAGATAACCGTTTTTTTTATATTTATCCAAAATATCTCTGCATCCTTTACCCACTAAAAATACACCTACATAATATGAACTTGTGCTTATGTCTGCACATACCCTGTCGGAAAATGTAGACAGTCGAAAAAAAAAGTTCTTGGAATTGAACAGCTTTGAAACAAATGCAGCTGGTTAATTAGCAGTTCTACACACACCCTTCTGTTTGGCTGTTATATTTCATTATACAATTACCGGAAATCATTGAAAAATATTCTTAAAAATATAATATGAAATAAAGTTTGATACAAGCAGATAATTTTCGAGCTAAAATTTTGAATACTGCTACTGGAGGTGGCGCTGTAGCCCAAATTTGACTGAACATCATATAATTTCCCCGATTTGCCGCGCAAGTTACATATTTTTATACTAGCGCACACTGGTCGGTCTTATATGGAGTTGGTGGCCAAAAATACTTCCAGTAGAGATATCAACGTGAAACTTTGCTCACGGCTTTACAAATATGTGAGAATTATTTTTTCATAAAATCGGTGCGGGTAATATATTTATACCGACCCCCACAACCACCCACTTTCACCGCATGCATACAAAAGTGGTAAGATGTGTCTATCGCAAATACAATGTTTAATAGGATTAAATAAAGAAATTGAAGTTATTAAAAGGTCTTGCATACATGACAGTAACAAAACAACAATACACACAAAAGTTTACATTTGCATATCGTCGACTGGATAAAATAATGTCGCATGTTACATGTGAGCACATATAACAAACGACAATACTTTATCAGGGTGACGCTATTAGAAAACTGTCGCAAAACATAGTTAGTGGTAGAAAGTGGCAGCTGATATTAACACTTTAGAATCTTAAAATTTTGAATAATAATAAGATATAAGTCCCAAAGTGAGGATCGGTGAGGAACCCAACTAAAACTTTAGCTGAAATTGAAATATTTGTGCAAATAAGCACTAATAAGGGCACTGGTGAAATTTTAAATAACAAAAAAAAAAAAAAAAACTCACAATAAGATAAAAACACGAAGCTTATTTCAAAATTAAGTAAATACCTCTGACTTCAATATTCCTTTCTACTTATTTCAATACAATTAAATTTTATGTATTTTTAAATAGCTTAAACGTGCACTTTATTTTTAACTTGCTCACACTGCAAAAACCAACTAATACCATAACCTCACTTTTGAAGCTATCCTTAAAGAGTACAGCTCGAATACAACAAAAAAATGTACATTTTAAAAGGCTGTTCTAATAAGAAATACTAACAACATATTTGGTGACAAACTTTTCACTTTGTTTTTTTTTATTTTTGGCCTATGGAACCGACCACTGTGTAGCGTAAATATTTTTGGTGTTGAAAGTACCTTTTTTGAAATAGTTTTCGATTCTCTCTACGATAGATGGTGCTATGAGTAATGTTTGATTGAGTTTCGTACATGCTTCTTAAACATTTCTCCATATCAGTGTTCCATTTACAGCAGGGTATAATTAGTGTTCGATTTCATTTAGGTAGGTATGTACATAGCCTCAGAAAAGATAGAGTTTGCTAAAACTAGCAGTAATCTAATATTTGTTTAGTCAATATTGTCAATCAATGATTCAAGTTTTGTTGGGGCAACAAGCAATTACAATATGAACTCATAATATTACTCATTAGTAAGTCCGCACCGACGTATAGCAATGCTTGCCTTTATTTGCAAGACATAAATTATGTGATTCGTCTGGTTGGGCATTACGGCCAGCGCCACGCCCTGTACGGACGCAAGGAAGTAAGCGTCATGATTCATCGCGCAGTAAAATCGCTTAATGAGAGACTTTAATATGAATGCTAACGTTTTCGAACTTGTTTTAAATCCGTCTAATATATTTACTCAGGCAAATTTGTTTTGATACAACTTAAAATGAACTCAAAAGCAAAAAGACAATATTGTGGCGAATGTTGACACCACTAGGCTGTTAGTAACGCAACAACAAAAACATGAAGCAGCCACTCTTATATGCATGCCCACGTTAAACCTAGCACCACTTTTTTATAAGGCTACGATGAGATATCACACACACACAGATGTCGAAGTAGGAACTCACACATACACACGCATATGGCTATAAGAAAAACATAAACTACAAATATACTTGTATATAGCTGGTAACAAAGCATGAGATACAACTTTTCTCGAAACAACTAGATCGTAGGAGAAGTATGCGGACGAGGCAACAGAGAGTATAAAAGCAGCGCAAGCTGAGGAATAACTAATCCGTTTGACTTAATCACGCTATTAGTTGCGAAGTGAAGTATAATTGTACTATTCCCAAAGTAGTCTAATAAATACCATTTTTCAATACAGAATATCGGAGTTATTTATTCGACAGTTCAGCGATTCGGACGTTAGCAGAAGGCGTAAATAAGCGGAATTTTCCAAAATTTGTTACAATATATTTAATGCTACCATAAGTTTCGGTGAATATATCCAATTAAATGCATTAAAAAGGGTTATATACAATATTTATATAATATATGAGCACACCCGGCATCTCTTTTCCTGCTCAGTTCGACTAAGCTATTTGGGAAGCGGGGGCTTCTTTCCTTATACATTCCTTCTTTCCTTTTACTGTTCCTCTCCTTCTTCCTCTACCTCTTTCAACAATTAAGGCAGTAAGCTAACAGGCAGTAGCCTGTTCAAGAAACCAAACCAATGTCGGTATGATTGACAGCGGGCATACAAAGCGCAAGCGTTACAGACGTTCAAACTATTCTAGATTTAGAGTAATATGCGAGTGCCATTAAAAAAACGATCACGCAAAAGCCAACGAGTTTCTATTCAAATTTCGTACTCCAATTGCCGGACACTACAGAATCTTGGACGCCTCAGAAATACAGCTCATACTATGATTAGTGTTACTCCTCATAGGTGCAACTTCCTGCAGGAAGGATGTTGCTTTGCGGCGCGGGCAAAGTTCTGCATGTGCGAGTGAAGCGCGCGTTGGTAGTAAGAGTTGCGAGAACGAGTTACGAGAAAAGCAACGTCTTGTTTGAACATTGAAAAGGGAATATATAAAATCCGATATATGACGGAAGGTTTAAGGAGCAGGGAAAATTTTAGCAAGATAACTTGATAACTAGCGTACTACACCGAAGATCCAGGCTTGACACCCCGAGCAAAGCAACATCGGAAATTTAGAAACGATTTTAATTAGAAGTTTTTCTAAGAGTGGTCGTCACTCAGTAGTGGTTTGACAAACATTCCGAGTGTATTTCTGCCATGAAAAGTTCCCAGTGAAAACTCGTCTGCCTTTCAGATGCCGTTTGGAGTCGGCATAAAACATCTAGGAGCTAGAAAATAATTAGATAGGTCCTAGGTACTAGTCATCACACTCCTTATCAATCTAGGGCGTTGATCAGACAATTAAATAAAAGCGTTGGGCGCGTGAAATTTCTAAAAATGTGAGGCGTAGCATAACCAGATTAAGGTTCAGTTGGTCTTACTTATGACTATCAATAGAAATTTGTCGTGTCCAACGCTTTTATCTAATTGTCTGATCAACGCCCTAGATTCATGAGGAGTATGATGTCTAGTACTTAGGACCCACCTAATTATTTTCTAGCTTTTAATATTATTATTTCTTCATGTAAATATTGTTTTCAATAAAACCATTTAACTTAAAATTTTTTTTAAATTTTCTTTTTTCAAGTTTTTAATCTTTATTTAATTGCCTATTATTTCTCATTCTATTTAGTTCATTTAGTGACTCATTATTACAAGGACTCTTTCCTGACAATTTTTAACAACCTAAGTTCTCAATACATAATCCTTCCAAAAATTTTACTCGACTCTGCGCCACGTATGCTTGTCCCTCCTCCAACTCCAAAATATTTTGATGTCACTTCTACTGGACTGTATGCAATATTTGTTCCAAATATGAGCCAAATCGGGCATCATAGGTCGCTTTCTATTCATGTATGTATTATGTGTTCCAAATATGGACCAAATCAAATCGGACCATTTTTTCGATAGGTCGCTTTCTATTCTTGTATGTATTATGTGTTCCAAATATGAGCCAAATCGGACCACAAATACGATTTTTGTGAATATCTCGATCCATGCGCCACCTAGCGGCTATTTTTTTCACAGGTCGCTTTCTATTCTTGTATGTATTATGTGTTCCAAATATGAGCCAAATCGGACCACAAATGGGAATTTTGCGAATATCTCGATCCATGCGCAACCTAGCGGCGATTTTTTTCACAGGTTGATTTCTATTCTTGCATGTATTATGTGTTCCAAATATGAGCCAAATCGGACCACAAATGCGAATTTTGCGAATATCTAGATCCTTGCGCCACCTAGCGGCGATTTTTTTCTTATTATTGCATTGTCATCGGGTTCTGAACTATATTGCAAGTTTCAAGCTTGTAGCTTATCGGGAAGTTACTTAAATTTCAATTACAAGATTCGTTCACAACGGCCGTGCATGCGGCCGTGCAGCCTGTCAACTCAAGCTAAATAAAACCGTTTAAAAATGGAGCACGACGCTAATTGGAAGAGAATCTGCGCTTTATATCACTTCGGAGGAGAGAGTTGTAGAAAAGACTGAACCTTGAAATTTTTGAACTGATTGGAACTTCTCAGCGTGGGCTCACACTGGGTAAATGTTTCAATCCCAAAATATCAACTTCTCGACAAGCACCATCTCTTGATAGTCCGGACGACGTTTACAACCCACTCGAAATCAAATGACACTTCAACAAGACGACTTTAAGTGCAAGGAATAAAAGCCCAAAAGGCTCGCTAGCTAGGTCATGCGATACGAATAGAAAAGGGCATCCGGTCCAGAATATATCTCTTTCGACATCCTAATTACTTACACACTTAATTGGCGCTTAACCGTTTAAACGGTTATGGCCGTCCAACAACCGGCGCCAATTGGTCACACCTAGGGAGCTTAAATCGTTTTCCACCTAGTCCTTCCAGCGGAGTGTGGGCCGGCCTCTACCTCTGCTTCCATAGGCGGGTTCCCATAGAAACATTTTCTTGACCGGAGCGTCATCTTTCATTCGCATAACATGGCCTACCCAGCACAGCCGCTTAATTCCAGGACTATGTTTATGCCTGCGTATAGCTCGTACAGCTCATCGTTAAATCTTCTTCGGTACTCGCCATCGCCAACGCGTAGAGGTCGTAAAATCTTTCGAAGTACTTTTATCCCGAACACTCCCAGAGCCGTTTCATCTGATGTTGTCAGGGTCCATGCGGCGGCTTTAAAATCGACGAAAAGGTGATGTGTGTCGCTTCTTTTTTCGCGGGTTTTTCCAAGATTTGGCGCATTGTGAAAATCCGGTCGATGGTAGCACTGATAAGGTCCAATCAGCCGAATCACGGTGGGCTTAAATCTTTCGCACAATACACTTGACAGGACCTTATATGCGATATTAAGAAGGCTGATTCTGCGATAGTTGGTGCAGTTTGCAGTATCCCCTTTCGCCGCCGTATTTGAATAGCTCTGCAGGCATCCTAATTAGACAACCAAAAAAAGGAGATGGCTGCACCAAGTTCAAAAGCACAGATGGAATAAAACTTGCTATCCGTTACTGTTTTCAAGATAGCTGATGTGACGAGGTCGACAGGCAATAACTTATTAAGAATACTTTAATAAAATCTATATAACCAATTATAAAGTCCATGTTTTAACTTTTTTTGAACTTCTTAATAAACACATTTTACAGAAAATGCATCGAACACCAAAAATAACTTAAGTCGAAAAATTTAAGTCAATTTATTACCAAAAAAAATATTCTCTGGAAAACGTTTTCTAGAACAGAAGAATCGATAAACTTTATAAAATGCATTTCCCTCAATAAAAGAAATTAAAACCATGGTTTAATCTTCCCATTAAAAAAGAGAGCGATAATACGTACAGAAAAAAACTTGGGAAATAACAACAAACTTGCAAATCACGATTTGCATGGTGTCTGCTCGGGCGCCAATTATAACGAAACAACTAGGGAAAGCAGCATAAATACCGGAAAAATAAATTGGAATGCTTACTAAACTCTTCGCGTGAATAAGGACAGCAAAAAAAAAAAAACAACAAAACAATTTTTAACGAACCCATGCAAAGTTCATCAAAAAATAGCTAATTATTTATTTAGTTATTCAAAATGTGACAAAAGGGACAATTTTCTTTTTCCGCCAAGTAGTGAAAAAATTAACAAATAATATAACCACTTTGTTTTATTTAAAGACCAACCAATTACACGCAAACTTATCCGTACCATATGAAAAGGGGTGTACCGGTGTGGACACGTAACATTTTTTCATCATTATATACAAACTTACGAAGTTAATATGAATGTGTCTAAAAAATATCTAAATTAAATTATATAAATTCGTTTTTTACTCCCAAACTTTTTTTTGTTAAAATGCGTTAAAAAAATCACGCTTTTATAAAAAGTTTTCGCAAAAAATTTATCAAAAACCAATAAATTATAAAAAAACATGTCACGCGGGAAAAATTTTCACAACAAAAGAAAATTTTTCGAAAATATTTTACCAAGTTAAAAAAAACAAGTAAGGAAGGCTAAGTTCGGGTGTAACCGAACATTACATACTCAGTTGAGAGCTGTGGAGACAAAATAAGGGAAAATCACCATGTAGGAAAATGAGCCTAGGGTAACCCTGGAATGTGTATGGCATGTGTATCAGATGGAAGGTATTAAAGAGTATTTTAAGAGGGAGTGTGCTATAGTTCTATAGATGGACGCCATTTAGGGATATCGCCATAAAGGTGGACCAGGCCTGACTCTAGAATGCGTTTGTGCGATATGGGTATCAAATGAAATGTGTTAATGATAATTTTAAAAGGGAGTGGGCCTAAGTTCTATAGGTGTACGCCTTTTCGAGATATCGCCATAAAGGTGGAACAGGGGTGACTCTAGAATATGTTTGTACGATATGGGTATCAAATGAAAGGTGTTAATGAGTATTTTAAAATAACGTGGGCCTTAGTTCTATAGGTGGACGCCTTTTCGGAATATCGTTATAAAAGTGGACCAGGGTTGACTCTAGAATGCTTAATCCGTATTTGGTAATGAATTATCGCACTTTTTCGATTTTTCGAAATCGAAAAAGTGGGCGTGGTTATTGTCCGATATCGTTCATTTTAAATAGCGATCTGAGATGAGTGCCCAGGAACCTACATACCAAATTTCATCAAGATACCTCAAAATTTACTCAAGTTATCGTGTTAACGGACAGACGGACGGACGGACGGACATGGCTCAATCGAATTTTTTTTCGATACTGATGATTTTGATATATGGAAGTCTATATGTATCTCGATTCCTTTATACCTGTACAACCAACCGTTATCCAATCAAAGTTAATATACTCTTTGAGCTCTGCTCAACTGAGTATAAAAATACTTCGAAGGGCACAGAAAAATGCTCATCATGGATTCAAAATCCAGCGCTAGCATAAGTCAGTCTGGAAAGCTGCGTACATATGTACATTAATTCACATGTTGTGGTACAGATGCAAATATATTTAGAACAGCAATATTTAACCGACTGCGAGCTTTTATGAGAGTTCTAACTGAACTTGCACTTGAGGGCAAAAAAAGAAAACAAATCGTTTGAAAGCATGCAAAATAAATAATTTTTCTATCTCGTACAAACTTTTTTGTATTTTGCACAGAAATGAATATTTTCATTATATTTTCTTCATGAAACTAATTGTTGATATAATTGCACGATATGCTGGTTGTTCAGCCAAAAATATATTTCCGTATTCCTATTAATATGCAGCAAAAATTGTATGTCTCTTATGTGATGCTGTAGATGCAACAAGAAAGCTCCAGACACTTAGCACTTGTCACTTCTTACGTCTTCCGGCTAAAACGCAATTCCCTTTGATATTTGTTTTTGTATTACAGCAGTATTTGCAGCACTTGGCAAATATTTGGCGAACTCTACTTTCAAGAAATTCAGCGTTACTAAATTTTTTATAAATGTACAACAAAAAAATCTTTCCCAGCTAATCACTTCGCAACAGAAAACACTTTCTCTAATTGCAGTCGCATATGAAATGCAATTTTCCTCTCTTTACTTTTCACTTCGTTTTCGTTTACTTTCTTATTCCATTGCTTTTTGTTGTTATATACAATTATGTATGCTGTGTGTATGTTGTGTGTTTTGCAAATTCATATATTCCTAAATATGTATGTAGGTGTATGTATGTTTGCATGGTTGTGTGTATGGGATGCTTCGTTGGTTGTTCATTTTGCAATGCGTGCAAATCCCACAGCTCCTTTCGTCTGCCGCTCTCTTTCTCTCGCTAGCTTGACACTGTACATCATACATGGCATCATCAGCACTTTAATCGCAACACCTACACACACTTTGATATAAATCACATACATATATCTGTGTTCACCATATACTTGCACAATTTATTTTTCGTTCTTCTATTTAGCTCCTTATTTTGTTGCTATTTTTTCTTGCATTTGTTCATCATTTGGTATAACTCCTTTAGTATTTTTTCCTTATATATTTAATTTATTTTAATTTATTCAATTTGCATCTTCACAATATCTAATTTACCATATTTATTAATAAAATTCATAAAAAAATTAAATTTATTTATTAAATTTTCTCATTTTGCAAATGATTGGCAAAAAATGTTGTATACATTTTACAAGAGCAACGGAGAGACTAGCCGAATATGTTTTGCTTTTACCCACCATGTTTGATAAGTATGTATGTATGTATGTTTGTCGAAATCTACCACGAATGTTATCAACGAGTGAGCGAACGAATTAGACTAACCGGCTGTTTGTTTGTTTGGGAGCAGCCACTGTGGGTGTCGAGAGAGAAAATGTGTGCATGGTAATTTTTGGTTTTGAATTGTTGCTGTGGTAGCTGTTAACTGTATTTGTGTATGTACGTACAGTGGGTACCTTGACGATTTCATCCACATTTATTAGGAAAACTAAATAGCTGAATACTGCTTCCCTCCCTTGTCGAAACAAATGTTTGAACTTAGATTTAATTAATTACTTAGTCGTTCGTCATATATCATACATCATATACCATATATCGTATACCATATATCATATATCATATATCATAAACAATATGTCATATATCATATATCATATTGTAACGAATATTAGCAGCACTAAGGGATACTATCATCTCTAAGCCGATGCTAAGCAGTAACTTGATGCACATCACTAATTCAGTCATTATGTCTACACATATGTACGTACACGCAGCGGAGAAGCAACGCACAAACACATGCAGATATATTATCTGAGATGCTCCCAAAAGTATGCAATTATAATTGTGGAAGTGTCGCTCACAAATACACGCACATATGAGAAGCTATACACGTGCATCTGTGATTATAATTTTATAGCAGTAACTAAGTAAATTCTGGAAGCGCCTAGAAGATGCAACGAGGAAATCAAAGAGTATAAAATGCAGCAACAGTAGAGGCGCTACAATCAGTTGGATTTAAGACGCTATCTAGCGAGCAATAGCAGTATTATTTTGAAAATCATTTTCGTTTAAGCAAGCTATCAGTTGCGCATTATAAGTGTTATTTTAAGTAGTCTAATAAAGACCATTATTGCATTATTCAATATTGGAGTTATTTATTCAACAGTTTAGTGATTCGAACTTAGCAGAAGGTTGCAAATAAGAGCATTTGCAGTAAATTCGTTACAATATATTATATATTATAGATCCTATATCATTTATCATTTATTCATATTTGAAATGGATCAAATCGGCAGTTGGATAACCAATCGCGCTGTTATATATGTATTTAAGTTAACTAATCAAAAGCTGCGGCTATTTCAAAACCACCCACCCGAGATGGTCGGGCACGGTACCGGAGCGTACCGGATCTGCATCCGGCAAAGGACAATCAACATCGATAACACTCCCCAAGGCCTTCGGGGAATGTCCTTATCGCTACAACCACAACAACAACAACACTGGCCCAGTTAGGAACGCGCTCAAAAAGCCTACAAAGGAGTGCAATTTCCATTTCATGGGACACCGCATGACGTGATTCTGGGGAATTAGAATCAGTATGGCCTCGCAATAGCTTTGGAGAATTGAATATTGCTGCGAACATTTGGTAATTAACTCTTCAGCTTAAAGGCTGGGTGCTCCAAAAGGCGGGGGTGTGGTTAACAATTTGGAAATCAGATAGATCAAACAGAATTCATGGGGAGGGTTCTGCGAAACGTTGAATGCTGCAACGAAACGATATTGATTTTTAAAGTACTTAACGTGAATGCTGTCTAGACTTTGAGTGGGGAGGATTCGCTGAAGCTTGAGATGAACTATTATTTTCCCAATATTT
Organism: Eurosta solidaginis; assembly: GCF_040869045.1. Classification (NCBI taxonomy): domain Eukaryota; kingdom Metazoa; phylum Arthropoda; class Insecta; order Diptera; family Tephritidae; genus Eurosta; species Eurosta solidaginis. The sequence continues at coordinate 204,631,813 of NC_090323.1, read as the reverse complement.
TGTAGCTCGGAAGCCTCTCCGTACACTGCATGCGGCTCTTGGCGCTGTAGCAATGCTTGTAATCAAATCTAAATTGTGGGCTGTTAATTCTTTCAGGCCTCACAAGTGTGCGGCGCCTGGTGTCGTTATTACTCGCAGCAAACATTTTTGGGAAACTAGGAAACTACCGCTGATTGATCTTTACATTCAGGAGAGGATTTAGCGGCATCGCATCATATCTATTGCAAGAGCAGGTCAGTCATGCAAATGCTTCTTTAATCGACTGAAGAACAAACCTAGGAGTCTCTCAATCGCAAGGTATTTTATCTGGATGCTTTCCTGGTTAGCGCAAAGTTGTTTAATAATTTCGTACCCTACGTAATTCGTGCGGTGAGAACAAAATGATATATGAGTGCGTAGAATCATTCCACAGGACGATGTTTTGTGTAGTAGCCAAGGCCTGCCGAAGGGTGGTCTGCGCAGATAGCCTAGCAACTATGTCCACACTGCGTTAGTTTTGTGTGTCAACCCAAGCAAAACTAAATTGGTTCATTTAAAGGGATCTAAGATCCCAACACGATAGGGATCAAATCGATTCGTGGAGCACCATACTTTTTGATTTCGGATTAATTATATAGGAGTTATACTTAGCAGTAAGCAACTTTGGAAACTCAAAATAATGGATATAGCTAGGAAGAACGTGTTGGCTTTGAGCTGCTGTAGGGAGCATAGGCAAGTGTTGGGGACTCATGCTCGCACACTTGCTTTTGGAAACGATAGTGGTGGAACTAACCGGACATGGCAAGTTTTACGAATATGTTGGTGTCCGTACAACGGAGAACAAATCACAGCTTGGCTTTGATTGTAGTGCAGAGCATACATTCGGTGGATAGTGAGGACTTAGTGGCTGCAGACCTGGCAATTTTAGTACTTATGATATAGGCTGTGGTCTCTTTGACTTCGGGAAATACAGCATATTTAGTTCTACCTTACTCTAGGTTAGGTCAACTTTTGTGTCTCTCCCATGCGGGTTCAACACTTGCATTCACTCGGGAGAGTAATAGGGTATGAACTCTATTAAGGCAGTTGACCAGTGGGTCGGGGTGTGAAAGTAAGTTCGCTGGCGAGATTTTCTGTCAGTAGATGCATTTTTTTTAGGTTTAATGTGAAACATTATGGAAATAATCTACTGTTGATGAGCGCTACACTTCATCTTTATGCTCTTTCTCGCCTATTTCTCTCTCTCAATTGTTTGCGTACGTCTATATACAAATATGGGGAATTTTAATATTTCGCCAGTATTCTTTTGAATATTGGGAGCATTTTCGCAAACAATTTGATATGTGTATGTATGTGTGCATGATTGTTTTCTTTTATATAGCTGGTTGGTTTGTGGGTGGTACTGGCTGATAGATATTGTACCGTTACACTTTTATACTGGCGCTCAAACAACAATTATACAGTTTTGTCACTTTTTTATGTAACTAAGTAATTGATTGCATCTAAACAATAAAGAAAAGGAAATTGTGCCACGTAAAAACGATTTGTTATCTTAATTCCCCAAAGGATTCGAATATTGCCAATTTGCATTTCCTCTATTAATGACCAAGTGAATGCGGAGAGCAAGAGCCACAGTTAACTTTGTTGACTTTGTGACGAGCATACTTACTTACTTACTTACTTAATTGGCGCTTAACCGTCTAAACGGTTATGGCCGTCCAACAAGGCGCGCCAGTCGCTCCTTCGCTCCGCCAACCGGCGCCAATTGGTCACACCAAGGGATTTTAAATCGTTTTCCACCTGGTCCTTCCAACGGAGTGGGGGCCGCCCTCTACCTCTGCTTCCATAGGCGGGTTCCGATAGAAACACTTTCTTGGCCGGAGCATCATCTTTCATTCGCATAACATGGCCCAGCCGCTGCGTTTTAATTCGCTGGACTATGTTGATGTCTGCGTATAGCTCGTACAGCTCATCATTAAATCTTCTTCGGTACTCGCCATCGCCAACGCGTAGAGGTCCATAAATCTTTCGAAGAACTTTTCTCTCGAACACTCCCAAAGCCGCTTCATCTGCTGTTGTCATGGTCCATGCTTCTGCCCCATATAGCAGGACGGGTACGATAAGTGACTTGTAGAGTATGATTTTCGTTCGCCGAGAGAGGACTTTACTTTTCAATTGCCTACCTAGTCCAAAGTAGCATTTATTGGCAAGATTGATTCTTCGCTGGATTTCAGTGCTGATGCTGTTACTAATGTTGATGCTGGTTCCCAAATAAACGAAGTCTTTTACTATTTCGAAATTATGGCTGCCAACAGTAGCGTGGTTGCCAAGGCGCATATGCGCTGACTCTTTGCTCGATGACAGCAGGTACTTCGTTTTGTCCTCATTCACCATCAAACCCATCTTTACCGCTTCTTTTTCCAGCTTGGAGTAAGCAGAACTAACAGCGCGGGTGTTTAGGCCGATGATATCAATGTCATCAGCATATGCCAGTAATTGCACGCTTTTATAGTATATTGTTCCAGTGCGGTTAAGTTCTGCAGCTAGTATAATTTTCTCCAGCATCAAATTAAAGAAATCGCACGATAGGGGGTCACCCTGTCTGAAACCTCGTTTAGTTTCGAACGGCTCGGAGAGGTCCTTCCCAATTCTGACTGAGCTGATGGTGTTGCTCAACGTCATTTTGCACAGCCGTATAAGTTTTGCGGGGAAACCAAATTCAGACATAGCGGCATATAGGCAGCTCCTTTTCGTGCTGTCGAAAGCGGCTTTAAAGTCGACGAAGAGGTGATGTGTCTCGATTCTCTTTTCACGGGTTTTTTCCAAGATTTGGCGCATTGTGAAAATCTGGTCGATGGTAGATTTACCAGGTCTGAAGCCGCACTGATAAGGTCCAATCAGCCGGTTCACGGTGGGCTTCAATCTTTCGCACAATACACTTGAAAGGACCTTATATGCGATATTAAGAAGGCTGATTCCACGATAGTTGGTGCATTTTGCAGTATCCCCCTTCTTGTGGACTGGGCAAAGAACACTTAGATTCCAACCGTCGGGCATGCTTTCGTCCGCCCATATTTTGCTAAGAAGCTGCTGCATGCGCCTTACCAACTCCTCGCCGCCGAACTTGAATAGCTCCGCAGGCAATCCATCAGCGCCCACGGCCTTGTTGTTTTTCAATCTGGTTATTGCTATTCTAACTTCGTCATAATCGGGCGGGGGGACATATATTCCATCATCATCGATTGCGGGATCGGGTTCTTCATCTCTGCGCGGTGAATTGCTGCCTCCATTTAGGAGAGCAGAGAAGTGTTCCCTCCATAATCTAAGCACTCTCTGGACATCAGTTACAAGGTCGCCATTTTCATTCCTACAGGAGTGACGAGCATACAGCTGTACTAGAATATGCACTGGAAAAGGTCGAGGTTTAACCATTTCAAGTTTGCTATCCGTAGATCAACTCCTTGCGCTCCTTACTCTTCTGCTCCTGGCGGCGATCTCTCTGAACATACTGATGCCCCAATCGCTAAAATTTGAGAAGTGTCGACGTCTAGTCGAACAGAAAACTACACCAAATATCGCATGAAACTTCATACACTCCCATACTACCCTCGAACACAATACAGCTGAGCTCAGAGTAATTGTTGCCCCTTCAATTTCATACACTGTATGGCTAATGTTCTTGTTATTCGCCGAAGGTTAAATGAGTATTACTGCCATATCCAGTCGTTCACTGGTTTGAATTCGTTACCCTCTGCTACACGTGTCTGTGGGCTTGAGTTCTATGACTGGCATACCTAGCGCCTCATATTCTAAGCAACTTCCGCTTAGAAAATACTATAGTGCTCGGGCATCTTGAAATGTTTGTAGTTATCGAGTTCCTGACAGTAAACAGTGCTTTGAAATTGCAACACATCCGTGAAGCAGTTGAAAGTGTTTTCGGAACACAATAGTCTGTTCTCCCTAGAATAAAATCGAAGTTTGTAAGAGAGCTTATATCTGTAAGCCTCTGTGTGAGATGCAGTCGCCTTTCTCGCTTTAACCACGGTATGTATGTTCAGCATTACAGCATCAGAGCGCCGCTCTTAGCAACCAGTTTGTCCTCGCTGTGTCAATAAATTGCACCACACCAGCACCTCATAGAGACCTTGCCAAGAGGCCCTATGAGAGCCTAGCCCTCTGTTATGAACTCTCAAGAACTTGAAGAAAAGAACTAGTATCGTTTTTCCAGGGATATCAGCCTATTAAAATGACTCGACCCACCCATTCACCATGTCTTGGTTAGCTTGCAAAATATCGCGCAGGATCTGCAGGTTGATATACGTTTCTTAGCACTCGATAGTTACTGTCTTCCAGCTCTACCAGTGGATCGTTTACTACCTCCGCTCAGAATAGAAGATCCAGAACATGCCCTCCGATGCGAAACTTATGTTTCACCGAAGTTTGTCAATGAATTATATAATTCATAAACTAACTACAGTTCTTATGGCAGGACATTTCTAAAAACCCTTTGGAAATCTGGAAAGGCGCCGAGATCAAATTCTTTGTGGTGAAAACCCTTTCAACGCCTGAAAAGGCACCCAGACCAAATTCTTTGTATTTGTAGGGACACTTCAATTTGTTTTACAATGGAATAATGAGCTGCATTCATTGTAAAGCCCTTGCAATAGACATGCTGAGATTCCCATAGCAATTCCAACCCGCTCCAAACGTTTGCAGGGGAAGCGGAGACACCAATTGGTGTAAATAATGGCCAGCTAGCAGCAGGCTTTGGAGTTACATAGGTATATTGCCATCCAATTCCGAAGTCTTGCGTGGCTTTCGGAGAGGACACTTTCCAATAGATGTCATGGCAGATATAATAGATGTAATCAAAAATACGAGACAGCGTGCCAACAAGCAAGACCGATAGTCCTGCTGATTACGCCGGACGTCAATAACGCTTATAACTTAGCCAAGTGGGACGACATACTTGAGGCACTAGAACCCTATTTCAAAGTACCGCAATATCTGCTATAGATTTTGAGGAACTATTTGAGAGACCGGTGTCTAGCGCACAAAACCGGTCATGGTCAAAAAAAGTTAAAATAACAATAACAATATTTCTTGCGATAGCCTTCTTCGGTTGGACATGCCAGAAAGTAGCTTCATAGCAATACGAAGCTACATGTTAGCACATGTTAGCGTAGCTTACTCTTAACCAGGTCACAAATGATCATGGTCTTTAGCTGGCAACATCAAAGCATCCTCACGATACCCACTATCATTAATATAACAGCTGCGGCGAATAGTTTCGACTTAACGAATGGTATCGGCAGGAACTGTCCGGGTCGTTGCGTGAAACATACCAATATATCTTCTTCCTGAGGAAAGAAAAGCAATATAAAAACAGAGTAGAGAAGCTGTTGCTATATAGCCGACAGGAAAATCGATCCAACGTTGACAACAACAACAATGCAGAAAAGAGGAACAGGGAATTAATTCGACAACTGAAGCCAGGACTGAAGCGATCACACGGAGAGGTGCATTTATATCTGACCCAATTTCTAACCGGACACGATTACTCCATACATCCGAACTGCCTGCACTACGGAAAATTAGACGATTTGTACATCATACCTTCTGCGAGTCCTTCGCCATCAATAACATGACCTATCACATGGCTAGATGGGTTATTTCTCAGCACACTAAAACACGAATTACTTTTCTACATAACACGTGGTACCGCCCGTTTAAAAAAAAAAAATTTCTCCACATTTCCTCTTACAATAAAACTTGATAAGTGAAATAGCATTGATTCAAAACTAGTTTTTGCTAAGTTATAGCTTATTATTCTAGTCTACGACCCTTTTAAACTTGTTTTTACATCTAAGTTGCCGTGATCTTTAACCGATCTGGTCCATTTTTTCTAGAAATATTTCCGAGATAGATATAGACTTCTATATATCAAAACGATCTGGGCGAAAAAAGAAATTCATTTAGCCATGTCCGTCTGTCCGTCCGTCCGTCCGTCCGTAAACACGATAACTTGAGTAAATTTTGAGGTATCTTGATGAAATTTGGTATGTAGGTTTCTGGGCACTCATCTCAGATCCCTATTTAAAATGAACGAAATCGGACCATAACCACAGCCACTTTTTCGATATCGAAAATTTCGAAAAACCGAAAAAGTGCGATAATTTATTACCAAAGACGGCTGAAGCGATGAAACTTGGCAGGTGGATTGACCGTATGACACAAAATAGAAAATTAGTAAAATTTTGGACAATGGGCGTGGCACCACCCACTTTTAAAAGAAGGTAATTTCAAAGTTTTGCAAGCTGTAAATTGACAGTCGTAGAAGATATCATGATGAAATTTGGCAGGAGCGTTACTCCTATTACTATATGTGTGCTAAGTAAAAATTAGCAAAATCGGATTACGAACACGCCCACTTTTAAAAAAATTTTTTTTTTTAAGTCAAATTTTAACAAAAAATTTAATATCTTTACCGTATATAAGTAAATTATGTCAACATTCAACTCCAGTAATGATATGGTCCAACCAAATTCAAAAATAAAGAAAATTTCAAAATATGCGTGGCTCCGCACTTTTTCATTTAATTCGTCTAAAATACTTTTATTCCATAAGTCGAACAAAAATTTACCAATCCTTGTGAAATTTGGTGGGTGTATAGATATTATGATGCTAATTGTTTTCTGTGAAAATCGGCGAAATCGGTTGAAGCCACGACCAGTTTTTATACACAGTCTTCCGTCTGCCCTTCCGCTCGGCCGTTAACACGATAACTTGAGCAAAAATCGATATATCTTTACTAAACTTAGTTCACGTACTTATCTTAAATCACTTTATCTTGGTACAAAAAATGGCCGAAAACCGACTATAACCGCGCCCACTTTTTCGAAATCGAAAATTACGAAAAATGAAAAAATGCCAAATACGAAAAAAGGGATGAAACATGGTAATTTGATTGGTTTATTGACGCAAACTATAACTTTAGAAAAAACTTTGTAAAATGGGTGTGACACCTACCATATTAAGTAGAAGAAAATGAAAAAGTTCTGCAGGGCGAAATCAAACGCCCTTGGAATCTTGGCAGGAATACCGTTCGTGGTTATGGGTCAACCTGGTCCACATTTTGGTCGATATCTCGAAAACGCCTTCACATATACAACTAAGGGCTACTTTCTTTTAAAACCCTCATTAATACCTTTAATTTGATACCCATATCGTACAAACACATTCTAGAGTCAACCCTGGTCCACCTTTATGACGATATATCGAAAAGGCGTCCACCTATAGAACTAAGGCCCACTCCATTTTAAAATACTCTTTAATACCTTCCATTTGAAACCCAAGTCATACAAACACATTCCAGGGTTACACTAGGTTAATTTTGCTAAATGGTGATTTTCCCTTATTTTGTCTCCAAAGCTTTCAGCTGTGTGTGTAATATTCGGTTACACCCGAACTTAGCCTTCCTTACTTGTTAAATTTGAAGTTTTTCCTATTTACTGTTATAAATCCACTTGGGAAATGAAATACCATTCATATAAAGCTCTTTTTTGCAAAGATATATCTTTTTTCGTCCACGACCCTTTTAAAAATCTTTTATATAAAAATGGGCGTGGTCTTTAACCAATTTCGTTAACTTTTCTTCAAAGCATTCCTTATAGTAAAGGCAACCTCTCTGCCGAATTTTGTTACTATACGTTTAACGATTTTGATTTATGATTAATTATATTTGTAAAATTTATTTTATCAAAAGTGGGCGGTGCCACGCACATTTAAATTTTTTTTTTCAAATTTTTATCAAAAGGCTGAATATCAGTCCACGTGTTAAATTCCAACATTCTAGGTGTATTATTTACTAATAATCAGGTTTTTTGTGTTTTCCAAAATGTTATATATATAAAAAGTGGGCGCGGTTATCATCCGATTTCGCTCATTTTCAATACCAATTTATTTGGTGAAGATATATCAATATTTACTCAAGTTATCGTGTTAACGGAGAGACGGACGGTTGGACGGGCGGACCAACGGACATAGCTCAATCAAATTTTTTTCCATCCTGATGATTTTGATATAAGGAAGTCTATATCTATCTCGATTCCTTTATAACTGTACAACCAACCGTTATCCAATCGAAGTTATGTGCAAAGCACGCTGAGTGTAAATTTCTTCATCTCGAATGCTCCCGTATAAATAACCAGGTGAGTTTGCATAATTGCCTGACACCGTGATTTTCTAACGTGATTTGTGACTTTCACGTTTTGGTCGCCCCAAATTTGTATTCCTCACCGTGACTGTATCGTGAAAAAAGTGCTATTTTATAAAGTTTGCTTTGGTTATCCACAATCGTTTGTGCACGTGAAAGTCGTTAAACACCTTGCCTTATTGGTGACAAATAAAAGAAAGCTATTGCTAATTTGTCTTTTTTTTATCCGTGGGTTTGTTGAGTTAAAGTCGCCTTCGACAGCATGAAAAAGAGCTGCCTATATTCCGCTATTTCTGAATTTGGTTTCCCCGCAAAACTTATACGGCTGTGCAAAATGACGTTGAACAACACCATCAGCTCAGTCAGAATTGGGAAGGACCTCTCCGAGCCGTTCGAAACTAAACGAGGTTTCAAACAGTGTGACCCCTTCTCGTGCGATTTCTTTAATTTGATGCTGGAGAAAACTATACTAGCTGCAGGACTTAGCCGCTATGGAGAAATATTCTATAAGAGCGTGCAATTACTGGCGTATGCTGGTATCATTGATTCCGTAAGTTTTGCTTACTCCCAACTGGAAGAGGAAGCAGAAAATATAGATTTTGATGGTGAATGAGGACACAACAAAGTACCTGCTGTCATAGAGTCAGCGCATTTACGCTTTTGCAACCACGCTACTTTTGGCAGCCATAATTTCGAAAAAGGGAACCAGGATTAACACAAACAGCAACAAAAAGCGAAAAATCACTATTGCCAATAAATGCTGCTTTGACCTAAGTAGGCAATTTAAAAGTAAAGTCCGCTCTCGGCAAACGAAAATTATGCTATACAAGACAGTTGCCGTAGCCGTCTTGCTGTATGGTGCAGAGGCATGGATCATGACAAAATCGGATGAAGTGGCTCAGGTAGTGCTCGCGCGAAAAGTTCTTCGAAAGATTTACGGATCTTTACGCGTTGGATATGGCGAGTACCGAAGAAGATTTAATGATGAGCTGTGCGAGCTTTACGCAGACATCAACATAGTCCAACGAATTAAAACGCTGCGGCTAGGCCATGATACGCGAATGAAAATGACGGAATCCGCCTACGGAAGCAAAGGAAGAGGGCGGCCCACACTACGCTGAAAGGTTCAGGGAAAAAACGTTTTAAACTCCCTTGGTGTAACCACTTGGGCGCCAGTTGGCAGAGTGAAGAAGCGACTGGCACGCCTTCTTGCACGGGCATAACCGTTTAAACAATTAAACGCCAATTAATTTGGTAAGTAACCGTAAGGCTCCTTACCAGTGTGTGAGAACACCTCATTGGTGATGGCCACGGAAAACATATGCGTTTATTCGGTTGAATGGTGTTGTTAGCAAGAACAAGCTCCAGAAAGTTTACTGGGTGCTGATCTCGTTCTGGTGCGTATATGCAGCCACTGACTGTGTTGAAAAGTTAATAACATGAAGTCCTTCAAGGTCAGCCATTTTTCTATATTGCAAGTGTTATTGCAGCTAAAAGAAATGAGGTTGGTAACCTTGCTGACATTCTCATATTTATGGTATTTGTCACATACTTAATTAAGCTTAATAGATGACAAACAGGAGCGCGTATTAAATATTGCATCAAATTCTTGTGAAATTCAATTTAATTCCATCCCTTGGTAAGCTTTATCAGTCAGTGTGTGATTCTTTGTTAGTAGGACAATAATGTACATTTTCGCAACTCTTTAACCGCATCATGAAAACCATCATTGTACTTCACTATTATTATAATTAAGTATATAGTTTTATCTCTTTCCTTTCATTATTGCCATTATCATTTACGTATTGAGCAAAAAGCTTTATCGGCAGCTTTCAATAATGAGGAATCCCTGTTAACAATATTCATATATGAGTATGTGCAAATATGAATATTCAAATATTTTTTAATGAGCGGTTGAGTCTGCACGATGAATGTGAATGATGAACGTAAATATGTAGTAAATTTACATTAGGACAGGTCACTAAAGAACAAAATAATGCATACAAAACTGTTTAGTATTATAATTGTGAAAGTAGGTTTGCCTCGATAGGCGGATATTTGTCTTTGTGACTCAATTACGACATAGCAGATGGCTGATAGTTTCAACATATCAACAGATTGTATTAAATTTTCAAAAGTGGGGCTCTACGCCTCCTGAGAACAGCTAATTATACACAGATGAGTAGAGCTCGCAGCGTATATTATTTTTGTTCGCATAACGGTACCCCGTAACGGCATAAACTAATCGAGATAGATATAGATATCAAAATTATCTGGGCGAAAAAAGAAATTCATTTAGCCATGTCCGTCCGTCTGTCCGTAAACACGATAACTTGAGCAAATTTTGAGGTATCTTAATGAAATTTGAAATGTAAGTACCTGGGCACTTATCTCAGGTCGCTATTTGAAGTGAACGAAATCGGACTATAACCACGCCCACTTTTTTGACATCGAAAATTTCGAAAAACCGAAAAAGTGCGATAATTCATTACCAAAGACGGATAAAGCGATGAAACTTGGTAGGTGGGTTGACCTTATGATGCAGAATAGAAAATTAGTAAAATTTTGGACACTGGGCGTGACATTGCCCACTTTTAAAAGAAGGTAATTTAAAAGTTTTGCAAGCTGTAATTTGGCAGCTGAGTATGTAATGTTCGGTTACACCCGAACTTAGCCTTCCTTACTTGTTTTAAATTATACTTGTCTAATTTTAGTGACATAATCATGGCGGCGGAACGGTAGAACATCTCTACAGATCCTCATGAAATTTGACTTACTACCTGTAAGATAATAGTCTGGAAATATCCCTTCGCTACCGTCTTTTGAAAAAGATAAGGGGCCCTGTGCCCCTGGGTACAGTTACTTTTTAAATTGCTTTAACACTAAATATAATAACCTCGAGCAATGGTACAAAGTATATATACCATTAATAACGAGGCTTAACAATTTCGGAAAGTGGCACCCTCGTCCCCTTTGTGAACTGTATAGTCGAATCGTTCAAGCTTTAAGTCCAGTTGTCCAGTACCAATAATATTTGGTGTCTGGATAACCCTCTTCTGGTGGAAATACGCTCCATAGGCAGCTAATAGAGAGAGGTGTGCTCTCTCCACTACTTTGGGTGGTGACCGTAAACGTACTACAACAGCTAATGGTGGTAGAAAGCTATAAAGTAATTGTCTACACGGACTATATTTGTGTTATTATGCGACGAAAATTATTTCAAACTCTGCAATGTAATGGAAACTGCATGGGCAATAACTTCGGCACACGGCGTCAACCCGAAAAAAACTGAACTGATCTTCTTTGCAAGAAGGTAAAAAACGACGAATCTTATAACACCTAGGGCTTGCGGCGAAAGCCTGGCTTCCAGGGATAATCTTAGGTGCCTGGGAGTCATTCGGAAAAGGAAACTACTCTGAAGAGACAATATAGCAGATCGTAAAAAGAAAACAACCGCTGCGCTGTTCGCTGAAGTAAAGTTATTGTTCTCATGCAAGGAAGTTTTTCTCCCAAAGTAGTACATTTGATATATACAGCCATTATACGTCCGATTCTACTGTAACAAAGTTCTGGTTTGGCGGCCTACGCCTAAAAGGGCCACAAATTTCCAAAGCTACAGAGGAGTTCGGAGCTCTGCGTTAGCGGCGCTCTTGTACCCACTTCGACGGAGGCATTCAACGCTGTTCTACACCTTCCATTACTGGATTTAGTATCGAAGGAAATATATATCATCGCGACCCTACTAATTAAAGAGACCGGCCATTGCAATAATGAAGGAAGATCGCTTGAGAAGATCTTGAGCACCAAAACGCCAGTTTGAGTACCAGTACTCACTGACTATTGTACACCCGACTACATTTTCACTAGAAATTGCACAGTGTGGTTGTCATTTGTTTACGGGACCTGAGCCTAGCGATCCATTTTTAAACAACCAGGCTGAGCTTAAGAGTTTGGGCTCATGTTTTGACACCACAAAGTCGATTACTGATTGCCGCAGATCTCTCAATAAGATGGCCCAGCGCTACAATATCAGCATTATATAGATATGTGGATACAGGGTAATTAAAGGCAGCTGGTGTGCTGATGAGCAGGTCATTAGGTCTACTACTACCGACATTCTTCCATAGGTATACCTATGGCCTCGTTTAAATTCTGTGCTCTGGTCAGCACTTCCTGCACGTGAGTCGTCAAGGTTGATTTGCCTTTCCTATGACAAAGGACGCACTAACTTTCTTTCGATCCTGAATGAGCCAGGCCTTTCGTCCCTGGTAAGGGCTCTCACTGGTTACTGTTTGAAGTACACTAATGCCGCTAGGATGGAGTAGGAAAGCGTGTAGTATCTTCTATGTCAGTCTCCGGTCGTGAGTAGAAGGAGGTTAGCTGCTGTCGGAAAACCATTTTTCAATAATTGTGCAGGGATCAAGCTCAAAGTTAGGGCGAAGTAATTCTGTCCGCGGTAGCTGGCACACAATAGGCCAATTAGTACCCTAAGTTTCGGGCTGGGATGCAACTCTCCGTTCAGTCCCCTTAAGCAAATTCTTCTTGATTTAGCCAAATAATATTTGGTAAATTGGTTCATTAATGTAAATTGGGGTCTGTGAAAAAGTATGTAATTTTTAGTATAGTTTCGAGATCATTCAGCGCTTCATGCGGATCATTTGTAATGTAACCGGTTTATTTCGGTGTAATTTCAGGAACATTTTGCAACTATTTCCTAATAACTTAGATATTGTTTTCGGACTCAATTTGGGATTGCTTTGGAAACGTTTTGGATTATTTCGGGATAAATTGTTGAATTTTGGGAGAATTACAGGTCTGTGTTCGGAAGATTTCGTTTATATTTCAGAATGATTTCAGCAAAAAATTCGGGAAAATTTCGAGATATTTTTTTGGCCATCTATGGCTCATCGTGAAATAAGCTGCATGCAGATTTGTTATTGAACCTCTTCGTAATAATTTTAGGAATATTTTTTATTGTTTTTTAGACTGTCTGGGGATACATTTTTTAAGGTCATATTGATTGAGATCGTCAATAGATCAATAGACAACTTTTGGGTTCTACTTATAACGAGCACGAAACACGTGTGTGAAGTTGACATACACAATCTAGTGAAAAACTGTTCTCGCTAAGTTTTAAATAGTTCTGGATTTCGCAGATATATACAGATCGTCCAATTGTTGGACTAATTCAAAGATCATTTCAAAATCATACTAAAGGAATGATTTATGTCCATTCCGGTGTTCTTTTGAGACCATTTCGAATATGTGTACGAGACCAACTCATCATAATTTCAGGATATCTTCGGAATGAGTTCGGGGTCACTGCTGTCCTACATCGGAAATGTCTCGATACTCAATTCAGCAAAATAATTTAGACCATTTCAGAATTTTTTAGTGATCTTTTCGATACAACTTCGGGATAACTTCTGGCCCATTTCGGGCTTGTGTCCTGTACTATTAGTTTTCTGTATTAGCCGACCCAGCAGAAGCAGAACACTATGAAACTATCAGGCGTTCAACATCATCACAATGATTAATTGGCGCTTAACCGCCTGAGCGATTTTGGCAGTTTCGTAACAAGACACGCCAATTATACCTGTTTGGCGATAACTGACGCCAATTGGGAGCACCAAGGGAGGTCAGGGGTTGTTTACCAGGAACATAAAAGTGTCCGCTTTTTGACCAATCTCCAAAAGTTATGGTTTTATTATCGACTTATTATCGGTAGTGAATCCGATATCCAAAAGTGGGTCGTCGCTTACAATCAAAGATAAGACATCGATAACACTCCGATAGCAAATTGATATATTTTTGATAAAATATCGATACATTTTTGATAAATAATGGATAATTTTTCGATAACAAATTGATAACCTTTCGATAACAAATCGATAACTTTTCGACAACTGATCGATAAAACACTGATAGAAAATTGGTAGGATTTCGATTACAAATCTATAACTTTTCGATAGTAAATCGATATTTTTTCTGTAACAAACCGATAACTCGTTGAAAAATGAATTTGCTATCGATAAAAAATTTTTAATTATTCGATAACAAATCTATAACTAGTCCATGCTTCGTCGTCTAACCATCTTTTTCTTTCCATCCCTTTTCTTTTCTTGCCTTGCCTTCCCTGACTTGATTTGCTGTCTAATTACACCCATATCAAGTCTACCACATACATTTTTCCTACAAACTGTCAAAAATCTTGTTATGCTTTGCCTGGAATACTCTTAACATAAAAAGGGAAAATCTAAAAGCTAGGTCTCGAGCTACAATTTCTAGTTGTCTCGTATTGATTTTCCTACATACATATGTACATTCCAATGTGCCCTAAAGGATTAAACAATTGCATTATATGTGGGTATAAAGATAACAATAATTGCTGGATCAAAAGCTGTTGCAATAACAACAATCTACATATAGATAGTGCATCGACATGACAATCGACAAAACCAGTTCAAACCATTTTAGATGCTAATGATGAATAATGCATTTTCGATGAAGCATTTAAATTGCGTTCAGAAAAAAATAAAGTTGTATGTGTGAAATAGATTAAATTCGCATGGATCTTACATCCATGAATATACATTCGTATTTATATATTAATGTATGTATATCTCTCGTTATAAATATGTACGAAAAGAGTATGCTTAAATCGGACACAGAAGCAACTTGTTTGCTCAGTGTCACATACACAAGTCAATTAGGATAATTACAGAGTAATTAATGTACCATTAGCCAGCTCTACGTAATATGGTTCCATATGTTTGTATTGTAACGAATTTTGGGGAGTTCCTGATAATTATGCACCTTCTGCTAACGTTCGAATAGCTGAACTGGCGAATAAATAACTACAATATTCAGTATTGCACAAAGGTCTTTATTTAGACTACTTTGGAATTAGTACTTCACAATTATACTTCACTAATAGCGTGTTCAAATCAAACTGATTGATTATCGCTTGCACCGCGCTACTTCTATACTCTCAGTTAGCCTCGTTCACCTATTTATCCCAAGGTCTAGACGTTTCACAAACAAGCTTTCTAGAATAGTTGTATCTCATGTAAAATAATTTCTCTGCTTCAAGCTGATGGTTATGTGTATGTTTGCTTTAAAGTATACATGTACATAAGTGTGGCTGCTTGCTGTTTTTGTTGTTGTGATTGTTTACTAACAGCATAGTGATGCTAATATTCGCCACAGTACATACACAGATTTAGAATTTAAAAAGTTCTTGATAACTTTCCTATTCGAAACATCAAACATCAAAAGTATATATAGGGAAACGAATACATTCATACAGAAAATACATTGGGGTAAATGTGTGAACGATTGTGAAAAGAAACAACAGATCAGAGGTCTGCATGAGTTTCAAATAGGACCCTAATTTAGCCCTTCAAACCATTATTTAGCGCTTAGCTGACTAGCCGAGTTGGGACGTTGCGCAATCTGGCGTGACTGATCATCTCAGCTTCGTCGTAGTTGACGCCGATTAAGAACACGCACTTTCTATCACCACAAGGGGCGAATTCAGAGTGACAATTTGGAGGGGGGAGCAACAAAAAAAAAAAAAAAAAAATCGGCACCTTTTTTCTGTAGCTCCTACAGATTTGATAGGTGGCTCACCGATTTAAGTCAACCGCAAAAATCGATAGCCTCAACTGAAAGAAATCTTAAGTTAACATTGCTCATTCCTTCATCGGTGCATCCCACAGCCTATTCCGCCAAAGAATCATACTCACAAGTTTTTTGCAATAATTTTCATTTAAAATATTGTGGCGAATTTTAGCGTCCCTTAGCTGTTAGTAAATAAAGGCACAACAACAATAAAGGAAACTGCCACTCCTGTGTACATGAATAAATGAATTCAATCCATTTACACACGTACATAAGAGGTGACGAATAATAACTCAAGCACACACTTGTGGTCATCAGTGGGAGTAGTTGCTCACACATACACACGCATATATGTAGCTCGATTACCAAGCAGGAGATACAGCAGTTCTAGAAGGCGAAACGTCTAGACTTTAGTACAAATATGCGAATGAAGCAACGGAGAGTATAAAAGCAGCGCAAGCTGAGTAGTCAGCATTCAGTTTCATTTAAACACGCAATTGGTTGTGAAGTATAAGTGTTATTGTGAAGTACTCTCAAAGTAGTCTAGTAAAGACCATTTTGCATTACTGAATATTGGAGTTATTTATTGGATAATTTAGCGATTCGAACGTTCGCAGAAGGTTAATAGAAACAAGGATTTCCCAAAATTCGTTGCATTATGTAACGTATTGGGATTCAACATTCGACTCTTTTGACTTTAAGACTCCTACTAAAAAATGGGCATAGTATGCATGTAGCCACGCCCTCTTGTCATAAGCACCAGCTGCGTCACTCTGATGCTATCTCGGGTGCAAAATTTTGGACAAACAGATAAATTTCATATTTAATATGATGCACTAGGCTGAAAAGCGTACAGGGCATAACTTTGGTTGGAATAAGTGAGACTTATCCTACAATACTTACTCTGGCCAAACATTTTAAGCATAAACTCATCTGTGAGATATTTTTAATACTTACGTACTTACCATCGGAAAAGGATACACTAGAAAAAGATAAAATGGACTTGGGAGGGAGTCGGATGGCCGTACGTTCAGATAATCTGCTATAGCTACTACAATGGGCGGTTTGTTCTTGTTTTGGTTGGAATGTTAACGCTCCTAGGGAAGACTGAATCACTGTAACTACGTTTCAGCTCTTCTCGACATAATACTGCCACTTGTGTGACGGCTTATTCGAAGTCTGAGGTAGCACTCAGTCAATTTAGTGCCAAGTTGAGGTCTCACAACCTGAGTAAAAACATAGTATTTATGTGTTAATGTTGAACGCACCCAACGTTTGAGATTGTAGGGGGACCACAGATTCCCGTTTTGGCAGAAAAGTAGGTTTGGTTGTGTACGGATATACTGGCACCTCTTCATTAGTTGTAGAAGTAGGGGTGCCGGGATGAGCACTGAGTTACAGTGGCGGACATTTTATGGTAACGCTACTTTCAGCAGTTTAGTTCACTGTTTCAAAGCTAGAGATATTTAACGAACGTCCAGTGAAAGATATTTAACGTCCAGTGAATGTTAAAGCTTTACCTAATTTATGAGCCTTTGCTTGATTGAATCGGATTTCGTAGTGCGATAAGAAGAACCATTTTAGTCTTTGCGGCATTCAGTTTGAGACCGCCTTCACTTTTGCAGTCTTCCACGGAAGTAATGGGGCCTGGTTAGGGTTTGAAGGTATTTTCCATTGCTATTACAGTTAAGTAAAATTTTTCCAATGAAAAATATAAACAACACCATTTATGTCTTTCGGATAGCCGAAACTTAAGTTTTTAAAAATTTATTTATGTATTTAATAAGTTCTAACATTTCCTTATACAATACATCAATGACATTTCTTTTATTACGTAGGTAGGTAGGTGAAATGGCTGCGACCCTGGTCACCCATGTAGCTATTTAAAGCCGTTTTGATGCCATGTAACTCGTCTAAAAATCTACGGAATGTTACGGTCAATGTACAATGTACAACCAGCCAGAGTTGTTGATAAAATTAAGAATAATCGGGATTGCTATCACAGATAAACCTCTGAAGTCTTCTAGAAACGGGGTTCCAAGGAACCTTAGCCGGGCTCTAGCTAGAGCCGGGCATTTACACATAAAGTGTTCTACTGTCTCCCTGGCATTTGTTTCTTTGCAGCTTCTGCAGTAGTCGTTATACGGAATGCCCATCTTTTCCGCATGGATACTTACTGCCCAATGACCGGTGCAGACTGCTATCAGTTTGCGTGTGTTAGCCCTGGATTTGTTCAGAAGACTTCTCGTCCTCTTTCCATCATAGTTTGGCCAAATGGATTTTGATATTGCTCAGGTGGTGATGTTATTCCACTTTGTTTGTGCTTTCTTCAAGTAGAATCTTTGGATATTCCCCTTGGCTACTGCTAAGGGTAAGCCTACTTCGACACTTATTATTTCCTCGTTGATCTCCGATGAGCCCCTGCGTGCTAGCTCGTCGGCCTTCTCGTTACCATCTATCCCCCTATGACCCGGGACCCAGATAACGCGTAGTTCTAGATAGGTGGATAACTGGGATATGAGCTGCTTACAAGCTCACACTAATTTTGAGTTAATGTGTGGCGAGGAAATCGCTTTTAGCGCTGCTTGGCTATCCGACAGGATGCAAACTTTACCAGCTACATCCAAGCCCTCCAGTGATTTGCAGGCTTGCCAAATCGCGAGGATTTCTGCTTGAAACACGCTGCAGTGCGATGGGAGCCTGAATGATGGAGACAAATCTAGGGACTCAGAGAAGACACCGGCCCCCAATCCCGATTCTGGGTTTCTCTTCCACTCGTTTCTGCTTGGAATGGCGGTATTACAACCGTACTCAAACTTCAGTTTGCGAGGGTAGTAATCTGTCTCTGTACTACATGTACCATCCGGAAGTTTCTTTAGGATACTACTATGCCTACTTTTATTAAATATACACAAATATTTTTCTAAGCACACTTGCTTTAATTTACAGCACTTTTATTTGCGGATTTGCATTTAATTGAAATTCATTCATTAAAATATAATTTTGTTTGTTTTTCTTACATTCTTCGACATTTATATACATAGATTTGTACTAATTCATTTAAATTACACACTAAGAGGTACATGATTTTAATTGGTTTATATATAATAAGTTCTTAGTTAACATTTGAGCGCACTTATATACATGTATATAAAGATATATGTATTCGTATATGTATGTATACAGTAGAACTATTTACAGATATGTTTATATATTAAATTATTGCAGTTTGAGAACAATCGTTTATCAATTGGAATATGTACTCATGTTGGGCAAAAAATATATATGTATGCACATTCCTTCTTTGAGTATTTAAGCTAGGTGCACCTTATGTATGACTTCTTCCCTTTGACCCTTCAAAAACTCGCAAGGTTTATATAAAAAAAGTAATACACCCCCTGGGGGTTCACCATACAAAGATTTCAAAAAATCGACGGTTTTGCACTTTACATGCAAAAATCAGCACAAACATATCCATACCAACTGAAAAGAGGTGCACCACTGCGTATACGTAACATTTTATTATTACGTATAAACAAATAAAAAAATTTGCAATAAAATAATGTGAAATGTTTGTATGGAGAACCACCAGGGGTGTTGCAGGGGGTGTGCCACTGGCATCGGCGGGTCGGGCCTCCAAAGCTAGTGGGGGTCGGTCATACATTTGGACTCGATTGGAGCACTCTAAATGGGTCAAAGTGGGATTTTTCAAAATTTGCCCCTACCCAAAGTTCGACCCAAATTGGGGGACACCAGAATTCGTTTTAGAGGTATGGTTCCTTCCGCAAAGTTTCTTATTTTGATCCCTAGAATACGATTTTCACAGAGCAATGAGCGATTTTTAAATCGACCCGCCCTAGTGTACATACTTGTATTTGTTTATTGTTTATTTTTTAAGATAAGCTCGGCCTTAGATCTCTTCGGAGGTTATCGCGCCTTACATTTACTTTTATTTATTTTATTTTTTAAGCCTTTGGATTGCAATCCTTACAGACTAAATTATAAAATTTACTTAAAATATTAGGAACAATCTACTTATGGTTCCGTATGAATCCAACTACTTATATAGCTGAATATGATATTATCAAAAAACAAGTAAGGACGGGACTGTCTTCGGCTGTGCCGAATACTTCATACCTTTCATGAATGGGGCTGAACAATAATCTTATCCCGTTCGTAATCTCCAACTAATCGGATGGATAAGATAAGAAATATATAGTGAACAGATGTACATACCTAAACGATTTTTAAGATAAACATAAAATAAAAAATGGTAAAAAACCATCTAATCTGAACGATCGGTTGTATGGGATACGTATTATATATAGCTCCAATCGAAATGATTTTTACAGGAAATCTTCTATGATATATTAGAATATATATTACCAAGTTTCACGTTTTTATATTGGAAACTAAGGGAGAAATGGCCAAAAATCTTTCTATCTGAATGATCGGCTGCATGGGATATATATTATATATAGCTCCGATCGAAGTGATTTTTTCAGGAAATCTTCTATGATGCATTAGAATACATATCACCAGGTTTAACGTTTTTATATTGGAAATTAACGGAGAAATGGCTGAAAATCTTTCTATCTGAACGATCGGTTGTATGGGATATATATTATATATAGCTCCGATCGAAATGAGTTTTTCATGAAATCTTCTATGATATATTAGAATAAATATCACCAAGTTTAACGTTTTTATATTGGAAATTAAGGGAGAAATTGCTCCGATCAAAGTGATTTTTTCAGGATATCTTCTATGATATATTAGAATATATATCACCGAGTTTCACGTTTATACTTTCTAAATTGCGGCAGGAATGACCAAAATCTTCTTATCTGAACGATCGGTTGTATGGGAGATATATGTTATAGTGGTTCGATCCTACCGGATCCGACAAATGTCTAATATAATTCAAAAATACATCCTTGTGCCAAATTTCATTGGGATATCTCAAAATTTGAGGGACGCGTGTGTGCGTTCAAACAGACAGACGGACGAACAGACGGATGGACAGACGGACATGGCTATATCAACTCAGTTCGTCGCCCTGATAAATTCGGTATACTTAATGGTTAGTCTATCTTCTATATTTCTCAACGTTACAAACATCGGACCAAAGTTAGTATACCATTTCATGTTCACAAAAGGTATAATTAACTCTAGGAAGCGACAAGTTCAGAGCAACTATACTACTCAGGGACTTGAACCCACGAATAGCGCGATTAATAGGGGCATTATTTGCATAGTTGGTTCTAAAGTTATCACCATAGAAAGGATACAAATTCCGGAGAGTTCGTTGCGGAACATTGAAATGAATCTTTTCCAACAAATATGGACAGGCAATTGAGCCATTAATAATGTCATACGTGAAGGATAAGCAAAGTATGAATCTACGACTTTCAAGAGACTTCAAACTTAAGACCATAAGACCACCCGAATAAGAAGGAATGTGTTTCGAGAAGTTTAACGGCCGAAGGGCGTATTTCAGAAAAACTTTCTGTATTCTCTCAATTCTGTTTATAGCTGTAAGATTACTTGGTCTCCAAATAAAAGCAGCATATTCTAAATGAGACCTGATAAAAGAGGTATAGCGCAGTTTAATAGTATAGGGGTCAGAAAATTTCGAGCTATTGTGTCTAACAAAACCAAGCATAGAGTATGGAAGTTGTGTAATTAATATGGTTGAAAAAAGAAAACTTAGTATCAAAGATTACGCCAAGGCCCTTAATCTCACTACGGATTGAAGATCATAATTAGATATACTATATTTTGTATTCAAAATGTTAACCGACTTAGAATAAGTCATTTGAAAACATTTAGACGTGTTCAAAGAGAGACGAGATTTCTCGCACCACAGATGTGGTTTATTGATATCGTTTTGCAACTTCACGGCATCCTCTGGTGCCCTAATTATTGAAAATAACTTTAAATCATCAGCATACAGTAAACACTTAGCAAATGAAAAACAACTAACAATATCATTAATAAATAAAATGAATAGAAAGGGACCTAAAATACTTCCCTGGGGAACACCAGAAATCGCTTTGAAGGGACTGGAGGATACGCCGTCAATAGTAACAACACAATGCCTGTTGCATAAGCTGGAACTTATCCACAGCAGAAATGTAGAATGAAACCCGATATAACGCAATTTGTTAATTAATACACTATGAGATACTCTATCGAAAGCTTTTGAAAAATCTGTGTAAATACAATCCACCTGGAACCTGCTGAAAAGGATTAAATGCAGTATTCACTAAATACAGCTAGATTAGAAACTGTTGATCTATCAGCGATGAATCTATGCTGATGGGAGAAATGAGAGGCTTAACAGCAAAGCTCAACTTTGCGTTGACCGCATATTCAAAAAGTTTTGAAATCATGGATAGCTTGGATATAGGTCTATAGATTCGGACATCATTCTTGTTACCGCTCTTGAAAACGGACATTATGGAAGTGTGCTTCCAATCATTAATGAAAGTCCCAGATATAAGAGACTTATTGAATATCAGTCTCAATGGATAAACCAAATCGGACAATTCTTTATTGTTGGAAGTTTAGCGCAAGAGTAAGCAAATGTGAGTAAATGTGTAATTTTCATTACTGATATTCAGTGTTTACACAAAAGTAAGCAAGAATAGCCAAGTTGAGGTACTTTTTTCTTTTGTTAGTTCAAACAATTTTGTGTGCTACTTTTTAGTAGTAATAAAATAAAATAAAGGAAAGAGTAGAAAAGGAAAGGTGAAGAAGGAAAAGGAAAGTGAAGTAAAAGAAAATGAATGAAAGGAAAACAAAGGAAAGGAGAAGAAAAAAAGGAAGGGAAAGATATTGAAAGGAAAAGAAATCAAACGAAAGTAAAGTAAAGGAAAGAAAGGAAAGGAACGGAAGAAAGGAAAGGGAAGGAAAGGAAAAGCAGGGAAAGGAAATGAACTGATAGGAATGAAGAGAGGAATAAAGGAAAAGAAAGCAATCGAAAGTAAAGGAAGGGAAGGAAAGGAAAGAAATAGAAGAGAAGGGAAAGGAAAGTTTGGGAAAAGAAAAGAAATGGAAAGGAAAGTAAACGAAAGAAAGGAAAGGGAAGGAATGGAAAGGAAAGGAAAGGAAACGAAACGAAACGAAAGGAAATGTAGGAAAAGGAAAAAAGAAAAGAAAGTAAAGGAATGAAAAGGAAAGTAAAGGAAAAGAAAAAAGGAAGGAAAAGCCACGGAAATGAATGGAAATGAAAAGCAAACGGAAGATAATTAAAGTAAAGGAAGAAAAGGAAACTAAGAAACAGAAGGGAAAGGAAAGGAAAGGAAAGGAAAGGAAAGGAAAGGAAAGGAAAGGAAAGGAAAGGAAAGGAAAGGAAAGGAAAGGAAAGGAGAGAAGAGCAAAGGAAACAAAAAGAATGGAAAGGAAATAACAAGAAAGCAAACGAAAGGGAAGGAAATTAAAGTAAGGTTGTGGTGTCATCTGTACTGGTTGAATTACAACCACTGGGTGAACTCTAGCAATAATAATCAGTTGATTCCGATTCTTCTAATTAAATCATTAAACAAGTATTTATGTACAACTTAATGAATGTTTAATATTCACCGTTTCATGCAAGTTGCAAATTTGTTTCCCGTTATTGTATACTAAGGTGTGTGCATTTGTTATAAAGAATAAAAATCAAGTTTAATAAAAAATATAATATGAAAAAAATTGACCACTCCAAAGCCTTCGACTCTGTCGAATACACCCTACTCTGTAAGAAGCTGAAAAGTTTATTTAATTTCTCAAGTCATGCAATTTCACTTATTAGATCGTATCTTGGCGACAGGACACAGGCGATTTGTTTAGACAGTAGAAAGTCTGACTTTCTACATGTTTCCAGAGGCGTCCCACAAGGCTCTATTCTGGCCCCTCTGCTATTTGTTCTGTACATCAATGACTTGCCAAATGTGCTTAAGTTTTGTAACGTCCTTATTTATGCTGATGATGTGCAATTGTATGCATGTTGTCCCTGTGATGGTACCGCTTTGTGTGTAAATAATCTGAATTATGATTTGAATCAAATAGGTGCGTGGGCTTCTAAGAACGGCCTATGTCTTAACCCCAAAAAGTCGAAATGCATCGTTATTAATAGAAAGTTGTACCCTACTCATGCTTTGGACAATTCTGTCATCGAATACGTTGACGCTGTAAAAAACCTAGGAGTAATTTTTAATAAGGCCTTGACATGGAAAGACCACATTTTTACCACGGTAGGAAAAGTGTATGGAATGCTTCGTACACTGTGGCTAACTCAATATTTCACTCCGCTACATATTAGACTACTTCTAGCGAAAGCGTACTTAATACCTAAACTCCTTTATGGATGTGAAATTTATTCAAATTGTGACTATGTGTGTATAAATAAACTTAATGTTGCTTACAATAATATTGCTAGATATGTATTTGGGTTAAAAATACTTGACCACGTTTCACATCACGCTGAAAGGTTGCTAAATATTTCTTTTCGCAATCTTTTAAAAGTTAAAACACTGACTATCCTTCACAAAATTATATATACAAAAGAACCTGATTATTTATATTGGAGGCTTCCGTTTCTTCATTCATTGAGATCAGTGCTTCTTCTCACGCACATAAGATACCGTTTGCTAACCTCTGGACGGCAGTTCTTCGTTACTTCCATACGCCTTTGGAATGCTCTTCCCGCAAGACTTAGACAAATAGGAAATGCTCGGCACTTCAAAAATGAGCTAACCACTTTTTATAATGATTTGTAAGCCGAAACTATTTTTGTATTCTTGCAAATGAAATTGTATTATCTCATCTTGTTTCCTTTTTCCTTTCCCGCTATTGTCTAAATGCTGATTTCTACTTGCTTAATCTAATAATCATATTTGTATAAGTATCATTTCTATTTTTACTGATATTATTGCTGTATAGCTTTAGCTTTATTTACTTCATGTTAGTTCTATTGCCATATTAATTCATCTTAAATTTAACTATTTACAATTCCTGACTAGCACTGTAAAATAACTTACCAAATTGTTGTGCGAGGAAAATGTTTAAATAAATTAAATTAGATAAAAAAAATAAATACTAAAACTGATCTTTCTGAAATAAATTAAAAAAATAAATGCTAAGATATTTTGCGCCGAGCTCCTCTTCCAACTAGTGCTCCTTTAATTTTCCTATAAATGGACGGGACGGGACGTACATGTTTTATGCCGACTCCGAAAGCCAACTGCATTTGAATTTTCACTGAGAAGCTTTTCATGGCAAAAATGCACTCGGAATGTTGGCCAAATTACCGCGGAGCAACATCTGAAGAACTTTAAACTCTTTGGAGTTGTTGGTGGGCTATGGTCAATCGTTAAGCCTCTCTCCAATTCGACGAAGCAGAATGACAAAATATCCACCGTGATGTCCAATATGAATAACTCCTCAACAGAACATTTAGGCCCGGTTTTTCAGTACAAGTTCAACTCAGTTTGTCAGCTAAACTACGCTTAAACTTATTCTGCAGCTTTTCATTCTACATTGAAGTACACTGAAGTTTAGTCTCAGCTTAAACGGCCGATCTGGCAGAGTTAAACTCTAGTTAACCTATTTGTGATTTGCGTTCGTTCGAAATGGCGTCGAATACACCCAACAAGCATTTGGGCTTGAGTACCATTAGAGCTCATGTTGTAAATTAGCATACCTCTAAAATCTCAACAGTTGTTACGAAACAGTGGCTCAACTTGAGAATCATTGTGTACTAAGCAAAAGAGGGAATTGTTTATGGACCGAAAGATGTTATTACTTAAGTTTTGTAACAGACCGCATAGACAAACTCCGACTCGTGCGTACTGAGTTGGCCAACAATATACAAAACGCTTTTGAGAAATCAGCTCAACGCTACAACCTCCGAAGCAGAGTAAAACCATTTAGTGTTGGTGAAAATGTATATCGGCACAATTCCGTTCTGAGCGACAAAGCAAATAAGTTTAACGCCAAGCTAGCACCCGTTTTTGTTAAAGCTACAGATCTCGCCACAAAAGGAAACTCCATGTATCAATTGCAAGACATACATGGTAAGATAGGGTGGTACCACGGAAAAGATATTAAGGAATGCAAGTGTTTAAATACAATTTACAGATAATATGCTATAAAACAACTAAAAAAGGACAAATATATATAAATATCGATCTCCATCCCTGTTTAATTATCTCTGTTTCGCATCACGCCACCTTTTTGACTTGTTTGTCCGTGCCTATAAAAGCTTCAGATTTAGGCATAGCGGGGTCTTTTTGCTGGATAAAGTTTACCTTAAACGTATACTCGCGCGATGATCCTAGTATCGGCGAAAAGTTAAAAATCGTTCGGATCTAAGTTACACAAGTAAAGCGGAAAGTTAAATATGCGCTAAACCTTCTTAGAGTAAAATAATTTGGGTTTTCGAAAATCTTAACGCGTAACCCGCAAATTAAAGCTATAATATTTAAAAGATCCATCAATGTTCGGATTGGTACTCACAATGACACGGATTGGGGCTACATCATCATCAACTTCACCATGGAAAACTCTCAGGCTTGGTTGCAGTGACAAAATTTGGAGTGATAAAATAGTTGTATAAGTGTATTATATTTAAACCTTTGAAAAAAAAAAATAATAATAATTCTTTTTGTTTAAAGAAAAAAAAGGTATATACATACATAAGTAAATGCAGTCAAGAATCGTGAAAAAATCGAGAAATTCCAAGTTCCTCTTGACTTCCAGTATACAACTAGTTTTGCCGCAGTATAGTCGTAATAGTCTGACTAAAAATATTTTCGAGGTGAAAATCGAGAAAAAAAAAACATATATAATAGAAAAATTTAAGTTAACCAAATTTCGGAATATGGGATGTTCAAAAAAAGAAAGGGAAAAACCCGGAAACAATTTTTATCATAAAAAAATGTAAAAATTAAATCTTTGGAATAAAAGAAAAAATATATGAATATGTATACTTGCTTCTGGAATAAGACACAAGTATATACATACTTAATATGAAAGAGAGAGAAAAATATAGTATAGGTGACATAATTTTATTAAATTAAATGTGTGCGAAAGTTATCAATGAACTTCCTTTGAATTTAACAAAGAAAATTATAATCTTTTTGAGTTTCATGGTTCATGAAAATTAAAGTAAAATTAGTATAAAAATATAGTTTGTTATAAATAAATGTTCAAGTTAGAAAAGGAGAGAGTGATATTTTTTTAAGTGATTGGAGAGAGAGAGTTTCCAATGTCTTATTGGCGTTCCAATAAGACTAAGAAAACAAAAATCTGATTGCAACACGAAGCAATCGCAATATCGAATTCTAATTAGAATATTTACATATGTGCTATAGTACCATTTTACAGCAACAATATATAGCTGTTGGATTTGGTGGTACAACCTTGGAGATTTTCTTTTTAACTTCACCTCAACTCGATATCCAATGTAGGATATCAACTGGAGAAACGTGTTGAATATTCATTTGAGAACTGTACATTTCAAAAAATCTCTCAAAGGTTGGATAATAATATGAAAATGCTAATCACGTTGGAGATCAACTCGAGAACAATAAATATTATAGATATCGATTGGAGAACGAAGTTGGATATCAACTTGAGAACTATCTGGTTTTAGAATAACTAAATAATGATGTTGGATATCACCTCCGGAACTAGATATATATTTCGCTTTAGAAATATCTTTTAAATGTTTGTTGGGTAAGCGAAATCCAGCTGTTGTCGTACCTGCAAATTATCTAGATAATAAACATGTAAGGAAGGCTAAGTTCGGGCATTACATACTCAACTGAGAGCATTGGAGACAAAATAAGGGAAAATCACCATGTACGAAAATAAACATAGGGTAACCCTTGAATGTGTTGCCTGACATGGGTATCAAATGGAAGGTATTAAAGAGTATTTTAAAAGGGAGTGGGCCATAGTTCTATAGGTGGACGCCATTTCGAGATATATATTTCGCTTTATCGCCATAAATGTGGACCAGGGGTGACTCTAGAATGTGTTTGTACGGTATGGATATCAAATGAAAGATGTTGATGAGTATTTTAAAAGGGAGTGATCGTTAGTTCTATAGGTGGACGCCTTTTCGAAATATCGCTATAAAGGTTGGCCAGAGGTGATTCTAGAATGTGTTTGTACGATATGGGAATCAAATGAAAGGCCTTAGTTCTATAGGTGAACGCCTTTTCGAGATATCGCCATAAAGGTGGCCCAGGGGTGACTCTAGAATGTGTTTGTACTATGTGGGTATCAAATGAAAGGTGTTAGTGAGCACTTTAAAAGGGAGTGGGTCAT
The DNA here is from genome assembly GCF_040869045.1 of Eurosta solidaginis. Taxonomy (NCBI): domain Eukaryota; kingdom Metazoa; phylum Arthropoda; class Insecta; order Diptera; family Tephritidae; genus Eurosta; species Eurosta solidaginis. The sequence continues at coordinate 204,603,678 of NC_090323.1, read as the reverse complement.
AGGTCTATAGGTGGACGCCTTTTCGAGATATCGCCATAAAGGTGGACCAGGGGTGACTCTAGAATGTGTTTGTATGACATGGGTATCAAATGAATGGTGTGAATGAGTAATTTAAAAGGGAGTGGGCCTTAGTTCTATATGTGGACGCGTTTTTCAGATATCGCCATAAAGGTGGACCAGGGTGACTCTAGAATGCGTTTGTACGATATGGGTATCAAATTAAAGGCACTAATTAGGGTTTTAAAAGGGAGTGGCCCTTAGTTGCATATGTGAAGGCGTTTTTGAGATATCGACCAAAATGTGGACCAGGGTTACCCAGGACATCATCTGTCGGGTACTGCTAATTTATTTATATATGTAATACCACGAACAGTATTCCTGCAAAGATTCCAAGGGCTTTTGATTTCGCCCCGCAGAACTTTTTCATTTTCTTCTACTTAATATGGTAGGTGTCACACCCATTTTACAAACTTTTTTCTAAAGTTATATTTTGCGTCAATAAACCAATCAAATTACCATGTTCCATCCCTTTTTTCATATTTGGTATAGAATTATGGCATTTTTTTAATTTTTCGTAATTTTCGGTATCGAAAAAGTGGGCGTGGTCATAGTCGGATTTCGGCCATTTTTATACCAAGATAAAGTGAGCTCAGATAAGTACGTGAACTAAGTTTAGTAAAGAAATATCGATTTTTGCTCAAGTTATCGTGCTAACGGCCGAGCGGAAGGACAGACGGTGGACTGTGTATAAAAACTGGGCGTGGCTTCAGCCGATTTCGCCCATTTTCACAGAAAACGTTATCGTCATAGAATCTATGCCCCTACCAAATTTCACAAGGATTGGTAAATTTTTGTTCGACTTATGGCATTAAAAGTATTCTAGACAAACTAAATGAAAAAGGGCGGAGCCACGCCCATTTTGAAATTTTCTTTTATTTTTGTATTTTGTTGCACCATACCATTACTGGAGTTGAATGCTGACATAATTTACTTATATACAATAAAGGTATTAAATTTTTTGTTAAAATTTGACTTTAAAAAAATTTTTTTTTTAAAAAGTAGAACACGCCTTCATCCGATTTTGCTAATTTTTATTTAGCACATATATAGTAATAGTAGTAACGTTCCTGCCAAATTTCATCATGATACCTTCAACGACTGCCAAATTACCGATTGCAAAATTTTTAAATTACCTTCTTTTAAAAGTGGGCGGTGCCACGTCCATTGTCCAAAATTTTACTAATCTTCTATTCTGCGTCATAAGGTCAACTTCTCTACCAAGTTTCATCGCTTTATCCGTCTTTGGCAATGAATTATCGTATTTTTTCGGTTTTGCGAAATTTTTGGTCCGATATCGTTCATTTTAAATAGCGATCTGAGATGAGTGCCCAGGAACCTACATACCAAATTTCATCAAGATACCTCAAAATTTACTCAAGTTATCGTGTTAACGGACAGACGGAGAGACTGACGAGCGGACGGACGGACATGACTCAATCAAATTTTTTTTCGATACTGATGATTTTGATATATGGAAGTCTAAACGAATGTTGCCTTACAAAAAGCCACCCCAAAGGCGGCCTTAAACTGTGACTGAAAAATTTCTCAGCATTTTAATTGGAGTTTAAATTTGACTAGAGTTAAAGCTTAGCTTAACCCACTACTGAAAAACCAGCCCTTAGTGTTTTTCGCAAGTTTTTCTTTAAATTTTTATGAAGGAAAATTTGTACTTATTTTGATTTTCTTACCATTTCGCCACAAATTAATTTCAATCTTCTTCGTTTTTCGCCTTTATCTCCATTTTGTCTGGCTGCTCATTCGTTTAATTATTCCATTGCTTTGTAAATAATACAACCAACCTTAAAATTACTTGTCCAACGTTGACAAGTCTTTTTGTTCAATATTTGTATGCATTCTTTGACTGAGACCATTAGAATAAAAGCCAAAACACAATAAAACAAAAAAATTAAAACCCATTTCAATATTTTACAAATTATGGCTAAGAGCGATTAGTCTGATATGTTTTCCTTCCTGCTTCATCGCTGGTTCGTGGTGGCTTGTTATATTCTAATTTACTTTGGGGTGCTTAATTTACAAATAATTTTTTTTATTTTATCGTAACAACAGGAGGGTAATTATAATCTATATGGACGGTTCAGAAATCGAAAAACAGAGCTGAGGTTAACTTTGTTCGAATTAACTGCAGGTCAGTTACTTTTGACGGATTTCTCGCTCTTGCAGTGTACTTCAGGTCTTTGCTGCCTTTGAAAGAGTAGCTAGCCTGCTTCAGGACAGCATGATGAGATTTAAGGAGGTATGTGGCTCCACCCTTTCAAGACGTTGCCAGCGTGATTAATAGCTTCCCCAACCTTACTGTCAATCTTACCTAGACGTGGCGTTATCCTGTTTCCTTAGCATGTAGGCTCTGGCGACCCCAAGCTCCTCATGTAACTAAGGGGTGGGAGGGCGTTATGTCCTAGAAGGTTCAATGTGATCATTGTAAATCTTTCGCGAGATGGTCGGGGTTCTACATTCATGGTGCTTGTTACCGGAACGTACCATATCCATATCCGGGAAATGACCATCAACATCGATACCCCATCTACCCATTGGGGCGTCTCTTGTTTATTTCACTTTGCTAGGTCCCCGGGCGGAACAGTAAAGGAGGAAGCTAATTTGCTGATAAGATGGCAAGGAAAAGATACGAAATTGTTATAAACGAGGCATACTACTCCGTATCTCCTGTATGGTTTGTTCATATCGAGAAATACTTTTTTGCGCAAAGAAATTGCTGTGAGCCGGATGCCTAGAGCCCGCAACGAACTCTTGTTTCTCATACCATTCAAGTATGTAAAGAGCACCATCACAGGTCACTGAGCTATTGCCACCGAGACTATGAAATTGACGTATGTATACCAAATAATTTTTTCTGCGGAAGCTGCCAGAAAGAGAAGGAAGAGTAGACAATTCATTATATATTCTGCCGATGTTTAGGACTGCAAAATTACTCAGATTTCTACAGTTTTTATAGTCCGTCTGAGACATCAGGAGCCGGCACTCGCCGTGCCAGCTCATGATCCATCTGGTTTTCCTGTTTATAAAAAGCCAATCGCGTTTAAAACAGGGTAATGCTACATAAACTTGCCAGATCCATGGCCCTTTCCGTACACATATCAACCAGATTTGATGTAGCCGTCGCCAATCTGAGAGCAGAAACAGCAGCCTAATCTGTTGCAAGTACTACTTGTACCCAATGGTGATTTATATGCATCCTGAAAATCCTGGAAAATCCTCGGATTGAAACAGGCTCACTGAGTCTGAAAGACGAACGTGGCCAAAAAGGTTTGCAAAGATTACCGCTTCCACTCCGCGTGCCCTTTTGGATCCGCGAAAACTGAAATGTTCAATTTTAGAAAGAGCTCTCATCATTCCAATTCTTTCTCGTGGAACAGAAGTTTGCTTAGTCTATATCGAAGACTGTTATAGGACATATGAAGTCCGCTTTTTGTGATACATGAGTCTTTTTAATTGAGCAAAAAACGGATATGTACGCTTCATGCGAATGCCCATCTCACAAAGCTTAATGCACTTTGAGATGTTTTCGACTAGATAAAGAGGACGATGAAGAGGACCTTGCTTATCATGTTTAAAGCTTCTGAATGACAGGACCTAGTCGCCCCTGTAATCGATCTATAGGCAGATCGCGGAACATTTTCTAGCATATTATTTTTGTGGTTCACCTCAACTGCCATCCATCAAACTGGTTCTCCGCGTTTTGGGATCGGTCGAGTAACCGCCATCTACATCCATATTGTGAGTTCTGGCCTCAGAACTCACTTTTTATAAAGCCAACCACACACAACCGACAAGATCGGCCATTTTGTAAGTTCAGTTAATTTTTTACAGTTGAATTGCTTACACAGCATCGAACTAATTTGCTCTAGAGGTCACAACGGTGACAAAATACAATCTTATTATCATAACGTAGAAACCAAAGCTCAATCGTTCCAATGGACGCTGTCGCAAGAGTGAAGACCGAAATAGTTGGGGAGTACTCGCTCTCTTCCCTGAGGAGCAATTAAGGAGTACTCCTTAAGGAGCTTTTGATTACTCCACAACTTATTCTTATTCATATTCATATATCAATGTTTCTCATTTTACTGTACTCGTTATAAGAACTCCACAGAACAACTACGGGGGATTATTTTCCGAAACAGTTCCAAACACTACTCCAATTAAACTTGAAGATCGAAGATATTTTCAGAGATGGGGAAATGAAGATTGAATTTGATGACGCGGGGAACATATACATAGGGTGACTTAGAGCGAAAGGGCGGGGTAGGGATGATAAAAGTATAAGAAAAGAGGAATATATAAATAAATACGAAGCGCTATGTAACCCTGAACAGATTTAAGCCGAGGTGTTATTTCAATTTTCATCCTGCTATTTTTTTAATTTGTAAGGCAGAAGTACATTTAGCATATTTGCCAAGCCACTGCCGAGGATACAAAAGAATATGACGATATAGAGATAGATAGAAGAGGCCTGGAAAACTGTAGAGATAGCAATAGCCTGATTTTTAAAGTTAAGAGTAATGTGAAATGAGTGGCGCTAAGTTCATAGAACGAGAATACGATTAAAGACGACAGAGGCAGAGAGATGCATAGGTAATGTAGGAGGTGTCAGAAAGTGAAGAAAAAAATGAAGAGATTGGAGTGTGACAAAAATTTTTTTTCTTAATTTTCGCTTGATCCTAAAAACTTGTGTACACAGTGCATACCTGTGTGAGGCATAGAACAGAAAAAGTGAGATGTGATAAGTAAAAAATAAATAATTATTTAATTCGCTTGAAAATGAGACGCCCTAATGTAGTGTAAGAATATCTTTGTTGAAAAGTTATTCATTTTTTATACCTTTCATGAACATGAAATGGTATATTAACTTTGGTCCGATGTTTGTAACGTTGAGAAATATAGAAGATAGACTCACCATTAAGCATACCGAATTGATCAGGGCGACGAACTGAGTTGATATAGCCATGTCCGTCTGTCCGTCCGTCCGTTCATCTGTCCGTCTGTCTGTTTGAACGCAAACTAGTCCCCCAAATTTTGAGATATCCCAATGAAATTGGGCACAAGGATGTATTTTTGTCTTATATTAGACATTTGTAGGATCGGACCACTATAACATATATCTCCCATACAACCGATCGTTCAGATAAGGCGGTTTTGGTCATTCCTACCGCAATTTAAAAAGTATAAACGTGAAACTCGGTGATATATATTCTAATATATCATAGAAGATTTCCTGTAAAAATTATTTCGATCGGAGCTATATATAATATATATTGCATACAACCGATCGTTCAGATAAGGGGGTTTTTTGCCATTTTTTATTTTATATTTATCTTAAAAATCGTTTAGGTATGTACATCTGTTCACTATATATTTCTTATCTTATACATCCGATTATTTGGAGATTACGAACGGGATAAGATTATTGTTCAGCCCCATTCATGAAGACAGTCCCGTCCTTACTTTTTTTTTTTTTGTTTTTGTTTAATTTAGTACTACTATTCTTTTGTTTATGTTCTTTGTTTATGTTCTCTCTTCAACCATTCATTCTGCGCTATTCTTATGTTGTACTTAATTACGATTAATTTAACATTATTCTTACGTAGTATAACCATATAGAACAATGGTTATAGAACCTCGGATTACTGTGGCATTACAAGCTACCTATTTATTTAAGTGTATGTACCGTACATATGTATGAAAGCAAATTTCCAAAGCGAAGGACTGCAAACTACGACAAATGCTCGAAGTGCTTTCAATACGCAAAAGCTTCCATGTAAGTTTTTATACTCAGCTGAGCAGAGCTCACAGAGTATATTAACTTTGTTCGCATAACGGTAATCCGTAACGGCATAAGCTAACCGAGATAGATATAGACTTCTATATATCAAAATGATCTTTGCGAAAAAAGAAATTCTTTTAGCCATGTCCGTCCGTCCGTCCGTAAACACGATAACTTGAGTAAATTTTGAGGTATCTTGATGAAATTTGGTATGTAGGTTTCTGGGCGCTCATCTCAGATTGCTATTTAAAATGAGCGAAATCGGAATATAACCACGCCCACTTTTTCGATATCGAAAATTTATAAAAACCGAAAAATTGCGATAATTCATTCCCAAAGACGGATAAAACGATGAAACTTGGTGGGTATGACGCAGAGTAGAAAATTACTAAAATTTTGGACAATGGGCGTGGCACCGCCCACTTTTAAAGGAAGGTAATTTAAAAGTTTTGCAAGCTGTAATTTGGCAGCTGAGTATGTAATGTTCGGTTACAACCGAACTTAGCATTCCTTACTTGTTAGGCCTGGTTTTTAGTGCGAGTTTAAATTCCACTAAAAAGTTCACAAGAGTTTAATCCTGCCACCTTGGCCGCTTGAACTAAGATGAGCAGACACATTGTATATTATCGAGAAAAATTATAGTGTCAAACTCTAGGTAACTTACGTTGGAAGTAAAACACGCACTCCAAACAGTTGATATCTGACTTCTCGTAGTTAATTAGAAGTGAGTTACTTTCCGTAGTGAAAAAATAATCAATTAAAAGTTCTCTTAGTTCTTGTTAGGAATTGATAATTCATTTTCTGCAGGGAAGTTTGTAGCTCAATGAAAAAAAATTTCAAGTTCGAAGGTTTTATTTTAATATCACGATTCCTGCGCGAAAGTAAATTTTGTTGTTTATACAGGGTGCCGAAAAAAGTTTGTTTTCATGAAATACGGTAAGACATATGACCTGTATAGTGCTAATGCTAATTTTAAAAAGCGAAATTTTGCATTTTTAAACAAATGGCTTCAAAAAGTGTTCATGCTGCTCGCATTTGCCAAAATATGAATCATATGTCTTTTTTCTTGCCAACTGTCCAACCAAGTGCCTTTTGTTTATATAACAATTTCATTTATATTGCAAATTTTTGATGAATTTGCTTTATTTCAATAATAAATAACAATATTAACATCATGCATTGAATCAAATATTAAATATACTAAATACTAAATCCACTAACGCATAACTGGTTGTACAAAGATGGCCAGCACTGTATGCAGCAGCTTCTGGTTGCTTTTTATATCAGTACTGCGTTTGTATGCATGTACACTTTGCCATTTTATCGTTCAATATATATAATTACATATTATGCAACCAGCATCATAAAATAATTTGTTTTAAAAACAAAATTATTGTAGAAAAGAAAACACGTGCGAATATTTGCAAATTCCGTGAATTTGTATACAAAAAGAGATTGAAACAAAGTGAAGGAAAATAACTAGCGTTGCCAAACTTTTTCAAAGCATGCAGGGTTGATTTCCATATGTGTGATGCCAATGCAAAAATGAGGCTGCGATAAAATGCACTTTAGTGTCAACATTTTTATGGAAAAAGCTAAAAAATGTCGCATTTTATGCTAACTTCTAAAAAGGGGTCAGAATGATAAATAAATGCTGAGCATGATTATACACTATTTGTGTTAGAGTTGAGAAACTACGTTGCAGTTTGAGGGTCACCCTATTTCTTAATCACTCTATTTCTTTTCTGCTGAAATCACAAAAGTTTGTTAAAATTAAACTTGAGCGTCATCATTTTCTTGCCCATTACTGTTTTCGTTTGCGTGCCTTTGTATGTAAAGTTTCTTCTTCTTCTTGTAGTAGTTGCATTTAAAGCTCATTAACAATGATAATAAAGCAAGCAATTACATAGGTAAATATTATCCTTTTACAATAATAGTCTTTGATATTTTTTCAACCAACTGACGCAGCAGCAAATAGACGAGTCATAAAGCAATTTTATACAGCAATTTCACAATAACAAATGTATATATATATGAATATGTATGTACATTAAGGTGTCCCCAAAAATCAAAAATAAAAAAATATATATATTTTGACCTGTGTTAAAGAAGGTTAAAGCGTGTCGCATAGGGGTTATGACACACACTTAAAAATCTTCATTCGAGATAAAAAATATTGTTTGTTATATGCTTGGCCATGTTATTGTCGTTTAGGGTTCGTTTTTGCCCACTTCAGTTAGTAATTATCTATAAGTTAACAAAATTCTCGTTCTCTTCATGGTAATTAAAGCATCGGCTATCAGTTAAGTGCAAGGACACAAAAATCAGCTGTTTTATTGGTTTTCGCGTATTCAAAATAGAGTTTTGTCACTTGTTCTACAAAATATCACAATTATCGTTTTAACTAGTTGTTGGTAACGTTGTTCTAGTGAAAACCTAAATGAAAAGCTGAAGCTATCTGTTAAATTGTTAAATCTCCAGTAAACTTCTAACTTAAGATGGCGCAAACGGTCCTAAAGTCGTAGATAAAAAAATATGTAATAAATAAATACTTGGAGTGTTTAACCTCCGAAGAGATTTTGGGCGAGCTGCACTTTGGATTTGCGTCGTTCTTCTTTATAATTTTTCCTATGAATTGGCGTGACGAGACCTACATGTGCCGACTCCTTGGAGGCAGCTGCAAGACAGTTAAATTTTCACAGAGATGCTTTTAATGGCTGAAATATACTCGGAGTAATTGCCAAATCACTTTGAGGGTCGACCCCGCATAGCAGAACTTTTCTAATTGATAAAACTGGTTTCTAAAATTGATTTTCGATGTGGTAAACGGAGCATGCTAATAAGAGGTGAAAAACTGCTCATTTGATTTTTAAGGACCACCCCAATTTACATATGTATAGATTTAAAAAAATAATAAAGAGGTACAAATACATCATTTTTTTGAATTTATTTCCTACTCCATGCACGTTAATGAACCAATTGGAAAAAATATCATATTTTTCTGTTGATAAATATTTTACAGACTAATCTATTTAAATTTAACCATACATAATGAATGTTTTTTATTTTTATTTATTTGACTACGTAATCATAATATTGATTTATTTCCCCCTTATTCATAAAAAATATCAAATGCTTTTGAAGCATTTTAGTAATAACGTCTCCACGCAAATTTCAAAGTTAGCTTAGGTTAGGTTGAACTGGTCGGTCAAAAAGGACTTCACATAGACTGTTTGTGTCCACAGTGTTACAAGAATTTGTTTGACGACCAAACATTAAAAACTTCAACTCGTGTCTTCTTGGCCAACTTCATTTCGTATGAATAATGGGATTAGTATGTATTAACAAGATATTAATTATAAAAAAATTCCTTCAATTGCAAATACAGGTACTTTCTATCTCTCTGTTTTTTAAATTCATAAGGAGATCTTTTTAATAAGCAAGCACAATTTTTTCTACTTAATATTCTATATTTTTCTTAATAAATATGAGGCGTGCATGTATGAAAGGAATTTAATATCACATATCTAGATGCCGTTAAATTACAAACATAATTTTGTTTATGAGATGTGCTTCAATACAGAAAAGTCTTTTCGCAGAGTTTGATCTCTTCATTTGTTTATAGAAAATCACATACTAAGGACCATTTTTACCATCTTCATTCCTGCGATTTCCCCATGCTAACAGAGCTTCCGACTGTCAGTCGAGTCCATTGTGAATTCATAAAAGTGAAAAATCTTTCCAATCCTCCATTGTCATACCTACCTGTCAAATTATAGCTGACAGGGAGAATGGCTGTCGCGAATGATCAGAGAATGGAAGAAAGGTTTGTTTTTTTGCTCGCGGTTAATAAAATTAAGTGCCATGAATTGCCCATTTGTATTTCAAACCTTCCATAAAATTAGACTACATATTCATACTCACTTTTAGAATCTAGTTAATAGAGAAAATATGAGCAGCCAGTTAAGCAAACTTTTTAAAATATGTGGATAATGCAATGTATCAGTCGTCTACGAAAATGTTTGAGAAACACAATTGAGAAAATGGTTTAAGTAATCGAACAGCGGCTTAGCAGGTGATCCAGGCTGTTTACTATTGTGAACGGTTTTTTTCTTCAAACATTCGCCACTTGTATGAATTCACAATGGTCGAGTGCAAGGCAAAAGTTTAAACAAAATCAGCTGTTTTGTCAATTTTTGTGTATTCACAATCGATTTTACGATTTGTCCTTCAAAACATTTACAATTATCGCTTTATTTTATAAAATACTTTTAAAAGGGCCATGGATGAATAAGATAAGCTATTTCTTTGAAAAAAAAAAGAGCTTTATATCAATGGCGTTTCATTTCCCAAGTGAGAATATAACAAGAAAAAGGAAAAAAGTATAATTTTTGAAAAGGGCATGGTACCGCCCCTTTTATGACTGCGTTTCGGGAGCCATAACTAGAAGAAAAACTAACGGATCGTAATAAAATTTGGTGTACATACATTCTTTATAGGAGGAAATTAAAAATGCACGGGATCTGTTAAAGACCACGCCCGCTTTTATATAAAAGATGTTTAAAAGGGTTAAACTAGAAAAATAAGCTAAACAAATTTTGTATCAATGATATTTCACTTAGCAAGTTTTATTGTAAAATGAAATCGGGAGACATGTTTTTTTAATGGGCAGTGTCACGCTCCTATTCTGATCAAGCATTATACTACATTTCTAGAGCCTAAAAAAAAATCCCTCGTAACCAAATTTGAAAAAGTAGTTTATCTGAAAGGAACTGTACAATTGAAACTCACGCTGAGCGATATCGATTAGTAAATCGACCCAGTCTAGTAATGTTCGGTTACACCAGAACTTAGACAACCTTATTTGTTTAAGTGGATGTTCGTTCGCAGTAATTTTTCTCTCTGTTGAAGGGTTGACTTCAGAAGCTTATCTATCCTCAAAAATTTCATGAAACACAAATTTAGAAACAACTTATTCAAAGCGTTCTATGTTATAATAAAAACCCCCTAAGGAGTTCTAAATTTGCAGAACTTTCCTACCAGTCTTTCATTTTTTCATAGTATCTCATGCTTGGTTATTTGGCATATATACATATATATCTGTAGTTTATGCTTTTCTTCTAGCCATATGCATGTCTATGTGTGAGTAACAACTTCTGCTTTTAGCTGTCGGCTACATATATATATGTGAAATATGTCTTCGCTTCGAGTTGCTGGTTATGTGTATGGAATATTCTTCGCTGTCTTGTACATAAGTGTGGCTGCTTGCTGTTTGTGTTGTTGTGATTATTTACTAACAGCATAGTAATGCGAAAATCCGCCACAATATATTGATTATAGTCAACAAATCATGTTTTTAGATCATTCAAACGTCAGTGCATGATAAATCTCGCTATAAGTATTAATAAACAAAAACTAATAGCAAAAAAACTTGCAGTACTACGTGCAGAAACACTGCACATATGTTTTCAGCTTTTTAGAGCTGATTTTAGCCACTGATCAAAATTTTGTATCTGGCTTGTATTTTTTTAGAAAGTTACGCTCAATACAACATACTCTTTATGGAGTTATGTATTTTAAGATAAAATGGGATGTGATCAACCTATGCTATAAATATCTAATTATATGTAAGTAAGTATATATATGGAACTATGTATAAATATGTGCTGTTTTAAGCGGGAAAACATTATAAGCTGCTTTCTTCTGCAAGTGAGCTTGAAAAAAAACGCTTAAACTAGCTTAACGGTTTCATCATGGCAGAACCATTCAGGTGGTGGAAGTTATCTTCCTCTCTCTTCGTTCGTACATAATACTGCCCTTTTTTTGGTCGACTGTTGCTTAAGCGATTGCATCTCAAACCGCTTAGTCAACTGAGCTAGCTTACTTTGTGTTGTTGCTTTTCATACAATTCACTAATCTATTTACTGTTTTATTTCCACTAGATTAAAAAAAAGCGGCTATTGTAAATTTTCAACTTTCAATTACAACAAACAAAAACAAAAGAAGTGGTGTGTGCATTTAGCCAGATCCAAATGTTTTGACGTGCTGAGTAAGAATCGGATTCATAAGCACACATAATTTCGATTAAATTGGTTAACGCTGTTATACTATGTACAAACACACACCAAATTGGCAATTTATACCATTTGGGCAATTTTTTACGCAATTTGTCACATAATAAGTTGTAACAAAAAATTGCCAATTTAAAAAAAAATTGAGTAACAAACTGTTTCAAACTGCAAATGCAACCTTATCAAGTGTTTTGTTTATTGAGTAGATTTAAACGTCAGTTACGCATGGCTCAACTATATTGTTGGCTCATCTCATCAGCTGATTTTATTTTTTTCATTTCACTGGAGTAGGGATTGTCAAAAGAAGATGACAAACTAAAAATGACACCAAAACATTGAACACATTTTCTTACAACACACAAAAATTTCAACAAAGTTTTATGTTTTCATTCTATTCCATTCGCCTAATACCAACACGCACATTTTGACAGTCTGAACAAAGGTATGTTATTGCTGTAGAGAAGAGCCAACCAGCTATGAAACTACTATTGTGCAAGCTAAATTGAGTTGTATAAACACCACTCAATTTAAATCGAAATTGCTTCAATTTATTTTTATGTTTGAACATAGTATTACCTCACTTCTTTTATTTTGTGTGTACGGTACGCTATAAATATTAATTTAAAATAATTTATTATTACATTCTTATCATAAGCGTAGCTGCCTTAAAAACCATTATTATTTACAAACATTTCTTAAGCTATGAGAACAAATTTTTTTTTAATGATTTATTTTGCACAAGCCATCAAGCTCATCAGATTTACATATATACATGCAGCGCAAAAGATTCATGTAAGCTACAAACCATTTATAATTATTTTGAAGGTTCTCACTGTGTGGCAGGTTCAACTGGGCATTAATTACTTAAAACTTATTACAACTTATTCTGTAATCATACAAATTAGGTCACATAAACTTATTTCTTTACTTTCACAGCACTATAAACAATGTCAATTGAGTATCTCAAAGCTCTGTCCCCAACGAATTTTTTATTCTAATTAATGCTCATTCTACGGTAAACATTATCAAGCGGGCAATATTTAGAGCTGTTTTCACCATTTTCAGTAAGTCTTTTATCCATAAGTTATCGAAATTCTCGTTTTCTCTATACTAACTAAAGCATCAACAGTCAGTGAAGTGCCAGGAAAAAGTGTAAACAAAAGTCAGCTGTTCTACTGGTTTTCGTGTATTCACAATGGATTTCTGAGATTTGTACTACAAAATATTCACAATTAACGATTTAATTGGTGTTTGATATCTTGTGTTGGTGAAACCGAAAATTTCAAATGAAGCTATCTAAAGGATTGCTGTCCGCCAGTTAAATTCTAGCTAAATAAGAGATGATTAAAGCGTTAAGTGAAATGGTATGGACGTTTTCTTGCTCATTGTTGTTTTTTTAGTATTGTTGTTGTTGTAGCAGTGCTTCGCCCCATCCAATAGATGCGACTACGAAAAAATCGTCATCAATATCCTCCAACGGGAGACCGTAATATTTACAGCTTCAATAGGGGTAGGCCAGAGAAAAAGGAGTGTAAGAGACGTTGGTTCTACATTGCAATTGAAAATATGGTTGATGTCATGTGGGGACATGTTGCAAGTAGGACATACATTGCGTATTTCGGTGCTAATTCTGGATAAGTAAAAGTTTAACCTGTTGCAGTATCTAAATCGAAGTTGATCTAGCCTGATGCGCGGCTCCCTGGGGAGTTTGCCTGCGAGTTTGACTTTAAGACTTTAAGTGTGACTTTAAGAACTGGGTACACCGGAAAATTCCTGGCATAGAAGTCCGACGCCTTTTGTGGATATCTCTGGAGACATTAGATATGTGTTTTTTTTCTACATACTTCTGAATTCTCTGATACCGCATTTAATGCTTGCTTGATTTCTTAAGTCCATGATAGGCGGGGTCTCTTCATGCCTGTTGGGATGCCCAGGTTTATGGTTATTCAGCAGAAACTCATTTCTATTGATGAGTACTCTCTCAGGAGTCACAAGAAGACAACCCGTAGTGATTCTGAGAGCGGTGCCTTGACACGTCTGTATTTTTCAATTCAATTTTTTGAAATATTGAAATTAGACGCTTTATCTGTTGCTGTCTACCTAACATATATGAGCTGTGTAATGAATTATTAAGTATAGTTTAAGAGTTAAGTAAACCTTTAAATGATGTCACACACGTCTCCGTAGAATGAGCTTTAAAATGTTTGTATATTTATTTCATACATAAGTATATCCCTAAGTAGCCAGTCATGATAAACATATTTGCTATGTACATATGAAAATCAAACGCATGAATTGTTAAGCTTACAACAACAGCAAACTAATGTTAGCTTATTGCATAATTTTCTTATTAATAATTTAATATAAATATTTTAAAAACACACATTTATGATTTTATTTAACAATTTCACTAATATTTCTTTTTCTTGTATTTCTTTCGTTGATTTAAAAAATATATTTCTAAAAGTACAATAACTAACTAAGTATATTGTTGTTGTAGCGATAAGGAAACTCCCCGAAGGCCTTGGGGAGTGTTATCGATGTTGCTGGTCCTTTGCCGGATGCAGAACCGGTACGTTCCGGTTCTAAGCCCGACCATCTCGGGAACGAGATGTTATGACCACATGCGACCTTCTAGGCCATACCGCCCTCCCACCCCCTAGATCTATGAGGAGTTTCGGGGTCGCCAGAGTCTCGGATTTTAGTGAAACAGGATTCGCCACGGATAGGTGAGGTCGACAATTGGGTTTGGAGAAGCTATATATTGCGCTGGCAACCCCTTGAAAGGGTTGCGCTACACAACCCCTTGAATCAATCTGGTATTTTAGTCGCCTCTTACGACAGGCATACCTACCGCGGGTATATTCTAACCCCCTAACCCACTGCTGGGACTAGCTGAGTATATTATTTGTTGTTGTTAAATTTTAAAGCAATTTTTATTTTTAATTTGGTACATACATTTATTTAAAAATAAATTGAGCATCATACAAAAAGGTGCAGTCATAACCTAGTCCTAGGCCTGCAGCATGACAAATCTGACTACTCGAATCCGATTCTCAACTCGAGGGTATATAATTTTTAATTTAAAGTACTAAGATATCTAAAGAGATCTTTGGTGGGATCGAAATAGTTATAATATCTGCAAAAATTTAATTTTTTTTAGTTTTTTCTATTCTATAAAAATATTGCATTTGCAAACTAATGTAGCATATTTGCATAATACAGTAGAGTGTTCTGAATTTTGTGCAAATGGTCTAGCATCATTGTATTTGCAAACTGATGAAGTATATTTGCATAATACAGTAGGGTGTTCTGGATTTTTGCAAATGATCTAGCAACATTGTATTTGCAAACTGATGTAGTACATATGCATAATACACTCAGGGAGTGCAGGATTTTGTTCAAATAGCCTAATCACATTGCATTTGCAAACTGAAGAAGTATATTTGCATAATACAGTAGGGGATTCTGGATTTTTGCAAATGATCTAGCAACATTGTATTTGCAAACTGATGTAGTACATATGCATAATACACTCAGGGAGTGCAGGATTTTGTTCAAATAGCCTAATCACATTGCATTTGCAAACGAATGAAGTATATTTGCATAATACAGTAGGGTGTTCTGGATTTTTGCAAATGATCTAGCAACATTGTATTTGCAAACTGATGTAGTATATTTGTATAATACACTCAGGGAGTGCAGGATTTTGTTCAAATAGTCTAGCCACATTGCATTTGCAAGCTGATGAAGTATATTTGCATAATGCAGTAGGGTGTTCTGGATTTTTTGCAAATGATCTAGCAACATTGTATTTGCAAACTGATGTAGTATATTTGTATAATACACTCAGGGAGTGCAGGATTTTGTTCAAATAGTCTAGCCACATTGCATTTGCAAGCTGATGAAGTATATTTGCATAATGCAGTAGGGTGTTCTGGATTTTTTGCAAATGATCTAGCAACATTGTATTTGCAAACTGATGTAGTATATTTGTATAATACACTCAGGGAGTGCAGGATTTTGTTCAAATAGTCTAGCCACATTGCATTTGCAAGCTGATGAAGTATATTTGCATAATACAGTAGGGTGTTCTGGATTTTTTGCAAATGATCTAGCAACATTGTATTTGCAAACTGATGTAGTATATTTGTATAATACACTCAGGGAGTGAAGGATTTTGTTCAAATAGTCTAGCCACATTGCATTTGCAAGCTGATGAAGTATATTTGCATAATACAGTAGGGTGTTCTGGATTTTTTGCAAATGATCTAGCAACATTGTATTTGCAAACTGATGTAGTATATTTGTATAATACACTCAGGGAGTGCAGGATTTTGTTCAAATAGTCTAGCCACATTGCATTTGCAAGCTGATGAAGTATATTTGCATAATTCAGTAGGGTGTTCTGGATTTTTTGCAAATGATCTAGCAACATTGTATTTGCAAACTGATGTAGTATATTTGCATAATACACTTTGGGAGTGCAGGATTTTGTTCAAATAGTCTAGCCACATTGCATTTGCAAGCTGATGAAGTATATTTGCATAATGCAGTAGGGTGTTCTGGATTTTTTGCAAATGATCTAGCAACATTGTATTTGCAAACTGATGTAGTATATTTGTATAATACACTCAGGGAGTGCAGGATTTTGTTCAAATAGTCTAGCCACATTGCATTTGCAAGCTGATGAAGTATATTTACATAATACAGTAGGGTGTTCTGGATTTTTGCAAATGATCTAGCAACATTGTATTTGCAAACTGATGTAGTATATTTGTATAATACACTCAGGGAGTACAGGATTTTGTTCAAATAGTCTAGCCACATTGCATTTGCAAGCTGATGAAGTATATTTGCGTAATACAGTAGGGTGTTCTGGATTTTTCCAAATGATCTAGCAACATTGTATTTGCAAACTGATGTAGTACATATGCATAATACACTCAGGGAGTGCAGGATTTTGTTCAAATAGCCTAATCACATTGCATTTGCAAACGAATGAAGTATATTTGCATAATACAGTAGGGTGTTCTGGATTTTTGCAAATGATCTAGCAACATTGTATTTGCAAACTGATGTAGTATATTTGTATAATACACTCAGGGAGTGCAGGATTTTGTTCAAATAGTCTAGCCACATTGCATTTGCAAGCTGATGAAGTATATTTGCGTAATACAGTAGGGTGTTCTGGATTTTTCCAAATGATCTAGCAACATTGTATTTGCAAACTGATGTAGTACATATGCATAATACACTCAGGGAGTGCAGGATTTTGTTCAAATAGCCTAATCACATTGCATTTGCAAACGAATGAAGTATATTTGCATAATACAGTAGGGTGTTCTGGATTTTTGCAAATGATCTAGCAACATTGTATTTGCAAACTGATGTAGTATATTTGTATAATACACTCAGGGAGTGCAGGATTTTGTTCAAATAGTCTAGCCACATTGCATTTGTAAGCTGATGAAGTATATTTGCATAATACAGTAGGGTGTTCTGGATTTTTCCAAATGATCTAGCAACATTGTATTTGCAAACTGATGTAGTATATTTGCATAATACACTTAGGGAGTGCAGGATTTTGTTCAAATAGTCTAGCCACATTGCATTTGCAAGCTGATGAAGTATATTTGCATAATGCAGTAGGGTGTTCTGGATTTTTTGCAAATGGTCTAGCATCATTGTATTTGGAAACTTGCGTATCATATTATTTACTATGCACTAACTAAATACAGGGCTATGCAATTTCTACGTCGTTGCAAATACGCAGTATCAAATACCGTAGCTTATTGTTTCAATATTGAATAGCAAATCAGCAACTGTCAGTACAAAGCGAAATGTGGATAGAAAAAATTTAAAATGAAAAAAGTTGCTCAAGATCCATGACTTATATTTGTTAAAGTAATGTTTTCAACGACAAATCAAAAAACTCTTGCCAACTGATACTACTTTGGACTGGGTAGGCAGTTGAAAAGTAAAGTCCTCTCTCGACGAACATAAATTAAGCTCTACAAGTCGCCATCATACCCGTTCTTGGGTAGGGATGGGAATCATGGACGGTGTCGAAAGAAGATGAGATG
The DNA here is from genome assembly GCF_040869045.1 of Eurosta solidaginis. Taxonomy (NCBI): domain Eukaryota; kingdom Metazoa; phylum Arthropoda; class Insecta; order Diptera; family Tephritidae; genus Eurosta; species Eurosta solidaginis. The sequence goes on along the minus strand of NC_090323.1, from coordinate 204,585,664 downwards.
GTCCTGTTCGTGTAGCCGGCGTTGAGTTTCGAAAGGCGTATAATGATGAGCTCATACAAGCTTTACGCAGATATAACAAAAGTGCAACGAATAAAACCTCAAAGGTTCTCGCTGGCTAGGGCATGTTATGCGAATGAACAAAGACGCAGCTTGAAAGCAGAGGGAGGTGCGACCTGCACTAAATTGGGAGAAGCAGGTGGAGGAAGACTGTACTTCAATTGGTGCTGTCAATTTGCGTCAGTTATCGCGCAACAGGGATAGCTGACGTGACTTGCTACGAAACGGCCAAAATCGCTTAGGCGGTTAAGCGTCAATTAATGGTGATGACTTTTAAAACGCAAATACAAACATTGGTTTGAAATGAAAAATTATTGAGTTTTTATGCTTAAAGGTTACCAACGTATCGTTCAGCAGCGATTATTCGAGTAATCGACAAGGAGCAATTATTCGAATAATCGACGGTGTACGATTATTCGATTTTAACTAATCGCATTTTTAGAATCGAATATTACACCATTCGAATAATTCGAATATTTGATTAACTGAATCCCACGAGCTCTATTCAGCTGTCAATTAAGAATCAATGATTTTTAATAAGTTGATTTTATTGCGATATATACAATTTGACAGAAATTTCGGTTGAGCTGATTTGTAATTCGGATGATTTACTAGTGTTTCTTTTTCAGTGCAGGTAGTCGCTGCTGGGCATCATAATTAAATATTGAAGCTTATTTCTTAGTGAGTACACCTCTATTCTATATGTACCTAATTTTCTATAAACATTATATATATATATTATATATATATATATATTATTTCTAATTGCTATTTTTATGTACGGGTCCCTTTTTCGCTCTTACACTGAAAGAAAAGGTGCTAGTAAAATCAACAAATCGGTTCTGTTGTTCTTGACTTAACGGAGATTCGGTGAAATTGATCGAATTATGGTTAATTCGACCGATTTCTTTGTCAAGCGAACAAATTAGTTTAGCCATTTCAACTGAAGAGAAACTGTCACTCTTAAGTTAACAAAATTCGGTAAAACTGACAGATCCCTAATCAATCTAACTGATTTTTTTGTTAAGCTTTTGCGAAATTTTATTTTTTTGACGTTTTTTCGACCTTGATTTTTAAGGTTTTTTCATGGCCTACTAAAAAAATTTAAATTGATTGTAAAATTTTCATGTACATCCTGTCCGACCCAAAAATGTCCGCTGAAAACGTTGGCGGACATTTTTGGGTCGGACAGGGTATACATATGAAAATTTTTTTAGTGGGTCATGAAAAAAAATCTTTTTTTCCTGACCCCAAATCCTATTGAAAAATCGATGGCGCGATATCGGTTAACTTTCGTCCATACAAATCGGCCCACCCTAACATACACATTTCCATATTTTATATAAACTTGAACAAGACATCATACACAATATTCGAAATGACAAATAAAACAAATACATACAAACATTTAGGGGAAATGTAAATGAAAATATCTTACTCACCCATGATTCAATCACAAGAGGTTTGCTCGACAGACACATTTTTTTGACAATTGCAGCCATTTTGCTCCCAAATCGAATTGACATCTGTTAACTGTGTTGTATCTTTGCGAATTTTCGAACCCGATAAGTACCTACTGAGCTGCATAGTGAATTTATTAACTATGCCTCGATCTATAGGTATGGCTGAACATTGAACATAGGTAATTTTATGATAAGTGAGGACACCAAGAAATCGTGCGCTTTCGTAAACCTATGAACATACGAAACCTAAACCACTTCAAAATTCATCGTTCAACGTCAAAACGCCGACTATTAAATCGATTCACGTAAAAATGTCATTAGTAAATAATTGAGATGCCATAACGAAATGTACTCATGGGGCAAAAATATCGAGAGAAGAGACCTCGCCAACAATAATCCGAAGGCGAAAAAGGAAAATTGTATCTCTGTCTGGAGATATTTGCAGTTGAAGTTGGTAATTCTGAAAAAGATTTTGTGTACAAAGGGATTTTGCACGCATTTAATTTTGATCCCACCCCATTGGTGGATCGGCCACGGCAATTTTTTATAAGCTCGGCTGAAGGCCGCCAACGCAACCCGGGATCATTTTTCGATTTTTCGTCAATACCTTTTGAACGAGCTAACATTTTTATTTCCGCCTTCAAATTATTGTTATCGAGGTCAATACGCGCCTTTTGACACTTCTCTGGATATTTTTGCGCGCGTACGAAAAGTCGACCTTTTGTTCTATTAATTCCGTATGTTCGGAACATTCGTCTCCATTTAAGAATTTGGGGAATCGGTTTATTTTTAGAATATTATGTATATACTTATTTGATATATTCGGACCTCGTGAGGTAGTATCAAATGAACGCATTCCGAATATTCTAAATTAACAGTTTATCCGGAACGCTTCCATGAATACGTAACGGAAAAGAGCTTTCCGAAATTTCAGAATAAGAAGGTGAATACTCGGTGTGTAGCAGGACCGCACAAAACCTTAACTCTTCTGTCAAAGTCAAGGTAGGAATATAAAGTTCTAAGACAATAAGCCATTTTCTATTATTTTTGTTGTTCATAGCGGCTGCTGAGTAGAGTATCACCCCATGTCGGCTGCCTGTTCAAAATCGTCCTATCTCAAAATATTTTTCAAAAATTGCCCATTTCAGGATTGGTCACAAAACCGCCCCATATTAGAATTACATTGAAAAACGTCTTATCGCAGAATGATTTTCATTGACTCCCTGCATTGAACTTATGCTCAGATAGGGAGTTTTTGAAACAAATTTTGAGAAAGTATATTTTTGAATAAAATTCTTACGTGCGGCATTCCTCAAACAAATTCTGAAAGAATGACCAAACCAACATAACTCTTTTTTATCAATTCACAATATATTATTGATGATTTTTGATAGCCTTGTAAGTTCACAAAATATTTAGTAGAAAATGAATTATTTCCCCCAAAACTTGTTGGCATTTACAAATTTATTATCACTACTAATATACTACTAAAGGTACTTTTCTACTACAATTTTCGCTAAAGGAGATTGAGTTTTTCCCCGTTTTCCTTACACCATTAAAGCAACCCGTCCAGATTTTTAAATTTGGGAGTGTCAAAGCTCTGTTATCATTGGAGAACAAACCTCTAGTAATTGAATCGTGTTACTCACCATTTGAAACAAAGCTTTCTATATCAAACATGAAAACAAAATATGTTATACAGTTCAAATGCACAAGTACACATACAACAATACTATATACAAAGCACACATGTTTACAAGTATGAATCGATACATATACATACATGAACCTTTTATTAGTTTTATCCAGACCTGTTAAATTTGAATTAGCATTAGTAATCAATTAGTTGGATGCTTATTTTAATAGATTATGATTATTTCAATTATTTTCAGAAAAAAAAACAATTAATAATTGATTACCATTAGAAAAAAAAATCATGATTTTTTTCAATAATCGTAAAAAATCATAATTTTTAATTTTATTTTTAATCAATTGGAAAGTAATCATTAAAAATAGAAAATAATGTCAAGTAATCAATAAATTAAAAAGAAAATAATCAATTAAACGAGTAATCATTACCAGTAGTAATCATTATTTAACAGGTCTGATTTTATCCAACAAAAGAATCAAAAAAGGTCTCCATATATTAGAAACGACTTTGTTCTATAATCCCATCGCTGAAAAGACCGCCAATCGAAAATTCATAATCTTCATCATTCTCCTCAGTCACCTCTTGTAAAGCATGTAAATTACTATTTTTCTTTGCACTCTCACTACTACGATTACGCATATCCACGTCACTTATGACACGTAAACGACGCGCTGACGAACGTGTCAAATACGTTGAAGGTGTCGTTGATGAGCGACGCAAATAGCCACGACCCCACAAAAGGCGTCCAAATTCCATACGAAAACGTGGATGTGTTGCAGCATAAAAATATGGATCTACACAAGCTGCTGTCTTACAAAATAGTGCCGGGATCATTGAGCCCAATGGTGTTAGATATTCTTCTTTGCCAAAAACACCCAACATTGCCACAATTGAATAAGGCGTCCACGCAAGAAACCACAAGCCAATTATACCCACCACAATCAAAGCCAATTTTTGTTCAGTCTTATTCTTATCTTTGCTCGATTGTATACGATTGGCCGCTATTACGACTTTTAATATGTGAAAATATGAGAGACATATTATTGTAAAGGGTACACACCAGGCTGCAACGAAGAATGTGAACATAAAGATGCGCGCCGGTAAACCTTTGTTTAGATAATCGAAACTGCATGTGGTTAGGAAACCTTCTGGCACATAAACGGAGAAACCAATATCCAGTGCTGGTACAATGGAGAATGCAAAGCTGTACATCCAAATAATCGATATAATGTATGTAGACTGCACTTTAGCTGGTTTGCGTAATGGATCAAGCGGATGCACAACAACATTATAGCGATCTAATGCTATCGCAGTTAGGGTTGCTATGGATGCAGTGCCACTTAGACCGCCGAGGAAGCCATAAATGCGGCAAGCTGTAAAGAATTTAGGGAAAAAGCGGTAAAGATAAAAAGCGAATGGAAATTATAATGTAGAAAGAGAAAAAAAAAAAAAATGATGGTAAAAACAAAATCAAAAAACATTAGCAGTTATTCAATATATTTTTTTTTCATATCCACCAGATTGAAAAAATGACACTGAAGATGGCACAACGGCGAAAGCGGTTTGTCTCCAATCCAAAATGGACAAGGGACGACGGGAAATCGTTCCAATATACAGATTGGATGCCCTTATATTAAAGAAACTACCTAAAAGAAGTAACCAACTTCGAAGTTTAGTGTAAGTTCGGCCTATAACGGGTCTTTCAAACACCCAATCTCAACAAACGGTTTCAGAACGACAAATCTCAGTATTTCGTTCGAAAACTTTACATCAGAAGGCTGTGAAGAACGTTCTATTTCAGAACTTTTTTTTAGAAATTCCATTTCTCACCTATTTAGGTAAGGTTGAACTGGCCGGTTAATAAAGACCATACATATAATGAATGTGTTCGTAGTGTTACCAGAATTTGTTTGACGACCCAACAGAAGAACTCCAATCAGGTAGCAGATCTTATGTAGATCTAGGTAGAATAACTCCGTCCTCTTGGCATATATTAGAATTTTTCTTGGACCTAGCTTAATTGCTGCCTCGAGATCTGGCAACTCTGCTGCTCCTAATAGCTCGAGCTTTGACCTGGCGAGCGCAGGACTCGAACACAGAATGTGCTCAACCGTTTCTTCCAGCATTTCGCACTTCTTACTTCTGCTGTTACTGACGAGGTCTAACTGATAAGCATGTGTCGCCAGAAGGCGATTTCCAGTTAATATAGCGTCTTATTTCTTTAGAAATCTGACGCTTTTCCTGCTTGATGGATCATATGCAACTCCTGTCTTTTTTTTAAGCGGAGTCGCCCCTCGGCAGTGTTTGGCAAGCGCTCTGGGTATATTTCTGCCATGAAAAGCTCTCAGTGAAAACTCATTTGCCTTGCAGATGCCGTTCGGAGTCGGCATAAAACATGTAGGTCCCATCTGGACGATTTGTAGGGAATATCAAGAGGAGCACGACGCAAATTGGAAGAGAAGCTCGGCCTTAGATCTCTTCGGAGGTTATCGCGCCTCACATTTATTTTTTTATTTTTTAATGGTTAAGCCGACTCCAGATGCCCATGCATGTATATCTTGAAGTGCCTGATCCATCAGAGAGCTGATTGTTGTTAGGCATCTGCCGCTAATGATAACTGAAACGTCATCTGCATATTTTGTAAATTTCACTGGTCCTCTGTCAAACCGGCCAAGCACATGTTCGATAATCGGCGTCCACAGCATTTGTGATAAACCCCACCCTGCGGCGTTCCTCTGTTTACAGATTTCGCAGCCTGGCACAGACCCCATAGCGATGTGATCATTCTGCACGTTAACATGGAGCCGATCCAATTTGCTAAAGCTGGATGAACTTCAATCGAGTTGAGACTGTCCATGATTACTCTTTTCGAGACATTGTTGGAAGCTGCGGCAATGTGCAGAAAAACACCTAGGGAATTTCCGGGTCATCAGAAAAAATTATTTTTTTATAAAATAAGGCACATCTTCGCAGACATTAACTAGTGGTATTCCCTCATTTTTGACAGTATCTGACATAAAATTCTTCATATAAATATAAAATTAAAATTTACAACTCACCAGCATCTCCTAAAGCTGGACCTTGTTTAAAATTGTTGTAAATCGCAATGGGACACTTTAACAACATGAGAAGATCACTCACAGCCAAATTGATGACCAATGTATTGGCGGGTGTGCGCAAAGATTTGCAACTGTAAATATAAGAAAATGAATAGTTCTATAAGCACATGATAATACAAGCAGATAAGTTTAAGTAGTCCAGACAGCGAAGAGGTGAAGCAAAGTCTCACTGGCTAGGATGAATTCGCTTAGATAGTGCCATATATATTGTAAAGAATTTTGGGGAATTCCGACTATTTTGCACCTTCTGCTATCGTTCGAATCGCTGAACTGTCGAATAAATAACTCAAATATTCAAGATAGCAATATCTCCTTTATTTAGAACTCTACTGAAGTATTAGCACTTTACAATTATCGCATACTTCACAACACGCGTGTTAAAATCAAACTGATTAGTTATTCCTCTGCTTGCGCAGCTTTTATAGTCTCTGTTGCCTCGTTCGCATATTTCTCTTAAGGTCTAAACTTTTCACTAACATGCCTTCCGGAACAATTGTATCTCATACTTGGTTATTAACCTATATGTCTATGTATGTCTGAGTAACAATTTCTGCTCTTAGCTGACGATTACATATCTGTATGTGGAATAATCTCTTTGCTTCGATTTGCTGAGTATGTCTGTGGTACTGCCTTGTACATAGCTGTGGCTGCTTGTTTTAATGTGTTTATGTACATAAGTGAGGTAGCTTTCTTTTTGTTGTTGTTGTGATTATTTACTATCATCATAGTGATGCTAATATTCGCCACAATATCAAGCGCTATGAAAAGGAACATTTGCCCTTCCAACTGTATGCTTATTCTCGTTCCATATACTGTTCCACATAAATATAAGTTTTAGCTTAATAACTTATGCACCAAGAACTATAAGAATATAGCAACTATGGAGGTATAATTATAAAGTTTGCAAACCACAGATTTTGTAAACCACTGTAGCAGGTACTTTGGTGTTTATTAGGCGTATTAGGCCTGCAAAATTAGGCGGTATACAAGCTATCAATGCTTAGCATTACGAGAGCCTTGAAAGCAACGCCGACGGCTGCACTGTATGCCATTCTGCACATACCACCTGTAGATCTGGAAGCAAAGAACATAGCGTTAACAACTGCAACGAGGCTCTGTGCCTCAGGACAGCTTGAGCGCAGACCATACGACCATAGTAGTAGCGCGTCATCAAATACAGGACGAACAGACTACCTGATTCCGTATCTGCGCTGACGCAAGGATGCCCAAATGGCGGACGAGACGATACATATGTACACCGATGGTTTCAAAAGAGTGGAAGGAGAAGGGTATCCGCTATACTGTGTGATCAGGAAATGAACAGATCCTATAAGTTGCAAGATCACTGTAGAGTTTTTCCAGGCGGAAGTAGTAGCCGTAACCAAAGCAGTAGAAACTCTGGCAGAAAAAACCTCAAAAAGCAGACGCGTCAACTTTTATATTTGACAACCAAGCAGCAATTCCTACAAAAGCCTTGCATAGCACAGTGTCTAAAAGTATGGTAGAGCATAACCAGTCCCTGGAAAGAATTGGGATAGGGAGAAGCATGCATCTGTATTGGGTCCCAGGGCATATGGAAATAGATGGGAATGGAAAATCGTATGAACTATCTAAAAAGCGCGCATCCTTCGAAGCTTGCTCCGTAGACGTCCCAATTAGGTTGGGCGAGATAAAGAAAACGTCAGATTTGCACATGATCGACTAAGTGGGAAAGGCGTGGACTCAAGCGCGGGGCTGTTTCAAACATTATGTATGGTCTTTGAATAACAAAGTTACTCCCATCTTTAAAAATAGAGGCAACTAGACTCATGGCTGGTATTCTGACTTGAAACTGCTTTCTGGCGTTAAATAAATAAAAAGATAAATGTAAGACGCGATAACCTCCGAAGAGATCTACGGCCGAGCTTCTCTTCCAATTTGCGCCGAGCTCCTCTTGATTTTCCCTACAAATTGGCCGGACGGGACCTACATGTTTTATGTCGACTCCGAACGGCATCTGCAAGGCAAATGAGTTTACACTGAGAGCTTTTGATGGCAGAAATACACCCGGAGCGCTTGCCAAACACCACCGAGGGGCGACACCGCTTAGAAAAATTTTCTTCTAATTGAAAAACCCAATTTCTAAAATTTTTATGTTGCTTTGCCCGGAGTGTGAAGCAAGGGCATACGGTATGGTAGGCGGAGCACGCTGCCATCACACCACGGTGGCCGCTTTCTGGCGTTAAATTCCTTTAAATAAAGCTTAGTCAGTGATATCAGATGTAGGAAGTGCGGGTTGGAGCAGGAAATGATCGGGCATATTAGTGCTCGTGTCCTGTGCTTTCCTGGCTAAGACTCCAGCTATTTAGAGTGATACAGCTGTCAGATCTAGAAGCAGCTAGTGAAATATGCCCTAGAAAGCTTCATGTATCATGTAGAGTATGGAGTTATTTTATAATATAGGTCCTGGTTTTCGGAAGGGGTTTTCAATATGGTCATTGCACAAATTTCTGGTAAGACTACGGACTCATTCAGTCTATATGAGGTACTTACGGACCAGCCAGTTAAATTATGTTTACAAAGAAAAATAAATTGAGGCAATTTCGATAATAATTGAGTGGTGTTCATACAACTCAATTTAGCTTAAACAATAGTAATTTGATAGGTAGTTGGCTCATCTCTACACTGAAAGAAAAAGACGTAAAATTAACCGAAATACGGGTCAATTCAACCGAAATTTCTGTTAATTTTTATCCATCGCAACAAGATGAATAAACTGCGCACAAATCGTTGATTCGCAATTGACCGTTTTAGTGGTCAAATGAACAAAAAAAGTTCTTGCGACCGTTTTGTACGAAAGTACCTATGTTGCCATATAAATAAATAAATGTAAGGCGCGATAACCTCCGAAGAGATCTAAGGCCGGGCTCTCTTCCAATTTGCGTCGTGCTCCTCTTGATTTTCTCTACAAATTGGCCAGACGGCACCTACATGTTTTATGCCGACTCCGAACGGCATCTGCGAGGCAGATGAGTTTTCACTGAGACCTTTTCATGGCAGAAATACACTCGGAGCGCTTGCCAAACACTGCCGAGGGGTGACCCCGCTTAGAAAAAATTTTCATCTAATTGAAAGACCTTATTTCTAAAATTTTGATGTTGCTTTGCCCGGGGTGCGAACACAGGGCATACGGTGTGGCAGGCGGAGCACGCTACCATCACACCACGGTAGCACTTACTAACCGAACGTCAATTGGGCTTACATCAAATATGCTGGCATATGTTAAACATTATACACTTTATTATTTTGTTTTATTAAACGCACTTTCACCAAATTTTATATTATATATATTTGAAACGATTCTAAAACAACTCAAACTTTTATGTTGTCGGAAACATCAATATTAAACAAGTAAGGAAGGTTAAGTTCGGGTGTAACCGAACATTACATACTCAGTTGAGAGCTATGGTGACAACATAAGGGAAAATAACCATGTAGGAAAATGAACCGAGGGAAACCCTGGAATGTGTTTGTATGGCATGTGTATCAAATGAAAGGTATTAAAGAGTATTTTATGAGGGAGTGGGCCATAATTCTATAGGTGGACGCCATTTAGGGATATAGCCGTAAAGGTGGATCAGGGTTGACTCTAGAATGCGTTTGTACGATATGGGTATCAAATTAAAGGTGTTAATGAGTATTTTAAAAGGGAGTAATCCTTAGTTCCATAGGTGGACGCCGTTTCGAGATATCGCCACAAAGGTGGAACAGGGGTGACCCTAGAATTTGTTTGTACAATATGGGCATCAAATTAAAGGTATTAATGAGGGTTTTAAAAGGGAGTGGTGGTTGAATGATGTATATTGGTGGTTGTTGTATACGTGGTCACCTTTTCGAGATATCGCCATAAAGGTGGACCAGGGGTGACTCTAGAATGCGTTTGTACGATATGGGTATCAAATGAAAGGTGTTAATGAGTATTTTAAAAGGGAGTAATCCTTAGTTCCATAGGTGGACGTCGTTTCGAGATATCGCCATAAAGGTGGACCAGGGGTGACTCTAGAATTTGTTTGTGCAATATGAGTATCAAACGAAAGGAGTTAATGAGTATTTTAAAAGGGAGTGGGCCTTAGTTCTATAGGTGGACGCCTTTTCGAGGCATCGCAATAAAGGTGGACCAGGGGTGACTCTAGCTTTGTTAGTACGATATGGGTATCAAATGACAGGTGTTAATGAGTATTTATAAAAGGGAGTGGGCCTTAGTTCTATAGGTGGACGCCGTTTCGAAATATCGCCATAAAGGTGGACCAGGGGTGACTCTAGAACGTGTTTGTACGATATGGGTATCAAAAGAAAGGTGTTAATGAGTATTTTAAAAGGGAGTAATCCTTAGTTCCATAGGTGGACGCCGTTTCGAGATATCGCCATAAAGGTGGACCAGGGGTGACTCTAGAATTTGTTTGTACAATATGGGCATCAAACGAAAGGTGTTAATGAGTATTTTAAAATTGAGTGGGCCTTAGTTCTATAGGTGGACGCCGTTTCGAAATATCGCCATAAAGGTGGACCAGGGGTGACTATAGAATGTGTTTGTACAATATGGGTATCAAAAGAAAGGTGTTAATGAGTATTTTAAAAGGGAGTAATCCTTAGTTCCATAGGTGGACGCCGCTTCGAGATATCGTCATAAAGGTGGGCCAGGGGTGACTCTAGAATTCGTTTGTGCAATATGGCTATCAAACGAAAGGAGTTAATGAGTATTTTAAAAGGGAGTGGGCCTTAGTTCTATAGGTGGACGCCGTTTCGAAATATCGCCACAAAGGTGGAACAGGGGTGACCCTAGAATTTGTTTGTACGATATGGGCATCAAACGAAAGGTGTTAATGAGTATTTTAAAATTGAGTGGGCCTTAGTTCTATAGGTGGACGCCGTTTCGAAATATCGCCATAAAGGTGGACCAGGGGTGACTCTAGAACGTGTTTGTACGATATGGGTATCAAAAGAAAGGTGTTAATGAGTATTTTAAAAGGGAGTAATCCTTAGTTCCATAGGTGGACGCCGTTTCGAGATATCGCCATAAAGGTGGACCAGGGGTGACTCTAGAATTTGTTTGTACAATATGGGCATCAAACGAAAGGTGTTAATGAGTATTTTAAAATTGAGTGGGTCTTAGTTCTATAGGTGGACGCCGTTTCGAAATATCGCCATAAAGGTGGACCAGGGGTGACTCTAGAACGTGTTTGTACGATATGGGTATCAAAAGAAAGGTGTTAATGAGTATTTTAAAAGGGAGTAATCCTTAGTTCCATAGGTGGACGCCGTTTCGAGATATCGCCATAAAGGTGGACCAGGGGTGACTCTAGAATTTGTTTGTACAATATGGGCATCAAACGAAAGGTGTTAATGAGTATTTTAAAATTGAGTGGGCCTTAGTTCTATAGGTGGACGCCGTTTCGAAATATCGCCATAAAGGTGGACCAGGGGTGACTATAGAATGTGTTTGTACGATATGGGTATCAAATTAAAGGTATTAATGAGGGGTTTAAAAGGGAGTGGTGGTTGTTGTATAGGTGGTCGCATTTTCGAAATATCGCCATAAAGGTGGACTAGGTGTGACTCTAGAATTTGTTTGTACAATATGTGTATCAAAAGAAAGGTGTTAATGAGTATTTTAAAAGGTAGTAATCCTTAGTTCCATAGGTGGACGCCGTTTCGAGATATCGCCATAAAGGTGGGCCAGGTGTGACTCTAGAATTTGTTTGTGCAGTATGAGTATCAAACGAAAGGAGTTAATGAGTATTTTAAAAGGGAGTGGGCCTTAGTTCTATAGGTGGACGCGTTTTCGAGGTATCGCAATAAAGGTGGACCAGGGGTGACTCTAGACTTTGTTAGTACGATATGGGTATCAAATGAAAGGTGTTAATGAGTATTTTTAAAAGGGAGTGGGCCTTCGTTCTATAGGTGTTCGCCTTTTCGAGATATCGCCATAAAGGTGGACCAGGGGTGACTTTAGAATATGTTTGTACGATATGGGTAGCAAATGAAAGGTGTTAATGAGTATTTTAAAAGGGAGTGGGCCTTAGTTCTATAGGTGGACGCCGTTTCGAAATATCGCCATAAAGGTGGACCAGGGGTGACTCTAGAACGTGTTTGTACGATATGGGTATCAAAAGAAAGGTGTTAATGAGTATTTTAAAAGGGAGTAATCCTTAGTTCCATAGGTGGACGCCGTTTCGAGATATCGCCATAAAGGTGGGCCAGGGGTGACTCTAGAATTCGTTTGTGCAATATGGGTATCAAACGAAAGGAGTTAATGAGTATTTTAAAAGGGAGTGGGCCTTAGTTCTATAGGTGGACGCCTTTTCGAGATATCGCCATAAAGGTGGACCAGGGGTGACTCTAGAATGTGTTTGTACGATATGGGTATCAAATTCAAGGTATTAGTGAGGGTTTTAAAAGGGAGTGGTGTTTGTTGTATAGGTGGTCGCATTTTCGAAATATCGCCATAAAGGTGGACCAGGGGTGACTCTAGAATTTGTTTGTACAATATGGGTATCAAAAGAAAGGTGTTAATGAGTATTTGAAAAGGGAGTAATCCTTAGTTCCATAGGTGGACGCCGTTTCGAGATATCGCCATAAAGGTGGGCCAGGGGTGACTCTAGAATGAGTTTGTACGATATGGGTATCAAATTAAAGGTATTAATGAGAGTTTTAAAAGGGAGTGGTGGTAGTTGTATATGTGAAGGCGTTTTCCAGATATCGACCAAAATGTGGACCAGGGTGACCCAGAACATCATATGTTGGATACCGCTAATTTATTTATATATGTAATACCTGCCAAGATTTTAAGGGTTTTTTATTTCGCCCTGCAGAACTTTTTCAGTTTCTTCTACTTAATATGGTAGGTGTCACAACCATTTTATAAAGTTTTTTCTAAAGTTATATTCGCTTCAATAAAACAATCCAATTACCTTACCATGTTTCATCCCTTTTTTCGTATTTGGTATAGAATTATGGCATTTTTTTCATTTTTCGTAATTTTCGATATCGAAAAAGTGGGCGTGGTCATAGTCGGATTTCGTTCATTTTTTATACCAAGATAAAGTGAGTTCAAGTAAGCACGTGAACTAAGTTCATTAAAGATATGTCGATTTTTGCTCAAGTTATCGTGTTAACGGCCATGCGGAAGGACAGACGGACGACTGTGTATAAAAACTAGGCGTGGCATCAACCGATTTCGCCCATTTTCACAGAAAAGAGTTATCGTCATAAAATCTATGCCCCTGTCAAATTTCAAAAGTATTGGTTAATTTTTGTTCGACTTATGGCGTTAAAAGTATCCTAGGCATCTTTTATTTTTGTATTTCTTTGCACCATATCATTACTGGAGTTGAATGTTGACATAATTTACTTATATACTGTAAAGATATTAAATTTTTTGTTAAAATTTTACTTTAAAAAAATTTTTTTTTAAAGTGGGCGTGGTCCTTCTCCGATTTTGCTAATTTTTATTAAGCGTACATATAGTAATAGGAGTAACGTTCCTGCCAAATTTCATCATGATATCTTCAACGACTGCCAAATTAGAGCTTGCAAAAGTTTTAAATTACATTCTTTTAAAAGTGGGCGGTGCCACGCCCATTGTCCAAAATTTTACTAACTTTCTATTCTGCTTCATAAGTTCAACTCATCTACCAAGTTTCGTCCCTTTATCTCTATTTTGTAATGAATTATCGCAATTTTTAGGTTTTTCGAAATTTTCGACATCGAAAAAGTGGGCGTGGTTATAGTCCGATATCGTTCATTTTAAATAGCGATCTGAGATGAGTGCTCAGGAACCTACATACCAAATTTCATCAAGATACCTCAAAATTTACTCAAGTTATCGTGTTAACGGACGGACGGACGGACGGACGGACATGGCTCAATCAAATTTTTTTTCGATCCTGATTATTTTGATATATGGAAGTCTATATCTATCTCGATTCCTTTATATATGTACAACCAACCGTTATCCAATCAAACTTAATATACTCTGTGAGCTCTGCTCAACTGAGTATAAAAAGGATGTTTTTTATTATCTTATTAGATTCGTTCGCGTGAGTCAAAATTCGTAAAAACTTGAACAAAATGTTATTAACTTTGGAAAAAATCCTGTTCGTTCAAACAAAATTTTTGCAACAAGAGGGCGAAATTTTGCATTTGGCTTGGAGGAGAAGTGTCAAAATTTTACCCGATAAATAGGTGTCCAGGTATCTCATAATTTTTTGCACAGTAAATTCAAAAAAGGGTTTTTCGTTTTGTATTGATAACTGAAAAACTAATTTTTTGTTGTTTTCCCATTTTGCGTGTTTTTTCGGTTTGGTGGTTTTCTTTTTTTGGTATTTTTTTTAAACAAGTGGCACCATCGTCATAAGTACAAAGTAGAGAGCGCAGTGAGCGTAAAATTCTCTTTGAAATTTGCCCATGTATTGACTGTTGATCGCTGTTGAAATGACCAGTGAGATTAGTTGTGTTAACAGAAAAATCAGTTAGATTGACCAGGAATCTGTCAATTTTACAGAATTTTGTTAACTTAAGAGCGACAATTTCTCTTCTGTAGAAATGACTAAACTAATTTGTTCGTTTGACAAAGAACTCGGTCGAATTAACCGTAATTCGATCAATTTCACCGAATCTCCGTTAAGTCAAGAACAACAGAACCGATGTGTTGATTTTACTAGCACCATTTCTTTCAGTGTACAGCAACAACATACCTTTGTTCAGACTGTCAAAATGTACGTTTTTGGTTTGGGCGAATGGAATTTAATGAAAACGTGCAACTTTGAAATTTGTGTGTGTTGTAAGAAAATTTGTTGAATATTTTGTTTCATTTTGAGTTTGCCCTCATCTTTTGACAATCCCTACTCCAGTGAAATGAAAAAAAAAATAAAATCAGCTGATGTGATGACCCGACCATATAGCCATGCGTAACTGACGTTTAAATCTACTCATTAAACACACTTTACAAGAGTACAGTTTGAAACAATTTATTAAGCAATTTTTTTTTTAAATTTGAAATTTATTATATGATAAATTGAGTAATAAATTGTATAAATTTCCAATTTGGTGTGTGTTTGTACATAGTATTAGACCTTACCTAACCTTCGACTGAGGGAGAAGCTGCTGATTGGTATACACTTCACTTTCAGTTTCAATTATGATTTCGTCTCCGATAAAGCAAATTTGTGAGTTCCGATTTCGGTGCCGGTAAACTCGCTTCCGTTACATCCCTCTACTCAGAACTGGAATCTGGTATCTATGTATGGCTTATGTATGGTGGGCAAATACTCTACCCGCCTTCCAAAATTTAAATATAAGTCGAAGTAATTGCATTGAAGCAAGTGCGGTTATATTGGTTAATGTGTTATTGCATTGTCATTTTTTCATTTTGCAACAATTTCAGAAATTCAATAGCTTATTCAGAACATTGTTGAGCCTTGTGAAAGGTGTAGGTGTGTCCTCTCATATATCAATTCAATAACTTATGTACTCATTATATGTATATTTGTATGCATTGTTATGTTTGTTTTATTTATCTTCCATATAATGCAATAACACGATTTTGGTTGTATCTGATAGACAGTTTGGGATATGGTTAATAATAATTCTTTTATGGTTAATAATAATGTCTCCCTCTTCAATGTTAACGATTTGTCAACGAAGCTCAGAAAAGTGCCGTAAGAATGAAAATTTGGTTGGGGTCCTTAGGATTGAATGCGGTTTTCTAAGCCTTTTAGCGGAGTTAGCTTTAAGTTTTTCTAGTTCATCTAACTTTACGTTTGTACACTGCAGGGTAAGTTAGACCGTTTAAGAACGCAAGTTTCTTTTTATTTTTCCTCACAAAATAGGTCCCTAGTACCATTTTGGTGTACTACAAATTAGGATTTATGTATACTTAGCAATCGCTTTTAAGTGTAGATGAATCATTATACTTCTTTTGAATACTACAACTTAGGTTTGGGCACTGGACAGCTGCTTAAGGAACGTCCTGCTTTTATGTTGGTCAGTTATGTTACCGCATACTCTAACGATGAAACTGTTTTCCAGTTATTTAGCGAATCGCTGCATGGAAACGATAAAGTTACCAACTATGAAGCCACCTCGTCGTACTCCAGACAGCTAACCTAGATGGGACTGCCCAGTATATAAAGTCGTGCCGCATGGTCCATCAATGGACAGTGTCCTGTAAACACTTCAATAATTATGGATCGTCGAGTTTTTGTAAACCCTAATAGCTCCGACAGCTGCTTGGGTTGAACAACGAGTCAGAAAGACAATGACACACAGCAAGAGGTGCTGTTAGCCCAGCATTTCCTAAGCTGAATCGAGGACCACTTATACTGGAGCAAATAGCAAGGAACCAGTGGCATCGCAAATCGTCCATTGACTGACACGTTAAGTTGGCTAATGCCTGCCCGGGTCAAGAGGTCGGCCTGATAGTTGCCAGTGATACCCTTATGCTCTGACAACCAGATAATTTAAACAAAAAGTCGTTAGTTGCCACCGCAAGTGAGTTCAAGTTATTCCACACAGCTCTCGACCACGCCGTAGCAATACTAAGCGCTTTGATAGCTGGCTGACTAACTGAGCAGTTGCTAAATACCTTATCAGTTACAGCGGCAGATTACATCGCATCCTTTATAGCACTGATCTCCGCCTGAAATACGCTGTAGTGATCGGACCGCCTAAAATTCGACTTACTCCGATCTCTTGGCAGACTACCTCACACCCAACCCTCCCGTCCAGTCTAGGCCCATCTGTGAACAATTTCACCACACCCCGGCTTTCATTAATTCTTGTCGAAATCCGTCGCACAGCAGTCTGCCTTACCAGGGCTGAAGCTGATTAGAATGTTGGAGTGCCCGTAATTTAAAAGCTTTTTACGCGTCACTAAACCGCATTGCCGTCTGTAACTGCGACCCACATTATCAACTGGGTACAGATTCGGCATCGCATTTTGTGCCAGTGTAGGTATTGTACGAAGGGACTCGCTTATTTCAACTATCGCCAATCGCTACGCTCAAATACACTAATTGGCTTGACTACAATACCGCACAGCCAATGCACCACACTTGGATAAAGCTCCCAGTGTTTGCAATTTGCCCCTCCACAACAGTACCAGGCAATCATTGGACTTCAAAATCAAGCTTCTATGACAACTTGCTTTTAAGGATATTCCCAAGGTACTTTACCAACAGCACCAGCAGTACTTCTCCAATAGAGGGTGATCTAAATTCAGGAATCTTGGTCATGGCGAAGAATTGCCAGAAAATCAGCATAAGCCACCACTCGACAGCCCCTACCCGAGAGGTTCTAAAGCAGCTTGTCAATGCTACGTCCCAAAGCAGAATAGAAGGAACACCCCCTGTGTCGAGCTGTGGGCAATTTTGGTCGTAGTGCTTTTGTTTAGCTATATTTTATTAAAATAATTTGTTAAAAATAAACGATTGTGAGCACACAAAGAAATCTATTTGTACTATGGGACTATTGTGAATATTTACACTGCATTACGCTAGATTTCGGCAGCTGGTCCTTTCGATGCTACGAAAAGTGCAGCAACTTTATCTTCCGCATTCTGTAGCTTAGAGACCTGGAAAGGAACAGAACCGTCAAAGGATGGTGTTTTTACCGTTGGATTACTCGCTGAAACTGCAGGGCGATTTAGTTGTAGCTGCTCCATACGACCCTTCAAATCATCGACTTCTGCCTGAAATTGAGCGATTTTTACATCTTGCGCTTCCAGCTTTGATGTTACCCTTGCTTCCTGTGCTTCTAACTGCGAAGATATGCGAGTTTCTTGTGCTTTCAACTGCTCAGCCATATATGTCTTCTGTTCTTCTAACTGTGTTTCCATCTTTTATGTAATCTGTGTCGAAATTTCTGAAATACGTGTTTCTTGTGCTTCAATCTTCGATGTTATGCGTGTCTCCTGCGATTCCAGTTGAGATGCCATATATGTTTTCTGTTCTTCCAGTTGAGTTTCCATCTTGGATGTCACTGTCGATGTTTGTGCAGATATTGCAGCTAATATCACGTTCAAGTCTGTGCTCGTAACTGTCTGCGATGTTTCGTATTTCTCTTCAATTTTTGTTGTTGTCTCGTCGACATCGAGATGAAAGACATACTCTTCCACGTTAATTCCTTCTGCTTCCATTGCCTCTCGTAGTCGTGCCTGAAGTTCGAGTTCCAGCTCTTTCTTCAGTTGCTGGATCTTCAATTCACTGAACTTTGCCATGCCCTTGTTGTCCTCTGGAATTTATTCAACAATTCCTCTTCTGACACCAATTGTAACGAATTTACCGCAATTCCCCTTATTTGCAATCTTCTGCTAACGTTCGTATCACTAAACTGTTGAATAAATAACTCCAATATTGAATAATGGAAAAATCGCCTTTATTAAAGTACTTCACAATAACACTTATACTTTGCAACTAGCTGGTTTAATAACCAAACTGACTGATGAAACTAAACTATTGCCCGACAGATAGCGTGCTTAACTGAAAACTGCCCAAAGCGCCTCTACCGCTGATGCTTTTATACTCTGTGATTTCCTCGTAGCATCTTCTAGGCGTTTCCAGAATTTACTTAGTTAGTTATGTATAAATTTCTCAGCTACAACTACAGATGTATAATTTGTATAGCTTCTCTCATACCCCATGCGCTTGTATGTGTGAGCGACACTTCCACAATCACAATTGCATAACTTTAGGAGCATTAATAAGATATCTGCATGTGCTTGTGAGTTGCTCTCAGCTGCGTGTACCTACATATGTGTAGACATAATGATTGATTCGTTTATGTAGATACATAATGATTTATCTATGGATGTGCATGCAAGGCGCTGCTTAGCATCGGCTTAGAGATGGCAGCACCCCTTAGTTTTGCTAATATTCGTAACAGTACTATGTCTCTATTGGGAATATTTACACTGCAGTACGCTAGATGGCAGCGCAAGCTGTACGTTTTAATTGATTAGCGGCAGTTGATATTATACGCTAGATGGAAGCGCAAGCTGTAAATTAATAAAACAGCTGATTTCTGTTGATATTAGATAAGAGACTTTTATATTGGTTGCGCAAGATGCGCACGGGTCAGGCTCGTATATGTTAATAATCAGGCGACGATCAAGGCAAGCATCTCACATAGTACTTATAGATATCCAGTTAAGGAAGATAACTAGGTGTTGGTTTAATTTAATATATTTTATTACAGAAACTATAATGTATGATTTCCAAGATGAAAATTTGAATATTTCTCAAACCAGAAAAATTTTTGAAAAACAGAAAAATCAAAACTGAAAATTAAATAATTTGTTATATTTACAATAACAAATTTTTAAAGCAATAAATATTAAAGTAGAATAAATATAACTTAGTATAAAGAATAAACGAATTAAATATAAGAACCCTACAGTACTTCATGCAAGAGGTGCACTGGACTGCAAAGAAGCATTAGGGAGGGTTCGTTCCGGTCGGACCATACATCTATCAGGTGTATGCATATGAAACCTGTATTGGCATCTAGAGATCAGTAGGCACAATTGTAGGAACAGTCAAAACTCCCCATTGGCACTAGTTGGCGTCTTATGATCTGTCAACAATATCCAATACCAAGCATTTCAAGTTTCATACAACATCGTGTTTTTTTCGCTCTTGAAAATGTCGAAATACGTGCCTTAAAACAACGATTTGCGGGGAGCATTAATTTTCTTCTTCCATTTGAGTAAATCGGCGATAGAATCTCATCGAATGCTTGTTGAAGCTTACGAAGAGCACGCTCCTGGTCGTACGCAGTATAATGAGTGGTTCAACAAGTTTAAAAGTGGTAATTTTGATGTGAGAAACGCTGACCGCGGCAAACCACCGAAATTGTTCGAAGACGTCGAATTGCAGGTTTTGCTGAATGAAGACGATAGTCAGACGTAAAGGCAGCTCGCAGAACAACTATATGTGTCCCAGACAACCATCTCCACACGTTGGGAAAGATCATGAAAGCGGAAGATGGGTGCCACATTAGCTGAACGACAGACAGCGGGAAAATCGGAAAACAACATGTGAAATGCTGCTCACCAGACAAAAAAGAAAGTCGTTTTTGCATTGGATCGTTACTGGCAATGAAAAGTGGATTTATTTCGTGAATCCCAAACGCAAGAGATCGTGTATGGACCCTGGCCAACCAGCACAATCGTACCCAAGACCAAATCGCTTCGGAAAAAAAGACAATGCTCGTGTGTTTTATGGGATTAGCGTGGTGTAATCTCGTATGAGCTTCTAAAACCAGGCGAAACTGTTAATGGTCAACGTTACCAACAACAATTGGCCAATTTGAACCGTCCTCTGCGCCAATAACGGCCAGAATATGAAACTAGGCATGACAAAGTGATTTTTCTCGATGACAATGCACCATCACACCGAACAAAACAGACTCGGGAATTGGTTGAGTCGTACAGCTGGCAACCGTTACCCCACCCCGCTTACTCATCAGACTTGGCTCCATCCGACTTTCACTTATTTGCATCGATGGGGCACGCACTTAGCAAACAGCGCTTCACTTCTTACGAAAATGTTGGTAAATGGCTCGATGACTGGTTTGCTTCAAAAAACGAAGACTTTTTTCGGCGAGGTATCCATAAATTGCCTGAGAGGTGGTCAAAATGTGTAGCTAGCGAGGGCGATTACTTTGAATAAAATATTCGTTACCATTCTCTTGAAATAAATATGTTTTTTTTTTTTTAATAAAAAATACCGGTTTCATATGCATACACCTGATATACTAGATGCTCGGCCATAAAGGGATAAGGGATAAAAGGAAATGGAAAGGCCGATGAGTTGGAAAAGGAGTATGGAACACTCAACAAGTCGACGGTAGATGTTCAAAGGCGTTCACTTGACACATCAAGCAGGAAAAACGTGGACGGAAGCGCGGGGCTGCAAAATTTCTAAAATCGCACACTTAACATTGCGATGTCTTACGAAAAGGAAACTAACCACTTTGAAGGCCTTTACAACGCGTACATGACGAGTTCAGCCACTGTGGCTACCAACTGCACTGCTCTGCATCCGATTAGGACCAATTCGAAGGTAGAAATTAAACCTGCAGTTCGAGACTATCGCTTTGCTTGGCTCTATCCCATTTTGCCTGCCGGGTAAAAATCGTTTATTAATTTTACACCTCCACTTACCGTAAAAACATATATATGACAAGTGAATTGCCTAGACAACCGATGCTTGTTAAGATAGCATAGACAATAGCCATAATGTAGAAGGTGCGCTTGCTGGGCGGATCAAATTGCAACCAAAATGGATTTACTTTTGCTATGTATGTCACATCATATTCACCATAGTAACGTCTTAGCGTTGGATATGCTGGACTGTAATGATTAAAAACAATAAACATTGATTTCTATAAAAAATTTTGTTGTTATGCGAATATATGTATGCAATTAAGAACATTAGGGTGTCCGTAATTTAGAAAGCTGTTTTCTTTCGCATTCACTCGGCTTTTGTAGCTGTATACTCGAACCGAACTACCAAACCAAAAAAGTTCAAGTTTCATTAACAGCAACAAGTATCCTAAGACGTGAGTGTGCCGGTACTTACAATATGGCGGAAAGTGTTTGGTATTTGTTCATCGAAAGATTCTCTTTTTGCTCTCTTTTATCCAGGCCAGGGAAAACAGAACTTACTACCCGTTTGTTAATATCGCATTGTCAAAGACTTCTTTGAAAATCTCATCTATAGAAAAAATCTACCTGGTCTTAAGCCGCATTGGTAAGGTCAAACATTCGCACAAGCACCCAATTCCGTGGTAGTTAGGACGGCTCCGGAATCATCTATCATGTGGATTAGGCAAACACCTGGGTTCCACTCTACAAGCATGCGCTCCTCCTACCATATTTGACACAAGAGTGGATGGATGCTGTTCATTAGCTTGTCATTTCCGTATTTGCACAGCTCAGCCAATAACCCGTTATTTCCCTAGGCTTTATTAAGTATTAGCCGGGATAGTATTATTTTCACTTCGTCATAGTCGGACGAAAGAGTGAATATTCTGTCTTGAGGGGTCTATACCGCTATCTAGCAGAGAAGTGGAGTACTTTCCCCATAGCCTAAACATGGTCTGCATATCGGTTATCACTTGGCCACTATCATTCTTGCAGGGATTCACTACCATTTCTGCCTTCATCCGCTGAATTTGCGGATAGAAACTTCTGGTTTTATTCCTATGCGCATATATATGTAGCTACTCTCACTCACTCCGTTCGCCATCACGACTCTTTCCGATAAGTAGCCTCTTTCTACTCTATTAGTGCTCCGGCAACGGTCCCATACATCGAATGCTTCAGCGCCCGTACGCAGAGATAAAGAGATGGCTAGGAGGCAAAGCATGTCACAGGTACGTGGAGTAAAACCGGGGCAGAGACAGAGAGAGGGAAAGCAGAGGCTGAAGCAGAGAGATATGGAAAGACACAGAGAGACAGAGGGAGAAGACAAGGATATGTGGAGAGATGAGAGAGATAAGGAGAGGGAAAAAAAGAAGTAGCGGCGAGGGAGTAGTAGAGCCAGAGAAATAAAGAGATGGAGAGCGTCGGAAGGTGGGGAGAAGTGGGTGATTGAAATGGAAGCTGAGAGGAAAAGATGGAGAGAGACTGATAACACAATCAACAAGGTGATAGAAAGCTAAAAATTAGAGAGAAAGCATTGGTAGGGAACAAGTTGGGAGGCCAATGAGAGAAGAAGAAGGAATAAAGAGTTCTAAAAAATGTAAATCTTATTGAGCTCATCATTATACCGCTTTCTATAGCCGCCGTTAACATCATGGATAGGACCATTACTCTTCCGGAGAACTTTTCTCTCGAACACTCTAAAGGCGATCTTATCTTCTCATGCCACCGTCCATGATTCCGAGCCATACATCAGTACAGGCAGGATGAGGCTATTGTAGAGCTTGATTTTGGTTCGTCAAGTGAAGCCTTTACATTCCGAAGAACTTTTTTGTCGAACACTCTAAAGGCAATCTTGTCTTCTCATGCCACCGTCCATGATTCCGAGCCATACATCAGTACAGGCAGGATGAGGCTATTGTAGAGCTTGATTTTGGTTCGTCAAGTGAAGCCTTTACATTCCGGAGAACTTTTCTCTCGAACACTCTAAAGGCGATTTTATCTTCTCATACCAGCGTCCATGATTCCGAGCCATACATCAGTACAGGCAGGATGAGGCTATTGTAGAGCTTGATTTTGCTTCGTCAAGAGAAGCCTTTACATTAGCAAAAGTTATTACCCGTTTGGGTGACAGTACCGAAAAAAATGCCATACCTACACCACATACATACATCTTTTTTTTCTTTTTCCCTGGACGTTGGGGCAGCGCACTGTGCTCAAGTGGCACAATGAGACCAGGCTAATCCTGTTCATGTACTCACACCCCGTGGTACCGCCTTCGTGCTCAACATCACAAGGCAATTTAGTCGCCACTGCTTTTCATGCCCATTCCTCTGCATCATCACTAGAAACGTTATTTTACTCACCGCGGTCTAACATTGTATGTCTCTGCACATTAGGGGAACTAAATTCCTAATGGAAGGTTTCTCTCCAAATACTCTGTGTACAGAGTGTCTTTTGCCGTGAAAACGAGGGCAATGAAACATTACTTGTTTTGCGTTTTCCAATTCAGTGGGACAGTGTGGACAGGAAGTATCCTCCTTTATTCTACGCTTATGTAGATACTCCTTGAAACCGCCGTGGCCACTCAATATCTGCGTGAGGTGGTAGTTTAGTTCGCCGTCCTTCCGTTCGTACCATTCTAGTATAAATCGAACTAACATGAAAGTCCAGCGCTCTTTCTTCGATTCTGCCCACCTTTCTTGCACCTAACTAATATTCGTGACCTTGTGGTTATCTAGGCATCTTTAGCTGGTCGGCCGATTCCAAAGCCATTCAGATCGGCCAATTCACTTGCGAGTAAATCTACTGAGACCGTTCGAGATAAACCCAGGATCGCGTCGTCGGACACCGTCCGATAAGCACATACTATTTGTATAGCAGTAACACGGTAGGCTGCTAGTATCTCTCTTTGGTGGTTCATTTTAGGTTCGTTCCATACTGGTGCTGCATATAATATTATACAGCTGGTTGCGTTGGATAATAGCTGACGGGTAACTTCGCCTGGGCCGCTGATGTTGGGCAATATTCGCATTAGGGCTAAACTAACTCTAGATACTTTCTCACTCACCGCCCTGAAGTGCTTCTTAAAAGTAAGTTTTGAGTAAACGTTCACTCCTAAGTATTTCAATAAAGTCTTTGACTTTATTGCATAGTCTCCTATGATTAGGACCAACCCATTCACAGTTCGCCTTGAAGTCACCAGCATAAATACATACATACACCGTTCACTATCTTACACTTAACTAATTTTCATTTGACACTACCTTACGCCCTCATAAATATTACACCTGTGACATAGAACAAAAATATATTCACGCACGCATCAATCCTACACTTACCTTAATGTTTCATTTGCTAAATCCATTTCAATTAAATCGACATCTTTGTCAGTCGATGATTGATTCAAAGTTGACCAAGTGCTGCCGCTGTCAAGTGACCAGTTGTTATCATAACTTTCAGCAGTCATGCCAATGCTTAGATGATCAACTGTTGTTGTACTAATTGTGGGTGCTAGAAAAGAGGTGGGCATATTTGCTATAGCTATTGAAGCTGAGGTAGATGCAATTGTTGTTGCAACAGATATAATGGCTCTGCTGGTATTTGTGCTAAAATTATTGGTATTGTTGTTGTTGTTGTTGTTGTTATTCTGTTGGTTATTGCTTTTGTTGTTATTGTTATTGTAGCTACGTGTTGTGCTAGTGTGCATGTTGTTGTTGTTGCTTCTAATGCTATTGCCGCTTGCATTATTGCCAATAATTGTCGTTATGTCATACATATTCATTTTGTTGTTTTTGTTCAATCTCTTATTAACCCGCTTACGGCTGCCATGAGCCAAGATGTGACCATGCCGCGTGACCATTTTAACAAATGTGTGGCGTATAAATTGCAACAACAATAACACAAACACGTTCACAGCAATGGCAATGTTGCTTCTCCTTAAGTTGAGTGAAATAATAAATTTAATGTTGTGGCAGCAGCTGCTTTTGTTGTTGTCATTCACGTTTGCTTGTTGATGCAGTTTTTGTTGCAGTTTTTGTTCTTCTACTTTCCCTACTTCTTCTTCTTTTTCGTGAAGCTCGTTAGGCGTCACTTTTTCAATTTTTGTGTCCCAATTAATTTGTGCTCTTGCAATTTTGTTATTTTGCTCTAATTGTTTTTGTAATAAAAACTGTTTGTTCACTGCATTCTGCTCTGCCCTCTTTTTGCTCTGCTGCTTTGTCTTTGTTGTCGTTACTGTTGTGTTGCAGCTATTGTTGTTGTTGCTTTGCATGCAATCGCCAACTGCTTCAGCTGCTGATTTACTACTTTTGCTGTTGCTGCTGCTGTCGCTGCTGCTGCCCATTTCAATACCAATCTCAAAAATGGTTGTTTTAATCACTCGCTTTTAACCGTTATAAACTCACGAAGTACTTGCTATTTATATTTGTTATTGTTGCTATAACACAATCATGCTGTGAGCTTAACAGTAAAAACATTTCCTTTCACACACACACGCCTACCAACACAAACAAATCAACAGCTGAAGAAAATGTTCTCTAAAGTGTTTTCCCAAGTAATCGGATTTGATGTTGTAAAGGAGCGCTGCTCCGTTGGCATTTATGGCACATCGTGCACAGCGTGTCGCTATTTTTATTTCTCTCCCTTGGCGGTCTCTTTTAAAGCGCAAATAAATTGCAGTCCTTTTTATGGCTCGCTTGTAAATTCATTACCTGTAAAGAGAAATAATTGTTATTTTCTTTTAAATGTTGTATTTTCGTCTAATTAACTAATTATATTAAACAATCAGCCAAAAACCGTTTTTCTTTCAATGTAAAATCTTTACAATTTTCTTAATTGGCATTTATTGTTTTTTTGTGATTTTCAGGTAAAGAACTGCAATGAAATGCATTTTTGAGAAAAAAGTTATCTCTCACTTTGTGATTCTATGGCCCGTAATCATAGTCGAAATAAAATTGAGTTTTATTAGTTTAAACATGGTTCTAAATTAAATATCATTTTAAGTCTGTTATAATCCACTTAAACACTATTTTATCTCTAAAAAAGTATTTTAAATTTAAAATGACATGAGCCCAATTTTAATTTTTTAAAATAGGTTTTAAGTTGGTGGTCTGCTGTCAAAAGTTTCGAGAAATTAAACAATTTGCTATTTAAACGCGATGAACTTAAATGGAAGTGAAACAAGTAAGGAAGGTTAAGTTCTGGTGTAACCGAACATTACATACTCAGTTGAGAGCTATGGTGACAACATAAGGGAAAATAACGATGTAGGAAAATGAACTGAGGGAAACCCTGCTTGGTGTTTGTATGACATGTCTATCAAATGAAAGGCACTAAAGAGTATTTTATGAGGGAGTGGGCCATAGTTCCATAGGTGGACGCCGTTCCGAGATATCGCCATAAAGGTGGACCAGGGGTGACCCTAGAATTTGTTTGTACGATATGGGTATCAAATTAAAGGTATTAATGAGGGTTTTAAAAGGGAGTGGTGGTAGTTGTATAGGTGGTCGCCTTTTCAGAGGTATCGCCATAAAGGTGGACCAGGGGTGACTCTAGATTGCGTTTGTACAATATGGGCATCAAACGAAAGGTGTTAATGAGTATTTTAAAAGGGAGTGGGCCTTAGTTCTATATGTGGAAGCCGTTTCGAAATATCGCCATAAAGGTGGACCAGGGGTGACTCTAGAATGTGTTTGTACAATATGGGTATCAAAAGAAAGGTGTTAATGAGTATTTTAAAAGGGCGTGGGCTTAGTTCTATAGGTGGACGCCTTTTCGAGATATCGCCATAAAGGTGGACCAGGGGTGACTCTAGAATGTGTTTGTACAATATGGGTATCAAACGAAAGGTGTTAATGAGTATTTTAAAAGGGAGTGGGCCTTAGTTCTATAGGTGGAAGCCGTTTCGAAATATCGCCATAAAGGTGGACCAGGGGTGACTCTAGAATGTGTTTGTACAATATGGGTATCAAAAGAAAGGTGTTAATGAGTATTTTAAAAGGTCGTGGGCTTAGTTCTATTGGTGGACGCCTTTTCGAGATATCGCCATAAAGGTGGACCAGGGGTGACTCTAGAATGTGTTTGTACGATATGGGTATCAAAAGAAAGATGTTAATGAGTATTTTAAAAGGGCGTGGGCTTAGTTCTATAGGTGGACGCCTTTTCGAGATATCGCCATAAAGGTGGACCAGGGGTGACTCTAGAATGCGTTTGTACGATATGGGTATCAAATGAAAGGTGTTAATGAGTATTTTAATAGGGCGTGGGCTTAGTTCTATAGGTGGACGCCTTTTCGAGATATCGCCATAAAGGTGGACCAGGGGTGACTCTAGAATGCGTGTGTACGATATGGGTATCAAAAGAAAGGTGCTAATGAGTATTTTAAAAGGGAGTGGGCCTTAGTTCTATAGGTGGACGCCTTTTCGAGGTATCGCCATAAAGGTGGACCAGGGGTGACTCTAGAATGTGTTTGTACGATATTGGTATCAAATTAAAGGCATTAATGAGAGTTTTAAAAGGGAGTGGTGGTAGTTGTATATGTGAAGGCGTTTTCCAGATATCGACCAAAATGTGGACCAGGGTGACCCAGAACATCATCTGTTGGATACCGCTAATTTATTTATATATGTAATACCTGCCAAGATTTCAAGGGTTTTTTAATTCGCACTGCAGAACTTTTTCATTTTCTTCTACTTAATATGGTAGGTGTCACACCCACTTTACAAAGTTTTTTCTAAAGTTATATTTCGCGTCAATAAGCCAATCCAATTTCATCCCTTTTTTCGTATTTGGTATAGAATTATGGCGTTTTTTTTCATTTTTCGTAATTTTCGATATCGAAAAAGTGGGCGTGGTCATAGTCGGATTTCGTTCATTTTTTATACCAAGATAAAGTGAGTTCAGATAAGTACGTGAACTAAGTTCAGTAAAGATATGCCGATTTTTGCTCAAGTTATCGTGTTAAGGGCCATGCGGAAGGACAGACGGACGACTGTGTATAAAAACTGGGCGTGGCTTCAATCGATTTCGCACATTTTCGCAGAAAACAGTTAGCGTCATAAAATCTATGCCCCTACCAAATTTCAAAAGGATTGGTAAATTTTTGTTCGACTTATGGCATTAAAAGTATCCAAGACAAATTAAATGAAAAAGGGCGGAGCCACGCCCATTTTGAAAATTTCTTTTATTTTTGTATTTTGTTGCACCATATCATTACTTGAGTTGAAAGTTGACATAATTTACATATATACTGTAAAGATATTAAATTTTTTGTTAAATTTCACTTTAAAAATTTTTTTTTTTAAAAAGTGAGCGTGGTCCTTCTCCGATTTTGCTAATTTTTATTAAGCGTACATATAGTAATAGAGGTAACGTTCCTGCCAAATTTCATCATGATGTCTTCAACGACTGCCAAATTACAGCTTGGAAAAATTTTAAATTACATTCTTTTAAAAGTGGGCGGTGCCACGCCCGTTGTCCAAAATTTTACTAGTTTTTTATTCTGCGTCATAAGTTCAACCCACCTACCAAGTTTCATGGCTTTATCTGTCTTTGGTAATGAATTACCGCACTTTTTCGGTTTTTTGAAATTTTCGATATCAAAAAAGTGGGCGTGGTTATAGTCCGATATCGTTCATTTTAAATAGCGATCTGAGATGAGTGCTCAGGTACCTACATACCAAATTTCATCAAGATACCTCAAAATTTACTCAAGTTATCGTTTTAACGGAAGGACTGACGGGCGGACGGACGGACATGGCTCAATCTAATTTTTTTTCGATCCTGATGATTTTGATATGTGGAAGTCTATATCTATCTCGATTCCTTTATACCTGTACAACCAACCGTTATCCAATCAAACTTAATATACTCTGTGAGCTCTGGTCAACTGAGTATAAAAAGACTTCCCCGACAAGAAAATATACGTCAGGAGCTAATTTATTATACCTAGAATGTGTATTAATATGTTTGTGACGAACATTTTTCTATTCTATTTTCCTATTTCACCTGTTGATCGACATCATGTTCCGTTGTGTCTGAAGGTCGAATTTTACGAGTTTGTTGCGTTTAAATTAGATAACAAAATATCCTTTAAGTTAAGGTGCCTGCTGCTGTTTGCCAGGGTGATAAGCTTGCTACCTCCCCCGTAGACATTGCAAACTTATTTGCCAAATTTTTTCAATCCAACTTCACAGTTTATGAGGTTGTTTTACCAAACTATGTTTGTCATTCTGACCA
Source organism: Eurosta solidaginis (assembly GCF_040869045.1). Classification (NCBI taxonomy): domain Eukaryota; kingdom Metazoa; phylum Arthropoda; class Insecta; order Diptera; family Tephritidae; genus Eurosta; species Eurosta solidaginis. The sequence continues at coordinate 204,555,952 of NC_090323.1, read as the reverse complement.
TGAATCAGCCTTGAATTTCAATGACCTACGGCTTACCACAATCGACGTTATTAACGGTATCAATATGCTGAAAAACTCTACTCAGACTGATCACGATGATCTTAGTACAGCCCTCCTCAAAAATTGTCCTGCTATTGTAGCCCCACTATTGGCCATGTTTAACCAATCTCTAGGTTCTGGTGTCTTTGCAGGTGCCTGGAAACTTGCATACATTTCCCCAATTTTCAAAAATGCCAAAAAGAATGATGCTTCTAACTATAGGCCAATATCTAAGCTATCTATCATTTCTAAACTTTTCGAAGGAATTGTTAAGGATAAAATGTATTTTGCCGCAAAAAATTTGTTACTACCAAATCAGCATGGCTTTGTTGTAGGAAGGTCTACCTTCACAAACTTAGCCTTGTTTAGTGAATATTGCATTGATGCGTTCTCTTCAAACCATCAAGTCGATTGCATTTATACCGACTTCTCTAAAGCTTTTGACAAGGTATCTCACAATATGCTACTACGTAAACTCGCTTCCTTCGGTTTTCACTCTGTATTTCTCATGTAGTTGTATTCCTACCTAAGTAAAAGACGCTGCATGGTCTCTATTGAAGGTGTATCTTCCAACTCTTTTACTGCCACTTCTAGGGTACCCCAAGGGAACATCTTAGGTCCTCTTCTTTTCATTTTATTCATCAATGATATAGGAAATTGTTTTGTGTTATCGGAGTTCTTACTTTACGCTGATGACCTAAAAGTTTTCTCCAGTATTAAAAATAGTGATGACGCTCAGCGTCTGCAAGAAGACTTAGATAGATTAGCAATTTGGTGCCGTAATTTGCGTCTATCTCTCAATCTCAAAAAGTGCTTTCATGTCACATTTTCCAAAATTCGCAATGTTTTACCAACGATATATACGATCTCGGGTACTACCCTTCACTTCCTTGATGAGATTAAAGAGTTAGGGGTCATCTTTGACTCCTCGTTCTCTTTCAATAACCATATTGACTATGTAATTTTAAGCGCGTATGCTTCCTTAGGTTTTGTGAGGCGTAATAGCACAAACTTCTCAGATCCCTATACCTTGAAATTGCTATACTCATCGTTTGTTCGTTCCAAACTGGAATATGCTGCATTTATTTGGAGACCTTATCACAAGTTTGCAATCGACAGGATTGAGCGAGTACAAAAGATATTCCTAAAATTTTGCCTAAGATCCTTACATTTCTCAGACCCAGTCCCTTCTTATCATTCCCACTTGCTGCTAATTAATTTGAAACCATTAGAGCTCAGAAGTTCAACCCTTTCCTTGTCTTTCATTTTCGGAGTTGTTAATGCAGATATTGATTGCTCCTCTTTACTGCACGCGATTCATTTTCTTATTCCTACGAGGTCTCTTCGTTCTCATAACCCCTTTTATATTAAACATAAGTTTACTAACTATGCGATAAATGCTCCATTGTCGCGCTCTCTACGTGAACTTAATGAGATCTCGAATTCTATTATGCTTGATTTTTCTTATCCAAAGTCTATTTTTCTTAATTTACTTAACTCTGTTTGGTAGCTAGGCTTAGTTATTCATTTTAGTCCGTAAGAACCATTGTTGTTTTTGACTTTTCGAAAAATATAAATAAAATTAAATAAAAACAAGTAAGGAAGGCTAAGTTCGGGTGTAACCGAACATAACATACTCAGTTGAGAGCTATGGAGACAAAATAAGGAAAATCAATCTGGGGTAACCCTGGAATGTGGTTGTATAACATGTGTATCAAATGAAAGGTATTAAAGAGTATTTTAAGAGAGAATAGGCCATAGTTTTATGGACGAACGCCATTTAGGGATATCGCCATAAAGGTAGACCAGGGCTGACTCTAGAATTTGTTTGTACGATATGGGTATCAAACGAAAGGTGTTACTGAGCATTTTAAGAGGGAGTGGGCCTTAGGTCTATCGGTGGACGCCTTTTTGAGATACAGCTATTAGGGTGGGCCAGGGGTGACTCTAGAATGTTTGTACGATATGGGTATCAAACGAAAGGTGTTACTGAGCATTTTAAGAGGGAGTGGGCATTAGGTCTATAGGTGGACGCCTTTTCGAGATATCGCCATTAGGGTGGGCCAGGGGTGACTCTAGAATGTGTTTGTACGATATGGGTATCAAATGAAAGGTGGTAAGGAGTATTTTAAAAGGGAGTAATCCTTAGTTCTATAGGTGGACGCCTTTTCGAGATATCGCCATAAAGGTGGACCAAGGGTGACTCTAGAATGTTTGTACGATATGGGTATCAAACGAAAGGTGTTACTGAGCATTTTAAGAGGGAGTGGGCATTAGGTCTATAGGTGGACGCCTTTCCGAGATATCGCCATTAGGGTGGGCCAGGGTGACTCTAGAATGTGTTTGTACGATATGGGTATCAAATGAAAGGTGGTAATGAGTATTTTAAAAGGGAGTAATCCTTAGTTCTATAGGTGGACGCCTTTTCGAGATATCGCCATAAAGCTGGACCAAGGGTGACTCTAGAATGTTTGTACGGTATGGGTATCAAACGAAAGGTGTTACTGAGCATTTTAAGAGGGAGTGGGCATTAGGTCTATAGGTGGACGCCTTTTCGAGATATCGCCATTAGGGTGGGCCAGGGTGACTCTAGAATGTGTTTGTACGATATGGGTATCAAATGAAAGGTGGTAATGAGTATTTTAAAAGGGAGTAATCCTTAGTTCTATAGGTGGACGCCTTTTCGAGATATCGCCATTAGGGTGGGCCAGGTGTGACTCTAGAATGTTTGTACGATATGGGTATCAAACGAAAGGTGTTACTGAGCATTTTAAGAGGGAGTGGGCATTAGGTCTATAGGTGGACGCCTTTTCGAGATATCGCCATTAGGGTGGGACAGGGGTGACTCTAGAATGTTTGTATGATATGGGTATCAAACGAAAGGTGTTACTGAGCATTTTAAGAGGGAGTGTACATTAGGTCTATAGGTGGACGCCTTTTCGAGATATCGCCATTAGGGTGGGCCAGGGGTGACTCTAGAATGTTTGTACGATATGGGTATCAAACGAAAGGTGTTACTGAGCATTTTAAGAGGGAGTGGACATTAGGTCTATAGGTGGACGCCTTTTCGAGATATCGCCATTAGGGTGGGCCAGGGTGACTCTAGAATGTGTTTGTACGATATGGGTATCAAATGAAAGGTGGTAATGAGTATTTTAAAAGGGAGTAATCCTTAGTTCTATAGGTGGACGCCTTTTCGAAATATCGCCATTAGGGTGGGCCAGGTGTGACTCTAGAATGTTTGTACGATATGGGTATCAAACGAAAGCTGTTACTGAACATTTTAAGAGGGAGTGGGCATTAGGTCTATAGGTGGACGCCTTTTCGAGATATTGCCATTAGGGTGGGCCAGGGGTGACTCTAGAATGTTTGTACGATATGGGTATCAAACGAAAGGTGTTACTGAGCATTTTAAGAGGGAGTGGACACTAGGTCTATAGGTGGACGCCTTTTCGAGATATCGCCATTAGGGTGGGCCAGGGGTTACTCTAGAATGTTTGTACGATATGGGTATCAAACGAAAGGTGTTACTGAGCATTTTAAGAGAGAGGGGGCATTAGTTCTATAGGTGGACGCCTTTTCGAGATATCGCCATTAGGGTGGGACAGGGGTGACTCTGGTATGTTTTTGTACGATATGGATATCAAATTAAAGGTATTAATGAGGGTTTTAAAAGCGAGTGGCCCTTAGATGTATATGTGAAGGCGTTCTCGTGATATCCACCAAAATGTGGACCAGGTGATCCAGAAAATCATCTGTCGGGTACTGCTAATTTATTTATATATGCAATACCACTAACAGTATTCCTGCCAAGATTCCAAGGGCTGTTGATTTCGCCTTGTAGAACTTTTTCATTTTCTTCTACTTAATATGGTAGGTGTCACACCCATTTTACAAAGTTTTTTCCAAAGTTATATTTTGCGTCAACAAACCAATCCAGTTACCATGTTTCATCCCTTTTTTCGTATTTGGTATAGAATTATGGCATTTTTTTCATTTTTCGTAATTTTCGATATCGATAAAGTGGGCGTGGTTATGGTCAGATTTCGCCCATTTTTTATACCAAGAAAAAGTGAGCTCAGGTAAGTACGTGGGCTAAGTTTAGTAAAGATATATCGGATTTTGCTCAAGTTATTGTGTTAATGGCCGAGCGGAAGGACAGACGGTGGACTGTGTATAAAAACTGGGCGTGGCTTCCACAGATTTCGCCCATTTTCACAGAGAACAGTTACTGTCATAGAATCTATGCTCCTACCAAATTTGAGAAGGATTGGTAAATTTTTGTTCGACTTATGGCAATAAAAGTATTCTAGACAAACTAAATGAAAATGGGCGGAGCCACGCCCATTTTGAAATTTTCTTTTATTTTTGTATTTTGTTGCATCATATCATTACTGGAGTTGAATTTTGACTTAATTTACTTATATACAGTAAAGATATTAAATTTTTTGTTAAAATTTGAATTTAAAAAAATTTTTTTTTAAAAAGTGGGCGTGTTCTTAATCCAATTTTGCTAATTTTTATTTAGCACATATAGAGTAATAGTAGTAACGTTCCTGCCAAATTTCATCATGATATCTTCAACGACTGCCAAATTACAGCTTGCAAAACTTTTAAATTACCTTCTTGTAAAAGTGGGCGGGGCCACGCCCATTGTCCAAAATCTTACTAGTTTTTTATTCTGCGTCATAACGTCAACCCATCTACTAAGTTTCGTCGCTTTATCTGTCTTTTGTAATGAGTTATCGCACTTTTTCGGTTTTTCGAAATTTTCGATATCGAAAAAGTGGGCGTGGTTATAGTCCGATATCGTTCATTTTAAATAGCGATCTGAGATGAGTGCTCAGGAACCTACATACCAAATTTCATCAAGATACCTCCAAATTTACTCAAGTTATCGTGTTAACGGACGGACGGACGGACGGACATGGCTCAATCAAATTTTTTTTCGATCCTGATTATTTTGATATATGGAAGTCTATATCTATCTCGATTCCTTTATATATGTACAACCAACCGTTATCCAATCAAACTTAATATACTCTGTGAGCTCTGCTCAACTGAGTATAAAAAAATAAAAATTACGCAATCTTAAAATGTGCGATGGTTACTTGGCTCCACATATGCGAAATTATTAATTAAGACTATTCCGCATTCAAAGATATTTGTGAGTTTTGATATTTTAGTATCTTTTGAGGAAAAAGTAGCATCCTATAACAAAGAGAGTAGATTAATAAGAGGGAGCATTGTAGAATCGTTCATTCGCCACAAAGTGGAACGGCTGCAACAGGAATTCACCATACGTTTTGCCGCTGCTTCGTTTTCACCATCTGGATTAAAAAAGTCACAAGCCTGGTCATTCGCCCAATTTTAGTGATGTAAATTGCATGGCGCCAGTGCCAATGCCGATGCCAGCTCATTGACGCAATGACTCCAAGCGAATTTTTGACGCTGCTCAGTAGTGAGTGCGTAGTACATTTTACTTGCGCTATTGAGTGACACGATTTTTGTGTGTCAGGCACGAGTTTGGTGTTATTGGCGCTACTGGAAATGATGACACTGAGCTGATTACGGTAGCGCTGGTAGTTCAGCTTTTGAACCAGAGAAATAATTGATGCCCAATGTAAATTACTGTGGCTTTGGCTATCACTGGTTGTGTATTTGAACCAAATAAATGCTGCGGACATAACAACAGGAGTCATTTTTGAGTTTTATATTTTAGATTTAATGCACAATTAATATGGGAGTGTTTGAGCAGCCAAATAATAACAGTAGTATTGCTAAAATGCTGCTTATTTGCTGGAATGTCGCTAATTTCCTAGAGATGATCAAAAGATTGTCAACATTTCGTTCAACGAACGCGCGAAATTGCCACATCTGCTCAAATTTTGCTGAAGAACGTTATCCGCTGTCATAAAAAGTAACACTGCTGCAGCTCGAATACACCCTATATCGAGAAAGTAAGAAACAAATAGACAAATTAGCTTTTTTTACAAATCGCTTGGCTGAGATTTTCAATTGTTGATTTTACTTAAGCTGTTATGCCAATATTTTTCAGCGAGCTTATTTTCAAATAGGTAATTTTTCCAAAGGCAAAATAAATGGCAGAGTTATACAGCCTTAAAAAGTCAGCTATGTTGAAACGGACAACATAGCAAAAGGTATGGTGAATTCCTCTTACAGCCGTCCTACAATTTCCACAAAGTTTTAGAACTCTACAATGCACCATCTTATATTTACAGAGCCTTTGCCTATTCTGATTTTGGCATTAAATTTAGGAATAAATATTCAAAGGAAGGAATTATTTACCACAAGCGTCGACTCTTAATACATGTAAAAAAAAATCGGGAGAGGTGTCAAATGGCGCGTTTTAATTTCGGAAGCAATAATCCAAAGGCGGCAAAGTAATATGTGTACTCTGTCAGGATATTTTTGCAAAAAAAAAAAAAGTTCATTCAAAAGAATTAACTTAGAAGGCGTTTTGCGCTAATGCATTTTACACCAGTTTCGCAGCCGTTTGAGGGTAATTATTCGGTTTTTTGTGAATATCTATTAATAAAAGAACATTTTCTTATTTCCGACTTCTAATTATTGAATTACATTACAGAATTCTTGAATTAAATTCTGCGGGAATTTCCTTTTGTGTCTTCTATTCCCCTTTACATTTGCCAATTCCTCTTAAAGAAAGCGTGAAATAAAACACGGAATACAACAAGAATTAGCAACAAAAATTTTTAGAACTTCTTGGTACGGGCGCTGCTGAACTACTTCCCCACTTTATCATCCTCTAAGTGTATGTCATGAGCGACTTGAGTTCGATGATTTTCTAATGTAAAAGGGCTTAACTTTGCAGGTCCATGTACAATGGCTCAGCATTCTAGGTCACTTCTTTCCTATGGAAAACTATACTAAACTCCCTTTATTTATGCTGAATTTGCGAAGACAAACCTAAATTTGATTTAACCTTATCATTGTATGTCCTGCATATTTAATAGTACCGGGGTTAGAGAAATCCCTATTCGGTTTCGGGTATTTTAAATTAAACGGCTTTAACGGTTAGGGCCACCTAACATTTAATGTTTGCATCATTTTGGCCGTCACAACTGTCTTAATGAAAACAACTTTTCTTTACGCGTGCGTCCTTTTTGTACCTCAATTAGTATTAGCTTAGCTAAAATTGTTGTTTTGTGACACCTTATTGTTGTTGATGTAAATAATTTCAAAAATTGTGACCAAAAACTAATGTAATTATTTCTTATGTTTTATTGTTGAAAAAAATAGACTTCGCCCCTGAAGAAGCTAGGACGGCTAGCGAAACGTAAGGCCGCAACAGTGGAATAATCACCATCTTTTTATTTCCTACTGGAACCCACAATAGGTCAAATAGACTAAAAACAAAATATTAAAACTTGTCTTTACAACATTCTTACAAACTATATAAACTATTCAATATGAATACGAATGTATGAGTGAATAGCCTTGCTGCTTCCTTTGCTTTAAGGAGCCCAAATCCGCTTTAACTACTTATTATGTTGCGAGATTTATATAATTTTTTAAGAATGAAATTAAGTAAATTTGCTTTAAATAAGTATGTTCATGTTCAATTAAAGGATTGTGCACTCAATTTTAAATTGACCGCTGATAAAAAACAGCGAATTTTTACAAAACGTTTGCTAATAACTTTTAAACAGAATTGAATGATAATTATCCGCCACCGTATTATGATCAAAATGCATTTTCAGGTACTCCTTTGTTAATTTTTGGGGTATTGTAAGATTTTTTGTCAAGTAAAAAATGACCATTTTTTATACGTGGAGTCAAGTAACCACGGTTGTAAGGAACAGGGTGAACTTTTAAAATTTCTAAAAAAAAATCTTCATAGCGCCAATCAATACCTTTTTTTCATGCGGATACCCTGTTCATGCTTATTTTAGCTGAAAACTGTGTTTAAATATGACTATGGCAAACCAAAATTTTAAATTCCAATTTAATTTAGGCAAGATTTTAACTAAGGAGTATTTTAGTCAGCGAGTATGATTACGGGCCTACATCTTTGAATGTTAAAAACAAATTTGTGCCATTTTCTATACACACGTAAAAAAATTCTCGCTAGTTGACGTAAGGATCGGGAAATTAAAAAAAATCGTTCCAATCTGTAAATGTCTCCTTCAAATTTCAAATAGGGACTGGTACAAGAAGTTCTGAAAATTTTAAAATGCTCTTAAGTTGCTAACAGTAATTTTGTTTGTATTTTTTTTTTCATTAGCATGAAAAAACCTATTTATATTGTATCGAATTTTGGGGATTTCCTGATATTTATGCACCTTCTACTAACGTTCGAATCGCTGAACTGTCGAATAAATAACTCCAATATTCAGTAATGCAAAATTGTCTTTATTTAGATTACTTTGGGAGTAGTACTTCACAATTATACCTCACAAGTAATAGCGTGTTTAAATCAAAGTGCTTATTTATTCCTCAGCTTGCGCTGCTTTTATACTCTCTGTTGCCTCGTTCGCATATTTCTCCTAAGGTCTAGGCTTTTCACGAACATGGAACAGTTGTATCGCATGCCTGGTTATTTAGCTATATACATGTGTATGTGTTAGTAACAACCTCTGCACTTAGCTGATGACTACATATGTGTATGAGAGACAATCTCTTTGCTTTAAGCTGCTGGTTATGTGTGTGGAATATTCTTCGTCGCCTTCTATGTAAGTGTGGCTACTTGGTTTAATGTGTACTTGTACATAAGTGTGGCTGCTTGCTGTTTTTGTTGTTGTGGTTATTTACTAACAGCATGGTGATGCTAATATTCGCCACCATATCAATGACAAGAAAAGCAGTTTTATTTGCTCCTGCCCGTATGACCAAACTTTTCTTGAGAGACCCGGCATCAAGTTTTGTACAGCTGCTTTATCCACTTTTAGCGAAACTGTTCGCCTTATTCTTTTTACTTCTATTACGGCGTTTTGTTGGTTTTCCTATTCTCAAAGATTTTGCTTTAATCTAAGCCCAATATCCCTCAATTGGTCGCAACTAAGGCAAGTTGGGTGAACTAAAGTTTTTCCTAACATAATGTGCATTGTTAGCTCCGAACCGTCCAAAATATAGACTTTCCATTAGGACGACGTAAGGATGGCAGAAGGCGTTTTTGAATACACTCTTTCATGTAAATTTCTGCGTCGATGGTTCACGTCGTAGAGAACGGCGTGGATTTATGGCCACATTCACAAATAGCTTGCCAAATCAGACCTTTCTGCCAAACTTTTCTTTTAACGTGATTTTTTCCGAACAGGAATATTCTCTCCAGACTGCAAGCAGTAGAACTGGGTACCTGGCAACTTTCTGAGGTCCATTTTCAAAGACGTTTCGTCGACTATGATATCAAAAAAATTTTTGTTTTCCAATTTTGTTTCATAGAGTTTACGTGCAAGGGAAATGGTTTCTGACGTCTGTTTTTCAATACTTTTGGAAAGTTTTTCTTTTTGTAGGTTTTAATACCATTTCTATGCTTGATTCAATTGAAAAATATTTTAGCTAATACTGAGAAACGGTTTATCCGATTTCAATTATTTTTTCTTTCCTTTATTGAAAAGGACTAGGCGTTTATTTATAGCAAAAACTTTTTGGAAAATCCGCAATTGATAAATATTTTAGTTAATAGAACTAATTTGGCTGCTATTATTCCTGCTACTTTGGCTGTTTTTGTACCTGCTGTTACACCCCTTTCCTATATGCAACATTTCTCCATTTCGTATAAAAAGTGATACAAATTTAAGTTTTTCCTATGCAACCCGTGCGCACATATTTCTCTTCGTACCAAAAAAAAAAAAAACAAAAAACAAAAAAAAAAAAAACAAAGAACGGATCAAAATGCTTTTGAGAGTACCAAAATAGTTTTTTGAATGTTGTTACCTTAATATATATAAATTTCGTGTCACGTTGTTTGTCCGCGATGAACTCCTAAGCTACTTAATCGATTTCAATCAAATCTGATCACAGTGTGCAGTTTGATCCAACTTGAAAGATAAGAAAGCGTTCCTGTGAGGTTTCTTCCCGGGAAGTGGACCAGGAAAAGATCTGTCGAATAAATTCCATTCATGGTTCGATTAGCCTGGAATCTGGTATCGTGACGAATATTCACATCACTAAGTGATACTAGCATCCCTAATCCGATACTAAGCAGCCACTTGTGTGTACGTAAACAAATCAACCATCATTTACACATGTACATACAACTCAGCAGAGAGATACTTACCATCAGCCGAAGTAGTACTCACATATGCACACGCATGTGGCTATGCGAGAGGCTATAAGCTACAAATATACATGTACATATATGGCTGATAACCAGACATGAAGCTTGCGAAGTTACTAGACCATAGGAGAAATGGGTGGACGAGACAACAGAGAGTATAAAAGCAGCGAAAGCTGAGTAGTCAGTATTCAGTTTGATTTAAACTCGCAATTAGTTGTGAAGTATAAGTGTTATTGTGAAGTACCTTAAAGTAGTCTAATAAAGACCATTTTGCATTGTTGAATATTGGATTTATTTGTTTGACAATTTAGCGATTCGAACGTTTGCAGAAGGTTGGAAATAAGCGGAATTTCTCAAAAATCGTTACAGTATATAGGTGGCCCTTTGCCTAGATGAGACTGGGAAAAAGGGATGGAGAATAACAAGAATAACTAGAGAGAAGAGAAAAGAGGGAAGGAGAAAGATATAGAGCTACACGAAGATAGAGAGATATGGATAGATGGAGCGGAAAAGAAGTGAGGGAAAAGGCGGCAAGGGAAAAGAGACGCAAAAAGGAGATAGGCAGAGCTAGGGCAGAGCAACGTCTGTCGGGTCTGCTAGTATGGTATAGAAGTGTTCCATTACATACATAAAAACAAGTATACAAGTGAAGCTTGTATATGCGTGATAACAAAAGCGTAAATATCAAGTACTTACAAAGTTTGATACATATGTAAACATACAGATGCACGTCTAGAAACTTTTTTCATTAACATGGGCTCACCTAGAAGTTGAGGTTAAACACAGTAAGTAACTTTACAAGAAATAAACAATTTCGGACCTCTTCAAAGAGCTTCATCGGCTCCTCATCGGTAACAACCGACAAGTTATTGTTTTATAATCTTTTATCGGCTTGTTTTCGCAGAGTCATCGGGCCCTGATTGGTTTTTTATTGACCAAATATAAATGTGTCATCGATTTTATATTGAAGTTTTATTATTATCTATTTCATAATCAACCGGGTAGCCGTCGTCAACAGGCCGATAACAAATTGGTAGCATTCCGATAAGAAATCGATAACTTTTTGATTTCAATTCCGTTACTTTTTGATAACACATTGAAACATTTTTGGAAATATATCGATAAATTTCCGATAAGAAACCCATCATTTTTTGATGTTAAATCGATACTTTTTCCAAAATTGTTTGATAGTAAATCGAAATTTTTTCGATAAATCATCGATTACATTCCGATATTAAATATATGATTTTCCGATAACACACCGACACTCATCGATGAAAAAAGTAACTCATTGATAATTTTTTTTCGGTTGCAAATTTATAAAGTTTCGATAACAGATCTATAGCTCGTCTATATTTAGCCAATAACCTTTAAAAAACCGATAATATACCGATAAGAAATGCGTAGCACACATATATCCCGTCGTTAAAAAACGATAGCTCATCGGTAAATGTTAATATTTCGGCAACCGTCCGGGTTCGGTTCCGGCTTCAGCTTTGACTTGTTATCTTTTCTTTCATCTGCCCTCTCTTTACCTTTTGTTTTCTTTCCTTTCCTTACTTTGCTTTGATTTGCTATCTAAGTTCGCTTATATAAATTCTAAGACCTTCATTGTTCTCACATCACGCTACAATGTAGTGACTGCACATACGCTTACATTCCCTATTCTCCGTGTGCAATATGTATACACATAAAATAAAACCTACTCCCTGGGGTAGGGATCGAGTTATTTGGATTCCTTTAAAAAATCCATTCAATCATTAAGTTAGACACTTGAAAAAAAAAAAAAAATAAAATAAATTTAAGGCGCGATAACCTCCGAAGAGATCTAAGGCCGAGCTTCTCTTCTAATTTGCGTCGTGCTCCTCTTGATTTTCCCTACAAATTGGCCGAACGGGACCTACATGTTTTATGCCGACTCCGAACGTCATCTGCAAGGCAGCCAAGTTTTCACTGAGAGCTTTTCATGGCAGAAATACACTCGGAGCGCTTGCCAAACACTGCCGAGGGGCGACCCCGCTTAGAAAAATTTTCGGAGTTAATTTATAACATATGTAGGCACTGGTTTTGGTATGGCTTTTCAGCTAAGTTGTTGAGCAATCTTCTGGTAACACTATAAACTCCTCACGGACCAACCAGACCCACCTAACCTAACCCATTGAGCTACAAACCTCAAAGGGAACATTCCAAATCAATATTTCTAGTTTTGTCATTCCTGGAAAATGGAAAATAGCAAGAATGGCACCACTACCAAAGTCTGGGAAGCCTACTCACCCAAATCGTCCAAAAATTTCCCTATCGCCAGTAGCAAAATAAAAGGAAATCATACTTCTCCTTTATTTTGCCAGCCACCAGTATGAGTTTCAAAACTGGCATAGCACCGCCATCGTGATAAATCTTAAATATCACCCAAATACATTCCGGGCTAAATCAATAACATTAGGCGCCGCGTTCGATACTTACCTAAACTTCCATAAACATAAAACGGCAATAGCGTCCTAGGTACAGAAACACAACAAAAATGCTCAAGTTTCTCGCTGGCAACACTTGGGACAAACATAAAGAAAGCAATCGGTCACACAGTCACGTACTACGTATCTCCGTTAAGGTCGCTAGAGTTGAAAGAAGCAAACCAGAACAAGCTATAGGTCTGCAGAAACACTGCTCTCTGAACTACCACGGGGTATCTCCTGATGACAGCTGAATCTGTTCGAACTAGAATTAAGATATTTGATAGCATAAACAGATACCATACAACATATTGTTCAGATAATAGAGTTTGCGCAATTTCTACCTCTTTTTAATATCTAAAATCTTGAAGTTTCAACATGTGCTAACGTTTACTAAAAATACAAGGCGCGATTGCCTCCGAAAAGATTTAAGGCCGAGCTTCCTTTCCAGTTTGGGTCGGGCTTTTTCTAATTTGTCCCACAAACTAGCGGGATTAGACCTACATGTCTTCCGCTTACTCTGAAACGTCATGGGTTTTCATTAAGAAGCTTTTTATATCAGAAATACACTCGGAGTACTTGCCAAATCACTTCCGAGGGGCAACCGCGCTTGAAAAAACTTTGTTTCGAAATTTTTGATGTTGCTTCGCCCGGGGCTCCAACCCAGGATCTTCGATGTGTTAGGCGGAGCACGCTACCATCATACACCATCGTGTAGATCGGTGATATAGGGGGTGTTTATTATACCCCATATAAGCGAGATATTCCTTTTTTTTTAAATTTGATTAGTTTATTGTTGAGCTCCATTTATGAAGGCTAAGAGGAAGATAGTCCTGTCCTTACTACTTCTTATTAAATTTCAGTCGCATGTTATTACACAATTAATTACACACACAACCGATCAAAAAGAATTATATTAAAAATGAAATTATCGTGGAAGGCTTTCACTTCAACCTTAATTCCTAAAACAGAAGCTCCATGGAAGCAAACATGCGTCATGAGTTTCTATCCGTTTTGGTGCGTAAGACTAGCAACCCCGTAGTGCACGTTTATCTGCTACTGACAGCTATGTCATTTAGACATAGATTCGGTATTACAGTTTGGAAAATGAGCTTAATATGCGGTTATTGTCAAGAAGCATAAAGACCCATGGCTTCAAATTTCCTCTGAAGTGAAAAAAAGTGAAGAGATTGCCTGAAGAAAAGAAAAACTTATCATAGGATGTAATGACAATAAAATGTTATGATGGAACGATGTGATAGTGATGCTCTGATATTATTAATTACCAACAAAACATAGTTATTTAACTTTCAGACTTAAATAACTCGAGAAACTTATACCCAAGAGCTTGTAAGGAACTCATACAACACGATAGTGTAATAATAGATTTAGAAAAAGGATACTTATTGATATGAAACTAACATTAAATCATATTTACACTAAACTGAACTGAAGCGACTTTCAGAAATACCGGCTCATAATCTAAGCTCCAGTTTTTCAGTGCGAGTTTAAGTTAACTAGAGTTCGAACCTGCTATTTTGGCCACCTTAACTGTAATAAGCACATATATATTATGTAAATGACCATTATGGTAGGGTTATATTGAGAGCAACAGCGTTAAATTAGCGTTGAATAACTGAGCCTAAGCATCAAAAATTACAAGGTTAAATTCTAGTTAAGTTTAACTGTAGTTCAATTTCGTACTAAAGACTAAGAGAGACAATAAAATTGAAATTTATAATTTATTGTGTTGGCGATATTAATATATCATTTGATTTAATTTAAATTACTTGTATTTAATTTAATTTAATTCAGTTTAATTTAATAAATAGTGCATATTTTTCAGCTATTAGGCAATGCGTCATCATAACATCACATCGTCACTGTGACATCGTTATATCATATCATTCTCATCATGTCACATCCACATCATATCAAAACTTAATACATATCTCCAAAAATTCATATGCACTAGCTAAATTTTATTTAGATACACACCATCATGTCAAAAAATATTTTGCGTTTCTGTTTGTGATTTTCGTAATACAGCTGCTGTGTTCTTACATATTTACATTAGGGTAGTCGGTACGTTGATTGACCTCTGTGAGACCCGCCCTCGCCTTCAATCTCGGCCAAATTTAAGGTGTGATATCTTTACCTATTGAAATCACGATTTTTGGTTTAAGAGGCAGAAAGAGATTTTATGAGTTTACTTAGAAAAAAAATGGTCTCAAGAAAAGGACCAACACTTTATGTTATATTTTTGACCGTGCTATTACGCGTAGCGAGTCTCGTTCAATCGTTCATTTCATTTGTAAGGGCAACCCTAATCTACATATATTCATACATTTAAAACAAAAAAGTAGAAATTATACGCATGCATCTTTAACATACACTTATACATTGACGTATATGACATGCCCTAACCACTAGAGCTGCAAAAGTATCGATATAAATATCGATACCAGGTTCGTGGTGCGATTATCTAAATATTAATTATTCCCAATTCTTATTTCTTTTTCTAGCGGCGGAATTACCAGCGTCTAAAACTTTGGTAAGACAAATAAAACACGAATAAATAAAATTACATACATTATGTCAGATTTGTGTTTATTTTAGATTAATACCTAACAAGTTGGTGGCTCTGAATATTGAAAAATTCTTACAAAATTTCAATTTGAAAGTTACGTTATTTTTTCATATTGTAACGAATTTACTTTTTAATAATGCAAAATGGCCTTTACAATAACACTACTATTGCCCGACAGATAGCGTACTTAATTTAAACCTGATTGTAGCGCCTCTGCTGTTGCTGCCGTTTATACTCTTTGATTTCCTCGTTGCATCTTCTAGGCGCTTCTGTTCTAGAATCTACTAGTTGGTTATCTGCTATAATTATGACTACAGATGTACGTGTATAGCGCTCATATGCGTGTGTGTTTGTGAGCGACATTTCCACAATTATAATTGCACATTTCAGATAAGATATCTGCATGTGTTTGTGCGTTGCTTCTCCGCTGCGTGTACGTACATATGTGTAGACATAATGATTGATTCGTTTATGTAGATACATAATGATTGATTTATGGATGTGCATACAATCACTGCTTAGCATCAGCTTAGAGATGGCAGTACCCCTTAGTGTTGCTAATATTCGTAACAATATTATATACACATATATACATGTATTCGTATATGTAGATATACACGCAACAGAAGACATCATTGAGTTTGAAGACGAAAATTGTGTTGCCAAAAAGCTACGAAGTACAAAGTCAAGAATTTGGACCCATTTTGACAAAATCAGTAATACTATTGCAAAATATGTTATAAAACGAGTGGTAATGCGTCCAATTTGTTTCACCATCTAGAACGATCCCATACAACTGCAAATTTAGATTCACATAGCTCGCCAAATAAGATTAATTTTTATATGAAAAAATATATGAAGATCCATCATCACGTAAAAGGCTGTTGCCAGCACTCTACTGGGGTTTAGCCACCGCAGACGTTCGACCTTTTCCCATAGTGGATGACAAAGGATGTCGTAACTTTGTATATACTCTCGCTTCGCTGTATAAGCTACCATCGCGGACAACTTTGCAAAATGTGTTTTATGATCGTTTCGAAGTTATGAAGACAATATTACATATATGTATATATATATTATATTTACATAAATGTCTGATATATACCTGATATTGCTTTTAAATCGAGTAAGTGCTTTTCAATATAACAAAAAATTAGATATATATCGCGATATATCGATACCCTCCCTCTTAAATATCGAAAATATCGAGTATGCCGAATATCGATACTACTAACCACATGATGGCTTTCTTTGAAATAAAAAAAAAAATAAAATAAAAAATTCGGCTCCAATTTGTAAGTAACGTTTGCACAGAAATGCTTATGCAATTTGTAATGATGATTCGGCAGTGAAAAATATATGATAATTTTCAATCAACCATTTCAGCATAAAAGACTACATATTTCAAGGACTGATCTTAAATCGATTGCTCAGTGAGAGCGAAAATTCCAAACACAAAAAGTACTTTTCAATCACAGATTTTCTATCCAGGAGGCATTTAAAGCATCACAGTATCAAAATTGTGCCGGAAATGGTGTGTCATCCTCCCCGTAAGCCATGCAGCTCTTGGGGATCTCGGATAAACGACGATGACATCAATATTGGTTGGTAAATGAATGGCTAATGCACATAGCATGTTTCTGATTATCGTTATGGGGCATTATAAAATATAGGAAAACGGAATGGCCGTTGAGTTAGCATGACGTGGATCATGCAGCGATAAACGATCTTCAGCCATACTGGCTGAAATGAAAGTTAGCGCTAATTGAAGTCAGAAGGGGTCATCATACCAACAATCAAACTAAAGTAGAATCTATATGCTACAAAGATTCTGATCTTACCAAACAAGAAGCTTCAGTTTCAATATAAACGTAAATAAATGTAAGGCGCGAAAACCTCCGAAGAGATGTTATGTCGAACTTCTTTCAATATTGCGTCGTGCTCCTTTTACTTTTTCCTACAATTGGCCTGCAAGGCAGATGAGTTTGCACTGTGAAGCTTGTCATGGTAGAAATACACTCGGTGTTAAAGCAACCTTGAACATTTTTTCTTATTTACAGGATAATAGTAGTTAACCGATTTGTAAATACAGTCCACTGTTAGAAACTATATTTTAGCGATTGAGCGACCTATTTAAACAAAGATAAGACAATCACGCACAAACACATGTATATAAAAAAAAAATAAAAAAAAATAAAAAAATATTTATGTATACAACAACAAATTATAAGAAAGCTAGGATAAGACAAGTGTATATAAAGTAAGATAATTTTGTAAATAGATCAGAATTCTTTGAACTCTCAAACCAACCACTTCTTATTTTAATACAAACTGCTTCCCCCCACCAGAGGTATAGGGCATTTGTTGTAACGTTTGAGAATGTATTTGGCTTCTCACTTAGAAATATTGTTTTGCTTCTTTAAAGTATTCTTTGGTTCCCCCCACCAGCGGTAAGGGCCAAAAAATTACTTTTGTTATATGGCAATTTACGACTGCCTTATATTTGAGACCCTTACAAAATCTCAAGGATGCTTAACAATATTCACTCGGAGATATTGCGAAACACTGGCGAGGGGCGATCCCGCTTAGAAAATTTTCTTCTAATTGAAAAAAATTGTTTCTAAAATTTTAAAGTTGCTTTGACCGGGGCGTGACTCCAGGATCTTCGGTGTGGTAGGTGGAGCACGCTACCATCACACCACGGCGGGCGCCAATTTCAATATAAACCAGTTTAACTCATCAATTTATGGGAATCCGCCTATTTTAATGTTTAACGAGAATGAAACCAAGACCACTGATTTGTAGCGCAAAGTAGTCATTGAGTTTATTAGAAAAATGTTTTTTTTTTTATACAAAATTATCTATTCTACACATATGTACGTAATTACGCTAACACTAATACAATACATTCTTAACATTACATTATGAGTCAGCATATGAGTTCAACCTAATTTTAGAAATTGTAACTGTAGAAATTTTTTGGCAGGCGCATTGATAAATTGTCATTGACGCGCGGTCGCGTTAAATGTAACCGGATATATGTAGGTGTTGCTATCGGCATTTGTATGTGATGTTGAACTCCCGCTGCGTTGTGGTAAACGTAATGTATTTAGGTTGATATTGTAATGTGAATGCAATATGACTGTGTGCGGCCTGCATAGAAAGTGCATTGGCGTAGTAGAGCATGATGCATAGTGCTACAAATGTATTGACATAAGCGGGCACCATGCATAATGCTACATTATGGAAGCAGAGGAAGAGGGCTAAGCGCGAGTGAAATAAGTTAGTAATTTATCACTGGCTTTTTGTTGCGGCCCGGAAGTAAGTTAACAATTAACGGATGTGAAATCGGCCATGTTTGGATCCAATTTCAGACACAGGCAGTAATAAGCTCCTACCTAACACCCTGTGATAGCCTCCTGGTCGAGGTCACGGACAGAGACACAGAAGGAACGGGCATCTTTAACTTAAGAGCCATTGAGTGAGGAATGCCAACAACTTACCCAAGAGGAAGGCAAGTACTGGACATGGCAGCTAGGCTGAGGTTTCAAATCATAAACTGTGGCTCATCGGTCACATTCAAGACACCAGGCTGCTAAGAAACACTGCCAGATATCGCAATACCAATACGTCTCCTATCTAGTAGGGTAACAAGAAGTACGTAGGGTGGAAACATTTCGAAGCAATCGCAGATGCAACGCTTCGAAACTAAACACTAAAGAGCTAATTGATGCAATCGACACATACCCCTCAAAGAAATATCGCCTCATCAAGCTAATATGCTGGTCGTCAAACATACATCCAACAAATTTCTGTTAAGAAATAGCAAGCATAAAGCGAACCTACCTATGCTTCAGGCTTGTATACACAATCGCCATACACCTGAGACCACCTATTGTTGAAACAGAGTCATATAAAGATGAGAAAAAGCAGTTGAAGGTCGCTATTATGAACAGCAAGAGACAAAAAGGGGCTAAGAAAAGATGTCAACTGGGACCACTAAATCATTCCCCTGATAGTTCGGCTAGTACCTAATGGTGATAGTTTTCAGAACGGACCCTTCAGAAATTGTCTACAAGAAGAGAAAGATTACACTCAAATTTGTCAGCAGGGGAAGGGAAAACTTCCGTAATTGGTGGAATTTAGCAACGGTCAATATGATCTAGACTGCTGAGCGGCGATTGACGGTGATGTTGATGAAAAGTAGGTTATTTATATATGGCTGGTTATCTGTTTATGCAGCAAATTTTTTTGTTTTACAAAATTTACAAAAAAAAAAAGTAAGAAAGTCTAAGTTCGGGTGAAACCGAACATTATATACCCAGCTGTGCACATGAAACGCTGAAGTAGGAGTGGCTTTCAGGCGATTTCGCTCATTCTCAGAGCAAACAGTTGTAGCTATGAAAAAATTTTTATGTCAAATTTCGCTCGGATTGGGAGCTTTTTGCTCAACTTATGGCATTAAACGTATTTTGGAAAGAATAAAAAAGGGGCGGGAACGCCCATTTTCAAAAGTTGCTTAAGTTTTGTTCTTAGCTCAACCATACCACTACTGAGGTCAGTCAAATGTAGTTAAACCATTGAGTTATTGCAACCTTTGGTAAGGTTAGACCTTTAGGAAAAGTGGGCGTGGTCTTCAACCGATTTTGATTTTCTTCACTTAGTCTATATAATTTTGCAAGGATAGTGTCTCTGCCAAATTTCAATGCAATAGCTTTAAGGGATTTCGATTTACGGTCTGTTAAACTTTTAAAATTTTCTTCTTCTAAATGTCGGGGGTGCCACGCCCATAATCCACAATTTTTTGGAATTTATGTTTTGCGACATAAAGCCAATGCCCCTACCAAATTTTATTAGCTTAGCGGTATTCGTTTTGGAATTATTTAATTTTTTTCCATTTTCAAAATTTTCGATATCGAAAGAGTGGGCGTGATTATCGGCCGATTTTGCTCATTTTGAATGCCAATCTATTCTGGGTCCAGATAAGACCGATATCGAATTTGGTGAAGGTATCCCAATATTTGCCCAAGTTATCGTTTTAACGGACGGACAGATGGACAGACGGACTTGGCTAAATCAGTTTTTTCAGTACTGATGATTTTGATATATGGAAGTCTATATCTATCTCGATTCCTTTATACCTGTACAACCAACCGTTATTCAATCAAATTTTATAATACCCCAAGTTCAGCTGTGTATAATAAACAGACTAGAGTGTAACCAGATAAGCTTATAAGCAACTTACATGACTACCCTTTTATCTGAATAAATTTTGAGTTTCAAATGATTTAACCTGATTTTTTATTAGAATAAATTAAGCATAACTCTGCAATAAACTTTATGTAAAAAACAAGTAAGGAAGGCCAAGTTCGGGTGCAACCGAAAATTACATTTTCCATTCTGCGTCATAAGGTCAACCCATCTACCAAGTATCATCGCTTTATCCGTTTTTATACTCAGTTGAGCCGAGCTCACAGAGTATAATAACTTTGATTGGATAACGGTTGATTGTACAGGTATAAAGGGATCGAGATAGATATAGACTTCCATATATCAAAATCATCAGTATCAAAAAAAATTTGATTGAGCCATGTTCGTCCGTCCGTCCGTTAACACGATAACTTGAGTAGATTTTCAGATATCTTGATGAAATTTGGTATGTAGGTTCCTGAGAACTCATCTCAGATCGCTTTTTAAAATGAACGAAATCGGACTATAACCACGCCCACTTTTTCTATATCGAAAATTTCGAAAAACACAAGAAGTGCGATAATTCATTACCAAAGACGGACAAAGCGATGAAGCTTGGTAGGTGAGTTGAACTTATGACGCAGAACAGAAAATTAGTAATATTTTGGACAATGGGCGTGGCACCGCCCACTTTTAAAAAAAGGTAGTTTAAAAGTTTTGCAAGCTGTAATTTGGCAGTCGTTGAAGATATCATGATGACATTTGGCAGGAACGTTACTCCTATTACTATGTGTATGCTTAATAAAAATTAGCAAACTCGCAGAACGACCACGCCCACTAAATTTTTTAACACTTTTTAAAGTCAAATCTTAACAAAAAAATTAATATATTTACAGTATATAAGTAAATTATGTCAACATTTAACTCCAGTAATGATATGGTGCAACAAAATACAAAAATAAAAGAAAATTTCAAAATGGGCGTGACTCCGCCCTTTTTCGTTTAATTTGTCTAGGATACTTTTAATGCCATAAGTCGAACAAAAATTTACCAATCCGTGTGAAATTTGGTAGGGGCTTAGATTCTAGGGCGATAACTGTTTTCTGTGAAAAAGGGCGGAATCGGTTGAAGCCATGCCCAGTTTTTATACACAGTCGAGCGTCTGTCCTTCCGCTCGGCCGTTAACACGATAAATTGAGGAAAAATCGATATACTCAGTACACGTACTTATCTGAACTCACTTTGTATTGGTATAAAAAATGGCCGAAATCCGATTATGACCACGCCCACTTTTTCGATTTAGAAAATTACGAAAAATTAAAAAAAATGCCATAATTTGAATTTTGTACTTTTTCGGTTTTTCAAAATTTTCAATATCGTTCATTTTAAATAGCGATCTGAGATGAGTGCCCAGGAACCTACATACCAAATTTCATCAAGATACCTCAAAATTTACTCAAGTTATCGTGTTAACGGACGGACGGACGGACGGACATGGCTAAATGAATTGCTTTTTTCGCTTAGATTATTTTGATATACAGATGTCTATGTCTACCTCGATTACTTTATGCCGTTACGGGGTTCCGTTATGCGAACAAAATTAATATACTCTGTGAGCTCTGCTCAGCTGAGTATAAAAACAATGTCGTTAGTTTTTTCCAGCCTCCTCAAGCTACATTGTGGTTGAATCAGAGCAAAAAACAAAGATTAATGTTTAATATAAAAAGAAAAACCAAATGAATTAAAATTTAAAAAATGTTCAATATGCATTGCACGTGCACAAAAATATGTGCATAAGTCCACTAACTTGGGTATGTAAATAATTTTGAATATAAAATACAGTAGAATGGCACTAACTCGCGCAAAACTCAGTGAACCATCCAAAGTTATGAAACTTCTGCGTACACGTACTGCACTAAAATGGTAATTTAGGATTAACTTTTCTGGACTTAACGCATTTTTTTAAATAACGGTGTTTTCGGGAACTAAAAGAAGAGTGGGCCAACACATTTTTTTCTAACACACATCTTAATGACACAGATTTCATCACACTGATCAAAAAGAAATCAGCCTAATCTCGTTAATAAGATCGAGCATTAGGGTGTTTTTTCTGCTTTCGGGACGTCCAAAAGCCTCATCACGAAAGATGGTCTAAAAATATTTCACAAGCAGGCTTAAGGTTCAAGTTTTTTTTATATTTGGGATTAAGGGCAGGGTTCTATGACCATAGTGCCAGGTACAAAATCGAAATGGTCTTTCTAAATTATCGTTTCATTTCACATGTTCCTCCGTTATTCACAGTAACTCCGTTATTTAATCTATATATATAAAAATGAAATGATGTTCGTTCCTGTCCAAGTTTTGGGGTCGATACGAGGCCAATTTTATTCATTCTTTTTTCATATTATAGGGATCAAATAGGGGAAGGTTTTTAGCAAAAAAATTTTGTTTTTAATTTCTAGGGTCTTGAGATATAGATCAAAACGTGGACCCGGATAACCCATGATGTGTTTGTATAATATGGCTATGAAATGGAAGCTTCTCATGAGTACTTTAATATGGGGTACTTTTCGTACCCCTAGGTGGCTACGGTCTCGAGATATAGGCCAAAGTGTGGACCAGGGTACCCCAAGAATGTGTTTATACAAAATGGATATCAAATGAAAGCTGTTGATGAGTTCTTTAGCAGAGGGTAGCTTTCATACATCTGGGTGACTAGGGCCTCGAGATATTGCCCAAAACGTGGATCAGAATAACCTTAGGATGTGTTTTTATATTATGGGTATCAAATGGAAGCTGTTAATGAGTACTTGAATATGGGTATCAAAAGGAAGCTGTGCTGATGAGTGGTAATTTTTCTCTGGGTGACGAGCGACGAGCGTCTCGAGATCATTTCATGTGTACAACATTTTTTGAATAAATATACGAATTTTTCGATTTCTGTCGTGCTGCTAAGTTGCAAATTTTTTTCGAAGGAGAGTAAACATAAACACCGAGGTTTGTACACTGTTTATGAGAGATGCTTCAGCACACATACACAAACATAGGTCACATTTCCTCGCTGGCTGAACATTTCTAGTGCTTTGTGTTTGTTATACAAACGACGCTTATGTTCCGTTAGTTTGTATGCAGTTCAACTGTGAGCAGTGTTCGGACTTCTACCACTAAAGTGGTAGATCTACCACCTTTTTTCCTGAAATATAAGTTCTACCACTTCTACCACGCAAACTTAAAATTAGGTGGTAGATTTTTATAGAAGTTTTCTGAAGAAACCTTATTTTTTCCACAATTATTCGGGAAGAAAATCAATGCAGTGGAACAGTTTTATAAAACTCAAAATAACGTCTAGCTTAGCTCTGATCACCATATTACCTTTTTTCCTTGAGGTTTTTAGTACTAAACTGCAACGTACACGTACCTGTATATATGGAAAAAAGTGGTTATTATTCATTTTATCAAGATATTTAAAATGCAACCGAAATCTAAAAGGGGGCGTGGCACCTCCCATACAAATGGAATATAGCATAGTGCATATCTCTGGATTAGAGGTTTACGCCGACCACTTTATAGGCGGCGGCGTGGTCGGCGCGCCGGCTTTCGCCTGCGCTCTTACTTTAAAAAGCTTAATTTTTCTATTTAAAAAAATAATATTTAGGAAAGGTTTTGTTGATATGTATTTAAGGAAATCAACGTTTTGGCCATTTTGGAAAGACCCGGGTTTTTTGCCTCAAAATCTCGCAAATAATTCAAAAATTTTCAGGGGTAACTCATTTCGGAGGGATTGTCCCCCGTTCACTTACTCCAGAGAAGCTTCGAACCTAACCCCGGTCTTTGGAATTGGCACTGCTGCGTCTGCTGAAAAGAAATAGAGATACATAAAATGGTTATACTTTTGTTTGTATATCTCGTGCAAAGCGTAGTTTCACCTGGGGTTAACTTCCAATAATCCTCACGAACACAATTTCTTTAAATTATTTGTGGCTCCTTGGCGGCCACGCACAAAGGCGGCTTACGGTTGCTATTAATGGTCTATTAGTACTCATGATTCTTGTGGTGCAGAGCGCCTCCAGTTTTTTCGGCTGTTTTTAATAGCTACAATTCTCGATGCGCGAACAGCAGCAATCCCCACCACCAGTCGGGACCCTCACACCATATGCCAGCACAGAAGCCAAAGGACTGCGACTTCGAACTCATACCTTCCTCGACGTCACTTTCCTAGAAGCTCCAGGTATAGCTACGAAGACTTTCTAACGGATGTTTTTGTCGCGCTATGCTGCCGAGCTACACCAGAGAAGCACCTTGAAACGTTAGGGAGTGACTATTCGGCCAAGAATGCCGCCCTCGTCTAAGTGGATGTCATTGCGGAATGTGTGAAAATCGTATACTCCTCGGCGCATCTACATAATTAAAATTTTACAAGGACCCTGGATAAAATTTTTAAAATGTAGACCAAAGTTTGCAGATGTTTGTGTTCAAAACATTGATTTCAATAGTCTTCGTTAAATCCAAACGATATTTTAGAATGAAAGTCGACCGATTTTAAGTTAAAAGATGTTAACTGCTGTTTTCCGGCCTTATGATATAAGAGCTCATTATAGATGACCGCGTAGCTTCAGACTAGTTCGACTGTCCATTACATTAGGGTAGTAGCACACATGGTCATTAGTTCGACTGTCTTGGGAAAGCTTTTGCTTCACCACTTTGAGTGTTCACCTGGTAAATATATGTGCCTACGTATTCACATTTGTAAAAGGAGCCGTAACGTGTAGGTGATATTTAAACTTGGTTGATAGGTTATAATCAATGTGATTCACTCCAAGGGACTAGCTTTGGATAGGGCCGCCAACTTTAGGAAATGTCAAATCAGGAGACTTGTGTGTTGAAGGATGAAGTGTGAAAATCAAAATTAACATTTCAGACGCTTTGTATAGTTTTTCAAACCCTTCTCATACGTACATATATCATCAACGCTTCCCTACAAATGGGATTTTTCAGAACTATGGCTGCGTTACTTAGGTTTTTCTAACACCTAAAGTTTGACTGCATTGTTGAGTTTGGGTGTTATTCCTTTTGGACGTTTAGTAATCTGCCGCCGTTAAAAAAAATTTGTTAGCTTCAGTCTATCTACATCTATATATATAAAAATCAAATTCTGTGTGTGTGTTCCTTATGAAAACATGTTTCCCATACTTCAGTCATCACCAAATTTTGGCTGTAGGTTCCTTCGATCAAGACGAAAATTTTTCATATTTCAGAACTAAGAATTTTAAATTTAAATGTTTTTGTTTTTTGGCTATGCGAACGAACTATCTTAGCTCCCAAAACTGATCATGTTAACAAAATCAATGATCGCATTCAAACCCAATTTCCTGGGGATGTGACCAAATACAAATCGATCGACACAGTTACAGATGAAGATAAAATTGTGAATTATCCAAATGAATTTCTAAACTCCTTAGAACCAAAAGGAACTTTGAAAATTGGCTCACCAGTCATGCTTCTTCGGAATTTAAACCCACCAAGATTATGCAATGGAACCAGACTTTGCGTTTAGAAATTAATGCCGAATGTAACCGAAGCAACAATCATCAGCGGTAAAAGCAAAGGTGAAGATGTGCTCATACGACGAATCCCAATGATTCCTACAGATTTGCCATTGAATTTTAAGCGCTTACAGTTTCCTGTACGCCTTGCTTTTGCAATTATAATCAACAAAGCACAAGGACAATCGCTTAATGTTGCAGGCTTAAATTTAGAGAGCCTGTGCTTTTCCCATGGCCAGCTATATGTCGTTTGCTCTAGAGTTGGAACACCAAAAAATTTGTTTATCTTTGCACCGAACGTATAAACCAAAACAATTGTCTACCCACATGCATTACAATAAGACAAAAGAATAAAATGTTTTAACAGAGAATTTCACCAAATATGCGTACAAAATTAAATTCAATTTACAGAACAATAAATTAAATTATCAACAAACAAAACAGAAAAAAATAACGCAAAATTCATTCGATCTCGGGCGTTGCAATGTACGCCGGGTAAAGCTATCTTCTATAAAAATCAAATTCTGTGTGTGTGTTCCCTATGGAAACGATGCTTCTTTTTATATTCGCTTGTAGACGTAGATTTAGTTGAAAAATTTTCTTATTATTTCTGCTGCTTTTTATAAATTTTAGTTGTGAAATTTATAAAAAAAAAATAAATGTAAGGCGCGATAACCTCCGAAGAGCTCTAAGGCAGAGCTTCTCTTCCAATTTGCGTCGTGCTCCTATTGATTTTTCCTACAAATCGACCGGACGGGACCTGCATGTTTTATGCCGACTCCGAACGGCATCTGCAAGGCAGATGAGTTTTCACTGAGAGCTTTTCATGGCAGAAATACACTCGGAGCGCTTGCCAAACACTGCCGAGGGGCGACCCCGCTTAGAAAAATTTTCTTCTAATTGAAAAACCTAAAATTTTGATGTTGATTTGCCCGGGGTGTGAACCCAGGGCATACGGTGTAGTAGGCGGAGCACGCTACCATCACACCACGGTGGCCGCCGTTGTAAAATTTAGTTAAATTAATTATGAATTTATGGCCTTTAGTTAGAAATTTGTATTACCTCTGTTTTTCCTTGTAGATTTGCGTGTATTTTATTAGAAAATTGTATTACTTCTGTTTTTATACTCAGTTGAGCAGAGCTCACAGAGTATATTAAGTTTGATTGGATAACGGTTGGTTGTACAGGTATAAAGGAATCGAAATAGATATAGACTTCCATATATCAAAATCATCAGGATCGAAAAAAAATTTGATTGAGCTATGTCCGTCCGTTAACAGGTATCTTGATGAAATTTGGTATGTAGGTTCCTGAGCACTCATCTCAGATCGCTATTTAAAATGAACGATATCGGACTATAACCACGCCCACTTTTACGATATCGAAAATTTCGAAAAACCGAAAAAGTGCGATAATTCATTACCAAAGACAGATAAAGCGATGAAACTTGGTAGGTGGGTTGAACTTATGACGCAGAATAGAAAATTAGTAAAATTTTGGACAACGGGCGTGGCACCGCCCACTTTTAAAAGAAGGTAATTTAAAACTTTTGCAAGCTGTAATTTGGCAGTCGTTGAAGATATCATGATGAAATTTGGCAGGAACGTTACTCCTATTACTATATGTACGCCTATTAAAAATTAGCAAAATCGGCCAAAATTTTAACAAAAAATTTAATATATTTACAGTATATAAGTAAAATGGCTCCGCCCATTTTAATTTAATTTTTCTAAGATACTTTTAATGCCATAAATCGAACAAAAATTTACCAATTCTTTTTGAAATTTGGTAGGGGCATAGATTTTATGATGTTAACTCTTTTCTGTGAAAATGGGCGAAATCGGTTGAAGTCACGCCCAGTTTCTATACACAGTCGTCCGTCTGTCCTTCGGCATGGCCATTAACACGATAACTTGAACTTAGTTCACGTACTTATCTGAACTCAGTTTATCTTGCTATAAAAAATGAACGAAATCCGACTATGACCACGCCCGCTTTTTCGATATCGAAAATTAGGAAAAATGAAAAAAATGCCATGATTCTATACCAAATACGAAAAAAGGGATGAAACATGGTAATTGGATTGGTTTATTGACGCGAAATATAACTTTAGAAAAAACTTGTGGTTGTGACACCTACCATATTAAGTAGAACAAAAAGAAAAAGTTCTGCAGGGCGAAGTCAAAAGCCTTTGGAATCATGAGAGGAATACTGTTCGTGGTATTACATATATAAATAAATTAGCGGTACCCGACAGATGATGTTCTGGGTCACCCTGGTCCATATTTTGGTCGATATCTCGAAAACGCCTTCACATATACAACTACCACCACTCCCTTTTAAAACCCTCATTAGTACCTTTAATTTGATACCCATATCATTGAAGGCAACCACAAGATTATGCTTAATATTTTATGCAAAGAGTCAAAAGGCTTTAAGGTGGTACATTTTAACGCGCGTAGCCTTAGTGGTGGCAAACTCGATTATGTAAGGAGCATTTTTGAAGAGTTGGATATTGATGTCATATGTGTTTCAGAAACGTGGTTTACACCTGATATTCCTGATTTTTATTATAATATACCTAATTTTAAATTCGTACGACATGACCGAACTAGTAAGAAAGGGGGAGGCGTTGCAATTTATTGCAAATCTAGCCTTAATATAAAAATTCTATCAACATCGGATAGCCTAGAAACCGAATTTATTGTTGCTGAAATTTCAGATGGCATTGCAAAGGTACTAGTTGCTTGTGTATATAACCCTCATAAGTGTTTAATATTAGATTATTTTTTTACTGAGCTGTCTGCGTTTTTACTTGAATATGAACGATATGTTATATGTGGAGACTTTAACGTAAGTCTTTTTGTGAAAGACCCGTATTCCACGAAGCTATTGGACCATATCTCTACTGCAGGCCTTGAAGTAGTTAACATGACTATACCAACAAGGTACTCCAATAATTGTAATTCCTCGTTGTTGGACCTTGTAATCACCTCTAATCTTGACCATGTCCTTAAATTTGACCAAATGTGTTTTGTCTCTGACCATGATCTTCTTTTTTGTGAATTTGATGTTGCGTTTAACTATTCTCCTGAAAATGTTAACTTTTTGTATCGTGATTTGAAAAATGTTAACGTTGGTGTACTTTTCAATGACCTGTCTAATATTAACTGGGGTGATTGCTGGTTTCTACCGTCACTAGATGAAAAACTTGATTTTTTAAATAAGACTTTAAACAATGTTTTTTGTAGTCATGTTCCTCTTCGTAGTACTCATGTTAAGAATATGTCTTGTCCCTGGTACAATCATAGTGTTAAATTAGCTATTAAAGTGCGTAATAGGCTTCACTCAAAGTGGAGGAGAATCAAAACTGATGTTGCTTGGGCACACTACAAGGCCCGAAACAGAGCTACTGCAATAACCAGAGAGGCCAAGCGTAAATTCTGCAATTTTAAGTTAAACCCTTCGCTTTCATCTAAAGATTTATGGCGCAATCTTAGAAACTTGAATGTACATGGAAGACTGAAATCAGAATGTAGTATTGATCCCAATGTACTAAATGAATATTTTAATAGCACAAGTAAAAACAGTGAAAGTCCTCCGGCGCAAGACTTCACAGTGCAACATGAGCTGATTGAGGAGTTCAATTTCGTTGGTGTCACTGAGACAGAAGTTGTTACTTCAGTCATGGCCATTAAGTACAATGCAGTTGGAGAGGACGGAATTTCCTTAAAATTCGTCAAGCTGGTATTGCCTTTCATCCTGGGAACGCTAACACATGTAATTAATCATATTTTCACTGTCTCATCTTTTCCTTCTGCATGGAAAATGGCTATCATAATCCCTGTTGCGAAGAAGAATACTCCCACTAACCCTTCTGATTACAGGCCGATAAGTATTTTGCCGACCTTTTCTAAAGTGTGTGAGTCTTTAATGGCCTCTCAAATATTGTCGTTCATACAAAGACATAATATTTTGTCTCCTTTACAGTCAGGGTTTAGACCTAAGCATAGCTGTGCTACAGCTATGATGAAAATAATGGACGACATTCGTATAAAATTTGATGATGGAGATCTGACTCTTCTTTGCCTTTTGGATTTTTCTAAGGCATTTGACTTGGTAAGCCATGATCTACTTTGTAAAAAGCTGAAATACTACTTTGCATTTTCAAATAGTGCCGTTAAACTCATGGCCAGCTATCTTACAGGAAGATCTCAAAGGGTAAAGGGTAGAGCTGGGTCTTCGTTGTCAAGTGGTGTTGGATCCGGATTTTTGTTAATGATGTGTTCTCTGTGTGCCAGTATGTCAGTGTGCATGCCTATGCTGATGACATTCAGTTGTATTTGTCCAGTCGAATTGGTCTTGTCGAGGATTTGTGCTTTAAAATAAACTGTGATCTGCTAGCCATTTCCGAATGGGTCCGGAAAAATTGTCTCCGTCTAAACGCGTCCAAGTCGTATGTGTTACCCATCAGTAATAGTACTGTCCATGTTGAAGATATTCCCAAGCTTTTTGTTGGTAATAACTGTCTCATGTTTACTGACAAGATAAAAAATTTGGGTTTTATTATGAATTCTTCGCTGAGCTGTTCGAACCATATAAACAAAGTTGTAAGCAACGTGTACACTGTTTTGCGCAGGCTAAGTATGTCAGCCTCGTTTACACCGTTAGACATAAGAAAAAAATTAGCTGTGCAATTAATTCTATCTCATATTACTTATTCCGATCTTGTATATAGTAAGCTGGACTCTGTCTCTTCTCATAAAATTCTAGTGCTGTTCAATAATGTTACCCGCTACGTCTACGGCTTAAAGCGATATGACCACATCTCCTTTGGAAGAATAAACTTATGGGATGCAGTATCTTAGATTATCTTGCAGCTAGGAACTGTATATTCCTGTATAAGCTTATTGAATTCAAAACTCCTAGCTATCTTTACAAGAAGCTAAAATTCACAAGATCTAATAGGCATCATAATTTAATTCTCCCTAAGTACTCCTACTTATCTTCTTCGCGGTTGTTCTTTGTTCATGCTGTGAGACTATGGAACTCCATTCCTGAATCTATTAAGGCAATCATAAATCGAGGTAACTATAAGATCGTTATACAGAATTACTTTGGAACTAATGGGTAAATGTAACTGCGGTTCAGCTCCATCCTATTTCTATTTCTATCTCAGTGTGCTATTCTAAGTCCTTACTTCTTTGACGTAAAATCTTATTTTCTCCAACAAATACCATATTTAATTCTCATACATTCTAATATAAACATACGCAATTAGTTATTTATAAATATTTTTAAGTTATTATTTTTTATAATTCCTGTATTTACCTATAAGTTGATGTACTATAAAAGACTATGTCTTAACGATACAGCCATTCTTTACTATATAAATAAATAAATAAATAAATATCGTACAAACAAATTCTAGAGTCAGACCTGGTCCACCTTTATGGGGATATCCCTAAATGGCGTCCACCTATAGAACTATGGCCCACTCCCTCTTAAAATACTCTTTAATACCTTCCATTTGATACACATGCCATACACATTCCAGGGTTACCCTAGGCTCATTTTCCTACATAGTGATTTTCCCTTATTTTGTCTCCATAGCTCTCAGCTGAGTGTGTAATGTTCGGTTACACCCGAACTTAGCCTTCCTTACTTGGTGGTAATGAATTTCGTACTTTTTCGGTTTTTCGAAATTTTCGATATCGTTCATTTTAAATAGTGAGATGAGTGCCCAGGAACCTACGTACCAAATTTCATAAAGATACCTCAAAATTTACTCAAGTTATCGTGTTAACGGACGGACGGACATGGCTAAATGAATTGCTTTTTTCGCTTAGATTATTTTGATATACAGATGTCTATGTCTACCTCGATTAGTTTATGCCGTTACGGGGTACCGTTATGCGAACAAAATTAATATACTCTGTGAGCTCTGCTCAGCTGAGTATAAAAACAATGTCGTTAGTTTTTTCCAGCCTCCTCAAGCTACATTGTGGTTGAATCAGAGCAAAAAACAAAGATTAATGTTTAATATAAAAAGAAAAACCAAATGAATGAAAATCTAAAAAATGTTCAATATGCATTGCACGTGCACAAAAATATGGGCATAAGTCCACTAACTTGGGTATGTAAATAATTTTGAATATAAAATACAGTAGAATGGCACTAACTCGCGCAAAACTCAGTAAACCATCCAAAGTTATGAAACTTCTGCGTACACGTACTGCACTAAAATGGTAATTTAGGATAAACTTTTCTGGACTTAACGCATTTTTTTAAATAACGGTGTTTTCGGGAACTAAAAGAAGAGTGGGCCAACAAATTTTTTTCTAACACACATCTTAATGACACAGATTTCATCACACTGATCGAAAAGAAATCAGCCTAATCTCGTTAATAAGATCGAGCATTAGGGTGTTTTTTCTGATTTCGGGACGTCCAAAAGCCTCATCGCGAAAGAGGGTCTAAAAATATTTCACAAGCAGGCTTGAGGTTCAAGGTTTTTTTATATTTGGGATTAATGGCAGGGTTCTATGACCACAGTGCCAGGTACAAAATCGAAATGGTCTTTCTAAATTATCGTTTCATTTCACATGTTCCTCCGTTATTCACAAAAGCTACGTTATTCACAGTAACTCCGTTATTTAATAATATTTAAACTCCATTATTTCTCGTACAAATGTTAATTTCAATTCAAAGTTTTTTGTTCAATTAATTATTTTAATGGCAATATGACAGGCACAACCTCATAAGTTTTTTTTTCAATTTATATGTCAAATATATTTGTCGTAAAACTTGGTTTTTAAATGTCACCACGCCAGGCACAAAATCAGTAGTGTTGATCACACCACTTTAATTCACAATACTTCCTGTTGGGAGTGTAAAAACATTCCCTAAATCCCGTTTAGGGTAGGATTGCACGTCTAAACTCCTCCAATTCATCAGAAGGTAGTTCAGCTGCCACCCTTTAGGTCCATTTTCGGCTCAACCAAGAATTGGCTGGTACTGCACGTCCACTATAAGGAAAGGACAAGAAAGGAAAAAGGGAATTTCAAGTTTAAACTCAAACTTTATATGGAACCTCTTAACTTTAAATTAAAGATGAAATTTATGCAGGTTTAGATTATGGATCGGCGGCCACCGTGGTGTGATGGTAGCGTGCTCCGCCTACCACACCGTATGCCCTGGGTTCGCACCCCGGGCAAAGCAACATAAAAATTTTAGAAATAAGGTTTGTAACTAGAAGAAAATTTTTCTAAGCGGGGTCGCCCCTCGGCAGTGTTTGGCAAGCGCTCCGGGTGTATTTCTGCCATGAAAAGCTCTCAGTGAAAACTCATCTGCCTTGCAGATGCCGTTCGGAGTCGGCATAAAACATGTAGGTCCCGTCTGGCCAATTTGTAGGGAAAATCAAGAGGAGCACGACGCATATTGGAAGAGAAGCTCGGCCTTAGATCTCTTCGGAGGTTATCGCGCCTTATATTTATTTTTTTTTTTAGATTATGGAGGGAACATTTCTGTGTTCTCCTAATTGGGGACAGTGATGATGAATCCAATTCCGCAATCGATAATGATGGAATTAATGTTCCCCACCCGATTAGGACGCAGTCAGAACATCAATAATTATAAAAAATTGAATTTTGTTTTTGGAATAGTAAGTAGAAAATTTTCCAGACAACCTGCCATAGCTGCGCAGATAGATCCATTTCGAAGGGTGCTAAGCCTTCATCATCAGTACGCTTTAGGCATGCTGCGCTAACCATTTAGCTATACAGCGGTGGTTTGTTTGACTGGCAAATTTGCTACTTCTATTCCTTTTTTACCAACTATATTTATTCAGTGTTGCGCCATCTGGTGCAAAGCACTGATAATGCTGGATTTTTGTTTATTGTCAATTACTTTGTTTGACATTCCCAAGTGCTCATGGTTTATTAACAATTGTTTTTGTTTTTATCGGCCTATTGATAAATCATTCAAGGTTCGAATCGAGCTCAAGGCCAGAACAATAATTTTTTTCTAATGATAATTATTGTTATTTTTTTAATTTTTCTAAATTTGAAAAATTGAATTTTGTTTTTGGAATAGTAAGTAGAAAATTTTCCAGACAACCTGCCATAGCTGCGCAGATAGATCCATTTCGAAGTGTGCTAAGCCTTCATCATCAGTACGCTTTAGGCATGCTGCGCTAACCATTTAGCTATACAGCGGTGGTTTGTTTGACTGGCAAATTTGCTACTTCTATTCCTTTTTTACCAACTATATTTATTCAGTTTTGCGCCATCTGGTGCAAAGCACTGATAATGCTGGATTTTTGTTTATTGTCAATTACTTTGTTTGACATTCCCAAGTGCTCATGGTTTATTAACAATTGTTTTTGTTTTTATCGGCCTATTGATAAATCATTCAAGGTTCGAATCGAGCTCAAGGCCAGAACAATAATTTTTTTCTAATGATAATTATTGTTATTTTTTTAATTTTTCTAAATTTGAAAAATTGAATTTTGTTTTTGGAATAGTAAGTAGAAAATTTTCCAGACAACCTGCCATAGCTGCGCAGATAGATCCATTTCGAAGGGTGCTAAGCCTTCATCATCAGTACGCTTTAGGCATGCTGCGCTAACCATTTAGCTATACAGCGGTGGTTTGTTTGACTGGCAAATTTGCTACTTCTATTCCTTTTTTACCAACTATATTTATTCAGTGTTGCGCCATCTGGTGCAAAGCACTGATAATGCTGGATTTTTGTTTATTGTCAATTACTTTGTTTGACATTCCCAAGTGCTCATGGTTTATTAACAATTGTTTTTGTTTTTATCGGCCTATTGATAAATCATTCAAGGTTCGAATCGAGCTCAAGGCCAGAACAATAATTTTTTTCTAATGATAATTATTGTTATTTTTTTAATTTTTCTAAATTTGAAAAATTGAATTTTGTTTTTGGAATAGTAAGTAGAAAATTTTCCAGACAACCTGCCATAGCTGCGCAGATAGATCCATTTCGAAGGGTGCTAAGCCTTCATCATCAGTACGCTTTAGGCATGCTGCGCTAACCATTTAGCTATACAGCGGTGGTTTGTTTGACTGGCAAATTTGCTACTTCTATTCCTTTTTTACCAACTATATTTATTCAGTGTTGCGCCATCTGGTGCAAAGCACTGATAATGCTGGATTTTTGTTTATTGTCAATTACTTTGTTTGACATTCCCAAGTGCTCATGGTTTATTAACAATTGTTTTTGTTTTTATCGGCCTATTGATAAATCATTCAAGGTTCGAATCGAGCTCAAGGCCAGAACAATAATTTTTTTCTAATGATAATTATTGTTATTTTTTTAATTTTTCTAAATTTGAAAAATTGAATTTTGTTTTTGGAATAGTAAGTAGAAAATTTTCCAGACAACCTGCCATAGCTGCGCAGATAGATCCATTTCGAAGGGTGCTAAGCCTTCATCATCAGTACGCTTTAGGCGTTAAAAAAATAACAATAATTATCATTAGAAAAAAATTATTGTTCTGGCCTTGAGCTCGATTCGAACCTTGAATGATTTATCAATAGGCCGATAAAAACAAAAACAATTGTTAATAAACCATGAGCACTTGGGAATGTCAAACAAAGTAATTGACAATAAACAAAAATCCAGCATTATCAGTGCTTTGCACCAGATGGCGCAACACTGAATAAATATAGTTGGTAAAAAAGGAATAGAAGTAGCAAATTTGCCAGTCAAACAAACCACCGCTGTATAGCTAAATGGTTAGCGCAGCATGCCTAAAGCGTACTGATGATGAAGGCTTAGCACCCTTCGAAATGGATCTATCTGCGCAGCTATGGCAGGTTGTCTGGAAAATTTTCTACTTACTATTCCAAAAACAAAATTCAATTTTTCAAATTTAGAAAAATTAAAAAAATAACAATAATTATCATTAGAAAAAAAATTATTGTTCTGGCCTTGAGCTCGATTCGAACCTTGAATGATTTATCAATAGGCCGATAAAAACAAAAACAATTGTTAATAAACCATGAGCACTTGGGAATGTCAAACAAAGTAATTGACAATAAACAAAAATCCAGCATTATCAGTGCTTTGCACCAGATGGCGCAACACTGAATAAATATAGTTGGTAAAAAAGGAATAGAAGTAGCAAATTTGCCAGTCAAACAAACCACCGCTGTATAGCTAAATGGTTAGCGCAGCATGCCTAAAGCGTACTGATGATGAAGGCTTAGCACCCTTCGAAATGGATCTATCTGCGCAGCTATGGCAGGTTGTCTGGAAAATTTTCTACTTACTATTCCAAAAACAAAATTCAATTTTTCAAATTTAGAAAAATTAAAAAAATAACAATAATTATCATTAGAAAAAAATTATTGTTCTGGCCTTGAGCTCGATTCGAACCTTGAATGATTTATCAATAGGCCGATAAAAACAAAAACAATTGTTAATAAACCATGAGCACTTGGGAATGTCAAACAAAGTAATTGACAATAAACAAAAATCCAGCATTATCAGTGCTTTGCACCAGATGGCGCAACACTGAATAAATATAGTTGGTAAAAAAGGAATAGAAGTAGCAAATTTGCCAGTCAATCAAACCACCGCTGTATAGCTAAATGGTTAGCGCAGCATGCCTAAAGCGTACTGATGATGAGGGCTTAGCACCCTTCGAAATGGATCTATCTGCGCAGCTATGGCAGGTTGTCTGGAAAATTTTCTACTTACTATTCCAAAAACAAAATTCAATTTTTCAAATTTAGAAAAATTAAAAAAATAACAATAATTATCATTAGAAAAAAATTATTGTTCTGGCCTTGAGCTCGATTCGAACCTTGAATGATTTATCAATAGGCCGATAAAAACAAAAACAATCAATAATTATATTTAAAAAAGAACAAGGCCGTGGGCGCCGTTGGATTGCCTGCGGTGCTATTTAAATACGGCGGCGTGGAGTTGGTAAGGCGCATGCATCAGCTTCTTTGCAAAATATGGTCCAACGAGTGCATGCTCGACGCTTGGTATCTAAGTGTTGTTTTCCCGGTTCACAAGAAAGGGGATCCTGCAAATTGCGCAAACTATCGCGACATCAGTCTTCTTAATATCGCACACAAGATCCTGTCAAGTGTATTGTACGAAAGATTGAAATCCACCGTGAGTGCGCTGATTGGAACTGAACAGTTCGGCTTCAGACCTGGTAAATCTACCATTGGCAAGATTTTCACAATGCACCAAATCTTGGAAAAACCCGCGAAAAAATAATTGAAACACATCACGCACGGAAAGGAGCTGCATATATGCCACTATGTCTGAATTTGGTTTCCTCGCAAAACTTATACGGCTGTGGAAAATGCCGGTGATCAACACCGTCAGCTCAGTCAGAATTGTGAAGGACCTCTCCGAACCGTTCGAAACTAAACGAGTTTTCAGACATGGTGACCCCTTCTCGTCTGGATTCTTTGATTTGATTCTGGCGAAAAAATTATACTAGCTACAAAACTTAACCGCTCTGTAACAATATCCCATAAAAGCGTGCAATTACTGATGATACTGATGATATTGATATCTTCGGCCTAAACACCCACGCCGTAACGATTTTGTTATTCAGCAACTATTTTGTATCGATATTCGTTTATCGACGATCAGCTGTTTCGTTAAATAAACGGCAAGTAAATTGGCTGCGTTAAAAATCACGATATTAATATTTCTGGCAATTTTAGTTAAAAAAAGAAAATCGGAACTGTAATTAAATACTTTCAAACACCAAAAGCTGCTTTATTTATAAATCAAATGGCATTTGAGTACTTGGCGTACGTTTTATCACAAAATGAAGAATTACTAAGTCCATCGCCAGTGGTTCATAGAGAAGTAGATGACCCATTCCACTTGAATGCAACGGAGTTTCTAAAGCTGTACCGACTAACCCTAGACTTGGCTCATAATATTATTTCTAAACTTGATGGTCAATTAAGGGGTACAAGAATAACTGCGATATCAACAGAGAAAAAAAAATTAATACCGCATTTGCTTACCATTTGTTAAAATATGTAAAAACTTTTAAAAGCAGTTAGTATGCGGAATTTATTTATTTTTGGCACTCCTTTTGTGCTTTTCGCATTTTTTAGGTTGCGTTAAGCTGTGCTGTCACCTTTCTACTATTAATACGAAATTTAAATGTAATTTATTTCGATTCGTTAAAACTAAGTTAGTGAATAGCACAATCGATAAGGCAAGCGACAAAATCGTTAATTAAAATCTCGACAAATCGCATCGTTATAAGTTAGTGAATTCCGCTACTGATATCCGGTTTTTAACTGTAAAGGCCGTTACGAAAATTTATTAGTGCGACATGTCGGTTAACGTTTTCGAGTTTCTACTGTACATGCCTGAATGCAATATGTTAGCCGTGTTTTTTTTTTACACGTAAACGTCTATAGGCTTAAACTTTATATGGACTGCTAAGCGTAAAACTTTAAATACACCTCTGAAATTGCTGCGCATAAAATGTATACTACTAAATTTCAATACGCATTATACTCAGATGTAACTGAAATATGTGTATATGTTTCACCCTCTACACTAATTCTATGTATTCTATGTGTGTCCACAATTCAACGCAACTGATTCAGCTATATGTTATACCCTATGGCCATCAGAGGGTAGTGTCTCCGCTTTTCGGTACACCCTGTAGCTGTAGCTAGTTATTTAACAACTGCCGCTAGATGGGTCTCCTAAGCATTGTCTAAGCGAGGATAGGCGTTTTTTTTTTACGCGCAAACGTAAACGTATACGCGTGTATAAAAAAACACGGTTATTATCATGTTATCGCTGATGCATATACACTATGGAGCAAAAGTGAACACTTAAGAATCAATTTTGTAGGTTATGTCATACACAAAACGTAGTGTTATAATATGACAGAAATCAACCAGGTTATTAGCATTGCCATTGTTTTTGGAGCAAAAATTAATTTATAAACAAAAACAACAACAAATGCATTTAACACAATTCGTCTTTAAGTAAGGATAGGTATAGTGTTCACTTTTGCACTCATTCAAATTTTTTGCGCTTGGATAAAGTAGGAGCGGCGATAAATACCGTTATTCAGTATTTTACTAAGATAAGGGGTTGACTTGGTATTTGCTATTCCAGCTATGATCAGTTTGTCCTAGTTCGCTGTGAAAAGTGGAAATATTAACCTTTATTTAAAAAATGAAGCCTCGTAACAACAAAATGATTACGGAGGTAGAAAAGTTGCTTCAACTGGGCAAGTCTACATGGGAAGTTGCAAAGCAACCTAAACTCTCCCAATCACAAGTGATGAAATTGAAGAAATTTAAAAATTTGGCGATGACGAATTGTGTTAAATGCATTTGTTGTTGTTTTTGTTTATAAATTAATTTTTGCTCCAAAAACAATGGCAATGCTAATTACCTGGTTGATTTCTGTCATATTATAACACTACGTTTTGTGTATGACATAACCTGCAAAATTGATTCTTAAGTGTTCACTTTTGCTCCATAGTGTACATGCTTTGAATATGTGGAGTTAAGCAAATAAGATTTTTGCACAAACTGCAAACACAAATAATAGCGGTCGATGAGCGGCCAAAAAATATTTAGAGCTTAGTTGAGCTGAATTATTTACATGTACATAAATACAAAAAAAAAAAAAAAAAAAAAACAAATATGTGCAGTGCACATCCTGATCCTGTAGAAGTGAAACCTTCATAAAGTAAATATATTCGAGGCTAAGTAAACATTGTTCAGATCACCGCGCTCGCGGTATGCGGGAATGCTGAATGTAAGTGTTAGGTAAGTCTAAGTTGATTAATATGTGACCCTATAAGTGGAAAAAGCAAGCGTATAGAGGGAAGAGGAAAGAAAAGACTGAAAGTCAAAACCAAAGCCGAAACCAACACCTAATTTATTTCCGACGAATTATCGAGGTATAAACTTTTTACAGACAAGTTATCGGCTTGCTATCGATTTGTTATCTTAGTAATCGTTCCGCTATTGAAAATTTATCAAAAAGTTGTTGAAATGTTATCAAAAAGTTATGATTTGTTATAGAAAAATTATCGATTTTTTCTTAAAAGGTGATCGATTTGCGATTAACGATATTTTATCGAAGTGTTACCAATTTATTAACGGCCTGTCATCAATTTGTTGACTCATCGGTTTGTTATGAAACAGATATACTCAAATAAATCTTAAAAATAGAATCGATGACACATCTGTAGCCTGTCGTTAACAAGCCGATAACTCTACAATAATTCTGCTATCGATAATAAGACAATAACTCTTCGGATACCCACTCAGATACATTTACCGCTGAGTCTGCTTTGTGAGGCAGCCGGTCGTATGCCTAAAGTGCCTCACTCAGAAGCTTATAGTAAAGATAAGGATGGGGATGCAGAATTTCATCGAAGCCAGTGGAGATGAAAACGCTACAAGTGAAGAATTAAATTTGAACGAAACGAAGTTAGCTCAAATCTGAATAGAGAAAAAGAGTTGGGAAGTATATGAAACACAGTGGACCTTTTTGCAGTACCGGAGATCATTACGAATTATCCAGCACACTAACAATCAGACAGAAGATATGCTACACAGACCTTCTGTAAGTGTTTAACTACGACCTCTAGTCATTGCTTTTAACCGATTGAAGAATGCATTCACTTCTCTATCCTATTTATCTGAGCCCGCAGTCGATGATGATGGAATTTATGTATACGACTACAGCCAAGTTAGAATAGGAAATAACATATTAAAAAACAACAAGGCTGCGGACGCTGATCGATTGTCTGCAGAGCTATCCAAATATGATGGCGAGGAGTTGCATGTGCCTTAGCATTAACTTCTATGCGAAATTTGGTAGGATGAATTTGTCCAGTTCCCAAGAAGATGGATCTTGCAAACTGTGTGAACTAAAGCAACATTAGTGCTCTTGGTATCGAATTTAAGGTTCTGACGAGCATATTAAAGCCCACCGTGGATCGGCTGATTTGACCTTCTTTGTGTGGTTTCAAACCTGGTAAATCTAACATAGATCATATTTTCACTATGCGCCAAATGTTGGAGTTTGAGAACCAACAGCAACGTCAGCCCAAAAATCCAGCGTAGAATTACTCTGGCCACCAAATGCTAGTTTGGACTGAGTGGGAAATTGAAAAGTTTAGTATCCATACTAATGCATGACGTAGAAGCATGGACCCTAGCAAAATGAGATTAGACGCTCTGGGAGTACTCGGGAGAATAGTTCTTAAGGACGTGCTGATTATGTTGCTCGAATGAAGTATGATGCCCTCGCCAAAACGTTATACTTATCAGAACCCGCCTACGGCCGAGGACAGCCCCACTCCGCTTGAAGGACTAGGTGGAAATGGATTTAAATTTCCGTGTTGTGACCAACTGGCATCAGTTAGCCCAGTGAAAAAGCTACTTATTGGACTTACAAAGCTTCCGGTTGTCTGACTTTCATTATTAAACGCTTAAATTTTTTTAGTTGTCCACAACATAGAATCTAAGCCTAATTGAAATGCAATCAGTGAAAGTGAACACACGATTTGGAACAACAAGTGTAAAGAGGGCAATTATGCTATTTATACATCGGTGTTAAGCATCAAATTGTTATAAGTATTAGTTAAAGTTAAATGTGGATAAACTTTGCATGTGTATCAGAGTTTGATAGTGTGTGCTTGTGTGCAGTAATTAGACCCTTACATGCGCCATGCACACGCCTAAACCCCATCGACAGCTGTCAGCTGCCTCATTATGGAGAAACACGCAAAAGTTCGCAAAATGCAAACAATTTTGAAGCATAAAATGAGGCGCCAAAATTTTCACTTGTGACAGGCAATTTGCGAAACTTAAACTAATTGAACTGAACAATTTTTGGGTAATTGATTACACCACTCTACAAACAATATTTTGTTATT
This sequence comes from Eurosta solidaginis, assembly GCF_040869045.1. Taxonomy (NCBI): domain Eukaryota; kingdom Metazoa; phylum Arthropoda; class Insecta; order Diptera; family Tephritidae; genus Eurosta; species Eurosta solidaginis. Next base: position 204,513,942 of record NC_090323.1, on the reverse strand, counting down.
TGTCCTAAAGTTTATTTCATGATTTTCTGTTTTATTATAAACAAAAACGAAAAGAAAATACCTTTCTGCGGTATAAAGTTTGTTTTCGTAATAGTTACAGTAACAATACTCATGGCGCTAGAATGATAACTAAATAACGATAAGTAGTGGAAATCACTAAATTTTGTAACCACATTTGCCATCGCTTTATTTGCAAATCGATAACTATAGCGATTTCGTAACTATTTTTTATCGATATTTGTTTATCGACGATCAGCTGTATTGTTAAATAAACGGCAAATAAATTGGCTGCGTTAAAAATGACGAAATTAGTATTTCTGGCAATGTTAGTTAAAAAAGAAAATCGGAACTTTAATTAAATACTTTCAAACACGAAAAGCTGCTTTATTTATAAATCAAATGGCATTTGAGTACTTGGCGAACGTTTTATCACAAGATCAAGAATTACTAAGTCCATCGCCAATGGACATACACCTTCTTAGAGAAGTAGGTAACCCACTCCCCTTGAATGCAACGGAGTTTCGAAAAACTGTACGGACTAACTCCAGACTTGGCTCATGATATTATTTCTCAACTTGATGGTCAATTAAGGGGTACAAGAATAACTGCGATATCAACAGAGAAAAAAAAAAAGAAATTAATAACGCATTTACTTACCATTTGTTAAAATATGTAAAAAATTGCACAATAATGGCTTTTAAAAGCAGTTAGTATACGGAATTTATTTATTTTTGGCATTCCTTTTGTGCTTTGGTAATTTTTTAGGTTTCGTTAAACTGTGCTGTGCTACTATTAAAACGAAATTTAAATGCCATTTATTTCGAGTCGTTAAAACTAACACCCCTATTATAAATTTTCATACGATAGACGATAAACGCTTGCGAGCGTATCGTAAAAAGTCCACTTTCATATTGCGATTTCCACACGCCCGATCGATGTACTATTGTGAATGACAGCAGAGTTTTGTTTACAAATTTTTGTGAATATATACGAAGCAGATAGCAAGACAAAACGTAAATACTAGCAATTCATTTGTCTTGTACGTAAAAGTGGCAAAAGTTTTTAAAAGCTGTAACAATAAAATGTTTTCTGCAACCTATGTTACCTTTTATATAGACTCAAATGAACAAATTGCCGAAACTTGCATAGATGCCATAAAAAGAAGAAAATTGAGAGATGCTTCCAATCTTCTTGAAATGAACTCTACACTGTAAGTACTTGACATACTAAAAGTAAAAAAAAAATTTTATATAAAAAAATATATTGCAGAGTATGTCTTAACAGAGGCAGTTTGCGCGCCCGTAAAATTTGGTCGCCATCCCAAATATGTTGAAGGTTTGTGTCACTTTGAGGTTTCTTGCCCAGGGTGTTGCAATAGAGTGTTGGGAATGAGGCTTTAGTTTGATTGTTTTGGATTTTGTAATATCTTTATATTTACTTTTATTTAAATAGCTCACAAGGATCCCTTATCGTGAAAAAATTTATCAACGATAGTTAGCGTAGAAAATTGAGCAGCTGATACGATAGTTAGCGTATGGCAATACCACGATAAACAATAAACGGTAACGATTGGGTTTCACACGCTGGAATTTATTTCATAATACGGTATAACAGATTGCAAGCTTTTATCGTGTATCATATGAGTTCATAATAGGGGTGTAAAGTTTCTTGCCCAGGGTGTTGCAATAGAGTGTTGGGAATGAGGCTATAGTTGGATTCTTTTGGATTATGTAATCATTTTATATTTACTTTTATTTAAATAGTTCCCAAAGTATCGTGGAAAAATTTATCAATGATAGTTATCGTAGAAATTTAACAGCTTATGCGATAGTTAGCGTATGGCAATATAGTGTTGGGAATGAGGCTATAGTTGGATTCTTTTGGATTATGTAATCATTTTATATTTACTTTTATTTAAATAGTTCCCAAAGTATCGTGGAAAAATTTATCAATGATAGTTATCGTAGAAATTTAACAGCTTATGCGATAGTTAGCGTATGGCAATATAGTGTTGGGAATGAGGCTATAGTTGGATTCTTTTGGATTATGTAATCATTTTATATTTACTTTTATTTAAATAGTTCCCAAAGTATCGTGGAAAAATTTATCAACGATAGTTAGCGTAGAAAATTTAACAGCTTATGCGATAGTTAGCATATGGCAATACCACGATAAACGATAAACGCTAACGATCGGGTTTGACACGCTGGAATTTATTTCATAATACGGTAGAAAAGATGGCAAGCTTTTATCGTGTATCATATGAGTTCATAATAGGGGTGTAAGTTAGTGAATAGTACAATCGATAAGGCAAACGACAAAATCGTAAATTAAAGTCTCGACAAATCGCATCGTTATAAGTAAGTGAATTCCACTACAGGTGTTTTGTGCAACCTAAAATGTCGTCGCGAACGTCTAAATATGGAGCTGATGCTTTTTGTTATATATGTGGGCAAGCTATTGAAGTTTGAGATATAAAATATGAATTAAATGCATCTCTCATCCTGTGAAGCATACGAAGCATATTTTGGCTGTCCTGTTTGGAATCAATGCAAGACATATGCTCCATTGCAAAAGATGTTTGGAAGGTAAGCAAATTTTATTTAAATATTAAATTAAATAAAGTAGACATATTGATTTCTCTTTCTATATATAAGGTTGGTATCGATGTGAGAAAAGATCTAGGAAATTTGCAACACCAAGAATCTGGCGAGAACCAAAATACCACGTTAAAGACTGCTACTTTTGCATTATAAATCCGAGTAAAAGACGTAGACCAGTATCAGAGCCACCGAAAAAATTATCGCAGAGAATTGGCTCATCTCTTAGTTCTTATAGAAGCAATGCCGATAAGGAGTTTTTACCGACCCCAGAACAACCAAAACATCATTTCATCACTACTGAAGATTTTAATGATTTGATTAGAAATTTAAATTTACCAAAAAGTAAAGCAGAGCTTTTAGGCTCTTCTTCGCACAACGTTATCAAGGCCAATATAATGAAAACGTGATGGTAGACTATATTTGGGGTTTATTGAGGGATAGTACCTATGAATATAAAAGAAAAAGTAAAAGTGTACACGATATTAAAACTTAATAAAAATATTTATTTGAATTGTTTCATTTTCAAGTAAAAATTTAACCACAGGCCATGAAAAATTTCGTTCAAGCAGTTTCCTACATATGAAAGCAAACTTTTTCATGTCATATATTTTTTTTCCGTCAAATTACGACCTAAAGAATTGAAACTGAATGCTTTGAAGTCAAAGTCAAATTTTGTGTTGACCCGTGTTATGAGTGTTTAGCCGTTTACCCTGCTGGGTGTTAAGCGATCAAATTCAGATTCTTCAATGAAATTATTTATGAAGTGTGAGAAAAATTTTGCTATGGTTACAAATTAACAAGATTTTGGTTTGAATTCGCTTTAAGTTGTGGTTTGCTGCCTTAAACGCTTATAAAATACCAACCACATACACACATACAACGCGTTATACTCAGTGTTGCCATTTTAGCTTCTTTCAAGCTACAGTTAGCTCTTTTTCTTGAAAAGTTGCGATTTAGCTTTAAGCTTTTTTTTTTGTTAAGAAATTTTTGAGCTCTTTTTAACTTTTTTCAAAATTTTACAGTTTTATGTAGATTAACTTTTAAGAACTTTGAATGAATTTGGGCTAAATTTAAAAAATTTGAGGGGCTAAGGCACAGATTATGTTGGCATTTTGGTAGGCAGAAATCGAGGCGTAGTAACTTTATTAAGCCAACATCAACCTAATATCATTTTCGTTCCGTATATTTTGCCAATCGATTCTATGTCTGTGAACCGCTTCCGAGGGATATTAAATTTTTGATTTTTAGAAACATTTAAGTTTCTAAGTCCACAAAAAAGACAAAAGACCTATGCAATGATACATATATGCTGCGTAAAACGATGGACTCGACCCGCAGCAAATCGCGTCCATACGAATGGGATAGATTCTTGTTATACTCAGCTGAGCAGAGCTCACAGAGTATATTAATTTGGTTCGCATAACGGTACCCCGTAACGACATAAACTAATCGAGATAGATATAGACTTCTATATATCAAAATGTTCTGGGCGAAAAAAGGAATTCGTTTAGCCACGTCCGTCCGTCCGTCTGTCCATGAACACGATAACTTGAGTAAATTTTGACGTATATTAATGAAATTTGGTATGTAAGTTCCTGGGCACTCATCTCATATCGCCATTTAAAACGAACGAAATCTGACTATAACCACGCCCACTTTTTCGATATCGACAATTTCGAAAAACAGAAAAAGTGCGATAATTCATTACCAAAGACGGATAAAGCGATGAAGCTTGGTAGGTGGGTTGACCTTATGACGCAGAATAGAAAATTAGTAAAATTTTGAACAATGGGCGTTGGGCCGCCCACTTTTAAAAGAAGGCAATTTAAAAGCACGCCCACTTTTAAAAAAAAAATTTTTAAAAGTCAAATTTTAACAAAAAATTTGATATCTTTACAGTATATAAGTAAATTATGTCAACGTTCAACGCCAGTAATGATATGGTGCAAAAAATACGGCGGCCACCGTGGTGTGATGGTAGCGTGCTCCGCCTACCACACCGTATGCCCTGGGTTCGCACCCCGGGCAAAGCAACATCAAAATTTTAGAAATAAGGTTTTTCAATTATAAGAAAATTTTTCTAAGCGGGGTCGCCCCTCGGCAGTGTTTGTCAAACACTCCGGGTGTATTTCTGCCATGAAAAGCTCTCAGTGAAAACGCATCTGCCTTGCAGATGCCGTTCAGAGTCGGCATAAAACATATAGGTCCCGTCCGGCCAATTTGTAGGGAAAATCAAGAGGAGCACGACGCAAATTGGAGGAGAAGCTCGGCCTTAGATCTCTTCGGAGGTTATCGCGCCTTACATTTATTTATTTTTTTTTAAAGAAATTTTCAAAATGGGCGTGGCTCCACCCTTTTTCATTTAAGTTGTCTAGAATACTTTTAATGCCATAAGTCGAACGAAAATTTACCAATCCTTGTGAAATTTGGTAAGGGGATAGCTTCTATGACGATAACTGTTTTCTGTGAAAATGAAATCGGTTGAAGCCACGCCCAGTTTTAGTACACAGTCGACCGTCTGTCCTTTCGCTCGACCGTTAACACGATAACTTGAGGAAAAATCGATATATCTTTACTAAACTTAGTTCACGTACTTATCTGAACTCACTTTATCTTAGTATTAAAAATGGGCGAAATCCGACTTTGACCACGCCCACTTTTTCGATATCGAAAATTTACAAAAAATAAAAAAAAGGCCATAATTCTATACCAAATACGAAAAAAGGGATGAAACAAACCAATCCATTTGACGCAAAATATGCATAAATGTAGAAAAACCTTTGTAAAATGGCTGTGACACCTACCATATTAAGTAGAAGAAAAGGAAAAAGTTCTGCAGGGCGAAATCAAAAGCCCTTGGAATCATGGCAGGAATACTGTTCGCAGTATTACATATATAAATAAATTAGCGGTAGCCGACAGGTGATGTTCTGGGTCACCCTGGTCCACATTTCGATTTGGTCGATATCTCGAAAACTCATTCACATACATATATAACTAAGGGCCACACTTCCATTTAAAACCTTCATTAATACCTTTAATTGAGTCACCCCTGGTCCACATTTATGGCGATATCTCGAAAAGGCGTCTACCTATAGAACTAAGGCCCACTCCCTTTTAAAATACTCATTAACACATATCTATATTTATTTATTTTTTTTTAATATGAAAATGTGGTTAAATAAAAATATTCAAATAAAACGAAATGATAGCTGAAGAAAGATAGCAAAGGCAAGTTGCTCCACTTTTTAGTATAACCATTTGTATGTATCCATGAAAAAGATAATTTTGTGTCCAAAGCTCTCAGCTGAGTATGTTATATTCGGTTATACCCGAACTTAGCCTTCTTTACTTGTTATACTCAGCTGAGCAGAGCTCACAGAGTATATTAATTTTGTTCGCAAAATGGTACCCCCAAACGGCATAAACTAATTTAGATAGATATAGACTTCTATGTAAAATGATCTGGGCGAAAAAAGAAATTCGTTTAGCTACGTCCGTCCGTCCGTCCGTCTGGCGGTGAACACGATAACTTCAGTAAATTTTGAAGTATCTTAATGACAATTTGGTATGTATGTTCCTGGACACTCATCTCAGATCGCCATTTAAAATGAACGAAATCGGACTATAACCACGCTAACTTTTTCGATATCGAAAATTTCGAAAAACCGAAAAAGTGCGATAATTCATTACCAAAGACGTGTAAAGTGATGAAACTTCGTAGGTGGGTTAACTTTATGACGCAGAATAGAAAATTAGTAAAATCTTGGACAATGGGCGTGGCATCGCCCACTTTTAAAAGAAGGTAATTTAAAAGTTTTGCAAGCTGTAATTTGGCAGCTGAGTATGTAATGTTCGGTTATACCCGAACTTAGCCTTCCTTACTGGTTTTTCTTTACTACTTGTGTCAACAGGCATAGTATTTATTTGAAAGATACCGTTGTGTGTAAGACGTATAGCTCATATAAAGTAAAACTTACGTAAGGAATTATTATAAGCCATAAGGTAGAATAAAACGAATTTATTATAAGGCTTATGGACCAATAAAAATAAGGCTTACTTACATAAGGCCTTATTAAAATAAACTACTTGATGTATTAGGACCTTTGATATAAGGCTTATATATATTCGAACCGCGAATCACACGATGGAACTGCAGTTGCCTTAACCACTAGGCTATCCTGCTTGTATTTGTCTCCTTGCTTAATTCAGTTCATCTTATTTCTACACTAACAACACAACTGAGACATTCTGCCTCTATTAGTTTGTGTGTATGTAGATTTGTTTTTGTAAAGTTTCTTTTTCGTTGCGAATGAGAAACTTTGTAAACTCGGGCTCAGTTTTACATATTTATGTTTGTTTGTTTAATGGTGTGTGATTCGCGGTTCGAATCCCGGTGAAACCTTTGATAACATTACGAAATCGCAATATGCTAGTAAATGTTTCTTTCTTTCTTTTCAGTTTCTCTTAGAAAAAACATAATAATTGAATATTGAATATTCAATTATTATAAGCCGGTGTTAAGCTCATGAATTCTTAATCTTAATAAGATGTTTGTTCCCGATGGACTCCTAAACTACTGAACCGATTTTGACTTTGTTTTGCCCCCTGTGTGTAGTTGGATCTAACTCGAAATATAGGATAGGTTATATCTCAGTTTATAGTCGCAATATTATTTTATTGGGGGGGTTAGCCTCGGACCCAGGGTTTCTGAGGGGGCCAGCTATTTAGAGGTATTGTGACATTTTTTTTAATTCTGGAGAGTCGTTAGTTGTTCCATGTGCAATTTTTAAGCCGAATTTCAAAAGCAAAATGTGTGTTAGTTGGTCGTCGGTGTTTGAAGAGATACGTGGGTCGATTTTATTCAAACTTTCACACAAGTTGCGTAGACATCACGCGGTGGTTACTACATAGGTTTGGTTGCGATCGACGGACAGTGTCTCGAGATATAGGCCGAAGTGTGGACCCGAGTACCCCTAGAATGTGTTTATAGAATATGGCTAACAAATGAAAGCTGTTGATGTGTGCTTTAGTAGAGGGTAATTTTCATACCCCGGGGTGACTAGGGTCTCGAGATCAAAACGTGGGCCAGTGATATGGATATCAAATGAAAGCTGCTAATGGGTGCTTTAGTACAGAGTAATATATTATCCATAGACGGACTGGGACTGGGATTAGGACTAGGACTGGGACTGGGACTGGAATAAAATACATACCACCCTCTGGGACAAGCAATAAGGGATGCAGAAGAATGAGAAGAAATTGAGAGAAGAGAAAAGAGAGCAGGAGATTGAGAGAGAGATAGAATGAGACGAAGATGGAGATAGATGAAGCGAAAAAGACGGAGAGAGAAGTGAATAAAAGGATTAGGAAAAAGTGAAGACGGGGGGCGGGGGCAGAGTCAGACGGAAAAAGCTTATTAAAATGTATGCAGATAGGCCAAATTTAGGGCAGAACAACGTCTGCCGGGTCTTCTAGTAATAAGTATAAATTGAACATACCATTACAAAACAAACAAACATAAAATGGATTTTGTTTATTTCTATTTTCCGAGAAAATATCTATGTATTTGTCCTCCAACATATTTATTTAGTTGTTCAATCTCTAAAGCTTGTGGTGACTTTGGCAACTTACTGCTACTGAATTACCTAAATGTGAAAAAGATTTTGTTACGCTTAAATAAACAGCAAATCCGAGTAAAGTTCTGCAAAGCTACCCAAAATTGTCTACATGCATATATTGATATATAATCATATATAAACAAGATGTAGACATGTACATATGTGCATACATAAAAATGTACATATGTTAGTTTTTGGCATTGTTTGTGAATTTGCCATGTAATTTATTTTGTCAACAATTTTTCCAATCACGTATTCATGTTCACGTATTACGAGTTTTGCGCCGGTATTTTTATACCCAGCTGTACTTGTACACAGGGTGTTATAACTTTGATTGAATAACGGTTGGTTGTACAGGTATAAAGGAATCGAGATAGATATAGACTTCCATATATCAAAATCATCAGTATCGAAAAAAAAATTTGAATGAGCCATGTCCGTCCGTCCATCTGTCCGCGCGTCAGTCTGTCCGTTAACACGATAACTTGAGTAAATATTGAGATATCTTCACCAAATTTGGTACACGAGCTTATCTGGATTCAGAATAGATTGGTATCGAAAATGAGCGAAATCGGATGATAACCACGCCCAGTTTTTATATATATAACATTTTGTAAAACACAAAAAACCTGATTATTTAGTAAATAACACACCTAGAATGTTTAAATTTGACGTGTGGACTGATATTGAGACTCTTGATAAAATTTTGAAATTTTTTTAATGGGCGTGGCACCGCCCACTTGTGATAAAATCAATTTTACAAATAGTATTAATCATAAATCAAAAATCGTTATACCTATCGTAACAAAATTCGGCAGAGACGTTGCCTTTACTATAAGGAATGCTTTGAAGAAAAATTAACGAAATCGGTTAAAGACCACGCACACTTTTGTATAAAAGATTTTTAAAAGGGTCTTAGACGAATAAAATAAGCTATATCTTTGCAAACAAGAACTTTATATCAATGGTATTTCACTTCTCAAGTGGATTTATAACAATAAATAGGAAAAACTTCAAATTTAAAAAAATAGGCGTGGTACCGCCCTTTTTATGACTAAGCAATTCTCTATGTTTCCGGAGCCATAACTCCAAGAAAATTTAGTTCAGAATAGAACAATATGTATATGTATTATTGCGCAGCCTTGTAACACTATTAAACACACTGTTTGTATATTTTAAGTGTACAGCTGGGTATGTAATGTTCGGTTTCACCCGAACTTACACTTCTTTAATTGTTTTATTTGAGTATGGATAGGTATGTTTACAGGAGTGACCGTCAGCCAGCTTTTTGCGTGCCGAACCCCCAACTGTTGTTAAAGTTTTTATTCAAAAACATGTCCTAGTCACTATCGCCGTCTACACTTTTTTATTTTTTTCTAATATCAATAGTGCGAAGTACTTCATATTTCTTTATTTAGTCTATGATTTCCAAAAAATCTTACAGACTAGAATCTATACATTAGGACGTCGATAGTAGAGAACAACATTGCCTTAACGCAGAAAGTAACATATATTTTTAAAGCAGAGCCGACATATAGAAAAATTTAGACAGTTAATGAAATTTATCGAGTTGAAAGCAATTAGAGCGCGAGTGATTGGCCCATTCAGCGCGTAATAAGACTTTCCGAGTTTCGCTAGAAAACATATTGTAACGAATTTTGGGAAATTCCGCTTATTTCAAACCTTCTGCTAACGGTCGAGTCGTTAAACTGTCGCATAAATCACTCCAATATTCAGTATCGGAAACTGGTCTTTATTTAGTTTAGTTTGGGAGTAGTATAATTATACTTCAATATCACGTATTTCACAACTGGGCGTTTCAATCAAAACTGATTACTGATTCCCCGGCTTGCGCTTCTTTTATACTCTCGGTTTTCTCGTTCACCCATTTCTCCTAAGGTCTAGTAATTTCGCGAACAGTTGTATCTCATGCTTGGTTGCGAGCTATATGCATTTATATTTGTAGTTTATGCCTTTCTACTAGCCATATGTGTGTGTGTATGTGTGAGTAACTACTGTAACAGCAGCCTTATGATCTTACCCTGTTTCCCACTTGGTGCAACCCTGTTGTCTATTGTGAATGGACAACAGGTGTTGAAACAAGTTGGAAACGGGGAGGTCGGCAAAAACGAAAACTGAATAAAACGAAAGTACATAGAGTTAAACATAAACTACGTGTTTGGTTTTTGATAAGTGCGTGTGTGCACTAGAGTGCGCACAAGGACAATTTTTGGAGGAAGTTCCAAAATGGAACTTCACATGGCGACCGTGAGGCAGCTTGCCAAATTTAATGAAGGATGGAGCACCAGGCCACCTTCGTAAGGCGCCACAATTTTCTTCAAAACCGTCAAACGAGCCTCAATGAAAACATATAAAACATAAAATGCAAAAATCTACAAAAAAAAATATAAAATTCTACAAAAAAAATATAAAATACAAAATCGTCACAAAAAAAAATACAAAATACAAAAACCTACAAAAAATATATAAATAAAATACAAAAACCTACAAAAAAAATATAACACATAAAAATCTACAAAGAAAATTTCTCAACACAACAGAGGTTTCGGCATACAAATTGAAGGGAAGCTGTACTCAACATAACGGGATAAGGCAAGGTACGGCACCCCGAAACAAGCGAAGCCACCATAAGTAACGGCACATCAAAATAGCAGCTGTACAAGGAAGCTGAACGAAAAAATTGGAAGCAGCGAAGTGATGACGGCAGCAGCAGAACAGCCGCAGCGGTGACAGCGTATGGTGAGGCGTAGCTTGCAGTATGTATGTATGTATGAGATGTAATATGTAGTTGCTTTTGAAATACATATGTATACATAATTTTTCTTATAAATATTTTTCGATATGATTTCTAAAATTCATTTAAATCCGATCAACCTCAAATCTATATTTTTTGGAAAAATTCTTAAAACTTAATCGCAATATCGGTTGTTTCTTCAATTTTGCCTATTTCCATAATATTTTCATACGAAATAACTTTAAATTTTCACAAGTAAAGCAATTCAGATCTGCAACAATAAAGTGTGTCGCTTGAAATATAATCAGTCTAAACACACTTGTATACGTATAACTAGCAAATTTGTTTTCAACCAATGTAAGTACTAACATTCTGGCAAATACATACTTTAACATTGTTCAAAATTGAAGCGAAATGGATATTCTCAAATTTGTTAGTTAATTAAAGTAGTTTCCGATATTCTCATATACGTAATAGATGTAGATCGAAACAAAATTGATACACATACATTTTGAATTTTTTTTGCATCACTTTAAATTATCTACGACTTTAAAAAAAATTTTTTTGACACAAATCGAAAAACGAAATTGGCCATACATATATATATTTTCAATAAATTTTTATAGAATGAGTATGTATATGCATATATTACATAAATTGCGGCTAAGAGCGAGGCATTTAAGGAAAAAGGAAAGACATATGCATATACATAGTACATTGTGTGAAGATTTAAGGAATTTTGAATATATCCAATACTTTGAAATACCTTAACAAACCTTAAAAATTCAATACATCGAAAACTTTATTAACTCACAATACAAAAAAATTAAAAAAAAAAAAAAAAAAAACAACAAACAAAACATTTTGGTGAAACGGTGCGGCCGACACGTAAAATAATGATGAAAATTTAATAAATTTTTAGAATTATATACTCCACATTTTGCTGTGTAGCGGTGCGGCCGACACGTTAAATATTAAAATTGAATACTTTTTTTGTGCAACGGTGCGGCCGTCACGTTAAAAAATATTGTAATAAATACTAAATTGCAATAAACATATCACGTCTAAAATTAATATTGTCTTGGAAAATTGGAAAAATAGATCAGGATTCTCTCTTGTATATCGTATATGGTAGCACAGCCGGTACAAAACAAAATTTTTCAAGCCAAAACTTAATTGACGGTTCATCTGGAATACAATTGAATCCACTTTCAAGCAATTCTAACTTCAAATAACCCTAACAAATTTATGCTAAAATTCAATGCACAGTTCAAGTAAAGCGGTTTCAAATTAGATTATAAAATCATTTTAAATTTCTTTTCAATTAAAATTGACATTCATACCACAAACTTGCCACTTTTATTAATTCAACTTAGGTGATAAAACCATTCCAAATTCCCTTTCAATTCAAATTTGTTCACATTCATGTCTCAAATATGCAGCAACAATTCAATTTAGGTTAATACAATTTAGGTTACAAAACCATTTGAAATCTCTCTTCCATTCAAATTTGTTCTTATTCAAAACTCAAACAATGTAGGTTATAAAACCATTCAAAATTCCTTTTTCATTCAAATTCGTTCACATTCTTACCTCAAACTTGCAACTTTTTCACAATTCGATTTAGATTATAAAATCATTTCAGCCTTCGTTTTCATTCAAATTTGTTAATATCCAAGCATACAAAGCGCAAGTGTAAGAGTTTTTCTTCGGCTAATGCCAAATTTCGAAAAAAAAAATCAAAAAATTGAGAGAAAATTTCTTTAAAATTAAAAAACGCGTTTTGCATACAGGCCGTTCTTTACCGACAAGGCAAGAGAAGTTAGATGAATATAAAAATTCTTTAATTGAGGCATATAATAACATTTTAGTAGAGGTAAATGGTCATTTTGAAACCCGACCTAGGCCAGTTGCTGTGAATAAAAGTTTATCACGTTGTAGGGAAGAATTAATTAAATGTTTTACAAAACTCAATGGCACAGTTAAAGTACCAACCAACTACAGCGACTTAGTCCAAGATAACACTTTTATATCAGTTACGGATCGGGAAGAAAAAGAATCCTTCAACGCATACAAAATCGAATCTGAGGAAGAAGAAGAATTCTCTGACTCATCAAAGCCGGAAACACTCGACAGCCGTATCGGTGAACAAAGTTGTTCTTTACCTCATACCGAAAATATTTCATTGCAAGAAAACTTCTGTGGTTTCGATAACCCAGTCGTTATATCAAACAATTCTTTAGGGCTTTTAACAACTTTCTCAAATTCCAACCAATCTCGTACTAATTTTCTAGAACCAACAATAATGGCTACACCAGAGCAAAAGAGACAGTATATTGGGTCGTGGGCGCCATTATTTAGGGAAAACTATAACGGTGACCCCTTAGCGCTAGACTCCTTCATAGATAAAATTGAACTAGTAGAAGGCTGTATAGATCCAGATGTTATGCCAACTTTCATTTCACTTGTTAAATCGAAGCTCGAAGGGAAAGCAAGAGAAGCTATTCCGACAAATATAACATCTATTCAAGAAATTAAAGATGCGCTTAAAAGTCGAATAAAGCCAGACAATTCAAAAGTCGTTGCAGGGAAAATAGCTTCACTAAAAGTTACGAACAATAATTTAACCGAGTTTGCTAAACGATTAGAGGAATTATCTGATGCTTTAGAGAGGTCTCTAATTATCGAGGGCATATCAAAAGCCAAAGCGCACGAGATGACAGTCGAACAGTCAGTAAATGTTTGTAGGCTAAATACGCGCTCAGACTTAGTCAAATCAATTCTCGCATCAACCTCTTTTAGTGCCGCAAAAGACGTCGTAGCAAAAATGATAGTCGAACAAAACAATCAGGCTACAGAAAGACAGGTATTAGCTTTTCGATCAAGGTTTAACAATCAAACCAACTTTCGCAATAACAATAGAGGCAATAACTAACGCCGGAAGTTCAACTACGCGAAATAATGCAAACGTTCGCTCTTTAAACTTGGACGCCCCTCAGCAGCGAACACTGAGGGACGAGGAGATAAACGAATAAATATTAAAAATATTTTTTGTCTAAACCTAAATTACTCAGATTTTATAGAAATTCTTATAACCGGATCTAACAAATTATATACATTTTTACTAGATACACAAGCTCATATTTCGCTGATTAAAATTTCAAGCTTCAATAAGCAAATTCCAATTAATTCTGACGATATAGTTAATATCACAGGAGTTACATCAGATTCTGTTCCTACCATAGGTAAAATAAACATAGACCTAAATTTTTCTAATAATCTAGTCGAACATAGCTTACATGTGGTAAACGATGACTTCAATATCCCATCAGACGGTCTACTAGGAAAAGATTTTCTTCATTATAACAAATGTATAATAAATTATTCAAATAGTAGGATCTCATTCTGGGCAAATAAAGAAAAATTCATTATGCCAATCCTACACGGAACAGAAAGAGATATGTGTGTTATACCACCAAGATGCGAAGTTTATCGAATTTTCGACTTAGGTCACTCAACAACTCCACTTTTCGTTGAATCTCAAGAAATACAAAAAGGCGTATTTACCGCAAGATGCATCACAAATTCCAATAAGCCAGTCATATAATTAATCAATACCACAAGTGATGTACAATTCGTACACAAAAATTCTATTAAAGCAGAAAACTTATCTAATTATCACGTCTACGTAATCGACAAAACTAAGTCAGATGAGAAGCGAATTAACGAAATAACTTCGATATTAAAAGATCAAATTCCAAAAGATACACCATCTGAACTTTTGGATCTATGCATACAATATGCTGACATATTCGCGCTTGACAACGATAAGATGACGTTAAATAATATTTATGAGCATAAGTTGCGGTTAACTGACAACGAACCAATGTATATAAAGAGTTATCGTCTACCCTATTCGCAGCGGGAATAAATTAACAGACAAGTTACAAAATTATTAGAAAATGATTTAATAGAAGAAAGCTATTCTAACTACAACAGTCCTCTTATCTTAGTTCCTAAAAAGAAAATAAATGGCAAAAAAGCATACCGAATGTGTGTTGACTTTCGCGCAGTTAACAAGAAGCTAATAGCAGATAAATTTCCATTAGTACGAATCGATGATATTTTAGACAATCTTGGCAGAGCCAAATTCTTCTCAACCTTAGACCTTTTTTCTGGATTTCACTAAATACCATTACACGTAGATTCACGCGATATAACATCATTTTCTACTGATCGCGGAGCGTATCGATGGAAGGTATTGCCACTTGGGTTGAACATTGCACCAAATTCGTTTTCTAGGAGGATGACCATCGCATTTGCTTTTCTTTATGATGACAGTATAGTCATCGGCTGTAGCGAATCCCATCACATTAAAAATTTGTCTAAAGTATTCAATACTTGTAGATCATTCAACCTTAAACTCAATCCAAATAAATGTAATTTTCTAAGACCAGAAGTAACATTCCTAGGACACAAATGCTCAGCTGAAGGACTGTCACCAGACGAATCTAAAATAGACGCAATTCGTAACTATACTAAGCCGACAGACAAGGACGCCGTAAGACGGTTTGTAGCTTTTGCCAACTACTACAGACGCTTTATTCCAAACTTTGCATCTCTGGCAGCACCTCTGAATAGACTGAATAGAAAAAGAGTAGAATTTAACTGGGACGAATCATGCGATAAAGCCTTTGATGTACTAAGAGCATCCCTAATGTCACCAAAGATATTACAATACCCAGATTTTTCCAAACAGTTTACCATTACAGTAGACGCTTCTAAGACGGGATGTGGAGCAATACTCAGCCAAGAACATCAAGGCAGCGATTTACCCATATGTTATGCGTCAAAATCTTTTAATGAGGCAGAACAAAAGAAAGCCATCATTGAGTTGGAATTATTAGCCATTTATTTTGCCATTAAACAATTCAGACCCTACGTTTATGGAAATCACTTTATTGTAAAATCAGATCACAGGCCTTTAGTCTATTTATTCACTATGAAAGACCTATTTTCAAAACTTTCTAGAATTAGACTTGAGTTGGCAGAATACAATTTCACAATAGAGTACATAAAGGGAAAATCAAATGTAGGAGCTGATGCACTTTCTCGTATAACCATTGGCGAAATAAAAGAATCAACCAAAAATATATTTGCAGTTCAGACTAGGGCTATGAATAAGGAAAAGGATAAATGTAGTTCTATCGAAAATATAGACTTATGTGAAAATATATAAACATTAAAGAAAGAGGAAATAAGCTTTTACAATTTTTAAAAATTATTTTAATGGATCCAATTGAAACAATCACTGATCAGGAACAAAAATCAAAATTATTAGCAATTTATCAAAGTTATCCCATCATTGGAGGTCACTGTGGAACGAAAAAATTATACGCCAAATTACGAAACAAATTTTACTGAAAAAACATGACAAAAGACATAGCTAGGTATGTTAGAAAATGCGCAAAATGTCTTCTGAATAAAGTCAAAATAGGAAATAAAGAAGAACTCGTTCTAACTCTTACTCCTAATAAACCTTTTGACATTGTTGTAATTGATACCATAGGCCCATTGCCAGAATCGAGATATGGTAATAAGTTCGCGCTTACCATAATCTGCGATCTGAAAAAATACTTAGTTACAATATCAATACCTGATAAAAGTGCAAAAACCATCGCGTCAGCACTATTCGAAGGCTTTATTTTAATATACGGTGCTATGAAATCCATTAAATCAGATTTAGGCACTGAATTCAAAAATGAAATTTTTGCAAATTTAACCAGTTTATTAAATATTGATCACAACTTTTCTACACCATTCACCACGAAACAGTAGGAACTGTCGAAAGAAACCATAGAGTTTTTAATGAGTACCTACGTGCATACTTAGATGATTCCTTTGATTATTGGGATACATATTTGAGATATTTTACGTTTTGGCATAACACAACGCCAAATACGGTATTCGATAATAAACTTACTCCTTTTGAACTAATTTTTGGTAAAAAGGCCATTGTGCCATCTGAACTGAAGAACGAAAGAATTGAAACAATTTATAATATCGAAAATTATTCAAAAGAAGTAAAGTAGCGAATGCAAAAATGCCACGCCTTGGCTAAAGAGTTAGTAGAAAAACACAAAATAAGGAATAAAGATGCATATGACAAAAATGCACAACCAATAGTAGTAAACATAAACAATATGGTTTTAGTTCAAAAAGAACCACGGGAAAAACATAAAAACATATATCAAGGTCCATATTTAGTAACAGATATAGACGGTGTAAATGTAACCATTTTTGGTAATGAAAACAAAAAATACAAAATGGTACATAAAAACCTCATAAGAGGAGTACCTAGATAAATACAATCGGATGTACCCAATTTCATTTTGAGATAGTCAAAAAATTTTTTTTACTATTTCATTACGCTAATAAAGCAAATTTAAATCAAAATTTATCACACTTTAAAACCATACTTGATTTAAGTAAAAGCAAATTTAAATAAAAATATTTCAACGATGAAAACAATACGTATTGTAAGTAAAATAAACAAATAGAAAATGTATGTATAAGTTACTATACAAAACCGATGTAAATGAAATTTTGAAGTACAAAGAAAACAAACAAAAAGGTGTAAAAACTATTAATATTCATATATGTAAATATGTAGGCTTACAATAAATGGAAAACTACAAATAAATGTAATTAATTACATTAACTAGAGTAACTTAACTATATCTGCCACAAAAATCCATTTTTTGTTTTCTCTCAATTTGTTCAATTTGCTATTCGGAAGGTATTTGAAACCCATACCACCAAAAAAAGTTGAAGCCGACAAACTTGATCAACTTGTCGACTTCAACCTTTTTTTCGAAAAGGGGGATGGTGTAACAGCAGCCTTATGATCTTACCCTGTTTCCATTCACAATAGACAACAGGTGTTGAAACAAGTTGGAAACGGGGAGGTCGGCAAAAAAAGAAAAGGCGGCCATTATTATAATTTTGGACATGTTAAGAAAAACACGAAGCAAGTGTCTGGAGAACTAAAACATTTAATTGAAGTGTACAAACTAAGTTTAGTGCAAAAAACTCAAAAACATTTATTGTATTACAAACGAAAACTGAATAAAACAAAAGTACATAGAGTTAAACATAAACTACGTGTTTGGTTTTTGATAAGTGCGTGTGTGCATTAGAGTGCGCACAAGGACAATTTTTTGAAGAAGTTCCGAAATGGAACTTCACACTACTTCGGCTGATGACTACATGTGTGTGTGTGTGAGATATCTCTTCCTTGCCTTGTACATAAGTGTCGCTGCTTGCTGTGTTTTGTTGTTGCGATTATTTAATAACAGCATAGTGATGTCAACATTCGCCACAATATTACGTTGACGTAAGGTACGGCACGATATTGCACAAGAACGTTCAAGGACTCAAGAAGTATTGTACAATCAATTATGCCCTTAACGATATCATAAATTGCGATGAAATGGGCACTTTCAGATGCAGACGACATCTATCGAACTACCAAAAAAAAAAGATTAACAAGTAAGAACGGGACTGTCTTCGGCTGTGCCGAAGACTTCATACCTTTCATGAATGGGGCTGAACAATAATCTTATCCCGTTCGTAATCTCCGAATAATCGGATGTATAAGATAAGAAATATATAGTGAACAGATCTGCATACCTTAACGATTTTTAAGATAAATATAAAATAAAAAACAGGTAGGTACTTTGTGTGAGGATGCAAAGTTTCAGGTTTTTTGTGGTCTGCGTGTAAAAACTATGACTACGAATCACGTATTTCAAAAATATATGACGAAAACGTAACTATTTTATGAAATTTGATGAATTTTGAAGATTCTAGCCGTAAAAAAGGGGTCAAAATGACAGTTTATATGAAGTATATAATATATATACGACCGATCTCTATGATTTTTTCAGACAACAATATATGCTATATACGTAAGCATTTTGTGAAATTTTAAGCTTCTAACTGTTAAAACGGGGCAGAAATTGCGCAAAGTTTCTTATCTGAACAATCGGTTGTATGATATATATACTATGTGTATCACCGATCTCAATGATTTTTTCAGATATCAATATATGCTATACACGTAAGCAGTTGGTGAAATTTGAAGCTTCTAGCTGTTAAAATGGGGCCGAAATCGTAAAACAAAAAATATATATACTATATATATATACTATATATACCATCATATATATATTATATATATCACCGATCTCTATGATTTTTTGACACAACAATACATACTATATACGTAAGCAATCGGTGAAATTTGAAGCTTATAACTGTTAAAATGGGGAAGAAATTGCGCAAAGTTTGTTATCTGAACAATCGGTTGTATGGGATATATACTATATATACCACCGGTATCTATGATTTTCTCAGACAACAATATATATAAGTAAATATTCGGTGAAATTTGAAGCCTCTAGCTGTTAAAATGGGGCTAAAATTTGCGAAAATATATATATATATACTATATATATATACTATATATACCACCATATATATACTATATATACCACCGATCTTTATGATTTTTTCAGACAACAATATATGCTATATACGTAAGCATTCGCTGAAATTTGAAGCCTCTAGCTCTTAAAATAGGGCAGTAATTACGAAAAGTTCCTTATCTGAACAATCGGTTGTGGGGGATATATACTATATATACGACCGATCTCATAAATTTTTTCAGGCAACAATATGTGCAATATACGAAAGTATATGGTGAAGTTTGAAGCTTCAATCTGTTAAATTGGGTAAGATATTACAAAAATCCTCTTTTTCTGAAAAATCGGTTGTATGGAGGATATATGCTACAGTGGTCCGATCCGGTCGGTTCCGACAAATGTCTAATCGGACACCCAAATACACCTGCTCACCAAATTTTATCAAGATATCTCAAAAATTGAGGGACTAGTTTGCATACAAACAGACAGACGGACAGACGGACATGGCTAAATCAACTCAGCTCTTCAACCTGATTATTTCGGTATACTTAATGGTGGGTCTATCTATTTTCCTTTAAGGACTTACAATTTTCGGTTTCGTGACGAAATTAATATACCATTTCATTTTCATGAAAGGTATAAAAATAGGTAGGTAATCTGTGTGAGGATGCAAAGCTTCACGTTTTTTGTGGTCTGCATGTAAAAACTATGGCTACGAATCACGTATTTCAAAAATATATGACGTAAACGTAACTATTTGATGAAATTTGTTGAATCTTGAAGCTTCTAGCCGTAAAAAAGGGGTCAATATGACAGTTTATATGAAGTATATAATATATATACCACCGATCTCTATGATTTTTTCAGACAACAATATATGCTATATACGTAAGCAATCAGTGAAATTTGAAGCTTATAGCTGTTAAAATGGGGTAGAAATTGCGAAAAGTTTCTTATCTGAACAATCGGTTGTATGAGATATATACTATATATACAACCGATCTCTATGATTTTTTCAGACAACAATATATATAAGTAAATATTCGGTGAAATTTGAAGCCTCTAGCTGTTAAAATGGGGCTAAAATTTGCGAAAATATATATATATATATACTATATATATATACTATATATACCACCATATATATACTATATATACCACCGATCTTTATGATTTTTTCAGACAACAATATATGCTACATACGTAAGCATTCGCTGAAATTTGAAACCTCTAGCTCTTAAAATAGGGCAGTAATTACGAAAAGTTCCTTATCTGAACAATCGGTTGTGGGGGATATATACTATATATACGACCGATCTCATAAATTTTTTCAGGCAACAATATGTGCAATATACGAAAGTATATGGTGAAGTTTGAAGCTTCAATCTGTTAAATTGGGTAAGATATTACAAAAATCCTCTTTTTCTGAAAAATCGGTTGTATGGAGGATATATGCTATAGTGGTCCGATCCGGTCGGTTCCGACAAATGTCTAATCGGACACCCAAATACACCTGCTCACCAAATTTTATCAAGATATCTCAAAAATTGAGGGACTAGTTTGCATACAAACAGACAGACGGACAGACGGATAGACGGACATGGCTAAATCAACTCAGCTCTTCAACCTGATTATTTCGGTATACTTAATGGTGGGTCTATCTATTTTCCTTTAAGGACTTACAATTTTCGGTTTCGTGACGAAATTAATATACCATTTCATTTTCATGAAAGGTATAAAAAGGACTGCTCTTTGGAGAAGTTGTTCAAACCAATCAATCTACGCTTTACACGAATAGATTTTTGGTTACTCTTTGATATTCAGTTATAAATTGCCTTACATCCTTGATTATAAGTTCAATGATAGAAATTTATAAACACATCTATAGGTCAGCAACCTTAGTGGCGAACGTATTCCCAGCAATAGGCCTATAAGACCTGGCTACTGAAATCCAGAGTTATTCCCTCTTAGGTGTAAGGGAAGCCTTTTTCATAGCCAGGTCGCCATAGTGTTTTTCGGGAACTTGTGAGAAGAGTAGCCCAGCGTTTGAGTTGCTGCTTCGTTTCACAAAGTAATTGAGCAGTTTAGTAAAGCTTAACATAGCTTAGGGATTTTGGTTAACGGCAAAGTGCTTCAGACTCAGAAGTTACATGCGCAAACTGACTAAATGGGCTACAAGGAACTTGTTCTTTCTGCGATGGCGCGCTGAAACTGCTAAGAGCATCTTTTCGTGAAGAAGAAAAAGAAAAACCCCAACCTATCAAGGTTAGAGATTATTCACATACGCTCCATTAAGCGGAACAACAGCCTTGATTTCCTAAAAGTCACTTATGCATATACTTTTTATCGTATATCCAGGTTTAAAACTAGCTAATCCGAACACATCGAATGCATACTAAAGTGAAGAAAGGCGAACACACTTTTTGGTATTAACTGAAGTTTGTCCTAACTTGGCTTTGGCTGTTATTCCTAATATATAATCACAGAATTCAGCAGCCGGCTGCACGTGCATAAAAAAATATGAAAATAAGTAAGCCAGTGCCTACATATTTAAATGCTATTGAAGAATGCCGCATAACACTCGACACACATTGCTTTCATATTGAACGGATTATCGATTTATTAAATTCCTATATATGTATATATATAATAGAGCGGGTCAAATTGTTTGGATGGATTTTTTTCATCAGGAGTATAACAAAAACGTAATCTACAGATGATTCTAAGAAAAATTGCTGAATACACCATAGCTCTAAGTCCGATTTCGAGTCCCCGCCTTTTACAAAATAGACATTTTGCCATATGAATGTAGGGTTTGGCCAAAAAATCTTCATAGCTTCTGATAGAATTATAGAAAAAATATCATATTGGGCTTACTTTGAAGGTATTTTACTTCAATTTCAGAATCTGTATTAATATCTATAGTGTTTTTGAATTTTAGTATAGATATCAAGTTTAAATTATGAGAAATTTGCCTAAAATGAAACTTCAACTACTATATTATCATTTTTAACAAATTTCTTATGGAAATTATTTTTTTTCTTTACAGCTAAAATAAGTTCAGAACATTTCCAACAACTTTCATTCAGACAGTTTTTTTTTCGAATTCGTTTTAGTAGAAAAATATATTTTCAAGTAATAAGCAAAAAAAAGATGATAAAAAAATTTTAAGGTCTACTTTTATATAAATGGACCAAAAAATAGAAGACAATTTTTCCTTTAATACAGACATAATCTGGTTGAATTTTGACTAAAAAACTTTAACAATAGCTCTTGTAAAAGAATTTTGGGATTTAAAACTATGAAGGTGGAGCGCAATCTTTCAATTTAAGGCAAACCATGTACTTGGGATTAACTAATTGATTATTTAAAATTTAAGCACGCGCTCTACCTTTATAATTTTAAATCCCAAAATTCCTTTACAAGAGCTATTGTTAAAGTTTTTTAGTCAAAATTCAACCAGATTATGTCTGTATTAAAGGAAAAATTGCCTTCTATTTTTTGGTCCATTTATATAAAGGTAGTCCTTAAAATTTTTTTTATCATCTTTTTATTTTCACTTTTTTAGTGCTGCCACAATTTTGGGTTCTGACTCACGGCCCTAGTTTCAAGTCTCTAGCTCACCGGGAAGTTACTTAAAAATCGATTGCAAGATTCCCCTCTTTTTTAAGGATTTGCAGTTATCTTGACTAGCGCGCCACCTAGCGGAAATTTGTTTTCTATAAGTTGTCTTGCCAATAGCCCTCTAACTAAGTGCCAAGTTTCAAGTCTCTAAGTAATCGGGAAGTTAGTTAAAAATGGATTGAAAGATTCCCAAATCAAAACTAATTCTCTTAATATCTCGATCCATCCGCCACCTAGAGAATTGTGTTTGATTAAATATTGCATTGTAACCGGGTCCTGACTCAAGGCCCAAGTTTCAGGTCTCTAGCTCACCGGGAAGTTACTTAAAAATCGATCGCAAGATTCCCCCCGTTTTTAAAGGACCACATAGCGGAAATTTGTTTTCTATAAGTTGTATTGTCAATAGGCCTCTAACTAAGTGCCAAGTTTCAAGTCTCTGGGTAACCGGGAAGTTAGTTAAATATGGATTGAAAAATTCCCAAATTAAAATTTGTTTACTTACTTATCAAATGTTGCATTGTCACCAGGTTCTGATCCAAGTCTCTAGTTCACCGACAAGTTACTCAAAAACCGATCGCAAGATTCCCCTTGCTTTTCAGGGATTTGTAGTTATCTCAATTAGCACGCCACCTAGCGGAACTTAGTTTTCTATAAATTGTATTGTCACAAAGCTTCGAACTGTGTGCCAAGTTTCAAGTCTCTAGGTCATCGCGAAGTTAGTTAAAAATGGATTGAAAGATTCCCAAATCAAAATTAATTTTCTTAATATCTAGATCCATGCGTCACCTAGCGAAATTTTTTGATCAAATATTGCATTGTCACCGGGTTCTGACTCACGGCCCAAAGTTCTGGTCTCTAGCTCACCGGGAAGTTACCTAAAATCGATCGCAAGATTCCCTTCGTTTTTTCAGGGATGTTCAGGGGTTTTCTTTTATCTTGATTCGTCTGCCACCTGGCTGCATTTTGTTTCCCACGAATTGTAGTTCCATCGACTCGCAAATTATGTGCCAAGTTACAAGTTTCTAGGTAACCGGAAAGTTAGTTAAAAATGGTTTGAAAGATTCCCAAATCAAAATTAATTTTCTTAATATCTCGATCCATGCGCCACCTAGCAAATTTTTTTTGATAAAATATTGCATTGTCACCGAGCTCTGACTCACGGCTCAAGTTTTATAACTCCAGCTCACCGGAAAGTTACTAAAAAATCGATTGCATGATTCCCCTCGTGTTCAAGGATTGTAAGATTGCTAAGTGAGTTAGCGCGCCACCTATCGAAATTTTGTTTTCTGTAGATTGTATTGTCACCAAGCCTCGAACTGTGTGCCAAGCTTCAAGTCTCTAGCTCACCGGCAAGTTACTCAAAAACCGATCGCAAGATTCCCCTCGCTTTTCAGGGATTTGTAGTTATCTCAATTAGCACGCCACCTAGCGGAACTTTGTTTTCTATAAATTGTATTGTCACAAAGCCTCGAACTAAGTGCCAAGTTTCAAGTCTCTAGGTCACCGAGAAGTTAGTAAAAAATGGATTGAAACCAAATCAAAATTAATTTTCTTAATATCTCGATCCATGCGTCACCTAACGAAATTTTTTTGATCAAATATTGCATTGTCACCGGGTTCTGACTCACGGCCCAAAGTTCTGGTCTCCAGCTCACCGGGAAGTTATTTAAAAACAGATCGCAAGATTCCCTGCGTTTTTTTTCAAGGATTTTCAGGGATTTTCGTTTATCTCAATTCGTCTGCCATCTGGCTGCATTTTTTTTCCACGAATTGTAATGCCATCGACTCGCAAACTAGAAGTTAGTTAAAAGTCGATCGCAAAATTTCCATTTTAAAATTAATTTTCTGTATATCCCGATCCGTGCGCCACCTAGCGGATTTTTTTTCACTTGCATTGTAATGTCTCCCAGATCTGAACTATGCTCTGAGAATTAAGTATTTAGCTCGACGGGAAGTTGCCGAAAAAGACTTTTCCGTGGGTCAAAAATTCGTATGGAAATGAGGGGACAAACATGAAAGCGACTTAATATAAAGGCATAAAAAATACATCTTTTATAATTTTAATGTAATATATTTAAAAAATTATTTTTTTACTTAGAATTGACCATTTTAACGTATTTTTCAAAACAAAAGTAATGTTTTGTTATTATTTTTTAAAATCTTTTTTGCTCTCCATTTGTATGATCAGTGATGAACAAGAACGAGAATTATCTACAAATCTTAAATATTTATATCAAATGGCCAAAGCAATTTCAAATGGTGCTGTTTCAGTTGCTTTAGCTAACATAAAACCAGGAGCAGTTGTACATTCTCGATGGCTAACCAAAGCAAGCAGGGTATTACGTCTATATACAACAACTAATACACCATCGGAAAATTTGAAAACTCTAGCAGAATTTATGTGCCAATGTATTTCAATGTAAAATACTATAATTCTGTTGTATACGGCAGTGTACTTTTATCAAAGTTTATTCGTTGGACACGATACCTACCATGTAATTTAAAATACGTTAAAATGCTCAATTTTAAGTAAAACAAGTAAGGAAGGTTAAGTTCGGGTTTAACCGAACATTACATACTCAGTTGAGAGCTATGGTGGCAACATAAGAGAAAATAACCATGTAGGAAAATGAACCGAGGGTAACCCTGGAATGTGTTTGTATGACGTGTATCAAACGAAAGGTGTTAATTAGTATTTTAAAAGGGAGTGGGCCTTAGTTCTATAGGTGGACGCCTTTTCGAGATATCACCATAAAGGTGGACCAGGGGTGACTCTAGAATGTGTTTGTACGATATGGGTATCAAATTAAAGGTATTAATGCGGGTTTTAAAAGGGAGTGGTGGTAGTTGTGTATGTGAAGGTGTTTTCCAGATGTCGACCAAAATGTGGACCAGGGTGACTCAGAACATTTTCTGTTTGATACCGTTAATTTATTTATATATGTAACACCACGAACAGTATTCCTGCCCAGATTTCAAGGGTTTTTTATTTCGCTCTGCAGAACTTTTTCATTTTCTTCTACTTAATATGGTAGGCGTCACACCCATTTTACAAAGTTTTTTTTCTAAAGTTATATTTTGCGTCAATAAACTAATCCAAATCCATGTATCATCCCTTTTTTCGTATTTGGTATAGAATTATGGCATTTTTTTCTTTTTTCGTAATTCTCGATATCGAAAAAGTGGGCGTGGTCATAGTCCGATTTCGGCCATTTTTTATACCAATACAAAGTGAGTTCAGATAAGTACGTGAACTAAGTTTAGTAAAGATATATCGATTTTTGTTCAAGTTATCGTGTTAACGGCCGAGGGGAAGGACAGACGGTCGACTGTGTATAAAAACTGGGCGTGGCTTCAACCGATTTCGCCCTTTTCACAGAAATAAGTTATAGTCCCAGGATCTAAGCCCCTACCAAATTTCACAAGGATTGGTAAATTTTTGTTCGACTTATGGCATTAAAAGTATCCTAGACAAATTAAATGAAAAAGGGCGGAGCCACGCCCATTTTGAAATTTTCTTTTATTTTTGCATTTTGTTGCACCATATCATTACTGGAGTTGAATGTTGGCATAATTTACTTATATACTGTAAAGATATTGAATTTTTTGTTAAAATTTGACTTAAAAAAAAATTTTTTTTAAAAGTGGGCGTGGTCGTTCTGCGATTTTGCTAATTTTTATTAAGCATACATATAGGAATAGGAGTAACGTTCCTCACAATTTTATCATGATATCTTCAACGACTGCCAAATTACAGCTTGCAAAAGTTTTAAATTACCTTCTCTTAAAAGTGGACGGTGCCACGCCTATTGTCCACAATTTTACTAATTTTCTATTCTGCGTCATAAGTTCAACTCGCCTATCATGTTTCATCGCTTTATTCGTCTTTGGTAATGAATTATCGCAATTTTTCGGTTTTTCGAAATTTTCGATATCGAAAAAGTGGGCGTGGTTATAGTCCGATATTGTTCATTTTAAATACCGATCTGAGATGAGTGCTCAGGAATCTACGTACCAAATTTCATCAAGATACCTCAAAATTGACTCAAGTTATCGTGTTAACGGACGGACGGACGGACGGACATGGCTCAATCAAATTTTTTTTTGCCATCCTGATGATTTTGATATATGGAAGTCTTTATCTATCTCGATTCCTTTATACCTGTACAACCAACCGTTATCCAATCAAAGTTGATATACTCTGTGAGCTCTGCTCAACTGAGTATAAAAATATTGTGTTTTTTTGCTTATTATTTGCAAATATATTCGAAAAAAGAAAAACTGTCTGAATGAAAGTTGTTGGAAATATTCTGAACTTATTTTAGCTGTAAAGAAAAAAAAATTCCATAAGAAATTTGTTAAAAATGATAATATAGTTGGTGATGCGGTTTGTGTGTTGGTAGCAGCTGCGAGTTGATTTGGTGGACTGTATGCGGATGCGGAGATACCTTTCCAATGCAAATCATAAAATGCCGTGTTTTGATTAACTTCGCCTTAATTATAACAATACACTTTATTGTAATACAACTAATAAATATATTCACAATTAATTAATTGTGGCGGTATGTAGTGCACAGCGAAAAAAGCAAGTAGATAAGTAGAAAATTCAAAGGCGAATGCAAAAATATAAGAACATGTGAATAAGGCAAATGTCAAACATGATTGACGATGCTTGCGTATTAACCCTTTCAGTGCTATTATGAAAACTTTAAGATTATGTTAATTCGAACTCAACATACCGCCGCCCTTGAACTATCTATGATAAAAAATTTACATAGCATGATTAATGAAGCATACTAATTTACAATGCAAAATATCAAAATCAATGAATTTCATTTCTATTGATAAATATATGAAGCCTATGAATTTTCCTCGTGGAATAAATCCTCCTTCGTCGGTATTAGGCAAAGTTTTACGATAGGTTTAACCAGTTCCCCATTTGGCGTCTTCAAAGTGACCACTCGTACACGCCCGTCTGTACCGGGATGGCATTTTAATACTCTCGCCATAGTCCACTTCGTCGGTGGTGTTGATTCATTGGCAACGGCAACTATATCGTCTTCTGCGAAGTTACGTGAAGGGCGAAACCAGTTAGATCGACGCTGTAGACTGGCTTGGTATTCGTCTCTCCACCGACGCCAGAAATGCTGTCTCATAGCAGAGATCGCTTGCCAACGCTGACGAAGACTTCCACAGAACCCTTGACCCTCAGGTTCTGGGATTGATTTCAACGGTTCGCCGATGATAAAATGACCGGGAGTTACGACTTCCAGGTCAGCCGTGGATGGAGAATTGTCGCAGAGCGGGCGGGAGTTTACGCAAGCTTCTATATCCGTCAACAATGTGGTGAACTCTTCGTAGGACAACAGCGTTTCGCCTAGCATGCGCTTCAGATGGTACTTTATTCGCTTAATAACAGTCTCCCAGTAACCTCCCATGTGGGGCGCTGATGGGGGGTTGAAGCGCCACTCTATTTTGGACTCGGTGAAAAAAGAATGGAGTTTGGTGTCCGCCATGCACTTTTGGAATGCCATGCGCAACTCCTTCTCAGAGCCAAAATTTGTGCCATTGTCCGACGACATAACTTTACAATTCCCTCTGCGATTCATGAATCTCTTAAAGGCATTAAGAAACCCAGGCGTTTACAAGTCGCTAACAAACTCTAAATGCATCGCCCCAGTGCACATGCAGACGAATGAACAGATATACCCCTTGGTAGCCTTCGCACCTCTTCCATGGGTGAATTTGTAGTTGTATGGCCCAGCGAAATCGACAGCGGTGCGCGTAAAACATCGAGCGAAGGTAGTTCGAGCCGCAGGCAAGTCTCCCATTGACTGGGTAGCGAGATTACGGTTCACCAATGTACCTTTCACGCATTTTTGGTAAATGATGCGAATTAGATTGCGGGCGCCGATAACCCAATACCGGCGCTGTAGTATTGTTTGCATAATGCGGGGCCCAGCGAAGAGCGTATCACCATACACGAGACGAAACCCTACGACAAGGCTACAATGAGTTCATGCAGGAACTTATCGATATGAAACATATGGAGGTTGCATCAGAATCACCTTACAATACTTTTTACATGCCGCATCACCCTGTTGTAAAGGAATCGAGCATTACAACTAAATTAAGACGCGTTATTCGTCGGCCCCCAATTGCAATCCGATTTGTTTTCTGTTTTAACGCGCTTCAGAACGCATCGCTACGCTATGACCGCAGGCATTGCAGAGACCCCCTTGAGATGAACCAATTCCCGTAATGAAAACTGCTGACGCTTTCCGTTGTACGCCTAAACGTTGAACTAGTGCCTCGGTTACGAAAGAGGCATGCGACCCCGAATCGAACAACAAACGTGCGAGTTGGAAGCGATCTGAACAATCGCGTACTTTAACAAGCGCAGTGGCGAACAAAACAGTTCTTTCTTTAAGCAGGGTGCTAGAGTTGGTGTTCAAACACGAGGAGGTGCATCCGGACGAGGTATGTGCGGTGGACTCAAACCCAGAGACAGTTGCGCTTGCTTGCGGTGTACTGGTTGCGGTTAGTGCAGACGGAGTATCGTTAGATACGTTGTTGGCCAAAGGCGAACTGGTTGCGCTATTACTTGCCAGGTTAGTATTGTGCAGCAATGTGTGATGGCGTTGACGGCACACCCTACATGCGGACGTGCTTTTGCATTTCGCCTTGTAATGGCCGGAGCTGAGGAAATTTGTGCACAGGCGGGATTCTGATACGAATTTAGATTTGGCTTTTACATCTAGATCACGAAACCTGTCACAGCTGTATATTTTATGCGTGCCATTACAAGAGGTGCAAGTGGGGCTGTTTTGATCTTGCACGGCGTGAAACACGTTCGTTGATTTGCTAACTGTATTGGCTTTACCTTTATTTAATACGGACGTAGCTGTTGAGGGAAGCATCGACAGAGAGCGACATCTGACTTCCAAAAACGATACTAATTGCTCGAATGTTGGAGGCTCATCACTGACGAGTGACAACTCCCACTGTTTTCGCGTTTCGAAAGCCAGCTTATTTACTACCTCGTATACAAGCCAATCATCCCAAAAGTCGACTGGGCGCCTTAAACCCTTAATTTCGCGTATGTGTTGTTGAAATGTGTCAATTACCCCCTTCATTGATTCAGCGGAGTCACAAGCTACTTTTTTTTACGTTGGACATAGCTCTCAGATGACCTTCCACTATTACACGCACTACTTTATAACGTGATTTTAAGAGCTCCCAAGCTTCTTCATAATTTGCATCACTTACTTGAAAGCCGTTTATTATTTTTAACGCTTCACCTTTCAAACAACTGCGCAGATAGTGAAGTTTTTGTTCAGCTGACAATGCGGTGTTGCGATCAACCAACGAAGAAAATGCGTCGAAAAACCCAATCCATTCCGTAGCGTTGCCGGAAAATGTAGGAAGCTCCATCTTTGGTAGGCGTATTGCAGCAGATACTGGCGCTGCCGAAGGCGTTGATTTCAACTCCTCACAACATTTCTTAATGCGATTAAGACTGGATAAGGCAGTTGTATACCATGCCTCAGCTTGTATTCTCGTGTTTTCCTCTACCTCCATGTTTTCGGTTCCGCACGAGATTTCAACCGCATCCTGTGCAGTATTAAAACGGACCCACTGCTCACTTAGTAACTGAAGATAACTATTTATATTTTCGGCATCCATTACATGTGATTCATCGGTAGTCTTGGTCATTTACCGCTTGATGGCATTGAGTGCAGAATCGCGAGTTTTGACGGAATTGGACATTTTATTTGTTTGCTTTTGGCGATTTGTTCGTAGCTCTTAAATATCGTACGATACTTGCAAGGGCAAATGAAGGACGACGCGGTTGTCTCGAAATTTGAAAATATTATATAAATGTTATAATTTTTGTAAATTTTGTTTATATATGGGGTATTCCATCCCATTTCGACCAATTTTGAACCCGACCCCTTTAGAATTGGCTGAAAGTTTATCTTCTTTTTCTTTTCTAGCTTACGAAAGACGTTTTTCAGAATTTTTTCAAATTTTTTCATCCAACTCAAAAAAAGTTATGAATTGTTAAAAAAACACCGTCTTTGTTTTCAAAATGCTATAACTTTTTCAAAAATCGACCGTTTGGCATCTTTTTTTTTTTAAATTTGTTTTTAAATGTACTTTTCGGAAAAAATTCAAACAAATTTAAAAATTTTTTTTTTTTTTGTAATTTTTCAGTTTTTCGAGATTTTTCGAATTTCGCCATTTTTTTTTTCTCATAAAAAACTTCAATCAACTATGCAATCATCCCCACTAATCCCGGAGTGGGCCGATTTTTTTTTTTATTTAATTGAAAAAAAAACTATAAAATTTTTTTTGTATTTTTTCCGAAAAGTACATTTAAAAACAAATTTAAAAAAAAAAGATCCCAAACGGTCAATTTTTGAAAAAGTTATAGCATTTTGAAAACAAAAACGGTGTTTTTTTAAAAATTCATAACTTTTTTTGAGTTGGATGAAAAAATTTGAAAAACTTCTGAAAAACGTCTTTCGTAAGCTAGAAAAGAAAAAGAAGATAAAGTTTCAGCCAATTCTAAAGGGGTCGGGTTCAAAATTGATCGAAATGGGATGGAATACCCCATATGTAAATGTACGAATGTTCCTATATGTAAAGGATATCTATGCTGATATTTTATTTGTTGCTGCTGCAGAGGGAAAATCAAAGTTAATATGTCTTACGAAAAAACATACGAGCCGACGTGTGTAAGGGATCGTAGAGGGCAAATGAATGTTAGGGATTTTTCCAGTGCAAAATATATTGCGGCACTTTTTCCTATGGCTCGAATTTATTGTAATATATTTGTATATACAAGTTATAATTCTGAAAATGTATGAATAACATATTGTATCTGCAATCTTATACTTGTACTAGCGAATTTCGAATTTGCAAATTGAATACGGTTCGTCAGACCAAAAAATGGTGATGCGGGTTGCGTGTTGGTAGCAGCTGCGAGTTGATTTGGTGGACTGTATGTGGATGCGGAGATACCTTTCCAATGAAAATCATAAAATGCCGTGTTTCGATTAAGTTCGCCTTAATTATAAAAATACACTTTATTGTAATACAACTGATAAATATATTCACAATTAATTAATTGTGGCGGTATGTAGTGTACAGCGAAAAAAGCAAGTAGATAAGTAGAAAATTCAAAGGCGAATGCAAAAATATAAGAACATGTGAATAAACATGATTGACGATGCTTGCGCATTAACCTTTCAGTGCTATTATGAAAACTTTAAGATTATGTTAATTCGAACTCAACAATAGTAGTTAAAAGTTCATTTTAGGCTAATTTCTCATAATTTAAACCTAATATCTATACTAAAATTCAAAAACACTATAGATATTTATACAGAAATGTACGTAAAATATGTAGATTACGTTTTTGCTATACTCCTCATGGGGAAAAATTCGACCCGCTCTAATATACAATCATGAATGAATGAATATGAAATGCCAATCATAAGGCGCACAAGATGCACTTAACATTGCCACAAGGCTTGTACGAGTTTAAAATGAACTATGCCCGCACAGTAAAATGAATTGACCAAGTTGCAAAGCATTTGAGTCGTCACCCACAATTGCATATTCATAAGTACATATACGTCTATTTCTGTATTGGCAATCATACATATACACTTTTATCTTTATACGCGCATAGTATTTAAGTAGGGCTAGGTGGTTCGTTGTTCAAGTTTTGGCACAAATATATGCAGAAACTACTTCAGCCATGCTTGGTCATCATTTTATCACCTCTTTATGTAGGATAAATAATGGAAGAGAAACATATCCAATGGCCAAAAATAACCAACTTTAAATAATTCGAAGCAACCAGCAACATTGCATTAACTGTGTATGTGTGTGTGACTGTCGTTAAGCTTTCATGTAAAACTTATAAACACATGTTATTAAAGATAAGCATGAGTTAGGAGAAGTATATTTCTTAATTCCGCAAACTATAATATCGTAACGAATTTAGATAAATTCTGCTTATTTGCAACTTTCTGCTAACGTTCGAATGGCTAAACTGTTGAATAAACAACTCCAATATTCAATAATGCAAAAATGGTCTATATTAGACTACTTTGAAAGTACTTCACAATAACACTTAACCTCACAACAAATAGCGCGCTTAAATCAAACTGATTTCTGACTACTCAGCTTGAGCTGCTTTTATACTCTCTGCCCAAATGTCTAGACGTTTCTTCTTCTAGAATTCTCTACCTGGTCACCAGTCATACGCGCGTGTATTTGTAGCGTGTAACCATATGCGTGTGTATGTAAGTACTACTTCGGCTGATGATGACATGCGTTTGCGAGTATCTCTCTGCTGCTTGTGTATGTGTGTACACGATAATTAATGTGTTTATATAGCTTGCTTTAAAGTTTTTGTTATTGTGCATTTATTAGTGATGTGAATATTCGTCACAATATATACTTAAAAAGCAATGAAAGATACTCTTGGCCTCAACCAGGTCTTGCCTCCACCAGGTAGTTAAAAATTCTCTAGCACAGAAATTTTAGCATTCTTGTCTGCAGCCATGATATCGGCAAAAAGAGTGAAGTATCTACTCCACCATTTTCTCATCCTGACAACTTCTGAAGAGCGAGCTTGTGGGTATATGCCATCGTCAAAGTATTACTGCAATATCAAAGTAACCCGTTATGCTCGCTTATGATGACTGGAACGTCATGTGCATAAGACGTAAGTTTCACTGGTCTTCCGTCAAAGCACCCAAGCAATTATTTTATAATCAGCGTCTACAGAATTTGTGATAAACCTCACCCTCAGGCTGGATAAACTACAATCGAGTTGAGACTGTCCATGATTACTCATTTCGAGACATTCTTGAAAGCTCCGGCAAAGTCCAGAAAAACACCTTGGGCATATTCCTGGTGTTGCAGGGCTTTCTCTATATTCATCACAAGATCAGAAAAGATGTCAAACTAATTGGCCTGTAGTCTTTCAGATGGATTTGACTGGTTTTTCCCGCTTTCGATATGCAAACTACTCGAGCCGTTCTCCAAAATTTGTTAGACTAAAATTTATTAGGCTGCAAAACTGCATACTCAAACGATTCAGAGAACTCCAAATAAACATTGCGAAATTATCATAATATATTCCTGAATTATCGAGCTTTCCGAAAATGGTTATGAGATTAGCTTTGTATAATTTCCCTTTCAAAATTCTAGAAATTTTTTCTTAAAATTTTGAAAACAAAAAAGAATTTAATAGACGTAATTTTATAGAAATTAACATTTAGGATCTGCGGTATACTGTGATGATCCGGAAATAAACAGATCCTACAAGCTTTCAGATCACTGTAGCGTTTTCCAAGTGGAAGTATTAACCGCAACCAAAGCAGTAGAAAGACTGGAAGAGAACAGTGTCAGTTTTTATATTGATAGCCAAGCAGCAGTTAAGGCATAGCACAGCATCTAAATGAGTGTTAGAGTGTAAGCAGTCTCTGGAGAGAATCGGGACAGGGTGAAGCATACATCTATATTGGACCCCAGGGCATATGGGAATAGATGGGAATGAAAAAGCAGATGAACTAGCTAAAATGGGCGCATCCCTTGAAACTTGCTCCATAGACGTCCCAATTAGATTGGGCGAGAGTAAAAGAAGGCAAGAGGTGCACATAATCGACCAAGCGGGAAATGCGTGAGTTCAAGCGAGGGGTAGTGTCGAAGATTATGTGTTGGTCTTGCAACCGTAGACTAATAAAGTAGCTTCTCTCATTTAAAAGAGAGGACTGTAGACTCATGAGGGATATTCTGCCTGGACACTGCCTTCTGGCCTCGCATGCCTTAAAATGAGGTTTGGTCAGTGATAGCAGATGTAGGAAGTGCGGGTTGGAGGCGGAAACGATCGTGCTCATGCCCTGCGCTTGACAGGCTAAGACTCCAGATATTAGGAGTGATACAGCTGTCAGATCTAGAAGCAGCAAGTGTCTTAGGTCCTAGAAAGCTTCTAGTATTTGCCAAGAGGACGGAATTATTTTATAACATAGGTCCTGGTTTTTGATAGGGTTTGGTCGTTAAAATAAACTTCTGGTAACACTACAGTCCATGTGAGGTCCTCATGGACCGGCCAGTTCAACCTTACCTAACACTGCTATCTTTCTGTTAAATTTATTTAAAATTCACCCTACACCCGGCCGTATACACATTCGTAGAACATTTCCTAGTCATTAGGTGGTGGAGGCGTTTGACTTAGTACCACCCTAATGTGCATGGTTGAAATGGTACGCCACTTAGCCACCAATGCCTATGTCTTTGGTTTCATATGCCACCGTTGGTATTTTCTCTATACAACGTTTTACTTTAACTAGTTTTGCTTTCTTTGCATACGCCTCATCTGATTGTGCCTTTACTCTGTTTTATACCCCGCTGTATTTGTACACAAGGTATTATAATTTTGATTGGATAACGGTTGGTTGTGCACGTATAAAGGAATCGAGATAGATATAGACTTCCTTATATCAAAATCATCAGGATCGAAAAAAATTTGATTGGGCTATGTCCGTTGGTCCGCCCGTCCGTCCGTCCGTCCGTTAACATGATAACTTGAGTAAATATTGAGATATTTTCACCAAATTTAATACACGAGCTTATCTGGACCCAGAATAAATTGGTATTGAAAATGAGCGAAATTGGATGATAACCACGCCCACTTTTTATATATATAACATTTTGGAAAACACAAAAAACCTGATTATTTAGTAAGCAATACACCTAGAATGCTGAAATTTTCCATGTTGAATTTTACTTTCTAAATTGAATTATAACATTAAATTGGAAAACACTAAAATTTTTGAAAACGGGTGTGGCACCGCCCCTTTTATGACTAAGCAATTTTCTATGTTTCGGGAGCTATAACTCGACGAAAAATTAACATATCGTAATTGTGTACACATATTTTCCTTATAGCAGAAAATATTTCTAGTAAAAAACACCACGGCAACTTAGATATAAAACAAGTTTAAAAGGGTCGTAGACTAAAATAAAAAGCTATAACTTGGCAAAAAATAGTTTTGAATCAATGATATTTCACTTATCAAGTTTTATTGTAAGAGGAAATGGGGAGAAATTTTTTTTTTTAAACGGGCGGTGCCACGTGTTATGTAGAAAAGTAATTTATAAGAAATGAAATGTACAATTGAAGCTCACGCTGTTCGGTTACCCCCGAACTTAGACACCTTTACTTGTTTTATTCTTGTTTTTATTATGTCTCGCCCAACCATTTGCCATTTCATTTGTACTATATTGTGCAATAACTTTTACATAATCGGATCCAAATTTTGATCACGTATACGCCCCGGTGTCTGATTACTTATGTAGGTATAAACAGATTGGGAACAAATAACTTAATGGTGCATAAAATTGCATTACTTACTTCTGCTGCTCAATGAATGTATGTATTCGAATGCATTTAATTTGCATATTTACCGATAGTTAGCATAGAGAACTTAGAAGATTAAAATTTCTTCTTAATGCACCTGCTTATGTACAGATGCAAGTGTGGGTGACGCTATTAATTACCTCTTAGTTTGTAAATGGGCTATTGACCTTATACAAAAATACCACAAAAACTGCTTAAGGCTTGATACTCACATGTAGGAAATTATAATTCAAGGAAAAACCATACGATATTCAACCACCATTTTCTACTGTCTAGAAATGCGCCTATATTTGCCTCCACAGATTGTTCGGTTTAGTTCAATGCATGACACCAGACCGAATGCAAAATAATAAAATAATTTGCCTTATTGTTTAGCTTATTATATATTGCTTAGGACATTGTACGAGACTGTGTATATTAAAATGTGCTAAACAGATAATGAGATGTAGTGAATTGTACTGGTTTTCGGTATTATTTATTGACCTTCTTCAGTATTCATGTAGAATCCTTTCAAAATATTGTCTGGACCCTAAAGAGATGGGTTAGAGAACGTTTTTGATATCAAGCTTATAACTAGAGTTGTCACGAATATTCGGCAACTATTCGGTATTCGGCCTATTCGGCCACTTTTTTGCTATTCGGTATTCGGCCGAATAGTGCGTATTATATATTATTTATTAGAATATCAAATCATGTAAAAAAGACACGTTATATTAATAAAAATTATGTATTTATTTCCAAATTAAAACACTTTAGTATTTAAAATTCATCAGTGGTAAGTTATGATGGATAAAAACAAGCTTTTCAGCATTTTTGGGTAGCAAACGATTACGCTTTTCATCGCAAATGTTACAGCCTCAGAAAATAACCTCTCACTCTACACGCTACTTCCAGGAGAAGAAAGATAAACTTTAGCAAATTTCGAAAGGTTTGGGTATTGTTTTTCGTTTACTAACCACCACTTGTAAGGATCGGCCTTCCGATCTAGGCGAATAAAAATCCAACTCGTTTGCAACAGCATTCTTCTCCTCGTCCTCCTCATCATTAGCATTTCGCATATTATCTGTAGCGACTTCCTCAAAGCAGTTCCAGAAACTGTCGTGTATTTCAGTGGTCCTATCATTTTCATTCAAGTTTCTTTTCTTATGAACTGGAGAAGAATCGTCATCGGTACTACTAGATTCATCACAACTAAGATTCATTATAACTAACTCGCCCCGACAAGCATGTATTTCGTGCCGAATATTCGGCGCTTCGGCCATCAGCGTTGCCGAATATTCGGTATTCGGTATTCGGCCAATTCACTATTCGTGGCATCTCTACTTATAACACTTCTATAAAAAAAAAACCGATAACGTTTCGTGATACACCTAGAACTGGTCCATAATAAATAAATGAATATTTCTCCATTAAAAAATCGATAACACTGCAAACAAATCGATAAATCCCCGATAACAAATCGAAACAATTTTTGATAACAAATGGAACTTTCCTAGAACAAGTCGATAAATTTTCGATAACAAATTTGTTCGATGAGGCTATAACGGTCTCGTCGATGAAAATCAATAACATTGCCCTTCGATTTTACTCCGATAACTCGTCGTAAATGGTTGATATCGATAAAAACCATCAACCCTCGATAACTTATCAATATCTCCTCCTCGGTTAAGGTACCGGTTTCGCTTTTATTTTCCTATCGTTCCTTTTCTCTAGCCCTTTTGCCTTTTATTTCCCACCACCACACCGTACATTACGCCTACACTTACATAGTGGAATTCCCCTCTACATGTTACCATTCCTACATTTTACCATTACAGTTACCCTAAACTTACATTATGTATTCCCACATGCCGCATATGACTACAACTTAGCATAAACTTATAGCTACTAGGCAGGACCAAAGATATTTACACACAAAAACCTCGAAAGCTCGGTTTCTATAAAGACCTACTTCAAAATCTTGGGTGAGCCGATTACTTTCTTTTCTCTACACAAACCCTTCAACCTGGAAAGCTATTTTTGTTGATGAACTCCGTTAAGAACTGTTTTTTGCTATGCTAAGAGAACGGGGGTAAGAGAAAACTTACAGCTCATACCTTTACCGTCTCCAAGACGCTGAATAAATTGAGGGTATTTTTATCCTCCAGCGGGTTAGAAAACACCCGCGGCAAGTATGCCTGCCCAATTGTCAACCTAACCTACCCGTGGCGAATTCTATTTCTATAGCAGCCGGGGGCTCTAGCGACCCCAAGTTCCTTATGGAAGTAGGGGGTAGAGGGCGGGATGGCCCAGAAGGTTTAATGTGGTCGGGTATTTGCACATTGGTTCACCATTTACTCTTCTATTGGTTGTCTGGACATCGATTCTTCATCCGCCTATACACCTCCTAGTTGGCATCGGCTCACCATTCATTGCCCCGCTGTTTTTTTTTAACTTCGAATCTTCCGTCAGCGATCGAGCGGTGGCTTGGAAAAGAATTTGTTCGACTCGGAGGAAGCTGAGTGGTACTTCAACCCTTGACGATGCACCATTAAGGTAACGATTTAACAGACCTCATTCTAGCACATAGCCTCGTTCAAATGAGGTTGACAATTGGGTTGGTTGAGCTGTGAAGCTATAAAGTCTTGAATCCATTTTCGGCATAATGTTTATCTTTTCGCCGACGGACGACGTGGCCGGCATTGATAGGCGAACTTTTTATAATTACATATAAAAATAATACGATAGCTGAGCCCAGGAATTCTAGCAGGTTGTGTAGCGCAACCCCCTCTAAGGGTTGCCAAGGCAATTCAAAGCTCCTTTAACGGAATTGTGAGCATCACGTACCCATGGCAAATCCTGTTTATTTAGAAAGCAAGGCTCTGGCGATCCCAATTTCCTCACGGAAGGAGAGGGTTGGATGGCCTAGGGAGTTTCAGCGTGGAAATATCAATTCGTTCCCGAGCTACTAGCTTAATGGTAATATTATTCGAAAAACACCTGCTCAATACCTCCTCTCAGAACATCAAGGCGAAGAAAATCTTATTCTTTGCGAATTTGGCGTCATTATGAACAATTATGTGTTTCGGTCCTAACGCTAGTAAATATGTAGCATCTCTCAACTGGTTGACTTTAATCGACGTGGCCTTGATCCGAAATATGGTCAACTATAGAACCTGATTCCAACATACGGGAGCATTATGGAGACTCCAAGACAGGAGAGGGATGCCCAATTCGAAGAAAGAAAGGTGACGCCATTGGGTGCTGGCTGATAAGAATAATGCATATAAATCATACCAAAAAGTTATCCACATGATAGAAGATTTCAAAATAGAGAGCATGTATTAGCAGTTAGTAAGGAAGATGACGAATGTTGACGAATTAGCACCCAGATAAATTGCGGTTTAAATCAAACCTCCACCATAGAACAGTATTCGTTGCGCTAGACCTATCAAAAGTTTTTGAAACCTTCAACCATGGCACGTTACTGCAAGACTTGGAAGGGTCTATCCTTCCCCCAAGTCTTAAAAGGTGGACCGCAAATTATCTGGATGGACGGCAGGCATCGGTGCAATTCAGAAATGTCACATCAAAACCAAGAAGAATTAAACAAGGGTGCCACAGGGTGGTGTCCTATCCCCACTTTTGTTTAACTTCTACATATCAAAGCTACCTTCGCCACCAGAAGGAGTCGCTATCGTCTCCTACGCCGATGACTGCACAATAATGGCCACAAGCCCAGGCCCACAGATCGATGAGCTTTTCAACAAAATAAACGGCTACCTTTCTGGTCTCTCCAGTTTTTTCGCCTCGCGAAACCTGACATTATCACCGACTAAATCATCGACGACCCTACTTACAACATGGACGTCCCAAATGTCGACCATTTTGAATATCCACGTCAATGGCACTACGATACCGACTGTCTTACACCCCAAAATCTTGGGTGTGACGTTCGATCAGGATCTACATTTTGGTGAGCATGCAGCGGCAATTGTACCAAAAATCGAGAGCCGTAATAAAATCCTCAAATCTGCTGGCAGTACTTGGAGAAAAGATAAAGAAACGCTCATTACCACTTACAAAGCAATTGGCCAGCCGATTGCATACTACGCGTCCCCGTTATGGTCACCAAGCCTAAAAACTGCTCACTAGAAGAAGCTACAAGCCTGCCAAGAACCGCTTCGGGTTGCCTTCTTATGTCCCCAGAACACCATCTACATAATGAGGCGAGAATACTCCCCATCAGGGAGAGAAATAAAATGCTAACCAAACAGTTTCTGTTGAATACCCAGAAACCTGGGCATCCCAACAGACATCTGATTGATGAGCCAACACCGCCCAGGGGCTTAAGGAGTCATCTCCGTAAGCATTATGAGGAATAAGAAAACAAAGCCGTATGAAGTATAAAAACATAAGCAGGTCCTCAGTGAAATCCGCAAACAGGCGTCGGACCTCTATGCCAGGAATTGCCCGGTGAATCCTGTACTCAAAGAAGAATATTCAAAACTTGCAGAAAAGGAGCGCACATTTCCCAGCTCAACTTCGATCTGGATACTGTAACAGATTAAACTCTTACCTATCCAATGCAATGTGTCCCCACATGACACCAAGCATCTCTTCCGTTGTAATGTGGAACCCACGCCTCTAACACCCTCTCATTATGGTCCACCCCTGTTGAAACAGCAAGTTTCCTTGGGCTCCCGTTAGAGGATATTGATGACAATTTGTGATCGGTCACACCTATTGGATGGGGCGAACCACTGCTACAACAACAACAACAACATGACGAATGTGATATCCCCATTAGCGACAGCTGAATATACTGTAACGAATTTAATGAAATTCCGCTTATTTGCAACCTTCTACTAACATTCGTATCGCTAAACTGTTGAATAAATAACTCCAATATTCAATAATGCAAAATGGTCCTTATTAGACTACTTTGAAAATACTTCACAATAACACTTATACTTCGCAACTGATAGCTTGCTTAAATCATATTACTGCCTACTCAGCTTTCGCTTATTTTATACTCTCTGCTGTCTCGTTCGCATACTTCTAGGCGTTTCTTCTGCTAGAATTTTCTACTTGGTTACTAGCTATACGCGTCGCGTGTGTATCTGTAGTTTATAGCCTCTCGCATAGCCATATGCGCGTGTATATGTGCGTAATGACGACTGCATACTTTTGTGCGTATATCTTCGCTGGTTGTGTGTACATATGTGTAGACATAATGATTGATTTGTTTGTATACATACAAGTGAATGCTTAGCATGGGCTTAGAGATGATAGTATCCCTTAGTGTTGCTAATATTCGTCACAGTACGTTCCGCCAACCGACGGCGAAATGAGTATGACAATATTTAGACTAGAAAATAACAAAGCTGTCGAATACGGCAGACTACCGGTCCTTTTATTGGTGCTTCACAAACTGAACTGAAAGTGCGACGCTACTCATTGCAGTAGTTTACTCGTGAGTGGTTGCAGGTGTCATTTGTTGCACATAACACGGGTCAACACAAAATTTGACTTTGACTTCAAAGCATTAAATTTCAATTCTCTAGGTCGTAATTTGACGAACAAAAAATATATGGCATGAAAAAGTTTGCTTTCCTATTTAGGACGCTTGAACGAAATGTTTCAAAATCTGTGGTTTTAATATTTACTTGAAAATGAAACAATTCAAATAAATATTTTTATTAAGTTTTAATATCGAAATAACTTACAAAAAAGTGGAAAATGATTTAAAAATGTACACTTTTACTTTTTCTTTTATGTTCATAGGTACTATCCCTCAGTAAACCCCAAATATAGTCTCCCATCATGTTTTCATTATATTGGCCTTGATAGCGTTGTTCGAAGAAGAGCCTAAAAGCTCTGCTTTACTTTTTGGTAAATTTAAATCTCTAATCAAATCACCCACTTCAGTAGGGATGAAATGATTTTTTGGTTGTTCTGGTGTCGGTAAAAACTCCTTATCGGCATTGCTTTTATAAAAACTAAGAGATGAGCCACTTCTCTGCGATAATTTTTTCGGTGGCTCTGGTACTGGTAGTGTCAGATCGTGTGCGACTGGAGCAGAAGAAGATTAAATATCAGGATATTCGATAGGTTTTGCATTTTTATCTCTACCTCTTTTACTCGGATTCACAATGCAAAAGTAGTAGTCTTTAACGTGGTCTTTGGTTCTCGCCAGATTCTTGGTGTTGCAAATTGCATAGATCTTTTGTCATCTGGATACCAACCTAAAATATAGGAAGAGAAATCAATATGTCTACTTTATTTAATTTACTATTTAACTAAAATTGGCTTACCTTCCAAACATCTTTTACAATAACTACAAGCAACATGTGGAGCCCATGTCTTGTCTTGATTCTAAAGAGGACAGCCAAAATATGCTTCGTAGGCTTCACAGAGGAATACATCCCTCTATTTAATTCATATTTTACACATATACTAGAAGACCCGGCAGACGTTGTTCTGCCCTAAATTTGGCCAATCTGCATACATTTTAATAAGCCTTTTCCGTCTGACTCTACCCTCCCCCTCTACACTTTTTCCTAATCCTTTTATTCACTCCTCCCCCGTCTTTTTCGCTTCATCTATCTCCATCTTCGTCTCATTCTATCTCTTTCTCAATCTCCTTCTCTCTCTCTTTTCTCTTCTCTCAATTTCTTCTCATTCTTCTGCATCCCTTAATACCTGTCCCAGAAGGTGGTATGCATTTTATTCCAGTCCCAGTCCCAGTCCCTCTCCGAGTCACAGTCCCAGTCCTAGTCCTAACCCCAGTCCCAGTCCGTCTCTGGATAATATATTACTCTGTACTAAAGCACTCATCAACAGCTTTCATTTGATATCCACATTCTATGAACACATTCTAGGGGTACCCGGGTCCACGTTTTGGCCTATATCTTGAGACCCTAGTCACCCAGGGGTATGAAAATTACCCTCTACTAAAGCACTCATCAACAGCTTTCATTTGATATCCATATTGTATAAACACTGTCTAGGCATTCACTGGCCCACGTTTTGGCCTATATCTCGAGACCTTAGTCACCCAGGGGTATGAATATAACCCTCTGCTAAAGCACTCATCCACAGCTTTCATTTGATATCCACATTCTATGAACACATTCTAGGGGTACCCGGGTCCACGTTTTGGACTATATCTCGAGACCCTAGTCACCCAGGGGTAAGGAAATTACCCTCTACTAAAGCACTCATCAACAGCTTTCATTTGATATCCATATTGTATAAACACTGTCTAGGCATTCACTGGCCCACGTTTTGGCCTATATCTCGAGACCTTAGTCACCCAGGGGTATGAATATAACCCTCTGATAAAGCACTCATCCACAGCTTTCATTTGATATCCACATTCTATAAACACACTCTAGGAGTACCCGGGTCCACGGTTTGGCTTATATCTCGAGACCCTAGTCATCCAGGGGTATGAGAATTACCCTCTACTAAAGCACTCATCAACAGCTTTCATTTGATGTCCATATTCTATAAACACACTCTAGGGGTACCCGGGTCCACGTTTTGGCCTATATCTCGAGACCCTAGTCACCTAGGGGTATGAAAATATCAAACTTCCAATGTTGAATTGACCATACCACTTACATTCATATTTAATTTAATGAAAGTCAAAATATACCACGCGCACAACAGCAGTTATATTTGTATTCGTATGTTCGACATATGGTCGGTATGCAACCACACATTTAATTTCATAGAATTCCATTCAAACGAAGGATTTCAATGCTTAATGAGATTCATATTAAAATCTATTTTCCAGATATTAATGGCCTCACAATTTCCATAAATGCGGTTTTTACTGTGGACAATTTTAGTTATGGTCGATGCACACACTTGGTAATAGCAACAATGCAGGGTATTCGGCACATTAGGGTGGGTCATTGTACATGAAGAGATTTGTTCAACAAT
Source organism: Eurosta solidaginis (assembly GCF_040869045.1). Taxonomy (NCBI): domain Eukaryota; kingdom Metazoa; phylum Arthropoda; class Insecta; order Diptera; family Tephritidae; genus Eurosta; species Eurosta solidaginis. Next base: position 204,469,477 of record NC_090323.1, on the reverse strand, counting down.
GTTTTCTAAATATGTTTGTGTGTGTGTGTCCTTAAACCTTTGCTGCTGCGATTTGATTCAGTTATATAAAATGTTTTTTTTTCTTTTATATTATATTTTATATTTATAAATTAGGCCATGCGTAAAGTTTCGAGTTTGTAGCTCAATAGCCAGTCCTTAAAAATTGATTACCCCTAAAATATTAATAAAATTTCAGCCCTAGCTTTCCAGGAAGTTATATAAAAATCGATCGTAACATTTCAAATCTCATATGAATTTTTTTATTATACAGACTGGCGCCATCTTGCGGAAATTTTTTCTCCTTTTGTTGCATTTGCCACGGTGCCATGATCCAAGCATACTTAAGAGCTCAAGTTTCCAGCTCCTAGAGAAGTTACTTTAAAGTCGTTAGATTTCAATACTGCCGTCCTAATAAAGAATGAGGGTATCTGCATTTTTTGTTCCAAAGATTAGTCATTTACAAAGCGTCTAATTCGCGCATAAAGAGTTCAAATTTGAATTTTTTTTGCATAAATAGAAAAATCACACGCAAATCAGTTCAATATACTTATTATCAGCACAAAAATTGCATATGCTGGAAAGTTACAAACAAGTTAAGTTTATAATGTCAGTTTCAGTAAGAATGTAGATACCCACATACTTTCAAAGGATGGGAGGATAACTCACATGTTCTGTATGGGTTTTCCAAAGATCACTAAATATCTTCATGCCTTTTCCATATGGGAAAGGTTTGTTTATCCTAAATACTGTTTTCTGATAAGCCCACGGAGCTCGATAAATTCGCGAAAAAGTGTGGCCGATAATGACAATTATCCGCACGACCCTGCAAATCTGAATTTAAGCTTTTATTAACAAACTGTGTTAGTCTTCCACGCGAAGAAGTGAAACGTGCTAGTTCTCCACTTGGACAATTCAAAAACATAAGTCTTCCATGAGACCGACGATATAGAAGAATTCAAATGCAAATCATTACTTCACAAAGCAACACAACATACCATATTTGAACACTGTGCACTAAATTTTCACTACCCACCCTAATGCTAACACATGCGTTCAAAAGCTTCTTAATTTATTTATAGCATACCTATAGTAAATATTTTATTATAGGCTGAAAGAAAAATCCTAATTTTATATTTAGAGCATATGTACTGAAGCATATGTACTGAGTTTTAAGTACTAATAATATTACACACGTCTCTACCGATGGTTCTAAAGTAACAGAAGGGGTCGGGTCTGCTGCTAACTATGTCGATCCAAAAATAAGCAGATCATACAGGCTGCCAGATTACTGCAATGTCATTGAGACAGAAATTATAGCCGTGAAGAAAGCTGCGGAAATTTTGGAGGAAGCGTACTTAAGCTGCAGTCGCATCAGTTGATAGTAAGCCGGCACTTAAGGCAATAATTATACATAGTACTTCATCACTAAGTGTCCTGGAATGCAAAAAAGCATTGGAAAAACTTCGCTTAGGCCGGACCATACATCTATACTGGGTTTCCGGTCATAAAGGGAGAGAAGATTACGAAAAGCCCGATAAATTGGCAAGAGAGGGCGCAGCATTCGCTGAATCGGCAGCGGTAAGCGTCCAATTTGTTTGAGAAAAATTTAAAGGAGAGAGGAATATATGCATATGATCCATCAAGCAGGAAAGCTGTGGACAGAAGCGCGGGGCTGCAAAATTTCTAAGCTCATGTGCAAATCCTACGATATAACAGAGTGGCTCATATCTCTGCGCACGTCAGGTCAAGGCTCCAGCTATTAGGGGTGGCAGAGTTTCCAGGTGGCCAGGCAGAAATTAAGCAGGCGTAGTGTGTGGTATTGATATATGTACTGTATGGAGTACTGTAGAATGTGTAAGCGTAAGTGTTGGTATGATGTATGGAGTAATATAGAATGTAAGAGTAATGGTCACTAGACTGTAGGGTAATTAAGGAAGAATTTACTTGAAGAGTTGATATGAGCGAAATCATACAGCAGGTCACTTGAAAATAAATTAAAATTGCATGCATGTGCACGAAGAGATTTATACACTGCTCTTTTGTTCGAGCCAGAGGTTCAGGTTGAAGTTTGTTTTTTCATACAATATTTCATTGGTTGTAACATCTAAGAAAAATTAAATTTAATTAATACGAAAAGCTTCTTCTCTGAACAATCGGTTGTGGGGGATATATGCGGTATATACGACCGATCTCATCCGTTTTTTCAGACAACAATACGTGCAATATACGAAAGCATATGGTGAAGTTTGAAGCTTCAATCGGATAAATTGAGGAAGATATGACAAAAATCCCCTTTTCTGAAAAAGCGGTTGTATGGGGGATATGTGCTATAGTGGTCCGATCCGGCCGCTTGCAACAAATGTCTAATCGGAAACCTTAAAATACACGCTCACAAAATTTTATCAATATATATTAAAAATTATGGGACTAGTTTGCATACAAACAGACAGACGGACAGCCGGACATGGCTAAATTAACTCAGCTCTTCATCCTGATCATTTCGGTGGGTCTATCTATTTTCCTTTAAGGACTTACAATTTTGAGATTCGTGACAAAGTTAATATAAATAAAGTGAAATGAACTGGAAAGGAATAAAATAAACTAAATTAATTTAAAAAATGATAATAGAATCAAATGAAACAAAATTAAATTAAACCAAATTTAGTTAAATCAAACTAATCTAAATAAATTTTTAGTCGATGAGTTATGCGTTTGCTATCGAAAAGTGTTTGCTGTATTACGAAAAAACTATCTAAATGGTGTAAATATGTTACCGATTTGTTACCTGAGATTTTTAAATTTATAAAAGAAATGCTTATGAAAAGTCATCAATTTGTTTTCAGAAACTTATCGATTACTTATCAAAAAGTTATCGATATGTTATAAAAAGTATATTAATTTGTTTTCGGAAACATTTCTGAATTGTTTTAGGATGTTAACAAATTCGTTATCAGCGTGTTATAGAAAAGTTATCGACTTCGTTTTCAAAAACATATTGTAACGAATTTACTGCAAATCCTCTTATTTACAAACTTCTACAAACGTTCGTATCGCTAAACTGTTGAATAAATAACTCCACTCCTCAATATTGCAAAATGGCCTTTATTAAAGTACTTCACAATAACACTTATACTTCGCTTACTGATAGCTTGCTTAACTCAAACTGATTTTCGCGCCTCTACTGTTGCCGCTTTTATACTGTGTGATTTCCTCGTTGCATCTTCTAGGCGCTTCCAGAATTTACTTAGTTACTGGTATATAATTTTAAGTAAAGATGCACGTGTGTAGCTCTCATATGCGCGTGGATTTGTGAGCGACACTTTCACAATTACAATTGCATACTTTTGGGAGCATCTCAGATAAAATATCTGCATGTGCTTGTGCGTTGCTTCTCCGCTGCGTGTACGTACATATGTGTAGACATAATGATTGAGTCGTTTATGTAGATGCATAATGATTGATTTATGGATGTGCTTACAAGTCACTCTTACCATCGGCTTAGAGCTGATAGTATCCCTTAGTGTTGCTAATATTCGTAACAATATGAATTTATTTCCGGGAAGTTATCATCATCTTATCAGAGTGTTAACAGTTTGTTATGGGCATGTTATCAGTTTGCTAGCGAAGACTCATAGGTCTGTTATGAGATACCTATTAAATTCCAATATAAAATCGATGACAGTTGTTCAACCCTTTGATAACAAATCGTCAGGAAACCCATAAGAAGACGATAAGAAGCTGATAGCAAATCGATGATAACAATCTGATCATAAATCGTGACACTGCCCCTTTTTTCACTAAGCGATTTTCCATGTTTCGGGAGCCATACGCCGAAGAAGAATTAACATATCGTAAGGAAACTCGGAATTCATACTGTGGTGAATTTTAGCATCACTAAGCTGTTAGTAAATAAAGGCACAACAACAAAGACATTAAAGCAAGCTATACATGTGTACATGAACACATCAATCATCATTTATATACATACATACGTAGAAGGCGACGAAGAGATATCTCACACACACACATGTAGTCATCAGCCGAAGTAGTTACTCACACCAGTCCCTTTCGGGTACAGTTGGGATTAGTCACTTCGATATAAGTATATGTAGAAATATTAGAAAAAACAGCAACGAGGTAAAATAAAAAATATTACAAATGAGTGAATCGAATTATTTAAGAAAAATGCTGAGCCCTATCCGAGCCTAAATTACTAGAACTTAACGACTACGCCGGAGTCAGGGTTACATTTTCATTCATTCATTCATTCATTCATTTATTTAATGCACATATAAGACATGGTCTTTTACAGTGTCATATTTGAAATGTTTACTTAATACTAGTTCAAACTTATTACTTATTTATATATTTAATATTAGTTACTGACAGAGCGAGATTCAAAAAGTGAGATCAATTCAAAAAGTGAAGATGAAGTAAGACAAAATCATAGATATTTTTCATAAGTTCATTAACAAAGGATCTGGTTTACAGCTAACTTGAAGCGCTTAGGATTTAGTTCTGACTTTACTTTATTAGGCAACGCATTCCACAATTGCACCGCTCTAACGAAAAACATTCTGGATGTCACCGAGTACTTAAAGTGCGGTATAATAAGGTTGCAAGTACGAGTTGACCGCGCAAACGAAAGCTTCGAAAACAGACATTCTGGGGTACGCGAGTAAATAATTTTATGTATAAAAAATAGTAGACGGCGATCAAAGAACGAAGATAAACTACATTCAAGAATCGTTCTTGAGAAGCTGGAAATATGATCGTATTTCCTTTTAAGAAAAATATATCTGGCGCAATTATTAATTATAAGTTGATATTTCCTCATTGAACCTTTATCAAGGCATCCATATATCAGCTCATGGTACGACATTATTGGCAGTAATAGAGTTTTAACAAGTTTAAGCTTGGTATCTTCACTAATAAAATTGGCCGTTTTCCATAAATGTCTCAATATATAAATTAACCTACTAATTGATGAATTTACATGATCAGCGCAAGTAAGATGCTTATTTACTATGAATCCAAGCGTTTTAACAGTCTTCTCAAATTTCACAATATTCCCATTAAGTAGTATTGGAGAAACGTCATCCAAATTATAAGAATAATGAGAAATGGCAATCGCCTGTATTTTAGATGCATTAAGATAGAGCTTATTATTGTTTGACCATTGATTTATAGCTTTTAGGTCTTCATTTATTCGACAAACAAGATCCTCCACTAACCCCAGAGGTGCCGAGAGGTATACTTGCGCATCATCAGCATAAAGATGCATAGATACATTTTGACAACATTTCTCTATGTCATTTATATACAAGCTAAATAAAATTGGACCAAGAATAGAGCCCTGAGGTACACCAGATTTCACCGGCAATGAGCTGGATTTTCTATCTCTACACACTACCCTCTGATACCTGTTTGTCAAGTAGCTATTTATGAGCCTTGCAGCATCCCAACTGAAACCAAAGTATGTTTGAAGCTTATGAATAAGAATTTTATGGCAGACAGTGTCAAAAGCCTTGAAGAAATCCAACAGTGCAAGAATTGTCAGGTCACCGTTATCAAAGGAAGGCCGTATATCTTCCATTACCTTAAGCATAGCCGTTGAACAGCTATGACCCCTACGATAACCTCATTGGTTTTGTGAAAGCAGATTTTCTTTTGTCAGATAGTTCATAATTTGGCTCAATAAAAGTTTTTCAAAAATCTTTGATAGACACGGAAGAATACTGCTAGGCCGAAAATCAGATGGTTGGGAGGCATTAACTTTTTTCGGAACAGGCACAATATTAGCTACTTTCCATCAGGAAAATTTAAGGAAGTTAGTGAAAAGTTTAGAATATGTATAAAAGGCGCAATAATATAAGGTAAAATTAATTTAATGAATTTTAAACTGATCTTATCCTCTCCCGTAGCTTTCGATTTTATTGAAAGAATGGCTTGTATTGTTTCAGCCTCAGTTATATTTGAAAAATTAAATAGTTGAACGAGAAAACCGAGAGTATAAAAGCAGCGCAAGCTAAGTAATAAGTAATCGGTTTGATCTAAACACGCTATTAGTTGCGAAGTGCAGTATAATTGTGAAGTATAATTGTACTACTCCCAAAGTAATCTAATAAAGACCATTTTGCAATACGGAATATTGGAGTTATTTATTCGACAGTTCGGCGATTCGAACGTTAAGAGAAGGTTTGAGATAAGCGGAAATCCCCAGAATTCGTTACAATACTTTCTTTATAGTAAAAATCAGGATCGGTTAAGTACCACGCCCACTTTAATAGAAAAGATGTTCAAAATTGTTGTAGACTAGAATAACAAGCTATATCTTAACGAAAAATAGTTTTGTATCACTTATACTATTTCACTTACCAAGTTGTATTGTAAGAGCAAATCGGGAGTAATTTTGTTTTTTAATGGGCGGTGCCACGCCCATATTCCTATCAAGCATTACACAACATTTCTGAAATTTATCTGAAATGGACTGTACAATTGAAACTTTCGCTGAATGTATAATATTCGGTTACACCCTTACAACTTAGACGCCCTTACTTCTTTTCTAATGACTATGTACGCAAGCAATCTGGTATTTAGGTGGAAATTGAACTGTCTTTCTATTTCTTCCGAATTATTGATGCAAATGTGCAAACAATACCAATTTGTTGCTTCAGAGAAGCGCAGCGTAAAAATTGTTTTGTTTTATTTTTAAATTTGTTTGTAGTAGCGCGGTTAGCATGATCTGAAATTTAATTGGAATATTTATTGGCAATACATCGATCAAAACTGCTTTCAGTTTAGAGGTTTACGCCGATCAATTTATCGGCGGCGGCGGCGCCGTAGGCTCTATTATATACCGGCGGCGGCGACCTTTTCGAAAAAAAAAAATTATAATAATATTTAGGAAAGGTTTTGTTTATATGCATTTAAGGGAATCAACGTTTTGGCCACTTCGAAAAGATCCGGGTGTTCTGCCTTAAAATCTCACGGATCGTTAAAATATTTTCAGGAGTAGCTCCTTGCGGACGGACTGTCCTTCGTTCACTTACTCCAGGGAAGTTTCGAACCTAGCCCCGGCCTTTGGGTCTGATAAAACAAAAAAATTTAAATGATCACACTTTTGTCTGTATATCTCGTGCAAATCGTAGTTCCACCGAAGAAGATATTATGGACTAACTCCTAATACTAGTCATCGACATGATTTCTTTAAATAATTTGCGGCTCCTTGCTGGTCACAAATACGACTTGTGGTTATTATTAATTGTCTATTAATACTCATGACCCTCGTGGCACAGTTTTGACGAATAGCATCAACGCTGGCCTATTGTTCATCGCGTTAAAGGCACCTCCAACTTTTTCGCCTGTTTTCAAGAGCTACAATTTCATTTCATTTATTTGAGTTTTTTGTACAAGTAAGACATAGTTTTTAGATAGTACATTAATCGTATTACATTATCAAAAATAAAAGTATAGTGATATAATATAATATCTTTATATATAAAAATCACGTGTCACAATGTTTGTCCGCGATGGACTCCTAAACTACTTAACCGATTTTGAATTTATTTTGCACCACGTGTGTTGTTTGATCTAACTTGAAATATTGGATAGGTTCTATCTCAGTTTATTGTCGCAATATTATTTTATTGCAATTTTTTTTAAATGCTTATATGTATTAATAAAATGTTACGTATACGCACCGGCACTCATATTTTCAGGTGGTACTTCCGTGTAATTGGTTGGTGTTTAATTAAACAACGTGCTTATCAATAAAAAATATTATAGCGAATGATATCAAGTATAACACATCACCAGGTCGTCGAGACGGGGGGAGGGGAATGGGGGATTACCCCCGGGCCCGGGGTTTCTGAGGGGGCCCGCGGCTTAGAGGTACTAATACATTTTTTTAATTCAGGAGAGTCTTTAGTTTTTCCATGTGAAATTTTTAAGCCGAATTTTAAAAGCAACGAATATCTGCATTTCGTTTTAATATTGATGCGTCAGTCGATTTTGTTCAAGCTTTCACACAAATGGCGTATACCTCACGCGGTGGTTATTACATAGCTTTGGTTGCGATCGACGTACAGGGTCTAGAGATATAGGCCGAAAAATGGACCCGGGTACCCCCAGAATGTGTGGGTAATATGGATATCAAATGAAGCCGTTGCTGAGAGCTCTTAAGTAATTTTCATTGTGATATTCGATTTAGTCGCATCACACTGGAAAAACTGATAAATATGCATTCGAAGCCGAAATAAGGACATGAATTAATAATACCCACATACCTATTTACATACGTCCTATGCGATTTGCCTGCAATTTGGTATTAAATTTGCCTATATTAGTATTTACGACCCTTTTTGCGGGAAGTAGACCGGAAATGGACTGGGACTGAGACTCGGAGTGGGACTGGGACTAGAATAAAATACATACCACCCTCTGGGACAGGCAATAAGGGATGAAGAAGAATGAGAAGAACTTGAAAGAAGAGAACAGAGAGAAGGAGGAAACTGAGAAAGAGAAACGAAGAAGATGGAGATATATTAAGCGAAAAAGACGGAGGGAGGAGGGAATCAAAGGATCAGGAAAAAGTGAAGAGGGGGGGGAGAGTAGAGTTAAACGGAAAAAGCTTATTAAAATGTATGCATATAGGCCAAATTTAGGGCAGAACAAGGTCTGCCGAGTCTGCTAGTAATCTAATATAATATAATTTAAATACAAGAGTTAGAAAGATAATAAACTTATTCTTTAACAATTAAACATCCTCAGTTCAAAATTTTTGTGACAAGGATAAAGATATATAATTAAAAAGTAAGTTAAGGGTTGAGAAATGATAGTACTGCCTCCTTAAAACATCCTGCTTTCCTAATAGCTTTAGTCGCGTTTGGGAGTGAGTTCCATAGACGGATTGTACTGATAAAGAACATTCTGGATGACGTTGCGTACTTACAATTCGGGACTAATAGATTCAAATTCCGTGCAGATTGGCAGAAACTTAGTTTATTAAATAAGTACGGTGGCTTTTGTGAGTGTATTATAATGCTATACGTCTTAAATCTTCATTCAGTCTAGCAAATAAGTCTTCGGAAAGACCGATAGGCCGAGACATGTATAATTGGGTAACGTCTGCATATAAATGCATGGAGGCATTGTGGCAACAAGTAACTACGTCATTGATGAAGGGTGAAAACAATATTGGGCCTAGGATCGATCCCTGTGGAACACCAGATGTGATTGGTTTTAGGCTAGAGACTTGGTTATCACAATTCCCGATGCGCAAACGGTAGCAATACCGACCACCAGCCGCTACCACTCCTCCTGGCCCTCACGTTATATGCCATTCAGACTAGTTGGAATGTCCACTACGTTAGGGTAGTGGCATATCCGGTCATTTGCTCGAATGTCTTGGGAAAGCCACCACTTTAAGTGTTCTTGCAAAGGACAAAGACTCACCTGGTAAATATATGTGCCTACGTATTCAAGTACCTTTGTAACAGGTGCCGTAACATGTAAGTGATATTTTAATTACGTTGATAGGCTATAATCAATGTGATTCACTCCAAAGGCCTAGTTGAAGGTAAGGTCGCCCAACTACAGGAAATGTAAAATCGGGAGACTTGGATTTCGCTTATTCTTTTAGACAACCAGGATATAGAAATTTTGAAAAATCGGCACCTTTTTCGAGTAACTTGCTTTTTTAATAACTTGTCATTTGATTTGAATTCATTGTTCTTTATTCGTTTTTTGAAAAAATTATGCATAGTGAGCATTTAAGTTTTTTATATAAATATTCTTTTAGTGTTTTGTTTTAATAACTTGGTGAATTGGGTGATGCAAAATTCGTTTTAAGTTGGCATTGAAAGCGCATGTTTTTTAAAGAACTTTTGAACCGTTAGAAAGAGTTAAATTTCGCAACTGGATTCTTATAAGTAGCAGTGATGCGCATACGTTGATACCCCTTTCGACCATATCGGAGCAATTTTCGACATGAACACTGAATAGCCTAGACAGTCTTAAATGAATAGAAAATATAGTAACGCGTCGAACGCCACGGCATTCCAGAAACTGCAAAAATCGGCAGCGGTGGTGGCGGCGGCGGCGTTTATCGACGGCGCATATCTCTAATTCAGTTATAGATAGTAGTGTTTGAGTAATGCTTGCACAACATATTTGCATACAGATAGACAAGCAATCGTTCTAAAAGCTCCTGACTGGATCTTTTCTGGAATATCTAGAAAGTGAAGACATCCCCTTGTTAGCATACTTTATAAGTGAAAGGCTGGCAATACTAGACTTATATTTTGAGCAAAGAAAGGCAAATGTAAAAACCGTTTTGTTAAATGAAATGCAGCTAACTACAATCTAACTAGAAGTTGGTTGGAAATCGTAACAGTTGGTTATTTCTACATCACTTGTCAACTAACTACTAGTCAATAAAGTTAAGATCTGAGGATACGAGCCGAAACATATATTTGCATATTTTCGCAAGTTCTTAGAACTTGCTTGAGTTTCAAAAATTATCTAAAATACGTAATTAAACGACAAAGATTTTACGAAATTTAAAACTTGTTTCCAATAACTGTTTTCTCACTTAGATTTGTTTTCAGTTTTTTTTTTCTATTTCACACACACGCCGAGACCCGAAAAGTAGCTCACATATAGTTAACTACAAAAGGTAAAGTGGTTTTAGAGTCATACAGCGTTGCTATAACAACCACTGTAGAATTGTGCCTCTTAACGGCGTCCTTTGGAGAGGTTTTAGAATCAAACCTTTTTTTAAAAATTACGAAAATAATTGGCAAATACTTATTTAGTGTCCTTTGACCAGTTTAAATTTCATGCTTGTGGTTATCTTCATTTCCTGTTGGGTATTTACAGGGAGGTTCCACGAGAAAGTGAACCTTGGTGCGCAGATAATTTATCTTATAAAACCGGAGACAGTGCGCATAATAATGTTGTAAAAACCTTCAATCGTCCTAAAAATATTACATTTGAAGGGCTTAGGACCAAAAGGATCTAAGTGAAATTTTTTTTAAAATTGAGTTATACCCATATTTGTATATTTAATATAGTGTATATTTGTTGACAATGCGATCCAAGCCATTTTGGACATTTTAGTGCCATATATTTGCCAGGCCAAAAACGTACTAAATTTTATTGCATTAATTATTGGAGCCAAAAGGATCTAAGTGCACAAAAAAAAAGTCAAAGTAAGAAGGAAATGCAGAACTTGATGAAGCCCACGACACTATTTTATCTGATTACGATAATTAGACACACGGCGGCTCACAGCCCAAATCGTCCACCATGAAAAATGCAAATTTCAACAAGAACTACTTCTTTTGACAAGATAGAATGGATATACAAAATAAAAAAAGAATAGATAAACAAAATATTATGATGGTGATTAAAATTTTGCAAAATTACACGATTTTGTTGCTGAAAATCGCCACAAAAAATTTTTGGTGTCCTGTAAAAAAGGACGGCCTATAAACCGATTTAAATTATCCTTTTTTAAGTTTCTTTCCGGATTTGCTCTAATATCTACTTAAGTATCGCAATTAGAGAAAAATTTTAAGATTTCTTGTATTAATAAGTCTTTAGGCATATCTGGGTTAAAAATAGCGAAATTTTTGCTGAGCTGCAACTGTACGTTGTATATTTTCTGTAAATACTTAATATAATGTCACTATGCCTAATGTATGCCAAATTTTCGAAAATTTGCCGAATTTTCAACTTTTTACTCAAGATTTTTATAACTCCTTTGAGTAGGCAGTTTTGAAGTCAGTAAGTAAGTTAGGCTTAGTTTTGTAAAAAATGTCCCTAATTTTTGGCAATTTTTTTCTTGAGTTATACCCCATAGGAATTTTTTAACGTAATTTTTTTTATATGTAAAATGTCCTTATCCTCGTAAGAAAAAAAAAATTGCCAAAAATCAGCGATACATTCTACGAACTTAAGTTTAGCACTTTATTATACTAAAATTAAACGGGCTACAAAACTGGATACTTGAAAAAATTCTGCATGTTCTTTTGGCCGAGCAATCAACGTCCGAAATTTTATTGCAACAATTTTTGGAGCCAAAAGGGTCTAAGTGCGCTTGGATCCAGAAAAAAAATTGCCAAGAATCAGCGAGACTTCCTACGAACTTAAGTTTAGCACTTTATCATACTAAAATTAAACGGGCTACAGGACTGCATACTCGAAAAAATTCTACATGTTCTTTTGGCCGAGCAATCAACGTTCGAGATTTTATTGCAATAATTTTTGGAAATTTTTGCAATAATTTTTGGAAATTTACAGTTATTTGCCATCTGCAGTAAACATCCTTTGAATTATTTGACTAACCTGCATTCATTTGGACATGAATCATTTCAAACGCATTTACCCAGATTTTACAATAAGTAATTTACATTAACCTTAATTATCTCAATTCAACGTCGATGTTACTTAGATCCTTTTGGTTCTAAGCCCTTAATTTTATCCTTAAATGAATTTTCAGTACCATTTTTTTCTCTTAAAATAAGATGCTCGCTTAACAATTTCAATTAGGTTGAAATTGCCTGTTTTGAAAAAGCTGTGACACAGTTTGTATTTTAACATTTAAGTGACTATTAAGAAAAATCACTACCATAACTCACCTTTATTTGATGAAGTTGATTTAAATACTATTTCATATAAGACCTATATGCTTCTTATTAGATCTATAGAACAGTATTAGCTTTGTCCCACACGTGACAGAAAAAGTCGAAAGTTTTTATTCTAAATTTTGCATGTCATTCTCTTAATTCATATTTGTTATACAATTTTAGAAACTAATTTCAAATAAGTCCAACAAATTAGTTTGTACTTCTTCGAAGTTCTCATGGTATTACATATTCAATAATGAAATATGTCCCACCTGTGACAAGTACGCAAAAATATTTTTTAGAAATGAGTAAGCATTGCTAATACTTCCTATAATCCCAAAAAGCGATATAAACTATTTACGTACAGTAGACATTTTTTTATCAAAATACTGTAACGAATTTAATGGAATTCCTCTTATTTGTAACCTTCTGCTAACGTTCGAATCGCTAAACTGTTGAATAAATAACTCCACTATTCAATAATGCAAAATGGCCTTTATTAAAGTACTTCTCAATAACACCAGATAGCGTCTTAAATCAAACTGATTGTCGCGCCTCTACTGTTGCTGCATTTTATACTCTGTGATTTATCGTTCGCATCTTCTAGGCGCTTCCATTTCTAGAATTAACTAGTTGGTTATCAGCTATAAAATTACTACGTTTATAGCTTCTCATATGCGCGTGTATGTGTAAACACAATTATAATTGCATACTTTTGGGAGCATCTCAGATAAGATATCTGCATGTGTTCTTCTCTTCTCTTCTCTTCTCTGCTGCGTGTACGTACATTTGTGTAGACATAATGATTGATACATAGATGTGCATACAAGTCACTGCTTAGCATCGGCTTAGAGATGATAGTTTCCCTTAGTGTTGCTAATATTCATCACAATACGTCATCTATGAAGTAGGGTTTTTCATGGCTCTTGGAACTGAGTCATAGCCTTAGAGTCTGAAAATTCTTAAAATTTTCCGTAACTTAATTAGTTCATCAAAGGCTTTTAATTCGAGCCTGATACATCCGTGAGAAATCTGTCCCAACCGTGACGATTATATTTTACATTTAAGAAAATTACCAACTTTTACACCATTGGATTCCCCAAATGTTCGTATATGTATATATATTCACAGAGTATTTATAATATATAAATTCACTGATGGATAGCTTCTTTTTTGTCGCATCCGTAACAATTATAAAACTTACATTGCGTTACAAAAACGAGCTTTAGTTCTGTCCTATGAACCAAATATACTTTTTCGTAAAGGGGAGAAAAAATGTAAATACACGTGTATCGGCGATTTTCATGTACACGTCAGAAATTTTTTTTATGTATAAAGTATAAAGCTCGTAGTGTCCGTCTGTCCGCCTGTGTGAAAGACTTTGGATAGAATTTTAACCATTTTTCCGTGATCCAATCGAGCTGAATTTTTGTAGGCAGACTCGTAGAAACGTCAAATTAAAAAAATAAAAAAATAGATTTTTATCAATTCTCAGATTTTCCTGAATTTTATTTTTTTTTCCTCTTAACCTAATCTAAACTAACCTAGTCCTTTTTTAACAGTGTATAAATATATTTACATATGTATAACAAAATTTTCGACATATGTACTTGTATGTATTTATATAATCACTATTCAGTCGAACGTGAAGTTGTCATAAAACCGCCAATTACGCATCGCTCTGTGGCATCTGTCACTGATGCATTGCACTTGGAAAATTCTCATAAATATTTGTTTAAATCAAATATTCATACATACAAAAGAAAAATGTTTACATTGCGTTTGCTGCGTGCTGTCCCGTTTTTAGGCAGGAATATTTGCATAAAAAAATCATAATACATAATAACTAAAAAATTTGCAAATCAAAAACAAGTAATGACGGGATTATCTTCGGCTGTGCCGAAAATGGCAGTTTATATGGGGTATATAATATATATATCACCGATCTCTATGATTTTTTCAGGCAACAATATATGCTATATATATATAGCATTTAGTGAAATTTGAATCTTCTAGCTCTTAAAATGGTGTAGAAATTGCGAAAAGTTTCTTATCTGAATAATCGGTTGTATAGGACATATGCTATATATACGACCGATCTCTTCGAATTTTTCAGAGAACAATACATGCTATAAATGTAAGCATTTGGTGAAATTTAAAGGCTCTAACTATTAAAATGGTACAGAAATTGCGAAAAGTTTCTAATCTGAATAATCATTTGTATGGGATACATACCATATATAAGACCAATCTCTATGATTTTCTCAGACAACAATGTTTGCTATATACGTAAGTATTTGGTGCAATTAGAATCTTCTAGCAGGTAAAATGGGGCAGTAATTAGGAAAAGCTTCTTATATGAACAATCGGTTATCCCCCACAACATGCTATATGTATCTACCACCTTTCTTTTTATACTCAGTTGAGCAGAGCTCACAGAGTATATTAACTTTGATTGGATAACGGTTGGTTGTACAGGTATAAAGAAATCGAGATAGATATAGACTTCCATATATCAAAATCATCAGGATCGAAAAAAAATTTGATTAAGCCATGTCCGTCCGTCCGTCCGTTAACACGATAACTTGAGTAAGTTTTGAGGTATCTTGATGAAATCTGGTGTGTAGGTTCCTGGGCACTCATCTCAGATCGCTATTTAAAATGAACGATATCGGACTATAACCTGGCGGCCACCGTGGTGTGATGGTAGCGTGCTCCGCCTATCACACCGTATGCCCTGGGTTCAACTCCCGGGCAAAGCAACATCAAAATTTTAGAAATAAGATTTTTCAATTAGAAGAAAATTTTTCTAAGCGGGGTCGCCCCTCGGCAGTGTCTGGCAAGCGCTCCGATTGTATTTCTGCCATGAAAAGCTCTCAGTGAAAACTCATCTGCCTTGCAGATGCCGTTCGGAGTCGGCATAAAACATGTAGGTCCCGTCCGGCCAATTTGTAGGGAAAAATCAAGAGGAGCACGACGCAAATTGGAAGAGAAGCTCAGCCTTAGATCTCTTGGGAGGTTATCGCGCCTTACATTTATTTTTTTTTTTTTTTATCGGACTATAACCACGCGCACTTTTTCGATATCGAAAATTTCGAAAAACCGAAAAAGTGCGCTAATTCATTACCAAAGAGGGATAAAGCGATGAAACTTGGTAGGTGAGTTGAACTTATGACGCAGAATATAAAATTAGTAAAATTTTGGACAACGGGCATGGCACCGCCTACTTTTAAAAGAAGGTAATTTAAAATTTCTGCAAGCTATAATTTGGCAGTCGTTAAAGATATCATGATGAAATTTGATAGGAACGTTACTCCTATTACTATATGTATGCTCAATAGAAATTAGCAAAATCGTAGAACGACCAAGCCCACTTAAAAAAGAAAATTTTTTTTAAAGTCAAATTTTAACAAAAAATCTAATATCTTTAGAGTATATAAGTAAATTACGTCAACATTCAACTCCAGTAATGATATGGTGCAACAAAATTAAAAAATAAAAGAAAATTTCAAAATGGGCGTGGCTGCGCCCGTTTTAATTTAATTTTTCTAGGATACTTTTAATGCCATAAGTCGAACAAAAATTTACTAATCCTTGTGAAATTTGGAAGAGGTTTAGATTCTAGGACGATAACTTATTTCTGTATAAAAGGGCGAAATCGGTTGAAGCCATGCCCTGTTTTTATACACAGTCGACCGTCTGTCCTTCCGCTCGGGCGCTAACACGATCACTTGAGCAAAAATCGATATATCTTTACTAAGCTCAGTTCAAGTACTTATCTGAACTCACTTTGTATTGGTATAAAAAACGGCCGAAATCCGACTATGACCACGCCCACTTTTTCGATATCGAAAATTACGAAAAATGAAAAAAATGCCATAATTCTATACCAAATACGTAAAAAGGGATGAAACATGGTAATTTGATTGGTTTATTGACGCAAAATATAACTTTAGAAAAAAACTTTGTAAAATGGGTGTGACACCTACCATATTAAGTAGAAGAAAATGAAAAAGTTCTGCAGAGCGAAATAAAAAACCCTTGAAATCTGGGCAGGAATACTGTTCGTGGTGTTACATATATAAATAAATTAGCGGTATCAAACAGAAAATGTTCTGGGTCACCCTGGTCCACATTTTGGTCGATATCTGGAAAACGCCTTCACATATACAACTACCACCACTCCCTTTTAAAACCCGCATTAATAACTTTAATTTGATACCCATATCGTACAAACACATTCTAGAGTCGCCCCTGGTCCACCTTTATGGCGATATCTCGAAAAGGCGTCCACTTATAGAACTAAGCCCCACACCCTTTTAAAATACTCATTAACACCTTTCGTTTGATACCCATATCGTACAAACCAATTTTAGGGTCACCCCTGGTCCACCTTTATGGTGATATTTCGAAAAGGCGTCCACCTATGGAACTAGGGATCACTCCCTTTTAAAATACTCATTAACACCTTTCGTTTGATACCCATATCGTACAAACAAATTCTAGAGTCAACCCTGATCCACCTTTATGGCGATATCTCGAAAAGGCGTCCACCTATAGAACTAAGTCCACGCCTTTTAAAATTCTCATTAACATCTTTCAGTTGATACCAATATCGTACAAACAAGTTCTAGAGTCAGCCCTGGTCCACCTTTATGGCGATATCTCGAAAAGGCGACCACCTATAGAACTAAGGCGCA
Source organism: Eurosta solidaginis (assembly GCF_040869045.1). NCBI lineage: Eukaryota > Metazoa > Arthropoda > Insecta > Diptera > Tephritidae > Eurosta > Eurosta solidaginis. The sequence continues at coordinate 204,452,145 of NC_090323.1, read as the reverse complement.
CTCCCTTTTAAAATACTCATTAACACCTTTCGTTTGATACCCATATCGTACAAACCAATTTTAGGGTCACCCCTGGTCCACCTTTATGGCGATATCTGGAAAAGGCGTCCACATGTGGAACTAGGGATCACTCCCTTTTAAAATACTCATTAACACCTTTCGTTTGATACCCATATCGTACAAACAAATTCTAGAGTCAACCCTGATCCACCTTTATGGCGATATCTCGAAAAGGCGTCCACCTATAGAACTAAGTCCACGCCTTTTAAAATTCTCATTAACATCTTTCAGTTGATACCAATATCGTACAAACAAGTTCTAGAGTCAGCCCTGGTCCACCTTTATGGCGATATCTCGAAAAGGCGACCACCTATAGAACTAAGGCGCACACCCTTTTAAAATACTCATTAACACCTTTCGTTTGATACCCATATCGTACAAACAAATTCTAGAGTCAACCCTGATCCACCTTTATGGCGATATCTCAAAAACGCGTCCACCTATAGAACTAAGCCCACGCCTTTTAAAATTCTCATTAACATCTTTCAGTTGATACCAATATCGTACAAACAATTTCTAGAGTCAGCCCTGGTCCACCTATATGGCGATATCCCTAAATAGCGTCCACCTATAGAAATATGGCCCACTCTATTTTAAAATACTCTTTAGTGCCTTTCATTTGATAGACATGTCATACAAACAAATTCCAGGGTTACCCTCGGTTCATTTTCCTACATGGTTATTTTCCCTTATGTTGTCACCATAGCTCTCAACTGAGTATGTAATGTTCAGTTACACCCAAATTTAACCTTCCTTACGAAAGTATATGTCGGAGTTTGAAGCTCCAATCTGATAAACTGAGGAAGATATGACAAAAATTCTCTTTTTGTGACAAATGAGTTATATGAGGGATATTTGCTATAGGGGTCCGATCCGGCCGGTTCCGACAAATGTCTAATCGGACACCTAAATATAGCCGCTCACCAAAGCTTATCAAGATATCACAAAAATTGAAGGACTAGTTTGCATACAAACAGAAAGACGGACAGACGGACATGGCTAAATCAACTCAGCTCTTCATCCTGATCATTTCGGTGGGTCTATCTATTTTCCTTTAAGGACTTACAATTTTGAGATTCGTTCCAAAGTTAATATACCATTTCATTTTCATGAAAGGTATAACAAAGTAGCTATGATATAGATGTTGAAGAAAATATTAACGATATGTCATTGTCATTCACATTAGAATAAGATATGTCATTTACATTAATTGGGGTATAATGATTTAAAACAACGTTGCGCAGTTATTTTTAGAATTCCTATACATATGTATACCGGTATACAGCAAAAAAAAAAAAAAGTTAAGGTGTTTCCATTCATCGAAGTAAGAAGAGGTGTATTCGCATATTTGCCGCAACGTCTCTGTTAATGGTTGTACATAAAATTGAAACTGTGAAAGACGTCATCTTTTTGGGCAGGGGAATAGGCAGCGAATATTAGAATAGAATCCCCCTACGAATAAAATCATGTTATTCAAGTGTCTCATCACGCCTGGTCTTATAAAATGTTCGTGATGTTAACGGCGTTTATGTTATGTGTCCATAGTGCAATCAGAATTTGTTTGACGATCAAATGGGCAAATCTCAATTATGTACCAAGACTTATGTTGGAAAATAATAATAGGACCTAACTTAATATCTGCCTCGAGATCTGGCAACTCTGCCGCCCCTAGTCGCTGGAGTCTTGACTTTGCTAGCGCAGAACACGGACACAGAACGTGCTCAACCCGTTTCTGCCTGCAGCTCGCACCGCCTACATCTAATGTTACCAACGATGCCTAACTTATAAGCATGTGATACCGGAAGGCAATGTCCAGTTAATATGCCTTACCTTAAGTGTTGTATCTTTGGAGATATGAACAAATTTGTGAGTTAACGTAGGATTCCAACATGGTATTAGAAATATTACGCTTCTGTCCACGCCTTTTCTGCTTGATTGATGCTATGCAACTCCTGTCTCCTCTTGATTTCTCCCAAACAGACAGATTGGGACGTGTATCGTCGATTCAGCGAGAGTTGCTGGCTCCTTTGCCAACTCATCGGCCTTTTCGTTGCCTCCAATCTCTTTATGACCGGGAATCCAGCATCGATATATGGTTTAGCCTGAGCGAAGTTTCTGCAATGCTTCTTTGCATTCCAGTACACTCCTTGATGTGGTACAGTAAACCTCCGAAATAAAAATTCAAATTTTTCCATTTTTAATTTTTAAACCATACAGCCTCTTTTTTATGGACGGCACGATATCTCATACAAATTTGGACCTAGGTGGTGAGACGTTTATGGTGTGAAATATTAATCTCATTAGTAAATATATATTTTGTTCTGAGTAAACCACAAATCTAGCTGGTTATAGAGCGGTGGCAACGTAAGCCCTGTGTCTAAGGGAGTTGTCGTGTTGGAACAACAAGGCCACAGAACACTCAAGTATACTAAACAAATACAGTTTTTTTCCTCCTAGCACGGATGGCTGTGCGACCACAACAGTTGCGGAAACCAACTTTAATATAAACATCCCCAGCAGGGATGACTGGACGGAGTCGGATAGGTGCCTTGCTATTGACAGCAGCGTTTCGATATACCCGGACGACTCCAATCGAAACGGTAGAGTTGGAGGTGGAGCATACTCAAGGAACCTTGAGCTACTGCTCTGCTTCAGATTACCCGACCACTGTAGTGTATGCCAGGCAGAATTTGCAGCCATAATGGAAGCCGCAGCTAGGATAGGGACATACACCGTCGGCAAAGACATTTTTATTTTGTGCGACAGCCAAGCTGCCATAAAATCTCTTGGCTCCTACTCGTTCAATTCTGAACTAGCACTAAACTGTCACCGATCTCTTCAAGAGATGGCTCAACATAACCGTGTACACCCAACATGGGTTCCTGGACTTAGGGACATCGAGGAAACTGCATTGCAGGGTACATCCAGGCAGATTCTTCCTGGCCAAGAACGCTTTGGTATGTCCCTGTCCACATGCAAGCTAATGCTAAAAGAGCATATCCACCGTCAAGCCGACGAAAGATGGCTACAAACACCGGAGTGTCGAATATCGCAAGAAACCTCGCCTAAATGGGATCCTCAAATACCCCGTCACGTGTACAACCTAGGAAGGGATATAATTTCCACACTTGTGGGGGCATTAACTGGTTATGGCCTCATAGGTAGGCATGCAGAAAGGTTAGGCGCGCCTTATCGTCGATGCTGTAGGAGTTGTAAAGAGGATGAGGAAACGGTGGTTCACCTCATTTGCAACTGCCCAGCACTAAACGGAGCACGGCAGCGCTTTCTGGGTGCTCCATTTCTTGATAATCTGAGCCAGGTTGTGGAGCATGACGTCAAGGACCTGGCAGCTTTCATCAGGTCCTCAAAATTATTTGAAGAGGAAAGGTAACGGAGTATTTTCGTGGTATACAACGGGCCTAATACTACTGGCCCTAGTGTGCCCTCGGGCAGCCCCTCAACGTAACCTAACCTAAACCACAAACAAAGCGAAAGTACCAAAAAATCCTGAAGTTCGGTGTATAAGTACACAGGTACACGTCTAGAAAAGTAATATTTTAGGTTAACTAGAGCTCACGCAGGGGTTGAAGTTAAACCACAACAATAAAAGAATGGCTGACGAATGTAGGGCTGAAGATGGCCACCAATAAGACAGAAGTGATCTAATTGAGCTGAAGAGGACTGTAGTTTAGTTGGCCTAAACCATAAGAGATATTCAAATAAATTCAAAGCCCTTCCTAAAATATTTAGGAGTATACATTGGCTCAAAACTAACTTTCTAGAAGCACTTCAGGCCGATGGGGCAAAAGTTTCTAAAGATAGTAACACCCTAATGCGACTAGTACCCAACACCGCATCAAAAATATATTGTAACGAATTTGCTGCAAATCCTCTTATTTGCCCTTTTGCTAAGTTCGAATCACTAAACTGTTGAATAAATAACTCCAATATTGAAGAATGGAAAAATGGCCTTTATTAAAGTACTTCACAATCACACGTATACTTTGCTACTCGCTGGCTTAATAACCAAACTGATTGATAACTCAAAAGAAACTACTATTGGCCGCCAGATTGCGTGCTTAATCAAACTGATTGATAGCTCAACTCAAACTGAATTACAGCGCTTCTACATCTGTCGGCTTTTATACTCTTTGGTTTCCTCGTTCGCCTCTTCTAGACGCTTCGAGAATCTACTAGTCCAGTATCTCTCAAACTTCTCAGCTGTAACTACAAATGCACGATTTTATAGCTTCTCTCATACCCCATGCTTGTATGTGTGAGCGACACTTCCACAATTATAATTGCCTACATTTAGGAGCATCTCAAATAAGATGTCTGCATATGGTTGTGCCTTGCTTCTCAGCTGCGTGTACCTACATATGTGTAGACATAATGATTGATTCGTTTATGTAGATACATAATGATTGAATTATTGATGTGAATGTTTGTAGTTTCCAGTCCCTCGCGCACACATAGGCGTAAATGCATCTGTGTGTGACATCTCTCGGCTGCCTTATATATGTGTATACATGATTTGATTCTTGACGTAAATACTGCTTAGCATGGCCTTAGTGATGGTATAGCTTAGTGATGCTAATATCCGTGACAATATTTTAGCAGCTTCCCGAATTTATGCTACACGAGTAACAGTTGTTTATCCGACGATGTCCGACGACGCGATCTTTGTTTTTTTTTTCACAAAATTCTAGTTTAATTGCTGTCAAGAAAAATGGCCGATGTGTATGACATTGGAATCAGGCGACCATTTGAAGATTCCAAGACAAGCGCAGGCTCAGGAACAATAGTAAGGTGGCAAGAATGGTTAGAAGAATCGAAGAAAGAGTGCTGTATCGGAATATAGAGGAATGGTATGAGAGGCAGCACGGCGAACTAAACTACCATCTCATGCAGATAGTGGGTGAGCACGGCAGCTTCAAGGAGTATTTACATAAACGTAGGTTAGAGGAGGATTCTTTCTGTTCACACTATCCCAACGAATTGAAAAACGCTGAACGTGTAATGTTTCGTTGGCCTCTCATCTTGGCGAAAGCTTCTCTGCACACAGAGTTTTTTGAAGAGGTACCTTCCATTAAGAATTTATTTCCCCTAATGTGCAGACACATAGATTGTTGGACAGCTGTGAGGAAAATGACTTTTCTAATTATGACGCGAGTGATGCATCCTGAAAAGTAGCGCAGAGAAATGCGCATGCGGAGCAGTGGTGATTAAATCGCTTTTCTACCCGTAACGGTCAGCGGTCCTACGAGGTGTGGGTACATGAACAGGATTAGCCTGGTTTAGAAACAACTAATTTTTGTCTTATTGAAAAGAGCGTCGTCGGCTCCTTATCTTGAACAACAGATACCGTTAATATTTTATTATTTTATAGGGAATTATTATCGACGATTAATGTGTTGGTTGGTTGTTTGCTGTACCGCCCGGATACCAAAGATCCGAGCCCAAGTAGCGCACGGGGCGCCATGTTGATGCACATTTCTCTGGAACGAATTGCTGCTGATTCCGTTCGAGCCATTTGGAGCGGACGGTGAACCTGCTGATATCTTTTGTAGAGCATTTAGCCACTTAGTTTAAAATCCGGCAGTATATAACTGCCCATAGTTAGAAACCCAGTGTTTGTCAGAGCTGGGCACTCTTACAAGTAGTGCGCGACTGTTTCTTTGCTGCTCTCCTCGCCGCAGCTCTAGCAAAATATGTTAAAAGGGATCCCCATTTCCTCAGAATGCAGGCCAAGCGTCTGGCCCGTTGTTGTGGCAGGGATCATTAAGATTTCTTTCCTTGAACTATTAGTAGGCCTTCTGTTCTCCTATCGAGACATTTTTGATAACAAATCGATAACCATTTTATAACATAGCGATAGCTTCTACACTTTCGATAACAAATTGATAACGTTCCGATAACAAATCACTAACTTTTTGATAACATATCGAAAACTTTTCGATCTATATTTGATAGTAAATCGATAAGCGGTTACGTTCTGAATTCTACAATACCAAGAGCAAAGATATTTACACATCAAAAAAAGGAGCTATAAATAATCCCAGCGGTCTAGGGGCCTAAGAATATACCCGCGGCACATATGCCGGCACGTAGTTCGTATGCCTGTCGTAAGAGGCAACCAAAATACCCAATTGATTCGAGGGGTTGTGTAGCGCAGCGCTTTTAAGGGGATGTCAGCGCAATATACTGCTTCTCCAACCTAATTGTCAACCGCACCTATATATCTGTGGCGAATCCTATTTCTAAAGCCACCGAGGTTCTGGCGACCCCTATTTCCTCATTGAACTAGCGGGTGAGGACGGGATGATCTAGAATGTTCATTGTGTTATATTTAAACGTTACCGAGATAGTCGGGCTTATGCTTTAATGATGTTTGCTACCGAAATTTACCGGGTCTATGTCCGCAAAGAGCTACCAACCTTCCTCAAAACTTTCGGGGGTGTCTTTAGTGCTACCACAACAACAATTACAGAAAGAGCTATATATTTCGGTATCCCAACATAAATAATAATAAAGCCATTAAAAACAGCATGATTTTTTTGTAAGCAATAAGAAATTTGTTCAGAAACATGCTTCAATAGTAAACTGTGATAATGATTCAATTGTTATTGTCAACGTTGCTCAATCATTTTAGACTTGATAAGATAACAATTGTTTATACGCTTAACTAAACGTAAACAATTTATTATTTCATCTCAACAATCCCTTTATAATTAAAACATTTTCTCAGAACTAAATTTTAGATATTACTTTGTTTTTATTTAAGTGGTCAGAATAATTATTTATTGTTATAATTTTAGTTTTTAGATCTTAATAAGCTACTGAAAATTAACGTTTTCTGTTGGTTTGTCTGTTAAAAGCATTCGATTGCAATGATTGACAAAATAATTGCTATGCACAATGAAAATTGATGGCCATAAAGAAATTTGTTTTCTATTATCATATGATTTAATATTTCAATCAACGATTTTGACTGCAATTCATTTCGTTTCTGCTTGTGCGCATTTAAATTAGGTCATTGTTTCTTTCATATTTTTATATATCGAATTAAGCTATTGTGACAATCAAATCATACAAAAAGTTATTGAGGTATCTCTAGAAATTCGTTTGTTTGTGACAACTTTCAAAATTCAAAAGATTTTCTCTTTTGGAAAATATCCAATTTTACTTCCTTTATATTAGGTCGGTTGAATGTTTGCCTGCTTTTCATATAAATCTTGCAATCGATTTTTAAGTAACTTCTCGTTGAGCTGCAAACGTGAAACTTTACACATAGGTTAGAACACCGTAACAAAGCCACAAAAGGAAAAAACCCGTTAGGTGGCGCAAGGATCGAAATAATTAGATAGGAATTTGAAATTTTTCAAACCAGCTTTTAAGTAACTTCTCGATGAGCTAGAGACATGGAATTTCAAACTTAATTCAGAGGTCGATGACAGCCGATGACACGATACAAAAAGATTCGCTAGGGGGCGCACTAGATGAGATATTTAGAAAAATCGTACGAAACGGAGGGAATTTTGGTATTGATTTTTATGTAAGTTCTCATTGAGCTACAACTGTAAAACTTTCAGATAGGATAAGACGCCGAGAAAATTAAAGAAGAGGAGAAAAAATTCCCTTAGGTGACGCACGGATCGAAAAAATTAGATAATAATTTGGAAATTTCAAACCGGGTTTTAAGTAACTTCTCGATGAGTTAGAGGCTAAAAATTTAGGGCTTAATTCAGAGGTCGATGACAGCAGATGACACAATACAAAAAGTTTCGCTAGGGGGCGCACGGACTGAGATATTTAGAAAAATCAAACGGAAGGGGGGGGGGGGGGAGGGGTAATTTTGGGATTGATTTTTATGTAAGTTCTTATTGAACTACAAGCGTAACACTTAACAGATAGGTTAAGATACCGAGAAAATGTAAGAAAAGGAGATAATAAAAATTAAATAAAAAAAATTATGAGCACTTCCTTTATATAAATGGGCAAAAATCTGCGAAAAATGTATCCTTATATGAAGACATATTCTTGCTAAACTTTGATTTTTAAATTTTGACATAGAAATTGCAAAAAGATTTATGAGAAGAAAAAATATAAAAGTGGAGCGCACAACTTCGATTGGAAAGTTGGTAGGAAATGAGATATTATTAGTAAATCAATTGCGCTCCACCTTTATATTTTTACTTCTCATAAATATTTTTGCAATTTCGCTGATTTTTGTCCATTTATATAAAGGAAGTGCTTAATGGGTGGCCCGTTAAACTTACGGTTTACGCAGATGACATTGCAATTGTCATAAGTGAAAAGTGCCTTCCAGCGATTAGCTCTTTGATAGATCAGGCGCCTCGGGATATTGATCTAATGTCGGGTTGACAGGCAATGCAGAGAAGACTGATCTGGTTTTGTTTACTAAGAGATTCAAGGTACCAAATAGGACAGGGCAAAATTAGGAGGACAAACCTTGCACAAAATATCTGGGAATCATTATAGACAATAAGTTGTCGTAGAAGCTAAACGTGGAGGAGAGATTGAAGAAGGCACTATATGCATGTAGAAGAATGCTGGAGTGTACGTGGGGCTTATCGCTCTCTCTCTCTCTCTCTCATTGGGTATTTACAGCGATCGTAGAGCCTATCCTAAACTGTGCTGTCCATACTTGGTGAACAGTCACACAAAAAATAAACTGCCTCAAAAAATTAGAAGGTATGTGCAGGCTATCAATGCTTAACGTTACACCAGCCCTGAAAACGAACCCAACGTCTGCACTGTATGCCCTTCTGCACATTCCAAATGTAGACCTGATGGCAAAGAGCATAGCGCTAATAGCTACAACGAGGCTCAGAGGATATTGATGACAATTTGTGATCGGTCGCACCTATTCGAGGGGCGAAGCACTGCTACAACAACAACAACAACAGGCTCAGGCTGCCTCGGCGCAGGGTGCTTAAATGGCGGACGAGGCGTAACACGTGCTGATCCAGGAATAAACAGATGCTACAAGCTGCCAGATCACTTCAGCGTTTTTCGGACGGAAGAAGCAGCTGTAAGCAAAGCATTAGAAACACTGGAAGAAAATAAGTTAAACTGCAGCCGTGTAAACTTTTGATAGCCAAGCAGCATTTATGACAAGCAATATTTTCGCATAACACAGCATCTTAAAGTGTGTTAGAGTATAAGCAATCCCTGGAAAGAATAGGGGCAGGGAAAATCGTACATCTATGTTGGGTCCCAGGGCATATGAGAATAGATGGGAATGAAAACACGGATGAACTAGCTTAAAAGGGCGCATCCCTTGAAGCTTACTCCGTAGATGTAGGTTGGGTACGATTAGGGAGAGGTGCAAATGATCGTTCAAGCGGGAAATGCGTGGACCCAAGTGCAGGGCGTAAAGTGTCGAAGAGAAGCTATATATTGCGCTGGCAACCCCTTGAAAGGATTGCGCTACACAACCCCTTAAATCAATTTCGTATTTTAGTCACCTATTACGATAAGCATGCCTGTCGCGGGTGTAGTCTAAGCCCCTAACCCAATGGAGGTAGCGCGTTATATGCTAGCGCTTCCAAGGTTAACCTCCAGCTACTACTAGAGATACGGCTATCAAATATAGAAGCAACAAGTGGCATAGGTTTAGACGATTAAGCGCCAATTAAGTAAGCAAGTAAGTATGGGAATTATGTATTAGAGTTGAGAAAAACAAGCTTCAGTATATTTTAAGCCAACCCTAATATACATACAAGAATGTACTACCTAGCTGCACTACAAAATTCAATATTATGACGAATATTAGTGACACTGAGTGATACTCACATCACTAGTCTGATGCTAAGTAAATGAAGTCACAACAACAATAAAGCAGATAGTCACTTGTATCTACATAAACGAATCAATTATTATGTCTACACATATGTACGTACACGCAGCGGAGAAGCAACGCACAACCACATGCATATATCTGAGATACTCCCGAAAGTATGCAATGATCATGCATCTGTAGTTACAGCTGAGTAATTTTATAGCTGATAACTAACTAGTATGTTCTGGAAATAGAAGCGCCTAGAAATATGTCAACGAGGAAACCGCACCTTATAAAAACAGCGGCAGTGGAGACACGTCAATAAGTTTTGATTAAGCACGCTATCTGTCGAGCAATAGAAGTGTTATTTTTAAAGTAGTCTAATAAAGACCATTTTGCATTATCGAATATTGGAGTTATTTATTGAACAGTTTAGTGATTCGAACGTTAGCAGAAGGTTGGAAATAAGCGGAATTGCAGTAAATTCGTTACAATTGGTGTCAGAAGAGCAATTGTTGAATAAATTCCAGAGGACAACAAGGACATGGCAAAGTTAAGTGAATTGAAGATCCAGCAACTGAAGAAGGAGTTGGAGAGCCGTGGATTGAATACAACCGGCATTAAACTCGAAATTCAGGCACGACTACGAGAGGCAATGGAAGCAGAAGGAACTAACGTGGAAGAGTATGTCCTTCATCTTGATGTCGACGAGACAACAACAAAAACTGAAGAGAAAAACGAAACATCGCAGACAGTTACGAGCACAGACTTGAACACGATTTTGGCTGCAATATCTGTACAAACATCGACAGTAACATCCAGGATGGAAGTACAGGAGGCACGCATTTCAGAAATGTCGTCACAAATGTCATCCCAACTGGAATCGCAGGAGACACGCATCACATCGAAGATTGAAGCACAATTGGATAAACAGAAAACAAACATGGCGTCACAAATTGCAGAACAATTAAAAGAGCAAGAGGCACGCATAACATTACAACTCGATGCAAGGAAGAGCGTTTCTCAACGAAGCTGGAGGCTTTTAGTGAACGACAAGATAAAATGGAGGCCGAGATGGATGCTTTGAAAGATCGCATACAGGAGTTGCAAATAAATCGCCCAGCAGTTTCAGCGAGTAATCCAAAGGTAAAAACACCATCCTTTGACGGTTCTGTCCCTATCCATGTCTTTAAGCTGCAATTTGAGAAGACCGCAGCAGTGAACAACTGGAGTGCTGAACATAAAGTTGCTGCACTCTTCGTAGCATTGAAAGGACCAGCTGCCGAAATATTACAGACTATTCCGGAGTACGAACGGAACAGTTATGACGCATTGATGGCTGCTGCAGAACGAAGGCACGGAAGCGAATAAGCGATTGAGTGGATTTGAAGATTGGCTCATCTCCTTCAGCTCTGCGTTTACGTTCACCCACATTGCTGGAACTGTTAGGATTGGTACTGCAATAACGTGCAATGTGCCCTGGCTTTCCACATTAAAGCATTTGACGGCACCATCGTTTTTCTGCTGCATTCCTTTTAATGCTTCCAGAATTGTGTCTACCCAGTCTGGCCTTTCCACTTCCATCCGATGAGCTTTGTATGCGGGCTTGCTCAAAAGTGACGCTGTTTCCTGAGTCAGTGCATGGGATACCATTTCTGCGAATGTGGGTTTTGGGTTTGCATACGTCGCTCGCTTCGTTTCTACGTCCCGTATGTCATTTATAAAACTCTGGATTTTTACCCTCTCGGTGTACTCCACGGGTGCGTCCGCATTTGCCAAATGAGCCAACCTTTCAACATCCGAAGCAAACTCTTGCAAAGTCTCATTAGCTTTTTGGTACCGGTTTTGCAATTCTATTTGATATATCCCTCAATTGAATGCCCCATAATCTCTATCTCGCAAATTGGAAGAAGGTCAAGCAATCTTACTGTCGGAGGACATGTGGATGGAAAGGAACGTTTAATGACTGCAGATACAGGTGCATCCCATTTCATCATTCGATCAGATTTAGTCAACAAGAAGATAAGACCATTGCTTGGAGCAAGATTGCGTACAGCCACGGGAGAGGACACCCAGGTAATTGGAGAAGTAGCAATTGGGAACGTCACGGTACTACACAATTTTATAGTGGCAGAGATTGTTGATGAAATCATAATTGGAGTGGACTTCTTAATCGACCAAGACATCTAGATCGATATGCAAAGCAAGATGATGCGATATAAGAACATGGATGTGCCACTTAGTTTCGGCTACGAGAGAGGCCTCAGAAGTAAACGAGTGCTGGTGGAAGAGAGTCAGTAAATGCCACCAAAATCCGAAGCAGTCATCTGGGCAAATGTTGATGGAGATTGTGGTACAAACAAATTGTGGGTTGTCGAGGCAGCAAACAAATCAACACCGAGCATACTTGTAGGAAAAACCCTGGCTATGACAAAACAGGATGGACTTATTCCGGCAAAAGTACTCAGTGAGTTCAAGGTACCACTCAAACTGACAAAAGGAGCTATATTGGGAAGATACCAAGAGGCTAAAATAGTTATTAACTGTGAACAGCTCCAGGAACACGTTTCAACTAGCAAGACTGATCTTTCAAATGACATCACGGCATGGACGGAGGGGTTAAATCAAGATTATCAGAGTAAGGCAAAGTAACTGCTCCTAAAGTACGCAAACATATTTGACCATGATGGTTCCAAACCAGGTCGCACCAATGTTGTGAAACATCAAATTGACACCGGAGACGCGAAGCCGATACGTCAAGCTCCTCGTAGTGTTCCACTGGCGAAGCGGGGAGTTGTGAGTCAAATCGTACAAAAAAAATGGGCGACAGCGGCGTCATCGAAACATCAGCTAGTCCGTGGAGCTCACCGGTGGTACTTGTGAAGAAGAAGGATGGGAAAATGAGGTTTTGCGTAGACTACCGCAAGTTGAACGACGTCACGAAAAAGGATAGCTACCCATTGCCAAGAATTGACGATACTCTGGGCCCGCTATCTGGTACGAAATGATTTTCCACACTGGACTTGAAAAGCGGCTACTGGGAAGTTGAGGTGAAGGAGGAAGATAAAGAGAAAACAGCCTTCAGTGTCGCTGATGGTCTTTGGCAATTTACAGTGATGCTTTTTGGACTTTGTAATGCACCAGCTACTTTTGAGAGACTCATGGACCAGGTACTGAAAGGACTATATTGGAAAACATGCTTGGTGTACCAGGACGACATCATCGTATTGGGCAAGAACTTTGATGAACATCTTAAGAACTTGGAGGAAGTTTTCCAGAGAATAGCGGCGCTGGTCTGAAACTAAGTCCCAAAAAGTGTTCGGAGTTTAAAAAGGAAGTAAATTATTTGGGTCACAAGGTAACGACAGAAGGCATCTGTACAGCGAACGAAAAGATAGAGGCAGTAAAGGATTGGCCAAGACCACAGAACTTGCATGAATTAAGAAGTTTCCTTGCGCTGTGCACAGAGAGAGCTGTTGGCATTGGTAGAGTGCATTAAACATTTTCACAAATACCCCTACGGCCAGCGATTCCGCGTCAGGACAGATCACGCAGCGTTGAAATGGCTTCTGCAGTTCCGTAATCCGGAAGGACAATTGGCACGGTGGATCGAGCGACTACAAAGCTATGACTTTTCCATTGAGCATCGAAAGGGTAGTACCCATGGAAATGCTGATGCAATGTCACGAAGACCATGTAGTTTGGAATGCAAGCACTGTTGAAAGGCCGAGGCTAAATAAGACATTATAGATGTACGGCTAATGACTATAACGTGTACGGATGAATGGGACAAGGAACAACTAAGAAAGTTTCAGCTAGAAGATACAGATCTGTCACATGTTATGCAAGGGCTCGAACGAAACGAAAGACCAAACAGAGAGGAGATGTCAGCAGAGATTCCCATTGCGAAGTCATATTGGGCACAGTGGAACAGTTTAGAATTGATATCCGGTTGCTTGCATCGAGTATGGGAGAGTGAGGATGTTCAATGCAAGAAGAAACTGATAGTTGTTCCCAGAAAGATGATTCCTGACGTGCTCAGCGAGCTGCATAATGGTCCAAGTGGAGGCCATTTTGGAACCACGAAGACGCTTGAGAAGATTAATCAGATATTCTATTGGGTTGGTTGCCGGCAGTCGGTCACCGAGTGGATTGCCAACTGCGAGGTTTGCAACAGAGCGAAAGGGCCCAAAACACGAAATCATGGCCAGATGAAGCAGTATATTTCAGGTGCACCATTTGAAAGGAACGCCATGGATGTCGCAGGTCCATTTCCTACTAGCAACCGCGGAAGCAAATACGTGCTGGTGGTTATGGATTATTTCAGTAAATGGCCAGAGATATACCCAATCCCAAACCAATGGAGTTACATTCTGACCAAGGCAGGAATTTTAAATCAGCTGTGTTTCTGGAAATGTGTAAATCATTGGGCTTTCGAAAAACACGGACAACTGGTTTGCATCCTCAGTCCGATGGTATGGTGGAACGTTTCAATAGAACCTTGGAAGAGCATTTAAGGAAAGTAGTAGACAAGTACCATAAGCAGTGGGATACACACATATCATTATTCTTGATGGCTTACCGATCGGCAGTAAATGAGACAACGGGCCAAACTCTCGCAAAGGCAATTTTTGGCAATGACCTTCGACTGCCACCTGATTTGAAGTTTGGGATAGATGCCGATGCGGAGAGACATGTCAAGAAATCCACTGGTGTCTTGGAAGAAGAGATGAGAGAGATACACGATTTTGTAAGGCAACGATCAAAGATTATGAGTGACAAGATGAAAGCCAGATACGATAAAGCAATTAATTTGGAAGGTTTTCAGGAAGGAGATTTGGTGCTGTTATAAACCCACAACGAAAAAAAGGTTTGTCCCCGAAATTGCAGCGTAATTGGGAAGGCCCATACAAAGTTATAAAACGGATCAACGATGTAGTGTACCGCATACAAACCATTGGCAAACCACGAACCAAAATGAAAGTGGTTCATTTGGAAAGACTGACAGCATTTAGATCGAGAGATTTGTATGATCGGGAAGATCAGACTTAGGTGGAGGGCAGTGTGACGAATATTAGTGACACTAAGTGATACATCACTAGTCTGATGCTAAGTAAATGAAGTTACAACAACAATAAAGCAGACAGTCACTTGTATCTACATAAACGAATCAAGCATTATGTCTACACATATGTACGTACACGCAGCGGAGAAGCAACACACAACCACATGCATATATCTGAGATACTCCCGAAAGCATGCAATGACAGAAGCTATAAAATCATGCATCTATAGTTACAGCTGAGTAATTTTATAGCTGATAACTAACTAGTAAGTTCTGGAAATAGAAGCGCCTAGAAATATGTCAACGAGGAAACTGCACAGTATAAAAGCAGCGACAGTGGAGGCACGACAATCAGTTTTGATTAAGCACGCTATTTGTCGAGCAATAGAAGTGTTATTTTGAAAGTAGTCTAATAAAGACCATTTTGCATTATCGAATATTGGAGTTATTTATTCAACAGTTTAAATCTTAAATCCCTTGAAATTTTTTAAATCCCTTGAAATTATCAGAACTTTGTTGCCAAAAGGACTTATTCATTGTAGTGGATATGAGGCAGGCCTGGTTGTGAGTGCATCTGTACATATATTTGTAAACGTCGACTACATAAATTGATTTTAATTACCATCTCATTATGAAATGTCGTTGTGGCACTTGCCTACATTTTGCTAGTGCGGTACACTTGTTCCATTTTCCGCAAAATATTTACATTTTTTTTATAAAATTTTTTTCAATTTCCTTTTTTTGTTATTTGCGGTACATTATCACATTTCCGGCGCATTATTCACAATTTGCAATCCCACTAATACCACAACGACAATGCTTGCACACATATCCCACATTATCGCTACCCTACAAAAAATGCGATTAGTCTAGGATGAATCGGGGATTTGTCGCAAAGGAGTATGCGGCCAATGCCAACTTTGATCTGTTTGTATGAGTTGAACTGTTCCCTTTAGTTTAAGCATGTCTATGAAGAGACTAGTTGTACCCATTTATACCCGAAAGGGATCAAGAGAGGACCAATCCCCTTTGTACCCATACGAAATCATATAAAGACTAGTCCCTTTTAGGTTCAACGAAGACTCAAATAGGGCCAGTCGCATTTTTCATGGCAGAAACACAATCGAAGGGTTTGCTAAGCCACCAAATCTATTTGATGTAAGTTGATTGGCCGTCTTTCAAAAAGGAATAAAAAATATTATCCGAAAATTTAACCCTAACTCCGGCGTAGTCGTTAAGTCCTAGTAATTCAGGTTTGGTATAGGGCTCCGCATTTTTACACTCAGCTGAGCAGAGCTCACAGAGTTTATTAATTTTGTTCGCATAACGGTAATCAGTAACGGCATAAACTAATATAGATATATATAGACTTCTATATATCAAAATGATATGGGCGAAAAAAGAAATTTACATGTCCGTTCGTCCGTCCGTGCGTAAACACGATAACTTGAGTAAATTTTGAGGTATCTTGATGAAATTTGGTGTGTACGTTTCTGGGCACTCATCTCAGATCGCTATTTAAAATGAACGAAATCGGACCATAACCACGCCCATTTTCTCGATATCGAAAATTACGAAAAATGAAAAAATGACATAATTCTACACCAAATATGAAAAAGGGATGAAACATGGTAATTGGATTGGTTTATTGACGCCAAATTTTACTTTAGAAAAAACTTTGAAAATGGGTGTGACACCTACCATATTAAGTAGAAGAAAAAGCTATGCAGGGCGAAATCAAAAGCCTTTGGAATCTTTGCAAGAATACTGTTCGTGGCATTACATATGTATATAAATAAATTAGCGGTACCCGACAGATGATGTTCTGGGTCACCCTAGTCAATATTTTGGTTGATATCTCGAAAACGCCTTCACATATAGAACTAAGGCCCACTCCCTTTTAAAATGCTCATTAACACGTTTCATTTGATACCCATATCGTACAAAAGCATTCTAGAGTCACCCCTGGTCCATTTTTATGGCGATATCTGGAAAAGGCGTCCACCTATAGAACTATGGCCTACTCCCTTTTAGAATACTCTTTAATACCTTTCATTTGATACCCATGTCATACAAGCACATTTCACGGTTACCCTAGGTTCATTTTCCTACATGGTGATTTTCCCTTATTTTGTCTCCAAAGCTCTCAGCTGAGTATGAAATGTTCGGTTACACCCGAACTTAACCTTCCTTACTTGTTCTTAAATAACTTGATTCAATCAACTGTAATCTCTTCTATTTTATTTACTTCGTTGCCGTTTTTTTTAATATTTCTTAAAATGGGCTACATATATTCAACTGACTGGGTACCTTCACTTTCAATTATTATTGCGGTATATTTTTTCTGCTTCTTTCTTTCGTATTATTTCAATTTTACAAACCACTTTGGTACTTGTGAGTTTTACGCTTTAGCAGTTTTTTTTTTACTTTTTAAGTTGGTTGAATTTTTGGTTACTTGCGTCAGAGCTGGGAAAATTGCATAAACTTTTGTCTGTGATGGTAGTGTGCTCCGCATACTACACTGAAGATCCTGGGTTCAACTCCCAGGCAAAGCAACATCAAAAATTTAGAAATACGTTTTTTCAATTAAGGAAAGTTTTTCTAAGCGGAGCCGCTCCTTGGTAGTGATTTGGCAAGAACTCCGAGTGTATTTCTGCCCTTAAGGGTCTCAATGAAAACTCATCTGCCTTGCAGATGCCGTTCGAAGTTGGCGTAAAACATGTAGGTCCGGTCCAACCAATTAGTAGGAAAAAATTAAGAAGCAGTACGACGCAAATTGGAGGAAAAACTCGACCGAAATTCTGTTCGGCGGGTTTCGACAAAAATACCCTCTAAGCCGGCGCATCATCTTTCATTCACATAACGTAACCTAATCGCTGGACAATATTGATGTCTGCGTAAAGCTCGCACAGCTCAACATTAAATCTGCTTCGGTATTCGCCGTTGCAAACGTAAATCTTTTGAAGTACTTTCCTCTCAAACACTCCCAGAACCGTTTCATCTGATGTGGTTATGGTCCACGATTCTGCACCATATAGCAGGACGGGTACGATAAGTGACTTGTAGAGCTGGATTTTCGTTTTCCGAAAGAGAACTTTGCTTTTCAATTGCCTGCCTAGCCCAAGTAGCATTTTTTGGCAAGAGCAATTAATGGCTGGATTTCTAGACCGGCGTTGTTGTTTGTGTTAATGCTCGTTCCCAAATAAACAAAGTATTTTACTATTTCGAAACTATGGCTGCCCACAGTGGCGTTGTGGCCAAGCCGCAAATGCGCTGACTCGTTGCGTGATAACAGCAGGTATTTCGGTTTGTCCTCACTCATCATCAAGCCCTTCTTTACCGCTTCTTTTTCCTGCTTGGAGTAAGCAGAACGCGGCGGTTTAGGCCGATGATATCAATGTCATCAGCATATGCCATTAATTGAATGACCCTTTAAAATATTGCTCCACAGCTTGCATAAATTTCTTCAGCATCAAATAAAAGACGTCGTTTGGAAAGGGGGTTACCTTGTCTAAAACCTCGTTTGATTTTGAACGGCTCGGAGAGGTTCTTCCTAATTCTGACTGAGCTGATGGTGTTGCTCAACGTCTTTTTGCACAACCATATACGTTTTGCGGGGAAACCAAATTCGGAGATAGCGACAGTTAGGCCGGCGTGAGGTTGCACTGATAAGGTCGTGATCCCTGCACGATCCTCCTTCTGATGGACTGGTAAAAGAACAATTAAGTTCCCATCGGCAGCCATGCACTCGTCCGACTATATTTCGCAAAGATGCTGACGCATGCGCCCTACCAACTTCTCGCCACAATATTTCAATAGCCCTGCCGGCTCCATCAGCGCCCGCATCCTTGTAGTTTGGTTATTGCTATTATGACTTCGCTATAATCGTATGGGGGGACATTAACTCCATCCATCACCATCGATTGCTTGATCGGCTTGATCATCCCTGGGCGGTACATCGCTGTCTCTATTTAGGCGAGTAGTTCTCTCTGGAAGTCGGTAGCAAGATCATCGTTTACAGGAGTTTGCCCCGACTTAATTTTTGGTAAAATTTGCGAGCGTTATTTCTGATGGCTAGCAGGTTATGCTGCTCGCACTCATCTTTCTGTCTCTGCTTTTTTTCCTGTTAAGATGACTCGCTTCCCTTTTCAACTCGCGATATCGTTCACATACACTTTTTGTTTTTTCCGTGGCCGCCAGTAACCAATTTTTTCAACGGCGACGGTACGCAGTGCTTTAGATAAATGCTCCTTACTTGTGATCTCAGCGAGCAAGTTTGAAAGTCGATTTGAGAAATCATTGACACTCTATTGCGATGCAGCCCTTCGACGTCTTGATTTTCTTGTGTTTTTTGTTCCTTGCTTTTAGCCGCGCAGTTATGTAGCTTGATTTATATTTTTATGCATGAACCTTATTCTGGATATGACCATGTGTCGAGCACCGGCGATGTCGATCCGCCTCTGCCCATTTGGAGGGATTTAATTGCAGAGGCTGAACTTTCCGACTACGGGGCCAAAAACACCGTTCACCTTGGCGGTGAATTCGCCAAACACGAATTTTATATCATGGTTCGGGCAGCACTCATATGTGCGTTCTAAACCGTCTTTCACTTCGTGGTCTTACTACTCTGTCGATGCGTGGGCGCAGATGAATTGATTTGGTTGCGCTTACTCTATGATATAATTTTTTCAATTGAATGCTTCTCGCTAGTGTTGTACAACTTGTGAAAAATAACAAGTAAGGAAGGCTAAGTTCGGGTGTAACCGAACATTACATACTCAGCTGAGAGCTATGGAGACAAAATAAGGGAAAATCACCATGTGGGAAAATGAACCTGGGGTAACCCTGGAATGTGTTTGTATGACATGGGGTTCAAATGAAAGGTATTAAAGAGTATTTTAAAAGGGAGTGGGCCGTAGTTATATAGGTGGACGCCATTTCAGGATATCGCCATAAAGGTGGTCCAGAGGTGACTCTAGAATGTGTGTTGTACGATATGGGTATCAAAAGAAAGGTGCTAATGAGTATTTTAAAAGGGAGTGGGCCTTAGGGCTATAGGTGGACGCCTTTTCGAGATATCGACCAAAATGTGGACCAGGGTGACCCCGCACATCATCTGTCGGGTACCGCTAATTTATTTATATATGTAATACCACGAACAGTATTCCTGCCAAGATTCCAAGGGCTTTTGATTTCGCCCTGCAGAGCTTTTTCTTCTACTTAATATGGTAGGTGTCACACCCATTTTACCAAGTTTTTTCTAAAGTTATATTTTGCGTCAATAAACCAATCCAATTACCATGTTTCATCTCTTTTTTCATATTTGGTACAGAATTATGGCATTTTTTTCATTTTTCGTAATTTTCGATATCGAAATAGTTGGCGTGGTCACAGTCGGATTTCGACCATTTTTTATACCAAGATAAAGTGAGTTCAGATAAGTACGTGAACTAAGTTTAGTGAAGATATATCGATTTTTGCTCAAGTTATCGTGTTAACGGCCGAGCGGAAGGACAGACGGACGACTGTGTATAAAAACTGGGCGTGGCTTCAAACGATTTCGCCCATTTTCACAAAAAATAGTTACCGTCATAGAATCTATTTCCCTACCAAATTTCAGAAGGATTGGTAAATTTTTGTTCGACTTATGGCATTAAAGGTATTCTAGACGAATTAAATGAAAATGGGTGTAGCCACGCCCATTTTGAAATTTTCTTTTGTTTTTGTATTCTGTTGTACCATATCATTACTGGAGTTGAATGTTGACATAATTTACTTATATACTGTAAAGATATTAAATTTTGTGTTAAAATTTGACCTTAAAAAAAATTTTTTTTAAAGTTGGCGTGTTCGTAATCCGTTTCTGCTAATTTTTACTTAGTACACATGTAGTAATAAGAGTAACGTTCCTGCCAAATTTCATCATGATATCTTCAACGACTGCCAAATTACAGCTTGCAAAACTTTGAAATTGCCTTCTTTTAAAAGTGGGCGGTGCCACGCCCATTGTCCAAAATTTAGGTGTCTTTGATAATAAATTATCGCACTTTTTGGGTTTTTCGAAATTTTCGATATCGAAAAGGTGGGCGTGGTTATTTTCCGATTTCGTTCATTTTAAATAGCGATCTGAGATGAGTTCCCAGGAACATATATACCAAATTTTATCAAGATACCTCAAAATTTACTCAAGTTATCGTGTTTACGGACGGACGGACGGACGGACATGGCCAAATGAATTCCTTTTTTCGCCCAGATCATTTTGATATATAGAAGTCTATATCTATCTCGATTAGTTTATGCCGTTTGTGCTCGGGTTTGTGCGCATATTACCAGCAGCGGATTCTTCTGGTTTTATTAAAAATCGTTTTAATTTTTATTTTCAACTCCTTACCTGTTGGTATATAATTAAGAGTGTAAGAATGATGTCAAAAGCAGAATTCAGATTTGGTTCGTCTTTTTTTATGGTTGAAAATTAACGATCTACATATCTTCAAGAATAACTTCAATAAGTCCCATTCAGCCAAGGGAGCTTTTTTATGGTTTGCATATATGTATGTATGAATAAAATATATATTCATAAATACATTGAATTATGCATAAGCTGTTGTGTTAGCAATGCACCTGTGCATATATGCATGTAGCTATGTCTTTGATATTGGTTTGACACGGCGTATGCGATATTTCTCCCCCACCTCTCTCTCTTTTCGTTTGGTTTATATTTTATATGCACATTGACTTAACAGCTGCTCATTCGTCACTTTTGGGGTTTGTGGTATAATAGACAAACCGCGATTTTTGTTAGCATTGTAGTAGCTTGCTGACAATGCTCAATGCCAAAAAGTATGCTACATATTTTAAAATTTACATATTCTACACTTGTGTGCACACATATGTATGCATCGATTTGAGCACATATTTTGTTCTTAAATCATCGAAAAAAATATGCATACATATTAGCCATTGATGCAATGTGTACACGCGTGTATTACTATGCAAACACACACATATACTCATGGACAAAATAATTGGTGTACATAGCTTTGGTTCTCTATCATTACAAGATTTTGCAAACGAAAACAAATTTTGTGTGGTAATATTAATAACTTTAGTAACTTATACTAAATATATGAAAATAATTACAATTCATCCATTTACAAGGAAACTGTATATTAATAAAAAAATTTTGTTGGTCAAAATAATAGGTGTATGAAATTTTTTTTACAAATTATAATTATAATTCCTTACTCCACTTGAGCATGGCTTAAAATAATTTTTGGTATGTTTCCAATGGAGTGCTATCCTATTCCAACCCTTTGTCTTCTGCCAAAATAACACGCTTGTTGTGAAATGAAAAGGACGCCAATCTTCTCCTAAAGTCACTTCACAATTTTTCAATCGGGTTGAGGTCAGCATTGACCTGGCCATTGCATACATGTGACGACTCCATTCCTGAACCACTCAGATACCAACCGAAAATAATGTCTGGTATCGTTATATTGGTGATAACTCATTGTGAGTGAGGTATTTTCATCCGCTTATGGCAGCTTTACATTTCGCAGATGCAATGCATTGTTTATCTTTAACAGCTGTTTCTCGCAATTTCTTTTTTGAGTCATAAGCCACCTTTTCATAGACCGGGTTACATATATATTGTTACGAATATTAGCAACACTAAGGGGTTCTGCCATTTCTAAGCCGATGCTAAGCAGCGCCTTGTATGCACATCCATAAATCAATCATTATGTATCTACATAAACGAATCAATAATTGCGTCTACACATATGTACGTACACGCAGCGGAGAAGTAACGCACAAACACATGCATATATCTTATCTGAGGTGCTCACAAGAGAGGGCAATAATTTGTGCAAGTATTATTCACGCGCAAGTATTATTGGCGGCCACCGTGGTGTGATGGTAGCGTGCTCCGCCTATCACACCGTATGCCCTGGGTTCAACTCCCGGGCAAAGCAACATCAAAATTTTAGAAATAAGATTTTTCAATTAGAAGAAAATTTTTCTAAGCGGGGTCGCCCCTCGGCAGTGTCTGGCAAGCGCTCCGATTGTATTTCTGCCATGAAAAGCTCTCAGTGAAAACTCATCTGCCTTGCAGATGCCGTTCGGAGTCGGCATAAAACATGTAGGTCCCGTCCGGCCAATTTGTAGGGAAAAATCAAGAGGAGCACGACGGAAATTGGAAGAGAAGCTCGGCCTTAGATCTCTTCGGAGGTTATCGCGCCTTACATTTATTTTTTTTTTTTATTATTCACGCGCATATGAGAAGCTATAAACATAGTTGTGGCTGGTGATGTTGTCGCTGATAACTAACTAGTAAGTTCTGCAATGGAAAAGCCTAGAAGTATGCAACGAGAAATTAAAAGTATAAAAGGCCGCGACAGTAGAGGTGCGAGAATTCAGTTTCATTTAAGCTATCAATCAGTTTGAGTTAAGCAAGTTATCAGTAAGCGAAGTATAAGTGTTATTGTGAAGTACTTTAATAAAGGCCATTTTGCATTATTGAAGAGTGGAGTTATTTATTCAACAGTTTAGTGATTCGAACTTAGCAGAAGGTTGCAAATAAGAGGATTTGCAGTAAATTCGTTACAATATACTGACGCGACTGCAGCTTAAGCACGCTTCCTTCAAAATTTCCGCAGTTTTCTTCGCGGCTATAATTTCCGGCTGAAAAACGCTGCAGTAATCTTGCAGCTTGTATGATCTACTTATTTCTGGATCGACACAGAAAACAGCAGACCTGACCCCTTCCATTAATTTGGAACCATCCATATATATTTTTTCATAGCCGGATTTATGCAAAAAAAAACGGGACACTTACAGATCGCGAGTTTCTATGTGTGTCCTGTATGTGTATTTTACCACTTATATATACAAAATGGTCGTGGTAGACAGTTGATTTTGTGAACCTTGCACAGCGTCCTCGAAGTCCATGCAAAGCTTTTTTAAAAGATACGAGCGGTCGTAGAAGGCGTTGCCATGCCCGTTTTTTTCTTTAAATAATTAAATACGAATTTTAGGTGAGGCTGTGTAAGTAGCATGCTAAATTTCATCAAAATATATTTGTTTGAATGGAAGTATTAGCAAAAAACACTTGAGAATGACTCCCCTGACGGACAGACTGACGGATGCACAGATGTATGGATAAGCAGAGTCAATTTTTTCGGTACAAATCACTGCCACCCTTAGCGATTTAGGGGGCATAGAATATACCCGCGATAGGTATGCCTGTCGCAGGAGGTGACTAAGATACCAAATTGATTCAAGGGGTTGTATAGCGCAACTCTCTCAAGGGGTTGCCAGCGCAATATATAGATTCCCCAACCCTATTGTCAAACTCACCTACCCGTGGCGAATCCTGTTTCATGAACAGCCGAAATTCTGGCGACACCGCCCCCCCCCCCCCCCCCCCCCCCTCCAAATGTCTCTCGATCCGCCCATAAGACTACACGATTTATACATCCCAATTGGTTGGTAGAGCGCAAAGCCAAATGCTTAGCATTTTTATCTATCTGTGGCTACTTTGGAAATTTTAACATTTTTACATGTTTTAAATGATTCAAACGTTTTACGGTACATGAGTTTTAAACCAAACATCATTGCCACCAATGCTTTGTATTTAGAAGCGTAACCGTAAAATTATACAAAATTTAATGACCCAAAGGCAAAGGTGACCGACCGCAGTTAGGCGATTGTGGTTTTAGTATAAATCTAGAAAAACTTTCCATCATGATAGAAGGAAATGTACAAATTTCAATAAATGTCGTAACATTTTTTTTAGATACAAATACATGCATACATATCACATTACTCAAACGTCACACGTGTGTTATTAATACATATATATTAGAGCGGGTCAAATTGTATTGATGGATTTTTTTTCAACAGGAGTATACAAAAACGTAATCTACAGATGCTTCTAAGAAAAATTGCTGAAGACACCATAGCTCTAAGTCCGATTTTGAGTCCCCACTTTTGTAAAATAGATATTTTGCCATATGAATGTAGGGTTTCGCCTCTTAGCTTCTGGTAGAATTATAGAAAAAATATCACATTGAGCTTACTTTAAAGGTATTTTGCGTACATTTAAGAATCTGTATTAATATCTATAGTGTTATTGAATTTTAGTAGAGATGTCAGGCTTAAATTATGATAAATTAGCCTAAAATGAACGTTTACCTATTATATTATCATTTTTAACAAATTTCTTATGGACATTTTTTTTTTTGTTCATTACAGCTACAATAAGTTCAGAACATTTCCAACAACTTTCATTCAGACAGTTTTTCTTTTTTCGAATTCGTTTTAGTAGAAAAAAAAATTTCAAAAAAAAAACTATATTTTCAAGTAATTTGCAAAAAAACAAAATTTTTATAATTTTAATGTAATTTATTTAAAAAAATATTTTTTTTACTTAGAATTGACGATTTTAATGCTTTTTTTTTCAAAATAAAATTTATGTTATGTTATTATTTTTTAAACTCTTTTTTGCTCTCCATTCGTGGTTGTTTTTCACGACTTTCTGCTGTAACAGCCATAACACCTTCACGTTTTTTTTTTTCTATAACACGTTTGAAACAGATGTTAACAACTGTACATATCATATGATAGAGCTATGAAAAAAATTTTATAGTATCGAGAAAAAATACTTGATCCAACTAAACTTTAGTTTTTATAGTAGGTCATACAAAAAACCTTAAAAATCAAAGTTGAAAAAAGTAAAAAAAAAAATTAAATTTCGCAGGCTCGAAAATTATTTTTTGGGTATGCATAGTGGAACTTTTTTCCTGAGCCCAAATCCCATCGAAAAATCGATGGCGCGATATCGGTTAATAAATCGACCCAGTCTAATATATATATGTATTTGTATGTATGCATGTACAGGTAACTTTTATCATATTTTCGACTTGTACCCTTATGTGCAATTAAATTTGATTCTGCTTTATTCGAATAAGAATTCAATACTCTTTTTTGCCCTGCAGCCAAACCAACTCGGTTGTAAAATATCCTAAAACTAAGTAATCTATGTGTTCCGCTCACTTGAAAGAAATCATGTGTACGATCATTTGGACCGGAAACAGCACAAGCTAAATGAAACAAGTAAGCACGGGACTTCATACCTTTCAGGAATGGGGCTGAACAATAATCTTATCCCATTCGTAATATCCAAATAATCGACTAAATAAGATATGAAGTATATAGTTAACAGATGTACATGCCTTATAGAGATATACGCCGCCGAATGTCAAAATTTTCGACGAGGCGGCGGCGACGTTCGGCGCGTTACTACATTTTCTACTTGTACTGTCTAAGCCAGTTCATTTGGAAAATTAGTCCAATATGGTCGAAAGGGGTATCAACGGATGCGCATCACTGCCAGTTATAAGAAATCAATTGCGAAATTTAACTCTTTCCATCCATTCAAAAGTTATTTTTTTGCATCATCCAATTCACGAAGTTATTAAAACAAAGCACTACAAGAAAAGTTATATAAAAAGTTTAAACGCTCATTTTGCATAATTTTTTCAAGAAATTACTAAGGAACAATGAAATCAAATAAAATGACCCAAGTCGAACATGTTTTCAAATTGTCCTTAAATTGTTAAAAAAGCAAGTTACCTGAAAAAAGTGACAATTTTTTTCAAAAATTCTATATTCCGATTGACTAAAATAATAAGCGAAATCAGTGATGCAAAATCCTTTAGTAGGCTCTAGCGGTTTTAACACTCCTTTGAAATGATTTGCACCTCATACTTAAGTTGAATATATATGCACGTATGAGAAGGGTTTGAAAAATCACTTGGCGTATAATCACACATCTGTTGTTTATTTGCGAAACTTTAAAATAGCGTCTGAAATGTTAATTTTGATTTTCACATTTCATCATTCAATACCCAAATCTCTTGGTTTGATACTTCTTAAAGTTGGCGGACATATCGCCAACTAGCCCAGTAGAGGCAATCACATTGATTATAGCCTACCAACCAAGTTTCAACATAATCTATACGACGTTACGGCTCCTGTTACATATGTGTATACGTAGTCTCATATGTATATTTACGAGGTGAGGCTTTGTCCTTCGCAAGAACACTCAAATTGGTGGCTTTCCCAAGACAGTGGAACAAATGACCGGATATGCTACTACCCTAACGCAGTGAACAGTCCAACTAGTCTGAAAACTGAAGCTACGCGGTTATTATAATGAAATTCTTGTATTCAAAGGCTGGAAAAAACAGTTTGGACTGAGCCTAACATTAACTTCTTTCAACATAAAATCGGTCGAATTTCATTCTTAAATAAAGTTTTGGTTTAACAAAACTATTAAAATCAATGTTTTAAACACAAATGTCTGCAAATTCTGGTCAACATTTAAAAAAAATTTACCCAGGGTCTTTGTTAAATTTAAATTATGTAGCATTATACGATTTTCACCTATAAATTATGCAAGTATATCCACTCGAACTGCTTATAATTTCGAGGGAGGCATCCTTGGCCGAATAGTTACTCCCTAATGTTTTAAGGTGTCTCTGGTAGTGCTCGGTAGCATAAATAAATAAATGTAAGGTGCGATAACATCCGAAGAGATTTTAGGCCAAATTGCGTCGTGCCCATTTTAATTTTTCTTACAAATTGGCGGGACAGGACCTATTTGTTTTATGCCGACTCCGAACGGCAGATGAGCGAGCTTTTCATGGCAGAAGTACACTCGGAGTATTTGCCAAAACGCTGCCATGGGGCGACCCCATTAGAAAAACTTTCTTCTAATTGAAAAAACTTTTTTCTATAATTTTGATGTTGTTTTGCCCGGGGAGCACGCTACTAACACACCACCTTGGCAGCATAGCATGATAAAAAAATCAGTTAGAAAGTCTTCGGAGTTACACCTAGAGCTCATAGTAAAGTGATAAAGTGGTGGTGCACAGGATTACTACTGTTCGCACAACGTGAATTATAGCTCTTAAAAGACTAGAGGAGCCCTTTGCCGCGATCAATAATAGGCCAGCTTTGGTGCTAATCGTTAAAACTGTGCCACGAGAGCCATGAGGCCATTAATAGCAATCGTAAGTCGCCTTTGTGCGTGACCAGCAAGGGGCCACAAATAATTTAAGGAAATCGTGTCGACAACGAGTATTAGGTGTTAGATCAGAATATCTCCTTCGGTGAAACTACGCTTTGTACGAGACATACAGGCAAAAGTGAGACCATTTTAAGTACTTAAATTTTTTTCGGCAGACGCAGCAGTACCAATCCCTTAGACCGAGGTTAGGTACGAAGCCTCCCTGGAGTAAGTGAATGGAGGACAGTCCCTCCGCAAGGGGGTTTTTTTAGACAACAATGAATATATATATCGTTAGCTTAATGTGAAAATGTGCTAAGTAACTTTTTTAGAAAAATTGTATTTTAATGCAGTTTTAAAACTGAATTCAAAATACAACGATCACAAAAAAAAAATTTAATTTTTAATTTTTACGTGCTGTGGGCAATGATGTGTAAATGTGCTAAGTCGTCAGTTGTTCAAAAAAAATGTGCTAAGTCAACCAGTGAGTAATATCAATCTGAATTACTAGTCATTTCTTTGTGCGCGCATTTTATTTACTTATTTAATTCATTCAGTCTAAAAGTACATGCTGTGTTGTTGTTGTTGTATTAACGATAAAGACACTCCCCGAGAGCTTTGGGCCCATGTTGATGGTTCTTTGCCGGATATAGATCCGGTACGTTCCGATAACAAAGCACTATTAAGGCACTAGCCCGACCATCTCGGGAACGATTTATATGACCACATTAAACCTTCCAGGCCATCCCGCCCTCCCCACCCCTAGCCCCATGAGGAACTTGAGGTCGCCAGAGCCTCGGCTGTCAATGAAACATGATTCGCCACGGGAAGGCGAGGTTGACAATTGGGTTGGAGAAGCTGTATATTGCGCTGGCAACCCCTTGAGAGGGTTGCGAACGTAACCCCTTGAAATTGGATTCACCCAATGGAGACATGAATTTGGTGTTTGATAAATGCTTTGCGCTGACTTTCATCTACTTCAATTTTTACATGTCGATAACTACATGCTTTCTTACAGACTAGTTAAAAATAGAAAACAATTCAAGCTTAAACTTATATAAGGTGTTACTAAAATTAATAACTCTACTGAATCTATATAGATGTATAGTTCTAGTTATAGGTTCATTCATAGCATAATTCGTTTTATGAGTTATTTCGATAAATAACACAGGCCGACAAAATTCAACCATTATTCAGACCCAGAAACCAGACTATATATTTCCGAAGGTTTATGATGCGCTGAATCCAAATCTGGCCTTGCTCTATCAGCTCTGGTTTTTGAGATATCCTAACCTTAAAGTGCAAAAAACACCGTTTTTGCCCATATTTGAGGTTGTGTAGCCTTGTAGATGATTTCTTTCACCAAAATTAATAGATGGCATCTTTAAGTACAAGTCTTCTTCTTTCAAATGGCGTTGAGTTTCAAATATCATTTTCTTTCGCTGAGATATCGCATTTTGAAATGTTCATGTTTCTAAATTTCCCTACACCTGAAAATCGATTGAGATAACATAGACATGATATAGTTGATTACTTATTTTCTTGAATTG
Source organism: Eurosta solidaginis (assembly GCF_040869045.1). Lineage (NCBI taxonomy): Eukaryota > Metazoa > Arthropoda > Insecta > Diptera > Tephritidae > Eurosta > Eurosta solidaginis. Next base: position 204,422,593 of record NC_090323.1, on the reverse strand, counting down.
AGTCTTATTTTTCTTAAATTTTTGTCTCACATCATAAGTTTGCTAACTCACCACACCCCTACACTATCTAACACTCGGGTACCAAGTCACATACAGCCCTAACCCCTAGAAACCACCCCTATCAAACCGCAAGCAGGCTAACCCTCTTAGCCCTGGGGACAGCGTTTATTCGCATATTTTTCCTAAAATAAGTCTTATTTATCTAGATATCTCACACCACAAGTGGGCTAACCAACTTAACTGTTAACCCATCCACTTCCGTATCCCCTAACCCCTAGAAACCACTCCTACCACACCACAAAATTTCAGAATGCGATATCTTAGCGAAAAAAAATGATATTTGAGCAAACTCAACCCCATTTGAAAGAATAAGACTTGTATTCAAAGATGCCATCCTTTAAATTTGGTGAAAGAAAACAACATCAAGGCTACATAACCTCAAATATGGGCAAAACCGGTTCCTGGGTCTGAGATGCTGTCGGCCTGTGTAATCTATTATGCCGAAGATCACGCAGTGGAATATATGGAATGAAAAAATTAGATAAATCAGAGCAATTCGTGCCTAAGTTTTGTACACTATAGGCAAGCATGAGTGAAATAAAAGTTCTTCTGACATGCAAAGCCTGAAGGCCAAGCAATTTGCGCCTGCTGGTATATGATGGGGGCCGTCTGGTCAGTGAAGCATACGTAAAGCAATATTTGTAAACATTTTTTGAACTCCCTAAATTTTATAGGAGTTAGATTCATAGAAAGGATTCCATATTATTGAGCAATATTCAAGACCACTTCTGACCAAGGATATATAAAGTGCCTTCACCGTCATAGGGTCCTTAAAGGCACTGGTGTTACGGCTACTGAAGCCAACCATTGCAACAAATTTTGAAACAATGAAGCCAATGTGACTAGAAAAAGAGAGTTTGGAGTCAAAAATTACACCCAAGCGATTACTCTCTGGACAGCGATTAAGAGATTTAGCATTTAGTTCGTAGATAAAGTATGCGGCAGTTTTTTTTTTGGATTTAAAAATAAATTATTGTCTGCGCACCATCCGCCAAAAGAGTCTAGATCAGAACTATCAGACATAGTAATTTTTTTGAAATATATAGTTTTAGTGTTATACTTCAATCATTAAAGGGGAGGAGTGATGGGAAAACATATTGAGTAAAAAGTGCTAAGTCAGGAGAAAAAATTTGTTTTAAGTGCGGAAATTGTGCGAAGTCATAAAATAGCTGCTGGGTTAGCATACATGATTTTTATTTATCTTTTTCAAAGCTTCTACACTCAAAAGTATTGCAATTAAGGCATCCTCATTCACAGTTTTGAAAAAAGAAGGGTATTTCAAAAATTATTAAGTTTTTTTCATCTCCTGTAAAATTCGTAAAAGTTGACTTAGCACATTTTCACATTGAGTTAACGATATATATATATATATATATATCTAAGCATTCGGTGAAACTTGAAGCTTCTAGCTGTTAAAATGGTGTAGAGATTGCGAAAACTTCTTATCTGAACAGTCGGTTGTATGGGATAAATACCATATATACGACCGATCTCATCCATTTTTTCAAGCAACAAAATATACAATATACGAAAGCACATGGTGAAGTTTGAAGCTTCAATCTGATAAATTGAGGAAGGTATGACAAAAATCCTCTTTTATGAAAAATCGGTTGTATGGGGGATATGTGCTATAGTGGGCCCATACGGCCGGTTCCGACAATTGTCTAATCGGACACCTAAATATAATCGCTCACCAAACTTTATCAAGATATCTCAAAAATTGAGGGACTAGTTTGCATACAAACAGGTATACGCACATGGCTAAATCAACTCAGCTCCCCATCGATCATTTCGGTATACTTGTCGGTGGGTCCATCTATTTGCCTTTAAGGACTTACAATTTTGAGATTCGTGACAAAATTAATATACCATTTCATTTTCATGAAGGTATAAAAATGTAATAAAAAATTTTAAATTCTGTGTACTTCAAATTTAGTACAAAATTGAATTATTTCTGTATACAAGTTTTTTTCGGACTAGTTGGATATCAATCGTCTTCATGTTGTAAACTAATATTTTTACCAGTTCGGTATCTCCCAGCAAGATATGGAAAAAAATGCAAATGGAACCACCTCAAACTTATACTTAAGCACATAAAAATACACACTTTTTAAGTGCACACGCAAAATTTAAATTAATATTGACAATTACCAATTTGTTGAAGAGGCACAAAAAAATCTTAATCCACGAATTATATTTGTAATAAGTAGGCCTCTTTTTTAAGAACACTTCAATTGTCAGCTTAGCATTTTTGTGAACAAAATTTGTATTTATCTGGAGCAAGCATTTATTAAAATATTTAAGAATGATAGGCTGTTGCATAATAAAAAAAAATGTGTGGCGTTACGGGACGCCTGGCAGATGTGAACCATCGATCATATTTTGTAAAATTAATATGCATAAAAGAGCAGATTGCGATAGGAACTATATATGGCATGATGATAAAATAAAATATTACTATGAAGTGGTACACGGTCATTTTGGTGATCCCGAGTGAGTCCCCAAAATCAATTTCAACTAAACGCGGGTTGACTCCGAGAGATCTCCCGAAATGACCTCCTAACGGCCCAAAGTGATCCCCACCATACCCCTAGAGAGGGAGAGGATCCGGAGGGAGTCGCCAATATCATACCGAAATAACTTCAGGAGGATCCCTACAGAGTCCTCAAAGTCATCCTCGAAATGACCCTGGGAGGGCTCCAAGAGAGTCGCCAAAATCATCACGAAATTACGTTCAAATTACCCTGGGAGTGCTTCGAGAGAGTCGCCAAAATCATCACGAAATTACGTTGAAATGACCATGACCGGGAGCTCCAACAATATACCGAAATTACCCCGGGATAATTCCGACGGAGTTCCCAAACTTCAGTCCGAAATTAGCCAAAAACTACCCTGGTAGGACACTGGAGAAGTCAGGCGTCGGCACGTCAGAAATCGATTATACGTGCGCCTAAAGATGTTTCAGATCAAAAGTTACAAGGAATTGGTTAGTGCAATATCTCTACCACCACTGAGCAGTAAAAAGAAATTCAAAGCTTTATGCGAATTTTGAGAGACTTATAACTTGCGTGAACTTATAACTTGGGAATATTGTGTTCTGAAGCCATAGCAAGACATCGCGCGGTGTTTTAATAGCTTCCTTCACATGCGTAGCACACAAGCGGCTGGTCAATTGCTTTTTAAGTAGCTACTAGCATTTCTCTGTCTTTGTGTTCCAAGTGCTGCCAGCAAGGGACTTGAGGATTTCGATACAGCTCTAAACTGAAGGTACAATTGCGGTTGTATTCTCATATTTTTTTATTCGGATGATATGTCCAATTGTTCCTACATATGCAATAATCATGTCGTAAATAAAGTCGCCGCAGAAATATTCGCCTATGGAAGGGCCAGAACTTATGCTTGCGGCGTAGGAGATAATGGTGACACCTGCCGGTGGAAAAGGACGCTTCGAGATGAAAAAATTAAACAAAAGTGCAGATAGGATACCAAAATGAATTAACCTCTCGTTGAGTTCTGCATGGTTTTAATGTTGTGTTCCTAAAATGTACCGATGCTTTTCGTTATTTCAAATAGCTATCGATCTACCTTTTGGGACTATGTAAAAGTGATTGACCATGTCAAAAGCTTTGACTGGTCTAGCGCTACAAGTACTGTTCTATGGTGATCTTCTTGGTTCAATCCGCAGTATGTTTGAGCAATAATGGCATTTAGCGCGGTGGCAGTGTAACATGCTGATGGTTAGCGAACCGCAGATTTGCGGCGTAAAAAGAGAGCACGATAGAAAGGGAGACACCCTGGCTGAACTTCGTTCTGGATACTCCAGAATTAGCACCCGCATACGTGATTCACGTCCTGCATGCGATGTGTCCCCACATGACAAAAACCATCTCTTTCAATTATAATGTGGAACCCACGCCTCTAAAACCAACTTCCCTATGGTGAGTTTCCTTGGACTCCCTGTATAAGGCTTTGATAATGTCTTTTCGAATGTCTTTCTGTCTGTAGTTCCAAAAAAAATATCATTTTGTCTTTTGTTGACAGTTTTTATACTCAGCTGAGCAGAGCTCATAGAGTATATTAATTTTGTTCGCATAACGGTACCCACTAACGACATAAACTAATCGAGATAGATATATACTTCTATATATCAAAATGATCTGGGCGATAAAAGAAATTCATTTAGCCATGTCCGTCCGTCCGTCAGCCCGTCTGTCCACCCGTCTGTCTGTCCGGCCGTCTGTCCGTGAACACGATAACTTGAGTAAATTTTTAGGTATCTTAATGAAATTTGGTATGTCAGTTCCTGGGCACTCATATCAGATCGCCACTTAAAATGAACGAAATCGGACTATAACCACGCCCACTTTTTCGATATCGACAGTTTCGAAAAATTTAAAAAGTGCGATAATTCATTACCAAAGACGGATAAAGCGATGAAACTTGGCAGGTGGGTTGACCTTATGACGCAAAATAGAAAATTTGTATAATTTTAGACAACGGGCGTGGCACCGCCCACTTTTAAAAGAAGGTAATTTAAAAGTTTGCAAGCTGTAATTTGGCAGTCGTTGAAGATATCATGATGAAATTTGGCACGAACGTTACTCCTATTACTATATGTGTTCTTAATAAAAATTAGCAAAATCGGATGACGAACACGCCCACTTTAAAAAAAAAAAATTTAAAAGTCACATTTTAACAAGAAATTTTATATTTTTACAGTATATAAGTAAATTAAGTCAAAATTCAACTCCAGTAATGATATGGTGCAACAAAATACAAAAATAAAAGAAAATTTCAAAATGGGCGTGGCTCCGCCCTTTTTCATTTAATTTGTCTAGAATACTTTCAATGCCATAAGTCGAACAAAAATTTACCAATCCTTGTGAAATTTGGTAAGGGCATAGCTTCTATGACGATAACTACAATTTTAAGGGACTCTATCGGGATCCTCTAGGGGTATGGTGGGGATCACTTTGGGCCGTTAGGAGGTCATTTCGGGAGATCTCTCGGAGTCAACCCGCATTTAGTTGAAAGTGAATTTGTGGACTCACTCTGGATCACCCAAATGACCGTGTACCACTTCATTTTTTTTATCATCATGCCATATATAGTTCCTATTGCAATCTGTTCTTTTATGCATATTAATTTTAGAAAATATGGTCGATGGTTCACATCTGCCAGGCGTCCCGTAACGCCACACATTTTTTTTTATTATGCAACAGCCTATCATTCTTAAATATTTTAATAAATGCTTGCTCCAGATAAATACAAATTTTGTTCACAAAAATGCTAAGCTGACAATTGAAGTGTTCTTAAAAAAGAGGCCTACTTATTACAAATATAATTCGTGGATTAAGATTTTTTTGTGCCTCTTCAACAAATTGGTAATTGTCAATATTAATTTAAATTTTGCGTGTGCACTTAAAAAGTGTGTATTTTTATGTGCTTAAGTATAAGTTTGAGGTGGTTCCATTTGCATTTTTTTCCATATCTTGCTGGGAGATACCGAACTGGTAAAAATATTAGTTTACAACATGAAGACGATTGATATCCAACTAGTCCGAAAAAAACTTGTATACAGAAATAATTCAATTTTGTACTAAATTTGAAGTACACAGAATTTAAAATTTTTTATTACATTTTTATACCTTCATGAAAATGAAATGGTATATTAATTTTGTCACGAATCTCAAAATTGTAAGTCCTTAAAGGAAAATAGATGGACCCACCAATAAGTATACCGAAATGATCGATGGAGAGCTGAGTTGATTTAGCCATGGGATTATGTCTGTTTGTATGCAAACTAGTCCCTCAAATTAGGAGATATTTTGATAAGGTTTGGTGAGCGGTTATATTTAGGTGTCCGATTAGACATTTGTCGGAACTGGACGGATTGGAATACTGTAGCAAATATACCCCCCCCCCCCCTCCACAATAGAATTTTCCGAAAAGAGGATTTTTGTCACATCTTCCTCAGTTTATCCGATTGAAGCTTCAAACTGCACTATATGCTTTTGTATATTGTACATATTGTTGTTTGAAAAAATGGATGAGATCGGTCGTATATATGGTATTTATCCCACCCAACCGATTGTTGAAATAAGAAATTTCTCGTGATTTCTGCCTCATTTTAAAAATAAAATAAAGTTAAGGCGCGATAACCTCCGAAGAGATCTAAGGCCGAGCTTCTCTTCCAATTTGCGTCGTGCTCCTCTTGATTTTTCCCTACAAATTGGCCGGACGGGACCTACATGTTTTATGCCGACTCCGAACGCCATCTGCAAGGCAGATGAGTTTTCACTGAGAGCTTTTCATGGCAGAAATACAATCGGAGCGCTTGCCAGACACTGCCGAGGGGCGACCCCGCTTAGAAAAATTTTATTCTAATTGAAAAATCTTATTTCTAAAATTTTGATGTTGCTTTGCCCGGGAGTTGAACCCAGGGCATACGGTGTGATAGGCGGAGCACGCTACCATCACACCACGGTGGCCTCATTTTAACAGCTATAATATTTTGTAAAATGGGTGGGTAGTAGAAGAAAATGAAAAAGTTCTGCAGGGCGATATCAAAAGCCCTTGGAATCATGGCAGGAATACTGTTCGCAGTATTACATATATAAATAAATTAGCGGTAGCCGACAGGTGATGCTCTGGGTCACCCTGGTCCCCATTTTGGTCGATATCTCGAAAACGCCTTCACATATACCATTAAGGGCCACTCCCTTTTAAAATCCTCATTAATACCTTTAATTTGATACCATACCGTACAAACACATTCTAGAGTCACCCCTGTTCCACCCTTATTACGATATCTCGAAAAGGCATCCACCTATAGAACTACGTTTTAAATAATCATTAACACCTTTCATTTGATACACATGTCATAGAAACACATTCCAGTGTTACCCTCGGTTCATTTTCCTACATGGTGATTTTCCCTTCTTTGACAAAGGATGAAAGAAAATCGTTCCAAAAAATGTCTCCCTTGGTCTACAATTTTGGACCTTATCGGACTCATAATTAAGAGCGCTTCGAAAATATTTCAGGGGTGATTTAAAAAAATATTCAAATAAAACGAATTGATAGCTGAAGAAAGATAGCAAAGGCAAGTTGCTCCACTCTTTAGTATCACCATTTGTATGTATCCATGAAAAAGACAATTTTGTCTCCAAAGCTCTCAGCTGCGTATGTGGTGTTCGGTTACAGCCGAACTTAGCCTTCCTTACTTGTATTTTCTTAAGTTTTGTTTTTAACCATAAACTTTCACCTTTTGAATGCATATTTCATTTATGAAAAATAAGCTTTCGAATCATATTCTACTGGACGTACTACTCATAAGTATTTTCACGCCTCAACTAGAACGCTTATCATACATTTTCTTGGTGTGATTTTGAATTTATGACGTTAACTACATTCAAAACGTAGTATGTATATACACTACAGACCCACATACCCACACATACATATAACATATTGATATAAATGATTGTACTACAAGGATATGCGGGCAAAGTATGCAAAAAACAAGTGTCAGCAAGTCACATTCAATGACGCGAACTCGTAAACAAATTTTAGTTTCTTTTTTTCGCTTTCAGTTGATTTTCGTTGTGCATCTTTTATTATCCGCTTGGCTTTGCTTCAAGTATTTGCTATAGTTTTTTGTTTTGCTTGTGTTGCAGCACTTGTTTGTTTGTTCATGATGTGGCTGCTTGCAATTTGTCTGTCAACTGAAATGTTGTATGTAGGCATATCTATTAGGGTGGATCGATTTATAAGGACCGATAACCGATATCGTGCCATCGATTTTTCGATAGGATTTGGGCTCAGGAAAAAAGAGTTCCACTACGCATACCCAAAAAAATAATTTTCGAGCCTGCGAAATTTAGTTATTTTGACTTTTTTTCGTCTTTGATTTTTAAGGTTTTTTCATGACCTACTAAAAATATTTTCATATGTATACCCTGTATTTTTTTTCTTGTTTTCAAAAAACTGTTACAACCAACGTTTTATGCGGACATTTTTGGGTCGGACAGGGTATACATGAAAATTTTACAATCAAATGAACATTTTTTTCCCGAGCCCAAATCCTATCGAAAAATCGATGGCACGATATCGGTTAATAAATCGACCCAGTCTAATATCTACAGTAGGAGGAAAAAATGCAAAGCATTTAGTTTACTGTCACCGTTGTTGGATTTCGTCTTGTGCGCCACATAAAAATCACATACAATAAAAAGTAGGTGTAAAAAGTCTTGGATGAGTACGTTTTTGCTGTTGACTACCAAGCCACATATTTTAACGACCATGAATTGAGGGCAAGTACTTGAAATGTCTGTATCCGTTGTAAGGAATGGCACCGCTAGCCCGCTGATCTATGCTCAAGTGAATGCAATGTCTGATAATTCCGACTATATGCACTGCAGCGGGCGTGGAAAGGTACGAAGACACCACGGCTTTATTATGCCTGCTTCAAGAAATTCAAAGATCACTAGTGCAAGGAACAGTTTCTCCAACCAAATTATCAACCTCTCCTACTCGTGGTCAATCCTGTTTCTTTAGCATGTGAGGCTCTGTCGAACCCATACAGGGAATGCCGAAAAGTTAAAAAAAATGATATTGGCTGTTCGATGAGAAAACGATTTCTTCGTCTTGTATTGCAGTTATGAGAATATAGGGGAATGAAAAAGCGGATGAGCTAGCGTATCCCTCGAAGTTTGCTTCCTACACGTCCCAATTATATTTGGCGAGAAGAAGAGAAGGCGAGAGTTGCACATGATCAAATAAGCGGGAAAGGCGTAGAGCCAAGCGCGGGGCTGTTAAATATCAAGATCATGTGCAGGTCTTACAAACCTAAACTAAGAAAGTTACTCCCATTGTTAAAAAGAGACGACTGTAGACTGATGAAGGGAATTCTGAATAGACACCGCCTTTTGACGTCAAGTGCGTTTTAATTAAGTTTTAGCAGATGTTAGAAGTGCGGGTTGAAGGAGTAAACGTTCGAGCAGGTTTTTTTTTATCGTGCGCTGCGCTGGCCAGGCTAAGACTCCAGCTATTAGGACTGATACAGCGTATAGAAGCTGCAAGTGTCGTAGATCCTAGGAAGCTTATTGTGCATGCCTAGAGGACGGAGCTATTTTATAATATAGTACCAGGTTTTTGAGGTTCTCACGGACCAGCCAGTTAAACCTAACTCAGCCAATTGCCGTTAATCTTTGTGAAAGACCATCACGACCCGATCCGCATAAAATCGAGGCTATTCAACGTAATGTTTACATGTCGCAACTAAAAGCGGCCGATGTGGATAAGGACTCCTCTTATGATGAACTAGAAACCAAATTTGATTGCTCTTCCCAACATGAAAAAGGAGGAAGGTTTTTCCATATTTTATTTTAGAATTGTGAAGCTCAAAGGCTTGGGTAGGAAGAAGACACGGAGGGGAGTGTGATCAGGGATAGGAGGGCTTTCCGGTTTAAGGTGGTATGTTTTGAATTTTATAACAAATACTGATACCGGTATAACTATTGTTAAATTCATAGGCACAGCTAGAAGGAGAGGTGGAGAGAAAACAGGCTGGAGTGCTCACCAACCGTTTACTGTAATATTTCATTTAAACATGGTAGACTATTGTATGACCAATGACAAAACAACAACGTCAATAGTAGATTGATGTTGCCAAAATAACGAAAATCACACTTGTGCAAGCCTCACTAATGAGGCGGAGAAATGGTATTAAAACCTCAAAAAAAAAAACAAAAAGTTCCAAAACGAAGTGAAAAACCGACGTCAAAGAGAATTTCCTTTGCATGTAAGCTCTATGAGACCAAATTGGCAAACAACAATTTTTGTGTTATTATGAACGACGAAACGTCTTTGAAAATGGATCAAAGAAAGTTGCTAGTTACCCAGTTCTCTAGAATGGGCACCACAAACGTAGACATTTTCTTGAAAGAAGGTCTTCAGAAACAACATTTTTATGTTGTCATAATGGTTAATCTATATTTTGGACGGACTTTGATACAGAATATTAAGCTTGGGTCACCCAAAAGTGGTTCGACGATAATAATGTACATAATGTTAGGAAAAATTGGGCTCAGATGAAACAAAACCTTTGAGAATAGGGAAACCAACAAAAACCATTACAGAAGTAACAAATAAGAAAGTCGAAGATCGGGTGAAACCGAACATTACATACCCAACTGTGCTTTGTGTGGTGCTATTAGTGTTATAAGGCTGCACAATAATACAAATATGGTTCTATTATGAACTCATTTTCGCTCAAAAGAAGCAAAAAACTAACAGAGGCCACCACTAATAAACTTGAGCGGGTAAAAATGCGGTTTAACAGTTGTAGATATGAAAAAAATGTGTATGCCTAATTCCGTTCGGATTGGGAGATTTTTGTTCGACTTATGGCATTAAAATTATTTTGGAAAGAGTAACAAAAAAGGGGCGGGTCATGCCCATTTTCAAAATTTGTTTAAGTTTTGTTCTAAGCTCAACCATACCACTACTGAGGTAGAATATCAGTTAAATGTATTGAAATACCATAGGGTTATTGCAAACTTTGTTAAGGTTAGACCTTTAGGTAAAGTGGGCGTGGTCCTTAACCGATTTTGATTATCTCCACTCAGTCTATATAATTTGGCAAGGATAGTGTCTCTGGCAAAATTCAATTTAATATCTTTAATTGCTTTTGATTCATGGCTTGTTAAACTTCCAAATTTCCTTCTTCTAAATGTGGGTGGTGCCACGCCCATATTCCAAAGTTGTTTTGAAATCTATGTTTTGCTTCATAAACCCAACCCACCTACCAAATTGTATTAGCTTACCGGTATTTGTTTTTGAATTATCTCAATTTTCCATTTTGATTAATTTTCGCTATCGAAAAGTGTGCGTGGTTGGCGTCCGATTTCGCTCATTTTCAATAGCAATCTACATATTTTGGGTCCAGATAAGCCCGTATTTCGAATTTGGTGAAGATATTTCAATATCTGCTCAAGTCATCGTGTTAACGTACGGACAGACTGACAGACGGACGGACGGATGATGTTTATATATGGAAGTATATATCTATATCGATTCCCTTATACCTGTACAATCGACCGTTATCCAATCAAAGTTACAATACCCTGTGCACAAGTACAGCTGTGTATAAAAAGAGAGTGGGGAACATTTTCGCTAAAAGGGCATAAAGCAGTTGTGCAAAACTTGATGTCGTGTCTCTCCAGAAATTTTCGGCCATACGGACAACACAGAATAAAATAATAAAATATGTTTACCTGTCATAAATTATATATTGTGGCGAATATTAACATCACTATGCTGCTACTAAATAAATGCACAACAACAATAAAGCAAGCAAGCACACTTGTGCACATGTACACATTGAAGCAAGCAGCCACACTTATGTACAAAGCAACGAAGAATATTCCATACACATAACCAACGGCTTGAAGCAGAGAGACTATGTAGTCGGCAGCTAAGAGCAGAAGTTGTTACTCACACATACACACGCATATGGCTAGAAAAAAAGCATAAACCATAGATGTACACATATATAGCTAAATAACCAAGCATGAGATACAACTGTTCTAGATGGCATATTGGTGAAACGTCTAGACCTAATGAAAAATATGCGAGCGAGGTAAGAAAGAGTACAAAAGCAGCGGAAGCTGAGGAATAACTAATCAGTTTGATTCAAACACGCTAGTAGTGAAGTATAATTGTGAAGTACTACTCCCAAAGTAGTCTTAATAAGGGTCATTTTGCAATGCTCAATATTGGAGTTATTTATGCGACAGTTCAGCGGCTCGAACGTTATTAGAAGGTGCATAATTAGCAGAAATCCCCAAAATGCGTTACAATATGTATTTTCATGCTTATCACAAAAAAAAGCGTGCAAACAAAGTAACTGTTAGCAGTTTATGAGCATTTTTCAATTTGCAGAACATTTTGCACTAAGACTTAGATTATTATTAATTTCTGACACCTATTTTTTTATTTCCTTTGTCTTAATTTAATTAAATATTATATAAATTTAATTTAATTTTGCTTAAAGCGGCAGTTCGACTACGAATTTTGTTGTGTTATAAAACAAATATGCAAAAAGTGTAGTTTATTCAAAAACAAGTAAGTAAGTCTAAGTTCGGGCGAAACCGAACATTACATACCCAGCTGTACACTTGAAATGCTGTTGTTGTTTGTTTTGTGTGCTAGCGTTATAAGGCTGCGCAATAATGCATATACATATCGTCGCTGGCGGCCACCGTGGTGTGATGGTAGAGCTGCTCGGCCTACCACACCGTATGCCCTGGGTTCGCACCCCGGGCAAAGCAACATCAAAATTTTAGAAATAAGGTTTTTAAATTAGAAGAAAATTTTTCTAAGCGGGGTCGCTCCGGGCGTATAGTAAAGGTGCCTAAGTTCGGGTGTAACCGAACATTATATACTCAGCGTGAGCTTCAATTGTACATTTAATTTCAGATAAATTACTTTTCTACATAACATGTGGCACCGCCCGTTTAAAAAAAATGTCTCCCCATTTCCTCTTACAATAAAACTTGATAAATGAAATAGCATTGATTCAAAACTATTTTTTGCTAAGTTGTAGCTTATTATTCTAGTCTATGACCCTTTTAAAAATCTTTTATATAAATGTGGGCGTACCGATTTCGTTATGGTAACGGTAGCCTCTCTGCCTAATTTTGTTACGATAGGTTTAACGATTTTTGATTTATGATTAATAATATTTGTAAAATAGATTTTTTCACAAGTGGGCGGTGCCACGCCCATTTTAAAACATATTTTCAAATTTTTATGAAGAGTGTCAATATCAGTGTACACGTCAAATTTCAACATTCGATGTGCATTATTTACTAAATAATCAGGTTTTTTATGTTTTCCAAAATGTTATATATATAAAAAGTGGGCGTGGTTATCACCCGATTTCGCTCATTTTCAATACCAATCTATCCTGATAAGCTCGTGTATCAAATTTGTTGAAGATATCTCAATATTTACTCAAGTTATCGTGTTAACGGACAGATGGACGGACTGACGGACGGACATGGCTCAATCAATTTTTTTTTCGATACTGATGATTTTGATCTATCTCGATTCCTTCATACCTGTACAACCAACCCTTATCCAATCAAAGTTATAATGCCCTGTGTACAAGTACAGTTGGGTATAAAAAACCCCTATGCAAGATACTACAATTTTAAGGAAAATAACTTTCCACCTACACTTTTTGCATTTAAAGTAAATAATTTTTCAGTACTTTTAATAAACGTGTAATTGCCGAATTGCCGCAAGACTTTTATTTCTTCAATTTCTTCATAAAACACGCGCAATGCTGAAATGTGTTGGAGTTATTCATAAGAAATATTTGCATGTTTATGTGTCTGACATGTAAACATCACACACATACATACATAGATCACAACATCAGCTGTACGAAAATAATTCGCGGAATTAGAGATTAGTTTTCAAAGGCCACTACACAATTTTTTTTTTTTTTTTGGTATTTAAATAAATAAAGTTGTACCAACACTTCAACTGCACATATATTTGGTTAGAATTTTACACTTTTCACAAATTTTATAAAATGTGGAAAGCCGAAATTGTCAAAGAACATAGCGAACCTTTTTTCGAATGAAAAGAAAAAAGTATGTATTTCTTAACTTTCTGTATTCCTGGATATCTGTCATCAACTTTAAAGACATTGTTCGTGCATTTACATTTATATAGAAATATGTATGCAATATAAGAAAATAGGAATTTTTCCGAAACAAATTCTTTTGATAAACAAATCATTAACGGTTTTTATTCAACGCACAAGTGAAGTATCCACTAAAGTCTGGCTCGTTTAATGTACTTGATCGCTTCGGTACAACCAAGCCTTAGATTGATTTGAAACCATCAACTAGCGATATTGCCCACTAACCTCAAATTAAAGGAATGGTCGCCTATTGTGAAACCAATAGTCAGCTATGCTTCCTTAGTTTGGCGGCCAAGAAAAGAACAGGAATAACAAAATCAAGCAAACTGCATCGAATAGTTCGTATTAGCATAACGGGTGTGATGAGAACGTCTACTGCTGATGCACTTAATGGCTTAGTGTAAATACTTCCTTTCCCTAATTTATTAGAGAAGAAGGCAGCGCTTGCTGCCTAAAACTTCAAAATATTTTTGAGCTTAAGATCAGAAAAATTAAAAGGCATATGAAGGTCATAATAAAATTCATAGAAAATCCAATATTGCAACTATGTGATGCAATGGTTTGTACGGTCAGAAGCTCACGGAAATTGAAGGTGTCTATTGTGGGCAGAACTCTTTAAGAAATACGAAACCCATATAATGATCCTGACTCAGATGTCTTACTTACAGATGAATCGAAAGTTCAGGCGAAAAACGGGGGCTGTTATCTTCAAGATAACAATGGGAAGCGGCTTATACTTGAAGAGTATCCTCATTATACGTTTGTTTGGATGGGTTCCCGGGCATCGGCGATATAAAGGTAATGGACAGGCAGACTTATCGAAATTAGCAACAGAATGCAGACAGACCCTAAACGAACTTGCATCGCGATGCGAGGCAGCTGTTATATGGGTCGCAGGCCTAACCAACGATTTTTGTCAGAGCTGCAGGTATAAAGAGGAGATAGAAAGCGACGAGCACTTCCTCTGTAGATGCCCTGCTCTGGCCAGTATACGTATGGAATATCTGAATACGTATTTCATAACTGCTTAGCAGAACTTGACTCTTCGGAAATCGAAAATATTTTACGCTAAACCAAAAGGACAAATTGGTTCAAATTCTTACATATCTAAAGGAGGAAGGGCTATAGCGCACACAGTGGTATCACAATGGTCCAGCCGGCCTAAGTGTGCCCCTCGCATTGCCGCTTTAACACAAGCATGGCCCGTATCGTGTTGTACGATCATGCATCGAAAACCATTTTCATTCAAACGATAGATAGAAACTGTTGCTCCTTTTTTTTCAAAATAACATTCATTAATTCCTATTATGAGTAAGCAATTGTCCCGTTCTAATCTATGCCTATACTACCATTAACCATCTCAGAGCTATAGTGATTTAAAAAATGGTTTTCGATCACGGATCGTAACACAAGATTCGCGTGTTTATTTATAGTAGTATTGTATGGTCCAGAGCTCTTCTTGGCACTAATAAAGCAAAACAGTTCGGCCAGCACTGGATTGAATGCCAAAGCAAAAACAGGCAAAGACAGGCCAAACTTTGTATACTCCCAGCAACGAGGGTATCAGTCAACCCCATTATTCCAAGCAGAGAGGACCTAAGAACTCTCACGATATCACTAAGTATGTTAAATCCATCCGATACTTAAATCTGTAGCTTTTGTGAGCTTGAGGATGAAACACCGGTTCACATACTTTGCAAATGCATCGCTCTGGTAACAAAAATACTCTACCATCTGTGTGGGTGGCGTGACTCTCATTCCCCTCGTGATGAGGAATAAAAAGCCTGAAGAGGTACTTGAATGCATTAAAAGCCTCCACATACAGTAATAGGCTGAAAGGCCATGCACAATAGATCTAAGAGGCCTCAAGGTAGTATTTATCTTTAAGAAGTTGTGCATAACGATTTTTAGTTGAATAGCAAAAGTTGCTCATACGCCACGGTGTACCCAAAACTAAAGTACTTTTCAGGAGGAAGAAATTGTATATTAATTTTCAGTTAAAGTATGAAGGTACTAGAATGAAAATGGATAGACCAAAGTTTATTCAAATGATTGGTTTTGCAAGCTGTGCCTTTTAAGGCATGTTCGTCGGTGAGCCAGTCAGTTTAAAGCTATTTGTGTACTTGAATTTATAAACTAGATATCCTGCGATAAAAGCTGCTAGCTCCGTTCACGAAACTTTGCAGTAGAACAAAAAAAAATTAATTAGATCACGCAGAATTCTAAGTCTTAAAAAGCATTTAAAATTTATTTTAGCGACTTTTCATAATTTTTTGTAGTTATCAGGTTTAACTTTTAGTAATTTTAGCAATTCCAGGCTTCAAACAGACACGTTTCTTTTATCACTACATGCTGAAATATCTTCCTTAATATCAAAAAGATGTGCGGCTGCCGTGGTGTGATGGTAGGGGGCCGCCTACCACACCGAAGATTCTGGGTTCACGCCCCGGGCAAAGTAACGTGAAAATTTTAGAAACTAGTTTTTTCAATTAGAAGATACTTTCTAAGCGGAGTCGCCCCTCGGCAGTGTTTGGCACGCACTTCGAGTGTATTTCTGCCATGAAAACGCATCTGCCTTGCCGATGCCGTTCGGGGTCGGCATTAAACAAGTAGTTCCTGTCCCGCCAACTTGTTGGAAAACTAAAAGGAGCACGACGCAAATTGGAAGAGAAGCTCGGCCTAACATTTATTTTTATTTATTTATATGACAAGCCGGCAAAACTCTTCTTAAAACATCACAATGTTACAAGTGTCAGTATAAAGAACTGCAAAGGAACAGAATTTGAACTAGTAGCGTCTCCTAATGTGATAGCTCTAAGCGGCTTCAAAAATATTGCCAATTGCTTGCACGAGCTTTCGTGTTATTCCAGGAAAGATTATAAATTGGCTTTGAAGCAACAAATGAGCAGAAAACGTATTACCTTCAAGTAGAGTTGGGTCTTTTCGTTCTGACCTTGTTCAATTAACCAGAGCTTTCAACTTAACAAGTTAACTTAATCTTTGATTTTGGTTTTTTTTTAAATAGAAATGAAGAGTTTAACTCTACTTTCAAGCTGTTGTGCATACAAAAATTTAAAAAGTTGCTCATACGCAACGGTTTGCCAGGCTCCATTAACTCGATCCAATGCTTGTACTAAGTACTTACATGAAAATCGAAATATCAAAGTTTATAAAAAAGATCAGGGCGCGCTTGGCAAGTTGGACTTTCCAGTAAGGGGTGAATTAATGGTGACTTATAACCATAAAGCCATAACCAGATAAATCAGCTGATCGAACCTACCTTATGGAAAGGAATGTAATCGATTAATGGTGCCATACCATAACGCTAACGCCATAGCCAATCAATTGGTTTTGGTTTCTCGCCATATCCATAACCTAAAAATATTTGAGTTGGTGAATTTAATAACTTTTTTTAGATTTTCTTCATTGTTTTGGATACGTTATGACTAAGAGACTTATTTTTTGTGGAATATGTTTGTAATTTTTTGCGTTTTCATCATTTTTATGAAATTTTCACGATTTTTAGGTTAAGGCACCATTAATCGATCACATTGAGATGGTTATGGATATGGGTATGGTTACGACTATGGCGTTAGGGTTAAGGAAGTTTAATTTGGCTTTAAAACTTACGATGGAAATACCCCTACAGTACTCTTGAAAAGCCTCACTTTGCTGGGGTTGAGACCTGACTGGGAACATTTCAAGATGGACTTCGGTGCTGCTTTTAAATAATTCCTGGACTATTTCTGGGCTGAGATCAAAGCGGGGTATACCTTATCATTATTGGAATACCTCGAAACTTTTTTGTGTTTTGTATATCCGCCTTTGTATCAAACGCGCTTTAGCCTTGTACAAATTGTTTGCGAAATCGGTTTAGCCATTTTCAGCACGGCATATCTTCATATGGTACCTGAATATTAATTACACAATGAGGCGGAAATAACCACATAAAGGAGATGAGTGAAGTGCTGCAAGGATGTTCTGCCAAACTCCCAGAACACAGAACGTCTAAGTAAGAGATTGATGCGGACCCTCGTCCTAGGAGATCCAGCATACAAGAACTCAGTCGTTGGAACTAAAAGAGCATAAATCGGCCCTCAATTTCATGCATATACGGTCGGTACAGTCGTATGCCGATTTATCGCCCGTAAGCCCTGTTTTCAGGTAAGTTCGCAAGAGAGGTACGCAGACGTCCCAGGGAGAGGAGGCTATCACTCTGCCACATTCAAACAAAAAAAAAAACCGAAGAGGAACTGAAGCGCGAAATAATGCATAAACAAAAGCGAAACTCGTGAAGAAGAAGACGTTTGAATTAGTCGTAAAAGTATAGGAGATATTAAGAAAATTTCGAGTTTACTGAATTTGTTTGAGTATGCAGTTTTGTAGTTTGATGTTGAATTGTTTCAGATTTTTTTCCACATAAAAAATAAAACTGCACGGCCTTCGTATGGCTTAACCTATAAAATACCCTTAAGAAATGAAAAGTTCGAAGTTTAAAGATTGACTGGCATAATTTCAGTTATAAAAAATAAAAAAATAAATGTAAGGCGCGTTAACCTCCGAAGAGATTTTGGGCCGAGCTTCTCTTCCAGTTTGCGTCGTGCCCCTTTTAATTTTTCCTACAAATTGGCGGGACGCGAACTACTTGTTTTATGTCGACTCTGAACGGCATCTGCTAGGCAGATGAGTTTTCACTGAGAGCTTTTCATGGCAGAAATACACTTGGATTGTTTGCCATACACTACCGAGCGGCAACCCCGCTTAGAAAACTGTTCTTCTAATTGAAACACCTTATTTCAAAACATTTGATATTGCTTTGCCCGGGGCAAGAACCCAGGATCTTCGGTGTGATAGGCGGAGCACGCAACCATCACACCACGGCGGCCGCCAGTTTAGTAATTTCAGTTATACCATTCATAAAAGTTTCTACGTAAATTATCGAAAAAAGAAAAATTTAACTAGCAAATTTCATAAAAATTTCCACTGCTATTTTCGTATTCGCTGCTGTACATATATTTAAAAAAATTTTGTTTTGTTCTATCACATGAATCTCTTATAAATTAACAAATCGCAGTTATATTTGCTTTCAGTAGCCATACAATTATACTTAAAATATTATTCACTTACTTTTACAAATGCGACGAAATTCCACCAAAACTGATACAAGTCAAAGATATTGGAGCTTAGTAATTCACTGAAAGCGTCACAAAATCTGCCTGCCTTCGCACACTTACACACACAAACAAATAGCGCTCGCAAGCATTAACACACTTAAATCAATCTTAAGCACTTGAGTTAGTATGCACCTTTTTGCATGTACTTATTAGCTTTATAACTTATTCATTTGTTTACAATATTCTTCGAAACTGCAATGAGATGATGAGAACGCGCACAGCTGCAACTCTGCATCTACAAATATGCAGCACGTTCTATGTTGAAACGACTCAATAACGCCAAAATAGGTGGACGCGCTTTGAAATCTTAATTTGTCACATGCACTTTGACTTTTTCCCCCAATTTCTTTTCAACAATTTTTTTTTTTTAGCGCGCACACACAAACAAACATAAACAGCAGTATGCCCTTAATCACTGCTTCTTCTTTTTCTTATTTTATTTTATTTTTTTTTTTTAACAACTTTTAAATAGTTTCACTGAAGTTGTTGTTGTTTATATTTTCTTTGCTTCTTTTTGTCACAAAATCTTGCTGCCAACAAGCAACAAGCAAGAAGTCAAATTACGAATAAATTATGTCATTTTAGATGTGTACATATCTATGTATGTTTGTAAAACTATATTGGTATAACAACCGCTTAGAATTGCCGACATCTGACACTGCTTGGTAGGTCTGCATTCGTCAAAAGTCCGTTGCGAACTAAGTTCATGGCATCATCCGTTGGCATTTTTATCAATGATTGCCATATCGTGGATGCTGCTAAAGCGGCTACTACCAAAGCTATTATTGTTGCTTCAGTTGGCACTTATAGGCACCGGAAGTACACACACACACATATTTATAGAACTTGTTGTTGTTGTTGATGCTGCTAACACAATGTAATTATTGTGTTTACTTATTTGTGCGTAATAATGAAAACAATGGTGATGATTCTACTCTTAAATCATTTATATATTCTCCCGCTAGCTATCTCTCTCTAATATGAATTCGCTCATTGTTATCATATAATCTAACCAACAAATTTGGATGCTGCGCATTGCGTTCTAAGGGAAGGGAGGTTATATAAAGTGTTATCAATTTTAAGCGGGGATTCCCCTAAACTACTAAACAGAATTTTTATCTAAAGTGAAAAAATATAAACATTAACATAATTTTTGATTTTTGATGGCCTTGTTTATCAGGCATTTACATGCAATCTTGAAAATGACTTCAGATTGAAGTCGAAATATCGACCAAATAAATGTGTGAATACTAACACAGTGTTTTATTTAAAGCAATGCCTCGAGCTCACAAAACCCTACATTTTTTTATAAGAATTAACGTTATTTGGGGCTTAAAGGGGGAACCCCCCTAGGTTCAACATTTTTTAAGGCTAAATTGGGTTTAGAGAACGTGCATGGCAGCTTCCTAAACTTTCGCTCTTAGACCTTCCATAGAGTTGCATATGATCGACCAAGCAGAAAAAATTTGGAACCAAGCACGGGGCTGTAAAGTGTCGAAAATCATGTGTATTTCTTACAACCTTAAACAAATAAATTTACTTCTATCTTTAAAAATGCAGGACTGTAGACTCATGAAGGGTATTCTGACTAGGCACTGCCTTCTGACGTCACATACTTTTAAATTAGACTTTAACAGTGATAGCAGATGTAGGAAATGCGCGTTGGAGGAGGAATCGATCGAGCACGATTTGTGCTCATGCCCTGCGCTTGCCAGGCTGATAATCCAGCTATAAGAAGTGATACAGCAGCAAGTGGCGTAGGCACTAGAAAGCTTTTAGCATTTGCCAAGAGGACGGAGTTATTTTCCAACATATGTCCTGTTTTTTGATAGGGTTTTTCGGCTCGGACGCTAAGCAAACTTCCGAAAACGCTACGGACTCCTTCATTCAATGTCACGTCCTCATGGACCGGCCAGTTCAACCTACCCTTAAACGAAAGAACCCTAATTAGGTGCCAGGACTTATGTTATAGAAAACTTGTGTCCTTTAGACAGATTGTAGAAGTTTTCTAGGACCAAGTTTAATTGCTGCCTCGAGATCTGGCAATTTTTCCGGTTGTAATAGCGAGCCTTGGCCTGGCGAGCGCAGTGCACGAACACAGAACTTGCTCAACCGTTTTTCCTACAGCTCGCACTTCTTATATCTGCTTTTACTGACGAGGCCTAACTAATAAGCATAGAAGACAGTGTCCAGTTAGTATGCTCATGGTGAAGCTTAAGTCTTCTCTCTTCAGATATATGAGCCACTTTAAGAGGCTATTATCGTAGGCTTTGCACATGATTTTAAAAAATTTGCGCTTTCGGCTACGTCTTTCCTGCTTGATGGATCATATGCAACTCCTGTCTCCTTTTCATTTCTCCCAAACGGATTGGGACCTAAATAAATAAATGTCTAAAATTATCTTTAAAAAAATGGACAAGTTTTAGTCAACGAAACTGAGTAGCTGGGTCTTCAGAGTATCACTTTGTCTACAACTAAGTAATATCGAAACATACTGCTGACGTCAATGAGATGATTTGAACAATATTATAACGTTGGGATTGAGTATCTGGGACGCTTGTAATATAAAAACTCGGGATTGACGGTATACGGTCTCAAGACCCAACATTATCTATGAAAACCAAGCGTTGCTAAAAAGCGTAGTGTGAAAATATATAGTGGCAGAGGTTTTACAGCAACAATGCTTCAACAAGTAGATTCACAAGGTAAAAAAAAAAGATTTTGGCTTATCAGAACTTTATTTTAAACAGCTCTGGCTGACTCTGAAAATGTTTAGCCGTATGATCAAATCCCACAGGCATTGTTCTAACTTTATAAATCCATCCACCTAACTTTCCTATGTATAACCCTCTTTTTCTCTTATATCCGTCTTCCGTCCAACTTCCTCTACTTTTTCTCTCCATTTCCTTGTTTTCTCTTTTCTTTCGTGTCACCGTATCCAATGTGGAGATATATTGAGTTTGGCTTTTTTCCCCTCATTGCATTACTAAGCTAGTAAAAAGTAGCAAAATAGTACCAACAATTTACCCTACCTACTACTTCACAATTCATGATCGTGTTATGAGACCCATACAATTTTTGTTGTTATACTACTGACTTCACCTATTTGCTTTTGTTGCGTCATGCTCTGGGATCTATTCCATATTATTTCCGTAATTTCACTCTAAACTTTGAAGACTTGTTTCTTCAGCTATAACTCACTTATCCATTCATTAATTTTTGGTATTTTAATTAAAATATTCCAGTTTAGACATTTAATTTATTTGTACGCATAAAACGATATCTGAAAGCTTTCATTTAAAAACATGTCTTTTGTTTTCCTTTGAAGACCACCAAGCTATTAAAAGTCACTCATACGCCATGTCGCCCAATTAACTCTGCTTAATATTCGATTTAACTTCGTTGACGTCCAACAATTAATAAGAAATTTGAATCTTAAATTAAATACGTAAGGCCGTGACTGTCTTCGGCTGTGCCAAAGACTTCACACCTTTCATGAATGGGACTGAACAATAATCTTATCCCATTCGTAATATCCAAATAATCGGTTGTATACGATAAGAAATATATAGTGAACAGATGTACATACCTAAGCGATTTTTAAGATAAATATAAAATAAAAACAAATAAGGAAGGCGAAGTTCGGGTGTAACCGAACATTACATACTCAGCTGAGAGCTTTGGAGACAAAATAAGGGAAAATCACCATTTAGCAAAATTAACCTAGGGTAACCCTGGAATTTGTTTGTATGACATGTGTATCAAATGAAAGTTATTAAAGAGAATTTCAAAAGGGAGTGGGCCATACTTTTATAGGTGGACGCTATTTCAGGATATCGCCATAAAGGTGGACCAGAGGTGACACTAGAATATGTTTGTACGATATGGGTATCAAATGAAAGGTGTTAATGAGGGCTTTAAAAGGGAGTGGCCCTTAGTTGAATATGTGAAGGCGTTTTCGAGATATCAACCAAAATGTGGACTAGGGTGACCCAGAACATCATCTGTCGGGTACCGCTAATTTATTTATATATGTAATACCACGAATAGTATTACTGCCAAGATTCCAAGGGCGTTTGATTTCGCCCTGCAGAACTTTTTAATTTTCTTCTACTTAATACCCACCCATTTTACAAAGTCTTTTCTAAAGCTATATTTTGCGTCAATAAACCAATCGAATTACCATGTTTCATCTCTTTTTTCCGATTTGGTATAGAATTGTGGCATTTTTTTCATTTTTCGTAATTTTCGATATCGAAAAAGTGGGCGTGGTCACAGTCGGATTTCGGCCATTTTTTATACCAAGATAAAGTGAGTTCAGATAAGTACGCGAACTAAGTTTAGTAAAGATATATCGATGTTTGCTCAAGTTATCGTGTTTAAGGCCGAGCGAAAGGACAGACGGTCGACTATATATAAAAACTGGACGTG
Source organism: Eurosta solidaginis (assembly GCF_040869045.1). Lineage (NCBI taxonomy): Eukaryota > Metazoa > Arthropoda > Insecta > Diptera > Tephritidae > Eurosta > Eurosta solidaginis. The sequence continues at coordinate 204,399,208 of NC_090323.1, read as the reverse complement.
GCTTCAACCGATTTCGCCCATTTTCACAGAAAACAGTTATCGTTATAGAGTCTATGCACCTACCAAATTTCACAAGTATTGGTGAATTTTTGTTCGGCTTATGGCCTTAAAAGTATTCTAGACGAATTAAGTGAAAAAGGGCGGAGCCACGCCCGTTTTGAAATTTTCTTTTATTTTTGTATTCTGTTGCACCATATCATTACTGGAGTTGAATGTTGACATAATTTAATTATGTACTGTAAAGATATTACATTTTTTGTTAAAATTTGACTTAAAAAAAAATTTTTTTTAAAGTGGGCGTGTTCGTAATCCGATTATGCTAATTTTTACTAAGCACACATATAGTAATAGGAGTAACGTTCCTGCCAAATTTCATCATGATATCTTCAACGACTGCCAAATTACAGCTTACAAAACCTTGAAATTACCTTCCTTTAAAAGTGGGCGGTGCCACGCCCATTGTCCAAAATTATACTAATTTTCTATTCTGCGTCATAGGTTCAACCCACCTACCAAGTTTCATCGCTTTGGGGCGTCTTTGGTAATGAATTATCGCACTTTTTCGGTTTTTCGAAATTTTTTTATCGAAAAAGTGGGCGTGGTTATGGTCCGATATCGTTCATTTTAAATAGTGATCTGAGATTAGTGCCCAGGAACCTACAAACCAAATTTTATAAAGATACCTCAAAATTTACTCAAGTTATGGTGTTTACGGACGGACGGACGGACGGACATGGCTAAATGAATTTCTTTTTTCGCCCAGATCATTTTGATATATAGAAGTCTATATCTATCTCGATTAGTTTATGCCGTTACGGATTACCGTTATGCGAACAAAGTTAATATAATCTGTGAGCTCTGCTCAGCTGAGTATAAAAATTGGTAGGTACTTTTTGTGAGGATGCAAAGTTTTACGTTTTTTGTGGTCTGTATGAAAAAACTATGACCATGAATCATTTATCTCAACAATATATGACGTAAGCGTAAGTATTTAATGAAATCTGAAGCTTCTAGCCGTTAAAAAGGGGGAAGAAATTACGAAAGAGTTTCTTATCTGAACAATCGGTTTTATGGGATATATACTATATATACCACCGGTCTGTACAATTTTTTCAGACAACAATAACTGCCCCATACTTAAGCATTCGGTGAAATTTGAAGCCGCTAGCTTTTAAAATGGGGCTGTAATTACGAAAAGCTTCTTATCTGAACAATCGGTTGTAGGATACATATTCTATATATACAACCGATCACATTAATTTTTTCAGACAACAATGTGAACAATATACGAAAGCATATGGTGAAGTTTGAAGCTTCAATCTGACAAACAGAGGAAGATAAGCCAAAATCCTCTTTTCTGAAAAATCGGTTTTATGGGGGATATATGCCATAGTGGTCCGATCCGGCAGTTTCTGACAATCTTGTCTAATCGGACACCTAAATATACCCGCTCACCAAATTTTACCAAGATTTCTCAAAAATTCAGGGACTCGTTTGCATACAAACACACAGACAGACAGACGGACATGGCTAAATCAACTCAGCTCTTCATCCTGAACATTTTGGTATACAATTTTGGGATTCGTGGCAAACTTAATATACCATTTCATTTTCATGAAAGGTATAAATTTAACAAACTCTGAGAAAAATGATGATTTTCGACGAATCAAAAATGTGTATGCTCATATGTCAATTAAAGAATTAGCTAAAGCAAAACAAAGCAACAATTGTGCACCCACGAGCATTCACAAAATTTCGCTTTTATCGGTCTACATGAATGCAGACATACATACTCCTATATATATGTTTATTTGTTTGCAAAAAAGACACACCAATCATGAGTATGCAAATATTTCATAAATATGTATTTGTAACTAACGCGCTTACTTTGTTTTTCTCGAGAAATTTGCACAAATTCGCGCGGCAATAAAAAATAAAAAACAAAAAAATTGCATTTATTGGCGATAGCGCTAATGGCTTTTAAAAGCGAAAATTGCCGCTTCCTCTTATTGAAAGTACACAAAACATATATTTTTTTCGTATTTGTTTTTGTTATTTGCATACATTTACTGCAATATTTCTAGTGTTGCTACTGGCGCCACCTGTCGACAGTGCACACGCTTTCGTATTTTTATTGATATTTGAAAAACACGTCACTCGCTTTTAAATCACCCGCTGCAGCAGCACTGGCCGTGTTCATACATTGAAGCTTCGTTGCGAACTAAGTTCACGGCAGCATCAGTTGGCATTTTTACAATGGTTATCTGCATGCTGTTGTTAGTTGCCGCTGCCGCTACGGAAGCATTTGCTATAACATATGTAAATCATAATAATGAAGTTCGTTTCAAAACAATCATTATCATGTTTACATTCATTCGTTCTTTATTTAGTGCATGTGTGCTCGGCATTTCGGTTTTCGCGCCAATATTTGATAATGTTATGCTACCAAACACACACATGAAAACAAAAGAGAATGCAGTGGACCACTTTTTTTTACACTCACTCTGATTTGGTAAAGGTTAAAGAGAATACATTGTTGAGTATTTTAGCTACACCTTTATCTAGAATCTAAGGCATGTTTGTGGTTTTCATTTGAGTGTGGTTTTACCTGACGGGTCCCACTTTTGATAGCGATTCCCTTGATCCAAAACAGACCTCAGCTTGCAACCATACCTAATGGTGGTCAGACGCTACCAATGAAGATTTTGGCTGGAGTAAGAAAAGGCACGTACATAAGTTATTATAAATGCCACGATCAGCAGTGCCATCTCCTTTCATAGTCTGGAAAACCAGCTAACGAAGGCGAGTCATATCGATCGATATCACTCTTTTCGCCAATAGCGAAGACATTGGAAACAGTTTTGCTCCCGACCCGTCAAACGCTTTTGACACAGTCAACCACGGCACGCTACTCCAAGACATAGAAGGCTCGCCCTTCCTCCTTGTCCGCCTCCCCCTTGATGGACCGCAAATTATCTGAATGGTCGGCAAGCGTTGCTTCAATTCAGGAGCAAAACCTCAAAACCTAGAGGAATTAAACAGGGGGTACCACAGGCTGGTGTCCTATCTCCGCTTCTATTTGATTACTATATATCAAAGCTCCTTTCCCATCCAGAAGGTATTACAATAATTTCCTATTCCGACGACTGTACGTTAAAAAGCTACCTCCAAGGTCTTTCTAGTTTCTTTACGTCGCGCAATCTGGAATTTTAACAGACAAAATCCACGGCCATTATGCTTAGGACGTGGAAAGAACAGATGACAAAAACATTGGACGTTGACTCCGATGGTTTTACGCTACCTACTGTCAGTCACCCAAAGATTTTAGGGGTGACCTTCGATAATACCCACACCTTCTAGGTGCATGCCACCGAAATTGTATCTAAAGTACAAAGCCGCAACAAAATCCTCGTGTCGCGACATACGGAATGTATGTATGTCGTGCATGCGATGTATCCCTACATGACACCAACCATCTTTTCAACTGTTACAAGGAACCTATGCCTCTAAGATCAATTTCCCTATGGGCCACCCCTGTTGAAACTGCCAGTTTCCTTGGACTTCCATTAGAGGAGTTTGATGACAATTTATGAGTGGTCGCACCATTGAATGGGAGGAAGCAATGCTAACACAACAACAACATCGCATAGTTTGATTACTTTGCAAGTCGCCTCTGACTTCAATTAGCTATCATAATTTCATAAATTAACTATTTAAAATATTGTAGGAAGAGTGATGAATGATTAAAAACCCCTGCACGAATAGCATTCCACTTTATTCATTGAAATAAATTTAAATATTTCAGAAGCTCCTCTTGACTAACAAATTTCCATTTTAAGAGATCCGCAAAAGTGGATGTTTCAAGGGACATCATTGTATGTAGTTCGAAGACAACACACACAACAGTTTCCTTAGCCCCCTGAACAATGAAGCTATGACAGGAAGGCTGGGCTAGTACGCTGCTAATACAGATGAGAATAGAAGTTCCACTTCATTTCCCTTATTGATTACTGTATATTAATTATTGGTGTTGTTATAACCAGATATACATAAGCACCATTTAGTCAGGGGCGGATCGTGATATTATGGGGCCCTGGGCTAATGTTACTCGGGGGCCCTGTTTTCTATGGTGATGCAGTATATAGTTATCAGAAAAAAAATCAGCTTATTAAAAACATTTATTTATCAAAACAAATATGACAATAAAGAATATTAAATTACAAATCAACCTTTCTGCATTTTCGTGCATCGAATTCCTTTATTTGCTCATCAACTGCTAAATCCTTTGTTAGGTCACAATTTATAGAAAGGAGAGATAAATGATTAAGTCGATCGTTCGACATTGTTGTCCTATATTTATTTTCAATATATGACATCCTGGAGAAAGAGCGCTCCGCCTCGCAGCTGGTCATGGGCAACGTCAAACAAATTTTTTAAATGGTGTAGCAATTAGGAAATACACCAACAAGTTCCTTTTCATAGATAAGCTTATAAATTTCACTGCAAGATGTGTAGCAGTCTGATTTAGATTGTAGTAAATATGATTTTAATTGAATGCATCCATTTACTAAGTTTTCATCTACGTCATCTGAATAATATTTTACAATATTGCGTACACTTTCCAGATCCACGCTTTCCTGGTTTTTATTCTGAAAATCCATTAGAAAATTAAATTTTTGCTGGTTGTCTCATTTACTTGAACCCTTTCATTTAAATCCATAATCAGCTTATCCAATGCAACGTTTAGCGTGTCTCTTTTAAATTTTTCTGCGCCGCACACTGAGACTTCAGCTGTAGACTTATCGGCAAATTTTGAAGTAATTTGTCTCTTGTAAACGTCGCTGTAATTTGTTTCCACACTAGTACTTAATTTTTTAGCTTTCTCTTCGTACTCTTTTGGCTTCTGATCTGAATGCTGTCGTACGTTGTATACGAATTCTTTCAACGAAACAATTAGTTTATTGCCTTCGCAATTATTATGCCAGGGCTCTGTATTTTTTTATTTACTAAATGAAATCTCTCCAAAATTTCTTCCCCAAATGTGATCAAAATTGTAAATGAGAGTTTCACCAGTTTATTAAATGACCTTCGTGCCTCTTTTCTGAAATCAGCTTTCTCACCCTCATTTTCGCTAAAAGTTTTTAAAATTTTCGTAATTTCAGAATAATGATTTTTTAAAGCTTTGACAGCCTCATAATGACAAGACCATCTGGTTTGGCTTAAACTTTTTAACGTAAATTTTAGTTACATTTCACGATGTAACAATTCCAACGTATGGGTTGAAGATGAAAAGCAAACATATATTTTTTGCACCACTCTAAAAAAATTTACAATTTCGGTTGCAACTTTAACACATTCTTCACCAACTAGGTTAAGCGAATGTGCAGCACATGGTACATAATCCGCACTTTTATTTTGTTGTTTAATTAATGCTTGGACACCTTTGAACTGACCCGACATATTGGCTGCGTTGTCATAGGTATGTCCGCTACAATTATCCAGTATCAGCCCATTTTTTTCTAAAAAGTTTTGTAGAATATTAAATAAGTGTAAACCAGTATGACTACTAATTTTGATGAACGAGACACATCTTTCGTACACATTTCCCTGAAAACAGCATCGTAATACAATAGCAAGCTGGTCATTGTGAGACAGATCTGGAGTTGAATCCATCACGATTGAATAATACTTTGTGTCGTCGTTATTTACTTAATTTATAATTTGTTTCACTATCTGTTTGCCTATAATATTAATAACTTACTCATACACTGTGCGTCTTGTAGCTCATTCGTCTTTTATTTTTATTGGTGGCTGGGGCCTTTAGCATCTACGGGGCCCTGGGCTGAAGCCCAAAAAGCCATTAGGTAGATCCGCCTATGCATTTAGTAAAAGTTTCAACTGGTAGGGATGAAAGAGATACGAGCATTAGATAACTTAGTTGTGGGTTCAATGTAAGGTAAGAATGAAAGGGTTAACGTTGAAATGATCAATAAAATAGTAGAACGATGAATAGATGTTGAACAATGGCAATTGGCAAGGATAAAGTTACGAATAAGGATCACATGGATTTTGAAAATTTCCTGCAGAGAGTCAAATATGCTCCGAATTATATATTTACGCCCTGTCCTCACAAAGGCTGGCCAGCCGAAATGACTGGAGGCTTGCACCTCGTCGCCTTCCATACGGCTAACGCAGCTATGACTTTCCAGTATATTAGGACGTATCGCATGATCTCCTATCGTACAGTGCCCTGTTAATACTCGAATAATCATGCATAGCTTAGCTTTGTAGCTTAGAATAGCTCCGCCGAGGCAAAAATTAACTTGTATGAAACCTGACGAAAGTTTTTCCCTCGCTGTGAGAATCCCGCCCTACTATAATCATCAAGTAGTCTAAATTTGAAACAGTTTCCAAAGCCTACAGTTTTTAATTTCGAGGCGACTTTTTTTTATAAGAAACTTTGTTTTTCTTCGATATTCGCCCAGTAGGTGCTACAGCATTTCCTGCTGTTGTTGTTGTTGTTACAGCGATAAAGACATTACTCGAAAGTTTTGGGGATTATTAGCGCTGTTAGTGGTCCTTGGCCGAATATGGACCCGGTACGTTCCGCTTGGACTCAACATCGCGCCAGAAAGACCTCGACACAAGCTTTTGCTTAGCTGACTCGATGCCCACCTCTCCAGAACTAGAGGACAAGTGATCAGCGAAGTCCCAAAGTCACCCGGACAGACACGTTCAGCTCACCAAAGCTTGGTCGGCGCAAGAGATTAGCCTGGTAGTTTCCTGGGCTATCCTGGTTCCCCAATATTGTTTATGAAAATAAATGTTACTTGCGAACGCAAAAGACGGCAAGCAATCCCTCACTGCCACCAACCTCACGGTTTCAGAGTTTAATAACTACCTGACTACCTGAGTAAATATTAAATTCTCTGTAATAACATCGGCGGGTAACATCCCATCGACCACATCCTTTATAGCGGTGACCTCTGAATTGCAGACACTGCACTGATTGGACAGACTGAGCTCCCAGCAATAACTGAGCCTATGGTAGGTAACAATCGTTACCGTCAAGTTACTGGTTTGTCACTTTTTGCAGTTGTTTGCTAATGTGTCCAGGCTTGAGGCAATTACGAAAAACTGGCAGTTCGGCTGGCTATCGAAAAAATATCGATTTCTTGTCGAAACGTTATCGATTTGTTATCGACGAGTCAAAGTATTCCCAACGTATGTCTATATGCTCACACATTGAATTCCACGAGTACTCAATACTCACTCCATTTTTTTTTTAAGTTGTAAGAGCTCCCTCGAGCGAGGTATTAATCCCTGAGAGCGAACAGTGGGTGAATGACCCTGATAGGCCCACTAACAGCATTTAGATCTACACAGATGGATCTAAACTGGATAAAAGGGTCGGAGGGGGTGTCTATTCGGAACGATTGGGCATACAAATATCGTTTCGCCTTCCTTATCACTGTAGCGTATTTCAGGCCGAGCTTGCGGCCACACAAGATGCTGTGGACTGCCTTAGGCAGAAGGCAGTCTCTCAGAAGCACATTTATATTTTCTCAGACAGTCAAGCAGCACTGAAAGCACTCGACTCTGTCACAACTAACTCCGAAACCGTAGTAGGCTGTCGTAGATCACTTAACGTGGTGGCTGAACAGTTTACTATGAATCTGGTATGGGTTCCGGGATATAAGAGCATACCAGGTAATGAGATGACGGATGAGCTTGCAAGAAAGGGTACCTTCCTTCCACTTTCGCCATCCTGGAAGAGGTTGGGCATGCCACTCTCCACCTGCAAACTCCAGATAAAGGAGGCTCTACTGATGGAATCCGGAGCCAGGTGGAAGCATCATGATAGATGCCACACGGCAAAACTCACATGCACGGAATGGAATGAGAAGAGATCGCGAGAGCTTCTCACGCTTTGCTTAGTTGTAGGTCTTCTCACTGGCCCAGTTTGTATTGGACCGCATGCGGAAAGGATTGGCGCTCCATTTAATGATTACTGTAGAAAATGTGGCAACGAAGAAGAGCCTGAAACTGTTAGGCATCTACTCCGCGAATGTCCAGCGCTCGGTAGAGGAAGACAACGTTTTATGGGCAAGATGTTTCTCGTATATCTGACTGATATAGCTGAGGGCAATACACGACGCTAAGTTAGCTTCACAAACTCAATGAAGTGGTTTGATTAGGACATTAGGAACAAATCCGTGTGGTTTCACAATGGGACTATAAAGGCCTAGCTCTGCCGCTCCGATGCGGATGGCAGCCACTTAAACCTAACCTAAGCGCTCCCTTGCCCTAAAGATTCTTTATCAAATCTATTACACTATCAATTTTAAATTTATTTTGGGAAAACTTTTTCAAAATAAATTCAGGAATTGAATTGAAAGGGCCTGCAGCTGAAATCTTACAGACAATTCCACAGTACGAACGGAACAACTTTGAAACATTAATGAGCGCTCTAGAGAGGCGATACGGAAGCGAACACAGGAAGCAAATATACCAATAGAGTTGCAAAACCGCTACCAAAAAGCTAATGAGACTTTGCAGGAGTTTGCGTCAGATGTCGAAAGGCGTGCACATTTGGCGAATGCCGACGCACCCGTGGAATACACCGAAAGGGTAAAAATTCAGAGCTTTATAAATGGCATACAGGACGTCGAAACGAAGCGAGCCACATAACGCAAACCCAATGCCAACATTTGCAGAAACGATATCACATGCATTGACTCAGGAAACTACCTCACTATTGAGTAAACCAGCATACAAAGCTCATCGTGTGGAAGTGGAAAGGTCAGATTGGGTAGACGCAATTTTGGAAGCACTGAAGGGATCACAACAGAAAAATGCCGGAGTTATGAAATGTTTCAAGTGCGGTAACCCAGGTCACATTGCTCGTCATTGCAACACCGGTCCTAGTAGTTCCACCTTGGGTGACCGTAAACGCAAAGCTGGAGGAGATAAGCAAGAGCGAGTCAGATGTAAAGATCGAAAACTTGCCCCAGCTATTGAATGTACTGTGATATCTGTGCGCAAATTGGAAGGAAATCAAGCAATCTTACCATCAGAGGAATGTCGATTGCAAAGAATGTGTACTGACTGTAGATACGGGCGCATCTCATTGCTTGATTCGATCTGATTCGCTCAACAGGAGAATAAAGCCATTACCTGGAGCAAGGTTGCGTACGGTCACTGGCGGGTATAACCAAGTCCTGGGACAAGTGATCTGTGAAGTCTTAATTGGGAAGATCATGGTTCTACGCAAATTCGTTGTGGCGGAGACCGTTGATGAAGTCATATTGGGAGTGGACTTCTAAGTTGACCATGACATCAGGATGGATATGCGGAGAAAGATTATGCACTATAAAATGTGCCACTTAACTTCAGTTTGGAAAAAGGGTTCAGCAGTAATCGAGTACTGGTGGAGAAGAGTCGACAAAGACCACGAAAGTCAAAGGTAAAGGTTGATGGTTAGAATGTGCCAAATAAAGCGAAATCAAAAGTACCTTCGAGAGAAACACTGGCATTGACAAAACCAAAGGGACTCACGAAAACAAAGGAAAGAACTTCCCAGAAGGAATGCGAGGTTAGTTTCAAGCCAGGGCGCACTACTCTTCTGAAACGTGGGAACGATACTGATTATGCGAAGCCAATCCGTCAAGGGCAAGCTCTGCGAAGTGGTTCATTGGCCAAAGAACAGAGTGTGAAGGAACGGCTCATGGTAATGAGTAGTAGGATAAAACACAGGTACGACAAGAACTATAATTCGGAAAGTTTCTTAGAGGGAGATTTGGTACTGCTATACAACCCTCACCGGCAGTGTTCCATCCAAAATTCGGTGCAGTTGGGAAGGCCCGTACAAAGTTGTGAAGAATATCAGTGATACCATCCACCGAATACAAACCACTCGGAAACCACGAAATAGAAGGGTGGTTCATTTGGAGATGAAAGCAGTGGTTAGATCGAGATATTTGTCTGAACGGGACGATCAGACTTAGGTGGAGGGCAGTGTGACAAATATTAGTGACACTAAGTGATATATCACCAGTCTGATGCTAAGTAAATGAAGCCACAACAACAATAAAGCAGACAGTCACTTGTATCTACATAAACGAATCAATCATTATGTCTACACATATGTACGTACATGCACCGGAGAAGCAACGCACAACCACATGCATATATCTGAGATACTCCCGAAAGTATGCAATAATTGTGCAAGTATCACTCACATATACACGCGAATGGGGTATGAGAGAAGCTATAAAATCGTGCATCTGTAGTTATAGCTGAGAAATTTATAGCTGATAACTAACTAGTATATTCTGGAAATAGAAGCGCCTAGAAATATGTCGGCGAGGAAACCGGACAGTATAAAAGCGGCAACAGTTGAGGCACGAAAGTCAGTTTAGTGATTCGAACGTTAGCAGAAAGTTGCAAATAAGCGGAACTGCATTAAATTCGTTACAATATGTACACGGCTTAGGGCAGGGAGAGAGGGCTTTGAAGGGGGTGACTGGAAAAAATGCAACGCTTGATCCATCTGGAACTCTTGCAAGAGATTTCTGATTTTCTGTAAAGAGAGCCACAAACTACAAAGTTTTTTTTATACCTCCGTATCAACAAGCACATACACATACATACATAAGTCGTATGTATTCAAGTATGTACTTGAAGGTGAATTGAAGTGAATTATGAGTTTAGAACAAAGTGTAACTACATTTTTTATAGACTTTCACGTTTCTTCTTCTTCTTCTACTATTTTTCGCAATAACAAAACCTCATTTTACACAATGGTTGTGCCGGCAAGGATAACAATGCAAATGTATGCATTTACACATGTGAAAAAACATTTAAGTACCCTGCACAAAATGCGATTAGTTTAGGATGAATCCGGGATGAGTCGCAAAGGAGTATGCGACCAATCCCAGTTTTGATCTCTTTGTATGAGTTGAACTGTTCCCTTTTGTTTGAGCGTGTCCGATGAATCAGTCGATTGTACCCATTTATACACTGAACCAAAAACGTACATGTTTTCTTAAGAAAAAGTTTCATAGAAATTCACTCCAATTTTTTCTGAAAATATAAGAAAAATTGCATATAATTTAGGAAACTTGCGTATGATCTAAGAAAAAATTCTTAAAATTATATTTATGACCAAGCTTCGTTCTTATAATATAAGAACCATATTCATTAAACTGCTTGACTAAATTTTTTGATTGTATTTATATTCCTAAATTCTATGAATACGGTTTTTGGAGAGGTTTTCAATGAACATTTCTAAAAATATTCGCACTTTTTCTTAGTACACGTGCACTTTTTTGTTTGAGTGTACCCGAAAGGGATCGATAGGATCAATCCCCTTTGTACCTATATGGGTACATAAGAAGACTACTCCCTTTTCGGTTGTATAATGACTCAAATAGGGCTTCGCATTTTTCTTGAATAATTCTATTCAATCACCTGTAATCTTTTTTATTTTACTTCGTTGCTGTTTTTTGTAATATTTCTACATAGATATCAAACTGACTAATCCCATCTGTACCCGAAAGGGACTATAGGGGATCAATTATGCCCAAATTTAGATAAAAGACATCAATCGGAGACCAATCTCTTTAGGGATTAATCGCACGATTTTTTGCAGGGTAGGTACATGCGTATGTATGTATTTATGTTCATTGGTATGTATTTGCATATGCTTGTCGCATGGTCTTGTAAAATTCTCAAGTAGCGAATGCAACATTTTCTAGAGATAATGCATAACTTTTTTAAATTATCTAGAAGCTCAAAGTAAGCAAACCTCCAACATTTCATAAAACAACCGTCATCCTTTTCTTTCGCATTCATTCGACCATTCATAATAACAATATGGTTCCGATTCATTGTACAAACTGCGTATCCCTGTAGGAAAATCTATCAAGAACTGTTCCATTAGGGTGTAAATAACAAGTGATTTTAACACGCCACTATTCTATATGTACAGGATATCCACATAACTTCCCAAGGAAAGTTTGCCTGGCGTAGGTGATCCTGTGAACTTTCCACTTGGATCTGAAACCTTTTTTATCATAACCCTTACCACGACTCGAAGAATTATGTGAGATGCCTAAGCAGAAAAAAGTATAAACAGACCAATCCGGAGTGTACGGCGACGCTGAGCCGATTTCTGATAAACATAATTGGGGCGATTTTAAGCGCGCACCTAAGTTACGAGGGCAAAAAATCTCGTATTTTGTATCGAAAAGTTATCGACTTTCAAAAGTGATCGATTCATTATAGAAAGATTATCGATCTGTTATCGAAGTGTCTTCAATTTGGTTTCGTTATATTATTGATTTTTATCGGTTTTTTTACGAAATAAAATTGGTACCACATTCCGTCGATTAAAAGCTGATAAGAAACCGATTAACCGGCGATAACAAACCGGTGTCTCGACTATTAATGCGCTATCGATAGTAAGCCGATAGTAAAACAATAACCCTTTGGTATTGCGACCTTTTTAAGATATTTTCAATTAGAAAAAAAAAAGAAATGTCAAAGTGTGGTCACTCCTCGCCAGCTGTATTTCTGCTATGCAAAACTACTCAGCGAAAAGCCGTTTCCTTGCAGATGCAGTTCGCAGCTTCCGTCCCGCCAATTCGTATGAAAAAAATAGCTTCACCTAAATTGGGAGAAAAGTTTGGTTTAAATCTCCTCGTAGGTATAACGCGCCTTGTATTTATTTGTTTTAACGCGTCGATATCGATTGTTACACCTAAGAGCAGGCAAAGCTCTTCTCAAATAGCTCAAAATTATTTGTTTCTGCCAAAGTTATTTCTGCTGTAGCCAGGTTGAACAAAGAAGACCCCTTTGATCCTATAGTCGGAAAATTCAGCTTCCACAATACAACATGTTACGGTTGATAATTGGTATAGTCAACTGCAATGCCAAACTCCAGCATAATAAGAACAAAGGCTAATATCTCGGAATTCAGAAGCCGTCTGACAACAGGCATAGTACCAGCATCCACGCTACGAACTCCTTTTGGCAGGCCACATAAGCACTCAAATTTGTGCAGCGAATGAAGGGATTCGACTTACCCAATACCCCAGTCCCTGTGGGCCTAAGTTCTATAGATGGACGCCTTTTCGAGATATCGCCATAAAGATGGACCAAGGGTGACTCTAGAATTTGTTTGTACGATATGAGTATCAAATGAAAGGTGTTAATGAGTATTTTAAGAGGGCGTGGGCCTTAGTTCTATATGTGGACGCCTTTTCGAGATATCACCATAAAGGTGGACCAGGGGTGACTCTAGAATTTGTTTGTACTATATGGGTATCAAATGAAAGGTGTTAATGAGTATTTTAAAAGAGAGTGGGCTTTAGTTCTATAGGTGGACGCATTTTAAAGATATCGCCATAAACGTGGACCAGGGGTGACTCTAGAATGTGTTTGTACGATATGGGTATCAAATTAAAGGTACTAATGAGTATTTTAAAAGGGAGCGGGTCTTAGTTCTATAGGTGGATGCCTTTTCGAGATATCGCCATAAAGGTGGGCCAGGGGTGACTTTAGAATTTTTTTGTACGATATGGGTATCAAATGAAAGGTCTTAATGAGTATTTTAAAAAGGAGGGGGCCTTAGTTCTACATGTGGACGCCTTTTCGAGATATCGCCATAAACGTGGACCAGGGGTGACTCTAGAATGTGTTTGTACGATATGGGTATCAAGTTTAAGGTATTAATGAGTATTTTAAAAGGACGTGGGCCTTAGTTCTATAGGTACCGCCTTTTCAAGATATCGCCATAAAGGTGGACCAGGGGTGACTCTAGAATTTGTTTGTACGATATGGGTATCAAATAAAAGGTGTTAATGAGTATTTTAAAAAGGAGTGGGCCTTAGTTCTATATGTGGACGCCTTTTCGAGATATCGCCATAAACGTGGACCAGGGGTGACTCTAGAATTTGTTTGTACGATATGGGTATCAAATAAAAGGTGTTAATGAGTATTTTAAACGGGCGTGGGCCTTAGTTCTATAGGTGGACGCCTTTTCGATATATCGCCATAAACGTGGGCCAAGGTTGACTTTAGAATTTGAAATGAAAGGTCTTAATGAGTATTTTAAAAAGGAGTGGGCCTTAGTTCTACATGTGGACGCCTTTTCGAGATATCGCCATAAACGTGGACCAGGGGTGACTCTAGAATGTGTTTGTACGATATTGGTATCAAATTTAAGGTATTAATGAGTATTTTAAAAGGGCGTGGGCCTTAGTTCTATAGGTGGACGCCTTTTCAAGATATCGCCATAAAGGTGGACCAGGGGTGACTCTAGAATTTGTTTGTACGATATGGGTATCAAATGAAAGGTGTTAAAAAGGAGTGGGCCTTAGTTCTATATGTGGACGCCTTTTCGAGATATCGCCATAAACGTGGACCAGGGGTGACTCTAGAATGCGTTTGTACAATATGGGTATCAAATGAAAGGTGTTAATGAGTATTTTAAACGGGCGTGGGCCTTAGTTCTATAGGTGGACGCCTTTTCAAGATATAACCATAAAGGTGGACCAGGGGTGCCTCTCGAATTTGTTTGTACGATATGGGTATCGAATGAAATGTGTTAATGAGTATTTTAGAAAGGAGTGGGCCTTAGTTCTATATGTGGACGCCTTTTCGAGATATCGCCGTAAACGTGGACCAGGGGTGACTCTAGAATGTGTTTGTACGATATGGGTATCAAATTAAAGGTATTAATGAGGGTTTTAAAAGGGAGTGGCCCTTAGTTGTATATGTGGACGCCTTTTCGAGATATCGACCAAAATGTGGACCAGGGTGACCCCGCACATCATCTGTCGGGTACCGCTAATTTATTTATATATGTAATACCACGAACAGTATTCCTGCCAAGATTCCAAGGGCTTTTGATTTCGCCCTGCAGAGCTTTTTCTTCTACTTAATATGGTAGGTGTCACACCCATTTTACCAAGTTTTTTTCTAAAGTTATATTTTGCGTCAATAGACCAATCCAATTACCATGTTTCATTCCTTTTTTCGTATTTGGTATATAATTATGGCATTTTTTTTTCATTTTTCGTAATTTTCGATATCGAAAAAGTGGGCGTGGTCATAGTCGGATTTCGGCCATTTTTTACACCAATACAAAGTGAGTTCAGATAAGTACGTGAACTGAGTTTAGTAAAGATATATCGATTTTTGCTCAAGTTATCCTGTTAACGGCCGAGCGGAAGGACAGACGGTCGACTGTGTATAAAAACTGGGCGTTGCTTCAACCGATTTCGCCCCTTTTAACAGAAAACAGTTTTCGTCCTAGAATCTAAGCCTATACCAAATTTCACAAGGATTGGTAAATTTTTGTTCGACTTATGGCATTAAAAGTATCCTAGACAAATTAAATGAAAAAGGGCGGAGCCACGCCCATTTTAAATTTTCTTTTATTTTTGTATTTTGTTGCAACATATCATTACTGGAGTTGAATGTTGACATAATTTACTTATATACTGTAAAGATATTAACTTTTCTTTTAAAATTTGAATTAAAAAAAAATTTTTTTAAAAAGTGGGCGTGGTCGTTATCCGATTTTGCTAATTTTTATTAAGCAGACATATAGTAATAAGAGTAACGTTCGTGCCAAATTTCATCATGATATCTTCAACGACTGCCAAATTACAGCTTGCAAAACTTCAAAATTACCTTCTTTTAAAAGTGGGCGGTGCCACGCCCATTGTCCAAAATATTACTAGTTTTCTATTCTGCGTCATAATTTCAACTCACCTACCAATATTCATTGCTTTATCCGTATTTGCTAATGAATTATCGCACTTTTTCGATTTTTCGAAATTTACGATATCGAAAAAGTGAGCGTGGTTATTGTCCGATATCGTTCATTTTAAATAGCGATCTGAGATGAGTGCCCAGGAACCCACATACCAAATTTCGTCAAGATACCTCAAAGTTTACTCAAGTTATCGTGTTAGCGGACAGACGGACGGACGGACGGACATGGCTCAATCGAATTTTTTTCGATACTGATGATTTTGGTATATGGAAGTCTATATCTATCTCGATTCCTTTATACCTGTACAACCAACCGTTATCCAATCAAAGTTAATATACTCTGTGAGCTCTGCTCAACTGAGTATAAAAAAATACAACCCAAGTTCAGAAAATTACAGTTCAAGTTCAGAATTTTCATTTCAAGTTCAGAAAATTATAATTCAAGCTCAGCAAATTAAAATTCAAGTTCAGAATTTTCATTTCAAGTTCAGAAAATTACAACTCAAGTTCAGAAGATTATAATTCAAGCTCAGCAAATTAAAATTCAAGTTCAGAAAATTACAGTTTAAATTCAGAATTTTCATTTCAAGTTCAGAAAATTACAATTCAAGTTCAGAAGATTATAATTCAAGCTCAGCAAATTAAAATTCTAGTTCAGAAATTTACAGTTCAAGTTCAGAATTTTCATTTCAAGTTCAGAAAATTACAATCCAAGCTCAGAAAGTTATAATTGGAGCTCAGAAAATCACAATTCAAGTTCCGAAGGTTTGTCAGAATTTTTTTCTTTCATGCAATGGAAATTAAAATATGTAAGATGGTAAACGTTAGCACTTATAATTGGATACAAGGATATGAAGGCCTACTATCTGTTACGGAAGCATTGGATTTCTTAATTCACTTAAATCAATTTTGCTCACATGAAGGAGATAGTTAAGAAAAAACACTTTCCTCTCTTCTCTCTCCTTCTCTCATAAGAGGGCAGTTACAGGGACATCCAGCTATATTCTAAAGGTCACAAGTATTTATTTGCATTAAGTATGACAATAGTCATGACGAAATCAACGGAGCGTCCACAATTCCGCAAGTAACGTATAAGTACTGTGTGCAAAGATCAAGTATATCATGGCTGGAGCATCTTCATGCACTTGTTGCAAAGAGTTATCATCCGTTTGATTTCTTAGCTCGGGATGTACACTCCTTCGAGAAAACTTTGGGTATTTTAGGTACGCACTTGTTTAGTCCCACTCACTTCAGTATAACTGAGTATAAGCTTTTCTTGTACTCCAGGTATATGTGCAGGATTGTGTTGTCGTATTTTGAAAGAGTTTAAAACTGTGATTTGTACCTGACTCCGGTACGCCCATTACTATTCGCTATTTTTAGAAAATTGTATCTTCCGAACTGACGGGCATAACTCCATATAGTAATTTTTCCATCGGAGCGAATGTATTGAATTTTATATCTGTCTCGTACATCAATAATTTTATCTTATTTATTCTCTTTGCTAAGCAAAGTTGAGTTTAAAAATGCAACTTTACAAAAGTTTTTTAGTTAAAAAGTGCAATGAAAGTAAGCTTAACCATAAATATGTACACACATACAAGTGAATTCATACATTTTTGTGTTTGTATATTTATGTGTGTTTTCTCACTATTTACTTTTATTTAAGAACGCATAAGAACTACTAAAGAAGATTAAGTCAATTTTACTTTTCACAGATTTGTTGTTAAGGTGAATAAAACTTTGCGCTTGGGAATGGGAGAAATTTTAGTTTTATGAGCATTCATATTAATTGAAAGTGTACTAGAAAGTGCACTTTAAAAATATTTCTGTTTTTAGTGCAGTTCAATGGAACCTAATTTACTGAATTGTGTAGATGAAAAGTGTTTACTAAAAAGTTTTAAAGTAGTCATTTAGAATAAACTATATTTGAGTATACTTATGTATGTCTAGTTTGCCCCCTGAGACTTGTAAGAGCCGCGATCAATAGGGTTGCATAAAAAAGTAAGGAAGGCTAAGTTCGGGTGTAACCGAACATTACATACTCAGCTGAGAGCTTAGCTGCGTTGGTTTCGTAGGGTTTCATAGATGGTTTATAAATGGTGTCACATCCATTTTACAAAGTTTTTTCTAAAGTTATATTTTTCGTATTTGGTATAGAATTATGGTATTTTTTTTAATTTTTCGATATTTTCGATATCGAAAAAGTGGGCGTTGTCATAGTCGGATTTCGCCCATTTTTAATACCAAGATAAAGTGAGTTCATATAAGTACGTGAACTAAGTTCAGTAAAGATATATCGATTTTTGCTCAAGTTATCGTGTTAACGATCTACTGTGTATAAAAACTGGGCGTGGCTTTAACCGATTTCACCCATTTTCACAGAAAGCAGTTATCGTTATAGAAGCTATGCCCTTACCAAATTTCATAAGGATTGGTAAATTTTTTTCGACTTATGGCATTACAAGTAAGTGGGCGTGGATTTCATTAATTTTTCTTCAAAGCATTCCTTTTAGTAAAGGAAACCTCTATGCCGAATTTTCTTACGATAGGTTTACCGATTTTTGATTTATTATTAATAATATTTGTAAAATTGATTTTATCACAAGTGGGCGGTGCGACGCCCATTTTAAAATTTTTTTCAAATTTTTGTCAAGAGTCTCAATATCAGTCTCCACGTTCCAAAATGTTATATGCATAAAAAGTGGGCGTGTTTATCATCCGATTTCGCTCATTTTCGATACCAATCTATTCTGGATCCAGATAAGCTCGTGTACCAAATTTGGTGAAGATATCTCAATATTTACTCAAGTTATCGTGTTAACGGACAGACTGATGCGCGGACAGATGGACGGACGGACATGGCTCATTCAAATTTTTTTTTCGATACTGATGATTTTGATATATGGAAGTCTATATCTATCTCGATTCCTTTATACCTGTACAACCAACCGTTATTCAATCAAAGTTATAATAGCCTGTGTACAAGTACAGCTGGTTATAAAAACAATTATATAAAGCAATATGAGCGTGTCTCGCTAATTAAATACAGATACGTAAATCGATAACTTTTAGATAACAAATAGAATTTTCTTGATAATATAGCGATAAATGCTCAAAATTAGTAGCTAATTTTCCGATAAAAAAATCTAGACTTTTGAATCCACGCCGATAAAAAATTGACAAATTTTTCATAACATATCGATGATTTTTTTATAACATATCGAAAACGTTAATTTGCAATAAGACGTCGATAGCTCGTCGAAGAAGTCGCTAAGTCATCGATAATTCGTTTTTTTTTTCTTTTCCCAGCCTTTTCTTGCCTTGCCTTATCTTTGTAGCCGTGACGATAACCATAAGCATCTTTTTTATCTGCCGCATCATTATCGTCATTATTATTATACTGCTCTTGTTTATACCCGGCTGTACTTGTACACAGACTATTATAACTTTGATTGGATAACGGTTGGCTGTACAGGTATAAAGGAATCGAGATAGATATAGACTTCCATATATCAAAATCATCAGTATCGAAAAAAAATTTGATTGAGCCACGTTCGTCCGTCTGTCTGTCCGTTAACACGATAACTTCAGTTATTATTGAGATATCTTCACCAAATTTGGTACGCGAGCTTATCTGGACCCAGAATAGATTGGTAATGAAAATGAGCGAAATCAGATGATGTGGTTATTTTATATATATAACATTTTGGAAAACAGAAAAAAACTGATTATTTAGTAAATAATACACCTAGAATGTTAAAATTTGACGTGTGGACTGATATTGAGACTATTGATACAAATTTGAAAAAAAAATTAAATGGGCGTGGTACCGCCCATTTGTGATAAAATCAATTTTACAAATATTATTAATCATAAATCAAAAATCGTTAAACCTATCGTAAAAAAATCGTAAACCTATCGTAAAAATTAACGAAATCGGTTAAGGACCATGCCCACTTTTATATAAAAGATTTTTAAAAGGGTCGTGGACGAATAAAATAAGCTATATCTTTGCAAGAAAGAGCTTTATATCAATGGTATTCCATTTCCCAAGTGGATTTATAACAATAAATAGGAAAAACTTCAAATTTTTAAAAATGGGAGTGGCACCGCCCCTTTTATGATTAGCAATTTTCTATGTTTAGGAGGCGATAAATCGAAGAAAAATTAGTTTAGAATTGAACCATATGTATATGTATTATCGCGCAGCCTTGTTACACTATTAAGCACACAAAACAAACAACAACAGCATTTCAAGTGTACAGCTGGGTATGTAATGTTTGGTTTCACCCGAACTTAGACTTCCTTACTTGTTTTCTATTAGGTATGTGCATTGGTTTTATACCATTCAACAGTAAAATGACTACATTTACGCTTAAATTCTGAATTCTTTCATATAACATGTCACATCTAAAGACTACGCTTATGTTTACACTATGCTAACGCTTACATTCTGTACTCCCCTATACAGTGAGCAAAGATGTTAACACATCAAAGAGTCAGAGTGCATGTCCAGGTACAGCCTTGGCGGAGCAACGCATTATCTTCTTTCGACGCCGTCCGTAAGTCTGAGGAATACATTAGGATGAGAAGCCTATAGAACGAGATTTTTGATCGTCGTGCGACTTTTTCTCTTAAATTGTGCACTCAGTCCAAAGTAGCATTTGTTGTTAAGGGTTATAATCCGTTGGACTTGTTATGTAAATATCGTTACCGTCAATAACTTGATATTTGCAGATTGATAAGAACTTCTTAGTAGAGAATATATGAATTTTTATAATCATGTAACGAATTTTGGGGAAATTCCTCATTATTTTTCACCTGCTGTTAGAGCTTGAATCGCTGAACTGTCGAATAAATAAATCAAATATTCAGTTGCCCTTTATTTACAACTCTACTGTAGTAGCAGTAATTCACAATTACAACAACCGCGTACTTCACTTATACGTGTTAAAATCAAACTGATTGATTTTTCCTCAGCTTGTGCTGCTTTTATACTCTCTGTTGTCTCGTTCGCATATTTCTCCTAATGTCTGAACTTTTTGCGAAAAGCTGTTTATTTATTTCTCCTTTATGTATCTGATATTCACGTTTGTCTTCTAGTTATATGCGTGTGCATGTATGAGTAATAACTTCTGCTCTTAGCTGCTGCCTACATGTAGGCTGCTTGCCTTGATATTTACATGCACATATGTGTGGCTACTTGTTTTACTGTTGTTTTGCATTTATTTAGTAGCAGGATAGTGATGTATAAAAATGCTAATATTCGCTACAATACCTAAAAGCTTTTCCCCGAAGGAGTACATATATTGAGGCAATTCGTGGTTCCCAAAATTCCCTTTCGGGACACACTGTAGCTATTTACTTACTTACTTAATTGGCGCTTAACCGTTTAAACAGTTATGGCCATTCAACAAGGCGCGCCAGTCGCTTCTTCGTTGAGTTAGCTGAGGCCAATTGGTCACACCAAGGCAATTTAAATCGTTTTCCAACTGGTCCTTTTAGCTGAGTGCTGTCGCCCTCTGTTTTTGCTTCCATAGGCGGGTTCCAATAAAAATACTTTCTTAGCCGGATCATCACCTTTTATTAGCATAACATGGTCTAGCCAGCGTTGCCGCCATGTTTTAATTCGCTGGATCATGTTGAAGTCTGCGTAAAGCCCGTAGAGCTCATCACTAAATCTTCCTCAGCGCCATATAGCAGGAAGGGTACGAAAAGTGACTTTTAGAGCACGATTTTTGTTTGCCGAGAGAGGACTTCAGTTTTCAATTGCCTACCTGGTAAAAAGTAGCATTTATCGGCAAGAGTGATTCTTCGCTAGATATCAAAGCTGATGTTGTTGTTGGTGTAAATGCTGGGTCCCAAATAAACAATGTCTTTTACTATCTCGAATTTATGGCTGCCAACATGGCCTTTGGCAATCACGCAATGCGCAAATAGACTGACTCTTTGCTCCATGGCAGCAAGTACTTAGTCTTGTCCTCATTCACCATCAATCCCATCTATTCCACTTCTTTTTGCAGTTTAGAGTAAGCAGAACATATGGCCAGTAATTGCACGCTCTTATAGAATATTTTTTCAGAGCGATTAAGTTCCGCGGCTTGTATTATTTCATGAAGCTAAAGAAATCGAACAATAAGGGTCACCTTGTCTGAAACCTCGTTAGGTTCCCAGCAGTATAAATTTTGCGGGGGAACCAAATTCAGACATAGCGGCATATAAAAAGGCAGATCCTTTTCGTGCGGTCGAAGGCGGCTTTGAAATCAACGAATAAGTGATATGTGTCAGTTATTTTTTGGCGAATTTTACCAAGGTTTGGCGCATATTGAAAATATGGGCGATTGAAGAGTTACGAAGTCTGAAGCCGCACTTATAAGGTCCAATAAGACGATTCACAGCGGGCTTTATCTTTCGTACAAAACGCTTGACAATACCTTATATGTGATGTTAAGAGGGGTTGATTCCATTCCCCCATAAATTCAGAAAGCCAAAATTCAGAAGTCAACTCGGAAACAAAAATTCAGAAATCAAATTTCAGAAGTCAAAATTCAGAAAGTAGTCGGACAGAAAAAACATAAAATTTTGCGCAAAATTTAATGGTTTTTGCTGCCTGATTACTTTCTGAATTTTGACTTCTGAAATTTTACTTCTGAATTTTTTTCAGCCTGGAACACAGCAACGTCGAAAGAAGGCGTTATATTCAATCGAATTATGGAATATGTATAATATCACGAAATTGGGTGAAGTCCGTACAAATAATTCCATCGAAAGGTGGCACAACGTCATCCGCCTTGCGTTTGGGACACACCCTAACATATTTAATTGCATAAATAAAATAAAAAACGAACAGGGAATAATAGAAACAAAACTGCAGCAATTTTCAGCTGGAGGAGAGCCATATCGGAAACGCAAGAAAAAATATAAAGACTTCGTGTTTTTAATACTGTAAATTCAAAAAATCGGGGGTTCGAATCAACCTCAAGGCCCAACAATAATTATTTTATCATTATTATTGTTATGATAAATTTTTTTCTTAATTGAAACAACAAAAATTGTTAATACATCCCAGAGCCCGGGGAAAAAGTGTCTATAAATATGACACTATGTCATCATTGCCATAAAACAAGTCCAATTTTCACATCCATTCTGCAACAGATGTCGCAGTGCTGTGAATATCAATTGGCAAGAAACAGGGTAGAAGTAGAAATAATAACAGCGGCGCCTAAACTTTGCCGATGAAGGAATTTAGCAGTTCCCAAATTGGATCTATACAACGAGCTTTGGCAGTTTTCTAAATTTTTTTCTTTCTTCTATTCTAATTTAAAATTTTTTCAATTAAGAAAAAATGTATCATAACAATAATAATGATAAAATAATTATTGTTAGGCTCGATTCGAACCCGCGAACTTACAAATCAGTAGGCCGATATAACAGCAAAAATTGTAAATTCATTTGAAAAAGATAAACGCGAAAAAAATTAATTAATTAGATTCTTGCTATTGCAGACAATTCAAAATTTTAGATCGTACTACCTTTTCTTTATACATAATTCCTTCCAAATAAATAAACGTTTTTGAATTTTGAGAAAAATTTAATGTTTTTTCTTTCACCACATGCATACAAAAAGTAAGTAGATGTGGGGGGAAAGTGGTAAGATGTGTCTATCGCAAATACAATGTTTAAACGGATTAGATAAAGAAATTAAAGTTATTAAAAGGTCTTGCATACATAACAATAACAAAACAACACACACACACACAAGTTTACATTTGCATATCGTCGACTGGATAAAATAATGCCGCATGTTACTTGTGAGCACATATAACATACGACAATAATTTATATGGGTGACGCTATCAGAAAACTCTCGCAAAACATAGTTAGTGGCAGAAAGTGGCAGCTGATATTAACACTTTAGAATCTTAAAACTTTGACTACTAATAAGGTATAAGTCTCAAAGAGAGGATCTGTGAGGAACACAACTAAACCTTTAGCTGAAATTTAAATATATGAGCAAATAAACACTAATAAAGGCACTGGTGAAATGTTAAATAACAAAAAACACAACAAGCTAAAAACACTAGAATTATATCAAAATGAAGTAAATACCTTTGACTTCAATATTATTTTCTATTTATTTCAATACAATGATGTCTTATGTATTTTTAAATAACTTAAACTTGCACCTTAGTTTTAACTTGCTCACACTGCAAGAACCAACTAATACTATAACCTCACTTTTGAAGCTATTCTTAAAGAGTACAGTTAGAAGGTAACAAAAACAAATATACCTTTTAAAATGCCGTTCTAATAAGAGACTCTAACGACACATTTGGTGACAAACTTTTCACTTTGATTTTGTTTTTTTTGCCTATGGAACCGACCACTGTGCGCTGTAGTAATCTATCGATCTCCTAGTTATAAAAGCCATTCCAAGCAAAACGCCTGGATTTATTATCAACAATGTTTCTTTTCTGAAAGAAGCGATGCTTGTCACTTAAAAAAGTAAAAGAAAAGTATTAATTAAAATAATTGTGTATCTCTACAACACCAACATTCTCCTTATTTGAGGTCATCGTTTTCTAAAATAAATAAAATTTCTTAATCTCTAAGATACAATGTATTATAAACATACAATGGTTTTGTTATTAACTCGTTTAGTATATACAATAATATTCTTTTGAATGAACGCATTTTCATACACAAACATAAATCCTTGCAAGAGTAAATTTTGCTGGTGATAAGTAAACATATTTTACGAAATGTCTAAATAAAGGTGTTATGTCACACTTTTGAAATTTCACTGTTTAACAAATCCGTTCATAGTTTCTGTGCTAACAAAAAGTTGTTGCCCATAAATTTACCGCTAAGAAGAAAACGTTAGGTTTTGTCTACTTGCGTGGTCATTAACGCCAATACATTCGTAAGATAATTTAAAACTTTAGTCACCACATTGTCGAAATTTCAATTCTGCGACTTAGTACCTTCATCCATGCACTGCTTCATATCTTCGCATCTGCTGACTATCTTATTTGTCTGTGTGTATTAGTGTAGGTGTTTTTGTAGATTCTTTTACAAACACGCTGAAAATATAATTTTGAGCTCCTAAATTCCCACAACGTAAAAATAACATTTCTTTATACCCGACTGAACTTGTAGAAAGGGTGTTATAACGGTGTATTGAAAAGGTATGAAGGAGTCAAGATAGATATGTGACACTCCGCGGAAAAAGATCTTTAACTAAAGAAAAAGGAAATCAAGTTTTTTTTAACGATTTATGACAAACGAAACTTCGTTCTAGAAATTGGGAAAAATCGGTGATCTTTGTTTGCTCGCTGCAATGAGCCAGCGCGGCTCGAAACCTCTGCACAATATCCCACGTTGGTACGTTAGGTTGTAATGCTTTAGGTGGTCTTACTGAGGACAAAAATTTTTACATTAGTGTCTGAGACCGCACTGACCCATAGCAGTTAAGCTGCTCTCTCTATTAAATTACGCCTGGAAGACACTGCATGACTAATTTACTTGCAGATGCTTTGAGTACAGCCCAGCTCTAAACCTCTTTTCTCTACCACTCTCCAGGCCTTCCCCCATTCTTCCCTGGAAGTATATCTTATGTTGTGCAGCTGAAAGTCAACAACCACAGTGATATGATCGGTGTCGGAGGTAAGGTCAGCTTTGATCGCTTTTCTCCGCCTTTTGCCATGATAAATTCTTCTTTGTTGTAGAGCTCTTTTCGTGGCCAACCCCTGCATGAACACTTGTAGAATGTAGATTCCATTTAACCCTTCCTTTTAGTTTCATTACTCACTGCGCCTTACATTTCCATACATGCCAACCTATGCACCCTCCGAGCTCTCTGTTGATTGGCCTTTCTGTCTAGTGCCTTTCACCAGAAAAGAGCTCCATACGTTAATATCGGTCGAGTACGTACCACGGATGGTATTCGGTTAGCGCTTCCAATTCCACTCGAAAGCCGTTTTGCAGGTGTAGTATGCTTTCAAATCTTTCGCTTACCTCTCCTAAACGTTCCTTTCCCAGCTCAAATTGGAGTCGAAAATCATCCCAATATATTTGGCTTTAAGATACAAATTTACTGTTTAATTGCAGTAGCTGCAGTAGGGAGTTTTTCTTGTGAACAAGACAAGTTCCGTTTTTGGTGGATTTACCCTAGACCTGTTTTTCTCTCGTTTTTTCTGCCCTGAATATTTCCAGAATTTCATTAACTACCAGTATCCACAGAAGAGGGGGCAGCACGTCTCCCTGAGAGGTGCCTCTAGTAGCCATTTTACATACTGAGCCAGTTCCCAAAGTTGCGTTGCCGACCCTACTCCTGAGTATCAATCTATAAGTATCCTGCAGATTACTTTCGTTTGAACGTCGTTGCATGACATTTCCTGTCAACAATGTCGACGAAGCCAACGAGGATGTGCTAGTTGCAGTCCTGTAATTTTTCGATAAGGTTGACTACTTTTGAATGGCGTTTTCAACCGGCCTGGGTTTCCGGTATGCTTGTTAAGCTGCGTCCATTGGTGTTGTCTCTTATATGCAGATAATTGGTCTCTACAATGTTTTAAGGATAAAGCAGGAGACGCTTGTGATCTTTGGCTATAACCATCTTGTAGGCATCTTGAAAATATCACTGCCTCTGGTCCCTTCATTTTGATAGGTCGATAATCTACAATGAAATCACTACTGCGATTGAGATATCTTTACAAAATTTTCTATATTCGCTTATCTGAGGTCATAATACATTGACATAGAAGATAATAGAGATCAGATATCGAAAATTCGAGAAATTCGAAAACCCAAGGCTGATTTATTAGTGAAACTTGGTGAAAAGAGATAACAATTTGGGAAATAGGCAACGCAGAAGAAAAAGTTTTGAATGCCATAAATCAAGAGCCGCTGATATTATTTTGAAACTTGGCAGAAGTATGTTCATGGTATATATATATAAAACCGGTTGACGACCACGCCCAGTTTTTTGCATAAATTTGTTTTAAGAATAAATCTCAATACTCCATACAACACCAAAAACGGCAATAACAATATCAATCACAGCTCTCGCCAAAAATAATTTGAACTGGGCCAATAAAGACCTCACATATCAAATACAAGCGCCTAGCTTAAATGCTGTATCCAGATCTAGCAAGTTTGCTGCCCCTAATAACTGCAGCCTTGACCTGGCGTTTCTTCCTGCAGCTCGCACTTTCTACATCTAATGTTAGTGACGAGGCCTAACTTATAAGCATGTGACGCTAGAAGGCAGTGTCCAGTTAGTATGCCCATCGTGAGCCTTAAGTTTTCTCTCTTCACAGATATGAGCCACTTTGTGAGTTTAATGTCGTAGGATTTGCAAATGATCTTAGACATTTTGTAGCCCTGCTCTTCTGTCCCTGCTTTGCCTTCTTGATGGATTATATGCAACTCCTGTCTCCTTTTGACTTTTCCCAAACGGATTGGGACATCTACTGTCGATTCAGCGAGTTTTGCATCGTCCTTTGCCAACTCATTGGCCGTTTCGTTACCTTCTACATTTTTATGACCGGGAACCCAGTATTGATGTATGGATCGGCTTGAGCGAAGCTTTTTCATTGATTCCTTGCATTCGAAGACACTTATTGATGAAATTCTCTGTGAGATTATTGTCTTAATTGCCGCGTGACATGCAATATATATATTGACGCGACTGCAGTTAAAGCACGTTTCCTTCAGAATTCCGGCTGCTTTCTCAATCATCATATATATTATTTCTAATTGCTGATTTTATGTACGGGCCCCTTTTTCGCTTATATTTGGAATCCAAATTTATAAATAACGTTTTGGTTGGAGATTCGGGCTGTTAGCGAGCTTCGGAAAATTTTGGTCATAGTGCTTTTGTTTAGCTATATTTTATTAAAATAATTTGTTAAAAATAAACGATTGTGAGCACACAAAGAAATCTATTTGTACTATGGCACTATTGTGAATATTTGCACTGCATTACCGGCAGTTGCTACCATACACCAGATGGCAGGGATCGTAGCTATAATTTTCGCGTGAAAGACGTTGCAGTAAACTGGCAGCCTGAGGGATCTACTTTCTTCTGGATTGACACAGTAAACAGCAGATCCGGCTCCTTCCGTTAATTTATAATCATCGGTTTAGTAAGTTCTGCCATTTCTGCACCCCGGAACCAACCCTCCAGCTCAATTGTGGTCCCAAGGTCTCTTTCGAAGCTTGTTGCATTTGCTAATCCGATATTTCAGCCATTAGGTCTACAGGCTTCTTTTACGCTGCCACCTAGAAGAAACGGAAAAATCACAAATGAGTATAAGAAGAACAATTTCGCCTGAACATGGACTATTTTGTTTGCGATTTCCTTGTATTAAAAACTTAGAAACAAAGTATACTAGTGAACGGTAATATTATATGTGATTTAGTGCTTACATTCATTGGAAGTATGCCTTAAATTATAAATCCTCTTTTTTTTAATATGTGTGTACTTACTACGCATTTGTAAAGTTCAGTTCTCTATTAGCACTGCAGTTATGATGTTATGAAGCAATATTTGTTTTTAATAGCATCTTCTTCAAATATAATCTCTGCAAAATTACTTAAGTACATTTAGTCAATGACGCATTAGCAAAAGTTCAAAGAGATTACGAGTACTAGAAACAATTCCATTACGGGCTGTTATAGATACCCTCAAACGCACACACACACACAGACGAGTATCTTAATTTGTTTTATTTTTCTCCAAAAATATTTATGAATTTTCTTAGAAAGGAGTGCAGAGCGACTTAGCCGGACTTTAAATGAAGCTCATTTAAGAATTTTTGTAGCAAGTAGATGGTGATTATTATAATATTTACAATCGGTTACAACTGCGGTTACGATTAGTTACCGATTTCATTTTGACGAGTTATCGGCATGGTATCGAAAATATATCGATCTGCTATCGGTAGTTTATCGATTTGTTATCAAAAATTAATGGATTTATTTCTATGAATTATCGATTATTCATCCATAACTTACCGCCATGTTATCAAAAAGTTATCGAAGAGCTACTTGTTTTCTATCGGCGTATTACCGACGAGTTATCGATTTGTTATCGATCTGTTATCGAAAATTTATGATACATTTTTATCAAAAAAATATCGATTTTATGTCGAAAAGTTTCGATTTCTCTTTAATTAGTTATCGAGTCGTTATTGATGACTCATAGGTTTCTTATGAGCCAAATACCGATTAATCTTCAATATGAACTCCATAAAACATCTTTAACGCGTATATAACAAGAAAACAATAAGACCCGATCACTCGATGATAGCAAACCGATAGCTCTACAATAATAATTCGCTTTTAATAGTTAATCGATTATAAAACAAAAGCTTGTCGCTATCGGTTGAATCCGATAAACCGAAGAAGCTTATCTCAAAAAGCCAGAAACTATTTGTTACAAGTAAATTTGCCTCAGTCTAACTCCAACCCCAGTGCGAAGTTTAGTTGTTTTAAAAACAATTTTAATTAATTTCAGTGCCATTCGAAAGATAAATTTATCTTTTGCAAAAACTTCATGCCTTGCAAATCATTCTGCCATCAAAACTCATATGATATTGCATCATTATATGATATTAAATCGCATCATTATGTGATCACAACGCGCCATCATGTGATGTATCGAATATTTATGTGATATCACATCGTAATAACATGACTTTGTATGTCCATTAATACGCTATTTACCAAAAGTACGAAGAAGAATAGACTAACAAGGCTAACTGATAGATGCCTATCAACATACAGAAGGCAATGGGGCACTCATATCAACTAACGAAAACTTTATTGCTACTGATCTCAACCTATTAGATAACTTATGGGAATCTTAGCAAGGAGATTGCAGAGGATGGTCTGTGTACATTCCACTAATAAAATAGTCAGGAAAAAATGTCTGATGGCAGTATATCACAACACTGTGAATTAGAAATGCTTCATACTGAAAAGCTTACCGTTAAGCTTGACTTTCAATTTCTTTTATTATCTGACTAGGCGGGTGATATTACGTCTGATCATGTCCACTGCATTGCAGCAAGATGAACTTCTGATGTAATAAGTCTGTGCACCTATTCAGATCTGATGACACACTGTCACCGATTTAAATTATCAAGCCACTCCCTTGTTCATAATACTTGATGAGAGAATAAAACAGTTCTGCTCTACACACCATGCGTGTCCTTAAAAGAAAGATCTCACCAGCCAGGACGAAACATCCACAAGCGGTGGTGATCTCATTGAAAGAGCACTGGAATAGAGTAGCAAAAGTATCAGTAGAGTTTTTTGTTAAAAGTGTCCCATTTATGCTTAATAAAATAAAAGTAAGCACGTGTGCGGGCTGCCACAGAGTCAGATGATGTACCAATTGAAAGGATAATGGGATGTAATCGTTATCTTTTCAACCTTACACAAAGCTCTTTGGATTTTAAATAATGAATCTTGGGGTGTCTAATAATGACGTTCCGTCAACACAGATCGTGGCTTTATCCTAGAACCGACAGCATAGTTCAGCCGTAACCTATATATTCCTAAGTCATAAGCTGCCAATCTTTACCAAAGAAATAGTTTGTGTTCACGAGGAGGTACAAGATATATAAATCCAGCCCACCCTCAATGGATAGAGTACCTGATACAGTCTGAGAGATTTAAGTACCTCGAGATTATTCTTCTGATACAAAAATCTCAAGGAAGCTTAATAAGGAAGACAGGGCCAGTAAATTTGGGTTGCCTAGTATTGCTAGGGAGGAGCTTCTGATAAATGCTAGAAACTCTCCTCAACAATGGTACATTCCTTGCACGATATGGGGCCAAACCGATTATCGGCTTTGGAGTTCTGTTCTGGTGGGCGTCTCTAGAAACATCATCCACGGTCAAGAAAATGAAGCAGTAAAGCAATGGCCGCTGGGTGGAATTATGAATAACAAGAGCTCCTCATCAGCCAGAAATAGTAGTACTTGATGACTGCAGTGCCTCATAGCTGGAGATCACAGTAAACAAGTGTGCGGTGGGTTTCATATGTACCTCTTTAATGGCTGGGAATTTAATTTCTACTCAGATGGTCTAGTGGTTATAAAAGCCCTAAACCCTACTACAGTGAAGTCGAGGGATGTTAGAAAACCCTTGACCTTTTTCTTGTTCTTTTTTTGTATCAATAAGAAGACTACCTGAAAATAGCACCATTAATGTAATAGCCCAACCATCGTGGGAACATGTTGACATTATCATGTTGAACCTTCAACGTCATACAACCCTTTCTTTCCGTGAGGAGCTTGGGGACGCCAATGTCTCGCCTGCTAAATAAACAGGAATCGCCACGGGTAAGCGATGTTGACAAGTGGGTGCGAAAAGTTATAAATTGCATAACCCATCCAATCGCAATTGATTGAGCCCATACGCAGTGGCATTGAACTACTATTTGACAAAAATGATCTGGACGCCAGCGCTTAAGGATATACCTGGATTGGCTGCATAGCTTCAGTTGTCTTAGCTTCACGAAGGCCGGCGGGGTAGAATAATTCCGTTGTTATAAACTCAGCTCTCCAGCCTGTTCAGACTTTCCAATTGATATATCCAAGATCGATGGCTACCCTATCCGTAATTTTATCGTTACTACGCAGCGGCTCGCTGAATAATTGGTATTTGACCATTAAAAAGTAAAAGTGATCTGTGCCTTAGCTAGGAACTAGCTACAAAACCTAACTTATTCGACTTAAATCTAACTTATTCGACCAAGGTAAGTCACATCGCAAGGCAAATCGCCAAAGTCATTTGCAATAAAACAATAATGCTCTTACCGCAGCTCTAATCACTTCAACTTCTCAGCATTACAATGAGCGCTGTCAACCATGCGAGCCCTATTTAAATCATTTAATCTGCCAAGAACCAAATTTTTTTCCTAATTTAATTTACATAATTTTTTTTTTACCACGAATTTCTAAAGCTTTACGCTCACCACACCATCCCTCATCCTCCAAGATGTCTAAAATTTCCCACAAAATCAAAATCGTACGCCTCCTTCAAAGTTCCAATTAATATAAAATAAAATTCAAATATTGAGCATAAATTTCATTACTGTTTCAATGTTAACGACATAGCTTCCGCAGTTTGCACATTTCCTTTTAGACTTTTTCCCGTTCCAACGAACTCATTCGAGCTTTTTACTTTCACTTTTAAATTTCTTTATTGCAACTTTGCACAATCAAAGACAAAAGCCCGATGAAGGCATCACTGACATTGTATATTATTACGTCTGGCCAACTTTTTCTTTGTATGTATGTATGAGTGTACGTTAGAGCGGGTCAAATTGTATATGTATATGTATAAAATTGTATGAGTATAGCAAAAACGTAATCTACAGATGATTCTAAGAAAAATTGTTGAAGACACCATAGCTCTAAGTCCGATTTCGAGTCCCCCACTTTTGCAAAAATATATTTTTTGCCATATGAATGTAGGGTTTGGCCAAAAAATCTGCATAGCTTATGATAGAATTATAGGAAATATATGAAATTGGGCTTACTTTAAAGGTATTTTAAGTACATTTCAGAATCTGTATTAATATCTATAGTGTTTTTAAATTTTAGTAGAGATATCAGGCTTAAATTATGAGAAATAAGCCTAAAATGAACTTTTAACTACTATATTATCATTTTTAACAAATTCCTTATGGAAATTTTTTTTTCTTTACAGCTAAAATAAGTTCCGAACAATTCCAACAACTTTCATATATTTACAAAATATTCAATTATTATAAGCCGGTGTTAAGCTCATGAATTCTTAATAATAAGATTTTAAAAAATAATAACGTAACATTACTTTTATTTTGAAAAATACGTTAAAATCGTCAATTCTAAGTAAAAAAAATAATTTTTTAAATAAATAACTTTAAAATTATAAAAATTGTGTTTTTGCTTATTATTTGAAAATATAGGTTTTTTTGAAAATTTTTTTTTCTACTAAAACGAATTCGAAAAACGAAAAACTGTCTGAATGAAAGTTGTTGGAAATGTTCTGAACTTATTTTAGCTGTAAAGAAAAAAAAATTTCTATAAGAAATTTGTTAAAAATGATAATATAGTATTTAAAAGTCTATTTTATGCTGATTTCTCATAATTTAAGCCTGATATATCTACTAAAATTCAAAATCATTATAGATATTAATACAGATTGTGAAATGCACGTAAAATACCTTTAAAGTAAGCACAATATGATATTTTTCCTATAATTCTATCATAAGCTATGCAGATTTTTTGGCCAAACCCTACATTCATATGGTAAAATATCTATTTTGCAAAAGTGGGAGACTCGAAATCGGACTTAGATCTATGGTGTCTTCAGCAATTTTTCTTAGAATCATCTGTAGATTACGTTTTCGCTATACTCCTGATGGAAAAAAATTTGACCCGCTCTAGTGTACGTATATATGTGTGCGTCTGTATTAAGGTGTATTGTGAACGCTGACTTACATATCCAGACAGGCTCTGAGATGAATGAATATTGTATGTTAACCTCATTTTCTCGTCGTCATTTTTACGAGTACGCCAGCAGTCACTCAGTCAACCATTCAAGCAGACTGCACGGGTGTTACTATGAAGGACATTGAGTCTCATCTTTCGCTTTGTTTTTACTTTAAATGCAAATAAACTTTGCCGTAGGAAATTCACTTTCGCCACATATAAATTTAAATTTTTAAATTTTATTCTTGGATCTTTCAAAATTAATACAAAAATTTAATAAACAATATCTAAACTTCAATAAAGTCAACTTTTCTAGGAAGGACAAACCCAATAATGTCAATCAAAGTTAGAATCAGACGAAATAAGAAAAAGTTTTGTTGTGCCATGCAGTTTAAAGTTTTTGGCCACATTTAAAACAAGCTGAACTGGTTGCTTCTGCCTCGTCATCAAAATTTGTATATAATATAATCTTTGGCAAAACTTTACATAGTTAGCAGACTTAAATATTTCAATATGTCGTAGTGATGCCGAAAATTTAGATATTTTAAGGAACGAGCAATTCCGGGTTTTAAAAGTACCGTAACGCCGCAATTGAATCCAGTCGAGGCAGGCAACGAGAATCATCTGAGCTCTGGTAGAGAGAAAGGCCAATATATATCATGTGTTCATTATTGTGCTTATTAATGGGTCGGGAATCCTTTGTTTGGCCTCAATGCACTGCGACCTATATTTAGATTTATTCTGCTTGGTCTTTTACTGTATGTGGAGGCCTGTAATTAATTTAAGAACTTCTTCAAGCTTTTTACTCCATAGCATGAAGGCATTATAAGTCACGCCACCCAGATGGGAAAGTATCTGCCTTGACAAAGCTCATATAACTAATTACCAAGCAGGAGATACAAGAGTTCTAGAAGGTGAAACGTCTAGACCTTTGGAGAAATATGCGAACAAAGCAACGGGGAGTATAAAAGCAGCGCAAGCTGAGCAATCAGTGATCATTTTGATTTAAACACGCTATCAATTGCGAAGTGAAGTATAATTGTGAAGTATAATTGTACTACTCCTAAAGTAGACTAATAAAGACCATTTTGCAATACAGAATATTGGAGTGATTTATTAAACAGATTAGCGATTCGAATGTTAGCAGAAGGTTTCATATAAGCGGAATTTCCCAAAATTCGTTACAATATTTAACTTACTTAGGTGATATCGTAGACTACGGTGCTCCTTATAGTACCTAGCGGCAGTTCGTAGCTCCTCTTTGCTTAGACTAATGAGTTTGGCTAAGAGTCTCGTAGTTAGGAGTATAAAAAAGTGGGCTGTCTTTGAGCTGGACATTTATTCTATAGTTGTCTGAACCGCTTTGGTTCCCGATTACTCATGATTCCCCTGGCGTGTGCCGTTTTGTGCCCACAGATGTGATTTGAGCCATAGAACGTTGCTTTGTCATGATGGCTAGGTAATCTACCTGTTCATAACCTTCATGTCTCTGATGGACAGGGAACCCATCCTAAAAAAACCTTGTTTTAGACTCGCAGATCATTAAGAACTCCAATGCATTCATCCACTAGCTTAGAAGCAGCTGTGTAAGACTGCAATGCACTGAAGGCTACCTGGCTGTCTGAGATAATGAAGTTACTCCTCCAGGAAAATACTCTCTGTAGATATTATCTACCGTAAACTTCCATTGTATGCACTCCTGCCTGAAAAATAGTGGGGCATTGATTTCTTCAACATAAAAGCTCCTATTTTCATGTCGACAAAATTTGGTCATACCGTAAACTAGTCCTCGGATTCAGAGACAATACGTGCTCATAGCACCCAGCCTGCTTAGTTTTAGCCTCCGTTTTGGCATCGAGTCGAGGCAGGCGAAGAAAGATCTTGTTGTTTGGTTTTAGGTGGCATCTAGATGAGCATTTCACGTTGGGACTTTGTCCAGTATAACAACTAGGGTTTTGCTTTCATTGAAGATCGGATTTTTGTGACACCCAGGGATGGTTATGGCAGGGATAGTTTTCTTCACCTGGTAAAAGGCGCCAGGACAGTTTTGTTAGAATTGATAGACAGTCCTTTAGTACCGCAACATCTCTCTATGACGAGCGGGGCTCGTGCATTCCTGTGATCCGTATTACCAAGGCATATGCATACCTCCGTTTATAAAATTCATTCGATTTCAGTAACTGGCGAAGGTCATCTATGACTAGTGTCTACAAGACAGAAGAGAGTACATCCCGTTGATACTAGTGTCCACAATTGGTTCAGTTTTCCCTACCAGCTCAAGCCTGGGTTTTACTTCTCCGTAGCATAGATAGCACTCAGCGTATGATAATTGGGTTTATATCATAGCTTGTTTGATAGTTGGATGTGCAGTTTTATTGAAAGACGCTGAGCGTAGAGGGCTTTATTTTTTGACTCAAAAGACTGCAATTCTGTAAAGTTATCAACAGCAGTCTCTGTGGATTTTCCTTACTAGTAGGCAAATTAAGGGAGTTTGTTTTGGTTGATCTCTCAAATCTTGTCCTCATTTATCGCAAGACAAATTTTCTTTACTCTATATCCAAGAAAATTATTCTAAGCGGGTTCGCCCCTCGGCAGTGTTTGGCAAGCACTCCGAGTGTATTTCTATCATGAAAAGCTCACAGGGAAAACTCTTTTGCCTTCGGAGCCAGCGTAAAACAAGTAGGCCCGTTCCGCCAATTTGTAGGAAAAATCAAAAGCAGCACAACGCAAATTGGAAGAGAAGCTAGGCCTAAAATCTCTTCAGAGGTTATCGCGCCTTACATATCCCATTTCCAAAAAGAATATAAAAACAAATAAATATGAAAAAAATGATCGCGAAAGAGTCACGAAATGCTTATTCAGAAATCAATTTGAAGTAGCCCCCAAAATGATCACGAAATTAACCTGCATATTTCCTTATTGATCCCGAAATAATGGCGAAGCAATGTAATCACATCGAAAAGGTCTCAAAATAAACTACAAACAATCCCGTTCTAAAATTATTTTGAAATAATACTGAAATTTTCTCGAAAATACTCCAAAGTAGTTCCGAAATGATACTCAAGTATTTATAAAACTTTCTCCATATGATCTTGAAATTATCCCGATTTAATCACGACATGATCTCGAAATAATTTTAATAATAATCCCGAAACGGTTCAAAAATTAACAAAAACAAAATTTCGAGGACTATTTCGAAGGAGCCAGGAATTTATTCTAAATTATGCTAGAATGATACCCAAATTATTCGAAACTATGCCGGAAACAACCCCGAAATGATGAAAGCGTCCCTAAATGTAAAACTGATGATTCCAATTCTTAACTTCTTTAATTGGATTTTCATCATATGGTGTTAACGGCTCACACCATTAAACTACTGACGTGGGCTGGTGATGTTGATACTACACCCACCAAGAGATGAATATCATAGCAACGGCGGGATGAGCAAGATCGCTTTGATGAGAAAGATATGAACTGAATGCGCCCACTTTTACTACTTAAGTTTTGCTTTACCCTACTTTTTTATGGTGACTTAGTTACTGATGAATGTTCATACATATATACATAAATATGTTGTGAATGACTCAAATAGACTTCGCCGCCCAGACGAACTTTTGAGCGCTCGGTGCTTAATTAGTCTAAACGATGCCGCCTCTTTGGGTTGCTTTTGCCGCTTAATTAGGTAAACCACCTTACTTTGTTACATACATAACATATATAGTCAAGTATCAGAAGTAAAACATTCTTCCTCGATGTCGACTCAAGAAACGAAACTATATTTTTCAACCGTTACAATTGAACTTAACGCTAATGTTATTTTATATTTACTTATTTAATTTAATATCTTAATTGTCAATGTATATACCTTAATATATGTACGTATGTTATATTGTATGTAACAAAACACCAATTTTCGTTAGTAACATTTTAGTAACATTACTTACTTCAGGCTAACCATGAACTATAACTAAAGGTTGATCGAAGAGTAAAGACGTTGCATGCGCGAACTGCAGTGGAAAGCATTGGAGCTTTACAAAATTCTAGTAGGTCACTTCCACCACACCACAAACTTTAACGCAAGTTTTAACATAATTTCAGCACGCAAAGTACACTGATTTTAGTTTTGGAGTGTAAAAATTTGTTTTCTCTAAATTGTATTGTCACCGGGTCTCGAACTATGTGCTAAGTCTCTAGGTAACCGGGAAGTTGGTTAAAAATGGATTGAAAGATTCTCAAATTAAAATTAATTTTCCTAATATCTCGATCCATTCGCCACCTAGCGGAATTTTTTTGATAAAATATTGTATTGTCACCGGGTTCTGACTTACGGCTCAAGTTTCATATCTCCAGCTCACCGGGAAGTTACTCAAAAATTGATTGCAAGATTCCCTGCGTTTTTTCAGGGATTTTCGTTTATCTAGATTCGTCTGCCACCTGGCGGCATTTTGTTTTCAACGAATTGTTGTGCCATCGACTCGCAAACTATGTGCTAAGATTCAAGTCTCTGGATCACCGAGAAGTTAGTTAAAAGTCGATCGCAAAATTTCCATTTTAAAATTCATTTTCTGTATATCTCGATCCGTGCGCCACCTAGCGGATTTTTTCACTTGCATTGTAATGTCTCTCACATCTGAACTATGTTCTAAGTATCAAGTGTTTAGCTCAACGGGAAGTTACCGAAAAAGACTTTTCCGTGGGTCAAAAATTCGTATGGAAATGAGGGGACAAACATGAAAGCGACTTAATATAAAGGTATAAAAAAATATTCAAATATCATACCCCAAGATGTACAAAAAAGTTTAAATTTAAAAGCATTTTCTGTTCGAAAATTTAAGTATCGTCGGGAGAAAAATGTACCTTAAATATGATTATTCTTGAATAATCATTTATGATTCCTATTTCGAAACGCGCTCTGTTCATATTTGATATCATTGTAAAATTGAATTTTGATAGTTTTAGAGTAATATTTGACTGCTTTCGCAGTCATTTTCTTATCATTTTCGTGAACATATTTCAATCGTTTTGGTTGAGATTTTTGAATAATTTTTGAATGTGATTATCATGCATTTATTCTTCATATCTCATTCAAAATAAGATACTACATAATAATCTTATTTCATCAGGGGAATAAAGCATTCGAAAGTGAGCTATTCGAACCACAGGTGACTCGCAAACAAACTTGACTGATATACACCTGCGACTACATCATCCAACATCAGCTATGATCGTCAATACATATCTTAAAATACGGATACGATACGGGATGCTGAACACGTATCCAGGTACATATGTCAAGAGAGTTTCACTTACCTGCGGTTCAATCATTATGTATTTCCTGGGAAGCCGAAGGTGGAGAAATCTTCGGTCAACATTACATTATTTTTTGTCTTGAAGAATATGTTTTGCATAAATAATAAAATTTTTATATATTTTTTCTTAGCTTCATGATAATATGTGTATGTGAAAAAAATAAGATTTTTAATGAAAAGTAAAATTTCAACAAGTATAAAATTCATTATTTAGTCAACAAATATAGTCAGAAAAGATTCAGAAAGCTGAATGAAAAATGATTATAAATTTTTGATCACCTAAAGTAAACACATTTGATTCAAATATGATTTCAAAATGTGATTGAAAAACTATATTCAGTTTTTGTTCATCTAAAGGTAGTAAGCATATTTGATTATTCTCTTTGTTGGTTTTTATGAAATATTAAAATTTAATCATCAAATGACTTCAAAAATGATTCCAAAAAGTGATGGAAAAATGATTTTCGGTCTTGATCATCAAGAGTATTCATATTTGATTATTTCGTTTGTTCAATTGTATGATAACTCACTATTTAGTCAGAAAGAGTAATCAAATTGTATTGATATGTAGGGGAATACAAAATTTAATTACCTAAATGCTGAGTGGGAGGGTATTTATAAAGTTAAATACATATGTATGTGTGTATCCCGTTGTTGTGCTTTCATTTTGGATGTTATTAATGCAGCATCAGAGGCTGTATGTACATAATTTTTGTTATGAAAGTTTATTTTTTATCAAATTTTTTATATTTTAGAACATGGGAAGACTCAAAGTTAAACATGTAACGAAGATTTTAAGACTGATGGACGAGCTCTCTTGTGTAAGGTGTGCACCAAAGCTGTTGCGTCAGATAAATTATATTCTTTTAAACAGCATTTGGAAGGGAAGCTACATAAGACTCTCCAGGCCAAGAAAACGAACCAAATTCAGCAAATGCTTACACAAAATACAACTTTTTCAGAAAGTGAACAGTTCGCAAAGGATATGTGTGAAGCTTTTTTGTTTGCTGACATTCCCTTGCACAAAATGAGAAATTATAGTATAAGAATGTTTTTTGAAAAATATATGGAGAAAACTATACCATCAGAAACAACATTACGATGTAATATTGATGGTATTTATAAGTCAACAATTTCTAATATTAAGAATGACATGAAAAATAAGTTTTTATGCGTTTCCATTCATGAAACTACTGACAGTGTTGGCCGCTACGTAGCAAATGTGTTAATTGGTATCTTGGATAAAGAAAAATCATCGAAACAGATTTTGCTGAACACAGTTAAGCTGCGATTGCATGTCTGTTCGATGATTCCGTTAAGTTCTTGGATGAATACACCAGCAAAGACAAAATTTTGCTATTTGTAACCGATGCAACACCGTACATGACTAAAGCAGGCAAGTTTATCTCAGTATTCTACCCAAAGCTTACGCACTTAACATGTTTAGCCCACGCACTACATCGCGTTTGTGAGAAAATTAGGGATCAGTACCCTGAAGTTGACAAGTTAATTTCAAATGTGGAAAAGATATTTCTAAAAGCGCTTTCACGCTTAACACTTTTTAAAGAAATGTAGCCCGACTTGGCATTACCTTCAAATCCTATCGTTACAGGATGGGGAACTTGGCTGCAGGCTGTTCAGTACTATGCAGAAAACTTTGAAAAAATCAAACGAGTGGTTAGTGCTTTAAATTATGAGGAGTCTCGGTGCATTAAAGTTGCCCAAGAATTGCTATCTGATGCTACGGTGCAACAACGAATATTTTTTATTCAATCAAAGTTTGCATTACTGCCCAGTTCAATTACAGAACTCCAAACGACCGGTTTGTCACCCTAAGAACAAATAAAAATTGTCCTACGTGCCAAGGAGTTAATTGATGCCGTTGGTGTTACAACAGTGCAAACCAAATTCACTGAGGTATTACAAAAAATAAAGGTTTTACAGTGTTACAGAAAATAGGGGAACAACTTGCTGTAGATCAAGTATATAACTCAAACTATGTTATTGAAAAGTATACAGTTGATGAAACTTTTTAAGCATGCACCGATTACTTCGGTTGATGTAGAACGGAGTTTTTCAATGTATAAAAACTTGTTTCGGGACAACAGACAAAACTTTTGTTTTGAAAATCTTGCGCAATACCTAGTTATTTATTGTAACAGAAACTTGAACTGAACCTGAATTTTTAACAAAAGCTGAACCGCTATTCATTTTTAAATCTATTTAAATAAAGCTTATAATACGGGTTTTTTGTTTATAGTTAATGCATGAATATTACGTGAAAAATGTCCATTTTAACCTTTATTTGCTAGTACTTATTAAAAAAGTGAATACCGCAAAAAACAAGAAGACTGTAACATTAGTACCTATATGTAACACTTTCTTAATTAGATTCCTTGTACTGTATACTTTTGATATACAAAAGCATATTTTGGGGCTTGTAGTGACCTTAAATGCATATTTTTAAGCAAATATTCAGATTCTAATATATTAAAAACGCCTAAAATATGTTTTTTTTTTTTTTATTTTGGGTTCCCTGACTATAACTATATCACTCCTCCACCGCCAGAGCAGGCAGTCCCTGCTGAATCAAAAAAAAACATATATATCTTCTTCTTCTTAATATATAATAAACACGTGTCACTGCGTTTGAGGCCAATGGACTCCTAAACTACTGAACCGATTTTGAATTT
This sequence comes from Eurosta solidaginis, assembly GCF_040869045.1. Taxonomy (NCBI): domain Eukaryota; kingdom Metazoa; phylum Arthropoda; class Insecta; order Diptera; family Tephritidae; genus Eurosta; species Eurosta solidaginis. Next base: position 204,357,922 of record NC_090323.1, on the reverse strand, counting down.
GTTTTGCACCCCGTGTGTAGTTTTATCTAACTTGAAATATAGGATAAGTTATATCTCAGTTTATAATCGCAATATTATCAATTGTTTTTGTCGTCGCAATATTATTTATTGCGATTTTTTTTATGTTTATACGTAATAATAAAATGTTACGTATACGCAGTGGCACTCATATTTTCAGGTGGTGCGGATATACTTCCGTGTAATTGGTTGGTGTTTAATTAAACAACCTGCTTATCAATAAAAAATATTCAAGATAAATATTATAAAAAAATATTCATGATATCAAGTATAGCACATCACCAGGCCCGCCGAGAGGGTAGGTGGAGGGGTTTTGATTGGGCCCGCGATTTAGAGGTACTATGACATTTTTTTTAATTCAGGAGAGTCTTTAGTTTTGTACAGGGTAATTTTCATACCCCTGGGTGACTAGGTAGGGTCTCAAGATATAGGCCAAAACGTGGACCCGGGTACCCCTAGAATGTGTTCATAGAATGTGGATATCAAATGAAAGCTGTTGATAAGTGCTTTAGTACAGAGTAATATATTATCCAGAGACGGACTGGGACTGGGATTAGGACTAGGACTGGGACTGAGACTCGGAGTGGGACTGGGACTGGGACTGGAATAAAATAAATACCACCCTCTGTGACAGGCAATAAGAGATGCAGAAGAATGAGAAGGAATTGAGAGAAGAGAAAAGAGAGTAGGAGATAGAGATAGAATGAGGCGAAGATGGAGATAGATGAAGCGAAAAAGATGGAGGGAGGAGGGAATAAAAGGATTAGGAAAAAGTGAGAGGGGGGGAGGGCAGAGTCAGACGGCCAAATTTAGGACAGGACAACGTCTGCGGGGTCTTCTAGTATTTTTATAAAAACTCAAGTATTTTCAAATATGTTTTCTCTTTTCACTTGCGTTTTATATATTTTCTTAAATTTCTTATCTTTAGATACTAAACGGTTTTCTTCTTGAACATAGTTCGTAACTTTTTTGTACTTTGGCTTTGATTTACTCACACGATTATTTATATTTATATGTATTGTAATACCGTCAATGAAACAAAGTTTCTTACAGACCACTAACAACAAGTATATACATTTTTATATAAAAATACAAGTATGTTACATACTAAACTTAAGAAGTTAATATGCTAAGCATTTAAAACAAGTTTAAAGATTTATAGATAACGAGCGAAAAAGATTTACGAAAGCTTCAGTGGTCATTGAAAAATCAATGACGATTATTTGAGAAAAAATATTAAATTCTCGCATAGATCTTGCAAGAGGAGCATTGTTGGCGAAATTAGTTTTAACCTTTTTGCAGTAAAAAGGGTAAGTGACTCGGAGTTTACGCCTAGGAACATTAAAATTATTCCTTTCCATGAGAGAGGGCAATCAACAATTAACAATTTCATTAGCAAAATTTTCAGTAGAGACTTTTTTCAATTTTTTGTTTAAAATTTCAACTTTTTTAATCTTATCGGCATGTATTAATTTTGAAAGGTTTGATAGCTCTGTAGGGTTATATTTATATTCAACTTTAAATGTACCTACTTTAAATAAATTGAATTTTTTTGTTCTTGTTAATTTTTATTTTTCAATTGTAAAATATTGTCTTTCAAAAATTTTCATTCGGTTGAATTTAAATATAAAACCAAGTAAATGTACTTTTGGCGTAACCAATGTTGACTTTTTAGGACATAATATTTCTGAAACGGGAATTAGACCCTCAGAAGAAAAAATTTTAGCCATTCGAAATTTTGATCGTCCAAAATCTATTAAGCAGGCACAAAAATTTATTGGTATGGTTAATTATTACCATCGATATATACCAAAATTAGCAGAGTATACGACAGTTATCTATGATTTAATTAATAGAACAAATAAGAAGCGAGACAAGATTTTAATTTGGCACGATACATCTAATAAAGCTTTCGAATGCATTAAAGAAAAGTTTGCATCTGCGATATTGTTAAATCATTTTAACAAAGATGCAAAACTTTTTTTAAATATAGATGCATCCAATACGGCAATAGGTGGTGTCATACATCAAACGTTTAATAATAAGTCAGAACCACTTGCATTATTTTCAAAGAAATTGTCTCCATCCGAAATTAAATATAGCGCATTTGATAGGGAACTATTAGCTATTTATTTGAACATTAAACATTTTCGTTACCTTCTAGAAGGACGTGAATTTACAGTTTTCACAGATCACAAGCCTCTTGTATTTGCTTTAAATTCAAAAACAGAACGCAGTCGAAGACAGACTAGACATATGGAATTCATTGCTCAGTTTACGAATGACATTAGGTATATTAAAGGACAAGAAAATGTTGTAGCTGATACATTATCTCGTGCGTTTGAAGTAGAAGCGATTAATAATTCGGACATTAATTTAAAAATTTTACAAAGTGAACAACAACAAGACAGTGAATTAAGCAAACTTACCTCAGGGCAAACATTTTTAAATTTGAAACTAATAAAAATTCCTGTTCTTAACTTTAATATATGGTGCGAAGTGTCAGGAGAAAATCCTAGGCCTTTCATTCCAAACAATTTAAGAAAAATAATATTTGATATGTTACATGAGATTTCACATCCTGGTAGTAGAGCTACACGTCGTTTGATAGTTAAGAAATATTTTTGGCCTAAAATGAATAAAGATATTAATACTTGGTCTAAAGAATGTATAAGTTGTCAAAAATCGAAAGTACATCGTCATACAAAATCTCCAGTTATGAAAATTCCAATTCCAAAATCTAGATTTGAACACATTCACTTAGATATTGTTGGCCCTTACCTGTTTCAAAAGGATATCGTTACATATTAAATATAATTGATAGATTTACACGTTGGCCAGAGGCATTCGCACTAAGAGATATTTCTGCAGTTACGGTTGTAAATAAATTTTTTTAAAGAATATATTTCACGTTTTGGAGTTCCATTAGAAATAACAACAGATCAGGGATCTCAATTTACTTCAAACTTGTTTTCAGAATTAACGAAACTTCTTGGAAGTCATCAAATAACAACTTCTCCTTATCATCCCCAAGCTAATGGAATGACAGAACGTTTTCATAGACAGCTTAAATCGTCAATAATGGCTAGGAATGGATCCAGCGATTGGTATGAAGAGTTACCAATAGTACTTATGGGTTTGCGATCGATTTTTAAAGAAGATATTTCAGCAACACCGGCTGAAATGGTTTATGGACAAAATTTAAGATTACCTGGTGAATTATTTGTTTCAACTACAGAGAATATAACTTCAACGGATGTTTTAAGTAGTTTGCGTGAACATTTTAAAAATTTTAAATCAAATTTGGAACATCATCAAAATTCTAGTGGTATTTTTGTTCCAAAAGATTTAAAAGATTGTCATTTTGTTTTTGTACGTGTAATAAACAAACATTCCTTGCAACATCCGTATGAAGGTCCTTATAGAGTTGTTGAAAAAGATATTAAAAACTTTAAAATTGAAATAAAGAATGAAATTAAATCTATTCCTATTGATCGTTTAAAACCAGCAATGATTGATAAAATACAGATACCTAACACAAAAACAAAAAAGAAAGTTACTTTTAATTTATTTAACATTAAATCTCCGGAAGGGGGAGTATTGTAGGGTTATATTTATATTCAACTTTAAATGTACCTACTTTAAATAAATTGAATTTTTTTGTTCTTGTTAATTTTTATTTTTCAATTGTAAAATATTGTCTTTCAAAAATTTTCATTCGGTTGAAATATTTAAAAACATTTTGTAACATATTTTTAGGAGCAGTTAAATAAAAATATTTTATAAAAATAAATAGTGCTTATTATTAAATAGTGATTTATATATTAAATACCACAAGCTCTTCTTTTGAAATTAAGTTATTAATAAGATCAACAGGACGATTTGTGATAGTTGAAAGAATTGTTTTATTATATGACGCTATTGCTTTAAAATTTTTTTCGGAAATATCATCTTTGTTTTCCTTATCAGCATTAAATAATCTAATGTGTTCATTAAGGGTACCATGGAATCGCTCTACATCTGAATTCCCTGTCTTCAAGTAAGCAATTGTAGTATGCATGGCAATATTTTGCCTTTTTAGTTCAGAAAATGTTTCGGTTTTGCCTCGATGATTCTTTTTTAAATGTTCTTTCTCTATTAATTGTAAAAGCTTTTGCCTATCAATAACATCTTCACCCACTAACTTAGATTTAAGTATTTTAAGATTTTTATTTTCGCGAAATAATTTACATATCTAAATCGGAATTCTTTAAATAATTCAATTTGTGGGCAATAAACATATATGTTGTTGCGGTCACCCTGTTTATTTCAACGACCTTTCTGCTAACACTGGCTGCAAACATGTTAAAGCTTATGCAACAACCTTGAACTACATGTTGCGAACGCAGTCAACTCAGCTGTTTTTGACATTTCTGCAAATAAGGCAATAGCTGCCACGAGCTTCGCGAAAATTCTGTCCTTTTTCCGGTGATTACTCAAGAAGGTTAGACGTGATCAAAAATCAGATCACAAACTAACAAAAAAGAAAAAGCAACAAAGTCAATTTGCAAGCTTCATCGCGTGCTCTAAATGAGAGGCTACTTTGGTATGCCAACACGACAGGCAGCATTAAGCTAGTAAAGCTGATTGGCACAAACAAGTGTGGGCACCGCCGGCAGCGAATTGTAATAGCTGCAATTTTTTTTGGACCCAGCATATTCAGTGCACTGGACACCTAACCAATCCGCTACTTACTAAAAAAAAAAAAGCGCACCTTTGGATAGACAAGTCGCCAACAGGCAAGTCACTACCCGGTACCCGCGGCACAAACGAGAAGGGCCGGGGCAGATTGCTAGCAAATATACCAGGTGAGAGTGTCTTGAAGTTTTTTTGCATGGAAAGCATCACAGATCGGCGGGGAGCTGCATAGATCTTTGCCACAGCTGTTGCTCCCGCAGCATCACAACACATTGGAGTGCATAAATAGTTGCGAGATCAACGCGAACAGCTTGTAGTTTGCCAATACATTGAACTTTCATTATACAATTTTATCTGCACATCAGAGTGCGCATGCCTTTTGTTTCCCTCTCCTCCTCAAGGAGAGAAATTTTAATAATAGTTTGACTGAATTCATCATAGTAACGTTTGTGAGTCGCACGGTTTCATGCGTGTGAACAAGTGTGCAGGGGCACCCCTAAAGTAAAAGGAAGAGAGGGCGGGGGGAAATTGTAGGGATACACCCGTAGTTTTAGCGCTCACCGGAGCAAGACGTCTTGTAGGAGGTAGGCTGCCAAAACCCAGGCGTGGATTACACGCTCAGTACCCTGCGGTTTCTCAAACCGCTTCTCTTTGGCCGCGTTGGGCAGCTTCTTTTAAGCCTTGATAATTTCAATCGTCGGGCCGAACTGGGCCAGAAAGATGAGACTAGGCGACACGTTTGAGTAGCTTCGAATTTTGCATAATTCTTTCTTTTCACAATTTATTAACAAAAGCACTGTAGCTTTATAGGGTTACGAGGGCCGATCGTAAGGCTCATATAGTATGTAATAAATACATAGTAAATAAGGACCACACGTTGGTGTGAATACAAACATGTGAATTAATTTGTCAATAAATTTACAATGAATTGCTAATCAATTTAGGTTGGTGGTATTTGATTTCGGATGTGATGTGGTCAGACGGACGGACAGGGAGGGGAAGGACGGGTGACATGAGGGGATAGACAATTGTAGGTTGAGCATTGGGGCCGCAACCATAAGGCCACTGCCGACCATGGAAGGGAGGGAATAAGAGGGCTGGCCAAATAACACCATCGGCAGCTGCAAACTTCGGAGGAGTCATGGTAAGTTATGCATGCAAACGGGAGTTCTGAGTGTTGTGCCCATCGAATGGGTAAGGAACAAGGGGGGGTACGAATTTTTGTATGGTGCGGTCATGCCGTGGTGCCACAAGAACCCACGGTCCGGCGAGCTAGCTCGCGCGTAAGCAAGCATACCCCGTGGCAGACCGGGCATGGAAAGTTGAGGGGCTGAAGGCGAGGAGTTCTTCGCGAAGATAGGCAGTAGGCGCGTCAACCCAAAACCCGTACGTAACAAAATGGCGCCCAAGGTGTGGGGCCCGAAGACGAGCGGTGCTCCTGGAAGACAGAAACAATCTACGGACATCGAGGGGACACTACACAATTAACTCCATTTATACACACTTTAAGCAGCATTTGATAGCTTGATGGGCAAGAGTTATCGTCCGTCAATTGTGTCAATGCTCAATCGGAAGATACGGAAGGTAGAACGTCGGTTAGCTAATAGCTTGCCTGGCTGATACATAGCCGAGCAATTGTGTCAGGTCTTAGACACTACCTTGGGGTTCGCAGGTAGCTCGTTTAGCCTTTATTAGAGCGGACGAAAGTGTCGCGAACCAAAGTAGATGGGCGGGAGCTGTTTAGGTATCTTAGTTTGACGTAGGAGTGCAGACTAAATGTGTCTACAGCAACATAAATTAAATTTCTATATTCATCGGTAGCCAGTCTAGACAGACAGTTGATCAATCTGTAGTATCGATGCTGGGAGTTTTAGATTTTAGATGGACACTTATTTTATGATAGGACAATCGACGAACGACGTTAGGCGGACAGACGTCACATCCGGAAATCAAGCCACTTAATCATATAACAATTTCACATATATTTCACCCATACACCGCATCGTACAGCCATAACACAGGCATTATTACCTTACATATGTATGTATACAAAAACACACATCTTCGATTTTGAAATCACTACGTATAGTTAAACTTCATAACCACTTGCAATTAAACTTTTAAACTGAATTAAACCTTTAAACAACGTATCACTCCACAATGACGAAGCCTCAAAAAACAAAAGAAGGACTCCGTAGCGATGGCGCCGTAGAGAAGAAAGAGAATGAGGTCCCAGCGGAACAGGGCGCTCAGCGACCCAACTCCGTGAACGAGGACGGAACAGGGACGCTCGAAGAGAGCGACGATAAATGTCAAGCAGGTACATCGAGTCCGAAGTCCATGCAGTTGGGTGCAGTGGGCGAAGAGCTACTGCGGAAATTTGAACTCATGTTCGTCAAACATCAATTGGACGTGAGTCAGTCAACGACGGATGCAATCAAAGAGGTCATTAAAACGTTACGCAAAGATATGAACGGTCTAGCAGACAGGTTGTCCAGTCTGGAAAGGGGGGATACAGGCACTCGCACTCTCACAGGGAATGGGAGGGCCGACTCGAGTGGGATTTCTGAGAGCATTGGTCAGGGAGAAGATGAGGGTAGCTTGATGAGACCCGAAACCGGATTGGAGGCTCATCGAGGGCTCACTCCAATGGAACGTGGACGTGAACATGGCTACCGGCATGAGAGGAATGCGACTAAGGTTATTCGGGATTGGAACCTCAAGTTTGATGGGGGACCAAAGTCGATTTATGTGGAACGGTTTTTGTTTCGAATCGAGACGCTTCGAAGAAAACATAACGTTTCTCCACAAGACCTGTATGCAAATTTTCACATGCTCTTGGATGGCCCGGCTCGCGAATGGTACTGGTTGTACCTGGAGGAGCATTCTGGAGGCACCGTAGGAGATTACCAATCATTTCGATCGGCTATCGTGGAACATTTCCGGAAGGCGGACTGCGACGAGGAGATCCGTCAAGCCATGAACGATCGCAGGCAGGACTACAATGAGAAGTTTGAAGAATTCTACGCGGCCGTAAGGGGGATGGAGCTGACGATGACAACCAGAATGCCAGAGCGAAGCCTGGTGAATCTGATTAGAAGGAATCTCATGCCCAGAATGAAAAACCTTATTTTCGGATGTAAGATAGAGACGCTGGAGGAGCTGCGTTCGGAATGCCGTCGAGCCGAGAAACATCTCTCGGAAGTGGAGCAAAAAACCTTTCGCAGGAAAACCGTGGAGGAGTTGGAAACCGACCCTGCGGAAGAAGGACATGAAATGGTGGAGGCATTGTATCGACCGACAAAAGATAAATTCTCTCGGCAGAGTCAGCAGAAGGACGCGGGGTCCAAAAAGCCGGTCGTCGAAGAGAATGGTACGAGCACCTCTAGCTGTGATGGAAAACTCCATCGGATGGTCTGCTTCAAATGCAACAGGCCCGGCATGCAATGCTCATGGCGCGAAGAACACAAACAGGAAAACCGCGAGACGGGTGGGAAGACCGGGGGGCCCTACCCGCGTCGTCTAACCCCGGAGACGTAAAATACAAGATTTTGAGCGGTGCCGGCGTGTCGAAGTCTGCGCCAAGATTGACTCCTATACTTTCGCTAGGGGAGAGAAAACGCAGATATGAGATCGCCAGGAAACGCATTTTCGGACGTGACGATAGTTCGGGTGAAAATACACCCCGAGCGGCATATACTAGGACTTGGAAGAAAATTTTAAAAATTAGAAAGTCAGGGAAGGAGTTAAGAAGGGAAGGAAATGCTATTGCCGAGACGGTAATACGCGATACGATTGACAAGCGTCCATACATAAATGTAGAGATAGAGGGAATTCCGGTACAGGGTTTGCTGGACAGCGGGGCTTCGATAAGTTGTCTTGGATCAGGCTCGAATGCGTGGGCAGCCCGATTAAACCACAAGATGCAATCCTTGAACTGGTGCTTGAGTACGGCGGACGGAAGACCTCAGGCAGTAGTGGGAAAATTTAACGCTCTAATTACCTGGCGTGGCAAAACAGTAGAGATGGTGTTATATCTGGTTCCAAGTCTCCAACAGGAACTATACCTGGGGATTGATTTTTGGGATGCGTTTGGCGTCGCCCCGACAATAGTCTCGGAGCTAGATGTGACAAACGCCAACCAAATCGAGCTCACAGAGGCGGAGGTCCGGAAACTGGAGCGAGTTAAAAAGCTCTTCCCATCTTTCGCAGATCTCGGTCTGGGCAGAACACACATTATGGAGCATGTCATTGAAGTTTTCGACGATACGGTGCCGGTAAAGCAGAGGCATTACCCAATGTCGCCGGTGAAACAGAAATACGCCTATGATGAAATCGATCGAATGTTGAAGCTCGATGTGATAGAGGAGAGCGATAGCTCTTGGAGTTCGCCCATCGTACTTGTCGAGAAGCCGGGGAAGAAACGCCTGTGTGTGGACATGCGAAAATTGAATGAGCGTACGAAAAAGGATGCGTACCCGACCCAGCATGTAGAAGGGATCTTGTCACGGTTGCGAGAAACATTTTTCATTTCCGGAATTGACTTGAAAGATGCCTTTTGGCAAATCCCTCTAGAGCGGTCTTCCCGGGAAAAAACCGCTTTCACAGTCCCTGGCATGCCACTGTACCAGTTTAAGGTTATGCCTTTCGGTCTGTGCAACGCCAGCCAGAGACTGTGTAGACTGATGGATAAGGTCATCCCCTCTCGGTTGCGAGAGCATGTGTTTGTCTACATAGATGACTTGCTCATCTGCTCGCCCGATTTGGATACCCACCTGGAACACTTGGCGGAGGTTGCGGAGTGTCTTGCCAATGCGGGGTTGACGATAAAAAAGTCCAAATTCTGCCCAGAAGGAGCTGAAGTATCTAGGCTTCATTGTGAGACAAGGTCAATTAAAGACGGACCCGGCGAAGATCCAAGCAATGATCGACTTTCCTGTACCGACCACCATCAAGCAGCTCCGGCGCTTCCTTGGTATGTGTGGCTGGTACAGGCGGTTCATACCTAATTTTGCCACAACCGCTGCGCCGATGACAGACTGCCTCCGGAAGGCGAGAGCTTTCGCGATGACAGCCGAGGCCATAAAAGCCTTTGGAGACCTGAAGCGAGCACTGATCTCCACAGATGTTCTGGTTAACCCCGACTTCAGCAAACCGTTCTTCATTCAGTGTGATGCCTCAACTCAAGGCATCGGAGGCGTACTGTTCCAGAAGGACGAAGAGGGAAATGAAAGGCCCATCGCCTTCATGTCCCAGAAGCTGAATTCCGCGCAACGGAATTATACCATTACCGAGTTGGAATGCCTTGCGGCAGTCGTTAGCGTGCAGAAGTTTCGCGCATATGTGGAAGGCCTCCCATTCACGATTCTCACAGACCATATGAGCCTCAAGTGGCTAATGGGGCAGAAAGATCTCGCAGGTCGTCTCGCCCGATGGAGCTTGAAGCTACAATCGTTCGATTTTCGGATAGAGCACCGTAAGGGTGTGCAGAATGTGGTTCCCGATGCGCTTAGCCGCATGCATATGGAAGAGATCGTGGAGAACACGGTACACAATATACTGGACTTTAATTCGGCAGAATTTTCGAGTGCAGAGTACGAGTCTCTGAAGCAAAACATCCAGGATAACGCTGACCGGTTACCGGACATGAAAGTAGCGGACGGAGTAGTGTACAAAAGGGTACTTCCTAGGTGAACCGAGGAGGTAGAGGAATCCCTATGGAAAATTTGGATCCCGGAAGGCCTCAGACAAGCCCTTCTTACGGGGATGCACTCCGACAGAACGGCAGGTCACGGAGGGATTACAAAGACGCTTTATAGGCTGAGAACATGGTATTTCTGGCCAGGCATTGTTGGAGATGTTAGAAAGTTCGTCTCCAAATGTGAGCTTTGCAAGTGTTCGAAGTCACCGAACGTGACGTCACGGCCACCGATATTGGATCGTTTTCAAACGGAGAGGGCATTCCAAAGACTATATGTTGATTTCTGCGGACCGTATCCACGTTCGAGTTTCGGAAATGCGTATGTGTTCGTGGCATTAGACCATCTCACCAAGTTCGTCTTTCTCAAGCCAATGAGACACGCTACGGCGCAGGAGGTGATTAAATGCTTAGAGGTTGATATATTCCACGTATTCGGCGTCCCGGAGTTTATACATTCGGATAACGGCAGACAATTCATCTCAGAGCGTTTCGCGAACTTTCTACAATGGCACATCAAAACTGCCCCTTATGCCCCGCAGGCCAATGCCTCAGAGCGCGTGAACCGGTCATTAGTTGCCATTATCCGGACATACCTATCGGGCGAAGACCAACGAGAGTGGGATCGACACGTCTCGCATGCTGCCTTCGCACTGCGCAGTGCCACACACGAAACCATTGGAGTGGAGCCTTACAAAGCCGTCTTCGGACAGACCATGATCCAGCATGGGAATGCCTATGAAGTGCTGTGCAGAATAAATTCAGTGGGCGAAGCCAGCGTGGAGGTGCTGTCCGGATCGGACCGACTTTCGTTGATAAGGAACAGGCTAATTCAAGGACTGGAAGAGGCGCACAGGAAGGGACAGCGAGCGTACAACACCAGATCGCGTCCTATCAGATACCGGGTAGGTCAAACAGTCTACCGGAGGAATTTTAAACTGAGTAGCGCTGCGGAAGGTTATAACGCAAAGCTTGCTGCCAAGTACCTCAAGTCAGTGATTCTCGCGGTGCGAGGCAATTCGCTGTATGAGATCGGGGATGCACAAGGCCGTTCGGTGGGTTTGTATCATGCGAAGGATCTCCGCACATAATCGGAACACTGCCCCAAGCGGACGAAAAAGACCGGCTTTTCGAGCGTTTCATCACCGCAAACGCCTCTAAACCGCTCGCCCTGTTGCGGTCACCCTGTTTATTTCAACGACCTTTCTGCTAACACTGGCTGCAAATGCAACAACCTTGAACTACATGTTGCGAACGCAGTCAACTCAGCTGTTTTTGACATTTCTGCAAATAAGGCAATAGCTGCCACGAGCTTCGCGAAAATTCTGTCCTTTTTCCGGTGATTACTCAAGAAGGTTAGACGTGATCAAAAATCAGATCACAAACTAACAAAAAAGAAAAAGCAACAAAGTCAATTTGCAAGCTTCATCGCGTGCTCTAAATGAGAGGCTACTTTGGTATGCCAACACGACAGGCAGCATTAAGCTAGTAAAGCTGATTGGCACAAACAAGTGTGGGCACCGCCGGCAGCGAATTGTAATAGCTGCAATTTTTTTTTGGACCCAGCATATTCAGTGCACTGGACACCTAACCAATCCGCTACTTACTAAAAAAAAAAAGCGCACCTTTGGATAGACAAGTCGCCAACAGGCAAGTCACTACCCGGTACCCGCGGCACAAACGAGAAGGGCCGGGGCAGATTGCTAGCAAATATACCAGGTGAGAGTGTCTTGAAGTTTTTTTGCATGGAAACCATCACAGATCGGCGGGGAGCTGCATAGATCTTTGCCACAGCTGTTGCTCCCGCAGCATCACAACACATTGGAGTGCATAAATAGTTGCGAGATCAACGCGAACAGCTTGTAGTTTGCCAATACATTGAACTTTCATTATACAATTTTATCTGCACATCAGAGTGCGCATGCCTTTTGTTTCCCTCTCCTCCTCAAGGAGAGAAATTTTAATAATAGTTTGACTGAATTCATCATAGTAACGTTTGTGAGTCGCACGGTTTCATGCGTGTGAACAAGTGTGCAAGGGCACCCCTAAAGTAAAAGGAAGAGAGGGCGGGGGGAAATTGTAGGGATACACCCGTAGTTTTAGCGCTCACCGGAGCAAGACGTCTTGTAGGAGGTAGGCTGCCAAAACCCAGGCGTGGATTACACGCTCAGTACCCTGCGGTTTCTCAAACCGCTTCTCTTTGGCCGCGTTGGGCAGCTTCTTTTAAGCCTTGATAATTTCAATCGTCGGGCCGAACTGGGCCAGAAAGATGAGACTAGGCGACACGTTTGAGTAGCTTCGAATTTTGCATAATTCTTTCTTTTCACAATTTATTAACAAAAGCACTGTAGCTTTATAGGGTTACGAGGGCCGATCGTAAGGCTCATATAGTATGTAATAAATACATAGTAAATAAGGACCACACGTTGGTGTGAATACAAACATGTGAATTAATTTGTCAATAAATTTACAATGAATTGCTAATCAATTTAGGTTGGTGGTATTTGATTTCGGATGTGATGTGGTCAGACGGACGGACAGGGAGGGGAAGGACGGGTGACATGAGGGGATAGACAATTGTAGGTTGAGCATTGGGGCCGGCAACCATAAGGCCACTGCCGACCATGGAAGGGAGGGAATAAGAGGGCTGGCCAAATAACACCATCGGCAGCTGCAAACTTCGGAGGAGTCATGGTAAGTTATGCATGCAAACGGGAGTTCTGAGTGTTGTGCCCATCGAATGGGTAAGGAACAAGGGGCGGTACGAATTTTTGTATGGTGCGGTCATGCCGTGGTGCCACAAGAACCCACGGTCCGGCGAGCTAGCTCGCGCGTAAGCAAGCGTACCCCGTGGCAGACCGGGCATGGAAAGTTGAGGGGCTGAAGGCGAGGAGTTCTTCGCGAAGATAGGCAGTAGGCGCGTCAACCCAAAACCCGTACGTAACAATGTAATACTCCTATATTGCTAATAGAAAATGCTCGCAATGTGTTTTGGATGCGAAATCAAAGCAAGACAGCCTATAAAATTTTTGTGATTGTAGCAGTATAAGTGTGACAAGGGAAAACTTAAATTTTGGTACATTCGATTATTGAACACAAAAACAAAAACATGTAAACAGCAATATGTGGGCACTCTGATGTTGGGGAATGTACTTAGCTTTTTGTAGCAATATAGAAGTATTACATATATGGCAATAAACAGCTGATACTTAATACTTTATTTGGTAGTTTTTCCCTCATAAAATTTAAAATATTATTTATCTGTTTTATTTTTAAGGTATGACGAATTTTATTTCTATAAATTATTTCCGTTTTACATGAATTTTTATCAGAAGGATAGATTATCAATTGCGTTTTACAGGCTGTTCGGTTATTTTAATGTAATCTGTATTTATTAAATCTTCATCAAATATCCCGTTAAGATTTATTTCCTTTCCGTTCTCTGAATCTACGACGTTTAGCCTACTTAAACCATCTGCGATAACATTTTCCTTACCTTTTATATAGCTGGTATCAAAATCGAATTCATTAAGCTTTATCTTCCACCTCTGTAATTTGGAATTAGATTCCTTTATGTTATTCAGCCATACTAATGGACGGTGATCCGTCTTGATTGAGAATCTTCGACCGAAAAGATATGGACGGAAATATTTTGTGGCCCACACTATCGCGAGTAATTCTTTTTCAATCGTACTATAATTTTTCAGTGTCCATTTAAGGTACGACTGGCAAAAGGAGCCACTATATCTCCGTGCTGCTCCCAAAGCAAAATTGCTTTCATCGGTAACCAGCGTAAATGGTTTACTAAAGTCTGTGTGGATAAGTATATGATAATTTTTTATTAACGTTTTGAATTTGTCAAAAGCAGCTTTGAAATCTTTATCATTATCATCTTTGCACTTTGTTTTAAGTGTTTTATTAAATGATATTGTAACGAATTTTGGGAAACTCCGCTTATTGCAAACCTTCTGCTAACGTTCGAATCCCTAAGCTGTTGAATAAATAACTCCAATATTCAATAATGCAAAATGGTATTTATTAGACTTTGAGAGTACTTCGCAATAACACTTATACTTCGCAACTGATAACGTGTTTAAATCAAACTGATTACTGACTACTCAGCTTGTGCTGCTTTTATACTCTCCGTTGCTTCATTCGCATATTTCAACTAAAGCCTAGGCGTTTCGCCTTCTAGAACTGCTGTATCTCCTGCGTGGTAATTGAGCTACATATATGCGTGTGTATGTGTGAGTAAAAACTTCGCCTGATGACTACATCTGTTTGTGAGGTGTCTCTTCGTATTCTTGTATGTATGTGTTTGAATGATGATTGATTTATTCATGTACACCAGAGTGGCAGCTTGCTTTATTGTTGTTGTACCTTTATTTACTAATAACATAGTGATGCTAAAATTATCATTTTGATATTGATATATACGCTCGCAATTTTCTTTTTCGCTTTTAGTAAATGGTTTACTATTTCTATGGTCGTTACTAAAATTTGATTTTACAGTGTTAAAACTACCATTTCGTGGTGGTACAAATTGTAGTTTTGATGCCTGGCATCAAGTATTATTTTGTATGCCTCTTCTAAATTTTTAGGATTTCTGGCAAAAATTAGTGTACACGTTGGCTCGGGTAAATGATCTCTAAAAGTCTTGAGAGCAATTCTATTAACTTCTTCTGTTGTATACGTTTTATCACCATGTGTTAAGTTTCGATTATGTATTTTATTTGCTAGCTTATTTATTTCAAAGTAATAGTTTTCAATTGTTCCCTGTAGCCTGTACGTTTTCTAATTATCCATTTGTTTTTTATGTAACCGAAAATTACATTCCTATCATTATTATTCAAATCATTATATAGCGGTATAATATTTTCAATCTGTTTTATAAAGTCCGGCAATTGATTTGGATCATTACCATCAAAGCGTTCAATATTCTGAATACATGTCAATATTAAAGTGAATCTACTTATGGTTAAAGTGTCCATAATGTTTGTTGTTGTGAGAAACAAATAGAATATGAAGTAACATGTAATTGAATGAGCTTTTAAGCTTATATTAAAAGTACTGAAGAATAAAATGAAATTATGTCTACTCACACATATATGTAAATGTATGTACTAGCGGTTTACGCCGGTCACTTAATCGGCGGCGGCGACGTAGGGTCTACTATATACCGGCGGCGGGGGCGGGGCCGGCGCGCCGACAAAGTGGTTGGCGTAAACCTCTGAATTGAATGGCTGGAATTCAGAGTATCACATTTTCCACAACTAATGAATATGGAAACTCACTGCTGACGTCAATGGTATTTTTGACGATTGGAACATTACTGTAACGAATTTACTGAAATTCCACTTATTCCAAATCTTCTGCTAACTTTCGATCTATTAACTGTTGAATAAATAACTCCAATATTCAATAATGCAAAAATGGTCTTTATTAGACTACTTGAAAGTCTTCACAATAACACTTCACAACCAATAGCGTGCTTAAATCAAATTGATTCCGGACTACTCAGCTTCTGCTGCTCCTCTACCTGATCACTAGCCATACGCGCGTGTATTTGTAGTGTGTAATCATATGCGTGTGTATTTGTGAGCGAAGTTGTAGCTGATGATGACATGCGTTTGTGAGAATCTCTCTGGTGCTTGTATGTATGCGTGCACATGATGATTAATTTGTTTCCGTACATACAAGTGTAGCAGCTTGCTTTATTGTTGTTGTGGCTTTATTTACTTAGTATCAGATTAGTGATGTGAGTATCACTTAGTGCTACTAATATTCGTCACAATATCATTAACTTGCGGATGAGTATCTGGGATTCTTGTAAAGCGAAAATTAAAAAAAATAATATTTGGAAAGGTTTTGTTTATATGTATTTAAGGAAGTCGACGTTTCGGCCATTTCGGAAAGATCCGCGGTTTTTGCCTCATCTTGTGGATCGTTCAAAAAATTTCGGGAGTCGCTCCTTGCGGAGAGAGGAACAAATACTTAAAATGGTCACACTTTTGCAGCGTAGTTTCACTAAAGGAGATGTTATGGGCTAACTCGAATACCTGTCGTCGCCACGATTTCTTTAAATCATGTGTAGCTACATGCTGGTCACGCACAAAAGCGGCTTACAGTTGCTATCAAATATCTACTAATAGTCATGACTCTCGTGGCACAGTTTTAAAGATTAGCAGCAATGCTGGCTTATTGTTGATCGCTCTAAAGGGCGCCTTCAGTTTTTTTTTGACTGTTTTTAAGAGCTACAATTCCCGACATGTGAACAGTATCAATCCCGATCACACATCCTGGCCCTTATACCATATGCCAGCACAGAAGCCATAGGACTGCGACTTCGAACTCATACCTTCGTTGACGTCACTTTCCTAGAAGCTCTAGGCGTAGCTCCGAAGGCTTTCTGACGGATGCTTTTGTCGTGCTATGCTTCCGAGCTACACCAAAAAACGCCTTGAAACGTTAGGGAGTAGCTATTCAGGCAAGGATGCCGCTTTCGAAATCATAAGTGGTCTAAGTGGATATCACTGCGTAACTCATGGCTGAAAATTTTATAATCGTTGGCGCATCTACAAAATTTAAACTTTACAAGGACTGTGGATAAAAGTTTAAAAATGTAGACCACAATTTGCAGATGGTTGTGTTCGATACATTGACCTCAATAGTCTTCATTTCCGGCCTTATGATGTAAGAGCTCATTATGGATGACCGCCTTCAGCTTTCAGACAAGTTCCACTATCCCCTTCGTTAGTATAGTAGAACACGTGGTAATTTGTTCGACTATCTTGAGAAAGCTTTTGCTTCCAATGTGGTTCACTCCGAGGGATTGTTGGGGATAGGGCCGTCAACTTTAGGAAATGTTAAACCGGGAGACTTGGGTGTTGAATGACGAAGTGTGAAAATCCAAATTAAGATTTCAGAAGCTATTTTATAGTTAAGCAAATAAACTGATTTTTCAAAACCCTTCTCATACGTGTTGAAGATATGTATAATATACATTGTATATTCAACTTAGGTATGAGCTGAGGATCATCTCAAAGAAGAATTTAAACCACTGGAGCTTACTAAAGGATTTTGCATCACTGATTTCGCTTATTCTTTCAGCCAATCGGGATATAAAATTCGGCACCTTTTTCGGGTAACTAGCTTTTTTAACAACTTGAGGATAATTTTATTTAAATTCATTGTACATTATTAATTTTTTCAAATTATGCGAAGTGAGCATTTAAGTTTATTATATAACTTTTCTTTAAGTGTTTTGTTTTAATAACTTGGTGAATTCGGTGATACGAAATCCGTGTTAAGCTGGCATTGAAATCGCCTGTTTTCTCAAATAACTTTTGAACAGTTAGAAAGTGCTAAGAGCTCATAGAGTATATTAGCTTTGTTCGCATAACGGTAATCCGTAACGGGATAAACTAATCGAGAAAGATATAGACTTGTATATATCAAAATGATCTGGGCGAAAAAAGAAATTCATTTAGCCATGTCCGTCCGTCCGTCCGTCCGTAAACACGATAACTTGAGTAAATTTTGAGGTATCTTGCTGAAAAAATTTTTTTTAAGTCAAATTTTAACAAAAAATTTAATATCTTTACAGTATATAAGTAAATTATGTCAATATTCAACTCCAGTAATTATATTGTGCAACAAAATACAAAAATAAAAGAAAATTTCAAAATGGGTGTGGCTCCACCCTTTTTCATTTAATTTGTCTAGAATACTTTTAATGCCATAAGTCGAACAAAAATTTACCAATCCTTGTGAAATTTGGTAGGGGCATAGATTTTATGACTGTAACTGTTTTCTGTGAAAATGGGTGAAATCGGTTGAAGCCACGCCCAGTTTTTATACACAGTCGGCCGTCTGTCCTTTCGGTCGGCCGTTAACACGATAGCTTGTGCAAAAATCGATTTATCTTTACTAAACTTAGTTCACGTACTTATCTGAACTCACTTTATCTTGGTATAAAAAATGGCCGCAATCCTACTATGACACGCCCACTTTTTCGATATCGAAAATTACGAAAAATGAAAAAATGCCATAATTCTATACCAAATCTGAAAGAAGGGATGAAACATAGTAATTGGATTGGTTTATTGACGCAAAATATAACTTTAGAAAAAACTTTGTTAAATGGGTGTGACACCTACCATATTAAGTAGAAGAAAAGGAAAAGTTCTGCAGGGCGAAATCAAAAGCCCTTGGAATCTTGGCAGGAATACTGTTCGTGGTATTACATATATAATATATATATATGAAATATGAAATATGAAACCCATGTCATACAAACACATTCCAGGGTTACCCTAGGTTCATTTTGCTAAATGGTGATTTTCCCTTATTTTGCCTCCAAAGCTCTCAGCTGAGTATGTAATGTTCGGTTACACCCGAACTTAGCCTTCCTTACTTGTTATAACTGGCAATGATGCGCATCTCTTGATACCCCTTTCGACAATATCGGACCAATTTTCGAGATGAACAATAAATGGCCTAGACAGTCTTAAAATAGTAGAAAATATAGTAACGCGCCGAACGCCGTCGCCGCCGCGCTGATATTTTTGTCATTCGGCGGCGTATATCTCTAGTATGTACAATGAATGAGTAACAAAGTATGAGCATTGTTATTGTGTTTATTTGTGCAAATTGAAACGAATAAATATTTATGTATATACATATGTATATTGTTTTATTTATACCTTGTGCTTAATAAATGAGAAATGTATTCGCTCTAATTGCTTCAACTTCTCTGCTTTTGTAATACGTATGGAGAGCTGCCTTCTTATACTTCCGCTGTTATTTGCCGATTTTTCGCGATGCTGAGCTTCCGCTTATGCTGTTGCCAAAACGGAAATGGATGTGCTTCACTGAATCACTGCTTGCTCGAACTCGAAACCATAGATGAATCGATTTGCCACTCTTTGTTTCGAGAGAGCGCTGTCAAAATGCACATTTTTGTCAATGATGCCACTCCAAACAAAATTGAATAGATCTGAATATGGGGATTTTTTGACATACATTTCGGCTCTTTTATGGTTTCAATCATTTAATAAAATGATAGTCGAAAATATTCATTTCTTTAAAATTTTTTTACAATAATACGACTAGTTAAAGTTAAATATAAACAAATGTAAGTAAAATTTACAGTTTGAGTAAATTAATTAGTCAAATATTCTAACGCATTTTACTCACAGTGAAAACCAAATATTCTTTTGAAATTTGAGTAAATCGGACCTAGGATGTAATATTTAATATTATTTAGTGGATAGGGCTTATCTTACATGTCTGATGTTCCAGGTTCTGTAATCAAAATGGACTGTTTGCATCGGGACTTCATATTTACAAAACCCGTTTTTAGTGATAACTTTTGAATGGGAAATAATATTTACCCTCCGCCTTCCTGGCGTCCTGCTACATGGCCCATGCTGCGGAGGTTCCACCGATGGAGTGCAAAAGGCTAGTACAGGAGGAAGGGCGCAAAGGGCGGTTGGTCATAGGCGCAGATGCAAATGCGCACCACAATGCGTGGGGAGGAGCAGATACGAACGAGAGAGGCGAATCTCTATTTTGTTACATCCTGCAAACCAATTTGCAGATAGCCAACAGGGGAAATGTTCCTACATACATTGGTCCAACATCCAGCAATGTTCTGGATATTACATTGAGCTCCGAGCGTGATATATCAAGGTATGATTGGATGGTTCTCGATAGACCATCCTTCTCCGACCATGCGTATATAAGCTTCAGCATCCCACTAAAGAGGGTAGAGAAGGGAGGAACCTTTAGAAACCCTAGGGCAACGAATTGGACTAAACTCCAGAAACATGTAGAAACGAAACTGGGACAACCCAAAGAGGTTGCTAATGTAGAGGAACTGGAGGAGTCGAATGAATTCCTAACAAGGACGCTTATGACTGCGTATAACAAAGCTTGCCCTCTAAGAAGATTCAGAGGAAAAGCAAAGCCGCCATGGTGGAGCAATGAGCTGAGTCTTCTAAGAAGACAGGTAAAAGAAATGTTTAAACTCGCAAAGACCGCGGAAAGCGAAGCGTGTCGGGACGAGTACAGGGATCTACTGAGGATCTACAAGCGTGAAATTACCAGGGCGAAGAGAAACTCATGGAAAAGTTTCTGTACGGACATAGAGTGCTCCAGTGAAACAGCACGGTTGAAAAAAGTCTTAGCAAAGGGAAACATAGTCCAGGGACTAATAAAGAAAGAGAACGGGGAATGGTCACGTGATAGTGAGGAATCCCTTGAGGTGCTTCTTGATACACATTTCCCATCGGGAGACGGTTTAGAAGAACCAGCAGACATCACTCACACTTCGATCACGGAGCTAGTGGTGCCGGGCTTGGTGACCGATACCAAGATCGAGTGGGCAGTGAAGACGTTTTCTAAGTTTAAATCGCCGGGCCCAGATGGTATATTCCCGGCCATGCTACAAGTCTCAAGTAGGGCGGTCGTGGAATGGCTTCAAATAATATTCGATGGGTGCATAAGACTGAATCATGTACCGCACTCTTGGAGAACTGCTCGTGCAGCTTTTCTACCAAAGGCGGGGAAGATCGGTCACGTGTATCCCAAAGACTATAGACCCATTAGCTTAACATCATTTCTGCTCAAAACCTTTGAGAGGCTGATAGATGTGTACATAAAGTCCAACGTGGATGAAAAGCTGCTCTCCACAACACAGCATGCGTACACCAAAGGCAAGTCGGTAGACACCGCATTGCATAGGGTGGTAATAAGCATAGAGAAATCCCTGGAATATAAGGAGTATGCTCTAGGAGTCTTCTTGGACATTGCCGGGGCTTTCAATAATGTTGCAAAATGGGCGATTATGGATGGTCTTAATTACATTAAAGTACATCCTGCCTTAATCAGATGGATCGGCTGCATGTTAAATTGCAGGAAGATTACATCACAATGGGGATTGTACGAGGCCACGAAATCAGTGGACAGGGGCACGCCGCAGGGAGGGGTGCTATCACATCTGCTGTGGACACTGGTCATCAACCAACTGCTCAGGCAATTCGATGAGGGACCCGTAAAACTTACGGCTTACGCAGATGACGTTGCAATTGTCATAAGTGGAAAATGCCTTCCAACGATTACTTCTTTGATGGATCGGGCGCTTCGGGATATTCATACCTGGGCATCTAATGTCGGGCTGAAAGTCAATGCGGAGAAGGCGGATATGGTCTTGTTTACAAAGAGGTACAAGGTCCCAAATTGGACCAGGCCTAAGTTAGGAGCGGTGACCTTACAGGAGAAACCTTGCACAAAATATCTAGGAATCATCCTAGACAGTAAGCTGTCATGGAAGCTCAACGTGGAGGAGAGGGTCAAGAAGGCCTCAACGGCACTCTATGCATGTAAAAGAATGCTGGGGTGTACGTGGGGCCTATCGCCCTCTCTTTCTCATTGGGTTTTTACAGCGATTGTAAGCCCTATTCTATACTATGGAGTTCTTGTTTGGTGGAAAGCCACACAAAAAACAACATACCTCAAAAAATTAGAGGGGGTATGCAGACTATCGATGCTTTGCATTACGGGAGCCCTAAAAACAACCCCGACGGCTGCACTGTATGCCATTCTGCACATTCCACCTGTAGACCTGGTAGCAAAGAACAAAGCGTTAACGACCGCAACCAGGCTCGATGCTTCGGGGCAGCTTGAGCGCCGACCATATGGCCATAGTAGTATAGCGTCCTCAGTCACAAGACGAACAGACTACATGATTCCCTACCTGCACTTTGAGGGAGATCTTAAGGCCACAATAGAGGTGAACGGTTGGCGCAAGGGTGCGCAAATGGCGGACGAGGCGATACATGTGTACACCGATGGTTCCAAAATAGTGGAAGGAGTAGGGTCTGCGGTATACTGCGCTGATCCGGAATTAAGCAGATCCTGCAGGCGGATTACTGTAGCGTTTTCCAAGCGGAAATATTAGCCGTAACCAAAGCAGTAGAAACCCTGGAAGAGAATAGCTTAAGCTGCAACCGTGTTAACTTTTATATTGACAGTCAAGCAGCAATTAAGGCAATAATCTCGCATAGCACAGCATCTAAATGCGTGTTAGAGTGTAAGCAGTCTCTGGAGAAAATCGGGACAGGGAGAAGCATACATCTATATTGGGTCCCAGGGCATATGGGAATAGATGGGAATGAAAAAGCGGACGAATTAGCTAAAAAGGGCGCATCCCTTGAAGCTTGCTCCGTAGACGTCCCAATTAGATTGGGCGAGATTAAGCGAAGGCGAGAGGTGCACATGATCGACCAAGCAGAAAAGGCGTGGGTTCAAGCGCGGGGCTGTAAAGTGTCGAAAATTATGTGTAGGTCTTACAACCTTAGACTAACACAGTTGCTTCTATCATTAAAAAGAGAGGACTGTAGACTCATGACGGGTATTCTGACTGGACACTGCCTTCTGGCGTCACATGCCTTTAAATTAGGCTTGGTCAGTGATAGCAGGTGTAGGAAGTGCGGGTTGGAGGAGGAAACGATCGAGCACGTTCTGTGCTCGTGCCCTGCACTTGCCAGGCTAAGACTCCAGCTATTAGGAGTGATACAGCTGTCAGATCTAGAAGCAGCAAGTGGCTTAAGTCCTAGGAAGCTTCTAGTATTTGCCAAAAGGGCGGAGTTATTTTATAACATAGGTCCTGGTTTCTGATAGGGTTTTTCAGTTTGGTCGTTAAAACAAACTTCTGGTAACACTACGGACTGAATCAGTCTATGTGAGGTCCTCATGGACCGGCCAGTTCAACCTACCTACCTACCCTCCGCCTTCGAACTAATAATATTTACACAAAAAAAAAGTATTTTTATCTTTTTTCCTATAATTTTTGAACACATTTGTACAGTTGTAGGTCAAACTAAATTTTACCGAAATTTTTGGGTCGTTTTTCGTTTTAGCTGGCACATTTTTTGTTCTGGCACCCACTTCAGCTGGCGCGAGGGATTTATCTGTGATTGTTGCCAGCACAAATTTGAGATAAATCCCTCGTGAGAGCGAAAAAAAATGAGAGCGTACAAATGTTTCGTATCGAGTCATCTTTGCTTTGCAATTTCCAAAGAAATGCTGCTTCATGTGAACAAAATTGTTTTCTTTGACCTTGAGAAAGTTCAAAAGAGTAGAGTCTACAAATACATACATATGTTTTCTTGTAACTTGCACCCATTAACTAACGGGATAGTGAAAAAATTTATTATTTTTTTCCTTTTAGGTAAAGTTTTAATTTAACTTATTTTTATGTTTTATTTGTATTCTTTTTACTTAAATAGTTAATAATGGTTCAACGTTTTTATTTCACTTTTCTTGACATAGAGTAAAGTTTTAGTTTTTGCGACTTATTTATAATCATGTTTTAATAGTTTCAATACTTGCACTCAGTTCATAGTTCAAACTGACGTTGTAAATTTTTTTCTCAATGTCTTTTGTTAAATTTGTTTTCCTTTAAACAATAAACAAGTATCACGATGAAAAATTTAACTTTATTTGCACTTTAGCTTTAACATAAATGACTCTTGCCAAATTATGTATTTGTTTTCCTCGTCGCCAGTCAAGTATCAGAAGTAAAACATTATTCTTCGATGTCAACTCAAGAACGAAACTTTATTTTTCAACCGTTACATTCAAACTTAACGCTAATCTTATTTTATATTTACTTATTTAATTTGATCTCTTAACTATGTAACTTCACATATGTATGTATGTTATAATGTATGTAACATAACACCAATTTTCTGTTAGTAACATTTGCTTACAACTAACATAGCTTAAGGCTAACTATGAACTATAATTATATCACTATATACACTCCACTTCACTTCAATAGGAATACCTTGGAATTGTATGGAAAGTATTACTTTTGTTTGCAACTGTTAAATGAGATTGAATTGGATAAACCGAAATCAGCCCGACACTTAGACCACAAGCGAAGCCAATGTGATGCCATATTTGATCTATATATTTCTAGATTAGATAGATCTGTAAGATCATTCAGTTGTTAGATAATGGTACCATTGGCTCATTTTGCTTTGTTGATTTTCCGACAAGATACCACTGGCCTTATGTCAGCGACAAATAAGCACATCCTATAGCGCAGAGTAGTAGAAGAATAAAACAAGGGGTGCCACATGGTGGTGTCCTATCCCCACTTTTGTTTGACTTCTTCATATCAAAGCTACCTTCGCCACCAGAAGGAGTTACTATCGTTCCTATGCCGATGACTGCGCAATAATGGCCACAGTCCCAGGCCCAGGCCCACAGATCGATGAGCTTTGCAACAAAATAAACGGCTACCTCCCTGATCTCTTCAGTTCTTCAACTCGCGAAACCTGACTTTGTCACCGACCAAATCAGTGGCAACCTTATTTAAAACATGTACACGGCAAATGTCGACCACATTGGACCTCCATGTCGATGGCACTACGCTACTGACTATCTTACACCCCAAAATCTTGGGTGTGACGTTCGATCAGGATCTACATTTTGGTGAGCATGCAGCCGCAATTGTACCGAAAATCCATTAAGCCGTAATAAAATTCTCAAATCTCTTGCTGGCAGTACTTGGGGAAATGATAAGGAAATGCTCATTACCACTTACAAAGCAATTGGCCAGCCGATTGCATGCTACGAGTCCCCGATATGGTCGCCAAGCTAAAGACTAATCACTGGAAGAAGATACAGGCCCGCCAAGATACTGCCCTCAGAACCGCTACGGGTTGTCTTCTTATGTCCTCAGAACACCATCTACATAATGAGGCGAGAATACTCCCCATCAGGGAGACAAATGAGATGCTAACCAAACAGTTCCTGTTGAATACCGAGAAACCTGGGCATCCCAACGGACATCTGATTGATGAGCCAACACTGCCCAGTGGCTTAAGGAGTCATCTCCGTAAGCATTATGAGGAAATATGGCTCCTGAGAACACTAACACCCCTCTCATTATGGTACACCCCTGTTGAAACAACAAGTTTCCTTGGACTCCCGCTATTGATGACAATTTGTGATCGGTCACACCTATTGGATGGGGCGAAGCACTTTTGCAACAACAACAACAGCAGCAGTTGGTTCCGGGAGAAATGCGCATAAAAATGTCGATCTATGCGCTACTTGGGATCGGATCTTTGATATCCGGACGGTACAACATCAACCAACCAACCAACCACACAATTCATTTAAAAACACATCGGTGTCTCGTTTAAGCGTAGCTTCGAGCTCCTTAAAACCTTTTTCTGCTATAAGAGGTTATCCACACAACAGCAACACAATCCACAACACCATTATGATTATTTCAAGCCGAGTGATGCTTCTCAAGTTCTTAAAATAAAGGACGATAGACCAATGATCCTTAAATCATTTGGCTTAGAGTGTGAGGTTTTTCCTGACATAGAAATGTACTACCTTAATCTAGCTCCATAGTAATTATAAAAGCAGCTTTGTGATGGAATTTTTAAAAAAATATGTAAAGTGAACAGTCGGGCGGGTCGATTTTTGGGGAAGCAAAAAAATCGCCCATTCCTCTGTGAAAATCATATTCTAGGGATCAAAATAAGAAACTTTGTCGAAGGAACCATACCTCTAAAACGAATTCTGATGCCCCCCCCCCCCCCCAGGTAGGGGTAAACTTTGAAAAATACCACTTTGACTCATTTTGAGTGCTCCAATCGAGTCCAAATGTATGACCGACCCCCACTAACTTTGGAGGCCCAACCCACCGATGCCAGTGGCACACCCCCTGGAACCCCCCTGGGGGTTCACCATACAAACATTTCAAAAAATCGCCGGTTTTGCACTTTACATGCACTTTACCCCCAGGGGGTTCCAGGGGGTGTGCCACTGGCATCGGTGGGTCGGGCCTCCAAAGTTAGTGGGGGTTGGTCATACATTTGGACTCGGCTGGAGCACTCTAAATGGGTCAGAGTGGGATTTTTCTAAATTTACCCCTACCTGGGGGGGGGGGGGGGGGGGGGACATCAGAATTCGTTTTAGAGCTATGGTTCCTTCGGCAAAGTTTCTTATTTTGATCCCTAGAATAAGATTTTCACAGAGCAATGAGCGATTTTTAAATCGACCCGCCCTAGTGAACAGCCATTTCGAACAGACCAAAGATAAACCATTAAAATTACGAAATGAAATGTCTTCCTATTTATATGACATGCAGTGTACATATGAGCCTCTTAGATTGTGTAAATGAGCGAGTGATGCTTATTTCGTCCACTGATGGACCAGTGATGTGACAAACTTCTAATTTAATGGGAGTTTGGCTTATGATGATTCTACGTGCAATCACGCTTAAATGTTTATATGGGAGAATAGAGCCACAGCCCTATAGTTAGCTGTATGCTTTTCATTATTTATCTTAGTGTTCCATTGCAGGATTAAAATATTTGCCTATGTATTTGTGATATATGCAATATGTTCTTGAGTATATTTACATAAATATGTAAGTGTCATATCCGATATTTGGTTAATTTCTAGCTCATTACCATCGAGTTAGGAAGTGCATAATTTTTTATATTATTAGGTCAAATCTAAGATGCCTTTATTAATCCATATGTATATGTAAGTAATGACATACATGTGTATGTCTGCTCGGAATTGTGCAGTTCGTTTATTCTTATGCGTTAGTTAAGTGTGGAATGAAGAAAGTTTCTAAGAAGTTCTAATCACACAACCCTCTCTGCGTTTAATATCTACTTTTATGAGATAAATGCGAGTTCGTTAAGTGAAATGTGTGGTCGATGCATAAAACAGAATAATTTGAAAAGGGAAACATTAAATTGTATTTTACTCAACACTGCGTAAGTGTTTGACAGTTTTCTTATCACTATATATTTCACCTATTCGCTAGCATAGATGAGTAGATATATACCATTCATTATTGCTCAATGCGTTACCATGAAATGACCCCGCACTACCGTTGACTATTCACTATATTCTCATACGCCTCCAGGAAAGAGCCCTAAACTAAACCGTCAGCAAATTGGAGGACTTAGAATATATCCGCGACAGGTATGCCTGTCGTAAGAGGCCACTAAAATAGATAATTGTTAATGGGCTCTGTGCATCGCAACACTTTCAAGGAGATGCCAGCGCATTTTATAACTACTCTAACCCAATTGTCAGCCTCGCCTACCCATGGGAAATCAAGATGGCCTAGAAGGTGGTGGAGCAAGATAGCCTAGAAGGTTCAATGTTATCATATCAAATCGTTTCCCGAGATGGTCGAGTTATACATTAATAGTGTTTGTTACCGGAACGTAGCGGATCTATATCCCGCAAGCACCATCAACATGGATAACACCCTCCAAAGCCTTCGGTAGAATAATAAATAAGAATAATAAGCGAACTAGAGCTGGATTTCGATCCGATTTTTAATCGATTCAATCGATCTTTTTTTAGGAAATGAAGAATCTATTTTCCTTTTAGAATCGTTCGATTTTTTTAGCTCTCAAAGTTTTGATCATCTTTCAAAACGTGCAGAAAATATATACCTTATGTAATTTTTTATAAATTTAGCTTAATTGGCGCGTATTCACAGACCAAATAAAATCGTGTTTAAATTTTCAAAAAACTCGACTTTTTTAAAAACCATGAACTATGACTGTACGCCATTATGATGGTGGCTTTGAGTAAAAGAAGAAGTATGACGAAATTTTATCATCATTTTGGTATTGCAGTTGCGCAAATGAGCCTAGCTATCCCGGCTTCAAGATAACTGACACCAATTGCGATCACCAAGGGAGATAAAGTCTTATTGGTGCAGGTCTTCCGCTTCGCCTGTTTCCAAATAACGATGCCGATAGGAACACTTGCTTTGCCCAAACATTTCATGCATTCCCATAACAAGACCTATCGGCTGGTTCGACGGATATGACTATAATTCATCGACATGACTTTTCTCTTGAAAAGGGCCATGCCATCGACTCTCGAACCGCAGCTATGATGAGAGATTAATAGAGGGTCATAGACAAAAGTTGTTCTCTTGTGATTTCTAAGCTAACATTTCAGAGAAGGCAGAACTAACTGAAGAAATGCCTGCGCAAAAAATTGGAATATTTAGAAAAAAACACAGGAAGCATGATATTTAGGTATCGAGTACACAGTCAATCTCACTCCGATGGGAGGAACCCGCGAATAACCTTGTGGTACTTCTTGATGTTGCCAAAGTGCTCCAGTCAACGAAACGAGAAAGAAACTGGCGAGCTTTTTTTGCGGTACAACCTTGGTAAACAATTCAGCAGCAATGAACTATTTTCATCTCGATTTAATCGACTAAATTGATTTTTTTTTTGAGAATCGAATCGAAAAAATCGATTCTCCAAAAAATCGTATCGAATCCAGCTCTATAACGAACAGATAAACACAATTTCTGACACAATATTCGAGCCTTTAAATCTTGGATACAAGAAACAAAGTAATCACACAGGTACAACAGACAAACACACAACAACAAATAAATTCAAAACAATTAACGCACCAAAACAACAAACCCACAAAGAAGGTCAAACGACTAAAATTACGGACTTTTACCTGCCCCTGTCAGCCACACAAATCGATCAGTAAAAACCACCCTCGGTTCTGAATGAGCACACAGCACGTACACATAACTAAATATAAACAAGCATCAATTTTGACAAGACCTGCTCATGTGCCTACGAACTATAAATACAAGAGAAACGACAACAACAAATCAGAACGAAAATCGACACTCATGATAGCACAACGCCGAAACCAGTTTGTCTCGAAACCAAATTTGACAAGGGACGACGGAAAATCGTTCCAATATACATCATTCGGGGAGTATATTTATTGCCACAACAACAGCCTTAAACTACAGTTGTTGATTATTTTTGCCGTTGTGACTTATAAGTTTTACCAAAAATGTTGTAAATGATGGATACTTTTCTTGAAATTGTATACGATAACCCGATTTGTAAAAACAGATCCAAAACAGGTTTAAATTTGTATGCGGTTGCTTTTTTCACGATTTTATTGTACACAGACACATCTATCCACAATGTACTTCTGCACAGTAATACTTTATCGCGTATCTGCTGTTAGACCAACCACAGTGCTCCCTCAGAAATGCTATGAGATTTATCAATTTTCTGATCGGTCCAGTTTTTTAATTGTTTTTATTTCAATACCTTTCGACAGAAACAAAATTTTTAATGTCCACTTTCTATTAATCATACCGAGGTCAAAACACGTGTCGATATCGATCCCGATATTTCTGGACATAGTTTAGCAGTCATCACCTCATGTAAAAATGTTCCATCTAGAAAAGCAAATTTTCAGTTTATGACACTTATTTTGGCTGAAATATTCAAGTAAGGCGTCCAAGTATATTGATTTTTAAAAACAATGTTTATTTGGTCCAGCACAGTTTCTCAAACAAAGAATTTCTGCGAAAACCGTCTGACGACGTCCTAATGAAACAGACTTCCGCGGACAACCTTTAACAATGATGAGATCAACAGCCAATGTTATAAATATTGAACCCTTTCGCGTGCTCTCAGAGAGGAAGAAGTCTCATATCTATTCATCAGTGCCCGCTAACCGAACGCATTTATTGGGCGCTTTCAGCGAACACAATTGTTTTTAAACGGTTTCATTTAGCTTGACTTGACAGGTCGGCCGGCCACACGGCCTTTTTGAACGAATTTTGTAATTAAAATTTAAGTAACTTCCCAATAAGCTACAAGCTTGAAATTTAGAATATAGTTCAGAACCCGATAACAATGCAATAATAAGAAAAAGAACTCCGATATGTGGCGCATGGATCGAAATACGAGGTGTGTTCAAATTCGTGAATTTTTAATTTTCGTGGGTTACGTATATTTGAATTAAAATTTTTTTGTGGCGCTATGTTGGTACTCATATCTCTCACTTATGCCGACAAGCTCGGCCATTTTGAATGTTCACTTAATTCTTGACAGCTGCTTTGCTTGCAGGTGTTTTGGCTCGTCTTCGATTTTTATCTATTCAAAAAAGAACCAAAGAATATATCTCAAAACGTGCGAAAAACGAAATTAAGTGTGCGGATGCATACCGAATGTTGACTGTGGCATACGGAGGAGCTACCTTGATGAAGTGAAGGAAATGGCATTGGTCAATCGTCGAATCACCGTTAGCGAAGTTGCTGAGGACCTAGACATATCGATTGCCTCGTGCCATTCAATTTTTATCAATGATTTGGGCATGAGACGGGTCGCCACGAAATTCGTACCAAAATTGCTCAATTTCGATGCGCCTTTTTGGCAAAAAAAAAACAACACACTAATGATGCCGCAGCCACCGTATTCCCCAGATCTGGCCCTCTGTGACTTTTTCTTGTTCCCTAAACTGAAGAGGCCCATGAAAGAACGACCCTACGCTACGATTGACGAGATAAAGACGGCATCGAAGGAGAAACTGTACAACTATAAAAAATGATGTTTGGAAATGCTTCGAAGATTAGAAAAACCGTAGGCACAAGTGTATAATATCTCATGGGGATTAGTTTGAAGGGGACAAAATATATATATGAATAAACAAATATTTTTTGAAAAAAACACAAAAGTCGCGATACTTTTTGAACACTCCTCGTATTTCAAAAAATCGTATTTGTGGTCCGATTTGGCTCATATTTGGAACAAATATTACATGCAGTCCGGTAGAAGTGACATCAAAATACTTCTAATAAGGTCTTTGGAAGGATTTTGTATTGAGGACTTAGATTGTAACAAATTGTCAGGAAAGAGTCCTTGAGTCCTATGAGTCACTAAATGAACTAAACAGAATGAGAAGTAATAGGCAATTAAATAAAGAATAAAAAATTTAAAATAAAATAATTAAACAAAATTTTTAAGTTAAACCTTCTTTATTGAAAACAATACTTACATTAAGTAATAATAATACTAAAAGCTAGAAA
Organism: Eurosta solidaginis; assembly: GCF_040869045.1. Classification (NCBI taxonomy): domain Eukaryota; kingdom Metazoa; phylum Arthropoda; class Insecta; order Diptera; family Tephritidae; genus Eurosta; species Eurosta solidaginis. The sequence continues at coordinate 204,326,594 of NC_090323.1, read as the reverse complement.
ATAATTAGGTAGGTCCTAGTTACTAGTCATCACACTCCTCATCAATCTAGAGCATTGATCAGACAATTAAATAAAAGCGTTGGGCGCGTGAAATTTTAAAAAATGTGTGGCTTATTAAGGTTCAGTTTGTCTTACTTACAATAGAAATTTGACGCGTCCAACGCTTTTATTTAATTGTCTGCTCAATGCCCCAGATTGATGAGGAGAGTAATGACTATTAAACATGTTCCCTCCAGTTAAGAGAAAGAAATTTCGTTTTATGATCGGTGAGCTGGGCCAACAAAATTTCTCCTCAGTAGTTTGACATAAAATTCCTATCGATGAGTAAATCAGAAATACTCAACTGTGCGTTCACTTAGCCACAGATCAACAGTTGTGTTTGCTGATGAGCTAACTTTAACTTATATGATGTCCACACGGATCATAGAAACCAAAAGCAAATACTATAGTTCAATTATTTTACCACCGTTAGCTATGTAAGTCAGTGCAGTGCAAACGAATGTGCTCTAAAGGTGGTTTGCATCCGTAGATGGTTGTTATATGTAGTCAAACAAACTTCCAATATTACTTATATAATTGGCGCTTAACCGTTTATCCGGTTATGGCCATCCAACAAGGTGCGCCAGTCGCTTCTTCTCTCTGCCAACTGGCGACAATTGGTCACACCGAGGGAGTTTAAATCGTTTTTCACCTGGTCCTTCCAGCGGATTGGAGCCGCTCTCTTTCTTAGCTTACATAGGGATATAGATCCGCTACGTTCCGGTAAAAAAGCACCATTAAGGTACTAGCCCGACCATCTCGGGAACGATTTATATGACCATATTGTGGCACATCACTAAATAAATGAACAACAACAACAACATTAAAGCAAGCTACATAAGCACATCAATCATCATTTACCCACATACATACAAGGCAACGAAGAGATAATTCACACACAGATGTAGTCATCAGCCGAATTAGTACTCACGCATACACCCGCATATGGCTATAAGATAGACATAAACTACAAATATACTTGTATATAGCTAATAACCAAGCAATAGATACAATTGTTCTGGAATAGAGTTTCGCGAAATGACTAGACCTTCGGAGAAATGGATGAACGAGAAAACAGAGAGTATAAAAGCAGCGCAAGCTGAGGCATGACTAATCAGTTTGATTTAAACACGCAATTAGTTGTGAAGTATAAGTGTTATTGTGAAGTCTAATAAAGAACATTTTGCATTACTGAATATTTGAGTTATTTATTCAACAGTTTAGCGATTCGAACGTTAGCAGAAGGTTTCAAATAAGCGGAATCTCCCTAAATTCGTTACAATATTAAACCTTTTAGACCATCCCGCCCACCCCACCTCCTTGTTCCATGAGGAACTTGTGGCCGCCAGAGCCTCGGCTGTTAACGCAACAGAATTCGCCACGGTTAGGTGAGGTTGACAATTGGGTTGGAGAAGCTATATATTTGGTATTTTAGTCGCTTCTTACGACAGGCATACCTACCGCGTGTATATTCTAATCCCCCTAACCCGCTGGGGGTCTTCTTCGGTACTCGCCATCGCCAACGCCATCCATAAATCTTTCGAAGAACTTTTCTCTCGAACACTCCCAGAGCCGCATCATCTGATGTTGTTATGGTCCATGCTTCTGCACCATATAGCAGGACGGGTACGATAAGTGACTTGTAGAGTATGACTTTCATTTTCCAAGAGACGACTTTACTTTTCAAATACCTACCTAGTCCAAAGTAGCATTTATTGGCAAGAGTGTTTGATTCTTGTTGTTTTTAGTGTTAATGCTGGTTCCCAAATATACGAAGTCTTTTACTATTTCGAAGGCGCATATGCGCTGACTCTCTGCTCGATGACAGCATGTCGTTTGGTCCTTATTCACCATCAACCCCATCTTTACCGCTTCTTTTTCCAGCTTGGAGTAAGCAGAACTAAAGGCGTGGGTATTTAGGCCGATGATATCAATTTTATCAGCAAACTTCTCATCAGCTAACCAATAATTTGCATCACTGTATTTCCTTACGTTAGTCGTCTTGGGTCAAAATAGCTTCAGCAGGTCCGTACAACAAAATTTAAGTTTCATACTTTGCTGCATAAAACAAACAAAATTGGGAAAGCAAGATTTCGTACTAGTACCAATATATCTGATTTGTGTGTATCTGGGAACCACCATAAACAACAAAAAAAATATCAGCTTAAAAATCAAACGAAGAATAATTCTTTCTGCTTTTAACTGGGTAAGCAATTGGAAATTAAATGCCTTGCCCGATGAAAAAAAATTACTCTCTATAAGTCTCTCATCATACCTGTCCTAATGTAGCGCTCGGAACCATAGGCAATATTCGAGAGAAGATAGAATAGACCTAGGTGTATTCGAGTGAAAATTTTTCATGAAAATTTACGCTCCAGTCCGTGATAAATATGGTGTGTACGTAGGCTTCGCTGGCGAGGTAGTGAAAATGAGTGGGAAAAGACAAGTGGATGAAGATTTGGGCTCCCTTGGTACTCCTAATTGGCGTTAGTTATCGCAAAACACGGAAAGCTAGCAAGACTTGAATCGGAAAGACCAAAATCGCTTAGGCGGTTAAGCGCCTATTAAATATGATGTTGTTGTATTTTCTTAGCAATAATTAAGGCAAATCGTTCACCATTTGAACCGCATTGACCAATGCGATAACTATCCAACTTGATAAGTTTGATATAACTGACAATTTACTATTCCCACGAAATGTAGTTTGCAATTGTTTTTTAATTGATGGACTGATGCCGCAAAATGTGCCCTATGTCAAATGTATCCCAGTGCACCGTATTTTCCATCTTTTTCTTCAGTCTATGGGAGATTGTCACGGACCAGCCAGTTCAACCTTCACCCTTTTGAAAGTAAAAAAAAAACTTCCCTTCACGCATGAAATAAAAAAATAAATGTAAGGCGCGATAACCTCCGTAGAGATTTTAGGCCGAGCTTCTCTTCCAATTTGCGTCGTGCTCCTTTTTAATTTTTCCTACAAATCGGCGCTACGGGACCTACTTGTCTTATGCCGACTCCGAACGGCATCTGCAACGCAGATGAGTTTTCACTGAGAGCTTTTCATTGCAGAAATACACTCGGAGTGCTTGACATACACTGCCGGGAGGCGACCACGCTTAGAAAAATTTGCTTCTAATTAAAAAACCTTAATTCTAAAATGTTGATGTTCCTTTTCCCGGGGCGTAAACCCAGGATCTTCGGTGTGGTAAGCGGAGCACGCTACCATCACTCCTCGGCGGACGCCAAAATTAACTTACCCCTTACTCGAACTCAAATTGACAGCCTTAACGACTATTCCACAATAGGCATAATATATGTATAAATATTCAAAATAAATATGTACATATGTAATTATGTACTTTATTAACTTTAGATAATTGCACGTTTTGTTGTATGATTCGCGCGCTTAATAAATTTTCCTTTGATTATCTAAATATTCAACAATATTTTTCACACCAAATCTTGCAAGTACATCTGAAATGAAAAAATGCCGGTTATACCATTTTTATAAACATATATATGCACTTAAATACCGCTTTTAACTAATTACTTTTAGCAACTGAATATTTGTTAATATCTATTAAAAAGTCGACTCATAAGATTAATCTACCGTAGGCTTAGTTTAATTAACACTAATATAGATGTATGTATGCATGTGCATAGGGCAAATGCACTAGTATCCGGACCCTTAGCGAGTTCCTTAACTTTGACTTCGCCTTATTTTGTTTCTGTAAACACTACTGCGAATAGTAATATTACTTGTAATGGTGAACATATCTGTGGTAACAAGCAATAATCGCTTAAGTCCTATCTTTTTACACAGGACTAAGCCGATTATTGCTTATGATCACAGATAAATTTTAATTACGTAGCGTCCATTTTAACTTTAAATGTGAACTTGTTAGATTTACACGCATATTGTTACGTGCGAACCGAATAAATTAGGCGAATCAAACTGATTGGCGAACACACATAAAACTTGCAATGTGAGTGGCGAATGAACTTTTTCGCCGGCCATATGTCGTTGCTATTCAAAGAAATTATGCTAGTTCAATTTCATTTGACGTTTTATTTCATTTTTCTGTAACTTGTTTTTTCAGTTGCTTATTTACATACATAAATTGTTAAATTTAAAAAAAGGACGTGTGGCACTCGGGGACTGCCGCGGTAAAGCTATTGCATATTATCAACTTATGCAATTATAATATTTATGCAACATTTTGTTTTCTTTGATATTAATTCAAGTTTTGTCTTAAACTTTAACTTTAACAATTGTTTTTGTTTTTATCGGCCTATTGATAAATCATTCAAGGTTCGAATCGACTTAACTTTAACTTTAATTTTCACTTTAACTGTAACTTTAACTTTAACGTTAACTTTAACTTTAACTTTTCCTTTAACTTTAAATTTAACTTTAACTTTAATTTTAACTTTAACTTTAACTTTGACTTTAACTTTATTTTTAACTTTAACTTTAACTTTATTTTTAACTTTAAATTTCACTTTAACTTTAACATTCACTTTAATTTTAACTTTAACTTTAACTTTAATTTTAACTTTAACTTTAACTTTAATTTTAAATTTAACTTTAACTTTAACTTTTACTTTAACTTTAAATTTAACTTTAACTTTAACGTTTACTTTAACTTTAACTTTAACCTTAACTTTAACTTTAACCTTAAGTTTAACTTTAACTTTAACTTTAACCTTAACCTTAACTTTAACTTTAACTTTAACATTAACTTTAACTTTAACTTTCACTTTAACTTTATTTTTAACTTTAACTTTCACTTTAACTTTAACATTCACTTTAACTTTAACTTTAACTTTATCTTTAACTTTAACTTTAATTTTCACTTTAACTGTAACTTTAACTTTAATTTTAACTTTACATTTAACTTTATTTTTAACTTTAACTATAACTTTCAATTTAACTTTAACATTCACTTTAATTTTAACCTTAACTTTAACTTTAACCTTAACTTTAACTTCAACTTTAACTTTATTTTTAACTTTAACTTTCACTTTAATTTTAACTTTAACTTTAACTATAACTTTTTAACTCTAACCTTAACTTTAACTTTAACTTTAACTTTAACCTTAACTTTAACTTTAACCTTAACCTTAACTTTAACTTTAACTTTATTTTTAACTTTAACTATAACTTTCAATTTTACTTTAACATCCACTTTAACTTTAACCTTAACTTTAACTTTATGATAAAGATCCAATTTTATGTATTTGGCCTGTTGCTAACACCGAACCTTTTTCGAACCTTTTCGAACCTTTTAGACAAATATACGTTACGGTTTTTTTTTGATTTAGTCGCCAAGCCCGCGATAAAATCTATGCAATAGCTTAAAAGTAACGTTTTACAACGTAGATCTCTTATTCGCGGAATGTGGAACCGCAAGTTAACCTTCTCGTCAGCGGCTTTTTATAAGAGATCACTCAAATCCTATGGAGCTGCCGTGTATCCAGTGCAGATTGGTTATTTAATGAAACAAGATCTTTTTGTACATATCCATACGTGTTTATAGATTCATAGCGAATTTTCGGCTAAGCAAAGACGCATTTATGTATGTGCTGGGCAAAATCAAAGACAATTTTCACTGCCGACTATACTCATCTGTAACGCCAATGCTAAAATTATGATGTGCACTAAGATATTTTTTGCATATGGCAGTTAACAGCAAGCTGTAAGAAATGAGTTTCACTTAGGCCTTGCTCAACACACAGTTTCGCTCATTTTAAAGGAGATCCTTCCCGTTTTAGAAAGAGAAATTAGCAGTGAATCTATAAGGGCAGAAACTGCAGAAGCAGAGAAGCAACAGTCAAGGAGCAGCTTTTTCTTCAGGTCAGGTCAGGTCAAGCGTAATTGGCTAAAAGGATTTTGTAGTATAAATGCGATGGTTGTACCTAAGTATTTAAGAAATGAATACATAGAATACATATCGTTGTTTACCATATATGTAATACTCCTATATTGCTAATACAAAATGTTCGCAATGAGTTTTGAATTCGAAATCAAAACAAGACAGCCTACAAAAGTTTTGTGTAGCAGTATAAGTGTGACAAGAAAAAATTTTAATTTGGGTACATTGGATTGTTAAATACATAAACACAAACATTCAAACAGCAATATATCGGCACTCTGATGTTTGTGAGTGTTACTAACCTGTATTAGCAATATAGGACTATTACTTATATGTTGTTTACTATGTACCTGCATATTTCAGCCTTGTGATCATGATATGAATATCCCTTTTGTGGATGCTAGATATGCTGGTTCTACACACGAATCGTTCGGGTGGAATAATAGTACATTAAAAGCTTATTTGGAGAATATGCATCAAAGCGGCGATAATTCTATTTATTTAGGTACTTAAAGTTTGTTACGTCAACACAAAATGTGATAAACTTTCTAAAAAAAACTGTTATTTGTAGGTTATTCCGGATACCCGCTTAGCCCTTATTTACTAACGCCGTTCCGTCATGCAGACTCTGGAAGTAGGGAGTCAATTTCATGCTGACACCAAATGAAGCGTGTGTAGGCTGCATCTTGCAAATGGAGCAGCTCATCCACGGCTCGCTATAGTGGAGATAAGCTTTGCTGGGTGTACGGCTCCCCTCCTGTGGCCACAGTTTCGTTTCGGTAGGAACGAAGAAGGCATCCAGTCTCGTCGCAATTGTCAACGCTGTGTTCTTCGCCACCGTTACGCTTGCAAACCCGCTCTCATTTTTTGAGGTATGTTCTTTTTCGTGTGGCCGTCCACGAATCAAATACTATATGATATAGGATATGCTTTACAAACTCCACGTACGCCCCATCCTTCTTTTATATGCATAAAGTGCTGTCCAGGTCTTCTTCATTTTCTCCTGCACGTTGAGATTCCACGAAAACTAAATATTTAGAATGATTCCTTGATATTTTGTACAAGGTTTCTCCTGCAGGGTCACCCCTCCTAGCTTAGGCCTTGTCCATCTCGTGATCTTATACCTCTTTGTTAACAAATTCATATTCGTCTTCTCCACGTTTGCGCTCAACTCGACATTAGATGCACAGGTATGTATATCCCGAAGTGCTCGATCCCTCAATGAATTAATTGAAATGCTGGAAGGCACATTCGACAACTGCAGCGTCATCTGCGTACGCCTGAGTTTGACGTGGTCCTCATCGAACCGGCTGAGCAGTGGTTGATGACCAGCTTCTACAGCGGAGGTGATAATAGTCCGCTCTGCGACGTGCCCCTTTCCATCGATTTTAGGGACTCATACAGCACCCTATGCGAAGAGGTCTTTCTGAAATTTAGTACGCAACCGACCCGTTTGGTTAGCTCTGGATGTACGCCAATGTAGATTGTTGAAATCCCCGTCTTAGAAAACTTCTAAAGCGTAGTCCTTATATGTAAAGATTGTCTCTATGTTGTAACCATTTGTACTGTCGTATCTACCGACTTGCCGCTGGAGTACGGATGTTGTGTTTTAAAGAAGAGTTGGAATTTATAAACACATCTATCAGCCTCTCAAATGTTTTGAGCAGAAATTTTGTTAAGTTAATGAGCCTATAGTCTTTAGAATGCACATGACTGATCTTCCTCGCATTGGTAGGAAAACGACACGAGCAATTCTCCAAGAGCACTACCCGCTCTGTGATCGAAGTGTAAGTGTTGTCTGCTTGCTCTCTTGAATCATTGCCCGATGGGCAGTGCGCGTCGAAAAGCGCGTCAAGGACTTTTCACTACTATCTGACCATTTCCTGTTCCCTTTTTTTTAGTTCCTAGGCTATATCTCTTCTTTAAAGGACTTTCCTCAATCGCGCTGTTTCGCTGAACCATTCGTATTCGCACAGAAATTTTTTCACTAGCTCTCTTCGTCCTGTGGATTTTGCGCTTTTAGATCCCTAACATGTCCCTATACTTGTTATTGTAGGGATAAAGACTCTCTCCGAAGGTTCCGGTAACAAAGCACCATCGAGGTGCTAGCCTGACCATCTCGGGAACGATTAATATGACCACATTAAACCTCCTAGGCCATACCGCCCACCCACCTCCTAGTTCCGTGAAGAACTTGGGGCCGGAGCCTCGCCTGCTAAATATGTGTGTGATACATTCATATTTGTAATAAGATTCCCCTAGCGTGGGTGAGAATCTCTCTCATACTCGTCTCTACACGCTTCGCTTTCCATGACCTTTGCCAGCTTAAACATTTCTTTTGCTTGTCCTCTAAAAAGGCTCAGCTCCTTGTCCCACCATTATCTTAGGGCACAGCTCTGTTTGTACGCAGGCTTAATGGTAACTTCTTTGGGTTGTCCCAGTATTGTTTTTGTTTAGAACAATGTCCGTATACGTACGCCTTTACCCTATAAATACATACAGTTAAAATGATACCGGCTGTCTGGTAATAATTTTTTTTCTTTCAGTGGATATTGTAACTTAACTCACAGGCATTACTAAGCTAATTATACGTAGTCGATTGAGCCAGACACTTATTGTTACCGCTGGGAAAATATTGCCTAACAAATTTTCAGTACATTAAAAAAAAAGAGTATACATTTGTATATTAAAAACAAGTAAGGAAGGCTAAGTTCGGGTGTAACCGAACATTACATACTCAGTTGAGAGCTATGGAGACAAAATAAGGAAAATCACCATGTAGGAAAATGAACCTAGGGTAACCTTGGAATGTGGTTGTATGACATGTGTATCAAATGGAAGGTATTAAAGAGTATTTTAAGAGAGAGTAGGCCATAGTTCTATGGATGGACGCCATTTAGGAATATCGCCATAAAGGTGGACCAGGGCTGACTCTAGAATTTGTTTGTACGATATGGGTATCAAATGAAAGGTGTTACTGAGCATTTTAAGAGGGAGTGGGCCTTAGGTCTATCGGTGGACGCCCTTTCGAGATATCGCCATTAAGGTGGACCAGGGGTGACTCTAGAATGTGTTTGTAGGATATGGGTATCAAATGAAAGGTGGTAATGAGTATTTTAAAAGGGAATGTGCTTTAGTTCTATAGGTGAACGCCTTTTCGAGAAATCGCCATAAAGGTGGACCAGGGGTGACTCTAGAATATTGTAACGAATGTTAGCAGCACTGAGCGATGCTATCGTCTCTAAGCCGATGCTAACCAGTGACGTGAATGCACATCAATAATTCATCATTATGTATCTACATAAACGAATAAATAATTGCGTCTACACATATGTACGTATACGAACATCTGAGCGGCAATGCACAAATACATGCATATATCTTATCTGAGTTGTCACAAGAGAGAGCAATAATTTGTGCACGTAGTTGTGGCTGGCGATTTTGTAGCCGAAACAACTAGTAACTTCTGGAAATCGAAGAGCCTAGAAGTATGCAGCGTAAACTATAAAAGCAGTGCAGGCGAGTAAGAAGAATTCAGTTTGATTTGAATTGTCAAGCAGTTACGAGTAAGACGATATCTAGCGAGCAATAGCACTATTATTTTGAAAGTCAGTTTCCTTTAAGCTATCAGTTTGGTTATTAAGCTATTCGTTGTACAGTTGGAGTGTTATTGTGAAGTACTTTAATAAAGGCCATTTTGCATTACTACAAATTGGAGTTATTTATTCAACAGTTTAGTGATTCGAACTTAGCAGAGAAAAAGCAAATAAGAGGATTTGCAGCAAATTCGTTACAATTGGTGTCAGAAGAGGAATTGTTGAATAAATTCCAGAAGACAACAAGGATATGGCAAAGCTCAGTGAATTAAAGATCCAGCAACTGAAGAAGGAGTTGGAGAGCCGTGGATTGAATACAAGCGGCGTTAAACTCGAACTTCAGGCACGGCTACGAGAGGCAATGGAAGCAGAAGGAATTAATGTGGAAGAGTATGCCTTTCACCTTGATGGCGAGGAGACAACAAAAATTGAAGAGAAAAACGAAACATCGCAGACGGTTACCAGCACAGACTTGAACATGATTTTGGCTGCAATATCTGCTCAAACATCGACAGTGGCTTCTCAACTGCAATCGCAAAAGACAGATATAACATCCATGATGGAAGAACAGAAGACACGTATTGCAGAAATGTCGTCAGAAATAGCATCGAAAATTGAAGCACAAGAAACGCGTATTTCACAAATTTCAGCACAGATATCATCTCAGATCTCCACACAACTAGAAGAGCAGGAAGTCCATATATCATCTAAACTGGAAGCGCATATGGAAGAAAAACTAACCCAGTTTCATGAAGGCTTCAGTGGTCGACAGGATAAAATCGAGGCCGAGGTGGATGCTTTGAGAGGACGTATCGAGCAGTTGCAACTAAATCGCCCAGCAGTTTCAACGAGTAATCCAAAGGTAAAGACACCATCCTTTGACGGTTCTGTTCCTTTTCAGGTCTTTAAGCTACAGTTTGATAAGACCGCAGCAGTGAACCAATGGAATGCTGAAGATAAAGTTGCAGCTCTGTTCGTGGCACTGAAAGGGCCTGCCGCGGAAATCTTACAGACCATCCCAGAGTACGAGCGGAACCATTACGAAACATTGATGAGCGCTTTAGAGAGACGTTACGGAAGCGAGCATAGGAAACAGATATTCCAAATTGAGTTGCAAAACCGCTGCCAAAAAGCAAATGAGACATTGCAGGAGTTTGCTTCAGATATTGAAAGATTGGCTCATCTTGCAAATGCGGACGCACCCGTGGAATACACTGAAAGGGTAAAAATCCAGAGTTTCATAAATGGCATACGGGACGTGGAAACGAAGCGAGCTACATACGCAAACCCAAAGCCAACATTCGCAGAAACGGTGTCACAAGCTCTGATTCAGGAAACAGCGTCGCTTCTGTGTAAGCCAGTTTTCAAAGCACGCCGTGTGGAAGTAGAAAGGCCAGAGTGGGTAGACCCAATTTTGGAAGCACTGAAGGGATCTCAACAGAAGAATGCCGGAGTTATTAAATGTTTCAAGTGCGGCAACCCAGGTCACATTGCACGTCATTGCGATCTTGGTGCTAATAGTTCCAACAATGTGGGTGGCCGTAAACGCAGAGCTGGCGGAAATGAGCAAGAGCGTGTCGAATGTAAAGAACGAAAACTTGCCCCGGCTATTGAATGTCCTGTGATATCTGTGTCGCAAATTGGAAGGAAATCAAGCAGTCTTACCGTCAGAGGGAATGTGGATGGTAAAGAGCGTGTACTGACTGTAGATACGGGGGCATCTCATTCCTTGATTCGATCTGAATTAGTCAACAGGAGAGTTAAACCGTTACCTGGAGCAAGGTTGCGTACGGTCACAGGCGAGTATAACCAAGTCCAGGGAGAAGTGATATGTGAAGTACTGATTGGGAAGGTCATGGTTTTACACAAATTCGTTGTGGCGAAGATCGTTGATGAAGTCATATTGGGAGTGGACTTCTTGGTTGACCATGGCATCAAGATCGATATGCAGAAAAGGGTGATGCTTTATAAGAACCAGGATGTGCCAATTAACTTCAGTTTGAAAAAAGGTTTCAGCAGTAATCGAGTACTGGTGGAGAAAAGTCGACAAAGGCCACGAAAGTCAAAGGTAAAGGTTGATGAAACGAATGGGCCAAACAAAGCGAAATCAAAAGTACCTGCGACAAAAACACCGGCATTGACAAACCCTAATGGACGCACTAAAACGACTGCAAGAATTTTGCAGGAAGCATGCAAGGGTGGTTTCAAGCCATCGCGCACTTCTGTTGGGAAACGGCGGAACGATACTGTCAAGCCAATCCGTCAAGCGCAAGCTCTGCGAAGTAGTTCATTGGTCAAACAACAGAGTGTGAGGAAACGACTAAGGATAATGAGTAGTAAGATCAAACGCAGGTACAATGAGAACAATAATTCGGAAGGGTTCTTGGAGGGAGATTTGGTACTGTTAAACAACCCTCTCCGGCGGAAAGGTGTTCCAGCCAAAATTCGGTGCATTTGGGAAGGCCCGTACAAGGTTGTGAAGAAGATCAGTAATTCCATCTACCGCATACAAACCATTGGGAAACCACGAAATAGAAAGGTGGTTCATTTGGAGATGCTAGCGGCGTTTAGATCGAGAGATTTGTCTGATCGGGACGATCAGACTTAGGTGGAGGGCAGTGTAACGAATGTTAGCAGCACTGAGCGATGCTATCGTCTCTAAGCCGATGCTAACCAGTGACGTGAATGCACATCAATAATTCATCATTATGTATCTACATAAACGAATAAATAATTGCGTCTACACATATGTACGTATACGAACATCTGAGCGGCAATGCACAAATACATGCATATATCTTATCTGAGTTGTCACAAGAGAGAGCAATAATTTGTGCACGTAGTTGTGGCTGGCGATTTTGTAGCCGAAACAACTAGTAACTTCTGGAAATCGAAGAGCCTAGAAGTATGCAGCGTAAACTATAAAAGCAGTGCAGGCGAGTAAGAAGAATTCAGTTTGATTTGAATTGTCAAGCAGTTACGAGTAAGACGATATCTAGCGAGCAATAGCACTATTATTTTGAAAGTCAGTTTCCTTTAAGCTATCAGTTTGGTTATTAAGCTATTCGTTGTACAGTTGGAGTGTTATTGTGAAGTACTTTAATAAAGGCCATTTTGCATTACTACAAATTGGAGTTATTTATTCAACAGTTTAGTGATTCGAACTTAGCAGAGAAAAAGCAAATAAGAGGATTTGCAAGTAAATTCGTTACAATATGTTTGTACGATATGGGAATCAAATGAAAGGTGTTACTGAGCATTTTAAGAGGGAGTGGGCATTAGGTCTATAGGTGGACGCCTTTTCGAGATATTGCCATTAGGGTGGGCCAGGGGTGACTCTAGAATGTTTGTACGATATGGGTATAAAACGAAAAGTGTTACTGAGCATTTTAAGAGGGAGTGGGCAATAGGTCTATAGGTGGACGCCTTTTCGAAATGTCGCCATTAGGGTGGGCCAGGGGTGACTCTAGAATGTGTTTGTATGATATGGGTATCAAATGAAAGATGGTAATGAGTATCCTAAAAGGGAGTAATCCTTAGTTCTATAGGTGGACGCCTTTTCGATATATCGCCATAAAGGTGGACCAAGGGTGACTCTAGAATGTTTGTACGATATGGATATCAAACGAAAGGTGTTACTGAGCATTTTAAGAGGGAGTGGGCATTAGGTCTATAAGTGGACGCCTTTTCGAGATATCGTCATTAGGGTGGGCCAGGGGTGACTCTAGAATGTGTTTGTACGATATGGGTATCAAACGAAAGGTGTTACTGAGCATTTTAAGAGGGAGTGGGCGGAGTGGGTAGGTGGACGCCTTTTCGAGATATCGCCATTAGGGTGGGCCAGGGGTGACTCTAGAATGTTTGTACGATATGGGTATCAAACGAAAGGTGTGACTGAGCATTTTAAGAGGGAGTGGGCATTAGGTCTATAGGTGGACGCCTTTTCGAGATATCGCCATTAGGGTGGGCCAGGGGGACTCCAGAATGTTTGTACGATATGGGTATCAAACGAAATGTGTTACTGAGAATTTTAAGAGGGAGTGGGCATTAGGTCTATAGGTGGCCTTTTCGAGACATCGCCAATAGTGTGTGCCAGGGGTGACTCTATAATGTTTGTGCGATATGGGTATCAAACGAAAGGTGTTACTGAGCATTTTAAGAGGGAGTGGGCATTAGGTCTATAGGTGGACGCCTTTTCGAGATATCGCCATTAGGGTGGGCCAGGGGTGACTCTAGAATGTGTTTGTACGATATGGGTATCAAATGAAAGGTGGTAATGAGTATTTTAAAAGGGAGTAATCCTTAGTTCTATATGTGGACGCCTTTTCGAGATATCGCCATAAAGGTGGACCAAGGGTGACTCTAGAATGTTTGTACGATATGGGTATCAAACGAAAGGTGTTACTGAGCATTTTAAGAGGGAGTGGGCATTAGGTCTATAGGTGGACGCCTTTTCGAGATATCGCCATAAAGGTGGACCAAGGGTGACTCTAGAATGTTTGTACGATATGGGTATCAAACGAAAGGTGTGACTGAGCATTTTAAGAGGGAGTGGGCATTGGGTCTATAGGTGGACGCCTTTTCGAGATATCGCCATTAGGGTGGGCCAGGGGGACTCCAGAATGTTTGTACGATATGGGTATCAAACGAAATGTGTTACTGAGAATTTTAAGAGGGAGTGGGCATTAGGTCTATAGGTGGCCTTTTCGAGACATCGCCAATAGGGTGGGCCAGGGGTGACTCTAGAATGTTTGTACGATATGGGTATCAAACGAAAGGTGTTACTGAGCATTTTAAGAGGGAGTGGACATTAGGTCTATACGTGGACGCCTTTTCGAGATATCGCCATTAGGGTGGGCCAGAGGTGACTCTAGAATGTTTGTACGATATGGGTATCAAACGAAAGGTGTTACTGAGCATTTTAAGAGGGAGTGGGCATTAGGTCTATAGGTGGACGCCTTTTCGAGATATCGCCATTAGGGTGGGCCAGGGGTGACTCTAGAATGTGTTTGTACGATATGGATACCAAATTAAAGGTATTAATGAGGGTTTTAAAAGCGAGTGGCCCTTAGATGTATATGTGAAGGTGTTCTCGCGATATCGACCAAAATGTGGACCAGGTGATCCAGAAAATCATCTGTCGGGTACTGCTAATTTATTTATATATGCAATACCACTAACAGTATTCCTGCCAAGATTCCAAGGGCTGTTGATTTTGCCTTGTAGAACTTTTTCATTTTCTTCTACTTAATATGGTAGGTGTCACACCCATTTTACAAAATTTTTTCCAAAGTTATATTTTGCGTCAATAAACCAATCCAGTTACCATGTTTCATCCCTTTTTTCGTATTTGGTATAGAGTTATGGCATTTTTTTCATTTTTCGTAATTTTCGATATCGATAAAGTGGGCGTGGTTATGGTCGGATTTCGGCTATTTTTTATACCGAGATAAAGTGAGTTCAGATAAGTAGGTGGGCTAAGTTTAGTAAAGATATATCGGTTTTTGCTCAAGTTATTGTGTTAACAGCCGAGCGGAAGGACAGACGGTGGACTGTGTATAAAAACTGGGCGTGGCTTCCACCGATTTCGGCCATTTTCACAGAGAACAGTTACCGTCATAGAATCTATGTACCTACCAAATTTGAGAAGGATTGGTAAATTTTTGTTCGACTTATGGCATTAAAAGTATTCTAGACAAACTAAATGAAAATGGGCGGAGCCACTCCCATTTTGAAATTTTCTTTTATTTTTGTATTTTGTTGCATCATATCATTACAGGAGTTGAATTTTGACTTAATTTACTTATATACAGTAAAGATATTAAATTTTTTGTTAAAATTTGAATTTAAAAATTTTTTTTTTTAAAAAGTGGGCGTGTTCTTCATCCAATTTTGCTAATTTTTATTTAGCACATATATAGTAATAGTAGCAGCGTTCCTGCCAAATTTCATCATGATATCTTCAACGACTGCCAAATTACAGCTTGCAAAACTTTTAAATTACCTTCTTGTAAAAGTGGGCGGTGCTACGCCCATTGTCCAAAATCTTACTAATTTTCTATTCTGCGTCATAACGTCAACCCATCTGCCAAGTTTCATCGCTTTAATTGCCTTTGGCAATGAATTATCGCATTTTTTCGGTTTTTCGAAATTTTCGATATCGAAAAAGTGGGCGTGGTTATAGTCCGATATCGTTCATTTTAAATAGCGATCTGAGATGAGTGCCCAGGAATCTACATACCAAATTTCATCAAGATAGCTCAAAATTTACTCAAGTTATCGTGTTAACGGACGGACGGACGGACGGACGGACGGACGGACATGGCTCAATCAAATTTTTTTTCGATCCTGATTATTTTGATATATGGAAGTCTATATCTATCTCGATTCCTTTATATATGTACAACCAACCGTTATCCAATCAAACTTAATATACTCTGTGAGCTCTGCTCAACTGAGTATAATAATGATTTTGCTAATGTATTTAAATCAATGAACGTTTTGGTATATTCTACGAATATTTTTTTAAATAAATCTTTTAAAACTAAGTAAGTGCGCATGACACTATCCAGGCTTTTTCGTAATTTGTTAAAATTTTGCAATATTTATCTTGATAACAGAAATAATAACAATGACATATGAAATCACAACAAAATCCCGTTAACAAATATTGCTTGTCACAGTTATAAATTGTAATAGATCTCAATCAGTAAGTAATTGCATTGTCAATCCACTTACCAATATACTTTTGTTGTAATTATTTAATTATTTTAAATTTGAATGATAATAATCATGTCATAACAACAAATGTTACGAATGCGTCTGCCTTGTTATGAGTTACTGGTGAACATTTGGATTAGGGATGCTGCGAACATTCTATTTGCAAACGCGAAGTTTTTCTAATAAATTGAAAAGTTCCAATTTGAAAAGAAGTACTTCACCTCATTAGTTTTCCGCAGACACAACTCTCATAAGAGCAATGCCGGTGATCCTTCTAAACTATATAACCATCCAAGGTTAAAGTCAAAGAAAACCTCACATACTGAATGTATCCATAGTGTTACCGGAATTTGTTTGACGATCAAGGAGAAATATCCAATCAGGCGCCTAGACTTATGACATAAAATAACTCCGTCCTCTTGGCAAATACTAGAAGTTTATTAGAACCTATGTTAATTGCCGTCTTCAGATCTGACAACTCTGCCGGCCCTTGTAGTTGAAACCTTGACCTATCGAGCACAGAATACTGTGACGAATATTTGCATCAATAAGTGATACTCACATCACTAAGGTTATTAAATAAAGGCACAACAACAATAAAGCAAGCTGTCACTCTTGTGTACATCAAATCAATCATCATTTACCCACATAAATACAAGGCAACGAAGAGATAACTCACACATCCAACCGCATATGACTATGGGAAACGCCTAAACTACAAATATACATTTGTTTCGCTGGTAACCTAGCAAGAGATTCTAAAAAGCGAAACGTCTAGACTTTTGGAGAAATATGCTGGCGAGGCAGCAGGGAGTACAAAAGCAGCGCAAGCTGAGCAATGATGGATCTGTTTTGATTTAAGCACACTATTGGTTGTGAAGTATAAGTGTTATTGTGAAGTACTCTGAAAGTAGTCTAATAAAGACCATTTTGCATTGTTGTATATTGGAGTTATTTATTCGACAATTTAGCGATTCGAATATTAGCGGAAGGTTTAGAATAAGCAGAATTTCCCTAAATTCATTACGATACTAATTTAAGCCGTAATCAGTCATATCCTACATCTGCTGTTACTGATAAGACATAAGCATATAATGCCAGAAGCCTTTATCCCATTAGAATCCCCAACATGAATCTTAAGCCTTCTCTCTTGAGAGATATGAACAACTATGTGGGTGTAATATCGTAAGATTTGCACACGATCTTATACATTTTGCAGTCCTACGCTTCGATTCACGGCTTTTCTGCTTTATTGATATTTTTTGTCATTTATATTGAAACGCCTACCGCCTGAGAGGCAGTACAGTGATATCGCAGCCTGTAGGGTCTACTTATTTCTGGATCGAAACAATGTACAGCAGGCCCGGCCCGTGCCGCCAATTTGGAGCTATCGATATACACGTGTATCATAAGTTTTGCCATTTCCGCACATTTGCGCCAGCCTTCCGGCTCTACTGTGGCTCAAAGAATTTTTTCCGTCACGTTAGGCTATTTACCATGTAGTAAGTTCGCCCAATATTAAATAACCGGTCCAAAACAAATAACAAAAAATATTTATAGAGATTACCGTTAGTTTGAAATCTATATGAACTGGGACACAAATAGGTACCACAGATGAGGACTAAAGTTTGTACGTTCGTAAATTAGTGTTTATCATTATAATTAATTGGCGCCAGCATGTGTAGGCTATTTTACCCGCTGCATAACACGCTACGTCAGCTATCTGTGTTCCGCAATAACTTACGCCGATTGTGTGCACCCAGCGACTCCAAGTCTTCATCCACTTCTCCCACATAACTCAATGGAGGTCTCCATCTAAATCTGCTTCCGAAAAAAAGGTGCATTTAAGAATACTCTCTTAACCGGTGCGGTTTTGATTCTCTAACCAAGTCAGACACGCCTTTCAATTACGCTGATATGTGCGCAAAGCTCATACAACTTAATTTAACCTCCTTCGATACAAATCCTTATTATCATGGAGAGGATCAAAAACTTCAGGAGAACTTTTCTTTGGAATACTACAAGAACCATACCATCTTCTCCTAAACCTTCCATGATTCCGAGCCATATTTCAGGACAGGTATGATGATATACTCATAGGGCGTGCTTTAAGGCGGCGTCTGGAAAGCCAAGTTTTACAAGCTAAACGAGGGCCCTTTCATTAATGCTTCAATGCCAAACCAGTAAGGTAATCAGAGATAATTTCGTCGGCTTAGAGTGTAAATAGCTTAGAGTGTAACATTTTTGTCAAAAACTACTTTTAATGCATTCTCCCAGAGCAAGAGATATTACGTGATCCAAGAACTAACACCACATGATTCCATATGATGGCTATTCTCATCCGTCTCCAATTCTCACTACCAAACCAGGTACGGAACTAACGCAGCTATTATGGTCTTTTAAAATCTGTTCATCCGATCTTGAGTTATAAAATTACCAACAGATTATGTACACGCTTTTATATATGAAATTAAACTATTCCAAAGGCTGCTCAGAGCAAAGCAGTACCAAATATTAAGCTTGTCGTGGAAGAGTTCCTGTACTAAATTTCAAGCGAGACCTGGTTCGCTCAAGTTCATTAAAAAAAAAAAACTATTCAGTGAAAAAATCGGGAATTACCGCTCTTAATTTTTGTATGGGAAAATTAATTGATTTTCTCGCAACCTCCACTGAAATTAACTGAAGCCGAATGTGTTAAGATTGCATATTTTGATTACAATCACAGTATTTGAATGCTTCTCTAAATTGATTGCAAACGAAGTGGTTACAGTTAAGCTGATTGTAGATTGCTATTTTTACAACCACAAAAAATCAATCCGATTGCAATATTTGTGATTGTACAATTTACAATATACAATTAATAAAAAGAGCATTCAAATTTGATTACAATTAAGGGAGCACTTGCTGTGTTTTTTTTTTACACGTAGTTGTATAGTATACGCATTCTCGGGGGAAAAAACGCTTATCACCACTTAGATAATGGTTAGTAGACCCATCTAGCGGCAATTGCTGAAGACTCGCGGCAGTGGTAAATAGCTCGCTACAAAATGGGTTGTGCTGAATATCGGAGACACGCCTCTGTAGGTCATATTGTATAACCTATAGCTCAATCGGTTGCGGTGAATAGTGAACACACACTTTTCGGTCACAGAAGCGGAGAATAGTGTAGAGATAAAATTGAGAGACGCATTTAGCAGTTCATTTAAAGTTTAAGTGCATATGTATATACATGTGAAAAAAAAAACAAACAGATCTAATCATTTATTGTAAATCAAATGATTTTTCAGTACAAGTTAAACTCAGTTCGTCATTTAAACTACGCTAAAACTTGCTCTGCAGTTTTTCAGCCCACTTTAACAGATGTATAAGCTGAGCTTAAGAGGCCGATGAGGCAGGGTTAAACACTACTTAACCTATCAGTTGTTTGCGATCGTTCGCAATGGCGTCGAATATACGTAGGAAGCATTTGGGCTTGAGTACCATAAGAGCTCATGTTGATAAAAGGCATACTTCTTAAATGTCAAGAGTTGTTTCGAAACTGTGGCTCAACTTAAGAATCATAGCATTTTCACGAAAATAAAATAAAACATGTATAACTATTTATTTCTAATTTATAAGGATTTATTTATGCTGCCAACCAGGTGTATGTTTCTCACAATGAACAGCTGTTGACGTTGGCATTACCACCTTGGAGAAGATTTTGTTTTCAACTCCACCTCAACTCGATATACAATGTAGGATATAAACTAAAGAAATGTGCTACATATACATTTGAAACTATATATATCTCAAAATCTCTCAAAGGTTGGAGAATAGTGTGGCGAATGTTGACATCACTAGGCTGTTAGTAAATAATCACGCAACAACAACAACATTAAGCAGCCACTCTTATATACATGTCCACATTAAAGCTACAACACTTATGTAGAAGGCGACGAAGAGATATCTCTCACACACACATGTAGTGATCTGCCGATGTAGTTACTCACGCATATGCACGCATATGGCTATAAACTACAAACATACACGTAAGCTGGTAACCAAGCATGAGCTACAAGAGTTCTGGAAGGTGAAACGTCTAGACCATTGGAGAAAGACGCGGCCGAGACAACAGAGAGTATAAAAGCAGCGCAAGCCGAGTAATAAGTAAACAGTTTGATTAAAACACGCTATTGTGAAGTACGTGATATTCAAGTGTAATTGTACTACTACCAAAGTAATCTAAATAAAGACCAGTTTACAATACTGAATATTGGAGTGATTTATTGAACAGTTTAGCGATTCGAACGTTAGCAGAAAGTTTCAAATAAGCGGAATTTCCCTAAATTCGTTACAATAGTTTGAGAATGACGTGGGAGATCAACTCGAGAACTATAAATTTCACAAGATTTCTCAAATGCTGGATATTGATTGGAGAATGATGTTGGATACCACCTTGAGAACTAAGAGAACTTAAAAATAATTAGTTAATGATATTTGATATCAGCTGCAGAGCTAGATGTATGTTTTTCTAAGAGCGGAGAAATATTTTTTCCATCTTTGTTGGATAAATAAAATACAGCTGTAGCCGTATCTACAAATTATCTAGATAACAAAAAATCAATGTTGCCGTAAAAAAATTTTACGCCCAAAGGCGGCTTTAAACTGTGACAGAAAAACTGCGCTGTAGTTTAACTGGAGCTCAAATTTGACAAAAATTTAAGCAAACTTAGCTTAACCAACTACAGAAATTCGGGCCTTAATTGAGCTAAGATGTTAAAACTAAATAACATTCGCCAACGCATTTATATTCGAAGATGTAAGATTTAAGATATCGGTATTCGCCTGACAAATTACCTAAGATTTGGAAACATCACCAAATTATACTCAGCAAAAAAAAAAATAACTAATAATTAAGTTACTAAATAATTTAATTTGTTAATTGTGCAATCAGAATTCAACAAAGTCTGTTTGTAGTTTTCACTATCATAAAAAATTTAATTACTGATGAACTATTTACTTATTTAAGAAACCAGATCATGATTTACGTATTTGCTGTAATTTTTTAAATGATTTATTTATGTACATGCAAACACTAAACATAAATGAATTAGAAATATATATCTACGTACATGTATATGTATGTAGGTACCTGCAAATTTTTATGGACGAATAAATCTAATGAATGAAAATAAATAATTGTAAATATATATGTATTTAGGCGACTTTATGCGGGATGTGGATTTATGTGTGAAAAGCTGTCAGTGGCTTTGGGTCAATTATTCAATAGATGTTGGGTTTCATTTTTTACAGCGTACTTATGAAGTTTAGGAGTGGAAAAATATTTGCTTATACTTCTCGCAATACAAATAAATATGTAAATATTTTTTTCGATCTTAATCTCGCATAAAAAGGTCCTTAAAAAATAATTTAAAGAAATTTGTAAGTTAAACGGTTTTATTGAAAACAATATTTACATCAAGTAATAATAATACTAAAAGCTAGAAAATAATTAGGTAGGTCCTAGGTACTAGTCATCACACTCCTCATCAATCTAGGGCGTTGATCAGACAATTAAATAAAAGCGTTCGGCGTGTGAAATTTCTAAAAATGTGAGGCGTAGCATAACCTGATTCAGTTGGTATAACCTAAGGTTCAGTTGGTATTACTTATACATATTGTTACAATTACGAGTGACACTAAGTGATACTCACATCCCTAGTCTGATGCTAAGTAAATAAAGTCACAACAACAATAAAGCAGACAGTCACTTGTATCTACATAAACGAATCAATCATTATGTCTACACATATGTAGGTATACGCAGCTGAGAAGCAAGGCACAACCACTTGCATATATCTGAGATACTCCTGAAAGTATGCAATGAGAGAAGCTATAAAATCGTGCAATTGTAGTTACAGCTGAGAAATTTGAGAGCTGATGGCCAACTAGTAGATTCTGGAAATGGAAGCGCCTAGAAGATGCGAACGTCAAAATCAGAGAGTATAAAAGGCAGCAAATGTAAAGGCGCTGGAATTCAGTTTCATTTGAGCTATCAATCAGTTTGGTTATTAATAAGCTATTCGTTGCAAAGTTTGAGTGTTATTGTGAAGTACTTTAATAAAGGCCATTTTTGCATTATTAAATATTGGAGTTATTTATTCAACAGTTTAGTGATTCGAACTTAGCAGAGGGTTGCAAATAAGAGGATTTGCAAGTAAATTCGTTACAATATGTATATATATGAAAATATCATTTGTAAAGACATGAGCGGTTGACTATCAATAGAAATCTGACGCGTCCAACGCTTTTATTTAATTGTCTGATCGACGCCCTAGATTGATGAGGAGTGTGATGACTAGTACCTAGGACCTACCTAATTATTTTCTAGCTTTTAGTATTATTAATACTGCATGCAAGTATTGTTTTCGATAAAACCGTTTAACTGTAAATTTTTTTTAAATTATTTTTTTTTTTCATGTTTTTAGTCTTTATTTAATTGCCTATTATTTCTGATTCTATTTAGTTCATTTAGTGACTCATTATTACAAGGACTCTTTCCTGACAATTTGTTACAATCTAAGTCATCAATACATAATCCTTCCAAAGCCTTTACTCGACTCTGCGCCACGTATGCTTGTCCCTCCTCCAACTCCAAAATATTTTGTTGTCACTTCTACCGGACTGTATGTAATATTCGTTCCAAATATAAGCCAAATGGGACATCATAGGTCGCTTTCTATACATGTACGTATTGTGTTCCAATTATGGACCAAATCGGACCACAAATACGATTTTTTTGAATATCTCGACCCTTGCGCCACCTAGCGGCGATTTTTTTTCATAGGTCGCTTTTTATTCTTGTATGTATTATGTGTCCCAAATATGAGCCAAATCGGACCATAAATACGATTTTTGTGAATATCTCGATCCTTGCGCCACCTAGCGGCGATTTTTTCATAGGTCGCTTTCTATTCTTGTATGTATTATGCGATCCAAATATAAGCCAAATCGGACCACAAATACGATTGTTGTGAATATCTCGATACTTGCGCCACCTAGCGGAGATTTTTCTTATTATTGCATTGTCATCGGGTTCTGAACTATATTCCAAGTTTCAGGCTTTTAGCTTATCGGGAAGTTACTTAAATTTCAATTACAATATTCGTTCACAACAGCCGTGCATGCGGCCGTGCGGCTTGCCTGTCAAGTCAAGCTAAATAAAACCGTTTAAAAACGAGATATTTGCGACGGAAACGAACGGTAGTTAAGAAGTACTTCTACAGCAGGGACAAATCTGCTGGAGAATATGAGAGACAGCCTAACGGTGATCTAGAACTACTTACTACTCTGCTGTGAAGTTTTTTAGGCCAGTTAGTTGGAACTCCTTTGCTCTGAAAGCAATAGAGGGAAGAAAATTATAGACTATGATATCAATTTAGATTAGAAAAGGACCTTGTCCTTACAGTCATACACGAAAAGAATCGGTTCA
Organism: Eurosta solidaginis; assembly: GCF_040869045.1. Lineage (NCBI taxonomy): Eukaryota > Metazoa > Arthropoda > Insecta > Diptera > Tephritidae > Eurosta > Eurosta solidaginis. The sequence goes on along the minus strand of NC_090323.1, from coordinate 204,302,895 downwards.
CTTGCACCTTGGCTACCATGTCACCTGTAGATGGATATAAATTCGAGACTGTGCGCAACGATAAATGCCCGGCGAACCCCGTTCTCATAGCACAATGCTCGAAATTCACATTTGAGAAAAAAAGCCTTCCCAGGGAGACGGGCGTCACTGTGGCAGAACTTCGATCTGTATACTGCAAAAAGTTAAACTCGTACCTATACAGAATCAACACCGATATACGCAATGTCTGTTCGGGATGTAATGCTTCTTCACATGACACCAACCATCTTTTCAACTGCAAACCAACGCCCACGTCCCCGTAGTACAACCCTATTGAAGAAGAAGAATATACTGTGAAATACTTCTATCTGGAACTGGCATCAACAGCGAAACAAATGTCAGCTTAGAAGCCAAATGGAGAATAAACCTTGTCAACAAGTTCTACTTTGAGCTGAGTAGACAATCGAAAAGAAAACCATACGTTTTCATCTTACCTATCTTGAGGTATTACCGGAAATCATTTTTAGTGTCGAGATAACATGTGATCGCCCTAGAAGTTTTCGAGTCCTTTCCGTGATGCCAACGGTGTTCATCAAAGCAGGTTTAATTATGAGCTGTTTGTGCTTTACGCAGAAATAGCCATAGTGCAGGGAATAAAAGTCAAAAGACTCCACTGGCTAAGTCATGTTACGAGAACGAAAAGTATTCCTATCGGCAAGTCTGGCTGGAAGCAGAAGACCCTCACTCAGTTCGGATGTGATGGTAGAGGAAATTTTGATTTGGCAACTGGCGCAAAATAACGCGAATCAGGTATAACTAGCGTGACTTAAGCACACGGAAGAATAGGTTGCAACACCTTTCAAGACGAGGATCGAAGCGCTAGACAGATATCGCCAAAACTGCAATCAAAGGTACAAGATACAACTGAAAACCACAAATGTACTCTTCAAATCTATAAGAATAAATTTCGATGTCTGATATCGCAAATGCTTTATCTAGCGCATTATACGAAAAGCTCGAACCCGATATGGCCGGGCTAGTACCTTAATGGTGCTTGTTGCTGGAACGTATCGGATATTTATTCGGCGATCATCAGCATTGATAACACTTCCCAAAACTTTCGGTGAGTGTCCTTATTGCTACAAAAACAACAAAGACTTAAGACTAAATCAAAGTGCTAGGAGAATGACGCGGTAGCTCTCAGCATGAGAGAGGATATAGAAAAGGAACCTACCGCAAGCTGCTTTATCTTAATTGTTTTTCGCCTCAGCTTCAGAAATTCGATTCCCTATAAGAAATCAGCAGCGCCACTAATGTTCTCATTAATTTTTTTTTATTTTGAAAAAGCATTCTCTGGAAAACCCCAAAATCTTGTTCCCCAAGTCTCTTACTATCACTATCCAGAGGTCATGCACTTTTGACAATATCAGATTAGATTACTCTTGAATTTGGCTAAAGAAAAGTTTTTCAGAAGATGAATGAGCCATTTCATATCACCGACGACCAATATGGTGTTTATACAGGTGTTGTTGCAATACTGTCAAAAGCGTCTAGACTTTGAGTGTTATTCAATCAGTCAATAGGACCAGATTTTGTATGACGCCGTGACAATTTGCGTCGCAGTTAGTCACATTCAAATTTGTTTCTATATAATTACAATAATTTCACAAACTAATTCAGAGTTACTATGACTAATTGAGGTGGTTGCATACTTCTTGCGTCGCAATGCGTTATATATACTGTGGCCTTTAATCTCGAAACAAACTCATATTTAAAGAACACCATTGATATTAAGCTCTTTTTCGCAAAGATATAGCTTACTATATTCGCCTACAACTCTTTTAAAAGATTTTAAATAAATGTGGGCGTGGTCCTTAGCCGATCTCGTCCATTTTCTAGAAATATTTCATGCCTTCAGGAAAATATATTTATGCAATCTAATTGCGATCCGTTACTTTTTCTTCGAGTTATGGCTCCCGAAACATAGAAAGTTGCTTAGCAAGAAAAGGGGCGGTACCACGCCTATTTTCAAAAATTTAATATTTTTCTATTTCTTGTTATAATTTCACTTGGGAAAAGAAATACCATGGATACAAAGCTCTTTTTTGCAAAGATATAGCTAAGGTGGGCGTGTTCCTAAACCGATTTAATAATTTTACGGCGTAATATTCCTTATAGTAAAGGCAACCTCTCTGCCGAATTTTGTTACGATAGGTTTAACGGTTTTTGATTTATGATTAATAATATTTGTAAAATTGGTTTTATCCCAAGTGGGTGGTGCCACGCCCATTTTAAATTTTTTTTATGAAGGGTCTCAATATCAGTCCACACATCAAATTCTAGGTGTATTGTTTACTAAATAATAAGTTTTTTGTGTTTTCCAAAATGTTATATCCAAATGTCAATTCCTTTTTATACTCAGCTGAGCAGAGCTTACAGAGCATATTCATTTTGTTCGCATCACGGTACCCCGTAACGGCATAAACTAATCGAGATAGATATAGACTTCTATATATCAAAACAAATAAGGAAGGCTAAGTTCGGGTGTAACCGAACATTACGTACCCTGCTGAGAGCTTTGGAGACAAAATAAGGGAAAATCACCATTTAGCAAAATTAGCCTAGGGTAACCCTAGAATGTGTTTGTATGACATGGGTTTCAAATGGAAGGTATTAAAGAGTATTTTAAAGAGGAGTGGGCCATAGTTCTGTAGGTGGACGCCTTTTCGAGATATCGCCATAAAGGTGGACCAGGGGTGACTCCAGAAAGTGTTTGTACGATATGTGTATCAAATGAAAGGTGTTAATGATTATTTAAAACGTAGTGGGCCTTAGTTCTATAGGTGGACGCCTTTTCGAGATATCGCCATAAAGGTGGACCAGGGGTGACTCTAGAATGCGTTTGTATGATATGGGTATCAAATGAAAGATGGTAATGAGTATCTTAAAAGGGAGTAATCCTTAGTTCTATAGGTGGACGCCTTTTCGAGATATCGCCATAAAGGTGGACCAGGGGTGACTCCAGAAAGTGTTTGTACGATATGTGTATCAAATGAAAGGTGTTAATGATTATTTAAAACGTAGTGGGCCTTAGTTCTATAGGTGGACGCCTTTTCGAGATATCGCCATAAAGGTGGACCAGGGGTGACTCTAGAATGCGTTTGTACAATATGCGTATCAAACGAAAGGTATTAATGAGGGTTTTAAAAGAGAGTAGCCCTTAGTTGTATATGTGAAGTCGTTTTCGAGATATCGACCAAAATGTGGACCAGAGTGACCCAGAACATCATCTGACGGCTACCGCTAATTTATTTATATATGTAATACCAAGAACAGTATTCCTGCCAAGATTCCAATGGCGTTTGATTTCGCCGTGCAAAACTTTTGTCATTTTCTTCTACCTAATATGATAGGTGTCACACCCATTTTACAAAGTTTTTTCTAAAGTTATAATTTGCGTCAATAAACCAATCCAATTACCATGTTTCATCTCGTTTTTCATATTTGGTATAGAATTGTGGCATTTTTTTCATTTTTCGTAATTTTCGATATCGAAAAAGTGGGCGTGGTCATAGTCGGATTTCGGCAATTTTTTATACCAAGATAAAGTGAATTCAGATAAGTACGTGAACTAAGTTTAGTAAAGATATGTCGATTTTTGCTCAAGTTATGGTGTGAGCGGCCAAGCGGAAGGACAGACGGACGACTGTGTATAAAAACGGGGCGTGGCTTCAACCGATTTCGCCCATTTTCACAAAAACAGTTAACGTCATAAAATCTATGCCCCTACCAAATTTCAAAAGGATTGGTAAATTTTTGTTCGATTTATGGCATTAAAAGTATTCTAGACGAATTAAATGAAAAAGGTCAGAGCCACTCCCATTTTGAAATTTTCTTTTAGTTTTGTATTTTATTGCACCATATCATTACTGGAGTTGAATGTTGACATAATTTACTTATATACTGTAAAGATATTCCAATTTTTTGTTAAAATTTGACTTTTAAAAACATTTTTTTTAAAGTGGGCGTGTTCATCATCCGATTTTGCTAATTTTTATTAAGAACACATATAGGAACAGGAGTAACGTTCCTGCCAAATTTCATCATGATATCTTCAACGACTGCCAAATTACAGCTTGCAAAACTTTGAAATTACCTTCTTTTAAAAGTGGGCGATGCCACGTCTATTGTCCAAAATTTTACTTATTTTATATTCTTTGTCACAAGGTCAACCCACTTACCAAGTTTCGTCGCTTCAGCCGTCTTTGGTAATGAATTATCGCAATTTTTCGGTTTTTCGAAGTTTTCGATATCGAAAAAGTGGGCGTAGTTATGGTCCGATTTCGTTCATTTTAAATAGCGATCTTAGATGGGTGCTCAGGAACCTACATACCAAATTTTATCAAGATACCTCAAAATTTACTTAAGTTATCGTGTTTACGGAGGGACGGACGGACGGACATGGCTAAATGAATTTCTTTTTTCGCACAGATCATTTTGATATATAGAAGTCTATATCTATCTCGATTAGTTTATGCCGTTACGGATTACCGTTATGCGAACAAAGTTAATATACTCTGTGAGCTCTGCTCAGCTGAGTATAATGATCTGGGCGAAAAAAGAAATTCATTCAGCCATGTCCGTCCGTCCGTCTGCCCGTAAACACAAATACTTGAGTAAATTTTGAGGTATCTTAATGAAATTTGGTATGTATGTTCCTGGGCACTCATCTCAGATCGCTATTTAAAATGAACGAAATCGGACTACAACCATGCCCACTTTTTCGATATCGAAACTTTCGAATAACGGAAAAAGTGCGATAATTCATTACCAGAGACGGATAAAGCGATGAAACTTGGTAGGTGGGTTGACCTTATGACGCAGAACAAAAAATTAGTAAAAATTTGGACAATGGGCGTGGCACGGTCCACTTTTAAAAGAAGGTAATTTAAAAATTTTGCAAGCTGTAATTTGGCAGCTAAGTATGTAATGTTCGGTTACACCCGAACTTAGCTTTCTTTACTTGTTTCATCCTAAGCATTTTGATATAAGGAAGTCTATATTTACTTCTATTCGTTTATGCCATTACGATCAACCGTTATATTACCAAAGTTAATATATCTACTCTGTGCGCAAAGCACGCGGAGTATAAAAACGGGAAATTTGGCTAAGCATAGTATAATTGATTAATAACTGTTTCACAAACTCAATGAAATCCCATTTGCACCTAATATCCCTAATATTAAAGTTCAAATTTGAATTAAGTCAAAGTAAAATATGAAAAAGAGCAACAACTAGTTTTTTTCGATCAATGTGTTTGTTGTTAAGAGTAACAGATGTTTTGTGAGTTTACTGATTTCACGCCTTTCTTACTATTACATTTTTCCCATTTTTTGTAATTAAAATTTGGCGCCAAAAGAAGTTAAATGTTATCTGTTTTATTGTAAATTTCTTTTGCGGTGTCTTTTTTTTTGTATATTTTGTAATTCCAAACATGTGCCAATAAGCACATTTTCCCAATTGAGTATACCTACAAATTATAGGTATGTATGTAATTTATTTAGTTTGACTGCTGAAGGCATCTTGAATTCTTTCTTAGATGACGCTAAAATCCTATTAGAATGCAATGAGTAGGTAAATAACAGAGAGAAAGATGATGCAGAAGCCGTGACAAAAGAACAATAAGTCTCGCCTTGGCTGGTTTCTAAAATACAAAGAATAACTTCTCCGATTACAGCACGCATCCATAAACTTTGTATCAAATTAGAGATGGGCATAGAACATAATGTACAATCCCGATTCCGCCTACATAACATATTTTCTCTATCAAAAAGTAGTTTCGTGAATACGCTTAATTAAACGACTCACGGCATCTGATTTCAGTTGTGTCATAGTTCCCACACGGCATGGCATGCCTACATTATTAATACCCATCTCGCGAAAACAAATTTATTGAATATTATATCTTTCATCACTTCACAGACCGAGAATATCCCCCACTGCGACTCCCAGAGGGTTAGGGGGCTTTGGATATATCCGCGACAGGTATATCTTTCCTAAAGGCGACTAAAATACCAAATTGATTCATATGGTTGTGCAGCGCATCCCATTCAAGGGGTTGTCAGTGCAATTTAAAGCTTCTCCAACCCAATTGTCAACCACTTTAGCAGCCGAAGCTCTGGCGACCCCAAGGTCGTCATGGATCTTAGAGGCGGGATGCTCTAGAAGGTTCCATGTGGTCATACTAAATCGTTCCCGAGATGATAGGGATAGTACCTTAATGGTGCTCGTGACCGGAACGTACTGGATCTATATCCGGCAAAGGACCATCAACCCAAAACCTACTGGGGTGTCCTTATCGCTACAACAACAACATCCCCTATTGGGCATTTTATTTAATATCTCGAAAACGGGTTGAGGAATCCCAATAAAAATTATTTTATAACAAAATCCTCATCAACAGCTTTCATATGTCAAGCTCCAAAAACTATGAACTTCAGCATTGAATACGTTGGTGGTATCCTATCTGAGCTATCAGCATAGTTGAAAGCGATTTCGGTGGAACAGTGTAACCGGCGTTTTGGGTCAGAAATTCTGATAGAAAATCATTCTAAATGACAAATCTATTACTAGGGCTCCATTTCGAAGTGATTTTGTATCCATGAAACAACTGAACAGCTGAATTTACATGAAAAGTCTATTTGGCTAAGAAAATGGGTATTCACAAGATATAAAGCCTTAAACCCAGTATTTTCTGCATAAAATGTAAAAAGAGGAAGAAGCAAACTACTCAAACAATCATTCAAAGAGTCACAATCGACTAGGTATTTGGTATTCGTTATATACGATCACAAAGACCCAAAATATCGATACCAACTGCAGAGCTTGAATATGCTTCCTAAACTGAAAAAAAGGACAAAGAAGGAAAGACTTAAGTTCAACCAAAGAAGTTATGCTGAAGTTCCGTAAATGTCGAGCCTATGACCGTAAATTTACTTAAACCAAATTGTTTCGTATTCAACAAAATGTGACAGAAATTTCCCCAAAATCGTTACCGCTTTGCAACAACAACAATAGTATCAAGTTTATGGAACTCAAGAATAATTTCTGGAATGAATATTCCCGCAGTAAGGCATGCCTGTCTAAAGGTGATAGTACAGGAGCGTACCTGATTAATATCCGCAAAGGGATGCGCGCAACACTTACTAACACCGTGAGGAGTGTTCCACGATAACAACAAAAATGCTTTGCTGAGTATAACGCGTGCATTGCGTTTCGGAAGTTTCTATACCTATATTATTAGGTTGTCGAAAAACCTTTTCGAGATTAAAACTGCTGATCTCGATATTCCCACCCCTATCCCAAATCTTATATACAATGTGAAAACAATATTTTGGTGATAAGTAAATTCGCCTTTAGGAAATGTTTGTCTTGTTACGCTACGAATTCATGTCTTATGAATGAGCAGTTTGCTTGAACCTCTGAGTAGTCGCGCAAGTCATATGGTTGCTGAGTCATGCAAGGCATTTGCTGGTTTATTTTTTCCCAAGCAGTCCCAAAGTTGAATACAAAATAAAAAAAATTCTATCAATTGTTCACAATATCAGTATACGAGTATATGTATAAATATGTATTATTTATACAAATATATATACCAACATACAAATGAACACCCAAAAGGCATTGAGCTGCACGCTTTTGCTTTCAGTATAATTGCTTTTATGTGTGGCATTATCTTATTGTTAGCTGCAGCTGATTCTCATATGTTGCAATATCTATCTACCTAAATGTGTGGCACATTCAAGCTAAACTCATAATGCCATTGACCCAGTAGGAAAAATTGAGGTAACGTAGCGCTATGGATGCTTGTGGTCAATAAACGGTTTCAGCATTCTATGAGCTCCGACTAAATCAAGGATTGACTGGTTGCTTATAGATTTATACCAAAATTTTATTGATATAAAGATGGAATTTGAAGCTAGTTGTATCATATTCCCCAGTTTGTATGGCTTTGGGTGTGGATAAGTTACTTTTGTGTCGACAGGTCAAAATTTTACCGAAAGACTTTTCTGGCCTTCAGTTATTCTACTTGTTTTATCCGGCACTTTTCCAATTACTATGATGAGTTATATCAAAGTCGAAATACCCTTAGTATCGGGTTCAAACAACATCAACATATGAGGCTAAACCCAAGTGGAATAATTATTTGATGGGCGTAGTAGAATCTGTGGGAGCTGCAGCAGTTTTCAGTGCAAAAAGCAAAGTTTTGAAGTCAATCAGAAAATAATCTGCTGTAACGATATCGATGTATGCTCCCTGGAAAGCAAAGTGGAGCATTGGGGACTAGATTGAGCATTGAGAAGATATTGTTCCCTTCAGCTCGGTAGGATCTGGAGTTTAGATACTCCATTTGGAAAATATGTTATTAAGTAATACATATATAAATCGAGTTATGAATATTGTAATGAATTTGCTGCTTTCAACTACGAGCTCTGCCCAATATTATTGAGGCGTTCCCGTGTTTCGTACCATAAGGCTAATTTACGTATTCTCAAAGGCGACACGCTTTCCGTACATTATAATTCTAGACTAGTCCATTCTTATAACATAAATACATCATACAAGGCAAAGAGGAGATACCTATACATCACAGGAGTCTTCAAGCATACGATTCAAATGGTCTACAAGATTGTTGTTTTGTAATAATGTTGAATAGTATACGAGTTGAGAATGTTTTCTTTCGACTTTATAAGAAAAAGCTGAGGCGAAATCACTTCTGCAGGATCAGCAACTTAGTTTCAAAAAGCTGGGCCAACTTACTTTGTGGAATTGCAACAAAAAAACTTCAAAAGATAGCTAGCATGGCTACAATGGCCCTTAACCATGAAATTTCATTCCGCAATGAAAAGATGTTGCACAGATAAAATGCTCTGCAGCCTATATAATTAATATTCCTACTGGGGCCTACCTATGCATAAACATGCACACATAGACTTACTTACACACACTGTGTTCATAGTAGTGTATGTGGGTCATTCCATGTACATAGGTAAGAATTGGTTTCATGACAGTCTAAAGTAGCGTTAGAGCATAATGGGTCTCCACAACTTAGAGTAGGCGCCAGCACATGCGATGTACGAATGTAGAGACAGGAATTAAACAGACTATTAACAAAAACCTTATATGGTTCTTCGATAAACCACCGGATCAAACGACATTACTAAAGACACGAGACGACTTCTATTGTACTTTTTTTAAGTCTATCTATAATATTGACGATGAATCTCAAAATTCGAATTTGTGTATTAACCACTGCTTCTAAAAGACTGGAGGCAGGCTTATAACAATTGCAGGTTGTCTTTCTCTCCACTTAGGACGTCACTGAGGCTGACGACAGAGTTGAAGGGAAAAGCGTTGCTATAATATAAAGATTGAAATCTATGGAAATTATTTCTTATGGAAAATTGTAAAAGTGGTCAGCGTGCCAGGAATGTTTAAAAGCTTGTATAATATTAGAAAATAAAAACTGCCTCCTGCCCAGCATAGCTTAAAGCGATCACTCTGCCGCCAGCATAAGGCTTTCAGAGGCGTGAAGTAGGCAAAAAACCTGACCGCCTTATAGCAGCGATCTGAGTTCTCAAGCAACCTACAGCTCGTTATTAGAGCTATCCAAGACGCATGTGAAATAGAACAGTAATAAATTGTTTGGCCCTGATCAACGGAACGTCACCTTCGGTAAGATTGTCAATCTCAAAATATCTGAAATCAGAAACAACCTGAAACACAGAAGAAGCACGCAGGAACCAACCAGATCAGACGCACAGCCTAGTGGCTGCTACTTCTATCAAACAAGCACATACCGCTAGAAAAATAATATAATGATATAGTAACATAGCGATAAATTTTTGATAACAATCGGTAACTCATCGGTAGCACGCCGATGAAAAGTAAGATAGCTTTTCGATAAATAGTCGATAAATTTTCTGGTATTGGTAACTTTTCGATAAGTAATAGGTTACTTTTTTATAATAAATCGATAACTTTGGTGTATAAAAATTGACAGTACTCCGGAAAAAATTGGTTACTTTTCGATAGCTTACCGATAACCTTTAAATAAGTAATCGATAACAAATCAAGAACGTTTCGCTTACATATCGATAACTTTTAAATAAGTAACCGATGACTTTTCGATAATAAATCAATATCTTTCTGATAAAAAACCGATTTGTCGTCATTAAAAAATCGATATCACATTTATAACACGAGGATGCGACTGCTCGATAACTTTTTAACAAGTAATCGATGACTTTTCGATAGTAAATCAATATTATTTCCATAAATCGATATCTCATCCATAATCCCTGTTATCAATAGTAACTTCATATCGATAAAAATCGATATCTCATCTAAGACCTTTGTTATCGAAAATAAATTTATAACACTTATAACATGCGCCCACACTTAGTCCACGCTCGTATGCTGTATTTCCCCTACCGTGAGCAAGAATGTTTACACGTCAAAAAAACTTAGCTAGTAGATTATTTAAGGCTTTAGGTATTTATCTGCCAAGCTTCATACAGCGCCGTCCATCTTTTCTAGCGTAATTGAGTAACAAACCGCACCTTCCCCCTGGCGAATCCTGTTTCTTTAGCAGCCGAGGCTCTGGCGACCCTAAGTTCCTTATCGAAGTACCAAATCGTTCTCGAGATAGTCGGGCTTTTACCTTAATGGTGCTTGTTACCAGAACGTACCGGGTCTATAACTGGCAAAGGACCATCAATATCGATAACATTCTCCAAAACCTTCGGGGAGTGCTTATATCGCTACAACAACAGCAACAATAAAAAAAAGAACATTTTCATATTTGGACATCCCAACATCCAAAACATTCACTTTTAAAAAGCCCTAAAGAGATATCATCTTCTCCAAACTATTTTCAAACCTAAAGTTTTCAATTACTATATTTATCGATTTGACATGGAGTTACCCACATGCAACATTGCTTTGAGCCATCGATAAGCCACCAGTTTCACAAGTTCATCAACGCCTTCCAAAGTCATAAATACCCCAGCTGACTTGGTTTACGTGTATGTATGCATGTATTTATGTATGTATGGGTGCACGTATCTATGTATTAATATGGTATGCCCCATTACTATTATTGTTGTTATGCTTTCAATTTCAGTTTTTAGAGTTTGAATGTGTGTTGTTGTTGTTGTAAATATATATATATATATTTTTTTTAACACAGCTTAAGCTAGTTGGCCCAAGCTGGTCGTGCGCATTGCGATTTTTTTCGAGCTCACTATTAAAGTGCGCGTCTTAGTGAACAGTCGGTCTGATGGTTGTGGTCAGTTAGTTTACCATTTAAATTTGGCTTTAATAGTTTAGCTTGGAATACGTGCTGTTATTAAAAAAAGTTGCAAAACAAAACAATTTCAAAATTTGTACACAAACAAAAACTTAATAAATTGTAAAAAAAATTATTTGTGTGATTTCTGTGCAAAAATGTTGATGAGAAAAAAACAACAAAGTGCTTGAAACGAATATTAGAAAAAGCATTGTGAAAAATCAGCACTTACCATGTAATGGTATTTCCTGTCTCCAGCTCAGTCTGAATGTTGTGGAAGACGCAAACCGTCTAAAATTGCAAGCATTGTTGTTGCCATCAATCGGTGCCGGTAGCAGCTGGGCAAACGTAAATTATTGTCCAGTTGTGATATCTCACATAAGGAGATATTTAAATAAATATTGACAAAAACTGCAACAAACAACAGCAACAAAAATCACTATAAATAAATAACTTATAGTTGTATATACCCAGTTGCTAATGTATATATAAATTCTCGAGTCCCTAAGTTGTACGCAATGAACTCTAATCGTCAGCTTTGCTTTAAATTTGATACAGAAATAGCGTATAACCTTGGTGCTTTAGACTACAAGTCATGGCACATGACACAATTGGAATTTAGTGCATGCCAGAAGAAGTGTAAAAGAAACGGATCTTTTAGAAAAAATCGTATCTATGTTATGAGAGATAGATGGTGAGGGATGAGGAGAGCAATGGAGAAGAGTTTTAGAGGTGGCGGGAGAGACTAGGTGACTGCAAGCAAAATGTGTATTAAGTGGGACTTCAAGATGACGAACCCGCCGACTATCTTCAACAAGTGTTAGAAAGAGCCGATAGAGGCAGATTTTCTATTTTTAGAGGTACAATAACTAATCATGAATATTAGTTGTTATTGCTCAATATTTAAAAACAATTTTAAAGCAATTTTTTCACCTAAGTTTATTAAAATCTTAAGTTTATAGAAATCTCTTCCAACAAATTTCTCCTGGGAGTGGAATTCGAACTACACACCTGCTATAATCGACCTGCTGACAAACATACTCAACCAAAGCCACTTTTTGTTGTTGTACAACTTTTTCCCAATTGCCTTTTGCTGCATATTTTTTATTATTACTTACTGAATTGGCTCTTCCTGTGCCCGTTTTCTGCGCTCGCCAGGTCAATGCTCCAGCTATTAGGGGCGGCAGAGTTGCAGCGCTCGAGACTGCAATTAAGCTAGGTCCTAGAAAATTTTTAGTATTTGCCAAGAAGACAGAGTTATTCAGTAACATAAGTCCTGACATCTAATTTGTGTACTTCCGTTTGGTCGTCAAACAAATTCTGGTAACACTATGGACACATTCAGTCTGTGTGAGGTCCTTGCGACCGGCCAGTTCAACCGAACCTAACATACTTAAGTGGCGCTTAACCATTTAAACGGTTATAGCCTAACATCAACGTAAATCGTAAATTTTAAACATTTGCCTAGCTAGTCAATAAAAAAAAAGAGTTCATCTTTATCCGAGACTCGTTTGGAGTCTGATTTTAAGCCCAGTGCATAACCCACTTAGCGGGGATAAAACATTTATGGTACACATTTATATAGCAAGCCGCGTGATTCAAGACAGATACCCGCTTGCAGTCGCACCTCAAGGCAGATCAAACGCTGCTGATGAAGTATCTCCCGCTAGCTGGCTACCCAGACGATACTAGACCGCAAGCGACCGAAAGTAATGAGTTCAGGAATAAGGATCCGATGGATGGGATGCTGTCTTGCGCTGCTACGATTAGAAAATTTAACATTTACCCGGCGTGCCTAGCTGCTATTTAAGTCCTAAGCTCAGCTTAAACATCTTTCAAGCAATTGCCATCATCCGTAACTTGGCCATATTGTTATTTTAACGGCGAAAATTAACAAAGGAACTTACAAAATCAGCCATACTCGCTGGAAGGGTCTACCAAAGCATCCAAGAATCGTCTCTGTGTAAAGTGTAAAACAGTTGTCTTCGTATTCTTCCTCTTGTAGCAATAAAGACACTCCGTAACGGGGGGCGTTATCTTTGATGATGGTCCTTTGCCAGGTATTGATCCAGTATGTTCCAGAAGGTAACATCAATCACGTACTAGCCCGACCAACTTGGGTACGATTTTATGTGAACAGGTCGAGCCTTCCAAGTCTATGGATTTTAGTATGATCTTTATGTCTGAAGTATAAAGATATTATGTACCTCTCGTGGTAGTGTTGTAAGCGTTATTCTACGACCTCGTTTTCTGTAGTCACGGTAACCATATTGCGTTTGTCATCGATTGCCAGATTGGCTTAAAAGTCGACAACGTCTTCTTTTTTTTTTCTCGAAGCACTGTTGGCAAGTATCTTGGGAATTTGGTTGGTGGATTCCATAGTCTTATCTAAATATGTTCAGGGTGGAACTGCTTATCACGTTGGTGGCTTAGCTGATTACCACTCGTTCCTTGATTTTATTTTCCAACCCCTTCAGAAGGTCCTCACATGCTTTTCGGGTGCACGTAGACTATAAGTATGTTAAAAAGATCGGCGCCAGTGCAAATCTTAAGCTGCTTGCTCTCTTCTGGCCTCTTTCCCCTAAGTCGATAATTCAACGACATTGAATAATGAATCCCTCTATCATTATTCAACATCGTATTATCATGAACCGTTGTATTATTTTTACCTGATAGTGCTTTATATACTTCTCGCCATATTTTATAGTTGCTCTCATAAATTCAGCTGGGATCGCATCCCTGCTCGGGCGCCGTGTATGAGCGATTATCGAATCCCCACGCACGCGCATAAGGCTTGAGGTGTTAGAAGAACAGCGGTCCCAAGAAATAGGGTCCAGGATGACCTGGCTTAGTAGTATACGAGGGAGAGAGTAGTTGATTGCGGAAAGTGTCGGGGACTACTTCAACGGTATGATGATCGGTGGTCGGCGACAATTGGGTAGACGATCGCAAGAGTAGCAGAGAAACTAAGATCTGTCTAGGGTCGTAAAAAGCAAAGAGAATATCGGGACAGCAAAAGTTGTGTACCATCTGAGCGGCCGAGTATTGAAATGGCAGTGTCTGAGCATAATCTGAGAACTAAAAGTTTAACTGAATAATAATTTGTAAACGGACAACAAAAAATGTTCAAACGTCATCAATACTTTAGTACTGATGATATAAGCCAGTCGGAAAACTTTGTAAAACCGCCGTGAAGCTCTATCCTGAGGAGTAGTATCTATTATCGAAATATAGTGCGGCAACGGAGACTATAGCTTCCATCAACTAGCTCCCCCTGCCTTTGTTATCTATCATTGGGAAGAACGAATGTCCTATGTAAAAATTCTTGTCGACTAGTGTCGTTTATATACATTTTTTGCAAATTACCGTTACATATGAAATCAAACGTTTTGTGATTTACCGCTTAGTTAGGTTGAGCGAGCTTTTGACGAAGCGAGTAATTTTGTTTAATTTTCTATGGCGAATTTTGTTTATTGTTAATAGGTGCTTGTTTGTTTACAACCATAAACACTAAAAAAATATAAAATTTTTAAATAATGCCAGAATAATTTAAAATTTGGTTTTTTACAATTTGACCGTTACTAACCTTGTTCCGATATTTCATTTGAAAATGCCCTACATTAGCGAAGTCGACAAATCGTTGAAGTGCACTGGCTTATTAGGTGAAAACTAGGCTCAAAAGCATTCAGAAGTCCATACTAAGTTTAAACTTCACCCTAGACGAGCTCATTCGCATGGAGTGCATCTAAAAATATGAGTTTAATTTTTATTTCATTTCATTCCTGGGTTCTATATTTTGAATTATATATATTTGTGCTACATCCCTGGGTTAGACATATAAAAGGATGACTAAAGATCCAGCAGTCCGTGATCTTGCCTGTGTTTCATCGCCGCGGTTTACAAAGGTCTTGTTTTTACAATACCTGGAATCAATTTTGTCCAGCCGTGCCGAGTCCTTCGTGGCCTCAGCCGAGGCGCAATAACCTTGCTAAGGTTTTGTCATCGTAATGCGTATGGCATTTTTATATACCCTCTGGGAGGCTATATAACGCTCATAGTCCCTCCTTGCATAACGGAGGAAACGCGTTCGTGCTCGTAGGTAATGGACAAGAAATTGTGCACGCTAAATGCAAACTTTTCTTTAAAGACCCTCATACTGTCTGTAGATTAAATGGTAATCTTGTCGAATAGGGTCAAGGTGTTCGTTTTGGATTTCTCTGTGGTGAATTCATCTCCCTCTCCTACTACATCATAGAGTATCAGATGAAGATCCGTCATTTTTACCATCTCCTTATGTTGGTAGAAATATTGATTAGCAGAGGGTGCACACCTTAAAGGGAGGGTCCGTCACAGTAGCCAGCTTACCGCAGTAAAGCCCTTAATACAACCCACCTTGCTCGGACGGTAAAGGAGTGGACCGAGCAGCTATTCAATAACTGTTCGCCACCCATCAAGCCGTTTACACGGGTAAATCTACAACTTGGTTTAGGATGATATTGCTGCGATAATCCTTATATTTCGCGCAACAACGGATGGTATCTACACACTGATTTAGGTCAACCGGAAAAATCGGTAGACTTAACCGAAAAAAGAAATGTAAATTAACATTTCTCATCCCTCCTTCCATCCATCCGTCAGCCTATCCATCCGTAGACGCATCCTCGCATGCTTTTTGCAATACCCTTCATTTGAAGAAACGTATTATTATGAAATTTGATATATTATTTCTTTTAAGCAAAAGTGAAATTCCTACAAAAAATGCGCGTAATCGCCTTGTGACCACGCCCACTTTTTATATACCAAACATTTCCCATAAATAGAATTCCTCGGAATTTCAATATCTAATAAATGTTTTCGGGCATGGCTATAAGAAATACGAGACTTTCCTTCTAGTTTCTCTCATATTGGAATCTCAACGAAGTTTCCAATATGAAACATTAGCCCCTTCACCGCATTAAGGCTACCAAGAATGAAAAGCTCAACTTAAAGAAACTGGTTATAAAAATTGTATGGGAATTTTGTTAGCAAATTTTGCTACTCATTTACGTCAAAGGAGTTTAACAAAACGGAAATTTACTGTCTCGTATTGTATGCGTATTTTTGTTGTTGTGGCTGTTGTTGTTGTTGTTGTTTATAATTTTCCGTCAACTATGTTTAACATCAAAATAAAAATACTAAAAATGCATGCAACTCATTGACAATTTGCATGTTGATTCAGCTTAGGCCTGTCGGTTGACTAGATTTTGCGCTCATTAACCGACTGCAAATATAAATAAAATGCAATATAAAGATCACATCCATATACACACTTGTAAATATGTGCATGTATTCATTTGTATAGATTTTTAAATCAATATTTATATATTTTCAAGCTAATCAGTGCCATTATAACTTCAATCTACAAATAATGTTCCTGTGACGAGCCATTTTTGAAATTATAAAATTTAATTAGATTTTTGGCTTTGTTGCATGCTTAAAAAAAAAGTACACTAAACAGATGTGCTAAAAATTAAAATAATATTAATTAAAATAAAATAAATAATAAAAAATAATAATAAAAAAAAACGTGCAACAAATTGTTATCTCAAGCTGTACTACTTTAATATTGTGAAAGACCGATGTGTAATTTGTGTTACCGTAAACAAACAAAAACACCAACAAAACAATTGTGAAAGTTTGCTTTATTAATATGACTTTAAAATAAGTTGAAGTACACACTTAAATTAGTCAGTTACAAATATCCACACCAACAGTCACTGTCATATCACTTCACTTCTTTGCCATCATGCGACCTTTGATTGTTGCGCTGCTGCTCACTTTAATCTGTTTTGATGGTAAGTTGGAAAAGTGTCATTGAAATGTTAGTAAAAAAGCAAAAACTTCAAAAAGTAAAAAGAAGAAGAGAAAAGCCAAAATTATTAGCGCATACAGATAATGTTCGTGCTGTTTGTTGTTGCAGCATTGCGTTTAATTTGTATTATATAATAAAATAATTTTAAAAAAATTTTTAAGTTAAACGGTTTTATTGAAAACAATATTTACATCAAGTAATAATAATACTAAATGCTAGAAAATAATTAGGTAGGTCCTAGGTACTAGTCATCACACTCCTCATCAATCTAGGGCGTTGATCAGACAATTAAATAAAAGCGTTGGACGCGTGAACTTTCTTTACACATTTCTTTATAATTCTGCTACGTATTTAGTTTGTTGGTGATATTATATTTTTAATATACAAGCATATGTATGTACGAAGTGAACACTTATCTTTAATCATATTCTGTTTCATAATAATTCTGCAATTTATTAAATATACAAATGTACATGTTAACTTTTACTATAATTTCATAAAGAAGTTTCCTTGTAAATTTGCCTAACGACCATCTACATACATATCAGAAATCGAACACAACAACGTTCGATTACATTGGGCAACATGATCGTGTTCAATGATCCAACTTGCGTAAACGAACATAATCGACATTGATTTAAAATCAGGGACGGAAAATAATAATTATTTTTTTTTTTCGGAGTCGAAAAAGTCCTGGTCAAAAAATTGTCCTAGGTGAAAATGTTTGAGTTCCCAAGTATCCCTATAGCAATATCATGTCGAACCATGCATCCTTTTTATTTTTCGAACTTTTTCCATAAAAGTCCACATATAAAAGTTAAATCTGTATTTTTATTTTTTTAGTCCGATAGAACTAGTTAAACTCGGACTTTTAAAAATAAAAGTCCCGAAATAAAAGTTAAATCAAGACTTTTACTTTTTAAGGCCGAAATAAAAGTCCCGCTTGATAACAAAGAAACGGCTTATCCGAATTAAAAAAATTTGGTACCAATCGATTCTCCTAGATTCCTAAAATTTAAAACCTATGGACTTTTGAAAATTTCTGTTAATAATACTAGAAATTTATCATAAACAAACTAGATCGAAAATCTCGTACTATAAATGGTGAACTTGCAGTGGATTTTTGCAATAAATTTCGTTCCAATACAACTATTAGAGTGAAAATTGGTAAACCGCATTCTGCTATGATAGGAAAGCTATCCAAGAAAAGAAATGGTCGTAATCGGTCAGTAGCCACGCCTCTTTTTGTATTAGAAATTTCCGCACAGAACATGCAATATTTGAGTATCTAAAGAAGCCACGTTATTTAAATTTGGCACGTAAATTACTGCCATTGCCTGTAGTTGATCCACATAATTTTTTTGGACAATGGGCCTGGCATCAACTAATTTCCAAATAAGATTTTTTGGACTTTCAAGTGCGATAACTCGTACATACTTTGAGCAATATTTTTGCAAATTGGTAAGCGAACTTCATATTTGTATTTGTACATGCCGACGGAAAAGGTTTTAAAACCGAATTAAAGTCACACCCACTTGTATATAAAGATATCAAAACTGGCTACTTGAATTCATTGCTAAGTACGTGAATATGTCGGAGTTATTTCGGGACTATTGCGGGATCATTTGGGGATCCTTCCGGTATCATTCCTGGATAACTTTCGGGATCCCGTCAGAGTCATTTCCGGGACTTTTTCGAGATGATTTTGGGGCCCTTCCGGCATAATTTCTGGATATTTTTCGGGATTTGTCCGGGATCCCGTCGGGATCATTTCGGGACTATTTTGATATCATTTTGGGACCCTTTCCGAATCATTTAAGGACTCTTCGAAATCGGTAGTTCAGCACACATAGTTTTTTAAATTAAGAGTTTGTATGGCCATGGATTTGCTGCAAGTTATTCATAATTAAAGTTCGGTATGTTTTATTTTTAATATCTAACAGCTTTTTCGTTCCATTTTTGACTATTTTAAATGAATCCTGTAACGAACTGTTATAGCTATAACTACCCTTTTTGTAATATTTTAACCAGCTAAACACACGAAAAAGCAACACTATTTTCATCTAAAAAATTCTCTTTGGTTTTAGCTAATTGTAGTTTTACTCCTTTGTTCTATGAATAGTAATTCCTTCACCCCTGTTATATCAATTAATTTAACTTAAAAACAAAATTTTAACTTCTTGGTCAAGGCTGCAAAGATAAATAAAACACCATATATTTTGTGGTATTATAATTTATATAATTGGTCCATATTTTGGTTTCAATCTGAAACCATCCTCAGGACTAGAAAAACACAAAATTACGAATAACAAACATTAGGCATTTGCAGCAAATCCATGGCCATAAAAGCCCATAATTTAAAAAATCATGTGTGCTGAACTACCGATTTCGAAGAGTCCTTAAATGATTCCGGAAGGGTCCCAAAATGATATCAAAATAGTCCCGAAATGATCCCGACGGGATCCCGGACAAATCCCGAAAACTATCCAGAAATTATGCGGGAAGGGCCCCAAAATCATCTCGAAAAAGTCCCGAAATTACCCTAACGGGATCCCGAAAACCATCCAGAAATTATACCGGAAGAGTCCCCAAATGATACCGAAATAAACCGGACGCGAGCCCGAAAACCATCCATAAATGATCCAGGAATACTCCCGAAAAAGTCCCGAAATATTCCTCACGGAATCCCGGCCGGATCCCGGACGGATCCCGAAAACTATCCATAAATGATGCCGGAAGGATCCCCAAATGATCCCGAAAAAGTCCCGAAATGACCCTGACGGGATCCCGAAAGTCATCCAGGATTGGTACCGGAAGGATCCCCAAATGATCCCGTCAATAGTCCCGAAATTACTCCGACATATTCACGTACTTAGCAATGAATTCAAGTAGCCAGTTTTAATATTTTTATATACAAATGGGTGTGACTTTAATTCGATTTTAAACTTTTTCCGTCGGCATGTACAAATACAAATATGAAGTTCGCTTACCAATTTGCAAAAATATTGCTCTAATTATGTTAGAGTTATCGCACTTTAAAGTCCAAAAAATCTTATTTGGAAAGTAGTTGGTGCCACGCCCATTGTCCAAAAAAATTATGTGGATCAACTACATGCAATGGCAGTAATTTACGTGCCAAATTTAAATAACGTGGCTTCTTTAGATACTCAAATATTGCATGTTCTGTGCGGAAATTTCTTTATACAGAAAGAGGTGTGGCTACTGACTGATTACGACCATTTCTTTTGTTGGAAAGCAGAATGCGGTTTACCAATTTTCACTCTAATAGTTGTATTGGAACGAAATTTATTGCGAAAATCCACTGCAAGTTCACCATTTATACTACGAGATTTTCGATCTAGTTTGTTTATGATACATTTCTAGTATTATTAACAGAAATTTTCAAAGGTCTATAAGGTTTTAAATTTTAGGAATCCAGGAGAATCGATTGGTACCGAATTTTTTTAATTCGGATAAGCCGTTTCTTTGTTATCAAGCGGGACTTTTATTT
Source organism: Eurosta solidaginis (assembly GCF_040869045.1). Lineage (NCBI taxonomy): Eukaryota > Metazoa > Arthropoda > Insecta > Diptera > Tephritidae > Eurosta > Eurosta solidaginis. The sequence continues at coordinate 204,282,204 of NC_090323.1, read as the reverse complement.
CGGCCTTAAAAAATAAAAGTCTTGATTTAACTTTTATTTCGGGACTTTTATTTTTAAAAGTCCGAGTTTAACTAAACTAGTTCTATCGGACCAAAAAAATAAAAATACAGATTTAACTTTTATCTTGGTCCAAATATATTTAAAGTCCAAAGTTAATAGTTTTGCAAGGACTTATATTATAAAAGGAATAACAGTTTCAGCCCCTGTCTAAAATCAACCAACTTATTGTATGTGTGAATATAATCAATTCAGGCGTTTGCTCGTTTGCCTGAACCGCGATTACATTCATCGGAATGAAAAGGCAAATATGAAGACTCCATGCGTTTGAATATTTGCATGATTCTTTAGCCCTTACGTCACAGCGACATGCTACATATTAACATACATATAAACATTGCTTACGGTTCTGTTTGTTTGCCGAACTAAACGATACTAATTCTAGTGCTTTGATTTTATTCTCCACATTTCAATAATGTTAAATTTACAGCATTTTTTCGAAGTATACACATCCTATTTTGAAATATAATGCAAATTTGACATTATTTTCCATGTGGAAAACACATTATTATAATTTAATATCTACATATCAAAAACACATTTCAAAAATGTAAAATTCAAATTATTTGATAAATGAAAAAATAATGTGATTTTCACATTTTAAAATGTAAAAAACACATTAGTGTTTTTTCCGTGTAGATATGACTTTTTAAATAAAATTTTTTTGTACTCGATCAGTTTTTTTCTAATGAATTTTATATAGGTATACGTTAGATCTCATGCATAGGCTCAAAAAGCATGAATTCTACTTATTCCTGAAGGAGGTACTTCGGTTTTTTTTTTATCAATTTATCTATGATTAATATCACAGGAATGCGATTCTGTGGCTTTTCCTAATGTTCACATGTTGTTGAAAATCTTGTGTACGCTTCCGGTAAGAACGGCAACGAATGAGAGATCTTTTTCAACTCTTAGGCTGATTAAAAACTATTTTAGAAACACGATGAGTGAAAATCGATTGAATGGCTGTGCATCACTAAGCATCCATCGTGATCAAATCGTTACCGTTAATGAAGTTTTAGATGAAATGGCAAATAAAAGCCGACGCATGCGCTTGAGATTTTAATGTAGCCTTTTTTATATCATATTCTAAATACACGTACTTTAATGTTAAAGCTAAAGACAACATTTTTTTTATTTATTTAACTGAAATTTCTTTTGAACCCCTCCCCCAAGGCAATTTTGTGGCTACGCCCCTGGTGTGATGACTAGTACCTAGGACCTACCTAATTATTTTCTAGCTTTTAGTATTATTATTACTTAATGTAAGTATTGTTTTCAATGAAACCCTTTAACTTGAAAATTTTTTTTAATTTTATTTTTTAATTTAAACTAAATTTTCAGTACTTCTTGGGGTTGAAATTTATATTTTTTTGGTTTTCATGCGGTTTTTTTTTTTTTTGTGTGTATCCGTCATATGCTTAAAAATATTTGCCCGTTCACAAAATTCATAACCAATTTTGAAAAGTAAACAATATTGTCAAAACTCAAAGGTAAATAATAAATAAAATGCGACAACCGCAAATCTGTTTCCACTGCTTGTGGTTTGATGTTATTTTAGCAAATGAAGCTATACATAGCGACATTTACTTTGTCAAATATTCGCGATATTACCCTCATTGTAATTTTTAATGGTTTAGGATCCTCAAATTCATTGCTTACTTACTGGAACTCTTTATTCTGGTATTGTCAACTCTCAGTATTCACAATTAATTATCTTTATGTCATATATAAGATTTTTCATCAATAACGAGGAAAACTAATAGGCTGGAGGATACCTTCAGATAATTTAATTTTACTTTTGCTCTAAATTGTTAAAAAAATCTATAAACGGACACTTTTTGCAAATAAAGTAAAAAAAAAATCAGACGATTTTACGCTTGAGAACGTCGTATCTGCCACCTTTTACAATTTGTTTACTGAGAGAAAGTCAGTGAAAAAGAGGAACAATCTGGAAAGTGTGGGCTGGTAAACCAATTTAAAATTTGATTTAAAATTTGAAAAGGATCGTGGTTACGCCCACTCAGGCAGCGCTAACATATCTAAAGAGCTTGCATATCATACCGGAAGATATCGCTGCCGTAATATCAAAAAGGAATTCAGAACGATTGGAAAAATAGCGAGGAGGGATCAAAGTTAAGAGCCCAAATATTGAAAATAATTTTTCATATCAAATAACCACAGCCAGTTATGTAAGTGTAAAAAGCAAAATCAGAGGAAATAAAATTTTTGATTACGAAGTTTAAGATATTTCAAGAAAACAACAAATGTAAACCCATATTTTCTTCTGGAATGTGAATAGTAGGACCCTGAAATAGTCCCCAAAATCATCACTGGCAGGACTCCGAAGTGATCCCAAAATTCCCGAAATCGACTTCGAAATCATTTCATTTTACTTCACACTCACCACGAAGTGATCCCGAAATAAGCTCCAAAATCAACCGGAAGTTAACTAAATAAACCTTTTAATGGCCCCGAAGATCATCTCAAAATCACCACGAAGTGAACTTCCAATGCCTCTCATATAACCCCAAAAAGACCCCTCAAGGATGCTGAAATAGTACCCAAAGATCATCTCGAAATTACCACAAATTTATCTTCAAATGACCACGGAGGTGCCCGAAAGAGTCATCAAAATCATTCCGAAATAGTATTCCCAAATAACTTTCAAATGGTCCCAAAATAGTCCCTAAGAATCCGAAATTACCTCGAAATTATGCCGAAATAATATCTAAGGCCCACATATTTATAAAAACATGTTTAAAGACTTGAGCTTAGATTTTAAACCACGCATCGGTTTAAGCAGTTTTTCAAACATTTTAGTACTAAACTGGAATCCGTTAAATGTATTACTGGATCAATCCGTCCAAAGGACACTGCGGGCAAAAACTGTAATTAAATTATTGTCTATTAGAGCTGGGCAAATTTTATACGAACAATGCCCAACTCATGGTAAGTCATAATTCTGTTAACTTAACAAGAACCCCAAGCATACGCCGAAGTTTTTGGGAGTGTTATCCAGTGTTGATGCTCCATTGTGGGATATAGATCCGGTACGTTCTGGTAACAAGCACCATCTAGGTACAAGTCCGATCATCTCGAGAACGATTTAATATGACCACGTTGAACCTTCTAGGCCATCCCATGAGGAACTTGGGGTCTCCAGAGCCTCAGCTGCTAAAAAAATAGGACTCGCCACGGATAGGTGAGGTTGACAATTGGGCTAGAGAAGCTATAAATTGCTTTACAAAGCCCCTTGAATAAAGGGAATGTTGATGACCTTTAACGACAGGCATATTTGCCGCGGTTATATTCTAAGTCTCCCCTCCCTTATCCGCTGGGGGTAATATTCTTCAACTATTTAGCGACAATAACTGAACATAGGTTAACGAATAGAGATAACAAAATGGTTCCTGAATATCGAAATGGTTAGGTATCCCTTCGTTAATATTGCGATGAAGAATGACGTTAAATGAGATAGTGAATTCCCCTCAGATCTCCTAGTATTATTAACACTGCTGTATGTATGACCGTGTACAAATATAATTTATAGAGAATGAACAGCTAAATTGCTAATTTCTTTCAATTTACGAAAACCGCAATGTCAAAATATAAGTTAATTGAAAAAAATTTAATTAAAACTTAAACCCAAATGGTATTAATGAATTAAACAAGATGCCAGTTTGATGTGATAAATTAAATTATGTAATATTAGTGTGATCTCAAGCCTGATGGGTTTTTTTCATTTTAAATATTCGTCCATTAAATCTAGTGTGATGCACTTAGGCACATATATTTTTATTAATCTTAAAGACAAATACCGTTAATTCGCAGTAGCTTATCTTCGATCTGGATACTTTAATCGGTAAAACTCTTACTTATCTAGAATCAACTCCGACATACCCAATGTATGTATGTGCGGCTTGCAATGTGTCCCCACCTGACACCAATCATCTTTTCAATTGCAATGTAGAACCAGCGCCTCTAACACCCTTATCTCTCTGGTCCAACCCTGTTGAAACTGCAATTTTCCTCGGACCTCCGTTACAGGACGTTAATAACAATTGGTGAGTGATCCCACCTATTCCATCAAACATGCATTTTTTTTTTTGTCTTCAGCCTCGTAAACTCTTGGCCGAAGCCTCGCTCCGCCTGTCTCTACATATTGATACTCAGTCAGCTTGTTGGTAAATATATTAAAGTCAGATGTGAATTTGCCATGCGTATATCAAAAGCAATTCACAAAACTACAATTTGTTGTTGACAGTCAATGACACTTACATTGGCCAATATCCAAATGTTGTCAAATTGTTTGCATGAATATTTATGAGTGTGGGGGGGGGGGGGGGGGGGGCGAATGAAAGGCTGTACGTTTTGATATAATTTTGGGTTTCGCAAACTTCATGCGTTTCCACAGTCAATTCAACAACAAAAATTTGATCATATGTAAGATATATGTAGCTCTGTTAACTAAACAATTAAGTATTTCTGTCACCCTTAGGTCCGATTTTTCAGTGCGGGTTTAAACTCCAGTTAAATTTGACTAGAGTTTATCCCTGCCACTTCGAGCGCTTAAGTAGTTAGCGCTGTGAGCGTTTCTCTTTAAAATTAACTGATGTATTTGCATAATACTGACAGTCGTTCGCTGTTGAAATAACTAAGGAAATCAGTTTTTTTTACAGAAAAATCAGCAAGATTGAAAATCTGTCATATTTACACAATATTTTTAACTCGAGACCAACAGTTTCTCTTCTGATGGAATGGCCAAACAAATGTGTTCTCTTGGCAAATAAACTGGGTTGAATTAACTATAGTGCGCTCAATTTTACGAAATATCTGTTAGTTCAAGAGCAACAAACCGAACTTTTTTATTTTACGCAATTTCTTTCGGTATATCTACTTTCTAATAAAACCCAAATGATCTAAATTGAGACTATTTGCACAAATATTTTTTATTCCGAGACCCCCTTAACTTATACTTTGATTTTAGAGCCGATCTTATGGAATTTGTTTGGGCCATTCTAGCTGCGGGAGCAAGGAAGCTTTACCTCGCGAATATGCGAAGCCCCTTAACTCTGTTCGGCCTTAACCGATTGTATCCATATTTTAATAAAATCCTGGTTTCAAAAAGAGGAATGTTTTAACGAATTTTGGAAAATTCCTGTTTTCTCTGCACCTTCTGTTATAGTTCGAATTGCTGAACTGTAGAGCAAATAACTTAAATATTCAATATAGCAAAAGGTGCTTTATTTACAACACTGCTTTGGTAGTAGTACTTCACAATTACCCGCCTACTTCACTTACAGCGTGCTAAAATTAAACTGACTCCATCGCTTGGGCTGCGCTGCTTTTATACTCGCAAAACGCCTCGTTCACCTCTCACGGCCTAGACATTTCGCGAACAGCCGGCTCGAATAGTTGCTCATTTATTTTTGTTTATGTATCTCTTAATGACTTTGGTTACATACATATATATATCCGCCATATGCGCACTTTATAACCGTATACATGTGTGTGGAGTATTCTCTTCGCTGTTAGCTTCTGGCTAAATGTGTGTGTGTGTGAAATATTACCTTCGCTGTTAGCTGCTGGCTTAATGTGTGTGTATGAAACAGTCTCTTCGCTGTTTACATGTAATTGTGGCTTGCTTTGATGTTTACATGCACAAATGTGTGGTTGCTTACTTCGCTGTTATCGTAGATTTATTTACAAGCAGCATAGTAATGTATCGAAATGCTAATATTCGCCATACCATTTTTTGAAACTCTAACCTATCCCTTTGCAAAAGTTTTGCTCTTTTCGTAAGGTTGAATAACAGTGAGAACAAGAAAAGATGATTTGTATCACTCAGAGATACTCCACATGTGGGACGTATATTGACCAAAGATAAGTAGGAGAGAAACTTTATTGCGTTCTTACTCTGCTGAATTTTGGTAATTTTGGGGTTATAACGACGTTAGCCCTTTTCTTCTCTATCTTTATCCCTCTCCCTCTCCTTTTCTTTCATATGCTTTCCTTTCCTTCCTGGTTCCTGCAAACACATAAATTAAATTCATTCGTACTGAATGCTTTTTGGAGTTACCGAATGATGTGCTTGAAGCAAATATTATTCCATATATAGTACCGAACATTTGTTAGTCCCACAGTAGCACTTCTACTCATCAGAACACAGCCGTTTATTTTGACCTTATTCAACGTTACAGCACATAACAACTGTCTCTGTGACCATCAAGAGGCAGTGGCTCAGAAAGTTGGCCAACTTATTTGGGTGGCTACAATAAGACTCGCATTTGCAGTATGTGCAATATTCGCAATTAGAGATGCATTCCAAGCAACACACATGCGTATCTACGTCCATAGAGCAAAGGCATAGTATGTAAGTCTAGATATTTATATGGGACTAAAGAGGTGAACGATGGCATCTAATTGTTACTTCTTTTTGTTATGTGTTGCATGCATTGCGCGTTGTTTTGTGGTGATCAAAAATGTTTTTCGTAGAAATTCAAAAATTGCAAATCAAACGACACTTATTGGCTATGCAACTAAATTGCTACGCTGGAATTGGTCTAAAGTTCGACAAATGAGCTAGATTGTATTTTGTTTATTTATTGCACAATATAAATGGTGGTTGACTAAAAAAACTCGTTCTGCCGTTAGGTTTTGGGAGCTGGTATCTATGGGCCGTACTTAAAAAAATCGATACCAATTGGATGCTAGCCCACTATTTTTCATACAAAAAACAATGCAGTGGGCGCGTGCGGTAGAGAATGTTTCCGGAGAGGCTTAACCTAGAGGAGTATCCGTATTATGTCAGGTAGTCTTTCGTGCTTTGCAGCCCTACACAATTACTTGTAAGCTAGTGAATGATTGCATTGGAGTCCTAAATAATATGAAATCCGAAAACAAGGTTTGGTTAAGATGGGTTCCCGGGCATCAGAGACATGCAGGTAATGAACGGGCAGACTACCTAGTCCAGCAGGTTTATATAGGTGCATTCTATAGTGGAAAGCCCCTCTGTGTTCTTTCAAAGGCATACACTAGACAAATTATAAATAACTGAGAAAGAAAGAAGATCAGACAGCATCGGATTGAATGCCCTGGGCAAAGACCTTGGCCTTGCTTATACTCCCAGCCATGCTCATTAACCTAAGCAGAGCGTAGTTATAGTCCGATTTCGTTCATTTTAAATTGCGAACTGAGATGAGTGCCCAGGAACTTACATACCAAATTTTATTAAGATACCTCAAAATTTACTCTAGTTATCGTGTTTACGGACGGACGGACGGACGGACATGGCTAAATTAATTTCTTTTTTCGCCCAGATCATTTTGATATATAGAAGTATATATCTATCTCGATTAGTTTATGCCATTAAGGGGTACCGTTATACGAACAAAATTAATAAAGTCTGTGAGCTCTGCTCAGCTGAGTATAAAAAGGTTTTATCAAGTATTTTCTTCAAGTCTCTCATCATAACTGTCCCTATTCATGTCTCGAACTCATGGACGGTGTCGAGAGAAGATGGTGTATCCTTTGGAGTATTCGAGAGAATTTTTTTAGGAAGATTTATGGTTCTGTCTATGGTCAGGGCAAAAAAACCCCAAGAGGCTTCGTTGGCTAAATCATATTATGATAATAATAGAAGATATCATTCGAAAGGTATTCCTTTTGGCACCAGAAGCTGAAGCTTGGGAGGTCTTAGAAGACCTGATTCCACTAGAAACTCCAAATTGGAGTCATCTATCGCAAAACAGGCATACCTGTAGTGACTTGGGTTTGAAGACATCCTGATTTTCTGAGTTTAGAAAAGCTTGCAGCCGCTACTAACAACACAATTTTTAACACCAAATAAACACCCTATACTTAGTATAAACATTTATTTAAAATCTAAGCTAAATTTCATTAACTGACGTCAACATTAAACACTTCCATAAATATTTCCATGGAAAAATGCTACTGATTATGAATGTTTCATATCCGTTTCACACACCCTCGACAAATTCCAGAACAATGCAAAGTCATTTTTGTAAAAATTATGTGTACTCGTACTATGTAGAATGATATTAACCACTGTATGTACGTATGTATGCCAGTCATGTCACTTGATCGGACAGACGTCGGAGAGTTGTTTATTTTCACACTTAAATGGAAGTCAACAGAGAAACAATACATATTGACATTAATATATTTTCACTGATATGATATATTTTACTAATTATTTGAATATCTATGTAAATATTTTCGTATGGAATGCCTCACAACTATGATAAAGCAAATGTAATCAATAAAAAAAATATAAAATCGTTTTCTGTTAAAAAAAGTAAATAATTGATTATTAATTAAGTGCTAACTATTTATGCAGAAGTATTTTTAATATTTTCGCCAACAAATTTTTCGTTTGTGAGAAAGCGTACAATATATGAATGGTAGAGTCTATGATGTGTTAAGAATAGTTCAGGTTTTCTGCATTATTTATTGATCTTCTTCGGGATTCGTATTCAGAATGTTGTCTAGACCTTTAGGGGATGATGTAGACATCCTTTTTGAAGTGTTACCGGTTATCGGTGCAGGTCGGATGACTCGTCGCGATAACTCGTCGATACCAAATGGATAACACGCACATAGCAATTCCAATATCAAATCGTTAGCTTTTCGCGCCCAAATCGATATTTGTTCGACAAGAAATCTTTAACTTTTTGATACACATCGGCACGTTTTTAATAAATTTTCTATAACATACCGATAACTCATTGAAAAAATATCGAATACTTCCCAATAAAAGGCTGTTCACTGATCGATAACGTTCGTTACAAATAATTAACCTTTAACACCTCGATAACTCGTTTATGCCTCATGTTCAACACCCCGATAACGTACCGATAACAAACCGATTATTCGTTGAAACGAAATGCATAACACGCTTAAACGCCGTCAATAACAATCCCATAATTCGTTGTTGTAGCGATAAGGTTACTCCCCGAAGGCTTTGGGGAGTGTTATCGATGTGATGGTCCTTTTCCGGATACAGATCCCATACGCTCCGATAACACAGCACCATTAAGGTGCTAGCCCGACCATCTCGGCAACGCTCATAACTTGTCGACAACGCTTGTTATCTATGAGAAACCGTTCGATTAAAATAAATCTACTATGTACCAGATCTTTACAATGTTCCAGATCCTGGAAAAGATTCACGATAAGAGCAAAAAGAGCAGGTCTTGCGGTAAATGAGGACAAGACGAAGTCATCTAGGAAAGAATTAGCACATTCGCGCCATGGCAGCCACATACCTGTTGACGGATATAATTTCGAGATTGTGAAGGACTTCGTCTATTTGGGAACCAACATTAACAGCACAAACAATGTCAGCTTAGAAATCAAACGGAGAATAACTCTTGCCATTAAGTGCTGCTTTGGAATGAGTAGGCAGTTGAAAAGTAAAGTCTTCTCTCGACGAATAAAATTCACACTCTACAAGTCGCTCGTCACACTTGACCTGATGTATGCTCGGAATCATGGACGGAGAAGATAAGATAGCTCTTGAATTGTTCGAGTGAAAAGTTCTTCGGTAGATTCATGTCCTGTACGTGATGCCGCCGACGAGTATCGTAGCAGGTGTAATATGACTTGCATGAACTTTACGTAGATATAAAGATAGCGCAGAGAATAGACCAGATCATGTTATGCGAATGGACGAAGTGGCTCCGGCCAAGCAAGTATTTCAGGCAACACCGCAGCTCGGAAGCAGGGGAAGGGGGACCTCCACTAAGTTGGGCGACACAGTAGGAGGAAGACCTGCTCCCAATTGGCGTCAGTTATTACGAAGCAGGAATAGCTGGCGTGGCTTGGTACGAAACGGCCAAAATCACTGAGGAGGTTAAGCACCAATAAATAACGATGATGATACTTCTTTTTCAAATTGGAAAATGTGAGCCGTGGCTCCCACCCACGTTCCTCCCTTCTTTGCTCCTAGAAAATATTTTTATACTCAGCTGAGCAGAGCTCACAGAGTATATTAATTTTGTGCGCATAACGGTTCCCCGTACCGGCATAAACTAATCGAGATAGATATAGACTTCTACATATCAAAATAATCTGGGCGCAAAAAAAAATTCATTTAGTCATATCCGTCAATCCGTCCGTCCGTCCGTCGTCGGTCCTTAAACACGATAACTTGAGTAAATTTTGAGGTATCTTAATAAAATTTGGTATATAAGTTCCTGAGCACTCATCTCAGATCGCTATTTAAAATGAATGAAATCGGACTATAACAACGCCCACTTTTTCGATATCGAAAATTTCGAAAAACTGGAAAAGTGCGATAATTCATTACCAAAGTCGGATAAAGCGATGAAACTTGGTAGTGGGTTGACCTTACGACGCAGAATAGAAAATTAGTAAAATTTTGAACAAAAGTTGAAAAGTTTTGCAAGCTGTAATTTGACAGCTGAGTATGTAATGTTCGGTTACACCCGAACTTAGCCTTCCTTACTTCTTTTTTCTTTAAATCGCTATAACTCGTAGTTTATTTGACATGTAGCAAGGCTATTTGACATATGGTTTATATAGATTAGGGTCCAAACAATTTTATAAAAGCAAACCCCCTTTTGCGACTGCCTGAGGTCCTTTGAGACACATTAAAAGTATTATTTTGAGCACAGAACGTAATAATATCCCCGGTACAATTTTAAGATCACTTCGTGACTGCTTTGATATCATTACGCGACTCTTTGGGGATCATTTCAGAATTGTTTTCGAGTATATTTCTCGACTTTTCCATATAAATTCGGTATTGCTTTTAGGATCTTTTTGTTAGTGAGTACATTTCGGGTTTTTTCATCTCTATACAGCCGGATGATTCATACTGGAACCTGATACTTCCGGATGACTATATCTCATGGGCGGCTTATTTCCATTTTGAAATGTTACCTGATGAAGAATGAACAGCCCAACTTACGGGCGAAGTACTGATGTCTTTCGTCCGCTGCATTGTTTTTACGTTGTTTATCACATGTGTTTTCACATTTTTTATGTCCAAACCAATGTTTAGTAGAGTTGTTGTTGCTGTTGTTGTTGTTTTTGTTGTTGTTGTTGTTGTTGTATTAATGATAAATACACTCCCCGAAGGTTTTGGGGAGTGTTATCGACGTTGATGGTCCGGTAACATAGCGCCGTTAAGGTACTAGCCCGACCATCTCGGAAACGCTTAATATGACCACATTAAACATTCTAGGACATTACGCCTTCCCCCCCACCCCCTAGTGCCATGAGGATCTTGGGTCGCCAGAGCCTCGCCTACTAAGCATGTGTATGATATATTCACATTTGTAACAGGATTCCCCTCGCGCAGGTCAAGATGACAATTGTTGGTTTGCGGAAGCTTTGAAGCTATAAATCCTTGTGTTGAGCTTATCAACTTAATAGATCTACACACGATGCGTCTAACTCGCGAGTTATCTGTATACGTGTTGACTCCCTGTTAGTATCAACCTCGGCTAATTTCACAAACACATCGAAACATACTCTTGACACAGACTCTTCGTGTTCAAGTTTTATAAAAACGTCATCTTTGACTGTTTCTTCCCTCTCGCAGCGATTTTGATCTGTTAGTGTGACTAAGCAGTGATAGAAAAGCAATATGATCTATATCGGAGTTTACAATCACACCAACAAATCACAGCTCTAAATGCGTCAGATGTGACAGCTTACTCTGACATAGAAGTGGATGAATCGCGAATTCATTGATTCATATCACATATCATTGTCACAGCTTACCTTCTAGCAATAGCTTTTTCAATGTCGCCTTTGTAGTATTGTTCTACAAAATTTTGTGTTATTCAGTCGCAGCACAAATCACATTTGGTTTATATAGTCACAGCTAATAGCTCCTGTGACGGGAGAGCTATGAACGAATTTGTGATTGATATTATTGGTAAGCAGAACGCAGCTACGTTACATTAAGTCGCTGTGACAAATCACAGGAACATAAGTATTTGCCAGTTGTGTTTTAGACTAAATTTTCATCTGAATCTGATAAGAATGAGTTGTAATTTTGGTATAATGTGACACCTTTAAATGATTGACGATTCGTTCCGTTGGGAAGCCAATTTGCTATTAATGTGAAATAGCGCCTCATATCGCTTTTAAGTGGAATTAAAAGTACGCTCCTAATCTTTACATTTTTCAATTTTTTAAACGGTTTTATTTAGCTTGACTTAACAGGGCGGCCGGCCGCACGGCCGTTGTGAACGATTTTGACGCGCCCAACGTTTTCATTTAATTGTCTGATCAACGCCCAAGATTGATGAGGAGTGTGATGACTAGTACCTAGGACCTACCTAATTATTTTCTAGCTTTTAGCATTATTATTACTTCATGTAAGTATTGTTTTCAATAAAACCGTTTAACTTAAACATTTTTTTTTATTATTACTTTCTATATAAACTATCGAATCCCCCTGCATCACTTCATTAATATGTATATCTGTCTCATTAAGCACAACATCAAATCATCTGTCAATATATTACCATACTGATCCGATAAATAATGATTAATTAAGTATCTATGAAATTATAAGAGAAAAAAATAGCCAAGCTAATTACTATTTATTAAAATGTTCAGTTCAAAACTTACGCCAGCAAATAGTTAACAATGCGAGCAAAATTTAATTCAATTTAAACAAAGTGGGTTTGGCTCAGTAATTATTATTGCTAAATAGATAAGATTAATATATATTATCTTATTGAAAGTTTCCATATGGCTTAAAGTATGGATTAGTCATTTGCATAAATAGGATTAGTACTTAGTTTGATAGCAGCTGTGGAATATTAATGTCTATAGTCTTGATTTAATTGTATAGATATCTAATAGACATAAACAAGAAGTATTTTTCTGTTACCAACTTGCAAAAATGCAATGAAATATCTCGTTCAGATTTATGCCCGGTTTTTCAGTGCGAGTTTAAACTTCAGTTAAAGTTGAGCAGAGTTTTAACCTTGCCACTTTGCTCGATAACATAAAACTTTGTTTCTCATCTCAGCTAAAGTGGCAACTGGCTTTCGACATTAAGCGCAGTGGTCGCTATCTTCAGTAAGTTACTTTTCTAAAAGTTTTCGAAGTCCTCGTTTTCTCCATGCAAACTGAAGTATCGACTTTCAGTTAAGTGCGACCAAAAAGTGTAAACAAAAGTCAACTGATATGCTGGTTTTAATGTATTCACAGTAGATATTTGCATTAAATTGGAATTTAACTGGAGGATAGCAATCCTTACGATAGCTTCATGTTAACGTTTACACCAGCACAAGGTAACCAACTCCAAGTTAAACCGATAATTGTGAATATTTTGTAGAACTAATCGCAAAAATCTATTGTCAATACCCGAAGACAAAAAACAGCTGACTTTTGTTTACAATTTTTTCTTGTACTTAAATGACATTCAGTTCAGTTTGAATGGAGAAAACTTATGAATAAGTGACTATCTGAAGATGGTGAAGTGTTTATAAAGGTACTAGCTATGTTTTTCTTTACATGCACATATATGCATATGCACTTAAAATTTGCATTGACTGCCAAGTGTGAAACCTTATATACACTTATGAACTATTGCGCAGAAAATTAGTACTGCTAAATTTCAGTGTGCATTATACTCAGTTGCAACTGAAATATGTCTCTACACTATTCTCCACTTCTATAACCGAAAAGGGCGTGTGTCCACTATTTATCGCAACCGTTTCAGCTATAGGTTATACACTGGAGGTGCGTGTCACCGCTATTCAGTACAACCCCTTTTGTAGCGAGTTATTAACCACTGCCGCCAGTCTTCAATAATTGTCGCTAAATTAGTCTCCTAAACATTATCTAAGTGATGATAAGTGTTTTTTACACGTAGATGTATATCACAGTGAAGAAAAAACACGGTTATTATTGTTATTACTAGACCACGATACAATGCGACCTTGATTAAGATATATTTATTGCTTAACCTTTCAGGCTGTTGCTATAAGTGGAGGCTTTTAATGCATTAACGTACCTCTTCAAATTTTTACTCCATATAACGGAGGGATTAAGAGTCAAGCTACCTAGATGGTAGAGCCTCTGCTTAGCCAAAGCTACGCATTCGCAGAGAATGTGAACCGGCGTTTCATTCTAGAACTCATAAAAACGACAAATTTGTGTATAGGATACATTTAACTTATGTGATGCCGTTTTACTATCTCCAGTTAAGTTAGATGTTACCTGGAGGATAGCAATCTGTTTCTACCAACACAAGGTGACTAATTATGAATATTTTGTAGAACAAATAGCAAAAATCGACTATGAATACACTTAAACTAAGCAAACAACTGACTTTTGTTTGCACTTACATATTGTAACCAATTCTGGGGATCTCTAATATTTATGCATCTTCTGCTAAGGTTCGAATCGCTGAACTGTTGAATAAATCACTCCAATATTCAGTATTGCAAACTGGACTTTATTTAGATTACTTTGGGAGTAGTACTTCACAATTATACTTCACAACCAATAGCGTGTTTATATCAAAACTGATTCGTTATTACTCAGCTTGCGGTGCTTTTATACTCTATGTTGCCTCGTCTGCATATTTTTCCAAAGGTCTAGATGTTTCACCTTCTAGAGCTGTTGTATCTCCTGCTAGGTAATTTAGTTATATGCGTGTGTATGTGTGAGTAAGAACTTCGGCTTATGACATGTGTGTGTATGAGATATCTCCTCACTTCGAGCTGCTGGTTTTGTGTGTGCATATACTTCTCGTCGCCTTCCATGTATGTGTGTAAATGATGATTGAAGTGTTCATGCACACAAGTGTGGCTTGCTTTAATGTTTTTGTTGTTGCGTGATTATTTACTAACAGTCTAGTGATGTCAGCATTCGCCACAATATAATTAACGAACTGAAGATGGTGATAACGGTCCTACATCGGAGACTACAGCGTTCCGTATAGTCCCTTGTGAGAGGTCTTAGATGCTCTCTGCTTAGATTAACGAGCTTGGCGGATAGACTCGTTGCTGGAAGTTTATACAAATTGGCCTGTCTTTTCACTGAGCAGTCAATTCAGTGTAGTGTGAACTCCTTTTTTCCCAGTTACTTATGGTTTCCATAGTGTGCACCTTTGTGAGTCCACAGAATGGCTCTGGACCATAGAGCTCTACTATAACACCATGCTTGAAAATAGTGCGGTAACATCCAATTGGTATCGATTTCTTGAAGTTCGGCCCATAGGTGCCTTCTCACGTTTTTTCGTCATCAAATTTTCACACGTCAGTGAACCAGACCTCTAGGTCAGGGTCAGTATATAGATTCCTTGTTTCCCAAAGAGTTTTGTTCACTATGGACGGATAAATATTCGGTGAGATTCTGAGCGCAGGGGTCATTGTATAACTTAGTTTAGATAAGGGATTTCGCATGAATTTTCATATTATTTCATATGCCCTGGATAGGATAGGATAGGATATTCCCACTTAGGCACTAACTGCGTCAGAAGACGACGTTCTCATCGCACCCGTTATGTCAATACAAACAAGTCGATGCAGTTAGTTTTGTTTTTGCGGTTCTCTGCATGATCTTCGGCGACAAAACTTAAAAACCAGAAGTGGTTTTACTACAGTGATTCCCTTGTTTCGCCACAAACCCTAGATATTTTGCTTCCATTGAAAAGTGATTTTTGGTTCCATCCAGAGATAGTTCTATCATGTATAGTTTTATTTTCTGGGTAAAGGGCTTTAGGGCAGTTTCCTTAGGATTGATAGATGGTCCTTTGGTATCACACGACCTTAATATGATGCGCAGGGCTTGTTATATGCGATTGGATATTGATTCTTCTTGCATCGGTGTGATGCAGATTACCAAGTCATATGCATACACTTGTGATTCATTTCCATTGGATTTCAGTAACTGAAGAAGGTCAACTATGACTATGACTAGGGTCCACAAGAGAGGAGAGAGTACACCCTCTTTATGACCATGGTACCAGGAGAATCTGTGTCATATCAGCAGCCTTTACTGATTTTCAAATGTTGAAAGAAATCTGTTAATTGGCACGTAATTCGGTTGCTTTTACCAGCTTTTTTCTTTGAGTGTATATACGCTCAATTTTATTTTGCATAAAACAGTTGCACGTTCATTCGTTATCTATTTGAAATACTTCCGGCCTTCGTTGTCAGCTCTATGACCTATCAAGATTTGATTTTCTCTTTTAAATGCCGGCGATTAAACTTTAAAAAACCCAATTACCCTTTGTCAATCGCATGTTACGAGCTATTTAATTTAAGTTGTTTTTCATATTTAAAAATTGTTTGAATAGGACCACTCGAAGAGTTAATAAAATTACTGTTAGACTGACATGCAGTGTTAAAATAAATACTTAAGCAATATAGTATGCAAATATATGTATGCAAACTATTAAAAACTAAGCTAATGGGCACTTAGCTACTACCGGAAGATACCAAATGAGTTCTAGTAGTCGGCTGGTTCTTGACCTTTTTCTAAAAACTATCCTTAATTTTACGTTTATGAACCACCTATGGTGGGATGGGATGTGGTTATACGGCTGTCTACGAGCCCCAGCACTCCTGCCATGCTCAATGTCAATGCAAGACGGAAGCTCTGGCAACCAACATTAACAGCGATAACAGTGTCAGTTTAGAAATCAAAAGGAGAATAAGTAATGCTAAGGACTTAGTAAGCAATTGTAACGTAATATCCTCTCTTACGCTCTTCAAGAAGCTCGTCATACCTTTCCCAATGTGTACGACGGCATAATGTATGAAGTCGAGAGAATATGACATGTTCGAAAGAAACGTTCTTCGGAAGATTTATGGTCCTGTCCGTGATGCCGAAGGAGGTATAATAATGAGCTGTAGTAGCTTTACGCAGGTATAAAGATAGAGCGGTGCATAAAAGCCCAAAAGCTTCGCTGGCTAGGTCATATTATGCGAATAGACAAAGATGATCCGAGCAAGGAAGTTTTTCTATCGACACCCATATTTGGAAGCAGAGAAGAGGGAGACATGGATTGAGTGGATGTGGGGAAAAACTTGATCTCCCTTGGTGCTTACAATTGGTTATTAGTTATGGCGAAACATGGATCGCTTGCGTGTCTTGTTACAAAACGGCAAAAATCCCTTAGGCGGTAGTGAACCCGCGTGACATCCAAGGTTGCGGTAGAAAGAGAAAACGTAATGGAGGAGACTCTACGGCTTACTCGCCATGAGGTGATCCGCCATCACAATACCCCTTCCATTGATAAAGATTGCCAGGCCTGGGATGATAACATCTTTTTCATAACGAAAATGGCAAAGGTTTTAAAGACTATCAAATAAAGACGCGTCATCAATACACTTAAAAAATACACTGAAGGAGACTTTCGACGGGTCAAAACACCGCACTCAGAACTGCCACGATCCTTCAGAGCTCCCATGTTTTCTTATGTCTCTAGAACCTCATCTACACAGTGAAGTGAGAATACTCCTTATTAAAGGGAGAAATAAAATGCAGAAAAAACAGTTTTCGTTGACATCTGACAAATATCCTAAACAAGCTGTTGAAAGGAAAATTCCCAGGGAGACGAGCGTCACTATTAACTTTTACATATCCAGAATTAAACCCGACAAACCCATCGTAAGCTCCGCTTGTATCGTGTTCCACATGAGACTAACCATCTTTTCAATTGCAATGTGGAACCGACGCCTTTAATACCCTTATCTCCTTGATACTACCCTGCAAGTTTCCTCGGATTCGTTTTAGATGACAATAATGACACGCGATCAAATTAAACGCGTGGTGAAGCAGGCATAGCAACAGTGTCCTGGATGTGCGCACGCCATCAATTCCAAATAGTTATACTCGAAACAAAACATTGTGCCCTCAAAGAAGTGCGGTGGGAACGCATTTCTCACACCCTGCCTTCTGCCACTGCGGACATCATAGATTTCCACCAGGAACGTAAAACGAACAGTTTAGATTGAGCTGATCCGTTCCGCTAGCACCGAGCATAAACTAAATGGCTCTATGGTGATGCAAGAAGTTTGCACGACGACCAAACTGAAGCATAAAACTAGGAACTATGTTACAAAATATGTAGATCTGATAGTTGTCTCACTCCTAATAGATTAGCTCGGTCAGCGAAGGTCACTTTCACAGAACGTGATCGATCTTTTCACATCCTACATATGATATCACTGACGAGGCCTAATTTAGAAGCTGACGCCAAAAGGCAGTGTGCAGCCAGTAGAAAGTGTCCAGTCAGAAAAACCATCATGAGCCTACAGTCCTCTCTTTTTAGTGATAAGAGTAACTTTATAGGTCTAATATCGTTGCACATGATCTTCGACACTTTGCAGCCCAGCGCTTGATTGTCGATCCTGCTTCGTCGATCTTGTGCAACTTTTGCTCTCTTTTTATCCCGCCATATCTGATTGGGACGTCTACGGAACATGCTTTGGGGGATAAACACCTTAAGCTAGCCCATATGCCCAGGTGCCTAATGATGTATATTTCTCCCTATCCCGATCCATTTAGATATTGGCTATGCGAGATTATAAGCTTTACTTCTTTTCAGATTGTCAAAGGCTACTTTTTTGTCACGTGCCTTATCCTGGAAAAAGCGTACGGTGAAAATGTGTTTTTAGTAGACTTATTTATATAAAAACTCAAACTTATAATGTTCGATTGGTTCAGTTGGTGAAGCCATCACTCTTCTCCGAGTAATAGGCTAAACTTCTTTGCCTGCCAAATAATCAGGTTGCAGGGTTTTCTGATAGAGCTTTCGGGAATTATTGCTATCAGTCATAATTTCAGGTTTCTCGCATGCAAACCTTTTGGCCTAAAGTTTCATTTTTTTCACCAAGCTTTCCCTTCACGTCACGATAACAATAATATACGACACTCACTCATAAGCAAGTTGGCTCTGAAGGCAACTTCCTCCTCTTAAACTCAATATCATTTTTTTTTTTTTTTTTGACATCACTCCCAAAAAAACGGTATGCACATTTAGGAATAAAGCACAAGATCTTTTGGTTAATTTGATTTACATATCCAATGCTTGGAATAACCTTCTTAAAAATGTTCATTAAACATGAGTGAGTGACAGCTATGATGGTGCGAGTGACGCTTCCAAGGGCGATTCTAAGTCAGAGTAAAACCTGATCACAACGTTTACCGTGCCTAATTAGCTGCCATTAGACCTTAAGTTTAAAGTTACATCACAGCGCACGCAACTTGATTACATATGTATGTATGTATATTAGGGTGCATCGATTTGTATGGACGAAAGTTAACCGATATCGCGCCATCGATTTTTCGATTGGATTTGGGCTCCGAAAAAGAAGTTCCACTACGCATACCCAAACAAATAATTTTGGAGCCTGCGAAATTTCATTTTTAAACGGTTTTATTTATGTAGGTTGACTTAACAGGCTGGTTGGACAGCACTTTTTCTTGTAATTGAAATTTAAGTAACTTTCCGATAAGCTACAAGCTTGAAACTTGGAATGTAGTTCAGAACCCGATGGCAATGCAATAATAAGAAAAAAATCGCCGCTAGTTGGCGCAAGGATCGAGATATTCACAAAAATCGTATTTGTGGTCGGATTTGGCTCATATTTGAAAAGAAAGCGACCTATGAAAAAAATCGCCGCTAGGTGGCGCAAGGATCGATATATTCACAAAAATCGTATTTGTGGTCCGATTTGGCTCATAATACATACATGGGACACATAATACATACAAGAATAGAAACCGACCTATGACACATAATACATATAAGAATATAAACCGAACTATGAAAAAAAAATCGCAACTAGGTGGCGCAAAGATCGAGATATTCACAAAAATCAATCAAATAATACAGGGCAGTAGAAGCGACATCAAAACAGTTTGGAGTTGGCGGAGGGACAAGTATACGTGGCGCAGAGTCGGGTAAAGTCTTTGGAAGGATTATGTATTGAGGACTTAGATTGTAACAAATTGTCAGGAAAGAGTCCTTGAAAGTCACTAAATGAACTAAATAGAATGAGAAATAATAGGCAATTAAATAAAGACTAAAAACTTGAAAATAAAATAATTAAAAAAAGATGTTTAAGTTAAACGGTTTTATTGAAAACCAATATTTACATGAAGTAATAATAATACTAAAAGCTAGAAAATAAAATAAAATTTCTATTGATAGTCCGAAGTAAGACCAACTGAACCTTAATCAGGTTACGGTACGCCTCACATTTTTAGAAATTTTATGCGCCGAACGCTTTTATTTAATTGCCTGATCAACGCCCTAGATTGATGAGGAGTGTGATAACTAGTACCTAGGACCTACCTAATTATTTTCTAGCTTTTAGCATTATTATTACTTCATGTAAGTATTGTTTTCAATACAACCGTTTAACTTAAAATTTTTTTTTTTAATATTTTATGTAGACTTAGACAGTTACTTCTGTGTGAAAGCAAAAAATTTACGATTTCATTAGCAGGTGAAATGAGATCATTAAGTTTCTGTGTGAAAACAGTATTAGCAACACTTAACTTGACTTAGAAGTCTGTTGAATTTTGATTTTCTATGTAAGTTCTAAGTGACGTTTACATTTTGAGATGCCATTTGTTTGTTTCTTATTCATTTTGACATTTTGTCATACAAATTGACATTTATTTAAAAATAAATTTCAACGCTGATTATGATGCCAGATTGTATGCGCCAAGTGGAGTATAATCGTGGCTAAGTTGCCAAGTTTACTCCAAGTCAAGTCAAGTCTATGCTAAGTATCAGTAATGGGGGCTTTAGATCTCTAAGAAAAGTGGGCATGGTCTTTAATCGATTTTGATTATCTTCATTCAGTCTATACAATTTGGCAAGGATAGTGTCTCTGAAAAATTTCAATGTAATATCTTTAACGGCTTTTGATTTACGGCTTGTTTAACTTCCAAATTTTCTTCTTCTGATTGTGGGTGGTGCCACGCCTACATTCCAAAATTGTTTGGACTTTATCTTTTGCGTCATAATACCAGTCCACCCACCATTTCATTAGTTTAGTGGTATTGGTTTTTTGAGGTATATCATTTTTTCCATTTTTATAAGTTTTTGTTATCGAAAAAGTGGGCGTGGTTGTCGTCCGATTTCGCTCATTTTCAATGCCAATATATTATGGGTCCAGATAAGTCCGTATACATGAAATTCTATATCTATCTCGATTCCTTTATACCTTTACAACCAACCGTTATCCAATCGAAGTTATAATACCCTATATACAAGTACAGTTAGGTATAAAAATTGAATTGTAGAAAAAATAGTTTATTTCAATTTGATGTATTTTTGGATGCGACATCTGCAAAATTTAATTAACACATCAATCAGACATATCATAAATATCTTAATAAATAAATCAGGCATGAAATAATTTAATCAAATATTTAAAATTTTTATTGTGAAGCTATTTTTAGAAATTTTTTTACGCAGAAATTTGCAATGACATTTGCGTAATGGATGCGGATATGTCTGTGTATGTTTTGTGTATGGGGGTCCACCGAAAGTTTTTCAAGAAAATTGACGAATATGGCTTTAAAGAAGGTTTGTATCATTTCATATTCATAAATAAAAATTGTTTTCGAAATTTTCCCAAATTTTTTTAATTTTTTAAAAATGTAAATTTCGTTCAGGAGTGCCAACTTCCTGATAGAAAGTTTCTTGAAGTAATGAAGCTTTTTAATGGCCTATTTATGATGCAATAAAAGCAAACAGGTGCAATCAATTCTGCAAAATATAGTCGCTTTTGACAATATAATCCCTAGTAATTTAAAGTGTTGCTTTTATGATATTTCCTGCAACATTGATTTTTTTAGGTATCATAATAAAATAGTACCTGGGCGACCGAGCTTTGCTCGGCAATCTTCGGGTATGCCGCATAACATACTTTGTTCTACATGACATCATTAATCAAACTCTACTTTTTTTATATGTACATATATTCTATATTTTTACTTACCAATATTTGATTTCCTTAAACATAGATTTCAAAAACATTTCAAACACTAACCGTATGTAATCATGTGTAAGATTGTTTTACAAAGATTTTTAACTTTAATGGTCTCCTTTAAAGCTTTAATAGAATACGAGTAAGTAGAGTAATATTTCGTCTAACTACCACAACCCCAAATTGCAACCCCACTCAAAAATGTCCCTATTGTAATGCGGAGTGAAATACCTTTCGTTTGGTACCCAAATCGGCATATTTCATGCAATTGTTTTTTAATTTCGAATAGGTGGCAACCTTGTGAAACATTCTGAGTGGCAACACCTAGGTAGAAAGTCTTAGAAGGTGATACATTATCTCTGTGCCAAATTTCATTTAAATCGGTTGAGCCGTCCCGAGATCGTTCGGCTATACAAACATACAAATATACGAATATACAAATATACAAGAATTGCTCGTTTAAAGTTATAAGATTACACTCAAGCCAATCTGAAATATGAAGTAACTCTCAAGAAAAAAAGACCCGCGATCTGTATTTCTTATGTGGACGGAAGTTATACCCTTTTTGCGTATAAAATTACGCCCGCGTGTATTACTTCCATTTTTAAGGTGTTAATTCCGCAAGAATTACTTTATTGCACCACAATTATGGAAGTCGTGGCAGAAAATTTCAAAGTTTTAGTCAAGGGAACTGAATGACTGGATCTTCAGAGTAGCACATTTTTCACAACTAAGGAATATGTAAGTAGACCGTTGATGTCAATGAGATGAAAACTGGGGATTGACGGTATACGGTCCCAAGACCTAATATTTACACATCTTTGTAAACAAAGCGTTGAAAGTTGGGCTCATAGAGCAGAAAGATGTGAATGGTATTGTAACGAATTTCGCGGAATTCCAGTTGTTTTGCACATTCTGCTAACGTTCGTATCGCTGAACTGTCGAATAAGTAACTGCAATTTATTGCAGTATGGTCTTTATTTAGTCTACTTTGGGAGTTGTACAATTATACTTCAATATCACTTACTTCACTAATGCGTGTTTAAATCAAACTGACTAGTCATTGCTCAGCTTACGCTGCTTTTATGCTCTCTGTTGCCTCGTCCGCATACTTCTCCTGAGATCTAGTTGTTTCCAGAACAGTTGTATCCCATGCTTGGTTACCAGTATATTTGCAGTTTATGTTTATATTATAGCCATATGCGTGTGTATGTGTGAGTTACTACTTCGGTTGATGACTACATCTGTGTGTATGAGTGAGATATCTCTTCGTTGCCTTGCACATAAGTGTTGTTAGCTTTAATGTGTACATGTATGCACATAAGAGTGGCGGCGTCATGTTTTTGTTGTTGCGTGATTATTTACTAACAGCCTAGTGATGTCAACATTCGCCACAACATAAAAATATCTAGCGGCAGAAGTTTTAGAGCAACGATGACTAAAAAAACATAACTTATGGATTTAGCCATTGGCTTACTAGATTATTATTTTTAACGAATAAAATACCTTCACCGCCTATTCGATGGTAATATAAGCCCAGTAGACCCGCTCCGGGTGTGTCGAGAAGCGCTTAAAGGCACTCTTCACAACTACGTGACTATTCCCTTTTACACTTTCTTTACTAGTCCCTAGACTATATTTCCCCTTGCTTGGACTTTCCTGAAACACAGATAAATTTTTCCCTGAGACTCCCTTCGCCTTGTGAATTTCATGCTTTTATATTCACAGAAAACCCCTATACTCGTCCCTGCACGTTTCATTCAGCGACCTTTGCCATCTTATACATTTCTTTTACCTGTCTTCTAACTCTTAATATTATACTAATGTTATACTTACTCTCCTTTTTCTTTAACCATTACCCCTACTCTTACTTTTACTCTTGCTCTTGGTCGCTTTACGTTTCCGAGTTCTCTATTCAGTTTCGTCTACTTTTCCTTTTTTCTTAATTCTTTCCTTTCGATTTCCCTTTATAATGTAGAGATATATCGAGTTTAGCTGTTTTCCGCACATTGCAAAGTACTCAAAAATTTGCAAAATGATACCAAATATTTTTCTTCGCTGCTATTTTAAAACTCCTTACCGTATTATGAGGGCCGTCAACATTTTGTTTTTGTACTACTGATTCAAGGCGAATTCAGTGCCAGGTGTTGTTATCCCAACAGCTGATTGCTTCTTCTCGATTATTTTCCATACAACGCCTGCTACTACAACATGTCAGTTAATCGGAATCAATGAAAATTTTCTTTTGACTTGACATTCTTCTTCACGGCGAAATGGTTAAATTCGCTTTGTCTGCTACCCAAGGCGAATCTATACCAGGTGGTGTCAAAGCGAATTCAACCAATTCGCCGAGCATAAGAATGTCAAGTCAAAAGAAAATTTTCATTGATTTCGATTAACTGACATATTGCAGTACAAGGCGATGTATGGAAAATTATCAAGAAGAAGCAATCTGCTGTTGGGATAACACCACCTAATACTGAATTCGCCTAACTTGCTACCGAACATTTTTCAATCCCTCCATATTTAAGTGTATTTTTCAACAAAGTCAACTCATTGCCAATATCATTAATACAAGCTAATATCTGCTGGCTACCGTAAAATAATTAACACCTTTTCGTTAATAATAGTAAACTATTGTAAATTTATAATAGCAAAAACTGCACATGGTTCTGCTTCTTCTTTTTTTGTGAATTATAGTCATGATATGTATGTATATATTTACTTTTTTCAATTTGTTTGTCTTTCAGATTTCAAAACGACATTTGCTGAAGATTTTGCCTACAATGGAGAAATGGGTAAGTAAATTCAGTGAAAAAAACGTATCTCAATATATGAAACACCTGCACAGATCTAAAGCGAGCTTAGTAAATAATCTTGGCTTTTGAGCCTATGCATTGCTTTATTTAAGCCCGAGTTAAAGATGACATAGTCATAACCATACTTTTACTTATCCATATCAAATTTGCATCAGTTATTGGTGCCTTAACCAAAAATCGTGAAAATTTCATAAAAATGAAGAAAACGCACAAAACTACAAACATATACAACAAAAAATAAATCTCTTAGTCAAAACGTATCAAAAACATTAAATAAAATCTACAAAAAGTTAATAAATTTTCCAACTCATATATTTTTAGGTTATGGATATGGCGAAAACCAAAAACCAATTGGTTGGCCATGGTATGGTTATGGCTTTAGCGTTATGGTATGGCACCATTAATCGATTACATTGATTTCCATAAGGTTGGTTCGATCAGCTGTTTTATCTGGTTATGGTTAAGTCACCATTAACTGGCCTTTTAGTTCCGGGCTACCTTTCAATTATAGCTACACTACCGAGAAGAAATTGCTAACGAAAATCTGTCAATTATTTCATTGACTCTCAAACTGTGCATTAATTTCAAGCAATCTAATATTCGATCTTCTGAGTTGCCAATTAGCCATCACGTGAAGTTTAAATAAATGAGTTTTCATATCCTTCCGTTCTGGGAACGCCTGAGAAAACGAATCGTCCGCAAAAGTCATCGCACTGCGTACATTAGGAGATCCCGCACGTATTGCACTGAAAGAAAAAAGCTTGTTAAATCAATCAAACTACAGGACAATTCGATCGAAATTTCTGTAAATTTTTATTAATGTCACCTTAATAATACCAATAAAAACGGTTAAAATAGCGGATTTTCGTCAACATTAGAGTAAAAGTGAAGCCTGTAAATATTGTAACGAATTTACTGCAATTCCCCTTATTTGCAATCTTCTGCCAACGTTCGTATCGCTAAACTGTTGAATAAATAACTCCAATATTGAATAATGGAAAAATGGCCTTTATTAAAGTACTTCACAATAACACTTATACTTTGCAACTAGCTGGCTTAATAACCAAACTGATTGATAGCTCAAATGAAACTCTTCTATTGCCCGACAGATTGCTTGCTTAATCAAAACTGCTTGATAGCTCAAATCAAACTGAATTCCAGCGCCTCTACATTTGCTGCCTTTCATACTCTCTGATTTCAATGTTCGCATCTTTTAGGCGCTTCCATTTCCAGAATCTACTAGTTGACCATGAGCTCCCAAATTTCTCAGCTGTAACTACAATTGCACGATTTTATAGCTTCTCTCATTGCATACTTTCAGGAGTATCTCAGATATATGCATGTGGTTGTGCCTTGCTTCTCAGCTGCGTGTACCTACATATGCGTAGACATGTGTAACTAGGAAATCAGTTGAACTGATTGAGAAATTGTAATTTTTACCGAATATTGTTAACTTGCAGTCAAAAGTTTCTCTTCCGTTTAAAAAACTAAACAAATTTTGTTCTCTTGACAAAAACTCGGGTTAGATTAACCATAATGCGATAAATTTTACTGAATGTCTATTAACTCAAGTACGACAACTCCAATTTGCTAATTTTACAAGCGTACACGCTTCCAGAAGAATGTATCTAACACATAAAGTAGATATTGCGCCCCAATGATGTCATTTCTGCATGAGCCACAATAATCTAGTAGTTGGTGAGTACCGCAACTAATCTGAATATTGTAGCGAATTTGCTGCAAATCCTCTTATTTGCAATCCTCTGCTAAGTTCGAATCACTAAACTGTTGAATAAATAACTCCAATATTGAATAATGGAAAAATGGCCTTTATTAAAGTACTTCACAATAAGACTTATACTTTGCTACTCGCTGGCTTAATAACCAAACTGACTGATAACTCAAATGAAACTCTACTATTGGCCGCCAGATCGCGTGCTTAATCAAACTGATTGATAGCTCAATTCAAACTGAATTACCGCGCCTCTACATCTGTTGCCTTTTATACCCTTTGGTTTCCTCGTTCGCATTTTTCCAGAATGTACTAGCATTGTCCATGAGCTCTCAAACTTCTCAGCTATAACTAAAATTTCACAATTTTATACATCTTTTAGGCGCTTCCAGAATCTACTAGTCCAGTAGCTCTCAAACTTCTCAGATATATGCATGTGTTTGCGCATTGACTCTCCGCTGCTCGTATTCATACATGGTACATATGTGTAGACGCAATTATTTATTCGTTTATGTATATACATGAAGATTGAATTATTGATGTGAATGTTTGTAGTTTACAGTCTCTCGCGCGCACATAGGCGTATAAGTAAATGCATCTGTGTGTGACATCTCTCTTGGCTGCCTTATATATGTGTATACTTGATTTGATTATTAACGTAAATACTGCTTGGCATGGCCTTAGCATCGCCTTAGTGATGGGATAACTTAGTGATGCTAATATCCGTGACACTGCCCTCCACCTAAATCTCTCGATCTAAACGTTGCCAGCCTTTCCAAATGGACCACTTTCATTTTGGTTCGTGGTTTACCGATGGTTTGTATGCGGTACACTACATCGTTGATCCGTTTTACAACTTTGTATGGGCCTTCCCAATTACACTGCAATTTCGGGGACAAACCTTTTTTACGTTGTGGGTTGTGTAACAGCACCAAATCTCCTTCCTGAAAACCTTCTGAATTAATTGCTTTATCATAATCTTTGTTCGTTGCCTTATCAGATCATGTATTTCTCTTAGCTCTTCTTCTAAATCACTAGTGGATTTCCTGACATTTCTCTCCGCATTGGCATCTATCCCAAACTTCAAATCAGCTGGCAGTCTAAGGTCATTGCCAAAAATTACTTTTGCAGGGGTTTGGCCTGTTGTCTCATGCACTGCTGATCGGTAAGCCATCAAGAATAATGGTATTCGGGTATCCCATTCTTTATGGTACTTGTCTACTACTTTCCTTAAGTGCTCCTCCAATGTTCTATTGAATCGTTCTACCATACCATCGGATTGAGGATGCAATGCAGTTGTCCTTGTTTTTCGAATGCTCAATGACTTACACATTTCCTGGAACACAGCCGATTCGAAATTCCTGCCTTGGTCAGAATGTTACTCCATTGGTACACCATACCTTGCAACCCATTCGTTTTTAACCACTTCTGCTACTGTTTCTGCTTCTTGGTTTGGGATTGGGTATACCTCTGGCCATTTACTGAAATAATCCATAACCACCAGTACGTATTTGTTTCCGCGGTTGCTAGTAGGAAATGGACCTGCGACATCCATGGCGATCCTTTCAAATGGCGCACCTGAGTTATATTGCTTCATCTGGCCATGACTTCGTGTTCTGGGCCCATCCGCTCTGCTGCAAACCTCGCAGTTCGCAATCCACTCAGTGACCGACTGACGGCAACCAACCCAATAGAATCTCTGTTTAATCTTCTCGAGCGTCTTCGCGATTCCAAGATGACCTCCGCTTGGACCATTATGCAGCTCGCTGAGCACATCAGGGATCCTCTTTCTGGGAACAACTATCAGTTTATTCTTGTATTTACCATCCTCACTCTCCCATACTCGATGAAGGCAACCGGATATCAATTCTAAACTGTTCCACTGTGCCCAATATGACTTCGCAATGGGACTCTCTGCTGACATCTCTTCTCTGTTCGGTTCGTTCGAGCCCTTGCATAACACGTGACAGATCTGCATCTTCTAGCTGGCACTTTCTTAGCTGTTCCTTTTCCCATTCATCTGTACATGTTATATTCATTAGCCGGACATCTATACTGTCTTCTTTAGCCTCGGCTTTTTAACAGTGCTTGCATTCCAAACTACATGGTCTTCGTGACATTGCATCAGCATTTCCATGGGTACTACCATTTCGATGCTCAATGGAAAAGTCATAGCTTTGTAATCGCTCGATCCACCGTGCCAATTGTCCTTCCGGATTACGGAACTGCAGAAGCCATTTCAACGCTGCGTGATCTGTCCTGACACGGAATCGCTGGCCGTAGAGGTATTTGTGAAAATGTTTAATGCACTCTACCAATGCCAACAGCTCTCTCCGCGTAACACAGTAGTTCCTCTCTGGTTTTCCAATCGAACGGCTGTAATATGCAACTACCTTCTCCTGTCCATCGACCAGTTGTGATAAAACGCCTCCTATAGCATATCCACTCGCATCTGTATCTAGAATAAATGTTGCTCCTGGAATCGGATATGCTAACATTGGGGCAGTGCATAAACGCTCCTTCAATGTTTGGAAAGCCACTTCTTGCTCCTTCTTCCATTCAAAAGGTTTGTTTTTTCTTGTAAGCTCATGGAGGCTATGGGCTACGCTGGAAAAATTTGGTACAAATCGGCGGTAATATGTGCACAGCCCAAGAAAACTTCTCAATTCATGTAGGTTCTGTGGTCTTGGCCAATCCTTTACTGCCTCTATCTTTTCATTCGCTGTACAGACACCTTCTGTAGTTACCTTGTGGCCCAAATAATTTACTTCCTTTTTAAACAGCGTACACTTTTTGGGACTTAACTTCAGACCAGCGCCATCTATTCTCTGCAAAACTTCCTCCAAGTTCTTAAGATGTTCATCAAAACTCTTTCCCAATACGATGATGTCGTCCAGGTACACCAAGCATGTTTTCCAATGTAGTCCTTTCAGTACCTGGTCCATGAGTCTCTCAAAAGTAGCTGGTGCATTACAAAGTCCAAAAGGCATCACTTCACATCTTTATCTTCCTCCTTCACCTCAACTTACCAGTAGCCGCTTTTCAAGTCCAGTGTAGAAAACCATTTCGTACCAGAGAGCGAGTCCAGAGTGTCGTCGATTCTTGGCAATGGGTAGCTATCCTTTTTCGTAACGTCATTCAACTTCCGGTAGTCAACGCAAAACCTCATTTTTCCATCCTTCATCTTTACAAGTACTACCGGTGAGCTCCAGGGACTAGCTGATGGTTCGATGACGCCGCTGTCGCTCATTTCTTGTATAATTTGACTCACCACTTCCCGCTTCGCCAGTGGAACACTACGTGGAGCTTGACGTACCGGCCTCGCGTCTCCAGTGTCAATTTGATGTTTCACAACATTGGTGCGGCCTGGTTTGGAACCATCCTGGTCAAATATGTTTGCGTACTTTAGGAGCAGTTGCTTTGCCTTACTGTGATAATCTTCCTCTAGCCCCTCCGTCCATTCCGTGATGTCATTTGAAAGATCAGTGTTACTAGATGAAACGTGTTCCTGGAGCTGTTCACAGTTAATAATTATTTCAGCCTCTTGGCATCTTCCCCAAATAGCTCCTTTAGTCAGTTTGAGTGGTGACTTGAACTCATTGAGTACTCTTCCCGGAATACGTCCATCTTGTTTTGTCATTGCCAGGGTTTTTCCTACAAGTATGTTCAGTGCTGATTTGTTTGCTGCTTCGACAACCCACAATTTGTTTGTCCCACAATCTCCATCAACCTTTGCCCAGATGACTGCTTCGGATTTTGGTGGTATTCGCTGACTCTCTTCCACCAGCACTCGTTTACTGCTGTAGCCTCTCTCGTAGCCGAAATTAAGTGGTACATCCATGTTCTTATATCGCATCGTCTTGCTTTGCATGTCGATCTTGATGCCCTGGTCGATTAAGAAGTCCACTCCAATTATGATTTCATCAACAATCTCTGCCACTATAAAATTGTGTACTACCGTGATGTTCCCAATTGCGACTCCACATGATACTTCTCCTAGAACCATGCTGTCTTCTCCAGTGGCTGTACGCAATCTTGCTCCATGCAATGGTCTTATCTTCTTGTTGACTAAATCCGCTCGAATGATGGAATGAGATGCACCCGTATCTACAGTCAGTAAACGTTCCCTTCCATCCACATGTCCCCCGACAGTAAGATTGTTTGACCTTCTTCCAATTTGTGAGATAGAGATTATGGGGCATTCAATTGAGGGAGCCAGCTGTCGCCCCTTGCGGCTGACTCGCTTTAGTTTAACGATTGAGTGGACTTGGAGATTTGCTCATCTCCTTCAGCTCTGCGTTTACGGCCACCCACAATGTTGGAGCTATTAGGACCGCTGCTGCAATGTCGTGCAATATGACCTGGGTTGCCGCACTTGAAACATTTAATAACTCCGGCTTTTTTCTGTTGTGATCCCTTTAGTGCTTCCAAAATTGTGTCTACCCAATCTGGTCTTTCCACTTCCACACGATGAGCTTTGTATGCTGGTTTACTCAATAGTGAGGCCGTTTCCTGTGTCAATGCATGTGATACCGTTTCAGCAAATGTGAGTTTGGATTTGCGTATGTAGCTCGCTTCGTTTCCACGTCCCGTATGCCATTTATAAAACTCTAAATTTTTACTCTCTCGGTGTATTCCACGGGTGCGTCCGCATTCGCGAGATGAGCCAACCTTTCAACATCCGAGGCAAACTCCTGCAAAGTCTCATTCGCTCTTTGGTGACGGTTTTGCAACTCAATTTGGAATATCTGTTTCCTATGCTCGCTTCCATAACGTCTCTCGACAGCGGCCATCAATGCTTCATAGTTGTTCCGCTCTCCTTCGGGAATCGTCTGTAGGATTTCGGCTGCTGGCCCTTTCAATGCCACGAACAGAGCTGCAACTTTATCTTCAGCATTCCAGCTGTTCGCTGCCGACGTCTTCTCAAATTGGAGCTTAAATACCTGGAATGGAACAGAACCATCAAACGTTGGGGATTTTACCTTCAGAGTAGACATTGAAGTGATTGGACGGTTCAATTGTAACTCCTGAATCCGATCCTTCAAAGCATCTATTTCGGCCTCCATTTTATTTTGTCGCCCACTGAACCCTTCCTGAAACTGCGTTAGTTTCTCTTCCATACGCGATTCTAGTTGTGCAGAGATCTGCGATGATATCTGTGCTGAAATTTGTGTCGACATTTCTGATATACGTGCCTCTTGTGCTTCAATTTTAGATGTTATTTCTGACGACATTTCTGAGATACGTGTCTCCTGTGATTCAATCTTCGCTGTTATATGTGTCTCTTGGGATTCCATCTGTGATGGCGTATACGTTTTCTGTTCTTCCAGTTGTATTGACAGTTGAGATGTTATTTCTGTCTTTTGCGATTCCAGTTGGGATGCCAATTGCGACGACATTGATGCTACTGTCGATGTTTGTGCAGATATTGCAGCCAATATCATGTTCAAGTCTGTGCTGCTAACCGTCTGCGATGTTTCGTTTTTCTCTTCAATTTTCGTTGTCTCCTCGCCATCAAGATGAAAGACATACTCTTCCACATCAATTCCTTCTGCTTCCATTGCCTCTCGTAGCCGTGCCTGAAGTTCAAGTTTAACGCCGCTTGTATTCAATCCACGGCTCTCCAACTCCTTCTTCAGTTGCTGGATCTTCAATTCACTGAACTTTGCCATGTCCTTGTTGTCCTCTGGAATTTATCCAACAATTCCTCTTCTGACACCAATTGTAACGAATTTGCTGCAAATCCTCTTATTTGCAATCCTCTGCTAAGTTCGAATCACTAAACTGTTGAATAAATAACTCCAATATTGAATAATGGAAAAATGGCCTTTATTAAAGTACTTCACAATAACACTTATACTTTGCTACTCGCTGGCTTAATAACCAAACTGACTGATAACTCAAATGAAACTCTACTATTGGCCGCCAGATCGCGTGCTTAATCAAACTGATTGATAGCTCAATTCAAACTGAATTACCGCGCCTCTACATCTGTTGCCTTTTATACCCTTTGGTTTCCTCGTTCGCATTTTTTCCAGAATGTACTAGCATTGTCCATGAGCTCTCAAACTTCTCAGCTATAACTAAAATTGCACAATTTTATACATCTTTTAGGCGCTTCCAGAATCTACTAGTCCAGTAGCTCTCAAACTTCTCAGATATATGCATGTGTTTGCGCATTGACTCTCCGCTGCTCGTATTCGTACATGGTACATATGTGTAGACGCAATTATTTATTCGTTTATGTAGATACATAAAGATTGAATTATTGATGTGAATGTTTGTAGTTTACAGTCTCTCGCGCGCACATAGGCGTATAAGTAAATGCATCTGTGTGTGACATCTCTCTGGGCTGCCTTATATATGTGTATACTTGATTTGATTATTAACGTAAATACTGCTTGGCATGGCCTTAGCATCGCCTTAGTGATGGGATAACTTAGTGATGCTAATATCCGTGACAATATGTTCCTTCTATTAATCTTGAGAATGGCTGAAAATCGTATTTTCTTGTACGAAGCACATGCGCCTAAAAATTTATAAAGCCCGCACTCGCTTCTATCTATTATTAGAGAGTGCTGAGATATAACATCTTTTACAACCAAGTTCATCGGCCAACTCGTGTCTCTTTATCATGGCTCTCTCTCTCTCTTTATGTTCGCTGACCAAATGTAGCTGATTAGTTTACCCGAAGAACCTCCTAGCTATCAATGAAGATTGTCACCATAATGTCTTACCCACTAATGCCTTGCAATGCGGTCTGGTTTGTAAAACGCAGATAGATATCAACGAAGAAGAGACTGTTTCGAAAACTACCGCCTATTCCTCACAGGCCATTTTGAATCGATCTGTGAAAATTTAAATGTTGAAACTCTAATCGAGTTCCCATTTGCAAAACCTACTTTAGTAGATAGGAGAATTATGTAGTTCGCTTCAAGACACCTGTAGTCCGCTTTTTATATAGGAGTCGATATGCACGACTTTTCCAGACTTCCAACTACTGCAGCTTAAATCCATCATATAATCCCCTTTCCTTGAACGAGAGATCTATCGGAGACCAGTTCTAATCGCCTCTTTATGGATACCACAGACAGCTCGTTCAACTTCATCTAGCATGTCATTCATACAGTACAACTTCATCACCATTTGGTACATATAAGCCATTAGTTCCCTCCGCATGCTCTCACTGCTCACAATGTGACAGGTCAGCGCCTTCTGGTATTCACCATCATCGTTCTACTGTAGCGGGAAAAACTTTTGTGAAAGTTAGTTTTTTCGCCAAGCGAGGACTATACTTCTCAATTATCCTGCAGCTTATCACACAGTTTCCGAACTAATGGAGAACTATCTCATTAAGATGCAGTACTAGCTCTAGTTATGTTCCCTCGCAGTGCTCTCCACTGACACTTTTAAGCTTGCGATGCCCCTGCATGGAATTCTCTAGCTTAGGTTGGGAGCCATCTGTCCTATTAAAGAAAAATTCACTTAAGGCATTTTTGTGTTGGCCCGTTGTGTTCCCACATACTCTCAAGGTGAAACTGGCTCCCGTTTTTTGTAGCGAATAACTGCTTGGTAACGATAAAGCTATGAGAAAGGCACAAATTGATCTTGAAAATTTCGTCCGGAGTGTCGATATTTACGCATCGTCCTCGCAAAGGCTGACAACTGAAAGAGTCCATGTCGTCGCTTTTCATACAGCTAACACAGCTGGGGCTGTCCATTGCATAAGGGTGTACCGCATGTACTCCCATTGGAAAGCGCCCTGTTAGCGCTCCAATAACCATGGGAGTATGAGCTTTTGTAAATCTTAATAGCTTCGCGGAGCGCTTGGAGTCTGCACTGACAGACACGTTAAATTCGCCACAGCATGTCCGAGATCAGAGATCAGCCGAACAGTTGCCAGGAATATCTTTATGCCCTGGCACCCAGATAATTTGTATCAATATGTAGTAAGATGCCACCGCAAGTGAGGTCAAGCAGTCTCTCTTAGCCCTCGACTTCACGTCGGCAGTGCTTAACGGTTTGATTGCCGCCTTACTACCAGAGTAAATGTTAAATTCCCTAACAGTTACAGTGACGGATAACATCCTATCAGCCTCCCCTGCCTGAAAGACGCTTCAGTGATCGGGAATACCAAATTTCTAAATGAAACAGAGCTTATAGCAGAATATTGCACCACCAATTCTCCCTGACTAAATTCACCAGAGGCCCGTCTCACCAGACCACAACGCCAATGAATAAAATCAGTTTGCGTATCGTACAGCTGGTATACCGCCCTTGGAAAGAGCCCGCAGTGTTTTCTTATTTCCCCTCGACAGCAGTACAAGGCAGCCGAAGCGTTCCTAGCTTAGTCCTCCATGTTATCAAGAATAATACCAAGGTACATAACTCTGTCAGAAAAATTCGAGAACCTCGTACCCCCGTGTAGTATAAAATGCTCTCAGTTTTCCTAGGGTTATCATCTTATCCATATAAATCAGACCACTTATCACGACATTCATGTAACCCTGTAAAACGTTCCTTGGTGTATTCAGAATTGTCCAACTGACAGTCCCACACTCAAGGTCCTGAAGCAGGTCGTTTATTACTACGGTCCGAAGCAGGAAAGGAAGTACACTCTCTTTAGGAGTGCCTATATTTACTTTTCTTTGAGCCCGCCCCCACATACTCCGCCAAAGTTGATTCGTCTCACAGTATTGATAGGGCCGTTTCAGCGCTGGTAGAACATTGTTGAAGGAGGCCCCTTTTTTGTCAGCGGAAGTTGAAGTCAGTAACTATGATAAAAATGTCTGCCTGAGAACAACGAGTTCACTAATGGTTAGGTCTTTTCTCGTTACTTATTGAAAATATAAATAACTATTGAATACTTTCTATTCCCCTCTACAGGACCCGAACATTGGAGTGAACATTTCAGTATGTGTAGTGGCAAACATCAAAGCCCAATCAACATTGATTTGGTCAACGTGATTAGTCGTACCTATCAAATAATGACATTTAATAATTTTGGTACTAAACCAGTAAGTGGTGAAATGCTTAATAATGGACACACTGTGGTGGTACACTTCGAATACCCTGAAAATCGACCAACCGTAAGTGGTGGACCGCTTGATGGAAAATTCGTTTTTGAGCAATTACATTTTCATTGGGGCGACAATGATACGATCGGTAGTGAGGACCGCATCAATAATGTGTCATTTCCAGCAGAATTGCATATGGTTTTTCGAAATGACAAATATTCAACATTTGCGGAGGCCGCAGCAGAGAGTAATGGCATAACAGTTTTGGCTTATTTTTATAAGGTTAGAGTGACGAATTTCAAGTTTGATTAAAATAAATTTATTTTGTATAACAACAAATTGGTATTCACAGATTGGAGAAAATGATAACGAATCCTATAATGAGTTCACTGAACTTCTAGAAGAAATTGTCACACCAGATACGAAGGCTAAGTTCCAAGAACCGCCCACACTTTTTCAATTAACGGAAATTTCCATTACACAGTATTACACATATACAGGATCGTTGACTACACCACCCTGCAGTGAGGATGTGACTTGGATTGATTTTAAAACGCCGATAACCATATCAGCTAAACAGGTTTGTGTACTACTTAATCGTAATTAGTCGCACTCCATTTTAAATTCATATGGTAAGAAGAAGAGGATAAAAGTGAGAATGAGACCAAAGGGAAAGAAGGATTAAGAAAACGACAAGAGGGGGGACAGCTGTCGAAAAGAGATGGGACTACGGAAAACGAAAAGAAGGGAAAGGAATATGGAGATTAAGAAGATGAGTTGAAAGGTAAAAGAAGTCGAAGAGAGTCCAAAAGGAAGAAATCGAGGTAAAGGGAAAAGGAAGTGGAAGTAAAAAGTAAGGGGAAGGCAGCGGAAAAGGCAAAAAGCAAAAAAAGTTGAGGAATTGGAAAGGGAAAGGAATTTTCAAAGGGAGGAGCAAAAAGAAGTGAAAAATTAGATGCAGTAAAAGAGCTAGAGAAATAAAGAAAGCGATGGATGAATGAAAGGGGAGAGGTTAGGTTGAACTGGCCGGCCCATGATGACTGAATGAGTTCGTAGTATTACCAGATGTTTTCTTAACAACCAAACTGAAAAACCCTATCAAAAACCATGACCTATGCAAAAAAATAACTCCGTCCTCTTGGCAAATACTAGAAGCCTTCTAGGACTTAAGCCACTTGCTGCTTCTAGATCTGCCAGCTGTATAACTCCTAATAGGTGGAGTCTTAGCCTGGCAATCGCAGGGCATGAGCACAAAACGTGCTCGATCGTTTCTTCCTCCAACCCGCACTTCCTACATCTGATATCACTGACCAAGGCTAAATTAAAGGCATGTGACGCCAGAAGGCAGTGTACAGTCAGAATACCCGCCATGAGTCTACAGTCCTCTCTTTTTAATGATATAAGCAACTTTGTTAGTCAGAGGTTATAGCACCTACACATAATCTTCGATACTTTACAGCCCCGCGCTTGGACCCACGCCTTTCCCGCTTGGTCGATCATGTGCACTTCTCTCCTTCACTTAATCTCGCCTAATTAAATTGGGACGTCTACGGAGCAAGCTTTAAGGGATGCGCCCTTTTTACCTAGTTCATCCGATTTTTCAGTCCCATCTATTCCCATATGCTTTGGGACACAATATATGTAGATGTATGCTTTTCCCCGTCCCGATTCTTTCCAGGGAAAGGGGAGGGGAAGACCGAAAAAGAGTAGAGAAAAAAGAGGGTTGAGAAAGCAACAGAATGGCTACATAGAAAAAGCAGAGACAGTTGGAGGGAAACCGGTAGAAGGAAGTATTATGCAATGGTGTAGTATAGTTTGGAGTTATTTTTAACTAGGATGAGCTCCCTTACAACTTTTGGCATGCTAATTTTTCATTTTTAAGTGGCTTTTTCCGGAGCGTGCCGAATAAACTACGGCAAAGGACCATCAACATCGATAAAACTCCCAAAAATCTTAGGGGAATCGGCTTGTCGCTACAAGAAAAAGATAAAGGTTTTGCTGGTCTTCCCTTTGTATCTAAAAAAAATAAGCCAAAATTAGGGTACACATTAACTTTCGTTTTCAGAGATAAAATCGAAGCTTTTGGGAAGGTTGAAGTGCGCTTAGCTCGCCGGTTCATAGCCCGTGTGTTGAGGCCTAATTACGGCCGGGGATAATGTAATTTTACCTATAAAAATCTCCTGATGAAAGTTCAATATTGAATCCGCTTCTGGAGCAGAACTTGTACGTGGACTACATTAAATCCCAAGTCGTGGACGCCCCTCATCTGCGTACCAACATTAAAGGACTTTACCAGTGGAACTTAATCAAACGAACAGTGGTAATGAGTAAAAGTCAGAGATTGAATGAGAGAGAATCTTTTCAAAATAACGGGCAGCATTTAGAATCGTCCAGCACTTAGGAGCTGTAGTCAACCCGACCGAATAGAAAAAGGCCAACCGCTATAAATAATTTTCTGCTAGAAATCCTCGATGTTGCAGCCGGTTTAGCGGAATGAAGGGACAGCGATCGGCCGGAGGCAATTGACCTACTTTATGAGGCGTAAATAACCCAACCAAAGAAACGTGAGGCAGACAACCGGCATCGACATGACATGTTCGTCTAAAGATGGAGAACAAAGCAATGCTAGAAAGCTGCAAGAGGACGGAGAGATTGATATGACCAATGGAGATAACGTTAAGATTACGGCTTTCTCGGAGAGGATGAAAGGGGCGCTGAATTACTCCCTGCCTGTTGCATTAATTGGTCGTAAGAATCCCCTTAGCAATTACCTGCCGAAAGGTGCAGTTTTATAGAAGGTGAGCTCATAGAATGGAGCGGGTCGAACAGGGTAAGCCGTTTCCATCCTTCGGTTGAGCGCGGTGGTACAATGCGGTGAAACTGCAGTGGTGCAACAATATTGCCACCTTGATATGGCTAAAGAAAATTGTTCCATACCTTCAAAGTCAGGGTCGGTTGATTGGTTGCAGTGCTACCCTGCCGAAGAGGCCGGACCCAAATAGCGTTCTAGGCGCCAGTTTGATGCACATTCTGCTGGGACCAATTGCAAAACGTACACTGCGTGTTTACTCAAACCATTTTGTTGAGTGGCTGTCTCCTTACAATCGTCCACCCTACAGCTCCCGCACCTCTTGTTAAAGAGAATTCCCATTCTTCTCCGGAAGATTTGATTGACTGGATAGAGCGCTGGTCCCCACGATACTAAAGGCCAATGTATGAATCTTGAAATCTTTGCTTCTTCTGCAGCGTCATAATCCGAATATACCGACACCGAATGGAAGGTACTACCCGTATCTCAGACTACAGAGAAAGGAGGGAATTCAGGAGCGAAACGAACTATATATGATCCAACACCAAGAAATGTGCTTGCTATCACTCTGAGCTCTGATCATAATATACCAAAATAGAGAGTAATGTGCAGGCGGACAACCTGGCCAGTGAGGCAGCAACGACACGACCCATTCGTCCCGAGCCGTTCCTGCTAGTAGGCCCGCAGGAAATTAAGGGGCATCTATTAGTAGAAGAGAGGGAAAAGAGGGAAGAACACTGGCACAATATGACAGGCCTGATACAATCTAACTTACTGTTAGGGGGTTACAGCACAACTCGATATAGGACATTCATAGGCCTCTCGAAAGATAACATAAGAATCCTAGCAGCTATTCTTACAGGACACTGTAGACTGAATAGCCACATGCAGAAGCTGGGCATAATATCGAACAACACATGCCGATTTTGTGATCGATCAGCGGAGACGGCGGACCATATCCTCCTGGAGTGTGACGCAATCTCTAGACGGTGGGCTAAGTTTATGGGCTCATCGTGGCCAAAGCATTCTCACATTAAATCCCTTAAACCACGTAAACTACTAGGGTTCATCAGAGATGTCGGTTTGGATGAGGTGCTGTGAAGTAGCTGAGAGCACAATAGACCAATGGTTGTAGTGCGATCCTCAATTAATTACCTATCTCTCTACCAAAATATAATTAAAGGATCGTTGATATCAGCTTTAACATACCCCTAAATAAATCAATGAGAGTCAAGACTTTTTGAAACCCTAGAACAACCGGATTGTACCAAATTTCAGGAATTATTGGGCAGGTCATCATAGATGAGTTGGAAACGTGAGAAGATAAGGCTAAGGGATACAAACAAGGAAACATGGGTGAATTTGTAGTTGTGAAGAGCGTCTTTGACTCCGAAACGAAATTTTAAAACGTCCGTCGCGCCTTTTCTTCATGGTGACTCGTTTGCAAACAGACATCGGGAGAGTAGGTTATCGTAGCCACTGGGCAGTGCTTCAATCTTCTAACTAACAATCTTTCATTCGGATTCCCTAGCACCTAGTTTTTTATATAACTTTTTAATAACGTTTTACTCTCTCTCTCTCTCTCTCCCTTCCTATGTTCAATGTTTAGATGGATCGTTTTCGTCATCTCAACACCTATGATAACACACCAATGACTCACAATTTCCGGCCGCTCCAGCCGCTTAACGATCGCACCGTTTTTTCTTCCATTGAACTCACTTGGGAAGAAGATGGCAATGACAATGATATAATAAAAGGTAGAAGTGCCAAACCTTTTGTGGATATTTTATATGGTGGAGCAGTCGTGACAAAAACAATTGATCTGAGTAATATGATCGTAATGTTGTTGTTGAATTTACTAGCAACAACTATTAGCCTAAATTAGAAATTATAGATCATAAATACTATTAGAAAGTACGTCTTTTAGTTTATCGCTTAGTATTATTAATTATTTTTATTTATATGAAATTTACCTATATTTATCAGTACAGTAGGGAACAAAAATTAAGACTTATTATAAATAGTATGCAGAAATATGTTATGCCAAACAAAAAAGAAGTCAGGAAAGTTAAGCGAAATTTCGTCGCTATTTCGAAAGCATGGACGCGTGCTAAATAGGTCCTTATACCCACGGGAGAAAGGGTTACAGCGAGCTCACTCCTAAGAATGGTCCGTGGAACATCGCAACTAAATTTTGAAACGAGTTGGGAATCTTCCTTAATGAAAAAAAACAAGTAAGGAAGGCTAAGTTCAGGTGTAACCGAACATTACATAGTCAGCTGAGAACTTTGGAGACAAAATAAGGGAAAATCACAATTTAGGAAAATGAACCTAGGGTAACCCTGGAATGTGTTTGTATGACATGGGTATCAAATGAAAGGTGTTAAAGAGTATTCTAAAAGGGAGTGGGCCATAGTTCTATAGGTGGACGCCATTTGGGGATATCGCCATAAAGGTGGACCAAGGGTGACTCTAGAATGTGTTTGTACGATATGGGTATCAAATTAAAGGTATTAATGGGGGTTTTAAAAGGAAGTGGCCCTTAGTTGTATATGTGAAGGCGTTTTCGAGATATCGACCAAAATGTGGACCAGGGTGACCAGAACATTTTAATTTATTTATATATTTATATATGTAAAACCACAAACAGTGTTCCTGCCATGATTCCAAGGGTTTTTGATTTCGCCCTGCAGAACTTTTTCATTTTCTTCTACTTAATATGGTAAGTGCCACACCCATTTTACAAAGTTTTTTCCAAAGTTATATTTTGCGTCAAAAAACCAATCCAATCACCATGTTTCATCCCTTTTTCGTATTTGGTATAGAATTATGGCATTTTTTCCATTTTTCGGAATTTTCGATATTGAAAAAGTGGGCGTGGTCATAGTCGGATTTCGCCCATTTTTAATACCAAGATAAAGTATGTTCAGAAAAGTACGTGAACTAAGTTTAGTAAAGATATATCGATTTTTGCTCAAGTTATCGTATTAACGGCCAAGAGGAAGACGGTCGATTGTTTATAAAAACTAGGCGTGGCTTCAACCGATTTCGCCCATTTTCACAGAAAACAGTTATCGTCATAGAAGATATGCCCTTACCAAATTTCACAAGGATTGGTAATTTTTGTTCGACTTATGGCATTAAAAGTATTCTAGACAAACTAAATGAAAAAGAGCGGAACCACGCCCATTTTGAAATTTTCTTTTATTTTTGTGTTTTGTTGCACCATATCATTACTTGAGTTGAATGTTCACATAATTTACTTATATAATGTAAAGCTGTTCACTTTTTTGTTAAAATTTTACTTAAAAAAAATTTTTTTGTTTTAAGTGGACGTGTTCGTCACCCGATTTTGCCAATTTTTATTCAGCACTCATATAGTAATAGAAGTAACGTTCCTGCCAAATTCCATTATTATATCTTCAACGACTGCCAAATTACAGATTGCAAAACTTTTAAATTATCTTCTTTTAAAAGTGGGCGGTGCCACGCCCATTGTCCAACATTTTTTTAATTTTCTATTTTGCGTAATAAGGTCAACCCACCTACCAAGTTTCATCGCGTTTCATAAATAGCGATCTGAGATGAGTGCCCAGGAACTTACATACCAAATTTCATTAAGATACCTCAAAATTTACTCAAGTTATCGTGTTTACGGACGGACGGACATGGCTAAATGAATTTCTTTTTTCCCCCAGATCATTTTGATATATAGAAGTATATCTCTATCTCGAGTAGTTTATGCCGTTACGGATTAGCGTTATGCGAACAAAATTAATATACTCTGTGAGCTCTGCTCAGCTTAGTATAAAAACGATTACCATGGTCCCATCAACGACCGGTCGAGATATAACGGATGCTGAGCTAAGATCTTTAAATCATATAGGGTCTTTACTCCCAGCCTGGGTGTGGCATAACCCAAGCAGCTGCCGGAAAGGGTTTCATTAAACCTTTCTCCTGATTGATTTCCGTTAACATCCGATTCTAAATATTCTGAACCAAAAATGGATATAAATCATTCGAAAGGTCGGAAGCTCTGTTACTTCCCTTCGACAATCTATCGCAACCAAATCGCTTAAACTCTTATTAAACCTTAAACCCTGAAATAAACGCAATGAAAGAAGCCGCCGTCTCTCAAGACGTATGGTCCATAGCAAACTTCGTACAAGAAAAAAGGCAATCAAAACAACTCTGTGGATTCCCGCATGTGGAGGCACTCCTAAAGACTTTGCAGCGGGTAATGTAGTTAAAAGCTACACGGATCTGCTGAAAATCGTTAATTCAACACATGACGTACACACTTCCTTGCCAAATGAGCGTTATTATTTGTGGAATTTGTTCGTAATTTTTGCATTCCCTACTTTTTTATGAAGTTGTCACATTTTTTGGGTTAAGGCACAAATAACCGATATGATTATGACTACTTATGTCAACTTTGCTAAGCCCTTTTAGCTGACTGGTCACCAAGATATTGTAACGAATTTTGAGAAATTCCGCTTATTTAAAACCTTCTGCTAACGTTCGAATCACTAAACTGTTGAATAAATCACTCCCTTTGGGAGTAGCACAATTATACTTCACAATTATACTTCACTTCGCAACTGATAGCGTGCTTAAATCAAACTGATTAGTCATTACTCAGCTTGTGCTGCTTTTAAACTCTCCGTTGCTTTGTTCGCATATTTCGCCAAAGGTCTATACGTTTCACCTTCTAGAATCTTCTGCTTTGTTACCAGCTATATGCGTGTGTATGTGTGAGAACCAACTCCGGCTGATGACTACATGTGGGTGCGTGAGTTATTCTTCGTCGCCTTTTATGTACGCGTGTAAATGGATTAAATTCATATGTTCATGTACACAAGAGTGGCAGCTTTCTTTATTGTTGTTGTGCCTTTATTTACTAACAGCTTAGTGATGTTAAAATTCGCCACGATATTGAGTATGTAGAGAGGAATGATCAGCGATCTCAAGCTTGCTCCTTTTTTCTCTTACTTAAATATTTACGTATGTATGTACCTATCTATTGTATAAGTTTTAGCTTAATTTTAATTAGTGCTAACTAGAATTAATATTTTTGTTACATTCACAAATATTATCTAAGCTGTTTATAGCGTGGTAGCCACATCATAAGAAAACGGCCGAGAAAAATTTCGTTGCATACTTTTCTGCGCATTTTATACCATTGTGGATAAGACAAGTGTGATATCTTCGGCATAGACGTCAAAATTACAAATAGAACCGATCACCTGATTTTTCAAATAATAATCGTGGTCTCATCCTGTATCTCTTTCTATCGCCCGCTGAAGATAGCCGTCCGTACGCGCCGCGATATTGAACATCCTGTCAAAACGCTGCCAAACGTCAAAAAAGTAGCCATCTTCAGCATCCTGTCAGGCAGTTGACGGATAAGATATGATACTTGATATATCCACAATGCTTGACACTAGCCGGGTTTTTTTTACATGTATATACATCTA
Source organism: Eurosta solidaginis (assembly GCF_040869045.1). Classification (NCBI taxonomy): domain Eukaryota; kingdom Metazoa; phylum Arthropoda; class Insecta; order Diptera; family Tephritidae; genus Eurosta; species Eurosta solidaginis. Next base: position 204,238,316 of record NC_090323.1, on the reverse strand, counting down.
CATTTGCGGTTAAAAAAACGCTTATCATTACTTAGATGTTAGGATACACATCTAGCGGCAATTATTGAAGATTCGCGGCAGTGGTTCAATAACTCGCTACAAAAAGGGGTGGTCCTCGATAGCAGAGACACGCACCGCTGTTGGTAATAGTGTATAACCTATAGCTGAATAGGTTGCGGTGTATCGTGGACACACACACACCTTTCGGTTATAGAAGTGGAGAATAGTGTAAGGATAAAATAGAGAGACACATTTCAGTTGGAACTGAGTATAATGCATACTGAAATTTTCGCGCAACAAACACATAAGTGGAGATAAAGTTATGCACTTAGCAGTTCATATAAATTAAGAGCATATGTATATACATGTAAAAAAAAACACACAGCTGCTGTTTTAGACATTTTTTTGCTATGGAGTTTTGGCATTAGCGAAGGTTGTAATTTGGTGGCAGGGCTCTCTACCTGTGCACCTTTGCTAAAAAAATTTTAAAAAAGAAGTAGCAGAGCGCTAAATTTTTCTTAAATATATCATGAAAAATTTTTTTTGTATAGAATATTTCATTTCTTGCGATATGGATACCGCGCTTACCACCTTAGTTATATGTTCTAATAATAATTTATCTACATAAATATATTAAACGCTGTGTGATTTAATAGAAAATTAATAAAATATTTTTTTCTATATTCTCCGTATGCATTTAAGAATGAAAGTGCTAGTTTTTGTATGGGTACAAGATTAACAGTTGTGACAAGTCAAACGCAACAGAGATCCATCGGGACGCTCGATTATGGTATAACAAAGAAAATTTAATGGAGCCTTATGTGTCAAAACTGGTGAAACTCGTTTGTGTTAAAAACGGGGAGCACCAAGCAATAACGAGTGCTCCTCCACCTGTCTTCTTCAGTTCAGGGGAAGTCTCCCCTTCATCTGCTTTCAATGCTGGTGACGATAGAGATACTTTCCGAGCCGTAGCGTCTTCGTAACTTCGCATAACATGAACCAGCAAGCGAAGTGTTCGGGATTTTATTCGTTGTACTTTGCGCATATCATCAGCTCGTCGTTATACTCCCTTCGACACTCGTCGTCGACATCACGGGTAGGAACATGAATCTTGGGAAGAAATTTTCTTTTTCACACTGCAAGGGTCATTATTCCATTGTCTTGCGATACCGTTCATGTTTCTGATCATACGTCAAGACAAGTATTATGAGGGCCTAATACGGGGATTCAAGGGGTTGTGCAGCGCAATATATAGATAGCTTCTCCAATCCAATTGTCAACCTCACCTTCAAGCGGCGAATCCCGTTTCACTAACCGACGAGGCTCTGGCGACCCCAAGCTCCTCATGGAATTTGGGCTGGGGAGGGAGGGATGGCCTGAAGGTTTAATGTGGCCCGAGATGGTCGGGCCAGCACCTTAATGGTGCTGTGTTACCGGAGCGTACCGGATCTGTATCCGGCAAAGGACTATCACATCGATAACACTCCCAAAGCCTTGGGGAAGTAACCTTATCGCTACAGCAACAACAGGGCCTAATACGTTATTTTCGTTCATCGGCCTTTCATTCAGGGTTCCATCATTAACAGTTAAGGTGTTTTTGTTTTAGCAATATGTAGGTTCCTACTTGTAGATCAATCCACAGTTGGATATAAAGCTCCACCATTAACCCATCAGGGCGAAACGAAGCACTTAGCGGTACACAGACGACCCAGCACCTAAATTGCCCTATATTCTCTTGAACCGAGCAAGATTTTCGTAGCTCTTGTTTTTCTCTATATAGTCAACTACATGTACACTAATCCACAATTTGATCCAATGTTCTATCATTTACGGTTTAATTTCTGTGTGCGATTTATCGGTTGATCAATCAGTGCTGACTACTAACTGATTTTTGTGTATATCTTTTTAACTAAGCAAATTTTAAAAAAAAAATTTTTTGTTACATTATGTAGCTACCTACTTGTAGATTGAAGTACAACTTCACTCAAGGTTCAAACCCACAACGGTTAAGGCGCTAAGTGAATTAATCGGGTTTTCGATAACTACAGCAACTTTGTGTATATCTCTTGAACCATGCAAATTCGCAGTTTTTGTTTTTGCAATATACAGGTAACTACTTCTAGATGAATCCGCCATTTGAATTTAAGTTCCATCATTAACCCTTCAATGCAAAAATTGGAATTGATCGGTACACAAATTACCGAGTACCGAAATTGCTCTATATCCTTTGAACCAAGCAAGATTTTTTCACCTTTTTTTTTGTATTATATAGCCATCTGCTTGTAAATTAATCACCAATGTGATATAAAGTTCCGTAATTAACCCTTGGAGGCAAAAATGAGAACTTTTCGGTACACAAATGACCCAGCTCCTCATTTTCCTTATATCTCTTAAACCAAGCAATATTTTCTAAAATCTTGTTTTGCGTTATATAACCCAGTACTTGCAGTTTAATCCACAATTTGATCCAGGGTCCTATCATTAACGGTTCATGCGCTACGTGCGATATCTTGTTTATCAACAACTACTGACGACTAAACCGATTATTGGGTATATCTCTTGAAACAGGCAAAATTTCCCAAAAAAATGTTGTTGCATTATATAGCTACCTACTTGTAGATCGAGGCACAACTTCAATCAAGATTGTACCGTTAACGGTTAAGGCGCTAAGTGCATTAATCGGTTTTTCGATTACTACTGTCCCTTAAGTGTATATCTCTTGAACCAAGCTAAATGAAGCCCTGAGTTGAATTGTGTCTTAATCTACAAGTAGGTGCAAAACAAGAGTTTGAAAAATATTGCTTGGTTCAAGAGATAGAGCGCAATTTAGGTGCTCGGTCATTTGTGTACCGATAAATTCCCCTTTTTGCCTTGAAGGGTTAATGCTTGAACTTTACATCAAAGTGTGAATTAATCTACAGTAAGTACGTAAACATTGCAGAAACAAAAACTTGCTTGGTTCAAGAGATATACACAAGGGACAGTATTAATCGAAAAACCGATTAATGCACTTAGTGCCTTAACCGTTAACCGTAGAACCTTGAAGGAAGGTGTGCCTCAATCTACAGGTACGTAGCTACATAATGCACCAAACAAAATTTTGAAACTTTGCTTGGTTAAAGAGATATACACATAAAACAGTTAGTAGTCAGCAAAAAAAAAGTTGAAAAAATCTTGCTTGGTTAAAGGGATATTGGGCAATTTCGGTGCTCGGTAATTTGTATACCGATAAATTCCAACTTTTGTATTGAAGTGTTAATGATGGAACTTTATACCAAATTGTGTATTCATCTAGAAGTAGTTACCTATATATGGCAAAAACAAAAACTTTGCCATTTTCTTTTGTTAAAGAGATATACACAAATTTACTGTAGTTATCGATAGACCGACTAACCCATGTAGCGGCTTTAGCGGTAAGGCTTTTAAACTGCGAACCTCATGATCCAGAATACTGGAAGTTTTAGAGGGATAAGTCCGTTTTAACAAATCTCAGTTACGCAAACTTTATTGGACAGAAATCGTTCGATGATCTTGCATGCAGTGTCAGGTAGTGTTTTCAGGTTCCTTTCACCGTTTATCGAAAAACTAAAAAATGAAAAAAATTGCTGAAATTTGTTTATGCTATAAACTGTGAGTATCAAGCGATAACGAGTCTTCCTCCGCATGTCTTTCTAAACCCAGGGGATGTCTGCCCTTCGCCTGTTTTCAAATACGGTAGAAGTACTTTCTGAGCCGTAGCGTCTTCGTTCATTCGCATAACATGACCTTGCAAGCGGAGGTTTTTGGGATTATATTCGTTGCGCTATGCTCATATCATACAGCTTAGCATTATACCTCCTTCGACGTCGGCATCACGGATAAGAACTTAAATCTTCGGAAAACATTTTCTCTCTAACTTTGTGCGGCTGTTGTATGAAATCATTGCCTATCAACACCATTTATGACCATACCTTAATGAGGGACTAGTTTCGTTCTTTGGCCTTTCATTCTATGTATAAACCCAAGGCGAATTCAGTACCAGGTGTTGTTATCCCAACAGCTGATTGCTTCTTCTTGATAATTTTCCATACATCGCCTTGTACTGCAATATGTCAGTTAATCGAAATCAATCAAAATTTTCCTTTGCCTTGACATTTTTCTCATTTTTCAATTGGTTGAATTCGCTTTGCCACCACCTGGTATGGATTCGCCTTGGTATAAACCCAATTGAATAAAAATACGTTTATTTTGGGATTTTTTAAGATATTTCTCAGATTTATTGCTGTAAGTGTTTAGTTTTTTTTATGATTTATGTATTCCTTAGGCATAAAAATGTTGCATACAATAAATTAACTGATTTTAATTTATTATTTATTCATATAAATGTATATCGTTAAGTATATATATTTATATACATACATATACACGCACACATTTGTATATTGCACGTATTTAACTATGTGGCTCATTATATACGCATAGCTCTTAACTAAGTACATCTTCGGCTGAATGGAAAATCGCTCTATATCGGCCAACGTTCGAAAACGTTCTACTTCGACAAATGTTTAAAGCATAATATCTTTATATCATTGGTGCACAAAGCCAACAGAGCTTTGAATATAGACGCAACATTTGGTGTAATGGTATGTGTATTTAAGAAGAATGGTAAAACAAATTTGAGCGTAGAATTTACGCTCAGGGGTATACGGCTTCAAGTACAAGCGAAAACTGATGCATTGCTTCCTTTGGTGAATCTCAGTTGGTGCGCTCTCACTATACGTAGCCGAACGTGAAATAAGTTTCCGATGCTCTACGAAGCTTCTGAGGGCATATCTGATTTATGTTATTGGTTAAAGATCATCGTATCCGTGGCGGAACAATTCAAGGTTGTAACAGGCTGACATACATATATACAAACAAATATACAAATTCCATCTACTTTGTTTTTGTAATTCGATAGCCTGATGTCAAAATCGAACTGCGTCAGAAGTTGAAATGTCAAATCAGATTAAAAAAAGTATCAATCAGTTCAATTCCATTACATTACCATTTACATTCCTCAGTAATTGGAAAAAGTAATCAATTCCTTTCCTCCACAGCAAAGGAATTGATTACATTTCAATTCCTAAAACAAAATACCAAAAGTAAATTCGTTTTTTGAGGCTCGAGTACAAAAAACTTTCTGTTTGTAATTGAAAAAAAAAAAATACTTTGTTCAAATGTAATTTCTGCCCCAGTACTTTCGAAAGGAATTGCTAATGTAATTGAAAATTTTCCAATTAAATTACAAGGAATTGAAAAAGTATTTTCGAATTTCCCATTCCATTCCTCAAAGGAATTGCGAAAGTAATTAAAAAAATACAAGTTAGTCTGTGTATAGGAACTTACTCCGGGAAACCGGTTAAAGAAGGTGAGTCACAACGAACGGTATCACTCCGTTCTCCAGTAGCGAAGACATTGGAAACCTTCCTGCTCCGTCATTTTACTGCGAATCTTCGTCTAGCCACTATCAGCATGATTTCCGCAAAATACATTGCACTACCAGCGCTGTCAAAAGCTTTTGATACAGTCAACCACGGTACTCTACTCCATCATATGGAAGGTTCACCATTTCCCCTTTGTATAAAAAGATATACTGCAAATTATCTGAACCTAGCCGACCAAATCCACTGCCACTCTGTTTTGCGACGTGGAATATTGGACGTTCACGTCGATGGTGTTGCGCTAACGATTTTCAGTCATTCAGAGATCTTAAAAGTAACATTCGGTCACACTCTCAATTAGTAATGACAAGACTACCACGCAGGATGGTACCGATTTTTTACCTTTATATGTATGTTCATTTGTCCTATATTGTTGTATGTGTAATTTAATGTTTTCATATTAACTTCTATGTATTGTGACATTTTATTTCTTTCTTTATTTGAAAATAAAAATAGTGAAGAGGCTGCAATATTCAGCGAAACGTCGGGCGAAAGGTAAAATAAATCTTTATTTGTACCAGGAAATATTAGATCAGACTAGCATACTCAAAAAATACAAGTACAAAGCAATTGGCCGGCCGCTTAACAGCAAATCTAAACTACAATGACACAATCTTACCATACTCGTCCTCATATAGTATGAAGAGGAGAAATGAATTTCCAGTTATAGAAGACAGTGCTTGAATCGCAAAAATATTTTTTACACTAAGAATTTTTCAATTACTTTTGCAATTCCTTTGAGGAATAGGAAATTATTAATTACATTTGGCATTCCTTGTAATGTAATTGGAAAATTTTCAATTACATTTGCAATTCCTTTCGAAAGTACTGGGGCAGAAATTATATTTGATCAATTACAAACAAAAAAATTTTTGTACTTGATCCTCAAAAAAACGAAATTATTTTTGATATTTTTTTGAGGAATTGAAATGTAATCAATTCCTTTGTTGTGGAGGAAAGGAATTGATTACTTTCCTCAAATCCATGTAATGGGGAGTTGCCCGTTATTGATTACCTAAAGTAATCATTACTACACAGCTCTGATTGTATCTCAGCTACCGCTCCGAAAAAATAAAAATATAAATTTTTCCGAACACTTTTGACGTTTTAAATAAATTTGTATGTAACCCGAAAATGTTAGTAAAAGTTTTTAAGACAAAAAATCAATTGCTTTTTCAGTTTGGAGAATAACCGAAGTTCAAAAGCATAATTGTGTGGTTCGTCGAACTGCGAATGCCTTACTGCACGCCACGTCATGTGACCCGGGATCCAGATGATCCTTAGTTTATCTGATTCATTTTGTTTTGTTGATTTTCCGACTGTGTGGATCATTGATGTAAATATATTATAGCGACTTGCCATCATCATTTTTCAAATTTGGTTTCCCACTAATTCCAGCGTTGTGTCATCTTCATGCCATTTTTCGTTCGTATTTGTACTATGGAAAAGCATCTCACAGAAATCCATGTTAACGGCTTTTCGCCATCGTGTCAAAGACAGGCAGTTACGTGTTAACATTCGAAGAGTGCAGACGTGCGAGCGTGCATAAGCTCACGACAATCGGCATATGAATTTCTATTTTCTATTCTTTCTTTAAACATAAATGTCAACTTCAATTAATTTTATTAAACTACATAAACATAACTCAGGACGTTTTATTATTTAATCGGTTTTTAATAGTTCAGAAGTAGGATTCGCGCGGGCCTACAAAATATTTTAGACATACGTACATATATGTCTACATATCGAACGTACACAACGAAGTTTCTCCTCAACGCGTACATATGTATGTACCAAAATAGAGCAACGTCCTCTGCTCAAACGAAATATATACTTAAAACGAAAAGCTTAACAAAAAGGAGCAACGTACTTGGCTCAACGGAAAATATTTCAAACAACACTGGCAACGGCTCGTCTTTCACAGCAAACAGCAACGTTATTGTTGTAGCGAAAGACAGTGCAAAATTCAACGAATTAAGTCTGCTGAAGCCAAGGCAGCAACGTCATATGTGTATATGTGTGTACAAGCCAACGACAATCAACGTTACGGGTGCAAACGAAGCGAACATACACATAAACACTACTCAACGTATTAAAGCCTTCCGCGATTTACAACCAGATTGACCGAGTTTTTGTATGTGTGCGTGTTGGGTATTTGACGCTTACCCCGCGACTATCAAATAAAAAGCCAGCAATCAACATTTGCATTGAGAAACCGCAGCGTTCGGACGTGAGTATGTCGTCATCGGATGATGACTTTTTTTTACTTGCAACTACAGCAGTTTTATTAAATAATAAAAAAATTAATAAAAATTTTATTAAATAATAATAAAAGCTTTAAATTCCATAAAGCTGGTAAACATTGATAATTTTCAATAAATTTTAATATGAATTGCTGTTCTTCCGAGCACTTGTTCAATGTCGACACAAACTAAATACAACACTGCGTTTTGTCAATCACACACCGCGACTATCAAATAAGCTAGCGTCAAATGAAAAAATCAAAAATTTTTGATTTTCATCAACTTGTAGCCGACAACAAATACGTGTGTCACGAAACCACCCGACTGCACTAACACACACAAAATTCAGTCAATCTGGTTGTAAATCGCGGAAGGCTTTTAAACGGCGCAAATCAACGCTAACGCAGAGACGGCGCAGCGATCTAGCTTCACAGGAATTGTGACAACGGCAGCAGACGCTACGCAAAATTGTCCTGCCTAACGGGAAAACAAACGAAAGTTGTTGTTGCCATGCTTGCTTGGGGTCGAGTGGAAAAATGCTGGAGTGGAAAAACTGAAGCAAAAGTCACCATGCAAATAAAAATAGAATCTTTAACCGTGGCACAAATAAATAAATTATTGCGAAACGCAAATATTTCAGCGACAGGCAATAAAGCACACAAAGTTTCGGCATTAATTCAACATTTTGATTCTGATGAAATTGATGCCAATGAGATCGATCAGGAAGAGCCTTGGGAAAGACCAATCAGTGAGTTCATATGATCACGTAATTAACAAGACCATTGCAAACGAAAAATGCATCACGACCATCCGTTGAACCTGGGACATCCCAAGAGACATTACGAGAATCCAATATACAATCGACCACACAGCAGGCATCCACGTACAAAATACAAGACATCATTGGAATCTTACCAGAGTTTAACCCGTTGAAGAAATTAATCACTGCACAACAATTTGTAACGAAGGCTGAGCAGCTGCAACGAACATACTTATGGAGTGACAATTTGCTACTTTTTGCGGCACAACAAAAGCTCGTAGGTGTAGCAAAAAGCTGGCTGGATGCTCAACCGGTGTTCCAGTCTTGGACTGATTTGGTGAGTATGCTATTGAAAAATGTTCCGTGTGTAGTAAATTCTGCGGAAATTCACAGGGAACTTGGCCGACGCAAGCGAAAATCTGGCGAGACGTTGATTGAATATTACTACGAGATGTTAACGCTCTGAAGACGGGGTAATTTAGATGACGCATCCATAAACTTTTATACGATCAATGGTATAAGCGATCCACAAACAACACGTACGCTATTAGCAATGAATCTAAACACCAGCAATGAACTGCTACAGTCACTAGAAAACTTACAAACGGTACAGTCAACAAATTCGATACAGCCAAACCCAACGCCAACATCTAGCACTAACATGCGCAGTGGAGGCTCAGGACAATCGCAAAGATCAGTGAAGTGCTTCAACTGCAACGAACATGGACATATCGCTGTTAAATGGCCGCAACCACAAAAGAAACAACGCTGTTCTAAGTGCTCGAAAGTGGGCCATGACAGCAAGGAATGTCGAGTAAACACCAAGCCAAACGTAGCAGAAATCGTGGAGTCGAAAAAACCTTCGCAAGTGCCGCCTATAATTCAACACGTCACAATTGATGGTAAATCTTACGACGCCTTGGTCGATACAGGCAGCCACCACTCACTAATAAGCGAACAAGTAATACCAACGATGCAGTGCGTCCCTGCATATAAGCGCTTTAAAGGTTTCGCAGATTCAACCGTGGAATCTACACGAAAGGCCGAGGTAAAGTTAATGATCAATAACGAAAATGTCAACGCAAACTTATACGTAGTACCGGACAATACACTTGGGTATGACTTACTACTTGGACGAGATATTTTGTGCGGAGCAATGAACTGCTACAGTCACTAGAAAACTTACAAACGGTACAGTCAACAAATTCGATACAGCCAAACCCAACGCCAACATCTAGCACTAACATGCGCAGTGGAGGCTCAGGACAATCGCAAAGATCAGCTTCAACTGCAACGAACATGGACATATCGCTGTTAAATGTCCGCAACCACAAAAGAAACAACGCTGTTCTAAGTGCTCGAAAGTGGGCCATGACAGCAAGGAATGTCGAGTAAACACCAAGCCAAACGTAGCAGAAATCGTGGAGTAAAAAAACCTTCGCAAGTGCCACCTATAATTCAACACGTCACAATTGATGGTAAATCTTACGACGCCTTGGTCGATACAGGCAGCGACCACTCACTAATAAGCGAACAAGTAATACCAACGATGCAATGCGTCCCTGCATATAAGCGCTTTAAAGGTTTTGGAGATTCAACCGTGGAATCTACACGAAAGGCCGAGGTAAAGTTAATGATCAATAACGAAAATGTCAACGCAAACTTATACGTAGTACCGGACAATACACTTGGGTATGTCCTACTACTTGGACGAGATATTTTGTGCGGAGCCATCAAACGGCTGGTCATCGACAATGGGTCTTTACATTTACAAGTCAAATCGAACATGTTTAAAATCAACGATCAGCTGAATGATACACAACGTAACGATATAAATTCTATGTTACATGAGTATGAAGATTGCTTTGCGGAAGATTTGTCAACGTTGGGAAGATGTAACACTGCCACTATGGAAATTAAAGTGACACAGTCGGGACCAATAGTCGGAAAACGATATCAGGTTCCAATATCGCAACAACGAGAATTAACGACAATTTTAAACAAATTATTGGCCAACGATATAATCCGTCCAAGTACATCACCACACGCTGCATCGGCACTTTTAGTACGCAAAGCCAGCGGAGAGAGCCGAATATGCATCGATTACAGGGCATTGAACGCCGTTACTGAACGTAAGAACTTCCCAATGCCTGTGGTCGAATAGCAACTCTTTAAGTTAGCTGGAGGGAAATTCTTCACTACATTGGACATGACTTCTGGCTATTACCAGATTCCGATGGATGAAAGCAGCAAGAAATATACTGCCTTCCTTACTCATGATGGATTATTCGAATATAATGTCATGCCGTTCGGCTTAGTCAACGCGCCAATGTACTTCCAGGAAATGATCACCAAAGTAACGTCAAAATTATTTAATCGAGACCGAGTCATCAGCTACGTCGATGAGATGATAATAGCAACACCAAAAGTGAACGAAGGTAAGATCGTGCTAAAAGAAGTCTTGGAGGCGATACGTCAATGTGGTCTCACACTCAGACCTTCCAAATGTAACTTCCTTTGCGAGACCGTCAAATTTCTAGGTCACAATGTAGGTGACACCGGCATAAGTCCAGGTGAGGGGCAAGACGAAATGCATCAGCGATTTTCCCAGACCATCGAATGTCGCAGAAGTACGTCAGTTTCTGAGACTGACCGGATTCTTCAGAAAGTTTGTAGAGAAGCACAACCGCATCGCAGCACCACTAACAAAGCTGTTAAAGAAAGACGCAGTCTTCATTTGGTCAGAAGAACAAGGTAGAGCATTTGACCAGCTAAAGCAAGCAATCACGTCTAAGCCAGTACTAGTCTTGTACGATCCAAGTAAATCACATGAGGTGCATACGGACGCCAGCCACCTTGGTTTCTCAGGCATATTGCTGCAGGAGGAAGCCGATGGGCTTAAACCAGTGTCGTTGTATAGCCGTCAGTGCAATGATGCAGAGTCACGCTATGCAAGCCATGAATTAGAAGTCCTAGCCATAGTGGAAACACTAGACAGATTCCGAATGTATCTGTTAGGCACGAAGTTCACCGTAGTTACGGACTGCAATGCGATCGTGACGACAAAGGCAACGTCGAAATTACCAACACGTAAAGCCAGATGGTGGCTACGTCTACAAGAATATGAATTTGAGTGTAGGCATCGTCAAGGCTCGAAGATGCAGCACGTCGACTGCTTAGCCGTTCGTCTACCCTACCTCCATCTGAGCCGGAGACTGTAACTGAGAGTTCTAGCTATAATCAGTGAAAACAGCGACAACTGGATGTATACAATGCAGATGCAGGATGAACATGTGAAAACGATTGTTACAGCTTTGAAGACAAACGGCGATGGAGCATCTCAGTTCCAGGATGACTTCATCATTCACAACGGTCGATTATATCGAATTGTCAAAGGTGAGCGACGACTAGTTATTCCTCAGGCTATCAGGTGGCGTGTCACCAAATCTTATCATGACGACGCTGGCCACTTTGGAGTCGAGAAAACATTACAACGTCTGCAAAAGTATTTTTGGTTCAGGCAAATGAGGCGATACGTAAGGTCTTATATCGCAGCTTGTCCCGAATGCTGTTTAAATAAGATTAAAGGAGGCAACTTGGAAAGTCAAATGCATCTCACCGAAGTTCTACCAATTCCATTTCGAGCAGTGTATATGGATCATCTCGGACCGTTCACCAAGCAAGCGAGGAAACCAATACGTCATTGTTTTAGTTTGTGGTTTCACCAAATACACGATATTGAAAGTGGTACGTAACACAAAGACGAAACCAGTGCTATCAATGCTGCAAGAAGTTATGGCAATTTTCGGGCAGCCTTTACGGATTACCACTGACCGAGGAACTGCCTTTACATCGAAGGAATTCGAATCCTTTATGACACGCTTTGGGATGCAGCACGTCAAAACAGCTGTACGAATGCCCCGAGCAATCGGCCAGGCAGAGCGCGTCAACCGCACCATATTATCAGCAATTCGATGCTCAACAAAGACCACCAAAGATTGGGACAGCACCCTTTCCAACATCCAGTGGTGCATTAACTCGCAAAACAATAGCACAACAAAGACAAGTCCCAACGAACTTGTGTTCAATTTCGATTTACGATGCGTCAGCTATAATCGACTAATACAAGCACTAAGCGACGAAATACGACGACAAACAGGAGAAGCTACAGAACGCCATACAGAATATCAGCAACGAGAGGCAAACATGGAAGCTAAGATACGATCAAAAGCATCAGAGTCCACCAGTATACAACGAAGGACAATTGGTCGTTATTGACCATGTACCAACCGCAACAGGTGACACACACAAACTCGATTCGAAATTCAAGGGGCCTTATATTGTCACAAAACAGCTGGTTCATGATCGATACGTTGTGGAAGATCTACCCGACGCACCACGTACACAACGAAGATACTGTAATGTAGTATCCAGCGACGATATGAAACCATGGTGCCGTTTAAGTCCAGATCTCGAACGTGACTATGATGAAGCAAACGAAAGTACCGAGGATGAGACGTCCTAGAAGGAAGAATGTCAGGAAAGGCCGAGCTGTCAAAGACAGGGAGTTTCGTGTTAACATTCGAAGAGTGCAGACGTGCGAGCGTGCATAAGCTCACGACAATCGGCATATGAATTTCTATCATGATTCAATTACTAGAGGTTTGTTCTTCATTGATGACAGATCTTTGACACTCCCAAATTGAAAAATCTGCACGGGTTGCTTTTACGAAGTAAGGAAAACGGGAAATAATTCAATCCCCTTCAGTGAAATTGTAGTAGACAAGTATCTTTGGTAGTATATTAGTAGTGATAATAAATTTGTAAATGCCAACAGTTTTTGGGGAAAAAATTCATTTTCTACTAAATATTTCGTGAATTGATAAAGTTATGTTGGTTTGGTCATTTTTTCAGAAATTGTACATTAGAATTTTATTCAAAAATGCACTATCTCAAAATTTGTTTCCAAAACTCCCTTCATGAGCATAACTTCAATGCATTTTTTCATAAGAGGGAGTTAATGAAAAGCATTCTGAGATGAAGCGTTCTTCAATCCAACTCTAATATAGGGCGGTTTTGTGACAAATCCTGAATTGGGAAATTAAAAAAATTTTTTTTGAGATAGCATGATTTTGAACAGGCAGCCGAGATGTGGTGATACGCTACTCAGCATCCGCAATTAACTGACAAAAACAAAAATAAAATAAAATGGGTTATTGTCTTAGAACTTTATATTCCTACCTTGACTTTGACAGAAGAGTTAAGCTTTCTGCGGTCCTGCTACACAGTGAGTATTCACCTTTTTATTCTGAAATTTCGGAAAGCTCTTTTCCGTTAACTATTCATGGAAGCGTTCCGGAATTAATTTGGAATATTCGGAATACGTTCGTTTGATACTACCTCACGAGGTCCGAATATGCATAATATTCCAAATATAAACCGATACTATAAATTCTTAAATGGAGACGAATGTTCCGAACATACGGAATTAATAGAACAGAAGGTCGACTTTTAATACGAGCCCAAAAATATCGAGAGAAGTGTCAAAAGACGCGTGTTGACCTCGATAACAATAATTCGAAGGCGGAAATAAAAATTTTAGCTCGTTCAAAAGATATTGACGAAAAACCGAAAAATTACGCCGGGTTGCGTTGGCGGCCTCCAGCCGAGCTTATAAAAAATTACCCTTGAAAATGGGCACATGGAATTGCCAACTTCAACTGCAAATATCTCCGGACAGAGATACAATTTTTCTTTTCCGTCATAGGATTATTGCTGTCGAGGTCACCTCTCTCTCGATATTTTTGGACGCGTATTAGCAGTAGACTCCTGTTCTAGACTTTTACCTGAATAATTTAACATGTCCAATGAGTACATTTCGTTATGGCATCTCCATTATTTACTAATGACATTTTTACGTGAACCGATTTAATAGTCGAGGCTTTACGTTGAACGATGAATTTTGAATGGGTTTAGGTTTCGTATGTTCATAGGTTTACGATTCCTTGGTGTCCGTACTTTTCATAAAACCAATGTTCAGCCACACTAATAGATCATGGCATAGTTAATAAATTCATCATAAAATTAAAATAAATGTTCTAAGGAATTATGCAGTTAAGTACTTATCGGGTATTTGTAAACTGATTGCTTCCTATTTCTACTACTAATATTTTTCGAAAATTCGCAAAGAAACAACACAGTTAACGGATGCCAATTCGATTTGGGAGCAAAATGGCTGCAATTGTCAAAAATTTTGTTTGTCGAGTAAACCTCTTGTGATTGAATCATGATCATTATTCAATTACTACAGGTTTTTTCTCCAAATATGACAGAACTTTGACACTCCCAAGTTTAAAAATCTGGGCGGGTTGCTTTTACGAAGTAAGGAAAAAGGGGAATAATTCAATCCCCATCAGCGAAAATTTTAGTTGAAAAGTACCTTTAGTAGTATATTACTAGTGATAATAAATTTGTAAACGCCAACAGGTTTTTGGGGAAATAATTCATTTTCTACTAAATATTTCGTGAATTGATAGAGTTATGTCGGCTTGTTCATTCTTTCAGAATTTGTTTGAAGAATGCCGTGCGTCAACATTTTATTAAAAAATACACTATTTCAAAATTTGGTTAAACAACTCCCTATCTGAGCATAAGTTCAATGCATTTTGAAATAAGAGCATTCTGAGATAAGGCGTTCTTCAACCTTATTCTGGTATATGGCGTTTTTGTAACAAATGCTGAAATGGTAAATTTTTGAAAAATATTTTGAGATAGGACTATTTCGAACTGGCAGCCGACATGGGGTGATACTCTACTCAGCAGCTGCAATGAACTGACAAGCAAATAAAAGAAATTGACTTATTGTCTTAGAACTTTATATTCCTGCCTTGACTTTGACAGAAAAGTTAAGCTTTTGTGCGGTCCTGCTTTTTATTCTGAAATTTCCGAAAGCTCTTTTTCCATTTAGCTGGAAGCGTTCCGGATAAAACGTTAATTTAGAATATTCGAAACACGTTCGTTTGATACTACCTCACGAGGCCCGAATATTCCAAATAAGTATATACATAATATTCCAAATATAAAATGAATCGATTTACTAGTCGAGTTTTTAACGTTCAACGATGAATATTAAATTGGTTCAGGTTCCGTATGTTCATAGGTTTACGAAAATGCACGATTCCTTAGTGTGTGATAAATTCATCATAAAATTTAAAAAAATGTTCTAAGGAATTATGCAGTTAAGTACTTATCGGATATTTGTAAACTAATTGTTTCCTATTTCTACTACTAATATTTTTCGAAAAATGGCAAAGAAACAATACAGTTAACGGATGTCAACTCGATTTGGGAGCAAAATGGCTGCAATTATCAAAAAAAATTTCAGCCGAGCAAACCTCTTGTGATTGAATCGTGAATTTATATTTTCTATTCTTTCTTTAAACATAAATGTCAACTTCAATTACTTTTATTACACTACATAAACATAACTCGGGACCATAACGGAACGATACAGGTGGCAGTATGGGACAGCTGATTATAAACTTTTTTTATTTGTGTTGATACATTAACTTCCGGCGCAGTACGATTTTGACATTTGTCCATCGAATTTACAAAAACAAAGTACATAGAATTTTTATATATGTTTGTAGGTATGTAACCATGCTGCCACCTTGTATCGTTCCGCCATGCTCGGGACTTTTTATTATTTAATCGGTTTTTAATAATCGCTTGTTAAATTTGGTTTAAGGACAACCAAGTTTCGGCGTTGTGCCATCTTCAGTAAAATGTTTGTTCTTCATTTGCTTTGACACTAGTCGTTTGGAGTACGATTCAATGTCTACACATGAAATAAAGTCTCAAAATAATTTTGCAATTTCGTATCAAATTCTGCTTTTTGAAATTTGGATATTTTTACCTAAACGTTGAAGAATAAATGGAAAAACTTTTTTCAAAATTCATATCGGTAGAATTTGTGCGAAAAACAACATATCTTAGATTTTGTTTGATTTGGTTTGAAAAACACCCTTCTTTCAAAAACGCTTAATATCAGAATTCGGCTGAAAAACACTCAATCTCTGAGTTATATTCATAAACGACTTAACTTAGCTTAAAATCTATTAAATGTATACTGAGATAGAGCGTTTTCTTCAATCAAACTCTAAAAGAAGGCGGAAATTTGTATACAGTCAATTTGTTTAAGTTTGCAGTAAAAAATACCTGAAAGGCCAAAGAGATCAAGTATGCAAGGCGCGGAAATTTCCTTTTTCATTTTTTTTTTTTTTTTCTATGACCTTTCAAGTTGCTTGTAGAAAGACATCAGTCGTTCTGCGCAACCCACAGCTATCAAATCTAAATGTTCTTCACTTTGAATTCTTGCTCTACTATTGCCCAAATGCCAATGCTGCATTTCAACTTTAAATGTGCAGAAATATTTTGGGAAAGTTTGAGCAATGCGACATCAGGACGGACAAGCAGACAGCTGTTTCGATTATACCTTATAAATCTCTGCAAATTTTTTTCTTGCGATTCGAACCGCACTAGTGCAAAGTGTTAAATGTTCCGGTTCGTCGTCCTCTTCTAGAATTAAGGGTTAACAATATGCTTTAAAAATCTTAAAAGCAAATGGTAATAAAGCCTATGTTAAATTTTATTTATCAAAACGGCATTCAAATTGGAGGCCAATTGTTCGTGAAAATTGGCTCAAAAACCACACCAAGAATGGACCCAACAGGTGGTACCAGGATCGCCATACTAGCTTATGAGAAAGACTGCTCTGTAAATATTACATTTCCCCAATTACGCTTTGCAACTGAGTGAACCCATAAAAGTCTTTCTCGATATGCAGTTTTTTTTTTTTTTCGTTTTTAAACATCTCCAAAATTTTAGTTTTGCGCGAAACTTTTTCCGAATCGGATCATTGAAGAAGTACGACTTCCTTTCAAAACTGCTTGAGCACTACGCAAAAGTAAGTATGATTTTCCACAAACGAATGAGCGATCTTCACGTCCTGCGTTGATGATTTGCTCTTATTGTACGCCTTTTTACATATTTTACTACCGACGCACATAGGTAGATTTTCAAGTTTAAGGCGGCCAAAAATATTTAATTGTCTATATCTTCTTAAAACTGTTTATTAAATGAAAAATTATAATAATTTGTGTAATTAATCGGTTATGTTAAAAAAATAGATATTACACTGTGTAACACTAAAAAAATGTCTGCGTAGTGAGGCTGTTTTTCTTGTTGTACAGCAAGAAGTGTAATAACTTAGTTCTGTCTTTATCTAGGGTAAAGTTTTAATTGGTTTTATGAAAAATTATAATAATTTGTGTAACTAATCGGTTATATTAGAATAGATATTACACTGTGTAACACCTAAAAATACCTGCGCAGTGAGGCTATTTTTCATGTTGTACAGCAACAAGGGTATATCAAGCCCTCTATCTAACCCCCTATCTGCAAGTATCTGCAGCTAAATTTAATGCAGTTGGCAAGCTAATTGTGCTAAGTACCAAGTTCAAAACTAATTTTCACTTGGACGAACATGGAAACAGAACTAAACTGGTTTTGAAAACCAAAAAAAAAAAAAATGTTTAACATCCTAAATAAAATAGGTTCCTTATCAATTTATAACTTCTAAAAATCACAAACACCATTAATAATGTTAGCATGTACCTGAAATATCAGAATCCATTACAATTACTCAATTCAATTGTCTTAAAACTTAAAATATTCACGTTAAAACATGCGATTTCACATAGGTTAAAAAAAACCACGCGTTTCAGAAATAGCTAAATTCCGATTACTTGACAGCTAACGCCAGGTATGCGATGGATGGGTAGGGGTAGAATTATTGTTCCCCTCTCTCTTCTTAAGCTGTTGGAGCGCTTTTTTTGTAATTGTGGCAACTTTCAGAAATTCAATTATGGCCGCCTAAATGTCTAAAATCTACCTATGTGCGACGGACACGAGATTTTTTTTGTCCATTTCAATGTATGGGCGAAGCTGATTTTGTAAAACCGACGCTGGTTTTCTAAATGCCTCGCAAAACTAATTTCACAACACGCACTGCGAAAATGCTGCGCCTCCAAAGCAGTTCTTAAAATTATTTATTTAGAAATTCAACTAAAATTTTGCCAGTCTTGCTTTGGTTAGACAGATTGTAGTTCTTTACAAATGCAAACTTCATTCCTTACTTAGGTTATGCCAAAAGCTTTGTACTAAAACATGTTTCTTAGCAAACTCAGAAATACTGAATTATTTAGCTAAATTTGATAACAAATCATTCTTTACTCATTTGCTGAATGCGTTTTCAAATAAGCAGCCGTTAGAGCGCGAACTTTCAATCCGGCTTGAATGCTATGCGCTTGAATGCAATTTGCGTTTTTAAGATAATTGAGTTTTTTTTCGTTTCTTTTTTTGTGTTAATTTAAATATTTATGTTTATTTCTATTATAATATTTATTACATTTTGTATTTATATATATATATATATTTTTTTTTTTGTTATTAGTTGCTTAAAACTAAAATTCTTATGAGTAATATGTTTATATTTTTTGCATGTATTAGTTTTTTTTAAGTTTATTATTATATATAATTAGAATTGATTTGTTTCATAATAACTAGCACATAGTAATTATTTGTTAATTGTAGTATATACTTAAATATTTATTGCAATAATGGTAATAACTGCTTGCTTATCAACTAAGTTTTTTTCTCTATACAGTTTTTAGCCTAATTGCTTATGTGCTTAGGTTCAAAAACTAATAAGCTAATGTTGTATGCATGTATTTTATAGATATATATATATATATTTTTTTTTTTCAATTGCTGCTGCTGCTGTTTTTAAGTAATTTTCAATTTTGTTTTTTTCGTTTTATTAAGTTTTTCTGTTTTTTATGTTACTTTACGAAAGTACGATCTTTATTCCATACTTAAAATTGATGTTTTACTTTTTAAACATTTTTAAATACGACGAAGGCTATTAAATTAATAGTAAGAGACGCTGAATATGTTTTAAGTTAAATGAAAATACTTACGCCATTGCGTGAGAAAAAAATATTTTCTCATCGCAACAAAAATATTTCAAATAAGGAATCAGCTAATGTTAGCTAAAGCAGTAATTGTTTAGATCAAAACTAGAGATACAACGAAAAGTTTTGAAATTTTCTAACTTTATTTTTGTTTTTAATATCTTACCGCAACATTTCTAAACTTAAAACCATTCTTGAACACACCAAATAAAATTTAAAATTAAAGCATTCATGAATACCTTGAAGCGCTTTTATGCTAAAGAGAGAATGGAAGCCAGAAGCGTAGCTACAACATAAAAATAAAAAGCTTTAAGAATTATTTTTGATGGAAAATTTTGACAGTTTTCAGACTACCAGTAATGTTTCTAGCTTGTATAAAATATGAAACAGAACTTATACCCAGCACTCTGTCCACAGCCTAAGTATGGTAAATAAAAATTTATTTTACATGAATTACAAAAATTTCAATACCAACATATTTTGTGCGTTTTATAATTATACGGTTTAGGAGGCAATGCATGAATGCAAATAATAAACTGAATATTTCAACTGATGAGGGGATATTTACCCTATCTCGGCTGCCGTTTCGAAAACGCGCTATCTCAGAATTTCGTTTAAGAACGTTCTATCTCAGAACTTTTTTTTTAAATACCTCAGCTAAAGTCAAAATGTATTATGTAAAGAGTTTTTTAAACAAACTCTGAGATAGGGCATTCTTCAACCGCATTATAAGTTTACTGAGATAGGGCGTTTTCGAAACGGCAGCAAGCATAGGGTGATATTGCACTCAGGAGGCGATTTATTTACAACACGTGAATTGCCCACGGATTTTGTTTTAAATTTCAGCAAACTAAAAAGGAATAAACTGGGTTGAAGATTTACGCCAGTAAACTAGTAGCCAAAAACCAAAGGTTCCTGGACCGAACTCCCTGAAGAAGACGCAAACGCGTCAAAACGCGTGAAAAATTTAATTTTCGCTCCCTGCTTCACCAGCCTTAAATTCGAACGCAGTCGATTGCTTTGGCAACAGTTGTATGAGTTTTCAAAAAAAATCTTGCTTTGTCATATAAGAAGTATTGTCAAGTTCCCAAGTCAGTCCTCTAAGAAAATCAGATCAACGACTTTTACTCAACCAAGGTCTTGTTCCGTGAAAAGAAGTGAAATAAAAATTCCCCTCAACGTATTCATTTTATGAAAACAACAAAATTATTATATTCTTATTATCATAGCAGCGGGCGTGTGTGGTTAGTGCGCGTCTCTTATTAGTTAGTTTCAGTTTACTGTCCTTTTTCTATAGTTGGCTAATATTTGTTCGTGTGTTAAAACTGTACAAATCTCATAAAATTTTATATTGAGGTAAGTAATCTTGGCTACCTTGTATAAAAGACGTATTTTTCGTGTATTGTGACAATCCTTTTACAAAATTGACAAAAAAAGGAATAAGTTCTATTATAAATTTAAAAAGAAGTCTGAAGTGCGTCAAACGACACAAAAGGTGAAGAGCTTTAAAATGGCGTCGCCGACTCCGTGGTCGGTGGCGTCAAATATGGATGAGCGTCACCAATCCAGTGCTAAAAAAACCCAAAATAATTAGTAATAAAGACGTTAGCAATTTTTATGAGCTGTCGTCGAGTTGGGGTTTAATTAAAATCAAAGAAAAAGGTGAAAATGTGAATATGCAAATAGATTCGGAATTAACAGGTGGCAGTGGAAGTGTTTGCGCAAGCGACAATAGCTCTCAGCTACCTAAAATTGAGGATAACGGCAATGATGGTATGTATACCAGCAACCGAAATAACGGCTCTGAAAATTATACCTTGAATGTAGGGGAGGGTAGTGATTGGGCTCACGCCATTGAACAAGATGGCGGTGCTGCAACCAGCATTACACTTAGCGGTAGTGGTAACGGTGCCAGTACAGCCAACCTAAAAAATGCATCTGAAGTTAGTGATTCTGGAAATGTCGAGCCTCCAGTATTATACCCACATAATTTTAATGGAATAAAATTTGTACTGGTTGACTCATCAGCCAATACAAATATGCTTAATGAAAAAATCACTTCAGGTTTAAATTTATACTCCCAAATAAAAGACTTAAAGCCAAAAGACATTAAACTAATCAATGCTATTGGAAAATCACTTTACAAAATAACTTTTAAAAATACTCTTTCTGCAAATAACTTTGCGCTTGACAAACTTTTAACCAAAAGAGGCCTCAGAGCCTTCATTCCCAAATCGGTCTTAGAAGTTTATGGTGTTGGGCGAGGAATACCGACCTTTTGCAAGGAACGAGATATAAAAATTGAAGCAATATCTCCAATTCCAATCAACTCTGTTATGCCCTTCAACAGAAAAGACATTACTTCTAATGAATATGTCCCAACCACTTCCTTAAAAAATGGCTTTGAGGGTAATGGTCTCCCCAAATTCATAATATACAACTACACAAGACTTAACGTTGAATTCTATATACCACCTATTAGACAGTGTCATAACTGTGGCCGTTTTGGACACACCAAGATGGCATGTAAAAGCAAGGAGAGATGCCTGTTATGTGGCAAGCCTCAATGTAAAGAATCATCTTGCAATGCAATTTCGTGCATTATTTGTGGCAACAAAGGTCACACCTCCAAAAATAAGGAAGTTTACCCAAAATGGGAAAAAGAAATTATGGTGAATCGTATCGGGACGTTAAAGCTTTCCAGAAAGGAAGTGTTAGATCAATACTTTCCTAGGCAAAATAAATTCAGTATTTTGGAAGATGATGAATCTTTCCTATCACTACCATCACAAAAAACAGAAATAATCAATAAAGATGAAAATATTAATAGAAGTTTTATCAAAAAATCATACAACGTAATAGCTAAAAGGGGTCAAGCTATTTCAGCTTCACCTTCTTTAAATATTCAAGTTAGACAAAAATCACCAAAAAAACACATCACACCAGTCTTCAACTATCCTGAATACCAGAAGGGTCTGGTAAGTCAATTTGAGCGACTTTTGACTGAAATGATCAAAGTCACTCAAAAAGTTTCACTTCAAACAAATGATAACCAACTTTTCAATGAAATACAACTCCTCAAAAACCAATTTGAAATCATCACAAACCATAGAGATGAATTGGAGATCCCGGGATCTTCAAAACCAACTTTCCAATATGATGATGATATATAATTGCCAATCCTTGCGTGCTAATCTAGATACAATAGAATTTTACTTAGACAAATACAATTTTAATATAGCATGTTTTAGCGAAATCTACTTAACTAGTCGTACTCCTCACAGGAAACTTATTAATTTCAATCTAGTCAAAAAATATCACTCAAAAAATATCGCCCAAAAAAACACATTACTTTAAAAAAAAATTCAATTTGCCACTAACTATGACATTTTAATCATAGAAACTAAAAATTTGAGTCACAACATCATTATCTGCAATACTTACTTTCCACCAAATATCTCTATAAGCGATTTCAATTCTGAAGTAACGAGGCTTCTAAACTTTTTAGAACCCTTCAATAATGTGTTTCTTGTTGGTGATTTCAATGCTAGGGCTCTTGCGTGGGGTGACAGCATTGACTCGAACCGTGGCAAGCATTTGTTTAATATCATTCAACTCAGTTTTTCATTGTATCAATGATGGCATCCTCACTTATAAAAACGATTTGAGATCTGCCAATGGATCGGTCTTACACCTTGCCTTTACGAATTCGTCTATAAATTGCAACTTTTCTGTTGATTTCACTAGAATTGGAGGCAGTCATCACTTCCCCATAACCATTGAAACCAACTCAATAACTGTAAACATCAAAAAATCACTTCCAAGAAAAAACTGCTTAGTTCCTTAAAAGAAAAAGAGTGTGAACCAAACCTACACGAAATTGAGAACAAAATACAAGAAGAAATAATTAGCTCTTCATACATCATAAAAAATAATAGAATTCCAAAATCATGGTGGAACGATGACCGGTCCAAAGCTAATAGATTCCTTCGAATCGCTCACAAAAAGGCAAGACAATATCCAAATACTGCTAATTTTGACAACGTTATCCTACAAGAAAGACAATGGAAAAGTGTAGTTAAACTGGCAAAAAAAAGTCAATTTTAATAATAAAATTGATGAAGTGAATCAAAGTTTGGGTAAAAAATCATGAAAGTTCGTTAAGGCGTTTAGGGGTGATCACAGTCAGGACCATGCAAATTCTTGGAATGAAGATAACAATAATGTATACTTAACATGCTCAAGGAGCAGGTTTTTGCGCAACCCATAAATTATGAAACTAATCCATCTACTGAACCAAACAATTATCTTGCAATATCATATGAGGAAATACAAGAAGTTTTAAGGAAGAAAAAAGACAGTGCTGCTGGTTCTGATGGCATAACCTATAGTATGATTAAAGCTCTTTCAGATTAAACTTTGAACTCTTTTAAAACGGCCATCAATGATGTTTTTCTAACCAACCAAATTCCTCAACACTGGAGAATAATTAAAATCATTCTGATCCCCAAAAAGGACAAAGTCTTAAATCTTTAACAAAATTTTCGGCCGATTTCATTGATTTCGGTCATACCTAAAATCATTAACACTTGCATAAAAAACAGATTAAATGAAATAATTGAATCTAACAACATTCTTCCTCACAACACCTTTGCATATAGGAAAAACAAATCCACATCAATTTGCTTAAATCAAATGCTTCATCAAGTACACTGTCTAAAGAGCGATAAAAAAGAAGTCATACTATGCTCGTATGATATTTCCAATGCATACAATTGCGTTGACATCAACATTCTCAAACAAATTTTATTAAATTTACATATTGACAATCTCTATATTGATTGGATAATCAACTTTCTCTCTTACCGTATTTTAAAATTAGGTAGCAGCAGCATTGATATCCATAATGGACTACCTCAGGGTAGTGTCTTATCGCCTGTTCTTTTTAACATTTACACTTCCAAACTTCATGATCTCAATACATATATTTACCAGTTTGCTGACGACTTTCTATTTCTTTCTGCTGGATCCAATCTTGAAGAGGCAACCTCCAATATGCAATCCAAACTTAATCTCCTTATTTCGAAATGCAACCAACTTAACTTAAACCTCAATCCCACCAAAACTCAAATAATGCACATCAAAAATGGTACAAGGAACAGTTGATATTTTGATTATTGATATTTGATATTTTCATAAATAATATCAAATTAAATCAAGTTTCAGAAATGAAAGTTCTTGGATTAACCCTAAATAGTAAACTAAATAGCAAAGATCGCTATAATTATACGATCCAAATTACTTCCTCAAATTTGAATTTTTTTAAATACCTTACTAATATTAAAGCAGGTCTTCAGCCTCATAAGGCTCTAAATATTTACAAATCTCTAGTTAGATTTAAAGTTGAATATGCCTATACCATTACTGCAAACACATCTAAAACTACATTCAATAAAGTTTCGGTATTACAAAATAAAATTTTCAGAAGATGTCTTGGCTTGACCCCCTCTACGCCAACTATGTATGCTCTTGCAAACGAATTACCCCCACAAGAGCGAGCCATATGGCTTACTGCCAAAGAGCTTATCAAAATGTTTGCTAACAACGATCCCTTTACTGCATCTATAACTTCAAATACAAATGTAAATTCAAACTACTCAAAAATATACAGGCAATTCCAGGAAATTTTTGACTGTCTTGATACGATTGACCATTTTCCCCAACACTACCAACATAAAAGTCATTGGAAAAACTACACCTGGCAACAAAGAGCCAGCTCTTCTGGAAAATTATCTCAGGGACTACTTTCATATTATGTACACAGATACTTCACTTTCTGACCAAAATACTTGATGTGGCATTTACAATTTATCCGATAAAACTGAACACTCATTCCACATTCCTTTCAAAGCTTCCTCTGTTTTTGGTGAACTCCTTGCCATTGAGGAAGCAATTGAAATTGCAACAACTAAGGAATATAGAAAAGTAGCCATTTTTACTGACAGCCTAGGAGCCTGCAACCTTTAAAAAAAAAATAGCACAACCAATAGCATTGTAAACAGAATCAGGAAAAAGGTAGTTAATAGGAACATCGTTGTTGACATAATTTGGACTCCTAGCCATAAAGGTGTTCCCGGTAATGAAAAAGCTGTGAAATTGCTAAAAAAAGCTACTGTAAATTCCATCAGCAAGAGCTGCAAACTCACTCTCAATGAAGCCGTCCGACAAATTAAAAATGACATTTATGACAAATGGTATAATGAATTTCGTATATATTATAATAATCATCCCAACTTATATGCCTCAATATTTCCATACCGCAGAAATAACACCTGGTTCAAAAAACTCCCACTGCCACCTGCTAATATAAAAAGATTAAATAGGATTTTAACTGGGCATACGTATGATAAAGCGTATCTTTATAAAATAAAAGCTTATAATACAAACCGCTGTATGTGTGGTCAAATTGATGATTATGAGCATCAAACCTTTCACTGTAGAGGGCTCATAAATACTCGCAACAATTTCTCTTTGTTTCTAAATCACAATACCTTTGAAGAAATTTTCAAAGATAATAATATAGCCAAGATTACTCAACTATCAAATTTTCTACAAAAAGCCAACGTGAATTTTTAATGTAAAAAAAATAAAAATTCATAAAAATATTTTATTGTCAACGTATCAAATTTTTATGTTATGTGTATCAAACCTAAACTACTAAGCCCAAGCCTATGCAATACACTCATATTTGCAAAATAAAATTACGTTGCTGCTACGTAGTATTTTTTAACAATAATATCCAACTACAATGGAGAAAAAAGAAAAATAAAAAACTCAATACATAAAACCAATTTCACCAATTGACCACTTCAAATGCTTTTAAAAAACTCATACAAAAATGACAAAATTGGTATCCAATTCAATTTGGACTTGTTTAACAACAAAAAGAATACAATGGCAACATCACACACGTCGTTGGCGTGTATAATCATAATCACAGTTGTTGAAAACTCAACAATCAATTACCTTAATATTTTCGGAATATAACCTGGTTTATGAGGATCTAAGAAAATCACTACCACAGAAATCAAATCTCAAAAAAAAATAAAAATATTCTTACTATCGGTCTTTAAATAGCACTTTGTTGAAGATTATTCGAGTTCGAGGCCCAATACATATATATTATTAAAACACGATTGGTTAATCAATCAGCAGTGTCACTGATCGACTGCTGAAGAGTGGAGAGACAGTCTTGATAATGAGTTCAGAATGAACTCGAAATATCGGCACCAATAAAATAATGATATATATTAATCAATCGTGTTTTAATAGTATATATGTATTTGGCCTCGAACTCGAATAATCTTCAACAAAAAACAGCAAAATTTTATTTCAAAACGTAGAAACATAATCAAACTACTTAAATGTGATGGCTTAGTCTTTATAAGTAAATTTTGCTTCAATAATAAAAAGCGCAACATAAAAACCAGGCATGCTTAACGAACGAAACGATATCATTTCGTTACGATAATTAACGTTAATAAACGAAACGAAGTCATTCGTTTCGTTTATTAACGTTAAGAACGCCAAATTAACGTTAATTTGACGATCGTCAAATTAACGTTAATTTGGCGTTCTTAACGTTAATAAACGAAACGAATGACTTCGTTTCGTTTATTAACGTTAATTATCGTAACGAAATGATATCGTTTCGTTCGTTAAGCATGCCTGATAAAAACCCATATAGAAAGGAAAAAATTATTTTTTCTACGGAGTAGAAAATAACAGAAAAACATAGCAAAAATAATTTTTCCTACGGAATAGAAAAAAAGCTTTACAAAAATCTGAAAACTTCAGCATAAAAATTTCTAGACAAGGAGATGTAGCCCACAATACAACTTTTTTACAGTACCAAAGCGGACTGACTACTTTCCCAACATAATAAATGTGTATGGAAAGTTTAATGAAAAATGACTTAAAATATTTGAAATGTAAAAATGCTTTGTGACGGGACGAACACTGCCTTTTGGCGGGTGGCCCAAGTAAAAGCGAATTCATTGATACTACTTTCGCGCCTCTTTAGTAGGCTCCGAATAACATTTCGCACATTTATGTGATGAGCAAAATTCTTAAATTTTGATTTAATTTGATTTAAATTTATATATATATAAAGAAGTGTACATTTTGATTGTCACTCCATAACTCGAGAACGGATAGAAAGATTGCCATGAAATTTTTAGGAAAGATACAGGAAGGAGAGATGATGGTTAGTTGATTTTGAAATCCCAAATCGGTTTAGCCATTCTTGAGTTATGATTTTTTTTTAGAAAAAATTCAGAATTTGAAAAAAAAAAAAATAAAGAATTATACATTTTGATTGTCACTTCATAACCTGAGAACGGCTCGACAGACAAGATTAGTAGTAAAAAAATTGATGCCGAATTTAATTGAAGCGACAATATTGACCGGAACAGCGAAAAATGAAATTTTACTCATACCACGTATTTCACTGATTCCAACAGACATGCCATTTGAGTTTAAGCGTTTGCAATTCCCAGTGCATCTATCATTTGTCATGTCCATCAATAAGGCACAAGGACAAACGCTTCAAATATGCCGATTAAATTTGGAGGAGCCGTGCTTTTCACATGGACAGCTATACGTGGCCTGCTCAAGAGTTGGAACTCCAAATTGTTTGTTTGTGCTCGCTTCCAATGGGCAAACTAAAAATATTGTATATCCAAATGTTTTGGATTGACATTAATAATTTTGAAATACAATGCATTCATTTCATAAAAAAATGTATAATCTTTCATTTCCTTTTTTGGTTGGTTGCTACGAAGTGCAACGGGGTCCGCTAGTTTAGTATAAAATAAAGGAAATTGTCATAAGTTGTACATAACTGCTGTGTTTATAATTATAAAACGCGCTTCTGCATAAAATACTGATTGTGTAACGAAAAACCCACAACAAACCCGTTCAATGCATTTTGCTGTATTTTTTAATTGTTACTTATATACGAGTTTCATGTTGACCCGCATTTAAAATATCATATAGCATACTTTTTTGGACATTTTATGTGCGTTTATTTCAATGCATACTGCATATGGAACATTGTCAGTCCAAATTCCACGATTATTAATAATTTTTCATTTTATTTTATACAGATGTAGCGATTTATAATTAGAAAAGAGATCTAAGATTTCGAATATGTAATTCTTTTAATACAACGAATTTACCGAAAGACATATATTAAGTTGGATAAATACTTTTTACAGGAGCCGACTTTTTAACAATCGATTGCGTTGCAATTTTGGTTTAATGACAAAAAATTGACCATAAAATTAACTACAGTTAAAAAAAAACTATATGAATAAAACCTAAGCGACTGCTGGCTTTAAAGACATCGGATCTTTTTTATTTTTAATTTTTGTTCTTGCAAATTATATTAAAAATCTCTGATCAATTTTTATTATAAATGCTCAATAGCTCAAAATCTAAAGCAGCTAAGCACTTAAGCAGACTTAATTTTTTTTTTTTGGATATACTCGACACTTGGACGTGAGATACGCATTCGATTTGCAAAATTCAAACTTTCGAGATTTTCGAAAATGTTCATGAAATTATAATTTTTGGAAAATTAAAATTTTGGAATAATCCGATTTTCGAAATTGAAATTTTATAATATTTTCGAATTATATTACTTATATACTAAAATTAAAGCTTAATTATTAGTGCATTCGTTATTACAAAAATTATAATACCGAAAGAACTGTATTCGCATAAATATAATGAACATTAAAATAAAAACCGTGACATTTAAGACTGACAATAACCATAATTAAATGTCTCAATAAATGATATATAAATTTTGTGCTTATAAATCTAACATTTAGTTACACACTGATTTTAATATCAGTTAAATCTTAAAACTATGTAGTTTTTTTTCGTCAATCTATATCTTAAAATACGCAAACACAACTAAGCAACAGTTAAAAATATCAAAATAAAATTTACATGCAAATAATACTAATACCATGTTAAATAAATATAAATTGAATACAATGTGAAAGCACATACACGTAATATTGATTTACATATATTAGAAATATTATAAAGAAACAACACTAAAGAAAATAAAATTGGCAAATATAAGTTTTAAGCATACGTAATTTGTTAATTAATATACGATATTTGCTTAAAAGTTATACTTATTGTTATTTATTTACATTAATGTATATGTTTATATATGTACGTATGTGTGCAAAATATGCTAGCACAATTATGTGTATATTTTTGTATGTATGTATATATATATTTGACAATTCCATAATTTACTTTCCTCTTCTTACATACATATATAAGTGTATAAAATACGAGTCTGTGCAACTACACTACAATACATACATATGTATGTGTATATAATTATTAGCAAAATTATTAACTTGTCAAACTCTATGCTGTCATGGCAATTTTGATTTATACTTTTTCTTCTTTTTTAATTAGTTTTTTTTTTTTTGTCTTATACATAGTGGGGGTGGTTAGTTTAGCTTTTATGCGTGTTTTAGTTAACCAACAACGCATGTCTGGCAGAAAATTAAATTCCATATACAAATTTACAGTTTGTACCATTGTAATTGCAGCGAAACTACTCGACAATAAATGTTCTTAATCAAATATTATTCATGCTCAAGATAGAAATCAATCGTAATAAGCGTAACTTATTTTAGACATTAAAAACCAGGGCTGAAAACCTGTTCATGAACCGAACCGCCCGCTATTTTGGGGCTTTGAACCGAACCTCGAACCGAACCGTTTTTTTAACTCCAAAAATCAACCGAAAACCACCCAAAAAAATGGTTCGGTTCGGTTCAAAATAATGTTTCAACAAAAATCACTTAACTTATTTAATTCACCACTTTGCTTGAAAATACAACTCTAAGAAAAAATTGGATAAATTTTTTGTCGATGGCAACGCCGTGAGTTGTTACTTTTGCTACTGTTGGCGCCTGTGGTCAAAAGCTTGTGAAAAAATAAGCAAATTTACAAAATGAGTTCAAACCACGTACATAACAACTTTGTATATGAAAGAGCTTTTTCATTTTTCATTTATAGAATTTTTTCATTTATAAGATAGTCCGAACTATAACACAAACCACATACATACATATGTACATATGTATAATTATACAAATTTTAAAGTTAAATTAATCAAATTTTTATCAATTTTGGAAACTTTTTATTAACAGTTTTTAGAAAGTTTCTGAATGCGCAGTCTTGAAGCTCATTCAATTTTAATGTAATAGTGTGCAAGTTTCAAGTAGATGAGAACTACCGTTAATTTTTTTTTTAATTTTTTTCCCCGAGGGGTTGCCTATATCCTCCATATAGAAAACAAATTTTGTTCATGCGGTGTATGGAAAAGCTTAATGCCTAAGAAAAGCGAGGAAGACATTTACATTTTCATGAATATCTTTTAGTTTGTGTAGTAATTTCGCATCTAAATTCTAGTAGGTACGTTTTATACGTATATTGAAAGCAGCTTTTGATAAGTTTTATAAATAAATACATACATGGATTTGATCTCAATAACTGTATTTTATTTGTATGCTTAGTAGGTACATATCGATGGTTGGTTGCACACCGATCCCAAGTGACGAATTTCAAATTTTGTATACTATCAAAACTTAGTATTAAACTTTTGAATCACTTGAACTGAACCGGTTCAAGTTTTGACTGAGTGGTTCGAACCACTGAACCGAACCGCTTCGATTTTCGAAGCGGTTTGCAGCCCTGTTAAAAAAATGCATAAAAAACAAAGAATAACTCTTTCGAAAACAATACATAATGTGAAACTTTTTCTGCAAGATTTTTGTTTTTAATGCTTAGATTATCTGGTCGCCTGTCAAGTTAAGTATACTCTGTAATCAATTGTTTGTTTATAATATTCTTTCTGTTTTGTGTGAACATATACCCAATAATTGGCTAAATAAAACTGATATGGAATCGTAACATACGATCACGGATCGAAAACGGTTTTCACACAAGCGATAAAAATAGGCTATTCAACTATTTAAAAAAATAATCATATATTATGGATTAAGTGAGTACGCGTTGTCCCTAGTTCACATATTTCATTCATCCAATGCAACATTTCGGAGCTATAGTGATTTTAAAAACGGCATTCGATCACGGATCGTATGTAACGATTCGGCCCCAGCGTACAAAACCCGATTAGCACTATGTTTAATACTTATTGTACAAAAAATGTAAAAATTTACATAAAGTAACTTACAAATATACATGCCTATATAATTGCTTAACACTTTTGTCTCTAATTTCAATTTCCTTGAACATTATTATTTTTTTTATTAGTTGTTATGCTTTGTCGTTTCTTAGATTTTGATGCTTCGAGCATGAAAATGCCCCAAAAATTTCTGCAGACTATATTTATGTATATTTATGGATTTAATAGAATTTCTACATTCGGCTCATAACAAATTAGCTTATTCCTTGATTTCCTTTTTGTTGTTGTATGATTCGTAGTAAATAGTTTGATTAGTTAGCCAATCATTCTTATTTATTATTTGTTTCATGTCAATTAACGCAGATGATTTCTGTAAGTAATTGAAAAAAATATATATATATTAGTTACAGTGTGACATATGTAAGTAATTAAATATTTAATAAATTGACCAGTAGAATTAGTCACTAGCGCCTTACTTTAAGTAATCTTATAACTTTTAACGAGCAATTCTTGTATATTCGTATATTCGAACGATCTCGGGAACGGATCAACCGATTTAAATTAAATTTGGCACAGAGATAATGTATCACCTTCTAAGACTTTCTACCTAGGTGCTGCCACTCAGAATGTTTCACAAGGTTGCCACCTATTTGAAATTAAAAAAAAATTGCATGCGCTGTGCCGATATGCGTATCAAACGGAAGGTATTTCACTCCGCATTACAATAGGGACATTTTTGAGTAGGTTTGCCATTTAGGGTTGCCACCTATTCGAAATAAAAAAAAATGCATGAGATATGCCGAATGGGTATCAAACCAAAGGTATATCACTCCGTATTTCAATAGGGGCATTTTTGAGTAGGGTTGCCACCTATTCGAAATTAAAAAAATTCCATGAGCTATGCCGATATGGGTATCAAACGAAAGGTATTTCACTCCGCATTACAATAGGGATATTTTTGAGTAGGGTTGTCATTTAGGGTTGCCACCTATTTGAAATTAAAAAAATTTTATGAGATATGCCGATATGGGTATCAAACGAAAGGTATTTCACTCCGCATTACAATAGGGAAATTTTTGAGTAGGGTTGCTATTTAGGGTTGCCACCTATTCTAAATTAAAAAAAAATTGCATGAGATATGCCGATATGGGTATCAAACGAAAGGTATTTCACTCGCATTACAATAGGGATATTTTTGGTTTCGGTTGCTATTTAGGGTTGGAGTAGTTAGACGAAATAGTACTCTACTTACTCATATTCTATTAAAGCTTTAAAGGAGAACATTAAAGTTAAAAATCTTCGTAAAAAAATCTTACACATGATTCAACTTAATTTTCTTAATTTCACACACGATAATAAAATTGAAATGCAATATCAAGGCACCGTGGCAATTATGAAATGAATAATTGCAATTTCTCACATATTACTATTAGAAAGATTTCTCACCATAGCAAAAAGATATCTCACCATGGTAATTTGCTACCGTTGAACACTAGAGGCATATGTTCAATTTGAAAACGACATCTAACCATTTAACTACTTACCAACAGATGGCGCTTAGGGAAGTAAGTTGACATTTAATTAAACTAACTGATAGTTGTCATTCGTGAAATTTACAAGTTTTTGGAATGTAATAAAATTGTGAGACTTTCATAGTGTATAACTAAAAAAATGTTTCAAATTAATAATTCGGCGCATGAAGATACTCGACCTAAATAACTTAGTTCTCGATTTCACTAATTGTCATAACAATCCCTTATATAGGCTGGAATTACCCATTTCAAATTTTTCATTCCAGTACATTTCGCGGTTAGTGTTTGATATGTTTTTGAAATCTATATTTAAGGAAATCAAATATTGGTAAGTAAAAGTATATAATATATGTACTAGAGGTTTACGCCGATCACTTTATCGGCGGCGGCGGCGTAGGCTCTATTATATACCGGCGGCGGCGGGGTGGTCGGCGCGCCGGCATACGCTGGTGTTCTTACTTTAAAAAAAGCTTGATTTTTCTATTTAAAAAAAAAAGTATTTAGGAAAGGTTTTATTTGTATGTATTTAAGGAAATCAAAGTTTTGGGCATTTCGGAAAGATCCGGGGTTTTTGCCTCAAAAACTCGCAGATCGTTCAAAAATTCTCAGTAGTAGCTCTTTGCGGAGGGATTGTCCCTCGTTCACTTACTCCAGGGAGGCTTAAAACCTAACCCCGGTCTTTGGAATAGAGATACATAAAATGGACACACTTATGTCTGTATATCTCGTGCAAAGCGTAGTTTCACCTGGGGTTAACTCCTAATAATCGTCGCGAACACAATTTCTTTAAATCATTTGTGACTCCTTGGCGGTCACGCACAAAGGCGGTTACTATGGTCTATTAATACTCATGACTCGTGGTACAGGGCGCGTCCAGTTTTTTCGAGCTACAATTCTCGATGATTAGGAGCTACAATTCCCGATGTCCGACAAGTAGCAATCCCGACCACCAGTCGCTACCACGCCTCCTGACCCTCACGCCATATGCCAGCACAGAAGCTATAGGACTGCGACTTCGAACTCATCTGTACCTTCGTCGACGTCACTTTCCTAGAAGCTCTAGGTGTAGTTGCGAAGACTCTCTAACGGATGTTTTTGTCGCGCTATGCTGCCGAGCACTACCGGAGAAACACCTTGAAACGTTAGGGGCTAATTATTCGGCCAAGGATGCCACCTCGAAATCATAAGCAGTCTAAGTGGATGTCATTGCGTAACTCATGGGTGAAAATCATATAATCCTCGGTGCATCTACATAATTAAAATTTTACAAGGACCCTGGATACAATGTTTAAAATGTAGACCAAAGTTTGCAGACGTTTGTGTTCACAACATTGATTTCAATAAAAAAAAAAAATAAATATAAGGCGCGATAACCTCCGAAGAGATCTAAGGCCGAGCTTCTCTTCCAATTTGCGTCGTGCTCCTCTTGATTTCCCCTACAAATTGGACGGACGGGACCTACATGATTTTAGCCGTTTGCTATATTCCACCGTCTTCTGACCTAGCAGTGTATATGCACCATATTTCACTGTTACAAACAGTCAATTCGATGATAAAGCCCATGGACTCAATGATTGTATTAGGCGACTGTAACCTGCCACATATATCTTGGAATAGCGTTGATCACATTATTGTCCCCGTATCATCCAAGATGCATAACAATGACTTTTTGGATGGAATTACTGATCTTTGCCTTAATCAGATCAACTTCTTTCCGAATAAGTAAAGAAAATTCTTGGACTTAGCCTTTGTTGACGACATATCTAAATTCTCTACAAATCGGTGTGAACCTTTTGTTTTGCCAGAAGACGTTTATCGTCCTTCTCTTGAGATAACTTACGAAATCATAAGCAACGAAGTCGGCTGCACTAACAAAACACGTGTCTTTACCAGGTGCTTTGATTTTTCCAAAACTAATTTTAACAATTTATATAAAGAGCTTTCTGAGATAACGTGGCCTCGATATAAAGAGGATGTAGAGCAAAACGTTTTACATTTTAATAAAACCATTTATACTTTATTTGAAAAACTTGTGGCCAAACGCACATGCTCGTACACTGAACCAGTGCAAGCCTGGTTTACTAAAGAGCTAAAAGCTTTAAAAAATAAGAAATCGCGTTTATTCAAATTATATAAGAGAACTGGTTTACATTCTGATTATGCACAGTACGCTATTTTCCGTCATAAGTATTTTGAACTTAATAAAAAGTATTATAAAGCTTACATATGTAAAATTAAAAGAAACATTATTTGCAACCCGAACTCTTTTTATGATTTCGTAAATTCTAAACGCAGAACTAACGGGTTTCCTTCTGCCATGAAGTTTAGAAATAGCATTTCCAGCGACAGTCAAGAGATTGCAAACTTCTTCGCTCAATTCTTTCACTCTAATTACTCTGCTGTGGTTGATTAATCACCTACAAATTATCCATATGAGCTCCATTCTAGTAACCCAATATATGCTCCACATTTGTTGCCTGAAGATGTACTATTACATTTAAAGACCCTAAAAGAATCCTTCAAATACGGTCCCAATTTGATCCCATCATGTTTTCTTAAAAAATGTGCGGAATACATTTACCAGCCCTTACTGATCTGTTTAACCTCTCTTAAAAAAATGGCATTTTCCCGACGGCTTTGAAGGAATCTTTTCTTATCCCACTCCATAAAAAAGGAAGTAAGTCGTCTATTGAAAACTATCGTGGGATAGCAAAGCTCTCCGCTATCCCTAGGCTTTTCGAAGCCATCGTTACTAATTACCTTACATTTTCGATTTCTACATTGATAGATAGTTCTCAGCATGGCTTTTGTAAAGCCAAATAACCACAACCAATTTGCTTGAATTTACAACTCACATCTTTAATGGGTTTAGAAAAAATCATCATACCGACGTTATATACACTAATTTCAGCAAAGCGTTCGACAAAGTACACCACTCATTACTTGTTTATAAACTCGAATTGCTTGGTTTTCAACCTGGCCTAACTCGCTGGATCTCCTCCTATTTTTGCGGTAGAACTCAAAGAGTCATTTTTAAAAACATTTGTTCGAATGTCATCGATGTTCCCTCCGGTGTTCCTCAGGTCAGCCATCTCGGTCCTATTCTGTTTTTGCTCTTTATAAACGATATTTCCAGAACTATAAAATATTCTAAAATTTTAATGTATGCCGACGACGTAAAACTTTATAAGTCATACGCGTCGGTTGAAGAATGTTCTGTACTCCAAGCGGATTTAAATTGTTTAGTTACTTGGTGTAATGCGAATTTTATGCCGCTCAACATAGAAAAATGTAAATTCATGTGTTTTGCACGTGGGAACGTACAGCCAGCTTCTTACACAATTAATGGCCAAACTATGGAAAGCGTTGATGTTTTTGTCGACTTGGGAGTTACAATGAATTGCAAACTTAGTTTCAACCCTCATATTAATGCCACTGTCAATTAAGCGAGAGGAGTTTTAGCATTTGTGAAAAGATGGGCAAGAGTTTAATGATCCTTACGTTACAAAAAGCAACAACACCAAGTTTCTTTGAAACCGCCTTACCAACGCATAACTTTACCACATGATGACATACGAAGTATGGACTGTGAATAAAGAAAATATGCTAAGAAGGCAATTGGGATGAGGTTTACAACAACTAAGGCATGACGTGGCTGAATGCGTTTGTAACACTTTAACCATCGTAGGAGTGCGGGTTCAAATCCCACTCCCGGGAGAAAAGTTTTTGAAGAGATTTACAAGGTATAATAGAAACAGCTGTCGCCTTGTCCGTCCTGTTGTTTTTGTTGTTGTAGCGATAAGGACACTCACCGAAGGTCTTGGGGAGTGTTATCGATTTGATGGTCCTTTGCCGGATGCAGATCCGGTACGTTCCGGTACCAAGCCCGACCATCTCGCGAACGATTTGTTATGACCACATGCGACCTTCTAGGCCATCCTGCCCTCCCACCGCCTATATCCATGAGGAGTTCGGTCTCGCCAGAGCCTCGGCTGTTAATAAAACAGGCTTCGCCACGGATAAATCAGGTTGACAATTGGGTTTGGAGAAGCTATGTATTGCGCTGGCAACCTAAAAGTGCTGCGCTACTCAAACCCATTGAATCCGGTATTTTAGTCGCCTCCTACGACAGGCATACCTACCGCGGGTATATTCTAACCCCCTAACCCGTTGGGGGTCTTGTCCGTCCTGATGTCACGTTGTTTAAATTTTTCCCAAATTATTAAATAAGATATTAGAAGTAATTTTCCTCATTGCCAGACACTTTCCATAGTGACCTTGTCCAGCCAGACAACATCAAAACAAAGTGCAGGAGGAAATTTGCAGCCTTGCTATTTCGCAACACTGCTCTACGCTTTCAATTTAAATGATATGCGACGAAAAGCGCATTCTTAAAAGCGATTGGAATACATAAATATTTGAAGATATATCTTTAAATGATAAGTAAGCAAATAATAAATATTTAATAAGCATATATACTAACTTTTCATAGTTGATGAGGAGAAATTGTCAACAATTGCCATAACTTCACAAATGAAATGTACATTTTGGATTGACAGCAATATTCTTCAAGCTTCAGTAAAACTTAGTATAATAAAACTAACGATATAATAATAAAGCGTAGTTTCATATACATACATATGCATATATGTACATTTGAAGAAAGTTGTCACGAATGAAGGAAATGATGAATTGAAGTTCAGAAAAGCGTTGTGTCAATGGTAATAGTAATGGTTTGTTGTTTCTGCTATTGATTTGGTGTCATAGTTGTTGTCACTGCTGCTATTGGTGGTAGAACGATCAAGCAGTACGCGGTATATTAACTTTTTACATTTTTTATTGATACATTAATTCAAGCTGAAATATTACAATACGTGTGTGATGCAGCATTCAATTCTGTGTGCATCCTCCATTTTTTAGCTTTTTCATCATTCATTTGGATATCAGCATTTCTTATAAAGTTAACGCGTACTATAAAACGTTCTACCATACTGGTCCATTTACCTGGGCCTTTGTCTGTTAAAGAATATACAAAACAAAACAAAAATATATACAAAGTTGTGAAATGACATGTGTACAAAGGATTAGGATAATTAAAGAAAATGTCTGTTATATATACATAATACATACAATCATACATACGTATTACATGGAAATGTATGATTGAATTACAACTAGACAAAAGCCTTTTCTTGGGATTTCGGACGGTCTTGAGTTCATAAAACATTACAAATATAATTTTTTGATTTTAGTAAGGTAATCAAAAACTTAATGCAGTGACAGTTACTTGATTTTTACTTATACGTAGAGATGGGAAAGGGGTAAATACCCGGTAAATTGGTTATATATGCTAAAAATGGGTAAATACCCAAATATTTACCCAAAAGAGGGGTATAAATTATCTATTAGAAAATATGGAAAAGAAACACAGAAATTCAATCCAAAATGTACTAAATGGTTGGGTAGTTATCCATTGCTATCGGTTGAATTAATTTTAATCTGTAATCCAGCGTTTTCCAAAAATCTTTACCCAATAATGCATGCCGTTGCAAAAATTTTAATTTGCCCAGCAAACATTTTAAGTCAAAAAGGAGCCAGAAAAAATATCTAAATCGGGCGTCATGTTGCCTCATGTTTAGCCTCTTCCGAAACTCTTTCCAGCGCCATTATAACTCTAATGAACACTTATTATATGACACCTATTTGGCCTATTTGAAAAATAAATGACATATGACAATTTGGCATTAAATAACAAAATATTTAGGAGGAAACCATAAAAAGTAGGGCCACCGTCGTCAGCGCTTGTTGCGGAAATATCAGGTGCGACACATCAGAACAAAGAACGACAGTTGTGTGGTCGCATTAAACAATGTTCAAAACACTTAAGTACATTTTTAAGATGTAGATGACTGTGGAGAAGCGCTCGAGCAGAAAAACGTCGATACCACTACAAAAAATTGAAAGTCAAGGGTAGCAATAATGTAGAAATGTTATTCATTTTTTTTTTTTATGAATAATTTTCCTAATAAATATCAATATTTGTTCCACACTTGTTTTGACAAATATAAATATTTGGCATGTTATCATATCGGAGTCATAAAAGGCTCCCTTATGATCATTTTTCTATTTCCTTAATTTACCACTCAATTGGAATTCTTAAATTATTATTACATTGTTTACAGCAATTGTTTACATGTAAAAAATGTAATTGTTTACAAGCTAATTGTTTACGTAAACAATTCATTTTTGTAAACAATTGTAAACAGTTCATTTTTTTGCTGAGTCAGAAAGAATCTACTACTAATTAAGCATTTTCAATATTTTTCAAACAGCTTTCCAATCTTGTAAAAAATAATAAAAAAGACGCTTTAATATATAGTATTTTAATATTTTTTATTCATTTTCACTGTCCGATTCTTCATTGTTTTGGTCAATTTTCATTTTATAATAAATAAAAAGTAACTTTTTGGACCTTTCAAATCGATCTGTTTGACTTGACAGTTTACAATATAAGTTGAAATGACATAGGCTGGTAAATGTTTACAATTGTTTACATTATTTACAATTATTTACAATTGTTTACAATGAAAGTGTAAACAATCAAAAATTGTTGTAAACGCGCAACCCTGATTATGAGCGCCATGAGCATGTTTGAGGGGTGGTAGCTTTGTTTACGTAAATATGTGTACCCTATAAACATTCTCGAAAGCCCTAAAATTCTGAAGTCTAATAATATGTGAAAACATGAGCCTGAGAAATTTAGTCACCTAAGAGTCTGCTATGACTCAAATTTGATGAAATTATGAACAAACGAAAAATATTAAAATTGGTAAAATAGGCAGCTGCGGAATAAAAATTCAGAAAATTTTCTGTGACAATTTATACCAAATTTAATTTAATTTAAATTTATTTCATTTCTATTAACAGGATAATTTCAGGGAAGTTTTATTACAAAAATTGTTTTCCTATAATTTCCTCTCCGGATATGTGTCAATAATTCTTCCTAAAATTGTGTCATTAGCTGTGTTTTTTTTTTCACAGCTATATATGTTTACGCTTAAACTTTACATGGACCGCTTAGCGACAAACTTTAAATACACCTCTGAAATTGCTACGCATAAAATTAGTACTACTGAATTTCAATACGCATTATACTGTAACTGATGTAACTGAAATATGTGTATATGTTTCACCCTCTGCATTAATTCTATGTATTCTATGCACGTCCACTATTTATCACAATTGAGTCAGCTGTATGTTATACACAGAAATACAACAGAGGGTTGTGTCTCCGCTTTTCGGTACACCCTGTGCTGTAGCTAGTTGTTTAACCACTGCCGCTAGATGGGTCTCCTAAGCATTATCTAAGCGAGGATAGGCGTTTTTTTTTCACGCGCAAACGAAACGTATACGCGTGTAAAAAAACACGGCTATTATAGAACTCAAACTAAGCAGTTTATGAGGCCAATAAGGCTCATACATGATATCGGAAGGAGGCTCGTGTAGGATTCATATTAGCGGTAAATTTTAAATTAGATGCTTATGCGCCTGCTAGGAGCATGTCGTATTTACTTCACTCTCGTAAATGAGTTCGGACTAATTGTTAACTTCGAATGTTTGCTGGGTTGCTTGTTTAAAATCGAAATGAAAATTTCTTAATTTCAAGTGACGTAATAATTTAATTTGTGAACTGTAATTCCAAGCAGCCTCGAATCAAATTTTTTTTAAATATCTAAAAAAAGATACAAAAAAGGAATATTCCTGGCAATTCCTGGTATTTACCCATAAAAATGGTAAATACCCGGTAGAATCACATCTTTACTTATACGCCTTTTTATTACAGAAAGTCCTATATTTTATATATTTTTTGAGTCGAAAAGGCTACTCGACTACTAATACAGGACTATTTAAATTATTGAAGCACGAGCAACCCCCTGATTGTCTCTCAAAATACTTTTAAGTGAAGTAATACTCTCTCAGACCTGGGGTCCATTTGACAAAAATACAAGCCTTGTAATACAAGTGAATTTGTTTTGACTAAGCCTAAGAAGCAATGAAGGTTACGATTTCATTTTAATTACTAAACATTTCGATCACTGTAATTGTAGTTGAGTAGATTTTTAATATTGCAATCAGTGTCGACGTAACTATGAAATGCATCAATGCGAACATGGGCTACGGTAAAAGAAAGTCACAACAAAACCTTTGATACTCACCTAAAATATTGTTCGTGCAATGACTGTCGTTGGAATTCAGCAGCTTGTAAATACTGTAAATATATATATAAAAAATAATAATATAATTTACCTTGCAAAATAAAAAAAAATAAAAAAAATAAAAAAAAGTATATATACCTGAAGTTGATCGGCATAGGACATACGCAACAATACATCTGGCTCACGAGGCATAAGCATACCTGGGCGTGGATATTGACCAACATTCGCTAGATATATATTCAAGCAGAAAAAAAGAAAACATATTTTTAATAAAAAAAAATCCAACGAGCCAATGCGATATTGAATCGCTGGCACGTATTTTTATATACAAACTCACGTGGCAGTTGAAATCCGGCCTCCGGTGGCTGCGGCTGTGAAGGCAAAGGCAAATGTAAATGAGTATGAGAGTGTGCATGATATTCTCTCGTCAATCGTATCTGAAATTTTAAATTTTCAAAAACGTAGCGAATTGTTTTGAGTGTGTTTTTTTTTTGCAAGCAAAAACATTTTTGTTTTATTTTTAGGCGGGAATTTTATGATTTTCGAATTATTTCACGCTTTGAATTGATTTTACAAAAATAATTTTAATGCTTTGAATGATTTGAATTATGATTTTTTGATTACTGGATGTAATTTTTAAAATGTTAAGTACTTTTGGATTAGTAGTTAATTGAAAAGAGGAAACATGGACAAGCGAAGTTGTGCACAAGCCAAAGATTTTTTGTTCTTACACTTTTTTGAATGTAGACTAAAAATGTTAAATGAATCGTATGTATTCACAATGATATCTATATGAAATAAAAATGATTCTACAAGTCAATAAAAACTTTCGAGCTTAATGGCTCAAACACTCAGGTGAGTTGTGTGAGTGAGACAAAATGGCGAGACGCAAAAATAAAGAAATTCATACAAAAGTTTAACAGACAGACAGCACATTTAGATTAGGGATGTGCGTTATTTCCTGCTGGCCGAACAACGCTTCGGCACATTTCACTTAAAGCACAACTGAACAATTTGCGAAGCCGGACAGAAAAAGAAATCAGTTTTTTTTATTTTATTTTATTTTTTTTGTATTTTTTGAAAAACCAAAAAAACCAACAACTGAATTGATAAAAAACAAAAAAAAAATACAAAACAAGATCAAAAACTAAAATTTACAAAAAACAAAACCGAAGAAATAAAAATAAGAAAGAAACAAAAAACAAATAAGAAAAAATACAAACAAAAAATACAGAAGCCAAAAAAATAACAAAAAATAAAACAAAAAACATAAAAACAAAAATAATTAAGTAAACAACCCAAGCAACAAACCACTAAGGACGAAAAAAACATAAATAGCGACAAAAATAAAGAATTTTAAAATCAAAAAAACCGCAAAAAATTAAAAAAAAAATGTTGTTGATATTGTTGTTGTATTAACGATAAAGACACACCCTGAGGGCTTTGAGGAGTATTATCGATGTTGATGGTCCTTTGCCGGATATATATCCGGTACGTTCCGGTAACAAAGCACCATTAAAGTACTAGCCCTATCATTTCGGGAACGATTTATATGACCATATTAAACCTTCTAGGCCATACCACCCTCCCCACCCCCTAGTTCTATGAGGAACTTGGGGTCGCCAGAGCCTCGGCTGTTAATGAAACAGGATCCGCCACGGGTAGGTGAGGTTGACAATTGGGTTGGCGAAGCTATATATTGCGCTGGCAACCCCTCGAATCAATTTGGTATTTTAGTCGCCTCTAAAGACAGGCATACCTACCGCGGGTATATTCTAATCCCCTAACTCGTTGGGGGGTTACATAAAATAAAAAAAGACATAAAATAATAAAAAATGAAATATAACAATAGAACAAAGTAAAAAATAAAACTAAAACATTAAACAAAAAAATAAAAAAACAAAATAAAAAAATATAAAAAATAAGAAACACAAGAACCACGAACAAAAGTAAGAAAAAATGAATAAAAATATAAATTAAACACAAAAAACATAAAAAAAAAAC
Source organism: Eurosta solidaginis (assembly GCF_040869045.1). Classification (NCBI taxonomy): domain Eukaryota; kingdom Metazoa; phylum Arthropoda; class Insecta; order Diptera; family Tephritidae; genus Eurosta; species Eurosta solidaginis. Next base: position 204,194,819 of record NC_090323.1, on the reverse strand, counting down.
AACAAAGATAAAAAAAGAAATAAATAAAAAAAATTAATACAAAAAAAATAAAAAAAAACAAAAAAAATAATAAAACAACAAAAAATAATAAAGCAATCAAAAATATTAAAATAGAAAAACTTGAAAACATAATAACAACCTTTAATACTCAACGTTTTATTTTTATAAGCTATACTTATTTTGGGGCAAAAATGTTTATTTGAACTGATTTGCAGGTAAGAAAAATAGCACCATGGGAAATAACGCAAACCGTAGCAGAAATGATTTAGCGCGATTTAGTTAAGCATTTTTTTTTTTTTTTTTTTTTTTTGTTAAGATTGTTTAAGCTGTTGCTTTTAATTGTTAATTTTTAAATGCAAATTTCAAAAAAAAAATTGTGAGCGAATGTTAGAAATTAATGCATGAGTTGAGCAATCAGACACACGCACACATACACACTTTTGGATTTAATTTTAAACTTTTTTTTGTTAATTCGCAAATTTTGAAATTCTCTTCCAAATACGATTGAAAATAGGTGGTTGATTTTTTTATTTTAAACGCTTTGGTATACGATATGTAATATGTATTCATACGTAACAGAGCGATAATGATTACGATTACAAAATGATTACGATTACGGCAATCAGAATAAGCTATGATTGCGATTGTATTGTTAATTAGTGAGCTTGAATTAGGATTGTAACAATTTAATGATCAAAAGATCAAAATTGTAAAACAAGTTAATTTTCAATACTTTAGCAGTTATGCAAGAAACTGTGAATTGTAAACTTGGTGTAAATCTTAAATAATTTAAATAAAACTTTCGTCAACTATGACACAGTCGACCATCATGTAATTCCTATCGCTTAGTTTTATATAAATGTTTCTATGTTGATATGATATGATTTTGACTATAATGCAATAGATGATGAATATAGAAATTAAAAAATTTTGAGGTAACAATGAATCGACATGATACAATAAATACTATGGACGTATACAATACGATATACATATACTGTTGGTGCTTTTATTATTTTATTGTATTTTTCTGGATGCTAATTGCTGATATTTACCATATGTTCACTAGGATCTAGGCCAACATGATGTGGCGGCGGTATACCCAGTCGTTCACGCTCCATTTGAGATATGGCAGCGGGATTGGCGTAGAGTGGGAACTGTGATGGATGCATGCCCCTGGAAAATAAAATAAAGAAGCATAATAAGCTTGATATTTGGGTAAACGTTGTATTATATTGAATTCGATTATTGCTGAGATCACAACTGAAACAAACAATATATTTTTAAAGAAGCCAAATCTAATTTGAGTTTCAGAAAACATGAAACAATATATATATAATGGTTTTTTATCAATTGCCATTTATACAACAAGTTAATTCGACAATGTATACTTATATATATGTGTAAAAAAACGATTTACTTACCTTCTATAATATTCCATCCAATGTGGATCCAGTCGCGACTGACTTGCGGCTGCAGCTTGTGCGTTCTTAATTTCCTCCAATTCTCTAAAAAAAAATTAACCATGGAATTATTTACTTTCTCGCAACGATGGAAAATTATGCTCAAAATCGAGTAGCATAAAGCAAAGCATAATAAATTTAAAAACAAAAAATCCCTTTTGCTTTGGTAGGTAAGCTTCGAAAATGGGAATTTTTGGCACAATGGAATTACGCATGGGAATGAATGAAATGGAAATGGCAAAATGCATTTTTACAAATGTTTGAGCGAGAGTTTTTGAAAAATATAAATTAATACAACATGCATTACAAGGGAAATTAAAAACATAACTAAAACGAGCTTTAAAGGTTAGTAATGAACATTAAAAAAAAAGTATTCATAATGATTATTAGTACATGTTAATTGCAATTAAAATGTTTAAGGTGACAAGTGAATTGGTAAGCTGTTTTGAAATTCGAAAGCGGGTTGTTCTTTAATCATTTATTGCGTATAGCGTTCCTTAAGTTCATTTATTTGGGTTTTCATATACTACTCGGTATAATAGTTTTCTTTATGGGAGTGACTATTGGTCCGAATTTTTTTTTTTTTTTGTTACACTCTTCGCAAAAAAAATCAATGCCGAAAAAGCCAGCGGCAAAAACGTAATAAAACAAACAAAAACCACAAGAAAAACCACAAGAAAAACGAAACAAAAAAGGCACAAAAATAACATTTAAATAAATCTTCCGGGTGAGTAAGAAAATATTCGTACCAAATCTTCGCAGTTTTTTTTTCGAGATTTGATTGCGTGAAGGAGGACCTTCTTATCGTTGAAAGGCCCAGTTCCAGGTTATTGTCCAATGCATAAAATGATTAATTTCTGGATTAACTTTCCAAAGAAGGTATGTAATTTTGGATCCACTGGTACTAGTAATACCAAATGGCCAGAACCATGCGTAGCAGCTTGCTATTTGTGTTTAACTATCATTGATTTGTAAAATGGTATTTTAAATGGCACCACGCCAGGTTATTTTCAAATTATTTTCAATTAATTTTCAATTGAGTAAGAAAATATTCGTACCAAATCTTCGCAGTTTTTTTTTTCGAGATTTGATTGCGTGGAGGAGGACCTTCTTATCGTTGAAAGGCCCAGTTCCAGGTTATTGTCCAATGCATAAAATGATTAATTTCTGGATTAACTTTCCAAAGAATGTATGTAATTTTGGATCCACTGGTACTAGTAATACCAAATGGCCAGAACCATGTGTAGCAGCTTGCTATTTGTGTTTAACTATCCGTGATTTGTAAAATGGTATTTTAAATGGCACCACGCCAGGTTATTTTCAAATTATTTTCAATTAGGTTTGGTTTTTTCATGGCACCACGCCAGGTTATATTCAATTTGTCTTTAGTTATTAATTATCCATTAATTTGTTGGTTGGGTTCAATCGTATTTTCAATTAAATTATGGTAATTATTTTTCGGTTTTCTTATTTTTGCAAAAGCATTTCCTTCGTATTTAGTGGAGTTATATATATTTTGTAATTTATATATAAGGTAATCTCTACCCCGTTACCTGTTCCGTTTATTGCACTTTGATGATGATATCATAAAAGTTATGAATATGTATAAAACGAAAGTTTTACTTATATGCTTTTATTTGATTTTATTTTTAATAAATTTCTATGATGACAACATTTTTAAACATTTTAATGTTATTTGATTTTAATTGATCTAGATTTTGACCGGTTACATTAATATATTTTTGCACAAATAGCGTAAATAACGAAGGTTGTTGCATTTTTTTTTTTTTTTTTTTTGATTATTAGTTCACATGGTTAAAGCGTAAGCTTATTAAAACATTACGTTATCACTTCCAAGTACGATAATTTTATTTTAAATTTAATTTTTATCATATCGGTTCCCGCACTATGTGCCATTTTATTCTCAACCACATGAATAGCGTCCTTTTATAACACGCGGTTGAATTGTGGGGAAAAACAAACTTGACGCGACGACGTTACAAAACGAAGTGTTTTCGCACAGTTGAAATTTTCAGCTGAAAAAAATTTTAGTGATATTTTAACGTAATGTAATATTTTTATCTTTCTCCTATTTTTTCATGAATTGTGACTTAAAATCTTTTTTTTTTTTTTTTGTTTTATTTTATTAATTTTTATAAATTTTTTATACTTTTCCTCACATTTTCTATTTTTATAAATTTTTTTTTCCGTTTTTCTTTTATGTTATCTTTAATTTTCTTTTCTTATATTTTTTTATTGCTTTTTAATTTTTTAAAATTTGTTTTTACGATTTGGCAAACACTCTCGAGTCTATTTTTGTCATGAAAAGCCTCTCAGTAAAAAATTATTTGCTATGCAGATGCCGTTCGGATTCGCCATAAAACAATGCAGGTCTCGTTCCGCCAATTAGTAGCAAAAATTAAATAGAGCACGACGCAAATAGGAAAAAAAGCTCTGCCTAAATCTGTTCCAGGTAAGATTGGCCAAGTGTTTATATTTTTTAGCTGTCGCTACGTGTCCCTAGTATATAGTAAAATATTCGGGATGAAAAAAAAATTTTTTTTTGTAATTCCTCCGCATTTTGTTGTTTTTCTTGTAGATTTTATTTTTGTTGTTCGTAATTTCCGGACGACCAGCAAATATTTTGTTTTTCTTTTAATTTTTATTTTTAATTTTTCACTTGTCTTTTAGGACCAATCATTTTTTGGTTTGAATTTATTAAATTTAAATTTAATTTGTTTCAATATTTTCTTTTTTAATATTTTTTATATTTTAATATTTAATTTTCGTTTTATTTATTTTTTTATTTGTTACATTCTTGCTAAATTTTATTTAGTATTTCCTCTATTTTTTCTCGTTGTATCTTCAGCACATTTCTCTCTAAGCGGGCCTCTCTATTTTCGCTTTACTTCTCCTTTAGTCCCTGTCCCTCCCCCTTTTTCTCTATATTTCTCTCCCCATCTTTTCTCTTCCAATATACCCCCCTCCCTCAACACCTCCTCCCTTTCTTTTTTTCTCGCTGTGTCTTCACTACTCTTCTTTCTGTGTCTGTCGCTCTATTTTTCCTTTACTCCTCTTTATATCCCAGTTTCTATTCCTTTTTTGCTCTCTATTTATCTCTTCTCTTGTCATCTTTTCTCTCTGCCTATTTTCTATTTCGATATTTTCCCCTATTTTTATCCCTTCCGTCCCCTCAAAGAGAAGAGACTCCATCTATCCCGTTTCTCTCTCTGTGTCCCCTCTCTTTTTCTCTCTATTTTTTGCGTCTATTTTTTCGTATTTCAATTTATCTAATTCCTCTTTTATAAATATTTAATGTGATTTGTTTGATGAAATATTTAATGTAAATATAAACGTAAGCAAATTTGGTGAGAATAATTATAAATACTGCTCTAAACAGAGAAACATAAAAAAATCTTAAGAAATTTAAATAAAAAACAATATATCAAAGCAAGAGGTATGAAATAAAGTAGAAATGTGTATGTGTAAGCAGTTAAATGGAAGTTACTCGATTAAGATAATTTAAGAGATTTTATTTTAGTACAATAATAAGAATGATGCTTAGGCAACTGTACCTCTCTCTACTATACATTGGCCCCATTGGGTGATGATATGGTACCATCTGTTCAACAGGGCTGAAATTATTTTCAAAAAAAGATACATATGCATAAATGTTCAATTATTTCATCAATATTGTCAAATACATACATACTAGCATGTGCAAACAATATTCGAACACTAAATAAATAAGTAGTGTAAGTGAAAATGTAATAAAATTTAAAATGTATGTAAATAAATGTTTAAAAATGATATAGGAAATATCTAAATAGCAATAAAGATAAAAATGAAATATAAATGTATGTGTTTAAAATATGTGGTAGTAACTAAAATGTTTACGTGTTTGCCAAACGAATTTTGTAGAAAACCAAAACATGAAAACTATTAAATTTTGAAAAAGTTATTGCCAAATCCACATTTTTGTTTTATTTTGAAACTCAGCGTAAAATAAAAAAATATATATATATATATATAAGGAAATGTTCGGATAAAACCGAACAATTTATACTCAGTGGTGAGTTTTAGCAACATACACACTTCATTCCGTTCAAAATAATTTACTTCATTTTAAACATTTTGCTTAGTGAAAATCTTATACTAAATGTTCGCCAGCACCACTGGATATACAGAAAAATAAAAGGAGTCCTTAAAATTCTCTTAATCAAATCTCCATTTGTCACACCCACCTAAATGCCACATGTGGTCTAGCATATTCGGATAATTGACGTAAAGCTGGTGTATCTGCATAGGGCGGTTTCAATTCAGCTTTCAATTTAGCCTGTTGTGCGGCTTGTTGAGCGGCTACTGCTTGTTGTTGTTGCTGTTGCTGCTGTTGTTGTTGTTGCTATGAAATATAAGTTGAATATGTTTGAAAGTGTTACATTTATAAAAAAAACAAAAATCAGCACTTACTTGACGGCGCTCACGCTCTTTTTCAGCCATTTTTCTGTCACGTTCTTCGCGCTTTCTCGCCAATTTCGAATCTGCTACGGGTTTAAATATCAAATCCGTTCGTGTGCATGAGTTATAATCACCACGATCGATATGACGTACGAAACTATAAAACAAAAAAAAAACAGTCTCATAAGAATTGTAAAATTGTTAAGCGGTGAATTTTAGTTCCATATAGATTATTTTGGATTTTCATAAAAGATAACAAAGCAAACAAAAATAAAAAATAAAAAGTGTGAACGAGTTATTTAAAACCCAAAAGAAGTTGTTTCGCTCAAACTAAAGGTGGACATAAATAAAATGTCAAACTAAACTAACAAACGAGAAACGGATTTTGGTCAAATCTTCTCTAATTAAATACGATGGCTTCATCGTCCTTTTGTATTTATATTAATTAATTATTATGTTAATTAATTATTAATAATTAAGAGATATATGAAAAAATTGACAATTTAAAAAGACATTTTCAATAAAAAAAAAATTGTCACAACTTAGAACAAATGATATAAAAAGTTACGAGAGAAGAAGCAATAAAAAAATGTTAATATTTTAAAAACTTTGTTTTTTTTTTTTAATTATAATACTAAAAAATTGAGTTTATGAGTTTATAAAAAATGTAAAATTTAAAAGTATAAAAAAACTTTAATTTTTCTCTCGCAGTTAAAAGATATCACAGTTCCGATAATTCAATGAAGATTACCTGATCCACTCCTCAGTCCCAGTCCATCTCTGGTCTATTTCTCGGAAAAAAGGATCATAAATACTAATATAGGCAAATTTATATACCAAATTTCAGGCAAATCGAATAGGACATATGTAAATAGGTATGTGGGTATTATTAATTCATGTCATTATTACTTTACATTTCATTGTGATATTACTTTAATTTTCATTGTGATATTCGATTTAGAAATAGACACATGAATTAATAATACCCACATAGCTAGCTCCCAGCAACAGCTTTCATTTGATATCCATATCACCCCCACATTCTATGGGTATCCGGGTCCACGTTTGAACAAAATCGACCGACGCATCTCTTCAAACACCGGCGACAAACTAACACACATTTTAGCCTTTCCTTTTATATATATAGATTTTTATTTTTCACACTTCACTATAATATTAAAACGAAATGCAGATATTCGTTGCTTTTAAAATTCGGCTTAAAAATTGCACATGGAGCAACTAAAGACTGTTCTGAATTAAAAAAAATGTCTAAATCGCGGGCCCCCTCAGAAACCCTGGGTGCGGGAGTAATACCCCCATCCCCCCTCCTCTCGACGGGCCTGGTGATGTGCTATACTTGATATAATTCGCTATAATATTTTTTATTGATAAGCACGTAGTTTAATTAAACACCAACCAATTACACGGAGGTATATCCGCACCACCTGACAATATGAGTGCCGGTGCGTATAAAAAATTGCAATAAAGTAATATTGCGACTATAAACTGAGATATAACCTATCCTATATTTCAAGTTAGATCAAACTACACACGGGGTGCAAAACAAATTCAAAATCGGTTCAGTAGTTTAGGAGTGCATCGCGGACAAACAATGTGACACGTGATTTTTATATATAAATATTAAAGATTAAGCAAAAAAACTGATAAAAATACACATAAAACTAAAAAAATTAAGACAAAAAATTCTTCAAACAAATTTTAAAAATACTTAAAAATAATTGAATTATTATTTTTGAAATGTTTAAAAAAAAAAAAATTAAGTTGTTACCTGTATAAAAATATAAAAAAAGTTTTAAGAAAAATAGTTTTCTTGAATATGATAGATTTTATTATTTATTAAAATATAAAAAATTCCGTGGTGCCTTTCATACGATTCAACAAACATTTTAAAATTCCTACAAAAATTTAAGTATCAAAAAGTTTAAAAAAATATTTAAGGAAAATATTAAATAAATGAATGGCAATTTTATAAGCATTAAAAAAACAACAAAAAACGGAACACAAACAGAAAAATACAAAAAAAATTCATAAAAATAATTAAACAAGAACAAATAAAAATAATAAAAACCAAACAACAAAACAAAGGGAACATTACTCAAAAAAAGCTTAAAAATATATATATATATAAAACACATAAAATTTTAATACACAAATTAAAAATGAGACAATTTTTTTATTGATTTGATATAATTTTGGTAGAAAATAAATTGTATTAAAATGAGCAATAAATAAATTTAATTAGCATAAAAAAAAGAAAATGAAATGAAAACACAAAGAACCCAAAAACCCAAAAAATACATAATATAAATAAGCAAGAATAAAAAAAAAAAAAAAAAAAAAAACAAAAAAACAAAAAAAAAAAACCAAAAACAAAAAAAAAACAAAAAAAAACGAAAAAAAAATATACAAAATAACATAAACAAAAAAATATATGTATATATATAAAAAGGCAAAAAAAAGCTAAAGAAAAAGCATTTTACTTAAAAAAAAGGGATTAAAAATATATAACCATATACAAAACAATTAATACATAAATTAAAAACAAACATTCTTTAAATTTCAATTTAAAAAAGGTGAAAAAATAAGAGAAACGAAAATTGTAAATGCAATTTTTATAAAAAAAAAATTTTTATATTTCTCTGAATTTAGGGGCTAGGTTACAACAGAAATTCTTACATGGCTGACTGCGAGCGATGACATTCAGTATCGTCCGGTTTGGCTTCAGGACTAGGACCACGCGGTATATTCTGCGTTGGGCTGGGAATTTCTGGCTCTGGATCGGGTTCAATATCGATTGGTACTACAAATAAAAATAATAAATATTAAATATATATTTAGACCTCATTTTCAATGCTTTCAACTTACATGGCTCCGTTGGATGGTGTGGCCCACCCAGATTAGCAGAATGTGCATGTGCGCGTAACGCATCCATATGCGATGTTGGCTTAAGACCCATTTGTTGACCATCTTGGAAAGGTGAAGAATGTTGCGGTGGTGGATAGCCGCCCAAATGCGCGCCCGGATAACCGGCTGGTGGAAGGCCAGTGGGTGTCGAATGTAAACTACCCGGCGGTCCGCCATTATTGTTGTTGCCCTGCGGCGTCTTTGGTGTTGACGGTTTGTTTTGTGCCTGTGCTTGTGCTTGGGCTTGTGCTTGAGCCTGTGCTTGGGCTTGCGCTTGTGCCTGTACTTGTTGATGATGTGCTTGAGCTTGTTGATGTGCTTGTGCTTGCGCCTGGGCTTGAGCTTGAGCTTGTACCTGCGCTTGCACCTGTGCATGTGCTTGAGCATGCGCTTGTGCTGCCGCCTGTTGTTGTTGATGTTGGTGCTGTTGTTGTTGCTGTTTTAGTTGATGTGCCGCGACTGCTTGCTTCTCAGCTGCGACAGCCGCTGCCAACGCTGGATCATCTGGCCGTGTTGGTGGTGGTCCAGGTAATCCAGGATGATGCGCACCCAATACGGAGGCAGGATCAAGTGGACCACCAGGTGGTGGCGGTTTCATATATGCTGCTGGAAAACCAGGACCATACGGACCATATCCATAATTGAATGGGTTATGATGATGCGGGGAGTAGAACATTGAGGGATGTAAAAGCGGATGGGGATACGGCGATTGACCGGGATGAACACCGATTTGTGGTATACCAGCACCTGGTGGAATCAATGGCAACGGCAGTGGCATTTGTGGATGTCGTATGACAGGCGGTGAGGCACCAGGTCGCAAATGTGGTGGCGGCGAGGTACCCAACACACGTTGATTCGGTTGTGGACAATACATTTTGCTCAACGGGCTGACCATTAGAGTGGAAGCGCTGGATACAGGTGGTGGTGTCATGTGCGGTGATTGTTGTCGTAAAAGCGCATGACGATCACGTTCCGCGACGGCTGCAGCTGCCGCCGAAAGTGCTGACGATGACGGATGATGGCTGAGTGGACTTTGCGGTACTGGATGTAGTGGACTCTGGCGACTCATGCTGCCCACACTAGAGGCAGGCGATGATGAGCGATGAGCAGCAGATGCACCAGGTGTACCGCTACCGCCTGGTCCGCCGCTGTTACAGCCGACATTTTGTGGTCCACAAGTATTAGAATTTGAACCTTGGATGCTAGGGCTGGCACGACTGAAGGCAGACGATGGCACAGTATTCGTACTTGATGCGCTGCTGGCTGACGTCGTTGTCGAAGACATACTAACGGCCACAGAGGAGTGTGGTGGTGCAGATGATGAATGCGGTGGCTGTGTATGTGTTGGTGGAGTACGTCTACTCAACGCAGACTCTGGAATACCAGTCAATGATGGTGGTCCAGCTAAGAGAGCAATTGGACCAGCGCCTGGACCCAACCCAGCCATTGAATGTGACAACATTGGATGGCCGGGATGACCAACCCCAGCAGCGACGGCAGCATGCGCTGGATGACCGGGTGGTAGATGCGCCAAATGTGGATGTATGGGCATTGGATGCCCAATAAGTCCTGGTGGTGGATTCCCTGGCATAGCAGTCAAAGGTGAACTACGATGCGCATGCGGTGATTGTTGCGGCGGCATGGAAGCCTGCGATGTAGGAGGGTCACGTTGTGGGCCAGACGAAGGACCACTATTAACGCTCAAACGCTCCTCATGCATGTTACGTTGCTGTGGTTGTTGCGCCGGTGATGGAGTGCGCACTGTGCTCGATTGCTGCGGCTGTGGTGGCATTTGGTGTGATGGCGGCGGTGGTCCACCACGTGGATCATGACCTTGTAATGTAAGCGGTATAGGCGCATTTGGATGCATACCAGCAGGCATGTCGGGATGCTGACGATGGAGTTGTTGCATATGACTTGGCGGGAGATGTTGGGGATGGAGATTTGAGGGTGCGTTTGTCGATAATGGCGGTGGTGCACCAACTGAAGTAGACGGCATTGATGATGCAACTGATGATTGAGGATGTGAACCTTGCACGTGATGGGAGTTGTTTGGTGAAGGCGTTAGATGTGGATGATGCATAGAATTAGGTTGTGGCGGACCGCTTGCGCCAGGTGGCAGGCCAGAATTAAGTTGTGTATGCGACGGTGGTCCGTGTGTTGAGACCAGATTTTGGGAATGCATGCCTGGCGGTAAGCCACCACCCGCTGGTGAGGGTAAATGAGGTGATGGATGCGGTGAATGAAATTGCTGCTGCTGTGACGAAGGTTGTGAACTACTATTGCTACCTTGACTATCTTGTCCGGGCGTGGAACGTGAAGAAGCATCAATTGGACTCTCTGATGGTGGATATTTCATGCCGCCCGGCTCTTGTGCGCCATATGGTGAACCTTTAACCAGATTCTCTGCAAAAGGTGAAGGTTTCATTGGACCACTTTCGTTTGAACCTTGTGGTGGTGGTGGATATTTCAAATCTTGCGGTGGTCCATACTTGACTAACATAGGATCACCATATTTCAGCATTAAGCTCGACTCAAAAGCGGAACGCGCCAATGGATGTTGCACCTCATGCTGATAATGTGGTTTGGGCATAGCAATTCCGGGTGGCGGTGTAGCACCAGGAGGTACACCATGTGTTGATTGTGGTTGCGGTGGTGGTGGTGTGCCACCAACATATTTTAAAGCAGTCGTCTCGTTGGGTTGTCCGGTAGGAGGCGCATATTTCCCCTCAGCATTGGGTAGGGAGTAAATATTTGCACCTTTCATATCAGCCAACTTTATCGGCTCACCGTGGAAACCTTTAGGCGGCTGCTGTTGATGCAGTTGCAATTCGGCCGGATATTTACCTGATTGTTCCATCGCAAATTTCATATCATATTTACCCGCGGCCGCTGCCGCTGCTGCTGCTGCTGCTGCTTGCATTTCTTGTACTGTGCTATATTTCATGGCATGCTCCAGCGGTGGCGGTGGATATTTAATATCTTGCATTGCAAATTTACCACCCTCATATTTGATGCCAGCAGCGGCTGCAGCAACTGCGGCAGCCGAGTCATTGTACTTCATTTCCATATCACCAGGATATTTGTGTGTTGGGGGTGGTCCACCTAATAATGGCATGCCAGATGGCGGTGGTCCCGCGTTGTTGTTGTCATTACCCGACATCGACGATTGCTGCTGCGACGGTGGTGGGCCATACTTGAGCTGCCCATCTAAAATGTAGCCAGGAGGTGGTCCAGGCGGACCAAGATGCATATGCATATGTTGCGGCTGTGGAGGTGGCACTTCAGTGCCCCCGACTACGTCATTTGCTGCGTTGGGAGCCATGGGTGTTGGTGGCATTCCAATATTGCCACCACTTTTACATTCTTCATTTTTAATCTCTACTTTTACTTTGAGATCTTGCGGTTCATTACTGTTCTGATTGCAAGTTGCATCCATGGAATCGTCAAGTGGTTCCTTCTTTATGAAAACAGTAGTTTCCTGCATACTTGTGGTGTTTGTGTTATTATTCGGCGGCATTTGCTGTTGTTGCTGCATTGACTCTTGCTTCATATTAGCGATCTTCTTAATCATCTCCTGATGTTGCTCCTTTGCTGCTAAATCGGCTTTGCTGGAGTTTTCTGGCAGCTCCATCTTCTCCAAAGGATCTTTGCCTCCAGCAGCCAACAATTCGCCACCACGTCCGATGGACGCATTTAGTGCCTCGACGGTTGCTATGGTTGGTACCTTCATTGGTAATGCTGTAGGTGGTAAGGGTGGGAGTGCGCTAATCACATTCAAGCTTTCATCCTTTATAGCAACCAGCTGATCTTTTGTGCCACCATTTGTATTCTCCACAGGATTTGGTGGTACAATTGGCTTTGGCCCACTTACAGGTGCTTGTATATTCGTTTCTTCATCATCGTTCTTGATAGTCTCTTTAGTGTCTTCAGCTGGCTTTTCCGATTTTTCATTTGTATCCGCCTTTGAATCACCATCTGCAGCACCACTATCCTCTTTACCGACGCCACCACCTGAGCTACTGTCTTTGCCCTCCTTCAAAGATTGTTCAACTGTATCAGTGGTATTCGATTCTGCATCGTCCAATACTGAATCAGGTCGACTATCAGAGTTCATACTCTCCTCCGCGGGACTATCGGGACGTTTACGTTTGGCACTATCTTTACTAAGACTGCCTTCATCGGTAACATCACCACTACCCCCACCACTGCCACTGCCAGAACCTGCGCTACCATCTGCATCGGTACGCTTCCTCTTGTTAGGCGTATCCTGCTTACCGCCTTTACGCTTATTCGCCGCCACCGTCGTTGTGGTATTAATGTTTTCGTTTATATTTGCACCTTTTGTTGGTGTCTTTGGACTATCTACACCTGTTACAGTATCTGGAGTTTCTGTTCCACGTTTAGGTCGTTTACCATTCGATACTTGCTGTTGTTGCGTTGTTTGATCTTTTGTATTATTATTTTGTTGTTGTTTATTACGTGTCCTCATTCTCGATGGTGATTCATCCCTTTTATTTGTTAGGCTTGAATCGCTGTCGCACTCGCTGATATCGTCCTCGGTTAGAGAACTATTCTCCTCCTTGGAGACAATGGGCGACGAGCGCGTCGAATCTGCCGCCGCTGACGCCGTCGTCGCCGTTTGTGGTTCCGGTGTATCCTCCTTTTTCGGAGGTGTATTACTAGCGCGTGTGACACGATTGCGACGCAAAGCACTTTGCCGGCGTCGACGATGCGGCCTATTATTATTGGCTCCTGGTGTCTTTTTCCACAAATAATAAAATTCAACCAATTCCGGTGTCTCTTTGTGCGGTAATAAATCTTTATGTATACGAAAGAAATTCTTTCCGAATTGCCGTAAGCCCTTAATGAATTTTTTTGTTTCGTCCTCTGTCCACTTTTTATCAATGCCCTTAGAAACTGGACACTTAACGAGTGCTTGAAGTGCTTTGCCTGGATCGTAACCAGAATCGTGTAACTGCAGAATATATAGAAAGTACAATTATATAATTAAGTTTATTTTCTGAGAGGCTGGATAACTGATGTATTTTGGAACGATTTTCCTAATCCTTAGTCAAACGTTCACTGAAGATGGCACAACGCCAAAAACGGCTCTTCTTCAATTTAGGAAGATTTAAAGAAAGTCGCTCCAATATATACCTTTTACTATTCAAATTATAAGAGCAAATATAAGTATTTCGTTAACAAGTGAAAAAAGGCACTGAAGATGGCAAGACAACGAAACCTGTTTGTTGTTGTTAAAACCTTTTTGTGTTTGCTATAAGAGGAAATATGAGTTATTCGAAAAAACTTCGGAAGCAACTAAGTCACCACAAAATACATTGGCTAAGTTTATCTGCAGAGGCTCCATATTCACCGATTCCTGCAAACGATTTCGGATCGGCTTTGGCTAAAACGAAAGGCATTCAGAAATTTTCCCAGTTCGTTTCTTCAGTTTAGAAAATCTTTCCCTTTTTTCATATAGGATGAATCATATCCCCTTTTCTAAGACTGGCCTTGACCCTGGTTCCCTTTTGCAGATTTGAGGAAGCTGAAGCCTATTATGTTAAAACAAACGAGTTCATTTTCGATAGGGTTCACAACTTCTGCAAGACTTTGCTCGCCTAGCGCTCATTTCCAGATAATCGTTCAAAACAGCACGCTGGTAATCAGAAATATTCCCCATACCAGGAATGCTATAAGTCACCATATATCAGTTTCAAATACCTATCAAGGCTCATTCCATAACCCCAGACAGGGCATCTTGAAACACCAAACACCGAATTGTGCTACAGAGAACTTCGTAATTGTTTAACAATCGATTGAAGAGCCATTCTATCAGAAGTAAGCCAGCCAGCAGCAAATGAAGGTTGTGATTGTGATGTTGTACCGTTGGCTTGGACCGCGCGCTGTGGCGGACCCAATACAACTCAAAACATTCTGTTTTATTCTGCCTGATACGATTAATTTGTTATTGGGAGAAGAAAGGAGCCAAAGTAATTTCACGGACGGAGTTGGAATGAAAAACTTTTCCGAAAAAAAAATCTCCTCTGGTAGATGTCGTTAGAAGTTGGCATAAAAACTAGGACCTACGATTTTTAAGTTTTCTTGACGGTATATCGCGCAAATTGTTTTTTAATGTTATACATCAGGATTTAAAACTTAACATTTCATTAAACTAAAAATTTCGATCTTTTTCATGACCCAAATATCAAACATTATTGGCCTAGGTAGAATACTCACTGGAGATGATTCCGAAAATAGTTCAGAATTCCAAAATAATCCCGATATGATTCGTAGAAGAATCACAAAAGATGGTCTCGAAATTAACACGAAAAAAAATGATCGCAAGATGGTCCCAAAATCATTCCGAAATATGTCCGAAATGATGCCTAAAGTAGTACCGAAGTAATCTGAAGAAAGTCCCGAAAAGACCCAAATATCCCGAATATAGTCCCAAAATTATACGAAACAACACCGTATCTCACCAAAAAGTTCCAAAATAGTAGCGAAGCGATAATGACCACAATCTCGAAATGTTCCAGAGATAGTTACAAAATTATGACAGAATAGTCCCGAAACAATTCGAAGTTGTTGCGAAATGTTTTCGAAATTATATTGAAGGCAATCCCAATAATCGAAATCACTAAAAAAACAATTCCGAAGTGATCCAGATAATATCCTAATAGTACCGATATCATTCTTAAAACAATCCCGAAATGGTCTGAAGATTGTTCTGAAATAGTTTTAAATGATCTCAAATCAATCCAAAAATGATGCCATATAGTCCCTAAATAATCTGAAAGCAATTCAGGCATTTTACGCAAATAATCAAAAAAGATAGTATCATCATTGTTCCAAAATACCCTACTCACTTCCCAAAACTGTCTAGTAAAACTGTCACCTTTACGACCCACATACGAAAATGTATTACTCTTGGTAAAATAGATTAAAAAGACTTCTAACGAATATGTTCACAGGAGACGGGTGACACTGTCCACTTTACCGAAACTTCTTAAAAGCTGATCCATATAAGCTCCATAAAAGCAATATTAACGCTCTAGCTCAATATACATGATTTAGATCAATTAAGTGAGGTTAGTTTGAGCTGACCGATTCGTGAGGACCTCACGTAGATTGAATGAGGATATTAGCACTCCATCGTTTCCTCCTCTAACCCGCATTTCACATACATGCTATCACTGACTTGCCATAATTTAAAAGTATATTTGACGCCAGAGGGCTGTGTCAAGTCAGAATACTCATCCTGAGCCTACTGTCTTCTTTCTAATGCTAAGAGTTACTTTGTTGGTTTAAGTTTGTATGACCTGCACACGATCTTCGAGCCTTTGCAGCTCCACGCCTGGTCTCACGCCTTCACTGCTTGGTCGATCATGTGCCACTGTGTCAATTTCGCCCAATCTGATTGGGACGTCTACGGTACAAACTTCGAAGGGTGCGGCCTTTTAGCTAGCTTATCCGCTTTTTCATTTCTATCATTTTCATATGCCCAGAGACCCAATATAGTTGTATAATTCTCGCTGTCCCGATTCTTTCTAGGGATTGTTAACACTCCAACACACTTTTAAATATTTTTCAATGAAAGATAATTGACGATGCTGCAGTTAAAGCTATTTTCATTCAGGGTTTTTACTGCTTTGGTTAATGCTACTTCTTCCATTTAAAAAACACAGCTTGTAGGATGTTTTTGTTTCTGGATCAGCGCAGTATACCTCAGACCCTACTTCTTTCATTACTTTGAAATCATCAGTAGTCTGTTTGTCCAGTATTTGGTCGCATGGTCTGCGCTCCAGCTGTCCCGAGACATTAAGTATCGGCGCAGTTGTTAACGCCATGATCTTCGCCACCAAAAATGACATGTGCAGAATGGTAAACAGTGCAGCCGTCACGTCAGGGTTGTTTTTAGGGCAACCGTTGTTATAATGAAATAATTGGCTATGTATGCGCCACAGTATATGCCAAATCGTCCGTCCAAAAATGTTTATACCCAGCTGTACTTGTACACAGGGTATTATAACTTTGATTGGATTACGATTGGTTGTACAGGTATAAAGGAATCGAGATAGATATAGCCTTCCATATATCAAAATCATCGTGTTCGAAAACAAATTTGATTGAGCCATGTCCGTCCGTCCGTCTGTCCGTTAACACGATAACTTCAGTAAATATTGAGATATCTTCACAAATTTGGTAAGCGAGCTTATCTGGACCCAGAATAGATTGGTATTGAAAATGAGCGAAATCGGATGATAACCACGCCCACTTTTTTATATATATAACATTTTGGAAAACACAAAAAACTGATTATTTAGTAAATAAAACACCTAGAATGTTGAAATTTTACTTGTGGATTGATATTGAGACTCTTGATAAAAATTTGAAAACATTTTTTTAAAATGGGCGTGGCACCGCACACTTATAAAATCAATTGTACAAATATTATTAATCATAAATCAAAAATCGTTAAACCCATCGTAACAAAATTCGGCAGAGAGGTTGCCTTTGCTATAAGGAATGCTTTGAAGAAAAATTAACGAAATCGGTTAAGGGCCACATCCACTTTTATATAAAGCCTAGCTTTACCAGGCGTACCCCTGCAGAAATCGTTGGATCATGTGGTCCACTGGAGTACTTACATTTATACTCTACAGTAATTCAGCAATGGACCAACTCATGTTTCTACACGAACATATTGTAAGCCGATCATTGCTCGTTTTTAGCGATTGTAATCACTACACGATGTTTATTGGACTGTGGGTACTCCATGGCTTACTCTGATGTAATGCGGAGCTGGAGTATATGGTCCAGTCCTAGGACATCGCAATGTTAATTGGACCATATTTTTTGTATGAATTGTGGTTAATTTTGGAGCACTCGCTTGGTCCATAGCGAGTACTCCATACATGCATGCATGGAGTACTCGCGATTTTTGCAGGGACGTTGTAACGCCCGAGATAGAATGAATGTTGCGTTATTTTTTCTGTTTTGTTTTCTGGTAATTTAATTTATTGTTCTGTAAATTGAATTGAATTTTGTACGCATATTTGGTGACATTTTCGTTTAAAACATTTTATTATTGTATCTTATTGTAATGCAACTGGATACATAATATTTTTGGTTTTTTCGTTCGGTGCAAAGATAAGCAAATTTTTTGGTTTTCCAACTCTAGAGCAAGCAACATATAGCTGGTCATGGGAATAGCACGGACTCTCTAAATTTAAGCATGCAATAGTAAGCGATTGTCCTTGTGCTGGCAAAAGCAAGGCGTACAGGAAACTGTAAGCGCTTAAAATTGAATGGCAAATCTGTAGGAATGATTGGGATCCGTGGTATGATCACATATTCACCTTTGCTTTTACCGCTTATGATTGTTGCTTCGATTAAAGTCGGTATTAATTTCTAAACGCAAAGTCCATTTGTACAATTTTGGTGGGTTTAAATTCCGAAGAAGCATGATTGGTGAGCCAATTTTCAAAGTTGATATATGCGCAGGCATTCCAGGTGGTTCTAAATAGTTTAGAAATTCAATTGGATAATTCACAATTTTATCTTCATCTGTAACTGTGTCGATCGATTTATATTTCGTCGCTTCACCAGGAAATTGGTTTTGAATGTGGTCATTGATTTTGTTAACATGATCATTTTTGGGAGCGAAGATAGTTCGTTCGCATAGCCAAAAAACAAAAACAATTAAATTTAAAATTCTTAATTCTGAAATATGAAAAACTTTCGTGTTGATCGAAGGAACCTACAGCCAAAATTTGGTGATGATTGATGTATGGGAAACACGTTTTCATAGGGAACACACACACAGAATTTGATTTTATATATATAGATAGATGTAGATAGACTGAGCTAACAAATTTTTTTATCGGCGGCAGATTACTAAACGTCCAAAAGGCATAACAGCCAAACTCAACAATGCAGTCAAACTTTAAGTGTTAAAATAACTTAAGTTTGTACGGCAGTCATAGTTCTGAAAAATCCCATTTGTAGGGAAGCTGCCACGCCCCCTTTCTCCATTCCACATTTTACTGGAGGTGTTAGGACTTAACGTCATATAGCTCCTTACCACTTTTCATTATCCTACCATTACTGCATCAAGAGATATGCAGTATGATATATTCCATTTGTATGAGAGGTGCCACGCCCCGTTTTCCCAATCCCACATTTTCTTGGTGGTGTTAGGGATTGACCTCATATAACTCCTTACTGAATTTCAACGTTCTGGCATGTATACCTTCAAAGTTATGCAGTACCAAAGATACCATTTGTATGGGAGGTGCCACGCCCCTTTTATATATCGAACTTATTTTTAGCCTAAAACCTTCCCGTTGATCGAAAGAACCTATAACGAAAATTTGGTGATGATTGAAGTGTGGGAAATTCCTTTTTCATAGCGAACATACGCACATACACAGAATTTGATTTTTATATTCTTATGGCTAAACCGATTCGTGATTTCAAAAAAAAAACCATCATCTCTCCTTCATGTATCTTTCCGAAAAATTTCATGGCAATCTTTCTATCCGTTCTCGAGTTATGGAGTGACAATCAAAATGTACACTTCTTTTTATATATATAGTATAGTATATATAAAAATTTTTAAAAGGGTCGTGGACGAATAAAATAAGCTATATCTTTGCAAAAAAGAGCTTTATATCAATGGTCTTACATTTTCCAAGTAGATTTATAACAATAAATAGGAAAAACTTCAAATTTAAAAAAATGGGCGTGGTACCGCGCCTTTTATGAATAAGCAATTTTCTATGTTTCGGGAGCCGTAACTCGAAGAAAAATTAGTTCAGAATAGAGCCATGTGTATATGTATTATTGCGCTGCCTTGTAACATTATTAAGCACACAAAACAAACAACAACAGCATTTCAAGTGTACAGCTGACTTCCTTATTCGTTATTTATAACATTAAGAATAATAAAATAACACGGAAGTTTTACTTACAATATCCAAAGCGTTAATTGTTGTATCGTCACGACTAGCAGCTAAACAACCGTCTTCTAGTCCTCCATCACACATTCCTGAAATCAAAAAAAGAATGTTTTGTTTCACATGAACCAGTCAAACGTTATCCGTCCCTCTCTCTCTCTCTCTTTCCCTTTGTCACTTTTGTAATTTACCTTGAAATGCAGCCATAGAGCGCGCTGCACGCAAAAACATTAACAAATCCCCATCGGCCACAACGCCAGGACTCCATCTTGTTTCTTCTAATTCGCGTTCGTCGCACTCTTTGTCAACAGGGAAGCTTGAAATTGGATTATAATCGGGCAATTTTGCCTTTTGTTTTGCCATAAAATAATATTGTAAATTAGTCAAAAATTTTATGATTTTAAATTGAGTTAATTAAGAATTTTCGCTATTTTTTTTTTTAATTTTTATTTATTATGCATAATTATATATGTATCTATCTCATTTACACAACAACAGCAAAATACTCTACCATAACAAAATCTTTTTAATAATACCATTTTAAAAGTTATTAATACTCGTACTTATAATATGTACATATGTATGTATGTCACATATACATACATAACATACCCGCGTATACATGTCTATGTAGTTAATGAAATGAGTGATTAATGTTTGGGATGGTATTTGGGTGGAAAATCAAGAAAAAGAAACATAATAAGAGGATTCGCTCCGTTTTCCAAGTGTTCATGAATTTAACAAGAAAAGCTATCTCAGTGTCCACGAGTGGTGGTTGTTGGATTTCGGTGTAGCTCCAAATAAAGACATTAGCAGTACCCGACCCCAACATAAAAATATACGTTAATCTACCTGGTTGTCAACTGACTGAAAAACCCAAAGCCAAGTCTAAACGTTGCGGTAATTGCTGTCCCAATATAGACTATCTGAGCGGCTAAGAGACACAGTAGCACACGGATATTTTAGCATCTATGAGGTGGGTTTTGTCCAAGACCGAGGGAGCACTTAATTAATGAAAGGTTAAGTAAAATGTTCCAAAAACCCCCAGTGAACAAAAACACAGTATTTATGTGCTTAGACCGATATTGCGAGTAACTCGGAAGTTGCTGAACAACTCAGGCCGCCAAGGATCGCAGTAAACGGCGAGAAGGTTCGACACAATAACGTTTGCACTCCAGCTGGAACCAACGCCGACCATTGTGACGCGGCAGCGAAATACTATGCTTAATTGGTATTTCAGTGAAGTCAGCTGATGCTGGTTCGTTGTTGATCAGCTGACCCCTGCTTCTTGCAGAGTTGAATTTATTGTGGAGGTAGTATTATTGTAACTGTGCCTTACTCATCGATAAGCTGTTCATGAAACTGGCCCTGAGATAATTTTGGAACTCAAGATGCAACCGAAAAGCGCGAGCACAAAATGTATGCCGAGTACTTAAATAGGGGATAAATATCAAGAGATATTAAACGAAATACCTATATTTATGACAATGAACACTAGGTTTCACTTCCTGTTTATCATGTGATGCGCAACGATGGATGAAAACTTTAATGTGCTAAGTCCAAAACATAAGACGATCCCCTGAACTGCCAAATTCCTCAGAACCAGTATCCTTTTATCTAGATTGTGTGCGAAGGAGTACAGCCTACCGTCAGTGCGGTTTCAGACTTCTTAAACACAGGTCAAATTCTGAAACAAGACCGCGATAGACAAGTCGACACGTTTCATATTCTTGTCGGGGTTTCAGAGAAGAGAATTTGAGTTTGGGTTAAAAATTTTGTCCTTTACTACTGATAAGGGTCGGCTGACGTGTTTTATTAGGCGACAACCATGGTTAACGCACATTTATTATGAATGGTTATGTATACCTTTTCGATCTATGTATGTGCTCTTGTTATTCCGTTCCCTTTAAATTTTTTTTCTGAAACATCTTATCATTGGAGCCACACATCATGTTCTGGTATTTGTTCCATAGTTTTGTAAACGGTTTGATTTGACTACGTCGTATTTTCGAGATAGCCTCACCGTTTAGAAATAATTGCTCTCTTCAATCAAGACTAAACGAATTCCCGTATTTTGTACGAACCAAATTCATTGTCATGCCAAGCTTAAGCCAGCGGACACGTCTCATGTTTCTTATGTTAGTATGTAAATGGTAATATCAATCGACGTCAGCTTAGCACAACAAACCGAACGATAGGTTAAATGACTTTATTATGTTACTAATTGTCAATTATTCTAAGCCAATTATCGGGGAGAAAATAATAGTATGCGTATATGTTTGTATGTACAGCTGCGAAAAGAAAAATAGCAGTCTCAATTTTTATCAAATTCGTCAAATAAATGCATTCTTTTTTATTTTCGATGTCTTATGAAAAACTTGCATAAATTTTGAAACCGAAACTATGCCAACGAATTTCAAGAAAATTTTCGAAATAAATTTTACGAAAATTTCGAACCTTTTCTTTGGAGTTCTGTGAACTTTTTATACTCAGCTGAGCAGAGTTCACAGAGTATATTAATTTTGTTCGCATAACGGTACCCCGTAACGGCATGAACTAATCGAGATAGATATAGAATTTTATATATCAAAAGGATCTAGGCGGAAAAAAGAAATTAATTTATCCATGTACGTCCGCCCGTCCGTCCTTCCGTCTGTCCGTAAACACGATAACTTGAGTAAATTTTAAGGTATCTTAATGAAATTTGGTATGTAAGTTCCTGGGCACTCATCTCAGATCGCTATTTAAAATGAAATGAAATCGCCCACTTTTTCGATATCGAAAATTTCGAAAAGCCGAAAAAGTGCGATAATTCATTAATAAAGGCGGATAAAGCGATGAAACTCGGTAGGTGGGTTAACCTTATGACGCAGAATAGAAAATTGGTAAAATTTTGTACAATGGGCGTGGCACGGCCTACTTTTAAAAGAAAGTAATTTAAAAGTTTTGCCAGCTGTAATTTGGCAGCTGAGTATGTAATGTTCACCCGAACATAGCCTTCCTTACTTGTTTGAGTTTACAGTTTTGTAACCCAGGCAATTTTAGTCTAAAAAAGTACAAGTTATAGGTCTGTCAAAATACGCCTTGATTTTTGACAAATTTCGTTTGGCCTTTATTGATTTTTACCATTTTTTTTACGAAGAGAGTTTCTGATTTTCTTTAGAAAAACAAAAATTGTCAAAAATCAAGACGTATTTTGAGAGACCTATAACTTGTACTTTTTTGAGTGGGCTACAAAACTACATATATACACAAAAAAGGTTAAGGAACTTAAAAAAAATGTACACAATTTTCCTAAAACTTTCTCGGATTTTCGAATTTTTTAGAAATTGTTCTTGAGATTGGTTTGCATAGTTCCAATAAAAAAGTCGTAGAATTTTTTGATAAAATATCGATAGTAAAAAGAGTTTCAACTGCCGAAATTGTTGCTATTTTTCTGTTCGCTGTTGTATGTATTGTATATGAATGTATGTATGTATGTATGTTTGTAAGTGCTACATTACTAATGAGATGCTTAACTTAAGATAAATAAACAAATAATATTAAATTAAATATAATTACAAAAGCAAAAGCTAAATAATAATAAATTTAAATGCTGTCAGTCAACAAATAATATAGCAATGCTGATTATAAGCTTTGTTCTACTTGATGATTATCTATAGAATTTCATCTCAAACGTGCTAATATTTTAGAAAATATAGCAAATAATAATTAAACACTTGTGCATATATGTATATAAGTTGACACCATAGTTGGGGGTAGTGCACTGACTTTTGATTGCATTACACCTTCATTGGCACTATATTGTAAAAATTTGAGTGCGCACTATTTTTAACACGCTTATATTAGCTTCACTTATATGTATGCATGATTAAACTCTCTTAGGCTATGCGCGCAAAGGAGAGTTAGAGTCATCTAGCGGCAATTAATGAAGACTTGCGGCAGTGGCTAAATAACTCGCTACAAAACGAGTTGTGCTTAATAGCGGATACACGAACCTATGTGATATGGTGCTATCAACATCAAATATCTAAGTGGATTGTAGATACTAAAACGGCACCATATTTGCGTGTTTTTCAGTTTTTCTAAACTATATTTGTTATCACTATGGTGACAGCACAATCACCTTTCCCCACTACCACTAAATACCGATATATTTTAAAACGTATATGTGGAATGGCAGAAACCTTGGAAAAGGCGCTTCCCATCTGTAGTAGATCCACAAGATTCGCCTAGGGCGGACACAAGGAGAAGCACCAGCTGATGGATATTTTCGAAACCAGAAACTTCAACTAAGAAACTACTGGAAAAATAATTGTTTTCATTGCGGCAATGTTAAGCATTTATTTTTAAGCTATTGCATAGATTTTATCGCGGGCTTGGCGACTTAATCAAAAAAAACCGTAACGGATATTTGTCAAAAAAGGTTCGAAAAAGGTTCGGTGTTAGCAACAACCCAAATACATAAAATTGGATCTCTATCATAAAGTTAAAGTTAAAGTGGAAGTTAAAGTAAAAGTGAATGTTAAAGTTAAAGTTAAAGTGAATGTTAAAGTTAAAGTGAAAGTTAAAGTTAAAGTTAAGGTTAAAGTTAAAGCCAAAGTTAAAGTTAAAGTTAAAAATAAGGTTAAAGTTAAAGTGAATGTTAAAATTAAAGTGAAAGTTAAAAATAAAGTTAAAGTTAAAGTTTCTTATCGGTCACCACCCTTAAAAAGTGTAACTTGAATTAATATCAAAGACAAAACTTGAATTAATATCAAAGAAAACAAAATGTTGCATAAATATTATAATTGCATAATTTGATAATATGCAATAGCTTTACCGCGGCAGTCCCCGAGTGCCACACGTCCTTTTTTTTTTTACTATTTTTGACTGGTTGACTGGTATATTTATTTATACTCCTACGTGTTTCGAGTATTTATCTGAAATTAATTGTATCTCTTGGCTTTGCCAGAAAACCAACACCGTTTTTCAAAACAACATAGCAGCCACGAACGCTGAATGAAACTCACTAGTGAAGCTTTAATCGCTGTAATTAAATAAATACTTGCTTCGGGGTCACCTTCCCACGAATGTCAGAGATCTACCATGGATCTAGAGAATGACGATAATCCTCTCGATGGATCCTTCCCACGTTAGTAAAATTGTTTGTGAATTCTAGAACAAACCTGCTTCCGATAGACATGCATAGTCGGCACTGATACTCAGCGAATCTGGGAGCTGGAAGGATTCTCAGAGAGGGCATCCTTACTTTACTTCCGGTGGGAACATTCAATTATTATTATTATCCGCTTAAATTGCAGCTCTAGGGGAGCGTTAATACTATCATTACAAGTAGGAATGATTGGAAGAGCGGTGCAAGCTAACGGTATACAAATCTGCACCGACGGCTGTGAAATGTTTTCAGGTTTGAGTGCTGAAATATGTACGCATTCTCTAGATATATCTACGTCATTAAAACTGCCTTCATACTCTAGTGTGTTTCAGGCAGAAGTCCTCATTTGGCAAGTCTGTCCAAAGTTTTACAATTTTCACCATGACCAAAGTACGGCAAAACGAAGTTTCTTGGGTTAGTGCGATTTCCGAAAAATGAATGTACATTAGAATCCTCACCTTTCATCGGCCACTTTTCATTCACATCTCTAAGGTACCTCAAATAGAGCAGGATCCCTCGAGAGGATTATCGTGAGCCTCCAGATTCATGGTACATCTCTAAAAAAAAACGTGGGAAGATGACCCCGTTAAGTGGAGTCGCTGAGTCTCAGTGCCGACTATGCGTGTCTATCGGAACTACTTCAATTACTTTCAGATTTAATTCCTTTATCTCAATTTAAAATCTCTAGCACATCAATCATGATTAAGCTGAATTTCAACAGCACGTTTTATATCTAAAATATATATGTACCTACAGTACAAGTAACCAACTGACACTTTGACTTTAAATTGAATAATCTTATCGATTAACTTATTGGGCCACATAGTTCACTTATTCAACTTCTGTGTCTAAATAGATACAACAACGCTAAAACCAGTAAAATACCGACAATTAAATTTCAATTAACCCATATTTGTCGTGATCTATGTAAGCCCACATATTTACATGTTTACATGTGCGCTTTTAATTACAAATGAATTTATTTAAATATATGCTTATAAAAGCATCTAAATGCGATTATACGCTTAAAGCTAATTACAGTATCATAATCACGAGAAAATGCTAATTTAATTATAACAAATAAAAACAAAATCACAAAATGAAAACCACAAATAACATTACAATAATAATTGTAAAACAAATGAATTATGAAAGCGCAAACTCGACACAAAACAGCTAATCTCTGTATATGCACAAACAACAAAATACCACAAATACCAACAAATAAATAAAATACTTGTACATACAGTCAACCACAAGAGGAATGAGACAAACACTTCTAGGTTAATTTATTTTACCGATTTTGTTGGGTAATTTTTTATAAAAGAAAAAGGTATTTTATAATGAACACATTGTATCTAAAATTTCAGATTTTGTAAACTTGTAGAATTTTAAAAATTAAATAAAAAAAAAAACTTAATATAAAACAATTACATTAAAAAAATATATAGCACTAAACAAAAAGACCGGAAAGAAGAATACAAAACTTATAAAAAGTTTAAGTTCCGTTGAACGATCCTAAAATTATTCCACACAATTTGAATTGAATAAAATAGTTTTAAAAAAATGTTTAAGTTAAACGGTTTTATTGAAATCAATACTTACATTAAGTAATAATAATAGTAAAAGATAGAAAATAATTAGGTAGGTCCTAGGTACTAGTAATCACACTCCTCATCAATCTAGGGCGTTGATCAGACAATTACGAATTAAAAACTGAGCTCCCGAAAAGCTAGCTGATTAAGAAGTAAAATTCATAAACATGTTCTAATAGCTATCGCCGTGTGCAAATTTTGTATTTTTCTGTAATACCAATAACAATTATAAAAAATATTAAGCAAAAAAAAAAATAATATGAAATTACAAAAAAACACACATTTACATATATGAAGACGTTAGAATAAACAAAATTAAAACAAATGCGAATAAATTTAAAGAAAACAAAAAAAAAAATGTTAATGAAAACAACAAAATTAAAAAAAACAAGTAAGGAAGGTTAAGTTCGGGTGTAACCGAACATTACATACTCAGTTGAGAGCTATGGTGACAACATAAGGGAAAATAACCATGTAGGAAAATGAACCGAGGGAAACCCTGGAATGTGTTTGTATGACATGTGTATCAAATGAAAGGCATTAAAGAGTATTTTATGAGGGAGTGGGCCATAGTTCTATAGGTGGACGCTTTTTAGGGATATAGCCATAAAGGTGGATCAGGCTTGACTCTAGAGTGCGTTTGTACGATATGGGTATCAAATGAAAGGTGTTAATGAGTATTTTAAAAGGGAGTAATCCTTAGTTCCATAGGTGGACGCCGTTTCGAGATATCGCCATAAAGGTGGACCAGGGGTGACCCTAGAATTTATTTGTACAATATGGGCATCAAACGAATGATGTTAATGAGTATTTTAAAAGAGAGTGGGCCTTAGTTCTATAGGTGGTCGCCTTTTCGAGATATCGCCATAAAGGTGGATCAGGGGTGACTCTAGAGTGCGTTTGTACGATATGGGTATCAAATGAAAGGTATTAATGAGTATTTTAAAAGGGCGTGGACCTAAGTTCTATAGATGGACGCCTTTTCGATATATCGCCGTAAAGATGGACCAGGGGTGACTCTAGAATGCGTTTGTACGATATGGGTATCAAATGAAAGGTATTAATGAGTATTTTAAAAGGGCGTGGACCTAAGTTCTATAGATGGACGCCTTTTCGATATATCGCCGTAAAGATGGACCAGGGGTGACTCTAGAATGCGTTTGTACGATATGGGTATCAAATGAAAGGTGTTAATGAGCATTTTAAAAGGGAGTAATCCTTAGTTCCATAGGTGGACGCCGTTTCGAGATATCGCCCTAAAGGTGGACCAGGGGTGACCCTAGAATTTGTTTGCACAATATGGGCATCAAACGAAAGGTGTTAATGAGTATTTTAAAAGGGAGTGGGCCTTAGTTCTATAGGTGGACGCCTTTTCGAGATATCGCCATAAAGGTGGACCAGGGGTGACTCTAGAATTCGTTTGTGCAATATGGGTATCAAACGAAAGGAGTTAATGAGTATTTTAAGAGGGAGTGGGCCTTAGTTCTATAGGTGGACGCATTTTCGAGGTATCGCAATAAAGGTGGACCAGGGGTGACTCTAGACTTTGTTTGTACGATATGGGTATCAAATGAAAGGTGTTAATGAGTATTTTTAAAAGGGAGTGGGCCTTCGTTTTATAGGTGTTCGCCTTTTCGAGATATCGCCATAAAGGTGGACCAGGGGTGACTTTAGAATTTGTTTGTATGATATGGGTATCAAATGAAAGGTGTTAATAATTATTTTAAAAGGGCGTGGGGCTTAGTTCTATAGGTGGACCCCTTTTCGAGATATCGCCATAAAGGTGGACCAGGGGTGACTCTAGAATTCGTTTGTGCAATATGGGTATCAAACGAAAGGAGTTAATGAGTATTTTAAGAGGGAGTGGGCCTTAGTTCTATAGGTGGACGCCTTTTCGAGATATCGCCATAAAGATCGACCAGGTGTGACTCTAGAATGCGTTTGTACGATATGGGTATCAAATGAAAGGTGTTAATGAGTATTTTAAAAGGGAGTAATCCTTAGTTCCATAGGTGGACGCCGTTTCGAGATATCGCCATAAAGGTGGGCCATGGGTGACTCTAGAATTCGTTTGTGCAATATGGGTATCAAACGGAAGGAGTTAATGATTATTTTAAGAGGGAGTGGGCCTTTCTGGACCAGGGGTGACTCTAGACTTTGTTTGTACGATATGGGTATCAAATTAAAGGTGTTAATGAGTATTTTTAAAAGGGAGTGGGCCTTCGTTCTATAGGTGTTCGCCTTTTCGAAATATCGCCATAAAGGTGGACCAGGGGTGACTCTAGAATGAGTTTGTACGATATGGGTATCAAATTAAAGGTATTAATGAGAGTTTTAAAAGTGAGTGGTGGTAGTTGTATATGTGAAGGCGTTTTCTAGATATCGACCAAAATGTGGACCAGGGTGACCCAGAACATCATCTGTTGGATACCGCTAATTTATTTATATATGTAATACCTGCCAAGATTTTAAGGGTTTTTTATTTCGCCCTGCAGAACTTTTTCATTTTCTTCTACTTAATATCGTAGGTGTCACAACCATTTTATAAAGTTTTTTCTAAAATTATATTTCGCGTCAATAAAACAATCCAATTACCTTACCATATTTCATCCCTTTTTTCGTATTTGGTATAGAATTATGGCATTTTTTTCATTTTTCGTAATTTTCGATATCGAAAAAGTGGGCGTGGTCATAGTCGGATTTCGTTCATTTTTCATACCAAGATAAAGTGAGTTCAGATAAGTACGTGAACTGAGTTTAGTAAAAATATATCGATTTTTGCTCAAGTTATCGTGTTAACGGCCATGCGGAAGGACAGACGGACGACTGTGTATAAAAACTGGGCGTGACATCAAACCGGTTTCGCCCATTTTCACAGAAAACAGTTAACGCCATAAAATCTATGCCCCTACCAAATTTCAAAATGATTGGTTAATTTTTGTTCGACTATGGCGTTAAAAGTATCCTAGACAAATTAAATGAAAAAGGGCGGAGCCACGCCCATTTTTAAATTTTCTTTTATTTTTGTATTTTGTTGCACCATATCATTACTCGAGTTGAATCTTGACATAATTTACTTATATACTGTAAAGATATTAAATTTTTTGTTAAAATTTTACTTTAAAAAAAATTTTTTTTAAAAAGTCGGCGTGGTCCTTCTCCGATTTTGCTAATTTTTATTAAGCGTACATATAGTAATAAGAGTAACGTTCCTGCCAAATTTCATCATGATATCTTCAACGACTGCCAAATTACAGCTTGCAAAAGTTTTAAATTACCTTCTTTTAAAAGTGGGCGGTGCCACGCCCATTGTCCAAAATTTTACTAATTTTCTATTTTGCGTCATAAGTTCAACTCATCTACCAAGTTTCGTCGCTTTATCGGTCTTTTGTAATGAATTATCGCACTTTTTCGGTTTTTCGAAATTTTCGACATCGAAAAAGTGGGCGTGGTTATAGTCCGATATCGTTCATTTTAAATAGCGATCTGAGATGAGTGCTCAGGAACCTACATATCAAATTTCATCAAGATACCTCAAAATTTACTCAAGTTATCGTGTTAACGGACGGACGGACGGACGGACGGACATGGCTCAATCAAATTTTTTTTCGATCCTGATTATTTTGATATATGGAAGTCTATATCTATCTCGATTCCTTTATATATATACAACCAACCGTTATCCAATCAAACTTAATATACTCTGTGAGCTCTGCTCAACTGAGTATAAAAATAAATAAATACAAATTAGAATAAACAGTCATTAAAGAAAAAAATTTTAACTAAAACAAAAAATTAATAACAGTAAAAATTAAATAAAAATAAGTATTATAAAAAAAATAAAAACTAAATAAAAATAAAAAAAAAATTTACTAAAACCTAAAAAGTGTTAAAAAGGTAAACAAAAACTTAATCTTATTTTGATTATATTCAAAGTCTTTCTAAAAATGTAAAACTTGAGCAAAAAATGCAAACAGCAAAGGCAAAATATTCAAATATTTTAAATTTAAAAAACAACATTTAACTTAAAACAATTACATAAAAACATGTAAGTAAAAAAATTTGATTATAAATAAATTCAATTAAAAATATTAGAGTTCAAAATAGAATAGAATTAGATAGTATATAAAATTGAAAAAAACAAAAAATATAAATGTTTCAAAAATAAATCACGTTGAACAGTAATCAAAATTTGTTTATAAATAAATAAAAAAAAAAATAAATAAAAAAAAATAAATAAAAAACAATAAATAAAAAAAATAAATAAAAAAAAATAAATAAAAAAAAAAATAAATAAAAAAAAAATAAACAAAAAAAAATAAATAAAAAAAATAAATAAAAAAAAATGTATAAAAAAAAAATAAAAACCACATAATTTTACAAACCAATAAAAATTAGCTTATTCACAAATTTATTAAAGTACAAAAAATATAGTTTCAAATTATTGAAAAAAAGTTGTTCAAATATGTGAAGCCAAAATAAACTCAAATTGTTAGCAATTGTTTTTGTTTTTATCGGCCTATTGATAAAATGATTCAAGGTTCGATTCGAGCTCAAGGCCAGAACAATAATTTTTTTCTAATGACAATTATTATTTTTTAATTTTTCTAAATTTGAAAAATTGTATTTTGTTTTGTTTGTTTATAGCTCCATCTAGCCATAGTTTTTGTGGACCTAATTAATATTCTTTTGGTTATAAAAGGTACTAATATGAGCCCAATCAGATCCCAGCAGAAAAAACTGGCTATTACTAAAAATTAGCTAAGTAGTCGTATTTTGTGGTGATAGCGAAAGTAACTAACTTTCAGTTAACTCTAAAAAAATAAACTATGTGTTTCCATGTATAGAAAAACAAAGAATTAACCAATGTCCAGTTCTTAAAAATGGCTGCCAACAATAAAGCATAACATGAAATAAAAAGAATAAACTATGCAAAGAAAGCAATTGGCAAAATTTATACAATAAAGGTATGGCTTTGGCTGAATGTGTTTGTAAAAGAGAAGTTTTTTTAGACTGGTTCCATAGTAATTGTTTTAAATATAGAAAATTACAAAAAAACAGCATTTCATTGACGAAATTTAAAAAAAAAAATTCTGTTCCCTCCTGGTTGTAATATATATTTAATAAATAAAGTCCCTTTTCTCTACGATTGACTGTATGTAGCACCTGAACAAGTAGCGGCACTAAAACTTGTCAAGTCAACAGACAGCAAATTAAAATGTGAAAATGTGTAAATTATTATATCTATACTACTCAAGACAATAACAAAAAAAAAGAAAACTTTGTACAAGATTAAATCAAAATATTACTAAATATTCATAAAGTAAAATTAAAATAAAAAATATGATGATAAGTGCAACGTTTTTTATATTTTTGTACGATTATGATTAGGTTTAATATTGGTTTCAATTTGATTTGATTTGACTTTGTTTTAATGATGAAAAAATTTTGAATTTGAAAAAATAAGACTTGTTACCGTGAGATTTTCGTGAGTTATGTACGTACATAGACATCGTTTACCTGGTGGCCGGGACCCACTCGAATTTCTCCCTGAGTGGAGGCCGCCATTACCCTTTAAAGACACGCTTCCGGTCCAGTGTTAAGCTTTTTATTGCCCTCTATGATGAAAATATGCAAAACTGTAAAGAAAACAAAAAATATATTTTTAACACAGTCATAATAAAGATGATAGTACAATGACTACGTTGTTTTAGGGGAGAAAGTAAATTGAAAATTTATAAGATAGCACAAATTTGCTTAATGGCAAAGGTAATTGACAAAGCGACGACAACGTTACAAAGGGCAGCAGCTATAAAAAAACAATTTAAGAGAAAAGTCACGTACACCAAACCATTGTTTGTGAGTGACTTGTAGGAATGTAACAAACTCAAAATAATTGCCTTATTCTCATGAAGCACGTTGTAGCTGTTTCCTCTTTTGATGGCAAACTTTTTTTATTATTTAATACAAAATGCATAACGCGTCGTATTATTCGTGTTTTGTTGTTAAAAAGCAGAATAATCCTAAATGTTATGATTCATAAACCTAATAAGAAGATTGGGGTTGCAAATTTATATCACAGCATGATGTAAACAGTGGAAAATCAACGTCTCATATACAAGAACCAATAATTATTCCTGCAGGGTTAGTTATAAAAATTTATATTCAACTTTTCACTACAGTGGCAGTCTGAAGAGGCAGATATGATCTTGTGAAACGTAATGTAAAAGAGGGAACCAAATAAACATCAATGCAAAGGTTGAACAATTAAATTCGCTGCAATTGACAGAGAAATCACAAATATATTCCCCCTGCTGAGTAAAATGTGCATATATATAGGGTCGGAATAAAGCCAAATCACTGAGATCCCATGCAGGACATTGTAAGTCGGGTTTACAAATCCACGCAAAGGAGACAACTTTACTTTTTACTTTTATTATTTCAAGTCTTAGCTTTCAAACTTTTCTTTTAATTCATTATATTCCTTTTGAAAAATTTAATATTTTTTTTTTAAGAATTCATGAGCTTAACACCGGCTTATAATAATTGAATTTCAATTATTATGTTTTCTAAGAGAAACTGAAAAGAAAGAAACATTTACTGGCATATTGCGATGGACCCATTTCGAAAACCGCCAACGTAATCATCATCAGGCAATTTTGTAATGTTATCAAAGGTTTCACCGGGATCCCGGTAGTTATGGAAGAGCTACTGACAAAATTTGAGCTAGAGTCCAAATAAAAACGAAGGCTGCTTGGTACACTGCCCACTGTGCGAGTGCTTATCGCAATTTGATTTTGAAACAACAACAACATACACCGCGCTCACTTAAATAAGAATATTTAGCATCCAGCATACTTCAAGACAGCAACTAAGCAAAAGGGCAGTTGATATACATTAGACTGGGTAGAAAAAAAAGTTGCTAATGCCCGCCCCTAAATTTGAAGATTATGTTGAGAGGGTTTCGAAAAAATTTTTTTTAATTTTTTTGATCCTTCGAAATACAGCCGAAAAGGTTTTTTCGTTGTAACTTGGTTATTTCACGTCCGATTTTTAAAATTGATATGTCATTATTTTGGCCTTGAGAAGCTTCACATTTCCGTTTAATGTCCTTTTAAGCTATGCAAAATAAAATTTCCGAAACCCTCTCAACATAATCTTTAAATTTAGGGGCGGTCATTAGCAACTTTTTGTTTTTGTATGGGGACCAACCCAGTCTAATATACATACTAAGTTGTCTTATTGTTACATGTATTTTATTATTGTAAAATTTTTGTTTATACTTACTGTTCTTGAAAATTTGTTTACACTTGCGGTATTTTGTACATTTGTTTATTTTTCATGCTTTTGCTCTTTTGTACCTTCAGCACAGATTTTTGTCCATTGTTAATTTAGTCGATCGAACATATTTATATGAATAAGTCGCTTATTATATGTATATACGCAAATATTGTGATGAATACGTTCTAATGGTTTCTTTTTTATAGCCCTAGTCCCGAAGATGGCTTTGGAATATGGCCGAAATATCGACGAGAATAAATTATACAACTATAATACAAAAACCCGCGCTGTTAGTTCTACTTACTCCAAACTGGAAAAAGAAGCGGTAAAGATGGGTTTGATGGTGAATGAGGACAAAACGAAGTACCTGCTGTCATCGAGCAAAGAGTCAGCTAATACGCGCCTTGGCAACCACGCTACTGTTGGCAGCCATAATTTCGAAATAGTAAAAGACTTCGTTTATTTAGGAACCAGCATCAACACTAGCAACATCAGCATTGAAATCCAGCGAAGAATCAATCTTGCCAATAAATGCTACTTTGGGCTAGGTAGGCAATTGAAAAGTAAAGTCCTCTCTCGGCGAACGAAAATCATACTCTACAAGACACTTATCGTACCCGTCCTGCTATATGGGGCAGAAGCATGGACCATGACAACAGCAGATGAAGCGGCTTTGGGAGTGTTCGGAGGAAAAGTTCTTCGAAAATTGTATGCACTTCTACGCGTTGGCGATGGCGAGTACC
Organism: Eurosta solidaginis; assembly: GCF_040869045.1. Taxonomy (NCBI): domain Eukaryota; kingdom Metazoa; phylum Arthropoda; class Insecta; order Diptera; family Tephritidae; genus Eurosta; species Eurosta solidaginis. Next base: position 204,160,232 of record NC_090323.1, on the reverse strand, counting down.
GAAGAAGACTTAATGATAAGCTGTACGAGCTATACGCAGACATCAACATAGTCCAGCGAATTAAAACGCAGCGGCTGCGCTGGCTAGGCCATGTTATGCGAATGAAAGATGATGCTCCGGCCAAGAAAGTGTTTCTATCGAAAGCCGCCTATGGAAGCAGGGGTCGAGGGCGGCCCCCCTCCCTTGGAAGGACCAGGTGGAAAACGATTTAAACTTTAAACTCCCTTGGATTGTTTTTTTTATTTTTCTTTTTATATATTTTTTTATTTAAATGTTTTTTTTTCTTTTTATAACTTTTAAGAGTTTCATCTTTCTTTCTTTTTTAGTTTTTTTAGGTTCTTAGAAACTAATTCTTATTTATCCCCGTTTAAAACCTTTTCTAGTTTTTTTCCTATTTATGTACTTATATTTCCTTTTCTAATGGCCACTTTTAAAATATCAATTTTTTTCATTTCTTAGAATTTTTGATTCTTTCTAATTATTAATTTCTTTAAATTTTGTTTACATCTTTATCACTTTTTTTAATTCTGATTGCAATACTATTTTCTATTTTTAATTCTTTTATTAAAAAATTGTCTATATATTCTATTTCTTTACATTTTTCTCTTTATGTTATTTTATTTCTTTACATGTTTCTCTTTGTTTTATTTTTTTATAAATTTCTCCTTTTTTTATTTTCTTTGTTTTTTTTGCTGTTAAATTTTTTTTTTTACTTATTTCTTTGTATTTTTTATTTTCATACATATATTTTTTCTTCGTTTATGTTTTATTTTTTTCCTATTTTTATTTTTCTTTTTTTTTTTTTTTTTTTGAGAACTTTTTAATATTTTTTATCTTTTCTTTAGTTTTTATTTTTAATTTTTTTCTTGCACGATTCCATTTAATTTAAATTTTTATTTTATTTTTTTTTGTTTGTTTTTTCTTTGATTTGTTTCTTTTAATTCAGTTCTCTAATTTTTTCTTTCATTTATTTATTTATTTTTTTTTTTTTTTCATACAATTTCCTATTTTCATTTGTCGTAGGGCCGCCTTTTCAATATCTCGCGAGGAGAGAACTAAAATTAGTTTTTTGCAACCTTCGCGAATTTAAATCCTTTATTACGTATTTTAATTTTTCAAATTTCTTTGAAACGTCGAATTTTCCTACAGGGATTTCATAGAAAGTCTCGTGCACACTCACACAGATTCAACTACAATCTCAGGTAGAGAAATATGATACGAATCGGAAAATGAAGCGAGGGTACGAAGAACAAAAAATAGCCACAGGACAAACTCACGTGAAAATACAGTCTATAAACCAAGATATTCACAACAACAAAACGCCACCCTGTCTAAGGGTTGCTCACGCTAGCGTCTATTCGGAGGCGTAACTGGTAGGTATGTACAGTGTATCTGTGTACGTAGATACATATTTGTAATCATATTAGCACAAACATGCGTAGGATAAAAGGTGGATACGATTAACTGACTTGGATTCTAATGATACGCATAAATCCATCTAGCCACACCTCTAGGAGAGGAAACAGCCAGCAGCTGTAAATGGATTTTTCACTAGTGGCAATAGCAATAACAGTAACAACATGAACAGCTTCAAAATCAAGAACAAATTGAAATGAGCAGAAGCCGCAATAAAGTGTTAAATCCACATCTCGAAAATCTAAATAATGCAGTATTGTACAATATAATAACATTACGTGTGCGTGTGTCATCTTTTTCTGGTGTCCAAATAACATAGTACAAAAATTGTTACTATGGTATGTTTCTTTAATTTTTGCTGAGCACGGTTACAGTTCAAAGCATTGGAAGTATTTTATATTTGCACTTAAAAGAAACAGCAATTCTTCCTGTCATATGTACCACAACTTAAAGATATTGCTCTGTTGTCCAACCAGATCTTAGGATTTAAGTAATATCAGTTTCGTTAAATTCAAACTTTTTTGAACTTTTGAGGTCAGCTCCGATCTCGGCACTGCTAATAAGTCGAATCTGCATGGTTACTTTAGTTTCAATAACTCTGCATTACTTACATATTCCAGTTTTCGAAAATTTCGAGGTTATAACATTCAAGATTTGGGCTAGGTGAAAATGCCGCAATTAGTTATATCAAACCCACTGATATATTTATCGCAGTTTTAGGAGTCAACTTCAACTCGAAATTATTGATCTACACAAAATTTTATTAACATCCTGATTTCCAAACGGTCGATATTGTTTTGTTTAATCCAGCAAAACCAAAAATATAGCTCCACAAAATTATTAGACAACTTTTTTCATTGCTTAAATTTGTATATTTCTCTAGAAACGATCCCGAAGATTTTTCAAAATTGTATCCCATTTACAAATACCAGTCGTTTCATACATTCGCCGTGGTACTACTTAAACGTTTTTGCGAAATTATAAATAGTTTCAATAGTATGACCATTTATTTATTTTCATTTAAATTTGTTTTACATTTAAAAATAAACTCCAATCTCGCCGAAAAATACGCGATAATCTTTGTTTGCCATTTCGAAATTATGAAAAGTAAAACTTTAGGAAAATTAATTGTGGATTTAAGCTACACCTTTTCCAGTTTAAGTTCAGAAATTTACAATTCAAGTTCAGAAAATTACAATTCAAGTTCAGAATTTCCAATTCAAGATCAGAAAATTACAATTAATGTTCAGTAAATTACAATTCATGTTCAGAATTTCTAATTCGAGTTCAGAAAATTCCAATTCAAGTTCAGAAATTCCAATTTAAATTCAGAAAGTTACAATTCAAGTTCAGAAAATTACAATACAAGTTCAGAATTTTCATTTCAAGTTCAGAAAATTACAATTCAAGTTCAGAAAATTGCATTTCAAGTTCAGAACTTAAACTGGAAAAGGTCTAGTTAACATGTAGGAAACATTTTTTTTTATAACTTAAAAATATTTTTATTATATACATATGTTGTAGCTTCTTTTTAATTGGATTTAGGTAATATTTTCAATTTTCAAACAAGACTTCGAAAACAGTTCTAAAATTTTTCGAAGATTATTTTTAACTCGACTTGTTAATAAAACAAATATGAATGACTAAAAAGCTCGAGATCGCTAGAATAAGCAGATAGCACTCATACAAAACAAGTGAAAGAAGCAAACTGTGAGCATTTTCGAAATTTTATAATTTTTGAGCCTGCAAAATTTGAGTTTTTTGACTTTTTTCTTTGATTTTTAAGGTTTTTTTCTTGACCTACTTAAAAATTTTTCATTTGATTTTAAAATTTTCATGTATACCCTGTGCGACTCAAAATTGTCCGCTAACAACTTTGGCGATAACAGTTTTTTTTTAAAAAAATATTTTTTGGGTTTTGAGGAGTGTTTTGGTGAAAAAATTTGTTTTTTCGCCATTTTTTTTAAGGGTTTCTTCACAAACGTGCAAAAGTGTTGCCGATGAAAACGAATTTGTCTCATAGTTCCTATCCCACTATCCGGGCCCGGATGGAATCATTCCTGCGCAGCTTCAAAGGTCTTTGGGGATTTCCTGCCGCTGGTTGGCCATCATATATACTAACTGCCTCAGGCTTAACTATATCCCGAAGTCTTGGCACACGGTTAGGGTTATTTTCATTCCGAAGGCCGGCAGAAGCTCTCATGTATCACCTAAGGATTTCAGGCCAATCAGTCTCTCGTCGTTTCTTCTTAAGACGTTTGAGCGGTTGATTGACCTGTACCTACGGGAAAGGATACCTCGGGGGTTACTGTCGGCTTCACAACATGCGTACTGCAAGGGCAGATCGACGGAAACGGCTCTCCATTCGATTGTAAAGCAAATAGAGGGGTCCCTAGAACACAAAGAGTATGCTCTGGGTGCCTTTCTAGACATCGAGGGAGCTTTTAACAATGTCTTACCGGGGTCAATCGAAAGAGCTCTGGTGGGTTTAGGAGTCGAGGCGGCTCTGGTTGAATTTATTAGCAAACTTCTATGCGGCAGAATTGTCGCAGCGGAGTGGGGAGGGGCCATAATTAAGAGGAAGGTGTGCAGGGGCACGCCACAGGGGGGTGTCCTATCTCCTCTCCTCTGGGTTGTGGTAGTCAACGAGCTTCTTGTGGAGCTGGAAGCCAATGGTTGTCGGGTGGTTGCCTATGCAGATGACCTCGCTATCCTAGTCAGAGGCAAATTTCTGGGCGCCCTGTGCGATGTTCTTCAGGGCTACCTGGATACTGTGGCTAGGTGGGCTGAATCATGTGGATTGGCGGTCAACCCGGGAAAAACGGAATTGGTCCTTTTCACAAGAAGATATAAGGTGCCCGATTTCAGAACTCCCTCGATTGCAGGGGTACCGTTGATACTTTCTGATAGGGTTAAATATTTGGCGATTGTTTTGGACAAGAAACTGTCCTGGAGACCCAATGCGGAAGATCGGGCCAGGAAGGCCGCCATTGCCTTGTACTGCTGCAGAGGAGCTATCGGAAAGAGATGGGGACTCTCGCCAAGAATAGTACACTGGCTTTATGAGATGGTGGTCAAACCGATTCTGCTATATGGGGTGCTGGTCTGGTGGAAAGCACTGGACACGGCGAGCACCTCCAAAATGTTAGTGTCAGTGCAACGGACGGCGCTGATCGGTATCAGTGGCGCTCTCAGAACAACGCCTACCTTGGCACTGAACGTCATGCTGAACATATACCCAGTAGATATTGCGGGAAAGGCGGCCGCGGCAAGGTCGTTGGTCAGGCTTCGTGATATGGGATATAGACTTTCTGACCGCGGACACTCTAGCCTTCTTACCAGTTTCGACTTCATCCCGGACAGAACGGACTACTGTATGCCGATAACAGCTCCCTATACAACCTTCACCCCAGTTATTCCAGAGAGAGAGGATTGGGGAAGAGGAATTATCTGGGGCATGGGACCGGTTAACTTGTTCACGGATGGGTCAAAGCTGGATGGAAAGGTTGGTGGGGGGGTCTTTTGTCAAGAGCTAAATTTAAGCCGCAAGTTTAAGTTGGCTGATCACTGCAGTGTATTCCAAGCGGAAATTGCTGCGATTAAGGATGCGGTGGATGGAATGCTATCCAGTGCTACCACGGTTAGGGAATTTAACATCTACTCTGATAGCCAATCGGCTATCAAGGCCTTGAGCTCAACTACAGTGCGATCGAGGGTGGTCTGGGAGTGCCTGACCTCGCTTGCGATTGCATCGAATTATTTTACAATTAAGATTATCTGGGTCCCGGGCCATAGTGATATCCCGGGTAACTGTCAAGCGGATCTCTTAGCCCGCATCGGTACAACTGAACCGGATGAAGATGGCTGTAGGGACTTCGAGATCCCGCTGGCCACCTGTGGATTGCTCCTCCATAGCTGGGCCTCGAATCAGCTCAGCAAACGTTGGGCGGATACCACGTCTTGCAGGGTAGCAAGATCTTTCTGGCCGAAAGTGGATGGCAGGAGGTCTGCTGAAATAATTGGGTTCACTAAGGCTCACCTATCAATGGTCATTGGGGTTTTGACAGGGCACTGTCCCATGGGTATCCATGCGGTACGTCTCAATATACTGGAAACTCCATCCTGCTGCAGCTGTATGGAGGATGATGAGGTGGAATCACCAAATCACTTTATGCTTGATTGTCCAGCTTTTGCCAGAATTAGGCGAAAGTACTTCGGTCGCGACTCACTTGGATCTCCCGAGGATATATCCAAAGTTGAGATCGGTATCATTCGGAGCTTTATCGTTGCTACCCAACGATTCTCTAAGTAGCTGGATCTAGGTCACCGTTATTTTTGGTGTATGTGGTATCACAACGGACCTTCGTGTTGTCCAAGTGAGCTATCCTTATCAGGGAAGCTACCACCTAACCTATCCTATCCCACTTAAAATTATGCGTTAAAAACGTTGGCATTGACAGTTTTTAAAAAAATTTTTTTTTTTTTTTGGGACTTGTTTTGGTCGTAATCAATTTTTTTAATTTTCAAGGCTCCAAATGTGTTTCCGTTAGACCCACCAATAAGTATACCAAAATGATCAGGGGTCGAGCTAAGTTGATTTAGCCATGTCCGTCTGTCCGTCCGTCTGTCCGTTTGTTTGAACGCAAACTAGTCCCTCAATTTTTGAGATATCTTGATGAAATTTGGTAAGCAGGTATATTTTGATGGGGGATTTGACATTTGTCGGAATCGACCGGATCGGACCACTATAGCATATATGTACCTCCCATACAATCGATTGTTCAATAAGAGGGTTTTCGCCATTTCTGCCCCATTTCTGCCTCATTCTGCATCAAATTTTACCACAAGATTACGTATTGGGATAGATTGTTGTCTGAAAAAATCATAAAGATCGGTTAACTTTCGTCCATACAAATCGACCCACCCTAATATGCATATCATCATTGTATTGCACAACACTGTACATATGTACATAAGTACACAGCACTCAATAAAGCAAAGGTATGCAATAAATATCACAACAAAGACAAAATAAACAGCAGTAAACACATTTTGGGCAATAAATCAACTTCAATAAATCAATAATGAAACACTCAATTACAATTTTCAATTGGCCAATGACGATGTCGATGTCGACAGCGATAATGTCCAATTTGGTGTTGGTGGTGTCATTGTCGCTCTGTAATGTGTTGCCTGATTGACGGTACATTTGTTGTTGTCTTATGTTTATGGCATCAATTGCTGCTGCCATGATTTACTTCAGCTATTTGACTGTTGTTGTTGCTGCTGTTAATTTTATACTTGGCAACTACACGTGCACATTCAACCGCAAGCCTACTCTCCTCCCTCTATTCATCCAACCAACCATCCAAGCCATATGACCATATGAAAATCCTCACTCAATTGCTACTCGCATTTTGCATTTAAAGTGCACACAAATTATCGCAATTAAATGCAATTAATTAAAAATACACTGAAACAAGTAAGTAGTTGCACACAACCAACACACAAACTATAAGTACAACATAATAAAAAGGCGGTGTCGTACACATTGTAGAGACAACCCGCCAAACGGCAACCAACAACAAAACTACGAAGTGCATAAATAGTAAAAACTTATAAGTAAAGGCTAGCATTTCCAACAACCGACAGATGGACCGGTCGTTTAGTCAGTCGATGCGCCATTACATCAGCCAGTCAGCCCAAAGCATCGTTCGACCAGCCAACCAAGTAACTATGGTGATGCATGGGCGAAACATGTGCTAGAGCATATGAAGCAATGATGGCAGGGGTGGTGCAAAAGCAGCGGGATGGTGATGTGGAGAATGTGGCGTTGAGGTGATGGCGCGGCACGAATGCATATAATAATATTGTAAATTATCATAAAGCTGCAACCGCACAACCAAAAGAGGCAACAACAATAACAAAAACAATGGCCACCGCAAGCACAACAACATTAGCATGCATTTTTTTTTTTTTTTTTAATAATTAAGAAAGAAAAACTTAACGACCAACTACACCGTGGGGCGAACAATCTAAATTATTGGAAAAAAATAATACCAGCGTTTTTTTTTTTTTACATCTATATACATATGCACTTAAACTTTATATGGACTGCCAAGTGCGTAAATTTATCTACACTTCTGAAATTGCTGCGCAGATAATGTGTACTCCAAAATGTCAACACGAATTATACTCAGATGCAACTGAAACGTGTGTCTATGTTTTACCTCTACAAATGGTGTGTCTCCACTATTCACTGCAACGGATTCAGCTATAGGTTATACACTATGGCCAACAGAGGTGCGTGTATCCGCTATTCGGTACAACCCGTTCTATAGCTAGTTATTTAACCACTGCCGCCAGATGGGTCTCCTAAACGTTATCTAAGTGATCATACGCGTTTTTTTTTTTTGTTTTTTTTTTACCCCGAAATGTAGATGTATATACATGTAAAAAAAATCACGGCTAATAACAATTAGTTCTCTTATAAAGAGACTCTTGTGAAGAGAAAATAATAGTTTTTTTATGGGTTAAACGCAGGCATGCTTAACCAACGAACCGATATCATTTCGTCACGATAATTAACGTTAATAAACGAAACAAAGTCATTTCGTTTCGTTTATTAACGTTAAGAACGTCAAATTAACGATATGATTTTGTTTCGTTTTCTGCCCTATCAGAACGAAATCAAATCGTTTATGTTGATTATTAATTTCAAACTATGCTGGCAAAGCTGATTGATCGCGAAGTCATTAAAGGTGAAAGCATTAGCCAAGCTGATTGCAACTTTTCTCATGAATTTTGACAGTACGAACATTTCTCAGAGTATTTTTGACATTACCACCAACGAATTACACAAACAAATTACATGGAGTTTGTGTGTGTATGTCCGCTCGCTGTTACCACCTTACGGCTTCACCATGGCTATAGCATTGCCAGCACAATTCAAACATAAAGTATCACGTTTTTGTTACCGTTTTTAACGTTAACGAAAGCTTTTCGTTTCGGTTAAAAACGAGATACAATTTATCTTGATAATTTCTTTATCGATAATATTTCGAAGTGTTTCAACGGAAACGGTGGACATTTTTTGATAAACGATTAGCTTAACGTTAAGGTGCATCCCTGGTTAAACGAATTTCAGTGAATGATTCAACTTATGACTGATTTTCTACGCGTCGGCCGCCGTGGTGTGATGGTAGCGTGTGCCGCTTTCGGTGCGAAGGTTCTGGGTTCAACTCCCGGGCAAAGTAACATCCAAATTAAGACAACGGTTTTTTTTTTTGTTTTTTAAATTAGAATAAAGTTATTCTAGGCAGGGACACCCCTCGGCAGTGATTTCTGATTTGAAAATTTTCTCAGCCTTGCAGATGCCGCCAATTTGTAGTAAAAATTTAAAAAGAGCACGATGCAAACTGGAAGAGAAGCTCGGCCTAAAATCTTTCCTTTCCTTTATTTTATTTCATTTTGTTTTAAATTATATTGGGCGTTTTATTTCACCTTCAAAATTTGTTCTGCTCGCTTAGAAAACAATTTCAATAGGAAAACAAAACCAAATTAAGCGAGTTGCAACCAACAAAACGAATTAACACTCGCAACTTGAATATTTGCATTTGTTTTTGTAAACACTTAAAATATCAGCAATGAAAATTACACATTTACTCAAGACGAGTTCAGTACAAGTGGTGTTATCCAATCAGCTGATTGTTCTTTGCGATTTTCCTTGCAAAATTTGGTACAGCAAGATGTCAGTTAACTAAAATCAAGGCTTTTTTCTTTTGTATTGACATTCTAAATAAGTGTTTGGCATTTCCAAATTGATATTTTAGCGCTATATTTAACTTTCTTGAAATTTTTTTAATGGTCTGCACTGCTCTTTGAGAAGAACTATCGATCTTAAGATTACAGTTTGGGCTTAAAAGAGGTGCAAAGTTTACAATGTCTTGAACTTTGAATTGGTTTCATGTAAAGTTTTTTGGAATATGTGCAAAAAAAAAAATCAAAATCTATAATTGATATTTCAAAAATTAAACAATATGGTTTTCCTTCTAGAATTAAAAAGAAAGCTTTAAAAATCACAGTTTTACTTAAAACATTTTTAGTGCGGCCCCTAACCGTTGCTGAGAAACACGAATTTGGAAACTTTCTTTTGTAGTTAGTACATAGTGCAATAGCCGCCAAGTGATATACTCGTAAACTTAGATTAGAAACTTGTAAGCGTTCTCCTACAGCAAATTTTTATGAACTAAGGGGGCTAATACATCCTCACAGTCGACTTCCGTGATTTAGAAGGATACCTAAGGGTTTCGATACAAGAAACACGACGGAAGATAACTTCGGAGGTTATCGCGCCTTAGGTTAGGTGGTTAGATTAGGTTAGAGTGGCCACCGGTGCGAGCACCAGTGCACTTATGCCCAAAAGGTTCCATTGTGATACCACGTGGATATCTCCCCTACTCAAACCAACAGGTCGATTCAACAAATGTCAGGAATTTCTTAGGTTCCAACTTAGGCAGATCACAAAGATCGTCAAAGAAGGAAGATCTCAAAGATTTCTTTCTCTTCCACCAAAGCGCAGGACAGTCGCACAGAAAGTGCTTGACTGTTTCTATCTCCTCTTCGTCTTTGCAGCTCCAGCAGTAATCATTGTAAGGAGGACCCAGCCGTTGTGCATGCTTCCCGATTGCTATGTGGCCGGTTATAAGTCCAACCACCAGAGATATGTCCCCACTTCCAAGAAGAAGGAGACTTTTTGTACGTTTCGCGTCCCATTCAGGACACACGAGCTTAGTGTGGTAGCAGGATTCGAGATTGCTCCATCTCACACCCGCTTCCCTAAGGAAAATTCCTTTCGTGCCTTACACTTATTTATTTTTATGACGAAAATCGGAAGAGAAGCTCGGCCTTAATCTCTTCGGCGCACAGTGTTTCGTGTAGAACAAGCTAGCTGGACAAAAACAAAGTTCTTATTCCAAGAAAAGTGTAATGAGAAATGAAAGAAAACAAACAAAATAACGGGATTTTTGCTTTTTTTTTTTTGATATTTTTGCTCATATATATTGAGTAATTGAAGTAAGAAGGCAGGAGTGGCCGTAAAATGCATTGATTAATTTGCAAAATTCTTGTTGAATATTAAGATTCATATTTCTTTTAAGTGAACACTTTTACATAATTTTGTTGATGGATTCTAAGCTCGAAGGTAAGTAAAATTTTTTAATAGTAATTCTTTCACAATTAGAGTATTTTCAATATATTTAACATTCCGTTATTAAGAAGAAAAGGTATTTTTTCCCTATATTTTTAACTTTAGGGACAAAAAGGGCACATACATCCGCGGACATCCGGGCTTAATTTTACATATGTTATAGTCGCAAGTATTCTCTAATAGTCGAAAGAAAAAACCATTGCGAATTCTTTGCACATCTATTTTTAATTTTTTTTTTTTTTGTAGATTTAGTTATCTCTACATATGAAATAGGATGTATGTACGTACCAGCTCCGACGAGATATTTGAACCTTTAAGGCTGATCTACAAACGGCAGAACCAATTCCCTGGTACAGGGAACAAACACGTAGCCATAAAACATACAAAAATAAACGCGCAAGGTCAACAAGATCACACCAAAAGCAAAAAGGCGAAGATCATTGACTTCAACCTGCCACAACCTACCTCACCAGTCACCAAGGCATAAAAACAGGTACATACAATGGATTGATGAAGATAAACCAAAACCAGGTTTCGGCAATACCAATGACGGCAACACTGCTCGTAGGTTTTTCGAAAATTCTGAGGCTAGTGCTGAGATTACGGGATTGGATGTAACGCTCATCAAAAGATTCGACACTCTCCCTTCGCGCATTAGCATCTGGGTACAATATAAATATCCAAAAATTTGAAAAATTTGCGGTCGAGACTAAAAAACTATACATAAATCTCTATCCATGGTTTAATATGCCTGTTACAGTTCATAAATTCTTAGTGCATAGTACTGATATTATAAAATCAGCAATTTTACCTATTGGTCAACTTTCCGAGGAAGCACAGGAAGCCCGTAACAAAGATTTTAGATGATTCAGGGCTGATAACACACAAAAGCAGTCGCGCGAAGCCACGAATAGAGATCTTATGAATATGTTGCTTATAACATCGGATCCTTTAGTTAACATTTTTAGGGAGATACCTAAGAAAAAATTTTAAAAGTCTGACTTCAGAAGTCTTAAATTTACTGTCCCCCGATAATGTTGATGAGTCAATAAATACCACAGTTGTTTCAAGCTTTCACAGTAGTGTTGCTGATGTTCATGACTATTCCACAAGTGACTCATCCAGTGAAAGTGATGATAGCGAATAATAACATAATTATAAAAGATAACCTACCCTATAACTTTTTGTTGGATCAGGTTTTATTCAATTTAAATCTAATGTCTTTTCTACTTTGTATGATACTTTACTTTTAAGTTTTTGTAATAAGTAATTTTCACATAATTAATTTAATTATTTACATTGTTATTATTATTATTGTAATTCACTTTTACATTCCTGACTGGTACTATAAAATAATTCTGTAAAAATTGTTGTGCCAGGATAAATACTCAAATAAATACAAAATATGTATGTACATATATACAGTCACTCACATAAATAAGTAGACACCCCTTTTTGGATAATTCTTACAATTTTCGCTTTCGTAAATTTATTTCAACTAATTTCCCATAAGAAAATTTGTCACGATCTATAACAAAAACTCAATTATTGCCCCTATTACCGTTTACAACTCAACTTTAAGACAACTCAACTCCTGTTTGGTATTACGAATTACAACTTATTTCAGTTGAAATTGAATTGAGTTGCCAACTTCAGAAAGTGACGATTTGACAGATAAATAAACAGCTGATCAATTTGTGGCAGAAATTTAAGCATTTTCAAATGTGATTTTTTTATTAATATTATATGAAATCTATTTTATAATGACAAAAATGTTGGTGATTGACATTTCGCGAATACGGAAAACATTCGCGTGATCATTCCAATCCCTTGGAACTACCAAGCACCAAGTAAGAAAATGTTTAAGTGACAAACAAATAATGAGTTTCGTATGAAGTTATTTTGCAGATTTGAAAGGAAGCATTTTACTAAGTACTAAACAAAATTAAGGACCATTCCCGCATACGCGTTCGTATTTTAAAATTATGCGCCATACTCCGATTCCTTGCTGACGGCAGCTATCAAATATGATGTGGAAATGATTTTGATGTTGGACTGGTTTTAGATATTATTGAGGAGAATATTTGTGTGAAGTAGATTAAAACCCAAACAGAAAAAAACTGTATTTTACTCAAATGGGATTCCCAGGAGTAGTGATAAGTATCAATGGGAATCGCATATTTATTTCACCTATTTTGGCTGCATCCGAACTGCGGCCAGCCTCGTCTAACTAAAGTCAAAAAGTTATTCAATGTAATTCATTTAAACGTTGTTTTTTCTAGAAATGTGTACAAAATTGTTGATTATTGTTTGATTAAAAAAGGTTTAACTACCGGCTTTAAATGTTTTGCTTTTTTTTGGTAACGTTTTATAAGCCCGTGCACCATCTAACTCTTATCAAAGGTGGTATCAAAAGACGGGTTTCCATCTCCGTTTTTAGGATTCGAGAGCGGAAATTAAAAATTTTATTTCTTTTGAAAGATATTTACAAAGACCCACAAAATGGCCCGAGAGGGTACGAAATATGAGGCCCGTTCCACAGTTTTTTTTGCACAGAACATCTTTCTGCGTTGGCGGCCTTTGGCCGCGATTCGTAAAAATAACTCTGGTTGGGTCCAACACCTTTCTGCATAGCTGTGTACAAAAAATCTGGCAAAATACAACAACCACATGAAATTAGATTTTATTAGAAATACAATTTTTAATTTTTGTGGTAATTCTTTACGACAGCATGACACTGCTAATACGTGTCCAAAAATATCGAGAGAGGTATTAAACGATGCGTCTTGGCATCAGTATTAATAATCCGAAGGCGGAAAATAAAAATTTTAACTCCTTCAAAAGATATTAAACAAAAACCGAAAAAAGACAACAACATTACAACAACCACATGAAAATCGCCAACTTCAACTACAAATATCTCCGGACAAGAGATAAAATGTTTCTTTTCCGCCTTCGGATTATTGTTCTCGAGATTAATACGCGTCTCGATATTTTTGGACGCGTATTAGCAGTGCCATGCTGTCGCAAAGAATTACAATTTTTGTTTTCGGATTCTTAAATCGGAGGTCGAAACGTGTCTTTTGATATCAACTTTGAACATCTTTGTTAAAAATTAGGTGGTGAACCGTCTTCTAAAACGTAACATTTTTTCAAAACAACTGCAAAATTGCATGAGACAACTGCTAGTAAGCAGTTGTAAGATTTTGACGTCTTTGACAACTACACCAACACAAGGTTGTAAACGACAATGCCACAAAAAGTTGTAAGACTAGACAACTCAACCGAAATTTTTTTTGACAGGTTGAGTTGTAATCTGTAATACCAAATTGCGAAATTTCAACTCAACCAGAGTTGAGTTGTAAACGGTAATAGGGGCATATATTTAAAAAATTCGACGAATTTTCATAAAAAATTTTAATTTTTTTTTCCGAATTTTTAGAATTTTCTAGAGTATTGAGATTTGTATTCCATTCAATTTAAGTACAATAAAGTAATATTTTTAAGTCCTTTAAATTTTTTTGGATCTATGTATGTCAATTATTCACATGAGTTACTGTTTATGAAATAAGCAAATGTATGCATATGAAGTAAAATTTTGGAAAAAAATAAAAAAACAAGAACATATGGCTGAAAAAAATGACGTAGTTGTAATAAATGACTGCATATGAAACGGAAAATCTCATAAAATAATTTTGTCCAGCTAGCTTGTTCTACACGAAACACTGTGCGGCGGTGTATCGCGCCTTGTCTTTAATAAGTACTTAGAAAATCGGATTTGAGTGGTACCATGTATCAAAGCTCTAAAACTTTTTACACAAATTCTATCTTCTCATTATAACGGTTAGGGTATTAAATGTCTATGTGAATATTAAAATCGAAGTTATAAAAGACAGTTTATTAATTGCTTTTCAAGCATAGATTTTTCCCGTGGAAAATTTTTATAGGCTTTGACCAATTTGCTATAAACGACACTCAGTCAAGTGCGTATAAGGGAAACTAGTCTAATAATAAAAAAGTAAATAAAATTTGAACATCAAACAGTTTATTGCTCATAAATTCATACTCATATTACACAGTGCAAATATAATAAACCTAGTAGTAGTAATATAGAAAAAAAAAAAAACAAAAAACAGCAGTGCCAACTGTGTCAGAATGTGTACGGCCAGCCCATGAGGCAAAATGTGAACGCCGCCGTCAAGAAGGCAACAAACCACCAAGCAACAACGAACAAAGTCAACGAAGCGTTGCAAAGCAAAAAAGCAGAAAAATATTGTACAAGTAAATATTTTAAACTGATTTGCACTTCACACTGAATAAATTTAAGTGGGCGCGTGGTAGAGAAAAATTACAACATATTACTACAGCCACGAGCGTAATTCGTATGTACCCTAAAAATGGCAAATATATGACACAAAATAACGCCATGACGCTGACAAGGAGAATAGCGAGACTACAGGTAATATGGGTTTCGTCTTATTCTTCTTGCTCCGACAGTCAACAATTTAGTAACTGTGAGTTTTCCATTACAGAACACGACTGCCAGCACCTCTACCAACAGAAAGTATGAAAACACAATGAAAATATCGTTACACGCCGCCAAGGTACGATTTCGGCCAGCGGTCGACAATCCACAGCATGTGGCACTCTTCTTTGGGATCCTAGCTTTATTCTGTATGTATCGTCTTTTTTGTTTTATTGCGGCAAATAATTCTTCATTTTGACTTTGTTCATCGACACAGGAAACTGTACTACGCTGCTTTGATACCGACAAATTGGTGGTGAAAGTAGATTCCATTTAATGGGTGTTCTTCAGGAGTTGGCTTATAAAGACGATCTGGTCGATAACAGACTTAGCAAGTCTAAAGCAATACTGATTAGATCAAATCATCCAAGGGTACATTGTAGGCAGCGTCTTTCTCGTTAAAGCTTTGCTACGGACTGAGCGAGTTATATAAATGATCCTACTGCTCGGTTACTTAAATATATCGCTGGGGTGTAGACTACTCCCATTGAACAGGTTCGATTAACGAGAGGAGAATGCAATATCTCTGTTGTTGTTGTTCTTTTAGCGATAAGGACACTCCCCGAAGGCCTTGGGGAGTATTATCGATGTTGATGATCCTTTGCCGGATGCAGATCCGGTACGTTCCGGTACCAAGCCCGACCATCTCGGAGTATATTCTAACCCCCTAAACCGCTGGGATGAATGCAACATCTCTCGTTATAGTTTATGGCGGGCTTCGACGAAGCTGATGTACCAGTCGACCCAACCTGAGCCGGGTAGTGGACACATTTGCTTCACTTTTAAATGATCTTAATTTGTTGGTGTTATTTGAGGCAGTCATGCATACGCATCTTTTTCCTCTTCTTATAGCAATAAGGGGACTCCCCGAAGGTTTTGTGGAATTGCATCCATGTTGCTCGCTTACTAAGTAAACAGGATTCGTTACAGGTAGGTGAGGCTGACATTGGGTTAGAGAAGCTATGAATTGAATTGTGCGACAATCCCTTGAAGAGGTGAACAATTTATGAATAACTGCGGTTCAGTATAAAAAATGTTAAAGTTGCCGATATAGTAATTGAGTGGTGAAACAATTGGTCATCATTCTCATTTTTAACGTTACGCCACGCTAGTCATCCCAGCTCCGCGATAACTAACGTCAATTGGGAGAACTAAGAAGGATAATCAATGTTTCCTCACCTGTCCATTCAAACTCAGTGGCTCTCTGCTTTCAAATATGGGAGTCGAAAGCAACATTTCCTGGGTCAGAGCGATGTGTTGGCAACGAACCGCAAGATTACGCCTAGTCCAGACATACCAAAATAGTTGGTAACTGAAGTCACTAAAAGAAATAAACATCGAGAGCGATTTTGAGTTGGCAAACTTACAGCGCCTGAAAGATAACAGTAAATCGCAGCAATAGTTTGCAAGAAATCACTATGACTGACATACTGTGGCATAATTTTCAGTTCTTCCGAAATCACTGTTATCAATAGTCGCAATCGCAGACTCAATCACGGCACAAAAATTAAGTAGTTGCGACAAAGTTGCCTTATGAACTTATGATTTATGCTGCCACTAAGTAGCTTATTAGTCGGCAATGCATACGCACCTCTACACTGAATCGCAGCACAAGTCACATATACTTCATGTTTTTGGAGCTTATAATTTTGATGTGATAGGAGAGTGATTGCAACTACGTTAAGATCATATTGCTCTCATTTAAATGGTCAATCATACTAACAGATAAAAATCGCTGGGTCTGATAAGTTACAATGACAAGTCATTCGTGGGACCAGCCAACTCTCAATCGAGTAGGATAATACTTTAAATTTTTTACTTTCCAGCGACCTCGGGAGCAGGGAGCGTACCAAGTTCAGAGCTTAAGGAGAAAATAAATTAGAATATATAAAATCTCAGCATTTAACTCATGAGAGAACATTCGTTCACAAATCATCCAAAAGTTTGTCAAGCTCTGCTTTATACTAAGTATCATTTGTTCTGAGCAAGGGAGCACATATGCGCGCGCAAAGTATCCGCACTGAGACGCTCAACAATATGCTATGACTTGGTTAAGTGCAATGAAAACGAAATCCTAGTGGATCATATTCGGCTAAATACGGCAGTTACTAGCGAGCCAATGTGCAACGATTGAGTGAGCATATCCAAAGCATTTGACTAAAACATGAACAACAGACACAACAGTAAAAAAACCAAACGAATTTACATAGAGTAAAGTGATGGTTTAAGTATTAGCAGTATCACGATTTCAACACTAAGCGACCCAAAGTCCGAACGACAATAAGCGCATGTTATGCCGACACCACCATCACCAAGGAACAGCGCCATTAAAAACACCATCATCAGTTACAACAACCCTCCCAGTGGCACAATTTCAGGGTGGTGAACGTAACCTAACAACTAAAAAGAGGCAAAAACAAAAACAACGAAGGGAGCAGGATATTTGCGGCGGGAGGTGAGTAAAATTAGTAGACAGGCGTTATACATAACGGAAGGAAGGAAGGAACATTTGATGATGAACGTAGAACAGAAGGCATTTAGCGCGTCATCAAAGCGCTGAGTGAGCTACATTCGCTATCATCAGCCGAACAGTCTCATCGAACATTCGTAGTACTACATAGACCGTTACGAAAGCAATAGGTCGCAAACTATGAGCATTTTCTACAAGCTGCCGTTGAAAATTAGGGTCACACACGCAAGGGACGCAGCGCGAGGGTTGACTTTTATGATTTTAACAAGAAAATTTTAAGGTCACTGATTAATAGCGAAACAAAAAAAAAGGGGGAAATAATGAAAAACAATCAGTTTAATTGCATGCAACTACATTATGTAAGTAAGTAAAGTGGTTTTGGGTTGATATGGGAAATTGTGTGGTTGCGTTTGGTTAATCGAAGATAATTGAATACATAATAATAAAATTGTGCATAAAATAGAAGCGTGGCAAAAAGGATTCGTTTATACGAGTAGAACAGATAGGGAGAGTGTCGCGTGTCTTTGAAGTAACACACTTTTGCCATTCACAAACCCTTAGGAAAAATGGGAAACTAAAAGGAAAAGATGTGTGTTGAAAAAAAAAAACACACGAAAACATTCGAAATAGTGTTTAACAATATAAAATGATAATACAAAATTAGTTTCCTATAAGTGCCAAGTTTAACCCTCATCAAAGTTAGTCGATGGATCATTACAGACGAATGGCGAACATTGCTTTAAAAAGGAAGCTGCACTGGTGCAAACAGGCGCACTAGTAGACAGGTGCGAATAACTACTAGTAGCAGTTCCGTATTCTTCAGTAAAATGTCCTCCTTGCTTTCCATTCCTGTATTTTCCTTAAGCTTATCAAAATAAAGCTATAAAGTACGGTTACAACCGTCCTTGCCGAACGGCCGGTTAAGCCTAAGGTTGAATTTACCGATACTCGAAATTATTCCAAAAGCTATCTCGGAATAAGTCCGAATTGTGCTGTAATCGTTCCCGAAAATAGTCTCGAAATGATCTTCAAAACAGTCCAGACATTAAACAAAATTATTCCAAAGATAATTCCGAACTAGTCCCAAAACACTCTTAATTAGGGCTGGGACTAACCGCATATTCGTATATCCGGATATCCATACGGATATCCGTTGACACGAATAAAATCCGGACGGACAATATAAACAAATGGCACTGTTCTTATTTTCACTTGCTTGTAAAATTGTAGCTTTTTAATTTTTGACGTTAATTTAATAATTTACAAACATATTTTGTAAATAATTTTTCGATGTTTGCTTCGTTCAATTCTGATATGCAGATATTCAACTTTTATATTCCAGTATCCGGACATACGGATATCCGGATTTTGCGTTTACGTATCCGGATAGCCGAAGAGCGGATATCCGGATTTCCTATTTGTGAACCCGGATATCCGGATAGCCGGATTTTTTGCCAAGCTATCCGGTTATTCGAATATCCGGTTTATCCGGATAGTTGAAAAATGCGGACGCAGTTCACAGCCCTACTCATAATATGATCCCAGAAAGATCCAGAAATAATCCGAAACGGGAAAGGATCCCGAAATAGTACTGGAAGTATTGTGACAATAATTCCGAATTGATCCCGGAATAAGTTCCCGAAAGAATCCCGATAACATACAGAAATAGCCCTGAAACGATTCAATTGATCCATAAAATAGTCCCAAAATAATTCAGAACAGTTCCCGGAAAAGGCCCAAATTGATCCTAAGACAGTCTTGAAATGTTTCCAATAAGTACCTGTAATGTACCCTTAAATAGTTCCGGAAATAAACCTCAAATGTTTCCGAAAAGATCCGGAATAAGCTTTGTACATATCCAAAGAAAGAAGTAATTATTTCGAACTCAACCATCTACAAGGTACACACAGTTGATATACCTGGATTCCCCCTAAAGGTGACATATCACAGGTCTGCCACCAGGGTCTTGTAAAATTACGTGTTCTTATAACCCATCACAGGCCAACCACCGTAATCTCTATGAAAAACTCTTTTCATGCCTAAATAATATATTGTTTGTAGTGGATGGCAATATCTATGGTACCTATGAGCATATGGACGGCAGTTTCAGTTCACTGTCCTTCATGTACGCATGTTGTGGTAGACACTTTGGGTCCAGTTGGGACCAATGTTATGGTGATATAGATTAGGTTAGGTTAAGAGGGCGTGCGTGGGTGATACCCACACTTCCACTCGGAGACATTTTTGTCCATTGTGAGTGCCCTCAGTAAGTACAGGGTGGCGGCAAATTCATTTAGTCCAATTAACTCCTAGCGGTCCTCAAAGAACCACTTGCTTTCCCTGATGAACCCAAGAAGAAGCGAGACGTCCACCTTTCCAACCTCTGTCAGGCTGTCGAAGAAGCGTGAGCCCAGAAATCTGAGCCTTCTTTGAAGCGCCGGGCATCGGCAGAGAAAGTGGTAGATCAACTCATCTTCCTCCTCATCCTGACAGCTGCTGCAAAGGGAGCTTGTTGGTATTCGCCACCGTCGGAGAATTGGTGCGATAGCACAATGACCTGTGATGCCACCCGTAAGTACCCTCACCACAGATTTGTTCAGTTTGAGAAGGAAGATGGTGACCTTCCTATCCAAGCATGGCCATAAGGACCTTGAGATTTCGCATTCAACCCTATTGGCCCATAGCAAGTCTGTTGGCCTGTTCTCATATTCGTCGATTCTCCCTAGGAGACAACTCAGCGGCGGTCGGACGGAGCTGTCCACCTCACTTATGTCTATGTCGGAACCTTTCCTAGCCATTTCATTCGCGAGTTCATTCCCATCAATGCCGCTGTCCAGGGCCCAGCAAAGGGAGACATTGAGATGACTTATAGAAGCCAGAGAGGCTCTACACCTACACACGATGTTCGATTTTATCATGTTGGACTCTAATGCCCTTAAGGCGGCTTGGAGCAGCTTGCCGCTCTGTCTATGGATTCCTCGGCTTGGAATACACTGCATGCGTCAGGAAGTAGGAATGATTGGCTTAGCTGTAGATGTGTCGAGTACATCCCAGATCCAGTTCCCTTTTCCATTTTCGAGTCGTCGGCGTATATTGTGATGCCCCTTCCGTTGTCTAAGCCTACTTCCCGTGTTATGGTGATATCTAAAGAGAACTTTTAGCATGAAGGAAGTAGATATAGATTATGGCTCCAAGAGGAAATACATTTTTTGTTGGCTACCGGAGTGGATTTGTTTTGGACTTTTAGGGCTTGTCCGACACTCATTAAGCTTTCTGTGCAGGGTATGATTAAATTGAGGTTTAGTAAGAAGTGAAAAAGTGAAATGTTTCTGGATAACATACGTTCTAAATTTTTTGTCGCTGTTGTTGTTATTTCTGTGCTTGTTATTTCTATCGAAGTGAACCAAACGGGCGGTATCTTCCCCTTTTTCGTAAATATGTTAGGTTGGGTTGAACTGGCCGGTAAATAAAGAACTCACATACATTGAAAGTGTCCATAAAATAACCGGAATTTGTTTGACAACCGAACGGAAAACCCCAATTAGGAATCAGGACTTATGTTATGGAATAACTCCGTTTTCTTGGCAAATACTAGAAGTTCTCTAGGACCTAGTTTAATTGCTGTCTCGTGATCTGGCAACTCTGCCGTCCCTAGTAATGCGAGCCTTGACCTCGCGAGCGCAGGGCACGAACACAGAACGTTCTCAACCTTTTTTTCCTGCAGCTCGCACTTCCTACATCAGCTGTTAGTGATGAGGTCTTACTTATAAGCATATAGCGCCAACAGGCAGTGTCTAGTTAGTAGGCCCATTACAAGTCTTAGGTCTTCTCTCTTTAGAGATATGAGCACGTTTGTGAGTCTTACGTCGTAGAATTTGCACATTTTCTGCTTTTTTGCTTCTGTCCACGTCTTTCCTGCTTGATGGATCATATGCAACACCTGTCGCCTTTCGGGATTTTTATCGTCGATTCGTTGAGTGCTGCTCCCTCCGCTTTGGGTAAATATAGCTCTGTCCAGTTGTTTCGTACATTTCTTTAAGCTGAATTGTTTGCTGGGAGGAGATTGTGAAATGTGACGCTACATTATTTCGTTCTTGTGAAGAAGTCGAAATAGTCCTATCCTCACAAAGTAAAGCATTATTGGAAACTTAAAATTTTCTAAATGCATACACTTAGGTAGGTGACCTCTTTTGGGGATCTCAACACAGAATAAATTAAATAAAAAGAATCTTATCGAAAATCGACACGGGTTACAACCCACCAAACGAAGAAATAAATATTTGTAAAAAAAAAAAATTATCAGATATTTAACACTCATTCAAATGAATAGCGAAATTCCCGATACGCAAGTTCGGCATAATCTTTCTTCTATGAAAATATACAGCAAAACAATGAAAGAAATACATAAAATAAAGCAATTTATTTATTTAAAGATAAAATTCAAACTGACAGTTATTCATCAAAGACACAGGTAGTCAGGAACATTAGCACAGTTCTATGAAAATAAAAGAAATGTATATACATACGTTTGTACATTTGCGTGTATAGTTGATATTCCAACAAACGGTGATCGACTGCTGTTTGTATTTCCCTCCTCACAGCTACTTCAATTGCTCCAACGATAAGCGTAAGAAATTTAGTACAAAGGCCAGCACTAATTACCACAAAAGACCTTATCCTAAATGAATATCTTTTGTAGATATCAGTTAATCCCAAACAATACTCTTTTCAAAGAATTTAAAAGTAGGTAGATAGCACATAAACGCTTTTACAGAGATACAAATTCTAATAAATGTATACAGTTTTCGACAAAGTAATAAGACCATGACATACATAAGTACATATATTATATAATATAAAAAAAAATAAAAACTGCCCTTAAAAAAACGCGAGTACTCCATAAATAGTGTAAGGAATACTCCTTTAGGAGTATGGGAGTGTTCCAAAACTAATCTGTATGCATACAAAAAATGTGCTCCAATTAACGTTGCGATGTCCTAGGAGAGGAGTAGGTGATCCCACTCTCGCTTTGTTTGTGAGTATTCCATAGAGTACATACGTGAGAGTACTTTCCAAAGTACTTTCACTGTAGTGCTCCATGGAGAACCCACAGAGGATCATATACCAAAGTACTAAAGAGGAATTGTGTCGGAAAGAATTATCGGAGTGAATTTAATTTAAAATGAAAGTAAATGAAGAGGGGCAATACAACTTTTATATTTTATACTACGAATATTCTTATGTTATTTAGCATTTGCGTGAATAAAGAAACTAATATTTCTCTATTATATAGTATGTGTACATAAAACCAGTGCGCGGTTGCATTTTATCAGAGTTGCCATAGTAAAATTTTATTATCAGTTATTTGTATGCAATATTTTACTTTTGGCAACTCTGTTCGATCGTCATTGTGTCGTGATCACGGTCGTTAAAAACGAGCAATGATCGGCTGATGGTGGTCCGCATACGCATTGCAAAGGAGTATTGTTAGAGTACTCCAACATGAAGAAAATGGAACACGTAATCCAACAATTTTTGCAGGGTGTTTCTTTAAACCAAGGAAATGTTCTTCAAAACAAGATATATGTACATAACTCATGAAACAAGAAAACAAGGTAGTTGCACTTTTAACGTATTTGACATAAATTGTGTTAGGTGTCAAAGACACAAATTGTCAAATACTTAACAAGCATTGCCACCTCAACAAAATAATGTTTTGGGTATATTTAGTTTTGCATGGGGTATTTTTATTCGAAAGTCAACATTTACAGAGCTATTAACACATACGTTAACTGATTTAAATACAACAAAAATGTTGCATCCAAACAGTAAAACCTACACTGTATACTCATTCAAGGAGAGTAGTGCTTGGAAAACTCTGACAGCTTAAGTCGAAAAACAATCTGCAAACCATTGCTATGTAGTTTGTTTGTCCCCCTCCAAAATGTCGGTTATTGTGACTACTTCCTTTCTTTGCTTATTTGGAGTACCGATATATGCGGAGTGCCTTTCAATACCGTGTCGGTATATTAGGGTTTGATTAAGCAATAGTTTTGAGGCGCCCGCACCGCACATGGAATTCATGCCCTGCCTGTGGAAGTTTGCAAAAACTACTTTTCTTCAGATCCACAAGTTTTGATAGACATCTGCCATCAGTAATCTGGTAACCTTGCCGTGCGCGGACGTGTTTTTGATCGCTCTTCGAATTGTTATTCTTTTTACTTTGTAAACAAGTTTTATCATTTATAAATATTTATTCATATAATAGAAAACAGTTTATAAGTTTAATTTGGTATTAAATCTTTACACAGTGCAATATACATAGTGGCTTTTTGTGCAATTTAAACATTCAGTCTGTGTGTTCATATATCATAGATTTTCACAAAAATTTGTGATAACTGCATACCTTTTTGTTGGTAGCTGCTATTAGCAAGTCATTGTGTGCCCTTTTTGCTTTGTGTTGTGTTTGCTGCGATTTGCATCCAGTGCTCCAAAATAACTCTCGCCCATAATTTTTGAACAGCTGTTCAATTTATCCTATACTCATAGTTTCTTTTGCCTATTTTTCTTTTGGGTTTATTTAACTTTGCAATTATGTTGGATTGCTGTGTCAAGAAGTGCACCAATCAAAAGAAAATTTCCCGTGGTGATACTTATGTTTGTTGTTGGCTCTGTGATAATATGGCTCATGTTATCTGTGCCGGTTTCTCTCACATAGGTGGTCGGGTGGTTGACCTAATATCCAGCAAAATTAGACTGAACTGGACATGTCATGATTGTCGTTCCGTAGAAAATGACATGCGAGCTTTTATGAGGCAAACTCAGAAAGAGTTCAACAACATTTTTATTGGGTTTCGTGACCTTAACGAAAGATTCAAAACGATGGAGGCTCACTTTAAAAAATTGAAAGTGATATCTGAATCCCCAAAACGTAAGAAATGTATGCCCAACAATAACTCCAACTTGTCTTCGAGTCAGGGGCAAAGCTGTCCTCCTACGAATGTCCCTTCAACCGCGTTGACTGATACGAACAGGCTTACCAAAGACGTTATGAACAATGCAGCTCAGGAATCTCCACAAGAATCTCCACAAGGTTGTGTCGAGACTTCCAGTGAGACGATCTCTGGCAAATTAAACGATGCACGAACTAATAGTGGTACCTTTGCGGCTGTTTGTTCTACGTCACCAATGTTGATTTCGCTGGACTCCCCAATTCATCCTACACCTCCACCGGTATCTTTAGCTCCAACAATAACAGTTACCGATACTGGGGTTGTTGCTAACGATACAAGTGTACCTGAAAAAAATAGTACGGGCTCGATAACCAACGCTATAACGGCCGCACCTTCCCAGCTCTCTGGTGCGCTATCCGCTACTCCTTTGCAGGTGACTGCCGTGCCACCTCGTAGGGCTGTATTTGTGTCCCGATTACACGCCTCGCTTACCGAAAATGACATTGCTCATTACGTTTGCTCTAAACTTGGTGTTGCACCCACTAGTAACATCAATGTGTATAAATTTAACTTTAAATATGAGAGAGACATCTCCTCATTTAAAATATCCCTTTCAGATGAATATTTCGATAAGGTACTTGATTCCTCTTTTTGGCCCAAGCATACTGTGGTTCACTTGTTCACGAGAAAGCCGAGGGCCGAACCTGTTTTATTACAGCCAAAAAACGGTATGACGAACACAGTAATAACGACACAAAAGTAATTGCTGATCTGTCCCGTCTTCTCATTAATTACCAAAATGTTCGTGGTTTACGATCAAAACTTGTTCCATTCTTCCTTAATTCTTTCAACTTTTCTGCAGAAGTTGTAGCTTTTACGGAGACCTGGCTAAAGCCTGATAATTACAATTCTGAGGTTTTTTTTCAAATAAATATGCTGTTTATCGGCGTGATCGCATCTCTAGAGCGGGAGGTGTCCTTATTGCTGTTGAATCTAACCTATCGTCTGAGTTGATTTCGCTGGACAATATCTTTCATATCGAATTCATAGCAGTTAGGCTTTCATTCGGTAGCTATAGCGTAATTTTTTGCTGTTCGTATATACCACCTCGTTCGGATATGGATGTTTATGCTAGTCATAGCTCGGCCATCTGTGATTTGCATTCGCAGTTGGGAGATAACGATCGACTTGTTGTTGTTGGTGACTTTAACTTGCCAACAGTTAGTTGGGTTAATATAAGTGATTCAAACTTTTTAACTCCCACTGCTCAACATGAGTTTCTCAATTGCTTGTTAGACTCATCTCTTTTACAGATTAACAATGTTCCAAATAGTGGAAATAAAATGCTGGATTTAGTATTTGTGGATGGCTCGGTGGGTACTGCCCTTACGCGAATACCACCTTTATCCCTTCCAGAAGACCCTCTTCACCCTACGCTAGAGATATCACTTGATATCAGCCTACCCCGTAGGATTCAAGTACAGTCTCGTCCCCGATCTAGATGCTTCTACAAAGCGAATTTCATTATGCTCAATGATCTGTTGGCTTCCCATGATTGGTCGGATCTCTATGCTTGCACTGATGTCGATTCGGCTATCTCTATATTTTACAGTACGCTTGATGGCTTCTTTGATACCTGCATTCCTACTCGCTATACCCTATGTTCGAATAAGCCCCCTTGGTTTTCAAGGCAACTTATCAGACTTAGTAACATTAAATCTAGGCTTTATAAGAGGTTAAAGAAATCTGGAGCATCTGCAGACCTCTCTAAATATCTAATAGCTCGTTATAAATTTCACCGTCTTAATCAGCTTTGTTATAAAAATTACTTGAGTTGTTGTAAAGCCCAATTTTTTAGAAATCCAAAAAAGTTTTACAGTTTCGTAAATTCAAAGCGGAAAACTTCTGGGTATCCTTCCTCATTAACCTTTGGAGGTAAAAAAGCTTGCACTGATGACGACGCTGCTGAACTATTTTCTGAGTTCTTTAAGTCCACGTATTCATCCAGTGGTTTTCATTCCGGTCAATATCCCTATCACTTAGATAGCTCAAACTACATTAGGAATCCTGCTATTGATGGTAATATTGTTCTTCAGAGTCTTCAATCTTTGAAGCCCACCTTTTCTCCGGGACCGGACGGTGTTCCTAGTTGCGTGCTTAGGTACTGCGCCGAAAACATGTATGAGCCTATTTTAAAATTATTTGAGCTATCTCTGGGATCTGCGTCATTCCCGGCACTTTGGAAACAGTCTTTTATTATACCCCTGCATAAAAAAGGTAGTAGGTCAAAAGTTGAAAACTACAGGGGTATTGCTAAACTTTCAGTCATTCCTAAAGTCTTTGAACATATTGTCACCAGTCAACTGCAATATCAGTGTTCTAGTCTTTTATCTGCATGCCAACACGGTTTTATTCGTCAAAGGTCAACCACTACAAATTTGCTTGTATTCACCTCTATAGTTATGGAAGGATTTTTAGCGAACAAGCAAACGGATGTCATCTACACGGACTTCAGCACAGCATTTGATACCGTCAACCATGAGTTGCTTATTCATAAGCTTGATTTACTGGGCTTTCCGTTTCACCTATTAATGTGGCTGAAAAGCTATCTTTCTAACCGGACCCAAAAAGTCCTGTTCAAGTGCAATCTGTCGGAATCGTTCGGAGTTTCCTCCGGCGTACCCCAGGGACGTCATCTAGGCCCTTTGCTCTTTGCCCTTTTCATTAATGACTTGCCACAGACAATATTATATTCCCATACTATAATGTATGCGGATGATGTAAAACTTTGCTACACTTACTGTCCTACCGATTTGAGTTCCTTAGATCTTCTTCAGGCCGACTTGGATTCGTTCCAATGTTGGTACACAACAAATTTACTAGCTTTAAACTGCTCTAAATGTAAGCATATGACATTTCACCGAGTGAAGCCAGCATTGAAATCTTATGTAATAGATGGTACGCCTTTGGAGCGTATATCTATTGCAAATGATCTAGGTGTCCTTTTTGATCCGAAATTGAATTTTAACATGCATATTTCATCTATAGCCAACAAAGCTTTGGGTTTACTTGGATTTGTTAAAAGATGGGCTAAAGAGTTCGATGATCCGTACCTCACTAAGGTTCTGTACACATCGCTGGTTCGTCCAATACTCGAGTATTGCTCATGCGTTTGGTCCCCTGTTTCTCAAAAGCATATAAAGCGTCTTGAGTCAGTTCAAAAGCAATTTTTGATATTTGCATTGCGCGGCCTTAATTGGGACTCAAGTCTCCACCTTCCTCCATACAGAAGTAGACTTCTTCTTATTAACTTACCCACTCTGGAAAATCGGAGAATATTACTGGGGGTATTGTTCATCCATAAGCTCATTATTGGAGAAATTGATTCCGCGGACCTCCTCAGCCGCTTGTTTTTTGCGGTTCCCCCTAGAGTATCCAGACACTACGTTCCTTTCTATTTACCCCTTTGTCGACGAAACTTTGCTAAAAATAATCCTCTTCTTATCTGGTGCGCGCACTACAATGACTTGTATAGCTGCATCAGTCTTGAATGTACTTTTGCCACTATACGTAATGCAATACTTGCCTATCTAATTTAAGAGATACAAGCTAATTTAATTTGCCGGCATTTTATTCCTTCGATAAAAAACGGGAACTATTTCGCTTAAGGATGGAGGAACATTTATCAACATGTATAATTAAGAAGGAACAAGACAGTACTGTGTTGATTGGAATCTGGTGCATTCCAACAACGTAAAAAACATGCTTTTTCATGAGTCACTGACCGGAATCGTATGCATTCCGACAGTATAATCTTATGGGTCAGGCATCGAGCTGATTGGAATCCGGTGCATTCCAACAACACAGGTCATGTTACTTTTTTATGCCTTGTGATGGCGCATCCTCATTACACTACTCTTAGCACTGCCGGATTCCCATGACATGCTGATTGGAATCTTGTTGCATTCCAACAGGGAGATTGGAATCCACTGCATTCCGATATCATGCTGAGCGGAATCTGATGCATTCCGCCAGTATAAGATTTCGGCATAAGATCTTATTTCTACTCATATTTCTCATTATTATTATATGTTGAAATTAAATAGTAATGTTCATTAATATTTCTTTGTTTGTAATATAACATTGTTGAAATCTCGATATATCTTAAATTTTATCTTTTGAGTTGTATATTTATATATCTTTTATATTATGCAGTCGACCATAGTTTGTCGTCGACTTTAAATAATAAATAAATAAATAAATAAATAAAATAAATAAAGGAATTCCTGTTATCTATTAGTACCACAGTCAGGAAATGCAACGTCGCACTGTACACAAGAACAACCGAAATCACAGTGTTTTGCTTATTTTAGAATCTCAGAGGCATCGCCCTTTGCTGCGACGAGGTCACCGTTGATTCGCAAGGCGAATACACGCGTTTAAGCCACTCCAACACATAGTAGGAGAAGCCTTCACACCAATGACAAGCTGCCTCTCCTATCAAAGGCTCATGCGTGTCAAGTTCGGAATTCAGTAGATGTATGTTTTGGGGTCGGTTTTAGTTTCAATACTTGCCCGGAACAGCTTGTTAAACGTCAGAAAATATGCCAACAAATTTATCGTGTAGGGAGGCTCTAGATCTTACGTAGTAACTTGCACAGTGCTTTAAACAATCACTACATAAGTATTTTGTATGTATGTTTTCCGCTTCGTATCATATAAGAAAACGGCAAGTATAATTACAATAGCATAAATATAGTTTAATTCTTGAATTTAGTTTTGCAGTATTTATTTTTTTTTTATTTTTTTTTTATTTGTTTTTTTTTAATTTTTTATCTCTTTTGTTTTACTTTTTATTTATTATTTCTTAAAAAATTGAAGTTCCAAAATTAATTTTTTTTTTGTTTTTTTAATTTAATATGATACTTTTTAATCTTTTCCTTCAAATTGTATTGTTTCAACAATCCACTTGTCGTCGGAATCGGATTAGAAACTAATAAATATTTCTGC
Source organism: Eurosta solidaginis (assembly GCF_040869045.1). NCBI lineage: Eukaryota > Metazoa > Arthropoda > Insecta > Diptera > Tephritidae > Eurosta > Eurosta solidaginis. The sequence continues at coordinate 204,130,650 of NC_090323.1, read as the reverse complement.
AATGAATTCAAAAAACTTTGGCTTGGTTATTGGATTATATTTATTTTTCTTTCATTACATCCTTGTTTATTTTTTAATTTTGTAACCAACATTTTATTAAACGTATGGGAAGATGTTTTTTCTTTACTTTGTTTAATGTTTTATTTTTTACGTTTTGTATTTCCTACACGTTATTTTCTTCACATTTTATTATTTATTTTTTTTTTGTTTTACTTTTCTACATTATAGAAAAAAAAATTAATAATAAAATAAAATAAAATTAAAAAAAAAAAATAATAATAAAATAAAATAAAATTAAAAAAATAAGAATAAAAAACCTGAAAATTAAAAAGACTAAAAAACAAAAAAGTTTATAAAAAACATAAAAGAAATAAAATAGATTAAAAATGTAAAGAAATACAAAAATTCAAAGACAAAAAGTAAGAAAATATTGTGACAAGCATGAGTGACACTAAGTGATACTCACATCCCTAGTCTGATGCTAAGTAAATAAAGCCACAACAACAATGAAGCAAGCTGCTACACTAGTATGTACGTAATACAAAATCATTATGTCTACACATATGTACGTACATGCAGCAGAGAAGAGATGCACAAACACATGCTGATGTCTTATCTGAGATGCTCCTAAAAGTATGCAATTGTAATTGTGGAAGTGTCGCTCACAAATACACGCATATGAGAAGCTATATAGGTGCATCTGTAGTTATAATTATATGGCGGTAACTAAGTAAATTCTGGAAGCGCCTAGAAGATGCCACAAGGAAATCACAGAGTATAAAAGATCCAGCGGTAGAGGCGCTAGAAGCAGTTTCAGTTAAGCACGCTATCTGTCGGGCAATAGATCAGTTTCATTTGAGCTATCAATCAGTTTCGATTAAGCACGCTATCTGTCGGGCAATAGCAGATTTATTTATTGTGAAGTACTTTAATAAAGGCCATTTTGCATTATAGAGTTATTTATTGTGAAGTACTTTAATAAAGGTCATTTTTCCATTATTCAATATTGGAGTTATTTATTCACCAGTTTAGTGATTCGAACTTAGCAGAAGAGTGCAAATAAGAGGGAAATTGCAAGTAAATTCGTTACAATATATATTTAAATATGGGTTATAATTTTTATTTATGAATTTATTTTTTTGTTTTTTTTTTTTTTTTTTTGAAATCGGGACAATGAACATATACATAGCTTAATAGTAGTTAATCCATATAATAAACCAGTGGACAAAAACCTAAACCGTGTTGATTTGTAGTTTTTTTTTTTTTTGAGGTTTTTCTTCACAGAGCGAAGTTACACTTTTCTATTTTGGAAAAAATTGACTAGTCTCAAGAAAAAAATTATTGAAAATCAACAGCATGCAAAACTTCACCGTGGGGCAACTCCGCCCATACCGTTATAGATTATTTACATATATTATTTATTATCTATATTTGAATAAAAAAATTAATTCTTAAAGAAAAAAATTAACCGTCCAGCCATTTATTCCGCTTCTAGCTTTATGCTAACAACTGTACTGCATATTTTCTTTAAGCATTTATACGCACGAACAAATATTCAGTGCGCCTAAATGAACGGAAACCGATTCCGACACATTTAAACTTAAATTAATTACTCGAACAACAAACAAAAAAGTTGTTTGTGTGAATTACTGTTTGAAAATGAATAGCAACAAAACACACATTTAATAAATCCCTCAAGTGTTTTCCACTATTAAGCACAAGAGCACCCATACAAATATAGCGAATATTATATGTAGATTGCCCAGCTAACTGTATGGTAGGTAGCTTGATGAATTGTCGACTCACCTAATAACCGACGAACTGGCGGGCAAACCAAGCTAACCGCCCAATCCACTTAATAAACCACCTTCGTAGCTAAATTTGCTTTTGTTGCTTGGTGAAACCATAAAATTCATGCAATGGACTCCGTGAGCAAACGACGACGTCTATGTCGCGAATGACAGCTGTTGGAGAGATCGCATGAGAACAGCGAGTTTTTTTCTTTTTTAAACAATACGGCTGACACGACCATCCATCCATACAAACATATTTTGACTACCTATCGAGCTGCCTGCTGCTTTTGCTGTTAGCTCGATATTGTCGTTATTTGTCTGACTACCGCCTGCTGGTTACTATTTGGTCTGGTCTGGTCGGCGAGTCTTCGGCTGCTTAAAGCAGGGAAATTGAATGGCAAGAGCTGTAGCAGTTTGCTGGCAACAATGGCTTACTAGTGTTGTATGATTGTTGTTGTTTTTAGGATTTTATTCACATTAACGCCCAATACGTGTATGGAAACGAAAATTTCTTTGCATTCAACGCCAATAATACTTTAAACGAAGCATTCGATTATTGTTATTATACAAATTAACAAGTAATTTGTAAAGCATTAGCAGAGATAAAAAAAAAACGCCGCACATAACAACGACACCAACAACACTAACAAAAATAAAAACATGACGCCAACAATTTGTGAGATAAAAAAGAAAAACTCCCAACGAGTCAATCAAATAAGTTGTGCGAGTAACCCACAATGCAAAAAGTTGATTAAATACTTATATTTTATTTTTCCGAACTCTATGGTTTTAAGCCATCTTTATTATTGTCTTAAAAGCTCTTAGTTATTTTTTTATTAAAAAATGTTTTTAATATTTTTCCAACATTTAAAAACATGTCATCTCTTTATACTCAGCGTGCTTTGCACACAGAGTATATTAACTTCAATTGGAAAGCGGTTGGTTGTACAGGTATAAAGAAATCGAGATAGATATAGACTTCCATATATCAAAATCATGAGTATCGGAAAAAAATTTGATTGAGCCATGTCCGTCCGTCCGTCTGTCCATTATCACGATAACTTGAGTAAATATTGAGACATCTTCACCAAATTTGGTACACGAGCGTATCTGGACCCAGAATAGATTGCTATTGAAAATTAGCGAAATCGGATGATAACCCCGCCCACTTTTTATATATATAACATTTCGGAAAACTCAAAAAACCTGATTATTTAGTAAATAATAGAGCTAGAATGTTGAAATTTGACGTGTGGACTGATATTGAGACTCTTGATACAAATGTTAAAACAACTTTTAAAATGGGCGTGACGCCGCCCACTTGTGATAAAATCAATTTTACAAATATTATTAATCATAAATCAAAAATCGTTAAACCTATCGTAACAAAATTCGGCAGAGAGGTTGCCTTTACTATAAGGAATGCTTTGAAGAAGAATTAACGAAATCAGTTAAGGACCAGGCCCACTTTTATATAAAAGATTTTTAAAAGGGTCATGGACTAATAAAATAAGCTATATATTTGCAAAAAAGTGCTTTATATCAATGGTATTTCATTTCCCAAGTGGATTTATAACAATAAATAGGAAAACTTCAAATTTAAAAAAAATGGGCGTGGCACCGCCCCTTTTATGTCTAAGCAATTTTCTATGTTTCGGGAGCCATAACTCGAAGAAAAATTAAGGGATCGTAATAAAATGTGGTACACAAATTTTCCCTATAGCAGGAAATATTTCTAGAAAAAATGGACGAGATCGGTTAAAGAACACGCACACTTTTATATAAAAGATTTTTAAAAGGGTCGTAGACGAAAACAATAAGCTATATCTTAGCGAAAAAGAGCTTTATATCAATATAATTTTATTTTCTAAATTGAATTATAGCATTAAATTGGAAAACACAAAAATTTTTGAAAATGGGTGTGGCACCGCCCCTTTTATGACTAAGCAATTTTCTATGTTTCGGGAGCCATAACTCGACGAAAAAATTAACATATCGTAATGAAATTATGTACATATATTTTCCTTATAGCAGAAAATATGTCCGGTAAAAATAGATGGGATCGGTTAAAGACCAAGGCAACTTAGATATAAAACAAGTTTAAAAGGGTCGTAGGCTAGAATAATAAGCTATAACTTAGCAAAAAGAAAGACCACGTCCACTTTTTCTAAGGGTCTAACCTTAATAGAGTTTACAATAGCTCTATGGTATTTAACTACATTTGACTGATATTCTACCAACAACAGCGTTTCAAGTGCACAGCTGGGTATGTAACGTTCGGTTTCACCCGAACTTAGACTTTCTTACTTGTTTTTTACTAATTTTTTATGCTTTTTTTAGTATTTTTTTTTTTACTAATTTTATAATTTTTTTTACTGATTTTTCAGTTTTTTACAATTTTTTTTCGAATTTTGGTAAAAACTAATTTTTAAATTATTCGTGTACTAGTTTTGTTTTTTGATTTTACTTTTTTTGTATTATTTCACAAAATGTGTTTCCTTTGATTGCATTTCTTTATTTTTAATTTTTTTTATCTATACTATTTTATTTAGAAGTGGCTTTTCGTCCGGAGAAGAAAAGATTGGTTTATGATCCAGAATGAAGTATAATTAAGAAAAACCCAACTTATTTTATGTCTTACCTATTTTATTTAAAAAAAAAAAATAAATGTAAGGCGCGATAACCTCCGAAGAGATCTAAGGCCGAGCTTCTCTTCCAATTTGCGTCGTGCTCCTCTTGATTTTCCCTACAAATTGGTCGGACGGGACCTACATGCTTTATGCCGACTCCGAACGGCATCTGCAAGGCAGATGAGTTTTCACTGAGAGCTTTTCATGGCAGAAATACACCCGGAGCGCTTGCCAAACACTGCCGAGGGGCGACCCCGCTTAGAAAAATTGTCTTCTAATTGAAAAACCTTATTTCTAAAATTTTGATGTTGCTTTGCCCGGGAGTTGAACCCAGGGCATACGGTGTGATAGGCGGAGCACGCTACCATCACACCACGGTGGCCGCCATTATTTTATTTTTTGCCTTGTTTAATTTTCCGTTTTATTTTCTTTATTTTAAAATTTTTTATCTTTTTTTTTTGTTGTATTTTAATTTTTTTTATTATTTTTATTTTTTATTTATTATTTATTATTTTTATTTATTTTTTTATTTATTATGTTTTTTTTTATTTTTTTTGAAATTTCGAAATTATTGGTACCTTTGGGCTTCTCAATTCAATACCTACCGAACTGTATACTCGGTTTATAATAGCATAATTAAGAAATCCAGCAAGAAAATGGATAGCAAATATTTTTTATTTTTTGTTTTCTTCTTATTTAATTATTTTTTTTTTTATTAATTAATTTTTATTTATTTAGCTATTTTTATTTATTTATGTAATTATATTTTTATTTATTGAATTATAATTTTTTTATTATTTATTTAATTTTTTTTTCTGAATTAATCGGCACACAGTCTGCCTAATGGAAGGCCTGCGAAATAAGGAGAATATAATTTCTAATAAAAATAACAACAAAAACATTTGATCTTTGGAAGGGTCGAAATAGCTATATTATCAACCAGTATTTTTAATTCTTTTCTGTTTTTCCATCATAATACAATACAATAATTTAATAAACAATTTTAGCATGTGCAAAACATTCAAAACTTATGGAATCTTACGAATGTAATAAATCCGGGAAGCTAAATTTTAAAGTTCACATGAGAAACCGGCCCTACGTGATATGAGTTGCTTTATTTTTAAACACTTTGAATCAAAAAAACATAGCTAAATAATTCCCTTTTTGTGGCTCGATGGGTTGGATGATAGCGCAAAAATGCATTGCTGTAGCTGTTGGCATTAATGGTATGGTGCGTATATCGTAATAATAACAGGTTAAACTGACATATTGGGCTAAACATATTAGACATACAACGATTAAAATAACAACTCATATAGAGTACATATTTCAGCTCATAGCCACATGCGCCACACGAGGTGTAAATAATGGAAAAATGTTCATGCATACCAAAGTGCCGAGGAATGAACACACAAGTCAAAATGAATTTGAAAGTGTGAAGTGTGAAGGAAAAACGTATGTGCATACTTCATGAAAGATGTTTACATACATATTTATTGTATAAACACATTTCAATTACCAAGATGTCCATGAGAAACTGTGAAGTATTGAATATACATAACATTAAAGTGTTACAAAGTCGAAAGTGTCAAACGAATTTCAACCCAAAGGACACGGACTAATGGTTTATATAAATTCATAGTTTCCTATTCATAAGTTGTTCGTAATTGAAGTGTTTGCAAAGAAAAGTTTTTGTGCATACTTTGTGCGTTTGCGCATATGAAAAGGTCAAAAGTTCTGAACAGAATATTTACATATTTATTTATATATGTAGCTAATATACAGATCTATACAAATTAGGAGAAGAAAAACTTAGATAGGGGATGTTTGGTCGTTTTCGGAAGATTGAGATTTCCAAACGATGTGTGCCATAGATTTTTTTTTATCTTAAAAGTTAAAAAAGATTAAACTTAAAATTAACTAAAAAAAACTTATTAAACAAAAAGGCTTAAAAATAAAAGAAATTTAGATAATAGATTTGAAAAAAAAATATTTTCAAATAAAAAAATTTTAAATGCCAAAATTAAAAAGTAAAAAATTAAAGATTTTTTTTAGTTTTTTAAAAAAAGGACAAACACTTTAATTTCTTACAAACTTATAAAAAAAAATGTTTATTTCAAACAAGCTTATAAACCTCATTAAATAAGTAGCCTTAAAAAACATAAACATAAATTGCAGAAGTTTTATCTCAAAGAAATATAAAGTTTTCGTACATTTACTCTGCAAAATAACAAAAAACAAATTAATAATTTCATTATTTCAAATTTCGAAAATATTACACTTGGAAACTTAAAAATTCCCAAATTTAGGAAAATAAAAATATGTTTTGAAAATTGCATGTAAAATAGTTTTGACTTAAGAAATTTAGGCCGGGTTTTTCAGTGCGAGTTTAAACTCCAGATAAAATTTACTAGAGTTCAACCCTGCCACTTCGGCCGCTTAAGCTGGGATGAGCAGCAAAATTTTATGTTGCAGAAGAAAGTGGCAAGGTTAAAGTCTAGTAAACTTTAACTGGAGTTTAAACTCGCACTGCAAAAAAGGAATTGAACATTTTAAATAAACCTATATTAGTTACACATTTAAAAAGTGAATATCTAGACTTGAAAAGAAAATGTTAAAAAGTGTTAAGCTCATACTTTAAAAATTTGATTACCTCAAAATAAAATAATTTAGATGAGTTAACCGGGGATTGCCCGTATCGCTTTAAATGTATGAAAACATTTATTTCACGATACGGGCAATCCCTGGTTAACTCATATAAGTAGACAACATTTGGTTAATTCGTTGTAGTTCTATAAATAGAACAAAAAAAACAACAACAAATACCAAGTTTCTCTGAAAACCGCCTTACAAACAGGCATAACTTCAACACATAACTACATACGAATTATGTAATGTGTGGAAGATAATATATGCGAAGAAGGCAAAACAACTTTACAACAACTAAGGCATGACGTAGCTGAATGCGTTTATAACCATTTCAACTATCGTAGGAGTGCGGGTTCAACTCCTACTCCCGGGAGAAAAGGCTTTGAAGAGATTTACAAGGTATAATCGAAACAGATGTCGCCTTGTCCGTCCTGATGTCACGTTGTTTAAATTTTTCCCAAATTATTAAATAAATTATAAAATCATTTAGTTTGTGAAACTTTTAAGTATTGTGTTTAATAAATTAAAAAAGATTCTATTTAAAAAATACAGGTCAAAAAAATAAACAATTTATATGTGGAAATTCAAATAAATTTTGACATTTAAAAATATAAAATTCAAAAGGCTCAATAAAAACTAAATCTCAAATTACGAAAAAACTTAAATGTTTAAAAAAAAAAAAAAAAAAAAAAAAAACTATATTTGAAACTAAAATAATACATTAAGAACAATATAAGATAAAAAATTAATGATGTATGTATATTGGAACCATTTTCCGTCATCCCTTGTCAAATTTGGATATGCATCATTTAGCCACCCTGTCGGAAAACCAACAAAACAAAATAAGTTATAAAAAATTAAATAGTTTTAAAATTAAACAAAAACTAATGCAATTCAAATTATTTAGGACACTTACAAATGTTGGTTATGCCAACCAAAAAACACAATTTTGAAGTAAAGAAATCGTAAAAAGAAATTTTTTTTTTAAATAAAGAAATAATATAAAAAAAGAAAAAAAAAATTTCATCAAAAAGAACTAGAAACAATCGACTGAAATCGACTGAAGGAATGAAACTGCAACACTGAACAAAATATTTATGCATCAAATGAAAATAAGACCAGTTAGAAACCTTGACTTGAAATAATGTAAATTACACAAAATCCAAATTTAAAAAAAAAATGTATTACATATTAAATACAAATTATTATCTTATTCGAATCCGCGCCAGCTTTCTATATTGTGGCTTTATATAAAAAGAAACCAGAGTCCAGAGGAGAAATTCTGTGAAGTTACTTACAGTATCTTGTACCTATTTCAATGAAAACTGCAATTGCCGATTAACATAAAAACTTCTCGACTACCAAAAAGTACAACAGTACACATTTCCATGTTTGAAAGTTGTGCATACGACTTAAGGGTTATACATACAGACATTCCTATGTGTCGAAGTCAAATCTTTATGGGCTTACCGCACTACTTGAGGCGATTTCACAAAGCCGCAAAAAACTTATAGCCATGTACTGGCTGAATCATTCATACATATTAATATACATATATACATACATACTTACAAATGTACAACCATGAGTACTTATATGCATACAAATTGAAGCGTTTACATAAAATCTCATTGTGCCTTGTGATCTTTCCTCCCATTCACTTCTTTCTTAGCTCTCAACTTCATTACTTGGTTTGTTGGTCGGTCGGTTGGTTTGTTGTTTGGTGGGTCGGTCTTCAATTTACTGGTCTTTACTCATCATTACTGCGTATTGGCCGTGTAGTATGAAGGCACTTAAGTGACTTATGAATAAGTTCTTTGGGGAAAATATTTATCTGTTATTGCTGAGCACGCACAAAGATCAAAAACGAAGAAAAAAAAGTAAGGACGGGACTCATACCTTTCATGAATGGGGCTGAACAATAATCTTATCCCGTTCGTGTAATCTCGTATCTGAACGATCGGTTGTATGGAATATATATTATATATAGCTCCGATCGAAATGATTTTTACAGGAAATCTATGATATATTAGAATATATATCACCAAGTTTCACGTTTTTATATTGGAAATTAAGGGAGAAATTGCCAAAAATCTTTCTATCTGAACGATCGGTTGTATGGGATATATACTATATATAGCTCCGATCAAAGTGATTTTTTCAGGATATCTTCTATGATATATTAGAATATATATCACCGAGTTTCACGTTTATACTTTCTAAAATGCGGCAGGAATGACCAAAATCGTCTTATCTGAACGATCGGTTGTATGGGAGATATATGTTATAATGGTCCGATCCTACCGGATCCGACAAATGTTTAATGTAATACAAAAATACATCCTTGTGCCAAATTTCATGGAGATATCTCATAATTTGAGGGACTAGTGTGCGTTCAAACAGACAGACGGACGGACGGACAGACGGACATTGCTATATCAACTCAGTTCGTCGCCCTGATCAATTCGGTATACTTAATGGTGAGTCTATCTTCTATATTTCTCAACGTTACAAACATCGGACCAAAGTTAATATACCATTTCATGTTCATGAAAGGTATAAAAATGACAAAATAAACCCAAACGGACTGTATTGGCTTAATGAAATTTATACACAAATAGCGATGTACATATGTATATACACACATGTAGGTATGCGTGTCTTTAAATCTGGTGTGTAATGTAAGAAACGCACATTGAAAACTGCAGCATCAGAATGAATGAAAACCAAAAAATGCTGACGACGACATAAAAGACCTTGTTGAACATTCACATTCTTATAAGTGATGTAAAGAAGAGTGGAGGCGTACCCGATAAGACGGTTGCTTTAAATAATTGGCGCTCTAGGGTATTAAAATATCTAAGAGAACCTAGTTCTAGTCTAAAGGATCCGAAGGCAGGGACTAAATGCTATTAAACTCTTACTAGAACCAAAATATCGGCTTAAAAGATTCAAAATGTACCCAAAAAGGATTTCTCGGACCATTACTTCGGACACTTATTCGAGTCTAAAGGTACCGACGTACGGCTGTACTTAAATATGATCCTCAGCACACCTACATATATCGAATCTAGGAAGCATTGAAGAAGGATGCATGTAAAGATGCGAAACTCAGATTTAAGAGTGTCGGGCCGAAAACGGAGACACGGCGTGCAAAGTTAAATTTTATTTTTCGCTTCCTACACGTTTCCACGCTTTCACTACCTCTTCAGAGAGTATTTACGTATAGATACTGTATACTGATTTCAACTTACTACAGAACAATAAAATAAATTTTATATAAGAAAACTTCCTGAAGAAGACTTGGAAGCATAGAAACGCCTCAGAGATAGGGAAAAACTTTAGCTTCGACTATTCGTTTTTTGACAGTAAAGATTCGCTCCACAAAAAAATTAATTAAAACAAACAAACATAAATATGTAAAACTGAGCCCGAGTTTACAAAGCTTCTCATTCGCAACGAAAACGAAACTTTACAAAAACAAATCTACATAACACGCAAATTAATAGAAACAGAATGTCTCAATTGTGTTGTTAGTGTAGCAATAAGATAAACTGAATTAAGCAAGGAAACAAATACAGGATAGCAGGATAGTCTAGTGGTTAAGGCAACTGCAGTTTCACCGTGTGATTCGCGGTTCGAATCTCGGTGAAACCTTTGATAACATTACGAAATTGCCTGATGATGATTACGTGGCGGTTTTCGATATGGTACCATCGCAATATGCCAGTAAATGTTTCTTTCTTTCTTTTCAGTTTCTCTTAGAAAAACATAATAATCGAATATTCAATTATTATAAGCCAGTGTTAAGCTCATGAATTGTTAATAAAAAAAAGTTAATTATAAATTTTGCCCAACTGTAAAATATCGCATTTAAAATTTTACGTAGGAATTAACTTAATATTAAAGGGTATGACGGGTTTCTTATGGAACTGTACATCCAATAAATGGGATCACTCAAAAATTGTCATTAATATCCTTTAACGGGAGTTCGAGGAAACTTATAGTTTCAAGGGGTGTGGACCGGAGAGATAAGGGTGTTAGAGGCGTTGATTCCACATTGCAATTGAAAAGATGGTTGGTGTCATGTGGGTAGACGTTATAAGCGAAACATACATTAGGTATGATTTTTAATAAGTAAGAGTCTAACCTTTTACAGTGTCCAGATCGAAGATGAGCTAGTGTGACGTGATTGCTTTCCTCAACTGTGAGTTAAACGAGTATTTGTTCTTTAGAACGTGGTTCACCGGGTCTCTTTGATTAGATGTCTGTTACCCAGGTTTCTGGGAATATGGAACTGCACCCGACAGCACCGGTTCCTTAAATGCTCAGAAGCGCACATCACTAACACTTCGATATTACTACAAACATACATTTTTGCGCGCACAATTTTCACTGAACACTTTTTTAAAAGTGCTGTTGTTGAATGATAAACAACCATGGCGACAATCAAGATGAAACCACATAACTTGTAAAAAAAATAAATAAATATTTTGAGTAAAACAAATCAGCAATGAAATATCAAAACGAATTCCATTTCTCCCTCGCTGCAATTTGTCAGCGTATTAATCTGAATCGGTAAATATTTTTCCGCGTTTTCATGCTTGCTCTGTTGATATGCGTATCGCTTTTGTTGAGAGAATAAATTTGTGTGATTTTTCATAAAATAAGGACAAAAAATTTCATTTTTATAAGAAAAAGCCGCTGCTAGAAAATGGAATGTTATAAATGCGTGAATTTTTTTGGCATATCCGCAAACAAAGTGTAATGACTCCTGGGGCGTGCAGGCGTCTATAAGAGATCGAGCGCCCGCAAAATAAATGTAATCCATACGTGAAGTTTTGGGGCCGGATGAAAGGGAGGGAAACTAACTAACAATTTTGGTTGAGGAACTGCATTAGTTAATGATGACAGAGAACGAAAAAAGAAACAACCGACGAAACCAGTTTCGCCTCATAAGAAAATTCACATGGGATGAGAGATAGTCATTCCAAAATGATTTCAACTGAAAATGAGTTTACATCCGAAATATATTTTGCCGTTATTAAAGCAGCTGAGCCGATGGATAGTCTTCATCCACGGGACATTAAAAACATAGAAAACGTGCAGAAAACAGTACTATTCTTGCGATTGCACCATATTCCTCATACCTATACAAGCGAAAACGTGAAAGATGACCGGAAAACTAACCTCACCCTACTTAAGGCACCTTTAGCAGCAAAGTCTGATGTCAAACTGTTAACCAAAATTCCTATTCCTGTTCTAAAAGAAGCTGAAACGAGACTGCTGACCACTTGGTAACACTTCAAGCGTTGAGGACGAGTAAGGAGCATATTCCGTCATGCCAGTACTTCTAAGAGCAAGGAAAATGTCGACGGAGATACTCTACACGTTTAAGTGGTGTAGAAGAATTTGGACACGTCTTCCTCAAATAATCATCGAGCACTAATAGTGAACACGGACGACCATCTCAGCTGTTTGGGTGCGATAGTGGCAAAGTACGGGCATGTGTTTTCAAGACGTATAAAGTAAAAATTACAAAGATAACTTACGTTCTCCTTATCGGAAAATCAAATTTCTATCCTGCGCATTTAACAGTAAAGAGAACCTTAAGATTTGATGGTCAGAGAGCTAAGCTGAAAAATTTTTTTCCAATTAGCGAGAACTGGATAAAGCCAACGGATCCAATAGATTTTAGGCGGCATTGTTACCCGTTAGCATCTAGTTCAGGAACAAATAAGGATAATGCGACATCGCACTCTCAAATAAGCACACCACAGTAGGGCTACTGCCCGAATGTGATAATATCCTAGCTAACTGGGCTCACATCCGACAACCACCCAAAATACAGGTGTTGTGGTAGCCATGCCGTATCCGGCAAGGAAATGTTAACTTCGGCAAAGAACTAAAATGATATTGATGGTGATAAATACCGTTATCTACAGGACTTCAGCGCCTCATTAAACGGTGTTCGAGAAGGAGACGCCGCCTTTGAGCAGGAAGCGATTCTAAGTGTTTGTGGTAGTAGCACAGTAGTCATTCGAAAGCACATTCAGCCATCACAACGACAAAGTTCAGAAGAACAACCCACCTCCAAAGGAGAGAAATGCTCACAAAGGCAGCATTTTGCGTCTCTACACAACCTAAGCGAGGCTGTTCAATCCAAACTATCAGAGGCAAAGCTTACAGATCGGAATGGTACAGTTGATCGCCAGCAAATGGGATCACACTTTAGAAACTTGTCTTATTTTCATACATTGTTCTCAAAAACGTTACAAATAGCCGTTGATGCATTCTCAAAAGCACTTTTCTTTCCCAAATGGAGAATTTTTATATTCTTAACACAATATTAAGCGTGAAAGAAACGTATTCGGATCAAAATGCTTTTCTCAAATGCTTATCAACTTGTAGTCGAGTTGAAAAATATTTGAGAAGAATTTGAGAAATCGTTTAAATCGTTTAAATTAGAAACATTGCTGCAAATTAAGTTCAGTTGTAAAACTTTATTCGCATTTTAGGAATTCTTGTGCTGTTATTTGGAAGGGTGTTCTTCAAACGAATTTTATAAGCTTTTATTTACTTTCACTTGGCTGTTGTCTGTAATCAAATCTTGCAAGTTAAATTTGATACACTTCCCCGTGTCCGATTGAGCTGAAATTTTGCACACATGCATAACTCCGATGACAATGCAATATTACTTTGCGAGAATTCGATAAATTAATTGATAACAGAATTATCGGTAAAGATTTGCATTCACAAGGGAATAAAAGCCTAAATCTTCAAGAACGCAGGTAACTTCGCTTTGTGTGTGTATGCAACAAACGTAGAAGTTAGGCTGTTATCGCTAAATGTTGCATACTTTTTTGCGCACTTGATTTTGTTTTATAGATTTTTGGCGATGGAACAGAGCAGAGATCTGCAAGGAGTAGTTGTAAACTGAACGCGACATAGGCAAAGTCACAATAAAATATGATTTTAAGTTAGTTAATACTCGAATAGAAGAACTTGACTGTTCAAAGTTGACTTCGAAAAAACCTTGTAATGTTGCTGCATTAAAAGAAATGGATAGGATCAGAAACGTTACAAATAACTAAGTAAAGATTACATAACTAACATAAACAATATTTTACCCTACTAAAAATTAAAAAAAAATTCATATTTAAATTAAATTTAAGAAAAAAGCTTTGCTAAGAACAAGCTTCTATTACTTGTTAATAAAACGAACTAAAAAGTAACAAATAAAAAATAAAATTTAAAAAAAAAACTTTTTTAAAAATAAGATTTTATTATTGGTTAATAAAATTAACTAAAAAGTAAAAAATAAATTGACTGTAAAGAAATATAACACTTTATAAGTTCATTGTAATCTTTAACGATAATTAGGCTTTTTCGTCTGCGACAAAAAAAATTCCATATTGTATATAATTATATATTTTTAACATTACAACTTTACACCTAAATTATTAAATCTTACAGTTTATATCACAGTCACGTGTTACATTGTGATAGCAAGAAAAGAAGGTCCTAAATGTTCTTAATTATACCATCAAAATTTTTTTGTCGCAGACGAAAAAGCCTAATTATCGTTAAAGATTATAATGAACTTATACAGTGTTATATTTCTTTATAGTCAATTTATTTTTTACTTTTTAGTTAATTTTATTAACCAATAATAAAAACTTATTTTTAAAAAGTTTTTTCTTTAATTTTATTTACATAGAACTTTCATCAACCAAACAATGCGCAGAGTTGGTCAACCTTTACTCAGAATTCGACCTGCAAAACTTCCTACAGACCTCTGCTTTTCTTTATAAAGACATAGAAGTTGTGAAACTAAACAGAAATTATAACCCAGGAATTTTTTTGTTTCCTCAAGTTCTAATCACCCAGTATTAAAGCAGCAAAGTCAAGCCCTCCCTTCACAAAGCACGCCAAAGTTACATCTAAACAAATAATTAAACTGTCAGTCAGCATGAATGTGGTGAGCATTTATCCTAAGTAGAATGACGCTAAATACGGGCACTCGTTAAAAATATCATGTTCTTTTGAACAGCGTAGAAAACGTTTGCTTTTTTTCGTTTGTTTTGTATCGAAATGAAAATGACTACAATTCAGTATTCAAAAATCATGACTAAGTGAAGTACTATTTTTTCTCACTTAAAAGCAATCAGAATTAAAAGAGTACAACAATAGATAGCCATATTGTCTATTTTGCTTTGCATTTCGTCCCTCGCTTTCGATCAACCTTTAAGTATGAAAGGCGCACTTTGGACAGTCCCTGAAGAGAAAAAACATCCACACATCGCCACTATTATCAACGCTTCGTTTAGTTCTATTTCAGCACGTCTTTTTACCCACCGCGTTACCTTACAACCCTGTGGATAAAGCTATCGACTACGATACAACAATACTTTTCACCTCCCAAAGTTTCTATACACTTTTTGTCGATGCTGACGTGCTTCTCTGCATTGTTTTTTATATTTTTTATTTTTGGGTTTTTCCTTTTTTAGTTGAAACAGCCGTTGGACCGAACATGAGCCGCTCGGGCGCTTCTTCATGCCTTCATATGCTCTGTTTGTATCTATTTTGTATATACAATGGTCGTCACCGTCATCATCATCATCAAACTCAATGCTCAGCGTCAGTCAGCGTCATCACCATCGCCAACGCCATCCTTCTTGTCATCATCATGGTCGGACTTCATTTTGTCGTGCCATATTTTTAAGCATGGAATACTTTACAGTTCAGATGGTTGTAGATGAACGGACAGAGGAATGGCTATAAGGATGTATAGCTAGCTGGTAGTCATCTGTGTACTGGCTGACTGAATGTCTAGCTAAATGACGGAACGGCTAGATGACTGCTAACCAGAATGCATACTTTGCTATGACTGTCTAGCTGTTTGGCTGATTGTTGGTTGAATACTGTTGCTGTGAACTTTAAATATTTCATCGTTTCTTCGTTGTATTGCTGCCACTGCCTTTCGCGGCTGCTGTCATACGGTGGCACTTATAGATTGAATGCATACTTATTTATATGTATGAGAGTTTGGCATTATCGTGAGAAGATACCTGCAGTGCTGTGCAACACAATAGCAGCACAAGGCACTAACACCTTGGACCATTTTGTTACGTCCCTTATTTTAGCGGCGATAGGTTGGCGGAATAAGTTGAAAATTTTACATAATTAGTAGCTAATTAAATGCAAATTAAGTGCGAGAAAAAAAATGTATAGCTTTACAAATTTTTTTTTTATGACATTCTGCGCTAAAATAAGACTGAAGTTAGCGAAACCAATCGGCGAAAGGTTGGCGGAATAAATTGAAAATTTTACATAATGAGTACCTAATTTATTGCAAATTAACTGCGAGAAAAAAAAATTTATAGCTTTACAAAATTTTTTTTTATGACATTCTGCGCTAAAATAAGACTGAAGTTAGCGAAACCAATCGGCGAAAGGTTGGCGGAATAAGTTGAAAATTTTACATAATGAGTACCTAATTTAGTGCAAATTAACTGCGAGAAAAAAAAATTTATAGCTTTACAAAATTTTTTTTTTATGACATTCTGCGCTAAAATAAGACTGAAGTTAGCGAAACCAATCGGCGAAAAGTTGGCGGAAGAAGTTGAAAATTTTACATAATGAGTACCTAATTTATTGCAGATTAACAGCGAGAAAAAATATTTATAGCTTTACAAAAAATTTTTTTATGACATTCTGCGCTAAAATAAGACTGAAGTTAGCGAAACCAATCGGCGAAGGGTTGGCGGAATAAGTTGAAAACTTTACATAATGAGTACCTAATTTATTGCAAATTAACTGCGAGAAAAAAAATTTATAGCTTTACAAAATTTTTTTTTATGACATTCTGCGCTAAAATAAGACTGAAGTTAGCGAAACCAATCGGCGAAGGGTTGGCGGAATAAGTTGAAAAGTTTACATAATGAGTACCTAATTTATTGCAAATTAACAGCGAGAAAAAATATTTATAGCTTTACAAAATTTTTTTTTTATGACATTCTGCGCTAAAATAAGACTGAAGTTAGCGAAACCAATCGGCGAAAAGTTGGCGAAAGAAGTTGAAAATTTTACATAATGAGTACCTAATTTATTGCAAATTAACAGCGAGAAAAAATATTTATAGCTTTACAAAATTTTTTTTTTATGACATTCTGCGCTAAAATAAGACTGAAGTTAGCGAAACCAATCGGCGAAGGGTTGGCGGAATAAGTTGAAAACTTTACATAATGAGTACCTAATTTATTGCAAATTAACTGCGAGAAAAAAAAATTTTTTAGCTTTACAAAATTTTTTTTTATGACATTCTGCGCTAAAATAAGACTGAAGTTAGCGAAACCAATCGGCGAAAAGTTGGCGGAAGAAGTTGAAAATTTTACATAATGAGTACCTAATTTATTGCAAATTAACAGCGAGAAAAAATATTTATAGCTTTACAAAATTTTTTTTTTATGACATTCTGCGCTAAAATAAGACTGAAGTTAGCGAAACCAATCGGCGAAAGGTTGGCGGAAGAAGTTGAAAATTTGATATAATTAATAGCTAAGTAAGTGCAAATTAATCGGGGACAATTTTGTCTCTGATGTAACGTGAGTTACCATGGAAGTGCCCATATGTATGTTCCAAGGCGCCGTCCGTGGAATTGATTGATTTAGATCTATGTATATGGTATAAACATACATATGTCATGGCGCCGCAGCGCAAATGACCAATTTCTTATGAATTACTGTGTGACATCCCAGTAAGCCGCTGAAGCTGCCAAGTATCAATACTTTCAACCTAACATTTCACCTGTGAGGCTATACAACTTCAAGGACTTTTCTCCATAACTAACGCACGGCGATGGCCGCCTACTCGTACCAAAGAGGATAAATATAATAAGAGCCGCCACTCGTTATTTTTGAGGCATTTACTCTATGTAAACTGTGAGGTAGTCGCTACTTTTTTTTGGGCGAGATGTTTATAAATGTCTTCTACACATTTTCATGGGGTATTTGTGTTTATTTTTCCGACTGTATTTAATTAATTATTTAATTCTCTTTCCAAAAAACACGTTTGCATAAAGTGACAACACCGCATGGATAAATGGAAGGAAATTCAAAAATGTCCCTCATAAAACAAAAGTAGCGACTACCTCACAGTTTACATCGAGTAAATGCCTAAAAAATAACGAGTGGCGGCTCTTATTATATTTATCCTCTTTGGTACGAGTAGGCGGCCATCGCCGTGCGTTAGTCATGGAGAAAAGTCCTTGAAGTTGTATAGCCTCACAGGTGAAATGTTAGGTTGAAAGTATTGATACTTGGCAGCTTCAGCGGCTTACTGGGATGTCACACAGTAATTCATAAGAAATTGGTCATTTGCGCTGCGGCGCCATGACATATGTATGTTTATACCATATACATAGATCTAAATCAATCAATTCCACGGACGGCGCCTTGGAACATACATATGGGCACTTCCATGGTAACTCACGTTACATCAGAGACAAAATTGTCCCGATTAATTTGCACTTACTTAGCTATTAATTATATCAAATTTTCAACTTCTTCCGCCAACCTTTCGCCGATTGGTTTCGCTAACTTCAGTCTTATTTTAGCGCAGAATGTCATAAAAAAAAAATTTTGTAAAGCTATAAATATTTTTTCTCGCTGTTAATTTGCAATAAATTAGGTACTCATTATGTAAAATTTTCAACTTCTTCCGCCAACTTTTCGCCGATTGGTTTCGCTAACTTCAGTCTTATTTTAGCGCAGAATGTCATAAAAAAAAATTTTGTAAAGCTAAAAAATTTTTTTTTCTCGCAGTTAATTTGAAATAAATTAGGTACTCATTATGTAAAGTTTTCAACTTATTCCGCCGACCCTTCGCCGATTGGTTTCGCTAACTTCAGTCTTATTTTAGCGCAGAATGTCATAAAAAAAAAATTTTGTAAAGCTATAAATATTTTTTCTCGCTGTTAATTTGCAATAAATTAGGTACTCATTATGTAAAATTTTCAACTTCTTCCGCCAACTTTTCGCCGATTGGTTTCGCTAACTTCACTCTTATTTTAGCGCAGAATGTCATAAAAAAAAATTTTGTAAAGCTATAAATATTTTTTCTCGCTGTTAATTTGCAATAAATTAGGTACTCATTATGTAAACTTTTCAACTTATTCCGCCAACCCTTCGCCGATTGGTTTCGCTAACTTCAGTCTTATTTTAGCGCAGAATGTCATAAAAAAAAATTTTGTAAAGCTATAAATTTTTTTTCTCGCAGTTAATTTGCAATAAATTAGGTACTCATTATGTAAAGTTTTCAACTTATTCCGCCAACCCTTCGCCGATTGGTTTCGCTAACTTCAGTCTTATTTTAGCGCAGAATGTCATAAAAAAAATTTTTGTAAAGCTATAAATATTTTTTCTCGCTGTTAATTTGCAATAAATTAGGTACTCATTATGTAAAATTTTCAACTTCTTCCGCCAACTTTTCGCCGATTGGTTTCCCTAACTTCAGTCTTATTTTAGCGCAGAATGTCATAAAAAAAAATTTTGTAAAGCTATAAATTTTTTTTTCTCGCAGTTAATTTGCACTAAATTAGGTACTCATTATGTAAAATTTTCAACTTATTCCGCCAACCTTTCGCCGATTGGTTTCGCTAACTTCAGTCTTATTTTAGCGCAGAATGTCATAAAAAAAAATTTTGTAAAGCTATAAAATTTTTTTTCTCGCAGTTAATTTCCAATAAATTAGGTACTCATTATGTAAAATTTTCAATTTATTCCGCCAACCTTTCGCCGATTGGTTTCGCTAACTTCAGTCTTATTTTAGCGCAGAATGTCATAAAAAAAAAATTTGTAAAGCTATAAATTTTTTTTTCTCGCAGTTAATTTGCATTTAATTAGCTACTAATTATGTAAAATTTTCAACTTATTCCGCCAACCTATCGCCGCTAAAATAAGGGACGTCATTTTGTTTCACGGCAGCCATAGGAAATCTGAGACAGATATAAAATCATTAAAAGGGTGTACTCGTCTAATGCTGCCATCTTTCATTGTTCCACTGTAAAGAGATGATACGCAACATAGATTGGGCTAGGTTGAGAGGACGTACAAGGGATTTCGCGTATTTCCATTCGGCAAAATTGTTGTCTATTATGAATGCCCTCAATGAGTGGCAGGATAGGGAACATTCATCCAAAGTGATATTTACTGAACTAGGAGGGTCTGCTCGTTCTACCTCCAACACACATAGAGTAAATGTGTCCATAGTGTTCGGGCCCACTATAATCTCAGTCGCACTTCTATCCTATACTTCTATTGTCCCCTTTCTCCTCATTGGTGCAGCTTTTGTTTGAACGTTCTAAAGCATGAAAAAGTTGCATTAACGCTTTTAAGTATGGCAACGCCGTGCCGAACAGCGAATATTGTCAACAAAAATTTTTGAAATTTGAAAAATAAAAAAAAAATAAAATATAAAAAATGGAACAAATTCCCGACTTACAAAATCTCGAAACACATAATCTTCGACACGACCGCATGTCAACAGTTGATAATCCCAGCACGACCAAATTCCAATGATTCATAATCCCGACAGGACCAAGTCCCGCCCATTCATAATACCGACACGAAAACCCGCAATAAAATCCCGACATGATGTCATACAATATACACATCTTCCCGATCCAACACCGTCTAAGCTATTCAAAGTATTTCTGCGCAGAACACCTTTCCGGCATTCGAGATATCATGTTATCCGGATATTGTTTTGTCCAGATTTAGTTAAGTCTTGTAGGGATTTCTGAAAATTTTCGAGATATTGAGGTGCACCCATAAGAAATTAAAAAAAAAATATATGTATATTGTTCCATGTATGTAGTCTCACAAACGTAGGCTGGCATATAATGGCGCCTTTCGATCAACGGCCGCTTTACACAGATGCAGTCATTGGAACACCATCCTTCAAGCCATAAGATGCGCAACGGATCAGGCCTCTCTCTACTCATACAACTGGTACTACCAGTAGGAGCACATCTATAGCCAGGGGATATGAAGAGGAGTAGACTCTCTTTACAGGCCCATCGTTTATATTTCTCCACACTTAAACTCATACGTATAAATATTTCAAGAGAATCCGAAGCTTCTGGTCCCACATGCGTGTGTTGGGTCAGTCTTGTGCACCATTGCAAAACATACGCCTTTTGTACAGCATAATTCCGGCCTTTGCCCGATTCATTTATGCTATAAATATTTTTTCTCGCTGTTAATTTGCAATAAATTAGGTACTCATTATGTAAAATTTTCAACTTCTTCCGCCAACTTTTCGCCGATTGGTTTCCCTAACTTCAGTCTTATTTTAGCGCAGAATGTCATAAAAAAAAATTTTGTAAAGCTATAAATTTTTTTTTCTCGCAGTTAATTTGCACTAAATTAGGTACTCATTATGTAAAATTTTCAACTTATTCCGCCAACCTTTCGCCGATTGGTTTCGCTAACTTCAGTCTTATTTTAGCGCAGAATGTCATAAAAAAAAATTTTGTAAAGCTATACAATTTTTTTTCTCGCAGTTAATTTCCAATAAATTAGGTACTCATTATGTAAAATTTTCAATTTATTCCGCCAACCTTTCGCCGATTGGTTTCGCTAACTTCAGTCTTATTTTAGCGCAGAATGTCATAAAAAAAAAATTTGTAAAGCTATAAATTTTTTTTTCTCGAAGTTAATTTGCATTTAATTAGCTACTAATTATGTAAAATTTTCAACTTATTCCGCCAACCTATCGCCGCTAAAATAAGGGACGTCATTTTGTTTCACGGCAGCCATAGGAAATCTGAGACAGATATAAAATCATTAAAAGGGTGTACTCGTCTAATGCTGCCATCTTTCATTGTTCCACTGTAAAGAGATGATACGCAACATAGATTGGGCTAGGTTGAGAGGACGTACAAGGGATTTCGCGTATTTCCATTCGGCAAAATTGTTGTCTATTATGAATGCCCTCAATGAGTGGCAGGATAGGGAACATTCATCCAAAGTGATATTTACTGAACTAGGAGGGTCTGCTCGTTCTACCTCCAACACACATAGAGTAAATGTGTCCATAGTGTTCGGGCCCACTATAATCTCAGTCGCACTTCTATCCTATACTTCTATTGTCCCCTTTCTCCTCATTGGTGCAGCTTTTGTTTGAACGTTCTAAAGCATGAAAAAGTTGCATTAACGCTTTTAAGTATGGCAACGCCGTGCCGAACAGCGAATATTGTCAACAAAAATTTTTGAAATTTGAAAAATAAAAAAAAAATAAAATATAAAAAATGGAACAAATTCCCGACTTACAAAATCTCGAAACACATAATCTTCGACACGACCGCATGTCAACAGTTGATAATCCCAGCACGACCAAATTCCAATGATTCATAATCCCGACAGGACCAAGTCCCGCCCATTCATAATACCGACACGAAAACCCGCAATAAAATCCCGACATGATGTCATACAATATACACATCTTCCCGATCCAACACCGTCTAAGCTATTCAAAGTATTTCTGCGCAGAACACCTTTCCGGCATTCGAGATATCATGTTATCCGGATATTGTTTTGTCCAGATTTAGTTAAGTCTTGTAGGGATTTCTGAAAATTTTCGAGATATTGAGGTGCACCCATAAGAAATTAAAAAAAAAATATATGTATATTGTTCCATGTATGTAGTCTCACAAACGTAGGCTGGCATATAATGGCGCCTTTCGATCAACGGCCGCTTTACACAGATGCAGTCATTGGAACACCATCCTTCAAGCCATAAGATGCGCAACGGATCAGGCCTCTCTCTACTCATACAACTGGTACTACCAGTAGGAGCACATCTATAGCCAGGGGATATGAAGAGGAGTAGACTCTCTTTACAGGCCCATCGTTTATATTTCTCCACACTTAAACTCATACGTATAAATATTTCAAGAGAATCCGAAGCTTCTGGTCCCACATGCGTGTGTTGGGTCAGTCTTGTGCACCATTGCAAAACATACGCCTTTTGTACAGCATAATTCCGGCCTTTGCCCGATTCATTTATGTTGTGTATATGCTGCCAAGTTCTGTAGGTATTAATGCCACCCAAAATCCTGCCGCTCTACAGTGGGAGAGGGGATGCTTAAAAAGTTTTGAAACAACGCAAATGTAAATAGCTAGGAGCAATATGAGCTCAGATCCTTTGCCCATGTCTCCCCTTTCAATCATAGTGTCATGTATGTTGCCCATTTTGACTCGTTTTTTTGATGATTTTCCGACTGAGTGGATAATTTATGTATTTTATATACTTGGTTGGGAGACAAACCGGTTGCGACGTTGCATCATCATCAGTGTACTTTTTCGTTCCCGAGATTTACAGTCATTGCACTTCCATCCTTAGCATGAACATCTGTTTGGAAGGCATTGCATGAGTCAGGAATTCACAGGAAAACACAAGTCCATGTTGGGTCAATCTTGACACCGCTAAGCCGTTTCTTTGCTATATTATCTATTAAGATATGACATTGTTTTCGGTGTTCCCAAATAAGCGGAGACCTTCAAAGTTTCCATCTTATAGCTGTCGACAATGATGTGACTGATAAAGCGCCAGTACACCAATCCCCTCCTCTTTGATAGAAGTAACTACTTGGTTTTGATCTTGATGTGAGACACACCACGAAATAACCACTTTTAGGTACAGCTCCAAGACGCAAGCTTCGTTTTGCATGGACTTTTACCAACATGGGTCTTTAGTTCAATTACCACGACAGTTTATCAAAGCGTTGACGAAGGGCTTCCGTCTTCTCCACAATACTCTAGATCCAATCTTATATTCGCACCGAATTTGGTGATGATTCGAATGAGTTGTGAAACTATACGTCTTTAAGGTGAAGTGTACCCATGATATTAGGAGGGGCACAGCTATCAGATATAGAAGCAGCAAAAATCATAGGTCCTAGAAAGCTTCTAATATTTGCCTGGAGGACGGAGTTATTTTATAACACAGATCCTTGTTTCTGGTAGAGTTTTTCATTTTGGTCGTTGAGCAAACTTCTGGTAACATTATAAACTCATTTAGTTTATGTGAGGTCCTCAAGGAACAGCCAGTTCAAGCTCACCCAAGGTGAAACGTAAATATCTCCTTCTGAGGATGTCAGAAATTTTCTCAACATGAGTTCCAATTTCCACTGTTAATATTTCAAACATAAATGTAGTACAATACAGTATTAATATATTTATTTATTAATATATATATATCAATGTTGTGTGTGCACAAGTATTCATGTCGGCTGGTTTGTAAGCCACTTACGAAAACGAGTAAATGCCACTGGCATCCGATTTGTTGGATTTGCTCATGAAGTTGTTAAACAGATTGTCGGTGTAGATACAGCACGCGTTCGGTCGTTCGTATGGTCGTATGTATGCTCGACTGTCGTTCGCTTTGCTCTTACCTCATATCTAGTAGCTATAGTAGGTCGTCCTTACAGTGGATTTGGTAGCAGTCAGTATATGATAGGAGAGTATATTTAAGTAGATATCTACTCTATCCACCAACCACCATAAAAACCACCCAGCAAAATCATAAGCTAAGAGCTTTACTGTTTTTTTTTTTTTGATTTTTGGTTTTGCTTGCCTGTCGCATCTCTCTTCTACATCCTCCACACGCCGTCTGTGGGTGCATTATTGTTATATGGCTGTTTGCCAGAGTAACGACTACGACAACGCGTTTGGTCCTTCTGTACCTTCATCATTTTTCGTATGATTAGTTTTATGTAATTTTATCAAGAGTATTTTAGGGATTTGTGTAGCTTTTACTTATGCTCTGTGGTATTTCATTTGAAAATCGTTTTGTGTTTTGTGTTTTTGTTTATTTTTCCAATTTGCCTTATTGTTCGTCGCCCTCTCGCCATCAATTTGTCTTGGTTGCTTTGGGCGCTGGGCGTTGAGTATTTGCGCGAAGAGTGTTTATAGCGTGATAATGAAATTTATTAAAATTTATGAGTACTCGCATATAAATATTCTCAAATTGATTAGTCATGGGTTTTATGAGGTGTTGTTGACCACCATAAAAAAGGCTACCGCAAAAATTCAACCGCAAATTTTTTTGATATTTTGTTAAACATAATTTTACTATAACTTTTTATCACAATACCAATTTCCATCAAAACTTAATGGTCGTGAATGCCATAGTTACTGACATACACTTGTTATAATTAGAAACGAGTTTGAAGGGCAAATTTCAACGTAGCAAATTAAAAAATACATTTTTATATATTGCTGATTTTTGATAGCCTTGTAAGTACTTATTATTGTAAAAAATTTAATGAGCTGATAGGCCTTAGTTAAATAAAACACAATATTTAAAGTTGTGTTTTAGTTTTACTTCGTCGATATTTCGATTTCAGTCTGAAATCATCTTCAGGACTGTCAAACACAAATAGAAAAAAGGACTATTAGAATAATATTATATTTTGCATATAGGTATATAATAAAGCAACTTACACATATGACTATGTTTGATCGACTGATCAGATGTTCAAAAATTAAGTATAATAAAGCATAACAACGAAAGTAAACAATAGAAAATACCGCAAGTGTAAACAAATTTTTGCAATAACAATAATACATAGGACAAAGAACAATAAGACAGATAAAATGCATGAGCCATAACTATGGTGTTTAGTTGTTGTCATTGGATAGATTTTGAGCGGGATGTTGGCTGGACGCTGTTTGAATTTGCTGAGCACCGTGAAGCTTGCACTGCATTTTGTTGTTGTTTCAGCAATAGATGTCGATATGCATATGCACATTGGTCGGTGTCGCTTTTAAAATTCATTCTCTTATCATTAGGTGTGCTCATAATATGGAGCATTTCCAAAGTAAAACGCTTATTATAATGTTTCTCAATATCCAAGATAGAAACATTTTTGAAGTCAGGATAGTGACCAGTATCCTTACAATGCGCTGTCAAGGCCGTCTTATTGTCCGAAGCAATGTTTCTAAGCTTTATATTGGACTTATGACCGGAAATCCTTGTCTTTAGCTTTAATTTGGTTGTCCCCACATATACCTTATCGCATAAGTGGGACCCGTCACCGTTGCATGGAATTTTATAAATGATGTTGGATTTCTCATCTTTCGAGATTCTGTCCTTAGTATTGCTGTAAACCTGTCGTAACGTATTGTTATATGTGAACGCTAGTGTAATTTTCTCTTTATCATATAATTGCGATGTCTTTATTCTCTCCGATATTCCTGGAACATATACTATAGACTTGTATATTTTACTTTTCGTTTCACGTGTTGCCTCATCATTAGAGGTTCTAATTTTGAAATTTCGTATGAGTTTGTTGATGAGATTACTGGGGAATTCATTTTCTTCTAGAGTTTTCTTTATAATCGCAATATTCTTTCCATGGTATATTCTGTCGCTAATAGTGAGTACCCTACTGATGAAGTTTTTGGCTGTATTTAAAATTGTTTTCCTTTCATGGTGTGAGTTGTAGTTGATTAATCTTCCCGAAGCTGTGGGTTTTTTGTACCAGTCAAAATATATTTTATTGTTGTGCGTGTTTATTAGCATGTCAAGGTATGGTAGTTGACCGTCTTTTTCGACCTCCACTGTAAATCTGATGTTCTTGTTGTAGCTGTTGAGTTCCTTCAGCATATTCTCTACTTCATCCGTTTTGACAATCGCAAATAAATCATCTACATATTTAGTTAGTAGGCGTGGTTTACATTTGGCTTCCATCTCAAATCTTGTTAGCAGCTCTTCCATGACGATGTCTGCTATGACCCAGCCTCCCCGGTCATAGCAGACATCGTCATGGAAGAGCTGCTAACAAGATTTGAGATGGAAGCCAAATGTAAACCACGCCTACTAACTAAATATGTAGATGATTTATTTGCGATTGTCAAAACGGATGAAGTAGAGAATATGCTGAAGGAACTCAACAGCTACAACAAGAACATCAGATTTACAGTGGAGGTCGAAAAAGACGGTCAACTACCATACCTTGACATGCTAATAAACACGCACAACAATAAAATATATTTTGACTGGTACAAAAAACCCACAGCTTCGGGAAGATTAATCAACTACAACTCACACCATGAAAGGAAAACAATTTTAAATACAGCCAAAAACTTCATCAGTAGGGTACTCACTATTAGCGACAGAATATACCATGGAAAGAATATTGCGATTATAAAGAAAACTCTAGAAGAAAATGAATTCCCCAGTAATCTCATCAACAAACTCATACGAAATTTCAAAATTAGAACCTCTAATGATGAGGCAACACGTGAAACGAAAAGTAAAATATACAAGTCTATAGTATATGTTCCAGGAATATCGGAGAGAATAAAGACATCGCAATTATATGATAAAGAGAAAATTACACTAGCGTTCACATATAACAATACGTTACGACAGGTTTACAGCAATACTAAGGACAGAATCTCGAAAGATGAGAAATCCAACATCATTTATAAAATTCCATGCAACGGTGACGGGTCCCACTTATGCGATAAGGTATATGTGGGGACAACCAAATTAAAGCTAAAGACAAGGATTTCCGGTCATAAGTCCAATATAAAGCTTAGAAACATTGCTTCGGACAATAAGACGGCCTTGACAGCGCATTGTAAGGATACTGGTCACTATCCTGACTTCAAAAATGTTTCTATCTTGGATATTGAGAAACATTATAATAAGCGTTTTACTTTGGAAATGCTCCATATTATGAGCACACCTAATGATAAGAGAATGAATTTTAAAAGCGACACCGACCAATGTGCATATGCATATCGACATCTATTGCTGAAACAACAACAAAATGCAGTGCAAGCTTCACGGTGCTCAGCAAATTCAAACAGCGTCCAGCCAACATCCCGCTCAAAATCTATCCAATGACAACAACTAAACACCATAGTTATGGCTCATGCATTTTATCTGTCTTATTGTTCTTTGTCCTATGTATTATTGTTATTGCAAAAATTTGTTTACACTTGCGGTATTTTCTATTGTTTACTTTCGTTGTTATGCTTTATTATACTTAATTTTTGAACATCTGATCAGTCGATCAAACATAGTCATATGTGTAAGTTGCTTTATTATATACCTATATGCAAAATATAATATTATTCTAATAGTCCTTTTTTCTATTTGTGTTTGACAGTCCTGAAGATGATTTCAGACTGAAATCGAAATATCGACGAAGTAAAACTAAAACACAACTTTAAATATTGTGTTTTATTTAACTAAGGCCTATCAGCTCATTAAATTTTTTACAATAATAAATACATTTTTAGACATATATTTTTCGTTCCCGGCCATAGAAAATGGAATATTTCATCATTATTGTGCTTTTTATCCTAGAAATCTATTTCGATAATTGCGCGTGAATCCTCAAATAAATGGAGGTTGCGATTTGGGGCACGCTTTTGACATTATCAGCGGCTCATTCCATTTCACGTCTTTATTTTTTTTTGCCTCAAAAAATTTTGTTTCCGATTGATCGGCAATTGAATTCGATAAAATGCAATCGATATTTTATTCACCTATTTTTTCAACTGTCAATAACTTTGTCAAAAATTAACCGATTATCATGAATTTTTCTTTGAAATGTTCGCTATTACATTTACTTTTATATAAATATATAAACAATAGCATATAGTTTAAAACAAAATATATGACTTTTTCAAATATTAATTTCTCAAAAAAGGTTATCTTTTTTTGTTTAAAGTTTTTCTACATCGAGCGAACAGTTCATATTTCAACTTGGCCAAATGCCTATTAGCCAAACTTGTTGTTTTCGAGATATGAATTTTTGAATATTAAACATTTTTTCCCTCATATATTGATGCAATACCTCACGTGCTTTGTCAAAAATTAACCGATTCTCATGATATTTTCTTTGAAATGTTCGTTATTACTTTTAATTTTATATAAATTTATAAAATATAGCATATAGTTAAAAAACATTTTTTTAGTATTTAGTAAAAATTTATGACTTTTTCAAAACTTAATATTTCAAAAAAAGTAAATTTTTTTTTTTTGTTTAAACTTTTCTATATCGAGTGAACAGTTTATATTTTAACTTGGGTGAATATCTATTAGCCAAAACTCGCTGTTTTCGAAATGTGAGTTTTTGAATATTAAACTTTTTTTCGCCATATATTAATCCAATACATATCAGCATAAAGGGCCTATGGTCGAAGTTCGACCAATTTGTATTTTTTTTTTTTCAATTTTCGAGCTGCATTTAAATAATAATAAACTAAGTTGAAATAAAAGAATATATAATAAAATAAAATAAAATAAGAAATAAAATAAATTAGCATAAAAGACAATATAAAAAGTTTAATGTTATATTTTTGTAGCAAATTTATTTTTTTTTTGTTCAGTATAAGACGCGTTTTATCTAAAATGAGAATTAAATCTGCAAATGCAAAAACATTTTCGGACAAATTTGCCATTAATTGTTATAAATAAATTTAGTGAGTTTCAACAAAAATTAACTCAATATTTGTGATTTCATGTTTTTTTGAAAGCAACTAAAATAAAAAACAAAGAATCTGTTGAAGACCTATGTATTTACGTGTAAGTGAAATTTGCCACAAAAAAGGGCCGGTCAAAAATTAATTCTATTTAAGATTTTATTGTACGCTACAAATTATTTTGGAACAATTTTTTTAGGATTTTGGTAGAGGCCACTATAGGTAAGTGGCAACAATGGGAAACCATGTTTTATTCTTTCACCGACTGGCACGTACGCATATGTATGTAGGTGAAACATTTGAGCAACACGCGTAGTATCTTTTCGAATTTCTAATTCGGTGGGGTTACATAATATGTTGGTGTGTGTTTTAGAGCCCTTACATACTTGGTCCTACAGATGGCGCGCTTTTGTGCACGACAGTAAATTTCGATATTTGGAGAGATTGTTCGAATTTACAAAAAACTTTTTCTATTAATTATAAAAAAAATAGAGTAATATTTGTTCACAAAAATAGGCCTATGTACTGCGGCTGATCCATACAAATCGATTCATATAACTTTTATATGATTTTACGTACGCTAACTATGCGAAACAGCCTGTAAATTGATTGTATGGAAATCTTGTTAGCGTATTAATATATAGATTAATTAAAATATCACATTTATTATTGAAAACGTTCATTTCTTATTATTTTGCTATTTATATAAAAGTTAATGTAATAACGAACATATCAAAAAAAAAATAATGAGAATCGATTAATTTTTGACAAAGTTATTGACAGTTGAGAAAATAGGTGAATAAAATATCGATTGCATTTTATCGAATTCAATTGCCAATCAATCCGAAAAAAAAAATTTTTTTGAGGCGAAAAAAAAAACACGGGTTTCATTATTTTGACCAAAGAACAACATATTTAAATTTCATCGAACTCAAAAATCATGTCCTACGCGGACCGGGTGTCTTGAAATGGAATGAGCCCAGCGTCATTCTGTTTGGCAAATGAGACGCTTAACGAACAATACGTGCTTTAGCGATATCGTCCGTTAATGATACTCTGAAGCTTACGGTTTCGTTTATCGTCTAGCTTTACGTTACTCGTCAACTGCACGATAGCAATTGTCAAATTTGTTTTAATTTTTTGATTT
Organism: Eurosta solidaginis; assembly: GCF_040869045.1. Lineage (NCBI taxonomy): Eukaryota > Metazoa > Arthropoda > Insecta > Diptera > Tephritidae > Eurosta > Eurosta solidaginis. The sequence goes on along the minus strand of NC_090323.1, from coordinate 204,099,923 downwards.
TTGACACTTAGTTTTCGCTTTCACACCAGCTGTTCGTGATAGAGAATTTATTTGTTTCCCTGTATTTATTTAATTTTTTTTTTACTTATTTTTATAATTTCTATTTCTAAAATTCATTGTCTTTTTATACTTTTAAATTTTTTATATTATTTTTTTTATTGTTTTCGGTTTCGTTAAACAAAACAATTTCTATATGTTATTTCTGTTTTTTTTTTTTTTTTTTTGTTGTGTTATTGTTTAATTTTATCTTGATTTGGATTATTTTGATTCATTTTATTTAAAAAAAAAATTTATTTACTGTATTTTATTTGTTATATATCATTTTTTTATAAATATATTACAACAGGTAGTCTACATATAGAATATACATATCAAACCCTGAGGAGATGAAGCCTTTTTTTCAGTCTTTTTTAAGTACAGCTTTTATATTTTCTTAAGAACTTCTTTTACTTTTAAGGATTTTTTTAATTTTTTCCTTTTTCACTTTTTACAGCTTTTTTACTTCTTTCGCTTTTATTAATTTCTACTTCTATTCCTTTTTTTTAGTTTTTTTTTTTTTTCAACTAAATTTTTTTTTTTTATTTTTATACCCAGATGTATATGTACAGGACATTTATTATAACTTTGATAGGATAGCGGTTGGTTGTACAGGTATAAAGGAATCGATATAGATATATACTTACATACATATATCAAATATATACTTACATACATATATCAAAATCATCAGTATCGAAAAAGAATTAAGCCATGTCCGTCCGTTCGTCTGTCCGCCACTTAGCAAATACTGAGATATTTTCACCAAATTCGATATACGGGCTTATATGGACCCAAATTAGATTGCTATTGAAAAAGAGCGAAATCGGACTATAAAAACGCCCACTTTTTCGATATCGAACATTAAGAAAAATGGAAAAAATTAGATAATTCAAAAACGAATACCGCTGAGCTAATGAAATTTGGTAGGTGACTGGTTTTACGACGCAAAACATAAGAACAAAATTTTGGAATATGGGCGTGGCAGTTTAACAAGCCGTAAATCAAAAGCATTTAAAGATATTACATTGAAATTTGGCAAAGACACTATCCTTGCCAAATTATATAGACTGAGAGCATATAATCTAAATCGTTAAAGACCACGCCCACCTTTCCTAAAGGTTCTAACCTTAACAAAGTTTGCAATAACTCTATGGTATTTAACTACTTTTGACTGGTATTATACCACAGTAGTGGTATGGTTGAGCTAAGAACAAAACTTAAACAAATTTTCAAAATTGGCGTGACCTGCCCCTTTTTTTTTTTTTGTTACCTTTTCCAAAATACTTTTAATGCCATAAGTCAATCAAAAATCTCCCAATCCTAACGAAATTTGGCATAAAATTTTTTTTCATATCTAGAGCTGTTTGCTATGAAAAGGAGCGAAATCGCCTGGAAGTCACTCCTGAAAGCCTTGCGCAGCAAACAATAACAGCGTTTCAAGTGCACAGCTGGGTATGTAATGTTCGGTTTCATCCTACTTAAACTTTCTTACTTGTTTTACGTTAATTTTTAAAAAAATTAACGTTGTTAATTAATTAACTTTTTTACGGTTTAAATTTTACACATAGGTTTTTTTTTTACGGATTTAAATTTTTTTTTTATTTGTATATTGTTAAGTTTTTTGTTACGTTTTAAATTTTTTTTTGGCGTTTTTTTACGTTTTAATTCAAAAAAAAATTTTTTGTGTTCAAATATTGTTTTAGTATTTTGGATTTTTTAATTATTTTGAATTCTTACTAAACTGGTTTCAATTCATCAAATGTTTTCAGAAGAATTTTACCTTAAACGTGGCAGGATGGGAAATGCAAGAACTGTTTATATTATACTGAGTAGACTGGGTCGATTTATTAACCGATATCGCGCCATCGATTTTTAGATAGGATTTGGGCTCAGGGAAAAAAGTTCCACTACGCATACCCAAAAAAATAATTTTCGAGCCTGCGAAATTTCATTTTTTTTTACTTTTTTTCGACTTTGATTTTTGGGTTTTTTTTATTGACCTACTAAAAAAATTTCTTATGATTGTAAATTTTTTTTTTTCTTTTCAAAAAACTGTTATCGATAACGTTTTTAGCGGACTTTTTTAGGTCGGACAGGGTATACATATGAACATTTTTTAGTAGGTCATGAAAAAAACCTTAAAAATCAAAGTCGAAAAAAGTCAAAAAAATAAAATTTCGTAGGCTCGAAAATTATTTTTTTGGGTATGCGCAGTGGAACTTTTTTTCCTGATCCGAAATCCTATCAAAAAACCGATGGCGCGATATCGGTTAACTTTCGTCCATACAAATCGATCCACCCTAATACTGAGGTTCCAAATCATTAAACTTATTACGAACGACATACAATAGTAAATCCGCTCGATATTTGTGTGCTTTCAATTGCTTTCAATTAGATATCCAAATAAAATAAACTAACAAATGAATAATCAACATCAACAAATCGCAGTATAATCATCTTTCATCGGCATTTTAAATTCGTAAATATTTTTGTCGTTGCATTTGTTGCTGGCTGTCATTTATTCATTCATTGTTTAAGTGGCTTTCAGTCGGTTAATCCTTAATAATCCGCATAAACATGTTCTACAAAACTCTGCACAGAACCGGCACGCCATTCAAAATCACCTGATACATACATACAAACATTAGCATGAGAAAATTATTGGAATGTGCGTATTTTTGTGCTAACATATGAATTGCTTTTTCAATTTAAATACTTTTTAATTCTTACTTATTCAGTGTTGGAAGCAAGCAAATCTCATTCTATGACCTAACTTCGAAGAATTTTTTTTAAATCCGACGACTCGATATTTTAGCTTAGTTGGCATTAAGCCAAACACAAAAATTGCGCACAGACACACCCATGCTTTAAGCAAATCTTTTTTTTATTTTTTGTGGAAACTGACCTTCCTTTGAGGATTAAATAAACATCAAAATGAAAAGGTGTGTGCTCGAAATAGAATTTGCCTTATTTGTGAGTACTGTGCTCAAATGCCAGAATCAAAAATGTGTGGAACTCCGCACTCGAGATGATGTGGGTTAAGGTCTCTTAAGCTAGCCCAACCTTTTCAGCCCAATCAAAAAACGAGACCGTACTAAATTGCACAACATTTATTACTAATTTAGTACCGATTAATTAAATTTATTACCCTTGTATTTTAAAAAATATCGAGGGTTGGGCTAGCTTAAAGTTAAGCCAGCCCAACCCATATGCACAATCATAAAACGAGACCGTACTAAATTGCACAACATCTATTACTAATTTAGTACCGATTAATTAAATTTATTACCCTTGTATTTTAAAAAATATCGAGGGCTGGGCTAGCTTAAGTTTAAGCCAGCCCACCCATATGCACAAATAAAAAAACGAGACCGTACTAAACTGCAAAACATTTATTACTAATTTAGTACCGGTTAATTAAATTTATTACCCTTGTATTTTAAAATATATCGAGGGTTGGGCTAGCTTAAGTTTAAGCCAACCCAACCCATATGCACAATCAAAAAACGAGACCGTACTAAACTGCAAAACATTTATTACTAATTTAGTACCGGTTAATTAAATTTATTACCCTTGTATTTTAAAAAATATCGAGGGTTGGGCTAGCTTAAATTTAAGCCAGCCCAACCCATATGCACAATCAAAAAACGAGACCGTACTAAATTGCACAACATTTATTACTAATTTAGTACCGGTTAATGAAATTTATTACAAGCCAACCCAACCCATATGCACAATCAAAAAACGAGGCCGTACTAAACTGCAAAACATTTATTACTAATTTAGTACCGGTTAATTAAATGTATTACCCTTGTATTTTAAAAAATATCGAGGGTTGGGCTAGCTTAAATTTAAGCCAGCCCAACCCATATGCACAATCAAAAAACGAGACCGTACTAAATTGCAGAACATTTATTACTAATTTAGTACCGATTAATTAAATTGATTACCCTTGTATTTTAAAAAATATCGAGGGTTGGGCTAGCTTAAGTTTAAGCCAACCCAACCCATATGCACAATCAAAAAACGAGACCGTACTAAACTGCAAAACATTTATTACTAATTTAGTACCGGTTAATTAAATTTATTACCCTTGTATTTTAAAAAATATCGATGCATAATCAAAAAACGAGACCGTACTAAACTGCAAAACATTTATTACTAATTTAGTACCGGTTAGTTAAATTTATTACCCTTGTATTTTAAAAAATATCGAGGGTTGGGCTAGTTTAAGTTTAAGCCAACCCAACCCATATGCACAATCAAAAAACGAGACCGTACTAAACTGCAAAACATTTATTACTAATTTAGTACCGGTTAATTAAATTTATTACCCTTGTATTTTAAAAAATATCGAGGGTTGGGCTAGCTTAAGTTTAAGCCAGCCCAACCCATATGCACAATCAAAAAACGAGACCGTACTAAACTGCTCAACATTTATTACTAATTTAGTACCGGTTAATTAAATTTATTACCCTTGTATTTTAAAAAATATCGAGGGTTGGGCTAACTTAAGTTTAAGCCAACCCAACCCATACGCACAATCAAAAAACGAGACCGTACTAAACTGCAAAACATTTATTACTAATTTAGTACCAGTTAATTAAATTTATTACCTTTGTATTTTAACAAATATCGAAGGTTGGGGATCACGTTTAATGCTAAATGCCGACCGGACAGTAATAAAGTTATAAGCAAAACTTATGTATATGATTCGATCTACGGAAAGGGGGTTTTGGTCCCTAACTCCAAATTTTGGGGATTTTTTGGAAATTATAAAAATGCACTTTTTGTATACTCGAGCAGACCTACAACTTGATGTATAGATCGCAAGAAGCATACTTAAACTTTTTTTATTTTGTCACAGTTTTATTTATAAGTTCTTTTATATCAGTAATAAAATAATACAATGAATGGTGTTTTGTATTTGTTTTCAAAGTTTTATATCGAATTATCTAGGTGTACATTGTATATGTACATCCAATTTTTCTATAAAATAAAATTTTTAGCCTTTGTTTTAATGGAATATACATATATAACATTCGTAAAAGCTAAAAAAAAACTCAAATCAATTATTTAAGTACGTTGTTCGTAATAAAAATTGTAAATGCTTCGAATATTTTTAAACGTCCGGGAGCCCTGAAATGGTGAAATTTGCGGGGCAGATAATTTCTTTAGGTTCCAACTTTTAACTTGGACACACAACAAAGTTCTAATTTTTAGTTCGGACCCACCTTCGTTCAGCCAGATAATTTGTGCGAGATAATTTGAGCAAGATAACTTGCTTAGTTTGGACACTACCAATGATGAATACTATTTCAAAGATAGATGGCGCTGCTTAATCATGTAGCTATTTAGTGCCAAATTATGTAAAACGCGGGGAAGGACTCAATTTGTCTATCCTAAATCAAATTTAGTATTTTGTCACGGCGTTCACACCCCCAGTAAATCAGAGTAGCGACAAAATTCTGTCAGAAAAAATCGTCTCTGTCAAATACATTAAAGAGGCCTTTGGGCACCGCCCACCAGTTTTTTTTTGTGATAGCTGCATGTGTTTTGTGCGCGCTCTTTCACGAAGACTTGTACAATCTAAATTTTGAACAAAAATTGATTTAGTTATATATGCAGTACAAAAAATTTTCATTTTTAGACTTGAACCTATTCGCGGATATTAAATAATTGATGTAACATTTTAAGGAATACATCTTTAATTGGATTGATTCAAACCCCCTTTCCGTAGATCGAATCATATACATAAGTTTTGCTTACAACTTTAATACTGTCCGGTCGGCATTTAGCATTAAACGTGATCCCCAACCTTCGATATTTTTTAAAGTACAAAGGTAATAAATTTAATTAACCGGTACTAAATTAGTAATAAATGTTTTGCAGTTTAGTACGGTCTCGTTTTTTGATTGTGCATATGAGTTGGGTCGGCTTAAATTTAAGCTAGCCCAACCCTCGATATTTTTTAAAATACAAGGGTAATAAATTTAATTAACCGGTACTAAATTAGTAATAAATGTTTTGCAGTTTAGTACGGTCTCGTTTTTTGATTGTGCATATGGGTTGGGTTGGCTTAAACTTAAGCTAGCCCAACCCTCGATATTTTTTAAAATACAAGGGTAATAAATTTAATTAACCGGTACTAAATTAGTAATAAATGTTTTGCAGTTTAGTACGGTCTCGTTTTTTGATTGTGCATATGGGTTGGGCTGGCTTAAACTTAAGCTAGCCCAACCCTCGATATTTTTTAAAATACAAGGGTAATAAATTTAATTAACCGGTACTAAATTAGTAATAAATGTTTTGCAGTTTAGTACGGTCTCGTTTCTTGATTGTGCATATGGGTTGGGCTGGCTTAAACTTAAGCTAGCCCAACCCTCGATATTTTTTTAAAATACAAGGGTAATCAATTTAATTAATCGGTACTAAATTAGTAATAAATGTTGTGCAATTTAGTACGGTCTCGTTTTTTGATTGTGCATATGGGTTGGGCTGGCTTAAACTTAAGCTAGCCCATCGATATTTTTTTAAAATACAAGGGTAATCAATTTAATTAATCGGTACTAAATTAGTAATAAATGTTGTGCAATTTAGTACGGTCTCGTTTTTTGATTGTGCATATGGTTTGGGCTGGCTTAAACTTAAGCTAGCCCAACCCTCGATATTTTTTAAAATACAAGGGTAATAAATTTAATTAATCGGTACTAAATTAGTAATAAATGTTGTGCATGTTGGGCTGAAAACGTTGGGCTAGCTTAAGAGACCTTGTGGGTTAATTGAATAGAAATTTAGATTTCACAGAGTAAATGTAATTTAATAAGCAAATATTAAGAGCAGCAATATTTGGAATGAATAAAATCTAATCAAATTAATGTATCGCATTATTTTTATGAAATTAGAATTTTTAATTGTTTTATACATATGTATGATATGAGAATATTATATGTACATATGTATGTAATATACGAGTATAGTATATATTGATATTGTGACGAATATTAGCATCTCTAAGCTGTTATTAAATAATCACGCAACAATAAAAACATGAACCAGCCACTCTTATGTACGTGTACACATTAAAGCTATCAACACATATGTAGAAGGCGACGAAGAGCTATCTCACACACACAGATGTAGTCATCAGCCGAAGTAATTACTTACACATAAACACACATATGGCTATAAACTACAAATATACATGTACTTATATAGCTGGTAACTAACCAAGCATGAGCTACAACTTTTCGGGAAATTACTAGACTTTAAGAGAAATGGGTTAACGAGGAAACCGAGAGTATAAAAGCAGCGCAATTTGAGTAATAACGAATCAGTTTTGATTTAAACACGCTATTGGTTGTGAAGTATAATTGAATTTGCATGAATATCATAAATTCCCTAAATTCGTTACAATATGTAATAAATACAAATTAAAGTAAATTCCTTCATGATAAACTAAATAAAATAAATTAAGTAATATTGAAAAAAATGTAAATAAATAAAATGCAATAAAATAATATAAAAATTAGTTAAAATGAAATTGAAATTAAAATTAACATTGAAGTTAATTAAAACTAGTTCTAAAATTAAAATGGATAAGAAAATTTAAATGAAAAAGAAAGTTAAAATTTAAACTAACAAGTAAGAAAGGCTAAGTTCGGGTGTAACCGAACATTACATACTCAGTTGAGAGCTATGGAGACAAAGTAAGGGAAAATCACCATGTTGTAAAAAGAACCTAGGGTAACCCTGGAATGTGTTTGTATGACATGTGTATCAAATGGAAGGTATTAAAGAGTATTTTAAGAGGAAGTGGACCATAGTTCTATGGATGGACGCCATTTAGGGATATCGCCATAAAGGTGGACCAGGCCTGACTCTAGAATTTGTTTGTACGATATGGGTATCAAATGAAATGTGTTAATGATAATTTTAAAAGGGAGTGGGCCTAAGTTCTATAGGTGGACGCCTTTTCGAGATATCGCCTGACTCTAGAATTTGTTTGTACGATATGGGTATCAAATGACATGTGTTAATGATAATTTTAAAAGGGAGTGGGCCTAAGTTCTATAGGTGGACGCCTTTTCGGAATATCGTTATAAAAGTGGACCAGGGTTGACTTTAGAATGCGTTTGTACAATGTGGGTATCAAACGAAAGGTGTTAATAAGTGTTTTAAAACGGAGTGGGCCTTAGTTCTATAGGTGGACGCCTTTTCGGAATATCGTTATAAAAGTGGACCAGGGGTGACTCTAGAATGCGTTTGTACAATATGGGTATCAAATGAAAGGTGTTAATGTGTATTTTAAAAGGGCGTGGGCCTTAGTTCTATAGGTGGACGCCTTTTCGAGATATCGCCATAAAGGTGGACCAGGGGTGACTCTAGAATTTGTTTGTACGATATGGGTATCAAATGAAAGGTGTTAATGAGTATTTTAAAAGGGCGTGGTCCTTATTTCTATAGGTGGACGCCTTTTCGAAATATCGCCATAAAGGTGGACCAGGGGTGACTCTAGAATTTGTTTGTACTATACGGGTATCAAATGAAAGGTGTTAATGAGTATTTTGAAAGGGAGTGGGCCTTAGTTCTAAAGGTGGACGCCTTTTCGGAATATCGTTATAAAAGTGGACCAGGGTTGACTCTAGAATGCGTTTGTACAATATGGGTATCAAACGAAAGGTGTTAATAAGTGTTTTAAAAGGGAGTGGGCCATAGTTCTATAGGTGGACGCCTTTTCGGAATATCGTTATAAAAGTGGACCAGGGGTGACTCTAGAATGCGTTTGTATAATATGGGTATCAAATGAAAGGTGTTAATGAGTATTTTAAAAGGGCGTGGGCCTTAGTTCTATAGGTGGACGCCTTTTCGAGATATCGCGATAAAGGTGGACCAGGGGTGACTCTAGAATTTGTTTGTACGATATGGGTATCAAATGAAAGGTGTTATTGAGTATTTTAAAAGGGCGTGCTCCTTAGTTCTATAGGTGGACGCCTTTTCGAGATATCGCCATAAACGTGGACCAGGGGTGACTCTAGAATGTGTTTGTACGATATGAGTATCAAATTAAAGGTATTAATGAGAGTTTTAAAATGGAGTGGCCCTTAGTTGTATATGTGAAGGCGTTTTCGAGATATCGACCAAAATGTGGACCCAGGTGATCCAGAACATCATCTGGCGGGTACCGCTAATTTATTTATATATGTAATACCACGAACAGTATTCCTTCCAAGATTCCAAGGGCTTTTGATTTCGCCCTGCAAAACTTTTTCATTTTCTTCTACTTAATATGGTAGGTGTCACACCCATTTTACCAAGTTTTTTTCTAAAGTTATATTTTGCGTCAATAGACCAATACAATTACCATGTTTCATCCCTTTTTTCGTATTTGGTATATAATTATGGCATTTTTTTCATTTTTCGTAATTTTCGATATCGAAAAAGTGGGCGTGATCATAGTCGGATTTCGGCCATTTTTTACACCAATACAAAGTGAGTTCAGATAAGTACGTCAACTGAGTTTAGTAAAGATATATCGATTTTTGCTCAAGTTATCGTGTTAACGACCGAGCGGAAGGACAGACGGTCGACTGTGTATAAAAACTGGGCGTGGCTTCAACCGATTTCGCCCTTTTTCACAGAAAACAGTTATCGTCCTAGAATCTAAGCCTCTACCAAATTTCACAAGGATTGGTAAATTTTTGTTCGACTTATGGCATTAAAAGTATCCTAGACAAATTAAATGAAAAAGGGCGGAGCCACGCCCATTTTGAAATTTTCTTTTATTTTTGTATTTTGTTGCACCATATCATTACTGGAGTTGAATGTTGACATAATTTACTTATATACTGTAAAGATATTAACTTTTCTTTTAAAATTTGAATTTAAAAAAAAAAAATTTTAAAAGTGGGCGTGGTCGTTCTCCGATTTTGCTAATTTTTATTAAACAGGCATATAGTAATAAGTGTAACGTTCCTGCCAAATCATGATATCTTCAACGACTGCCAAATTACAGCTTGCAAAACTTCTAAATTACCTTCTTTTAAAAGTGGGCGGTGCCACGCCCATTGTCCAAAATTTTACTAGTTTTCTATTCTGCGTCATAAGTTCAACTCACCTACCAAGTTTCATCGCTTTATCCGTATTTGGTAAGGAATTATCGCACTTTTTCGATTTTTCGAAATTTTCGATATCGAAAAAGTGGGCGTGGTTATTGTCCGATATCGTTCATTTTAAATAGAGATCTGAGATGAGTGCCCAGGAACCTACATACCAAATTTCATCAAGATACCTCAAAATTTACTCAAGTTATCGTGTTAACGGACAGACGGACGGACGGACGGACATGGCTCAATAGAATTTTTTTTCGATACTGATGATTTTGATATATGGAAGTCTATATCTATCTCGATTCCTTTATACCTGTACAACCAACAGTTATCCAATCAAAGTTAATATACTCTGTGAGCTCTGCTCAACTGAGTATAAAAACAAAGTTATCTTCACAGCGTGTCGGAGGAAAGGTACTTTTTTTAGATTTGTCATTGAACGTTCTTTATATTTTGCAATGCTTTAATATATTTTATTGATCTTTTTTTTTTTATTCATTTATTTATATTTTTATTATTATTTATTTTGATTTTGTCATTGTTAATTATTATTTTTATTTATCTTTACCTAAAATAAGCTCTAGTAAGAACACCGCTTTGTTTATTTTACGTTGTTTTAATCATATTTTATTTTATATTTTTATGTTTTTTTTAATTTTTTTCTATTTACTCTTTTTCTTATTTTTTAATTTTAATTTCATTGTTTTTTTTTATTAAAATTTTTTATTTACAATTTTTTTTTATAATTTTTTTTTTTTTTTTCATTTTTAAATTGTTTGTTTTTTTTATAAATTTTGTATACTCTGCGTGCTTTGCGCTGTTCTGACTCTTATCTAAACAATACGATCTTAATTTTGGGGATATTAGAAAACGTACCAAATAGATCCATTGAAGCAACCATTATAACTAATGACTCATTCACATATATCTGAGTGGGGGAAAAACGTGAATGTCTTACTTTCAAATGCAGCTGTTCACATATATCAGAGGTCCTACCAAGGTTTGCTCTGCACGTCCGAGCCGTAGACGTGACGATATTTAGGAATAGCTGAGAACGGTTTTTATTAAATTGATTTTTGTTAGGTTACTACTCTAAATATATTTGTGATTTTTTTTTATACCTTTCATACCAAAAAATAACCCCGCTTTCTTCCCCCTACGCGTTTCAGTATTATTTTGCACCTTCCGCAGGGAGTCTTCTAAATTTTAAAACTATTTATTTGATGCATTTTTAAGCATTAATATTTTCAATTGTAATAACAATTGCACATTTGAGTTACGCATTTGATACTGTTTTGTAGGTCAGTTCCATGTTTTGAAAACTATAGAAGACTCCCTGAAGAACGGATGAAACACCACCTAAACGGGTAGAAGGAAAGACGATATTTTTTAGATGGGATCTTTGAGGCTTTCCACGAATATGACGATATAATTAAAACCTAAAGCAAAGGGGAGTAAGTAAAAAAACCGATACTGTAATATTTTAAAGCTTTGTTGATTATAGAAAATGCCCTGGGGATACGCTCAAATTCTCTGACACAAGGTTTGTATTCAATTGAACTGTTAACCAGCCAGTCAGCAACTACAGGCAATCAATAATATCAGTTTCAGTGCGAGTTCAAGAGACATTACCTACTCCACTTCAGCGTAAATGTATGAGCACAAATTTGTGTCCATATTGTTATGCTATCGATTATTTGCTTTAGTATGCTTGAATGTAATAAATATCTACCCTCATTTACGCTTCTACGAACTACTTGTAAATAAATGTAAGCGTTTTTGTTGCCGGTAGTTATGACTTTATTGTGACGAGCACATCATCATTCATTTACTTTACACCCACGTTCGTAAGTCGTCAATCGCATGGTCGATGAGTCGTTTCATTACACTGTCACACTGTCACGCTCTCCATCACACTCATCGGCTGCAAGCTCGGTTTTCGTTTAACATGAATAAGTGTAAAAACATGAGAAGTTTTACAAAAAATCAGTTTTACGGAAAATTTTGTTGATATGGTTGGTTCGGTAGCGGATGACAGGGAGGCAGGATGGTGATGGGATATAAGAAGCGTGAAATCGGGCGCATGAACTCACAAATTGACCATATTTGCAATTTAAACGCGTGAACAAATGAGCGAATAAGTGAATAAGCGTATTCCCGTAACACCGATACCCTTCACCATATAACGTGAACGAACAAAGAAAGCTCGACTGTTTCATGTACATACCCGCAGACGTCTCTCATCTATAAAACGAACGTTGGGATTTTTTGCATGAGCCTGGGGCGCGGAAATGGTCGTCGTACGCAGCAGTTAAAAGCCATTGTAAGCAGATTTAGTTTGTAATAAATGCCATGTTTTAGTGGTTGCACTCCCAAATGGAATTTCAAATTGGTCGTCGTGTTGTAAAACTACAACACTTATGAAAACAAATTGTGGCTTGTCAACCTTCCGTAGGCAAGTTTTTGCTTTCTCACTTTAGGCTTTTTGCGTTTATGTGGCTCTTGCTTGGCTTTTTGCCCGTTCAGTACTCTGTTCGTTCGGCTACTCATTCATTCATTCAGTCATTCAGTTAGTTAATTCACACAATTTAGTGTGCTAATTTGTACACAATTATTACAATGCCTTTATCACATTTGCTACTTAATATTTTATAATGTTAATAATTGAATGAGACTGCCATAAAATAGCTCTACTACTCGTATTTAGTATTTAAATTTTTTTCTCCTGACTTTGTATTATGTGTACATTTTACGTATGGTTATTTACGTTTGGCCCAACCCATTGTATTATATAAACAATGTGCTTTAATGTAAAATTTATGAACGAATATATTAAATACAGTACATTTGCTTTTGCATACAGTGCACGGTGGGGTATTTGATCAATCTAGCTGGCCAAAACTAAAAAATCAGTTATTTCTGTTAAAAAGTGGTTGACTCACTTCATTGTCATGAAAGGAAATTTCTGACAGTAAATTCACGGTGTTCCACGCAGAATTACTTGGATAGAGCCCCCGGGTTCGGTGGGACCCGGGGATTTTTGGGCATTACATGAGATATGTATATCAATATGGGTATCAAACAAAAGGTATTTTACTCCGCATTTCTATTGACACTTTTGAGTAGGGTTGCCACTTAGGGTTGCCACCTCACCTCCTTTTTTATATTTCTTTGTATATCCACTACCATCTCGGAAACGGCTTGACTGATTTAAATCAAATTTGGTACACCGATATAGTATTGCATTTTAAGACTTTTCACCTAGGTGTTGCCACTGAGGATGTTTTCAGAAGGTTGCCACCTTTTGCCAAAAGGGGTATCAGTCTCTTACAAAATTGACCACCAGTCAAAAAATCGCGGGTATGCGCAGCCGTTTTTGTTATTAAACTTTGGAACAAATATAAGCTAATGTATGGCCGGAAAATTACTGACATGATATGCCATGAAAAAAGATATATCTTTTGGTTTGCAAGGGTTTTAAAAAATTTAATATTGAAAAGTAGTAGCAATACAAGTAGAATAACTCTTTTAAAGCATGCGGTATAAAAAATCTAGCATATGAATTAAAACACATTTACCTGTCCTAAAAGAAAATTTCACTAGATTTGATTAAGGCTAAACAAGTGAACAAGTATTTAGGTTAGAACTGTATATTTTTTATTTTTTTTTTTTATTTTTTTTTTTTTTATCGCACTGCACACAATTTTTATACAACTTTAGATGTGCGCGGTTAGCTCCGTTGACGTTGCAGATGGGTTTTGGGGTATGTATACTATTCAGTGGACATCTAGGAACGCCAAGGAGAGTATGTATTTAAAAAAAAATGGAATATTTTGAAAAATCGACTTTTGGCCAGCTAAATTAATCAAATACCCCACAGTGCAGTGGTTTAAAGAAGTGTGGAATTTAGAAATTTAAAAATGTGGGAATAATAATTTATCGAATATTGTTACATTATTTTCGAAAGTGAGCCTCGTTTCTCATTTTCTCGTCTACTTTATCCTCCATTTTTCTTCTAACTCTTTTATTCCCAATCCAATTTCCACTACAGTCACAACTCAAACTCCCGCTCTTACTCCCACTCGCACTCTGACTATCACTCTCTCTCTATAATAAATGTTGTATACCTTTTCCAAATAATTGTGGAGATTAAGCAAATTAAAAATGTTCCTGATAGGAGCACCCCTACTTTTCCATAACATTTTTTTCTAAACCAACCTTGAATCATAATGAACGAAACAAAATAAAACAAGTAAGGAAGGTTAAGTTCGGGTGTAACCGAATATTACATACTCAGTTGAGAGCTATGGTGACAACATAAGGGAAAATAGCCATGTAGGAAAATGAACCGAGGGAAACTCTGGAATGTGTTTGTATGACATGTGTATCAAATGAAAGGCATTAAAGAGTATTTTATGAGGGAGTGGGCCATAGTTCTATAGGTGGACGCCATTTAGGGATATCGCCATAAAGGTGGATCAGGGTTGACTCTAGACTTTGTTTGTACGATATGGGTATCAAATGAAAGGTGTTAATGAGTATTTTAAAAGGGAGTGATCCTTAGTTCCATAGGTGGACGCCGTTTCGAGATATCACCATAAAGGTGGACCAGGGGTGATCCTAGAATTTGTTTGTACAATATGGGTATCAAACGAAAGGTGTTAATGAGTATTTTAAAAGGGAGTGGGCCTTAGTTCCATAGGTGGACGCCTTTTCGAGGTATCGCAATAAAGGTGGACCAGGGGTGACTCTAGACTTTGTTTGTACGATATGGGTATCAAATTAAAGGTATTAATGAGGGTTTTAAAAGGGAGTGGTGGTAGTTGTATAGGTGGTCGCCTTTTAGAGATATCGCCATAAAGGTGGACCAGGGGTGACTCTATAATGCGTTTGTACAATATGGTATCAAACGAAAGGTGTTAATGAGTATTTTAAAAGGGTGTGGGCCTTAGTTCTATAGGTGGTCGCCTTTTAGAGATATCGCCATAAAGGTGGACCAGGGGTGCTCTAGAATGCGTTTGTACAATATGGGTATCAAACGAAAGGTGTTAATGAGTATTTTAAAAGGGAGTGATCCTTAGTTCCATAGGTGGACGCCGTTTCGAGATATCGCCATAAAAGTGGACCAGGGGTGACCCTAGAATTTGTTTGTACAATATGGGTATCAAACGAAAGGTGTTACTGTATTTTAAAAGGGATTGGGCCTTAGTTCCATAGGTGGACGCCTTTTCGAGGTATCGCAATAAAGGTGGACCAGGGGTGACTCTAGACTTTGTTTGTACGATATGGGTATCAAATTAAAGGTATTAATGAGGGTTTTGAAAGGGAGTGGTGGTAGTTGTATAGGTGGTCGCCTTTTAGAGATATCGCCATAAAGGTGGACCAGGGGTGACTCTATAATGCGTTTGTACAATATGGTATCAAACGAAAGGTGTTAATGAGTATTTTAAAAGGGAGTGGGCCTTAGTTCTATAGGTGGACGCCGTTTCGAAATATCGCCATAAAAGTGGACCGGGGGTGACTCTAGAATGTGCTTGTACGATATGGGTATCAAATTAAAGGTATTAATTAATGAGGGTTTTAAAAGGGAGTGGTGGTAGTTTTATAGGTGGTCGGCTTTTCGAGATAACGCCATAAAGGTGGACCAGGGGTGACTCTAGACTTTGTTTGTACGATATGGGTATCAAATGAAAGGTGTTAATGAGTATTTTTAAAAGGGAGTGGGCCTTCGTTCTATAGGTGGTCGCCTTTTCAAGATATCGCCATAAAGGTGGACCAGGGGTGACTCTAGAATATGTTTGTACAATATGGGTATCAAATGAAAGGTGTTGATGAGTATTTTAAAAGGGAGTGGTGGTAGTTGTATAGGTGGTCGCCTTTTCCAGATGTCGACCAAAATGTGGACCAGGGTGACCCAGAACATCATCTGTTGGATACCGCTAATTTATTTATATATGTAATACCTGCCAAGATTTTAAGGGTTTTTTATTTCGCCCTGCAGAACTTTTTCATTTTCTTCTACGTAATATGGTAAGTGTCACAACCATTTTACAGAGTTTTTTCTAAAGTTATATTTCGCGTCAATAAGCCAATCCAATTACCATGTTTCATCCCTTTTTCGTATTTGATATAGAATTATGGCATTTTTTTAATTTTTCGTAATTTTCGATATCGAAAAAATGGGCGTGGTCATAGTCGGATTTCGTTCATTTTTTATACCAAGATAAAGTGAGTTCAGATAAGTACGTGAACTAAGTGCAGATTTTTGCTCAAGTTATCGTGTTAACGGCCATGCGGAACGGCAGATGGACGACTGTGTATAAAAACTGAGCGTGACTTCAACCGATTTCGCCCATTTTCACAGAAAACAGTTAGCGTCATAAAATCTATGCCCCTACCAAATTTCAAAAGGATTGGTAAATTTTTGTTCGACTTATGGCATTAAAAGTATCCTAGACAAATTAAATGAAAAAGGGCGGAGCCACGCCCATTTTGAAATTTTCTTTTATTTTTGTATTTTGTTGCACCATATCATTACTGGAGTTGAATTTTGACATAATTTACTTATATACTGTAAAGATATTAAATTTTTTGTTAAAATTTTACTTTAAAAAAAAATTTTTTTTAAAAGTGGGCGTGGTCTTTCTCCGATTTTGCTAATTTTTTTAAGCGTACATAGAGTAACAGGAGTAACGTTCTTGCAAAATTTCATCATGATATTTTCAACGACTGCCAAATTACAGCTTGTAAAAGTTTTAAATTTCCTTCTTTCAAAAGTGGGCGGTGCCACGCCCATTGTCCAAAATTTTACTAATTTTCTATTCTGCGTCATAAGTTAAACTCACCTACCAAGTTTCATCGCTTTATCTGTCTTTGGTAATGAATTATTGCACTTTTTCGGTTTTTCGAAATTTTCGATATCGAAAAAGTGGGCGTGGTTATAGTCCGATATCGCTCTTTTAAATAGCGATCTGAGATGAGTGCTCAGGAACCTACATACCAAATTCCATCAAGATACCACAAAATTTACTCAAGTTATCGTGTTAACGGACGGACGGACGGACGGACATGGCTCAATCACATTTTTTTCGATCCTGATCATTTTGATATATGGAAGTCTATATCTATCTCGATTCCTTTATACCTGTACAACCAACCGTTATCCAATCAAACTGAATATACTCTGTGAGCTCTGCTCAACTGAGTATAAAAATATCGAAATTGGTCAATGCTTGTTTGTATCTCGATTCCTTTATACCTGTACAACCAACCGTTATCCAATCAAACTGAATATACTCTGTGAGCTCTGCTCAACTGAGTATAAAAATATCGAAATTGGTCAATGCTTGTTTGTAACTCTCTAGGCTAGGCGCGCAAAGGAGAGTTAGACCCATCTAGCGGCAATTAATGAAGACTAGCGGCATTGGCTAAATAACTCTCTACAAAACGAGTTGTGCTGAATAGCGGACACACGACCCTCTGTGCTACGGTGCTATCAACATTAAATAACTAAGTGGATTGTAGATACTAAAACGGCACAATATTTGCGTGTTTTTTAGTTTTTTTAAACTATATTTATTATTATATATACATTAGGGAGGGACGATTTGTATGGACGAAAGTTAACCGATATCGCGCTATCGATTTTTCGATAGGATTTGGGCTCAGGAAAATTTGCGAAATTTCATTTTTTTTTTACTTTTTTTCGACTTTGATTTTTAAAGCCATGAAAAACCTACTAAAAAAATGTTCATATGTATACCTTGTCCGACCCAAAAATGTTCGCTAAAAAAAATATTTTAATATTTACATGAAAATTTTACAATGAAATTAAAATTTTTTAGTAGGTCATGAAAAAAACCTTAAAAATCAAAGTCGAAAAAAATGAAATTTCGCAGGCTCGAAAATTATTTTTTTGGGTATGCATAAAGGAACTTTTTTTTCCTGAGTCCAAATCCTATCGAAAAATCTATGGCGCGATATAGGTTAATAAATCGACCCAGTCTAATATACATATACATACATATACAAAGTTGAATAATTACAATTTTATTTATCACAATCTATTTAATTTAATTAATAAAAAAAAGTGAGCAATCTTCGTTTGCACTTTGTGATGCTTGAATTTCGGCTTTCATGTACTTCAAAAATGTCGTCATCTTCATCACTCTTCCTCTTCAATTCCGTTCCTTCATACTCTGTCTCCCTCTCTTCCTCAGCAGTTGTCCTCATTCTCCTTCTTCTGCTCCTGATCCCATTCCACCTTTTTCATATCAGTAGATCAAATATTGGATAATAATATAAATGATCTTTTCACATACCAAATATTAGATATATGCCTCAAACTTTTTAGAAGATAAAGATTCTGTAGCCTCGCTTTGTACAAAGATTTTGTCTGAGAGGACCCCCAATGAAATTTTGAGGCGAATAATATTCTAGAAGATCTAAACACACTATCGAATTTTAAAAACCATCATATGCGATCTTTTCTAAGATAGAACCAAATCTACCGATTCGTAAGTGGTCATAGAAAAGAGTTTTGATCAAGGAATGTTAAATAATTTTGAGTTTTCACTACATAGGTCTAGGAATTTCACTTAGATGCTGTGCTATGCGAGATCATTGCCTTAATTGCTGCTTGGCGGTCAAATTGGCGGGACTGCACACATGTTTTATACCGACTGCCAAAAATATTCGCTGAGAAGCTTTTCATGGCAGAAATACACCCGGAGTGCTTGGCGAGTTTTGTTGTTGTTGTTGTAGTGATAAGGCCACCGAACCTAGAGCCGAAGATGATCAGGCTATGTTACAGCCCGTAAAATTATTGTGTGTATGTCACAACTATGGTGGTTGAGTTTCAGCTACTGGACGAACTTTGGTTTTATTTATTTATTTATCAGTCTACAAATTAAACAATTATACAGACCAAATATACGGACAACTAATTTAAAGATATAATGTACGATTTAATAACATGTGCAGTCATCAATTTTAAAATAATATTTAAACAGTATTTAATTAAACGCTTGACAATTTCAATTCAAAACTTAGAAGTAAGCAGAAGTTAATATTTTGTAAATGAATTCTTATAAGAAGCTCAAAAAGACCTCACACAACGTACTCATGAAGGAGCTATTTACCTAGTAGAGGGCACACGTGAATTTATGAAATTGACAACAATAGAGCAAATTAATAGTAGACAAAATTTATACAGAATAGAATTTATACAGAATAATTTTAAATACATACATATAAAAATAATGATCACAACGCAATTTTGCAAACAAATTTCAAGTAACTGGTACTTTCATATTTGAAACAGAGGGTTGAACAGTATTATCACGGTTTAGCGTTCTTTGCTTCATTTCAAATTACAAAATTAATGTAGTTAAAAGGTATTTTTTAATACCAAGAAACGAGTCACAGACGTCTAAATTTGTACAGTGTTTGTTAAAATCATGACATAAACAGCGAAGTGGTTCGTGTATTTCATAATTCGATCTGCATGTAACTACAAAAATTGAATGAAAATGTCTAGATGGCCTAATAGGAACGTTAAACTTAATATCACTAAGCAAAAATGGAATATTTATCGACTCTGCGGCCCTGCGGCTCTGTAACGTGGGCAATTGTAATAGTTTTAACCTAGAAGTTCATCCGTTAGTTTACACATCAAACTTCGCGAGTTCTTGGCCCCACGCCTTTTTTGGTTAATTCAAGCAGAATATATTATACTATTTTCCGTTGTTATGTACAGGCATTTTCAGCCTTTTTGGACTAAGTGTGGTTCAATATACGAGAGGGTTGTTTAGTTTAGTTTATTCGGTCTATGATCAGCTATCTTACAGACTAGGTACAAATATATTAAGACTAAATAATTTAAAACAAGTAGAAAGTAAAATAAATTAAAAATAAAATATAAAAATTTCAAAAAGTAGTTATATGAATGGATGACTTGAAGGCATGTTGAAATAATAAAGGTGATGTCAACAATATAACCTCACTTTTTCGGCAGCTCTATTTGCCAGTAAGCTCTGTGAAGTTGGCACCTACTTGGTCGAATAATTAAAAAAACCATATCTCATTCGTTTGTCCACCGTTTGTCCATGTTTGTCCAGGAAAAATTTTCGTTTGTCCACCTTTTGTTAAAAAGTTATTTCAAAAAAAAAAATCGTGTGTGAAGTTGGCACCTCCATTTGCGAGTATTTAAAAAAAACTAAATGCCATTCGTTTGTCCATCGTTTGTCCATGTTTGTCCAGGAAAAATTTTCGTTTGTCCACCTTTTGTTAAAAAGTTATTTCAAAAAAAAAAATCCCGTGTGAAGTTGGCACCTCCATTTACGAGTAATTAAAAAAACCAAATGCCATTCGTTTGTCCATCGTTTGTCCACGTTTGTTCAGGAAAAATTTTCGTTTGTCCACCTTTTGTTAAAAAGTTATAACAAAAACATTTTTTTTCGAAAAAACCCAAAAAATTTTTTGTTTCGCTTTATTGTGCTAAATTGTATGTCCGTCGTTTGGCCATCGTTTGGCCATCGTTTGTCCATGTTTGTCCAGGAAACATTTTCGTTTGTCCACCTTTTGTTAAAAAGTTATTTCAAAAAAACAAAAATCGTGTGTGAAGTTGGCACCTCCATTTACAAGTAATTAAAAAAACCAAATGCCATTCGTTTGTCCATCGTTTGTCCACGATTGTCCAGGAAAAATTTTCGTTTGTCCACCTTTTTTTAAAAAGTTATTTCAAAAACATTTTTTTTCGAAAAAACCCAAAAAATTTTTGTTTCGCTTTATTGTTCTAAATCGTATGTCCGTCGTTTTCCCATCGTTTGTCCCTGTTTGTCCAGGAGAAATTTTCGTTTGTCCACCTTTTGTTAAAAAGTTATTTCAAAAAAACAAAAATCATGTGTGAAGTTGGCACCTCCATTTACGAGCAATTAAAAAAACCAAATGCCATTCGTTTGTCCAGGAAAAATTTTCGTTTGTCCACCTTCTGTTAAAAAGTTATAACAAAAACATTTTCTTTTTGAAAAAACCCAAAAAAATTTTTGTTTCGTTTTATTGTGCTAAATCGTATGTCCGTCGTTTGCGCATCGTTTGTCCCTGTTTGTCCAGGAGAAGTTTTCGTTTGTCCACCTTTTGTTAAAAAGTTATTTCAAAAAAACAAAAATCGTGTGTGAAGTTGGCACCTCCATTTACAAGTAATTAAAAAAACCAAATGCCATTCGTTTGTCCATCGTTTGTCCACGATTGTCCAGGAAAAATTTTTGTTTGTCCACCTTTTTTTAAAAAGTTATTTCAAAAACATTTTTTTTCGAAAAAACCCAAAAAATTTTTGTTTCGCTTTATTGTTCTAAATCGTATGTCCGTCGTTTTCCCATCGTTTGTCCCTGTTTGTCCAGGAGAAATTTTCGTTTGTCCACCTTTTGTTAAAAAGTTATTTCAAAAAAACAAAAATCATGTGTGAAGTTGGCACCTCCATTTACGAGCAATTAAAAAAACCAAATGCCATTCGTTTGTCCAGGAAAAATTTTCGTTTGTCCACCTTCTGTTAAAAAGTTATAACAAAAACATTTTCTTTTTGAAAAAACCCAAAAAAATTTTTGTTTCGTTTTATTGTGCTAAATCGTATGTCCGTCGTTTGCGCATCGTTTGTCCCTGTTTGTCCAGGAGAAGTTTTCGTTTGTCCACCTTTTGTTAAAAAGTTATTTCAAAAAAAACAAAACTCGTGTGTGAAGTTATAACAAAAATATTTTTTTTTCGAAAAACCCCAAAAGTTTTTTTCGCTTTTTGTGTCCGTCGTTTGCCTATCGTTTGTCAATATATTTGTCTACGAAAGATTTCCTATTGTCCACCTTTTGTTAAAAAATTATAACAAAATCATTTTTTTTCGAAAAAAATCTAAACAATTGCTGCTCATGAAATTATGTGTAAATTTATTTGCGGCATTTAGTATTTTTTTATGTGGAAATATATGACAAACATTTGCTAACATAACGTGTTATAAAATTCGGCTCGCTCTTCTAACTCTCGAAGATCATTTTTCCCGGTAACTTCAAATTGCGTCGTGCTGGTTTTTTGTACTAACTCTGCATGTGTTAAAACAAGTAAGGAAGGCTAAGTTCGGACGGACCCGAACATTATATGCCAGCTGTGATCTACATGTTACACAGGATTTATTAATTTGCCACCTATGGCGTTAGAAGTATTATGGAAAAAATTGAAAATGCGTACGATTTTTGTTTGTCTAAGAACAAGTTTTGCTTATTAACCTATTTTTTACAATCTGTAAACTAATAATAATAAAAAATATAAAAAATGTGGCTTATATAAGGCAATTTTCCATCCTTAGTCTACTATTGTCCCCCTTTTTGATTTATTATTATACATACATACTACATTTGTATTTTAATTTTTTTTATTATTTCAAAGAAAAATAAAAAAAAAAAATGGCGCCTTTATATGCGAGTAATTAAAAGGATCAAATGTCATTCGTTTGTCCATCGTTCGTCCAGGAAAAATTTTCGTTTGTCCACCTTTTGTTAAAAAGTTAGAACAAAAACATTTTTTTTCGAAAAAACCCAAAAAAATTTTTGTTTCGCTTTATTATGCTAAATCGTATGTCCGTCGTTTGCCCATCGTTTGTCCATGTTTGTCCAGGAGAAATTTTCGTTTGTCCACCTTTTGTTAAAAAGTTATTTCAAAAAAACAAAAATCGTGTGTGAAGTTGGCACCTCCATTTACGAGTAATTAAAAAAACCAAATGCCATTCGTTTGTCCATCGTTTGTCCACGTTTGTCCAGGAAAAATTTTCGTTTGTCCACCTTTTGTTAAAAAGTTATAACAAAAACATTTTTTTTTTTGAAAAAACCCAAAAAAATTTTTGTTTCGCTTTATTGTGCTAAATCGTATGTCCGTCGTTTGCCCATCGTTTGTCCCTGTTTGTCCAGGAGAAATTTTGGTTTGTCCACCTTTTGTTAAAAAGTTAGAACAAAAACATTTTTTTTCGAAAAAACCCAAAAAAATTTTTGTTTCGCTTTATTATGCTAAATCGTATGTCCGTCGTTTGCCCATCGTTTGTCCATGTTTGTCCAGGAGAAATTTTCGTTTGTCCACCTTTTGTTAAAAAGTTATTTCAAAAAAAAAAAAAATCCCGTGTGAAGTTGGCACCTCCATTTACGAGTAATTAAAAAAACCAAATGCCATTCGTTTGTCCATCGTTTGTCCACGTTTGCCCAGGAAAAATTTTCGTTTGTCCACCTTTTGTTAAAAAGTTATAACAAAAACATTTTTTTTCGAAAAAACCCAAACAATTTTTCGTTTCGCTTTATTATGCTAAATCGTATGTCCGTCGTTTGCCCATCGTTTGTCCATGTTTGTCCAGGAGAAATTTTCGTTTGTCCACCTTTTGTTAAAAAGTTATTTCAAAAAAACAAAAATCGTGTGTGAAGTTGGCACCTCCATTTACGAGTAATTAAAAAAACCAAATGCCATTCGTTTGTCCATCGTTTGTCCACGTTTGCCCAGGAAAAATTTTCGTTTGTCCACCTTTTGTTAAAAAGTTATAACAAAAACATTTTTTTTCGAAAAAACCCAAACAATTTTTCGTTTCGCTTTATTATGCTAAATCGTATGTCCGTCGTTTGCCCATCGTTTGTCCATGTTTGTCCAGGAGAAATTTTCGTTTGTCCACCTTTTGTTAAAAAGTTATTTCAAAAAAACAAAAATCATGTGTGAAGTTGGCACCTCCATTTACGAGCAATTAAAAAAACCAAATGCCATTCGTTTGTCCATCGTTTGTCCACGTTTGTCCAGGAAAAATTTTCGTTTGTCCACCTTTTGTTAAAAAGTTTTAACAAAAACATTTTTTTTCGAAAAAACCCAAAAAAATTGTTGTTTCGCTTTATTGTGCTAAATCGTATGCCCGTCGTTTACCCATCGTTTGCCAATCGTTTGTCCATGTTTGTCCAGGAGAAATATTCGTTTGCCCACCTTTTGTTAAAAAGTTATTTCAAAAAAACAAGAATCGTGTGTGAAGTTGGCACCTCCATTTACGAGTAATTAAAAAAACCAAATGCCATACGTTTGTCCATCGTTTGTCCACGTTGTCCAGGAAAAATTTTCGTTTGTCCACCTTTTGTTAAAAAGTTATAACAAAAATATGCCTATAACAAAAATATTCTTTACAGCGTAGGTAAATGCAAAACTCTAATTCTACGAATCTTCAAATGACTTGCGCGCAGGATTTCTGATCTATTGAGAGCTCACCAGATACAATCCGTCACGACGTACGCCATTTTCCACATCACAACGTAACATTTCAGCCATAAGTCATTTTGGCAAAGAATATTTCCATTGATCTCTAGTGAAAGTTGTATTTGTATTTGTATTTTGTATTTATTAGGCAATTCATCCCAGCACAACAATTTGACAAAAATTATTTTACAGTGCTAGTCGGTAAAAGGCATAAAATAGGAACAATCTAATCTTGAAACTTAAAGCTAATGACTATGGCTAAGAAAAGGTTACAACAAATAATATATTTAATAAATAGTAAATAGATAAATAAAGGAATGATAGAGTACATTTGCTTAGAAGGAATCAGTATTTTAATTGTCTAGGTTATTATAGAAACTTGTTAATTCTTTATTGAAGAGCAGAGCATTGCTTATAAGCCTAAGTCTAGAAGGGAGCGAGTTCCAAAGACGTATGGAATTAATGAAGAACTGGCGATCAGATATTAGCATACGATGTCTGAAGTGGGTAAGGAGAACAGATCTAGACGACTGGAGAAAATTTAGCCTCCGATACAGATAGTCAGGTTCCTTCGTATATATTAATTCATGTAGCGTGGTGAGCGTTTTAAGTTTAATAAGGTTATCGAAAGAAATGTTTAGCAACCTGTAAGCATGTTGAGAGACGTGGTCAAGTCTTTTCAACCCATAGACGTATCTAGCAATGTTGTTATACACAACATTAAGTTTCCTATTACATACATAGTCACAATTGGAGTAAACCTCACATCCATAAAGGAGCGTAGGTATTATTGTGGTGCTACCTCCATTAAACAAAATTTTACAGTTCAACGAAAATACAATTTTTTTAAACTACACGGAAAGTTTTAAATTGTACATAAAATTTACCGTGTTAGCATGAGCCAATAACGTTTGCACGATCACGTATCGAAAAGCAATTTCACTCAAACGATAAATATAAATCTGCCAAAAAAAATCGTAAAAATTATAATAAGTTATAGATCTTATGAGTACAGGTAGCCACCATTTCACATAGTTTCCTAATCCGATTAACCAATTCAGTGCTATTGCGATTTAAAAAATTTATTTGAATCATGGATCATACAACACGATACTGGCCTAGCTTTACATTGTATATCTTGTTTCTTTTTTTTTTTTTTTTTTGATGTTAGCACTTTTCTTCAAATTTATAGGGATCTTTACCATAAAACACGAAGGCTTGGTTGCATTTAGGAAATGTTTCGTTTTGATGTGGACCTCAAAATGTATGTTATATGGAATAATGTTTCATATTTCCAAACTTCATTTACATTGGTTTTACCACGTATTGACACATATTGTTATAGAAAAAATCGCCATAAATTTAGCTGAAGTATTTATTAGTGAAAATTGTTAATAAATCAATTAAAACTCTGGAGAGTGGATGTGTATTTGAATATTATTTTCATAACGAAAGTACGAAAAAAATTAAATTTGTTTGCGTTTTCTCAAAAAATAAAATAAATTTTGAGTTACATACATGACATGGACAATAATTAACAACAAATTAGTTATAAATAATGATAACAATTTGTCTGTAAATGCAAAACATGAATGTAAAATACTTTGAATTCTGAACAATTTTAAAAAATTAATGGCCTTTGTATAGAAACCCTTATGTGTAACAATTGCAGATGTCATGTATTTGAAAATTTTTAAATATCGCTGTCATATTTCGCTTTGAATATTCTAAGCTATTTTTTACTCTGAAAAAATTAAAATATAAAGGAATTATATTTATGACTTCATTTTAAAATAAAAATAATTTTTTTTTATTTTTGATGACATACTTTTAATGAGTATGAGTTAGAGGTTTACGCTGATCACTGTTTTGGCGGCGGCGTAGGATCCACAGGGTATACCGGCGGCGAAGCTTGCGATTTTGAGTTGAAAGATGTTAATGGTTATATGCTCAGACCAAACTGTTTTTCCCGGCCTTATACTTTAAGAGTCGTTTTGTGTCTCAATTTCCACCACGCACGTGCTGGCAGTGGAAAATGGCGTACGTCGTGACGGATTGTATCTGGTGAGCTCTCAATAGATCAGAAATCCTGCGCGCAAGTCATTTGAAGATTCGTGGAATTAGAGTTTTGCATTTACCTACGCTGCAAAGAATATTTTTGTTATAGGCATATTTTTGTTATAACTTCTTAACAAAAGGTGGACAAACGAAAATTTTTCCTGGACAATCGTGGAAAAACGATGGACAAACGAATGGCTTTTGGTTTTTTTAATTACTCGTAAATGGAGGTGCCAACTTCACACACGATTTTTGTTTTTTTGAAATAAATTTTTAACAAAAGGTGGACAAACGAAAATTTCTCCTGGACAAACATGGACAAACGATGGGCAAACGATGGGCAAACGACGGACATACGATTTAGCATAATAAAGCGAAACGAAAAATTGTTTGGGTTTTTTCGAAAAAAAATGTTTTTGTTATAACTTTTTAACAAAAGGTGGACAAACGAAAATTTTTCCTGGGCAAACGTGGACAAACGATGGACAAACGAATGGCATTTGGTTTTTTTAATTACTCGTAAATGGAGGTGCCAACTTCACACGGGATTTTTTTTTTTTTTTGAAATAACTTTTTAACAAAAGGTGGACAAACGAAAATTTTTCCTGGACAAACGTGGACAAACGATGGACAAACGAATGGCATTTAGTTTTTTTAAAGACTCGCAAATGGAGGTGCCAACTTCACACGCGATTTTGTTTTTTGAAATAACTTTTTAACAAAAGGTGGACAAACGAAAATTTTTCCTGGACAAACGGTAGACAAACGAATGAGATATGGGTTTTTTAATTATTCGACCAAGTAGGTGCCAACTTCACAGAGCTTTGCCAGTACCTACTTTTACTGCAAAAGTACTAAATTTTTAGTGCTAAATTTTTCCTACAAATTCTCAAAAAATCAAGTTTTCTGGAAAAGTTTGTCTATAATCTTTTGTGGAATACAAAGTTATGTATATGTTTATGTTTAAAAAATTCTGGTAGCGGCTTACATAGTTATTATATTTCTAAACGTATTGTGACGAATATTAGCAACACTACTAAGCAGTCACTGGTATCAATCATTATGTCTACACATATGCACATACAAGCAGCGGAGAGATACGCACAAACACATGCATATATCTGAGATACTCACAAAAGTATACAATCATCGCTGGAAGTATTACTCACATATGCACGCGCATATTGCTATGCTAGAAGCTATAAACGTGCATCTGTAGTTTATGGCTGGTAAGTTTATAGCTGGTAACTAAGTAGTAAATTCTAGAAAAAGAAACGCCTAGAAATATGCGAACGAGAAAACCGAAGAGTATAAAAGCAGCACAAGCTGAGGCATGAGCAATCAGTTTGATTTAAGCACGCTATAAGTTGCTAAGTATAAGTGTTATTGTGAAGTATTTTCAAAGTAGTCTAATTAATAAAGACCATTTTGAATTATTGAATATTATAGTTATTTATTCAACAGTTTAGCGATACGAACGTTAGTAGAAGGTTGCATATAATCGGTATTTCCCTAAATTCGTTACAGTATAGTAAAATCTAGTCCGATCGTAGTAGAATTTAAAGGCAGTTATGTATGATAGACAACCCTCTAAGTTATGCATGCCGAAGTTGTCAGAATAAGCGAAAACGTCAACGGGATGAGAACACCTGAATATTAAATTCATCATGACTTGAAAGCGTCAATATTTTGACTCTTAGGTTGTGCTCATAACTTGATCGTCTATAATTCTCTCTGGCTAGCCTTATACTTTTGAAATAAACTGTACAAAATATGTAAAATAAACAGTATAAGCGCGCAAAACTAAATAATAGATTGACCATAAGAAAATGTCACAACATATGAGAACAAATTCTAATTCAACAAAACGCTAACAATAATTTTGTACGAATAAACAAACATAAATACCAGTAATTGATATGTATGTTTAAACAACCAAATATACCCAACATTACACAAGTTAGTACATCAGTATTTTAAGTACTTCATACTGAAATGCTTGTGTGATATTTCCCATAATTATGACGATAATAAATAACCCAAAAACTTATCGCCCTGAGAATTCGTTTAACTCTGAAAATTCAAAAATCAATCAATTTTATGATTACGTTGTTAAGTACTAATGTTATTGTTGTTGTGCATCAATTATTTTTAACAACAGCTTTAAAGCGATAATAAATCGTTGTATTTCTAGTGTCATATAATTTTCAATAATTACACATTTGCAAATATAAATTGAAGTATTTATAATATACTTATCATATGTGCATAAGTAAGTTGTTATAGTGAATGCAATGGGCTGTTAATATTGTGAATTTGGTTCGAAGCTATTTTAGAACGAGTATCTCTTCCAATTTGTATCGTGCTCCTTTTAAATTTCCCTACAAATTGGCGAAAAGGGTCTACAAATATACATGTTTTACGCCGACTCCGAACGGCAGCTGCAAGCTCAGAAGCTCTTCACGCCAGAAATAAAATCTCGGGTGCTTGCCAAATCACTGCCGAGAAACGAACTCGCTAAAAACTTGTTTCTAAATGTTTGATGTTGCTTTTGCCCAGGGCTTGAACCCAGAATCATCGGAGTGGTAGGCGAAGCACTCTACCACCACATCACGGCGGCCCCCGTGTTATGTTAAATTTAATCGATGAGTTTCCCGCTTGTTATAGAAAAGTTTTGGATTTATCAAAAAATTATTGATTACTTACCGCAAAGTTATCGATAAATTATAAAAAGAACATCAATTTGCTGTAGGAAACTTTTGGTTTTGATATCGGAATGTTAACAAATTACTGTCGGCGTGTTATGGAAGTTATCGATTTCGTTATCAAATATATATCGATTTGTTATAGAAAAGTTATCGATTTCTAATCAGAGTGTTACCAGGTTGTTATCGATTTGTTAGCGACCACCGATCGGTTTGTTATGTAACTGATATCTATAAAATTTTACCATAAAATCGATGACAAACACGTAACGCTTTTATGACAAGTCGATAAGAAACCCAAAGAAGCCGATAAGTCGATGATAATTAATCGTTATCGATTATAAGCTGACTATATAACCATATGTGTTGTTACCTACAAGAAGCCGGCAAAGATCTTCTCAAAAACACGAAAGTATTTGTTTCTGGTAAAGTAACCTCTGTTGTGGGGTAGCTTCAACCCATTGGCGATCTTTAATTAACTTAAAGAATACGTTTCCAGACGCACAGTACCTTCACGAATACTTGGTATTCTTATCGTTTTTTGTTTCTTTATTTCCTTTTTTGTCTATTGCGTTAAGTTTTATTCAGTCTTGTTGAATCTCTTATTTGCATGTTTGTTTGTTGTTTTTCTCTTCTCGGAATATTTCTATTTATTAGGCTTTTATAAAACCAGTGAGAGCTTAACTAAATTTGCACCATGTATTTGGCAATTTAGGTTGAATTTTATTACTTATTGAAAAATATGTACTGAAGCAGCGATTGCTGATTTTAATAGTTACAGGCGTTTCTATACACACATATGAGTACCTCTCTGAAGTTGACAAGACAACTTTTACGTGGAAAAAATTACCTATTGGGAAAATTGCCGTGAATTTGTCGTAATTTATCCGTGAAACAAAAAAATTTGACGTGGCCATATTTTAGAAAATACAGGGTGGCACGCCAACTTCACGTGAAGTTAGCGTGCCACCCTCAGAAAACCACCTTAGAGACCAGCTAGGAAAATAATTCTTGCACACGAATTTGCCGTAAATTTGCCGTAGATAAGTGGCATATTATATAATTTCGAAAAAAAAATGTAACTTTTTTTTATGGTGCACCGCCAACTTCACGTGAAGTTAGCGTGCCACTTTTCGAAAACCACCTTGCACACGAATTTGCCGTGAATTATCCGTGAAACAAAAAAATTTGCCGCGGCCATGTTTTAAAAAATATAGGGTGGCACGCCAACTTCACGTGAAGTTAGAGTGCCACCCTCAGAAAACCACCTTAGAGGCCAGTTAGAAAAATAATTCTTGCACACGAATTTGCCGTAGATAAGTGGCATATTTTATAACTTCGAAAAAAAAAATTGTTTATTTTTTTGTTATGTTGAACCGACAACTTCACGTGAAGTCAGCGTGCCACTTTTCGAAAACCACCTTAGACACCAGTTAGGAAAATAATTCTTGCACGTGAATTTGCCGTGAATTATCCGTGAAACAAAAAAATTTGCCGCGGCCATGTTTTAGAAAATACAGGGTGCCACGCCAACTTCCATAAAAAAAATTTGAATTTTTTTTTTTCGAATTTATAAAATATGCCACTTATCTACGGCAAGTTCGTGTGCAAGAATTATTTTCCTAGCTGGCCACTAAGGTGGTTTTCTGAGGGTGGCACGCTAGCTTCACGTGAAGATGGCGGTGCACCATAAAAAATTTGAATTTTTTTTTTCGAATTTATAAAATATGCCACTTATCTACGGCAAATTTACGGCAAATCGTGTGCAAGAATTATTTTCCTAGCTGCCCTCTAAGGTGGGTTTCTGAGGGTGGCACGCTAACTTCACGTGAAGTTGGCGGTGCACCATAAAAAAAATTTGAAATTTTTTTTTGAAGTTATAAAATATGCCACTTATCTACGGCAAACTTACGGCAAATTCGTGTGCAAGAATTATTTTTCTAGCTGGCCTCTAAGGTGGTTTTCTGAGGGTTGCACGCTAACTTCACGTGAAGTTGGCGGTGCACCATAAAAAAAATTTGAAATTTTTTTTTCGAATTTATAAAATATGCCAATTATCTACGGCAAATTCGTGTGCAAGAATTATTTTCCTAGCTGGCCTCAAAGGTGGGTTTCTGAGGGTGGCACGCTAACTTCACGTGAAGTTGGCGTGCCACCCTGTATTTTCTAAAACATGGCCGCGGCAAAATTTTTGTTTCACGGATAATTCACGGCAAATAACTGGTGTCTAAGGTGGTTTTCGAAAAGTGGCACGCTGACTTCACGTGAAGTTGTCGGTTCAACATAACAAAAAAATTTGATATATTTTTTTTTCGAAGTTATAAAATATGCCACTTATCTACGGCAAATTCGTGTGCAAGAATTATTTTTCTAACTGGTCTCTAAGTTGGTTTTCTGAGAGTGGCACGCTAACTTCACGTGAAGTTGGCGTGCCACCCTGTGTTTTCTAAAATATGGCCACGGCAAATTTTTTCGTTTCCACGTAAAAGTTGCCTTGCCAACTTCAGAGAGGTCATATGAGTATTTGTTTATGTTAGTATGTACGTACGTGCGTTTGTTCTTAAATACTTAACTACTTATGATATGCTGCAATTATCTTTGGTTACTGAAAGTATGTGCTTAGGGTACCTATAGACAAATTAACAATTTCTTAGGTAATACGCATAATTGATTTTATCTGTTATTTTAAGTTAGATCATAAATTCAATCTCTTTAGTGCTTCATATGAATATATTTTCACCTTTTATGTTGCACGGGGAATCTTGATGATACAATTTATGGCAGTCAACAATCATTTATTAATACACTTATCAAATGATTATAATATTGAGCTGTGAATAATAAATAACGGCATAAGGTGCTATTTGAACTGCCTGATCAGCCAGCTTTACGAATGCAATGCAGTATCAGATTAACGACAATTGACATATGTAGATATAGGCAGTTGTTGTAAGTTAGGGATCCAACTGTTATTTAATGTATTGCCAGACCTTATCCTCTCTGGGGTACCGATTCCAGTGGCATGTTGAGTTTTCCCTTAAGAAACTGCACCTTTAGCATTTCATGTTTTTTGACCTGCATTTTCACCCCTACAAAGGTGTTGTTTTGGCTTCATACGAATTCATCTAGTCTGATAGAGACGTTCTAACAGCTACAACTGCTTCGACTATGGTTGTTTCAGTTCAGGTGATCGTATTGGTAATAGTAGAATAGGTGTCCGGTTCTTAACCATTTTCCGATGTACCATCAACGAATGATTTAAGAAGTTAGGCCAACTTGCAGAACGGTTATTTATTTTTTTGCTCAGAGGTAATTTAAAAAATGTGTCAAAAATGTAAGAGTGCAACCCCTCATGTCAGGTTAACTAGCCGCTCTAAAAGTGGGCCTTAGTTACTTTCTTATGAAGTGTTAAACGCGTACAATTTTGCCACATTTTAACATTAACACTGAATTCAAAAATTCTTCTAGGGAGGTACATACATATAACAGTCGATTGCACTTTCCATGATTTGCTCATTTCGCCGGATCCAGTATGTATACCACTCGTGTTTATCGCTTATTTTATGGTGAGGCATTGATACTCACGGAGAAGCTTCGTTATAAAGCTTACCCAATCGGATCAAATATGTTTAATAATCAAAATATGTCGTTTTGAACTCATGGAATGGTGTTATGGCTAGAAAACTTCGTTTGGCAATAGCCTGCGAAGTTGTTGTAGTTGTAGCAATAAAGACACTCCCCGAAGGCCTTTGGGAGTATTATCGATGTTGATGGTCCTTTGCAGGATGCAGATTCGGTACGTTCCCGTAACAAGCACCATTAAGGTACTAGCCCGACCATCTCGGGAACGATTTGTTACGACGACATAAAACATTCTAGGCCATCCTGCCCTCCCATCCATCAGATCCATTAAGAACTTGGGGTCGCCAGAGCTCGGCTGTTAAAGAAACAGGATTTGCCACGTGTAGGTGAGATTGACAATGGGATGGAGAAGCTACATATGTATATACTGCGCTGTAAACCCCTTGAAAGGGTTGCGCTACACAATCCCTTGTATCAATTTGGTAGTTTAGTCGCCTCTTACGACAGGCATACCTGCCGCCGGTATGTTCTAAGCCCCCTAACCCGCTGGGGTGTCCATCGTAGTCCGGTACACCAGTACAAACACCTTCTGGTATATGCCCGATAGCCCGAATACCGAATTTGGGACAATAGGTAGATTGGTATATTTACTTCGCATGACAGCCTTGCCTTATCGCGGCATGTTCTTAGCCTCTTACCACGTAACAATTTACTATTAAAAATGTGTATTATTGCTGCCATGTCAAAGCGCGCAAATGTATTAGGATACTTTCTCCATTGTAGTTTAGTTCGGTTAAAATAACGGTATATACAAATTAAATCACAAGTGATAGTAAACGCATCTTCAATAAATATACATATGTATGCACTTGTAGATTATAAAATATTTAGCAAGAACTTTTTAATAACAGTAAACTCAAAACTACAGTCAACTTCTTGCTGCCAATTACAAGTTCACAAATTAAGTGCTTCTACATTAGTTATGCTACATAATACAAGGGCACACACACAAAAAACTCCAAAATTCATCAACTTGTCATTAACATTTGTGTAGTACATTCTACTCTCGTTCTGCAAACTACATACATAGTATAAAGATAGCCATGTTCTGTTGCGCGTTTTATAGGAAAAATATACAACCGTATACACACATAAAATGCAGTAATTGTACATAGTGCTGAACAAGGCATCATCCCATACATCACCGGTCAGCTTGGCCATAGTTCACAGCAATCGCTGTCCTACGTGTGGGCTGGCCGCCGCTTCTCGGCAAAAGCAAGTAAAGGTTGATGCGCAAGAATGATGAAAAAACAGAAACCTGTGTTGTGTATATAGTCAGACTCACTTGTACAATACAGATTTCAAAGATCATAAAGGAGAATATGCAGGCATAGAAGATAAACATACATTTATGAATGCATAAAAAATTAACAAATTGAGTAGTATTTAGCGATTTTATGCTAATGAATGTAATATTTTTCAAATTACGGTTAATACTTACCATTGATTTTAACTAATTGTGCAATATTTGCGTTTATGGAAATATATTTAACTATCAACTGCCTTTGGGCTCCATATGCCCTTTACTAATGCTGGCTCGATCTGTACATGAGGGAAAGTAGTTGAGTGAGGTAATGGCTTCAGAATTCGTTGACTTCAGCGTATTTTCACTAAATATGGCTATTGCACTATAACATTGATAAGCGTGTTTAGCGCATTTAAACATTCACTAAATATTTTTCTAAAATTCAATTAAATAGGTAACATTATTTTCACTTTAGTACTTAGACCGCTTCTAATGGAGCAATTTGTAAGGAGAATTAATGTGCTACTCATCCATTGTTGCTCTAAAATTATCACCCAAACCGTTAGCGGGATGATGTGTCTGTTGTGCCAAGAGCTATTTTATGCTTGACCACTTCCCTCCTTTCACACAACATACATACACATTCGTCTTGGAAGCAGTATATTTTTCCACTTCCTCTTTGTTCTCTACTCTACTCACAAGTGGTGCTCCTCATTGAAGTGCCTTTTTTTATTTCATTTCTTTGTTTAATTTTGCACTCTTCATACTTAATAAGAATAAAGGAAAAATTCACATTGGCGGTCGATATCAATCGTGGTACGCGTACATTCCGAGAATTTACACAAAAGTATAATTTTTTATTAACGCCATTTAGATTTTTATGATTGTTAAAGCTATTTGTCCGTCGCCCGTTGCAATTTGCTCACTCTATAAACGCATATATGTACATTGAATATATAAATTTTTATTCGCTTGTTTGCTGTTCAGTCTCAATGAACCGAAAAATGCCAAAAGGCAGATGGGAGATTACTTTTTTCTTTTTGCATACACTTTGCTCACTCGATTACCCAAATGAGCACAATATTCAAAATGCTTTTTTGCACTGTTTTGTTGTATATACGCGTAAACTTTTTGTTGAAAACGACGACGCCAATTATTAAGTATGTTTTTTCACTAAGTTTAGATATTTTTTATCAGTTATTGTATGTAAATAATTAGTTTTTAATAGGAGCACAAAAGTTTATTCGCGCACTCAACAAAACAGGGCGACCATTTTGAATTTCTTTACTCGTTACTGAGCTACTCGTTCAGAAGCGCTATATGAAGTTGGCTACGTTTGTGTCCTGATTGACATGGTAGATGGTAAGATTGACTTGGTGGATAAAAATACTGATATCACATTCCAGATTGCGCATTCAGGAGTTCAAAATTGCTTTGTTCTGCGCAACAACGTCACAGTTGACAATGCGTAATCTTCTTGTGTGATTTGTGGATATGGCAGACTCAAAAAAAGTGGTTTGTTATTCCTCGTTTTCCAATGAAACATGAACCAAGGGATCGATTCCGGTTGAGCGTTATAGTGAAGTGAAAAAAAATGTATCACATTGGTTATCACTTAATGTTTTCATTTTTTCACTTCACTGAGTTCGAAAAAGCGATTCTTATAACTGCTGTGAAAACTGTTAGCTGAATAACATTTGAATTACGATGTGTGAAGTTTTCTTTGCTGAATGAAAAATTATGACAGATTTCTTTTGTTTTTGTTTTCTTTTTGTTTGATGTTGTTTGTTTGACAATTTTTTTAAACTCAGACGTTAACACAAAATTTGTATCGGCGTTAACTTTGCTTTCACTTAACTTCAATTTGAAGTTTTAACGCAAAACGAGAATCAATAATCGTGGTGAATTGGTGTAATACTTTTCACTTTACGATAACGCACAACCGGAATCGACCCCGTGAACCATATCAAAAGGATCATCTTTGACCATATGGATCACATTGTTGTTGCATTTGCATGTTAAATATCTATTCTCTTTGCATAAATAAAAACATAAACAAACGAAGCTGTCAAAATTAATCACACGTCACGAATAAAGCAAGCAAGAAATAAAATGGTATGTCATCCTGGTGCGGACAGAATAACAAAACGTGTGGTGAACTCCTAATTTTGAATTTCTAGGGAACACCAATCTGTTTCAGGGCCATCAAAGGGGATAGATATATCTATCCTCTTTGCTTTAACTACTTATTTAATTTAATGTGATTCCGATCAGCATATTTACTTATGCGTTTATGTTGCGGGATTTAAATAATTTTTTAATAACGAAATTAAGTAAATTATCTCTAAATAAGTATGTTCATGTTCAATTAAAAGATTGTGCACTCAATTTTAAATTGACGGTTTGATAAAAAACGGCGAAATTTTACAAAACGTTTGCTAATAACTTTTAAATAGAATTGAATAATTATCCGCCAACGGATTATGATCAAAACGCATTTTCATGTACTCTTTTCACAATTTTTGTGGTATTGTAAGAGTTTTTGTCAACTAAAAAATTACCATTTTTTATACGTGGCGCCAAGTAACCACGGTTGTAGGAAACAGGGTGAACTTTTAAAACTTCTAAAAAATTTCTTCATAGCGCCAATCAATTCTTTTTTCATCTACAACAACAAAACAAACCGTAATTAAACAATCATAAAGAAAATTTACAAAAAAAACATGTCGTAAATTTTCCGGATAATTAGCAGTTATTCCTCCCGAAATTTCAAACAACGAATTTTTCCGGAAAATGGGAAATTTATGCGCAAATTTTTTATATTGCGGACCGTGAACGCTTTCAATAAGCTAAAAGATTGAATCTCTGCAGGTGAAGACGAAGTGTAAAATTTTAAAATGCAACCCTAAAAACCACTATTTATTTTACCCTGTTTTCTTATTGTGAATGTCAAACAAAAGCAACGATTGATTGGGGAAGTGGAGCCAAACTAATGCGAGCAGCTCCAGTTGATTTGTGTTACTCGTTACTCATTAACAAAAGTGTATACAAGCGCCTGTATTAATTAATTTTTGAGAAAAAGGAAAAGAATTAGCCATGAAAAGGTGAAGAAAAGATATAGGAAAATAGAGAGCAAACCATAAAAGCAAAAGTGGGTGGCCCATAAATTTTTACATCTTAACCAGGAAACCGGGAGATTTGTCTGAGCATTGACCAAATATAAGTGCAACGACCTTGAAAGCGGGTTTAGAAGCAGCGTTGGTGTGCGTAATTTATGTTCCATTGAAAATTTCGCAATTTGTGTATTCTGAATTTCATAAAAAGCAGTTTATCATAGAAAACTTGCTGGCGGCAAAACAACAACGAAGCTTCCGAATTCGGTGTTCAGTCAAAGGCTTATCGAAGAATAAAGATATTGCAGGGACGAAAAATGGTGTGGAGCCAGCTTCACAAAACCTCTAATAGGTCACATTCACCACTTACCACAGCAGAATTTGATAAACTACCACTGTCTGTATTTGTTATTCAATAATTGTTTGTACACTTTTTATTCAGCTAATTTGTTCAGAATTTACATTTTTACACTCTAAAACTACAATCAGTGTATTTTGTGTGCTTAAATTATGTCAAAAATTGTGTTAAAATTTTTGGAGTGGTGGAAGTGACCTACTAGAATTTTGTGAAGCTCCACTGCTTTCCACTGAAGTTCGCGCATGCAACATCTTTATTCTTCGATCACCTTTGATTCAGTATTGTTTGTTTGCTAGAGTAAAACGTAATTTAATACTTGTGTAAACAGGAAGAGCTAATCATAAAGTCTTAGATACTACAGCAACACAAATATTAGAATTATCAATAAAAATAAATAAGTAAACAAAGACTGAAAACAAAAGTAAAACTGGCGACGCAACCGCAAGCGGCAAAAAAAATGTCACAAGTGCAAGTGGAGGATCAAAGCGGTGAGTGGTTTTATCTAGATAAATATCATTTTTACTGGAAGATACATAAATATATACCAATCTTTAATTTTTTTTTATGGTAATAGTCTAGTTGAGGGGTCGACTGCTAATACGCTACCAAAAATATCGAGAGAGGTGTCAAACAACGCGTCTTGACATCAGTATTAATAATCCGAAGGCGGAAAATAAAAGTTTTAACGCGTTCAAAAGATATTAACGAAAAACCGAAAAAAAACCCGCGGGTACCTCCGAAACCGGGGGTCGGATCCATAGTATTTTTGCGCAGAGCACCTTTCTGCATTGGCGGCCTTCGGCCGCGATTATAAAAAATAACCCTGGGCTACGCCATGCCAAGTCCGGGTGTGTGGTATAACCGTGGCTACCGCCACGGTGATGCACAATTTTTTTTGGGGGTACAACCACAACAACAACCACATGAAAATCGCCAACTTCAAATGCAAATATCTCCGGACAGAGATTTTCCGCCACCGGATTATTGTTCTCGAAATCAATACGCGTCGTTTGACACCTCCCTCGATATTTTTGGTAGCGTATTAGCAGTCGACCCCTCAACTAGACTATTACCTTTTTTATTTATTTATTTACAATACAAAGCAAATATTTATCAATTAGTGTACAACTAAGTTTAAAGAAAATTTTAGATAACGTAAGTGAAGTTTGATACATATAATGTACACTACTTCAGCACCTTCTACTGATATGGTTAATAATAGTCTGCTGATTTTTATACTCAGCGTGCTTTGCACACAGAGTATATTAACTTTGATTGGATAGCGGCTGGTTGTACAGGTATAAAGGAATCGATATAGATATAGACTTCCATATATCAAAATCATGATTATCGAAAAAAAAATTTGATTAAGCCATGTCCGCCGTCCGTCTGTCCAATAACACGATTACTTTTAATTTAATTTATTTATTATCACGACTGTTTAGGCCTAAAACTTAAACTACTAAGTACAATTCATTGTTATAATCACTTATTTCTATTGAATATGCTGTTGGAATGCCATGTGATTCCGATAAGCATATTTACTAGCGTGACAAACGGACGAGTCTCGGAGCCACTCGTTTAAGGAAGGTTGGAAAGGACGCGTTTCCAATCCTCCAGTGCTCCCAGCTTAAGGCAACAAAATTTGGAACTTATATTTATGAATTACTAGCAGACCCGGCAGACGTTGTTCTGCCCAAAATTTGGTCAATCCGCATACATTTTAATACTCTTTTTCCGTCCAATTCTGCCCTCGCACCTCTACACTTTTTCCTACCTACCACTTTTGCCAGGTTGATGCGACTAAATCGAATATCACAATGAAAATTACTTTAAAGCTCTCAGCGACAGATTTCATTTGATATCCATAATACACACACATTCTAGGGTCCATGTTTTGGCCTATATCTCGAGACCCTAGTCACCCAGGGGTACGAAAAATACCCAGTGTCAAAGTACTCATAAACAGCTTCCATTTGATACCCATATTGTACAAACACTTCCTGGAGTTACCCGGGTCCATATTTTGGCCTATATCTCGAGACCCTAGTCACCCGGTATCAAAGTACTCATTATATAAACCTTCCCCGTGGAAAAATACATATATATACCAATTTTCATAATAATCGGTTCAGTAGTTTTTGAGTTAATCGATGACATACATACAA
Organism: Eurosta solidaginis; assembly: GCF_040869045.1. NCBI lineage: Eukaryota > Metazoa > Arthropoda > Insecta > Diptera > Tephritidae > Eurosta > Eurosta solidaginis. The sequence goes on along the minus strand of NC_090323.1, from coordinate 204,060,232 downwards.
ACATTCATTTTTATATATATAGATATATGGCTAAACCGATTTGGGATTTCAAAATCAACTAACCATCATCTCTCCTTCCTGTATCTTTCCTAAAAATTTCATGGCAATCTTTCTATCCGTTCTCGAGTTATGGAGTGACAATCAAAATGTAGACATCTTTTTATATATAGATATATGTATTTTAAGCTGTCGGAATGTATTAGCCTCCGATCAACACAGCTAAACATGTCTTTGGATGTTGGAAATTTAAAATAACGTGTATCCAATCACCCCTCAACTTTGTTTAGTAAAGACGCTGTCGGAATGCAAGAGGATTCCGATCAGCACAGCTCAGCATATAATAGGAGGTTGAAAAGGACGTGTTTCCAATCCCCCCTGCTCCAACTTTTGTTTGGCCTTATTTTCATTACACATCATATAATTTTATTGTTATATTAATGCTGTCGGAATGCGAGTCATTAACGAAATCGGTTAAGGACCACGCCCACTATTATATACAAGATTTTTAAAAGGGTCGTGGACGAATAAAATAAGATATATCTTTGCAAAAAAGAGCTTCATATCAATGGTATTTCATTTCCCAAGTGGATTTATAACAATAAATAAGCAACACTTCAAATTTAAAAAAATGGTCGTGGTAGCCCCCTTTTATGACTAAGCAATTTTCTATGTATCGGGAGCCATAACTCGAAGAAATTAACATATCGTAATGAAATTGTGTACACATATTTTCCTTATAACAGAAAATATTTCTAGTAAAAATCGACGGGATCGGTTAAAAACCACGGCAACTTAGATATAAAACAAGTTTAAAAGGGTCGTAGACTAAAATAATAAGCTATAAATTAGCAAAAAATAGTTTTGAATCAATGATATTTCACTTATAAAGTTTTATTGTAAGAGGAAATGGAGAGACATTTTTTTTAAATGAGTGGTGCCACGAGTTATGTAGAAAACTAATTTATCTGAAATGAAATATACAATTGAAGCTCACGCTGAGTATATAATGTTCGGTTACATCCGAACTTAGCCTTACTTACTTGTTGTATAGAACTTTTGAAGTAGAAAAGATGGAGAAAGGGAGTCCACTAAAATGCAAGTTAGTGACGGAAGAATGGTATTCTATGCCTTAATTGCTGTAATAGCAAATGCGCGCAAAATGAGATCTGTTATCACATCACATTACTTTTTCTTAAGCTGCCACATTGATTGATAAATTGTCATGTAACTTAAGGAAGCGCATCTTTTGGCAATATCAAACTAGAGAGAAACTTTTGTCACTTCTGGATCTTTAAAAAGGTACATCCATGCTCACGTGGTGTGCTCTCGACTGACTTATTTTGGACTGTTGGGAACTAACCTGAAATCGATTTGATTTTACAATGTCGAATCTGTCTCACTTTGTTTATTTATGCCTCCTAACGTTAAAGAAAACTTCAGAATCGGTTATTGAGAATCTCGTAACGCATCACTACTCTTAGTGGCTTTCCTTCCTTGGGATCATCGAACTATCCAATACTATCCTGATAGCGCCACGGGTTATTTGTTTGACACTTTTAACCTTCCAGTAGGCCTTTCTTAATTACCTATCTGTTCCTCGATTATGACGAAGTTAGAATAGCAATAACCAGATTGAAAAACAACAAGGCCGTGGGCGCTGATGTATTGCCTGCGGAGCTATTCAAGTACGGCGGCGTGGAGTTGGTAAGGCGCATGCAGCAGCTTCTTAGCAAAATATGGGCGGACGAGTGCATGTCCGACGGTTGGAATCTAAGTGTTCTATGCCCAGTCCACAAGAAGGGGGATACTGCCAAATGCACCAACTATCGTGGAATCAGCCTTCTTAATATCGCATATAAGGTCCTTTCAAGTGTATTGTGCGAAAGATTGAAGCCCACCGTGAACCGGCTGATTGGACCTTATCAGTGCGGCTTCAGACCTGGTAAATCCACCATCGACCAGATTTTCACAATGCGCCAAATCTTGGAAAAAATCCGTGAAAAGAGAATCGACACACATCACCTCTTCGTCGACTTTAAAGCCGCCTTCGACAGCACGAAAAAGTGCTGCCTATATGCCGCTATGTCTGAAATTGGTTTCCCCGCAAAACTTATACGGTTGTGCAAAATGACGTTGAGCAACACCATCAGCTCAGTCAGAATTGGGAAGGACCTCTCCGAGCCGTTCGAAACTAAACGAGGTTTCAGACAGGGTGACCCCCTATCGTGCGATTTCTTTAATTTGATGCTGGAGAAAATTATACTAGCTGCAGAACTTAACCGCACTGGAACAATGTACTATAAAAGGGTGCAATTACTGGCATATGCTGATGACATTGATATCATCGGCCTAAACACCCGCGCTGTTAGTTCTGCTTACTCCAAACTGGAAAAAGAAGCGGTAAAGATGGGTTTGATGGTGAATGAGCACAAAACGAAGTACCTGCTGTCATCCACCAAAGAGTCAGCGCATACGCGCCTTGGCAACCACGCTACTGTTGGCAGCCATAATTTCGAAATAGTAAAAGACTTCGTTTATTTGGGAACCAGCATCAACACTAGCAACAACATCAGCACTGAAATCCAGCGAAGAATCAATCTTGCCAATAAATGCTACTTTGGACTAGGTAGGCAATTGAAAAGTAAAGTCCTCTCTCGGCGAACGAAAATCATACTCTACAAGTCACTTATCGTACCCGTTCTGATATATGGGACAGAAGCATGGACCATGACAACAGCAGATGAAGAGGCTTTGGGAGTGTTCGAGAGAAAAGTTCTTCGAAAGATTTATGGACCTCTACGCGTCGGCGATGGCGAGTACCGAAGAAGATTTAATGATGAGCTATACGAGCTATACGCAGACATCAACATAGTCCAGCGAATTAAGACGCAGCGGCTGCGCTGGCTAGGCCATGTTATGCGAATGAAAGGTGATGCTCCGGCCAAGAAAGTGTTTCTATCGGAACCCGCCTATGGAAGCAGAGGTAGAGGGCGGCCCCCACTTTGTTGGAAGGACCAGGTGAAAACGATATAAACTCCCTTGGTGTGACCAATTGGCGCCGGTTGGCGGAGCGAAGAAGCGACTGGCGCGCCTTGTTGGACGGCCATAACCGTTTAGACGGTTAAGCACCAATTAAGTAAGTAAGTAAGTAAGTTCCTCAAAACATTTTTGTAATAAACAATGCCACCTACACAGCATGGCTTTTGAAAACTCCATAGCAATACCACCGCGCTAAATACCATTAGCACCCAGATAAATTGCGATTTAAATCAAAACCCACACCATAGAACAGTTCTCGTAGCGACCCCCCAGCCGTATGAAGCCCATAAGCAGGCCCTCAGTGAACTCTACAGGCATCGGACCTTTATGCCAGGAATTGCCCGGTGAATCCAGTACTCAAAGAACAGTACCAAAACTTGAGGAAGAGAAACGCACACTCCCCGGGGAAACGCGAGTCACTCTAGCTCAACTTCGAACTGGATACTGTAACAGGTTAAACTCTTACCTATCCAGAATCAACCCCGACATACAAAATGTATGTCCCGTTTGCTATGTGTCCTCACATGACACCAACCATCTCTTCAATTGTAATGTGGAACCAACGTCTCCAACAGCGCTCTCAATATGGTCCACCCCTGTTGAAACTGCAAGTTTCCTTGGACTCCCACTAGAGGATATTGATGACAATTTGTGATCGGTCCCACCTATTGGATGGAGCAAAGCATTGCTGCAACAACAACATCCCCAATGGCTCTGAAAAAGTTCTGTTATGATCCTTAATTCTCAAATTCCCATCCCATAGTTATCCTTAAATTGTCCCGATGTATTTCTTAAGACAATACCGATATAGCCTCTAAATGATCCCAAAAATAGTTCCCCGACTATCCCATACAGTTCCGGTGTAGTCCCGAAATGCAATAATACCGAGAACAGTCCCGTAACAAAATAGTCCCCAAAGCAATTCCCAAAAACCTGTCATTTTGTCGTTATTTTTTTACAGACTCTTGGGGTCTCTTTGTAAGGTGACTGTGCAGTGTGTGTTGAAAAAATCTATTTATTCTTCACTAACACCCTTAACAAGTTATCAATTTAAATTTTTAGGCCCCTCATATGAACATATGTAAAGTCCTTTTAAGTTTATGTTTAATTTAAAATAATCTTCAACATTTATTCAATTGAAAACTGCTTGAAAATGTATAAGAAAAGAGTGTTGAGCAGGCATTAATTGCATGTTGAGGGCAATCTCGAACCCTGCATACAGATAATCAAGCAGCTCGGGCAACTTGATTGCACTTTAAATTAAATCTTCATTGTAGCATTTTGTTTAATTTGGTTTCCTGTTGGTAAACTTTCAGTACAAAATGATGGGGCGAAATTAACATTCACATAAGAGCGAATGCAATTTAGTTGTGTGCTTCGCCTCATATAATAGGTGCGACCAATCACAAATTGTCATCAACGTCCTCTAACGGGAGTCCAAGGCATCTTGCAGTTTCAACAGGGGTGGACCATAATGAGAGGAGTGTTAGAGGCGATGGTTCCACATTACAATTAAAGAGATGGTTCGTGTCATGTGGGGACACATTGCAAGCAGGGCATACATTTTGTATGTCGGGGTTGATTCTGGATAGGAAAGATTTTAACCTGTTACAGTATCCAGATCGAAGTTGAGCTAGAGTGACTCGCGTTTCCCTGGGGAGTGTGCGTTCCTCTTGCGCAAGTTTTGGGTACTCTTCTTTGAGTACTGCATTCACCGGGCAATTCCTGGAATAAAGGTCCGACGCCTGTTTGTGGACTTCGCTGAGGACCTGCTTGTGTTTTTAGGCTTCATACTTCTGAGTTCGCAGGTGCCGTATTTCCTCATAATGCTTTCGGAGATGACTCCTTAAGCCCCTTGGCGGTGTTGGCTCATCAATCAGATGTCTGTTCGGAATGCGATTTAGTAGTTATCGTCGTTATAAAAAAATAAGTAATTTAAGGCCTTTAACTTGATAAGGATTACGCAAAAAGAAACTGGAAAACTATATCAAGATCCATGATATAAAATAACTCTGTACCCTGGGCTACATGCTGGGGGCTTTGCTCTGTTAATGAAAAGCTGAGCTTTCTTAATGATTGTGTCTACCAGGCTTTTATATCAGATGTCCCGATTCGCACTAATGACTGCAAAACCGCTTCATGTCCATGGTTTAACAGGGTAGTCTTTAATGTGATCAAAAGGCGAAACAAGTTGTATTCCGCTTGGAAAAAATCCAGGACGGATGAAAAATTACGTGCGTAAAGCTGGCAGACCCAAGTGCTCAAAAATAAGTTTAAGTGGTTTGAGAATTAAGTGCATTTTAGGTGCTCATTTGGTTTTCGAGATATTCGGAAAAAAGTGTGGGTCTGCTAGGTTAACGTCAAGCTAGCAGACCCACAACTTAAATTTCATTTTATTTTAAATAAAAAATATATCAAAATTAGGAGCTATTTAGGTGCTTTTTAGGGCCACAAAAGATAATTTAGGTTTTCATTTCGTTTTCGAGATATTCGCAAAAAGGTGTGGGTCTGCTAGGTTAACGTCAAGCTAGCAGACCCAAAATTTAAATTTCATTTTTTTTTAAATAAAAAGCATATCAAAATTAGGAGCTATTTAGGTGCTTTTTAGGGCCACAAAAGATAATTTAGGTTTTCATTTCGTTTTCGAGATATTCGCAAAAAGGTGTGGGTCTGCTAGGTTAACGTCATGCTAGCAGACCCAAAATTTAAATTTCATTTTTTTTAAATAAAAAGTATATCAAAACTAGGAGCTATTTAGGTGCTTTTTAGGGCCACAAAAGATAATTTAGGTTTTCATTTCGTTTTCGAGATATTCGCAAAAAGGTGTGGGTCTGCTAAGTTAACGTCAAGCTAGCAGACCCACAATTTAAATTTAATTTTTTTTAAATAAAAAGTATATCAAAATTAGGAGCTATTTAGGTGCTTTTTAGGGCCACAAAAGATAATTTAGGTTTTCATTTCGTTTTCGAGATATTCGCAAAAAGGTGTGGGTCTGCTAGGTTAACGTCAATCTAGCAGACCCTAAATTTAAATTTCATTTTTTTTAAATAAAAAGTATATCAAAATTAGGAGCTATTTAGGTGTTTTTTAGGGCCACAAAAGATAATTTAGGTTTTCATTTCGTTTTCGAGATATTCGCAAAAAGGTGTGGGTCTGCTAGGTTAACGTCAAGCTAGCAGACCCACAACTTAAATTTCATTTTATTTTAAATAAAAAATATATCAAAATTAGGAGCTATTTAGGTGTTTTTAGGGCCACAAAAGATAATTTAGGTTTTCATTTCGTTTTCGAAATATTCGCAAAAAGGTGTGGGTCTGCTAGGTTAACGTCAAGCTAGCAGACCCAAAATTTAAATTTCATTTTTTTTAAATAAAAAGTATATCAAAATTAGGAGCTATTTAGGTGCTTTTTAGGGCCACAAAAGATAATTTAGGTTTTCATTTCGTTTTCGAGATATTCGCAAAAAGGTGTGGGTCTGCTAGGTTAACGTCAAGCTAGCAGACCCAAAATTTAAATTTCATTTTTTTTAAATAAAAGTATATCAAAATTAGGAGCTATTTAGGTGTTTTTTAGGGCCACAAAAGATAATTTAGGTTTTCATTTCGTTTTCGAGATATTCGCAAAAAGGTGTGGGTCTGCTAGGTTAACGTCAAGCTAGCAGACCCACAATTTAAATTTCATTTTTTTTTAATAAAAAGTATATCAAAATTAGGAGCTATTTAGGTGCTTTTTAGGGCCACAAAAGATAATTTAGGTTTTCATTTCGTTTTCGAGATATTCGCAAAAAGGTGTGGGTCTGCTAGGTTAACGTCAAGCTAGCAGACCCACAATTTAAATTAAATTTTTTTTTTTAAATAAAAAGTATATCAAAATTAGGAGCTATTTAGGTGCTTTTTATGGCCACAAAAGATAATTTAGGTTTTCATTTCGTTTTCGAGATATTCGCAAAAAGGTGTGGGTCTGCTAGGTTAACGTCAAGCTAGCAGACCCACAACTTAAATTTCATTTTTTTTTTTTTAAATAAGAAGTATATCAAAATTAGGAGCTATTTAGGTGTTTTTAGGGCCACAAAAGATAATTTAGGTTTTCATTTCGTTTTCGAGATATTCGCAAAAAGGTGTGGATCTGCTAGGTTAACGTCAAGCTAGCAGACCCAAAATTTAAATTTCATTTTTTTAAAATAAAAAGTATATCAAAATTAGGAGCTATTTAGGTGCTTTTTAGGGCCATAAAAGATAATTTAGGTTTTCATTTCGTTTTCGAGATATTCGCAAAAAGGTGTGGGTCTGCTAGGTTAACGTCAAGCTAGCAGACCCAAAATTTAAATTTCATTTTTTTTAAATAAAAAGTATATCAAAATTAGGAGCTATTTAGGTGCTTTTTAGGGCCACAAAAGATAATTTAGGTTTTCATTTCGTTTTCGAGATATTCGCCAAAGACCCACAATTTAAATTTAATTTTTTTTTTTAATAAAAAGTATATCAAAATTAGGAGCTATTTAGGTGCTTTTTATGGCCACAAAAGATAATTTAGGTTTTCATTTCGTTTTCGAGATATTCGCAAAAAGGTGTGGGTCTGCTAGGTTAACGTCATGCTAGCAGACCGAAATTTAAATTTAATTTTTTTTAAATAAAAAGTATATCAAAATTAGGAGCTATTTAGGTGCTTTTTAGGGCCACAAAAGATAATTTAGGTTTTCATTTCGTTTTCGAGATATTCGCAAAAAGGTGTGGGTCTGCTAGGTTAACGTCAAGCTAGCAGACCCACAACTTAAATTTCATTTTATTTTAAATAAAAAATATATCAAAATTAGGAGCTATTTAGGTGTTTTTAGGGCCACAAAAGATAATTTAGGTTTTCATTTCGTTTTCGAGATATTCGCAAAAAAGTGTGGGTCTGCAAAAAAATTAACACCACCACCTACCTTCGTCAAAAAAATCCGGTTGCCTGCCGAGGCTCCAGCCTCACGGTCGCCATGTGAGGTTCCCTTTTGGAACCTCTGCCAAATTGATGTGCGCTTTGCACGTCGCAACGCACTCCACATAAAAACAAACACGTCTTTATTGCCTTAGCTTTTAAGTTTTATTTATGTTCTTTTTAATTTGAAGCTCAATAAATGTTTGTACTTTTTTATGTTTTTTTTTTATTTATTAAATAGCTTAGTTTCGTCTGCGATTTAATTTAATATTTTACGCCACACTTGAAGCCGGTCACAATTATAATTATATGATAATGGCCGGTCTTTTTTCTGCCGAGCCGAATTGCTCTGTTTCCAAGTTGTTCCAACACCTGTCGTTCGTTCGGGTGTTGCAGCAATTTGGAAACAGGGTGACATTTTTATAATTTGTTAAGGCTGCTGTTACAATTCCATCCCAGCTTCTATTAAGAATGGTCTAAATAAAGGAAACTTTATATTTATACTTTCACTGATTTATATATGTACAACGATGAGATTTGCTATCTATATTTTAATTTATATAATAATTATCATATAGTTAATTAAATTCTTTGATTACACACATATATATAATTTTTGTTATTGTGTTGCAAATGTTAAATTTTTACATTTTATTTCAATGTTTTACCATTACTATTAATATTTAGTTTTAAGCTTGCTCATGAGTAACTTATATATTTCTTGTATATCTAACTGTTGTGCTAGAAAAGATCATTTATCGATCTTATTGCACTAATATATTGTTTTAAATAAATTGAATTGAATTGAATTGAGTTAGTTACCTGTCACAAGCAAAGTGATGCGCATGGAAACAGAAACCAAAGGCATCAAAAATAAATGGCTGGTTGTGTATGCATGGAATGGACGATGAGAAAACTTACAGATCTTCCAAACTGATTGTGCCTGTACAAGTGAGCTCTTTGTAGCTTCAAAGTGTAGGGAGCATTCTCCTGTTGTTGTTTTTGTAGCGATAAAGACACTAACCGAAGGTTTTGGAGTGTTATCGATGTTGATGCTTCTTTGCCGGATATAGATCCTACGTTCCGGTAACAAGCACCCTTAAGGTACGACCCCGACCATGTCGGGAACGATTTAATATGACCACATTGAACCTTCTATTTTTTAAAACCGGGTACTTTTTTGAACCGGATACTTTTTTTAAAATCTGGTGCTCCTAAGAAACCGAATACTTTTTATAATCTCAGTAATTTTTAGAACCAGGAACTTTTTTTCAACCGGGCTCGTTTTCAGAAACTGGTACTTATTTACCCGAATACTTTTTTGAACTGGTTTTTTATTTAAACCAAGTACTTTTTAGAGCCTTGTATGCTTTCAGAACCGGCTACTTTTTAAATTCCTGTACCATTGAGAACCGGCTACCTTTTTAAAACGAAGTCCTTTTTCAGAACCGTGAACGTTTTAGAATCGGGTACTTTTTTCAGAACCGTGTACTTTTTTGAATCGGGTACTTATTTTACCCGGACTTTTACGTAAAGTCTGATACTTTTTCATAACCTGTTACTTTTGTAGAACCAGTTACTTTTTTAGTGACGGTACTTTTATGAACCGGGTACTTTTTTAAACCAGTATTTGAATCAGGTACATTTTTAAAATTGGCTATTTTATGAGGACCGAGTACATTTTTATAACCGGATACTTTTTTTGTAACCGGGTACTTTTTCAGAATAGGGTTCTTTTTAGAACCGCATACTTTGTAAGGACCGGGTATTTTTGGTTCTTGAAATTGATTTACGTTAGACAATTAATTAAACCTTAAACCAAGAAGAAAAAGAACTGACAAAATTTACAGAATTTGCTAGCAATACGATGTGATGTCGTCTAATTTTGGTGGCCATGATGCAAATCAACGAAACAAAGGTGCATCTGGCTCTATTTCGTGTGCCAGCGCTGTATAATGTATTCATGTATGTATATAAGCATTTGTTAGTCTTAAGTTTAAAGAAAAGCACCCATTCAAGTGTTCTAAACTTTGAAAGCATTCCATTTATATGTGTTTTTACAAAAAACATGTACAGTAGCGTACAGAAAAATAGCTGTGGCAATTTTTTTATTCATATTTCGTCAACTTAATCCACTTTTTTACTTTCGATATTTTAAGAAAAAACTTCAATGAATTCTATAAATGAAAGTATTCAAACCAATCTCAAACTTTTAAAAAAATTAAAAAAATCGAGAAAGTTTTACGAAAATGTCTTCAAAACTCTCTGAATTGTTTTTGAAAATGCTTTTTTAGCCCAATAAATTTTAGTTCAAAATGGACAAGCTACAGGTCTCGCCCAATTCGTCTTAATTTTTGGCAATTTTTTCGGAGTGGTGTTTTAGATTTTCTTCCACTGATTACTTTTTAAGTGTGTCCTTGAGGTGATTACTTCTTGATCTCTTTCATTTGGTATTAAACCACGCCCGAGTTTGAGGCTGTTCGTAGCTCATCTTCTTCTTGCAGTCATCCCGCTGCCTATGCATTCGTGATCTAAGTCTATGTTGATGCAGAAAAAGTAGATACTCCAATTGAGTGACTGTGTGTTCGTTACATCTACAGCAGGCACTTTACAACTGCTTCTGGCTGCATCCACTTCAGCAGAGGAGTGAACGCTGGCAGCAGCAACATCTCGCACCTCTAATTGGTGCAATGTGTCTACACGTTTCAGACTCCCCTTCTGCTTTGTTTTCTGGAAATCCTCTAATGATAACGAAGCCTGAATTCAAAGGAATATTTGAAAGACTGCTCCAAGAAATGGGACATTGTACTTACTGTGATAAAAAGTAAGATTTGTTTTGCTTCGCACATCTGAACAAATAGCTAGAAAACAAGAAAATAACACCCACTCAAGCTTCTACAGCTATGAGAAGTTTCGTCAAGTATGGCAGCAACAATTTCGAAAAGTAGGTAATTAAAAACAAGAACACAAAAGTGTAAATCACCTGAGACCATGCAACAGAGAAAAATGTGTGTTTAAATAAGTGTCGAGAGAGGTATTGCTTAAATGCTATGAAATTGAATGTATACCCAATTCGCCACTTCTGAGCGGTTTTGTCTTCAAGGGTGCTCAAGGGATTCGACAACGAAAATACAAAGTTCAACAACTTCCTTCCCGCAATGACAAAAAATAATTCGAACAAAATTGGTTTCATACTGAAATATGAAACAACAAAGCAAAGCTAGGAAAATTCAATGAACAAAAACTACAAGAAACCATATAAATAGCGGCAGGTGCAGGCCGGCCAGAGGTGTGTGAATGCTGATCGATTTTAGTGCCGTTTTTTTGATTGTGTAGCATACCGGCACTAACGCAATTCATAATTTGAAAATCCCTTGATTTTCGAAGCGTGCTGTTGCCGTGTTGCGTGCTCTTCTACCGAAATCAATTTAGTTGTTGGTAACCAGCCGGAGCTAAAGTGATGTTCTTGCGAGCCATGCGGAGCTAAAAAACCAGTGCATGAGCACCCTTGCTATATATATTTGATGTTGTTGTGACAGGATTTAACGCTGCTCGGTCAGTGAATCGTGAGCCCTTAAATGAAATCCTGGAAAATACACAGTTATAAAGAGTTTGGAACAGTAATTGCTTCGAGGATCTTATTATCTGTGATCGCAATCGCTGATCTATGCTCATAGAGTTAGGTAAAGATTTGGAAGTTAACTACCAGAATTTTGAGTTGCTAATACCTTGAATATACTAGAATATATTATTGTAGTCGTTTAGGATGGCTGCGAACGTAGTCGCTGGTGGAAAATAAAGCTCCGCCTAATGAAGAAACTGACAAGATTGCAGAGGTGGCAGTTTATTTAGAAGTAAAGTTCGACAAAAAACCCAGCTGTCAGCAAAATCATTTTTCTTACCACGTCATTTTGCTCATTGGGTGCAATCACTTATTTCGTCTCGCGGTGTTTTCCCCGCAAAGCTAACATTCATAGCTTATGCACGTTTGTGTGGTTATCTCTTAACCATCTACATAAGGCTCATACGAATGTGCAGTGGCATGACTATTGGCTAGCACTTTAAGGGATTTCCTGTGTTATGAAAGGCAAGCTGCAAGGCGCTGAGTCGTGAGCAAACCATGATCGAACGAATAAGAAATAAATGAGAAATATAAAACTTCATGTTGTAGAATTTGCGTTTTATATTTTCTTTTGGTTTTTTATTCTTATTATCACAGCACATGGTGCTATTGCATGTTTACGTAGAGGCGCGAAACTCATTTCAAAGGCATTAAAAAGTAATTTTGCTAACCTAAGCGTTGTTGCGCCATCCACCAACACATACACGCACACACAACCTTGGTGTGGTATAAGCTGCGGTACATGCGACATTGGCTTTGCTACCCATTACCATGCCTTATCGACGTGGTAAACGCTTTTCCTGTCGCTCATAAAATTTAGTTTACAACCGTTGGTTACGTATACGCAATGGTGTGTTTCGTTATGCCATAAGTACAAATGCACTTATGAAAAGCAATGAGAAATTTAACACGACATGAGTAACGAACTTAAAGCCGCATTTAACCGCATATTGCTACATACAGATATATGTATGAATATGTAATTTAAATGAATGATTTAAGTTTATATGTGCGTTTTTACACTGGCACTTGAAAAAATAGCAGCAAACGTTATTTGCAAATTGTATGCATTTTTTTATTTTTTTTGATTTGAAAAAATAACTTGAATGATTTGGGTAACGGAAATTATCTTAAGCAAAATCAAAAAAAAAAATTAAAAAATTTGCCTATTTATTTCAAAAACAAATTAATTTTTTTTTTAATTCCTTCATAAGCTCTTGTTTTTTCGATTAAGATTTTTATTATTTTTCTTCTATTTTAAAAATTTTAATGGTTACGTTTTTTAAGATCATTGTTCGAGTTTTTTACATCAGTTTAACATTTTTAGTTGTTTTTTTTTATTTTGGCAAATAATTTAAAATTTTTTAACGCAGTTTTTAATGTTTCGGTTATTATTTTTATTAGTGACCGCCGTGGTGTGATGGTAGCGTGCAATTAGATGCCGTCCCACCAATTTGTAGGAAAAATTAAAAAGGAGCACGACGCAAATTGTAAGAGAAGCGCGGCCTAAAATCTCTTCAGAGGTTATTGTGCCTACATCAATTTTATTATTTATTACTTTTAATATTGTAACGAATTAAGGGAAATTCCGCTTATTTAAAACCTTCTGCTAGCGTTCGAATCGCTAAACTGTTGAATAAATCACTCCAATATTCTGTATTGCAAAATGGCCTTTATTAGACTGCTTTGGCAGTAGTACAGTTATACTTCACTTCGCAACTGACAGCGTGTTTAAATCAGACTGATTAGTCATGCCTCAGCTTGCGCTGCTTTTATACTATCCGTTGCTTCATTCGCATATCTCTACTAAAGTCTAGACGTTTCGCCTTATAGAACTGCTGTATCTCTTGGTAATTGAGCTAAATATATGCGTGTGTGTGTGTGAGTTACAGCTTCGGCTTATGACTACATCTGTGTGATAGCTCTCCGGCGCATTCTATGTAACTGTATAAATGATGATTTATGTGTTCATGTACACCAGTGTGGCTCGATTTAATGTTTTTGTTGTTGCGTGACTATTCACTAACAGCCTAGTGATGTCAACATTCGCCACAATATGTACTTTCTGAGTTTTTAATATTTGTTAAAAATCTTACACAAAAAAAAGTTTTTTTTTTTAAATTGACGAACTAAGTTTCTTAAATAAGATATACATTTTAATAAGTTATTAATCGTGAATTTTTGTTAAATTTTTTTTTTATTTAAAATTTAAAAACAAAGTTTTCTTCACACATCCTAAAATTGGTTTGCCTATATTCAAAAAGTAAACCCAATTTTCCCTCTTTTCTCTCTATACAATTCTCGTCTACTTCATCATCCATTTTCCCTCTCATTTTTGTCCAGCCCTTATTCTATTTATCTCCCTCCCACTATAACTCTCACTCCCACTCCAACTATCAAACTCGCACTCTCGCTCCCAACAACTGAGCTGATAGTGATGCTCAAAACTTACAAGGTTTGCGGGGAAACCAAATTCAGACATAGCGGCGCATAGGCAGCTCTTTAGCGCATTGTGAGAATCTGGTCGATGTTATACACACACTGATAAGGTCCAATCAGCCGATTCACAGTGGGCTTCAATCGTATAGACTTCACAGGGCCTTATATGCGATATTAAGAAAGCTGATTCCGGGATAGTTGGCGCAGTTTACAGGATCCCCTTTCTTGTGGACTAGGCAAAGAACACTTAGATTCCAATCGTCAGGCATGCACTGGCATAACCATATATTACAACGAAGCTGATGCATGCACCTTACCGACTCCTCGCCGCCATATTTGTATAACTCCTGTTTTTTAATCTGGTTATTGCTATTCTGACTTCGTCATAATTGGAAGGGGGGACATTAATTACATCATCATCGATTGCGGGATCGGGTTCATCATCCCTGTGCGGTACATTGCTGTACCCACTTAGGAGAGCAGAGAAGTTTTACCGCCATAATCTAATTAAACTCCGGACATCGGTTACTAGGTCGCCGTTTTCGTTCTTAGAGGAGTTTGTCCCCGGCCTTAAAACCTTTCGTCTGTAGCCGAAAGGTGGCTAGCACCTCAAGCTCCTCGCACTCACGCCTTTAAATCTCAGGTTTTTTCTTCCTTAAAGGCATTTTGCTTCCCTTTGCAACTCGCGGTAGCGTTCACACATTCTTCTTGTTGGACTCGCATTTTACGTAGACCTGTAGAAACCGTTCTTTCTTTCGGTTGCAACGCGGTATTCATCATCGTACCAGTTGTTTTTCCGTGGTCGTCGGTAACAAGTTTTTTCTTCGGCGACGGTAGGAAGTGCTTTTACATATGTACGTACAGACATACATCTAAACGTAAGCGTCCTTGTGATGTATTTTCGCACAAAAATCCTTTTCTAATTTCTTTGAAGGCCACTTAAACAACTAAATCGATTTTGACACATTTATTTTTCTCAAAAAAAGGAAAATATAAATAAGATCGCGGGTTCGAATCGAGGTCAAGGTCTAACAATAATTTTTTATCATTATTATTGTTATGATAAATTTTTTTCTTAATCGAAAAAATTTTTAAATTAGAATAGAAGAAAGAAAAAATTTAGACAACTGCCAAAGCTCGTTGTATAGATCCATTTCGGGCCTTTGCATTGGCCTTTGCATTGCCATCAAACAAGTCCAATTTTCACATCCATTCTGCAACAGATGTCGCAGTGTTGTGAATATCAATTGGCACGAACCAGAATAGAAGTAGGATTAATGAAGACAAACAAAAAACCGCTGTGATGGCTGAATGGTTATAGCAGCGGCGCCTAAACGTTGCCGATGAAGGAATTTAGCAGTTCCCGAAATGGATCTATATAACGAGTTGTCTAAATTTTTTCTTTCTTCTATTCTAATTTAAAAATTTTTTCGATTAAGAAAAAAATTTATCATAACAATAATAATGATAAAAAATTATTGTTAGGCCTTGAGCTCGATTCGAACCCGCGATCTTACAAATCAGTAGGCCGATATAACAACAAAATTTGCAAAATATCAATAAATATTTATTGTCGCTGATTTTTCTCCTCTTTCTTTGTTTTTGCATGCCTTTGTACAAAAAGGTAGGTAAACACAAAAGCGCAAATATACAAACATACATACATGTATCAAAATGTTTCCTTGTAGCAATATTGACATATTTTCCAAACAAATAATGGGCTGCTACTTAAATTCTGCCAAATTAATGAAGCTTTTAAGTGCTGAGATAATTATTTTTTTTAGATTTTATTACCAAAACCAAACACAACAAAGGGAAACTTTTTAAATGCATTTAAAATGGGTATAATAAAAAAATATTATAAATTTTTAAAAGTAGGGCTATTCAAAAATTTTTATATTGAAGTGCAAATCATATTACATATACAAAGTTATATGTACACTGACATTTTTTGAAATTGAAAAAAAAATTATTTTAAATGTTTAAAGAATTTTGATGGTCCTCTTAATGAATAAATTTTGAATAAAAATTTTTCTCAGTACAACAATATTTAAAAAAAAAAATTTATTTAAGAATTCATGAGCTTAACACCGGCTTTTAATAATTGAATTTCAATTATTATGTTTTCTAAGAGAAACTGAAAAGAAAGAAACATTTACTGGCATATTGTGATGGACCCATTTCGAAAACCGCCAACGTAATCATCATCAGGCAAAATTTTATTTTCATATGGAAGTGCTTTTTCTTTGCACTTTCATATGAAATTAAGGCACTTTCATGTTAATCGAATTTATATGTGAGGGCTTTTGCGAGTGCTATGAACATTTTTTTTGTATATTCAAAGTGTGAATTTGTATCTGTGCCTATTCTTTAGGGCAAAACAAAAACGAAAATGCTATAAATGTATGTGCGCTGAGGAGATCTGTTTAAAAGTTATTAGTACACCAGAAGATGTAAACGTCAATGTTCACATTAAAAGACACTGATTAAATTTATTGAGTTACTCAGGGATTAGATTCCCTTCGCATCTATCTTGATATGAGAGGGCTTGCTTGGGAAGATCGCACACTTCCGCTCGTAGACATGTTTGTGGACGCTCTCATGGGTGCCGGGAGCAGATACATTGGTCCATCCTGTCACTTCCCAATAAGTTAAACAACTTGCTTTCTCGGTCGAATTTAAATATAATCAAACGCCTTTACATCCACTATATCGTCGAAAACTGAACTCCCAAAAATTTTAGTGATCTTGTGCGTAGTCCTGGTTGTGAGCGGGAGGAGGTGTCTTCGAAGTATTGGTGCTATAGCACAGTGATCTCTTATGACGACTGCACTGACTGCAGATGTGTTTAGTTTGAGGAAAAAGGACATCCTTTTTCTATTCAAAAATATCTGGAGACATTAAAACTACACAGATTAGTTAACGGCAAGTTCATTACCAAACTAGTGTATTCTTCGATTTTCCTCAGTAGATAACCTAATAATGGTCATACTGAGGATCACACCCTAGTTTTGTATTCATTCGAAACTTTTTCTGGCCATGTAGTTAACCAATTCATTCTCTTCAATATTGTGCCGGAGGGCTATTGAGGCGCCTATGGAAGGCATTTTTTAAGGTAGCCTGGCTGTCGAAAAAATGTTATATTATGTTGCTCACGCTGATTGACCCACAAATGCTTTCAGTACAGCTCTGTCTCTTGCCTTTTTCAGCTGGCTGTGTCTCATTACTCTTCTGAAAACTATTTTGTGTTCTTAGAAATTCCACAAGGAAAGCTTAATCCTATGTACATACTGCTGCGATTAAGGCTAATGTTTGGTTACGATTACGTTAAGGGACATGGTAAGGTTTTTGGTAGGACTCCGTCACTCCAACCTACTGATAAATTGAGTACGGTGAGGAATGCATTTCTTCTTAAGCTATGGAGATTTTTCTTTCCTTTCTTTCATTTTTCTTTAAATTAGCTCGTAATTCGCAACAGCCTTGTGAAATATTCCATAGACATACTTAGCTGAAGTTTATTATCGCCAATACAGGTTTTACAGCAAAATTTTACGGCCGAACCGGCAGTCAATACCGCAGGGGAACAAGTTCTTGCTGAAGCACTTTATATGGTTCAAGCAAAGTTCTGGTAATACTATGGCCACATTTATCCCACGCTGATAACTCGTCGATAAAAATCTGTAGCAATAAGAGAGCACAGCGATAACTTTTCGATATTTTTTCGATAAAAATTTATATTTTTTCGAAATGACATCCGTAACTTTACGAAAACAGACAGATAACTTATCGATAACTCGTCTCAACCTCATCGATAACATGCGGATAGCAAAGGAAACGCGTAGAAAATTGATAACACACTGATAACTCGTCAACAACACGTCCGTAAGTCGTCGATAATAATCCGATTGCTCTTTGATAACGAGTTTTGCCGACAGCAAATCGTTTAATTTCGATAACAAATCAATAACGTTCGGTTTCGCTTTCCAATACCATTCCCACATATCACTCCTACACTTACATTCTGGGGGACCCCAAAGAGAGCACACTACTTCCAAATATTATGCTTACGCTTACATTTACCTTACTCGTATATTCTGGATTCTTCCTTACCGTGCTAGCAATTTCGCAGCTGAGTATAAGGGGAAAATTATGTATAACGCAACGAGTCACCTTTCTCGTGTGAACCAAAGTTCATACAATGCCAGAACGTTCCCTCACTCCAATGAGTGACATTAAACCTGAGTGTCTTATATTCAGAACTGCTCAACCCTAAGGCACTTTTGTTTTTGTTCTGCCCTGAAGATAGGCACAGACGCGAATTCACACTTTGAATATAAAGAAAAATTTTCATAGCACCCCCTTATGCCCTCACATATAAATTCGAATAATATGAAAGTGGCTGAATTTCATATGAACGTGCAAAGAAAAAGCACTTCCATATTTGACAACAAAATATTGCACTGTAAAAAATTGTAATTCAAAATTTGTTCATTAAGGGGACCATCAAAATTCTTTGAACATTTAAAATAAATTTTTATAATTTTTTTTTTTTTCACTTTAAAAAATTCCCGTGTACATATAATTTTGTATATGTATTGTGATTTGCACTTCAATATAAAAATTTTTGAGCAGCCCGGTTTATATGTGTTGTGCTGAAGTCAATATGAGCGACATAGGTAAAAAATTTCACGGCGTCATATAAACCATGGATTTTAAAGAAATGTTTTTACATGCATCAAAATTACAAATTTGTTTTATGGGCCTCAAAACACATCCTATACTGAAAGATGTCTATTCAGTGATCCTTGCTGATATCATCTGTTAGTATGTAGTTTCACTCCCGCTGTAAACATGCCTGTCATAAGAGGTGACTTAAACCTAATTGTTCGTTGTGGTCATAACAAAACTTTCCGAGATGGTCGGGTTAGTACCATAGTGGTGCTAATTTCAGGAACGTACCGGATCACTAAGCGAGCATCATCATCGATAATATTTCATATTTCATATTTCTTTATTTCAGTCTATGGAATTTACAGCCCTTACAGACTAGATAACAATGTTAAATTAAAATTAGATAATTATTTAATAGTATAGTACATAAGTTGAGTATAGACACAATAAAACTTACATGCTATGAAGAGATTGACCAGCACATTTATCTGTTTGAAAAGATATCAGTAAGTATTGTTTTAAAAGTAAGAAAGAGCAAAATCAATAGCTGAAGAATCAGAGATGCGATTAAAGTCGGTCATAGCTCTAAGTAAAGGTGCGTTTGAGGCATAGAGGGTTCGGACACAATCCGTATAGAAAATAGGTATATTACGAAGAGGCCTTATAGGGATATGGAATCGGAGACTCCTGAGGAGACAAGGTGCATCAACTACACCATTAATGATGTCATAAACAAACGTGAGCGATAGGACAGTTCTTCTGCATTCCAGGGACTCTAATTTGATAAGTGAGCACCTGGATTTATAAGATGGAATCGGTTCAGAAAACAATATGGCATTCATGATACGGCCTCCAAATAAAACAAGCATATTCCAGCTTCGAACGAACTAGTGCAGTGAACAATAACTTGAGGGTGTAGGGATCCGTGAAGTCTGTGCAGGAACGCCTAATAAAAGCCAGAAGTGAATACGCCTTAGCAATAGTAGAATTTATATGAGTCGTGAAAGAAAATTTCGAATCGAAGACAAACCCAAGTCCTTTATCTCGTTAAGAGTTGAGAGGTGGGTACCATCGAGAGAGTAGGAAGTGGGAATGAGGCCACGTGATTTAGAAAAGCTTACAAGAAAGCATTTGCTAACATTTAGTAGCAAGTTATTGGCACGACACCAAACAGCAACTTTATCTAAATCAGATTGCATTTTAATCACGTCGTCTGAGTTTACGATGGTATTAAAAATCTTTAGGTCATCAGCGTATAATAGAAAATTAGAGTGCTGGAAGCAGGTGGAAATATCGTTTATAAAAATTACAAAAAGTAATGGGCCAAGTATGCTACCTTGTGGCACCCCGGAGGTGGCTGTGAATGTGTTTGAAGAGTTATTGTCTATAACCACAACACAGCTACGCTGGTGGAGGTATGATTTAATCCATGATAAAAACATCGAGTGGAAGCCCACGCGAGTCAATTTAGAAATTAGGATAGAATGACTAACTTTATCAAATGCTTTTGAGAAGTCCGTGTACACAGTATCAACTTGACAACGGTCATTAAAAGAAGATATGCAAAAATCAGAGAAGATAGAAAGGTTTGTTACAGTGGATCTACCGGCCATAAAACCATGCTGATTTTCAGTGATTAGAGGTTTAACAGCAAAGTACATTTTTTGTTTCACAATATACTCGAATAATTTTGAAACCGATGATAATTTTGCAATGGGCCTATAATTCGCGACATTGTTCTTGCTACCACACTTGAAAATACCGCAAAACTTTTTTGGAATATCTTCATCACTACAGAAGAAGATATAGTTTCTCATAATGATGCGTACATTAAAATTAACGAGAAATTCCTAGTCGAACGTCAGTAAAAATTGCGTTATGGAATGTAGTCCTTTTCCTTTTGCTTTTTTTGCAGAGCGTTAGTGCCGCATTAAAATATCAATTCTCCACAAGCTAACTCACAAAGTAATGTACGTACGTACACTGACTTTTAAACAACTTTTCTTTTATGGGATTACATAAGCTTGTATGCTTTAAGGCCTTAATTATATATTGTTTATTCAATATGTGACAAGCGACACATTGAATTAATTTACTTATCAAAGCATACACTTGACATACAATCAAAGATAAGTGCACTTCACATCTAACCCTTTCATTTTCACATACAATATAATAATAGAATATTGTACATACATAAGTATGTAGTATAAGTATGTTGACTATCTATTTATATTTTTTATTATTTATAGCTAGTCAGCCCGCTTGTTTGGGCAACAACTACAGAACAAGTCCGTCTGTCAGCACAATCATATATATTATTTCTAATTGCTGTTTCTATGTACGGGTCCCTTTTTCGCTCTTATTTGGAATCCAAATCTATAAATAAAGTTTTGGTAGTGAAGATGGAGATTCGGG
Source organism: Eurosta solidaginis (assembly GCF_040869045.1). Classification (NCBI taxonomy): domain Eukaryota; kingdom Metazoa; phylum Arthropoda; class Insecta; order Diptera; family Tephritidae; genus Eurosta; species Eurosta solidaginis. The sequence continues at coordinate 204,039,126 of NC_090323.1, read as the reverse complement.
CTATTAGCGAGCTTCGGGTAATTTTGGTCGTAGTGCATTTGTTTAGCTATATTTTATTAAAATAATTTGTTAAAAATAAACGATTGTGAGCACACAAAGAAATGTATTTGTACTATGGCACTATTGTGAATATTTGCACTGCATTACTGGCAGTTGCTCCCATACGCCAGATGGCAGCGCAAGCTGTAAGTTTTAATTGATTGATAGAACAGCTGATTTCTGTTGATATTTGCTTAGAGACGTTTAGATTGGTTGCGCAGGATTTGCACGGGTCCGGCTCGTGTTACTAAATCAATTTTCTCATGCGCTGGTCCCCATATACATATTAGGGGGGAACATCAGAATTCGTTTTAGAGGTATGGTTCCTTCGGCAAAGTTTCTTATCTTGATCCCTAGAATACGATTTTCATAGAGCAATGAGCGATTTTTAAATCCATCCGCCCTAATACATATGTATGTATAGTTGGCTTCACGAATCTTATGAAATGTTTGTTATTATACTGGGCCACAGCTAAAATCGGTATCAGGTGAAACCAAAGGGAATGGTCTTAGGCGTCAATATTATTCGGTTAAAAGGTTGGTAAGAAATTCGGAAATAAGGACGGCAGTGGTAAGAATCCTCTATTCTTAATTACTATTATTTTACAGACGCGTTATCGGGCTTTAGGCGAAAATTTATAGGATTTGCTATCGGAATGTTATTTAAAAGTTATCGATTTTTTACCAGAGTGTTAATAATTTGTTATTGGCAACTAGTCGGTTTAACTGTCTATGCTTAAAAAAATTGGCAAAGAGGGATTTAAATATCTAGCGAATGTCTTCAACCTACCCTTGTCTACCTTCGCCATCCCCGAAAAATGGAAAATGGCCAGGTACCGCTACTAAAGCCTGGGAAAACAGCTAACGTAGGAGAATCGTATCGTCCGATATCTCTCCTATCGCCAGTAGCCAAGACATTTGAAGCCATTATACTTCCCTATTTCACTGCTAACTTACGTGTTCCCAATTATCAGCATGGCTTTTGAAAACTTCATAGCACTACTACCGCGCTAAACGCCATCAATACGCAGAGAAATTGCGGATTGAATCAAAAACCCCACCAAAGAACAGTACTCACAGCGCTAGACCAATCAAAAGCTTTTGATACAGTCAACCACGGCAATCGGTCCAATTCAGCAACGTAACATCTAAACCCAGAAGAATATAAAAAGGGTGGCCACAGAGTGGTATCTATTCCCGATTTTGTGTAACTGCTACATATCGAAGCTCGCCTCGCCATCAGAAGGAGTAACCATTGTATCCGACGCCGATGACTGCGGCGGCCTTATTTACAACATGGACACAGCAAATGTCGACCATACTGGACATCCACGTCGAATGCATTACGCTACGCTTACACCCAAAAATACCGGGTGTGACGTTCGATCAGGTTCTACATTTTAGCGAGCAGGCAACCGTAATAGTACGGAAAATCCAGACCCATAATAAATCCTCAAATCTCTTGCCGGCAGCACTTAGGGTAAAGAGACGCGTATTACCACTTACAAAGCAATTGGCCGGCCGCTTGCATACTACTCTTCCCCGATATGGGTGCCAACCCTAAAGGTTACTCACAGAAATGAAAACGCCTACCAAAACACTGCTCTCAGAACCGCTAAGGGCTGTCTTTTTATGTCCCCAGAACACCACCTACACAGTGAGGCGAGAGTACTCCCTATTAGGGAGAGAAATTAAATACTGAACACACCTTTTACTGTTCATTATCCAGAAACCTGGGCATCCCAACAGACATCTGATTGAAGAGTTCCCACCTCCCAGGGGCTTAAGAAGTCATCTCCGCAAGCATTATGAGGAAATACGGAGCCTGAGAACACACGTGACGTAAAAAAACATAAACAGGTCCTCAGTGATATCCATAAAAAGGCGTCGGACCTTGAATTGCCCGGCGAACCCCATGCTTAAAGATAAATACCTTGAACTCGCAGATGAAGAAAGCACTATCCCAGGGGAGACGGAAGTGTGGAAACTGCAAGTTTCCTTGGACTCCCGTTAGAGGATATTGATGACAATTTGTGAGTGCTCGCGCCTATTGTATGGGGCGAAGCACTGCTACAACAACAAAAACAATTGCAGGGATAGAGTCAACATCTAATAGGTAATTGAAAAGGCGTTGATAGAGGTCGTGACAAACGCAAAGGAAGGGACATAATTTGTTTTTTTTTTAATGCTGTGCCAGCTGGTTAGAGCTACAGATGGACCCCAGTGCCTATTTCACATTTTTTCTATTTCTATCATCCACGCCCCATGAAACTGAACTGAGCTAAGGTCTGGTAAGCAATCGAAAAAGCGCTGATTTAAGAATTTATGTCCCGTTATGTAGAGACCGCGACAAAAGCCAAGGAATGGACATAGTTTATTTTTTATTAGAGATGTGCCAGCTCTTGCTTCTTCTTCTGGTAGCAATAAGGAAATGCCTTAGAAAATATTAAATGTAAATATTTTGAGCGGCAGTCTCTGTATGTGCATATAAATTTGTATATATATAAATATATATGTACATCGGCGATGAATTGGGTTCGTCCCTAAATTTAGTAAGTAACAGGTAAAATATTCAACAGGAATTTTTAATAAAATGTAACAAAACATTCCCTTCATTGTTTGGAATTAAATAAATAAAAATGCGCATTTAAAGTGCTAATAAAAATCTATATGTGTGTATACAGCCGGCACAAGAAAAATAGCAGAGACAACTTTTTTATCAAATTTCTTTTTTATTTGCGATATTTTAAGAAAAAACTTTTATCTCCAAAACTTTTAAGAAAAAATTCGAAAATTCAGGAAAATTTCGCAATTTTAATTTAGATAGCTCTGAATTTTTTTGAGCATGCAGTTTTGTAGCCAAATCAATTTTAGTCCCACAAAGTACAAGTTATAGTCTCTTAAAATTGATTGATTTTTGACAATTTTTTCCGAAGGGTGTTTTAGAGTTTACTACATAAAAAGTGTGAAACTATTTTTTATGTGAAAAAAATCTGAAACACCATTCGGGAAAAAAATTGTAAAAATTCATTGCTGATTTTGAAGGACCTATATCTTAGACTTTCTTAGGCTAAAACTGATTGGGCTACAAAAATGCATGCTCAAAAAAAATTCAGAGAACGTCAAATAAAAGTTACGAAATTTTCGTAAAATTTTCCTAAATTTTATAATTTTTTTTCAATACAGTCCACCACGGCACGTTACTTCAAGATTTGGAAAGATCCTCCCTTCATCCAAAGGTGAACTGTAAACTATCTCTCTGGTCGGCAAACATCGATGCAATTCAGAAACGTAACATCTAAACGCAGAAGAATTAAACAAGAGGTACCACAAGGTGATGTCATATGCCCGCTTTTGTTTTATTTCTACATATCGAAGCTCCCTTCTCCACCAGAAGGAGTCACCATTGTATCCCACGTCGATGACTGCGCGCGACCTTATGTTGTAACATGGACACGGCAAATGTCGACCATATTGGTCTTATAAAACTGTATGCTCAAAAAAATTCAGAGAACTCCAAATAAAAATTACGAAATTTTCGGAAAATTTTCCTACTCAGAAAAATTTGAAATCTCCGAATATAAGATTCGAAACATTCGAAAAACGTCCACTACGCATACCCAAAAAAATTATTTTCGAGCCTGCGAAATTTAATTTTTTTTGACTTTTTTCGACTTTGATTTTTAAGGTTTTTTTCATGACCTACTAAAAAAATTTTCATATATATGCCCTGTACGACCCAAAAATGTCCGCTAAAAACGGTGTCGATAACGGTTTTTTGAAAAAAAAAAAAGAAATAAAATATTTTACAATCAAATGAAAATCTTTTTAGCAGGTCATGAAAAAGCCTTAAAAATCAAAGTCGAAAAAAAGTAAAAAAAAATTAAATTTTGTAGGCTCGAAAATTATTTTTTTGGGTATGCTTAGTGGAACTTTTTTTCCTGAACCCAAATCCTATCGAAAAATCGATGGCGTGATATCGGTTAATAAATCAACCCAGTCTAATATACATACATATATGTATAATATATTGAAGTTTTTTCTTAAAATGTCTAACACACAAAGTGTATAAAATTATCAAATTCTAAAATAAAAAAAATGAATTTAACTGACAAAAATTAAAAAAAAAATGCCACTACTATTTTTCTGTTCGCTGCTGTACATGCATTCATTTACATATTCATAAATAAATATATTGAGTTTCCGTATTATAAACTAAATTCAGCAGCGCAAAATGCAACATGAGAAATTTGCATACTGTGACTGTGACTATAACGGTTTAACCGCCAACAATTCACGGTCACGACAGGGTAGATAATTTACATTCAATCACAGATAATTTAAAGTTTTTTTCCTTTCACTGATACGTTTGCCCTTTCCTGATAATATGTATATAAATAGTCGTGCCTATTTTATACAACACATTTCAATGCAAGATGAAGAGGGGTTGGTTTAGAGCTTTTACATTGCTGGTAACAATCTTTTGTTGTGAATGGTGTCGGGGGGGGGGGGGGGGGGGGGGGGAGGGGGGTGAGTCCACCGAGTTTTGCAAGATGGTAATAATTTAGATGTTGACTTACGTTGTGTAGGGAATGATTCCGAAATAGTCCAGAGACGATCCAGAAATCAATTACGAAAGAGTCCGAAAAAGTATTTTTAAGTAGCTTCACGATGTGCTAGAGATCTGCAAATTAATAGTGGTTCAAGTTCCCAGACTGAATGTTGCCATCAAATTTTGAAAGACTCCCCTTTGAGATTCGAATTTAATACCTCACACGTTTTTGAAAACGCAATGACAATGCATGTAATATGTGGAAAAAGGACGATAGGAGGCTCCTTGGGCGGAGTTTTTATAATTTTGGTACTAAAAAGTGTTTTGTGTTCAAATTTTGTATTTAACCTCCCATTGATATAGATACTTGCAACTTCACACGTACATACGCAGTTCTGAGGGCCAAGGCAGTGCAACAAGGAGAGAAAAAATTCCACTAGATGGCACACGGGTCGTAATAATAAAAAATCGTACGAGACTTGAAATCTTTAGTTATATTTTAATTTAACTTCCAAGAGTCTAGAGGCTTGAGGAGTGAAGTGCCTGAGCTGTAACTTGAAACTTAATATGTGTTAAGGGTATCGAGCCGATGCAACAAAAGTGGGAAAACGGACGACCTTAGAAAATTAGGACGAGACTTGGATCAATCAATTTTTAGGTATCTTCCCGGTAAGACCTTTTTTTTTTGTTTTTTTTTTTTGCGGGGAGGCTGAAAAATGCCTAATGCACCATAATTGCTCGTGTGTCCGTAGACTAAAAAACCCCGTTCTGGAACCGTCGCCCACCCCGGTACCACTTTTGCATTACTTCAGGGTGGCGTTCCATATTTTTTAAGAGCCTACTGTTGTCCCTGCGTCCAGGTTCCCGCTATTTGCTCTGAGTGTCCATTTAATCGCCACTGCTTCGCATGCGCATTTCTCTGCGCTCCCTCTCAGCACCCATCAGGCGTGTCATTACTATAAATGCCATTTTGCTCACTGCAGTCCAACACTCTTTCCTGTTGCACATATGTGATACTAAATTTCTCGTGGTAAGTTCCTCCCCAAAGACTCCATGCAAGGTGAGTCTTTCTTCGTGGAAACGGGGGCAGTGGAACATGACGTGTTCTGCGTTTTCTAACTCCGTAGTACACATCGGGCAATGAGGATCTTCCTCTGTCCTACGCTTCGATAAATACTCTTTGAAACCGCCATGTCCACTCATTATCTGCGTGAGATGATAGTTCAGTTCGCCGTGCTTCCGCTCATTCCATTGAGCTACGTTCCAAACTAGTTTGAAAGTCCAACGCCCTTTACTCGAGGCCTCCCACCGTTCTTGCCACTTAGCTATTGTTTGTGTCCTTGCTCTTTTTTTGTCTTCTTCAGATGGTCGCTCGATATTAGTGTTATACAGATCGGCCATTTCGCTTGCCAGTAAGTCCGCTGGGATTTTCCGGGTTTGAGCCAGGATCGCGTCGTCGGACACCGTCCGATAAGCACTTGCTATTCTTAAAGAAGGAAGTCGGTACGCTGCTAATATATATTTTTGATGGGTCTGTTTAGATCCATACCACACTGGTGCTGCGTATAGTTTTATTGAGCTGCTGACGTGTAGCTTCGCTCGGACCACCAATGTTAGGCATTATTCGCATAAGTGATCCATTCACTTTGGTAATTTTCTCCCCCACCGCTCGGAAGTGCTCTTTGAAAGTTAAATTAGAGTCAATGTGCACTCCTAAGTATTTTAAGGAATCCTTTGAGGTGATTTGATGATCCCCGACAGTTAAGACTAACTCGTTCTCCGACCGTTTGGAGCTTACTAATACCACTTCCGTCTTTTGGCTAGCCAACTCCAGTCCCGTATTGGTCAGCCATTCCTTTATTCTTGCTACGGCGTCATTACATAATGCTTGATGCAGGTCCAGTTTCTTGGCCACTACTACCACTGCAATATCATCGGCATATCCCATAATTTGCGTGTTTTCTGGTAGAGCAATCTTTAGCACCCCGTCATACATTACATTCCAAAGCGTTGGACCGAGAACAGATCCCTGTGGGACGCCTCCTGTAATTTTGTACTCTTTTGCTCCTTGATCTGTGTCAAAAAGAAGTACTCTGTCTTTAAGATAGCTACCTATTATTCTGCGTAAGTAAGCTGGAGTGCCGAAGCTATGCAGCGCTGCCATTATCTGCATCCAGTTCGCAGTGTTAAAAGCATTCTTGATGTCCAACATAATCAGTGCACAGAACTTCCTTTTATTTTGGCCTCCAGAGATAGCTTCTCTAGCTATATTGACGACTGTTTGTATTGCATCTACGGCGGATCTTGATTTGCGAAATCCATATTGACTATTCGATAAGCCACCTGGTCTTTCTAGAGTCAGCTGTAGGCGCTCACTAATTATACGCTCGAAAATCTTCCCTAGGGAATGCAGCATACAAAGTGGCCTATATGAGGATGGTTGGTCCGGCTGTTTACCACGTTTCAGCAATAGGACAAGTCTTTGTCATTTCCACGGGCGAGGGAGCACGCCTTCTTGCATACAGGCATTAAAAAGATCAGTAAATAATGTAGCCCTAGTTGTGATCGCGGCTTTAAGGGCTATGTTTGCTACTTCGTCGGGTCCTGGGGATTTGTTATCAGCAACTCTTTTTACAGCGTCCAGCACCTCTTGCTCTGTAATTTGCGGAATTTCCGTACTTTCTAGATCCTCGCTTGGATAAGTCCAGCGGTCTTGCGCCGGGAAAAGTGTTTCAACAATAATATTCATCAGTATCGGGCACGTAGGTTGCTGTGATATCGGTCCTTTAACTTTGGCCATCACAGTTCTGTAGGCTGATCCCCAAGGATCTAGGTCGACATTATCCAGCAGTTCCCTAAAGCATAACATCTTGCTCTTTTTTATGGCATTTTTAAGTGCCTTTCTTTGTCCGACATAGGTGCTGTGTAACTCCGCATATCGTGGTCATGAGCGTGCCCTCTGCGCTATTCTTCGTGCTTTTTGACATTTTCTACGCTCTTCCACAATTTCGTCTTTCCACCAATATACCGGAGTGCGCTGTGCTTTTCCGCGACTTCTGGGCATGGCAGCATCACATGCCATACATAGCAACTTAGTGATTTGAACCGACTGGTCTTCCGCATGCGATTCTCGTACTATGGCGTCCTTCCAGATAATGTCAAATATTTGTGGGTCGAAAAGGTGCTGTTTCCATTTCCTACTTTGTCGATGTCTTGCTGCTACCGTTCGTGGAGTTTCGAGCAGCTCTACGCTAATAGCTTTATGGTCGCTGTGTGTGTAGGCGTTGCTTATGGACCATTTTGCGCGTCTTGCTATTTCGCTGCTAGCGAAGGTGAGATCTATAATGGATCGTCTGGTACCTGTATCGAAGGTATATATCCCTGGTTCATTTAGGAGTTCTAGCCTCAAAGAAGTAAGGCTTTCGAGAAGAACTCTCCCTCTTTCGTTGGTTCGTCTACTTCCCCACACAGATGACCATGCATTGAAGTCTCCACACACTAAAAGCGGGTGTTTACCTCGTGCTTCGATGGTGATCCCGTATATCAAGTCTTCGAACTCGGCGATGGTCATGCTCGGAGGGGCATAGCAACTGAAGACGTATATACCGTTGATTTTTGGCCACGTGAATCCTGCTACCGTTAGCGTCATATTTTCCTGTGGGAGAAATTTACCTGGTACCCAAATTGAGGCTTTCCCTGCTGAATCTGAGTGCCAACCCTGCTCCTGGCGATTTTTGTAGTATTCAGAGAGTACCACTATGTCATATCCTCCTTCATATACTGTTTGGGATAATAGCTCTTGGGCTGCCTCGCAATGGTTTAAATTGAGCTGCAATACCCTCATGAGACAGTCATTTTGCTGCCCTCTCGTTGTGGGCATTTAAAACTGCCTGCTGAATGTTGTCCCCCACATAGCGCGCATTTCGGTGCGTTTTCGCAACTTGCAGCCTTATGACCTTCCTGGCCGCATTTCCTGCATAGGCTAGACCTATCTACACTCTTCTTACATTTCTCAGCTATATGCCCGTAGCCCCAGCACCTATAACAGCGTTTCTCTTGCTTGAGCTCTCTAATTCGGCAGGAAACCCATCCTACCCGGATTCTTTGCGTATTAAGAACCGCCTTGGCATCAACCGCTGTAAGGCTTATAAGTTCCGACTTCGTGCCACTGTACCCTGTGCGTATGCTTTTTATGGCAGCCACATCTGGAAGTTTGATGTTGCATTGCTGGTGGAGGGCGTTGCAATCTCGTCGAGATCTCTGCACTGTAGTGTGACCATTTGGGACTTTGTTATAACTTTAGCCGAGTCCTTTAGTACCGCTTCAATTTCTGCTTGGTACGCGCTTGTTTTCCCATCTTGCGATTTTTTCAGCTCTAGTAACAGCTCTCCTTTCGCCGTTCTTCTAATCGTTTTGACGCCATCACCCAGGGATTTTAATTCGTCGCATCTTCTCACTTTACGCAATATGTCGGCGTACGTCGCATCCCCCGCCTTGGAAATGATGGTTGCATCCGGCCTAGCCTTAAGTGCTTTTTTCTTGCTCTTCTTTTTAGCTAACTGCCACTCTCCCGTCTTTTGGGCTGCAGTTTCCTCTTTCCGCTCCGTCTTCTCTTGCGTTTCTTGCCGTCGTTTGTGACCACCCACGTGCCCTGGCAAGACGTCTTTTAGTGTAGTAGTGGGTTTTACCACGTTGTTCTCCTTGGTCGAGTACGAATTATTCCTCGGGTGCTTTTCTGGGGGTGATGGACTTCTATCCTTGGCACATTCGCTTGCACGCAATTTATGTTCTAAATTCTTTACCTCCCGGTAAGACCTATAATTTGAAGCGTATTTAAGAGACCAGAGGTGGTAAAATATCATTCAAAAGTTAAAAATTAATACGAATAAGTCCCAAAATGTTCTTAAAGCAAGTGATTCGGAACACAGTCACGAAAGAGTCTTCCTAAAACAATCTCGAAATGTTCCTGTAACAGTTCCGAACTATTCCCGAAGTGGTACCGAAAGCAATAACGAAGTACTTAGCCTCGGCTTGATTCAAATTACCACAAAATGCTCCGAAAAAATTATCCAAAAATAGTACGTATTATCAAGACTTCATGAGCTTAACACCTGCTTATAATAATTGAATATTGAATTATTATGTTTTTCTAAGAGAAACTGAAAAGAAAGAAAGAAACATTTACTGGCATATTGCCACGAATTCATCATCAGGCAATTTCATAATGTTATCAAAGGTTTCACCGAGATTCGAACCGCGAATCACACGAAACTGCAGTTGCCTTAACCACTAGGTACGGAAAGTACGGAAGTACGGAAAAATCTCGAAGTAGTACCGAAATGGTCTTAAAACAGTCCCTAAATGATTTTGAACACAATCCGGACATAATTTAATAATTCTCAACGCAATCACTTTAAAACAATCCCGAAATGCTTCTTAAACTATTCCGAAATATTCCCAAAATTGAAATTGTCTCGAAATAATTTTAACACAATCACGAAAAAACCCTAAATTATGCCGAAATGACCGAAAAAAATAAAATAACTTAAAAAAATGTTATATTTGGTTTTACTGGTCTGTAAATGATTAATTAACAAATTAATATAATAATTAAAAAACAATTTTAATAATTATTGTTTTTGTTTTTATCGGCCTATTGATAAATGATTCAAGGTTCGATTCGAGCTCAAGGCCAGAACAATAATTTTTTTTTTCAAATGATAATTATTGTTATTTTTTAATTTTTCTAAATTTGAAAAATTGTATTTTGTTTTTGGAATAGTAAGTAGAAAATTTTTCAGACAACCTGCCATAGCTGCGCAGATAGATCCATTTCGAAGGGTGCTAAACCTTCATCATCAGTACGCTTTAGGCATGCTGCGCTAACCATTTAGCTATACAGCGGTGGTTTGTTTGACTGGCAAATTTGCTACTTCTATTCCTTTTTACCAACTATATTTATTCAGTGTTGCTCCATCTGGTGCAAATCACTGATAATGCTGGATTTTTGTTTATTGTCAATTACTTTCTTTGACATTCCCAAGTGCACATGGTATATTTATTTTTGTCTCAAAAACCAAAAGTCAAAATTTTACACAAATTTTTACCTGCTTGAAATAATTACTTTGCTATATTGAAATCACAACTCAACAGCTTCTTTCCATCTGACTTGAATGAAATAAATTGAGTTTAAATTCGGAAATAGTTTCATCTTTACTCCCAACCCAAAACAAGTAAGGAAGGTTAAGTTCGGGTGTAACCGAACATTACATACTCAGTTGAGAGCTATGGTGACAACATAAGGGAAAATAACCATGTAGGAAAATGAACCGAGGGAAACCCTGGAATGTGTTTGTATGACATGTGTATCAAATGGAAGGTATTAAAGAGTATTTTAAGAGGAAGTGGACCATAGTTCTATGGATGGACGCCATTTAGGGATATCGCCATAAAGGTGGACCAGGGTTGACTCTAGAATGTGTTTGTACGATATGGTATCAAATTAAAGGTATTAATGAGGGTTTTAAAAGGGAGTGGTGGTTGTTGTATAGGTGGTCGCCTTTTCGAGATATCGCCATAAAGGTGGACCAGGGGTGACTCTAGAATGCGTTTGTACGATATGGGTATCAAATGAAAGGAGTTAATGAGTATTTTAGAAGGGAGTGGGCCTTAGTTCTATAGGTGGACGCCTTTTCGAGGTATCGCAATAAAGGAGGACCAGGGGTGACTAGACTTTGTTAGTACGATATGGGTATCAAATGAAAGGTGTTAATGAGTATTTTAAAAGGGAGTAATCCTTAGTTCCATATGTGGACGCCGTTTCGAGATATCGCCATAAAGGTGGACCAGGGGTGACCCTAGAATTTGTTTGTTCAATATGGGTATCAAAAGAAAGGTGTTAATAAGTATTTTAAAAGGGAGTATCAAATGAAAGGCATTAAAGAGTATTTATGAGGGAGTGGGCCATAGTTTTATAGGTGGACGCCATTTAGAGATATAGCCATAAAGGTGGATCAGGGTTGACTCAGAATGCGTTTGTACGATATGGGTATCAAATTAAAGGTTTTAATGAGTATTTTAAAAGGGAGTAATCCTTAATTCCATATGTGGACGCCGTTTCGAGACATCGCCATAAAGGTGGACCAGGGGTGACCCTAGAATTTGTTTGTACAATATCGGCATCAAACGAAAGGTGTTAATGAGTATTTTAAAAGGGATTGGGCCTTAGTTCTATAGGTGGACGCCGTTTCGAAATATCGCCATAAAGGTGGACCAGGGGTGACTCTAGAATGTGTTTGTACGATATGGGTATCAAATTAAAGGTATTAATGAGGGTTTTAAAAGGGAGTGGTGGTTGTTGTATAGGTAGTCGAATTTTCGAAATATCGCCATAAAGGTGGACCAGGGGTGACTCTAGAATTTGTTTGTACAATATGGGTATCAAAAGAAAGGTGTTAATGAGTATTTTAAAAGGGAGTAATCCTTAGTTCCATAGGTGGACGCCGTTTCGAGATATCGCCATAAAGGTGGGCCAGGGGTGACTCTAGAATTCGTTTGTGCAATATGGGTATCAAACGAAAGGAGTTAATGAGTATTTTAGAAGGGAGTGGGCCTTAGTTCTATAGGTGGACGCCTTTTCGAGGTATCGCAATAAAGGAGGACCAGGGGTGACTAGACTTTGTTAGTACGATATGGGTATCAAATGAAAGTGTTAATGAGTGTTTTTAAAAGGGAGTGGGCCTTCGTTCTATAGTTGTTCGGCTTTTCGAGATACCGCCATAAAGGTGGACCAGGGGTGACTTTAGAATAGGTTTGTACGATATGGGTGTCAAATGAAAGGTGTTAATGAGTATTTTAAAAGGGAGTGGGCCTTAGTTCTATAGGTGGACGCCGTTTCGAAATATCGCCATAAAGGTGGACCAGGGGTGACTCTAGAATGTGTTTGTACGATATGGGTATCAAATTAAAGGTATTAATGAGGGTTTTAAAAGGGAGTGGTGGTTGTTGTATAGGTGGTCGCATTTTCGAAATATCGCCATAAAGGTGGACCAGGGGTGACTCTACAATTTGTTTGTACAATATGGCTATGAAAAGAAAGGTGTTAATGAGTATTTTAAAAGGGAGTAATCCTTAGTTCCATAGGTGGACGCCGTTTCGAGATATCGCCATAAAGGTGGGCCAGGGGTGACTCTAGAATTCGTTTGTGCAATATGGGTATCAAACGAAAGGAGTTAATGAGTATTTTAAAGGGAGTGGGCCTTAGTTATATAGGTGGACGCCTTTTCGAGATATCGACATAAAGGTGGACCAGGGGTGACTCTAGAATGAGTTTGTACGATATGGGTATCAAATTAAAGGTATTAATGAGAGTTTTAAAAGGGAGTGGTGGTAGTTGTATATGTGAAGGCGTTTTCCAGATATCGACCAAAATGTGGACCAGGGTGACCCAGAACATCATCTGTTGGATACCGCTATTTTATTTATATATATAATACCTGCCAATAATTTAAGGGTTTTTTATTTCGCCCTGCATAACTTTTTCATTTTCTTCTACTTAATATGGTAGGTGTCACAACCATTTTATAAAGTTTTTTCTAAAGTTATATTTCGCTTCAATAAATCAATCCAATTACCTTACCATGTTTCATCCCTTTTTTCGTATTTGGTATAGAATTATGGCATTTTTTTCATTTTTCGTAATTTTCTATATCGAAAAAGTGGGCGTGGTCATAGTCGGATTTCGTTCATTTTTCATACCAAGATAAAGTGAGTTCAAGTAAGCACGTGAACTAAGTTCATTAAAGATATGTCGATTTTTGCTCAAGTTATCGTGTTAACGGCCATGCAGAAGGACAGACGGACGACTGTGTATAAAAACTGGGCGTGGCATCAACCGATTTCGCCCATTTTCACAGAAAAGAGTTAACGTCATAAAATCTATGCCCCTACCAAATTTCAAAAGGGTTGGTTAATTTTTGTTCGACTTATGGCGTTAAAAGTATCCTAGACAAATTAAATGAAAAAGGGCGGAGCCACGCCCATTTTGAAATTTTCTTTTATTTTTGTTTTTTGTTGCACTATATCATTACTGGAGTTGAATGTTGACACAATTTACTTATATACTGTAAAGATATTAAATTTTTTGTTAAAATTTTACTTTAAAAAAAAATTTTTTTTTTTTAAAGTGGGCGTAGTCCTTCTCAGATTTTGCTAATTTTTATTAAGAATACATATAGTAACAGAAGTAACGTTCCTGCCAAATTTCATCATGATATCTTCAACGACTGCCAAATTACAGCTTGCAAAACTTCTAAATTACCTTCTTTTAAAAGTGGGCGGTGCCACGCCCATTGTCCAAAATTTTACTAATTTTCTATTCTGCGTCATAATTTCAACTCATCTACCAAGTTTCGTCGCTTTATCTCTCTTTTGTAATGAATTATCGCAATTTTTCGGTTTTTCGAAATTTTCGATATCGAAAAAGTGGGCGTGGTTATAGTCCGATATCGTTCATTTTAAATAGCGATCTGAGATGAGTTCTCAGGAACCTACATACCAAATTTCATCGAGATACCTCAAAATTTACTCAAGTTATCGTGTTAACGGACGGACGGACGGACGGATATGGCTCATTCAAATTTTTTTTCGATCCTGATTATTTTGATATATGGAAGTCTATATCTATCTCGATTCCTTTATATATGTACAACCAATCGTTATCCAATCAAACTTAATATACTCTGTGAGCTCTGCTCAACTGAGTATAAAAATTAAAAAAATTTTTTTTCGAGCAATATAAAATTAAAATTTTCATATGTATGTACATTAGAGTGGTCTTAAAATTTTGATTTCCGCAAAAAGATTGAACCGCCCCCTCAAATTATTCCTTTGCATGTAAGTATTCAATATCGCAAATCTTAGGCAGATTACATCAGCTTAAGGGGTGGCACATTGCCATTGAAAATGTCGAAACCCTTTTTTTTAATTTTCGAAAATAATGCCCGACAAAATCTTATTAAAAGTTCTAAGTATGTGGTTTTACTTGTAGTGTATTTATAAGAAGAAAATGAAAACTAAAACAATCAAGCATTTTCCAATGTTTCAGAGCCACGTCAAGTCACATATATCTCCCACATTGGTTAAGGACCACGCCCATTTTATAAAAATTTTTTTAAGGATCAAAAACCAACTTACTCTCAAAATACCATTATAATTTGTGTTTCACCCCACCTTTTTCGACAATTCATTATTCTGTGTTTCGATAGCCAGCCATTACTGGAAGAAGAATTGAAATATTGTGAAGAAATTACTTATTCTTATTTTTTAAGTATGAATATTTCTAGTAAAATTGACCAAAATTATTTAATTTTATTTAATCATCATTTACAACAGTTAAATTCTTAACAACATGAATATCTCGAAAACGAAATGAGCACCCAAATTATCTTTTGTGGCCCTAAAAAGCACCTAAATTGCACCTAACTTTGATAAATTTTTTTATTAAAAAAAAAAATTAAATTTAAGTTGTGGGTCTGCTAGCTTGACGTTAAGCTAGCAGACCCACACTTTTTTGCGATTATCTCGAAAACCAAATGAGCACCTTATAAATCTAACGATTATTATTTCTCGCTAGTTCAAATTTGTCATTAATCCGATCTATTATTTCAGAGCTATTATGATTTAAAAAAAATGAGTTTCGATCACTGATCGTAAAACATAATACGGGCCCTATTTTAATGTGTGTGAGAATAAGCCATATCCTCGACGAAACAAATTCACAAAACTAACTGGTAGTCGATAGCATTTTGGAACTTGCTTATCGTTAAAGTCAAATAGAATGAGCATTATATTTTAATTGAAAATTTAAAAAAATAGTTACAGATAAAAAAGTTGAGAATGCTGTCAAAAAATAAGAGGGGTATATTTATTTTGCCACCACTGTACGTAAATACATCGTACACAGGGCCTTATTAGTCTTCAGAAAAATAGGCAATACAAATTTGGGGACTCACGTTTAAATTCTTGGAATATGCAGTAAAGAAAATATGTATAATAAATACACCTGCGAGTAAAAAAGTTGCAGCAAAAATTATTTGCAAATTTTACCGTTATTTGTTTTTTTTGCTAACCGAAAAAAATTAACGAAAAAATGTAAACCAATTTGTAAAACGTTTTGGAAAATTTTTAAAAATTTGAAAAGTTTTTAAAATTTTCCATGAAAATTCTTTAGTTTTTAGAATTATAAGATAATTTTTGAGTAAACAATTTTATAGTGCATTAAGCCTGACAAATACGCATTTGGTTTTTAAAAACTTTTTTTCATACAACGTTGAACTTGGAAGAAAACTCCAAAAAATGTTTAAAAATCATTGCTAATTTTGAAAGACGTCGAACATGTGCATTACCAATATTAAATAAAATGTCGGGCATGAATATTTTTGAAAGCTTTTTGCATTTTCGAGTTTTTTCGGAAAGCGTTTTGGAAATCGGTTTATATAGTTTTCGTTAAACAATACATTAACCTTCTTTTTAGAATTTACAAAAAATAAAAAATAAAATTTTATATACAGACTTCGAACATGTGCATTACCAATATTAAATAAAATGTCGGGCATGAATATTTTTGAAAGCTTTTTGCATTTTCGAGTTTTTTCGGAAAGCGTTTTGGAAATCGGTTTATAGAGTTTTCGTTAAACAATACATTAACGTTCTTTTTAGAATTTACAAAAAATAAAAAATAATATATTATATACAGAGAAACCAACCTCCTTTGGGCCACTCACCTTTAGCCAAATTTTGTCCACCCAAGAGAGGTGTCCGCTAAAGGAAGTGGTTAAATATTTAAATTTTTTTAATTATTTGATAGGTTTAGTACTTACAACCTTATGTCTTAAAGACAAATTCTTATATTAACTGCTCTAAAAAGTACATATATAAGCATGTGCTTCAGTGGATATCTTAGCACCCCAATAGGTTTGTGAAACCAAATTAGTTCAACCGGGATGGTGTATTGTATGCTCTGCAGATCCGGTAATAAGACGATCGTACAAAGTGGCATATCACTAAATCATGTCAAATCAAATTTTCAGGTCTAGAAAAAGGTAGGTCGCAGAAAACCTATAGATTTTGCCAACAGAACGTAGTTATTTAAGGGCCATGGTTCTTGAGGGAAGTTTTTAGTTTAGTCGTCGAATAAACGTCTGGTAACAGTATGGACGCTGTCAGTTTATGTGAGTTCCTTACGGACAGGCCAGTTCAATTTAACCTAACTGCAGGCAATCCCGAAGCCTTATTTTTCACTATCATTAGAGTGATACTGAGTAGTAAGCTTTTTACAGTTGAAAATTATCTAATGAAAATTTCGTTCTACATATGTGCATCCTAACTACATAATTACCTAACGCAAAATTGGTTTTATTCGAGGAGCCCCCTCTTTTCATTTAGCAAATACCTACGTACTCGACCAGACATATACGCTTCAGTGTTGCCAGGTGATGCAAAAAAAAGGAAGCTAGATTGGCAAAAAAAAAAGGTTAGAAAAGGCTAAATTTAGAAAAAAAAAGAAGCTAAAAAAGGCCAGCAATTTTTTGGTTAATGCATTAAATTTTTTTTATATTTTAGTTTACACATTTGTAAATAAAAACTTATAAACATAACTTAAGCATAACTTCCTGTTTCAAAACATATCAGGCACATTTTCTTTGGCTAGCACATGGAATTACTTTAAATGATTGCATATGTCTATATACATAAAAAAAATATTACAAACTAATTATTTATATAAAATGTTGCCCGTCTGAAGAATCAGAAGAGCTTAAGTCTGGGTATAAAGTTTGGCTATTTACCATAGATATAAGATCATCGGTAATTTCAAAGTCATTACAACATTTAGATAATCGTTTTAACGAGCATCTAATATTAAGCAGCGCATTAAGCATTTTAATTTTTAGTTTGTTCCTTAATTTAGTTTTTAGAATTTTCATGCCACTAAAAACTCTTTCAACCTCCGCGTTACTGAGTGGTAATACTAAAAACTAAATATGAATTCGACAAGTTCTAAAAAAGGAGGTGCGTTTAATGCATTTTTATGTAAATTCCATGGTGGAGTGTACATTTTTCCATTGTATAGTTATAAGTTTTCGCCACTGCAGCCCTATTAATGCTATTTGACTTGAAGAATAACTATACTTCTCTTTTTCACAGTAAGAAAATACATCTGGCTTTGAAATTTTCAACGAATTTTCAGCAGAAAAAGAATTAATCTTTTGTAGAGAACTCATATTATTAGGTATTAGGTGTTCACAGGAACTATTGAAATTATTTTATTTTAGAAATTTTTAAAACTACATTCGGAGTAAAAAAGGCTAGAAAAAAGTCACGAAGCTAAACACAAAATTTCGAGGCTAAAGGCAAAAAAAAGGCTAAATCTAGCCTCGAAAAGGCTAACCTGGCAACACTGATACGCTTAGACTTTGTCCGCTTACCGGGAGTTCGCGTCCGTCAAGGTCCGCCGGTAGAAGGTGCATGTCCGTAGACGTTTTTGATCCCATTTTATAGCAAATAACTGTCCGCGTCCGGCTAAGATAGTGCCCGCCTAAAGGAGTGCAATTCGTTCTAAAAATTGTACCTAAAACTTGGCGCATGAAAAATTGTTCCGCCGAAGGAGGTGTCGGCCTAATAGAAGTCTCCGTTAAGAGAGGTTTCTCTGTAATTGATTACATACAGTATAAAGTTAAATGCAAATATACTTTTCGGTTTAGTGGAACTAAAAGATAAAATTATTTTAATGTAATAATACTCCGTGAAGAAGACGTAAAAGTGTCAAAACGCGTAAGGGGAAAGGGAAATTTTACTTGGCCTGCTCAATTCTCGGCGGTGAAGCAAATAATTATTACTGCTTTTGTTTTACTCGCAAATGTTTAGACTATAAATACGCATTAGTGTTTTGTTTTTATTACCGGGAAAGGCTTATTATCAATATTTTTAGGAAAGTACTCAACGACAGACAAAACGCTTATTTACATAATTTTTGGAAACAATAACGCGATCACATGTTTTGTTTTTTGTTTGGTAAAAAATTTGACTGTGAGTCATTCCTTTCAGTTCTGTTCAACCGTTTATGTTCATCAAAGTGTATTTTATACAATTTTTTTCCTGGTTAATTTTATTTTCTGCGTATTACTTTATTCAATTATATAAAATTACTAGCATGTGCGATTTGTGTCACGGACAAAGTCAAAACGTGTAGATTCATTCCTTATCTTTTAATGTTTAAAGTGGCTCGTTTGTGAATCACGAGATAAAGTCTTTTACGCAGATCAAGTTGTTGTTGTTGTTGTAGCGATAAGGTTGCTCCCCGAAGGCTTTGGGGAGTGTTATCGATGTGATGGTCCTTTGCCGGATACAGATCCGGTACGCTCCGGTAACACAGCACCATTAAGGTGCTAGCCCGACCATGCCGGGAACGATTTATATGGCCACATTAAACATTCAGGCCATCCCTCCTTGCCCACCCCAAATTTCCATGAGGAGCTTGGGGTCGCCAGAGCCTCGTCTGTTGGTGAAACAGGATTCGCCGCGGATAGGTGAGGTTGACAATTGGGTTTGGAGAAGCTGTATATTGCGCTGGCAACCTGAAGGGTTGCGCTACACAGCCCCTTGAATCTGGTCTTTTAGTCGCATCTTACGACAGGCATACCTACCGCGGGTATATTCTGACCCCCTAACCCGCTGGGTCTTTTATTTTTGTTGGTGGCAGAACCGTAACGAACATAAATTGTGAGTTACGCCACTTTTGACGCTGATAGATAATTGGGATTGCTGTATAGGGAGGCAGAGTTAAGATCTTTTACAATGAAGGACATTTTTTCGCTCCTTTTTCCAATTTGGAGTAATCGCTGCGTGTGGTAAGGCCGCTGATATCAACACTAACAATAAATCCAATAGTAACACACTCTTCTTGATATATAGACTCGCTTTGTCTAAAGATTTTGTTGGTTTAGAAGGTGTCAGGGAGGCCCTTCCCAATCTTCACTGTTGGGAATAGCCAACGTCATTTAAGGCATTCGTATTAACAGACTATAGGCAGCTCATTTTAGAGCTGTCCAAAATAGCGAAAGAGAGTACCATGATAGATTTTGTTTCGTTGATTTTCTGTGGATCATTCTGTGGACATCAGTACATTGAAACGAGTTTCCGTCACTCCTTGTCAAATTTGGTTGCAAGACAATTCAGTTTTTTTGTTGTGCTGTCTTCACTGTGACAAATGATATTGGAAGATTGTGCCAATATATAACATTTTACGTGGGTCTTTATCCTGACTTAGTATCGTGAAAATCAATAGCCGAACTAACCAGGGTATGAAGTTGTACTGATAACTTTCAATCAGTTCAATGTCAACTTTCTTCAGTCCTTCTCAAAAGACAACTGTTTCCGCGATAGTGGGCACGTTGCGCTCCGGTACTAGCTCGACGGTTTCGGGAACGATTGCTTTCACCCCTCAAACCTAGGATCCCGGGATTTTAGCTGCCTCATACGACAGACTTGCCCTACAGTAGGATTATTCTTTGGGACTCATGTTGATGCATGCTTCTAGATAACGGTTCACCTCCGTGTTTGAACAGCTCGTCGGCTATTCCGTCACTTGCCGATGTTTTGCTTATCGCACTTCGTTATATTCGTATTGGGTTCATTATATCCCTAGCTATTTGGCAATGACCAGCGTTGCTTCCGTTTTAAACCTTTTTGTAATTCACGGGATTTTCTGGCAGAGTTCTTCACAGGTAGTATCTGAAACTCATCCTATTCATAGTGTTGAGCCTCACACTCCATTCTTCTTACTAGGCATCTCACTTCTCTCATGTAATCGCAAACTTGGCCCTTTATGTGCCCTCAGCTGCAGTGCGTAGTGAGTGCGTAATATGCCACTGGTTGGTGAAGTCGCCTCCTCGAATGCCCATAGCCGATTGGAGAATTTGTCTGTTGTCTTTTCTAAGAGCCGCTTTTGGGCCTGAGTCGGTTCTGGGACCCCGTTAGCTTATTTGAATAGAACTCATAATAGTTATGGCCTTTTTATAAAATAATCAAAACTCAATATTTTTCCATTTTTTGTGTCCCGTAAAAGATAAAGTTCCAATAGGTTTACAAAATTTAAACCTTAAACCGTAAAATGTCTTAAAAGGGTATTGATATAAAAGGGTATTGAAAAGTACATACCGGACCCATTGGACAGTTACCTGTCATTACCCCAACCACTATAGATAGATGAGTCTTCTTGAACTCAACAACCTCAGCAGACCCGTTGCCATCCACTTCCGGCCAAAAAGAAGTTGTGGCCGCCCACCGATTGCATCTGTGTCTTGAAGGCCGTCTGCACAGGAGCAGAGCACTAATGAATGGCCAGTGTAACTTCTATTGCGTTAGAGAAGCTATGAGTTGCCCTAGCCACCCCTTGAAGGACCGCGCAGCACAACCCTTTGGATCCCCTGCAGCCCTCATTGTATGGTTCAGTGAAACCCATATGTTCCCAATCATAAAATATGTAGTTCAATCGATAGCACCACAGTTGAACTCAAGACTATTGGTTATACCAGGAGATGGTGAATTCTCGGCAACTTCTGCTTCACAGACGCTACAGTGATGGAGCAGCTTGAATTTGAAACCCCCACACCAATAACCTAGTCCACTGCCCGAAAACAGCCACTCTCTCTGCAATCATTCCTCGACAACGTTAAAGCTTGGGCAAGGAACAGTTATCGTCACACAACAGTCTCTCCTACTTTACGTCAATGCTAATCCGTTCCTGTACATGCATATATCAAAAATGTTGTTCCTGCAATAGCTCTTTCTGTTGCCGTGGTAGCAGCATGACTGTGTTCATGCTTAACTGTAACATCAACAATTCAAAGGACATTGCTTTGGCGGAAACTCAGACACAGACCTCACAAACACATACATATTCATACATTTGTTTTTTTTTATTGCAACCTCTAACAGTAAATAAAAGCCCAGTTTATTGTTGCAACTCACTGCAATCCCCACAGGTCATTCGTTTAGCACAGTTTTTCGCACACTTTTTCTTTCTCTTTTTTGTTGTTGCTATATATTTACACAAAGTGCTTGTGAAGCTAATGATTTAAGTCATAATAAATAAATTGTTACAAATTGAAATGTTAACAACAAAAGCGTCAAGAGCCATAAATTCCGACACACTTAATGGAAGTCGTGAAAGATAAATTGTTAATTTAAGCAGATTACAACAACACTTGAAATATTAAATGTTTACTTCAGGGGGATAAAGTCAATTAAAATTTGATTTATGATAGGCAATCTTAAAGTCAATTGTTTTTTCTTATTTAGTGAAAAATTATTGAATGAAAGGACGGATCTGCCAAAGTTTTTGTGCCTGATGTTAGCTAGTGGAATCGGCATCGCATTTTGCTACATCCTCGTACCCGTTGGTGGAAAAGTAGTCCTGTTGTTGTTGTTATTGCTGCGATAAGGACACTCCCCGAAGGCCTGGGCCATCGCGCCCTCTGGATGTAGTCCCTTTTAAGTGTGTTGGTCAATGTTCTATTTTTCATTAAACTTAAAAAAAAACTGTCTGTTCAGTTCCTATCGTAATCGTGCCATATTTGTTTTGGTGGTTTTATCGCTTCGTGTAGAGTACTAATATCGAATGAGGATTTTTAATATCTGTTATGAGGATAAGCACGTTGGCGCCGGAATAGGCTGTTGTGTTTAGCATTCGTTATGGGACTATATTCGAATCTTTTCGAGATTATTTGCTAAATAACTTAGAGAATCAGTTTCGGGATCACTTTCGAGAAAATTTCGGGACTTCTTCGAAATCATTTCAAGACTATTTTGATATTGTTTAAGGGTAATTTCAGGACTACTTCGGCACAAGTTCGAAATAGTCTCATGATATGTTTCATTTCTGAACCGATTCAATTTTTTGATTGTTTTCAGGATCATTATCGGGGGCGGTTTCGAGATCACTTCAAGACTATTTTTGTATGGTTTAAAGGCCACTTCAGGATTACTTCAAAACAATTTCGGCACGTTTCTTGAATCAAGACTATTTCGGGACTATCTGCACCTATTCCTTATTATTTTTGGATCGTTCCGAGAACGGATTGGTCAGCTGACTCTTCAACTGCGGTGCTGGTGCAGGGGTCTTCTCCGAGCAGGTGGAAGTCGTACTCTTCATCCGTCTTCCAAACTCAGCTAATATTTTCCAAACAAAGCTACCTGGAGTAGAATAGGACATAGACAAAAAAAAAAAAAACAACCATCAGAACCGAAAGAATGACGCAGCTTAAGCGAATAAATAGCGTTTGTTGTTCTTAAATAAAGAAAAATAACTCGCATACTTTCAACCGATTTTTGTCAAGAGAACAGAAGAGAAATTTTTGGTCTCAATTAACAATAAAATAAATAAATGTGAGGCGCGATAACCTCCGAAGAAATTTTAGGCCGAGCTTCTCGTGCAATCTGCGTCATGCTACTTTAAGTTTTTCCTATAAATTGGCGGGAGGGGACTCCGAACGGCATCTGCAAGGCCGATGAGTTTTCACTGAGAAGCTTTTCATGACAGAAATACACTCGGAGTGCTTGCCAAACACTGCCGAGGGTCGACATCGCTTAGAAAATTTTTCTTATAATTGGAAAAACTTGTTTCTAAAATTTTGATGTTGCTTTGCCTTTTGATGTTGAACCCAGGATCTTCGGTGTGGTAGACGGAGCACGCTTCCATCACATCACGGCGCCCAAGTTAACAATATTGTGTAAAAATTACAGATTATCAATCAATCTAGAGAAACTTACGGTCATGGCGTTCATTACTATTATGAGCATGGCCACAAAAATGTCTGTTATATCAACAGCTGTCATATAAGGAGTTTTCATTGGGATACTTAAGATGACAGAAATAATTGCTAAATTAGCAGAGATATGGCTTATGTATGATGCAATTTTTTTGTTGATTTGACTGTTGATAAGGTCAATTCAGAATCAACAATTAGTTCGAAAAGTTGACTCAACAACTATTGGCAATGGATAAAAATTTACAGAAAATTTCGGTTGAATTGACACGTAATTCGATTAATTCTACCAGCTATTTTCTTTTAGTGCAGTTCTCACTGAGGCTATGTTTTTTCAGCTTTCAGTGTCATTTCTTTTCTAATTAAATTCTAGTTTATTTTATAAAGGTAAAATGGGTTACAACTATAGGCCTAAAACATCTCGGTTAGCTGAAATCGTTTTATAACCGTAACTTCATACTGAGAACAAGTTGCTTCCATACTAAGCCAATTAACTTTTCACTTTTAATTTATGTACATATATTGCAAAAAGGGTAGATCTAATTGTCTATATTTATGTATGTATAGTTACGTTCACAATGATAGGGCCAATATGATATAGTATGACACGAGGGTATTACGGCTATTATTAACATCAATTGACATAAGCCCATGAAGCATTTGACAAAGCTACATAGTGAACTGGCAATAGAAATCGCAACAAGGTGGGATGTGGAAAAGTTGCAAGGCATTTACGTTTCAAAAAAGGAAAACCGCAAATCAGCTTACTAGTGTTGTTGCATTTCCATAGAAAAATTTATAATGTATGTACTGACAGCACTCGCTCTGGGAAATTTAACCCGTCACATTTCTTAATAAAAATATAATAATAAAAGTGGAGCACACATTACTTGGATTGGACAGCTGGTAGGAAAGGAGATATTATTGTCAATCAATTGCGATCCATCTTTATATTTTTAATTCTCATTAAAATTTTTCCAATTTCTATGTCAAAATTTAACAAGTAAGGACGGGACTGTCTTCGGCTGTGCCGAAGACTTCATACCTTTCATGAATGAGGTTGAACAATAATCTTATGCTGTTTCAGATTTTTTGTGGTCTGCGTGTAAAAAATATGACTACGAATCACGTATTTCAACAATATATGACGTAAACGTAACTATTTGATGAATTTTGAAGCTTCTAGCCGTAAAAAAGGGGCAAAAAAATACAGTTTATATGGGGTATATAATATATATACCACCGATCTCTATGATTTTTTCAGACAACAATATATGCTATATACGTAAGCATTTGGTGAAATTTGAAGCTTCGGGGGCAGAAATTGCGCAAAGTTTCTTATCTGAACAATCGGTTGTATGAGATATATACTATGTATACCACCGATCTCAATGATTTTTTCAGACAACAATATATGCTATATACGTAAGCATTCGTTGAAATTTGAAGCCTCTAGCTCTTAAAATAGGGCAGTAATTACGAAAAGTTTCTTATCTGAACAATCGGTTGTGGGGGATAGATACTATATATACGACCGATCTCATCAATTTTTTCAGGCAACAATATGTGCAATATACGAAAGTATATGGTGAAGTTTGAAGCTTCACTCTGTTAAATTGAGTAAGATATTACAAGAATCCTCTTTTTCTGAAAAATCGGTTGTATGGAGGATATATGCTATAGGGGTCCGATCCGGCCGGTTCCGACAAATGTCTAATCGGACACCCAAATACACCCGCTCGCCAAATTTTATCAAGATATCTCAAAAATTGAGGGACTAGTTTGCATACAAACAGACAGACGGACATGGCTAAATCAACTCAGCTCTTCAACCTGATTATTTCGGTATACTTAATACCTTATAATATACTTTAAGGACTTACAATTTTGGATTTCGTGACGAAATTAATATACCATTTCATTTTCATGAAAGGTATACAAATCAAAGTTTAGCCAGAATATGTCTTTATATAAGGAGACATTTTTCGCTAATTTTTGTCCATTTATATAAAGGAAGTGCCTAAATTATTTTTATTTTATTTTCTCCTTTTCAGTTCTAGGTGGAAAAGAGTACTGTCTTATGATTTACAAGTTGATAAACTTACTTTTATTAATTCAGAATGCGCACAATATACAATAAAGTGCATATTAAAGAAATACGTCAAGCTACATTAATTCTTGAACTCCTGCAAATTGTTCATATATGCTGTATATTGGAACGATTTTCGGTCATCCCTTGTCAAATTTGGTTTTGAGACAAACCGGTTTCGGCGTTGTGCCATCATCAGTGTCGATTTTCGTTCTGATCTGTTGTTGTCGTTTGTCTTGTATTTATAGTTCGTAGGTACATGAGCAGGTATTGTCAAGATTGATGCTTGTGTATATTTAGTTATGTGCATGTGCTGTGTGTTCATTCATAACCGAGGGTGGTTTACTAATCGATTTGTGTGGCTGACTAGGGTAGGTAAAAATCCTTGATTTTTGTCGTTTGACCTTCTTTGTGGGTTTGTTGTTTTGGTGTTTTGTGTTTATTTCTGGTTGTGTGTTTGTCTGTTCTACCTGTGTGATTACTTTGTTTCGTGTAAAAAAGTTTTAAAGGCTCGAATATTGTGTCAGAAATTGTGTTTATCTGTTCGTTTATTATTCTACCGCCGAATGTTTTCTGTTTGTAGATTTCGATGTTTCCGAGTACGTTGGGACGTCGGCCTTTTGCTTGTATGTGAAGATCCCTAACTGTTTTATTGATGTTTGCTGGGGAATATTCATTCTCGACCATGTGATTCGCAAAGTTAGACTCGGGTATAATGTTTGGATTCCGTATTTTTTTGTTGTAATCTCTGATATCATATCTCTGATATCGCATATATGCCTCTAAGCTTTGCTCAAAGTTTCAGGTCTATAGCTACTTAAAACTCAACCGCAAAATCTTCCAAATTCGGACAAGATTTTTAAATATCTAAATCCGTGCACTACTTACCGGAGTTTTTCTCCCCTTTCATTTATTGCCACCGACTTCTTAACTATGTACGAATTTTCACGATTGTAGCGTAATGTGAAGTCTCTTTAAATTTGATCACAAGATTCCCCCGTTTGGTAAGATTTTTCGCCCCCTATCGAAACTTGTTGTATTATGTTTTCACTGTCATCGGCCTCTAAACTACGCTTGAAATTTAAAGTCTCTAGGTCACCGAAACTTACTTAAATACGGATCTCTTAATTCCCAATTTCGAAATTCATATTTAATATTTATTATATAATTATTTCGATACGCGCGCCACCTTACGGAATTTTTAAGCTATTGCATAGATTTTATCGCGGGCTTGGCGACTAAATCAAAAAAAACCGTAACGGATATTTGTCAAAAAAGGTTCGAAAAGGCTCGAAAAGGTTCGGTGTTAGCAACAGGCCAAATACATAAAATTGGATCTCTATCATAAACAGCGGTGGGCACCACTACATTTACACGGTTACCAAATTGAGAATGTGTTAGTAAACATGAACGCGTAGCGAGCACGAAAGCAAAATCAATTATTTATTTGGTTTGATTTCAATGCTTGAATGGTGAACACGTGTCACACGCACTCTTTGGTACTCTGTTTTAAGCGCGCGTGCGACACTTCCTCACCGTACGACCATCGAAATCAAACTAAAAGAGCTGTCGTTGATTTTCAAGAAGTAGCCATTGTGCTACCGCTTATCGTATACATATATGGTCGCTTACAAGCCAACCTAATAAAACCGCACTGCGTTTTTATAGCGCACGCAAACAACCGGCGCTTTTTGCCCTATCCCAAATAAACATGCGTTGCGACTATGTAAAGCATGTGTGCAAACGTCAAATCTAAATGTCACGCAGAACAAAAATTGGAAATCGAGTTAGGTTTTCCCGCAGCAAATTCAATTTGAGTTGCTATCATACAAGTTGTATGTGCATGAGACATTTTTGACAGAAAATAACTTGCGTGCGTTTATATTAGGTTGGCTTGTTAGCAGGTGCTTAGCTCACGCCCACCCCGGATCATAAAGTTAAAGTTAAAGGGAATTTTAAAGTTAAAGCGAAAATTAAAGTTAAAAATAAAGTTAAAGTTAAAGTTAAGGTTAAAGTTAAAGTTAAAGTAAAAGTTAAAGTTAAAGTGAATGTTAAAGTTAAAGCGAAAGTTAAAGTTAAAAATAAAATTAAAGTTAAATTTAAAGACGCTTACCACGAAGAGATCAAAGAAGAAGCAAAAGTATTATTAAAAAGTCAAGAAAATATTACAAATACCCTAATTAAAGGATGCACATCACAAGCTAGTCAACGGGAATCACAAAAACCTGAAATTTTCAAGTCATTATGTTATGTACCAAATTTATCAGAGCGCTTAGCAAACTCGAATTGTTATAATAAAGAAAAAGTTAGAATAGCGCACAAGCCAATTAACACATTAAAAAATTTATTCAACAGAACAAAATCTAAGGTACCTCAGGCGGATAGAAGCAATGTGATATATAAAATACCATGTAATGGAAATGACATGGAATCATGCAATAATATATATGTGGGCACAACCAAAGCTAAATTAAAAACTCGAATAGCCCAGCATAAATCAGATTTTAAACATTGCCACGAAGCAACTCACCAAAAAACAGCACTTATGACACACTGTACGACGAAAACCACTCTCCGAACTTTAACCAAACAACAATACTTCAGGAAGAGAAACAATATAATAAGAGATTGACTTTAGAAGTACTTCATATTTTCAACACACCGACTAACATACGAATGAATTACAAAACGGACATTGATAACTGCGCGAGCTACTACAAACTCTTGATAAACAATATGCGGACAGTGACTAGCTACACGTTAAACAGCGAAGACGTGTAAAATAATGTATGTAGAGAAATGTTCATGTTTGTTCAATTTTTTATGTCAATTGTATTTTTATTTTATGGTTCAAAGCCCTGAAGACGGTTACCGTGTGTAACCGAAATATATTGGTAAAGTAAAGAAAAAACAATTTTTGGTGTTTTAATACTAAAAATTGGACCTAAAGCCGGTTAAACAAATACCTTTTTAAGAGAAAAAGGTCGCCAAAGGATTTCATTACAAAGACGGAAGGCACGCCGTAAGCACAAAACAACAACGAAATGGGATATGCAGAAATAAGGAGGAACTATTGCAATGCTAAGGCAGTTATAAATAAATTTCAAACTACATCAAAAAAATTGACGAAACTTAAATCTAGTATTAAATTTCTTTTAACATGCAGAAAATCTAAACTAATTCCTAATTTTATCTAAAGCTCTACTAGATGTAACAAATTATTTGTATATGACCGTGACACCCACACAGATATTGATAGGACTCTAGACAGACACACAAACAACTACCATACAAAGATACTAAACCTTCTGATCAAACACAAGCACAATATACTCAAAAGACAAAAACAGCGCATGGAATACATCACAACAAAGCTGAAGAAAAAGCTGAGCGAAGATGACTTCGAAGAATTTATAAAACAAGAAGAGGAGATTGCGAACAAAGCTACAGGAGCACTAAAGAAAAAGCAAGAATCAAAACACGAAAATCTAAGGAAAAAACGAAACCATATGTGGGTGAACAACAACAAACATGAGGAGTTTGGAAACACAACTGATGTTGAATTTCCCTCAGACATAAAATGTCTGTTAGCAAAGGGTCCAAAGTTCGCGCTGCCAATTGAAAATAAGAGCTTTCCATTGTTTCAATATATCGCGGATGGTGAGGATTTGGTACAAACAAATACAACGAAAGATATACAAGAAGAGGCGCGAACAAAATTCTCTGAACTTGTGAAAGCTCATGTAAGAACAAATAAACAAAGTGCAATAGATAGTGCAATATCGGATACAGTGAAGCGGACGCGGAATTTTCTGAACAAAAATAAAAATATTCGTGTTTTATCATCGGACAAGGGAAACCAAATAGTGGCAATGAATGTAAATGACTATGAAAACAAAATGAATGATATATTAAAAGACTTGACAATGTATAGAATTCAGAGACAGGACCCAACAGCGAGGCTTCAAAGGAAAAATAATAACATAGTGGATAAAATGTACAGAATGAATGTAATCACAAAAGTCGAGAAAAATAAACTCACCACAACCACGGCACTACCTCCACGGATTTATGGACTCCCAAAAACACATAAGCAGGGAACCCCACTCAGGCCGATATGTTCCGCCGTCGGATCTCCAGCACACAACCTGTGCAAATATATAGCGGATATCTTAAAAAACGTTACGGTAAACTGGAGTTATAACATAAAAAATACACTAGACTTCAAAGAAAAAATAAACAACTCGTATATCTATGACGATGAAAGACTAATATCATTTGACGTAATTTCCCTGTTTCCCAGTATACCAACCCAACTAGCACTGGACATCATAATAAGAAAATGGACGACAATAGAGAAACATACGAAACTACCAAAGAAAATGTTTATAGAAATGTTAAAATTTTGCATCGAAGATAATCGATATTTCAAATTTAATGATAAAATTTACACCCAGCTGAAAGGGTTGCCAATGGATTAAATTCATATAACAAACATAAAAAGTTAAAGTTAAAGTGAATGTTAACGTTAAAGCGAAAGTTAATAATAAAGTTAAAGTTAAAGTTAAAATGAAAGTTAAAGTTAAAGTCAAAGTTAAAGTTAAGGCTAAAGTTAAAGTTAAAATGAAAGTTAAAGTTAAAGTCAAAGTTAAAGTTAAGGCTAAAGTTAAAGTTAAAGTCAAAGTTAAGGTTAAAGTTAAAGTTAAATTTAAAGTTACAGTTAAAGTTAAAGTTAAAGTTAAAGTTAAAGTGAATATTAAAGTTAAAGTTAAAAATAAAGTTAAAGTTAAAGTTAAATATTAACTTCTCATTTATTCAATAAAAGAAAAAAATTTGTTTTCTTATCTGTCACCACGCTTAAAAAGGTTAACTTGAATTAATATCAAAGACAAAACTTGAATTAATATCAAAGAAAATAAAATGTTGCATAAATATTATAATTGCATAAATTGATAATATGCAATAGCTTTACCGCGGCAGTCCCCGAGTGCCACACGTCCTTTTTTGTTTGTTCATTTGTCACGGCGTCTTAGCCTATCTGTGCATTTTCATGTTTGTAGCTCAATGAGAAGTTACTTAAAAATCGATCTCAAAACTCCAAATTTCCAAATTCTTATCTAAATATTTCGATCCGTGCGCCAGCTAACGGAATTTGTTTCTCCTTTTCTTAAATTTTCTCGGCGTCTTATCCTATCTGTGAAGTTTTACAGTTGTAGCTCAATGAGAACTTACATAAAAATCAATCCCAAAATTCCCTCCGTTTCGTACGATCTTCTAAATATCTCATCCTGTGCGCCCCCTGGCGAATCTTTTTGTATCGTGTCATCGGCTGTCATCGACCTCTGTTTAAGTTTGAAATTTCAAGTATCTAGCTCATCGAGAAGATACTTAAAAGCTGGTTTGAAAATTTTCAAATTCTTATCTAATTATTTCGATCCGTGCGCCACCTAACGGATTTTTCCCTTTTGTTGCATAGTCACGGTGTTCTAACCTATGTGTAAAGTTTCCGGTTTGTAGCTCAATAAGAAGTTACTTAAAATCGATTTCAAGATTTGTATGAAAAGCGGACAAACATTCAACCCACCTAATATAAAGGAAGTAAAAAGAAATTAAAGTTAAGCGAAACATAAGGAGCTCAGCATGGAATATATGAGAACGGCATTTTGTTTGTAATTTAGAATTTAGAAAGGTTTACAGAATCTAATTCCGCGTATGTCTTTCGGATCTCCGAATGATTTTGAGACTGTTTTCGAAACTTTTCAAGACCATCTCGGCCATATTTAGAATACTTTTCGCTGTTGAGCACCACGTAAAAAACCTTTGATTTTTCTAGAGTTTTTACTGTCCTGTGTAAATTTTTATTTAACTGAAGACATCACGACATCCAAGCATCCAGACGTTCACATTAAAAGTAACTCAAGTTTTATGTAAATTTTAAATAATTTAAAGGCATGTGACGCCAGAAGACGGTGTCCGCCAGAATATCCGTCATGAGTGTACAGTCCTCTCTTTTCAAAGGTTGTAAACTCACACATAATCTTCGAGACTTTACAGCCCCGCGCTTGGACCGACTCCTTTCACGTTGGGTCGATCATGTGCACCTCTCGCCTTCTCTTAATCTAATTGGGACGTCTACGGAGCAATCTACACGGGATGCGCACTTTTTAGCTAGTTCACCCGCTTTTTCATTCACATCTATTCCCATATGCCCTGAGACCCAATATAGTTGTATTCTTTTCCCCGTCCAGGGATTGTAGGATCTGTACATTATAGCGTAAACCCGACTCAATGGAGGATTATTTCGATATTATTTTGAGATGACTATCTTTAGATTGTTTAAGAAGTTTCTTTGGATTAGTTCGGGCAATTCCGTAGCTATTCGACATAATTTCGGGACTTTTGTGTCGGGACTGTTTCGAAATATTTTCGGCAATGTTTTTCGGGGTCATTACAAAACTATTTATGGGGTAATTTCGGCATTATTTCGGAATGATTACAGGACTATCAACGGTAAATTGTGTGACTGTTTCTGGATTATTTTGGATTCTTTTGAGATCATATCAATATGCAATGGATCATTTTGGGTTTATATCCAGATTTTTTCGTTATTGCGTGCGTTATTATATCGGAAGCGATTCAAGATTATTTCTTGGACTGTTTCGGAACTGTTTTACGAATCATATCGGGGCTATATCGCAATAACTTTGTACTGTATTTTTTTCGTGAGGAAATGTGAATGTTTGGATACCTGAATATTCATATGTTCGTGTTTGTGACTTAATCACGCAAGAAAGCCCAAAGCAACAGATTTGGAGTAAATGCTTGTTTGTTAGAATAAATTGTAAGTTAGCATTTAATGCAAGTGAAAAGAGTGTCACATCGTTATGTAAATTGTTCAAAGTTAAATATGTGAATGCTTGTTTTGTTCCTGAGGAAGATTGAAAAAATTCATCGAAACGCATAGGAGGTGTTTTGCTTTAATTTATCGACTAAAAAGTTACAATGGTGAAAATCTGGTCTATGGTAGATTTACCAGGTCTGCAGCCGCATTGATAAGGTCCAATCAGCCGATTCACGTGGGGCCTCAATCTTTCGCACATTACGCTTTGCAGGACCTTATATGCGATACTAAGAAGGTTGATTCCGCGATAGTTGGCACAGTTTTCAAGATCCCCTTCTTGCGGACTGGGCAAGAAACACTTAGATTCCGATCGTCTAGTATACACTCGTTCGACCATATTTTGATGCATGTGCGGTACCAACTTCTCGCCGCCGTATTTGAATAACTACGCAGGCAATCCATCAGCGCCCGCGGCCTCCAAACGGACTTGGTACAACACCAAGTAACGCAAATATTGGACATTCACGTCGATGGCATGATTGTGGAATCGGGTACTTTTGCAACCGGTTACTTTTGGAATCGGTTTTTTATAGAACCGGTTACTTTTGGAATCGGTTTTTTATAGAACCGGTTACTTTTGAAATCGGTTTCTTTTATGGAACTGGTCACTTCTTTTGGAATCGGTTCGTTTATGGAACTGGCCACTTCTTTTGGATCTGCTACTCTTTTTTTTGAAACCGTGTATTATTTGAAACTGGTTTGAAACTTGTTTAAACCGGTTACTTTTTGGAACTGTTTGCTCTTTTTTGTAGCAGTTACTTATGCGAGCCAGTTACTTTTTTTAACTGGTTTGTTTTTTAAAACCCGTTAGGCTTCTATAACTATTTACATTTTTAAACCCTTAAGTGTCTGTAACCGGTTGCTCTTTTAGAACAGGTAACTCGACCCTTATTTTTCAGACTGAAACAATCATATATATTATTTCTAATTGCTGTTTTTATGTACGGATCCCTTTTTCGCTGTTATTTGGAATCCAAATCTATAAATGAACTTTTGGTAGTGAAGATGGAGATTCGGGCTATTAGCTAGCTTTGCGCAATTTTGGTCGCAGTGCTTTTGTATAGCTATATTTTATTAAAATAATAATTTGTTAAAAATAAACGATTGTACTATAGCACTATTGTGAATATTTGCACTGCATTACAGGCAGTTGCTATCATACGCCAGATGGCACCGCAAGCTGTAAGTTTTAATTGATTGATAGAACAGCTGATTTCGGTTGATATTTGATAAGAGACTTTTATATTGGTTGCGCAAGATGCGCACGGATCCGGCTCGTTTCTTAATAAAAGGGGACAATTCTAGAAGTGATAAAGTGAAAACAAATTTTCATTCATAAATTTTAAAATATTTCTATATAACATTTTTTTCAAGAACTAATTGCTCCCCAGATCTCATTTCTGAGACTTGACCTATTCGAAGTCGGACCGATGGATGTTACGAAGTCCGATCTTATGTGCATACTAGAGACGTTACGAAAATGGCTGTACCGGACTCAGTATCTGTTCTTTTTCAATGTTTTATGTTGGAGTCGAAAA
The DNA here is from genome assembly GCF_040869045.1 of Eurosta solidaginis. Taxonomy (NCBI): domain Eukaryota; kingdom Metazoa; phylum Arthropoda; class Insecta; order Diptera; family Tephritidae; genus Eurosta; species Eurosta solidaginis. The sequence goes on along the minus strand of NC_090323.1, from coordinate 204,005,183 downwards.
CGTAATCGAAGTTGAAAGCGAACGTTGAAGCGGCTTCACCTTTCTACCTTTTCTATCTGTACATTAGCAAAGTTATTCCAAACATTTTCTCTAGTTTAACTTTCACACAAGTCTAAATAGAAGATTTAAATCAAGCGAATATTCAGCGTTTTCGGAATCGAAATAAAAAATCCTTAACAGCCCTAATACAACTCAACATTTTATATATACATTTTTTTTTCCTTTTTGATATGATAATGATGTGTATAACTTGCATTTGCAATTTTCATTCATTTTATATTTATTTCAAAGTTGTTGTTTTTGTAAATGACGTTGATATAGCGAACATGTCATCGTCGTCGTCGTCATCGTCATAGTACAGGTTTACAAGTATGATATGTATGAGAAGGAAGCAATTCCTTTCTCTTTCTAACACACTGCAGTTTGACACTTCGGTCAGGGTCAAACTAGCGTGGAACCCAGTGGAACATGCGCTTGACACTGATCGAAGTGTCAAAATTACCGGGGTTGCTGTCGTGGAAAGCGACGCAGGGAAACAAAAAAAGGAGCGGAATATCAGATATGGGTTACTGTGATGGCAAATTTTTTTGAACGAATTTAGTATGAAAATGTAGTGCACCTATATTGGTCCTCCAGAAAATTATACAAAAGTCTTGAATTGGGGTATCTGAGGACGCGTAGTTATTCCAGCATTAAAAATACAAACACGGGTGCTAAGTTTTTCTACCCGTTCAAAAGTTCTCCGCGAAAAACAGTTTGAAACCGAGGTCGACTGCAATAAACCGACCAAAAATGGGGAAAGAGAAATGAAAAGACGCGTTTTGTCCTGTTATCAAAAGTCCAAAGGCGAAGAAGTATTCGAATTATTGGAAGCGAGGCAAAAACGCGTCTATTAATACTTTCGCCGACGATTTTGGTCGTGTTTTAGCAATCGTCCCCGGTAATAAAGTATCACAATTTGTTAATTAAAATTGTCCAAACGTTGACGGTGATAAATATCCGTTCGTATTTTAAAGTAACAAATGAAATATTGTTGTGAAAATATGCAACAACTATGCAAATTTTATAAAGCAAAAACACAGTAAATTCAATAAAAGTTTATGTAGAATTTGTTAAGTAAATCTGTTCTACTTTGAGTTCACTAAATAAATTATGTTATTATTGGAACAATAGCGGTCAAGTGTCCGACGGCGAGCCAAGTTAATCATTGTCAACGGCAATTATTAAATAAATTTGAAAAGGAAATTTGTTTACTATAATTAAACAAGCACGTTGCTACTAGTATATATACATACATACGTGTATGTACATTGTCACGAAATGATGTTATTAATGACGCACTTTGCCAATTTTTTTATGTTCGAATATTGTTTATTTTAATACTCTGTGTGCAACTTTGTAACTTTGGTAACATAGCGGTTATATCAAAATGCTTAGGATGAAAGAGAAATAGATGATGTCCGTCTGTCCGTTCGTCTGTCTGTGGTCACGATAAATTGAGTAAATATTGAAATAACTTATTGAAATTTGATATATGGGTTCCTTGGCACCCATCTTCCATCGCTATTTGAAATGAGCGTAACGGGATGATAACCACTCCCACTTTTTTATACTATATATGTATAACATACCTGGAGTATTGAAGTTTGATTTGTGGACTGATATTGAAACTCTAAATAAAAACTGAAACAATATTTGAAAATGGGCGTGGCACCGCCCACTTGTGATAAAATCAATTTTACGAATATTATTAATCATAAATCAAAAACCGTTGAACCCATTATAACAAAATTTACTATAAGGAATGCTTCGAAGAAAAATCAACAAAATCGGTTAAGGACCACGCCCACTTTTATACAAAAGATAAGCTATATCTTTGCAAAAAAGAGCTTTATATCAGTTATATTTCTTTTCGCAAGTGGAATTATAACAAGAAATAGGAAAAAAAATCAAATTGTTGAAAATAGGCGTGGCACCGCCCTTTTTATGACTACACTCAGAGAAAAGCGCCGTTCTAAAATCCAGCACCACCGGACATAATTCAAACTTTTCATGTTCCCCCTTTTTTGTTTTTGAAAAACGAAAGACCTGTTCTTGAAACAACAACCTTGTTCTTGAACTGACAACCATTTTCTTGAAAATGAGAACAATGTTCTTAAATTAAGAACAATGTTCCTAAATTAAGTTCAAGAAAAAAGAAACGGTATAATTCGTGTGCACCACAATGTTAAATACAACATTTGGCAAAAAGCTATCAAACAGTTGCAGTGGCCCAGCGGCTATGATGTTGCGATTGTGATCGTGTGGCACGAGTTCGATCACCGTCAAACTCTGAAGTTTTTTAAAACAATTTCGTATGGCGAGGGAGGATTTTACTTTTCAATTGCCTACCTAGTACGAAGTAGCATTTATTGGTAATAGTGATTTTTCGCTAGGTTTCAAAGCTGATGTTGTTGTTTGTGTTAATGCTGATTCCCAAATAAACGAAGTCTTTTACTATATACTATTGAAATTATGGCCGCGTGGTTGTAAAAGCGCAAATGCGCTGACCATTTGCTTGATGACTGAAGGTACTTGGTTTTGTTATCATTCACCAACAAACCCAGGCCGATGATATCAATGACGTCAGCATACGCCAATAATTACACGTTTTATAGGAATATTGTTCCAGCGCGGTTAAGTTCTGCAGCTAGTAAGTATCAAATTTTTTTGATAGGGTTTTTCAGTTTGGTCGTTAAAACAAATTTCTGGTAACACTACGGACTCATTCAGTCTATGTGAGGTCTTCATGGACTGGCCAGTTCAACCTAACCTAACCTAATCATCAAATTTAAGAAATCGCACGAGATAGGGGCTCAACCTGTCTGAAGCATCGGCACGGCTATATGCAGCTCCTTTTCGTGCTGTCGAAGGCAGCTTGAAAATCGGCGCAAAGGTGATATGTGGAAATTCTCTTTTCGAAAATTTTTCCAAGATTTGGTACATAGTGAAAATCCTTCATCATCGGTTGCGGGCTCGGCTTCATCAGCTTCCCTGGGCGTTGCATCGCTCTCTCCATTTAAGAAGACAGAGAAATGTACCGTACATAACCGAAGCACTCTCTGGACATCGGTTACCAGGTCGTGGTTTTCGTTTTTACAGTAGTTTGCCCCGATCTTAAAAGCTTCTGTCTGTCGCAGTAAAATATGCGAGCTTTGTTCCTCCGCTTTTTTTCTTCCTGTAAAGGGATATCGCTTCCCTTTACAACCCGAGGTTGTGCTCAGACGTTAGCCTTGCTGCGCTTGCTTTTAACGTAGCCCTGAAAGTAGTGTCTCTTCTTTCGGTTACAAGGCGGCATTCTAGATCGTACCAGTTGTTGTTCCGTGGTCGCCAGTAACCAATTTTTTCCTAGGCGGCGGTACGAAGTGCTTTAGAGATATGCTCCCACTGCTCCTGCATCCCGTCTTTTGTGATTTCTTTTCGATGTTTAGTTGTGCCTATATTATCGATATATCTACAGCTCTCTTCTGTACAGTTTCTCCAACATTTTAAAAATGAAAATATATTTTTGTTCAACTGGTACCGATATGCCTTAATTTGCTGTGTGTAAATTGAATTGGTGCTTTCATATCGTACCCCATTTAAAGATGAATAAAGTGATGCAATTAGTACCAAATTTTTATGAAATAAAAGCACAAATGATGTTCACAGATGGAAGTTAATTCAAGTAAATTTAAATTGACACTTAAATATTTTGTTGATATATTAAAATTCATGTACACGGTTAAAAATGTAAGCGTAAATTTTAAATAATTCATCGGTTTTCAAGCATTTGTTTACTATTTTGTTAAATTCTGAATTTATTACTGGGTTTTTTAAATTAAATTTGGCTTCAATTTTATTATTTATTTGAACACTATGTCTATAATCTCCAGTTTTAATTTATACTCAGTTGAGCAGAGCTCACAGGGTATATTAACTTTGATTGGATAACGGTTGGTTGTACAGGTATAAAGGAATCGAGATAGATATAGACTTCCATATATAAAAATCATTAGAAATAAAAAAAAAATTTGATTGAGCCATGTCCGTCCGTCCGTCCGTCCGTCCGCCCGTTAACACGATAACTTGAGTAAATTTTGAGGTATCTTGATGAAATTTGGTATGTAGGTTCCTGAGCACTCATCTCATATCGCTATTTAAAATGGACGATATCGGACTATAACCACGCCCACTTTTTCGATATCGAAAATTTCGAAAAACCGAAAAAGTGTGATAATTCATTACCAAAGACGGATAAAGCGATGAAAATTGGTAGGTGAGTTGAACTTATGACGCAGAATAGAAAATTAGTAAAATTTTGGACAATGGGCGTGGCACCGCCCACTTTTAAAAGAAGGTAATTTAAAAGTTTTGCAAGCTGTAATTTGGCAGTCGTTGAAGATATCATGATGAAATTTGGCAGGAACGTTACTCCTATTACTATATGTATGCTTAATAAAAATTAGCAAAATCGGAGAATGACCACGCCCACTTAAAAAAAATTTTTTTTATGTAAAATTTTAACAAAAAATTTAATATCTTTACAGTATATAAGTAAATTATGTCAACATTCAACTCCAGTATTGATGTGGTGCAACAAAATACAAAAATAATAGAAAATTTCAAAATGGGCGTGGCTCCGCCCTTTTTCATTTAATTTGTCTAGGATACTTTTAATGCCATAAGTTGAACAAAAATTTACCAATCCTTGTGAAATTTGGTAGGGGCTTAGATTCTAGGACGATAACTTATTGCTGTGAAAAAGGGCGAAATCGGTTGAAGCCACGTCCAGTTTTTATACACAGTCGACCGTCTGTCCTTCCGCTCAACCGTTAACACGATAACTTGAGCAAAAATCGATATATCTTTACTAAACTCAGTCCACGTACTTATCCGAACTCACTTTGAATTGGTATAAAAAATGGCCGAAATCCGACTATGACCACGCCCACTTTTTCGATACCGAAAATTACGAAAAATGAAAAAAATGCCATAATTCTATACCAAATACGAAAAAAGGGATGAAACATGGTCATTGGATTGGTTTATTGACGCAAAATATAACTTTAGAAAAGAACTTTGTAAATGGGTGTGACACCTACCATATTAAGTAGAAGAAAATGACAAAAGTTCTGCAGGGCGAAATAAAAAACCCTTGAAATTCGTGGTATTATATATATAAATAAATTAGCGGTATTCAACAGATGATGTTCTGGGTCCCCCTGGTCCACATTTTGGTCGATATCTGGAAAACGCCTTCACATATACAACTACCACCGCTCCCTTTTAAAACCCTCATAATACCTTTAATTTGATATCCATATCGTACAAATGCATTCTAGAGTCACCCTTGGTCCACCTTTATGGCGATATCTCTAAAAGGCGTCCACCCATAGAACTATGGCCCATTCCCTCATAAAATACTCTTTAATGCCTTTCATTTGATAGACATGTCATATAAACACATTCCAGGGTTACCCTCGGTTCATTTTCCTACATGGTTATTTTCCCTTATGTTGTCACCATAGCTCTCAACTGAGTATGTAATGTTCGGTTACCCCCGAACTTAACCTTCCTTACTTGTTTTATATAGTTCTCTGAATTTTTTAACTGAAACTATGCAAACTAATCTCAAAAATGTTTTCGAAAAATCGATTGATATTAGTCCCACAAAATAAAAATACAAGTTATAGCTCTCTCAAAATGCGTTCTGATTTTTCACACTTTTTTTTCTGGAGGGTGTTTTAAATTTTTTTCCAAAGAAAGTGTAAAACATTTTCTTACTAAAGTTGTTTATTAAAAAGAAAAATCAGAAAACTTCTAATAAAACTGAAATTTCGTAAAATATTATAGTTTTCTAATTTTTTCGAAAACGTTTTTGTGATTTGTTTGCATAGTTCGAGTTACAAAATTCACAAAAGTTTTTACTTAAAACGCCGAAAATAAAAAACGAAGAACTTTATTAACGAAATTTAAAAAAAGCCACTTCTATTTTTCTGTTCGCTGATGTCTGTATTAGATATAATCGACTATTCGAATAATCAATTAGTCGATAAACAAAAGTTGTTTAGTAAAATAGTGTAATCGACTAGTTGTTTGCATTCCACTACACATACCCATAAAAATAATTTTCGAGTCTGCGAAATTTCATTTTTTTTACTTTTTTTCGACTTTGATTTTTAAGGTTTTTTTCATGACCTACTAAAAAATGTTCATATTTATACCCTGTCCGACCCAAAAATGTCCGCTTAAAATGTTGTCGATAATCGAAAATGTTGATAAAAAATATTTTTTTTTTTTTCAAAAAACGGGCATTTTTGGGTCGGACAGGTTATACATGATAATTTTACAATCAAATGAAATTTTTTTTAGAAGTTCATGAAAAAAACCTTAAAAATCAAAGTCGAAAAAAGTAAAAAAAAATGAAATTTCGCAGGCTCGAAAATTATTTTTTTGGGTATGTGTAGTGGAACTTTTTTTCCTTAGCCCAAATCCTATCGAAAAATCGATGGCGCGATATCGTTAATAAATCGACCCAGTCTAACGTACATGCATACTCTTGTGAATATGGGGAATATCATGTTCACAATTAGTTTTGTTATTAATCAATAACTGGGAAGTCTTAAAAGTTCATGCACATACAAAAATTAATTGAAAGATTGGGAATATTATGGCAATTTGATTGAAAAAAATTTCTCCTAACCGTTGTCAAATTTTGGCTGCCATCTTTTTGCATAAACACGGCCAGCATTCTCGCGAAGGAGAGAGAAGGAAAAGGGTCAATGTGGGGGCGGGGAGTGGGGGGACCCTACAAATTAACTTATCAAAAGCTTTTGATACAGTCAACCACGGTATGTTACTGCAAGACCTGGAAGGGTCCGTCCTTCCTCCAAGTCTCAAAAGGTGAATGGCAAATTATCTGACTGGTCGGAAAGGATCGGTGCAATTCAGGAATGTAACATCTAAACCCAGAAGAAATAAAAACAAGAGGTACCACAGGGTGGCGTCCTATCCCCGCTTTTCTTTAACATTTTCATATCGAAGCTACCAACGCCTCCAGAAGGAGTCACCATAGTATCCTATGCCAGTGACTGCACAATAATGGCCACAGGTCCAGGCCCACACATCGATGAGCTTTGTGAAAAATTAAACAGCTATCTCCCTGATCTCTCCAGTTTTTTCGCCTCGCGAAACCTGACATTGTCACCGACCAAATCTGCGGCAACCTTGTTGACAACATGTACACGGCAAATGTCGACCACATTGGACATCCGCGTCGATGGCATTACGCCACCGACTGTCTTTCACCCAAAAATACTGGGCGTGACGTTAGATTGGGATCTACATTTTGGCGAGCGTTCAACCGCAATTGTACCTAAAATCCAGAGCCGTAATAAAATCCTAAAATCTTTCGCCGGCAGCACTTGGGGCAATTACAAAGAAACGCCCACTACCACGTACAAAGCAATTGACTGACCGATTGCATGCTACGCATCCCCGATATGGTCGCCAAGCCCAAACTCTCAGAACCGATACGGGTAGTCTTCTTATATCCCTAGAACACCACCTACACAGTGAGGCGAGAGTGCTCCTCATCAGGGAGATAAATAAAATGCTGAAAAAACAGTTTCTGCTAAATACTCAAAATCCTGGGCATCCCAACAGACAGCAGATTTAAGAGGTCCCACCTCCCAAGGGCTTAAGAAGTCATCTCCGCAAACAATATGAGGTAGATGAAGGTTTTGAAGTAAAAAACACAAACATGGTCCTCAGTGATATCCAGAAAGTGGCGTCGGACCTCTATGCCAGGAATTGTCTGACGAACCCACTTCCTAAACATAAATACTCTGAACCGCAGAAGAGGAACGCACTCTCCCTAGGGAAACGCGCGAACCTCTAGCTTAACTCCGAACTGGGTACTGTAGCAGGTTAAACTCTTACCTATCCAGAATCAACCCCGACATACATAATGTATGTCCTGTGTCGCACATGACACCAACCATCTCCTTAATTGCACTGTGGAACCAACGCTTCAAACACCCCTCAAACTGGTCCTTCCTGTTGAAACTGCAAGTTTCCCCCCGTTAGAGGATATTGATGACAATTTGTCGGTGGTCGCACCTATTGGATGGGGCGAAGCACTGCTACAACAACAACAACAGTGGAAAAGGTAAACAATTAAAATAAAGTAAAATGAATAAGCAATGGGTTGTGATCATGAGAATAAGGGGGAGAGGAAGAGGGAGTCGAGTGAATAAAATTTTTTAATATTTAACGCCTGAGTGGAATATGACGCTGTCAGTGTGAAAGCACCCAATAGCTGTCAAAATATTATTCAAAAACGCCCTATCTCAAAATGTTTGCTATCAACGCCCTTTCTAATTTCAAAACATATTGAATTAATAAAGATAGGGTGATATTCCAGTCAGCAGTAGATTCGAAAGCGAAAGTTTGGGCACTCAAAGTTCAATAATGATCTATATAATATGTAGAATGAAATAATTTGCAGCTCGGATCGAAAAACCACGCCACGAAATTCCAGAACATCGGTAGATCGAACATTTTACTGTGTAAAAGCAACCAGTTCCTGTATTTTCGTGAAAATAGAGTTCTGGTGTCGTGTCTTATGAACATTAAAATCCCTGCTTGGGTAACTTATGGGTCCAAGTTGTCTCAGTTACACCATTATAACAGTGACACACGGCAACTGATATATTAAGGTTAAGGCGTCGAATAGTTTGCCAGCATGATAAATCCGATGCATGGCTTATGGTTAGCGGAAAGCCATTCGACCACACCTCTCTGAATTTGGCAAGACAACTTTTACGTAGAAAAAAATGACCTATTGGGAAAATTGCGGTGAATTTGCCGTAATTTTTCCGTGAAACAATATTTTAGAAAATATAGGGTGGTACGCCAACTTCACGTGAAGTCAGCGTGCCACCCTCAGAAAACCACCTTAGCGACCAGCTAGGAAAATAATTCTCGCAAACGAATTTGCTATTTCGGCTAGCCGCACATCATACCGGCCTGATGTATGTCTCGGAATCCTGTACGATGTCAAGAGAAGACGAGATGGCTCTTGGAGTGGTCGAGAGAAGACTTTTCCGTGATGTCGTTAGCGAGCATCGAAGGAGGTACATATAATGTATGCAGATATAAAGACAGTGCAGCGAATAAAAACGTAAAGGCTTCACTAGCTAGGTCATGTTATGCGATTGGATGAAGACGCTACGACCAAGAAAGTATTTCAATCGACATAACAGGTTGGAAGCAGAGGAAGGGGAAACCTTCACTGAGGTGGTGGAAGACTTAACATCACTCGGTGCTCCCAACACGGATAGCTGACATGACTCGTTATAAAACGGTCGAAATCCCTTAGGCGGTAAAGCACCAATTAATGATGCTGATGATAATTATAATTGGGTTGGTTATAAAAACATGTTATATTTTATGAATTCGAAAAAAAAAAATATTTAAATTTTTTTATGGTGCACCGCCAGCTTCACGTGAAGTTAGCGTGCCACCCTCAGAAAACCACCTTAGCGATCAGCTAGGAAAATAATTATTGCACACGAATTTGTTGAAAAAAAAATATTTCAAATTTTTTTATGGTGCACCGCCAACTTCAATGAAGTTAGCGTGCCACTTTTCGAAAACCGCCATAGAGACCAGTTAGGAGAATAATTCTTGCACGTGAATTTGCCGTAAATATGACGTAGATAAGCGCCATATTTTATAAATTCGGAAAAAAATACAAAATTTTATTTTTATGGTGCACCGTATGGTAAGTGGCATATTTTATAAAAATATATAGGCGCATAGTTATAGTCAAAATAAAATAGGTTTTAAATTTAGTTACAGCTTTTTGATATAATTTTCTATGAGCTATCTGTCAAAAAAGCTGCAGCTAAACATAAAATCTATGACTATGCGCTGTAGTCTTTGCATGTTCTTTCGTAAACCATTCCACCGCTTAAAATATGAGTTACATATGTATTGTACGTCTGAGCAGCAAGTTTATGATGACCTGTGCATCACTTGCGAAAGATTTTTGTATTTGAGTTAAGGCGGTGACACAATGACATTTTTCATATAGATGCGTTTAACATAAGTTTATGCATTCCAATAACATCGCCACAATTAACCAAGATGTTGCGTTTGTAAATATGAAGGAACTTCAGACTTGGCAATTTAAGTTTATTACGCCTTGCCCATTCACATACAAAATTTCGCGAAGCACTGTTGGAAACATTCTCCCTATACAACAAAAATACTTGCTAACATGTCGTATTCGATTGATATATTACAGTTTTTAATTTTGCACGGTGCTGTGCTGCCCAGATCCGAGCGCAAATAGCCCAGCGCACAGGTCGCCATTTTGGTGCACATTTCTCCTGGAGCCAGTTGCTGCTGATTTAGTATGGCCATTTGGTAATCCGTTCCATTCATTTCTTGCGTACAATGAACCTGCTGATATGATTTACAGAGTATTTAGGAAGTACCTTAAGGTCCGGTAGTATATAGCTGCCCATAGTTAGAAACGTAATGTGTGCTAGAGCTGGGCATTCACACAGGTAGTGCGCGACTGTTTCTTAGCTGCCATCCTCGTCACAGCTCCTGCAAATGCTGTTAAAAGGGATTCCCATTCCCTCAGCGTGAAGGCCAAGCGGCTAGTGGCCCGTCATGGTGGCAGTGATCATAAAAATTTATTCTTTGAACTATTTGGTAAGCTCGGGTTTGCTTAGTTGTCTTGCAGGTATGTTTCTTTTGAATGATGTAAGGGCATCTCGACCGCCTCCACAGCCTCCAACAGTGATCTTGCCCTTGCAAGTTCGTCTGCCTTCTCGCTGCCCTCTATCTTCCTGTGACCAGGTACCCATATAAGAGTTATGTATGCGAAGTTAATTGCGGCTTGAAGCGATCTCTTGCAGCTGATGACAGCCTTAGACGAAGTGATGGGGAGTTAAGTTCCATATCTGAGAAAATGCATACCTTGCGTCCCCCACCGAGTCCTCCGACAGGAGCGTACACGCCCCCTCCATACCCAGCACTTTCGCTTGTAAGATAAATTAGGTAGACGGACAGCTACACCTTAAGATGTTCGTTAAACACCTGTTAGAAGTGGAAGCGTATGATAAGCACATGACGGAGCCATACCGGGAAGCCTTCTGAGGATACTAATGTGGCCATACTGCCTCGAGTTCCCATAATTTTCTGAGTGCTACAATTGCTTCGAAAAATTTTTTGTTGCCAATTTGTTTGTGTAAATTTAAATATCATACCAAAATGCCTTGGCTTCATATGGAAGTGCTTTTTCTTTGCACTTTCATATGAAATTCAGGCACCTTAATATGAATCCAATTTATATGTGAGGGCATATGACAGTGCTATGAAATTTTTTTTTATATTCAAAGTGTGAATTTGTATCTGTGCCTATTCTTCAGGGCAGAACGAAAACAAAAGTGCTATAAGTGTATAGGGGTTGAACAGCTCTGAGAATATATATAGAAATCGCACGATAGGGAGTCATCCTATCTGAAACCTCGTTTAGTTTCGAACGGCTCAGAGAGGTCCTTCCCAATTCTGACTGAGCTGATGGCGTTTTGGCTCAACGTCATTTTGGCGCGAAAGCCAAATTCATACATAGCGGCATATAGGCAGCTTCTTTACGTGCTATCGAAGGCGGCTTTAAATCGACGAGAAGAGGTGTGTCATTTCTTTTTTCCGGGAGGAATTGTTGAGGGGTAAATAAAAGCAATGTTGTCGTTTGAGAATATTTTTTAATTCTGACTTGCAAAGTTATTTACAATAGCTTATAAAGAAAATCTTAAAAATATGTTCCTAAAACTAATTATATGTGTATGTGTGATTGTTTATATGTATGATGATAGAGATTCATTTATTATTTGATTAATGCTAGCCTCTTGATTTTTATAATCGTGAAGTGGGCATTTTTAGCATTTACAAGTAGGCAAACATTTTAAAACTAAGATAAGAAACGTATCTTGTGTTTGGTTATAAATGTCAGACAGTAAAATGATTTAGGTATATTTGTATATGTATGTAAACATTTGTAATTTTTATGTGTTGTGAACGAAGTGATCGTTTGCTAAATATATGTATGTACATGTGTTTGTTGGAAATATCAGTTTACGTGTCAATATTACTTCTCAAAAATATCTACGGATTATATTACTAATATTTGTTCACATGTGTATATGCATGTTAAATTTTTAGTTGAACAGGGTTAATGTTTGCCTTAACCGAGTGTACATACATACATCAAATCGTAATTGTGTTGAAATGAGCTATCTCCCTCTATTTGGAGCTTCATGAAATACGTGTGCAATATATCTGCCCACAGTTTGAAATCACCCTGTTCACATACGCATTAACATCCATATAAATCAAATGTGTTAATTAGCTGCATCCATTTCTTTAATCACTTGTGCATATGACGTCATACAAGCATTTTCGAATTAATTACCCTCCCTGAGTAGCGAAATGTGTGAAATTAATACTTGGTTTTATTATTTTAATTTTTGCATTAATAAACTAGGGGATGATATGAACCGACCAACTTACCATGCACACTATACTTATACCGTATTAATTCCATTAGTCCCCCATTAAATGATTGGTGCTACTTTGTCGCCTTGTTATTTTGCAACACTGCTCATAAACGCATTCAATGAATTGTGAAGCGTGTCATATATAACGAATTTCTGGTATTTGCATAGGAAATTGTATGCATATAAATATTGCGATTTGTTTGTGCTCGTATTAGAAGTTGCCCATCAAAAACGCGTTAATTTAATAATTTATTTGCATGCAAATTTACTTTTATATCGGTGATGCACAATGCCAGCAAAGTTTCGAATGCAAACGTAATTTTTTTTTTGTAGTAGTATGTGTTTACATGGAAAATGTATGAGCATAGAACTCATGCATGGGATGTTTACCGCTTGAAGTACAAGGTAAAACTGATTGATTTTTGGCTTTATTGAATCTCTGTTGATGTGATAACACGAAATACAGGTGAACGGCGAACACTTGCCGAAGCTCTCGAGTGCACCACTGTTTTATACACAATGATTACTATTTTGGGGGTAGCGTGTGGGGTTTTTATATCAATTATTCTGAGTTTATGTTGCGACAAGGTAACATCTAAAATTAGAATGTTAGATGAAGCATACAAATTGTAAGCTTACAGAAAGCTAGACCTGATACTCATCAGACTTAAGTTAGCGAAACGCTATTATAATATTATTAAGGTTAATTTAATATACGAATACTTTTGACGTGTAAACGTCTTTGCTTATGGTATGGGGAATCCAGAATGAAAGCGTAAGACGACTAAGCGTAAGCGTAGTGTTTAGAAGTGATATGCTATATGGAGGAATATAGAACGTAAGTCAAGTGAGTGAAAGTGAAGTAAAGGAAAGAAAGAGTAGGGAAAGTTAGAAAAAAGAAGGATAGGAGAGGAAAGGCAGGGAAAGGAAAGGAGATAAAAGGAAACAAAAGGACAAAAAAGAAAATAAAGGAATATTAAGCAAAGTGAAATTTTTGAAATAAGTGCACTCAGAGAAAAACGCCGTTCTAAAATCCAGCACCACCGGACTCAATTCAAGCTTTTCATGTTCTTACTTTTTTGTTTTTGAAAAACGAAAGACCTGTTCTTGAAACAACAACCTTGTTCTTGAACTGACAACCATTTTCTTGAAAAGAGAACGGCTGGCCTTAAAATATGAACAAATGTTATATTAATGAGAACAATGTTCTTAAATTAAGAACAATGTTCCTAAATTAAGTTCAAGAAAAAAGAAACGGAATAATTCGTGTGCACCACAATGTTAAATACAACATTTGGCAAAAGCTATCAAACAGTTGTAGTGGCCCAGGGGCTGTGATGTTGCGGTTGCGATCGTGTGGCGCGAGTTCGATCACCGTCAAACTCTGAAGTTTTTTAAAACAATTTTTATACTCAGCGTGCTTTGCACACAGAGTATATTAACTTTGATTGGATAACGGTTGGCTGTACAGGTATAAAGGAATGTATGTATGTATGTATTTATTTGAAAATTTGTTCCTAGCACAACAATTTTGACAAATTATTTAACAACGAGATAGATATAGACTTCCATATATAAAAATCATCAGTATCGGAAAAAATTTGATTGAGCCATGTCCGTCCGTTCGTCCGTCCGTTAGCACGATAACTTGAGTAAATATTGAGATATCTTCACCAAATTTGGCACACTAGTTTATCTTGACCCAGAATAGATTGGTATTAAAAATGAGCGAAATCGGATGATAGCCACGCCCACTTTATATATATATATATATATAATTTTGGAAAACACAAAAAAACTTAAAATTTAGTAAATAATACACCTAGAATGTTGAAATGTGACATGTGGACTGACATTGAGGCTCTTGATAAAAATTGGGAAACATTTTTAAAATGGGCGTGGCACCGCCCACTTGTGATAAAATCAATTTTACAAATATTATTAATCATAAATCAAAAATCGTTAAACCTATCGTACCAAAATTCGGCAGAGAGGTTGCCTTTACTATAAGGAATGCTTTGAAGAAAAATTAACGAAATCGGTTAAGGACCACACCCACTTTTATATAAAAGTTTTTTAAAAGGGTCGTGGACGAATAAAATAAGCTATATCTTTGCAAAAAAGAGCTTTATATCAATGGTATTTCATTTCCCAAGCTGATTTATAACAGAAAATAGGAAAAACTTCAAATTTTAAAAAATGGGCACCGCCACTTTTATGACTAATCAATTTTCTATGTTTCGGCAACCATAACTCGAAGAAAAATTAACATATCGTAATGAAATTGTGTACACATATTTTCCTTATAGCAGAAAATATTTCTGGTAAAAATGGACGGGATCGGTTAAAGACCACGGCAGCTTAGATATAAAACAAGTTTAAAAAGGCCGTAGACTAGAATAATAAGCTATAAATTGGCAAAAAATAGTTTTGAATCAATGATATTTCACTTATCAAGTTTTATTGTAAGAGGAAATGGGGAGACATTTTTTTTTTAAACGGGCGGTGCCACGTCTTATGTAGAAAAGTAATTTATCTGAAGTGAAATTTACAATTGAATGTTCGGTTACTTACGAACTTAGACACCTTTACTTGTTTTATATTCTATTTTTTTAACTCTTATTTTTCGTTGAGTTCCATTCACATATGCACAGGTAATTCTCAATCTTGTTATGCAATGTTTTAAATATATATTCCGATTGCATCATCAAATAAGAAGAATTTCTCAATAAGAGAAATATCTGAAAAAATGCATATTATGCGTTTTTTTAATCTTTTGGAATTTTAATAATAAATTTTTTTGTTATTAATATTTTTTATTAATGACAAAAAAATTATTTGTTAATAAAAAATTAATAAATGGGTCCTACTTGAAAAAATTACCTCCCTCACTCCCACCAAAGATCAAGCATAAACCGTTCTGAATTGAGACCGAAAATGTTAAATCGACCACAAATCGTTCTCGAAGCGTGAGAACGAAAAATCTTAAATCAAGCCCAAGTAGTGCTTGAAATGAGCACAGAAGGTTCACACATCAATACCAAACTGGTCATAAAATACGAACGATGTGCTTGGAAAACCTGTTCTTAAAACAAGCCCATCGGTCACAGTAAAAAAAAAAACGTACTTAAGACTTATGTCAACGGATGTTCTTAATTTTCAACTTACTTCGTTCGTTTTAGAACGATTTTTTCTCTGAGTGTGTGCTATTGACGAGCTGTCGAGATGTTACGCAGCGTTATAGGCTTTTTATCAACGTTATTTTCGGTTTGTTATAGAAAAGTTATAAATTTATTATATTTATTATTTTATTATTAAAGATTGTCATCGAAAAGTTATCGATATGTTATCAAAAATTTATCGGTTTGTTATCGATTAGTAACCCTAAAAAATTGTGCGCTTAGTCCCTAAATAGAGCGTACTGCAATTGATCTTTGTTGTCCACGATGAACCATTATAGAAGTATTTGTTAAATTTTTATTTTTCTATTCTATGTTGAGGAAATATACTACTTTGTTGATGTATTTTGTAAATATATACAACATCAGTTTGCAAATGCAATGATGCTAGACCATTTGCACAAAATCCTGAACTAAAATTATAAAATCCGTGAGAATTCCAACACGGGTAGAAAGAGGACTTGTCCGACAGTGCCCATAGGCGAACAAAAGAGACTTGTCCGACATTGCCCTAAGGGGTACGGAGATGATCTGTCCGACAGTACCCATAGCAATACAAAGAAAACTTGTACAACACTACCCGTAAGGGTACAAAGACGAAGTGTGGAACAGTTACCATAGGGGTGCAAAGAGGACCCGTCCGAGACTACCCGTACTTGCATTAACAAGTTTAATTGGACTTTCCATAGGATATGGTGAAACAAAAGGGATCACTCCAACCCACATAAAGAGATCAAGACTGGCTATAGACGCATATTCCATCCCGACTCATCCCGGATTCTTCCTAGACTAATCGCATTTTTCTTTTGCAGTTATCAAAAAGTTATCGACTTGTTATTGTAAATTTATTGGTTTGTTATCGGAGTGTTATAGATTCGCTGTCAAAAAGTTATACGTTTATTATAGACAAAATATTAATTGGTTATCAAAGTTAACGATTTTCCTTCAAAAAGATATCGATTTACTGTTGTAGTGTTACCAATTTGCTATCTTCTTCTTTCTCTTTGTTAACGACCGATAAAACTTCAATATAAAATCGATGACACATCTGTTATTGTCGATAACAAAAAGATAAGAAGCCAATGATTCGGCGATATGATTACACATTCTCTACAACTTTTCCAATTTAAGTACAATTCAAGTTCAGAAAAATACATTTCAAGTTCAGAAAATTACAATTCAAGTTTAGAAATTTTTTCTTTCATGCAATGGAAATTAAAGTATGTAAGATGGTAAATGTTAGCGCTAATAATTTTATACAAGGATATGACGGCCTACTATCTGTTAAGGAAGCATTGGACTTCTTAACTCACTTAAATAAATTTTGCTCACAAGAAGGGGATAGCTAAGAAAAAACACTTTCCTCTCTTCTCTCACCTCCTCTCATAAGAGGTCAGTTACAAGGACATCCAGCTATATTCTAAAGGTCACAAGCATTGATCTGCATTAAGTATGCCAGCAGTAATGACGAAATCAACGGAGCGTCCACAATCCCGCAAGTAACGTATATGTAGGTACTGTGTGCACAGATCAAGTCTTCCTCCACCTACCTCTCGCTACTTTGTGGAGGTCTCCCCCTTCCACTTACTTTCCAAGTTCTTTTATGGCCGCAGCGTCCTCATGCACTTGTTGCAAAGAGTTATCCTCCGTTTGATTTCTTAGCTCGGGATGTACACGCCTTTGAGAAACTTGAAGTATAGTATATCCAAGCCACCATTGTCAACGAAGCATCAACACTTCCGCAAATAACATGTAAGTACATATTACATTACGTAGTATGAATTGGAATAACTTTTGAAAAATACACCCTACTTATAATTTTCTGAATTTGAATTGTACTTTTCTGAACTTGAAATGTAATTTTCTGAACTTGAAATGAAAATTCTGAACTTGAATTGTATTTTTTTGAATTTAAATTCTATGTAATTTCTGAACTTTAATTGGAATTTTCTGAACTTGAATTGGAAATTCTGAACTTAAACTGGAAAAGGTGTAGTACTCCATACAGTACACTTACAACCTGATTCTAATGTGGTAACAACTTTCTTCACCACGGCAACTTTCTTCATGTGGTAACTTTTGTATCCTTTTGGTATTCTTCCCACGAAAGTAGCCGGATAATTGTTTACCCACTAAAATAGGTGGTAACATCGATGTAACCACACAAAAGCTGTTGTTTAGAAAAAGGCAATACTGAAAAATAAAGAATTGTGAGCGCAAATATGTAAACATATTAGTAAAAAAGTGTTGCCTCTTGCTATGCATATTTGTTTCCATGTACTTTCACAGTATATATTACAATATAGCTATGTAAAAACGTACGCATGTATGCACATATGTATATACACATCGTCGCGTTTATTCGTTATCATCGTATCTACGAGTGACACATTTTCGGTAAAGCCATGGCGGAACCATACACGGTGGCAGCATGGTGACATACCTACAAACATAAATAAAAATTCCATGTACTTCGTTTTTGTAAATTCGATGGACAAATGTCAAAATCGTACTGCGCCGGAAGTTGATGTATCAAATTAAATAAAAAAAGTTTATATTCAGCTGTCCCATGCTGCCACCTTGTATCGTTCCGCCATGGGTAAAGCGAAGAAAACCAACTTTTAAATTTCACCACAGACACTGGTGAGTTTTTCGGTGATGACAGCGTTACCACTTTCGCCAGAATCGCGAATACAACAACTGGTAACGATTTTCGGTTACATAATGTTCTGGGTACTATTTTACTGGTAACGCTAAGAATCGGGCCGTTAGTGGCGAATATAAGTAGTTTCGATACGTCATTGTGCAGCTGGTAAAATAGGATGTGCAACATTAACATCAAAGCATATACGCACACCTACATAGCGGGAAACAGAGAATATTTCACACACATGAACACAGCAATAAAAAGCGTAT
The DNA here is from genome assembly GCF_040869045.1 of Eurosta solidaginis. Lineage (NCBI taxonomy): Eukaryota > Metazoa > Arthropoda > Insecta > Diptera > Tephritidae > Eurosta > Eurosta solidaginis. Next base: position 203,986,492 of record NC_090323.1, on the reverse strand, counting down.
ATGACCTTACTACAGATATATGTACATGTATCTAGCCAAAGACAGTATGAGATATTGAAACTAGTAATAAATAAGCAACTATGAAGTACAGAAGCGAGAAATAAATAAGCATCTATTCGAGAGGGCTGTTCGCGGAAGGTCTAGATCCTGCCAAAAATAGATGAACGAGGCGAGCTGAGAGTATAAAAGCAGCTCAGTCCAAGTGATAATCGATCAGCTTAATTTTAAAGCGTTGTAAGTGAAGTACGCGAGTAATTTAATTGTAAAGTACTGCTACCATAGTAGTGTTTTAAATAAAGAACATTTTGCTATACTGAAAATTTGAGTTATTTATTCGACAGTTCAGCGATTCGAACGATAACAGGAGGTGGAGAATAATCAAGAACTTCCTGAAATTCATAACAATATGTATATCAATATTACTTATTACTCCTGTATTTACATTCTATATGTATCCCCTATACAGCATACCATTTAAAAAAAAACGTTTACGCTTACGTTTACACTTACATATTACGATTACATTCAGGATTCCCCCAATCCATGGGCAAAGAGTGTTACACATCAAAATTTCACAAATTTATATCTCACGAATAAAAAGTTTCAAAAAATCAAAGAATCTTTTCCAAGTGTAATAAATGAAGCCCCAATTTCAGCTAAGTCGATAACGCGAAATTCATCGGTAGGATGAGTTGGTATGAATATTTGTAGATTTAAATGTTTAAATACGTTTCATGTAAGTAAATATTTTCATTTTATTTAATTAGTGCAGACAACACTTGTTTGGTGTTTAGATGTGAAGATTACTTGGGATTAGCTATTTTGTTGCCAGCTTTCATAAATTAATAAACTCTCGTGTGTGCGGTGTGGCTAATCACAATACTTTAAGTACCAAATTGTTAAAGCATTTTATATGACAACGTAATCCAATGCTGATAATAATCACCCAGACGCTTTAGAATAATGGGCAAATTAAATACTAAATATAAACTGAAGTGATTTAAATCTCGAAAGTGTCTAATGTGTCAGCTCATCGGACAGTGTTTTAGCAAATAACATTTACTTTCAGCCAGAAACCTACTTACTTCACTTAATTGGCGCTTAGCCGTTTAAACGGTTATGGCCATCCAACAAGGCACGCCAGTCGCTCCTTCTCTCTGCCAACCGGCGCCAATTGGTCACACCAAAGGAGTTTAAATCGTTTTCCACCTGGTCCTTCCAACGGAGTGGGTGCCGCCCTCTACCTCTGCTTCCATAGGCGGGTTCCGATAGAAACACTTTCTTGGCCGGAGCGTCATCTTTCATTCGCATAACATGGCCTAGCCAGCGCAGCCGCTGCGTTTTAATTCGCTGGACTATGTTGATATCTGCGTATAGCTCGTACAGCTCATCGTTAAATCTTCTTCGGTACTTGCCATCGCCAACGCGTAGAGGTTCATAAATATTTCGAAGAAGTTTTCTCTCGAACACTCCCAGAGCCGCTTCATCTGCTGTTGTCACGGTCCATACTTCTGCACCATATAGCAGGACGGGTACGATAAGTGACTTTAAAGCATAACTTCGTTTGGCGTGGGAGGACTTTACCTTTCAATTGCCTACCTAGTTCAAAGTATCATTTATTGGCAAGAGTGATTTTTCGCTAGGTTTAAAAGCTGATGTTGTTGTTTGTGTTAATGCTGGTTCCCAAATAAAGGATGTCTTTCACTATTTCGAAATTATGGCTGCTAAAAGTGGCGTGGTTACCAAGGCGCATATGCGCATCAAATTAAAGAAATCTCACGATAGGGGGCACCCTGTCTGAAACCTCGTTTAGTTTCGAACGGCTCGGACTGGTCCTTCCCAATTCTGACTGAGCTGATGGTGTTGCTCAACGTCATTTTGCACAGCCGTATAAGTTTTGCGGGGAAACCATATTCAGACATAGCGGCATATAGGCAGCTCCTTTGCCTGCTGTCGAAGCGGCTTTAAAATCGACGAAGAGGTGATGTGTTTCGATTCTTTTTTCGCGGGTTTTTTCCAAGATTTGGCGCATTGTGAAAATCTGGTCGATGGTAGATTTACCAGGTCTAAAGCCGCACTGATAAGGTCCAATCAGTTGATTCACGGTGGGCTTCAATCTTTCACACAATACACTTGACAGGACCTTATATGCGATATTAAGAAGACTGAGTTCGCGATAGTTGGTGCAGTTTCTTGTGGACTGGGCAAAGAACACTTAGATTCCAATCGTCGGGCATGCACTCGTCCGCGCATATTTTGGGAATAAGCTGATGCATACGCCTTACCAACTCCTCGCCGCCGTATTTGAATAGCTCCGCAGGCAATCCATCAGCGCCTGCGGCCTTGTTGTTTTTCAATCTGGTTATTGCTATTCTGACTTCGTCATAATCAGATGGGGGACATTTATTCCATCATCATCGATTACAGGATCGGGTTCGTCATCTCTGTGCGGTAAATCGTTGTCTCCATTTAAGAGAGCAGAGAAGTGTTCCCTCCATAATCTAAGTACTCTCTGGACATCAGTTGCGAAGTCGCCACTTTTGTTCTTGTAGGAGTTTGCCCCGGTCTTTAAACCTTCCGTCTGTCGCCGAAGCAGCTCAAGCTCCTCGCACTCACGCCTTTCTGCCTCTGCTCTTTTTCCAGAAACCTTCCCCTCTGTTAATTTCTACAGATGACATACAATAACAATTATATATATTTAATATTCATTAATCACATATACTCATACATTATTTGGACGACATTGTGCTCTGCGAAGAGGTAGACTATAGATCACCTAGCCGCCCCGGGTTATTGTTTGCATGGTCATGTGAAATATACACAGCCTAAATTTATTAATAGCATGTTTATTCTCTATCAATTACTAACATATTTTTCTTAAATTTGTATATACAAAAGTGTAAAAATATAAATTAGCACAGAAATTATAACGCAACAAATTACTACCACCCACCTGTGGCCCCAGCCATGTTAGGAAAATATGGGCATTAGAAATAAAATTAAATAATTAAAAGGAAATTTTATCAACGTTTAGCACGCAATGATTTCGGCTTTTTTTGTTTTCGGATTTATTTTTGTTTTTATTTATAAAACCCTCAGACAATAAAGTGGTAGGAATTCTGAAAAATTATTAAGGATATTCTCTCAACTGAAAAAAGTAGAGTGGCAATTCTACACCTTTTCCAGTTTAAGTTCAGAAATTTACAATTCAAGTTCAGAAATTGCAATTCCATTCAGAAATTACAATTCAAATTCCGAACTTTCATTTCAAGTTCAGAAAATTCCAATTCAAACTCAGAAGATTACAATTCAAGTACCTCACTTTAATTTCAAGTTCAAAAAATTATTCCCAAATTATTAAATAAATCAAAAAATTAAAATTCAAGTTCAGAATTTCCAATTCAACATCAGAAAATTCCAATTCAAGTTCAGAAATTGCAATTCCATTCAGAAAATTAAAATTCAAGTTCCGAACTTTCATTTCAAGTTCAGAAAATTCCAATTCAAAATCAGAAGATTACAATTCAAGTTCCTCACTTTAATTTCAAGTTCAAAAAATTATAATTTCAAGTTCAGAATTTCCAATTCAACATCAGGAAATTCCAATTGAAGTTCAGAAAGTCCAATTCAAATTCAGAAAATAACAATTCAAGTTCAGAAAATTACAACTCAAATTCCGAAATTTAGGGTGTTATTTTTCAAAATTTGTTCCATTTCATACTACATAATGTAATACTTATATGTTACTTGCGGAGGTGTCGATGCTTCGTTGAAAATGTTGCAAAAATAGTGGCTTGGATATACAGCACCCCAAGTTTTCTCCAAGATGTATACATTCCGAGCTTAAAAATAAAACAGAGGATAACTCTTTTCAACAAGTGCATGAAGACGCTCCGGCTAAGAAAGTACTTCAGTCGACACCGCAGTTTGGAAGCAGTGGAATGGAGAGACCTCTACAGAGTTGCGAGAGTCAGGTGGAGGAAGACTTGTCCTTCCATGATGCTGCCAATCACGTCTGTTACAGCGAAACAAGTAAAGCTGGCGTGATTTGTTACGAAACGGCCAAAATAGCTTAGGCGGTTAAGCGCCAATTCATGATGAATGATGATGATGGCGCCTATGGTGTGCGAAGAGCTACGTACGCAGTACCTGTACGTTACTTGTGGGGGTGTGGACGCTCCGTTGATTGTGTAAGTGGTCATATCTTCGACATCACTGTTGTCATACTCAATGCAGACCAATGCTTGTGACCCTGAGAATATAACTGGATAGCCTTGTAACTGACTTCTTATGAGCGTAAGAGAGAGAAGAGAGGGTCTTCCCTATCTCCTTCACACGAGCAAAATTGATTTAAATGAGTTAAGAAGTCCAATGCTTCCTTAACAGATAGTAGGCCTTCATATCCTTGTATCAAATTATTAACGATAAAATTTACCATCTTACATACATTTATTTCCATTGGATGAAAGAAAAAATACCTGAAAAAATTTCTGAGCTTGAATTGTAAGTAACTGAATTTGAATCGTAATTTTCTGAACATGAAAAGTAATTTACTGAACTTGAATTATAATTTTCTGAATTTGAACTTAACTTAATTTCTGAACTTAAATTGTAACTTTCTGAACTTGAATTGTAAATTTCTGAATTTAAATTGGAAATTCTGTACTTGAATTGTGATATTCTAAACTTGAATTGTGAACTTATACTGGAAAAGGTGTTGTTGTTGTTGTTATTGTTGTATCGATAAGGACACTCCCCGAAGGCCTTGGGGAGTGTTATCGAGTTGATGGTCCTTTGCCGGATGCAGATCCGGTACGTTCCGGTACCAAGCCCGACCATCTGGGGAATGATTTGTTATGACCACATGCGACCTTCTAGGCCATTCCGCCCTCCCACCTCTTAAATGCATGAGGAGTTCGTGGTCGCCAGAGCCTCGGCTGTTAATGAAACAAGATTCGCCACTGATAGGTGAGGTTGACAATTAGGTTTGGATAAGCTATTTATTGCGCTGGCAACCTGAAAAGGTTGCGCTACACAAGCCCCTTGAATCCGGTATTTTAGTCGCCTCTTACGACAGGCATACCTACCACGGGTATATTCTAACCCCCTAACCCGCTGGGGGACTGGGTGTAATCCACAATTTTATTCAAGAGCGCTCTATCTCCCAGCTCCATTTAAAAATCCCCAATATAATAACATGTTTTAATAAACCCCTACTTGAACGTAAATTCATGGCAATGGAAAAAAAAAGTTTTTGAAAATAATTCTGATGTAGCGTGGGACATCGATATGAAAAAAAAAAAATTATTTTATAACTAACAATTGTTTTTGTTTTATCGGCCTATTGATAAAGTATTCAAGGTTCGAAACGAGCTCAAGGCCAGAACAATAATTTTTTGTAATGATTAATGCTTTTTAATTTTTCTATAATTGAAAAATTTTATTTTGTTTTTGGAATAGTAAGTAGAAAATTTTTCAGACAACCTTTAAAACTTAGCGTACGGGGACAAAATTTAACTGTCCAAATAGTGATGCAAATCGCACTTTTTTGAAAATGTATATATGTAATAAGAAATGTTTCCTCCCTCACAAGCAATTTTACTGCGCAGTAGCGTTTATAGCAAGAAAATTGGGTGAAGTCAAAGTTAAGGAGCACCCTAAGTATCCGGATACTATAGTGCGTTTACCCTATAGGCATATAAATAAAAACAAATTTCAATTCTAAAATAAGCTCACAAAATTATTATTATCCATTATCTCCTAAAAAAGTTATCTGCGATTACAAAACCTCGTCGCTGCTCCCCGAAACTGAAAACAATGAACCGCATGCATAACAAGTAAGAAGGCTAAGTTCGGGTGTAACCGAACATTACATACTCAGCTGAGAGCTTTGGAGACAAAATAAGAGAAAATTACCATTTAGGAAAATGAACCTAGGGTAACCCTGGAATGTGCTTGTATGAAATGGGTATCACATGGAAGGTATTAAAGAGTATTTTAAAAGGGAGTGGGCCGAGATATCGCCATAAAGGTGGACCGGGGGTGACTCTAGAATGTGTTTGTACGATATGGGTATCAAATGAAAGGTGTTAATGAGTATTTTAAAAGGGAGTGGGCCTTAGCTCTGTAGGTGGACCCCTTTTCGAGATATCGCCATAAAGGTGGACCAGGGGTGACTATAATGTGTTTGTACGATATGGGTATCAAATTAAAGGTATTGGTGAGGGTTTTAAAAGGGGGGTGGCTCTCAGTTGTATATGTGAAGGCGTTTTCGAGATATCGACCAAAATGTGGGTATCGCTAATTTATTTATATATGTAATACCACGAACAGTATTCCTGCCAAGATTCCAAGGGCTCTTGATTTCGCCCTGCAGAACTTTGTATTTTCTTCTACTTAATATTTATTTCTACTTAAATTTTATTTTTACTTTAATATTTTAAAAATTTTTTTCTAAAGTTATATTTTGCGTCAAAAAACCAATCCAATTACCATGTTTCGTCCCTTTTTTCGTATTTGGTATAGAATTATTGCATTTTTTAATTTTTCGAAATTTTCGATATCGAAAAAGTGGGCATGGTCATAGTCGGATTTCGCCCATTTTTAATACCAAGATAAAGTGAGTTCAGTACGTGAACTAAGTTTAGTAAAGATATATCGATTTTTGCTCAAGTTATCGTGTTAACGGCCGAGCGGAAGGACAGACGGTCGACTGTGTATAGAAACTGGGCGTGGCTTCAACCGATTTCGGCCATTTTCACAGAAAACAGTTATCGTCATAGAAGCTGTATCCTTACCAAATTTCACAAGGATTGGTAAATTTTTGTTCGACTTATGGCATTAAAAGTATTCTAGACAAATTAAATGAAAAAGGGCGGAGTCACGCCTATTTTGAAATTTTCTTTTATTTTTGTATTTTGTTGCACCATATTACTGGCGTTGAATGTTGACATAATTTACTTATATACTGTAAAGATATTCAATTTTTTTTAAATTTTACTTCAATTTTTTTTAAATTTTACTTCAAAACATTTTTTTTAAAGAGTGGGCGTGTTCGTCCTCCTATTTTGCTAATTCTTATTTAGAACACAGATAGTAATAGGAGTAACGTTCCTGCTAAATTTCATCATGATATCCTCAACTTGGCAGTCGTTACAGATTGCAAAACTTTTAAATTACCTTCTTTTAAAAGTGGGCGTTGCCACGCCTATTGTCCAAAATTTTGCTAATTTTCTATTCTGCGTCATATAAGGTCAACCCACCTACCAAGTTTCATCGCTTTATCCGTCTTTAGTAATAAATTATCGCACTTTTTCGGTTTTTCGAAATTTTCGGCGTGGTTATAGTCCGATATCGTTCATTTCAAATAGCGATCTGAGATGAATGCCCAGGAACTTATATACCAAATTTCATCAAGATACCTCAAAATTTACTCAAGTTATCGTGTTAACGGACGGACGGACGGACATGGCTAAATGAATTTCTTTTTTCGCCCAGATCATTTTGATATATAGAAGTCTATATCTATCTCGATTAGTTTATGCCGTTACAAGGTGCCATTATGCGAACAAAATTAATATACTCTGTGAGCTCTGCTCAGCTGAGTATAAAAAGCGAGCATTTGTTTGGGCTCGAGTTTTTGAGTAAAAGCTGGTCATTTTATTTGTGTAGCAAAACCAAAGAAGCGCGAAGCGAGCTGGATTATATATTCTAAATTACAATCCTTAAGTGTAACATTCCTCTCATCTTAGTGGTCTGATTTTTAAGGCAAAACAGCAACAGTGATTTAGAATTTTTGGCATATTTAGAATACCATTGTTTTAGCGAAGTTTTCTTGTAGAAATGAGAAAATCATTCTTCGAAAGTCTTCAGTAGCACAGTACAGGGGAAGATCCTTGATTAAATATGACGTGAATGCAAATAGTTTGTTTTAACAAAGACCTGCTTAAATTTTTTGGGAACAAATTAAACATATATAAAGAAAACATCAAAAATATGGACGTATTGGTTTAGCACGGCCTTACTTATGGAAGCCAACACTTAAGTTACCCAAATGATGAATCTGTAATTAAATCCAGTAAAGTTCCATCGATATTCACCTAATAGTTTATGTGAGAACAGTACTAAAAGTGGCATATTTTACTCCTGAAAAATGCAAAAAGCAACACTTTTTAGGGGACAACATTGGTGAAACATTTTCAGATAGCCGAATGACAGAACAAAGAAAAATTTAGAGCAAGACAATTGACGGCTTACTTCACCTGGTTATTCCATCATGCTTACATACATATTTATGTTTTTTCTCAAACAAAAACAAATTTGAAATTTTTTGTATTTATTTTGTTTATTTTTTTATTTCCTTTTGTTTGGAGATTGATTTTTAAATATTAAATTGCGCAAACACTTCAAAAAATAAATCGTGGGCGACCAAAAGGGAGAACGGTTTAACCTTGTTAGTGTTTTTATCATGCTTTATCTTTAGACAGATAAAAGGGGGGTGCTGTGCTCCTTCCATTGTTTTCTTTGCAAAAAACAAAGCCGCAATAAAAACATAAAATTTAAAGGGATTGCTTCCCGCTGCTTTGTACGATTTTTAACAAATTTTTTAAGAGGATTATCACATTTATATTCAGAGTGCTTTGCACACAGAGTATATTAACTTTGATTGGATAACGGTTCGTTGTACAGGTATAAAGGAATCGAGATAGATATAGACTTCTATATATCAAAATCATCAGTATCGAAAAAAAATTTGATTGAGCCATGTCCGTACGTCCGTCCGCCCGTCCGTCTGTCCGTTAACACTATAACTTGAGTAAATATTAAGATATCTTCACCAAATTTGGTACACGAGCTTATCTGACCCAGAATAGATTGGTATTGAAAATGAGCGAAATCGGATGATAACCACGCCCACTTTTTATATATATAACATTTTGGAAAACACAAAAAACCTGATTATTTAGTAAATAATACACCTAGAATGTTGAAATTTGAAGTGTGGACTGATATTGAGACTCTTGATACAAATTTGAAAAAAAATTTTTTAAATGGGCGTGGCACCGCCCACTTGTGATGAAATCAATTTTACAAATATTATTAATCATAAATCAAAAATCGTTAAACCTATCGTAACAAAATTCGGCAGAGAGGTTGCCTTTACTATAAGGAATGCTTTGAAGAAAAATTAACGAAATCGGTTAAGCACCACGCCCACTTTTATATAAAAGATTTTTAAAAGGGTCGTGGACGAATAAAATAAGCTGTATCTTAGCGAAAAAGAGCTTTATATCAATGGTATTTCATTTCCTAAGTGGATTTATAACAGTAAATAGGAAAAACTTCAAATTTTAAAAAATGGGCGTGGCACCGCCCCTTTTATGACTATGAACTTTTCTATGTTTCGGGAGCCATAGCTCGAAGAAAAATTAACGGATCGTAATAAAACTTGGTACACAAATTTTCCCTATAGCAGGAAATATTTCTAGAAAAAATGGACGAGAGCGGTTAAAGACCACGCCCACTTTTATATAAAAGATTTTTAAAAGGGTCGTAGACGAAAATAATAGCTATATCTTAGTGAAAAAGAGCTTTGTATCAATAGAATTTTACTTTCTAAATTGAATTATAACATTAAATTGGAAAACACTAAAATTTTTGAAAATGAGTGTGGCACCGCCCCTTTTATGACCAAGCAATTTTCTATGTTTCTGGAGCCATAACTCAAAGAAAAATTAACATATCGTAATGAAATTGTGTACACATATTTTCCTTACAGCAGAAAATATTTCTAGTAAAAATGGACGGGATCGGTTAAAGACCACGACAACTTAGATATAAAACAATTTTAAAAAGGCCGTAGACTATAATAATAAGCTATAACTTAGCAAAAAATAGTTTTGAATCAGTGATATTTCACTTATCAAGTTTTATTGTAAGAGGAAATGGGGAGACATTTTTCTTTTAAATGGGTGTTATGCAGAAAAGTTATTTATATGAAATGTAATGTACAATTGAAGCTCACGCTGAGTATATAATGTTCGGTTACTTCCAAACTTAGACACCTTTATTTGTTTTCTTTTTTTTTTTTCAATTTCAAATATGTACATATCAATGTAAATCAAGAGTCGTCATTTCATAGCACAAATTCCATAAACACGGATTGCTTGGCTATTCCGTTTATTGAATGAGTTGGTCATCGCTGATCAAGCAGAGTAGCACCATCGGAGGAGACTATTGTTTATTTACGCCTTTCAAAATAAAATATTTTGCAAATAAAAGCTCAAGTGCTTAATTATAAGCTTTTAAATGATAGCACAATTTATTATTTAGTTCTTTGGCACTTCATGTAATAAAATAATAGTTTCACAGCTTATTAATTAAATTTATTGAATTTTAGCAAACAATGCGTGCGTCCGTCTTGCTTCATTGCTCGTTGATCAACGACTAAACCACTACCACTATGATCATAATACTCTTACTAACACAGTCACCGTTTCAATTTTAAGGAGCCCTTTTCTGTTACCACTTTCTTTCCTCTCACTCGATTTTACTCCATGACCTTACGTTCTCCTTCCTATCCTCCTCCTATCACTAAATCGATTTTTTTATCTCCATTTCCTACTTCCATTTTCTTTCCTTTCACTCATCCACACTTTCCCCCTCTGCAATTGCCACACCTACATCTGTCTTATCTCTCTCTTTTGCCTATGACTTTTCCCTTTCCTTATCGATTTTTTAAAGCACCACCCCTTCTTAAAACCTTCATTAACACATCCCATATGATACCCATATCATACAAACACATTCCGGTGTTCCCATTGGTCCTCATTTTGTTCTACATCTCGGAAACGGAATGACAAAGATTTTGAAATCGGTTCATCCGATCTTGGCTGGTAACTTTCAAACAAATGCCACACCTACATCTGTCTTATCTCTCTCTTTTGCCTATGACTTTTCCCTTTCCTTCTCGCTTTTTTCAAGCACCACCCCTTCTTAAAACCTTCATTAACACATCCCATATGATACCCATATCATACAAACACATTCCGGTGTCCCCATTGGTCCTCATTTTGTTCTACATCTCGGAAACGGAATTACAAAGATTTTGAAATCGGTTCATCCGATCTTGCCTGGTAACTTTCAAACAAATCGTACTTTAAATAGGATTGACTACAACAGCTCGAAACCTGATCGAATTTCCGAAAAAAATGGTCCAAACTTTTATGCTTTTTGAATAGGAACCGCTTAACAATTTTTAAAAGAAACGCACCAAAAATACAATTTTTTCGAATAGGCCGGCCTTGTCCATTTCCCAGAAAGAAAAATGTCTCATATATTATAGCTAGGCAAAGAGGTGTACTTTTACCAAATCTCAAGAAAATCGCACCATAAATAATATTTCATTAAAATAGGTTGGGTTCTGGTGAACTTTCCGGAAAGAAATATTTCTCAAATATTAAGCTAGGTAAAAACGTACCTTCAACCAAATCTCTAGCCAGTCTTACCATAGATAAATACGACTTTTTAGAATAGTTCGGCCCCTAGTGCACTTTCTTTAAAGAAAGGTTTCTCCAATATTAACTTTGTCAAAGAGTTAGCCCTGTACTCGAGTTCAAGTGATCCGCGGCATAAATACGATTTTTTGAATAGATCGGTCCCAGGTCCACATCCCGCAGAGGAAAGTTTCTCAAATAATAAGCTAGACAAGGAGACACCCCTTGATCAAATTTCAGGCAAATCGCAACATAAATATTTGACGGAAAGTTAAGAAAGACAACTGACCAAATTCTCAAATCCCTTTGAGCACACTTACAAAATTTCATCAAAATATTTCCAGTCGCTTAGGAGAGGTTCATGATTTCGATTAAATAATAGCTGACAGGGAGAATGGCTGTCGCGAATGGCCAGAGAATGGAAGATAGGTTTGTTTTTGGCTCGCGGTTATTAAATTGAACTGCCATGAATTGCCCATTTGTGTCTCAAATCAGCTTTTCTTTTAAATGTGTATACTGAAAATCAGACTACATATTCATATTAATTTCTAAACTCTTAGTTAACAGATAAAATCTGAGGAGCCAATTAAGAAAACATTTTAAAATATGTAAATAATGCAATACACCAGTCGTCTACAAAAATTTTTTAAAAACGCTATTGAGCTAATAATTTAATTAATGGAACAGCGATTGAACAGGTGATTCAAGGCTGTTTACTATTATGAACGTTTTTATCAAGCATTCGCCACTTGTATGAATTCACAATGTACAAGTCGTTGTATGGAAAATAATCAAGAAGAAGAAATCAGCTGTTGGTACTACACCTGGTAGTGAATTCGCCTTGATCAGGGATCAATTGTGCTATCATTGAGTATGCGATAGTACAAACACTTCTGTTTTATAACGTTTAAGAGTAGAATAGCATTTTGAATCATGAATATTTTCATAATTTTACTAAACATATTTCTTATTTCTCTACTCTCCCTTTCAGATCACCATGTACGCTTTGACACCGCCAACTTGAAGGACGATTTTGAATCGGACAGCTGTGTAACTTACCAGCGTTCCGGTGATACAATCATCATCAGTTTGGGTTTCCTGCAAATCAATCATCGATATTTGATCGATTTAAAATTCCCCTTAACGTTATTTGAAAATATTGGCACAAAACCTGGTGGACAATTTGTACCAGACATCACAACAGTTCCTAACTTACATTGCCGCATAACAGAATTTTCCGGCTTGAAACATGATGACGAGCATGATTTTTATGAAATGAAAATTGAATTCTTTGCCTACAAAGAGAAATTATTACGTGAAGTGTTACACATTGTGAACTCGAATAATTCAAAAGAGGTGCTCAAGTTAATAATGGTAGCGCGTGTGTTGGGCAAAGGCAAAGGAACACCAATGTTACGTAGTGGCATACATTGCATAGGTGTGGAGAAGGATGATGATGAGTCGGAAGCGTCGGATTTTCCGGGTTTCGGTAAGGGAACTTAAGGGGGAGAGAAAGAAGGCGAGCCAAGTGACTCAATTATAAATGTATTATGTAAAAATAAATTCTAAAATAATTTAAATGTATGTAAATGTTTATATGTATGTACTTAGTATATCTCTCATTCTTAATGCACTACTAGTTGAAACAAAATTCCCAAAAATTTGTGTATAGAGAGTACGAAAAAACAGTTATCTACTGAGTAACTAAGGGATCTAAGATATTGAGGATTAACGGCAATTTTGGTGTAACCAAATCAATCATTACAATCTGTAATGCAATTTTTTCTACGTATATCAAATATATATTTATTTATTTCAATAAAACTCGTCAACAACATTTTTTTACATGGGTCGTACGTATATTTTTTTATTGCTTTTGCACCCAGAAATAAGAATATGAACATAAACAAGTTTTTGATTTGGTTTTGTTCGAAAAAAATGAGAAAAACGAAAAACATGAAAATTCATCAAAATTTGACATAGATTTGATTTATTCTAGTATAGTAAAAATCAATTTAAGATTTATTCTTATAAATTTAGTTTCAGAATACACTTTAAATGTTTAAAAATGCTTTTTCCTTCCATTTTCTCTTATTAACGTCCAAATATAGTCCCCCATCATGCTTTCCGTATACTGGCCTTGGTAGCGTTTCTCAAACTCCATTATATCTTGATGGAATCGCTCCCCGTGTTCTTCTGAATAAGCTCCCATATTATCTTTGAATTTATCCAGATGTGAATGTAACATGTGCATCTTTAGCGACATTCTACATCCGATGGCGGAAAAATTCGTAATCATGCCAGTTATCAGCTCATCATAATTTTCATCCCTATGATTTCCAAGAAAGCCATGAACTACTGCCTTAAAACTGTTCCACGCTAGTTTCTCCTCATTGCTAAGTAGGTCCGGGAAAATATCGCAGTTCATAATTTTTTTTATTTGAGGGCCAACAAAACCGCCAGCTTCAATTTTCGCCTCTGACAGTTTTGGAAAAAAAGTCTGCAAATATTTGAAAGCTTTAGACTCAATATTAAGAGCCTTCACAAATTGTTTAATAAGGCCCAATTTAATATGTAATGGCGGCATCAATATATTTTTAGGATCGACAATTGCTTCATGTTTAATATTAAATCTTCCCACTCCATACTCAGTACGTTCAGGCCAATGTTTTTGGCGATAGTGGGCGGCATCATTTCTACTATCCCATAGGAAAAGATAACAGGAGTGTTTGGTATATCCACCTTGAATTCCAGTAAAAACACAAACCATCTTGGAGTCTCCAATAACTTCCCACTTGTATTCCGTATATTTGATTGCAGTTAATAGCATTTTAATACTGTCATAATTTTCTTTGAGATGTATGGAATGTGCAAGTGGAATAGATGGAAATTTATAGATATTCGAACATGAGAAGTAAGTAAAATTCGTTGTTTAAGCCGCGATGCTAATAACTCTGCTTTGTCTTTTGATAGATTTAAGTCTCTTATTAAGTCATTGAGATCTTCAGAGTTGATCAGATGTGGTATTCCTGGTTCAAATTGAGGATAAAATTCGGAATGTACGGATGCAGATGAACTCGGTGTTTGAAAGCTGCCTTGAGGGAATAGTTGCTTTTCCAACACAGGTAGATCAGGTGCAAGATTTTGTTCCGAATGTGGTACTGGAGCGGATGTCGATGGTAGTTCCGGATATATTGTTTTCCTTAAACGTTTCCCTTTCAGTGGTTTCACTACACAAAAATAGCAATCAGTGTCATATATACTCGGTTCCCTCCAAATCCTCGGCACTGCGAACTTCATGGCACTTTTCTCACCCTGGTACCAAACTATAATAAAACGTAAAGCATTTTATAACAATTTCAGTTATTATGCAATTATATATATGTAGATATATGTATGTATATATATGAAACAGTTAGTACAATAAAAAAGAGAAAATAAACTTACGCTCCAGAATGCTTCTGCAAGAGTTACATGAAACATGTGGAACCCATTTTTTGTCCTGGTTTTTAACAGGTAGACCTAAGTAGGCTAGGTAGGTCTCACAAGTCCTTGTGTTTTTAGTTAAATCAAATTTTTTTTTGTCTTCTTTTAATACATTCGCCACATATACGCACAAAACGAATTAGCCGCTCGTTTACAACTTCTCGAAGATATTATTCCTCTGTGATATGCAAAAACATAGTGTCGCCCACAACGAGTGACCCCTGAAACTGCTTACTTACTTAATTGGCGCTTAACCGTCTAAACGGTTATGGCCGTCCAACAAGGCGCGCCAGTCGCTCCTTGGATCCGCCAACCTGCGCCAATTGGTCACACCAAGGGAGTTTAAATCGTTTTCCACCTGGTCCTGGTCCCAAGAAACTACAGCTTCTTAAAAAAAAATTTACTTACAAAAACGCTGCTGTCAGGTAGCTGGCATGCTCTATTGCTAGGCCTGCCAATCCGCCAGTAAAAGTTTCGATGAGTTTCTTAATATGTACTTAACGAATTGCGAAATCTACCTAAAATTATGTGTATTTGGGACCTTTTATCTCCTTTCTACTGTTTCTCAGCCACATTTTTTTGGTTTTTTGATGGGTATGTTGTGCTTAAAGCAGATCTTTTTTCGATGCATCGCTGCATCAGGTAGCTACCCGCCGCCCTCTATCGACCGAAATAGCGCGAAAGGACCTACATTAGCCTGGTGCAAAAATGCAAAATTTTCAAATCGCTATAACTTCTACAAAACCAAATATTTTTGATTCGTAATTGCATTTTTTTTATAGAATTGAACATAGAATCGGAATATATAGGGCAAAACCCATGTACAAACAAATTTTTTTTTTGTTGACCTGTGTAGTAAGTCATTGGACTTCAATCCTTACAGACTATGTTACAAACTAAAATTAAGAAATACATATTTGAAAAATAATACAGTGCACTTAGAAAGCAGAGTTTAAAATATTTAACAGTTTCGCGCTTGAAGCAGAAAAGTCTAGAGTTACAACAGTACTGATAGAGTTATACTCAAGATGGGAGCATTACTAGAATAGTGGGTTTTAAAATTGTGACAATAAAATGGATAAAAACTACGAAGACACCTTTGAGGAATATTAAATCGAATCCTACCCAATAAATATGGACAGTCAATGGACCCATTAATAATATCAGACATAAATGACAAGCAGAGTATTGATCTGCGATTTTCCAAAGACCTGTAGATTTATAAGATTGTCTTGATCGCTTCAAAGCATTGCTTTCTTCTTCCTTTTATAATATAATTCCTTGCAAAACTATTGTAACGAATTTACTGCAATTCCTCTTATTTGCAATTTTCTCCTAACGTTCGAATCACTAAACTGTTGAATAAATAACTCCATTATTCAATAATGCAAAATGGCTTTTATTAAAGTTCTTCACAATAACACTACTATTGCTCGCCAGATAGCGTCTTAAATCAAACTGATTGTCGTGCCTCTACTGTTGCGGCCTTTTATACTCTGCGATTTCTCGTTTGCACACACTTATAGGCTTTTCCAGAATTTACTTAGTTACTGCTATATAATTATAACTACAGATGCACGTGTATTGCTTCTCATATGCGTGTGTATTTGTGAGCGACACTTCCAAAATTATAATTGCATACTTTTGGGAGCATCTCAGATAAGATATATGCATGTGTTTGTGCGTCGCTTCTCCGCTGCGTGGACGTACATATGTGTATCTTCAAGAGTGGCAACGAAAATGATGTGCGTAACTACAGACCCATATCAAAACTGACCACTGTTTCCAAAATTTTTGAGCATGCAGTCTACGCTAAGTTGAACTTTGCGGTTAAGTCCCTTATTTCTCCTTATCAGCATGGTTTCGTTGCGGAGAGGTCGACGATTTCTAACCTTGCTGTTTTCAGTGAGTATTGCATTGAGTCTTTTTCAGCTGGCTCGCAGGTGGATTGTATCTATACTGACTTTTCAAAAGCCTTTGATAGGGTCTCCCATAGAGTCCTAATTAATAAACTAGGAAGCGTTGGTTTTCATTCTTCCTTTCTGTTATGGTTAAGTTCATATCTATCCAGCAGGCGGAGTGTTGTGACTGTTGATGGGGAGTCTTCTATTCCCTTTATTGCCTCTTCAGGGGTACCACAGGGGAGTATACTAGGTCCATTATTATTTAATCTTTTTATTAATGACATTAGCAATTGCTTTACAATTATTAAGTCGCCTGATGATACATTGAAATTGCAAAATGATATTACCAAGCTACATCTGTGGAGTCTCAAGTCTCATCTGTTCTTAAATGCATCTAAATGCTTTCATGTGACCTATTCTAAGTCATCCAATATACTTCGCTGAAAATATAGTATTTCTAATTGTGAACTTCAATGGCTTAGTGAGATTAAGGACCTTGGGGTTATATTTGATAGCAAGTTTTCCTTCAATAATCATATTAGCCACGTTACCTCTAAATCTTACTCAATGCTGGGTTTTGTTAGGCGCAATTCCGGGAAGTTCTGTGACCCTTATACTTTTAAAGTTCTCTATACTTCTTTTGTCAGGTCTCATTTAGAATATGCTGTCTTTATTTGGAGACCTAGTACTATTACAGCTATAAATAGACTAGAGAGAATACAAAAACGCTTTCTTAAGTATGCTCTTTGGACGTTTAATTTTGAGGAGCCCATACCATCTTATACTGCTCGTCTTACACTGTTAAGTGTAAGTGGAGAGTCGAAGATCTATACTCTCCTTGTCCGTTACTTTCAAAATTGTCAAGGGCCTAATTGACTGTCCATACTTATTAGAAAGGATTCGGTTTAATGTCCCTCAACGGTTTCTTCGTAATGTGTCTCCTTTCTATGGGGTTAATACGAGAACGCTATATGTTCGTAATGTTCCCGTAAATCATGCTTTAAGGGAGTTTAATTCACTAAGTGATGCTATCACTTTGGATTTTTCGATGCCAATTAATGCTTTTTTCGCGATGCTTAACTCAGCCCTATAAGTGGTTCGATTTATACACAAAATTAGTATGTAACCTATAAATTAGTTAAGTACATAGTCTGTAAGGATTGTATTCCAAAGACTCATAATTAAATAAAGATATAATGATTTATCTATTGATGTGCATACAAGTCACTGCTTAGCATCGGCTTAGAGATGATAGTATCCCTTATTGTTGCTAATATTCGTCACACTGCCCTCCACCTGACCGTCCACGGTTGCTAGTAGGAAATGAACCTGCGACATCCATGGCGATCCTTTCAAATGGTGCACCTGAAATATACTGCTTCATCTGGCCATGACTTCGTATTTTGGGCCCTTTCGCTTTGTGGCAAACCTCGCAGTTGGCAATCCACTCGGTGACCGACGGACGGCAACCAACCCAATAAAATCTCTGCTTAATTTTCTCGATCGTCTTCGTGATTCCGAGATGACCTCCACTTGGACCATTATGCAGCTCGCTGAGCACGTCAGGAATCCTCTTTCTGGGAACAACTATCAATTTCTTCTTGCATTGACCATCTTCACTCTCCCATACTCGATGAAGGCAACCGGATATCAATTATAAACTGTTCCACTGTGCCCAATATGACTTCGCAATGGGGCTGACATCTCTTCTCTGTTTGTTCTTTCGTTTCGTTCGAGCCCTTGCATAACATGTGACAGATCTGTATCTTCTAGCTGACACTTTCTTAGTTGTTCCTTCTCTAATTCATCCGTACACGTTATAGTCATTAGCCGGACATATATAATGTCTTCTTTAGCCTCGGGCTTTGAACAGTGCTTGCATTCCAAACTACATGGTCTTTGTGACATTGCATCAGCATTTCCATGGGTACTACCTTTTCGATGCTCAATGGAAAAGTCATAGCTTTGTAGTCGCTCGATCCACCGTGCCAATTGTCATTCCGGATTACGGAACTGCAGAAGCCATTTCAACGCTGCGTGATCTGTCCTGACACGGAATCGCTGGCCGTAGAGGTATTTGTGAAAATGTTTAATGCACTCTACCAATGCCAACAGCTCTCTCCGCGTAACGCAGTAGTTCCTCTCTGGTTTTCCAATCGAACGGCTGTAATATGCAACTACCTTCTCCTGTCCATCGACCAGTTGTAATAAAACGCCTCCTATAGCATATCCACTCGCACCTGTATCTAGAATAAATGTTGCTGCTGGAATCTCTCAAAAGTAGCTGGTGCATTACAAAGTCCAAAAGGCATCACTGTAAATTGCCAAAGACAATCACCGACACTGAAGGCTGTTTTCTCTTTATCTTCCTCCTTCACCTCAACTTGCCAGTAGCCGCTTTTCAAGTCCAGTGTGGAAAACCATTTCGTACCAGATATCGAGTCCAGAGTGTCGTCAATTCTTGGCAATGGGTAGCTATCCTTTTTCGTAACGTCATTCAACTTCCGGTAGTCCACGCAAAACCTCATTTTTCCATCCTTCTTCTTTACAAGTACTACCGGTGAGCTCCATGGACTAGCTGATGGTTCGATGACGCCGCTGTCGCTCATTTCTTGTATGATTTGACTCACACCATCCCGCTTCGCCAGTGGAACACTACGTGGAGCTTGACGGATCTGCCTCGCATCTCCAGTGTCAATTTGATGTTTCACAACGTTGGTGCGGCCTGGTTTGGAACCATCGTGGTGAAATATGTTCGCGTACTTTAGGAGCATTTGTTTTGCCTTACTCTGATATGCTTCCTCTAACCCCTGCGTCCATGCCGTGATGTTATTTGAAAGATCAGTATTACTAGCTGAAACGTGTTCTTGGAGCTGTTCACAGTTAATAAATACTTCAGCCTCTTGGCATCTTCCCAAAATAGCTCCTTTAGTCAGTTTGAGTGGTGACTTGAACTCATTCAGTACTTTTACCGGGATACGTCCATCTTGTTTTGTCATAGCCAGGGTTTTTCCTACAATTATGTTCAGTGCTCATTTGTTTGCTGCTTCGACAACCCACAATCTCCATCAACCTTTGCCCAGATGACTGCTACGGATTTTGGTGGTATTTGCTGACTCTCTTCCACCAGCACTCGTTTACTGCTGTAGCCTCTCTCGTAGCCGAAATTAAGTGGCACATCCATGTTCTTATATCGCATCGTCTTGCTTTGCACATCGATCTTGATGCCTTGGTCGATTAAGAAGTCCACTTCAATTATGATTTCATCAACAATCTCTGCCACTATAAAATTGTGTAGTACCGTGACGTTCCCAATTGCTACTTCTCCAATTACCTGGGTTTCCTCTCCCGTGGCTGTACGTAATCTTGCTCCAAGCAATGGTCTTATCTTCTTGTTGACTAAATCTGATCGAATTATGGAATGGGATGCACCCGTATCTACAGCCAGTAAACGTTCCTTTACATCCACATGTCCTCCGACAGTAAGATTGCTTGACCTTCTTTTTGCGAGATAGAGATTATGGGGCATTCAATTGAGGGAGCCAGCTGTCGCCCCTTGCGGCTGACTCTCTTTAGTTTAACGATCGAGTGGACTTAGAGATTTGCTCATCTCCGTCAGCTCTGCGCTTACGGCCACCCAGATTGTTGGAACTATTAGGACCGGTGCTGCAATGACGTGCAATGTGGCCTGGGTTGCCGCACTTGAAACATTTCATAACTCCAGAGTTTTTCTGTTGTGATCCCTTCAGTGCTTCCAAAATTGTGTTCACCCAATCTGGCCTTTCTACTTCCACACGATGAGCTTTGTACGCTGGCTTACTCAAAAGTGAGGCAGTTTCCTGAGTCAGTGCATGGGATACCGTTTCAGCGAATGTTTGCTTTGGGTTCGTGTATGTGGCTCGCTTCGTTTCGACGTGCCGTATGCCGTATATAAAGCTCTGAATCATTACCCTTTCAGTGTATTCCACGGGTGCGTCCGCATTTGCAAGATGAGCCAATCTTTCAACATCCGAAGCGAACTCCTGCAATGTCTCATTTGCTTTTTGGTAACGGTTTTTCAACTCAATTTGGTATATCTGTTTTCTGTGTTCGCTTCCGTATCGCCGTTCTACAGCAGCCATCAATGCTTCATAATTGTTACGTTCGTACTCTGGGATGGTCTGTAATATCTCAGCAGATGGTCCTTTTAAAGCCACGAACAATGCAGCAACTTTATCTTCAGCATTCCAGTTGTTCGCTGCTGACGTCTTCTCAAACTTAAATACCTGGAATGGAACAGAACCATCAAACGTTGGGGATTTTACCTTCAAAGTAGACGTTGAAGTGATTGAACGGTTCAATTGTAACTCCTGAATCCAATCTTTCAAAGTATCCATCTCAGCCTCCACTTTATCTTGTCGTTCACTAACAGCCTCCAGCTGCGATGAGAATTTTGTTTCCTGTGCCTCCATTATGTGTAGACATAATGATTGGTCTATTGATTTGCATACAAGTCACTGCTTAGCATCGGCTTAGAGATAATAGTATCCCTTAGTGTTGCTAATATTCGTCACACTATTAATTTTGGACTTTTAATATATTTGCATCAAGATAAAAAATTATTTTCGAATTTTTATTACCTGAGTCCGATAGAACTAGTTAAACTCGGACTTTTAAAAATAACTAGTTCTATCGAACTCAAAAAATAAAAATACATATTTTACTTTTATATGTGGACTTTTATGGAAAAAGTTCGAAAAATAAAAAGGATGCATGATTCGACATGATATTGCTATAGGGATACCTGGGAACTCAAACATTTTCACCTGGGACAATTTTTTGACCAGAACTTTTTCGACTCCGAAAAAAAAATTATTATTTTCCGTCCCTGGTTTTCTTATGGCTCTATCATAGCGAATGTCAATTCACCTTAATCCAAACAAAAGTCTCGATTTTTTTCTTTAAATTAAAGCTTACTATAGCCATAACCGCCAAATTGAATAAGCGACAACATTTGGGATTGTCCAATTTTTATTGAAATCGTTAGCCAGCCATCATATTTATCAGCTGCCCAAACATTTTCAAAACTCTTCGATAAGCCCTACGATAGGGTATGGCTAAAGTATTTTGGGGAATATTTTGGCGCTTAACCGTCTAAACGGTTATGGCCGTCCAACAAGGCGCGCCAGCCGCTCCTTCGCTCCGCCAACCGGTGCCAATTGGTCACACCAATGGAGTTTAAATCGTTTTCCACCTGGTCCTTCCAACGGAGTGGGGGCCGCCCTCTACCTCTGATTCCATAGGCGGGTTCCGATAGAAACACTTTCTTGGCCGGAGCATTATCTTTCATTCGCATAACATGGCCTAGCCAGCGTAGCCGCTGCGTTTTAATTCGCTGGACTATGTTGATGTGAGTACCGAAGAAGATTTAATTATGAGCTGTACGAGCTATACGCAGACATCAACATAGTCCAGCGAATTAAAACGCAGTGGCTGCGCTGGCTAGGCTATGTTATGCGAATGAAAGATAATGCTCCGGCCAAGAAAGTGTTTCTATCGGAACCCGCCTATGGAAGCAGAAGTAGAGGGCGGCCCCACTCCGTTGGAAGGACCAGGTGGAAAACGATTTAAACTCCCTTGGTATGACCAATTGGCGCCGGTTGGCGGAGCGAAGGAACGACTGGCGCGCCTTGTTGGACGGCCATAACCGTTTAGACGGTTAAGCGCCAATTAAGTAAGTAAGTAAGTATGTTGATGTCTGCGTATAGTTCGTACAGCTCATCATTAAATCTTCTTCGGTACTCGCCATCGCCAACGCGTAGAGGTTCATAAATCTTTCGAAGAACTTTTCTCTCGAACACTCCTAAAGCCGCTTCATCTGCTGTTGTCATGGTCCATGCTTCTGCCCCATATAGCAGGACGGGTACGATAAGTGCCTTGTAGAGTATGATTTTCGTTCGCCAAGAGAGGACTTTACTCTTCAATTGCCTACCTAGTCCAAAGTAGCATTTATTGGCAAGATTGATTCTTCGCTGGATTTCAGTACTGATGTTGTTGCTAGTGTTGATGCTGGTTCCCAAATAAACGAAGTCTTTTACTATTTCGAAATTATGGCTGCCAACAGTAGCGTGGTTGCCAAGGCGCGTATGCGCTGACTCTTTGCTCGATGACAGCAGGTACTTCGTTTTGTCCTCATGCACCATCAAACCCATCTTTACCGCTTCTTTTTCCAGATTGGAGTAAGCAGAACTAACAGCGCGGGTGTTTAGGCCGATGATATCAATGTCATCAGCATATGCCAGTAATTGCACGCTTTTATAGTATATTGTTCCAGTGCGGTTAAGTTCTGCAGCTAGTATAATTTTCTCCAGCATCAAATTAAAGAAATCGCACGATAGGGGGTCACCCTGTCTGAAACCTCGTTTAGTTTCGAACGGCTCGGAGAGGTCCTTCCCAATTCTGACTGAGCTGATGTTGTTGCTCAACGTCATTTTGCACAGCCGTATAAGTTTTGCGGGGAAACCAAATTCAGACATAGCGGCATATAGGCAGCTCCTTTTCGTGCTGTCGAAAGCGGCTTTAAAGTCGACGAAGAGGTGGTGTGTGTCGACTCTTTTTTCACGGGTTTTTTCCAAGATTTGGCGCATTGTGAAAATCTGGTCGATGGTAGATTTACCAGGTCTGAAGCCGCACTGATAAGGTCCAATCAGCCGGTTCACGGTGGGCTTCAATCTTTCGCACAATACACTTGAAAGGACCTTATATGCGATATTGAGAAGGCTGATTCCACGATAGTTGGTGCATTTTGCAGTATCCCCCTTCTTGTGGACTGGGTAAAGAACACTTAGATTCCAACCGTCGGGCATGCACTCTTCCGCCGATATTTTGCTAAGAAGCTGCTGCATGCGCCTTACCAACTCCTCGCCGCCGTACTTGAATACCTCCGCAGGCAATCCATCAGCGCCCACGGCCTTGTTGTTTTTCAATTTGGTTATTGCTATTCTAACTTCGTCATAATCGGGCGGGGGGACATATATTCCATCATCATCGATTGCGGGATCGGGTTCTTCATCTCTGCGCGGTGAATTGCTGCCTCCATTTAGGAGAACAGAGAAAGTGTTCCCTCCATAATCTAAGCACTCTCTGGACATCAGTTACAAGGTCGCCGTTTTCGTTCCTACAGGAGTTTGCCCCGGTCTTAAAACCTTCCGTCTGTCGCCGTATTTTTTGGTAAAATTTTCGGGCGTTATTCCTGGTGGCTAGCAGCTCAAGCTCCTCGCACTCACGCCTTTGTGCTTCTGCTTTTTTCTTCCTGAAAAGGCGGCTCGCTCCCTTTTTCAACTCACGATAGCTTTCACACATTCCTCTTGTCGCGCTCGCTTTTAACGTAGCCCTGTAGGCAGCGTCTTTTCTTTCAGTTTCAACGCGGAATTCTTCATCGTACCAGTTGTTTTTTCGTGGTCGCCGGTAACCAATTTTTTCCTCGGCGGCAGTACGAAGTGCTTTGGAAATATGCTCCCACTGCTCCTGTATTCCTTCAGGATGAGTTGTGCTCTCAGAGAGCAGGTGTGAGAGTCGAGTTGCGAAATCATTGGCAGTCTGTAGTAATTGAAGCTTTCCGACGTCTAGCTTTCCTTGTGTTTTTTGTTCCTTAGTTTTAGCCGCGTTGGGGCGGGTGCGTTTTTTGGCTGCAACGAGATAATGGTCCGAGTCGATGTTAGGTCCTCGGATCGTACGCACATCCAAAACACTGGAGGCATGCCGTCCGTCTATCACAACGTGATCGATCTGATTGCGAGTATTTCGATCAGGAGACAGCCATGTAGCTTGATGTATCTTTTTATGCATGAACCTCGTGCTGGATATGACCATGTTTCGAGCACCGGCAAAGTCAATCAGCCTCAGTCCGTTAGGAGAAGTTTCATTGTGTAGGCTGAACTTTCCGACTGTAGGGCCAAAAACACCTTCTTTGCCCACCCTGGCGTTAAAGTCGCCAAGCACGACTTTTATATCATGACGGGGGCAGCGCTCGTATGTGCGTTCTAATTGTTCATAAAAAGTGTCTTCCACCTCATCGTCTTTCTCCTCTGTCGGCGCATGGGCGCAGATGAATGATTTATTAAAAAATTTTGCTTTTATTCGGATAGCGGCGAGACGCTCGTCCACAGGCGTGAATGCCAGCACTTGGTGACAAAGTCTCTCTCCCACCACGAACCCGACGCCGAAACTGCGCTTATTCGTATGGCCACTCCAATAGATGTCACAATTTTTGATCATCTTTCTTCCTTGCTTCGTCCAACGCATTTCTTGGACATCAACCAGCCGGGCATCTGCACCAATCCCATTCAGAGAGCGGACGTTCCAGGTGCATGCCGTCAATTCATTGTCCTTCAAACGTTTGCCATGGTCGTAATCAATAGAGAGTGTATTTATCCGAGGCTTGTTGTTATATTTCATTGGAGTATGGTTTTACGTGGCGGGTCCCAAGCCCAGCGCACAACCCGCTCAGCGGGGGTGAAAATATTACTTGCACGTTTATATAGCGAGCCGCTTGCTCCAAGACAGACGCCCGCTTGCAGCCGCACCTAGAGGTGTACAGACGCTGCCGATGAGATCTCCCCCGGGTAGCCCTTAAACCGATTATGTCAGAGGGGCCTAGCCAGGATGTTTAGCTGCTACCCAGGGGATACTTGGCCGCAAGCGACCGGCAGTAGTGAGCTGCTTGAACCGCATGCAAAAGAATCGCTCTGGCCATTCCCACGTGAATGGCGGTCAGAAGCTTTCCCCACTTTCGTGGACTTCTACACACGGCTCTACCCTCCAAGTCAAAGCAATTAACAAGTTATTAATTGAATGTAAAACTATCTTCTACAGTATACATAGCATAGAAGAAATATACCTAAAAAACAGACATCGAAAATATCTATTAACAATTTAAAAGGTTTTCAAAATAGCATGAAAGTTAAGTCAAATATTCAGATATTCGTTGAAAACTGAAATTCAAAGACAATAAAAAATTTTTATTTGTCTCAGAAAAAAACCTTACATTTTGAAATTTTCGTTCTTTCCCTGATTATTGTTTTGAAAAACTTGAACTCAAACGAAAATAATATTATAGAAAATTTTTCTGAGAAAAATATTTGAAGCGTATACATATGTATAAGCTGGGTAAATATCGTATCGTGTAAATACACTATGGGCAGGAATAGGGTTGCAGCAAACAAAGCCATTAGAGACGTTCTCCAATATAACGAAGAAAAACAGTCGCAATGTAAAATGCAGGGGCGTAAACTATTATTCCTTTTATAAATAATTCCTTCGACTTTTAATATATTTGGATCAAGATAAAAATTATTTTCGCATTTTTATTACCTGAGTCCGATAGAACCAGTTAAAAATAAAAGTCCGGAAATAAAAGTTAAATCCGGACTTTTATTTTTTAAGGCAAAAATCAAAGTCCGGCTTGATAACAAAAAAACGGCTTATCCGAATTAAAGAAATAAGCCGTTTCTTTGTTATCAAGCCGGACTTTTTTATTTTTAAAAGTTCAAGTTTAAATAGTTCTATCGGACTCAAAAAATAAATAAATAAATACAGATTTTACTTTTATATGTGGTCTTTTATAGAAAAATTTCGAAAAATAAAAAGGATGAATGATTCGACATGATAATGCTATAGGGATACCTGGGAACTTCAAACATTTTCACCTAGGACAATTTTTTGACCAGGATTTTTTCGACTCCGAAAAAAAAATTATAATTATTTTCCGTCCCTGGTAAAATGTGCAAAAGTAAATTGGCGGACGAACATTTGACAAATTTAAAACGCCACATAATAACGAAGCACGGAAGAATTCTAGTCGGTTTCAGGGCTAATTTGGAAAATAACGAACTATCAAAAAAGAAAATTAAACTTTCATTCTCTATACAACCAGAGTCCTTTAAGAATTCTTTAATAAAAGTTGTAACAAAAGATGGGCGGCCGTTGTCGTAATTTGTATGATAATGCCATTCCATAAAGCACATTTGAAATGCTAAAATTTGCTTGTGCAGAACATCGTTGAATGCGTGCAATAGGGCCGTTCCGCTAATAGACATTGCGACCAGATGGAATTCCACTTAATTTATGGCAAAAAAGGTATTGGAATTGAGGGTGTTTGTGGATGCAGAAGAAACATTGTCAATTATAATTGACTAGGACTGGCTTCATGAATATGTATCGGCATTGGAACCGTTTTTCGTTGCAACCAAAAAACTACAGGAAGTACAATTACCTATTTGTGATAATTTCAAAATATGTATGGAGCTAACGCTAAATTTAAGAGAACGGGAGCAAAGCAGTATGTAACATAATCAGTGCACGGACTTTACCACTTTATTGGTAGATCTATCAACTTTTTAACCCATTTTCATTTTCTACCACTTCTACCACCAAAGCCCAAAAATCTACCAACATTTGCCTTTGTAAGGAAATTAAGAAACGATTCAATTTCAAAGACGAAAAATTACACCTTTTGGAATATTTTGATGCAAAAAATATTCAATCTAGTAAAATGACAACGATTGTTCCCTTACTTTTAAAGCTTTTCCATTTCACAAGACTTCCATGGAAATTCTTAACAACGAATGGCGATAATTGATGTTATATGATAAGGAAAAAATGGAAAAGATATTTTCCGACGATATTCTTAAAGGATGGATAAAATTGGGAACTGAAAATAGTCTTCTAGAAGAAAATTTATTTAAAAATTGCAAGCATTTCCAATCAAATTTTAATAAGTAAACGAGTATTGTGTCGGACGGACTTTATTTCAGCCTCCAATTGAATTAATAAGATTTTATAAATAATTTTAATTTGTAGAAGGTGATTTTGTTCCTTGTATTTACCCACATAGCATATGGAAGATTGATTAAAGTATAAATCACCACAATGAGACATTTTCGACTCCTTTTGACGACTAAAAACTGTTTAATCAATTCTGCGATCAAAAGAAGACTCGAAATCGACTCCCTCTTATGAGTGAATTATGATTTATTAAAAAAGCAACAACAAATTGTAAAGCGATCACAAAAAATGATTAAAATAAGATTCCAAATAGACTCTTAAATGGCTCGAGAAATAATCGCAAAAGCTTTAAAACACACTTAAAAATTATTCCCACAAGACTCATAAATGATGGTAAATATGACTCGAAAAAGACTAAATACAGATTAGAAATATAGGTTAAAAGAGGCTCACCAAGTGTAGCCGCGCGTATGGTACCATTTTCTCCCGACGAGGGAGTCTTTTCTGATCAGAAAATGAGCGCATATATGCTTATTTTGATCATGCTGGAGACTCGAAAAAGACTCTAATATGATTAATAATTTCAAAAAATGCTGAGTGGGTAATAACACCCACTAAATTTTTATTTTGTTTTTTTCTGACATTTTTTTTTTTGTCGAAAATTTGGCTTCTATTTTGAAAAATTTGTGCACAAATTCAATACAAGAAATACATTTTTTTATGAAAGAAAGTAGTAGTCATCTACTCGCAAATATTTTCCTGCGTTATTTTCATCAGTTATTAATGAATAATTTTGAACGAAAATAAAAAAGTTTTAAGTAAACGATAGCATGCCAGTGTGGCAGAAAAATACTGGTACATTGGAAAATTGTTGTTGTAATGAGACGTATCGGTAAATTTTCGTCAGTATTTCAAGCTCAAAATACAGAAAAAAAGCAAGTATCATATAGGCATAAGCTATATACATATATACAAATTTACATACATTTTTTTGTTTTGTTTACATGTTTTTTTAAGGTTTATTTCCGTGAAATGTGCTTTATTTGTTTTACAATAAAATATGAATTGTTTTGTACAAATATAAAGTGTAGCTATTGTTTTCTTGGAAAACAAATCTACCAACTTCTACCACTATTTTAATTTTTCGTCTACCAACATTCTCTTTTTAAAAGTCCGTGCACTGAACATAATTTATATAACGCTCTATTAAACAGAGAAAGTTTTTTACTTAGCAACGTCACATTGCTTAGCGCTATTTATTTAGATCCTCTTCTAAATTTATTACTATCCGAACCGCAAAAATCATTAGCTAAGGCAAATTTAAAAGCTACTGCCAAACAAATTTTCATTCTCAAGCAGGTAATACTTAAAGGATGCAAAATTTTAATATAGATTATTATACTCAGTTGTGCTTACTCCCTGTTTGGCCGAGACGCATAACTGAGTGTATTATGTTCAGTTTCACTATACTGCGATTTCTTTATTTAAAATAAATCCGGTTTCTTCTCTAGAGCAATCAAGCTGCCACATACAACAATAGAGAACAATTACACCAGAAGCACTCTGATGACCAGGAGCTCATTAACGCTCACCAAAGCTCGAAACTCAGTACCTTTTTGAGTGAGATGGCTCAAAATATAGTAGCTGTAGTTCCTCATCATGAAGTTTCCGAACTTACTAATATATTTGCTGAAATTGACAATTTTGAAGGCCTTCATACACGCTTGCCGGTATTTGAAGACATTTTTGCTTATTATCAAAATATTCGCTTTACATCTCCTGAGCTGTTTGAATTAGCCTTAGCTATTCTTGGTGTCCCTGCTACGCAAGTATCAGTAGAAAGATTATTTTCTTCTTTGAATTTCATTTTGGATGAAAGGAGGTACAATTATGCGATGAAACGCTTGAAAAGCTATTACTTGTAAAGCTTAACTCAAGCTCATGTTCAAAAATAAAATTTTTGTGTTGCTGCAAGACAAAAAAAGTTTAAAAATCACCTTTTTTTGTTGATTTATGGTTTTTTGTTTCACAAATTATAGTTTTTTTTATTGAAATACAAAAAAAATTAAATATGTTGGTTTGATGAGCTTGAGGCCGTAAAGTAAATAAAACACGTTTATTTTCCTTTTTCGTTTTAAAATATTCAATTGGTCGATATTTCGACTTCAACCTGAAGTCATCATCAGGAACGCAATGATGTGCTTGATCGACATTGCGTTCCTGATGATGACTTCAGGTTGAAGTCGAAATATCGACCAATTAAATATTTTAAAAATAAAAAGGAAAATAAACGTGTTTTATTTACTTTACGGCCTCAAGCTCATCAACCAAACATATTTAATCATACCAAATAAGGCCAACAAAATATAGAAATACAAAAAAAAAATAATATTTGCTAACAATTATTTTCAATCTCTGCTAAAAAATTATGATTTTTCTAAATCAGGGGCAAGGCGAATCCATACAAGGTGATGGCAAAGCGAATTCATCCAATTCGCCGTGCAGAAGAATGTCAAGTCAAAAGAAAATTTTCATGATTTCGATTAACTGACATATTGTTGTACAAGGCATTTTATGGAAAATAATCAAGAAGAAGAAATCAGCTGTTGGTACTACACCTGGTAGTGAATTCGCCTTGATCAGGGATCAATTGTGCTATCATTGAGTATGCGATAGTACAAACACTTCTGTTTTATAACGTTTAAGAGTAGAATAGCATTTTGAATCATGAATATTTTCATAATTTTACTAAACATATTTCTTATTTCTCTACTCTCCCTTTCAGATCACCATGTACGCTTTGACACCGCCAACTTGAAGGACGATTTTGAATCGGACAGCTGTGTAACTTACCAGCGTTCCGGTGATACAATCATCATCAGTTTGGGTTTCCTGCAAATCAATCATCGATATTTGATCGATTTAAAATTCCCCTTAACGTTATTTGAAAATATTGGCACAAAACCTGGTGGACAATTTGTACCAGACATCACAACAGTTCCTAACTTACATTGCCGCATAACAGAGTTTTCCGGCTTGAAGCATGATGACGAGCGTGATTTTTATGAAATGAAAATTGAATTCTTTGCCTACAAAGAGAAATTATTACGTGAAGTGTTACACATTGTGAACTCGAATAATTCAAAAGAGGTGCTCAAGTTAATGATGGTAGCGCGTGTGTTGGGCAAAGGCAAAGGAACACCAATGTTGCGCAGTGGCATACATTGCATAGGTGAGGAGAAGGATGATGACGAGTCGGAAGCGTCGGATTTTCCGGGTTTCGGTAAGGGAACTTAAGGGGGAGAGAAAGAAGGCGAGCCAAGTGACTCAATTATAAATGTATTTTATATTATAAATTCTAAAATAATTTAAATGTATGTAAATGTTTATATGTATGTACTTAGTATATCTCTCATTCATAATGCACTACTTGAAACAAAATTCTCAAACATTTGTGTAGAGAGAGAAAGAGAACGAGAGAGTACGAAAAAACAGTTATAAACTGAGTAACTAAGGGATCTAACATATTAAGGATTAACAACAATTTTGGTGTAACCAACATACATTCTGTAATGCAATTTTTTCTAGGTCTATCGAATACATATTTCCTAAAGTTTTCTTTTGAAAAAATTTCAAGATCACTTCGAGATTATTTTAGGTATCACTTTGCGACAGCTTCGGGATCATTTCCAGACAATTTTTGAACAGATTTACCTTGAATTCGGTATTATTTTTGGTAGTTTTTGATAATTTTCGGGCACATCCCTTCCCGAACTTGTTTAAGCTCAGGAAGTTTATTTTCGTTGAGGGAGTGGAAAGTGAAATTACCATTTTTCTTTTATCGCACTCTTACAGATATGTTTATAAATTTTGCTTTTATTCGGCAGTGTTTGGCAAGCACTCCGAGTGTATTTCTGCCATGAAAAGCTCTCAGTGAAAACTCATCTGCCTCGCAGATGCCGTTCGGAGTCGGCATAAAACAAGTAGGTCCCGTCCCGCCAATTTGTAGGAAAAATTAAAAAAAAAGGAGCACGACGCAAATTGGAAGAGAAGCTCGGCCTAAAATCTCTTCGGAGGTTATCGCGCCTTACATTTTTTTTTTATTCGCTCCTAATATAAATTCCGTTTTTACCACTGACCGGCTAATTAACGGAACATATTTTATTTACAACACTTTGTAAGAAAATTCAATTTATAAAACTTTGTTAAAAACCGAAAATTTATAATTTTGTTTGTTACACCAAATATGCGTTTATGGCTCAATATTAGGGATGTTAGACTGTCAATCGGAACCTTTGAGTTGAGAAAAGGATAGTTCTCAACTTGTTCTTAAACGTGTTTTACTAAATGCACCGCAATTTAAGATTGCAATTTTGAAAATAAAATCTGTATCTATGTTTTTTAATCTATAACACCATGGATATAATGATATATGTACATTCTACAGTTACGCACAGAAATTTTTGTAAAACTTCGTCAATTAAATTCTCATTTCTTTACTTCCGATGTTTTTAGAAAAACCTTGTGTGGGTTTTTAAATCAAACGGTAAACCATTCTCAGTCGATCATACATATCCATATGTTCCTGATGATGACTTCAGATTGAAGTCGAAATATCGACCAAATAAATTATAAATGAATATAAACAAAAAAAAAACAAAGTTAAGGTCTCTCGAAATTCGCCGAAAAACTGCCAAAAATCAACTCGAATTTTGAGAGCCCTATAACTTGTACTCAACAAAATTTAGAGCACTCCAAATAAAAAGTTCGAAATTTTCTTAAAATTTTTAAGAATTTTCGAAGTTGTTTTTGGAATTGATTTGCATAACTATACATTTTTCAAAGGATAGAGAAATATTTTTTCAAATGTTGTATGGGCAGATAAGGCGCTTTGAAACAAATTCTGAGATATAAATCATTCTTCAACCAAATTTTGAAATATGGCGCGCTATTTAGTAAAATTTTGAGGTAACGAATTAAAAAAAAAAAAGCTCTGAATTGGGAAATTCTTCCAAGAAATGCCGATAGATGTAGGAGGTTTCGAAAAGTGATCAAACTTTTTAAAACGGCAGCAGAGGTAGGGTAAAACTTGAGTTCATTTTTAATATCTCAGCTCTCGAAACTTTCAAATTTTTACCGATCGATTCAATGAAATCGGTTCTTCCGACTTTTCCGCATTTGAATCGTAGCACCGTTTCATCCCTACTCTATAATATAGACTATTTGTACAAAGATGTTAACATAAATATATACTCTAAAACTGTACTTACACATGCATACATATATACATACACAAATATTAAGCTTATATAGTAAATATATGCAGGACACTACTTTAGTAAATAACATCTTAGATGTAAAAATAAAATACAAAAAAATAAAAAAATAAAATAATTTTACTTGTATCTTTCTAGCCTTGCATTTACATACATACTTAGATGTAAATGCAAATCATATAAAATATATACACACATATTTACACATCTAAAATCTTAATTTAAGTCAAAGCAATTAACAAGTTATTAATTGAATGTAAAACTATCTTCTACTGCTTAAATTAAATCAGTGAAGCAAGACACTTCAACAAAAAAAAAAAAAACGTCTGTTAAATAAAAAAAAAATAAACGAAATGCGTAAGCATCAATTATGTAATTAAGAATGTATTCTAATATATCATGATGATCTAAAAATTTGTTTTTTGTTAAACATTTTCATGAAAGACGACGCAAAAGCATTTAAATAATTTTCTCGCTCATTTTATTTTACATTGAAAATTAAAACTGAAAATTTATTGTTATTTTAAACTGATGCTAATTTTTCTTTAATAAAAAATATTTTTTTTAACGGTTGCTTTCGTTTTTATTTGTATTTGAGTTTTTCGCTCTCATGTTAAGAAGTACATGGCGCCCGAGCATTGCTATGCCTTCTACACTGTCGATAACAGCTCTGTATTCTCATATTATTATTACGTTTGTTTTAGGTATCGGTAGAGCTATTTTGCCCTTCAGTTGGAAAACTTACCATCTTCCAACGCCTCGAGATTGACTGACTTAGCCGTTGATCGAAATATGGCCTGGTTTGATGTAAGGCGCATCGAGTCGCTTGGCTATCTTCTGAGTGAAAAACACTACACCAAATCGGTCATGTCGTTATTGACTACAGGAGTGGCACCAGTGTCCTAAAAGTACTGACTCAACGAGGACCAAGTTGTTGGGGAGTAATTGTTGGGGTGCATGTTAGGTTAGTGAGGCTCTCTCCACTAGTAGGATGGTGTAGTTAATAACAGAAAAAAGCAATGCCCGCAATGACTCAAGAAAAGCTTGCCATTGGAAAGCTGCTCCCGAAGCAGACAACTAATCATTACTCCACTCGGCTCACGCACCTGATCAGTGAAAGCAATTTTCCACCAGACGATATAAATGACCAGTCGGATCACATTTCTCATTCACTTTGGTTCAGTTATCATTCAGTTCTCTGTACTGCATATTCGTTTCTTTATTGCGCACCCTTTTCCGGTTTTTCAGTGCGTGTTAAGCTAACTAGAGTTTAAACCTACCCATTGAACTGCGACGAAGGTCAAAATTTTATGTAAATGGCGTTAGTGGCAGTGTTAGATTTAGATTAGCTTTAACAACAGCTTTGAAATCACACTAAAAAAATGGTCTACGCATAAAAAATGGCAGAGTTAAATTCTAGTAAACTTTAACTGTAGTTTGAACTTTTCACTGAAAAACCAGACCTAAATTATAAAGTTATAACACTTCTATAGTTACTAGTTAAAGAAAAATCACTTAAAGTTTTAATCAAAATGACCCACCCGTCACTTTGGAAATCTCCCATAGGCTTTACTAAATTTGAGTGAAAAAATAGGTGGCAATAACTTTCCACTACCACTTAACGTTCTCTCCGAGAGCAACTGTTGTTGAAATAAAGCTCCATACTGAGAGAAACCGAAAAACAGTTTTGCAAAGGGCAACAGTTAGTTGGAATAACTTTTCGAACATTTTAACCTATAAAGGGTCCTTTGGTCGTTTTTTTTTTTTTTTTTGGAAGAGTGTTAACAAAATGGTATTTGGGAGGTTGAAAGACGACAAAAAACTTCCGAAAAAGTATTCACCGGAAGATTTTACTTCTTTCAATCACAAAACTTTGTGCAAAGAACGTGGTATGGAACTTTGCCATACATCGCTGCAATAGGGCATTGAAAATTGCTATGTGGTGTTTGATTTGCTTGGTATGATCAATATAACATTTTACTTAAGGAACACGCGACGTTGCCATATTTGCCCAAACTTTGCAGAAAAACGTGATGCTCTGTCATAAAAAAGAAACACTGCTACAGCAACTGCAGCGCGAGCTCATTTTCTTCCATTCGTTCCATTTCCCGCTTTTCCTAAAATTAAATGGTGTCGAGCCTTAACAACGTTTATGTAAGGGTTAAGGTCTTCCGACATCTGTTGGCAATACTCCATATCCGAAAGTGACGTCACCGTTTTATTATTTATCCAAATATACCTATTGCTATCTAACCTTTCCATTTTTTTAAATTCATTAGAAAATCATAAAAATACTTAAAAAAAACACAGAATAACTATTCTTTTCTTCAAAAGCGAAGTAAAAGATGTATGTATATAACTTAATATGTATTTTTGAAAGATATATATTTAAAAAAAAACCTATACAAACATAAATATAGAGACTCCTTTTCCATACTCCACAACTTGAAAGCTTTAATAAAAAATTAACCTCTTGAAAGCTTTAATAAAAAATTTGTTATAGTCTTTGACTAAATACTTATAGAAAACAAATTCGTTTTATAAACAAAAAATTGTATTTAATGTTGACATAACCAAACTTTTGAATTGTTTAAATTTAAATATAAAATATTAATGTGCTAAATATTTTGAATTTCAACACATATATATGTATAGTTTTCTAATTAATAAATATTTCACTTAAAAAAGTTATGTATCCGTTATAAAGTCTTAATGTTTTAGTTGTTTCCAAAGTTTCCAATATAAAATTTTATTAAAACATAGCACATACGACGAATAGGAGACCGTGCGATTTGCCTAATTGTGAATATATTTTCAAAAAATCGAGAGATTGATAGGGATGTGCGATTAATCATCATCGTAACATAACGAGATTATCTTCATTTTCGCCCTTAACTCTTAGTCGTTTATTAGTTATTTATTTCCAATATAAATTTTCACTTTGATAAACGGTAATTATGAACAAATTTTAGAGATGTCGATTCTTTTTCATAGACAAAGGGTTTCATCGCAAACTGGAAACGTAAAAAATTTACAGCTTATAATCTTGGTCCGGGACATTTGTAAACGCGTCGATTAAGTATTGTGAATTTATTGTAGATTAGTGCATGTGCAAACGTGGTCATATGCAGGAACAGACCAATAGAAAGTTATAGGCGGCTAGCAATTTCGCCTTGCCCACATGTCAGCTTTCCTAAGATGCAACAAAATCCCTTGCAAATGAGTTGACACGAGAGTTCGAAAATTTAAAACCTTGGCCAGAACGAAATAGAAATAATTTGGAAAACCAAACCAATACAGAGTCAGAACAAAATCGAAATTATATTTAAGAATTAAAGCAAAATTTAAATCGGAAGAATGCGAAATTATTTGAAGAAAGAAAATTGAACTTAAAGCGGAAGAGAGCGCTCTCCTATTTCGAAAATCGCAACCGGACCAAAGTCGAAGTTATAAACGAAATAGAAGAACCCAAGCCGAAATAATTAAAAAAAAAACAAAACCATAACCAGAAGCAAAACGAGAAAAACATTTAAAGAATGAAGATACAAAAAGTCTTGAAGATGTAAAACAATAAAAAAAATATATTTTAAAAACAAAACCATCCAACCAGACCTAAACCAAAACCAAAGGTGAATGGAACCCATAAGAATTTAAAAAAACTAAACCGAAAATTTTAACCCAAAGTACTTTTGAAGAAAGAAATATGGAACGAAATTAATAATGAAAATGAAATAAGTATACAAACTTATAGAAAACCGAAATTTTAAGGAAATAAACCAAACATTATTTTGAATCGGATATTGGAAAACGAAACTGAACTCTGATCACAGAACGACATTCTGCATCCTTTTAGTTTTTAGGGCTATAATCAAAACCGAATACGGAACGAAAACGAAATTGTATCAAAAACGAAACCAAAAATCGATATAAAAGTGAAATAACTTCGGAGATCGAAACCAAAACTAAAACCAGGAAAAATGGAAATAATTTTGAGGTACGGACCTGCACTAGCACGAACAAATTTTGAAGATTTGAAACTCATATACGCTTAAAGAACGAAAGCAATCAAGATAATATTAGTTATGAAGAATGAAACGAAAACGGAAGCCGAGCCGGAAAGTTGACATCGTAGCTGAACCGACCACTAATTTGAAAATTCAACGAAACCCAAATTTCAAAACCAAAAAAAGCTAGAAAAACGAAGTCAAGGCCGAAACCGAAAATTTATCGAATTTAATAATTTGTAAGAGCTCGTAAAACCGAAAGGAAACAAACACCGAAATCGGAAAAAAATCGAAGTAATTTTGAAAAACGAAACCAACGGGGAAAGCGAAACATAAACGTAAATCGAAAATGTTAAAAAAAAAACAAAGTACGTTTAACAATTTTTTCAAAAGGAAATAATTTAGGGAACGCACGACTACCGCAAGAAATAGAAATAATGTGAGAAGCGCACGAAGATCGAAATCTAAAGAAATCGAAATAATACTGAAGAAAGCTAAGTTAATTTTTTTTTTGTGTTTTAATTTAGCAACTAAATGTAGATTGATCCACAATTTGATTCAAGGAGCCACCACTAACGGTTAAAGCGCCAAATACACGACACCAACATTTCCGCGAACATTCCGCAATCTTCTTCGCAGTTTTGGCCATACACCATACGAACTTTTGGCCGAACATTGATTCTCTTTCAGACAGCGATGAATACGGACAACAATTGTGCAATATTGCTCGCTGTGCCAATTAAGCGTAAAAAAAAGAGAGAATCATTATTCTTTTTAATCAATAATCTTTGCTTTTTACTTTCCACAATGATGGCAAAGATTTATACAATTCAATAAATTCACTCAGAAATTTTTTATTGTCCATTTTACTTTTCCGCGCACGTCTGTTCCGTTCAGAAATTACTACGATTATGAGCTTTTTCGCTATACACGCACGAAGAGTTCGCGCAAATGTTCGCCAAAAATTAAAATATTTTGATTTTTGGCGAACATTTGCGCGAACTGGCAAACACCACAATACACGACAGAAAAGGTCGCAGAAACATGACATAACGGGAATGTTCGCGGAAATGTTCGTGTCGTGTATTTGGCGCTTAAGGCGCTACGTGGGTTAATCGGTTTATCGATAACTACTATAAATTTGTGTATATATCTTGAACCAAACCAGATTACAAAACTTTTGTTTTTGCAATATATAGATACCCACCTGTAGATTAATCCACAAGTTGATATAAAGTTCCATCATTAAGCCTTCAAGACAAAACTGGGAATGTATTGGTACACAAAGACCCAGCACCTAACTTGTGATAAATCTCTTGAACCGAGCAATATTTTCGAAACTCTTCTCTTGCATTATATAGCCACCTACTTGGAGATTAATCCACAATTTTACTCAAGGTTCCATCATTAACGGTTCAAGCGCTACGTGCGATATCCGGTTTATCAACAATTACTGACGACTAAACCGATTTTTGGATATATCTCTTGACCCAAGCAAAATTTCCAAAAAAATGTGTTGCATTATGTAGCTACCTACTTGTAGATTGAAGCACAACTTCATTTAGTGTATATCTCTTGAACCAAGACAAATGAAGCCCCTGAGTCAAATTGTGTCGTAACCTACAAGTAGATGCAAAACAAGAGTTTGAAAAATATTGCTCGGTTCAAGAGATGTAGCGCAATTAAGTGCTGGGTCATTTATGTACCGATAAATTCCCAGTTTTGCCTTGAAGGGTTAATGATGGAACTTTATATCAAAGTGTGAATTAATCTGCAAGTCAGTACGTAAACATTACAAAAACAAAAACTTTCTTGGTTCACAAGATATACCCAAGGGACAGTAGTTATCGAAAAACTGATTAATTCACTGAGCGCCTTAACCGTTAACGGTACAATCTTGAATGAAGTTGTGCCTCAATCTACAAGTAGGTAGCTACATAATGCAACAAAAAATATTTTGAAAATTTGCTTGGTTAAACAGATATACACAAAAAACAGTTAGTAGTCAGCACTGATCGATCAACCGATAAATTGCACGTAGAAATTGAACCGTTAATGATAGAACCTTGAAACAAATTGTGGATTAATCTACAAAAAGATGGCTATATATTTAAAGACAAGAGTTTAGAAAATATTGCTTGGTTTAAGAGATATAAGGAAAATGAGGAGCTGGGTCGTTTGTGTACCGAAAAGTTCAAATTTTTTTTTAATGATAGAACCTTGAATCAAATGTGGATCAATCTACAAGTAGGTGGATATAGGGAGAACTTCTAAAATATTGCTCGGTTCAAGAGAGCAAGATAGGCGCTGGGTCATTTGTGTACCAATACATTCCCATTTTTGACATTAAGGGTTAATGATGAAATTCTATATCAAAATTTATCTACAAGTAGATGACTACCTAATGCACAACAAGAATTTTGAAAATCTTGCTCGGTTCAAGAGATATATGAGAATTGAGGTATTGGGTCATTTGTATACCGATAAATTCAGATATTTTCCTTGAAGGGTTAATGGTTGAGCTTCATATCAAATTGTGAATTACTCTACAAGTAGACGGCTATATAATACAAAAAAAAAGAGTTGAAAAAATATTGCTTGGTTCAAGGGATAATGAGCAATTTCGGTGCTCGGTAATTTGTGCACCAATGAATTCCAATTTTTGCATTGAAGGGTTAATGATGGAACTTCATATCAAAGTGTGAATTAATCTACAAGTGAGTGCGTAATCATTGCGAAAACAAAAACTTGCTTGGCTCAAGAGAGAGCGAGGGACAGTATTAATCGAAAAACCGATTAATGCACTTAGTGCCTAAACCGTTAATGGTAGAACCTTGAGTGAAGTTGTGCCTCAATCTAAAAGCAGGTGGCTACATAAAGCAACAAAAAAGGTTTTGAAAATTTGCTTGGTTAAAGAGATATACAGAAAAAACTGTTAGTAATCAGCACTGATCGATTAACCGATACATCGCACGTAGAAATTGAAACGTTAATGATAGAACCTTGAAACAAATTGTGGATTAATCTACAAAAAGATGGCTATATATTGAAAGACAAGAGTTTAGAAAATATTGCTTGGTTTAAGAGATATAAGGAAAATGAGGAGCTGGGTCATATGAGTACCGAAAAGTTCTCATTTTTGCCTCGAAGGGTTAATTACGGAAGTTTATATCACATTGGTGATTAATCTACAGGTAGATGGCTATATAATACAAAAAAAAAAAGTTGAAAAAGTCTTGCTTGGTTTAAGGGATATTGGGCAATGTCGGTGCTCGGTAATTTGTGTACCGATAAATTCGAATTTATGCATTGAAGTGTTAAGGATGGAACTTTATATCAAATTGTGAATTGATCTCCAAGTAATTACCTATATGTGACAAAAACAAAAACTTTGACATTTGCTTTGGTTAAAGAGATATACACAAAGTTTCAGTAGTTATCGATAGACCGACTAACCCATGTTCGATTTTTCGGTTGATCGTTGAGTGCTGACTACTAACAGCTGTATATCTCTTGAACAAAACCCAATTCAAAAGTTTTTGTTTTGGCATTCAAGCAGTTACCTTATGTAGATTAATCCACAATTTGACTCAGGGTTATATCGTTAATGGTTAAGGCGCTACGTGGGTTTATCGGTTTTTCGATAACTACTGGCAATTCGTGTGTGTCTCTTGAACCAATCCAAATGACAAAGCTTTTGTTTTTGCAATATATAGGTACCCAGATTAGCCCACAATTTGATTCAAAGTTCTATCGCTTATGGTTAAGGTGCTACGTGGGTTAAACGGTTTACCGATAACTACTAACTATTATGTATATCTCTTGAACTAAGTTAAATACAAGTAAATAGCTATATTTTGCAAAACCTAAAACTGTGTCGATTGCCATGATTCAAGAGATATACACGAATAGACAGCAGTTATCGAAAAACCGATAAAACCACGTAGCGCATTAACCGTTAACGGTGGAACCTGGAATGAAGTTGTGCCTCAATCTACAAGTAGGTGGATACATAATGCAATAAAAAAAATTTGGAAATTTTGCTTTGTTCAAGAGATATACACAAAAAACCGTTAGTAGTCAGAACTCATCGATAAACCGATAAATCGCACGTAGAAATTGAAACGTTAATGATAGAACCTTGAGACAAATTGTGGATTAATCTATAAAACTTCATCATTAACCCTTCAAGACAAAAATTGGAGTTTATCGTACACAAATGACCTTACCTTGGATGGAACAAAAAATTGAATGAGTATTTTTATTATTTGACAATTTTACATTTCAATTATGAAAAGAGTTTTGAAAAATTAATTTGTTTCAAAATTTTATAAAAACCACTCGTTTTATTTTGTTTGCATTTTTAATTAATTAATTATTTTCGTATTGAAATTTTCGTGTGTGTGTTTATTTGTCCGCTTTAGGAGTGTGCGTGTTTGTGTTTGTGTATGCCTGTGTGCATGTTGACGTGCTAAAAGCGGATCCTCATCGCGTGCATCTAAAAATTCCAAACAATCAAAAGTTTAAAGTTACTTTAAAATCATATCATTAATCCCTCTCGCCCCATCCCCATCTACCACAACTTTGGTATGCCAAAATTTAAGTGCACAACCCAAACGGATCTTAGCGATGAACCAATTGTAAAGGTGCCACGTCGTCAGCTGAGATCCCGCCAACGTGAGGAACCCCAAAATCCACCGCTCAATCTTTGCGATTTACCACTCGAACTACTCGACAAAATAATTGGCTATATAAATATTTGGCATCACAATCGCATACGTGGCACATCGAAACGTTTGCGTGACGCCAACGATGCATTTGTTATGCACGAGTTCAAGAAAGCTTTGCATAAATCAACCGTTAAAGATCCGACAAGTTACGAATGCGCCGCATTACAAACAATCGAGCAAGCGACAGAAGTTTATGTAAAGTCCGGTTATGAATCAACATTTTGCGGCTGTATTCTGCCAATGCTACGTAGTTCATATAAGGACCCATTTTGTCCACAAGTTTTGCAGATTAATACATTTCTACTACATTTTTATGATATGGTAGATGAGTTAATTGGGGATCGGCGTTCGCAACATGCACGATTGCTATACAATTTGACTTTGATGCGATTTTTTAAGGTAAGCAAATGGTAATCGATGTTGTAGTGTAAGTAGCCGTTCCCATTTACCCTGTCTTAGCATACTGCAGCTGCGTCCCACATTGAACCTCTAATATCATGTGTCCGAATTAAGGCATATTTGTTCAAGATCTCATCTCCTGCAGGACTTAAGTTCTTTTGGGATTTCGTGAAAGGAGGAAATGATTTATACACTGATCGGGCTTTTGAAGCCTCACTGCGGAGCTCTCCGAATATAACTAAGACTCTATTTCACCTTGAAGGGGTTCATCGGGGTAAGCTGTCGGGCTTTTGAAGCCTCACAGTGACCCGAGTACTGCACCCCCTTATTTTCTTAAAAGTCTTCGCATTAAAAGTCAGCATCCGTATCTGGATCTGAGTTTAGTTAGA
The DNA here is from genome assembly GCF_040869045.1 of Eurosta solidaginis. Classification (NCBI taxonomy): domain Eukaryota; kingdom Metazoa; phylum Arthropoda; class Insecta; order Diptera; family Tephritidae; genus Eurosta; species Eurosta solidaginis. Next base: position 203,944,045 of record NC_090323.1, on the reverse strand, counting down.
ATTCAAATTTGGATGTGTCGTGAGAGCTTCTACGCTCCTGTGGAATGACCATGTCCCAAAACTTTGGCCAGATCAGCCTAGGAAGGGATAATTCGCTGAGTCGATGAACCATAGACCGATCTGTGTAACTGGCTGTCAACATATGTGACCCGGTCTATGAAAAGGTGGCTTTAGACTCAAAATAGAAATTGCGAGAAACAGCTGTTAACAGCTGTTTTTTTTTTAGTCATAAGCCACCTTTTCATAGACCGGGTCACATATCCAGACTAATATTAGATATTTTCCTTAGGCCACGGGTGTCCAAAAATTGGTAGAGATTGCCATTTCGCATACGCAATGAGAGCTCCTCGGCCTACCATCAAGGCACAATATGTAACCTTGCACTGATATATTTCTCAACTAATATCCTTATTGAACCTCACATTTCGTCTACCCAAACTTCAGAACATCATCTAAATGATGTCGCTCGAACGTTCCCAATGCATAATATCCATATCCTCTTCAGAGTGTTCTATTATTCATTTGATCTTCTGGCTTAGAGCACATACAGAAATTGAGCAAATATTTTTCTTTGCTTTCGTACACAGAAATTCGACAAATCAGCAGTGATCTCATCAACAACAATGCCATTACATAGTCGCATTGTCGTTGAGCTAAAAGGACCATGGCTCGGTATGTTGTGGACATCGAAGACGCGCTCAAGGGATCAACCAGAGAAACGCTGTAATCTTCTTATCATACTCTCGGAAATGTTTATGGCTAATATAACAGGAAAATCTTTTAAGTAAGTAATTACAAAATGGGTTACCTCTAAAAAGTTATCTCTCTTGCTTTCATAATATTAGACGCGTTTGGGAATGTCTCAATGAAATTTATGTTTTCGGCAATGATACGAGCAATTGTAAACGCGTACCAAAAACTCTTTTCACCTTCACTGTACATGGTTCAAAGAAGATTTGTTCATTATTTCGTTCTTGTCTTGAAGAGGAATCAAATGATTTTATATGGCCTTCGAAATGGCCTCGCGATCAATTTACTGTCAATTTGGATATCGCTTGTAAGGAGGCAATGAAATGGGGTTGCTCGAAATCGCAACATATGGAGTTTGGTCCATTTGCTGAGCCATTATTCAGCGAGGAGGAAGAATATATGGATGATTGTAGTTCGGGTCGAACGCTATTGGATGTGGAGTGATTTATTGGGGTACTTCGTTGTATTAATTTACATTGATCTGCTCTGGTATGTGTCACTAAAAATATTATAAAAAATTTATTATACAAAATAAAGGCAAGTATATAGTACATATGACTAACGTAATATCTCTGCGTTGGCATCGTATCAGGTTTTCCATGGAAACAAAAGTTCTGGATCTGATGTTGTTGTTGTTGTATTAACAATGAAGACATTCCACGAAGGTTTTGTAAAGTGTTATCGATGTTGATGGTCCTTTGCCGGATATAGATCCGGTACGTTCCGGTAACAAAGCACCATTAAGGTGCTAGCCCGATCATCTCGGGAACGATTAATATGACCACATTAAAGGCCAATAAAAATGAATCTTCCTGTGTCGTCGCAACGCGTAAGATACATTTTTCATAATATGTTTGCCTTATATTTAGCGGCCGAAAAACTACAAATAGAACAAGTAAGGAAGGCTAAGTTTGGATGTAACCGAACATTACATACTCAGCTGCCAAATTATAGCTTGCGAAACTTTTAAATTACCTTATTTTAAAGGTAGGCGGTGCCACGCCCATTGTCCAAAATTTTACTAATTTTCTATTCTGCGTCATTAGGTCAACCCACCTACCAAATTTCATCGCTTTATCCGTCAAGTGGGCGTGGTTATATCCCGATTTCGTTCATTTGAAATAGCGATCTGAGATGAGTGCCCAGGAACTTACATACCAAATTTCATTAAGATACCTCAAAATTTACTCAAGTTATCGTGTTTACGGACAGACGGACGGACGGACGGAGGGACATGGCTAAATGAATTTCTTATTCTGTGAGCTCTGCTCAGCTGAGTATAAAAAATATTGCCCCGAGTGAGGAATAAAAGATTTGGAGGTCATACTCGAAAAAGCTCTCAAGTGAAATGCGCATTAGGAGATACGGAAAATAAACAAGGTCCTACCTACCTCACCTGCCGTAGACTGTACGGTCAAAGACTTACAAATGTTTATGGTTGTCTCTTCAACTCTAAGCAGCTATGTCTTGCTATGAAGCAGTTGTTTGGAAATCTTGAACGGAGATTCCGTTAAACGTTTGTGTATGGCGTTTTCGCATGGTCTGACCATTTACACATTTGGTTCTACTTGCTCCAAACATACTGATGATGCGAAATCATCATCCATCCATTCCAAGTTGCGAAAACATTTAACTTAAGGACTTTGCTGTGACCCCAGCGGGTTAGGGGGTCAGAATATACCCGCCGTAGGTATGCCTGTCGTAAGAGGCGACTAAAATACCAGATTCAAGGGGCTGTGTAGCGCAACCCTTTCAAGTTGCCAGCGCAATATATAGCTGCTACAAACCCAATTGTCAACCTCACCTATCCGTGGCGAATCCTGTTTCACTAACAGACGAGGCTCTGAGGACCCCAAGCTCCTCATGGAACTTGGGGTTGGGTAGGGATGGATGGCCTGAAGGTTTAATGTGGCCATATAAATCGTTCCCGAGATGGTCGGGCTAGCACCTTAATGGTGCTGTGTTACCGGATCTGTATCCGACAAAGGACCATCACATCGATAACACTCCCCAAAGCCTTCGGGGAGTAACCTTATCGCTACAACAACAACAACAACAGAATATTTGCCGATTGATGGAGCCATGCGCTGATGTCGGAACGATTCTTTTGCATGTGGTGGAAGCAACTCAATACTACGAAAGCTCCCGTCCAGGGATTCTTTGACTTGCCAGCTTATGTGAGAAATCGGCTAGGTTGGGATTCCATCAGCAAGGTCTGATTGCTACGTACGTCCTGAATGAAACGGATCGATATAGATACGTGGAACGTTACACTATTCCTCGCAGAGCAATAGGTTTTGTTTTATCGGCCTATTGATAAAGGATTCATGGATCGAAACGAGCTCAATTAAATTAAAAAAACAAAAATCATTACAAAAATTTATTGTTCTGGCCATGGTACAATAACCAGGTAAAAGCATCAGAGTTGCATTTTACATGTTTTTTCATTCGAAGGTGGTCATAAAATGTCAAACTTTGTTTATGTTTACATTTTTTGTTTATTTACTTTTGATGTGAATATTTATTAGGTAATTCTTTACTTTAGCTCACAACTACTAAAACTCGTCCAAAAATATCGGGAGAGGTGTCAAAAGACGCGCTTTGGACCCAGGACCACGAATCCGAAAACGGAAATTGAAAATTTTATTTCTTTCCAGATATATTTACAAAGTTGAAAATTTTCATGTGGCTGTTGTAATTTTGATGGTGTTGTGTACCCACAAAACAAACTGTAGGTAAAAGTGTTTTGCGCGGATATAGATTTGTTCTCCCATGGTAATTTTTTATAAGCGCGGCCGAAGGCCGCCAACGCAGAAAGGTGTTCTGCGCAAAATTACTATGGATCCCACCCCGGTTTCGGAGGTACCCGCGGGTCTTTTTTCGGTTTTTCGTTAATATCTTTTGGACGAATTAAAATTTTTATAATCCGCCGGATTAATACTGATGTCAAGACGCGTCGTTTGACACCTCTCTCGATATTTTTGGTAGCGTATTAGCAGTCGACCCGTCAACTAGACTATTACCTTCGCAAAAATACTATGGAATCCACCCCCGGTTTCGGAGCGCTCCGTCGCCATTTTTCAGTTTTTTGAATAATATATATAATATATAATATAGAATATTTTTTGACAGAACAAAAATTTTTAATTTTCGCTTTCGGATTCGTCGTCCTGAGTCCAAAACGCATTTTTTTGACACCTCCCGATATTTTTGCACGAGTTTTTGCAGTTGTGAGCTAAAGTAAAGGATTACCCCGCAAGATCAAGGAAGAGGAAAAATTGGGAAAAAGCTTGTGGCGTTAGCTTCCTTAAAATGGCTTAATTTTTTCGCACCATTTTCAGGCCTGTGCCTTATTGTGGGATCTCAGAGAGTAAATTTGATGCCCAACTCCACTCCATCGCTATATTTACCGTCTTTGATGTAAATATTGTTTCCCGAATGTAGTAAGATAAAAAATATAATATAATTTTATGTATGACTTAGCAGTGCTAATCAAGAGTTTGTAAAAAGCGGAAGTTGTCTCATCGTCCCCAACGGTCATTCCTACAGTTATCTACCAAAATATCGGACAATACTTTCGCCGCTACAACGTGAAGGAAGGACAAAGGAGAAAGTCCCTTCTACATGTTCGCTTTTTTTTTAAGTGACACCGTTGGTGCGAAAGGTCAATACTTCGCACGGAACAGCTGCAGCACACAAACGGATATGCATGATGTACCAAGAATAAGCCGTGAAACCCAGACGCAGTAACCTCCCCTAGTTTCATGGCCACCATTAGTTTACAAAGAGAAAAAAAATGCTAAACAATTATATATACGAAATTCGGCCCCTATCAGGGCCACAAACAGTTTGCGAAGAGAAAATATTGCTAGACAATTATGTTTTAGATTTACTTTTGGATTATTTATATCATCCATATGATGACAAGAAAAAAACTCAGCATTTTATATACAATCTCATTCCAAATTTAAATATGCGAGAGATATATCTTCCTTCAAAATATCGGTTCCTGATAAATATTTTGATAAGGTACTGGATACTTCCTTTTGGCCGACTCATTCTGTGGTTCATGTATACTCTAAAAAGCATGGCAATACGTCAAAAAACTAAGAGACCTGTGCTGTGAGAGCAGCACATACCTTGATAGCTGTCTACCGTCCTGTTCAAAAGGTCAAGGAGTTGATAATATTTCCATAAATGGCACCCAAAAGCAATTGAGTGTCTACTTTCAAAATGTCTCCGGAATGCGAACTAAGTCTAACGTAATGTACAATATGAGTTCGCTTGTGGACTATGACGTGTTCGTTCTTATTGAAAGTTGGCTAAATCCTGAGTTCCTTGATGCTGAGTTTTTTGACTCTAATCTTTACACTGTCTATCGCAAGGATCGCGATTTTTCCAAAACTGGACTCTCTAGAGGCGGTGGAGTTTTAATTGCCATACGCCGGCACATCAACTCGTCGCTTGTGGAGCTGAAGGATCAAGACTCGCTTTTGGACCAACTGTGTGTCTCAGTTCGCGGTATCTCTGAAATTTTTATCTGTGTGTCATACATTCCACTGCCTAGTCTAGACTCACTTTATAAGTCTCATATAGATAATATTACTGATTTAGTTCGTTCTTGTGATAGTGGTAACTTTTGCATATTGGGTGACTTTAATTTACCTAATATTGAATGGTCTTACGTCGATAATAACTACTCATTAGTTCCGAACAATGTAAACACCACTTCTGAGATTTATCTTATTGACAGTTTCTCAAGTGTTAGTCTTTCTCAGATCAACGGCTTCACCAATCAACTGTCGAGAATTCTTGATCTTGTCTTTCTTAATGATAATTTTAGCTGTACGGTCACCGAATGCCTGGAACCGTTGTCGTGCTCTGGTTTGCACCACATTCCGCTTATCCTCGAAGTAGAATTCTACAACTTCGAAAGTATTGGAACTCTGAATGAGGATCCTACTTTTTCATTTAGACGTGGAAATTATGACTGTATATATCAGGAAGTTTCTTCCGTTGATTGGGAAGCCCTGTTTTGGGGATATGATCTTGCTCGATGCTTCAGCTTATTTAAAAACGTTGTAAATCAAATCTGCATAAACAATTTACCTCAGAAAATGAAACGGTGTTACAGAATACCATGGTATACTAGAAAACTAAAGAGGCTTAAGAATCAGAGGAATAGGTTTTACAAAAAGTTCAAGGCCACTAAGCTAATGGCGTATAAAGAAAAATACCTGCGTTATTCCAAATCGTTCAAAGCGTTAGGCAAGAGGCTCCATGGTAACTATGTTCGTAATTTTGAATCCGACATTAAGGAAAACCCTAGGGCATTCTGGACTTATGTAAAGTCCAAAAAACGATGCTCAATATCCCTGCCTCAGTCATCTATAATTCTGAGCATGCTTCATCAACAACTGAAGCGGCCAACCTTTTTGCAGCCTTCTTCTGCTCCAATTTCCTGACGCCACCGGAAGACCCGCAGGAGTTGCCCACTGTGGTTGACAGTCCCATTAACTTTGGTGCGCTGACTATCAATTGAAGATATGGTCGATGGAATCCAGAATATTAAATCATCTACCCATACTGATATTGACGGCTTATCGTCTTATCTTTTGAAAAATTGTTTGGCTCTGGCATTTCCCCTCCTTTTAATTTTCAACAAATCTTTAGAGTGCGGCGAATTTATTGATGCGTGGAAGATAACCTTCATCAGCCCTATTTTCAAGTGTGGTAGCAAGAACAATGTCGCGAATTATAGGCCCATTGCAAAATTATCATCGGTTTCAAAATTATTCGCGTACATTGTGAAACAAAAAATGTACTTTGCTGTTAAACCTCTAATCAATGAAAATAAGCATGGTTTTATGGCCGGTAGATCCACTGTAACAAACCTTTCTATCTTCTCTGATTTTTGCATATCTTCTTTTAATGACCGTTGTCAAGTTGATACTGTGTACACCGACTTCTCAAAAGCATTTGATAAAGTTAGTCATTCTATCCTAATTTCTAAATTGACTCGCGTGGGCTTCCACTCGATGTTTTTATCATGGATTAAATCATACCTCCACCAGCGTAGCTGTGTTGTGGTTATAGACAATAACTCTTCAAACACATTCACAGCCACCTCCGGGGTGCCTCAAGGTAGCATACTTGGCCCATTACTTTTTGTAAGTTTTATAAACGATATTTCCTCCTGCTTCCAGCACTCTAATTTTCTATTATACGCTGATGACCTAAAGATTTTCAATACCATCGCAAACTCAGACGACGTAAATGCAATCTGATTTAGATAACGTTGCTGTTTGGTGTCGTGCCAATAACTTGCCACTAAATGTTAGCAAATGCTTTCTTGTAAGCTTTTCTAAATCACGTGGCCTCATTCCCACTTCCTACTCTCTCGATGGCACCCACCTCTCAACTCTTAACGAGATAAAGGACTTGGGGGTTGTCTTCGATTCGAAATTTTCTTTCACGACTCATATAAATTCTACTATTGCTAAGGCGTATTCACTTCTGGCTTTTATTAGGCGTTCCTGCACAGACTTCACGGATCCCTACACCCTCAAGTTATTGTTTACTGCACTAGTTCGTTCGAAGCTGGAATATGCCTGTTTTATTTGGAATGCCATATTGTTAGGCTTGAATGTGTGCAGAAAGCGTTTGTTCGGTTCGCGCTGCGCTCGATGAACTTTTCTGATCCGATTCCATCTTATGAATCCAGGTGCTCACTTATCAAATTAGAGTCCCTGGAATGCAGAAGAACTGTCTTATCGCTCACGTTTGTTTATGACATCATTAATGGTGTAGTTGATGCACCTTGTCTCCTCAGGAGTCTCCAATTCCATATCCCTATAAGGCCTCTTCGCAATATACCGATTTTCTATACGGATTGTGTCCGAACCCTCTATGCCTCAAACGCACCTTTGCTTAGAGCTATGACCGACTTTAATCGCATCTCTGATTCTTCAGCTATTGATTTTGCTCTTTCTAAGTTTACTTTTAAAACTATACTTACTGATATCTTTTCAAACAGATAAATGTGCTGGTCAATCTCGTTATAGCATGTAAGTTTTATTGTGTCTATACTCAACTTATGTACTATACTATTAAATAATTATCTAATTTTAATTCAACATTGTTATCTAGTCTGTAAGGGCTTTAAATGCCATAGACTGAAATAAAGAAATATGAAATATGAAAAATTTTCAACATCTCTTGAAGACAGTAACGTTAGCACTTATACATACATGTATTGAAAATAAGGTCGACTACAAAAAACATTTAGCAATAGCATTTCCCAATATAATTTTAATACTATAAAATAACGACCTTAGGCAGATAAAGTAGGAACAATATAATTCCTAAAAAGTTGTATCTCACTTTACATTAAACTGCTTTGGAATATAAATATATACACTAAAAGATGCATACAATACAAAACGGTCCCTTATTTATATATCATAAACAAAATTAATGTTGCGACCATTGGATATTTTTCAAATCAATTGCTTCTAGCACCATCTCCCATAATGGAGACATTTCACGTAAACGTTCGACATGTTTGATGCAGGTATCGGCAATATAATCAACCTCTTCAATGGTGGTAAAACAACCAATACCAAATCTATAAAAATTTAACAATAAATTACTTTCAAATTAACTAAACAATTCAGTACGGTAAACTCTTATACCTTATTCAACTATGTGCCAAATCCTCATCAGTTCCAATCGCACGTAGATTCCAGTGATGCAGAAGTACATGCTGAGGCACTAGACAAAGCCACATCTTTTAAGGCCATAAGTAATGATAAATTTAATAAACCACTATACCTTTGCTCTGGATCACCATTACATATTCCATGTGATAATCTTGAAGTGATGCGATCATATAAACGTTTCGACAGAAAATCTATAAATTTCTTATCATATTCCATTTCTTTGAGTGCAAGATAACATGCAGCACCAAATCCAATAGCAATAATCCGAAGGCGGAAAAGAAAAATTTTAGCTCGTTCAAAAGATATTCCCAAAAAACCGAAAAATGACCCCGGAGTGCTTCGAGACCGGGGTGGGATCCATAGTATTTTTGCGCTGGCGGCCTTCGACCGCGCTTATAAAAAATTAATCTGGGTGGGTCCAACACCGGTTTGGAGACCAAAACTATATCTGCGCAAAACACTTATGTCCACAATTTTCTTTGTGGGTACAAATATCATCAACATTACAACGCGCACATGAAAACTTCAATTGAAAATTTTCAACTTCTTTTGCAAATATCTCTTGTCCAACACAAAATATTTTACCTCCGCCTTCTGATTATTGTTGTCGAGGTCAATGCGCGTCTTTTAACACCTCTCTCGATATTTATGGACGCATATTATCAGTGTCATGCTGTCGTATAGAATTACCAAGAGTTGATGCGCTGGAAACGTTGAAGAAGTGATTCAGCTCCTATATGTAAATAAATAATAACAATAAATTAAATATATATCATTTAAAAATCAGCTAATTACCTTTATTTTCCATTAAAAATGCCCTTTTTCTCCAGCTTCATCAGCAAACCAACTTTTTTCTTTTTTTGTTTTGGATTTGTTGACGAAAATTACATGTGACATTTTTCTTCTTCCATCACTTTTGGCAGAAGAAATTGAAAGAACGATTGGCAGTTTATTGCCCCTAATACGGTGAACAACTCAACTTAGTTGGGTTGTAATTAAAACAACTCAACTTTTAGACAACTCAACTCCTGTTTGGTGTTACGAATTACAACTTATTTCAGTTGAAGTTGAATTGAGTTGCCAACTTCAGAAAGTGATGATTTGACAGATAAATGAACAGCTGATCAATTTGTGGAGGAAATTTAAGCATTTACAAAATAAAAGCAAAACGGACATTATCAGGGCTGTCATGGAATCCAATTGTTGTCGGAATCGGATTTAAAAACGACAAAATAATTACTTTGGTGTCATGAAATCCAATGTTATCGGTTTATTGTTCGAATTGGAATTAGTGTCGGTTTTAGGTGTCACAGAATCCGATAATATCGGTTTTGCTATCGGAAACAATCCAATCAGTTAAATGCTGTTGGATTTAATTTTTTCCTAGTTGTATTTCTCTTGCAGTTGAGTATTTTCTAAAAATGTAAGTAAATAAAGGTTTATTTTATAAAAATAAATGTAAATTTACATATATTTTCATTCTTAATAGGGGAAAACATAAAATTTCAATGCCAAACAGTATTTTGACTGAATTTATGGAGAAACATCCAGATATTGCGAAGGGCTTCACGAAGCACATCATCTAAAATCGTTGACAACGTGCTTCTACCTACACTCATGCTAGAATCTTTGCTAACTGATCTTTGATAGGATCCTTCAGCTAAAAATCGTAATGTAGCTGCTAGTTGCAGCACTGGCAGAACTTTCGAGCGGGTTAAGCATCTTTCAATGGTGTCCAATACCATTCGGAAAGCCTCTTTGTTTATGCAATATTATTCAATGTAACTGCAAATACACTATAAATATTTAGAAACCCACATTAAGACATTTTTTTAATTACGCTGTCTCTGGCAACTCAAACGGATTGCTGCGATCTCTCAAAATTTTCCTTTTGACCCTCTCGCAACTTGCTTCTTCCAAATTTAAATTCTATAATATAACTGCTACAACTGCTGATGCCATTTTGATGTCAATAAATTTTTTTATTTCTATATATATATATTTCTAGATATATTTCTGTTTAATTGCACAAAACAACTATTTTATAAAATTTTGCCAAAAAAATTAACATCAAAATTGCCGGTGCATCGCAAAACAGCTGATTCGAACATCGCTTTTATTTACATTCGAAAAGAGCAAAACCAATGCGGTTTTATGACACCAATTGAAATCAATATTGGTTTGTAATTCCGACAAAACGCAAAACCGACTTGGATTCCATGACAGCCCTGTATATGAAAATCTATTTTATAATGGCGAAAATGTTGGTGATTGACATGTCGCGAATGCGGAAAACATTCGCGTGATCATTCCAATTCCTTGGAACTACCAAGCACCAAGTAAGAAAATGTTTAAGTGACAAATGATCAGCTTCTCATGAAGTTATTTTGCACTAAAACAGGATTCCCAGGAGTAGTAATTAGTATCAATGGGACTCATGTTCGCATTATTTCACCTATTTGGGCTGCATCCGAACTGCGGCCAGCCTCGTCCAACTTCGGAATGTCTCTCCATAGAGTCAACAAATTATTCAATGTAATCCTTCGTTTAAACGTTGTTTTTTCCATACAAAATTGTTGTTTATTGTTTGATTAAAAGATGTTTAACTACCGGCTTTCAATTTTTTGTTTTTATTAGGTAACGTTTTATGAGACCGTACACCATTTAACTCTTATCAAAGGTGGTGCCAAAAGACGTGTTTCGATCTCCGTTTTTAGGATTCGAAAGCCGAAATTAAAAATTATATTTCTGTCGAAAGATATTTACAAAAACTCACAAAATGGCCCGAGAAGCTCCGAAATATGAGGTCCGATGCACAGTTTTTTTGCCCAGAAATTAGGTGGTGAACCGTCTTTTAAAACTCAACATTTTTTCAAAACAACTGCAAAATTGTATGAGACAACTGCTAGTAATCAGTTGTAAGATTTTGAAGCCTTTGACAACTACACCAACATAAGGTTGTAAACGGTAATGCCACAAAAAGTTGTTAGACTAGACAACTCAACCGACATTTTTTTTTACAGGTTGAGTTGTAATCCGTAATACCAAATTGCGAAATTTCAACCCAATCAGAGTTGAGTTGTAAACGGTAATAGGGGCATATGTACAATCGGCAACAACAAAATACACGGGAGGGTTGCATTTTCGGAAATGCTTCTGGTAATTGTACCATGGTTCTGGCCTTGAGCTCGTTTCGAACATTGAATCTTATAAAATATTGTTTATAGTGAGTTCCACTACTGGTTTCTGAAACAGTTTTTCAGTATGGTCGTCGAACAAGCTTCAACTCACTATAGCAAAATTTAGAACTAATAAATATTTTTTATTTTATTATCAAAAAATATTGTTCCTTTATTATTTTTCTAAAAATTGCTCAACAATTTGGATACACTTAGAATATTCACGTAGGCTTGTTTATTATGTTATCTGGTTACGAATGACTTCTCTCTGGTGCGCTTCTGTTTTAACCTAATAAATATAACTCCATAACCATATATACCGATAATCAAGCTTATGTGCACACCGCAATTATGTTTTGTGCATTCCGAGACAAAAAAAACTTACGTTTACTAAAAATATATATATGTAAGAAAATAAGTTAAGTAATGACTGAGGCAAAAATCTGAGCAACAAGCAAAAGGGCAAGCAAAAGCGCATTTGGAAAAAAAGCAACATAATCTATATCTTGGGATTGTAAATGTATAACACATACAGAATGTGCATAATAGTGGTACTATTACATATTTACAAACAATAACATTTTAGGAATTTAAATTCTTAATTGCACTTATAATTAAAAAAAATATATATTATAATTTCAAAAATGTAATGCTTAACACACTAATAAAGATTTGAACAATTTTAAAACCAATATCTGTATAAATATTTAGGGGACAACTTTAAAGCGTAACTCTAGAATTCATATGGGTTTAGAATGTACGGTTACTTACAAAAGTAAGTACACACTTGGTTTATGCTGAAAAAACTCAAATGCAGTGGCTCACAGCTTAATTGATAATTTTCATCTAAAATATCGCAAATTCCCTAACAGAAACCGTATTCAAAAAAATGTCAAAGGTTATTCAAAGGTAAGGAGAATTAATTAAAATTTCAAAAATGACTATCAAAATTAAAAAAATTTTTTTTTTGTTAAACTACTGTACCTATTGTTAATTAATGCAATAATTTTTTTCAATTGTATAAGCTAGGCTCTTCGAGTCGTGGAGGGTGTTGAGCAATTTCCCACATACATCGCATGGAGAAAAATGCATTTGAAATTGCTCAAAACCCTCACCTCTGAAAATTCAGGAAAAAATTTGAGCTATTTCTAACTTGCACATTATTATACTAAAATTTATTGGGCCACAAAAGTGTATACTCAAAAATTGTCTAGAAATTCTGAAAAAAATTTTAAAATTTTGATTAATTCTCCTTACCTTTGTATAAGCTTTGACATTTTTTTGAATGTGGTTTCTGTTAGGAAATTTGCGATATTTTAGATGAAAATTATGAATTAAGCTGTGAGCCACTGCATTTGAGTTTTTTTCAGCATAAACCAAGTATGTACTTCCTTTTGTGAGTAACTGTATGTGTATGCGTATAAAATTTCGCTGCATGACATCTTTAAAAACATTTTTTTTGCAGTTAAGCTGGAAACTATTTTTTATAAAAATATGCAAATTGCCTAAATCTACATTATTTCCTGATATTTGCGCATAAGGAAGTATTTGCGTTGTTGTTTTCTTATGGCTGTAATTCTCTTTCTTTTTGTTGTTTTGAACAGCTAAGGCGACCTTAATCTGCACATTTGTTTAATGATCCAAAATGCGCATATTTCCAGAAACAATTTTATTGTCTAGAATAGCGCCAGCTGGTATATCAATACGATCACCATGATTAGCAATAATGATAACAGTACCCTAAAAAGAGTTGAGAAAAAAAACTGTTAAAAATTTCAATTTCAAAAATGTACCACATGCACTCACTCTTAGCGATACGCCACGCCCAAAAGTCACATCTCCAGATACCGTCAAATGATCTAATTCAATGATGTCTGGTATATTGGCGAAACGTCCCAGAAATTCTTTCACTTTTGAAAAATGATTTTCACCCAACTTAACCAGTGGTGTGGTGGGAAACATACGTTGTGGTGACATAACGAGGCTACCATTTTTCAAATTATACAAATTTGACATAACCAAAAACAAATCGGATGTCTTTTTCACTGGCAAGAAACGTGAACGTGGCACATTAATACCAATCGCACCATCAAAACATTTCATAGCTGCACCAACGGCGGTCTCTAATTGTACCACCCTTACGCCATTCTCCATTGTTTTGTTGTTCACAATGATTTCCATATCGAGTGTGCGTTCGCGGAGTACACGATCAATAGCTGGAAAAAGATGCGAAAAAAATGTTAGTCATTGAAGGGGTTTTTTTTTCATTCCCTGCCAGCGGCTAACGAAAGAGTCCTGATGGCAAATGGAAAATTTAACAGCACTCTCCAAAGATTTATAGGAGGGGTTCAAGGCATTATGTAACGCAACTGTTGTTGTTGTAGCGATAAGGTCACTCCCCGAAAGCTTTGGGGGAGTGTTATCGATGTGATGGTCCTTTGCCGGATACAGATCCGGTACGCTCCGGTAACACAACACCATTAAGGTGCTAGCCCGTTCATCTCGGGAACGATTTATATGGCCAAATTAAACCTTCAGGCCATACCTCCCTCCCCACCCCAAGTTCCGTGAGGAGCTTGGGGTCGCCAGAGTCTCGTTTGTTAGTGAAACAGGATTCGCCGCGGATAGGTGAGGTTGACAATTGGGTTTGGAGAAGCTATATATTGTGAAGGGTTGTGATACACAGCCCCTTGAATCTGGTATATTAGTCGCCTCTTACGACAGGCATACCTACCGCGGGTATATTCTGACCAAATAACCCGCTGGGAGATGTAACGCAACTCTTTCAAGTGGTTGCCTGAGGGAATAACGGATATGGGATATAAACCGGCACGCTGTGGTACTAGCCAGAATGCCGCAGGATAGATTTTTTTCGTCGTTTCTTGCGGAAATATTCTCAGTCCCTTAAGCCGCTTGGGCAGAGTGATTGAACTGTTGTCGTATAAGGAGAAGCAGTAACAACCAGAGAAAGACTGCCCAGTCCATGGAAACTTCACCTTGGCCATGTAATGGTCCGTTGTGTTACGAAATTATCTAATGGTGATACCGGCATTCAACCAAAAAGTTACGCATAAGGCAGACCTCGGTATTGGACGAAACGGGAATACGATTAACCGGAGATGTTTACACCTCGTCCCCGCAAAGGCCAAACAGCTGAGCATGAAGCGCCTGGAGAATTCTATCTTGATATCATTGATACAGCTCATATATGTAGCACTGTTCGGGATAGATTTACTTCAGTAAAACCTTGAAATTTCGTCGCTAGCTTAGCTGATGCGAAGCCCTTCTGTACAGGAGCAGAGAAAGCAAGTGCCAAGCCGAATTCTTAAGTCTCAGCCGACAGATATGTTTAGTTCGGAAGGACCAACTTGGATCAATAGACGACCACTAGGGGGCAGAACTTAGCGCTTTGATGTCCAGTTAAAGCGGTGGATAGCATCCCATACACCGTATGCTTACTAGTGGCGACCTACCCTTGGAAGACTAAATAAATAAATGCAAGGCGCGATAACCTCCGAAGAGATTTTAGACCGAGCTTCTCTTCCAATTTGCGTCCTACAAATTGGAGGGACGGGACCTACACGTCTCCGAACGGCATCGGCAAGGCAGATGAGTTTTCACTCTGTTTGGCAGAAATACACTCGGAGTGCTCGCTAAACACTGCCGAGGGGCGACCCCGCTTAGAAAAATTTTCTTCTAATTGAAAAGACTTGTTTCTAAAATTTTTTTATGTTGCTTTGCCCGGGGCGTGAACCCAGGATCTTCGGTGTGGATGGTGGAGCACGCTACCATTACACCACCTGGAATACGCTTCAGTATCAATTACCGTCTACCAAAGCACCCCTGACCAAATACTTCTAAACTACCAGCCCATATTAATTTTCCACACCATGCTTCCCTTAAGTAAATAAGAGCGGTTGACCAGTGCTAAGTCTGCTGAATGCATAGATCACCGTCCCTTTCCCTGAATTGAAGAGGCTCATGGCTTGTTGGTCCATAGCGGGTAATCTACCAAGCTGATTCCAGGGTATATGGCTACTCTCTCTATAGACTGATATTGAGGAGAAGGCACCAACGACGTAACGTGAAGCCAATTGGGAGCATCAATGGAGATCAACTCTCTCTCTCCCAACTTCGTGGAGGTATCTGCTATCAAACACGGATGTCGATAGAAATACCTTGTGAGCCGCAGTGTCTTCATCAATTCGCACAACAAAACTTAGCCAGCTTAGCCTTTGTTCTTTTGTTTGTTGCATTATGTTCATATCTGCAGGATACTCATCATGAAATACCATTGGGTACACGATTTTGGCATCACGGAAAGAACGATAAACTTTCCAGAGAACGTCTTTATCAAACCAAGGTCTCTCGACACAGTCCATGAAGCTGAAACGACCATTTGGACAGGTATGATGAGAGACCTATAGAGCGTGATATTTGTTCTCACAGGACTTTATTATGTTCCTACTCAGTCCAAAGTAGCACTTGTTGGCAAGAGTGACCTTTCATTCAGCATTTCCAAGCAGGCATTGTTTTCGCCGTTAAGACTGATTACCAATTAGACAAAGTAATTGAAAGTTTCGAATTGATATGGTTAAAAGTGAGTGGCCGGTTCTTTCTTTGATGACAGTAGCCTAGTTCGTGTTGGCCTCGTTCCCCTCATTTTTCCCTAACCAACAAGGTTTATTTTAAAAAAATATTTCCTCCCCCGTACAAAATATTTCTTCTGCTGTCCATACAATTGAAGCTAATTAAACTCAATATACACTTGTCAAAGAAATCAAGAAGTAAATATTTCGTTTTTTTCAGAACTTACCATTCAAATTCGCCCAAATATTATTTGTATTGAAAAATTTGAATGTTTTCACAGATTTGAATTCATCAACATGTTCTTTTGGTACTTGTGCAATTTCCAGTAAACGTAATTTATTTTCGAAGTTAATAAGAGTACCACCCTGTGTGGGGAAAAGAGTATATAAACGAACGCTAGCAGAAATGGTAATTAAACATAACACACCTTAACATCAGCACGTGTTTTGTCTGTAACTTCCATCACAAATTCGATGGGATCTGCAGAACGCTCCTCGCCCACCAATTTATTGAGTATAGCCAAATCCACAGTAGCACCCAAATTATCAATATTTGAAAGGAAACAATATTCACGTCCTTCATCGATGAATTTCTTTAGTAAACCAGAATTGCGGAACGTATCATAAAAGTCACCGTGACCGGGTGGATACCAACTGCAAGAAAAATAGAGAAATGTGTTTAATAGCAAAATTTCAAAATATTAGAACATTTCCAAATAACGTACGCATCAATATCTTTCTCAACATCGAAATCTTTGGCAACTGGTAAAAATGATTCACGACTTATGCGCGGAAAGCAACTCTGATTGAATGTATGAATTTGAACACGAAAGCCCATGTATTTGCGTATGATTTTTTGTGTATCTTCGTCGGTATTGAATGAATTCATAAGAACTATCGGCACATTGGCATCATAGGTTTTATTTAAATGCTGTTGAGCAGAATAAAAGAAAATATTAATTACGGTAAGAGTTTAGAGTGATAAGTACAAGGTGTACCAAATGAATTGCAAACACAAATATCAATTGTTATTATAATTATATTTTTTGTTTTGTTTTGTATATTTTCACTGAATACGAACTGAAATTTATAACAGATTTGTGAACTTACAATATCGCATTAATATTTATAACTTTTTGTTTGTTAACCCAAAATTTTAACGATTTCGACACCCGGTCTAGCATTCATCCGTCACCTGCCCGATTTTTATACTCAGATGAGCAGAGCTCATAACGCATAACGGTAATCCGTAACGGCATAAACTAATCGAGATAGATATACACTTCTATATATCAAAATGATCTGGGCGAAAAAAGATTCCTCATTTCGCCATGTCCGTCCGTCCGTAAACACGATAACGTGAGTAAATTTTGAGGTATCTTAATGAAATTTGGTATGTACTTTTCTGGGCACTCATCTCAGATCGCTATTTAACCACGCCCACTTTTTCGATATCGAAAAACCGAAAAAGTGCGATAATTCATTACCAAAGACGGATAAAGCGATGAAACTTGGTAGGTGGGTTGATTTTATGACGCAGAATAGAAAATTAGTAAAATTTTGGACAATGAGCGTGGCACCGCCCACTTTTAAAAGAAGGTAATTTAAAACTTTTGCAAGCTGTAATTTGACAGTCGTTGAAGATATCATGATGAAATTTGGCAGGGACGTTGCTGCTATTACTATATATGTGCTAAATAAAAATCAGCAAAATCGGATGACGAACACGTCCACTTAAAAAAAATATTAAGTCAAATTTTAGCAAACATTTAATATCTTTACAGTATATAAGTAAATTATGTCAACATTCAACGCCAGTAATGATATGGTACTTTTAATGCCATAAGTCGAACAAAAATTTACCAATCCTTGTGAAATTGGGTAAGCGCATAGCTTCTATGACGATAACTGTTTTCTGTGAAAATGAGCGAAATCGGTTGAAGCCTCGCACAGTTTTTATACACAGTCGACCGTCTGTCCTTCCGTCGCACGGCCCTTAACACGATAACTTGAGCAAAAATCGATATATCTTTACTAAACTTAGTTCACGTACTTATCTGAACTCACTTTATCTTGGTATTAAAAATGGGCGAAATCCGACTATGACCACGCCCACTTTTTCGATATCGAAAATTTCGAAAAATGAAAGAAATGCCATAATTCTATACCAAATACGAAAAAAGGGATGAAACATGCTGATTGGATTGGTTTTTTGACGCAAAATATAACTTTAGAAAAGACTGTAAAATGGGTGTGACACCTACCATATTAAGTAGAAGAAAATGAAAAAGTTCTGCAGGGCGAAATCAAAAGCCCTTGGAATCATGGCAGGAATACTGTTCGTGGTATTATAAATAAATAAATGTAAGGTGCGATAACCTCCGAAGAGATTTTAGGCCGAGCTTCTCTTTTCGTTCGTGGTATTACATATATAAATAAATTAGCGGTACCCAACAGATGATGTTGTGGGTTACCGTGGTCCACATTTTGGTCGATATCTCGAAAAACCCTCACATATACATCCTAGGGCTACTCCCTTTTAAAATACTCATTAACACTTTTCATTCGATACCCATATCGTACAAAAACATTACAGAGTCACCCCTGGCCCACCTTTATCTCGAAAAGGGTCCACCTACAGAGCTAAGGCCCACTCCCTTTTATAATACTCTTTAATACCTTCCATTTGATACCCATGTGATACAAACACATTCCAGGTTTACCCTAGGTTCATTTTCGTAAACGGTGATTTTCCCTTATTTTGTCTCCAAAGCTCTCAGCTGAGTATGTAATGTTCGGTTACACCCGAACTTAGCCTTCCTTACTTGTTTTTGATTAAATAAAATAATTAAAAAAATTTTAGGTTAAACGGTTTTATTGAAAACAATACTTACATTGAGTAATAATAATACTAAAAGATAGAAAATAATTAGGTAAGTCCTAGGTACTAGTCATCACATTCATCAGACAAATCAATAAAAGCGTGGGTCGCGGCAAATTTCTATTGATAGTCAACTGCTCATATCTTTGCAAACAATATTTTCATATATGTATAAGTAAGACCAACTGAACCTTAACAAGGTTATGATACGCCTCACGTTTTTAGAAATTTCACGCGCCCAACGCTGTTATTTATCTGTCTGATCGACGCCCTAGATTGATGAGGAGTGTGATGACTTGTACCTAGGACTTACCTAATTATTTTCTAGCTTTTAGTATTATTATTACTTAATGTAAATATTGTTTTCAATAAAATCGTTTAACTTAAAAATTTTTGTTTAATTATTTTATTTTCAAGTTTTTAGTCTTTATTTAGTTCATTTAGTGACTCATTATTACAAGGACTCTTTCCTGACAATTTGTTCCAATCTAAGGCCTCCATACATAATCCTTACAAAGACTTTACTCGACTTTGCGCCACGTATGCTTGTCCCTTCTCCAACTCCAAAATATTTTGAAGTCACTTCTACAGGACTGTATGAAGCATTTGTTCTAAATATGAGCCAAATCGGACCGCAGGTACGATTCTTTTGAATATCACGATCCATGCGCCAGCTAGCGGAGTTTTTTCTTCTTTTTATTGAATTGTCATCGGGTTCGGAACTACATTCCAAGATTCAAGCTTGCAGGGAAGTTGTAATTTCAATTACAAAGTTCGTAAACAACGCTTGCTACACAGAGTCAAGCTAAATAAAACCGTTTCAAAATTTTACAGCACAGCAACATCAAAATTTAAGAAACACATTTTTTTCAATTAGAAACGTGACAATGATTTGGCAAGCACTCCGAGTGTATTTCTGCCGTGAAAAGCTTCTCAGTGAAAACTCATCTGCCTTGCAGATGCCTTTCGGGGTCGGCATAAAACATGTAGATCCCCGTTCCACCAATTTGTAGGAAAAATTAAAAGGAGCACGACGCAAATTAGAAGAGAATCTCGGCCTAAAATCTCTTCGGAGGTTATCACGCCTTACATTTATTTTTTTTTTTTTATTTATTACTAAGACAATGGGTAGCAACTCAGTATAAGTATGTAAATATATAATTTAATAAATACCTCAATTTGTTGTACTGTCAGATCGAGGAACGTTAGATCGGAGCGTACGGGTATAACACTTTTGGGGCCATGACAACCCATTGAAGTACCCAGACCACCATTCAGCTTCACGACAACCAATTTATCCAACATTTTGCGAATCTGTGTTAAAGATATGAAAATAAATTATTTTAATAAATTTGCAAAACAAAATATTCTTTGAGTGTGCTAATTTAATGTAAACAACTAACAAAAATGCGTTAAGGTAAAAAACGCTAAAATTATATAATTAGATGAAAAGGGTAAAGAACTAAATGACAGACGAAATAATATACTGAACTATGTAAATATTTGGCCTCAAATTGACTGTAGTAAAAATGCAAGATGTATTGGATTATATTCTTGGAGGCTCGAACGAAATTTAAAACAGTCGTAAGGAGGGGGCAAGGAATTACCCAAAAAATTATTTGATAACGTTTTTATGTGCTTTTATATTTTATTGAGTGAAAGATATTATCTTCCAAATTTTTGCATGGGGCCTGGACGGCTGCGTTCCTGACCTAACTGTTAGGGCAAATCCTGTTTGATACCAATTTCATACAGAATTTCAATGTAATAACTAGTAAAGTTTTCTACACTAAAGCTCTTAATAAACTCAATCTTTCATACGAAATAAAAAATCTTAATAAACTCATTATTGTTTTTCTGAATACCTAATGGAGTCAAAAATATAGTCGGTTTCGCTTGGTGGTTCGGATTTTATTATCAATGTAACAAACGACAGTCCAAAATGAATTATTTTCAAGAATTCACAAAAAAAAGATCTACACAAAGTGTACTGAACAAAGCATGGCTCAGCTATGTACATACATATATGGTTGGCTCACCTCTACAGCAACAACATACCTTTGTTCAGTTTGTCAAGGGCGTGTTGGTGTTAGGCGAATGAAATGGAATGAAAACATAAAACTTTGCAGTTTTTGTGTATTGTAAGAAAATGTTGTCAATGTGTTGGTTTCATTTTGAGTTTGTCATCTCCTTTGACAATCCCTACCATTTTCATTGATTTCGACTAACTGGCATATTGCTGTACAAGGCTTTATATGGAAAAGGATCAAGAAGAAGCAATCAGCTGTTGGGATAACAACACCTGGTATTGAATTCGCCTGGGCCCGTATTACGTGTTACAATTAGTGACTGAAAACCATTTTCACTCAAGCGATAAATATGCCCCTGTCAAACTATTTCTTAAAATTAAAATAAGTTATGGATCTAACGGATACTATTTGTCGCTAGTTCGCATATGACATTAATCCGATCCACCATTCCCAAGGCGAATTTAGTACAAGGTGATGTTATCCCATCAGCTGATTGCTTCTTCTTGATAATTTTCCATACAAAGCCTTGTACAATAATATGTCAGTTAATCGAAATCTATGAAAATTTTCTTTTGACTTGACATTCTTCCGCACGGCGAATTGATTGAATTCGCTTCGCCATCACCTGGTATAGATTCGCCTTGCACCATTCCTTAGCTATTGTGTTATAAAAAATGAGTTTCGATCACGGATCGTAACACGTAATACGGGCCCTGGCTTGAAATTTGTCTGCACGGTAAGTTGGTTGAATTCGTTTTGCCATCACGTTGCATAAATTCGCCTTGCTTTGGATGTACACCCGAGGCGAATTCAGTAGTAGATATTCCCTGCAAAAATTGTTGGATTACGTGTTCCATTTTCTTCATGTTGGAGTACTCTAACAATACTCCTTTGCAATGCGTTGGCGGACCACCATCAGCCGATCATTGCTCGTTTTTTAACGGCAGTGTGACACAAGGGAACATTTTATATTTTTTTTTATGAATTACTATTTCAATTTAATAAAAAAAAACCAAAACAAAACTTACAATAAAAAAAGATATGGACGAAATACCGGAAATACTTTATATTTTTGGTGTCAAAAGAAAGTGTACAAAATAACAGGTTGTCAATTTCCAGTACTTTGTATGCTTTCCATTTGCTTTTATTACGGATAGTTAACGACGTGGCATGGAGCTAACAAGCATTGCTGTAACCTCCGGTACGATTTTCTTCCTTTCCATCTGAATAGCGACTTTGAGCATATCTTACTACTAATAGTCCCTTTTCGGATTGTGATCCAACTGCTGGGGGCGTGATAAAGCAGCCGTCTTTTGACAAATTTCGCAGCGTGTTTAGGATCATTGTCCTGCTGAAACACCTATGATTTATCAAAACTCAATTTTTCGGCACTTGTACTCAACTTATTCTTTAAAATGTTAAGATAGTTTAATTTATTCATGGAAGTTTCTTAAAAAAACCAATTAACCAACATCACCCAAATGCCAAGATTTCATTGCGAAAAATGTTCGTCTGCCAATATAGACAAAAATCTAAATTTCCGACTATTCGTACATTGCCTGTTTGTTGTGAGAGTTTTGTTTTTGTTTTCCCATTAAATAGGACAGAATAACATATCATTTTCAAAAAATTTTAATTGTTCCATTGTGTCACCCGAAAACCTCTTAAGTAGCCAATATTGTTACATTAGACGTGTGGACACATTCTTTTACCATCCACTGTATGCATAACTTTGATAAAAAATGTCTAAGAAGGAAATAAATGCGATAATGCATTACCAAAGACCGATTAAGTTATAGAACTTGATACATGTGTTGAATTTATACCAAAATATATAAATTTGGAGAAATTTTTAAAAAACAGAACAGACCATTTAGATAAAAAAAAAGGTTTAAAAGTTGTGCACCCACGCACACCGCACACTCAAAAATATATATCATTACCACAATTTCGAAAGATGCAAAGAATACTTTCAGGCACAGCTTGTATGCGTATCCCGGTTTATACTTTCAGTTGTTTGCAGACAGAGCATGCACCAAATATTTCATTGGTACACTTAGGCCCGGTTTTTCAGTAGTTCGTTAAGCTAAGCTTAAACTAAGTTTGCTTAAACTCTAGTCAAATTTAAACTCCAGTTAAACTACTGAGCAGTTTTTCAGTCACAGTTTAAGGCCGCCTTTGGGGTAGGCTGTTTTGCGCGGCAACATTGTTTTTTTTTATTATCTGCATAGATAATTTGTAGATACGACAACAGCTGGATTTTGTATACCCAACAAACATTTGAAAGATATTTCCCAGCAAAATATATATCGAGTTTCGGAGGTGATATCCAACATCATTATCTTGTTATTCTTAAACCAGTTAGTTCTCGAGTTGATATCCAAATTCATTCTCCAATCACCATCCAACCTTTGAGAAATTTTGTAAAATTTAGAGTTCTCAAGTTGATCTCCAATGTTATTATCATTATCAAACTATTATCCAACCTTTGAGAGATCTTGAGAAATGTTCTCAAATGAATATTCAACACACTTCTCCAGTTGATTTCCTACATTGCATATCGAGTTGAGGTGAAGTTGAAAAAAAATCTCAAAGGTGGTACCACCAAAACCAGCAGCTGTTTATTGTGAGAAATAAACACCTGGTGGATAGCAGTAATGAAGCGTAGTTAATCAAAAATAGTAAATAAATATTTTATTTTCGTGAAAATACTGTAGTGTGGAATCTTACATTTGAGTCCAGTTAGAGAACCACAATTTGGAAATTAAATTTTTTCAACTTAAGTAATTGCATTTTTTTGCATCATGAAAAATTCCCTCCTTTGCTGAGTACGCTCTGATTCTCGAGTTGCGCCACTGTTTCGAGACAACTCTTGAGATTTTAGAAGTATGTCTAGTTATCAACATGAGCTCTAATGGTACTCAAGCCCAAATGCTGGTTGGGTATATTCCACGCCATTTCGAACGAACGCAAATAACTGATAGGTTAACTTGAGTTTAACACTGTCGGATCGGCGGCTTAGGCTCAGCTTTAACTTCATTTAAATTAGACTGAAAAACTGAAGAATAAATTTAAGCGTACTTTAACTGACAAACGGAGTTGAACTTGTACTGAAAAACCGGACCTTACAGCAATAAAAAGGCATTGGCAGCGTATTGACAGGGTGTTCAATATGGCGGCGCATAGGGCCGGCTATCGTCAATGGTTGATAGAAAGAGATACAGAATGAGACAGCGATAGTCAATAAAAAATCAGGTGATCCATTCTATTTGTAATTTTGACGTTTATGCTGAAGTTATCACACTTGTCTTATCCACAATTAATTCAATTTCGGTTTCTCTCATGTAATTTGAATGTGCATGAGACATTTTTGAAAGGTTGGCCTGTTAATAGCTATTATCATGTGGTTCCAGCAAAAATGTTAATTGTTAACCAACATTCATAATTATGAAAAAAATTCGATACTTGTTGGATCCATTATAGAAACGCATGATCCTTCGTTTTTTTAATAAAAAGTAAAATTATCACAAATAAAATTCTGACAAATGTGAAAATTAATAGTCCCATTTTTGGTGTGATTGACTGTAAGTTAGATAAAAGCATTTCCTAGAAGCTGACCGAAAGTAGGCGCTTATGATAACATATTCTTTAAAAAAAATCTTGTAATAGATGAAAAAATTTTTAGCTTTATATTTTTTTTGTTCTTGTTACTTCAATCAAAATGGTTCACCAATTCACATATAAAAAACGAGAGTTATAATAGAAAAGTAATATTATACATACAAATATAGTATAAAGCATAGTTTTTAAATTAAAATATGGAATTAAAAATATTATTTAAAAAAAAAAAACAAATTACTACAATTTACTTCTTACCTCTTCATTTTTCGGTGAGCTCAACTTTGAGTAATCCATAACAGCATTGGCAGGTAATTTTTGAATTTTATCCCAATCGATAGAAGGACCCTCTTGAAATTTGCAAAGCGCAAAAGCGTAAGAAAATTATTAGCATGAATTGATCGTATAAGAAACCCTGGCCGTTTACCTTCTTGCAAAAAACGTCCAAATAAATCGGCGAATCGTACCATCTCCTTTTGCAGTTCTGGGCGCTTTTCCGCTGGACCAGTATGCAGCAGACGATCCAACTCCTTTTCAAGCGATTGCAGTGCATCACGTTTGGTCACCTCGTGAAATTCTTTCGAATCGGATGGCGCTCTTTGGTGGCGGCGAACCTTCAATGGAAAGAAAGAAAAAGAAAGATATTAGATTAAAAATATTATTCAATCGATTGTTTACTAGATTTATGGACTTATAAAATTTGATCAAGTTATGCTGTTTAAACTGTTGTTGTTGTTGCAGCGAAGGCCTTTTAGTGTTATCGATGTGGATGGTTCCTTACCGGATACAGATCCGGTACGTTCCGGTAACAAGCGCCATTAAGGAACCTTCTGTGCCATCCCGCCCTGCCACGTCCTAGATCCTTGGGAACTTTGGGTCGCCAAGGACTTGGCTGCTAAAGAAACAGGATTCGTTAACAATTGGGTTGGAGAAGCTATATATTGCGCTGGCAACCCCTTGAAAGCCTCTTGAATCAATTTGGTAGTTTTGTCGCTGTTTACGACAGGCATACCTGCCGGGGGTATATTCTAAGCACCTAACCCGCTGGGGAATGCTGTTTAGGTAGTTAGAATTGCTGATTAATCCCTATATGAAGTTTTATGGTAACGGTCCCTGAGGGAGAAAAAAATGAGAACAATGCCGAAATAGTTCTGATTTAATCCTGCTTAATTTATGGAGGGAGTAATTCTCTGTACTCCGAAATAGAGATGATGATGGAATAAATGTTTCCCCACCCGACTACGACCGATTAAGAATAGCGATAACCAGATAAAAAACAAACAAGGCCTTGTTGAACGGCCATAACCGTTTAAACAGTTAAGCGCCAATTAAGTCTCCCTAGACTAAATAGCCTGGCTGAAAATGTATTTGAAGCTAAACAAACGATTACCCCTAAGCAAAGATTGACGATTCCCTTAAGTAAATGTAAGCCTAAAAATGCAGAGACTTCGAGTCCTTCCAGTTGGTAGCAAAACAAGTTTAGTATATCACAACTTGGGGATATAAATTCGGCTTTAAATATATCAGGACGCCGCCACTGACAGAGTAAGTACTATTAATTATTATGTTCACGTCTGAAGACTTTTTGTTTTAATTGCAGTTATTTAATCATAGTACCTTAAGCATTAGTATACAGTGAAGTCGAAAAGTCTTCGGCAAAGGCAAGTTACGAACGGATATTATAATTTTTTTTCTAAAGGTTCTTGTGGACATTAAACTAGTAAACTTATGCGAAGAGAGAGAGAGAGAGAATCAGGAGGGTTGTAGTGGTTGGTGGCCTGACCGCGCTTCACGGTGCGGACGGAGTAACATCAGACTTCTCTTGTCTTGAAACTGGAGAAACGAAATAGGTTATAAAAAAAGGTGTAACATCAATCCACACGCACGTATCCCAAACGCAGCCAGTATCTTGCCAGCGGAAGTAGTTGTGTAGAGAGGGTCAGTCTCCTGTTCGAAAACTCTAAAATCAAGCAAAACTTTTTGGCTTTCTGCTCACAGGAATGCTGAAGGAAATGAGAAAGTAAATTTAAAGAGACAAAAGTCATAAGCAATTGACATATTTCGGCTATATCTAAGATCAGCAAGCAAGCATAATGCGATTACAATACTTTATTCTTATTCTGAGGACCAACTAGGCATACCTTGGAAATAAATTCGTTAGAATCACAGCTGCAACTACGCCGTTGAATAAACAAGAGGATAGAACGGAGATGAATGAGAGGTGCAAGAGTTGCACCCCAGAAAACTGTAAAGATATGGTCACTCATTTTCTCTGAAAGCGTGCAGCTCTAGGCCTAATACATAGCAATTCTAAGCAGGTTTGAGTTTAAGCTAGAGTAGCTGATCCGACCGTAGCACATAGCATTGTAAAGTTACTTATGCGGGCTAAGATATACGGAAGGATAGTCGACCGGTATAGTGCTCTGACTCAGGACCGAAATGATCTTAATTTTAAATTAGTTCAATGCAATCGTGAAGAGGTCAGGTCCTCTAAGGTAACACACGATTGCCCCTCAGTTGAAATCAAGTCTTTAACACCCACTTGGATGTCTGAGTAGATGTTAAATTTTCAAACCGTGGTAGCACTGAATATCATCCTATAGAAAGCATTCTTAACTGCGGCGTATTTAGCTTGGAAGACGGTACAGTGCAGCTTAAGCTTGTGGGCTTGTGGTTTACTTCAAGCACTAACCTTCTCGTCCAACTTGGAAACTGAACCAGCTAATAAGTTACCTCAGATAAGTCTCGCTCTCCAGTTCTCTCTCGAGGGAATGACTTAGGTGAAGTTTGCCCAGGGGACAGTAGTCGCTATAGAAAAGTCTGTCGTGTCTGGGATATGATCGAAATTGGCAGAACTAGAAACCTATAGTATTTTGTTTTTAGGCTATTTGACCTATTGTGGGTTCCAGTAAGAAATAAAAAGATGGTAATTATTCCACTGTTGCAGCCCTACGTTTCGCTAGCCATCCTAGCTTCTTCAGGGGCGAAGTCTATTTCTTTTCAACAATAAAACATAAGAAATAATTACATTAGTTTTTTGGTCAAAATTTTTGAAATTATTTACATCAACAACAATAAAGTGTCACAAAACAACAATTTTAGCTAAGCTAATACTAATTAAGGTACAAAAAGAAACCTATAGTGCAGAGCCGGTTTGACTACCATCCAGGGTAAGCTCCGCACTTCTTTACTGGGCAACCCAGTCACACTTACTATCCAACGGAAATCGTCAATGCATTATTGAGTTTCAATAGATATAAAGCAAGCATTTGTGGAATCCAGATTGAGACAGCGGCCCACCTTTCCACCCTTATATACAACTGCCATGGCTTTGCACGTAATTATACAACGCATTGAAACAACAATAACAAACACTCCGCAATGTGTGCCTAAAACCTCTAAAACTTAATTAAATTACTTTAAAAGACTAAAGAAAGAGCGAAAGAAGCGACGAAATGCACTCATGTAACAAGTCATTTACAACTTCAACAACAACAGCAAACATAGAAGTAGCAAATGCACACATTTGAAGCCGAAGAAAAACTATGTGACGAAATCATAATCGCAAAGATTTGCAACAATCACAACAATTACAACAATCATACCATTAAGAAGTGCAACTTTGCGTAGCAAAAGTAATTTTCATTGACTGAAGTCCACATAACCGAAATATCAAAAAGAAATTTAGTCTTAAATGTGGGTTGAGGACGATTGGAATGTAGTTATTTTAAGATTTGGCGTAGCAGGAAAATATTAGAAAAAAAAAAAAAACAAAATGTGTTATATGCGAAAAATTGGAATTTTGCAAATCCTTTGCCTTATGTTGCTGCTTACTGATGCGGAGCCCAACGAGGAGCAGATCATTACGAAAAGTGTTGAAAAACGCGGTGTAGTGGAAAATATTGGTGAAGGATTGAAGTTTGCGGGACAAATGTTTGGTATGTCAAAATAATATATATTTCCAAATTTTTAAATAAAGCAAGGAAAGCTAAACTTGGGTCAATAGTCATTTGCGCATTTTTAAAACAAAGTGAGAATTGTTAAAAAAAAAATATGCAACAGCATTGCTTTAATGTAAATGCGACGGGTGCATAAGACTGAATCGTGCAACCAACTCTTGAAGAGCTACCCGTGTCGCTGTCCTAGGGGGCACGATCGGTCCTATGTATCCCAAAGACTACACGCCCATTAGCTTAACATGATTTCTGTTCAAAACCTTTGAGAGTCTGAGGTGTGTGTGTAGAGATGTGTATATAAAGTACAGCATATATGGAAAATTGTTCTCCGAAACACAACACGCGTACACCAAAGGCAAGTCGGTAGACATGACACTGCATAGGTTGATTATAAACTTGTAAAAAAGGCTTGGAATACAAGGAGTACTTCTAAGGAGTCTTGAGTTTTATAAGACAATGCCGGTCTTTCAACAATGTCTCTAAACAGGAAACCATGCAGGGTTTTAAGTACATTGAAGTAAATCTAACACTAACCAGATTCATCAACTACATGCTTAATTGCAGGAAGATTATTTCGTAGTGAGGACTATAGGAGGTCACAAAATCGGTGGACAGGGGCACTCCGCAGAGCGGGGTATCACCACCTCTGCTGTGGACACTGATCATCAAGCAGCTGCTCAGGCCGTTCGTGGGACCCGTGGGACCCGTCAAACTTACGGTGTACGCAGATGATGTTGCAGTTGTCTTAAATGGAAAGTACTTTCCAACAATCTAGCCTCGGGTTGAGCGCCCACAAAGAAGACGTTTACTAGGAGGTATTAGATCCCAACTTGGTTGGATATAGTCTTGTTTATTAGGAGGTATTAGATACCAACTTGGTTGGATATAGTCTTGTTTATTAGGAGATATTAGATCCCCACTTGGTCTAAGCCTAAGCTAGGAGAGTGACTGCAGGAGAAATCTTATACCAAATACATATCTAGGAATCATTCAAGATAGCAAGTTATATTGGAAGCTCAACATGAAGGGGAGAATGAGGAAGGCCTCGTCGACACTTTATGCATGTAAAAGAGTGCTGGGGTATACATGCGGTCTATCGCCCTCTCACTCTCATTGGATATTTGCAGCGATTGTAAACCCATCCTATACTATGGAGATAAGGTATATAGGCTACCAATGCTTAGCATAACTGGAGCACTGAAAAATATCCCCGACCGCTGCACTGTATGCCATTCTGCACATTCCAACTGTAGACCTGGGGCGAACAACATAGCGTTAACAACTGCAACAAGATTCTATGTCTCGGGGCAGCTTGAGTGCAGACCATACGGTCATAGAATACCAGTTTTCTACTTGCGCTTCGATGGGTCTCTTAATGACCCGAAAGAAGTGGAAGGTTGGAGCAAGGGCAATCAAATGGCAGACGAAGCGATACACGTGTATACCGATGGTTCCAAAGTAATGGAAGGAGTAGGGTCTACGGTGTACTGCACAGATCACTGTAGGAATTTCATGCGGAAGTACTAGCCGTGACTAAAGGAATAGAAACATTAAAGGAAGATAGCTTAAACTGCAGTCGCGTAAATTTGTGGCAGCCAGGCACAACATAAAAAAATCCCTGGAAGGGATCAAAAACGGGAGAAATATATGTATGTACATCGTTATTTAATTCTAGGGCTTATTGATGGAAATGAAAAAGCGGATGAGCCGACTAAAAAAAGGTGAGCGCTGCTTATGATTGACCGAGCAGGAAAGGCTTGGAACCAAGCGCGGGGCTGCAAAGTGTAGAAGATCATGCGCAGGTTTTACAAACTTAGACTAACAAATTTACTTTTATCATTGAAAAAAAAGAGGACTTTAGGTTCATGATGGGTATTCTAACTGGACACTGTCTTCTGGTATCAAATGCTTTTATATCAGGTATTGTCAGCGGTAGCAGATGTAGGAACTGCGGGTTGGGAGAGGAAGCGATTGCGCATGTTTTGTGCTCGTGCTCTGCGCTCGCGAGGCTTAGACTATAGCTATTAGGATTGGCACAACTATCAGATTTAGAAGCAACAAGTAGCATAGGTACTAGTAAGCTTCTAGTATTT
This sequence comes from Eurosta solidaginis, assembly GCF_040869045.1. Taxonomy (NCBI): domain Eukaryota; kingdom Metazoa; phylum Arthropoda; class Insecta; order Diptera; family Tephritidae; genus Eurosta; species Eurosta solidaginis. Next base: position 203,913,228 of record NC_090323.1, on the reverse strand, counting down.
GCCAAGAGGTGGGAGGTTTTTTGTAACACAGGTCCTGGTTTCTGATAGGGGTTTTCAGTTTGGTCGTTGAATAAACTTATGATACCACTATGGACTCGTTGAGTCTGTGTGAGGTTCTTACGGATCAGCGAGTTCAACCTAACCTCACCCCTGTCGGGGCCACTCGAATTTCACTGTAGCCTCAGCGGTGGTACGAAGTGAATGCGAAATTATGCTCCAGCGCGGCGTTAGTGGGATTTAAGGCATGCTTGTCGGAAAAGGCAACTAAAATGCGAATCTCATATCCAGGTGAGCCTTTACATAAACAATTTAATAAACCTCGGATAGGATTTTCTTTTATAATGATGCCCATGCTTAACGTTTCAAGTGCTTTGATTTGAGGGAAAGGTACCAACGTGCGGCTGGTTGATGTTCTTGTAAAGGCAAATGATGGCATCATCACCATACAGAAAAAGCGAAAGGCGCCTTGCGATGTCCACTACAGTGGTGATAAGGAGGGAAGCGCAAGTCGTAGTATCGGCGAGCTCACCTACCACACCGAAGCTTCTGGATTCAGGGAAAGCCCCAACATCTTTTAGAAAAGGTTTGCCTAAGCGTAGTCTACCGAGGAGCTAGTGGTTTGGCAAACACTCTGAGTGTATTTCTACCATTAAAAGCTTCTCAGCGAAAATTGATCTGCCTTTCAGAAGCCATTAGGAGCATCACGCAAATTGGAAAAGAGGTTCGCCCTTAATCTTCTTGGAAGTATTTGATGCCTGTGTTTGTTTTGTTTTAAAAAAATTACCAAATGATGGCACTTTGTTTATATGTGATTTTTTATTAATTAAGTAATTTTTTTAGTTATTTATTAAGTTTAGTTTGTTCAGTACGATTTTCAATTACGATAATTTGTCTTTTCAAATCCGACTTTTTTTTTATTTTTTTTTTTCATTTTTAATATTATTTCGATAAAAATATCGTCCACAGGCATCAACACCGCTGCTGATGTAGCAAATTTAGTAGCAATGGCATTTTCCAAAACCAAACCAAACTTTATGTCAATGTTTCAAACAAAACAAAAACAACCAAGCAATGATGATAGTGAAGCTGAAGCATCCCAGCAGGAAAATAGTTCACAGGAAAAACAAGCGTCGATGAAAAATGAGCATCGTCAAAAACAATATCACCAACAACAATCACAAGAGCAGAACGAAAGTGATGAAGAGCCCAGACAACCGTCAACTAAGCAAGAATTTAGCCCAACTCGTTTTGTGGCAGGTGTATTACGTATGATTGGCTTTGATGCCAGCAAATTGGGTGCATTGGCATTGAATGCAATTGTAATGATTGCAGAGGCGGTAAGTGGCATGAAAATATAACAACACACGTACACTGTGGCTCATTTCCTGAGTGTCTTTCAGATTTTCTTCCATAAAAATATTACAACTTTTTTTTTGAAGTACAAATTTTGAAAATTTTATTCAAATTTTAAAAAACTTCCCGAATTATCGTACGGTTTGACGACCGCCGTAGTGTGGTAGCGTGTTTCGCCTACCACTCCGAAGATCCTGCATTCAACGCCCGGACAAACCAACATAAAAATATTTAGAAACACGTTTTTTCAGGTAAAAAAAAACGTCTTTTTAAAGAGTGGTCGGCAGTGATTTGGCAAATACTCCGAGTGTATTTCTGCCATGAAAAGCGTTTCAGTGAAAACTCATCTGCCTTGCAGATGCCGCTCGTATTCGGCGTAAAACATGCAATTCCGAACCCGCCAATTTGTAGGAAGAACAAGGGTGTCTAATTTCGGATGTAACCGAACATTAGATACTCAGCGTGAGCTTCAATTGTACAGTTCATTTCATTTAAAAAAATGTCTCTCAATTTCTCAACTATTTTTCGCCAAGATATAGCTTATTTTTCTAGTCTACGGCCTTTTAAAACTTCTATATATATAAAAGCAGGCGTGGCCTTTAATCGATCCCGTCCATTTTTACTAGAAATATTTTCTGCTATAAGGAAAATATGTGTACCCAATTTTATTGCGATAAGTTAATTTTTCTTCGAGTCATGGCTCCCGAAACATAGAAAATTGCTTAGTAAAAAAAGGGACAGTGTCACGCCCATTTTACATTTTTTTTATTATTTTCTAACTTATTCTTATAATTCCATTTAGAAAGTAAAATACCATTAATATTAAGATCTTTTTCGCTTATTATATTCGTCTACGACCCTTTTAAAAGTATTTTATATAAATGTGAGTTGTCCTCAACCGATCTCGTCCATTTTTTCTAGAAATATTTCCTGCTATTCAGAACATATGTGTACCCAATCTTATCACCATCCGGTAATTTTTCTTCGAGTTATGGCTCCCGAAATATAGAAAATTACTTAGGTGCCACGGCCATTTTCAAAAATTTTAATTTTTTCCTAATTCTTGTTATAATTCCACTGGGGAAAAGAAATATAGTTGATATACAGCTCTTTTTTGCAAATATAAAGCTTATTTGATTCGTCCACGACCCCTTTAAAAATTTTTTATATAAAAATGGGCCTGGTCGTTAACCGATTTCTTTAGTTTTTCTTCGAAGCATTCGTAAAAGTAAAGGCAGGCTCTCTGCTGAATTATGTTATGATAGTGTAAGGAATTTAGGGAAACTCAACTTATTTTACCTTCTGCTAACGTTCGTATCGCTAAACTGTTGGATAAATAACTTCAATATTCAATAATGCAAAAATGGTATTTATTAGGCTACTTTGAAAGTACTTCACAATAACACTTAACTTCACAACTGATAGCGTTCTTAAATCAAACTGATTACGGACTACTCAGCTTCTGCTGCTTTTATACTCTCTGCCTAAATGTCTAGACGTTTCTTCTTCTAGAATCCTTTACCTGGTCACCAGCCATACGTGCGTGTTTTTGTAGAGTGTATCCATATGCGTGTGTATATGTGAGCGAAGTAGTAGCTGATGATGACATGCGTTTGTGAGTATCTCTCTGCTGCTTGTATTAATATTCGTCACAATAGGTTTAACGGTTTTTGAAGGGTCATATTTTCTCGTGTAAATCAAAATAACAATCATATAGAGTATTCATTCACTTTAGTGAGTGACAGTAACCCTGAATGTCTTTATGAAATTTTAGGTATTATCTAGTGGTGGCTGAATGTTAAGCGCCAATTATGTAAGTAAGTAAGGCTGAATGTGAGCGACTGCGATGCAAAGTGTCACGGCGTCATACATAATCTGGCCCTAAAATAACACTGCAGTAAAGGTATTTTCGCAAAGGTATAATAATATAAAAGTATAACCGTCTTCGGTGCTTCCAAACCTCTTTTATATTAAAGTGGGCGTGGCGCTTATCCGATTTCTTAAATTTTTTGCAATATTATTTAGGGTTATAAGCAAAATGTGCCAAGTGGTATTCGAGTTATGGTTCCTGATATGTACGTACGAAAATGCTGGGTCAGAAGTGGGCTGTGCCACGCCCATATGACCAGACCGCTTTTTGTAAATTTAAATTGGAGGTTGATATTTCAAACTATTTCTTTATTGGAGCCGCAGTATTTACCGAACAATCAAGTTTTAGGTGTTTCCCAAAATTGTATATATACATGAAATGGGCGTGGTTATCGTCCGATTTCGTTCGGACGGATGGGCGGTGCCAGCTTAAACCCAGTTCTCCACTGGCACTCTACGTGTAGATGAGAAACGAGCTACTTTATGAGGCTCAAGTATGCATGGATTTCTTTTTTTACTCTATGTAAAATTAAAAACAACTGGAATTGTTAGAGCAAAATATCCGAGCTACTGGGTCGATTTCTTTAATTGAAGTTTTAAAACGACAACAGGGCGCAAGATGAGTTTAGGTGATCTTCCACTCAGCCGGCTATATGTGGAAAGCTTGAATGTGTTAAATTAACAGAAGAAACGCATACTTGAAATAAAATATAACATGGTTTTGAGCCACTGTAAATAACAATCTTACTCTTATAACTGACTTTCTCATATTCTTTCCGTTCCATATACCACAATAATTTAGATCGGCAGTGTGTTTATGCCACCAGCAACACGTGCCAGTGATGGTTATCCACCTTCAGCAGCTTACGACAACGATGATGAAGGCGTACCGGAAGCTTTATCTCGTGGTAATCGAGAAACCCATCAGCCGCGCAAGTTACGTGAAGGTACACCAATCGATTGGTATTTAGAAAATCCAAATGAAAGAATGAGTCGGTTATTGAATGATGCTTTAGATTCACAACTAACCGAGCGTATTACGGAAATGATTGAACGTGTTGAAGAGAAGCAAGGTGGACAAGCTGGTTGTATAAAGTTGTTGATGTGCAAGAGTTCACCGATTATTTGGGGCATGCAAAGAGCGGTGAGTGAGCGTGTAACTGGTAGATCATCGAACATAACCAATGAGAATGCGAGTGAAGAGCAGGAAAAGGAGAAGAAAGCGAAGTCGCAGAAAAAACTATTTTCCGCTGAAGGATTGTTTGCCTATTTTCCGACAATGGATGAGTTTCGTAAACATGGCGATGTATGTGATGAGCGTTTTGGCAAACAATGTAATGTGGGTGCTGGTGCTAATGGTGCCGAAGAGAAGGGCACGAATAAACGTACGGAGAAAGAAAACACCGATGATAGTAGGAATGCAGGAAAGAAAGGAGAATAGAAATAAATTTTTAGTTATTTAAGACGTTTACGAATTAAATATAAGATAACATTTCAAGCCTTTGTTCCGAAAGTATCTCGAAATTATCCTGTAACTATACGGAAACCGTATACTTTTCCTAAATTATCTAGAGCAAAAATCTATATGAACCATATAAATATGAAAGCTCGGATCTCTGGATGTTCAAATATTTTCCTTTGTGGTGCGTTTGAGCCAAAAAAAAAATTTATGAAATTAGGCAAAAATAGCTAATAGTCTGGAAGGATCTACTGACTATTTTCGCCCCTCCTGGGAAGAGTTAATTACTAAATGATTCATAGATGGTCGAAACCTATCCGGAAGTCGCCCTGAAATGATAACGAAAATAGGCCCAAAACTGTTCCGATACAGATCCAGATCAATCCCAAAATGATCCTTAAATAATCCTGAAAAAGTCCCAAGCGAAAGCATTTTTGGTATGGGACCAGTAGCGAAATAGTCCTGCAACAAAGCAGTCTCGAATACAAAGCCGAAACAGTCGCGAATAAATTCAGAGAATATATCGAAAACAATCTTTAGGTGGTTTTGAAATGATCTATTCTGAAATGATTGGAATGTATTCCCGAAAATATCACGAATCAGTAAAAAAAACTTCGAAGCGTCGTCGAAGTGATTGATGATTGTCCGAAAAACATTTCCGAAACTATCCAGCACATATTCCGAAATATCCCAAAATTTATTCTAAAATACTTCTGAAAAAATGTCGGTATGATCCGGGATAGTACCGCAGTCATCGTTCCGGAATATTCACGAAGTAATACAGATATATCTATAGTCATCCCAAAAAAAACCAAAATTGATACCTAAATGTGCGAATATATGATTGTCTCTAGCCTAAACAAGAAAAGTGGAATCCATCTCCCCCCCCCCCCCCCCCCCCCCCGCAAATACCTGCGGATAGCTTCACAATCAGTCAGCCACCGCGATTTCTTCGAAGTTGTCGCAGTGACAAAAAAAAACAGGAACATGAATATTTGCCGACTCTAGAACTTACAAGCGAACACCTTGAAAAGTTACAAATTCTATAACCTAACGCAAATAAAATTGGTTTGTCCAAGTTGTCTACACTTGACAGAAGTTATCATTGATAAGCTTTTGTGGCTTACGATATTTGCTCGCCAAATCATATAGACCGTTCAGCTCAATTGCAAAAGACTCGTAATACTATGTTCAAACAGAAAAATAAATTGAGGCTATTTCGATTTAACTTGAGTGGTGTTCATACAACTCTATTTAGCTTACACAATAGTAATTTGATAGCTGGTTGGCTCATCTCTACAGTAAGAACATATCTTTGTTGAGACTGTCAAAATGTGCGTGTTGGTATTAGGTGCATGGAATGAAATGAAAACATAAAACTTTGAAATGTATGTGTGTTGTAAGAAAATGTGTTCAATGTTTTGGCTTCATTTTGATTTTGCCATCTTCTTTTGACAGTCCCTACTCCAGTGAAATGAAAGACATAAAATCAGCTGATGAGATGAGCCAACCATATAGTTCAACCATGCGAAACTGACTTTTAATATACTCAATAAACACACTTTACAATGTTACATTTGCAGTTTGAAGCAATTTATTACGCAATTTTTTTTAAATTGGCAATTTATTATTACAATTTATTATATGACAAATTGCGTAATAAATTGCCCAAATAGTATAAATTGCCAATTTGGTGTGTGTTTGAACCTAGTATAATGCCCATAGCTCACTTGTAAAACACAATACACGTCAATGAAAGATAATAAAATGTTACATTTTCTTGTTTACATTACATTATTTACTCATTACCTACTTGAACCAAGTTGTTATTTAAACAAGTAAGGAAGGTTAAGTTCGGGTGTAACCGAACATTACATACTCAGTTGAGAGCTATGGTGACAACATAAGGGAAAATAACCATGTAGGAAAATGAACCGAGGGAAAACCTGGAATGTGTTTGTATGACATGCATATCAAATGAAAGGCATTAAAGAGTATTTTATGAGGGAGTGGGCCATAGTTCTATAGGTGGACGCCATTTAGGGATATAGCCATAAAGGTGGATCAGGGTTGACTCTAGAATGCGTTTGTACAATATTGTTATCAAATGAAAGGTGTTAATGAGTATTTTAAAAGGGAGTAATCCTTAGTTCCATAGGTGGACGCCGTTTCGAGATATCGCCATAAAGGTGGACCAGGGGTGACCCTAGAATTTGTTTGTACAATATGGGCATCAAACGAATGGTGTTAATGAGTATTTTAAAAGGGAGTGGGCCTTAGTTCTATAGGTGGATGCCGTTTCGAAATATCGCCATAAGAGTGGACCAGGGGTGACTCTAGAATATGTTTGTACGATATGGGTATCAAATTTTAAGGTATTAATGAGGGTTTTAAAAGGGAGTGATGGTTGTTGTATAGGTGGTCACCTTTTCGAGATATCGCCATAAAGGTGGATCAGGGGTGACTCTAGAATGAGTTTGTACGATATGGGTATCAAATGAAAGGTGTTAATGAGTATTTGAAAAGGGAGTAATACTAAGTTCCATAGGTGGACGCCGTTTCGAGATATCGCCATAAAGGTGGACCAGGGGTGACCCTAGAATTTGTTTGTACAATATGGGTATCAAAAGAAAGGTGTTAATGAGTATTTTAAAAGGGAGTAATCCTTAGTTCCATAGGTGGACGCCGTTTCGAGATATCGCCACAAAGGTGGGCCAGGGGTGACTCTAGAATTCGTTTGTAAAATATGGGTATCAAACGAAAGGAGTTAATGAGTATTTTAAAAGGGAGTGGGTCTTAGTTCTATAGGTGGACGCCTTTTCGAGGTATCGCAATAAAGGTGGACCAGGGGTGACTCTAGACTTTGTTTGTGCGATATAGGTATCAAATGAAAGGTGTTAATGAGTATTTTTAAAAGGGAGTGGGCCTTCGTTCTTTGGTGTTCGCCTTTTCGAGATATCGCCATAAAGGTGGACCAGGGGTGACTTTAGAATATGTGTGTACGATATGGGTATCAAATGAAAGGTGTTAATGAGTATTTTAAAAGGGCGTGGGGCTTAGTTCTATAGGTGGACGCCTTTTCGAGATATCGCCATAAAGGTGGACCAGGGGTGACTCTAGAATGAGTTTGTACGATATGGGTATCAAATTAAAGGCATTAATGAGAGTTTTAAACGCGAGTGGTGGTAGTTGTATATGTGAAGGCGTTTTCCAGATATCGACCAAAATGTGGACCAGGGTGACCCAGAACATTATCTGTTGGATACCGCTAATTTATTTATATATGTAATACCTTCAAAGACTTTAAGGGTTTTTTATTTCGCCCCGCAGAACTTTTTCATTTTCTTCTACTTAATATGGTAGGTGTCACAACCATTTTATAAAGTTTTTTCTGAAGTTATATTTCGCGTCAATAAAACAATCCAATTACCTTACCATGTTTCATCCCTTTTTTCGTATTTGGTATAGAATTATGACATTTTTTTCATTTTTCGTAATTTTCGAAATCGAAAAAGTGGGCGTGGTCATAGTCGGATATCGTTCATTTTTCATACCAAAATAAAGTGAGTTCAAGTAAGCACGTGAACTAAGTTCATTAAAGATATGTCGATTTTTGCTCAAGTTATCGTGTTAACGGCCATGCGGAAGGACAGACGGACGACTGTGTATAAAAACTGGGCGTGGCATCAACCGATTCCACCCATTTTCACAGAAAACAGTTAACGTCATAAAATCTATGCCCCTACCAAATTTCAAAAGGATTGGTTAATTTTTGTTCGACTTATGGCGTTAAAAGTATCCTAGACAAATTAAATGAAAAAGGGCGGAGCCACCCCCATTTTGAAAATTTCTTTTATTTTTGTATTTTGTTGCACCACATCATTACTGGAGTTGAATGTTGACATAATTTACTTATATACTGTAAAGATATTACATTTTTTGTTAAAATTTTACTTTAAAAAAAATTTTTTTTTAAAGTGGGCGTGGTCCTTCTCCGATTTTGCTAATTTTTATTAAGCGTACATATAGTAATAGGAGTAACGTTCCTGCCAAATTTCATCATGATATCTTCAACGACTGCCAAATTACAGCTTGCAAAATTTTTAAATTACCTTCTTTTAAAAGTGGGCGGTGCCACGCCCATTGTCCAAAATTTTACTAATTTTCTATTCTGCGTCATAAGTTCAACTCATCTACCAAGTTTCGTCGCTTTATCTGTCTTTTGTAATGAATTATCGCACTTTTTCGGTTTTTCGAAATTTTCGATATCGAAAAAGTGGGCGTGGTTATAGTCCGATATCGTTCATTTTAAATAGCGATCTGAGATGAGTGCTCAGGAACCTACATACCAAATTTCATCAAGATACCTCAAAATTTACTCAAGTTATCGTGTTAACGGACGGACGGACGGACATGGCTCAATCAAATTTTTTTTCGATCCTGATTATTTTGATATATGGAAGTCTATATCTATCTCGATTCCTTTATATATGTACAACCAACCGTTATCCAATCAAACTTAATATACTCTGTGAGCTCTGCTCAACTGAGTATAAAAAAAAGTTTGCACCCTTGCACCCTGCACAGTTGAGCAGAGCTCACAGAGTATATTAAGTTTGATTGGATAACGGTTGGTTGTACATATATAAAGGAATCGAGATAGATATAGCCTTCCATATATCAAAATAATCAGGATCGAAAAAAAAATTGATTGAGCCATGTCCGTCAGATAAAGCGACGAAACTTGGTAGATGAGTTGAATTTATGACGCAGAATAGAAAATTAGTAAAATTTTGGACAATGGGCGTGGCACCGCCCACTTTTAAAAGAAGGTAATTTAAAACTTTTGCAAGCCGTGATTTGTCAGTCGTTGAAGATATCATGATGAAATTTGGCAGGGACGTTACTCCTATTACTATATGTACGCCTAATAAAAATTAGCAAAATCGGAGAAGGACCACGCCCACTTTAAAAAAAATTTTTTTTTAAGTAAAATTTTAACAAAAAATTTAATATCTTTACAGTATATAAGTAAATTATGTCAACATTCAACTCCAGTAATGATATGGTGCAACAAAATACAAAAATAAAAGAAAATTTCAAAATGGGCGTGGCTCCGCCCTTTTTCATTTAATTCGTCTAGGATACTTTTAACGCCATAAGTCAAACAAAAATTAACCAATCCTTTTGAAATTTGGTAGGGGCATAGATTTTATGATGTTAACTGTTTTCTGTGAAAACGGGCGAAATCGGTTGATGCCACGCCCAGTTTTTATACTCAGTCGTTCGTCTGTCCTTCCGCATGGCCGTTAACACGAAAACTTGAGCAAAAATCGACATATCTTTAATGAACTTAGTTCACGTACTTACTTGAACTCACTTTATCTTGGTATTAAAAATGAACGAAATCCGACAATGACCACGCCCACTTTTTCGATATCGAAAATTACGAAAAATGAAAAAATGCCATAATTCTATACCAAATACGAAAAAAGGGATGAAACATGGTAATTGGATTGGTTTATTGACGCGAAATATAACTTTAGAAAAAACTTTATAAAATGGTTGTGACACCTACCATATTAAGTAGAAGAAAATGAAAAAGTTCTGCAGGGCGAAATAAAAAACCCTTAAAATCTTGGCAGGTATTACATATATAAATAAATTAGCGCTATCCAACAGATGATGTTCTGGGTCACCCTGGTCCACATTTTGGTCGATATCTGGAAAACGCCTTCACATATACAACTACCACCACTCCCTTTTAAAACTCTCATTAGTATCTTTAATTTGATACCCATATCGTACAAACACATTCTAGAGTCACCCTTGGTTCACCTTTATGGCGATATCTCGAAAAGGCGTCCACCTATAGAACTAAGCCTCACGCCCTTTTAAAATACTCATTAACACCTTTCATTTGATACCCATATCGTACAAACAAAGTCTAGAGTCACCCCTGGTCCACCTTTATTGCGATACCTCGAAAAGGCGTCCACCTATAGAACTAAGGCCCCCTCCCTTTTAAAATACTCATTAACACCTTTCGTTTGATACCCATATTGCACAAACGAATTCTAGAGTCACCCCTAGTCCACCTTTATGGCGGTATCTCGAAACGGCGTCCACCTATGGAACTAAGGATTACTCCCTTTTAAAATACTCATTAACAACTTTCTTTTGATACCCATATTGTACAAACAAATTCTAGGGTCACCCCTGCTCCACCTTTATGGCGATATCTCGAAACGGCGTCCACCTATGGAACTAATGATTACTCCCTTTTAAAATACTCATTAACACCTTTCTTTTGATACCCATATTGTACAAACAAATTCTAGGGTCACCCCTGCTCCACCTTTGTGGCGATATCTCGAAAATGCGACCACCTATACAACAACCACCACTCCCTTTTAAAACCCTAATTAATACCTTTAATTTGATACCCATATCATACAAACACATTCTAGAGTCACCCCTGGTCCACCTTTATGGCGATATTTCGAAACGGCGTCCACCTATAGAACTAAGGCCCACTCCCTTTAAAATACTCATTAACACCTCTCGTTAGATGCCCATATTGTTCAAACAAATTCTAGGGTCACCCCTGGTCCACCTTTTTGGCGATATCTCGAAACGGCGTCCACCTATGGAACTAAGGATTACTCCCTTTTAAAATACTCATTAACACCTTTCTTTTGATACCCATATTGTACAAACAAATTCTAGGGTCACCCCTGGTCCACCTTTATGGCGATATCTCGAAACGGCGTCCACCTATGGAACTAAGGATTACTCGCTTTTAAAATACTCATTAACACCTTTCATCGCCTTTATGGCGATATATCGAAAAGGCGACCACCTATACAACAACCACCACTCCCTTTTAAAACCCTCATTAATACCTTTAATTTGATACCCATATCATACAAACACATTCTAGAGTCACCCCTGGTCCACCTTTATGGCGATATTTCGAAACGGCGTCCACCTATAGAACTAAGGCCCACTCCCTTTAAAATACTCATTAACACCTCTCGTTAGATGCCCATATTGTTCAAACAAATTCTAGGGTCACCCCTGGTCCACCTTTTTGGCGATATCTCGAAACGGCGTCCACCTATGGAACTAAGGATTACTCCCTTTTAAAATACTCATTAACACCTTTCTTTTGATACCCATATTGTACAAACAAATTCTAGGGTCACCCCTGGTCCACCTTTTTGGCGATATCTCGAAACGGCGTCCACCTATGGAACTAAGGATTACTCCCTTTTAAAATACTCATTAACACCTTTCTTTTGATACCCATATTGTACAAACAAATTCTAGGGTCACCCCTGGTCCAGCTTTATGGCGATATCTCGAAACGGCGTCCACCTATGGAACTAAGGATTACTCCCTTTTAAAATACTCATTAACACCTTTCTTTTGATACCCATATTGTACAAAGAAATTCTAGGGTCACCCCTGGTCCACCTTTATGGCGATATCTCGAAACGGCGTCCACCTATGGAACTAAGGATTACTCCCTTTTAAAATACTCATTAACACCTTTCATTTGATTCCCATATCGTACAAACGCATTCTAGAGTCAACCCTGATCCACCTTTATTTCTATATCCCTAAATGGCGTCCACCTATAGAACTATGGCCCACTCCCTCATAAAATACTCTTTAATGCCTTTCATTTGATACACATGTCATACAAACACATTCCAGGGTTTCCCTCGGTTCATTTTCCTACATGGTTATTTTCCCTTATGTTGTCACCATAGCTCTCAACTGAGTATGTAATGTTCGGTTACACCCGAACTTAACCTTCCTTACTAGTTTTATTTTCACTTAACCTTGCTTAGGTCACTACATATTTATTTTTATAGCGCCACAATTTATTTACGTAACTAAAAATAAATATAATCAAAAATTTCCAAGTCCCAGCAAATACTGATAAGATTCATAATCAAATTTAGAACGCTCTAGATACTACAGACACTACAGATGTAGTCGAAATATCGTTATTGCGATTGATGGAATTTTTGTGTTATTCATTAAATCATTATTGAGAAAATCACGCAAGTCACATAATCTTAGAGCAAACTATAGGTAATTAGAAATAAGTGGAGAAATGAGTTACACATGATTGTATCTTTTAGAGGTAGTAAGGACCACACTCAACTTATCAGATAGCTTGTGAGGCTCGGGTTACCTTATTTATAACTCATCAAATGCAATTCAACGGATCTGGCGCCTGAGCAAGTACCTGCTGAAATGCAGGATGCCGCTGGGAGATTGTTCTAGCTTTCAACTACAGATAAAATGTATGAGTAGTTTCATTAGAGTTAATATACACAAATCTTCATCCGCACATTATTATTTTACGATGAAAAGCTAGTTTTTTGCATCCCTGTGACGCATATAGCTGAGTCATCTTGATAACCTTCTGCGCCAAGATGATTATTTTCAACACATGGCGGAACCATACAAGTTGGCAGCAGGGTCACAAACATAAAGAAAAATGCCATGTATTTTGTTTTTGTAAAACGATGGTCTAATAACAAAGTCGTACGGCGCATGAAGTTGAAGTGTCAAATCATATTAAAAAACTACCAATCAGCTGATTTCCGGCGGTCACCTATGCCACCATGTTTCAACATATGAAGAAGTTCGCTTTTATCTATAGAATTCACAAAAGCGGAAATAGTACAAACTCTAAATGTCATCCCCTATCAGCCATTATTGAGTCAGTTGCTCTTCCTAGCTCCAAACTGATTTATCTTCTCTTTAACATTGATATCGCCTTGCTAATAATAACTTGTTCTACAGCGGAATATTTTGGATATCATATATACGGTATTCAGGTTCGTTAAACCTTTTAAATTTTTACTGTAAGAGTACTTATTGCAGATTCCGTGGTTTTACTTGTTCATGATTTATTCCTGTATAGGGGAGTTTCTTTGGATTGTTTCCAAGTATATTGATCTAAATTTTCGATTTTCGCCGACTATTGGATGACTTTCACCGGAGTCCAGATGTTAGATTTGTATCTCAGTGCAGATATACCTCGCCCCTCGACCTTTTTGAAGACGCAGTGGTTTCAAAAGATTAGTCATTTTATGACCATGTTCGTTACAATCAGCTCCATGAGGACTTGCATATATGTTGATTGAGAGTTTAGATGTGCTCTTCCGAATCCTCACAATCGTTTCATGGGCCATCTTAACATCCCATAAGAGATTATATTCTATTCTAGCGCGCTCAGTACTGAAGCTCACAGTCAACGAGCTAATTGGACCTTATCAGAGTTGCTTCAATACTAAGTAAGTCTACTATGTAATAGATTTTCACAATGGGTTTAATCTTGGATCTGTGGTAGAAACCATATCACTTTGGGCCGCGTGATATGGGGTAATGTGATGTGTTATGATGATATGGCAAAGAAACAAATTAATTTTGCTGGCAAGAATTTAACGGAAATATTAAGATAACGATAAAGGAACTAGGTATGACGCTTATCGAACCTGTCAGACGGTTTGATAAATTTCGTCAAGTCTTTTAAGATATCCATTGACGGATCGATCATGCAGTAATGCCTGGCATCACTTAAAGCGGGGCCTTGTATTTAGCTTAGATTCATCTGTATGGAGGAAGTCGGTTTAAGTGGAAACACACTAAACAGCCATTCTGTTCCAGTCCACGCTTATTAAAAAGATAGGTTAAAGTTTCTTTTTGATAAAAATCTTATCATTTTCATATTAATATTCCACTCTTTGTTTCATTAAAAAAAAATAGTATATAACTTTGTACTTATACAGTATTTATTTTTATTTAAAGCAGCGCAATTATCAATTGACTTATCAATGTCTCCTATGATGTAATGCTTGAGTGGAGATAGAAGCAATTAGGGATACCGTCTACAAACATTTTCATTAGACTGTTTCAGAAAGCAAAGAAAACTGTTTATTAAAATATCTCTATCTAAAAGATCTCTTTATTGTGATTGTTCTCTTTAAATGAGGCAAATTTAGCATAGATTGAGAAAAACCTTGAAGTTTTTTATACAACTTAGGGGAAATGAATAAATGCGTAGAGGAAAAATTTCATCTTGAGTTTTTTTCAACTAATCGTCTCAAATATTACAAACCTTTCTTAGCCTTACTTTTAAATTAATTTCCTAAAAACCAATAGTGCCTTATGGCGGATTCCGACTAAGCGCACCCAAATTCATGGGAGTATTTGTATGTATCGCATTACCAGATGCACCAATTTCTTTTATGTAGCAGAAAATAAAATATATTTGGATGGGTAGCTTCGAAAAAGGATGAACACTATTTTTCCTAAAAGATCAATCTCTAAAAAAATTTGTTTTGTTCTGATTCCCAGTCGAATTTGCACAGCATTATTTCATCCGCTTTTGAAATGAAGAAAAAGTGGTTTTTTGAGTTGGTCTAATCTGTATGTAGGCATGTGCGTAGGGTGCTATATAGAACAACAGTGCTTGTCATTCGATTTGATTGGAGCGTGTGAGACGGTTCAATTAAAAATATAGCTTTTATGACAAATTATACAAAGCGATTGGGAGCAGGTATCGCGTATTCCTGATCAGATTCTTTATTAGCAAAAAAACTGTGCTAAAAAATTTTCCATAAATTCCGTCGAGGGTACCAAGTACTCGGTACTTCGATGTGTAAACATACAGCTGTACGTTTAGAAAACTTATGTTTTTAAATTATCTAGAGCACACTCAGGAATTAAAGCTTAAGCTAACTTTACCAGAAACAAATACTTTCGAACTTTCTATGAAGAGCTTCGTCAGGTTCTTATCTGTAACAACCGATACCAATAAGTTTTTGTTTTACTATCGCCTGGTGAATTATGATCGTCGAGTTACCGGTTCGTTATCGGCTTGTCATCGCCGAGTAATCGCTTTTCATTTGTTTCTTAGTGGCTTCTCATCGACGGTGTCATCGATTTTATTATGAACTTTTATCGCTATCTGTTTTATTTAAAACCGACGAGTCGCCATTAACAAATGGATAACGCGCCAAACACAAATTGATAGCGCTTCGATAAGAATCCCTTTAACTTTTCGATAGCAAATTGACAACGAATCGATAGCTTGTCGATATCAAATCGATAGCTTTTTGATAACATATCAATAACTTTTCGTTAATAATGAATAATTTTTCGATAATAAATTGAGAATTTTTTGATAACATAACGATAACTTTCGATAACAAATATAACAAATCTTGTTTCTGATTTCTTTTCGATGATAACTCAATGACGATTAGGTAACTTTTAGATAAAAAATCGATACATTTTGTAAAACATCGATAACTTTTCGATAAATAATGGATAACTTTTCTATAAATAACAAATCGATTACCTTCGACATCTTTTTGATAAAGAAAAGGTGACGTTTTGATGAATAGTCGATACATTTTCGATAGTAAATCGATAACTCCATCATCATATGATAAGATATTGACAACTTTTCTATAAATAATCTATAACTTTTCGATAACAAATCTGATAAACTTGGTAATCGATAGAAAATGGATAACACTCCGATAACAAATCGATAACTCGTAACGTCGTCGATAACACCTCTATTACAAAACTTTCTTCCCCTTTCCCCTTCCCGTCCCTACCCTTCCCATTCCTTCCTTTCCTATCCTTTCCTTGTCTTGATTTGCTGTATGCTTTGCTCATATCAACTATACTACATTGTAGTGACTACATTCTGCATTGCCCCATACAGCATAATAATCCTTTACACTAAGCCTACCCTCTTACATTACGCTTCCGGATTCCCCATATCCTGAGCAAACATTTTAACACGTCAGAAAATGCTTTATTAAGCTGTACGACAGAGCACAGATGTGATTGTAGTGTGGGGAGAGACAGGTAGCTTGGTGGACACTACATATAGCATATTGCTGGTCACGACGAAACTAATCAATCTCTTCCCATTGGCTACAGCACCAAAGTTAAATTCCTTGCCTGTGGTGCTTTTTTACAAAAGCAATCGTCATCTACCTCTCAGAGCAAGCGCAAGCCACTCGATTGGGTGAGCACGCCAGGTTTAATACGTCATTCTTATTAGAGCTTACGATTTCTTCTCGAACACAAGCGAGATTTTCGAGACCTGAGAAATCTAGAAATCGGCTTCTCACGAGATTCTCGTGTCTCGAAGTACTCGTAAATCTCGCGAGCTTCTCGACATAAACTTAATTGCTGTATGGACAGTATTTATATACTTGATTTTTTTAAGTTGTGAATTTTGAACATTTAACTCAAAACATTTTTATTATACTACATGCATATAATTTTGTTCACAATATTTCATTTTTTAAACGAAACATCGAGAATATGGCTTCTCGCGAGATTCTCGAATCTCGAAATACTCCTAATACTCGCGAGCTTCTCGACTTTAAATTCTCACGAGATTTTCGAATCTCGAAATACTCGTAATACTCCCGAGCTTCTCGACTTTCAATTCAGTCGCTGCATTGACAGTATTCTATACATTTCGGTATTTTTTAGTTGTGGTTTTGTGGAAATTTTCGCTTGTGCACCAAAAGAAATCGTAAGCTCTATATAAAACAGCCAATAAATCGATTAAATTCAATGTCGAGAAGCTCGCGAGCCTTACGAGTCGAGAATCTCACGAGAAATCTCTTCTCGAACAAGTTCGAGAAATCGTAAGCTCTAGTTCTTATTAAATTGAACCTATCAGCCTTAAATACTTTTCTATAGCAACAATAAATACCGGCATTTTAATAAATATTTACATGCATATACATTTTTAAATATGCATTCATGTTTGTCATGCCACCATTCAGTTACATAATCAATTGGTAATTGGTAATAGAATGTAATATTTTGACAGCATGTAAAGTAACTTTGCTTCCGAAAAAAAAAATTTGCAACGAAAATTAAGTAACCTAACCTTTATTCAATTTAAAAAGGGATACAGTTAAAAATAGATTGTAACCAGATTAGGCGCTAAAAATGAACCGGATCCATACTGGAATACTCAATCAAAATCATTGTTGAGGATAAAAAGTTACTCATACGACATGTCGAACCCACCTTAAACTTTCCCATAAGGGCGAATTAGGAAAAACCTTCGCTTTCTACTCCCGTTGGCCATATTTTAATTAACAACTAAAGCAGATTAATATTTTACTTTCACTATTTAATGACACATACATACATACGTTCCCATAATTTTATTTCAATAAAATATTGTTTTTATATACCACAAAAATTAGTTCTACTTCAATGCGCCATGTAAGTACAATTGGCGTGCTATAAAAACACGTCTGCGCTTATGTAAATACTTATTGGCATTAATAGCATTTCAAATATATTAGCAATACATTTTGGCATTCAAATGCCGGCAAATAAAACCACATAAATAAACACAGTAAAATGGAAAACCAATATTTGGATTTGATAACACGAAATAGGTGAGCTTAGGGCACGTTTGTCATTAGCAGTGTTGCCAGAGATTTTCAGAAAAAAGGCTAGATTGAAAAAAATAAAATGCTATAAAAGGCTAATAAAACGCTAAGAAAAAATCTAAAAGTTTAAGGCAGCTTTCTAAGCATTTTATAAATTTTTTCATAACAGACATAACAGAATAAAAATTTAAATTAATTTTTACTCAAATTTCATAAGATGCTAAGTGTGTTTTAATTTAAAAGGGATACATGATAAATAAAACTCCACTATAGTCTATAAGTTTTCGTAATATGTTTGAGGTAAATGGTTTTTTATTTGCAAAATAAGAATGAATAAAACTATTTTCATTTTAAAGAACCTATGAAAGATGTAAACTCTACGTTCCACACAGCCTGCGAACCTCGTTTTCAAGATTTTTGGAATGTGTTTTACATAGACTCCAGACGATATCTGGCAAATAAATTTTCGAAGGAAATATTTTCATTACACTATCTGGGCTGGCCGAACCACTGCCGATGAGTGACCCCCGGTTAAATAAAGTTTTGAAATAGGTTATTATGAATATGAAAAAAGGAATTTGAAGTCAGATGGTGTCTTATTATAAGTCCAAGCAACCTTATATGTGCAATAAAACTTATAACAAGGTTATAATAGGGTACACCAGTCCATATTCAACCTCGTTATTATAACAGCTTATGTAAGCCTGATTTTGAGTGGGCTATATACAAGCCTTATATAAAAGGTCCTACAGCAAGTAGTTTCTTTTAATAAAACCCTATATAAGTAAGCCTTATTTTTGTTGGTCCATAAGCCATATCATAAAGTTGTTATATCCTACCTTATGGCTTATAATAATTCCTTACGTAAGTTTTACTTTATATGAGTTATAAGCCTTATACACAACGGTAACTTTCAAATATGTAAATATTACGCCTGTTGACATAAGTACAGAAAAACAAGGAGTTATCCCATTCGTGTGGATGAGATTTGCAACGGGTCGAGCCCGTCGTTTTACGCAGCACATGTGGACTCAGAAACCCAGTTAAATGTTTCTGAAATCAAAAATTCAATTTCATAGAATCCGTTGCAAACACACGGAATGAAAATGATATTAGGTTGATGTTGCCTTAATAAAGTTACACTGAAAGAAAAAGACTGGTAAAATCAACTGAAATACGGGTCAATTCAACCGAAATTTCTGTCAATTTTTATCCATCGCAACAAGATGTTGAATCAACTGCGCACAAATCGTTGATTCGTAATTGACCGTTTTAGTAGTCAAATGAACAAAAAAAAGTTGTTGCGACAGCTTTGTACAAAAGTACCTATGTTGCGGCATTTGCAAGGCAGATGAGTTTTCACTGAGATCTTTTCATGGCAGAAATACACGCGGAGTGCTTGCCGAACAGTGCCGAAGGGCGACCCCGCTTAGGAAAATTTTCTTCTAATTAAAAAACCTTATTTATAAAATTTTTATGTTGCTTTGCCCGGGGTGTGAACCCAGGGTCTTCGGTGTGGTAGGCGGAGCACGCTACCATCGCACCACGGCGGCCGCCATATACATATGTACGTAAATATATGCATACATATAGTACACAGCATGCATAAGTACAAAGTAGAGAGCCCAGTGAGCGTAAAATTCTCTTTGAAATTTGCTCATGTATTGACTGTTGATCGCTGTTGAAATGACCAGTGCGATCAGTTGTGTTAACAAAACAATCAGTTAGATTGATTAGGATTTACAGAATTTTGTTACTTAAGAGCGACAATTTCTCTTCTGTTGAAATGACTAAACTAATTTGTTCGCTTGACAAAGAACTCGGTCGAATTAACCATAATTCGATCAATTTCACCGAAACTCCGTTAAGTCAAGAACAACAGAACCGATTTGTTGATTTTACTAGCACCATTTCTTTCAGTGTACTACGCCCGATTTCTGACTACCATACTGCCAAAATTATCTATTCCATAGCCCCTCAATTTTTTTAAATCTAGCCCAAATTTATTCAATGTTCTTAAAATTGAATCTACATAAAACTGTTTATCTAGATTTTCTAAAATTTTGAAAAAGTTAAAAACAGCTAAAAAATTTCTCAAAAAGCTGAAAAAATCTTAAAGCTAAATCGCAACTTTTCAAGCTAAACGGAGAAAAATAAGCTAAATCTAGCTTGAAAAAAGCTAAAATGGCAACACTGGCCATTAGGTGCAAACATACGTAATACTACATACGAACTTATGACTGACTCAGAGCAAAAAAGAATTAAACGAATATTCAGTGTTTGTAGAAACTTTTTCAGATCGGCCTTACTGCCGAAAATGTTAGCATTTGTTAGTTATGTTTCAACAGATGGCTTTATATAAATATTAGAGTTTCTCAAAACTTGTACGGCATTTCCATTGGTTTCATAATGTTTGGTATATTTTACGACTCCCTTAAATTAGTATAACGAAAGAATATTAAGATTTAAGTGAACAGATTTGAAGGTATAGCGCAAACGGAAGACTGAAAGTACGCCTTCAAAGAATTTTTATAAGACAGCTTAGTTAAGACATATGAACCCTAGCACAACCTTAATATTATAGTCAGAGCAGATGCCTTTAACCACTCAGCCATATGAATGCCCCGCTGTTAAAGGCATCTGCCTTTACACTAATATAAAGTATGAATGTTGGAGATTTCGAGTTCAGTACTCAGCTCCCGAAAAGCTAGCTGATGAAGAAGTGAAATTCAGAAACATGTTCTAGCAACCATCGCCGTTTGTAAAATTTGCAATTTTTCTCTAATATCGATAACAAAAACAACTGTATAAAGCAGTATGAGCACGTTTCGCTAATTAAATACAGGTTATTTTTATATTTATAGAGTTAAACTTTTTCTAACAATTTTTTTTATAGATATTATTGAAATGTCAAAATAGAAGTAAAATTTTTATAATTATTTTTTTAAATAAAAAATTTTTTTTCATTTTGAAGAATTCAAGCCAAATTAAATTTTTATACTTAGCTGAGCAGAGCTCACAGTGTATATTAACTTTGTTCGCATAACGGTACCCCGTAACGGCATAAACTAATCGAGATAGATATAGACTTCTATATATGAAAATGATCTGGGCGAAAAAAGAAATGCATTTAGCCATGTCCGTCCGTCCGTAAACACGATAACTTGAGTAAATTTTGAGGTATCTTAATGAAATTTGGTATGTAAGATCCTGGACACTCATCTCAGATCCCTATTTAAAATGAACGAAATCGGACTATAACCACGCCCACTTTTTCGATATCAAAAATTTCGAACAAACGAAAAAGTGCGATAATTCATTACCAAAGACGGATAAAGCGATGCAAATTGGCAGGTGGGTTGAACTTAGGACGCAGAATAGAAAATTAGTAAAATTATGGAGAATGGGCGTGGCACCGCCCCCTTTTAATAGGAGGTAATTTACAAGTTTTGCAAGCTGTAATTTGGCAGTAGTTGAAGATATCATGATGAAATTTGGCAGGATCGTTACTCCTATTACTATATGTGTTCTAAATAAAAATTAACAAAATCTGATGACGAATACGCCCAATTAAAAAAAAAACTTTGAAAGTCAAATTTTAACAAAAAATTTAATACCTTTACAGTATATAAGTAAATTATGTCAAGATTAAACTCCAGTAATGATATGTTGCAACAAAAATAAAAGAAAATTTTTAAATGGGCGTGGCTCCGCCCTTTTTCATTTAATTTGTCTAGAATACTTTTCATGCCATAAGTCGAACAAAAATTCAACAATCCTTGTGAAATTTGGTAAGGGCATAGCTTCTATGACGATAACTATTTTCTCTGAAAATGGGTGAAATCGGTTGAAGCCAAGCCCAGTTTTTATACACAGTCGACCGTCGATCCTTCCGCTCGGCCGTTAACACAATGACTTTAGCAAAAATCGATATATCTTTACTAAACTCAGTTCACGTACTTATCTGAACTCACTTTGTATTGGTGTAAAAAATGGGCAAAATCCGACTATGACGCACTTTTTCGATATCGAAAATTTCAAAAAATGAAAGAATTACCATAAATCTATACGAAAAAAGGGGTGAAACATTGCGATTGGATTGGTTTTTTGACCCAAAATATAACTTTGCAAAAAACTTTGTAAAATGGGTACCATATTAAGTAGAAGAAAATGAAAAAGTTCTGCAGGGCGAAATCAAAAGCCCTTGGAATTATGGCAGGAATACTGTTCGTGGTATTACATATATAAATAAATTAGCGGTACCCGATAGATCGTGTTCTGTGTCACCCTGGTCCACATTTTGGTCGATATCTCGAAAACGCCTTCACATATACAACTAAGGGTCACTCCCTTTTAAACCTCTCATTAATACCTTTAATTTGATACCCATATCGTCCACCTTTATGGCGATATCTTGAAAAAGTGTCCACCTATAGAACTAAGGTCACTCATTACTACCTTTCATTTGATACCCATATCGTACAAATACGTTCTAGAGTCACCCCTGGTCCACCTTTATGGCGATATCCCGAAATGTCGTCCACCTATAGAACTATGGCCCACTCCCTTTTAAAATACTCTTTAATACCTTCCATTTGATACCCATGTCATACAAACACATTCCAGAGTTACCCTAGGTTCATTTTCTTACATGGTGGTTTTCGTTTATTTTGTCTCCAAAGCTCTCAGCTGAGTATGTAATGTTCGGTTACACCCGAACTTAGCCTTCCTTACTTGTTTTAAATAAAAATAAAAAACAACTTATTTATTGATTTAAAAAGTCAAATCATAAAAGTAATATTTTTTATTGATGGAATAAAAGTAGAATTGTAACAACTGTTTAACGATTTAAAACATAAAGTCAAATCGTATTAACTAATTTTTTAATTAAAAAAAAGTTCAATTATATATGTTTTGGATTTAAAATAAAAAGAGTCAAATTTAAATAGAAATTTTTTGATGTATAAAAATAAATTTCAAATTTGTATAGCTATTTTGTATTTAAAAAATAAAAGTCAAAGTCAATCAGATAAATGTCTCTTAGCTCGACTACGTAACTTTTATTCCATGGAAATTTAACTGTTTGTAATCCCACAAGTTATTTGGCAGCTGCAATGGTATAGAGATAGTTTTCTAGGATACTTACCTGAAGGGCGACTCAAGTGCTGCTGTAACTTATACCGAAATACTTTAGAAAACCTTTATAAAACGAGGCTACCCTCGACAGTGATTTGGCGTAAAACTTCTCAACAGAAATTCAACTACCTTGAAGATGTTAAATATTCTACACAACACAGTTCAAGGGTCTGAGGATGGTATATAACTCAGGTTGATAGTCCGAAGCATACTGTATAAGTGGAAAGTGATTTTTTTTCTAATTGTTTTCAACAAATACCCCAGATCCCAGCGAGACTTGATTTGGGAGTCGTTAGAGTTGCGATTAAGCCAGTATTCACCAAGCTATTGATTGTCTGCTTTCTAATATTTTAGCGATATAACGGATTATAGGGCTAAACATTGAAGTGCAGATCGATACGATGGTTCCATCACACTTTTTGTTGTTGGGCAAAATACACCTTCCTTAGCCAGACTTGAGTTAAAAAGAACAATTGCGGCAAGTTGAGGAGTTTTTGCCGACACACAGCATATTTGCAAATAATATTTATATTTGTTTTATAAAGTGAGCGAAGGTTTTTTTTTTTTTCAAGCTCAAGATGTTCATTAAAGCAACTGCTTATATGACGGCGCTTTAAGAACAAAAACTGCGTTTAAACTTCTTCACCATTTCGCCGGCGTTTCAAAATCTCTTTCCTATTTACATACATTAGACTGGGTTAATCGCCAAGTTTAGCTTTTGGACTTTTTAAAAACTGATGTAATAATTTAGGTATTAAGAAGCGCTTTAATTATTTTTGATATTTTTTCAGATCTGCTGTCTCTTTCACATAATCATTTTTGGTCATAGTACAGTGAAACGAGAGGCATGCTGTTAGGGACTCCAACCCGCCTAGTAGGAAAGAGCGATGTGAAAACGAATTGTTCTTTTTATGTTAACAGTGCTTCGCCTTATTCAACAGCTGCGAGCACTGTCAAATTGTCATCAAAGCCCTCTAACGGGAGTCCAAGGAAACTACCAGTTTCACCAGAGTTGGACCATAGGAATGTTGCTCTAAGAAGCGTAGATTCCACATTACAATTTATGAGATGGTTGGTGTCATGTGGGGACACATCTCATGCAGGACATACATTACGTTGATTCTTGACAAGTAAGAGTTTAACTTGTTACAGTATCTAGAAGGAAGTTGGGTCAGAGTGTCTCATGTCTCCCTCGGTAGTGTGCTTCCTTCGACTGCAAGGGTTAGATAGTGTATATTGATAACGGGGTTCACCGGGCGCGATCTAGCAAAGATGTTTACCGATTCTGACTTGATTCGTCACAGAGCCTTCTTACACTTATCTGGATCAAACAGCTGCGTATGCAGGTGTCGAATCTCATCATAGTGCTTACGGAGATGTTTCTTTATCTCTTTTCAGCAAAAACTGTTTTTCCAGCATTCCATTATGTTCCTAAAGGAACATAAATGTTGAGCTCTTTAGCCTCACTATGTAGATGTTGTTCAGGATCATAAGAAGAAATCTCATGGCAGTTCTGAGTGCAGCATTTTGAATGGCCTGGAGCCTTTTCCTGTGTGTGTTTTTAAGACCAGGCGACCAAACTGGTGACTCGTAGCACATTAGCGGGCGGTTAATTGCTTTGTACGTGGTTAGCACCGTTTCTTTATCTTTAACCTAAGTGCTACCGGAAAGCGACTTTAGGATTTTGTTACGGCTTTGTACTTTAGACGGACGCCGTGGTGTGATGGATCCTGGGTTCACGCCCCCGGCAAAAGCAACATCAACATTTTAGAAACAAGGTTTTTCCATTAGAAGAATATTTTTCAAAACGGGGTCGCTCCTCGGCAGTGTTTGGCAAGCACTCCGAGTATATTTAAATAAATAGTGGGTCCCGTCCCGCCAATTTGTAGGAAAAATTAAGAGGAGCGCGACGCAAGTTGGAAGAGAAGCTCGGCCCAAATCTCTCCGGTGGTTATCGCACCTTAGATTTATTTTATTTATTTTTTTGTACTTTAGATACAATTTCGGAGGCATGTGCCTTGGTGGTATGAATGTTATCGGACGTTACCTTTAAGATCTTTGGGCCACTGACAGTCGTGAACGTCCAATATTTGCGACATCTGTGCCTTCCACGTCGTAAACAGAGTAACAGTGGATTTGGTTGTTGATAGTACCAGGTGTTGCAAGGTGAAGATACCATAAAGACTGGGGTTATAGCTATTTATTTTAGGAGCTAATTTTTCTATTGAAGGACCAGTCGTGTTACCATTATCGTGCAGTTGTCGGCATAGGAAAAGATAGTAACTCCTCCTCGTGGGGAAGATAGCTTTGATATGTAGAAATTTCTTTTGCTGACCCAGTCTAATGTGCATACAAACATGCATAGTATTTGTGAACAACTTTATCAGCAAACACATTTTGTTTTACGTTTTGGATGCTATTGAGATTCACAATGACTTGACCGCAAATTGTTGATACCACCATTGCCATAAAGAAAACTGTGTTTTATCAACATTTTAGACTTAGCAAAAAAAAAAACAAAAACACACGCACTTTATACTTAATACTAATCGAGATATACGTAAACTATGTGGATAGATAAACAAATAGTAAACAATATATCTATTATGTATGTACTTAAGTGTATACAGCTGCGAGTAAAAAAAATGCCGCACAGGAAAATTTGTATTTCCTCTTGTGGTCGGGTATTATTTACTTTTTGTGTATAAAATAAGGCCCGCGGGTACAACTTCCACTTTTCAGGCGTTAATTCCGCGGGCACTACTTCCATTTATAAATAAAAAAATACAAGGCGCGCTATACATCCGACGAGAATTTTAGGCAGAGCTGTTCTTTCAATTTGCAACTTGCTCCTTTTAAATTTTTGCTACAAATCGGCGTGACGGGACCTAGATGTTTTACGCCGACTCCGAACGGCATCTGCAAGGCAGATGAGTTTTCACTAAGAAGCTTGTCTTAGCAGAAATACAATCGGAGTGTTTGCCAAATCACTCCGGAGGCGAAGCCGCTTAGTAAAACTTTTTTCTAATTGAAAAAAATTTGTACTTTGACAGTTACCAGGTCGGCATTATGGTTCCTGTAGGAATCTGCCCCGGTCTTGAAACCGTCCGTCATATGCCGGATTTTTTGGTAGCGTTTTCGGGCATTATTTCTATTAGCCAGCATCTGAAACTCCTCGCACTCAATTAATATAGATTTTTCTTTAATTTATGCTTTTTTGCTTTTTTTTTTTAATGGTGTGTTCAGTTTATACTGATTATTAAGAATTCATGAGCTTAACACCGGCTTATAATAATTGAATATTCAATTATTATGGTTTTCTAAGAGAAACTGAAAAGAAGAAAAGAAAAATTTACTGGCATATTGCGATGGTACCATTTCGGAAACCGCCACGTAATCATCATCAGGCAATTTCGTAATGTTATCAAAGGTTTCACCAGATTCGAACCGCGAATCACACGGTGAAACTCTAGTTGCCTTAGCCACTAGGCTATCCTACTTGTATTTGTTTCCTAGCTTAATTCAGTTTATCTCATTTCTACACTAACAACACAATTGAGACATTCTGGCTCTATTAATTTGCGTGTTGTGTAGATTTTGTTTTTGTAAAGATTCTTTTTTGTTGCGAATGAGAAGCTCTGTAAACTCGGGCTCAGTATTACATATTTATGTTTGTTTGTTTCTTTTTTTTAATGGTGTGTTCTGAATTTTTCTTTAACTTAACGAAAATAAAAAAAAATAAAAGAAAAACTAATTACATATTAAAAAATGGCTGCTATTTTTTCACACGTAGATGTACATATGTGCGTAAATATTAAATACAAATATGAATAAACTTGTTTCGTTTGAATGGTAAAAAACTTACGCGATCCAATAGAATATCGATGGCATTCATATTTGGTATATTTAAGGTATTTTTCTATAGCTTAAGTTTTTTTTTAATATTTTTTTATCAATTTTCTTTTGGTATATTTTAAAAAAATATTTTTTTTTGTATATTCGAATTATATGTTTTTCCTATTTTATATTTTTAACAATTTTTTGTTGATTTATTTAAATTTTAATTTTAAATGGCAAGAAATAATTTTTTTTGTTAATTAATCACTTTTTACAGTTTTTTAATTTCACTAATTAATTCATTTGGACTTTGTAGTTGCTAACACTCGTCAAATTCTTAAACAATAATAATCATTAACAGTAATTATTAATAAGCGTAAATATTTCGGTTCCTATTTTTTGGTGGCAAACGCGTTGATGAACGATCGCGGCGAGACTGTTCAATTGAAACAACCAACTTTTTAAAATATTATATTAAATTATCTCTATAAGGTTTTGCGTTGAGAGTAAGCTGAGCATCTATTGCAGAGATAGTGATATAAGTATGTATAATATGTTTTGCTTACAGTTGCTTACGATTAAAATGGGATAAGCTGAAATAATGTAAATATTTTTTTATGCAATTTTTATACTCAGTTGAGCAGAGCTCACAGAGTATATTAAGTTTGATTGGATAACGGTTGGTTGTACATATATAAAGGAATCGAGATAGATATAGACTTCCATATATCAAAATAATCAGGATCGAAAAAAAATTTGATTGAGCCATGTCCGTCCGTCCGTCCGTCCGTCCGTCCGTCCGTCCGTCCGTCCGTCCGTCCGTCCGTCCGTTAACACGATAACTTGAGTAAATTTTGATGTATCTTGATGAAATTTGGTATGTAGGTTCCTGAGCACTCATCTCAGATCGCTATTTAAAATGAACGATATCGGACTATAACCACGCCCACTTTTTCGATATCGAAAATTTCGATAAACGGAAAAAGTGCGATAATTCATTACAAAAGACCGATAAAGCGACGAAACTTGGTAGATGAGTTGAACTTATGACGCAAAATAGAAAATTAGTAAAATTTTGGACAATGGGCGTGGCACCGCCCACTTTTAAAAGAAGGTAATTTAAAAGTTTTGCAAGCTGTAATTTGGCAGTCGTTGGAGATATCATGATGAAATTTGGCAGGAACGTTACTCTTATTACTGTATGTACGCTTAATAAAAATTAGCAAAATCGGAGAGGGACCACGCCCACTTTTAAAAAAAAATTTTTTTTTAAATAAAATTGTAACAAAAAATTTAATATCTTTACAGTATATAAGTAAATTATGTCAAGATTCAACTCCAGTAATGATATGGTGCAACAAAATACAAAAATAAAAGAAAATTTAAAAATGGGCGTGGCTCCGCCCTTTTTCATTTAATTTGTCTAGGATACTTTTAACGCCATAAGTCGAACAAAAATTAACCAATCCCTTTGAAATTTGGTAGGGGCATAGATTTTATGGCGCTAACTGTTTTCTGTGAAAATGGGCGAAATCGGTTGATGTCACGCCCAGTTTTTATACACAGTCGTCCGTCTGTCCTTCCGCATGGCCGTTAACACGATAACTTGAGCAAAAATCGATATATCTTTACTAAACTCAGTTCACGTACTTATCTGAACTCACTTTATCTTGGTATGAAAAATGAACGAAATCCGACTATGACCACGCCCACTTTTTCGATATCGAAAATTACGAGAAATGAAAAAAATGCCATAATTCTATACCAAATACGAAAAAAGGGATGAAATATGTTAAGGTAATTGGATTGTTTTATTGACGCGAAATATAACTTTAGAAAAAACTTTATAAAATGGTTGTGACACCTACCATATTAAGTAGAAGAAAATGAAAAAGTTCTGCAGGGCGAAATAAAAAACCCTTAAAATCTTGGCAGGTATTATATATATAAATAAATTAGCGGTATCCAACAGATGATGTTCTGGGTCACGCTGGTCCACATTTTGGTCGATATCTGAAAAACGCCTTCACATATACAACTACCACCACTCCCTTTTAAAACTCTCATTAATACCTTTAATTTGATACCCATATCGTACAAACTCATTCTAGAGTCACCCCTGGTCCACCTTTATGGCGATATCTCGAAAAGGCGAACACCTATAGAACGAAGGCCCACTCCCTTTTAAAAATACTCATTAACACCTTTCATTTGATACCCATATCGTACAAACAAAGTCTAGAGTCACCCCTGGTCTAGAAAGGCCCACTCCCTCTGAAAATACTCATTAACTCCTTTCGTTTGATACCCATATTGCACAAACAAATTCTAGAGTCACCCCTGGCCCACCTTTATGGCGATATCTCGAAACGGCGTCCACATGTGGAACTAAGGATTACTCCCTTTTAAAATACTCATTAACACCTTTCATTTAATACCCATATCGTACAAACGCATTCTAGAGTCACACCTCGTCCATCTTTATGGCGATATCTCGAAAAGGCGTCCACCTATAGAACTAAGCCCCACGCCCTTTTAAAATAATCATTAACACCTTTCATTTGATACCCATATCATACAAACAAATTCTAAAGTCACCCCTGGTCCACCTTTATGGCGATATCTCGAAAAGGCGAACACCTATAAAACCAAGGGCCACTCCCTTTTAAAAATACTCATTAACAACTTTCATTTGATACCCATATCGTACAAACAAAGTCTAGAGTCACCCCTGGTCCACCTTTATTGCGATACCTCGAAAATGCGTCCACCTATAGAACTAAGGCCCACTCCCTCTTAAAATATTCATTAACTCCTTTCGTTTGATACCCATATTGCACAAACGAATTCTAGGGTCACCCCTGGCCCACCTTTATGGCGATATCTCGAAACGGCGTCCACCTATAGAACTAAGGCTCACTCCCTTTTAAAATACTCATTAACACCTTTCGTTTGATGCCCATATTGTGCAAACAAATTCTAGGGTCACCCCTGGTCCACCTTTATGGCGATATCTCGAAACGGCGTCCACCTATGGAACTAAGGATTACTCCCTTTTAAAATGCTCATTAACACCTTTCATTTGATACCCATATCGTACAAACGCATTCTAGAGTCACCCCTGGTCCATCTTTACGGCGATATCTCGAAAAGGCGTCCATCTATAGAACTTAGGTCCACGCCCTTTTAAAATACTCATTAATACCTTTCATTTGATACCCATATCGTACAAACGCATTCAAGAGTCAACCCTGATCCACCTTTATGGCTATATCCCTAAATGGCGTCAACCTATAGAACTATGGCCCACTCCCTCATAAAATACTCTTTAATGCCTTTCATTTGATACACATGTCATACAAACACATTACAGGGTTTCCCTCGGTTCATTTTCCTACATGGTTATTTTCCCTTATGTTGTCACCATAGCTCTCAACTGAGTATGTAATGTTCGGTTACACCCGAACTTAACCTTCCTTACTTGTTTTAGCTTCGTTTTTTATACCTTTCATGAAAATGAAATGGTATATTAACATTTTCACGAATCTCAAAATTGTAAGTCCTTAACGGAAAATAGATAGCCCCACCAATAAGTATACCGAAATGATTAGGACAAAGAGCTGAGTTGATTTAGACATGTCCGTCTGTCCGTCTGTCTGTTTGTATGCAAACTAGTTCCTCAATTTTTTTAGATATCTTGATAAAATGGGGTGAGTGGGTATATTTAGGTGTCCGATTAGACATCTGTCGGAACCGGCATGATCGGACCACTATAGCATATATCCCTCATACAACCGATTTTTTTTGAAAAGAGGATTTTTGTCATATATTCTTCAATTCAATCAGATTGAAGCTTCAAACTTCACCATATTCTTTCGTATATTGTACATATTGTTGTCTGAAAAAATGAATGAGATCAGTCGTATATATAGCATATATCCCCTACAACCAATTGTTCCAATAAGAAACTTTTCGCCATTTCTACACCATTTTAACAGCTAGAAGCTTCACATTTAATCAAATCATTACGTTTAAGTTATATATTGTTAAGATAAGTATTCATTGTCATAGCTATTTCATTCAGACCACAAAACACGTGAAACTTTGCTTTCTCACACAAACTACCTACCTATTTTTATACCTTTCATGAAAATGGAATGGTATATTAACTTCGTCACGAATCTCAAAATTGTAAGTCCTTAAAGGAAAATAGATAGACCCACCAATAAGCATACCGAAATGATCAGAATGAAGAGCTGAATTAATTTAGTCATGTCCTTCTGTCTGTTTGTATGCAAACTAGTCCCTCAAATTTTGAGATATTTTGATAAAATTTGATGAGCGGGTATATTTAGTAGACATTTGCCGGTACCGGCCGGATCGGACCACTATCGCATATATCCCCCATACTACCGATTTTTCAGAAAAGAGGATTTTTGTCATATCTTCCTAAATTTATCAGATTCAAGCTTCAAAGTTCACCATATACTTTCGTATATTGTACATATTGATGTCTGAAAAAATTAGTGAGATCGGTCGTATATGTAGTATATAACCCCCACAACCGATTGTTCAGATAAGAAGCTTTTCGTAATTATTGCCCGATTTTAACAGCTAGATGCTTCACATTTCACCGAATGCTTACGTATAGAGCAGTCATTGTTGTCTGAAAAAATTATACTGATCGGTGGTATATATAGTATATATCCCTAACAACCGATTCTTCAGATAAGAAACTTTTCGTAATTTCTGCCCCATTTTAACAGCTAGGACCTTCAAATTTCGAAGAGATCGGTCGTATATATAGCATATGTCCCCTACAACCGATTGTTCAGCTAAGAAGATTTTCGTAATTACTGCCCCATTTTAACAGCTAGAGGCTTCAAATTTCACCGAATTCTTACGTATAGGGCAGTCATTGTAAACTGAAAAAATTGTACAGATCGGTGGCACATATAGTATATATCCCATACAACCGATTGTTCAGATAAGAAACTTTTCGCAATTTCTACACCATTTTAACAGCTAGAAGCTTCAAATGCTTACGTATATAGCATATATTGTTGTCTGAAAAAAATCATAGAGATCGGTGGTATACATATATAAACTGTAATTTCTGCCCCCTTTCTAGCCGTTAAGAAGCTTCAAATTTCATCAAATACTTACGCTTACGTCATATATTGTTGAAATAAGTGATTCATGGGCACAGTTTTTTCATGCAGACCACGAAAAACGTGAAACTTTGCATCCCAACACGAAATACCTAC
The DNA here is from genome assembly GCF_040869045.1 of Eurosta solidaginis. Lineage (NCBI taxonomy): Eukaryota > Metazoa > Arthropoda > Insecta > Diptera > Tephritidae > Eurosta > Eurosta solidaginis. Next base: position 203,880,835 of record NC_090323.1, on the reverse strand, counting down.
ATATTTTTTATTTTTCTTATAAATTGCTTAGGTTACATCTGTTCACTATATATTTCTCATCTTATACAGCCGATTAATTGGATATTACGAATGGGATAAGATTGTTGTTCAGCCCCATTCATGAAAGGTATGAAGTCTTCGGCACAGCCGAAGACAGTCCGATCCTTACTTGTTTAATAATTTATAATAAAAATTATGATATGAGATGAAGTTTCGTTTTTTATCTGTGACTGTGAAGCTATAAATTGCGCTGGCAACCCCTTCAAAGGGTTGAAGGGTTGTGCTACACAAACCCTTGTATCATACTGGTATTTTTTTGGCATACCTGCCGCGGGTATATTCTAAGCCCCCTAACCCGCTGGGGGAACTGTGACCGTCGCAGCGACTTATATCCGTGACTTGGCCCTTAAAAAGCATCTAAATTGCAGTTCACAATCACCCTCAACAATAATAGTAGTCGCAATTCAATCACAAAATCGCGGTCCTTGTCACAACAGAACACTTAACTGCGACTTTTAGATCAATAAATCCGTGATTTGTATTGTCGCCATAAGCTACAAGCGAGAGCGCTTGCATAGCCGACAATGTAACAGAATACGAATATATCTCAACAGTAGTTTACTTCGACGTCTTGCAGATATAGCAACACAAATCACGGAACAACTCATATATATTGTGACAGTTATTTTTTCTGCTATGGGCTGTTATTGGGTCGGTTTGCCATTATTGCCAAGAATGATTTTCAGCTAGAAACCAATAACGTTAGAATTAGTCAGTCAAAAATGGTTTTCTTTTGAAGCTGTCGCTACGTACAGTAATCATTACGTCACTGTGATGTGGTGGTAGCATACCATACCGAAGGTCCTGGCTTGAAGTCCCAGACAAAGCAACATCAATAATTTAGAGAAAAGTTTTTTCAACTAGAAACGAGTTTTTCAAAGCGTGGGGGCCCACCGGCAGTGGTTTGGCAAATTTTCCGAATTTATGCCACGAAAAATTTCTCAGGGAAAATTTATCTGCTTTGCAGCTGTCGTTCGGAGTCGACATAAAACATGCAGGTCTCGTCCAGCCCATTGTGGGAAAAATTGAAAAAATTACGTCGCAAATTTAAGAGAAACTCGTTCTTAATCTCCTCGGAGGTAAATCTCGCCAAGGTTTTTAATTTTATTAAGTCACTGTGGCAAAATCACTGGTATATGAATACTCATGTTGGTAAAGAACTTTGATAAAACTTGGTAAGTGAGAAAGTAAGATTATTTTTAGGGACTCGAAAAAAATGTGATGGTTGATGAGCTGAGTGAGAATAACCAACATCGAAGTAGGCATACCAAGGGAGCAGCCAAGGGGGAAAACTCGAAATTTTCGCTAAAGCACGTCTAAGATCCTTCGGCAGCCCCGGTTTGGGTTTTTTGGATTGATTATCGGAAATAAGAGTACCAAATATTCTAAACAACTCGGGTTTGTTGGAGCATATCGAATATATGCAAGTTATATGTAAGTTAAATCCCCACAAAATCTACGACTCATCACGAGAAAGTGCACAGCATCTTGTACTTTCTGATATTTCTTATCACCCAGTACATCGATAAACTTCCTATTACAATTATAGAACTAATCGAGTTCAATGCAGTTCACAAGAGAATAAGATGGTTCCCTCTAATAGTTTTGTATGGAATGTGTTGTAGTTCGGTACGTAGTTGGAGGTTGAGGTTACGTATCAACATCGTTTAGGACATCGAACCGTAATCGTAAATTTGCCGTAAGCGACAAAAATAAAATTTTATAGAAGACAAGTATTTCCTATCTGTAAACGCTTTGAAATGCACTCCCACTTACGCCCAAATTAGCCTAATTATTTTTTTATGGGCTAACCGGAGAGCTTTAAAACCTTGGCAGCTCATGCATATGATGATCCGCTATCGACTTCTATAAAAAACTTAAATTTGCAAATTTTTTTCACTTACGTCAATTTGATGGCTATGGATCGACCTGCTTCCTTGTTGGGAACTTTTTTGTACTATATACATAAATGACCAAATATAAGTACCCCCAGCGGGTTAGAGGGCTTAGAATATACCCGCGGTAGGTATGCCTGTCGTAAGAGGCGACTAAAATACTGAATTGATTCAAGGGGTTGTGTAACGGAACCCTCTCAAGGGGTTTCCAGCGTATTATATAGCTTCTCGAACCCTATTGTCAACCTCACCTATCCGTGGCGAATCCTGTTTCATTAACAGCCGAGGCTCTGGCGACCCCAAGTTCCTCATGGAACTAGGGGGTGGGGAGGGCGGGTTGGCCAAGAAGGTTTAATGTGGTCATATAAATCGTTCCCGAGATGGGCGAGCTATTAGATTAATGATGCTTTGTTACCGGAACGTACACGATCTATATTCGGCAAAGGACCATCACCATTAATAACACACCCCAAAGCCTTCGGAGAGTGTTTTTATCGTTAATACAACAACAACAACACCAAATCTAAGTATGAGTACGAAGAGCTTGGCGTCGATTTTAAACCATATAAGTATACACAATAGGGTGGGTCGATTTGTATGGACGAAAGTTAACCGATATCGCGCCATCGATTTTTCGATAGGATTTCGGCTCAGGAAAAAAATTTCCACTACGCATACCCAAAAAAAATAATTTTCCACTTTGATTTTTAAGGTTAAAAAAAAAATTTTTTTTCAAAAAACTGTTATCGACAACTTTTTTAGCGGACTTTTTGGGTCGGACAGGGTATACATGAAAATTTTACAATCAAATGGAAATTTTTTTAGTAGGTTATGAAAAAACCTTAAAAGTCAAAGTCGAAAAAAAGTCAAAAAAATGAAATTTCGCAAGCTCGAAAATTATTTTTTTGGGTATGCGTAGTAGAACTTTGTTTCCTGAGCCCAAATCCTATCGAAAAATCGATGGCGCGATATCGATTAATAATTCGACCCAGTCTAATACACAAGCTGTTAAAAAAGAAAAATTATACAGTCTCTCGTTCGGTTTTAAGTAGGTTTAAAATTGTTAGTTTTGTTTTAAAACCAGAAGCGTCTGCATGTTTCTAATATTAGATTTTTTAAATTTGTTGGCTTTGTTTAAGAACAATTTCAATATTTCAGATTAATTTTTCAATTAAGTATATATACTTGGCCTTTCTTCTTTTATTTCTATACCAAGCTTTCAGCCTTTAGTACTGTTAAAATTGACTGTCCCATTTTGATTATGAAAAACTGTATTGGACTAACGCAATCGTACTACAACACAAATTATATTGGCATTATTTAACGATTCGCTCTTTTCAGTACGCAGTGAGGGCGAATAGTAACTAACATTAAGTTAAAATTTAATAAAAGGAGAGTTAACTTTGTATTTAATCCACGTACATGCTTACATGGTTAAAAGTTTGAGTCTTAATCTGAGACTTTTTTGTACTACATATATGACCCAAGCAAATTTGGTTTAATTTAATTTAATTTATTTATTTCTTACAGCTTATACTAAGCCTAGCTTATACCTATATATAGTAATTAATATATAATCTAATTAAATTAATTTATCTGCATCTATTGACTGCACAAATGGAGTGAGAGATGGGTAGCAGACGAATGACACCAATGCAAGGATTTTGCCAGTTGTATCTGACACTGTTAACGTATTTAAAGTGCGAAGGCACCATCTGAACGGCGATACACTTACCAGGATGAGTGATGCGTTACAGTATGAGCTTCGGCTACTTTTTCATACGTGGGAAAGCTTCCTAGTGCCAGCGTAGAGTAATCGGGATGTATGCAATGCTATTTAATTTAAAATTTAGGTTGTAGCGGTTATAGCGGTGTTCTTGAAAATAAGTAGTAAGTTTAATCTTTTTGGTTTTGTTTTTTTTTTTTTTTCAGAAGTGTCCACAAGTTTGAAGCTTTAGACTTTTTAAACTTTTTAGTTCTGTTTAAGAAGCAGTGCTCTCCAAATGCTTCTATATTTCGATTTTTAAACTTTTGGGGTTTTTTTAATCAATTTTGAGGTTTTAGACTTTTTTTCAGTTAAGTTGAAATTCAGTTAAGTTCTTCTTTTTACCCTGAGATGTGCTTTCTAAGACCTTATGTATTTTCTTGTTAGATTGTTCTATTTACATTTTTATTTTTATTTACTTTTTCTCTAATAATGTTCCTTGATATGTGTTAAAATATTGTGACGAATATTAGCAACACTAAGGGATACTATCATCCCTAAGCCGATACTAAGCAGTCATTTGTATGTACATAAATAAATCAATCATTATGTCTACACATATGTACATACAAGCAGCGGAGAGATACGCACAAACACATGCATATATCTGAGATACTCACAAAAGTATGCAATCATCGGTGGAAGTATTACTCACATATACACGCGCATATGGCTATGCGAGAGGCTATAAACCTGCATCTGTAGTTTATAGCTGGTAGCTAAGTAGTAAATTCTAGAAGAAGAAACGCCTAGAAGTATGCGAACGAGACAGCAGAGAGTATAAAAGTAGCGAAAGCTGAGTAAGCAGCAATCAGTTTGATTTAAGCACGCTATCAGTTGCGAAGTAGAAGTGTTATTGTGAAGTATTTTCAAAGTGGCCTAATAAAGACCATTTTGCATTATTGAATATTGGAGTTATTTATTCAACAATTTAGCGATACGAACTTTAGTAGAAGGTGTAAAATAAGTGGAGTTTCCATAAATTCGTTACAATATTTAAATTACTATTTTTGTACTAAAAAATCATTACTTTTCTTATTGTACTAATGCATTTATTAATAAATGAAACGTGCCGCGCCCGTGGGCATCTTGCGCAACCAATATAAAAGTCTCTTGTCAAATATCAACAGAAATCAGCTGTTCTATCAATCAATTAAAACTTACAACTTCCGCTGCCATCTGGCGTATGGTAGCAACTTCCGGTAATGCAGTGCAAAAATTCACAATAGTGCCATAGTAAAAATCGATTTCTTTGTGTGCTCACAATCGTTTATTTTAAACAAATTATTTTAATAAAATATAGCTAAACAAAAGCACTACGAACAAAATTGCCCAAAGCTCACTCTTTACAACCAAAACTTTATTTATAGATTTGGATTCCAAATAAGAGCGAAAAAGGGACACACATAAAAACAGCAATTAGAAATAATATATATGATGAAATGAAGAGTTTAGCCGAATAAAATTAAGGAACGCAGTAGTAAACTGAGAAGATTGCAATTTGGTATAAGAGGTTGAAAAATTGCTTAAAGCGGTAAATGGTTTTAAATTTAGACTCAACCATGTACCTAATAGCTTTCGACTTTCATACGAACGTTCAGCAGTAAAAAAGAGACCTATCGGTTGTTTCCTTTAAAATGGGAAAACATCGATTCATCGTTTTAAATATGAAGAACATCTACCAGATTATTCAATTAAGAGTGCAAACGTACAATAAAGGGGGGTTCTGGGCATGCCTGTTAACGTATATGGCGTTAAGTGCCACCTTTGTCCATGCGTGACATATTGACGGACTTCTATCAAATTTTTAAGGGACGTAATTGTATCGAATCATCTTTTTTCTCTACTTCTGTTCCCTCTATTTATCCTTTTCTGATTTTATCCGCAGCTTCTTTTTGCACTTCTCTCCATTTCTTTTCATTTCCCCCCTCCGCGTTTCCGTTCCATATATCCTGGTTTGATTCCTTTCGCTTTTGGCTTTATACTTTGGTTCCACCCTGTTCCTTCTTCCACTAACCCTGCCTTTCAATTCAGGTCAACCTTTCCTTTTAAACTAATGTGGATGACTACCATTTTAGAGATTCATATGTGAAAGATCAGCACAATTCGAATTTTGTCGTAGACTAGCATATTTCAGATTTTTACCTGGACGAGTTATACATTTCAAAATATGGCGTGGAAGACTACTCCACTCGAACTCTGAACTTAACGGCATCGCCACCAAAAAACCTCCTATCTAAGCGTAAAATGGTTTCCAAATTTTGATTCTAGTTTCTTCTTTACGAGGCGGGCTCCAAAAAGCAGCGCACAACCCTGGCTACTGGATTATATAGCGAGCAGCTCGCTCTACTCCTTCTGTGGTCTATATCAGAACTGAGCTTCGGTTACCATAAAAATATTATGTTGCCACTGTATAACTGATTTTAGCGCGTCAATGTGGATAACGTGCGCTCTATAGCGCGTGCTGACAATTGTGAGGTTATGTATGATGATGAGTGTGTTTAAGAATAAATAAATGTTTTGGGTGGTATTCTTATCACATTATTATTAATATCAGCGACCTATTCACAGCTCTTCTACTTATGGTCGTGACACAATGAAGTTTTTCTTATAGATGCACTCAACGCAATCTTATATGCATTCCAGTAACATCGCCACAATCACGCAAGATGTTGCGTTTGTAAATATGAAGGAACTTCAGACTTGGCAATTGAACTTTATTTCGCCTTGGGCATTCACATACAAAATTTTGCGAATCACTGTTATAAACATTCTTACTCTATACAAGAAATAAACTTTGTAACATATTTTGTGTCCTAATCATCTGTTAAACTACGAAAAATATTAGAAAAGTTACCAACGAGTGGGAAAAATAATTTCACTGAAAAAGTGTGCCAGCACCCTTAGCAAAAGCAAATGTCAAATTCTTCTTCTTATGCTTTGCTTGCAACAAAAGTTGCAAGTTGGCTACTTTTTCATGTCAGACGGCGCCATTATCGCTCAACCCTTCTCCATAAAAATACGTGCAATCAATCTACTCATAATGTATAAGATTGAGTTGAACGCATCTATATGAAACACTGCTTATGTGACGGGGCTTTTAGTACTTAATTGTGCGGTCTAACTGAGAAAATCAGAAGTATACAAAATGGCTCAAACATTTTGAGTTTAGTTGAGAGAGATACTTCCGAAGTATTGACTTGTCGAGGTACATTATGTATCTGTAGTAATTTTAAATTTGAGTAATATCCTAAGGCAAATTGGAGCTCAGCAGCAAGGCGATTCGGGGCCCCTGTTTGGGATAATTGCATAACAAAATTAAGTTTATTTGGGTCCTTAGGGTTTCCGTTCAGGTCCGTTTCGGGACCCTTTGTGGACTGTAGTCGTGACTTTTTCAAACTATTTGCGGCATAGTTTGGAAAGCATTAGGGAGCTATTGCTGTTTAATTTTGAAACCATTTCGGCATTATTTGGAACTATGTATGTATTTGGGAGTCATTTTCGAGCCTTTTGGCGATAGCTTCCAAACCATTTCAGGATTATGGCTGATTTTTAAACCATTTCAGTATCATTTTGAAACTATTGGTCCACGAGACCATTTCGGAACTATTTTTAGACTCATTTCAGGGGCCTTATTATGTAACTGAATTCGATAAAAATGTCTTCGCATTTGAAAAAAAATATGTATGTAATTTGCAGCTTTCTAATCGCATTTCCAATCGAAACGGTCTTATTCTGAAGGCCCAGGAAAAGCAAACAGTTTCGGACGCACAATTTTCTGAAAACAAACTAGATTTCTAAAACTAATCACCGAACCGAAAAAGTAACAGATTTTGAAAAAAGTATTCGATACCGAAAAGTAATCAGCCCCCAAATTCCAGCATTCGCTAACGCTAAAACTCCATCTCCGAAAATATTTAAAACAGTATCAAGTGCGCAGGAAAGTATGCAACATTTAGCATCATATGCCCTTGAATCAATTTAGTATTTTAGGCGCCTTTTACGACAGACATACCTGCCACGGGTATATTCTAAGCCCCCTAATCCGTTAGGGGAAAGCTTCTTGTATTTGACGAGAGTACGGAGCTATTTATAACATAAGTCCTGGTTGATAGGGTTTTTCAGTTTGGGCGTTGAGCAAACTTCTAGTAAAACTCATCTTCTAGTTCAACCTCAACCAACGTCCACACAGCTGGGCTACTTTTATATTCCAGGTGTTAACCCTTAGCCAGAATACTGCAATATAATGTCCCGACGAAAATCCTCTCGACATGAAAATTACGGGATTCAAGGGGTTGTGTAGCGCAACCCTCTCAATGGGTTGCCAGCAAAATATATATCTTACCGGATCTATATCCGGCAAACGACAATCAACATCGATAATACTCCCCAGGGCCTTTGGGAAGTGTCTTTATGGTTAATACAACAACAACAACAGGCGAATTAAAGCTGCTATTTGGTTGAACTTTACGAGAAGGTCCTACCCTAACATGTATGTAAGTATTTACTTATTTGAATGTTTGACACCATCAATGCTGTGCGATAAGATAACGTGAAGAGCGTTATACCCAGGGCCGCAGAGAGCCGAGCCGGGCCCCTGGGACAGTTCGAGTTTACGGGCCCCCCTAAAAGATAAACTCAATCCAGTAAACAAAATAACATAACAAACATAAATTTTTCAATTCACATTGTCAGTTTTATTTCATATAAAATAAGATTTACTGGAGCACTTACATAAATGAAATGTTAGATTTCATTGTTTGATTTGCTTACATTAACTTTTTCTAAATATGTACATTTGAAGAGCTTGAATCAGCCAAGGAAAACCTTCCGTGCTTTTTGGTCTGCGAATATGGAAATTACCGATTCAAAACGAATGCTGGGAGCAAGGCTGGACTCCAACGTCAATGTTCCAAGGCTTGTCAATCGATTTTGGCTCATAGTAGAACGTAAAAAATTTTTCACGCGAGACAATAGACTAAAAGAACGCTCCCCTTCAGCCACACTGACTGGAAGTGTGCAAAATATTTAAAGTTTATCTAACTTAAAATCACATTTTATTTCGACTATGACTATGCCCCATAGTATTTGATTGGATGCTTATGATTTTAGTTTAGTGATTTTCAATTTTAAAACAATTTTTTGTAGCAACAAAATATGTATGTATCTATGAAATCCTAGTTCGAGTACTGTCAATACTGCTTTGCCGTGCCGGGCCCCCAAAAACCTTCCGGGCTCCAGGGCAATTGCCCCCCCCCCTCTCCGGGGCCCTGGTTATACCCATATATGAATAGTTCCTATGAATAATATGTGATGTGAGTGAAGAGTGCTATTGTTTTCTCGTGTCTTGTCGAGCAAGTCGTTTCCCAAAAAAAAAATGTTCAAGTAACATGTATGCTCGGTTACCCTCTGCCATATGAATGTTCATTTTAGAAGTCCTTGCGTTCATTGCGTTCTTATCAATGCTCAATTGAGACTTGTTACTTTACAAGAAGGGTTTCGGGTATATAGCATGTGTTACAGCTATCAAGTCTACCAGAGCCCAATGTTAAATTTGTAAACGTACCAGAACATTTTTATACTCAGTTGAGCAGAGCTCACAGAGTATATTAAGTTTGATTGGATAACGGTTGGTTGTACATATATAAAGGAATCGAGATAGATATAGACTTCCATATATCAAAATAATCAGGATCGAAAAAAAATTTGATTGAGCCATGTCCGTCCGTCCGTCCGTCCGTCCGTCCGTCCGTTAACACGATAACTTGAGTAAATTTTGAGGTAACTTGATGAAATTTGGTACGTAGGTTCCTGAGCACTCATCTCAGATCGCTATTTAAAATGAACGATATCGGACTATAACCACGCCCACTTTTTCGATATCGAAAATTTCGTAAAACCGAAAAAGTGCGATAATTCATTACCAAAGACAGATAAAGCGACGAAACTTGGTAGATGAGTTGAATTTATGACGCAGAATAGAAAATTAGTAAAATTTTGGACAATGGGCGTGGCACCGCCCACTTTTAAAAGAAGGTAATTTATAACTTTTGCAAGCTGTAATTTGTCAGTCGTTGAAGATATCATGATGAAATTTGGCAGGGACGTTACTCCTATTACTATATGTACGCCTAATAAAAATTAGCAAAATCGGAGAAGGACCACGCCCACTTTTAAAAAAAAATTTTTTTTTAAGTAAAATTTTAACAAAAAATTTAATATCTTTACAGTATATAAGTAAATTATGTCAACATTCAACTCCAGTAATGACATGGTGCAACAAAATACAGAAATAAAAGAAAATTTCAAAATGGGCGTGGCTCCGCCCTTTTTCATTTAATTTGTCTAGGATACTTTTAACGCCATAAGTCGAACAAAAATTAACCAATCCTTTTGAAATTTGGTACGGGCATAGATTTTATGATGCTAACTGTTCTCTATGAAAACGGGCGAAATCGGTTGATGCCACGCCCAGTTTTTATACACAGTCGTCCGTCTGTCCTTCCGCATGGCCGTTAACACGATAACTTGAGTAAATTTTAAGGTAACTTGATGAAATTTGGTACTACATACCATACCAAAGTCAGATAAAGCGACGAAACTTGGTAGATGAGTTGAATTTATGACGCAGAATAGAAAATTAGTAAAATTTTGGACAATGGGCGTGGCACCGCCCACTTTTAAAAGAAGGTAATTTAAAAATTTTGCAAGCTGTAATTTGTCAGTCGTTGAAGATATCATGATGAAATTTGGCAGGGACGTTACTCCTATTACTATATGTACGCCTAATAAAAATTAGCAAAATCGGAGAAGGACCACGCCCACTTTAAAAAAAAAGTTTTTTAAAGTAAAATTTTAACAAAAAATTTAATATCTTTACAGTATATAAGTAAATTATGTCAACATTCAACTCCAGTAATGACATGGTGCAACAAAATACAAAAATAAAAGAAAATTTCAAAATGGGCGTGGTTCCGCCCTTTTTCATTTAATTTGTCTAGGATACTTTTAACGCCATAAGTCGAACAAAAATTAACCAATCCTTTTGAAATTTGGTAGTGGCATAGATTTTATGATGTTAACTATTTTTTGTGAAAACGGGCGAAATCGGTTTATGCCACGCCCAGTTTTTATACACAGTCGTTCGTCTGTCCTTCCGCATGGCCGTTAACACGATAACTTGAGCAAAAATCGACATATCTTTAATGAACTTAGTTCACGTGCTTACTTGAACTCACTTTATCTTGGTATGAAAAATGAACGAAATCCGACAATGACCACGCCCACTTTTTCGATATCGAAAATTACGAAAAATGAAAAAAATGCCATAATTCTATACCAAATACGAAAAAAGGGATGAAACATGGTGAGGTAATTGGATTGGTTTATTGACACGAAATATAACTTTAGAAAAAACTTTATAAAATGGTTGTGACACCTACCATATTAAGTAGAAGAAAATGAAAAAGTTCCGCAGGGCGAAATAAAAAACCCTTAAAATCTTGGCAGGTATTACATATATAAATAAATTAGCGGTATCCAACAGATGATGTTCTGTGTCACCCTGGTCCACATTTTGGTCGCAATCTGGAAAACGCCTTCACATATACAACTACCACCACTCCCTTTTAAAACTCTCATTAATACCTTTAATTTGATACCCATATCGTACAAACACATTCTAGAGTCACCCTGGTCCACCTTTATGGCGATATTTCGAAACGGCGTCCACCTATAGAACTAAGGCCCACTCCCTTTTAAAATACTCATTAACACCTTTCTTTTGATACCCATATTGTACAAACAAATTCTAGGGTCACCCCTGGTCCACCTTTATGGCGGTATCTCGAAACGGCGTCCACCTATGGAACTAAGGATTACTCCCTTTTAAAATACTCATTAACACCTTTCATTTGATACCCATATCGTACAAACGCATTCTAGAGTCAACCCTGATCCACCTTTATGGCTATGTCCCTAAATGGCGTCCACCTATAGAACTATGGCCCACTCCCTCATAAAATACTCTTTAACACCTTTCATTTGATACCCATATCGTACAAACGCATTCTAGAGTCACCCCTGGTCCACCTTTATGGTGATATCTCGAAAAGGCGACCACCTATACAACAACCACCACTCCCTTTTAAAACCCTCATTAATACCTTTAATTTGATACCCATATCGTACAAACGCATTCTAGGGTCACACCTTGTCCACCTTTATGGCGATATCTCGAAACGGCGTCCACCTGTGGAACTAAGCATCACTCCCTTTTAAAATACTCATTAACACCTTTCTGTTGATACCAATATTGTACAAACAAATTCTAGGGTCACACCTGGTCCACCTTTGTGGCGATATCTCGAAACGGCGTCTACCTGTGGAACTAAGGATTACTCCCTTTTAAAATACTCATTAACACCTTTCATTTGATACCCATATCGTACAAACGCATTCTAGAGTCAACCTGATCCACCTTTATGACTATATCCCTAAATGGCGTCCACCTATAGAACTATGGCCCACTCCCTCATAAAATACTCTTTAATGCTTTTCATTTGATACACATGTCATGCAAACACATTCCAGGGTTTCCCTCGGTTCATTTTCCTACATGGTTATTTTCCCTTATGTTGTCACCATAGCTCTCAACTGAGTATGTAATGTTCGGTTACACCCGAACTTAACCTTCCTTACTTGTTCTTTTTAATTTAATTCAACCTTCCAAACAATTTTAACCGTCCAACAAATCGCGCCAGCACAAAGTGAACTCAAATCGTTTTCTACCTGCACCTTCCACCGATGGAGGGCCTCTCTCTCCCTCTTCGGTTATAGGCAATCGTAGTTTTTTCGAAAAATAACCTAAGAATTCTAACAGCTATTCTTACTGGACATTGTAGACTCAACAGCCAGATGCAGAAATTGGGCATACAATCAAATGTCACCTACCTAGTATGTGATCAGTCAGGGGAGACGGCGGGACATATACTCATAGAATGCGAAGCATTCTCAATACATAGGGCTAAGTTTTTTAGCTCGCTATGGCCAGAGCATTCCCACATTCAAACCCTCATGCTAAGGGAGCTACTTCTTAATATGATTGTCGAGCACCTTATCGCAGGTTTTTTTTTCATAAATTCATTATTTAATTTATGTTGAGTTTGGCCTAATGAACCAAAATCTATTGTTGTTGTAGTTGTTGTTGTAGCGAAGGCCTTGGGTATTATCGATGTTGATGCTCCTTTGCCGACCATCTCGGGAACGATTTGGTATGACCACATGAAACTTTCTAGGCCATGCCGCCCTCCCACTCCCTAAGTTCTGCAGGATTTCGGGGTCGCTAGAGCCTCGGCTGTTAATGAAACGGGATTTGTCACGGGTAGGTAATGATCTCTTCAAACGAATTCTGCTAAGGAGAAATTGGGTATACAATCAAATGTCACCTGTCTATTATGTGATCAGTCAGGGGAGACGGCGGGACATATACTCTAAGAATGGGACGCAATCTCAATACGTAGGGCTAAGTTTTTAGCTCACCATGGCCAGAGCATTCCCACATTCAAACCCCCATGCTAAGGGAGCTACTTCTTAATTTGGTTGAAGAGCGTCTTATCGCAGACATTTTTTTATTAATTCATTATTTAAATTATGTCGAGTTTGGCCTAAACCAAAATCTGTTTTTGTTGTTGTTGTTGTTGTAGCGATAAGGACACTTCCCGAAGGCCTTGGGGATTAGCCCAACCATCTAGGGAACGATTCGGTATGACAACATGAAACCCTCTGGCCATCCCGCCATCCCACTCCCTATATCCATCAGGTGTTCGGGTCGCCAGAGCCTCGGCTGTTAAAGAAACAGGATTCGCCACGGGTAGGTGATGAGCTCTTCAAACGAATTCTGCAAATTAGCTAACTATAGTATATTTAGAGCTTAACGGTTCTGGCAATAGTGACCTCTAAAAATATTAGCGAGTGTAATTGTACAAATGTGTCTATATTTGTTGCCATTGTATAGCGCAATACTGTATCTAACATCCACTTGTGATAACCAAACAATGTGGGAAAATGATAAAAATCGCCATTGAAAAAAGAATTTCCAAAAGCGTAAAACAACTGACCGGCTATCTAGGCTAAAAATATACACGATTTAGGGCGAGAGGTGGAACGGAACAGAAGAGCAAACTAGACGCGCATCAAAATCACAACAACGCTTTATCCGCCTTATTATTGAAGATAGCATGCCCACTTAGAGGTCACATTAAAGGTCGTTGTGGCGGCGCCAGTTTACATATCACAGTCGTAGGCAATTATTCATGTCATCGTTCCATTTACAATATAATATAGATAAAATCATGGTTCAATAATTAAGCCATGGATAAAATAGATAAGGAATGCAACTTTTGATAACATAAATGTTGACTATTTACTTTTATTCCAGTTTGTCTTGTTATTTCCTTACCTTAGCTTCATTGGGAACATTCAACATTTTTAGTAATTTATTCGAAATAGAGTATGATTTTAACGCGCTTTTTGAACTTGTTTTGATAAGATTATATGTATACCACACTTCAAGTACTTTCTGCCACCACCCAAATCCAAGAGCGAAAAATCTTTTTGTCTTTCACTGCTTCCAATTCATTTTGTTTGCGATTTTTACATTTCTTGGAAATTTTGTTGTTTATCAGCAAAAAAAAACGTGAAATACCAGATGATTACACAGCAAAGAGAGACGTCAAGATCAGAATGATGGTAATAAAGCGGCAATTACCGACCGACGTGTGCCGTACGTAAGGACATTTGTCGTACGAAACACGTTTGACCGAACCCTCAAGCCCGTAGGAATCAATGTGTATGGCTGTGTACATGTACATAACATATTTGTGTGTGTATTGTTTACAGATAAGCAATGTTGCCATTGACCATTTTGCATGGATGCTTAAGGAAACATCAACTTTTTCCAATCTAATTTTTGATGTTGTAAAAGGCTGGAATTAATATTAAATAAATATAAATAACTTACATATTTATAATCTGCACTTTTACATAATTATTTCGAATTATTTTCACAATTTTTCAAACTTTAATTAGGTGTTTTTGCATAAAACTGCAAACGGTCAAAAGTTAGCGCACAAAAGTTTACTATGCAACTCTGTCTAGCGAGAGAGCGATCAGCTGACACGTTCTTACGGAAAAAATCAAAATTGTTTTGATTTCTACGTTCCGGGCTACGTACGTACGGGCGTTGCACGTCGGTGAGTTTTCGTTTACATTACACACTCATAAGATAGGTCGTGTCAGCTGACACGTTTTTCGTACGCACGTTCGTAACTGCCGCATAAGGCTGCAATGTACCCTGAATTACATATATGACAACGGTTTCATAAGGGCCAATTAATGGTGACTTATCCATAACCAGGGGCCAAATCGTAATAACCGTAATCGTATAATTCGCCACGTAAGAAGATGATATTCGGATTATGACATACTTGAACGTACTACTTTGATCGTAATTTTGGATCGCAACATACGTGACGAGTGACTGAACGTACACGTTCCGTTTCACTTTCATTCGAACACATATTGGCGATCGTATACACACAAATTTCATTGAAAATGTAAAAAAATTGTTAAAATAGATGAATAAGTAAAATATAATAACAAATTTAAGACTTTTGTTATTAACAAAGATCGAAATCAAACAAGTCTAATCCAAGCCAAAAGGAAATATTCGCGGAATTCATGGTGAGACACCCGTTTTGGTATCGGCTTGCTTCAAATTTAATTTCTCCAGAAAGTAACTAAAAGCTTCTTAAGCTAAGCGCAATCTCTTCAAGAAAATGCAATAATTTTTTGTTACAAAGATATAATACATAAATGATATGCTTGCGGTTTATTCGATAAGTCCAAAAGGTTACTGCAATCTCTTAACCGCCTTCGTACTATCTTTTCATCGCCTTCGCTATTACTGGAGCTCAAACAAAACAATAAAATTTGATCCATCGCAGTTATTTACTTTATTTTCTATATTTTGGCAACCAATTTGACAGTTGAAAATCTATTGTGAGCTAAAAATACAATCCAATCTAATTGATGTAATCGGTTAATGGTGCCATACCATAACGCTAAAGCCATAACCATATCATTGCCAACCAATTGGTTTTTGGTTTCTCGCCATATCTATAACCTAAAAATATTTGACACCCCAACTCATACGATACACGATAAACGCTTGCAATCCGTTATACGGTATTATGAAATAAATTCTAGCGTGTGAAACCCGATCGCTAGCGTTTATCATTTATCGTGGTATTGTCATAGGCTAACTAGCGCATCCGCTGTTCAATTTTCTACGCTAGCTATCGTTGATAAATTTTTGCATGATACGTTGGGAGCTATTTGAATAAAAGTAAATATAAAATTAAAAATCCAAAAGAATCTAAAGCGTCAAATACACGACGCGAACATTTCCGCGAACATTCCCGTTATGTCACGTTTCTGCGACCTTTTCTGTCGTGTATGGTGGTGTTTGCCAGTTCGCGCAAATGGTCGCCAAAAATCAAAATATTTTGATTTTTGGCGAACATTTGCGCGAACTGTTCGTGCGTGTATGGCGAAATAGCTCATAATCGTAGTAATTTCTGAACGGAACAGACGTGCGCGGAAAAGTAAAATTGACAATAAAAAATTTCCGAGTGAATTTATTGAAATGTAAAAATCTTTGCCATCATTGTGGCCAGTAAAAAGCAAAGATTATTGTAATAGAATTAAAAAGAATTACGCTTAATTGCCACAGCGAGCAATATTGCTGCAGCACAATTGTTGTCCGTATTCATCGCTGTCTGAAAGAGAACTAATGTTCGGCCAAAAGTTCGTATGGTGTATGGCCAAAGCTGCGAACAAGATTGCGGAATGTTCGCGGAAATGTTCGTGTCGTGTATTTGGCGCTTAACTAAAGCCTTATTCCCAACACTCTGTTGCAACACCCTGGGCAAGAAACCTTAAAGTGGCATAAACCTTCAAAATATTTGGGATGGATGACTTATTGTTACGGGCGCGCAAACTGCATTCGACTTCTGTTAAGACATAGGCCCCTATTATGAGCATCTTGCGATCTTCGACTGTGGTCGAAAGAGCTGATCGAACGAATTTTCATTCGGTATTATGACGCACGTTCGATGAAGGCAAGCATTATTGTGAATTTCGATAAATTCAAAAGTTCACAATAGCACATTTCCTTCAGCTGTCAAATAAAATAAAATAAATAGACAAAAGCAGAACTAGTTATTAAATGCAAATATTGAAAATAAAAGTATGACTACGACGGAATTGTGGTTTTATGATTCATCAGATGAAGAGAAAAGCTTACTGGAGCTAGCCAGAAGGTGAGGGATGCTTCAAATGCTTTGAAAATGAATTCCACCACGTAAGTGTAGCTTTCTAAATAAGTTGATAAATTGTTGAAATTATAAGTTTTGTTATAGATTTATTCAAAGTTTCAGACTGTCCAAAGGAGCGTTCATGGATTTGTTGTCCAGTACAGATGAACTGCTGCAGCAATGCACAAGAGCCAAGTCTATTCCTAATATTTTTTAATTTTGGCAACAGTTCTCCGATTTTGTGCTCAGGATCCTACCAACTGAGCGTTGAAAACGAAAATGCACTCGGACTTGCCCAGCCGACTGTGTCTGTGGTACTATCAGAGGTGTTGAATGTCTTGGAAAATTTTATTTGTGAAAGATGGATAAAATTGAATTACGAGGAGGCTGAGCTGCATTAAGCAAAGTTGCATTTCTATAATGTGAAAGTTCCTTTGCTATATGGGGATTTTGTTCCATAATTGAAACCAGTCTTTCGAGCTGTTGTTTTGTACTCACGACCTTGAACCTATATAAAATTAATTCAAATAGTTTAAAATTACTAGTAGGTAGTAAAAAAGTAGAACATAAATACAAAAAACTAACATTTCATACAATTCTTTTTCTATTCGATACAGCATCGACAACATATTTATATTCGCTTGAAAATTAGATACACAGCGAAAATTTCGACAGAGATGAGTAGTCATAATACCAATTTCAAATTCGATTTTCGATGTTCGATAGCCAGCGAAGATCGAAAATCGAATAATGCTCATAATAGGGGCCATACTCTGAAATCTATTTTTTGTACTTCTAGTATGTCAAGTACTTACAGTGTAGAGTTCATTTTAAGAAGATTGGAAGCATCTCTAAATTTCGTTCTTTCTATGTCCTTTATGCAAGTTTCGTCAATTTGTTCATTTGAGTTTATATAAAAGGCAACAGAGGTTGCAGAAAACGTTATTATTACAGATTTTAAAAACTTTTGCCACTTTTACGTACAAGACAATTGAATTTTTAGTATTTGCGCTTTGTTTTGCTATCTTTTTTCGAATAGATTCACAATAATTCGTAAATAAAACTCTGCTGTCATTCACAATAGTACATCTATCGGGCGTGTGGAAATCGAAATATAAAGACTGATTTTTTACGATACGCTAGCAACCCTTCAAAAAACGCGAGTACTCTATAAATAATGTAAGGAATACTCCTTTGGGAGTATAGGACTGCTCCAAATCTAATCTGTATTCATACAAAAAATGTGCTCCAATTAACATTGCGATGTCCTAGGAGCTGAGTAGGTGATCCCACTATCACTTTGTTGGTGAGTATTCCATAGAGTACATACGTGAGAGTGCTTTCCAAATTACTTTCACTGTAGTACTCCATGGAGCACCCACAGAGGATCATATGCCAGAGTACTAAAGAGGAATTGTGTCGGAAAGAATTATCGAAGAGAATTTAATTTAAAATGAAAGTAAATGAAGAGGGACAATACAACTTTTATATTTTATACTACGAATATTCTTATGTTTGCTACGGTCTGTTGCTACGGTCTACGGCTACGATCCACTTGGGAGCGTATTCGCGCGAACACACCTAGTGATGGGGCGAAAGTTGCGATAAAAAGTATCGAAAAACAAGCAAAAAAAATAGACCGACCATCACTAGCGAAAATTGCCATGAGTTTCCGGCAAAAAGAAAAAGAGGAAAGGTGAAAAATTGCGTGAGCGAAATTTTGGCTACCCTACAATTATACAAACGGGATATATAACATCTAGGGGCATAACTTCAGCAGCAAAGGCGTCAAGTTCCGCTAATATACTGCTTTAGTAACCTTATTACTCACTTCGCATCCCCAACTATACTCAACTATACTGCTTTGGTAACCTTATTGCTCACTGCGCATCCTCAACGATACTCAACTAATCACAAAACATCCTCGCCGGCTGTGCGCGTAAGCAGGTGATTGTCCAGAAACTAGGAAAGAGTCGATAGCGCAAAGCAAAGAAACCGTTCTTTCCGACAAATCTCGTTTCTACGCGTCTATTTTGGGTGGTAATAAACCTTGCACCGGTTGTGTTGCGTTGACACAAGATCCAGTTGAAGTAGGTCGGCGTTCGCAGTCACACCTAGTGAGATAAACCCCTTCCTCTACGTTACAAAGAACCCTACCATCTGCGGAAAATCGTCCGACACCACCTCTGCCTCCAGGGCCAGCAGTACGCCGCGTAATACAATCAACGAAGCTTTATCGCCACCCGGTTCACTCGGTTACCTCGACCCAAACCGCCAACCACCACCAACGGCGCCTACTATTACCACGGGCACCACCGACAACAATATTAGCCGCATCCTTATCAGCTACGACTATCCCGGCTATGACAATGCTAGCGCAACCCTATCAGCTACGACCGTATGGGCTACAACAATACCAGCTACAATAACAACCACAGGGCAGCGAACATAGGCCTGCGGCCATCCCAATTGCGACAACGAATATCAGCGGTTAAAGCGGTGATTTCGTTCCAATACTGAACTAAATATACGTATTTGTAGTCTCAACCTTGTTCTTAAATTTTTTTTGACCTTGCAACAACATATATTGTTAATATACAGACATATTCAAATTCAAGGCTATCACCCTAGTATAGAATCTTAACACGTAATACATATATACATGCATATACCTAAGTTAAAGAGAGCAAGCTGCATCCACTTGTAGTAAAGTTAACTTATTATACCATGCAAAAAAAAGTAGACGTAACGTAAAGTTAAGTAGATAGGTTTAATTAACTTAGAAGCAAGAAAAAAAAACAAAACAATACCAGCACTGACTGGTAAATGCAAAACAGTTTACGTTTTACCTGAACATGTAAAACGATTTCATTAATTTTACTATAAATTTAAAAGTTCACGTTTTACCTGAACATGTAAACGATTTCGTTAATTTTTCTATGAATTTAAAAGTACCCGTTTTACCTGAACATGTAAAACGATTCCGTTAATTTTCCTATAAATTTAAAATTTATGTTTTACTTGAATATGAGAATCAATTTCTTCGAGGAGTATGATTTACCCCAAATTTAATCTTAATTGCGTTTATAACAAATTTTCTTAGTACATATTACATATTAGTGTCATTATACTATGCGTTATACCAATTTGCTATTTTGTTAAACTCAAAATAAGTTCTACTACAATAACATAATAATTTTGTAAGGGGGCCCCAATTATCGGAATTTGTATCCAAACTTTATAGCCCTAAAATATGTTTTGTGAATAACAAGAAAAAAAGGGCATTAAACCAAATTTTTACTTTGTATGTAGTATATTTACTATCCATAAGCACATTTAATTACATTTTTTTTTTCCTCACACCAAGCGTTTATAAGCCTTTAAAAAAAAAAGGGGGTGACATAAAGATAGATATAGCTTGAAATATTACGAGCAAAAGTAAGAGAAAAGAAAGGAACCCCCCCAACAGGACAAACTTAGCCGGACTTAAATATTCATATTAGATTTCGTTTTCAATTTCGGCCCAATAAAGTGGGAAACTGTTGGAGCATTTTTTTTCTCTCCCTTTATATGCTACACGCACTTACATACATTTTCATAGCGTAAATAGCTGCTCGTAGTTCAACATTTTTTTTTTGTTCTGAAGTTGTCTTGGGACGATGCTATAAGCAGCCTTGTTTTGGCTTTCGAGCCTAGGCGGTAGCCCTGGTTAAGAAACCTGTACTACCGTAAAAAATTTTTTTTGTAGCATACATACGTTAATAATAATGAAATTTGAATAAACTTTGTAATTAAAATGGGAATGCTGGTGTTCTGGCTCATTTAGAAGGCACGTAGGGTTACCAGGTAAGGGGCCACCGAAAGATTAGGTGCGTCGGTGGCCATTGATTTTGAGGGTGGGTATAAGCACCGGGCGTCGCAACAACACCCCCGGCGCCCCCAAGTTATATTCGGCCCTTTTTCTTTATACCCTTTTGTACTTATTTTCAGTATTTTTTTTTGATTTTCAGAGTTAGTAACCGGCCATGTCCGGTTCGGTAAATTTTTTTTTGCGTTAGATTTTTTTGAGTTTTTTTTGAATTTGAATTTTTTTGAATGTTAACGGTCTGTCCGTGACATCCGGTTCGGGCGGATGTTGTTTTATTTTGAATTATAAGCGTTTTGAGTCGTCTCTCCGCTTTTTGACAGCTAGTTTTGATAGGCATGATAGGAACTTTTTTTCTGTTTATGGCGCAGGAACAGTAAGGTTGGCAACGACCCGCCCCAGCCGACAATGACTAGCCACTGTGCACCAACACATCATGCCGACCGCCTTCCTTACTGCTTCCACTGTAAATGCGATTCCATAACATGTTATTTAGCATTTGCGTGAATAAAGAAACTAATATTTCTCTATACATACTATAGTACCCTTCAAAAAATGCGAGTACTCCATAACTAGTGTAAGGAATACTCCTTTAGAAGTATAGGAGTGTTCCAAAACTAATCTGTGTTCATACAAAAAATGTGCTCCAATTAACATTTCGATGTCCTAGGAGAGGAGTAGGTGATCCCACTCTCGCTTTGTTTGTGAGTATTCCATAGAGTACATACGTGAGAGTACTTTTCAAAGTACTTTCACTGTAGTACTCCATGGAGCACCCACAGAGGATCATATGCCAAAGTACTAATGAGGAATTGTGTCGGAAAGAATTATCGAAGTGAATTTAAAATAAAATGAGAGTAAATGAAGAGGGAAGCATTTACCGTTTATCGTATGAAAATTCATAATAGGGGCAAAGAGGATAAATATAATAAGAGCCGTCTCTCGTTATTTTTTAGGCATTTACTCGATGTAAACTGTGAGGTTGTCGCTACTTTTGTTTTATGAGGGACATCTTTGAATTGCCTTCCATTTATCCATGCGGTGTTGTCACTTTGTGCAAACGTGTTTTTTGGAAAGAGAATTAAATAATTAATTAAATACAGTCGGAAAAATAAACACATATACCCCATGAAAATGTATAGAAGACATTTATAAACATCTCGCCAAAAAAAAAGTAGCGACTACCTCACAGTTTACATCGAGTAAATGCCTAAAAAATAACGAGTGACGGCTCTTATTATATTTATCCTCTTTGATAGGGGTGTGAGTGATTTCGTATACGTTGAGTTAGTGGTTTCATTTCAATTAGCACCTGTTATTATTATGGTTGCTACTGCGGAAATGATGGGAAAAAGATATCGTCGTTTCACATATCTGTGGCAATTTGAAAAAACAACCTTATTCGAGGTAGGATAATTGCGATACATAGACCTTTATCTGAAAAGCTAGCCAAAATTCACCATTGTAACTTCCTATATTTTGTAGCAGCAATTTGGCGCTAGGACTATGAGTAACTAACACAGGAAGATCTGTAACGGATTTCTGTTATGAAGACAGAATATCACTTCTATCCTAACTCGAATTAGGTTGTTTTTTCAAATGGCCACAGATATGTTAACATATACATGGCTTAATTAAATTTTTTTGGAAGCGTATTAGCATTCGAGCGCTGCTCTAAACTTTTACTTGCTATCCATTTCACAAACTATGTCTAGCCAGATTTATTTGCGATCATACATTCAACTTATTTGTCAGATGAAGCGACGCCACAAAGCCCTTTGTGTAAATCGTATTAATACGATCAGTGACTGAAAACTATTTTCACTCAAACGATAGCCATGCAGATAGATAATTAATTGAGGATTGCACTGCGACCATTGGTCTATTGTGCCCTCAGCACCTTCACGGCTCCTCATCCAAGTCGAAATCTCTGATGAATCCTAGCAGTTCACCTGGCTTGAGGGATTTGATGTGAGAATGCTCTGGCCATGGTGAGCCCATAAACTTAGCCCTGCGTCTTGAGATTGCATCACACTTGAGGAGGATATGGTCCGCCGTCTCCGCTGATCGATCACAAAATCGGCATGTGTTGTTCGATATTATGCCCAGCTTCTGCATGTCGCTGTTCAGTCTACAGTGTCCTGTAAAAATACCCTGCAACAATTTTTGGATTACGTGTTCCATTTTCTTCATGTTGGAGTACTCTAACAATACTCCTTTGCAATGCGTTTGCGGACCACCAACAGCCGATCATTGCTCGTTTTTAACGACCGTGATCATGACACGATGACAATCGGACAGAGTTGCCAAAAGTAAAATATTGCATGCAAATAACTGATAATAAAATTTACTATGGCAACTCTGATAAAATGCAACCGCGCACTGGTTTTATGTATACATACTATAGTATAGAGAAGTATTAGTTTCTTTATTCACGCAAATGCTAAATAACATAAGAATATTCGTAGTATAAAATATAAAAGTTGTATTGCCCCTCTTTATTTACTTTCATTTTTAATTAAATTCACTCCGATAATTCTTTCCGACACAATTCCTCTTTAGTACTTTGGCATATGATCCTCTGTGGGTGCTCCATGGAGTTCTACAGTGAAAGTACTTTGGAAAGTACTCTCACGTATGTTCTCTATGGAATACTCACAAATAAAGCGAGAGTGGATCACCTACTCCTCTCCTAGGCCATCGCAATATTAATTGGAGCAAATTTTTTGTATGAATATAGATTAGTTTTGGAACACTCCTATACTCCTAAAGGAGTATTCCTTACGATATTTATAGAGTACTCCCGTTTTTTGAAGGGTAGCCATGGAACTGTCAAACTATATCTAAAAATTATATTAAGTTCCGCATCAGGTATGTGAAAATAGTCGCCACAGTTGAAAAAACCAGACTTTTTTCAAGGCTCAACTTTATGGTTGGCTCATATATACAGCAACAGCATACCTTTGTTCTGATTGTCGAAATCTGCGTGTTGGTGTTAGGCGAATAGAATGGAAAAATAAAACTTATAAGTGATCGAAAATTTCTTTTCAGTTTTTGATCGTCAAAAAGTATTTATCTATATATATAAAAAGAAGTGTACATTTTCATTGTCACTCCATAACTCGAGAACGGCTCGACAGATTGCCATGAAATTTTAAGAAAATATACAGGAAGGAGAGATGATGGTTAGTTGATTTTGAAATCCCAAATCGGTTTAGCCATATATATATATAAATCAAATTCTGTGTGTGTGTTCGCTATGGAAACGTATTTCCCACACATCAATCAGCACCAAATTTTGGTTATGGGTTCCTTCGATCAACGGGAAGGTTTTAGGCTAAAAATAATTTCGATATATAAAAGGGACGTGGCACCTCCCATACAAATGGAATCTTTAGTAATGCATAACTTTGAAGGTATACATGCCAGAACATTGAAATTCAGTAAGGAGTTATATGAGGTCAATCCCTAACACCACCAAGAAAAGGCGGAATTGGGAAAAAGGGGGCGTGGAACCTCCCATTCAAATGGAATCTTTGGTACTGCATAACTTTGAAGGTATACATGCCAAAACATTGAAATTCAGTAAGGAGTTATATGAGGTCAATCCCTAACACCACCAAGAAAAATGCGGAATTGGGAAAAAGGGGGCGTGGAACCTCCCATTCAAATGGAATCTTTGGTACTGCATAACTTTGAAGGTATACATGCCAGAAGATTGAAATTCAGTAAGGAGTTATTTGAGGTCAATCCTTAACACAACCAAGAAAATATGGAATTGGGAAAAAAGGGGTCGTAGCACCTCCCATACAAATGGAATATATTATACTGCATATATCTGGATGTCGTAATGGTAGGATAATTAAAATTGGTAAGGAGCTATGTGACGTTAAGTCCTAAAACCTCCAGTAAAAATGTGGAATGGGGAAAAACTATGGCCGCCGTACAAACTTAAGTTATTTTAACACCTAAAGTTTGACTGCATTGTTGAGTTTAGCTGTTATGCCTTTTGGACGTTTAGTAATCTGCCGCTAAAAAAATTGTTTAGCTTCAGTCTATCTACATCTTCTATAAAAATCAAATTATGTGTGTGTGTTCCCTATGAAAACGTGTTTGCTATACTTCGATCATCACCAAATTTTGGCTCGAGGTTCCTTCGATCAAGACGAAAGTTTTTCATATTTCAGAACTAATAATTTTAAATTTAAATGTTTTTGTTTTTTTGGCTATGCGAAAGAACTATCTTAGCTCCCAAAAATGATCATGTTAACAAAATCAATGATCGCTTTCAAAATCAATTTCCTGGTGAACTGACGAAATATAAATCGATCGACACAGTTACAGATGAAGATAAAATTGTGAATTATCCAAATAAATTTCTATACTCCTTAGAACCAAAAGGAATGCCTGCGCATATATCAACTTTGAAATTGGCTCACCAGTCATGCTTCTTCGGAATGTAATCAAAGCAACAATCATCAGCGGTAAAAAGCAATAAAATAATATAAAATAAGATACAAGAATAAAATGTTTTAACAGAAAATTTCACCAAATATGCGTACAAAATTCAATTCAATTTACGGAACAATAAACTAAATTATCAACAAACAAAACAGAAAAAATAACGCAACATCCATTCGATCTCGGGCGTTACAGCGTGCGCCTGCTAAATCTAGTATTTGATAAATTCTTTTGTTCAATTGTATGAAAACTCATTATTTATTCAGGAAAGAGTAATCAAATTGTACTGATATGTAGGGAAATTCAAAATTAAATCGCCTAAATGATGAGTGGGTACCCAGCCAGCATTTTTTGAAATTTTTGATCAAAAAATATTTAAATATCGTTTTTCATGACTAGTTGTCATGACTAATTTGTCAAAATTGTTGTGCTGGGAACAAATTTTCAAATAAATACATACATACATACATACAAGAAGATGTCTCAAGATTAAAAACGTTCAAATTTAAAAGCATTTTCTGTTCGAAACTTAATGTCTCATCGGGAGAAAAATGTACCTTACATGTGATTATTCTTGAATAATCATTTATGATTCATATTTCGAAACGCTTTTTATTCATATTTGATATCGTTGCAAAATTCAGCTTTAATTGTTTTAAAACACCTGCGACTACAACATCCAACATGCGCTATTATCGTCTACATGTTAAAATAGGGATACGATACGGGGAATTTGAAGCCGTATCCAGTATGTCAAGATAGTTTCACTTATCTGGGGTTCAAATAGCTCACAACCTTTGTATTGTCCAACCATTATGTATTTTCTGGGAAGCGGATGTTGGAGAAATGGTTGAGGAAATCTTCGGTCACGAGCAGCATTTACATTATTTTTTGTCTTGAAGAATGCCTTTGGATAAATAATAAAATTATTATATACTAGCCTTACCTTTTATAAAATATATGTGCTATTCACGTTAGCCTGCTTATCAAGTTGTCTGTTTAAAAATTTTTTCTGTCAATGTATTTTATTTTTTAATACAGTAAAAAAAAGAACTAACTGAGCTGATGGGCACGCTTACATGAATAGCATAATACACTTTTTTCGAATTAAAAAAATACATTTTGTTTCTAAGTTAAATTAATTGATATGACAGGGGTGAAAGATTTACTACTCATAGAACAAAGGAGTGAAACTACAATTAGCTAAAACAAAAAAGAAGTTTTTAAATAAACGCAGTGTTGCTTTTTCGGGTATTTAGTTGGTTAAAATATTACAAAAATTTTAATTATAGTTGTAATAGTTCGTTACAGGATTCATTTAAAAATAGAACGAAAAGCTGTGATATATTAAAGATAAAACATACCGAATTTTAATTACGAATAATTTGCCGTAAATCCACGGCCATGTGTGCTGAATTACCGGTTTCGAAGAGACCTAAAATGATCCCGGAAGTGTCCCTAAATGACACCAAATAGTCACGAAATGATGCCGACGGGATCCTGAACAAATCTCGAAAACTATCCAGAAATGATGCCGGAAGGGTCCCAAAATAATCCCGAAGTAGTCACGAAAAGTCCCGAAATGACCCTGACGGGATCCCGGACGGATCCCGAAAACCATCCAGATTTGATTCCTGAACGGTCCGCAAATGATCCCGATATAGTCCGAAAAAGTCCCGAAAAAACTCTGACGGGATCCCGGACAAATCCCGAAAATCGCCCAGAAATTATCCCGGAGGAGTCCCAAAATGATTCCGAAATAGTAGTCACGAAAAAGGCCCGAAATGACCCTGACGGGATCCCGAAAACCATCCAGAAATGACTCTGGAGGATCCCCAAATGATCCCGGAAAAGTCCACAAACCATCCAGAATTGATCTCTGAAGGTTCCGCAAATGATCCCGAAATAGGTCCCGAAAGTCACGAAAAACTCAGACCCATCCCGAAAATCATGAAGAAATTATCCTGGAAGGGTCCCAAAATTACCCCGAAATAACTCCGACGGGATCCCGGACAGATCCCGAAAATCATCCAGAACTGAGCTCCGAAACGTCCGCAAATAATACAGAAATAGTCCGGAAAAAGTCCCGAAAAAACTCCGTCGGGATCCCGGAAAGATCCCGAAAATCACCCAGAAATTATGCCGGAGGGGTCCCAAAATGATTCCGAAATAGTCCCGAAAAAGTCCCGAAATGACCTTGAGGGGATCCCAGACCGATACCGAAAACCATCCAGAATTGATCTCTAAAGGTTCCGCAATTTATCCCAGATAAAGGCGCGAAAAAACTACGAAGGGATCCCGAACAGATCCCGAAAATCATAGAGAAATTATCCCGGAAGGGTCCCAAAATGATCCCGAAATAGTCCCGAAAAGGCGCGAAATAACCCTGACGGGATCCCGGACGGATCCCGAAAACCACCCAGAAATGATCTTTAAGGGCAACTGACCCCGAAATAGTCGTGAAAAAGTCCCGAAATCACCCCGACGGGATCCCGAAAACCATCCAGAAATTATCCCTGAAGGATCCCCAAATGATCCAAGAACAGTCTCGAAATTCCCTGACATTTTCCCGAAAAGTAAAAAAATAAACCCGACGGGATCTCGGACGGATCCCGAAAACGATCCAGAAATGATGCCGGAAGGGACCCCAAATGATCCCGAAAAATTCCCGAAATTCCCCGATGGGATCCCGGACGGAGCCCGGAAAATCCAGAAATGATGCCGGTTGGTACCCCAAAATGATCCCGAAATAGGCCAGAAATGACCCCGTCGGGATCCCGGACGGATCCCCAAAAGTATACAGAAATGATGCTGGAAGGTGAAATGATCCCCTTAAAGAAAGATGAAAAATGAAATGATCCCCTTATAGTTCCAAAATGATCCTGACGGGATTCCCGACGGATCCCGGAAACTATCCAGAAATGATGCCGGAAAGGTTCCCAAGTTATCCCCAAATAGTCCCGAAATTACCCTGACGGTATCCCGGACGGATCACGAAAACCATCCGGAAATGATGGCGAAAGGGTCCCCAAATGATCCCGCATTAGTCGTGGGTTCCGAAATGACCCTGACGGGATCCCCGAAGGATCCCGGAAACTATCCAGAAATGATGCCGGAAAGGTTCCCAAGTTATCCCCAAATAGTCCCGAAATTACCCTGACGGTATCCCGGACGGATACCGAAAACCATCTAGAAAAGTGGCCGGAGGATACCCCAAATGATCCCGAAAAAGTCCTGAAATGATCCAGACGGGATCCCGGACGAAATAGTCCCGCAATGACCCCGCGGGATCACGGGCGGATCCCGAAAAAGTCCTGAAATGAGCCCGACGGGATTCCGTACGGATTCCGAAAATCATCCAGAAATGATGAAGGTAGGTACCCAAATGATCCCGAAATAATCCCGAAATGATCCCGACGGGATCCCGGACGGATCCCGAAAACCAACCAGAAATGATGCCGGTAGGTACCCCAAATGGTCCCGATATGACCCCGTCGGGATCCCGAACGGATCCCTAAAACTATCCAGAAATGATGCCGGAAAGGTCCCCAAAATAACCCCCTAATAGTCCCGAAATTACGCCGACGGAATCCCGGACGGATCCGGAAACTATCCAGAAATGATGCCGGAGGAGACCCCAAATGATCCCGCTAAAGACCCAAAATGACCCCGACAGGGTCCCGACGGATCCCGTAAACCATCCAGAAATGATGCCGGTAGGTACCCCAAATGGTCCCGATATGACCCCGTCGGGATCCCGAACGGATCCCTAAAACTATCCAGAAATGATGCCAAAGACCCTTTGATCCTGTATTAGTCGAGAAAAAGTTCCGAAATGACTCCGACGGGATCCCGGACGGATCCCGAAAACCATCTAGAATTGATACCGGAAGGTACCCCAAATGATGCCGAAATAGTCCCGAAATGACATCGACGGGATCCCGGACGGATCCCGAAAACCATTTAGAAATGATGCCGGAAGAGAACCCAAATGATCCCGCAAAGGTCCCAAAATGACCCCGACAGGATCCCGGACGGATCCCGAAAACCATCCAGAAATGATGCCGGAAGAGACGCCAAATGATCCCGCAAAAGTCCCAAAATGACCCCGACAGGGATCCCGGACGGATCCCGAAAACCATACAGAAATGATGCCGGAAGAGACCCCAAATGATCCCGCAAAAGTCTCAAAATGACCCCGACAGCATCCCGGACGGATCCTGAAAACCATCCAGAAATGATGCCCGAAGAGACCCCAAATGATCCCGCAAAAGTCCCAAAATGATCCCCGACAGGATCCCGGACGGATCCCGAAAACCATCCAGAAATGATGCCGGAAGAGACCCCAAATGATCCCGGAAAAGTCCCAAAATGACCCCGACAGGATCCCGGACGGATCCCGAAAACCATCCAGAAATGATGCCGGAATGGACCCAAATGGTCCCGAAATGACACCGACGGGATCCCGACGGATACCGAAAACCATCCAGAAATGATGCCGGCAGGTACCCCAAATTATCCCGAAATAGTCCCGAAATGACCCTGACGGGATCGCGGACGGATTCCGAACACCATCCAGAAATGATGCCGATAGGGTCCCCAAATGATCCTGTATTAGTCGAGAAAAAATTCTGAAATGACTCCGACGGGATCCCGGACGGATCCCGAAAACCATCCAGAAATGATGCCGGAGGAGACCCCAAATGATCCCGCTAAAGTCCCAAAATTACCCCGACAGGGTCCCGGACGGATCCCGTAAACCATCCAAAAATGATGTCGGAAGAGACCCCAATGATCCCGCAAAAGTCCCAAAATGACCCCGACAGGATCCCGGACGGATCCCGAAAACCATCCAGAAATGATGCCGGGAGAGACCCCAAATGATCCCGCAAAATTCCCAAAATGACCCCGACAGGATCCCGGACGGATCCCGTAAGCCATCCAGAAATGATGCCGGAGGAGACCCCAAATGATCCCGCTAAAGTCCCAAAATGACCCCGCCAGGGTCCCGGACGGATCCCGTAAACCATCCAGAAATGATGCCGGAAGAGACCCCTAATGATCCCGCAAAAGTCCCAAAATGACCCCGACATGATCCCGGACGGATCCCGTAAACCATCCAGAAATGATGCCGGAAGAGACCCCAAATGATCCCGCAAAAGTCCCAAAATGACCCCGACAGGATCCCGGACGGATCCCGTAAACCATCCAGAAATGATGCCGGAAGGTACCCCAAATGATGCCGTAATAGTCCCGAAATGACATCGACGGGATCCCGGACGGATCCCGAAAAGCATCCAGAAATGATGCCGGAAGAGACCCCAAATGATCCCGCAAAAGTCCCAAAATGACCCCGACAGGATCCCGGACGGATCCCGAAAACCATCCAGAAATTATGCCGGAATGGACCCCATGTGGTCCCGAAATGACACCGACGGGATCCCGGACGGATCCCGAAAACCATCCAGAAATGATGCCGGAATGGACCCCAAATGGTCCCGAAATGACACCGACGGGATCCCGGACGTATCCCGAAAACCATCCAGAAATGATGCCGGAAGGTACCCCAAATGATGCCGTAATAGTCCCGAAATGACATCGACGGGATCCCGGACGGATCCCGAAAACCATCCAGAAATGATGCCGGAAGAGACCCCAAATGATCCCGCAAAAGTCCCAAAATGACCCCGACAGGATCCCGGACGGATCCCGAAAACCATCCAGAAATTATGCCGGAATGGACCCCATGTGGTCCCGAAATGACACCGACGGGATCCCGGACGTATCCCGAAAACCATCCAGAAATGATGCCGGAAGAGACCCCAAATGATCCCGCAAAAGTCCCAAAATGACCCCGACAGGATCCCGGACGGATCCCGAAAACCATCCAGAAATTATGCCGGAATGGACCCCATGTGGTCCCGAAATGACACCGACAGGATCCCGGACGGATCCCGAAAACCATCCAGAAATTATGCCGGAATGGACCCCATGTGGTCCCGAAATGACACCGACGGGATCCCGGGCGTATCCCGAAAACCATCCAGAAATGATGCCGGAAGGTACCCCAAATGATGCCGTAATAGTCCCGAAATGACATCGACGGGATCCCGGACGGATCCCGAAAACCATCCAGAAATGATGCCGGAAGAGACCCCAAAAGATCCCACAAAAGTCCCAAAATGACCCCGACAGGATCCCGGACGGATCCCGTAAACCATCCAGAAATGATGCCGGAGGAGACCCCAAATGATCCCTCAAAAGTCTCAAAATGACCCCGACGGGATCCCGGACGGATCCCGTAAACCATCCAGAAATGATGCCGAAAGGTTCCCCAAATGATCCTGTATTAGTCGAGAAAAAGTTCCGAAATGACCCCGACGGGATCCCGGATGGATCCCGAAAACCATCTAGAAACGATGCCGGAAGGTACCCCAAATGATGCCGTAATAGTCCCGAAATGACATCGACGGGATCCCGGACGGATCCCGAAAACCATCCAGAAATGATGCCGGAAGAGACCCCAAATGATCCCGCAAAAGTCCCAAAATGACCCCGACAGGATCCCGGACGGATCCCGAAAACCATCCAGAAATTATGCCGGAATGGACCCCATGTGGTCCCGAAATGACACCGACGGGATCCCGGACGTATCCCGTAAACCATCCAGAAATGATGCCGGAAGATACCCCTAATGATCCCGAAATAGCCCCGAAATGGTCCCGACGGGATCCCGGGCGGATCCCTAAAACCATTCAGGAATGATTACAGAAAGGACCCAAACTGACCCCGAAAAAGTCCCGGAATGATCCCGGAAACCATCAAGAATTTATCTCTCGAAGGTACGCAAATGATCCCGAAAGTACCCCGACGGGATCCCGGACGGATCCCGAAAACCATCCAAAAATGATGCCGGAAGGGTCCCCAAATGATCGCGAAATAGTCCCGAAATGATTCCGGAATAGCCCCGAAAAAGTCCCGAAATTACCCCGGCGTAATCCCGGACCGATCCCGAGAACCATCCAGAAATGATCCCGGAGGGTCTCGATATGACCCTTACGGGATTACAAATAAGGTGAAGCTAATTATAAAACCATGTTAATAAGGCAGCAGGCGCATTGGAGCGAATAAAAAGTTACATAGAAACATACAGGTAAAGCTAATAAAAGCGTGCTAATAAAAACAATTGATGGAGGGCGGATGGCGGGAGTAGAGGAGGGGACCACTGATCGTTCCTCCAAAATTGTCTAGATCTCGTTCTGTATGTACCAGATACCAAAAACTATTGATTTAGGAGAAAATTTATATTGAGTTATAACAATTTATAGATTTTACACCAGAGGGTAGATAAAGGGGGGGGGGGGGGGGGGGGGGGGGGGGCGGGCGGAGGGTGTCACTGCTTACTTTGTAAGCCCTCGACTTATTTGACCCCTTGAGTCTGTGATATTGGTGAAGGCCAGTATACGTAAAGTTATCATGTGTAAAAATTATTGAAAAATAATTTCTCGAAGGGGTCGTGGGACCGCACCCCTCTTTCCATGTTCGAAAAAAATTTCGCTAGTAGACTACTGTCTGTGTCCCAAATTTCATCAAAATCCGTGTAGCCATTCTGGCGTGATTCAGTCGCAAAGACGAAAAAATATAATAATTAAATTATAACTGTTCCTAGGGGGCGGGTACCACGCCCCTTTTCAAAAATATATAGTTAGTAGATCCTTCTAGACTATTGGCTATATGTGTGCAAAATTTCATCCAAATCGGTCCAGCCGTTCTTGCGTGATTGAGTCACAAAGACAAACGTCTGGACAAACATCCAAACATCTTCACATCCAAA
Organism: Eurosta solidaginis; assembly: GCF_040869045.1. Classification (NCBI taxonomy): domain Eukaryota; kingdom Metazoa; phylum Arthropoda; class Insecta; order Diptera; family Tephritidae; genus Eurosta; species Eurosta solidaginis. The sequence goes on along the minus strand of NC_090323.1, from coordinate 203,847,579 downwards.
CTTTGCCATTTATAATATACTAGCCTTTACCCGCGGCCCCGTCCGCAAGGAGAAAATGAAATATGTGGGCTATTCACGTTAGCCTGCTTATAAAGTTATCTGTTTAAAATTTTTTTTCTGTCTAATGCATTTTATTTTTGTAATTGAGTAAAAAAAAGAACTTTATGAGCTGATAATCTGATAGGATCCCAAAATGATAACGAAATTATCCAGAAAAAGCCGCGAAATGACCCCGACGCTATCGCGGACGGATCCCGAAAACCACCCGGAAACGCCCCGGAAGTGTTTCCAAAAGTTCCCGAAGTAGTCCCAAAAAAACCCGAAATGACAACGACACGATTCTAGACTTATCCAGATAACCACACAGAAATGATGTCTGAAGGGTACCAAATTGATCCCGAAATAGTCCCGAAAAAGTTCCGAAATTACCCTGACGGGCTCCCGGACGGATCTCAGAAACCATCCAGGAAGGGTAGAAACTATTCAGGAAGGGTCCCTAAATTATCCCGACTAACTCCAGAAAAAGTTCCGAAATGGCTCCGAGGGGATCCACGATGGATCGCGAAAACCATACAGAAATGATTCCGGAAGGATTCCAAAATGATCCCGAAATAGTCCGGAATTGACCCAGATGGGATCCCGCACAGATCCAGAAATGATCCCGGAAGGGTGCAAAACTATCCCGGAAAAGTAACAAAAAATCCCGAAATGGCTCCTACGGCATCCCGGACGGATCCAGAAATGATCTCGGAAGGGTCCCCAAATGATCCCAAAATTGTCCCGAAATGACCCTGATGGATCCGGCAAACCATCAAGAAATTATGCCGAAAGGGTCCCAAAATGATCCCGAAATAATACAGAAAAAGTCACGAAACGACCCCTAGAGGATCCCCAAATGATCGCGTATTATCCCCGAAAAGGTCCCGAAATAACTCCGACGGGATCCCGGACAAATCCCGAAAACCATCCAGAAATGATGCCGGAAGGAATCCCAAATGATTCCGTAAAAGTCCCGCATTGATTCCGACGGGATCCCGAACGGATACTGAAAATCATCCAGAAGTGATGCCGGAAAGGTCCTCAAATGATCACCTAATAGTCCCGAAATGACCCTTAATGGGTCATGGACGGATCCTATAAACCATCCAGAAATGATCCCGATATATTCCCGAAATGACCCTGACGGGATCTCGAATGCACCCCTAAATGACCCTGACGGGATCCCGGACAGATCCCGAAATCCATCCAGAAATGATCTTGGGAGGGACCCCAAATGATCCCGAAAAAGTCCCGCAATGATTCCGAGGGGATCCTGATCGGATACCGATAACCATCCAGAAGTGATGCCGGAAAGGTCCTCAAATGATCACCTAATACCAAAATGACCCTGACGGCATCCCGGACTGATCCCAAAATCCATCCAGAAATGATCTTGGGAAGGTCCCAAAATTATCCCGAAATAGTCTCGGAAAAGTTCAGAAAATACCCTGACGGGTTCCCGGACGAATCCTGAAAGCCATCTCTAAATGATCCCGAAAAAGTCCCGAAATGACCCTGACTGGACCCCGAAAGGATCCCGAAAACTATCCAGAAATGATGCCGGAAATGTCCTCAAATGATCACCTAATAGTTCCGAAAAGACCCTGACGGGATCCCGAACGGATCCCAACAACTATCTAGAAATGATGCCGAAAGGGCCGCAAATGATCCCGTATTAGTCGAGAAAAAGTCCCGAAATGAACCCGACGGGATGCCGGACGAATCCCAAAAACCAGCCAGAAATGATGCCGGAAGGGGCACCAAATGATCCCGAAAAAGTCCCGCAATAATTCCGACGGGATCCTGAGCGGATACCGAAAACCATCCAGAAGTGGTGCCGAAAATGTCCTCAAATGATCACCTAATAGTCCCAAAATGACCCTGACGGCATCCCGGACAGATCCCGAAATCCATCCAGAAATGATCTTGGGAGGGTCCCAAAATTATCCCGAAATAGTCTGGGAAAAGTCCAGAAATTATCCTGACGGATACCGGACGAATCCTGAAAACCAATCTTAAATGATGCCTAAAAAGTCCCGAAATGACCCTGATGGGACCCGGAAAGGATCCCGAAAACTAACCAGAAATGATGCCGGAAAGGTCCTCAAATGATCTCCCAATAGTTCCGAAAAGACCCTGACGGGATCCCGAACGTATCCCGACAACTATCCAGAAATGATACCGAAAGGGTCCGCAAATGATCCCGTATTAGTCGAGAAAAAGTCCCGAAATGACCCCGACGGGATGCCGGACGAATCCCAAAAACCATCCAGAAATGATTTTGGAAGGGACCCCAATGATCCCGAAAAAGTCCCGCAATTATTCCGACGGGAATCTGAACGGATACCGAAAACCATCCAGAAGTGATGCCGGAACGGTCCTCAAATGCTCACCTAATAGTCCCAAAATGACCCTGAGGGCATCCCGGACAAATCCCGAAATCCATCCATAAATGATCTTGAGAAGGTCCCAAAATGATCCCGAAATAGTCTCGGAAAAGTTCAGAAATTACCCTGACGGGTTCCCGGACGAATCCTGAAAGCCATCCTTAAATGATCCCGAAAAAGCCCCGAAATGACCCTGACGGGATCCCGAAAGGATTCCAAAAACTATCCAGAAATGATGCCGGAAAGGTCCTCAAATGATCCCCTAATAGTTCCGAAATGACCGTGACGGGATCCCGAACGGATCCCGACAACTATCCAGAAATTATGCCGAAAGGGTCCGCAAATGATCCCGTATTAGTCGAGAAAAAGTCCTGAAATGACCCCGACGGGATCCCGGACGAACCCCAAAAACCATCCAGAAATGATGCCGGTAGGTATCCCAAATGATCCCGAAATAATCCCGAAATGACCTCGTCGGCATCCCGGACGGATACCGAAACTTATCCAGAAATGATGCCGGAAAGGTCCACAAATGATCCCCTAATAGTCCCGAAATTACCCTGATGGGATCCCGGACGGATCCCGAAAACCATCCAGAAATAATGCCGGAAGAGCCCCCAAATGATCCCGAAAAAGTCCCTAAATGACCCCGACGATATCCCGGACGGATCCCGAAAACCATCCAGAAATGATGCCGGAAGAGCCCCCAAATGATCCCAAAAAAGTCCCCAAATGACCCCGACGAGATCCCGCACGGATCCCGAAAACCATCCAGAAATAATGCCGGAAGAGCCCCAAATGATCCCGAAAAAGTCCCCAAATGACCCCGACATACTCCAGAAAAGGTTCCGAAATGGCTCCGAGGGAATCAACGACGGATCGCGAAAACCATACAGAAATGATTCCGGAAGGATCCCAAAATGATCCCGAAATAGTCCGGAAATGACCAAGATGGGATCCCGCACAGATCCAGAAATGATCCCGGAAGGGTCCGAAAACTATCCCGGAAAAGTAACAAAAAATCCCGAAATGGCTCCTACGGCATCCCGGACGGATCCAGAAATGATCTCGGAAGGGTCCCCAAATGATCCCAAAATGGTCCCGAAATGACCCTGATGGATCCGGCAAACCATCAAGAAATTATGCCGGAAGGGTCCCCAAATGATCCCGAAATAAAACAGAAAAAGTCACGAAACGACCCCTAGAGGATCCCCAAATGATCCCGTATTAGCCCCAAAAAAGTTCCAAAATGGCCCTGACGGGATCCCGAAAGGATTCCGAAAACAATACAGAAATGATGCCGGAAAGGTCCTCAAATGATCCCCTAATAGTCCCGAAATGACCGTGACGGGATCCCGACAACTATCCAGAAATGATGCCGAAAGGGTCCGCAAATGATCCCGTATTAGTCGAAAAAAAGTCCCGAAAGGACCACGACGGGATCCCGGACGAATCCCAAAAACCATCCAGAAATGATGCCGGTAGGTATCCCAAATGATCCCGAAATAGTCCTGAAATGACCTCGTCGGCATCCCGGACGGATCCCGAAAATTATCCAGAAATGATGCCGGAAAGGTTCCCAAATGATCCCCTAATAGTCCCGAAATTACCCTAATGGGATCCCGGACGGATCCAGAAAACCATCCAGAAATGATGCCGAAAGGGTTCCCAAATGATCCCGTATTAGTCGCGAAAAAGTCCCGAAATGACCCCGACGGGATCCCGGACGGATCCCGAAAACCATCCAGAAATGATGCCGAAAGGGTTCCCAAATTATCCCGTATTACTCGCGAAAAAGTCCCGAAATGACCCCGACGGGATCCCGGACGGATCCCGAAAACCATCCATAAATGATGCCGGATGAGCCCCAAAATGATCCCGAAAAAGTCCCCAAATGACCCCGACGAGGTCCCGGACGGATCCCGAAAACCATCCAGAAATGATGCCGGAAGAGCCCCCAAATGATCCCGAAAAAGTCCCCATATGACCCCGACGAGATCCCGCACGGATCCCGAAAACCATCCAGAAATGATGCCGGAAGGGTCCCCAAATGATCGCGAAATAGTCCCGAAATGATTCCGGAATAGTCCCGAAAATGTTCCAAAATAACCCCGACGGGATCCCGGACGGATCCCGTAAACTATACAGAAATGATCCCGGAAGGGTCCCAAAATGATCCCGAAATAGTCCCGAAATAGTCCAGAAATTACCCCGGCGTAATCCCGGACCGATCCCGAAAACCATCCAGAAATGATCCCGGAAGGGTCTCGATATGACCCTTACGGGATTACAAATAAGGTGAAGCTAATTATAAAACCATGTTAATAAGGCAGCAGGCGCATTGGAGCGAATAAAAAGTTAGATAGAAACATACAGGTAAAGCTAATAAAAGCGTGCTAATAAAAACAATTGATGGAGGGCGGATGGCGGGAGTAGAGGAGAGGACCACTGATCGTTCCTCCAAAATTGTCTAGATCTCGTTCTGTATGTACCAGATACCAAAAACTATTGATTTAGGAGAAAATTTAGATTGAGTTATAACAATTTGTGGATTTTACACCAGAGGGGGATATAAAGGGGGGCGGGCGGAGGGTGTCACTGCTTACTTTGTAAGCCCTCGACTTATTTGACCCCTTGAGTCTGTGATATTGGTGAAGGCCAGTATACGTAAAGTTATAATGTGTAAAAATTATGAAAAATAATTTCTCGAAGGGTCGTGGGACCCCCACCCCTCTTTCCATGTTCGAAAAAAATTTCGCTAGTAGACTACTGTCTGTGTCCCAAATTTCATCAAAATCCGTGTAGCCATTTTGGCGTGATTCAGTCGCAAAAACGAAAAAATATAATAATTAAATTATAACTGACCCTAGGGGGCGGGGACCACGCCCCTTTTGAAAAATATATAGCTAGTAGATCCTTCTAGACTATTGGCTATATGTGTGCAAAATTTCATCCAAATCGGTCCAGCCGTTCTTGCGTTATTGAGTCACAAAGACAAACGTCTGGACAAACATCCAAACATCCAAACATCCAAACATCCAAACATCCAAACATCTAAACATCCAAACATCCAAACATCTTAACATCCAAACTTTCCCATTTATAATATATATTAGATACTAGCCTTTACCCGCGGCCCCGTCCGCAAGGAGAAAATGAAATATGTGGGCTATTCACGTTAGCCTGCTTATAAAGTTATCTGTTTAAAATTTTTTTTCTGTCTAATGCATTTTATTTTTGTAATTGAGTAAAAAAAAGAACTTTATGAGCTGATAACCTGATAGGATCCCAAAATGATAACGAAATTATCCAGAAAAAGCCACGAAATGACCCCGACGCTATCGCGGACGGATCCCGAAAACCATCCAGAAACGCCCCGGAAGTGTTTCCAAAAGTTCCCGAAGTAGTCCCAAAAAAACCCGAAATGACAACGACACGATTCTAGACTTATCCAGATAACCACACAGAAATGATGCCTGAAGGGTACCAAATTGATCCCGAAATAGTCCCGAAAAAGTTCCGAAATTACCCTGACGGGCTCCCGGACGGATCTCAGAAACCATCCAGAAAATATCCAGGAAGGGTCCCTAAATTATCCCGACTAACTCCAGAAAAAGTTCCGAAATGGCTCCGAGGGGATCCACGATGGATCGCGAAAACCATACAGAAATGATTCCGGAAGGATTCCAAAATGATCCCGAAATAGTCCGGAATTGACCCAGATGGGATCCCGCACAGATCCAGAAATGATCCCGGAAGGGTGCAAAAACTATCCCGGAAAAGTAACAAAAAATCCCGAAATGGCTCCTACGGCATCCCGGACGGATCCAGAAATGATCTCGGAAGGGTCCCCAAATGATCCCAAAATGGTCCCGAAATGACCCTGATGGATCCGGCAAACCATCAAGAAATTATGCCGAAAGGGTCCCAAAATGATCCCGAAATAATACAGAAAAAGTCACGAAACGACCCCTAGAGGATCCCCAAATGATCCCGTATTAGCCCCGAAAAAGTCCCGAAATAACCCCGACGGGATCCCGGACAAATCCCGAAAACCATCCAGAAATGATGCCGGAAGGAATCCCAAATGATTCCGTAAAAGTCCCGCATTGATTCCGACGGGATCCCGAACGGATACCGAAAATCATCCAGAAGTGACGCCGGAAAGGTCCTCAAATGATCACCTAGTAGTCCCGAAATGACCCTTAAGGGGTCATGGACGGATCCCATAAACCATCCAGAAATGATCCCGATATATTCCCGAAGAAGTCCCGAAATGACCCTGACGGGATCTCGAACGCACCCCTAAATGACCCTGACGAGATCCCGGACAGATCCCGAAATCCATCCAGAAATGATCTTGGGAGGGACCACAAATGATCCCGAAAAAGTCCCGCAATGATTCCGAGGGAATCCTGATCGGATACCGATAACCATCCAGAAATGATGCCGGAAAGGTCCTCAAATGATCACCTAATACCAAAATGACCCTGACGGCATCCCGGACTGATCCCAAAATCCATCCAGAAATGATCTTGGGAAGGTCCCAAAATTATCCCGAAATAGTCTCGGAAAAGTTCAGAAATTACCCTGACGGGTTCCCGGACGAATCCTGAAAGCCATCTCTAAATGATCCCGAAAAAGTCCCGAAATGACCCTGACTGGACCCCGAAAGGATCCCGAAAACTATCCAGAAATGATGCCGGAAATGTCCTCAAATGATCACCTAATAGTTCCGAAAAGACCCTGACGGGATCCCGAACCGATCCCGACAACTATCTAGAAATGATGCCGAAAGGGCCCGCAAATGATCCCGTATTAGTCGAGAAAAAGTCCCGAAATGAACCCGACGGGATGCCGGACGAATCCCAAAAACCAGCCAGAAATGATGCCGGAAGGGACACCAAATGATCCCGAAAAAGTCCCGCAATAATTCCGACGGGATCCTGAGCGGATACCGAAAACCATCCAGAAGTGATGCCGAAAAGGTCCTCAAATGATCACCTAATAGTCCCAAAATGACCCTGACGGCATCCCGGACAGATCCCGAAATCCATCCAGAAATGATCTTGGGAGGGTCCCAAAATTATCCCGAAATAGTCTGGGAAAAGTCCAGAAATTACCCTGACGGATACCGGACGAATCCTGAAATGATTCCGAAAAAGCCCCGAAATGACCCTGACGGGATCCCGAAAGGATTCCAAAAACTATCCAGAAATGATGCCGGAAAGGTCCTCAAATGATCCCCTAATAGTTCCGAAATGACCGTGACGGGATCCCGAACGGATCCCGACAACTATCCAGAAATTATGCCGAAAGGGTCCGCAAATGATCCCGTATTAGTCGAGAAAAAGTCCCGAAATGACCCCGACGGGATCCCGGACGAATCCCAAAAACCATCCAGAAATGATGCCGGTAGGTATCCCAAATGATCCCGAAATAATCCCGAAATGACCTCGTCGGCATCCCGGACGGATACCGAAAATTATCCAGAAATGATGCCGGAAAGGTCCACAAATGATCCCCTAATAGTCCCGAAATTACCCTGATGGGATCCCGGACGGATCCCAAAACCATCCAGAAATGATGCCGGAAGAGCCCCCAAATGATCCCGAAAAAGTCCCCAAATGACCCCGACGATATCCCGGACGGATCCCGAAAACCATCCAGAAATGATGCCGGAAGAGCACCCAAATGATCCCGAAAAAGTCCCCAAATGACCCCGACGAGATCCCGCACGGATCCCGAAAACCATCCAGAAATGATGCCGGAAGAGCCCCAAATGATCCCGAAAAAGTCCCCAAATGACCCCGACATACTCCAGAAAAGGTTCCGAAATGGCTCTGAGGGAATCAACGACGGATCGCGAAAACCATACAGAAATGATTCCGGAAGGATCCCAAAATGATCCCGAAATAGTCCGGAAATGACCCAGATGGGATCCCGCACAGATCCAGAAATGATCCCGGAAGGGTCCAAAAACTATCCCGGAAAAGTAACAAAAAATCCCGAAATGGCTCCTACGGCATCCCGGACGGATCCAGAAATGATCTCGGAAGGGTCCCCAAATGATCCCAAAATGGTCCCGAAATGACCCTGATGGATCCGGCAAACCATCAAGAAATTATGCCGGAAGGGTCCCCAGATGATCCCGAAATAAAACAGAAAAAGTCACGAAACGACCCCTAGAGGATCCCCAAATGATCCCGTATTAGCCCCAAAAAAGTCCCAAAATGACCCTGACGGGATCTCGAAAGGATTCCGAAAACAATACAGAAATGATGCCGGAAAGGTCCTCAAATGATCCCCTAATAGTCCCGAAATGACCGTGACGGGATCCCGACAACTATCCAGAAATGATGCCGAAAGGGTCCGCAAATGATCCCGTATTAGTCGAAAAAAAGTCCCGAAAGGACCACGACGGGATCCCGGACGAATCCCAAAAACCATCCAGAAATGATGCCGGTAGGTATCCCAAATGATCCCGAAATAGTCCCGAAATGACCTCGTCGGCATCACGGACGGATCCCGAAAATTATCCAGAAATGATGCCGGAAAGGTTCCCAAATGATCCCCTAATAGTCCCGAAATTACCCTAATGGGATCCCGGACGGATCCCGAAAACCATCCAGAAATGATGCCGAAAGGGTTCCCAAATGATCCCGTATTAGTCGCGAAAAAGTCCCGAAATGACCCCGACGTGATCCCGGACGGATCCCGAAAACCATCCAGAAATGATGCCGAAAGGGTTCCCAAATGATCCCGTATTAGTCGCGAAAAAGTCCTGAAATTACCCCGACGGGATCCCGGACGGATCCCGAAAACCATCCAGAAATGATGCCGGATGAGCCCCAAAATGATCCCGAAAAAGTCCCCAAATGACCCCGACGAGATCCCGGACGGATCCCGAAAACCATCCAGAAATGATGTCGGAAGAGCCCCCAAATGATCCCGAAAAAGTCCCCAAATGGCCCCGACGATATCCCGGACGGATCCCGAAATCCATCCAGAAATGATGCCGGAAGAGCCCTCAAATGATCCCGAAAAAGTCCCCATATGACCCCGACGAGATCCCGCACGGATCCCGAAAACCATCCAGAAATGATGCCGGAAGGGTCCCCAAATGATCGCGAAATAGTCCCGAAATGATTCCGGAATAGTCCCGAAAATGTTCCAAAATAACCCCGACGGGATCCCGGACGGATCCCGTAAACTATACAGAAATGATCCCGGAAGGGTCCCAAAATGATCCCGAAATAGTCCCGAAAAAGTCCCGAAATTACCCCGGCGTAATCCCGGACCGATCCCGAAAACCATCTAGAAATGATCCCGGAAGGGTCTCGATATGACCCTTACGGGATTACAAATAAGGTGAAGCTAATTATAAAACCATGTTAATAGGGTAGCAGGCGCATTGGAGCGAATAAAAAGTTAGATAGAAACATACAGGTAAAGCTAATAAAAGCGTGCTAATAAAAACAATTGATGGAGGGCGGATGGCGGGAGTAGAGGAGAGGACCACTGATCGTTCCTCCAAAATTGTCTAGATCTCGTTCTGTATGTACCAGATACCAAAAACTATTGATTTAGGAGAAAATTTAGATTGAGTTATAACAATTTATGGCTTTACACCAGAGGGGGAGATAAAGGGGGGCGGGCGGAGGGTGTCACTGCTTACTTTGTAAGCCCTCGACTTATTTGACCCCTTGAGTCTCTGATATTGGTGAAGGCCAGTATACGTAAAGTTATAATGTGTAAAAATTATGAAAAATAATTTCTCGAAGTGTCGTGTGACCCTCACCCCTCTTTCCATGTTCGAAAAAAATTTCGCTAGTAGACTACTGTCTGTGACCCAAATTTCATCAAAATCCGTGTAGCCATTCTGGCGTGATTCAGACGCAAAGACGAAAAAATATAATAATTAAATTATAACTGTTCCTAGGGGGCGGGGACCACGCCCCTTTTGAAAAATATATAGCTAGTAGATCCTTCTAGACTATTGGCTATATGTGTTCAAAATTTCATCCAAATCGGTCCAGCCGTTCTTGCGTTATTGAGTCACAAAGACAAACGTCTGGACAAACATCCAAACATCCAAACATCCAAACATCCAAACATCTAAACATCCAAACATCCAAACATCTTAACATCCAAACTTTCCCATTTATAATATATATTAGATTAGATTAGATTTTTTCTTAGCTTAATGATTGAAAAAGTATGTGTATGCGAAAAAAATAAGATTTTTAATGAAAAGTAAAATTTTAACAAGTACAAAATTCGTTATTCAGTCAACAAATATTATGTGACGAATATTAGCAACACTAAGGGATACTATCATCTCTAAGCCAAAACTAAGCAGTGACTTGTATGCACATCAACAAATCAATCATTATGTCTTTACATATGTCCATACAAGCAGCGGAGAGCAACGCACAAAGACATGCATATATCTGAGATACTCCCAAAAGTAGACAATCATCTGTGGAAGAATCACTCACATATACACGTGCATTGGCTATGCGAGAAGCTATAATAATCGTGCATCTGTAGATATAGCTGAGAAATTAATAGCTGGTAAACGAGTAGTAAATTCTAGAAATAGAAACGCCTAGAAGTATGCAAACGAGACAACAGAGTATAAAAGAAGTCAAAGCTGAGTAAGCAGAAATCATTTTGATTTAAGCCCGCTATCTGTTGAGAAGTAGAAGTATTATTGTGAAGTATTTTGCTTTATTGAATAGTAGAGTTATTTATTCAACAGTTTAGTGGTTCGAACGTTAGTAGAGGATTTCGAATAAGCGGAATTTGCCTAAATTCGTTACAATATGTATTCATAAAAGATTCAGAAAGCTGAATTAAAAATGATTATAAATTTGTGATCACCTAAAGTAAACACATTCGATTCAAATATGATTTCAAAATGTGATTGAAAAACTTTATTCAGTTTTTGTTCATCGAAAGGTAAACATATTTGATTATACTTTTTGTTAATTTTTATTAAATATTAAAATTAAGTCATCAAAGGACTTCAAAAATTATTCCAAAAAGTAATCGAAAAATGATTTTCTGTTTTTGATCATCAAAAGTATTCATATTTTATTATTTCTCTTGTTCAATTGTATGATAACTCATTATTTAAGAGAGAAAGAGTAATCAAATCGTATTGATATGTAGGGAAATTCAAAATTTAATCACTTAAATAATGAGTGGGTAGTAGTTTTTGTGTGTGTTTGAGAAAATGTTGTCAATAGCTATTGTCCGGTGGCAAAATCCTGAGCCAGATAAATAATTTTGCATGTAAATGCATCAACAAAGACCCTACAAAAAATTTGGTCACAAAACCTAAACACGCCCATGCAAATGTGACTATGAATTTAACCTATGACCGTAAAATGACTAGTCAAATGACGTGGAATGACGGGAGCGTTTTTGCAGGGGATTTGCGCCAGATAAATCCAGATAGAAGTCTGGTTCAATTTGTGAGCCAGATAATTTGTTAATTACTTCTTTTTAGGTTGGCAACGCGACCTTTAATATACCTACTTTTTCAAAAACAGATGTCGCCGCTTAGCCTTTCGCCGCATGAGTTAAATGAAAAACAGCGGCGACATCTGCCTATCACATTTCACGTGTGCGAAAATTTCACGACATCTGCTTCTCAAGGCTCTCAATGATCCAGAGCATTCACGTGAGAATTGGGCGTGAGCCGGAGCTGTAAAACTTACTGAAAGACGGAAAATGTGTTGGTTTCATTTTGGGTTTGCCATCCCCTTTTGACAATCAAGTTAAATGAAACTCAATTCAATTCAATTCAATTTATATAAACTTTTTCAATACACGGTTTTAGATGATATGGCTTCTTAAATAAACCTTACAACTATAGTATTATAAGTGAGTTAAAAATATATCGATTACTAAAACTTAAAGTTGATATAAGGGAAAAAATCGAGCTTAGGAGACTTAAGCTGGAGCCATTGGTGCTTTATCGGTAACCGTATCGGTAACCTTATAACAGCTGATTCGACCAATCTTATGAGAATCAATGCAATCGATTATTGGTGCCGCTAAGGTCGTAACCGTATCGTAGCCAACCAATTGGGTTTTGGTTTACCGTCGTAACGATAAACAGGTGATTACGTTAGGGATACGGATACAGCGATACGACATACGGCACCAATGACTCCGGCTTTAAGGCCGAATTAATGGTGACTTATAACCATAAAGCCATAACCAGATAAAACAGCCGATCGAACTTACCTTATGGAAATCAATGTAATCGATTAATGGTGCCATACCATAACGGTAACTTGATTACATTGATTTCTTTAAGGTAGGTTCGATCAGCTGTTTTATCTGGTTATGGCTTTATGGTTATAAGTCACCATTAATTCGCCCTTTAGGATTTAGCTTAGAAAAAAACCTTGGTAAATTTGCATTAAAGTTAATACTAGCTATAAATACTATTCATAAATATAGTACGCAGTTTACTTATATGATAAACTAAGAGTTATTTAGATTGCAAATTAGTGGATTTGTAGATATATCACAGAGGCGTTCAAATTTTTCAGTTATTTTTTCAATATGGTCCGAAACGAGACTGATTTTGTTTTGTGTGTGCAACTTTGTAGTTGAAAAATGCCACGGCAAATCAAACATCATTTTCAACAACTTATTTTGTTTAACTTGTATTTTTTCAATGTATAAAATTATATATTTAAAAATAACTTTAGCAATTGTGGCCTTACTTTTATCACAGAGCTTAGATTTTCGGTTTATTAATGGATACAGAAGTTTTAGAGCTGAGCTTTGAACTCGAATCTCCAACATTCATATCAGTGCAAGCCTTTTAGCTGCTAAGCCATATGAATGTCCCGTTGTTCGCTGTACAATTGGTCTCTAAGAGTTGCCTTTTTGTTTATATTCCTTTTGATCACCATGTAGGCATATACACTCTGTATGTAGTTTATTCCTAATGGTGTGGATATGATTTTTAGGCGCGGTTTTGAAAGCTTAGTAACATTTGTTCGGATTTTTACATTATTTGTTTTTAATACTTCCGCTGTTACTATTATATCAATATGATCATATGTATTTAATTAAAAATGTAATGTATGTATTTAATTAGAAAAATTGTAAGTTTACAAACGGCGATGGTTACTAGGACATGTTTCTGAATTTCACTTCTTCATCAGCTAGCTTTTCGGGAGCTGAGCGTTGAACTCGAATCTCCAACATTCATATCAGTGCAAGCCTTTTAGCTGCTAAGCCATATGAATGTCCCGTTGTTCGCTGTGCAATTGGTCTGTAAGAGTAGCCTTTTTGTTTATATTCCTTTTGATCACAATTTTCCTCTAATATCAATTACAAAAACCATTGTATAAAGCAATATGAGCAAAGCTCGCTAATTAAATACATATACTAATTTTAGTTTGAATATATTGGGTGTGATCTCTAAAAAGTAATTTTGGGTCAAGTACAATTCCAAGATATTTGATATTGGTCGACCACTGCACCTCAGTTATATGAAAAAAAAAAAAAAAAATAAATCACCTGAGATGAGCAACCACACAAATTTCCTACCCAGAGAGTTCAAAATTGCTTCGTTCTGAGCATCAACGTCACACTTGACTGCTGGAGCGAATGAAAGAAAGAGAGAAAAAAACAAGAGCTAAAAGAAAATGATGTAAAAATTGGCCATAAAAAACAGCTGATGTTTTCTTTACATGCGCAATGCGCAATCTTGTGTGTGATTTGTGGAGCAACCATATAGTTGAGCCATGCCTTTTTATACTCAGTTGAGCAGAGCTCACAGAGTATATTAACTTTGATTGGATAACGGTTGGTTGTACAGGTATAAAGGAATTGAGATAGATATAGACTTCCATATATCAAAATCATTAGTATCGAAAAAAAATTTGATTGAGACATGTCCGTCCGTCCGTCCGTCTGTCCGTTAACACGATAACATGAGTAAATTTTGAGGTATCTTGATGAAATTTGGTATGAAGGTTCCTGGGCACTCATCTCAGATCGCTATTTAAAATGAACGATATCGGACTATAACCACGCCCACTTTTTCGATATCGACAATTTCGAAAAACAGAAAAAATGCGATAATTATTTGCCAAAGAGAGACAAGGCGATGAAACTTGGTAGGTGTGTTGACCTTATGACGCAGAATAGAAATATAGTAAAGTTTTGGACAATGGGCGTGGCACAGCCCACTTTTAAAAGAAGGTAATTTAAAAGTTTTGCAAGCTGTAATTTGGCAGTCGTTGAAGATATCATGATGAAATTTGGCAGGAACGTTACTCTTATATACTATATGTCTGCATAATAAAAATTAGCAAAATCGGAGAACCACCACGCCCACTTTTTAAAAATTTTTTTTTAAATTCAAATTTTAAAAGAAAAGTTAATATCTTTACAGTATATAAGTAAATTATGTCAACATTCAACTCCAGTAATGATATGGTGCAATAAAATATAAAAATAAAAGAAAATTTCAAAATGGGCGTGGCTCCGCCCTTTTTCATTTAATTTGTCTAGGACACTTTTAATGCCAAATTCGAACAAAAATTTACCAATCCTTGTGAAATTTGGTAGGGGCTTAGATTTTAGGACGATAACTGTTTTCTGTGAAAAACGGTGAAATCGGTTGAAGCCACGCCCAGTTTTTTACACAGTCGTCCGTCAGTCCTTCCGCTCGGCCGTTAATACGATAACTTGAGCAAAAATCGATATATCTTTACTAAACTCAGTTCTCGTATTTATCTGAACTCACTTTGTATTGGTGTAAAAAATGGACGAAATCCGACTATGACCACGCCCACTTTTTCGATATCGAAAGTTACGAAAAATTAAAAAAAATGCCATAATTCTGTACCAAAAAAGGGATGAAACATGATAATTGGATTGGTTTATTGACGCAAAATATAACTTTAGAAAAAAACTTTGTAAAATGGGTGTGACATCTACCATATTAAGTAGAAGTAAATGAAAAAGTTCTGCAGGGCGAAATCAAGAGCTTTGAATCTTGGCAGGAATACTGTTCGTGATATTACATATATAAATAAATTAGAGGTACCCGACAGATGATGTCCTGGGTCACCCTGGTCTACATTTTGGTCGATATCTCGAAAACGCCTTCACATATACAACTACCACCACTCTCTTTTAGAACCCTAATTTATACCTTTAATTTGATGCCCATATCTTACAAACACATTATAGAGTCACCCCTGGTCAACCTTTATGGCGATATCTCGAAAAGCCGTCCACCTATAGAACTAAGGCCCACTCCCTTTTAAAATACTCATTAACACCTTTCATTTGATACCCACGCCCTTTTAAAATACTCATTAACACCTTTCATTTGATACCCATATCGTACAAACAAATTCTAGGGTCACCCCTGGTTCACCTTTATGGCGATATCTCGAAAAGGCGTGCAACAATAGAACTAAGGCCCACTCCCTCTTAAAATACTCTTTAACACCTTCCATTTGATATACATGTCATACAAACACATTCCAGGGTTACCCAAGGTTCATTTTCCTACATGGTGATTTTCCCTTATTTTGTCTCCATAGCTCTCAACTGAGTATGTAATGTTCGGTTACACCCTAACTTAGCCTTCCTTACTTGTTTAAATTTAATATCGATTCCCGGTAAACGCCAATGCCGACTATAACATCCCTAATGTGTGCTTTAATAGTGCTTGGCAAATTTTTTGGGACACGTTTTTAAATTATAAATTTTGCTGTTTATTTAAAGTAGCCGCTAGTGCAAATGTCGCTAACCATCTCCGATATATGTAATGATCTCAAAACCTTTTTAGAAAGCATTTGTCGTACTTGTAGCCGAATCGATAATGGTGATGGAGATCTGCAATTCAAACGAATATTTGCTAATGCAAACGAGGCGTCTACAGGAATTGAGGAAGACTCACCCAAATATCACCGTCCGAGTGATGAACTGAGGGAAGTTTTTGATGAAATACTGCTTTGGAAACTAAATGTGAGTATCCGAGTTGAATGCTTTATGTTGAGTAGATGAGACGACAGCTAATTACCAACCTTTCAGATTGAACCATGCGATGGATTGCCACAACAAATATGTCAAGAGTGTTTTGAGCGTTTTAATGATGTTAAACATTTGCGCAATATTTGTCTTGATACACAAACTTTATTAAAATCATATATTAACCATGTCGATACGCTGTTGGAATCTAGCAGCTTAGGGCGCTTGTCGCCAAGAGCAGCTGAATCAGTAAAAAGCGAAGCAGTTGCTTCTTCACCAATGCCTGTATTTTTGCCCGACGATTGGATAGAAGAGTCACCAGAAACTCCTGAACGTACAGTAATCTCACAAAATAATTCACCACGATTAAGTCCAAAATATGAACATACACAGCAAAATCAAAGTCCTCGAAGTAACATTGAGGCTGTTTATGCCGAAAGTTATTTGGGTACACCACCACCGTTATTTGATGAAATCAATACCGAACCGATAGATATGGAAACTTTGGAAATTTTAAAAGCAGAATCTGACCTAGAAATGAACAAAGTGAATTCTGCTATACCAATAGCTAAAACATTAGATGCTTTAGATCCATTGAATTATGGCAGTAGTAGTAGCGAGGATGAAAGCGATGACGGTGCCGCCAATGAATATATTGTTAAACGAGCACTCGCCGTGCAATGTAACATTTGTTTTGCAACATTCCCAAAGAGCACACTTCTAAAAGAGCACCAATTACTCGTACATCCACAAGAGGCAGCATACACTTGTAATATTTGCTCTAAGGCATTTAAATCGAAATTCCTTTTGTCTCAACACAAATACAAGCATTCGCGTTTGGATTCACTGATATGTGACAAATGTGGCAAACATTTTCGTAGTCAATTACATTTGCAACGGCATCATAAGAACTTTCATCTGACATCAACATTTACATGTCATATTTGCAAGGAAACATTTGAAAACTATACGCAATTGCGTTTTCAATATCATGTGCGTCAACATGGTGAGAAGCGTTTTGAATGTCAATATTGTGAAAAATCCTTTCATCAGAAAATACATCAAATCAATCATGAACGTACGCATACAGGGGAGCAGCCATTTAGCTGCGATGTTTGTGGGAAATGTAAGTTTTGTTTTGTCGTAAGATTAGTATTAGTTCTTTACTTGCTAAATTTACATATTCAGGTTATCGTCAGCAAACAGATTGTCGTGACCACATGTTAAAGCATAAGAATCCTACACCCTACAAATGCTCGGTTTGTTCAAAAGGTTTGTGAAAAACGTTTGGATGTATTCAAAGATTGAATATAGGTAATCAGTAACCGTTGTTTTAAAATCTTTTTTCATAGGTTATACTCAACGTTCCAGCTTGCGTGAACATAAACGTTCCCACAGCAATAATAATATAAATACTAGTAATACCAGTAATAATAATAACAACAACCAAGATACAAATATGACTCTGCATCAAGTGAATACAAACCCGCATCATAAGTTGGGATCAAATACGCAACTTTTAAATATTAATGCACAAGGCTTTGGTAAATATTCTTTTGTATCATATACTTTTTTCAAGATTTCTGCCAAAACACACTACTGTAGTAAAAAGGACAGCTTTCAAATTTTGATTATAGCATGTACCTTAGTTTGTACAAATAAGTAAAGCGCGTTAGGTAAAAATAATTTTAATTGAGAAAACAACAACCTTATACTATGATTTGACATTGATGACAATGTGTGATCGGTCACACCTATTGGATGGGGCGAAGCACTGCTACAACAACTATGATTTGACGGTATGCACCTAGACCTAAATAGCAGTTGTGCCTTTGCTTTGGCAGTAGATGTGATTTTCACCGCAAAACCTGACAACACTATCCTACAAAAAATATGACGGACGAAGCAATTTAGGGGTTAGGGCGTTAGAATATACCCAGGGTAGGTATGCCTGTCGTAGGTTAGATTAGGTTGCAAGGGCTGAGCTGGACACTATGGTAACAGCTCACTACTTAGGCCAGCAATGGGCCCATTGTAATACCCTATACGGTCTCAAAGAGGACCCCTACCCTGCCTAAGGCGCTTCCAAAGACCGTCGGTTCTATGTACCGGAGCGACTCGGGATTTTTCCCGACCAAGGACTGCCATTTCAGTGTAACCCCATTTAATTTGTTGCGTCCTTCCCACAAATTGTCATCCTCCAGCAGCCCCTTGCAGCGGGACTGCTATATATTCTCTTGCTCCGGGAAGGTATCGAACCCAATCCGCGTCCGTCTCCTGACCTCGGTCCTGAGAAATGGTTTTGCTGCATCTGCCGGAAAAGAATCTTCTTTAGGACGGTCATACTCTTGTCAGTGTGTCGTGTAAGGGATGGTTGCTTCGGACAGGTTGTTCTGGGCTAGACCCCAAAACCAGACGTCCACGTAACTTCTATAAATCTTTTGTGGACCCTTGCTGTTCACGTCCTAGGACGTCCCGTAGTCTGCGCCTTAGCGCCCTTCGATACCTTCCAGCAGCCCCGCTGCTCAGCAAGCCACAACAAGTACCTGCTGTTGCTCGCGCCCCACGGCGCCACCAACTCACACGGCTGCTCCCACTCATACCTACAATCTCCGTAGTAGAGTCGGGAGCAATGCCGAGCATCAGCCCTGCCCCCGTCTTCTTCCCCCTCTTTTCCGACAACAATTGTGTAGGTCAGGGAAATAGACTCTTAGTCCCTACCTCCCTTTGCACCGTTTGCCAGCACAGAATATATACGTTTGCGACATCCGCCCAATGCAGCTCCTGCCATGGACGGTGCCACTTTCGTAGATGCTCTGGTCTCCGCGACGGCAACCCCCGATGGGTTTCATTGCGCCATGTTGCCAGGCCGCATACCCAAATACACCGGGTACTCCAATGCCTACCCAAGGATGTCTAGTCTCAGGGCCTCAAAGCAATCGCGTACTGGCCTTCCACAACCCAGGCGTAGTCACCCGTCCTCGCGTTTATCATACACCACACTGTGCAATATCATATATTTGATCCCGACATCGACCGCAGGGACAGTGTCTTAGAACGTCAAGGATTATCTGTCCGGTCGGGCGATGCAAATCTAGAAATCATCGACATCTACATACCTCCTGTCACCTGTTAAATGGGGTTACACTGAAATGGATACCGCCCTGATATCAGCGGCGTACTCACTGGAAACAATCGCATTATCTTAGGCGATTTCAATGCCCATCACGATCTATGGCATTCAAACTTGCGGGTGGACAGTAGGGGTGAGATGTTAGCGGATCAAATAGAAGAAACGACGTTCTGCACTATAAACGGAGACGCCCCCACACGTATGGTAGGAAGCTGTCACAGTTCGCCGGATATTTCAATCGTGAGCGCAGAACTCGTAAACTGCGTCAACTGGCAGCCGATGGTAACATTGGCATCCGACCACCTGCCTATACTTATTTCGCTCGAGCGTCCCGCCGACTTCGTCGTCGCAGAAAAACGCACTTTCATTAACTTTAAAAAAGGAAAGTGGGACGAATACAAATCCTTTACAGACAACCGCTTTGCTGCCCTCCCTATCCCAACTGATGCCCGCCTAGGGGAGCGTGCTTTCCGCAAGGTCATTGAATCCGCCTCGGCTCGTTTCATTCCCGCCGGTAGAATTTCCGAAATTCGGCCCACTTCCCGGCAGAGGCCGCAAGTTTAGCGAGAGAATATGACCTTATAAGACAGCTCGATCCCGGCGACCCCCAAATAAGGGATATAAACCAACGCATCAGATTGCTTGTGGATGAACACAATCGGGCGAAATGGGAGGAGCACCTAAGCGGTTGTAACCTCTCTGCCGGTGTAGGTAAACTTTGGTCCACTGTAAAGTCCCTATCGAATCCGTCTAGGCTCAAAGACAAAGTTTCCATCGCCTTTGGAGACAAAGTGCTGTCGGATGCGAAAAAATGCGCGAGCGCTTTCTGCCGACAATACATAATGCATTCTACGGTCGACAAAAATAGACGTAGGGCCAACAGACGCGCACGTAAACATAAGTTCAGCGCGTCACCAATAACCATCACCGCCAAAGAGGTTGAGGATGCCATCGGTCATGCTAAACCATCCCAAGCAGTGGGCCCAGACGGCATAGCCATGCAGATGCTTAAAAGCCTAGGGAAAGAGAGTTTCAAATATTTAGCACATGTCTACAACCTGTCTCTTTCCACCTTTGTCATACCCGAAAAATGGAAAATGGCCAAGGTGGTCCCGCTATTAAAGCCTGGGAAACCAGCTCGCATAGGAGAGTCATATCGCCCGATATCTCTCCTATCGCCAGTAGCCAAGACGCTTGAAGCCATTTTGCTCCCCCACTTCAAAGCAAATTTGCAGCTAGCCTGTCATCAGCATGGCATGAGAAAACTCCATAGCACCACCACCGCGCTAAATGCCATTAGCACCCAGATAAATTGTGGTTTAAATCAGAAGCCCCACCATAGAACAGTACTCGTAGCGCTAGACCTATCAAAAGCTTTTGATACGGTCAACCATGGCACGTTACTGCAAGACTTGGAACGGTCTACCCTTCCCCCATGCCTTAAAAGGTGGACCGCAAATTATCTGGGTGGTCGGCAGGCATCGGTGCAATTCAGAAACGAAATATCAAAGCCACTTAAACTTTTGTTTAATTCTTACATATCAAAACTACCTTCGCCACCAGAAGGAGTTACTATCGTTTCTTACGCCGATGACTGCACAATAATGACCACAGGTACGGGCCCAAAGATCGATGAGCTTTGCAACAGAATAAACGGCTACCTCCCTGATCTCTCCAGTTTTTTCGCCTCGCGAAACTTGGCATTATCACCGACTAAATCATCCGCGACCCTATTTACAACTTGGACGTCCCAAACGTCGACCATTTTGAACATCCACGTCGATGGCACTACGCTACCGTTTGCGTACTACGCGTCCCCTATATGGTCGCCAAGCCTAAAAACTACCCACTGGAAGAAGCTACAGGCCTGCCAAAATACTGCGCTCAGAACCACCACGGGCTGTCTTCTTATGTCCCCAGAACACCATCTACATAATGAGGCGATAATACTCCCCATCAGGGAGAGAAATGAGATGCTAACCAAACAGTTCCTGTTGAATACCCAGAAACATCCCCACAGACATCTGATTGATGAGGCAGCACCGCCCAGGGACTTAAGGAGTCATCTCCGTAAGCATTTTGAGGAAATACGACACCTGAAAACTCAGCCGTATGAAGCAAAAAAAC
Source organism: Eurosta solidaginis (assembly GCF_040869045.1). NCBI lineage: Eukaryota > Metazoa > Arthropoda > Insecta > Diptera > Tephritidae > Eurosta > Eurosta solidaginis. Next base: position 203,825,868 of record NC_090323.1, on the reverse strand, counting down.
ACAAGCAGGTCTTTGGTCAACTCCACAAACAGGCGTCGGACCTTTATGTCGGGAATTGCCCAGTGAATTCAGTTCTCGGGGAACAGTACCCAAACATTGCGGAAGAGAAACGCATACTCCCTAGGGAAACGCGAGTCACTCTGGCTCAACTTCGTTCTGGATACTGTAACAGGTTAAACTCTTACATATCCAGAATCAACCGCGACATACAAAATGTATGCCCCGCTTGCAATGTGTCCCCACATGACACCAACCATCTCTTAAATTGTAATGTGGAACCAACGCCTCTAACAACCCTTTCATTATGGTCCACCCCTGTCGAAACAGCAAGATTCCTTTGACTCCCGTTAGAGGATATTGATGACAATTTGTGATCGGTCGCGGCTATTAGGTGGGCGAAACATTGCTACAACAACAACAACCCTGCCTAAGGTGGGTCAAACCACTTCGTGGAATTTATATATTTTGCTAGAGCCTTGGCTTCATAGCTAGAGACCTCAGCAAAATCACGTAGAAAAGGTTTACCAAGGATGGCCAACCTACGCCTACTAAGTACTGGACACTCCTCCTCTTCTGTACATTTGCAGCTGCGACAATAGTCGAAGGTCGTTGCCCCATTCTAGCACCATACTGTCTATTAAACAATGCCCTGTTAGAACCCTTATCAGGGACGATGTTGTTGTTGTAGCGATAAGGTTGCTCCCCGAAGGCTTTGGGGAGTGTTATCGATGTGATGGTCCTTTTCCGGATACAAATCCGGTACGCTCCGGTACCATAGCACCATTAAGGTGCTAGCCCGACCATCTCGGGAACGATTTATGTGACCACATTAAACCTTCACGCCATTCCCTCCCTCCCTACCCCCAAGTTCCATGAGGAGCTTGGGGTCGCCAGAGCCTCGTCTGTTAGTGAAACAGGATTCGCCGCGGATAGGTGAGGTTGACAATTGGGTTTGGAGAAGCTATATATTGCGCTGGCAACCTGAAAGGTTGCGCTACACAGCCCCTTGAATCTGGTATTTTAGTCGCCTCTTACGACAGGCATACCTACCGCGGGTATATTCTGATCCCCTAACCCGCTGGGGTATCAGGGACGATAGAACTGATTTGTATAAAATCAGAAGTGTTCCTGTGCGCCCCTTGTCATATGAGGGCCAGGTTAGCCAGGATGTCTCACACGATGATATGGCTGCCCATTGTCCATTTGCAATTCTTATAGTGCTTGTGTTCACACCAAGCCTGAAAGTGGTCATGGGTATACCTAATAATAATTTCCCCGAAAGATATGGTCGGTGGTGCCTCTTCTGGCCAATGCCTGTCGTAAGAGGCGACTACAATTCCAAATAGATTCAAGTTGTGTAGCGCAACCCTTTCAGGTTGCCAGCGCAATATAAAGCTTCTCCAAACCCAATTGTCAGCCTCACCTATCCGTGGCGAATCCTGTTACATTAACAACCGAGGCTCTGGCAACCCCGAACTCCTCATGGATTTAGGGGGTGGGAGGGGTATTGCCCAGATGGTCGCATGTGGTCATAACAAATCGTTCCCGAGGTGGTCGGGTTTGGTACCGGAACGTATCGGATTTGCATCCGTCGAAGGACCATCAACATCGATAACACTCCCCACTCCCTTCGGCGAGTGTCCTTATCGCTACAACAACAACAACGAGTTTCTGAGGCTTGTATTAGAGAAAGAAGTTATTCGTAAGATTTATGAACCTATTAATGTGCCAACCGTATCGCATATTTTTATTTTGTTATTTGAAAATATTAAAACCTTAAGGTTGGTTCACTTGAGTCTATTAGACGATTTCTTTTAATTATATAAATCGTTCCTAACAAATGTCTAATTTGTTTAACTTAAAACTGAATCTTTTTTCATATATAACGCGTGAACAGTCCTTAATAGCTATGTTTTTATATATTTTTTTTTTACAGCTCATAAAGTATTACATTGTAAATTTTGTGATAAATCGTTTCAAAAGCAACAATTACTTTTAATACATATACAACAAAGTCATGGCATAAATATTGAAGATGGAGATGTAGATAAACATACATTTTCTTCCTAATACAACAGTAAGTATCCACAGTTTAAATCAAAAGCAATGTTAATAATAAATTCATGTTTCTTTATAGTTTGCTCATCGCCAATCCGTACTATTTCAGACAAAATTAACGAAGATTTAACGTCTTTTAATTAAGAGATATATGTAAACTATAATTAATATGCATATTAAGTAAGACTTAATATGCTTGAACTGTGAGAAAAATCAAATTATGAAACTATAACGTACATTATAATCCTACAACCTAAAAGTTTCTTTTCGATTTTGAATAATAAATGTTAAGGCTGTTAAGATAATCACAAGCTTTAATATTTTTGATAAGTGAGCTTTAATTGGAATGTTGAAGTAGTAAATACCAGCCAAAATAGTGTCATTAGTTCGTCATCGCCGTCCTCTTTCCCGGTGTGGAATTGAAAGGTAAGGTTGTCAATTATGAGAAGTAAGGCAAATGATGCAGCATTTGAAGATTTGCTATTTCGTAGCTACAGCAGGCAATAAATCGTATGATCTTATTAATATATAATTTAAAAAAAAATTTGTATTTATTTAAATTGCTTTTATAATTTTCTTCTAACAAAATATTAAATGTACGAATATATAAAAAAGAGTTTTAGAATAAACTTCATAAATTGGGCTTCGTAATAAGGCACAAAAATAACAATTAATTTATACAAGATCAATATTGCACAACAGTTTTTATCTACTTAAAGCTTTTACATTCCCTCTTTGTATCCACAGACTTCTGAATCATTTTCATCGGTTATTAAATGAGCTTCCTGTATTAAGCCCGCTTCATACGTCTTACCATTACTAGTTTCCTTTAATAAGTAATTTGGACCTTGCTTAGCATTTTGTTTAATAAAATCAACAACTAAATGATCATCTACTACAGACATTTCCAAACTTTTTCCCCATGCCAATAAAGCGAGTGGACGGTCTGAACTCAAAGACTGTGAAGGTGTTATAATGTGACGATATAAACATGCCCTTAATATATTTTGTAATAACTTGACTTGACCACTAAACGCGCAGGGGTGATAAAGCATAACAACTGCTCCTCGTGACATTGCATTTAGCCAACGTTGCGCTGGTAAATATAAATATGAACCATATTTTGGCATTAACGGACGGAATGCACCATAAGTGGGCAGTGTTGTATCATATTCGATTGATTCATTAAGGCACTTGACTGGCGCAACATATGCAGGTGGTATAAAATGTTCTGTACGCAATGCCTCCAATTTCATGTTTGGTGTGTATAAGGTGCGATTAGCTGTTAAGCATAGGTGTTCGTAGTATTGTTGCATACTGTTTGGATCGTAATCGAAGGTTATAAATTGCTGTAATTGCATTAAAAAATTGTTAATATATAGGTGCCTCGGACCAATTAGGTACAGATTTGCTTATTCTACCTTGCCATCATCACAGATATCTGCTGCATCTAATTGTTTCTTGTAATGTTTATAAAGCGGTTGCACATTTGTATAAGGTGCGTATGGAAACCATTTGCCTTTCCATTGATCCTTTGGATGTGGTGGGCCAGGGAACCACTTACCCTTCCATGATTCAATTTTGCCAGTTTTCGCTGTGGTCTTTCGTTTTATAATGACACGTCTCCTTCCATCGATTACAACAGTTAAAAGGAACAAATAAAAAATTAAAATCGTTTTTATCATATTTACACAAAGAAATTACATGTGTGTCGTAAAATAAATAGAACTCAAAACCACTGATGACCTGATACGAAACATTCATTCCCTTCATACCCTATCTCATTGTACAGGTTTACAAGTATGATATGTCTGAGAGGGAAACAATTTCTTTCCCTTTCTAACACACGGCAGTTTGACACTTCGGTCAGTGTCAAACTAGCGTGGAACCTGCGTTGAACATGAGTTTTGACACTGAACGAAGTGTCAAAATTACCGGGGTTGCTTCGTCGAAAGCGACACAGGGAAGCAAAAAAGGGATCGGAATATCAGATATGGGTTGCTGTGATGGTAAATTTCTTTTAACGAATTTAGTAGGAAATTTTAAGTGCACCCATTTGGGTCCTTCAGAAAATTATAAAAAAGTCTTCAATTGGGGTATCTGAGGACGCGTAGTTATTTCAGTATTAAGAATACAAACACGGGAGTTAAGTTTTTCTACCCGTTCAAAAGTTCTCCGCGAAAAACAGTTTGAAACCGAGGTCGACTGCAATAACCCGTCCAAAAAAGCGGAAAGAAAAATTAATAGACGCGTTTTGTCAACCTTATCGCTACAACAACAACAACAACAGGCAAAAACGCGTCTATTAATACCTCCCCCGACGGTTTTGGTCGTGTTTTAGCAATCGTCCCCGTAAAAAAGTATCACAATTTGTTAATTAAAATTGTCCAAAATATATGGTTATTAAAGAGAGATGTAATTAAGTGCTCGTTTGAAAGTAAATAAGTATATTTCTTTGTAATATAAGAAAAAAAAATTTTAAGCAGTTTTCGATAGCAGCTACTAAACTTTGTTTGGTCCTAAGAAGTACAACAGTGCCAAATAGCATCCACAAAAAAAACGAACAAGAACAAGCATTTTATCAGGTGAGCGTGGCTGTGTATGTGCGTGCTGCTACATATCCTACTTGTAGACCTGTACAATGCCCTATCTGCTGTCTGTACATTCAATTGTAAACAAAAGTTCATTCGTTTCCAAGAATGGGTCTTGAAATCAGATGGCTATAGTTGCCTAAAAACCGCAAAAAAAAAAACTCCAAGAAATCCGTTCGTTTTCATTATTTTCAAATAAAACAGCAAGTAAGCTGATTAAAACTTATTAAAATGTATAAAAAAGGCAAAGTTTTGTAGAAATATTTTGTGGTATATAAGTGAAAAAATATGAAGTAATATATTTCGATTGCGTTGCTTTGCTTTGTTGCTCTGGCACCGCCATAAGAAAACAATGAACGGCTAGCCCCTTTTTTCACTTTGATGCGACCAAAACGTTCATGTACATACATATGTATATCCACATACAATAAAAAACGAAAAAAATTTATAAGAAATTACGAAATTAGATCACTTGGTGAAGTATATGCGTTGTCGTCCGCAAAAGGCTATTAATTAAACATGTTGCGTTAACCTATACGTATACCTACAATTTATCTCAGTTGTCAAAAATGGAATGTCGCAACGCTCCACAAAAACATGGCCTTTATGCATCCATTTACATCAATGCGAAGACTAAGAAGCTGATATTTATATCAATCGGAAGTTGCTAGCAAAACCCGTTTCGTGTGCAGCCCTTCAATGAAAGGTGTTGTCACTGATAAATTTTCCACGGGTGAAAAGGAGTTATTTTTTTCTTCGGATTTGTAATCCTTACAAAAATGCGAGTTTTTTGATATCCCATTTGACAATCTTTAGTAAATTTTCGGTGAAAATCATAAATTAAACCTTTACCATGTAAAATACCCCAAAGTTATTATGAAATGCCCAAATTTGATTTTGAGCATAATGGCATCTATGGCCAATGTTATAAAAAATGCACATTTTCACGCGCTCTCAGAGAGCGAGAAATTTCATATCAGGTTATCAGTGCTCAAAACAATTGATTACTTTTAAGCAGGCATGCTTAACCAACGAAACGATATCATTTCGTTACGATAATCAACGTTAATAAACGAAACGAAGTAATTTCGTTTCGTTTATTAACGTTAAGATCGTCAAATTAACGAAATGATTTCGTTTCGTTTTCTGCCATATCAAAACGAAATCAAATCGTTTATGTTGATTATTAATTTCAAACTATGCTGGCAAAGCTGATTGATGTCGGAGTCATTAAAGGTGAAAGCATTATCCAAGCTGATTGCAACTTTTCTCATGAATTTTGACAGTACGAACATTTCTCAGAGTATTTTTGACATTACCACCAACGAATTACACAATCAAATTACATAGAGTTTGTGTGTGTATGTGCGCTCGTTGTTGCCACCTTACGGCTTCACCATGGCTATAGCATTGCCAGCACAATTCAAACATAAAGTATCACGTTTTCGTTAACGTTTTTAACGTTAACGAAAGCTTTTCGTTTCGGTTAAAAACGAGATACAATTTATCTTGATAATTTCTTTATCGATAATATTTCGAAGTGTTTCAACGGAAACGGTGGAAATTTTTTGATAAACGATTAGCTTAACGTTAAGGTGCATCCCTGCTTTTAAGCAACTTGTGGATTGACACTTTGACAACCAAATACCCATCGGAAATAGATAGACCGCTCGACAGACGAGTTCAATGTATAGGAGCAGCTGTCAAATATATCTTGCTACACAATTTATGGAAAAGCAAAAAGTTGCGATAATAACATCCCTGCAAAAATCGTGTGACCAAAAACGCACACAGCCACACGAATTTTTGACAGGGGTGACGATTTGGAATGAAAAATTCTCCAAATGAAATAGCATGTTGACAAATTTAGCTTTTCCACAATGTATCGTGCTCTCTCGCACCTATTATTTTTATAGGGATAGCAAAATACGTAATTTTTGCGTGCAAAAAAATCCGCCATTTCTAATTCAGCAGAGACAGCAAAACATTTGGTGGTGGAAAATTTTTTCAATTTTCAGAGTTTTAAGTGTAATATCTCCGGAAAGATTTAAACTTAAGAGGGAGTTCTCCAGATCACAAATATATATATTTTAAAGTGCGCAAACTTATAACTTAAAAGTTATTTGGTGTTAAAGTTTGCAAATTTCTATACAAATTTTATATGTGTATACGTATATATATGTGGCAGAGCACAGCTTTGTAATGTCAGCAATAAAATATATATATATATATATATATGTGCATGTTGCTACAAAAGCGCGATTGATTTAATAAAAACATTTATAATAAGTAAAAACAATGCAAAAATGAAATGTGAAATATACAAAAATGCAATTTAAGTTTATCGTTGCTAATTTATATAGATATGTATGTGGATTAAGGTTTTGAAAGATGTGTAAATTGTAATTTAAAGTGCTATAGAAATTTGCTAAATTTGCAAACTTTAACAACAAATAACTTTTAAATTATAAGTTTGCGCACTTCAAAATATATATATTTGTGATCGGGAGAACTCTTTCATTTGATACCAAGTTTTACCCCGAACTCGGGGGGTGCTATTCTAAAATTTTCCCAGTCTTTAAAATACAATGATTTTTGCTGTTTATTTCGACAAACATTTTTGATTTGATTTTTGTGCTCATCGAAAGAATTCACAATTATATAGCACCATGCCACGAATTATGATAAAAGGTGGTGTGTGGAGAAACACTGAGGTAAGCATTTGACGCGACTGGTTACTCTTGGCCGTTTATTAACTAAATTGATAACTTTCAGGATGAAATCCTCAAAGCAGCTGTAATGAAATATGGCAAAAACCAGTGGTCACGTATTGCATCACTGCTGCACCGCAAATCTGCCAAGCAATGTAAGGCACGCTGGTACGAATGGCTTGATCCTAGCATAAAGAAGACAGAATGGTCACGGGAGGAGGATGAAAAGGTTTTTATTTTGCCAAATTAATGCCAACACAATGGCGTACAATTGCGCCGATTATTTCAGAGGGTTAACTGGCACCAATTGTTCACACCAAATTGTTAGGTACACGATTCGCCACGGGTAGGTGAGGTTGGCAATCACAACCCCTTGAATCATTTTGGTCGGCAGGGATGCCGCGGATATATTCTTGGCACTTGTTATTGATGGCTTTTATGATGCCACCAACACAACCTGGACAGACGCCAATGCTCAGTCAACCACCCAAGCCGGGTCAACCCCCAATACCCGGACACGTCCCTACGTCCCAGTTATAATGTATGCTAATACAACTAATAATTTACAAATTTGCTGATTATTATTTTTGTGTTATTTTCTTTAGCAACCACCTGCACCTGTTACTGGTAAATATCAACAGCCGCAACAGTATGATCAAGCCCAACGCTGTTTAGATCCCGATCAGATACCAAATCCGATGAGCGTTATCATTGAAAATCAAAAAAACGCTGGTGGTGCTTTTATTACTAATGAACAGGGTTTATTACCACCATTGGTGACCACAAAATATGTGGTAGAAGATCAGGGTAACTCCTCGCCACATTACCTTAGGTATCGATAATCGAAATTAATGTTTTGTTTGGCAATTACATTGATCTTTCTTCTTTGCAGGTCGTCTTTGTATTGCATACCTGCAACAGCTGATTTCTTAAAAACAACAGCTTTGTCCAGTACACTTGCCGTCTCACCAATGGCACGCACGGTTGAGGGTGAATATGAGCCACCCATTGTAAATTTTGGTGAATTGGGTGCAATTAGATGTAATCGTTGCAAGGCTCATATTCAACTTGTAGATGCTGGTCGTCATTTCCAATGTCTAATGTGTAAAGTAACAACAGATGGTAAAAAAAAAATCTTTCACTTTTACTTGTGTTCATTGATCAATATTTTTTCTCAACAGTGTCAACTGCATATTTCCAACATTTGGGCCACACCGGACAGCGTGTCGATAAATATGAACGTCCTGAACTTGTATTGGGTACATGAGTATTTGTGTAAAAAATGTTTGGGTACCGATAGCTCTCAAGGTAAACATCAAGTCATATCCAACATAAATGCCTCGCATTCAATTGTGGACGCTGTACGCACTACATTGGGTTCACGTAGTATGGACAAGCATATTGTTGATTCCAGTGGTAAGGCCACAATTTCAAATGATGGGGCAACAATTATGAAACTATTAGATATTGTGCATCCAGCCGTAAAACTCTAATCGACATCGCCAAATCTCAAGATGCTGAGGTAAGTTTTTTGTTATATTAGAATGTGTAGAATAAAAATGTTTCTCTTATCAGGTCGGCGACGGCACCACTTCAGTAGTACTTTAAGCAGGTGAAATTTTAAAACAAGTTAAACCAAATTTTGAGGAAGGCGTGCATGCAGATATCATCATTAAAGCTATACGTAAAGCATTATAATTATGCATGACCAAAATATGACATGGCTGTACATGTCGAAGCGCCAATCAAAGGAACACCAAAGTGCTTTATTGGAAAAATGCTCTGCCACAGCAATGTCCTCCAATGTCCAAGAGTATCAGAAAATTGTTAATGCTGAATGGCGTCTCCTGTACAATAAACTAGGTAAGTAAGGCGCCAATGTTGTGTTTTCTAAACTACCAATTGCTGATGTTGGTACACAGTATTTTGCAGATCGTGAAATGTTCTTTTGGTGTACCAGAAGAAGATTTGAAACGTACAATGAAAGCTTGTGGTGGTGCTGTTATGACTGAAGCTAATGATATTAATTCAAGTGATTTGGGTCAATGTGATTACTTTGAAGAACGTCAAGTTGGTGGTGAACATTTCAACATTTTCCAAGGTTTGATAGTGGGTTTGACATTAATTTCATTTTTATAGTTTATAATTATTTAAAGGTTGCGTTAATGATAGAACATATACATTGATTTTACGTAGCGGTGCCGAACAATTTTTGGAAGAAACTGAGCTTCGTTACATGATGCTATAATGATTGTGCGGCGTACAATTAAACATGATTCTGTTGTTGCTGGTAAGTCAAAATACAAATTGAAAAAAATGTATAATCTTAAATTGTTAAGTAATATTATGAAAAGATTGTGTCCAACTCCGGAAGAAAAAACTATAAAGTTTGTGTCAGTGAAATGATAATTATTGCTTTTGGTTGTAGTTTTGAGGCATCGTCTTCGAGTGCCTTCTGGTCATATATGCCGTTTCTTTTGCCAACTACCTGTAAGGCGTTAAACTGATCAGTAACGTCGCCGTGGCCTCGTTCAGTGTAATGTGTAATGGCGACACCAAGTTCCTCGTGTAAATAGGGGGTGGGGCGGGATGGCTTAGGAGGTTTAAAGTGATGATATTAATCGTTCCCGAGATGGTTGTTGTTGTTATAGCAGTGCGTCGCCCCACCTAATAGCCGCGACCGATCACAAATTGTCATCAATATCCTCTAACGGGAGTCCAAGGAAACTTGCCGTTTCAACAGGGGTGGACCATAAGGAAAGGGGTGTTAGAGGCGTTGGTTCCACATTACAATTAAAGAGATGGTTGGTGTCATGTGGGGACACATTGCAAGCGTGGCATACATTTTGTATGTCGGGGTTGATTCTGGATAGGTAAGAGTTTAACCTGTTACAGTATTCAGAACGGAGTTGAGCTAGAGTGACTCGCTTTTCCCTGGGGAGTATGCGGTCCTCTTCCGCAAGTTTTGGGTACTGTTCTTTGAGTACTTCACCGGGCAATTCCTAGCATAAAGGTACGACGCCTGTTTGTGGAGTTCACTGAGGACCTGCTTGTTTTTTTGCTTCATACGGCTGAGTTCTCAGGTGTCGTATTTCCTCATAATGCTTACAGAGATTACTCTTTAAGGTCCTAAGTGGTGTTGGATCAACAATCAGATGTCTGTTGGGATGCCCAGGTTTCTGGGTATTCTACAGAAACTGTTTGGTTAGCATTTCATTTCTTTCCCTTATTGGGAGTTTTCTCGCTTCATTGTGCAGGTGGTGTTCCGAGGACATAAGAAGGCAGCCCGTAGCGGTTTTGGGGGCAGCATTTTGGCAGGCCTGTATTTTCTTCCAGTGAGTAACCTTTAGGCTTGGCGACCATATCGGAGACGCGTACCATGCAAACGTCTATTTATATTTACCCCAAGTACTGCCGATTTATCGAATTATATTAAATGTTTGTTACAGCTCTGGGTAATGTCATATGGTCGACATTTGGCGCGGCCATGTTTTAAATAAGGTCACCAATGATTTGGTTGGTGACAATATCAGGTTTCGCGAGGCGACAAAACTGGAGAGATTGGGGAGATAGCTGTTTTTTTTTTTTTTTATTACAAAGCTCATCGATGTAGGAAACAATAGCATAGTCGTAGAAGCAATAGTGACTACTTGTGGTAAAGGTAGCTATTGATATGTAGAAGTTAAGCAGAAGTTTGAATATGAGTTTTTTAAGTTATTGCAAAAAAAGCGTTGAGGATTTTTATTATCTTACCAGGTACCTTCGTACATGTTTCTAAGAATGAAGAATAAAACCTATTCAAACTCAATTTTGACCAGGACAAAGCCGCTGAGACTTCGCTATACTTTAACATACAATACGTTACCCCATTTTAGCACAACTATCATTTTTTGATTTTATTAAATTTTATAAAATGTTCTTCATCTACAGTTCCATTTCGGTATTGGATGGTAAATATGTGGAAGAAATCTATGCGCGTAAATCGCAACATATTATCTTGTTCGAGCGTTTCTTCAATAGCTCTCTAGTGGTGATAGTGACAGCAGAGAAACCCAACTGTTTACAAATGTTACACTTCAAAAAGAATCAAAATATCTGCCATTGCGTCTACGGCTCAAATACCCACAGTATATAAATGAATCGAACGCACTTAATTGTCTGTCTAACGGATAGTATACACATTCATCAAATCGAAAATATTGCACCAAACGAACTGGGTCTGAATACTGAAACAGTACACATATTCAAAATCGATGAGAAGGCCGTGATGATGGTATAGGGTGAGTTATTGACCAACATACGAAAACCACTTTAACCCATCTATATATTTGCATTACAGCTAAAGCTTTACAAACAGCAAAAATTGCTGGCGCCAAGCAATTGGAAAAGGCAGTGAAGCATTCATCACACTGTACGGATGGTGTAAAGTTAGAAACTGCTGTTGTAACAGCTGCCACCGACACAACGGTCATCTCTACTTCGCCGAGTAACGGCTCGTCCGACTATCTATCGAAGACAGTATAATCATATCTTTTGTCAACACAGGTTAGCGATGTGCTTGCACAGGAAAATATTTCAATTGGAAAACAAAAACCAATTAAGAGAGTTTATTTATTATTAAAGTATTTACTTTTCTTTATATCAACAGTATTAATTTAAGTTGCAATATCACGTACATATATAATAAGGGATGTGATACGATTGCTGTCGGAATTAGATTTGAAACCAATCAATACTCCTGCTAAGGGTTGTAGAATTATTGCTTGAATAATTAGATTTAGAACAATAATAAGTCTGACTTAATTACAAGTCGTACATTTTTAAATTCATCAATTACGACAGCAATCGGATTCTACGACACCTTTGAATATTCTTGATCTGAAAAAAGAGTAAACCTAATCTGAATTTCTACTAAGCTTTAAGTTGTAGATTATTCAAATAATTGTTGTTTTTTCTAAAGCTTAAAATTATTTTCTGCTCGCTTAGAAAAGATTTCAATTGGAAAACAAAAACCAATTAAGAGAGTTTATGTTATTATTAAAGTACTTACTTTTCTTTATATCAATTGTATTAATTTAAGTTGCAATATCACGTACATATATAATAAGGGATGTGATACGATTGCTGTCGGAATTAGATTTGAAACCAATCAATACTCCTGCTATGTGTTGCAGAATTATTGCTTGAATGATTAGATTTAGAACAATAATAAGTCTGACTCAATTACTAGTCGTACATTTTTAAGTTCATCAATTACGACAGCAATCTGATCCACGACACCTTTGAATATTCTTGATCTGAATTTCTACTAAGCTTTAGGTTGTATATTATTCAAATAATTGGAGTTTTTTCTAAAGCTTAATATTATTTTTTTGCTCGCTTAGAAGAGATTGGAAAACAAAAACCAATTAAGCGAGTTTATTTATTATTAAAGTTCTTCTGTTTTATATGAACTGGATTAATATAAGTTCCAATTTCATGTACATATATAATAATATTGAAAATAATAAATATTGAAAATTCAATTTTTTGGTTCATATTTTATTCATATGGCTGCTCCAGGTAAAGTAAATCTGCAGGTAAAATTCACGTTATATGGCGGTTATATAAATGGTAAAACCGCAGTAAAATTGATTGTCAAATGGCTCGAAAATGTAGAGTGAAATGACGGAAAAATGACCGCCATTTGACGAGCATTGTGACGTGTGTGAGCAGCACAGTGCTATGCTCACATCCTATAAGTGGGAGCGGAATGCACGATCACATTAATAGGAACGAAACGGAAAATTTGGTCACAAAAGTTCATCACGCCCATGCAAACGTGACTATGAATATAACCGCTGCAGAAAGTCACAATGACCGTAAAATGACTAGTAAAATGACGTGGAGCGTTTTTGCAGGGATATTGCTCAAAGCGGAGGAGAGCTGAAGGCCCAACCACATTCGAAATAACGCACGTTGGAGTTTTGCCTACTACAATGAACGCAAGAAAATTAAATTAAATTTTTGGGTAAATAAACTGTGTCTATATTGGCGTGGTCCTTATAAAATGAAATAAACGATTTTCAGTCTGAGATGGTAATTTCCAGACCAAATTTATCACGGTTAAGATGACAAAACAAGGTTTAAAGTTAATTTGTCTATTTGGAGACTCGAAAAAATTAAAAAGAAATACTTGAGCAGAAATGCTGTTGTTGTTGTTGTTGTAGCGATAAGGACACTCCCCGAAAGGCCTTGGGGCGTGTTATCGAGTTCATGGTCCTTTGCCGGATGCAGATCCGGTACCAAGCCCGACCATCTCGGGAACGATTTGTTATGACCACATGCGACCTTCTAGGCCATACCGCTCTCCCATCCCCTAGATCCATGAGGAGTTCGCGGTCGCCAGAGCCTCGACTGTTAATGAAACAGGATTCGCCACGGATAAGTGAGGTTGACAATTGCGTTTCGAGAAGCTATATATTTATTTATTTATAAAAAAATAGCCTACGGCTAATACAGGTAATCCCATACAATTATTAGTTACTAAGAAAAAAAAATATTATTATATTGAGTTCGAAGGAAACCTGGAAGTCGATTAAACATATTGGTATCGGAAAATCCAAATGCGATATTTCTGTCCTCCCTGATGTAGACATTAACGAGATAAATATAAATTTTGTAAATCTGCCAATCTCAACTGACAATATATGTGCTGACAATTATTGTATTCGCGCTAATGTTGATTTTGGACCTCTTGAGTTTGCTAGTGTCGATGATTGTGATGTCGTTCAAGCCATTCTTTCAGTAAAGTCTAATGCTATGGGGTTCGATGGTATATGTCCGAAATTTTTAAAAATAATTCTTCCTAAAATCCTTCCTCACTTAACCTACTTGGTTAACTCTGTGCTGACGTCCTGTGTATTTCCCAAATGTTGGAAAGTTGCTAAGGTAATCCCAATCCCCAAGCAAAACAAGGAGTACAGACCTATAGCTATTCTGCCTTTCCTTTCCAAGGTCGTCGAACGAATTTTGCATTGCCAGATAAATACTTATGTGTAGGATAATAACCTTCTCACAGATTCCCAGTCTGGATTCAGGTCAAATCGTAGCTGTAAAACGGCGCTCCTATCGGTGATAGAGGATATTCGAGAACAAGTTGACAAAAATTTTACTGCTTTCCTGACTTTTCTCGACCATTCAAAAGCGTTTGACTCGGTCGACCACACCGTTCTCTGCAAGAAGCTGAACAACCTTTTTAATTTCTCCAACTGTGCAACAACCCTAATCAGATCGTATTTGGCCGACCGAACTCAGGCAGTAAGTGTTGGTAGCAGAAAGTCTGACTTCGTTAGTGTTTTAAGAGGAGACCCACAAGGCTCAATCCTTGTTCTCCTGTTATTTGTTTTGTATATAAACGATTTGCCTGGTGTTCTCAAGTATTGTAATATTCACATTTATGCTGACGACGTACAATTGTATATGTGCTGTCCTAGTGATCGTACCAGTTCATGTATTAATAACTTAAATTACGATCTGTGTCAAATTGGTACGTGGGCTTCTATGAACGGCTTATGTCTTAACCCTAAGAAGTCGAAATGTATAGTCATTCATAGAAGGTCACTAGATAAAAGTGGAATGGAAAATTTAATTTTAGACAACACTATTATAGAATACGTTGACACGGCAAAAAATCTAGGTGTAGTTTTTAACAAAACATTGACATGGAAAGATGACATCTTCCGCACAGTGGGAAAAGTGTATGGGATGCTTCGTACACTCTGGCTTACACAATATTTTACTCCGTTACATATTCGTCTACTAATAGCAAAAGCGTACTTAATACCTACGCTCCTTTATGGTTGTGAGGTTTACTCTAATTGTGGCTATGTATGTAATAGGAAACTTAATGTAGTTTATAACAACATTGCTAGATACGTCTATGGGTTGAAAAGACTTGACCACGTCTCTCATCATGCATACAGGTTGCTAAACATTTCTTTCGATAACCTTATTAAACTTAAAACGCTCACTACGCTACATAAATTAATATATATGAAGGAACCTGACTATCTGTATCGGAGGCTAAATTTTCTCCAGTCGTCTAGATCTGTTCTCCTTACCCACTTCAGACATCGTATGCTAATATCTGATCGCCAGTTCTTCATTACTTCCATACGTCTTTGGAACTCGCTCCCTTCTAGACTTAGGCTTATAAGCAATGCTCTGCTCTTCAATAAAGAATTAACAAGTTTCTATAATAACCTAGACAATTAAAATACTGATTTCTTCTAAGCAAATGTACTCTATCATTCGTTTATTTTATTTATTTACTATTTATTAAATATATTATTTATTCATTGATGATTTTAGCGACCTGTTTTAATCGAATATTGATTTTTTGCCGGCTCAAGGTCCAAAAACCCAATTGAAAAACCAATGTTTTTCGGTTTTTTTATGCCAATATATTTCGGCTACACTGCGGTAACCTTCCTCAGGGCCACTGAAGACAACATAAAAACATAGAAAACAAACAATTAATATCACATATTTCACTAATAAAAATTACAAATTAACAAAATGTTTACAAACAAAAGTTTTAACAAAAATTCACAATTACATCATTTGACATTAACATACATTGCTTGGTGTTTCCGTCTGCACCGTCTAATCAGGTGTTTGCTACTGTCCTATTGTTATTTAGTAAATGACGATACGCATGAGCACATCCATCACAGTCCGTTTTATAGTTCATTCGTATTTCTGTGGGCGTGTTGATTATGTGTAGCATTTCCAATGTGTATCGTTTGTTGTAGTTTTGTTCTTGTGCGAGAATCTCCGCTGCATCGAAGTTTGGTGAGTGCCCACTAGCCGCACAGTGTGTCATGAGTGCAGTTTTCTGAAAATTAGCGTGATGACATTGTTTATAATCTGATTTGTGCTGGGACAGTCTCGTTTTTAGTTTTGCTTTTGTTGTGCCTACGTATATAATTTCACAAGCTTCGTTCAAGTTTCCATTACAAGGTATTGTATATACTAAATTACTTTTTTCGGTTGTTGGTATTTTTGTTTTTGTTCTGTTGAATATTGTTTTTAATGTGTTAGTCGGTTTGTGTGCTATCTTTACTTTTTCTGTATTATAGCAATCCGACTTCGCTAAACGTTCCGATAGCTGAGGTACATATGATACCGTCTTAAATATTGTTTTTTGTGTGTTTTCTGAATTTTGTTTCTGGTGTTGAATTAAGGGCCGTTTTAGTAAATTTTTGATCGTAGAATCCGGAAAATCGTTGTTCTCAGTGGCCCTGAGGAAGGTTACCGCAGTGTAGCCGAAATATATTGGCATAAAAAAACCGAAAAACATTGGTTTTTCAATTGGGTTTTTGGACCTTGAGCCGGCAAAAAATCAATATTCGATTAAAACAGGTCGCTAAAATCATCAATGTATAATGAACGGAAGGCACGCCGTAAGCATGCAACAACAAAAGATGGGGTATGCAAAAATAAGGAAAAACTATGACAACTCTAAGGCAGTAATAAATAAATTTCAAAATATATCTAAGAAATTGGTAAAAGCAAAGTCAAATTTAAAAGATCTTTTAAAATGCAGAAAATCAAAATTAATCCCTAGCTTTATAAAAAATTCCACTAGATGTAAGCAATTATTTTTGTTTGACTCTGACACACATTCAGATATATACAAAGCTTTAGACAGGCACACACACTACTACCACTCTAAAATATTAAACTTAATTATCAAACATAAGCATAACATATTAAAAAGACAACAACAACAAATAGAAGAAAAAACAATACAACTTAAGAATCAGCTGAACAAGGAGGACTTGTTGGAATTTACTAAGAGGGAGGAAAATATTTCAAATAATCTAAAGCCAATACTAAAAAGGCGGCAAGAAGAAAAATATGAAAAACTGTGGAACGCACGAAACAATAATTTTGTGAACAATAACAAACGCGAAGATTGGTTTGTAAACAAAACCAATGTTGAATTCCCGCCAGATGTTAAAGCTCTGCTGGCTAAGGGTCCAAAGTTCGCTTTGCCAGTAGAAAATTCCAAATTTCCGCTGTTTCAATACATTGCCGATGGTGAGGACTTAATACAGACACTGGAAAATAAAGAAAATCAGGAAGAAGCACGTACCAAATTCTCTCTCTTAATAAAAGATCACACAGCAACAAACCGAAAAACGACATTAGACTGTGCCATAATTGATACAGTGAAGCAAACTCGAAAGTTCCTTAAAGAAAATGACCACATTAAAATTCTAACGTCGAATAAAGGAAGTAAAACTGTGGCAATGGAGACCAAGGAATATAACGAAAGATTGGAAGATATTTTAAAGGACTTATGCACGTACAGAATCCAAAGGCAAGATCCTACTTCTAGACTACAAACCAAAAACAATAATTTAGTAGACAAACTTTTTAAATTGGATATTATTACGAAAGCTGAAAGAAATAAACTCGTGACAACCACTGCGCTAGCCCCAAGGATCTATGGGCTCCCAAAAATACACAAACCTGGAATGCCACTCAGACCCATGTTCCGCCGTTGGGTCCCCGTCGCACGGTCTATGCAAGTATATTGTAAATATCCTTAAGAACGTAACAGCCAACTCAGTATATAATGTGAAAAACACTATCGATTTCAAGGAAAAAATTAATAATACACCCATTTGCGACGACGAAACACTCGTTTCTTTTGACGTGGTGTCACTCTTCCCAAGCGTACCAATACAACTGGCGCTGGACGTTATACGAGAAAAATGGGCAATAATAAAGGAACATACGAAAATACCGAAACAAATATTTATGGAGATAGTGACGTTTTGTATCCAAGATAACAGGTATTTTAAATTCAACGACAAAATATATACACAACTTAAAGGATTACCAATGGGATCACCAACCTCGCCTGTGATCGCCGATATTATAATGGAACAGCTGTTGGATACTACTAGTAAAAAGCTTGGGCAAAAACCCAGACTTTTCACCAAATACGTTGACGACTTATTTGCGATAGTAAACAAAAACGAGGTACAAAATACATTGGACGCACTTAACTCGTTTGATAGATATATAAAATTTACAACGGAGCTCGAAGAGGACGGAAAATTGGCATACCTTGACTCGATCATAATCAGAAGGGAAAACGAATTAAAAGTAAAGTGGTATAGAAAATCTACTGCATCTGGACGAATCATCAACTTTAACTCAAGGCATCCAAAAACGATGATAATTAATACAGCAATGGGCTGTATACGACGAATGCTGCAAATTTCTGACGAAATGTACCACCAAGAAATTAAAAATGAAATTACATTATTATTAAAGAACAACGATTTTCCGGATTCTACGATCAAAAATTTACTAAAACGGCCCTTAATTCAACACCAGAAACAAAATTCAGAAAACACACAAAAA
This sequence comes from Eurosta solidaginis, assembly GCF_040869045.1. Taxonomy (NCBI): domain Eukaryota; kingdom Metazoa; phylum Arthropoda; class Insecta; order Diptera; family Tephritidae; genus Eurosta; species Eurosta solidaginis. The sequence continues at coordinate 203,807,084 of NC_090323.1, read as the reverse complement.
ACAATATTTAAGACGGTATCATATGTACCTCAGCTATCGGAACGTTTAGGGAAGTCGGATTGCTATAATACAGACAAAGTAAAGATTGATGGATGTGCTCATGCGTATCGTCATTTACTAAATAACAATAGGACAGTAGCAAAAACCTGATTAGACGGTGCAGACGGAAACACCAAGCAATGTATGTTAATGTCAAATGATGTAATTGTGAATTTTTGTTAAAACTTTTGTTTGTAAACATTTTGTTAATTTGTAATTTTTATTAGTGAAATATGTGATATTAATTGTTTGTTTTCTATGTTTTTATGTTGTCTTCAGTGGCCCTGAGGAAGGTTACCGCAGTGTAGCCGAAATATATTGGCATAAAAAAACCGAAAAACATTGGTTTTTCAATTGGGTTTTTGGACCTTGAGCCGGCAAAAAATCAATATTGTATTATTTATTGTAACCTTTTCTTAGCCATAGTCATTAGCTTTAAGTTTCAAGTTTAAATTGTTCCTATTTTATGCCTTTTACCGACTAGCACTATAAAATAATTTTTGCCAAATTGTTGTGCTGGGATGAATTGCCTAATAAATACAAATACAAAATACAAATATATTTAACAGCCAGGTGTATATATATTTAATTTTAATTTCAACTACTATAATATTTATTTGATTTTTCAATTCCAGTCTTATAATTTCATTAAGTAATTATACTTAATTCTAACAAATCAACTTATTGCTCAATTTATTACATCAGCACCTAACCATAAACCAATCTTTTCTCTAAACATTCCGATAGTTCTTACATGTTTAATATCATCAGGTACAGCATTATATGTTGCAATTCCATTGTTAAATACCAACATTAAGCCCTTACTTGTACGTACAGGTTCCAAGTGAAATTGATTAGCTTGCCTGGTTAGGTACTGATGCACATGCGCTACACAACCCCACGAATCTGGTATTTTAGTCGCCTCTTACGACATACCTAGCGCGGGAATCTTCTCACCCCCTAACCAGCTGGGGGTAGCGGGTTGTTCTAAATTGCTTCTAAAGCACAAATGCGCTGTTTCTATTGTTTAGTGTAGTCTAGTGGTGCACTCGAAAGCTTCGGAAAACTTTTCAGCGTTCTACATGTCATGGGATCGCAGCGACAGATTCAGCAAAGCAAGTAGTCAGTCAGTTTTACATGCCAACCTAATATAAACGCACGCAAGTCATTTTCTGTCAAAAATGTCTCATGCATATACAACTTGTATGAGAGCAACACAAATTGAATTTGCTGCGTAAAAACCTAACTCGATTTCCAATTTTTGTTCTGCGTGACATTTAGATTTGACGTTTGCACCCACGCTTTACATTGTCGCAACGCATGTTTATTTGGGTTAGAACAAAAAACGCCGGTTGTTTGCGTGCGCTAAAAAAACGCAGTGCGGTTTTATTAGGTTGGCATGTTAGCTTGTAATTCCAGCTGTAAACATGTAATGCGTGAATTATATGCTAAAATATTCTCGTTGTGCACCACTGGTGTAGTCTCTTTTACTCAAGGGTGTTTTATTTTGAGAACAGAGAGATAAAAGAAATGCAAAGCACTGATGACCTGATATGAAACTTCTCGCTCTCTGAGAGCGCGTGAAAATGTGCATTTTTTGTGATATTTGCCATAGATGCCATCATGCTCAAAATCAAATTTGGGCATTTCAGAAAAACTTTGGGTTATTTTACATGGTAAAGGTTTAATTTATGATTTTCACCGAAAATTTACTAAAGATTGTCAAATTGGGTATTAAAAAACTCGAATTTTTGTCAGGATTACAAATCCGAAGAAAAAATAACTCTTTTTCACCCGTGGAAAATTTATCAGTGACAATACCTTTCATCGAAGGGCTGCACACGAAGCGGGTTTTGGTAGCAACTTTCGATTGGAGAAAAAGTCAGCTTCTTAGTCTTCGCATTGATGTAAATGCATGCATAAAGGCCATGTTTTTGTGGAGCGTTTCGACATTCCATTTTTGACAGCTGAGATAAATTGTACGTATAGGTTAACGCAACATGTTTAATTAACAGCCTTTGCGGACGACAACGCAGATACTTCGCCAAGTGATGTAATTTCGTAATTTCTTATACATTCTTTGCGTTTTTTCTTGTATGTGGATATACATATGTATGTACATACACGTTTTGGTCGCATCAAAGTGAAAAAAATTGGCTAGCCGTTCATTGTAATCTTATGGCGGTGCCAGAGCAACAAAGCAAAGCAACGCAATCGAAATATATTATTTCATATTTTTTCACTTATCTACCACAAAATATTTCTACAAAACTTTGCCTTTCTTATAAATTTTAATGAGTTTTTATCAGCTTACTTGCTGATTTATTTGAAAATAAGGAAACCGAATGGATTTCTTGGAGTTTTTTTTGCGTATTTTAGGCAACTCTATAGCCATCTGATTTCAAGACCCATTCTTGGAAACGAATTAACTTTTGTTTACAATTGAATGAACAGACATCTGATTTCAAGCCCCATTCCTGGAAACGAATTGAGAGAGAATGAATGTTTCGTATCAGGTCATCAGTGATGCAAAAGCTGGAGTCATTGGTGCCGTATGTCGTATCGCTGTATCCGTATCCCTAACGCAATCAGCTGTTTATCATTACGACGGTAAACCAAAACCCAATTGGTTGGCTACGATACGGTTACGACCTTAGCGGCACCAATAATCGATTGCATTGATTCTCATAAGGTTGGTCGAATCAGCTGTTAAAAGGTTACTGATACGGTTACCGATAAAGCACCAATGTCTCCAGCTAAAGTTTTCTTAAACACTACTATTTCAAGCAAAAGAATGAACACTCAATACAAACACGTTCGATGCGGTTTGGCGCTTCCATTGCGTCAACAGCTGACTTTGAACAAACAGCCCTGCTAGACAGCTGTCAGTCATTTGAGGCATCAATTGACAGTTATGGCTGATGGATATTTACATCAGGGCGTAAAGCAAAGTTTCTATCAAGTTGTTAGAGGCGACATGACAAACCTGATGTAAACATTCTGTATACGTGTATGCATACACATACATACCATGGTTTTCCATAGGAATAAAAGGAAAAATGTATGCGAGTGTATTAGTGATGTCAAAAATTATGTCAGCTCTGTCTAGCAGGGAGGGCCCGTATTAAGGGCGAATTAATGGTGACTGATAACCATAAAGCCATTGTAGGGTTCTTATTATTTTCATTTAACTTTGTGTTTAAGTTACTTTGAACTTTGTAATTTTAATATGTTTTACCAATATTTTAATTTTCAATGTTGATTTTGTAATTATCAAAAATTTTCATTACATAAAAAATTGGGTTCTATAGAAACGATTTAAAATAAATATAAAAATATATTAACCAACCAAGTTATTCATATAACTACAATTGGCGATCTTGCCTAATAATTACAACGCTGATTCGAATTCCCCCTGACCATCACTTTACCATCCATTATCATCTTTACCGTGAAATTGGTGTATAACAAAATAGATAAAAAAGCAAAAGAATTGAGAATTTCATTGATACCAAAATACAAAATGTGAATGCTGCGACAAGGCTACAAAACAAGGAAATAAAAATTATTAAAATTTGCGAACAAGAATATGATATTGTAAATGAAAGTTATAAAAAACAATTGTTTGAATCAGTTATAAAAGAAAAAAAAATAGACAATATGAAGTTAAAAAAATAGAAGTCAAAATTTGAAAATGTGACAGAAATAGAAACAATAAAATTGGAACATATGCGTACATTAAAACAAATGAAAGAAATATAAGTCTTGAAGTTATTTAAGACAAATGAAACGTTATTTTAAAAGAAAAGAAAATTGATTGCTTGAAATTCAAAATTCAAAATAAAAATTTAGAACGAAAGTCGAAAGCTGGTGATACAAGACTATTAAAAGTTAGCGAGAAGTAACAAAAATAGAGATAAATAAATAAGGTAACTGAAACGTATATTCGACGGTAGAATAATAAACGAACAGATAAACACCATTTCTGACACAATATTCGAGCCTTTAAAACTTGTTTACAGGAAACAACTTAATCACACAGGTACAACAGACAAACGCACAACAACAAATAAACACAAAAAAATTAACACACCAAAACAAAAAACCGACAAAGAAGGTCAAACGACTAAAATCACAGATTTCTACCTAACCCAGTCAGCCACACAAATCGATTAGTAAACCACCCTCGGTTCTGAACGAACACACAGCACATACACATAACTAAATATACACAAGCATCAATTTGACAATACCTGCTCATACACCTACGAACTATAAATACAGGACAAATGACAACAACAGATCAGAACGAAAATCGACACTGATGATGGCACAACGCCGAAACCGGTTTGTCTCAAACCCAAATTTGACAAGGGATGACGGAAAATCGTTCCAATATACATCATTTGTCCACCCTGTCGGAAAATCAACCAAACAAGATAAGTCAGTTATTGCTTGTCAGGCTTTTAACTTGAACGCGAACGGACTACTAACAATTTACAAGCGACACCTACTGAAAATATATAAAGCAAAGGCGAGCATTTGGTTCAACAAACAATGCCTGGAATTGAATGTTACTCCGAAATTCGCAAAAATAACAATAAAGGCAAATACCAAATCTAGCAGGAAAACAGTTAAAAAAGCGGAAAAGGATTTTTTAAAATATGAATTGGAAAGCTTATACTCGAAGAAGGATGAGATAAATGCCGAGTTATTATCTATCCATTTAAGATTGGCAGAACAACTACCTACGACTGTATTAATGGAATGCTTCGACCGCATTAAGACAGAGGTCGATCAGGAACTACAACAAAAATACAGGTCGCTGAACCGAAAATTGGACAAGCTGGCAGGACGACGAGAGGGTAACCAAAACCAAAACACTCACCAGTTTCATGACAAGTTCGTTAACCTCACAACAGTGGCCATTACCAAGGAAGAGGCACAACTTCTCGAAAAGGGCCTGAAGCACAATATCATGGACCAGAATACAGTAAGAAAAACAGAGCAAGCGATTGTAGATGCGGAGATCGCAATATCATTGATACCACAGGAAGAACAGGAGCACGCAAGACACATGTGCAGGGAAATCATAAGAAAGGAGGTGAAAGCACAGGAAGGACAAAAACCGAATACAGAGGAGAAAACAATAAAGAATCTACGGTATAAACTAAGGAAAAACAATATTGTCACAACGAAAGCGGACAAAGGAAACACCACTGTGCTAATCGAAAAAGAGCAATATATATCCAAAACCGAGGATCTCATAGAGGAAATGAAATGTCGTAGAATGAGAGAGGATCGCACAGATGAATACCAAAAACAAATCAAAGTTGCTATAAAAAATTCAACAAATATAGTAGATTCTAACATGGCACATAGATTGGTCCAAATGAACCCTTCGGCTCCTCCACTGGTTGCGCTACCAAAAATCCACAAGCCGGACACGCCAATGAGGCCCATCATTAATTTTAAATCGGCACCATGTTACAAACTGTCCAAATATTTAAAAACGATATTGATAGACACTCTGGAGCTAAGGAACGAATATGCAATAGCTAACACAACAGAACTAATAGAGAGACTCGAGACCGTAGAGCTAACAAGAAACAGCAAATTGGTATCTTTTGACATAAAAGATCTATACCCATCTATACCACTATCGGAGACTTTGGACATAGTTAGCTCAACAATAGTTCATAACACAAAAAACAAAGTGAAAAGTATGCAAATCACAAATACGCTAAGAACCACTTTACGTCAAAACTATTTTAAATTCAACAATAAAATATATAGACAAACAAACGGTCTTGGAATGGGAAGCCCCACATCAGCAATTCTTATGGAAGTGTTCATGCAAAATCTGGAAGAAAAGTACATAAAGGAGCTGAAGTCCAAATTAGACGTGTCATTTTATGCTAGATACGTGGATGACATAATATGCGTTTTAACTACTAATAACGAAGAGCTCGTACTGGAGTACCTCAACAAACAGCACGGCAATATAAAATTTACAATGGAAACCGAAAAAGACGGAGGAATCAACTATCTAGACCTCACGATAAATATTGATAAAGAAGCCAAAAGATTTAACTATAACATATATAGAAAGTCAACGGCCACAGACACAATAATACACAATACCTCAAATCACCCTCAACATCATAAAAATGCAGCATTAAGGCACTTGGTACATAGACTTGAAAGAACACCTCTTACACAAGAGGCATATAAGAGAGAACTTGAGGTCATATATAATATCGCTGCAAACAACGGATATAAAAAAGCACTAGTAGATAAGCTCAGAAGGACAAATGGAGAACCAAAAAGAAATAATGAAAAAGAAAATAATAGCTGGACTACTATGACATATACTGGAAAAGCAACATATAAATTGGCAAATTTCTTTAAAAAATACAACATTAACACAGCATTCAAAACATCGAACAATCTAGGGCGAAAACTAAGAACTAACATTAACTCAGAGGATCCGTTTAGCAGCCACGGCGTATACAAGCTTACCTGCGGATGCCAGCATAGTTACATAGGACAAACAGGACGGCAAATAAGAACGAGGTTTAGAGAACATATTAGAGATTACAACAAAAAAATACGGAATCCAAACATTATACCCGAGTCTAACTTCGCGAATCACATGGTCGAGAATGAATGTTCCCCAGCAAACATCAATAAAACAGTTAGGGTTCTTCACATACAAGAAAAGGGCCGACGTCTCAACGTACTCGAAAACATGGAAATCTACAAACAGAAAACATTCGACGGTAGAATAATAAACGAACAGATAAACACCATTTCTGACACAATATTCGAGCCTTTAAAACTTGTTTACAGGAAACAACTTAATCACAAAGGTACAACAGACAAACGCACAACAACAAATAAACACAAAAAAATTAACACACCAAAACAAAAAACCGACAAAGAAGGTCAAACGACTAAAATCACAGATTTCTACCTAACCCAGTCAGCCACACAAATCGATTAGTAAACCACCCTCGGTTCTGAACGAACACACAGCACATACACATAACTAAATATACACAAGCATCAATTTGACAATACCTGCTCATATACCTACGAACTATAAATACAGGACAAATGACAACAACAGATCAGAACGAAAATCGACACTGATGATGGCACAACGCCGAAACCGGTTTGTCTCAAAACCAAATTTGACAAGGGATGACGGAAAATCGTTCCAATATACATCCAATATGAAACGTATATATTGTGCATTTTAAGCTTGTAATCGAAACAAACGTATTTACAATTGGTAACAACAAGAAAAACAAATGTATGAAACTGATAGAACAATAAATTTACATCAATATTTATAACAACAATCAAAATAACAACAGAAAAGCCAACATAAGAGCAATACCTAACTATTTATTTGCAAAAAGTATATATTGATAAACCTATTATATTTCATTCAGTGATATGCGAATTGATTTGATATTGTTTTATAATATCATTTATGTATTAATGTCATTCTTTTTCTAGTTTAATATCACTTTTGCGTAACTCAGATAAAAATTTGCTACTATTAATTTTTCTTTTGGTCAATTTAAAATAAATTTTTTTTTTTCATTTTCATTTGGTAAAAATTTTAAATTGTAAACGCTCTTTTCCAGAGATCTTAAATATTATTTTTAATTATCACCAATAACATCTACTTTTGAGAATTTATTTCAATTAATTTAGTTTATTATGTATCATACACCACCACACGACAGACATTCATTTACACCAACACATCGGGTTAACGATTCGCTTATTGATTTAGAAGATGTTTCTTCGCAAAATGACCTAATAAATCCATATGCGAATCGAAACAATAACGAAATTTTTTCTACTTCAGTAAAAGTTCCTCAGTTTTGGATAAATTGTCCTGAAGCATGGTTAATACATGCTGAGATGCAGTTTAATACTAAAAAAATTACTCAAGAAACAACTAAATACGAGTATATTATTACAGCATTATCTCAGGTCATAATGACCATTTTAGATTTTATTCAAAATCCACCAGAAATAAATAAATATTCTGAATTAAAACAAATTTTGATTGAAAGACATTCCTTAAGTGAGAATGCGACGATAGATAAAGTGTTGTCCGTTATTTTAAAAGAAAAGAAAATTGATTGCTTGAAATTCAAAATAAAAATTTAGAACGAAAGTCGAAAGCTGGTGATAAAAGACTATTAAAAGTTAGTGAGAAGTAACAAAAATAGAGATAAATAAATAAGGAAACTGAAACGTATATACTGTGCATTTTAAGCTTGTAATCGAAACAAACGTATCTACAATTGGTAACAACAAGAAAAACAAATGTATGAAACTGATAGAACAATAAATTTACATCAATATTTATAACAACAATCAAAATAACAACAGAAAAGCCAACATAAGAGCAATACCTAACTATTTATTTGCAAAAAGTATATATTGATAAACCTATTATATTTCATTCAGTGATATGCGAATTGATTTGATATTGTTTTATAATATCATTTATGTATTAATGTCATTCTTTTTCTAGTTTAATATCACTTTTGCGTAACTCAGTAACTCAGATAAAAATTTGCTACTATTAATTTTTCTTTTGGTCAAATTAAAAAAAAAAATTTTTTTTTCATTTTCATTTGGTAAAAATTTTAAATTGTAAACGCTCTTTTCCAGAGATTTTAAATATTATTTTTAATTATCACCAATAACATCTACTTTTGAGAATTTATTTCAATTAATTTAATTTATTATGTATCATACACCACCACACGACAGACATTCATTTACACCAACATATCGGGTTAACGATTCGCTTATTGATTTAGAAGATGTTTCTTCGCAAAATTACCTAATAAATCCATATGCGAATCAAAACAATAACGAAATTTTTTCTACTTCAGTAAAACTTCCTCAGTTTTGGACAAATTGTCCTGAAGTATGGTTAATACATGCTGAGATGCAGTTTAATACTAAAAAATTTCTCAAGAAACAACTAAATACGATTATATTATTACAGCATTACCTCAGGAGGTCATAATGACCATTTTAGATTTTATTCAAAATCCACCAGAAATAAATAAATATTCTGCACTAAAACAAATTTTGATTGAAAGACATTCCTTAATTGAGAATGCGACGTTAGATAAAGTGTTGTCCGATTCTGAAATGGGTGATCGCAAACCTTCGGAATTTTACCGATCTTTAGTTCTACTTTCTGGTTCTAATTTTAGCCAAGAAAATTTAAAGAAATTTTGGATGCGAAAATTACCCAAAAACTTGAATGTAATTTTAACAAGTTCAAATTTCAATGGCATAAATGATGTAACTAAATTAGCTGATAACGTTTGGGAAATTATCAGTAAAAATGAAATTGCTTTGATAAACAGTACTCAAAATTCTAAAGGAGAAATTGTAATTAAGTGAAATTAAGAAAGAAATTAGTCAGAATTATTCAAGATCACGTTCAACAAGTAGAAATAGTTTTAGAAGTCCTGTTAGATATCGTTCGAAATCTCGTGATAATCCAAACTGGTTATGTAGATATCATTAGAAATTCGGGAATAAAGCTGGGAGATGTGAAGAACCATGTGCGTTTGTAAAAAATAGTAATCCAACAAACTAAAATGTTCCGTTGTTGCAGCGACAAATAACGGAACTTCAGAAATATCAACTCGTCGCTTATTTATATTTGACAAAGAAAACAAGTTGAAGTTTTTGATTGATAGTGGTGCAGAAATTTCAACAGCTTCGAAATTTTCGTGTACAAAAAAATAATCAGATATTATCTTAACAGCATCTAATGGTTCAACGATTTTTACATATGGAAAAAAACTTTTAAATGTTAATTTAGGTTTAAGGCGGGAATTTCCTTTTGTGTTTTTGATCGCTGATATAGCGAAACCGATTATAGGTGCAGATTTTTTATGCAAATATGGACTCCTTAGTGATATTAAAAACAAATGTTTAATAGATCCATTAACAAATTTATCAGTTAACACAATTTCGTACTATTGTAACATCTCTCTTCCAAACATTTTTTCCGTAGAAAATCAATACACAAAATTGTTGAAAGAATTTCCTTCTTTTATAGAAGAGCCAAATTATTCAAAACCAGTTAAACATACCACAGTTCATAGACTAGTTACGGAAGGTAATCTTCCTTTGTCAAAGCCCAGACGTTTAGACCCAATCAAATTTAAAGTGGCTAAAATTGAATTTGATTTTCTTGTAAAAACTGGAATTTGTAGACCATCAAATTCCTCTGTAGCATCACCACTTCATTTAGTACCAAAAAAAGAGAGTAATGATTGGCGTCCCTGTGGTAATTTTAGAAGACTTAATACTGTTACTGTTCCTGACCGCTATCCTTTACCACATATTTAGTATTTTAATATGAATCTAAGAAATAAAAAGATATTTTCAAAGTTGGATCTTGTTAGAGCGTATCACCAAATACCGCAGAAGATATTTATAAAACAGCGATTACTACTCCTTTTGGTATGTTTGAGTTCATTCGAATGCCTTTCGGCTTGAGGAACTCAGCACAAACTTTTCAAAGATTCATCAATGAAGTTGTAGGTGAACTAGATTTTGTTTTCACGTACATTGATGATCTTTTAGTTGGAAGTGAGAGTAAAGAGCAACATTTTAAAGATCTACGTATACTTTTTGAACGTTTGTCTGAATATAGTTTGAATGTTAAACCAAATAAATGTATTTTTGGTGTTACTGGAATTGATTTTCTAGGGCATAGTATTTCTGAGTTAGGAATAAGTCCATCTGAAGATAGAATAAAAGCTATTCGAGATTTTGAACTACCAAAATCCATTTAACAAACACAAAAGTTTATTGGTATGGTTAATTATTACCATAGATATATTTCACAATTAGCAGAATTTACTGGAATTATATATGATTTAATTAACAAATCAATTAAAAACCGAGACAAAATTCTAGTTTTGAATGATAAATCTATTAAAGCGTTTGAATCATTAAAGATAGATTTGCATCTAAGGTCTTATTAAATCATTTTAGCAAGGATGCAAAATTAACTTTAACTGTAGATGCATCCAATACGGCAGTCGGTGGTGTTCTACAACAAAATTTTAACTATAAATCTGAGCCTCTCGCATTTTATTCGAAGAAACTTTCACCAGCTGAAATGAAATATAGTGCTTTTGATAGAGAACTATTAGCAATTTATCTTAATATTAAACATTTTCGATATCTATTAGAAGGACGAGAATTCACTGTGTTTACTGATCATAAGCCCTTAATTTTCGCTCTCAATTCAAAAACTGAACGAAGTACACGACAAACCAGACATCTTGAATTTGTTGCACAATTTAAAAGTGATATTCAGCATATTACTGGACAAGCAAATGTGGTAGCTGATACTTTATCTAGGGCATTTGAAATAGAGGCAATTCAAAATTCAGAACTTAATTTTAAAATTTAAGAAAAGGAACAGCAACAAGATGATGGACTAAACAATCTTGTATCTCAACAATCATTTCAAAATTCAAAATTAGTTAAAATTCCTGTTTTAAATTTCAATATATGGTGTAAATCATCTGCAGATTGTCCTAGACCGTTCGTTCCAAATAATTTACGCAAAACAGTATTTGATAAGTTACATGGGATAGTGCATCCGGGTACTAAAGCTACTCTTCGTCTTATTATTATAAAATATTTTTGGCCAAACATGAATAAAGAAATTAATAAATGATCAAAAGAATGTATTAATTGTAAAAAATCTAAAGTCTATCGACATAACCAGTTAGTAAAATTTCAATACCAAACAAGAGATTCGAACATATTCATTTAGATATTGTAGGGCCTTTACCTATTTCAAAGGGACATCGCTATATTTTAACTATTATCGATAGGTTCACACGTTGGCCAGAAGCATATGCATTAAGGGAAATTTCTGCAGAAGCAATTGCAAATAAATTTTTACGTGAATATATACCTCGGTTTGGTATACCTCTAGAAATAACTACTGATCAGGGTGCTCAATTTACTTCAAAATTGTTTAAAGAATTAACAAAGTTATTACAACGTCAGCTTATCATCCTCAAGCAAATGGCATTGCAGAGCGATTTTATAGGCAATTGAAATCTTCTTTAATGGCTACAAATGGAACCAGAGATTTGTATGGTGAGATACCTCTCATACTGTTAGGCTTGCGATCAACATTTAAAGAGGACATTTCAGCTACACCGGCTGAAATGGTTCTTGCACAAAATTTACGATTGCGCGGTGAACTTATTGTTCCAACATCTGAAAATTCATCGCCAAATGAAATTTTCGGTAAATTACGTGAAAAATTCAGAAATGTTCATTCGAGTTTAAATCATCATACCTCTAATGTTGGTTTTTATGTTCCGAAAGATTTACAAACATGTAAATTTGCTTTTGTTCGTTTAATTAATAAGCGTTCTTTACAACAAACGTATGAAGGTCAATAAAAGGGACTTGAAAAAAATGAAAAGTATTTTAAAATTGAAATTGATAATGAAATCAAAACTATCCCGATTGACAGACTAAAACTAGCGATTATTGAAACGTTACCTGGCAATTCTAACACTAATCACAATAACATTGGAACAAAAAAGAAAGTCACATTTAATTTATTTAATGTTAATTCTCTGGAAGGGGGAGTAATATAGGGTTGTTATTATTTTCATTTAACTTTGTGTTTAAGTTACTTGGAACTTTGTAATTTTAATATCTTTTACCAATATTTTAATTTTCAATATTGATTTTGTAATTATCAAAAATTTTCATTACATAAAAAATTGGGTTTGATAGAAACGATTTAAAATAAATATAAAAATATATTAACCAACCAAGTTATTCATATAACTACAGCCATAACCAGACAAAACAGCTGATCGAACCTACCTTATGGAAAGCAATGTAATCGATTAATGGTGCCATACCATAACGCTAACTCGATTACATTGATTTCCATAAAGTAGGTGTGATCAGTTGTTTTATCTGGTTATGGCTTTATGGTTATAAGTCACCATTAATTCGCCCTTTACGTGTAAGATCCGTGATCGAAACTCATTTTTTTAAATCTCAATAGCTCTGAAATGAGGAATCGGATTAATGGCATATTTGAACTAGCAACTAATAGTACTCGTTAGATCCATAACTGGTAATTCTATACGTAACACGTAAATGGCCCATTACTGATACTTAGCATAGACGTGGCTTGACTTGGCGTAAACTTGGCAACTTAGGCATGACTATACTCCACTTAGCGCATACAATCTGGCGTCATAATCAATAAATTTCAATTTGTATGACAAAATGTCAAAATGAAATGGAAACAAACAAATGGCATCTCAAATGTAAACGTCACTTAGAACTCATATAGAAAATCAAAATTCAACAGACTTCTAAGTCAAGTTAAGTGTAGCTAAGTTTTGAGCAATCAGCAACATGCAATGTTCATTTAACAGAACTGTAATTAATTAACAGTTCTCAAGTCAAGTCAAGTCTATACTAAGTATCAGTAATGGGCCCTTAATACGGACCCAGGCTATTGTAAGTTTTATTGCGTTCATTGTGGCAGGCAAACTATCGACGTGCGTCACTTCACATGCCAACCTAATATAAACGCACGCAAGTCATTTTCTATCAAAAATGTCTCATGCACATACAACTTGTATGAGAGCAACCCAAATTGAATTTGCTGCGTGAAAACCTAACTCGATTTCCAATTTTTGTTCTGCGTGATATTTAGATTTGACGTTTGCACACATGCTTTACATTGTCGCAACGCATGCTTATTTGGGTTCGGGCAAAAAACGCCGGTTGTTTGCGTGCGCTAAAAAAACGCAGTGCGGTTTTATTAGGTTGGCATATCAAAGTGAAGGCCCAGCGCATAGTGTACAAGTACAAGTGTGTTGACTTCTTTCTGACAGGCACTCGCTTAAGTGAGCATAACAAGAAAATCTGGGTTGCCATTGTTGTTTCGGTTGAAAACGGTCAATTAGGGTTCTGTGCAGAGACGTCAAAGATTGAAACAGGGTTTATGTAGTCACAAAGGTGTTGCTCCTGTTCCACAGCATTTTAATTTTATATCATGGCGAAAAGTGTTCAGTTCAGAGTTATTGATTTTCATTAAATGTTTAATTTATTACGGAGTAACCCTCTAAGCGTAAACCTTTAAGTGTAAAAAGCAGATAAAACGTAGAGTTTTTCAAATTATTGTGAAAAACTTTTTAATTTGAATTTTTGTACACAATTTCACTATATTTTGGTAACACAAGAATCTGGAGGTCAATTTCTTAACTATGAAAAACTGAAAAATGTACATTGAAAACTCATTTGCACACACAATTTACACTATGAATTTAGTTGTGTTTTTATGCACAAAATTTTGAAATTAAAAACAAAATTTTCATTTGTCAGAAAAAATAAAGAAAAAACGGCCTAATGTCAAAAACCCTATCGAAATACAACCTGGCTTGTTTATTTTTTTTTAATGAACTACGTTGTATTTTTCTTGTATTTCGTTACTTTTTTTTAAATATAGTTCACACACTTACACCAGTACTGAAACCTTATTGGCTCCCTCGACAAAAAATATTAGAGAAAATACTAGAAAAATACATAGAAAATAAAGTAGTGGCATATAGGAGTTTGATTTGTTTGCACTTACAGCACCATTTTATTTACCGGAGACTTTCACAGCTACAAAAATTAAGGCGGATTTCCACAGACGCTTTGGTTGTGTTGCATTCATTAATTCATCTGTCGGCCGAAGTATCGAATAATTTACATAAATGCTTTGGTTGCGTGCCTACGCTTTGACAACGCCATACGAAAAACAATAAAACGCCGTACGCTATCTTTGCTTTGAAGCGACCAAAGCGTTTATATAATTTTGCCCTTATGCATTTGTGTAAACAGCCTTAGAAGTGAAATTTTTCCATGTTACTCGTGTGGCGCTTTATATTTTGACTCTAATTTAAATAAATTTTGCTTTTCGTATGTTTCCGCATTGTTACAGGCTACACATCTTCCAGTATTCTTATTTCCGCGGAAATATATGCAACTATTTCATCTGTAAATACTACAAAGTTTTATTAAACTATCAAATGCAACTTAGCTTGAAGTACTCTTACGTAGCGAAAATGCAACTCTAGACCTGAGATTTGCATCAGGTGAGCGAGGCTGCTTGTAGTTTTGACGTTTATCGCTTAGTGAACACACTTGCATAGGTACACTAAGGCCCAGCGAAGCGGCGCAGAGTTGAAATATGCTCCACCTAAAGCCGGAGTCATTGGTGCCGTATGTCGTATCGCTGTATCCGTATCCCTAACGTAATCAGCTGTTTATCGTTACGACGGTGAACCAAAACCCAGTTGGTTGGCTACGATACGGTTACGACCTTAGCGGCACCAATAATCGATTGCATTGATTCTCATAAGGTTGGTCGAATCAGCTGTTAAAGGGTTACCGATACGGTTACTGATAAAGCACCAATGTCTCCAGCTTTAAGCCGGAGTTTTAAGCCGGAGTCATTGGTGCCGTATGTCGGATCGCTGTATCCGTATCCCTAACGTAATCAGCTGTTTATCGTTACGCCGGTAAACCAAAACCCAATTGGTTGGCTACGATACGGTTACGACCTTAGCGGCACCAATAATCGATTGCATTGATTCTCATAAGGTTGGTCGAATCAGCTGTTAAAAGGTTACCGATAAAGCACCAATGTCTCCAGCTTTAAATTTTGCTCGATTTAATAGCAGCAGAAAAATATATCGATATAGTATCAGCATATCTAACGAAAACAAATTACAGCCGGAGTTTTTTCCAGTTAAAGTGAGAAAATTGTTTGTTCTTTCAGAATTAAAACAGCACAGCTAACCAAATAAGTCATGGATAAAAAGCCCAAAAAAAAGCAAACACTTCCTTATCGTGGTAAACCATTATTCTATGTTTTGAGAAGACTTCCAAATCATGGTGTTGGTAGATTGATTATTCGAGGTTCAGTCCGGCAGGAAGAAACAAGGCCCACCTATATGCGCATTATTCATGTGGACATCAAGCCCGTAGGAGTAAGTGGTAGCAAAAATTTTAAAGTATTTACAATAGTCATTCTAATTTTTGATTCAAGGGACTAAAAAACAGAAAGAAGAAATATCGGGACATTCCAACTATAAATGTCATAGTTGAAAAAACTCATCTTGGTCTCACAATACCTAAAGAGCATAATATTAAAAATGTAACCCATTTATCTGACTTTCTCCTCGTTCCTATAGAAGAAGAAGAAAAATATTTGAAAAATTCTGTGGTTATACAAATACCAAAAGGGCATTACCACCTTACATCGGGACAGAGGCATGCAATTACCAAGCTAGTAGAAGGGGGTATGCCACTTATAGACGCTAGACGACTGGTGCTGGAAAAAGATAAGAATGGCCCATCTGAAAATAGTATAGCTGGAGGTGACGCAGAGGCAGTTGAAGCTCCTGAATTTGATGAAGAGTTTCAAGACTATGGGAATAATGAAGATGTTAACTTACTCGGAAGTAATTCAAATAGCGATAATAAAAGGAATTTAGAAAATGGTGCGAGGCCTAAAGAAAGATCGGAACAGCAACATAGAAGCAGTGATATGACGAACAAGCAAAGCTCTGAACAAAACGTAGGATTTTCATTGGAAGAAGACCCAATCGGTGATTTTACAGAAGACGAATTGCAAAGAATCCATAATATGATAATTAATGGCATCAATTTGGATACGGCAAGGCAAATGGAATGGGAAAGGAAAATGGCTTTCGAAAATAGAAATAATTTAAAGCAAAACCGTTCGAACAAAAATAGGAAATGAACAAGGTCAACAAATGATAAACCATCCAAGTCAGTAAGGTATAATTAATTAATTATTTAAAAATATTTATCAAGATAATATACTTATTGAGATATTGTGAAAAATAATAACTTGGTCTCCTTTACCT
Source organism: Eurosta solidaginis (assembly GCF_040869045.1). Classification (NCBI taxonomy): domain Eukaryota; kingdom Metazoa; phylum Arthropoda; class Insecta; order Diptera; family Tephritidae; genus Eurosta; species Eurosta solidaginis. The sequence continues at coordinate 203,790,033 of NC_090323.1, read as the reverse complement.
CCGAGGAGCTGAAAGTGGATTTCTACAATTCGTGGTTGCACTTATTTAAATTTTTACTACACACTAGTACATATGCAAAGATAGATTAGTTTTTACTTATTTCGTGATGGCATCAAACATTCATACAGAACCAATTACTAGAATCAAATTTCAATGTTGTTACAAGTTAAACTCTCATTTATCTAGCCTAAACTTCGCCATACTTAATGTATTGCAAAGAGCTATTTTCTATTGCTATGTGGCACCAACTCTGCTAATAAAGTTCAGCCGGTTGTTTCCTACGGCTTTTGGCGAAGAGACTGCTAGGGTTATTTTGCCAGCACATATCACAATCCCTTCTCGAACGTAAGGTTAGGTTAACTGGCCGATCAATAAGACCTTGTTGTTGTTGGGGTGTGTTATCGATGTTGATGGTCTTTTGCCGGATGCAGATTCGGCATGTTATGGTAACAGGCACCATTAAGGTACTAGCCCGACTGTCTTCGGAACGATTCGGTATGACCACATGAAACCTTCTACGCCATACCGAAACAGGACTCGCCACGGGTAGGTGAGGTTGACAATTGGGTTGGAGAAGCTATATACTCCGCTGATAACCCCTCGATAGGGTTGGGCCACACAACAACTGGAATTAATTTGGTATTTTAGTCGCCTCTTACTACAGGCATACCTGCTACATTCTAAGCCCCCTAACCCACTGTGTCCATAGTGTTACTAGAATTTGTTTATCTGACGATCAAACGTAAGAAACCCAAGAAACCCATTCAAATGTTCTGCTTGTAGCGATAACGACACCCTCAAATGCAATTATATTTTTTTTTTTTGAATAATTAGTGTAAAACAGAAATCTAACTGCCAAAAAGCATTTTTAATTTCTCTTTATAACTTAAATGGCATATTTATTATATTTGAATGAATTGTAAGACGTATTTGGAGAACAAATTTCACTTACAAAGCAATGCCTTCATATAGCTTTGGGCTTGCTGGTGTGCCCAAACCCATTGTACATTTGATGGTTGGCTTTTCTCCTTCTTTAGCTAAACGCACACGTTTATTCGGCGTCAATTTGTAATGTACTTTCATTTTTGGTTCTTCCACACCAGTTTCTTGCCGTATAAATTCCCGGAAAAGTGGTGGAAACTCAACTTCGGTTGCTAATATTTGTTCTGATACTTTTTTTGTATTATTTAAATATTTCGACTCCTCCTCTTTAGGTACTAATTCATAATCTGGTTTGTAACTTGTTCTATAAATGGTAACTGGTTTAGGACTCACAACGCCACGCCATACCTTCTCAACAGTTACAGCAACTTTACGTATAGGATCCTTTGCTGGCTGTTTGTTGTATATAAATATTAGCTATTGATTTCCTTAAAGCTTCATTTATGTACTCACGTCATGTGGTTTCACATCCACTTTAAGTATGCGCATATAACAGGGTTCTTCATATCTTTGGAACATGTTACGTATTACTAGCCGACCAACGCCGAAGTCACGTAAATTTCCCACAAGCTCCCAAAGTGTATTACCACGAAAATCTGTGGTGCGTCCAATGTACTTGATAACGCTCATTTCACGGGTTTATTTATTTTATGAATTCAATAATGGAAGTTCTATATAAAAATCGGATAAATAAAGCAATGCTAAACCGAAAAAATGTGAAATGGGTTCAGCTCATTGTAAATTTTACCAAGTAGCGCAACTAACAGCTGATCGGTGAAAATTCGCACATTCATACGCACAGTTCTCGACTCAGTTCCAAAAAAAAACTTTAGATTATTTAATTCAAATTTTAAAGTGAGATACTCCTTATAAATTTATGTATACAGAATATATATGGCGTTTTTGTTGTTATTAAAACAATAGTTTAGTTTATATTACAGCTGTTATCATTTTTTTTTTTAACTTTGAAAAAACTCCGAACACCATTCCTTCATTATATGACATTCGACTGCCTAGTCCACTGCCTTCCACTCTATTCGCAACATAACCTCTACTTAAGCTGCCAAACTATATAGTAAACAATGGTTCAGCTGTTTTTCTAGAGCCGGCTACCAACTACCAATATTTTTGAACCAAATTTTGCGTAAAAAGTTCAATTTTCGAATAACACTCATATCCCACCAATCATACATAAGATTGCGCATTCCGCATGTAACAAAAGATCAGCTGTTTTTTATGGGCAATTTTTACGTCATTTTCCTTTAGCTCTTGTTTTTTCTCTCTTTAATTCGGTCAAGCAGTCAAGTGTGACGCAGATGCGCAGAACGAAGCAATTTTGAACTCGTGAATGCGCAATCTTCTGTGTGTTATTTGTGCTCATATGCTGGGCTCGAATTGTGTTTTCTTTGATCGATTCAACAATGGTATAGAAAAAGTTAAGATTGATGAACGTATGACCGACAATATTAGTATTGTGACGTACTTCTAAATTCATCCCATACTCAAGTATTATCTGCCCCACATGGCTGGTCCACTCCGTGCCGAGGAGGGGATGGACTCGTGGTGAAATAGAGGAATGAACTTGTGGCAGAAAGAACATAGTATGATCAGGGACGGGAAATAATATTTTTTTTTTTTTTCGGAGTCGAAAAAGTCTTGGTTAAAAAATTGTCCTAGGTGAAAATGTTTGAGTTCCTAGGTATCTCTATAGCAATATCATGTCGAATCAAGCATCCTTTTTATTTTTCGAACTTTTTCCATAAAATTCCACGTATAAAAGTAAAATCTGTATTTTTATTTTTTTAGTTCGATAGAACTAGTTAAACTCGGAATTTTAAAAATAAAAGTCTGGAAATAAAAGTTAAATCCGGACTTTTATTTTTCAAGGCCAAAATAAAAGTCCGGCTTGATAACAAAGAAACGGCTTATCCGAATTAAAAAAAATTGTTTGCTTCGGATAAGCCGTTTCTTTGTTATCAAGCGGGACTTTTATTTTGGCCTTAAAAAATGAAAGTTCGGATTTAACTTTTATTTCCGGACTTTTATTTTTAAAAGTCCGAGTTTAACTAGTTCTATCCGACTAGAAAAATAAAAATCCGAAAATAATTTTTATCTTGATCCAAATATATTAAAAGTCCAAAATTAATAGCTTTGCAAGGAATTATATTATAAAAGGAATAACAGTTTCGGCCCCTGAGTATGATATTTAGGAAATAATTGCAGAGTACTCCAAATCTTACTTGTATCAATAAATATTTTTAACACGCTTTTATTAGCTTGGCCTGTATCTATCTATGTATGTATGTAACGGAATCTTTGAGCTCACCGGTTTCTGGAAGTCTGATTAATTTGAAACTTTGCATACGTATCAAGGACCGATGACAATGCAATAATGTGATGGTGTGGTGACATAAGGTCAACGGCCATAAGGTCAATTGCCCTTATTACCACTTTGAATGGCCATAAGTTTGATTGAAACTTTGCACACGTATCAAGGCTCGATGACAATGCATTAATGTGATGGTGTGGTGACATAAGGTCAACGGCCATAAGGTCAATTGGTCTTATTACCACTTTGAATGGCCATAAGTTTGATTGAAACTTTGCACACTTATCAAGGCTCGATGACAATGCATTAATGTGATGGTGTGGTGACATAAGGTCAACGGTCATAAGGTCAATTTCCCTTATTACCACTTTGAATGGCCATAAGTTTGATAGAAACTTTGCACACGTATCAAGGCTCGATGACAATGCATTAATGTGATGGTGGGGTGACATAGGGTTAACGGACATAAGGTCAATTGAACTTATTACCACCCCAAATGGCCATAGATTTGAAACCTTGCACATAATACGAAAAACGCATTCCTTTATTAATGATAGAAGTGGACGCATGGCACATCTACGAAAGAGCATACTGGAGCCCTTTTTAACACGCTTTTATTAGCTTGGCCTGTATCTATCTATGTATCCATGTATGTATGTAACGGAATCTGGAGTGGAACCGAGAGCTCGGTAATGCAGAGCTCCGAACTCCGTTGCACCTTTTGAAGCATTTTAAGATAGGTACTTTTAGCTAGTGCAGGCCGCCAGGCCAAGGCACCATAAAGAAGAATCTGCGCACAATGGCTGTGTAAATCCAGTAGGCCACCTCAGGGGAGAATCCCCAGGAGGTGCCAATTGCCCTCTTGCAGGTGAACAGCTCTGCTGCTGCCTTCTTGGATCGCTCCACTATATGGTCACTCCATAATAGCTTCCTATCCAGAATGACTCCCAAATACTAGACTTGATCGCTAAACGCTAAAAACGTACCCCCAATTATTGACTGTGTAAGATTTGGTACTTTGTACCTCCTCGTGAAGAGGACAAGCTCGGTTTTATCCGGGTTGACTTCCAAACCTGTGGCTGTGGCCCAGTGCGAAGTTTTGGATAGTGCCCCTTCCATTAGGTTGCAAAGAGTTTGCGGAAATTTCCCCCGCATGGTGACGCAGATGTCATCTGCATACGCGATCACTTGGTGACCTTCTGCCTCCATGAGGCGTAGTAGTTGGTTGACGGTAACCACCCAAAGTAGCGGAGAGAGAACGCCGCCCTGCGGAGTGCCTCTGCCGAACGGTCTGCGGATCACGCATCCACCTAGCTCAGTTTTAATCTGCCTACGCGTAAGCAGATTGTATATAAACTCCACCAGGCACGCGTCAGCCCCCAGATCGGCCAGCGTCGAGGTGATGGCCTCAGGGAGAACGTTGTTGAAGGCACCCGCTATATCTAGAAATGCCACCAGTATTCCTTGAGGTCAAGTGACCTTTCGATAACGGATACCAGTGAGTGCAAGGCCGTGTCAGTTGACCTACCCTTAATATAGGCATGTTGATGTAGTCCTCTAGGAGTCCTTCGAGTAATTTTAGCAGAAAAGAAGATAAGCTTATAGGCCTATAATCATTTGGTTTAGAGTGGGAGGTTTTCCCTGCCTTGGGGATAAAGACCACGTGAAACTTCTCTCCACGATGCTGGTACGTAATTGAGCCTAAGACAACCTATAAACATCCCTTCTATCCAGGGCCTTATAAGTTCGGCAGTTTACTGTAGCTGAGCCGAAAAAATTCCATCCGGCCCCGGCGATTTATAGGGCTTGAAGGTCTGTAAAGCCCAATCAATCCTTTTATCATCTGTGATTTCGCTTATTAGCTGATCATTAGGTTACCCTCCACTAACAATATTTGAAGACACGCCCGCGCTTGCTGGGAAGTGTGTATCCATCAGCAAGTTTATGGTTTCAGCGCTGGAGTCCGTCCAGTGCCCATCCGGCTTTTGGACGTAACTTAGCTGAGTTGGAGATTTCGATAGCACCTTCCTTAAGCGGGCGGCCGCGGATGTGGATTCAATCCTGCCACAGAAATACCTCCAGGAGGATCGCTTTTCATTTCGGATTGCTTTTTTATATATATTTATTTTCGTTTTATAAGCAGCCCCTGAGGATTCGTGTCCGGCATGCTTTGCTTTATTAAAGGCCGTCCTACATGACTTCCTATGCTTATCAAGATCGGACGACCACCATGGTGGTTTGTGAGTTTCCATAACCTTTTTAGTCGGGCAAGCCCTATCTAAAGCATTCCTACATTTTTGACTGAAATTATTTACAAGCACGTCCAGCTCCTCCTCGCTCTCTGGGGCTCGCACCTCTTCAGATAGCTTTTTACCTGTTATCTTCTTATAATAGCCCCAGTTCGTTCTTCTAATATTTCGTAAGTACTTAGGACTTGTGTGCGCCTGCGATATAGAAAAGCTTGTATATCTATAGTCAGAAAAGGAGTGCTCCTTTAGAACTCTCCATGAAACGGTCAGGTCATTGAAAGAATCTGTGACCAGGGTTATGCCAAGGACCTCCTCGCGGTTCCTCGTAATGAAGGTGGGGTCATTTCCCGTATTACATATACTTAGATTAGTGCCTAAAAGATAGTTAAATAAAGACACCTCGGGCATTTGTATCACTGCTGCCCCACTGGGCATGGTGGGCATTGGCATTGCCTCCTAGTAGGATGAAGTCATTGATCTGCCGACCCTTGGCAATTTCGGCGAAAGACCGCGTCACTTTTTAATTGAAAATTATTTTCTATTTTTTAGTTCGGTTAGCTATAAAAGCGTGTTTTTTTAAATTATTATTTATTGAGTTTGACAACTTTTTGAGTACGATCACTGATCTCACAACACCAAACTACGGTTAATCGTTTACGTAGAACACGATACCTAATAAGCAGTATTACGAAACGAGTATTCGGTTCACGGAAGACACAATAGGGGTCACAGATCTAAGTGACTGATGGTCCAAACACTTGGAATTTTGCGTCGTTTTAGCGCTTTAGTGAAGTTTTTTGATAACTGTTTGAACTTGTGTAATTTTAAAAGAAGTTTTGCATGATGCACTGCGTTTTTGCTAAGTTTTCAATTTTGAAACATATAATCGATCGTTCCTAAAATTTATATAGCGAATCGTGTTACGGCAGAGTCATTTAATACTCAATCATCGAAATGAAAATGTACCACTTTTCATACCAGATATAACTCCGGTAACCACAATATTTGCGTATCCGTGCCTAGTGCTGCCAACTCAATTTATAGAGTTGAACTTTATTAGGGTTGTTCGAATTGAATTCAAAAATAGGTTTATCATACTGCCATCTATATAGGGCCGTTCCATTGGTTTATCGAGCTCTGGCTCTGGCTCAAATCTCATTGGAACGATCTAGATCAAATTTATGAGAGCTGGCAGCACTAATATAAAACATCTGTTTTGTAGAAAATAAGAAGAAACGTACACAAAATTTTAAGATACTGATAGAATTATTACCATTTAAATAGTTTCGCACGTAAGCAAACTGTTTATTTTCCTTACATCATATTCAAGTTGTTTACTCTTTCAGTGTTTTTGCTTTTAAATATGGCGAGATCTTTTATGTATACCCAAATGTACACGTATTTAGTTCAGTGCTACAATGGCTCATCTCACCAGCTGATTTTATTTTTTTCATTTCACTGGAGTAGGGATTGTCAGAAGGAGATGGCAAACTTAAAAAGAAACCAACGAATTTACAACATTTTCTTACTACTTACAAATGCTGCTAAGTTTTATGTTTTCATTCCATTCCATTCGTCTAACATCATCACGCTAATTTTGGCAATGTGAACAAAGGTATGTTGCTGTAGAGATGAGCCAACCATATAGTTGAGCCATGAGTGCTACCAACTCAAAAGTGGTTAGCTGTCAAAAAATCTACTACAGAAAACGAAACGAATAGAACTGCTATACGGATCAGAAATTGAACCAGATATATATCAGGATCACAACGTTGTTGTTGCATTTGCATGTTAAATTTCTATCCGTATCTCGCTCAAGTCTCAATCATTGTTTACTATATAGTTTGGCAGCTTAAGTAGAGGTTATGTTGCGAATAGAGTGGAAGGCAGTGGACTAGGCAGTCGAATGTCATATAATGAAGGAATGGTGTTCGGAGATTTTTCAAAGTTAAAAAAAAAAAATGATAAAAGCTTTAATATAAATAAAACTATTGTTTTAATGACAACAAAAACGCCATATATATTCTGTATACATTAATTGGCAAGGTTTATCTCACCTTAAAATTTGAATTAAATAATCTAAAGTTTTTTTTTGAAACTGAGTCGAGAACTGTGCGTGTGAATGTGCGAATTTTCACCGATCAGCTGTTAGTTGCGCTACTTGGTAAAATTTACAATGGTCTCAATGGAACGTAACTTATAACTCCATATGTCTAAATCTTGAAATGATGTTATGCGGATGGTTTGTATGTTGCTTGTAAGTGGTTAGAGTCCCCATATGATTTCTTTTAATTTACTGGCTGCGCAATAATGAAATACAAAAATAACAATTCCAAAATGTACATATATGTATTTAAATGTTTTTAGTTTTAATATTACTTTTTTCTATATGCACAAATCTTATTTTCTTACATAATTTATTTTAACATACATATGTTTTTATTCTCATCTTCAACCAGAATAATAACTATTAGTTTAGCAGGTATTTATGAATATAAAAGTAGTTTACAAAATGGAATGTTGTAGTTTATTAGTATTAGGACCGTTTTCTCAAGTAGCTTTAAGGTTTATCTGCCCTATAAAAATGTTTCTCGTGAACGAAGTTTGAGTTTATTCAGCAAATAAATTTTCACATGAGATAACGGCCCTTGATATAATCATTTTATAAGTTTTGGTTATACAGAACCAAAAGAGAAAAAAAAATATGACTGCATTAATTGTTCTAATCTATTTGTTTATTAACACTAAAATATTTGTTTAAGCTAAGGTTTTGTGGCTCAGGTTAGTTGCAGTCTATCATTTGAATTTTTAAAACATGGGTCTATGTTATTCTCTTGACTCCATTAGCCTTAGTTTTCTAGTCAGATTGTCAACCTCCAAACCAAGTACATCAAGATTTTCCTAACATATAGAACAAAAGTATTGGAAGTTAAAATTGTGTAATAAATTTAGTATTGCTTTGTGACAAAGTGAAAGTTGGATTTATGTAATGAAGTTTCGCTTTTCTCTTACCTTTAATGTAATATTTTTGAGCAACGTATCTTCCAGCACTGCCTGCAGTTTCTTATTTATCTCAAGTGACAAATCTAATGTCATACTCTTTGTGTCGCCTTTTATGCCATTATATATAGCTGACATAACACCATTACCATATTTGGCCAATTCCGATTTATTTTGATCGCTACGCATAGAGGTTAGCGCACCAGCTTGGTCGCGCAGCATATAATACTGTACCACTTTGGATTTCTTCTGCAATTCGGAGACGAGTGAGAGTGTATGATTTTCAAGGAAATCTATTTTTTCTGTTTGTCGCGCTGACGCCTGCTGTATACGCAATATACGTTCAACTAAATGCTTTTTTGAGGGACCCTAAAGGAATTTTAGAAATATCGATATTAACTTTCAGTATTTTATTTTTTCCAAATACAATATTACACACTTGTACATCTTGTTGAACCGTTGTGAAGCTACTGACCATAGTGCCCTCTGATTCGGATGTTTCACTTGGACGTCGACTTGTTGTTGGTTGACTACTTTGGCTACTCGTACGGCTGTGCGTGCGTTGCTCCTTTGCTGTCACAGCATTTTTGTTACCGTTTTCACTAAATCCATTAGTGGTTGCAATGCTAATGTCGCTGTTATTGTTTACATTAAACTTTTGGATGGAATTTTGACAACGCGCACAATATTGGCGTGTAGTGCTTGGGGTATTAGCTGCAATTGCTGGATGCTCCAAAGACCTTTTGTACTTTTGTATTTCACGTTGAAGTTCCTATGCGTGTATGATAAAAATACTTGTATATTAAAATATGTACATTTTTGCTAATGTTTTACTATTTTTTTACTTTTATAACAGTGGCATGCTTATGTTTGGATGCTTCGAAGTCACCTTCAATATTTTCTAACTTCGCTTTGGTCACCTCATAGAGTTTGGTTTTTTCTGAGAGGTGCTTCGCAAATAATTGTCGTTCCTCAAGTTTTTTATCTACCTCTTGTTTTAAATCGACTAACAGTTTTTCATACTTGCTGTCGTAGTCCAATTTTTCTTTTCGTAAAATATCATTTTCTGCACCAATGCCCTGAGCCTAAAAAATTTATATTTTAATTTTTTTATTTATAAATACAATAAAATAAAAATCAGCAGGATGTGGCTATTCCTTTTTTCTCTCAGAATTTTTTTTCTCCTACGGAATAAAGAGCAACGGCAAATCAGAAAAAAGCTCTAATAACATAATTTTCGGCTCAGCTTGGGGTTTCGCTTTTATTGGGCTTCGGTTTTGGTTTCCGTTCAACGGTTTCGGCTCCAGTTAAGGTAGAAGTTTTGGATTCTACTAAAGTTTCGGTTCGGTATCGATTTCGGTTCTGGATATGATTTTGTATCCGGTTCGCTTTTAAATCCGTTTTCGGTTCGGGTTCAATTCCTGGATTCGGTTTTATTTTAGGCTCCCGTTATGCCTTCATTTCAGGTTTCGGTTCTGATTTAATTTCTAGTTTCAGTTTTAGATTTCCATTTTCGGTTTAAGGCTCGGTTGGGATTTCAGTTCGAATATAATTTCCGGTTTCAGTTTATTTTTTCTTCTCTCTTCTCTTTCTTTTCTTTACTTCTCTTCTCTTCTATTCTCTTCCCTTCTCTTCTCTTCTCTTCTCTTCTCTTCTCTTCTCTTCTCTTCTCTTCTCTTCTCTTCTCTTCTCTTCTCTTCTCTTCTATTCTCCTTTTCTCGTTCTTTACTTTCCTGATACTCATATTTTTCTTTTCTTCATTCTTCGATTTCCCGATTATGATTAACTCATTTCAAAATCCGTGCATAGCCCACGCATTGCTCACAAAGTTCATATTTTCCATTTACAATAACACATTAAATTATGTATGCCCCTTCTTAGCTAAAACCGCACTCACCTTTCCTTTCAGCAAGCAAATCTCATTTTGTAACCCAACAATCGATTCACTCATCTCTTTATTAATGCTCAACAGTTCCTTTTCTTTTTGATGCAATTGGCATAGATCTTGTTCGTTGTCTCCTAACTTTTCTGTAATTTCCCTAACACTTTCTGTTAATGTAGCGATTTTTTCTTCATTCCTAAAATAGTTTAAAGTTAGATGTATGCATATTATTATTAAATTTAAATTTACAGTGTATTTTGGGTTTTTAGCACTTGAAGCTCATCTAATTGACAACGTAATTTGGCTGAATTTAACATCTCTTCACTGTAGGCATTTTGTAATGCATTGTGTTCATATTGTAGATGTGCAAGGTTAGTAGAAATTTCGTTTTTCTTAGATAGAGAATACCAATTAATAATTTCTTTTTATTTTTTTTGTATTTGCGGCCTGACGTTAAACTTACTTCCACACTTTCTTTGCCTAACTGTTCCTGTAGCTGTCTAACTTCTTCTTTAGCTTTATTCAATTCTTTGCTTAGGTTCTCCACTTGATCCGTTTTGCTTTTGATTTCATGTTTAAGTAAAATCGTATTAGCTTCATATTCCATTTTTAGGTTTTCTAAAATTATGCAATTTTTTTAAGTAAGTATTCCATTGTATTATGGTATAAAAAAATATATTTTGTTAGGAAATTTATGCTCACCATTGGCTTTTTCTTCCAATTTGTTGGGGGCGTTTCGCTCTTCTTCAAGTTTCTTTTCTAAGGCCTGAAAACAAGTTCATTTTAGTATGTATCCTATGTATAAACGAATAAGGTTTAGGTCCAATGTTAGGGATCAAGGTCCTTATTATGTAACCCGATCCGAAACAAAATTTCTTTGAAAAAAAAAAAAAAAATTGTAATGAGACCGCTTTCTAACGCATTTGCTTTCAAACCGAGTTATAGAGGAATATACTGAGAAACCAGTTAATCCTAAGGGTTGCTATTTATATTTTGAGCCTTGCCAACACTAATTGTTTGCCGGCGCCATCAGACGTTTTCAATTTAAAGTTTGACGTTTTTAAGCATAAACTTCTTCAGAAAATTTTGAAATTTGAGCACAACTTGTGTTGTTTACAGTAACTTAAAAATTGTATCTCAGCGAAAAAATGGAATTAACTCGTGAAAGATTTCGTGCGATGATTTTTTACGACTTTCGACGTGGATTATCAAGACAGGAGTGCTTTGAACAACTTACTTCCCCTTTTGGTGATGAAGCGCCATTCTTTGCCACTGTGAAGCGCTGGTATAACGAATTCCATCGTGGCCGCCGTTCGCTCAGGGACGATAGTCGTGAAGGTCGTCTAAAATCAGTTGTTGTGCAACAAAACATTGACGCTGTGCGCGAACTTATATTGAAAGATCGTCATACGACTTATCGTGAGATTGAGTCATCCCTGGGCATTAGTATGACGATCATCAAAAAGATATTGTATGAGCATCTAGCTGTGAAAAAAATTTGTTAGCGTTGGATCACGCATAATTTGACAAAAGCTTAATCATCAATACTTCAATCGGAGTGGAAAAAGTGCTACGAAAATTAGTTTGAACGCTTGCAAAAGTATATTGATTATCGTGGAGAATACTTCGAAAAACAATAAAGCCATTTTCGATAATAAATTATCGATGGGCTATGCAATAGAATAAACGGCTACCTCCCAGATCTCTCCAGTTTTTTCGGCTCGCGAAACCTGACATTATCACCGACTAAATCTTCCGCGACCTTATTTACAACATGGACGTCCCAAATGTCGACCATTTTGAACATCCACGTCGATGGCACTACGCTACCGATTGTCCTGCAACCCAAAATCTTGGGTGTGACGTTTGATCAGGATCTACATTTTGGTGAACACGTAGCCGCAATTGTTGCGATAATTCAGAGCCGTAACAAAATCCTCAAATCCCTCGCTGGCAGTACCTGGGGAAAAGATAAAGAAACGCTCATGACTACATACAAAGCAATTAGCCAGCCGATTACGTGCTACGCGTCACCCATATGATCGCCAAGCCTAAAAATTACCCTCTGGAAGAAGCTGCAGGCCTGCCAAAATACTGCTCTCAGAATTGCCACGGGCTGTCTTCTTATGTCCCCAGAACACCATCTGCATAATGAGGCGAGAATACTCCCCATCAGGGAGAGAAATGAGATGCTAACCAAACAGTTCCTGTTGAATACCCAGAAACCTGGTCATCCCAACAGACATCTGATTGATGAACCAGCACCACCTAGGGGCTTAAGGAGTCATCTCCGTAAGCATTTTGAGGAAATACGGCACCTGAGAACCCAGCCGTATGAAGCGAAAAAACACAAGCAGGTCCTTGGTGAACTCCACAAACAGGCGTCGGACCTTTATGCCGGGAATTGCACGGTGAATCCAGTACTCAAAGAAAAGTATCCAAAACTCGCGGAAGAGGAACGCATACTCCCCAGGGAAACGCGTGTCACTCTGGCTCAACTTCGTTCTGGATACTGTAACAGGTTAAACTCTTACCTATCCAGAATCAACCCCGACATACAAAATGTATGCCCCGCTTGCAATGTGTCCCCACATGACGCCAACCATCTCTTTAATTGTAATGTGGAACCAACGCCTCTAACACCCCTTTCCTTATGGTCCACCCTTGTTGAAACAGAAAGTTTCCTTGGACTCTCGTTAGAGGATATTGATGATAATTTGTGATCGGTCGCGGCTGTTAGGTAGGGCGAAGCACTGCTACAACAACAACAACAACAATAAATTACTGTCTTTTCATTATTAGGCTCAAAATATAAATAGAAACCCTCGTACAACAGCAGGGCCGTTATTGCAGTGAAACTTGTTATATCGGTAGAGGTAAACTCTCGTATTATATCATATTTTCTTACCATTCGTGATTCTATTTCAATATTTAATTTATTCGCATGATACTTGAGCTTGGATTCCAAATGGCCATAATCGGTTTTCAACTTTTCACATTCACGTTGATATTTGCGTACTTCATTGCACTAAAAATAAGACAATCATTTTAATAGATTAAAAAAAATATATATACATATATCCAACAAACCTTCTCATCAATTACGTAGCTCATACGCAATTTTTCTTCATTTAACGCTTGAAAACGTATCATAGTGTTCTTTACTTCCTTCTTGGCATCAGCTAATTGCTTTTCGACAGCATCCTTCTCTTTTTTTGCATCTAACAATAATTTTTCTTTCATCGCAAATTTAATGACAGTTGATTCCTTTTCCTTATTGGCCAGCTCTTTTTCTTTGCGAAACTAAATAGATCGACATCAGTGCCATATTTTGCGAAAATATTCAATTAATCTACTTACAGCATTTTTTTCTTTATCGAGTATTGTATTTTCACGCTTGTACAATGTAATCATGTTATCTTTTTGAGCAAGTGCTGCTTTTAATTGGTCTAACTGTTGCTCATAACTCTGACGCTGCTGCTCCATTTGCGCCAAACATATATGCACTGCAGTGTCATCAGCACCCATTTGTGACCTTGGTGTGGCTGCAGCGCTAGGTGGCGTGACAATATTTTGTTGTATTATTGCATTAACTTCTTTGCTACTATTATCCGTTGCTTCCACTGCCAATTCAGCTTCCACAGGTGTTCTTGGGTTATTTGTAGTTGGCTCATTTGTAACAGCTGTTTCATTTGATTGTGATGTTGTGTGCATCGCTTGCTGATTTTGGACATCTTCAACTATTTCCCAAACTGGACTTTCAACATTTGTAGGAAGTAAATGATTCTCTTTATTTTCATTTTCCAGATTTTCTTCCGTCATCTCTATCTGGTCCTCGACGGAAGGGTTACTACTGTTCTCCTCATTTAAAAATATCTCCGCCGGCCGCAATACGTCACTACTGTTTTCTATCTTTTCACACAAAGTTTCCATCTTTTACTCTGTTACCAAATGCATAATTAGCTAATATTTGTTTATTTAATTATGTTTTTCCAAATTTTTCACTACTTTCTATGTTTACGCGTCACAAATTTTTTCGCAATATCCCTAATCAGCTGTGTGTCAAAATTGGCTGCACTATAAAATCACCTGGTTGAAGTAATCATAACATAACGTAACGTGGAATGGCGACGTAGAATAGGAAAGGAATTTGAAGGCTGCTCTGCGACCTTAGGTATATTGCGCCTCTTTTCCTCACAGCATTTCAAGCAGGCCTCGATCTTTCCGAACGTCAAGACTTACTTTATGCTAAGCTTATGTATGGGCTAAATATCCGGTCAAGGTGAGAAAATATACTTTCCTGCATCTTTTTGTAGAGATGAAGACATTGTCCAAAGGTTTTGAACCATCATGAGAACGATTTGACATCACTACCTTGAACGTTCTAGGAATCACACCCCCTCTTACCGTGAGAGCCACGTTTTGACGGGTCTTTTGATAAAGTCAACCATGGCACGTTACTGCAAGACCTCAAGTCTTAAAATTATCTGGGTGGCCAGCAGGTATCGGTGCAATTTAGGAACGCAACATCAAAACTAAGAAGAATTAAGCAAGGGGTGCCACAAGGTGGTGTCCTATCCCCACTTTTGTTTAATTTCTACATATCAAAGCTACCCTCGCCACCAACAGGAGTTACTATCGTCTCCTACGCCGATGACTGCACAATAATGGCCACATACCCAGGCTCACAGATCGATGAGCTTTGCAACAAAATAAACGGCTACCTCCCTGATCGCTCCAGTTTTTCGGCTCGCGAAACCTGACATTATCACCGACTAAATCATCGGCGACCTTATTTACAACATGAACGTCCCAAATGTCGACCATTTTGAACATCCACGTCAATGGCACTACGCTATCGATTGTCTTACACCCCAAAATCTTGGGTGTGACCTTTGATCAGGATCTACATTTTGGTGAGCATGTAGCTCCAATTGTACCAAAAATCCAGAGCCGCAACAAAAACCTCAAATCTCTTGCTGGCAGTACTTGGGGTAAAGATAAAGAAACGGTCATTACCACTTACAAAGCAATTGGCCAGCCGATTGCACGCTACGCGTCCCCGATATGGTCGCCAAGCCTAAAGACTACTCACTGGAAGAAGCTACAACCCTGCTAAAATACTGCCCTCAGAACCCCCACGGATTGTCTTCTTATGTCACCAGAACACCATCTATGTACATAATGAGGCGAGAATACTCCCCATCAGGGAGAGAAATTAGGTGCTAACCAAACAGTTCCTGTTGAATACCCAGACACCTGGGCATCCCAACAGACATCTGATTGATGAGCTAACACAGCCCAGGGGCTTGAGGAGTCATCTCCGTAAGCATTATGAGGAAATACGGCACATGAGAACTCAGCGGTATGAAGCAAAACAACACAAGCAGGTCCTCAGTGAACTCCACAACCAGGCGTCGGACCTTTATGTCAGGAATTGCCCGGTGAATCCAGTACTCAAAGAACAGTACCCAAAACTTGCGGAAGAGGAACGCATACTCCCCAGCGAACGCGAGTCACTCTATCCCAACTTCGATCTGGATACTGTAACAGGTTAAACTCTTACCAGGGTAAACGCCTCTAACACCCCTCACATTATGGTCCACCCCTGTTGAAAAGTTGTTGTTGAAGTTTCCTTGGACTCCCGTTAGAGGATATTGATGACAATTTGTGGTCGGTTGCAGCTATTGGATGGGGCGAAGCACTGCTACAACAACAACAACAATCGATAAGGCAAGCGACAAAATCGTTAATTAAAATCTCGACAAATCGCATCGTTATAAGTTAGTGAATTCCACTACAGGTGTCATAAGGAGATCCCACTTACTCTTCACGAGGTTTTGTATTGCGATTAACAACTCTTTGAGGCTGCTTTTTGTATGAACCTTGCACTGTTGGATTTCTCTCTAAATGTATTCATTTTTAGTGTTTAAGAATAAAATACATAAGCAGGAGGATAAAACGGCGCTTCCCACGAAAAATAGCACCTGAAAGACTAGCATATTTTTGATAGTCTTGCTTAGAATACTAGCACATTCACATTTTAAAATACTGTTTTTATGTGTTCTAGTCTTCCACCTAAGAATCTGAAATGCCTCCCCCGTAAGAATTGACAGATAAGATGTCTTTAAAATTTCTGCCGAAAAGAAGAGATATAATCCAAGAGTTCCAGAGTCTCTATGATCATGTCCTATCTCTAAAGGGGGAAAAACTTAAGCTTGTGATAGCCGTTCTAACATGATACCGCCTTTTTGCATCTCATGCTTAGCAATTAAGTCTCGTGAAGGTTATGTAGATGGTGCAATTCTCGTGTTCATGTCATACGCTGGCGTGGTCAAGGCTGTGGTTACTAGGCTCAATAGAGTTATCAGACCTCGGGGCAGTAATTAGGTTGAGTGCTTTCTTTGGGGAATGAGTTTTTTTGAAACATACATATGTATGTATGTAGGTCCTAGTTAGGTTATGTTGAACTGGCCGGTCCATGAGGACCTCACATAGACTGAATGAGTCCGTAGTGTTACCAGAAGTTTGTTTTAACGACCAAACTGAAAAATCATATCAAAAACCAGGATCTATCTTATAAAATAACTCCGACCTCTTGGCAAATACTAGAAGCTTCATAGACTTAAGCCACTTGCTGCTTCTAGATCTGACAGCTGTATCACTCCCAATAGCTGGAGTCTTAGCCTGGCAAGCGCAGGGCACGAGCACACAACGTGCTCGATAGTTTCCCCCTCCAACCCACACTTCTTACATCTGCTATCACTGACCAAGTCCAATTTAAAGGCATGTGACGCCAGAAGGCAGTGTCCAGTCAGAATACCCGCCATGAGTCTACAATCCTCTCTTTTTAATGATAGAAGCAACTTTGTTAGTCTAAGGTTGTAAGACCTACACATAATCTTCGACACTTTTTAGCCCAGCGCTTGAAGCCACGCCTTTCCCACTTCCTCCCCACCTTCTTCCTAAACTGTGCGTGAACCTTAAACATCTTTTAAAGGTAAGCGTAACACACGAACGCGACCGAAAACAAATCCTCGGAAAACTCAAAACAAAGAATAATTTTGTAAATAATCATTATGACATCTTTATGAAAGAGAATGCATGTTTATTCTTCTTTTAATTTTTCTCAATATGATTTGGATCATTTCAGCACCTGCTTCTAACCATGCGGCTCAGTCAATGGTTTTTGTTTATCCATTTTCTTTTTATACTCAGCTGAGCAGAGCTCACATAACGGTACCCTGTAACGGCATAAACTAATCGAGATAGATATAAATTTCTATGTATCAAAATGATCTGGGCGAAAAAAGAAATTCATTTAGCGATGTCCGTCCCTCCGTCCGTCCGTAAACACGATAACTTGAGTAAATTTTTAGGTATCTTGATGACATTTGGTATGTAAGTTCCTGGGCACTCATCTCAGGTCGCTATTTAAAATGAACGAAATCGGACTATAACCACGCCTACTTTTTCGATATCGAAAGTTTCGAAAGACCGAAAAAGTGCGATAATTCATTACCATAGACGGATAAAGCGATGAAACTTGGTAGGTGGGTTGACCTTAGCAAAATTAGCAAAATTTTGGAAAATGGGCATGGCAACGCCCACTTTTAAAAGAAGGAAGAATAAAGTCAAATTTTAACAAAAATTTAATATCTTTACAGTATATACGTAAATTATGTCAACATTCAACGCCAGTAATGATATGGTGCAAAAAAAAAAAAAATACAAAAATTAAAGAAAATTTCAAAAGGGGCTTGGCTCCGCCCTTTTTCATTTAATTTGTCTAGAATACTTTTAATTCCATAAGTCAAACAAAAATTTACCAGTCCTTGTGAAGGTAAGGATATAGCTTCTATGAGGATAACTGTTTTCTGTGAAAATGGGCGAAATCGGTTGAAGCCACGCCCAGTTTTTATACCCAGTCGACCGTCTGTCCTTTCGCTCGGCGGTTAACACGATAACTTGAGCAAAAATCGATATATCTTTACTAAACTTAGTTCACGTACTTATCTGAACTCACTTTATGTGCGAAATCTGACTATGATCACGCCCACTTTTTCGATATCGAAAATTTCGAAAAATGAAAAAAAAAAAATGCCTAGAATTATGGCCAAAAATACCAAATACGTAAAAAGGGATGAAACATGGTGATTGGATTGGTTTTTTGGCGCAGAATATAACTTTAGAAAAAACTTTTGTAAAATGGGTGCGACACCTACCTTTATGGCGATATTTTGAAAAGGCGTCCACCTATAGAACTAAGGCGCACTCCCTTTTAAAATACTCTTTAATACCTTCCATTTGATACCCATCTCATACAAACACATTCCAGGGTTACCCTAGGTTCATTTTCCTAAATGGTGATTTTCCCTTATTTTGTCTCCAAAGCTCTCAGCTGAGTGTGTAATGTTCGGTTACACCCGAACTTAGCCTTCCTTACTTGTTGTTGTTATTTTTGTTGCTCTAACCAGTGCGCCAGCAAATTGCCGTGGACGGCATAAGATGCAGAAAATTAGGTGTAGTGCGGCGGAGTACAGACATGATGTGGTGGAGAGAAGATAAAGCGTCAGTGGTCTGGTAGAATGGCGATTGCGTAGAAAAAAATTCTAAAATAAAAAAAATATTTTTGGATGCAAAGTGTGCGCGTGAAAAGTTCAATGGCCATGTACAAATGAAACGCAGAAATATTTTACTACCCACTTTCCCCACCCACACACCAACACAACGGTTGTTCGCTTTACGCAGGCTCTTGGCGTTTCCGCTTTTTCAAGAAGTCTTTGCGGTCTTTCATTCGATTGCTTGTGGGTTTTGTATGTGTGTGTGTGCATGTTTTTGTTGCTGTTGTAGTTTTCCATTTGAGTGCTTCTATTATGGGATTTTTAGTATACGGATCCATGTAGCTTCTTGTACATTCTATGTTTTTCTTAATTAATTTTTTGTTCATTTTAGGTTTTTTTTTTATCGGAATTGACAAAGCGCTAAGAAATTTCTTCTGTTCTTTATCTAAATGGATTTGTGGGATTGAAGATGTATTGCCGCCATAAATGATGAACAGCAGATCGTAACTCGGTGATCGGTGGTCGATATATGTAGTATACAATTGGTAATATATTCACAGCTAGTCGACGCTTCTTAAGCAACACTTGTCGATCTTGTTGTTGGCAAGCGTGTCAAAGATAAATGAAACAAGAAAATTTTGAAATTAGGAATTTTAAACTTAAATTATCTTTAGAAATAAACCACCTATGTACTTACATACATACATATACATATTTATTTATTTATTTATTTATTTATGTATGTATGTACGTCCAAGAATATACGGAATACGAATAACGTAAATTAGGCACAAGGGGTTAAGAGGCTTCGATATGTTAGGTTAGGTTGAGAGGAAATGCATGGGAGCTGCCCACATTTTCACTCGAAGAAAATGTTTGTATATTGTGAAACCTGCGGTGAGTACTAGAGGGGGCATATTCGTTCAAGCTGATACTTTCTCATTGGTCCTCAACAAACCACTTGGTCTCCTACACCAACTTCCGTGTTAGCAAAAGATCTACGTTCCCTATTTCTGTCAGTCTGTCAAAAAATCGCACGCCCAGAAATCTGAGAGTTGCTTTGCCTGCGGCACTGGACATCGACAAAGAAATTGATGAGTCGACCCCGCTTCCTCCTTCCTCCTGACAGCTTCTGTAGAAGCAACATCTTTGTATACGCCATCCATCAAAGCTTCAGCGCAATAGCAAAGGTGCTTGTTCTTCGTTCCTTTATATCCACACATAGCCATAAGAATTGATCCACCACGAACATCCCAGGTAGTCCACAGCAAGTACGTATTTATTTTTTAGTATCGTTTATATCTGTGTCAGACTGTCATCGATGTCGATGGTCCTTTGCCGGATATATATCAGGTACGCTCCGGTAACAAGCACCATTGAGGTATTAGCCCGACCATCTCTGGAACGATTTAATATAATCACATTGCACTTTCCACCTCTTAGTTCCATGAGGAACTCCTGGTCGACGAAGCCTCGCCAGGTAAATATGTGTATGATATATTCATATTTGTAACAGGACTCCCCTTGGGTAGGTGAGGTTGACAATTGAGTGGCGGAAGCTTTGAAACTATAAAGCATTTTTATTCCGCTTATCAACCCCTTGAATACCCAAGAGGTCTCCACAGACATGTACCCATAGACATGAATGTTCGAAAGTCTCACTCCGTTACAACAACAACAACTGTTAGGCTGAGGCTTTCCGAGGCAAGTAAGAGTAAGTCCTTCTCTTCTTACGTTTTCGCATGCAGCGCCGACCTACAAATTCGTCTTCTTTGGTGGATTTTCAAGATAGCCTGTACTTCTTCCGTGCTTCTTTTCCGAGGCAGCATATTTTTTCTCACCATTCCAATTGTTCCTCTAGGCTGGAACCCTATGATTTCCTCAGAGGCGGGAATGAGTGAGTGAAAGATATACTCTCATTGCACGGTTGCATCATAAGCTGCCCCTTTTGTGAAAGCCTTTCCGACAGAAAGCTTTTCTGCCACACCCCATGTCTATGTTCTGAGTAGATATGTGTTTTGTCGAAGGCTGAAGCAGCACTTAATAGCGATTGGCGCGCCTTGTTGGACGACCAAAATAAAGTGAAGTTGCATTCAGTAAATCCAGGATGAAGTAGAGGTCCCACAAACCTCCAATGAATAAAAAAACAGCACACGGCTTGAAGTGTTTGGATGGAATCGGTATTCCGAGCCAAGTGAGTGGGGAGAAAAAAAGCGACGTGAATAATAACACAGCACACGGCTTGGTGGCTTAGGAAGGGGGTTGGCTTATCAATATGCGACTGATGGAGAGGGATGGTGTCGGAGATCACCCCTATGGTACTGAGGGGGCTCATGGAAGGAGTGTCGATTACGATGTGACCAGTTCGCTTTCCATCTTCACCAGAGCAGGACAGTGGGGCATGAAGTGTTCCGATGATTATACTTCGTCTTTTCCCATGCATCTGCAGCAAGAGGGTTTCCCCATTGGATGGCGGCTCGTCAAAACCCCAAGCACTATTGATAGATGAGCCTTGGTAAAACCAAGAGTTTCAGCAGACTGTTCGCTATCTATTTCCGGTCTAATGGATTTCGCTGCCCTGCAAGAGGTAGTGTTCGCCCAGCTTTTGCTTAGCTGACTCGAGGCCCATATATAGAGGATCACAGATGGCCAGGGGTAACCCGTATTCCCTACAGCCATATATATTCTGTTCAGTTGTATCCATGATCGCTAGGAGGTCCGCGTAACCGTTGCCATGTTTGGGGACCCAGGTGACATTCATATATAAATAGTTCGACGTATTCGCAAACGAGGTCAGGCATTCCCATTCCACCCGCGATCGGACTATACGTTGCATTCTCTAACCGTAGTAACACTGGACATCATTCTTAATTATGTCAACCTCCGCTTGAAAGTCGTTGCAGTGATCAAGCAACCGAAACTTGGAGCGTACATCGAGCTATCGACAGAAAACTCCTTCTATATCCTTACCGTCCAACTACGACCCATCCGTTACGAGTCCACTGCCGGGCCGCAGGCGCCTTGCCTTGCAACATCCACGCATGTATGTTCAGGATGACGTTCAATGCCAAGATAAGTGTTGTTCTAAGAGCGCCGTTTATACCAACCAGCGTCCTACGTTGTACTGACACTAACATTTTGGTAATATGCGCCGTGTTAAGTACGTTACACCAGACAGCAGCAAGATCGGCTTGACTACCATTTCATAAATGTAGTGTGCTGCCCTTGGCAAGAGTCCCCAGCGGAAGTACAAGGCGACCGAGTCTTTCCTAGCTCTATCTTTCACAACTGCTCTCCAGAATAGTTTGCTTTCCAATGACACTATCAGAAAGTACCAACGGCATTTCCCCGATCGAGGGTGTTCTGAAAGCGGGATTCATGTATTTCTTCGTAGTCAGAACCAGCTCGGTTCTTCCAAGGTTGATTGCCCGTCCACGTAATTCAGCCCACCTAGTTACCGATTTCAGAAAGCTCTACAAAGTATCACAAGAGTGTTCAGAAATTTAACACTGACAATGGTTGCCAGGCCATACACAGCATAGGCCACCACTCGGCAGCTACTGCCTTTTAGCACGACCAGAAGCTCGCTTACTAGCATAACTCAGAGTAGAGGAGATAGAACACCTCCCTGTGGCGTGCCTCTCCATACCTTCCTCCCGATTGTAGTTCTTCCCCACACCGCTGCGACAATTCTGTTGCACAGAAAATTGTTAATGAATTCAACTGGATCATCCTCGACTTCTTAACCAATGTTTAACTCTCCTACAATTACAAGAATGCGCCATGCATGCTTTGTCGAAATCAATTAGTCTATTTTCATGGGGCCTGAAGGAGTGTTATCGATGTTGATGGTCCTTTTCTGGATGCAGATGTTACCGGATCTGCACCAGTAAGATACTAGCCCGACCATCTCTGGAACGATTTGGTATGACCACATGAAATCTTCTACGCCATCCCACTCTCCCACCCCCTACATCCAAACAGGATTCGCCACGGATAGATGAGGTTGACAATTGGGTTGGAGCAGCTATATATTTGCGCTGGCAACACCTTGAAAGGGTTGCGCTACACAATTTATTTTAGTCGCCTCTTACGACACGCATAGCTCTATAAAAAAAAATAATAAATGTAAGGCGCTATAAGCTCCGAAGAGATCTAAGGCCGAGCTTCTCTTCCAGTTTGCGTCGTGCTCCTCTTAATTTTCCCTACAAATTGGCCGGACGGGACCTACATGTTTTATGCCGACTCCGAACGGCATCTGCAAGGCAGATGAGTTTTCACTGAGAGCTTTTCATGGCAGAAATACAACCGGAGCGCTTGCCAAACACTGCCGAGGGGCGACCCCGCTTAGAAAATTCTTTTTCTAATTGAAAAACCTTATTTCTAAAATTTTAATGTTGCTTTGCCCGGGGTGTGAACCCAGGGCATACGGTGTGGTAGGCGGAGCACGCTACCATCATACCACGGTGGCCGCCATACCTCTACATTGTGGCGAATTTTAGCATCACTATGTTGTTAGTAAATAAAGGCACAATAACAATAAAGCAAGCTACCACTCTTGTTTACATGAAAAATCAATCATCATTTATACACATACATACAAGGCAATGAAGAGGTATCTCACAAATACATGTAATCATCAGCCGAAGTAGTTACTCACACATACACCCGCATATGTCTATAAGAAAAAATAAGCTACAGATATACATACATGTATATAGATGGTTCCCGGCGCAAGATCGCTGGACTTATCCAAGCGAGGATCTCGAAAGTACGAAAATTCCGCAAATTACAGAGCAAGAGGTGCTGGACGCTGCAAAAAGAGTTGCTGATAACAAATCTCCAGGACCCGATGGAGTACCAAACATAGCCCTTAAAGCCGCGATCACAACTAGGGCTACATTATTTACTGATCTTTTTAATGCCTGTATGCAAGAAGGCGTGTTCCCTTGCCCGTGGAAACGACAAAGACTTGTCTTATTGCTGAAACGTGGTAAACAGCCAGAGAAACCATCCTCATATAGGCCACTTTGTATGCTGGATTCCCTAGGAAAGATTTTCGAGCGTTTAATTAGTGAGCGCCTACAGCTGACTCTAGAAAGACCAGGTGGCTTATCGAATAAGCAATATGGATTTCGCAAATCAAGATCCACCATAGATGCAATACAAACAGTCGTCAATATAGCTAGAGAAGCTATCTCTGGAGACCAAAATAAAAGGAAGTTCTGTGCACTGATTACGTTGGACATCAAGAATGATTTTAACACGGCGAACTGGATGCAGATAATGGCAGCGCTGCGAAGCTTCGGCACACCAGCTTACTTACGCAGAATAATAGGTAGCTATCTTAAAGACAGAGTACTTCTTTATGACACGGATCAAGGAGCAAAAGAGTACAAAATCACTGGAGGCGTCCCACAGGGATCTGTTCTCGGTCCAACGCTTTGGAATGTAATGTATGGCGGGGTGCTACCAGAAAACACGCAAATTGTGGGATATGCTGATGATATTGCAGTGGTAGTAGTGGCCAAGAAACTGGACCTGCTTCAAGCATTATGTAATGAAACCGTAGGCTGACTGATACGGGACTGGAGTTGGCTAGCCAAAAGACGGAAGTGGTATTAGTAAGCTCCAAACGGTCATCGAACGAGTTAGTCGGGGATCATCAAATCACTTCAAAGGAAATTCATATTATATAATACAATCAAACCGCCTGCTGTTTATGGGATCACATCACCAATGTTGAGCGGCTCTGTATTGTATATTGGAAAAATAATCTTAAACGTTTAATGAGCGCTCAAGGTGATGCATTCACGCATCAGTTGAAGTTCGTTTGAAGTTAAGGCAATTCTGGTCTTAGTCACTTCCACCAATAGACTAGCAGAGAATTGAAAATAAGGGCAGACACAACCGATGCATCCGGTTCTTTTTACACGTTGCAAGCACCGCACGCGTCGTATTCTAATTAGCATAGCACAATGCGTAGGTATTTATTTGAAAAACTTCTTTTTGTGTAAAAATAGATATTTATGACGTTTTTTTCTTTGGAATGATCTGAGCAAATCACCACAGTATCCGTCGAAGATGCAAATGATTCAACTACAAGAAAAATGCACATTTCTCTATTTTTATTCACTAGTAGAGCATACGAAAGTCATAGGAAGTTACAAAGGAAGACATATGATTTACATTGAGTGATTTGTATTTTTATGAATAAACATGGAGCCACATTTGATAGTAAAATAAAAAAAATATTCTTGAAACTCATTTGTTGAATTCATAAACCATTGTAATTCTGCTTTTCTTTTTTGTCTGCCTATTAAAAGCGAAGCACAGTCGTAAATATATTTTCTTGTTTACCGACTAGGTGGGTGCAACGACACTTGCAATCCACCAGACAAGGTACGAAAGAAGTTTTCAAGTGCGAAGTGTGAAATTATTCCAAACAAAAGTTTCTTTAAACAAATTTATAAATTAATAAAATAAATGTGTTGGTTTTGTTTTTCAACGACCACCTTTGTAGTACGTATTTAAAATACTTTTCTATATTAGACCGTTTCAGGAAAAACAATTTTCTCACTTTCCTTCTTAGTACATGACTAACAACCTGGAGGTTCCAGCAAAAGTTTTCAAAAGGGGTTGGTGGATGAAAAGAACGCATTGGACGGCTAACATCAAGTAATGTGATTGACATCACATTTACTTCTAAGGATGATATATCAGGGTTTGATTGGAAGACCCCTAAAATAGAAGGCGCGATAACCTCTGAAGGGATTTTAGGCCGAGCTTCTCTTCCAAATTGCGTCGTGCTCCTTTCAATTTTTCTTACAAATCGGCGGGACAGGACCTACTTGTTTTATGCCAACTCCGAACGGCATCTGCAAGGCAGATGAGTTTTCAATGAGAGTTTTTCATGGCAGAAATACACTCGAAGTGCTTGCCAAACACTGCCGAGGGGCGACCCCGTTAGAAAAATGTTCTTCTAATTGAAAAAACTTTTTTCTATAATTTTGATATTGATTTGCCCGGGGCGTGAACCCAGGATAGGCGGAGCATGCTATCATCATACCACGGCGGCCGCCATCATACCTTTAATAGCCGATAATTTGCAGAGCATGCATTTGTCAGTTTCAGCATCGCCCTTAAGAGTTGGTAGAAGGGCAAAGCCTTAAGAAACCGATTTTCCCAAAATTTGTATACAGAAATCTTGATGCAACCTAAGGAGGCCAATATTGTAGATGAGACAATTTCGTAACCAAGATGCTGATAAATTTGTACAACAAATCATGACAACTAAAGAAATGCAGGGCAAAGCAAAGCCGCCATTTTGAAGCTAAGAGCACTAGATTCTTCAGGTGAGTGATATTTTTAAGCTGGCAAAAGTCATGGAATCCGCAGAGTGCTGCGAGTAGCATATAGAGATATGTAGAGTAATTTTAAACGGGGAATTTGCAAAAAAAGAGATCTCAGTCATCGAATTATGTAACGAAACAGCGGGGCGCAATAGTTCAGGGAAAGATAATGTGATATGGACATGTAGTAGTGTCGGAGTACCAAGAGTTCCTTGAGACACACACATTTCCCATTGGGTGATAATTCGTAGGCGCCGATAGGGCCCAGATGGAATATTCATTACCATGTTCAAAATGTTTAGGAAAACGATCATAGAATACCTCATGATCATCATTCATGGGTGCATAAGACTGAAATATGCGCCACATTTTTCTACCTATCGTTTTCTTAACAAAAGCGGGATGACCAAATATTTGTACCCTAAAAACTGTAGTCCCATAAGGCTTCTTTTCATCTCATGACACCATGGACTTATAAATCTGCACAAAAAGTCCAATATAGACGAGAGGTCGTTTGCTTTAGCACGCCCATGTACACCACAAGTAGATCGTTTGACACTCCACTACAAAGGGTCGTTAAAAATATAGATAAAGCTTTTGAATACAAGAAGTAAGTTTTCTTCCAAGGGTCTTAATTCAATAGAAGTACATCACGCCTTGACGAGTAGCATCGGCCGCATGTCGAGTTGCAGGAAGATTACTTCACAATGGGATCTATATGACAACAGGAAGTCTGTAATGAACGGGACATGCTACAAGTCGGGGTAGTATTGTCTCTGCTGTGGACTTTGGTAATCAATTAATTGCTCAGGTGGTTCGCGACTACACGTCAAACTAATGGTGTACGTAGATAATGTTGTTTCAAGAATCATAAGTAGCAAATACCTGCCTACAATGAGCTCAATGAAAAGTCCGACGCTTCTTTATATACATGCAGGGTTATCTGTCGTCGGGCTGACCGCAAATGCGCAGAATATAGATCTAGAGGTTACCCTGGTGTAGAAAATGAGTACAAAATTGTAGTGGAGACTAGTTGTGGAAGAGGAGTCAGAAAGCCTCAATTGAAACTACGGCGCCCTTGCTCGGTGAACAGCCATACAATAAATTACGTATATTTACTAAGAACAGATCAGTATAACGAGAGTTTGAAAACTACCCGAGAACGGCGTTGTTTTCTATTTTGCACATACCTCCTGTAGACATAGTGACCTAGAAAATATCGTTAAAAAATACAATATGGCCTTGGTCCAGTCCTCTCTTTTCAGTGATAACGCCAAATTAGTCTAATGTCGTAACCCTTTTACATGATCTCGAACAGTTTTCAACACAGCGCTTTATATCACGCCTTTCCTGATTTATTGACCATGTGCAACTTTTGCTTCCTTTTGGGACTTCTGACGTATGGGAGTGCTACAGACGTAGGCAGGTTGTTGTTGTTGTGTTAACGATAAAGACACTCACCTAAGGCTTTGGGGAGTGTTATCGATGTTCATGGTTCTTCGCCGGTTATAGATCCGGTACGTTCCGGTAAGAAGCACCATTAAGGTACTAGCCCGACCATCTCGGGAACGATTTATATGACCACATTCAACCTTCAAGGCCATCCCTCCCTCCCCACCCCCTGGATCCATGACGAGCTTGGTGTCGCCAGAGCTCGTCTTTTTATGAAACAGGATTCGCCGCGGGAAGGTGAGGTTGACAGTTAGGTTGGAGAAGCTATATATTGTGCTGCCAACCCCTTGAGAGGGTTGCGCTACACAAGCCCTTGAATCCCACGTAGGCAGGTCTTTATCGGTTATAAATTAGTCTTTACCGGTTATAAATACAGAACGCTTCAGTAAAAGCATGGTTCTGGTTTTTATTCGATTTTTATGACAGGCAAGACTTACCGCGGGAATATTTTGGCCCTCCTTTGTCAGCTCATCCGATTTTTTACCATCAAAGACAAACTAATTTTCATTAGATGTGTTGATACTCTAACTCATTTCTAGATGTTGTGCTCTACGAGCTTGCTACCTTAATTGCCTCTTCGACATTGACGAGACTGCAGCTTCTGTTGTTATCCTGCATTATTTGTACTGCTTTGGTCGGGGCTACTACTTCCGCATAAAATACACTACATAGATATGTCAACTTTTAAGTTACTTCCGGATCGACAGAGTATACCCCAGACTCTACCTCTTCCATAAGATTGGAACCATCGGTGTACACGTGCGTCGTATCGCCCGTCCTGCCCACACTTTTGCGCCAACCTTCCACTCATAATCTGACTTAAAGATCACCATCGCAGGACAGGACCAGGTATTCTGGTCGCCTAGTATAACGGTAGAGCTACATAGGCGCGGAGGGAGGGGGGGGGGGCGAAGAGAGGGAGTTAATGGGAATGGGAGAAGGACAGTAATAGGAAGGACAAATGAAAGTAATAGAAGAAAAAAAAAGAAAAGGAAGAAAGTGATAAGCAGGGAATGAAGGACCATTCTTCATAGCCAATTTCTGTGGGGTATGCAGTAGATAAAAATTTAAATTTGTGTATGATGTGATTACCTGTTGGCAAGTGCGGTGATTTCGACGGTAATTCATATATTTTCACGCAATTTGCTTATGACCAGTTTACTTTTGGCTAAATTTGTTGCTTGAAAAAGTTGGTGGCGTCGTACTCAGAGCAAATAAACAAATATACACATTAGGGTGGGTCGATTTGTATGGACGAAAGCTAACCGATATCGCGCCATCGATTTTTCGATAGGATTTGGGCTCAGGAAAAAAAGTTCCACTACGCATACCCAAAAAAATAATTTTCGAGCCTGCGAAATTTAATTTTTTTACTTTTTTCGACTTTGATTTTTAAGGTTTTTTTCATGACCTAAAAAAATGTTCATATGTATACCCTGTCAAAAATACAAAATTTCGCAGGCTCGAAAATTATTTTTTTGGGTATACGTGGTGGAACTTTTTTCCTGAGCCCAAATCCTATCGAAAAATCGATGGCGTGATATCGGTTAATAAATCGACCCAGTCTAATACCCATACATTAACATTTGGATGAAAACGTGGATCTGCTCAATAAGCATGGCGAATTTGCCCTTCGAACATTCGGCACTGTGAATTTTAGTCGTCTCTTACGACAGGTATACGTACCGTGGGAATATTCTAATCCGCTGGGGCCCCGATTTCTTCTAAAACTCGTATGTAGTCTATGATCCTTAGAGTGCTCAGATGCGCCGCTAAGTGTGCTCTAGCCAATCAGCAAGAAAGGTGGTTACGTGCCCATTTTCTCGGAATCATCCTTCTTAATACCACCCCACCAACCAATTAAATCTTTACGATACACCAGATTCCAAAGAAGACCGTCCTAAGTTAATTGACATACACCATCCCTTTTTCGGTGTCAAAACCACTTTCGACAGCATTATAAAGAGTTATGTGTATGTTACTATGCCTGAATTTGACTTCTTTGCAAAACGTGCCACATGACGTTGAGTGATGCCAATAGCTCCGCCAGGATGTGTAGAGGCTTCTCCGGTCCATACGAATATTTCACACGGGGACTCACTATCCTACGATTTTTGTAGTGAGGTGCTAAAGAAGTAATCCAATCAGCAATACTATACTGCTCAGGAAGAATGTATCGATTAGAAGACCGCGGCAAGCCGTACCTATTCGCGTCTGTCTAAAGAAGTGGTAGTGCACATTGTCCACGTTATTGTTGCTGTAAAAGAATTCATTCACGAATTTCCACCAATGACTTACATCTCCACAGCAATGACTAAGTCGTGTTATATCCCGACAGCTTATACGAGATACAACCAGTTGCAGGGCAAAATTGACGTGTTCCAACGTCATCATTCTGGATATAAATACCTGGGCATCTACGGTCAAGTTAACCGTCAACGCTGAGAAGACGGATATGGTCTTGTTTAATAAGAGGTATAAGGTCCTGAATTATCGTGGAAGCTCAACGTGAAGGAGAGAGTGAAGAAGACCTCATCGGCACTTTATGCATGTATAACGATGCCGGGGTGTACGTGATCCCTATCGCTATTTTTCACCACAAAAAATAACCTACCTCAAAAAATTATGCTATATATGTAAGCTATCAATGCTTAGCATAACGAAAGCCTTAAAAACAACTCCGACGGCTGCACTGTATAATATTCTGTCCATCTCGCCTGTAGACTTGGTGGCGAACAACATAGCGTTAACAACTGCAATGAGACTCAATGCCTCGGGGCTGCTACAGTGCAGACCGTACGGCCAAATTAGTATAGCGTCATGAAATATTGCACGAACAGACTACTTGGCCCATGTATGCGCTGGGGCCCGAACAGACTTGGAGGGTTATCGCAAAGAGCGGAAATGACAGAAAATACTATATACGTGGATCCCGATGATTCCTATTTAGCAGAAGGGGTTGGTCTGCTGTTTACTGTGTAACGTAAATAGATCTTGCAGGCTGACAGATCACTGTAGCGTCTTTCAGGCGTAAATTCTAGTCGTGAAGAAAGCAGCAGAAACTGAGCAAGTGCGCTCAAGCTGCAATCGCGTCAATATATATATTGATAGTCAGGCGACGAGAGAAAATATTGAACGAAATGGCCGATGGTTGGGACTCAAGGGGCTGATGAGTGCAGTGCAAGGCTTTATAGCTTCACAGCTTCTGCAACCCAATTGTCAAGCTCACTTACCCGAGGAGGGATCCTCTTAAAAATATGAACGTATTACACATATTTAGCAGGCGATGCTTTGGCTAGCCCAAGATCCTCACGGGGCTAGGAGGCGTAGGAGTGGGCGGCTGAATGGTCTAGAAGGTTTAACGTGGTCATGTTAAATCGTTCCCGATATGGGCGGGCTTGAACTTTAACGGTGCTTATTACCGAAACGTGCCGGATCGATCATGTGTTCATACTAAATCATTCCCGAGATTATCGGGCTGGTGCCTTAATGGTGCTTGTTACCGGAACGTACCGGATCTGCATCCGGTAAAGGACCATGAACATCGATAACACTCCCCAAGACCTTCGGGGAGTGTCCTTATCTCTACAACAACAACAACAAAAGCGCAGACCTGCAATATTTCTAAGATTTGTGTAAATCCTATGATTCTAAACTTACAAAGTTGCTCATATCTCTAACAAGAAGTCTGCCTTAAGGCTCATGGTGGGCATACTAACTGGGCATTGCCTTCTGGCGTTGCATGCTTAAAACTTAGGCCTCGTAGTAACATCAGATGTAGGATGTGCGATGTGAGCACAATCTGTGTTCGTATCCTGAGCTCGCGGGTTCAAGGCTTTAGCTACTAGGAGTGGCAGAGTTGCCAGTGAGAACGGAGTTGTTTATAACATAAGTCCTGGTGCTGAATTGTGGCTTCGGTTTTGAATGTCAAACAAATTCTGGTAACAATATAGACATATTCAGTCCACATGGGGTCTTTAGTGACCGACCAGTTAAACGTAACCTGATCTCTCCCTAGAAATCGGATGTTGCTGTGCGTGAAAATACTACACGAGATTTTGGAGGGTAGCTTAGATTTGGGCAATCCTTTGCCGAAATGTTGCAAGATGCATTGGTAAAACCGAAAAAATAATCCCTTACTAATTTTATGCTATGTTTTGCAGCTTTAACAAGGACTAGGCGGAACTACTTCGGAATGGGTATTGTCGAATCTCCTAAACTATAATTAAATGTTGCAGTTTCGACCCATAAAAGTATCCCGATATGATTATAGAGTTAAAATTATCGGTATTGTTTGGCAAAAATATCGATATGGCCTTTCATAGTATCGAAAATCTTGAGCCAATGCAGCAGGTCGACCGTCAGTTTGATCATTGAAATAAATTGAAAAAATTATAAATATTTTTATATGTATGTATGTACTTATGTGGAGTAAAGATTTTATTTGTACCTACGCAAAGTTGTTCATGAAATTATAGATCCTAAAATAACTTTTCAATGCACCCCCCGATCGACTGCTACCAATAAAATCAACACTACCACCAACACTGCCGCCACCACTACCACCACCACCGCCACCACTAGTTGCTGCCACCTCGAATGTGCGACGTGTCACTGCACGCTTGTTTTTAGGGTGCGCAGTGGCATTGCAACGGTAGTCAGAAAACAAAAACATTAACAAAAAAATATACACAAAAAATATCAAGTAAGGAAGTCTGAATTCTGGTGAAGTCGAACATGCTATACCCAGCTGTGGAGTTTCACAAAAGCAAACCCATTGTGCATAAGGTGTTTGGTATCTAATAGTTTTTAGGCGTTCGGCTTCTAGTACATCTTTTCTGGTGAAAACATAGAAAAATACACTACCCAAAGTACAAAATGACAATGGACGGGACTCTAGAAAACTCTCTTGAATCACACGGCTTCTCGTATGATCCGGTGAGGATGCCATAGCCTGACACAGAGTTAGATTTAAAGCAATCAGCATGTGTTCAACCTCGAAGAACTTCTTTGGTAAAGAAATCTGACCATTGGCAAGCTGAGTTTCCACATGGTTGAGAGAGATAGACCGCTTAAGTATTCCACAAAGGCTTAGCTCAGAATATTGTTAATTAAAGGGGTTCGTACCAGGAAAGATACTCCGCGTTATGCTAAAACAAACATTTTAATTGCCGAGGTATAGTTAAGGCCATTGAAGTTTTCGTCGAACGCGAGGCTTCAACAGAAATTCGCTACTCAGTACAACTCCAAGATATGTATTAGTTTTCGTAAGATATCGGGGAATCTCCAACAGGAAGGTACACTAAAGCACCCTGAGACACAGTTAGGGCTGTTAACACATTGTAATACCACAGACTAGGGCTCCTCACAAGCTCATGAAATTAAAACAACCGTGTTTGTATGGCATAATGTACGATTATCCTGCTCTGGGCAGAGCCCTAAAAAAGTAAAAAAAAAAAGAGCAAGGCAGTGTCAAAGGAAGTGTCATGCGGTAGAGGTCATTTCAGGGGAGTCCCATATGAATTGCTGGATGAGAGATTATGGGTGAGAAAATATAATTAAAGCCATTGACATTTTTTGCTGATCGGCTTCCATATAAATCTGATACCTAAGATAAGCCCAAGATATACGTCTTCGAAAGATATTTGAGTTGTGGCAAAAGCAAAAACGGAGATCGTCATCCTCACGAAATGTGACTCTCCACTATCATTGTTATGATGGTAGGAGCCCAACAACTAGAACATACACAGCCCAACAAAGTATTTGAGGGTAACGCCAGCCAGTAAGCTCACCATATGGAAGCACATTCGAGGAGCCTGCGAAAAGCGCAGCACACACTATAGTTAATCTGGAGTCGATTAATGGCAAGCATACGCGGTCCAAACACATGTACATGTAAGCTGCTGGCATTACTTTCGCACCGAATATATTTGGGAAGATGCTATGAAACATCGGATATGCTGAAATTGTCATACCTCGATCCAACTAAGAGAGACGCTGCAAAGCGCTGCAGCTTACTGCATGGTTTCCGCAAAAGCAGTTTCCGATATATGTTCTGACTGAGGAAAGAAAAGAAATATACGGCATGGGCGTATAAGCGTTTAGAGATTAACTAGGAAGTCAATTCCCGAACTGTACAGACGAATGGTAATATGGGCGGTATGCGGCACACCTTTTTCGAATGCGAACAGTTCGCTTAACTCCGAAGGAGGATAAAAAAAGCACTTCGTGACCTGTCCGAGGACAATATATGCTTTGCGGAAGCGACCGTTTGGATGCGAACAGCAGATACGTGAGGCACGAAAAATTGCGCGTGCCGTGAGAGGTGAGGTTTTAGTGTGTAGTTCTTGAAAAGCTCATGGAAGACCTATACTGGGATACTTTCGTAGCGAAGCTTAAATACCCTGGTTTGCGCATAAAGCATTGATTTCTCTTAATAAGTCAAGAAAAAAACTTTTCGTTTACGCCTTAAATTTAAATGTGTAAAAATTCGAATAGTTCAGTGGATCCCTTAACTGAAGGAGTACTGTTGGCAGTTTCTGATAGGGCTAAGTATCTAGGGTCATAATGGACAGGTATATTAGCAACTCTATATGGAGGGCAGAGCAAGGATGGCCTCGGTTGTTTTGTTAAGGTGTAGTGTGGCAAGAGCTGGGGCCTCCAGTCAAAGGACGTAAGCTGGTATTATAGAATGATTGTGAAAAAGGAGGGTATCTGCTTAACGTAGAGAGCTGATATATATCAGCTGCGCTCTTAGAACAATATTTACCTTGGCACAGAGTTTTCACAATTTTTTTTCCCAGACTGTGTCTCGGCAAGCTTCAATGTCTTCATTCAATGGAGAGAAGATTAAGTGGAGGGGTTTGATTGAGGCAGTGGACTGGTGAACCCGTTCACGGATGAGACGAAGTTGGAATGGAAAGTTAGGAGGGGGTAGGGTCTCTGAAGGTCTTACCTTGCCTTCGATTGTCTCGAAATATTTATCCAAGGTCATGATCAGCGGGTTAGGGGTCAGAATATACGCGCGGTAGGTATGCCAGTCGTAAGAGGCGACTAAAATATCAGATTCAAAGGGCTGTGTAGCGCAACCCTTTCAGGTTGCCAGCGCAATATATAGCTTCTCTAAATCCAATTGGCAACCTCACCTATCCGCGGCGAATCCTGTTTCACTAGCAGACGAGGCTCTGGCGACCCCAAGCTCCTCATGGAACTTGGGGGTGGGGAGCGAGGGATGGCCTGAAGGGTTAATGTGGCCATATAAATCGTTCCCGAGATGGTAGGGCTAGCACCTTAATCGTGCTGTGTTACCAGAGCGTACCGGATCTGTATCCGACAAAGGACCATCACATCGATAACACTCGCCAAAGCCGTCGGGGAGCAACCTTATCGCTACAACAACAACAACATCAGCCTTATTCAGCCTTAACGTATGTGGGCGAGGTTATTTTAAGACTGTGCTCATTGTCAGTTCATTGATGTATCCTAATCATCAATCGGTACAGCCGGGTATATAAAAAATAACAACTCCTCTCGTTGAAACCGCCAACAACATCAAGTGTGGTTGCTGTATGTGCAACAACAAAGAGTGTACGAAGGTTGCATCAAAGCAGAGTCCAACGTGTCTTATGAGCCTCTGCATGTGTTACATTATGCTAGTTGTTGTAATGCAGGAATTTGGGACGAAAATAGATTTATTACCAGCAGCAATTTTATGTGTGGCAATGAATGTTTTGTCGAATATACGACGCGCCTACAAACTGAGTAAAAGTAAGAGTAACAGCAGTGGCAGTCGGAACCCCAATTGCCGAGAAGTGCATCAGAACACTTTGTCTCGTTCATTGTGCAATAGATTCACCGGCCGCTCTTGCTGGATCAAGCATTCCAGAACACAGCCTCCATTGCAACTCGACTCGATCGTCGCAGTGGCTACGTTGCCTGCACTTTGGCCGCTGCAGCGGTAGCTCAACAGATGCCAATTACTATTTTTAAATCAAATGTAGACGACTGCATATAAATGCATAGTCAGACCCACACGCAAACATACACATATAGAGAGTAGTACTTACATATGTACATCTCTGTATGTGCCATTATTGCCACTCCAGCAATGTAATTCGCCTGGCGTCGTCGGCCTTAGCTATCACGCGTGCTCAATGACCGCCCCTGACATCACGTTCGATATTATTTTTGACTTTTTATTTTCGCTCTCTGCTACACCGTTGTATTAATTAATTGCGATTAAAAACAAATAAAAAGGTATAAGGGAACATTTTATAGCCAGGCGTTAGTCTTGTCTGGTTCTTTCATCTTTCCAGAGTTTAACTTAACATTGAACATAGGACGTTAGGGGTATCAGCCCTTTGAATCTTCAACTGATAGAATATGCATCGAAGAGGCTGTGGCACAACCTATAAGTGAGAATTTTCAACAAATAACGTTTCGGGATGATCGTGGCAATCAGAACAAGCGCCGTATAAATTCCGAAAGTCAGTAAGTAGTTGAGCAGCTAACTATCTTAACAGCCCTACAGTACTATGAAGTGGCCCAACGGTTGCGGTACTTAACGAGGGGAAGTGAGGAAAAACGTCAACAAGTCGGCGAGGAAAACGTACGAATAACATTTGCCAAACCTTGTCATATTTCCGATGAACTTTCCCCGATTCTTATGGCTAGAATAACAGCTTCAACATCAACACTCTGCTGGATTTTCTCTTAGAATTTTCGATGCTCCACTCACAGCCAGAATCAAGGCCCCAATATGAATGCACCAAGGCTTACAATGGTCCTACATGAAATCACCACGATAGTCAATTACGCTCTCATTTTGAGTCCTGATGGTCAGACTGACTTGTTTTTAAATTTTATCGGACCTTTAGGTTTTATTCCGACGCCGAGCGGTATCGGTAATTCTTTTTGGAACAGATATTTTTAATAGGTTATATATGATCTGAATATTTTTAATAGCTTATATAAGGATTCATTTATTCAGACTCTCACTTACTTATTGGCGCTTAACCGTCTAAACGGTTATGGCCGTCCAACAAGGCGCGCCAGTCGCTTCTTCGCTCCGCCAACCCGCGCCAATTGGTCACACCAAGGGAGTTTAAATCGTTTTCCACCTGGTCCTTCCAACGGAGTGGGGGCCGCCCTCTACCTCTGCTTCCATAGGCGGGTTCCGATAGAAACACTTTCTTGGTCGGAGCATCATCTTTCATTCGCATAACATGGCGTAGCCAGCGCAGCCGCTGCGTTTTAATTCGCTGGACTATGTTGATGTCTACGTATAGCTCGTACAGCTCATCATTAAATCT
The DNA here is from genome assembly GCF_040869045.1 of Eurosta solidaginis. Taxonomy (NCBI): domain Eukaryota; kingdom Metazoa; phylum Arthropoda; class Insecta; order Diptera; family Tephritidae; genus Eurosta; species Eurosta solidaginis. Next base: position 203,752,952 of record NC_090323.1, on the reverse strand, counting down.
TCTTCGGTACTCGCCATCGCCAACGCGTAGAGGTCCATAAATCTTTCGAAGAACTTTTCTCTCAAACACTCCCAAAGCCGCTTCATCTGCTGTTGTCATGGTCCATGCTTCTGCCCCACATAGCAGGACGGGTACGATAAGTGACTTGCAGAGTATGATTTTCGTTCGCCGAGAGAGGACTTTACTTTTCAATTGCCTACCTAGTCCAAAGTAGCATTTATTGGCAAGATTGATTCTTCGCTGGATTTCAGAGCTGATGTTGTTGCTAGTGTTGATGCTGGTTCCCAAATAAACGAAGTATTTTACTATTTCGAAATTATGGCTGCCAACAGTAGCGTGGTTGCCAAGGCGCATATGCGCTAACTCTTTGCTCGATGAGAGCAGGTACTTCGTTTTGTCCTCATTCACCATCAAACCCAGACTCTCACATATACGATAAATGTCCTCTTCTTTCTTCTCGAACCCAGTAGAATCGGCTAGTTGACATGCGGCGATTTTGATGACTCTTATCCGATGATAACCGAATGTAAATAGGTGTGGTCTTGTAAATTATAGTCGGACGACGCCTTTTGAAATGTGGTTGATTATACTTATTTCTGGTTGGCCCCGCTTTTATGCAGTTGAGGTTCTCTTAGGACCTTTCTCAAGTAGTCCTTATTGGTATTATTGGCATCACTGACGCCTTTGCCCCTAGTAGTAACGAATTAGTGTATCAGCCAATCTCGGTGTCAGCACAATGAAGCAACTCCACGCATTTTAACGCGGGACTCGTATGGTGAGAAATGAATAGACAAATAAACGCACGTACGAACTGGTGGTTCGACGATGGTACAAATGTCACCCTTCCAAATACTAAAATGATCGATGGGTGGACGGCTGGATGCGAGGATCACTGATAGGTGAACGGGTCGATATATAAAATTGGCCGGTAGATGGGTGAAGTGCCGGAGAAGGTACTCACAGAGACATGCACTCGATAACTATTCTACGGATAAGACGGCTTTCATCTTCCACTACTAGTTTTCTGCCTTCCTTCGCAGGCTGGTTTCAAAAATTGCTAACACTGAATTATTCTGCATTCTTATCTCGACTAGCCTATATGCATAGTGGCTCATAACAAAGAAAAAAATGGAACAGGGTCGCGTTCAAAGCTATGTGGAAAGCGAGGAAACACGGCTTTGATGAGGGAGGGCAATTAGAGATTCCAAAAAAATGAAACGAAGAAGGGTACGAAATCGGTAGGGAGAAAGCCCAATTACTGTACCGAGTAGCATTAAGAATTTTTCAGCGCTTTTGAGCCGTGCTTGATTCAATCAACAGACAGAGCGCGTGCTTGGTATGGATGCATGAGACTTTAAAAACTAGTAGATTGGCTTAGGTGACAAGTCTGATTTTAAGAATCAGAACGAAGAGAAAAAACGACGCAATCTAGGGACAGTGAGGCAGTGAAGTCCCAGCAACGAGTAAAGCTATATCTAAAGCTGCAGCACAGAGGGAGGCGAAAACCCTCACTATCAGGGATCCATCACATGGAGAGGTGAAAAGCAAGGAGGGAGATAATAGAGAAATGGACGGGTGGAGTGTTTGACAATCTAAAAGAAGTCAACGTTGGGTATCAAGCCTACTCAGAGAAGCCAAAGGAAGGTAACGGTGGAACTGCGGTGTTTTCTGAAAGGATTAGCGACGCGACGAAGCAGTTTCGAACTGTGGCGCTAATCAATAGTAGAAACCGTATGGACAGATGTGTTCCAAGAGGTAAAGATCTGTTGAATAGGAGTTGTTTAGTGCCACTATCAGGATGATACGGGACGAACCAAATAAACCGACTCCATACCTTGATTGCGCGGCATGGTACACTTAGGTTAAGTTAATAATGTCCAGCAATATTTCGTCTTCGATATGACTAGGGGGAGTTTTTCCAAACTTCCAAAGGTAAAGTCGGAGCCCAAGGTGTGGATTCCATACAGTTGAGTATAAAAATTATCGCAAAATTATTTTTTCAAACTACATTTTACATTTCTTTGCTGTATGAAAGGTGAACTACTCAGCACGGAAACGGAAGTGGTTGTTGGTGTTGGCGTTGTGCTGGTATGTTGGTATGTTGACATTGCGAATACGCCGTCTAAAACCTGAGGCACATGTGTCACGCATGCCTGTTAATGAGACGCCATTTGGCAGCCAAACAAACTGATTGCAGCTTGGTGCTATGTACCGCCAGCCATCAGCCATTTAACCAAACGCCCATCAACCAACCATCAGCTATCCGCCTTTAACCGCACAACAACGCAATAAATTTTACCATCAACATGGAAGTCGCATTGTGTCCACGTCAACATTGCGCACACATCTTGTAAACTTTCTTTGTTCTTGTACATACCACTACATACAATTTGTATTTGCAGTTGAGCTTTGTCGGTATGTGGATCCTATGATGCATGTATTTGGAGAGGTTGTGAAATGTGTTGACCTTTCTTTTAAATTGCATTTCCTTGTCTATAGTTCTTGTAAAGTCTTAAAGTGTAATTTATTTAAAATTTCATCGCAATTTAATTGCTAACAAAGGAGACCTTTACAAAGACCTGTACATCAATAGTGTGGTAATCTGCAAACATGGTCAGATGGTTTTTGTCTTCAGATTCTTTATTTTAAAGGACAAAACCATTACCGCTGGCGATCAATTGTTCTTTACAAGTGCAATAACAGCTGATACTCGAGACCCAGCGATGGCATACAGAACCTGCAAAAGAAGGTGGACGATGAGAACCGATGGATGAACCCAGAAATAAGCGGAGTTGTATTTATCAAAGGCGCGTTGGAGCCAGACATTGGTGGAATGTGCTTTAACGCTCTAGTGGAATGGATCTCCAATACCTATCTCCTACAGACCTACAAGGGCGGATACAATGAGAAGCACCCATATGGAGACCTCGAGAAGGCATACAGGAGCTTCAACAGAAGGTGGACGATATGGAAGATATGACCCTATAATCAAGCGGAGTTGCATTTATCATAGGTGAGCTGAAGCCATACAGTAGGGGAATGTGCTTTAAGGCTCTACTGGAATCGATCTACAATATACCTAACTCCTATAGGCCTACAAGGGCGTATACAATATGAGCACCCAGATGGAACATGACGAAACTAAACATCGGAGAACCAATTGCTGCAAGTTGCCTTATCATAAGCTGCCCAATCAAGAGCAAAAATCCACAAACTTGAGAGCCACGTACGGAGCAACACATGGTCCTTACTTATAAAACGTGTGCTAAGATGAGATATTTAGACAATGCCACCTTTATTACAGCCAGAAACACAGAAGAAGCACGCGAATGCTCAAAAGAGTGACTGAAAAAAAAAAACACAGAACAATAGAGGTTGGTATTGACACCTTCTCTGGATTGCATCAAGGACTGAAGTTAAATATCAAAGAAGTGAAATTTTACTCCAGAGTAACATACTGAGCAGAAGTTCATCATGCGGCAGAGAAGACACCAAAAAGGTATCGCAAAGTAGATTGATCAAACATCGCAAAACCCACAGAAAGCTAAAGCTATCTGTCAATGGCCATCACCGTTTCCACGCTAGTGGTCAGAGCTAACTTCTGTACAGCAAACAGCAGCTCGGAGTGGTACCGCCGCCTAATGCAAAGTATCAGGGCGAGCCGTACAAGTGATCACCAGAAAAATCCTTAGCTATCTATTACCGCTAAAGGATGTGGGAAGCACAAAAGCAGACGTATCCAAAGTACATGAAAGTTGGTAGCTAAGAAAGCAGGAAGAAAACGTTAAGGCTGTGGGCCGATGAGAAAATGAACAACTAAGACTCGCGGACTATGCTCAACACACCATATTTAAATGGTAGCGGCGGAGCCTGAATCTGCCAAATCACTGTTGAAAGTACTAAACAGCTCGTTGAAATCCTCTCATCTAATATATATTATAAATGGGAAAGTTTGGATGTTAAGATGTTTGGATGTTTAGATGTTTGGATGTTTGGATGTTTGGATGTTTGTCCAGACGTTTGTCTTTGTGACTCAATAACGCAAGAACGGCTGGACCGATTTGGATGAAATTTTGCACACATATAGCCAATAGTCTAGAAGGATCTACTAGCTATATATTTTTCAAAAGGGGCGTGGTCCCCTCCCCCTAGGAACAGTTATAATTTAATTATTATATTTTTTCGTCTTTGCGACTGAATCACGCCAGAATGGCTACACGGATTTTGATGAAATTTGGGACACAGACAGTAGTCTACTAGCGAAATTTTTTTCGAACATGGAAAAAGGAGTGGGGGTCCCACGACCCTTCGAGAAATTATTTTTCATAATTTTTACACATTATAACTTTACGTATACTGGCCTTCACCAATATCACAGACTCAAGGGGTCAAATAAGTCGAGGGCTTACAAAGTAAGCAGTGACACCCTCCGCCCGCCCCCCTTTATCTCCCCCTCTGGTGTAAAATCCATAAATTGTTATAACTCAATCTAAATTTTCTCCTAAATCAATAGTTTTTGGTATCTGGTACATACAGAACGAGATCTAGACAATTTTGGAGGAACGATCAGTGGTCCTCTCCTCTACTCCCGCCATCCGCCCTTCATCAATTGTTTTTGCTTTTATTAGCTTTACCTGTATGTTTCTATCTAACTTTTTATTCGCTCCAATGCGCCTGCTGCCTTATTAACATGGTTTTATAATTAGCTTCACCTTATTTGTAATCCCGTAAGGGTCATATAGAGACCCTTCCGGGGCCATTTCTGGATGGTTTTCGGGATCGGTCCGGGATTACGCCGGGGTAATTTCGGGACTTTTTCGGGACTATTTCGGGATCATTTTGGGACCCTTCCGGGATCATTTCTGTATAGTTTACGGGATCCGTCCGGGATCCCGTCGGGGTTATTTTGGAACATTTTCGGGACTATTCCGGAATCATTTCGGGACTATTTCGCGATTATTTGGGGACCCTTCCGGCATCATTTCTGGATGGTTTTCGGGATCCGTGCGGGATCTCGTCGGGGTCATATGGGGACTTTTTCGGGATCATTTGAGGGCTCTTCCGGCATCATTTCTGGATGGTTTTCGGGATCCGTCCGGGATATCGTCGGGGTCATTTGGGGACTTTTTCGGGATCATTTGGGGGCTCTTCCGGCATCATTTCTGGATGGTTTTCGGGATCCGTCCGGGATCTCGTCGGGGTCATTTAGGGACTTTTTCGGGATCATTTTGGGGCTCATCCGGCATCATTTCTGGGTGGTTTTCGGGATCCGTCCGGGATCCCGTCGGGGTCATTTCGGGACTTTTTCGCGACTAATACGGGATCATTTGGGAACCCTTTGGCATCATTTCTGGATGGTTTTCGGGATCCCGTCGGGGTCATTTCGGGACTTTTTCGCGACTAATACGGGATCATTTGGGAACCCTTTCGGCATCATTTCTGGATGGTTTTCGGGATCCGTCCGGGATCCCATTAGGGTAATTTCGGAACTATTAGGGGATCATTTGGGAACCTTTCCGGCATCATTTCTGGATAATTTTCGGGATCCGTCCGGGATGCCGACGAGGTCATTTCGGGACTATTTCGGGATCATTTGGGATACCTACCGGCATCATTTCTGGATGGTTTTTGGGATTCGTCCGGGATCCCGTCGTGGTCCTTTCGGGACTTTTTTTCGACTAATACGGGATCATTTGCGGACCCTTTCGGCATCATTTCTGGATAGTTGTCGGGATCCCGTCACGGTCATTTCGGGACTATTAGGGGATCATTTGAGGACCTTTCCGGCATCATTTCTGTATTGTTTTCGGAATCCTTTCGGGATCCCGTCAGGGTCATTTTGGGACTTTTTTGGGGCTAATACGGGATCATTTGGGGATCCTCTAGGGGTCGTTTCGTGACTTTTTCTGTTTTATTTCGGGATCATTTGGGGACCCTTCCGGCATAATTTCTTGATGGTTTGCCGGATCCATCAGGGTCATTTCGGGACCATTTTGGTATCATTTGGGGACCCTTCCGAGATCATTTCTGGATCCGTCCGGGATGCCGTAGGAGCCATTTCGGGATTTTTTGTTACTTTTCCGGGATAGTTTTTGGACCCTTCCGGGATCATTTCTGGATCTGTGCGGGATCCCATCTGGGTCATTTCCGGACTATTTCGGGATCATTTTGGGATCCTTCCGGAATCATTTCTGTATGGTTTTCGCGATCCGTCGTTGATTCCCTCAGACCCATTTCGGATCCTTTTCTGGAGTATGTCGGTGTCATTTGGGGACTTTTTCGGGATCATTTGGGGCTCTTCCGGCATCATTTCTGGATGGTTTTCGGGATCCGTGCGGGATATCGTCGGGGTCATTTGGGGACTTTTTCGGGATCATTTGGGGGCTCTTCCGGCATCATTTCTGGATGGTTTTCGGGATCCGTCCGGGATATCGTCGTGGTCATTTGGGGACTTTTTCGGCATCATTTGGGGGCTCTTCCGGCATCATTTCTGAATGGTTTTCGGGATCCGTCCGGGATCCCATCAGGGTAATTTCGGGACTATTAGGGGATCATTTGTGGACCTTTCCGGCATCATTTCTGGATAATTTTCGGTATCCGTCCGGGATGCCGACGAGGTCATTTCGGGATTATTTCGGGATCATTTGGGATACCTACCGGCATCATTTCTGGATGGTTTTTGGGATTCGTCCGGGATCCCGTCGGGGTCATTTCGGGACTTTTTCTCGACTAATACGGGATCATTTGCGGACCCTTTCGGCATAATTTCTGGATAGTTGTCGGGATCCGTTCGGGATCCCGTCACGGTCATTTCGGAACTATTAGGGGATCATTTGAGGACCTTTCCGGCATCATTTCTGGATAGTTTTTGGAATCCTTTCGGGATCCCGTCAGGGTCATTTCGGGGCTTTTTCGGAATCATTTCAGGATTCGTCCGGGAACCCGTCAGGGTAATTTCTGGACTTTTCCGAGACTATTTCGGGATCATTTTGGGACCTTCCCAAGATCATTTCTGGATGGATTTCGGGATTTGTCCGGGATGCCCTCAGGGTCATTTTGGGACTATTAGGTGAGCATTTGAGGACCGTTCCGGCATCACTTTTGGATGGTTTTCGGTATCCGTTCAGATTCCCGTCGGAATAATTGCGGGACTTTTTCGGGATCATTGGGGTCCGTTCCAAAATCATTTCTGGATGGTTTTTGGGATTCGTCCGGCATCCCGTCGGGGTCATTTCGGGACTTTTTTTCGACTAATACGGGATCATTTGCGGGCCCTTTCGGTATCATTTCTGGATAGTTGTCGGGATCCGTTCGGGATCCCGTCAGGGTCTTTTCGGAACTATAGGGAGATCATTTGAGGACCTTTCCGGCATCATTTCTGGTTAGTTTTCGGGATCCTTTCCGGGTCCCATCAGGGTCATTTCGGGACTTTTTCGGCATCATTTAAGATTGGTTTTCAGGATTCGTCCGGTATCCGTCAGGGTAATTTCTGGACTTTTCCCAGACTATTTCGGGATAATTTTGGGACCCTCCCAAGATCATTTCTGGATGGATTTCGTGATCTGTCCGGGATGCCGTCAGGGTCATTTTGGGACTATTAGGTGATCATTTGAGGACCTTTTCGGCATCACTTCTGGATGGTTTTCGGTATCCGCTCAGGATCCCGTCGGAATTATTGCGGGACTTTTTCGGGATCATTTGGCGTCCCTTCCGGCATCATTTCTGGCTGGTTTTTGGTATTCGTCTGGCATCCCGTCGGGTTCATTTCGGGACTTTTTCTCGACTAATACGGGATCATTTGCGGGCCCTTTCGGCATCATTTCTAGATAGTTGTCGGGATCCGTTCGGGATCCCGTCAGGGTCTTTTCGGAACTATTAGGTGATCATTTGAGGACATTTCCGGCATCATTTCTGGATAGTTTTCGGGATCCTTTCGGGGTCCAGTCAGGGTCATTTCGGGACTTTTTCGGGATCATTTAGAGATGGCTTTCAGGATTCGTCCGGGAACCCGTCAGGGTAATTTCTGAACTTTTCCGAGACTATTTCGGGATAATTTTGGGATCTTCCCAAGATCATTTCTGGATGGATTTTGGGATCAGTCCGGGATGCCGTCAGAGTCATTTTGGTATTAGGTGATCATTTGAGGACCTTTCCGGCATCACTTCTGGATGGTTATCGGTATCCGATCAGGATCCCCTCGGAATCATTGCGGGACTTTTTCGGGATCATTTGGGGTCCCTACCAAGATCATTTCTGGATGGATTTCGGGATCTGTCCGGGATCCCGTCAGGGTCATTTAGGGGTGCGTTCGAGATCCCGTCAGGGTCATTTCGGGACTTCTTCGGGAATATATCGGGATCATTTCTGGATGGTTTATGGAATCCGTCCATGACCCCTTAAGGGTCATTTCGGGACTATTAGGTGATCATTTGGGGACCTTTCCGGCGTCACTTCTGGATGATTTTCGGTATCCGTTCGGGATCCCGTCGGAATCAATGCGGGACTTTTACGGAATCATTTGGGATTCCTTCCGGCATCATTTCTGGATGGTTTTCGGGATTTGTCCGGGATCCCGTCGGGGTTATTTCGGGACCTTTTCGGGGCTAATACGGGATCATTTGGGGATCCTCTAGGGGTCGTTTCGTGACTTTTTCTGTATTATTTCGGGATCATTTTGGGACCCTTTCGGCATAATTTCTTGATGGTTTGCCGGATCCATCAGGGTCATTTCGGGACCATTTTGGGATCATTTGGGGACCCTTCCGAGATCATTTCTGGATCCGTCCGGGATGCCGTAGGAGCCATTTCGGGATTTTTTGTTACTTTTCCGGGATAGTTTTTGCACCCTTCCGGGATCATTTCTGGATCTGTGCGGGATCCCATCTGGGTCAATTCCGGACTATTTCGGGATCATTTTGGAATCCTTCCGGAATCATTTCTGTATGGTTTTCGCGATCCATCGTGGATCCCCTCGGAGCCATTTCGGAACTTTTTCTGGAGTTAGTCGGGATAATTTAGGGACCCTTCCTGGATATTTTCTGGATGGTTTCTGAGATCCGTCCGGGAGCCCGTCAGGGTAATTTCGGAACTTTTTCGGGACTATTTCGGGATCAATATGGCATCATTTCTGTGTGGTTATCTGGATAAGTCTAGAATCGTGTCGTTGTCATTTCGGGGTTTTTTGGGACTACTTCGGGAACTTTTGGAAACACTTCCGGGGCGTTTCTGGATGGTTTTCGGGATCCGTCCGCGATAGCGTCGGGGTCATTTCGTGGCTTTTTCTGGATAATTTCGTTATCATTTTGGGATCCTATCAGGTTATCAGCTCATAAAGTTCTTTGTTTTACTCAATTACAAAAATAAAATGCATTAGACAGAAAAAAAATTTTAAACAGATAACTTTATAAGCAGGCTAACGTGTATAGCCCACATATTTCATTTTCTCCTTGCGGACGGGGCCGCGGGTAAAGGCTAGTAAATAAATAAATGTAAGGCGCGATAACCTCCGAAGAGATTTTAGGCCGAACTTCTCTTCCAATTTGCGTCATGCTCCTTTTTAATTTTTTCTACAAATTGGCGGGACGGGACCTACTTGTTTTATGCCGACTCCGAACGGCATTTGTAAGGCAGACAAATTTTCACTGAGAGCTTTTCATGGCAGAAATACATTGGGAGCGCTTGCCAAACACTGCCGAGGGGAGACCCCGCTTAGAAAAATTGTCTTCTAATTGAAAAACCTTATTTCTAAAATTTTAATGTTGCTGTGCCCGGGGCGTGAACCCAGGGTACTCGGTGTGGTGGGTGGAGCACGCTACCATCACACCACGTTGGGCGTAGAAATCGTCTCATAGCGATTCCATTATGGCAAAAATTTAGGCCTGGATAGGCTACAATCATCGAGTGTCCTAAGGCTATCTTAACGAAAATACACTTGCTTCGGAAAATTGCTACGCCGTTAGGTCCCCTTTTCACCTCTGCCGACTGGTCCAACAGCGCTTCTGCAGCTTGGGAACCCGGGATGGTGTGGCCCTCTTTCGAGTGGGAGACGGGCCTATTTTTATTGGAATCGTTGCTAAAGGAATTGTAGAAAATACTGCCAGCAGCGCCATTAGAGGTTTGGGTTTATTCGAAAATGTTATTAAAGTTCTGATTGACCGCAGTGAAGTCTACAGAGAGATTGATAGATGAGCCTTGGTGAGCCAAAAAATTACAGTTGACCGCTTGCTACCTAAATGATCTCGCTACCCTTCACAAGGTTGTGACCCCCAGAGTTTGCTTATATGCTTCGAGACTCATTTATAGAGGATCCAGAGGATCTCAGTATTCCCTACAGCCAACTATATTCGGTTCGATTGTACCCATGTGTGCTATGAGGTGCGCGTGACAATTGCCAGGTTCCAAATGATGTTAATATTAAAATAGACGCAACTGCAAGCCAGTTTATCCATTCGCACGCCACCCTCGATCGCACCACAGTTGAGTTCAAGGTTTGAATAGCTGCTTGGCTATAAGAGTGGATGTTGAGTTCTGTAACCGTTGCAGCACTGAACCACATTCCATCCACCGCATCCTTAATTGCTGCAATCTTTGCTTGGAAGATGCTCAGCCTCGCCGAGACGAACTATCAGCATTTTTACAAAGTTCTACTTCAAAAGAAGTCGTTAAATGATTATCTCGGATTCGATTGTATTGGATAGGTTGCACTAGGATCGAGGGAAAAGGCGCATTAGTGAAGAGGCAAATGGAAACTTTGGGAGAGAGCGAAAAGGAGAAGAAGGCTTGGAGGGAAGAGTGGACAAAGATGGAGAAGGAGTAGAAAAGTGTAGGCGGCAAGATTTGTCGAGGTATATGGTTGGGAAAGGAGAGTGAAAAGATGAGTTTGCTTGCGGGGTAGACCATTAGACAGAGAGGGAGTAAATAATTTCGAGCAAAAATCTTTATCTTTTCCTACGGATTAGCAATAACACGGGTTTTTTGCCGACTGCTAAATACATCTGTATATGTTGTTGTAGTTTTAACGAGATATACACTCCCAAGAAGGTTTTGGGGAGGGTTATAGGTGTTGAAGGCCCTTTGCTGGACATAAATTCATCTCGAAAACGATTAGGTATGACCGCATTGAACCATCTAGGTCATCCCCCCAGTAGGTAGGGTTGATGATTGAGTCGCAGTAGTTGTGAAACTATAAAACGTGTATTGCGCTTAAGAGCCCCTTGAACCTCATATGACAGTACCGTATATGGCAGAGCTTACTATATACGTGTACATCGATGGTTCTAAACTAACGGAAGGGGTAACAACCCTTGTTGGTTTTGTAGCGATGCAGATCTGGTACGTTGCGGTAACAAGCACCATAAAGCTAATAGCCCGACCATCTCGGGAACGATTTGGTATGACCACATGCAACCTTCTAGGCCATACCGCCCTCCCACCCCCTACAGCCATCAGCAGTTTGGGGTCACCAGAGTCTCGGCTGTTAATGAAACAGGATTCGCCAAGAGTAGGTGAGGTTGACAATTGGCTTGGGGAGCCTATACATATATTGCGCTGGCAACCCCTTGAGAGGGTTGCGCTATACAACTCCTTCAATCAATTTGGTATTTTAGTTGCCTCTTACGACAGGCCTACCTACCACGGCTATATTCAAAGCCCCCTAACCCGCTGGGGTAACGGAGGGGGTCGCGTCTGCTGTTAACTGTTCAGAAATAGGTAGATCCTACAGGCTGCATCATAAATTCTGGAGGAAGCTGCTTAAGCGGCAGTCGTGTCAATAATTTCGCAAAGTATTTTAACAAGAAGTGGCCTAGAATGCAAAAAAGCATTGAAAACACTTCGCTCAGGCCAGACAATATATCTACATATACTGGGTTCCCGGTCATAAAGGGATAGATGGTAACGAAAAGACCGATGAATTGGCAAAGGATAGAGCAGCCTCCGCTGAATCGACCGTAGATGTCCCAATCCGTTTGGGAGAAATCAAAAGGAGACTGTAGTTGCATATGCTCCATCAAGTAGGAAAGGCATGGGTAGAAGGGTGGGGCTGCAAAATTTCTACACATTCAGTATATGTGAGGTCTTAATTGACCCGCCAGTTCAACCTAACCTAAACTAACCAACCGAATGGAAATCAAACTTAACTAATATACCGGCGGCCGCATCCATAAGTAGACTACTACCATTTAAAGAAAAGTGCAACCTTGAAATCCAGGAAAGTGATCAGCATATAACTGTTTGTACTTTTCAATTTGTTATTGAAATTAATGGCCACTCAAAATAGTAGTGGCAACAGGTGCTCATATTTGAAATAAATCAATTTTAGTATTCTATATTGTGAAAATGTATTATTGTTCTTATTTGTTACATAATTTTCTGGCATTTGCTATATGAAATTTTGTGTGAAAATATTCAAAAACCCCAATCGCAAAAAATATAAATATTTGCATTTATTATTGGCTGAAACGATTGCCAAAATTACGTTCTATTTCTTACGATTCTTTGTTCAATAACTGCAAATATATATTTACATATACTATGCACCTACATATCTACGTCAATGTCTAGAGTACAAATAGATTTTTGAATAAGCCCATGGAACTCTTACAGATCACCTTATTGATTACCCAAAACTAAGCCGCTAAGCAAATAATATTTATTTATTTATAGAGCTAAAGTGTGGAAAGCGTTTCGTTTGAAATTTTTTCCTCACCTGACGAAAAGTGACATTAAGTTCAACATACCACCTAGTATATCCAAACCTAAGTAAGTAGATTAGGATGGATTGGTTTTCTCATAATTGCCCTGTAATCTTTAATTGTACTATCGTTTTCATTTTGTTCTTCAAGTTTTTTAAAAGAGTAAAAAACGTTTCAATCTCGCATTAATCTGCCTCGTCGCGCTAACTTGTGATAACTGAGTGAGAGCCTCCCTCCCCTATTCCACTGCTTCCATAGTAACTAGGTTCGACTAAGAGCATCTGCATGACAGGAAAATCTTTCACTAGCATAATATGTAGAACTTGGCCAGTGTAGCTGATGTGTTCTTATTTGCTGAACTATGATGATGTCCGTATACGGCTCATATCTCTCATCTTATCCCTATTTGTCGTCACCAACGCATATGGGTCCATAAACCTTTCGTAACATCTCCTCTGATGTAATAATGATCCAGAGTTCTGCACTATAAAGCAGAACGGCAGCGATAAGCAACTTGTATTTTCGAATACAGGGAGAGTACACCCCGGTGTCAATCCAACGGCCGTGGAAATGATTTTCTGACCACTCAAACCTTTATTTCTATGGATTTTACTGGTCTTTTACGACAGGCATGCCTCACCGCGAGAATAATCTAGGCTCTGCAAACCGTTGAAAAAGGTAATGCATGCGCTTTAAGCCCCTTTCGTTTTTCTCCAATTTTTTGGTACAATTTCCAAGCGTTATTCATTTGGCCATAGCTCAAGCTCTTCGCACCACGCCTTTTTCTCTCTACTTTTTTATACTCAGCTGAGCAAAGCTCACAAAGTATATTAATTTTGTTCACATAACGGCACCCTGTCACGGCATAAACTAATCGAGATAGATGTATCAAAATGATCTGGGCGAAAAAAGAAATTCATTTAGCCATGTCCGTCCGTCCGTCCGTCCGTAAACACGATAACTTGAGATATCTTAATGAAATTTGGTATGTAAGTTCCTGGGCACTCATCTCAGATCGCTATTTAAAATGAAGGAAATCGGACTATAACCACGCCTACTTTTTCGATATCGAAAGAAAAAGTGCGATAATTCATTAACAAAGATGGCTAAAGCGACGAACCTTGGTAGGTTGGTTGACCTTATGACGCAGAATAAAAAATTAGTAAAATTTTGGACAATGGGCGTGGACCGCCCATTTTTAAAAGAAGCTAATTTAAAAGTTTTACGAGCTGTCATTTGGCAGTCGTCGAAGATATTATGATGAAATTTGGCAGGGACGTTGCTCCTATATTCTAAACAAAAATTAGCAAAATCGGAGGACGAGCACGTCCACTTTAAAAAAAATTTTAAAAGTCAAATTTTAACAAAAAATTGAATATCTTTACAGTATATAAGTAAATTATGTCAACATTCAACTCCAGTAATGATATCGTGCAACAAAATGCAAAAATATAAGAAAATTTCAAAATGGGCGTGGCTCTGCCCTTTTTCATTTAATTTGTCTAGAATACTTTTAATGCCATATGTCGAACAAAAATTTACCAATCCTTGTGAAATTTGGTAAAGGCATAGCTTCTATGACGAAAACTGTTTTCTGTGAAAATGGGCGAAATCGGTTGAAGCCACGTCCAGTTTTCACACACAGTCGACCGTCTGTTCCTTCGCTCGGCCGCTAACACGATAACTTGAGCAAAAATCGATATATCTTTACTAAACTTTGTGCACGCACTTATCTGAACTCACTTTATCTTGGTATTAGAAATGGGCGAAATCTGACTATGACCACGCCCACTTTTTCGATATCGAAAATTACTAAAAATGAAAAAAATGCCATAATTCTATACCAAATACGAAAAAAGGGATGAAATATGGTGATTGGATTGGTTTTTTGACTCAAAATATAACTTTAGAAAAAAACTTTGTAAAATGGGTATGATACCTACCATATTAAGTAGAAGAAAATGAAAAAGTTCTGCAGCGGTACCCGACAGATGATGCTCTGGGTCACCCTGGTCCACATTTAGTCGATATCTCGAAAACTCCTTCACATATACAACTAAGGGCCACTCACTTTTGAAACCCTCATTAGTACTTTTAATTTGATACACATATCGTACAAACACATTCTAGAGCCACCCCTGGTACACCTATATGGTGAAATCTCGAAAAGGCGTCCACTTATAGAACTAAGGCCCACTCCCTTTTAAAATACTCATTAACACCTTTCATTTTATAATCATGTCATATCAACACATTCCAGGGTTACCCTAGGTTCATTTTCCTACATAGTGATTTTTCCTTATTTTGCAAAGGATGAAGGAAAATCGTACCAAAAAACGTCACGCTTGGTCTACAATTTGGTCGATATTTCCCAAACGAATGTGATATGGAATTAAAAACCACTTATAAACCATCTACGAAACCCTACGAAACCAACGCAGTTGAGCTCTCAGCTGAGTATGTAATGTTCGGTTACACCCGAACTTAGCCTTCCTTACTTATTTCTTTCTAAAAAACTTCTTCCTTTGACGCGGCATTCTTCGTCGTATCTGGTGTTTTTTCGTGGCCGGCAGTAACCATTTTTTTCCTCAGCAGCGGGAAGAAGTGTCTTAGAAATATTCTCCCACTGCTCATTAATTAAGCCGGATTAACCATTACGATTACAGCCTTTCGATGTCTATATTTCCTATGTTTTATATGTAAACATCTTTGCACACGATATGAAGGGGAGGGTTCGATCTGTAAGCGTAAGGTGAGTGTAAGTGAGCGTTTTTTTGGAAGTGATATGCTATATGACGAAATATAGAATGTAAGCTGAAGTGTGTATTATCACTACCCTGTAGCATGAGGTTGAATTGGCTGATCCATAAGGACCTCACATAGACTGAATGAGTTCAAAGTGTATCATAGTGCGGGAACAATTTATTTCGTAGATATGAGCGAAATAAGACTTCAAATCAGTTAATGGACGAAGGCAAAACAGCAAACCGATGAAGTAGAAAAGAGAAAGGGAAACGACGAAAGAAAAGAAGTATCTGTACCCGCTTACGGAAGCAGTGGGAGAGAGCGGCCCTCATACCACTGGAAGGGTCAGGGGGAAACCGATTTGAATTCTCTTGGTGTTATCAATTACCGACAGTGAGTCTATCTAAGAAGCGACTGGCATGACTTGTTCATCAGAATGATGATTTGGATAACAATGACAATGTTTATAGTTATCGTCACGGCTGCGCAAACAAAGGAACAGAAAGGGAAGAAAACGTAAAGAAAGGAAAGAAAAAGAAAAGCATAGGAGAGGGAAAATTAGAAGCCAAAACCGAAGCGACAACCGAAACCGTACCGAGTGTTTTTAGTCTTTTATTAATGGTTTGTTATCGATGCGTTGTCGGCTTGTTTTTGACGAGGTATAGACGAGTTACCGATTTACTATCGAGTTGTTATCGATTTATTTCTTTCCGATAGAAGTTGTTGTTTATCTATCGAAAAGTTATCGATATGTTATCGAAAAGTGATCGATTTGGTTTGTAAAAGTTATCGGCTGTCGAAAAGTTATCGATTTGTTATGAAAAAGCTATCGGTTTGTTACCGATTGATTATTGAAAAGTTATGCTTATATATCGAAAGGCTATCGAAAGGCCATCGATTTGGTATGGAAAAGTGGTCCATTTGCTATTGCAAATATATTGATTTTTTATCGAAAACTTAGCGATTTGTTATCAAAAATTTACCTATTTGCCATCGAAAAGTTATCGATTTGCTATCGGAGCATTGCTAGTTTGTTATCGAAGTCGATTTGCCCCAATCCATAAGTTGAGGTTTGCTCGAGATAGTCGAACTTTCCGACTGATAGGTCAAAAGCACCTTCCATCATTGGGCCAGCCAGCGACACCGGATCCAGGTATTTCAGGTGTCTGAAATCGTAAACCTTTATAGGTAGAGTCCCATGTTATTAATTCCTATATTCATTTACACAGTTTAAACACAGTTTGCTGTAATTTTTTTTTGGCGAGGAGGGGTAAGGTTTGGAGTATCTTTAGTTAGAACCTATATTGTTTTTAGAGATTTATGCGGAATCTGAAATAAGGCTAGACATTCTAATTGACCCGCCCTAAAGTACATAGAACTACGAAAAAGAAAATTTGATTCAAACCGATTTACAGGTGATTTTACACACCTGTGATGAAATTGTTTGTTTGGCATGTGCCTTTGTGAACATATGAATTTTGTTTGTATTGTGCGCATCAGCAGAAAATAGACCGTTAATATGAAATTCATTAAAAAGGTGTGTAGCGCATATTTTGAACCCAGTCTTCTCCCCCTCATCTCTTTACGTAAAAGTACACACAGCTTTTAGGGCCAGCTGCAGATAAATAGATGGAATTGGCTTTAAAAAGTTGACAAAACAAAACAAACGAAAAGTGCAAATAAATCATTTTTTTGGCAAAGAAAAAATCATACATACATAAATATGGCACGCAAATCGAAGACCAGGAAAAATTGTTCACCTTTGAGCGGGGCGCGGATGTACTCAAAGTTGTTTGACATTGATTATCTCAACACTCAGTTGTTCGCTGAGCAATGCTATTTCGCCAGCATTCGACAATCTCTCTAACCGATCTTAGCAAAATGATCACCCCACTAGTCCCGTCAAGCTTTCATGCCCACTAATATTTGTGGTTCTCATTGCAAAAGAAAGGTGTCGAAGAGACTAAGAGAAAGTTAAGAACTCGTAAATTCTCTTGTATTATTCTGCGCTATACACTTCTTTGTCTACGCTGCCGCTCTCATTAGTGACGTGGCACGTACCACGTATTCATTGCCGTTCGTCAACAGGCGAATACCCTCCTAGCTGATCCACATGACTGCAGTAGATGAAGCGTTCATTGGCAGCGATCTTCAAAGTCATAAACGCTATATCATTAAGTTATAGATGCATTGGCCTGGGCATAACGGTGTTGTTATGCTAAGTGGTGAAAGTGCAGATTTCCTTTAAATGAGCGTCAGATCATTTTTGTATGTAGTAAGTGTGTGTGAGTGTTGTTTTTCAAGTAGGTATGATGTGCTCGATGGCTTTCCAAGTTACTTTTTATTTTTTCTATGGATACTTTTTGAATATTTTATATTTTCGCAACGTTTTTGTTTTTGACTTCCTTTGGTGCATACCTACAGTTAGAGTTGTTGAAATAGGGAAAATTATTTGTGGCTTTGTGTCTCACGGCTTAAAAAAGTCTCCCATTGGTAGTTTGAAAAGATACATTTTGAGCGCGTATCGAGAACTGGACACTGTATGATAAACACACAAACCGATTTACGGAAGAACAGTTAAAGTATCTCTGTAAACTTTCGTTATCCCTGAAAAATGGAAAATGACGAGGGTGGTACCACTACTAACGCTTGGAAACTAGCTAACGAAGAAGATTCACATCGTCTGATATCGCTCCTATCGCTAGTAGCTAAGATACTTGAAGCCCTTCTGCTCCATTATTTCCTCACAAACCAGCAACTTGCGAACGAACTGCATGGATTGAACCAAAAATCCTACCACAGTATAGAACACGTAGCGCTAGTCTTACCCAAAGCTTTTGACACAGTCAATCACAGCACGTTGCTGCAAGACTGGAAAGACAGTGGACAGAAAGTGGACCGAAAATCATCTGTGTGGTCGCCAGGCATTGATCCAGTTCAGGAACGTAATATCAAAACCAAGATGGATTAAATATGAGATGCCACAGGGTGGGATACTAACACCGCATTTGTTTATTAATTCTATATATCAAAGCTCCCCTTCCGACCCGAAGGGGTTACCATTGTTTTCTACGCCGATGACTGCACGATAATGGCCCTGGCTCTTTTCTTTGAGTTTTTTCACCTTGCGAAATCTGGCACTATCACCGACCAAATCTTTGGTGAACTTCTTCACTACGTGGACTTTGCAAATGTCCGACCGTCCTATATCCAAAAATTTTGGTTGTGATGTTCGATCAGGATATGCATTTCAGCAAGCAAGCACTCGCACATGCAGCTGAAGCTCAGAGCCGTAACAAAATCTTCAAGTCAATCACTAGCATAACTTGGGATAATGACAGAGAAACGCTCAAAGATACTAATAAAGCAATTATCCAGCCGCTGGTAGACGACGTGACCCCAATATGGTCGCGGAGCTTACAACTAAACACACTGGAGGAAGCAGAATTGCTGCAATAGCAGATTCTGTTAAATACCCAAAAACCTGGGTATCCTAATATACTTCTCATTGGAGAGGCCTGGCCCCAGGGACGTAAGGAATCATCTCTGCAAGTATTATGAAGAAATCACAAGAATTCAGCCATTTGAACCAGATGAGCATAAACAGGCGTTCAGCCTCATCCAAGATGAGCTGCCAAAAGCCTATGCAGATAAATGCCCAGCGAACCCTTTTATCAGGGTCCAATACCCGAAGTCGAGTTGAGGAACGCAGACTTCATAGAGAGACGCGCGTTCCTCAGTTAAAATTCGATCTGGATACTGTATAAGGTTAAACCCTTACTTATCCTGAATAAACCCCGATATCCTGGATGTAATGTGTCTCCACACTGTGAGCTATATACAGCAGTGAACAGAAAAATAGCAGCGGCAATTTTTCATGAAATTTGCTCAACTAAATTCTTCTTTTTTATTTTCGATATTTTTTTAGAAAACATTTTTATGGATCTTGAAACTGAACAAATCAGTCTCAAAAACGTTTTGGAATATTCAAGAAAATTAACATAGAGACCGAATGTTTCAAATTGTGTGGTAGCGTAAAATTGGGATAACATGCCAACCTAATAAAACCGCACTGCGTTTTTTCAGCGTACGCAAACAACCGGCGTTTTTTGCCCTAACCCAAATAAACATGCGTTGCGACAATGTAAAGCATGTGTGCAAACGTCAAATCTAAATGTCACGGAAAAC
Source organism: Eurosta solidaginis (assembly GCF_040869045.1). Classification (NCBI taxonomy): domain Eukaryota; kingdom Metazoa; phylum Arthropoda; class Insecta; order Diptera; family Tephritidae; genus Eurosta; species Eurosta solidaginis. The sequence goes on along the minus strand of NC_090323.1, from coordinate 203,733,327 downwards.
AAAAATTGGAAATTGAGTTAGGTTTTCACGTAGCAAATTCAATTTGGGTTGGTCTCATACAAGTTGTATGTGCATGAGATATTTTTGACAGAAAATGACTTGCGTGCGTTTATATTAGGTTGGCTTGTAAGCCAAGTAATTTTGATATTTCCATTATCTCTCTGTTCTCTATGGAGCGGCGTCACTTTCCAGCAAGACACGAAAGTTAGTTTCAACAATGCACAAGAAGAAAAATTGGTTGAACTCAACATATTCGTATTGAAAATGCACTTAAGTAAAAGAGAATACACGAAACAGATAAAAAGAACACTTTTGGTTAAATAGACTTGCCAAATTCCATTCAAAAGCACATAAATACAGTCACTGTTTTCCCTGGTATTTAACCGACTGTGTTCTTACAGGGTCGTTACTCAAGAAATAATGAGACGCGCATATATTTCTTGGCGAAAAGAGGGCTCCACAGTGCACGTTTGCTAAAAAATCTTTAGAAAAAGGTAGCATAAAGCGTATAAATTTTCTTGAGAGGTGGATACTATTTGACAAACGAACATTTTCTTGAGCATTTTTTGTATGGAATTTTTAATTTCTTGCGATGTGTGTACCGCGCTTAAGCAATAAAGCAAATATAAAGAGGATGGTGGTTAGGCGGCTGTCAGTTTCAGTGAGCTATCCGTGGTTCCAATCTCGGTAAAACCTTTGAAAAAAACATTATGCAGTTGTCTGACGACGATGACGTGGCGATTTTAGTTCTTAAAAATTATTCGAGAAAATTTTCGAAAATTTCGAACTTTTTTTAGAGTTTTCTGATTTTTTTGAGTATGTAGTTTTGCAGTCCAATAAATTTTTTCGTAAGAGTGTTTTAGATTCATTTCATTTCATTTATTTATTTGAGTCTATAGTTATAACGACCTTACTGACAAGATAACAATATTGACTTAGAACTAAAGACTTACTATCTTAAAATACATTTACAAACTAATGGTAATGAGATATGAGCTTTGATAAAAATAAGGATCTAGGCATCGCAAAGTCTAAATCAAGATTATTAAAGATTTTATTACACTCAGTTAAAGCCCTCATTATGGGCGAAAAATTATAATAGTTGTATTTAGTGATTTTTATATGGAAGGTTAAGTTAGATCTTAACATCCTACTAGGTACATTGAAGTTTAGGAACCCGAGAAGATCCGGAGAATCAATGAAGCCACTATGAAGGTCAACAATGAACATAAGAGAATGAATAGTCCTTCTGCAAGCTAGAGATTTTACATCAATAAGCATACACCGGTCTAGATAAGATGGGATAGGCTCATTAAAATGAAGTGGCGGCAAAGTAAACCTAATGAAACACCTCTGTACTCTTTCCAATCTGAGGGAATGTGAGGCATAGATCAGGTTCCAGGTTATGGAAGCATACTCCAATTTAGACCGCACCAGGAATTATAGAGCATCTTCCTTGTATAAGGATCTTTAAAATCTTTAGCATATCGCTTTACAAAAGCTAAGTTAGAGTAGGCCTTAGGGATAATGTAGTTGACATGGTTAACGAAAGAATAACCTGAGTCAAAAAGCATACCGAGATCCAGAAATTCAGTTACTGCACTGAGTTCAGTACTTAAGAGTGAGTATGCAGAGGGAAATCGAATTATTGTTTTCGAAAATGTCATATGGTAACAAAGTAGAACTTTTTTTTTAAATGGGCGAAGATTCGAAACACCCTTGGGGAAGAAATTGTCAAAAATCAATGTGCATGTTGAGAGACTTATAAGTTGTACTTTGCACTAAAATTGATTGCGCTACAGACTGCATACTCAAAAAATTTCAAAATAAAATTCCGAAATTTTCGAATTTTCGAATTTTTTCGAAAAAGTTTTTGAGGATTGAATATTTTCAGTATCGAACTTAAAAGAAGTTTTTTTTAATATCGGAATGAAAAAAAGAAGAAATAAATAAAAACAAGTAAGCAAGGTTAAGTTCGGGTGTAACCGAACATTACATACTCAGTTGAGAGCTATGGTGACAACATAAGGGAAAATAACCATGCAGGAAAATGAACCGAGGGAAACCCTGGAATGTGTTTGTATGACATGTGTATCAAATGAAAGGCATTAAAGAGTATTTTCTGAGGGACGCCATTTAGGGATATCGCCATAAAGGTGGATCAGGGTTGACTCTAGAATTTGTTTGTACGATATGGGTATCAAATGAAAGGTGTTAATGAGTATTTTAAAAGGGAGTAATCCTTAGTTTCATAGGTGGACGCCGTTTCGAGATATCTCCATAAATGTGGACCAGGGGTGACCCTAGAATTTGTTTGTACAATATGGATATCAAAAGAAAGGTGTTAATGAGTATTTTAAAAGGGAAAAATCCTTAGTTCCATAGGTGGACGCCGTTTCGAGATATCGCCATAAAGGTGGACCAGGGGTGACCCTAGAATTTGTTTGTACGATATGGGTATCAAATTAAAGGTATTAATGAGGGTTTTAAAAGGGAGTGGTGGTAGTTGTATAGGTGGTCGCCTTTTCGAGATATCGCCATAAAGGTGGACCAGGGGTGACTCTAGACTACGTTTGTACAATATGGGTATCAAAAGAAAGGTGTTAATGAGTGTTTTAAAAGGGAGTGGGCCTTAGTATTATAGGTGGACGCCTTTTCGAGGTATCGCAATAAAGGTGGACCAGGGGTGACTCTAGACTTTGTTTGTACGATATGGGTATCAAATCAAACGTTTTGATGAGTATTTTTAAAAGGGAGTGGGCCTTAGTGCTATAGGTGGACGCCTTTTCGATGTATCGCAATAAAGGTGGACCAGGGGTGACTCTAGACTTTGTTTGTACGATATGGGTATCAAATGAAAGGTGTTAATGAGTATTTTAAAAGGGCGTGGGGCTTAGTTCTATAGGTGCACGCCTTTTCGACATATCGCCATAAAGGTGGACCAGGGTGACTCTAGACTTTGTTTGTACGATATGGGTATCAAATGAAAGGTGTTAATGAGTATTTTAAAAGGGAGTGGGCTTTAGTACTATAGGTGGACGCCTTTTCGACATATCGCCATAAAGGTGGACCAGGGGTGACTCTAGACTTTGTTTGTACGATATGGGTATCAAATGAAAGGTGTTAATGAGTATTTTAAAAGGGAGTGGGCCTTAGTACTATAGGTGGACGCCTTTTCGAGGTATCGCAATAAAGGTGGACCAGGGGTGACTCTAGACTTTGTTTGTACGCTATGGGTATCAAATGAAAGGTGTAAATGAGTATTTTAAAAGGGCGTGGGGCTTAGTTCCATAGGTGGACGCCTTTTCGACATATCGCCAGAAAGGTGGACCAGGGGTGACTCTAGAATGTGTTTTGTACGATACTGGTATCAAATTAAAGGTATTAATGAGAGTTTTAAAAGGGAGTGGTGGTAGTTGTATATGTGAAGGCGTTTTCCAGATATCGACCAAAATGTGGAGCAGGGTGACCCAGAACATCATCTGTTGGATACCGCTAATTTATTTATATATGTAATACCTGCCAAGATTTCAAGGGCTTTTTTATTTCGCCCTGCAGAACTTTTTCATTTTCTTCTACTTAATATAGTAGGTGTCACAACCATTTTACAAAGTTTTTTCTAAAGTTATATTTCGTGTCAATAAACCAATCCAATTACCATGTTTCATCCCTTTTTTCGTATTTGGTATAGAATTATGGCATTTTTTTCATTTTTCGTAATTTTCGATATCGAAAAAGTGGGCGTGGTCATAGTCGGATTTCGTTCATTTTTTATACCAAGATAAAGTGAGTTCAGATAAGTACGTGAACTAAGTTCAGTAAAGATATGTGGATTTTTGCTCAAGTTATCGTGTTAACGGCCAAGCGGAAGGACAGACGGACGACTTTGTATAAAAACTGGGCGCGGCTTCAACCGATTTCGCCCATTTTCACAGAAAACAGTTAACGTAATAGAATCTATGCCCCTACCAAATTTCAAAAGGATTGGTAAATTTTTGTTCGACTTATGGCATTAAAAGTATCCTAGACAAATTAAACGAAAAAGGGCGGAGCCACGCCCATTTTGAAATTTTATTTTATTTTTGTATTTTATTGCACCATATCATTACTGGAGTTGAATGTTTACATAATTTACTTATATACTGTAAAGATATTAAATTTTTTTTTAAAATTTTACTTAAAAAAAAATTTTTTTTTTTAAAGTGGGCGCAGTCCTTCTCCGATTTCATCATGATATCTTCAACGACTGCCAAATTACAGCTTGCAAAACTTTTAAACTACCTTCTTTTAAAAGTGGGCGGTGCCACGCCCATTGTCCAAAATTTTACTAATTTTCTATTCTGCGTCATAAGTTCAACTCACCTACCAAATTTCATCGCTTTATCTGTCTTTGGTAATGAATTATTGCACTTTTTCGGTTTTTCGAAATTTTCGATATCGAAAAAGTGGGCGTGGTTATAGTCCGATATCGTTCATTTTAAATAGCGATCTGAGATGAGTGCTCAGGAACCTACATACCAAATTTCATCAAGATACTTTACTCAAGTTATCGTGTTAACGGACGGACGGACGGACATGGCTCAATCAAATTTTTTTTCGATCCTGATGATTTTGATATATGGAAGTCTATATCTATCTCGATTCCCTTATACCTGTACAACCAACCGTTATCCAATCAAACTTAATATACTCTGTGAGCTCTGCTCAACTGAGTATAAAGAAGTGATGCAATCTGTTCGCTGCTGTATTCTTTATTATTTAATGTACTTATTTCAATTTCTGCCGCTGTATCTTACATATGCAGCTAGAACATACACACTGAGTGCTGCTTATGTTCTTCCTTGCTCTCAAATAAAAACAAACAAAAAAATTACTAGAGATTTATTTTTAAAATATCACACTTGTTTTGGGCCAGCAGGCAGCACACGATCTGCTCAGCTGTCTCCCGCAATAGTGAAAACGAGGGAGGCCTCTTTGTTGTAATATCCTAAATGAGCAGCTGCTAACATGCTGCTGCAGCCACCAGCTCCACCACCGCCATTGCCATCCCTACACCACCACTGCGAATTGCCACCGGCATAGTAGCACGGCAACGACCACCGTCATTCGTCGCGGCATTGTGGTTTCAGCGTCAACACCACCACCACCACCACCGCCAACGGCATGCCATCAGCATCAGCATCCTATATATAGTCTTTCCCTCTCCTGTCGCTTAGCTCCACAACGATTAGCGATCAACGATCGACGCCAATTGTACCCCTTACGTCGTCGAAAACAAGCGCTGCACGTTTGCATGCGTCGCTCAAAACATTTTTGAAACATGTAAAAATGTAAGTGGTATTTTGAAAATCATTTCAGTACTTTTTGAGATTTCCAAGTGATTGAACGTGTACACAGCTAAAATTAATATCAAAGAATATTTATACGAATTTTTTAACATACATTCTCTATACTACGAGTAGGAGATAAATAAACAGTCTTGAAATATTATTTATTTATTTACCAAAAAAAAAAAGTATTTTATCGAATTGTGCAGAATAAGTGGAAAATTAAAATCAATAAAAAAAGTTGCTTCAAATTATTGCAAAGAAAATTTTTGGCATTTGCTTGTGCATGTGCGTTTGGTGATTTTATATTTTCATAATTCTCGATCTACAGCAAGTAATTAAAATTATTAAAAAAAAAAAATATTAGAAAAAAGAAAAAAAAAATTTTAAACATTTTATTCAAAAAAAAAAAAAAAGTTTAAAAACACTGAAACTTTGAATGTGTTTGGCTAATAAGACACATTTTTATTAAAAAAAATGAACTTTTAAAATTTTTTAATGAGAAAAAAAAACATTAAAAACTCACACAAATTTTTGAAAAATATAAACGTTCAATTTCCAACGTACATATATGTACATGTGCATACCTCACGGTTCCAGCATTTGTATTTAGAAAGCGTATTTGCACCGCTACTTCCCAAGGGACTGAAAGCAGCTTGGCACCCGCTCGTACATATCTACATATGTATGTACGTGCCTCAATCGTCGCGTTGATCATTTCTCGTCTACTCAACGCTGAATCATTAATCTAAATTTTTTCTGTGTATCAACACTTCAATAACGAAGGCACCAAAAAAAAAACAAAAAAAATAATAGTGTACTCAAATTGGAAATTGCAAATTTCACGGTTATTGACGATCAGACAAAAATTAGTCAAAAATTCGTACGCCATATTATTTGGGTGAGTTTTTAAAAATGCATTTTTTCTGAATGGAATTCTGTTTTTCGTTATGCATATGCACTGTTTACAAAAATAATAAAATATCATTGCGCAAAATATTTTGAGTAAACATTTTCAAACAAAAACGCAACTTGCTCAGATATGGAGCTTTCCATGCCAACTCAACTACCCAATGGAATTTTATCACTGATTTCGCTAACACTTTTTTAACGTTCGGAAAAGATTTCTGCAAAGTTTTTGTTTCATCCCCATCGATTGTTATGACTTTTGAAAAACTTCGTGATTTAAAAAACAAAAATTTGTTTAATTACTTTAGTGAAAAAACTCCCGAATTAAAAAAAATTGTTTGTTTCGGATAAGCCGTTTCTTTGTTATCAAGCGGGAATTTTATTTTGGCCTTAAAAAATAAAAGTCCGGATTTAACTTTTATTTCCGGATTTTTATTTTTAAAAGTCCGAGTGTAACTAGTTCTATCGGACTGAAAAAATAAAAACGCGAAAATAATTTGATCCAAATATATTAAAAGTCCAAAATTAATAGTTTTGCAAGGAATTATATTATAAAAGGAATAACAGTTTCTGCCTCTGATTTTTTCCACTTAAGAAAAAATGTATCATAAGAATAATAATGGCAAAAAATTATTGTTATGGCTTTGACCCAATTCGAACCCACGACCTTATTTTTTTTAATTTTCAATTGCTTCTGTTTCAAGATTAAATCAATAGATTTTTTTTTTAATTTCGAAAGTTATTTTGGGTAATATTTTTGAAATTTCATATTGATTTTTTTTGTATCTACAATTCGCTAGAAGTTCTTTACTTTGGGATTTTGATTTGTAAGATCTAAAAAAAATTATCCAAACAATATATCATAAAACTTTTAATCTAACTGTTTATTAATCATTTAAAACGTTAGATTTCCAAAAATATATCTACCGTAGCTCACACATTTTTTTAGCACTTCGATAATATTTTTCAAAGTTTTAGTTAGTTAATGGAAAACAATCATAAACATTTAGTTTCGAAAATTTTTATAAAAAAATAAAAAAAAAAATAATCATGTTCTACATTTTTTTAAATTTGAAGTAAGATATGCCAAATTTTTTTTGGTACTAAAAAAAAGTTCATCGAAAAAACAAATTTAAAAAAATGGATTACAAAGCGGAGCATTTTCCACTATGGTGTTAAAAAAACTTAAAATTTTTCTGAAAAAATTATCCAAAAAAATTTCATAACATTTGATTATTTTTTATTTAAAAATTTTCAACAACATAAAAAAGTTTTCACTAAGGTATAAGAAAATCCTGAAAATTAAAAAGTTATTTAAAAAGAAAAAATTAAAAAAAGAAAAAAATTATGGAAATTATTTTCTAAAGGTATTGCAAATTTAAAATTTAATGAAAAAAAAACATGGAAAAAATCATAGAAACCATTTAAAATTTCTGCGAAAACTGTAATGCACAATTCATAGGTTCATAGGTTCGATGTGTTGTTTAGGCATGGAAAGCCCCATACACATATTCAAATAACTACATTAGGGCCTTCGTTGCTTGCCTATTGTGGGCTTTAGCGGCCGTTCCATCAATTTAATTTCGCTCTTAAAACATCTTCAAAAAAAAAAAAAAAAGTTAATGCCTAGTTTTCCAAATTAACTCTGGTATATTTTTTGTTTTATTTTAAAACCATCTGATCCCTGTGGCGAAAATTCGAGACGGCCATGCAAAGCACTAGTTTCGCGCTACAGTTTTAATGACTACTTCCCCGGATGCAGGGCGGGACAGTTAGTAGCCATATTTGTACCAACAGCGCAGAAGTCTGAGCGATATGTATTTAAATTAATTATTCATAGGCTGCGATTATTTCAGAACCACCCAACTAGTGCTGTCTCGATGCTGAGCTCGAGATCATCCTATCTCGATTGAGAAAATACAGTTTTTCAGATTTTTTGCCCAAACACGCTATTGTAAGAATTTGATTACAGAAATTCCCATTTTAGAAAACAGTTTTTTGTAATACAACCTAATTTGGATCAAAATATACTGAGTTTATGTTTGTCGGGCATTTATGGCACTATCAATCAGAAAAAAAATGTGCGTGCGGAATAGCGCTTACGGTTTCTTTTCGACACAAACGCGAATCTCGAAATACTCAAAAACACCGCAAGATTCCCCACATTAAACGTAGTCGCTGCGTTTCTAGTATTATATTTAGAGATTGTGATTACTTCTCGCACACAAGCGAGAATTACGAGACTGGAAAATTTGAGAACTTTGCTTCTCGTGTTACTCTCACAAATCTCGAAATAATCGGAAAGTTCGGGAGCTTCCTGGCGTTCAATGAAGTCGGTACATTGCCAATAATTTATGTAGAGCTTACGATGGCTTGTTGAACATACAAGAAAATTTCAAAGCTCTACACTTCGTCTCAAAATACTCAAAGTACGCGAAGCCGATACTCGCGAGAAATTGCATCTCAGCTCTATTACGGAATAACGAATAACAGCAAATAAAAAACCGAAAATTTCAGTACAAATATTTTCGGACAAAAATTTCGAGAAATTCAAAAATTATATATAATTTTCTATAATAAAAAACTTCTTTTGAATGTGTTTATAAAGAGTTAATAATGGTTATTACTAGGCAACCACATTTGTAACAGCAGCAGAAAGAAAATTTTATTAAAGTAGGAACACCCCAATGTACATAATAATTATAGGTATTTAAGAGTCAAATATTTACGCGTGTTGGTTTTCGAAAATGGCCAAAATCATTCTACTAAATTCAATTAGAGGAATTCTTGTGAAATTTTCTTGAAAAAACATTTAGTCATACGGTATATTTACATTTTATTATATTGTTTTTATTTTTTATATCAGTTTTTATATTTGGTCTGGTTTTGCACTAGATTTATATTATATATGTAATAATCCTATATTGCTAATACAAACTGCTCGCAATGTGTTTTGAATTCAATCAATAAAAGACAGCCTATAAAATTTTTGTGATTGTAGCAGCATAAGTGTGACAAGAAAAAATTAAAATTTAGGTACGTTCGGTTATTGAATACAAAAACAAAAACGTTTAAACACTCGGCACTCTGATGTTTAGGAATGTACCTAGCCTTTTGTAGCAATATAGGAGTATTACATATATGATTTATATATTTGAATGTTTCAAACAAATAATCACTGAAAGAAAAATACTGGTAAAATCAACCGAAATACGGGTGAATTCAACCGAAATTTCTGTCACTTTTTATCCATTGCAACAAGATATTGGAGCAACTGCGCAAAAATCGTTGATTCCTAATTGACGCTTTTAGTAGCCGAATGAATAAAAAAAGTTGTTGCGACAGCTTTGTACGAAGGTACTTATGTTGCTATATACATACATACGTAAATATGTGAATATATAAATACGCATGCTTGCTACATATACATACATATGTACGCCCTTACTAACCGAACTTCAATTGGGCGTACATCAAATATGCTGGCACACATTAAACATTACACACTTTATTATTTTGTTTTATTAAACGCACTTTCACCAAATTTTTTATTTTATAATTTATTTAATTTATAGTTTTGAACTTCGCTTTGCAAATAGAAATGAAAATAGTAGTCACAAAACTGATTCTCAATTCTTTCAGTTGCAGCTCAGCTCATTCTTCTCTCGCATGTAGTTGCCACACTTGATTGTTTCGAACAAAACTTGTAGTATAAATGTTTGACATAACATTTTAAATAGAGAACTTGTAAGTTATAGAAAAGTAAAGAATCAAATCACAGGAAGGTAATTCACCACTGTTGTAACTTTACATGTAATTCGGCAAGGTAAATTTTCGTAACACTTTAAGTTGAAACGATTCCAAAACAACTCAAACTTTTATGTTGTCGGAAACATCAACATTAAAAAAGGATGTTTTTTATTATCTTATTAGATTCGTTCGCGTGAGTGAAAATTCGTAAAAACTTGAACAAAATATTACTAACTTTGGAAAAATCCTGTTCGTTCAAACAAAACTTTTACAAAAAAGGGCGCAATTTTGCATTTCGCTTGGAGGCGAAGTTGCAACATTGTACCCGATAAATAGGTGTCCCGGTATCTCATAATTTTTTGCACACTAAATTCAAAAAAGGGTTTTTCGTTTTGTATTGATAACTGAAAAACTAGTTTTTTGTTGTTTTCCTATTTTGTGTGTTTTTTCGATTTGGTGGTTTTCTTATTTTGGTGTTTTCTTAACAAGTGGCACCATCGTCATGAGTACAAGGTAGAGAGCGCAGTGAGCGTAAAATTCTGTTTGAAAATTGCTGATGTATTGACTGTTGATCGCTGTTGAAATGACCAGTTAGATCAGTTGTGTTAACAGAAAAATTAGTTAGATTGATTAGGAATCTGTCAATTTTACAGAATTTTGTTAACTTAAGGGCGACAATTTCTCTTCTGTTGATATGACTAAACTAATTTGTTCGCTTTACAAAGAACTCCGTCGAATTAACCATAATTCGATCAATTTCACCGAATCTCCGTTAAGTCAAGAACAACAGAACCGATTTTTTTTTGATTTTACTAGCACCATTTCTTTCAGTGTAGGACATCAATTATAGGCATATATATATATTTTTTTTTTAATGTTATAGCCTAGAATAATAGATATTTCAGAATTCTTGGCAAAACTCCCCAGGACCCAGCCATAGGTAAACAAAAATCATAAGTTTTTGTTTTTAGATCTACACCCTGCCGGAACAGTTTGTATGACACCCAAATTTTATTTTCAACTTTAATACCATCTTTCCATGTGTACACGACATACTGATCTACACTGGATGGATGTAGATGTCGGATAACAATTTACTCAGAGTCGCCTTTCTATATTTATCCAATTGTTCAAACATTTTGGTACCTTGTGAAGGCATGCAAATCATAAACCTCACCCAACTGTTCGAGAATACCTCTATTGCGTTCCTATTAATAATTACAATTATATTGTACTTGAAACGGCGTTCAACTACATATTTAAGTTTTAAAAATTACAATTATATATTATTTGAAATATTTTAGCGTAACCATCTTTTATCAGATAAATTATAGCGGGATGCATACGACAAATGTCATTTGTCGCTATAATTTCTAAAATTATTTACATCATCTGTACTTAAGTACCGACATCAACAATTCGTGTAAGAATACTGAGGTACAACTGCATTCTAATTGCCGCCAAAAAGACGTCAGCGGAAAATATTTAAAAATTATCATAATGCTAACACTTGTTTCGAGAACTATGATTATTATTTATTTTGTAATGAAGCATGCATATGTATACATTAGGGTGGTTCAGACCCCGTTTTTTATACTCAGCTGAGCAGAGCTCACAGAGTATATTAACTTTGTTCGCATAACGGTACCCCGTAACGGTATAAACTAATCGAGATAGATATAGACTTCTATATATCAAAATGATCTGGGCGAAAAAAAAAAATCATTTAGCCATGTCCGTCCGCCCGTCCGTCTGTCTGTCCGTGAACACGATAACTTGAGTAAGTTTTGAGGTATCTTGATGAAATTTGGTATGTAAGTTCCTGGGCACTCATCTCAGATCGCTATTTAAAATGAACGAAATCGGACTATAACCACGGCCACTATTTCGATATCGAAAATTTCGAAAAACGGAAAAAGTGCGATAATTCATTACCAAAGACGGATAAAGCGATGAAACTTGGTAGGTGGGTTCTGCGTCATAGAATAGAAAACTAGTAAAATTCTTGTACAATGGGCCCGGCACCGCCCACTATTAAAAGAAGGTAATTTAAAAGTTTTGCAAGCTGTAATTTGGCAGTCGTTGAAGATATCATGATGAAGTTTGGCAGGAACGTTACTCCTATTACTATATGTGTGCTAAGTAAAAATTAGCAAAATCGGATGACGAACACGCCCATTTAAAAAAAAAAAAATTTAAAAGTCAAATTTTAACAAAAAATTGTATATCTTTACAGTATATAAGTAAATTATGTCAAAATTCAACTCTAGTAATGATATGGTGCAACAAAATACAAAAATAAAAGAAAATTTCAAAATGGGAGTTTAATTAGAGGAAATTGTAAAAGTTCTTCAGGGCGAAATCAAAAGCCCTTGGAATCATGGCAGGAATACTGTTCGTGGTATTGTATATATAAATAATTTAGCGGTATCCGACAGATGATGTTCTAGGTCACCCTGGTCCTCATTTTGCTCGATATCTCCAAAACGCCTTTACATATACAACTAAAGGCTACTCCCTTATAAAACCCTCATTAATACCTTTAATTTGATACCCATATCGTACAAACACCTTCTAGAGTCACCCCTGGTCCACCTTTATGTCGATAACTCGAAAAAGCGTCCACCTATAGAACTAAGGTTCACTCGCTTTTAAAATACTCCCTACCACCTTTTATTTGATACCCATATCGTACAAACAAATTCTAGAGTCAGTCCTGGTCCACCTTTATGGCGATATCCCTAAATGGCGCCCACCCATAGAACTATGGCCTACTCCCTCTTAAAATACTCTTTAATACTCTCCATTTGATACACATGTCATACAAACACATTCCAGGGTTACCCTAGGTTCATTTTTCTACATGGTGATTTTCCCTTATTTTGTCTCCATAGCTCTCAGGTGAGTATGTAATTGTAGGTTACACCCGAACTTACCCTTCCTTACTTGTTTTCTTTTTTTGATATTCGAAATACAATAATGGCACCTAACCGCCTAGGCGATGTTGGCACAACTTAGTTTTCAAGTTATTACTTCTCGGAGATATGCTAGATGCTAGCTGGGAGTATCAAGAGACATTAAGTCTTACTTCACCTTTTTTATTTTCTACTCAATAGAGGTATATCTCCCTTCCCCTCTTGTCACCCCCCTGCGGGCTAGAGGCAAAGAATATGCACGCAGTAGGTATACCGATCGTAAAATACTTAGTGATATTAGTGACGAATTTCAATAAGGCTAACCAAGCCTGGAGTGGCATTTCTTCGAAGGGAGTGAATGTGGTGTATCATCCGCGTGACCCTATCACAGTCGATGAAAACTGATTCAAGGGGTTAATAAGCGCAATACGAAGCTTTATAGCTTCAAAGCTTCCGCAACGCAATTGTCAACCTCACCTACGCAAGGGGAATCCTGTTACAAATATGAATGTATCTTACATATTTAGCAGGCGAGGGTGTGACGACCCCAAGTACCGCGTGAAGCAGGATAAGCTAATCCTGACCTGATACAATGTATCGTAGATGTTTGTATTCAGGTCTTGAGTCTGCCTTGAGGATTCGCATGAATCGCGGGGGTTGTGGTTTCATATCGTATTTTGGTGGTTGTTCACCCTCGTGGAAGTTAACAATAAAGCATACTTAATGAAACTATGCAGTCTCTGCTTCGTTGGAGTTGGCAATAGAGCATTCTCTTCGGAGTAATGCGGTCACTTCCGTCTTCGAATCGGACAATAAAGCATAAAGTTTACTCATGGTTCGCCCACAGCGTTAAACTACATCTTTACCTATTCTAACCTAAGCAAATATATATTTAAAACTCTTCTGCGGAAGGTCAAAGAAAAGGTTGATCCCATCCGAAAATTTTACACGTTGTTTAAACTAATATAACCTGGTGAGAAAACTGAAGATAAGACAGATACCTATGTTGTTTTTGTTGTTGTTGTTGTAGCGATAAGGAATCCCCCGAAAGTTATGGGGAGTGTTATCGATGTTGATGGTCCATGCAGATCCGGTACGTTCCGGTTACAAGCACCATTAAGGTACTAACGCGACCATATCGGCAACGCAGATGCCTATCTTTTGTGGGTTTGTACTGACTCTTCTGTTTGAAATGTTTGAACTGCTTTAGGCTATGTTCACCGATGGCTTCTGATCTAGAGTAAATGTGATCAGTACCTGTGATTAATGAAGATGTATATTTTATAGATGACGTGGAAGTAGTTATTCACAGCGACGAGACATTTCAATTATGACGTATTGGAAAGGTTGAATCGCAGCCCTTTAATCGTGAAGCAGATTTTGTTTATTCTTATTACTGGTGCTCAGAACGGGTTATTTACATCACCTAATACTTTTATTAAAATTATGGAATTGTATCATGTATCTGATGAGCCCTAGCATTAGAAAATATTAGAGCGAAATATTTATGCTTTTAATAGAATGGTAATAGAATTCAAGGTTGCATTGCCTTGCAACTGGATGCCATTACCCAGAAAATGGTGGGATAGACTTCATATCATACCAAGATAAGTCCTTGTGATTGAAACGCGCGATTACAAGCTAATTTGGTACCAATGATTCGGCTACGAATTGTTGAGGTTGGCAACATGAAAATGATAGTTGAGACATTGATCATGCAATTAGATCCGTATTTGACACCGTAGGGTTGGGTTTTCCATTGACAGGTACTCACGTTATGCATATTGAATAATTCTCCTGTGGCCAAATTCATATGGTGACTGGAATATTTTCTAGACCTGAGCTTTTTATCTAGTTTTCCCTTACAGTATCAGGTTAAAGAAATCACATAATAGGGAGTCGATTGTTTTAAGTTCCGAATGGCTCGGAGTCAATCCTAACGGAGCTGCATAAGCTTCTTGCGCTATCTAAAGTTGAAGCCACAAAGAGATGATTTGTTTATATTTTCCTATCGTTGGTCTACTCCAGGATTTAGCGTGAAGTGGAAATCCGGCTGATAGCAGACTTATCAAATCTAATGAAGTCCAAATCTTTGATCAAACCCGACATTGGCTTGAGTGTTAATCTGGAGGCACAGTACCATGATCTTGAAATTTTCCGCTACTCTTGGGCTACTTTCTTCCCCCTTCGCGAAAAATTCAGATGAGTGTTTTCTGCGTTGACACTGTTAGTTTTATTTTGGGTTTGCACACTTAAGTTTTATAATTATCTTTAAAACGTTTGGTATAGCTTTCATCAGAGAAAAAGTTCTCGTCCCACTTGCGCAAGGTGCAAGGAGTAACCCAAAGTCAGTGCACAAACTGTATGTAAATTACATATAACTCACAGCTTACAAATCTTAAAAATGTCTCAAACCGAGTATGAAGGATTGGCCCCACAGAGGCTGCGTATGTCTGCAGCGACCATTGGTTTTAATTACCACATTTTGCACCTAAGTAGATTGCTTCCGTTGGCCAGCACCACGGCGTATTTGTCGGTATTGATCATGGCCGCTAAACTCTTGGCAGCCATACTCGATTACAATCCAGTTATTGTGAATAGGGCACTTAGAAAAAAGCTGGATACAAATTATATTGTGACGAATATCAGCATTACTAAGCTGTTAGTTAATAATCACGCAACAACAAAGACATGAAGCAGCTACTCTTATGTAAATGTACACATTAAAGCTAGCCACACTTATGTACAAGGCAACCAAGAGATACCTCACACACACAGATCTAGCCATCAGCCGAAGTAGTTACTCAAACATACACACGCATATGGCTATGGGAGAGGCGTGGACTAAAGATATACATGTATATAGCTGGTACCTAACCAAGCATGAGCTAAAATTGTTTAGAAATTACTAGACTTTAGGAGAAATGGGTGCACGAGGAAACCGATAGTATAAAAGCAGCGCAAGCTGAGTAATAGTGAAACAGTTTGATTTAAACACGCTATGAGTTGCGAAGTGAAGTATAATTGTGAAGTATAATTGTACTACTCCCAAAATAGTCTAATAAAGACCATTTTGCAATACAGAATATTGGAGTTATTTATTCGACAGTTCAGCGATTCGAACGTTAGCAGAAGGTTTCAAATAAGCAGAATTTCCCTAAAGTTCGTTACAATATCATTTACGCAACGAATGTGCAATTTGTCAATCAACATGTTCTCTGGCAAATATCATAATTTTGTTCGTCTACCAGCTGATGATAGACAGTGCCTATGCCGTACGTCACACTAATGAAGATACAGTCTCTGTTTGTACGAACCAATTGCATTTATGTTTCTGCAATTAATGTCAAGTTTAATAACTGTTTTTTTTTTACTTATAATTATTAAAACAAATTCGTTGAAAATATAATTCTCTAAAGAAATTTTATTTTTGAATGCAATCATATAAATACTTCCCAGTGAACCCAGTATCGCACTACAGGTTCAATGCCCAAATCCGAACTGGTCCTAATCGAACGCAGATGGGGGCAGTTGGTAGCCACACTTACCCCAACAGCGCTTAAGTCTGAGCTATATAGTGTGGTGGTAGCGTCCTCCGCCTACCACACCGAAAAACGATTTTGTTTGTTCAGAAAACTATGATTCTTAAGTTGAGGAACAACTTGAGCTCAAAATTGATGAAAATGATTTTTATACCCAGCGTGTGCTTATACACAAGGGTATTATAACTGTAATTGTATAACGGTTGTACGTTATGGAATAAAGGAATCAAGATAGATATAGACTTCCTTATATCACAACTATCAATACTTAAATCGAGTTATTTTGATTGAGTCATGGCCGTCCGTCCGTTAACATGACAACTTGAGCAAAAATTGAGATAACTTTATGAATTCAGTGTCAGTCAGTGTGACTCATCTGGACGTTTTCGTCCGTTTTGAAATTGTGCGCAATATAACGTTAACCACGCCCACTTTTTCGATATCGAAAATTTCGAAAAAGGAAAAAAACGACACATTAATAGCCACTGTGAATTGATGAAGCTACCCCCAGCGGCTTAGGGGGCTTAGAATATACCCGCGGCAGGTATGCCTCTCGTAAGAGGCGACTAAAATACCAAATTGATTCAAGGGGTTGTGTAGGGCAATCTTTTCAAGGGATTGCCAGCGCAATACATAACTTCTCTAATCCAATTGTCAACCTCACCTACCAGTGGCGAATCCTTTCCTTAACAGCCGAGGCCCTGGCGATCCCAAGTTCCTCATGGATCTAGGGGGTTGGAGGGCGTTATGGCCTAGAAGGTTTCATGTGGTCAAACGAAATGGTGCTTGTTACTGGAACGCAGCGGATCTGAATCCGGCAAGGGATCTTCAACATCCATAACGCTCCTCAGGGCCTTCGGGGAGTGTCGCTAACGCTACAACAACAACAACAAGTGATGAAGCTTGACGAGAGGACTAACTTTATAAAGAAAAATAGAAATTTGATAAAATTTTCGAAAAAAGGCACATTTAGTAGAAGAAATTTAAATTTAAAAATTGTATGACCCGTAAATTAAAAGCGTCAGTATCTTTGCAATTTGGCAGAAGTATGGTTTTTACGCAGGTCGGTATATAATGCTCGGCTTCGCTCGAACTTAGACTTCCTTACCGAACTTTTCCACATTGATTTGGTTTTGGGCAAAAGTATTAATTCCGCTTAATCGAAACTTTCGCTATGTTATTTATATAAGAACAAGGGTATCAGTTTCAGATCTATTCAGAACACTTCTTGTCCTTCTATCGCCCTTGATATTGCATAACCCGTGGTAACCTTCTTGTTGGTTTTTCTTTTTCATTTAAAAATTTCAAGTTTTCCATGATTATACCAAAATTGTAGGCCTACTTTGATGCTTATTATTCGTTTATTTCCTTCTGCTGAGCCCCAACGTGTCTGTTCAGCAGCCAACTCATCTCTCTTTCATCTATAACCCGGAACCAAGATAGAGATTTCTAGAGAATCCCAGTAGTTCCGGGACCCAAAAATTGGTACAGGTTGCGTGCATAAATATATTCCAAAATTTAATATACCTACCTGATGTAGAATCAAGATATTGCTATACCCTTTCGGAGTATCCTTTCAGCATTCAGACTGCCTTTACATTGTATAGGAAAATCGAGCAAAAGTAGGCATAATATGAGATCTACACCTGACGTGGGGCAGCTCCATTGACAACACCGCATGAGACATATCTCAGCACAGGCCGCACCACCGCCTCATTACTCCTGAACCTAAAAAATATGACTTAAAACCAAAATCAGCATGTGTTTAAATTTTTTCCAGTACATTATTTATAGAAATGGTCTACAACAGAAAATGAGATAACACCATCTATAGCTCCCAGCGCCTCTGCTGATATCATGAATTTAAGAAAAAAGAGGCGAGATCCAAATCCTTAATGGTCTCTCCACACCTGGGTTTTCAAAGCGCCTTTCACATCAACAAATGCGGCATGTATAAATTATTTCGGCAGAGGGAAATTCTCCACTATTCGCGCCACTTCATGCAGTTCTAAATAATAATAAAAAAAAATTAATAATAAAACGTGCTTTGCACACAGAGTATATAAACTTTGATTGTATAACTGTTGGTTGTACAGGCATAAAGGAATCGAGATAGATATAGACATATATCATATATGTCAAAATCATCAGTATCGAAAAAAAAATTTATTGAGCCATATCCGTCCGTCCGTCTGTCCGTCAACATGATAACTTGAGTAAATATTGAAATATCTTCACCAATTTTCGTACACGAGCTTATCTGGACCTACAATAGATTGGTATTGAAAATGAGCGAAATCGGATGATAACCACACCCACTTTTTATATATAAAAATTTTGGAAAACACAAAAAACCTGATTATTTAGTAAATAATACACCTTGAATGTTGAAATTTGACGTGAGGACTGATATTTAGACTCTTGATACAAATTTTAAAAAATTTATAAAATGGGCGTGGCACCGCCCACTTGTTATAAAATCAATTTTACAAATATTATTAATCAAAAATCAAAAATCGTTAAAATTAGGCAGATAGGTTGCCTTTACGATAAGGAATGCTTTGAAGAAAAATTAACGAAATCGGTTAAGGAACACGCCCACTTTTATATAAAAGATTTTTAAAAGGGCCGTAGACGAATAAAATAAGCTATATCTTTGCAAAAAAGCGCTTTATATCAGTGGTATTTCATTTTCCAAGTGGATTTATAACAATAAATGGGAAAAAATTCATAATTTTAAAAAATGGGCGTGGCACCGCCCCTTTTATGACTAAGAAATTTTCTATGTTTCGGGAGCCATAACTCGAAGAAAAATTAACGGATCGTAATAAAAATAGATACACAAATTTTCCCTATAGCAGGAAATATTTCTAGAAAAAATAAACGAAATCGGTTAAGGACCACGCCCACGTTTAAATTTGAAGTTTTTCCTATTTATTGTTATAAGTCCACTTGGGAAATGAAATACCACTGATATAAAGCGCTTTTTTGCAAATATATAGCTTATTTTGTTCGTCCACGACCCTTTTTAAAAATCTTTTATATAAAAGTGGGCGTAGTCCTTAACGGATTTAGTTAATTTTTCTTCAAAGCATTCCTTGTAGTAAAGGCAACCTCTCTGCCGAATTATGTTACGATAGGTTTAACGATTTTTGATTTATGATTAATAATATTTGTAAAATTGATTTTATCACAAGTGGGCGGTGCGACGCCCATTTTAAAAAAATTTTCAAATTTTTATCAAGAGTCTCAATATCAGTCCACACGTCAAATTTCAACATTCTAGGTGTATTATTTACTAAATAATCAGGTTTTTGTGTCTTCCAAAATGTTATATATATAAAAATTGGGCGTGGTTATCATCCAATATCGCTCATTTTCAATACCAATCTATTCTGGGTCCAGATAAGCTCGTGTACCAAATTTGGGGAAGATATCTCAATATTTACTCAAGTTATCGTGTTAACGGACAGACAAACGGACGGACGGACGTCCAACACGGATGATTTTGATATATGGAAGTCTATATCTATCTCGATTCCTTTATACCTGTACAACCACCCGTTATCCAATATAAGGTAATATACTCTGTGTGCAAAGCACGCTGAGTATAAAAAGCAATATTAATGTTACTACAACACTGTTGCATATTTCAGGGCGCTTGACCTACGGTTTTATTAAGATTGGTAGAATCAGTTAATTGTATACATGTGCATACATACCATATCGTTAGTATATAACGTATGTAGGTCTATGTGTTTTGAAAACCGTTTTCAACTGAAACTATAGTTTTTTCTCATAGTTGAGATAAAAAAAAATAATTCTACAGTGAAGTAAATCATTCATAAAGAGTATTTCATCGCAAACACTTAAAACATGCACATATAGGTATAAATAACTGTATCTACTTGAAACCATTAATATATGTACATATATACCCTCCAGACTACATACAAGATCTTACTGACGCTGAGGTCAATGTCGGCAAAACAATGAAAGGATATGCATTTGCCACTGAAGTTATTATTCCTGCAAAAGACATTACCCAATAGTCGATGTTAACTTCTGTTTATAATTAAAAAAATTTATAAACAAATCATTTAAGGTTGAACTTTAAAAGTCAGATCGTGTAATAGTCAATATTCAATGCGTTTTCAAGTGCCAATGTTGCTTATATCCGCTGCATTGGTGCACATGTGAGTGGTGTTGAAGCATTTTCCAACTAAAAACGCATTTACAAACATTCTTTATATGTACGTATGTATGTATGTATGTATGTGTACACGTAAACATTTCAATGTTAGTTTATGTTTTGTTTATTGGTTTTAAAATTTTCTTTGTTATACTCAGCTGAGCAGAACTCACATAGTATATTAATTTGATCGCATAACGGTAAAAAATGGTCTTTATTAGACTACTTTGGGAGTAGTACAATTATACTTCACAATTATACTGCACTTCGCAACTAATAGCTTGTTTAAATCAAATTCATTAGTCATACCTCAGCTTGCACTGCTTTTATACCCTCTGTTGCCTCGTTAGCATATTTCTCCAAAGGTCTAGACGTTTCGCCTTCTAGAATCTCCTGCTTGGTTACCAGCGATATACATGTATATTTGTAGTTTATGCGTTTCTCATAGTCATTGCGTGTGTATGTGTGAGTGATTACTTCGGCTGATGACTACATGTGTGTTTGTGTGAGATATCTCTTCGTCGCTTTCTATGTATATGTGTATAAATGATGACTTATGTGTTCATGTACACCAGTGTTGCTCGCTTTAATGTTTTTGTTGTTGCGTGATTATTTACTAACAGCCTGGTAATGTCAACATTCGACACAATATTGATTTTTCGGTATCACGCTTTTGTTTTAAAAATGTGTTAGTCTCAATAATATGTTAATTTTTTAACACTTTTTACTTATGTATAAGAAAGTTTTGTTTATCTAGTCTATAAGATTATTGTGAATCATAGACTGAATAAAGAAATGAAATGAAATGAAATTATGTCAACATTGAGCACCAACATTGGTCTCCAAGGCTCTCAGCTGAGTATATACTGTTCGGTTACACCCGAGCTTAGCCTTCCTTACTTGTTTTCATGTTTAAACTAAAATGTAAATTAAAAATGTACTATAAATAGATTAAAAAGAAGACACCGTTCGTGTAAAAATAATAAAAGTATCACCAACTGCACGTACAATGCGACCTGCAGCAAATAGGCATACCAATCCCGAAATGATGTGATCGCGGTATTTTCAAAAGGTACTTACTAAAGTGTTCTTACTTAAGAATTGTTTCATTCTTTTACACATGAGGATGATGCAATTTTTCCTGCCCTACTAGGAACACGGTATTTAAAGGGAGGAAATTAGAAAAGTGGCTTTCTAGGGTTTGCCAGCGCAAACTATAGCTTCTCAGTCTTCTTCGAGAACTCTTCTTATCGCTACAAGAAAAAAAAGAAGATTAAGGAAAGTTTCAACGTCCATATGGATTAGGGAAATATGACAATTTTTTTCTGGCGATAAAGACACTGTGTAACCTCTATCTTAAATATGATACCTGAACTCTTTTTTCTGCAGACTTCACCAAAATTCTCTTCGGCAACATAATGTGTGGATTTGTGAAATTGATTTTAAAAACGTGCATATACAAGAACTGAACGCGTCTTTCTTACATTATGTGGGTTGCCATGGAGTCCATAGGTCGGATTATAATGAAATTATATTTCTTTCTGAGATTGTAACCTAACGTTCTGCAAAATGTCTGCATTAATGTTACTTTCCATCGCTCGGGGGGGGGGGGGGGGGGGGAGGGTGGGTAATTTTTGAGAGTTAAACATACAAGCTAGCAATCTGATAATGTTAACCTGAAGTGGCTGGTCCATAAGAATACACAGACAGGACACATTTAGTATTACTAAAACTTTGTTCAAAATCCAAACCTAAAAAGCATATAAAACTTAGGATAACTCTGTCCTTTTGGTAAATATTAAAATTTTCCTAGAACCCACTCTAAACGCTGCATCTAGATCGAAAATATCTGCCATTCTTAATAGCAAAACGCAGTACACTTACACAGTTCTTACCTGTGCTATCCCCGGGCACCTTAATTGCAAGTGTCTTTGGTTGCAATTGTTGCAAATTATATGCAGGACACACATTGCTTTCCTCTGACCCTGTGAGTTATGGGTACTGGACTCTGAGAACGGATTTCGCCGGGAATTTATCGGCATAAAACTTTGCCGACTCATCGTGGGAGAAGCTGAAAGCCTGTTTATACTCATCAGGTTCAAACGGCTGAGTTCTTGTGTGCCAGATCTCTGCATGATGTTTGCGGGAATGACTCTTCATGTTCCTGGGAGATGGGGTCTCCTTGATCAGATGTCTGTTAAGATGCCCTGTCTCTGCGTTTTAACAGGAACTGTTCACTATCTTTTTCATCGTGTGTTGGACTGCCACCAATTCCTAAACTATGTTGTAAAATTTACTTCAAATATCATCCGCAGGTTCAAGAATTTTTGAAAGAGATCTCCAAATAAGTTGACCTGTGCTTCAGCTAGTGGACTTTTTCCAGCAATATGTTTCGCTGTCATATATTTTGGAAACAATTTAAACAACGCACAACAAAAGCATGGAGGAACGATCGAACCCCTGAAATGAGCGCTCGACCTAATATAATGGAAGTCAATTTTAACCATCTCTAGTTAGGTAGGTTGAACTGGTCGATCAATACAAAACACTCACAGACTGAGTGTGTCCATAGTGCTATCAGCATTTGTTTGACGACCAAACGGAAAAAAACCCAATTAAGCACCAGAACTTATGGTTAAGTAAGAGTTTAACTGGAGCATAGCTATCATTTAGATTACTTCGTTTGACACCCTCGTTTTCGATAATTGTGAACATCTTGCAGAACAGATCGCAAAAACCTATTGTGAATACAATAAAGCCCACACATCAGCTGACTTTTGCTTATACTAGCTAACTGTAGATGGTGAAAACGGCCCTAAAGGTCCAAAAAGACTCCCATAATGTGCAAAAAAATGGATGAGAATGAGACTACATTTGACAGCTTCAAAGAACATCGGATCTGTGACGCTTTAGTTGAACGAACTTTTGCATTTTTAGGGGCTCCACAATAACTCATTTAAGTGGGAAGAATACCCAAAAATTTGCGCTTCATAGCTCCTAATGCAGTACTTTGCCTTCTTTTGGTAAACTGGAATGTATATTTCTATATTCGGCCAAATACAAAATTTAATTTCAATAGTTCCTATATGTTATTCTTGAAGACTTGTAAAGTATCGAAATTTCGGGATTGACAAAGCTGCATAAATAACATCTTCAGCAAGCACCTCCATGCATACACTCACACATAGAAACATACGTATGGGCACTTCTTTAGTATATTCTTAGGCGCTGGTGGTCTTCAAGCCATCAGTGTTGCCAGAAAAAAATTTATTTTGGGCTAGAATCTAGAAAAAAAGGCTAGAAAGAGCTAAATTTCTTCAAGAAGATCCAAAACTCGTTGCAAAAAGAGCTAAAGGTATATGTGTATTTTTCAATGTAAGTTTTCAATGTATCGTTAAAAAGTACTACTACAATGACGGCACGTATAAAAAAAAATAAAATAAATGTAAGGCGCGATAACCTCCGAAGAGATCTAAGGCCGAGCTTCTCTTCCAATTTGCGTCGTGCTCCTCTTGATTTTCCCTACAAATCGGCCGGACGGAACCTACACGTTTTATGCCGACTCCGAACGGCATCTGCAAGGCAGATGAGTTTTCACTAAAAGCTTTTCATGGCAGAAATACACTCGGAGCACTTTCCAAACACTGCCGAGGGGCGACCCCGCTTAGAAAAATTTTCTTCTAATTGAAAAACCTTATTTCTAAAATTTTGATGTTCCTTTGCCCGGGGTGTGAACCCAGGGCATACGGTGTGGTAGGCGGACCACGCTACCATCACACCACGGCGGCCGCCCACGGCACGGCTATAGGTTCGCCAAAAATACGACTTACCAAAATCTTGGCCGATGAAAATTAACAAAAATTTTTTACAATTTTGTTATTCAATTTTTAAAGTCTTACGGGTGTACGAATCACCATTAAAATACACGTGTGCGATCTTCAAGTTTGTGTTGGGACGAGATATGTTTGAAGGGCCTTAGGCTTCAAAATCTGTGATTTCGTCCTCAGAAGATGAGTTATTATTTTTGCTATACTCATAAATATTTTTGGTGTCATTAATTTTAGGAGATCGTTTTTTATTTCAAAGTCATAACAGCATTTATTCGGCCGTTTAAGACCACTTTTTATTGTCAGAAGCGAATTCAACAAAACTAAACTCATTTTGTTTCTGTGTTTGCTTTTAATCAAACTCATGTTTGAAAACGTTCTTGCAATTTCGGCATTACTTAGTGGCAGCACAAAATCGATAAGCTTTTGGAATTGTACTGTTTAACATCAAACCAAAAGCTTAATGTTGAAGTCACAATTTTTCAATTTTGGAGATAGATATTTTTCCACTGCATTTGTAATCTCGTTATTTCATCAGTGCTATACTTGTTTTTTATACCTTTCATGAAAATGAAATGGTATATTAATTTCGTCACGAAACCCAAAATTGTAAGTCCTTAAAGGAAAATAGATAGACCCACCATTAAGTATACCGAAATAATCAGAATGAAGAGCTGAGTTGATTTAGCCATGTCCGTCTGTCTGTCTGTCCGTCTGTCTGTCTGTCCGTCTGTCTGTATGCAAACTAGTCCCTCAATTTTTGAGATATCTTGATAAAATTTGGTGAGCAGGTGTATTTGGGTGTCCGATTAGACATTTGTCGGAACCGGCCGGACCGGACCACTATATATATCCTCCATACAACCGATTTTTCAGAAAAAAGAGGATTTTTGTAATATCTTACTCAATTTAACAGATTTAAGCTTCAAACTTCACCATATACTTTCGTATATTGCACATATTGTTGCCTGAAAAAATTGATGAGATCGGCCCTATTTTAAGAGCTAGAGGCTTCAAATTTCAACGAATGCTTACGTATATAGCATATATTGTTGTCTGAAAAAATCATACAGACCGGTGGTATATATAGTATATATGTATATGGTGGTATATATAGTATATATATATATTTTCGCAATTTTAGCCCCAATTTAACAACTAGAAGCTTCAAATTTCACCGAACGCTTACGTATATAGCATATATTGTTGTCTGAAAAAATCATAGAGATCGGTGGTATATATATTATATACTTCATACAAACTGTCATTTTTGCCCCTTTTTTACGGATAGAAGCTTCAAAATTCATCAAGTTTCATAAAATAGTTACGTTTACTTCATATATTTTTGAAATACGTGATTCGTAGTCTTAGTTTTTACATGCAGACCACAAAAAACGTGAAGCTTTGCATCCTCACACAAAGTACCTACCTATTTTTTATTTTATATTTATCTTAAAAATCGTTTAGATGTGTTCAAATTTCACCAAATGTTTACGTGTATAGCATATATTGTTGTCTGAAAAAATCATAGAGACCGGTGGTATATATAATCTCATACAACCGATTGTTCAGATAAGAAACTTTGTGCAATTTCTTCCCCATTTTAACAGCTAGAAGCTTCAAATTTCACCAAATGCTTACGTGTATAGTATATATTGTTGTCTGAAAAAATCATTGAGATCGGTGGTATATATAGTATATATCTCATACAACCGATTGTTCAGATAAGAAACTTTGCGCAATTTCTTCCCCATTTTAACAGCTAGAAGCTTCAAATTTCACCAAATGCTTACGTGTATAGTATATATTGTTGTCTGAAAAAATCATAGAGATCGGTGGTACATATATTATATACCCCATATAAACTGTATTTTTTTGCCCCTTTTTTACGGCTAAAAGCTTCAAAATTCAAAACATTTCATCAAATATTTACGTTTACGTCATATATTGTTGAAATACGTGATTCGTAGTCATAGTTTTTACACGCAGACCACAAAAAACCTGAAACTTTACATCCTCACACAAAGTACCTACCTATTTTTTATTTTATATTTATCTTAAAAATCGTTTAGGTATGTAGATCTGTTCACTAGATATTTCTTATCTTATACATCCGATTATTCGGAGATTACGAACGGGATAAGATTATTGTTCAGCCCCATTCATGAAGGGTATGAAGTCTTCGGCATAGCCGAAGACAGTCCCGTCCTTACTTGTTTTTTTTTTTTTTAATTTGTGAAATATGAAAACCTTTGAAGTTTTACAATTCTCAATGTGCTTTCAACCAGGAGACAAAAATGTATTATAATCTGAAGTTAAAAGGTCGAAACTCTTAAAAGGTGACACTATGCAGTTGCACAAGCTGGAAAGCAAATATACAACCTCATGACACAGTTTATCGATTAAAGGTTTTGTTATCAGTTGAGTACCGAGTTGCCACATCATAAAAAATGAAACAAATAAAATAAAACTTCGACACACATAAAACACATTACAAATTTCACAATACGTATTGCGAAATAGATTTGGAGCCAAAAAGGGGCAAACATTTTAAAGAGGGCCAAAAAAAGAGTTAGGGGCTAAACCGAAATTTTTGGAGCTAAACACAAAAAAAAAATAATAAAAAAAATTTTTTTAAGTTAAAAGGTTTTATTGAAAACAATACTTACATAAAATAATAATAATATTAAAAGTTAGAAAATAATTAGGTAGGTCCTAGTTACTAGTCATCACACTCCTCATCAATCTAGGGCGTTGATCAGACAATTAAATAAAAGCGTTGGAGGCGTGAAATTTCTAAAAATGTGAGGCGTAGCATAACCTGATTAAGGTTCAGTCGGTTTTACTTATGACTACCAATAGAAGTTTTACGCGTCCAACGCTTTTATTTAATTGTCTGATCCACGCCTTAGATTGATGAGGAGTGTGATTACTAGTACCTAGGACCTACCTAATTCTTTTCTAGCTTTTAGTATTATTATTATTTCATGTATTTATTGTTTTAAATAAAACCGTTTAACTTAAAAAAATTTTTTAAATTATTTTATTTTCAAGTTTTTAGTCTTTATTTAATTGCCTATTATTTCTCATTCTATTTAGTTTATTTAGTGACTCTTTATTACAAGGACTCTTTCCTGACAATTTGTTACAATCTAAGTCCTCAATACATAATCTTTCCAAAGACTTTACTCTACCTAGCGCCACGTATGCTTGTCCCTCCTCCAACTCTAAAGTATTTTGATGTAACCTCTGTCGGGCCACAAATACGATTTTTTGAATATCTCGATATTTGCGCCACCTAGCGGCGATTTTTTTCATAGGTCGCTTTCTATTCTTTTATGTACTATGTGTTCCAAATATGAGCCAAACCGGACCACAAATACGATTTTTGTAATATCTTGATCCTTGCGTCACCTAGCGGCGATTTTTTTATAGGTCGCTTTCCATTCTTGTATGTATTATGTGTTCCAAATATGAGCCACAGCGGTTCACAAATACGATTTTTGTGAATTACTCGATCCTTGCGCCACCTAGCGACGATTTTTTTCATATTATTGCATTGTCATCGGGTTCTGAACTATATTTCAAGTTTCACGCTTGCAGCTTATCGGGAAGTTACTTAAATTTTAATTACAAAATTCGTTCACAACGGCCGGCCGTGCAGTCTGTCAAGTCAATCTAAATAAAACCGTTTAAAAAATGGGCTAGATCTGGCTCCAAAAGCACCAAAATGGCAACACTGCAAGCCATTTGCATTTGTTTATACCAACACACATACATGCATAGGTAGTGTATGTGTCTGTGTGCATTAATTAAAAGGGTTTTGAACTTTTGGCGCTATATTTTCTTTGTGTTGTTAATTTACATATGGTGCAATAAAAACAAATAGTGCGATAAAGGTGCGTTTTAAATTAAAATGTAAACAATGATTGGTAAATATTAAGACAAGTAAATCTAAACTGCTTTGTTGTTGATTTTCAAAGAAGTATTCAAAACCATGAAAATACAATAGAACAAAGTAATTAAACGCTCAGCGCAGGCAAGTCGAACAAAGAATTATTTAATTCTTAGAAAAGAAAATTTTTTATTTTATTAAAATTTTGCATTAAGTAATTATGGCAGAACCACATCATATTTTTTGAATAAAGCTCAAATAAATTTCAAATGACATTTCCTAGATTTGGCTAATTGCAAAATTATATATGTATACATTTTGAGGAAATAGCATACAATTCATATACATAACTACTTAATATGAAATATTTGTAGTTGCATTTGTATAAGCACGCACACATTCAACCATAATTGCTTTGTATGTCCATCGCTTGCATGGCAAATCTAATTAATAATTTTTGCTGTCATAGAAACATGCGAATTTTCCAACCAGACATCTAATAGATTATCAAAGCTACAACAACGACAATAATGCAAACATCACACGAGTCAAAAGCGTTTTCATAAATATCTATTTACATTAGTCTGGGTCGAAAAAATAAATGCAAAAGACTGCACCTAAGTTTGAAGGCTGCGTTGAGATGGTTTCAGAAATAATTTTTATTATTTGATCCTTGTAAATCCTGCCGTAAAGCAGGTGCCGCCGGTATACAATGGATCCTACGCCGCCGCCGCGATATGAAGAAATTTTTGGTTGAAAATAAAATGGAAATAAGTGTTAAAAGGTTTAATTTATATGTATTTAAGGAAATCGACGTTTTGGCCATTTCGGGCAGATCCGGGGTTTTTGCCTAAAAATCTCGCGGATTGTTCAACACATTTCAGCAGTAGCTCGTTGCGGAAGGACTACTTCATTCACTTACTCAAGGCAGGCGTCGAACCTAGCTTAGTTTCGCCGAAGGAGATATTCTGGGCTAACTCCTAATACTTGTTGTATACACGATTGCTTTAAGTCATTTGTGGCTCCTTGCTGTTCACGCATAAAGTCGACTTACAGCCGCTATTATTTGTTCTATTAATAGTCATGATTTTTGTGGCACACTTTGTATAATTCTCACCGCATCTACACAATTCCAATTTTACAAGGACCCTGGATAAAATTTTTAAAATGTGAACTAAAATTTGGACACGTTCCGTGGAATCGCTGAATAATTAACTCCAATATTCAATATTGCGAAAAGGTCTTTGTTTAGACTACTTTGGGGGTAGTACAATTATACTTCACTAGTAGCGTATTGAAATCAAACTGATTAATAATTCCTCAGTTTGCGCTGCTGTTATACTCTCGGTTACCTCATTCGCCCATTTCTCCTAAGGTTTAGACGTTTCTCGAGCATGCCTTATAGAACAGTTGTATCTCATGCTTGGTTATTTATATATGTATCTCTGTAGTTTATGTTTTTCTTCTAGCCATATATGTGTGTATGCGTGAGTAACAACTTCTTCTCTTAGCTGCCGGCTACAAATATGTATGTGAAATAATCTCTCTGCTTCAAGCTGCTGGTTATGTGTATGGAATATTCTTCGTTGCCTTGTACATAACTGTGGCTGCTTGCTTTAATGTGTACATGTACATAAGTGTGGCTGCTTGCTGTTTCTTTGTTGTGATTATCTACTAACAGCATAGTGATGCTAACATTCGCCACAATATATTTTCAACTTAAAGGATTTTGCATCACAAATTTTGCTTATTCTTTTAGCCAATCGGGATATAGAATTTTTGAAAAATCTGCGCCTTTTTTGGATACTTGCTTTTTCAATAACTTGTGAACCATTTAAAAACATGTACGACTTGGGTCATTTTGTTTGAATTCATTGTTCTTTATTAATTTTCTGAACAAATTATACTAAGTGAGTATTTAAATTCATTTTGTAACTTTCCTTTTAGCGTTTTGTTTTAATAACTTAGTGAAATCAGTGATGCAAAATCCGTTGCTATGTCGAGCAGACATTTAAAGCGCCTGTTTCTTTAAATAACTTTGGAACGGTTAGAAATACTTAAATTTCGCAGCGATGCGCATCCGTTGATACCCCTTTCGACCATATGTGACCAATTTTCGACATGACATTCGGCGGCGGCGTATATCTCTATGTGTAGGTTAGGTGGTAGCCTCGTAAAAATGGAGCAAAATTTACAGCGTACCACTTCCCTTCCTTGTTAGCGAAATCAGAGTAAACTTAAAACATCACTAAAATAATGAAAAGATTGCAAAAACAGAATGTTTTCCAAACACAATCAAATATTCTCGTAATACCTCAAAAACAATTTCGAGCAATAAGAATTTTAACCAACGAAGAATCTTACGTACTACTTTATTTTTAGGATACACATTTTTTCTCATTTTATTTGTTTCTTTTTAAAATAAACGCCTAAGTTAAATTTTACTAAACCAATTAATTAAATAATTTTATATTTATATCACATGTTAAATAAATAATTTCAACACATTTTATTTTTATACAACAATTTTTTCGGAAGTAAAAATTTCACCAAAACTGCGATACAGAATTAAATATTTTCTATAGTTCATACATCCAACCATCATTTAATTGGCTACAAATTTTAAAATTTAAATACAAATTGCTTATAAGCATCAAAAAGCTTTAGTGAATTTGCAAATTAGTATACTATTTGTTTTTAGGTGTACCACACAGCAGCGATCAGAAAAATTGCAGCGCAAACTTTTTGCGAAGTTTCGTCCATTAAATTATTATTTTTTTTTATTTTCGATATTTAAAAAACAAAAAACACTTCTATGAATTTTGTAAATGAAAGTCTGCAAACCAGTTTCAAGAACGCTTACGAAAAAATGTGATAATTCGGGCAAATTGTGCGAAAATTTCGAACTTTTTATTTGGGGATCTCTAATTTTTTTTGCGTATACAGTTTTTGTATCCTAATCAATTTTATTATAACAAATACGAGTTATATGTTTCACAAAATTCGAATTGATTGTTTTTTTGGAAGAAAACCTAAAACAGTTTTCGGCAAAAAAATTGTTAAAACTCGATGCGAGTTTGGAGATACCTATAACTTGTACTTTCTTGAACTTAAATTGACTGGGCTATAAAACTGCATATTCAAAAAACTCATACAATTTCATAAAAAGTTCGAGATTAACACAAAATTTGTCCGAATTTTCGCTTTTTTTTCAAAAACGTTTTTGAGATTAGTCTGCATAGTTTCAGTAACAAAATTCATAGAAGTATTTTTTTAAAGTATCGAAAATAAAAAAAGAAGAATTTAATTGACTTAATTTTGAAAATAATGACCACTGCTATTTTCCTTTTCGCTACTGTACATGCATGCATACGTACAACTTGTGGTTGCGCATGAGAATTTTTGTTTTCGTTTATCATCATCATCAACAATTTCATCAAAGCAACTTGTCATCTATATATTTTTTCCTATACGGACTCCCCCCTCACTGAATGTTTTTTGTTCAATTGACGAATATTGTCGCGCGCAAACTTAATTGTTTTGTCGTTTTTTCGTCCATTTGGCCTCAATTCAACTCATTAATTTATGAATGTCTAAAAGAAAATGACGCACTTTTACACATTTATCAGGTTGTTTCACCTTTCCCTAGAAAGTTAAAAAAAAACAATGCTCAAAATATAAATATAACAGATCTACATACCTTAACGATTTTTAAGATAAATATAAAATAAAAAACAGGTAGGTACTTTGTGTGAGGATGCAAAGTTTCAGGTTTTTTGTGGTCTGCGTGTAAAAACTATGACTACGAATCACGTATTTCACCAATATATGACGTAAACGTAACTATTTGATGAAATTTGATGAATTTTGAAGCTTCTAGCCGTAAAAAGGGGGCAAAAATTAGAGTTTATATGGGGTATATAATATATATACCACCGATCTCTACGATTTTTTCAGACAACAATATATGCTATATACGTAAGCATATAGTGAAATTTGAAACGTCTAGCTG
This sequence comes from Eurosta solidaginis, assembly GCF_040869045.1. Classification (NCBI taxonomy): domain Eukaryota; kingdom Metazoa; phylum Arthropoda; class Insecta; order Diptera; family Tephritidae; genus Eurosta; species Eurosta solidaginis. Next base: position 203,700,958 of record NC_090323.1, on the reverse strand, counting down.
TTAAAAAGGGGCAGAAATTGCGCAAAGTTTCTTAACTGAACAATCGGTTGTATGAGATATATACTATATATACCACCGATTTCAATGATTTTTTCAGACAACAATATATGCTATATACGTAAGCATTTGGTGAAATTTGAAGCTTCTAGCTGTTAAAATGGGGAAGAAATTGCGCAAAGTTTCTTATCTGAACAATCGGTTGTATGAGATATATACTATATATACAACCGGTATCTATGATTTTCTCAGACAACAATATATGCTATACACGTAAGTATTCTGTGAAATTTGAAGCTTCTAGCTGTTAAAATGGGGCTAAAATTTGCGAATATATATATATATATATACTATATATATATACTATATATACCACCATATATATACTATATATACCACCGATCTTTATGATTTTCTCAGACAACAATATATGCTATACACATAAGCATTTGGTGAAATTTGAACATATCTAAACGATTTTTAATAAATATAAAATAAAAAATAGGTAGGTAATCTGTGTGAGGATGCAAAGCTTCACGTTTTTTGTGGTCTGCATGTAAAAACTATGACTACGAATCACGTCTTTCAAAAATATATGACGTAAACGTAACTATTTGATGAAATTTGATGAATTTTGAAGCTTCTAGCCGTAAAAAAGGGGCAAAAATGACAGTTTATATGAAGTATATAATATATATACCACCGATCTCTATGATTTTTTCAGACAACAATATATGCTATATACGTAAGCATTTTATGAAATTTGAAGCTTCTAGCTGTTAAATCGGGGCAGAAATTGCGCAAAGTTTCTTATCTGAACAATCGGTTGTATGAGATATATACTATGTATACCACCGATCTTGATTTTTTCAGACATCAATATATTCTATACATGTAAGCATTTGGTGAAATTGGAAGCTTATAGCTGTTAAAATGAGGCCGAAATCGCAAAAAAAAAAATATATATACTATATATATATACTATATATACCATTATATATATATTATATATATCACCGATCTCTATGATTTTTTGACACAACAATATATGCTATATACGTAAGCAATCGGAGAAATTTGAAGCTTATAGCTGTTAAAATGGGGTAGAAATTGCGAAAAGTTTCTTATCTGAACAATCGGTTGTATGAGATATATACTATATATACAACCGATCTCTATGATTTTTTCAGACAACAATATATGCTATATACGTAAGCAATCGGTGAAATTTGAAGCTTATAGCTGTTAAAATGGGGTAGAAATTTCGAAAAGTTTCTTATCTGAACAATCGGTTGTATGAGATATATACTATATATACAACCGATCTCTATGATTTTTTCAGACAACAATATATGCTATATACGTAAGCAATCGGAGAAATTTTGAAGCTTATAGCTGTTAAAATGGGGTAGAAATTGCGAAAAGTTTCTTATCTGAACAATCGGTTGTATGAGATATATACTATATATACAACCGATCTCTATGATTTTTTTAGACAACACTATATGCTATATACGTAAGTATTGTGTGAAATTTGAAGCTTCTAGCTATTAAAATGGGGCTAAAATTTGCGAAAATATATATATATATATATACTATATATACCACCGATCTTTATGGTTTTTTCAGACAACAATATATGCTATATACGTAAGCATTCGTTGAAATTTGAAGCCTCTAGCTCTTAAAATAGGGCAGTAATTACGAAAAGTTCCTTATCTGAACAATCGGTTGTGGGGGATATATACTATATATACGACCGATCTCATCAATTTTTTCAGGCAACAATACGTGCAATATACGAAAGTATATGGTGAAGTTTGAAGCTTCAATCTGTTAAATTGGGTAAGATATTACAAAAATCCTCTTTTTCTGAAAAATCGGTTGTATGGAGAATATATGCTATAGTGGTCCGATCCGGTCGGTTCCGACAAATGTCTAATCGGAGACCCAAATACACCCGCTCACCAAATTTTATCAATATATCTCAAAAATTGAGGGACTAGTTTGCATACAAACAGACAGACGGACAGACGGACAGACGGACATGGCTAAATCAACTCAGCTCTTCAACCTGATTATTTCGGTATACTTAATGGTGGGTCTATCTATTTTCCTTTAAGGACTTACAATTTTCGGTTTCGTGACAAAATTAATATACCATTTCATTTTCATGAAAGATATAAAAAGTCCCGAATTGTTTCCGATATCTTTAAAAGAATCCCGTAGTAGTTCTTAAATTATCCTCAAATTCATCACAATCTTGTGACCTTACACTTCCAACTTAACCCTTAAAACAATTCGGTAATGGTCTCGACACGACCCGAAGCATTCCCGAAATAGACCTAAATTTTCTTGAAATAGTCCCGACAATATCCTTAAAATATTTGATTGAGATGCATCTAAAATAATTCTTAAATCATTCCTAAAATTGTTGCGAAATGATTCCGAGGACAATGCCAAAATATTCCCAAAATGATGCCGAAAATAATATCGAAATCGAGAAACCGTTAAGGAAAAAATTCCGACATTGTTCCACAACGATTCCTAAACAGTCCGAAAATAATAACTTCGGGAGTTCAGAACTGTTTCGGATATCCTTAAAGCAATTCCGAAATGATTCTTAAATTACACCGAAATTCATCCCGATCCTATATAATTCCAAATTGACCCTTTAGACAATCCGGTAAAGGTCTCGACATAATCCGTAACTATCTCGAAGTAGACCTGGATTACCTGGAAAGAGTCCCGGCATCATCTTTAAAATTTTTGAAATCTTTCTCAAAGAGTTCTTTAAAAAATCCTGAAATAGTTTTGAAATGAACGAGTACAATCCCGAAATGATGCCGAAACAATCCCGAAATTTCGCTGAAATCGCTCCGAAATATTGCTCATGTAACTACGAAAACAATCTCGAAATTATCACAAGCTTATTCTTGAAAAAGTTCCGAAATTAATCGCACGTTATCACGATAGAATCCTAAACTAATTCCAAACTTATTCAAAGTACAACCTCGACCGAGTCTTGAAAATTATCCGAACAAATCATGAAAACGAACCCTCAATAGTGCTGTGAGTATCCCGAAATTGTACCAAAGAGGGTTGGGCATGTGGCTCTTAAGGAGTGTGATGACTATGACTAGTACCTAGGACCTAACTAATTATTTTCTAGCTTTTAGTATTATTATTGCTCCATGTAAGTATTGTTTTCAATAAAACCGTTTAGATTAAACATTTTTTTAATTATTTTATTTTCAAGTTTTTATTCTTTATTTAATTGCCTATTATTTCTCATTCTATTTAGTTCATTTAGTGACTCATTATTACAAGGACTCTTTCCTGACAATTTGTTACAATCTAAGTCCTCAATGCATAATCCTTCCAAAGACTTTGCTCGACTCTGCGCCACGTATGCTTGTCCCTCCTCCAACTCCAAAATATTTTGATGTCACTTCTACCGGACTGTACGTAATATTTGTTCCAAATATGAGCCAAATCAGACATCATAGGTCGCTTTCTATTGATGTATGTATTCTGTGTTCAAAATATGGACCAAATCGGAACACAAATACGATTTTTTTGTATATCTCGATCCTTGCGCCACCTAGCGGCGATTTTTTCATAGGTCTCTTTCTATTCATGTATGTAATATGTGTTCCAAACAGGGACGGAAACTGTTATTCCTTTTATAATATAATTCCTTGCAAAACAATTAATTTTGGACTTTAAATATATTTGGATCAAGATAAAAATTATTTTCGGATTTTTATTACCTGAGTCCGATAGAACTAGTTAAACTCGGACTTTTAAAAATAAAAGTCCGGAAATAAAAGTTAAATCCGGACGTTTATTTTTTAAGCCCAAAATAAAAGTCCCGCTTGATAACAAAGAAACAATTTTTTTTATTTCGGACTCAAAAAATAAAAATACAGATGTTACTTTTATGGAAAAAGTTCGAAAAACAAAAAGGATGCATGATTCGACATGATATTGCTATAGGGATACCTAGACACTCAAACATTTTCACCTAGGATAATTTTTTGACTCCGAAAAAAAAAATTATTATTTTCCGTCCCTGGTTCCAAATATGAACCAAATCGAACCACAAATACGATTTATTGAAATATTTCGATCCATGCGCCACCTATCGGATTTTTTTCTTATTATTGCATTGTCATCGGGTTTTGAACTATATTCCAAGTTTCAAGCTTGTAGCTTATCGGGAAGTTACTTAAATTTCAATTACAAAATTCGTGCCGGCCAGCCAGGCAACCAGCCAACCAGCCTGTCAAGTCAAGCTAAATAAAACCGTTTAAATATAAAACATTGTCGTCATATACCTCCTCAGAGATCAAAACCGAGCTTCCCTTCCAATTTGCGTCGTGCTCCTTCTTTTTTTTTCCTATAAATTGGTGAGCCGGAACCAATATTTTTTATGCCGTCCGGGACCTATATCTTTTATGGCGTCTGCATGCAGATATATTTTCGCTGAAAAGCTTTTAATGGCAGAAATACACTTGGCAAAGAAAAATTGTATTTTATTGGAAAACACTGTTTCCTTGAGATTTTTATTTTCTTCCTCATTGACCTTGAGCCCAGGATATTTGGCGTGGTGTGTGAGCTCGGTATCACCAGATATTTTATAAGAGCCTACCTTTTCCGGATATTAAACCATAACGCTCCGTTGTACGTTCTGGAAGACCCCGTTTCGTTCATTCGTGAATATTTAAGACGACACGGCCTTTGTTTTCTACGTTCATAATTTCAGTACTGAATTTTTGCTCATCGTAAGAATTTGTAAACAAGGTTGCCACTTAGGTCCATGTACCAAATATGGTCTTTAATGTTCAGTGTTAGTCGGCTGGTCCATTTTCTTCTGGTTTGATACTTTTTATGAAAATTGAAAACACTCTAATGTATATATGTACATAAATGGCAAAATTTTTGTTTTTAAACAAATGCCAAAAGCAAGTGGTGATCTTTATTGATCAGACACACACACAAAAACAATTCAGCTGATTATGGCGTGACTGTGGTCGGGGATTTGGGGTTTGCGCGCAAGAAAATACAAAATATTTGTTTGGAGATTATATATATTCCACCGAATTATTTGCGGTCCATCTGTTTATATGTTTTGGGTTCATTTAGCTTCTGCAATATTGTGAAATTCATTATGCTCTGCTTGTGGGCCTACAATGATTCTGTCAACATTTAATGCCCCATGTGGTGTTTATGTTTTCCTTAAATTATAACATAAACAATCATTTTTATTTAATTTGTAGCAAACCAAATATTTGATATTAGTTGTTAGCTCATAAGTACTTCCGCAGTCAATTAACTAAATTGAGTAATTGTTCGTAAAGAAATATCGAACTTGGTTAATTTTCAACATCTTCATTTACGTTTTCTTATGTAGAACAGTGCGTCTTCCGAATGCGCATGGCGGATTTTAATTGCGTGAAGTCAATTTATTGGCGGAATTTCTCAAGGATGAAAGAGCGAACGAATGTATATACAAAGGTATCAGACACAGCGCAGACTAGGGCCGAAAGGCTCTGCTGGAAACTGTACACTTTTTTCTCAAAACTTCAGCGTATTGGGATGTGATTATAGTCTTTTGGATGTTATTCGATACAACATTTCCGATTATACTTCAAGCAGTTATCTTCAAGAACGGATTACAATGGGCTCTTTTAGATACGTCCCTGTAACAAGCACCATTAAGATACTAGCCCGACCATCTCGGGAACGGTTAATATGACCACATTAAACCTGCTGGCCATCCCGCCCTCACCCCTTAGTTCATGAGGAACTTGGGGTCGCCAGAGTCTCGCCCGCTAAGTATGTGTATAATACATTCATATTTTCAACAGGATTCCCCTCGCGTAGGTGGGGTTAACAATTGGGTTGCGGAAGATCTGAGGCTATAAAGCTTTGTATTGCGCTTATCAACCCCTTATCCATCCCCCGTGGCCAGGATCCCAATTTTCTTTGATTTAGGGTTTTGTCTGACGTGCTCGCATCTCCTTTACTGAAACATGGTGTCTTCTTCAACAGCGCTGAGACTGTGCTACGGAGCTAGCAAGCCATGACTAGGCTGTGGAGTTCATAGGTAGTTGCTATAGCATTGAAGGAAAGACACGAATATGTGATTTTCTTGTCTAATCCCCAAAGTAGGCAGTTTTTATTAACAATTTGGGCATTTAAATTTCTAGTTAGGTTACGTTAGGTTGAACTGCACTGTTTGACGACCAAACGAAGAACCCCAATCAGGTGCCAGAATTTATAATATACATATAATAACTTCGTCCTCTTGGCAAATACTAGAAGTTTTCTAGGACTTAGCTCAATTGGTCATTTCTAGATAAGATATCTTAAAAACAGATATGAATGCGTGTTTTATTTTTTGCAAAGGAGGAAGCATTGGAAGCCTCTAAGTCAATGAGTGACTCTAACCGCACTAAATCTTCTACCGTTCAAATACCAATCCCAATGGTACTACTGGAAAGTGTTGGCTCAAACTTATGATATTTGGGTATGAGGATCCCGTATATCAATCAATCTGCATAGAATTTTTGAAAAGTGGGCGACCCTACGCCTCTTTTACTAAAAGGTAAACATTTTTAACTCTCTCCAAGTATTTGAAGTGTCTATCCAATATTTGGTAAAAAGGGTCTGTATATGAAGAAATCGCGTTAGTATAGGTATAGGGAGTAGGAGTAAAAGTGGGAATAAGTGTGATAGTGAGAGTAGGAGGCGTCAAAGTGGGAGTGGGAGAGTGCAAGAAGCAAGAATGGGTGTGTGCGTAGAATTGTGAGTAGATGAGTGAGATGGAGAGGGAGAAGAAGAGTAACAAGGAAATGGGACTTGATGGCATGCCGAAAAGACTATAATAAGAAGAACTAAAACAACATAAAGTAGACGAGAATGGGAAAGAGAGTGATTAGGATAGGATGGAGGAGCACTCATCAAATGTGGATAAGTTAGTTTTCCTGAAGAACAATGTCTGTCGGCTATGCTATTCTGGTATTAAAATTGGTAGATGGGTCTTTAGCATTCACTTCAACCTGAACTTGATCATTTTCTATTGGATCGATCAGGAGTGTGCAAGGACGTGTAAGGGTCGAAGTACGAACAGACAAGACCTTTTTAGCCATCTGATCGTTGAGGCCCGGCCTCCCAGGAGCATAAAGAGTCATCTGCGCAGTCTCCTTTGCCGATAAAGGCCCGGCGAACAGCGTTTTCAGAGTCCAATAACCCCGGCATACATAAAGTAGTTTTGGCATGTTAAAGGCATGCAAACAACTCGAGCTCATATCCAGCCGTATGTTTACACCATCGTAGCAATCCTCAAAACTTCCGGGGAGTTTGACTGGTCTTACAGACGCACCAATATTACCCCCAAAATGATCTTGGAAGATCTATTATTATGCGACGAGGTGCTTGCGATTTTCCGAACCAGAAGAATTTAACCCTTGTAGTAAAATTGGGTCGGCACGCCCATTTATAAAATTCCACCAAGGTCGTCTGAGAGTAAGCCCAGTTTTTAACATTGCATTTCAGGTGCAGGGCATAAAATATCTTTCAGTGGGAGAAGGGCCTTAAAATTGTTAGGTAAATTACAGTCTACACAGATGGCTCAAAAAGAAAAAAAGAAGAAACTCAAGCTGAGCTTTATTCGAAGCATCGGCGACTTCCTGACTTTTGTAATGTAAAAGCAGCTGAACTGCTCCAGAACAACACAGTCTCAGAAAAGAATGTGAGGATATTTTCTGACGGCAGGGTTGCCTGAAGAATTTAATTTGATAAAATCGGATACTGAAAGTAGGGGTTGAGCCTCACTGATGTCCATTAGGCAGCTCTGTATCTCAATTCGCTGGGTCCTTATGCTACTAAAATGAATGAATTTGCTGATGAGATGGTGGGAGGGACGCAACAAATTTAACGGGGTTACACTGATGAGACAACCCTTGGTCGGGGGAAAAAATCCCGAGTCGCTGCTGTACATTTAACCGGCTGTCGTGGGAAGCGAAGAGATGGTCATGAAAGGTTCCGATATGGCTAAAAAAGGGCAGACAGCTTTCAAGACTAACATTAGTTTAAAGTGAGGAAAATCGAGTAAACACTATTAAGGAAATTTACCGCGGACAAAGCTATAAGATTGTGGAGTCCTCAAGGTCCTTATGACCATGATTCATCAACTTCTCAAATCAATGTAAATGTGTCGTTACCTCAATCAATGGCTCTTCCAGTCAAACTTTCTGTCTCAGTCGCATTACTCCGACTTTTATAAACTGGCAGTGGTACAGTTTCCGCACCTCGAAGGAAGCTCTCTCAAAGTTTTGGTCGTCGAGGTATCACTCCTTCCTCTGTACTTCATATTCGTTTTTACTATTGCTATCTCTTTCTTTATTACAAACATATTTCCGTCTTCTATCGCTATCTTCATGTGAAGTTGACGTACCGCTCTATGGAAAACTACGTTAGAGACCAGTAAACCAAATAGTTCCTGCACACGACAGGCTATCGGAGGGATGCTAATCATCTGATTTATTGAAGATTAAAAAAGTATTCGAATAGAAGTGCACTTCCTCTTAACCGTGCCAGAAATAACAGAGTTTGACTTGTGGACGACAGTACAAGTTAATGCACAGAAGATCATCTTATCGTCGTAAGAAGTGGTCTGTAAATACCTGCTCTGGCGGTCTTGTTCTTTTCAGACATATTTGTATAACAGTGCTTATAGTATAGTTGCTCGTTTCCTTACATTCCAAATTTCATAAGAGGTTCTTATTTAGAAAAGCGTACTTCGTTCTTCATTGAAACAACTACATTTTTACGATCTCTTTCAGATAAAATTCGAAAAAAAACCAAAATGACGAAGGAACAACCAACTCCAATACCAGAGGAGCTTTACAATCTCACACAATTAGCTGAAGTCACACTAGCCGCTGGACGGCTCAGTACGACGAACATCACAGAAATCAAAGACTATATAAAACGTAATAAGGAGTTAGAGTATCTAACTGATGGGACGCCACCTCCACCTTCAACTCCACTAACAAAATTTCCCTCCACACCACCCCAAGAACAAACAAATTTAATAACTCCAAATAACACGAATTTCCGAAACGAGTTTCATGGTGTTACGTGGTCGAATAGTCAGGACGTTTGTATCAATAACCAGCATTATGAAATCGGAGAGCAAGCACACAACAACGCAATGGATCAACAAAAATTTAGACACACCCACACAACAACGACGCGTGCAGCATTTTACTCATCCTCTGATGATGATTCCAACTATTACAGTCACAAAATGTTTGATCGTAAAAAATTGCGTCGTTCAACAATATCCGACTCTCATTCCCGTTACGATGAACATTCATGCAGCAGCCTGCCAAGTTGTAGTAGTGAAGAACATTTTCCGAGTTCATCGAATCATTCTGAGCTTAGTAAGCTGAGCCATGGTAGTACAGAGGGTACTATAGGTAGTCATTTGCTTGAAGACGAGCATATTTGTCCGGAATGTGGTAAAAAATATTCGACATCATCCAATTTAGCGCGACACCGACAAACTCACAGGTATGTACAGCATAACTAGACTATGTAGGGTCTTAAATTGATTTGATTATGCTCTTTCGTTTAGGTCAATTATGGATAAAAAGGCGCGACGATGTCCGTACTGCGAGAAAGTCTACGTTTCAATGCCCGCCTTCAGTATGCATGTTCGTACTCATAATCAGGGTTGCGAGTGTAAGTTCTGTGGTAAACGCTTCTCCCGTCCATGGCTGTTGCAGGGACACATACGTACACATACTGGTAAGTTTATGAATATTTTTATAGATATAGTTCTTTGTCACTTAATTGATAGAAGAAGCTGGGATTCAAGTATACCGATGGTTCCAAATTAACGGAAGGGGTCGGGTATGCTGTTTACTGTTGTCGATCCAGAACTAAGTAGATTCTACAGGCTTCCAGACAGTAGTGCGTAGCAGAGTCTTTCAGGCGGAAATCATAGCCGTGAAGAAATCAGCAGAAATTCTGGAGGAATCGTGCATCAATATATATAGGTATATCGATAGTCAGACGTCGATCAAGGCAATAATCTCAAACAGTACTTTATCAAGTAGTTTCCTGGAATGCAAAAAAGCATTGGAGAGACTCCGCTCAGACCTAACTATACGCCTATACTGTATTACCGCTTGTTGTTGTTGTTGTCGGTGTAGCGATAAGGATACTCTCCGAAGGCCTTGGGGAGTGTTATCGATGTTGATGGTCCTTTGCCGGATGCAGATCTGATACATTCCGGAAACAAGCACCATTAAGGTACTATCCCGACCATGTCGGGAACGATTTGGTATGACCACATGAAACCTTCTAGGCCATACCGCCCTCCCACCCCATAGATCCATAAGGAACTCAGGGTCGCCAGAGCCTCCGCTGTTAAAGAAACAGGATTCGCCACGGGTAGGTGAGGTTGACAATTGGGTTGGAAAAGCTATTTATTGCGCTGGCAACCCCTTGAAAGGGTTGACCTAAACACAACCCCTTGAATCAATTTGGTATTTTAGTCGCCTTTTACGACAGGCATACCTGCCACGGGTATATTCTAAGCACCCTAATCCGTTGGGTCTGCCCTGTATTCCCGCTCATAAGGGGGTATAAGCTAACGAAAAGGCCGATGAGTTATCACAGGAGGGTGCAGCACTCGATAAATCGACGTCCCAATCCGTTTGGGAGAAAAAAACAGGAGTTGCATATGATAATGTGCAGATCCTACGAAGTTAGGCTCATTAAGTTGAAAGTTGCTCATATCTTATAAGTTAGACCTCGTCAGTAACAGCAGATGCTGGAAGAAATAGTTGGGCAAGTTCTGGGTTTGTGTTCAGCGCTGGCGTGGTCAAGGTTCCAGCTTCTAGGGGCGGCAGAGCTGCTGAGTCTGGAGGCAATTTAGTTAGGTCCTAGAAAACTTCTAGAACTTGCCAAGGGGACGGAGTTATTCTATAACATAAGTTTTGGTACCTAATTGGGAGTTTACCGCTTGGTCGTCAAACAAATTCTTGGAAGATTATGCACACATTCAGTCTTTGTCGGTTCGTTATTGACCGTCCAGTTCAACCTAACCTAACTAAGTGTAAAAAGTCGGATCTCTCTCTGAGTGACTAAGTTTCACATTGTAGTGTTTAGTACATTTAACTGCTTACTGCTGAAGAGGTAAGATTATCTTAGGTTTGGTTTTGCAAGAAGTTTTGCTTTAACCCTAGTGAGATAACGTAAGTCTGTGAGACGTTCGTCGTTTTAATTTTTCTCTCAGTGTCCCACAATCGTAAAGAGAGAACATTCTCATTCCCAGTTTTCTTAGCTACCATTACCAGCTTGTCAGTGGGGGGTGTTTTTCAGTAGTAACTTTTTTGTTTGCTGAAATATATACGATTGTTTTTTAAAAATACGTCTAGGAGACGTATACTTATCTTTTACGTGACTATGTAACATGACTAATTTTGTATGTAATTTTTGCCGAAAATGGTAACTTTAGGTAATATTTTTTTTTTTATATAGTTTCAAACAATTAATTCATTCAGATGAAGTACAAGGATATGTATTCTATTTTAAGTTTTTTGCTATAAACTGAGCTCTTTCGAAAAAAACTGATTTTTGTAAGGACAAGTCCAAGACAAGTCAAACTTAATTTTTAATATATTAAAAAAACAATATTTTTCTTTAAAAAACATTTAAAACAAGTGAATATATTTCAAATAAATGATTAAAAAAAAAACAAAAAAAGAAATGTAAGTTTTTTTTTATATCTTTAGGGTCCTTAAACTTGAACACGTCTCTCAGACGTACGTTATCTTTCTAGGGTAAACAAATAACGTTATCCTTCTAGGGTTAATAACACTCCTAATCGATTCAATTTCCGAATCATCCTCTCTAGAGTTGTGCGGAGAAACCTGCTACTTGAACTGACCCCTTTTAAAGATAGAAAAACATGGTATAGTCTCGTTCGTACTCGTCCTGGTAGTCAACTTTTATATCTTCATTTACTCAACTAACACGGACGAGCCAGTTTGGCCGCGGATCTCATTACTTATGTATTTATTTGTACACTCTAATAGGACTATTTTCTAATATCCCTTAACCACTTTTCTACTTCCATCGTTTCAGGCGAAAAACCCTTCAAGTGCAGTGTTTGCAGCAAAGCCTTTGCGGACAAATCCAATCTAAGAGCACACATACAAACGCATTCGAATACGAAACCACACACCTGCGCTCGTTGTGGCAAAGCTTTTGCTCTCAAATCCTATTTGTATAAACACGAAGAATCGTCGTGTATGAAGAATCATCATCGTACCAGTGAACGTGCTGAGTCCCGTACAAATCGAAATTCCACAACAAATAGCTCCAATGCGAAAACTGTGAATACTCAAATGAACTCATCGGATTCAACCAAATCCACATTGGCGAACAAACTTTTACAAAAAGAAAGAGAGCGCCGAGAGGCTGCTCATGCCTACGTTGAAAATCCTACAGAAATCCCAAAAACTTTGATGTTAACAAACGATACTAATAACCATGCGCTGAAAACAAATTTAGTACAAGAAAAATCATACACAATGCTTACAAGCCCCATGTCTCAAGAGGACTATGAACGTTTCAAACGTATTAGCGTTATACACACAGCTGCCACGCCCACTGATCAACTAATTTATCGGGAGCGTTCTAATCTCAATGGGACGCAACAGGGTTTCACCACAGATATAGTTCCACATATACCATTGCAATATTGTAATTTGAGAAATGACATTCAGGTGCAAGATCAACCGGTGGATTTTTCACCCAAAAATAATTTTACACATTCAACAAAGACAAGTCCATTTGAGTTGACAAGCAATTATGCAATTTTAGCTTAGGGCTAGCGCAACGCGAAATATACATCATACTACACTATAGATAAAAAGACAAAACAAATTACCCAAAAAATAAAAGCTTGGACTGTTTTTATGGCTGGAAACTTTGAAGGAGCATGTATTTGAAATCATTTGGAAGATCGCCCCACGCGGCTGACTGTTCAAAAAACAGCTACTAAATATGGTTGTGGTATTTTCTAAACTCTGCCGTAAAATGCACTATCCCTCAGATAATTTCAAATACGGTCCTTTCTAGCAGAAAATTTATTAAATTTTCATGTAGAACTCTGAATTGATAAAGTTCTGAGATAAGGCGTTTTCGTAAAGGCAGCTGTTGGGGAATTCACTATATTCTAATGCCGTTAGCAAAACTAAAATATTTTTCTTTTATTAAGCGACAACAGCTGATCGTAGATAAACGAATATCGATAAAGTGTTATTGAAAACCGAAATCGTTATATCTAACGCTTTATTATGTTACAATAGGGAATTTCACTAAAAAGTAAAAGAATTTCCCTACGGACGCGGGCAACTTTACAAAAACAACTTATATCTTGAGAAACATTAATGCAGTGGAGCTCACTAACTTTTAACGATGCGATTTGTTGAGATTTTAAATATCGATTTTTCGCTTACGATAATGATTGTACTATTCACAAACTCAGTTTAAACATGACTAACGAGGAGACCATTATTATCCCTTTTAAATTAAAACACAGTTTGCATCTGCTAACTATTTTTTTTAATTTTTTTATGAAATTGGAGTAAAAATTTATTTAAATTTTTTATTCTGTTATGTCTTTTATGAAAAAAAAAAAAATTAATAAAACGCGTAGAAAGTTGCCTTAAACTTTTAGATTTTTTTCTTAAGGTACCGAAAAAATCGGTGCCGCTATGTTACGACCGCTAAAGAGCGGCCGGTATACTCACTGTTTTCAGCGGCACCGCTTTGTTGGAAACTACGAACGGTTACGGTAGACGATTCGCAAAATTTAATTTTGCATTTTTGCTTGTTTTTTTTTAGATTTTTTATATTTTCTTTAAATGAACGTACAAGAAAAAAATTTTAATTCAATAATTTTTTTTGTTTTGTAAATAACCTGCAGACCCGGCAGACATTGTTCTGCCCTAAATTTGGTCTATATGAATACATTTTATTAAGCTTTTTCCGTCTAACTCTGCCCTCCCCCCCTTCACTTTTTCTTAATCATTTTATTCACTCCTACCTCCGTCTTTTTCACTTCATCTATCTCTTATCTCAAGTTCTTCTCATTCTTCTTCATCATTTATTGCCAGTCCAAGAGGGTGGTATCTATTTTGTTCCAGTCCCATTCCGAGTCTCAGTCCCAGTCCGTCTCTGGTCTAGTTCCCGGAAAAAAGGACCATAAATACTAATATAGGCAAATTTATATACCAAATTATAGGCAAATCGCATAGGACGTATGTAAATAGGTATGTGGGTATTATTAATTCATGTATTTATTTCGGTTTTGCATGCATATTTATCAGTATTGCCAGGTTGATGCGAATAAATCGAATATCACAATGAAAATTACTTTAAAGCTCTCAGCAACAGCTTTCATTTGATATCCATATTACACACACATTCTAGGGGTGTCCGGGTCCACGTTTTGGCCTATATATCGAGACCCTAGTCACCAATTGGTATGAAAATAACCCGGTACTAAAGCACTCATCAACATTTCATTTTTTATCCATATTGTATACACTCTGTCTAGGGGTACACGGGCCCAAGTTTTGGCCTATATCTCGAGACCCTAGTAACAAATAGGTATGAAACTTACCCTGTACTAAAGCACTCGTCAAAAGCTTTCATTTTTTATCCATATTGTATAAACACATTCTACGGATAGCCGGGTTCACGTTTTGGCCTATATCTTGAGACCCTAGTCACCAATAGGTATGAAAGCTACCCTGTACTAAAGCACTCATCAACAGCTTTCATTTGTTATCCATATTTTATAAACACATTCTAGGGGTACCCGCGTCCACGTTTTCGCTTATATCTCGAGACCCTAGTTACCCGCGGGTACGAAAAATACCCCGTATCAAAGTACTCAAAAACAACTTCCATTTGATACCCATATTGTACAAACATATCCCAGGATTACCCAGGTCCACGTTTTGATCTCAAGACCCTAGCCAGAACGGGATAAAAATTATCCTATGTCTGTCTCCTGCTTCTAAGCTACCCCTCCACCAATTTTCAGCCAAATATGTTCATCGTTTCCTTCCTCTTCAATCACTCTTTATCTATTAAAAAGGCGCATCAAAATCCGTTGCGCATTTTTAAAGGTTTAAGCATTCAAAGGGACATAGGGACAGAAAAAGTGACTTTGTTTTATACTATGTAGTGATGTACATCCATACACACCGATAAACCTACGCCCGAAGTTAAATAACGCAGCGAATGCTATATATGTACGTATGTATGTGTCGCATCATGCCTCACTCAAAAGCAATTAGCGCCCACAGTTCATAGCGAACAACCACACAAACACATTTTTTGGTAAAAATGCTACTTTTGTTTAAACAATTTGGCTGATATAAGAAAGGAATCAAGTATTTTTTTTTATGCAGTTCGAAGGTAAATATTTCAAAGTTTTACTGAAAAGTAGAATTTTTTAAATCCATCCATCTGTTTATGAGTTATAGCTGTGTAAACAAAAATTTTATGATTTTTTACTACATTTTGGCAATTTTCCACGCCCCTATAATATATATCTTCAAATTATAATAACTGTACCATCTCACGTAGCTAAGCTTTCAAATGCAAAAAACCGTTTTAAAATCGGAACATTCTGTGTGAAGTTATGTGCATATGTATGGCATTTAGCGACTTTATTTTATAAGATTTATAGATATATAGATATATATAGATTTCAAGTATTTGACAAAATGTTCACCGCTTTGACAATAACACCGCAAAAAACGGCGATGATTGAGTTTCTACCGTCATGACGGCCGTAATGATTAATGCCCTGCAGCTATATTACGTTACGGTGAACTTCACTGTCTTCTTAGCTTCCACATATGTAATTACTTTTACACTGCAATATTTTTGACAACATTCTCTACCGCTATGTGACGGCCGCTATTTAGCGGCACCACTTTCGAGGAAACTAATCCTTAATCCTTAAGAATTTTTATATTTTATTTTTGTCAATCTAGCCTTTTTTCTGAAAAATGTCTGGCAACACTATAAACTACTTAGATAACGCAAAACCAGTGTTGCGTACAAAAACCCAACCCCAAATGCGGTCTTAAACTGTGACTGGAAAACTGCTTCGTAGTTTAACTAGAGTTTAATATAATTTACGTATTCTCAATACAAAATAACTTTCCGCATTATGATAAACATTTTCTCGATATTGATTTCTGTCTTCTCTTTACGCCTTCTCATTACTGGAACCGTATCGTAGTATTAAATGTACGATCATGGATCGAAGATAATTTCTTAAATTAAAATAACTTACGAATGACATATGTGAACTAGCGAAATTAGATCAATAACTGCTAATATTGTAACGAATTTCGGGAATTCGGCAAATTTTCCACCTTCTGCTAACATTCGAATCGCTGCACTGTCGAATAAAAAACTCCAATATTCAGTATTGCAAAATGGTTTTTGTTTAGTCTATTTTGGAAGTAATACTTCACAATTACAATTATACTTCACTAATAGTGTGCTTAAATCAAACTGATTGATTATCACTTGCATCGGACTGTTTTTATACTCTCAGTTAGACCCGTTCACCTATTTCTCCTAAGGTCTAGTCTTTTCATGAACATGCCTTCTGCAACAGTTGTATCTAATACTTGGTTATTTATGCATGTGTGAGTAACAGCTTCTGCTCTTGTCTGCTGACTACATGTGTATGTGAAATAATCTTTTCACTTCGAGCTGCTGGTGTGTGTATAGAATATTCTTCGTTGCCCTGTACATAAGTGTGGCTGATTCCTTTCTTGTTGTTGTGATTATTTACTAACATCATAGTGATGCTAATATTCGCCACAATATAAACCGTCCCATATTTATCAGTTGACCCTTGGCTTCAAAGGATGATTCGTTGATTCTACGAGTATGATTCGAGAAGAAAAACAAACCGATACATGATTATGAAAATTCAAAACCTTCTATAAGTAGATTTGTCTAGGAAATTTGTTAATTTTACTTATTAATATATGTACCTGGGTACATCTATACTTACCAAGTTTAAGCAACATATACACGTAAATGGCATCAGTTTTGCGAAGCCGGATTGGCTGACGTAACTTACTACGCATTGGCCGAAATCGCCTAAGCGTTTAAATGTTAATATATGATGGTTTATTATTATTAGGAACATTACAGTATTCTGCAACGAACAAGTTCTGTTAGCTTTCCATAAATTTTTACATAAATATTCACTCAATGAAATGAAATGTTTTGCTAAATAAGTAGGGCATGCAAAGATATTTAAAGTTAGCAAAAACAAATACATATTTTAATACATTTACCTTAAAAGTATACATAAATAAAGTTAAAACGAAGTTATAGTAGTAGAAAAAAAAAAATTAGACAGCTTTTTGCACAAATTGTATTCTTTTTTTAGTGCTTTTTTTAGTGATGTTAGTTTGTTAAAAAATAGTAATATAATATTAAATACTTGCCAATAAGAAAATAAGTTAAAATACTGAAAATCACGTATTTTAAACTATTCTTAATTTGTATATATAAATCCTTATAAAAACGGACGAGATTGTCTAGTCTTTAATTTTAAAAGCGCAAAAAAATATATATATTAATTTATATGTATGTGTTTTATAAAGCTGAGGCCGTAAAGCGTGCAATATTTGTAGAATTGAAATGTATAAAAAGTTGTAATTGAAATTTAAAGTAAAGTGTAAATTTTCTAAAAAGTTGAACTAACATATATGAAAAAACTCCGTACTTGTTTGGAAACGATAGTATACAACTTTGTACTTGTATGAAACTTTGTAATTCTTTGAAGTTTCGTACTTCTATGGAAGCTTGTATTTGAATGAAATTTAGTACTTTTATGAAGCTTTGTACTTGTATGAAACTTTCTACTTCTATAAAGTTTTGTACTTTTATGAAACTTTGTACTTCTATGAAAGCTTGTATTTGTATGAAATTTAATACTTCTATGAAGCTTTTACTTATATGAAAGTTAGCAGTTGTATGAAACTCTGTATTTCTTTAAAATTTAATACTTGTATGCAACTTTCTAGTTCTATAAATTTTTTTACTTGTATGCAACTTTGTACTTGTATGAAACTTTCTGCTTCTATAAAGTTTTGTACTTGTATACAAGTTTGTACTTATATGAAACTAAATACTTCTATGATGCTTTGTACTTTTATAAAAGTTAGTACCAGTATGAAACTTTATACTTCTTTGAAGTTTCGTACTTCTTTATAGTTTTGTACTTGTATGAAAGCTCGTTTTCGCATAAAACTTAATACTTCCATGAAGCTTTGTACTTCTCTGAAAGTTAGTACTTATTCGAAATCTCTTTATTTATATGAAATAAGTAGTTGTATAGAAATGTATACTTAAATAAAACATTGTATTGATATGAAACCTTGCCCCTTGTATACCTTTTATATGTTGTATATACACAGTGGTGGTTACATACATAAATAGGTTAATACTGTTTTCACACAGACGGCTTATTGAATAATAAAGGCAGTTTTCTACATTAAGACGCTTATTGAGCTCAATCTTCCCTACAAATTTCGAATCTATAATTATTTCATTAGTAGCTAATCGAATGCCTAATGAAGTCAAAAGCACAATGCAACTCTGTTGGGAGCGTTCAGTTTCTTAGTTTTTGGTGTGTTCAGTGCTTAAAAATGTCATTTGTCAACGTAAATGTCATAGCCTGCATGGCGGAACGATACAAGGTGGCCGCATCGAACAGCTGATTATAACCTTTTTTTTATTTGATTTGATACATCAACTTCTGGCGCAGTACGGTTTTGACATTTGTCCATCGAATTTACAAAAACAAAGTACATGGAATTCTTATTTATGTATGTAGGTATGTCACCATGCTGCCACCTTGTATCGTTCCGCCATGATTGTCTGTCATATAGCATTGTCATTTTATTCGCTTGACATTTCATCCTTCATACTAATCGAGCAGTTACTTCTGTGTGAAAGCAAAAAATTTACGATTTCATTAGAAGGTGAAATGAGATCATTAAGTTTCTGTGTGAAAACAGTATAACAATGTTCTTATGAAAATATTACCAATTTTTTTTATTTATTTATTTTTTATTTAATAATTTGGGAAAAATTTAAACAACGTGACATCAGGACGGACAAGGCGAAAGCTGTTTCGATTATACCACCAAGTTTTGTCTATGAGTTAGTAATATATTGTTGCTTTACTACAGATCAGGATGGTATTTGCTTAGTTGTATACAAAAAAATAATAAAAAATATGCAGTGTTATCACATTTCGGAGTGATATCAAAACTAATTTTGGAGTTAATACTGTTGGTTGTTGTATTGAGTGATGATAGATGTGAACAGTAAATCGCATTGGTGTGGTGGAGCGTGATCTACCTTTCACACCGAACATCCTGCGCTCAAGACCCAATCGAAACAACATCAACTTTTTTTATTATTGGGCTTTTTTTTCTAAAGCTTCACAATTTATTCTGCACGCTTAGAAAAAATTTTAATTGGAAAACAAGCTAATACCTATATGCCACTACTTTATTTTCTCTGTTTTTATCTCGTATTTTCTCTTATATTTTTTGTCGCCCTCCCCCTAATACGGTTTCAGTACTGCTGTAAGTGTGTAAACTATTTTGCAAAAAACTAACGAAATACAAAAAATAAAATAGAACCTAAATGAAACAGCTTGTATTTCGATGTTGTTTTTAACATTCGACCGTTTTTTCTTTATTTTTTCTGACAAATGAAAATTTTGTTTTTAGTTTCAAAATTTTGTGCATAAAAACACAACTAAAATCAACTTTCTTGTGAAAAACGTGAACCATCACTTTGTTTTTATTGTGAAAAATATTAATGTAAAAATAAAATTTAATACATAAACAAAAACATGTCAAACTCACTACTTACTTACTTAATTGGCGCTTAACCGTCTAAACGGTTATGGCCGTCCAACAAGGCGCGCCAGTCGCTCCTTCGCTCCGCCAACCGGCGCCAATTGGTCACACCAAGGGAGTTTAAATCGTTTTCCACCTGGTCCTTCCAACGGAGTGGGGGCCGCCCTCTACCTCTGCTTCCATAGGCGGGTTCCGATAGAAACACTTTCTTGGCCGGAGCATTATCATTCATTCGCATAACATGGCCTAGCTAGAGCAGCAGCTGCGTTTTAATTCGCTGGACTATATTGATGTCTGTGTATAGCTCGTACAGCTCATCCTTAAATCTTCTTCGGTACTCGCCATCGCCAACGCGTAGAGGTCCATAAATCTTTCGAAGAACTTTTCTCTCGAACACTGCCAAAGCCACTTCATCTGCTGTTGTCATGGTCCATTTTTCTGCCCCATATAGCAGGATGGGTACGATAAGTGACTTGTAGAGTATGATTTTCGTTCGCCGAGAGAGGACTTTACTTTTCAATTGCCTACCTAGTCCAAAGTAGCATTTATTGGCAAGTTTGATCCTTCGCTGGATTTCAGTGCTGATGTTGTTGCTAGTGTTGATGCTGGTTCCCAAATAAACGCCGAAGCCGCACTGATAAGGTCCAATCAGCCGGTTCACGGTGGGCTTCAATCTTTCGCACAATACACTTGAAAGGACCTTATATGCGATATTGAGAAGGCTGATTCCACGATAGTTGGTGCATTTTGCAGTATCCCCCTTCTTGTGGACTGGGCAAAGAACACTTAAATTCCAACCGTCGGGCATGTACTCTTCCGCCCATATTTTGCTAAGAAGCTGCTGCATGCGCCTTACCAACTCCTCACCGCCGTACTTGTATAGCTCCGCAGGCAATCCATTAGCGTCCACGGCCACTAATTTTGGGGAAATAGTCGTCTCGCTTTCTCATGGTAGAAATTGTTTTTAGCTTGGATAAATGTATTGAATTTAAGCTCAGATAGGGCGTTCTTCAACCGTGTTCTGCGATAGAGCGTTTTCGAAAAGACAGCCGAGATGGGGTGATATTTCACTCAGCAGTCGATGTCTAAGTCTTTTATATTTTCATTTCAGTCCCCTAATTTTTTGAGGCTGAATAATAATAAGAGAATCTATAAAATAGAACTTGGAACATGGCATCGTCTGAGTCCATCATTCCAAAAAAATACTCTAAAATTGTTATCCTCGTACTAATTGTTGTCCCAATTATGTGCCCACTACTGTGTATCAAAAAAATATTAACTTTTACTCAATCCTAGTAGTAGTAGTTGATTTTCTAAAATGTACATATGTATGTAGTTTTATAATTTAAGCAATGCCAATGTAGAAACAGCGCATTTGTATAGCTTTTTCTCTTTTTCTTAGTATTTTATAATATTTTTGGTAGTATTTAATTTTTTTTTATATTCAATTAGTGTTTATTTTAAATATTATGTACATACAAACAATATATACAAAAGAAAGCTAATTATGCCAAAGATTACGTTAAGTATTGCATGCAAATGCTCGTGACATAAAAAGAGCCATTGCAAATCCAACTAAAAATAAAAAAAATTATAAAATATTAAGTTGTTGATATTTTTTGAAATGTACGATATAATGAGGTAAGCTAAATTAAATAGTTCACAGTGTTTGTTCAGATTACAGTAAACAATAGTTTAATCGTTAATTAATATTTTCTCCTTCAAAATTTACTCTCTTTTCTCATTTCTACTTAACGCTTTTGTATTTACAATTGACTATTCTCATTTCCATATGACGCTTTCGCATTTTTAAGTGATACTTCCTTATTAATAACTGACTCCGTATTCTCAATTACAAATGATTCTTTCGCATTTTCATTTGATACTTTCACATTTAAAAGTGACTACTCTCAATTACAATTGAAGCTTTCGAATTTTCAAATGACGCGTTCGAATTTGCAAGTGACTGCTCTCATTTTCATGTGACGCTTTTGCATTTACAATTGACTAATCTCATTTTCAA
Source organism: Eurosta solidaginis (assembly GCF_040869045.1). Lineage (NCBI taxonomy): Eukaryota > Metazoa > Arthropoda > Insecta > Diptera > Tephritidae > Eurosta > Eurosta solidaginis. The sequence continues at coordinate 203,678,920 of NC_090323.1, read as the reverse complement.
ATGACGCTTTCGAATTTGCAAGTGACTGCTCTCATTTCCATGTGACGCTTTCGCATTTACAATTGACTAATCTCATTTCCATGTGACGCTTTCACATTTACTATTGGTTATTCTCATTTACAAGTGATGCTTTCGCATTTACAATTGCTTATTCTCAATCGCATTTACATTTGACGCTTTCTAATTTACAACTGAATAATCTCATTTACTATTTACACATCTTATTTTCAAATTACGCTTTCTCATTTTCAAGTAATTATTCTCGTTTTCAAAAGACGCTTTCTCATTTTTAAGTAACTATTGGCATTTCCAAATAACGCTTTCTCATTTACAGCTGGAAATGGGGAAGACATCCCATATAAAATTTTCCCTTCAACAATCGGTAATTATGAACAAATTTTAGATATCACGATTCTTTTTCAGAGAGAAAGTTCCACCTCTAGGATGTCACCTCAAATTGTAAGCATGAAATCAAAGAGAAACTTTGAGATCTAATCATCTTGTTCCAAGACATGTAAACGAGTCGATTATCAATGGAGGAGTTATTGTAGATTATTGCATGTGTAAACGTGGTCTAAGTCTCTAAAGCATCCAGTAATCTGGATCACAGTTGTAGAGTTTCGCAATTTCAAAAGCGCTACATGGGTTAATCAATAACTACTGTCCACTGGTGTATATCTCTTGAATCAAAGTAAATGCAAATTTTTGTTTTTGCAATATATATACATATATACTCACTTGTAGATTAATGCACAATTTGATATAAAGTTCCATCATTAACCCTTCAAGGCGAAAATGGGAGTTTATCGGTGAACAAATGACCCAGGACCTAAATTGCACAATGTTTCTTGAACCAAGCAATGTCTCCTAAGCTCTTGTTTTGCAATATATAGAAACCTACTTGTAGATTAAGAAACAACTTGACTTAGGGTTCCACTTCGCTAGGTTCAAGAGATATACGCACAGCTAGACTAGTTATCGAAAAACCGATAAACCCGTTTAGCACCTTAACCGTTAACTGTAGAAGCTTGAGTGAAGTTGAGAATCAATCTACAAGTATGTAGCCATATAATGCAACAAACAATATTTGAAATTTGGCTTGGTTCAAGAGATGTACACAATAATCGATGTAGTCGTCAGTAGTTGTCGATAAATCGAATGCCTCATGCAACGGTTAAACCGTTAATGATAGGACTTTGGATCAAATTCTGGATTAATCTACAAATAGGTGCCTATATAATGCAAAAAAACAGGTTTAGAAAACATTGCTTGGTTGAAAAAATAGAGGACAATTAAGGTGATGGGTCATTTTTGTACACATAATTCTCATTTTTGCTTGCAGGGTTAATGATGGAACTTTATATCAAATTGGGGTATAATTTATAAGTAGGTGGATATATAATGCTAAATAGTAGTTTAGAAAATCTTGCTTGGTACAAGCGATCTAGGGCAATTTTAGTTCGGGTCACTTGTATATCGATACATTTCAATTTTCGTCTTGAAGGGTTATTGATGGAAATCTTATTAAATTGTGAATTATTCTACAAGTGAATACATACATATGCCAAAAAAAAAACTTTTTTCAACTTGGTTCAAAGGATATCGACAGTAGTTATCGATAAACCGATTAACCCACGTAGCCCCTTAACCGTTAATAATTTCACAAATACATCTTTATTGGGTCGCAGGACATATGAGAATAACAGCGAACGAAAAAGCGGGAGAGCTAGCTAAAAAGGACGCATCTCTCGAAGCTTTTACCGTATACTTCAAATAAGATTGGGACGTACTAATAGCGAGCGAGAGCTACACGTGATCCACCAAACAGGAAAGGCGTCGAAACTGCGAAATGTCGAAGATCATGTGCAGGTCTTACAACCTTAGACTAACAAAGTTGCTTTTGGCATTTAAACGAGGGGACTGTAGATGACATGATGATTATTGCGACTAGCCACTGCCTTCTGCCGTAACATGCTTTTAAAATAGGCATGTGATAGCAGATGTAGGAAGTGCGATTCGGAGGAGGAAATGGACATTTTGTTCTCTTGCCCTGCGCTCGCCAGGCTAAGACACAGCTATCATATCTAGAAGCAGCATAGGTCCTAAAAAGTTTGCAATATTTACCAAGAGGATGGAGTTATTTTATAACATAGATACTGGTTTCTGGTTGAGTTTGATCGTTGAAAAATTTCGGGTAACAATATGGACTCATTCGGTCTATGTGTCTATATTGTTTATTCGTCTCGGTGCTAGAAATACGTGGGTGCAGTACGCAAACTCAATTTTGGACCACCATGTTTAAACTACATAGAACTTCCGGAGACGATGTTAATCCAAACTAACAATAATTCTACACGCTCTTAGTTTATTTTGTTGATAACCCCAAACAATGAAACTGTTTAGTTGCAAATTTTTATTTATAAATTATGGCTTCATACACTCTGGCAAAAGAACGTGTGCCTGTTTATGTACTTATGTATTAGCGATCTTGTCTACAATCGCTCATTCGGTTAATCGACCATATTTTTCGAATGAAAGACGATGCTGCCGGTAAGAAAGCATTTTTATCGGAACCCGCCTAGTGAGGCAGGGGAAGAGGGCGGCCCACACACCGCTGGAAGGAGTTACCAATTGGCCCCAGTTAGCAGACCGAAGAAGCGACTGTTAAGCGGCCATAACCGTTAAACCGCCAATTAAGCTACTAAGTAAGGCTTAGCGAAAAGAAGCCGGTAGCAAGACGGCAACTCTACCATAACAATAACCTATCGATAAAAAGGCGATAATAAAACAAGTAAAGGTGTCTAAGTTCGGGTATAACCGAACAAAATATACCCAGCGTGAGCTTCAATTGCACATTTCATTTCAGATAAATTACTTTTCTACATAACACGTGACACCGCCCGTTTAAAAAAAATTTCTCCTCATTTCCTCTTACAATAAAACTTGATAAGTGAAATATCATTGATTCAAAACTATTTTTTGCTAAGTTATAGCTTATTATTCTATATTCTAATATTTTCTACTATAGGGAAAATTTGTGTACCCAATTTCATTACGATCCGTTAATTTTTCTTCGAGTTATGGCTTCCGAAACATAGAAAATAGCTTAGTCATAAAAGGGGCGGTGCCACACCCATTTTCAAAATTTTTAGTGTTCGAATTTAATGTAATAATTCAATTTGAAATGTAAAATTCTATTGATACAAAGCTCTTTTTGGCTACGATATAGCTTATTATTTTCGTCTACGACCCTTTTAAAAATCTTTTATATAAAAGTGGGCGTGGTCTTTAACCGATCTCGTCCATTTTTCCTAGAAATATTCCCTGCTATAGGGAAAATTGGTGTACCCTCTTTCATTACGATCCGTTAATTTTTCTTCGAGTTATGGCTCCCGAAACATAGAAAATTGCTTAGACATAAAAGGGTCGGTGCCACGCCCATTTTTTTTAATTTGAAGTTTTTCCCATTTATTGTTATAAATCCATTTGAGAAATGAAATACCATTGATATAAAGCTCTTTCTTTGCAAATATATAGCTTATTTTATTCGTCCACGAGCCCTTTTAAAACTTTTATATAAAAGTGGGCGTGGTCCTTAACCGATTTCGTTAATTTTTCTTCAAAGCATTTCTTATAGTAAAAGTAACTTCTCTGCCGAATTTTGTTACGAATGATTATTTGTAAAATTGATGTTATCACAAGTGGGCGGTGCCACGCCCATTTAAAAATTTTTTTTTTTAAATTTTTAGTAGGAGTCTCAATATTAGTCCACACGTCAAATTTCAACATTCTAAGTGTATTATTTACTAAATAAGCAGGTTTTTTGTGTCTTCCAAAATGTTATATATATAAAAAGTGGGCGCGGTTATCATCCAAAATAGCTCATTTTCAATACCGATCTATTCTGGGTTCAGATAAGTTCGTGTACCAAATTTGGGGAAGATATCTCAATATTTACTCAAATTATCGTGTTAAAGGAGAGACGGACGGACGGACGGACATGGCTCAATAAAATTTTTTGTAGGCACTGATGATTTTGATATATGGAAGTCTATATATATCTCGATTCCTTTATACCGTACTACCAACCGTTATCCAATCAAAGTTAATATACTCTATGTGCAAAGCACGCTGTGTATAATAATAGCTCGTGGGTATCGGTTGTTACCGATAAGAGGTCGATGGAGCTTTTATCAAAAAGCCCAAAATTATTGGATTCTCGTGAAATTACCTCCATTGTAGGTTAACTTCAACCCTTGGGAGAGCTCTAGTTAACATTATTTTTCTAGGCATGCAACTGTATATGTACTGTTCGTACTTCACGAGTACTTGGTACTCACGCTTTTTTTTTATCTATTAAGTGATGGTTTCGCTTTGCGTTAAGATCACATTACTTGCAAATAGGTGGAGAAAAACCTTGGAATCCATTGCTATTTACGCATCAGTAATCGGTGAGTTTTTGCATTCAGCATGATGAAAGGACCAGGTACGGATTTAGAACAAAGACAAATCAAAAGTATTCACTTCAAAAACATTGAAAGCACTTTAACCCTTGAATGTAGAGCAAGACTTAGGCTTATCAGGAAGCTAACCTCCAACCACTTGATGTGTGTATGTATATGTGTATGTGTATGCTTGTGATTATCAAAGTACGTATATTTACGCTGCTTTATGCAAATGCGTATGGCATAGTGTTGGCAAAACATCGATAGTCTATCGATATTATCGCTGGTTTCTGAACTTTCGATCCATCGATAGTTCGTTAAAACAATCGTTAAAACTATCGATTATTTCGAACTTTACGTGAATAGAAAACCTACCAAATTTCTACAGATTAGCATCTCTTGAGCGAATTCGCCGTCTCATTATTTTATGTGTTATTTGAACTAACGTCAAAGCTCTTCAGCTCAGAAAATTATAAATGCGAAAAATTAATAGGCAGAAGTCCAGTGGGTGACAATTTTTTAAGAAAGTTGAAAACTCTAAGTTCGTACAATGCGAGCTTTGTTGCAGTAAATATAAATATTGTGGAAATACCACAAACATGTTTGACCTTATTAAAAGAAAGCATAACTACAAACTAAAGCGTTTACTTCATGAGCCATCAACTGAAGGAAACAATTCTCTGGATATCCTGTCTGATTCTGAACCAGATGTACCAAAAAGAAGAGTGCAATCAAAGATTTCTTAAATCGGGATGCTATTGCTACGTTAAGTTGTTGATTGCACTCTATTATTAAAGGATTAGATGTAAAAAATCTTATTTCTAGGCATACATGTTAAATACCAAATTAGAATTAGCAATTGATGCAATTGGTTTATATTCTCTAATTCATAAAACAATTAGAAATAGTTCAACTAATTCCTTATATTTATTTACATCATTATTCGTTCACTTCAATAATTCTTTGAAAAAAATTTATCTTTATCAAAATAATTGATTCTAATTCGAGCTAATTGAATATCGAATTGCATTAGCAGAAGTCAATTAGATTTCTAATTGTAAAGGTAAACCAATTTTTTTGCTAATGGCAACTAATTGCAATTAGATTTACAATTGGAATAAAAATTTCAATTATCTAATGGGAATTAGTTGAACTAATTCTAATTATTTAATGAATTAGAGAATTTCGCAAATGAAGGTTAATTAGCAATCATTGGCATTATCTAATCATTACTTAACATCTATGTTTCTAGGTAATAGACTCGATAATGGAGGAGTTTAAAATTAAAAACAAAGTGGTAGCGATTGTAACGGATGACGCCACTACAATGGTAAAGGTTGCAGATATAATTAAATTCGTCACTTGCCATGTTTTGCGCATTCAATTAACTTAGTGGTGCAGGACAGTTTTAAAGCACATATTTTGAAAACATTTTAAAAAAGTGTAAAAGTTTGGTAACATATTTTCGTTCAAGTACGTTAGCTTCCGACAAATTATGTCAAATACAGAGACTCAACAATAAGAAGAGCTGAAACTAATCCAACAAGTATGTACTAGATGGAACAGTTCATATTATATGATGAAATGCATTTCCAAAATAAAAACGGAACTATCAGCAGCTCTTGCGGATTGTGAAAAAAACCCCACCTGCTCTCACTGCCGAAGAGTATGGTGAAATAGATGAAATTTTAAAAAAGGCTCGCAACTTTTGAAGTAGTAACAAAAGAGATATCAGGTAGCAGCTACCCAACTTCATTCTTAGTAATACCTATTCTTCGTGGAATCACGCTGCAATCGAAAGAATTGGAAAAAGAAATTAATACTGACTGTGCAAAAGACGTATTGAAGCTTATCATGGAATCTGTTCAAAAACGTCTTCACCCTTATTATTCAAGAACTGCTTTGATACTAGGAACGATTCTCGATGCAAGGTTTAAGAAAAAGGGATTCAAAACGCAAACCGACGCAGACAAAGCTGTAAATATATTACAAAGCAAGCCCACTACCTAATTATAAACATTGCAATACACCAGTAAAAAATATAACAGCTGTATGTTCTAAAAGTTTAACAGTTGAATCGTTACTTTTTTTGCCATCAGCAGACACACCCGTGGTATCTTCTCCTCTGAGCGATGCAATAATAGACATAAGGCAATATATAGAGAAACCAGTCATTGATAAAGACCAATGTCCTCTCTTATATTGGGCGTATTCTTCTAATGGTTTGAAGAAACTTACTGACAAGCATTTATGCATTCCCACAACATCAGTGCCATCTGAGCGCATATTTTCGAAAGCCGGCCACATACATAGTGAAAAAAGACACAGACTGAAAGATACCAATTTGAATAAAATTTTATTTTTAAAGCAAAATATCAAATATTTTGATTGAAGCCATATCCGCCATATTCACAATCAATAATGCAAGACTGCTCTAGAATATGTGATTATATCTAAAATATTTTGGCAGTAGGCACATTAAATCATTTTACTGTGAAACATAACTTTTCATCTGTGTATACTTAATGGAGTTTTTGTCATTAATTTGTTTGTTACATTCAAAAAGGATTCGATTTAAATAAACATTCGTGTTATAATAATTCTTCGATATTTCATTATCAAGTTTTCTGAATGTTTTATTTGTACTAATAACTATCGATACTATCAAAACAGTCGATTGTTTTCTCACCAAGAATCGATTTAATCGATAGAACTAAACTATCGATGTTTTGCCAACACTAGTATGGCATGTATATGTAGTGGTGTGTAATTGGGTATGATCTATATATTGGCGCCAATAAATAAATTGTTCTAAAAACTCAGTCAAGCAATTTCATTCAAGGCTATCAATTTATTTTTTAATCTTTACGTTCCTAAATTTGTATTCACTTCAATGTATGTGCATATGTTATGTTTATATGTAGTATGTGTGTATGTATGTATGTACGTTTGTATGTGTTGTAAATTAAAATATCTTCATTTGCGTACTGTATATGTGCATTTGTATTGGTGTTGATTGATGCACAATGTTGAAACCCAGATTGATTATATCAACTCAATCTTCAACTGAATGAATATTAATTAAAATGTGTGGAATTGTTATACAAATCTATTTGAAAAATCAAAAATAAATAAATAGAGTTTTACTAAATTAAAAAAATAAAAATTAATTGAAAAGTGGGCAAATAGGATTTAGGTCAGTGGGATGACACAACCAAATATAAATATTTATTATAAACGACTGTTAGTATAAAATAAACTGATAACCATATATGGGTATTTTATGTCTGTATTGCCCTTGAGGAACTGGTACAGTAATCTGTCACCAGATCAAAGAGGATAAATACAATAAGAGCCGTCACTCGTTATTTTGTGGCGAGTATGTCGCTGGAAATTGAAAAAAATGATGCCGAATGTTTCCTGAGAGGACATTTTTAATTGTCTCGCATTTATCCATGCCGTGTAGGCCCCTTGTGCAACTGTGATTTTTGGTAAGAGAATTAAATAAATTAATTAAATACAGTCGAAAAATAAACACAAATACCCCACGAAAATGTATAGAAGACATATATAAACAGCTCGCCCAAAAAAAAAGTAGCGACTACTTCTCAGTATACATCGAGTAAATGCCAAAAATATAACTAGTGACGGCTCTTATTGTATTTATCCTCTTTGACCAGATACGAAAGCTGATACGAAATAAGTTCTGTACAGTGTTTGTGCAGCGGAACAAACATTTTTATTTAATGTATCTACCATAAGGTTATGTTGCTTTTTATGTGCCTAAATTCAGTACAAAACTGCGGGCTGATTCTCGTTGAGCCAGGGACTTGAAACTTGGAAAATATGTAGCTTCGAACACTGCGATAATCCATTTTAAAAGAGGGAACTCATATGACGTACAGATCGATGTATTTAGAAATTGGACAGTGTTGGGATTGTGTTCTTTCAACTCCAGATAAATTTACAGAAAGAAGGACGCCACCATTTAGCGTGTCATTCTTCTAATGTATGTGGATGTAACTTATCTCTGAATACCAATGTCAAGCACCAAGACATATCAAGTGTTCCTCCATCTGTTTCCACCAACCACTAAGTGGAAGTATCCCTTTCCTCTGGTGCGAAATTTGGGCGACCATAAGAATATTTATTATCATTACTGCCCTCACCGGAAGAATACCCTAAAGTCTTTTTACGACGGCGTCCATCAACCGCTCCCAGCGGCTTATGGGTTAACAATGAAACAAGCGTTGAACTGAAAAGCTTGATGCTAATGCTACAGCGCACACATTTATTTGAAATTTATAAAATTACTTAGAAATAATCCAAATTTATTTATTTTCCAGAAATCTTGCTCATATATAAACCGTTTGTCGGGGCGTATGAGTAACCTACTGACTTAAAGCCTCGATATGTATGTACATATATGATAATGGTTGTTGTTGTTGTTTCAGCGAGCGGAAAAAGCAGTAGTAGCCAAAGAAAATTAAGACGAAATTGTACCCGGAATATCAAATATCAAAGTAAATATATTTATTTAAACAAAGTTATTTAACTTAAAAAGCGTGCCAGCCGATTTCTTTGGCCGAAAGTCACATCTGCAAACCCAGTTATTATTATTAATAGGTCTCGACGCACTAATATCTTTATTCAGATCTTTTAGCGCATTAGTGTGTGTGGAAGCTTTCATTGTATTAAGATACCTCTTCAGGAATTTATCACGTGGGGATTAATGGTGACGACACCTAGGTGAGAGAGTCCCTGTTTTGCCAGAGCGACTCATTAGCGGAGATTTTTAGCCGGGGTTTCATCCTCCAGCTCACAAAAGCGACAGATTATTGTATTGGGTACATTTGGGCGGCCACCGTGGTGTGATGGTAGCGTGCTCCGCCTACCACACCGGATTCCCTGGGTTCAAACCCCGGGCAAAGTAACATCAAACATTTTAGAAATAAAGTTTTCAATTAGAAGACAATTTTTCTAAGCGGGGTCGCCCCTCGGCAGTGTTTGGCAAGCGCTCCGAGTGTATTTCTGCCATGAAAAGCTCTCAGTGAAAACTCTTCTGCCTTGCAGATGCCGTTCGGAGTCGGCATAAAATCATGTAGGTTCCGTCCGGTCAATTTGTAGGGAAAATCAAGAGGAGCACGACGCAAATTGGAAGAGAAGCTCAGCCTTAGATCTCTTCGGAGGTTATCGCGCCTTACATTTATTTTTTATTTTTTAGGTGATATCATAGACTACAATGTTTCGTTATTTATTGTTATTGGCTTCTTATTGATATCTTATCAGCTTCATGTAGTTGGGTAACAGATGTGCCATCGATTTTATAGTGAAATTCTATCGATATCCATTTCATAATCAACGGATAGAAATCCATGACTTTTTGATAGCAAATATATAAATTTTTGATAACGAAATCAATACTTTAGCCATAACACTCCCATAACAAATCTATAAGTTTCCTAAAGCAAATTTTTATACCTTTTACAATATATCGATAGCTTTTCGGTAAGTAATCGATACATTTTCGATTATATCCTGAAAATATATTGGCAAAAATTCGATAACAAATCGATAACATATTGATAATTTTTCAATGATAAGTCCAAAAATGTTCTATAACAAAATTAATTTGATTTCATTTAAAGTTATTTTATTTTGTTTTAATTTATTATATTTTTTTTTAATTCATTTCAATTTTGTTTGTCAATTTAATTTAATTTAATCTTTTTTAATTTAATTTTATTTCATTTTATTTTTTTTTATTTTATTTTATTTTATTTTATTTAATTTAATTTAATTTTATTCTATTTTTTATACTCAGCGTGCTTTGCACACAGAGAAAAAAAATTTGTTTGAGCCATGTCCGTCCGTCCGTCCGTCCGTCTTCACCAAATTTGGTACACTAGCTTATCTGGGCCCCGAATAGATTGGTATTGAAAATGAGCGAAATCGTATGATAACCACGCCCACTTTTTATATATATAACATTTTGGAAAACACAAAAAACCTGATTATTTAGTAAATAATACACCTAGAATATGGAAATTTGACGTTTGGACTGATATTGAGTCTCTTGATAAAATTTTAAAACAAAATTTAAAATGGGCGTGGCTCCGCTCACTTGTGATAAAATCAATTTTACAAATATTATTAATCCTAAATCAAAAATCGTTAAACCTGTCGTAACACAATTCGGCAGAGTGGTTGCCTTTACTATAAGGAATGCTTTGAAGAAAAATTAACGAAATCGGTTAAGGACCGCGCCCACTTTTATATAAAAGATTTTTAAAAGGATCGTGGACGAAAATAATAAGCTATATCTTAACGAAAAAGAGCTTTATATCAACAGAATTTTACTTTCTAAATTGAATTATAACATTAAATTGGAAAACACTAACATTTTTGAAAATGGGTTAGGCACCGCCCATTTTATGACTAAGCAATTTTCTATGTTTCGGGAGCCATAACTCGAAGAAGAATTAACATATCGTAATGAAATTGTGTACACACATTTTCCTTATAGTAGAAAATATTTCTAGTAAAAATGGACGGGATCGGTTTTTATTTTTTTTTTTATTTTATCGGTTAAAGACCACGGCAACTTAGATATAACACCAGTTTAAAAGGGCGGTAGACTAGAATAAGAAGTTATAACTTAAAAAAAATAGTTTTGAATCAATGATATTTCACTTATCAAGTTTTATTGTAAGAGGAAATGGGGAGACATCTTTTTTTAAACGGGCGGTGCCACGTGTTATGTAGAAAAGTAATTTATATGAAATGAAATGTACAATTGAAGCTCGCGCTGAGTATATAATGTTCGGTTACACCCGAACTTAGACACCTTTAATTGTTTTATTTTATTTTTGTTCCTTTAACTTTATTTAATATAATTTTATTTTGTTTTATATATTATTTTATTTTATTTTATTTTACGTTATTTTATTTTATTAATTTTTAATTTTATTTTGTTTTATAATTTATTTAATAATTTGGGAAAAATTTAAACAACGTGACATCAGGACGGACAAGGCGACAGCTGTTTCGATTATACCTTGTAAATCCCTTGAAAGCCTTTTCTCCCGGGAGTGGGAGTCGAACCCGCACTCCTACGATAGTTGAAATGGTTACAAACGCATTCAGCTACGTCATGCCTTAGTTGTTGTAAAGTTGTTCCCAATTGCCTTCTTTTTGCATATTTTTATCGTTTACATATTGCATACTTCGTATGCAATTATGTGTTAAATATATGCTTGGTACGGCGGTTTTCAAAGAAACTTTGGTATTGTTGTTGTTTTTGTTCTATTTATAGAACTACAACGAATTAACCAATTTTGTCTGTTTGTATGATTTAATCGGGGATTGCCCGTATTGCTTTTTTTTAAATGTATGAAAACATTATTTTGTTTTATTTTATTTTGTTTTGTTAATATGTTATTTTCTTTTTCTTTCACTTTATTTTATTTTATTTATAAATTTTTTATTTTGTTTTATTTTGTTTTGGTTTGTTTATTTATTATTTTATGTATTTATTATTTTATTTTATTGGTTTGTTTCTTTAAATTTTATTTTATTTCATTATATTTACTTTATTTTTTTCTTTGGTTGCACTTTACTAATTCATGTAAATCTAGCCAAATTATGTACAAAAACAACCAACAAATTTCAACGTTAGCCTGAATATCTAGCCACGTGCTTTTTCCTTGTAAACACTTTTTGTATCAGTAAAAAAATCACGCATTTCCTCATCTTTGCTCTGGCTCTTTATTTCCAACAAACCAGCGGTGTATGCTTTTGCTCGAGCACTTGCATGCACAAGAATGTATATGCTATAATTTATAAGTAGGTGTCATGTTTGCCTGAGTTGCTGTGTGATTTCACTCATATTGACTCTACCACGTACCTTGCTCCTACATTATGCTACATTCTCTAGTACTCCAGAGAGTTTATACACGAATATTACATACACGACCTCATTTAGATTCTGCATACATCGCCATATAGCATATCTCTAACAAGGGCTACACTGACACTTACATCTTATGGTTACACTCAGGACTCCTCCATAACGTAAGAAAAGATGACATATGACAACGTTACTGCAAACATTCGAGCATTTATAAAAAAAAAACAGTAATCAATATATATTGTATGTAAGTATGTAATTGAAATGACTTAAGAGAAAAGTGCACTCGCAAATAAAGCAAAATTCATGCCGGCATATGTTTATCACTTTTAAGCTTAAATATTACTTTTCCCGTCTATATATCGACGGATGTAAGTCCATATTCATGTATACAAACAACACTGCCATATTTTCTCATCTTTCCAATAGACATTCAACCCAGGCCATGCATAATGCTTATTTATCTAGTATGCATGTGTGTATATTTGCTAAGTTATCGCAACGATCTTACTCTGATCAATCGATCGCAAACGCCTTTAATGGATCAAGAAATATGGAGAATATGGAGACATTACTCCAGCATTCGAACTAAATAGTAGGCTGAAAATAAACGTCAAGTGGAAAGAAAAATCTGCATTGAAATGCACTTGCAATTTAAGAAATATAAATGAGCTAACATTAGGGTGACCAAATTTTGTTTCTTATGCGTAAATGTCTTTGCTCAAGGCATGGGGGAATCCAGAATGTAAGAGTCACCGTAAGCGTAGTTTTACTTCTTATATGGGGGTATACATAATGCAAGTGATATGTGTATCAAGGAGTAAGTAAAACGACAAAGGTGAAGAAGTAAATGTGTAAAAGAAGAAATAGAAGAGGAGAAAGTAAAAGACACGAACTCCTGCGGCCTCAAGGTAAGGAAAGAAAAGGAAAAAAGAAAAGGAGTAAAGAAAATACTAAGGCCGAAGACGGAACCGACACTGAAAGGCGTGTTATTAATTTGTATATGTGTATGTATGTGTACGTAAGTCTATACATTCTCAAAATAGGTCAAAAGCCTATGACAACTTGACTCATTGATGTTGTAGAGTTAAAATCAAACTCCCAGACCACTTGACGCAATATGTTGCGATACAAACACATACACACATACACACATATATGCACTTAATAATTAAAAGTCATTCCAAGTATGGTTTAACTAAATGAAGAGACATTGAAATATTAAATATGAGATGAAAGCGTTGATGTAGTTTTCGCCCGGAGACAATCAAATTAGATGACATATGGATGTTTGGATGAATGTATTATCTTATGTTATGTATGCTCCAATCTAAAGAACGATGAGCTGTGTTTCAAAGCTGAACTGGAACAGCTTAAAATAAATTGATCGATTGGCGCGATCAGCAATGTTGATAGGGTGTTTGAGAATTTTTTTTTTATTTTTGTCGGCAACAACAGCAATACCTACATATCAATTATTGTACATACACACACACACATACAGACAGGGCAGCCATATGCTTGATTATGCTCTTGGGAGCAGGCAACCGGCGCCAATACAATATGAATACATGAAATTTGTCATAGTCCTACATAAATACGCAATGCGAATCCATTAACATATACATACATATATGTACAGTGTATTTATATGTACAATACCCAATTAATAATAGCGTAAGTAGTTATATGCATATGGAGGGTGGAGCCGTGTGTAGAAGTACAAGAAAATGGGGAAAGCTTCTGACCGCCATTCACCTGGGAATGGCCAGAGCGATTCTTTTGCATGCGGTTCAAGCAGCTCACTACTGCCGGTCGCTTGCGGTCAAGTATCCTCTGGGTAGCCGCTAAACATCCGTTTAGCGGTGAGCTAATGTGAGAAGCGCTTCGTACTGCCGCCGAGAAAAAAATTGGTTACCGGTACGATGAAGAATGCCGCGTTGCAACCGAAAGAAAAGACGCTGCCTACAGGGCTACGTTAAAAGCGAGCGCAACAAGAGGAGTGTGTAAACGCCATCGTGAGTTGAAAAGGGAAGCGATACGCCTTTTCAGGAAGAAAAAAGCAGAAGCAGAAAAGCGTGAGTGCGAGAAGCTTGAGCTGCTAGCCACCAGGAATAACGCCCGAAAATTTTACCAAAAAATACAGCGACAGACGGCGCCCGACGATTGGAATCTAAGTGTTCTTTGCCCAGTCCACAAGAAGGGGGATACTGCAAAATGCACCAACTATCGTGGAATCAGCCTTCTTAATATCGCATATAAGGTTCTTCAAAGTGTATTGTGCGAAAGATTGAAGCCCACCGTGAACCGGCTGATTGTACCTTATCAGTGCGGCTTTAGACTTGGTAAATCTACCATCGACCAGATTTTCACAATGCGCCAAATCTTGGAAAAAACCGGTGAAAAGAAAATCGGCACACATCACATCTTCGTCGACTTTAAAGCCGCCTTCGAATTTGGTTTACCCGCAAAATTTATACGGCTGTGCAAATTGACGTTGAGCAACACCATCAGCTCAGTCAGAATTGGGAAGGACCTCTCGGAGCCGTTCGCAACTAAACGAGGTTTCAGACAGGGTGACCCCCTATCATGCGACTTCTTTAATTTGATGCTGGAGAAAATTATACTAGCTGCAGAACTTAGCCGCACTGGAACAATATTCTATAAAAGCGTGCAATTACTGGCATATACTGATGATGTTGATATCATCGGCCTAAACACCCGCGCTGTTAGTTCTGCTTACTCCAAACTGGAAAAAGAAGCAGTAAAGATGGGTTTGATGGTGAATGAGGACAAAACGAAGTACCTGCTGTCATCGAGCAATGAGTCAGCGCATACGCGCCCTGGCAACCACGCTACTGTTGGCAGCCATAATTTCGAAATAGTAAAAGACTTCGTTTATTTGGGAACCAGCATCAACCCTAGCAACAACATCAGCACTGAAATCCAGCGAAAAATCAATCTTGCCAATAAATGCTACTTTGGACTAGGTAGGCAATTGAAAAGTAAAGTCCTCTCTCTCACTTGCAGAGCGGCTAGCTATTTTTTTTAGCTCAGAGTTTAAAAAGTGTGTCAGAAATGTATGAATTTAACCTCTCATGTCAGGTTAAATTTGAGTTAAAAAGTTAATTTTATTAAGTGGGACCTACAGTATAAAAAATGCTTCGAAAAATATCCATCTGCCATCCCCATATATATATAAACTAACACGAAATCTCCGCAACAGTATCCACACTATGCGAAGAAATTGTTAAAATTGAAAATGTTTTCTACTGAAACTCTTCTCATATCTGTTTTGAAATCTATTTTAGTATCACCAACGTTGGGCGCCCCTTTGATCTCGCACGAATTGAACCAGCTTACAAAAAAAAATAAAACGAGTTGGAGCAACTTAGAGCAAGCCTTTCATGAAAAATTGTCTGGGAAAAAAATTCGAAACAGCTAAAATAGGAACTTTTTTTGAATTCGTAAACATACATTTTTTTTTAACCCATTTTCAAAGAAGAGAAAAAATTGTTCTAAATCGAACGAAACAAGTCAAAAATCAGGAACATCCGTTGATGAAAGTCTGCTAAGAACGTTTTTCGTAAGCCTTGAACCATGGTCTTTTATTGCGAATATATATTTCAAATCCACAGTCTGGACCTCGTGTGTGCTCATTTCTAGCATGAAAGCTTGATTTATTCAGATTTTTGGTTTTCAATTCAAAAACCCTACGTTCTTTATTTGAGCGAGGAAAACTCATAAATATTTTGAATAATAAAAAATCATTATTATTAAAAAACAATAAAAAAATCATATGTTTGATGTATTTCCTAGATTGAGAAATTGAATATATAAATATTAACCTCATTTGTATTTAAAAGATTTCATAAAGTGGTTGAGAATTACCTGTATAAGAACGAAAAAATTAAGTGAGCGAAAAATTTTTGTACCAATTTTGTTTTTATAAGAACGGATTGTGATAATTCATGAACAAGTGTTCCGTTTCTATGCACGTCGCGCTGAAAAAATAAAATAAAATATAAAAAGAAAGAAGTTTTAAAAAATTTCAAAGTTTGAGGAGGTTTGAACCCATCTCAACATCATAGCCCAGGGGCAGATCAACGAGTGGGGTTTTCGGGTACGCACAGTTCAATTCCAGAATTAAAAAAAATTGTTAAGAAAATTATATCGGTTATTTTAATTCATGTTTCCAAATTTTTGGAAGTATGAGTTTAAAACAATTTAAATTGTGTTTCAAAAGCCATTTATTTCATACTTAATGGTTTTAAATGCTCGAGGCTTTTGGAAAAATTCTTTCAGGATTTTGTCTTCAGTCAAATCAATCCGGTATGGAACTCATAGAAGCTAGACCGTTGAGACGCTCTTGTCCCATCGTATTTCTGAAATAATTCTTGATTCTTCTTAAGGTTGAAAATGAAAGTTCAGGAGTTGTTGTAATTACTGGTAATACTGCCCCAAAGCTCGCAATAACGTATTTTCAGTTTTGAATGCGTTCACATATATTACCTAAAAAAAGCAAAAATTACACGGTCCTGAAAATTTTGATTCTTTGCCTCCACATTTTGACTTCAGAGACGAAATCACTCTCGGAACAATCTAATAATTCTTTTTAAAAGTTGTTGAGTTCTGTGCATTTACCTTCATCGAATTCTTTTTGAGAAATAACTGGCCAAAACTTTGCAAAATTGATAGAAAATTATGAGAAACGTAATTCTATAGTAATCCTCAACTCTTTGAGTTTTTTGATTTCAATGTCGTACTTGGAAAATTTACGCTTCAACAATCATCTCAAAGATAAAATGAAAGCACGAGCCAGTGTATTACTGTTTTTCTAGCTCTTGATTTTCCAACTGCACCCCTGGCCTTTGTTAAAACGTAAAATTTAGGAGAATTGTGAATAAAGGATATCCTCGAAATTAAAAAAAAAAAAAATCATACCCGCCCTTCCCAGAATCCTGGATCCGCCACTGTCATAGCCGCTAGGCCACTAACATGCGAATTGTACCGAGTTGTTTAACGAACGGGTGGTATGCAATCAAGAATCATTGTTCGTTTTTAAGGACCAAAAAGTAAGAACACGAAAGTTGAAATTGAGTCGGGTGGTACTTGATTTTAGAATGACAGACTTTGTCCTGCCCGAAAATAAGTTTACCTACATTTAATAAGAGAGTATTCCTTCCCCTCTTTACGCCCTTTACATCCCCACTTCCATTTCTATGAAACCTATATACTAAATATTAAGTACTTGCTTCAAATAATGGCAGAGATAAAGCGAATCAAAATGTTTCTTGGTAATTCTATACGAAATCACGACACTCTTAATACACGTCCAAAAATATGCAGAGAGGTATCAAAAGATTCGTTTTGGATCCAGGATCGCGAATCCGAAAGTGGAGGTCAATCACTTTGGGTCTTTCAAGAGATATTTGTAAAAGAAATTGAAAATTTTTATGTGGTTGTTGTAATTTTGATGATTTCATCGTACCCACAAAAAAAAATTGTGTACATAGGTGTTTTGCGCGGATATAGTTAGGGTCTCGAAACCGGTGTTGGACCCACCTAGGGTAATTTTTTAAAAGCGCGCCGAAAAAATACTATGGACCCCGCCCCCGGTTTCGGAGCACGCCGGGGTCATTTTTCGGGGTTCCGTTAACATCTTTTGAAAGAGATTATTGTTGTCAATACTCGCCTTTTGACACCTCTCTCGATATTTTTGGGCGCGTATTAGCAATGTCATGCTGTCGTATAGAATTACCTTTTTCTTAATTTAGGGCGTGGTACTGCCCATTTTTCTAAAAAATTTTTTGAATCCTAACCATTCTCAAATCCTTTTGAGCACATACAACAATTTAATTGTATCCAACATTGCTGATGGGAGCTGACCACGTGATGAAATTATGATTGATATTTTCCTTTTCCGCATCTCTTTATATATATGTAGAAAATTTTTTGGTGGGTATCCCTACAGTTTACTAATTTGAGTGCGTGCCTTTGCGTATTGAAATTGATGTAAATCTATAAAGTTTTCTTGATTGTTGTTTAAATTTTTTTACCATTTTTAATTGGTTGTTGTTGTTATTACTACACAGAGCCATTGACAATTTTATTAGTGCATTTACTTTACTCGTACTTTCAATTGGAGCTCTTCAATTGTGTGGCCATCGGTTCGCATTGCTGTTATTCGCAATTCAGCGGTTGTCGTGATCGGAAGCCCTTAAATCGGAATTACTCCTCGAAAAGGAAAATGTAATAAATACATAAGTAAACATTTTTATTATTTGATACATGTGAATAATGTAAAGGATGCTCACTTGATAGTGTTGATGAAAAAACAAAATAAAATAAAATAAAATAAAATAGTAATGCATATACTAAAAAAAATATTTTTGTTGAATGTGTAAATTTTAAAAGCAAGTTTTTCTAAAAAAATCATAAAACGAAAATATACTGATCATATATAATTATATCACGCATCCATATATCCTTAATTAGTGAAAGTGCATTAAACAAAATAAATATAAAATTTGATTATATTTTTAAAAATTTTATGATTATCCACTGATTTGCACAAAAGCAATATACATTTTTTTAAAAATATCTATTTTAGCTTATTGATCTCTGCATGATTCCTATGTGAAGTGAATACAAAAAATTTTAGAAATTTGCAACTGTGTGCGTGAGTAAAGGATAATTATGTTGCCCGTTCGTTGGGCTTTCGTCGGCATCGCGCTGTTGATTGCAGCTACAAACGGAGCAACTATAGTAAGTGTGGAAAAAATCCTAAAAATTCTGAAAAGTATGAAGTGAACAACAACAAGTAAGGAAGGCTAAGTTCGTGTGTAACCGAACATTAGATACTCAGCTGAGAGCTTAATTGCGTTGGTTTCGCAGGGTTTCGTAGATCATTTATAAGTGTTTTTTAATTATCACATGCGTTTAGAAAATAACGACCAA
This sequence comes from Eurosta solidaginis, assembly GCF_040869045.1. Classification (NCBI taxonomy): domain Eukaryota; kingdom Metazoa; phylum Arthropoda; class Insecta; order Diptera; family Tephritidae; genus Eurosta; species Eurosta solidaginis. Next base: position 203,659,606 of record NC_090323.1, on the reverse strand, counting down.
ATTGTAGACCAAGGGTGACGTTTTTCTTCATCCTTTGTCAAATAAGGGAAAATCGCCATGAGGAAAATTAACCTAGGGTAACCCTGGAATGTGTTTGTATGACATGGTTTTCTAATGACAGGTATTAAAGAGTATTTTAAAAGCGAGTGGGCATCAGTTCTATTGTTGCACGCCTTTTCGAGATATCGCCATAAAGGAGGACCAGGCGTGACTCTAGAATGTGTTTGTACGATATTGGTATCAAATGAAAGGTGTTAGTGAGTATTTTAAAAGGGAGTGGCCCTTAGTTGTATATGTGAACGCGTTTTCGAGATTTCGCCAAAATATATAATATGGTCATACACATTTTACAGTTTTTTCTAAAGTTATATTTTGCGTCAAAAAACCAATCCAATCACCATTTTTCATCTCTTTTTTTGCATTTGGTATAGAATTATGGTATTTTTTGCATTTTTCGAAATTGAAAGTGGGCGTGGTCATCATAGTCAGATTTCGCCCATTTTTAATACCAAGATAAAGTGAGTTCGGATAAGTACGTGAACTGAGTTTAGTAAAGATATATCGATTTTTGCACAAGTTATCGTGTTAACGGCCGAGCGGAAGGACAGACTGTCGACTGTGTATAAAAACTGGGAGTGGCTTCAACCGATTTCGCCCATTTTCACAGAAAACAGTTATCGTCATAGCAGCTATGCCCTTACCAAATTCCAAAAGGTTTGGTAAATTTTTTTCGACTTATGGCATTTAAGTATTCTAGACAAATTAAATGAAAAAGGGCGGAGCCACGTCCATTTTGAAATTTTCTTTCACTTTTGTATTTTGTTGCACCATATCATTACTGGAGTTGAATGTTGACATAATTTACTTATATACTGTAAATATATTAAATTTTTTGTTAAAATTTGACTTTAAAATTTTTTTTTAAAGTGGGTGTGTTTATCATCCGATTTTGTTAATTTTTATTTAGAACACATATAGTAATAGGAGTAACTTTACTGCCAAATTTCATCATAATATCTTCAACGACTGCCAAATTACCGCTTGCAACTTTTAAATTACATTCTTTTAAAAGTGGGTGGTGCCACGCCTATTGTCCAAAATTTTACTAATTTTCTATTCTGCGTCATAAGGTCAACCCACCTACCAAGTTTAATCGCTTTAACCGTCTTTAGTAATGAATTATCGCACTTTTTCGGTTTTTCGAAATTTTCGATATCGAAAAAGTTGGCGTGGATATAATCCAATTTCGTTCATTTTAAATGACAATTTTAGATCAGTGCCCAGGAACTTACATTCCAAATTTCATTAAGATATCTCAAAATTTACTCAAGTTATCATGTTTCCGGACGGACGGACATGGCTAAATGAATTTCTGTCTCGATTAATTTATGCCGTTACGGGGTACCGTCATGCGAACATAATTAATATACTCTGTGAGCTCTTCTCAGCTGAGTATAAAAACAATAATCATAACTTATAACGGAATTTATAAGCTTAACAAACTTAAATTTCCTGTATTGAAATATTAATACCAAAATATTAGGTGGTGCGCCATATATACCTCGGCGCACCTAGATTAACAAAAATTTCGAACACTAAAGTTGTCTTAACGGATTCAGAATCTCAGGCGTTCTCCGAAAATCGTCGCTTTGGAATGAAATTTTCAGATTCTCCGTTTTAAATCGTTCAAAATTTTTTGTAAATCCTAGCACTTTTGCGTCTTCGACCATGGGCAAATTGTTTTCACAACCTGGGGGTAGATTAAGTAAAGCTTGGTTTTTCAATGCAAGTTTACTTAAACTACAATTAAAGTTGACTAGAGTTAAACCTTGCCACTTTGAACGTTTAAACATAAATGAACAGTAAAATTTTATGTTATTGATTAATGTTTCAATGTTTTAACTGAACTGAACAATGTTTAACTGAAGTTTAAACATACACTGAAAAACCGGATCTAATATTACATTCAGTTTGCATCATAATTCCGTGGTTAATGCCTGCCGTTAAATATACATGTGAAATCTGTGTCACGAGCAATAATCTCCTAAGGCCTATCCTTTTACATGAGCCTTAGTTTGTACCCGATGGATTCCTAAGCAACTTAACCGATTTCAATCAAATTTGCACACCGTTTGCAATCAAATTGCTTGAAAGATAGGATAGCGTTCCTGTAAAGTTTCTTTACGGGGAGTGGACCAGAGACCGATCTATTCGAACAAATTCTACTCACTGTTTGATTTGCCTTCGGTAGCCTTTGGCATAGATTATAATACTAATTAGTATTTGCGATACTTTTTTTCCGGGAAGAGGACCAGGGACCAACCTTTTCGAAAAAAGTATGTTCTTGGTTCGATTTACCTGAAATTGGGCATATAGGTAGCCCTTTGCCTAGATTAGTGTTTATGAAACTTTTTTTCGGGAAATGGAGCAGGGATCGACTGAAACTGGGACTTGGACTGGAACTGGGAGCTGGGATTGGAACTGTAACTGGAACAGGAACTGGGACTTTGACTTGGACTTGGGGTAGAAATGGGGCTGGGAAAAAGGGATGCAGAAGAACTAGAGAGAAGAGAAAAGGCGGAAGGGGAAGGAAATAGAGTTAGACGAAGATAGAGAGATATGGATAGATAGAGCGGAAAAGAAGTTAGGGAAAGAAACAGAAAGAGATGCCTAAAAAGAGAAAGGCAGAGAGAAGAGTGAATAAAAAGATAAGGAAAAAGGGGAGACTAAGAGGTAAATAAAAAAAAAAAAATGTAAGGCGGATGGGACCTATATGTTTAATGCCGACTCTGAACGGCATCTGCAAGGCATATGAGTTTTCACTGAGAGCTTTTCATGGCAGAACTACACCCGGAGCGCTTGCCAAACACTGCCGAGGTGCGACCCCGCTTAGAAAAATTGTCTTCTAATTAAAAAACCTTATTTCTAAAATTTTGATGTTGCCTTGCCCGGGGTGTGAACCCAGGGCATACGGTGTGGTAGGCGGAGCACGCTACCATGACACCACGGTGGTCGGAAACTAAGAGGTAAAAACTACTTAAAAGGGCAGATCAACGTCTGCGGGGCTGCTAGTTCACATACCTACATATAAAAAACCAAATTGTACATTTGAAATTTCACAGTTACTAAATCCAGCCCCTGTTCTGGAAATTGGAATCGTTTAAATACTCCTGTTTTCCTTTCGGATACTTATTTAGCTGGTTTAAGGTAAATATTTACGAGAATAAATTAACAAAATTATCCTACTCTGGTAAAAAGCTAAAAAGAATGACAATTAAAAATGTGCTTTCTTGATATAATAACTAGTTAGTCGAGAAATAAGCAAATAAAGTGATTTCACCGTTTTCGAAATTAGCCACCAAAGGTTTTGCCGAGTGTTGTCGATGTTGGCAGTCCTTTGCCGGGTATAGAAACGGTACGCTCCGGTAACAAGCACCATTAAGGTACAAGCCCAACCAATTCGAGAACGCTTTAATATGACCACATTGAACCTCCACCACCTAGTTTCATGAGGAACTTGAGATGGCCGGAGCCTCGCCTTCTGAAGAAACAGTATTCTCCACGGTTAGGTGAGATTGAAAATTGGGCTGCATAAGGCATAATTTGCACTAGCAATCCCTTGAGAGCTTTGCGCTACATATCCCCTTCAATCCCGCCTCCAAAACATAGTTAGGGCTTTCAAAATTGATAGGGGAAAGAGAAATATTAGGATCGATTGTTGGAGAAAAGAAGGAAGAGAGAATATGAAAACACATATAGAGGAAGTGGTGGTGGGAGAGAAAGTGAAAGAGGCAACGGTAGAGAAGAGAGAAAGACTGAACAACAAAAACTGTTTAAAGTTCTTTTAGAACAGGCAAGTAAACCAAAGATCGGGTAGGACTATGTCTGCCGGAGTCGGCTGGTTCATGCCGTAAGTCGTTTTTTATCTTATATGGAAATAGTTACTAAATTCCCTCGTCTGGAAAGGGACGACCTCGAAAGACCATTGAACGCGATGTTAGGAAAATCATCAATATAAGATCTTCTGAATATATTTAACACTGCTCTAGAAAATACCATGGAATCGAAGGAATTCCTTTGGAATGATTCATTGCTATATATTCCGCCTATGCTATGCATAAAATTTCACTCAATGAGCTAGGGAATTGTTGTTTTTTTCAAGGTTCGATTCGAGCTCAAGGCCAGAACAATAATTTTTTTCAAATGATAATTATTGTTAATTTTTAATTTTTCTAAATTTTGAAAAATCGTATTTCGTTTTTGGAATAGTAAGTAGACAACTTTTCAGACAACCTGCCATAGCTGCGCAGATAGATCCGTTTCGAAGGGTGCTAAGCCTTCATCATAAGTACGCTTTAGGCACGTTGCGCTAACCATTAACAAAATACAATTTTTCAAATTTAGAAAAATTAAAAAATAACAATAATTATCATTTGAAAAAAATTATTGTTCTGGCCTTGAGCTCGAATCGAACCTTGAATCATTTATCACTAGGCCGATAAAAAAAAAACAGTTTTTTTTTACATTTAAAATCTATTTAATCCCAACGTGCAGTTGTACATAAGGGTGTTATAACTTTAAGTGGATAACATTAGTACGTAATGGCTTAAAGATATGGACTTCCTTATATTGAAAAAAGATTTTGATTGAACCATGTCCGTCCGTCCGTTAACACGATAACTTGACTAACTTATCTTGACCCAGAATAGATTGGTATTCAAGACAGGTGAAATCCAACGACAACCTTTTTCGATATCGAAGATTTCAAAAAATGGAAAAATGCGATAATTTAAAGAACATAAAGTGACGAAATTTGATAAGTGAGTTGAACAAGAAATATAAATGTGGAAAAAAATTGTTTAAGTTTTAAGAATCACAAAATTGCCAATACATTTATGGCACCTAACTACATAACCATTACAGATACATACATAGATATTTTAGCGCAAAGTATGATACAAAATTTAAATGGTCCTGGTCCCGTCTTTTTATACCTTTCATGAAAATGAAATGGTATATTAATTTCGTCACGAAACCGAAAATTGTAAGTCCTTAAAGGAAGATAGATAGACCCACCATTAAGTATACCGAAATAATCAGGTTGAAGAGCTGAGTTGATTTAGCCATGTCCGTCTGTCCGTCTGTCCGTCTGTCTGTTTGTATGCAAACTAGTCCCTCAATTTTTGAGATATCTTGATAAAATTTGGTGAGCGGGTGTATTTAGGTGTCCGATTAGACATTTGTCGGAACCGACCGGATCGGAACACTATAGCACATATCCTCCATACAACCGATTTTTCAGAAAAAGAGGATTTTTGTAATATCTTACCCAATTTAATAGATTGAAGCTTCAAACTTCACCATATACTTTCGTATATTCCACATATTGTTGCCTGAAAAAATTGATGAGATCGGTCGTATATATAGTATATATTCCCCACAACCGATTGTTCAGATAAAGAACTTTTCGTAATTACTGCCCTATTTTAAGAGCTAGAGGCTTCAAATTTCAACGAATGCTTACGTATATAGCATATATTGTTGTCTGAAAAAATCATAAAGATCGGTGGTATATATAGTATATATATGGTGGTATATATAGTATATATATATAGTATATATATATATTTTCGCAAATTTTAGCCCCTTTTTAACAGCTAGAAGCTTCAAATTTCACCGAATACTTACGTATATAGCATATATTGTTGTATGAAAAAATCATAGAGATCGGTTGTATATATAGTATATATCTCATACAACCGATTGTTCAGATAAGAAACTTTTCGCAATTTCTACCCCATTTTAACAGCTATAAGCTTCAAATTTCACCGATTGCTTACGTATATAGCATATATTGTTGTCTGAAAAAATCATAGAGATCGGTTGTATATATAGTATATATCTCATACAACCGATTGTTCAGATAAGAAACTTTTCGCAATTTCTACCCCATTTTAACAGCTGTAAGCTTCAAATTTCACCGATTGCTTACGTATATAGCATATATTGTTGTCTGAAAAAATCATAGAGATCGGTTGTATATATAGTATATATATCATACAACCGATTGTTCACAAAGGAAACTTTTCGCAATTTCTACCCCATTTTAACAGCTATAAGCTTCAAATTTCACCGATTGCTTACGTGTATAGTATGTATTGTTGTTTCAAAAAATCATAGAGATCGGTGATATATATAATATATATATGATGGTATATATAGAATATATATATAGTATATATATATTTTTTTTACGATTTCGGCCCCATTTTAACAGCTAGAACCTTCAAATTTCACCAAATGCTTACGTGTATAGCATATATTGATGTCTGAAAACATCATTGAAATCGGTGGTATACATAGTATATATCTCATACAACCGATTGTTCAGATAAGAAACTTTGCGCAATTTCTGCCCCGTTTTAACAGCTAGAAGCTTCAAATTTCACAAAATGCTTACGTATATAGCATATATTGTTGTCTGAAAAAATCATAGAGATCGGTGGTATATATATTATATACTTCATATAAACTGTCATTTTGACCCCTTTTTTACAGCTAGAAGCTTCAAAATTCATCAAATTTCATCAAATAGTTACGTTTACGTCATATATTTTTGAAATACGTGATTCGTAGTCATAGTTTTTACATTCAGACCACAAAAAACGTGAAGCTTTGCATCCTCACACAGATTACTTACCTATTTGTATATCTTTCATGAAAATGAAATGGTATATTAATTTCGTCACGAAACCGAAAATTGTAAGTCCTTAAAGGAAAATAGATAGACCCACCATTAAGTATACCGAAATAATCAGGTTGAAGAGCTGAGTTGATTTAGCCATGTCCGTCTGTCTGTTTGTATGCAAACTAGTCCCTCAATTTTTGAGATATCTTGATAAAATTTGGTGAGCGGGTGTGTTTGGGTGTCCGATTAGACATTTGTCGGAACCGACCGGATCGGACCACTATAGCATATATCCTCCATACAACCGATTTTTCAGAAACAGAGGATTTTTGTAATATCTTACCCAATTTAACAGATTGAAGCTTCAAACTTCACCATATACTTTCGTATATTCCACATATTGTTGCCTGAAAAAATTGATGAGATCGGTCGTATATATAGTATATATCCCCCACAACCGATTGTTCAGATAAGGAACTTTTCGTAATTACTGCCCTATTTTTAAAGCTAGAGGCTTCAAATTTCAACGAATGCTTACGTATATAGCATATATTGTTGTCTGAAAAAAATCATAAAGATCGGTGGTATATATAGTATATATATATATGTTCGCAAATTTTAGCCCCATTTTACCAGCTAGAAGCTTCAAATTTCACCGATTGCTTACGTATATAGTATATATTGTTGTGTCAAAAAATCATAGAGATCGGTGATATATATAATATATATATGATGGTATATATAGTATGATGGTATATATAGTATATATATATATTTTTTTTTTGCGATTTCGGCCCCATTTTAACAGCTAGAAGCTTCAAATTTCACAAAATGCTTACGTATATAGCATATATTGTTGTCTGAAAAAATCGTAGAGATCGGAGGTATATATATTTTATACTTCATATAAACTGTCATTTTTGCCCCTTTTTTACGGCTAGAAGCTTCAAAATTCATCAAATTTCATCAAATAGTTACGTTTACGTCATATATTGTTGAAATACGTGATTCGTAGTCATAGTTTTTACACGCAGACCACAAAATACCTGAAACTTTGCATCCTCACACAAAGTACCTACCTGTTTTTTATATTATATTTATCTTAAAAATCGTTAAGGTGTGTAGATCTGTTCACTATATATTTCTTATCTTATACATCCGATTATTCGGAGATTACGAACGGGATAAGATTATTGTTCAGCCCCATTCATGAAAGGTATGAAGTCTTCGGCACAGCCGAAGACAGTCCCGTTCTTACTTGTTTTTAATTAAGCCCTTCACAAATCTTTTAATATCAAAGTCGAGCAAAATGCGGCCAAATTTAACGAGACCTACATAGTAAGAACCTTATTTCTTTGATAGTAACTGTTTTATAGCTACTTACGGAAGACTATGTCTACGCATGCGTAGGAAGTGGCTTCTAGCTTTCATATCATTTAATGTAGGTGACTTTTCTCTTTGTAACGTATTCTTAAAATACATATGAAAGAACACACTTGGTATAAAATATTCGGTTTCGGTCGAACTAATATTTCCCTACTAGTATCTTAATTAGAGGTTTACGCCGATCACTTTATCGGCGGCGGCGGTCGTAAAAGGCAACCATAATACCATGGGTACCCAATCCATGGGTAAGGTGTTTTACTCGAAAGGTAGCAGGGTGGACGCGGGTATCACCCTGTGGGACCCTAGTCAAGGTCTTTATAAATACTGCTACCGCGGGAGCAGGAGAAGCCAGTGTGACCTGATGCACTGCATCGAACGATGCTTTGTATTCAGGTCTCACCTCCTGTCCTGGGATGGCCCCCTTGTGGGAGCATCGCGGTGGTTGTGGTTCCAAATAAGAGTTCACTTTATGACACGCTCTGAGTAGACTTGTTTTCCCTTGGGGACGCAAGACCCAAGGGAATTCGGTCTCTTACTTGTCACAGTATACCCAAATTCATTGAGAAACTGACCCTGAGGGGCAGATGAAAGGTTGGTCACATCCCATAATTGTGGCAACCGGAGATGCCGGAGAAAGATGGTGAAACACGGTTGAAAGATGGTGAGAGATGAAACGTATGTATATTGCCAGCCGAAAAACAATTGATAATTGTACGAGTGGGCCGGTGCTCATCTCGTCTTTTGAGATGTTTGAGGCTGCCTTAGACTGCTTAGCGAATAGGAGGCGTTCGCGGAATGGATGGCCACATTCAAAAATCTGGCAAGATTTAATGCTGTCAAATCACTGCAGTGTCGCCGGCTGCTATGCGAAGATGTTGCTGGGGCAGGTACTCGGTACTTACAGGTCTGTGATCGGAAAAGGTTGGACACATCCCTTCAATTGTGGTAGGAGTGTAATTTGGAGTGTAAAATGGAGCATAATTGTTGCGTAATTGAGTGGAAATTGGAGTGAAATAATAGTAGCAAATATGGAAGCCAAATGTAGCACAATATGGCGCGCAATGTCAAGTCAACGAGTGTGGTCTTAAGCGATGTCGAGAGACATTGCTGAGGCGGGCACTCGGCACCCACAGGTCTGTGTGGAAAAGGTTGGTCACATCCCTTGATTTTAATTGTGATGGAGTTTAATACGGAGCATAATAGGCAATATTTAAGCAAAACCAGCTCCGTCGTCAACAATGTTTTACATTGTTGTAACACTGCAGGACAGGAAAGGTTGGTCACATTCCTAAATTGCGACAAAACACAATGTCTCAAACTGATTAACTTGTTAATCAGATTTCGAGATATCCAAATCAATGAAAGAGGGACACTGAGACAAGCACGGAACTCGCGTTGGAGTTGCCGTGCAACCGGGTGCCATTACCCGAAAATGGAAGGGGAAGATGGATATGCGGGCCTCCGGTGCTTTCAACTGCTCAGCCAACTGAGATGCCATATATGTCTTCTGTTCTTCCATCTTGGATGTTATACGGTTCTCCTGCGATTCCAGTTGAGATGACATTTCGGTTGATATTTGTTTCAATACTGCTAGTATCGCGTTAGTGTCAACACTTGCCAATGGATACGGAGTCTCTATCTTCTCCTCCATTTTAGTCGCTGGCTCTTCCACATCAGGATAAAAGACATACTCGTCCACATTAATTCCTTCCAACTCCATTACCTCTCGTAGCCGTGCTTGAAGTTCGATCTTATTGCCAGTTGTATTCAATCCACGGTTCTCCAACTCCTTTCTCAGTTGCTGGATCCTTAATTCACTTAACTTTGCCAAGTCCAGGTTGTATTCGAAATCTTCAGAATTTATTCAACAATTCCCCTTCTGGCACCAATTGTAACGAATTTATGGAAACTCGGCTTAGTGTACACCTTCTACTAACGTTCTTGTCGCTAAATTGTTGAATAAATAACTTCAATATTCAAGAATACAAAATGGTCTTTATTAGACTACTTTGAAAGTACTTCACAATAACACTTATACTTCGCAACCAATAGCATGCTTAAATCAAACTGATTTTTGACTACTCAGCTTGTGCTGCCCCTCACTAAGGTAGGTGTGTCCTTGGTGTGAGGGCTTAGCCGAACTCCATTGCGCCCGACTATGAGGCGGGGCTGTTTAGAACTGACATCTACGCCGTTTCGCCTCATAGGAGGGCGGCGGGATGTCGGGACCAAGAACTGCCAACCCCCTAATCCAGGGTGTTATGCGGACCGTGCCTATTGGACGATTTACAGCCAGGGGATAAATTCGGCTGTATTCGAACGGAGCCTTCCCGATACCGGGCCTCCTCGGGAAGTATTTATGGCCTTGCCACAGTAAGGGGCCATGCTGTGGCGGACGGTTCTTTCCTCGTATATAATACTGGACCCCTGAGCCCGCCTTGTCGGGCAGGTGGTCGTACGACGAAGATGGACGACTCATCACCTGATTGTAATAAGGACGATGTAAAGAGGAGGACTGAGTCGCAAGCACAGGACGACAAATACGCATTAAGCGATGCGTCGGACTCGGGGAGCGAGAGTAGTGCTGATTCAATGAACTCCGTGTTGGGGAAGCTCACAAATTAAAACGGAGTAGAAGAGTGGAGAAGGGTACGGAGCAGAGGAAGTAAAATAGCTCTTTCGCAGTACCGTGCAGCACTAAGAATTGTACAACGCTTGGGAGCAGGGATCGACCCAACAAAAGTGGAGATCGAGCGCTTGGAATGAACCCATGAGGCGGTATAAGTAGGTCGAAGTCAGTTCAAAAGGTTTGCTGCGACAAACTCTCGGTTCTGCAACCGGTACGAGGAGGAAGAAGCGTCGAATGGCAGAATGAAGGGGCAACGTTCAGTGGAAGGCGACAAGCCTACTTTCAAGAGGCAGAAAGGACCCAGTCCTAGAGCCGCGAGGCAGGGCAGTCGCATAGACAAGACAAGTAGGCCCAAAGCTGTAAAACAGATGGGCCCCAATAGCGAGGTAGCAACTACCTCGAAAGTTGTGAGTCGGAGGGAAGTTCCAACTACGATTCCGGCTTTCTCGGAGGTGCCAAAGGGAGATAACACTAAGACTACGGCTTTTCCCGAGAAGATTACTGGTGTGGCAAAGCAGTCACTGACTGTGGCGCTGGTTGATCGTAGCAGTCCTTTCGGAAAAATGACTACTGAAAGGTGGAGATCTGTGGAAAGGGAGCTTATTAGCTTAATTCTTAAGATGATGCGGGAACAACTAAGTAAGCCCCTTCCAACCTTTGATTCGGGGGGATGGTATAATGGTGTGAAGATGATAGCGTACGACAATATCGCGAGCTTGCGGTAGCTGGAGGAAGTGGTTCCAAACCTCTAAAGGCAAGGCTTGGTGGACCAAGCGCAAATCCCCACGGTACCAAAAGTTTTGTACACGCAGCTTGACAAAATGTCCTTTGGCACTTGCAAAATTTACATGCGACTCAGGCGAAGAAGTCCCGAGGATAAAAACCCTATCACGCTAGAGGTGAGCGAAGTCGAAAAGGACCTAAAAAGCCTAAGGGAAAAAAGACAGGTGGAGGTCTCCAACGTCACCACGAAGGTGTTAGAATAGGACCAACCGCCAAATGGTGCTGTGCCTCGCACAGAGGAACACCCGGCACAACAGTTACGATAGGCTGAAGGGGACCTCGAATACACTAAACCAAAAGGGCAATGGGGGGGGGGGGGGGGGAGACGTCACGACGAAGGTGCTGGAGGGGGACAAACAGCCCAATGGTGCTGAGAGTCCTACAGATAAACCTCCAACACAGTATAGTGGCGTCGAACGAACTCCTCCTAACCCTTTAGGAGGGTTCGTTTGACGTGGCGCTGATCCAGGAGCCGTGGCTCTCATCAGGAGGAAAGGTTTCTGGACTTGGCGCGCGCGGGTTTGGCGTTTACTACGCGCAAAGGGACGGACGAATGCAAGCTGTAGTAATGGTAAGGAAACAGCTGCATTCATATATGCTGCCTAATTACACCACTGAGGACCTCGTAGCGGTGGCCGTTGAGCAAAAGAATAAGCAGGAATTTATCCTGGCATTCTGTTACATGGCCCATGCTGCGGAGGTTCCACCGATGGAGTGCAAAAGGCTAGTACAGGAGGAAGGGCGCAAAGGGCGGTTGGTCATAGGCGCAAAGGCAAATGCGCACCACAATGCATGGGGAGGAGCAGATAAGAACGAGAGAGGCGAATCTCTATTTTGGTACATCCTGCAAACCAATTTGCAGATAGCCAACAGGGGAAATTTCCCTACATACATAGGTCCAACATCCAGCAATGTTCTGGATATTACATTGAGCTCCGAGCGTGATATATCAAGGTATGATTGAATGGTTCTTGATGGACCATCCTTCTCCGACGAAGCGTATATTACCTTCAGCATCCCCCTAAAGAGGGTAGAGAAGGGAGGGACCTTTAGAAACCCTAGGTCAACGAACTGGACTAAATTCCAGAAACATGTAGAAACAAAACTGGGACAACCCAAAGAGGTTGCCAATGTGGCGGAACTGGAAGAGTCGAATGAATTCCTAACAAGGATGCTTATGACTGCGTATAACAGAGCTTGCCTTCTAAGAATATTCAGAGGAAAAGCAAAGCCGCCATGATGGAACAATGAGCTGAGTCTTCTAAGAAGACAGGTAAAAGAAATAATTAAGTTAGCAAAGACCGCGGAGAGCGAAGCGTGTCGGGACGAGTACAGGGATCTACTGAGGATCTAAAAGCGTGAAATTTCCAGGGCGAAGAGAACCTCGTGGAAAAGTTTCTGTACGGACATAGAGTGATCCAGCGAAACAGCACGGTTGGGAAAAGTCCTTGCGAGTGGAAACATAATCCAGGGACTAATAAAGAAAGAGAAAGGAGAATGGTCACGTAATAGTGAGGAATCCCTTGAGGTGCTTCTCGACACACATTTCCCATCGGGATACGGTTTAGAATAGCCAGCAGACATCACTCACATTTCGATCACGGAGCGGGTAGTGCCGGGCTTGGTGACCGATACCAAGATCGAAAGGGCAGTGAAAACGTTTTCTAAGTTTAAATTGCCGGGCCCAGACGGTATATTCCCGACCATGCTACACGTTTCAAGTATGGCGGTCGTGGAATGGCTTAAAATAATATACGATAGGTGCTTAAGGCTGAATCATGTATCGCACTCTTGGAGAACTGCTCGTGTAGCTTTCCTACCAAAGGCGGGGAAGATCGGTCACGTGTATCCCAAGGCTATAGACCCATTAGCTTAACATAATTTCTGCTCAAAACCGTTGGGAGGCTGATAGATGTGTACATAAAATCTAACGTGAATGAAAAGCTGCTCTCCACAACACAGCATGCGTACACCAAAAGCAAGTCGGTAGACACCGCATTGCATAGGGTGGTAATAAGCATAGAGAAATCCCTGTAATGTAAGGAGTATGCTCTAGGAGTCTTCTTGGACATTGCCGGGGCTTTCAATAATGTTTCTAAATGGGCGATTATGGATGGCCTTAATTACATTAAAGTACATCCCGCCTTAATCAGATGGATCGGCTGCATGTTAAATTGCAGGAAGATTACATCACAGTGGGGATTGTACGAGGCTACGAAATCAGTTGACAGGGGCACCCCGCAGGGAGGGGTGCTATCACCTCTGCTGTGGACGCTGATCATCAACCAACTGCTCAGGCGATTCGATGGGGGACCCGTAAAACTTACGGCTTACGCAGATGACGTTTCAATTGTCATAAGTTGAAAGTGCCTTCCAACGATTAGTTCTTTGATGGATCGGGCGCTTCGGGATATTCATACCTGGGCATCTAATGTCGGGTTGAAAGTCAATGCGGATAAGACGGATATGGTCTTGTTTACAAAGAGGTAAAATGTCCCAAATTGGACCAGGCCTAAGTTAGGAGGGGTGACCTTACAGGAGAAATCTTGCACAAAATATATAGGAATCATCCTAGACAGTAAGCTGTCATGGAAGCTCAACGTGGAGGAGAGGGTCGAGAAGGCCTCAACGGCACTCTATGCATGTAAAAGAATGCTGGGGTGTACGTGGGGCCTATCGGCCTCTCTTTCTCATTGGGTTTTTACAGCGATTGCAAGCCCTATTCTATACTATGGAGTTCTTGTTTGGTGGAAAGCCACACAAAAAACAACATACCTAAAAAAATTAGAGGGGGTATGCAGACTATCGATGCTTAGCATTACGGGAGCACTGAAAACAACCCCACGGCTGCACTGTATGCCATTCTGCACATTCCACCTGTAGACCTAGTAGCAAAGAACATAGCATTAACAACCGCAACCAGGCTCGGTGCCTCGGGGCAGTTTGAGCGCCGACCATATGGCTATAGTAGTAAGTATAGCGTCATCAATAACAAGACGAACAGACTACCTGATTCCCAATCTGCGCTTCGAGGGATATCTTAAGGCCACAATAGAGGTGGACGGTTGGCGCAAAGGGTGCGCAAATGGCGGACGAGGCAATACATGTATACACAGATGGTTCCAAAGTAGTGGAAGGAGTAGAGTCTGCGGTATACTGTGCTGATCCGGAAATAAGCAGATCCAAAATGCTGCCGGATTACTGTAGCGTTTTCCAAGCGGAAATATTAGCCCTAACCAAAGCAGTAGAAACCCTGGAAGAAAATAGCTTAAGCTGCAACCGTGCTAACTTTTATATTGACATTCAAACAGCATCTCGCATAGCACAGCATCTAAATGCGTGTTAGAGTGTAAGCAGTCTCTGGAGAGAATCGGGACAGGGAGAAGCATACATCTATATTGGGTCCCAGGGCATATGGGAATAGATGGGAATGAAAAAGCAGATGAACTAGCTAAAAAGGGCGCATCCCCTGAAGCTTGCTCCCTAGACGTCCCAATTAGACTGGGCGAGAATAAGCGAAGGCGAGAGGTGCACATGATCGACCAACCAGGAAAGGCGTGGGTTCAAGCGCGGGGCTGTAAAGTGTTGAAGATTATGTGTAGGTCTTACAACCTTAGACTAACAAAGTTGCTTCTATCATTAAAAAGAGAGACTGCAGACTCATGACGGGTATTCTGACTGGACACTGCCTTCTGGCGTCACATCCCTTTAAATTAGGCTTGGTCAGTGATAGCAGTTGTAGGAAGTGCGGGTTGGAGGAGAAAACGATCCAGCACGTTCTGTGCTCGTGCCCTGCACTTGCCAGGCTAAGACTCCAGCTATTAGGAGTAATACAGCTGTCAGATATAGAAGCAGCAAGCGGCTTAAGTCCTAGGAAGCTTCTAGTATTTGCCAAGAGGGCGGAGTTATTTTATAACATAGGTCCATGTTTTTGATAGAGTTTTTCAGTTTGGTCGTTAAAACAAACTTCTGGTAACACTACGGACTCAATCAGTCTATGTGAGGTTCTCATGGACCGGCCAGTTCAACCTAACCCAACCAGATTGTGCTGCTTTTATACTCTCTACCCAAATGTCTAGACGTTTCTTCTGCTAGAATTTTCTACTTGGCTACCAGCTATACGATACCAGCTATAACTACAGATACACGGTTATAGCCTCCCGCATAGCCATATGCGCGTGTATATGTGAGTACTACTTCGACAGATGACTACATCTGTATGCGAGTTATCTCTTCGTTGCCTTGTATGTACATATGTGGGTAAATGATGATTAATGTGTTTATGTACCTTGCTTAATGTTTCTGTTGTTGTGCTTTTATTTAATAACCTTAGGGATGTGAGACAATTAGTGATGCTAATATTCGTCACAATATATAACGAAAACAAAAATCTTGTCATTAGGCTTGGTTCAAGAGATATACACAGATTGACTACAGTTATCTATAAACCGATTAACCCACGTAGTGCCTTAACCGTTACGGCTTTTAAATTGCCAACCTCAGCAACTTACTTATACTTACTTAATTTACGCTTAACCGTTTAAATGGTTATGGCCGTCCAACAAGGAAAAGGTTGTCTTTTTATCCGAGGCTTGATTTTTCCTTTCATTGGAGTGTGGTCTGACGTGGAGGGTCCCAAGCCCAGCGCACAATCCGCTCAGCCTGAATGAAAATATTATTTGCACGTTTTTATAGCGAGCAGCCAATACGCGACATACGCCCGCGACATGTCGCACCTCGTGGTGGACAGACGCTGCCGATGAAAGATCCCCCAGCTAACCCTTAAACCGAGAATGTCAGAGTGGCCTAGCCAGGTTGTCGCCTTCTCACGTTAGCTCACCATTAAACGGATGTTCAGTGGCTACCCAGAGGATAGTGAGCTGCTTGAACCACATGCAAAAGAATCGCAGATAAGAATTCCCAGGTGATTGGCGGTCAGAAGGTTTCCCCACTTTCGTGGACTTCTACACACGGCTCCACCCTTCAACCTCAACAACTGTGATCTAGAATAATGGAATCCAAAGGTTTCCTGGCCGCCATAAGTTCCCTGGCCGCTTTCACCAACCTCAGTTTCGCTAACTTTATTTGACAGAAATCGTTCGATGATCTGCCATATAGAGTGTCAGGTAATGTTTTCAGGGTCTTTCTTATAATAAATATTTTAAACCTTTAGTGAACATTTTTGATTGTAAATACCACAGTTTAGAGTGGTTTCATTCAACGATTTGAGTCGCCATATTAACTATTTGACTTTTAATGGCATTATGATATCTGATATAAAATTGTGCTACCAGAGTGGGTTGCAGCATTTTTTAATGTTTCCTGTGGGACTTTTCCCAAAGGGCTTTTAAATATGTATATAGAATCAACTTCGCCACATATAGCGCTGATAAAATACTAAAACATGAGAAAAGAGATGTCTAAAATCTACAGACTCAAAGGTTTGAGTCGTCAAGAAATCGCTACAATTTTATTTTAATTTTTGACCAGGTAGTTTGGTCGATACTATGCTAGGTATACGCATGATACAAACATAGAGAGGTGGCTCCACTTCTTCTTTTTCTCCGTCATTGCCGCCGTTTGCCATTAACTCTGTTTTGGAATTCCCTTTTGAAACAACGGTACAATATCTTAAAATTTTTGTAATATTTTTTCATGTTCACCTAGCTGTTCGATGCAGGTAATGAACACAACACCCATGCATGTACATTCAAGACTTGCATATGCCGGAAATTATGTATCTTGCTAGTTCGTACTCCGCATATAACCATCTTCCTAATAAGCAAAGAAGCGGAGTATAAGAGCATAAAGAAGTCGAAGTCGCGATGCCCGAAGTGTTGGCGGGGGACAAATAAATTGCTTCTAAGGTGTTTTTCCCACTAAAGAGGTCAGTAAGAAGCACTACTCTCCATAAAGTAGTATACCCTTATGTCTTTACCTTTTGAATGCGGCATTTTAGTTCTATTTAAACCAGTTCACACCTTTTAGCAGCTTTATTATTATCTATCCCTTATATATTGATAGTTAAATAAAAAGACCTCATATAAGTTATTAAAATTCGAAAGCACAATTTTGTTGAGATGGCAATAATTTTTCACAATTTGACAAATTGTATCTCTGACAACTAGTTATTTATTTTTATTTAGATTTTCAGAAGTGGCGAACTAGCAAGCCTTGAATAGTTGCACAGAATTTCCAATATACCCTAAAGATCAGGAGATATTTCAAAATTAGAGATATTTATAGTGTAGTTAAATGTTCTGAATCAGAGTTGGGAAAAATTTATTCGAATAATGAATAAACACAAAGCCCTGTCGACGCGAAATAAATGCGATGAACTTCGCCCTGCCAAAAACAAATATATAATCCCTAGGGTGGGCCAAATTTATTGTTGAAAAGGCACATCCAGTTTCTGAATCTATGGGTCATACTGAGTAATATTGTCCATGGGACCATAGGTCTGAAATGAATTTCGAGCCTCCCTAATGTTAGAAAATGTTATATCCCAATCCGAATAGCGGCTCTCACAAATAAAATACATGAAAATAAATGTCAAATTCGGATTCGGATTGGGACATAAAATTTTCTAATAAAATTAGGGAGGCTGGAAATTCATTTCAGACCTATGGTCCCATGGGCAATATTACGCAGTATGACCCATAGATTCAGAAACTGGATGTTCACCTGAAGTTTTTCCCCCCCATTTTTCCCCATACAATTTGACCCGCCCTAATAATCCCGGTTTTTGCATGAAGGTGAACACAATGAAAGCTAAGAGCGAAATTTACGCGACGGAATTGTACGCGGCCGCATGGTAGCGTGCTCCGCCTACCACACCGAAGATCCTGGGTTCACGTCCTGGGCAAAGCAACATCAATATTTTAGAAACAAGGCTTTTCAATTAGAAGAAAATTTTTCTAAGCGGGGTCGGCCTTCGGCAGTGTTTGGCAAGCACTCCGAGTGTATTTCTGCCATGACAACCTCTGAGTGAAAACTCATCTGCTTTGCAGATGCCGTTCGGAGTCGTCATAAAACGAGTAGGTCCCGCCCCGCCAATTTGTAAGAAAAATTAAAAAGGACCACGACGCAAATTGGAACAGAAGAGAAACTCGGCCTAAAATCTCTTCGGAGGTTATCGCGCCCTACATTTATTTTATTTATTTTTAATTGTACGACGCACGGTGGGGTTTTTGATCAATTTAGCTGGCCAAAAGTCGATTTTTCAAAATACTCCAATTTTTTTAAAATACTCTCCATGGCGTTCCTAGATGTCCTCTGAATATTATACATACCCCAAAACCCATCTGCAACGTAAACGGAGCTAACCCCGCACATCTAAAGTTGTATAAAAATTGTTGCAGTTCGATGTATTTTTGGATTAAAAAGAAATATACCCTTCTAACCTAAATACTTGTTCACTTGTTTAGACTTAATCAAATCTAGTTAAATTTTCTTTTAATACAGTTTAATGTGTTTTTATATTCAGCGTGCTTTGCACACAGAGTATATAACTTTGATTGGATAACGGTTGGTTATAGAGTAGGGGGGGTCGATTTAAAAATCGCTCATTGCTCTGTGAAAATCGTATTCTAGGGATCAAATAAGAAACTTTGCCGGAGGAACCATACCTCTAAAACGAATTCTGATGTCCCCCCCCCCCCCCCCCCTCCAATTTGGGTCGAACTTTTGGGTAGGGGCAAATTTTGAAAAATCCCACTTTGACCCATTTAGAGTGCTCCAATCGAGTCCAAATGTATGACCGACCCCCACTAACCGACCCACCGATGCCAGTGGCACACCCCCTGGAACCCCCCCTGGGGGCCTCCAAAGTTAGTGGGGGTCGGTCATACATTTGAACAAGTCCAATTTTCACATTCATTCTTCAACAGATGTCGCAGTGTTGTGAATATCAATTGGCACGAACCAGAATAGAAGTAGGATTAATGAAGACAAACAAAAAACCGCTGTGATGGCTGAATGGTTATAGCAGCGGCGCCTAAACGTTGCCGATGAAGGAATTTAGCAGTTCCCGAAATGGATCTATACAACGAGCTTTGGCAGTTGTCTCAATTTTTTCTTTCTTCTATTCTAATTTAAAAAAAAATTTTTCAATTAAGAAAAAATTTATCATAACAATAATAATGATAAAAAATTATTGTTAGGCCTTGAGCTCGATTCGAACCCGCGATCTTAAAATCAGTTGGCCGATATAACAACAAAAATTGTTAATACATCAAAATAATTTTAAAAAAATTGTTAAGTTAAACGGTTTTATTGAAAACAATACTTAAATAAATGTAAGGCGCGATAACCTCCGAAAAGATCTCAGGCCGAGCTTCTCTTCCAATTTGCGTCGTGCTCCTCTTGATTTTGACTACAAATTGGCCGGACGAGACCTACATGTTTTATGCCGACTCCGAACGGCATCTGAAAGGCAGATGAGTTTTCACTGAGAGCTTTTCATGGCAGAAATACACCCGGAGCGCTTGCCAAACACTGCCGAGGGGCGACCCTGATTAGGAAATTTTCTTCTAATTGTAAAACCTTATTTCTAAAATTTTTGTTGTTGCTTTGCCCGGGGTGTTAGCCCAGGGCATACGGTGTGGTAGGCGGAGTACGCTACCATCACACCACGGTGGCCGCAATATGTCCGATTTGGCTCATATTTGGAACAAATATTACATACAGTCCGGTAGAAGTGACATCAAAATATTTTGGAGTTGGAGGAGGGACAAGCATTCGTGGCGCAGAGTCGAGTAAAGTTTTTGGAAGGATTATGTATTCAGGACTTAAATTGTAACAAATTGTCAGGAAAAAGTCCTTGTAATAATGAGTCACTAAATGAACTAAATAGAATGAGAAATAATAGGCAATTAAATAAAGATTAAAAACTTGAAAAAAGAAAATTTAAAAAAAATTTTAAGTTAAATGGTTTTATTGAAAACAATATTTACATGAAGAAATAATAATATTAAAAGCTAGAAAATAATTAGGTGGGTCCTAAGTACTAGTCATCATACTCCTCATGAATCTAGGGCGTTGATCAGACAATTAAATAAAAGCGTTGGACACGACAAATTTCTATTGATAGTCATAAGTAAGACCAACTGAACCTTAATCAGGTTATGCTACGCCTCACATTTTTAAAAATTTTACGCGCCCAACGCTTTTATTTAATTGTCTGATCACCGCCCTAGGTTGATGAGGAGTGTGATGACTAGCTTTTAATATTATTATTACTTGATGTGAGTATTGTTTTCAATAAAACCGTTTAACTTAAAATTTTTTTTTATTATTTTAGTTTCAAGTTTTTAGTCTTTATTTAATTGTCTATTATTTCTCATTCTGTTTAGTTCATTTAGGGACTCATTATTACAAGGACTTTTTCCTGACAATGTGTTACAATCTAAGTCCTCAATGCATAATCCTTCCAAAGACTTTACTCGACTCTGCGCCACGTATGTTTGTCCCTCCTCCAACTCCAAAATATTTTCATGTCACTTCTACCGGACTATATGTAATATTTGTTCCAAATATGAGCCAAATCGGACATCATAGGTTGCTTTCTATTCATGTATGTATTATGTGTTCCAAATATGGACCAAATCACCCACAAATACGATTTTTTAGAATATTTCGATCCTTGCGCCACCTAGCGGCGATTTTTTCTTATTATTGCATTGTTCCAGGTGGTGTGATCCCATCAGCTGATTGCTTCTTCTTGATAATTTTCCATACAAAGCCTTGTACAACAAAATGTCAGTTAATCGAATTGTATGAAAATTTTCTTTTGACTTGACATTCTTCAGCACGGCGAATTGGTTGAATTCGCTTTGCCATCATCTGGTATGGATTCGCCTTGCTTGACATTCTTCTGCACGGCGAATCGGTTGAATTCGCTTTGCCTCCACCTTTTATAGATTCGCCTTGGATTCGCCTTGCATAAAGGTATCTATCGAAAATTTATTCTGGAATAACCGCTGGGTTTTAGAGCTGATGTTGTTGTTAGTGTTAATGCTGGCTCCCAATAAACGAAGTCTTTTACTATTTCGATATTGTGGCTACTAACAGTGGCGTGGTTGCCAAGGCGCAAATGCTTTGACTTTTTCTTCAATGACAGCAAGTACTTCATTTTGTCCCCATTCACCATCAAACCCATATTTTTCAAGTTTGGAGTAATCAGAACCTACGGTGCGGGTGTTCAGGCCGATGATATCAATGTCATCATCATATGGCAGTAATCGCACGCTTTTATAGTATTATTCCAGAGCGGTTAAGTTCTGCCGCCAGTATAATTTTCTCCTACTTGTTTTGATCTAATTTAAAAACAAAAACACACACACAAAGTTTTTTCACTCGTCATGACTCTACAGTCCTCTCCTTTGATAGTAGTAACTTTGTTAGTTTTAAGTTGCAAGGCTTACACATTATATTCGACTCTTTACAGCGCCGCGATTGGGTCCATGCCTTTCCCGCTTGTACTAGCATATGCAACTCTCGCCTTCTCTTAACCTCGTCAAATCCGATTCATTCCAGGGGCTGCCTACATTGTAACACACTTTTAGATGCTTGTCGAGATTATTGCCTTAATTGCTACTTGCTTGTCAATATAACATTCGACGCGGCTGCAGCTTAAGCTTTGCTCACGGCTACTACTCCCGCCTAAAAACGCTACAGTGATCTGGCAGCTTGTAGGATCTGTTTATTTCTGGATCGGCACAGTATAGCGCAGACCCTACTCCTTCCAGTACTTTGTGCCAACCATCCACTTCTATTGTGACTCTACGAGCCCCATCGAAGCGCAGATACGGAATCCGGTAGCCTGTTTGTCCTGTAATGACACTACACTACTACGGCCGTATGGTCTGCGCTCAAGCTTCTCCGAGGCACTAAGGCTCGTTGGAGGGGGGAATCTACACAACGGCACAGAGTGCAGCCGTCGGAGTTGTTCCAGGGCTCCCGTAAACATTGATAACCTGTATACCCCCTGTGTTCTTTTTTGTGTGGCTGTCCACCAAGCAACGACTCCATAAAGAGCCACTTCTGACAATTGCAACGTCATCTGCGTAAACCGTAAGCTGGAAAGGTCCCTTATTGAACCGCCTGAGCAGTTGGTTGATGACCAGCGTCCACAGCAGGGGTGATAACATCCCGCCCTAGGGCTTGCCGTGTCCACTGATTTCGTGTTCTCATAAAAACCCCATTGTGAAGTAATCTTCCTGCAACTTAACCTGCAGCCGATCGATCTGGTAATGGCTGGATGTACTTCAATGTAGCCAGGACCATCCATGATAGCCCGTTTAGAGAAGCTCCGGCAATGTCTAAGAATACTCCATCGGCACTTTGATCCGATTGTTTTAAATGAGTACCGGTGTCGATATTTGTTTTAAGTTCTATAACTAGAGCTTCAATTGAGTTGAGTGGGACAGGGGGAGGAAGTCTTGAACTCGCTCGGTGTTCCCAAACGGCGTCAGTTATCTCGAATAAGGCGTCCCTTCTTTCCGTCATAGTAACACTCGCATTCTCCGGGCATAGCAGCGTCATAAAATAGCACCGCACCATAGACAGTGACTCCATTGTAGTGATCGGGAAATGGTCTCCCGCTGTTGGGATACATCGTTAGGTCGAGGATTGCTCTGAGTGAATAGGTTTGGCAGGTGCAGCAGCCTTTCTTTCGCCTTTTCCCAGCAAACTTTTCTTGTATCTACTTGTATTGGCTGCTAATAGTGGTCCGACTGAATATTTGGACCTCCTACAATGCACATAATTTGACTACTGGTGCTATGCTTCCTGTCGATCACGGCAGTCTCAAATTTGCTTCTTTAAGTTTTAACTTCTGTAAATTTGACCTCGCCTTCTAGTAGGTAGTGAACGTAAATAGCAGAAAGCCCGTTAAAATCGACTGATTAATCTCTCACCATCCTGTGGAAATCCCAGATCACATCTATAGCTACCAATCTATAGCAAGGCCTTAGCGCCTTTCATTAATATTTTTCTCAGTCTATGGGTAAAAGAAGTCAATGCCAAGATATAGCATATGTTAATGGAACTAATACTAGACTAAGAGAAGACGTGCTCCTCTCTATCATTTGACAAGTTGGGGTGATCATTTTTCCAATCCACGGATAACATGCAACGTACATATATCAGTCCCTCCCTGCTTCCAGGGGCTCAGTTTTTCAGCATTAACAAATTATGTTCGGGACCTTCAGAGATACTTATCTGTAACAAAATATTCTTATATTTTTAGACCTCGAGAGATGAAAGTACAGCTGAATCAAATTATGATGTCGATAATGACCAATTCGATTTGGACAGATCGAAACGAAGCGGTAGAGGCTAGTAAGTCTTGAAAGCTCCTGGTAACAAGCTATAACTAATACAAATTTTTGTTCTATCTGCTAATCCAAGTTTACGCGGACAGACGCAATCTCAATATCTAAATTTTGGTAAACCAGAACAGGATGGCAAAGCGGAAGCCGAGGCTAATGAGCATGGATCAAGAACAACAGTTTGTATGATCATTTATAGCAACTTTTTCTTTGAGCTTTATTACTAACAAAATATCTTCGTTTAGCTGGAAGCCATGGTATGGGACAAGCGCAGAGTCAATTTTCCATGGGAGACTGCAGTGACTGTTCCACAAGTCCAATTTATGGTGGGTTTGTTCACGTTGTTAAAGTTCGCTGAGCAAATAAATTTATGAAACAATTATTTTATTTTAGAATATCCCGTGGGCTCTCCAGATCCGCTTACTTTGGTTGGTCCTGGTACAGGTATTGGTGCTGTTGGCCGGCCAGATGCATTAGTCACTGCTCCAGGAACGGGCGCAATTGGCCCAAGTGTTGTTGGTGCTCCTGGAGCTGCAGGAGCATTTAGACCAGGGGGAGCTTATCAGCCTTCTGGTCCAGGCGGAATTGGGGCGAGGCCTGGAGGTCGCCAGCCAGGTGTCGGATTACAACCAGTTGGCGGACTACAGCCAGGTGGCGGCTATGAAACGAGAATCGGTGGCCAACCAACAAGTCCTGGTGGTGTAACTGGTACAGGAGGAATACAACCAGATGGAGTATATAGACCAGGTGCTGGTTTACAGCCAGGAGCCGGATACGGTCCTGGAATCCGAAGCCAACCTAGCGGACCCGATAGCGTAGCCGGAGCAGTAACCCCAAGTGGGGCATATAGACCAGGTGCCGGACAACAACCTGGCACCGGACTACAAACAAGTGCGGGATATGAAGCTGGAACCGGTGGTCAACAAAGTGGCTCTGGAGGCAAAGCAGGAGGAGCGTATAGACCAGGTGCTGGACAGCAACCAGGTGCGGGTCTTCAACCAGCTGCCGGACAGCAAACTGGTGGGGGATATGACGCTGGAATCAGGGGTCAAGCTATTGGCTCTGGTGGAATGCCAGGTGGAAAATATAGACCAGGTGCGGGACTTCAACTAGGTGGCGGACTACTACCGGGTGGCGGATTACAGCCTGGTGCGCGATATGAAGCCGGGACAGGTGGTCAACGTGGTGGCCCTAGTGGCATAGCAGGTGGAGCGTATAGACCAAGTACGGCACTTCAACCAGGTGTCGAACAACAAGCAAGCGCTGGACTTCCGAATGGTAGGGGTTATGGAGCTGGAATTGATGGTCAACCTAGTGGGCCTGGTGGTACAGTTGGTACGGGAGCAGTACCAGTAAGTGGAGTGTATAGACCAGGTGCTGGGTTCCAACCTGGCGAAGGATATGGAACGAGAACTGAAGGTCAGCTGATTGGTACGGGTGGCATAAGACCGCAACCCGGAGATGGTTACGGGAATGATCGAGAGGGTGGACTCGATAGAGTAGGTGACGGAGGCGGAGGAGCTTTTACTTCAAGTGCAGGAAGGCAGCCAATTAGATTATATGAACCACATAGAAACGGCGTCGGAGGTTTTCCTGTGGGCCCAGATGGTGGCAGAGTCGGTATTCCAGGTCTAGGTTTACGACCTGGTGCTCCGTTCGTAAGTGGTTCCCAAATATCTGGCCAGCCCGGGTCGCAGGGTGGTCTCGATGTTGGTACAAGATATCAACCAGGTGATGCATTGAGACCTGGTTTTGGAAGTCAGCCCAGTGGAGTCGTCGTTCAACCTTCGGGTGCGGGAGCTGGAGTAAGAGTTGATATTGGTGGACAGCCGGGAGGAGTTTATAAACCTGATGGCGCAGTGGCAGTTGGTACAGGGTCTGTTCAGGGTACTGGCATGGGTTCCGGTCAAGGTTATGGCCCATCTACGGGAGCTCAGCCTGGTGTCAATTATATACCAGGTGCGGGCGTGCAACCTGGTGATATCTATCGGCCTTCTAGTGAAGGAGGTGCAGTATATGGGGCGGGAGCAGGTGCTCGACCAAGTGGGATATATGGCGCGGATATTCCACCAGATGCGTATGTTAATCCGAGTATGCCAGGTGCCGGCTCAATTCCAGGTCAAGCTTATGGTCCAGGTATGTCGCAGCCTGGTATTGCTTATGGACCTAGTGGTGTACCAACTGGAGCATATGCTCAACCAGGACCAAGTGTACAGCCCGGAACAGGTGCAGGATTTCAGCCAGGAGCAGGTTTACAGCCCGGAGCTAGTTATCGACCGGGTGCAGGTTATCAACCAGGAACAGGTTTGCAGCAAGGAGTAGGTTTACAGCCAGGCGCAAGCTACCAACCGGGAACAGGTTTCCATCCGGGTGCAGGAGTACAACCAGGAGCAGGTTACCAACCAGGTGCAGGCGTACAGTCAGGAGCAGGTTTTCAACCAAGACCCCGTGTTCAACAAGGTGCAGGCGAACAGCCAGGAGCAGGTTACCAACAAGGAGCCGGTGTTCAACCAGGTGCAGGTTACCAACTAAGACCCGGTGTTCAACAAGGTGCAGGCGAACAGCCAGGAGTAGGTTACCAACCAGGAGCCGGTGTTCAACCAGGTGCAGGTGTACAGCCAGGAGCAGGTTACCAACCAGGTGCAGGTGTACAGCCAGGAGCAGGTTACCAACCAGGAGCCGGTGTCCAACCAGGTGTAGGTGTGCAACCAGGAGCAGGGTACCAACCAGGCGCAGGTGTGCAACCAGGAGCAGGGTACCAACCAGGCGCAGGTGTGCAACCAGGAGCAGGTTACCAACCAGGTGCAGGTGTACAGCCAGGAGCAGGTTACCAACCAGGAGCCGGTGTTCAACCAGGTGCAGGTGTACAGCCAGGAGCAGGTTACCAACTAAGACCCGGTGTTCAACAAGGTGCAGGCGAACAGCCAGGAGTAGGTTACCAACCAAGAACCGGTGTTCAACCAGGTGCAGGTGTACAGCCAGGGGCAGGTTACCAACCAGGAGCCGGTGTCCAACCAGGTGCAGGTGTGCAACCAGGAGCAGGGTACCAACCAGGCGCAGGTGTGCAACCAGGAGCAGGTTACCAACCAGGTCCAGGTCTACAACCAGGGGCAGGTTACCAACCAGGTGGAGGTCTACAGCCAGGAGCAGGTTACCAACCAGGAGCTGGTTCCCAACCAGGTGCAGGCCTGCAACCAGGTGCAGGCCTGCAACCAGGAGCAGGCTACCAACCAGGGGCTGGGCTTCAACCCAGCACAGGTGTGCAACCAGGAGCAGGTTACCAATCAGGGATAGGTCTTCAACCGAGTGCAGGTGTGCAACCAGGAGCAGGTTATCAACCAGGGGTAGGTCAACTGCCAGGCAGAGGTTTCCAACCGGGAACAATTTACCAACCAGGAACAGGCCTTCAACCAGGTACAGGTTATCAGCCAAGCGTAGATTTACAACCAGGTGCAGGTTATCAACCAGGGTCACGTCTTCAAACAGGTGCAGGTGTAGGCTTAAAATCCGGCGGCGCATTGCAACCGGGTTCACAGACTGGCTTTGGTTACGGTGCACAACTTGGAGGAGAATCTTCCGGAAAGCCAGGTGTTGCTGATATTTATGGTCTTGGCGGTGGCACAGGTGTACAACAAGGTGGATTATATGGACCTTCAGCGGGAGTCGGAGCATTACCACCTGATGTCGGCGCTACAGGAGTCGGTGGTGTTGGTGGTACTGGATTCTTGCCTGGTGTTGGGGTATCCACAGCACCCGGAGCTGTCGTCTATCCTGGAGGTGTTGGCCCTGGAGCGGGAGCTTTGGGTGAGTATAAAGAGGAAGGTAAATGTCAAATGTCATACATACGTAGAAGTATATATGTATGTACATATGTATATTAATAGTCTGTCAAATCTTAATAACAAGCAAATTCTTTATTCAAGGTCCAAGCAACTTGCTACAAGCATCTGGGGCCGGTGGTACAGAAGACGCCTTCTCGCAAGCTGAGTCTTCAATAAGTGATGGCCAAGCTGCTGCCAGTTCGCAAGGCAAAAAGAATGGAGGCACCGCAAAATCTCAAGTATCGGGTACATATAGCTCGACTGGAACTTTCAGTGCTAGTGCTTCCACATCGGACAGCGATCGTTCCGCCAATGCCCAAGTGAGCGGAAGCAGTGAAGGAGCTATGAGTCAGTCACAAGGACAAGGGGGTGCAGCACAATCACAGGCGCAAGTACAAGTAAATGCGAAGAATGGTGGTACTAAAGCATCCTCACAGAGTGGTGGTATAATCCATCAGAGTCAAAGCGAGGTACACAACTTTTTGTAGATACAAGATGTCATCAGCTAAAGGTCAAAATTTTGTTTCCCCTTGTGATAGGTGCAAGCAAACGATAAGGGTGGTTTGGCTGATTCACAGTCAAGTGGACCGGGACAAACATCATCACAGGCGCAAATCGGTTTCCGACCCAATCAAGACGGTAGTACTGCGCCAGCTCTTCGCGGTGGCGGTCAAGCTTCTGCGCAATCTGGCAGTCACTCGGGTCAGAGTCAATCGCAGATTCAAGGCACATCTAGGTAGGTTGCGCGGCGGTAAATGAGGGTGTTTTGATTTTAGAAATTATTTATTTTAAACTGTAGTTTCGGCGTATCATATCATGGAGCTGCTCAGTCTGCGTCCGGCACGAAAGAACAAGTAGCAAGCTATCGTGAACAAAATCGCGAATTGTTTCACAGCATAAGCCAATTCGGAAATACTGATGCGTAAGTTTAATGACCTCTCGCGATTGCATTGGGCATGTTGAATTAGAATACTGCTTTCAGAGTTACTGATCGTGTAGATGCCGTGTATAGTGGCCCAAGTGGAACATCGCTGACTGCAGAGGGTGGTGTGTTACCGGATTTGGATCTGAAATCTTCAAAGAGTGTCAAAGAGAGTAAGTTCCGTAATGTATGTTTATTTGCACGATTTTCCGTCATCTCTTCAAAGAGTGTCAAAGAGAGTAAGTTCCGTAATGTATGCATATTTGCACGATTTTCCGTCATCTCTTCTCCATTTCCAATATAAATCAACTTTCCACCCCAATAAGTTCCGGAATTCAAAAACCGTATTTTCGCTGTTGAGCCTACTTTTCGGCCTACTTTTCGGCAACCAATCGTAGACTCCGAATATGATCCGTATCGACAGACAAGCATAAGTACAGTCACTCGGTACAAACTCAAGCACGGCATGATATAAAAATTCCATTCCGATAGCGGCATCATAATTACAACTAGCATTTGTGTATAAGCAGAGCACAGAGCACTCAAGCTTAGAATTTAAGTTGAACAAGGTTGAGAGCGAATTTTAATTTCTTCCAAACCCGCCAATGGCGTTCGAGCTTAAGTAATTGAAAAAGGTCATAATCTGCTTCAAATTGATATGATCAGTAAATACTAGTATTTTAGATAGCTCTGACCGCCTTGCTGTCTAAGCTGTAATCACTACACTTACCAACTCTGCCATATCCTAAAACCATGCTGTCTATGAAGCGGTCCTTACCAATGCACTACTGCTGCCATGAGATGCTGCTTCAGAGGGTTTCTTGCAGTGTTCAGCATGTAAAGTGGGTGTAAAGATGACGGAGAGTTGCGGTCTTCTATGCTCTTCGGCAAGCTTCTTGTCCCGAGATGTTTGTTTTACATGCGCTCTATGTAGGTATTTGCTATCCAATTGCCCGCCAAATTGGATCGGCGGTTCCATGTTCCATGCTTGCCTAAGTTCCATGTTATGGCAAAATGGTTTGAGCTCGTCAACGTGCAAAAACTTCAAAGCTTTAACTTATTCCATTGGTGTTAAGCCGTCTAAAAGGTTTTGGTCATCCAAGAAGTAACCCCAATCACTTCTTTGCAGGTCTAATTCGCGCCAAATGGTAATATAAATAGTTTTCCAATTGCTCCTTGCTGCAAAGCGGAACCCGCCTTCTTCCTCTCTGTTATACTAGGCAGGTTCCGATAAGAGTGTCTCCACTTTTCATTCGCATAACCTGGCCTAGCCAGGGTAGCCGCTTCGTTTAAATTCGCTGGACAATATTGATGTGTCGATGTACAGTTTGTCACTAAATCATCTTCGTTACTCGCCGCAGCGAACAGTCTTCTGTTCTTGGGTAACGTACTAATCCTCTCTGGGTAGTTAGTTTGGAAGAAAACATCGACAATGTATCTCAAATTGACCGCATCCCAGGCGGGGTTTAACATAAAAGGGTTGCTAGTCTTCACATCCAACAGCATATTTTCCGCAGCTTCACGATTTCACCAGTATACTTGTTTGTTGCCTCTCCACATTCTTCCCAGGGTATGCGTAACGCGGTCGATAACTGTCACTGACCGCGATCGCTGCGTTGATGCAGCCAAAACCAAATAAGTAGCAACACTGTTAAGGACTGCTAAAGATACCTTTTCAGTTACGTTATCTAATTAAATATATTTTCCTTTTCAGTCGTTAATGCCAACAAAGTAACCGACGATGTTTCCACAATAAACGAAGATGACGAAGAAGAGGCACCATATGATGATTACGACGATGATGATGATGAATACTATAACGAAAACACATCCAAAATGGATACTAAGGCCGATACTAAAACAGAGAGCAAGACACAAACGGACGCACAAAAACCATATCGCACATATTCACAAAATTCACCCACACAAAGTCAACAGGCTGCTATACCCAACTCAGCCGATAAATATCTTTTGGTACAAAATCAAAATGGACGCATTCAAAAATATCCTTTCCGTACCACAACAGAAATGGTACCACGTGGCTTCCGTGGTACCGTTAATGTCGAGAAAAAATTCCATACAAGTACAAAAGCAGTGAAGTCTCAAACGACAGATAATGATCTCGATAGCGCCGAAGAAACGGCTAAACCGGGTAAGCCCAGCAGCAAACATCGTGCCCTGGATAGTTATGTAACTGTAACTAAATCAGTTACCGGTAGCATGGATAATACGAAAAGTCCACCGCAGGAGAATAAAAATTTCCAATCGACTTATTATACAAAATCCTCGACTTGTGGATATTTCACATTCTCTTGTAATATAGTTTATGGTGCGAATGGTCGGAGTAAAATTTGTCGTCCGAAAGCGCCAACAAATGGCAAATGTTAAGTATCTATAAAAACTTAAAAGTTTAAAATATGTTCGTAACCGTAATACCGTTAGTCGTAAGTCGTCATAGCTTAACTCGAATGTATTTTTTTGTTTGTTTAATATGCTAACACAAATGTAATTTTATAAATAATTTAAGTTTATTAATTTTGTGCAGAAGAGTAAATACATATTTGTATATTTAACAGAAGGGCAAAGAAGGCTCTAGATTTTTTTTTTTTTTATTTTACTAATATTTTTTTTTTATTTCTTTTAATATTTAGATACACTGCCACGTAATAAATCGTTAAGCAGAAACAATTAAAAAAGCTCATCGATAACTTTGTAATAAATATAATTGTTATTTTTTAACACACGACTGTAGTTTTAATGCGTTATATATTTCGATTTTCCACAAACTGAAACTAAATTTAACAAGGGATCCCAGAAAGTGGTTTCAAATATACATATCGTTAGCTTAATGTGCAAATATGCTAAGTCAACTTTTACGAATTTTACAGGAGACGAAAAAACTCAATAACTTTTTAAATACCCTTCTTTTTTCAAAACTGTGAATGAGGATACCTTAATTGCAATGCTTTTGAGTGTAGAAGCTTTGAAAAAGATAAATAAAAATCATGTATGCCAACCCTTTTTTATGACTTAGCACAATTTCCGTACTCAAAACAAATTTTTTCTCCTGACTTAGCACTTTTTACTCAATATGTTTTCCCATCACTCCTCCCCTTTAATGATTGAAATATAACACTAAAACTATATATTTGACAAAAAATACTATTTATTTGTCAAACGATTTCTAACGGTTCTGATCTGGACTCTTTTGGCGGATGGTGCGCGGACAATAATTTATTTTTAAATTCAAACAAATGCTGTGTTGTGTCTTAAACCCAAAAAAAAAAACTGCCACATACTTTATCAACAAACTAAATGCTAAATCTCTTAATCGTTGTCAAGAGAGTAAAGACTTGGGTGTCATTTTTGACTTTCTAGTCACATTGACTTCGTTGTTTCAAAATTTGTTGCAATGGTTCGGTTCAGTAGACGTAACACCAATGATTTTAAGGACCCTATTACGTTGAAGGCACTTTATATATCCTTGGTCAGAAGTGGTCTTGAATTTTGCTCAATAATATGGAATTCTTTCTATGAATCTAACTCCTAAAAAATTGAGGGACTTCAAAATTTTTTTACAAATATGGCTTTACGTATGCTTTACTGGCCAGACGACATCGCATCACAAACCAGCAGGCGCAAATTGCTTGGCCTTCAGGCTTTGCATGACAGAAGAACTTTTATCTCATTAATGCTTGCCTATAATGTAATAAACTTTAGCATGAATTGCTCTGATTTATCTAATTTGTTCATTCCATATATTCCACTGCGTGATCTTCGGCATAATAGATTACACAGGTCGACAGCATCTCAGACCCAGGAACCGGACTATATATTTTCGAAGGATTTTGATGCGATGTATCGAAATCTGGCCTCAAAATTGCTCTATCAGCTCTGGTTTTTGAGATATCCTAACCGAAAAGTGCAAAAAACACAGTTTTTGCCCATATTTGAGGTTATGTAGCCTTGCATATGTTTTCTTTCACCAAAATTAAAGGATGGCGTCTGTGAAAACAAGTCTTATTCTTTCAAATGGCGTTGAGTTTGCTCAAATATCATTTTTTTTTCTCTGAGATATCGTATTTTGAAATTTTACGGTGTGGAAGTTGATGGGTTAACAATTAAGATAAATAAGACTTATTTTAGGAAAAATATGCGAGTAAACGCTGCCCCCAGGGTTAAGTGGGTCAGCCTGCTTGCGGTATGATAGGGGTATTTTCTAGGGGTTAGGGCTGTGTGTGACTTGGTACCCGAGGGTTAGATAGTGTAGGGGTGTGGTGAGTTAGCAAACTTATGGCGTGAGACAAAATTTTAAGAAAAATAATACTCAGTTCAAGAAAATTAGTAATCGACTATATCATGTCTATGTTATCGCAATCGATTTTCAGGTGTAGAGAAAGTTAGAAACATGAAAATTTGAAAATGCGATATCCCAGCGAAAGAAAATGATATTTGAGCAAACTGAAAGCCCTTTGAAAGAAAAAGACTAGTACTTAAATTTTGGTGAAAGAAAACATCTGCAAATCTACATAACCTCAAATATGGGCAAAAACGGTGTTTTTTGCACTTTTAGGTTAGGATATCTCAAAAACCAGAGCTGATAGAGCAAGGCTAAATATGGATTCAGCACATCATAAACCTTTGGATATATATAGTCTAGTTTCTGGGTCTGAATAATGGTTAAATTTTGTCGGCCTGTGTTATTTATCGAAATAACTCATAAAACGAATTATGCTATGAAAGGACCTATAACTAGGACTATACATCTACATAGCAAATCGATTCAGTAGTTTTATTAATTTTAATAACAGCTTATATAAGTTTAAACTTGAATTGTTTTCTTAACAATTGTTTTTGTTTTTATCGGCCTATTGATAAATGATTCAGGGTTCGATTCGAGCTCAAGGCCAGAACAATAATTTTTTTCAAATGATAATTATTGTTATTTTTTAATTTTTCTAAATTTGAAAATTTGTATTTTGTTTTTGGAATAGTAAGTAGAACATTTTTCAGTCAACTTGCCATAGCTGCGCAGATAGATCCATTTCGAAGGGTGCTAAGCCTTCATCATCAGTACGCTTTAGGCATGCTGCGCTAACCATATAGCTATACAGCGGTGGTTTGTTTGACTGGCAAATTTGCTATTTTTAACTAGTCTGTAAGAAAGCACGTAGTTATCGACATGTAAAAATTTAAGTCGATAAAAGTCAGCGCAAAGCATTTATCAAACACCAAAGGAACGTCTCAATTGTGTGAATCCAATTTCAATGGGGTTGTGTTCGCAACCCTCTCAAGGGGTTGCCAGCGCAATATATAGCTTCGCCAACCCAATTGTCGACCTCACCTACCCGTGGCGAATCATGTTTCTTTGACAGCCGAGGTTCTGGCGACCCCAAGTTCCTCATGGAGCTAGGGGGTGGGGCGGGATGGCCTGGAAGTTTTAATGTGGCGATATAAGTCGTTCCCGATATGGTCGGGATACTACCTTAATAGTGCTTTGTTACCGGAACGTATGGGATCTATATCCGGCAAAGGACCAACAACATCGGCCCAAAGCCTTCGGGGAGTGTCTTTATCGTTAATACAACAACAACAAAGCATGTACTTTTAGACTGAATGAACTAAATAAGTAAATAAAATGCACGCACAAAGAAATGACTAGAAATTCAGATTGATATTATTGACTGGTTGACTTAGCACATTTTTTTTTTGAACACTTGACGACTTAGCACATTCACACATCATTGCCCACAGCACGTAAAACTAAAATATTTTTTTTTTTGTGATCCTTGTATTTTGAATTCAGTTTTAAAACTGCATTAAAATGGGGGATTCCCACGGGCCCGGTGTTTCTCAGGGAGCGCGCGATTTAGAGGTACTAGGGCATTTTTTTTAGCCCAGATTATTTAAACGACTTCGATATCGGTATCGTGAATAATGAGTTTTTGCGACTGAAGAAGTCAACGAAATAGTTCGTCGAGGTCATCAAAAGTGTCCTGTTATTTTTTCACGTGATTGTAATGACGAGGCATTTCCTACCTCGTTGTTAAACAGAATCTTGCCAAATGGAGAGAAAGTGGAGCGTGACTGGTTAGTGTGGAATGCCAATAGCAATGCTTTTTATTGCCTACCATGTCGTCTATTAAGCACCAATACTTTAAATCGACCTAATATTTATTGTGCGGATATGCGAAATTCCAGGTATGGAAGAAGCTATACGATAAACTGCCATCACACAAAAATACTCAAGATCACATTAAATGTTATATTCAATGGCGATCTTTACAAAATCTAATTCAAAAGGAGGCTACAGTTGATACAATTATCAATGAACAGCTAATTACTGAAACTCAAAAGTGGAAAGAAATTTTATATAGAATTTTGGACACTATTTTATTTTTGGGTGAAAGAACCCTAGCTTTCAAAGGCGAAACGGTGGATATTTTTTGGGCATCTAAGATCTCATAAGCCATTAGAGATCATTTGGAGAAAGTTAGGATTTCACAACAGCAGCACAAACGTTTACAAGTTCACTATCTTTCCCCAGACATTCAGAACGACTTTATAGAAATTTGTGCAAAGCACGTGAGGGAAACTATATTAGATCAAGGCAAGAAAGTCAAGTATTTTGCTGTTTCGTTGATGCTACGCCTGATGCTAGTCACGTTGACTACGTTCGTTGTGCGCTAACTCCATTTCAATTTGAAAGCAACAAATTTTACAATTCAAGAACGGTTTTTGGCTTTCGTGAATTGTAACCAAAAAACTGGTCAGAAAATCGCTGATCTAATTTGCCATATTCTAGGTAAACATGAAATCCCATTAAAAGATTGTCGTGTACAAGGGTACGACAACGGCGCCAATACAAAAGGAGCTTACAACGGAGCACTACGTCACATTCTCGACAAAAACTCGAATGCTGATTACTCGCCTTGTGCAACCCACAGTCTCAATTTATGTGGTTTTGATGCTGCAGAATGTTCTACGGCTGCAAATACTTTTTTTTTTTTTTTTCTCGGACGTTGTGGCAGTGCACTGCCCTCAAGTGGCCCGATGAAACCAGGCTAATCCTGTTTTTGGTTTTTTTTAATTCATACATACTGTGTTTTTTTTTTTTTTTATGTATCCTAATTCTTATTTATGTGTTATTTATAATTTTTTTTTATCGAGTCTTTGAGAGGCAGTGGCTTCTTAAGCGCCGAGATCTAAAACCGCTCAGCTACAGAGAAACTCATCAGCTGAGAAATTTAGATTCACAAAATACAACTATTCGGAGTTGTACAAAAATGTTTAACTATTTTCAGCAGCACTCCACTATTTTCAGTAGCACTCCTCAAAAAAAATGTGCCTGTATTTAATTAGCGAGCTTTGCTCATATTGCTTTATACAATGGTTTTTATAATTGATATTAGAGAAAAATTGTAAGTTTACAAACGGCGATGGTTACTAGGACATGTTTCTGAATTTCACTTCTTCATCAGCTAGCTTTTCGGGAGCTGAGCGTTGAACTCGAATCTCCAACATTCATATCAGTGCAAAGGTAGATGCCTTTAGCTGCTAAGCCATACGAATGTCCCCTTGTTCGCTGTACAATTAGTCTCTTAGAGACTATGTTGGAGATTCGAGTTCAACGCTCAGCTCCCGCAAAGTTAGCTGATGAAGAAGTGAAATTCAGAAACATGTCCTAGTAACCATCGCCGTTTGTAAACTTACAATTTTTCTCTAATATCAATTACAAAAATGTACCGAGCTCTCTCATAGTCTTTCAGCCAAAAGCGAAATTTGACTGTGCAAGCATACGGAGATCAAGTACATCAACAAGTTCGAATGTATCTTGCTGTCCTCAATTTGGTTCAAAGTACTGACTACGTTTAATGAAAGAAACGTGGTCCTCCAAGCTAGAGACGCTACCATAGATGTTGAGGTCCGACATCTAGATCCCGTATTAGCTGATTTGAAGTTGATCACGAACCAATGGGAAACAATTTTAAAGGAATGCAAAACACTTGCTATTCAATTGAACATCTCGCCAAAGTTTCCGGACATTCGAAAGAGAAAACCCAAACGACGTTCTGAAGATAATTTAAATGAGATGATTATGGACGATTCAGAGTCTGATTTTAAAAACAATACATTCCTGGTGATCGTCGATTCGGTAATCACTGGCATTACTGAACGATTTGCAGCTATGAGAAATTTGAGCGAGACTTTTTTCACTTTGTGGCAATTTGAAGACTTGGATGAAACTACGGTTCGGGCGAGCGCAGCAAAATTTGTCGAAAACTACAAGTCGGACATTTCTCAAAGCTTAGAATGCGAAATAATTCACTTGAAACACATTGACGAAGCAAATTTTGATAAAGGTCTGTCACCATTGGAATTGCTAAATAACACCTATGTTCAAAATCTGTATACAATTTCCCCAACATTTGTGTTGTTTTACGTATATTTTGCACTATACCTGTCCACTATATAGTTCATTCAGCGTCCTTTCAAGAATCAAAAACTTACATAGATCGTGTTCATATCAAGAGCGAGTTTCAGGACTTGCCACCATTTGTGTTGAATCCGTTTTGGCAAGACAGTTAAATTTTGATATTATTATAAAAAAATTTTGCAGCGAAAAAAGCAAGAAAAGCCACTCTTTGATATCCGAACCTTCTATATTGAATAATTAAAATTTATAATCATCATTAAATTTATCAGAAATGTATTAAAGTATTGCCAAATAACTAGAAAAGATTATTTGAAACAATATGTGACCACAATATGTGTGGAGAATTTTATTACTACGTTACAATAAAATAGTATAAACAGTAAATATTCTGTGTTAATTTTATTTTCAGCTCTTAGTCCAAAAATCATTTAGTTGATGTGGCAAACATTTTTTTTTGATGTAATCCATCAATAATGATTCATGAATGAGACGTCATTAATTCAAATTAATCAAACGTATTAGTGGATTTTTTATAGGCGGCCCGTAAATTGTTTAGTCTCGGGCCCGGATTTACTCTCTACGGCCCTGCTTATACCAAATCTTCGCCTCCATGTTTGAGCAGTCCGGCGGGTATCCCGTCATTACTTGGCACCTTGTGATTTTTAGCCGAGATATTGACATTCTCACTTCGTCATAGTTGGATGCCAGAGCGTGTTTTTCATCATCGGCAATCGGGGTATCGGGCTCGTCGGCCCCCACACTCTGTACGTCAGTTAACAGGTCGCCATTATCTTTCCTACAGGAATTTGCCATGGTCTTAAAATCTTCTGTCATTAAAAGATCATGAAATATGTATAGTACACCGAAAATAATAACAATAATATTTTTTCGCGACAAATATTTTCTTCCAGAATGTGGTGTGCTTATGGGAGCATTAATTAGTCATCCTACGCGTTTTAGGCCGACTCCATGTGCATCTTATAAGGCAGATAACTTTTTTGCGAAACATTTCATCGCAAAAACACAATCGAGGGATTGCCAAGCCACCAAATCAATTTGATGTTAGTTGTTCGCATGCTTTCAAAAAGGAAGAAAAAATATACTTCGAAAATTTAATTTTTACCCCGGCGTAGTCGTTTATTCAGGTAGTAGTTTTAAATACTCCGAACACTGGTAGCGAACTATGAGAGAAATGTAATAAATCGAAAAACTTCAAAAGCGCTACGTCATCAAACTTTTTTTTCAAATTCGATTACAAATACAACAATTCCGGAATGCTAGATCTTGGCTCATTCGTTTAAATTCCTGTAGATTAATCCACAATTCGATACAAGGTGCTATCACTAACGGTTAAGGCGCTACGTGGGTTAATCGGTTTATCGATAACTTCAGACAATTTGTGATAAACACTTGAACTAAGCCAAACGACGAAATTTTTGTTTTTGCAATATAGAGGTACCTACTTGTAGATTAATCCTCAATTTGATATATTAACCCTTCAAGGCAAAAATGGGAATTTATCGGTACACAATTGCCCTATATCTCTTGAACTAATCAAGATTTCCTAAAGTCTTGTCACTCATTTCATAGCCACCTACTTTTAGAATAATCCACAATTTGTAGATTGATTCACAATTCGATTCAAGGTCTATTACGGTTAAGGTGTTACATGGGTTTATCGGTTTTTCGATAGCTGCTGCGGATTTGTGTATATCTCTTGAATCAATCCAACGACAAAGTTTTTGTTTTTCCAATATATATGTAGATACCTACTCATAGATTTACCTACAATTTGATATAAATTACCACCATTAACCCTTCAAGGGAAAAATCTGAACTTATAGGTGTACAAAGGCCCAGCACCTATATTGCCTTATATATCTTGAACCGCGCAAGATTTTCGAAACTCTGCTTTTGCATTATATAGCCACCTATATGTGGATTGAGTGATGATTTGATTCAAGGTTCTATCATTAACAATTCAATTTCTACGTGCGATTTATCGGTTGATCGATATGTGCTGACTACTAACAGCTTTTCGTGTATATTTCTTGAACAAAGCAAAATTCAAAAGTTTTTGTTTTTGCATTCATACAGCTACCTCATGCAGATTAATCCACAATTTGATTCAAGATTCTATCGTTAATGGTTAAGGCGCCAAGTGGGTTAATCGGTTTTTCGATAACTACTGTCCATCTCTGGAACTAAGCCAAATGGCAGTAGTCATCGAAAAGCGGATTAATCCACGTAGCAGCTTAAACATTAAATATAGAACCTTGAATCCAATTTTGGTTAAATTAACATGAGTTAGCTGTATGAATGTAAAAACAAAAACTTTTGAATTTTGCCTTGTTCAAGAGATATACACAAAAAGCTGTTAGTAGCCAGCACTCATTGATCAACCGATAAATCGTACGTAGAAATTGAACTGTTAGTGATAGAATCTTGAGACGAATTGTAGATTGTTCCGCAAGTAGATGGCTATAAAATGCAAAACAAGAGCTTCAAAAATCTTGCTCGGTTCTAGAAATATAGCGCAATTAAATGCTGGGTCATTTGTGTATCGATAAATTTCCAGTTTTGCCTTGAAGGGTTAATGATGGAAACCTTATTTCAAATTGTGATTAATCTACAAGAAGCGAGGAACATTTAGGAGACTCTTAACTAAATAACTATGCGATTTCATCAATAAAACACATTGATTGCTTGTAATAATTTGTTTGTTGTATTATTATTTTTTAATTAATATTTTTTTTCTTGCATCAATGTTTTTTTTGCCATAATTTTTTTTTTGTCAATTTCCTTTTTTTAATATTTTTTTTTTAATTTTCTGTATGCTCTCATTTATTTCAAATTGTTCTTTGACTTCAAATACGTATTTCTACGTACATACATACATATTTTACGTAAATGACATTTTATTAAACGTACCCTTTATTTACTTATTACAACTTTCCTTACACATTCATATGACACATTCAAATTTGTTTTTTTATATATAAAGAAATTTGTAAGTTGTTACATAATTTGTTATTTTGTTGTTGTAGCAAATACTACACTGATATATAAGTTTAAGTTATAAATAATGAAAATTATTTTACAATTTAGTGTTGTGTTGTGGTTGTTGCTAAACTATCATACTCTGTTTAGGTATTTAGAAAAGACATTTTCAATAAGTGCTACTGGTTTTGTGTTATTGTTTTTGTTTTTTTTTTTTTGTTATTGTATTGCAGTTATTTCTTTTTATTACTATACTAATTTTCAAGTGTTAAAACACTAAAGTTCAGAAAATCTGAATTATTTTTTTTTTTTATTTGTAAGTTTAAATTAAGTTTATTTTTATTTTTTTTTTTGCTGCTATTTATTGTTGCAATTTGATAAAACTTTTTAGGTTTACTGCTATGCTTTTTTGATCAATTCTTCTGCTCTGTGTTTTGGTTTTTTTTTTTTTTCATATATATAAATCTTGTTTTTTTTTTTTTGTTTAAAAGGGCGGTTATTGGCTTTTGCTTTAAATGTTTTCATTTTCAAAAAAAAAAAAAAAAAACAATTATACATACATAGATTTGAAATATTGATTGCGGCAAAAAACCAAATATTTTTTATTTTTGCTTTTAATTTATTTATTTTATTGCCGTTTTTGTATATGCATATTTTTAGTTTTTTCAAGTGTGCTTTTGTTGTATAAATTTGTAAACTTTTCACCATTAATATAATGTTTACACCCAATGTTTACACACAATTTTCACAGTTGTTTAGGGCTCAAATGCAAATATTTTTGTATTAGATGATTTTTTTGTTCTAAAGTTCCTTTAATTTTTAAATATATTTAAATGTATACACACTTATTATTTAGCATATTTTTGTTATTTAAATCTTTCACACATTATACATACATACATATGCAAATGCTAACAAAACTTATACCCATATGCATGTATGAAGTGCTATAAAAAATTAATGTTTTGTTTATTAAATTTTTGCTTTTTTACATATTTTTGCGCATACTTTTAGGCGCATATCAACATATTTTTACATACATAGTACACATAGATCGTTTTTATAAATCTGAGGAATTATTTAAAAAACAACGACTAGTTAAAAATTTCATTTAAGTTTGGAAAATATTTGAAATTTGAAAAATTTTGCGTTTGTTGTAATTTTTTTAATATTTTGTTTTGCTTCTGCATATTATGCGTGCTACATTTAAGGATGATGGTGAGGCAAAGAGATGCATTCATAATTTAGTTAAATTCATACATTTAGGCGTTAAATGTGTATATACTAGCTGTTTACTTACATATATAGCATGTAGTAGTATTTTGTTCGAAAATCAACAAATTTTCATTATTTATTATTTACGTAATTATTTACTATTACATTACTATTATTATTTTATCTTAACACAACTTCAGCTCTAAATGAACTAAAAAAGTATTTGCTTGCGCCAAAAAGCATCTAATATTTAGCGACATATCTATTATACTGTCAGAACTTAGTAGACAATATAGTCTCGTTTTTCAGTATTTGTTTAAACTACAGTTAAAGTTGGCATGATTACATTCTAAACAATTTCAACGGAAGCTTAAACTAACAGTGAAAAACTGAAACTTCGTATACCTGGCATGGTGCAAAGTATTGCATGATTTTAGGCTCATTTTGCTGTACAAATTAAACGAGAACGAAGAGTCAACCTAAAACTAGTATGGCCGAAAACTGGGACGGTTCACTACCATCATTCAGCAGTAAGTATTCGAAATAAGTCCATGCGTAGAGATACAACCGCAAGATGGCCAATGAAATGAGATCATCGGGATACTTAGCAATATCGATAGCACTCAAGGATATTTCCTTTACTGTGTGAAAAAGCTGAATTGTCCAGTAGCTGGTAAAACCATCGGGCTTGCATGGGTTCCTGGACAGAGGCGAGTTGTTGACAACAATCAAGCGAACAGCCTACTCAAGAAGGCAAATACTGCAAGGCCTATAGGCCTTGAACCCTTTGTATTACTAGGAACTTACAATACAGAACGAGCCCAAGAATAAAAACGTTTTTTTCTTTGTAAGAAAAAGAAACTGGATTGAAATAACAGCGATGCGACTGTGGAATGCATTGTTACGGCTTATGACACAAATGCATAGCAAGAATAAATCTCTTCAACTTTCAACAGAGGTCACTGCAGACTTTAAAATCACAAGCACAGTTTTGCGCTGTTGGAACTGCAGAGCATATGAATGCTATGCTATTGGGAGAAGAAGACTAAAAAATTTGGCTCATCCACATGAAGTTGATGAACTTACTCGATTTCTTTCGGATATTTGGCATGGGCAAGGTTTTGTGAAGAGAAGAGTGTAAAACATTGATATAGGTCAGAGTGGATTACCTTAAACTTTGCTAAATGTAATTCCATTCTACTAGGTTGAACTGGCCGGTCAGAAGGGATCTCGCATAGACTGAATGTGTCCTGTGTTATCAGAATGTGTGTGACGACCAAACGGAAAACCTCAACTAGGTACCAGGGCCAACCAACAGTTCAATAGTTTTATGAACCAAAGTTTAAAATTAAGTAAAATCTATTGAATTTTATTAACTTAGTAAAGAGGCTTAACAAAACCTAAACGCGATGGGAACATATTTAAGGACTGTTTTCACCATATTCAGTTTGTCACTTAACTATAAGTTATCGAAATTTTCGTATTCTCCACGTGAGCTGAAACCATTATAAAGGTTTACAAGCAAGAAATGTTTGTTTCCTTCTCTTTCTAACATACTGCCGTTTGACACTTACCAAAGTGTCAAAACGATGCGAGATATGGGTTGCTGTGATGGTACATTTTTTAGGAAAAATTTAATATGAAATATGTAGTGCATTATACGGGAAATATCTAAAATTTTACAAGAAGGGAGTATCCAAAGACGCGTTGTTATATAAACATTAAGAATGCAGACAGGGAAATAATTTTTCCACCTGTTCAAAAGTTATCTGCGAAATATAGTGCTACACATACTACTACACTACAGCTACTACTTTATTTAGTACCAAAGTAGTACAACGCTGCTGAATAGCCTCCACAAAAAAAGGAGGTAGATCAAACATTATGGTTAGGTGAGCGCAGCTGTGAACGAACAGCTGATATATATCTTACTTGTAAACCTTTACAATGGCTGAAACTTCGCGACTCAGTTAAGTGAAAAGAAAAAAAAAAAATGAAAACAAACGTCAGCTGTTTTGCTGGTTTTCGTGTATTTACAATAGATTTTTGCGATATGTTCTCCAAAATATTTACAATGATTAATTTAACGGAGGGTTGGTCTCCCTATGTTGGTGTACAAGTCAGAGGGAAGAATTGCTACCATCCAGTTAAATTCGAACTTAACTAGAGATGGTGGAAACGGCGTTTATTAAGGTGCTTAGTTTGCGGCGATTTACGTGCAAACTCAAATATAACATTTTATAGGTTTCTAATTACTTAGGATACTAGGGATATTAGGTAATATACAATTTCTCCAAAGCTCCCAATTTTATGTTGAATTATGTTTTTGTGTTTTTATTATTTCGTTGTTCTACCTAAGAATTTCTTTATGTAGGAGAGGAAATCATAAATGTTTACTAATTTGCGTGTGCTTATTCTCCTTCTTCTCTCGACAAATATTTATACGTGCAAGACTTTTTTTATTATTTATATATTCTCTAAATATTATTAAATATAATTTTGCATGCTCAGCATTGTTTTATTTGTTGTTGGCTTTTTTTGTTTTTATCGTGGTTATGTTCTGTGTTTCCTGTTCCTTTTTTCATATTTCAAAGTATATTTGGTGGTTTTTGTTGTGTTAAGAAACCTCCTGGGAGTTTTTTATGCCTCATATTAATTGTGCTATATCTA
This sequence comes from Eurosta solidaginis, assembly GCF_040869045.1. NCBI lineage: Eukaryota > Metazoa > Arthropoda > Insecta > Diptera > Tephritidae > Eurosta > Eurosta solidaginis. The sequence goes on along the minus strand of NC_090323.1, from coordinate 203,615,723 downwards.
AATCTATACTTTTAATTAACTTTTTTTTTTAACTTTTATTGGTGTTCATACATTTTAAAATACTACAACTTGGATATTGGCAAGAATCTTTAGCTTGGAAATAAAAAGAGGGAAAAGTTTTTAACTTTGCTTATACGTATTTATTTAAATTTTTTTTCATGCTAAAAAAATTAAGTCGAAACTCTATTATTATTATTTGCATGACCTAAAAAATATTTTTGTTTCGCTACATCAGAATACGGTTGTTTAGTTAGTCACGCACTATCATATATATTATTTCCAATTGCTGTTTTTATGTACGGGCCCCATTTTCGCTTTTATTTGGAATCTAAATCTATAAATAAAGTTTTGGTTGTAAAAATGGAGATTCGGGTTATTAGCGAGCTTTGGGCAATTTTGGTCGTAGTGCATTTGTTTAGCTATATTTTATTAAGTTAATAATTTGTTAAAAATAAACGATTGTGAGCATACAAAGAAATCTATTTATTCTATGACACTATTGTAAATATTTGCACTGCATATTTGCATTGCCGGCAGTTGCTACCATACCAGTGCAAGCTGTAAGTTTTAATTGATTGGCAGAACAGCTGATTTCTGTTGATATTTGATAAGCGACTTTATATTGTTTGCCCAAGATGCGCACTGGTCCGACTCGTTACCAATAATAACTTATCGAAACTCTCGTTTTCTCTAACCTAACTGAAGCATCGACTGTCGGTAAACCAAAAGTGTGAACAAAAGTCAGCTGTTTTTCTGCTTTTCATTGTATTCACAATCGATTTTTGCGATTTCTTCTCTGAAATGTTCACAATTATCGATTTAACTAGTGGTTAGCCCCAGCGGATGGTGAAAGCGAAAATGTCAAATATCCTCCAGATAAACTCTAGATCATTGTTTACTATATAGTTTGGCAGCTAAATTGAGGTTATGTTGCGAATAGAGTGGAAGGCAGTGAAACAGGCAGTCGAATGACATATACCCTTCAAAAAACGCGAGTACTCCATAAATAGTGTAAGGAATACTCCTTTAGACGTATAGGAGTGTTCCAAAACTAATCTGTATTCATACAAAAAATGTGCTCCAATTAACATTGCGATGTCCTAGGAGAGGAGTAGGTGAGGCCACTCTCGCTTTGTTTATTAGTATTCCATAGAGTACATACGTGAGAGTACTTTTCAAAGTACTTTCACTGTAGTACTCCATGGAGCACCCACAGAGGATCATATGCCAAAGTACTAAAGAGGAATTGTGTCGGAAAGAATTATCGAAGTGAATTTAAAATAAAATGAGAGTAAATGAAGAGGGGCAATACAACTTTTATATTTTATATTACGAATATTGTTGTTATTTAGCATTTGCGTGAATAAAGAAACTAATATTTCTCTATACATACTATAGTATGTATACATAAAACCAGTGCGCGGTTGCATTTTATCAGAGTTGCCATAGTAAATTTTATTATCAGTTATTTGCATGCAATATTTTACTTTTGGGAACTCTGTTCGATCGTCATCGTGTCGTGATCACTGTCGTTAAAAAACGAGCAATGATAGGCGGAGGGTGGACCGCAAACGCATTGAAAAGGAGTATTGTTAGATTACTCCAACATGAAGAAAATGGAACACGTAATCCAACAATTTTTGCAGGGTAATAAAGGAATGGTGTTCGGAGTTTTTTCAAAGTTGAAACGAAAGTGTTAAGATGCTAAGGCCCTCAAGCCATTGGAAAACCTGTTGGTACTTCTTACTCTCTCCTCTTTCTACACGGTAATTCGTAGCAAAACCTACTCCCATCCATCAAAAGACAGTGTAATAAAACAACCGCACACGCATCGCAAATGCATTGGAGTGCAGCGTAAGAAACCGTAAAGGGACAGATCGCGCGTAAAAAATCATTTTCGAGCAGGATTTTCAATTCGTCTTTAGTAAGCTTATAGCAACTTTCATTGGTAGCTGGGGTAGAACTGCCAGATATAAATTATGCTATCCACCCTAACGGCCAATTAATGGTGACTTATAACCATAAAACCATAACCAGATAAAACAGCTGATCGAATCTACCTTATGGAAATCAATGTAATCGATTAATGGTGCCACACCATAATGCTAACGGCATAACCATATCATAGCTAACCAATTGGTTTTGGTTTCTCACCATATCCAAAACCTAAAAATATTTGAGTTGGTGATTTTAATAACTTTTTGTAGATTTTATTCATTGTTTTGGATACGTTATGACTAAGAGACTTCTTTTTTGTGGAATATGTTTGTAATTTTTTGCGTTTTCTTCATTTTCTGGAAATTTTCAAAATTTTTAGGTTAAGGCACCATTAATCGATCCCATTGGAGATGGTTATGGATATGAGTATGGTTGCGACTATGGCGTTAGGGTTAAGGAAGTTTAATTGGCCCTTAAAGAGTTGTTTTGGTAATGTTACCTCGTGAGGGAAATTAGTAAACAACATATTCGAGCACTACTAAGGCCGTTTTCGCCATCTCTAGTTAAGTTGGAGGGCACCAATCACCATTGTACAGGTCTACAAGTAGGATATGTAGCAGCACGCACATACACAGCCACGCTCACCTGATAAAATGCTTGTTCTTGTTCGTTTTTTTTTGTGGATGCTATTTGGCACTGTTGTACTTCTTAGGACAAAAAAAGTTTAGTAGCTGCTATCGAAAACTGCTTAAACTTTTTTTTTCTTATAGTACAAAGAAATATACTTATTTACTTTCAAACGAGCACTTAATTACATCTCTCTTTAATAACCATATATTTTGTACAATTTTAATTAACAAATTGTGATACTTTATTACCGGGGACGATTGCTAAAACACGACCAAAACCGTCGGGGGAGTTATTAATAGACGCGTTTTGGCCTCGCTTCCAATAATTCGAATAGTTTTTCTCTTCGGACTATTGACAACAGGACAAAACGCGTCTATTCATTTTTCTTTCCGCTTTTTTGGACGGGTTATTGCAGTCGACCTCGGTTTCAAACTGTTTTTCGCGGAGAACTTTTGAACGGGTAGAAAAACTTAACTCACGTGTTTGTATTCTTAATTCTGAAATAACTACGCGTCCTCAGATACCCCAATTGAAGACTTTTTTATAATTTTCTGAAGGACCCATATGGGTGCACTTAAAATTTCCTACTAAATTCGTTCAAAAAAATTTACCATCACAGCAACCCATATCTGATATTCCGATCCCTTTCTTGCTTCCCTGTGTCGCTTTCGACGAAGCAACCCCGGTAATTTTGACACTTCGTTCAGTGTCAAAGTTCATGTTCCACGCAGGTTCCACTGGGTTCCACGCTAGTTTGACACTGACCGAAGTGTCAAACTGCCGTGTGTTAGAAAGGGAAAGAAATTGTTTCCCTCTCATACATATCATACTTGTAACCCTGTACAATGCCAATCACAAATCACCTCCCACATTGCGCATTCACGAATTCAAAATTGCTTCGTTCTGCGAATCTACGTCACAGTTGACAGCTTGAGCGAATGAAAGAAAGAGAGAAAAAACAAGAGCTAACGACGTATGAACTGCCCATAAAAAACAGCTGATCTTTTGTTTACATGCGCAATGAGCAATCTTCTGTGTGGGATTTGTGGGTACCAATCTTTAGACATTTTCGTTTTCACTAACACAGAGTGACAAACCTCCAGTCAAGGCGAATTCAATAGAGGCGGTGTTAACCCAACAGCTGATTGCTTCTTCTTGATTATTTTCCATACAGCGCCTTGTACTTTAATATGTCAGTTAATCCAAATCAATGAAAATTTTCTTTCGACTTGACATTCTTCTGCACGGCGAATTGGTTGAATTCGCTTTGCCACCACCTGGTATGGATTCGCCTTGCCTCCAGTTAAATTCATTACAGGTGGTGTTATCCCATCAGCTGATTGCTTCTTCTTGATAATTTTCCATACAAAGCCTTGTACAACAATATGTCAGTTAATCGAAATCTATGAAAATTTTCTTTTGACTTGACATTCTTCCGCACGGCGAATTGGTTGAATTCGCTTTGCCACCACCTAGTATAGATTCGCCTTGAGTTAAATCTATAATTGTGATTATTTTGTAGAACAATTTCCAAAGATCTATTGTGGATACACGAAAACCAAGAAAATGGCTGAATTTACTCTCTTGTCTTTCACTTACACAGTTGACAGCGCCTTCCGAAAACTAATAGATAATTGACGAACTGAAAATGGTAAAAATGGCAGTAAAGTTCTTTTGCGTGGTCAATCCAATTCACTAAGTGTTCGAGCTAAACGTATCTCAAATTCGCGGATTGAGCACAGGCAAATATATACTGTAATAGCCATGGCAACCGTATTCTGATGTAACGATATGGACATATGGAGTGGAATAGTACTTTATCCCGGCTGTCGTTTTGAAAACGTACAATCTTAGAAAACCGCCATGTCGCAAAATTTGATTAAATAACGCATTTTCTTATAGCGCTCTGTCATAAAACTTCTTTCAAAAACGGCCTATCTCGGCACAATTTTAATACGCATTGCGCTATAATTGGGTGTTTAGAAAAAAATCTGAGACATGCGCTCTTCACCTTCTTAAAGCCGGAGTCATTGGTGCCGTATGTCGTATCGCTGTATCCGTATCCCTAACGTAATCAGCTGTTTATCGTTACGACGGTAAACCAAAACCCAATTGGTTGGCTACGATACGGTTACGATCTTAGCGGCACCAATATTCGATTGCATTGATTCTCATAAGGTTGGTCGAATCAGCTGTTATAAGGTTACCGACACGGTTACCGATAAAGCACCAATGTCTCCAGCTTAAGTTGCGTGATTGTGCATTTCTGAGATTAATTCTGAGAGAAGAGTTGCACGAACAAATTCCAAATTTCGAACTGGCAGCCGAAATAGGGTGTTATTGAGGTATTTTTTTTTATTCGAGTATGTGTGTATGTGCATATATATAACTTTTTAGAACTTACGATATATTTGTGGACATATAAAAATAGTTATCTCTTTTATAATTTCATTGTTTAATTTGTGAATTATTTTTTCATATCAGTAGACTTTTATATGCATAAGATTTATATATTAACTATGTACATGCATTCATTTTTATTCTAATGAATTTGTGTTAATTTTTATTTTGTTAAATTCAACTTTGTTACATTCCAACAATGAGAAAAATTTTAATGTTTTTTGCGATGTTTGGTTTTTGCGAATGTTGACATTACACAGGCATGTGTTATAATACGTTACGAATTTTATAAGTTATTATAAATTTTTTTTTTTTGTAATGTGTATATAATTTGAATTATCATTAATATTGTACCAAATCATTTACGTTACATTTGCTATCACTACATGCATCAATTTTAAAAATTTATGTAAACACACACACACATATGAAGCATGATGGATTTATATAGTTCATATTATATTATTTATGCAATAAATATATGCTCTTTAATTTAAAATATTTTTTGACATTACACCTTTTATAATTTTAATAATTTTTGTTTCTATTCCAATTAATGATTTTTAAATTTATTTATTTTATTATTATATATTTTATAAATTTTGTGCTTTGTGGCTTTTGGATTCTACAATTTTTTTATATTAATTTTATTAGCAAAAAAGGTACCATAATTGAGTTTTTGTTATTAAGTTTTTGTTCTAACTCTTATATTAATATTTTTTTAATATTTGCATTTTGTTTTTTTTTTCTCTTTCATATTTATTGTACGTAGTAATATTTTGTTTTTGTTGTTTTTTTTTTATACTAATTTTATAGGTAGGAGTGATACTATGTAGTCTTATAAATTTCACACATCAACATTATTATGCATTTTGTATTTTCGTTTTTGGTCACATTCTAATCATATTATGTGTATATAAGGCTATGTTTATGTAGTATTAAATATAAGTATGTTTTTATATATATGTATGTCTTTATTTTTATTAAACAGCTACAAAGTATTTAGATGTTGTATTGTAAATGTATTATTGTATGTATGTATGTATGTAAGCTTATCACTAAACTAGTAAAAAATTCTATTTATTTATTTTATGTCTACATAAGTCACAGTTTTGTATGTATGTATGTATAAAATGTACTATTAATTAAGTGATACTATTTTTGTGAATTTAATAATTTAATAACACACATAATACCGTTCTCGTTTTTTCATGCTAACTTAAGCTTCACTTCTCAGTTAATTGCTAGTTTAAACAAAAGTCAGCTGTTTGGCTAGTTTTAGTGTATTCACAATAGATTTTTGCGATTCGTTCTATATATAAAGTATTCACAAATAACGATTTAACCTCAGCGAAAATGTTAAACCAAGCTATCTGAACAATTACTATCACCCATTTAAATTCTAACTTAACCAGAGATAGTGGCAACGGCCCTCGTGTTTGGTCAGACTAAAGGGCCAATTAATGGTGACTTATAACCATAAAACCATAACCAGATAAAACAGCTGATCCAGCCTACTTTATGGAAATCAATGTAATCGATTAATGATGCCATAACCATACCATAGCCAACCAATTGGTTTTTGGTTTCTCGCCATATCCATAACCTAAACATATTTGAGTTGGTGAATTTAATAACTTTTTGTAGATTTTATTCATTGTTTTGGATACGTTATAAATAAGAGACTTATTTTTTGTATAATATGTTTGCATATATGTAATACTCCTATATTGCTAATAGAAAATGCTCGCAATGTGTTTTGGATGCGAAATCAAAGCAAGACAGCCTATATAATTTTTCTGTTTGTAGCAGCATAAGTTTGACAAGGAAAAACTTAAATTTTGGTACATTGGATTATTGAATACAAAAACAAAATCATGTAAACAGCAATATAACGGCACTCTGATGTTGGGGAATGTACTTAGCTTTTTGTAGCAATATAGAAGTATTACATATATATATGTTTGTAATTTTTTGCGGTTTCCTCATTTTTAAGAAATTTTCACGATTTTTAGGTTAAGGCATCATTAATCGATCACGTTGGAGATGGTTATGGACATGGGTATGGTTACGACTATGGCGTTAGGGTTAAGCAAGTTTAATTGGCCCTTAAGTTGACAGGTTGAAAATGTTAGAACAGAACTATAAAGTTTGTTTGTTCGCTTGCGGTAGATGAATTGAATTGCCTCGAACTGTACCATTTGTGTTTCTTACCAACTTGTCTTTAAGTGAATATATAAAAAAATTTAATTATATATCAATATTTGAAAACTAGTGTATAGCCAAAGTATAAGCAATAAGTTAAGCACACACTTTAAAGGGCGTTTTCACCATCTTCAGTTAATCAATACCCTTCATAAAGTGATTTTTCTAGCTCCGTATCACGCTTAATTCTCACGGGAATGCTCTGAATTATTGGGAAACTTGAGAAGCAGATGTCGTGATATTTTCTGCAGATGTAGCAGTTGTATTTCATTTCACATAAGCTGCGCCATCTATTTTTCAAAAAAGTAGGGTTATTAAAGGCAGCGTTGCCAAACTAAAAATAAGAAATTATCTGGCACACAAATTGAACCATACATCTATCTGGATTTATCTGACTCAAATTAATGTTGTTGCACTTACATGCAAAATTGTTTATCTGGCTCAGGATCTTTGCTAGGGGACGAATGATCTACAAGTTGTCGCACTTTTCGTTTTCTCCACGTCAACCGAAGCTTTGCATCTCAGTTAAGTCTAAGGAAAAAGTGTTAACAAAAGCCAGCCGTTTGTCTAGTTTTAGGATTGACTTTGCGATTTGTTCTACAAAATATGCAAAATCATCGATTCAACGGGGGGCTGGACACGCTGCGTTGGTTAAAACGAAATTGTCAAATGATAAATTGCTATCCTTCAGGTAAAGTCTAACATAAGTGGAGATGATGAATCATTGTGAGTAAGTGCACGAAAACTAGCCAAACATCTTACTTTTGCTTAAACATTTTGCTTGCACTTAACTGAGACGCGAAGCTTCCAGTTGGCATGGAGCAAAGGGAAATTTCTATAACTTATAAATAAGTGACTAACTGAAGATGGTTCATCGTTAATTCTTCTTCGGTTCTCGCCATCGCCAACGCGTAGAGTTCCATTAATCTTTCGAAGAACTTTACTCTCGAACACTCCCAGAGCCATTTCATCTGATGTTGTCATGGTCCACGCTTCTGCACCATACAGCAGGACGGGAACGATAAGTGACTTGTAGAGTATGATTTTCGTTTGCCGAGAGAGGACTTTACTTTTCAATTGCCTACCTAGTCCAAAGTAGCATTTATTGGCAAAGGCCAAGGATTTCAGAGCTGATGTTGTTGCTAGTGTTGATGCTGGTTCCCAAATAAACGAAGTCTTTTACTATTTCGAAATTATGGCTGCCAACAGTAGCGATGAGCTCCACAAGCTATAAGCAGACATCAACATAATCCACCGAATTACATAAAACGCAGCGGCTGCGCTGGCTAGGCCATATTATGCGAATGAAATATGATGATCCGGCCAAGAAAGTGTTTCTATCGGAACCCACCTATGTAAGCAGAGGTAGAGGGCGGCCCCTACTTCGTTGGAAGGACCAGGTGGAAAACGATTTAAACTCCCGTGGTGTGACCAATTGGCGCCGGTTGGCAGAGAGAAGGAGCGACTGGCGCGCCTTGTTGGACGGCCATAACCGTTTAAACGGTTAAGCGCCAATTAAGTAAGTAAGTAACTGCAGATAGTGAAAACGGTCCTTAAATATGTTAATAAATGTTTGAATAAAAATATTGAGTAAATCATTAAAGTAATCGCACAGTTGATCTCAGCTGTTCACTGTCACACTTATACGAATTCACAATGGGCGGGGTTAAACAAGAAATGTTTACAAATTTAAAAATTATGCTTGATCTTACACGCTAAGTACAGATATATTTTACTTTTAAACAATATAGTCAATTTTATTTATATCAATAAACATTGACAAATTTTAGTGCCATAAATTTAATGTTTTTTAGTTTTAGTTTCGTTTTTGATATATATAACTTAACAAGGGGGCAGACACACTTACTTGTAAGAATGTGCTGACACCACACTTCAACAAACACAAGCAAAGCCAACGATCCGATATCATATTGTGTAAGCAGACAAAATGCAATCCATGGGAACTGCAGCGTAAGCGATATGATATGCGTACAAAATGCAAGCCGTGTGATTCGCCACGCAAGCAAAAAAATATTATTTTGGCCAACCGTGGGAAGTGCAGTGTCAGCAATTATGAAATCACTTAGATTAATGTAGAAGCTTAGAGCTTAGGTTAAGTGAATGATAGAGTCAGTCTGTTCTTGACATTGAGGAAGAATAAATGGTAAATATTGTTAAGCGGAAAAAGCTATTTTTATTTGGATCTTTTCAGGTTGCAATGGGGCCGCGGGGCGGCCCCCAACTTTAACTTTTTGGAGCCCTAGTCCTTGGGCTCCTTAACTGGCGCCCGAGCAGGGACCCACTGGCAAGTGGGTCCTTCAAAAAGGACCTCCTTAAATGTGAGGTCCATAGTGATTAGTGACAAAGTGATAGTGATAGTGGAGTGCTAAGAAAAAAATAATAGAAATTTTACCGATAAAGGAATAAAAAAATATAGAGAGGCAAGACCTCAGCTTAGATAAATTAAGGCTTGTACAGCCAATAACGAAAATACCAAAACCGAGATTCACCTTCGAGGGGACCCTCCGGTTATAACGATAGCTTAACTCTGCGATTCCCTTCGGGATCCTCCTCTCCCAAGGAGAGGTAAAACGAATAATAAAAAAAAAAAAAAAACAGGTGAATAACAAAAAGTTGAGTGAAAAGTGATGCTACACGCAGTAAATTACTACGTCCAATCCTAAAAGCCCTCAGAGGGCTATACAGGAATAATATTAAAAGAAGCGAGCCTGTGACTCCTAAGATCCTCTGGCGCGCGAATAAAATTCAACACGAAAATTGAAACATTTTATAAGCGAATTATCCTACGGCCCCACTATTGCTATTCCAAGTGCACGTATAATCACACTGGCTGGGTGAGTCCGTATACCTATACTTCTAGGACGGACCTCACCATACCAAAGGCCAAAAAATGGTTAACGACTCCTGTGACCGTGTCATGTACACAAAATTTTTTTGCAATATGCAACTTGCCGCTCCCTTCAGGATACGGCAAAAATTTCCTTCTGAAAAAGTTAACCCGAGCGTACACATAAGAACACACTTGGGCCGGCTTTAAAAGTTAACCCGAGCGTACACATAAGAACACACTTGGGCCGGCTTATCCTTTTGTGGAGTTTCCAGGGTACACATCAGCACACACTGGAAACGGTCACTCGTTACTTGCGATACTTTCAGCGTACCCATAAGAACACGCTAAAGATTCGCAATATGTCCAGGGCGTTGTGGAGCAACTGTGCCTTAGTAGGTTGCCTTCAATCTGATTGTCGACGACTAAAAAGGAGTGACACAGCCTCCCCCGACCAAAACCATAATTATTTAAAGACTAATGTACTGTGAAACGCCAACTTGGTACATGTCGCCGTTGCCATAAGAACACGGTAAAAGTTTCACAAATGTAGCTAAAGTCCTCTTTTTCTTTGCAGGAAACTGTCAAAGTGTAAGGACAACCTTAAAGCTAAAACAAAAAACAAATAAATCGTCTGTGCTATAAGGACTATCCCGTCAGGTGATCGCGAACGCCAGTAAGTAACACAAAAAAAAATAATAAAAAACAATTTTTAAAGAGCCACCGTGTGCCAAATTAAAATTTAAAAATATATTTTTTAATCTCAAACTAAAATTTTTTTTCTGAAATGGACGCTTTAGCCACGAAAGTTAATGAACTTAATGGGGGCATTAATGCCCTCCTCGAGCAGATTAGGCGGCTTGAGACACGCCTTGGGGGTATAGAAAGCAACGGTGTTGCTCTGAACTCTAGGCTAGGGGAAATTGAATGCAATAACGCGAGTTTAGAACAAAATCTTGCCAGAATCAATGAGCGATTGGGAAGAGTAGAACAGGGTGGCGTAAGAACGCAGCCACAGGGGGTATTGGCAGCGGTGCGAACACCACTGTCGGAGCAAGACCTAAAGGATATCGGCAGACTCCCCGACTGCGTGAAGGAGCTGCAAGTTTTTGAAGGCAGCCCTTCTCAATACATCTCTTGGGTTCACAGCGTTGAAGGAATTCTGTCGGACTACGATATCGTCAAGGAAAGGCCCCTGTATCGTGCCATCCTGCAACATATAAGGCAGAAAATCCGTGGCTTTGCCGATGCAGCACTGGTGGCGTATAATGTTTTCGATAGCGATTGGGTAGAAATAAAAAGGGTATTATCACTGCATTACGCAGACAAAAGGGACATTAGGACTTTAGAGCACCAACTGAATCAGCTAGCTCAGAGAGGTTCAAAACTAGATGATTTCTACGCAACGGTCAATCATCAGTTGTCTCTAATAGTGAACAAAATCAAGTGCGATGACTATAGCCAGGAAACCGTGTCGGTCCTTGTGGAAACGTACCGTAACAGGGCACTCGATGTTTTCATACGGGGCCTCAGTCCAGAATTGTCACGTATGCTTATAGTGCAGAAGCCAAAAACACTGCCAGAATCGTACACGGCCTGCCTTGACATCCAGAACCTAACGTTAAGGAACACAATAGTCCATGCAAACACTCCAAATAGAGTAGTTGTCCCCACCAATACCCTGTCGCATATTACTCAGAGACCACCGTTACCTCCTCGATCACGGTCTACCTACAACTGGACGAATCGGAACAATACTCAAGGGAATGGCCGGTCATCCTACAACAGATTCCAAGGCAATCAAGGGACGAACACCGCACCTCCTGCTAGACCCGCAGCCCCAAGACCTGCGGAAAGAATGGATGTCGACAACAGTGTTCAAACCAGACAGGTGAACTACATGAACCGACCGACGAATTACAACGCCTTCAAAAGGGGACCTGCATCATCGATTGAAAAGATGCCCAAACAGCAGAGGCTCTACAACATGGAAGCCAACAGCGCAGATGTAGAAAGCGGACCATCGACGTATGCTGAATCGACAGAAGACAACCTCCAGCAGGTAAATTTTATGGCGGACGGGCCACCAGCCTATTTCATATGAGCACTACCGCGCAATCCAGTATACCCTATCTCATTTGTTTGACACCAAACAAAGTAGCCCTAAAGTTCTTAGTTGACACAGGGGCAAATAAAAATTTTATAAAACCTGAATTGGCAACTAATACAGTCCCAGTCAATCCACCTTTCTCAGTAACCACCGTAGCGGGACCTGTAGTAATAAACAAAAAAATCAGTGGGAGATTTTTCCAAAATGCGGGTAATGAAGCTATGGTGACCTTTTACACACTTCCTGGTTTAAGCTCGTTTGATGGGGTAATAGGCGATGACACCCTCAAAGAACTGGGTGCCGTCATAGACAGGAAAAAACATGTCCTTACAATAGATCCCAATATAAGAATTCCGCTCAAAAACAAAGTCGTAGGAAGCCTAAATTTTTTCGAAACTGACGATATACCCGACGCAATTCTCCCAAGCCTAAAAGCCATGATAGAAAAGTATTCTCATGTGTTCGGTCCACTTAACATCAAATCAAATATTAAAACCACAGTTCGAGCTGAGATAAAGACTACCACGAATGAGCCCATATACACGAAAAGTTACCCATATCCTGCAAACATGAGGGAAGAGGTAGAAAAACAAATTACTGAGTTGCTTGAAGAAGGAATTATACGATCATCCAAAAGTCCGTACAATTCTCCTATTTGGGTAGTTCCGAAAAAAACCCAAACCCTCTGGTGAAAAGCAGTATAGAATGGTAGTGGACTTCAAACGTCTGAATGCAGTCACCGTGCCAGACGCCTATCCTATCCCAGATATTAATGCAACGCTGGCCAGTTTAGGGAACGCAAAATATTTCACAACTATAGATCTGACCTCAGGCTTTCACCAAATCACAATGAAAGAAACAGATATACCCAAAACAGCGTTTTCAACAATGAATGGAAAGTACGAATTTCTGAGATAACCTTTTGGGTTAAAAAACGCTCCGGCTATATTCCAGGGAATGATTGATGACGTTCTTAAAGAGTATACAGGGAGGATATGCTACGTGTATATCGACGACATTATTGTCTTTGGAAAAAGTACCGACGAACATTTAGTAAATTTAGAGATAGTGTTTAAACGGCTTGCGGATGCTAATTTGAGAGTGAATTTGGAAAAAACTAAGTTTATGAGAACGTAAGTAGAATTTCTGGGATATGTAATAACATCCGACGGGATGAAGGCAGATCCTTCAAAGGTCCAAGCTATAGAGAACCTCTCACACCCAGAAACGCTTAAGGAACTAAAAAGCTTTTTGGGAATGACGTCGTATTACCGAAAGTTCATTCGAGATTACGCTAAGGTTGCTAAACCCTTGACCAATCTCACACGCGGTGAGAATTCGCAGGTCAAGGCAAACCAATCTAGAAGAGTGCGTATAAAAATGAATTCCGAGGCCCTTCAGGCCTTCGATACTCTAAAAAAACTACTCGTTTCCTCAGATATTCTCGCATTTCCAGATTTCGAAAAACCGTTCAACCTTACCACCGACGCCTCAAACTATGCCATTGGTGGGGTGCTATCCCAAGGAGAAACAGGGAAAGATCGACCCATCGCCTACATCTCAAGATCTTTAAGCAGAACAGAGGAAAACTATGCCACAAACGAGAAGGAAATGTTGGCTATAGTTTGGGCTCTAGACAACTTGAGATCCTACCTCTATGGGGCGAAAAAAGTTAGAATTTTCACTGACCACCAGCCTCTCACTTTTGCGTTAGGAAGTCGAAACTATAACGCCAAGTTGAAGAGGTGGAAGGCTAGAATAGAAGAGTATAACCACGAATTGATTTACACTCCTGGTAAATCGAATTTCGTGGCGGATGCTCTCTCCAGAATTCCATGCCAGGCAAACCATTTGACAGCACCATCGGAACCCAACGATGCACCAACAGAAGCTAGAAGTGACGAGGGGACAGCTCACAGTGCTGAACAGGATTCTTCGGACCTTATTCCACACGTTGAAGCCCCTTTGAACGTTTTCCGAAACCAAATAATTTTTACGGAGGGGAATGCAATGACTTGTGTTGAAAACCCACATCCAGGATTCACTCGTCATTATGTGAGACTAGATATAATTGAAAAGTCCAGCTTAACCGAAGCCTTGAAGGAACGCCTAAACCCGGCACTCATAAATGGAATAAAGATTCCAGAAAGTTACTTACAACTCCTACAAGAAGTATATATAGAAAATTTCCTTTTATACAAAATTAGGATAACTCAGAGGGTGGTCGAGGATGTGGCCAACGAGGATAGGATTTGCGGTATAATAGAGACAGAACATAGGAGGGCCCATAGAAACTCAAAAGAAAATAGGGAACAAATCAAGAGAAACCAGGAGTTAAGAAATCTCCGATTGAATAAAAAGAGGAAAAGAGCTAAGGAATTTAGGCCAGGAGATGAGATTTACGTCAGGGATAAACAGATAAAATCAAAACAAAAGGCACTTTACAAAAAGGAAACGGTTGGTAAAGACAATACAGTGACATTGCTCACACACACTGGCAAAAGGATTCATAAAGCGCAGATAAAAAATACGCCAACATAAAAAAACAAAAAAAAAAAAAAACAAACAAAAAAAATAAGGTCACCACGGGAAGTCAACAACAAAAAGATGTCCCAGTATGGGACCCAAAGATTTGAAATTCTATAGCACAGACGACGCGAAAAAGGCGTCAATTTCAAGATCAAAGATCTTTTCTATAACAAACCACATAAGCGATTAAAGAGGCAACATAAAATATTGCAAAAAAAAAAAAAAAACAACAAAAAAATACAAAAAGAACAGAGGAAACGATTTTTCGTTTAAAAAAAGTTTTTTTTAATGAAGCAATATCTGCCCACAAGAATATTAATTACACGCTTAATAAAAGAGGCAAAATAAAAAATAAATTTTTTTCTTAAGAAATCTGCCCACAACAAAAAAAAATAATTATGCGCTTACTAAAAAAGGCAAATTAGACAAAAAAACAAAAAAAAAAAAACATAAAAAACCTTTAAAGAAGGGGGTAAAGAGGAAACATTTCAGTAATTCTTAGAAATATTATCCTCTTTCCTCAGCTTCTTTACGACGAGTTTTTGTAAGGCGGCAGGATCCAAGGGTAGTAGCCTTTAACGCTACCTTTCAAACAAAAGTAAAGAATTACAAACTACCTCCCTTTCATATCCATGCTCTCGGATCCTGTGGACCTTCCAAGTACCACGATGGGTAGCCGGGGACGGTGGTAGGATATAGGAATACATTTAAACGCAACAAAAAACACATAAATAGAATAATAAACTTCAAAAAAGCACACAAAAATTTTTTTTTAACTCTTCCCTTAGTGTGGAAAGATTTTTTTTATTATACAATAGAATGTTCTTTAAATAATAATAATAAAAGGAAAAAATACAAAAGAAAACAAGATTTACATTATGTAACCATTTATTATTAGTTCACCGTCCCTGGGATAAATAATAAAAGTGCCTAAAAACAAAAAATGGTCAATACTAATCTTACCAACACTAATGAGTTCTTTTTCTCTCCATAATGGAACACAGTTTATTTTTAATATCTGGCGTGTACGGCCTCAACATCTACAATTATGGCTCCCCACTAGTAACTATTGAGCACGGGCGTGGTTGGATCCTGAACGGACACTTCAGTTTAGTCCATGTGGTCGACCTAAACTACTTCAACACGGCTTTGGTCAAATTGATGGAGTCAACAGAGCACGATATTACAAGCAGGGCTGTGCGGACTGTGCTACAATTCCACCTAAATCAAACTAAGCTGCGTCTCGACGAACTACAAATAAGCAAATCACGAAGGGTACGTTCCATTGACTGGATTGGTTCAGCATGGAAGTGCATAGCTGGGTCTCCAGATGCAGCGGATTGGGACTATATTCTGCGAAGCATGAATGACGTGATAATAAACAACAATCACCAGTACCGGGTCAACGAAAAACTATTCAACGGTACCCGCGAGGCAATCGAGAAAGCAAACGAAGCGATGATCCACATTAACGCTATAAGCAAAAACATTAGCGAGGAGAATATCGAACTACTTGACCTAAGCAAAGTCCTTATCTTGAAGGAACAAGTGTCAGAAGTCGTCCAAGCGTGCCAAATGGCGAAATCTGGCGTAATCAACACAAATCTTCTTGATCGAGACGAGATTGGAAGGCTCATAATGGAGGAAGATTCCCTACCATATCAGAACACCATTGAAGCCATAGAGTACGGGTCGGCCTCAGTGTATTCAAACGGTAGCACACTTTTGTACGTACTCTCAATGCCAAAGGTAAAACCAGATGGCTACCGACTCCTAATAACACGGGCCGCTGTTATAAAAGGACAACACGTTGACCTCAGCTATAAAAAAATGCTAATAAACGAAGTTGAAACGTTCGGGGTGACCGAGGATTGCCCTTCGATCAGCAACACAACAATTTGCTCTCCCAAATCCCTGACTAAACTACGGGAAAACGGGTGCCTAGCTAGGCTAGTTAAAGGTGGCGATGCCAAATGCCGCTTTGAACCAGACAACACCAAAACCGTCGAGATGATCACAGACTCAACAATATTTGTTACAAACTTTGAAGGCCTATTACAAGGGAAGAACTACTCCACAACCCTAAATGGAACGTACGTCATTATTTTGAACAACGAAACAGTCACGGTGGAAATCAAACATTCACCAGCAGATCAGTACGCACAGCGCAGGCCCTGCCACCGCCCTTGGTAAACATCACGAGCGAAGGACTAAAATTGAACCTTAACTACATTCACGGCCTGAGCATGGAAAATATTAATCAGCTTAAACAACTTGGCAATAATTTTCACTTTTCGCTAATTTTTGACGCACTTGCCTTGGCCGTTCTAGCAGCCGTATGCTACATTATCTGGAGAAAACTCACTACTACAATCAACTTTCCTAGACTAAATCAGACCACAGATCAGGACCAGCCAAGCCAGGCAAAGGATCCTTCTGAAAAGGGAGCTCACCTGCGGGACGCAGATGTTTAAAGGGGGGGTACTTAACAAGGGGGCAGACACACTTACTTGTAAGAATGTGCTGACACCACACTTCAACAAACACAAGCAAAGCCAACGATCCGATATCATATTGTGTAAGCAGACAAAATGCAATCCATGGGAACTGCAGCGTAAGCGATATGATATGCGGAGAAAATGCAAGCCGTGTGATTCGCCACGCAAGCAAAAAAATATTATTTTGGCCAACCGTGGGAAGTGCAGTGTCAGCAATTATGAAATCACTTAGATTAATGTAGAAGCTTAGAGCTTAGGTTAAGTGAATGATAGAGTCAGTCTGTTCTTGACATTGAGGAAGAATAAATGGTAAATATTGTTAAGCGGAAAAAGCTATTTTTATTTGGATCTTTTCAGGTTGCAATGGGGCCGCGGGGCGGCCCCCAACTTTAACTTTTTGGAGCCCTAGTCCTTGGGCTCCTTAACTTATATTATTTTTTTTTTTTTGTTTGTTTCAAACTGAAATTTGTAACTTTGTGATTTGTTTACCTTTTGACGTTTAAAAAATTAAATTTTTATTCCATTGGAAATGTTTTAATCTTAATAATCATTTGTTTGTTTTTGTTGTGTTTTTGGACGGGTATTACATCAATCTTGTTTGTAAGTGTAACTAACTGTATTTATTATTAAGTGCCATTGAAATAATGCAAACACTATTTTATATTAATATACATAGCATGTTTGATTTTAAACGACAATATTTTTTTAAATTAACTTTTTATTTTTTTTGTATAAATAATTTGCATGCCCTTCACCTGCGCATTGTTTTCGTATTTAAGTAATTTTTAAATTTCTTCATTTTCCTGTTTGTTTGTTTTTTTTTTGGCTGCTAATATATTTTACATTTCAATTATTTTTATAATTTTATTTTATTATTTATTATCAATTGTTTTTTTTTCTGTTAAGTAATTTTTTTTCTTTTTGCGTTATTTAAGTAATGATAAATACGTATAATCTATTTGGTGTTGTCCTTTATGTTTGAATATGTTTCTTAATCAAAGTTCAAATTTACTTCTATGCAATAATTATTTGTTTATTTTGCAAAAATTATTAAATCTTTTTAGTTTATTATTATTTTGCTTGCTATTCTCGCTTAAATGCACAAAATTGCGTAATGAAACACATCCGAAGCAATGAAATTAATCACTTGAAGCTCATAAATTTGTGTCGCTTTTGACGATGATTATTATTGTTTACAAAATATGATGTTTGCTAAAACACAATTAGTACTTGCACAATTTGAATCCCTTTAAATTCTTTAAACTTTTTTAATTTCATATAAAGCTGTGTGTTGCAGCGGTTTGCATGGATTTTGTTTTGGTTTCTTAGAAAATTATTTTATTTCCTTATTTTGTAATTTTTTGAGGGCTTACATTTTTTTAATGAACTCTTTGTTGTTACTTGGTGGGATAAAGATTTAGTGAGTGAGTATTTAATTATTTATATTATTATTGATTTACTTTCACAGTTTTAAAGTTTTTTTTCTACAAGTTAGCTGCACTAAATACATTAATCATTAGTCTAGCATTATAAAATCTTTTTATAATCGATAAGTCTTCGTTTTTATGAAATATCATTTTAAAATCTAGTTCCTTGCATGAAAGGAAATGATTAAAATTTTTTTCACCTTTTTTATTTCTTAAAATAATCTGTGAAATAATTTTTGTAAATTATGATGAATAAACTCAACTTAAAATCAATTTAAATTATCTCCTAAAGTGAATAAGTAACTATAAATATAAAATTAATACTAATAATGTCCGTTTTCCCCATCTTCAGTTAGTCACTTATTTGCAAGTTATCTGTTTCTCTTCAAGCTAACTGAAGATTAATTGTCAGTTAAGTGCAGAGCAAAAGTGTAAAAAAAATCAGCTTTTTTTGGTTGGTTTTCACAATAGATTTTGCGTTTTGTTCTACAAAGCATACACAATTAGTGATTGACCTAAAGGTGGATCACCCTGCGTTGATGAGAATGTCAAATGAAGCTATCTGAAGGATTCGCAACGCTCGAAAACGCCCTACCGCAGAGTTTAAAGCGGGAGTCATTGGTGCCGTATGTCGTATCGCTGTAGTCGTATCCCTAACGTAATCAGCTGTTTATCGTTACGACGGTAAACCAAAAACCAATTGGTTGGCTACGATACGGTTACGACCTTAGCGGCACCAATAATCGATTGCATTGATTCTCATAAGGTTGGTCGAATCAGCTGTTAAAAGGTTACCGATACGGTTACCGATAAAGCACCAAATGTCTCCAGCTTAACTGGCGATTGGGCACATTCATAAATCTCCAAAAGAGTTGTTTTACAAATATTCAGCCCTATTCTGCATTTCGATTACGTTCCCGTTCTTTTAATCGAAGTTTGGTATTCTGCATTACGACGGAATCGTAAAGAGAAGAGGAAGAGCAAATGATTTTTCGAAATCAGCTGTTGGTACGGAATGTGTGAACATTGGAACAAAATAAATTTAAGAAAATTTGTAAAAAACACTGAAAAACGTTTATATTTTATTATCCACGCCATTTTGGACAAAAAAAAGCAATAGAATATATTGCCGCAGTGTTATATTTTTTTGAGTGAAGTGCTTTCATAATTGTAAGTGTGTTTTTGTCGTTCTTTTGGCCAATTCCTTGCCGTGGCCACCGAGTTTTGTTAAAACGGATTCCTGCACGAATATAGTTGACATTTTCTGAATTTTAAGGATGCTAACTTCATTGCACTGGCCTAAAGTACTTTATAAAGGTTTATTTATTCTTTCCGCAAGGATTGTTTACGTTTTCGCTTCACCTTCCTCTACGCCGGCAGCTTGCTTTGGCATATAACTGGACCCAACGAACAGACACAATTTATAGCTGTCTATTATAATGGAATCAATAGCCGCGGCATTATTTATGGAGTTGGAAAACAACGCATACGAAAATTGCCAGGCGAGAATGGAAAGGCAAATATTGCGAGATTTGTGTAATCCATTTGAGATGAGTGACGAATTGTAAGAAATTGAACTTAAAAGTGGTAAAGTTTAAAGACTTATTTTCTTATTTAGGTTCAAAAAAAAACTTTCGACTTAACAAGGATGCTTTCAAGTATGTGTTAGATACTTTTGCGGGGCAAATACGTCCAAGGACTTCGACATCGACATGTTGTTTTTGACCTGGAAACATAAAAAACAATCATCATCAAGCCTTCTACGTTTCTTAACAAGTTTTACTTACATTTTTGTTAAAATTCTGTTATAAATTAATAAAAAAAATAAAAAGAAAATATTTTTCCGCCAACTAATTTGCAACTTAGAAAAACGGAACTACGATCGAAATGCAGAATACAAAAAATCGAACGATTCGAAGTTGGATCGAAAGAGATTGGAACACAGAATACCAAAATTGCCAAATCGAAAAAATTCCAATCCAAGTCGAAATGCAGAATAGGGCTGATTAAGAGTTTTAGCGAAATTCTTGTTTCCTCCATGCTAACTAAAGGGCCAGTTATAGTTCCTTAACCCTAATGCCATAGCCGTAACCATATTTTTACTTATCCATATCAAATTGGCAGCAGTTATTGGTGCCTTAACCTAAAAATCGTGAAAATTTTACAAACATGAAGAAAACGTAAATTGCAAATTACAAATATATACTACAAAAAATAAGTCTCTTAGTCAAAACGTATCCAAAACAATAAATAAAATCTACAAATAGTTAATGAATTCTCCAACTCAAATATTTTTAGGTTATGGATATGGCGAAAAACCAATTGTTTGGCTATGGTATGGTTATGGCGTTAGCGTTATGGAATGCATACACTTACATTGATTTCCATAAGGTTGGTTCGATCAGCTGTTTTATCTGGTTAAGGCCTTTAAAGCTTCAAATGTCAGTTAAGTGCAAAACAAAAGTGTTAACAAAAGTCAGCTGCTTTGTGGTTTTCGTATGTTCCAAGGCGAATTCATTATAGGTGGTGTTATCCCATCAGCTGATTGCTTCTTCTTGATAATTTTCCATACAAAGCCTTGTACAACAAAATGTCAGTTAATCGAAATCTATGAAAATTTTCTTTTGACTTGACATTCATCTGCACAGCGAAATGATTGAATTCGCTTTGCCACCACCTGGTATAGATTCGCCTTGGTATGTTCGATAACTGTAACGGTTATTTATCCTGTGTTGCTGAAAACAAAAATGTTAAATGAAGCTATCTAAATGACTCCCCCTGTTTAATTCTAATATAACTAGACATTTTGAAAACGGCGCTTCGGACCGGTTTTTAGTGCTAGTTTAATCTTCAGTTAAAATTGACTAGAGTTTAACCCTGCCACTTCGTCGTTCAAATTAAAATGAACAGCAAAATTTTATGTTATCGAACAAAATGGCAGGGCCTTTTAACTGGATTTAAATTTCGCATTGAAAAACCGGGCCTTAGTGGTGATTTCTCTTCAATAAAAAGAGGCGAACTTGAGCGGTGTGCATTCATGCACTATTGTAGTCAGCCATTTAGAAGCTGATCCGCCTTGTATGCAGTTGTTTTTTTAAGAAACAAACACGCCCATTCCCGGGAGAAAAGGCTTTGCAGAGATTTACAAGGTATAATCGAAAAAGCAGGTTAGGTTGAACTGGCCGGTCAATAGAGATTGAATGTGTCCATAGGGTTACCAAAATTTGTTTGACAATCAATGGGAAAACCCATTGGGTACCGTCCTCTTGGCAAATACTGGAAGTTTTCTAGGACCTTAATTGCTGCCTCCAGATCTGGTAGCTCTGCCGCCCCTAATAGCTGGAGCCTTGAGCTCACGAGCGCATGAAACGGACACAGAACATAATCAACCGTTTTTCGTGCAACTCGCAATCCCTACACCTGCATGCTGTTACTGACGAGGCATAACTTATTACAATGTGATGCCAGAAGGCAGTGTCAAGTTAGTATGCCCATCCTGTTTTAAGCCTTCTCTCTTTAGAAATATAAGCAACTTTTTAAGTCTTACATCGCGGGATTTGCACATGATCTTAGAAGTTTTGCAGATCTACGCTTTTGTCCACGCCTTTGATACTTGATGTGTCATATGCAACAGCTGTATCCAATACTTTTGATAACACATAGATTGGCACGTCTAGCGTCGATTCATCAAATGCTGCAGCCTCCTTTGCAAACTTATCGACCTCTTCATTGCCTTCTATCATTTAATAACCGGGAACCCGGGAATAAAGCACTTATTTGCATTATGCCTTATAGTGCTTGAACTATTTCTCCTTCCTCTTCTTGTAGCGATAAGGAGAGTCCACGAAGGTGTTGGGGAGTTTTATCGATGTTGATGGACCTTTGCCGAAAACAGAATCGGTGGGGTCCAGTTCGTATCTGGGCCATATTGACGGTGCGTAGCTTTTGACAGCTAAACAATTTCTCAGAATATTACCAACAATGTCTTTTTTGTTTTTTTTTCCAATATGCGCCGAACATTTTCTTGCGGCTCTGTATTTTGATGGCAGTCGCATTTTTATATGTAGCACAAGGGAGAAAATATATCTCGTCACACCCAAGATTTAAGAGAATTGTTTCTTCTTATAGAGTGGAAAGTGTTATCAATATTAGTAGTAAATTGCTGGATATTGAACTAGCACGTTCATGATCAGCTTGGGAACGATTTGATACGAACACGTTGAACCTTCTACGCCATCCTCCTCCCGTGAGGAGCGTGGGGTTGCCATAGCATCGCCTGCTAAATAACCAGACTTCGCCACACATTGGTAAGGTTGAGAACTGAACTGGGGAAGCTATAAATAGCGTTGCGCGATCCTTTGAATCAACACGATGTCTTTTATTGTGCAAAAGGATTCCGACAGGTCCATGAAATTCATTTCATCGGTCGGTGTAAATGCGACTGAAGCCTAATCGATCATCTTGTAGAGCTCTTGTTTCGCTGGTCGGTTATGGGAGTTCGATGTAAATTTACGAAACCAAATTTTATTAGGTATGTAGGTACGCCGTTCCGAGGGAGGCAAATAAATACAAGGTGATCAAATCCAACTACGATCATCGGTCGCTAGTCGATGCAGCTTATCAAGTCTCGCGCTAAAAGTGGAAAGATCTGGTTGTTGTTGTTGTTGTAGCGATAAGGTTGCTCCCCGAAGGATTTGGGGAGTGTTATCGATGTGATGGTCCTTTGCCGGATACAGATCCGGTACGCTCCGGTAACACAGCACCACTTGTTTACCAATAAACAAAGTTCTATAATCAGTACATTGGATAACGACCCCGATATTTCTAGCTTAAGACTCAAGCACTACTTTGGTTACGTATATATAACTAAATAAATGAATATTAACAAAGCAACCCCAAACAAAAATATATGCACATATGCATCTATACTCACATAGATATATGTATGTATACATACATGTGTTTGTTCATATGTACAAGCGATGAGCATAAGACAAACAGATTTTTTTATTTTACTATTCGAATAGTAGTATTAGTACTATTCGAATAATAAGGAAAGGAATTCGAATAAACGAATAAAAAGTTCGAATAAATATTATTCAAATTATTTGAAACGAATAAATTTATTCCTTTATTCGAATAACGTTTATTCGAATATAGTTCGAAAATAATCCCACCACTACTTCCAGGGATGCGCGCTATTTAGCTAGTTCATACGCTTTTTCATTCCCATCTATTCCCATTATTGCCTTAATTTCTGCTTGACTGTCAATATAAAAATTAACACGGTTGCAGCTTAAGCTTTCTCTTCCAGTGTTTCTACTGCTTTGGTTACGGCTAATATTTCCGCTTGGAAAACGCTACAGTAATCCGGCAGCCTGATATATGGGAGAGAATCGATCCACATTTTATCTACGAGCCATTCAGTCGGCATCGGCTTTGGTTATCCCTTGAACTTTGATTCCAAGGGAAGGTTGAATTGGCCGGTCAATAAAGACGTCGGATAGCCTGAATTTTTCCATAGTGTGATTGCAAGGGAAACTCATAGAAAACAGAAACTTAGGTATAAAAATTAAAATAAAACAAACATAAATTTTTAAATTTGCTGCATTTAAATTATATATTTAATATTTTTTAGTTGAATAATTATTTCTTTTTTTTTTTTGCTGACGCTTTTTTAATTTTTTCTTCCAATAGATGTGACAACTAAAATAGGAATTAAATTTTGTATTATGTATGCATATGTACTTGTTATAGATATATTTCATACGCAATAAATGTAATAAAAAGTAAACATAGTCCAGTAGATTATATATGTATGTAGTAAATATTTAAGCTTGCTTTTGTATTTAAAACATATTTTTGTATGTATATGAGTAATAGTGAGTTTTGATTGTTTAAAAAGTACAAAATATTTTGTAAATTATATGTTTGTATGGATATTTTAATTTATATATATAATAATAAGTTTGTATGCATATTTTGTTTGTAGTTACATTTACATATATATATTTATTTTAAATATATATAGTACATAAAGCAATATAATAGATAAGTAATTAATATAATTGTAATTAAGATAGTTTGTTTTTTATAAACATAGAGTAAAAAGTATATAAATATCAAAAGCGCACTCTACATACTAATTAGTACAGTGAATAATATTACATAAAAATAAACATAAACATCTACATATATATGTACTCTATATTGTAGTATATTGGCTTAATTTCATTTGATTTAATTAGTATTTTGCATAGCATGAAATAAAAAATTTAATTGTTATTGTATAATTTTTAGTAAGTGTTCATTTGTATTTGTTCCCCACTACAAAAGTCTATTCACTATGAATTGGTAAATACTATTGCGTTGTTTAAGAAAAAACAATTATAAAAACAGTTTTCTGTTTGAATCAGATATTGAAATAAAACATAAACTTATATAAAAGTGCGCTTCTAGGGACATTTTGCTTTTAATTTAACATTTTATTTTAGTTATTTTGTATTGATATCAAGTTACCGTGTGGCATGTTTTATTTAGCGGCCGTGAATAGGATTTAAATACGAATATTTTATTTTTAAGGTCTATAAGTACACATAACACAAAAATAGCAAAAAAAGTTAACAAATTTCATCATTGGTTTTCTACTTTTATTGATTCTGGGTCATTTTAGAAAAACTCTAATGAATTTTGTAGCGAAAACTATGTATGTATATAAACCAATTTCGAAAATATTTTAAATTTCAAAAATTTAAATTTTCAGCAACTTTTTGAATATGCAGTTTGTGTGTAACGGGAACGGAAACTATATAAAGCAATTTCGAAAATGTTTTAGAAAAATTCGAAGATTGGAAAAAAGAAAAATGCAAAATTTTGAACTTTCAGAAACTTTTTGGGCATGTCGTTTGTGTATAACGGAAACGCAAACCATATTAACCCATTTCGAAAATGTTTTCGAAAAACTTTCAAATTCGAGATATGAAAATTTCTAAATTTTAGGATTTTCAGAAACTTTTGAGCATGCAGTTTTGTAGTAAAATCACTTTTAGTACAGGTTTGAAGTTCCATCATACTTTGAACGGCATTCGGAATAAAAATTGTTAAAAATATGAATTTTAAAAACTTTTTTAAAATACCCAAGTATAAATTTTGAATAGGTGTTGATTTTTTTTTTAAATGAACGATGAAACAAAGAAAAGAAAGAAATAAGTTATCAAATTTGTTAATAATTTTTGCTGCCCTTTCTGTGTGCAAAAGTGTACTTATTTAGGAAATCATGCTTTTGTTATATTTATAGTATATTTGTTCTTATAATGCGACACAATTTTACAGGTGTTATGCATTTTTAACATGCATATACATATGCACATATCGACTGCTGAGTGGAATATCACCGCATCACGGCTGCCGTTTCGAAAACGCCCTATCTTAGAAGCGTTTGAATGATGCGCTATTTCAAAATTTGTTTAAAAAATATCGTATCTCGGTTAAACAAGGTCCTATCTCAGAATAAATTTCATCAACGCCCCAGATCATGTCAAAATGTATTCAATTTGGGTACAGAAAGGGCGTTTTTGCTCCACTAAGCAGCCGATATGTGTATATACTTACATCTGAGATTAAATAAAAAGCAGCAAAACCTATTAACAAATCTTTTCAGATTTCTTCTGATTTTATTAATTTTTGTACTTCTTTAAAAATATTTTAAGGTATAGTGTGAAAAGTAAGGCAATTTAAAAACGTGTTGGAGAAAGCTCGAAAGTTCGGGAAGATTTAAAGTCCTCATAAAAACTATCAGTTTCTTTTCAAATTTTAGGAAATTCTTCGGTAGCTAAATTAATTTCATTACATTCTTTTTCCGTATGTTTACATGTAAGAAAATCTTTTTAAACACGGATCGGTTTGTATAGATAGAAGAAGAAAATAGCTGATAAGATTTGTTAAGAAGTTTTGCTGCTATTTTTGTTCTCGCTAGGGTATTAAAAAACAGTATTACCTTAAGCACAATTATTTTTCGAAAAAAGTGTATTTAACTATGCTTCATATTTTTTTAATTTTTTTATTTATTAGTCGTAATTTAATTTCATTCATTTATTTATTTCTGGCTTCCCACAAATATTTGATTTTTTTATTTTAAACAAATTGTTCGTTAGCATCGTTCGATTTTTTTTTTATTTAAGGCCGTGAACTTTAAAATTTATCTGTGCTATTAACACCAATTTTCTAAACAAAAACTTCTTTTATCGAAGGGATAAACCTAAAAAGATTACATGAGAAAACGACCCTTAGTCTCAATTCGAACTAAAATGGAAAATTTGCTCGATTCGAAAAAGCCGGGATAGGGACAATACTAATAGTAGTTCGACTCTGTAGACTTTCGAATTCGTACATTTGAAATTCTATTATCGACTTAAAATGTTTAGTTTGCTTCCTTTCGAATTAACTGAATGGAGCAGATTTAGATTTCGGAATTCGAACAATATACATTTTTTGCCATAAAACCCTAAAACAAAGTTGGATTAATCCATTTTTTAGATACAAATAATTGTTTTTTTTGTGTTTCGAATTGTAAACAAGTGCATAGCTGTTTTCGTTTTATATCCGTCGACATTTTTCTTGCAAGCCTATTTTAACTCAAAGCCATTCAAAAATTAATTCAATGAATATGACCGATTTTTGTTTTCTTGTTCTTCAACAATTTTTTATCACTTAACATCTCTAGTCAGTACTCAAAACATTACATATAAATTTTTTTAACCTTGCATTATATTACCATATATATAAGTTTGTTCAATTTTATTTCTAATTTCGCTTTAAACATCTATTCAGGTTAATCAAAGTTGAATCATGTGTATTAAGTTTTAAAAGACAGCCTATACAATTTACATATACGCATGTGTGTGTGTGTGTGTTTGCCTGCCGTTAAATAGGCTATGGTTTGTTTTACATACATTGTTCTTTTTTTTGTTTAGTTATTAAATTATTATCATTAAAACTTGATGTTTTTGTTCAAATAGTTGTATCTTTTTTTCTGAAGAAAATTCCATTCACAACACATTTTAAGAGATTAAATATTTTTTTATTCAAATCATTATTTTTTCCATAAATTGTTCTCTCTCAATTGTCTTCCATACTAATTGTAAATACTACATATGCATTCCTGCTCTATTAGATGTTTAAGTATTTAATTAACAGCTAAAAGTAAATTCAAATTTTTATTACATTTGTAATGATTCCCTATTTATTTTTGCATTTTAAGTTGTTAGTAATTTTATGTTTTATATATTTATCGTTTTCAAGGTCCATATTCACATAAAAAATGTTAGTTAATGTTATATAAAAAAAATGTTTAATACTTTTTTTACACGCACCTGTGGGCAGATGAAATGCAAATGTGATTGCAATGTAGCATACAAATGAATAGCATCCTTTATCCATAAAGAAATGCCTAGCTCACGTTTTAAATAACAATTTCAGTATAGAGCGAAGATTTGGATCGTGCTACTTCGTTAAAAAAAAGTTCTGAATCATGTCATGGTTCAACTATATCCTAGTACAGCCTTCACGTTATTAGATAAAGAATATGCCCTTATTTTGTATTTGAGCCATATTACGTAACTCGATTCGACTATCCGTTAGAACTTTTCTTGAAAAGGTTCAACTAAGATTCAGTTTTTCGAAGATCTGCCGAATATAGGGACACTGATATATTAAAATAATAAAACGGGGCTTTGTTCTGCAGAATTGGTTTTGTATTAAGTACCTCTATACCCAAATTTCATAATTTCGAAAAGAAGACCAAACGTAGTTTCAAATGGTAAAGCTAACCAGAATACGTCTGTAAATCTCTAATAAGTTCTATCACACCCCCTGTATAATACAAAATATCAGCAATTATAAAGTATCTCTATTTTCGAATTCGAAATTGCTATTTCGAAAATAATCAATATATTGACACGAAATCTTATTCCTATTACAAGTGTTAAGTATCTCTATTTTCGAATTCGAAATTTTAATCAATAAATTGAGACAAAGTCTGCAACTGTTCCTATTACATAACTCGATTCGAATAATAAATAGACCATTTGTGATGGTTCAACTAGCATTCAGGTTTTTCGAACACCGATATGAGTTAGGACTTTCATATGGGGTTGCATGTTACACAGCACTGCTAGAACAACAACAACAACAACAGGACTTTCACATATTGAAGTAATAATATGGCGACTTATTCTGTGACTCGATCCGAAAGTAAATTTGCTCGAGTTTGAATTCTTTGTATTAAGTAGCAAACGTAGTTTCAAATGGTAAAGCTAACCAGAACACGTCTATAAATCTTGAATAAGTTCTATCACTCCCCCTGTACAATACAAAATATCAGTAAATATAAAGTATCTCTATTTTCGAATTCGAAATTGTAATCAATAAATTGATACGAAGTCTGCAACTGTTCCTATTACATAACTCGATTCGAATAAAAAATAGACCGTTTGTGATGGTTCAACTAGCATTCAGGTTTTTCGAACACCGATTTGAGTTAGGACTTTCACATGGGGTTACATGTTACACAGCACTGCTAGAACAACAACAACAAAACTTTCACAGTAATAATATGGGGACTTATTCTGCAGCTCGATATAATAGTATATATGGTCGAGTTTGAATTCTTTGTATTAAGTAGGTTTATTTTCGAATATGAAATTCTAATTTCGAAAATAAGGCCTAATTTTATTTCGAAAAGTAAAGTTAGCCAAAATCAATAGTTTCATTCCTATTATATTACTCGTTTCGAATATGAATTATATGGTTTCAACAATTTTAACGATGTTTATGGGAACTATTTTCCGTCAAGCCTTGCCGAATTTGGGTTGGAGACAATGTGGTTTCAGCGTATATCTGACATATCTTTATAGCATAAACTGATATACCTACTTAATGATAACTTATTGGGCCGTAATTTTATGAAAGCGATAACTGAAATTAGTAACAATTCGATAAATTGCAGTTTATAGCGCCAACCTATTGAACACTGCATTCAAACTACCCACAGCCGCATTAAAAAAAAAAAAGCCAGGCCTTTACTCTGTATAGCGATGCGAAAGAGATTTCTTTCGAATTTGACCAAAATGTATGCGATTTTACAGTTTTCGATTCGCATCGTGATACAAAGTAAATCCTCAATAAAGAATTAAAAAGAGTCAAAATTAATATAACTCAAATATTAACACGTTGAGTGCCACCATGCAAACATAGTTTAGTACATAAAACTTTGTCCAACAAATCAAGGTAATTAAGTTTTAATAAAGAGAATAAAATATTTTTATTTATGTTGATGAAGGGCTCTATGCATAAAACTCGAGCAATCGATTTTTGGAGTAACGGGGTGTGTGTATCTTGTTTTTGAAGCATAAACAAACGAGCTACCTCTTACTCAAAAAGTATGAGTAAAAAGCTTCTTTTTAGTGCATTAGCCTAAATGAGCTCGGCATACTTTCTGTAGGCTTCTGTTAGCCGCCAGTTGTAGCAAAAAGCGCACTCTACGAAACATCACCATGTGTGATAGCAAAGTTTCGCATATGACACTTAACGTGTTAAAAATTTTTTTACAAGTTTTGTTGCATATATACTTTAAACATTTAGTTTGCTAAGTGCGCTGTTAGCAAGTATAATTTGTTAAAATTTTTTGTTAGTTTTGTAACATTTTTTGTTTTGCATTTTTACTAATTATTTTGTATAAGAGTTACACTAATACTAAATGTTTTTTGCTGTTTATTTATTTTCTTGTTTTCAATAAAAATGTATATAAAGTTTTTGTATGTTTTAGTATGTATCTAAGTGTGTATTATATATAATATATATCATATTTTTATGTTAGTCTAAAATAATTTGTTTGCTTGTTACTTTTTTAAATTAACTTTAACGTTGTTGTATTTTTTTTGTTCTTTCTAATTTTTCTTTAACATAATTCGTATTTATATATATATTTAATATGCTTGCATGATATTGCATGTATGTGTGTGTGTATGTATGTATAAACTTTTAAAAACTACATCACAATAATTATAAGCTATGTGTGTGTATTTATTTTTATAATTTGTTATTGTAGTGTTAAATATTTATTATATGCATATACAATTATAATTTAAAAAATGGTTGTTTTAATTAAATTAGTGTTTACTTGCAATTTATTTGTTTTTCTTCGTGCATTAGTCAAATTTTTGTTTGCGCACATTATTCTTAACATCATAAATGTTTATTGTTTAACTTTATTTGTCGCCCATTTTGTTCTTCCTTTGATACATAAAATACTAAGAGCTAGTGTTAAATACATACAAACTAAATTTCGCATACTATATAGATTGAAACTATTTTTATTTCAATTTTCTTTTAACCCATTAGTGTAGATTGTATGTTTAGTGCATATTTGAAAAACAAAAAAAGTATATTAAAATCATTTTGGTCGTGCTTTTATATTTTATTAATTATAAATCATAGGCGTATATAAATTTTATTAGTAGTTGTTCAATATATTTGAAAAAAAAAAAAAAGAGTTTTACTAACACATTTATAGATGACTTGGTTGCTGTTTTGGTAGCATAAATATTTCTGATAAAAACGGAGCGGCTTTTCTTGCAAATGCGCTTGTTTAATTACGCCAAAGCGATTATATATATTAGGGTGGGTCGATTTGTATGGACGAAAGTTAACCGATATCGCGCCATCGATTTTTCAATAGGAT
This sequence comes from Eurosta solidaginis, assembly GCF_040869045.1. Lineage (NCBI taxonomy): Eukaryota > Metazoa > Arthropoda > Insecta > Diptera > Tephritidae > Eurosta > Eurosta solidaginis. Next base: position 203,584,399 of record NC_090323.1, on the reverse strand, counting down.
TTGGGCTCAGGAAAAAAAAGTTCCACTACACATACCCAAAAAAAATAATTTTCGAGCCTGCAAAATTTCATTTTTTCTTTTCTTTTTTCGACTTTGATTTTTAAGGTTTTTTTCATGACCTATTAAACAAATTGTCACCCCCCACACACAGTTATCAATTCTACAAAAAAAAAAAAAAGAATATGCATGGGGAATAATGAAGAAACTCTTCATCACTAAACACAGAAGATTACGAACTTTGTAGACGGGATATACACGATTTCGATGATGTATCATCAACGTAATCGTACGATTCAGTTTCGCTTTCTGTGCTAAAGGTAGTGATCATATCTAGTGCTGTAAATATTAGCTTGTCTGTATTTCTTTGAAACTATTTGCACCAAATAAAACAAATACCATGGGCTATATCATGAAATTTTTTTAGTTGCTCATGAAAAAAACCAGGCATGCTTAACCAACGAAACGATATCATTTCGTTACGATAATCAACGTTAATAAACGAAACGAAGTCATTTCGTTTCGTTTATTAACGTTAAGATCGTCAAATTAACGAAATGATTTCGTTTCGTTTTCTGCCATATCAAAACGAAATCAAATCGTTTATGTTGATTATTAATTTCAAACTATGCTGGCAAAGCTGATTGATGGCGGAGTCATTAAAGGTGAAAGCATTAGCCAAGCTGATTGCAACTTTTCTCATGAATTTTGACAGTACGAACATTTCTCAAAGTATTTTTGACATTACCACCAACGAATTACACAAACAAATTACATAGAGTTTGTGTGTGTATGTGCGCTCGTTGTTGCCACCTTACGGCTTCACCATTGCTATAGCATTGCCAGCACAATTCAAACATAAAGTATCACGTTTTTGTTAACGTTTTTAACGTTAACGAAAGCTTTTCGTTTCAGTTAAAAACGAGATACAATTTATTTTGATAATTTCTTTATCGATAATATTTCGAAGTGTTTCAACGGAAACGGTGGAAATTTTTTGATAAACGATTAGCTTAACGTTAAGGTGCATCCCTGAAAAAAACCTTAAAAATCAAAGTCGAAAAAATGCAAAAAATTAAATTTCGCAGGCTCCAAAATTATTATTTTTTTGGGTATGCGTAGTGGAACTTTTTTCCTGAGCCCAAATCCTATCGAAAAATCGATGGCGCGATATCGGTTAATAAATCGACCCAGTCTAATATATATACCTTTATACTGTAGCTTAGAACGCAGATGAAACATAGAGCTTATGCGGAAGTGGGGAGATATAATTATTAGGAACTGCGAAGCGCTAGGGCCCTATTCTGTAACCCGATTCGAAAGTCAGTTCCAAGGGGACTTACTACTACTAATTTTACAGCAAAAATATACAACAATATTACACATCGAAGAGTATTTCTCGGTTGCCTTTAGCGAATGCCAGCTCAATGCAAACTTCAGTTAATTAGAGTTTTATGTTTTAAATGAAAGTAGTGAAGCTGTAGCTTGAAGTTCAGCTACACTTACAACACTTGGCTGGGTATTGACCCAAACCGTTTTTAAGAGATTGAATGTAAAAGTTACTTTTCCGGTTTTCGAAAGTAGGTATGAGCTTCCGAAGTTTGAAAACGGAACCTCAGATAGATGGTAGATTCAGTGCCAGGGTTTTTTATCAGCAGTTGAGCAGGAGTTTTTTTTATCCGTTTTTTAATTAAAAAGTTAATTTGATATGAGATTAGATACATATTCAACTACCATATGCATTTTTTTTGTGAGTTGGTTCTTTATAATTCTACCAAAATCAAAACACATGTGAAGTTTATAACTTATATGTTACTGAATTCTTGTTCTGTGATGTCAGCACATATTAAAAAATGTCAATTCATTTGAATACAATTTTGTATGAATATGTTTCTTCATTTCAACACTTCACAAAACAAGAGTTTATTCTTGTTCTGGCATAGAAAATAGGAACTAATGACACAAATTCACAATTATATATATATAAAATTTTAGTTCGTGTACAGAATCAATAACTTGACTTGAAAATACCTAGCACTATTTGCGCCTTCAAATTATAGTTCTAAGCAAAGGAATAGCGACCCAGCGCTTAGCAGTTTCGAAAGTGTAAAGCTTGAGTGTCTGTTGTTGTTGTTGTATTAACGATAAAGACACTCCCCGGTTTGGGGAGTGTTATCGATCTTGATAGTTTTTTGCCGGATATATATCCGGTACGTTCCGGTAACAAAGCACCATTAAGGTACTAGCGCGACCATCTCCGGAACGTTGAGTGTCTGCTCAAAACAAGTTATGTTTTTTGGAACCAATTTTACCAACTAAAAAAAGTATATAAGCGTAATATTAAAAAAAAAAAAAACAAAGTATATGCATACATGTATATTAGATATTTAAAAATTTGCATGTTAGTTAATAGACCAAAATTAAATTGTTCTTTTTTAGTTTTAATTATTAGTACATACTATAGTCTACAGCATATGCGACATAAAAGAATTATAATAACACATGAATAATATATTCAAAAAATGTATAAGAGTAAATATTATAAGCTTAAATCTAAATTTATAATATGTATATATATATATATAAAAAAACGTGAATAATAATTTCAACCCAATTAGTTTGTTATGCAATGAGAATTAAATTGTTTATATGTATACTCAACTTAAAAACTAAACATACATGCACGAAAAACGTTTGTCGGTTTTTTTAAAATGTACATATATGCAATACGCAGCACAAAGTTGAAATTTTATAAGCCAAATAGACACGACAACCTAACACCTACCCCCTATTACAAACACGTATCAAAAACATTTAAGTATTTAGTATGAACAAACGTACCTACATATATCTCTATATGTTAATAAAGCAAGTTGACATAATTGACATTGAAATACATAAATATATGTACATGCTAATTTTATAAATTTATGAGGGACATGTACGTATTATATAGAAACGACAGCTAAATATTATATATCTATATACAAAACATAAATATAAATATCAGCTCAAATTTTTTATTTTTCGTTTATTGTGTAAATTAAAATATATATGTATTGAGCTCAACCAAAAAGTTCAGTTTTTATAAATATATAAATATATTTTTTTTATTAAATACACATGTTTACATTTTTAGTATATGAATGTTTCATACTCAACTTCACATAGAGCCTCATCATTTCATATAAAGACAATCAATCTTTTAATGTTTTTGCATTTTTATTTGAACATAAAAATTACCATTTGTTTTTCATTAATGTTATTTTTTATTTGTTTGACATTCTTTCGTAGACTTTTTATTACAAACTTACTCATACATATGTTGATTTAAATTACATACAACTTTTTACTCACAATTAAATTTGTAATCGAAGAACAGTGCTTGAATGTCAACATCTCAGGAAAACCTTATTACAAATGTTTGATATTTAGTTCTTTAGTCGTAAAACTGTATACAAATATATAAAATTACGTAAATCTAAAATTTGTTTATTTGTTTAGAAGAAAAAAATTTTAAATAAAAAAAATAAAAAAATATGAATAGGAGTTGTGAAGTTCGTTTTAATACATATATGTATATTTTACAATATAATATGTGGTCATTCAAAAAGTGCATTATTTATATAGCTTTTATCACGTTTAGCTATGTACTTTCGAAATTAAAGTTTTTTAAAATGTTAATAGTGTGAATTTCAAAACTGTGGTTGCCAAAAACAAACAAAAGTCAGTTAAATAGTAATATTAATTTCTTTATAACGTGTTTGCTAAGAAAAATTATTTCAAAATCAAATCTTTAAGCAATATGAAATCTTTAGAGAATGCTGCAAATAATTTTTAATTATTTCAAAAAACACAACTCACTTTTTTGAGTAGTAAACTTTCGGGTAAAGCTCCCAAATATATAGAGATTTTCGAAAAGTCGAACTCGACTTTTTTTTCGAAGTATGTGAATTTGTAAAAAAAAAGTTTCAAAAATCTGTGCTCGAAAATTCGAGTTTGCAAATTTAAATTCTAAAACAACACAAAATTCCAACATATTTTTAAATTTCCGAAATATCAAGTTCGAAATTTTGAGTTGCAAAAATGCAAAATTTTAAAATCGGGCTTTTAATAATATTTACAAATTAAACAAAACATGTGTTTGAAAATTCAAAAACTGAGAAATGCATAATTTAAACAAAATGGAAAAAGCAACAACTATTGTTTAGGGGGATGGCAATACAAAATTCACCTTCCTTTTCTTCTTGTGGGATGTAGCTGTGGTGGCGATGATGGTGGTTGTGATATGGCGCTTTGATGTTGGTGGCGGTTGAAGCTTGTGGCGGTGGCTCCTGGGGCTTTATTTCTACTATTATAGTGGCCGTATAGACATTGCATATAACTTTGGTTCACAGCCAGCAAATAAGGCTGTTAACACTTCACTTCACCTACAACTTAGTAGTCCAGATTCATCAAGAGTTATGTACCATAGAAAAAGTTATTATTGTTCAAAGAGGATTCTTATACTGATTTTCACGCAATAATTGCCTCTTTTCCGTTACCACACCTCACCAAATCAACACAATAATATTATGCAGTGAAACTATTTCTTTTAATATATTAGATATCTTTAAAGGAGACTTTACAAAGTTTTTGTGTCACACACGGGATTGATAAAGAAAGTGGAACTTCAAAAGCGAAAACAGAATTCCGGTATACAAAAATTCGTACTCCAGCAATTTGCTTTTAAATCAAATTAAAGAAAAAAGATTCCGAATATTAAGCAGAAAAACTCAAGTACGAAAAAAAGGGTTGCATATTTCTTTTGATAGAAAATAATATTGAATCGAACTTCAAGTAAATAGGTGAACAAATTAAAAGATTAGAGTTTGGCAATTAAGAAAAATTGGGAGAAATTACTTATAAAAGCTGGTCGAGTGCAAAAAATGCTAACGTTGTCTAAGAAGAGTATTCAATTTAATTAGCTGCCAGTGAAATCATATATACATGATGAGTTCGACATGACCACATTTTATTAGAATTTAAAAATTTGGCTTACCTCATTAAAACGTAAACAAAGTTGATTCTGAAAATCAATTCATTTCTGAAACTAAATTAAAATTAATAGTTGGATCAATATACAGTCAGTACTAGCAGCAGTGGTTACAACAACAACAATGAATGGAATATTTTCAATAATAATTGTTGTAACACTAAAAGAAATGTAAATTAAAACCCATTATTATATTTACATAGCTATGTTATAAAGAGTAATATTAAAAAGTAATTGTATTTATAAATATATGTTTCCTATGTATGTATTATAAAAAAAATATGCTTTTCTTATGTATTATAGTAAAAATTTAATTTTAAGCTTTATAACTTAAATTGTTAGATTTGTGCAATATGCACGAAAACCTCAGTTAATTTAAAAGAAAATAACAGCAAACCGCTTAATTTATACAAAATTTGCTAAGAGTGATTAAATTTTAGATACATGGGAAAAAGTACGAATTTTGCAGTTCCTTTTAACATAGGCAAGCCAAAAGATAACTGTAAAATATGTATCCTTATTTTTTTCTGGCTAAAATCTAATAATAATGGCTTAATTTTTCTTTGTTATTTTTTTTTTTAATATTAACTTTTAATGAATTATTAGTACCCTGTGAAAGTGAGTGTGCAACTTGAAAATTTTCTTTTTTACCTCCAGTCATTAATGCTCAAACTTTCGTATGCCAATTATACATGCGAGCCCATTCTACAAATATTTGGCAGAAAAAAAATTTTTTTTTGGAAAATCATTGCATTATTAGCTAAATTTCTAATATAAACTATACCTTCTAACAACAAAGGTATTTTAATTAATTTGCTTATATTTTGTTAACAAAAAATATATATACAGTTCTGGCTAGTTTTGGTTATTATATTAGGGGGTTGGTGGTTGTGTTGGTGTTGTTGGTTGCGAGTGTATATAAGTTACATACGTACATACTTATTCTATGCACATACTATTTTAGTGTTATATAGTTTAGCCCCTTATTCATTTTACCCTTAAAATACATTGTTACAATAATCACTTATTATTTGCTTTGTTTTTTTTTTTGTTTTCACTTACAAAATTATTATGCTGTTGTAGTAAAACTTATTTTTCAGTGTAACAAAATATCAAATTGGTATAATGCGCATATTATAATGATAATAATAATATGTAATATGTACTAAGAAAATTTGTTACAAAAGCAATAAAGATGAAATTGTGATAGCAATATGTATTATATGCACGTATATTATTTTCTTTTTGTTCTTCTAAATATGTGACCCGGTCTATGAAAAGGTGGCTTATGACTCAAAAAAGAAATTGCGAGAAACAACTGTTAACAGCTCTTTTTTTTTAGTCATAAGCCACCTTTTCATAGACCGGGTCACATATATTGCAAGCAATAGTGATTCATATGTATATATATATTGTACTTGTATGATAATAAGGAATCGTTTAGCCAATTCGTGCATAATCGACCAATGGTTGCTGTCGCAAATTTTTTAAAAATTTATGTTTGAGCTCCAAAAATGGAACGCGAAAATTTTTCAAATGATAAAGACAGCTTTTTATGAATAAAAACTTACAGAGCTAATTTCAATCGTTTTAAAGCAAAAAAATATTATTAAAATAATAATAAAAAAAAATGCATGTCCCTTATTGTAAAGCTAACAATTTCAAATATTCAATAATAAAATTTGAAAAAAAAAAAAATCGTTACTTTTCGTACTCATTTTTATTGAAAAATCGAACAGGAAATTGCTTTATCAAAGTGATTTATTTTTATTATTTATCACATAGCATTCTGCACTTTAAGAAACTAGCTCCAGTTTTGTAGTTTTATTGCTGCGAGTATGCTCTTAAAATTTGTTTTCTATATCTATAATAGTTGTTGTATTGTTACAAAACATAAAATTAAAAACTATACTAATCGTAGATAAGCTTGAAATTTTTCATTAATGTTTATCACTTTCTTTAACAGAATTACGTTATAAGAGAAATCCAGTTGGACAAACCTTCAAGTCGATTGCAACCACTGCTCGATTTGTTATTGGAATTACCCAAATGTATGTACGCATGTGAGTTGAAAATGAATGACGCGTTTAATGAGCATTGTTTTTTATTATTGCTCTATAAAATGTGTACATATTTCCAATATAGCGATGGGTGAGCGCGCACTTGTGCTAAGTGCCTATTTGACCAAAACTGAGTTAACTAAGCTTTCCGAAACTTCAGTATCATGCCTACCTAGTGTGCATTTTTTGTAAGCGAGTTATCAATAATGACGCCTCAGAAGCCAGTGTTCGCCTAAATATCAATCGCCTCTAAAAGACAAAATACGCTTTCCTGAAAATCTTGAAATTTGTCACTTATCACAAGTGTGCGCTCACCCATCGATATAATCTTTTTATGAAATAATTTCTTTACAATTTATTAAAGTTTGCAGCTAACATATTTTGTATACAAAAATTGCATACGAACAAACTCTTCGATATTTTGCTATTTACTTTTATTCATCTAAATTATAATAAAAAACACTAATACCATATTTGTTGCAGTTATAAATTTGTACATACATACATGTACGTAAGTATTTCCACGAAAGTGGGTGTGTTTGTTTGTTGTCTCTTTGTTATAATAAGTTAAAGTGACTGTTTAATTCTATATATTAATATATAGCTATATTATGTAGTTGCAGGAATAACATATATATTCCATATTCACATAAATTAATTAATCAGCATATCCTTATTGAAATTTGTTTACAATTTTTTCATTCAAAACTACAAATATAAGTATATACAAATTACTGAATGATATTCATTATCTTTCATTTGTTATGAGTGTGAATTTTACAATGCTTATATTATTTACTAATATTTTTGTCCTAATAGCTAATACTATTTAACATTTAGCAATACGCTTTCCAACTGTTTTCCTTTTTTTTTTGTTAATTAAAATTGTTCATTAGAAAAAATATTTCTTGTTGTTACATTTCCTAGAAGTTCGTCCAGTATTGCTGCTGGTAACGTTGTTGTATGTGTTGTTGCAGCAAAACGATGAGCAGCAGCTGCTGTTATGCCTGTTTGCTTTCGTTGCAATATATTGTTATTGTTGTTGTTAGTATTGTAATTCATAGTTTGTTGCATAAGCATAAACCACCAGCGTGTAAAACATAAATTGCGATTATTCTTTGCTGCTGCCGCCCAAGTATCTGTGTTAGCGTCACTCATTGTTGCGGCATTTGTTGTTGTAGTAGATGCTACTAAATTCAAGTCGCGCTGTTTTTGTTGTTGTTCGTTTTCTTGTGTTTGTTGTAGCAGCGACATTTGAAATTGCCGCTGTGAAGCATCTGTGTTACCGTTGTAAATAAAGTTCCCTTTACTGCTTTTGGTTTTCTTAATAGTTCTGCTGTTGTTGTTTTGGCTGCTGCCCACAAAATCAGTTAAAAACGATCTACATTGCGTACGTCATATAAAAATATACAAAAAATTTAGTTTAGTAAAGAGCAATTAATTGCTGGATATAAAATAATTTTAATAAAATAAAACTTATTCATTTCGTTTGTTTGACTCACTCGAGTGTTTAAACCAGTTTACTCTCCACCGTACCATATGTTTGTCGGTGCATAATGTGCATGCTTGCTGGCAGCAACTTGTGCTGGACTCAATGGACCAAATTGGCTGTATTGGGTGGGAAAATGTATATGGGCAGGTAATGGATGTGATGGTATAACCTGTTACGATAGAAAAGCAGAGTTAGACAATCTACGAAAAAATAGTGATAACAGTTATTCTAAAAGTATACATGGAGCTTAAAACCTGATGTATATCGGAACGATTTTCCGTCATCCCTTGTCAAATTTGGTTTCAAGAACCGGTTTCGGCGTTGTGCCATCATCAGTGTCATTTCGTGATGATGGCACAACACGGAAACCGGTTTGTATCGCAACCAAATTTGACAAGGGATGACGGAAAATCGTTCCAATATACATCATTTATCCACCCTGTCGGAAAATCAACAATACAAAATAAGCTTAAAACCTATGTGATTCCATCTGGCCTTTTAGTATTTGCGAAAATTCTATATGATCGTCTTTCATAATTCGAAGGAATAGATAGGGAATTCGCGCAGAAACTAGAGATTAAACATTCGTACTTACTTACTTAATTGGTGCTTAACCGTTTAAACGGTTATGGCCGCCCAACAAGGCGCACTAGACCCCTTTACTTTAAAATGAGATAGTTTTCTTAGCAATTCACAAAGTTACAATTCATGCGTCTCCCATGTTCAATCCAAAGTTATCGCTATACAATCTTACTTCGAAAATTGAAGTTCGAAATTAAAGTTTTCTTAATGCTGGAGCTCGAGAAGTTTAACATAAACTGCATTTTTATACTCAGCTGAGCAGAGCTCACAGAGTATATTAATTTTGTTCGCATAATGGTAATCCGTAACCGCATAAACTAATCGAGATAGATATAAAGATATAAACTTCTATATATACAAATGAAAAATTGGCGAAAAAAGAAATTAATTTAGCCATGTTCGCCCCCCCCCCCCCCCCCCCCCCCCGTCCGCAAACACGATAACTTGAGTAAATTTTAAGGTATCTTAAAGAAATTTGGTATGTAAGTTCCTGGGCACTCATCTCAGATCGCTATTTAAAATGAACGAAATCGGACTAAAATCACGCCCACTTTTTCGATATGGAAAATTTCGAAAAATTAAAAAAGTGCAATAATTCATTACCAAAGACGGACAAAGCGAAGAAACTTGGTAGATGGGTTGACCTTATGACGCAGAATAGAAAATTAGTAAAATAATGGGCGTGGCACCGCCCACTTTTAAAAGAAGGTAATTTAAAAGTTTTTTGGCAGTCGTTGAAGATATCATGATGAAATTTGGCAGGAATGTTACTCCCATTACTATATGTGTTCTAAATAGGTTAGGTTAGGTTGCAAGGGCTGAGCTGGACACTATGGTAACAGCTCACTACTTAGGTCACCAATGGGCCCATTGTAATACCCTATATGGTCTCAAAGAGGAACCCTACCCTGCCTAAAGCGGGTCTAACCACCTCGTGGAAATTATAAATTTTGCTAGAGCCTTTACTTCATAGCTAGAGACCTCAGCGAGGTCATGTAGAAAAGGTTTACCAAGGATGGCTAACCTACGCCTACTAAGCGCTGGACAATGACAGAGAAGGTGCTGGACACTCTCTTCCTCTTCTGTACATCTGCAGCTGCGACAATAGTCGAAGGTCGTTGCCCCCATTCTAGCACCATGCGTGCCTATTAAGCAATGCGCTGTTAGAACCCTTATCAGGGACGATAGAACTGATTTGTTTAAAATCAGAAGCGCTCCTGTACGCCCCTTGTCATATGAGGGCCAGGTTTGCCTGGATGTCTCACACGATGATATGGCTGACCATAGTCCATTTGCAATTTTTATAGTGCTTGTGTTCACACGAAGCCTGAAAGTGGCCATGGGTATACCTACCGAATCATTTCCCGAAAGGATATGGTCGGTGGTGCCTCTTCTGGCTAGATCGTCTGCTCTGCAATTGCCTTCAATATCCCTGTGCCCAGGTACCCATATAAGGCTGATACTGAAGTACTGAGCCATCTCGTTAAGAGATCTGCCGCATTCAGTGACCGACTTTGCGTTGTCGACGAATGAGTCCAGGGCCTTTAATGCGGCCTGGCTGTCTGAGAAAATAAACACCCGTTTACCATCCTTAGGCATAGACCCGAGATGGTTCACAGCCCTGTGTATTGCCAGCATTTCCGCTTGGTAAACACTACAGTGATCTGGTAGGCGAAACGAGACCTCTAGACCCAGATCCGGCGAAAAGAGGCCTGTTTAGAACCATCCGTGAATATTTTGATGGCACCCGGTACCGTATGTTGTCTGGTATTCCAGTCCTGTCGCGATGGTATATATATACTATAGTTTTTAACGAAGACGTTCTTTGGCGTGCAGTAGTCAGTGCGCACCGGTATTGGGACTGGGGCGTTCGTGCCCAGGATTGTTGCGTGTCCACTAGACCCATTTGACCAGAGACTGTTTCCCTTATGCGTAGAGCGGCGATGACCGCTATTTCCTTCTCCACCAGGTCAAGAGGTGGAAGGTATAGCATTGTGTCGAGTGCTTCAGATGGAGTGGAGCCGAGAGCGCCGGTGATGCAGAGCTCCGAACTCCGATGCACCTTTTGAAGCGTTTTAAGATAGGTAGTTTTAGCTAGTGCAGGCAACCAGACCAAGGCACCATAAAATAAGATTTAGCAAAATCGGATGACGAACACGCCCACTTAAAAAAAAAATTTTTTTTTAAGTCAAATTTTAACAAAAAATTGAATATTTTTACAGTATATAAGTAAATTATGTCAACATTCAACTCCAGTAATGATATGGTGCAACAAAATACAAAAATAAAAGAAAATTCCAAAACGGACGTGGCTCCGCCCTTTTTCATTTAATTTCTAGAATACTTTTAATGCCGTAAGTCAAACAAAAATTTACCAATCCTTGTGAAATTTGGTAGGGGCATAGCTTTTATGCTGGTTTCTGTTTCTGTAAAAATGGGCGAATCGGTTGAAGCCACGCCCAGTTTTTATACGCGGTCGACCGTCTGTCTTTTCTCTTGGTCGTTAACGCGATAACTTGAGCAAAAATCGATATATCTTTATGACCCTATTACCGTTTACAACTCAACTCCGGTTGGGTTGAAATTGCGCAATTTGGTATTACAGATTACAACTCAATTTGTCAAAAAAATGTCGGTTGAGTTGTCTAGTCTAACAACTTTTTGTGGCATTACCGTTTACAACCTTGTGTTAGTGTAGTTGTCAAAGACGTCAAAATCTTACAACTGATTACTAGCAGTTGTCTCATACTATTTTGCAGTTGTTTTGAAAAAATGTAACGTTCCAGAAGACGGTTCACCACCTAATTTTTAACAAAAATTTTCAAAGTTGGTATCAAAAGACGCCTTTCGACCTCCGATTTAAGAATCCGGAAACAAAAATTAAAAATTTAATTTCTATCATATCATTTCAGTTCAAATTTCATTTGGTTATAGTTTGCCAGATTTTTGTACACACTAATGCGGAAAGGCGTTGGACCTATCCAGGGTTATTTTTACAAATCGCGGCTAAAGGCCGCCAACACAGAAAGATCATATTTCGGACCCTCTCGGGCCATTTTGTGGGTTTTTGTAAATATTTTGCACAGAAATAAAATTTTTAATTTCCGCTTTCGAATCCTAAGAACGGAGATCGAAACGCGTCTTTTGAATGATGCACGGGCTCATAAAACGTTACAAAAAAACAAAAAATTTAAAGTCAACAATTTTGTGCACATTTATAGAAAAAACAACGTTTAAACGAAGGATTACATTGAATAACTTTTTGACTTTATTGAGCGACATTCCGAAGTTGGAAGAGGCTGGCCGCAGTTCGGATGCAGCCAAAATAGGCGAACGTGAGTCCCATTGATACTAATCACTACTCCTGAGAATCCTGTTTTAGAGTAAAATACAATTTTTGCTGTTTGGATTTTAATCCACTTCGCCCAAATATGCTCCTCAATAATATCTAAAACCAGTCCAATACCAAAATCATTTCCACAGCATTTTTGATAGCTGCCATCAGCAAGGAATCTGAGAGTGGCGCATAATATTAAAATAGCCTTCCCCCGAAAGCGTTTGCGGATATGGTCCTTAATTTTGTTTAGTAATGAGTAAAATGCTTCCTTTCGAATCTGCAAAATAACTTAATTTGAAGCTCATAATTTGCCACTTAAACAGTTTCTTACTTGGTGCTTGGTAGTTCCAAGGGATTGGAATGATCACGCGAATTTTTTCCGTATTCGCGACACGTTAACCACCAACATTTTCGCCATTATAAATTAGATTCCATATCATATAATATCTTTTTTTTTGGTTTGGGTTTGTTGGCCAGAGACTTTGTCTCCACACGCCAGGTTTTTCCTCCTGCTTTATGGTTTGCGTTTAGTTTCTGCACGAGAATGCAGACTTTGATGATTGGATTCCTTTTATTGTAATTTTGTTGCTACACGACCGTGTAGATATATTTCCATTTATTTTAGCTGAACAAATGGTTGTAAATAATGTTGCCATATTTCATTTAGATGGTGTCTTATTTTATTTTTTTTGTGCGTCAATTCGAGTATTTTTATTTATTATTATAATTTTTTTTTCAGTTATGTTTTTGCGAGATTAGGATGGGTATATGGAATGCGGTGGACGGTACTAGCATCTTTGGTAAACCAATGTTTTGCAGGTGATATCCGTGTTTGATAATAGTACAAATGTTTTTTCCGTTTTTCTTTTCAATTTTTAAACAGTTTGGTTCAGAAAGTTATATTTGCTTTGGTAAAAAGTCTGCAAGATGAGTGATCTTATTTGGATCAAACCCTGAAAACTTGTTCAAAGCTGTAAAAATCTTTAAACCTGTCGAGCGTATTCTAGAAGTCTACCCTCAAAGGTTTTGTGGATATAGTTGTTGATGTGTCCACATGCACATACGTTAGAATCTGTTATGTCGACTTTATGTAAGTAAGCACCGCGGAAAGAACGTGGAGAAAAGGAATTTGGTTTTTTTTTTTTAATAATTTTAATGATCTTAAACGAGCTCTAGGCCACAGATAAAATGAAATACACACAGGTTTTTTTTTTTTTTTTTTTTTTTTTTAATAATATCCGTCATTTCTATTGGTCGTCGTCGATTGCTAGGATGTCAAAGCGGTTGGGCCTGTCCGCGAAGTACGTTTCCAGAGTTTCACGCCTAGACATTTTTGAGACGTTTTTTACCATTTATGGTTTGTTCTTTCTGCCATGCTAAGCATTTTGCCTTGTCAGTTGAAATATGTTCTGTGCTTGCACAGAGAATACATTTTTTGACGCACGGATCTTCGTCACATTCCGGGAGGCCGCAGTTGATGCACCTCTCTTTGGATTTGCAGGAATTTTTAGTGTGGCCAAGCCTGCGCATTTTAGGCATTGGCGCAGGAGACGAATATAAAAATCGACTGGGAGTCTTACGTGGTCTAAAACTATCACGTTTGGTATGTCTTTACCAATGAAACCTAGCTTAACTGTTTTTGTACTTGTCAGGGTGTTGTCGTCATGGTTTTTCCGCATAAACCGCCTAACCGAATTGATTGGCACTGACGATTGTGCATGAAGTTTTATTTCATTGTCATCGTAATTTGTAGGAATGCCCCTAACTACTCCGTAGGTTTCGAAGGCTGATCTAGGCACAAATGCTTTCAGGTTGTTTTTTTCACCTTAGCGTTTAAAAGAAAATGATTGGCTGCGGCTGCGCTTTTGAACAGAATTTTGTATAGAGTCTTACCTAAGGCATAAATAAGGTCAATATCTCTTATTTTCATGTGCTTTAAAATGTTGAAAAGATTTAAGCCATTTGTCGTTTTTTCATTTGTCATTTCTGCACATGCAGATGAGTCGACAAGCACAAAATACGTACCTGTATACTCAGGTGGGTATAAAATGGTTTCCGCGGTTGTACTTCCCTGTTCTGCGCATGAATGTGTATTTGTGTTTTCGTTTTGTCTAGGTCCGTTGTTCGTGTCACCTATGTCTGTATCTGCACATTTTGGTTTTATATTTTGTGTACCGTTATTAATGGTGGCAGCCCTCGTGTCAGTTCTTTTCTCTTCTAGCTTCTTCCTAACCTCACTATTTTTTTCGTTGGATGCTAAGGAGGCTTTTACTGAAGTAAAATCCTGCATCTTAACGATTCTGATCATCTTTGGTTCCCTTTCCATTTTTTTGATTAGTTTTTGTATTTACCGATACAAAATTGTCTTTTCCCGGTGACGCCGTCGTTTTGGAAAACGAGGACGCCGCTTCGGGTTTGCTTTTTCTTGAGTTAAAATTTAGCATAATGGAAAAGGGGCCAAGTAAATGATATCCTAGTCTACCAGCTAAGCACAGTTTGGGTTGGGCCAAACAGATAACTCACCTGAGGTTGGTTTACATGAAATTATGATGCAATTAATACTTAAAAGTGGCGATATAAATTTGTTTTTTGTTGTTTTAAATTACTTTACTTTCCTTTTTTTTTTTGCTTCGTGCACTTTTGTGCTATTTTAGCACAGTAATTGCCACAGGGCCTTAGTTATTTTACTTTTTTACGCTTATATGCAGCTTGCTCAAAATTTTATATATATTTTTTTCTACTTTAAACTTTTGGAACGGCACTCTTATTGCTTTTTTGTTTTTTTTTGTTTGACCACTTTGTTTTTAGCTCACAACAGACACGTCCACTCACATTTGGGGTTAGGGAAGGAATGAATGTCATATATCTTTTTTTTTTTTTTGTTTAAAATTTGTTGGCCAGAGAGTATGTCTCCACACGCCAGGTATTTTCCCTTGTTTGGTAAATCTGCGATTTGATTAACTACACGAAAGTGTAGAATTACGCTTATATTTGCTAATTTGTGACCTTTCTCGTTTGTTGTCAAGGTATTTTTCGGGAAATTCTGCTTGCTACACGAGCGTGTACGTAATGTGTTTATATATCCAAATATGAACTAATGTGCTTGCTAGCGTGTTCGTTCCAATCCATTGTGAACAATGTGCCAAAAGCCAAGGCTGGTGATGCCATATTGTGGTTCAGTAGTATATCGTATTTCTTGTAGTGCATTTAATTTTTATTTTTATCCTTTTTCTTTTTTTTGATTGTTTATTTGATATTATTGGGATTAAGGGGATACATGGGAGTAGGTGATGCTCGGTGTCAGCACCTTAGGAGCCTCAATGGTCTAAATAGATATATGCGAAACATCTTTTGATGTTAAATTTAGGTATTTTGTTTATTTTAGAAGGTTAATTTAGCTTTCGTATAGAACTCTGCCAGTTGAGTTATTCTTTCCGGGTCAAACCCCCGAAAAATCTGCTCAAAGGCGGTGTAGTTGTTGAAGATGTTAAAGCCTCCTCGGACGTGTTCAAGGAGTCTGCATTTAAAAGTTTTGTGGGTGTAATTGCTTGTCTCCCCACATTCACATAAGTCAGAATCAAGAATGTTAACTTTGTGCACTGTCATAGGTGCTCCCAACGAGAATTCTATTTAAGGCCTTGATTTGTTTTGGGTTTAGGTTGCATTTTCGAAACCATGTTTTGTTTGGTTTGTTCGGAAAGAGTTTGGTGAAAAGAATTTGTTTGTCTGTCGCGTAGTTTAGTACATCTTCGTACCATTTGTCCATGATTTGGTTTTTCATGAGTCTAAGGGTTTCTTCTTTGGAAAGGTTGACTATTATTGTATTATCACAGTTTAGTGCATTTTTTGCAAGGGTGTCGGCTTTTTCATTCCCTTTCATAGCTTTGTGACTGGGAGTCCATATTACATCAACTTTATCAAAATTGTTGTCACTTATTAGTTCGTGGATTTTTAAGATATAGTAGTTTTGTGTGCGATCTTTGGAGAGGAGTTGGCAAGCACCTAGACTGCCTGTGAAAATTGCAACATCGCTATAGTTCTTATCCTTGGCCTGCCGCAGTGCCATATAAACCGCAACTATTTCTCCGAAACATGATGAGGATTTGAGGTTTAGTTTGAAAGTAAATTCGGTATTGTCTGTGTGGTTGTATATTCCACAGCCAGTTGCAGTGGTACCTACAGACGCATCTGTGAAAAAAATTTTGTAGTTGAGGCTTGTGTATTCGTTAAGAAAACTGGCATACATTGATTGTATAATAATGGGGTTTAGGTTGGACTTTTTGTCTGGTAGGGTTGATGTAATTACTTTTAGGTTTGGCGAGGATACGGATGAGTCCACTGTTTGAAATCTGTCAAGAATTGTTTGAACTCTTTATATATCTGGGCGTAGCTAGATTTGGCATTTGGGTTGTTGACTAGCGTTTGCATGAAATTGAAGTCCATGCTAATGTTGTTTGTTATTTCTTTGGCAGTGAGCCATTTGCCTCTTTCTTTGGGTGGGAGTTCGTTAGATAGTGCGTATATCAAAGGCACTGGGGTTGCTGGGGTGAGGCCTAAACATCTCCGAAGAAAGCTGTTTTGGTATGTTTGTACTTTTTTGTTTGTTGTTTTAGCGCAATGTGAAGTGGATGATCTACAATATTCAATTTTACTGCGTACTATGGATTTGTAGAAGTTTAGAGCAACTTGTGGGTGTAGTCCCGATTTAATGGATGTAATAGATTTGAACAGGTTTGAGTTTTTCCTAGATTGGTTTATTATGTCTTTATAGTGCTCGTTGACCGCTAGTGACGCACTGATGTGCCTACCCAGGAATTTAATGTTTCGTACCTGCTGCAGGGATCTGTTTTGATAAGTGATATCGAAGTTTGAGTTGTTACTTTGGTTTAAAGCCATAACCTTTGTTTTGTCGGGATTGAATAACAAATTGAGTTGTTGACATAGATTAGAGAAGTGGGTGAGTTTGGTTTGTAGGTTTGCTGCGGTCTGTTGCAGGTTTTTGTGCGATGACATAAGGATAAAATCGTCCGCAAATTGGTACAATTTTGTGTTTGCGTCCTCAATAATGTGCAAGTTTTTTGTATCGAGATTAAACAGACAGGGGGAAAGGCAGCTTCCTTGTGGGAGTCCATCGTTTGTCATTATTGTTTCTTTTCCTAGTTGTAAGCTTCTGCAGGCTAGGAAGTTTGTGATCCAACTGATGTAGTGTTCCTCTAGGTTTGTATTTTCTAAAATGCTTTTGAGGCGTTTGATGCTCACACAGTTGTACTCATTACTAATGTCCGTCGAACAGATAAGGACTTTGAGACCCTGGTCTTTAAGAACTGCGGCTTCATGTAATAGGTAGTTGATATATACTGTTGCTGTTTTTTTTCCTATAGGCGAAAGAGTGATTGGGAAGAATTTGATTTGCTTCTATGAACTTGGAGATTCTATCCTTGATGCATAGGTTTATGCATTTCATGAAAACGGGTATGAGTGAAATGGGTATGAAGTTATTTAAATCACTTAGGTCTTTGCCTTTCTTAGGGATGGGAACTATCTTCGTTGTTCTCAATTTTTCGGGTATTTGATTTGTAAGGAAGGCATTATTTAACGCAGTTCTTATGTTATTGAGCATTGGATCCGGTAGGGCTCTTAGCATCGCATATGTAATGCCATCCACCCCTCCCGCAGACTTCTTCCTTTTGCTAGTCAGGATATCTTTGAGTTCCTCAAAGCTAATCGCGAGTGAGTTTATTGGGATTGTTTCAATGTTAAACGGGAGGATTTCTGATGAGGGGACTTGCTCTTTTAGAATTTGAAGATAGTCCTTTTCGTTGTCCGGGGACCATTCGAGGTTGTTGGAGTTTTTGAAGTCACCCCTCATAGCCTTGACAAATCTCCAAGATTCCGTCGCGGATGGATCTGAGTTGAGTTCTTTGATTTTTGCTTCAAAGCTTTTTGTCTTGGCTAATCTAACTTCCTTCTTCCAGTCCTTTTTGGAATCCTGTAGGGCTTGTAGATTTTCTGGTGAGGGGTGGGTTCTACATTTTTTAAAAGCGATTTTAAGGAACCGATATTTTTTGGCGATGTTCTCGTCCCACCATGCTTTGGGAACATACTTTCCTTTGACCACATGGGTGGCGGCTTTTATTTCCTGGTTGAATTTTTGGTGAATGTCATCAAAATCAGGTTCAAAGTCAATTTGTTTGAGATTTTTCATAAGTTTTTTGGTAGAACGGAATTTTATACCTAACGTTACTATTGACTTTGTTTCGATGACAATCGGGAGGTGGTGACTACCACCAAGCCTCATACTATCCACCTTCCATGAAAAAGGGATGTTTGAGTTAGAGAAGGATAGGTCTAGTACCGATCCCGTGTTGGACGTTTCGTCAGATATGAAAGTGGGTGAGCCATTGTTGAGGCAGGTGAAGTTGAATTCCTCCATTATATTTTGCAGGTTATTTCCTCTGCACGTTTGGACCGAGTCCCCCCCAGATTCTAGCTCTCGCATTGAAATCCCCCAGTATAAGAACGTTATTTTGATGTTCAAGGAAGGACAGAAGTTTAGTGATTTCCACCTTAAAGGGTTCTATCGTGATTGATTGTGGAAAATATATTGCACAAATTATTAGATTTGGTTTGAGGTTGGTTGTTTTAATTATAAGGATGTCCTTGTCTGTACTGTAGCTGATTTTATGAAATTTTATTGTCTTTTTTAAAAGAATTGCGACTCCACCGTAGCCGTCATTTCTGTTTTTCTCCAGGATGTTGTAATTTATAATGTTTCTATGAGTTTGTTCCTGATTGGTGAATACCTCACTCGGGCAACCTATATCTATGTCATTCCGATTTAGGTGGTATTCTACTGTGTTTATGTTGGCTTTGAGAGATTGGCAGTTATATTGTAGAACTTTCAGCGCGCCTTTTGTGAAGGTTAAAATGAGGGGACGTCAGCCCCTGTTTGTATTGCAAGGATATCTTCATTTAATGCATTTGCATGAAATTTTTCTTTTATTTTAGCCATTTTTGCCAGGGCATCTCCCGGGTGCTTCCTAACTCCTTCCCTTTGTAGACTTTGGAACAGATCATTTATCATCTTTTCCATCTCTGTGACTCTTCCCTTAAGGTATTCTGTTGTGTTGTATACTGGCACTATTTTATTTTTTTCCCTAAATTCTGTGGTCCGGTGGTTCAGTTTTTTTTCAGTGTTGGCTTTTTGAGCTACTGTGTTGTACCTAACTTTTGTGATTTTTCTGTTTATTGTGAGGTCCCTGTCAATTGTATTGTTCGATGTACCTGGCAGATAGGGAAACTGTGTGTCGTCGACTGCCAGTAGTGAAAATTGGTTAGATCTGTCCGAGAAGTATGTGTCTAGAGTTTCGCGTCTAGAGATTTTTTTTATGTTTTTTACGAAATTTATTGTCTGCTCCCTTTCCCATGCCGAACATTTCAATTTGTCCGTTGAAATGTGTTCAGTACTTGTGCAAAGAATGCATTTTTGTGCGCAGTTGTCGTTGCTGCATTGGGGGAGGCCACACTTGATGCACGGTTCTTGGATTTACATGAGTTTTGAACATGGCCAAGCCTACCGCAGTTTAGACATTGACGTAAGGGGGGAACAAAGAAGGCAACTGGAATTCTGGCATAATCCAGTGTAATGATGCTTGGTATGTCGTTTCCAATAAAGCCTAATTTAGCTGTTGTTGTCGGTAGAAGTGTATTTTGAGTGTGGTTTTTGCGCATAAAACGCTGAACTGAGTTAATTGGTATGTGGGATTGTATATGTAGTTTTAATTCTGCCTCGTCGTAAGTTATTGGAATGCTTCTAATTACTCCATAGGTTTCAAAAGCGGATCTGGCTACAAATGGTTTAAGACCTATTTCTTAAATTTTTTGATTGAGTAGAAAATTATTTGCAGCGGCAGCATTTTTAAAAATAATTTTGTATAGCGATTTGCCTATGGCATAAATGAGATGGATGTCTTTGATTTTAAGATGTTTTATGCAGTTGAATAGATTCAGGCCATTTGTAATTTTTTCGTTTGTCATTTCTTTGCACGCTGATGACTCAACAAGTACGAAGTATATGCCGTTGTAATTAGGTGGGTATAAGACAGTGGTCGTATCTGTATTTCCCCTTTGTGCGTGATGGTGATTGTATGTGCTTTCATTTTGTCTTTCTTGTACGTTGTTCGTATTGTCCATATATGTACCCGTAAGATTTTGTGGTGTGTTTTTTGTACCGTTATTAATGGCGGGAGCCATTGCGTCATTTCTTTTTTCCATGTCTTTTTTCCTAACCTCATTTTTTTTCTCGCAGGATGCTAATAAGGATTTTGCTTTCGTAAAATCCTGCATCTTGACTATTTTGATAAGCTTTTGTTCCGTTTCTTTTTTCGCTTTTGTAGATTTTGCGTTTAAACATGCAAAATTGTCTGTACCCTGTGGATGTCGAGGGCGTCGTTTCGGGTTTTGATTTCTTTCCAGTCAGCATTTTTAAGAAAATGTGTAGTTTAGAAAAGAAATGGAACACGTATAAAGGTTAGGGCCTAGACTACACCACCTCGACTTGCTAAACTTTTTGGTTTTTTGAAAAACAGAATCACTCCCCTGGTTAGGTTTCAAAGAAAGAGACAAATGTCCTGATGGGACTCCGTTTAATTATTTTTTATGTTGGCGCCTAAGGAAGAGGAGTCACTTGCGCGCAGACACGTCCACGTACTTTGTTTGCAAGATTGGGAGAGGACTCTATTAGTATTATGTGTATTATTTAATTTATTGCACTTTTTAAAGTTGTTTTACGACATTCAATCAAATTTTTGTCAAGATTTTAAAAATTCACCCACGTGCGTGGGTTTTGCGACTCCTTGCAGCGGCAGTTTTGAGCTGGTTATTTGTATTTGCAGACGCTTGTTTGCTTCGTTTTTATTGTGATTTCAATATATTAAAGGCAATTGCAATTGCAATTGTAAAGTCCGATTATAAAAATTTTAAGTGTGCTTTATCACTTTTTCTTTCGTTGCCGATTTGATTTAGCGGACTTGAAAATTGTTGCGAACTGCACCGGTCAAGAGTTTACGAAAGAGTGATATAATCAGCCCAATTCTAAACGAAAATTCCGTGCGAGTTTTCTCCCTTCTCCCATTCCTCGTATTCTAAATAAAAATTCCTTGTGAGTTTTTTCACTTCTCCCTTTCCTCCTATTCTGAACAATGTTCGAAAAAGCGGAAACCGGTTATGGGAGAAAAGTAGGTATTATGAATGTGAGGGAGAGGGAGATTTCTCTGCCATTTCATAGGAGTTTTTTCACTTGTTAAATTAAAGGGAATGCATCAAAATAGTTAAAGAAATTGGTTATTTTAAGAAAGAACACTTATTTGTACAAATTTGTGCTAAAAGATGTATTTATATTCTACCACAATATTCTCACTGTTAATACAACAACAACTACAACCACAATATTCTTTATTTTAAGTTGAAAAGTATATCATAAGCAACGGTAGAGCTCTTGGTATACAAATTTGATGCAGCCATCCAGAAATTGCGCAAGGATTTTCTAATAAGGCTTAAATAGATTTTGGCATATGATGAAGGGCGAATTCAACTCAACTTGGCCGCCAGAAAATTGCTTTGCTGAATGAAAGCAGGCAACTCCTGCAGATTTGTGTTATGCGGCCGTCTTCTTCTTATGTTCCGCTGTTGATGTTGCTATGGCACCAATTCATTACTCATTTCAGTGAATACCACATGAAATGCAATAAATACTGTGCAATGTTTATATTTTATTCCTTAATTTCCAACAAATTTGCAACAATAATTAAACTTTTCAATTTTTTAAACAAAATAAGAAATGTGCAACGAAATTTCAATTGACAAAACAGCTGACTTCGAAAATTCGAAATTCCTATTCCCCAATTATTGTTCTCCCTAGGAGAACAGAATTGGAGGAATTTTTCCGCGGGAATAAAAAAATCCGCGAGAACAAAATTCCGCGAGAATATTTAGAATTGGTCTGAATATCTTTAATAACAAATCACTTTTGTAAATGCTTAAATTTTCGCCACAAATTTATCAGCTGTTCATTTATCTGTCAAATCATCACTTTCTTAGGTTGGCAGCACCAATTCAACTTCAACTGAAATAAGTTGTAATTCGTAATACCAAACAGGAGTTGAGTTGTCTGAAAGTTGAGTTGTTTTAATTACAACCCAACTAAGTTGAATCTTATACCGTACTAGGGGCATTAATAAACTTAGTTTACGTACTTATCTGGACTCACTTTATCTTGGTATTAAAAATGGCCGAAATCCGTCTATGACCACGCCCACTTTTTCGATATCAAAAATTTCGAAAAATGGAAAAAATGCCATAAGCCTATACCAAATACGAAAAAGGGATGAAACATGGTAATTGGATTGGTTTTTTGACGCAAAATATAACTTTGGAAAAAACTTTGTAAAAAGGGTGTGACACCTACCATATTAAGTAGAAGAAAATGGAAAAGTTGTGCAGCGCGAAAGCAAAAGCCCTTGGAATCATGGCAGGAATACTGTTCGTGGTATTACATATATAAATCAATTAGCGCTAGCCGACAGATGATGTTCTGGGTCACCCTGGTCTACATTTTGGTCGATATCTCGAAAACGCCTTCACATATACAACTAAGGGCTACTCCCTTTTAAAACCCTCATTAACACCTTTCATTTGATACCCATATCGTACAAACACATTCTAGAGTCACCCCTGGTTATGCGTTCATTTTCCTACATGGTGATTTTTCCTTAATTTGTCTCCAAAGCTCTCAGCTGAGTATGTAAAGTTCGGTTAGACCCGAACTTAACCTTCCTTACTTGTTTATTTGATAATTTTAAGAAACTCGTATTTTCGAGCATGAGAGTAAAAAGTTCGAAAGAAAAATGATTAAAAAAGTAAATTAATAAAAAAATATCAAGAGAAATTTTTGAAAAATTAAATAATAAACTTAACTATAAAATTCGAAAAACAAATGTGAAACATTTTTATGACAACAAATTCAAAGTAACCTCGAATTTTATTAAAATGAATCGTTTTTTTAGAACAATATCGATTCGGTTGATTTTCAGAACAGGCCTGTAGATTACCAATGAATGTGGTTTGACTTATAACCCATTAGGATTATCAAAGAACATGTTTTACAACAATGGGTTATCGATACTAACAACTGTTCGAAGCGGTGCAATTTGCTAAAGCTCAAAGAACTTTCCGCATTCTTGTTAATATCAAATTTGATCAATCCCTTAACCTTTTTTCTTGCTTGCCGTTCTACGCAGTTTTTTTGCAAACTTACCTGACGACTTGAACTATTATGAGCTGGCGGTGGTGCAACTGCAGCGCGATTATATGCATACGTGGGTGTCGCTTGTGAAACAAATACAGTCGGACGACGATACATATCGCCCTGTGCATAAATGTCCGGTTGTAACAATACAGTCGTAGCAGTATTTGGCGAACCGCCCAATGGTGTATTCGCTTGATGTTGATGATGTGGCGGCTGTGATTGTTGCTGTTGTGTTACTGATGGAGCAACAACCTGTACAGCTGCATGTGTTTGCTGTTGACGATGATACATTTGTGGTGCACCCCAAGACGGTGGTCCAGCAGCAGCACTTGAAACTGCACCAATAGCCGCAGACGACGAGGTCTTCGAGTGAGCTAAAGGTGGAGCAGCTGCTGTCGATGATGATGATGATGAATGTTGGGCATAAGCCGAAGCGGCTGCACCTGATGGTGCAGTAGAAGTGACTTCGCGTTTATGATGTGCTGGTGGTACCTGTGTTGCGGCAGCTGCCCACGAAGAACGTTTATTATCTACAACAACTGTGTTGGTTTGTTGTGGTGGATATTCATAAAATTCAGCTGGCTCCTGTTTGGTTGGCAAATGTGGCAAACTTGCTGTTTGATTACCTAAGCTGCTGCTGCTGCCGCTGGTGCAGCCAGCGCCACCACCATGATTGTAACAATCATTTTGAGCCATGGCTAATATACGTTTCTTTTGCGATTGTCCTGGTTCATATTTTATATTCGGTTGTTGTTGTGATTGTGGAGCAGGTTGCTGGTATTGTGGTTGCTGTTGCGGCGGTGGAGGTGCCTGTTGTGGCTGTGAAATCGGTTGCTGATGCTGATGTTGTTGCTGCTGAGGCGGTTGTTGTTGTTGCTGCTGCTGGTGCTGTTGATGGTGTTGATGCTGATGATGATGATGGTGTGATGCTGATGTCGATTGTATTTGTTGATGCTGATGTTGGTGTTGTTGTTGCCTGGGACTATTACCGCCACTATGTACATGATGACTTCCACGGCGACGCATATCATCTGTATCGTTGTCACCACCTAGGGTTACGCATGGGATTACTAATTGTACATGTTTGCTGTGACGATGAGCAATGCTTGATGAGGCATTGGAGGAGGAAGATAGTAAGGGTGGAAAGGAGGAATTGGTTGTGCTTTGATTAGATGTTGGATGAGTAGAAGAAATGTTAGCAGTATGATTTGAGGATAAGGTAGAAAAGGAAGTGTTGCTAGCAACATGAGATTGGTGATTATTTTTGCTGCTAACGTTGATGTTATTATTACTATTATAATGGTGGTGGTTGTGGGTGGAAGTAGAAGTAGAATTGGAGTTGGTGTTGGTTGCGGTAGTGGATGCGGATTTATGAGAGATGCTGTCGCAATTGCTAGCCACATGTTGCTGCTGCTGTGGCTGTATTGATTGTTGCTGCTGGTTTGAATTTGCAATATATTGCGTTTGCATAAGTGTCTGTGTCGGCGTCTGATGGTTTTGGTGATGATGATGGTGCTGATTATTTTGATGATGCGATTGCGTATGTGTATGGGAATGTGGAAGCGTTTGTTGCTGAGCCGAGCATGCAGCTACGCCAACGGCATTATCTGCACCAGATCCTGCACCAAATCCAGTTCCACTTCCGCTTCCGCCCAACACAGCCGCAGCATTGGATGCTGTACTACGACTGGCGGTGTCATATTGATTGTTACTATTACTACTACTATTGTTTTGATTATTACAATTTTGATTATTTAAGCCACCGCTTTGACTATTATTACTATTAATGTTATTGCTATTGCTACTATTGTTGCTACTAATCGAACTACTTGAACATTTGATGCTGATATCAGCAGCGTTATGGGTTAAATTTGAATGCGAATGCGAAAATGTTTGTGCTTGTGGCTCATGCAATAATAATTTAGCTTTTGAATGATTAGTGATGGTGCTAGTACTACTATTTGAAGGCGTTGAAGTGGATGTTGATGCATTACCATAAATATTTGCCGCTTGATGCTGTGTATGCGAATGCTGTGATTGCGAATGCTGCAATTGCTGTGGCGGTGGCTGTTGTTGTTGTGGCTGAGGCTGCGGTTGCGGTTGTGGCGGCTGTGCCTGATGATGGTGGTGGTGGTGATGTGCATGCTGTGAGTGTGGTTGTTGTTGTTGTTGTTGCGACAAAGATTGTTGGTGATGATGCCCACTAGCACGGCACAATGTTGAAGATGAAGAGTGTTGTAATAAAGCTGGATTTGTTTGCGATTGCGCATGTGCACGTTGTTTCATTACTGGTGGTGCTACCGGTGCTGGTGGAGCTGGTGGCTCATTGCCTTCATCCTCGCTATCAGAAATTGTTATGACAGCTGATGGAGATGGCGTATCATGTATAGTTATCGTCTGTTGCTTTACAATAGCGCCATGATGTTGATGCGGATGTTGCACTGCTGGCGCCGTATGCTGATGGGTTTGCGTGTGGTGACCTTGGTGATGATAATTGCCACTGCCAACACCACTATTATTGCCACTACAATTGTTGACAATGTGATGATTGCTATTGCTATAGCTGCCACTGCTACCACCACTACCACTGCTGCTGCTAATAACATGCTGTTGATTAGCCGAGTTGCCGCTGCTGCTATGATGATGATGTCCACCGCCATTGCTGCTCTGACTAACAATGTCTGCAAATAGGTAAAGAGAAATAGTGTGCGGTGAATTAGAAATGTAAATGGTACAATGTACGGTCGCTCACAGTGGAATTGAGACAGTGAAAATTATTTATTTGGTTTTTTTTATTTCCGGACAGGGTGGATAATTGATATATATTGGAAAAAATTTTCCTCATAACTTGTAAAATTGGAATTGAAGACATCCCGGTCTATGCGTTATGCCATCTTCAGTGACATTATTTGTTCATCGACCCATTTTCGAACGAAAAATTGCTCTGAAGACCGCAAGAAACGATAGAAAAGCGTTTCCATACACATCGGTATATATGTTTTCCTTTGAATTCACGAACTATTGCCACTACAAATTTTACTACTACATAAACAATGACGTACTTTTAAGCAATTTTTAAAGTTGTCCCAGTTTATCACAAATTTGATATCAATTTTCGAATTAAAAAACACACAAAATTTTAGAAAAATATTTCAGCCCTAAGAAAAATTGTGTTAGAGGAAAAATTTGACTGTGAGTAACCGTAAATAGAATCCATGCAATGATTTCTCCCTTACTACTGGACGAAGCTGAAGTAATAACGGGACCAGCGTTACTATTATAGCCACTACCATAGTTGCAATTATGATGACTATGATATTGAGGTGAAACGTGAGAGGCGCGATTATAGCGTTGTTGATGTGGCGGTGAACTCTCTTTAACACGCTTCTTAACCGGCGACAATTGATTATTTTCCTTTTTGTCGTGGCGTGGCACACGATATGAGTTGCTCTTGCTACTGTAAAACAAAAAAACCAAAATTCAATAAAATATAAATTTTCATTTCAATTACACAGCACTTACACTAAGTGCTGCACTGGCGACTCTTTCTTGAGATCATTTCTTGGTATATTTAAATGGTGTTTCGGATAAATTTCCTCTACGTTCAAAAATGGTGCCGAATCAACAATCAACGAATGTGCTGGCGCTTGTTGCCAAGATGGCACCAATGCCATTTGTCGTCCCGTCTGCGGCCAAGCTACCCCACTTGCTTGCACACGATTTGTTAATAGCATACGTTGTCCTGATGCTGGCTCAACCATTGACACTGGTACAGGCACATTGACATACTGCTGTGGAGGAACCTTTGAAATTATTGATTTTCATTTATATTTATAAAAGGTCAAAATCGGGTCTATGATACGTACTTGCAATGGTGGTTGCATTGTTGCACTACCAACAACAACATGTTTGGTGGGACTGGGCATAGCTTGATATGATGGTGGGCATAAAATGTTCAATTGATGCTGGAATGCATCGGCACGTCCTTGCGCATATTGACGTCCTACATTACGGCCACCATAGATTTGATAGAGACCCTCATAGGCTAATGGGCGTTCACGCACCAAACGCTGCACTTGACTGGTCAGCTGATTGTTGATGGTAAACGTCATATTCTCTGTGGCGTTGGGTACAAAATTGGTTACTAAAGTTGAAGCTGGTTGTACACTGGAAGGAAAAAACAATTATTTAAAAAAGTTTGCGGAACCAAGTATTACAAAAAAAAAAAATCGAATAAAACAAGAAAAATAACTTATTAGCAAACAAATAGTTGGAAACACTTTCAAGTTAACTATGAAAATATTTTGGAAAAAATTTAAATTTACTTAAAAAAAATTATTAAAAAATAAAATAATTAAAAGGAATTTAAACAAATGACAAAAACAAACTTAAGGAAAAAAGCAATATATAAATATTAAAATAAAAAACAGATAATTTTAAAAGCAAATATTTATATGAGAAAAAAAAATAGTTTTAATTACCCATTAGTGCAAAATTTTAATATAAAAAATAGAAAAAAAATTAAAAAAGAAAAAAAACCAATAAAAATTTATATGCAATTCATAAAAAAAAAGCATATGAAAAATTAAAAAAATATATACATATATATATGTATATGGGGTATTCCATCCCATTTCGACCAATTTTGAACCCGACCCCTTTAGAATTGGCTGAAAATATTTCTTCTTTTTCGAGCTTATTAAAGACGTTTTTCAGAATTTTTCACATTTTTTCATGCAACTCAAAAAAAGTTATGAATTTTTAAAAAAAACACCGGTTTTGTTTTCAAAATGCTATAACTTTTTCAAAATTGACCGTTTGGGATCTTTTTTTTTTTTAAAAATGTGTTTTTAAATGTACTTTTCGGAAAAAATACAAAAAAATTTTTAAAGTTTTTTTTGTAATTTTTCAGTTTTTCGAGATTTTTCGAATTTCGGCATTTTTTTTCTCATAAAAAACTTCAATCAATTCTGCAATCATCCACTAATCCCGGAGTAGGCAGATTATTATTATTTTTTGTTATTTAATTGAAAAAAACTAAAAAAATTTTTTTGTATTTTTTCCGAAAAGTACATTTAAAAACAAATTTAAAAAAAAAGATCCCAAACAGTCAATTTTTGAAAAGTTATAGCATTTTGAAAAAAACACCGTTTTTTTTTTTAAATTCATTACTTATTTTGAGTTGCGACACCGTTTTTGTTTTCAAAATGCTATAACTTTTTCCAAAAATTGACCGTTTGGGTTTTTTTTTTTTTTAAATTTGTTTTTAAATGTACTTTTCGGAAAAAATACAAAAAAATTTTTAGTTTTTTTTTCAATTACATAAAAAAAAAAAAAAATAATCGGCCCACTCCGGGATTAATGGGGATGATTGCAGAATTGATTGAAGTTTTTTATGAGAAAAAAAATGGCGAAATTCGAAGAATCTCGAAAAACTGAAAAATTACAAAAAAAAAAAAACTTTAAATTTTTTTTTGTATTTTTTCTGAAAAGTACATTTAAAAACAAATTTAAAAAAAAAAGATCCCAAAAGGTCAATTTTTGAAAAAGTTATAGCATTTTGAAAACAAAAACGGTGTTTTTTTTTAAATTCATCTTTTTTTGAGTTGGATGAAAAAATTTGAAAAAATTCTGAAAAACGTCTTTCGTAAGCTAGAAAAAGAAGAAAAACTTTCAGCCAATTCTAAAGGGGTCGGGTTCAAAATTGGTCGAAATGGGATGGAATACCCCATATATATTCGCGGTTGTTGACTAAAAAAATAATAGAAAATAAATTTTAAAAATAAATATTTCAAAGTTATGAGAAAATCAAAACAAACATAAAATCAACAAAAAAAATTTTTATGACAAACAATAACAAATAAAAACAAAACAAAAAAAGCAAGAAAACAAAGTATTTGAATGGGAGGTGTCAAGTGTTTATTAGTAAAATTGGGGTTTTATTTCAAATTTCAATTTTACAAAACTGTTCAAAGCACAAGGAGTTTTCAATTTGCTTCATGTTTTATTGAGGAGTATTAATAATCACGAAGCTATTAACTGCCAGGGCCACACTTCTACATATACATATCTACTAAACAACGACTCAAGTATAGAAATTCCGAGTGTATAGACAAACAGCAACTTTTCGGAATAAACTTGACTTGAAAACTGCAAAAACACTTTCCGAAAGTGTTTAGAACTTTTGGTGGAGAGCCCGTCCTTAAATTTGGATAATGAAATCCTCTAGCTACCATCAGACAATGAGCTTGCTTGCCAGGATTATGTGAATTTATCATTATTGTAAGTAAGTTCGAAAACACTATTTCCGAAACCATTCTAAAGGCAGTTGGTCAGTTACGAGTTATTCTACTGACTAAACATCAATCCAGCGTCCATATTCCTCATGTAAAAAATAATGAAAAAAAGCTTGGCACAGGGTCACGTCGGAGAATATGGCAGAAGTAGTTTAACTGCGGGTTATGCTCAAGCTCAAAGTTCACTGTTTGGTGTCTTTGAATTATTCGAAAAGTGATATATTACACTGTGCAACAACCAGCTGGGTATTAGACCAAACCCACATCTTTGTAGAGAGTAAGGCTTATGTAGACAAAGTACTATCTCCGTTTTTCGAAGTTAGCCTCCAAAAAATAGATATTGGCTTTCGAAGTTCGAAATTCTACATTTCGAAACTTTATTTTTCTTGTTAACGCATTCAGCAAATTAAAAAAGTAAAAATGTGGTCGTTGGCCCTCCTTTTCCTTTTATTGGAATGGTTGTATTCTTTTTTTGAAAAATTACAGTACGAGCAATTCCAGTGCAGAATATGTGCAGACATGAAAGTAGTAGCCACTATCATGGGACTATCTGACTTTTCACCTCGTATAACAGCTGTTATACTAAATTTCGCAAAAAAGTATTCAACCTTTCAAATAAGGGAAAAGAGCGGACCACGACCACATTTTTACTTTTTTAATTTGCTGAACGCGTTAACAAGAAAAATAAAATTTCGAAATGTAGAATTTCGAACTTCGAAAGCCGATATCTATTTTTTGCAGGCTAACTTCGAAAAACGGAGATAGTACTTTTTATACTTAAGCCTTAATCTCCTCAAAAAATTTGGTTTGGTCCAATACGCAGAAAAAAAGTTGATTTTGTCGTATAGTGTTATGAAAGGTTAACATAAAAATTCGTACATTTTTCATTAAACACTACGACAAGAAAACTAATCCACAAATTAAACCAAAAGAAATTTAGCACTACTGGGCATACAAACATTTATATTATTCAATTCTGCTGAAGAAATACTTACGTATGGAAATCACCGCGACGGCATACTTCCATCATTTGTACTGAAGCTTTCACATTATTGCAATAGACATAGTCAACTAGGTGAGTGAGGCGTACAAAAGAGTGATTCAATGCCTCAGCTGGCGTAAGTCGTCTTTCTTGATCGATAGTTAGCATACGTTTTAGCAGATCAATAAATTCACGACGATCCGTCTTTTCGGCCAATAATTGACCACCCTCCAAATCGGTAGGCACATTTACCTGACCAATATCATCCAAACAATTAAATATATATTTGCGTGCCTCTTTGCTTTTTGTATTCGTTTCGGCTTCATGTTCTTCGGTGGTCTTTAAACGCCAAAATGGATAAGTCGAATCGACGTCACGATAGAAAAATTTCGATGTCTTTGAGGCGCTATTCAACATATGTTCGGTGGGCAGACCCTGCGTTTGTGATATGTACCTTAAAAAATAAAATAATAATATGATGATATTTATACATTTTACAACGGTGTGAAATTAATAATTCTTCTGTACATGTTTGACTTACCTTATTTGATCGAACTCAGATGAGCCCGGATATAACGGCCAACCCAAAAACAGCTCCGCCACTACACAGCCTAAGGACCACATGTCTATTGCCTCACAAAATGGTAAACCCAATATGATTTCTGGTGCACGATAATAACGCGATTGCAGGTAAGTATTGCAAACCGTTTTGCTAACATGTGAAGCGCTACCAAAATCAATTACCTTTACCCTATTTGGAAGATGTTGATAGATAACAATACACAGTATGGATGAGTCGAAATCAAATAGAAGTTTCAAGTTTTTTTTTTAGTTACTTACCGGTATGGCTGTCTCACAGGATCTACTAGCATTATATTTTCCGGCTTCAAGTCTGCATGAATCAATCCAAGTTGTTTCAGTTTCAGCAATGCCGTTAGGACCTAAAAGAGGGGAGTAATGAATAGTAAGTGGTTTAAAACGAGGAATTCAAATATCATAAAAGATAATTAACGAAATTTCGCATAGATAATAAAATTAGGTTTCTATGTATTTATTCTCATTTTTTGTATTTTTTACCTTATTTAAAGCCACCATTGATTTCAATATACTTCTTAAGCATTTTATTATACTCTCACAGCAGTTTTGCCTATAAAGCTTACAAAGAGGGATATAAACCAACGCATCAGATTGGCTGTGGATGAACACAAGCGCGCGAAATGGCAGGGGCACCTACGCGGTTGTAACCTCTCTGCCGGTGTAGGTAAGCTTTGGTCCACCTTAAAGTCGCTTAGACAAATTTTCTTCTAATTGAAAAACCTTATTTCTAAAATTTTGATGTCGCGGGGATACGATAAAGTGCTATCGGATGCGAAAAAATGCGCGAGCGCTTTCTGCTGACAATATATAATGCATTATACGGTCGACAGAGATAGACGGAGGGCCAACAGACACGCAAATAAAACCCCAGTGGGTTAGGGGTTCAGAATATACCCGCGGTAGGTATGCCTGTCGTAAGAGGCGACTAAAATACCAGATTCAAGGGGCTGTGTAGCGCAACCTTTCAGGTTGCCAGCGCAATATATAGCTTCTCCAAACCCAATTGTCAACCTCACCTATCCGCGGCGAATCCTGTTTCACTAACAGACGAGGTTCTGGCGACCCCAAACTCCTCATGGAACTTGGGGGTGGGGAGGGACGGAATGGCCTGAAGGTTTAATGTGGCCACATAAATCGTTCCCGAGATGGTCGGGCTAGCACCTTAATGGTGCTATGGTACCGGAGCGTACCGGATTTGTATCCGGCAAAGGACCATCACATCGATAACACTCCCAAAAGCCTTCGGGGAGCAACCTTATCGCTACAACAACAACAACAACACGCACATAAACATAAATTCAGCGCGTCTGCAATTACCATCACCGCCAAAGAGATTGAGGATGCCATCGCCCATGTTAAACCATCCAAAGCATTGGGCCCAGACGGCATAGCCATGCCGATGCTTAAACGCCTAGGGAAAGAGGGGTTCAAATATTTAGCACATGTCTTCAACCTGTCTCTTTCCATTGAAGCCATTTTGCTCCCCTACTTGAAAGCAAATTTGCAGCTAGCCATCAGCATAGCTTCAGAAAACACCATAGCACAACCACCGCGCTAAATGCCATTAGCACCCAGATAAATTGCGGTTTAAATCAAAACCCCCACCATAGAACAGTACTCGTTGCGCTAGACCTATCAAAAGCTTTTGATACGGTCAACCGTGGCACGTTACTGCAAGACCTGTAAGGATCTACTCTTCTCCCATGTCTTAAAAGGTGTACCGCCAATTATCTGGGTGGTCGGCAGGCATCGGTGCAATTTAGAAACGAAACATCAAAATCAAGAAGAGTTAAACAAGGGGTGCCACAGGGTGGTGTCCTATCCCCACTTTTCTTTAACTTCTACATATCAAAGCTACCTTCGCCACCAGAAGGAGTTGCTATCGTTTCCAACGCCGATGACTGTACAATAATGGCCACAGGCCGAGGCCCACAGATCGATGAGCTTTGCAACAGAATAAACGGCTACCTCCCTGATCTCTCCCGTTTTTTTCGCCTCGCGAAACCTGGCATTATCACCGACTAAATCCTCAGCGGCCACTGTGGTTTGATGGTAGCGTGCTCCTCCTACCACACCGTATGCCCTGGGTTTACAGCCCGGGCAAAGCTACATCAAAATTTTAGAAATAAGGTTTTTCAATTAGAAGAAAATTTTTCTAAGCGGGGTCGCCCATCGGCAGTGTCTGGCAAGCGCTCCGGGTGTATTTCTGCCATGAAAAGCTCTCAGGGAAAACTCATCTGCCTTGCAGATGCCGTTCGGAGTCGGCATAAAACATGTAGGAGGAGCACGACGCAAATTGGAAGAGAAGCTCGGCCTTAGATCTCTTCGGAGGTTATCGAGCCTTACATTTATTTATTAAATCCTCAGCGACCTTATTTACAACATGGACGTCCCAAATGTCGACTACATTGAACATCCACGTCGATGGCACTACGCTACCGACTGTCCTTCACCCCAAAATCTTGGGTGTGACGTTTCATTAAGGATCTACATTTTGGTGAGCATGCAGCCGCAATTGTACCGAAAATCCAGAGCCGTAATAAATCCTCAAATCTCTTGCTGGCAGTACTTGGGGAAAAGGCAAAGAAACGCTCATTACCACATACAAAGCAATAGGCCAGCCGATTGCATGCTACGCGTCCCCTATATGGTCGCCAAGCCTAAAAACTACTCACTGGAAGAAGCTACAGGCCTGCCAAAATACTGCTATCAGAACCGCCACGGGCTGTCTTCTTATGTCATGTGGGGACACATTGCAAGCGGGGCATACATTTTGTATGTCGGGGTTGATTCTGGATAGGTATGAGTTTAACCTGTTACAGTATCCTGGTCGAAGTTGAGCTAGAGTGACTCGTGTTTCCCTGAGGAGTATGCGTTCCTCTTCCGCTAGTTTTGGGTACTGTTCTTTGAGTACTGTATTCACCGGGCAATTCCTGGCATAAAGGTCCGACGCCTATTTGTGGATATCACTGAGGACCTGCTTGTGCTTTTTTGCTTCATACGACTGTGTTCTCAGCTGCCGTATTTCCTCATAATGTTTACGGAGATGACCCCTTAAGCCCCTGCGAGGTTTAGCCTCATCAATCAGATGTCTGTTTGGATGGCCAGGTTTCTGGGTATTCAACAGAAACTGTTTGTTCAGCATTTCATTTCTCCACCTAATGGGGAATACTCTCGCCTCATTGTGTAGGTGGTGTTCTGGGCACATAAGAAGATAGCCCGTAACGGTTCTGAGCGCATTATTTTGGCAGGCCTGTATTATCTTCCAGTGAGTAGCCTTTAGGCTTGGTGACCAAAGGCTCCCAAGGAGCGACTCGGGATTTTTCTCTACATAAGCAGCTCTCGTCTCTGCTACATAAGCATCTATACAAACAAGATCGCTCACAGTTTACTGCGACATGTAGTAGCGGACTCGTAAAGTAAAAGTCATCGCAACTAACCTGCAAGGCCGTTTGCTCATCCGCCTATGTAGCTAGCGGTTTACTGCGCCATTTAGTGCTACTTAGTCGCACTTTTGCTTTAGATGTCTTATTGTTGCCCCAAAAAGCGAAATATATTTGGAAGGTGCCTCATAAATTTGGAGCATCGCTCATTGATGAAGGAACCGAGACTCCTTGTCTCGATAAAGTAATAAGGTAACTCCGAGTAGTGGGCAAAAGAATTTCGATATGTAGAAATTAAACAACATATGGACCACCACCCTGTAGACCAGCTTGTTTAATCTTTTTAAATTGGATGTTTTTTTCTGAGTTCCACTGATAACTTGAGATATGAGTGAAACGCAGGACGGAGTATCTAAGCGAGAGACACAAACCCCCTCTGGGTGACTTCCCAGCTTTCAATACGGTTAGCACTTCTGCATGTTGCCATAGCTGGATACGGAATAATTTCTGTTATTCTGTCTGCCGATTTAAAGCGAGCAGAAGCAATCTAGGATTTTTCGTAACTCTTGGTTACTTCGCTGGGCATTAGACGGAATGGAGGCAAAAGCCAGTTTTTGTAATAAAAATCCCTGTAAACGAGCAGACATATAATTCAATTTATCAGCATTCAACCCGCCCCAGCGGGTTAGAAGGCTTAGAATATACCCGCGGTAGGTATGCCTGTCGTAAGAGGCGACTAAAATACCAAATTGATTCAAGGGGTTGTGCAGCGCAACCCTCTCAAGGGGTTGCCAGAGAAATATATAACTTCTCCAACCCAATTGTCAATCTAACCTACCCGTGGCAAATCCTGTTTCATTAACAGCCGATGCTCTGGCAACCCCGAACTCCTGATGAATTAAGGGGTGGGGCGGTATGGCCTAGAAGGTTTCATGTGGTCATACCAAATCGTTCCCGAGATGGTCGGGCTGGTACCATTATGGTGCTTGTTACCGGAACGTACCGGATCTGCATCCGGCAAAGGACCATCAACATCGATAACACTCCTCAAGGCCTGAAGATAATCGCCAAGAACCGAAGATAATCACATGGCTACTTTCTATACGGGTAGAAATTTCGTAAAATTGTTTGTGTTTCTAAAGATTTCTATAGATCACTTTGCTGCTAATATAGATTTTCTTCCAATCGTTGCCTTGGTTTTTATTTTACTGATCTAGTATTCCCGAGACCCTAGTTAGCAGCTTATGTGGTTATATTTTTTAAGAGGATATAGCCTTGACATCACTGTTTTTACATTTGTAATATACAAATTAAATTTGACCAAAAATAACTTACTAACCTGCTCCAATATCGGCCGTATATACTTCAAAGGTAGAGGTGAAAATTTATTTTGCTTAAGAAAGTCGTACAAATTTTGCTCAAGCATCTCAAAAACCAAACATGTATGGTTTTTGTGTTGAAAACACTCGAATGCACGCACAAAATTGAATTCATCAGCATTTTCTTGACTAAGCCGCGACAATATCGATACTTCAATTTGTCCTTGACGTGCATATGATGGATGATTTTTTAAGATTTTAATAGCCACAATCTCTGAAGTGCCACGCTTCCAACATTTAACCACTTGACCGAAAGTGCCGCGTCCCAAAAATTCCAAAACCTAAAAATAAGTTCAAATGCAAGATAAGATTTATTGTAAAACAAAAAAAAAAAACACAAAACTTACCTCATATTCAGCTGAGAGAGAGTAGAGTACCTCATGTTGCACCAATTGATAATCACCATCAGCACCGCTGCTCGAACGTTTGCTGGGGGGCTGCGTATTGGCGTGCCCCCCCGACGTAGCCACTTTCGTGTGCGCCGTCTTGAGGCTGTTGCTGGCCGTTGTTGTTGCCGCCACCGCTGCCACCGTTGCTGAATGATTGGATACCGTATGAGCTGAAGTTGTCGTACTACTTATAACACCGACTCCAACAGCTTCGTTATTGCTATTACTTTGCGAACCAGTTGCGAGTATAGCAGAACCAAGATATGTAGATTTAGGCTTGTAGGAATCAACGCAACCACAATCACACTCTGAAAATAGATCAGAACAAAAATATAAAAAAATTTGATGTTAGCAAATATTATTTTGTTAATGTTTTACCTATTTAGTAACTTAAATATTTAAATAAATAACAAATTTTTATTCAAGCGCAAACTCGTTGCCGTTTAGACCGTCAGCTCTCTATGCGCACAGACGGCAAAAGTGCGAATGACAAAGTCAATTCTTTTTCTACTACACAAGTGTTTATGTTTGTAGTTTTAAACATCTATTACCTCTAACACACACAAACAAAAATGAAAGCAGCTGATGTATAAATAATTAAATTGTGCGAAATTTTTATAAAACCATCATCAGCACACAATTTCCGGCAACTGTCGCGTCATAAGAAACAGAAACATCGCACACGTTTACCATATGGAAAATAGGATAAATTCTTGAATGTCAATATATTTAAGTATTCGCGAAAGCTGTTTGTGTGTGACAAGTGTACGATGAC
Source organism: Eurosta solidaginis (assembly GCF_040869045.1). Classification (NCBI taxonomy): domain Eukaryota; kingdom Metazoa; phylum Arthropoda; class Insecta; order Diptera; family Tephritidae; genus Eurosta; species Eurosta solidaginis. The sequence goes on along the minus strand of NC_090323.1, from coordinate 203,546,790 downwards.
AGACTCAGTCAAAGACATTGGTTCCGTTTCTAGAACTCAGCAAAAGAAGTCGTTTATCTTTCATTTTACGAGCCGATTTAAGAAGATCTATTTCATTTCCTTATCACCTTGCTTCAACTGTACTTAGAAGCCAAACGTTTTGCAATATGTTAAATACAACCTTAAATCCAAAGGGTTATTTCAAAAGTGGAAATCGCAAAATTACCAGACTGTCAGAGGACATGCGCATTGTTGTTTTTGTGAAATTGCCCATAACATAAAAATCCTCATGTTCCAATGACACATGAACCAGATACGGATAGAGATTTAACATGCAAATGCAACAACAATGTGAACCATATGGATCACAATGTTGTTGCATTTAATTCATGTGTCATTGGAACACGGGGAATACAAATGTACAGTCTCACGCCCCGATTCTGAGCGTTACCGGTAAAATAGTACCCAGAACATTATGTAACCGAATATCGTTACCAGTTCTTTTATCCGCGATTCTGGACCAAGTGATAACGCTCTCATCACCGAAAAACTCGCCAGTGTCTGTGGAGAAATTTTAAAAGTAGTTTGCTTCGCTTGCCATTTAGGTACATTTGGACCAAAAATGGTCCTTTCCAACCCCATTTGGTCCGCTGGTCCCTTTTCTTCAATGTTGGTCCTTTTTAGGCAGTAGCCACGATTGGTACTTTTCTTTCTTTTTCACTCAGGTAAAATTCACAAGATTGCCCAAAAATTCGCCACACTTTCATTAGCCCCATATAATTTTGAATTTTCTTAAATGCAACGCTCACCATAAAAAATTGCTCAGTCAATAACATTTCACCTAGGATATAATTTATGCCAGGCATTGAAAAGAAAGGTGCTAGCAAACACATTATCGTTAATTGTTGATGAAATAACCGACTAATAAAAAAAACTCTTGTTTTATAACAATATTAATAACGGCTAGATATTTCGATCGGTTATATAACACAATGTAAAATATATGAAAATAAAAATTGCTTCTCGCCTAGCATAGCTTATAGCGAGCACCCTGCCGTGAGCCTAACATTTTCAAAACTTATACAAAGAAATTCTATGCATTACTTCTCGTTTGGCACGTTGATATTTAAATCTTTCTCACCCAGCTCAATGAGTTCAAGGAATTCTAGGACTATTGTGGTGTTAAGCCACGCAAGGTAATTGAAAACTAAGTATCTTGGCACAAGAAATATTTTAACTCGAAGACGGAAGGAAGCAAATGCAAAACAGATTTGATTTCGGAAGAAATGTTTTGTATAAAATTATTCCCGTAGGTGCTAGCAGAACCCCTGAGGCCTGGGATCAAAACTCACACTTGCTGAATCTAGCCTCTGATATGAAGTTTAAACGTTAACGGAAAATGTAAGCATCTATAAAAATAGCACTAACAAAATTGCCTAGTTTCATTTATGATTTACTGAGTTTTCCACATACATAGTTCGACAACACCAGAACGCATATTTTGAACCGTTTCTTACTAAAACCTAACTGCACTATACATTTTATTTCATAGCAAACAACAACATAATGCTAGAACCAAGAGCTTTGTGACCAAACTAGGTTCCCAACGTTTGGTTGGTGAAAGACATAGACTTATCCTATGTCCAAATATAGTACCATTTTTGGTTGCATGCACATATATTTGTTTGTTCAGCTTGAATTAAAGGAAAGTCTTCACTATGTTTAGTAAAATTTTATATGGAAACATCCTAAAATTTTGTATTTTATACTAATAAAATAAAACAAAAATTTGGCCTTTTTTTCGATGAATTTTGGTCCCAAATGAAAACATAGTGTGGCAACCGTGTTCGCTTTACCGAAAATATCTCACTTGTAGATACGAAGTTAACGAATAAACGGGACGATGTGTATATGCATATTTTGCATGATAAGTTTCTACATAGGTATATTGAAATTTATTCTGTGAAAGTAAATAATGTAAACAAATATGTATAGCAAACTATTATCTTTACTTATCTGCGCATACAATTCTTTATTTTCAGTTTTGCTTTTTTTCTAAACAACAGCTGTTGTGCAGTTATTTCGATGTAACAACCTACTTTTGTGGGTAAAAAATTATCCGGCTCCTTTCGCGGGTAGAATACCAAAAGCGTGTAAAAGTCGCCACATGATTTCGTTACCGTGGTGAAGAATGTTGTTACCACACTAGAATCGGGGCGTTAGACAATAATATAGCAACCGCTAAAATGGAAACGAGCAAGCAAGAAAAAAATATGTTCTGAGCACCAACAAAAATTTACTGGCAGCTAAATAGCAATCCATAACTAAACTTAAATGACATGTAACGTTTTGATCTGAAATTTACCCGGAACAGATTTCGTTTGACAATTGCTTCAACGTATCGTTTCCAAAACTTAAATTGCCTTGCTCAACGGAGGTGCAACATGTGATACATTGTGTACAAAAAAAGTGTGATATCCAAGGCGAATTCATTACAGGTGGTGTAATCCCATCAGCTAATTGCTTCTTCTTGATAATTTTCCATACAGCGCCTTGTACTACAACATGTCAGTTAATCGAAATCAATAATTTTCTTTTGACTTGACATTCTTCCGCGCGGCGAATTGGTTGAACTCGCTTTGCCACCACCTAGTATAGATTCGCCTTGTGTGATATCTTATTCGTGAACTGCCGCACAGGATGTTCGAGATGGCTACTTTTTAGCGTTTTGCCCAAGGCGAATTCGGTACCACGTGTTTTGGTATCCCAACAGCTGATTGCTTTTTCTTGATTATTTTTCATACAATGCCTTGTACTACAATATGTCAGTTATTCGAAATCAATGAAAATTTCCTTTTGACTTGACATTCTTCTACTGCACGGCGAATTGGTTGAATTCGCTTTGCCACCACCTGGTATGGATTCTCCTTGGTTTTGCCAGAATGTTCAATATAGCGCGCTTATGGCCGGCTATCTTCAGCGCGTGATAGCAAGAGATACAGAATGAGACCACTATAGTCACTTAAAAATCAGCTGATCAATTCTATTTTTAATTTTGACGTCAACGAATAAGTTATCACACTTCTCTTATCCACAATGATGTTATAAACGTCACTGCAGTGGGGAAAAAAGTGGGGGAGGGGGTTAGTCACGAAAAGCACCAGTTTCGCCGAAATGGTGGTCATCGGATGCAGAGCGACACAGTTGGTATACACACATGTACAAACAGCGCTTTAGACTGAGCTATATGAATTTAAATTAATTACTTAAAAGCAGCGACTCTTTTAGAGCCATCTACAACTGAGCCAGTTAGGAACGCGTTGAAATGGTCTGCAAAGTTCGACAACTGCAAGGTGGTTTTAATTAAATTTTTTAAATTATTCGAAATTAGTTAAAGCATATGGTGGCATATGACTTGGTCTTCTCAAACGCAACGATTGAGATGAGATCAAGTTGTAACCAAAAACTTGATTTCTTCGGTTTTCGAAATTAGCCTCCAAAATATATAGTTATGAGTTTTCGTTGTGTTATATAGACCTTCAAATAAAAAATTACATCATTGAAATGAGAAAAAGAATGCGATTCACGTCCACAATTTCACTCCCAATGATTTTGTAAAGCGTTAATTTAAAATAAAATAATAATAAAAAAGGTTCTACTTCGAAATTCGAAAACACGTTTTTGCTTATGGCAACAATAAAAGTCACAACTGCTTCGCAGCGCCACTCACAGCGACAATACGAATTCGAGATTTGTGCTGTTATCTACAAATATGGAAAAAAAGCGCTGGGACTGAGATTTCATAGGTCACGTTTTTTCCAATACTAAAAGCTTTCTAGGATGCAGTTTAATGGCCGCTTCGAGATCTGATAACTCTACCGCCGGAGCTTTAACCTAGCGAGCGATGTATACAACACACAAGGTGCCCAACAGTTTCTGTCTACAACCTGCACATCCTACAGCTGCTGTCACTGACGATACATAAGTAAGTATAGGAATATATATTATTATTATGTATATATTTGGCTTAAATTTATTTAATTTTAAAACTAACAAAAAAAGAGCACTAGCTGTTTTAGCTATCAGCTCTATATATAAGTATATATAGGAGCAACTTTGTTAGGCTTCAGATTAAGCTCCTCTTTGGGCGAATTCTTTCTAATATGAGTGGAAATCCAATTCAAGTGTATAAGTGTAAAGCGCAAACCAATCAAAGTAAGAAAAAGGCGAATGAAGAAAATTGCGATCGTTAATTTTTGAAAGTGTTGTTGATTTCCTTACAAATAGAAATTACTTTTATTACGACAGCATGCTAGCAAATTTTATTTGTGCAAGCATAATACTAGGGAATTACGAACCTTAACTTAGCCTTGGACATTTTTCTTTAAGAACCAAAATATTTTGTGTGTTGAAATCGCAGACAAAGAAGTAAACTTGAAAGATTATGACAAAAAATGTCAAAATTTGTTTACTAACTTTTTTTCTTCAAGATTGAAGTGCAAATCACAATACATGTACAAAATTATATCTGCACTGACATTTTTTTGTAATTAAAAAATAAAAATGTAATTTGTAATTGTTAAACATTTCTTGAATTTTCAAATATTTTCGAACCCATTTTTGATTCATAGATTTGTTTTCTTAAATTATCGTAAATTAAATAAAAAATGTATTTAATAATTTGGGAAAAATTTAAACCTAACATCAGGACGAACAAGGCGACAGTTGTATCGATTATACCTTGTAAATCTCTTGAAAGCCTTTTCTCCCGGGAGTGGGATTTGAACCCGCATTCCTACGATGTTTGCAGTGTTACAAACGCATTCAGCCACGTCATGCCTTAGTTGTTCTAAATGTATAAATATTTTTGTTTTCATAAATTAAAAAAAAAAAAACAAGTAAGGTCGGGACTGTCTTTGGCTGTGCCATACCTTAACGATTTTTAAGATAAACATTAAATAAAAAATGACCAAAATCGTCTTATCTGAACGTTCGGTTGTATGGGAGATATATTATATATAGCTCCGATCGAAATGAGTTTTTCATAAATTCTTCTATGATATATTAGAAGAAATATCACCAAGTTTAACGTTTTTATATTGGAAAATAAGGGAGAAATTGCCAAAAATCTGTCTATCTGAACGATCGGTTGTATGGGATATAACTATATATAGCTCCGATCAAAGTGATTTTTTCAGGATATCTTCTATGATATATTAGAATATATATCACCGAGTTTCACGTTTATACTTTCTAAATTGCGGCAGGAATGACCAAAATCGTCTTATCTGAACGATCGGTTGTATGGGAGATATATGTTATAGTCACGGACTTGGCTATATCAACTCAGTTCGTCGCCCTGATCAATTCGGTATACTTAATGGTGAGTCTATCTTTTATATTTCTCAACGTTACAAACATCGCACCAAAGTTAATATACCATTTCATGTTCATGAAAGGTATAAAAACAATTAGCGCAATCCACGCTTAATTCATACCATGGTTCAATTATATGTAAAGCAAAAAAAAAATGTCTGTTCAAATTGTCAAAATCTGTGTATTGGTGTTGGTGCGAATGGTATGGCATGGAAACATAAAACTTAGCAGTTTTTGTATGTGTAAGAAAATGTTGCCAATGTGTTAGTTTCATTTTGAGTTTGCCATCTCCTTTTGACAATCCCTTCAGCCATGCAATGAAATAAATAAAATCAGCTGATGAGATGAGCCAACCATATAATTGAACCATGATTCATAGAAAAAATTAATTCATTGACGCAAATTTACAAAAATTTTGACTGCTATTTCGAAACAGAAAAAAATCTAAAATTTTTGTAGGTACTGAAATTTATGGACGAACAGAGATTTCGAAAAAAAAAATTTGTAATCGCATATCCACTTTGATTTCATAACGTCCTTTTGTTGATATTCAAAATATTTTTATTTTATTTTTTATGAAAAAATTCATCAAAGAAAGTGCAAAAATAAAAACGTTTCCACAATTTGTGTTTTCCACAAGTTTTCCACAGCTTTTGCTATGCCAACATTTCCGCGCAGATTATTCGAATGCAAATATTCAGCACATCCCTAATGCATGTAATGTAATCATAAATTGTGTATGACTGTGAATATATGTAGCTACCAATATGCATATCGCCTATGCGAAGCTGCAAATATAGAGATTTACCACCACGACAACAGGCGATAATGGATTTATTCTATTAATTATTTTACACAAAAGCGTCATGCAGAAGCTAATACTCCTTTGTTTGTTTGTTATTGAAAGATATTTTTATTCTTTCGTGCTTCGGTTGCATTCAATCCCTCAGTACTGTAGCTTATCTGCGTCGGAACAGTTGGTCATGCAAAACTCTTATATACACATTCAAACCCCTTTGAATCAACACAGTTCAATAGCTACACTTGAGTGAGATTTTGCAGGAACTAAATATTCACAATAAATTTTAATCATAATTGGACAATTGTTCGGCATGCATATACCCAAAGAAAATTTCTATAACAGAGAAAATGTTATCACAAAATAAGAAAACTCTCATGCATATACCCGAGGAGAAAATTCCTAAAAACGAAAAAAATTTGAATTAAAATAGAAAATTGTTTAATTGTCCCACTAGCATGTTTCGAACCGCCCACAAAATGTATGGGATTTGGAAAAGTTTCAAATTTTTTCGCTTCAACAGCAATTTCTGATAGATTGGGTAAAACAATAAAATTCCTTGCAGATTGGCCTAAAGGCGTAAAATGCACCGTAAATGGGTTATGGACGTTATGGCTAATATTTCCTAAACAAGCGATTTAGAAACAAATATCGATGTATATACATATATTTTTTTCTCTCTCCCCCCTCCCTCTCCTCTTTTTCCTATGAACATCTCTCTTTCCATCCTCATCCCTCTTCTCCTTCCATAGACCACTACCCGAAAAAGGTATCCTTAGGCAAAAAGCCACTTGTTTACCAAACTTCAAGCAAGTCGCTCTATATATCAGATCTTTTTCGTTCCTACCCGGAACGAAAAGTTTTCCAAGTAATTACCTAGACCCTGGTGCAGGGGCCAAATTTCAAACGGATCCCAGCCAAAATATTTTTTAAAATAGGCCAGTCCCTGGCCCACTTTCCGCAAAGAAATTATCTCGTAAGGGAAATGAAATGAGGTCAATTTTCAAACAAATAGTTTCGGAGTAGTCACGAAATATATGATAAGTACTAATAAAAGCGGCCGCTGTGGTGTTATGGTAGCGTGCTGCGCCTACCACACTAGATCCTGGGTTCACGCCATGGTAAAGCAACATCAAAATTTTAGAAACCATTTTTTTCAATTAGAAGAACAGTGTTTTGCAAGCGTTCTGAGTGTATTTCTGCCAAGAAAAGCTCTCAGTGAAAATTCATCTGCCTGCAGATGCCGTTCGTAGTCTGCGTAAAACAAGTAACGTAAAGGCACCGTTTACCGACCGGCCTCCTCTATCCGACCATTTTAGTTTTTATTCGTTTAAACATATAAAAAATAGATAAAAGGCCGTAAAACCAACCCCATTCGATTCGAGAAATCATCGTTCGTCAATTGTCAAAACTTGAGTTTCAAACGTTAACGGATACTCTGTCAGTTTAATAAAACCTACGCAGCAGTACAGTTCGCATCAAATTTGATGCGAAAAAAACATAAACCGGACAAAACAAGTAGTGAGATTTTTTTAAACTATTCAGCGGTAAGTTTGCCATTTATTTATTTTATACGATTCATTATAGTTTTAACGTCTTTAAATTTGAATATGCAAGAAAAATTTGATTATCTTAATATATTAATCGGTCAATTAATTGTGGACGGAAAGAGGGGCTCTAAAAAATATTAACATTCTTAATACCGACCTTTTGGTCGGTAACAGAAATTTTCAAGTTTGTAACTTAAACTAATTTTCTATTTTTTTATGTTGTTTTGTGAGTGTTTAGTGCTTATTTACTTATTCTTTAAGATATTTTTTTATAATACACCGGTATCCGACTTATTAATACTTTAATGGATTTTTTGTAATTTACGTTAAAGTTTGCTCTATTTTTTCTCTTTATTTCCAATTCATTTCGAAAAACCAATCGGGTTTTAAAGCCTTTTACTTAAAGCTTATTAGATATAATTGCATAATTACTATATTGCTAGATTCTTATAAGTCCGTGGAAGTAGAAAAGTGCTAAAAAATTTGAATAAAACTCGGATTCGAGGACTTATTAAGTAAATTTCGGTTTGGTCGGAATCTGAATACGATTTATTTCGCTGTCCCTGTTTCCGTCCAACTCCGGTACTTTTGGTTTTTGTGTGCTTGTTTGAAATCGCATGTATTTTTTCTAGGTTATTCGTCATGGATAAAAAGAAAAAGTTGAAGTATTCGCAGGAGAATATGGAAAAAGCGTTACAAGAGATAAGAGAAAAAAAATGAGCATAAACCAGGCTGCGAAAATTTACAAGATTCCAAAAACAACGATATTAGACATATTAAAAGAAAAGTATAAAAATCCAGGCAATATAGGGGGTCCAACGGTATTGACAAGCTCTGAAGAGATGTATCTGGTGCAATGGATTCTAGAATTGGGTGAAGTTGGTTTTCCGATAACGAAGACCCAGTTGCTGGACTCTGTCACTAAGTTAATTAAGAGTTTAAACCGTAAAAATCCTTCCAAAGATGGAAAACCGTGTAAAAAATGGTATAATGGGTTTCTAGCTCGCCACCCGGAAGTTTCGAAAAGAGTTCCACAATCTCTCACAATATGCAGAGCCATGGTTTCGGAGAATAATATTAGGAGTTGGTTTTCAAAAATACGGCAGTATTTTGTGGACAATGATTTATTGGAACTTCTCCAAGATACCAAACGTATCTTCATTTGCGATGAGAGTGTTTTTTATCTGTCGCCTCAAGAAAAGCAAGTATTGGTCAGAAAAGGCTCGAAAAAGGTATACAATCGTACTGCTAATGACGAGAAAGAGTGTTTGACGGTTTTACTTACAGTAGCTGCTGATGGGGCAATACCTCCTCCATTAGTAATGTTTCCGTATAAACGCTATGTTTCGTCGCATATCACAGCCAGCATGCCTAAAGGGTGGGGAATGGGTCACTCTGATTCTGGGTGGATGACCAGTGAGGCATTTTTTGAATACATCACAAATGTCTTTCACCCATGGTTAAAAGAAAAAGGAATCAAAATACCAGTTGGTCTTTTTCTGGATGGTCATTCATCCCACATTAACATTAATCTGAGTGAATACTGTAAAGAAAATAAAATAATTTTGGTAGCATTTTATCCCAATGCTACCCATCGTCTACAGCCTTTGGATGTAGGGGTATTTTATCCTTCAAAAAATTGTTGGCGTAATGATGTCCGAGAATGGCGTATGATAAAAATGGGAACGAATATTTTGCATAAGTCTGTAAATGCAACACTTTCGCCTGAAGTTATTTCAAAAGCATTCCAAACGTGTGGATATATCCTTTTAATGAGGATTCTATAGATTTCTCGAAGCTAGTAAAAGAAATTCCCAATGACAAAAATTACAACCTAGCAATATCTACTCATAATCACCTCCTCAAACATAACACAGATGAGAGTCAACCATGGGATTTACTAAATGAAGTTGAAGCGCGATTGAATAAGGAATTTGTGAATAAATTTAAAAATTTTGACTCTGAAATTGATCTTGAAGAGAGATTTCTTGAACTTCACAAATTCTGGAAAAACATACAATCTGAAAAAAATTATCTATGAATGAATCTTCCTTTCAAAATAATCTCCTTAGCAACATATATCAAACTGCTTCTGATAAAATCATTATTGAAGATTTTTGGTTAGCTAATGATGACGCAATTGAGGCAACAATCGAACTAGATGGTTCTTTAAGTATAGTAAAAAAACAAGCCCAAGCAAGAGATTCAGTTTTCAATACAGATTTAAACCTTCAATATAGGCAACAACAAGAGCAGAAAACACCAGTCAAGATATCAGAAGACAACAGACAACGCCACCGGGTATCCTCCACCTTTTAAAAACGCCCTTTTTTGGTCGGGAAATATAGAAAAGAAAAGAAAGACCACCACAGATAACAATGGTCAATTAAAGAAAAAAACAAAAATGTATTCCACTGTAGCAACTAGCGACCAATTCATGGAGTGTCAACGACGAGTTGAGGCAGAGAAAGTAGCTAAAGAGAAGGAAAAATTAGACAGAGCTCAAAAAAGGAAAGAAAAGAGCCAGCAAACTAAGGCAAAAAATGAAAAGAGCCAGCAAGCTAAGGCAAAAAATGGCATCGAAGTAGATATTGTAGAAGCAAAAGAAAAAATTGAGAACCAAGAAGGTGCGTTTGTTGTTGTGCAGTATGAGGGAGAATATTTCCCCGGTGTTGCAATTAAAAATATAGATAACAATTTGAAAGTAAAGACAATGCCAATGAGTAGAAATTACTGGAAATGGCCGGTGAAAGACGATATCCTAGTCTATGATATTTCAGACATAATTTGTAAAATTGAAGGTCCGGCTCTAGTATCAAGCCGTGGGACTTATGATGTTCCGGAAGTAAGCCAACTCCGACAGAAGAGTAGTCTAACCCTCCATTAAACGCATATAAGTAGTTGTGTATATATGTATTAATTTATTTTTGCTAATTTTATATAAAATTTTTAATAAATATTGAAGTCATATTCAAAAATATTGTGTTTTTAAAAATTTATTCTACCATTCTGAGCCATATTGCTGATTTTACAAGAAAGGAATTGGGTGGTCGGAATCTAGGTACTTAGTGGTCGGATACAAGAACATTTGTAGTCAGTCGGTCGGAAAACGGTGCTTTCAAATTATTTTCAGACTTAAATGATTAAATCGAAAAAAATATATATTTAAGCTATTATAAGAAAAAATTATGCATATATTTTCAAATTAAAGTTCCTTTTCTATCAGAAAACCATATTTTCTAATAACCTCTTGGGTTTTTATTTTATCTTTTGAGAGATTCATTTTGCGATATCGATCAGTGGTCGGATTTCGGTGCCTTTGCGTTAGGTCCCGTCTCGTTAATTTGTAGGAAAAAATTAAATAGAGCGCGAGGCAAACTGGAAGAGAAGGTCGGCCTTAAATCTCTTCGGTGGTTATCGCGCCTTACATTTATTTTTTATTTACTAAATATTTTAACGTTACGGGTGTTGCCAGGCTCCCTTATTTTAAAATAGTTTAATTAGGGGGGATCAGCATCTTCTAAGTGCAAGCAGCAAACAAGCAGACAAATATTCATCAGAAATTAGTGTTCTGAACAACAGCGAACAGAAAAATAGCAGTGGTAATTTTTGTCAAATTTCGTCAATTATATTCTTTTTTTTTCCTTTGTACTCTTTAAAGGAAAAAACTATGAATTTGAAAATGTCCATATCAATCTCAAAAACGTTTTCGCAAAAAAATTCGAAAATTCAAGAAAATTTAACGAAGGTTTCCAACTTTTTATTTGGAGTTCTTTGAATATTTTTAAGTATGCAGTTCTGTAGCCTAATCAATTCGCATTGATTTTTGATCTTTTTTTTTATAACGCAGTCTTTTTACAAATATTTTTTCAATTGAAAGGCATTTTTATTACAAATAGTCTCTTTTAAAACTCAATCATCTACACTTTATTATTTATTTGATTCACATGTAAATGTGAATATTAATCTCAAAAACTAAACATAAAATTTAATAACAAGATTGTGGATTTGCTAATCTACTACATTCGTGCGTATTGATAATTGCACATCTATGTGTAATTTTTAACTGATTGCTTACTAACTGAACACGATTGTAAAATCAATCACAAGATTAAAAATACTCAAATTACCTTATACGTCAAGCATCCAAGAGAAAGACATAAAAATGGAACTACATATTTTCATTAAAGTGTTTGACTTGTCATAAAAAAATATAGGCAGTTTTTTTAAAGAAATTTTAAAAGTGCATGTTTTTGAAGACCCCCGTCAAAATATTTTTAAAAAATTTTAAGATCAACGTGAGTTACAGAATTAAAAAAAAAAATCTGCAATTTGCTTATTTTCAAAAGAGATTTGTTTTCAAAAATATTTACCAACTTTAAACTTTAAAAAATGTTTCTTTCACTTTTTTTAATTTTTTAATCTTTTTTATGTTTTCTTTTCAATCTATGTTTATATTTTTCTAACTGTTTTAATTTTTTATCTGTTTTGCATTTTTTTTTACTTTTTTTCATTATTATTTTTTTTACTTTTATTACTATTTTATTATTTTTATTTTTATTATTTTTTTCTTTTTTTATTATTTTTTTCTATTTTTATTACTATTTTTTATTTTTCTCATTATCTTTTTATTGCTATTTTTAACTTTTATTATTCTTTTTTATTATTTTTTATTATTATTTTTTATTTTTATTATTTTTTTATTTTTATTATTATTTTTTTATTTTTATTATTTTATTTTTTATTTTTTTTTATTATTTTTCATTTTTATTTTTTTTTATTTTTTTTAATTTAAATTTTTTTTATTATTATTTTTAATTTAAATTTTTTTATTATTATTTTTTTTTATTATTATTTTTTTTTATTATTATTTTTTATTTTTATTTTTTTATTTATTAAATAGTTCCAGGTTCTAATTTGGATTCAAGGCCCTATTCGAATGATAATTATTGCTTTTTTTTCTATCGAATCGAAAAGTTATTTTTTTATTTGGAATTTTCCAACACTGCCATAGTTGCGCGGATGGATCCATTACCAAGGTTGCTAAGCCTTCGCTTAGGCACGCTGCGCTAACCACTTAGCCACACAAGTCTTCCAAATAAAAAAATTATTGTCATATGTAGGCCTTGAACTCGAGTTCGAACCTAAAATCTTTTATAAATTTGCCAAGAGGACGGAGTTATTTTATAACACATGTAGGTCCTGGTTTTTGATAGAGGGTTTCAGTTTGGTCGTAACAATAAACTTCTGGTAACACTACTGACTCATTCAGTCTATGTGAGGCCCTCCGGCCAGTTCAACCTAACTTTTTTTAGCCCGATAAAACAAAAACAATTATTTAATCAAATGTTTATATTCTACTTTTGTTTTATTTAATTAAATTTATAATTTTTTTTTCCTTTTTTCTTTTTATTTTCCGTCCAGTAATTTTTTTGGAAAAATTAAATAGAGCACGACGCAAATTGGCAGAGAAACTCGGGCGAAAATATCTTCGGAGGTTATAGCGCTTTGTATTTATTTATTTTTATTACGAAATTTCATCTGTGTACGTACGCACGCATAAGCAATATGTCACTATCGATGAGTACACGTACACGTACAAATCAAAAGATCAGTTAATCAACATATTAACAAATGGATGCGATGTTGCTACTAAATATTTGTTCCAAATGGATGTGTAAGTAATTTTTAAACGCAAAACAAAGACACACAGGCACTCATAATCAAAATGCAAAATGGGGCAAACAATTTCGTCTAGAAATCTTGGTTGGTTTACTTAATTATTTTGATCAGTGGCAAATTCTGCTGAGCGCGTCTGCAAGTATTCCACACAATTTGGATTAAAATCATATAGTATATAGTAAATGTATGTACCAAAGTTTGTGTTAAAGAAATATCAACAAAAAAGGCAATGCTTAGAGACCAATTACAAAGCGTGCAGCGGGGCATTCATATAGCTGATTAGAAATATGCATCTGCTTTTATACTGACAAAAAACCACTTAAACAAAAATATAGTAAAAATTCGGGTAAAGTTTTGAAAATGGTGTAACATTTCTATGGTGACGGACTGTTAGTTTTTTGTATGAAGAAACGAATGTGCTGGGGCTAACTTTTCCACATGTGATGAATAAAAAATGGTATGTTCATCTTCTACATTAGGGTCTATAGTTGTAAGTGATATTACTGTCCTGTCCTACAAATGAATACCATGTAACAAAAGTTTATTTCAACTTTCCACCTATAAGTACAATGCAAAAGGTGTTGGTCGAATAGAATGTGCTGGAGGAACTATCTATATATATAAAAAGAAGTGTACATTTTGATTGTCACTCCATAACTCGAGAACGGATAGAAAGATTGCCATGAAATTTTTAGTTATGATTTTTTTTAGAAAAAATTCAAAATTTGAAAAAAATAAATAAAAAGAAGTGTACATTTTGATTGTCACTCCATAACTCGAGAACGGCTCGACAGATTGGCATGAAATTTTTAGGAAAGATACAGGACAAGCAGCAATTATTCTACTGGATGAATGTACAATGATGCATAAAAAAGCGCTGGAAGCATTACACCGTACAATGCAAGATCTACGTCAGAATCAAGAAATTTTTGGTGGTGCATTAATATTATTGTCAGGGGATTTTCGACAAATATTGCCTGTGGTTCCACGATCAACACCGGCGGATGAGATCAACGAATGTTTAAAGTCTTCTCTTCTGTGGCGGCATGTGCAAAAATTGACATTGAACATAAATATGCGCGTTCAATTCCACAACGACCAATCTGCAGATCGGTTCTCGAAGCAATTGTTAGATATTGGCAATGGAAAAGTTCGTGTCGATAATACAAATGGATTGATTACATTGCCGAACAATTTCTGTACCATTCTCCAATCAACAGGAGAGTTGATTGAAAGTGTGTTTACAAATATTGTTCAAAATTACAGGAATCACAATTGGTTGAGAGAACGCGCAATACTGGCACCAAAAAATTTACACGTCAATGGAATCAATTATCAGATTCAAGAAAAATTGCCAGGTGCAGTGACATCATATAAATCTGTTGATAGCGCAATGAATGCAGATGAGGCAGTGAAATATCCAATTGAATTTTTGAATTCATTGGAACCACCTGGTATGCCACCGTATTATTTGAATTTAAAGGTTGGCTCATCAATTATTTCACTGCGGAATTTAAATGCAACAAAACTGTGCAATGGCACAAGATTAGTAATAAAAAAATTGATGCCGAATTTAATTGAAGCGACAATATTGACCGGAACAGCGAAAAATGAAATTGTACTCATACTACGTATTCCACTGATTCCAACAGACATGCATTTGATTTTAAGCGTTTGCAATTCCCAGTGCGTCTATCATTTGTCATGTCCATCAATAAGGCACAAGGACAAACGCTTCAAATATGCGGATTAAATTTGGGGGAGCCGTGCTTTTCACATGGACAGCTATACGTGGCCTGCTCAAGAGTTGGAACTCCAAATTGTTTGTTTGTGCTCGCTTCCAATGGGCAAACTAAAAATATTGTATATCCAAATGTTTTGGATTGACATTAATAATTTTGAAATACAATGCATTCATTTCATAAAAAAAATTTATAATCTTTCATTTCTTTTTTTGGTTGGTTGCTACGAAGTGCAACGGGGTCTGCTAGTTTTGTATAAAATTGTATTTCAAATATTTTTTCAAAAAGGAAAAAATATTTTACTAAAAATGGAATTCATGTGGAATTTATTAAGTATGTACTTGCAGACTAGCCAGATTTCGTTCTGCCTGAACTTTGGCTATCAATCACTTAAAAATTGGGCGCACTACCTTCTCTCCCACTATGCCCTTCATTCTCATTATCCCAGACGATGCCACACCCCATGAATATTTATCAAAAGAATTATATGTCAAAACTTTTGAGGATTTCCATTAGGTATTTTAAATTTGAAACAACTTTATATTTTCTACCGAGAAACAGCCTTAAATTTTCTACGAAGGAAAAATATATCGCCTGAAAATCAACAACCCTTATGTAAAATATTTACATAAAATATTTCATCTGTAAGCCTAACAACGCATTAATATGCATTTAGATTGAGTTCAAGCATCTAAGACGTGCTTTTCTTGACAGGCAAATGCGCTTATGAAAGTCTGGCTTTAAACTAGTTATTTCTTTATACATATGTATTCATGTCGATATGTGGATGATTTTGATTGGCATTTGGCACTGTTTGCGAAATCTTCTGCACTATACTTATAATGAAAAATTCCTTTTATTTTCACAATATTTATATGGTGATTTGTTTCTGATTTGCAATAAGTAGTCATGTTTATCAATATAGTTTCACAAGCAGTTGCGTTATGTGGAGAAGCACAGCGAATACTCATTCTTCGGAAAAAACCCAAGTCGAATTTCCATTTTTCTCAACTCGCACTGTATTTGTCTCTTTTGCATATAAATATTTTCGACAAGCTGCCGAAAACAATAAACAAAAAACATATATGTAATACTCCTATATTGCTACAAAAGGCTAGGTACATTCCCAAACATCAGAGTGCAGATATATTGCTGTTTAAACGCTTTTGTTTTTGTATTCAATAATCGAATGTACCTAAATTTAAATTTTTTCTTGTCACACTTATGCTGCTACAATCACAAAACTTTTATAGGCTGTCTTGTTTTGATTTCGAATTCAAAACACATTGCGAGCATTTTCAATTAGCAATATAGGAGTATTACATACATATGTATATGACAAAAAAGAATTTTCAACAGCTTTTATACATACATGTTTACTCGCCTATTTCCAGTGCAAAACAGGGGAATCTTAAGATCGATCTTATACAAAGCTATACGACGGCTTATATTCACTACCCTCTATGACCAAAAACACAATTTTTCAGGAGAGCAAAAAACTCTTTTGACATATTTATTTTAAATTGCCAATAATATGAAGTACCCAGATTAAATAAAGATAAAATAAATGTAAGGCGCAAAAACTCCGAAGAGATTTTAGGCCGAGCGTCTCTTCCAATTTGCGTCGTGCTCAGTTTTTAGTTTTTCCTACAAATTGGCGGGACGGGACCTACTTGTTTTATGCCGACTGCGAATGGCATCTGCAGGCGGATGAGTTGTCGCTGAGAGCTTCTCATGGCGGAAATACACTCGGAGTGCTTGACCAACACTGCCGAGGGGCGACCCGCTTAGACACATTTTCTCCTAATTGAAAAACCTTGTTTCTAAAATTTTGCTGTTGCGTGAACCCAGGATCTTCGGTGTGGTATGCGGAGCACGCTACCATCATACCACGGCGGCCGAAGTACCCCGATTGGTGATGAAAAACCCCGTTGTGTATTCAAATCAGTTTTTGTTTTAAACTCAGTTTAATTAGTTTAAAAGTAAGATACGAGGTTATTGCTATTCGAAGAATAAACATTTTTATAAAAAATGTTGTTGATAGAGGTTTTTACAGAGCAAAGCGTTTATGCCGAACCGTGTTTTGCAATTGATGTCTTGTAATAGTCGGTAAAGTGCTAGAGTTCCATATTGGCAGGTATTATCAAAAACGCTAACCGCGAACGGACGGACAGACGGAACTGGCCCAATTAAAATATTATTCGACACTGATAATATTGATATATCCCCAGCGGTATGCTTGTCGTAAGAGACGACTAAAATACCAAATTTATTCAAGGGGTGTGTAGCGCAACGCTCTCAAGGGGTTGCCAGCGCAATATATAGCTTCTCCAACCCAAATGCCAACCGCACCTACCCGTGGCGAATCCTGTTTCATTAACAGCCGAGGCTCTGGCAACCCCTAGCTCCTGATGGATGTAGGGGGTGGGAGGGCGGTATAGCCTAGAAGGTTTCATACCAAATCGTTTCCGAGATGGGCGGGCTAGTGCCTTTATGGTGCTTGTTACCGGGTCATACCGGATCTGCATCCTGAGTTAGAGATCCTTTTACCATCTAAAACTCATTTTAGTGAAAATTTCTGATGGATGGTACTGAGTATAAACCGACGTATAGTACATGGACGACGTATAGAACATAGTAGTATTGATATTTGCCATCACAAACAAAATTATGTTAGATTTGCATAACTTTTTAATTTTTTTAGTATATTTTTTTTAATATTTATTTATTTTTTTTTTTAATTTAAATATTATTAATTTTTTTTTATTTTATATATATTTTGTAATTTATAAACATTTTTATAATTTATAAACATTTTTATAATTTATAAACATTTTTATAATTTATAAATATTTTTAAAATTTTTTTTATTTGATAATTTTTTTTACGTCTTTTATTTTTTATAATTTTTTTGTTTTTTTTTTTTTATAACTTTAACAAAAAAATTTTTTATAAAAAATGTTTTTCGTTTTGCTTTTTTAATATCTACCGTTTTATTTTTTTGTATTTCTCATTTCTTGTTTCTAGTTTATTTCTGTAATAATTGGCTATTCGTCCGCGAAAACATTTTTCATCATGCAAAACGAAACAAAATACGGACAAACAGCATAAAAAATGGATTAAAAAACAAACAAAAAATCGTAAATTCTTGCACTGAATTTTCCGGACCAATAGTGTCCCTATTTTTTAAAAGTGTTCAATTTGTGTTTTTTGCTTTTTTCTCGTTTTGACATTTTTATTCATGTTTTTACATTTTTGTTTAATTTTTTCATATTTTTATTTTCTTTCAAGCCCTTTGTTATGTGGCTGATTAATATTTGTTTAGAAGTATCTACTCGTCCTAAAGAATTTTTAGTTTATTATTCGCAGCAGAGGAAACGTGAATAGAAACGACTGCAATAATCATCATATATATTATTTCTAATTGCTGTTTTTATGTACGGGTCCTTTTTCGCTCTTATTTGGAATCCAAATCTATATAAAACAAATTTAAAAAAATTTTAAGTTAAACGGTTTTATTGAAAACAATACTTACATGAAGTAATTATAAAACTAAAAGCTAGAAAATAATTAGGTAGGTCCTAGGTACTAGTCATCACACTTCTCATCAATCTAGGGCGTTGATCAGATAAATAAAGGCGTTGGGCCTGTGGAATTTCTAAAAATGTGAGGCGTAGCATAACCTTATTAAGGTTCAGTTGGTCTTATATATGACTATCAATAGAAATTTGACGCGTCCAACGCTTTTATTTAATTGTCTGATCAACGCCCTAGACGTGGAGTATGATGACTAGTACTTAGGACCTACCTAATTATTTTCTAGTTTTTAGTATTATTATTACTTCATGTAAGTATTGTTTTCAATAAAACTGTTTAACTAAAACAATTTTTTTTTAATTATTTTTTTTTCAAATTTTTAGTCTTTATTTAATTGCCTATTATTTCTCATTCTATTTCGTTCATTTAGCGACTCTTTATTACCAGGACTCTGTCCTGACAATTTGTTACAATCTAAGTCCTCAATACATAACTCTTCCAAAGACTACTCGACTCTGCGCCACGTATGCTTGTCCCTCCTCGAACTCCAAAATATTTTGATGTCACTTCTACCGGACTGTATCTAATATTTGTTCCAAATATGAGCCAAATCGGACATCATAGGTCGCTTTCTGTTCATGTATGTATTATGTGTTCCAAATATGGACCAAATCGAACCACAAATACGATTTTGTAGAATATCTCGATCCTTTTCATTTTCTATTCATGTATGTATTATGTGTTCCAACTATGAGCCAAATGGGACAACAAACACGATTTTTTTTTTTATATCTCGATCCTTGCGCCACCTAGCGGCGATTTTTCATGTCTTTTTCTATTATTGTATGTATTATGTTTATTTTATTATGTTATATTTTTTTGAATAGCTCGATCCTTGCACCACCTGCGGCGATTTTTCATAGGTTGCTTTATACGCATCAATGTATTATGTGTTCCAAATATGAACCAAATCGGACCACAAATACGATTTTTTGAAATATTTCGATCCATGCGCCACCTATCGGAGTTTTTTTTTTTTGTATTGTATTGTATTTATTTCATTGTATATATATCAGTACAATAAGATTCTTAAATCTTTTATAGCACACCAGCATTCATAAACAAATTCACATTAAAATAAAGCTTGCGATTTATAAAAATTAAAAAGTTAAGAGTTAAAATAATGAATAGTAATAAAATAAAATTTTAAACTACAAGTCAGGGTTTCAACAAAAAGAGATGGCTGGCCATTCTTCTGTGTTCCTGGAGTAAGGCTACTGAAATATGCATAAAGCGTTTGTTTAAAGTTGCTTCTGTTTAACTTATTCCTTATACTTGACGGAATGGAGTTCCAAAGACGAATAGTGTTGACAAAAAAGTCTTGCTGATGTTAGCGAGTTAAATTGTTGTACAATTAAGTCTCTTAGACGAGCTGACCTAGTAAAAACTAATTTTGTATGCAAATAACAAAGAAATCTATTTGTACTATGGCACTATTGTGAATAATTGCACTGCATTACCGGCAGTTGCTACCATACGCTAGATGACAACGGAAGCTGTAAGTTTTAATTGATTGATAGAACAGCTGATTTCTGTTGATATTTGGTAAGAGACTTTTATACACGGGTCCTGCTCGAACCTTATAAAATCGAAAAAAAAATAATAATACATACAATAATAGAGCAACAAAAACAGGAAAAAATATCTTTAAAACAAATATCGGGGACGAATCTGAATAAAAAAGCTCGTACGTAATTTTTATACAATACAATTTTCAAGATGAATAGAGGCGCCGTTTTTATCTTTTATATTTTTAATTTTATCAGGAAGTTCTATTGTACACATTAGAATATTTGGACTGATATTTTTAATTTTTATTTCTTTTGTAATTCAGCAAATTTTTTTTAACATGTTCGTATATATTTATAAATAAATTTGAATGCTTATTTTTAAATTTTTTTATTCATATTTTTTAATTTTTTCCTTGTTCATATTTAAACATGTTTTTTTCAAAAAAAAAAAAATGTTATCTTTAAATTTTTGTCCTAATATGTTTCTAATTTTTGTTTTTGTTTAGATCAGCCGTTCTCATTATTAACAGCCACTAAGGTACTTTAAATTTTATTAAAAATGTACATTATGTGTTTGTATCTAACAGTGTAAGATAAAAAAAATTATTTCATAACACTGTATGCCACCAGAAAATACCTGGGAAGTGACCATTTTTCCAGTAGATTTTGAAGATCTAAGAATAACTGGACGATCCGTTTTCTGAAACATTTTCATGTCTCATTTTATAATTTTTGCCGCCGCATTTGGAAATATGATATTTTCATGTTGCTAAGTAGATATTGTTTAAAATGTATACACAATTTATCCAAGAATGTATAAAACCGTAAAAATCCAAAAACATGACATGCCACCTTCATTAATGCATGTCTTCAGCCATTAGCAAGCAAAATTCGATTTAAATTTCAACTCATACTATTTAACCTTCTCTATTATGGTTGATGGTGTGAAAAAATAAACTACGAAGAAAAAAATTTACATTACAATATTAGGGATAGTAAATAGGGCATTAAACACGACCTAACATCAGCATAACTACAAAATGTACATAAACAATTTCCATAAAGCCATAATTTACATAAGCAAACCGCATCATCAAATGAACACGTTCCAACGAGAGCACACGCTCATACATTCAATCTGAGCTTATAACGAACAGAAAAAAATGTTTTTACAACAACATCGCTGACTAATAACAAACCATACGTGTTGTTGCATTCACCAACACCGTTACCACCTTCAATAGGCGTATTTATTCACTCACCAACTTTTTGTAGCAAATTAAAATTACAGTAGGAAGTAGCGAAAGCAAAAACATGTAAGGAAATTTGAGATTGGATAACAAGGAGCATAATATATGCAAGTGTGAGTTTTTGGCGATCTAAGTGTGGATATTTTTGGTACTTCTCTAACTTTATTAAAAAAATATTTAACGTTTAGGGAAGTTTTTACCATCTCTAGTTAATTGGAATTTATCTGGAGGATATCAATCCTTCAGATTGCTTCATTTGCCATTTTCGCTTTCGCCAACACAAGGTGACCAACTCCCAAGAAAATCGATAATTGTGAATATTTTGTAGAACAGGGCCCGTATTACGTGTTACGATCAGTGACTGAAAACCATTTTGACTCAAGCAATAACAGTTTGTTTTAACGACCAAACTGAAAAACCCTATCAAAACCCAGGTCCTATGTTATAAAAAAACTCCGTCCTCTTGGCAAATACTAGACTAGGACTTAAGCCACTTGCTGCTTCTAGATCTGACACCTGTATCACTCCTAATAGCTGGAGTCTTAGCCTGGCAAGCGCAGGACACAAGCACAGAACGTGCTCGATCGTTTCCTCCTCCAGCCCGCACTTCCTACACCTGCTATCACTGACCAAGCCTAATTTAAAAGCATGTGACGCCAGAAGGCAGTGTCCAGTCAGAATACCCGTCATGAGTCTACAGTCCTCTCTTTTTAATGATAGCAGCAACTTTGTTAGTCTAAGGTTGTAAGGCCTACACATAATCTTCGACACTTTAAAGCCCCGCGCTTGAACCCACGCATTTCCTGCTTGGTCGATCATGTGCACCTCTCGGCTTCGCTTAATTTCGCCCAGTCTAATTGGGACGTCTACGGAGCAATCTTCAAGGGATGCGCCCTTTTTAGCTAGTTCATCCGCTTTTTCATTCCCATCTGATGTATGCTTCTCCCTGTGCAGATTCTCTCCAGCACCTGCTTACAATCTAACACGCATTTAGATGCTGTGCTATGCGAGATTATTGCCTTAATTGCTGCTTGACTGTCAATACAAAAGTTAACACGATTGCAGCTTGGGCTATTTTCTTCCAGGGTTTCGACTGCTTTGGTTACGGCTAATGTTTCCGCTTGGAAAACGCTACAGTAATCCGGCAGCCTGTAGGATCTGTTTATTTCCGGATCAGCACAGTATACCGCAGACCCTACCCCCTCCACTACTTTGGAACCATCTGTGTACACATGTATCGCCTCGTCCGCCATTTGAGCACCTTTGCGCCAACCGCCCACCTCTGTTGTGGGCTTAAGATCGCCCTCGAAGCGCAGATGGGAATCAGGTAGAAACCGAAAATTTCTATAACTCATAATTAAGCGACTAACTGAAAATGGTGAAAACGATCCTTAGGAACTAACAATGGTTTAGTTTGACTATGTCGATGTTTGATATTATTATATGAATTCGTATCCAGCCGTCTAACAACCCTGGATGTGAGACTTTAGGTAAAAGAAGGGAAAACTGCAAGCATTTTAAATTGAGCTGCTTATTGGTATTCTACAGCGTCCACGTCCACTCAGCATTGTAATCTCTTAATAATCTCGTGGTATATTCATCTCTAAGGTATCCAGAATCAACATCTTCCTCGAATAAGTCAAGCTACGCTTTTTTAACTTATGGTGCAATCTAAGCATACTCATGTGTACTCGGCACATTTACATGAGCGAATGTATTGAATTAAACGGCACACACACGAGCGTGCGCATAAAACTTTTGAATCAATGAGCACACTCGTGCGCATGTGCCTCATTTCATATGGCACACACACGAGTTATGTGCTAAACATTGTTTCAATATTGCACAGCTTACGTGTATGCGCATTGAGTTCAGTGAGAATTTATTTCCCGCACGTGTGTGTGCAAAGCATGTGTGTGCAAATACGAACGCTGGTAAATTTCTTTACTTAATGGCAATCTTAATGAATCTATGCCAAATAACACGACGCATAAACATAAGATATGGAAGAATAGTCCGGGAGAGAGAGCTACATACATCCTTTGTTTCAAAAATAGTGATCATTTACGTCATCATCATTATTTGCACGTGTTTTGGCCGTTTGTTGTAAAGGACACACATGCTCCTTGTTTTCTGTTTTTGTTATTTGTTGTATAACAATACGTTTATTCATACGCTTCATATTTATTAAACACCACTCATGTAACATGAGCCTGTCAAAAACAGATCGCCATATCTATGAATAGAATAATGCTTACATTCATACACATACACATACATATTCGTGCAATCCTGAAAAGATTGTTGATAACACGTGCAATAATATCACATTAAACACCGCCTCTGACAATGCAAATGGGATAATCTTTTTTTGTTTTTTTAATTTCATGCATACTTTACCAAAATTGATTATTCAAACCGAAAAATATGGTTGCCTAGAACGTAATAACTACAATGGGGATCAACAAAGCTCATTGAGCATAAAGAAATTTTTGAGGAACACTTCTGCAACTTTTTTTTGTGGCATATGGAACTAGGTTAAGAGGGCGTGCATGAGAACTGCCCACACTTCCATTTGCCGATATTTTTGTCTATTTAAAATTTGTTCAAACAGTTTACTTTACCGAAAAACTTAAGTAAGAGGGAAAGATCTACCTTCGCAACCTCTATCAGGCTGTCGAAACACCGTGCGTCCAGAAATATGAGTCGTCTTGTTAGCAGTGCTGCACATCGGTAGAGAAAGTGATCCTCCTCAACCGGACAGCTTCTGCAGAGGGAGATTGTTGGCATACGACACTGTTGGAGAATCGGTACAATAGCAAAATGACCTGTTATGACACCCGCAAGTACTTTCACTGCATTTTGTTTTAAATGGACGTTGTGACAGCGCACTGCCCTCAAGTGGTTCAATGAAACCAGCCTAGCCTGTTCATGCCGAGTCGTTGTAAGGCAGTGGTTTGTTAACTGTCGAGATCTAAAACTGCTCAGCTACAGAGAAAACCTCATCAGCTAAGTAAAATAAATAACGTATTAGTAATTAATATACATACATATAACGGATAGAATTAGTAGAAATTGAATTCAATATGTTAGTGAATACAGTTAGTTACTATAAAGAGAGGAAAGAACCAATTTTTTAATGCAAAAAAGCTAGTCCGAAACATCAAATGTGCTAGAATGGGAGTTGTCATTCTGACACAAACAGCGGAAGAGCTCATTTAATTCAAAATTAGTTGTACAATGTTTTGGGTAGAAAGGTTTATAATGTCTTGAAGGCCGGGAAGGGACATTCAAGTTTACTTCGCTCAACAGAAATGAGCTATAGACCGAACATTTAGTAATTTAATCATAAATACAATTCCAAGCATTTCCCTACGACTAGCAAGGGTGGGAGGATTAATAAGTTTCATGCGATTAGCTTGAGAAGGAAGCTATTTCCTTTGCTATCCAAGCAGTGCCATAACGACCTGGAGATCTCGCAATCATCTCGGTTAGTCCACTGCAAATCCGGTGAACTAATCGGATATATCTCGTTTCTCGGCATCTTTCCTGGCCATCTTATTTGTAAATTCATTCTCTTCAATATCGTTGTACAAGGTAGCCAGCAAAGTTGGACATTGAGATGTCTTACGGACGCCAGGGAGGCTTGACAATTCCGCACTATATCCGACTTTATCACGCTGGATTCGAATGCCTTTAAGGCTGCCCGGTTGTGGACATTGATGTCTGAGACTTTACTGAAGCAGTCTGGTTGTCCACTGAGTCCTTGAATTCTGCTTGCAGGAAACACCTTTTAATCAGGCATGCTTAACCAACGAACCGTTGATTATCGTAACGAAATGATATCGGTTCGTTGGTTAAGCATGCCTGCTTTTAATTATTAATTAGAAGATGATCTCTTATTCACAAAGAGTATTATGATATATCAAGGTATAAGCTTTTCTATTGTTAGGGACATATTAAAAACTGGTGTTGAAGGTATAACAAGAGGAATACTTTACGTTAAGAGTTACGGTGCTTTAGTTTACATATACTGAAAGAAATGGTGCTAGTAAAATCCACAAATAGGTTCTGTTGTTCTTGACTTAACGGAGATTCGGTGAAGTTGATCGAATTATGGTTGATTCGACCGAGTTCTTTGTCAAATAAGTTCAGTCATTTAAACAGAAGAGAAATTGTCGCTCTTAAGTTAACAAAATTTTGTAAAACTGACAGATTCCTAAACAATCTAACTGATTTTTCTGTTAACACAACTGATCTCACTGGTCACACCGAACAACAGTCAAAGCATGAGCAAATTTCAAAGAGAATTTTACGCTCACTGCGCTCTCTACTTTGTACTTATGACGATGGTGCCACTTGTTTAAAAAAAAATTCCAAAATAAGAAAATCACCAAATAAAAAAAACTCGCAAATTGGGAAAACAACAAAAAACTAGTTTTTCAGTTATCAATAGAAAACGAAAACCCCCTTTTTTGAATTTACTGTGCGTAACACTGCAAAAAATTATGCGATACCGGGACACCTATTTATCGGGTACAATTTTGCAACTTCTGCTCCAATCGA
Source organism: Eurosta solidaginis (assembly GCF_040869045.1). NCBI lineage: Eukaryota > Metazoa > Arthropoda > Insecta > Diptera > Tephritidae > Eurosta > Eurosta solidaginis. Next base: position 203,520,738 of record NC_090323.1, on the reverse strand, counting down.
AATGCAAAATTGCGCCTCTGGTTCCAAAAGTTTTGTTTGAACGAACAGGATTTTGCCAAAGTTAGTAACATTTTGTTCGCATTTTTACGAATTTTCACTGACGCGAACCAATCTAATAAGATAATAAAAAACATCCTTTGTTAATGTTGATGTTTCCGACAGCATAAAAGTTGGAGTTGTTTTGGAATCGTTTCAAAATAAAGTGTTACGGGAATTAAACTTGCCGAATTACATGTAAAGTTACCCCAGTGGTGAATTACCTTCCGCGATTTGATTCTTTACTTTTCTATAACTTACAAGTTCTCCATTTAAAATGTTATGTCAAACATTTATACTACAAGTTTTGTTCAAAACAATAAAGTGTGACAACTCTACATGCGAGAGAAGAAATTGAGAATGAGCTGCAACTGAAAGAATTGAAAATCAGTTTCGTGACTTCTATCTTCGTTTCTATTTGAAAAGTGAAGTGATGCGCAGCGAAGTTCAAAACTATAAATTAAATAAATTATAAAAAATAAAATTTGGTGAAAGTTCGTTTAATAAAAGTATATAATATTTCATGTGTATTTATTTGTCCGCTATTTGTTTTAAATTCAAAGAAAATGGAAGCATTTTATATCAAATGTGCGTGGTGAAAATTTTTGAAGAAAAAGTTGAAATAAAGTTCTTAAAACCGACGCCAATGTATTTCGCTAGAGCATGTACTAACGCGTGTATGAATATGTAGGTATGTAGCAATCATGCGTATTTTTGTATTCACATATTTACGTATATATATGGCAACATACTTTCGTACAAAGCTGTCGATAGTAATTCTGAACAAGTTTTGTTTATTTGAATTCAGATTTAAGTTTTTATTATTTTAATTAATATTACTAAATATAGCAATAAAATCATTAGAAACGAAATGTACTTATGTGTAATTTATACAAAAAAAACTACGTAAGTTTAAATAGATATTTACCCGGCTTTTATTTTTTCCACAGGTATTAATTTCATATGAACAGTAAACTCTGTTGATGTAAAAGTTTACGCAATTAGTCTAGAAAAAACAGAAATATCTGTTATTTCAATAGATTTCACCGGTAGTGTCATTTCGATAATAAACTCTGTTAATTTAACAGTTTGCACTGGTAATTTCAAAAAAACAGAAATCCCTTTAATATTAACAGTTTTGATTCGTATTCTTAGAGCGACCGTAATAATTGTTAATTTAACAAAACTATGGGTAAAGTATAATAAAACAACTTTTTTTGTTTATTTGACTACTAAAACGGTCAATTACGAATCAACGATTTGTGCGCAGTTGATTCAACATCTTGCTGCGATGGATAAAAATCGACCGAAACTTCGGTTGAACTGACTCGTGTTTCGGTTGATTTTACCAGTCTTTTTGTTTCAGTGTACATTTGAAATACGTCAATCATTTTGTCAAAGTTTAAAAACCGTTCAATTAAACACTCCTACTAACAATGTTTTCTTAGCTGCCTTTATATTTCACTAAAGGTAAATTCAACAATATTAAGGAGGAAGCCAAACAAAAATGAAAGTGACGACTTGTAACAACCAACAACAAACAAAAAGACACACTTGAAAAGAAAAGTGATTGAAAGCTCACACAAAAATGCCACCCTCCCTACCTCATACTCCAGGGCATATGTAAAGAAGGCTCTTAAAAACTGTTGATTCACCTTCATCAAACTACATTAACCCCCATGCAACAAACAATTCACTCAACTACAACAACATCACCATCACCAACAATATTGCTAAATGTAATTCGCAATTTGCTATTCTTAAAGTCCAATCGATGCTGCTGATTTCGTCAGCCATTAAACGCAAAATTTGCTAGAAGTCAAAATGTTAGCAAAAACAAAAGGTGCAACATGCAAAGTAATCAATTTAATAAAAATTCTATTTTTGAACAAATAGGTGAGGCCATCATGGGCAAATGGATAGAGCCAGGAATATATGTAGAATAAAGTATACATAGATATACAATAAAACTGCTTTATTAGAAAATAAAAATATATAATAAATAAATAATTTGTCTGGAAATATATGCAAGCAAGGACATTCGAATTTTTCTAACGCACTTAACTTAGACAAGGACGACACAACAACGACAAATGCACAACCTTAGAATATTGATTAAAAATTTTGTTGTGAGCGCATAGTAAATGCGTTGGAAAGGTGAACAACGCAAAATAAAATAAACGCGTTAAAAGGGAATTGATTGCGACATTTCTCATAACCTCACTAAGTATTTGCAGAATTCAGCGAGAGCTTATAGTGTAAGTCAGTAGAGTTGGAAGGCGACATCGAAATAATAAAATAACCTTTCAATTTTATTATAGCAACAGGGCGTTGTTGGTATACAAAATAGTTAAATAAACAGATAAAAAGTTACAGTCGCTAACAATTGAAATAGAACATGGAACTTTCACTTTATTCACTTTTTGTTATTTTTCTTTTAGAGCCTTTAAGTAAAGTGTAACGCGGTCTACAACTTTTAACTAAAATTAAATTACTTGAAATTATTATTATCATAACCTCTAATATTTTTATAAATTTTTATACTCACGAGTAACGAATCGATATAAATATAGACTTTCATAAATCAAAACCCTCAGGATGAAAAAAGGAATTGCTTAAGCCATGGCGGTATGTTCGCCCATCTGTGTACACGATAACTTGAGCAAATTTTGAGATATCTCATTGAAATTGGGTACATCGGTTCCTTGGCACTCATCCCATCGCTATTTAAAATGAGTGAAATCAGATGATAATCACGCCCACTTTTTATACATATAACATTTTGGAAAACACAAAAAACCTGATTATTTAATAAATAATACACCTAGAATGTTGAAATTTTATGTGGCACCGCCCACTTGTCATAAAATCAATTTTACAACAAGTAGGGACGGGACTGTCTTCGGCTATGCCGAAGACTTCATACCTTTCATGAATGTGGCTGAACAATAATCTTATCCCGTTCGTAATCTCCGAATAATCGGATGTATAAGATAAGAAATATCTAGTGAACAGATCTACATACCTAAACGATTTTTAAGATAAATATAAAATAAAAAATAGGTAGGTACTTTGTGTGAGGATGCAAAGTTTCAGGTTTTTTGTGGTCTGCGTGTAAAAACTATGACTACGAATCACGTATTTCAACAATAAATGACGTAAACGTAACTATTTGATGAAATGTTTTGAATTTTGAAGCTTCTAGCCGTAAAAAGGGGCAAAAAAATACAGTTTATATGGGGTATATAATATATGTACCACCGATCTCAATGATTTTTTCAGACAACAATATATACTATACACGTAAGCATTTGGTGAAATTTGAAGCTTCTAGCTGTTAAAATGGGGAAGAAATTGCGCAAAGTTTCTTATCTGAACAATCGGTTGTATGAGATTATATATACCACGGGTCTCTATGATTTTTTCAGACAACAATATATACTATACACGTAAGCATTTGGTGAAATTTGAAGCTTCTAGCTGGTCAAATGGGGAAGAAATTGCGCAAAGTTTCTTATCTGAACTATCGGTTGTATGAGATATATACTATATATACCACCGATCTCAATGATTTTTTCAGACAACAATATATGCTATACACGTAAACATTTGGTGAAATTTGAACATATCTAAACGATTTTTAAGATAAATATAAAATAAAAAATAGGTAGGTACTTTGTGTGAGGATGCAAAGCTTCACGTTTTTTGTGGTCTGCATGTAAAAAATACGACTACGAATCACGTATTTCAAAAATATATGAAGTAAACGTAACTATTTGATGAAACTTGATGAATTTTGGAGCTTCTATCCGTAAAAAAAGGGCAAAAATGACACTTTGTATGAAGTATATAATATATATACCACCGATCTCTATGATTTTTTCAGACAACAATATATGCTATATACGTAAGCATTTGGTGAAATTTGAAACTTCTAGCTGTTAAAATGGGGCTAAAATTGCGAAAATATATATACATATATACTATATATATATATACTATATATATATACTATATATATATACTATATATATATACTATATATACCACCATATATATACTATATATACCACCGATCTGTATGATTTTTTCAGACAACAATATATGCTATATACGTAAGCATTCGTTGAAATTTGAAGCCTCTAGCTCTTAAAATAGGGCAGTAATTACGAAAAGTTTCTTATCTGAACAATCGGTTGTGGGGGATATATACTATATATACGACCGATCTCATCAATTTTTTCAGGCAACAATATGTGCAATATACGAAAGTATATGGTGAAGTTTGAAGCTTCAATCTGTTAAATTGAGTAAGATATTACAAAAATCCTCTTTTTCTGAAAAATCGGTTGTATGGAGGATATATGCTATAGTGGTCCGATCCGGCCGGTTCCGACAAATGTCTAATCGGACACCCAAATACACCTGCTCACCAAATTTTATCAAGATATCTCAAAAATTGAGGGACTAGTTTGCATACAAACAGACAGACGGACATGGCTAAATCAACTCAGCTCTCCATTCTGATTATTTCGGTATACTTAATGGTGGGTCTATATATTTTCCTTTAAGGACTTACAATTTTGGGTTTCGTGACGAAATTAATATACCATTTCATTTTCATGAAAGGTATAAATATTATTAATCATAAATCAAAAACAGTTAAACCTATCGTACCAAATTCAGGAGAGAGGTTGCCTTTACTGTAAGGAATGCTTTGAAGAAAAATTAACGAAATCGACGAATAAAATAAGCTATAAATAAAAAAATAAATGTAAGGCGCAATAACCACCGAAGAGATCTAAGGCCGAGCTTCTCTTCCAATTTACGTCGTGCTGCTCTTGCTTTTCCCTACAAATTGGCCGGACGGGACCTACATGTTTTTTCCCGACTCCGAACGGCATCTGCAAGGCAGATGAGTTTTCACTAAAAGCTTTTCATGGCAGAAATACACCCGGAGCGCTTGCCAAATACTGCCGGGGGGCGACCCCGCTTAGAAAAATTTTCTTCTAATTGAAAAAGCCTATTTCTAAAATTTTGATGTTGCTTTGCCCGGGGTGTGAACCCAGGGCATGCGGTGTGGTAGGCGGAGCACGCTACCATTACACCACGGTGGCCGCCAAGCATATCTTTGCAAAAGAGAGCTGTATATCAACAGTATTTCTTTTCCCAAGTGGAAATATAACAAGAAATAGGAAAAAATGCAAATTTTTGAAAATGGGCGTGGCACCGCTCCTTTTATGAATAAATAATGTTTCAGGAGCCATAACTCGAAGAAAAATTAACGGATCGTAATAAGATTGCGTATACATATTTTCCTTATGGCAGGAAATATTTCTGGAAAAAATCGACAAGATCGGGTAAGGACCACGTCCACATTTATATAAAATACTTTTAAAAGGGTCGTAGACGAATATAATAAGCTATACTTTTTCGAAAAAGAGCTTAATATCAATGGTATTTTACTTTCTAAATTGAGTTATAACAAAAAGTTAGAAAATATTAAAATATTTTAAAATGGGGGTGGCATTGCCTCTTTTTTGAATAAGGAACTTTCGCTGCTTCGGGAGCCGTAACTCGAAGAAAATTTAAGGGAGCGTAATAAGATTGGGTACACATATTTTCCTTATAGCAGGAAATATTTATAGAAAAAATGGACGGGATTCGTGAAGAAACACGTCCACTTTTATATAAAAGTAGTTTAAACGGGTATATCTTATCGAAAAATAGTTCACCCGAACTTAGACTCCTTTACTTTTTTGGGAATAGTTTGTGTTTAAAATATGCCTCAATTGGATTACAAAAGTAATTTATCTGCAATGAAACTCATGGTGAGTATATAATGTTCGGCTACACCTGAATCTAGACAACCTTACTTTGTAAATGTTTTATAAAGACAAATTTTAAAAAATCACGTTTTTTATAATCTTTTACACATACCCAAAACTTAAATTTGAAAATTTTAATTTCAACCCATGAAAATAATTATTTTTAGTTCGCGATTCATTAATTTCTTCTTATCACGCCCAAATATGTTTAATTAAGAAGATGGCAACAACGAATTCAAAACAAAATTTAGTTTTGTTATGCAAACTCGTTGTAGTTTTACTTTTATTTCATTTATTATTTTATTTTACTATTCATTTTTTTGTCCTTATAATTTTTTTAATATTGGAGAAGAATATGCTTTGTTGTCATTTTCCGACTAATACCAGCACCTTTATTTTTTACTTTATTTTATTTTTTTACTTCATTTAATTTTTTTACTTTATTTTATTTTTTTACTTTATTTTGTTTTTTACCTTATTTTATTTTTTTACTTTATTTTATTATTTTTCACTTTTTTTTACTTTATTTTATAAAATTTTTTTTTACATTAATTTATTACTTGTTTTACTTTATTTTATTTGTTTTTCGTTATTTAGCTGTATTTTATTTTATTTTTCAACTTTATTTTGTTATTTTTTTTAACTTTATTTTATTTTTGGCTCCATTTTTGTTCTGATCTTTTTTAATTAAAAATTATATGTTCGCCAGTTTCATTTCATTTTATTTAATTTTTTTCTATTGTTTTTTATTTTTGTTTTATTATATATTTTATATTTTTAAAATTTGTTTTTATATTTGTTTTCTTCCATTGCACTTTTTTCATTTTTTTTGTTAATAGGTATTCTTTATTTTTTTAGTCAACTTTTTTTTCCATTCAATAATGCTATTAATTGTACCAATGTTCATTCCTTATTTTCTCTGGAAAAAATTATCAAATAAATATATTTTGAATACTACTAAAAAATTAAGTTTTATTCAATAATCTGGCCTAAAGCTGAATCAAAATTATCAAATTATATTAAACAAGGCTATTAAAATTTACCAATTATCGCTAAAAAACTGCAGTTTTTTACTAAAGTCCTAAAATTAAAAAAATTCGAAAATTCAAATATTTTATAAAATGTCTTATGAAGTATAAAGTTTTAGTCAAAATAAATTTGTGTTGTTATATCGGCCTACTGATTTGTAAGATCGCGGGTTCGAATCGACCTCAAGGCCTAACGATAATAATTTCTATTATTATGATACATTTTTTTCTTAATTGAAAAAATGTTTAAATAAGAAATAGAAGAAACAAATTTAGACAACTGCCAAAGCCCGTTGTATAGATCCATTTCGGGAACTGCTAAATTCCTTCATCGGCAACGTTCAGGCGCCGCTTCTATAACCATTCAGCTATCACAGCAGTTGTTTGTTTGTCTTCATTATTTCCACTTCTATCCTGTTTCTCGCCAATTGATATTCACAGCACTGCGACATCTGTTGCAGAATGGATGTGAAAAATGGACTTGTTTCATGGCAATAATGCCATAGTGTCATATTTATTGACACTTTTTTCCCGTGCTCTGGGATGTATTATATAAGAAAAATTTTATCATAACAAGAATAATGATAAAAAAATTGTTAGGCCTTGAGCTCGCTTTGAACCAGCGATCTTACAAAATAAATTCGTTTAAATTGTGAAATGTTTTTCAATTTGAACATGCATTTAAAAACGGTTTATTAAAACCTTTAGGCGATTTATCCATTCTCTAATTTTTCGAAGTTATGGAAACTAAACTAATACAGAAATATGTAGCTGAATTTCGAAAAAATTTATTACAAGTATCTAAAAAGACGATTAAAATGGTCTTTGGCCTACAACTTGAAGTAGGCCTCGCAAAATGTGCATTATCACTGTTACACACTGTAATATCTCCCATTTTGAAGATGACTAACTGTTCATACAAAAAAGTAGCGCGCGTGTATTACCCAACCATTTATTTACCACCAGGCAAATGCGTAATTGGTAAAAATTTCCGTGCTTACCAACGCGATGATGAGCTTTTCGTTGAAATTAATTGCCATTAATAAACACTTGATTATGAAATATTTATTTATATGTCCCAAAGTGATGAATATTTACCTGGAAGAAAAATAAAAGATAACAAGTGGTTATTATGGGGGCTTAAATAGAAATATTGCAAAAAGTAATTACGCAGAAAAATTTGGTAGGGATACTTAGTAATGTAAATTAATATTTTTCCAAGAACTTCGGATACTAAGCGACCTATTTGAGGAAGATCTTTTTCTTCTTCCTTATCGAACACACATTTTTTATTGCAACTACGCTGAAAGAAAAAGACTGGTAAAATCAACCGAAATGTCTGTCAATTTTTATCCATCGCAACAAGATGTTGAATCAACTGCGCACAAATCGTTGATTCGTAATTGGCCGTTTTAGTAGTCAAATGAACAAAAAAAAGTTGTTGCGACAGCTTTGTAAGAAAGTACCTATGTTGCGGCATTTGCAAGGCAGATGAGTTTTCACTGAGATCTTTTCATGGCAGAAATACACTCGGAGTGCTTGCCGAACAGTTCCGAGGGGCGAACCCACTTAGGAAAATTTTCTCCTAATTCAAAAACCTTATTTCTAAAATTTGTATGTTGCTTTGCCCGGGGTGTGAACCCAGGGTCTTCGGTGTGGTAGGCGGAGCACGCTACCATCACACCACGGCGGCCGCCATATACATACGTAAATATGTGCATACATATAGTACACAGCATACATAAGTACAAAGTAGAGAGCGCAGTGAGCGTAAAATTCTCTTTGAAATTTCCTCATGTATTGACTATTGATAGCTGTTGAAATGACCAGTGATATCAGTTGTGTTAACAAAAAAATAAGTTAGATTGATTAGGAATCTGTAAATTTTGTTAACTAAAGAGCGACAATTTCTCTTCTGTTGAAATGACTAAACTAATTTGTTCGCTTGACAAAGAACTCGGTCGAATTAACCATAATTCGATCAATTTCACCGATTCTCCGTTAAGTCAAGAACAACAGAACCGATTTGTTGATTTTACTAGCACCATTTCTTTCAGTGTAAGATTCATAATCATGGGCACGTTTCACAGAGCAACCAAGTATGGTAATTTTTACTAAGCGTCGATGCATTGCGATGTTTATCTAGATCTATTGTGCTTAAGTCTTGTAATACAAGTAAACTTCTTCTGAGAGGAAAAATTTGACTGTACAAATTCACCTGTATTACAAGACTTCTATTTTTGTGAAACGGGCCCCAGATATCCAAATCACTGATATTTACAAAGAAAACTAGGACTAGGGATATAATAGTTATAAAATATATATTCAACGAATCTATTTCTTTAAAATATGCGGCATCCAACTGCTTCATGTAATGAATACCAGAAACTAATTACAATTTGCCTCTCCTCTATTATTGCTTGGGTTGTAAAAAAAATGCGTAAACGTGCATGCCTTGTTCGGCATCCAGAAAAATAAATGGCGATGATGAGTCTAAATCAATCGGTAGTGTCGTCATTTTGGAAACGATATCGAAGTTCTGTTCCATCCCTTATAGAAATGAAATCCCGTGACATCTATTTTCTCTACCTCAGATCTGTTTTGTATCTACCGAATGCAGTTACAACTTCAACATTTAAAAAACAAAAAACCAAAAAATACAACAGCGTTAGTGATTTCAAATTTCGCCACAACTTTAAAATTCAATTAAGCGCTAGCCAACACACAGGAGGGTGTGCATTAGACTGGGTCGATTTATTAACCGATGCCGCGCCATCGATTTTTCGATAGGATTTGGGCTCAGGAAAAAAAGTTCCACTACGCTTAGGCAAAAAAATTATTTTCGGGTCTGCGAAATTTAATTTTTTTTTTTACTTTTTTCGACCTTGATTTTTAAGGTATTTTTCATGACCTACTAAAAAAAAATTTCATTGGATTGTAAAATTTTCATGTATACCATCCTGTCCGACCCAAACATGTCCGCTAAAAACGTTGGCGATAACAGTTTAAGAAAAAATAATATTTTTGGGTCGGACAGGGTATATATATGAAAATTTTTTAGTAGGTCATGAAAAAACCCTTAAAAACCAAAGTCGGAAAAAGTCAAAAAAATTAAATTTCGCAGGCTCGAAAATTATTTTTTTGGGTATGCGTATTGGAACTTTTTTTCCTGATCCCAAATCCTATCGAAAAATCGATGGCGCGATATCGGTTAACTTTCGTCCAAACAAATCGACTCCACCCTAGTGTGCATACTGAAGTTAAAAGTTATGGTCGCAAGGAAGTTGAAAGCCCAACAACAAAATGCAGTGCGAGTGTATGGTTAAAAGTAGAATGTAAATGCCCTGAAGAAAATAAAGCTTTTCCGTGTAGGATATTTCAATAAAAAAAAAACTGTTTACCAACTCCAATGATAGGGTGCCGAAGAAGGTATACAAACCCTGTCTAATATAATGTAAGTAAAACATTTTATTTTCTCAAGACTTCGTTTGTGATTTTAACTTCTTTAACTTTACCAGTACGAGCTACTACCAGTACGATAATTTTACTAACATCACAGTTTAATTTTGGTGACCCCTGTTCTATACCAACTACATATACCCATGATTCACTATGCTCATATCAGAATACACTTCTGCCAAAATCGGATTGGCCTTCTTTTGGACGTGGAGCAATAATTATATTTCTGTCAGTTTCAATTTGTCCTCAAGTTTCTTAAGTAATTTCTGTGGAGCTTACCTACAAACTTGAAACATACTCAGGAACCGCATTACAAAGAAAACAGGACAGAAATTTTCGCTAGATGGGGTAGGGATCGTGATACTTAAAAAAATCGTCCGCATTTTGAAACTTATCTTTGAAACTTAACTTCCCGATAAATTAGAGGCCTATAACTTTGAACATAGCTTAGGAGTCGAATTTAAATGCAATACTAAGAAAAGAAATCCAACAAGATAGAACAGGAATCGAGATGTTTAGAGACATGTAAAAATACACTCAGGGCATGCGGAATCTTGCGATCGATCTTTAAGTAACTTCTCATTGAGCTAGAAACTTGAAACCTTACAATTTGTTCAGCGAATCGTTAAAATACATAAAAAGAAGAAGAAAAATGTTAGATAATAAAATAAATAATGGTTACAAAAAAGAAACAAAAAAACTACCTTTTTATAGCTAACCGAAATAAAAATTAGAAAATAGTTTTTAATCACAAATAGTTTATGTTACAGTAGGTGAAGGTCGAATAATTTACCATAAATAATTAACTCAACGTAACTTTAAATAAATAAATGCAAGGCGTGATATCCTCCAATGACATTTTATACCGAGCTTCTCTTCATTTTGCGTCATGCTCCCTTTAATGTTTCCTACAAATTGGTGGTACGGGACCTATGTACATGCTTTAAATGGCCAAATGACCCTATGACCAATTCATATACCCATAAGCTAAATTGGCCTTGTGTCCATTGACCTTATGTCACGCCACTATCAAATTATTGCATTGTCATCCGTCTTTGATAAGTGTACAAAGTTTTAATTAAATCTGTCCATTTAAAGTGGGTCAAAATAGAGTCCAAAGGAGTCGGTTACATACTAACACATGTGAAGCTAATATAAGGTGTTAAACACTATACGATATTTAAAATGTTGGGATCGGTTTTAAGTTAACTTCCCGTTGAGTTGGAGACCTGATGTTTAAAACGTGGTGGCGCATGGGTATAGATATTTCGGAAAATCGTACAGATCGGATGAAATCTTCCGATTCATTTTTGAGAGTTGGCATCGATAATACCAAACGTGTAGTTGAGAACCCGATGACAATGCATGAGATATGGGGACAAATTCCGATTAGCGGCACCCGCAGCCAGATGTTAAGAAACTTCTATACAAACGGGTAAATTCGCGATCAAGTTTTAAAAACTTTCCGTTGAGCTACAAACTTTTAAGTTTACACATAATATGTAGTTCTGAGTACAAAGACGATGCAACAAAAGGTTAAACAATTCCGCTAAACGATGCGCGGGTAAAAATCATCCGAGATCTAGAACCGCTCGATAGATTTTTTAGTCACTTCCTAAAAAGCTAAAGCCTAAAATTTTCATCCAATTCTAGAGGCTAAAGGGACCTATCACCAAATTGGCGGGATGGGACCTACATATTAAATGCTGACTCAGAACGGTATCTGCTTAGAAAAGTTTTTTTTTTTTAATTGAAAACTTGTTTCTAATTCTTTATTGAGTATACAATACTTGATTAAAAAAAATTAGGAAACATTTTTCCTCAACTAATGAAATTTTAGGAAAGTGCTTTTTCTAAGTGTAGTTAGGAATTAGTTAGAAGATAGGAGTCAGGTAGGTTTGGTTAGGTTGAACGAGCCAGTCCATGAGGATCTCACATAGACTGAATGAGCCCGTAGTGTTACCAGAAGTTTGTTTTAACGACCAAACGGAAAAACCCTATCAAAAACCAGGATCTATGTTATAAAATAACTCCGTCCTCTTGGCAAATACTAGATACTTCCTAGGACTTAAGCCACTTGCTGCTTCTAGATCTGACAGCTGTGTCATTCCTAATAGCTGGAGTCTTAGGCTGGCAAGCGCAGGGCACGAGCACAGCACGTGCTCGATCGTTTCGTCCTTCAACCCGCACTTCCTACATCCGTTATCACTGATCAAGCCTAATTTAAAGGCATGTGACGCCAGAAGGCAGTGTACAGTCAGAATTCCCGTCATTAGTCTACAGTCTTATACGAGATTATTGCCTTAATTGCTGCTTGACTGTAAATATAAAAGTTAACACGGTTGCAGCTTAAGCTATTCTCTTCCAGTGTTTCTACTGCTTTGGTTACGGCTAATATTTCCGCTTGGAAAACGCTACAGTAGTCCCGAAGTCTGTGGGATCTGTTTATTTCCGGATCAGCAAAGTATAACGCAGACCCTACTCATTCCACTACTTTGGACCCATCTGTGCACACATGTATCGCCTCGTCCGCCATTTGAGCACCCTTGTGCCAACCATCCACGTCTATTGTGGCCTTAAGATCTCCCTCGAAGCGCAGACAGGGAATCAGGTATTCTGTTCGTCTTGTGATTGATGACGCTATACCGAGGCACCGAGCCTGGTTGCAGTTGTTAACGCTATTTTTTTTATTGCTACCAGGTCTACAGGTGGAATGTGCAGAACGGCATACAGTGCAGCCGTGGGGGTTGTTTTCAGGGCTCACGTAATGCTAAGCATTGATAGTCTGCATAGCCCCTCTAATTTTTTGAGGTAGGTTGTTTTTTGTGTGGCTTTCCACCAACAAAAACTTCATAGTATAGAATAGGGCTTACTATCGCTGTAAAAACCCAATAAGAAAGAGAGGGCGATAAGCCACACGTACACCACAGCATTCTTTTACATGCATAAAGTGCCGTTGAGGCTTTCTTAACCCTCTCCTCCACGTTGAGCTTCCATGATTTCTAGATATTTTGTGCAAGGTTTCTCCTGTAGAGGCACCCCTCCTAACTTATGCCTGATCCGATTTGGTGGGACCTTGTACCTCTTTGTAAACACGACCATATCCGTATTCTCCGCGTTGGCTTTCAACCCGACATTAGATGCGCAGGTATGGATATCCCGAAGCGCCCGATCCATCAAAGAGCGGAGTCGGGTAGACTACCCTAGAAAAATGTATGTAAGCCCATTTATTCATTAACTTAATCATATAAACAAAATTTCCGACAGGGTTTTGATCATGCATCTTTCATTAGCCAATCTGTAAAAACCACATTTATTGCTGGTTGACGAGTAGGGCTGAATGAATTGTAGCAATCCGGTATGAGTTGATCAATCGGCTTACTGTCCAAGCAAGTTAGTCACTAACAAGCGGAAGAGGAAATACTATAAGCAAACTGTCAGTTAGAGTTTCATGGCGTGATTGGATATTCGAACAATGAGCACAACCGTCGAAGAGCAAAAGAATGTGCAAATGCTGATAACGAGTACATACATAAAGAGAAAGAAAAGTCTATAATTAAATCACTCATTTTAAACAGCTGAAATCCATATTAAGTGTTTAACAAGCCAACCTAATATAAACGCACGCAAGTCATTTTCTGTCAAAAATGTCTCATGCACATACAACTTGTATGAGAGCAACCCAAATTGAATTTGTTGCGTGAAAGCCTAACTCGATTTCCAATTTTTGTTCTGCGTGACATTTAGATTTGACGTTTGCACACATGTTTAACATTGTCGCAACGCATGCTTATTTGGGTTGGGGAAAAAAAACGCCGGTTGTTTGCGTGCGCTAAAAAAACGCAGTGCGGTTTTATTAGGTTGGCATGTAAGGGAAATTGATGACGGCAAACTTGTAAGAAGATGAAAAGATTTACCTTGTTTACATAAAATGAGATTATCTCAATTTCCGTACTCAACTCTAGGGTTGCCAGATTTTTATTTTGGGTTCCCGGTACTAACCTCAAATTTGAGCCAAATTCCCGAGATTTTTAAAAATTTCCCGGGACATTTGAAAAATAAGAAACACCTATATATTTCTATGGGTTGCTCATTTCGGCGGAATAATGTTTAGATAGACTTTATAAACTCATTTATTTATAACAAATATTTTTATGAAACAGAATTCAATATTCTATGGATTCATTTTGCAAACGTTTAAAACACAACATTTGCCATGCAAAATGAATAGTTAGGTGTGCGAAATGTCAAACATTGACAATATTCAGAACCACAGTAGGGATGAAATTTTCTTCTTTACAGAGTTGCATGCAATATGCCAATGCCCTGAATAAAATCGAAGCCGCAAATATGGCCATGTTTCGTATCAGATTATAATTTATTAACTTTGATATTGTGAAAATGCCGGGACATAGCATTTCCCGGCGGGACACTTTAAAATTTGTGCAAAATACGGGAAGTCCCGACCAATACGGGACATTTGGCAACGCTACTCAACTCCAAATCGATAATGAAATAACTACAGTTTTGACATACAATTTAAACGCACTTATGTTTTTTTTTTTTTTGCTAGACCTAGAGCAGCGAAGATCGCAATGGTTGTTTTTTTTATAGTCAGCTGAGCAGAGCTCACAGAGTATATTAACTTTGTTCGCATAATGGTAATCCGTAACGGCATAAACTAATCGAGATAGATATAGACTTCTATATTTTTAAAACGATCTGGGCGAAAAAAGAAACACAATAACTTGAGTAAACTTTGAGGTATCTTGATGAAATTTGGTATGTAGGTTCCTGGGCGCTCATCTCAGATCGCTATTTAAAATGAACGAAATCGGACTACAACCACACCCACTTTTTCGATATCGAAAATTTCGAAAAACGGAAAAAGTGCGATAGTTCATTACAAAAAACCGATATAGCGATGAAACTTGGTAGGTGCGTTGACCTTATGACGAAAAATAAAAAATTAGTAAAATTTTGGCCAATGGGCATGGCACCGCGCACTTTTAAAAAAAGGTAATTTAAAAGCTTTGCAAGCCGTAATTTGACAGTCGTTTATTATGATGAAATTTGGCAGGCACGTTCCTCCTATTACTATATGTGTGCTAAATAAAAATTAGCAAAATCGGATGCCGAACACGCCCACTTTTAAAAAATATTATTCTTAAGTCAAATTTTAACAAAAAATTTAATATCTTTACAGTATATAAGTAAATTATGTCAACATTCAACTCCAGTAATGATATGGTGCAACAAAATACAAAATTTAAAAGAAAATTTCAAAATGGGCGTGGCTCCGCCCTTTTTCATTTAATTCGTCTAGAATACTTTTAAGGCCATAAGTCGAACAAAAACTTACCAATCCTTGTGAAATTTGGTAGGTGCATAGATTCTATGACGGTAACTGTTTTCTGTGAAAATTGGCGAAATCGGTTTGAAGCCACGCCCAGTTTTTATACACAGTCGACCGTCTGTACTTACGCTCGGCTGTTAACACGATAACTTGAGCAAAAATCGATATATCTTTACTAAACTTAGTTCACGTACTTATCTCAACTCACTTTATCTTGGTATAAAAAATGGCCGAAATCCGACTATGACCACGCCCACTTTTTCGATATCGAAAATTACGAAAAATGGCATAACTCTGTACCAAATATGAAAAAAGAGATGAAACAATGGTAATTTGATTAGTTTATTGACGCAAAATATAACTTTAGAAAAAACTTTGTAAAATGGGTGTGACACCTACCATCATATATGTAATACTCATATATTGCTACAAAAGGCTAGGTACATTGTCAAACATCAGAGTGCCGATATATTGCTTTTTAAACGTTTTTGTTTTTGTATTCAATAATCGAATGTACGTAAATTTAAATTTTTTCTTGTCACACTTATGCTGCTACAATCACACAAATTTTATAGGCTGTCTTGTTTTGATTTCGAATTCAAAACACATTGCGAGCATTTTCTATTAGCAATATAGGAGTATTACTACATATATGCCTACCATATTAAGTAGAAGAAAATGAAAAAATTCTGGAGGGCGAAATCAAAAGCCCTTGGAATCTTGGCAGGAATACTGTTCGTGGTATGACATATATAAATAAATTAGCGGTACCCGACAGATGATGTTCTGGATCACCCTGGTCCACATTTTGGTCAATATCTCGAAAACGCCTGCACATATACAACTAAGGGCCACCCCTTTTAAAACCCTCATTAATACCTTTAATTTGATACCCATATCGTACAAACGCATTATAGTCACCCCTGGTCCACCTACATTGTGATTTTCCCTTATTTTGTCTCCAAAGCTCTCAGCTGAGTATGTAATGTTCGGTTACACCCGAGCTTAGCCTTCCTTACTTGTTTTTGTCAAATTTTGTCACTCGAGAAAATGGTATAGCGTAAGTGTGCCCCCAGATAGTAACCTATATCGGAGGTTATGTTCCAAAAAGTACTCGATGAACAAACTCTATCCATGCACTTTTCAGGACCGGCTTGCCCTTTGACCTGGAGATATTACGCAAAATATGCGTATAAGTAACTTTAAAAAAAAACATTATATCTCGGAAACTAAAATTGCTAGAGCGGTCAAATCGACGCGAGGCTTCAGGCCATTTAACGAGGTATGTTACGCAATTTTTTTTAAATCTTAGGAACACATTTTTCATTAAAAATGTTAAAGAACAAAAATAAAAAACTTTTTTTTTTCACGATCCCTGAGAGTTACAATGACGAAAAAAATATATGTTAATCGCCTTAATGTCCGCTCTTGCTCAAAGAAAGTACGCGAGGAAAAAATTGGTGCAACAGTTTGGAAAAAAAAAATAAAATGTAATTTACCCGCAATAACTTTCCATTTTATTATTATAAAAACGACAGTTAGTTTATAATTTAACATAGTTATATTAGCTAATAATGTCACTTGTCTCCGATATAAGCTCCTGTCGAGTAACTGCATTATATCCGATATAATAATCTGTCTCAAAACTTGATTAACTTTAGAAAAGCATTCTGAAACTTGTTGGTGGTGAGATAAGCCAAAAATACATAGTGAGGGGGACATTAAGGCGACTAACATATATTTTTTCGTCATTGTAACTCTCAGGGATAACCAAAGCAGTAGAAACCCTGGAAGAGAATAGCTTAAGCTGCAACCGTGTTAACTTTTATATTGACAGTCAATCAGCAATTAAGGCAATAATCTCGCATAGCACAGCATCTAAATGCGTGTTAGAGTGTAGCAGTCTATGGAGAGAATCGGGACAGGCAGAAGCATACATCTATTTTATGTCCCGGGGCATATGGGAATAGATGGGAATGAAAAAGCGGACGAACTAGCTAAAAAGGGCGCATCCCTTGAAGCTTGCTCCGTAGACGTCCCAATTAGACTGGGCGAGATTAAGCGAATGCGAGAGATTCACATGATCGACCAAACGGGAAAGGCGTGGGTTCAAGCGCGGGGCTCTAAAGTGTCGAAGATTATGTGTAGGTCTTACAACCTTAGACTAACAAAGTTGCTTCTATCATTAAAAAGAGAGGATTGTAGACTCATGACGGGTATTCTGACTGGACGCTGCCTTCTGGCGTCACCTGTCTTTCAATTAGGCTTGGTAAGTGATAGCAGATGTGGGAAGTGCGGGTTGGAGGAGGAAACGATCGAGCACATTTTGTGCTCGTGCCCTGCATTTGCCAGGCTAAGACTCCAGCTATTAGGAGTGATACAGCTGTCAGATCTAGAAGCAGCAAGTGGTTTAAGTCCTAGGAAGCTTCTAGTATTTGCCAAGAGGACGGAGTTATTTTATAATATAGGTCCTGGTTTTTGATAGGGTTTTTCAGTTTGGTCGTTAAAACAAACTTCTGGTAACACTACGGACTCAATCAGTCTATGTGAGTTCCTCATGGACCGGCCAGTTCAACCTAACCTAACCTACCTCTCAGGGATAGTTTTATATTTATGTCCTTTTAACATTTTTAATGAAAAATATATCCCTAAAATTAAAAAAAAGAGCGTAACATGCCTCGTTAAATGACCTAAAGCCTCGCGTCGATTTGACCGCTCTAGCAATTTTAGTTTCCAAAATATAATTTTTTGAAAAAAAGTTACTTATACGCATATTTTGTTTAATATCTCCAGGTCAAAGAGCAAGCCGGTCCTGAAAAGTGAAATTATGGCTGCCAACAGTAGCGTGGTTGCCAAGGCGCATATGCGCTGGCTCTTTGCTCGATGACAGCAGGTACTTCGTTTTGTCCTCCTTCACCATCAAACCCATCTTTACCGCTTCTTTTTCCAGCTTGGAGTAAGCAGAACTAACAGCGCGGGTGTTTAGGCCGATGATATCAACATCATCAGTATATGCCAGTAATTGCACGCTTTTATAGAATATTGTTGCAGTGCGGTTAAGTTCTGCAGCTAGTATAATTTTCTCCAGCATCAAATTAAAGAAATCGCACGATAGGGGGTCACCCTGTCTGAAACCTCGTTTAGTTTCGAACGGCTCGGAGAGGTCCTTCCCAATTATGACTGAGCTGATGGTGTTGCTCAACGTCATTTTGCACAGCCGTATAAGTTTTGCGGGGAAACCAAATTCAGACATAGCGGCATAAAGGCAGCTCCTTTTCGTGCTGTCGAAGGCGGCTTTAAAGTCGACGAAGAGCTGATGTGTGTCGATTCTCTTTTCACGGGTTTTTTCCAAGATTTGGCGCATTGTGAAAATCTGGTCGATGGTAGATTTACCAGGTCTGAAGCCGCACTGATAAGGTCCAATCAGCCGGTTCACGGTGGGCTTCAATCTTTCGCACAATACACTTGAAAGAACCTTATATGCGATATTAAGAAGGCTGATTCCACGATAGTTGGTGCATTTTGCATTCTTGTGGACTGGGCAAAGAACACTTAGATTCCAACCGTAGGGCATGCTTTCGTCCGCCCATATTTTGCTAAGAAGCTGCTGCATGCGCCTTACCAACTCCTCGCCGCCGAACTTGAATAGCTCCGCAGGCAATCCATCAGCGCCCACGGCCTTGTTGTTTTTCAATCTGGTTATTGCTATTCTAACTTCGTCATAATCGGGCGGGGGGACATATATTCCATCATCATCGATTGCGGGATCGGGTTCTTCATCTCTGCGCGGTGAATTGGTGCCTCCATTTAGGAGAGCAAAGAAGTGCTCCCTCCATAATCTAAGCACTCTCTGGACATCAGTTACAAGGTCGCCGTTTTCATTCCTACAGGAGTTTGCCCCGGTCTTAAAACCTTCCGTCTGTCGCCGTATTTTTTGGTAAAATTTTCGGGCGTTATTTCTGGTGGCTAGCAGCTCAAGCTCCTCGCACTCACGCCTTTCTGCTTCTGCTTTTTTCTTCCTGAAAAGGCGTCTCGCTTCCCTTTTCAACACACGATAGCGTTCACACACTCCTCTTGTCGCGCTCGCTTTTAACGTAGCCCTGTAGGCAGCATCTTTTCTTTCGGTTGCAACGCGGCATTCTTCATCATACCAGTTGTGTTTTCGTGGCCGCCGGTAACCAATTTTTTCCTCGGCGGCAGTACGAAGTGCTTTGGAGATATGCTCCCACTGCTCCTGTATTCCTTCAGGATGAGTTGTGCCCTCCGAGAGCAGGTGTGAGAGTCGAGTTGCGAAATCATTGGCAGTCTGTTGTGATTGAAGCTTTTCGACGCCTAGCTTTCCTTGTGTTTTTTGTTCCTTGTTTTTAGCCGCGTTGAGGCGGGTGCGTATTTTGGCTGCAACGAGATAATGGTCCGAATCGATGTTAGGTCCTCGGATCGTGCGCACATCTAAAACACTGGAGGCATGCCGTCCGTCTATCACAACGTGATCGATCTGATTGCGAGTATTTCGATCAGGAGACAGCCATGTAGCTTGATGTATCTTTTTATGCATGAACCTCGTGGGCGCAGATGAATGATATATTAAAAAATTTTGCTTTTATTCGGATAGCGGCGAGACGCTCGTCCACTGGCGTGAACGCCACCACTTGGCGACAAAGTCTCTCTCCCACCACGAATCCGACGCCGAAACTGCGCTTATTCGCATGGCCACTCCAATATATGTCACAATTTTTGATCTTCTTTCTTCCTTGCTTCGTCCAACACATTTCTTGGATGGCGGTGATGTCAGATTTTGCTTTGACGAGGACATCAACCAGCCGGGCATCTGCACCACTCCCATTCAGGGAGCGGACGTTCCAGGTGCATGCCCTCAATTCATTGTCCTTCAAACGTTTGCCATGGTCGTCATCAATAGAGAGTGTATTTATCCGAGGCTTGTTGTTATATTTCATTGGAGTATGGTTTTACGTGGCGGGTCCCAAGCCCAGCGCACAACCCGCTCAGCGGGGGTGAAAATATTACTTGGCACGTTTATATAGCGAGCAGCTTGCTCCAAGACAGACGCCCGCTTGCAGCCGCACCTAGAGGTGTACAGACGCTGCCGATGAAATCTCCCCCGGCTAGCCCTTAAACCGATTATGTCAGAGTGGCCTAGCCAGGTTGTCGCCTTCTCACATTAGCTCACCGCTAAACGGGTGTTTAGCGGCTATCCAGAGGATACTTGGCCGCAAGCGACCGGCAGTAGTGAGCTGCTTGAACCGCATGCAAAAGAATCGCTCTGGCCATTCCCAGGTGAATGGCGGTCAGAAGCTTTCCCCACTTTCGTGGACTTCTACACACGGCCCCACCCACCCAACGGCCCCACCATAGCCCGGCTAAGCTGAATATATTTTAAGCTATACAGGTGTTCAAGATAGGAGCGTTAACGCCCTTCATGAGCTTTTTTGGGAGTCCGATATGTGCCTACATTATTAGCGCTCCGGAAATGTTTCGAGGGGAAATGAAAGCTGGCGATGACAGGTTTCAATACAGAATAAATTTCATTTAGATATCTCAACCCGTTTACCTGTATATAGACCCCCCTTAATGCGTTTTGGATTTTTTAGTGTAATGTCCTGATTCCCAGCTTTGCTGTATGTAAAATCAACTCACGATCCGGTTATCGTTTTTTTGTAAATAAATCATATGCATTACAACAACTTTGTTTGTATTTACATTAGCGTTAAACGACATTGTTTACAATAAAGTTTTCGTTTTAATTACCAAGATTGTTTATATAACAAATATTTATGTATATACTAGCAGACCAGGCAGACGTTGTTCTGCCCTAAGTTTGGCCTATCTGCATACATTTTAATAAGCTTTTTCCGTCTAACTCTGCCCTCGCCCCTCTACACTTTTTCCTAATCTTTGTATTCACTCCTCCCTCCGTATTTTTCGCTTCATCTATCATCATCTTCGTCTCAGTCTTTTCCTTCTCTCTTTTCTCAAGTTTTTCTCATTCTTGGTGGTATGTATTTTGTTCCAGTCCCACTCCGAGTCTCAGTCTCAGTCCCCCTCCGATTCTCAGTCTCAGTCCCAGTCCTAGTCCACATCCCAGTCCCAGTCCGTCTCTGGTATACTTCCCGGAAAAAAGCATCGTAAATACTAATATAGGCAAATTTATATACGAAATTTCAGGCAAATCGAATAGGACGTATGTAAATAGGTATGTGGGTATTATTAATTCTTGTATTTATTTCGGCTTCGCATGCATATTTATCAGTTTTGCCAGGTTGATTCGACTAAATCGAATATCACAATGAACTTTAAGAGCTCTCAGCAACAGCTTTCACTTGATATCCATAATACACACACATTCTAGGGGTATCCGGATCCATGTTTTGGCCTATATCTCGAGACCCTAGTCACCAGCGGTGTAAAACGTACTCTGTATTATAGCACACATCAACAGCTTCAATTTGATACCCATAATATAAAAACACATTCTAGGTGTATCCGGGTCCATGTTTTGGCCTACATCTCGAGACCCATGCCTCCCAGTTGTATGAAAATTATCCTGTACTATAGCACTCGTCAACAGCTTTCATTTGATATCCATATTGTATAAACACATTCTAGGGGTACCCGGGTCCACGTTTTGATCTCCCTAGGCACGTAGCGAAAAAAAAGGTAGACGTTGGCCGATTCTCACACCTACCCAATATGCTCACAAAATTTCATGAGAATCGGTTCAGCCGTTTCGGAGGAGTTAAGCCTCTAACACCGTGACAGAAGAATTCTATATATTAGATGTATGCCAAATATTTTTTATAAATGCAGCATGACCTAGACATCGTTATTGAACAGATTTTTAATCTTGCAATATATGAGCTGCAATATTTAAAAAAAAATTTTCAGAAGAGAATATGTTGTAGAAAGAATTAATGTAAATTCAGAAAAGAATTAATGTAAATTCAGAAAAGAATTAATGTTAAATTTAGTCACGGCTATTTTTGTGGAACATACACTTAGGAAAATGCATTGCGCGTGGACGTGATAACAATATTACTCTTGATAAACATTTTGTTAAATTAAATTATGTACTCAAACATAAATACTTTAAAATTTCCGTCTGTTAGATAACGAAATTTATATGATTAATTTGCAAGATAGATAGTCAGAGATCTCACAGCGCTTGATCCCATGAAAAAGTTTCAGAATCGTTTTTTTAAGAATGGCGTACTTATCCACAATAAATGTATTTCTAAAGAGTTAGGCCGCTCACAATGTCTCCTTTTCGCCGTATGTGGTATGCTCTAATCAAATATTATATTGGAAAATATGGAAACAATTCAATTCATGCATTTTTACTTGAATACGACACTCTTGTGAATTGTCGAAGTAATTTGTATGGATACCACATATACATATGTTGGATTATCTAGGACATGGAAAATATATCAGTATTTATAGATGGGACAATTTTTATTAAACGTCTATATATCTATATCTATAACCAACAAGACTTCCCTTGGTTTACGGTAAAACTTTTGGGGGAGTTCATAAGACAAATAAATTTTCAATAAAATAGAGAGAGCAATATCAAAATCATACAAATATTGAGCTAAAATGTGTTCTATTCCATTTTCTTGAACTAAACGACAGTATGCCTGGTCCAAATTAAAATAAGAAGTCGCACCCAAATAAAGCCAAAACTAAAATATAATATAATAAAAGAAAATATCACATGACGCGGACATCAATGAGATGGTAGCTAACCTTGCAGGAAATTACGGAATAACCAGCGCCGAAGTAGGCATGCCCCCATGCACAGCCATGGGGGAAAGTTCAAAATTTTAACGCGAACAAACCTCTGAAAAAGTGGCATGCAACTACTAGCTTTGAGGCAGTATATAGCGCAGCTAACAAGGCGCGCCCTGTTCCGAAACTCGAACGATGTTATGGTCCTAGCCTCGAATGATTTCCAGGCTTGCCAAATCGCGTAGGCTTCGTTTGAAACATACTACATTATGACGGCAGTTTGAATTACGTAGAAGCAGGCTTTCCTACTTACTTACTTAATTCGCGCTTAACCGTTTAAACGGTTATGGCCGTCCAACAAGGCGCGCCAGTCGCTTCTTCATTGGGTTAATAGGAGCTAATTGGTCACATCAAGGTAATTAAAATCGTTTTCCACCTAGTCCTTCCAGCTTAGTGGGGACCGTCCTGTTCCCCAGCTTCCATCTGCGTGTTCCGATAGAAATACTTTCTTAACCGCAGCATTATATTTCTTTCGCATAACCTAGCCTAGACAGCGTAGCCGCTGCGTTTTAATTCGCTAGACTATGTTGGCGTCGAAAACACGCCGAGGTCTGTAAATCTTTCGAAGAATTTTTCTCTCGAGCACTCCCAGAGCCGCCTAATCTTATGTTGTCATGGCCCATGCTTCGGCAGGCAGTCCATCAGCGCCCATGACCTTGTTATTTTTTTAATCTGGTTATTGCTATTCAAACTTTATTCATAATTCCATCATCTATTGTGGGATCGAGTTTATCATCCCTGGACGTTGGATTGGATGTAAGGATTGTTTTTATGACAATTTTTTTTTTTTAAATGGGCGAAATCGGTTGAAAGCAGACCTGTTAAATTTCCATTAACATTAATAATCATTAATTTCGTTTCCCTTTTTAATTTTAATGATTAATTAATTTTTTGCACAGCACCTAGCAATTAATAATTAATTAATTAAAAGAATAATTAAAAATAATCATGATTTATGAAATTTATGTCGAAAGCATGGTTGGAGAAGAAAATACGGCGGATTTCTCTGCGGACGACGTTGTTCGTGATCCAACTTATTTAATAAGACCGATCAGAAGAAAAAGCAAGCTCGAAAGCTCCGCATCAACTTCAAACAAATCTTCCTGTAATTTGATATTCGGGTATTCACAATTATATATCTGTATAATGCAGTCCATAGCAGAAGCTCTTAATTTTTTGCAAGGGGAAGGAAACGTTGTGTACGGATATTTACTGTCAGTGCGCAGGACACTAAGCCACAAACTAAAGAAAGTTAGTAGAAGAAACGATAAATTTTTAAGCTTTATTTCGGAAAAATTAGAAGCGAAGTTAATGCAACGTTTCAATATTTTCTTTTCTTTAGCTCCCGAAGCAAATATGGCAATATCTGCTTCTGTTTAACACCAGATGTTAAAGTCAACTGGCTCAAGGTGTTGCAGAAGACGAAACAGTGATTTTCTCGAAGATTTTATATACGAAAGAGTTGTATCAGCCATATGGTTGTATCATCAACAACGTAAACTTTCATTTGAAGTCGACGATACGAACACTAACCAAACGTCATCGCGATCGAAATACTTCCATTTCGAGGATGATGGTAAATAACTTTGTTCACATGCATAAATTATTCAAAAAAATATTGAAAGTTAATTGTAGATAATGAAAATGACCCAAGGTGCTGCGCAAGTTTCACCTTCTAAAGAAACTTTGAGGATCCTTGTTCAAAGTCAACGTTACAACTACCTACGCGATTGTTCCATAGATGCGGAAATTTGAAAAAACCACCAAATAAGAAGTGCCAATATTATTTAACACTCTGCTGACGACGTCTGCCCTAGTTGAGAGGCTTTTCCATTTCGCAGGCATTATAAATTCTCCAAGGCATCAATCTTTGATGAATATTTCATTTGAAAAACTCGTTGTATTTAAAGCAAATGCAAACAGCACTTAATCTTTTTTAACACGCTTATTTAAGCTTCAGTTGTTTGTGTATATGTAATCCCCTTCCTTGTACCTAATAATAAAAAAATAGAACCCGTATGTCGTGTAATATTGTGTAATTAGTTGGTATTTAATAAAACAATGTACTTTTTCCCTTGTTTGTTATTCTTATGTATCTATGTTTACTTTGTTGAATATATTGTGATGCTGGAAAAACACAGAAATAATTAAAAATAATCATTTAATTATATTAATAATGTAATTTAAATAATCAAAATTAATTGATTTTAATCAAATAATTATATTAATTATGTAATTAAAAATAATAAAAATTAATAATTAAAACAATCAAATAATTATGTTTATCATTCCATAAGACAAACGAAAATATAATTAAAAATAATCAACATTGTTTGTATTAATTATGTAATTAAAAATAATTAATTAATTAATTACACATTTTTTATGAAAATAATTAATTAATAATCATTAAAAGTCATACCTACTGGCACTTAATCATTAAACAATTGGCCTAGGAAAACTCATTATAATTAATAATCATTAAAATTTTTAATCATTATTTAACAGGTCTGGTTGAAAGTCACGGCCGCTTTTTATACCCAGCCTTACTTTTTTGCTTCCGTCCCTCAACATGATGCACAAAACTTGAGATATCTTAACCAAATTTGGCACAGGGGCTTATCAGAACTCAAAATATATTTGTGTGGAAAATGGTAGAAATCAGAAGCTCTGTGAAGTTGGCACCTACTTGGGCGAATAATTAAAAAAACCATATCTCATTCGTTTGTCCAACGTTTGTCCAGGAAAAATTTTCGTTTGTCCACCTTTTGTTAAAAAGTTATTTCAAAAAAAAAAAAAAAAATCGTGTGTGAAGTTGGCACCTCCATTTGCGTGTATTTAAAAAAAAACTAAATGCCATTCGTTTGTCCATCGTTTGTTCACGTTTGTCCAGGAAAAATTTTCGTTTGTCCACCTTTTGTTAAAAAGTTATTTCAAAAAAACAAAAATCGTGTGTGAAGTTGGCACCTCCATTTACGAGTAATTAAAAAAACCAAATGCCATTCCTTTGTCCATCGTTTGTCCACGATTGCCCAGGAAAAATTTTCGTTTGTCCACCTTTTGTTAAAAAGTTATTTCAAAAAAATAAAAATCGTGTGTGAAGTTGGCACCTCCATTTACAAGTAATTAAAAAAACCAAATGTCATTCGTTTGTCCATCGTTTGTCCACGATTGTCCAGGAAAAATTTTCGTTTGTCCACCTTTTGTTAAAAAGTTATTTCAAAAAAACAAAAATCGTGTGTGAAGTTGGCACCTCCATTTACGAGTAATTAAAAAAACCAAATGCCATTCCTTTGTCCATCGTTTTTCCACGATTGCCCAGGAAAAATTTTCGTTTGTCCACCTTTTGTTAAAAAGTTATTTTAAAAAAACAAAAATCGTGTGTGAAGTTGGCACCTCCATTTACGAGTAATTAAAAAAACCAAATGTCATTCGTTTGTCCATCGTTTGTCCACGATTGTTCAGGAAAAATTTTCGTTTGTCCACCTTTTGTTAAAAAGTTATTTTAAAAAAACAAAAATCGTGTGTGAAGTTGGCACCTCCATTTACGAGTAATTAAAAAAACCAAATGTCATTCGTGTGTCCATCGTTTGTCCACGTTTGTCCAGAAAAAATTTTCGTTTGTCCACCTTTTGCCAAAAAGTTATAACAAAAAAAAATTTTTTTTTTCGAAAAAACCCAAAAAAATTTTTGTTATAACTTTTTAACAAAAGGTGGCCAAATGAAAATTTTTCCTGGACAAACATGGACAAACGATGGGCAAACGACGGACATACGATTTAGCAAAATAAAGCGAAACAAAAATTTTTTTGGGTTTGTTCGAAAAAAAAATTTTTTGTTATAACTTTTTAACAAAAGGTGGACAAACGAAAATTTTTCCTGGACAAACGTGGACAAACGATGGACAAACGAATGACATTTGGTTTTTTTAATTACTCGTAAATGGAGGTGCCAACTTCACACAGGATTTTTTTTTCTTTTTGAAATAACTTTTTAACAAAAGGTGGACAAACGAAAATTTTTCCTGGACAAACGTGGACAAACGATGGACAAACGAAAGGCATTTGGTTTTTTTAATTACTCGTAAATGGAGGTGCCAATTTCACACACGATTTTTTTTTTGAAATAACTACAAAACTTCTTACGAAAGACAATATAAGCATATGTATAAGAATTACATTTCAGCTTTTATATCGTATATTGTTCGTGACATTTCTCTTTAAATGTATCCCTTATATATATGACAGCACGCATCTGGGTATATACTGTTTGGTTTTGCCCGAACTTAGACTTCCTTACTTCTTGAGTAATATTTTTTATCATTTCGATTGCTGAGTGGAATATCATCCTATCTCGGCTAGTGTTTCGAAAACGTCCTCTCTAATTTTGGCTGAAGGTCGCCATATCTCAGAAATTGTTTTAAAAACGCCCAATCTGAGCTCAAATTCGATACATTCTGACATTATCTGGGGCGTTTATAAAAAAATTCTGAGATAAGACATTACCGAAACGGCAGCCGAGATAATTCTACTCAGCAGTGGATTTCTTATATTTTTAAAAATTTTAGGTAATTTTTCTCTGACAATTGTAAGCTTGATACGTACAAACAACTGTATCATTTTGTTTATAAGCCACTGTATATTCAATTTTTTATTTGTTTTTTTTTTTTGATTTTTTTTTTCAGTCCATCCATTTTTCAAGGCTTGAATATCAAAGTACATCCACCTCTAATGCTTTCGAAATTGGCAAACGTAAATTTTTACAACAATGCACAAATAGTTGTACTTCGTATTTTTTTATTGTTGTTTGATTGCCAACTTACTCGCGTTCGTATAAAACAGCTTTGGATGCAATTGATTGAAGGCAGACCAGAGACCATAGATTAAGATAATTTTTTTTAATACTCAGCGTGTTTTGTACGCAGAGTATATTAACTTTGATTGGATAACGGGTGGTTGTACAGGTATAAAGGAATCGCGATAGATATAGACTTCCATATATCAAAATCATCACTATCGAAAAAAAGTTTGATTGAGCCATGTCCGTCCGTCCGTCCGTCCGTTAGCACGATAATTTGATAAATATTGAGATATCTTCACCAAATTTGGTACACTAGCTTATCTGGACCCAGAATAGATTGGTATTGAAAATGAGCGAAATCGGATGATAACCACGCCCACTTTTTATATATATAAAAATTTTGGAAAGACAAATAACCTGATAATTTAGTAAATAATACACCTAGAATGTTGAAATTTGACATGTGGACTGATATTGAATCTTGATAAAAATTTGAAAACATTTTTTAAAACGGACGTGGCACCGCCCACTTGTGATAAAATCAATTTTACAAATATTACTAATCATAAATCAAAAATCGTTATACCTATCGTAACAAAATTCGGCAGAGAGGTTGCCTTTACTATAAGGAATGCTTTAAAGAAAAATTTACGAAATCGGTTAAGGACCACGCACACTTTTATATAAAAGATTTTTAAAAGGGTCATGGACGAATAAAATAAGCTATATCTTTGCAAAAAAGAGCTCTATATCAATGGTATTTCATTTCCTTAGATTTATAACAATAAATATGAAAAACTTAAAATTAAAAAATGGGCGTGGCACCGCCCCTTTTATGACTAAGGAATTTTCTATGTTTCGGCGCCATAACTCGAGGAAAAATTTACATATCGTAACAAAACTTGGTACACATATTGTCCTTATAGCAGAAAATATTTCTAGTAAAAATGGATGGGATCGGTTAAAGGCCACGGCAACTTAAATATAAAACAAGGTTAAAAGGGTCGTAGACTAGAATAATAAGCTATAACTTAGCAAAAAAAATAGTTTTAAATCAATGATATTTCACTTATCAAGTTTTACTGTAAGAGGAAATGGGGAGACATTTTTCTTTTAAACGGGCGGTGCCACGTGAAAAGTAATTTATCTGAAATGAAATGTACAATTGAGGGGATGTGTGGAATAATGGTATAAGTCGAGTTATACCGTTTTTCCATAAATCAACTAAATAAAAAGAGCACGATTACATACACATACTATATTAATCTTAGAAAATAATAGTGATATTTAACAAAGATATTAGCTTCATTTATGGAAAAACGGTATAAGTCTCTAATAAAATTTTGCAGTAGTGAAGCATCGAAATGGTATGAAAATATATTCAATGTCGTAGACCAGAAAGAACTGAAAAATGAAAGAATTGAAGTGGTTTCAAAAACGACTAAGCAGACAGAGAACTCCATTGTTAAAAATAGAAAAAGTTTAAAAATGATAAAAGTAGTAAAAAAAAAATTGTCAAAAATAACAAACGGAAATAAAAAATAATTATAAGCACATTTAAATAATAGAATAAAATGTATTTAACAATGGTTATTAATGTATCTATTATTTTGTTTAATAAAGTATCTCAATCAAAATATTTGATATTCGATCTATGGAATAACGGTATAACTCAAAAAAAAGAAATCATCCATATTCTAATAAAATTATGTATATATAAAATTTGTTACTTTTTCTTATCAAAGAATCATACTATCTAAAATCCTACCAAGTAGGATTATTATATATTTCTTTTTACTTTTACCTGCATTGTTAAGTTTTTTTCACTTTTCTCAAAAGGTTGATTCTTGAGTTATACCGTCATTCCACACATCCCCTCAATTGAAGCTGACGCTGAGTATATAATGTTCGGTTACACCCGAACTTAGACACTTTACTTGTTTTTTCTCTATTTTTTTAGGCTCTGCTCATTTGCAAGATTTTCATTTGATAACGGTGGGTGGTGTTATGGTGGTGGCAGTCAGCGGCAAACGATTCATTGTACTTTGGTTTCTTACGTTTTGTAATGAAAACGAATGCGTTTGTGCGAATGTACTGCACGTGATCCGTAGCGTGTAACGCGCACTGTTATTAGTGTAACTCACTGTGTCTTCCGTTGTAGGAGATTTGTTATTTTAACTGACTGCTTCAAATGAAAATCACTTTGCCATGAATCCGTTTTGTTTCATTACATTTCACAAGCAACCGCCTATCAAACGGTTGCTCATTTGTTGCATATTTTATTTAAGTTTTTTTTAATCGCTCTTTTTTTTACGTAGAAGAAAAGAAAGTGTAAGTCGAATCCTTGCTACGGAAATATATGTTTAAAAATGTTAATTGTTTTCTTTTCGTAGATTCTTGATGATGACTTCAGATTGAAGTCGAAATATCGAAAAAATACAAAAAAAAAAATATTTTGAATACTACTAAAAAAGAAGAAGAATAAAACTTCTTTTTAATCTGGCCTAAAGCTCAATCAAAATTATCAAAAGAAAAGAAAGAAAGAAATCTAGCTTTTTATATATATATTTTACTTTTTATTATTATATATATACTCATTTTGAGAGGCAGTTTAAAAATTTATATTTGTCTCATGTAAGTAATTTATAAATTTTAGATAACTTATCAACTGGATCAACAAGAACAAACAAAAGTTTTAAATTAGGTTTTACTTGTTTCTCTTACCAACATACTGTGCACACCTTTCTAACAAATTTTGTTCATATTTACCTGAAAAAGTAAAAAGAAAAAATTTGTTAAAAAACTGGCATATGTATTATATAGAAGCTTGGACATCCCTAGGGAGTTTTTTGAAAGGCCAAAAAAAATTGCTATTATTTTCCTGATAAACAGTCACCCCTTTTTATTTAATACTACATACTACCGCATTTGAATTCACAACAAAATTATGGCGCAAATTTTATTTCTATTATTTCATTTTATAATTTTTTAAAATAAATTTTTAATTTATAACTCTTTTTTTATTTCATTTTTAGTTACGTACATGTTTTGTTTTTATACTCAGCTGAGCAGAGCTCACAGAGATTCTATGACGATAACTGTTTTCTGTGAAAATGGGCGAAATCGGTTGAAGCCACGCCCAGTTGTTATGTACCTTTACTAAACTTATTTCACGTACTTATCTGAACTCACTTTATCTTGGTATACAAAATGGACGAAATCCGACTGACCACGCCCACTTTTTCGATATCGAAAATTACGAAAAATGAAAAAAATGCCATAATTCTATACCAATTATGAAAAAAGGGATGAAACATTGTAATTGGATTGGTTTATTGACGCCAAATATAACTTTAGAAAAAACTTTGTAAAATGGGTGTGACACCTTCCATATTAAGTAGAATAAAATGAAAAAGTTCTGCAGGGCGAAATCAAAAGCCCTTGGAATCTTGGCAGGAATACTGTTCGTGGTATTACATATATAAATAAATTAGCGGTACCCGACAGATGATGTTCTGGGTCACCCTGGTCCACATTTCGGTCGATATCCCGAAAACGCTTTCACATATACAACTAAGAGCCACTCACTTTTAAACCCATCATTAATACCTTTAGTTTGATACCCATATCGTACAAACACATTCTAGTCACCCTTGATTCACCTTTATGGCGATATTCCGCAATGGCGTCCACCTATAGAACTATGGCCCACTCCCTTTTAAAATACTCTTTAATACCTTCCATTTGATACCCATGTCATACAATTACATTCCAGGTTCATTTCTTAGGTTCATTTTCCTACATGGTGATTTTCCCTTATTTTGTCCCCAAAGCTCTCAACTGAGTATGTAATGTTCGGTTACACCCGAACTTAGCCTTCCTTACTTGTTTTATTTATATTTTTCTATTATTTCCATTTATTTTTTCTATTTTTATATTTCTTTTTTTGTTTTAATTTTTAGTTATTTCATAAATTTTTATTTTTTCTAATTCAAATTTTTTTTCTTATATTTTTTTTATTTCATTTATATTTTTTATTTAATTTTTCTCTTTTTATATCATTTTTAATTTTTTTATATAATTTTTATTTGTTTCTATCACACAAATTTTTTTTGTTTTTATTTTTATTCTACATAGCTCATTTATTCTGGTTTACTTTTAGTTTTATTATTTGATTAATTTTTTATAATTCACTTTTATCTCATTTAAATTTTTTTATTTCACTTTTACCTTACTTTATTTATTTTATTTCATTTTTATCGTTTTTTATTTAAATTTTTTCTGTTTCATTTTTATTACATTCTTTTCATTTTTGTATATTTATTTTTTGGTTCAGTTTTATTTTTTGCCAAATTTTTTCTGGTATATTTTTTATTTCATTTTTATTCATTTTATTTCCTTTTAATT
Source organism: Eurosta solidaginis (assembly GCF_040869045.1). Taxonomy (NCBI): domain Eukaryota; kingdom Metazoa; phylum Arthropoda; class Insecta; order Diptera; family Tephritidae; genus Eurosta; species Eurosta solidaginis. The sequence continues at coordinate 203,488,018 of NC_090323.1, read as the reverse complement.
TTCACTTTTATTTTTTTGTTATGATTTTTGTTTTGTTTATATTACTTATATTTTTTTCACTTTTATTTATTTTTTTTTTTTTTTGTTTTTCATTTCTATTTTTCTGTGTTTAATTTTTATGTATTTTTTTATTTCATTTATATTTATTTTTTATTTCATTTTTATTTTATTTCAGTTTCATTTAATACAGTAATTTTTTCTTTTTTGTAATTAAATTTTTCATTCTCATTCTCATTTCAAATATATTGTGACGAATATTAGCAACACTAAAGGATACTATCATCTCTAAGCCGATGCTAAGCAGTGAATTGTATGCACATCATTAAATCAATCATTATGTCTACCCATATGTCCATACGAGCAGCGGAGAGCACAAACACATGCATATATCTTATCTGAGATGCTCACAAAAGAAGGCAATAATTTGTGCAAGTAATACTTACGTATACACGCGCATATGAGAAGCTATAAACGTAGTTGTGGCTGGTGATTTTGTAGCTGATAACTAGTAAATTCTAGAATAGAAAAGCCTAGAAGTATGCAACGAGGAAACCAGACAGTATAAAAGGCAGCAACAGTAGAGGTACGACAATCAGTTTGATTTAAGACGCTATCTGGCGAGCAATAGAAGTGTTGTTTGGAAAGTAGTCTAATAAAGGCCATTTTGCATTATTGAATAGTGGAGTTATTTATTCAACAGTTTAGTGATTCGAACGTTAGCAGAAGGTTGCAAATGAGAGGAATTGCACTAAATTCGTTGCAATATTTTATATCTTGCACAGCCTCAGCTGGATTGTTTTTTGTTTGGATATTTTTAATACATACATATCTTTCTATTTCTAAAAGTCGTACATTTTGTAAATATGTCGTGATTTTTATTTACTTTTTTATGTTCTATTTTTTGGTAGGAAATATTCTGGACGAAAACAAAATTATTCCTCCTGAAGTTTTAAACAATAAAAACTTCAGAATGATTGTTTTTCAATTAATTTGTTTGTTTTTATTTTTGTTTTTTTATTTTATTTTTTTTTTTGTATATATATTTTTTTTTTTTTTTGTTAGCGTTTTAGTATAAGTATTTTATAGTATATATACGTATTTGAAAGTATTTTAAATAATGAAAAGTATAGCATGTTTCAATATTCAAACGACTTTAAAGTTTTACTTACGCTAAACTTTAAAAATCTATTTACTAAAAGCAGAAGCAAAATATAATGCTTTTCTAACCTCGTTGAGCGGCGCCAGATTTCTTCGAATTCGCGCAAAGAAATCAAAATGGTAAATAATGCAATTTATGTCGTTTGTGTTTTTAGCGTAGGAATTCCACAAATGATTGATAATTTGTTGAAGTAATGTTAATTTTTTTTATTATACACAAATACATATGTAAATATATATTTATCGATTTTGCTTAAAAGTAAAACAAACGTACATAGATATACATATGGTTTTCTAATGGCGTAAATATTACTAACATTAAAATAGGAAAAACACTTGAAACAAACAAAGAAACAAACGTACTTGTAACGGCGTAAGTCCTTCGAGAAGTCTACTGACACGAAAATGACCTGATGTAACCCAATCCCAACTGCGTAAATAGTAAGCAATCAAGAAACAGCAAACCAACCAACACACTCAACCAAGAACAACTGTCATTGACAGACAGTTAGTCAGGCAGTCAAGTGAGTTAGTTAGTTTGTCTGTAAAGCGAGAGTCAACAAGCCAACAAGAAGCTTACACCTCAAGCAGACTTAAGAAATGAAGTAAATACAAATGTCAATGTAGGGATGAGTGGTAGGCCACATATTAACATACATATTTACTTAGATAGATTAAGTGTAGCCTCAATGTTGAGATAGAGCAATGAGCGGTGACGGCTGTGCATACACGAGGATCGTAGTGATTCCATTCTGTAACACACATTGGCATTTAATCCAACGCCCGCCCACCTACTGCATTCTCCTACTTTCTCTAATTGTGAGCTGAATTCTCGAGCAGCTTTCCACTGTGCATAGAACACAGAATGCGTATGTATACAGTAGCGTGCATTAAAATAGTGCGTGACAGAAAGGCATACTCTGCTAATATGATACCGACTTTATTGTGCACGTCTACATGCAATAGAGCCAGGAATTCCTCTTTAAAGTACGAAGTACCTTACATCCTTTTCCATTTAGGCCTATTTTTATTTTAATTTATTTCTTTTTTTTTATTCTAATCTTTTTCTTAAATTTTTTTTTCTCTATTATTTTTGTCTTTCTTTCTTATTTTTTCCTTTTTTATTGTTTTTCTTTTTTTTTACTTCCTTTTGTTCTGTTTTACTGTATTTTATTATTAAGTTTTATGTCACTGTAGCAGATATGATTAGGTAACAGGGGAAGCGAACGCTAATTCCTAGTGGTCTTTATTTCCTTTCGTCGAAGACGTGTTTTCACTGCACCGTTTGGTTTGAAGACAAACCAGTTTGAGCATTTGAGAAGCGATGACAGCAAATCGTTATAAAATGAGACCTCTGAAAACAACTCCGACGACTGCACTGTATACCATACCACACATGCCACCTGTAGACCTGATGGCGAAGATCATAGCGTTGACAACTGCAATGAGCCTCAATACATCGGGTCAGATTGAGCGCAGATCATACGAACATATATTACTATGTTATCAAAAATTGGACGAGCAGAGTTCCAAGTTCTCAAAGAACTGCAATAGAGGTAGCAGGTGGGGCCGATGGTGCCAATATAATGGAAGGAATAGGACAATCATTTGCAGGTCTTAGGAAAGAGGGGACTGTAGGCTCATGAGGGTATTCCCGCTGGGCACTGTCATCTGGCATCACATGCTTTTACATTAGGTCTTGTCACTGATAGCAGATGTAGGAAGGGCGCTTTGGAGGAAGAAACGATCAATCACGTTTTGTGCTCATGCAAGGTTAAGACTCCCGCTGTTAAGAGTGGCACAGCTATCAGATCTAGAAGCAGCAAGTCGCATAGGTCTTAGAATCCTCCCAGCGGGTTAGGGGGTTAGAATATACCCGCGGTAGGTATACGTGTCGTAAGAGGCGACTAAAATACCATATAGATTCAAATGGTTGTGTAGCGCAACTCTTTCAGGCGGAATATATAGCTTCTCCAAATCCAATTGTCAACCTCTTCTATCCGTCGCGAATCCTGTTTCATTAACAACCGAGGTTCTCGCGACCCTGAACTCCTCATGGATGTAGGGGGTGGGAGGGCGGCATGGCCTAGAAGGTCGCATGTATATATAGCGCAACTCTTTCAGGCGCAATATATAGCTTCTCCAAATCCAATTGTCAACCTCATCTATCCGTCGCGAATCCTGTTCATTAACAGCCGAGGCTCTCGCGACCCTGAACTCCTCATGGATGTAGGTGGTGGGAGGGCGGCATGGGTCTTATGTGAGGTCCTCATGGACCTGCCAGTTCAACCTAACCTAACGTTACACTCAACATACGCTTTAAATTGAGGGGCGGATTTTTACTTTGTAGTTCTTTCGACCTAGTCTACTGCACATTCACAGTGAGCTCAAAACATAGTTTTGTGTTGTTAAAGCGTGCAAACTTAGACAAGTATTATGTGTCGACAGGAGGTTTTTTAGCGGCTCTTGACGTACGCATGTTAGTGCAACGATTCCAAAGTATGTGCGACACAAAGTACACAAAAAAGTTCAAGTGAAAGGGGCGCCAAAGTAAAGAAGCTAAGCAGCGCAAAAAAATCACAAAACGTTGACAGAAGAGGCCTAAGAAGCGATATGAGAGTGGGTTTTGTGTAGTGTTACAACGGAAAAAGAAACGCTGAGATGTGCTGACGTCGAAAAACGGGTTGAAACTAAGTAAATGGATGGGCGAAGTGCGAAGTGAATTTCAAGACGCATTCGCTTCGCTGCACTCAACCAATGTAGATATTGTGTTGCAGCAGACGTAAGAGGCATATTGTAAACAACAACGACAAAAAAAACGCTTTTTACTTTATTAAATTTTCTTTAGGTACTTATATTTTCTCATTTGTTTTTGTTCGCTACGCCATGCTGCAACAACAACAACAGCATCAATTAAGGTCACATGCAATGGCAATAGACGCGCAAGTACATTGAGAATTGCATTTGTTGTTTGCATGTGGCTGTATGGGAAATGAAAGGCGAATGTACTGCCTTCAGTGCAAAACACTTGAGATAATACAAAGTAATAAAAATTAAAACAAATATATATATAAAGTAATAATCAAATATGTTTACTATTATATAGGGCCTTCTATGAGAGGAAATTAAGTTTTCAGTTGTTATCAAGCCATCATGAAAAGGAGTTAGAATGTATGGAAATGTTTCGGATTATATCCTTCTATGCACGCAGTGGCGACCAAAATAATAGGTAATCATCATCATATATATTATTTCTAATTGCTGTTTTTATGTACGGGTCCCTTTTTCGCTCTTATTTGGAATCCAAATCTATAAATAAAGTTTTGGTTGTAAAGATGGAGATTCGGGCTATTAGCGAGCTTTGGGCAATTTTGGTAGTATTGTTTTTGTTTAGCTATATTTTATTAAAACAATTTGTTAAGAATAAACGATTGTCAGCACACAAAGAAATCTATTTGTACTATGGCACTATTGTGAATATTTGCACTGCATTACCGGCAGTTGATACCATACGCTAGATGGCAGCGAAAGATGCAAGTTTTAATCACAAATCACAGAAGAAGATTGCGTATTGCGTATGTAAACATTAGATCAGATGGTTTTTATGACGTATGAATTGGCTCTTTTCCTTTAGCTCTTTTTTTCTCGCTCTTTTTGTTATACGCTCAAGAGTCAACTATGGCGTAGATGCGCAAAACGAAGCAATTTTGAACTCGTGAATGCGCAATCTGGGTAGGTGATTTGTGAGTTTTAATTCATTGATGGAACAGCTGATTTTTATGGATATTTGATAAGAGACTTTTATATTGGTTTTGCAAGATGCGCACGGGTCCGGCTCGAAACATCCAAGACAGAATCTTTTCCATAAACTTCTTTATATATAAAAATCACGTGTCATATTGTTTGTCCGCGATGGACTCCTGAACTACTGAACCGGAATGAGAGGGGGGGGGGGGGGGGGGGGGGGGGGTTACCGGGGTTTCTGAGGGGGCCCGCGATTTACTAAGACATTTTTTCATTCAGGAGAGGATCTGCATTTCGTTTTAATATTATAGTGAAAATTGAAAAATAAAAATCCATATATATAAAAGGAAAGGCTAAATGTGTGTTAGTTGGTCGCCGGTGTTTGAAGAGATGCGTCGGTCGATTTTGTTCAAACGTGGACCCGGGTACCCCTAGAATGTGTTTATATAATATGGATATCAAATGAAAGCTGTTGATGAGTGCTTTAGTACAGAGTAATATATTATACCGCTTGGTAACTAGGGTCTCAAGATATAGGCCAAAACGTGGACCCGGATACCCCTAGAATGTGTGGGTAATATGGATATGAAATGAAAGCTGTTGCTGAGAGCTCTAAAGTAATTTTCATTGTGATATTCGATTTAGTCGCATCAACCTGGCAAAACTGATAAATATGCATGCGAAGCCGAAATAGAGACATGAATTAATAATACCCACATACTTATTTACATACGTCCTATTCGATTTGCCTGAAATTTGGTATATAAATTTGCCTATATTGTATTTACGATCCTTTTAGAGCAGAGACGGACTGGGACTGGGATTAGGACTGGGACTGAGGCTCGGAGTGGGACTGGGACTGGAATAAAATACATACCACCCTCTGCGACAGGCAATAAGAGAGAATGAGAAGAACGTGAGATAAGAGAAAAGAGAGAAGACTGAGAAAGAAATAGAATGAGACGAAAAAGATGGAGCGAAAAAGATGCAGGGAGGAGTGAATAAAAGGATCAGGAAAAAGTGAAGAGGAGTGGGGGGAGGGCAGAGTTAGACGGAAAAAGCTTATTAAAATGTATGCAGATAGGTCAAATTTAGGGCAAAACAACGTCTGCCGGGTCCTCTAGTTTTTTTTATAAAATATAAAGTCAATATGTTCTGAGCTCAGCGTACTTCAATCAAATAATTTCAACCTGAAATTATTTGCTGAGCCGAATGCTGATGCCTCTCACGATTGGCGTTTAGAAAACGCCCTACCTCACTCTGGACAGAAAGTTGGTGGGGAAGCACAACGTAGAAAAGAGTGAAGAAGGCCTGGACGGCATTTCGTGCGTGTAATAGAATGGTGGGGTGTATGGAGTCCTTGTTTGGTGGGTGGCTACACAAAAATAAATAAACCTAAAAAAATTAAGGTATGTAGGCTATCAATGCTTAGCGTAACAGGAACACTAAAAGCAATGCCGATGGTTGCACTGTATTATGCCAATGTGCACATTTCACCTGTAGACCTCTGCCCGTATTACGACAGAAAACCATGTTCACTAAAACATTTGTAAAACTCTAATACGTACAATTTGTAGCTAGTTCACATCTGCTATGAACCAAATCCAAAATTTCAAAGCTGTTGTGATTTAAAAAATTAATTTCGATCACGGATCGGAAAACGTAATACGGGCCCTGGTGGCGAAGAATACAGCGTTAGCAACTGCAACGAAACTCAATGCTTTGGGGCAGCTTGAGCGCAGACCATACGGCCATAGTAGTATAGCGTCATCAAATACTGGACTACCTAGTTTCCCAACTGCGCTTCGATCGGTCTCTTAGAGCAACGATAGACGAGGAACTACTTGATCTAGGCCCGCCTTCAAGAGGGTCAAGGGAACATTTTCACATCCGGCATCTGCGAACATAGCCGTTTGATCCAGACGAGCATCAGAAGGCCCTAGGCCAAATCCACACATAATCTATAAACGCTTTTGCTAGGACGCATCCGGTGAACCCAAACTCTTTCAGAAGAAGAAAGCACACTACCAAGGGATACACGAGTCACCCTGGCCCAACTTCGTTCTGGATACTGTAACCGGTTAAAATCCTACTTGCTTGGTATCAACGCCGTCATATGTAATGTATGCCCTGAATGCGACGTGTCCTACCATGACACAAACCATCTTTTCGATTGTAATGTGGAACCTACGCCTCTAACACCAAGCACCTTGTGATTCACGCTCTGTTGGAACTACTAGTTTCCTTGGACTCCCATAGGAGGACTTCAATGACAATTGGTGAGTGGTCGCATCCGTTGAATGGGGCGAAGCACTGTAAACACAACAACAACAATATAGGCGCATCAACAGACATTTGGCCGGCAGGATTGTCAGAGTCTAGAGGGAAGATTCAGTGGCCCAGAGAAAGATGAGAAGGTTTTCGCCCGTGATTGCTGTTCTATCTCCATTCCTCTGGTTTGTGGCCATATGAACGCACTACTCCAATACCCCGGATGTAGAGGCTGTCAAGTGGCGGCTTATTCTGACGACCTGGCAATCTTTGTCATGGTAATTCTCGCACACCTTGCGGGATGTTTTGAAGGGATAGCTGGGTACGGTGACTAGGTGGTATATATTCCTCCGACTATAGCTGAAAAACCGCATCAAAACTCAGCTAGTAGTGTGCCAGGACAAAGCGTCATAGCTGGCAATGACGCGCGGATCCCTTAGCCGGAGTTGATATGTGCCAACTGGAAGGGGAATGTCAGCATAGCGCCGGGCTGACGCTCGTATGTGGGTCGAGATCCTTCTGATCGGTTGTTGATAACAAAAGCTCAGCGGCATTGCTTCGCTGCACTTAGGCTCAATTCGCAATTTTGACCAGAGCGTTGGCGGCCACTGACCGGTAGGGATCAAAACCAAATACATTCACGTATAACATAATACCAAATACTGATGTATGGTTTTAAAATTAAACCTAAATTTCTAGCCGTGTAAAAATATTTAATCACTTAAAGCGTTGCATAAAAACTCTCCAAAAATTAATTCTGCTAACAAATTTTTGGATGGACAAGCTGCTGTGCAATATCCTCAAGCCACAACAAATGTAATTTAAGAAGCAATATGCTGAATCGATTTATCGTTGATCTTATAGCACCAACAGCAAATTTTGTTGCCGAAATTGATTTACTACACGCAATGATCGAATTTGGTACGATTTAATTTGGCATTTGGTGGAATGGTGTTCACTGTTTTGGACAAATTCATCTAAAGTGTGACAGGCGGTCTACACAGGTAGCACAGCCACTTCCAAGTTTGTGTTACTGATTTTGTACATATGCACATTTATGTATTAACGAGTACATACCTGGGTCGGGCTTTAGTTCTGTATTGATTTGTAAATCGATACTTAGTTGCATTAGCGGCGCCATCAGTGACATCAAGCACTGCAAACAAGGCACCAAAATGTAAATAAAATATAGAGGAAGACAAATCGAAACAAACATTTCATACAAACACACCAATAACGATCCATTTTCATCCATCACATATGGCATTTGTCGTTTCAAGTAGTAACTATTTAAACAATCAAAGGATGGGGGGTGGTATGTATGACGCTCAATTCGCTTTGTTGATTTTGAGTGCAACGACACTAACATGGCCCTCACATATGTCTAAATATTTTCATATGCAACTTAACTCAGACCATACAAACAATAGCGTCCAGGGCCGAATTAAACCTCAACAGGGCCCTAGGCAACCATCAATTTGGGGGCCCATTTTCACGTCCGTTTCTTCATTTTTCGATTAAAAATACAAACTTATATCTTTCATAAAAATGTCATTGTCACAATGTAATACTATCAATAAAATTACTATCTACATTTTAAACATGCCGTTTTTTACATTCGTTTTCGGCAAATTAATCAATTATATCATCAATATCGATTTTGTTCAATAAATCTGACTCAATGCAAAGTACGCTTAACATCTCGAGTCGCTCTTGTCGCGTTGTAGCTCTTTCAGCAGCTTTGATTCTTTTTAATTGTGAGAAGGATCCTTCGGCAGAACAATTTGTGTTAAAAAAATCCGAAGAGCTATTTCTGTGTTAGGAAATACGTCGGCTAATTGATCTTCCATTAGAATCTTATACAAATGACCATGAGTTTTTTATGCATCAGTGTATCTGGAGTTCACGTGAGTTTGGAATTGTTTCATTTCCATGAAAAGTTCTTCCAAATCTCTAGAATAAAAAATAACTAAGTAATTTATAGCTTCGTGGAGGTCTCCATCACTTAGAGAAAAGTTGATGAGAAATGCAAATCTCTCTGAAACTTTCATATACTTTAACTGTGAAGACTGTCGATGATTTCCAGGAAACCTTTTGTCCTAAAATCATCGAGAGGCGAAAATTCTACTTCTGGAGCATTTCCGTCATTAGGTTGTTTTTTTCTACCACGAGTACGTTTTACGATTTCTGTATAACCTACTCCAGTTAATAATTGTTTTTTTTTCCTCGAAATCATCGAACTTTTCACGGAATGAAACTAAACTCTCTTATAACGATCCGTACAAAAAAGCACACGTTTACAAATCTGCTTTATCACTTTCGTATCGCTGTCGTCGTATCCCTAATGTAATCAGCTGTTTATCGTTACGACGGTAAACCAAAAACCAATTGGTTGGCTACGATACGGTTACGACCTTAGCGGCACCCATAATCGAAATAAGGTTACCGATATGGTTACCGATAAAGCACCTGAACCCATAGCAAACCCAGTCAAAATAGAGTTGAAGGCTTCTACACCCTCTCCAAAAATAACCGAAATTTTTCAAAATAAAAACAACCAGTGTACATTTTGAGATAATTCTTTTTTATTAGTCAATATGCTCTCCTTTCACTTCGATACGCATCTTTGCAAGCTAATACAATTAGTCAAATGAGTCGGAAATGTCCTTTTTAGGAACCTTGTCTAGTTCGTCGGTCGTCGCCTTTTGAATGTGGTCAATTGAGTTTTATTTATTTGAGTAAAAATTATTTTCAGTTCTGATTATATTTTCTTTCACTCTCTAGAATTTTATGTTTGTAAGAAAATTTTAGAGGTCTTTTTCATTTTTGGGGGGCCCCAGGCAACTGCCTATTCTGCCTACTTGTTAATCCGGCCCTGATAGCGTTGTATACGCCAAGCCCCTCGAAATCATTGAAATCGGGGCCCCAGGCAACTGCCTATTCTGCCTACTTGTTAATCCGGCCCTGATAGCCTTGTATACGTTAAGCCCCAGCACACTCCGTTTGTGGCAACTTTAGACTTTGTACACAGCACAGGGCGGCATCTGCAACTGTTGCACGTTGCTATGTTGACAACCAGAAATGTAAGCTTATCTACATGCATATATGTGTGGTATGTATATATGCATTTGCTAATATCTATTGCCTCGACAGCAATTTGTCATCGGTGGCTCAATGCGCTTGAGTACGTACAAATTTGTTGTTATGTGTACACATATGGTCAATGAAATAGATACGCATTATATATATTCTCTGCTTTTATTGTTACATACTTACTTACACACATTTTTACGCGATATCTTCCAAGCTGGAACTTTTATTAACATCAAACAACGTAAGCCGGTTAAAATATTTTGTATCTTTCAAAATCGTAAAGGAAATCAAATCTTTTCCACTTGTTTTTTTTCCAACTCGGTGGGGGCCTTAACACTAAGGTGGACCCCACAATCGGAAAGTTCAGCCTACACAGTGCCACATCACCTAAAGGACTGAGACTGATCGACTTCGCCAGTGCTCGAAACATGGTCATATCCAGTACTAAGTTCATTCATAAAGATATACATCAAGCTACATGGTTTTCCCCTGATCGAAATACACGCAATAAAATCGGCCACGTTGTGATATACGGAAGGCACGCTTCCAGTATTTTAGATGTGCGCACGATCCGAAAACTTAACAACGACTCGGACCATTATCTCGTCGCAGTCAAAATACGCGTCCACTTCTGCGCGTCTAAAACCAAGGAGCAAAAAACACAGGGAAAACTAGACGTCGAGGGGCTGCAATCGCAACAGACTGTCAATGATTTCGCCACTCGACTCTCACACCCGCTCTCTGAGAGCCAAGTTAGCAGAAGGGAATGTACGAGCAGTGGTAGCATATCTCTAAAGCACTTCGTACTGCCAAAGAGGAAACAAGCAGAGGCAGAAAGGCGGGAGTGCGAGGAGCTTGAGCTGCTGGCCCCCTTATTCTTGGCAATTTTTTCCAAAAAAAAAAAAAAAATACGGCGACAGACGGAAGGTGTTAATTTCGAGGCAAACTCTTGTAAGAACGAAAACGGCGCCCTTGTAACCGATGTCCAAAGAGTAGTTCGATTATGAAGCGAACACTTCTCTGCTCTTCCAAATGGTGGCAGCGATGTACCGCACAGGAATGATGAACCCGATCCTGCAATAGATTATGATGGAATTAAAATGCCGTTGAGCAGCACCTTCAGCTTAGTCAGAACTGGGAAGAACCTCTCCTAGGCGTTCGAAACCAACCGAGATTTTAGACAGGGTGACCCTCTATCGGCTGATTTCTTTAATATGATGCTGGAGAAATGAATACAAGCTACAGGACTTAACCGGTCTGAAACAATAAAAGCGTTCAATTACTGGCATATGCTGATGACATTGATATCATCGGCCTGAACGCCCGCGCTGTTCTACTTCCTCCAAACTGCAAAAGGAAGCGAAAATAATGGGTTTGATGGTGAATGAGGATAAAACGAAGTACCTGCTGTCATCGAGCAAAGAGGCAGCGTATTTAGGCAGGCCATTGAAAAGTAAAGGGCTCTCCCGGCAAACGAAAATTATGCTCTACAAATTGAGAGAAAAGAAAGATTTGTGGACCTCTATACGCTTTGGGTACGGCGAGTACCGAAGAAAATTTAATGATAAGCTTTACCCGACATTAACATAGTCCAGAGTATGAAAGATGATGCCCGCTTATGGAAGCAGAGGAAGAGGGCGGCCCCCACTCCGTTGGAAGAACCAGGTGGAAAACGATTTAAATTTTTTTGGTGTGGCCAATTGGTGCCAGTTAACCCAGCGAAGAAGCGACTGGCGCCTTGTTGGACGGACATAACCGTTTAAACCTTTAAACTCCAATAAGATATGTAAGTGAGCTACGATCGTACTCTCCTATGCTTGTTTGAAATTTCCAAAGCTCACTTTATCAACTTTACAGTAAACAGTAAATTCACAACAGCACCAACAACAAAATTAGTAACCAACTAAACGTGATATTTACAACAATAAACGACGTTAAAAACTTGTTATTATTGTGTTGTCGTGTTGAATTTTTTTTAGTAGAGCTCTCAAAAAGATACGATAAATGCGATCTATGGAACTTTCTTATCTTCATGCGGTTGATGGTTTCTGCGATGATATTTTGCGGTTTTGTTTGTAATTGTCTGATATCAAATGAAAAGTGCTTTGTGACGGTGTTGTTGCTAAGGCAATAATAGCGTTGCCAAATGTCCCGTATTGGCCGGGACATCACGTTTTTTACAAATATAAAGTGTCCCGGCATTTTCACAATATCAAAATTAATAAATTATAATCTGCTACGAAACATGACCATATTTGCGACTTCGATTGTATTCAGGTCATTGGCATATTGCATGCAACTCTGTAAAGAAAAATAAAAGGGGCGGTGCCACACCCATTTTTAAAAATTTTAGTGTTTTCCTATTTAATGTTATAATTCAATTTAGAAAGTAAAATTCTATTAAAACAAAGCTCTTTTTCGCTAAGATATAGCTTATTATTTTCGTCTACGACCCTTTTGAAAATCTTTTATATAAAAGTGGGCGTGGTCAAATTGCTTAGTCATAAAAGGGGCGGTCCCACGCCCATTTTTTTTAATTTGAAGATTTTACTATTTATTGTTATAATTCCAATTGCAAAAATATAAAGATCTTTTTTGCAAAGATATAGCTTATTTTATTCGTCCACGACCCATTTAAAAATCTTTTATATTATATATTAAAAGTGGGTGTGATCCTTAACCGATTTCGTAAATTTTTCTTCAAAGCATTTCTTATAGTAAAGGCAACCTCTCTGTTGAGTTTTGTTACAAGATTCTGATTTATGATTTATAATATTTGTAAAATTGATTTTATCACAAGTAGGCGGTGCCACGCCTATTTTAAAAAATTTCAACATTCTAGGTGTATTATTTACTAAATAATCAGGTTTTTTGTGTTTTCTAAAATGTTATATATATATAAAGTGGGCGTGGTTATCATCCGATTTCGCTCATTTTCAATCCAATCTATTCTGGGTCCAGGTAAGCTCGTGTACCCAATTTGATGAAGATATCTCAATATTTACTCAAGTTATCGTGTTAACGGACAGACGGACGGACCGACGAACGGACGGACGGACATGGGTCAATCAAATTTTTTTTCGATACTGATGATTTTGATATATATGTCTATATCTATCCTTTATACCTGTACAACCAACTGTTATCCAATCAAAGTTAATATACTCTGTGTGCAAAGCACGCTGAGTATAATTATTTCGCCGAAATGAGCAACCCATACAAATATATAGGTGTTTCTTATTTTTCAAATATCCCGGGAAATTTTTAAAAATCCCGGGAATTAGGCTCAAATTTGAGGTTTCTCCCGGGAATCCGAAATAAAAATCTGGCAACCCTAGGCAATAAATACTCGTATTTATGAATGTAGGTAATTACAACAGCAGCAACAACAATGAAATTGCAAGCAATCAAAACGACAACCATCAAGGCAATAATTCAAACAAACGGCATTCGCATGCAACGGCGATTTCAAGTTGCAACACCAAGTAAAACACGATCGACGACATTGCATCAAATGATGGCGAGTGGTGAGGGATGTGTAAAGTGAGAAAAGCACTGCGGCGAAGGAGGATTTATGTCATTACTATCGCAAAGAAATCGTCTCATATTGCATGCAGCACAAAAGAAAATTTTCGCCTACAGTCGCCAGCAATAAAAAAAAAAAGCAGAAAGTCAAGCTACTCATTTATATAGAGAATTGTGAATAAGTCAAGCAGCGCGGACATTAATATAGAGGTACACACAATTTTCAATTATATCTACTAATAAAAAAAATTCAGACATTTTCTACAATGAACTTTTTTTTTTTAAATATTGAGCCTTTTTTATGTTTTTAATATACATATATGTATAAATATTTTTTAATACTTTTTTTCATCATTTTTTTATTTTTGTTTTTAATTTCTATTTTTATATATATATAGTTTTTTTTAATTTTCTTTAACGCTTTTTATTTTCTTTTGATAATGTTTTTTATTTCTTTTAATAATTTTTTTTATATTTCTCTAATATATTTTTTTTTATTTTTCTTGAACAATTTTTTTATTTTTCTTTAATATTTTTTTTTACGTTTTTCTTAATGTTTTAAATTTATCATAAATAATTTGTTTTTATTTTTCTTTAATAGTTTTTTTTTTTTTTTACTAACTTTATTTTTATTTTATATTTTATTTTTGATTTTTCTTTAATGTTTTTTTCTTTAATATTTTTTTATTTTATAATTTATTTTTCTTTAATAATTTTTTTTTTAATTTTTCTTTAATATTTTTTTAATTTTGCTTTAATATTTTTTTTATTTTTCTTTATAATTTTCTTTTTTTCTTCAAATTATTTTTTATTTTTACTTAAAAGAATTTTTTTCTTAAATTTTTTTTTAACCTTTTTTATTTTTATTTTATAATTTATTTTTCTTTAATATTTTTTTTTTAATTTTTCTTTATTTTTTTATTTTTCTTTAATAATTTTCTTTTTTTTCTTTAAATTATTTCTTATTTTTCTAAAGTTTTTTTTATTTTTCTTTAATAATTTTTTTTCTTTAATATTTTTTTATTTTTCTTTTTTTATAGTTATTTTTATCAGTTTTTGTTATTTCTTATTTCTCTTTTGTTTTAATTTTTGTTTGTTACGTACTTTTAAAATTTATTAGTTTTTTTTTTCAGTAATTAATTAAAATTTTTTAATAGTATTTTTTTTGTTAATTTATTTTAATACAATTTATTTGTTTGTTTTTTTTTTTTTTTAATACATTTTTTAATACCTTTTTATACTCAGTTGAGCAGAGCTCACAGAGTATATTAAGTTTGATTGGATAACGGTTGGTTGTACATATATAAAGGAATCGAGATAGATATAGACTTCCATATATCAAAATAATCAGGATCCAAAAAAAATTTGATTGAGCCATGTCCGTCCGTCCGTCCGTCCGTTAACACGATAACTTGAGTAAATTTTGAGGTATCTTGATGAAATTTGGTATGTAGGTTCCTGAGCACTCATCCCAGATCGCTATTTAAAATGAACGATATCGGACTATAACCACGCCCACTTTTTCGATATCGAAAATTTCGAAAAACCGAAAAAATGCGATAATTCATTGCCAAAGGCGGTTAAAGCGATGAAACTTGGTAGATGGGTTGACGTTATGACGCAGAATAGAAAATTAGTAAGATTTTGGACAATGGGCGTGGCACCGCCCACTTTTACAGGAAGGTAATTTAAAAGTTTTGCAAGCTGTAATTTGGCAGTCGTTGAAGACATCATGATGAAATTTGGCAGGAACGTTACTACTATTACTATATATGTGCTAAATAAAAATTTGCAAAATTGGATGAAGAAAACGCCCACTTTTTAAAAAAAATTTTTTTTAAATTCAAATTTTAACAAAAAATTTAATATCTTTACTGTATATAAGTAAATTAAGTCAAAATTCAACTCCAGTAATGATATGATGCAACAAAATACAAAAATAAAAGAAAATTTCAAAATGGGCGTGGCTCCGCCCATTTTCATTTAGTGTGTCTAGAATACTTTTAATGCCATAAGTCGAACAAAAATTTACCAATCCTTTTGAAATTTGGTAGGAGCATAGATTCTATGACGTTAACTGTTCTCTGTGAAAATGGGCGAAATCGGTGGAAGCCACGCCCAGTTTTTATACACAGTCCACCGTCTGTCCTTCCGCTCGACCGTTAACACAATAACTTGAGCAAAAACCGATATATCTTTACTAAACTTGGCCCACGTACTTATCTGAACTCACTTTATCTTGGTATAAAAAATGGCCGAAATCCGACCATAACCACGCCCACTTTATCGATATCGAAAATTACGAAAAATTAAAAAAATGCCATAATTCTATACCAAATACGAAAAAAGGGATGAAACATGGTAACTGGATTGGTTTATTGACGCAAAATATAACTTTGGAAAAAACTTTGTAAAATGGGTGTGACACCTACCATATTAAGTAGAAGAAAATGAAAAAGTTCTACAAGGCGAAATCAACAGCCCTTGGAATCTTGGCAGGAATACTGTTAGTGTTATTGAATATATAAATAAATTAGCAGTACCCGACAGATGATTTTCTGGATCACCTGATCCACATTTGGTCGATATCGCGAGAACGCCTTCACATATACATCTAAGGGCCACTCGCTTTTAAAACCCTTATAAATACCTTTAATTTGATATCCATATCGTACAAACACATTCTAGAGTCAACCCTGGCCCACCCTAATGGCGATATCTCGAAAAGGCGTGCACCTATAGACCTAATGCCCACTCCCTCTTAAAACGCTCAGTAACACCTTTCGTTTGATACCCATATCGTAAAAACATTCTAGAGTCACCCCTGGCCCACCCTAATGGCGATATCTCGAAAAGGCGTCCACCTATAGACCTAATGTCCACTCCCTCTTAAAATGCTCAGTAACACCTTTCCTTTGATACCAATATCGTACAAACATTCTAGAGTCACCCCTGGCCCACCCTAATGGCGATATTTCGAAAAGGCGTCCACCTATAGACCTAATGCCCACTCCCTCTTAAAATGCTCAGTAATACCTTTCGTTTGATACCCATATCGTACAAACATTCTAGAGTCACCCCTGGCCCACCCTAATGGCGATATCTCGAAAAGGCGTCCACCTATAGACCTAATGCCCACTCCCTCTTAAAATGCTCAGTAACACCTTTCGTTTGATACCCATATCGTACAAACATTCTAGAGTCACCCTTGGTCAACCTTTATGGCGATATCTCGAAAAGGCGTCCACCTATAGAACTGAGGATTACTCCCTTTTAAAATACTCATTACCACCTTTCATTTGATACCCATATCGTACAAACACATTCTAGAGTCACCCTGGCCCACCCTAATGGCGATATCTCGAAAAGGCGCCCACCTATAGACCTAATGCCCACTTTCTCTTAAAATGCTCAGTAACACCTTTCGTTTGATACCCATATCGTACAAACATTCTAGAGTCACCCTTGGTCCACCTTTATGGCGATATCTCGAAAAGGCGTCCACCTATAGAACTAAGGATTACTCCCTTTTAAAATACTCATTACCACCTTTCATTTGATACCCATATCGTACAAACACATTCCAGAGTCACCCCTGGCCCACCCTAATGGCGATATCTCGAAAAGGCGTCCACCTATGGACCTAATGCCCACTCCCTCTTAAAACGCTCAGTAACACCTTTCATTTGATTCCCATATCGTACAACTAGAGACACCCCTGGTCCACCTTTATGGCGATATCTCGAAACGGCGTCCACCTAGGGAACTAAGGATCACTCCTTTTCAAAATACTCATTAACAGCTTTCATTTGATACCCATATCGTACAAACATATTCTAGAGTCAACGCTGGTCCACCTTTATGGCGATATCCCTAAATGGCGTCCATCCATAGAACTATGGCCTACTCTCTCTTAAAATACTCTTTAATACCTTCCATTTGATACACATGTCATACAACCACATTCCACGGTTACCCTAGGTTCATTTTCCTACATGGTGATTTTCCTTATTTTTTCTCCATAGCTCTCAACTGAATATGTAATGTTCGGTTACACCCGAACTTAGCCTTCCTTACTTGTTTTAACTTTGGTTTTCTTTAATTCTAATAATTTTAACTTGTGCGTTCCTATTTTTGTGCGCATGTCTGTATATAACATCAAAAGCATTTGTTGCCACACAAGTTGGTTGCTTAGAACACGTTTTCACCAATCGTCGCATGGTCGCTAAATTACTTTGTTGTTCTAGCAAAAATTGGTTCAAAGCTTAATTTGCCGTAATTGCAAGCATTATTTGCCGGAACTCGTTTGTTGACGCACTAATTATAAATTTTTATTCCCAAGTTATTGCTTACTGTGCTCTAATAAATTGATTTGTGAAAAAATGCTGATCAAGCAATAAATCGAAAAACAATCAATTGTCAGAAATGTAGGTCAACATCGTTGTGTCAAATTTATAGTAGAAGAAACTGGTCTAAGATGTTCGCTGCCGATGCATCTTGAAATATTGTGAAAGCCCTAAGCAAAATAGCAGGGGCGGAAACTGTTATTCCTTTTATAATATAATTCCTTGCAAAACTATTAATTTTTGACTTTTAATAGATTTGGATCAAGATAAAAATTATTTTCGGATTTTTATTACCTGAGTCCGATAGAACTAGTTAAACTCGGACTTGATAACAGAGAAACGGCTTATCCGAATTAAAAAGATTTTTTATTTCGGATCAGCCGTTTCTTTGTTATCAAGCCTGACTTTTATTTTGGCCTTAAAAAATTGAAGTCCGGATTTAACTTTTATTTCCGGACTTTTATTTTTTAAAGTCCAAGTTTAACTATTTCTATCGGACTCAAAAAATAAATATACAGATTTTTCTTTTATATGTGGACTTTTATGGAAAAAGTTCGAAAAATAAAAAGGAGGCATGATTCGACATGATATTGCTACAGGGATACCTGAGAACTCAAACATTTTCACCTAGGACAATTTTTTGACCTGAACTTTTTCGACTTCGAAAAAAAATTATTATTTTCCGTCCCTGCAAAATAAAAATTGTTGCTTAAGTTCAAATTCAATAGTTTCACTCATAGCTTTTAATTATTAACCGGTTATGGGAGAAAAGTAGGTATTATGAATGTGAGGGAGAGGGAGATTTCTCTGCCATTTCATAGGAGTTTTTTCACTAGTTTAATTAAAGGGAATGCATCAAAATAGTTAAAGGAAATTGGTTATTTTAAGAAAGAACACTTATTTGTACAAATTTGTGCTAAAATATGTATTTACATTCTACCACAATATTCTCACTGGTAATACAACAACAACAACAACCACAATATTCTTTATTTTAAGTCGAAAAATATATCATAAGCAACGGAAGAGCTCTTCGCATATTTGATGCAGCCATCCAGAAATTGCGCAAGGATTTTTTAAGAAAATAGATTTTGGCATATGGCGAAAGGCGAACTCAACTCGACTTGGCCGCTAGAAAATTGCTTTGCAAAATTAATGCAGGCAACTCCGGCGGATTTGTGTTATCCCCCCGTCTTCTTCTTATGCTCCTCTGTTGATGTTGCTGTGGCACCAATTCATTACTCATTTCAGTGAATACCACATGAAATGCAATAATGTGCATTGTTTATACCTTATTTCTTAATTTCAAACAAATTGGCAACAATAATTAAAATTTACAATTTATTAAACAAAATAAGAAATGCGCAACGAAATTTCAATTGACAAAACAGCTGATTTCGAAAATTCGAAATTGTCATTCCCCAATTATTCTTCTCCCTAGGATAAAAGAATTGGAGGAATTTTTCCGCGGGAATAAAAAAATCCGCGAGAACAAAATTCCAAATTTTACAATTTGGTTTAATCACTTTCATATTCTGAGATAGAGCAGAATATTTATTTAATGTAAATATTTAAGCTGTGCCATTCGGTATTTCAAAGGAAACTTTGTCTCAAGTACTCGTTCACGCGAATGAGGCTGACAGCGTGAATTAGGCCAACTCGTACTCATTTTATTTACTGCAAATAATGCAAAATTATTCACATGACACGCAAGTTATCTTATTTTCAAATGTTTTCAATTCAAGCTTACGGCAGTTCTTATAACCAAATGCGAGAATGAGAAACGAAAAATGCAACGGTAGTTTTATTTTTAGATACTCTCTTTAAAAAAAAATGTTTTTGAAACCGCTGGAAGTTTTCGAACACTTTGTGGGTTTGATTTTACTAGCTTTGTGGCAAAAAAAAAATAAATAAATAAAAATAATAGTATATATTCCTAAGTGCCTTTTCTTCCGACGCACCGACATTTTTATACTCAGCTTGCTTTGCACACAGATTATATTAACTTTGACGGGATAACGGTTGGTTGTACAGGTATAAGGGAATCTAGATAGATATAGACCAGACCTGTTAAAAAATGATTACTAATGGTAATGATTAGCCGTTCCATTGATTATTTTCTTTAAACGCCATTCAATGATTACTTGCCATTATTTTCTATTTTTAATGATTACTTTTCAATTAATTTTTAAAAAAATAATCAAAAAATCATGATTTTTTACGATTATTTAAAGATCGAAAATAATAAAAATTAATCAAAAAAGCCTTTTTTTAATAATCAAAAGTAATCAAAAAAAGCCTTTTTTGTTTACTTTTGATTTTTTTTTTTTTTGATTTTTTTCAATAATCGTCAAAAAATCATGATTTTTTTTAATTTTTTTCTAATGGTAATCAATTAGTAATTGCTGTTTACGGAAAACAATTGAAATAATCATTGACCATTAAAATAGGCATGAAATTAATTGATTACTAATGCTAACAGGTCTGATATAGACTTCCATATATCAAAATAATCAGTATCGAAAAAAAATTTGATTGAGCCATGTCCGTCCGTCCGTCCGTTAACACGATAACTTGAGTAAATAATGAGATATCTTGACCAAATTTGGTGCACGAGCTTATCTGGACCCAGAATAGATTGGTATTGAAAATGAGCGAAATCGGATGATAACAACACCCACTTTTTATATATATAAAATTTTGGAAAACACAAAAAACCTGACTATTTAGTAAATAATACACCTAGAATATTGAAATTTGACGTGTTGATAAAAATTTGAAAAAAAAAATTTTAATGAGCGTCGCACCGCCCACTTGTGATTAAATCAATTTTACAAATATTATTAATCATAAATCAAAAATCGTTAAACCTATCGTAACAAAATTCGGCAGAGAGGTTGCCTTTACTATAAGGAATGTTTTGAAGAAAACTTAACGAAATCGGATAAGGACCACGTCCACTTTTATATAAAAGATTTTTAAAATGGGGTCGTGGACAAATAAACTCAGCTATATCTTTGCAAAAAAGAGCTTTATATCAATGATATTTCATTTCCCAAGTGGATTTATAGCAATAAATAGGAAAAACTTCAAATTTTAAAAAATGGGCGTGGCACCGCTCCTTTTATGACTAAGCAATTTTCTATGTTGGCGGCCACCGTGGTGTGATGGTAGCATGCTCCGCCTACTACACCGTATGCCCTGGGTTCGCACCCCGGGCAAAGCAACATCAAAATTTTAGAAATAAGGTTTTTAAATTAGAAGAAAATTTTTCTAAGCGGGGTCGCCCCTCGGCAGCGTTTGGCAAGCGCTCCGGGTGTATTTTTGCCATGAAAAGCTCTCAGTGAAAACTCATCTGCCTTGCAGATGCCGTTCGGAGTCGGCATAAAACATGTAGGTCCCGTCCGGCCAATTTGTAGGGAAAATCAAGAGAAGCACGACGCAAATTGGAAGAGAAGCTCGGCCTTAGATCTCTTCGGAGGTTATCGCGCCTTACATTTATTTTTTTTATTTAATTTTCTATGTTTCGCCATAACTCGAAGAAAAATTAACATATCGTAATGAAATTGTGTGCACATATTTTTCTTATAGCAGAAAACATTTCTAGTAAAAATTGGCGGGATCGGTTAAAGACCACGGCAACTTAGATATAAAACAAATTTAAAACGGTCGTAGACTACAATAATAAGTTTTGAATCAATGATATTTCACTTATCAAGTTTTATTTTAAGAGGAAATGGGGCGGTGCCACGTCTTATGTAGAAAAGTAATTTATCGGAAATGAAATGTACAATTGAAGCTCACGCGGAGTATATAATGTTCGGCTACACCCGAACTTAGACACCTTTACTTGTTAAATTTTGTCTTAGTAATAATAAAACCACAGTACAAAAAAATCAGGACTCTTGTGCCGTTGGTTGAGTAGAAAACTTGATCAGATCGAGATACTGACGTTATACAAGAAATTGCTTTTCAAAATGTGGTTTAAGGGCCAGGATTACTTTTTTGAATAGAGTTAATATGTCCCGCGAAACAACACGACTTGTGACTGTGATTTCTCATTCAGAGCGATTTTCAACCATGACTGTGAGAGGACACTGAAAGGAGAGCAATTTGATCTAAATCATAGTTTATTATTAGACTTAATAATCGCAACCACATAGTCAGTAAAAGTTCTATTCACATATCAAATGACAGTTCTTATCACAGCAAAAATTATTACCTGCGATAATATGAATTCACGAAACCGTGATTAGTGCTGCGTTTCTTTGCTAGGTGTTGCGGTAAACTGTGAGATAGGGCTTTTGCATAGCTTTCAGCGGACACGACTGTTGATCCATCGTTGAGTAATAGCTTTCTGAACATACCGTTGATTATCCTCAACCTTTTGGATTTTTGATCCACTCAACCTTTTGGATTTTACGTCAAATTACTGATCAAACATTTTTTGCGTTACATTCGCTCAATGTGGTTATTCGGCTTATCTGACACAGTTCTTTGACATTTTAAAGTGTTGATTAGGAATAGAATGTTTTCTCTTAATATTATAGTGAAGTATTAAAAAATTTTAATTCATTATTTCATTTGGTAGTAGGCTCAACTCGCCGTTCAAAGAACAAATTTTCCATCACTCCAATTAAGGAAACATGTTTGCAACGTATTAACAAAAATTGTGTTCGTTGAAAGCGCCCATTGACACATTCCGCTGCTAATTGTTCATAGAACGAGAGTTAGATTGCTTTTACCGGTAACAACTAATTGGTCTTGGGACAATATTTTTGATGCAGTGTGTAATTGCCACTACTGGTAAGCGTTAAGCCGTAACCGTCATTGATTCACGGAGATTTCTCCGAAGCTGTCCCTCTTTCGCTGTGACAAAATCACAGTTACATGAATATTTTGCAGCTGCGTTTCTGTACTGAGAAAACCAAATTTTTCTCTGAAAGGCGGCAGTCATTTTTGCTGAGCAAAGTTGTAATATAACCAAAAGGACCTTAGAAATATTTGGACCATAGAGGAAATAACTTGAAAACACAGTTATCTAAGTATTGTTTCTTTTTAAAAGATATACATTATATTAAATAAACACTTTGACCAGTTGTTGTTGTTGGGGTAGCGATAAGGTTGCTCCCCGAAGGCTTTGAGGAGTTTTATCGATGTGATGGTCCTTTGCCGGATACAGATCCGGTACGCTCCGGTACCACAGCACCATTAAGGTGCTAGCCCGACCATCTCGGGAACAATTTAAGTGGCAACATTAAACCTTCAGGCCATCCCCTCCCTCCCCACCCCAAAGTTCCATGAGAAGCTGTGGAACGCCAGAGCCTCGTCTGTTAGTGAAACAGGATTCGCCGCAGATAGGTGAGGTTGACAATTGGGTTTGGAGAAACTATATATTGCGCTGGCAACCTGAAGGGTTGCGCTACACAGCCCCTTGAATCTGGTATTTTAGTCGCCTCTTACGACAGGCATACGTACCGCGGTTATATTTTGACCCCCTAACCCGCTGGGGTAACTTTGACCAGTCAACATTCTCACTGCCGCCATTTTTCATTATTTTTTTCTTCGAAGTTGCTTTGCTTTTTGGAAAACTCGACAAAAACCATGAAAATATTAATGTAGAATCGGTGACGGGTCTACTAAACTGGACTATAACTTTTTCAGTTAGACGTGAGGGCCACTGAAAAATGGTACACCCCAGTGTGTAGATATATGTATATGTATGTATGTCATTAGGAATTTTTAACGACATATTCGAAGTTTTATTTATTCGGTTTAACGGACTAACAAACGTGAACAGCTGTGGCGCGAACATTGAACAGCGAAGCAAAAACAAATACTTATGTTCAGTGCAACAACTGCAATGCCGCCGGAAGTCAGAGCATTGAACTTACCGTTAACTTTGGCGGAAAAATAAATTCATGTAAAAAAAATAATATTTTAAAAGGCCGAAAGCGTGTTTGCTACAAATAAGTAATGAACTAAAGAGCGGGTAGAAGGTAGCGTTGCACCAAATGAGCTGTTTGCAAAACAAGGAAAAATTGTTTTGAATATAAGCTTATATAAAAAATAAAAACATTTCAGAAAATTTTTTACTTTAGTTTTCTGAATTTAAATTGGAAATTCTGAACTTGAATTGTTACATTCTAAACTTATACTGTTTTCACACAGATACTTAATGATCTCATTTCACCTTCTAATGAAATCGTAAATTTTTTGCTTTTACACAGAAGTAATTGCTCGATTAGTATGAAGGATGAAATGTCAAGCGAATAAAATGACAATGCTATATGACAGACAATCATGGCGGAACGATACAGGTGGCCGCATGGTGACATACCTACAAACATAAAAAAATTCCATGTACTTGTAAATTCGATGGACAAATGTCAAAATCGTACTGCGCCGGTAGTTGATGTATCAAATCAAATAAAAAAGGTTATAATCAGCTGTTCGATGCGGCCACCTTGTATCGTTCCGCCATGTAGACAATGACATTTACTTTGACAAATGACATTTTTAAGCACTGAACACACCAAAAACTAAGAAGCGGAAACGGAAGCGGAACGCTGCCACCAGAGTTGCATTGTGCTTTTGACTTCATTAGGCATTCGATTAGCTACTAATGAAATAATTATAGATTCGAATTTTGTAGGGAAGATTGAGCTCAATAAGCGTCTTAATGTAGAAAACTGCCTTTATTATTCAATAAGCCGTCTGTGTGAAAACAGTATTAAAATGAAAAAAGTGTAGAAAGCACTGGAACTGTTTATGATTTCCTAGCTAAGCTCTAGGATGATACCCATAGACACGGTTGCCACTTTGGGTCCATTTGGACCAAAAATGGTCCCTTTCACCCCCATTTGGTCCGCTGGCCCCTTTTTTCAATTCTGGTCCTTTTTAGGCAGTAGCCACGATTTTGGTGCTTTTGTTCCTTTTTACTGAGGTTAAAATTCACAACTCTGCCCACAACATTTGGCAAACTTTCATTACACATATAATTTTAAATTTACTTAGATATATGGAAATCTTACCACAAAAATTGCTCAGGCAATAAAATGTAGCAGACCATTTCATAGGAGATATTTTAGGCGAGGCATTAATAAGAAAAGTGATGGATCTAAGGGGAAACACATTACACGGACTTATCAGAAAAACTTCTTGTTTTAGTATCCAGGTATTTTAATCGGTTATCAAACACTTTTCGTGATAGATTTTTCTTCACTAGTTGAGCTAAGAAAATTTTTCTCAAATGCACGTGTGCCTCTAAGAAATTTGGCAGTGCTTTCCACTGATGGAGCCATTACGATGGCCGTCGAGTTAAGATTTGAATTGAAAACTAAGTAAAATAATGAAACTAATTGGTTTTATGTTTGGTAACACTTTCAAAATTTTTTACAAAGAAATCCTATGTAAAAATTGCAGGAGTATTGTGGTGTTAAGGCACGTCGAATACTTGAAAACTAAGCAGCTTGGCATAAGAAATATTTTAACTGTAAGTAAGGCAGGAATACTTCTTGAAAGCGGTAACTGTATAAATTAATAACATAAACAAATTTACTTTTATATTCAGATTGTGAAGCAAATGTAAAAAATATTTGTTTTCGAAAGAAGTGTTTTGTGTTTTATTCTCGTAGGTACAGAACCCCATAAACTTCAATAACAACACTGTTAACTAATTTCTAGTACCTACTTAAATGTAATCAGGTTCCGTTATTGCACAGTTGAAACTTTTAAGACGTTTGATTTTTAATCTGAAGCCAGTAGCTAGATTCAGTAGAAGTAAGTTTTTCAAAAATCACACTAAATCTAGGCTTTGGTAGAAATTTCAACGTTCAGGGGAAAAAGTAAGCATCATTTATGAGTTTGCTCATAGTTGGGCTACACCAAAACACAAATTTTTGAGCCTTTTCTTACTAAAACCTAACTGCGCTATACATTTTATTTCTTTCCAATTAGCAACATAATGCTGGAACTAAGAGATTTGTCAGCAAAACTACATTCAAAACATATAGTTAGTGAAGGCACAGACTTATCCTAGAAATTTGAAAATATGATACCTAAAAGTACACTCAAAAAAAGTTATCATCAAGGCGATGCCATCTAGGCATCAATGCGCAATTTTTGCTTATCTTTTTTTCGTCATCAATGATCTTATGTTACTGTCATTTTCGAAATATTAGTTTGATACTTGTATTTGTCAAGACAATAGACTACAAATAAATGTAATGCGTTTTATAATCAATCTAGTATTTATACAGGTATCATTTTGATACATTTTAAGGACGAAACAAATATTTTCTATGGGCAAATCAATAGTCAAGATACAAAATTGATACTTTTAATTATACTTTATATAATATTTATCGTTCCATTGATACCACGAAAATGATACCGTTTACAGTTTCATTTTTGCACATCGTGTATTAAAACGGTAGTGATACTTTTTTTTTTTTGAGTGTAGTGTTTTTGTTTGTGCAGTTTGAATGTCTCCTATTCGCTAAGTTTACTAAAATTCTGTATAGGAAACCATGGAAACCTCTTGAAATTTTATATTAAACAACGACTACGACATTTCTGTGAATTGCTTGTATCACAATCAAATAAAACAAAAATTTGGTCCTTTTTTCTGAGATTTGGTCCTTTTTTTCGATGAATTTTGGTCCCAATGAAAACATGGTGTGGCAACCGTGCCCATAGATCAATTTACTGCTATACCATCAACGTTAGTCATTATTAGGTGCCCCAAAGAAGATCAAGCATACACATTTTCTTTCCAACTCAATGGAGGTCTCTCGCTGAAACTATCAAATTTTTACCAATTCAATCTACTGCACGATGCTCATATCAGCGTAGATCTCACTCGGTAGGCTTGAATACACGACGTTAGAGTCACGGGAAAGACTATAGATGTTATGTTTCACAGCACTTTCTTTAGAGTATTCCAAGAATCGTCCGATCCTGTTTCGCTACCATCGATTTATTATTTCGTTATATCAGAACAGACATGAATAGACCATTATATGGTGAGATTTTCCTTGATCGAGTTATTACTTTACTTAACAATTGCATACTCAATAAAAAATTTTATTTTATAAATAGGTCAAATTCACAGAGGAATCTGAGTAATTGGGTGGTGACCGCAGGACTTAGCCTCAATGACAAAACTAATACTCTGCACTATTTAGCTGCACATGCTTAGTTCAACATACCTTCGCTTAGTGAAAGCAAGAACTGTCTTTCTGATAGTACCAAATATCTGAGAATATCTCTCTCAGTTAAGCTGAACTGAAGGCTCAACACAGAGCATAGTCAAACGAGCTCAATGGATTATATGTATATGCCTGCTTGGCAAAAGTGGGATCTGAGGCCACAACCCACGACATAGATGTACAATTCGGTTATTCCACGAATACTAGCATACTCATCTCTGAATAGATGGATGCCGATAGAGGTGAACTACATAAATACCATGCTAGGGAAGTTCAGTCTTAGATTATGCATCACACCGGAAAATAATCGTTCGCTCGTAAGATGAATATAGGAGATATATACAAATTAGTTGTACTCACCGGGCACTGAACAATTGGGGCTCACGCAGCATGAATGGGATTCGAACAAAATACCACATGTCGCAGCTGCAAACTTCCAGGGGAGGGGAAGTCTACTGAGCTACTATCCAACGCACTGTTGAAGCAGAATGAAAATTCTTAGAAAAATCTTTTTTCGGGAGTCTCCCAGAAGATCTCAAAGAAGCCGCATTAGCGCTAATTTGAGTCAGCGGGGTCTCGCCAAACCAATCAACCAAGCCGAAATGAGCTTTCAATGATGTGTATGTATTGAGATGGAGGTACGGGATCAAACGTATGAAAGCAATGAATAAACCGGTGTCTTTTGAAACTGACTTCCAGTGCAAGAAATTTCGTTGCTTTTTTCGGTAAGACGCAGTTGTTGTTGTTGTAGCGATAGGGGACACTCCCCGAAGGCCTCGGGGTTCGATGTTGATGATCCTTTGCCGGATGCAGATCCAGTACGTTCCAGTAACAAGCACCGTAAAGATACTAGCCTGATAAGGCGCAGTCTTTCAGCTCTGTTTATGGATGTTAGAGGATGTAGTCCACATGTATTGCAAATGTACTCTCCATTAATGAATAAATTGAATACGTGCCATTAGGCTTCAAATTGAAACGTATAATAGAAAAAATCTCTAGGGACCTTTCCGATATAAACTTTCGAGTCGCCGATTCATATAGCAGAGTGATCTAAGGCTACACTTAAATTTCTGCGTTGAAACATCTGTTCGCTCGGGAGACCTTTCTTATGTTGGTAGCTCTCTTTCGAATTCAAAGTTCATATATTTCTTGATTAGTAATCTCTTCAGCTGACCTCTTAAAGCCTACTTAGCTATAACTATAATATATTTTTAGAGCTAACGATTTCTTATCGAACGCCATCGATAATATCGAAACTCGTGAAGCTCGCGAGCTTCTCGACACTATATTTTGACGCTGCATCGACAGTATTATATGCACTTCTATATTTATACCCAGATGTACTTGTACACAGGGTATTATAACTTTGATTGGATAACCGTTGGTTGTACAAGTATAAAGGAATCGAGATAGATATAGATTTCCATATATCAAAATTATCAGTGTCGAAAAAAAATTTGGTTGAGCCATGTCAGTCAGTTTGTCCGTCCGTCCGTCTGTCCGTTAACACAATAACATGAGTAAATGTTGAGATATCTTCACCAAATTTGGTACACGAGCTTCTCTGGACCCAGAATAGATAGGTATTGCAAATGAGCGAAATCGGATGATAACCACGCCCACTTTTTATTTATATAACATTTTGGAAAACACAAAAAACCTGATTATTTAGTAAAGAATACACCTTGAATGTTCAAATTTGACGTGTGGACTCATATTGAGACTCTTGATAAAAATTTGAAAAAAAAATAAAAATTTAAATGGGCGTGGCACCGCCCACTTGTGATATAATCAATTTTACAAATATTATTTATCATAAATCAAAAACCGTTAAACCTATCGTAACAAAATTCTGCAGAGAGGTTTCTTTACTGTAAGGAATGCTTTGAAGAAAAATTAACTAAATCGGTTAAGGAACACGTCCACTTTTATGTAAAAGATTTTTAAAAGGGTCGTGGACGACTAAAATAAGCTATATCTTTGCAAAAAAGGGCTTTATATCAATGGTATTTCACTTCCCAAGTGGATTTATAACAATATATAGGAAAAACTTCAAATTTAAAAAATGGGCGTGACACCGCCCCTTTTATGACTAAGCAATATTCTATGTTTCGGGAGCCATAACTCGAAGAAAAATTAGTTCAGAATAGAACCATATGTATATGTATGTATTAATTCGCAGCCTTGCAACACTATTAAGCACACAAAACAAACGACAACAGCATTTCGAGTGTACATATGTAATGTTCTGTTTCACCCGAACTTATACTTCCTTACTTGTTTTTACTTGTGATTGTGAGGTAATTTTCGCAAGCTCTATAGAACACTGACAACGTAGCGGTTAAATGGAATGTCGGCAAGCCTACGCGTTTACGAGTATTTTGAGATTCGAGAATCTGGCCAGAAAGAAGCTGATGCTCGCTACAAATTTGTTTCCAACTATTTTGAGAAATTGTTAGCTTTACTAATCCAGCCAGACTCTCTCTGGTTTGGTCACATGCTACGGCTTTACCAAAAAAAATCATTTCATCAGAAGAAATTTTTTTTTCTTGTTTTGTATTTTCTTTTTGACTTTCATTGGTCCTCCAATAATTTTTTTCTTCTTCTTTCATTTTCATGTACGATTTCATGTTTATTTTGACTGTCAGTATTGCTGTTGCTTTTGTTGTAGATTGTAAATTTTCATTGCAAAAGTTTTTAAGTTAACAAGCGCGGCGAAAATTGTTTTGTTGATGGCGCCGACAAATCTGCGCGCCAACCTCCGCATTCACTATTTCACAAACTATGAGTATGCGCTGGGCCTGGTTGTTGCTTGTCTGCGTCATCTGGACTAGACTAGACTATTTTGCTCTCACAACATTATAGTCATATGTACATACATATGTACTGGTTTTTAATATATTTACAAACTTACAAATGTTTGTTGTTTAGTTAATGTGGCATCATTCGTCAGCCCACCGATGTTGGTTCGTTCGTACTCAGTTAGTTGGTTGGTTTGACTTGAATTTGGTTGAGTGACTCATTTTTCGATTAATATTTTCATGTATGTAAATTAATATAGTAGTGTGGAGTTAAAGTTGGATTTGTATGTAGTATGTACATAGATTTGTACGAGTTTTGCGAGTTTGAAATTTATTTAAAAGTGCTTCTCTGTTGTTTTGTTTTTTTCTGCTCTCAAATCCATTGTTGTTCGTAGTTTAGTTTAGCGCTACCAATACTTTTTATGGCTTACGCTATATAATTTTAACTTTTTGTTGTTTTCGAAAGGATTTCCGGTATTTAATTATTTGTTGTATTTAGTTATTCAAAACATGAAAAAAGCACTCGAACTAATACACATACAAATTAAGAAAAAACTATTTTTCTTAAAAAAAAAAAATTCAGATTTTTTCCACTGTTACCCTAAGGTCAAGAAACAGTTGCAGTCGACTTTTTGAATAATTTAAAAATTTTTGGGAATGCCGCATACAAGCAACCGAGGAAAGTTAGTTGTTAAAATGACACCACGCTCTATTTGACAGTACTCAACGCTGGCAAAACCCCAACATTGCGACGCCCGGACTTAAGATACTCGATTCACAATATAAAGTTTGCTACCAAGCGATGCTGAACGGAAGACTTTATTGGCAGCGGTTATAATTACTTTAGGTTCCATCTGAACAATCCCGGAAATGGACAAACAACGAACGCATCTCACTAAATACCGACGACATGGAACACATCCGATGTTGAAGATGCCAGGTTCCCCGCATCACTATTAGCGGATAACCAAGAAAAAGCCGACAGTACCAATGCGGAGGATAGGACCATTGAAGAGACAATCCGCTGTCTACGTCACGCTCTCAATAACTCCCAGAGAAATGATGAGGAGTAAAAAGAAGAGTACAGGAGAAACAGCGACATGTCGGAGCTGCGGGAAAAGTGCTACAGAATGCGAAGAATAGCAATTGCGTGCAAGTGGCAGGCTATAGAAAAAGTCGGTGCCGCCAGCAAGCCAAGCAGAAGCTTAGAGCAGAAGTGGATCGAGAGGGTAAGAGAGAAAAAACAGAATGATGATGAAGAAATCCCGTCTGCCAAATCAGGTAATGGGCGAGAACATGAGAATCATTGCGAGATTGTTACCAGCGAACCATTCACAGACGATGAGTACGTATCCATAAAGACTGAAACGTGGAACCAAACCACGGAGAATAACTTAAAACAGCCTTACGTAGCATGGAACCTAGGAAAGCCCCATGCCCTGACAGAATATGCGCGGAGGCATTAAGGCTAGCTTCAAATTATTGGGCATTAGCCCAAAACCTTTATCTCACATGTACAAAAAATTCCTCAAATCGGGAATCTTCCCCACCAGATGGAAAGCAGCGCGGCTAGTTCTCATTCCAAAGAACAAAGGACACCCCAACTCTCTTACCGCGGTACGCATGGCTTTGGTAAAAGGCAACTAAAACTATACACCCAAAGGTAGGAGAGGTCAAAAGACTCGTTTCCGAGAGTAGTAAAAGAAAGTGCTAGTACCGGAGCGTACCGGACCCATATCCTTAAAAGGACACCCGCTTGCCTTCGGAGATTGTATTTGCGTCTACAACAACATCAACCACGGCGTCAGAAATGAGTTTAATTTAGCTAGAACACAATAACACGCTCTTTAAAAGAAAGATAATATCTTTTTTGAGGCATTAGTATTATTATTAGTACTCGATGCACTACAACCTTTATTAAGATCTACAGATCCTCACAGCGATTTCCGGCTTTTCATACCACGAAGGTATTAAGAGTGATGCCACCTAGATGTGAGAGTCTTTGTCGCTTCCCAAGGCAGTCGGTTCTATGTACCGGAGCGACTCGGGATTTTTCCCGACCAAGGACTGTCATTTCAGTGTGACCCCATTTAATTTGTTTCGTCCCTCCCACAAATTGTCATCCTCCCAGCAGCTCCTTGCAGCAGGACTGCTACATATTCTCTTACTCCGGGAAGGTATCGAACCCAATCCGGGTCCGTCTCCTGACCCCGGTCATGAGAAATGGTTTTGCTGCATCTGCCAGAAAAGAATCTTTTTAGGACGGTCATACTCTGTTCAGTGTGTCTCGTGCAAGGGATGGTTGCATCGGACAGGTTGTTCTGGGCTTGATCCCAAAACCCGACGTCCACGTAACTTTTATAAATCTTTTGTGGCTCCTTGCTGCTCACGCCCAAGGGCGTCCCGTAGTCTACGCCTAAGCGTATCCCCACTACCTTCCAGCAGCTTCGCTGCTCAGCAAGCCACAACAAGTACCCGCTGCTGCTCGCGCCCCACGGCGCCAACAACTCAAACAGCTGATACCACTCATAACTACTACCTTCGTAGTAGAGCTGGTAGCAATGCTGAGCATCAGCCCCTGCCCCCGTCTTCTTCTCCCCCCCTCTTTTCTGGCAGCAATCGTGCAGGTCAGGGAAACAGACTCTTAGTCCCTGCCTCCGTTTGCACCGTCTGCCAGCACAGAATATATAGGTTTGCGACATCCGCTCAATGCAGCTCCTGCCTTGGGTGGTGCCACTTTCCTAGATGTTCTGGTCTCCGCGACGGCAACCCCCCGACGGGTTTCATCGCGCCATGTTGCCAGGTCGCAAACCCAAATCATCCGGGTACCTCAATGCTTGCCCAAGGGCGCCCAGTCCCAAGGCCACAACAGCAATTGCGTCCTGGACTTCCACAACCTAGGCGTAGTCACCCCTCACTTACCCCTAGAGTGGCGGCGTCACCCCTCATGCACTTCAGAATTCTGCAGTTCAACTGTAATGGACTAACTGGGAAGATTACGGAGATAGTCGATTTCATGAAGCGGCACAACATCCGCATTGCTGCGATTCAAGAGACTAAACTCACAGCAAGATCTGCATTGCAGACCTGCTCTGGTTATAATGTCCACAGGAAAGACCGCGAGAGCGGAAATGGAGGCGGCCTCGCGTTTATTATACACCACTCTGTGCAATATCATATATTTGATCCTGGCATCGACCGCAGTGACAAGGTCTTAGAACGTCAAGGCCTATCTGTCCGGTCAGGCGATGCAAATCTAGAAATCATCAACATCTACATCCCTCCTGTCACCTGTTGCCCCAGTGGATACCGCCCTAATATCGAGGCCTTACTCACTGGCAACAATCGCATTATCTTAGGCGATTTCAATGCCCATCACGACCTATGGCATTCAAACTTGCGGGCGGACAGTAGGGGTGAGATGTTGGCGGATCAAATAGACGAAACGACGTTCTGCACAATAAACGGAGACGCCCCCACACGTATGGTAGGAAGCTGTCATAGCTCGCCACATATCTCAATCGTGAGCGCAGAACTCGTAAACTGCGTCAACTGGCAGCCGATGGTAACATTGGCATCCGACCACCTGCCCATACTTATTTCGCTCGAGCGTACTGCCGACTTCATCGTCACCGAAAAACGCACTTTCATAAACTTCAAAAAAGGGAAGTGGGAAGAATATAAATCTGCAACAGACAGCAGCTTTGCTGCCCTCCCTATCCCGACTGATGCCCGCCAAGGGGAGCGTGCCTTCCGTAAGGTCATTGAATCCGCCTCGGCACATTTCATTCCCGCCGGGAGAATTCCCGAAATCCGGCCCCACTTCCCGGCGGAGGCCGCGAGCTTAGCGAGGGAACGCGACCTTATAAGACAGCTTGATCCAGGCGACCCCCAAATAAGGGATATAAACCAACGCATCAGATTGCTTGTGGACGAACACAAGCGGGCGAAATGGGAAGAGCACCTAAGAGGTTGTAACCTCTCTACCGGTGTAGGTAAACTTTGGTCCACCGTAAAGTCCCTATCGAATCCGACTAAGCACAAAGACAAAGTTTCCATCGCCTTTGGCGATAAGGTGCTGTCGGATGCGAAAAAATGCGCGAGCGCTTTCTGCCGACAATATATAATGCATCCTACGGTCGACAAAGATAGACGGAGAGCCAATAGACACGCACATAAACACAAACTCAGCGCGTCACCAATTACCATCACCGCTAGAGAGGTTGAGGACGCCATTGGTCGCGCTAAACCATCCAAAGCAGTATGCCCAGACGGCGTAGCCATGCCGATGCTTAAAAACCTAGGGAAAGAGGGTTTCAAATACTTAGCGCATGTCTTCAACCTGTCTCTTTCCACCTTTGTCATACCCGAGAAATGGAAAATGGCCAAGGTGGTCCCGCTACTAAAGCCTGGGAAACCAGCTAACGTAGGTGAGTCATATCGTCCGATATCTCTCCTATCGCCAGTGGCAAAGACGCTTGAAGCCATTTTGCTCCCTTATTTCCAAGCACATTTGCAGCTAGCCCCTCATCAGCATGGCTTCAGAAAACTCCATAGCACTACCTCCGCGCTAAATGTCATTAGCACCCAGATAAATTGCGGTTTGAATCAATATCCCCACCATAGAACAGTACTCGTAGCGTTAGACCTATCAAAAGCTTTTGATACGGTCAACCATGGCTCGTTACTGCAAGACCTGGAAGGGTCCACCCTTCCCCCATGTCTTAAAAGGTGGACCGCAAATTATCTGGGTGGTCGGCAGGCATCGGTGCAATTCAGAAACGAAACATCAAAACAAAGGAGAATTAAACAAGGGGTGCCACAGGGTGGTGTCCTATCCCCGCTTTTGTTTAATTTCTACATATCTAAGCTACCTTCACCACCGGAAGGAGTCACAATCGTTTCCTACGCCGATGACTGCACAATAATGGCCACAGGCCCAGGCCCAAAGATCGATGAGCTATGCAATAAAATAAACGGCTATCTCCCTGATCTCTCCAGTTTTTTCGCCTCGCGAAACCTGGCATTGTCACCGACTAAATCTTCCGCGACCTTATTTACAACATGGACGCCCCAAATGTCGACCATATTGAACATCCACGTCGATGGTACTACGCTACCGACTGTCCTACACCCCAAAATCTTGGGTGTGACGTTTGATCAGGATCTACATTTTGGTGCGCACGCAACCGCAATTGTTCCAAGAATTCAAAGCCGTAATAAAATCCTCAAATCTCTTGCTGGCAGTACCTGGGGAAAAGATAAAGAAACGCTCTTGACCACATACAAAGCAATTAGCCAGCCGATTACGTGCTACGCGTCACCCATATGGTCGCCAAGCCTAAAAACCACCCACTGGAAGAAACTACAGGCCTGCCAAAATACTGCTCTCAGAATCGCCACGGGCTGTCTTCTTATGTCCCCAGAACACCATCTGCATAATGAGGCGAGAATACTCCCCATCAGGGAGAGAAATGAGATGCTGACCAAACAGTTTCTGTTGAATACCCAGAAACCTGGGCATCCCAACAGACATCTGATTGACGAACCAGCACCGCCTAGGGGCCTAAGGAGTCATCTCCGTAAGCATTTTGAGGAAATACGGCACCTGAGAACCCAGCCGTATGAAGCGGGAAAACACAAGCAGGTCCTTGGTGAACTCCATAGACAGGCGTCGGACCTTTATGTCGGGAATTGCCCGGTGAATCCAGTACTTGAAGAAAAATATCCAGAACTCGCAGAAGAGGAACGCATACTCCCCAGGGAAACGCGTGTCACTTTTGCTCAACTTCGTTCTGGATACTGTAACAGGTTAAACTCTTACCTATCCAGAATCAACCCCGACATACAAAATGTATGCCCTGCTTGCAATGTGTCCCCACATGACACCAACCATCTCTTTAATTGTAATGTGGAACCAACGCCTCTAACACCCCTTTCCTTATGGTCCACCCCTGTTGAAACGGCAAGTTTCCTTGGACTCCCGTTAGAGGATATTGATGACAATTTGTGATCGGTCGCGCCTATTAGGTGGGGCGAGCATTGCTACAACAACAACAACAACAGTCTTTGTCTTGCATAGCGACGCATTCGCATAGAATGTGAACCGGCCTTTCATCCTCCAGCACACATAAGCGAAAGATTTGTGTATCGGATAGATTTAACTTGCTTAGGCTATATCGTAGACTACAATGTCCCGTATAGTAACCAGTGCGAATTCGTAGGCCCTCTCTGCTTAGATGAGTTTAGCTGATACTATCTTTGCTGGGATTATAAACAATTTGGCTTGTCTTTGCCATTGGTATTCAATCCAGTGTTGTCTGAACTGCTTTGTT
Organism: Eurosta solidaginis; assembly: GCF_040869045.1. Lineage (NCBI taxonomy): Eukaryota > Metazoa > Arthropoda > Insecta > Diptera > Tephritidae > Eurosta > Eurosta solidaginis. The sequence goes on along the minus strand of NC_090323.1, from coordinate 203,451,533 downwards.
TCCTAGTTACTTATGGTATCCCTAGTGTATGCCTTTGAGAGTCCACAGAAAGGCTTTGGAGTCCAAAGTTTGGACCATGCTGTTATAGCACACTCCTTGGCTAGGCAGTCTGCCTGTTCATTACCTTCGTGTCCCTGATGCCCATCTTAATAAAACCTTGTTTTTGGCTCTCAAATCATTTAGTAATCCAATGCATTCATCCACGAGCTTAAAAGTAATTTTGTAAGAGTGCAAGGCACATAAGGCCCTTGCATAACGTAGTTGGAAACGGAATTTTCTATGCATTTTTTCACTACTTTCATATGCCCTGTCATGTTTACGCTTCTAAGCTCAGAGATATTTTGATATCTTACTGCAACAAATTTTGCCTCTTTCTCTATTGGGATACCTCCCTTGTATTCCCATTAAGGCACTAAGTGCATCAGCAGGGGATGTTCTTATCTAACCCGTTATGCCAATACAATCTATGAAGTCGGTGCAATTTGCTTAATTTTGTTATTGCTGTTTTCTGTGTCGTCTTCGGTCATCAAACTGTAGAAGCTGGGTGACTATTGGCTTCGCTATAATTAAGCTGGCGGCCGTCGTGGTGTGATGGTAGCGTGCTCCGCCTGCCACACCGAAGATCCTGGGTTTATGCCCCGGGCAAAGCGGCATTAAAACTTTAGAAACAAGTTTTTTCAATTAGAAGAACATTTTTCTAAGCGGGGTCGCCCCTCGGCAGTGTTTGGCAAGCGCTCCGAGTGTATTTCTGCCATGAAAAGCTTCTCAGTGAAAACTCATCTGCCTTGCAGATGCCGTTCGAAGTCGTCATAAAACAAGTAGGTCCCGTCCCGGCAATTTGTAGGAAAAATTAAACGGAGCACGACGCAAATTGGAAGAGAAGCTCGGCCTTAGATCTCTTCGGAGGTTATCGCGCCTTACATTTTTTTTTTTTTTTTTATACGCAAAGTCGGAGGTTATCGCTCCATACATTTATTTTTTATGATTAATGATTAAGCATTGAGTGAAACCGTGACCTTTTCCCTATAAAGTTGAGATTTGCAATGCTTGATAGATATGGGTAACTCATTTAAATTTTTAAAACAGGCTATCTCTGAAAGCCTTCATTACCGGCACTGTAGATAAATTCCATCCATGATAGGCCACCACTGAATTTCTTTAACGTTAAGAGATAGGATCCTAATATGGCCCGTAGGTACGACAAACTTCTTTTGGAAAGCAATAGAATAATATCAGTTTAGGATTCAAAGAGCAGAGGAAATGCTATTTCATACGTTTAGTATTATAAATGCTTGTGGGACGCATAATAATGACAAATTATAATTGCTTAAAATTGAAAAGATATAAATATGTATAAAGAAAAAGTATGCTATGTATATTAAAACAAAAAATTCAAAATTACAGATGTCAAGGTACTTTCATCAAATGGAAAAAGAAAAAAAAAACCTCGATGCTAATGGACACAGTTACTTATATTATAGGTCTCAAAAGAATTTCAATGCCCTCATGATTAAAACCAAGTAGCCACTGCTTCACTTCCATCAGAAACGCTGGTAGCCTTCTAATGAGTCGTATTTCAGCAGGTAGTTTGTTATATAGATTACATGATACGATGGCGTAGAAGTTACGAAAAAGTGTGGTGCGAAAGCTAGGAACTTTTGTTTGAGATAAAATCTTATATCTCATATCGTAAAGGTTATATATTGGGCTTTGCGTATCCCGCTCCTTATAAAAAAATGTTTAAATCTTTAAAATAGTATAAGTGCCGCACAGGAAGAATATTTAATTTTTTGAATAGATCCATAGAGTGTGTTAAACGGCCAGCTTTACATATTCTTCGGATTAGACACTTCTGTAGGATTAAAAGCGGATGGATCTTACTAGCGTAGGCACCACTCCAGCAACTGACTCCGTATTGTAATTTTGAATGGATTAGTCCATGATACACCACCAATAACAATATTATATTGGAACACAGTTTTCTTAAGTTATAGAAAGAACGAAGAGCTGATAACATATAAGATTTCATTGAAGAAATATGCGATGACCAACTTAGATTTTGATCGATTATAACACCCAAATATTTGAAATTAGAAGCGACTTCGATTTCAAAACATTTACTGTCACAACTTATTTTCTCATCAAAACTGACAGTTTTGTTACTTTGAGTACAAATAGTTGAACACAAACGATGCCGCATACATATAGAACTATGAAAGACAATTTCGTTCTTAGGTATTTCCTTACCGCAAAGGTTGAAATACATCAACTTCGTTTTGCTGCTTACCACGAGCTTATGCCTTGCGAACCAAGATCTTAAAACGTAAACATCGTGATTAATATCAGCAAAAAGATTAAATTCATCATCTAACCAAATAAGTTTCACAATAAACAACAAAAAATTAAAACAATCCTGAAGAAAATAGGCTAAAATACCACCAAGCATCAACATTTTGACGTTGTCACGAGGACGACGAAATGCCGACAAACCGTAACACATGACAGCCTTTGATTTTGGACACATTTCAAATTATAAAAGTAAAATATGCAACTTTCATAAGAAAATAAGCAAAAACTGTCAGTCGAGTTTGGCCACGCAGTTGACAAAAATTATATCGTGCAAGAAAAAAAAACATTTGCGACTGCACTAAGCAAAGTCACTTTGGCGGCAAACAAGCAAGTCGTGCTGCTGCTGAAGGAAAAACTACCAACAGGCAAGGAAGGAGGAAGCCAATCTAAAAGTAGTAGCAACATCAAGAAGCAAAGGCAGGCAGGCAAGTGCCCGAAGCAAAATCTTCTGACTTTATTTTATAAGCAAGCACAAGCTCTTAACTAAAAGAAACAAAAATATTTTCACATTTTGATTTTACTTGCGCCTTGTACAAAATGTGAAAGCTCTTAAATGCGCTGGAATTAACCAAAACAATATACACAAACGCATGCACACACGAAAATTACAAAAACAAAATTAAAAGGCTGGCATTTAAATTATGCGGAAGTGCAAGCGGCCAAAAAGTATTCTTGAAGATTTTTTTTTTTTGTAATTGTTGTAGCGTTGCAAATATTACCCAATCTAATTTGGTTGTTAATGTGAATTTTTCGGAAAAATTCATAATTTCGAAAATAAATGCAGTGTGCAATGTTGGCAAGAAAAGTGAAGCAGAATATGATGAAGAAGCAAGAGAAAGCATTGAATGTGGGAATAAAGAATTTAATTTCTACTTGAGTTTTTGGTTAATAAAATCCAAATTTTTATTTTTGGAAAGAGTACTAAAGTAATCATGGTAATCATGGCTCTAATAAATTTTTCTAAACAAACTTAAACCTCTGGTTTATTTTTAGTTTGCATTCATAGATAAGCGCGGCAAGGTGCGGTTTATTGGAGCATTATCATGAGGCGAAGAAAGAAGAGAAACTCAAATTTAGAAGGAAATAATATAAATATAGTTAAAAAAAAAAATAATTAAAAGAAAAATTATTTAGTTAAACGGTTTTATTGAAAACAATACTTACATGAAATAATAATAATACTAAAAGCTAGAAAATAATTAGGTAGGTCCTACGTACTAGTCATCATACTCCTCATCAATCTAGGGCGTTGATCAGACAATTAAATAAAAGCGTTGGGGCGTCAAATTTCTCTTTCCTGACAATTTGCTACAATCTAAGTCCTCAATAAATAATCCTTCCAAAGACTTTACTCGACTCTGCGCCACGTATGCTTGTCCCTCCTCCAACTCCAAAATATTTTGATGTCACTTCTACCGGACTGTATGTAATATTTGTTCGAAATATGAGCCAAATCGGGCATCATAGGTCGCTTTCTATTCTTGTACGTATTATGTGTTCCAAATATGAGCCAAATCGGACCACAAATACGATTTTTGTGAATATCTCGATCCTTGCGCTACCTAGCGGCGATTTTTTCTTATTATTGCATTGTCATCGGGTTCTGAACTATATTCCAAGTTTCAAGCTTGTAGCTTATAGGGAAGTTACTTAAATTTCAATTACAAAATTCGTTCACAACGGCCATGCATGCGGCCGTACATGTGGGGATGTAAGTAAAGGTGTCTAAGTTCGGGTGTAACCGAACATTATATACTCAGCGTGAACTTTAATTGTACATTTCATTTCAGATAAATTACTTTTCTACATAAAACGTGGCAACGCCCGTTTAAAAAAATTTCTCCGCATTTCCTCTGACAATAAAACTTGATAAGTGAAATATCATTGATTCAAAACTATTTTTTGTTAAGTTATAGCTTGTTATTCTAGTCTACGGCCCTTTTAAGCTTGTTTATATCTAAGTTGCCGTGTCCTTTAACCGATCCCATCCATTTTTAGTAGAAATATATTCTGCTATAGGGAAAATTTGTGTACACAATTTTATTGCGATCCGTTAATTTTTCTTCGAGTTATTGCTCCCGAAACATAGAAAATTGCTTAGTCATAAAAGGGGCGGTGCCACGCCCATTTTTAAAATTTGAAGTTTTTCCTATTTATTGTTATTAATCCACTTGGGAAATACCATTGATATAAAGCTCTTTTATATAAAAGTGGGCGCGGTCCTTGGTCCTTAACCGATTTCGTTAATTTTTCTTCAAAGCATTCTTTTAGTAAAGGCAACCTTATCAAGAGTCTCAATATAAGTCCACACGTCAAATTTCAACATTCTAGGTGTATTATTTACTAAATAATCAGGTTTTTTGTGTTTTCCAAAATGTTATATATATAAAACGTTGGCGTGGTTATCATCCGATTTCGCTCATTTTCAATACCAATCTATTCTGGGTCCAGATAAGCTCGTGTACCAAATTTGGTGAATATATCTCAATATTTACTCAAGTTATCGTGTTAACGGGCGGACGGTCGGACATGGCTCAATCAAATTTTTATTCGATACTGATGATTTTGATATGGAAGTCTATATCTATCTCGATTCCTTTATACCTGTACAACCAACCGTTATCCAAACAAAGTTAATGGACTCTGTGTGCAAAGCACGCTGAGTATAAAAGCTGTTGCGTGTTAGTTAATTTTGTTTGAGTTAAAACTTACCAGTATTATATACAAATAGCGTTAATTTTTAAATATTTGTTGACATTTACCTGAAAAAAAATTAGAGCGGGTTAATTACATATGAAAACAGTTTGTGCTCGTAAGATAACATGCATACATTCATACATAGAGACCCTGCAGGAAAAGATTTTAATTACGACTTAACTATACGTTAGTTTGAAGGAAGCCGAATAAACTAGTGTGCATTATTACTAACATATGTTCTTTGCGAACTGCTGACTATTTTTCTATGGTTTTGGTCATGAAAAAAATTAGAACTATTTACCCCTACATGATATGTTAACCAAAAAGTAGGGAGCGGTGGTCCCTTTGCACCTACCCTGCAAAAATCGTTGGATCATGTAGTCCACTGGAGTACTTGCCATTATACTCCAACAACAATGCAATGCAACAATGTACCAACTCATGTTTCTACAAGAACATATTGTAAGTCGATCATTGCTCGTTATTAACGATTTAATCACTACACGATGCTTATTTGACTGCGGGTACTCCATGGATTACTCTGATGTAATGCGGAGCTGGAGTATGTGGGTCCAGTCCTAGGACATCGCAATGTTAATTGGACCATATTTTTTGTATGAATTGTGGTTAATTTTGGAGCACTCGCTTGGTCCATAGCGAGTACTCCATACATGCATGCATGGAGTACTCGCGATTTTTGCAGGGTAGTTTAATAGCTGTTTTTTTTTTTTTGGAGTTAACTGGAAGTTAGTTATTTTCAGCATTCCCATAAAATAATCAACGGCGATTAGCTTGCTTTTGACAATTGTCAGTGTTTTCTGTATGGTACATTTGTGCATATATTGTACTATTCGACATTTTTTTTGGTAGACTATAGTAGAAAATTTATATAAAAAAAACAACGAGGATTAAAAAAATTATAATTAGCACACAATCAAAAGCTCAAATGTTAAAGTAGTGGTTGGAATGAAGCTTAAAGTTATATCTCGGGCTCCTAATAATGTTGCTAAACCAGAAACAATATAAATAAATTATTTGTGTATTTTATTATTCTTTGAAGAAAAGTAAAGATATATTAAAGATAAAAAAAACGCACTACAGTGGTTGGTAGTTGACCTTCAATACAAACACAAAAAAAAAAGGCAAAACAAAAAAACAAAACACAGCGCACGCGCACCTATACAAAGAATTAAAAAATAAACACAAGGAACTGTACTTTTTGATTTATTCAGATCTTCAGATTTCTGCGAAACTCAAACGAATTGATTATGAAACAAGTAAGGCAGGTTAAGTTCGGGTGTAACCGAACATTACATACTCAGCTGAGAGCTTTGCAGACAAAATAAGGGAAAATCACCATTTAGCAAAATGAACCTAGGGTAACCCTGGAATGTGTTTGTATGACATGGGTTTCAAATGGAAGGTATTAAAGAGTATTTGAAAAGGGAGTGGACCATAGTTCTATAGGTGGACGAAATTTCGGGATATCGCCATAAAGGTGGACCAGAGGTGACTCTAGAATGTGTTTGTACGATATGGGTATCAAATGAAAGGTGTTAATGAGTATTTAAAACGTAGTGGGCCTTAGTTCTATTGGTGGACGGCTTTTCGAGATATCGCAATAAGGGTGGACCAGGGGTGACTCTAGAATGTGTTTGTACGATATGGGTATCAAATTAAAGGTATTAAAGAGGGTTTTAAAAGGGAGTGGCCATTAGCTGTATATGTGAAAGCGTTTTCGAGAAATCGACCAAAATGTGGACCAGGGTGACCCAGAACATCATCTGTCGGGTACCGCTAATTTATTTGTATATATTATACCACGAACAGTATTCCTGCCAAGATTCCAAGGGCTTTTGATTTCTCCCTGCAGAACTTTTTCATTTTCTTCTACTTAATATGGTATGTTATGTGCCACACCCATTTTACAAAGTTTTTTCTAAAGTTATATTTTGCGTCAATAGACCAATACAATTACCATGCTTCATCTCTTTTTTCATATTTGGTACAGAATTATGGCATTTTTTTATTTTTCGTAATTTTCGATATCGAAAAAGTGGGCGTGGTCATAGTCGGATTTCGGCCATTTTGTATACCAATACAAAGTGAGTTAAGATAAGTACGTGAACTGAGTTTAGTAAAGATATATCGATTTTTGCTCAAGTCATCGTGTTAACGGCCGAGCGGACGGACCGACGGTCGACTGTGTATAAAAACTGGGAGGGCTTCAACCGATTTTGCCTATTTTCACAGAAAACAATTATCGTCATAGAATCTATGCAAATACCAAATTTCACAAGGATTGGTAAATTTCTGTTCCGACTTATGGCCTTTAAAGTATTTTAGACGAATTAAATGAAAAAAGGCGGAGCCACGCCCATTTCGAAATTGTCTTTTATTTTTTATTTTGTTGCACCATATCATTACTGGAGTTGAATGTTGACATAATTTACTTATATACTGTAAAGATATTAAATCTTTTGTTAAAATCTGACTTAAACATTTTTTTTTGTTAAAGTGGGCGTGTTCGTCATCCGATTTTGCTAATTTTTATTTAGCACACTTATAGTAATAGGAGTAACGTGCCTGCCAAATTTCATCATGATATCTTCAACGACTGCCAAATTACAGCTTGCAAAACTTTTAAATTACCTTCTTTTAAAAGCGGGCGGTGCCACGCCCATTGTCCAAAACTTTACTAATTTTCTATTTTGCGTCATAAGGTCAACGCACCTGCTAAGTTTCATCGCTTTATCTGTCTTTGGTAATGAATTATCGCACTTTTTCGGTTTTTCGAAATTTTCGATATCAAAAAAGTGGGCGTGGTTGTAGTCCGATTTCGTTCATTTTAAATAGCGATCTGAGATGAGCTCCCAGGAACCTACATACCAAATTTCATCAAGATACCTCAAAATTTACTCAAGTTATCGTGTTTACGGACGGACGGACGAACGGACGGACATGGCTAAATGAATTTCTTTTTTCACCCAGATTATTTTGATATATGGAAGTCTATATCTATCTCGATTAGTTTATGCCGTTACGGATTACCGTTATGCGAACAAAGTTAATATACTCTGTGAGCTCTGCTCAGCTGAGTATAAAAAAACCAGTCAAGTTCCATTGCTTAGCGTTCAGGTCACACTTAATTTAATTTCGCAATAAAACTGATTTTAAATTAATAATAGAAACCAAGAAAGACCATATATGAGTGTTGCCAAATGTTTATAAAAATTTAAGTTAGATATTAGGAATACATCCAATATGAGACAAACTTACTTCATTGAATCTCACATTTAAAATCACATTTTTTAAAGCTTTATAAACCTTTCATGAAAATGAAGAGGTATATTAAATTTGTTACGAGTCTCAAAATTTTTAGTTCTGAAAGAAGAGATAGACGCCCCAGGTAAGCATACCGAAATGATCAGGATGACGAGCTGAGTAGATTTAGCCATGTCTGTCTGTCCGTCTGTCCGTCTGTCTGTTTGTATGCAAACTAGTCCCTCAATTTTTGAGATATCTTGATAAAATTTGGTGTGCGGGTGTATTTAGGTGTCCAATTAGACATTTGACGGAACCGACCAGATCGTCCCACCAAGCATATATCCTCACACAACCGATTTTTCGAAAATGAGGGTTTTTGTCATTTAAATTTCGTTTTAACGGCTAGAAGATTGAAATTTCACAAGATGATTACATATAAGGTATACATTGTTGTCTGAAAAAATTGCTAAGATCGGTCATATATATGAAATACTAGCAGAACCGGCAGACGTTGTTCTGCCCTAAATTTTTGGTCTATCTGCATACATTTTAATAAGCTTTTTCCGTCTAACTCTGCCCTCGCCCCTCTACACTTTTTCCAAATCTTTGTATTCACTCCTCCCTCCGTATTTTTCGCTTCATCTATCATCATCGTCGTCTCAGTCTTTTCCTTCTCTCTTTTCTCTTTTCTCAAGTTTTTCTCATTCTTGGTGGTATGTATTTTGTTCCAGTCCCATTCCGAGTCTCAGTCCCAGTCCCACTTCGAGTCTCAGTCTCAGTCCCAGTCCTAGTCCTAATCACAGTGCCAGTCCGTCTCTGGTCTACTTCCCGGAAAAAAGCATCGTAAATACTAATATAGGCAAATTTATATACCAAATTTCAAGCAAATCGAATAGGACGTATGTAAATACGTATGTGGGTATTATTAATTCATGTCTTTATTTCGCTTCGCATGCATATTTATCAGTTTTACCAGGTTGATGCGACTAAATCGAATATCACAATGAAAATCACTTTAAAGCTCTCAGCAACAGCTTTCATTTGATATCAATAATACACACACATTCTAGGGGTATCCGGGTCCATTTTTTGGCCTATATCTCCAGACCCTAGTCACCCAGCGGTGTAAAACTTACTGTGTACTAAAGCATACATAAACAGCTTCAATTTGATACCCATAATGTAAAAACGCATTCTAGGTGTATCCGGGTCCACGTTTTGGCCTATATCTGGAGACCCTAGTTACCCAGCGGTGTAAAACTTACTCTGTACTAAAGCACACATTAACAGCTTCAATTTGATACCCATAATGTAAAAACACATTCTAGGTGTATCCGGGTCCACGTTTTGGCCTATATCTGGAGACCCTAGTTACCCAGCGGTGTAAAACTTACTCTGTACTAAAGCATACATAAACAGCTTCAATTTGATACCCATAATGTAAAAACACATTCTAGGTGTATCCGGGTCCACGTTTTGGCCTATATCTGGAGACCCTAGTTACCCAGCGGTGTAAAACTTACTCTGTACTAAAGCACACATTAACAGCTTCAATTTGATATCCATAATTTAAAAACACATCCTAGTGTTACCCTGATCCACGTTTTGGCCTATATCTCGAGACCCTAGTCAACAATAGGTATGAAAACTATCCTGTACTAAAGCACTCATCAACAGCTTCAATTTGATACCCATAATGTAAAACACCATCTAGGCGTTCACGGGTCCACGTTTTGGCCTATATCTCGGACCCTAGTCACCCAGAGGTATGAAAATTACCCTCTACTAAAGTACTCATGAATAGCTTTCATTTGTTATCCATAATTTAAAAAAACATCCTAGTGTTACCCTGATCCACGCTTTGGCCTATGTCTCGAGACCCTAGTCACCCAGAGGTATGAAAACTACCCTGTACTAAAGCACTCATCAACAGCTTCAATTTGATACTCATAATGTAAAACACTATCTAGGCGTTCACGGGTCCACGTTTTGGCCTATATCTCGAGACCCAAGTCACCCAGCGGTATAAAAAATAATCTGTAGTAAAGCACACATCAACAGCTTCAATTTGTTCTTTTTATTTATTTTTTTTTTCAAATTTTGAATTTTTTCTAAAAAAAAAAGTCATAACTCAAGAATGGCTAACCGATTTGGGATTTCAAAATTAACTAACCATCATCTCTCCTTCCTGTGTCTTTCCTAAAAACTTCATGGCAATCTTTCTATTCGTTCTCGAGTTATGGAGTGACAATCAAAATGTACACTTCTTTTTATATATGTAGATATCCCACCCAACCGATTATTCAGATAAACGGTTTAACGTAATTTTTTCATCTAAACAGCTGGAAGCTTGAAATTTCACAGGATGTTTACATATAATGAAAAAATCTTTAAGATCGGTGATATATAATATATATCCCATACAACTGAATGTTTATATTTTATGAATTTTTTAAATTTCAACGCATTATTGTTCAGCTTCGGCCAGGTCCGTCTACTTTTTATATAGATTTCTATTCTAACTGTTTTACTTCGCCTTTCTTTGCTTTTTACTTTTAAATGTGACCAATCTTCTTTTTCCTTTTAATTTTTTTTGTTTTGTTTAAATTTTTTAACCTAGGTAGGTAGGTAGGTTGAACTGGCCGGTCCATGAGGACCTCACATAGACTGATTGAGTCCGTAGTGTTACCAGAAGTTTGTTTTAACGACCAAACCGAAAAACCCTATCAAAAACCAGGACCTATGTTATAAAATAACTCCGTCCTCTTGGCAAATACTAGAAGCTTCCTACGACTTAAGCCACTTGCTGCTTCTAGATCTGACAGCTGTGCTTCTCCTAATAGCTCGAGTCTTGGCAAGTGCAGGGCACGAGCACAGGACGTGCTCGATCGTTTCCTCCTCCAACCCGCACTTCCTACATCTGCTATCACTGACCAAGCCTAATTTAAAGGCATGTGACGCCAGAAGGCAGTGTTCAGTCAGAATACCCGTCATGAGTCTACAGTCCTCTCTTTTTAATGATAGAAGCAACTGTGTTAGTCTAAGGTTGTAAGACCTACACATAATCTTCGACACTTTACAGCCCCGCGCTTGAACCCACGCCTTTCCCGCTTGGTCGATCGTGTGCACCTTTCGCCTCCGCTTAATCTCGCCCAATCTAATTGGGACATCTACGGAGCAAGCTTCAAGGGATGCGCCCTTTTTATCTAGTTCGTCCGCTTTTTCATTCCCATCTATTCCAATATGCCCTGGGACCCAATATAGATGTATGCTTCTCCCTGTCCCGATTCTCTCCAGAGACTGCTTACACTCTAACACGCATTTAGATGCTGTGCTATGCGAGATTATTGCCTTAATTGCTTCTTGACTGTCAATATAAAACTTAACACGGTAGCAGCTTAAGCTATTCTCCTCCAGGGTTTCTACTGCTTTGGTTACGGCTAATATTTCCGCTTGGAAAACGTTACAGTAATCCGGCAGCCTGTAGGATCTGCTTATTTCCGGATCAGCGCAGTATACCACAGACCCTACTCCTTCCACTAATTTGGAACCATCGGTGTACACATGTATCGCCTCGTCCGCCATTTGCGCACCCTTAAGGCGGGATGTACTTTAATGTAATTAAAACCATCCATAATCGCCTATATAGAAACATTATTGAAAGTCCCGGCAATGTCCAAGAAGACTCCTAGAGCATACTCCTTATAGTCCAGGGATTTCTCTATGCTTATTACCACCCTATGTAATGCGGTGTCTACCGACTTGCCTTTGGTGTACGCATGCTGTGTTGTGGAGAGCAGCTTTTCATCCACGTTGGACTTTATGTACACATCTATCAGCCTCTCAAAGGTTTTGAGCAGAAATGATGTTAAGCTAATGGGTCTATAGTCTTTGGGATACACGTGACCGATCTTCCCCGCCTTTGGTAGAAAAGCTACACGAACAGTTCTCCAAGAGTGCGGTACATGATTCACTCTTATGCACCCATCGAATATTATTTTAAGCCATTCCACGACCGCCCTACTTGAGACTTGTAGCATGGCCGGGAATATACCATCTGGGCCCGGCGATTTAAACTTAGAAAACGTCTTCACTGCCCACTCGATCTTGGTATCGGTCACCAAGCCCGGCACTACTAGCTCCGTGATCGAAGTGTGAGTGATGTCTGCTGACCTAAATAAATCAAATTTTATTTTTTTCTAGTATCTCCAAATTTTTTTTCTTGTACTTTCTTTTTTTTTTCAACTTCTAATTTTATATTTTTTCTTTCTTTTTCCCTTTTCTTTCTTCTTTTATCCTTTATTCTTTCGCCGTTCTTTTCTTCTTTTTAATTAGTGTGGCACCGCTGCTTTTAAACCAAGCATTATGATGGGGTTCGGGAAGCCATAACTCGAAAAAGAACTTACTTAGATTTGATGTACACATTTTTTATATATTGAGAAATATGTTAATTGGTTTAAAGGGAAGTTGATAACTATGTCCTTGCTTTGGATTTTCTTTCTACTTTTTTAATCTTTTTATTTATATTTTTATTATTTCTTTTAATTATTATTACTTTTTTATTATTTCTTTCAATTATTATTATTTTTATTTTTTAACTATTTTTTCAATAAATTTGTTTTTTTCAATTGATTATTTTTCCCAAATTATTAAATAAATTATAAAATTAAAAAATTGCTTCAAATAAATGTTTTCATACATTTAAAAAAAAACTAATACGGGCAATCCCCGATTATTAGTGTTTTGCGGGGCAGTGTGGACCCGGGGAAGTCGGGCGTGTGTGTCGCAAATAAAAAGAAAGCAAAGAAAAGAATTAGGGCGAGTAACAACAAATGTATTCACGTTATAAACAATATAAATTCTCAGCTTTATTTATCATCAAAAAGGGAATTGCTTCACAAACTAATTCGAATTCAAAGTTCTTAAATTGTTAATTACACATTCGTGCACGGCAAATGTTAGTAATATGACGACCGCAAATTGTTGGATAGATTACAATTCAAAAATAGAAATATTGGTGGCTGATTGCCAGACAATTGCCAAGTGCAAATTCTAATGTTAAAAAATCGCAGTTATTAAGAAGAATCACAATAGCAAGGTGCGATTATAGCGTAATTATATGCACAACCTATGAAAAGATACGTAATATGATAACTCACCTGGGGCTAGCTGCTGGCTCGTTGACGTTCCAAAATAGAAAGAAAGTTTAAAAAACGAAAAAGGTCCGCACCACCTGCCGATAGCTAACTTTCGTCGAGTTTTCCCCTTTAAAGTTAGCGCTCGGCAGGGGTGGGCCGTTACCGGTAAATACTAAAATTGCCAAAAGTGTACATTAGGGTGGTAGCGAATATTTAGGCTGGTGGCCTAAACATGCCGGCCCCCTTGCGGCGAGCAACTCGAAAGAGCAAAGAAGGAAACTGATGAGTACGCCAGCAACCGACCCGAGGCGTGATAACTTAGATAAATTAAATAACTTAAAATAAATTAAAATTCCAATGGGATCTCCTGTGAACTCCCGGTCATCACTAATGCAGCCTCTCTTGGCGGAGCTGTGAATAAAAAGGGAAGTTAGTATGCATGTACGTGGGGTTGCTTGGTTTTGATGCACCTGGTTAATTGGATGTAATATGTATTATGTATTATATGAAGGCTGGATGTCGCTGTAGACGCGTAAGAACGCTGCCAGACCGTTATGGCTGGAACGCTCCTGAAACGACCAGTCCGAAGATCGTCGGCTGCGTGAGGAGCCCATTGACCGTTACTGGGGCTGTGCCACTAACCATAATGGTGGCGTACACGTCGGCCCCGAGTGTTAAGAGGACCGGCGCAGATCGATAGAAAGTCGGGTCTGCGAGTCTCATAAATTGGAAGGGTGCCGTGACCGAGGAGTCAATCGTCGCGGTTGGGTTGAGACGCGTATGCCGTGATACCACCGTTGCCTGAGTCGTGACTCGATTCATTACCCCGTATTTCCCGCGCAACACTAGTGTGCACTTCGTAGTTCTGGCCGTATTAAGCCGTTCGAGTTGGAGGTCGTTGGCCAGGTGCGCGTCTATCACGGACGTCGGCGCGCAGGGATCAATGAGTGCGCGCACCAGATGGAGGCGCCCCCCTGCCTCTATCCGTATGATCGCTGTAGGAGCAATAGCAATAAAGGCTCGGGTGATCGTCATCGTGTCATGGGTTTCCCGTAAGCGCCCTGTCCTGAAGCCGGCGGGGTGCGCCTGATGTGGAACGATAGTGGTGGTGGTACCCTTCTTGTATGGTTGATACGGGGCCGCTCTGCCAGTAGAGAGTCGGGTCGAGCGGAACGGACGCGGCTCCGCGCCGCCCCGGCGCCCACTGGCATTGCGGTGCGATGGGCGGAAAGGACGCGTCTCCGCGCCATCCCCGTGTTCCATGTGTCGCTGATTATTTTTCTGCTTCTCATGCTGAAGCAGCGGTCGGAAGGATCGTGCTTCTCCACTGGTCGTTGGGGCGATGGCTAAGGCGGCTGCACTTCGCGTGAACTCTTCCATCTCCTTCTCCTCCTCTTCTACCTGTTGGGCCCACGATCGTGTGTCCTCGGTGATGTTGATCGATAGCACCTCGTCGCTTTCGTCGTCGTCGCGCTCCCCGCAAGGGATCGGGCGTGGCCGTGCTTGCTCGTCCTCCATGTGAAGCGTAGTGTGGTGTGGTTCACGGCAGCGGTGGCAGCGGTCGTTGCTAGGGCATATCTCTAACCTATGGAACGGCGATAGGCAATTGGGGCAGTGCCGGTGTATAAGGACGGCCCGGAGGCGTTCTTCTGCCGACATTCCCCGGTACAGCGGGCATAGTCGCATGCCGTGGTTCTTCTGGCACAACCGGCAGGAGACGGTGAAGGAGTCAACGCGTTGCTCCGTCTTGTTGCGTTTGACCGAGAAACCCGTCATTCTGGAACGGGAACTTGTTATTATTTGGTTTGCATTTTAAGGGGGGTTGGGTGGCGTATGGGCGGAGAGTAGAGGCTTAATTGATCGAGCTTGTGGTTGGCGTACTCGGGATAAAGGGTTGTGTGGAACGAATAATCTTATTAAGTTATTCGGTCGATGTAATGATGGGTTTGTAGTGGTTGAAACCACTGTTATATTTAATATAATTTTATTGAGATACGCCTAGAGGTATCTTTAATGTTGGTAAATATCCTCATCATAACGAAATTCTGATATTGAAAGCAGTCCTTTTTGGTGTTTGCCTAATACAGGCAATATGCGGTAATATACGCTACATTTGTGTAGCAGATGGTATCACGAGTTACCCGTGTATTTTCACGGCTCCTTGTAGTTGCCCTACAACAATTTCGTCACAAAACTCACCCACGCCGGTACAAATGTGGCTGTGAATATAACCTATGAATCCCGGTAAAATGACTAGTCAAATGACGTCGTGCATACAAATGTGCGACAAATG
Organism: Eurosta solidaginis; assembly: GCF_040869045.1. Classification (NCBI taxonomy): domain Eukaryota; kingdom Metazoa; phylum Arthropoda; class Insecta; order Diptera; family Tephritidae; genus Eurosta; species Eurosta solidaginis. The sequence continues at coordinate 203,435,789 of NC_090323.1, read as the reverse complement.
TAAAGAGGCCTTTACTCGCTGTCTGGGAACACTCTTTGTGTTGATTTGGGCCATGTTGTGTGAGAATCACAAATTGTGGTGTGTTTGTTGATTCCAACACAACCCTGGCGGGAGTAGCCTACGCTAACGAGTGTGGCAATTTGTAGAGCTGTCAGCTGTTCACTCTTCCAATCGTTGGAATGAGACCGCTGTGCGGTGCTGCCCATTGCAATGTAATGATACATAATGGTCATGTCATGACGGTATTTAGGGACAGCTTGCGTCTGAGTCCTGACGCGACATTAAATTTAAAGTCTGTTCTAAAAAGTTTAATTTCTCCCTTGTTTGTAACATCGAAAGCATAGATGACACTACTTTATTCCTGCTGGGATTTCAAGCAAAAAGGGGACTGACGAAAGTCTGTCGAAACTTCAATACACAAAAAGGGCAATTTCCGTCATGAAAGCGAGACCACTATTGAGTGTGACATGTTTTAAAATGTAAAACACAAACAAAATCATGCACAGATGAACCGCGAAACTTATTTCGGTATCGAGTGGTTAACCCCCCTTTTTCCCAAGCAGGCTGATTTTGATTGTGTTTTTATGCCCAAATTTTCAAACTAAAAACTTTTCTCAAAAAAAGGAAAGAAGCAAAAAGACGGCCGAATGTCAGGAAAACTATCGAAATACAACCTGGCGCGTGTGTTTTCAGTGAAACCAGGCTGTATCTTCAGGGTTTTCGTTAGTTGATTTTTTGTTCGGTTACTAACACTCGAGTTTGTTGGATCCCGCGGATCCAACTTGTGATTTCATGGGGTCGCGCGCAATGTGTTTACGGCGTAAGAAAAGACAAAGGCAAATGTCATCGAGTGGCACCCTTGTTTTGTTCATTCAAAAATGTCATTCATTCATGGAAATGAGTATAGAGACATTTTTGAATGAATTTTCATAATGAAAAAAAAAACTGGTGCTGGGTAAGTATGCTAGTATCGTTCCTTTTTTGATAATTTTATAAAGATTCTAATTTCTTCTTCTTTTGTTTCGTTTTAGGTACTCTTTTTATTTCATTTCAGGTACACCGCTACAAATTAATGAAAAGTTGGATACAAATACCAACACGTTGCGAATGGGAAGTCATGCAACGTAATATGAGCGGTCCAGCGGCGTTAACGAAACCATACAGCTAATTAGAGCAAGTCTTCACCCTACCTCCAAATAATGATTGGTGTAAACCAATCGATGGTTTCAACCATATTGTCACGGATATTAGCATCACTAAATTATCCCATCACTAAGGCGATGCTAAGGCCATGCCAAGCAGTATTTACGTTAATAATTAAATCAAGTATACACATATATAAGGCAGCCCAGAGAGATGTCACACACAGATGCATTTACTTATATGCCTATGTGCGCAAACTACAAACATTCACATCAATAATTCAATCTTTATGTATCTACATAAACGAATAAATAATTGCGTCTACACATATGTACGTATACGAGCAGCGGAGCGGCAATGCACAAAATCTTATCTGAGTTGTCACAAGAGAGAGCAATAATTTGTGCACGTAGTTGTGGCTGGCGATTTTGTAGCCGAAACAACTAGTAAGTTCTGGAAACCGAAGAGCCTAGAAGTATGCAGCGTAAACTATAAAAGCGGCGCCAGCGAGTAAGAAGTAATTCAGTTTGATTTGAGTTGATCAGCAGTTACGACTAAGAAGATATCTAGCGAGCAATACCAGTATTATTTTGATTAGTGGAGTTTCATTTGAGCTATCAGTTTGGTTATTAAGCTATTCGTTGCACAGTTTGAGTGTTATTGTGAAGCATTTTAATAAAGGCCATTTTTCCATTATTCAATATTGGAGTTATTTATTCAACAGTTTAGCGATACGAACCTAGCAAAAGGGGCAAATAAGAGGATTTGCAGCAAATTCGTTACAATTGGTGTCAGAAGAGGAATTGTTGGATAAATTCTAGAGGACAACAAGGACATGGCAAAGTTCAGTGAATTGAGGATCCAGCAGCTGAAGAAGGAGTTGGAGAGCCGTGGATTGAATACAAGCGGCGTTAAACTTGAACTTCAGGCACGGCTTCGAGAGGCAATGGAAGCAGAAGGAATTGATGTGGAAGAGTATGTCTTTCATCTTGATGGCGAGGAGACAACGAAAATTGAAGAGAAAAACGAAACATCGCAGACGGTTAGCAGCACAGACTTGAACATGATATTGGCTGCAATATCTGCACAAACATCGACAGTAGCATCAATGTCGTCGCAACTGGCATCTCAACTGGAAGCACAAGAGGCACGTATAACAGAAATGTCATCACAAATATCCACAAATATGTCATCACAACTAGAAGAACAGAAGACGTATATGGTATCCCAGATGGAAGCACAAGAAACGCGTATATCCGAAATGTCGTCGCAAATGTCATCTCAGCTGGAATCGCAGGAGAACCGTATAACAGCGAAGATTGAAGCACAAGAGGCACGGATATCCGAAATGTCGGCTCAAATTTCAGCACAGATATCATCGCAAATCTCTGCTCAACTGGAAGAGCAAGAGGGACGTATTTCCTCGAAGTTGGAGGCGCAAGATACAAAAATTTTACAGTTTGAAGAAAAAATCGAGGCCGAGGTGGATGCTTTGAGAGGACGTATCGAGCAGTTGCAACTGAATCGCCCAGCAGTCTCAACTAGTAATTCAAAGGTAAAAACACCATCCTTTGACGGTTCTGTTCCTTTCCAGGTCTTTAAGCTACAGTTTGAGAAGACCGCAGCAGTGAACAACTGGAATGTGGAAGATAAAGTTGCCGCACTCTTCGTAGCATTGAAAGGACCAGCTGCCGAAATCTTACAGACTATTCCAGAGTACGAACGGAACAGTTATGACGCATTGATGGCTGCTGTAGAACGGCGATACGGAAGCGAACACAGGAAACAGATATTTCAAATAGAATTGCAAAACCGCTACCAAAAAGCTAATGAGACTTTGCAGGAGTTTGCTTCGGACATTGAAAGATTGGCTCATCTTGCAAATGCGGATGCACCCGTGGAATACACGGAAAGAGTGAAGATCCAGAGCTTTATAAATGGCATAAGGGACGTCGAAACGAAGCGAGCCACATACGCGAACCCAAAGCAAACATTTTCTGAAACGGTATCCCATGCATTGACTCAGGAAACGGCGTCATTATTGAGTAAACCAGCATACAAAGCTCATCGTGTGGAAGTAGAAAGGCCAGAGTGGGTAGATACAATTTTGGAAGCTCTGAAGGGATCACAACAGAAAAATGCCGGAGTTATGAAATGTTTCAAGTGCGGTAACCCAGGTCACATTGCACGTCATTGCAGTAGCAATTCCAATAGTTCCAACAATGTGGGTGGCCGTAAACGCAGAGCTGAAGGAGACGAGCAAATCTCCAAATCCACTCAATCGTTAAACTAAAGCGAGTCAGCCGCAAGGGGCGACAGCTGGCTCCCTCAATTGAATGCCCCATAATCTCTATCTCGCAAATTGGAAGAAGGTCAAGCAATCTTACTGTCGGAGGACATGTGGATGGAAAGGAACGTTTACTGACTGTAGATACGGGTGCATCTCATTCCATCATTCGAGCGGATTTAGCCAACAAGAAGATAACACCATTGCATGGAGCAAGATTGCGTACAGCCACTGGAGAAGACAGCACGGTTCTAGGAGAAGTATCATGTGAAGTCGCAATTGGGAACGTCACGGTAGTACACAATTTTATAGTGGCAGAGATTGTTGATGAAATTATAATTGGAGTGGACTTCTTAATCGACCAGGGCATCAAGATCGACATGCAAAGCAAGACGATGCGATATAAGAACATGGATGTACCACTTAATTTCGGCTACAAAATCGCCAGCCACAACTACGTGCACAAATTATTGCTCTCTCTTGTGACAACTCAGATAAGATTTTGTGCATTGCCGCTCCGCTGCTCGTATACGTACATATGTGTAGACGCAATTATTTATTCGTTTATGTAGATACATAAAGATTGAATTATTGATGTGAATGTTTGTAGTTTGCGCACATAGGCATATAAGTAAATGCATCTGTGTGTGACATCTCTCTGGGCTGCCTTATATATGTGTATACTTGATTTAATTATTAACGTAAATACTGCTTGGCATGGCCTTAGCATCGCCTTAGTGATGGGATAATTTAGTGATGCTAATATCCGTGACAATATATTTAGTCTACTGGTTGCTATGAAAAAGTATCCAGCTGTAATTAGGCTCCCTGAAAGTGTGCAAATCATTTTCAATGGAGAATCGCACAAAGGTGGATGTAGCATATACGAAAACGTGGGCCGATGTTGCATTTACCAAAATTCGATGAAAATTTACAATTTGTTACGGCTTCCCCCGAACAGGAGTTCGCCGATGCAGCTGTGGCGGCAGCTCAGAATTTCGAAGTGAATATTACCAAGTTGGTAAACAGTTTCTCCGACAGTACAGGTTATTTTAAGCCGGCCGCCGAGCCTCTTAGACAAATATAACGTCGACTTCTAAGAGGAGTCCGGTTTGTGCTTCATATCAGTATATGGGTTAGATCGCTTTAGCTCAAGATTGCACCCGCAATGTCAATATGGAACATACATTATTTTAAACTTTAAAATGTATGCATTCCTACTACAACTATATATAATATGCAAAGTATGAGAAAGATCAAAAATTAGTGCGTAAGGTATAAAATTTAACGCACAATTTTTTTTTTTTTTTTTTTACGATAAGTGAAAACAGCAGAGCTTGGAAAACTAATGAAGCACTCGCAGAGCCGAACCGTGTGACTCAAGAGTTACTGCGTATGCATTTGCGATATTTGCGAAAATTGCTTCGGCATCATTTCATGCAGATGTATGATGATTTCAAATTAAAACAAGCTTGTGGTTATAAATATACAGTCCGGCTGCAACGGATATTTCAAGATATAGGTCTCGCTCAAGATTTAAAATTTGAGCTTCAACCAACTTTTGGCTAATGCAAGAATCCCACAAGAAAATGATTTTTGCATTGAAGGGTTGTCATCGGGCTCGTGGCCATTTAATCAAAGCACCATATAAGGATGCGAATTGGGACTATCTGTACAGCAATTTAATGAGTTCTATGCAATTCGTCACTCAGGTCGTAAGCTTAATTGGCTGTATAATTTGTGTAAAGGCAACAAACGGTTTCCGAAATCGTTATGCATGGCAAGCAAGTACTTTCCAAATGACTGTGCTTCTACAATTTAATGATCAAACAAAGTTCACATTACAGCAATTGCAAGAAAGTACGCAAATTAGGTTGGCAAATCTCAAACAGGTGCTACAAATTTTAATGAAAGCTAAATTGCTACTATGTGCCGATGATGAGAATTCGCTCAATCCCAACCCTATGTTGGAGCTATTCTTGGACCATAGAAAAACACGAAGCTTCGCATTAACATCAATCAACCGCTAAAGACAGCTCACAGTGGAGCAAGAAGCCGTGCATTCGCCTATTGAAGAAGATCGAAAAGAAGCTGAATCATACACAGCTTATTACCGAGGTTCTCAATCAATTGGCATCACGCTTCAAGTAGGTACGTCATGTAAGCTTCGTAGATTGCCCCGGTCACGACATTCTTATGGCTACAATGTTGAGCGGTGCTGCTGTTATGGATGCTGCACTATTGTTAGTTGCTGGTGTGGTCTTGTAATTGATCCAGGCGTGCTAGTCGTGCCGGAAGGTACACGCCCCGGCAGTACTTCCGTTTATAAACAGGAACAGCTTACGAAGAAGGACCCGCTTTCAAACCTAGGTAAGTTGCTAAAAGAGAAAATGACGACTGTGAGCATCATACCAACTCATTCCTTACTTGTCGTAGGCACCGTTGTGTTGCAACCCAAAAAGGACTCGATCTAAAAGAGTTGGTGTATTTCGACTCCATGGATCCACTCACACCGGAAACCTTGTGCGCGCTAGAATGGCTCAAATGAAGGACCGTTCATTACTACCGTGCTGTCAGGTGAGATTGCCGTAGTTATAATAGACGGAAGTATTACAAAAATTACCCTATGTAGTCGTAGTGAATTTGATTTTAGTATACTTTTATCAAACTTTTATTATTTTTAAAATAAATGCAATCAAAATTGCAAATTAAAATCTTTAAATGAGCTGTCCTTGGAAATTGCTTTAGGAATTCCCCCTTTTTTTTTTTTTAATTTCTAACCTTTTAAAATCCAATTTCTAGAACTCTTTCTTAGGAAATACTGTGCAGATGCGAATAAAGTTCTGTAAAAGTTCAAGCTTGTTTTGAGACTGAATGACCCTTAAAAAGAGTAACTATTTTTTTGTGGAACAATGGGTACCTCCTCTCATGCGCTTAATGTGTAGTGCTGTGGGAGGTGACCATTAGAGAACTGTATTTCAAATACACGTGAATATTTGTATGTATGTGGATGTCGGGACAGTGCATCAGTTGCACTTAGTTGTTGGGTTCTGTTGTCCACGTGCCTTGGCCGAATGCATATGCAATCTATTCGTAACTCCGTATTATCTTTACATAAGAGCCAAATATTGCTTAAAGAAATTTTGATTATCCTAAAATTTCCAGATCTCTGTTGAAACTTGGCTTGCATATTGCAATGTGAATAATAATAGCCGTATCTTTTTTCTTTGACATATACCGTAAAATCAGTGGGACTGGCTGTTTATTTATATATTCAAGTAAAATATTACAAGCAAAGTTTTGATTAAAGAATGTGATAAAAATTAAAACAATTTTAGTTACTTCAGTCAATTCAGTTTTTGTAGCAAAGGACTTGGAGTTTCCATCAAATAATTCACTCATTGCTTGTAGTGTTTTGTTTGATAAATTAACTTCTGATTGTTGAATTGGTTGTTTGGTGTTACCGATTGCGCTACGAGTTTGATTTAGGATTGTTGGCTTCGTTCGGGGTGGACGAGAGCTGGGTTGCGCGGTTTGTTGGCCTCGTTCGGGGTGAACGAGAGCGGGGTTAATTTCATTTTAGGGGGGTATGCGGTGGCAGATAGTTTATCTGCTTTAGGCTTCTGTTGGCCTCGTTCGTGGTGAACGAGAGCTGGGTTATGGGATTGGTTAGAGCGGTTGGGAGTTACAAGTCTCCCTCACCCTCACTGGAGGGTGGTAGTAGGACCAATTTCGTGATTGGTCTGGTGGTTTGTCCCCTTGCCGTATCAAGTTCGACGACTCGAACTCTGTTATCGGGGCCATAATGGAGGTTGGCTATCCGACCTAGTCTCCATTCGTTGGGGGGCAGATTGTCCTCTTTAATGACGACTAAATCCCCCTGTTTGAGATTCGATTGTGGATGCTTCCACTTAACGCGCTTCTGCAGTTCGGTGAGATACTCCGTTTTCCACCGCTTGCAGAAGGTTTGATGTAGCGCCTTAAGTTTTTCCCATCGATTGACGAGCGAAGCGCGATTCTCGCTGACGTCAATCTCGGGTGGCGCTAGTAGGTGGCCCCCGACTAGGAAGTGCCCGGGGGTAAGTGGCTCCAGGTTAGACGGGTCATTTGACGATGGGCTTAGGGGTCGGGAGTTGAGACAGGATTCAATCCTACACAGGAGGGTGCTGAACTCCTCTAGAGTAAATTTATGATCCAATGCGATCTTTCTGAAATGGGTTTTGAAACTCTTGACTCCCGCTTCCCACAGTCCGCCCATATGAGGAGCAGCTGCTGGTATGAAATGCCATGTAAGGGTTTGGTGGGCATATTTAGAGAGGGTTTGGTTGCGCGCATCAACGAGGAATGCCTTGACCTCTGAGCGGAGAGCCCTCGACGCACCGACAAAGTTCGTTCCGTTGTCGGAATAGAGGTTTTTCGGGCATCCTCGTCTGGAGACAAACCGACTAAATGCTGCTAGAAACGCGGCGGTGCTGAGGTCGCTAGTCGCCTCTAAGTGGATCGCCTTAGTCGCAAAGCAGACGAATAGGCAGACGTAACCCTTGGACATGCGGCATCCTCTTCCGCTGTAAGACCTGATGTCAAACGGTCCTGCGAAATCCACCCCGGTGTTGGTAAATGCCCTGCTAAAGGTAGTGCGTTCCGCAGGGAGGGTTCCCATGAGTTGCGTCGGGGAACGTTTGCGGAATAGCGTACAAGCCTTGCAGTTGTGTATGATGGATCGGATCATGTTTTTGACCCGAGGTATCCAATACTGCGTGCGTAGGAGCCGCAGCATTAGTTGGTTTCCGCCATGTATGGAAATGGTGTGGACAAACTGGACCAGGAGACGGGTGAGTCGGCAGGCGTAAGGGAGGATTATCGGGTGACGCTCGTCGACGGGAACGTCCCTGGATGCGTTGAGGCGACCCCCCACCCGAAGGACATTCTCTTCGTCGATAAAGGGGTTTAGAGAGAGAATCTCGCTTTTGGTCGCGATGGGTTTCCTAGTTCTCAGAGAGCTTATTTCTTCGGCATAGTGGTTGATTTGGGATATCCTTATGAGGCGGCTAGTCGTAGCCTTGATTTCGTCGGGCGAGATCTGGTGAGACTCTGCTTTAAAGGACATTTTAGTTTTTGAATGGGTTCTATTGGCGAATCTTATAACGTAGGAGATTACCCGCAATGCCCTTGATAGATCGGAAAACCGATCAAGAACATCCTCGCTATTGTTGATGTTCGTTGCTACATGCACTTGCACTCGTTTTTCTTCGATGTTTGTGTGGTACTCCTGTTCGCCCTGAGATGGCCATTTCGATTTGCCTTCTTGCAGCCAAGAAGGTCCCTGCCACCACAAAGAGTTGTCGACTAGGTCCGTGGCTGGAAGTCCTCTGCTGGCTAAGTCCGCTGGATTTGATGCGGACTCGACATGATGCCATGCTTTAGTCCCTACCTTCTCGACGATTTTCGTTACCCTGTGAGCTACAAATGTTGACCAGGAACACGGGGGTTTTCGAATCCATGCGAGGACGATGGTCGAATCTGTCCATAGGTGCATGTTAAAGGTACCTAAGTTCAGGTTCTCCATCACAGTTTCCAAAGTTTCTGCCAGCAAGACGGCACCGCATAACTCCAATCGTGGTAATGAAATTGTTTTTACTGGTGCCACCCTCGTTTTCGCCATGAGTAGACTAACGTATGCCCTATCGTTGATCTTAGCTCGCACGTAAACCGTAGCCGCGTAGGCTTTTTCGGACGCGTCACAGAAGCCGTGAATTTCTATATCGTTGGTTGGGGTGAAGTGCACCCACCGAGGTATACGAATCCGGTTAATGGCGGGGTACTCCTGCATAAAGGTTTGCCACCGATCTAAAGTGATTGTGGATACCGGTTCATCCCAATCCGTCCCCTCCAGCCAAATGTTCTGCATTATTATCTTAGCTACGATGATAACTGGAGCAAGCCAGCCTAACGGGTCGAAGAGTTTGGCGATGGCCGATAGGATCGCCCTTTTTGTTAAGATGTCCTGGTTTTCGATTGGTTTCGCTGTGAAATAAAAGTAGTCGGAATGCGCGTTCCAACGGATCCCTAGGGTTTTTACCATGCTCGCGTCCTCGAACTCCAGAAAGTCTTCCGTAAGCCTGTGAGGTTTGGGTATGCCCTGTAGTATCCTACTGCAATTAGAGGTCCATTTTCGCAGAGGGAATCCTGCTGACTTTAATGCGGCTGTGATTTCATCGCGAGCAGTGACTGCTGCCTCGATGCTATGCCCCCCTGCCAGAACGTCGTCGACGTACATGCTGTTTCGCAAAATGTGCGAGGTCTCTTAAGCTAGCCCAACCTTTTCAGCCCAATCAAAAAACGAGACCGTACTAAATTGCACAACATTTATTACTAATTTAGTACCGATTAATTAAATTGATTACCCTTGTATTTTAAAAAATATCGAGGGTTGGGCTAGCTTAAGTTTAAGCCAGCCCAACCCATATGCACAATCAAAAAACGAGACTGTACTAAATTTCACAACATTTATTACTAATTTAGTACCGATTAATTAAATTGATTACCGTTGTATTTTAAAAAATATCGAGGGTTGGGCTAGCTTAAGTTTAAGCCAGCCCAACCCATATGCACAATCAAAAAACGAGACCGTACTAAACTGCTCAACATTTATTACTAATTTAGTACCGGTTAATTAAATTTATTACCCTTGTATTTTAAAAAATATCGAGGGTTGGGCTAGCTTAAGTTTAAGCCAGCCCAACCCATATGCACAATCAAAAAACGAGACTGTACTAAATTTCACAACATTTATTACTAATTTAGTACCGATTAATTAAATTGATTACCGTTGTATTTTAAAAAATATCGAGGGTTGGGCTAGCTTAAGTTTAAGTCAGCCCAACACATATGCACAATCAAAAAACGAGACCGTACTAAACTGCTCAACATTTATTACATCTATAGACTTTTACGCTTAAACTTTATATGGACTGCTAAGCGTCAAACTTTATCTACTCTTCTGAAATTGCCGCGCATAAAATTAGTACTACTAAATTTCAATATCCATTATACTCAGATTGAACTGAAATATGTGTCTATGTTTAACCTCTGATTTACTGGGGGTGTGAACACTGTCATAAAATACGAACTTTGATTTTGAAGAAAAAAATTGAGTCCTTTCCCCGCGTTTTACATAATTTGGCACTAAATAGCTACATGATTAAGCAGCGCCATCTATCTTTGAAATAGTATTCATCAATGGTAGTGTCCAAACTAAACAAGTTATCTTGCTCAAATTATCTCGCACAAATTATCTGGCTGAACGAAGGTGTGTCCGAACTAAAAATTATAACTTTGTTGTGTGTCCAAATTAAAAGTTGGAACCTAAAGAAATTATCTGCCCCGCAAATTTCACCATTTCAGGGCTCCCGGACGTTTAAAAATATTCGAAGCATTTACAATTTTTATTACGAACAACGTACTTACTTAAATAATTTTATTTGAGTTTTTTTTAGCTTTTACGAATGTTATATATGTATATTCCATTAAAACAAAGGCTAAAAATTTCATTTATAGAAAAATTGGATGTACATATACAATGTACACCAATATAATTCGATATAAAACTTTGAAAACAAATACAAAACACCATTCATTGTATTATTTTTATTACTGATATAAAAGAAGTTATAAATAAAACTGTGACAAAATAAAAAAAGTTTAAGTATGCTTCTTGCGATCTATACATCAAGATTGAGGTCTGCTCGAGTATACAAAAAGTGCATTTTTATAATTTCCAAAAAATCCCCAAAATTTGGAGTTAGGGACCAAAACCCCCTTTCCGTAGATCGAATCATATACATAAGTTTTGCTTATAACTTTATTACTGTCCGGTCGGCATTTAGCATTAAACGTGATCCCCAACCTTCGATATTTTTTAAAATACAAGGGTAATAAATTTAATTAACCGGTACTAAATTAGTAATAAATGTTTTGCAGTTTAGTACGGTCTCGTTTTTTGATTGTGCATATGGGTTGGGTTGGCTTAAATTTAAGCTAGCCCAACCCTCGATATTTTTTAAAATACAAGGGTAATAAATTTAATTAACCGGTACTAAATTAGTAATAAATGTTTTGCAGTTTAGTACGGTCTCGTTTTTTGATTGTGCATATGGGTTGGGTTGGCTTAAACTTAAGCTAGCCCAACCCTCGATATTTTTTAAAATACAAGAGTAATAAATTTAATTAACCGGTACTAAATTAGTAATAAATGTTTTGCAGTTTAGTACGGTCTCGTTTTTTGATTGTGCATATGGGTTGGGTTGGCTTAAACTTAAGCTAGCCCAACCCTCGATATTTTTTAAAATACAAGGGTAATAAATTTAATTAACCGGTACTAAATTAGTAATAAATGTTTTGCAGTTTAGTACGGTCTCGTTTTTTGATTGTGCATATGGGTTGGGCTGGCTTAAACTTAAGCTAGCCCAACCCTCGATATTTTTTAAAATACAAGGGTAATAAATTTAATTAACCGGTACTAAATTAGTAATAAATGTTGAGCAGTTTAGTACGGTCTCGTTTTTTGATTGTGCATATGGGTTGGGCTGGCTTAAACTTAAGCTAGCCCAACCCTCGATATTTTTTAAAATACAACGGTAGTCAATTTAATTAATCGGTACTAAATTAGTAATAAATGTTGTGAAATTTAGTACAGTCTCGTTTTTTGATTGTGCATATGGGTTGGGCTGGCTTAAACTTAAGCTAGCCCAACCCTCGATATTTTTTAAAATACAAGGGTAATAAATTTAATTAATCGGTACTAAATTAGTAATAAATGTTGTGCAATTTAGTACGGTCTCGTTTTTTGATTGGGCTGAAAAGGTTGGGCTAGCTTAAGAGACCTAAATGTGCGCTGCGGTTGGCAGGGATGCTCGACGTCATCTGCAAGTTGATGTAGGGTTCTGATCGCTAGATAGGGGGCACAGTTCACCCCAAAGGTTACCGTGTTGAGCTCAAACACGCTGACAGGGTCCTCTGCTTTGAGTCGAAAAACTATTCTTTGATATTGGGTTTGATTTTCCTTTACCCAAATTTGCCTGTACATCTTCTCAATGTCGCTATTGAAGACGTACTTGTAGAATCTCCATCGGAGGAGCAGTATTGTTAAGTCGGATTGAAGTACTGGGCCGGTGTGTAGAACATCGTTCAGGCTTATGCCATTGGATGTCGGGCACGACGCGTTGAATACGACCCTTACTTTAGTCGTTGTGCTTTCTTCTTTGATCACCGCATGATGCGGTAAGAAATAGCAATCAGTTGATTGTGGTGGTACTACGCTGTGCACCTTAGTCATGTGCCCTAACGTGACATATTCTGTCAGTACCCTATTGTATTCCATCTGTAGGGCCGGGGTCTTGGCTAGGCGCGTCTCGTTCCGATAGAACTGAGAGCAGACGCTCTTGAGAGATGGGCCCAAACAGACGGTTTTTGGGAAGTCTTGTTTGAATGGAAGGGCGACGGTGTATCTTCCATCTGAATTCCTTTCCGTCGTGTTCTTATATAGTGCCTCGCAATAGGCATTGTCTTCAGTCAGGGCCTTTTTTGTTGGTATGTTTTCAATTTCCCAGAAAGCGGTTAGTTGCTTGTCTAGGCTAATTTCGTTAAAAAATGATACTCGTGTATTGGTTGGGTGAGGTACTTCTGCACGACCAGTTAGGATCCAACCGAAGACGGTTTCTTGGGCGAGAAGCGTATTTAGAACGTTCTTCCTTATACCGTTCAGTATTATCTGGGGATAAATGTCGCCTCCAAGTATGAGGTCGACTGGTTCATTAACGAAGAACCTCTTATCCGCCAGAATCATATCAGGGAACGCTTGCCGAGTCGTTGCGCTAACTTGGCAAGTCGGAAGGTCCCCTGTCAGTTGAGGCAGGACTAGGGCCACCGTATTGATACTTACTAAGGGGTCTGTAAGCGAACCTAATGTAATCGCACATGATTCCTTTACCTGTGCAGATGGCGTATTATTTATTCCTGACACTTGCACGTGCAGACGTTTGGATGGAAGGTTTATTCGCTTTTTTAGTCTTTCAGTTATGAAAGAGCATTCGGACCCAGAGTCTATAAGCGCTCTGGCGGAAAATTTCACTCCGTTGTGGATTATATTAACCCGTGCTGTTCCTAATAACACCCCTTTAGTGGTGTTAGCATGACACGAAGAGACGTTATTAGTATTATCTTGTCTTTTTTCAGACTCCATCCTTGCCTTGCCTGCTGTGAGGTTGAAGGTGAATTGTCGGTGGCGTTTTGAGTCCACCTTTGAGGAGTTGTCTTTGATTGTGCTGTCGGAAGATGGAGCAAGGTGTTGTGCCTTGCATGGCACGTGCTGCAATTAAATTGGCTAGTGCATCGTGTCACGGTGTGTCCACCCGACAGACAATTCAGACAATAACTATTGTTTTTGATAAATTCTATTTTTCCTGACGTGGACAACCTACGGAATTTTTGGCAATTTCGTAATTTGTGCTCCGTACTGTTGCACATCTTACATGCCGACTTTGGTACGCTTGCTTGGTAAACCCCAAGTTTTGTAGAATTTTCCCTAGAATTCGAATTTTGACTTTTGGGTGCTTTTGTAGTTTTGTTACCCCTAAGATCGGAAACCGTCTCTAATGTCTGGAAGCGATTGGACAGGAATTTGTCCATATCCTCCCATTTCGGGATATCTGTCTTCCGTTCTACGGTCTGTTCCCAAAGAGCCAATGTAGATTCAGGGAGTTTTGTGGAGCATAAGTAAGTTATGATTGCATCCCAATTTGTGATGTCAATATTATGACATTGTAGCGCAGAAATGCAATTGTTGATCTCACGTTGCAATTTTTTGATTGAGGTTCCACACTCCTGTTCGACTGCCGTCAGATTAAATAAGAGTTTAAGTTGGGTGTTTACTAGGATACGTTTATTTTCGTACCTGTCGCTTAAGTTTTTCCAGGCGGTTGCAAAACCCTCGTTTGTTAACGAGCACCTGCCCACTATTTCTTTTGCCTCCCCTTGCGTTTTTTGCTTCAAATAGTATAATTTCTCGACATCTTTCAGATCAGTATTGTGGATGTATATCGCAGTGAACATATCTCTAAAGGCTGGCCAGGAAAGGTAGTCGCCTTTAAATACATCGGTGTCACAAGGCGGCAGCCGCATTTTATGTCCACGGCGCGAGGAGTCTTCCTCCTTTGCTTCATCTTTCGCCGGCTGTGGGGTGATAGCTTCGGCTTCAGCCGCCACAGCAGACATGCATTGCAGGTAGCATGCAAAGCAACTTTTATTTTTCTTTCTTAATGAGCTGAGCTCGTCTTTGGACAGTTCAGAATTGCTGAGAAGACTTTCATATGTGGACTTGGTCTTCTTCCATAGTGCCCTTAGCTCCTCTTGCAGTAGTGCAAGGGTGTGCTTGTTCCGGGATTCGGCCGGGGTGGAGTTGAACTCTTGTTCAAACTCCACTATGGAATCAGCCAATCTAATATAAGTCTCCATTGATTTTATTAATTTGAATATTTTGTCTCTTTGAAGGTGTCGAGCTAGGAGGTAAACGACTTAGTGGCTTTGGTGTAAATGCAACCACAACAAAAAATTATAAGAGTGTTTTCGTTTTTGCTGTGATTGCGCTGTATAAGTAAAGCTTTAGGAACACACGAATTCTGATTGAATGTGTTAACACAGATAGCAATCTTATGTGAATAGTGCTAAGCAAAAATTTAATCAAATGTAAATTATGCCGTGTATGTAATGTGGCCGGTGATATGAACCACTTATAGAAATCCTCACGAGGATTGTGCAAGCCACAGATAGAAATCCTGACGAGGATTTAATGTGTATAAAATGATATAAATGTAGTGATATGCAGCACAGATAGAAATCCTGACGAGGATTTAATGTGTATGCAGTGATATGGAAATAAACACAGATAGAAATCCTGACGAGGATTTAGTGTGTATGAAGTGATATAAATGTAGTGATATGCAGCACAGATAGAAATCCTGAGGTTCTAGTCGGTGCAAAGTGATATTAAGCACGGATAGAAGTCCTGAAAGGATTTAATGTGTCTACAGTGATATGCAATGCAGAGAAGAGAATCGTCTGCAAATATTTAATGTGTCTTAACAGGTGTGTTGGACACAGATAGAAATATTTTGAAACTTAGCGTGTTTGAAAAAAATTAAAAACGCAGATGGTAATCCCAATGTGGATATAGTGTAAAATGTGAACCACAGATAAAAAATCCCAATGAGGATTTAATGTGAAACACAGCTAGAAATCCTGACGAGGATTAAATGTGTATACAAAAGGGTGTTATGTGAACGTTGATGAGTATCGCCGAGTAGCCAACCAGGGTATCTTTCCCAATATAAATAAGAAAATAAATGTGTGTATCCAACTTAATGTGGACAACTGCACTTTTAATTATTTATTATAAAAACGCTGAAAACATACAGCTATATAATATAAAAACGATCAGTATAAAATTGTGTTTGTGACCAATTGTGATGAGCCACTAGCCACCCAACGTAGTGATACTTTTTGGCTTTTTGGTAATATTTCAGCTCGCAAACTGATTACCAAAGTGAATTCCGTGATAGACAAGCTAAGGATATCAACCAAGTGAAATTATGGTTCCTGACTAGGAAGTTTGTCAATGTATGTGACGATGAGGGGGTACAACACAGTGCAGTGATGATTGTGAAAAAAAACTAAAAAAAATTCACTGACTGTCTGCCTTGAGCGGTGTCGAGTAACCCTTACCACTGGTGGGGGGAATTACCCGATCGTCAAAAGGCGATTGGTGTGTTTATAACCACGAATTCTAACAATTTCACTTGCTTTGCCTTTTTTGTCTAACACGGAATGCACTTTCCGTGCGTAAATCACGCAACTAAAAAAATGTTTTGTGCAACCAAGCAACCACGTACCTTGTGTTTTTAGTTGATCGATGGGCAGCGATGTGTTGATGTGATGGACTGTAGAGTGATGACAAATTGTGATGATGATATGATGTGTATGACTGTAAGATGTGATGCTAATGTATGTGTTTGATGATGGACTTTGACTGATGAGTATGATGATGATAAGATTGTATGTGATGTCGTGACGATGATATTAGTGGACTGTATGAGTGATAATGGACTGTATGATGATGTGATCTCGACGTCAATAGACTGTATGTGATGATTTGTGGCTGTATGTGTGCTCGCTTGTTTTGTGTTTTCGCTGGTTTTTATGTTGTTGGATATAATAAATAACCTCTTTCGACTTTGTTCGCTTTATCCAAACTATGAAAATTGGCAAAAAATTTTTTAAAAAAAGTGCTGTTTTCTCTGGAGTATGCGTCTGAATATTAATTTCCTCGGCGCGTAAGGACCAATGTTTTGCGGGGCAGTGTGGACCCGGGGAAGTCGGGCGTGTGTGTCGCAAATAAAAAGAAAGCAAAGAAAAGAATTAGGGCGAGTAACAACAAATGTATTCACGTTATAAACAATATAAATTCTCAGCTTTATTTATCATCAAAAAGGGAATTGCTTCACAAACTAATTCGAATTCAAAGTTCTTAAATTGTTAATTACACATTCGTGCACGGCAAATGTTAGTAATATGACGACCGCAAATTGTTGGATAGATTACAATTCAAAAATAGAAATATTGGTGGCTGATTGCCAGACAATTGCCAAGTGCAAATTCTAATGTTAAAAAATCGCAGTTATTAAGAAGAATCACAATAGCAAGGTGCGATTATAGCGTAATTATATGCACAACCTATGAAAAGATACGTAATATGATAACTCACCTGGGGCTAGCTGCTGGCTCGTTGACGTTCCAAAATAGAAAGAAAGTTTAAAAAACGAAAAAGGTCCGCACCACCTGCCGATAGCTAACTTTCGTCGAGTTTTCCCCTTTAAAGTTAGCGCTCGGCAGGGGTGGGCCGTTACCGGTAAATACTAAAATTGCCAAAAGTGTACATTAGGGTGGTAGCGAATATTTAGGCTGGTGGCCTAAACAATTAGATTATTTTTTTTATTTGTTTTTAATTAATTTTTTTTGGTTTTAATTGATTTTTCTTTGTTTTTAATTAATTATTTTTTGTTTTTGTTTTTAATTTATTAATTTTTTTTTTTTTGAATGATTGATTTTTTCTTATTTTTATTTTAGTTTTTTAATATTTCTGATTGATTTCGTTTTAATTTTTTATTTTAATTTTATTTATTTGATTGTTATTATTTTTTTTTTTTATTTTTATTTTTTTATTTAATCTAATTATTTTTATACAATTGTTACTTTCATATTTTTCTTTTATATTTTAATTGAAGGAGGAAGGAAAACTACATTAAAAATAAAATTTTATTCCAAAAAAAAAAAAAATTGGGGTTTATTTTGTTTTGGATTATTTTGTTTATTTATTTCGTTTTGGTTATTTTCCGACAGGGTTGATAATTGATGAACTTATATTGTGACAATTTTTCCATTATCCTGTGTCGAATTTGTTTTGGAGACTGTCCGATTTCGCCGTTGTGTCATATTCAAAAACTGTCATAATGCCGAAACCGCTTTGTCTCCAAACCAAATTTGACAGGGAATAACGAAAAATCGTTTCAATATACATATACATCAGAACAGTTTTAAAATTTGGGCTACAATTACTAGCCATATACGATAATGCTCACAACTTCTTGGTTTTTTTTTTATTCTTATTTTTTATTTTTTGTTTTTTAAATTAAAAATAGTTTTTTGGAGGTTTTGTTACTTACCTTTTTTCATACTTTGAATTTGTTTTTATTTGGTTTACTATAATTTTTGTTTTTTATTATCTTATTTTTATTTTATTTATTTACCTTTTTTTTATTAATCTTTTTTTATGTCTTTGATTAACGAGACATGCTCATATCGCTTTACACAATTTTTTTATTAGCACACGCCGATAGCTCTAGGAAGGTCCGTCTAGCTGGACCCCCTCACCAACCACCCCTACGATGGATTCGAAATTTGGTAGGTCAGGTATTATGTTCTATTTATGTGCTAATTTGTTCCCAAAATAAAAAATTTTGTGCTCAAAATTTTAAGTACTTTTTTTAACCTCAAAATGGGGGGTCCAGCTGGACGTCCAGCTAGACCCCCCCCCCTCATAAACACTGGTCAAACAAAAAAATTTAAATGTGGGAATAAGGGCTGGACGTCCAGCTAGACCCCCCTCGTAAGCACTAGGCCAAAAAAAACAATTTAAATGTGGGAATTATGTGCTATTTACGTGCTCAATAGTGCCAAAAAGAATTCGATTTTTTGACAACTTTTAATGATTTTTTTAAAACTTCAAAAGTGGGGGGTTTAGTAATTATTTTGGGAACAAATTAGCACATAAATAGCACATAATACCTGACGTACCAAATTTCGAATCCATCGCGGGGGGGTGGGGGTTGGGGAGGTCCAGCTTGACGGACCTGCTCTAGGACATGTTCCGTGTATGAATTTTGTAAGTTTTCTCTCATAGCAATAACAAAAAAATATTTTATATTTGTTTATTTTTTATATTTATTTATTTTCTTTTTTTAGTTTATATTATTTGTTAACTTTTTGTGATTTTTTATTTCGGATTTTTATATATATTTTGCCTTGTTTTTTTTTTATGTACATATACTTATACATATATATATATATATATATATATATTGTAACGAATATTAGCAGCACTAAGGGATACTATCATCTCTAAGCCGATGCTAAGCAACTTGTATCTACATCAATAGATCAATCATTATGACTACACATATATACATACACGCAGCGGAGAAGAGACGCACAAACACATGCAGATATCTTATCTGAGATGCTCCCAAAAGTATGCAATTATAATTGTGGAAGTGTCGCTCACAAATACACGCGCATATGAGAAGCTATACACGTGCATCTGTAGTTATAATTTTATAGCAGTAACTAAGTAAATTCTGGAAGCGCCTAGAAGATGCAACGAGGAAATCACAGAGTATAAAAGGCAGCAACAGTAGAGACGCGACAATCAATTTGATTTAAGACGCTATCTGGCGAGCAATAGTAGTGTTATTGTGAAGAACTTTAATAAAGGCCATTTTGCATTATTGAATAGTGGAGTTATTTATTCAACAGTTTAGTGATTCGAACTTAGAATAAGATTGCATATAAGGGGAATTGCAGTAAATTCGTTACAATATGGATATTTTAGTTGTGTATTTGTTTTTTTTTTTTTTTTATACATTTTTTTAATGTTTTTCATTTTTTATCATATTCTTTGTATATATTTTTTTATACTTCTTGTATATGCTTTTTATTTCTACATTTTCTTTTATTTCTATTCCTATCTTTTCTTTTTTTATATCTTCTAAGATATTATGACTTTTAGTTTGTATACTTTTTATTTTTGTGCTCAATGTTTTGTCATTTTTTTATTATTGTGGCTTTCAACCCGAAATCAAGCTTTTTAATCGTACTAAATATAAACAATTAGATAAAATAAGTGATACGTGTAAACGAAATGTGAAGGTATTGGTGACGAATAGATAGCGTGAAATCATTGATTAGTCATCAGTGCTTAACGTCTTCAACACCGACACAAAAACAACTAAAAGGTATAATACAGCAAGTAAGCGCGGTGAAATATTTATGTATGTGAAATATTAATACAATAAATGCAACACCAATTGCTCAAACTCGAGAATGTCGTTGTTAATGGCGACTTTATGATCCCCCCACAATGTAAGCATGCTTATTATACGCAAATCCTCCTAGCTTTGAGTGGTTCGCTGTTGGAGCCTTAGCGGCTTTCATGCGTATCACGACTAGGAGCAACACAAAAAAAAAATAATAAACTAAAAGCAAATACTATAGCAATAAAACAGCAAGAAAGCGCCTAACAAGTACAGCAACTACATTAAAAGCAAGCAAACGCGTGTGACAGCAAAAACTCAAAATTTCCATGCAACACAAGAAAGCTAGAGAGTGTGTAAGTACATACTACATATGTATGTATGTATACATATATGTGTGGGTATAGAGTACTGGTTGGAGGCGTAGCGCCAACACATTGTTATTTGTTGACTCGTTTTGATATTAACAACGCAACGAGGCGATACACACCCATACAAAAGCAGAACCGGAAAAAACAGCTAACAGCACTTCGATTACAATTGGCCCTCCTTCCCACTGTCTTTTGACAACAGGTTCTATGCCGACGACGTCTACACTCTGCCAATAAAAAAAGCCATAAATAGTTGCGTACCGCTTTATTCTGCCTGTACTGTCGCTTGCTCGTTATAATTACGACCCCAGAATGGGTTTATTTACTTTTTTAGTTCGCAAAAACAAGCTGATAAGCAACACACAAACAACGTTACGTTATTACAGCAGTGATAAGCGTTGTCCACGAACTAAATATGTATTTCACGATTCACAGACATAGTGTCGTATAACTTCAATTTTTTTAAGCGAAGAACACCCGGTTTTTCCGTCCATCATTTCAGTTTCGCATATATTTGCGTTTTTGTACTTTGCAAATGAAAAAATAGTTTTTGGTATAATTTTTTATTAATATTTTTTACGTTTTTTATAAATTTTTAAATAATTTTTTTTTTATAATTAATTTTTTTGTTCGCTTTTAAATTTTTTTTATTTTTAAAATTTTATTTTTATTTTTTAATATTTTTATTTTTTTATTTTTTTGTTTTATTTTTCAAATTTTTTTTTTTTATTTTTTTAAGATTCTTTTTATTATTATTTTTTTAATTATATTTCTAATCTAAGTTTTATCGATATGTTTTTTTATTTCTTTTAAATTTTTTTCTGATAGTTGTTTTTTTATTCTTTTAAATTTTTTCTGATGGTTGTCTATCATTTAAGTTTTTTTTACTCCTTCCCTGTTTTCTTTAATTTTTGTTTAAAGATTGTATCAATTTGTTTTCTTTGCTGTTCGTTTTTTTTATTTATTTTTTCTTACGTTAGCTGGAAGCCTACGTTGTATGAATTGTTGTTGACATTCCTAGCGGCGTTGACTATGTTGTTGTTGTTGTTGCGATAAGGACACTCCCCGAAGGCCTTGGGGAGTCTTATCGATGTTGATGGTCCTTTGCCGGAGGCAGATCCGGTACGTTCCGGCACCATAACGGTACTAGCCCGACCATCTCGGAAACGATTTGGCATGACCACATGTAACCTTCTAGGCCATTCCGCCTTCCCACCCCCTAGATCCATCAGGAGTTCGGGGTCGCCAGAGCCTCTGCTGTTAATGAAACGGGATTCGCCACGGGTAAGTGAGGCTGACAATTGGGTTGGAGAAGCTATATATTGCGCTGGCAACCCCTTGAGAGGGTTGCACTACACAACCCCTTGAATCAATTTGGTATTTTAGTCGCCTCTTACGACAGGCATACCTACCGCGGATATATTCTAAGCCGCGTAATCATCTGGCGTTGACTATCTTGCGAATAATATAATAACAAACCTTCCGGACAAATAGTTACTTCATGTTATTTTATTTCAATTCAATTTCATAATCATTTAAATATTTTTTGTTAAAAGTATAGTTGAGGGGTTGACTGCTAGCTAATACGCTACCAAAAATATCACGAGAGGTGTCAAAAGACACGTCTTGACATCAATATTAATAATCCGAAGGCGGAAAATACAAGTTTTGACTCGTTCAAAAGATATGAACGAAAAACCGAAAAATGACCCGCGGGTCCCTCCGAAACCGGGGGTGGGGTCCATAGTATTTTTGCTCAGAACATCTTTCTGCATTGGCGGCCTTTTGCCGCGCTTATAAGAAATTACCCTGCGTGGGTCCAACACCGGTTTGGAGACCAAAACTATATCCGCGCAAAACACTTATGTTCACATTTTTTTTTTGTGGGTACAACAACATTAGAGCAACCACATGAAAAACGCCAAATTCAACTGCAAATATCTCCGGACGGAAATAAAATTTTCTTTTCCGCCTTCGGATTATTGTTGTCGAGGTCAATACGCTTCTTTTGACACCTCTACCAATATTTTTGGTAGCGTATTAGCAGTCGACCCCTCAACTAGACTTTTACCTATTTTGTTATTTATTTTTTTTTTATTTATTTTTTATTTTGTTTTTTTTTTTATTTATTTTTTATTTTTATTTTTTTTTTTATTTCTTTTTTTTATTTCTTTTTTTTACTTTTTTTTTTGTTAAACCCGATTTTTTTGTTTTCAAATCTTTTCTTTCATTTTCTTTGTATTTCGGATTATGTATTTTATGTTAATTTTCTTCCAGTTTTTGTTGTTTTACTTTTGATTTTTGTTGATTTTATTATTATATGAAATTTTTTTCAAAGTTATTTTTCTGTATTTTTATTTTTTTAAACGAAGACAATTGGGTTGGAGAAGCTATATATTGCGCTGGCAACCCCTTGAGAGGGTTGCACTACACAACCCCTTAAATCAATTTGGTATTTTAGTCGCCTCTTACGACAGGCATACCTACCGCGGATATATTCTAAGCCGCGTAATCATCTGGCGTTGACTATCTTGCGAATAAGTTAATAACAAACCTTCCGGACAAATAGTTACTTCATGTTATTTTATTTCAATTCAATTTCATAATCATTTAAATATTTTTTGTTAAAAGTCTAGTTGAGGGGTTGACTGCTAGCTAATACGCTACCAAAAATATCACGAGAGGTGTCAAAAGACACGTCTTGACATCAATATTAATAATCCGAAGGCGGAAAATACAAGTTTTGACTCGTTCAAAAGATATTAACGAAAAACCGAAAAATGACCCGCGGGTCCTCCGAAACCGGGGGTGGAGTCCATAGTATTTTTGCTCAGAACATCTTTCTGCATTGGCGGCCTTTTGCCGCGCTTATAAGAAATTACCCTGCGTGGGTCCAACACCGGTTTGGAGACCAAAACTATATCCGCGCAAAACACTTATGTTCACATTTTTTTTTGTGGGTACAACAACATTAGAGCAACCACATGAAAAACGCCAAATTCAACTGCAAATATCTCCGGACAGAAATAAAATTTTCTTTTCCGCCTTCGGATTATTGTTGTCGAGGTCAATACGCTTCTTTTGACACCTCTACCAATATTTTTGGTAGCGTATTAGCAGTCGACCCCTCAACTAGACTTTTACCTATTTTTTTATTTATTTTTTTTTATTTATTTTTTATTTTGTTTTTTTTTATTTTTTTTTTTATTTTTATTTTTTTTTTATTTCTTTTTTACTTTTTTTTTGTTAAACCCGATTTTTTTGTTTTCAAATCTTTTCTTTCATTTTCTTTGTATTTCGGATTATGTATTTTATGTTAATTTTCTTCCAGTTTTTGTTGTTTTACTTTTGATTTTTGTTGATTTTATTATTATATGAAATTTTTTTCAAAGTTATTTTTCTGTATTTTTATTTTTTTAAACGAAGAGCCACTTTCTTTTATAAAACCCTAAATTGCTGTAAATCTCAATATGCTTTTTTTATAATTTTTATCCCAAACTATTTATTTAAATATATTGTTAATATTTTTCTTATTTTAGTTTCAATTCGATTTGTTCTACTTTTTTCCATCTTTTACTTTCTTTCAAGCTTACTTTCGTTTTGTTCAATTTTCATTTGTTTTTTATTTTCACTTTTTAATTTTTTGTTTTTTCATATATAATTTTTTATTTGTTTTTAACAGATTACTTTTCTTTTAATTTGTTTCATATATAACTTTTTAAAAAAATTTTTTTTTTTCATATACATATGTATAATTTTTTTTTAAATGTTTAATTATTTCCAAGTTAACATTTTTTTGAACCATTTTTATTGTTCTCAACTTTTTTCATATTTTTCTCACCTTTTTTTGTTACTCTTCAATTTTCACAAATTTTTTTTATTTTTATGTTTTTTTTTTGTTATTCAGTTTTTTTTCCAACTTTTCTTCGAATTTAATCGTCTTTATATTTGTAATAAGTTAAAGACGCCTTGCACAATAATGTTTTTTATTCAATTATTGTGACAATTTTTTTTTAAGTTAGAAACTATATTCTACCCGATTTGAAGTTCTAACTCGATTTGGCAGATTTCTTATCCCATTAACTGTCCTAAGGTTTGTTTAACTACATATGTAATGCAACTATATTCACCGCCACTGGATTTACTTGTTATGCGGTTAGGAGGTAGGTATTCATAATAAACTTTACATCGTTATCGACCTGAACAACATTTTAAGCTTTACTGCCATAGAAATTGACGTTGGCGATCTAGTTTAGACGTCGAAGTTTACGTATTGGGTGAAATTTCATAATTCAAAAGGCATATCAATTATATGGAATTTATTGTATAAATAACTCATGGTTCCTATGCTCGTCTTATAATTCCAAAGCAATTCTTAAGTGTGCAAGCTTTTAATGAATGTGTGCGTGTGTGTGTGTGTGCTTGACTTCATTTCTTTTGTTCAATCCATTTCAATATTAATTAACTAAATAAATATATATGTATGTGCTATGTATGTTCGTCGTAAAGTACTCAATGCTGATATCAAGCAGTATTTATAACAATTCTATTGATTTATGTCGGTTGATTTTTTAATGAGCGCACCATTGCCAATCGAAAAGGAAAAGTACCAAGCTTTTACTTATTTAATGAAATTGGTACACGTGTTAGGGTACGTGAAATAGCTTTTAGTTAAAGACGATATTCTGATATAATTAACCCCGCAGAGTTGGCAAAAATTATGCATAAACAAAATGCTGACGAGTTCTAATTTCAATATTTTTAACACTTAATTTTGGGCATAATAAAAATATGAGAAGGTAAAACCCATGATGAAATGAATATTCAGGTGTTCTCATCGCGTTGAGGTTTTCCCTTATTCTGACAAATTCGGCATGCATAATTTAGAGGGTTTTCTATCATACAGAACTGCCTTTGAGTTCTACTACGATCGTAGTAGATTTTACTATACGTTTAAAAATATAACTATATAAGCCGTTACTAGAATTGTTTAACCAAAAAGATTAACGTTACTTTGTATTCCCTAACAGAATATAGAAAAAATTTTGCAGAAAACTAATTTATTTGAAGAATTTGTACGAAATATTAAACAATCCTAATTTATTACTTTTGAAATACGCGTAAATACTGGAATTTAGAGCTGCCGAATTACATCATTGTAAAACCATTCTCTCTTCTCGGCGGCCATAATGGTTTTTTGATTTTTAAAAAAATTTTAAAATCGCTCTTCAAATCTCTGCGGAAATGTCAAACCAAAGGAGACAAAACGAATTTTTGACATATTTTACTTATTTCAAATGCCAGCAAAAAAAATATAAAAAACAATCGAAAATTTGTTATGAATAATTTAGGATTCAGTTTTATATTTTTCTTCTTAATTTGGACGATTTAAACGCGCATATCCATAGTTTGCGCACACCAGCCACAGGTTTATTTGCCATCACCAGTAGATCAAGTCTTCCCAGCCGGCAGATTCACCTAGTCCAATAAGGGGATGATAGTTTGTGGAAGCAGAATTTTCTGACGCCTTTTTTATCCCATTGGCGTTATGTGGGGCATCCCAAATTTTGTTGTGATGTAAAGGCAGGGAGCAACGCCCATATGTATTTTTAATCACAAAAGGCATCAACAGAATTAGGCGGCGCAGTTTCCTTCCAATTTATTATACTCAGTTGAGCAGAGCTCACAGAGTTATTAACTTCGATTGGATAACGGTTGGTTGTACAGGTATAAAGGAATCGAGATAGATATAGACTTCCATATATCAAAATCATCAGGATCGAAAAAAATTTGATTGAGCCATGTCTGTCCGTCCGTCCGTCCGTCCGTCCGTTAACACGATAACTTGAGTAAATTTTGAGGTATCTTGATGAAATTTGGTATGTAGATTCCTGAGCACTCATCTCAGATCCCTATTTAAAATGAAAATTTCGAAAAACCGAAAAAGTGCAATAATTCATTACCAAAGACGGATAAAGCGATGAAACTTGGTAGGTGAGTTGAACTTATGATGCAGAATAGAAAATTAGTAAAATTTTGGATAATGGGCGTGGCACCGTCCACTTTTAAAAGAAGGTAATTTTAAACTTTTGCAAGCTGTAATTTGACAGTCGTTGAAGATATCATGATGAAATTTTGCAGGAACGTTACTCCTATTACTATATGTACGCTTAATAAAAATTAGCAAAATCGGAGAAGGACCACGCCCACTTTAAAAAAAAAATTTTTTTTACGTCAAATTTTAACAAAAAAATTAATATCTTTACAGTATATAAGTAAATTATGTCAACATTCAACTCCAGTAACGATATGGTGCAACAAAATGCAAAAATAAAAGAAAGTTTCAAAATGGGCGTGGCTCCGCCCTTTCTCACTTAATTTGTCAAGGATACTTTTAATGCCATAAGTCGAACAAACATTTACCAATCCTTGTGAAATTTGGTAGGGGCTTAGATTCTGGGACGATAACTTATTTCTGTGAAAAAGGGCGAAATCGGTTGAAGCCACGCCCAGTTTTTATACACAGTCGACCGTCGGTCCATCCGCTCGGCCGTTAACACGATAACTTGAGCAAAAATCGATATATCTTTACTAAACTCAGTTCACGTACTTATCTGAACTCACTTTGTATTGGTATACAAAATGACCGAAATCCGACTATGACCACGCCCACTTTTTCGATATCGAAAATTACGAAAAATGAAAAAAATGCCATAATTCTATACCAAATACGAAAAAGGGATAAAACATGGTAATTGGATTGGTTTATTGACGCAAAATATAACTTTAGAAAAAAACTTTGTAAAATGGGTGTGACACCTACCATATTAAGTAGAATAAAATGAAAAAGTTCTGCAGGGCGAAACAAAAAACCCTTGAAATCTTGGCAGGAATACTGTTCGTGGTATTATATATATAAATAAATTAGCGGTATCCAACAGATGATGTTCTGGGTCACCCTGGTCCACATTTTGGTCGATATCTGGAAAACGCCTTCACATATACAACTAAGGGCCACTCCCTTTTAATACCCTCATTAATAGCTTTAATTTGATACCCATATCGTACAAACGCATTCTAGAGTCACCCCTGGTACACCTTTGTGGCGATATCCCGAAATGGCGTCCACCCATAGAACTATGGCCCACTCCCTTTTAAAATACTCTTTCATACCTTCCATTTGAAACCCATGTCATACAAACACATTCCAGGGTTACCTTAGGTTCATTTTGCTAAATGGTGATTTTCCCTTATTTTGTCTCCAAAGCTCTCAGCTGAGTATGTAATGTTCGGTTACACCCGAACTTAGCCTTCCTTACTTGTTTTAATTATTTTACTATTCGTTTTTTTTTTTAATTATTTTACTATTGGTTTTTTTTTTTTTAATTTTTACTACTATCGATTTTTTTAGAGCTTCATTGCTTGTGTGCGTTTGTTCTAAATTTCTTGTTAACATTGCAATACTTACCCTAATTATATTCGAAATAAGTTTTTAATTCACCTTTTACTACTTATATTTAAATCATCTTTCTCTGACTAAATACCTTACACACATATGCGAGTCTTTCTTCATCTGTAGCTTTAAAATATATTCTATAATTCATCATTGTCTTTAAATGAAATAGTACTCCTCTAGGAAATAAAAACTTCTGATATACGAGCAAATAAATGTGCAGACCAAACAACGTTGACATACATACATTTTAAAAGATACTATTTCTGATACTATTTCAAGTACCATAATTATAGCTTATTTTCATAGCACGCTATTTAGCCAAATTACTGGGTACGAGCAAAGTATTTGTCACTCAACTGTATTTTAAAATTTCGAAAGATGTTACTCAATAAATAAATATGTCGTTTACCAGCAATTCGTCATATTTTGAAGATTATGCAGACTCTAAAAAAACTTTAAAACAGCAGCAAAACGCAATTACTTTTGAAGACAAACAGCTATTTAAGTGACAAAAACAAAATAGTATTTCAAAATGCGATCCCACTCAAAGTACATATGTTGTAGTGGATAAAAAAAACAGCTATAATTTCAATACGCACTAGCAGCCTAAGTCTTCATGTGCATAAGTTAACCAACAAACTTCTTACTAGCTTGCCTCCAGCAAACTACATATAATAACATACTAAATATATATGTACGTGGTACTTCATTACTGTTGCCTCATTCTACACCCAACCTCTTAACTGACATGCTATGCCAGTAGCCCCCATCATCCACTTCAATTGAAACGCTCTCTCTCTCTTTGAGTTGACGCCAATGCATTTAAATGGATTGCATTTGATGTTTACTGAATGGGTGATATGCAGCAAGTAAACAAGTTCTTCTTTTTCTGCGCTATGTCATGTCATACGGCACCTATAAGCCAACGATGAATGTGGCAACTCCCTTTGTTCCCACCCACCCGCTTTAGGCGGCCTGGTATCCCCTTTTTCATATCTTCTTTCATGAAACTTAACCACATGGTTTTAACAGACGATATGTATGTTGACAATATGTACACATGTATGTATGTTTGTATGTTAATATAAGTATACATGTGTGTAGCTATTTTTTGTATGGGAAAGACAACTACAACTATGAAAACAAGGAGGTTAACGAGTCTATACAACTTGATTGTTGTTGACTTGCCCCGACTCACCAAAACACATACCATACCATACATGCGTGAATATGTACGGTAGAGTCTCAGTATCTACAATCTTTCGCCTCATTTCAGACTTGAGTCGATCACTTAAATAACAATAGTATACACTTACATATTTACACTCTGTTAACCTCGTATTTTTTATGCAAATATCAATGGTGGTAGTATGGGTGTTTTTGGAGTGGGTTCAAGGCACCCTTGGTTGTATGAGAAGAGTTAAAGTTTTCAATTAGCTTGAAAAGACTTGAAGTTTTATAACCCACTAAAGATGACCCAACGCAGAAACCGAGTTGCATCGAAACAAAAATTTACGGCAAATCGTTTCACAATAATTCTTAACTTCCCTTAAAGAGAATCTTAAGACTCTTGAGGACTCCGGAAGAAGTTATATCGAATAAGGCGTTCTTCAATAAATGCAGAGCATTTAAGAAGCAAAGTCTGAGATATTTAAAAAATAATCTTGTATTATAGTCCAGTTTAACGAAGCCATACAAGCTATGGCGTAGCTTGTGAATGACCCTCCTTAGGAAAACACATTTGAAGAATGACCACCTACTATTGAAAAAATCCGCACAATGATGTTTCAGGGTACATAACAACTTGGCCCTATATTTATCCAAATTCATTAGAAAGAAAGAGCTAAGAGGACCGTTTGTAATCATCCATCCACCCGGTTGGAAAAAGCAAAATTACGTTGACCATTAACTCTTATAAAACCTACAAGTCTTCTTGAGCGGATAGCATAATTCCGGGGTGTTCTTTCTCACCTGCTACGGGTTGCGATTGTGAACGACCTACAGGGTAGCAGCTGACAAGAGTGAAATGGTGGCCACATAGATCCTTTCAGCGGGTTTCTAGGTATTGTAGCAATGAACTCCGAATCTTGCAGTAGTGTAAAATAGATCTTATTTTACATGAGGAGTTACAAGAACCCTAAATTTAGACCACTTCCAGCCGGTGGTACAACGCTGCTACTATCTGACTCGCGTTAGTGTCTTAGGGTTTCAATTGTCAGCAAGCTGTCATAGAAGCTTAACGTGGAAGATAGGACCCACACTGGTTTTCCCTACAGTGCAATCGAGAAACAGGTCTTCTGTCAGATGCTAGTTGTCAGCCGGAAATTAAGGCTACTGGGCATAAAGATATTACTGGGAACAGTTACGCTGATCTCTATTGGCCCAAATAGGCACTACGGACTGAATGTGGTTACAAGCAGATATCGCTGGCGATTTTCTTTCTGCTTTTGGATAGGTGTGACTTTAGTCAACGGGGATATCACCACCTCTTGCCAGGTGGCGAGGCCAATTGCTGTTTCCAACCGCTCAACAGAACTGTTAAGATTTACAAAGGGTCATCGAATGTAATGGGAGTATTAACAGGGCACTGTTAACTTCACAGAACAATAGTTCCGACCCCTCCCCCCTCCCCTACGGTTTCTCTACTCGGCCCTTTTTTGTTCAGTGTAATGAAAACGACATTGATGTCATCGGCCGTAACACCCGCGCCTCAAGTTCTGCTTCCTTCAAACTGGGAAAAGAAGCGTTTAAGATGGGTTTAATGGTGAATGCAGACAAAATTCAGTACCAGCTGTCATCAAGCAAAGAGTCAACGCATTTGCGCCTTGGCCACCGCTCTAATGTTGGCAGCCATAATTTCGAAATAGTAAAAGACTTTGTTTATTTTGGAACCAGCATCAACACTAGCAACAACATCAGCACTGAAATCCAGCGAATAATCAATCTTGCCAATAAATGCTACTTTGGACTAGGTAGGCAATTGAAAAGTAAAGTCCTCTCTCTACAAGTCACTTGTCGTACCCGTCCTGCTATATGGTGCATAAACATGGACCATTGCGGCTCTGGCAATGTTCGAGAGAAAAGTATGTACCTCTACGCGTTGGCGACGGCGAGTACCGAAAAAGATTTAATGATGAGCTGAAAGAATTTTACGCAGATATTACTATTGTTAAGCGAATTAAAACACAGCGGGTACGCTGGCTAAGCCACTTATGAGAATGAATGTTGATGTTTCAGCTAAATGTATTTTTTTCGGAACCCGCATATGTAAGCTGAGGAAGAGAGCGGCCCCACTCCGCTGGAAGGAATCGGCGGAACACGACTTGAATTCCCTTGGTGTAACTAATTGGTTAGCAGAACGAAGAAGAGACCGGCGCGCCTTGTTGACCGATCATAATCGTTTACACGGTCAACGCCAATTAAGTGAGTAATAAACAAAAAAAAAATGTTACAAAATTTTTATTGAAAACAATACTTACATGAAGTAATAATAATACTAAAAGCTAGAAATTAATTAGGTAGGTCCTAGGTGTTAGTCATCACACTCCTCATCAATCTAGGGAGTTGATCAGACAATTAAATAAAAGCGTTGGGGGCGTGAAATTTCTAAAAATGTGAGGCGTAGCATAACCTTATTAAGGTTCAGTTGGTCTTATATATGACTATCAATGGAAATTTGACGCGTCCAACGCTTTTATTTAATTGTCTGATCAACGCCCTAGATTGATGAGCAGTGTGATGTCTATCACCTAGGACCTACCTAATTAATTTCTAGCTTTTAGTATTATTGTTACTTCATGAAGGTATTGTTTTCAATACAACCGTTTAACTTAAACAATTTTTTTTTAATTATTTTATTTTGAAGTTTTTAGTCTTTATTTAATTGCCTATTATTTCTCATTCTATTTAGTTCGTTTAGTGACTCATTATTACAAGGACTTTTTCTTGACAATTTGTTACAATCTAAGTCCTCAATACATAATTCTTCCAAAGACTTTACTCGACTCTGCGCCACGTACGCTTGTCCCTCCTCCAACTCCAAAATATTTTGATGTCACTTCTACCGGACTGTATGTAATATTTGTTCCAAATATGAGCCAAATCGGACATCATAAGTCGCTTTCTATTCATGTATGTATTATGTGTTCCAAATATGGCCCAAGTTGGACCACAAATACGATTTTTTTTTGAATATCTGGATCATTGCGCCACCTAGAGATTTTTTTTTCTTAGGTCGCTTTCTATTCTTGTATGTATTATGTGTTCCAAATATGGACCAAATCGGACCACAAATACGATTTTTGTGAATATCTCGATACTTGCGCCACCTAGCGGCGATTCCTTTTCATAGGTCGCTTTCTATTCTTGTATGTATTATGTGTTCCAAATATGGACCAAATCGGACCACATATACGATTTTTGTGAATATCTCGATCCTTGCGCCACCTAGCGGCAATTTTTTTCATATGTCGCTTTCTACTCTTGTATGTATTATGTGTTTTTAATATGAGCCAAATCGGACCACAAATACGATTTGTGTGCATATCTCGATCCTTGCGCCACCTAGGGGCGATTTCTTTCTTATTATTTCATTGTCTTCAGGCTCTGAACTATATTCCAAGTTTCAAGCTTGTAGCTTATCGGAAAGTTACTTAAATTTCAATTACAAAAGAGTGCTGTCCAGCCTGTCAAGTCAACCTAAATAAAACCGTTTAAAAATTTAGGACCCCTTTTAAAAGCTTCACGCCTCCACCAGTGCATGGAAGTGCTGCGCAGTATTTTTCGAAAGTTATCAGCCATGAAATTTCGTTAATGTTTTCTTCTTAATTTCGTAAATTTTTTCGAAGTTTTTTTTTTTTTCTTTACTTCAATAACAAAGCGTTTTATGCAGAAACGTGGGTAGGCAAGTGTTTTACACATTCACATATGCACGTACTTATGCATAATATATATCGTTACTTAAATATTGCTCGACTCCAACAAACATGTTTCTTATTTAAAATAAAAAACAACAGAGATTATTAAAATTTATGAGAAAAGTTTTTTTTTATTTTGCGAAGACCTTTGAAAACAAATTTTGTTTTTTAACTTAACCTTCCTAAGCCTATGCTTAAAGCAACAAGCAAATTGAATAAAGCCTTTGTATGATAATTAACAAATATCGAGGCAAATTTTTAAGAAAAAATTAATTAATAAGCTAACAACGTCTGCTGGTATATTGTGTTGAATAACAGTATATAAACTTAGTTTTATTATGCATTCCAAATCGTCTTAAGCTAACATACATACGTAGTGATAGAACTTTTAGAAAACATATCGATGCTAGTACTCGTACTCAGTAAAAAGTATCGAGTATACCAATATATAACTTTGTTCGATTCTGGCCAATAAACACATACTTTTCTTTTACCACCATAGGCAGAATTCGTCTCTCATTGCACCATTATCAAAAAGTCGGATTAAGTGAAATATGGAGCCTTTACGACATCCTCGACGATCTCAAGTTGCACAAGTTAAGTTGTGAATGGACTGAACTTTGTTGATCATTAACATATAGATCATCGGCACTTGGTAAAGTATCGGAGAAAAGTATCGAGGTAAAGTATTGATAGTTTAGTCAGTACTTGGAAAAAAGTATCGAGTACAAAATACTCGAGTATTTTTGGAAGAGTATCGATACCACTCACTCAGTACTCGTATTGTTCTATCACTAATCATGCGCTCCACGTGCATAGCTTACTTGCCTATTAAAAATTTAATTTGAGTAAATTATTAAAATCCCAGCGCACCAAACTAATTAACCCAATAATCAAGCGCTGAGTTTTGATTTCACAAAGCTTTTGTTAACAATGTATAATAAATTTACAAATAAATGTTTATGTACAAGTGCAAGGGTACATAATGACAATGCAGTAGAAACCTAGAGTGTAAGTATATAGTAATTAAATAGAAGAAGTTTGTGCAGCATTGTAGTAATGAACTTTGAAATTATTTATTTTGTTTGATTTTCCGCCTGGTTGGATAATTGTTGTATATTAGAAAAAATTTTCGTCATAACTTGTCAAATTTGGTTTGGAGACAAACCAGCTTCGGCTTTGTGCCATCTTCTGTGGCATTTTTCGTTTTCGAACGAAATCATTCCAATATGCTCACAACAGTATGAAAGAAATTGTTTAAGTCTTCTTTTTTTTTTGTTTTTCTGTCTAAACACAGCCTAGCTTCGGCCGCCATGGTGTGATGGTAACGTGCTCCGCCTACCACACCGAAGATCCTGTGTTCACGCCCGGGCAAAGGAACATACAAATTTTTGAAACAAGTTTTTTCAATTAGAAGAACATTTTTTCAAGCGGGGTCGCCCCTCGGCAGTGTTTGGCAAGCACTCCGAATGTATTTCTACCATGAAAAGCTTCACAGTGAAAACTCATCTGCCTTGCAGATGCCGTTCGGAGTCAAGTATGTCCCGCCAATTTGAAGGCAAAACTAAAAGGAGCACGACGCAAATTGGAAGAGAAGCTCGACCTAAAATCTCTTCGGAGGTTATCGCGCCTTACATTTGTTTTTTTTTTTTTTTTTTTAATTATTTAAATTAGGTGGTCCGCTCCAGTGTGCAGATAAATGTGATATACGGCCTCCAGAATACCAATAGCACTAATTGCGGCACAATGATTCTGTACAGTTTATGAGCTCTATCCGGTTGGTTATTGTAGCTGTGAGGCTAGTGTTAAGTGTGATCTATTCATTAATGTTTATCCTGCTTAACTTGGGTGTTTTATTTGGGGTGAGTTGGCTCCTATAATACCCTCAATATTGAGGCAACCTTCACGCCTTAAGTGGCGCCCGAGCAGTAACGGATATCCAAGTATATAATTTTTTAATTGAAAGTACTCACTTATACTCAACGGTGCCGCGTGCAGAAAATTTAGAAACAAGTTTTTCAATTAGAAAAAGTTTGTTCTTAGCGTGGTCCACCTGTGGCAGTGGTTTGGCAAACACTCGGAGTATATTTCTGTCATGAAAAGCTTTTTTTCGTTTTTTTTTAGCACAGCCAAGCTCACACTAGATATGCCCGTTTGTTTCTTGCCTTTTTCTCAAATACAGTTTGAAAAGATATAGTATAACTTTTATCGAAATTTTAACAACACATTTTCAACTTTCACAAGTGTACTATTTTTGGAGCATTTTGTGGTTGTTTAGTTTAGTTTCCTTAACTAAACGCTTATTTCGTGATGTTGCGTAAAATTTAGAAATTTCGAGTACAAGTTTTATTTAGAGCATTCTCAGAAATTAACATGTTCAACCCATTTTGTTTTTTATTTCAATTTTTCCGCTACTATTTTTTTTAACTATTTTTTATTTTACATATTTTATTTACTTATTTATTTATTTTTTTAACTAACTTTTTTATTTATTTTTGTTTTTTTTTTTTTTTGTAATTTTTTGTTTATTTATTTTGTTTTCCTTTTTTTGTAATTTTTAGTTTTTTTTTTTAGTTTTATTAAAATTTTTTTTAAATTTTTATAGTTTTATTTTATTTATTTTTGTTTTTTTTTTTTTAATTTTTAGTTTCATCTTTAATTTTTTATTTTCTATTATAATTTTCAGTTTCTTCTTTTTAATTTTCTTTTTTAATATTTATTTTTATTTTCAATAAATTTTTTTTAGAATTTTCATTTTTTTTGTAGTTTCTTTTAATTAAATTTGGTTTATTTTCCTTTTTTCAAATTTTATTTATAGTACCCCCCCCCCCCCCCCCCCTATTTTTTACTTTTTTGCTTTCAGACCAATAAGAAAAAAATACTGGTTTAGAATTTTTATACAATGAAAACTTCAAAGTGCATTGGGACAGCTTTATATCAGTTATATTTCTTTACCAACTGAAATTATAACAAGAAATAGGAACAAATTCGAATTTTTGAAAATGGGGTGGCATCGCCCCTCTTATGGCTAAGCAATTTTCTATGTTTCCGGAGGTATAACTCGTAGATCGTAATAAGATTGGATACGCATATTTTCCTTATAGCAGGAAACATTTCAAGTAAAAAATTGATTTTTTCATAATTTTTTTATAATTTTGTTTTAGTCATTTTTTTTATTAACTGCATATCTTCAATTTTTTTATACTCAGTTGAGCAGAGCTCACAGAGTATATCAAGTTTGATTGGATAACGGTTGGTTGTACAGGTATAAAGGAATCGAGATAGATATAGACTTCCATATATCAAAATCATCAGGATCGAAAAAAATTTGATTGAGCCCATGTCCGTCCGTCCGTCCGTTAACACGATAACTTGAGTAAATTTTGAGATATCTTGATGAAATTTTGTATGTAGGTTCCTGAGCACTCATCTCAGATCGCTATTTAAAATGAACGATATCGGACTATAACCACGCCCACTTTTTCGATATCGAAAAAGTGCGATATCATTACCAAAGACAGATAAAGCGATGAAACTTGGTAGGTGGGTTGAACTTATGACGCAGAATAGAAAATTAGTAAAATTTTGGACAATGGGCGTGGCCCCGCCCACTTTTAAAAGAAGGTAATTTAAAACTTTTGCAAGCTGTAATTTTGCAGTCGCTGAAGATATCATGATGAAATTTGGCAGGAACGTTACTCCTATTACTATATGTACGCTTAATAAAAATTAGCAAAATCGGAGAAGGACCACGCCCACTTTTAAAAAAATTTTTTTTAAGTAAAATTTTAACAAAAAATTTAATATCTTTACAGTATATAAGTGAATTATGTCAACATCCAGCTCCAGTAATGATATGGTGCAACAAAATACAAAAATAAAAGAAAATTTCAAAATGGGCATGGCTCCGCCCTTATTCATTTAATTTGTCTAGGATACTTTTAATGCCATAAGTCAAACAAAAATTTACCAATCCTTTTGAAATTTGGTAGGGGCATAGATTTTATGACGATAACTCTTTTCTGTGAAAATGGGCGAAATCGGTTGAAGCCACGCCCAGTTTTTATACACAGTCGTCCGTCTCTCCTTCCGCATGGCCCTTAACACGATAACTTGAGCAAAAATCGACATATCTTTACTGAACTTAGTTCACGTACTTATCTGAACTCACTTTATCTTGGTATAAAAAATGAACGGAATCCGACTATGACCACGCCCACTTTTTCGATATCGAAAATTACGAAAAATGCCATAATTCTATACCAAATACGAAAAAAGGGATGAAACATGGTAATTGAATTAATTTATTGACGCGAAATATAACTTTAGAAAAAACTTTGTAAAATGGTTGTGACGCTTACCATATTAAGTAGAAGAAAAATGAAAAAGTTCTGCAGTGCGAAATAAAAACTCTTGAAATCTTGGTAGGTATTACATATATAATTAAATTAGCGGTATCCAACAGATGATGTTCTGGGTCACCCTGGTCCACATTTTGGTCGATATCTGGAAAACGCCTTCACATATACAACTACCACCACTCCCTTTTAAAACTCTAATTAATACCTTTAATTTGATACCAGTATCGTACAAACACAATCTAGAGTCACCCCTGGTCCACCTTTATGGCGATATCTCGAAAAGGCGCACCTATAGAACTAAGCCCCACGCCCTTTTAAAATACTCATTAATACCTTTCATTTGATACCCATATCGTACAAACATATTCTAGAGTCACCCCTGGTCCATCTTTATGGCGATATCTCGAAAAAGCGACCACCTATAGAACGAAGACCCACTCCCTTTTAAAAATACTCATTAACATCTTTCATTTGATACCCATATCGTACAAACAAACTCGAAAAGGCGTCCACCTATAGAACTAAGGACCACTCCCTTTTAAAATACTCATTAATACCTTTCTTTTGATACCCATATTGTACAAACTCATTCTAGAGTCACCCCTGGTCCACCTTTATGGCGATATCTGGACCACCACTCCCTTTTCAAACCCTCATTAATACCTTTAATTTTATAACCATATCGTACAAAAAAATTCTAGGGTCACCCCTGGTCCACCTTTATGGCGATATCTCGAAACGGCGTCCACCTATGGAACTAAGGATCACTCCCTTTTAAAATAGTTATTAACACCTTTCATTTGATACCCATATCGTGCAAACAAATTCTAGAGTCAACCCTGATCCACCTTTATACTCTTTAGTGCCTTTCATTTGATAGACATGTCATACAAACACATTCCATGGTTTCCCTCGGTTCATTTTCCTACATGGTTGTTTTCCCTTATGTTGTCACCATAGCTCTCAACTGAGTATGTAATGTTCGGTTACACCCGAACTTAACCTTCTTTACTTGTTTTATATTCTTTTCTTTTAATACTTTCTTAATAAAAAAATTCAGTTTTTTGTTTTTTAATTTTTTTTAATCATTTGATTTAAATTTCTTTTTGTTCTGTAACCCCAGGTTTATTATGTTTTAAATATATGTATTGCTACTGAAAAGGAACCGGAATAGCAGTAATAAATCGGCCGAAAATTACCGTTTTGCATTGTCGAGTTGTTTCGTTGTCGATGAGCTTTCTTTGTCTTCTTCGTAATCCATTTACTAAAATTCTTTCGTACTTATACCTCTTACATAGGCCACTTTATCCAGAAAACTGAGCTTTGTACCATCCAGCATATGCGGTTATAAATAACGGGAAGACACTAGTCAACCAAGT
Organism: Eurosta solidaginis; assembly: GCF_040869045.1. NCBI lineage: Eukaryota > Metazoa > Arthropoda > Insecta > Diptera > Tephritidae > Eurosta > Eurosta solidaginis. Next base: position 203,397,236 of record NC_090323.1, on the reverse strand, counting down.
CGGAGGAGCAGCTTTTGTCGGTTTTACCCAAAAAAAAACAGGTCAAATTCTTTGATTACATTTTTTGAGAATTTTTGAGTTATTTATGGACACTTTTTCAACAAACCGTATACCTACCAAATGTAAATATGTAAAGTATACAACTCAATTCAAAAATGTTCCGTTACTTTTAATTAACTCTTGAAGTCAATGATGATGTTTCTGGGGCAAACCCATTTGTAAGAACTGCTTTGTAGTTGCACAAAAGAAAATTATCGAAATAACTCAACCCATTACAATAATACATATAAATTTTCAGTTTTATGCATTGCATATGTACGTATTGCGTATATAATTAGATTTTAAATACTTTGTTTTTGGAATGCATAAAAACAAAACGGCTGACAGCTGTTTTCAACCAATTCAATATTAATAAAATAAAAGCGAAAAATGCGGCGGCTACAGCAATGACAGCAGAAACCCAGAATGAAGTGGAAGAAAAGTATATTTCGGAATATAGTAGCTCTGTATGGGATCGTATGTATGTATTTATGTGCACTACCCTTATTTAATTCTGACGTTGAAATAAAAATACAAAATTATAGGTAGGTATTGAGTGCTTTTCACAAATTAATGAATGCGTGGAAATACGAAACAATGCAATGCATTTGGCACACACAAATGTATATTATACATATACTTAAATATGTAGATAAATACATACATATATACATCTGGTATTTATATAGTAGGTCGGGAGAAACTATGAAAATCAATAACGATGCCAATGCGTGAGAATTTTGTAATATATATTAATTATAAGATATGGCTGTGCTATACGGTACAGTTGCTCACAAAATTACTATTTGCAAGTTTCGACAACACAGTTTATAAAATTTTTATTCAAAACAGTATTTAGCAAATACTGTAGAAGACACATACATTTTTTCTGTTAAAATGTTGAAATGCTCTTAAAAATGTGAGTGGCATTGAAAACGGGCAAAATCGGGCATACAACCACGCCTGAATAATTCGATAATTATTTAACGAATACTATTCAACCTATAAAATTTGCCAAACGCATTGATAATATAAATATAACACATCTTACAAATTAAGTAAAATTAGGAAAATTAACGTGGCAACGCCTAAATTTATGAAAAGAAAATCTACAATTTTTTAAAGTTATACATCAAAACCCTTTCAAGATATCAAGTTTGAACTTTACTTTTACTTTTGAAACAAATTCTAAAATAGGGCGTTTTCGAAACGGCAGCCGAGATAGTATCATATTCTACTGAGCAGTAATTTTGATGTGAAAATGGAAACGAATACCGATTGAGAATTTTGTTTTTTTTTCGATTTTTTTTGTTTAATTTTTATTTATTTTTTTTTTTATTTATTTTCTTTTGTTTATTTTATTTTATTTATTTTTTTATTTATTTATTTATTTTTTTATTTTGTCTAATTTTTTTATTTATTTTGTCTAATTTTTTATTTATTTTGGCAAATTTTTTAAAGTGTTTTATTCTCTTTTTTACTTTTTATTAGTTTTTTATATCTTAAAACTTTTTCTATATATTTATTTTTCATATTTTAGTTTTTCTACATTTTTTTGTTTGTTTCTTTCCATTTTCTTAATATTTTTTTTTTTTAAGTTTTTATTATTTAATTTATTTCTTTTATAATTATTAATTTTTATTATTTTCTTTACTGTTTTTTTTTTTTGTGTTATTTGCTTTGCTTTGGCGGCCGCCGTGGTGTGGTTGAATTATTATTGTTATATATTTTTTTATACAATTTTTTTATATTTTTTTTTATATACAGTGGAAATTCCCTATAGTGAATTCGCACGGGACCAGATAATCACTTCACTATATAGAAACTTCATTACATAGAAACTTTGATTTCTTTGTAATTTTATTTAAAATAATCAGTAAGCTTTCAAATTATGTAAAGAGTTAAAAACATTATTCGGCACGTCGCTCCTCATCTCCACAAAGGTTCTAAAACGCTGGTGGATGAAGTAGCTTGTCTGAACGTTGGTAATGCCTCCTCGTTTTCTGCCAATTCTTCAACGGTCAAATCGTCTTTATCGTTCACCTATCAACATTTACTTAGTCCTCAAATGATGATTCGAAATTCGCTACTTTTTTAAATGAAGACTGTAAAGCAGCCAAATCCAATATTGAAAGAAGATCCTCTTCATCCCAATGTTCTAATGGAATATGCATAGCATCTTTGAAAATCCTGCCTTTCTAAAACAGTTGGCAATTGTTTCTGGTTTAACACAGCTATTGCATACAAGGCTTAGATTTCGAATTGAATGTTTTTCAATTTGACTTTTACATCTTTAGGGTGCGCAGTGCAGTTATTAAAAAAATAACAACTTCCTGTTTTCATCACCAAATTTTTTTAGGAGGTCATGAAAAAAACCTTAAAAATCAAAGCAAAAAAAAGTCAAAAAAATGAAATTTCGCAGGCTCGAAAATTATTTTTTTGGGTATGCGTAGTGGAACTTTTTTTTCCTGAGCTCAAATCCTATCGAAAAATCGATGGCGTGATATCGGTTAACTTTCGTCCATACAAATCGACCAACCCTAATATACATATATATTTTTTTATATATACATACATATTTTTTATATATAAACATTTATATTTTTTATATATACACATTTATATTTTTATATATATACATATATATTTCTTTTATATATACATATATATTTTTTTTATATATATATATTTTTGTATATTTTTTTTGTATGTATTTTTATCATTTTACTGTTTATCTTATCTAATTACTTTAAACGAGCAATTCTTGTTTGTTTGTATGGCCGAATGATGGCGGGAACGGCTCAACCGATTTAAATGAAATTTGGCACAGAGCTAATGTATCACCTTCTAAGATTTTCTACCTAGGTGCTGCCACTCAGAATGTTTCACAAGGTTGCCACCTATTCGAAATTTAAAAAAAATTACATGGGATATGCCGATATGGGTATCAAACGAAAGGTATTTCACTCCGCATTACAATAGGGAGATTTTTGAGTAGTGTTGCCATCTATTCGAAATAAAAAAAAATTGCTTGAGATATGCCGATATGGGTATCAAACGAAAGGTATTTCACTCCGCATTACAATAGGGACATTTTTGAGTAGGGTTACCATTTAGGGTTGCCACCTATTCGAAATTAAAAAAAAAATTGCATGAGATATGCCGATATGGATATCAAACGAAAGGTATTTCACTCCGCATTACAAAAGGACATTTTTGAGTAGGGTTGCCATTTAGGGTTGCCACCTATTCGAAATTAAAAAAAAATTGCATGAGATATGCCGATATGGGTATCAAACGAAAGGTATTTCACTCCGCATTACAATAGGGACTTTTTTGAGTAGGGTTGCCATTTAGGTTTGCCACCTATTCGAAATTAAAAAAAATTGCATTAGATATGCCGATATGGGTACCAAAAGAAAGGTATTTCACTCCGCATTACAATAGGGACATTTTTGAGTAGGGATGCCATTTAGGGTTGGGGTAGTTAGACGGAATAGTACTCTACTTACTCATATTCTATTAAAGCTTTAAAGGAGAACATTAAAGTTAAAAATCTTCGTACAAAAAATCACACACGATAATAAAATTGAAATGCAATATCAAGGCACCGTGGCAAATTCTAGAAAATATATTGAAATGCATATGTTTGGCAAAAATGAAATGAAAAATTGCAATTTCTTACAAATTACTATTAGAAAGATTTCTCACCATAGCAAAAAGATATCTCACCATGGTAATTTGCTCCCGTTGAACACTAGAGGCATATGTTCAATTTGAAAACGACATCTAACCATTTAACTACTTACCAATAGGTGGCGCTTAGGGAAGTAAGTTGACATTTAATTAAACTAACTGATAGTTGTCGTTCGTGAAATTCACAAGTTTTTGTAATGTAATAAAATTGTGAGACTTTCATAGTGTATAACTAAAAAAATGTTTGAAATTAAGCAAAGCTCGGTCGCCCAGGTACTTTTTTTATTATATTTTCTTACTTTTTCAAAATAATTTTCTAGTAATTCATCCGAAAATTGCCGTTGTATGAAAATACCAGATGAATAATTTTTTTAATCGTCAAATCAACAAATCTTGGGCACGATTGAGAAAAAATGTATCCGTCCAGAATTTGTATACAATGAAAGTCTCCGGATGCAAGGAACAGGATTTTTTTTTGTTAGATATTCTGCAACTTTTTCTTAATTCTAATAAATTTTTCCGTAGATTTTATTGATGTTTATTTGTTTTTATATATGAATCTCAATTTTTTTTATGTTAAAGATATATTTTCCAAAAAATTTTGTACAACCTTTTCTCTATTTTTTTCTTTTTGAGCTAATTTTTTGTAATATACAAAGATATGTATGTACAGTATTAAAATTTTAAATGATCTGTTTAAAACTTTTTATTTACATATGAAAAAATACAAGTTGTTCAGCTTTCAAATAATCAACTTTCGTTTGAAGTGGCCATAAATAAATTATGGAAATGCCATATCATACAGAAGAAATACGTAAGGGGAAAATCATAAAATCTCACTATAAACGTAATGAATTAATTAACAAGTCAAATAAAAACTCATTATATACGATAATTATATATTTAAGCTAATGTACATTTATATATGTGTGTATGTATGTTAATGAAATCTCGTATTATTAATTTGCACAAAATATAATTGCAATGCAAATGATATGCAATGATCTTGCTGTTTGGAGGGTAAATCAAATGAAATGTATAAATAAAGATATATTATTATTATAGCACATACAAATGTACATACAAATGATTAAATAAAAAACATAGCGTTATAAGCTGTAAGTTAGTTTACGCAAACTTACGTTAATATTTCTATACAGCCGTGATGATGTTTTAGCAAGATTACATTCGACAGTATTTTTACATAAAAAGTTAAAACAAATTTTTTTTTTAATTTTTAAATAACTTACGTGTAGTTTTTGTGTAGTAGATACGTGTTTTATTACAAAGCATTTCATATAAAAGCATTTCAAGAAATATGTGTTCATTTTCGACAAGTTTAGCAACTTTTCTTGAACTCTGAGCATAATCACATTAGTCGCATATATCATAAGAATTGAAAAATTGAAAATTTTGAGTTACGCCTTTTTATATTGAAGCATACCTAAACATTTTTCTTACTTCTCTTGCCTTTTGAAATTTTGTATATCAATTTTAAGGCCTATAATATATGTAGACATACATATGGGGTATTCCATCCCATTTCGACCAATTTTGAACCCGACCCCTTTAGAATTGGCTGAAAGTTTTTCTTCTTTTTCTAGCTTACGAAAGACGTTTTTCAGAATTTTTTCAAATTTTTTCATCCAACTCAAAAAAAGTTATGAATTTAAAAAAAAAACACCGTTTTTGTTTTCAAAATGCTATAACTTTTTCAAAATTGACCGTTTGGGATCTTTTTTTTTTTAATTTGTTTTTAAATGTACTTTTCGGAAAAAATACAAAAAAAAATTTTAAAGGTTTTTTTGTAATTTTTCAGTTTTTCGAGATGTTTCGAATTTCGCCATTTTTTTTTTTTTCTCATAAAAAACTTCAATCAAATCTGCAATCATCCCCACTAATCCCGGAGTGGGCCGATAATTTTTTTTTTTTATTTAATTGAAAAAAACTTTAAACATTTTTTTGTATTTTTTCCGAAAAGTACATTTAACAACAAATTTAAAAAAAAAAAGATCCCCAACGGTCAATTTTTGAAAAAGTTATAGCATTTTGAAAAAAACACCGTTTTTTTTTAATTCATAACTTATTTTGAGTTGGACACCGTTTTTGTTTTCAAAATGCTATAACTTTTTCAAAAATTGACCGTTTGGGATCTTTTTTTTTTAATTTGTTTTTAAATGTACTTTTCGGAAAAAATACAAAAAAATTTAAAGTTTTTTTTTTTTCAATTAAATAAAAAAAAAAAAAAATTATCGGCCCACTCCGGGATTAGTGGGGATGATTGCAGGATGATTGAAGTTTTTTATGAGAAAAAAAAAAATGGCGAAATTCGAAAAATCTCGAAAAACTGAAAAATTACAAAAAAAAAAAACTTTAAAAATTTTTTTGTATTTTTTCCGAAAAGTACATTTAAAAACAAATTTAAAAAAAAAAGATCCCAAACGGTCAATTTTTGAAAAAGTAATAGCATTTTGAAAAAAACACCGGTTTCTTTTTTTAAAATTCATAACTTTTTTGAGTTGGATGAAAAAATTTGAAAAAATTCTGAAAAACGTCTTTCGTAAGCTAGAAAAAGAAGAAAAACTTTCAGCCAATTCTAAAGGGGTCGGGTTCAAAATTGGTCGAAATGGGATGGAATACCCCATATGCATAAATACATATATATTAATATGCGTACATACATATAAGCATCGGTCAACGTACCGAACAAAAAAATTGCGACAGCAAAATCAACAAAGTTATAAACAAGCACTCATACCAAGACTTTGAAACTGCGTGCATATAGATTGACTATTTGTGTCACTGTTTGTATTTAATTTATTTGTGTCTTTTTCAAATTTGAATTTGACGTAAGCTTTCAAATAAGCTTAAGTGTGCACATTAATTCTGTTAAATTAGTTCCACAAATAAGTCTTTGGCATATATTATTTTTTCAAATTAGTTGTTTTGGCCAAAACAACTCAGTTTTGCTAGAAATTCAAACCGCTTTCCAAATTCTTCTAAAAATTTGTAAGAACCGAATATATAACTACACGAAAAAATGCTGAAATTTAAGAGTTGAGTTTGAAAGAGAAAAGTAAATCAAAAACAAAAAACATGCCAAACAATTCTAAACACTATTAACCGTATTAAAAACTAAGTCAAATAATAAATAGCACAAAACAAATCTAAAAAAAATGTTTAACAAAAAAAAAACGATTAAAATAATTTTAAATATAACTTTAAATCAGAGCCAAAAAAATAAAAACAAAAACAGATTAAAAGAGAATTACAAAAAAAAAATATTAAAAACCAAATATAAACAATCAAAAAAAAATGTATTACAGAGTGAAAAAACAAAAGTGGAAAAATAGAAGTAAGAAAAAAATTTTAAGCAATTGAAAAAAATTAAAAAAAAAATTGTTCAACTTTTTATGTCTAAACAAAATGAAAAAAAAAAAACATTTTTAAACAATATAAAAAATTTTAATTAAATTATAAAAATTATCATAAAAAAGTAAAAGTAAAGGAAATATAAAAAATACAAACTAAAACAACATAAATATACAAAAGAATCTATAAAAACAAAAAGTAATAAGAGAAAAATAAAAAAAAAATTAAGAAAAAAAATTTAACAAAATTCAAAAATTTTAAATAAAAAAATTATTTAAAAATATAATAAAAACCTAAAGAATGCAAAAACAGAACAAAAAAAAAATATTTTAAAAATAAGATACAACCCGCATTATTCAAACTAAATTTTTTGGGTTTTGGTAGCACAAGACCACATGAATGCTTTTTTGTTTTTAAGCGGTTTTATTTAGCTTGACTTTACAGGCCCGGCCGCACGGCCGTTGTGAACGAATTTTGTAATTGAAATTTAAGTAACTTCTCGATAAGCTACAAGCTTGAAACTTGGAATATAGTTCAGAACCCGTTGACAATGCAATAATACGAAATTTGGTTCATATTTGGAACACATAATACATACATGAATAGGGAGCGAGCTATGAAAAAAAATCGCCGCTAGGTGGTGCAAGGTGCGAGATATTCAAAAAAATCGTATTTGTGGTCCGATTGGGCTCATATTTGGAACACATAATACATGCAAGAATAAAAAGCGACTTATGAAAAAAAATCGCCGCTAGGTGACGCAAGGATCGAGATATTCAAAAAAATCCTATTCGTGGTCCATTGGGCTCATATTTGGAACACATAATACATACATGAATAGAAAGCGACCTATGAAAAAAATATTGCCAAGTGGCGCAAGGATCGAGGTATTCAAAAAAATCGTATTTGTGGTCCGAGTTGGCTCATATTTGGAACACATAATACATGCAAAGAGACCTATGAAAAATCACCGCTAGATGGCGGAATGATTGAGATATTAAACAAAATCGTATTTGTGGTCCGATTTGGCTCATATTTGGAACACATAATACATACATGAATAGAAAGCCGCCTATGATGTCCGATTTGGCTCATATTTGGAGCAAATATTACATATAGTCCGGTAGAAGTGACATCAAAATATTTTGAAGTTCGAGAAGGGACAAGCCTAAGTGGCGCAGAGGCGAGTAAAGTCTTTGGAAGGATTATGAATTGAGGACTTAGATGGTAACAAATTGTCAGGAAAGAGTCCGTGTAATAATGTGTCACTAAATGAACTAAATATAATGAGAAATTATATAATAAAGACTAAAAACTTGAAAATAAAATAATTTAAAAAAATGTTTTTAAGTTAAAACCGTTTAACTGAAAAACAATATTTACATGAAGTAATAATAATACTTAAAGCTAGAAAATAATTAGGTATGTAGATCCTAGATACTAGTCATCACACTCCTCATCAATCTAGGGCGTTGATCAGACAATTAAATACAAGCGTTGGACGCGTTCGATAGACATATATAAGACCAACTGGACCTTAATAATGTTATGTATGTTATGCCTCACATTTTTAGAAATTTCACGCGTCCAACGCTTTTATTTAATTGGCTGATCAACGCCCTAGATTGATGAGGAGTGTGATGACTAGTATCTAGATCTACCTAAATTCAGGTAAGTATTGTTTTCAATAAAACCGTTTAACTTTAAAAAAAAATTTTGATTATTTTATCTGAATATATTGACAATCCACACTGTTCCAGAACAATTTCTAGTATACTCTTCTTGAAATATTTACTTTAATATGCAACGCAAAGAAAAAAATTTGAAATTCCAATTCCTTTTTATAAAATTTGCAAACTTTTATTTTAACACCTTGCATCGAATTCAGTACCAGGTGTTGTTATCCCAACAGCTGATTGCGTCTTCTAAATTATTTTCAATACAATGCCTTGTACTACATACAACATGTCAGTTATCGAAATCAATGAAAATTTTCTTTTGATTTGACATTCTTCTGCACGGCGAATTGGTTGAATTCGCTTTGCCACCATCTGGTATGGATTCGCCTTGCTTTGTATGGAAAAAAATCTAAAACAACCTTCAGACAAAAATGTGCAAAATCAATGCGAATGTCGAGACGAGATATATTTTATCATTTAATTTTGTTATACCAAAATTGCGAGCTCAAAAAAAGTTTGAAATTTTCGTAAAATTTTCTCGAATTTTCGATTTTTCCCGAAAACGTTTTCGAAGCAAGTTTTGCATAGGTTTAGTTGAAAAATTTATAGCATTTTTTCCTTATCGAAAATGAACAAGTAAGGAAGGCTAAGTTCGGGTGTAACCGAACATTACATACTCAGTTGAGAGCTATGGAGACAAAATAAGGGAAAATCACCATGTAGGAAAATGAACCTCGGGCAACCCTGGAATGTGTTTGTATGACGTGGGTATCAAATGGAAGGTATTAAAGAGTATTTTAAAAGGGCGTGGGCTAATGAGGGTTTTAAAAGGGAATGGTGGTAGTCGTATATGTGAATGCGTTTTCGAGATATCGACCAAAATGTGGACCAGGGTGACCCAGACCATCAATTGTCGGGTACCGCTAATTTATTTATATATGTAATACCACGACCAGTATTCCTGCCAAGATTACAAGGGCTTTGATTTCGCCCTGCAAAACTTTTTCATTTCTTCTACTTAATATGGTAGGTGTCACACTCATTCTACAAAACTTTTTCTAAATTTATATTTTGCGTCAATAGACCAATCCAATTACCATGCTTCATCCCTTTTTTCGTATTTGGTATATTATTATGGCATTTTTTTCATTCTTAGTAGTTTTCGATATCGAAAAAGTGGGCGTGGTCATAGTCGGATTTCGGCTATTTTTTACACCAATATAAAGTGAGTTCAGATAAGTACGTGAACTGAGTTTAGTAAAGATATATCGATTTTTGATGAAGTTATCGTGTTAGCGGCCAAGCGGAAGGTCAGACGGTCGACTGTGTATAAAAACTGGGCGTGGCTTCAACCGATTTCGCCATTTTTCACAGAAAACAGTAATCGTCCTAGGATCTAAGCCTCTACCAAATTTCACAAGGATTGGTAAATTTTTGTTCGACTTAGGGCATTAAAAGTATCCTAGACAAATTAAATGAAAAAGGGCGGAGCCACGCCCATTTTGAAATTTTCTTTTATTTTTGTATTTTGTTGCACCATATCATTACTGGAGTTGAATGTTGACATAATTTACTTATAAACTGTAAAGACATTAACTTTTTTTTAAATTTTACTTAAAAAATTTTTTTTTTAAATTGGGCGTGGTCGTTTTCCGATTTTGCTAATTTTTTTTAAGCATACATATAGTAATATGAGTAACGTTCCTGCCAAATTTCATCATGATATCTTCAATGACTGCCAAATTACAGCGGTGGGCGGTGCCACGCCCATTGTCAAAAATTTTACTAATTTTCTATTCTGCGTCATAAGTTCAACTCACCTACCAAGTTTCATCGCTTTATCCGTCTTTGGTAATGAATTATCGCACTTTTTCGATTTTTCGAAATTTTCGATATCGAAAAAGTGGGCGTGGTTATAGTCCGATACTGTTCATTTTAAATAGCGATCTGAGATGAGTGCCCAGGAACCTACATACCAAACTTCATCAGGATACCTCAAGATTTACTCAAGTTATCGTGTTAACGGACGGACGGACATGGCTCAATCAAATTTTTTTCGATACTGATGATTTTGATATATGGAAGTCAATATCTATCTCGATTCCTTTATACCTGTACAACCAACCGTTATGCAACCAAAGTTATTATACTCTGTGAGTCTGCTCAACTGACTATAAAAATAATTTATTTGACGAAAGTTGATAACAAGTGTCACTGTTATTTTTCTGTTCGCTGCTGTATTTTCCATAGGTAATCGCGCATATTTACATAGGCACTCAAATTCGCGCTACGTGATAATTTGTGTGTATCTTTTATTTATACTGTTTTCTATTTGTTAATTTTTTCTTTCATTAATTTGTCTTTTATTTATTTCTTTTTAAGCTTAAGGTTTTCCTAATATAAATTTATTATGCCCATGAAATAGTTGTAGTGTAGCCGGTATCCAGGTGCATGGCAACCTTGCCTAATTAATAAACGCGCATGGTTTACAAAAACGTTTTAAATGAGATACATGCTTAAATATTATTTTGCGTGTACAAATATTTATTTGTTGTTATTAAAAACGCTGATTTTTCTGTCTAAAATTAAAGCAGTTTGAAGTTAATCAAAGATTTTATAGTGACCGCAAAGGTTGTCTACGAGGAGAAATCTCAGAAGATTAATAATCAAATGAACTTGTTTGTGTAGGCGTTTTTTATAAAGCGTTTTAAGGCCTAACTTTTTTAAATTTTTGTTTCATGTTTCTAATAAAAATAATTAATATATGGGTTGGAGTTGAAATAGGCATATGCAATATATGGTCTATATCTCAGGAATAAAAATGTCTGTAAAGACAGTGAAAATATACAAAAACTCTTATAGTCTAATTTGGTTGATCGAGGAATAAAATTCTGATAGCGACAGTAGCAGAACGAAACTACGAATAATCGAGAAGTGGAGAGCTGACTGCATTTCAGTGGTAAAGTAGGTGATAAGACAGATAAGAACCCTTGAGACGAAATCTTAAGTGAATACGTAACAGTGGGAGTATAAATTTAATCCTTTTTAATGTTTCCCTACGAATTTGTGGGACGCGATCTACATGTCTTATGCCGACTTCGAACGACATATGCAAGGCAGAACACAAAAGTGTTTGCCAAACCACTGCCGAGGGGCAAGCTTGCTTAGAAACCGTTTTTTTAATTTAAAAAAAACTGTGTACCAAATTTTAGATGTTGCTTTGCTCAGCACTCTCTGAACCCTGAACCTTCGAGGTGGCAGGCGGAGCTTGCCATGGCGACTGAAACTAGATCACGAGAACTAATGTATTTAAATTAACTGGAGCTCGATCAGTGGTGGAAGTTAGATCACAACAGGGACAACTTTACAAGAAACAAATAATTTCGGGGTATACGAGAAGAGCTTTGTCGGCATATTATCGATAGCGAATTTATATCGTCGAGTAATAAGTTTGTTATCACCAAGTCATCATCAGCTTCTTATTGGTTTCTTAACGACTTGTTATCGAAGAGATACAGACGTGTCATCGATTTTATATTGAAGCTGTATCGGTATCTGTTTTATAGCAAACCAACACGCCGATAACAAATCGGTAAGAAATCGATAAATTTTCAAGCTAATCGATAATAGTCCGGTAACAACTTGGTAGCATTCATAACCTTTTGATACCATACCGAAACTTTCTTTAAAACATAACCATTACTTTTCGATCAATAATCGATAACTCTTCGGAAATAAGTTGTTGACTTTTCGATGGTAAATCGATACGTTTTTGATAACAAATCGCTCTTTGGTTAACAAATCGATAACAGGTTGATAATTGATACCATTCCGAAAAAAAATCAGTAACTTTTCGATGGTAAATCATTATTTTTCTGAAAACAACAACCTTTGTAACAGATATTAAATTGATAACAATTCGATAACAATACGATAGCTCGTCCATACCTCGTCGATAACACTCCTGTATCAAGCCTTTCATAATCATTTCTTTCCTTACTTTGCTTTAAACTGCTGTCTGATTTCTTTCATATCAACGTACATGGCAACTGCGTGAAGGCCGACTCTGCTTAAAGCTATGTAGATGTTAAAGGAATCAAAGAAGATCGTCACAAAGAGGGAAAGGGCTGCTAAGTGAAATATCGTCTTATATTGGCTGGCGCTTAAAAGACGCTATATCGCAAAATACTAAAATACTATTCAAAAGCGCCCTTTTTCAGAATTTAATTGAACACCGCTCACTTCAGAGTTATATTCCAAAACGCCTTCGATTTTGACGTGAGATGGGGCGTTTATAAAAAAGGAATTTTGGGATAGGGCGAATTATAAATTTTGAAAAGCTTTCCGAGAGAGGGTCTTTTCGAATTGGCAGCCGAGATAGGGTGATATTCCAATCAGCACTCGGAATGATGTAATGCAATATGCCATCAAGTATTAAAGCTCAATCATATGTACTGTCGGTGACGAGGAAGGCAAATAGACACCCCCAGCGGGTTAGGGGGCTTACAATATACCCGCGGCAGGTATGCCTGTCGTAAGAGGCGACTAAAATAGCAAATTGACTCAAGGGCATGTGTAGCGCAACCCTTTCAAAGGGTTGCCAGCGCAATATAAAGCGTCTCCAACCCAATTGCCAACCTCACCTACCCCTGGCGAATCCTGTTTCTTTAACAGACGAGGCTCTGGCGACCGCAAGTTTCTCATGGATCTAGGGGATGGAAGGGCGTAACGGCCTAGAAGGCTTCATGTGGTCATACCAAATCGTTCCCGAGATGGTCGGGCTAGTACGTTAATGGTGCTTATTACCGGAACGTACTGCATCTGCATCCGGCAGAGGACCATCAGTATCGATAACACTCCCCAAGGCCTTCGGGGAGTGTCCTTATCGCTACAACAACACCAGGAAGGCAACTAGGCAATTAACAATCAAAGTCATACGCAAGCAACGCAGCCTTCATCAAATGGATGTTTGAACAAAACCCATTCAACCGCCTTTTCCAAACAGAAAACGTATCCAGAAGAGTCCCCACAAAAATAAAAAAAATATAAATAAAAATAAAAACAACAAGTTTTGTAGGTAATTCAGGGTACTTCCAAATTAAAAAAAGTCTGCTAAAATAATGTATGGATCGATCCAGCCCCGCGAAACGGCACAGAAATGTTTGATAGATTATCTAAGTTTATGAAGCAAAAGCTAATAAGAAAATAACAACAGAGGTAAATGACACTAAGACTGCTACGAGTTTCAATGGAATATTATGTAAAAATTTGGGCAGAGTTATACCAGCAGATGGCAAGCTATTATTGAAAGCAACGTGAACTTACAAACTATGTTTTTTGTTTTTTTTTTTTTTATAAAAAGGAAAAGATATCTCGGTTCAGAAACTACACTTACGATCAAAAAAAAGCGTCGAAAATTGTTTCCCTCTGACAGTCTTTCTACGGCCACTAAACCTCCGCAAAGAACGTGTTTAGTTCTTGTGGCCAATATTGGTAATACCTCAGCTCACTTGATGATATTTTAAGACAAAAAAGTTAGTAAGCCCGTAGCAGTTTTCGTAAAACCAACGATATTTAATAAAAGTAATTGTGTTATACTTAAGAAAGAAATTTACATAAATGTTTACGAGCTGCAAATAACCCGAAATATGAATAGCGTAAGCGATGTACATTGCAATGAATCATCCTTTAGAAGATACTGGATGAAATATATAGAATCGGAGACTTTATACAGTCATTTTGAAAGCGGATGACTACGAAAGGTGGCTGAACGCGATGATAAGAATATCATCAAAATAGCTCTTCTGAACACAAAAATATAAATTGGACAGCGAAGGATTGGCTATGTTTCATATTCTCTAATGATTGCAAACTAAATTTTATTCAATTCAGTTAAGGTTCGCGATGTGTACTAAATCAAGAAGATGGAGACAAAACTGCGTTAAGGCAACAGTGACGGATTATCCGTATATAATGGTGTGGTACGCATTAAAAACCGTGAGAGTTACTTAGATTTTGTTAATGGGTAGTTAAACTAACTCCGTTGCCTACATTGACAGCATTCGCATGTCACAGTGGCGTAATGAGGTTTTCGTGCGCCGGGGAAAATATTTTTTTGGCGCCCTCCTCTCTTTTTTTCCAAAACAATATAATTTTGTATATTCAAAAACTAATAAACCCATAAAGTCGCAGGTTGAATATGTCATCTATAAGTAGACTCGAATACATTTTTAATAATACTATGAATATAAAGCATTAGTAAACTAATATCTGTGTGCAAACTTTCCTTGCATTTGAGGGAGCAAATATGTATATCAATGATATCATCAAAACTTAATATTCCAAATTTTTCTTTTTCCACACTTAATAATGTTAAGTCACTTAGGCGACCTTGTCCCATCGTTGATCGTAAAAAATCAAAACCCGTTTTAATTTGCTGAATGAACGTTCGCAGCTAGAAATTTATACTGAGATTGTGAAGAGTATGTGAAGTGCCTAGTTTGGAAAAACATCTTCTCCATACGAGATTATAAAAGTAAGTAATTCTAGCAGAGTTTTAGGTTCAATTTCCTTTCTTCTGTTCTGTTCCATAGAAATCTGTATTATACAATTTCTTTCTAAGTCGTTATAATCCTTGGTTAAATTTCCAACGTCTAACAGAAATCCAAATATAAAATTAAGGTTGTGTAAATCTTGTACGTATTTCTTGTTGGATACAACCGAGAACACTTTTCATAACTCGAGAAATTTTACATTCTGTCGAAAAACCAATATCTCTAGCCGATTCTCCGAGCATTTTTCGGCGCCTTCTTACACGTTTTACTATATCAATATCCCATTTGTCACAAAGAGGCTTCGCTTTTTCTATTGCTTCTTCACAGAGTATCTCGAATTTCCCATAGTTCAGTCGCTAATCTAAAATCCCCCCTGGATCTTGTAATCTGAGCTGCACACGATCAATCGTCCTTAAATATATAATAATACCAGAAATGAACTAATGTTATGAAATTAAAATTTAGTACATTTTGCAACAGAATTGCAGCTTCGCTTCTGGTGTTTCTTGTGGTTTAGTGTCCTCTGATAATTGTTCAAAGTGTTGTATTATATAGCCCATCGATATTAACGCTTACCGCTTGTATTCTGGCGCTCCATTTTGTTTCAGATTCACGTTTGACAGTTAAATGTTAAAGCATTTTTTAATAATTCCCATCGTAACGTTGAACGTGAGAAAAAAAGAGATACGCTTTCAATTATTCCACAACCTGTCGCAAGTGTTCCGGATATATGCATGCAATTTTTAGTATAGAAAACTTTTTTCCAGAAGTCATTTATAATAAAAAATTTAAATTATCCTCTGCTTTTCGGACCATTTGGCGCCACCTTGTGAGTAGCGCCCGGGGCTAGATGCCCCCTTGCCCCCCGTCACTACGCCACTGGCATGTCATCAAGAATTGGGTGGCTAATCGAGCACAGTAATCTGAACGCAGCTGTGAATCCACATTTTTGTATTTTTGGGGAAAACCAATACAAAACTTAATTGAGTTTTCATGTTTATACTATCCTTCAATTCCGCGGAAGTTTCTGGCGCGGTTTTAAATGTATTCAGAGGAGCTATCGTGACGATATTCCTATTAACGCGTTCAGTGGCCTTTCGTGGTCATTCACTTCGATAACAGGTGGATAAAGTCACCTATTCAATATATTTCGTCCAGAATATCCTAGGGGATAATACATTAAAATGTTCTCCGCCGACGCGTTCCATATTTTGCGTGATTTGTTTTTTTTAGACAATTATGTTAATTTTTTCATCAAAGGCAAAACTATTACTTATATGAAATATAGTTGATTGTACGAAAACCGCTAAGGACTTTCTAAATTCTCGCCTTAAGATACTACGCAATGAGTTAAGGAATTATCGACGTTAACCACAATAAATAAAAATTTTCATTACGCTGCTGTAGTGACTATAGAAATGCCGTAACAGTCAAAAAATTTTACTCGGCTTTTTTTTACCGTAAGTGTATATACAATAATAAAACATATTTTGTGGATTTGACTAGCAAACAATTAACTATATATTAGGGCTGGCAACTGCATCCGGATTTTTCAGCTATCCGGATAAACCGGGTATTCGAATAACCGGATAGCTGAGCAAAAAATCAGGCTATCCGGATATCCGGATACGTAAATGGAAAATCCGGATATCCGTATTATTATTGGAATATAAAAGTTGAATATCTGCATATGAAAATTGAACGAAGCAAACATCGAAAAATTATTCACAAAATATGTTTGTAGATTATTAAATTAACGTCAAAACTTAAAAATCTACAATTTTACAAACATCAACAATTTCACAAAGCGTCAATTTAAACTAATAATGAGTGCTAAAATGGTCAGCAAGATTTGGAATCATTTCCAAAAAAGTGAAAATAAGAATAGTGCCATTTGTTTCTATTGTGAAAAAAGGCTACAAAACACAGGATCGACATCAAGTCTATGGAGCCACAATCGTTTTTCCATCTTCAAAAGAACGGTATAGATGCAGCTTTTCTATCTGAATCTGCGCCAGAATATAAGCCGAGTAGCAGTTCATCACAAAGTAATTTTGATCACAATTCGAAATGTTCAGAACCCCCAATGAAGAAAGTTCGAACATCACGCGTAGCTCAAACTGTTCGCAATAAATATATGCCCAAAGAACGTCAAGAGATAATAACACAAGCCTTGGCTAAAATGATTGCTGTTGACTTATTGCCTATTTCATTGGTGGAATGTGATGGATTCAACAAGTTTGTTAATGTCCTCGAACTAGAGTATGTAATTCCTTGTCGCAAAACAATTTTCGGTAGAATTCAAGCCATGCATAACCGTGAAATAGAGAAAGTTAAGAAAAATCTCAGTTCAGCATCTGGTATAGCTTTGACCACTGATTGCTGGACATCAAGAGCCACCCGATCCTATATGGGACTTACATTTAGATTCTAATTGGACTCCTCGCTCGTTTAATTTGCTCACCGAAGAAATTACTGAAAGCCACACAGCTGAGAATTTAGAAGACTCGTTTCGAGATGGCATGGAAGAATGTGATATCAAAGAAAAAGTCACAACTATTGTACACGACAATGCGAAAAATATAACAAATGCTGTTCGGGGTTTGAGCCCTGACATAACCAGTCATCCATGCAGTGCACATACACTTCAATTGAGTGCTTATTTAGGAATGAAACTACCGGAATGTTGTGGAGTTATCCAAAAGGTTTCGAAACTGGTGATGAGTCTCAATCATTCGAGTAAACACACAAAATCATGTGGAAAAAATGTGCAATGAAATGGGTACTGCTGATATGAATGCCCAAGAAGAAGCTCCGGAAAACAGTGATCTCACGGCCATGAATATACTCCTAAATGATAATGCCAGTGACACAAGGGAGGAAGACGAGTTTCAGCGCTACTTATTCGAAGAACAAATAAACCACAATCTCAGTGCCAGCAATTGGATGCAAGACCATATATTTTTTATATATCCCAATCTGTCGAAAATCGCTAAAAGATATCTTGCGGTACCTGCCACTTCAACAGCTTTTAAAAGGGTATTTTCAAGTACTGGAAATGTAGTTCGTCCCACACGAAATTGTTTGAGTCGGGAAATGATATCGGCACTTGTTTTCTTACACCAGAACAAGAAGAAAATAGTTTAACATCATATTGCATATTTCTCAATACGAGCCTTTTTTGTATTCACTGTTAATTAATTTAAATGCCCCACGAATTTATTGTTATTAATGTTGTATAAACATATATGGTACATCAATTTGGTGCTTTCACTGGATATCCAAAAATACGGTTATTAACCGGATCTTCATAAATCCGGATATCCGGATAGTCTCACAAACGAATATTAACCGGATATCCATGCCGTCCAGATTTTACCCGTGTCAACGCATATCAGTATGGATATCCGGATATTCGAATATGCGGATAGTCCCAGCCCTACTATATATGTAATTATTAGGATTCTTTTATACCAGGAAATCTCAGAGTTCATTTTAATAAAAAAATCTACATACAATATATTGCGAGCATTTCCTTTATATTTCTTTTATTTTATTCTTCTCATTATAAAAGAAAATAATTTCACATTATTAACGTTGCAACGTGGTTGGTTATTACAAATGTCGCCACACTGTGCTTACATCTTCTTCTAGTCTCTTTGCTGAGATGGCAAACATTATTTTTAGCATATTCTACTTAAGAAACAGCAATGTTGGAGAAGGAAAATTTATTGGTACAAATGACAGAAGCGTTAATGTTTTTACATACATATCTTGCAGATTTCATACATGACAAAAAGGAGAATGTGCATATCTTCAAGTTTTCATTTAGCCCAATGAGACCAAGCATGTTCTAGATTGCGATAAAAGCAAATATGAAACAACTATACAGAAACCACGAAATTTTAGAATATTAATTAGACAAAGCGTGAAGATGCGCATTTTTTCCAGAGACAAATTTAAATTTAGATTTTTTAAAATTGTAATTTTTACACATTGATGTTTCACGCAAAAGGTCTTCGAATTATGTATGGTAAGCAAGACTTGTTGAGGTGCAAAATCATCTGTGTTGTGTGGCTGTTGCTGTTATTGTGTTTGTTTGTTGCTGTTGTGTTTGTTGTAGCTTTTGCCACTTTCTTTGTTTTTACTGCAATTGCAGTTGTCAACGTTGGGTGTCATTTTCATCGTTATAGCGTTTTGTTTTTTTTCCTTTCTTTGTATTTTTATCTGTCTTTTTGTAAAAGTTCTTGACGCTAAAGAAAGTAGCAACTGCAACAGTTCAAATACAACAACTGTGCGTTGGCTATGGAATACTTTTTCTTATTCTTTGTTTAATATTTTATATACACTATGTTTTTTTTTATTTTTAGTTTTTTTTTTATTTGTTTTACTTTGTCGGATTCCATTTTTTTACCTTTCTTGTTTTAATTTTTCTTTTTTTCTGCGTTTAGTGCAACAGTGTTATGGGAGAAAGTATGATGCGTAAGGGGCATTTGAACACGTAAAATGAAAAGAGCACTGTTTAATACAGATTTCATTCGTTGTCTGCACTGAACCTGTAAATTCATACTCAAGAAACATTGTACGATTGCGTTCAGCGTGAGGTAAAGTCGAGGGATAAGGTGATCTTTAATGTCCACGGCTGTTTCTTAACTATGTATATCCCAAGCGGAGAATCATAACGTTCTAAAACGTTAATGTTGATTCTCGTGTTCAGCAAATTTTTGATATGCATAGGAACTGCATTTGATATAAAGTTGAGAAATAAAGATATTTCCAAAGTTTGAGAGAAGTTGGAAAATGTTTTTTGCACGTCTACATGGCGATTGCTACGAGGAATATCACCCTATCTTGGCTGTCGTTTCGAAAACGCCTTATCTCAGAAAACGTTTGAAAAACGCCCTATTTCAGAATTTGTATCTCAGAATACGATTGAAGAACGCCCTTTTTCAGGATTTGTTTCCAAAACATCTCATCTGAGCTTAGATTCAATATACTTTCACATTAGCTGAGGCGGTTATGAAAAAAATTCTAAGTTAGGGCGTTCTTCAAACATATTCTTATCTTAAAGCTTTTAGAACAAACACTGATTTATAGTGTTTTAGAAATATTTTCTCAGATATGGCGTTTTCGAACTGACAGCTGAGATAGGGTGATATTTCACTCATCCGCCCATGTGTATTCAGAAAAAAATTGCGAAGGTGGAAGTAAGATGGTATTTTTTTCTTCTTTCCTTCTTTAATTACCGCCTAACCGACTAGACGTTTTTGGCCGATTTCAAAAAAAGTTCGCGTTTTCCTTCTAAGAGGAAATAATTCTTCATTAGTTCTTTTCAACACATCTGAGTTACTCACTTCTTATGCTACCACCGTAGTGTTTCGATAGAACGCTGTATGGGCCGGATCACATTCATAAATTTTGAAAGCCATATCGACGCCTGAGTGGAATATTGGCCTAACTACTTCAGAATTAGGTTGAAAAACGCCCATCAGCTGAAATTTTCTTTCAAAATATTCCTATCTCAGCTTAAATAAATGTACTTTGAAGTGAACTAGGGAGTTTATAAAACAAGTTCTGAGTTGAGGCGTTATTCACTTATTCTGAAGTGCGGCGGTTTTTGAAAGAAATTCTGAGTTAGGGAGCTCTCCAATAATCGAATTATCGAAATGGCGGCTGAGATTCCACACAGGCGTTGACAATATCTAAACCAAAAGTGTGGTAAGAGAGGGAGCCTAGGTTAGCAGTATGCGAAAGGCGTCAGTTGAGGGCGAACGTTAGTTGGGATTACTTCTACAGCGGGATGATCAGTGGTCGGCAATAATTGCGTGGGTGATCGCAGCAGTAGCCGAAATGAGTATGGCCAAAGGTCATAGTAGAGAGCGAAGATATCAGAAGATCACCAATTGGCCACCAGCTGAGCGACGGTAGGGAATATCGAGACAGTAACAGCTCAGCGGAGCAGTGATAAAGAGTCGACAATAGTCGTTGGGAACAACAGTTGAGACCCGAAGGGATGGAAATGTTGGTAATGACAAAAGGGGTTTCGGTTTATGCTTTGCCTTTTATAATAGTTGCTTCTCTAGGGGTTGACGGTGAATGTTGGTGTAGGTAATTTTCTGCATTCAGAAAAACGTACAATGAACTGTGGCATTTAACAATGCGTATATAAAAAGCCATTTAATTCTTAATTGTGTGAAGTGGGGAGTCGATCTTCAACTCGAGCATAGTCGTCGAACACGTCTCACTAGTGTTGGTGCTTGCTGTGGTTGCCATCTGCGATAGCGCGCTCTGCTCGGGCCCCACTTGACAGTTATTTCTGCTAAAAATTGTTTAAAGTCTTTAAAAATTGGCGGCAAAACAAATGAAGCAACACATTTGCTTCCTAACCTAAAACAAAATATACATATATAAATTTTGTATTGTTTTTGGAGTGAAAACCCCAAATATATGGAAACCTTGAAACTAAAAGAACAACTCAAGTTTTAATGAAATAGAAATGATTGAAATTAGAAATTTCACAGCAGCGCTTAATCACCAGTTCCATGGAAGATTACTACGCCTCATGTTCGCGTGGAACAGGGAACTATGCTAGCCTTTAATACGAATAACGAACTGCGCTAGTTCTTCACGCCAAGAACAGAAAAGTGTTAGTCTGGGACCGAATATGGTATCCGGATAGAGCTCACATTAGCTTATATGTCTTAGGTGTGAGGCGATAAGTTCTATGAATATGACCGGTGCATTCTGAAATAGTTTCTATAGTTTTTAATTAATTTTTTTTACTGTTATATGGTTGGAGTATTCCGCGTAGAGTTCTCTATACTATCTCTCGATTTTATGGATGTGATGTTACAAGTCTACTCATATATGTATTATTAATGTTAAAGTATTTTATTTTAGTTTTAGAATCGAGTTCGTAAAATTATGAGAGTTCTTTGCGACTACTGGAATTTGCGATTACCTATACAATTTAGATTTTGTTATCTCAAAAAGGGTAACTTTCAGTAGAGTGATTCTTCATGGAATATCAAAGCTGACATTTAATTTACTAGTGATAGTTCCTAAATAGAACAAATCCCTGCATTATACTTATATCAAGATAAGCTGTTATTGTTTGTAGCCAGAAATATAGCAGTAGATACTAGAGGTTTACGCCGATCACTTTAACGGCGGCGGCAGCGTAGGCTCTACGCCGGTGTTCTTACTTTAAAAAGCTTGATTTACACCAGAGAAACACCTTGAAACGTTAGGGAGTAACTATTCGGCCAAGGATGCCGCCCTCGAAATCATAAGCAGTTTAAGTAGATGTAATTGCGTAACTCATGGGTGAAAATCGTATAATCCTCGGCGCATCTACACAATTAAAATTTTACAAGGACCCTGGATACAATTTTTAAAATATAGATCAAATGTTGCAGACGTCTGTGTTCACAACATTGATTTCAATAGTATTCGTTAAATGAAAACGATATTTTAGAATGGATGACCGCGTAGCTTCAGTTTTCAGACTAGTTCGACTGTCCACTACGTTAGGGTAGTAGCACACACGGTCTTTAGTTCGACTGTCTTGGGAAAGCTTTTGCCTCACCACTTTGAGTGTTCTTGCGAAGGACAAAGCCTCACCTGGTAAATATATGTGCCTACGTATTCACATTTGTAAAAGGAGCCGTAACGCGTAGATTATATTTAAACTTGGTTGGTAGGCTATAAACAATGTTATTTACTCCAAGGGAGTAGTTTTGCATAAGGGCCGCCAACTTTAGGAAATGTCAAACCGGGAGACGTATTGAAGGATGAAGTGTGAAAATCAAAATTAACATTTCAGACGCTATTGTATAGTTTCGCAAATAAACAACAGTTGTTTAAATGTAAGCCCAAGTGATCTTTCAAAGCCTTATCATACGTACATATATCCTCAACTTAAGTATGAGGTAAGAATCATTTCAAAGGAGTGTTTATGCCCCTAGAACCTACTAAAGGATTTTGTAACTGATTTCGCTTATTCCTTCAGCCAATCGCAATGTAAATTTTTTTTTTAAATCGGCACCCTTTTTTGCTAATTTGCTTTTTTAACAACTTGAGGTCACTTTGAAAACATGTTCGCCTTGGGCCATTTTATTTGCAGTGTTCATTATCAATTTTTTTAAAAAATAAGCAAAGTGAGCATATAAATTTATTATAAAACTTTTCCTTTAGTGTTTTGTTTTAATAACTTGGTGAATTGGGTGATGCAAAGTCCGTGTTAAGCTGACATCGAAAGCGCCTGTTTTTTTTTAATAACTTATGAACAGTTAGAAAGAGTTAAATTTCGCAAATAGTTTCTTATAACTGGCAGTGATGCGCATCCGTTGATACCACTTTCGACCATATCCGACCAATTTTTGACATGAACAATAAATGGCCTAAACAGTTTCCGATATTTTTGACATTCGGCGGCGGCGGCGGCGTTTATCGGCGGTGTATATCTCTACTAGATACTAATAAAAACCATTCCTTCAATTATCTTTTCAAGTAAACAATTTCGCAGTGTCAATCAGGAACCCACACAATAACACAAACAAAGGACAGAACAGAGGATCCACCAAAAAAACTCCATAAAAATTAGTGTATAACCAAAAAATGGAAACAAAAAAAAGTATAAATAAAAGATGCTCATCAGTGTACTCCTCGTGGCAGTAAAACAAATATGTATGTATACACAGTAAGAAAGCTATATTTATAAACATTTCGAAAACGTGCCTTCGCCATAACAAACAAACAAAATCCAGAAGTAACCGCCGTTGAGCTGTTTTTGTATTCTTCAATTTGCTAAAATGTACAATTTTGAAGAAGGGGGAAAACGAAGAAAACGATTATTGTATAAAGAAGGTGATTGACGAACGAGTACACAAACAAACGCTAAATGGAAATGGAATAAACGGGCATCTCTAAATCGCAATAAGCGAAACAAACAAAAAATTTTGAAGAATACGATGTTGACGCAGTCAAAATAAATAACCACAAAAAAATGTACTAAATATAAAAAGCAAAAAAAAATTGCAACAAAAAAAATTATAAAAAATAATTTGCTAAAAGTATAGGATGTATAACAGAGAGGGCAAAAACAACGAGCCGGTAAAGGCAACACTAACACCAATACAATATTTAAATTATCATTTGGTTTACACAAAATATATATGAACTTATTTGGTTATACTAAAAATGTGCTTGTTTGTATTTGTATATACATACATACGTAAGCAGCTCAAATAAATAGAAAATAGCTCAATCAAACAGACGTCCATTATTTCGCTGTTGCCATTTTTAGTTGGAGAGATGAACGCAATTTCATTGGAA
Source organism: Eurosta solidaginis (assembly GCF_040869045.1). Lineage (NCBI taxonomy): Eukaryota > Metazoa > Arthropoda > Insecta > Diptera > Tephritidae > Eurosta > Eurosta solidaginis. The sequence goes on along the minus strand of NC_090323.1, from coordinate 203,372,560 downwards.
CTACTTTATAAAATTTGGAAAATCACTGGGGATAGCACATACCATGCAATCGAGGAAGAATTTAGCTACATAGCTTGACTATCGCTTCAAAGATGGCCTATCTCAGAACACGTTTGATAAACCGCACTTCATTGTCTTAAAATTCGTTTGAAGAATGATCTACCTTAGAATTTGTTTCAAAAACGTCTTCACTCGGCATAAATTCTATACAACTGGAAAGGAACTAAGAAGCATCGATGAAAGCTGGGGAAAGACGTTACGGAAGGGAGCATAGGGAGCAGATGTATGTAGGTACCAAATGGAGTTCCTGAACCGCTGCAACAAGGCTAGTGAAACAACAAGGCTGCGGAAATTATAAGATTGGCTAACCTTACAAATGCGGACGCACCTGTGGAATTCATTGAGAGAGTTAAAATTCAAACCTTCACAAATGGCATTCGGAATGTCTCAACAAAGCGAGCTGCATACGCATAACCCAAAACGGTATGACATGCACTGTTTCAGAAAACAATTGTGTAAGGCAGCATTCAAAGCGCACCCTGTAGAAGTAAAAAGACCAGACTTGACAGACGCAATATTGGAAGCATTAAAGGTACCGCAACAGCAAAGTGACAGAGTAATCAAATGATTTAATTGCGGAAGTCAGGTCATATTGCACGTCATTGCGGCATCGGCTTCTGGTCTAAAACGTAAAGCTGAAGAAGATGAGCTTCAGCGAGCCAAATTCAAAAAGCGAGCGCTGGATCCCGCTCTTGAATGTACCGTTATCTACATATCAGAAGAAACAGTCTTACTGTTGGAGGATATATGAAAGGGAAGGAGGCTCTGGTGACCCCAATTTCTTTATGGATCTACATGTGGGAGGGCGGAATAGCCTAGGTTTCATGTGGTCATCTAAATCGTTCCCGATATGATCGGGCAAATACCTTAATGGTGCTTGTTACCAGAACGTACCGCATCTACATCCGGCAAAGCACCATCAACATCAATAATACACACCAAAACCTTCGGGGAGTGTTCTTAGCGTTACAGCAACAATAATAACACTACAACCAAATCCAGGACGAAGTAACACGTGAAGTCGTTATTGGGAGTGTACTTCTTAGTTAAGCATGACATCAAGATCGACATGCAAAGGAGGATTATATGATATAAGAAAAAAGATGTGCCACTCAACTTCGGCTATGATATGGGATTCAGCAGTACCTAAACGATTGCTGGTGGAGGAGAGTCGACAAAGACCACCAAACGGACGCATCCAAAAGAAGGAAATAACTTCCCGAAAAGAGTGCAAGGGTGGTTCCAAACCAGGACACACTTCTATTGTGAAGTATCAAATCGACACTGATGACGCAAGGCCAATTCGTCAAGCTCTTCGAAGTGCTCTATTGGCCAAACAAAAGAATGTGAGAAAACGCACCAGGATCATTAGTAGAAGATCAAAGACAGGTACGAGAAGGGCAAAAACGTCTGGAGGGAGATTAGGTGCTGTTAAAGAAATCTCACCGGCAGAAAGGGATTTCATCAAAATTTCAGTTTAACTGGAAAGGCCTATACAAAGTTGTAAAACGGTTCAGCGATGTTGTTTACCGCATACGAAAAATTTGGAAACCACAAAATGGTAGCTAAGGGCGTAGGCGTACACAAACATGCACACAGCAACAAAGAGCACATACGCCATTCCTCACACATATATAGAAGACAAAGCTCGCGAGATACAGAGATGTGAGAAAAGTAAATAAGCAACTAAACGAAAAGGCTGTTCTGGGAGAAATAGGCAAACGAGGCAAATAAGAATATATAACAGACGTCGGCAAATACTGAAACAATTGTTCGCGCTCAATTCACACGTATTCTTATTCTCTTTAGTTTAGTAGTCGCTGAGCATTTGGCGTTATGTTAGAAGTACATATTTTATGAACAAAAATATGTGTTAGAGGTGCATATTCTGCAAAAGATATCTTAGGAATCTTAAGTTAGGATACACCATTAATTTACTGAGAATCGGCAAAATTGAAAAAATAATAATAATAAACGATTTTGTCTTGTTGCTTGCAAAGAAGCGAATGAACAACGCAAAACGATGCATCAAATGATGTCATCGCGCTCTCACTAACACAGCAGCATTTTCATTTTGCCGACGTCTGGTATATAAGCAGCACAGTCTGTGAGAGGGTCAATCAATTTGATTTTAAAACGTTGTAAGCGAAATATGCGAATAATTTCAATTGTGAAGTACTACTACCATAGTAGTGCAGGGAATTAAGAACATTTTGATATACTGAAGATTTGACTCCATTTATTCGACAGTTCAGTTTTCTAACGATAACAGAAGGCAAATACTAATAATGAATTTTTGAGATTCGCTACAGCACAATTTTTGTTGCTATTTTCGTGTCCACAACTGTATAAAGTACTACAAAAGAGTTCGTTTTCAGAAACTGCTTCCCACATAGCATATGGAAGATTGATTAAAGTTTAAATCACCACAATGAGACATTTTCGACTCCTTTTTTCGACTAAAAACTGTTTAATCAATTGTGCGATCAAAAGAAGACTCGAAATCGACTCCCCGTTATGAAATATCATTTATTGAAAAAGCACCAAGCGATCACAAAAAAATGATTAAAATAAGATTCCAAATAGACTCTTAAATGTCTCGAGAAAGAATCGCAAAAGCTTTAAAACACACACTAAATTATTCCCACAAGACTCATAAATGATGTTAAATATGACTCGAAAAAGACTAAATACTGATTAGAAATATAGGTTAAAAGAGGCTCACCAAGTGTAGTCACGCGTAGGGTACCATTTTCTCCCGACGAGGGAGTCTTTTCTGATCAGAAAATGAGCGTATATATGCTTATTTTGATCATGCTGGAGACTCGAAAAAGATTCTAATATGATTAGTAATTTCAAAAAATGCTGAGTGGAATTGCTATAAAACGGAACGACCTATTTTTTTTTTTTTTGTGTACCAGAATTATCAATCGAACTGAATATTTACAATACAAAACTGATAGCGGCGTTCAACAGTAAACAACAGCAACATAAACTTTTTGAATATGCAATTTTTCAGCTCAATCAATTTTAGCCCAACAAAGTACAAGTTATAAGGTCCCTCAAAATTCGCATTGATTTTGACTTTTTTTTTTCGATTGGTGATTTAGATTTTCCTCAATACAAAGTGTACATTTTTTATCTATGGAGAAAAATCTGACACAACCTTCGGAAAAAATAATTCAGTTGTACTTTGTTGGACTAAAATTGATTGTTGGGCTACAAAACCGCATACTCAAGAAAATTCATAGATCTTCAAATAAAAAGTTCGAACTTTTCGTAAAACTCTCTGGTGAGTTTGTATAGTTTCAGTTACAAAATTCATAAAAGTCTTTTCTTAAAATATCGAAAATAAAAAGAATTTAATTAAAAAAATTTAAAAAAAAAATTCCCACTCCTATTTTCCTGTTCGCTGCTGTATTTTGAGCCATGAAAATGGATTTTTACTAAACAAAAATTTCACGAGAGGGAGGAAAGCCTTTAGTTTTGGGTATCACTGTTCCTTAATTCTGCACGACTTGTGAACTAAAAAATTCGATGTTCCTTTGCTATAGGTCCAATTTACAATAACATCTTTTGAGATCTTCAAGTAGCCTACTCTCGCGGTGCGAGCTCAGACACTTGTGGGTGAGTGAAAGCATTTCGTTTAAAATGTTACCACGTGTCAATAAAAATAGATAATGGCGCAGAAAAATTTCTTCTAAATATTGAAATTGTTGTAATAATTTGTATTTCGAATACTTGGCCAATTAATTTTCATATTGTTGTTTACCTATCATGCTGTAGAAGTATTGGTGCATGTGCAATTCTTATCGAAGGTTAGATGCAAAAAAAGTTCGTGCCAGATTTGTAAAATACATAAACAAAATCTTTCGATTTGCACTTAAGTACATTTTTTTACATTTTCATTTTATTATTTGCACTTTTCAGCTGATTGCTTATATCAGTTGTTTATAAGTATAAAGCGTTTCAAAATAAAGTGTTGCTAATTGAAGACATTAGTGAAATAATTTAATTTTCTGTTTTTCCCATATTTTTTTCGCTAGACCTTTGCTTCCCCAATTACCTTCTAGCATTATCCATTTCAGGATTGTTTTGTGGATAATTTCGGATTTGCTTTTAGGACTGTGTCCGGGTTCGATTTCGTTATCATTTTATTATGATCTCGATTTTCGGGACTATTTCCGACCGTTGCGGTATAGTTTCGGAATTACTTAGGGACTATATCTGATCGCAAGAACGATCATGTCAAGAATATTTCGGGATTTTATTTGGATTTTTGGATTATATCGGGATCATTTTGACATCGTTTATGGATCATTATGGGACTATTTCGTGATCATTAAAGCATGATGTTTGAGATAATTCCAAGATTATTTTGCGATTGTTTTCGGCATCAGTTTTGGATCATTTTGAGACCGTTTGAACATTGTTTTAGAGATCAAATCGTTATAATTTCAAAATTGTTTTCGAAATAATTTCGGGATTGTGTTCGGACTATCTCTGGATCATTTTGGAATTGTTTGGGGTCGTTAGGGAAAACTTCAGGATCGTTCCCACATTGTATGATTATCTCCTATCATTCCGGGATCACTTTTAAATCATTTTGGAAACAATTTCGGGGCTATTTCGAGATTGTATGATCATATCGAGATTAATCGGGGATAATTTCGAAATAGTTTCGGGGTTGTATTTGGACAATCTCTGGATCATTTTGAGATTATTTTTTGATCATTCGGAATTATTTTGGCGTCATTACGGAATAGGTTCGAGATCATTGTACGACTATCTCAGGATCCATCAAGCATGATTTTCTCTATAATATCGAGATTATTTTGGTCTTTCTTTCGCGATCAGTTTTAAACAATTGGGGGTATAATTTCGAGACTATTTGGGGATTGTATGAAGAATCATATCGAGGTCACTTCGGGACAGTTTCGGAATAATTTCGGGATTGTACCAGGATTATATCGAGATGTTTTGTGAATGTTTTTGGATCATTATGGGACTATTTCGAGATCATTCCAGCATGATCTTCGAGATAGTTTCGAGAATATTTGGCACTGGTTTCGGGATCAGTTTCAGACCATTTGGAGATCGTTTGAGCATGGTTTTAGGGATGAACTCGTTATAGTGCCAGAATTTTTTTTTCGAATAATTTCGAAATTGTTTTCGGACTATCCCTGGATCATTTTGGAATCGTTTCGATATATTTTAGGACTATCTCCGATTTTCCCGGGATCATTTTTAAATCATTTGGGGGATAACTTTGGAACTATTTTGTAATTGTATGAAGGAATGTTTCAGGATCGTTTCGAGATCATTGTAGGACTATCTCCGATCATAAAGGGATCAGCGTTAAATAATTTTTGAAATAACTTCGGAACTATTTCGAGATTGCACGAGGGATCATATAAAAATTACTTGGGAAAAACTTTCGAATAATTTGGAGATTGTATTCGGACTATCTCGGGATCTTGCGATATCATTTTACGACTATCTTCGGACCATTTCAGTATTGTTTTTTCGGGATCAGTTTAAAATCATTTGGAGATTGTTTTCGGGATCAATTTACGACCATTTCAGTATTGTTTTTAGGAATATTAGGGCATTATTATTGGGGATCCATTTACAATAATTACGGGTCTATGTTTGGATAATTTCTGGGTTAATTTTATGATCACCCCTATGCTGGTTTATTGGGATCATAAGTAGGAATATATGTACATATAATTTTTTTCAAATCGTTAAGCTCAGAGTCTATTCGACCTAGACCATTAATGCGTCGTATGTGGATAAGTGGGCAACGCACAACTTATAAATTAAATTTTAATGCAAAACTAGATTACATTTAATGTGTTTCCTTCCAGCAGGCGGATTTGAGACAAATTCGCTGTGTTCATTGGCTACATATTTTGGAATTTCGCATATTCGCACTTACCTGTTTCTAGTTTACGTTTGCTTGAGAATTTTTGCTGCAACTGTCGCTGATGTTCACGCTGCTGATATTTACTACTCGACGACGACGATGATGCAGAGGAATAACGTATAGTTGATGTTTGTTTTTGTTTTTTAATTAAAGCAACTACACTTGTTTCGTTATTATTATTATTAATCTTATTGTTAAAATTGTAGTTTGTGTTGTTGTTGTTATTATGGTTGCTGCTATTACTGTTACTGTTACTACTGACAATGATACAATTATCACCGTTATTCTCTTTCAATGGTTGGCGACTCTGATCCTGAGGCGAAAGATCACAACAATTACTGTCCTCAATATAAATTACACTCGGTGCCAAATTATTATCGTCGCAGCTGCTATCAACTAAATGCTCAGAGTAAACTGTACTTGCTGCTGCAACGGCTGAACGACTTTCAAGATAATTGTGTTGTTGTTTTTGTTTTATTTGCTGCTGTTGAGTTGTCGAGTTTTTTATATGTTTCGATGATGATGATGCGGCTGCTGCCGATGACGAGGGATAAACAATTGTTGATGTTGTGGCAGCGGTGGCGGAACTTTCTGGTTTTTGTTTTTGTTGCTTTTGTTTATCGTCGTGATAACGCTGCTCGCGTTGTTTTTGTTGTTTCTGTTGTTTGCTTATGTGGGGCGATTGATTTTCAGCCTGTTCTTGTGTTGCTTCTTGTTTCTGTGTCTCGTCTTCTTGCTCAGATCTGCTTAATTGACACTCTTGTTCTTCTTCTTGTTCACGCTGTACCTCTTCTTCCTGCTGATTTTGTTGTACGCGCCTTGGTTCGCCCTCGTAGACGGGGCGACTGGAATAGTCGAAATCGGACGCGTTCACAAGCGACGTTTTCATTTGTATTCGCTAACCAATGCAATGCAAAAATTCCTTTGCAATCTTAATGCAATAAATGGAAAACCTCTTCACCACTGCGGCTACTTTTTGTCAATGTCGTTTTTGTTGCGCCTGCTGCTTCTGCTGCTGCTTCGGCTTTAAGTGTTGTTGGTCGCGCTGTTTTGCGTTCGTATGAATTGTAACAATTTGTTGTTGTAGTTGCTGTCGAATTCAATTTCGACAAACGTCCTCCTCTGCGATTTGCACGCTTCGTCCTCTCTGCTGTCAAAGGTGCAATTGGTGTTGTGGCTGGCACACAATTATTTGTGCAAATGTCAGCTGTATTCGTTGTATGTACAATGTCGATTTGTAACGGTACTGCTGCAATAATTTCCTCAGACGTCATTCGTTTTATTTATTTTGTTTTGATTTCAATGCAATCGGCATTTATTTTATGTTTTATCTTTGTCAGCACGATTTTTGCCTTCAATTAAATTTTTGCAACTCAAATTTGAGTTTTTTCAACAATTTTCAATTTTTTTTTGTATTTTTTCGTATTTCGTTTGGTTTTTGATTTAATTTTAGGGTATGTTTTTTTTTTATTTTCCAATTAAAACTGATTTAACTTAAGTTAAGATTTTTTTAAAACTTTATAGATTTCATCTTAATCTATATTATAGGGCTTAAGATATTTTTTACTTTTTCCTTATTACAAATATTTTTTTTTATTTTATTTTACAATTGATTAACTTTGTGTTTAATCAAACACTATATTTGAAACCAAAATGGTAGAACAACTGCAAAGAAAAAGAGAAAAATAGATATTAATCAATATGTATTTACTAATAAACTTCAGAAAACAGTAGTAGATTTAAAATAATTATTTTATCATTATTATTGTTATGATCATTATTAAGTGATATTAATACACTGGAGTGCCCCGTGGACTTTGTTCTGCCCGAAAATTCGTTGCTTATATTTTAAAAGTGAGCCTTGCCTTCCCTCTTCACTGTCTATCCTCTCTCTTTCTCTTCTGGCTATCTTCCATATTCATTATATTCTTGTCTATCCCTTATTACATTTATCTCCCTTCCACTCAGGGCTGCCACTCACATTTTTTTTTTTCGTACCAAAAAAACATACGAAAAGGCTTTTGAGAGTACTAAAAAAATTTTTTCGCAGTAATAAAAGACAAATGGTTTTTTTACCATTTATTATTTTCAATAAAGAAACAAAACATATGCAACTTCAATTAACTTCATTAAATATATGTATACATATATACTTTAAAGAAAAATGATTTAGCATATTAAAGCTATGAAATGCTTGCTGGACCTGCTTTACGTGTGAAGATCCGTGATAGAAAATCATTTTATAAATCACAATAGCTCTGAAATGTTAGATCGAATTAATGACATATGCGACAAATAGTACTCGTTAGATCCATAACTTATTATAGTTATAAGGTAGTTTGACAGCTGCATAGTTATTGCTTGATTGAAAATGGTTTTGTCACTGATCGTAATACGTAATACGGGCCCTGATTTCTACAAATGCTTATTTATTGCGTAGTGAAACACAATTGTAGAGATGCGCAGTTCGCACTGAGAGTCGATGTTTTCGAACATCAATGGCTTTGCGATAACTTTGACAGTGTTGTCGATTTAAATGTGTTAACGTTCCAGTTTACATCTCAGTACTTCTAATTGAACAAAAGTAGTATATGAAAAAATAGATCAAAATAAGTAAATAATCGCTTTCTAGGAAAAAGTACCAAAATCAGAAACGACGTACCATTGTACCAAATCGTTTTTAAAGTACCAGTTTTGGTACGAAAGTACCAATTCCGGCAACCCTGCTTCCACTGCCAAATCCATTCCCACTTCCTCTCTCGCTCTCAGTACCACTCCTTTTCCCACTCCCGCAGTTACTTTCACTACTTCTCCCTCTTCCACTCCTACTAACGCTTACACCCCCATTCCCACTTCAACTCTTAGTCGCACTGCCGCTGACACCTCTACTCAAAGTTCAACTCCAACTTTCACTCCCACTGCCATCCTAACTCCCACTAACACCTCCACTCCTGGCCCAATTCCCACTCGCTTTCCCCCTACTTCTCTCAACACAAAACTGAAGGGGAAGTAAAGGGAGATAATAAACTCTTTGAAAGTTGCTTCAAATGCTGCAGGTAGACCAAAGTAAGGGAGAACGAAGTCTGCCGACTTTTCTAGAAAATGAAAATAAATAAAACACACAGAAGGAGATAGTAAATAATTACATATGGCGAATTCGGTACAAGGTGTTGTAATTCCATCAGCTGACTGCTTCTACTTGATAATTTCCAAGCAACGCCAATATGTCAGTTAATTGAAATCAATGCAATTTTTTCTTTTGACTTGACATTCTTCTGCACTCCGAATTGGGGTGAAGTCGCTTTGCTATAACCTTGTATCAAAGCGAATCAATAAAAAGTGATGGCAAAGCGAATTCAATAAAATCGCCGTCAAGTCAAAAGAAAATTTGCATTGATTTCGATCAAGGCGAATCCATACCAAGAAAATTTTAATTGATTTCGATTAACTGGCATATTAAAGTACAAGGCGCTGTATGGAAAATAATCAAGAAGAAGCAATCAGCTTTTGATATATCAACACCTGGTACTAAATTCGCCTTGATTTCGATAAACTGAAAATATTGCCTGAGTAGGCTTTGTATGGAAAACATTATTTTCCGTACAGTGCCTTGTACTTTAATATGTCAGTTAATCGAAATCAATTAAAATTTTCTTTTGACTTGAATTCTGCACGGCGAATTTTTTGAATTCGCTTTGCCACCTTCCTGGTATGGATTCGCCTTGGTGGGAAATAATCAAGAACAAGCATTCAGCTGTTGATATATCAACACCTGGTACTGAATTCGCCTTGCAAAAAGCAAAAATAGAAAAAATATAATTAGAAAAAACTAAAAGGTAAAAATTGTACGTAGCAACCTGCACAAAAACAAATATATGTAAGTATTGTCAACACCCGACAACAAAAAGAATTACATTTCTATAATTAACAGAAAAAACAGCAACAAAAAATTATCATTAAGCAATTTAAATCATATATAATTAAAAAAAAATACATAAATATGTATACGAGAGTTGCAATTTGCTAGTTTTTTATGATGATTCTGCTTTCACCTGTTTCACCCACCCGCACAGACACATTAAGATCATCTGTCTCGCAAAAAAAAAATTAAAAATGTAATTGACATAAAATTAATAAAATTACTTTGTTATTATTTTTGAGTGCTGGATTTAATTTTTTATTTATTTTTTTTATTTTGGTAACAAGTCAGTTTATTTAAAATTTTTAATTCTCACGGTTCTCATATTTTGTTATTTTATTTTGGTTTTGTTTTCAGCTGATTTCATTTATTTGATTGCATGGTCGAGGGAATTGTCAAAAGGAGATGGCAAACTCAAAATGAAACCACCACATTGGCAACATTTTCTTAACCATGCAAAAACTGCTAAGTTTTATGTTCCCATTCCATACCATTCGCACCAACACCAATACACAGATTTTGACAATTTGAACAGACATATTTTGTTATTGTACAGATGAGCCAACCATATAGTTGAACCATGGAACATTACATTTTTTTTTATTATGATGAAATAATAAAGGTGATGTCAACAACATAATCTCATTTTTTCGCCAGCTCTATTTGCCAGTATTTACTTGTACTACAAAACTTCTAAATTTTTATTGCTAAATTTTTTGTAGAAATTTGCTCAAAAAATTTTGTTTTCTGCAAAATTTTGTCTATAATCTTTTGGGAAAACAAAGTTACGTTTATGTTTATGTCTAAAAAAATCTGGTAACTGCTTACATAGTTATTATATATCTCTAAACGTATAGTAAAATCTACTCCGATCGTAGTAGAATTCAAAGTCAGTTATATGTATATGATAGACAACCCTCTAAATTATGCACGCCGAACTTGTCAGAATAAGAGAAAACGTCAACGGGGTGAGAACACCTGAATATTCATTTCATCATGTATTTTATTATATTAAATTTTGTATGAGAACCCGCAAATTCTTAGTCTTTGGAGTGTAATCATTTTGGTGAGAAAACCATCATAACGGCCGAGAGAAATCCAGACTCTGCCACTTTCGTCCTGAATTATGGGCAACATTGTCCTCGTTGCTGAAGGACGGAGGAAGTTTTATTCCGCGGTAGATTGAAAGGCTTAGAGGAGGAACTTAGCTTTGTCCAGCGGTTTCATGGCTCTGCGAATGCAGACTGGAATCAACAAAAAAAGCTATGCTACAAATAAACTTTTATCTCCCTTGTCTCTATAGATTTTTAACATTACAGGACTTGGCACTGATTTAATGTACATATGGCCATATTGTTCACGACGTGGACCTTGCATATAACACAGCAAATGGACAGCCACTTCGATGGCATAACGTTACTAGTGTCGAACCCTCAGAACTATTGGTTGCCGCGGTCGATCAGAGTCTCTGCTTCAATACAAATGCATCCGAAATTGCCTACAATGCACAAAGATGCATCAAAATCCTCAAATATGTTACATGTTTGTTTGTCTCCTTTGGTTTGGCATTTCCACAAAATTTTTGAGAGATTTTAAAACTTTTAAAAATCAAAAATGGCCGCCGCGAGGAGAGAATATTTCTATCATGTTTAAAACAAAAATCGTATAAGACGTTTATGTCAAGTGCGATTATAGATGAATCTTCTGGGTATTTTTAGCATAATTAGCAATGGTCTAGTCAGTAGTCTTTGAAATGTAGATATTGCGCTTTTTAACTGTTTTGCAAATATTAACAAGTAAGGAAAGCTAAGTTCGGGTGTAACCGAACATTACAAACTCAGCTGAGAGCTTTGGAGACAAAGTAAGGGAAAATCACCCTTTAGCAAAATGAACCTAGGGTAACCATGGAATGTGTTTGTATGACATGTGTATCAAATAAAAGGTGTTAATGATTATTTAAAACGTAGTGGGCCTTAGTTCTATAGGTGGACGCCTTTTCGAGATATCGCAATAAGGGTGGACCAGGGGTGACTCTAGAATGTGTTTGTACGATATGGGTATCAAATTAAAAGTATTAATGAAGGTTTTAAAAGGGAGTATCCCTTAGTTGTATATGTGAAGGCGTTTTCGAGATATCGACCAAAATGTGGACCAGGGTGACCCAGAACATCTTCTGTCGGGTACCGCTAATTTATTTATATATGTCATACCACGAACAGTATTCCTGCCAAGATTCCAAGGGCTTTTGATTTCGCCCTACAGAACTTTTTCATTTTCTTCTACTTAATATGGTAGGTGTCACACCCATTTTACAAAGTTTTTTCTAAAGTTATATTTTGCGTCAAAAAACCAATCAAATTACCATGTTTCATCTCTTTTTTCATATTTTTTCGTAATTTTCAATTTCGAAAAAGTGGGCGTGGTCATAGTCAGATTTCGCCCATTTTCAATACCAAGAAAAAGTGAGTTCGGATAAGTACGTGAACTAAGTTTAGTTAAGATATATCGATTTTTGCGCAAGTTATCGTGTTAACGGCCGAGCGGAAGGACAGACGGTCGACTTTGTATAAAAACTGGGCGTGGCTTCAACCGATTTCGTCATAGAATCTATGTCCGTACCAAATTTCACAAGGATTGGTAAATTTTTGGTCGACTTATGGCATTAAAAGTATTCTAGACGAATTAAATGAAAAAGGGCGGAGTTACTCCCATTTTGAAATTTTCTCTTATCTTTGTATTTTGTTACACCATATCATTACTGGAGTCGAATGTTGACATAATTTACTTTTATACTGTAAAGATATTAAATTTTTTGTTAAAATTTGAGTTAAAAAAAAAAAATTTTAAAGTGGGCGTGTTCATCATCCGATTTCGTTAATTTTTATTTAGCACACATATAGTAATAGGAGTAACGTGCCTACCGAATTTCATCATGATATCTTCAACGACTGCCAAATTACAGCTTGCAAAACTTTTAAATTACCTTCTTTTAAAAGTGGGCGGTGACACGCCCATTGTCCAAAATTTTTCTAATTTTCTATTTTGGGTCATAAGGTCAACGCACCTACCAAGTTTCATCGCTTTATCCGTCTTTGGTAATGAATTATGGCACTTTTTCGGTTTTTCGAAATACCAAATTTCATCAAGATACCTCAAAATTTACTCACGTTATCGTGTTTACAGACGGACGGACACTGCTAATTGGATTTATTTTTTCACCCAGATCATTTTTATGTATAGAAGTCTATATCTATCTCGATTAGTTTATGCCGTTACGGATTACCGTTATGCGAACAAAGTTAATATACTCTATGAGCTCTGCTCAGCTGAGTATAAAAATTTACTTCACTACAATTTCAGTTGTTCTCTAGATTATGTTGGGGTACAGTTAATGTTGTTGTTGTGTTTGTCCTAACGGGGAAATTTAGGGCGTTGGTAGTGCTGTGCACTTATGCAGTTAAATGGTGGAACAGGAGAGTTTCCAAGGTATTCGCTACTGGCACAAGGAGTGATATCGGTCGATGTGAGTAACATGGTTTTCCAAGCTTTAGGGGTGGCTTTAGTAAAGGATCCTCGCCATTTTCCATTGCACTGCAATGACAAATGGCGTCAACGATAAGGTAAATACTCCTTTATCTCCAAGGTCTTTAAGCAATAAGCAGGATACAGTTTTTTAAATACTCTTCCCATTTAGCACGTTTGTGTTCATTTACCAGCCGCATAATATTCAAGATGAGATTCCTAATATAAGGGTCTCTAGGGTCGAGCTGTCTCGCTAGGTCACGTTTTCTTGCTAGCGCTGCAACTTCAGCAGGGAAGTGCGGTATGATTTCGGGTATTCTACCGGTGTGTCGAAGAAAAGTTGTGATGACTTTTGCGGAACGAGCGCCTGCCTTGTCGGCCATCCGTCGGAATGGGAAGAACAGCGAAAGATTGATTTGTGAAAGTTTTGTTTTCTTCCTGATTTGTTTTTTTTTTATTACATGTCCACCGTTCCGAGGTGATATGAAGTTTGCTGAATCCTGAATAGGGAGGACTGTGGGCAGGTGGTCCGTGGCTTATGTAAGCAGCGGCTGCCATTCAACGCAATTTATGATTCCTGCGCTTACGATGGAATTGTCTGGCAAGCTGTGACAATTTCCTGCAATTCGAGTGGGGGCATTGCCATTTATCGTGCAGAATGTCGTATTTTCTATTTGCTGTGCTAGTCCCCTGCCTCTGTCAGCTATCAGGTTGGAATGACAGAGGTCGTGGTGGCCGTAAAATGGCTAAGAATAGGACAACCATCTTAGTATCTATGGTCGGTGGCAATAATCGCCTAAGTGATAAAAGGATAGAATATAGGCGATTATTTTTTGTGACCCCCAGATATAATAGTATGGCTATCTAAATTATTTGCCCGCATATGCAGCAAAACCACTCCCTTGTAGCTTTCCGAAGCAAGAGAGTATGGAGCAGTGCAGTTGCAAGGAGCTGCTGCGAGGATGACAATTTGTAGGATGATGTTACAGTTAAATTAAAGCCCTTTGTAGGGAAAAAAATACCAGTAGCTCCGGTACCGGCTGTCGTGGGAAGCGGGATACAGTAAGTCGAAGTTGTTATGAAGTAGGGTTTTGCATGAGGTTCAAGCAGCTCACTACTTCCGGTCGCTTGCGGACAAGTATCCTCTGGCTAGCCACTAAACATACGTTTAGTGGTGAGCTAATGTGAGAAGGCGACAACCTGGCTAGGATACTATGCCATAATCAGTTTAAGGGCTAGCTGGGAGATCTGTCGTCGGCAGTGTTTGTCCACCACGAGGTGCGGCTGCAAGCGGGCGTCTGTCTTGAATCAAGCGGCTCGCTATATAAACGTGTACATAATGTTTTCATCCCCGCTGAGCGGGTTATGCGCTGGGCTTGGGGCCAGCCACGGCAAACCACACTCCAATGAAAAACTCAACAACGCCTCGGATTACACTATGAACACATTCAATATATGTGAGGTCTTCATCACCGGACCTAAGACTCCTTGCCAGCTCCTGCTTGATTTATACTAAAGAAGTATGTTTGATGCATTCTAATCTAAGGCCCGGTTATTCAGTGCGAGTTTAAACTTCAGTTAAAGTTGACTAGAGTTTAACCCTGCCACTTCGGCCGCTTAAGTTGAGATGAGCAGCAAAATTTGTTGTTATCGAACAAAGTGGCAAGGTTAAACTCTAGTCAACTTTAACTGGAATTTAAACTCGCACTGAAAAACCTAGCCTAAGGATTACTAAAGAATATGTTATGTAGCATAATTTTAAAGTGTCAGGTTTGTTAGCTATGCTCTATACTAAAGTTATTAACCGAATCTTATTTTCCCTATTCCAAAGAATGTATAAGATTTATTCTACGTTTCCTTGCCAAAGCAGAATTGCGGGGCAACTTTCTACTTTATCTTTTCCTTCGATTGATCTTCTTGTCTTCTTTGAATATTGAGTTTCTGTCTGAGGCTGCACTTTTTTGTTTTGCACCTTTCAACCAAAAGCAGCAAGCACAGAATAAAACAAGTAAAGGTGTCTAAGTTCGGGTGTAACCGAACATTATATACTCAGCGTGAGATTCAATTGCACATTTCATTTCAGATAAATTACTTTTCTACATAACACGTGGCACCGCCCGTTAAAAAAAAAATGTCTCCCCATTTCCTCTTACAATAAAACTTGACAAGTGAAATATCATCGATTCAAAACTATTTTTTGCTAAGTCTTTAACCGATCCCGTCCATTTTTACTAGAAATATTTTCTGATATAAGGAAAATATGTATACACAATTTCACTACGATATGTTACTTTTCTTCTAGTTATGGCTCCAGAAATATAAAAAAATTGCTTCATAAAAGGGGCGGAGCCACGCCCTTTTTTAAAATTTTATGTTCTTCCTATTTATTGTTATAAATAAACTTTGGAAATGAAATACCACTGATATAAAGCTCTTAGATATAGCTTATTTTATTCGTCCACGACCCTTTTAAAAATCTTTTATATAAAAGTGGGCATGGTCCTTGACCGATTTCTTTAATTTTTCTTCAAAGCATTCCTTATAGTAAAGGCAACCGGTCTGCCAAATTTTGTTACGATAGGTTTAACGATTTTTGATTTATGATTAATAATATTTGTAAAATTGATTTTGTCACAAATGGGCGGTGCCACGTCCATTTAAAATTTTTTTTCAAATTTACATCAAGAGTCTCAATATCAGTCCACACGTGAAATTTCAACATTCTAGGTGTATTATTTACTAAATAATCAGGTTTTTTGTGTTTTCCAAAATGTTATATATATAAAAAAGTGGGCGTGGTTATCATCCGATTTCGCTCATTTTCAATACGAATCTATTCTGGGTCCAGATAAGCTCGTGTACCAAATTTGGTGAAGATATCTCAATATTTGCTGAAGTTATCGTGTTAACGGACAGACGGACGGACGGACATAGCTCAATCAAATTTTTTTTCGACACTGATGATTTTGATATATGGAAGTCTATATCTATCTCGATTTCTTTACACCTGTACGTCATCCAATCAAAGTTAATATACTCTATGTGCAAAGCACGCTGAGTATAAAAAAAGTACGAAACACAACAATGAGTTAAGACAAGACCGATAAAAAAAAAAACAGCAACAACTAAACGCTAACGTAGGTACTTTTCACTTTGGTTAAAAGAAGTTCACGACGAAGCAGAAACAGTATGTATTCATATATGAAAACACGAGCGAGCCATTAATGTTTGGGGAAAACTTGAGCACAAATGTAAAAGCTAAAAATAAAAATACAAACAAAAAAAAATAGTGCCCCTCATGCAAAATAAGAAAGCAGAACGCAGGACTGTGGCAAAGCAAAGTAATCCAAAAGTGCCAGACAAATGGAGAAGAGAAAATATTTCACAAAAGCCGGTTTGTTTGTCGCAGGTTTGCCAGTTTTCGAGTATGTCGCATTTGGTAGAAAGGTGGGCAAGCATATACATATGAACATAAGTATTATGTATGTAGGTAAATTTGTAGAGTAGATTGTTCGACGGCTGATATTTGGTTATGCTACCAGCTCTGAGGGATTTACTGGGACATAAAAGTGTGGAGCGCTCTGAGAGTGCCATATTCAAACAAATGTTTTGTGGGAGCAACGTTAAACGAAGTTTTTGTTATTGTTGTTTCTGCAATATGCTGCAACTAACGCAGTTGGCTGTTGTTGCGTGGAGTTAGTGCGACTGTAAAGTTGAAAGGCTTTTGCTCACCAGTGTCAAATATGTAGGTAGACTGCATAAATTTATTATTAATTTTTTATTTACTTTGTACCTATCTATTCACAAAATAAAGAGGCGCTATTAATATTTATTTAAACGTAATAACTGAAAGTATTACCCACTGCCCCTCGGCAGTGATTTGGCAAACAATCCAAGTCTATTTCGCAATGAAAACCTTCTCGGTGAAAATCATCTGCCATACAGATGCCGTTCGGAGTCGGCATAAAACATGTAGGTCCCACGTCCCGCCAATTTGTAGAAAAAATTAAAAGGAGTCCGACACAATTTGTAAGAGAAGCTCGACCAAAAACCTTTCCGGAGGTAACCCACGCCAATTATTTATATTTTTATTTTTAAGTTTTCATAATGAGAGAAGGTTATATTGGTCAGTCCGTAATAATCGCCGATAGACTGAATATAGTATTCGTTTAGTATATTAAATGTGACATGGACTGGTGTGGTCATGAAAAAAGCACAGTTTCGGTGTCGGAAAAAGAGAGTTTGTCGCCAAGTACTTACTTTCACGCCTGTGAACGAACGTCTTGTCGCTATCCGCGAACTATGAGGTGAATGACGCACTCTATAAACGCTTAGAACGCACATACGAGCGCAGCCCCGCCATGGTATGGTATAAAGTCGTGATTGGCGACTTTAACGCCAGGGTGGGCAAAGGTGTTTTTGGGTCGACGCGCGAAAATTTAACCTCTACAAATTGAACCTATCCTTATGAACTGAGGCTCGTCGATTTTGCCGGTGCATGCATAAAAATATTCATCAAGTCACAGGGCAATCCACAGACCGATCGAAATACACGCAATCAGATCGACCACGTTGTGATAGATGAACGGCAAGCCACGAGTGTTTTAGATGCGCGCACAATTCTAAGCCCTAACAACGACTCAGAGGAAAGCTTAACATCAAAAGGCTGCAATCGCAATACACTGCCAATGAATACGCGACTCGACTCTCGTCCTGCAATCTTAGAACAAGTCAGCCCGACGGAATGCAGCGGGCATCTGATTGATGAATCAACACCGCCCAGGGCCTTAAGGAGTCAACTCCGTAAGCATTATGAGGATATACGGCATCTGAGAAATCAGCCGTATGAAGCCAAAAAACACAAGCATGTCCTCAGTGAACTCCACAAACAGGGGTCGGACCTTTATGCCAGGAATTGCCCGGTAAATCCAGTACTCAAAGAACAGTACCCAAAACTTGCGGAAGAGGAACGCACACTCCCCAGGAAACGCGAGTCACTCTAGCTCAACTTCGATCTGGATATTGTAAACTCTTACCTATCCAGTATCAACCCCGACATACAAAATGTATGCCCTGCATGCAACGTGTTCTCACATGACACCAACCATCTATTTAATTGTAATGTGGAGCCAACGCCTCTAACACCCCTCTCATTATGGTCCACCCCTGTTGAAACAGCAAGTTTCCTTGGACTCCCGTTAGAGGATATTGACGACAATTGTGATCGATCACACCTATTGGATGGGGCGAAGCACTGCTACAACAACAATAACAACAACAACAGCGGAATGCAGCAGCAGTGGGGCATATCTCTAAATGCCTCGAAATAAAAGACGCTGCCTACGGGGCTACAATAAAAGCGAACGCAACAAGAAGAGTGTGCGAGTGCTTTATTGAAAGAAAAAAGCAGAGGCAGAAAGGCGTGAGTGCAAGGAGCCTGAGCTTCTAGCCACCAGGAATAACGCCCGTAAATTATATCGAAAAATTCGGGCACAGGCGGGAGGTTTTAAGTCCGGGCCAAACTACTCCAAGAAAGAAAACTGGGACCTTGTAACCGATGCCCTAGAGAGTGCTTTGATTATGGAGGGAATACTTCTCTGCCCTCCAAGACCACGAGGTATAATCTTCTATAACATACGAGACAACTTAAGAGTCTTTACTTTTCACTAATTTAACGCGATGCTCGAGTTTTAAATAAGTCGCCGCCTCCTGTTTTTGGTATATTTAGAGTATGTATAACGCTTGCAATGAGTAAATAAACCATGTGAACCATTGACATTTTTATAATCTTGCGAATTTATACTCACCATACCCTGTACTTTCAATCCACCTCTTCTCACCGGAAACGGAGTATATACAAAACATAACCTATACCCTATACTTAGTTAAGTGCGTTGAGAATACGATACAAAAACTGAAACTACGCAGCATACACAATAGGTCTAAAATACATGGATACATGCAGCCAAAGACCACAGGAATAGACACTGCTGTGTGAGTCTTTTGGACAAGTCAACCTGTCTGCGTGCGTTATTAATTTTTTGTTTGTTTATTTTCTTGCATTTTTTATTTCAGGCATTGAAACAAATTTACCGCTTTTCTCGCATCAGATGCACAAACGAAATATTAAAAGTCTGCAGAAAAAATTTCAGTTATGTTTCTCAATTACATCTTTCAAGATTGTTTTATTCGAAAAATTAAAAAACAAAAATCTTCCATAACTTGTCAACCAATTATTGAATCCATGACATGGCATATCTATCCAATCAATCACTTAAACACACACACAAATACACACCTATTTGCACTATTGTTCCCAGCTCTAGTACTGCTCTGGTAGTTAGTATCGCTGCTGGTGTTTTCAATGAAAGAAAGGTGCTGCGCAACTTAAGCACTAAAACAATTTTCCAATAAAACCATTCACTAACACACCAATTTCTTGCTCTTTTAAACTGTTTCACAATTTTAAGCTGTTTCTCAATTAAGCTAAGCTGGCTACTGACTAACTAGCTTGATGACTTTTGCTGGCAGTTAGTGGGTTGGCTTGACTTTCTTCAAGCACCGAATGGGCCACTTTTCAACCGCGAACTAATTTGTCCGCATTCGTCGATGTCGTGATTCACTCTGAATCATGGCATAAGCCAACAGCGAGCAATAACTACCAAAGTACGTTGTATGAGAGAGCATTACGCAGCGGCAATCTATCTCATCCAGGCGAGCGAAGAGTAGATGAAAGCAGGAAAGATGATATGGAGAAGCAAAATAAACGGCGAGGTTGGAAGTCCCTCACACCACAAAATACTAGTTAGTTTGCAAACCATACAGTATTAGCTAAGTGAACTGTATTCATACAAGTAATTAGGTGTTTAAGTATTTACTGAAATTATATCTTATCCTACTAAGATCGACATAGTGCATGTTAGAAATGTCAATCGAAATTTCGGTTAATCTTGGTTAAATCCATCCTGGTTAGTTTATTGTTTGCTTCTCGCTATTGTCATTTTTCTCTTATCTCTGTTTCCTAATTCTACTGGCATTCAATATATTCTTATTATCCCTTCATTCTCGTCTTATTTGTTTTTCTATTGTTAGTATTCCTCTTATTTTCCCAAGGCTCTTCCTATCAGGTTTGTCTTGTTGGTGTTTGTTGTACCGGCAAATTATATAAATTTTTTTTAAAGTTTACCAATTTAAATCCTTAACTAATTTGAAAAATGAATTGAAGTTCCATATTTCACCTGTCATCCTACGACGTTGGACTAATTTGCCCATGTCTCTAAAGGGAGAAGACTTAAGGGTCACAGTGGGCATACTAACTGGACACTGCCTTCTCGCGTCACATGCTTACAAGTTAGGCTTAGTCAGTAATAGTAAATGTAGGAAATGCGAGCTGCAGGAAGCATTGAGTCAGTTTTTTTGTTGGCGAGGCGAAGGCAACAGACACCAGGGGCGGCAGAGTTACAAGATATCGAGGCAGTTATCAAGCTTGGTCCTAGAAAACTTCTAGTATATGCCAAGAGGTCAGAGTTCTTCTATAACATAAGTCCTGGAACCCAAAGCTTCACTGGCTACGTCATGTAATGAGAATGGGAGTATTTCAATCGACACCGCAGTTTGGAAGCAGACGAAGGGGGAGACGACCACTGAGTTGGGAGGAAGGAGGAATTGGCTTCAGTTATCGCGAAACAGGGCAATCTGGCGTGACTTGTTACGGAACGGCCAATACCGCTTAGGCGATTAAGTGTCAATTAATGATGATGATAATGAAGTCCTGCAACCTAATTGGGGGCTTTCAGTTTGGTTGTTTTCAGGTACAACAATGGACACCTTCAGTCTATATCAGGTCTTTAATGACCGGTCAGTTCCAGCCTAACCTTATAATTTCAAATAAGTATAACCATTTTAACTAGCTTACTCAGATACGATATTAATAATGGATCCGCTGAGAACCGAAACGATACGACTGTTTTAACAGAATG
This sequence comes from Eurosta solidaginis, assembly GCF_040869045.1. Classification (NCBI taxonomy): domain Eukaryota; kingdom Metazoa; phylum Arthropoda; class Insecta; order Diptera; family Tephritidae; genus Eurosta; species Eurosta solidaginis. Next base: position 203,351,151 of record NC_090323.1, on the reverse strand, counting down.
TCAGAGATACGAAATTTTTAACAAAACTCTGTTACTGCTTTTCTGTTACGAAAGATCCTGGCCGCAAAAGTCGGTTCGAAATTTTTGAAAAGGCACACAAACTTTCTTAAAATCGAATTGTTTAATGATTCGAAGCTTTTCTGGAAGCAAACGAGCTCAAGAAATTTTGTCGTTTCATTTAGCTAGGTTCGACTGTAGACCCTTTTATACAAACAAACAAGTCTTATTTTGTTTCTCTCGTTCACATTCTTGCTCTTTCTCTCGTTGACACACTTCACGAGTATAACTCCCGTGTTTAACGAGACTTTAGCTCAAAGCGCATGCACTGCATTAACACCTTGCCAAGTTTGTATAAACTGCCGCAATAACAGTTACCATTGCGACCTCACTGTTCAGATTAATTGGTTGGCTTTAGACTCCTTAATACAACAAATACACAATGTTTGGTATGTATGCATGCAAAATTACACATCAAGTTTGCCCCCAATTGTCAGCACTAAATATGTTGTTGCTTTTACCAGTATTTTTACCTAACACAAAGTAACATCTGTGTACAAGGTTACTGTTGCTGTAGGTATTTTTGAGAAAAAGGGCTCCTGGCCTGAAATGCAAACGAGAACACGACAAGGCGGTTACAGAAAAGCCAGTCAAAACACGTCGCTGAGAGAAGGAAAACAAGGACCGCGGAAGAGTCTTACAAAACAGCGGGCAAACATGCAAAAAGAAAGTAATGCATTTGTTAGGCTCAGTCTCCATACTAAGAACTCTCTCTCTCTCTCTCTCTGTTTCTCTATTAAACATACCTAATTTAGTTAGTTCTCTATCTTTAGAAACCTACACAAGGTAGATATTTTCGCTTCCTTGAAAAATTGGTGTGGGTGTTTGGGTGTAGTGTAACAGAAGCGACGAAAATACACCAAAATATTTGCCGGGTAAATAGTTAACGAACCGGCAACAAAGAGAACCAGTATCAACAGTATAGTGCAAAAATATGTAATGACATATTGAATATACAAAAGTTATGGTATATACATACTTTTGTCTATCAGCAGCAATCTTATTGCATTAGTAATAGGGAAAACTTTAAATTGTATTTGATTAGGGGAAAATCATGAATTTTACAATGTACAACTAGGAGTGTTTTTTATTTATTTATTTATTTTTTAAAGCACTTGTGTGCTAATTGATACAGCGGACAATCACGACATGCCACTATAGAAATAAACCATTAGTAAACGAAGAGGACGAAAATGGAAAAAAGAGAATCATGAAGTTGTGAAATTTTTTAGCTAATAGAGCAATGGAGCAGGGGAAAAGATGCGTCATCACATCGTGGCTTCTTAAGCTAGTGCTCAAAGTAAGTACGTTTTGCTGGTAGTCTAGAAACATGGCTCAGTGTTTTTTTGTTCTATATATTGATTTGCGAAATTTTTTGTTATATATCGTAATTGTGATAATTTGCCAATGAATATAATATTAATATATTTATTGTTCTGCGGCCACCGTGGTGTGATGGTAGCGTGCTCCGCCTATCACACCGTATGCCCTGGGTTCAACTCCCGGGCAAAGCAACATCAAAATTTTAGAAATAAGGTTTTTCAATTAGAAGAAAATTTTTCTAAGCGGGGTCGCCCCTCGGCAGTGTTTGGCAAGCGCTCCGGGTGTATTTCTGCCATGAAAAGCTCTCAGTGAAAACTCATCTGCCTTGCAGATGCCGTTCGGAGTCGGCATAAAACATGTAGGTCCCGTCCGGCCAATTTGTAGGGAAAATCAAGAGGAGCACGACGCAAATTGGAAGAGAAGCTCGGCCTTAGATCTCTTCGGAGGTTATCGCGCCTTACATTTATTTTTTTTTTTTATTTTTTTTTATATTTATTGTTATTTTTTATATTTTATATTAACCACGAAACGCAATAATGACATTTTCGCAGAACAGTTTTAGGCGGAAAAAAAGAATTTATTTGCATTCTCAGCAGCAAATGCCGATTCATTTGAATATAAGACCTAGTTCACATATAACGAGATTATGTTCATTTTCGTAGTTAACTCCTAATCGTTAATTAAATAACTAGATTTTCCATATAACTTTTCCCTTCGATAATCGGCAATTACGAAACTATTTTAGAGATGCGAATTTTTGTTCATAGAAAACACAACACCTCTAGAGTGTAATCTCTAATTGGAAGCACGAAATAAAAGAGAAACTTGAAAATTTGACAGATTATGATCTAGTTCCTAAGTATGGAACATATGTAGCCGCGTACATTATCTGTTGAAAGTTTACTATAGATTAGTGAATGTGTAAACGTGATCTAAGTTTTCATTTCGTTCGTCCGGTCATGGCCATTTTCCAAACAAAATCATTACTTTGTTCGCGTATCCTGACAGTTCCTGGGTTGATTAACAGTCAGAATAGCTCAGGGTTGAGGTTATGGATAGGTAATTTCAGCATGATCCGTGGTGTGAGGAATTTACGGTCTAGTGCTTCAAGTGCAGAAAGAAGCCTGCTTATCTATCAAGAAACAGGAAAACATAGTGTCGTACAATTTAGGTGATTTTGAGTATGTTGATATAGCTCGCAAGCCGTAAGTTAAGCAAAGAACAACAGCTGAGATTTTATTTGCAAGATATTTTGTCAGTGTGAATGATCACCATGTATTTTCCATTTAAAATTTTTCATATATTTCTGTTAAGCCAATTAGCGACACATACAAATTTGGGAAGGGATCTAGAAAATTTGGTTACACAATACAAGATGTCTTATCTTTATATATAAGCAGTAAAGGTATCATTCGTAACGAAACAACCGTTATGAGCAGATATGGTTTTTGTTCAGTTCACTGCTGCAAGTCTCTTGATCTGAAACCAAAAATATTCCACTTCTGAATTGAAACAATTTTAAAAACTTTGAAAACCTGAAATGTGTAGATATAAAAATAAGGTTTATTAAAGGTATAGGACCAAAATTTTTAGAAACTCGAAATAGAAATTAGTAAAAACATAATATAAAAATTAATACAAACATAAAATAATATTTGAAATAAAAAAAATATTAAAAACAAAAGAACATATTAGAATAACTTAAATTAATATAAAAAAAAATCATCAACCAAAACAAACAACAGATACATATATGTCGAATACAAAAACAGAGATTGTTGGGACTCTCACAAATGCGCATTAAAATATATATATATATACAAATGAAGGAGAGAAAGTTTAATTTGGTTTTCCTATGAATAACTTCATCACCACCCCAAATGCTTACGTTATTTCGTATTTGTGTGTGCATAACTAGCGCTGGAGGACAAATAAGTCGTTGCCGAATGAGCAGCAGCAAAAGTAATGGATTTTCCCCATGCGTCAGCACTTGCGAAACTAAAATAGGCAACTACTAGGAAAATGAGTTTAGTAATGAAAATACCATAACACCACATCTATTCAATAAACCCCAACGCCCACACTGTAGTGAGAGATATCCTTCGGCGCGCCTTTGCTTTCACTCAATGAAATCGGGACATTGGTAAATTAACAAGCTGATTGTTGAATGGCGCGACGTATAAAAATATGTATGTATAGAAATGTGAAATGCGCCGCAAAAATGACCTGGCAAAATGAATACCACATCCCAACCCAATTACCCAACAATTCATTGAGCGTGTTTTTAAAAATCACAGATGAAATAAACATGGATACGTGGTAGTTAGTGAATGGACATGGGAAAGCCATGGGGGGAATAGCTCTTAAGCTTAACACCTTTCTATGTATGTATATACTAAATGAAATGATTGAATAGAAAATTAATTTGAGATCAAATTTTATAATTTCAAAGAAATGGCGTAAATGTCGTAATCTATAGAACATGCAATGTAAATTAAATATATTGAAAACACAAAATAGATGGGTGAATAGGTAAATCTACACGTTGATCTGAGTTTTACAGTTAACTTTGATACACCATGGCTTGTTAATTTCAACGCCCGAATTCTTTTCAGACAACCAGAATTGTTGTTATACAAGGGGCGCACCTCAAATTTTTCTTTATATGCATGTATGCTTCAACAGGACAGAAATCAAAGGGGTAAGAATCCACAGAGCAAGTACAAGTTCAGCGGCTCAAGCTGACATGGCTGTTTTGCTGGACTTTGTGGAGCACAGGAATTTTTGTCACCATCTTAAGTAGAATACTGTAATTTGACTACCCAGGGCCGTAGAAAGAAAATCCGGGCCCGGGACTAAACAATTTACGGTCCCCCTATAAAACGTCCACTAATACCTTTGATTAACTTGAATTAATGGCGTCTCATTCACGAATCATTATTGATGGATTACATCAAAAATAATGTTTGCCACATCAACTAAATGATTTTTTCAAGGTTCGAATCGAGCTCAAGGCCAGAACAATAATTTTTTTCTAATGATAATCACCCCTATTCTGCATTTCGATTACGTTCCCGTTCTACGCTCCGCTTTAATCGAAGTTTGGTATTCTGCATTACGACGGAATCGTAAAGAGAAGAGGAAAAGCAAATGGTTTTTCGAAATCAGCTGTTAGTACGGAATGTGTGAACATTGGAACAAAATAAATTAAAGAAGATTTGTAAAAAGCACTGAAAAACGTTTATATTTTATTATCCACGCCATTTTGTACAAAAAAAAGCAATAGAATATATTGCCGCAGTGTTATATTTTTTTGAGTGAAGTGCTTTCATAATTGTAAGTGTGTTTTTGTCGTTCTTTTGGCCAATTCCCTGCCGTGGCCACCAAGTTTTGTTAAAACGGATTCCTGCACGAATATAGTTGATATTTTCTGAATTTTAAGGATGCTAATTTCATTGCACTGGCCTAAAATACTTTATAAAGGTTTATTTATTCTTTCCGCAAGGATTGTTTACGTTTTCGCTTCACATTCCTCTACGCCGGCAGCTTGATTTAGCATATAACTGGACCCAACGAACAGACACAAATTATAGTTGTCTATTATAATGGAATCAATAGCCGCGGCATTATTTATTGAGTTGGAAAGCAACGCATACGAAAATTGCCAGGCGAGATTGCGAAATTTGTGTAATCCATTTGAGACGAGTGACGAATTATAAGAAATTGAACTTAAAAGTGGTAAAGTTTAATGACTTATTTTCTTATTTAGGTTCAAAAAAAACTTTCGACTTAACAAGGATGCTTTCAGGTATGTGTTAGATACTTTTGCGGGGCAAATACGTCCAAGGACTTCGACATCGACTTGTTGTTTTTGACCTGGAACCATATAAAAAACAATCATCATCAAGCCTTCTACGTTTCTTAACAAGTTTTACTTGCATTTTTGTTAAAATTTTGTTATAAATTAATAAAAAAATAAAAATAAAATATTTTTCCGCCAACTAATTTGCAACTTAGAAAAACGGAACTACGATCGAAATGCAGAATACAAAAAATCGAACGATTCGAAGTTGGATCGAAAGAGATTGGAACACAGAATACCAAAATTGCCAAATCGAAAAAATTCCAATCCAAGTCGAAATGCAGAATAGGGCTGAATTATTGTTATTTTTTAATTTTTCTAAATTTGAAAAATTGTATTTTGTTTTTGGAATAGTAAGTAGAAAATTTTTCAGACAACCTGCCATAGCTGCGCAGATAGATCCATTTCGAAGGGTGCAGTACGCTTTAGGCATGCTGCGCTAACCATTTACAGCGGTGGTTTGCTTGACTGGGTCTATCTGCGCAGCTATGGCAGGTTGTCTGAAAAATTTTCTACTTACTATTCCAAAAACAAAATACAATTTTTCAAATTTAGAAAAATTAAAAAATAACAATAATTATCATTAGAAAAAAATTATTGTTCTGGCCTTGAGCTCGATTCGAACCTTGAATGATTTATCAATAGGCCGATAAAAACAAAAACAATTGTTAATAAACCATGAGCACTTGGGAATGTCAAACAAAGTAATTGACAATAAACAAAAATCCAGCATTATCAGTGATTTGCACCAGATGGCGCAACACTGAATAAACATAGTTGGTAAAAAGGAATAGAAGTAGCAAATTTGCCAGTCAAGCAAACCACCGCTGTATAGCTAAATGGTTAGCGCAGCATGCCTAAAGCGTACTGATGATGAAGGCTTAGCACCCTTCGAAATGGATCTATCTGCGCAGCTATGGCAGGTTGTCTGAAAAATTTTCTACTTACTATTCCAAAAACAAATACAATTTTTCAAATTTAGAAAAATTAAAAAATAACAATAATCGTCATTAGAAAAAAATTATTGTTCTGGCCTTGAGCTCGATTCGAACCTTGAATGATTTATCAATAGGCCGATAAAAACAAAAATAAATGATTTTTGGACTAAGAGCGGACAATAAAATTAACACAGAATATTTTCTATTTATACTATTTTATTGTAACGTAAAAGTCTCTTTTAACAGCCACATATTGTTTCAAATAATCTTTTCTAGTTATTTGGTAACATTTTAATACATTTCTGATAAATTTAATGATGATTATAAATTTTAATTATTCAATATAGTAAGTTCGGATATCAAAGAGTGGCTTTTCTTGCTTTTTTCGCTGCAAAATTTATAATAATATCAAAATTGTCAAGTCCTGAAACTGGCTCTTGATATGAACACGATCTATGAAAGTTTTTGATTCTTGGAAGGACGCTGAAGGAACGTTCTGCACTAGCTACGGTGACAGGTACAGTGCAAAAGATACGTAAAGCAACCCAATTGTTGGGGAAAATTGTATACAGATTTTGAACATATGTAGATGGCAGCCACCGGCCACCGTTGTGTGATGGTAGCGTGCTCCGCCTACCACACCGTATGCCCTGGGTTCACACACCGGGCAAAGCAACATCAAAATTTTAGAAATAATTTTTTCAATTAGAAGGAAATTTTTCTAAGCGGGGTCGCCCGTCGGCAGTGTTTGGCAAGCGCTCCGGGTGTATTTCTGCCATGAAAAGCTCTCTGTGAAAACTCATCTGCCTTGCAGATGCCGTTCGGAGTCAGCATAAAACATGTAGGTCCCGTCCGGCCAATTTGTAGGGAAAATCAAGATTAGCACGACGCAAATTGGAGAAGCTCCGCCTTAGATCTCTTCGGATCTTTATCAAATTTGCTTCGTAAATGTGTTTTAACTGAATTATTTCGCATTCAAAATTTGAGAAATGTCCGACTTGTATATTTCGACAAATTTTGCTGCGCTCGCCCGAACCTTAGTTTCATCGATGTCTTCACATTGCCACAAAAAAGAAAACGTCTCGCTCAAATTTCTCATAGCTGCAAATCATTCAGTAATGCTGATTACCGAATCAGCGATCACCAGGAATGTATTGTTTTTAAAATCAGACTCTGAATCATCCGTAATCATCTCATTTAAATTGTCTTCAGAACGTCTTTTGGGTTTTTTCTTTCGAATGTCCGGAAACTTTGGCGAGATGTTCAATTGAATAGCAACTGTTTTGCTTTCGTTTAAAATTGTTTCCCATTGGATCCTGATCAACTTCAAATCAGTTAATAAGGCATCTAGATGTCGCACCTCAACATCTATGGTGGCGTTTCTAACTTGGAGGACCACGTTTCTTTCATTAATGGTAGTCAGTATTTTGAACCTAGTTGAGATCAGCGATTTTCTGACCAGTGTTTTGGTTACAATTCAAGAAAGCCAAAAACCGTTCTTGAATTGTAAAATTTGTTGCTTTCGAATTGAAATGGAGTTAGCTCAAAATGAACGTAGTCAACGTGACTAGCATCAGGCATAGCATCAACGATAATAGGAAAATACTTGCACAAATTTCTATAAACTCGTTCTGAATGCCTTGAGAAAGATAGTGAACTTGTAAACGTTTTTACTGCTGTTGTGACATCCTAACTTTTTTCAAATGATCTCTAAGTATCGGATCATAATGGCTGATGAAATCTTAGATGCCCAAAAAAATGTCCATCGTTTCGTTCACCAAGATATGTACCTTCGCCTTTGAAAGCTAGACCTCTTTCACTCAAAAATAAAATAGTGTCCAAAATTCTATATAAAATTTCTTTCCACTTTTGAGTTTCAGTGATTAGCTGTTCATTGGTAAGTTTATCAATTGTAGCCTCCTTTTGAATTAGATTTTGCAAAGATCGCCATTGAATGTAACATTTAATGTGATCTTGTGTATTTTCGTGTCATGGCAGTTTATAGTATAGCTTCTTCCATACCTGGAATTTCGATTATCCGCACAACAAATTTTAGGTCGATTTAAAGTATTGGTGCTTAACAGACGACATGGTTGGCAATAAAAAGCATTGCTACTGGCACTCCACACTAACCAGTCACGCTCCACTTTCTCTCCGTTTGGCAAGATTCTGTTTAACAACGAGGTAGGAAAGGCCTCGTCATGACAATCACTGGAAAAATAACAGGACACTTTTGATGACCTCGACGAATTATTTTGTTGACTTCTTCAGATCGAAAAAACTCATTATTCACGATACTGATATCGAAGTCGTTTAAATAATGACTTTGATACAGAGTTGGTGGTATTGTTCATCAGTGCCACCACGAAAACTTTACGATTTCGGATTCAAGAAACATACATTTTTGTTTGATGTTTTTATTGTCTCCTCAGGCCCAGGCAAAAAATCATTATCAATATTCGTTGCTTTTCAAATTCGGCTTAAAATATGCACATGGAACAACTAAAGACTCTCCTGAATTAAAATAAAAATGCCTTGGTACCTCTAAATCGCGGGCCCCCTGAGAAACACATTTTTGTTTGATGTTTTTGTTGACTCCTCAAGCCCAGGCAAAAAGTTATCAATATTCGTTGCTTTTGAAATTCGGCTTAAAATTTGCACATGGAACAACTAAAGACTCTCCTGAATTAAAAAAAAATGCCTTGGTACCTCTAAATCGCGGGCCCCCTGAGAAACACATTTTTGTTTGATGTTTTTGTTGTCTCCTCAAGCCCAGGCAAAAAATTATCAATATTCGTTGCTTTTGAAATTCGGCTTAAAATTTGCACATTGAACAACTAAAGACTCTCCTGAATTAAAAAAAAAATGTCTTAGTATCTCTAAATCGCGGGCCCCCTAAGAAACCCCGGGCCCCTGGGAATCCCCCCATTCCCCTCCTCTCTCGTCGGGTCTGTGACTACCATTGGGCATGCCACAAATAATTTATGTTCAGCCAATTTGTACGAAATTAATAGAAAATAATTTTTTATTTTTTTTTTTAAATACCTCTCTAAAGTTGGCAACACAACTTATACGTGAAAAAAAATAACTATTTGGTAAACTGCCATAAATTTGCCATAATTTATGCGTGAAACAAAAAAAAATGCCGCTACCATATTTTAGAAAATATCGAGACAGTATGTGTGAGGTGATTTTCTCAGGACGGCACGCCAACTTCACATGAAATATCTTGAGAAAATTTCAGATTTAGTATAACTAAACGAACAAATTCAAAAATTGTTTTTTAATTTTTAATTTTATCCTAAATATTTTTTTATTAGATTTCTTCAACCGAATGCCGTCTGCATAAAGTGATGTATAAAACTACGTAATAAGTAAACGTTAAGGTACTCATAACACGATACCCAGTGATTTAGTCTAATTATACGAATTTACGGCGGCCGCGTGGTGTAATGTTTAAGAAACTCGTATTTCTGAAACAAACACATCGAAAAAAATGTGCGTTTTTCGTAATTTGAATTGGAATACAAAATGAAATGTGCTTTACAACCTATGTAGTTCAAGAATGTGACAGTAAAAGGAATGTGCACTTGCGTAAATGCATAGAACGTAATTACAAACGAGCTCACGTAGTACGAAAAAAACTGCTTTAACGTCATCCCACCCGTAACGGCGAACGTACATAAGTTTACAGTATATGTACGTTTATAGTATGATATAAATATATGTCAAACTCTTTGAAATCGATTCGAAGAGGTGCTCAAACCAATAAGTGATATCTATTTCAAACGATATAAATGTATTTGTTGGGGTTCTCACTTCCATACCACGTTTAATACATATGTTTATCTTATAACTAGCTGTTTTTAAAAATTCCATGTCGTTATTACAAAATCAACTTTTGGTGTCGCTTTTTTATGGAAAGTTCAAATATCTTCTTATTGAAACACCCGCACTTCATAAGTTTATATAACTTTTAAATAACTTAATATACATCAATCTTTCGATATGCTGTAAGATTGGCATTTATTTGCATTATTCCTAATTGGAAGATAGGTGGGTTATTCCAAATATCTTACCATCACACAATAGAGCCATACGCTTTTGAGTGTTGGCCAGACGGTAGCATAATGCCATCGACGTGGATGTCCAATATGGACGACATTTGTGACGTCCACCTTTTAAATAAGGTCGCCAAAGTATTGGTCGGTGATAGTGCCAAAATTTGCGTGGTAAAAAATGTAAATACTAGGGAAATAGATAATTTTATAGCAAATCTCATCAATGGATTGCCAAGCGAGCTCCAATATGTAAAAATTAAACAAAAGAGGGAATAGAACACAATCCTGCGGCACCCCATGTTTAGTTTTTCTTTTTTTTTTTAATATAACGTTCCTGAACTGAATCGATGCCTGGTGACCAGACAAATAGTTTGCGGTCCTCCTTTTGAGGCTAGAAGGAAGGAAAGACCTTCCAACGTCTTGGAGTAACGTGCTGAGGCATTTAGCGTGGTGGCTGTGCTAGGTAATTTTCGAAAGCCATGCTGGTTCTACCACACCGGATCTAGTGCAGTACCCATGACTTTGATTTAACATATAACAGCATCTTATTTCCAAGGGTTGCGTCCACCGTATTTAAAATGAAAACGAACACCTGGCTAAACTGCCGTTCATAGCGAAAAGACAGTAAAATTCAATTACTGCCTGTTAGGAATGTTAATAAATGAAAGGCCAATAAATTTCTGCGACTACAATGTACTCATTAACTAAATAAATACTTATTTGAAATTCGCAGTGATTGACAAAAAAAAACATAGTCTTAAATTAGAACCTTAATTTCCCAAATATAAATTTAATTTCCTCCGATTTTTTTACACTTTACTGCCTTTTTGCTATGGACGGTAGTAAAGGCATCAGGCAATAAGGAACATATGTGCGTTGATATTTGCGAGTTAAAATGGTAATTGATAGCCAGCTACTGCCCATTGGAGAAGAAGAGCTTCACAATTCAGGGCGGATTATTGGTTAAGTTGGCAACGGGGGTGCCTGGTAAAACTGAAACCATTGCAGGTATATTGTGCGACGATTAAAAATTGGCGGTAAAACCTCTGATCGCGCAATCAACTGATATATACAGTCAAAAGGTTTGCAAATCATTATAACAATGTAGCTTGATTTCTTTATGCCTTGAATGCATAGAGAAAAAATTAATACATAGAGTTCCAGCTATCATAGAAGCACAATTTACGTATATTGGATGGTTTCGGATTCATATCCTGCAAAGGACTGCACATACTCAGAACTCTACCCTTACGATTTAGGGTGTTTTTTTCTCTTTACATATTTGTTGTCGTACCCGAAGACACACCCCGAAGGTTTTGGGGAGTGATATTGATGGTTCTTTGCCAGCTCTGTGAAGTTGGCACCTACTTGGGCGAATAATTAAAAAAACCATATCTCATTCGTTTGCCCAACGTTTGTCCATGTTTGTCCAGGAAAAATTTTCGTTTGTCCACCTTTTGCTAAAAAGTTATTGCAAAAAAAAAAAATCGTGTGTGAAGTTGGCACCTCCATTTGCGAGTATTTAAAAAAACTAAATGCCATTCCTTTGTCCATCGTTTGTCCTCGTTTGTCCAGGAAAAAATTTCGTTTGTCCACCTTTTGTTAAAAAGTTATTTCAAAAAAAAAACTCCTGTGTGAAGTTGGCACCTTCATTCGCGAGTATTTAAAAAATCCATTTGGTGTTGCGGGTGTTGGTAACAGCTGCGGGTTGATTTGGTGGACTGTATGCGGATGCGGAGATACCTTTCCAATGCAAATGATAAAGGCCGTGTTTCGATTAAATTCGCCTTAATTATAACAATACACTTTATTGTAATTCAACGGATAAATATGTTCACAATTAATTATTTGTGGCGGTATGTAGTGCACAGCGAAAAGCAAGTAGTTAAGTAGAAAATTCAAAGACGACAAGAAAAATATAAGAATATGAAAATAAGGCAAATGTCAGACATGATTGGCGATGCTTGCGCATTAACCCTTTCAGTGCTATTATGAAAACTTTAAGATTATGTTAATTCGAACTCAACATACCGCCGCCCTTGAACTATCTATGATAGGTTCAACAATATTAAAAATTTTACAAGGTATGAATGACCATGAGACAATCCACTTCGAAGTGCCAACAACAAAGCTTTGTAAAATGAGAAGGTATGCTACTGTTACATGTTTGGAGTACTATAGTGCTGAAAATCTTTTAACTTTGCTACGAACATGCGATTTCAGCTTATGTCAATTTCCGGAGTAGAAACTAAAACTAAAGCCCTAAACGAAGTTGTAACTGTGGCTATGCAAGCACTGACTTATATAAAGAGGACCCAAATACAGATAAGAAATAAGTGGTACGACCGAGAATTAACAAACCTGCATAAAAGAAAAATAGAATCTTATAAAACTGCTCGAAATACTGGATTTTGGGACGAATATAACGTCATTAAGAAAATATATAAAAGAACCATAATTTATAAAAAAAAAGAAATACATGGAAGATAGAGTAAATCATAACAATGGCGATATGAAACGTATGTGGAAGTGTCTAAAAGACCTCATCGAGCTTAATGATGTTCAAAAACATATCACTAAAATTGTAATTAACGGTGAATGCCTGGAAAATGAATATGATATAGCTAATGCCCTAAATAACTTTTTTATACAAAGTATTGTTGAAATTAATGATAGCATCGAAGAAATTGTAAATGGGGATGAAATAAGCGCAAATCATAGTAATCCATTTGAAACATTTAAATTTACTGACATTGTAGTGGACGATATTATTATTATCACAAAATCACTTAAAAACAAATATGGCGGCGACAAGCTTTTATCGGAGGGTGTCGTTAAAGATGCCATGACATATACTGCTAATTTCTACAAAGATATAATTAACGCATCCTTAAACAGCGGTATTGTACCTAGTTACTGGAAAATTTCAACAATAATACCTGTTGAAAAAGTAAAAAATACAATGAAACCTAAGGAACTACGTCCAATTAACACGTTACCTACAGATGAAAAAATTATGGAGACAGTGGTGAAGGATCAACTTGTGGCATACTTAGAGAAGCACAATGTGATTATCCCAGAACAATCGGGATTCAGGAAGAGCCATTCTTGTGAAACAGCGTTGAATATGGTAATTGCAGATTGGAAAGAAGACATGGCGGACAAAAAATTTACGGTGTCTGTCTTCTTGGATTTAAAACGGGCTTTTGAAACTGTCGATAGATCTGAGCTATTGGACGTTATGTTTAAAGTTGGTATAAGAGGAAAGGCTTTGGAATGGTTCCGGAGTTATTTGGGTGACAGAAAACAGAGAACGATAATTGGAAAGGAGGTTTCATCAGTGGTGGATGTTAACATTGGTTTACCACAAGGCTCGGTCTTGGCGCCAATATTGTTTACATTGTATATCAATGATATCAAAAGATGCTTAAAATATTGTAAAATACGTCTATTTGCGGATGATGCATTGCTTATCATAAGTGAAAAATATGCAGAATGTGCCATGCTGAAAGTACAAGAAGACCTGGACTCGCTATACAAATGGTTATGCCTTAAAAAACTGAAATTAAATGTCGAAAAAACTAAGTTCATGATATTTTGTAAAAACACTAATATCATAAGTAACAATAGTTTAAATAATATTACGCTGAAGGTAAAAAACATGGAAATCCAAAGAGTAGACAAAATTAAGTATTTAGGAGTTTTGATTGATGATAATCTAAATTTTGGAGAGCATGTAACTTATCTGGAAAGGAAAATTGCACAGAAAATAGGCTTCATGTATAGAACATGTAAACATATCAGTCAAAGTCATAAAATATTGGTATATCGTTCAATTATTGAACCACACTTTATTTATTGTCCTACTATTCTGCTATTAAGTAATGATATATATATTAAGAAACTACAAATACAGCAAAACAAGGCAATGCGATTTATTTTAAAATGTCCTCCAAGAACGCCAAAAATTGTAATGCTCAATAGATTAAACTGGCTTAGTATTAAACAGTCAGTTAGTTATTTCACATTGAAATTTATACACCAACTTAGGTTAGGAATGTTACCGAATTACCTGAGTAGTAAAATACATTATAATCATGAAATCCACAATTATGAAACAAGAAATTGCAATAATATAAGACTGCCTAGAATAAGAACTGAGTTCGCCAAAAGGTCTCTTGAATATTTAGGGTATAAAATGTATAATGAGTTACCTTCTGATTTGAAAGACAGTGAAAATATTAGTAAGTTCAAAGAAAAATTGTTTTTATATTGTACGTCACTAAATGTGACATGAGTATTTATGTTTAATCTCTTATTTTAACCTAAACTAGGTCTTAAAGACCGTAATAATAAATAAATAAATAAAAATAAATAAATTACAGCATAAAAGTAAGTATACAATGCAAGAATCTCAAAAAATAATTAATTTGATTTCCATGAAAAGATGTATGAATCTATGAGTCTTCCGTGTACGACAGACACTCCTTCGTCGGTAGTAGGCAAAGTTTCACAATCGGTCTAACGAGCTCTCCATTTGACGTCTTCAAAGTAACAACACGTACACGTCCGTCTGAACCGGAATGGCATTTTATGACTCAAGCCAGCGCCCACTTCGTCGGTGGGGTTGATTCGTTAGCTATAGCAACTACATCGCCTTCTACGAAATTTTGTGAAGGGCGAAACCATTTTGATCGACGCTGTAAACTGACGAGATACTCGTCTCTCCAACGGCGCCAAAAATACTGTCTCGCAGCGGAAATTACCTGCCATCTCTGATAAATATTTCCACGGAACCCTTGACCCTCAGGTTCCGGGAGCGACTTGAGCGGTTCACCAACGAGAAAATGACCAGGAGTTAAGACTTGTAGCGGCCGAGAATTTACGCAAGCTTCAACGTCGGTCAATAGCGTGTTAAATTCCTCATAGGAAAGCAGAGTTTCGCCTAATGCGCACTTTAAGTGATATTTTATTCTCTTTATGCCGGTTTCCCAATAACCTCCCATGTGCGGTGCAGATGGTGGGTTGAAACGCCACGCGATGTTTGAGTCGGCGAAAAACGATTGCAATCTTTCGTCAGCCGTACACTGCTGAAACGCGATTCGCAGCTCCTTCTCAGCACCTACGAAATTCGTACCGTACCGTCTGAAGACATGTGCTTACAGTAGCCTCTGCCGTTTATGAACCTCTTGAAAGCGTTGAGAAACGCTGGTGTCGTCAGGTCGCCAACAAATTCCAGATGCATAGCGCCTGTACACATGCATATAAAAGAACATATGTACCCCTTAGTGGCCTTGGCTCCTCTACCATAGGTGAATTTATACATGTACGGTCCTGCAAAATCCACAGCGGTTCGAGTAAAACAGCGAGAAAAAGTAGTACGTCTTTCAGGTAGATCTCCCATTGATTGCTTGCCGAGATTACGATTCAAAATAGTGCACTTAACGCATTTGTGATAAATGTTTCGTATCAAGCTTCGAGCTCCTATAACCCAATAGCGTCGTTGTAAAACTGTCTGCATGATGCGAGGCCCAGTGTGTAATGTATATTTGTGGATATCGTGGATGATCAACTTCGCAAGCGGAACGTTTTTGGGTAATATAATGGGATATATGACGTCTGTCGACAATGCTACATTCTTCAACCTTCCTCCAACGCGTAGAACGTTTTTCTCATCTAAGTATGGCTGCAAACGCACGAGACAGCTACGCAGTGGAATGGGCTTTTTTGCACTGCAAAGAGAGATCTCGTTAGAAAAATAGAACATTTGGGTATACCTGATTAAACGCAGCTCGGCTTCAGAGATCTCTTGGCAGGTGGGAGCCCCGACTCGTTTCGCAGCGTGGATTCGAGTGGCAGCTCGGGCATTGTAAGCAAATCTTAAAACATATGCAACTATACGACGAAACTTTGAAAACGACGAATACCTCGTCATAATTGACCAATGCTCGCTTGAACTCGTGACATGGGTGGTGACATTGTTTCTAATGCCCATCTCGGTTGTATGCTGCTCTGTTGACGTTTGATGTCAGAAAGGTTCATCGCCTTTTAAGAACTCTGGACCGTTCCACCAAAGATGATGATGCAGCAACTCCGATGGAGCCACTCCTCTGGAAGCACAATCTGCGGGATTCGACTCCGATCGAACATGGTTCCAACACTCAGCAGGCAGCACTTCTTGGATATCAGCAACTCGGTTTGCGATAAACGTCATCCATCTGCTGGGATGTGCCTGCAGCCACGCCAACGTAATCGTCGAGTCCGTCCATGCAAATATGGGATAATTCAAATCATGCCAACTCTGTTGAATGTTCCGCACCAATCTAGCGGCAAGATGCGCACCGCATAGCTCCAATCGCGGCAGCGTGGTAGATTTGAGGGGGGCTACCTTACTCTTTGATGATATCAAAGCGACGGTAACCGTTCCGTCTTTTCTTACCATCCGGGCGTATGCAACCGCAGCGTAAGCACGCTCGGATGCGTCAGAAAATAAGTGTAACTCCGTGCTCGACTCAGTCGTCCCCAGGCCCAGCCAACGGTGAACCCTTAAATTTGAAAGAATTTGCAACTCAGAGCGATGTTCCAACCACTTCATTGCAATAGCTTCGGTAATAACGTCGTCCCAACCGACTTTGTTGCGCCAAACCTCCTGGAACCATATTTTTGATTTAACTACTGCGGGAGAGAGAAGTCCCAGGGGATCGAATAAGGTGCTTGCGTCCGACAAAAATGCTCTTTTTGTCATAATTTTAGGGGTGTTTTTCAAATCAACGGAGAACGTGAGATAATCTTCCTCTGTATTCCACATTACACCCAAAGCGTGGATCTCTTTGCTGTCGACTAAATGGTGTGAAATATTTTCTGGCGTATTCGAAATACTACTGTTGAATTCTGCTCAATTCGAAGCCCATTTCCGTAGCTCGAACCCGCTTTCCTTTAAAATGTCTGTTACGTTTTTTTGCAAAATTAAAAGGTCGTGTTTTGATGATGTACCAGTAAGGAGATCATTCATATAAAAATCCTTTAAGATGACGCTGACAGCTTTCGGACAGTCGATCGCCGACTGGTTTGCGGTTTCTTGCAGGGCCTTCACGGCTAAGTGGGACGCAGCGGCTACACCATAAGTTACACGTAACATGCGAAAATCTTGTACAGGTAAACATAGATCTTGGCGCCAAACAATACGTTGCAAGTCGATATGATCCTCAGAAACGCGTACTTGTCTGTACATTTTTGCTACATCCGCTGTTACAGCATATCGATGTGTTCTGAAACGCGTCAGAATAGAAAATAAATCCTGCTGCAATTGTGGATCGACGAGTAAAGCGTCGTTCAGAGAATTTCCGTTTGTGGTTTTAGCAGATGCGTTGAATACAATCCTCAACTTAGTTGTGACGCTAGACTCCTTAACGACGGGATGATGAGGCATATAAAAACATTGGTGAGTTGATTCCTTTGCAGCTTCCATGTGGTTCATGTCGATGAGTTCCTGCATGAACTCATTATAGCGCATACGAAGATCATCACGAGCCAACCGTCTTTCGATACGCAGGAGACTTCGCAAAACAAATTCTCGGGAATCACCTAAAGAAATGTTAGACCTTAGTGGTAGCTCTACAATGAATCGCCCGTCGGATGCTCTTCTAAGCGTTCTTTCAAAAATCTATTCACATTGACGTTCTTCAGCAGTGAGATGGTGCTTTTGAGGTCCTTCCTCTAATTCCCATAACCTGGTAAGGGCCTTATCTAACTGTACGTCGCAATGCAGCGGCTGTAGACAAGTCGTAGCGGGTTCAAGTTCCACGACACAACCAAATAACGTCCAACCGAACACGGTTCGTTGAGCCATGGGTGTACCAGGTGGTCCCTTCAGGAATTCGGGGTAAAGTAGCAGTTCCATAACGTCCATGCCGATGAGCATATCGATACGTCCAGGATCCATAAAGTGTGGATCGGCTAGAAATAGGCCTTGTACGTGTGACCACGATGCAACTGCTACTGATTGGGTTGGCAAGTCACTTGTAATTTTGGGTAGAATTAGCGCATTTACAGAGAGGCATATATTAGAGCAATAAGAAGATAGGGAAAGTAATACTTCGCCCCTTGAGCGACCTCCTTGCGAAGACCCTATTCCCGTAACGACTACTGCGGATGCCTTTCGAGGCAGCCCTAAACGTTGCACGCAAGCCTCGGTTACGAAAGAGGCATGGGATTCAAGGGGTTGTGTAGCGCAATATATAGCTTCTCCAACCCAATTGTCAACCTCACCTTCGAGCGGCGAATCCCGTTTCACTAACAGACGAGGCTCTGGCGACCCCAAGCTCCTCATGGAACTTGGGGTGGGGAGGGAGGGATGGCCTGAAGGTTTAATGTGGCCATATAAATCGTTCCCGAGATGGTCGGGCCAGCACCTTAATGGTGCTGTGTTACCGGAGCGTATCGGATCTGTATCCGACAAAGGACCATCACATCGATAACACTCCCCAAAGCCTTCGGGGAGTAACCTAATCGCTACAACAACAACAACGACAACGAAAGTCATGTGATCCAGAGTCGAACAGCAAGCGAGCTGATTGCCAACTACCAGAGCAATCACGAACTTTGACCAGTGCGGTTACCAACAGCACAGTTTTCCCCTTTCGGATCTGCGGATTGTGCACGGAATTTGAAGACGAAGAGGCCAATGCGGACGCGCGGCTTGTAGACGAATGAGCAGTAGCGGTATTTAGTTGCGATGCGGTGAAATGAGCGGTAGTTACAGCGCCGGTGGTGTTCGGCGTAGAAATAGCGTGATGTAAAAGCGTGTGATGGCGTTGATGACAAACCCTGCATCCAGATAAACTATTACATTTCGCTTTGTAATGACCTGGGCTCAGGCAATTCGTACACAAACCGGACTCCATAACAAATTTTGATTTCGCGCTTGAATCGAGATTTCGCAACTTTTCACAGCTATATACCTTGTGCGGCCCCTTACAATGCGCATATTCTACGCTCTTTTGGTTTGGCATAGCGTGAAATGCATTTGCCGATTTGCCTACGGTGTTAGCCTTAGCTTTGATGGGTATTGGTGTGGTTGTTGAAGGAAGCATCGAGAGTGAGCGACACCTAACTTCCAGAAATGAGACCAGATTCTCGAATGTTGGCGGCTCATCGCTGACGAGTGACAACTTCCACTGCTTCCGCGTCTCAAATGCAAGCTTGTTCACTACTTCGTATACGAGCCAATCATCCCAAAATTGGACAGGGCGCCCTAAAGCCTTAAGCTCGCGTATGTGTTGCTGAAACGTATCTATTACCCCCTTAATCGACTAACCGGAGTTACTAGCTACCTTCTTCACGCTCGACATGGCTCTGAGATGCCCCTCCACTATTACACGTATTACCTTATAGCGCGTTTTTAGGAGCTCCCAAGCTTCTTCATAATTTGCGTCACATATCTGAAACCCGTTTATAATTTTCAAGGCGTCACGTTTCAAACAGCTTCGAGATTTCATCGGCATCCTGTGCAGTATTAAACCGGACCCACTGCTCATTAAGTAGTTGTAGGTAGCTTTTCACATTTTCGGAATCCATTGTAAACGACTCCTCAACAGCCTTCGTCATATACCGCTTGATGGCATGGAGTGCGGGATCGCGAGTTTTGACGGCGCTTGACATTTTGCAATTTATTAGTTTTATGAAGAAAAGGTTATTATTTTGTAAATTTTTCCTCGAAAATGAATGTTTATATAGTATGTAAGGATAACTATGCTGATATTTTGCTTGTTACTGTTGATAGTATGGATTATGAAAAAAACATACGAACGACGTGTGTAGAGAAAATTCGTAGAGGGTAAATGAAAGTTACAGCGGTTTTGCAAATATATAACTTTCGTATTGCAATATATGTATGTATATTTAGATTTTATGCAATTATGAATTTTTGAAATATATAAAAATATTTTCGATTTTATACTTGCACACTGGTGAATTATGCGATCCAGCTCGAAGGACCAAAAAATGGTGTAGCGGGTTGCGTGTTGGTAACAGCTGCGGGTTGATTTGGTGGACTGTATGCTGATGCGGAGATACCTTTCCAATGCAAATGATAAAGGCCGTGTTTCGATTAAATTCGCCTTAATTATAACAATACACTTTATTGTAATTCAACGGATAAATATGTTCACAATTAATTATTTGTGGCGGTATGTAGTGCACAGCGAAAAGCAAGTAGTTAAGTAGAAAATTCAAAGACGACAAGAAAAATATAAGAATATGAAAATAAGGCAAATGTCAGACATGATTGACGATGCTTGCGCATTAACCCTTTCAGTGCTATTATGAAAACTTTAAGATTATGTTAATTAGAACTCAACACCATTCGTTTGTCCATCGTTTGTCCAGGAAAAATTTTCGTTTGTCCACCTTTTGTTAAAAAGTTATAACAAAAACATTTTTTTTCGAAAAAACCCAAACATTTTTTTGTTTCGCTTTATTGTGCTAAATCGTATGTCCATCGTTTGCCCATCGTTTGTCCATGTTTGTCCAGGAAAAATTTTTGTTTGTCCACCTTTTTTTAAAAAGTCATTTCAAAAAAACAAAAATTGTGTGTGAAGTTAGGACCTCCATTTACGAGTAATTAAAAAAACCAAATGCCATTCCTTTGTCCATCGTTTGTCCACGATTGTCCAGGAAAAATTTTCGTTTGTCCACCTTTTGTTAAAAAGTTATTTTAAAAAAACAAAAATTATGTGTGAAGTTGGCACCTCAATTTACGAGTAATTAAAAAAACCAAATGCCATTCCTTTGTCCATCGTTTGTCCACGATTGTCCAGGAAAAATTTGCGTTTGTCCACCTTTTGTTAAAACAGTTATTTCAAAAAAACAAAAATTGTGTGTGAAGTTGGCACCTCCATTTACAAGTAATTAAAAAAACTAAATGCCATTCGTTTGTCCACGATTGTCCAGGAAAAATTTTCGTTTGTTCACCTTTTGTTAAAAAGTTATAACAAACAATTTTTTTTTCGAAAAAACCCAAATAAATTTTTGTTTCGCTTTATTGTGCTAAATCGTATGTCCGTCGTTTGCCCATTGTTTATCCATATTTGTCCAGGAAAAATTTTCATTTGGCCACCTTTTGTTAAAAAGTTATACCAAAAAATTTTTTTTTCGAAAAAGCCCAATAAATTTTTGTTTCGCTTTATTGTGCTAAATCGTATGTCCGTCGTTTGCCCATTGTTTGTCCAGGAAAAATTTTCATTTGGCCACCTTTTGTTAAAAAGTTATAACAAAAAATTTTTTTTTCAAAAAAACCAAAAAAAATTTTTGTTTCGCTTTATTGTGCTAAATCGTATGTCCGTCGTTTGCCCATCGTTTGTCCATGTTTGTCCAGGAAAAATTTTCGTTTTGTCCACCTTTTGTTAAAAAGTTATTTCAAAAAAACAAAAATCGTGTGTGAAGTTGGCACCTCCATTTACGAATAATTAAAAAAACCAAATGCCATTCGTTTGTCCATCGTTTGTTCACGATTGTCCAGGAAAAATTTTCGTTTGTCCACCTTTTGTTAAAAAGTTATAACAAAAATATTTTTTTTTTTTTCGAAAAAAACCCAAAAAATTGTTTGTTTCGCTTTATCGTGCTAAATCGTATGTCCGTCGTTTGCCCATCGTTTGTCCATGTTTGTCCAGGAAAAATTTTCATTTAGCCATCTTTTGTTAAAAAGTTATAACAAAAAATTTTTTTTTCGAAAAAACCCAAATAAATTTTTGTTTCGCTTTATTGTGCTAAATCGTATGTCCGTCGTTTGCCCATCGTTTATCCATGTTTGTACAGGAAAAATTTTCATTTGGCCACCTTTTGTTAAAAATTTATAACAAAAAATTTTCGTTTGTCCACCTTTTGTTAAAAAGTTATTTTAAAAAAACAAAAATTGTGTGTGAAGTTGGCACCTCAATTTACGAGTAATTAAAAAAACCAAATGCCATCCCTTTGTCCATCGTTTGTCCACGATTGTCCAGGAAAAATTTTCATTTGTCCATCTTTTGTTAAACAGTTTTTTCAAAAACACAAAAATTGTATGTGAAGTTGGCACCTCCATTTACGAGTAATTAAAAAAACCAAATGCCATTCGTTTGTCCATCGTTTGTCCACGATTGTCCAGGAAAAATTTTCGTTTTTTCACCTTTTGTTAAAAAGTTATAACAAACAATTTTTTTTTTCGAAAAAACCCAAATAAATTTTTGTTTCGCTTTATTGTGCTAAATCGTATGTCCGTCGTTTGCCCATCGTTTGTCCATGTTTGTCCAGGAAAAATTTTCATTTGGCCACCTTTTGTTAAAAAGTTATAACAAAAAATTTTTTTTCGAAAAAACCAAAAAAAATGTTTGTTTCGCTTTATTGTGCTAAATCGTATGTCCGTCGTTTGCCCATCGTTTGTCCATGTTTGTCCAGGAAAAATTTTCGTTTTGTCCACCTTTTGTTAAAAAGTTATTTCAAAAAACCAAAAATCGTGTGTGAAGTTGGCACCTCCATTTACGAGTAATTAAAAAAACCAAATGCCATTCGTTTGTCCATCGTTTGTCCACGATTGTCCAGGAAAATTTTTCGTTTGTTCACCTTTTGTTAAAAAGTTATAACAAAAAAAAATTTTTTTTTTCAAAAAACCCAAACAAATTTTTGTTTCGCTTTATTGTGCTAAATCGTATGTCCGTCGTTTGCCCATTGTTTGTCCATGTTTGTCCAGGGAAAATTTTCGTTTGTCCACCTTTTGTTAAAAAGTTATTTCAAAAAAACAAAAATCGTGTGTGAAGTTGGCACCTCCATTTACGAGTAATTAGAAAAACCAAATGCCATTCGTTTGTCCATCGTTTGTCCACGATTGTCCAGGAAAAATTTTCGTTTGTCCACCTTTTGTTAAAAAGTTATAACAAATTTTTTTTTTCGAAAAAACCCAAAAAATTTTTGTTTCGCTTTATTGTGCTAAATCGTATGTCCGTCGTTTACACATCGTTTGTCCATGTTTGTCCAGGAAAAATTTTCATTTGGCTACCTTTTGTTAAAAAGTTATAACAAAAAAATTATTTTTTTTGAAAAAACCCAAACAAATTTTGTTTCGCTTTATTGTGCTAAATCGTATGTCCATCGTTTCCCCATCGTTTGTCCATGTTTGTCCAGGATAAATTTTCATTTGGCTACCTTTTGTTAAAAAGTTATAACAAAAATTTTTTTTTCGAAAAAACCCAAAAAAATTTTGTTTCGCTTTATTGTGCTAAATCGTATGGCCGTCGTTTCCCATCGTTTGTCCACGTTTGTCCAGGAAAATTTTCGTTTGTCCACCTTTTGTTAAAAAGTTATTTCAAAAAAACAAAAATCGTGTGTGAAGTTGGCATCTCCATTTACGAGTAATTAAAAAAATCAAATGCCATTCGTTTGTCCATCGTTTGTCCACGATTGTCCAGGAAAAATTTTCGTTTGTCCACTTTTGTTAAAAAGTTATAACAAAAATATTTTTTTTTTTTTCGAGAAAAACCCAAAAAACTGTTTGTTTCGCTTTATTGTGCTAAATCGTATGTCCGTCGTTTGCCCATCGTTTGTCCATGTTTGTCCAGGAAAAATTTTCATTTGGCTACCTTTTGTTAAAAAGTTATTACAAAAACTTTTTTTTTTTCGAAAAAACCCAAAAAAATGTTTGTTTCGCTTTATTGTGCTAAATCGTATGTACGTCGTTTCCCATCGTTTGTCCACGTTTGTCCAGGAAAAATTTTCGTTTGTCCACCTTTTGTTAAAAAGTTATTTCAAAAAAACAAAAATCGTGTATGAAGTTGGCACCTCCATTTACGAGTAATTAAAAAAGCCAAATGCCATTCGTTTGTCCATCGTTTGTCCACGTTTGTCCATCGTTTGTCCACGTTTGTCCAGGAAAAATTTTCGTTTGTCCACCTTTTTTGGTGAAAAGTTAAAACAAAAAAATTTTTTTTTTCGAAAAATCCCAAAAAATTGTTTGTTTCGCTTTATTGTGCTAAATCGTATGTCCGTCGTTTGCCCATCGTTCGTCCATGTTTGTCCAGGAGAAATTTTCGTTTGTCCACCTTTTGTTAAAAAGTTATTTGAAAAAAACAAAAATCGTGTGTGAAGTTGGCACCTCCATTTACGAGTAATTAAAAAAACCAAATCCCATTCGTTTGTCCAGGAAAATTTTTCGTTTGTCAACCTTTTGTTAAAAAGTTATAACAAAAATATATTTTTTTTCGAAAAAACCCAAAAAAATGTTTATTTCGCTTTATTGTGCTAAATCGTATGTCCGTCGTTTGCCCATCGTTTGTCCATGTTTGTCCAGGAAAAATTTCGTTTGTCGTTTGTTAAAAAGTTATTTCAAAAAAACAAAAATCGTGTGTGAAGTTGGCACCTCCATTTACGAGTAATATAAAAACCAAATGCCATTCGTTTGTCCACGTTTGTCCAGGAAAAATTTTCGTTTGTCCACCTTTTGTTAAAAAGTTATAACAAAAATTTTTTTTTCGAAAAAACCCCAATAAATTTTTATTCCGCTTTATTGTGCTAAAAAGTTATTTCAAAAAAACAATAATCGTGTCTGAAGTTGGCACCTCCATTTCCGAGTAATTAAAAAAACCAAATGCCATTCGTTTGTCCATCGTTTGTCCACGTTTGTCCAGAAAAAATTTTCGTTTGTCCACCTTTTGTTAAAAAGTTATAACAAAAACATTTCTTTTCGAAAAAACCCAAACAATTTTTTGTTTCGCTTTATTGTGCTAAATCGTATGTCCGTCGTTTACCCATCGTTTATCCATGTTTGTCCAGGAGAAATTTTCGTTTGTCCACCTTTTGTTAAAAAGTTATTTCAAAAAACAAAAATCGTGTGTGAAGGTGCCAACTTACGAGTAATTAAAAAAACCAAATGCCATTCGTTTGTTCATCGTTTTTCCACGTTTGTCCAGGAAAAATTTTCGTTTGTCCACCTTTTGTTAAAAAGTTATAACAAAAATATTTTTTTTTTTAAAAAACCTAAAAAAATTTTTGTTTCGCTTTATTGTGCTAAATAGGTTGTCGGTCGTTTGCCCATCGTTTGTTCATGTTTGTCCAGGAGAAATTTTCGTTTGTCCACCTTTTGTTAAAAAGTTATTTCAAAAAAACAAAAATCGTGTGTAAAGTTGGCACCTCCATTTACGAGTAATTAAAAAAATCAAATGCCATTCGTTTGTCCATCGTTTGTCCACGTTTGTCCAGGAAAATTTTCGTTTGTCCACCTTTTGTTAAACTTTTTGTTTGAACAAAAGGTAGACAAACGAAAAATTTTCCTGGACAAACTATGGACAAAGAATGGCATTTGATTTTTTTAAATACTTGCAAATGGAGGTGGGAACTTCACACACGATTTTTTTTTTTTTTTTTTTGAAATAACTTTTTAACAAAACGTGGACAAACCAAAATTTCTCCTGGACAAACGATGGGCATACGATTTAGCACAATAAAGCGAAAAGAAAAATTTTGGGGGTTTTTGGGGCATTTGGTCTTTTTATTACTCGCAAATGGAGGTGCCAACTTCACAATTTTTTTTTTTTTGGAAATAACTTTTTAACAAAAGGGGGATAAACGAAAATTATTCCTGGACAAACATGGACAAACGATGGACACGCTTTTTTTTTTTTTTTGAAATAACTTTTTAACAAAAGTGGACAAACGAAAATTTTTCCTGGACGGTAATTTTTTACTTCTCACAACTTCTAAAGCTCGTCCAAAAATATCGGGAGAGGTGTCAAAGTACGAATCCGAAAGCGGAAATTCAAAATTTTATTTCTGCCAAAAGTTATTTCCAAAAAACTGAAAAATGGCCTCGGAGCGCTTCGAAACCGGGGGTGATTTATAGTATTTTTGCGCAGAACACCTTTCTGCATCGGCGGCTTCGGCCGCGCTAATAAAAAATTAACCTGTGTGGGTCCAACACCGGTTTGGAGACCAAAACTTTATCCGCGCAAAACACTTTTACCCACAGTTTTTCTTGTGGGTACTACAAAATTACCAAAATTACAACAACCACATGCAAAATTTCTATTTTATTTGCAATTTCCAATTTCCGCTTCCGGATTCGTGATCCTGGGCCCAAAGCGTGTCCTTTGACACTTCTCCCGATATTTTTGGACTAGTTTTAGCAGTTGTGAGCTAAAGTAAAGAATTACCAAAAACGGTAAAGGCGAAAACGACGTGTTTTCGATCCCTCTTGTAAATTATTTCCAGGTCCTTTTTCCTATTCCAGCTACCTCGGAGTTATTTCGCAAGCACATTGTCCTTATTAAGCATATGTACAAAACAACCTTCTGGATATATTGAAATAATGAACTTTTTTGCGATTACAGCATTTAATTAATAGGCACACCCAGCTAATAACTAAATATGCCAGGCCAAATAGATTGATGAGCAATCTGCAAGGAGGACGGGGAATAGGCGTTGGTTAGTTACTGCAAACATATGGAATGAATTTATATATACCTGTATACACAATACAATACATCATTTTATATCTACTTACACATTGTCTCCGTCTCCAATTGGCTTTGCTTTCGCCAAGAAAATCTTTGCTTTGATGTACTGCAATATAAAACCAGTGCAACGCGTGTTGTCCTATAAAAAAACGTTCTCCATTTTACAAATGAAGCACGTTATACAATTTCACCTTTCTGTTTCGGGAATATTACACCGCTATTCCTTCACTTGTCGTATAAGTACCTGCGAATCCATCTGCTTCCACAAATATTGCAGCTGCTAACCATTTGCTTTTTATTTCGTTCTCACAACTCCATTGCGATATTTTTTAGTGTGGCTTACAAGAAGTTTATTTTAATCCATTTTATATGTACATTTATATTTATAAATAAATAATGCGTATTTTATACACTGCTTCACTAATTATATTTCTATTATGTGAAATCTATTTGCTAAGTTTACATACGACGGAGGAGAAAAATCTATTTACGTCTAGGTTATGAAATTTTATTATGCGAACTTTTCGTCTTACTTTTTGCAGGATATTCGCACGTCCAATATTTTTTTTATTTTTAAGTATGTTCGTGCGTGAGTTGTGAATTCCTTTCGTGTATTTTATACTAGTTTTTTTGTGCTATCCACTATTATAACTTTTTTAATAATACACCTAAATTTTCATCAAAGAAATTTCACGTAAACGACGCGTACACGCGACACCTTCACAACACGACGAATTTGATGAAACTGCGAAAATTTTTTTGGTAGCAAAACAGAGGTGCAATGAAAGAGCAGTAGAAATGTATCTTTCCTTTGCACGTTTAAACAATGCATTTAAACATCAAAAATAAAAAAGCCGAATTATTTATTTCTAATTAAGGTTATGTTGAACTTATCAATTATAAATAAAATTGTTTCTATTGAATATGTTTCCATTACCAAAACTACTTTTAGTTAACACTGGAACTTTCTAATTTTGTACCACACAACACTGCCTGATTAAAATGTCTACAGCAATGGCGGATTTTGTTTAAAGAGTTAATACCTCTCACTTGTTCTTATGACTAGGGCTTTGGGGATTTTCTCATGACATATATGGCTTGCTTCGTCGCACACTATACCTTCTCCTTTGTATATAGTTCTTATTCACGAATAAAACAACGCAAGAAAACCACAGCTAGTATCAAGTGTAATGCACGGTGAAAAATTTACACATAATTATATAAGCTTAATACCACTTTGAAAAATCGCTCAAATTTCATCAGTTTCTCCAACCCTTGTGTAATTTCAGACTTGTGTTTGAAAAAACCCCAGTGGGTTAGGCGGTCAGAATATACCCGCGGTATGTATGCCTGTCGTAAGAGGCGACTAAAATACCAGATTCAAGGGGCATTGTAACGCAACCCATTCAGGTTGCCAGCGCAGTTTATAGCTTCTCCAAACTCAATTGTCAACCTCACCTATCCGCGGCGAATCCTGTTTCACTAACAGAAGAGGCTGTGGCGACCCCAAGCTTGGAATTTGGGGAATAGGGAGGAAGGGATGACCTGAAGGTTTAATGTGGCCATATAAATCGTTCCTGAGATGGTCGGGCTAGCACCTTAATGGTGCTGTGTTACCAGAGCGTACCGGATCTGTATCAAGCAATGGACCATCACATCGATAACACTCCCCAAAGCCTTCGCGGAGAAACCTTTTCGCTACAACAACAACTTTGAAAAACATTTTGTTTTTAAGACAAAGTGCACACGAGGCTACGCGTTATAAACGCATACAAGATATTTCATGTAGTTACTATAGTGTTAACTACTTTGTACTCTTTACTTTAATTTTTAAAATAATTTTAATTGAGTTTTCGTGTTAACTTAAAATTTTGAATAACTTCAAAAAAAGAAAATTCTAATTAGTTTGAAAATATCTAAACTCAAAAATAAACAAAAATAAATTTTTATACTTAAAATCAAAATAAAAGATTTTTTTAAAATATCAACTTGAATGTTGATATATAAAATATAGTGTTAACTACTTTGTACTCTTTACTTTAATTTTTAAATAAATTTGAAAGTTTAAAAGGTTTAAAATTTTAATTTAAATTATAATTGGAAAATTTGTAATATGATATTAAAATAAAAATTATACTTACATAAAATTAAATTTAATAAAAAAATATTAAAATTAATAAGTAGTTGATTGATGATTGTTTAAAAATTACTTGAAATTAATATCTGTATTGTTTGATATCGCAATGCTTTGAAAATATGCAATGGCTTTGTTGTTTTCTTTGTAAATCTCTTAATTTTCATCGTGATGTCTTCATTTTTAATCTGTTCTTGTGTGTATTGCGTGCAAAATTGTTGTTGTGGCATGGATAACCCAATCGTTGTTTTTAAGAGTATTAGGTTGTAAATGTTTTTATTTTGTTTACACACACGTTTTTAGAGTTCTTTATTAATTAACAAATAGTAAACAAATTTTATTTTGTATTTTGTTTATGTTGCATAAAATTCATAGAATGCTTACTAGTAAATTTCTGTTATACGTACTTTTATGTTTTAAATTTGATTTTCAACACTTATTCTTTGTTTTAATGTTTCGTATATATAATTTACAGCGACTGTTATATGAAATTTGCACAGAATGTTGTTGTATTGCTTCCTGTTCACAAATGTATAGGGAACACAAACATAGTTAAATTATATGCACAAGAATTTCAATAGTGCTATTTATTAAATTTTTTATTCAGTTAATTCTTCAGCGCGTACTGCATTATGCTATTTTTATTATAACAAATATGGATAACAAAGAAAATGTTTTGGTTCCTAAACAATTAGAAAATTGTGAGTATGTTTTTGTTAAAGTTCTTCGTAAATCTAATTTAGAATCACCTTATGAAGGACCTTTTAAAGTTATATCTAAGAAACATAAAACATTTACAATTCAATACAATAATACTATTAAAAATATTTCAATTGATTTACTTAAACCAGCAAACATACTTATTAACACTAATTTAAATACAAATACATTAAACAACAAAAAACAAAAAAAGGTTACATTTAATATTAATTAATAATTTGTTTGTTTCAAATTTTCTTGGAGGGGGAGTAAATATAGTGTTAACTACTTTGTACTCTTTACTTTAATTTTTAAAATAATTTTAATTGAGTTTTCGTGTTAACTTAAAATTTTGAATAACTTCAAAAAAAGAAAATTCTAATTAGTTTGAAAATATCTAAACTCAAAAATACAAAAATAAATTTTATATTACAAACAAAACTAAAAGTTTTTTAAAATATCAACTTGAATGTTGATATAGTTACAATTTCTCTACGCCTCAAGATCTGCACACGAAGCTTCTTTCGAGCGTCGCTACAAAAAGCAAGCAATTATTAAAAAATAAGAAATTGAATTTCTTCAGGTATATCCGTCCCCGAAACCAAATGAAGATAGGTATTACAAGTTGTTTGCATTCCTGTGCCTTTGTAAATTATGAAAAGGAACTTTCAACCACCGCGGGCAGAGAAAAAAGTGATTTCTAGTTTCCAACACTTTTTGGCCTTTTAACAGCTTCAACAATGTCTAAGCAAGCTTTTGTGGTGTTGAATACTCTTTTTCGCCTCGGTAATATATCTTTCACGCACTTTTATTAACTAAAATAACAAATTTGCATACAAAAAAATGTAAACAAACATCTTGTTCTTCCTTTTTTCAAGCCTACATACGCTCAGCGACCAACATTGCTATACGCTTAGCTACATGAAGCTTTCATGCAGATTACGTGGGCAGCTCTCCATTCAAGTACTTGTGTTCGACATCAAAGCGTACAGATTCCGCCTGCATCGTCTAATACGCGTCTATGACGCGTAGCCTGGTGTGCGCCTTGCCTAAGTGAGCGGGATCGCCAACCGATTTCATTAATTTAGCAAGGCATATATTTAATAGCAAGGACAACCTCGATGTCAAGTTTTCAACGCTTCTTGATTTAAGATAAGGAAAAGGTTCTACGCCCAATTTCCATAATTGTACCAAGTTTCTATTTTTTGTCATAAAGTCAACTAACGTATCAAGTTACATCTTTTTATCGGATTTTAGTGATGAATTATAGCATATTTTCTTTGTTTTCAAAACTTCGATGTCGATTTTTTCTTTTTACAGTGTATATGCATTATTATTGGGACAATCTTCTTGCGAAGATTGAAGATGATATCGTCGGTCCAATGCTAAAGAAACGAATCGGTCCAGAAACAATTTTTGCTTCTCCCCCCCACTTCGCTGTTTATGCGATGATTTTAATAAACACTGTAAAAATTTTGACGTCTGGTACTCGTTTTTTAGTATTAAAAAATTACTTTTAACCACATTAAATTTGTAACTTGAAATGAAGCAAAGAACTGCGAAAATAATTTTCAACCCTCTATTTCAAATATAAAATACCATTTATTGGGACTTGATCATTATTTTTGTATTTATGTACTCAAATTTACTCTGTTTAAATTTTGTCTACTATTAATTTGCTCTAATGATGTCAATTTCATAAATTCTCTTGTGCCCCTTCCGGGAAACAGCTTCAACATGAGTACTCTGCGTGAGGTATGTTATTTATATCGTACATTATATCTTTAAATTAAGTGTCTGTATATTTGGTCTGTATGATTGTTTAATTTGTAGACTGATAAATAAATTAAATTAAATTCTCTTTGGTGTGATACCACGCAACTTTAGAGGCTCACACATCATCGACGGGTTAATCATTGTGGATAAAACTTATCCACAATGGGGTTAATTTTGAGTTCAAAATAGCCATCATCCGGTGGCAAAATCCGAAGCCAGATAAATAATTCTGCATGTAAATGCAACAACAACGATTTGAGCCAGATAAATCCAGATAGAAGTCTGGTTCAATTTGTTAGCCAGATAATTTGTTAATTACATCTTTTTAGTTTGGCAACGCTGCCTTTATTAAACCTACATTTTGAAAATAGATGTCGCTGCTTAGCCATTCGCCGTATGAGTTAAATGTGTGCGAAAATTTCACGACATCTGCTTCTCAAGTGTTTCAATGATCCAGAGCATTCCCGTGAGAATTGAGCGTGAGCCGGAGCTGTAAAACTCACTGGAAGACGGCAAATATCAGCTGATCATATTTTGTTTTTCTCATCAAACCGAAATGTATTTTAAATAAATTTAAATTCTCCCCTGTTATTTTACAAGGAAATGTCCCG
This sequence comes from Eurosta solidaginis, assembly GCF_040869045.1. Classification (NCBI taxonomy): domain Eukaryota; kingdom Metazoa; phylum Arthropoda; class Insecta; order Diptera; family Tephritidae; genus Eurosta; species Eurosta solidaginis. The sequence goes on along the minus strand of NC_090323.1, from coordinate 203,319,212 downwards.
AAAGAGTCCAGAAATTCCAATAAGACCACGTTATGGTATACCTGAATTATTAAACGACGATAAAGGCAGTGAAAAATCAGATAGAGCAATGCAAAGAACAAGGAAGACATCAACGAATGCCATGGAACCATCATCATACAGGGAAATACCATTTCTGGCGCAATATCCCGACATAGTGCCTAGAAACAATGATGATAGAAGCAATGAGGCATCATATAGCGCTGGTATGCAGGAAGGAAGTTGTGAAGAGAGAGTGGTAGATGATGACGACGCGGAAAATTCAAAAGATTGTTCATGTGAGGATAACAAAACAACAAAACGTCCAAATTCTTTGCACTGTGATTCATGTAAGTACAAGGAAACCCCTGAGGCTGTGTTTACTGTATATATATTTAATATTTTGCTAGCTTTCCCTTATGAGTTGGAAGGTGCGACAAGTACCGATGGGCATATGCGACATTTTGTGGCTGATAATCTAGAAGAAAAGATAAGAAATGGTAAGTTTCAAATAGACAATGGGAACATTTATTAATTTTCTGTTTTTTCTTGTAATACATAGATCAGCTTAGTTATGCTCCACATACAAGCACCCCTTCAGCTGCTCCTACAGGAAGCGGATTGCTAACTAAACGTTTCCTGCAAACTCAGCGTCCTCAAATTGATCCAAATGTGTTGAGTGACATTGAAATTGAAGCGCAGTATTTGGCGGCATCCGTAGAAACTTTAATGGAAAATCTATGTAACTTTCTGCACTCCGTGAGTAATATTTACAGGAATTATCTCACGTTTTTATTTAATTTAACAAATTATTTCTTTCTGCTTGTAGATATCTTCAATAACCGCAGATAATGTAGAGGTGCATAAAAATGCAGTTAATAAGTTGACAGACAGCATGGATGCCAATATCAAATTTATGTACACAATTATGGCAAAGAAGGAAGAAATAACTAAATCTATGAAACCAACAGAGCAATTAGGATAAAGAATGTGAGTTTTACTAACACGAATAGTCATATATGAAGAAGCTAAAACTTACATTAAAGACTTGTGGTTGTTTCTGATATGACAGGTTCAGACCAACGCGGCTCTAGGGAATATTGGCATATCTCTAGTTATTTTAAGAGTTTCGAGGGATTGTTAAGGGCAATTCATTGTAGCTTCCACAATCAAATTTTCAACCTCACTTATGCGAGGAGGGAAGCCTGTTATAAATAATATAAATGTATCATACACAAATTAAACGTATCATCCCAAATTCCTCGTGGAACAAGGGGTTTGAGGGGAAATGGCATAAAAAATGCAATGTTGGGAAATTAAATCGTTTCATAGATGTTCGGTACCTTGACGGTGCTTGTTACCGGCACGTAACGGATTTATATCCGACAAAGGACCATCAACATCGATAACACTCCCTAAATCTTCGGGGTTTGTGTTCTACTTGTACAGCTTCGTTTTTAAAAATAAAAAAATAAATGTAAGGCGCGATAACCTCCGAAGAGATCTAATGCCGAGCTTCTTTTCCAATTTGCGTCGTGCTCCTCTTGATTTTCCCTACAAATTGGCCGGACGGGACCTACATGTTTTATGCCGACTCCTAACGGCATCTGCAAGGCAGATAAGTTTTCACTGAGAGCTTTTCATGGCAGAAATAACCCGGAGCGCTTGCCAAACACTGCCGAGGGGCGACCCCGCTTAGAATAATTTTCTTCTAATTGAAAAACCTCATTTCTAAAATTTTAATGTTGCTTTGCCCGGGGTGCGAACCCAGGGCATACGGTGTGATAGGCGGAGCTCGCTACCATCACACCACGGTGGCCGCCAGCTTCGTTTTTGCTTTTAGTAAATTCAGGTCTTACTTTTCCTGATAGGATCATAGCATACTAAGCGTATTAAACATGCGGAACCTGGGACATATTCTTCTTAAGAAATTTTTGATTTTGTTGACGGTAGTGCCAGCTTTGCAGGGGTTGCTCCTTCAACAATAACATGAAAAGTCTAGCCTCAAACAAAACGAACTAAGCTCTTTGGCTATATCCGTTTACTCTAAAAAAGTAAGCAACATTTCCTTTCTTTTCAGCCGTGAAATTAAGCGCCTCGTCGATATGTTGGATGGAACCATGTAGGAACAACCGTTGGCGTCAAACGGTAACTTAAAACAACCCGCCTGTCCCCTTATTTAAATAAGTAAAATTGACTATAAGCAAACTTAAGTTAATTGTATTACTATTATGTATTTCAATTAATGTCTATTCTTATATACAAATAGTTTAAAAAAGTGATTTAATGTAAAACTATTGAAGTATTTAGTACTTTTCAACTTTTGCCTTTATTATACGCACACTATCTACCGGTCGATCATTTTTATCTGTTTCTGCCAGTCCAATACGCTTGACCACCTGCATACCAGCATAAACTCGCCCAAATATTGTATGCTTTCCATCCAACCACTGTGTGGGCGCTAATGTTATGAAGAATTGAGAACCATTCGTATCTGGACCGGAATTCGCCATTGATAATATACCTGCTCCAGTATGCTTGAGATCTGAATGAATTTCATCTGGGAATTCATTGCCATAGATAGAAGTGCCACCACGTCCAGTGCCTGTAGGATCACCACCCTGTATCATGAAGTCTCGTATGATGCGATGAAACACGACGTTGTTGTAATAGCCACGACGTGAAAGTTCTGCAAAATTACGGCAAGTGTTTGGTGCATGTTTCCAATAAAGTTCAACAGTAATTTCACCCATTCTGCAAGCAAATTGGTAAATTAAAGGAGTACTTGAATATTTGTGTGCAATTGTACTTACGTCGTCTCAAGCGATACAAAGTGTGGTTGCCATGCTTTGTCGGGTACGCCTGAAGCATTTGATAAAGCACTATTTGTTGTAGCTATCATTTAAATTTAATAACTTTTATTTTTGTGTTAAAACGCTAATATTTCAAGTAGTGAACAAAAGTATGAGAAAATACAAACAACATCAAAACAATTGTTTGACATTTGTCATGGTGCTACCAGATGCGTGGAAGTATTTTCCGTAAAAACGAATTATAGTTGCGTTTCAATGTTCCAATAAAGCGTGTTCCAGATACTTAGAGAAATTGGTTATACAGTATGGCCATTATACGGTTGTGTCTTCGCTTTTCGGTAAGCCCTGTGCTGTAGCTAGTTATTTAACCACTGCCACTAGATGGGTCTCCTAATACGCCAATTACACGGCTCAAGTATCCTTGTGCCAATTACCAATTTGCACAAGGATTTGACCGGTGTGTGCACTGGTTACGCTATTTGCGCAGAGAACTGCGCTAAAATCAAAACGATTTTGATATTTACGCATGTCTGCAAATATTGCACATGCTTTTTTCTTCGTGTATGGTGAATCTAACACAGTTTACCTGTGGTTCCTGATAATATAACATCAGTAATTATTGTTAAAAAATGTTAATATCGAAGGCGTAAGGACCATTTCTAGCTTGTAACAGGAATTCACACAAATTTAATAATAAAAAATAATTTTTTATACAATTAGAACACATGTTTCATTTGTTGCGCTAGTTGAAAAATGAATATTGCGCAGTGCTGTAATGAGTTGAGCTGATCTTTCAATTAAAATATATATTTTATAAGTACAATGGAAAATAAACGCCTCTGGTGCGAGTTTTTCGACTTATACCGTGAATTACCAGCACTGTGGAAAATAAATAGTGATTTTTTATACAGTTAGTGCCTTTTTTATAGAATTAAAACACATGTTTCATTTGTTGCGCTAGTTGAAAAATGAATATTGCGCAGTGATGCAATGAGTTGAGCTGGTTTTGCAATTAAAATATATATATTATAAATACAATGGAAAATAAAATCTTCTTGTGCGATTTTCCGACTTATACCGTGAATTACCAGCACTGTGGAAAATAAAGAGTGGTTTTTTATGCAATTAGTGCCTTTTTTACACAATTAAAACACATGTTTCATTTGTTGCGCTACTTTAAAAATGAATATTGCGCAGCGTTTTTGTGCCGTGTATGTCAAAATTTTCATTTGCACCAATTTCGTCGTTTTATATTTGCGCATGGTTTTTGTATCATGTATGGGCCGTATAAGCAATATCTAAGCGAGGATAAGAGTGTTTGGTAATTCTATACGACAGCTTGATGGGTAATACGCGTCCAAAATATCTAGAGACGTATCAAAAGACGCGTATTGACCTCGACAACAATAATCCAAAAGCGGAAAAGCTTTCGTTAGTTCAAAAGAAATTGAAAATTTTCATGTGGTTGTTAATTTTGATTATTTTGTGATACCCACAAAACAAATTGTAAACATAAGTGTTATGCGCGAATATGTTGGACCCACCCAGGGTAATTTTTATTAGCGCGGCCGAACGCCACCAATGCAGAAAGGTGTTCTGCGCAAAAATACCATGGATCCCACCACCGGTTTCGGACATTCCGTGGTCATTTTTCGGTTTTTCGTTAATATCATTTGAACGAGCAAAAATTTTTAATTTCCGCCTTCGCATTATTGTTGGCGAGGTCAATATGCGTATTTTGACACCTCTCGATATTTTTGGACGCGTATTACCATTGTCCTGCAGTCGTATAGAATTACCCTTTGATAATTTGTTTTAACTTTTTAAGTAAAATTTTATGGAACATTTCGGGAAAACCAGTTAAGAATAAAAGCACCCTATTATGTGTACACATTCGTTGAGTGCTGCCAACTCTCATAGTAGTGATATTAGCCATCATCCGGTGGCAAAATCCTGAGCCAGATAAATAATTTTGCATGTAAATGCAACAACAACGATTTGAGCCAGATAAATCCAGATAGAAGTCTGGTTCAATTTGTGAGCCAGAAAATTTGTTAATTACTTCTTTTTAGTTTGGCAACGCTGCCTTTAATAAACCTACTTTGTTATGGAAACGCATTTACAGTGGAAGCAGTAAGGAAGGCGGTCGGCATGATGTGGTGGTGCACAATGGCTAGTCATTGTCGGCTGGGGCGGGTCCTTGCCAACAGAAAAAAAATCCTATCATGCCTATTCAAAATCAACTGTCAAACGTGCTGTCAAATTCAAGAAAACCCGACAGAAGCGCAGAGACCGACCCAAAACGCTTATAAATTCAAACTAAAACGACATCCGGCCGAACCGGATGTCACGGACAGACCGTTAACATTCAAAAAATTTAAATTCAAAAAGAAACCGAAAATTAAAAAAAAAAACTGTTCGAAAAAAAAACTAACCGAACCGGAAACGACCGGTTACTAACTGCTGAAATAAACAAAAAAGCTGAAAATTTAAAAGAAAAAAGAACAGGGCCGAATATATAGAGGAGGCGCCGCGGGTGGTGTTGCGACGCCCGGTGCTATGCCCACCCTCAAAATTCATGGCCACCGACGCACCTAATCTTTCGGTGGCCCCTTACCTGCTTTACCCTATGCCTTCTAAATAAAGGGCGACGTCAGCATTCCCATTATAAATACAATTTTTATTCAATACCCATTATTAATGCCTTAAACCTTTTCTCTGAAGTCATTGAATTATTAGCTAAATTCTAATATAAACCATATTCTCTAACAACAAAGGTATTCAAATAATTTGCTTATATTTGGTTAACAAAATAATATATATATTAAGTCCTTTTTTGGTTATTATCATAAGGGGTTGCCCTTAAAGTACATTGTTACGATAATCACTTATTATCTGCTTTTTTTTCCACTTACAAAAATTATTATGATGTTATAGTAGAATTTATTTTGCGGGTAACCTAATATCAAATTGGTATAATGCTAGTGCGCATAGTATAATGATAATAATATCTAATATGTACCAAGAAGAGTGTTTACAAAAGCAATAAAGATGAAATTGCGATAGCAATATGTATTACGTGCACGTAGATTACTTTCGTCTTGTTGTTCGAAAGATATTGCCCGCAATAGGGATTCATATGTATATATATATATATTGCATTTGTAAGATATAAGAAAAAAAAATTAAATTCAAAATCCTTTTGCCAATTCGTGCATAATCGACGAATGGCTGCTGTCGCAAAAAAAAAATTCTTTAAATTTATGGTTGAGCTCCCAAAAATGAATCGCTAAATTTTTCACGTGATAGCGACGGCTTATTATCAATAAAATTTATAGAGCTAACTTCAAACAATTTAAAGCGACAAAATATATTCTTAAAATGATAAAAAAAAATGTATGCCTTTTATTTTTTTTGTAAAGCTAATGCTTAGGTATTAGGTAAATATAATTATACTCGTAAATTGCTGAATACAATTTTAGTTATATTTAAAGAGTTTTGCTCAATATAATGTATATAATATGCATTCTCAAATAAACGGCGTATGTTGGAATAGGTGTTAAGCATTCTAATAGGTAAGTGCTGCTTGACCTGACTGAGACAAAACTGCCTCTTTATTTGTGAACAACCCTTTTAAAATGTGTAAATAATTTTGCATATTAAACTGTTGTTGCATTCTTTAATATCTTGTCAAGTTGCAAAACATAAGTGTTCATGTAGTAATTCTTTTGGTTAGATAATTAATACAAGCTAAACTTAAATAGTGGAAATCATTTATGTGTAACTTTTTTTTCTATAATAAGTTAAATTATCCTCTCATCTTTTATGTTGATAATTCTTAAAAAATGTAATTTTGACGAAAAAAGATCGATCCTTGTCGAATGGTTTACCCGGGCTGTATAAAACCCTCTAAGTACCACTTGGAAATTCCTTTAACTACCCTGCAAAAATGCTCTCGTCATTCCACGCCGGTTGACTAGTTATTATACAGTCATAGGTTATATTCCTAGTCACATTTGCATGGGCGTGGGTAAGTTTCGTGACCATAATTTTTTGTAGGGTAATTATATCTAAAGTTATACCTTGCTGGTACTTACATGGCCGACAGAGTACGTACCATGGGTCTCTGCCGGCGTGTTGTCGCTGGTGAAGGTGACTTTGCCGGTGAAGCCGACGCTGTTGTTGGTTGTGGTGCGCGGTCTCGGGCGCGCCGTGTTGGTCCTGTTGGTGGTTGTTGCGCTCTGGTCCGAAGTAATCGAATGAACCTGGTGGCGATAAAGGTTCGTGCTGGCCTTTACGATCTGGATGACTTGGCCATTTTGACGTTAGTTGTGTTACGCGGCAGCGTACTGCTGGCCCTGGAGGCGGAATTGGTGGTCGGACGCTTTTCCGAAGGTGGTAGGGTACTTCGTGACGTAGAGAAAGGGGTTTATCTTCGGATTGCAATGGTTCTCATCAATATTTAGCTCAGTGCCGTCCGAATCCGTATCGGAATCACTAACACCTTCCTCACTAAGTGTGGCTGTGAAACGCCGACCTACTTCACTAGATATTATATACGTTGCGCTTGTGTCAACACGACACCACCGTGATAAGGTTTATTCTCACTTGTTTGTTCTTCTAGTAGTTGGGTCTGCAATTCCTCGTTGCAGTCTTTTGGTTCTTCCACAATGCTCGTTTGAATACGTGCACAGCCGGCTAGGGTGTTTGGCGATTCGTTAAATATAAGTGGGGATGTGCAGTTGACGTAGCAATAATGTTAATAAAGCAGTTGGCGCCTTGCTATTGAAGTTGTGTCAACCGATGTTACACGATCCCTTTTTTTTATATATCGCCAGGCCGCCACAATTTTAGCTGCAGCCAATCACACTTTTTTCCGGAAACTCAATGCCAATTTTTTCTCTAGTGATGGCCGGACTGTCTTTTTCTTGTTTTCGATACTTTTGTATCGCAACTTTCGCCCCATCACCAGTCACTAGGTGTGTTCACACTAAAACGCTCCCAAGTGGACCGTAACCGAAGACCATAACAGCAGACCGTAACAACTTTTTCAAAAATAGCTGTCGCTGCTTAGTTTTCGCCGTATGAGTTAAGTGAAAAACAGCGGCGACATCTGCCTATCACATTTCACGTGTGCGAAAATTTCACGACATCTGCTTTTCAAGTCTCTCAATGATCCATAGCATTTCCGTGAGAATTGAGCGTGAGCCGGAGCTGTAAAACTCACTGGATGACGGCAACTGATCCTTCCAATGAGAACTGATGTTGTTGTTGTTGTTGTAGCGATAAGGTTGCTCCCCGAAGGCTTTGGGGAGTGTTATCGATGTGATGGTCCTTTGCCGGATACAAATCCGGTACGCTCCGGTGCCATAGCACTATTAAGGTGCTAGCCCGACCATCTCGGGAACGATTTATGTGGCCACATTAAACCTTCAGGCCATTCCCTCCCTCCCTACCTCCAAGTTCCATGAGGAGCTTGGGGTCGCCAGAGCCTCGTCTGTTAGTGAAACAGGATTCGCCGCGGATAGGTGAGGTTGACAATTGGGTTTGGAGAAGCTATATATTGCGCTGGCAACCTGAAAGGTTGCGCTACACAGCCCCTTGAATCTGGTATTTTAGTCGCCTCTTACGACAGGCATACCTACCGCGGGTATATTCTGATCCCCTAACCCGCTGGGGTAAGGACACTCCTCGAAGGCCGATGTTGATAGTCCTTTGCCAAGCAACATTAAGGTATTAGGCCAACCATCTCGGGAACGATTTGGTATGACCACATGAAATCTTCTGGGCCATCCTGCCCTCCCAGCCCCTAGATGTATAAGGAACTTGAAACAGAATTCCAATGTATATGTTCTCTGGTACAACAATATTGTAACGAATTTACCGCTATTCCGCTTATTTAAAATCTTCTACTGAGGTTCGAATCACTAAACTGTTAAATAAATAACTCCACTTTTCAATAATGCAAAATGGCTTTTATTAAAGTACAATAACACCACTATTGCCCGACAGATAGCGTACTTTATTCAAAGCTGATTATTGCGCCTCTACTGGTATCGCATTTTATACTGTTTGGTTTACTCGTTGACATTTCTAGGCGGTTCTGTTCTAGAATCTACTAGTTGGTTATCCGCTATAAGTTACTCAGCTATATATACAGATGCACAATTTTTATAGCTTCTCTCACAGCTCATGCGTGTGTGTTTGGGAGCGACACTTCCACAATTATATTGCATTTCTCAGATAAGATATCTGCATGTGTTTGTGCGTTGCTTCTCCCTGCGTGTACGTAAATATGTGTAGACATAATGATTGAATTATTGATGTGCATCAAGTCACTGCTTAGCATCGGCTTAGAGATGGCAGTACCCCTTAGTATTGCTAATATTCGTAGCGATATGTCAGTTAATCGAAATCAATGAACATTTTTTTTACTTTGAGATACTTCGCTTTGACATCACCTTATACAGATTCTGCTTGCCATTCACCACATGTGACAATCGCCAGCAAGTTTCATGCACAGATGTCGCAGTGATCGTATTTCGCCAATTTAGTTTTTTGACATTCTTTCGTGAATTCATACCAAAAAGAAATATCAAAATCATTTGGCTGTCAATTTCTTTGCTAAAAATTTTTATTTCATTCATAAACTTCATTCGTGTGCGTAAAGTTTGTTTTACACGGGAAAATTACAAGAAATTGCGATAGTTAATACAAAAAACGGGAAATGAGTGTTTGCAAATAATTAAATTGCCTTCGCACTGCTGTAAACAATTTATTACAAAGCTGCTGTGCATCGACTTTTGGTGACTTGCATTGCATTCGTGCATATTTGTAAAACATTTTTTAACTACTTTTCTCTTGCAATACAAAAAGCAAAAAGAAGAAAACGCAAAAAACATGTACAAGAAACGCGAGACGAATAGTGAAAAATGTAAAATAAAAAAATCCAAACAAGAATGCGTCTGGAAAACGTAGGTGCAGATAAAATGTGTTTTGCACTCCGTGCAGCTTTGCAAAATTTATTAAATTACAAGTAAAGTGAATGTGTCCAGATTAATATCGATTACAAACAACAAGTAAACAAATGCAAGTCGTTTCCTGTTCAATTACAACAGCCACAGCAGCTGAAGGTACAAAGTGTGCGGGTGTTCTCAAACGCTTGACGTCCCAACAAACGGGGAAGCCAATCAAATTGCAAAGTAAGCAATAGCGCGTCGAACGAACTGTTTGGGAAAGTTTCGGATATCGGTACGGTATGCAAATACGTGCAGCTTCCATTATTAAAAAAATAATAACAAAATGCGTATTTAAGTGCATCGCTAATATTAAATCCGCCCACCGCCGGTAGTGGCTATCAAAGTGACAAATTGTGAGTGTGGGTGGTAGATTGATAGCGTCGCTGCAGCTACTGCAATAGCAACAATGTCAAGCGAGAGTGCATACGATGTGAAAAGTGAAAGTGGCATTCATGAAATAGTGAAACGCCAATAAATGCGTTTAATATTGTGGGTGCTTAATTAGAAATGTATAAAGTTCTAAATTTGTAAGGCATAAATGCTGTAATCCTATTCGCAGCTTTGTACGTGGGTAGTCAATCGAAACTTGATTTAGCACAAGATTCCCGCTGTGGGTGGTAGTTACATACATATGTATGTACTATGTAACTTTACAGAATCGTATATTTGGCAAAAGCGGCCAAGGTCAATTGAAGATGTGGGCAAAACAATGCTATCAATAAATACCTGCAAAAATATAAACATACCTACATTAGTAGGTAAATTAACATATTGACGATTATTACTTAAATTTGTTATGATTCTCTTGAAATTACGTGCCCAATTCCAAAAAACTTTGTCCGGGGATGTTTTCCCCACTTTACATTTCCAGGTATTTTATTTAGACTGTAGTGAGTAAAAAAATAACTAAAAAATAATGATGATAACAGAACAAAGAACAAAAATAATTAAAATTATATATTCAAAATGAATTAATATAAAATAAATTAAAAATAAGTATATAAAACTGAAACGTAAAACATGATAAATGAATATGTAACTAAGTTGCATAAGAAAATATTTATGTTCTTCAACTAACGAAAAGGACTTGACTTGAGGAGTAATTGAGTATGGTAAAAAAGGGAAACGGCACAAGCCATCTCGGGTTAAGGTCCTCAGCCAGTTAATAATAGGTTTACAATATTCCTTTGGTAGGCATGCATGTCGTAAGATGCGACTGCAACTATAGACCAGAAGGTTCGGCAGGGGTCCAAAAAGCGTTATTTCGCCAGTCGTGCTAGCAACAGAACTTACGAGAAACACAAACGGGAATCTACTGCACATCACCGCAACATTGGCCTAAATATGCTCAAATTTCACTCAGTTTCGTTTAAACTCCTTCTGTAACTTCAGACTTGGCCCCCATCGGGCTAGGGGGCTTAGAACTTCAAAGCGACAGGTATGCCTGTCGTAAGAAGCGACCAAAATACCAAATTAATTCAAAGGGCTGTGTAGCGCAATTTATAGCTTCTCCAGGGCAATTGTCAACTTCACCTACACGTGGCGATTTCTCTTTCTTAAGCAGCCTGGGTTTGGCGACCCCAAGTTCCTGTTGTCCCAGTGGCAATTGCCATGATATTAATGCACCATTTTCAGCAGAAGCTGCCGCCTTTGTGAGTGAACTTGATGTTCTGTGACAATTACGCCCAGTACACCCCCGAATTAGAAATCTCAATCTGAACATTAAACAACTAATAACTAAACACAAGCTGACGAAATTGAGGATGCTTCCTAAGAACTGCAACATCTGTGCCGATGGTGGTAAGTCGCTCTCAAATTCGACGAAGCATAATGGGTAACTATCTATAGCTTTCGACAGTGAAGTCTACATCACCCGAAGAAAAGGGCGAACTCATTCTGCAGGCCCATCACCATCACAGCGGATTATCGCCTCATAGGTTATAGAACATCCGAAAAGGCTAAACCCCCTAAAGCAGTTAACCTAGATAGCTAAAGCAAGAATCCTTAAACAGTGAGTGCCAAAGGAGGTGTCATATACCCCATCTTGTATAATCTCCAGAATTTGCAGAACCCTTTTCCACAAAAGGTATCTTCACTGCTTACTATGCGGATGACTGCACAATACTGGCATCTTCCATAGATGGCCTACAGTCCAAAAATAACAGTTACCTCTGTAAATTTTTGGACCAGCGTTATTTCACATTATCTCCGAACACGTCAACACAATATTATACACGACGTGGATATAGATGTTTTGGCACCAATGTCAATAGCACTACGCTACAGACTGAGATATACCCAAAACTATTGATTATGACTTTCGATATTAATCTTTCATTTGAATTGCATGCAATCGAAAACCCATCCAAACGAGGGGATATCGAGCGAGGGAACGCGACCTTATAAGACAGCTTGATCCAGGCGACCCCCAAATAAGGGATATAAACCAACGCATCAGATTGCTTGTGGACGAACACAAGCGGGCGAAATGGGAAGAGCACCTAAGAGGTTGTGACCTCTCTACCGGTGTAGGTAAACTTTGGTCCACCGTAAAGTCCCTATCGAATCCGTCTAAGCACAAAGACAAAGTTTCCATCGACTTTGGCGATAAGGTGCTGTCGGATGCGAAAAAATGCGCGAGCGCTTTCTGCCGACAATATATAATGCATCCTACGGTCGCCAAAGATAGACGGAGAGCCAATAGACACGCACATAAACACAAACTCAGCGCGTCACCAATTACCATCACCGCTAGAGAGGTTGAGGACGCCATTGGTCGCGCTAAACCATCCAAAGCAGTGGGCCCAGACGGCATAGCCATGCCGATGCTTAAAAACCTAGGGAAAGAGGGTTTCAAATATTTAGCGCATGTCTTCAACCTGTCTCTTCCACCTTTGTCATACCCGAGAAATGGAAAATGGCCAAGGTGGTCCCGCTACTAAAGCCTGGGAAACCAGCTAACGTAGGTGAGTCATATCGTCCGATATCTCTCCTATCGCCAGTGGCAAAGACGCTTGAAGCCATTTTGCTCCCTTATTTCCAAGCACATTTGCAGCTAGCCCCTCATCAGCATGGCTTCAGAAAACTCCATAGCACTACCTCCGCGCTAAATGTCATTAGCACCCAGATAAATTGCGGTTTGAATCAATATCCCCACCATAGAACAGTACTCGTAGCGTTAGACCTATCAAAAGCTTTTGATACGGTCAACCATGGCTCGTTACTGCAAGACCTGGAAGGGTCCACCCTTCCCCCATGTCTTAAAAGGTGGACCGCAAATTATCTGGGTGGTCGGCAGGCATCGGTGAAATTCAGAAACGAAACATCAAAACAAAGGAGAATTAAACAAGGGGTGCCACAGGGTGGTGTCCTATCCCCGCTTTTGTTTAATTTCTACATATCTAAGCTACCTTCACCACCGGAAGGAGTCACAATCGTTTCCTACGCCGATGACTGCACAATAATGGCCACAGGCCCAGGCCCAAATATCGATGAGCTATGCAATAAAATAAACGGCTATCTCCCTGATCTCTCCAGTTTTTTCGCCTCGCGAAACCTGGCATTGTCACCGACTAAATCTTTCGCGACCTTATTTACAACATGGACGCCCCAAATGTCGACCATATTGAACATCCACGTCGATGGCACTACGCTACCGACTGTCCTACACCCCAAAATCTTGGGTGTGACGTTTGATCAGGATCTACATTTTGGTGCGCACGCAACCGCAATTGTTCCAAGAATTCAGAGCCGTAATAAAATCCTCAAATCCCTTGCTGGCAGTACCTGGGGAAAAGATAAAGAAACGCTCTTGACCACATACAAAGCAATTAGCCAGCCGATTACGTGCTACGCGTCACCCATATGGTCGCCAAGCCTAAAAACCACCCACTGGAAGAAACTACAGGCCTGCCAAAATACTGCTCTCAGAATCGCCACGGGCTGTCTTTTTAATGCCCCAGAACACCATCTGCATAATGAGGCGAGAATACTCCCAATCAGGGAGAGAAATGAGGTCTGACCAAACAGTTTCTGTTGAATACCCAGAAACCTGGGCATCCCAACAGACATCTGATTGACGAACCAGCACCGCCTAGGGGCCTAAGGAGTCATCTCCGTAAGCATTTTGAGGAAATACGGCACCTGAGAACCCAGCCGTATGAAGCGGAAAAACACAAGCAGGTCCTTGGTGAACTCCATAGACAGGCGTCGGACCTCTATGTCGGGAATTGCCCGGTGAATCCAGTACTTGAAGAAAAATATCCAGAACTCGCAGAAGAGGAACGCATACTCCCCAGGGAAACGCGTGTCACTCTTGCTCAACTTCGTTCTGGATACTGTAACAGGTTAAACTCTTACCTATCCAGAATCAACCCCGACATACAAAATGTATGCCCTGCTTGCAATGTGTCCCCACATGACACCAACCATCTCTTTAATTGTAATGTGGAACCAACGCCTCTAACACCCCTTTCCTTATGGTCCACCCCTGTTGAAACGGCAAGTTTCCTTGGACTCCCGTTAGAGGATATTGATGACAATTTGTGATCGGTCGCGACTATTAGGTAGGGCGAGCATTGCTACAACAACAACAACAACAGGGGATATCGCTTTAAACGATTCAACATTTAAGAACCCAGTTTCGAATTCTTCTCTTCTTCTAGTAGTGTTTCAAGAAGAAGTAGCGAAATCAGCGCCTCTGCATGGGGTAACCTTATTAAAGAAGACATTTTTTTAGTATTCTTAAGGGGGATTTCGATGGAAATTCGTTAGCGGCCGCATCTATTGAATGAAGCGAAGTCCTTTTAAAATCAAAACAAAAACATCTTCAGTATGATTTTTGCCCCTTCGAGCTTTGGAGTCTGTGGATTGTAGTCACCTCTTATGACAGGCATGCCTTACCCACACGGTATTTCCTCTGAGGTTCTTAAAACAACATATCTTCCCTTCTATTTGTAAGTCATATGTCTATTCCATTGTCCGTCTATTAAAGTCGTGGCCGGTGAATTTCGACATTGCGGAATACTTTCGTGATCACATCGGCATTTGTATAAGCATTTTTCCAACGCTCCCCGTCGGATTCGTCTACCCAAATTGTAATAGGTCTGAAAGGAAAACAATTAATAACATACATACATACATAGGTATAAAAAAAGTTTCCTAAATTTTTTTTTCAAACAAATAAAAAATTAAAGTGCGAGTATAACAAATTGTGTCAGTGTGTGCGTTATGTAGCTGCACTCGATTACGCCTGAAATGTCAAAGTGCAAGCAGTAGTGCGGTTGGTTGACTGCACCAGCCCCTCGTATAGATTGAAAAAAAAAATTTACTATAAAAATGAGTTTTAACCCAATATTTGTTTTGCTTTGTTGTATGAAAAAATCCGGTTGATTGCGTTGTAAACCGCGTAAAAATTTTTAACAATCAACGCATCGAGTCTGAAAATTGGCAAAACTGTAGTGTTCAGCAGAGTTGTGATAACGGTAAACGTGGTTGCGAGCATAGCAGTAAAGCATACAATAAAAAGCACCAAAAGAATTCAGCACAACAAGTTCAAACGAGATTTTCGTTAACAAGCGTTTTCGAATAATGCCAAATTGGTGGTAAACTTTTTTGTTGCAAAGTAAGTACCAACATAATTTTCTTTATGTATGTCTTATTATATTTTATCCTATTTTGTGTAATTTTTTTAATTTTCGTCCCCTTCACATTTTCCTTTTTTTTTCTTTACCTCTCTTTGTTTTTTTTTTAATTGTTATTCTGTGTTTCTTTTTTGTTTTATTTAAATTTTATTTTTTGTTAATTTCTTTAATTTTGTTTTTCTTTTGTAATAAATTTTCCCGCTCTCTTTTTTCTTTTCCTTTTTGTTATTATTTTCTTTTTTCCTTTCCTATCTTTTTTTCTACTCCATTAAGCTTTCATTTTTATTCTTATTTTTATTGCCCTTTCTTTTATATTTATTTTTATTCACCTTCTTATTTTTAAAATCGTTTTTTTTTTTGCTATTTTTCTAACTAGTTCCTGCTTCCCTTTTTATTTTCTTTTTTTCTCTTTAATTTTATTTGCTCATATTTTTAGTTTTGTTTTTGGTTGTGTTTTTTCTTTTCCTTTATCCTCTTTTAATTTCCTTTTTCTTTTTATTTAACTTTTATGTGTTCCATTTTCTTTAATTATTGTTTTCATTTTATGCTTTTTGCTTTAATTTTACTTTTCCCCTTATTATACTCAGTTGAGCAGAGCTCACAGAGTATATTAACTTTGATTGGATAACGGTTGGTTGTACAGGTATAAAGGAATCGAGATAGATATAGACTTCCATATATCAAAATCATCAGTATCGAAAAAAAATACGGTTGAGCCATGTCCGTCCGTCCGTCCGTCCGTCTGTCCGTTAACACGATAACTTGAGTAAATTTCAAGGTATCTTGATGAAATTTGGTATGTAGGTTCCTGGGCACTCATCTCAGATCGCTATTTAAAATGAACGATATCGGACAATAACCACGCCCACTTTTTCGATATCGGAAATTTCGAAAAATCGAAAAAGTGCGACAATTCATTACCAAATACGGATTAAGCGATGAAACTTGGTAGGTGAGTTGAACTTATGACGCAGAATAGAAAACTAGTAAAATTTTGAACAATGGGTGTGGCACCGCCCACTTTTAAAAGAAGGTAATTTAGAAGTTTTGCAAGCTGTAATTTGGCAGTCGTTGAAGATATCATGATGAAATTTGGCAGGAACGTTACTTTTATTAGTATATATCTGCTTAATAAAAATTAGCAAAATCGGTGAACGACCACGCCCACTTTAAAAAAAAATGTTTTTTTAATTCAAATTTTAAAAGAAAAGTTAATATCTTTACAGTATATAAGTAAATTATGTCAAAATTCATCTCCAGTAATGATATGGTGCAACAAAATAGAAAAATAAAAGAAAATTTCAAAATGGGTGTGGCTCCGCCCTTTTTCATTTAATTTGTCTAGGATACTTTTAATGCCATAAGTCGAACAAAAATTTACCAATCCTTGTGAAATTTGGTAGAGGCTTAGTTTCTAGGACGATAACTGTTTTCTGCGAAAAAGGGCGAAATCGGTTGAAGCCACGCCCAGTTTTTATACACAGTCGACCGTCTGTCCTTCCGCTCGGCCGTTAACATGATAACTTGAGCAAAAATCGATATATCTTTACTAAACTCAGTTCACGTACTTATCTGAACTCACTTTGTATTGGTGTAAAAAATGGACGAAATCCGACTATGGCCACGCCCACTTTTTCGATATACAAAATTACGAAAAATGAAAAAAATGCCATAATTATATACCAAATACGAAAAAAGGGATGAAATATGGTAAGGTAATTGGATTGTTTTATTGACGCGAAATATAACTTTAGAAAAAAAACACCTACCATATTAAGTAGAAGAAAATGAAAAAGTTTTGCAGGGCGAAATCAAAAGCCCTTGGAATCTTTGGAAGGAATACTGTTCGTGGTATTACATATATAAATAAATTAGCGGTACCCGCCAGATGATGTTCTGGATCACCCTGGTCCATATATTGGTCGATATCTCGAAAACGCCTTCACATATACAACTAAGTGCCACTCCCTTTTAAAACCCTCATTAGTACCTATAATTTGATACCCATATCGTACAAACACATTGTAGAGTCACCCCTGGTCCACGTTTATTGAGATATCTCGAAAAGGCGTCCACATATAGAACTAAGGCCCACTCCTTTTTAAAATACTCATTAACACCTTTTATTTGATACCCATATAGTACAAACAAATTCTAGAGTCACCCCTGGTCCATCTTTATGGCGATATCTCGAAAGGGCGTCCACATATAGAACTAAGGCCCACGCCCTCTTAAAATACTCATTAACACCTTTCATTTGATACTCATATCGTACAAAATAAATTCTAGAGTCACCCCTGGTCCACCTTTATGGCGATATCTCGAAAAGGAGTCCACCTATGAACTTAGGCCCACTCCCTTTTAAAATTATCATTAACATATTTCATTTGATACCCATATCGTACAAACAAATTCTAGAGTCAGGCCTGGTCCACCTTTATGGCGATATCCCTAAATGGCGTCCATCTATAGAACTATGGCCCACTTCCTCTTAAAATACTCTTTAATACCTTCCATTTGATACACATGTCATACAAACACATTCCAGGGTTACCCTAGGTTCTTTTTCCTACATGGTGATTTTCCCTTACTTTGTCTCCACAGCTCTCAACTGAGTATGTAATGTTAGGTTACACCCGAACTTAGCCTTCCTTACTTGTTTTCCTTCTTTTTGGTTTTCGTTTTAAATTTTTTATTGTTTTCCATTTTCTCTTTTTACTAATTTTTTTCAACTTTATTCGCTTTTTTCATTAACTTCTTTTCTTTTTTTTTTTATTTTCGTTTTATTATTATTTTCCTTTTATATTGTAATTATTTTTCTCTTTTCCTGTCTTTTTCTATTTCAATTTCTCTTCATTTTCCTCTTTAATTTTTTCTCTTGTCTTTAATTTAGGTCTCTTAAGCTAGCCCAATCAAAAAACGAGACCGTACTAAATTGCACAATATTTAATGCTAATTTAATACGGGTTAATTAAATTTATTACACATGTATTTTAAAAAATATGTAATATCTATTAAACTTAAGCTAGCCCAACCCTCGACGGCGGCCACCGTGGTGTCATGGTAGCGTGCTCCGCCTACCACACCGTATGCCCTGGGTTCACACCCCGGGCAAAGCAACATCAAAATTTTAGAAATAAGGATTTTCAATTAGAAGAAAATTTTTCTAAGCGGGGTCGCCCCTCGGCAGTGTTTGGCAAGAGCTCCGGGTGTATTCTGCCATGAAAAGCTCTCAGTGAAAACTCATCTGCCTTGCAGATGCCGTTCGGAGTCGGCATAAAACATGTAGGTCCAGTCCGGCCAATTTGTAGGGAAAATCAAGAGGAGCACGACGCAAATTGGAAAAGAAGCTCGGCCTTAGATCTCTTCGGAGGTTATCGCGCCTTACATTTATTTATTTTTTTTTTATTAAATAAGCATTAAATATTGTGCAAATTAGTACGGTCTCGTTTTTTGATTGGGCTGAAAAGGTTGGGCTAGCTTAAGAGACCTCTTTAATTTGCTTTGTGGTCCTTTTGTCTTTTTATTTCTATTTTTTATTTTTTATTTTTTTCTTTCTGAATCCGGAAGATGGAAGGTAATGTTCCATTTTTTACCTCTTTTATTTTAATTAACATTTTTTGTTTATTTTCCTTTTTAAAATTTCACTTCCTTAATTTATATCTTTATCTGTTTTTTTTTTTTTTGCCTTTCTCTTTTCATTTTCCTTATCTTTTAATATTTTTCTTTAATTTTACATATGTTTATTGTACTTTCTTTTTCTGCTTTTTTAAAATAAAATTTTTTGTTAACTTATTTTATACGTTGTCTTTTTCTTCATTTTCTTTCTCTTTATATTTCTCTTTCATTTTCTTTTTCTGTAATACCGTTTCCTTTACTTTGTTCTTTTTCTCTTGCGTTTCTTGCTTCCTGTTCTTTGCAATCGGTTTCTTAATTTTTTTTATTTCTCTTGTTTGCCCTGCTAATTTTATCTTTCATTTTATTATTATTTGCCTTGTTTTATTTTTTTATTTCTATTTCCTTTCATTCTACTTTTTATTCTCTTCTGTTGTTTTTAATTTCCTTCTTCTTTTTATATACATATATTTTTTCCTTTTTTATCTTTCATTTTCCATTTTTTTACATCTTTTACTTTTTTATTTTAATGTTTTATTTTCATTTAAAACTTTTTCTTTCTATAATTTTTATTATTTAGTTTTTGTGGATTTATTTTCTTCTTTTTATACCCTTTATCTCTTTCATTTCCCTTATCTTTTTATTATTCTATTTTACTTTATTTTTACTTTCCTTTTTCTTTTTTTTCATTCCTTTTTAGTTTTGATTTTTTATTTTCCTTTTTTATCCTTTGTCTCATTTTCATTTTTCTTT
Source organism: Eurosta solidaginis (assembly GCF_040869045.1). Taxonomy (NCBI): domain Eukaryota; kingdom Metazoa; phylum Arthropoda; class Insecta; order Diptera; family Tephritidae; genus Eurosta; species Eurosta solidaginis. The sequence goes on along the minus strand of NC_090323.1, from coordinate 203,299,373 downwards.
TTCGTTTTCTTTTCCTTAATTTCTTTTACTATGTCTTTTTGTTTTAGTTTCATTTACTATTTTTTCCTTTATTTTTCCTTTTTCTCTTCTTTTTCTGTTTCATGTTCTTTATTTTAACCCTTTTACATCTGAATATTTTTATTTTGGGTTTCTTCCCCAGTTTGTATTATACCTAAGAATTATAGTTTCTCAGTAAAAGAGGAGCAAAATTTTCAGCTGACCCGCTTATGTCTTTATATGTGTGGATAAAACCCAAAGCGCCATACTCAGCTTTCGTTGTAATTTTGTGTGCCTTAAGTACCAAGTCTATCATATCCCTAACAAATAAAAAATTAAGTTCTCTACCTGCATTAGATTCTGACACTGAAATGATGCTCTAAGGCGCTTCATTTCGCTCGCTTAGACTCAGTGGCATAGTGAGGGGGGTGGTCTTGCCCGGGCGCTACTAACCGGGGGGCGCCAAATAAGCCGCAGAGCAGAACTTCCTGAATAAATTTAGTAGGCGTTAAACAGGATGCAATCGTTGCGACATGTTTTGGAACAATTGAAAGCCGATATCGTTTTTATCACGTTCAACGCTACAATGGGAATGTTTAAAAAATGCTTTAATAAAAACTGTCAAAAGTGGATCTGAAACACGATGGAGCGCCAGAATACAAGCGGTTAGCGTTATCGCTGATGAGCTAGAGAATGTAGTAGAACTCTTAGAACAATTAGCAGATGACAATAACACCACGAATGATACCAGGAGCAAAGCTGCAATTCTGTTGCAAAATATACTAAATTTTAGTTTCATTTCTGGTACGAAATCTTAAGGAGGATTGATCGTGTGCAGCTCATATTACAAGATCCGGGGATGAATTTTATAGAAACGTATCATGATCTTAAATCGTTAGCGACTGAACTATCCGTAATTTGAGATACTCTCTGTGAAGAAGCAATAGAAAAAGCGAAGTCTCTTTGGGATAATGGGATATTGATAAAGTAAAACGTATAAGAAGAGCCGCAAAATGCCCGGAGAGCCGGCTAGAGATGTTGGTTTTTCCGTCTCCAACAAGAAATACGTAGAAGATTTACACGACTAAATGACCTTAATTTTAAATTTGAAATTCTCTTAGACGTTGGAAATTTGTTAAACAAGAATAATGTTGCTAATGACTTAGAAAGAAATTGTAAAAACTTGGGTGAATTATATAATACAGATTTCGATGGAACTATATAGAATACTCTTGACTTTCTCAGTATCAATTGCCAGCTGCGAACGTTCATTCAGCAAATTAAAACTGATTTTGACATAAAAAAAATATTTTTTCCCGGGCGCAAGAAAACCTCTCTACGCCACTGCTTAGACTCTTTCTAAAAGCTAAATAAGAGTAAGGACTCTTCAAAGAAACATACTTACATCAACATGTATGAATTCCTTCTATGCCGTTTAAATCACCTTTTGCCCATTAATATTCAACTAACCAAAGTAAATGTCCGTCAAAATTTCGACATAATTGGCTTGTTACTCGGACCATTAACCAGCGCTAGCATTACTATTCAATTACTAAACTTTGTGTCTGCATACATGAAATGTACCATAACTATTAGGTAATTCATGTCTTATTGAGTTTCTGGTTCATCACATATGCTTACCAATGCTTAACTAGTTATAACAAGAGAGGACGTTTCCCAAAGCAAATATATTTGAGAAAAAGGAAAATGTATTTCAAGAATGAGAAAATACTACAAATAATTATAAGGATGGTCTTTAGTCGTCATACCAAGAACAGTCTATTAATTATTTTTATAAAGAATATTGACTTCAATTACATCAAATTACCAAACAAATAAGCCTCGATATACTTGAAGTTCTGCCTTACCTAGAGTAAATAACTCATAATAAAGAACTTAAGTGCGTACATCTTCATACATGCATACATATTTACAAATAACAGGGCGTTAAAAAATAATAAAAAACGAGTTCATTAAAAACCAGTTCAAACAAAACAATTTGTTATCTTAAAATACATAATAAAAAAGGGTAAACAATGACATAAATAAATAAAAGCAACAACAAAGTAAATAAAAGCAGACAATTACTACGATTTTCACGGAGATTTTATTTTTATTATACCTTTCATGAACATAAAATGGTATATCAACTTTGGTCCGATGTTTGTAACTTTGAAAAATATAGAAGATAGACTCACCATTAAGTATGCCGAATTGATCAGGGCGACGAACTGAGTTGATATAGCCATGTCCGTCTGTCCGTCCGTCCGTCCGTCTATCCGTCTGTCTGTTTGAACGCAAACTAGTCCCTCAAATTTTGAGATATCTCAATGAAATTTGGCACAAGGATGTATTTTTGTATTATATTAGACATTTGTCGGATCCGGTAGGATCGGACCACTATAACATATATCTCCCATACAACCGATCGTTCAGATAAGACGATTTTGGTCATTCCTGTCGCAATTTAAAAAGTATAAACGTGAATCTCGGTGATATATATTCTAATATATCATAGAAGATATCCTAAAAAAATCACTTTGATCGGAGCTATATATAGTATATATCCCATACAACCGATCGTTCAGATAGAAAGATTTTTGGTCATTTCTCCCTTAGTTTCGAATATAAAAACGTTAAACCTGGTGATATTTATTCTAATATATCATAGAAGATTTCCTGTAAAAATAATTTTGATCGGAGCTATATCTATATATATAAAAAGAAGTGTACATTTTGATTGTCACTCCATAACTCGAGAACGGATAAAAGGATTGCCATGAAATTTTTAGGAAAGATACAGGAAGGAGAGATGATGGTTAGTTGATTTTGAAATCCCAAATCGGTTTAGCCATTCTTGAGTTATGATTTTTTTTTTTTTAGAAAAAATTCAAAATAAAAAGAAGTGTACATTTTGATTGTCACTCCATAACTCGAGAACGGATAGAAAGATTGCCATGAAATTTTTAGTTTGGTATATAAATTTGCCTATATTAGTATTTACGATCGTTTTTTTCGGGAAGTAGACCAGAGACGGACTGTGACTGGGATTAGGACTAGGACTGGGACTGAGACTCGGAGTGGGTCTGGGACTGAGACTCGGAAGGGGATTGGAACAAAATACATACCACCCTCTGGGACTGGAAATAAGGGATGAAGAAGAATAAGAAGAACTTAGAGAAGAGAGAAGAGAAAGGAGAGAAGGAGACTGAGAAAGAGATAGAATGAGACGAAGATGGAGATAGATGAAGCGACGGAGGGAGGAGTAAATAAAAGGATTAGGAAAAAGTGTGGAGGGGGGAGGGCAGAGTTAGACGGAAAAAGCTTATTAAAACGTATGCAGATAGACCAAATTTAGGGCAGAACAACGTCTACCGGTTGTGCTAGTATAATATATATATTAGGCCGGGTCGATTTGTGGGGAGGCAAAAAAATCGCCCATTGCTCTGTGAAAATCATATTCTAGGGATCAAAATAAGAAACTTTGCCGAAGGAACCATCCCTCTAAAACGAATTCTGATGTCCCCCCCTTTGGGTCGTAGGGGCAAATTTTGAAAAATCCCACTTTGAAATGCCTATGTTTTTTCTTTTTGGAGTTTATTTTTCTATTTAGAAATTTATTTAGTCAGAACATATGTAAATGAAAAAATGAATTTAACTTAGTAATAGAAAAGAAATTAAAAAAAATTATTAGAAATTAGCGTTTTTACAACCCCCTTTTAAAACCAAGGCATCACTGTGATGCATTTGCATGTCGTAAACATAGTTGTGTGGGTTTTTTATTCGACCGTTTTAAAAAATGAAGGTATCACTGTGACACAATTGCAGATCGTAAAATTGGTTGTGTTGCTTTTTTTAAGCCACCACAAGCCACAGCAGGTAGAATTGAATTTGCCCCTACCCAAAAGTTCGACCCAAAGGGGGACATCAGAATTCGTTTTAGAGGTATGGTTCCTTCGGCAAAGTTTCTTATTTTGATCCCTAAAATACGATTTTCACAGAGCAATGAACGATTTTTAAATTGACCTGCCCTAATATATATATATAATATATACAACCGATCGTTCAGATAAGGGGGTTTTTTGCCATTTTTTATTTTATATTTATCTTAAAAATCGTTTAGGTATGTACATCTATATATTTCTTATCTTATACATCCGATTAGTTGGAGATTGCGAACGGGATAAGATTATTGTTCAGCCCCATTCATGAAAGGTATGAAGTCTTCGGAACAGCCGAAGACAGTTCCGTCCTTACTTGTTTTTATTTTACAATGGGTTAACGCTAGTCAACCCTATTCAAGAAATTATTTCAAAGGGCGACAAGCAGTGAAAGCTTTAATATAACTTAGACCGGGCAGACGTTGCTCTGCCCTAGCTTTGGTCTATTTGCTTTTAAGAAGTTTTTACCTCTTACTCTTCCTCCCCTCTCTTTTCCCTTATACTTTTATTTACTCCTTTTCCTGAGTGTCTTTCTCCCGCTCTGTCTTTTCCATCCCTTTTTTTCTCTCTACCTCACTCTCCTTCACCCTCCCCCGCTCCATATGTCGCTATCCCTCTATCTTCCTCTAACTCTAACTCTGTATTATTCTCCTTCCTTCATTTTTCTTCTCTCTAGCTTTTTTATTATTCCCCATCCCTTAATGATTCAAGATGCTGTGGAGCGAAACTCTTAGAAGGGGCTGCTAACCCAATTTATAGCATTTGCAATCCAATTGTCAACCTCACCTACCGTTGGCGAATACTGTTTCATTAGCAGCTGAGGCTCTGGCGAATCCAACTATAGGGTGGGCCGCTTATACCTAAATGTTGCTTGTTACCGAAACATACCATATCTATATCCGGCAAAGGACCATCAACATCGATAATACTTCCCAAAACCTTCGAGGAGTGCCTTTATCGCTAAAACAACAACAAAATAAATGAATACAAGGCACGATAACCTCCGAAGAGATATTAGGCCGAGCTTCTCTTTCAATTTGCGTCGTGCTCCTTTTTCCCCCCTACAAATTGGCCGCACGGGATCTACATGTTATACGCCAACTCCGAACGGCAGAAATACACACCAGGTGCTTGCCAAATCACTGCCAAGGAGCGACCCCGCTTAGAACAAATTTTTTCTAATTGTAAAAATTTATTTCTAAATTTTCGATATTGCTTTACTAGGGGCTTCACTACAGCTCCTTTGTCAATGGTAATAGGGGTTTCGACAGGACACTGTCCAATGGGAATCCATGTGGTACGTCTCAATATACTGGAAGCCCCATCCAGCTGTAGCTGTATGGAGGTTGATGAAGTGAACTTATCGTGTCACTTTATCCTTGATTGCCCAGCTTTTGTCAGAACTTGGCGAAAGTATATCGGTCACAACTCATTGCGATCTCAAGGGATTTATCCAATGTTGAGCACGGTCTCATTCGAAACTATATCGTTGCTACACAACGATTTCGACGAGTAGCTATAGCTGCATTACCGTTATTTTATTTTATATGTTATCACAACGGACCTTCATGCTGCCCAAGTGAGCTTGCCCTACCAGGGCAGCTACCACCTAACCTAACTTAACCCAAACTTGACCTAAGTTTGAACCAAGGATCTTCGGTGTAGTAGGCGGAGCACACTACCATCACACCACGGTGGGGGCAACAACAACAAAATAGGTCAAAAAAGGCATACAGCGATATTTGTTCATTTCATTAAATATTTTGAGAGAACAAGTTGAAACAACGCGTCATCCGGACAGACGGTCAAGTTGATAGCTGTTTCGATTATATATACCTTATAAATCTCTTCAAAGCCTTTTTCCCCGAGACTCAAACCCGCACTTTTGTGATTATGAATATGTAAACAAACTAATTTTTTATTTTTTTTTCTCTTCTTTTGTTAACTAGTGTAACTAAATGAAATTTAAGTAGAAGTCGGCATTTTACTGGGCCTAATGCTTGGGTGATTGAAGTATCCAACGGGGTTAAGACTTGGCTTGTATTCTTCACACAAAATTTACGCTCTCGCTCTTTCCCGAAATGTTATCTTGGACTGTACAAATATTTATTCACAGCACTACAATTTTTGAATTTGTTTAGAGCTCATAGGGGAATGACTTTTTCTATTTTTTGTCTATGTGTATATGAAGAGGGAAGCTTTACTTAACTGGATCGCATTTACTCGGCATTCCATAGCTGCATTGTGAGCGTGGAGTGCGTGGGCAAGCTGCTTTTCCAAAAAAAAAAAAAAAAAAAAAAATACCAACAACAGGTAAACTGGCATACTGACACATACATACACATATTCACGAACTCAAATTGTTTACGTACAAATGAATTCATGTAAAACTTAAAAAATTTGGAGGCGGTTTAAAAAGCAAAATACAGAAATCAATTGCGTTGAGTCAATAGAATGAGTATAGCAGCGTTTTAAAATGAGAATAAAAAGATGATAACAATATTGTAAGGACTACCTTCATATATATAGACCAAAAAATAGAAGACAAATTTTCCTTTAATACAGACATAGTCTTGTTGAATTTTGGCTAAAAAACTTTAACAATAGCTCTTGTAAAAGTATTTTGGGATTTAAAATTATAAAGGTAGAGCGCGTGTTTAAATTTAAAATAATCATTTAGTTAATCCCATGGTTTGCCTTAAGTTGAAAAATTGCGCTCAACCTTTATAGTTTTAAATCCCAAAATTCTTTTACAAGAGCTATTGTTAAAGTTTTCTAGTCAAAATTCAACAAGACTATGTCTGTATTAAAGGAAAGATTCCCTTCTATTTTTGGTCCATTTATATAAAGGTAGTCCTTAAAATATTTTTATCATCTTTTTATTTTCAATTTCTTAGTACTGCCTACAAAAAGGCAATTGTAACTTTGATTAGTGATTTAAGTAATTCCTAAGTGAAAATTCTTATCTTTATTCATTTGTTCAAAATAGCTACCTGTTCTTTGGCGTAGCTCGGACGTAACTACTACGTCTATATTCGGCTTAGGTGACTGTAGAAAAATGTATATGTGCTACATATAAATCGGTGAATTATTATAGCTGCTCGATGTTCTTGATATTGGTGGAGCGGGTGAGTTGGACAAAGAGGAATGTGGTGAGTGATTCTTGTTGGCGATTATTCTCATAATTGGCGAAGCCGGATAGTACAACGCAATCGTTGTTGGTGAATATGATCACAATTGTTGAGGAAGTAAGTTCAACACAATTGATGATGTGGTGAATTTTCATTGCTGGTGAATGTGCATCATAACAAGAGAATTCCACCTTGTTTGTCAGCTACTTAATTTGCACAGCTGACAATCGTGGTGAAATTCGCATACGCCTGAAAGTCAAAAGAATCGTGGTGAAAGTCGTGTACGCCTAAAAGTATGCAAGGACGTGCATTGAGTTGGGCCTTCAACGAGGCTAAGGAGGCTAGCCATGAAGGTATGACCTAATCTTCTAAATAGTTGGACCTGTGCGTTACGTAGCTCAAATTTTTTGATCAAACATTGTACTGTCACCGAGTCTTAAACTATATTTCAGGTTTCAAGTCTCTAGATATCCAGGAAGTTAGTTAAAAATCGATTGTAAGATTCCCAATTTAAAACTAGTGTTCTCAATATCTCGATCCATCCGCCCCTAGCGGAATTTTTTTGATAAAATACTGCATTGTCACCGGGTTCTTACATACGGCCCAAGTTTTATGTCTCTAGCTCATCGGGAAGTTACTCGAAAATCGATTGCCCCCGTTTTTAAAGGATTTGCAGCGCGCCAACTAGCGGAACTTTGTTTTCTATATGTTTTATTGTCACCAGGCTTCTAAGTGCCAAGTTTCAAGTCTCTAGGTCACCGGGAAGTTAGTTAAAAATGGATTGTAAGATCCCCAAATTAAAATTTGTTTTCTTACTATCTCGATCTGCGTGCCACCTAGCGAATTTTTTTTGATCAAATGTTGCATTGTCACGGGGTTCTGACCCATGGCCCAAGTTTCAAGTCTCTAGTTCACCGGAAAGTTACTCAAAAATCGATGTCAAGATTCCCCTAGCTTTACAGGGATTTGTAGTTATCTCAATTAGCAAGCCACCTAGCGGAACTTTGTTTTCTATAAATTGTATTATCACCAGGTCTCGAACTATGTGCTAAGTTACAAGTCTCTAGGTAACCGGGAAGTTAGTTAAAAATGGATTGAAAGATTCCCAAATTAAAATTAATTTTCCTAATATCTCGATCCATGCGCCACCTAGCAGAATTTGTTTGATAAAGTATTGAATTGTCATCGGGTTCTGGCTAAAGTTTCATATCTCCAGCTTACCGGGAAGTTACTCAAAAATCAATTGCAAGGTTCCCCTCGTTTTTCAAAGATTTGTAGTTATCTCACTTAGCGCGCCACCTAGCGGAATTTTGTTGTCTGTAGATTGTATTGCCACCAAGCCTCGAACTGTGTGCCAAGTTTCAAGTCTCTAGGTCACCGGGAAGTTAGTTATAAATGGATTGAAAGATTCCCAAATCAAAACTAATTTTATTAATATCTCGATCCATGCGCCACCTAGCGAAATTTGTTTGATCAAATATTGCATTGTCACCGGGTTCTGACTCACGGCCAAGGTTTCAAGTCTCTACCTCACCGGCAAATTACTTAAAAATCGATCGCAAGATTCCCTGCGTTTTTTCAGGGATTTTCAGAGATTTTCGTTTATCTCGATTCGTGTGTCACCTGGTGGCATTTTGTTTTCCACGAATTGTAGTGCCATCGACTTGCGAACTATGTGCTAAGTTTTAAGTCTCTGGACTACCGAGAAGTTAGTTAAAAGTCGATCGCAAAATTTCTATTTTAAAATTAATTACCTGTATATCTCGATCCGTGCGCCACCTATGGGATTTTTTTTCACTTGCATTGTAATGTCTCCCAGATCTGAACTATGTTCTAAGTATCAAGTGTGTAGCTCAACGGGAAGTTACCGAAAAAGGCTTTTCCGTGGGTCAAAAATTCGTATGGAAATGAGGGGACAAACATGAAAGCGACTTAATATAAACGTAAAAAAAAACAATTGCAAAAAGTGGTTATGGATGCTTGAAAATAATGAAAAAGGTAAAAGAAGAAAAAATGTTTAGGTCTACACGAATTTGTCGAAAAAGAGTGTTAAAACTGGATTGCGCTAAAGAACAAAGGTCAGAATGACATTTTTTTTCATAAAAATTGGATCGAATTCTGTAATTTTTTTTTTCTTCAGTCTCTGCCGCCCAACACGAGCTTAGTAGGTTATTTGACCGCTTTCTCCCTCCATCAATTATCCTTAAATGTCGTCAAAAATATACCATCATAAAAAATGATATAAAAAGCTAATAGTAACATCATTCATGTCACCAAAGGGTGTGGACATCACATGACAAATGGTGCAGAAATAATGTGTGACATTTTAAGTGATACGACTGAGTTGTGAAATGATGATGAAATGAGGTTAAGCTGCTTGAGACAATTGAAGAAACAAAAAAAAGTAAAATGAACATAAAATTTAAATCCATTTCCGGAGTGAACAATGGTATCTTAAAGAGGGCGTGCTTTAAGTGCACTGAGCAGGAGTGCGGCGACCTCGTGGACAGCGCCGCAGAGAAAAACAGTTAAAAAAAGAAACAACAACAAAAAACATCACTTGCTTGATAGCATTAAAACGACCAGACGTTATTATAGAATGGATCAATGAAGGAAATTCCAAAAAAAATACAAGCAGGAAATAAAAAGATACTCATGCACTTGACTGCTGAGCTGAGCGCCAACACAATGGTGTGAAAATATACTCTTGGTCGGCTGCTGAACGAAAAAAAACATAACCCACCAGTTTACAATAACAATTGCATTGAATTTTTGTTGCGCCACAAAACGTTGCACAATGAACGTTGCAGCCACAAATGTTTGGGGGGGGGATTTTGGTAGCAGAAATTGGATTGAAAATACAAAGAAAGTTTGGTAGGAGGGTGAAGATGAATATGTTGTGCAGAATTGAAGTAAACTCAATGGATGCTACGATTAGTGGTCGAAATGCAATTTGCGAAAATTTCAGCAAAAACTTTTGACGTAAAACAATTTTACAACTTAAAAGTTTACAGCTGGACAAAAAGTCTTAAGGAAGAAGCTTCAAATAAACTTACAGCGCTCATAAAATAAAGTCGAAAAATTCACAAAAAAAAAAAAACAGAAAAAACCTGCGAACTAGTAGTCAATTGTGAGGAAAGAATCTTTGGGATGCTGTATGTTGAAGATTTTCAAAAATGCAGCAGCGTTAGTGTATGTGTGTGCGTGTCTCATCAGCAGTAATTCGAGCATTAAAAAAGCTCTTCAGTTTTGCGACTTTTAATGGCGCAAAGTGATCGATTATCATTCATTCGTAGAACAACTAAGATGTTCTAAGATTTTTGCCGCCCAAATGAAATGTGAAGATTTGAAGTTTTTGAGTGGAAAAGTTAAAAAGCGAGAAAGTTTTTTTTTGCTTGACATGAGCTTTCGGCACTATTTAATCAAATTAAGTATTGGTTAGCGGCTGCCGTGCTGTAGAGGTAGTGTGCTGGCCTATCATACCGCAGGTTCTAGGTTTTAGAATAGTTACATCACCTTTTTTTCAAAAAAGTTCTTCCAAAAAGGGTCCCTCTCGAAGCTTGCTCGAAAAACTCTCCGAGTGTATATCTGTCATGAAAAGTTTCTCATCAAATATTCATCTACTTTAGCAAATCGCCCTTGAAGTCGAGAAAATTCCCAAATTTATTAAATAAAAGCACGCCAAAATCAAGGCTTTAAGGTCGACATTGGTGCATGGCCTCGCTTGCGATTGCCTCAAATCATTGTAAGACTAGGGCCATCTGGATTCCAGGACTTAGTCATAACCCACGAAACTGTCACGCGGATCTCTTAGCACGGTAGTGTACAATTGAAGTGGACGTGGTGAGTAATCTGTAATCTGCTCTTGTAAAACTGATCATCAAGTCAGCTAAGCAAACGCTGGACAGACACATCCTCTTGTAAGGTTGTCTCCTTCTGTGCCGAAGTGGAGGGCTGGCGGTTTGCCAAAATTATTGGGTTCGTTCCCTAAAGCTCAATTATCCTTGGTTATTGCTGCTCTCATCAATCACTGTCCAATGAGAGTCCATTCTAACCTTCTGAACGTACTAGAAGACCTTTCAGCTGCATGATGATGATAAGATGGAAGGCTTGAAGGTTTTATCCAAGTTTGACTTAACTCGAAACTACATCGCCGCTACAGGGCGAACGTCCTGGTTGCTGTTAGAGTAAGAAACTCCGAAGGTTTAGGGGAGTGTTGCTGATGTGGGCAGTCTTTTACCGGATATGAATCGGGTACGCTCCGGTACGAGCCTTTTTGTACTAGCTCGATAGCCTTGGGAACATGTTTTTTTTTTGACCCATCGCAACTTGGGGTTTGTAGATTTTATCTTATTTAACAATTTGGGAAGAAGTGAAACAACGTGACAACGGACGGAGAGGGCGACAGCTGTTTCGATTATACCTTGTAAATCTTTTTCCCTAGGTGGAAGATAGCGTACCTTGTGCTTATTCTTAAGGGCAAAGAATATCACGAATCCAAATCGTCTTTCCGGCAAAAGCTTTATAGCAGAAAGCAAAGATGGAGCACGTTTTCCCCAACTGATTGAGGTTTTCAGTTCTGTGAGGTATATCACCAACGCTGCCCGGCAATGATGGATATAACTTCTTCAATTAGGATGGCATGGACTATAAGCTAAAACTTGCTTTACAAGGGAAAAAGAGTGGTATGCCAAGAAGAGATGAAGTGGCTCTTCGACTCCGTTGGATCTAGAGAAAATGAGTGAAGCAATCCCTGACTCTGGCGCTAATAAATCGGATCAATACATATAAACAGACGTCTACCACTATGCGGAGATACGCAGAAATCGAGCTTTATAGTGAAATAACCTGAATAATGCGGGCCGAACCAAATACATTGCTTCCACGGTTTGAGATGGCGGATAGAAATACTGATCCCCACTATGTCACTAGGTGTGAAGACGGCAGCGCGAGAACCTGAATATACCAATACGGTATCCGAGTATCTCGACCTATGGAAAAAGGTAAGCCCTACGTCACCCAAGCAAACAGGAAGGAGGAGGACAAAATCGTTCCAATATATACCATTTACCCACCCTGTCGGAAAATCAACAAAACAAAATAAGTTATGGAAATATCCTTTACAAACCCTAGCGCAACGGAATTGACCACATAAAATTGGCCAACCAAAGATGTAGAGGTTCTAGAGGTACTGAAAGAATGCAAAAACAAAAACCCCCACCACCAGCATGTTAGGGGTTAGAATATACCCGCGGTAGGTATGCCTGTCGTAAGAGGCGACTAAAGTACCGGATTCGGGGGGTTTGTGTAGCGTAGCCCTTTCAGGTTGTCAGTGCAATACATAGCTTCTCCAAACCCAATTGTCAACCTCACCTGTCCGTGGCGAATTCGGTTTCATTAATAGCCGACGCTCTGGCGACCCCGAACTACTCATGGATCTAGGGAGAGGGAGGGCGGTATGGCCTAGAAGTTCTCATGTGGTCATAACAAATCGTTCACGAGATGGTCTGGCTTGGTACCGGAACGTACCGGATCTGCATCCGGAAAAGGACCATCAACTCGATAACACTCCCCAAGGCCTTCGGGGAGTGTCCTTATCGCTACAACAACAACAGAGACAAAAACAACAACAACAACTGCATCTTACAAAGCTTGCTTGTCCTTTAAGAAGATACAGGGTAAGACGAAAACCGGCATGGCGTAGTAAGGGGTCATTTTAGGAGGCAGGTTAGAAGCTGGCAAAAGTTGCAAAAAGCGTGCTGGGACAGCGCTCTGCTAGGGACCTATGAACGTGAAATCATAGAGTTTATCGCCCAAGTTTGGATTTTAAGAGTGCGTTCGAAGTTCTGAGTGCCAGGTAGAGCAGAGCAGAACCCACTGCTATTTCCAGTAAAAAAAGACAATCAGAATTATTTGACAATGATGTCAGTGCCAAAATAACATTCTATCAAAAAAATAAAAGAACGTTAAACAGCTAATTCAATCCATACAACTCATGCAATAAATTTACCTACTTTGATAAATCATACAAAACTTTTGCACAAGGCTAACCAAGTATTGCTCTTTTCTGAGTGATTTGGGTTAATTTGAAGCAAGGTATAAATATTTCTAAAAAAAGAAACCGAAATATGTACCTAAAATATACTACACAATATTATGGCATTTCCTTGCTTCTTATTTCATTGGCTCTAATCCTAAATCTACTGCAAGTTAATTCTGCAGCTATATTTAAGATGACTAATCACCAAAAATTCAATACCATAAAAATTCACAATCTTTATTACCATATCTACCTGTCGTTCGTTTATTTATCTTTCTTTGGATGTTTCTTTGTATCTTGTATTTACCTGCATTTGATCTGCCTCGTTTGTTACCTACCCTGCCATTGATTTCATTTTGCCAATGCTCATTCTGTAAAATATTGGAAATACGTTGGTTAGTTTGTAAGTATGCATACAAGTACTTATATACATATACCTATATTTCGTTGTCCAGTTAACATTCTGATGATAGTTCTGAGCATTCGAAATGGTGAGTCACTTGTGAGTCACACATATGACTCATTTTTGACTCGTCGAAGCTATAAATGAAAAACGTTTTCTCATACCTTAACAACATTTGAATAAGAATTTACACGGCTTTTATTGCTAAAAAGTTGAACACTGTACAATGTAGAGCCTCAGTGAAGCTCTTAGAACATAGTAAATCTTGAAAATGATTGCTATATTTATTATCGCCTGCTAAGCATTGTAGGTGAGTCAACCGTGAAAGGGGCTATAGTAAGGTTTCACAATGTGGGCTGTAGGTAAGCTGACTATGGGCACTCCAGCTTTCTGTGCTAGCTTTAACACCTTGAACAGAGCGAGGACCTCACCTGAGGTAATGAGTTGGTGAAATTATTCACAGGTGAATCGAAACTGTGGGAAAGTTGGAGGGGAAGAGGGGTAGAGGTCCTTCATCACGAGAGCGCGATTAGATGTATATATGTAACACGATCACTGTAGTGATGCTACCCACATCAGTTACGGCACCGGAATTCTAAATTTACACGGTCAGCCAAAGCAGTTAAGGCTTCATGGTAGTGCGGTTGAGGGCGATGTCGAAACGGCTCACCTCGATCGCATCAAACTATTTAAGAATTAATATCATCTGGATCTCTCGACATAGCCACATACCGAACAATTGTGATGCGGACCTCCTAGTTCAACTCAGTACTTGGAACCAGACCTGGTCGACTGCATGAAACTTGGAACTCTGGAAGTCTGGTTATGAACCGATGGGCTGTGAATGGCTGAGCAAACGTTGGGCAGATACTACCTCCTTTCTACTCTTATTGGGTAGCGTGGTTCGCCTGGATAAAGATGGACGGAAGTCATTCACGTCAATTCATTGGCCTCTCCACATTTATTCATGGTGATTGATGCAATGTCAACGGCATGTATCGAAGACGAGTGCATTCGTTGGCTAAATCATCTTACTCAAATGTACAATGACGCTCCGGCCCAATATATGTATATTTTTCTCTGCAACCATCCTTGGCATCAGAAAAAGAGTGAGGCCCCGTTGAATTACAATAAAAAGGTGGAGAAGTTGCCTCCGTTTGGCCTTTTGAATTGACGTCAGTTGTTGACAAGAAGTGATGGCTGGTGTATTTTACCCCGATGCCGCTAAAACCTATTAGGCGAATGAGACCCATGGAAACTCATATGAAAACTCATTCCTTAATTAACATATGATGACTGAGACTTACTAAGGCCTCATTATATCTTATGTAACAACTGAAAGTTTATTGCTTCGATTGGCTCGAAACGTGCATCCTTCCTTCTATAAGTACTATCTTGGACTGTCCTCGACTGAACAGACGAATTCAACCTGATTACAGGAGCCCAATTTTAGGGTAACGCCGCAAAATTACTTACTTAATTGGCGCTTAACTGTTTAAACGGATTTGGCCGCCTAACAAGTCGCGTCAGTTGCTTTTTCATCGGGCTAACTGGCTCCAGTCGGTAACACCAATGGAGTTTGAAACGTTTTCCACCTGGTCTTCTTCCTCTGCTTCAGTAGACGGGCTCCGATAAGCATACCTTCATTCGCATGACATGGCCTAGCCAGCGTACACGCTGTGTTTTAATTCGTTAGACCATGTAGATGTCTGTATAAAGCTCGTAAAGGGCATCGTTAAATCTTCTTCCGTCTTCGCCATTGCCAACGCGTAGAGGTACGTGAATCTTTCGAAGTAGTTTTAGCTTGATTCAATTGCCTACATAGTCAAAGTAGCAAACTGCCGCAGAACAAAAGTTATAAAACTAGACTTTTACTTCCTCCAATCGGTAATCTCGTGGCCTGGTACGACTCTTTTCACTTGATGGTGGACAATCTAGACTGCGGAAGTACGCTGCCCTGACACAATATTTTAGAACAGAGCGTATATGCTGGTATACAGCGATGATACTTGTCGGGATCGTCATCAAGCCGAACGCGGACGTAGCAATAGTTCAGCTTATAAATATCTACCGCTCTCCCGTTGACGATAAGGGATGGAGGCGCCCAATGCGCTGGAAAACCAAGTAGAAATGACATTTATTTGCTACTACTCGTATTTCTAATTCTGAGTTACAGCTCTCTCATGTATGTGTGAAATGTTAATGTTCTAACAGCGAGCTCTCCGAGCCATGCCCACTCTACCCCTGCGTCACATACGAGTCAAAGTCTTAGCGCCTTGTTGACTCATTCATTCATACTTCAAATTGCTAGTTGGTTGCGTGCTTTTGTTTTTATTGCTACCTACAAACGAAAAAGTAAAGGCAACTAATCGAAATCATCACAATGTACCTGCAGTTCTAAAGCAATCAACAGAGTTCATTCCAATATTGTTAGTTAGCTTTTCTTGTACTAAAACTCATTTCTTTCTCATTTTCGTTGCACTTATTCGCTACTGGCTTTTATTCGTTGTAGTAGCAAAGAGCAATTAACATAGCTAGAACAACAATATTTCTTCTTCTCTCATTTGTGTATGGCAGATAATATCCTGCGGCAAACTTGTTTCCATTCAATCAATAACGGCTTATTACGTATTGTTGTAATCCTAAAATATATTGTTGCCATCAGAAATACTTTGTTATGAGGGAAGGATATTCATCCTTAGAAATCAATATATACATAAAGGATTCAAAGGGGTTGATAAGCACAATAAAAAGCTTCCGCAACCCAATTGTCAACCTCACCTACGCGAGGGGAGTCCTGTTACAAATATGAATGTATCAAACACGTGTTTAGCAGGCGAGGCTCTGGCGACTCCAAGTTCTCCATGGAAATAGGAGGTGGGGAGGGCGGGATGGCCTAGAAGCTTTAATGTGGTCATATAAATCGTTCCCGAAATGGTCGGGCTAGTACCTTAATGGTGCTTTTACCGGAACTTGCCGGATATAGATCCATCTAGATAGGACCATCGACACCGATAACACTTCCCAAAGCCTTCGGGGAGTGTCTATATCGTTAATCCGACAACAACAACAACAACAACAAAAAGGATCTGAATAAACAATCTACGTAAATGTATCTGGAGAATTTTACCTAAAATTAGTTTCCAGCTGTCTTAGGCAGCCTTATTATGGCTATCAGTGACACTAGTACATGATCACCAAATATATTAAACGACATATTTTATGCGCCTAAAAGTATGAAAACCTAGTTACAGATCTCCCTCGATTTCCAAAGATGTCAGTAGGAAATATGTATGTTAATGCCCCTTGCCTTAGAAAGTCTGAGTTTTTTCTTTGTACGTCATGGTTGGTATCAACGCAAAATTTTTGACGATGCTCAGTAGAGTTAAGTACTAATATTAGTGTTACGAGCCTGACCCGTTCGCATCTTGCGCAACCAACATAAAAGTCTCTTATAAAATTTAGATGTCAGTAGGAAATATGTATGTTAATGCCCCTTGCCTTAGAAAGTCTGAGTTTTTCCTTTGTACGTCATGGTTGGTATCAACGCAAAATTTTTGACGCTGCTCAGTAGAGTTAAGTACTAATATTAGTGCTACGAGCCTGACCCGTTCGCATCTTGCGCAACCAACATAAAAGTCTCTTATAAAATATATTAACAGAAATCAGCTGTTCTATTAACTTACAGCTTGCGCTGCGATCAAGCGTATAATAGCAACTGCAGCCAATAAATTAAAACTTACAGCTTGCGCTGCCATCTAGCCTACAATAGCAAATGCCGGTAATGCAATGAAAATATTCACAATAGTGCTAGTACAAATAGATTTCTTTGTGTGCTCACAATCGTTTATTTTTATTAAATTATTTTTATAAAATATAGCTAAACAAAAGCACTCCGACCAAAATTGCCCAAAGCTCGCTATTAGCCCGAATCTCCATCTTTACAACCAAAACTTTATTTATAGATTTGGATTCCAAATAAGAGCGAAAAAGGGATCCGTCCATAAAAACAGCAATTAAAAATAATATATATCATTGGTGCTAAGGGCGCCATTTAGTTTAAGGGTTGCACCAATTGATGCTTTGGCAATCATGATTACGAAAACGCTGGTAATTCAGGTTTGGAATCAAATAGATTAACCGCTTTGTAATTCTTGCGCCATTGAGTTGAAGTGTAGTCAACTGATGTGATTAGATGATTCAACAGGTCTGCCATTTGTCTTATGTGCTATGTTCTCTAATCAAGTTTATATAGGAAACTATCCATGACTAAGTGTATCAGAATCAGTGGCGCTAATTTTGATATCCAGGCAATAACTCTACACTGTACAGACCTACACTGCTTTAAGTTAAGCATAAGGTATTAAAGCCGTAAAAGGCTGATCCCGGTGTCACAGAAACAGTTCGTGATTAATTTTAGCAGCTCCAGGTTTTATCAGTGAATGTACAACTTAACTCTGACGTGTTTTAGTCCAAGCTTCTCTCACTTGTACTGTAAAAATTTGTGTGACCTCACGTTTCTGTGTACTTTGAAATATGCCGCTAGGAGGACTTCGATATGGTAGGTGAGCACATTGTATCCTTATAAGTATGTACATAGTTGGATACTTTTCAATCGTTTAAAATGGCGCCCGAGTAGGCACGCATTTCCGCACTATAACACTCGAACTAATGACTACCAAAAAAATAACACTCAAACGAATACCACCACGCTAAATATCCAATCCCTCATATAAATGTCTTCTATTTCTATACTTATATCCATACCTAACCCTATGTGCACAGAAATAGCAAAATAATAACGAAATCTCGCTGCCAGTTGTTTAAATGTATAATAAGTGGTAAAAGCTTAGTTTTGTTATGCTGTTGTTCAAAAACCTATGAAAAGAAGAATAACAATAACAACAAAAAGTTTAATAGGAATTTACCGAGTAGCAACCTCATCAGCTGATACAAATCCATTGCCACAACAACAAACAAAAAAAAAAAACAATTCAAATCGAAACAAATCTGCTTTAACATTTGATGCAAATATAAGAGCAAAAACAACAATTAGAACGGTATTTCACTAAGCCAACAGAAACAATACAGAGAAATATGAATACGACCTTGCTTTGGCATTTAGTTTACAACAGTGATGCCCAACACTGACAGATTTTTTGATAGAGCTACATATATATACTAGCTCATAATTAAAACAAAAATCAAATTTGCTTAATTGGTGACTCTCATAATCGCTTAGAAAAGGCGCCCGAGCAGGGACGCTGTTAACTACCGATTCCCTTAGATACATTTTTTTGTTCAAGAAGGATATTATAATGGAAAAGTAAAAAGCACATCGAAAATATTTAAATAAATCCACCCTTGTCAGGTACGAGAGGAGCTTATTAAAAACCCGAAGGTAATGCGAAAAGCTTCTAACAAACCCGATTTCCGATAAACGAATACTACCGTATTCCAGACTCTATCAGCCCAATTCCAAACGAAAATTCCGTCGAGTTTTTTCCCTTCTCCCATTCCTCGTATTCTAAATAAAAATTCCTTGTGAGTTTTTTCACTTCTCCCTTTCCTCCTATTCTGAACAATGTTCGAAAAAGCGGAAACCGGTTATGGGAGAAAAGTAGGTATTATGAATGTGAGGGAGAGGGAGATTTCTCTGCCATTTCATAGGAGTTTTTTCACTTGTTAAATTAAAGGGAATGCATCAAAATGGTTAAAGGAAATTGGTTTTAAGAAAGAACACTTATTTGTACAAATTTGTGCTAAAATATGTATTTATATTCTACCACAATATTCTCACTGTTAATACAACAACAACTACAACCACAATATTCTTTATTTTAAGTCGAAAAGTATATCATAAGCAACGGTAGAGCTCTTGGTATACAAATTTGATGCAGCCATCCAGAAATTGCGCAAGGATTTTTTAATAAGGCTTAAATAGATTTTGGCATATGATGAAGGACGAATTCAACTCAACTTGGCCGCCAGAAAATTGCTTTGCTGAATGAAAGCAGGCAACTCCGGCAGATTTGTGTTATGCGGCCGTCTTCTTCTTATGTTCCGCTGTTGATGTTGCTGTGGCACCAATTCATTACTCATTTCAGTGAATACCACATCAAATGCAATAAATACTGTGCATTGTTTATATTTTATTTTTTAGTTTCCAACAAATTTGCAACAATAATTAAACTTTTCAATTTTTTAAACAAAATAAGAAATGTGCAACGAAATTTCAATTGACAAAACAGCTGACTTCGAAAATTCGAAATTCCTATTCCCCAATTATTGTTCTCCCTAGGAGAACGGAATTTGAGGATTTTTTTCGCGGGAATAAAAAAATCCGCGAGTACAAAATTCCGCGAGAATATTTAGAATTGGTCTGTATATGAACTAGTACACAGAACATCACTTCAATGGCAGCACGTCCTAAAACGATAAGTTTATATAAGGGCAGTCTTAGTGCAAGGAACAAGGTCGAGAGAGGGGTTGCAGCGTCGGGGCGATATACACACTTATAGGAAAATAGCAAACCATGTGCAATGGAACCATTAAAGACAAGCACACTGAACTGATGAATTTAAGTTCCTGAAAAGTGAGGAAGCTAACAAGGTCCGGTTATATCACATAGCCTATATCATTTAAAAGACGGTTACAACAGCTAAAGCAAACCTGCTGAAGTCTTGATGCCACAAAAGATGCTCAGTAGCACTAAGGGTCAAGTAGTGATCACTTCTCACTACAATCTTGTCTGCAATCTACATATCTTGTCTGTACTTTTTCGAAACAATCGTGTTGAACTTTATTTTGATATTGCGGAGTTATGCTTCGTTCTACAAAGCTAAATTATTCGCGATTGAAGAAGCCGACGAACCTACAGTGATCGATAAGATGCGCAACAACGTTGATTAGCCCTTTACTAACTTCTAAAATGGTTAAGGTACCAGGCCGTAGGATTTCAACCGACATATTCGGAAACAACCTCTAACACTCCTTTTCGGTGTAGAAGTCGCGTTCAGAAATTTTATGAATATTTGGCTTAAAGGAATAGTTGGCTAAGAGAGAGAGGAGATGCATAACAGTGGCTGTAACTGAGCTAAGCTCATCATGCCATCAATCTCCGAGTTTTGACACATCACTCGGAAGAAGACACACGACATAGCAGCCTACCTGCCTTGTTGAGGATGTGTGGGTTGAGTATTTTCTGTGCATCTGCTTCGTCTGTAATAAGACAGGGTATGAGGCAATTGCTCCTTGCCAGCCACGTCGCTGTTGACGGATAAAAACTCGAGACTGTGCAGCCGCTTATCTATCTGAGAACCAGCATTAACAGAGAAACAATGGCAGCTGATAAATCAAACGGAAAATATCTCGCGCCAAGAACTACGTTGGGTTCAGTAGGAAATTGAAAAGTAAATTCCTCTTTCTACGAACAAAAATCACGCTCTACCAACTTTGCAACCAATGTAGCGCCACTTTGCCATATACACTCATAAAAAGCTGACGAGTTTCGAGTAACCTCATGCGGCTTCCGTGAGCCTACCTGCTTCAGACGTAACTTTTACAAATTTGCCACAAGCAATCCTATTTTCTTTAAGTCAAACCAAAAGAAGGAATTTCTTTGATTTCCATAAATTTCATTTATCTACAAATTTGTTTATGACTTTGCTGTACATAGATACGTACTTTCTCCTTCTTGGTCCTTGTAGTCGTAAATCGAAAACTTTAATCTTTTGCCATCTAAACTGTGTAAATATATAATTCGAGTGTCGACATGTTATTTGTGATGTTAGAAACTTTTGAGCTGAAAGGTGTACTTTTTAAGTTAAATGCTGAGGCAGGAGCTTTGGATTACGAAAAGGAAATTAAAAGCAAAATTGCAAGTTTGTATAACAAAGTTGCCTGGAGTAATCATGCATTAAGCTGAGTGGACAGCTAAGGTTGCGAGTAAAAAGGAATTGCAACAAATTTAAAAGTTGTTTATTTTGATCTTCCAAAAGTAGCAACATATGACAAGATTTAGCGTGGCAAGTTGAGTCGCAAGATGTTTTCGAATGAATCTCATGTATGTCGTACTGGTAGCGTCCGGTATATATCAACTTTGCTCGCGTCTAACAAAGGATAGCCAAGTCCTTGCACACCAATTTAATCCAACGCACTTGGCACTTTCTTTCCTCTGCTGCTCTTGTCCGTCCAATGAAGTGCTCACATAAACAAAATTTGTCCATAGTGTTAGTGAAGCTAGGTTATTCATTATTATTATTTTCTTTTGTTAACGAAACCTGCCGTCGAGATCTAGCAAAACGTTCTCTCGAACACCCATCTCTTCTGATGGTATGAAAAGCCATAATATCACTTCATATGTGAAGCAGTTTTGATATGAGATTTTAGGCGCGTCACTATGTGTACATCAAGACATAATCTTACTTCTCAGTTGACTTCGTCTTACTAGTTGGCAAGAGCTTTCTCGTGAGCAATCGCATAATAGGTCACCGGTCTGTACGAAACTAACGAATGAACGATCCCGAACGTCTCAGACTGCTAAAACTAAGTTCTGACTAGGCGTCATATAGTAGCTCCTTTTCGGCAAGCATTACCTAGTCTGTTTGCTTCCAACCGTTTATGCTTGGAGAAAATACACAAACCACATGTTGTGCTCTTATCTTCTCTTTCTTTCTGCTCATAAAGCACAGCAACCACATATACTAACAGCCGTCAACAAACTTCTTACCGATTAGCTGGCGATTTTTTTCTCACGGCCCTTCCTCAACTCTATGGTAGAAATTCAGCCTATAGTGGACTTACCGAATCTGATGGCGTACTTCTAAGTTCCAATGAGCTTGTTGATGGCGGGCTTCGAGCTTTGGCACAATCCAGTCGATAACACTTTACATGAGATGTAAAGGATACTGATTACAAATTAAACGGCTCGATTTGCTGAATAACTTTCTTTCTTCCCTGCTACAGACCTAATAAAAACGGAGCTCGTTTTGTTTGGGTGGAAGCACCGCATTTCTGAATTTAGACCACCCTCTATTAGGAGAGTACCGCTGGTGCTGCCCGAAGGGGATACGAATTTTGGGACTATTCTTGTCAGCAAGCTGTCATGTGAACTTTGAAGTGGAAGACATGGCGAGAACGGCTTCGGTTGCCTTCGAGGTTCTCTCCAAGCCAATCAACTTCCTTCGTTTGATAGATTTTACAACGGACTGACCTGGATTATCACGAACAACGGAATAATCGAGAGCGTCTAGGAGTTTTTTCTATTGTTAAGTACTTAGCTTCGGTGACTGGCAGACGATGCTTCCTTCGGAGTGTTTTTTCCGAAACGACTGCAGGCACCCTTGTTAGGCTCTATCCGTGCGTTTAATGTGTCCGAATTACAAGCGAAGGATAGTGGAAAGGAGTTGTACCGACTTGGCTTCGTAGACCGACTGATAGGCTGAAGCTAAGATCACTATGAAAGTATAATGGAAGCCACTAGTGTTTACCCTTCGATCCATAGTGAGAGCCAAAGCTGAGATGAAAATGAAAATAGATGCCGGCGTCGTCTCCCGAAAGGTCAAAATGGAGAACCGTTGTGGTGGGATGGAAGTGCCGATGTGTTAACCTTGATCGTACTAAGGTACATCGATTCCACCTCATGCGTACACACAGACCTTTAGTCGTAGCTAGAGCTGTGGAATAAAGTCCTGCTTAGTTATAAGGGCATGCGATTTTTCTTAACCTAATCAAGTGACGGGGGTCTTGGGAATAAAAACTGATGATCCTTTCGTCGTCGCAAAGTAAGCGGAATATGTGCCGCGGCAGCATACGTCTACTAAGCTGGCTAGCAGGAGCAGATCAATAGCCTTAAATACTTACACTCTGGCTTGCCCAGGAGCGGACCATTTTTTTGGTCATGTTCCGCTAATCGAATGCCTACTTAAAGTGCAATAATCACCTATTGCAGGCGAGGAAATATATCTTAATTTCAACTTTTATATATTCGGGCTGAATCGTGACAGACTCAGCCTATATCTCGCGTGTGAAAAGTCTCAGCTCGGTTTTAACCATAACTGCACATGCTCCATGCGTCCAATCTCTCAACCTATAAGGGGTGCCATCATGCTTTTACGGATCGGTAGATGATCTCGATGGAAATTCTTGAATGAACGTATCAGCTAGGTAAAGTAAAGAGATACAACATGATCACGAAATTGAAAGCTCGGTGATGTTTGTGAATTGCAAAGATGCGACTTCAGCTTAAGAAAGCTTCGAGGATGTGGATTGGAACGCAGTTCTGTCGTCCTTTGGCAAATTCCATATGATGAAGATGGCTTAATTTCCGAAAAAGCTTTGCCTCCAAAACTAATTTGAGTAAGTAGGTGTACAAGACAAAACTAAGAAGTAGCAGTCTCCAACCGTTTCCACAAAGGCCATTGTAAAAGAGTGGAGGACTGTTGGCAAAGTGGAGAGTTTTTGGAGTCTACTGAAGATTCTGACCGCTCAAAATGGTTTATGGAAGCTTATAGGTCTTATAAGTAGGGATTCTCTTTCACTATTCCCTAGGTACCTTACCTACTGAAGGTTCCATTGTACGCATTTTAGGCCAACGACTGCGCTGATATCTACTTAAGCTGTTTGCTGTATTTTTGCCTCTGCAAATTATTGCTCTACTTAATGACAAAAACAAAATTTAAAAAAGCCCATGAGCCGACAATGAAATGAGAGACGTCCATACGTATTCAAACATTCATTTGCAGCACTTCATTCAGGCGCAATAAACCCAAACCTTGTCGCTGGTGGCAGGTGTTGCGAATGCGACACTCTCTGAAATACATGTGAAAAGGGAATATTTTTGCAATTTGTGACATGTTGCTTGCTGCTACTAACGACGGACAGACGTACGGACCATTACACACTGGATGTGCAACAATATCCATTCGCCTCATTTTGGTTACGCGTTGCTTATTACCTATTACAATGGTGTCTTTGTTGTCCAAAGCTTGAATGCGTTTCGTTACAATATCCAGCGGAACCTCCAGTAAGAAGAAGATGCGCGCAATGGTACAGGAGAAACAATGTGTAGCTAGCTGATGTTTTAGGGCTTTTTGTTTTAATTTATGTAGGTAGGTGGTACATACGTTAGTTCGAAATAGGTGTACGTATACAGGGTGCACCACGTGTATGAGGGCATGCAAAACTCAATTTTTTAGTGTTATCTGTAGCGATGCAAGGGCGTAATTTAATGTATATAAAATCGGGCACATTTAGAAGCCGAAGACTACCATAAAAAAATTGTATCTCTCTCTGTATCCTGAAAACGATGGGCAGACATTGATAAAACTAACTTCCATCGCATGGACGCAGCCTAGCACGCATACCGTGAAGGTGAATCAGTTGAAAGCGCAGGCACTAGGTAGTTAGCAATCGAGAAATCTCTGAACTACAAAGAGTACACACCAACATGCTCTATCGGCATCGAGGGGCCTTCAATAACGTTCAAAAGTAGGCCATATACAGGCCACGTGGAACCCAAAGCTTTATACATAGCATGGACTGATCTTGTTCTCAGGAGTAGGGTCGACAACGCGATTCTCAGGAAAACGTGTTGTCGCCTCCTCTCTGGATACTGGTAGCTAAAGAAAACTATAAATCTCCTACGCAAACGAAACGGAGGAAGTTGCAAACTGACGCTGAGGACCTAGTTATAAATATTCTAGGTAAATTACTTCCACAGATTAGTGAGCTCATGGAAACACATTGCGCTTTTCGCGATGCGGTAGACGTGCTGGAGATAAATCCCACTAGAAAATGGGAATAGTCGTTCCCACTAGCAAAACTAAAATTTTCTTCAACTTGCCCAATGTGAAAGCCACTACGATAGACTGCTCAACCTCCATCGTTCTCTCGTTAGGAAAATCGAAGGATCCTGTCACTTCCTTGCTGCGAAACCGAGGTGTTTGCGAGGCCTCAAAGTCCTAATAGCGTTCTTGCTTCTATACTAAATTAATTCGCTTCTTTTTCAAATCAAAGAAATTGTCAGTGATACCGTTTACTGGCGTCCTCAGAGGGCACTGAGCATCGACGAAAGCATAAACCAAAAAGTTCCTATACAGAGACTGTTAGGATGAGGAGGAATGGTAAAATATTCATAACTTTTTCTGTTAGTGTCCCGGAATGTGAACAAAACCACAGAGATAAGTAAGTGCCTGCTTGCGGCATTCAACGAGAGCATTTACAAACGACAAACATTTTTCAGAGTCGAAGAGTAAGAAGTTCGGATGCGTGCACCTAATTTAACCCTACTTAATGGGTCACAGTTGCCTTTGAAAGCCTTTTTCCTGAGGCATCGCGAACTTGGTGCATCACTCTGATCAAGCGGCTACAATAACCTACTATAGAGTTTTGGCAAGTCAGAACGTAAAACGTATCCAATAGAGAAGGGCTGTGAAGATTCTGTCAGTACTTCACAGACACTCCACTAAGCAGATCACTAAACGCCACCAAACTCTTAGTGGGACTTCCTATACCTCCTTCAAATGTCTTTTAGTCGTTTTTTCATAGTTAGGAGAAACAAGAAGCATACTTTTAGAGGCTACTGCATGGTTAGTAAGCAAAGTTAGCACGACTTCAGAGATCACACAGAAAGTTTTCATGGATTTCATCAGCTCGTATATAACCTTCAGTCTATTAAATCGGATAGTGGCATAGTAGCCTAAACTATTTCGGTTCTTTTATAAGTCAAAATATACATTTACCAGATTCCTCAAATAACCACCCTGTATATGTAAACTAATGCGTTGCTAACTTTTTCCGTCTTGTCTTCTCAACCCACCTTTCACCATCCTTTTACATTCTTCCACTACCTTTGATGTTGGCGCTTTTTGAAATTTTTACCAAAGTACAATCTTCTTCAAATACAAATGAAGCTAAATAAAGTGAGAATTAATAGAACGGCTCAGAGGGATGAGGAGGAGAGACGGTATTATAAAAACTAGTGAACGCTGTTTAAAACAAAACAAAACGTTATTTTTTAACCAAATAGACAGGAAAACAAACGAACGTTGCAACGCCGTGAACGGTGGGACAAAATTAGAAGTGTCAAGGAATAAAAAAAGGAGAAATTATTTCGAAAGTTAGGGTAGTCCTTATAATCAAGTTGGTGTTTTTTTCTATCCAAACCACATCAAACGGTATTATTATTATTATTATTGTTACGAATATTAGTAAAACTAAGGGGTACTGTTATCTCTAAGCCGATGCTAAGCAGTGACTTGTATGCACATCAATAATTCAATCATTATATCTACACATATGTACGTACACGCAGCGGAGAAGCAACGCACAAACACACGCGAATGAGCTGTGAGAGAAGCTATAAAAATTATGCATCTGTAGTTATAGCTGAGAAACTTATAGCAGATAACCAACTAGTAGATTCTAGAACAGAACCGCCTAGAAATGTCAACAAGGAAACCATACTCTATAAAAGGCAGCAACAGTAGAGGCGCGACAATCAGTTGGATTTAAGACGCTATCTAGCGAGCAATAGCAGTATTATCAGTTTCATTTAAGCAAGCTATTAGTTGCGAGTTATAAGTGTTATTGTGAAGTACTTTAATAAAGGCCATTTTGTATTATTAAATATTGGAGTTATTTATTCAACAATTTAGCGACAAGAACGTTAGTAGAAGGTTGCAAATAAGAGGAATTGCAGTAAATTCGTTACATTATTATTATTATTATTATTAGGGCTCAATGCACTGCGAACTTTATATAGATCTATAGGGCTTTACCTTTCAGCTTAATACTGTATGTGTAGGCTTTTAATGTATTTAAAGACATCTTCAGGCTTTTGACTCCAAATCACGAGGGATTAAGAGTGACGCCACCTAAATGGGAGAGTTTCTGCCTTTCCAGAGCGACGGATTCGCAGAGCATATGGACCGGAGTTTTATCATCCAGCTCAGAAAAGAGACATATTTGTATATCGGTTAGATTTAACTTACTTAGGTGATATCGTAGACTACAGTGTCTCGTACCGTACCCAAAATCGTAGGTCATCTCTGCTTAGATAAATGAGTTTGACTGAGTATAATAATTTGAGTATAAATAATTTGGCCCATCCTTGCCCTTGGCATTCAGTCCACTGTTGTCATAATTGTTTTCTTTCCGAGTTCTTATGATTGTCCTAGTGTGTACCTTTGTAAGCCTACAGAAGGGCTCTGGACCATAGAATGCTGCTATAGCACCCTGGTTGGCTAGGTTGTTTGCCTATTGGTAATTACCTTCTTGTCCCTGATGCGCGAGAATACATACTAACAAAATCTTGATTTTTGGCTTCCCATTTAGGGCTCCAATGCATTCATACACCTTCCATCCTTTGAAATATTTGCGTACTGCAAAGCACGGAAGGCTGCCTGGCTGTCTGACATAACGAGGTTACTCCTTGAGCATAAGCCTCTTCGTAGACATTTTCTGTCATAGCATGAATTTGGTGAGGTAGCATCCCACTAGTATCGATTGAAGTTCGGCCCATAGATACCAGCTTCCCTGTTCCCAAACAGTTCTGTCCTCAAAAATACGTGAGACTTTGAGCGTATGCGTTATTCTATCACTATGCTGTATTTTGAAGTCTTCGTGCAAGTAGGGATGATGTGACTATTGGCTTCAAAATTTAATGTCGAGTATTGGGAGATAGCCCCATGTTTTACCATAAAGTCGAGTGAAAGCAAAGAAAGCTCTTCTTGCTTTGTTCAAGGTAGCATCTACATAGGTGACGGTTCTTGTATCCCCTCGGTATTTTGCTTCCATCAAAAATCGGATTTTGGTGCCACACAGGGATAGTTCTAACATGGATAGTTGTCTTTTCCTGGTAAACGGCACTAGGACAGTTCTTTTGGGTGTCATAAAAAATTCTTTGGTATCATGCCACTTTGCTATGATGCGCAGGGCTTGTTTCATCCAAGTGGACATGGTTTTCTTGTTCATCCCTGTGGTGCAGATTACTAAGTCATATGCATACCCTACTTGTTTGTCAAATACATTAGGAGAGAGTTCACCCCCTTGAGCGGTAATACCAAGATCTATAATGTTACATATATTGATTTTGGCTCCGATTAGAAAGCATTAAGGTTGTTCTCAAGGGGTTCAAGTTCAGATAACGCTATGAAGAATCCATATACATATATATGGAAAACCCTGTTAGCAAATCTTGACTGGAAGTGGAGAGAGCAAAATCGAAGTGATTTTTTTCAAGTCAATTTAACCTGTAAAAGAGACAGGTCTCTCAAGCTAGCCAAACCTTTTCAGCCCAATCAAAAAACGAGACCGTACTAAATTGCACAATATTTAATGCTAATTTAATACGGGTTAATTAAATTTATTACACTTGTATTTTAAAAATAATCGAGGGTTGGGCTAGCTTAAGTTTAATATTTTTTAAAAAACAAGGTTAATAAATTTAATTAACCCGTATTCAAATAGCATTAAATATGCTGTAATTAAATACGGTCTGGTTTTTTAGATTAAACTTAAGCTTGCCCAACCTTCGATATTTTTATACTCAGTTGAGCAGAGCTCACAGAGTATATTAACTTTGATTGGATAACGGTTGGTTGTACAGGTATAAAGGAATCGAGATAGATATAGACTTCCATATATCAAAATCATCAGGATCGAGAAACAATTCGATTGAGCCATGTCCGTCCGTCCGTCTGTTCGTTAACACGATAACTTGAGTAAATTTTGAGGTATCTTGATGAAATTTGGTATGTAGGTTCCTGGGCACTCATCTCAGATCGCTATTTAAAATGAACGATATCGGACAATAACCACGCCCACTTTTTCGATATCGAAAATTTCGAAAAATCGAAAAAGTGCGACAATTCATTACCAAATACGGATTAAGCGATGAAACTTGGTAGGTGAGTTGAACTTATGACGCAGAATAGAAAACTAGTAAAATTTTGGACAATGGACGTGGCACCGCCCACTTTTAAAAGAAGGTAATTTAGAAGTTTTGCAAGCTGTAATTTGGCAGTCGTTGAAGATATCATGATGAAATTTGGCAGGAACGTTACTCTTATTACTATATGTCTGCTTAATAAAAATTAGCAAAATCGGAGAACGACCACGCCCACTTTAAAAAAAAAAAATTTTTTTTAATTCAAATTTTAAAAGAAAAGTTAATATCTTTACAGTATATAAGTAAATTATGTCAACATTCAACTCCAGTAATGATATGTTGCAACAAAATACAAAAATAAAAGAAAATTTCAAAATGGGCGTGGCTCCGCCCTTTTTCATTTAATTTGTCTAGGATACTTTTAATGCCATAAGTCGAACAAAAATTTACCAATCCTTGTGAAATTTGGTAGAGGCTTAGATTCTAGGACGATAACTGTTTTCCGTGAAAAAGGGCGAAATCGGTTGAAGCCACGCCCAGTTTTTCGACCGTCTGTCCTCCCGCTCGGCCGTTAACACGATAACTGGAGCAAAAATCGATATATCTTTATTAACCTCAGTTCACGTACTTATCTGAACTCACTTTGTATTGGTGTAAAAAAAGGCCAAAATCCGTCTATGACCACGCGCCCACTTTTTCGATATCGAAAATTACGAAAAATGAAAAAGATTCCATGATTTTATACCAAATACGAACTTACTGAAGAACTAAGGCCCACTCCTTTTTAAAATATTCACTAACACCTTTCATTTGATACCCATATCGTATAAAAAATTCTAGAGTCACCCCTGGCCCACCTTTATGGCGATATCTCGAAAAGGCATCCACCTATAGAACTAAGGCCCACTCCCTTTTAAAATACTCATTAACACCTTTAATTTGATACCCATATCGTACAAACAAATTCTAGAGTCACCCCTGGTCCACCTTTATGGCGATATCTTGAAAAGGCGTCCACCTATAGAACTAAGGCCCACGCCCTTTTAAAATACTCATTAACACCTTTCATTTGATACCCATATCGTACAAACAAATTCTAGATTCACCCCTGGTCCACCTTTATGGCGATATATCGAAAAGGCGTCCACCTATAGAACTAAGGCCCACGCCCTTTTAAAATACTCATTAACACCTTTCATTTGATACCCATATTGTACAAACGCATTCTAGAGTCACCCCTGGTCCACGTTTATGGCGATATCCCGAAAAGGCGTCCACCCATAGAACTAAGGCCCACTCCCTTTTAAAACACTTATTAACACCTTTCGTTTGATACCCATATTGTACAAACGCATTCTAGAGTCAACCCTGGCCCACTTTTATAACGATATTCCGAAAAGGCGTCGACCTATAGAACTAAGGCCCACTCCCTTTTAAAATACTCATTAACACCTTTCATTTGATACCCATATAGTACAAACAAATTCTAGAGTCACCCGTGGTCCACCTTTATGGCGATATCTCGAAAAGGCGTCCACCTATAGAACTATGGCCCACTCCCTCATAAAATACTCATTAGCACCTTTCATTTGTTATCATATCGTACAAAATAAATTCTAGAGTCACCCCTGATCCACCTTTATGGCGATATCCCTAAATGGCGTCCATCTATAGAACTATGGCCCACTTCCTCTTAAAATACTCTTTAATACCTTCCATTTGATACACGTGTCATACAAACACATTCCAGGGTTACCCTAGGTTCTTTTTACAACATGGTGATTTTCCCTTACTTTGTCTCCACAGCTCTCAACTGAGTATGTAATGTTCGGTTACACCCGAACTTAGCCTTCCTTACTTCTTTTAAAATACAATTGTAATAAATTTAATTAACCCGTATTAAATTAGCATCATTAAATATTGTGCAATTTAGTACGGTCTCGATTTTCGATTGGGCTGAAAAGGTTAGGCTAGCTTAAGAGACCTAAAAGGGACATATACATAAACTGTTATTCAAAATCTTATAAGTGGAAATGAGGGAAAACATCACACATTTTGAGAGAGCGTGATGTCTTTGTGGTGGTCATATCTTGACCGACCTTCTTACAACCAAGCCTGCCGTATGGCTCCTAACCAAGGTTATAGTCAAGTGTGTCAGTGTTCAACCTAATCAATTAACCCGTACTTATCTTACTGGGATATTTACTCTAAAAACTGTGCGACACCCACCAACTGCTTCAAGTCAAGACTAATATTTATATATGATATCACCTATTATAGTATTCTCGATTTTGGGCGTTAGAAAACAAAAAAATTCATTTTAACATTTTTCAATTTCCGTAAAGAAGTCTTAACTTTGACCACTGTGCGACACACTTCAACTGTCTCCAATCGTTTTACAGCTTAAAGACGTGATATTGGAAAAAATCGGCAATTTGACTTATAAGCCCCACTCTCATATATCTTCCGTATGATTTGAGGTTATTTTAAACTTTTTTACTGCTAGTATTATCAAAATCAACCACTGTGCAACAAGGTACTCGTGTGTTGCTTGCGTTGCCGCTTTTCTTTACTTTCCTTACTTGTATGCTCCTCGCCCGCCTGCCATAGCCACAGTCTTTAGGTTCTGTACATTTTTGCTCTGTTGCACATCCTGTTTCACATTTTATTCGGTGGTTTGCTTTATAACTGTAGTACAATTTAAGTTTTCTGCGTTTGTTTTTATTTTATATTCACGTGTGGCATGTTTTGTTTGTGTTATTGCTGCATTTTCATGTTACCATTACTTACGTTCTTTTAGTTTGCCCCGTTTTTTTCCTTTGCTCAATTTAAACAAAATTTTCTCTTTTACACCCTTCCGTATAATGCTCGCATAAACCCTTTTAAAATAAGTACCACACAAACCAACAAAAAAAAAAGTAAGAAAGTCTAAGGTTGGGTGAAACCGAACATTACATACTCAGCTGTGAATGAATTTATGAATTCATTTGATCCTGGGAAATTTCATATTATGAAACAAATTTTCATGCTAAATTTCGTTGTGATCGGGAGATCTTTGTTTGACTTATGGCATTAAAAGTATTTTGGAAAGAGTAACAAAAAAAGGGCGGGCCAGGCCCATTTTCAAAATTTGTGTAAGTTTTGTTCTTAGCTAAACCATGCCATTACTGAGGTAGAATATCACTAAAATGTAGTTAAATAATAGAGTTATTGCAAACTTTGTTAAGGTTAGACCTTTAGGAAAAGTGGGCGTGGTCTTTAACTGATTTTGATTATCATCTGTATTTAATTAGCGAGACATACCAATTTGCTTCATTGTTGTTATTGATAGTTGAGAAAACTCCAAAGTTTACAGATAATAATATTTATTTATTTATTTATTTATTTATTACGACTCTATTGGGTCTAGATCAAAACAAATTTCTTACAGAGTAGGCTAAAAACTAATTACAAGTAACTTAAACCCATAGGAAATCAAGGGATAAAGCATATGTTTTCATTCATTCCTAATAAGTTTTAAAAGCAAACAGGAACAAAAGTAAAACATAAATAAAGAGGGGAAAAAATATTTATAAATGCAGAGAGAAAAAAAAGAATATTTATAAATATGAGATAAACTCTTTGCTATAATATAAGAAGTAAAAATAGTTTAACAATATTCAAACAAATTTCTTTTAAATTTAGTTATACTATTGCATTGCTTAATGTTATTAGGTAATTCATTAAAACATTTTAGCCCTTTGATATAATAGCGAACAGCGGAAGTACTGCTTATAACAGCAATGCTACAAAATGTTACTAAGCTCTTGGAGCGCGCCTATAATTCTTCCACACAATGAGGATCAAAAAACATATATAATAAGTATGTACCTAAATGGTGAATAAAGGAATAGCTACAAAAAGGCAACACTTAGAGACCAATTGCAAAGCGAGCAACGGGGCATTCATATGGCTGAGTGGTTACAGGCATCCTTACATCTTACCTTTACACTAGTATAAAGTATGAATGTTGGAGATTTCGAGTTCAATCGATCCCGAGAAGCTGGCTGCTGAACAAGTTTTTTTTGATTATCTTCACTCAGTTTATATAATTTGGCAAGTATAGTGTCTCTGCCTAATTTCAATGTAATACTTTTAACGCCTTGGATTTGGGCTTGTTAAATTTTCAAAATTTCTCCTGCTAAGTGTGGCTGGTGCCACGCCCATATTCCAAAATTTGAAATCTATGTTTTGGGTCATAAAAACAACCCACCTACCAAATTTCATTAGCTTAGCGGCATTCCTTTTTGAATTATCTAATTTTTTGCATTTTTGGAAATTCTCGATATCGAAAAAGTGGGCGGGGTTATCGTCCCATTTCGCTCATTTTCAATATCAATCTATTCTGGGTACAGATAAGCCCGTATACCGAATTTGCAGAAGATATCTCAATATCTGCTCAAGTTATCGTGTTAAGTGGAAGTCAACATCTATCTCCATTACTTTATACCTGTTCAACCAACCATTGTCGAGTCAAAGTTATAATACCTTGTGTACAGGTACAGCTGGGTATAAAAAAAAATTTGAGAAAACATAAAACGACAAAAATATTGGCACTTGAATTTCGCATATGCAAAATGTTCTACGCGCAATCAAAATCCTTGAACTAAATTTCTTGGCTGCATCATCATTCGATATCATCGTCTGTGTGATGTTACATTCATACCAGATACGAACAAATATATATTTCTATATAAAATGAAATACTTACATATCTAGCAAAAGTAAGTAGGTACCCTGCCAATTTTATTTCGTTATAAAAGCAGCTGCGATTGTCCTTGATGGTGTGTGATAACGTAAACAGGGACAGTAAATGAATTTAAATTGCGATTTTTCCATCACTTTTATTTCTTAATAGATTTGTGTTTGGATCAATGGATTTATTTTCAGATTGATTTAACCAAATTCATTTCTATCGATTTTCTATTGGCTCGCGAACCCTCGTTCAACATTATGAAATGAGTCATAAGTGATTCAAGACACATCTGCTAGATAATACTTTTTATTGCGACACATCACTTCAAAACATTCGCAGTTTACCCCAATCAAGAAAAGGCTACCTATCATTTCTAGATCAAGGTTATAAATAAATAAATGTAAGGCGCGATAACCTCCGAAGAGATCTAAGGCCGAGCTTCTCAACCAATTTGCGTCGTACTCCTCTTGATTTTCCCTACAAATTGGCAGGACGGGACCTACATGTTTTATGCCGACTCCGAACGGCATCTGCAAGGCAGATGAGTTTTCACTGAGAGCTTTTCATGGCATAAATACACCCAGAGCGCTTGCCAAACACTGCCGAGGGGCGACCCCGCTTAGAAAAATTTTCTTCTAATTGAAAAACCTTTTGATGTTGCTTTGCCCGGGGTGCGAACCCAAGGCATACGGTGTGGCAGGCGGAGCACGCTACCATCGCACCATCACATATACACCACACCGCCCTAAATGAAGGTTAGATTAGGTTAAAATACCATGTCATTTGTTAGAATACCAAATAATGGGCTAATAGAGAGGCGATTCAGAAGTATGACCGATTGCGATCTCCTTTCGTCCAGTTGGGCCAGAAACCCAACATGTTGGTTCCATGGCCCGTCTCGCGTTAGCTTGTTCCGTTAACTGAGGTCGCAGCCAGTGTTTGAAAGCATTCAGAATAGAATTCACAAAGCCAGCCACCAGTTTGCAAGCTATTGGCTTACCTTGCTAACTCATCAGCAGCGCAGTTTCCCGAGATGTAAGTGTGGCCTGTGACCTATATTATGCTCATGTTACACTTATCAGCTAGCTTTTTTAGACCTTCCCTGCACTTTAGCGCCAATAGTGACGATGTTTCACTACATTGCAGAGATTTTATATCGGCTTGACTGTCGGAAAAAATGGAAATAGAGTTAGTCACCGGCAGGTAAATAGATACAGCGGTTAGGTTAAGAGAGCGTGTGTGGGAATTTTTCACACTTCCATTCGGAGAAATTTTTTTCCATTGTGAGTGCGTTCAGTGAGTGCCGGGTGGCGGCACACTAGTCCAACCAAATCGTCAACAATACACTTGCTTTCTCTAGTGAACTTAAGTAGTAGTGAAAGATCCATTTTACCAACCTCTGCTAGGCTGTCGAAAAACCGTGAAATTTACGTCGTTTTGTTTGCAGTCCTGGGCAAATTAAAAAAAAAGTGGGAATGAAAACGAAGGGAACAACGAAAGGAAATTTAAGATAAAAGACGAGTAAGATAGAGGTAGAGGGATTTAAAAGGTTGTTAAGCGCAATGCAAAGCTTTATAGGTTCACAGCTCTCCCAACCTACGTGATCTTATCAAAGCGTTCCCGACATGGTAGGCCTAGGTCCTACTTACGGGAACGTGAAGGATCTATATTCGGCAAAGGACCACCAACATCGATAACACTCCCTAAAATCTTCAAGGAATGACGTTTTCGTCTCAAAAGAAGCAACAACAGCGAAGGATGAGAACTTAAAATAGAAAGAATTTGATAAAAAGCAGGCAAAAATGTAGAATAACAATCAAAAGGAATATAAGGATAGGAAGGCGGCAAAGAAAAATAGAAAAAGCAAAAAAAAATTAAATTAAATTCGGAATGCTTTCGAAGAACTCAGCCTCGCAAAAAAATAGCTACTGGTTGAGGTTTGAAGAAATAGCAATAATAAATACTTACCTCGATTTACCTTCCTGGAAATTTGGGCCAAGCTTCTTTTCAATTTGCATTGTGCTTCTTTAGTTTATCCTACAAATTGGCGGGACGGCTTCTACAAGTTTTATGCCGTCGCCTAACGGCAGCTGCAAGGCAAGTTTTCATTGAAAAGCGTTTCATGGCAGAAATATACCACGAGTGTTTGCAAAACCACTGCTGAAGGGGACCACGATTAGAACAAACGTTTCCAATTGAAAACTTGTTTTTTAAATTTTCTGATGTTGCCTTGTCTAGGACTTGAAACCCAGAACCTTCGGTTGTTAGGCAGAGCAGGCTACGATTAGACCAAGGCGGCACTCTTGAGTATAAATGAGTTCTTTCAATTCTTCATATGATTGGGACTGGTTTAACCGTTACTGATCGGACGCCACTTAAGCTACAGGCTCAATATTAAAGGTATTATAGGAGCCAACTCACCCCAAATAAAACACCCAAGTTAAGCAGCATAAACATTAGTGAATAGGACACACTTAACACTAGCCTCACAGCTAGAATAACCAACCTGATAGAGCTGATAATCTGCAGAATCATTTATATATTTATTTTTTTTAAATTTATTTAATTCAATTCAGTCTATGGTGTTACAATTTTACAGACTAGATAACAATTTTAAAGTTCAAATAATTTAATTTAATGAAAAAAATAGAATGTACAAGTAACAATAGTTTTACACACTACGTAGATACAGACAAGTATAAGAAAGCTTAGCAAACTATGAAAAGATTTCGGTTAAAAGTGATTTGAAAATGGGTTTTGGCAAAGATATGGTCGCCAAATGAAACAAGCATATGCCATCCTAGAACGAATGAGCGACGTGAACAATTTGTGCTATTGGTATTCTGGAGGCCGTATATCACATTTATCTGCATACTGGAGCCTAATTTAAATAATTATCGAAGATATTATATAACACAAGTGTCTCGACAGTAGTACTTAATATCCCCGGGAACTTTTACAAGCCAGCTTATGTGGTTAAAGTTTGCCACTGCTGGTTTTCGTGTTTCGATATTTGCTCTTTAAATCCTACTTATCTTAAAACAAATTTTTCTAATAATACTATGCGGTTACAAAGAGATAGAGGGTACTGAAAAGGCCAATGAGTTATCAAAGGAGGGTTGCATTTTGAAAACGGATTACTGCTTCTGAATCATAGATTAGTTGTACCTCCAGAATTAAGAAACAAAATAGCAGCCTATTTGCACTCCCCCCATCTTGGAATCGAAAAAATCTTGCCCGAGCCAGAATATTGTACTACTGGCCAGGTATGACTGCGGCGATCAAAGATTTAGTTACGTCTTGTAAGACATGCGAAAACTTCAAACGGGAAAACCAAAAAGAACCACTAGTGCAAGAAGAACTTCCAAAATACCCATTCCATATTGTAGGCGTAGATTTATTTGAACATGCAGGTTGCGATTATATTGCACTTTTCGATGCATAATCAAATTATTTAGTATCAGTAAAAATACGTAACAAAACTTCAAACAACATAATTAACATACTATGCAATATTTTTGACTTACCCAACCATAATCAAGTGTGACAACCGAATTTCAAAGATTCGCCAATGAGTTCAATATTCAATTCAGGTTCTCGAGTCCCAGATACCCACAAAGCAACGGACTAGCAGAAAAAGGAGTGGCAATTGCGAAAAATATCCTGAAAAGATGTTTTATATCAAATAGTGTAGACAATTTTGCATACCGACTATTAGAATATAATACAACACCCTTAACGGGCATGAAGATAACTCCCTCCGAATTGTTATATGGTCGACTAGTGAAAACTAAACTACCGATTTCGAGCTCACTGCTGATGAGAAACAGCTTAAGCGAAATTGAAGTTGTAAATAAGATAGCTAAAAAAAGAGAAACGCAAAAGTATTATTATGATCGAAACGCTAAGGCATTTCCTATACTAAATCCAGGAGATATCATAATTTTCAAGAAAAATAGTAACGAATGGCATAACGGAACAGTAGTTGCAAAATGTAATGAACGCTCATACCTTGTAAAAGACAATTTTAATAACCACTTCAGACGTAATCGTCGTTTCATAGCTAAAGCTCGAAATAACGATTTAAATGCAAGCGAAGTGTTAGCAGAGGAAATAATGGATTATAGTAACAAAAACCAAGTATTCAGTTTGCCGCAAAGGTCAGTGAGGGACAGTGTGATGGGGGCAAATAAGGAAGTTGATAACGCGACAGAGAATGTGGATGAACCTTCGGTTGCAGAAACGGTTGCGCCCACAATCGTAGTAACTAACGCAACAGGTTCAGAAGCAAAATCACAAACAAATGAGCATGTTACAACTAGAAGCGGGAGAGTAGTAAAACCATCAGCCCGACTTCAATATACATAGACTTAAAAAAAAAGCGTGTAATGAAAGCACATATTATGTTAACCCCCTTAGGTAGTCGTAGCACTGTGTTGAGGCCCTTAGTGTGATAAACAAGATGTTGATCAAGTTTGTTATCGATCACGCCTAAGATAAGTTCATCACTATATATCAGTAATTAAAAATTGTAACACGTTTTCTACTTTGTAGACAATTAAAAACAAAGAGTCAACGAAAATAACTAATTGTACCATCACTCATTACAGCAACACTCGCTGCAACGACGATAAAAGTCCCAATCCGATGATCCATCAAGCAGGACAGGCATGGACAAAAGCGCGGTGAGGCAGAATTTTTAAGATCATGTGCAAAGCTTGCGATATAAGACCCACAAAGTGGCTCATATCTCTTAAGAGAGAAGACCTAAGGCTCACTATGGGCATACTAACTGGAGACTGCCTTCTGGTAGGACGAAACGGTTGAGCACGTTCCATGTTCGTGTCCTTCGCTCGCCAGGTCAAGGATCCAATTATTAGGGGCGGCAGAGTTGCCAGACGCACCGTGGCGGCCACCGTGGTGTGATGGTAGCGTGCTCCGCTTGCCACACCGTATGCCCTGGGTTCACACCCCGGGCAAAGCAACATCACAATTTTAGAAATAAATATTTTCAATTAGAAGAAAATTTTTCTAAGCGGGGTCGCCCCTCGGCAGTGTTTGGCAAGCGCTCCGGGTGTATTTCTGCCATGAAAAGCTCTCAGTGAAAACTTATCTGCCCTGCAGATGCCGTTCGGAGTCGGCATAAAACATGTAGGTCCCGTCCGGCCAATTTGTAGGGAAAATCAAGAGGAGACCGACGCAAATTGGAAGAGAAGCTCGGCCTTAGATCTCTTCGGAGGTTATCGCGCCTTACATTTAAGCGCCAATTAAGTAAGTAAGTAGGTAAGAGGTGCCAGATCTCGAGGCAGCAACTAAGCTAGGTCCTAGACAACTTCTAGTATTTGCCAAGGGGACGGAGCTATTCTATAACATACGTTCTTATATCTGATTGGGGTTCTTCCGTTTGGCCGTCAAACAAACTCTGGTAACACTATGGACATTCTAAGTCTATGTGAGGTATTTATTGCTGGTTGGGTTTTTAATTTTAATGCTTTGCTGCCCTGACGCCACCTGCATGTTTTTATAATGGAGTATTCGTTATTTCCAATTATTTGCTAAATTTGGTCAAAAAGAGACTGTTTGCAACCTCAAACCCAAATACACCTACATTACTAACCTTTTCACTGCAAGCAGTTTTGTTTACATTCAAATTCTTTACTGTTTCTTAAAGTTTGCTTACTTCTATTACTTTTTTGTAACTTTCCGCTTTTGGGCGTAATATATGTACAACGCTTGATATTTATTATTTTTCCTTTTACGTCCCACTGCCATGCAACGCCCACTCAGTTGTGCTATTGGGATATAAGGAGTTTGTAGGTACTTACATTCATATTTACATACATATGTATGCCTTGTTGTAATTTATACATTTCTCATGGTCTTCTGCAATTATTACGCTACCTTGCGTACCTGCAATAAAATTGCATTTCATTTTACGTGAATAACTTGGAGAAGCCGGCTTATGAAATTTTTCTGAATGTAAATACAAAGAAAAAAATGAAATGTTGGTATTAATAAAAGTATTTTTATCATATCTTTTACTTTATTTACTTTTCGTTTGTATTAAATAGCAATATATTTTTAATTTTTTTGCAAAAGTTGGAGATGAGGTAAAAATTTAATATTCTTTGTTTTTGAAAGAGTACTTATTGCTTTATTAATAACGCAATAATTTGTTTTTACTTGTAAAGGTATAAATAAGTGGATGCATGTACATGATTACAAATGTACAGCAGCGTACACGAAAATAGCATTGACCATTTGTATAAAATAAATTTTGTAACTGCAACTATACAAACCTCTCTGAAGTTGGCAAGACAACTTTTACGTGGAAAAAAATTACCTATTGGAAAAATTGCCGTGAATTTGCCGTAATTTAGCCGTGAAACAAAAAAATTTGCCGTGGCCATATTTTAGAAAATACAGGGTGGCACGCTAACTTCACGTGAAGTTAGCATGCCACCCTCAGAAAACCACCTTAGAGGCCAGCTAGGAAGATAATTCTTGCACACGAATTTGCCGTAAATTTGCCGTAGATAAGTGGCATATTATATAATTTCGAAAAAAAAAAAATTTTACTTTTTTTATGGTGCACCGCCAACTTCACGTGAAGTTAGCGTGCCACTTTTCGAAAACCACCTTAGACACCAGTTAGGAAAATAATTCTTGCACGAGAATTTGCCGTAAATTTGCCGTGAATTATCCGTGAAACAAAAAAATTTGCCGCGGCCATGTTTTAGAAAATACAGGGTGGCACGCCAACTTCACCTGAAGTTAGTGTGCCACCCTCAGAAAACCACCTTAGAGGCCAGCTAGGAAAATAATTCTTGCACACGAATTTGCCGTAGATAAGTGGCATATTTTATAAATTCGAAAAAAGAAATTTCAAATTTTGTTTATAGTGCACCGCCAACTTCACGTGAAGTTAGCGTGCCACCCTCAAAAAACCATCTTAGTGGCCAGCTAGGAAAATAATTATTGCACACAAATTTGCCGTAAATTTGCCGTAGATAAATGGCATATTTCATAAATTCGAAAGAAAAAATTCAAATTTTTTTTTTGAATTTATGAAATATGCCATTTATCTACGGCAAATTTACGGCAAATTCGTGTGCAAGAATTATTTTCCTAGCTGGGCACTAAGATGGTTTTTTGAGGGTGGCACGCTAACTTCACGTGAAGTTGGCGGTGCACTATAAAAAAAATTTGAAATTTCTTTTTTCGAATTTATAAAATATGCCACTTATCTACGGCAAATTCGTGTGCAAGAATTATTTTCCTAGCTGGCCTCTAAGGTGGTTTTCTGAGGGTGGCACACTAACTTCACGTGAAGTTGGCGTGCCATCCTGTATTTTCTAAAACATGGCCGCGGCAAATTTTTTTGTTTCACGGATAATTCGCGGCAAATTTACGGCAAATTCACGTGCAAGAATTATTTTCCTAACTGGTGTCTAAGGTGGTTTTCGAAAAGTGGCACGCTAACTTCACGTGAAGTTGGCGGTGCACCATAAAAAAAAGTTAAATTTTTTTTTTTCGAAATTA
Source organism: Eurosta solidaginis (assembly GCF_040869045.1). NCBI lineage: Eukaryota > Metazoa > Arthropoda > Insecta > Diptera > Tephritidae > Eurosta > Eurosta solidaginis. The sequence goes on along the minus strand of NC_090323.1, from coordinate 203,257,692 downwards.
TATAATATGCCACTTATCTACGGCAAATTTACGGCAAATTCGTGTGCAAGAATTATCTTCCTAGCTGGCCTCTAAGGTGGTTTTCTGAGGGTGGCACGCTAACTTCACGTGAAGTTAGCGTGCCACCCTGTATTTTCTAAAATATGGCCACGGCAAATTTTTTTGTTTCACGGCTAAATTACGGCAAATTCACGGCAATTTTCCCAAAAGGTAATTTTTTTCCACGTAAAAGTTGTCTTGCCAACTTCAGAGAGGTACTATACAAACCAATCTCAAAAACTCAATCGAAAAATTTTTGAAAATTAAAGAAAATTTTAAGAAAATTTCGAACTTGTTGATTTTTTAAACGGCTTTATTTAGCCTAACTTGTCAGGCCGGCTGGCCGTACGTCCGTTGTGGAGGAATTTAGTTATTAAAATTTAAGTAACTTCCCGATAAGCTACAAGCTTGAAACTTGGAATATAGTTCAGAACCCGATGGCAATGCAATAATAAGAAAAAAACTCCGATAGGCGGCGCATGGATCGAAATATTTCAAAAAATCGTATTTGTGGTCCAATTTGGTTCATATTTGGAACAAATATTACATACGGTCCGGTAGAAGTGACATCAAAATATTTTGGAGTTCGCGGAGGGACAAGCATACGTGGCGCAGAGTCGAGTAAAGTCTTTGGAAGGATTATGTATTGAGGACTTAGGTTGTAACAAATTGTCAGGAAAGAGTCCTCGTAATAATGAGTCACTAAATGAACTAAATAGAATGAGAAATAATAGGCAATTAAATAAAGACTTAAAAACTTGAAAATAAAATAATTTAAAAAAAATTTTGAAGTTAAACGGTTTTATTGAAAACAATACTTAAATGAAGTAATAATAATATGAAGAGCTATAAAAAAATTAGGTAGGTCCTAGGTACTAGTCATCACACTCCTTATCAATCTAGGGCGTTGATCAGACAATTAAATAAAAGCGTTGGACGCGTCAAATTTCTATTGATAGTCATAAGTAAGACCAACTGAACCTTAATTAGGTTATGCTACGCCTCACATTTTTAGAAATTTCACGCTCCCACCGCTTTTATTTAATTGTCTGATCAAGGCCCTAGATTGATGAGGTGTGATGACTAGTACCTAGGACCTATCTAATTATTTTCTAACTTTTAGTATTATTAATACGTCATGTAAGTATTGTTTTCGATAAAACCGTTTAACTTAATAATTTTTTTTAATAAAAACTGACAATTTTTGGTTGAGCTCAATAAAATACACATCCAAGTGTTTTATTTAAGAAAACCCGGCCTTGAGCTCAACCAAAAATTGTCAGTTTTTCTAAACACTAACGGCCAATAACGATACAAATAATTTTTTTTAATTATTTTTTTTTTGAGTATGCCTTTTTGTAGCCTAATCAATTTTAGTCGTACAAAGGGCAAGTTACAGGTCTCTCAAAATTTCGAATTTGTTTTCGACGCTTTTTCCGAAGGCTGTCTCATATTTTTTATCCGTTTAAGCTTACGTACGTACAAACCTCTATTTCCAATAACCTTCTCAGATTTTCTACAAAAGGGCTTCCGAAGGATCTTAAACGTGTTTCAACTAGAATCATGCATTTGCACAGAAAATGCACCCCAATATCTTTGATGGTAATGTCTTTTAAGCTTCTGCGGTGTATGGGTGTAAGCTCTAGTTCTATGTGCTAGAAGTCTGTACGCAGGTGACTCCGGACATTGTACAAATAGTGGTGTTTTCCTACTTTTGTTGCCTCTTGTTCTAGTGGAATCTTTGAATGTCCTCATTGATAGAAGTAACTTTGTTAGTCTAGGGTTGTGAGACCTACACATGATTTTCGACACTTTTCACCCGCGCGCTTGGGTTTGCGCCTTTTCCGCTTGGTTGATCATGTGCACCTCTCATCCTTTCCAATTGAGATGTCTACGGAGCAAGCTTCGAGATATCCGCCCTTTTAACTAGTTCATCCGCTTTTTCATTCCCACATATCCCCATATGCTCTGGGACCCAATATAGATGTATGCTTCTCGCGATGCAGTGATATTGTAGCTTGTACTATCTGTTTATTTCCGGAACAGCACAGTATACCACAGACCCTACTCCTTCCACTACTTTGAAACTATCGCAGTACACGTGTTCTCCATCGCCTGTCTTTTGAGTACCCCTGTACCAACCGTCAACATCTATTGTGGATCTAAGAGCGCCTCCGAAGCGCAGATACGGAATCAGGTAGTCTGTTCATCCTGTAATTGATGACGCTATACCACCATGGCCGTATGATCTGCTCTCAAGCTGCCCCGAGGAACTCAGCCTCGTTGCAGCTGTTAACGCTAGGTTCTTTGCCACCGGATCTGCAGGTTGAATGTGCAGCATATGGCATACAGTGCAGTCGTCAGGGATGCTTTCAATGAGCAGGGAAGCAAGAAAAGATCAATAAAAAAGGAATAGAAAGCAAGAGGAAAGAAAGAAATAAGGTTAGCAGAGTGTAAACGGAAGGTGAACCTTTTTAATAGAAGATGGCCAGTATCTGAACAGTATTGAACTTATGGGTATTCAACTTTGGAGAAGCGAAAACAGAATATGCAATTTCGTTACATCTCTGTAGATATACAATACTTTCAAAAAGTATACTGGATTATGAATAGGATGAGGAAATTGCAGAGGGAAAGGGGAACTACAGGCGATGAGAGATCAAGAAGGAAATCGAGGGAAGAGAAATAGTAATAGAGGGGAGGAAATAGAGAAAGGGATTGTGAAAAGGTGAAGGAGGACACGAAGAGGAAGTAGGTGGGAGAGGAGTTGCAATTTAAGGGGAGGAACAAAAGGACCGACACAGAACGAGCATAAGCATAGGGAATGAAAGAGAAAATATTAAGAAGTGAATTAAAGATAAAAGGAGTTAGAGTGGAAGAGAAGAAAAAAGCAAAGTACGCAGGAGAAAGGGTGGGGGAAGAGACGAGACTTCGGCACTTTTAATTTGGTTCGTTGTGTTGCCAAATACTCTAGCGGCTAAATCGTTGCGTGCCGCCATAAAGTTACTTATAAGAAAATTTCCTCTGAGAGTCGTATACGTTCCGACGGAAATATTTACGCCTCGGCCTCGCTAAGGCTGGACAGCCGAGCAGAGGGTAACTGGATGACACCAACCAAAGGACCAGAAATACCTCGACACACGGCAAGAGCAGATGTTAGCCCAGCATCTGCCTAGCTGGTTTGAGGCCCACCTGTCGAGAAGCAGTGAGAATGTGGGTAGTGGCATCTCAAAGTCTCCATTAGCAGGCACATACAGTTCGCCAGTACTTACTCGGGCCAGGAGAAAAGTCTTGAGTAATAACTTGAGTAAATTTTGAGGTATCTTGATGAAATTTGGTATGTAGGTTCCTGGGCGCTCATCTCAGATTGCTATTTAAAATGAACGAAATCGGACTATAACCACGCCCACTTTTTCCATATCGAAAATTTCGAAAAATCGAAAAAGTGCGATAATTCATTACCAAAGACGAATAAAGCGATGAAACTTGGTAGGTGAGATGAACTTATGACGTAGAATAGAAAATTAGTAAAATTTTGGACAATGGGCGTGGCACCGCCCACTTTTAAAAGAAGGTAATTTAAAACTTTTGCAAGCTGTAATTTGGCAGTCGTTGAAGATATCATGATGAAATTTGGCAGGAACATTACTCCTATTACTATATGTATGCTTAATAAAAATTAGCAAAATCGGACGACGACCACGCGAACTTAAAAAAAAATTTTTTTTTAAGTCAAATTTTAACAAAAAATTGAATATCTTTACAGTATATGAGTAAATTATGTCAACATTCAACTCCAGAAATGATATGGTGCAACAAAATGCAAAAATAAAAGAAAATTTCAAAATGGGCGTGGCTCCGCCCTTTTTCTTTTAATTTGTCTAGGATACTTTTAATGCCATAAGTCGAACAAAAATTTAACAATCCTTGTGAAATTTGGTAGGGGCTTGGATTCTGGGACGATAACTTATTTCTGTGAAAAAGGGCGAAATCGGTTGAAGCCACGCCCAGTTTTTATACACAGTCGATCGTCTGTCCTTCCGCTCGGCCGTTAACATGATAACTTGAGCAAAAATCGATATATCTTTACTAAACTCAGTTCACGTACTTATCTGAACGCACTTTATCTTGGCATACAAAATTAACGAAATCCGACTATGACGAAAAATGAAAACAATGCCATAATTCTATACCAAATACGAAAAATAGGATGAAACATGGTAATTGGATTGGTTTATTGACGCGAAATATAACTTTGGAAAAAACTTTGTAAAATGGTTGTGACACCTACCATATTAAGTAGAAGAAATTGAAAAAGTTCTGCAGGGCGAAATAAAAAACCCTTGAAATCTTTGCAGGTATTACATATATAAATAAACTAGCCTTTACCCGCGGCCCCGTCCGCAAGGAGAAAATTAAATATATGTGATATTCACGTTAGCCTGCTTATCAAGTTATCTGTTTAAAAAGATGTTTCTGTCTAATACATTTTATTTTTGTAATTGAGTAAAAAAAGAACTAAATGAGCTGATAACCTGATAGGATCCCCAAATGATCCCGAAATTATTCAGAAAAATCCACGAAATGACCCCGACGCTATCGCGGACAGATCCCAAAAACCATCTAGAAATGCCACGGAAGGGTCTCCAAAAGTTCCCGGAATAGTCCCAAAAAACCCGAAATGACAACGACACGATTCTAGACTTATCCAGAGAACCACAAAGAAATGATGCCTGAAGGGTACCAAAATGATCCCGAAATCGTCCCGAAAAAGTTCCGAAATGACCCTGACGGGCTCCCGGACGGTTCTCAAAAACCATCCAGAAAATATCCAGGAAGGGTCCTTAGGGGATCCACGACGGATCGCGAAAACCATACAGAAATTATTCCGGAAGGGTCCCAAAATGATCCCGTATTAGTCCCGAAAAAGTCCTGAAATGACCCCGACGGGATCCCAGACGGATTCCGAAAACTATCCAGAAATGATGCCGGAAAGATCCTCAAATGATCCCCTAATAGTCCCGAAATGACCCTGACGGGATCTCGAACGGACTCCTAAATGACCCTGACGGGATCCCGGACAGATCTCGAAATCCATCCAGAAATGATCTTGGAAGGGCCCAAAATAATCCCGAAACAATCTCTGAAAGGTCCAGAAATTACCCCGACGGGATCCCGCACGGATCCCAAAAACTATCCAGAAATGATCCCGAAATGACCGAAAACCATCCAGAAATTATGCCGGAAGGGACCCCAAATGATCCCGAAATAGTCTCGAAAAAGTTCCGAAATGAACCGGAAGGGATCCCGGACGGATCCCGAAAACCAACCAGAAATTATGCAGAAAGGGTCCCCAAATGATCCGATACCAGTCGATAAAAAGTCCCGAAATAACCCCGACGGGATCCCGGACGGATCCTCAAAATCATATAGAAATGATGCCGGAAGGTACCCCAAATGATCCCGAAATAGTCCCGAAATGACCCTGGAAGGATCCCGTACGGATCCCGAAAACCATCCAGAAATGATACCGAAAGGCTCCCCTAATTATCCCGTATTAGTCCCGAAAAAGTCCTGAAATGACCCCGACGGAATTCCTGACGGATCCCGAAAAGCATCCAGAAATAATGCCGAAAAGGTCCCCAAATCATCCCGTATTAGTCGAGAAAAAGTCCTGAATTAACCCCGTTGGGATCCCGGATTGATCCCGAAAACTATCCAGAAATGATGCCGGAAGGTATCCCGAAAAAGTCCCGAAATGACCCTGACGGGTTCCCGGACGGATCCCGAAAAGCATCCAGATATGATGCCGAAAGGGTCCCCAAATGATCCCGTATAAGTCGAGAAAAAGTCCCGAAATGACCAAGACGGGATCCCGGACGGATCCCGAAAACCATCCAGAAATGATGCCGAAAGCGTCCCCAAATGATCCCGTATTAGTCGAGAAAAAGTCCCGAAATGACCCCGACGGGTTGCCGAACGGATCCCGAAAAGCATCCAGATATGATGCCGAAAGGATCCCCAAATGATCCCGTATAAGTCGAGAAAAAGTCGCGAAATGACCAAGACGGGATCCCGGACGGATCCCGAAAACCATATAGCAGTGGTGACGGAAGCTACCCTAAATGATCCTGTATTAGTCGAGAAAAAGTCCCGAAATTATCACGACGGGATCCCGGACGGATCCCGAAAACCATCTAGAAATGATGCCGGAAGGTACCCCAAATGATCCCGAAATAGTCCCGAAATGGCCCGACGGGATCCCGGACGGATCCCGAAAACCATCCAGAAATGATGCCGAAAGCGTCCCCAAATGATCCCGTATTAGTCGAGAAAAAGTCCCGAAATGACCCCGACGGGTTCCCGGACGGATCCCGAAAAGCATCCAGATATGATGCCGAAAGGGTCCACAAATGATCCCGTATAAGTCGAGAAAAAGTCCCGAAATGACCAAGACGGGATCCCGGACGGATCCTGAAAACCATCCAGAAATGATGCCGAAAGCGTCCCCAAATGATCCCGTATTAGTCGAGAAAAAGTTCCGAAATGACCCCGACGGGATCCCGGACGGATCCCGAAAACCATCTAGAAATGATGCCGGAAGGTACCCCAAATGATCCCGAAATAGTCCCGAAATGACCCCGACGGGATCCCGGACGGATCCCGAAAACCATCCAGATATGATGCCGAAAGGGTCCCCAAATGATCCCGTATAAGTCGAGAAAAAGTCCCGAAATGACCAAGACGGGATCCCGGACGGATCCCGAAAACCATCTAGCAATGATGACGGAAGCTACCTTAAATGATCCTCTATTAGTCGAGAAAAAGTCCCGAAATTACCACGACGGGATCCCCAAATGATACCGAAATAGTCCCGAAATGACCCTGACGGGATCCCGGACGGATCCCGAAAACCATCTAGAAATGAAGCCGGTAGGTACCCCAAATGATCCCCAAATAGTACCGAAATGACCCTGACGGGATCCCGGACGGATCCCGAAAACCATCTAGCAATGATGCCGGAAGCTACCCCAAATGATCCCGTATTAGTCGAGAAAAAGTCCCGCAATTACCCCGACGGGATCCCGGACGGATCCAGAAAACCGTCTAGAAATGAAGCCGGAAGGTACCCCAATGATCCCGAAATAGTCCCGAAATGACCCTGATTGGATCCTGGACGGATCCCGAAAACCATCTAGCAATGATGCCGGAAGGTACCTCAAATGAACCCGTATTAGTCGAGAAAAAGTCCCAAAATTACCCTGAAGGGATCCCGAAAACCATACAGAAATGATGCCGAAAAGGTCCCGAAATGATCCCGTATAAGTCGAGAAAAAGTCCCAAAATGACCAAGACGGGATCCCGGACGGATCCCGAAAACCATCCAGAAATGATGCCGAAAGCGTCCCCAAATGATCCCGTATTAGTCGAGAAAAAGTCCCGAAATGACCCCGACGGGATCCCGGACGGATCCCGAAAACCATCTAGAAATGATGCCGGAAGGTACCCCAAATAATCCCGAAATAGTCCCGAAATTACCCCGACGAGATCCGAGACGGATCCCGAAAACCATCCAGAAATGATGCCGGAAAAGCCCCCAAATGATCCCGAAAAAGGCCCGAAATGACCAAGACGGGATCCCGGACGGATCCCGAAAACCGTCCAGAAATGATGCCGAAAGCGTCCCCAAATGATCCCGTATTAGTCGAGAAAAAGTCCCGAAATGACCCCGACGGGATCCCGGACGGATCCCGAAAACCATCTAGAAATGATGCCGGTAGGTACCCCAAATGATCCCCAAATAGTAACGAAATGGCCCTGACGGGATCCCGGACGGATCCCGAAAACCATCCAGAAATGATGCCGAAAGCGTTCCCAAATGATCCCGTATTAGTCGAGAAAAAGTCCTGAAATGACCCCGACGGGTTCCCGGACGGATTCCGAAAAGCATCCAGAGATGAAGCCGAAAGGGTCCCCAAATGATCCAGTATAAGTCGAGAAAAAGTCCCGAAATGACCAAGACGGGATCCCGGACGGATCCCTAAAACCATCTAGCAATGATGCCGGAAGCTACCCCAAATGATCCCGTATTAATCGAGAAAAAGTCCAGAAATGACCCCGACGGGATCCCTGATGGATCCCGAAAACCATCTAGAAATGATGCCGGAAGGTACCTCAAAGGAACCCGTATTATTCGAGAAAAAGTCCCAAAATGACCCTGAAGGGATCCCGAACGGATCCCGAAAACCATACAGGAATGATGCCGAAAAGGTCCCCAAATGATCCCGTATTAGTCGAGAAAAAGTCTCGAAATGACCCCGACGGGATCCCTGATGGATCCCGAAAACCATCTAGAAATGATGCCGGAAGGTACCTCAAAGGAACCCGTATTAGTCGAGAAAAAGTCCCAAAATGACCCTGAAGGGATCCCGAACGGATCCCGAAAACCGTACAGAAATGATGCCGAAAAGGTCCCCAAATGATCCCGTATTAGTCGAGAAAAAGTCCCGAAATGACCCCGAAGGATCCCGAAAACCATCGAGAAATGATGCCGAAAGGGTCCCCAAATGATCCCGTATTAGTCGAGAAAGGGCCCCGAAATGACCCTGACGGGATACGGACGGAACCCGAAAACCATCCAGAAATGATGCCGAAAGGGTCCTCAAATGATCCCGTATCAGTCGAGAAAAAGTCCAGAAATGACCCCGACGGGACCCGGACGGATCCCGAAAACCATCCAGAAATGATGCCGAAAGGGTCCCCAAATGATCCCGTCTTAGTCGAGAAAAAGTTCCGAAATGACCCCGACGGATCCCGGACGGATCCCGAAAACCGTTCAGAAATGATGCCGGAAGGGTCCCCAAATGATCGCGAAATAGTCTCGAAAAAATCCCGGAATAGTCCCGAAAATGTCCCAAAATAATCCCGACGGAATCCCGGACGGATCCCGAAAACTATACACAAATGATCCCGGAAGGGTCCCAAAATAATCCCGGAATAGTCCCGAAAAAGTCCAGAAATGACCCCGGCGGGATCGCGGACGGATCCCGAAAACCATCCAGAAATGATCCCGGAAGGGTCTCGATATGACCCAAACGGGATTCCAAATAGGGTGAAGATAATTATAAAACCATGTTAATAAGGCAATACGCGCGTTGGAGCGAATGAAGAGTTACAAAGAAACATACAGGTAAAGCTAATAAAAGCGTGCTAATAAAAACAATTGAAGGAGGGCGGTTGGCGGGAGGAGGAGAGTACCACTGATCGTTTTTCCAAAATTGTTTAGATCTCGATCTGTATGAGCCAGATACCAAAAATTATTGTTTTGAGGACAAAATTTACATTGAGTTATAGCAATTTATAGATTTTGCACGAGAGGTGAAAGGAGGGGGGGGGGGGGGCGTATCACTGCTCACTTTGTAAGCCCTCGACTTATTTCACCCATTGAGTTTGTAATATTGGTGAAGGTCAGTATACGTAAAGTTATAATGTGTAAAAATTGTTAAAAAGTAATTATTCGAAGGGGTCGTGGGACCCCCTTTCCATGTTCGAAAAAAATTTCGGCAGTAGCTTATTATCTCTGTCCCAAATTTCATCAAAATCCGTGAAGCCGTTCTGGCGTGATTCAGTCGCAAAAACAAAAAATATAATAATTAAATTATAACTGTTCCTAGGGGGCGGAGACCACGCCCCTTTTGAAAAATATATAGCTAGTAGATCCTTCTAGACTATTGGCTATATGTGTGCAAAATTTCATCAAAATCGGTCCAGCCGTTCTTGCGTGATTGAGTCACAAAGACAAACGTCTGGACAAACATCCAAACATCCAAACATCCAAACATCCAAACATCTAAACATCCAAACATCCAAACTTTCCCATTTATAATATATATTAGATTAGGGGTATCCAACAGATGATGTTCTGGGTCACCCTGGTCTCCCTTTTAAAAATACTCATTAACACCTTTCATTTAATACCCATATCGTACAAACAAAGTCTAGAGTCACCCCTGGTCCACCTTTATTGCGATACCTCGAAAAGGCGTCCACCTATAGAACTAAGGCCCACTCCCTTTTAAAATACTCATTAACATCTTTCGTTTGATACCCATATTGTACAAACGTATTCTAGAGTCACCCCTGGTCCACCTTTATGGCGATATCTCGAAAAGGCGACCACCTATACAACTACCACCACTCCCTTTTAAAACCCTCATTAATACCTTTAATTTGATACCCATATCGTACAAACAAATTCTAGGGTCACTCCTGGTCCACCTTTATGGCGATATCTCGAAACGGCGTCCACCTATGGAACTAAGGATTACTTCCTTTTAAAATACTCATTAACACATTTCTTTTGATACCCATATCGTACAAACAAATTCCAGAGTCACCCCTGGTCCACCTTTATGGCGATATCCCAAAAAGGCGTCCACCTATAGAACTAAGCCCCACGCCCTTATAAAATACTCATTAACACCTTTCATTTGATACCCATATCGTACAAACGCATTCTATAGTCACCCCTGGTCCACCTTTATGGCGATATCTCGAAGAGGCGACCACCTATACAACTACCACCGCTCCCTTTTAAAACCCTCATTAATACCTTTAATTTGATACCCATATCGTACAAACAAATTCTAGGGTCACTGCTGGTCCACATTTATGGCGATATCTCGAAACGGCGTCCACCTATAGAACTAAGGCCCACTCCCTTTTAAAATACTCATTAACACCTTTCGTTTGATACCCATATCGTACAAACGTATTCTAGAGTCAACCCTGATCCACCTTTATGGCGATATCCCTAAATGGCGTCCACCTATAGAACTATGGCCCACTCCCTCATAAAATACTCTTTAATGCCTTTCATTTGATACACATGTCATACAAACACATTCCAGGGTTTCCCTCGGTTATTTTCACTTATGTTGCCACCATAGCTCTCAACTGAGTATGTAATGTTCGGTTACACCCGAACTTAACCTTCCTCACTTGTTTGTTTTGTTTTTGTAACTCCTTTGAATGTACTTTCATTCTATGTCTACTGTTCATTCTAAGTTCCTGTGGGATTTTTGCCTATATTTATTGCTTGTACAGCGAAAATATATGCTCGCACCGGTGCACAAATGATCTGTACAGCATAAGCATGTATGTTTGTGTGTGTGCACATATGTTTGATATAAAATATGACCTAGTAATACACATGTCTTTGTTGTAATGCATGCAGTATGCAAATATGTTCATATGAGTTTTTAGATTTGCTTGTAATGCAAACTTCAAAAAAAAGAAAAGAAGTAAATTTTATTAGGCTCATTGCTGTGGTGCGGCTCCTTGGCTCCTTTAGTTAGGCGCAGGTACTGAAATTTGATAGGTTTGCTTGTACTTTGTATAATTTACAGAAATTTCAAATCTCTTGAGGATTTGTTGTATTTTAAGGTAAAGAGTTGTGTTGGGAGATGTTTTATAGGAATGTACATATGTATGTATGTATATTACGCTTTGGAGCTACATTTTCAAATATATTATTTAGGCAACAAAAAAGAAATGCAGATACAGGTAAAAATTTAGATGAGATATAGATAGTTAAACATAGATCATTAGGATAGAATAAATGTAATATTTTGTCATCATTTATATTGCTTTATTTATATTAGATTCGCTTTCCGCTAGGTGGCGCACAGGTGAAGATAATAAAGAAATTTTACCAGATTAGGAATCCTGAGATCGCTTTTTAAGTAGAGAGAGTTGAGACTTTAAACTTAGATTAGAACTCAATTGAAATGTATAACTAAAAAAAATCCACTTGGATGTGGAAATGGTCGAGATATGTAGATATCTTTGGAAAATATACAAAGCCCTGAAAATAACCCCGGCGGCTGCAATGTATGCCATTCTGCAAGTTCCACCTGTAGACCTGATAGCAAAGAACATAGAGTTAACAACTGCAAGTAGACTCAGTGCCTCGGGGCAACTACCATACGACCATGGTAGTTAGTATCATCAATTACAGCACGAACAGACTACCTGATTCCATATCTGAGCTTCGAAGAGGCTCTTAGAGTCACAATAGAAATGGATGGTTGGCGCAAGGGTGACCAACTGGCAGACGAGCCGATACACGTGTACACCGATGGTTCCAAAGTAGTAGAAAGAGAAGGGTATGCGGCATACTGTGCTAATTCGGAAACAAGCAGATGCATAAGCTGCCAGATCGCTGTAGCGTTTTTAAGGTGGAAGTAGTCACCGTAACCAAAGCAGTAGCAACACTGGAATAAAATAGCTTAAAGTGCAACCGCACGGATATACATATTTAGGAAAACTGTGAGATAGTTACCATTGAGATACAAACCTAATACCCCACACCTAGTTGAGAACGCGATGACGATGGAATTAAAAATTCTATTCCATTGAATTTTCCTCGGTAAGGTAAGTCTGTCATAAGAAACGACAAAAGTCCACAACCCAAAGTGTCGATTCACTTATCGTGAGTCTTCTCCAAAATCTAGCGTATATCATTTGGGTATTCTATTCGCCTCTTACGACAGGCATATCCGCCGCGGGTCTATTCTTAGTCCCCTAAGACGCTGAGGTACTTTTCATCATTGTCGGGTGGTAAAACGTATATTTCGTCATTCAGTGATTAGGGTACTGGGGTCATCTTCTCCCTCACTATCGGGTTAAGGGCTTCCTTCATGACATAAGCATATTCTTTACGTCAGTTACCACGTTGTTATTATCATGCATGGATCGACATCGGTCTCGTTCGAGTGTACTGTTAGATTCCTTATACTGCATGCACTTTCTTCGATGGACCGAGGCGTGTACGTATCTTGGTTGCCACAAGGTAGTGGCCTGAGTAGCTGTGTGGACTTCGTAGAGTACGCATATCTAGGACGCTGGAACAATGCTTGCCTAAATCATTTAGATCCAGGAAAAATGAAATAGAAGCAGACTACAAACTAAAAGAGTAGGTCGCCCTTAATCTGCCTATACAAAGTAATCCAATCAACATCAAAAAATTATATATAGTACTTCTCAACTACATAGATCAGCCCCAGCGGGTTAGGGGGCTTAGAATATACCCGCGGCAGGTATGCCTGTCGTAAGAGGCGGCTAGAATACCAAATTGATTCAGGGTGCAGCTAATATATAGCTTCTCTAACCCAATTTTCAACCTCACCTACATGTGGCGAATGCTGTTTTTTTTAACAGGCGAGGCTCTGGCGGCCACAAGTTCTTTATGGATCTAAGGGGTGGGAAGGTGGGATGGCCTAGAAGGTTTCATGTGGTCATACAAGTACCTTAAAGGTGCTTGTTACCGAAACGTTCCGGATCTGCATCCGGCAAAGGACCATCATAAATAACCCCAAAACCTTCGGGGAGTGTCCTTACCGCTACAACAACAACAACAACAGCGGCTAATGAAAAATTCATGCATACCTCCATTACTGCTAATTTAGTTTAGGCGTCGTGCGTCACAAACCTTGTGGTCTCTAAGAATTTCGAATTTAGCTATTAGCACAACAAATTATTATTATCGTCATAATAAGTCAACTACTAAAATTAAATCATAAATCTGTTAACTAATAAACACAGCGAATTATGTTTATACTAAATAAAATTATAAAAATTTTATATTAAAAATTCAAGCTCAAACTTTTTATCACCAAAAAATTGTTTATGTGGGCAACTGTGTGCGGTTGAAAAAGAAAATGATTTTATTTAGACATTCTTGCAACTATCTAAGCATTTAAGCAAACAACAAAATTAGCAGGAAAACTCTAAAACTTGTGTAATTCCAAACACAAAACGATAAAAGAGCAACAAAAAAAGTTATTAAAACGCACAGCGACATCATCAACGGCAAAAGCAAAATCCAATTCAATGCCAACTAAACGGCAGAGGAAGCAACACGGAAATGTATGAATATTTAATATTTGCTTTAAACATATTTGCGTAGAAATATTTTAATTTTTGTCTGTAACAAAATGAAATTACTTGATAAACAAATTAATGTAGCCGTTTGGCAGAATATCAAGCGAGATTAAATGCAGATACCAAAAAATACATACATAAGAAAATCCCGGTTGAATAATAGATAGACTACGCAATACTCCCTAGTGGTGAAAACCCGAAGAGTTTGAATATCAGCACAACATTATTCAAATTGTTAAATTACTTAGTCCGGTATCGCATACGGATCACAAAGGATGTCCATCGCAATTCCAGTTCTATCATATAAAAAAAGTACCACTTCTATTATGTAAAAAAATACCACTTCTATCGAAAATTTATCGAATACTTATCGGAAAGTTATCGATTATTTATCAAAAATCTATCGATTATTTTTAAAAAAGCTATCGAAAAGTTACCGATATTTTAAAAACGTTATCTCTATTTTATAAATTATCTTTATTTTATCAAAAATTTATCGGCGCGCTATCCCTTGGTAGTCGATTTGTTATCAAAAAGTTATCGATTTGCTATCGAAAACTTATTTTACAACTTTCCTATCGGAGTGTTACCAATTTGTTATCGGCGTAACATCGATTTGTTAACGACGACAAATCGGTGTGTTATAAAACAGATATCGATAAAACTTCAACATAAACTCAAAGAAATATCTGCAAGTAGTCGAAAACAAGCAGATATATGAGCTCTTGATTTTGAAAGTGGTATAAGTCATATTTTCCTTGTTTCGAGATATTTAGAGTTTTGCATTTCAAATGATTAAAACATATTTTTGTATTGTGGAATATGATTATTCGACAGTAAAGTAGTGCCAACAAACAAGTATTTATTATGATTGACATATAACAATTTATAAACGGAAATGTGGTTTGAAAGATTGAAATGACTTGTACCACTTTCAAAATTAACTGCATGACTTTATAAATGACTTACACCATCAAGGACAATTTTTTTATTAGTAATTAACATTTTTTTCAAACTCATTTCATTGTAACTAAGTAAATAATTTATTAGTATTTAGGGAAATAAAGTGTTTGTGAAAAATTGGTGGGATATAGGGTAGTAAATCCATCATATCTTTACGTTTTTCTTCTGTTATTGGTCTAATGGTTGTGTATAATGGAGACAACACAATATTTTCGTTTATTCTAGGTCTTCCTTTTTTGAGAGGTCTAATACTAAGGAGGTCTAATACTTTGAATTCGGAATTGTCATCCAAGGAAGTTTTATAAAACATCTTATATGGAACATTTTTTAGAAATTTGATCATTGTATTTTTAGCCAAGTCACAGCTTCCCTATTGGTGTTTTTCTTTCTATTATTCGTTGATTCTTTTAGTTGTTTTGTTGAAATGAAATGTTTCTGAGCCATTTGTACTACCAATAAAAAGATGATAAAACATTTTAAGGACTACCTTTATATAAATGGACCAAAAATAGAAGGCAATTTTTCCTTTAATACAGACGTAGTCTTGTTGAATTTTTACTAAAAAACTTTAACAATAGCTCTTGTAAAAGAGTTTTGGGACTTAATACTATAAAGGTGGAGCGCAATCTTTCAATTTAAGGCAAACCATGTACTTGGGATTAACTAATTGATTATTTAAAATTTAAACACGCGCTCTACCTTTATAATTTTAAATCCCAAAATTATTTTACAAGAGCTAATGTTAAAGTTTTTTAGTCAAAATTCAACAAGACAATGTCTGTATTAAAGGAAAATTTGCTTTCTATTTTTTGGTCCATTTATATAAAGTAAGTCCTTAAAATTTTTTTATAATCTATATATTCAATTTTTTAGTACTGCGTACAAACAGGCATTGCAACTTTGAGTAGTAATTTAAGTAATACGTAAGTGAAAATTCTTATCTTTATTTATTTGTTCAAAATAGCAAGATTTAAGAAAATTAGTGGAATTTTCGACAACACTGGCGAAAACAATAGAATTCCACCTCGCATCATAACAAGAGAATTCCACCTCGTCTGTAAGCTGAAAATCGTGGTGAAATTCGCATACGCCTGAAAGTCTAAAAGAATCGTGGTGAAAGTCGCGTACGCCTAAAAGTATGCAAGGACGTGCATTGAGTTGGGCCTTCAACGAGGTGGAGTTCTACAACGCCTGCAACACTCAGGAGGCTAGCCATGAAGGTATGGCCTAATCTTCTAAATAGCTCGACTTGTTTATATATATACATATATATTTCAGGTTTCAAGTCTCTAGATATCCAGGAAGTTAGTAAAAAATTTATTGCAAGATTCCCAATTTAAAACTAGTTTTCTCAATATCTCGATCCATGCGCCACCTAGCGGAAGTTTCGTGTCTCTAGCTCATCGGGAAGTTACTCGAAAATCGATCGCAAGATTCCCCCGTTTTTAAAGGATTTGCAGTTATCTTGACTAGTGCGCCACCTAGCGCAACTTTGTTTTCTATATGTTGTATTGTTACCAGGCCTCTAACTAAGTGTCAAATTTCAAGTCTCTAGGTAACCGGGAAGTTAAAAATGGATTGAAAGATTCCCAAATCAAAACTAATTTTCTTAATATCTCCATGCGCCACCTAGCGACATTTTTTTGATCAAATATTGCATTGTCACCGGTTTCTGACTCACGGCCCAAGTTTCAAGTCTCTAGCTCACCGCAAGATTCCCTGCGTTTTTTCAGGGATTTTCGATTATCTCGATTCGTCTGCCACCTGGCGGCATTTTGTTTTCCACGAATTGTGCCATCGACTCGCAAACTATGTGCTAAGTTTTAAGTCTCTGGATCACCGAGAAGTTAGTTAAAAGTCGATCGCAAAATTTCCATTTTAAAATAAATTTTCTGTATATCTCGATCCGTGCGCCACCTAGCGGATTTTTTTTCACTTGCATTGTAATGCCTCTCAGATCTGAACTATGTTCTAAGTATCAAGTGTCTAGCTCAACGGGAAGTTACCGAAAGACTTTTCCGTGGGTCAAAAATTCGTATGGAAATAAGGGGACAAACATGAAAGCGGCTTAATATAAAGGTAAAAAAAAGGGTTTTTCTTTTTACACAATTCTATTAAATTATAATAATGCTCAGAGATGTATAAATAATTAGATTTTTTATACTCAGCTGAGTAGAGCTCACAGAGTATATTAACTTTGTTCGCATAACGGTAATCCGTAACGGCATAAACTAATCGAGATAGATATAGACTTCTATATATCAAAATGATCTGGGTGAAAAAAGAAATTCATTTAGCCATGTCCGTCCGTCCGTCTGTCCGTCCGTCTATAAACACGATAACTTGAGTAAATTTTGTGGTATCTTGATGAAATTTGGTATGTAGGTTCCTGGGCGCTCATCTCAGATCGCTATTTAAAATGAAAGAAATCGAACTACAACCACCCCCACTTTTTCGATATCGAAAATTTCGAAAAACAGAAAAAGTGCGATAATTCATTACCAAAGACGGATAAAGCGATGGTGCGTTGACCTTATGACGCAAAATAGAAAATTAGAAAAATTTTGGACAATGGGCGTGGCACCGCCCACTTTTAAAAGAAGGTAATTTAAAAGTTTTGCAAGCTGTAATTTGGCAGTCGTTGAAGATATCATGATGAAATTTGGTAGGCACGTTACTCCTATTACTATATGTGTGCTAAATAAAAATTAGCGAAATCGGATGACGAACACGCCCACTTAAAAACAAATTTTTTTTAAAGTCAAATTTTAACAAAAAATTTAACATCTTTACAGTATATAAGTAGATTATGTCAACATTCAACTCCAGTAATGATATGGTGCAACAAAATACAAAGATAAAAGAAAATTTCAAAATGGGCGTAACTCCGCCCTTTTTCATTTAATTCGTCTAGAATACTTTTAATGCCATAAGTTGAACAAAAATTTACCAATCCTTTTGAAATTGGTAGGGACATAGATTCTATGACGATAACTGTTTTCTGTGAAAATAGGTGAAATCGGTTGAAGCCACGCCCAGTTTTTATACACAGTCGACCGTCTGTCCTTCCGCTCGGCCGTTAACACGATAACTTGCGCAAAAAACGATATATCTTAACTAAACTTAGTTCACGTACTTATCTGAAGTCACTTTATCTTGGTATAAAAAATGGCCGAAATCCGACTATGACCACGCCCACTTTTCGATATCGAAAATTACGAAAAATTAAAAAATGCCATAATTCTGTACCAAATATGAAAAAAGAGATGGTAATTGGATTGATTTTTTGACGAAAAATATAACTTTAGAAAAAAATTTGTAAAATGGGTGTGACACCTACCATATTAAGTAGAAGAAAATGAAAAAGTTCTGCAGGGCGAAATCAAAAGTCCATCCCTAAATTGTATACATACATGTTGCGCTTCTAATAAGCTACCGAAACAGAAAGTTTTGGATAAGAAAGCGCTTTCTTTAGATCAAATGTGAATCCCTAATATTCACTCGGGTTATATTTTGCTTCTTGTATGTCATCTGTTAAACTTTTTCTAGCCTGTTCGGCACTGTTAAGATGTGAATCATGAATTTCTATAAGATGCATCTACTCGTCTTCATTCCTTCCGTCCTCTAAATGCTTCTAACGCTTCATTTTGGTGTGGCTCGACTTAGTTTGGTTTGATTGGGGTTATTTTGGGTGTGAGCGCGTTGGCATGCGAAATGTGAAATTTACAAAGGAATAGCAATTAAGAAAAAGTAGAAGAGCAAGCTGTTTTAGGACGTTTAGTGGCGTTGGTTTGGCTAGCGGCCAGCATGGTCAGCCAAAAGCGGAGGTGAGCCAAACCCAAGAAAAAGGCATTTAACCTAAAAGTACTCAGTCACACACTAACAAGCAAAACAGTTTTCATTAACACGCTCATTATAGGATCTCACCGTCATTTTTGGGCTCGTTGTGGCTTATGTTTGGTTTTTTTTGTTGTTTTGTTGTTTTATAGGTGGCGCGGTTATAAAGGGATTGTGGGATTGTTTGTGCCATATGCCCACGCAATACGCTCAGTGATTACATAGTTGAAGTATGATGCAAGCTTTATGCTTTCGTTGAACTCTACTCGTTTGTGTGTATGTCTGTATGTTTGTTATACTCGTCGCATTCTTACGGTCATATATTGAGGAAATGTTAAAAAGCCATTCAAACAAGCGAGTAATTTTTCTGTTGGTGGCTTGCAGTGCGACCGATTAAGGTGTTACGACTGTTGTGCTTTACGATAACGATGATGATGTCGGTAGCATGACGGGTCTTAAGCCAAAACCACAAAACGATGCAAATGTCAATGTGAACATATCAAAGGTAGAGTGAAGAATGTCCATAAACAAGTGCGTCTGTATGTATGTGAAACACTAGTCAAAGTGGTTAATCGCAATGCCAAAATATTTGCTATGCCGCCTTTGCACGTTGAAATGATGTCGTTTAGCTCAAAGTCAGTACAAAATGAGTCAATCTACTTTCGGCAGGTCTATGACCTCTGAAGGTAAATGTGAGCTCCAACACAAATATGCTGATGGTAACAACACTACTAATACGTACGCAAGGAAGTGGATGGGCGTGATGAGAAAGCTCTACGGAAATGACTGATAAGTTGACGCAAAAGTGACTGGGGTTGTGAGTGTTTAGGATGATAGTATGAGGCTTTGTTTGGCAACGGAAGAAGAACAATTTACAGCAGTATGCAGGGTTAGTGACAGCAAACATCGAACAAATATTTCTACCGCATTTGAAAAATGTATAGTTAGAATATGCGATATCATTCTCCCATTAGTCCCCAACGTTTGAGTTGAGAAATTTTTAGTTTTCAAGTTCATATCCAACATCATTCTCCAATTATTTTCAAACATTTGAGAAATGTATGGTTCTCAAGATGTTATCCGAGATAAGCTTCCAACAAGAGACACGTAAAGTTCTTGGGATCGTAGCCAAGATTAGGTTCTTGGATTGATATCCAAGTCCCATTAGTCTCCAACCTTTGAGAATTTTATTCGAGAAGTTATTTCAAGTTGATATGCAAAATAGTTCTCTTATAAATCTCAAGTCTTTAAGAAGTTTATAGTTCTCAGGTGGATATCCTTCTCCAACATTTGAGAAATTTATAATTCTCAAGTTGATGTGCTAGATTAGTCTCCCACCTTATAAAAACCTACAGCTCTCAATTTAATATCCAAGAATAGACTCCAACCTTTGAGAATTTTATTGTTCTCAGGTTGATACCCTAGATTAGTCTCCAACCTTTGAGATTGTTATTTGAGAAGTTATTTGAAGTTGATATGCAACATCGTTCTCTTATAAATCTCAAGTTTTTATGATGTTTATAGCTCTCAGGTTGATATCTAACATCATTCTCCAACATTTGAGAAATTTATAATTCTCAAGTTGATGTGCTAGATTAGTCTCCCACCTTATAAAAATCTACAGCTCTCAATTTAATATCCAAGAATAGACTCTAACCTTTGAGAATTTTATTGTTCTCAGGTTGATACCCTAGATTAGTCTCCAACCTTTGAGATTGTTATTTGAGAAGTTATTTCAAGTTGATATGCAACATCGTTCTCTTATAAATCTCAAGTTTTTATGATGTTTATAGCTCTCAGGTTGATATCTAACATCATTCTCCAATATTTGAGAAATGATTCTGAAGTTGACATCCAAGAGCAGCTTCCAAACTTTGAGAAGTTCATATATCTGAAGTTGATATCCAATCTTAGCCTAGAAGCTTTGATATATTCTCCATAAGTATCCAACCTTTTAAGAAATTATAGTTCTCAAGTTGATATTCAAGATAATCCTCCAACCTTTGAGAAATTTACAGCTCTCAAATTGATATCCAAGATTAGACTCCAACCTTTGATAAGTTGATAGTTCCCAAGTCGATATCCAACATAATTCTCCATTAGGTCCGAGCCTTCGAGAAGTTGATAGTTATTAAGTTGATGTCCAAACAGATATCCAATAACTTTTGCGAAATTTACAGTTAATATTCCAAATTAACTAGGTTACTGATAAGAATTTGGAGCACCGGGAGCGATTAAGTCATTCTCCACCTAAATCTATCAACTCCATTGCGTTTGAGCTTTTATTCGAGTAATCCCATTGTCCCTCGACACAGTCCATGACTCCGAACTACACATCAGGATGGGTATGAGGAGAGACTTATAGAGAGCGCCCTTTCGCTGAGAGAATACTTTACTATTCAGTCCAAAGCAATACTTTTCGATAGGGGTGATACTTCGTTGGATCTCTCGGCATACATTGTTCTTGCTGGTAGTACTGCTTTTTCGTTTGTTGGTAGCACGTATTTCGTCTTGTCCTCGTCTATCGCAGGAAGTCGCCTTCTGTACAGTCTATTTTATTTTCAAATGACTCGTCTTAATAGCAAAATAATCAGGTTGGAAGCCGCTCTGATAAGGATCTATAAGCTCCTTCACGTTGTCCTTTCTCATAATATTGTAACGAATTTAGGGAACTCCGCTTATTTTACACCTTCTACTAACGTTCGTATCGCTAAACTGTTGAATAAAACACTCCAATATTCTTTATGACAAAATGGTCTTTATTACACTACTTCACAATAACACTTATACTTCGCAACTGATAGCGTGTTCCAAACAAACTGAAATTGCTTACTCAGCGTTTGCTCCTTTTTTACTCTGCTGTGTCGTTCGCATACTTCTAGGCGTTTCTTCTTCTTACTACTTGTTTACCAGCTATAAACTCACCAGCTATAAACTCGCATAGCAATATGCGCGTTGATTGCACACTTTTGTGAGTATCTCAGATACATGCATGTGTATGTGTGAGAACTACTTTGCTCATGTTTGCATACTTTTGTGAGTATCTCTCCGCTGCTGTATGTACATATGTGTAGACATAATGATTGATTTGTTTATGTAGATACAAGTGACTGCTTAGTATCGGCTTAGAGATGATAGTATGCCTTAGTGTTGCTAATATTCGACACACTGCCCTCCACCTAAGTCTGATCGTCCCAATCAGACAAATTTCCTGATCTAAATGCTGCTAGCATCTCCAAATGAACCACTCTTCTATTTCGTGTTTTCCCAATGGTTTGTATGCGGTAGATGGTATCACTGATCCTGTTCAAAACTTTGTATGAGCCTTCCCAACTGCACCGAAATTTGGATGGAACACCTTTCCGCCTGTGAGGGTTGTATAACAGTACCAAATCTCCCTCCAAGAAACCTTCCGAATTTTTGTTCTCGTCGTACCTGTGTTTCATCACTGTTCTTTGGCTAATGAAGAACTATTTCGTAGAGCTTGATCTTGACGGATTGACTTTGCATCATCAATATCGTCTTGACGTTTCACAACAGTAGTGCGCGCTGGCTTGAAAGCACTCTTGCATTCTTTCTGGGAAATTCTTTCGTTCGTTTTAGTGCATCCATTAGGTTTGACAATGCCAGTGTTTTTCTCTCGGGTGCCTTAGGTTTTGATTTGTTTGGCCCATTTATTCCATCAACCTTTACCCGCTTTACTTTCTTTGACTTTTGTGGTCTATGTTGGATCTCCTCCACCAGTACTCGCTTGCTGCTGAACCCTTTCTCCAAACTGAAGTTAAGTGGTATATCCTGGTTCTTATAGCGCATAATCCTTCTCTGCATGTCGATTCTTATGTCATGGTCAACTAAGAAGTCCACTCCCAATATGACTTCATCAACGATCTCCGCCACAACGAATTTGTGTAGAATCGTGACCTTTCCATTTAAGACCTCACATACCACTTCTCCTTGGACTTGGTTATACTCGCCAGTGACCGTACGCAACCTTCTCCAAGTAACGATTTTACTCTCCTGTTGACCAAGTCAGATCGGATTAAGGAATGAGATGCGCCCGTATCTACAGTCAGTACCCGTTCTTTGCCATCCACATTCCCTCTGACGATAAGACTGCTTGATTTCCTTCCAATTTGCGACACAGATATCACAGGACATTCAATAGCTGGAGCTAGTTCTCGATCTCTACATCTGACTCGCTCTTGCTCATCTTCTCCAGCTTTGCTATTAAGACCACCCATGCTCTGGAAACCACTAGGATCAAGATCGCAATGAAGTGCAATGTGACCGGGCTTCCCGCATTTGAAGAATTTGATAATTCTTTCACTCCGATTTTGCGATCCTTTCAGCGCCTCCAATATTGTGTTCACCCAGTCTGGCCTTTCTACCTCCACACGGCGTGCTTTGAACGCTGGCTTACACAGAAGCGATACTGTTTCCTGAATCAGAGCATGTGATACCGTTTCTGTGAATGTAGGTTTTGGGTTTGCGTATGTCGATCGCTTCGTTTCAAGTCACTCAATTTGGTATATCTGTTTTCTATGCTTCCTTTCGTAACGTCTCTCCACAGCGGCCGTCAATGCGTCATAACTGTTCCGTTCGTACTCTGGAATAGTCTGTAAGATTACCGCTGCAGGCCCTTTCATTGCTAGGAACAGTGCAGCAACCTTATCTTCCGCATTCCTGTTGTTCGCTTCTGACGTCTTCTCAAACTGAAGCTTGAATATCTGGAAAGGAACGAACCGTCAAAGGATGGAGTTTTTACCTTCGGATTATACGGTAATTCCTGGATCCTATCTTTAAAAGCATCCATCTCTGCCTCTATTTTATCCTCTCGACCACTGAAGCCTTCATGAAACTGGGTTAGTTTTTCTTCCATATGAGCTCCCAATTTAGATGATATACGGACTTCCTGCTCTTCTAGTTGTGTGGAGATCTTAGACGATATCTATGCTGAAATTTGTGCCGACATTTCGGAAATACGCGTCTCCTGTGCTTCAATCTTAGATGTTATTCGTGTCTCTTAGGATTCCATCTGTGATGACCTATACGCTTTCTGTTCTTCCAGTTGAGTTTCCATCTTGGATGTTATACGGTTCTCCTGGGATTCTAGTTGAGATGCCATATATGTCTTCTGGGATTCCAGCTGAGATGCCCCTGTCGATGTTTGAGCAGATATTGCAGCCAATATCATGTTCAAGTCTGTGCTCGTTACTGTCTGCGATGTTTCGTTTTCTCTTTAATTTTTGTTGTTGTCTCTTTTCCATCAGGATGAAAGACATCATCGTCCACATTAATTCCTTCTCATTCCATTGCCTCTCAAAGCCGTGCTTGACGTTCAATCTTATTGCCGGTTGTATTCAATCCAACTATTTTTTTAGCTGCTGGATCCTTAATTCACTTAACTTTGCCATGTCCAAGTTGTATTCGAAATCTTCGGAATTTATTCAACAATTCCTCTTCTAACACCAATTGTAACGAATTTAGGGAACTCCGCTTATTTTACACCTTCTACTAACGTTCGTATCGCTAAACTGTTAAATAAAACACTCCAATATTCTGTATGAAAAAATGGTCTTTATTACACTACTTCACAATAACACTTTACTTCGCAACTGATAGCGTGTTCCAAACAAACTGAAACTGCTTACTCAGCTTTTGCTCCTTTTATACTCTCTGCCCGTGTCGTTCGCATACTTCTAGGCGTTTTTTCTTCTAGAATTTACTACTTGTTTACCAGCTATAAACTCACCAGCTATAAACTACAGATGCACGTTTATAGCTTCTCGCATAGCAATGTGCGCGATGATTGCATACTTTTGTGAGTATCTCAGATATATGCATGTGTATGTGTGAGAACTACTTTGCAGATGATTGCATACTTTTGTGAGTATCTCTCCGCTGCTGTATGTACATATATGTAGACATAATGATTGATTTGTTTATGTAAATACAAGTGACTGCTTAGTATCGGCTTAGAGATGACAGTATGCCTTAGTGTTGCTAATATTCGTCACAGTATATTTGATTCTTTCGTACATGTCACAGTTTGTATGCTCGCTTTTCTTCTGGATTACACAGAGCCAGTATGGAGATATTTTCTCCCCTGACTATATTTTGCACAAAAGATATTGGCGATTCTCACTTGGTCATGGTCTTGCAGTAGAATGAATTTTTCGGTTTCAAGAATTTCTTTAATATCTCCAGCTATATAAAAATGAGGAGAAGCCTTTTCTCCATAGCTTAAACACCCTCAAGCCTTTCGGCCTCACGTTGATTCAGCATCACAGAACTTTCTTCAAATTACACAAATCAGAGCAAAAAAGGAAAAGTTTTAACCTTGTCGCTAATCGTTAATACAAACGAAGCAAGTATTAAAAAAAGTTTCATAGCTGGCATATTCACAGTGCCTTAGAGACAATCCATCCCCCATTAGCTGTCTACTTAAGCATTTAATGAGGATTTTGGACAGTTGTAATTTAGGCATAATTAATGTCTATGAAACGAGATGAAAACAGACATAAACAAGTAAGTCAGATATGCGAACGATATCTTTGTTGTTGTTATGGGACATGCTTTTTTGTTGTTAATGCCAGTAGCATATATCACGAAGAGTAATTAACAACAAACATTTCCTCTTCTAGCCCTTATTGCTTTAGCTTTATTGCTTTACCTTTTTTTCAGCTGCCTATCGTACATTTGTATTTGTGTCTTGGGCATGTTCTATAGTTAAGAGAAAACTTTTCAAATTGTTTCAGTAATCTTAAAAAGCAATCAATCAATCAATCACAAATCATACGCTCAAAGGATTGATTAAAAAAACTTGATACAATTCAAACTGTGAACTCAAACGTAACAACACGCTACACGTGGCAAGGATACAAAGAGCACTCAAAAACAAATATTCGCCTAGCTTTTGATTATTCTTTCTTATTGCGTACTTTTCGATACTCGCTCCTTTGTTGGTTTGTTTTTTTGCTATCAGGATTATGCACTACCGATATTCGCACAATTTCGGTTGTAGAAAGTCGCAGTTGTCTTAAATTGCTTTACTCTCCACCTACCACTCATCACTTATACTTTGAGTAGCACTTTTTTGTGCGTAGACTCAATGGGTTTCAGTATACTTTTGGCCTAACGTCAAGCTTTTGTTTTTCGGCTTGACAAATATTCAACCGATAAACTCCAATTTGCATATGCACGCATGCATACGCATAGATAGTGATGTGCTGTTTTAGATGAAGGTGCCTTCGATGAACAATTTTTGTGTGTGGCAATTCCACGCATTGAGAATAAATGAATACATAACTACATCAAACACGCTCTCAATATAAACCCAAATATGTGACAGTAGGGCTCTTCAAAACTGAAACTGTGACTGTGTTGGTAAGAGTACTATAATCGTAGCAGTAGTGGTTTAGTCGTTAATCAACGAGCAACGAAGCAAGAGGAATGCACGCATTGCTTGCTAACATTAAACAAATATTTCGTTTGGATTGAAATAAAATATAATGCTAACATTAAAAACCTTAAATAATCAGTGCTTGAGCTTTTGTTTACAAAATAAGTTAATTTGAAAAGCATAAATAAACAAAAGTCACCTCAAATGTTGCTAATCTGCTTGTTCAACTAATACATTCAATAAACAAAGTAGCGAAGCTATCTATGTGAATCAAATTTGCAGAATTCTACTATGAAATGAAGATCCCCGGAACCGGAGCATGACGAGTACTAATACAAATACGAACAGCAAATATTTCCCAATGTTTTGCAAATTGTTCTCGAGCTGGCAGTCTTTTGACGGATATAGGTACGGTATTATCAGAACTGTTTTGTAAACGATTTTATTTGATCCCATCACAGTTTCCATGTCCTCTTCATTTGCTTTACTGCACTCTAAAGTAGTTAAGTTAGCGGTGTCGGTGAGTGAAGGAAAGCAATTTGCCTTAATCAGCCCAGTCGGGGTAGTACGAAAGGTGGAAACCTTTTTTATATCCAGTAAAGAACTTTCGCCCAAAATCCCGAACGCATAGGGAGTTTTAATTAATAGCTTCCTCAACCCAATTGTCAACATCACCTACTCGTGGCGAAACCTGTTTGTTTTGCAGCTCTGGCGACCCCAAGCTGCCCAAGAACTACGGGTTGGGGGCAGGATGGCCGAAGGTTCAATGTGGTCATATTTTATCGTTCCGAGATGGTATACCTTAATAGTGCATGTTACCGGAACGCATTTATATCCGTCAAAGGACCAAAACCGTTGATGGAGAGCGTCTTTATCGCAACAACAATAACAACGCTAGCACCTTCTGGTATTGGCCCGACTGCCCCGGGAACAATTTTTCCCCTTGAATCTATCGGTGTTTGTCCTTCATTTCGTATTGCTTCATGAAGGCGTTTTATATTTCCCGTTTTTAAGGCCTGTCCGGCTTTTTTGTTTCGAACGTTTTTTCTTCAAAGTCCCTGAGGTCTGGCTCCATACTGATAATTTGAAGAAGGTGTGCGTTCAACCTCGATCTCGCACCTCGGATGAATGACCCTTCTCATTTTGTACAGGTATACGGTATAAAGTAGAGGTATAGATGACTTTCATAGTCTGCGGGCTCCCTAAAGTTTGGTTTATAAGGATGCGATATCTAATATAGCTTCTAATAACAAACTGCTACTTTTACGCTGGTCCTGAATGAATGCCGCTCAGACAAAATTTCGTATGACTGTTCTGTGACGGCTGTAATACCTAGTTTTTGTGTGGTTGGTTTTTTGATGGTGAGTTTACCAGCTGATTTCTGATAGCCATAATTGATAGCAGATAGCATATCGAGCATCGCACACTCACGTCCTTCAACCTCACGCTTATTTTTTCAAACTTGTCGCTGTCGACAACATCCTTAGCGAGATTCGTCAACTAATCAGTTATTCTTCAGGGCAGCTCTCTGCAATCTTGAACATATGTAGATCTACCTGATACCGAAATGTTATTACTATGATAAAACCCCCGCTGAGGTGTGTGTTGTGGTCCATTTATCGAAAGAAATGGTCGGCGGATCGCAATAGTTGGATAAATGATCCCGCGGGTAGCCGCAGAACTAAGGATCAAGGACTGTAGTCAACATCGGAGACGATCGGGACGTCAAGACCTTTTCGTTTGGCGGGATGGTCATAAACAAAGAGAAATGTTTTGCTTGGTCGAAATAAATCTTTTAATATAAATATTGTTTAAATCGTAATTATGTTGGATAAGGTTGAGGGTGAGGACGAGGATGGAGCTGAAGATAAGGACGAAGATTAGGATGAAGATTAGGATGAGAATCCGGATTAGGGTGAGAAAGAGAATGAGAAAAATGATGAGGATCAGGATGAGGATGGGGATGATGATGGGGATGACGATGAATTTAAGGATTGGGAGGAGAATAATGATGAGGATGAGTATGACGATGGGAAATAGTATGAGGATGGATTTGAGGATGAGGGTAAAGGTATACTTACTTACTTAATTGGCGCTTAACCGTTTAAACGGTTATGGCCGTCCAACAAGGCGCGCTAGTCGCCAGGGTGAAGGTATGCCCAAGGTAGTGAAAACGGGAAAGGGTGGCAGGAGAAACGAAGAAAGAAAGGAAATGCTGAAAAGAGAGAAAGAATTTCAGAGCATGGAAGAAAAGAGAAAGTAATTGGACTATACTTTTTTTGAACTAGTATCCAAAGCTCACATTCGGTGCTTGAACGGGTAGGCCAAAAGACAGTTGGTTCACCAGTAGCGTATATGATTCACAACTATTTTTTTAGCGTATTTACACTCGTAAAAATGACTGCAAGCAATAAAGGACCCGCATGACACACCGAAAACCTTGCACCATCTGAACGCTCGAATAAACGATGGCCATTTGTTTGTATGTTTCATTGCTTCAATTTGTTGGTTGTTGGTGTATGTGCGTACGTAACCACCCAATTCAGCTTGTACCGCAGTGCAGCACCCTTTTATAGCTTCTAAAAATCGCATAAACAACTCGCAAATGCCAAACTAAAGCAAAGGCATAAAAAATCATGTCAATATGAGCTCGAACAAATGCGCATACTCATACCAGTACACACACGCACACACTCACACAACTATGCATAGTAATAGTTGAAAATTGTTTATCTTGTTCAAATGCAATTTGAACCTTTCACTTTGTCGTTCAGTCCATTTGGTCATTGGATGAAATTGTCCTTTGATATAAACGTGTCCATTTGCTTTGCTAGTTTTTCTTTTGTTTTGCAATTCTATCAATGTTTTGATTTAGAGGTTCTATGCGTGTGATATATTTTGTTGTGTTCCTTTTTGCTCGATGTTTCGAGTTTAATTTGTTAACAAACAACATTTGCAACATGATAGATGCGTTTAGCAGATGGTGATTGTAATTAGATAGGGAGCTTCTTTTTATATTTTTAATAGCAGGTTTCTGTTTTAATCCAAATATTTTCGATTTGTTAGTTTTTCTGTGCGTAGTTTTTAAATCTTAATATATAATATATATATAAAAAGCACGTGTCACTATGTTTGGCGCAAATGGACTCCTAAACTATTGAACCGATTTTGAACTTGTTTTGCACCCCGTGTGTAGTTTGACCTAACTTGAAAGATAGGATAGGTTATATTTCAGTTTATAGTCGCAATATTATTTTATTGCAATTTTTTATATGTTTATACGTAATAATAAAATGTTCCGTATACGCACTGGCACTCACATTTTCAGGGTCGGATATACTTCCGTGATTTTGGTTGGTGTTTAATTAAACGACGTGCTTATCAATAAAAAATATTATAGCGAATGATATCAAGTATAGCACATCACCAGGCCCGCCGAGATAGTGGGGGGGGGGGGGGGGTTCTGCGGGGGGCTGCGATTTAGAGGTACTATGACATTTTTTTTAATTAAGGAGAGTCTTTAGTTGTTCCAATTTTTAAGCCGAATTTCAAAAGCAACGAAAATCTGCATTTCGTTTTAATATTATAGTGAAGTGTGAAAAATAAAAATCTATGTACATATATAAAAAGAAAGGCTAAAATGTGTGTTAGTTGGTCACCGGTGTTTGAAGAGATGCGTCGGTCGATTTTGTTCAAACTTTCACACAAGTTGCGTAAACCTCACTCGGTGGTTACTACATAGGTTTGGTTGCGATCGACGAACAGGGTCTCGAGATATAGGCCGAAACGTGGACCTGAGTACCCATAGAATGTGTTTATAGAATATGGATAACAAATCAAAGCTGTTGATGAGTGCTGTAGTACAGAGTAATATATTATCCAGACACGGACTGGGATTGGGATTAGGACTAGGACTGGGACTGAGACTCGGAGTGGGACTGGGACTGGCACTAGAATAAAATACATACCACCCTCTGGGACAGGCAATAAGGGATGCAGAAGAATGAGAAGAAATTGAGAGAAGAGAAAAAGAGAAGGAGATTGAAAAAGAGATAGAATGAGACGAAGATGGAGATAGATGAAGCGAAAAAGACGGACGGAGGAGTGAATAAATGGATTAGGAAAAAGTGAGGAGGGGGGAGGGCAGAGTCAGACGGAAAAAGCTTATTAAAATGTATGCAGATAGGCCAAATTTAGGGCAGGACAACGTCTGCCGGGTCTTCTAGTTGTTTTATAAAATACAAATAAAACAATTCAAAATATACCATTAACCATTATCGATATTTTAGATATGTTTATCCGTTTTCGGTGTTTTTTTTCAACTTTTCTTGATTGTCGTTATTTTGCAACCTAGTTGAAGTTAAACCCCAATGGAGGTTACTTCACCAGAAAAAAATAATTTAGGGCTTTTGGAGAAGAGCTTCATCGCCTTTTTATCGGTTACAGCCGATACCGGCAAAATTTTATTTTATTATAGGCTTATTATCGAAAGCGAATTATTATCGTCGTGCTATCCGTTTGTTATCGCCAAGTCATCAGCTTGTTGTTGTTGTAGCGATACAGACACTCCCGGTATTTGTTGGGGAGTTTATCGTTGTTTATGGCCCTTTGCCGGGTATAGATCCGGCACGTCCCGGTAAAAAGCACCATAAAGGTTCTCTCTCTACCATCACGGAAACGAGCAATGGGCGGAAACGAAAAAATGTATTGCACTTACTTAGTATAAGTGTACATTCATATGCACATACAATGTATATACAGCAGCGAACAGAAAAAAAGCAGCTGCATATTTTTCAAATTTCGTCATCTAAACTTTCGGTATTTTAAGAAAAAGCCTTTATGAATTTTTTAACTGAAACCATACAATCTCAATCTAAAAAAAATTCGAAAATTTAAAAAGTTTTACTAATTGGAGTTCATTTGGAGTTCTTTGAATTGCAGAATTATACAGTCCTGCAGCCTAATAAATTTTAGTGCAAAGTTATAGGTTTCTCAAAATTCGCATTGATTTTTGACAATTTTTTCCGAAGGGTGTTTCAGATTTTTTCCATAAAAAAAAATGTTCACACTTTGTGTACAAGAAAATCTAAAACGCATTTCGGAAATGATTTAATATGACCACATTGAACCTTCTAGGCCATACCGACCCACTCCTAAATTCCATCAGGAACTTGGAGTCGCCAAAGCGTCGTCTGGTAAACATATGTATGACACATCCATGTTTGTAGCAGGCTTC
Organism: Eurosta solidaginis; assembly: GCF_040869045.1. Classification (NCBI taxonomy): domain Eukaryota; kingdom Metazoa; phylum Arthropoda; class Insecta; order Diptera; family Tephritidae; genus Eurosta; species Eurosta solidaginis. The sequence continues at coordinate 203,226,271 of NC_090323.1, read as the reverse complement.
GCCTCGCGTAGTTGAGGTTGACAATTGGATTGCGGAAGATTTCAACTGCGCTTATCAACCCCTGAGCACCGTCTTCTTATTGGTTTACAGATTGGTTACAGTTGTGTCAACGATTTTATACTGAATATCCGATGAATCGCCAATATTATATTGGTAACACTCCGAAAAGAAATCGATACATTTTCGGAAAAAATCGATACATTTTCGATGGTAAATTGATAATTGTTCGATAACATATTTTAGCAGATAAAAATAACAATTTTGTTATCAAAAATCTATAAATTTTCGATAATAAATCGATAGATATTCGATAACAATTCGATAACTTTTTGACAACGAATCGGCAAATTCTTGATAACAAATCGATAACTTTTTGATAGCAACTCCAACTTTTCCATAACTTTTCGATACTTTTTCGGTAATTCTTCGATACTTTTTCGACAACTTTTTTTTAACAAATCAGTAGCACTCCGACAACTCATGGATTTTTGATAACTTTTCGATAGCAAATCAATAAATTTTTGATAATAATAAGCCAATAGCTCGGTCATAAAACATCGGTAACTAATTGATAACATTGGTTATCGGAAGCTAATTTATAACATTTCGTCCATACTCGTCTATGCCATGTGGATAAAACACCTAAAACATACCGATAACTCACCGATAAGATACATACATATATGTAACACGCCCACAACCTGTCGATAACCAACCATTAACAAATTTTTAAACACCGTTCTCTTCGGTTCCGCCTCCGGTTTGTCTTCGGCTTTGACTTCTTATCCTTTCTTTCTTCTCCCCTCTCTTTTTGCTTGTCTTTCCTTCTTGTCCTTTCCTTGCGTGGCTTGCCTTGATTTGATATTTCTTCGCTAGTAAACCTAAGGCCAAGAACAGTATGTTAGCAACAAAACAGCTTACTCACGAATTGAAACAGATGTTGAGACAGCTTTCTTTATTGTAACCCTTTTTGTTTTCGCTTTTTAACCTACTGTTTTTCTTTTCTTTGCAGATTCCTAAATATTCATTTTATGAGTGCTTCTAGAAATTAAGTTAAGGCGCAATATGCAGGATAATTTAAAAGGTAATTATGTAATTTCTTTTAACTACATATGTGGAGCTTTAATCGATCAATCATTTTAGATTAAGTATGAAATGTAAAAACCAGAAAGAAAAAAATTATACAATTTGACATAACATAAAGTATATGAGCCAACATATTGTAACACAACATAACACAACAAAAAAGCATAACATTATATAATATAACATAACATAATGTTACATAAAATAATGTAACATAACATAATGCCACATAAAGTTGCATAAAATAAAGTAAAGTAACATACAGTTACATGACATAATATAAAGTAACATAAAGGAACTTGGCATAGCATATAATAACATAACAAAGCATAACATAGCTTTACATTACAATGCAACATAAAGTACCATGACATAAACCGGCGCCAATTGGTCACACCAAGGGATTTTAAATCGTTTTCCACCTGGTCCTTCCAACGGAGTGGGGCCGCCCTCTACCTCTGCTTCCATAGGCGGGTTCCGATAGAAACACTTTCTTGGCCGGAGCATCATCTTTCATTCGCATAACATGGCCTAACCAGTGCAGAAGCTGCGTTTTAATTCGCTGGACTATGTTGAAGTCTGCGTATAGCTCGTATAGCTCATCATTAAATCTTCTTCGGTACTCGCCATCGCCAACGCGTAGAAGTCCATAAATCTTTCGAAGAACTTTTCTCTCGAACAGTCCCAAAGCCGCTTCATCTGCTGTTGTCATGGTCCATGCTTCTGCCCCATATAGCAGGACGGGTAAGACAAGTGACTTGTAGACTATGATTTTCGTTCGCCGAGATAGGACTTTCCTTTTCAATTGCCTACCTAGTCCAAAGTAGCATTTATTGGCTAGATTGATTCTTCGCTGGATTTCAGTGCTGATGTTGTTGCTAGTGTTGATGCTGGTTCCCAAATAAACGAAGTCTTTTACTATTTCGGAATTATGGCTGCCAACAGTAGCGTGGTTGCCAAGGTGCATATGCGCTGACTCTTTGCTCGATGACAGCAGGTACTTCGATTTGTCCTCATTCACCATCAAACCCGTCTTTACCGCTTCTTTTTCCAGTTTGGAGTAAGCAGAACTAACAGCGCGGGTGTTTAGGCCGATGATATCAATGTCATCAGCATATGCCAGTAATTGCATGCTTTTATAGTATATTGTTCCAGTGCGGTTAAGTTCTGCAGCTAGTATAATTTTCTCCAGCATGAAATTAAAGAAAGCGCACGATAGGGGGTCACCCTGTCTGAAACCTCGTTTAGTTTCGAACGGCTCGAAGAGGTCCTTCCCAATTCTGACTGAGCTGATGGTGTTGCTCAACGTCATTTTGCACAGCCGTATAAGTTTTGCGGGGAAACCAAATTCAGACATAGCGGCATATAGGCAGCTCCTTTTCGTGCTGTCGTAGGCGGCTTTAAAGTCGACGCAGAGGTGATGTGTGTCGATTCTCTTTTCACGGGGTTTTTCCAAGATTTGGCGCATTGTGAAAATCTGTTGGATGGTAGATTTACCAGGTCTGAAGCCGCACTGATAAGGTCCAATCAGTCGGTTCACGGCGGGCTTCAATCATTCGCACAATACACTTGAAAGGACCTTATATGTGATATTAATGCAGTATCCCCCTTCTTGTGGACTGGGCAAAGAACACTTAGATTCCAATCGTCGGGCATGCACTCCTCCGCCCATATTTTGCTAAGAAGCTGCTACATGCGCCTTACCAACTCCTTGCCGCCGTACTTGAATAGCTCCGCAGGCAATCCATCAGCGCCCACGGCCTTGTTGTTTTTCAATCGCATTATTGCTATTCTAACTTCGTCAGAATCGGGCGGGGGGACATATATTCCATCATCATCGATTGCGGGTTGGGGTCGTCATCTCTCCGCAGTGAATCGCTGCCTCCATTTAGGAGAGCAGAGAAGTGTTCCCTCCATAATCTAAGCACTCTCTGGACATCAGTTACAAGGTCGCCGTTTTCGTTCCTACAGGAGCTTGCCCCAGTCTTAAAACCTTCCGTATGTCGCCGTATTTTTTGGTAGAATTTTCAAGCGTTATTCCTGGCGGCTAGTAGCTCAAGCTCCTCGCACTCACGCCTTTCAGCTTCTGCTTTTTTCTTCCTGAAAAGGCGTTTCGCTTCCCTTTTCAACTCATGATAGCGTTCACACACTCCTCTTGTTGCGCTCGCTTTTAACGTAGCCCTCTAGGCAGCGTCTTTTCTTTCGGTTGCAACGCGGCATTCTTCATCGTACCAGCCGCCGATAACAATTTTTTCCTTTGCGGCAGTACGAAGTGCTTTAGAGATATGCTTCCACTGCTCATTCCTTCAGGATGAGTTGTACTGTCAGAGAGCAGGTGTGAGAGTCGAGTTGCGAAATCATTGGCAGTCTGTTGTGATTGAAGCTTTTCGACATCTAGCTTTCCTTGTGTTTTTTGTTCCTTGGTTTTAGCCGCCCTGAGGCGGGTGCGTATTTTGGCTGCAACGAGATAATGGTCCGAGTCGATGTTAGGTCCTCGGATCGTGCGCACATCTAAAACACTGGAGGCATGCCGTCAGTCTATCAAAATGTAGCTTGATGTATCCTTTTATGCATGAAACTCGTGCTGGATATGACCATGTTTCGAGCACCGGCAAAGTCAATCAGCCTCAGTTCTTTAGGAGAAGTTTCATTGTGCAGGTTGAACTTTCCGACTGTAGGACCAAAGACACCTCCTTTGCCCACCCTGGCGCTAAAGTCGCCAAGCACGACTTTTATATCATGACGGGGGCAGCGCTCGTATGTGCGTTCTAATTGTTCATAAAAAGTGTCTTTCACCTCATCGTCTTTCTCCTCTGTTCGCGCATGGGCGCAGATGAATGATATATTACAAAAATTTTGCTTTTATTCGGATAGCGGCGAGACGCTCGTCCACAGGCGTGAACGCCAGAACTTGGCGACAAAGTCTCTCTCCCACCACGAATCCGACGCCGAAACTGCGCTTATTCGTATGGCTACTCCAATAGATGTCACAATTTTTGATCTTTTTTCTTCGTTGCTTTTTCCAACGCATCCAAGTTGATGTCAGATTTTGCTTTGACGAGGACATCAACCAGCCGGGCATCTGCACCTATCCCATTCAGGGAGCGGACGTTCCAGTTGCATGCCCTCAATTCATTGTCCTTCAAACTTTTGCCAAGGTCGTCATCAATAGAGAGTGTATTTTTCCGAGGCTTGTTGGTATATTTCATTGGAGTTTGGTTTTACGTGGCGGGTCCCAAGCCCAGCGCACAACCAGCTCAGCGGGGTTGAAAATATTACTTGCACGTTTATAAAGCGAGCCGCTTGCTCCAAGACAGACGCCCGCTTGCAGCCGCACCTAGAGGTGTACAGACGCTGCCGATGCGATCTCCCCGGCTAGCCCTTAAATTGATTATGTCAGAGTGGCCTAGCCAGGTTGTCGCCTTCTGACATTAGCTCACCGCTAGACGGATGTTTAGCGGCTACCTAGAGGATACTTTGCCGCAAGCGACCGGCAGTAGTGAGCTGTTTGAACCGCATGCAAAATAATTGCTCTGGCCATTCCCAGGTGAATGGCGGTCAGAAGCTTTCCCCACTTTCGTGGACTTCTACACACAGCTCCACCCTCCATAACTTATTAATACCAATAAAACTGCGAAGCACATAAAATAAATTTAAAAAAATATAACATAACCTAAAGTAACATAACATAGCATAAGCATTACACATTTATTTATTTGTTTATTTATTTATTATTTAAAGTCGACGACAAACTATGGTCGACTGCATAATATAAAAGATATATAAATATACAACTCAAAAGATAAAATTTAAGATATATCGAGCTTTCAACAATGTTATATTACAAACAAAGAAATATTAATGAACATTACTATTTAATTTCAGAATATAATAATAATAAGAAATATGAGCAGAAATAAGATCTTATGCCGAAATCTTATACTGGCGGAATGCATCAGATTCCGCTCAGCATGATTTCGGAATGCAGTGGATTCCAATCTCCCTGTTGGAATGCAACAAGATTCCAATCATCATGTCATGGGAATCCGGCAGTGCTAAGAGTAGTGTAATGAGGATACGCCATCACAAGGCATAAAAAAGTAACATGACCTGTGTTGTTGGAATGCACCGGATTCCAATCAGCTCGATGCCTGACCCATAAGATTATACTGCCGGAATGCATACGATTCCGGTCAGTGACTCTTGAAAAAGCATGTTTTTTACGTTGTTGGAATGCAACATAACATATTGTACCTTAACATAACATAAGATGACATGTCATAAGATGAGATAACATAACATGACTAATATAACATAATGTAACATAACATAACAGCCTAACAACAAACCCAACAAAAACACCAAATAACATAACCCATATAATAAAAATAAGTACCAAGTCCAATAATGTCCTTGTTATTCATACATAGTAAACCTTTAACAATAAAACTACAAACCACATAAAATAGATTAAAAATATAACATAACCTAAAGTGACACAACATAGCATAAGTGTTACAGATTTACGACATGACTAGATATATCATATACGGAACATAACATATTGTACTTTACATAACATAACATAACCTAACCTAACATAACATAACATAACATGACACAACATAATATGATATAACATAACATAGCAGTCTAACAACAAACCCAACAAAAACACCATTTCAATAAACTCCGACCTTCACGCTTACCCCAAAAGTCACACAAGTTCCGATCTCTTTATACACCTCTACTATGAGCTAATCAACAGTAAAGATCTCGCCAATAGAACCCAAATATTTACTGACGGATCTACAACAGATTTCAGCACAAGTTTTGCTGTTGTACAAAGCAATGGAACACTGTTAACAGGAGGCTACAGCTCAATATTCTCATCTGAGGCAACCGCTATCCATAAAGCAGTGGAATATGCCTCTAAGTCCAAAGGCAAGTTCGCTATATTCACAGACAGCTTTTCGGTGATACAATGATTAAAAATATCCACAACAGTAATCAACTTCTTTGCCAAATACGAGATTGTTTGATAAGAACCCAAAGCAAAATACGTATCATTTGGATACCAAGTCATAAAGGTATCCAGGGAAACGAGTTTGCCGATCTAGCGGCAAAAAATATGCACCATTCTCCCACAACTCTTGTTGCTCCCCCTCTCTCTAAAGACCTTCAAGCTTGTATTAAAAACTATCTTTTGAAACTACATGATGAGTCGTGGTCGCAATTCACTCACCCTTACAAAACCTATAAGCCTGAAGGCAAAAAGTTAATTTTCCCATCCTCACTATCCAGACAACAAATTTCTACATTCGTCCGCCTAAGGATAGGTCACTCAAAACTAACTCATGAACACCTCCTCCTTTCTACATCTCCCTCCCAATGACCTTTCTGCAACAACCATCTCAATCTTCTACACATTCTTGATACCTGTGCAATCTTACAAGCTAAGCGTGCAACCTTATTTGGTTCCAAAAAACCTTCAACACTTTTGAAAACTATCACAGAAGACAATGTAATAAAAATATTTAACTATATAAAAAATATTGGTTTAATTGAAAAACTGTAAATTTTTATAACTAAATATTTCGTACCTGATAAGAATATATGTATCATCTACTAAGAAACCAAGCACTGAAGGCCAATGTAGCTAGTGTGCTGTTAAATTAGTGTAATATTTTATATTATCCTAATAAATAATTATAATAATAATATAACACATGTATAATAAAAACAAGTACCAAGTCCAATAATGTCCTTGTTAATCATACATAGTAAGCCTTTCCTCTAAGCTACGAGAAATATCCAACGCTATTATTTATTGTGTGAAAACTATAAAACAACCACAACAAAAGCTTTAGGCAACTGCTGTCGTTCATTTTGTATTGTTGATGTTGTTGTGGCTTTACGAATGTTGCTTATCTTTGGTTGCATGTCTGTTTTGTTGACATTTTGTTTTTGTATATTTCTTACGATACATACGTTGTTGACAAATACGAATGTGTCTGCGGAATCAACACACACACACAACATAGAAAATATCATGTCTTATGTGTCTTGTTTACTGTCAGCTCCTCCTGCACGTTTTAATTCACATTTATAAACACACACACACACACACTCGCATTGATTCATTCATCCATGCATGCAGACTTGCATTTAAAAAAGCTTCATTTTGTTGTTGTTTTTGTATTTTTTTTTTGTAAACGACATTAACTTAAACTGCTGGCACAGTCTTCGACATGTTTTATTGCCAATTGTAGCAGACGACTAAATGACCGGTCGCCCTCGTCCATATCGCAAACACGTCCCACACTCCTTCTACAGCCTGCTCGCCAACTCTTCACCTCACAAAAACGCACTAAATATTCGTAGTCAAAGCAAAACATGTGTCGCTGCAGTTCTAGATCTCTGCTACCATTTGACCAGTCTTATGCGTATTTTTTTGTGAGAAAATATGGGGTTGGAGCTTTAGGTATGTTTGGGGGTTTTGTGTTGTTTTTTTTATACTCAGTTGAGCAGAGCTCACAGAGTATATTAAGTTTGATTGCATAACGGTTGGTTGTACAGGTATAAAGGAATCGAGATAGATATAGACTTCCATATATCAAAATCATCAGGATCGAAAAAAATTTGATTGAGCCATATCCGTCCGTCCGTCCGCCCGTTAACACGATAACTTGAGTAAATTTTGAGATATCTTGATGAAATTTGTTATGTAGGTTCCTGAGCACTCATCTCAGATCGCTATTTAAAATGAACGATATCGGACTATAACCACGCCCACTTTTTCGATATCGAAAATTTCGAAAAACCGAAAAAGTGCAATAATTCATTACCAAAGATAGATAAAGCGATCAAATTTGGTAGGTGAGTTGAACTTATGACGTAGAATAGAAAATTAGTAGAATTTTGGACAATGGGCGTGGCACCGCCCACTTTTAAAAGAAGGTAATTTAAAAGTTTTGCAAGCTGTAATTTGGCAGTCGTTGAAGATATCATGATGAAATTTCGCAGGAACGTTACTCCTATTACTATATGTACGCTTAATAAAAATTAGCAAAATCGGAGAAGGACCACGCCCACTTTAAAAAAAAATTTTTTAAAAGTAAAATTTTAACAAAAAATTTTATATCTTTACAGTAAATAAGTAAATTATGTCAACATTCAACTCCAGTAATGATATGGTGCAAAAAAATACAAAAATAAAAGAAAATTTCAAAATGGGCGTGGCTCCGCCCTTTTTCATTTAATTTGTCTATGATACTTTTAATGCCATAAGTCGAACAAAAATTTACCAATCCTTTTGAAATTTGGTAGGGGCATATATTTTAAGACGTTAACTGTTTTCTGTGAAAATGGGCGAAATCGGTTGAAGCCACGCCCAGTTTTTATATACAGTCCTCCGTCTGTCCTTCCGCATGGCCGTGAACACGATAACTACAGCAAAAATCGACATATCTTTATTGAACTTAGTTCACGTACTTATCTGAACGCACTTTATCTTGGTATAAAAAATGAACGAAATCCGACTATGACCACGCCCACTTTATCGATATCGAAAATTACGAAAAATTAAAAAAATGCCATAATTCTATACCAAATAGGAAAAAAGGGATGAAACATGGTAATTGTATTGGTTTATTGACACGAAATATAACTTTGGGAAAAACTTTGTAAAATGATTGTGACACCTACCATATTAAGTAGAAGAAAATGAAAAAGTTATGCAGGGCGAAATAAAAAACCCTTGAAATCTTTGCAGGTATTACATATATAAATAAATTAGCGGTATCCAACAGATTAGGTTCTGGGTCACCCTGGTCCACATTTTGGTCGATATCTGGTAAACGCCTTCACATATACAACTACCACTACTCCCTTTTAAAACCCTCATTAATACCTTTAATTTGATACCCATATCGTACAAACAAATTCTAGAGTCAACCCTGATCCACCTTTATGGCGATATCCCTAAATGGCGTCCACCTGTAGAACTATGGCCCACTCCCTCATAAAATACTCTTTAATGCCTTTCATTTGATACACATGTCATACAAACACATTCCAGGGTTTCCCTCGGTTCATTTTCCTACATGGTTATTTTCCCTTATGTTGTCACCATAGCTCTCAACTGAGTATGAAATGTTCGGTTACACCCGAACTTAACCTTCCTTACTTGTTTATTCATGCTTTAGTTTGTCTCGTTGGTTGCTATCTCTGTCTGCAGCTACTGTTACTTTTATTTTACTTTGTTGTCAGTTCATTGGTTGCAGCAATTGATTGTACGTCGTCGTTCGGGCTTTGTTGCTCTATTTTGGAGCCAACATTGTGTTAAGTTGCCAGCCATTTGGCAATTTTTGAAATTGAGCAGCAATTGATAACTGTACATATGAGCAACGTCTCTTCACATACACAAACATCACTGAGTGTGCGTTTGTGTGTGCCTAACGTCTGATAGATATTTTGTGAAAGCGCCAGAAAGTATGCTACGAATAATGATGATGCTGTTAGCAATTTTTCAATTTTCATCGTTATTGACTTTTGCTCAGACAGTTAGTTATCTTGTGAGAGAGAGGGAGTGAGCGAGAGTGTTCGATCAGCTGCAAAATCTATTAATATATGAATTCAGTGGGTTCTTTAGTCTCATTTGACTTTTCCAATCATTGTCGAGTGAAAAAGTTTTTGTGATTTTCGAATAATTAATTTAAAATCTGTTTCTAATTGACAACGCGCTCATTAAAAGTTAACTCACCTCACCTAATTGTTTTTTTTATCTCTTCATATTTTCTCAGCCTCTTTCTCCCACTTTTCTACGTCCTTTGATTTATTCATAAAATTTTCATTAGATTGTCACCTCATTATCCTTTTTGCAAAAAACCAAATTAAAATCTTAAGGTTAATAAGGTTTGCGAGGAAGCAAGTTCCTCCGGAACTGCTCATAAAGTATATCTATACCCAAGTGTAAGTTAAGCAACATTCGTTGGAAGATAGGTAACACCTGTATTTGTTATAGCTCCATATTAAACGGAAAATGAAAGGAAAGTCTGTGTAAACTGGTCTCAACATCATCGCAACTGTCATTTAGAAGGAAAGCTGTTTTAAAGATCGGATACCTTACATAATGTACTAACAACGGACGTGTTCGAATCCTTGCATAGTGTCAAACCGTTGCGGATTCTGAAGGACTTGTGAAGCTCATTCTAGAAAATAAAATCATTACGTCAAGTTTTGGCCACGCGACCATCACAAGGCTTGCACCACTAAGTTGCTCGAAAAAATGGCATTTTTCCTGAACTCTGAATACTTACTGAAAGCTCTTTAACTCTGAGGCTCTAATTTACTAATGGCTAAGTCATTGCGGTCACCGTGGTGCGATGGTAGCGTGCTCCGCCAACCACACCGTATGCCCTGGGTTCACACCCCGGGCAAAGCAACATCAAAATTTTAGAAATAAGATTTTTCAATTAGAAGAAAATTTTTCTAAGCGGGGTCGCCCCTCGGCAGTGTTTGGCAGGCGCTCCGAATGTATTTCTGCCATGAAAAGCTATCAGTGAAAACTCATCTGCCTTGCAGATGCCGTTCGGAGTCGGCATAAAACATGTAGGTCCCGTCCGGCCAATTTGTAGGGAAAATCAAGAGGAGCACGACGCAAATTGGAAGAGAAGCTCGGCCTAAAATCTCTTCGGAGGTTATCGCGCCTTACATTTATTTTATTTTTTTTTAAGTCATTGCGTACACAATATTAGAGCCTCAATTTCAACGGGGATTTATTTCTAAACTCTCAGCAACCTTCAGCAAAGGTCATCGGTTCTTCGCTAAAATACTGTGGACTCAGATTAAATCTTTCATGTAAAGAGAGCTTGCTGTTCACGAGGCGGCATTTAAGTCACCCGAATTGAATGGTAACGCGCCTCTATTCAGCAATACATGTGTGCAATGGTTGTGGTCAGACCCGTTCTTTTCTATGCTGTAAGACTCATATTATTCTCTGGGAGGCAAAAGTTCGTACCTAAAATCAATAGGCTGCCAGGCGCAAACCAATCATGTAGAATGCTTCTCTAATTTGGACGTACGGAAAACGTACGCACGACTCGAAAGCCCAGTGATTTTAAAAATTGTACGGCAAAGCTTTCTTCCGCTAGTCGTTGAACACCTGTCTCTTGTATTGATAAAAAAAGCAAGGAGACTTCCGGAGGGGTACTATGCCGCTGCTATCATCGCCGATGGATCGAAAGGACTGTTCTTAACAAAATAATAAACCAGCTAGTCGATGCAGACCAGTTAGATAGAAGAGCCGATATCAATACGTAAACCAATGCTTGTCGTTTGGCCGCAGTTGAAGACATATTACCCTATGCCAAAAAAAAAAACACACGGCGGCTCAGTTTTATGGGTCTTTGAGTAACAACAGAAGTCCAGAGCCGTAATCAGTGGTTTCGCAATTGGATACTACTCATCACTGTGCCTCTCTGTAACGGGGGGCAAGCACACTAACCTAATCTGAATCAAGACCTAAACGGAGGTTTATAGGAAATGTTAAAAATACCTACCTACCCTGAATTATTCAGATGTCCTGATATTAAATACCACCCAAGATACAAAAATGCTTCAAAATCTTTAAATTTACCTCTTTCAGTACCGAAAACTTTTGTTTTAAAACCGTGCATGAGTCCGAAAGCCAATACTAATTACTGAGCCCCAGATACTTCGATAATACATAAACGGATAGATCGATGGAGGGAATATATGGATATATCAACCAGCCGAAGTACGAAAAAATTATGATAAGTGCACATGGTTTCACAGATAGACTCATAGACCAATTCGTATAGGGTTTGGGGCCACAGCCCAAATACCGCGAACAACTAAGGCCACTGGCATTCCTATACACGATTGACTAGGAGCTGCGGCCGACGCTGACATTTATTGGAGCAAGAAAACATAATTGTTGTCCAATATCTGTTAGGGATCCAAATTATATCGTAACCAGGCCAGTAAAATGTGTTTGAATAAAGATGAATCAAGTTGTTAAATCTAACTAGGGACTAGTAACATGTACTAAAAACCTGCGGAAAATACAAACTAAACATGCATTTTGTTAGATATAAGGTTCCAAGATTTTTTGAGTGGTGTCCGAGCAGAATTTTGGTGAAATTAAAAAGTACAAAATAAATCATGCTAAAATAATTCAAATATTAAAAAAGGCATTTTATGTCAAATTTTTCCAACATATTTTAAGTGGCGCCCAAGTCATGGTCAATAAAAGTTAAAAGGTTCAAAGATTTTTAAGTGGCGTCCGAGCAGGGCCCATTGAATACTTAAAAGTATTGAAGAAATCGGGTTAAAATACCACAGCTAATAAAAACGGAGATGAAAAGTTGCATTGATGGCCTAATTGACGAACATGAACCTTATGGGGTACCAGACTGCCGAACAGAAGAAAGAGTGAATAGTCTGACGTATGATCTGAGATATGAACGGAAGGCTTGGTGTTGATATTCATATGGCTGAAATACTATACACAACACTATAAGACAAAACATCTACACCTATTAAAAATTTCAACGCAACCGGTTATAAGCCGAACGGAATGAAGGCACAAAGCGTCAAGTTACTCGCAAAACTTTTATACTTTAACATAATTACTAACTTGGCATAACTTTAGTCAGCAAAAAACAAAGAGAAGATTTTATTTGAATATTTTCTTAGTTAGAGAATCAAATCCACGAAGCGACCTTAGCCGTAAAAATAAAAGCTCCCAGCAAAGCGGATGCAAGATTATGAGTAGTGTAGCAAATACAAATGAAAATGAAAACGGATGTAGTAAAAGTTAGAAAGCCAAGCGCTATTGCAGTCTTGTTAAGCTGGCGTTTTTTAGAAAACATAATTACTACAATCTTCATGGTGTTGCACTTTCCAGTTGATGACACCCATACACAAACACTAAGCTTTTTGCTGCTGCTGCTGCTCTACACACACACATGCATAAGATCTAAGTGCATGTGCCACAAAATGTTGCACACTGACAGTTGTGAATTTTAATTAATTTTAATTATGCGTTGTATACGTTTTTTGCTAGCTTGACTGTGTGTGTGTGTGGTGTTATATACCTGAGAAAATGAAATTGTCCTCCCACATTAAGGTTGTTTTTTGCCGATTTGCAAGTAAGCACATGTGACGCTGGTGCTGCGACGTGTAACGTGTGGCAAATTAGAACTTCGAGCAATGAGCGGAAACAAAAAAACGTATGTCACTTACTTAGTATAGTATACAAGGTATATACAGCAGTGAACAGAAAAATAGCAGATGCATTTTTTTTTTTCAAAATTTTGTCAGCTAAATTTTCGGTATTTTAAGAAAACATTTTTATGAATTTCGTAACTGAAACCATACAAAAAAAATCTCAAAAGCGTTTCCGAAAAAATTCGATAATTTGAGAAAGTTTTGGTAAAAATTCTGATGTTTCATTTGGAGTTCTTTGAATAGTTTTTAGTATGCAGTCCTACAGCCCAATCAATTTTAGTGCAAAATGATAAGTTTCTCAAAATTCGCATTGATTTCAGACAATTTTTTCCGTAGGGTGATTCAGATTTTTATCCATATAAAGAAATTTTCACACTTTATGTGAAAGAAAATCTAAAACACATTTCGCAAAAAATTGTCAAAAATCAATGCGAATTTTGGGGAGATCTATAGCCTGTACTCTAAAACTGAACCCCAAATAAAAAGTACGAAAGTTTCTAGATTTTTAGAATTTTTTCAAAACCGTTTTTGGAATTGATTTGCCCAGTTTCAGTTGCAAAACTCATATAAATTTTTTCCTAAAATACCGAAAAAACAGAGCTTCTAATAAAATTTTTCGAAATTTTCGTAAATTTGTTCAAGTTTTCGAATTTTTTCGAAAACGTTTTTATGATTTGTCTGTATAGTTTCAGTTACGAAGGTCGTTCTTAAAATATCGAAACTACAAAAAAAAAGAATTTAATTAACGAAGTTTAATGAAAATTATCACTGCTCTTTTTCTTATCGCTATTGTATATTTGTAGAGTTGGTGGAGTCTTCCATACAGCAGCTGGCGTTCTTTTTCTTATTGTGCTCGCTTATCAGTGCAACATCTACTTTGTTTTTTTATCAATTGCGTCAGGAGTACGTCTGCGGTTTTGCTTCTGTGCACGCTCCCTTGCGGTGCATGGCTTTCCACGTCCTTTATATACAATTGAAAGTCTCAGGCGTGGTATTTTATCTATCTAATTCAGTTCTCTTGTTGTAAAGACGCATTATTTTGCTGGTTTGCAGCACACTTTGATTTGTGTTCAGATTCCCAGCATCATTTATATAAGCTTTGGCTCTTTCTATAGGGATATTTGTCATAACTAATTTGTCACTAACACTTGTCATTAGTCACTTGTCATTAGTAATTTATAATTTTTCGTTTATAATTTGCCATTTCAAATTTATTGTCCTCTCACCTCTATCCGTTCTTAAATTTGACACATTGGTATTTTACTGACCGTCATTGAATATATTTCAAGGAGAGGATCTCATGAGGCTTATGCGCAGCTTGAACTATATCTTTAAAACTTAGCTGGCCTTGTTTGATACCTGTTGAAAGGAAGGCTTCTAGCATACAAGTGATGGATATTGCTAAAACTAAAATTTTACTATCCCCGTGAACAGAAAACCCTAATTTATGCGTAGCGTTTCATTTAAAATATTCTTAAGTTAAGTAATCGCAAAGACTCTCAGTGACTTAAAAGTATTTAGGTTTCGATCTCTTCCGATTTCTCACCTCCGGCAACTACATGTTTCACGACAACTGAGAGGTTTTTCATAGCAGAAATACACTCGGGGTGTTTACCAAATCACTAGCGACCCCGTCTAAACATTTTGTTTCCAATTGATAAAACTGTTTTCTAAAGTGTTGATTTTGATTTGCCCGGGACTTGAACCCCGTACCTTTGGTGTTGTAGACTGAGCACGCTATCAGGCAGGATGTGATTTATATTTTAGGTACTCTGCAGGAAAATTTGTCGGTTGCCTTGTAATTTGTCACATACAATTTGTTGTTTGTAATTTATTACATGTAATTTGTTGTGTATAGTCTGTCACCGGTAGTTGTCACTAGTCATATGTCACTTGTCATTCAGTTCTAAAGTTAAGTGGTATCATTGGTATCCATACATATATGCATCCTATTAAAATAACAAAAGACTTACCAATTTGATATCAGAGTTCTTGTCCAAGGGCCCCAAATGTATATTGTGAAGTACCTAGGTGGTTATGTATTCCTATTTCAGGTACTATGAATAAACATTTCTCAGTAATTTGTCAATGGTCATGTGCAATTTGTCACTACTTAGTTATTTCTAACCTTGTTTTGATTACACTATAGGCACATTCGGTCTATGTGGAATATTTATTGATCGACCCAACCAGCCAAACCTAATTTAACTGCACTCTGTCACTTGTAATTGCTACTTGTCACTAGTCACCTTTTACTTGTCACCTGTCTTTGACATTGTTATTTAGTTCAAAGGTTAAGAGGTATCAATAAAGATGTTATGTCACCTCGCGCTTCCGAACCCTATAAGTAACCAGAATTTTGACTTCCGGATACTTTGCCTAAAGTGCTACAAATCTAACCTGTGTTTTTAATGTTAAAATCATCTATTTTAACTACATTGATAATTTTCCGTGTAATCACTATCAGCTGAAGTGGCTACAAAATTCTCAATACAAAGAGAAAATCCTGTAAAAGGCTCTGACATTCATCCGTCACATTAAAATGATGAACTACATATTAAAATAGACGCGGATTAAGTACTTAGTGCTTAGAAATACTTACAACTACTTCAAGGGTTTAAACCAAAGTGACAGCAAATCCAACTACTCACTAAATTAAAGTGACTCCTTCTTGAGTCCAAACACAAATGAAATTCATCGTAGGAATTCCCTTAGAGAGACTCGTTTGTATGATGGGAACTTTTATTTTCGCTATTATAAACAAAAAAATCCTGCTGAAGTAATGACAATATAAAATATGTACAAATATAATCAATCCCACAAAGGCTAAAATGAATGAGAGAGAGCAAATGAATGAGAACTAAAGTCAAGTGTTGGTGTGTACTTGCTCACGTACAATCGGCAACTCGACTTTGATGCTTTCAATGAGTATAATGACAATTCACAAGAAGATAGCGATGATGACCATAATGACGTTGTTAGTGTTAAATTCATAATTAAAAAGAAGATTATGATAACAAGGATTGAGCAATGAAGATGCAGCTGTTAACGACGATATAGGGATACGTACTCATGAAAGCAGGATAAGTACGTCATATATGACGTATGTATGAGTACAAATCTTGAAGTAAACAAGCATTTTGAAAGCCGATTGAAATGAAGTATGTAAGCATTTCTGCTCCTGGCAATGCCCGTCGTTGTACTAACAAAGTTTATTTGCTTTGCCGACTGTCTTGAGATGACAATGTAGATAAGTTTCAGAATAAAACGCTGCGGCTTACTTCAAAGTTAAATAACTTAAAACGGCAAAAGCTTTGAATCATACAGAGAGGCAGCAAAGCGACTAGCTTTGTATGAAGCGCTAAGGGTTGTTCTGACTACCAGACAAAAAAAGGGATAACGTTAATGGATTTTGTAGGCTGCATGACGAAATTCGGTACGAGGGGCTCCTTACAAATACTGCAAGATATTAGCATGATGAAGTTAAGCTGATAAATTGCCAGCTTACAGATTTTGTTAAAATAATGACTTAACTCAAAAGATCGTTAGCATCATCCATGTAAACTAGTAAAGTATTAAGACAATTCCGCCCAGTCACACTTCGAACAGATTTTGATAAAGAGTTTATAGACAATTGTGACGTGTAAAACTGCACTTGTCCCTCCTAGAGTATGCTTTTGACTTCCAACCTGGGCCATTAACAACTGTCAAGGTCATGCATTATGTCGTAAAAAATCGTTGGAAAAGCAGGAGTCAACTCCATTGCAGTTAAAAAGGCGTTGGGTAGACTTATATTTTCTTCAAAGTTGGTTTGGCAGTGTCGGCTGACCACTTGGCAGAGTAAACACTGAATAGGCAGTCCTTGTTTTGGATGCAGTTCTAGTGGTCCCGCGTTCGGCAGGCTCAGTTATTATTTGTATATTTTACAAAGTAGAGACGAGAAAGCAGCGATAGGGTTTGGGTAGGCTAAATTTGTAATCGAGAAAGATCTCGCTCGGTAATTGCTGTCATTGAAGAGGAAGGATTCCAGACAACTCGTGGGTTGATGACAAGTCACTAGGGTGGTATGAATAAATGACAGAACTGAGCTTTGTTGACAAGCTAATCTGAACTTTTTGCTTAAAACAGTTGAAGCGGCATTTGATGCATTTATTGGTATCTTTTTAAATATTTTTTGAATAGGTGGCAACCTTGTAAGTGTGGTTTGAGTGGTAACACCTAGGGGTAAGAGAGCTAAAAATATAGCACGCTAACCGAATTTCATCCAAATCGATTAAGACGTTTTCGAGACATCAACGCGTATATACAAAAAGTATTTTTATAGGATATAGAAGTATAGGCAGGTGGCAACTCTCTCTAAAAACATTCATATCACTCAAAAGGCAGATCTTTTGAATAACAACGAGATTTGTTTTCATTCTGTGCATTTGTAATGAAATGGTAACAGCAATTGTAATGGTAACTGTAACTGCAAACGGAAGTATAACATAGAAATTGTAATTGTTATCGCAAATCTGATTCATACTGATTGTAAGTGCTACCATAATTGCAACTGCAATCGTGACCGTAAACCTGACCATAGCTGTAAATCTAATCGTAGCTGTAATTGTTATGGCAAGCTTGTCCCACCATTACGGTTACCATAACCGTAACCATAAGTTCATACATATGTAACTGTTATCGTCAACTACCGTAAACCATATAGATTTAACCGAAGTCATTAACTGTAATCGTAAACGTAACCGTACCAATAAACGTAGCCGTAACCATAGGTTTAACTGTAATCGGAAACGTGCAGTGTAATCGTGACGATAACTGTAATCGTGACGATAACTGTAATCGTTACCACAGCTGTAATCATAATCCTACCTGTCTGTAACCGTTACCCTAACAGTACCCGCAACTGTTCCCATACGTCTGCGTAAGCTACAGGTCATAGGGTCTTTCACACCAGTAGTTTTAACCCTTTCTATGGTTAAGTAAGGTTTAATTGGCCGGTCAATAAAGACCTCACATAGACTGAATGTGTCCATTATGTTACCAGAATCTGTTTGACGCCAAGCGTAAGAATTCCAATCAGGTACCAGGATTTATGCTATAGAATAACTCCGTCTTCATGGCAAATACTAGAAGTTTCCTAGGGCCTCGTTTATTTGTTGCATCGAGACCTGGAAATTCTGCCACCCCTAATAGCTGAAGCCTTGACTTGGCGAGCGCAGGACACGAACACAGAACGTGCTCAACAATTTCTTCCTGCAGCTCTCACTTCCTCCATCTGTTGTTACTGACAAGGCCTAACTTATAAGCATTCGTGACGCTTAGGTCTTCTCTCTTCAGGGATATGAGCACGTTGTGAGTGTAATATCGTAGGATTTGCACATGATCTTAGAAATATTGCAACTCCATGCTTTTGTACACTCCTTTCCTGTTTGATAGATCATATGCAACTACGCGACTGCAGCTTAAGCACGCTTCCCCAAGAATTTCTGCTGCAGAGCTATAATTTCCGCCTGAAAGACTTTGCAGTAATCTGGCAGCCTGTAGGATCTATTTATTTCTGGAGTATTTGGAGAGAGTTTGGGTGATAGATAGGCCCCACGTGCATCCTAGCATCGTCTTGCATGCGTACGGTGCCGCGGAGACTCTTCACTCTTTCTTCCACGTGAACACGTGAAGTTTCCCCGACAACTAACTATTTAGGATGACTCCTAGATATTTTGTGCTTTATTTTTCCTGTAGGGTTACCGCTTCAAGCTTAGGTTTTGTCCAAATAGGGACCTTATATATCCTAGTGAAAAATACCAAATCTGATTTCCGCGTCGGCGGTTAATCCAACCCCAGATGCCCAGTCATGTACATCTCGAAGTGCCTGATCCATTAGAGAGCTGGTTGTTGTTAGGCATTTGCCGCTTTGATGATTGAAACTTCATCTGCATATGCAGTAACTTTGATTGGTCCTCCGTCGAACCGCTTAAGCAGTTAGTTGATAACCAGCGTCCACAGCATTGGTGATAAAACCGCACCCTGCGACGTTTCCATGTTTACAGATTTTGTTGTTTGGCATAGACCCCATTGCGACGTGATCATTCTGCAGCTTAACATAGTTAACATTGACATGTTGAGACTGTCCATGATTGCTCGTTTTGAGACATTGTTGAAAGCTTTGACAATGTCCAGAAAAACACCCGGGCTTTCTCTATGTTTATGTCCACCCTATGCAATGCAGTATCGACTGACTTGCCTGTGTAAGCATGTTGTGCTGAAAATAGTAATTCCTCATTCATATTTGATTTTAAATACTGTGGCGAATATTAGCAACACTAAGGGATACTATCATCTCTAAGCCGATGCTAAGCAGTGACTTGTATGCATATCAATAAACCAACTATTATGTCTACATATATGTACGTACACGCAGCGGAGAAGAGACGCACAAACACATGCATATATCTTATCTGAGATGCTCCCAAAAGTAGGCAATTGTAATTGTGCAAGTATCACTGACATCTACACGCGCATATGAGAAGCTATGAACGTAGTAATTTTATAGCTGATAACTAACTCGTAAATTCTAGAAATGAAAGCGCCTAGAAGTATGCGAACGAGAAATCACAGAGTATAGGCAATAACAGTAAAGGCACGAAAAAACAGTTTTGATTAAGCAAGCTAAAAGTTGTGAAGTATTTTAATAAAGGTCATTTTGCATTATTGAATAGTGGAGTTATTTATTTAACAGTTTAGTGATTCGAACGTTAGTAGAAGGTTGCAAATAAGGGGAATTGCCCTAAATTCGCTACAATACAAACCCTTCTATGGGCTTAGCCACCACCACTTGAGACATCTATCCCTTAAGGTAGATCAAACCATATTTAACCTTTCTCAACAAATTATACATTCCTGTACATGAAGAAACTCAAATAACTCACGGTCCAACTGAATAAGGAATTTAATCTCAAAAAGGGCAGCACAGCCTCCAGCGGTCACTATCAACCCCCCTACCATTTACAACAATCTCATTGCCACTTACCACTCTTTTGACTGCAATATTTACATTGCTTAATGGTTTGAAATTGAAAATAGTAGCTCAAGGTTCTATTAGTCTCTGGTACGAGCTTGAAAGCTTCAAAGTAATTAAAGCTTACTTATTTAAACGTATTTACTCACATTTCATATAATTTTAAATCTTTTTATATGCAATTTGAATTTCTTTTTAAAGCTCTTTCATATCAACTGAATTCACGCAACAAAATGAAGTGCATAAACGAAAAGGGAATGAGAAATTAAAAAGCAAGAATATAAGTAGTTAAGCAAAGTCGCTGAAAATTGCGCATAAAAGTTGCAAAGTCAATGGAAATGAAATGAAAAACAAAAGTACAAAAAAAAAAGTATTAACACTGTAAGAGAAAAGAGTTCTCGCTCAGACCTTTGCCCTTGCAATACCAGAATAATTTACTGCATTTACAGCTGCCTAATGTTTTAGAAAATAAAAGCATTAGTCAGTCGTCCTATTTGGTATATACAGAAGTCTGTGTGTCTCTCGAATACAAACATGCTTGCCTACAGTTGCGGTAAAAAAAATACCAATGTTGTTATATGCCATATCAGAAGCAAGTCTGGCAACTTCACTACTTCTCCTAAACCTTAAAATTAAAGAACCCTCACTATGGGTATTGTTTTAGATAATCACCATCCATCAACTAGCTACTGCATGTGGGCTATCAACCATAACTTTTGTTTCCGCTGACTACATGGCGGTCGAAAATTTTCCTCACTTATCGAGGCAATGATTAGGGAAGGCTGGCAAGACCAAAGTTATGGTGGGCAGCGGAAATCCGAATTCTCTACAGCCTGCGAGATTCCACACAACTTTCTATCGCACCACACTAGCCGTAGTAGCACTAGACAACGTCACGCACAGCATCCTTGCAGTGATAGCGTAGCTTGAGTCCCTTTTCCCCAGTTCTCTGAAGAAGGATTAAGAATGCTTAAGCTCCCAAAGAAAGCAGTTGTCCGCATACAATAGTCTGTACAGCTTGGGACAAGTTTGGAGGTGGTAAGAATGCTGAACTCACGGAAGTCAGCAAACCCATATTCCATATAACTGAGCACAGTGTGCAGAACGTATACATGTCCAGAATTACATTCAGGGTCGGTTTCCTTGAGCGACGCTAATCTTCTCCTACTTATTGTAGTGTTAAGGGGGCTCTCGGAAGGTGTTGGTGAGGTTCATGGATGAGGATGGTCATTTGACAGATATTGATCCGTTATGTTCCGCAAAATGACACGCTTATGGTACTATAACGACCATCTCGGGAACTATTTGTTAATAAAGTACCCTCGACCAGGTTTGCGAAGCCACGTAGGCAAACACTCGACAGCCACCAAAAGCTCGTTTATTATCACAACTTAGAGAAGAGGATACATAACGCTTCCTGTGGTGTGCCTCTGCAGATTTTTGTTCTCACACGGCTCCAATTAATTGCACACATGCTTTTTAATAAGTTCAACAAGATCCCTTAGTACTTTTGAACCAACTGGAGATCTTTTAATAGCGCCAGGCAGAAAATTGTTGCAAACTTTGGAATGAAGGTGATCATTTTCAAGACTTCGGTATGTCATCAAATTTAAGGCAATTGGTGTATATGATGGCCAGCCATCATTATCATTTTTAATTGGCGCTTAACCGCCTAAGCGATTTTAACGGTTGTGTAAAAAGTAACGCCAGCTAACCCTGTTTCTCGATATCTCAAGCGAATTGGGAGCACCAAGGGAGGTATGTCGCCCTCCATCAGTCTCTCCCAACTAAGTGGTGCTCCACTTCTTCTGCTTCTCTCCCTTCATCTGCTTCCAAATACTTTCTTGGCCGGAGCGTCTTCGTGCATTCGCATAGCATGACCTAGCATACAAATCATAATTTTACCTCTTTCAACGTTCGCGTTCGGCATCACGAATAGGACCATACATTTTTCGGAGAACTTTTCGCTCGAACACTCCGAGAGCCATCTCATCTTCTATCGACTCCTTCTATGATACCAAGTCATACACCAGTACAGGCACGAGGGGCGACTTGTGGAGCATAATTTTTGTTCCCCGAGAAAGTTCTTTACTTTTTAATTGCCTACTCAGTCCAGCACTTGTTGGCAAGAGTTATTCTTCGTTTGATTTCTAACCTGACATTGTTTGATAGACAAAGTCTTTCACAGTGGTGAATTTACATCCATCAACAGTGTCGTAGCTGCCAAGGTGTAAATGCGCCGATTATTTCTTGGGTGACAGTAAGTACACCCCCTTGTCCTCATTTACCGCAAGACTCATTTTGATGTTGTGAGGGAAAAATGCTTTCAAACGCCGTAGGCTAATATGCCTTAAAAGAGTTTATTGCGAGTTGACTTTTCCACAGAGGCGACGGACGGAGCAATCGTGGGCATCAGTGGGAGAGGACTTTCGGAAACTCCACAGCTTCCTCCTTTATATCGCCCAGATACCATTTACACCCCTTAAGTACCCCAAAGAGGCAGGATTTCTAGAGAAAAATTGTGTAAGTTTCTAAGATTCACTTCAACCTTCCACTTTTTTGCGGTTAGTGAAACGGGATTCGCCGCTCGAAGGTGAGGTTGACAATTGGGTTTGGAGAAGCTATATATTGCGCTGGCAACCTGAAAAGGTTGCGCTACACAACTCCTTGAATCTGGTATTTTAGTCGCCTCTTACGACAGGCATACCTACCGCGGGTATATTCTAACCCTCTAACCCGCTGGCGACCCCAAGCTCCTCATGGAACTTGGGGTGGTGAAGGAGGGATGGCCTGAAGGTTTAATGTGGCTATATAAATCGTTCCCGAGATGGTCGGGCTAGCACCTTAATGGAGCTGTGTTACCGGAGCGTACCGCATCTGTATCCGGCAAAGGACCATCATATCGATAACACTCCCCAAAGCCTTCGGGGAGCCACCTTATCGCTACAACAACAAAAACAATAACAACTCAGTCAGATTATGTTTATCTCCCAGTCCAAAAGTAGCTTACTCCTCGTAGGAGGAGGATCATAGGTTTTGTTTCCCGCAAAATAAATTATGCCATATCAGGGACTTTTATTCGTTTGAGAACTTCCCATTTAAGCAGCTTAGGACTAGCCAGACTAGCAAAAAATGCTTAGGAAAGCAAAATGTTGGTATTGTTGTTATCGCAAGTTATTAATTTAAGACTTAAAGCCAAATTAAACTTCCTTAACCCTAACGCCATAGTCGTAACCATACCCATATCCATAACCATCTCCAATGTGATCGATTAATGGGGCCTTAACATAAAAATCGTGAAAATTTCATAAAAATGAAGAAAACGCAAATAATTACAAACATATTCCACAAAAAATAAGTCTCTTAGTCATGACGTATCCAAAACAATTAATAAAATCTACAAAAAGTTATTAAATTCACCAACCCAGCAAGGGCATAGTAGTATCCTAAATAAATATCCGAATGGTACATGTAGTACCGAGACAGATGACTACCTTCGCAAACTGAATTTTGAGTATGGTTGTAATACCGCCATTCTAAGCAGGAACGAGTGGAAGAGAAACCCGGGCATAAGGGTCGACGACATCCAAATCTACACTTACGGCTCCAAGATGGAATCGGGAGTGGGGGCCGGAGTCTTCTCTGAGTTCCTAGATTTGTGTGCATCATTCAGACTCCCATCGCACTGCAGCGTGTTTAAAGCAGAAATCCTCGCGATTTGGCAAGCCTGCAAATCACTGGAGGGCTTGAATGTAGCTGGTTAAATTTGCATCCTGTCGGATAGCCAAGCAGCGATAAAAGCGCTTTCCTCGCCACACATTAACTCAAAATTAGTGTGGGCTTGTAAGCGACTCATATCCCAGTTATCAACCAATCTAGAACTACGCATTTTGTGGGTCCCGGGTCATAGGGGGATAGAGGGTAACGATAAGGCCGACGAGCTAGCACGCAGGGGCTCATCGGTGATGAACGAGGAAATAACCAGTGTCGAAATAGGCATACCCTTAGCAGTAGCCAAGGGGAATATCCAAAGCTTCTACTTGAAGAAAGCACAAACAAAGTGGAATAATATCACCACCTGTGCAATATCAAAACCCATTTGGCCAAACTATGATGGAAAGAGGACGAGATGTCTTCTGAACAAATCCAGGGCTAACACACGCAAACTGATAGCAGTTTGCACAGGTCATTGGGCAGTAGGTACGCATGCGGAAAAGATGGGCATTCCGTATGACGAATACTGCAGAAGCTGTAAAGATCCAAATGCCAGGGAGATAGTAGAACACTTTATGTGTAAATGCCCGGCTCTAGCTAGAGCCCGACTAAGGTTCCTTGGAACCCCGTTTCTAGAAGTCCTCAGAGGTTTATCTGTGATAGCAATCCCGAATATTCTTAATTTTATCAACAACTCTGGATGGTTGTAATACATTGACTAACATTCCGTAGGTTTTTAGACGAGATACATGGCATCAAAACGGCTTTAAATAGCTTCTTGGGCGACCAGGGTAGCAGCCATTTCACCTACCTACCTACCTACCACCAACTCAAATATTTTCAGGTTATGGATATGGCGAGAAACCAAAAACCAATTGGTTGGCTATGGTATGGTTATGGCGTTAGCGTTATATGGTATAGCACCATTAATCGATTACATTGATTTCCATAAGGTAGGTTCGATCAGCTGTTTTATCTGGTTATGGTTTTATGGTTATAAGTCACCATTAATTGGCCTTTTAAGCGCTGCTTGTAAAAGTGTAGCTATTAGGTGTCCCACTCTGCATCCAGTTCGGAGGTAGTCATTAAATCAGTAGTGCGAAACGCTTTGCGTGACTGTCTCCCATATTCTTAGCAGGGACACTGTTCGTTTGATACCCGTATTGCGCTATCTCGCTATCTATATCTGGTTTAACAGGTGGCAACTTTGTGAAAAAATCCAAAGTAGCATTACATAAGTATTCATTTTACACTACGGTATCGAATACCTTTGAATTGATACCCATATTGGAATATCACGCTAAATTTTGTTTTAATTCAAAAAGGTGGCAACTTTGTTAAACTAAACTTAGTAGAGATACCAAGTTCGAAGAGCTTAGAATGTAGCGTGAGATTTTCAAACAACTTTCATACAAATTTGCGAAATCGTTTTCAAGATAGTAGCGGATATATAAAGAAACAAATGATAAGATTAGGTGGCAACTGCCCATATATAATTTGTTTGCTAAAATAAAGTGTTAAATAGCTTACGCTTGATACCCAGATTGCCATATTTCATTTAATTTCTAAGAAAAATGCCAAACAGGTGGCAACCTTTAAAATACTTTCAAAGCTGCAATAGTAGATACATAGTGATATTTTTCTCACCGCTACTGTACTTGCTTATGCAGAGCAAAAAGAAAACAAAACATACCAATCGGCCGCAACAAAAATTTTCAATTTTTTAATTTCTTTTACACTTTGAAATTATTTGATTTCACATTCTCGTCGTTTGTTATTTGCAGTGGCCGCCTTCCACTTCGCACTTGCCACTGGCCTTGTTGCTGTTGCTGTTACAGTTGCCTCTACAACAAACTAAAGTTGCGGCTACATCGGAAACGGAAGTTAAACAGCAAAACTGCAAAGAACGGATTTATTTTAATTAAGCAACATGAACAAATGCAATGCTACAAACAACAACAAGAACAACAAACACCACAACAACATTTAATAACTTCAGATGTGGTGTCGGTTGCAAAAGCGCCGGCAATGGCAATGTCAGTCATAGCAACCAACGAACTGGCCTGGCCCCGACCCAGCAGTTTAGCGTGTGCCAAGTCTAGAATGCGACTTTGCAGGTGGCTTTTGCTTTAGGAAAGGTGTTTTTATTTGTCTGTGTGTTGTTGTTGGTGGCTTTAAGTAGAAGCATTAACGGCTACTGTAACAACGTCAGTAGCGGAAACGGCCAATGTGTAGAGAAGTAAAAAAGTAGTAGAAACAAAAATACAAAAAAAAAAAAACTAACAAAAAAGCGCCAGAAAGACGTTGATTGCAGCTTGACTTTGCAATTCGTTTGTTGCGGCGGAATGCCAAGTACGGCTAACAACAAAAAAGCACAACACAAAAAAAGAACGGCCCTCATTAAGTTAATGGTCATGGGCTGTCAACCGATGGGCTGCCTCTCAAATTTCCGAACTGTTTCACTGTACTACCATAAAGCGCCACACCATTATAGTTGGCATGTGTTTTTAAATTTTTATTATACCTAGTTGTGCAGTAGTATAATGGGCAATGGTTTTACCGCTGAGCTAGCCTTCGCCGGCCATAATCGAGCTGTTAGTTCTTCCTGAGCGATCTAGTTGCAAGTCGCAGTAATCAACCCGTGTGGCACTTGAGGTGGTGGCTGAAAGAGAGGTAGACTCATATAGGGGTGGTTTACTGGGCTCAAGATATAGCCATGCAGCGTGCGTTATCATTGACCTGCGTCAGCAAGTCTGTCTTGGATCAATCGGTTCGCTGCATGATATGTAGGTTAGGTTAGGTTGAACTGGCTGGTCCATGAGGACCTCACATAGACTGATTGAGTCTGTAGTGATACCAGAAGTTTGTTTTAACGACCAAACTGAAAAACCCTATCAAAAACCAGGACCTATGATATAAAATAACTCCGTCCTCTTGGCAAATACTAGAAGCTTCCTAGGAATTAAGTCACTTGCTGCTTCTAGATCTGACAGCTGTATCGCTCCCAATAGCTGGAGTCTTAGCCTGGCAAGTGCAGGACACGATCACAGAACGTGCTCGATCGTTTCCTTCTCCAACCCGCACTTCCTACATCTGCTATCACTGACCAAGCCTAATTTAAAGGCATGTGACGCCAAAAGGCAGTGTCCAGTCAGAATACCCGTCATGAGTCTACCGTCCTTTCTTTTTAATATGAAAGAAAATGCATGAATATATAACTATCACCAATCCCATAACTGGGTTTTACGCTGAACTTGGAACCCACCATGTAAGCTTTGCATAAAAACCCCTTTTTTTTTGATGACCACGGAAAATATTTTAACGGCTATGATTTGAGGGCATTTGCTTGAAATGTTTAGATCCTTTCAAAGGAAGATAATAAAACCCGGCAGGTTGATGTCCTCGCAAAGGCAAAGGCTAACATCACCACCATCCTGCAAACGCAATGGATACGGCAAGGCAGGAGGACAATAGGACATCGACCACTGCAGCCAGGAAATAGCAAACTCAAAGCGTAACCGTTTTACCATTGCGGTGGGAAAGAGACTTTGCAGCCAGGTATTGGAGTTCGCTGCGATCCGCATCAAGGCGACTTTCTTTAATATAACTACCCCCATCGTGACATGAAAATCATGCTTGATGACTTTAACATTGTGCTCGGAAGGAGAAGGGTCTTTTGTCATATAGTCGAAAAGTGTGTACTTCACTTCCAACAGCTTCCAACAGTTTGATATTCAAAGACTTTGCCGCGGCTTAAATATGGCCATCTGAAGTACTGTTATTAGACCTCGATGCACTGCGAACATTATTTGGGTCTTTTGTGCTTGGTTCCAGCACAAAAAAATACACTAAGCTTCCTGGGTGTCTCTTTGTCAAAGAACACGGAACCATATCGATCATATCGTTATGGACGGCAGGCAGATCATCAGTGTCTTAGATATTCGCACTCTACGAGGTCCAAATAACGACGCGAACTATTAAAAGTTTCTCCAATTGGCGCCCACTAACCGTTATCCATTTTTATTCACTTTTCATGATTGAGTCCCAGCGAGCCTAGAAAACCACTTCTAGTATGAGCATCCCTTCGCCTAAGGTCTTCCTGCTAAGAGCCCTACTGAGTACAGCGCGCGGGGTATGTGAGCATTATCGCGTCGTTAAAAGGGAAACGAGACGTCTGCTTAGATAAAGAAACGTGAGGCCGACCATGGTAAGTGCGAGGGCAAGTTCTTGCAGCCACGATAATGGCGACTTGTTAACCAACGCTCAAGCTAGGTAGCGAAGTTTTTCCTCACTGCTAGAGATCTACGGTACCCCGATATCCCAATCACAGGCGACTGAATATACATTATTCTGCCCGGTTAAATAATACAACCTGCTGGGATCCGGCAGAGCTTGTAGCAACTTTCATGGTAAATATGTTTAGACGAGCGCTTGCAAGTACATATTTGTAATTGGATTAAAAAAACAAAAAAAAACCCGGATTCATCCTGTAAAAGGTTTGAGCTAACGTATTTTCCAAAAGACTGAACCTTAAAGTCGACGAACAGAATCTGGTAAACCCACAAAAGTCTAGATTTTCATGATACGTCAAATCTTGTAGAAGAGATACGATAAGAGAATCGACTATTGATCACAGTTTCAATTCGAGTTCCATAAAGCCTTGCCTGGCTGTTCCAAATGACTTTGAGCAATGCCATCAGGTTGGAAGTGAGTAGCATCTCTCCGAGTCCTTTAAAATCCGGCGGGGCTTCAGATTAGGCGGCTTCCTTTTAAGCAATTTTTTGAACATTATACTGGAGTAGATCTATACGCCCACGGCCAATCTATTATAAAAGCATACGATAACTAGTATATGCTAATAATATTGATATCATTATCAAAACGTGCCCCAGTTCTGTCCTCTC
The DNA here is from genome assembly GCF_040869045.1 of Eurosta solidaginis. Taxonomy (NCBI): domain Eukaryota; kingdom Metazoa; phylum Arthropoda; class Insecta; order Diptera; family Tephritidae; genus Eurosta; species Eurosta solidaginis. The sequence continues at coordinate 203,197,297 of NC_090323.1, read as the reverse complement.
TGGGTCCTGAGGTGCTTGAGAAGAAAACAAAGTATTTGCTACACTGAAAGAAAAAGACTGGTAAAATCAACCGAAATACGGGTCAATTCAACCGAAATTTCTGTCAACAAGATGTTGAATCAACTGCGCACAAATTGTTGGTTCGTAATTGACCGTTTTAGTAGTGAAATGAACAAAAAAAGTTGTTGCGACAGCTTTGTACGAAAGTACCTATGTTGCGGCATTTGCAAGGCAGATGAGTTTTCGCTGAGATCTTTTCATGGCAGAAATACACTCGGGGTGCTTGCCGAACAGTGCCGAGGGCGTCCACGCTTAGAAAATTTTCTTCTAATTTAAAAACCTTATTTCTAAAATTTTTTTGTTACTTTGCCCGGGGTGTGAACCCAGGGCATACGGTGTGATAGGCGGAGCACGCTATCATCACACCACGGCGGCCGCTATATACATACGTAAATGTGTGCATACATATAGTACACAGCATACATAAGTACAAAGTAGAGAGCGCAGTGAGCGTAAAATTCTCTTTGAAATTTGCTCATGTCTTGACAGTTGATCGCCGTTGAAATGACCTGTAATATCAGTTGTGTTAACAGAAAAATCAGTTAGATTGATTAGGAATCTGTCAATTTTACAAAATTTTGTTAACTTTAGAGCGACAATTTCTCTTCTGTTGAAATGACTAAACTAATTTGTTCGCTTGACAAAGAACTCGGTCGAATTAACCATAATTCGATCAATTTCACCGAATCTCCGTTAAGTCAAGAACAAGAGAACCGATTTGTTGATTTTACTAGCACCATTTCTTTCAGTGTATGATAGAAGAAAAAATCACTGTATTTTTGCGACTTGGTTGTATAATCTTCCATCACACCCAAACTTTAACCTCCTTACTTTTCTTAATTTTTATATTTTCTATATATTTCTCTTGAGCTTCTTTCCGGCTTTAGTTGCTATATGTTGCACGATATTTTCGTTGTTTTGTTGTTGCTTTTTCTATTAGCAGCTTTAAGGTGTTTCCATTACTTTGTACATACATAGCTACCGTCAACTCGGGAACTTACATCGCCATGAAATGAATGCGAACGGCTTTGCAGTGACGACATAAAAGGATTTAGTGTAGTACACCGCATAAAATAGGGAAAATAAATGCGAGTAAATAAGTACTTGTAAGCTGTTATAAAAACAAAAAAGGGTGGACTAAGGATGGATACGCTAGAGAAAGAAAAAGTAAAGGAAATGTGCAAATTTTTTTTGGTACTGCGTGGACTGGTCAGCAGGTCTATGTAGATCTCACTTGTTTTGTTGATTTTGTAGTAACATTTTACCACTGAACCTGAACCTTCTAGTAGTGACACCCAGAGGACCTAAAATATTGCGTACAGGAAGGATAGAGTTTGTGTTATGAACATTTGGTTGGTATTGCGCGTAAGCTCTTCAAAAGTATAGCATGAGAGAAGAACTCGTCAAGCAAAAATTTACCAAAAAAAGACATTCATCCCCGTACTAAGTCGGTTGGGTAATTCGGCAATGGCTCTCTGTATAGCTGATCTCAGAACATTTGCATGTAAGCCAGTGTGTCGCAATCGGTGACAGTCCACCTTTGACCAACTTTGGAAAGCTTTGCCTCGCTGACAACCTGATGGTCTGTCTTACTGCATATGTTCAATAATTTCTTTCGAGGTATTTGGCTATCTTTGTACCACACGACTGTAACTCAAATGTATTATTATCTAGTCTGTCGCAATATCAGCATCTTATCCACTACTTAGCTCATTTCTTAGTTGCGTTGAACTATGTATTTCCTTTCCTGGCTTGCACGTTTTTTCAGGACTCTAGCCGTCTTTTCCCAATTGTCTATACAAATATCGTTGTAGTAGTCCTCTAGGTATATAACCTAGCCAGGCTGTCTTCAATAATCAGACTTGGCAAAAGAAAAAGAAAGGCGAGGTAATGAGGGGTTAAAAAGAAAGTATTTAAGGAAGGAGGGCAGAGGAATAAAATAAAAAAGTAAGGGAAAAATGGAAAAGAAAAATTAAAAAGAGAAAAAGTGGAAAGGTATTGAGCGCCATTTATGAGGGGCAACCAGACTTTGCAGGAGAGGAAGAAGCACGAAATAGTGGAAAGTAACGAAAAAAAGGAAGAGATCAGATGGAACAGAGAAAGGGATATAAAAATGAAATGAAAAAAGATTGCGAGAATAAAAACAGCAAATAGTGGAACAAGAATAGGAAGGACAAAAAGACGAGGACGGGTGTTAGGTAAAGATGGAATGAAGAGGAAGAGAAGACAACATGAAGTTTGTGAGAAGAGGGGAAAGTGGCGGAGAAAAAGCGAGAGTAAAGTTAAAGAAGAGGGTTGAGAAACGGAGATGAATTAAAGGAGAATGGAGAAGGATATAACGGAGGAGAAAGCGAAGGAGAGGGAGGTGGAGGTGGATAAGATGAAAGAAGAGAAAGCAAAAAACAATATAGAAAGAGTATAATGATTGTTTAGCGATCTATTAAATGTTACCTTTTTATTTGCTGGCTCGAGGTCATATAAATAAAAACAAGGTGTTTATATTTTGTGCCAATATATTTCGATTACACATCGGTAATCGTCTTCAAGGGCGAAATTTATTTCACATCACAGGTAGAAAGAGTATATGAAAAAAGAAAAAGAATAAATAAAAGAGAGAAGTCAGAAAAAAGAAGACATGAAGAAGAAGAAAATAATAAAAAGAAAAAAAAGAAGAAAAGAAAAATATTGAGAAGAACGTGTAAGAAGAAACATCAGAAGAAAATATAGAAAAAGAAAGAGGACACGAAAAAGTAAAAACAGGGGAAAAAAGGGAATTAAGAATAAAAAATAAGGATAAAAGAATCGAAAAAGATTAAAAAAGGCAAAAAAGGGAATAAAAAGGAGAAATAAGAGGAGAAAAATAAAACAATAAAACAAAGGGACAATGTAGAAATAAAGAAAAACAGAACAAAAAAAAAAAAGAATACAAAATCAAAAAAGAATGGAAAATAATGAATACAAAAAAAAAAGAAGAAAGACAATGAGAAGAACAGCAGGAAAAGATGAAATAAAAGAAAAAGGGAAAGCAAAAATAAAAGGAAATATGGAAGGGGAAGGTTAAGTGATAGAAAAAGTAAGGGAAAAAAAGAAAACAGAGAAAATGAGGGTAAAAAGAAAGTAAGAAAGATGAAAATCAGAAAAAAGGATAAGAAAGAGGAGAAGAAAGGATAATGATAGGAAGGAGATGATTACAAATAAGTGGAAAAAATAATAAAATAATCAGAGGAAATGGGCACGAGAATGAAAAAATTCAAATCGGAAAAAAGGAATTTGGAAAGGAATAAAAAAGAAAACGTACAGTATAAAGGAACGATAAATGAATTAGGTATAAGAAATGGTGATAATGGAAGGAAGAGGAAGATGGAGAACCAAAAAGAAGAAACATAAAAAGAAACAAAAAAAAAGAAACAAGAATGAAAGGAAAGAAAGGAAATTGAAAAAAAAAAACAAAATTGAAATATAGCAGAAGAGCAAATTGAGTGATAGAAAAAATAAAGAAAAGAAAAGCAAACTGGAAGATTATAAAAAATAAATGTAAGGCGCGAAAACCTCCGAAGAGATCTAAGGCCGAGCTTCTTTTCCAATTTGCGTCGTGCTCCTCTAGATTTTCCCTACAAATTGGCCGGATGGGACCTACATGATTTTATGCCGACTCCTAACGGCATCTGCAAGGCAGATGAGTTCTCACTGAGAGCTTTTCATGGCAGAAATACACCCGGAGCGCTTGCCAAACACTGCCGAGGGGCGACCCCGCTTAGAAAAATTTTCTTCTAATTGAAAAACCTCATTTCTAAAAATTTTGGTGTTGCTTTGCCCGGGGTTCGAATCCAGGGCATCCGGTGGGGTGGGCGGATCACGCTACCATCGCACCACGGTGGCCGCCTGGAAGATTAAGGGAAAGATAAATGAAGATAGAGTAAAGCGAGAGGAATAGAAGGGAAGAGAAAAAGGAAGGGAAGTCGAAGGAGGATAATGAAAAAATTGGAGGACAAGACAAAGAAGAGGTAAAAGTATAATAAAAACAAAATAAAGAAAAAAGAGAACAAATGAGAACAACAACAGCAGTAAAGGTATAAAGAAAAGAGTGAAGAAGAATACAGAGTGAAAGCGAATGCTAGAGAAAAAGGAAAGAAGAGAAGTACTGGAAGAAGAAGAAGAAGGGGATAAGAGAGAATAGTAGGGAAATCCAAATGGAAAAAGAAATGCAAAGGAAGGCGAAGTGGGAATGGGTTAGACACCGTGATAAGGAGAGAAGGAAAAACAAATGCTAAGGTGGAAGGAATGGAAGGAGAAGAAGGAAATGAGGAGAAAAGGTTACGAAAATTCCAACGGAACAGGAGCACGAAAGAAAAGGGTGAGAAGAAAATGTTAAACAAAAATTGGAAATTAGAAGGAAAATCAGACGTAGAGAAATGGGAAGGTGCATTGTAGCAAAAATGGGGTGAGATGCCAGGATAGGGTGAGCGGGAAAAAACAGGGAGAAAAAAAGGTGAGCTATTGTTAGACGAAAAAGTCTGCTGGGCCAGCTATATTTCATAAGCGCGTTTCTTTTATCTTCTGGTTGGCTTTTTTCGGGCTTTAATTTTCTTTAATGCCAGTAGTTACGCTGCCTCCTCACTTGATCCTGTGGGAAGTTATTCCCCTTAGCAACTTCTTTAAATATCCCTTAATCTGTTTAACAGAAAGAAACAAAAAACAAATAAGGAAGTTTAAGTTCGGGTGAAACCGAACATTACATACCCAGCTGTACACTTGAAATGCTGTTGTTGTTTGCTTTGTGTGATTAATAGTGTTACAAGGCTCCGCAATAATACATATACATATGGTTCTATTCTGAACTAATTTTTCTTCGTGTTATGGCTCCCGAAACATAGGAAATTGCTTAGTCATAAAAGGGGCGGTGTCACGCCCATTTTTTTAAATTTGAAGTTTTTCCTGTTTATTGTTATAAATTCACTTGGGAAATGAAATATCATTGATATAAAGCTCTTTTTTGGAAAGACATAGCTTATTTTATTCGTCCACGACCCTTTTAAAAATCTTTTATATAAAAGTGAGTATGTGAGTAGTTAGAGTATTTTCGGTGAAGATATCTCAATATTTATTCAAGTTATCGGGTTAACGGACAGACGGACGGACGGGCGGACATGTTTTTTTTCGATACTTTTTTGATATATTGAAGTCTATATCTATCTCGATTCCTTTATACCTGTACAACCAACCGTTATCCAATCAAAGTTATAATACACTGTGTACAAGTACAGCTGTGTATAAAAAAAACAATAAGTGCTATATTAAACAACGCTTTTTGTCCTTGGACTTTATCCTAGTAAGTTTTGTAACAATATCCTCTAGTTATTATATAAAATAACCTACAAAGTGAAGAAGATAAAAATGTTAAAGCAAACTACTAAACAAAAAAATCTTCAAGCTCAACTAACAGCTTTGGCCAGCTCATAGCACGCAACGTTCGACATATTATATTCAGTCCATTATTACAAGTTATCTTTTTACAAAATAATTTATGCCATTCAAACTAACAAAAATTCATCTCCCAAACTCGTAGCCATCATTCATTCAAACACCATTCACCACATACTCAAAGCAATCTTTCTCTTTTCTATAGCTTAGTTGGAGGTTAGTTGAGCTTAAGGTTAGTTGAGCAGAGTTGCTTAGTTTGTTGAGCGTTGTGTTGTGTAGCTTCGTTTCGATTTTCATTCACTCGCTGCAGAGTTTGCCCTACCAAGAGATAAAGATGCAGCTTATTTGCTGTAACCCTATTATAACACTATTATGTGCACTTAAGCGTGGATGTGGGGAGTTTGATGGTGTAAGCTGGTGCTGAGGATGTAAGAAGCTTGATTTTCGCCCAAAAGCGCTTGACTGATGTTCGATGTAAGGCAACCTCCATCAAGTGGCAGCGTACTACACATACACATGTAAGCATTTTGAAGAAGATAAAATGCATATTACGGCACATACTGACAGCTAATATGAGCTACCACATCCTTCTTCAATCTCATTTTTTTATCCTTGTAGTTCGCTTCTGATTTTTTTTTTACTGTTTGGAAATCGATATTGAGATGATTACACTTGGTATCTTGCCTAAGAGGCTGAAATTATACGGAGTGTGCCAGTTAAAGTGGGAGTTAGGCTAGGTTGAACTGGTCAGTCCATGAGGACCTCACATAGACTGAATAAGTCCGTAGTGTTACCAGAAGTTTGTTTTAACAACCAAACTGAAAAACCCTATCAAAAACCAGGACCTATGTTATAAATTAACTCCGTCCTCTTGGCAAATACTAGAAGCTTGCTAAGATTTAAGCCACCTGCTGCTTCTAGATCTGACAGCTGTATCACTCCTAATAACTGGAGTCTTAGCCTGGAAAGCGCACGGCAAGGGCACAGACGTGCTCGATCGTTTCCTGTTGTAGCCCGCACTTCCTTCATCTGCTATCACTGACCAAGCCTAATTTAAAGGCATGTGACGCCAGAAGGCAGTGCCCAGTCAGAATACCCGTCATGAGTCTACAGTCCTCTCTTTTTAATTATAGAAGCAACTTTGTTAGTCTAAGGTTGTAAGACCTGCACATAATCTTCGACACTTTACAGCCCCGCTCTTGAACCCACGCCTTTCCTGCTTGGTCGATCATGTGCACCTCTCGCCTTCGCTTAATTTCGCCCAGTCTAATTGGGACGTCTACGGAGCAAGCTTCAAGGGATGCGCCCTTTTTAGCTAATTCATCCGTTTTTTCATTTCCATACAATCGCTGTAAAAACCCAATGAGAAAGAGAGGGCGATAAGCCCCACGTACACCCCAGCATTCTTTTACATGCATGAAGTGCCGTTGAAGCCTTCTTCACCCTCTCCCCCACGTTGAGCTTCCATGACAGCTTACTGTCTAGGCTGATTCCTAGATACTTTGTGCAAGGTTTCTCCTGTAGGGTCACTCCTCCTAACTTAGGCCTGATCCAATTTGGGACCTTGTACCTCTTGGTAAAGTGGGAGTACTACTTACTCGTTAAGTTCTATGGTTTAAAATTTAATTTCGTCGTTTTTGTAATGAAAATGTAAGCTGAAGCGTAGCCATATCATAAATGAACATAACCGCAAAAGTTACCTTGACCGTAAAAGTAAATATTATCATAAGTGAAACCGCAAATATACCGCTGAACGCAACCCTAAACGTGAGAGTAAGCGTACCCATAAACACAATCGTAAGCGTTAATAATAACATAAAGCATAAACCGTAACCATAACCCAAGCGTAACCGTAATCACAAATTCAACAAACGAAAGAGCAACCGTGAATATAAACGTAAAAGTAAGTGGAAAAGACCAATTAACGTTACGGTTACGTAAACTTAGAAACTAATGACGAAACAAACCGTAAAGGTAAGAGTGAATGTAACCATAAACGCAGCCGTAAACGTATTTCCAAACTTACCTGCAAACGTTATCATAACTATGACCGTTACTGCAAACGTAAGAGTCAACGTATTCAGAAACTTTCACTTGACCGTAATCGTAGACATAGACGTACGAGTAAACGCATTCATAAACAACTTTAAATGTAGCCGCGAACGTTTCAGTTTATTCAACCGCAAACCTAACCATAACTGTAACAACAATCGCTACGGTTACGATAACCTTAACGGTAGCTGCAACCAGCATCCTACCACTGCCAGACTTCTTACAATTATCGCAACGCTTTGAATGACCAACATTCCTTTTGCTGTAATTTTTGAAGCTTTTCAGCTGCAAAATTAATTTAAAAAAATTGTGCCTTTCCTCGTACGCGTTTTGATATATTTTTCCATCTTCATCAGCGATCCCATAAAAATATTCTCGCATATTAAAATCTCAAGCTTACTAGCATACCCTGCAGACGTTGTCCTGCCTGGAAATTGGTTTGCCTTTATTTAAAAAGTGATCCTCCCATCCCGCCTTCACTGTTTATCTCATCGTCGTCTTCCTTTTCTTCACTTTATCCTTTTTATTCCTGTACTTCGTCTTCCCGTCGAGAAAACACATTCCCGCTTTCACTCAACCTCCCAATCCAATCTCACTCCCACTCCCACTTTACATATTCAAGTTTTAAAACCGAAGATGAGACACCCTGTATTCCTGTCAATGCAAAAAAAAGAAAAAGAGCATCTTAATTTTATTTGCACAGTTTGGCGCTTTCACTAGCTCCACTTTTCAATTTTTAAATTTAAATATTTTTTTTTATTTCATACCATCCATCACTTTAAATTCTTCCTACTTCCAACAAATCCTGCATTTCCTTCACTCTCCGATGCTCAGCCATGCTGTATTTACCATTCGGTGGCGCTGCTTTTAGCTCTACTTTTTATTGCTTGACGAGTTTTTCGTGCACACCCTTACGAACTTGCCAAACAGAGCATTACAACAAAAATATTTTTTTTTATCAACAACAACAACTATTTACTAGTTTCGGTGGCATTGCAGCTAATTTTTTGAAATTTTTCAAGTTTATTGTTTCGCTATTTGAAATTTTTGTTTGGTTCGAAGGGCATTTCTGCCACTTGACAGCTCTCCTGTCCTACCCAATCTTACATTTTTCAAAATAATTTCGCTAACCGGATATTAAATCGCTTGACTTGCGTCTTTGTGGTTGGAAGCGTTTTCTCCGTATTTGGATGACAAAGCATTGATCCTTTCAACTGCGCTGATTGAAGAATGCAATTCACTTAAGATTGAATTTTATGATTTATGAAACTTGGATGAGTGGCTATTAAATATACATTCTTTTATATAGGAAATGAGTTCGTAGGTACATAAGAGGGTTGATTTCTTTTTTGGCAAGAGAAAAGTTCGCAGCGCTTATTTGTATGTAACTCAGAACGAATGGAAGCATTGAAATTCAGAAAATGAGTAAAGATGTGTGTATGAATAGGAATAGGGAAATAATTTTCAACCGGTGACTTTATTTTGGATGTCGCTGATTGTCGCCCTTGCAAAGCCGAAGTGGAGTTTGGATCCAAACTAAGCCGGAGCCTAATTGCTTACCGAAGCCGAGATCAAAACATAAACTGGGAACGAAACTGAAAGTGGATCATTGAACAAAACAACATGGAAGTGAAAATGAAACTGGGAAAGAGGAAAAATAGAAACTTGTGTCGAAACTGTAACTGAAACAGAGGCCAAAACAGAAAATGAGATCGAAACTGAAAACGGAACAAACAAAATGAAAGTGAAACTAAAACTTGAAAAAAACCGAGGTAAAACAGAAACTTGAACCCAAATGAGAACTGTAACAGAGAACAAAACAGTAAATAGGACCGAAACTGATATGGAACAGAGAACAAAAAAGCAATGAATCGAAACTGAAACTACAAAAGAAGCAAACTGCTAAAACAGGGACCAAATCAGAAAATGTGACCGAAGCTGAAAGTAGAATAGAGAACAAAACAACAAAGAATCTTAACTGAAACAAGCAAAACCGCAGCAAGAAACAGAACATTGAAACAGAGATCAAAACTGAAAATGAGGACGAAACTGAAAGTGGAATAGAGAACAAAACAACAAAGAATCGTAAGTGAATCTGGAGACAAGCAAAACCGAAGCAAGAAACAGAACATTGAAACAGAAAATATAACCGAAAGTAAAATTGGAACAGAATAAAAAAACAACAAGGTGTCGAAACTGAAACTGGAGACAGACAAACAGGAGTTTAAATCAGAGCATTGAAGCAGAGACCAAAATTGAAAATATGACCGAAACTGAAAGTGGAATTGAGAGCAAAATAACGAAGAAGTGAACTGAAACAAAGAGGCAAACAGAAACTGTAACTAATCTAGTGACCAAAAAAATGTTTGAGCTTCTATTCCAGTTAAAGTTTGAGATCGAGTTCCGAATCCAAACTGAAACCTAATCCGGAACCAACACTGTAACAGGACGGAACCAGTACTAAAATCAAAACCAGAACTAAACAAAAATCGATGAAAAATTTAAAATCAACTAAAACTTGATCCGCCTTTTGAGCTATAGGAGAACTATATAAACTTAGCGCATTAGAAGAGAGGAAACGAATTCTCACCCGGTTGTGGTACGAGTTGCTGTATCAAAACGGCTCATCAGCGCTGATTGCAGCCAGTGAGAGTTGTTACAACACTAAACAGGCACACTACAGAGGCACTTCATTCATTAATAGGAAATATAAACTAGGAGATATACACCGAGATAAATAGTAGGTCAAAAACCTATTTTAAAAACCCAAAAAGACCTTGGGAGGTCGGTTGCAAGAATACTAAAAACCGAACGAAAAGAACGTCTCCGTATAATCGATGCTGAAGCCGCTCTAAAGAGCACCCAGCTCGACGAGAGTTCAATAGCGAAATGCTACTAACAAAGGCCAGGGAGTTGTTAAAAAGTGAACCCCAACACGACAATTTTATTCAGCACACTCCTCCTAAAGAGTATTTTTTGCTCAAAAGACGAAATAACTTTGTGTAGCCTACATTAAGGCGTCATATATTATTTAATTTTGCTCATGGATTTTGTGATCGAATTTCCAGTTACCTCTCGATTACTTAGTGACTTGAAACCTGAAACGTTGAGTTTTCAACGAGCTCGAAAGTTGAGACCTTACGCTTAGATCAAAGCTTCATGATAATGCAACACGGGGAGAAACAATTGCCGTTAGGTGGAGCACGGATCGAGATAACTGGAAAATTTATACGAGATATGGAATCTTGAGATGTGTTTTTAAGTACCGTTCCTAGACATTTGAAACATTGAGCTCAGCATATGTTTCTGTCAAAATGCATTTTTATGAATAATAAGTTCTACGAAATGGGGCAGGGATTTAGATATTTCTTTAGAAAATCCACTAAAGGAATGTGGAATCTTGAAAATTCATACTAGATTTGGGATCTTCAGATTGGTTTTTAACTAGATTCCCCTTGAGCTAGAGACTTGAAATTTAAAATGTAGTTCAGTGATTCAGTGATTAATGACAGCTAACCAAATATGCCAAAAAGTTTCCCTAGGTGTCGCGCGGATTTAGAAATTTTGGAAAACTTTTGCGGACTCGTTGGAGTCTTGCAAACAGTTTTTTTTTTACATAAAACCCATGTCCAGATTTTTAAAAATTTCTTACCAAGCGGAGGAATCTTGCGATGAAGTTCCAAGAAACGTCATATTGAAAAAAGTAGACTCAAGCGAGTGGCTGTAAAGTGTCGAAGATCATGTACAGGTCTTACCATCTTAGATCATGACGGGTATTCAGACATGACAGTGCCTTCTGGCGTCATATGCTTTCAAATTAGGCCTAGTTATTGACAGCAAATGTGTGGGAAGTTCGGGTTAGAGGAGTAAGTCTAGGAGGAGTCTAAAGCTCCAGCTATAAAGAGTGGCACAGCTATCAGATCTTGAAGAAGCTAGTAGCATAGGTGCTAGAAAGCTTCCAGTATTTGCCAAGAGGATGGAGTTATTTTATAATACAGGTCCTGGGGTTTAATAGGGGTTTTTAGTTTGTTTTTTAAACCAACTTTTGGTAACACTATGGGCTCATCCAGTCTATGGCGATTTCAACCTAATCTAACCTCCTACTGAGATATGTTGTAATTTGTAAGAATAAATAGCTGATATAGCGTTCTTATAGCCCACATTTAGGCGCCAAATCGCGCACAAAGTTTACAGGGTGTTCTCTCTCTTTTATATTCGCCTTTAAACAAATGATGCATTGCGCCATTGATTTTTATTTCTTTATTACAAAAAAAAAACGTAAATAAATAAAAACAAGTAAGGAAGGCTAAGTTCGGGTGTAACCGAACATAACATACTCAGTTGAGAGCTATGGAGACAAAATAAGGAAAATCAATCTGGGGTAACCCTGGAATGTGGTTGTATAACATGTGTATCAAATGAAAGGTATTAAAGAGTATTTTAAGAGAGAGTAGGCCATAGTTCTATGGATGAACGCCATTTAGGGATATCGCCATAAAGGTAGACCAGGGCTGACTCTAGAATTTGTTTGTACGATATGGGTATCAAATGAAAGGTGTTACTGAGCATTTTAAGAGGGAGTGGGCCTTAGGTCTATCGGTGGACGCCTTTTCGAGATATCGCCATAAAGGTGGACCAGGGGTGTCTCTAGAATGTGTTTGTACGATATGGGAATCAAATGAAAGGTGTTACTGAGCATTTTAAGAGGGAGTGGGCATTAGGTCTATAGGTGGACGCCTTTTCGAGATATCGCCATTAGGGTGGGCCAGGGGTGACTCTAGAATGTTTGTACGGTATGGGTATCAAACGAAAGGTGTTACTGAGCATTTTAAGAGGGAGTGGGCATGAGGTCTATAGGTGGACGCCTTTTCGAGATATCGTCATTAGGGTGGGCCAGGGGTGACTCTAGAATGTGTTTGTACGATATGTGCATCAAACGAAAGGTGTTACTGAGCATTTTAAGAGGGAGTGGGCATTAGGTCTATAGGTGGACGCCCTTTCGAGATATCGCCATTAGGGTGGGCCAGGGTTGACTCTAGAATGTTTGTACGATATGGGTATCAAACGAAAGGTGTTACTGAGCATTTTAAGAGGGAGTGGGCATTAGGTCTATAGGTGGACGCCTTTTCGAGATATCGCCATTAGGGTGGGCCAGGGGTGACTCTAGAATGTGTTTGTACGATATGGGTATCAAATGAAAGGTGGTAAGGAGTATTTTAAAAGGGAGTAATCCTTAGTTCTATAGGTGGACGCCTTTTCGAGATATCGCCATAAAGGTGGACCAAGGGTGACTCTAGAATGTTTGTACGATATGGGTATCAAACGAAAGGTGTTACTGACGCCTTTGGACGCCTTTTTGAAATATCGCCATTAGGGTGGGCCAGGTGTGACTCTAGAATGTTTGTACGATATGGGTATCATTGAGCATTTTAAGAGGGAGTGGGCATTAGGTCTATAGGTGGACGCCTTTTCGAGATATCGCCATTAGGGTGGGCCAGGGTGACTCTAGAATGTGTTTGTACGATATGGGTATCAAATGAAAGGTGGTAATGAGTATTTTAAAAGGGAGTAATCCTTAGTTCTATAGGTGGACGCCTTTTCGAGATATTGCCATTAGGGTGGGCCAGGTGTGACTCTAGAATGTTTGTACGATATGGGTATCAAACGAAAGGTGTTACTGAGCATTTTAAGAGGGAGTGGGCAATAGGTCTATAGGTGGACGCCTTTTCGAGATATCGCCATTAGGGTGGGACAGGGGTGACTCTAGAATGTTTGTACGATATGGGTATCAAACGAAAGGTGTTACTGAGCATTTTAAGAGGGAGTGAACATTAGGTCTTTAGGTGGACGCCTTTTCGAGATATCGCCATTAGGGTGGGCCAGGGGTGACTCTAGAATGTTTGTACGATATGGGTATCAAACGAAAGGTGTTACTGAGCATTTTAAGAGGGAGTGGACATTAGGTCTATAGGTGGACGCCTTTTCGAGATATCGCCATTAGGGTGGGCCAGGGTGACTCTAGAATGTGTTTGTACGATATGGGTATCAAATGAAAGGTGGTAATGAGTATTTTAAAAGGGAGTAATCCTTAGTTCTATAGGTGGACGCCTTTTCGAGATATCGCCATTAGGGTGGGCCAGGGTGACTCTAGAATGTGTTTGTACGATATGGGTATCAAATGAAAGGTGGTAATGAGTATTTCAAAAGGGAGTAATCCTTAGTTCTATAGGTGGACGCCTTTTTGAAATATCGCCATTAGGGTGGGCCAGGTGTGACTCTAGAATGTTTGTACGATATGGGTATCAAACGAAAGCTGTTACTGAGCATTTTAAGAGGGAGTGGGCATTAGGTCTATAGGTGGACGCCTTTTCGAGATATCGCCATTAGGGTGGGCCAGGGGTGACTCTAGAATGTTTGTACGATATGGGTATCAAACGAAAAGTGTTACTGAGCATTTTAAAAGGGAGGGGGCATTAGGTCTATAGGTGGACGCCTTTTCGAGATATCGCCATTAGGGTGGGACAGGGGTGACTCTGGTATGTTTTTGTACGATATGGATATCAAATTAAAGGTATTAATGAGGGTTTTAAAAGCGAGTGGCCCTTAGATGTATATGTGAAGGAGTTCTCGCGATATCGACCAAAATGTGGACCAGGTGATCCAGAAAATCATCTGTCGGGTACTGCTAATTTATTTATATATGCAATACCACTAACAGTATTCGTGCCAAGATTCCAAGGGCTGTTGATTTCGCCTTGTAGAACTTTTTCATTTTCTTCTACTTAATATGGTAGGTGTCACACCCACTTTACAAAGTTTTTTCCAAAGTTATATTTTGCGTCAATAAACCAATCCAGTTACCATGTTTCATCACTTTTTTCGTATTTGGTATAGAATTATGGCATTTTTTTTCATTTTTCGTAATTTTCGATATCGATAAAGTGGGCGTGGTTATGGTCAGATTTCGCCCATTTTTTATACCAAGAAAAAGTGAGCTCAGGTAAGTACGTGGGCTAAGTTTAGTAAAGATATATCGGATTTTGCTCAAGTTATTGTGTTAATGGCCGAGCGGAAGGACAGACGGTGGACTGTGAATAAAAACTGGGCGTGGCTTCCACCGATTTCGCCCATTTTCACAGAGAACAGTTACCGTCATAGAATCTATGCTCCTACCAAATTTGAGAAGGATTGGTAAATTTTTGTTCGACTTATGGCAATAAAAGTATTCTAGACAAACTAAATGAAAATGGGCGGAGCCACGCCCATTTTGAAATTTTCTTTTATTTTTGTATTTTGTTGCATCATATCATTACTGGAGTTGAATTTTGACTTAATTTACTTATATACAGTAAAGATATTAAATTTTTTGTTAAAATTTGAATTAAAAAAAATTTTTTTTTAAAAAGTGGGCGTGTTCTTCATCCAATTTTGCAAATTTTTATTTAGCACATATAGAGTAATAGTAGTAACGTTCCTGCCAAATTTCATCATGATATCTTCAACGACTGCCAAATTACAGCTTGCAAAACTTTTAAATTACCTTCTTGTAAAAGTGGGCGGTGCCACGCCCATTGTCCAAAATCTTACTAATTTTCTGTTCTGCGTCATAACGTCAACCCATCTACCAAGTTTCGTCGCTTTGTCTGTCTTTTGTAATGAGTTATCGCACTTTTTCGGTTTTTCGAAATTTTCGATATCGAAAAAGTGGGCGTGGTTATAGTCCGATATCGTTCATTTTAAATAGCGATCTGAGATGAGTGCTCAGGAACCTACATACCAAATTTCATCAAGATACCTCAAAATTTACTCAAGTTATCGTGTTAACGGACGGACGGACGGACGGACGGACGGACGGACGGACGGACGGACATGGCTCAATCAAATTTTTTTTCGATCCTGATTATTTTGATATATGGAAGTCTATATCTATCTCGATTCCTTTATATATGTACAACCAACCGTTATCCAATCAAACTTAATATACTCTGTGAGCTCTGCTCAACTGAGTATAAACAAGCAATGAAAGTAGGAATCATCACGCACGACAACAGAAATGCGTTTACGATTATGTGATTTGATTTTACAAGTACATATCCTCCTTCTCTTCCTGCTCCTACTCTATATCAGAACCTTTTACGAGTATTTTTCTTGTGTGTATTTATCTGATTTATTATTATCATCCAATTTTCTTGTTGTCAATGTTCTTCATTACGCTTGTTTTTCACTTTGACTTCTATATGGTTTGTGTGAGTGTGTGTGTATGCGTGTGATGGTTTTTATCGCTTCTATTAGCAATGCGATTGCCACTAATGGTACCGTTATTGCTATCCTTTTTTTGCTTTTATTGTCAATTATGCCTTGGTGCTATTACAAAGTCTACCTTAAAAACTCGTTCTTCCGTATAACACAAGCTATTGTAAAACGCACTGATGTTGAGTCGTAGTTTTTGTTATTTTTATACTCAGCTGAGCAGAGCTCACAGAGTATATTAACTTTGTTCGCATAACGGTAATCCGTAACGACATAAACTAATCGAGATAGATATAGACTTCTATATATCGAAATGATCTGGGCGAAAAAAGAAATTCATTTAGCCATGCCCGTCCGTCCGTCCGTAAACACGATAACTTGAGTAAATTTTGAGGTATCTTGATTAAATTTGGTATGTAGGTTCCTGGGCACCCATCTCAGATCGCTATTTAAAATGAACGAAATCGGACCATAACCACGCCCACTTTTTCGATATCGAAAATTTCGAATAACCGAAAAGTGCGATAATTCATTACCAAAGACGGCTAAAGCGATGAAACTTGGTAGGTGGGTTGACCTTATGACACAGAATAGAAAATTAGTAAAATTTTGGACAATAGGCGTGGCACCGCCCACTTTTAAAAGAAGGTAATTTCAAAGTTTTGCAAGGTGTAATTTGGTAGTCGTTGAAGATATCAAGATGAAATTTGGCAGGAACGTTACTCCTATTACTATATGTGTGCTTGGGAAAAATTAGGAAAATCGGATTACGAACACGCCTACTTTAAACAATTTTTTTTTTAAAAGTCAAATTTTAACAAAAAATTGAATATCTTTACGGTATATAAGTAAATTATGTCAACATTCAACTCCAGTAATGATATGGTGCAATAAAATACAAAACTAAACGAAATTTTCAAAATGGGCGTGGCTCCGCTCTTTTTCATTTAATTCGTCTAGAATACTTTAATGCCAGAAATCGAACAAAAATTTACAAATCCTTTTGAAATTTGGTAGGGGCATAGATTTTATGACGTTAACTGTTTTCTGTGAAAATGGGCGAAATCGGTTGAAGCCACGCCCAGTTTTTATAAACAGTCGTCCGTCTGTCCTTCCGCTCGGCCGTTAGCACGATAACTTGAGCAAAAATCGACATATCTTTACTAAACTTAGTTCACGTACTTACCTGAACTCACTTTATCTTGGTATAAAAAATGGCCGAAATGCGGCTATGAAAAGTGCCATAATTCTATACCAAATATGAAGGAAGGGATGAAACATGGTAATTGGATTGGTTTATTGACGCAAAATATAACTTTAGAAAAAACTTTGTAAAATGGGTCTGACACCTAACATAATAAGTAGAAGAAGATGAAAAAAGTTCTGCAGGGCGAAATCAAAAGCCCTTGTAATCTTGGCAAGAATACTGTTCGTGGTATTACATATATAAATAAATTAGCGGTACCCGACAGATGATGTTCTGGGTCACCCTGGTCCACATTTTGGTCGATATCTCGAAAACGCCTTCACATATACAACTAAGGGCCACTCCCTTTTAAAACCCTCATTAATACCTTTAATTTGATACCCATATCGTACAAACACATTCTAGAGTCACCCCTGGTCCACCTTTATGGCGATATCCTGAAATGGCGTCCACCTATATAACTATGGTCCACTCCCTTTTAAAATACTTTTTAATACCTTCCATTTGAAACCCATGTCATACAAACACATTCCAGGGTTACCCTAGGTTCATTTTGCTAAATGGTGATTTTCCCTTATTTTGTCTCCAAAGCTCTCAGCTGAGTATGTAATGTTCGGTTACACCCGAACTTAGCCTTCCTTACTTGTTTTCTTTGCTGTTTATTGCTTGTACGTGGCTTTGTTATTGTTGTTTATACTCACTCACCAATCAGTAGCACAGTCGCATATGCATAACGAACAATATGAATATCAATTACTTTGAAGAGTTTGTAGAATACTTACCTCCGGCTCATGCAGCTCGTGTACATCCAACCACCGACCCACTCAGTGCTGCCAATGTACTTCACGTCAGTCACTTAGTGTCGCTATATATTCGTCAGCATTTGTGACTTAACTTACATTTGTAGTAGGATATTTTTTTGATGTAGCTCGTACTTGACTCATAGCTCTTCTTAACGTTAAAACAATGACTCCTTTGTTGTTTTTTTCTTTTGATATTTATTTTTTGCGTGATTTTTCCGTTCTTGATTTTTTTTGTCTTGCAACGTTTCTTTTATATTTATTTTGCCCTTTTTTGCAATCCCATTTTCCGGTTTTAAAGGTTGAATAAATAAAATGAATTGCAAGCACCTAAGCAATGAGCAAATCAAACACCACCAATCAGCCGGATGAGTATTTTGTGATGAATGGAAATGGCACAAATTGTTTTGCCTTGTCCTGGGTTGTGAAATATCGACAGTATTCGTCTTACTTTCCTAAATTTTCTGATTATTGTTGACGACTAGCCCAATTGATAATATTCTTGATTCGATAAGGTGACATAAGACCAACGACCATAAAGACAACCATAAGACTGCTTCAAATGGCCATTAGCTCAGTTGGGTTTATGACATATGAGCTAGTTTTATGACCATCTCACGAAAGTCGAATGGTCGTGGTGTCAATATCGTTGACATAGAATCCATATAAATCAAACGTTGTAAGCCTTTCATGTGACTATAACTTCAATTGACCTTATGGTCGTTGACCTTATATCACCACTCCCTTGATGATTGTTAGATAGTTTTACTTTGTTTTATACTTTTCTTTATACCTTTATTGGTTCGAATGCCATTTTGAGGGTGGAATGACTCAACAACAACACTTTAAAAATATCTTCAAGGTCCATTGCTTAAAATATTTAAAACCCGGGTTTCCGTGCAAGTTGATGCCATGTTGGACGGGAATAAAAAAGCGCATGAACTAGCTAAAAAGGGCTCATCCCTTGAAGCTTGCTCCGTAGACGGCCCAATTAGACTGGGCGAAATTAAGCGAAGGTGAGAGATGCATATGATCGACCAATCGGGAATGGCGTGGGCCTAAGCGCGGGGCTGTAAAGTGTCCAGGACTACGTGTAGGCCTTACAACCTTAGACTAACAAATTTTCTTATATCATTACAAAGAGAAGACTGTAGACTCGTGGGGGGTATCGAGGTGGCAAAAAAAAATTGCCAAAAGATCGCTCCTGAATTGGAAGCTTATATTGGATGTGTCTAGGAAAATTTTTGCTTACCGAAATTCTCTCAAGATATGCTTTAAATTTATTGCCCATGATTTTCAAGTTTTTAAGAGCGAGTGTAGCGTGCCCCAGGAGTGCTAGGTGCCTTCTCTTGACATAGAAGAGCCACTAGCAATGTTCTACCTGCGAAAATTGAAACGGCCCTATCTACACTGGGATTCCAATCGACTGATAAAAATCCTCTGCAGATTGTTGAATGGCAGATGGAGCTAAGGCTCAGGGAAAGCTGAGAAGAGGCACGCTATAGGGGGATATTCTTCCTCCTCTTCGTTGGATCGTGGTAATGAACAACATGCTGCTGGTCCTTTAGGGTACGGACTGCCACGTGCTGGCTTATGGCGATGACTTGGTACTTCTACTACCTGTGTGTAGTGTCTAGGTGGTCCGGACCACATGCCAGCTCTAGCAAAACGGAGCTTGTTTTAATCAGGCTGAGCTACCAGACTTTGATTTGACTAGCCTGTATTGACGGGAAGTGGAGATATCTGACTGATTTAAGTACCTTGGAATCATTCTTGACCGCACACTGTCATAAAGGCTTAACGTGGAGAATACGGCTAGGAAGACTTCGCTTGTCTTTCATTGCTGTAGAGATCGGTAAACGCTGGAGACTCTGGGGTTGTTGTTGTCGTTGTAGCTGGGGCTCTCTTCAAGGGTGCTTCTTTGCTATGAAGTTCTGGTTTGGGTAGTGGTCGGCTCATTTCCGCGTGCAGGGAATGATCCCAGCAAGTTTTGCAGAAATTTAAGCTACCGATAAAGTTGAGGGAAAAATGTCTTCTTCTCCTGGATCCTTCCGTCTGCTCTACTTCCAAATTCGTGAAGCTTGGAACTTACACAATGCTATTTTTTCGATAAACGTCTTGAAATTGGGTTAAAGTTTCAGTTAAAAAATTCATAGAAGTTTTATTATATGTAAAATAAAAAAGAATTCAATTGAAGAAATTTTGTAAAAAATTATCACTGCTTTGATTGTTTTTTTTTTAAGCCTAGCAAAGTTTACTGCTTATTCTAAGCTTTTTTATACTACTTTTAAAACTACTTATAAGTTTTAAGCGATTTCTAAGATATCTTAGCTATAATTTTAGTCCAGACGCTTGAAAAATATAATATTTGACTAAAAGTTCAAGCTTAAAACCATAAAGTTGTACCCGTACCACGTTTTCAAACTATTTTGATCTATATCATAAAATAGGAAAGGATAAACCCAATTTTAAATATATTTGTGTTTAAATTTTAGTCCAGAAGTGAAAAATGAAAATTTTCTGGATTAAAATTTAAACTAAAATGTTTCAATTCACAAAACCAGACTGCATATAAAACCAAAAAAAGTTTGCTCATATACGTAGACCAAAAAGTTTAAGAACTAAACCAAAATTTTCATTCACGTGCTGTACACCATTTTTCTAATTCTGCCTTATTCCCATAATTACTGGCAAACAACTAATGTGTTTCAGCCAAGGCCAAGCTTCTACGTTTTCCCTATAAAAAGAGAAATATTCATGTCAGATAGTAGTGCTTAAATTTTTCACCTTGCGCACATTACTTCAACTTAAGAATGTTGTGTCCTTTAAGTAACACTACGAACATTTCTTATCTTCACTTTATGTGTGCATAGCGCTTTTTGTTTGTTTTTTATCTTAGGGTTTTCCATTTTTTCTCGTAATTGCTGCCTGCAAATAAAAATATGTTCTCTAAGCCGCTTATGGCTTGTATATGTGGTAAGATTAATAGCTATTTTCTTTATTTTTTTAACCATTCACATGATCTTCTCACTTTTTGTTTTGTTCAGTCAAGTGTATGCAATTTCGAATATTAGAAATCTCCTTAGTGCGCACTGTAATCAAAATTTATAATTTTTTATTATATATGTATATATATTTTTTTCATAATGAAAAATATTGAGAAGCTGTATGAAGAGAAAATTTCGTGAAAGAAAATTTGTATTATTGGTTTTCTTGCTGGCATTATAACTAGTACCTGAACGACCGAGCTTTGCTCGGCAACGTTTCGTTGTGCTGGCAACGTTCCTTTTTTTTTTGATTTCGAATATTTGGCATCCCTAAATGGCAACGCTACTCAAAAATGTCCCTATTGTAATGCGGAGTGAAATACCTTTCGTTTGATACCCATATCCGCATATCTCATGCAATTTTTTTTTCATTTCGAAAAGGTGGCAGCCCTAAACGGCAACCCTTCTCAAAAATGTCCCTATTGTAATGCGGAGTGAAATACCTTTCGTTTGATACCCATATCGGCATATCTCATGCAATTTTTTTTTTCTTTTCGAATAGGTGGCAACCCTAAACGGCAACCCTTCTCAAAAATGTCCCTATTGTAATGCGGAGTGAAATACCTTTGGTTTGATACCCATATCGGCATATCTCATGCAATTTTTTTTAATTTCGAATAAGTGGCAACCTTAAATGATAACCCTACTCAAAAATGCCCCTCTTGTAATGCGGAGTGAAATACCTTTCGTTTGATACCCATATCGGCATATCCCATGCAATTTTTTTTCGAATAGGTGGCAACCCTAAATGGCAACCCTACTCAAAAATGTCCCTATTGTAATGCGGAGTGAAATACCTTTCGTTTGATACCCATATAGGCATATCTCATGCAATTTTTTTTTGAATTTTGTATAGGTGGCAACCCTAAATGGCAACCCTACTCAAAAATGTCCCTACTGTAATGCGGAGTGAAATACCTTTGGTTTGCTACCCATATCGACATATCTCATGCAATTTTTTTTTAATTTCGAATATGTGGCAGCCTTGTGAAACATTCTGAGTGGCAACACCTAGGTAGAAAGTCTTAGAAGGTGATACATTATCTCTGTGCAAATTTCATTTAAATCGGTTGAGTCGTTCCCGAGATCGTTCGGCTATACAAACAAACAAGAATTGCTCGTTTAAAGTTATGAGATAGATAAAAAAGCTTTTCCAAGACTTCATTGGTTTCAAGTTAAAGTAGATGCGGCAGAAGTGCCACCGGGCGTATAAGTGATGTCCAATTATAGGCAGCTTTGCGAGCTTTAAATTACAAACAAGGAGTTTAGCGAAACTTCTAAAAATACAGATACAGACACAAATAAAGATAGAGATACAGGTTTAAATGCAGATAAAAACGTAGATTCAAATGCAGCCAGCAGGTACAGATTTAGGAATAAATACATATAGATACAGATAAAGGTGTAGATGCGGATACAGATACAGAATACATTTACAGATACAGGTACAAACACAAATTAAGATGAAGACACATATGCGAATACAGTTACAGATAAAGATATACATAGATATAATTACATATGATAAAATTTAAGACGATTAAGACGAAGATGGAGATGAAAAGGAGATGGGAATTAAGTCGGATACTGAGATAGGGATGGAGATGGAGATGAAGATAGAGTCTGAGATAGAGATGCGATAAAATAAGTGCTTAGAAAGGAATACATAGAGAGAAGCAGCAAAAAATATAGGTAGATATAAAAGTAGAAAAGGGAAGAGCATAAAAATAGGATGCGTGGTAATGAAATTCGAAATATAATGATATAACAATGCATGCACTTCAAAAAACTGAATATAGGAGATGAAATAAGCAAATATTGGTAGAAGTTAGAAATTTGTTTTTGTTTTTTTTTTTTTTTTTTTGAAAAAAGAGAGTTTTGCAATAGTTGAGGCGGATTGGGGGCACCCCACTTCATCTGCTTCCAAATGAAGAGATAAACGACTTCCTTGTCATCGTCCATATCCATAATAAGACCTAGTCAGATAAGCCCTTGGATATTCATTTCGTAAAAAATAATGCACGAAAGCAAGTCTTTCCAAAACCTTACTGAGAGAACCGTTTTAGTTGCTTCCTAATATTTTAGACCTTTCGATTTCGAGAAAGGAAAGATTTGTTTCAGATGTGTTATCAATTAGCTGTAGACCATTTATCGATTTGCTGTCGGAGCGTTTTAATTTTGCTATCGATAGCAAATGTTACTATAACTTATCAATTTATTGTAGTTGAGTTATCGGTTCCGTATCGAAAAGATATCGACTTGTTACCTAAAAGTTATCGATTTGTTATCGGCGTGCTACCAATAAATGATTTCGATTTGTTATCGACAAGTTATAGATTATTGATCGAAAATTTGTCGATATGTTGTCAAAAAGCTATCGATTTGTTATTGAAAAGCTACCAATTTCTTATCGGAGTGTTACCAGTTTGTTATCGTCATGTTTTCGAAAATTGATAGAATTTTTACTATCGGAACTATTTGCTTCTGGTAAATTGACCTACATGTGTTATGAATTAACTTCTACCCCTGGGCGAGCTCTAATTAACTTAAAAGCATTCGTTTTACAAACGTACACCTTTATGTCAGGGGCGTAGCCAGAAAATTGTCTTGGGGGGTTCAAAAAAAATTTCAGTTAAAAAAATAAAAAAAATGTTGTATTTAGCTTTAACATTAAAGTAAATGTATTTAGAATATGATATGAAAAAGGTTACATTAAAATCTCAAGCGCATGCGTCGGCTTTTGTTTGCCATTTTATCTAAAACTTCATCAACGGTAACAATTTGATCACGGTGTATTCTTTGTGATGCACAGCCATTCAATAGATTTTCACTCATCGTGTTTCTCAAATAGTTTTTAATCAGCCTAATCGCATTCCTGTAATATTAATCTTAGATAAATTGATAAAAAAAAACCGAAATACCTCCTTCAGGAATAAGTAGAATTCATGCTTTTTGAGCCTATGCATGAGATCTAATGTATACGTATATAAAATTCAAAAGAAAGAAACTGATGGAAAAGAAAAAAATTTTATTTAAAAAAGTCATATCTACACGGAAAAAACACTAATGTGTTTTTTACATTTTAAAATGTGAAAAACACATTATTTTTCATTTATCAAATAATTTGAATTTTACATTTTTGAAATATGTTTTTGACATGAAAAGAAATGTAGATATTACATTATAATAATGTGTTGGAAAATAATGTCACATTTGCATTATATTTCAAAATAGGAAATGTGTACTTCGAAAAAATGCTGTAAATTTAGTATTATTTAAATGTGGAGAATAAAATCAAAGCACGAAAATTAGTTCGGCGAACAAACAGAACCGTAAGCAATGTTTATGTGTATATTTATATGTAACTTGCCGCCGTGACTTAAGGGCAGAAGAATCATGCAAATATTCAGACGCATGGAGTTTTCATATTTGCCTTTTCATTCCGATGAATGTAATCGCGGTTGAGGCAAACGAGCAAACGCCTGAATTGATTATATTCACGCATGCAATAAGTTGGTTGATTTTAAATCAGTGTCGATTATGTTCATTTAAGCAAGTTGGATCATTAAACACGATCATGTTGCTGAATGTAGTCGAACGTTGTTGTGGTCGATTTTTGCTGTTCTCTGATATGTATGTAAATGGTCGTTAGGCAAATTTACAAGGAAACTTCCTTATGAAATTATAGTAACATGTACATTTGTATATTTAATAAATTGCAGAGTTATTATGAAACAGAATATGATTAAAATATAAGTGTTCACTACGTACATACATATGCTAGCATATTAAAAATATAATATCACCAACAAAGTAAATACGTAGCAGAATTATAAAGAAATTTATTAACATAGACATAAAAACATCAAATATTTGAATTGTAACGACCTAAAAAATCAAATGATCCTGAGGCAAGGGGGGTTTAAACCCCCAAACGTCCTCCCCCGTCTCTACGCCCCTGCTGTATGTTAACGCGCCATTCTTCACGAGTACTTGGTACTCACGCATTTTTTTTACTTATGCACATTCGTACATATTTACATAACTTACTTTATTCTTTAAAGAGCTATAAAAGTAAAAGAAAACTAACAAGGTTGGAGTCAATACTCTCCAAGCCATAAACAAAACAACAAATCATTTGTATCTTTAATCGGCCGCTCACCATAAATCTCCATTTGACATTGCAGATATTTCGAAAATCCATTAGGCTCATTCCACAAATTTATGAAAGCTTCTTTAAAACATACAAAAATCTGCTCACACATAGATTGTACTCACTCCAATATTAAGTTTTTATGCACCCGATTGTTATTCGCTTCTTATTTGCCTATCATTAAGCTACGGCTTAACTTTGTAATTTGGATTGTTGTTGTTCTTTGGTAACGATAATTTTCTACTTTTTTCAAGAAGCCTTATAAGCTTCAATTTAGACAAAAAAATCAGTCGCTGTGACTGTACATAGATTTATTAAATTTAGGCGGTGTATGTGGTTATTAAGAAGGGGCTGCTTATAAAGGTCTAACAAATTTAAAATTTTGGTATTCGGTAGAGGTTTCTCGATTAAAATTTAAATGCTTTTAAAATAAATCATGAAAATTTCAAACCATTTTCCTAACATCCGCCCAAAGTATAACATTTTTGTTATATTGAGTAGAGTTCAAACTGAATGATTGTTTATTGTGTTTAAAGAACATCTCTCTAAAAACTTAAAGAAGATTTGTCCCAAGGGGCAACTTTAGGCTGCCAAATAACCTTCTTAAACAAGAGCATCTCTAACTCTAAAAAAAATTTCTTCAAAAAACTCTATTCTAAAACTTATCAAAGAAGGTTTTGTACTAAAAAAAAGTTGTCCCAGATCTACTCATTATTATCAATTTATCCGTTTAAGAACTGTTTCTTTGTTCTTCTTTCTTTGTGTTCTTTGTTGTAATGCACTGAAAGAAAAATACTGGTAAAATCAACCGAAATACGGGTCAACTCAACCGAAATTTCTGTCAATTTTTATCCATCGCAACAAGATGTTGAATCAACTGCGCACAAATCGTTGATTCGTGATTGACCGTTTTAGTAGTCAAATGAACAAAAAAAAGTTGTTGCGACAGCTTTGAACGAAAGTACCTATGTTGCCATATAAATAAATAAATGTAAGGCGCCATAACCTCCGAAGAGATTTTAGGCCGAATTTCTCTTCCAATTTGCGTCGTGCTCCTTTTAAATTTTCCTTACAAATTGGCGGGACGCGACCTACTTGTTTTATGCCGACTCCGAACGGCATCCGCAAGGCAGATGAGTTTTCTCTGAGAGAATTTCATGGCAGAACCCATGTGAAGCCAGGGTCTTCGGTGTGGTAGGCGGAGCACGCTACCATCACACGGCGGCCGCCATGTAAATACGTAAATATGTGAATACGTAAATATGTGAATACAGAAATACGCATGCTTGCTACATATATATATATGAATATAGAAATGAAAATAGTAGTCACAAAACCAAGGCGAATTCATTACAGGTGGTGTTATCCCATCAGCTGATTGAATCAATGAATATTTTCTTTTGACTTGACATTCTTCCGCACGGCGAATTGGTTGAATTCGCTTTGCCACCAGCTAGTATAGATTCGCCTTGCACAAAACTGATTATCAATTCTTTCAGTTGCAGCTCAGCTCATTCTCAATTCCTTCTCTCGCATATACATAGTTGCCACACTTAATTGTTTCGAACAAAACTTGTAGTATAAATGTTTG
Organism: Eurosta solidaginis; assembly: GCF_040869045.1. Classification (NCBI taxonomy): domain Eukaryota; kingdom Metazoa; phylum Arthropoda; class Insecta; order Diptera; family Tephritidae; genus Eurosta; species Eurosta solidaginis. The sequence continues at coordinate 203,170,716 of NC_090323.1, read as the reverse complement.
ACGTAACATTTTAAAAAGAGAACTTGTAAGTTATAGAAAAGTAAAGAATCAAATCGCAGGAAGGTAATTCACCACTGGAGTAACTTTACATGTAATTCGGCAAGTTTAGTTTTCGTAACACTTTAAGTTGAAACGATTCCAAAACAACTCAAACTTTTATTTTGTCGGAAACATCAACATTAAAAAAGGATTTTTTTTTATCTTATTATATTCGTTCGCGTGAGTGAAAATTCATAAAAACTTGAACAAAATGTTACTAACTTTGGAAAAATCCTGTTCGTTCAAGCAACACTTTTGCAACAAGAGGGCGCAATTTTGCATTTCGCTTGGACGAGAAGTTGCAAAATTGTACCCGATAAATAGGTGTCCCGGTATCTCATAATTTTTGCACAGTAAATTCAAAAAAGGGTTTTTTCGTTTTGTATTGATAACTGAAAAACTAGTTTTTTATTGTTTTCCCATTTTGTGTTTTTTCGATTTGATAGTTTTCTTATTTCGGTGTTTTTTTTTTAACAAGTGGCACCATCGTCATAAGTACAAACTAGAGAGGGCAGTGAGCGTAAAATTCTCTTTGAATTTTGCTCATGTATTGACAGTTGATCGCCGTTGAAATGACTTGTAAGATCAGTTGTGTTAACAGAAAAATCAGTTAGATTGATTAGGAATCTGTCAATTTTACAAAATTTTGTTAACTTAATAGCGACAATTTCTCTTCTGTTGAAATGACTAAACTAAGTTGTTCGCTTGACAAAGAACTCGGTCGAATGAACCATAATTAGATCAATTTCACCGAATCTCCGTTAAGTCAAGAACAACAGAACCGATTTGTTGATTTTACTAGCAGCCTTTCTTTGAGTGGGGTTAAAAATATAACCACGCAAGCACATAACTTTATAAGAACGCCCACGTGAATATCCCAATTGTTTATAAATATATTTGCAGTTCTTACAGATGTGCAGTAAAGGCAAAAAGGGGCAGTAAAAAGGGGCTTATCGTTTTAATTGCCTCTTATGGTAGGATTGCCTACCGAAGGAATTTTATCAGACCTTAACTCGCTGCGGGATCGGCCTCGTAGAACACGGTTCCAAAATGCTCGATTGTTCTTAATTAATCTGGTTCTTTGAAGAGGTTTCACTCTTCTTTGTATCATTTGCCACTTTTCTTATCTGCTTTCAACCTTCATTCTCCACGTCTGACTCACCGCTTCAGCAATATCTTCCCTGGCTTTCAACGCTGCTCCTTCATTCTCTCTCCTTATCTTAGCTTAAAACTAATGAGTGGCTACTCTTGGTCCTACGACCACTTTTCCAACATGTCGGTCTTACTATTCATAGCAGATAATCATAGTCAAGTTATCGGTTTGTTATCAGCTTGTTGTCACCGAGTTATCGTCTTCTTAGTGGTTTCTTATCGGCTTGCTATCGACGGGTTACAGGTCTGCCATCGATTCTATATTGAAGTCTTATCGGTGTCTCTTTTATTACAAGCCGCTAAGTTGGCAATAACAAATCGGTAGCACGCTGATTGCAAGATGATAACACTCCGATAGAAAATTGATAACGTTTCTATATCAAATCTATTGCTCTTCGATAACAAATTGAAAATGCTTGTATGTATAACCAGTTGATAATTTTTCGATAACAAACCGAGAACTTTTTAAAAAACATTTCGATAGCATATCGATAACAAATCAATAATTTTTCTGCAACAAACCGATAATTTGTTTATAAAACATCGATAACCTTTGTTATGGATAGCAAATTTATAACACTTCCAAGGACACTACACTTGTGCTTATACTTACTTTACGCTTATTCCCTCATACCCTTAGCAAAGCTGTTTACACATCAAAAAAGAAGCTCAAAGAACTTCATCAGCAAAGCGCACTTAAGAAATCCTTGCTAAAATATGCCTTTCATTCATAGTCCTCGTTGCAGTAAACTTCCCTTTCGCAAATTACTTCTCTCATTAAATTTATCAAGACTTTCTTCAACTTATAATTACCTTTTGTGGCACTTTAAACTTTCACATGCAATTGGTTGTTAGCTATCGAATGAGTTACACACATAAATACGTAACTCGCTCACGTACGATTATTAGCTGAGTTGCATGTCGAAATTATCTTATCCACCACTTGTGTACAGCAACCAAGCATTTAACGTTTTATGTCAACTCCTTCGGTAGCCACGAACATTTCCATTGTTGTAACATTGTAAGTATTTAGTCGATAGCGTAACTCAAAAAATGGAGAAGAATAAGCAGCAATAGTAACCCTTACTTCCAAGACGTCATAATTGTTAACTTTTAACTTATTTAACTTGCAAAAGTTTTTGCGTGACCACACAAACCACAAATCAGCTTAAATATGTGACCCATTCGGGCTTTGTTCAGCAGCTTGGTTTTGTAGCCGCTTATCCCGCAACGCACATTACCCTTTCCCAATGCCGCAAGGAAATGTAAATATACATAAAAGCTTAAGTACGTACTCATAGCTGGTATTGTTATTAGTGGAGTAGAGTAAGTGGCCGCATTGGTTGTATACCAAGTTTTCACAGAACGCACTACTCGAAATTGTTTATGACAAGTGTTCGTTTATACTAAGCTGTGATAAGCTTGTTGCGCTCAAATTGGGCTTACAAGTTTATAAATATCGGAATGAAACAAATTTTAAAAGCAGTAAAACAACGAATAAGCTATGATGCTCTCAAAAAAATCAAAACGAAAAGAAAAATAGATGAAGACAAAATCTTCTGGGAGTTCCTCGATCAGAGTCCGGGCTGACGTATGGACTGACCATAGAAAAATTGGTCTTAAAGATGAAGGAATCGGATGGTGAAAAAACAAAAAAAGCGTTAGGTGCTACTGACTGCCGGGAGACGGTTTCCAAGATATCGACCGTAGGTGGATCCGTAGGCATTGTCAAGTCTCCGTTCAACCGCATCGTAGATGAATGTTGTAAATCAACAAGCTTCCTACACCCAAAAATTGAGTGGCTTGAAATCGAATGTTTTTAAGCTAACTAGCTTAAAGCATGCTTAAGGCTTGCAGTTAAACCACCACAGAGGTAACTTTACCAAGAACAAATAAGTTCACGCTATTTGAAAAGACCTACATCGGCTCTTTGTCGGTAACGATATTACAGTCGAGATATTGGTTTGCATTCGGTTTGCTATCGACGCTATGTGATAAGCTTGTTATCGATATTTGTTTCATAACAAACAGTCGTCCATAGAAAATCGATAACACGACGTTAAAAAATTGGCAACACTTAAATGACAAATCGATAACTTTTCTATAACAAACCAATATTTTTTTATAACAGTTCAGTAACTTTTAAAAATCAAATCGTTAACGTTTTAATAACTAGCGATAGCGATAACTCTTCGGTGACAATCGTCGAAAAGCCCATTAGAAATTGGTAACATAACGTTAACTTTTGGTAACATATCTATAACTTTTCGATAAATAATCGAAAATCTTTCGACAGTCAATGAATAACATTTTGATAACATCGATAACTCTTCCATAAATAAACTGAATTTTTTCGATACTAAATCGATAACTTTCCGATAATGTTTTATACGTAGTCGATAGATTTTCGATAACAATTTGATACATTTTTGATGACTAATCGACCAATAAACAATAACTTTTCAATTTCAAGTCGATAGCTTTTCGCTAACAAGTGGATAATATTTTTGGTAATAAAACGATAACACGCGAGGAACAAATTGATAACTATCCCATAATAAATCGTAATTTTTGATAACATGTTCGATAGCAATTCGATAAGTTTTTGTTGACAAATAGTCGATAATTTTTTAATAACAAGTCGTTAGCTTTTCGATTACTAATCGATAACTTTTTGGTAAGGAAACGATAACACGCGAGTAACAAATTGGTAACTCTTCGATAACAAATCGATAATTTTGTGAAAACATCGATAATTTTTCGACAATCAATCGATATATTTTCTATAGTAGATTGATATCCTTTCGATAACAAACCGATAACTATTCGATAAAAAAATAACGAATGACAAACTTTGTTATCGTTAACAAATTCGATAACCAATCGATAACTTTTTTCCTTTACTTTCTTTACTTTACTTTACTTTCTTTATTTTACTTTGCTTTACTTTACTTTACTTTACTTTGCTTTACTTTACTTTACTTTACTTTACTTTACTTTACTTTACTTTACTTTACTTTACTTTACTTTACTTTACTTTACTTTACTTTACTTTACTTTACTTTACTTTACTTTACTTTACTTTACTTTACTTTACTTTACTTTACTTTACTTTACTTTACTTTACTTTACTTTACTTTACTTTACTTTACTTTACTTTACTTTACTTTACTTTACTTTACTTTACTTTACTTTACTTTACTTTACTTTACTTTACTTTACTTTACTTTACTTTACTTTACTTTACTTTACGTTACTTTACTTTACTTTACTTTACTTTACTTTACTTTACTTTACTTTACTTTACTCTACTTTACTTTACTTTACTTTACTTTACTTTACTTTACTCTACTTTACTTTACTTTACTTTACTTTACATTACTTTACTTTACTTTACTTTACTTTACTTTACTCTACTTTACTTTACTTTACTTTACTTTACATTACTTTACGTTACTTTAATTTACTTTACTTTACTTTACTCTACTTTACTTTACTTTACTTTACTTTACTTTACGTTACTTTACTTTACTTTACTTTACTTTACTCTACTTTACTTTACTTTACTTTACTTTAACTTTACTTTTTTTTCTTTATTTTCCTTTTCTTTATTATCCTTTCCTTTCCTTTCCTTTCTCTTTCCTCTCCTTTCCTGTCCTATTCTTTCCTATCCTTTCTTTTCCATTCCCTTTATTTCCTTTCCTTTCCTTTCTTTTCCTTTTTTTCCTTTCCTCTCCTTTCCTTTCCTTTCCTTTCCTTTCCTTTCCTTTCCTCTCCTTTCCTTTCCTTTCCTTTCGTTTCCTTTCCTTACCTATCCTTTCCTATTCTTTCCTTTCCTTTCAGTTCCTTTCCTATCCTTTCATTTAGTTTCTTTTCCTTTCCGTTCCTTTCCATTTCATTCCTTTCCTTTCATTTCCTTTCCTTTCCTTTCCATTCCATTCCTTTCCTGTCCTTTCCTTTCCTATCCCTTACTTTCCTGTCCCTTCCTTTCCTTTCCTTTCCTTTCCTTTCTTTTCCTTTCCATTCCATCCCTTTCCTTTTTTCCTTTCCTTTACTTTATTTTCCTTCCTTTCCTTTGATTTCCTTTCCTTTCGCTTTCTTTTCTTTCCTTTCATTTCATTTCCTTTCCTTTCATTTCATTTCCTCTCCTTTTCTTCCCTTTCCTTTACTTTCCCTTCCTTTCTTTTCATTTTCTGTCCTTTAATTTCCTTTCCTTTAATTTCCTTTCCTTTTCTTTCTTTTCTTTTCCTTTCCTTTCCTTTCCTTTCCTTTCCTTTCCTTTCTTTTCCTTTACTTTCCTTTCCATTCCTTTGCTTTCCTTTCCTTTCCCTACCTTTCGTTTCCTTTCCATTACTTCCCTTTCCTTACCTTTCCTTTCCTTTCCTTTCCTTTCCTTGCCTTGCCTTTCCTTTCCTTACCTATCCTTTCCTCTCATTACCTATCCTTTCATTTTGTTTCTTTTCCTTTCCTTTCCTTTCTTTCCATTTCATTCCTTTCCTTTCATTTCCTTTCCTTTCCATTCCATTCCATTCCTTTCCTTTTTTTCCTTTCCTTTCCTTTCCTTTCCTTTTCTTTCCTTTAATTTCCTTTCCTTCCCTTTCGTTTCCTTTCCTTTCCCTTCCTTCCTATCATCTCCTATCCTTTCACTCACTTTCCTATCATTTCCTTTCATTGCTTTTCCTTTCCTTTCTTTACCTTTCGTTTCCTTTCCTTGCCTTTCGTTTCCTTTCTTTTTCTCTCCTTTCCTGTCCTATCCTTTCCTTTCCATTCCCTTTATTTCCTTTCCTTTCTTCTTCTTTCTTTTCCTTTTCTTTCCTTTCCTCTTCTTTCCTTACCTTTCTTTCACTTTTCTTTCATTTTTATCCGGACGAATAGCCACTTCCTTCTTAGTAAATAATATGAAAAGTTACATGTCCCAAATCATAGAAACTGAGTATGGAATGCTCCCATCCACTTTACTCTTCGTTTTCCTTTTTATTTGAGAGCTAGCCACCATTTAAATAAGTTTAATTACTCGCATTGTATTTTACTTTCAATAAACTCAACTCATTTAATGGTCGCTATAACTTTTGGACGAATCGGCAGTTCCCACTCGCTAGAACATACATACACATACATACATACATACGACTACGAACTGCATACGAGTACGTGTAAGTAATATGCAATGAATAAAGTGTTTGTTGTAAAGTGTAAAGTTTTATGGCGTCTTTGTCTTCACACAGTTGCTATTGCAAGCTTTGTGGTGGGATGCAGTTATTTAAGTACTTCATGCACAATTGTTAGTATTACTCGTAGGCGCCTGCTTTCATATACTTTTTTTTTGTTACCCGAGTGCTTAAATTGGCTACAAACGTATGTACATACTCGTATGTATGTATGTGCGAGTATTCGTGACTACTTATGTTCTCCCTTGCGTACTTACCGCAACTGCAATGATTTGTCGCCGATCGAAAGAATTACATTTCCATTTCCTTTACCAATTGGCGTTATCACACACAGTTCCTTGCTTCCTTATATTCTTCTCAGGCTTACTTGCAGCTACTTTTATGTGCAAGAGTACTCATGTGTTGTGTGGAAGTATAACACAAATGGGCATATGATATGATAGCTTTATATTCTTCTTGTTAAATCTTAATTTTATTTTCAAATTGGTTACTTCCTATTTAACATACTCCTTGCTCCATATTTTAAACTTATGAGGGTGGCGTGATAAAGTAAAATGGTAATGTAATTTTTTGATGTGTGAACATTTGTGCCCACAGTATAGAGGAATCCAGCAACATTGTTAAATTTATAAGAGCATAGTTAGAGAACGTTATCCTTCTCTCAGGAAGTGCACATTAACCAAATAGGAACAAATAAATAAAAAAAAATGAAGAAGATGCCAGAGTTGGAATCAATCTGCCTCCGAAAATTATTCTCAAACTGCTAATTTATCGTTCCACTCTCGTAGCACTTCCTCCAATTTCACCAATTTCTTCCATGACCATTTCTTAAGCATATGAGCTTCATACATATGTAGACATTTCTGCATATTTTTGGCGTGAAGTGTGGTTTTGTTCAGTTGAATTTATGAATATTGTTTAAGAGTTTTTTTGCTTTTTCTTCCCCACCTTGCATGTATGTGTTTTTAGGCAAGCGAGAAGACATTTTCGAAAAGAGCGCCCAATGTTGGGCACTCAGCGCTGCACCAATACTATTTTATTGTAACAACCGCGACCGGTGATCGTTAAGGTTGGTTGATGGAATATTCTTTCTTCTCACTGGATGTTGTTATTCCTATACCTGTATATTTGATTGAAGATGCTCTGAACTGAAGCGATGCCGCTATCCAGCCATGGAATGCAGAAATAGATGATAGAAAAACCTAAGGTTTATTTGAGTGGTCCCCTCAGATTATGGATTAGGTGGTGTGAGCCACAAACCATTAATTAGAGGCTGAAGAAAAATACTACGACAATAAAAACAAGAGCGAAGTGAAGAGGGGGACAAAAAATAAAAGAGCAAGATCGAGAAGAAGAAGAATATAATACATAAAAATAGCGAAAGAAGATAACGAATGCCTAAAAGAAAAACAAAAAATGTTAGAGCTAAAATAATAAACAGAAGCAGACCAGTCGCACGTTCTGTGTTCATGTCCTGCGCTCGCCAGGTCAAGGCTCCAGCTATTACGGGCGGCAGAGTTGCCAGATCTTGAGGCAACAATTAAGCTGGGTCCTAGAAAACAGCTAGTATTTGCCAAGAGGACGGAGTTATTCTATAACATTTGCACCTGATTGGGGTTCTTCCGTTTGGCCGTCAAACAAATTCTGGTAAAACTACGTAGAATCCCGCTTCTTTAGCAGTCGAGACTCTGGCGACCCCAAGCTCCTCATGGAACTACGGAGTGAGGCGGGATGGCCTGGAAAGTTCAATTTGGTCATACTAAATCATTCCCGAGATGTTGAAGCTTGTACCTTAATGGTGCTTGTTTCTGAAATGTACCGAATCTATTTCCGGCAAAGGACCATCAACATCGATAAGACTCCCCAAAATCTTCGGAGAGAAAGGAAAGAAACGTCCGAAGAATGATAGGAAGAGAAGAAAAAACGATTATGCAAGATGAAAACTAAAAGGGAGAAAGGACTAGGGAAGAAAAATATGAAAAACCAGTGAAGAGAAAAGGAAAAAGTAAGACGATCACGAAAAGAGGAACTAAAAAGTAAACTAAACTAAAAATAAGACTGCGAAGAAATAGCAATAACAGGAGGAAGAAAAAATACTTAATTGGAGAATAAGGATTAGAAGCAAGAAATAAGACTGAGAAGAAGAAAAAAAGGGCAGAAAAAAGAAAGAGAATGGAGAAAAAATAAGAAAGGAAAATTAAGTAAAGAAAAAGTAATAACGAGTGGAAGAAAAGAATGATAGATAGCAAAAAATTTAGAAGGAATAGAAGTAGAAGAGAAAGAAAATAAAAAAAATATTTAAGAGTAAGTAGAAGAAGCAAAAACAAAGAAGAAAAAGAATAAGAATATGAAGAAGGATACAAATACAAAAAAGGATAAAAACACAAAGAACGATCAGAACATGAAGAGGGATAAGAATATGAATTAAAATAAGAATATGAAAGAGGATAGGAATATGAAGAAGAATAAGAATATGGAGAAGGATAAGAATATGAAGAATGATAAGAATATGAAGGAGTGCAGGTATTCGAAGAAGGATAAGAATATGAATTAAAATAAGAATATGAAGAAAGTATAAGAACACGATGAAGGATAGGAATACGAAAAAGGATAAGAATATGAAGAAAGGTAATAATATGGAAAAGGATACGAATATGAAAAGGAATACAAAGGAGAAGAAAAAAAAAAGAACAAGGAGAAAAATATAGAAAGAGATAAAAAGAAGAAAATGATGATGATGATGACCAAGAAGAAGAAGAAGAAGAAGAAAAAGAAGAAGATAAAATAGAAGAAAAAGAAGTAGAAAAAGGGGAAAAAGCAGAAGAAATAGAAGAAAATGAAGAAGAGGTAGAAAAGAAAGATGACTAGTAGAAGAGAAGATGAAGAATAACAAAATGTTATTGAAAAGAAGGAAAAAGAAAAACATGAAATAACGATAAGAACGAAATATGAAGAAAAAATAAAAAGTAACTGTGAGGAAACAAACGGAATACTGAAATAAGTAGAGGGAGAAAACAAAAATCAGTAGGAGCAGAAGAAAAATCAGAAGAAGCAGAGTAAGAGATGAAAAATACGAAGAGCAAGAAAATGGGACACAAGAAGACGTGGAGAAAAAAAGAAATAAATCGCTTCATTATGCCAACTGTATTACTGAGCAGTCGTCAAAAAGCGCCACTGAGACCATCACCCACTCTAACTGAAAAAGGTAAGTTTCTTGAAAGGAATTTTTTCACAATACGGGACGAAGAAGAACTAAATTTGAAAGCAATTGTACATTTCCAAAGCATCTTACTAACTGCAATATCTTTGGTGACACGTTTACAAGATTGTCTCCGATTTTGTTGCTATTTATGTTCTTACCTGCGCTTATCGCAAAGAAAGTTTGTTGCAAGCCCACAATACAAATAAAATCCAGCAAAATAAGTACAATAAAACAAGCTCAGCGCTGCTGCTGTTACAGCGACAGTAACAATGTTAAGCGTTAGCTTAGGGTCAAAACTTTCTGGTGCCATAAAAGTTTGTGTCGGCTACTACGCCATTGCCGTTAATGTCGTCGCATAGAGTGTGCGCTGAACTGCCAGACAAAAGTGGACAATATAAAAGTTTGTCTTATAACTACAACTGACATACTTGCATACTTTTAGGGGCAATGTACGGTTATCTGCGCGCAACAATTTCTCAACTCTTTTTCTATACAATTTATAGGTTAGTTTTGTATCCCTTTGAAATGCTTTGTTGTGCAATATTTTCGTAAATTTACTGTTACATTGTGTGTTTGTTTGGTGTTATTGTATTGGAACTTTTCATATTTTTTTTCTTATTGCGTTTGTTGTGCTCTTCGCGTAACACTTTTGGGGTTATGCATTTTTTTATAAATTTTTCGTCTCAAAGTTTTGTTGGAAAAACTGTGTAAAAGTTGACACTTTCATAAAATTAAATTGCCATCGGCCGTGAGCCACATGTTACTACGTACCGACAATCTATTATATTTCATACTTTTTAGCATACAGGCGGATCGCAGGAAATTTTGGGTGGTGAATGGGGAACGGTAGTTCAGCTTCACCGGTTGTTCGGCATAACAATGTTAAAGGGAGGGCGTACTTTGAAAGGGGCTAGTGAACTTGGGTATTTTGGGTCACATGGGTAAAGTGATGTGGTCTATGGGAAGGTGAGAATGATGATTTTCTAGCGTGGAGCTTCTTTACACCTACTTTACTCTGTACTGTTGTGGTTAACTGGCTACAGCAACTTGCTCAGCGAAGGAGCGCCGTAAAAGTGGAATGACTTACAAACCGATCCGAAATAAGTAAATCCTAGAGGCTGCAGATTACTGCAGCGTCTTTTGGGCGGAAATTAAAGCCATGAAGTAAGCAGCGGAAATTCTGGAGGAAGCGTGCTTAAGCTGCAGTCGCGTGAATATATACATATATTGATAGTCAGGCGGCGAGTAAGGCGAATAATCTCACACAGTACTTCAGCAAAAAGTGTGTTAGAATGCAAAGAAGGATTGGAAAAACTTCGCCCAGTTCGCACCATAGATCTATTCTAGTTCCGGGTCAGGCAGGAGAGGCGTGGACACAGGCGCAACGCTGCAAAATTTCTAAGATCATGTGCAAAGCCTAAGATATTAGACTCAAAAATTGTCTGATGTCTCTGAAGAGAGATGGGCATACTAATTGGACATTGCCTTTTGGCGTCACATGCTTATAAGTTAGGTCTCGTCAGTAATAGGAGGTGTAGGAAGTGCGAGCGGCAGGGAGACACGGTTGAGCACGTTCTGTGCTCGTGTCCTGCGCTCGCCTGGTCAAGGCTCCAGTTATTAGGGGCGGCAGAGATGCCGCAATTAAGATAGGCCCTAGAAAACTTCTTGTATTTGTCAAGGGGATGGAGTTATGCTATAATATAAGTCCTGGTACCTGATTGGGATTCTTCCGTTTGGTCGTCAAACAAATTCTGGTAATACTTTGGACACATTCACTCTATGGAAGGCCTTTATTGACCGGCCAGTTCAACCTGACCTATAAACCGAGAAAAGATTCGCTATCAGAAACCGGAAAACTCTCCTCAAAACGATACGTTAAATAAAGAGTTGTGAAGACATCTGGCTTCTTGACAAATGCTAGAACTTTCCATGTTGCTTATGATAAAATTGCCATGTCGATACCCTTTTATGCTGTAGTGGTATGGTGGATCCCTCTGAGCTTACAATATAAGAATAGATGATTGTGGTTGAAAGTGGGGTCCTTTTGTCGAGGCGGTCGCCCTGAATCGGGGTACCAAACCGTTATGCTCACCAAAAGAATCATACCGCCTTTCTATCGGATCTACAGTGAAGTTCAGTCAAAAGTTGCAGTTCTTTTAGTAACTTCAGGAAACGTTTGGATCTGAATGACTTCGTCTCGAGCAAGGAATGTGCTATTGATTTAGTTCTTCAGTTGGACTAATTGGGTTCATTTGATAGCACATAAGCGGTTGGAGATAGTTTTCATGGCTGACGTCTCTTCTTGGCTCCACAGTTGGTTCGTAATTGATCGCACTCTCGAATTTGCGTTATTAATCTTGCGTGTAGTTGTGACACATTTACTCACGAAATGTATAGTTTCAATGTATGAAAATGCCTATCCTTAGTCTAGAGGTTCATGTCTGAGTTCGATCATTACAAAGTCACTGCACATCAAAGCAATTGAAGGCTATATTAGTTTAGCCTAGGATGAAAACATCTTGCAAACGCACACTTTGCTTAACTAGATACATGGTGTGTGCCGACTTGCTCCTTTTGCTGACAAAAACTGAAGCCGCAACTGATTACATTGAAGGTGCAGAGAAATCACTAGGCAAGAGATGTCAGCTGCTTGTGGTCTAGTTCTCATGTTTTCCCCATACGAAAGTGCACAGTTGATACTCAAATTAGTGGACCTTAGATGAGACGGTTAAAATCTTCTTCCGAAGTTTCTTTCTTTTTTCTTGTAACGGTTGCCGATATATCTTCTCGCTGAAGAGAGAGACACGCAATATGCGATATAGGAAGGTAAAATGCTGGGGATCAGCAGCACTGCAGAAAATTGGTCTGTGGAACCCATGCTTAAAACCACCAAACGGAGAGGTCGACTTCTATCTGACTAAATTTTTAACAGAAAACGGTTACTGCCTAAAATACCTCCAGAGAATGGAAAAAATTGAAACCCCGAATTGCCTGTGCTGCGACAAAACAGACGATGTACGATACACCTTCTTTAAACGAAAATACTTCGTCCAACAACGCAGGAGGGTAAAAGACAGCTGGCGACCTAGTCCCGGTCGGTGTCATGAATATCGTGACCAGGCTAAACGACAGCTGGGATACGGTCTTAGCAAAAAAGACCATTAGTGTGAGAATAGCCGTGTAACCACGTACCCAAAGTAATGCTTAATACGGTCCTAAGTACGGAGTATCACGTGAGCTGTGAAAGATTGGGCTTTGGGGGTAGCACTTCACGAGGTCCGATCCGGGATTATGCACACTGCTTAAGTTCATTCAACCGGCGACTGCCGTACCGTATGCCCTGGGTTCACACCCCGGGCAAAGCAACATAAAAATTTTAGAAATAAGGTTTTTCAATTAGAAGAAAATTTTTCTAAACGGGGTCGCCCCTCGGCAGTGTTTGGCAAGCGCTCCGAGTGTATTTCTGCCATGAAAAGCTCTCACTGAAAACTGCCTTGCAGATGTCGTTCGGAGTCGGCATAAAACATGTAGGTCCGGCCGATTTGTAGGGAAAATCAAGAGGAGCACAACGCAAATGGGGAGGGAAGCTCAGCCTTAGATCTCTTCGGAGGTTATCGCGCCTTACATTTATTTTTTTTTAAGGTGCCAGCCCGTTCGTCGCGCGAAAAATAACATGTCGAGCCTTCATCCTCACCGCTAGATAAGTTGATCACTAGTTAATTTGTTTTCAGTTGAAGTTATAAGCCAAGCTCGTGAAGAATGTTTTTTTCCAAAACTTGTTTACGTGTTATCTTCCAAGTAAGAATAATGAGGGGCCGACCTACCCGCGATTTGGTTTAATAATACGCAGATCTTCCTTGGAATTATTGCGAGAGAAAAACAGTATTCGCGATTTGCATCAAAAGACCTGTTTACCGTCGCGTCCAGGTAAGAATACTAGGAAACATTTTTAAGCGGAAAATTTGATGCCTCGAATATACCGGGCAATGAGATGTCTGACGAAGTTGCAAGAGGGGGCACATCCTTGAATCCTGCTACCACTCTGGCCTGAATGGGACGCGAGACGCACAAAAAGTCTCCTTGTTCTTGGTAGGGCGGGGGGGGGATATCTCTGGTGGTGGGACTTATATAGCAATAGGGAGGCACGCACAATGGCTGGGTGCCCCCTATAATGATTTTGCAGGAGCTGCAAAGACGAAGAGAAGATAGAAACAGTCAAACATTTTCTGTGCAATTGTCCAGCGCTTTGGCACAAGAAGAAGAAATCTCTGGGATCTTCCTTCTTTGTCGATCTGGCTATGTTGGAAGCTAAGAAACTCCTGACGTTTGCTGTATCGACCTGTTGGTTTGAGTAGGGGAGAGATCCACGTGGTATCACAATGGGACCTAACCTAACCTAACCTAACTTAAGTTGATGCCATTACAGATTCTTTTAGAGGCTGTATAATTTAAAAGTCATCAAACGTCCGCTGAATGCTGCCCCTGCTGCGGTGTGCAGTCAGCAGAACTTTTAAGATGCCCCTCTAAACCTCATTTGTCCACTCTAGAATCGGACCCTCAAGTGAACTCTGTCACACGGAAATCATGCAAAGCGCGTTAGTAATGCTAAATCGGCTTTTCTGCGGCAGTCGAAGGTTTGGGATGTCGCACCAAACCAACAACGAGACTTTACGCTATCTTCCTCTTATTAAACTCCCAGACCTCCGTTCGCCGCAGCCTGTCTACGCCACTGAATGCAACGTTCAATACGTCACCACCTTAGAGAAACCACCGCAGTTTCAGTGTTAGTGTCTCTCCATCGAACAGCAATAACAACAACAACAAAAACAGCAACAACAATGTATTAGAAGTGACAGTTTTCAATAAAAAAGAATTTGCATTATGCCACATAAGCCACAGTCATCCGTTTGCGGGAAATGTGGCATCGGCGCCGTCACACAAATTCACACTCAAACATTGTTGCATGTCGGCTGTCACAAAAATGTGTAAAGTTTCCATTCAAGTATGTGAATCCAATCGAATGGTCTGATAGTAGTATGAGAAAGTTCCATGTGACAAAAGTTATAAGCAAATGTTTGTGGTGAGCGGGTGCGTCAAATATATAAAAGCGTCAACGCTAAATCCGCCGGTATGGCGCTGCGACATGATTGTCGCTCTGTTGGATTTCACTCGACTTTTGTTGGGACTATGGTTTCCTGTCGCCTCCTGCTGTTTCCTGTTGCTGATGCTCTGCTATAAGTTTGTGGCAACAGCGAAGGAATGAGGCCCAATACTGTCGATTTAGCAGGCGGCAACAGGCACTTTTTTTTACACTCAACTCTCGTGCTGCGCTCACACGGCTGTTGTTCGTCCTAGCAGTGCCACATCTGTCATGTGACAAATTCGCGCAGAGTTGAGGAAACACCATTTATGTGTGCCACGTATGTGTGTGTGACGTATGTATGTGTGGACGCTCTTCACTAAAATATGATGTGAGCAGAAAAGCCGATTACTGAAGCTAAAAGGAAAGTTCGGTAATTCTGGCGTGTGGGTGGCTGGGTGGAAGTCGTTATTCTTCTTCTGCACAGTGGTGTGTAAGTAGAAATACCGAAGCATATTGTTATAATTGCAGATATATATTAGGTCCAAACCCAAGCCCTAGTTCAAATGCACAGATACCAGTACATCAAGCTCACGGTTTGGTCAAGAATTTCTTTCCCTTAAATATCCCAAACTGGGATCTTCGTCTGTTTCCTCTTTTGAATAAAGAATGAGCAGCTGCAGAATCTATTTTCTCGCTGATACCGTCAAAGCTTTTATTCTTGGCCATCATCCTCCCCAGTTTAGGAGTTCCTTTAATCGTTATGTCAAATGGTGTTTCGCGCGCATTGAAA
Organism: Eurosta solidaginis; assembly: GCF_040869045.1. NCBI lineage: Eukaryota > Metazoa > Arthropoda > Insecta > Diptera > Tephritidae > Eurosta > Eurosta solidaginis. Next base: position 203,155,282 of record NC_090323.1, on the reverse strand, counting down.
CCAGCCGCTGGTCTTCAGTGATATCAACTTAAGCTAAACGATGATGTTGCCAGCTAGAGGATATACAGTTGGTATAGGACAGGTGTCTCCATTTCATAGCACAATTGTGCTCTCATTGTGTATGCTGAAGGGCAATCACTATAAATTGTTGAAGACCCATGGTCTAAGACAAGATTTTGCGAAGATTGTAGAGATGATTGGAACCGCGTGGTATTGCGAGTGATTAGACGTTTTGTCTGTTTTATCATAGTCCATATCTGGCAGTCATTCCGAATCAACAGGATCAATGTTTTATTTTTCTTTAGTCTCGTGCGTGCCTTGGGTCGCAGGTGCACGTTCCTTCGTTACCAAAAAAGCGGAAGCATAGATGTAGTCAAAAATATAGAAAAAGGGTTTTCAATTGGAAAAGAGATTTTCTAAGTGGGCGTCGCCCCTCGGCAGTGGTTTGGCAAACACTCCGGTTGCATTTCTGCCATGATAAGCTTCTCAGTGAAAACTTCTCTCTCAACTCTGGCAGGTATTCGAAATAAACAGTATCAAAACATTATTTTTCGTGGACGTTCTGTGCTTTCTTTACGATGAGCTCTGCTACGTTCTTTACTGGCAGTCAAGTAAAACATCCCGATTAGTTATAAAGTTGAACTGTACTCGACAAAAGTTGTCGCTTGTAACAGAAATACGCTTCCTTAGTCAGCTTCAGGCCAATTTGTCACAGGAAAGCAAATGAATCAGTTCTGTTAGCCTGCACACTGTATCTATCTTTGTCACTCGCGGTCCGGCAAACAGAGCTTCCAGATGGTTTGGTTTACTCTTACGTGGACGCTTCCTTACTCAGCCTCTGGCTAAATAGAGCTATTCGAAGATTGGAAGGCCAATTTGTCACAGTTTGAGTGAGTTCCGTTAGTCTGTGCGACACACTTGCCAGATGGATGCCACTGGATCAATCTCTGTCACTGGCAGTATACCCAATAGGGCGTCGAAATGGTTTGATTTACCCTTACGTGAACGCTTGCTTACTCAGCCGCTGGCTAAGTAAAGCTGTTCGTAGATTGGAAGGCCAATTTGGCGCTGTTATAGTTGTTGTTGTTGTATTAACGCTAAAGACACTCCCCGAAGGCTTTGGGGAGTGTTATCGATGTTGATGGTCCTTTGCCGGATATGGATCCGGCACGTTCCGGTAACAAAGCACCAATAAGGTACTAGCCCGACCATCTCGGGAACGTTTAATATGATCACATTCAACCTTCTAGGCCACCCCGCCTTCTCCACACTCTAGTTCCATGAGGAACTTGGGGTCGCCAGAGCTTCGCCTGCTAAAAATTTGTATGACCCACAGGATGTAACAGGATTCTCCTCACGTAGGTGAGGTTGACAATTGGTTTGCGGAAGCTTTGAAGCAATAAAGCTTTGTATTTCGCCTATAGGGCTCTAAGTCAGTTCTCTTAGCGTTTCCGTCGCACTTGCCAAATCGACCCATGCTAATAAGTCATTCCACTGGATCTATCTCTGTCACTGGCGTTATGGCCAATCTGGGTTCGAGATGGTTTGGTTTACCCTTACGTGAATCGGCCTACGGACTTTACAGACTGTTGAATCTAGATAGTATTCGATGCCGTGCCAAAGCAGATTTTGGTTGCAAGGAAATGGAGCTCTGAACAAATAATGTACTAAGTCGTATCGGAACACATAAGCGAGGTTTTTTTTAGAAACTGTGAGGTGTAACTACCTTCAGGTTCAACTTACGGTAGCGTTATTATCTGCCGTACAAGGCAGAGCTCTTAAGATTGCGCATTCAAAGTCATCAGCGTTCCTTTGAATTCCGGTCGTCGAATTAGCGAAGGTCTCTTTTCTCTACTTTGTAAAGACAGGAATAACTCTGCCGATGATTAGGTAGCCAATAGGTTGCCGGTATAATTGAGATTAAAGTCATAAACGCTTGACTGCTGAGTGCACTGTCGGAATATTCTGCTGGCGCAGCAATTGCGTCATCGGGTTAATGTTTGTTTGGGACATAGTACGCATACTGTATTTGTTATGTACGTCTGGGTCAGTAGACGCATACTGCTTTGGTTTTGCATATTTAAGAGGAGGCAGAAGTCAGCGCGTTTAATTAGCTTTTAACCATTCGCGTTTCTATAAGATTTTGAACGAGGCCTTAACTTCATAAAAATCTTGACTTAATAGAAAAAAAATAGGTCTCATGTTTAACACAAAATTAACGCCTTTCTTACACACTGTGTGCTGTCAAAATCTTAACTTTTTTTCATTTTGCCTTGCCGCCCTCCTTCTGCGTTTTTTTCCGCCTGTCACTTAAGCTTTGATGGACAATCGATAAGTTGACAATAATCAAGTTTAACAGGTGCAAAGCTAAAAGGCTTTCGAAGTTGAGACTTCCCGTCAAGCTCCCTTTGCGATTTCGTATAATTTTGCTTGTCATCCTTTAATGAATCAATGACTTTTGCTATTTTGAAGTTTGATTTCCCAGTTGGCTATATGTCCACAAATGTATTGCTTTGATGATTGCAGCGAGAAACATACGCTCAGTGGGATGGTATGAGTGCTAAACAGAGCTCCCGAATAACTCACAACCGATTCGAGAGGTCGCATGCTAATAATTATTGCAATATAAATATATTTCGATCAGCGTATAGCGGTTAAACTTATTACAATGATTCCGCGGTTTCTCTCCTAGATAAATCTTCATTAATATCACCCATCCTTCATTCGCTTATATCGAACACTTTTTTTTTAAATTTTCATAAAAATAGAATATGAACTGCCTTGTTTATAATGGAACCAGTCTGACTTAGTTGGCTCTCAGAAAAGAAAATATTCCCCAGCAAGCCTTTTCCCATACTGCTTGAACAACTTGTTGTGCTCAAGATGCCACGCCAATGCCAATAATCATTCCCCTTGCGTAGTAGGTCTGTGATTTGATAGGAGCTTTAACTGGCAGTGATCGTCATGCAACCTAACATACATATCTGAGTTCCTCCTTTTGGACTCGATTTGAAAAATTGCACCGTCCGTTTTATTTGATAAATGTTAGGTTGAACTGGCCCGTCAATAAAGACTTCATATAGACTGAATGTGTCCATAAAGTTACCAGAATGTGTTTGACGACTAAACGGAAGAACCTCAAACAGGTGCCAGAACTTATGTTATAGAATAACTCCGTCCTCTTGGCAAATATCAGAAGTTTTTTAGGACCCAGCTTTATTGATGCCTCAAGATGTGGCAGCTCTGCCGCCCTAATAGCTGGAACCTTGACTTGGCGAGGGCAGACCTGAACACAGAACTTGCTCAACCGTTTCTTCCTGCAGCTCACACTTCCTACACTTGCTGCTACTGACGAGGCCTAACTTATAAGCATATGACGCCAGAAGGCGTCAGTCAGTCAGTATGCCTATCGTGAGTCTTAAGTAGTCTGTCTTCAGAGATATGAACCACTTTGTGAGTCTAATATCGTGGGCTTTGCACATGATCTTAGAAATTCTGCAGCCCCTCGCTTTTGTTCACGCCTTTCCTGCTTGATGGATCATATGCAACTCCTCTCTCCCTTGCCCTGACAGTAGTGCAGCGAATAAAAACCAAAAAACTTTTCTGGCTAGGTCATGTTATGAAAATGGACAAAGACGCTCCAGCCAATAAAGCATTTCCATCGATACCGTTGTTTGAAAGCAGCGGAAGGACTATACCACCACTGAGCTGGAAGTGGCAGACGAGACTTGACCTCCCTTGGTGCTCCCAATTGGCGTCAGTTATCGCAAAACAGGGAGAGCTGACGTGACGTGTTACGAAACGTCCAAAATTGCATAAGGAGTTAAGCTCCAATAAATGATGACGAGTCGGACCCGTGCGCATCTTGCGCAACAAATATAAGAGTCTCATATCAAATATCAACAGAAATCAGCTGTTCTATCAATCAAACATCTATAAACTTACATACGATTACGCTGCCATCTGACGAATGCTAGCGACTGACGGTAATGTAGTGTTAGTTCTAATCAAATATTCACAATAGTGCCATAGTACAAACAGATTTAGTTTATTTTTATACTCAGCGTGCTTTGCACACAGAGTATATTAACTTTGATTTGATAACGGTAGAATGTACAGGTATAAAGGAATCGAGATAGATATAGACTTCCATATATCAAAATCATCAGTATCCGTCCGTCCGTCCGTTAACACGATAACTTGAGTAAATTTTGAGGTATCTTGATGAAATTTGGTATGTAGGTTCCTGGACACCCATCTCAGATCGCTATTTAAAATGAACGAAATCGGACTACAACCACGCCCAATTTTTCGATATCGAAAATTTCAAAAACCGAAAAATTGCGATAATTCATTACCAAAGATGGATAAAGCGATGAAACTTGGTACGTGGGTTGGCCTTATGACGCAGAACAAAAAACTAGTAGAACTTTGGACAATGGGCGTGGCACCGCCCACTTTTAAAAGAAGGTAATTTAAAAGTTTTGCAAGCTGTAATTTGGCAGTCGTTGAAGATATCATGATGAAATTTGGCAGGAACAATACTCCTATTACTATATATGTGCTAAATAAAAATTAGCAAAATCGGATGAAGAACACGCCCACTTTTAAAAATTTTTTTTTTAAATTCAAATTTTAACAAAAAATTTAATATCTTTAGAATATATAAGTAAATTATGACAACATTCAACTCCAGTAATGATGTGGTGCAACAAAATACAAAAATAAACGAAAATTTCGAAATAGGCGTGGCTTCGCCGTTTTTCATTTAATTTGTCTAGAATACCTTTAATGCCATAAGTCGAACAAAAATTTACCAATCCTTGTGAAATTTGGTAGGGGCATAGATTCTACGATAACTATTTTCTGTGAAAATGGGCGAAATCGGTTGAAGCCACGCCCAGTTTTTATACACAGTCTACCGTCTGTCCTTCCGCTCGGCCGTTAAAACGATAACTTGAGCAAAATTTATCTTTAATAAACTTAGTTCACGTACTTATCTGAACTCACTTTATCTTGGTATAAAAAATTGCCGAATTTCGACTATGACCACGCCCTTTTTTTCGATATCGAAAATTACGAAAAATGAAAAAAAAAAAAAAAATGCCATAACTCTATACCAAATACGAAACAAGGTATGAAACGTGGTAATTGGATTGGTTTATTGACGCAAAATATGACTTTAGAAAAAACTTTGTAAAATGAGTGTGACACCTTAATAGAAAAGTAGAAGAAAATGAAAAAGTTCTGCAGGGCGAAATCAAAAGCCCTTGGAATACTGGCAGGAATACTGTTCGTGGTATTGCATATATAAATAAATTAGCGGTACCCGACAGATGTTGTTCTGGGTCACGCTGATCCACATTTTGGCCGATATCTCGAAAACGCCTTCACATATACAACTAAGGGCCACTCGGTTTTAAAACCCTCATTAATACCTTTAATTTGATACACATATCGTACAAACGCATTCTAAAGTTACCCCTGGTACACCTTTATTGCGATATCTCGAAAAGGCGTCCACCTATAGAACTCCTTTAAAATGCTCATTATTACCTTTCATTTTATACCCATATCGTACAAACAAATTCTAGAGCCACCCTTGGTCCACTTTAATGCCGATATCTCGAAAAGGCGTCCACCTATAGAACTATAGCCCACTCCATTTTAAAATACTCTTTAATACCCATGCCATACAAACACATTCCAGGGTTATCCTGGGTTCATATTTCTACATGGAGATTTTCCCTTACTTTGTATCCAAAGCTCTCAGCTGAGTATGTAATGTTCGGTTACACCCGAACTTAGCCTTCCTTACTTGTTAGCAAATTATTTTAGTAAAATATAGCTAAACAAAAGCACTACGACCAAGATTGCCAAATCTCGCTAGTAGCCCGAATCTCCATCTTTACAACCAAAACTTTATTTATAGATTTGGATTCCAAATAAGAGCGAAAAAGGGACCCGTACATAAAAACAGCAATTAGAAATAAATGATAATGAGAAGTCGTTATGATATTTCCCTTAATTAGTATATTGGAAACTTTGCTCTAAGTTTATGCGCGTGTGTTGAAAGTTCCTTATATGCCACGTACGAGGACATGCAATGTGACAAATGAAAATAATTTTTCTATTTTTCTTTTTTAATTTTCATTTTCGGTTTTATTTTTCTGTTTTCTCATTTTACATTGTTACTAATTGTTGTCAATATTAGTTTGTCGAGTCTTCCCTCTGAAGTTCCATTTGACCATTTTTTCAATTCTGGTTGGTTTCTATGTCAGCCCACTTGTCTGCACTCATTCAGACACTTGCCATCCTCTTGATTACATTGCTCACGTTTGCCTCGCTTTACCTTTAATTCCCATCGAACATGATTAATCTTTTAGTCTGTTGTCTGTTTTACCTGCCCGCGTCTGGCGTTCAGCGGCACTTGGCTCTAAAAACTTACTGAACTACTTGTAACCTGAAACTATTGCTATTCAGTATACGCGAGCATCCAAAGTTTTTAGTTTTTATTAAATTTTCTGTGCCAGTTTCTGCTTTGTAATGTTGATGGGTAAGAGTGGAAGAAATGCTCAAGTAATTATCCTATTGGTGGGTGTGGGCGAGAATTGTATGTGGTATGGTTGACATACATAAATGCGAGCTCTTCTTGCACTTTGGCAACTTTGCGGCCTATTCCGCCAGCGCCGCACCGAATGCGCTTTAGAAAAGTAATTTTTTTAATTCTCGAACTTTACGCATCGCTCTTAAGCTCCAAAGACAAAGAAGAATACAAGGTGGTCCAATTCAGATCATTAGATTTCTAGGTGAATGCAATGTCTGAGCGTGCTTGCAAAACCCAAAGAAAATTAATACTAGGCTTTAAGCTTGCCAGGCGAACTGGGAGGACATGTCTCGAAGTCTTGGTTTTGTTTAAACAGGGTTAATATTACTAGGATGCCAACCGTCATAGACACCTATGACAAGTGCGTACATTTGAAAGACCACCTAAACAGTCAATAGGAGAGCTGTTGATGGTGTTTACATTAGGAATGTTGAATGGTACTTAAATCCTTAAGGTTACGTAAGATTAAAGGGACTTACTGTTCTAATGTCGCTGTATGAATAGCGAGAGCTTCCCATTATCGTCAGAATCGAAACAAAAGTCACACATTTGAAAAACAATCCCAGTTCATGTTTGTGACTCAACTATGGAGTTCGGTAGCGGTAGAAGTCGTCTATGAGGCTGTCACTCAGGAATACTGACGTGCAATTTGCTGAATTTCATACCTTTTAAAACCATACAGTTTTTTTTGAGGAGAGAAATGCCGGGAAGACTTAAATGTTTGGACGTGGTAAAAGAAATAGCACGCCGTATCTGGAGGTAACGGACTTCCACATCAGCTGTGTATATCACAACGTAAATCGTTATTTCGAAGAGAACAAAATCTTGGCTGTATTGCTATCACATAAAGCATAGTTGATCCTTGCAAATTATGGCTCATATACCAAGGCAAGAATGTGAGTCCAATTAATGTACTCATTATATGACAAATTTGAGGCTGACTGTTATAGTCTCGATAAACTGGAGTGTCTGCTGTCTGTCTGATCTTTGATATCAAATGTTTCGATGTAAGCTCATTACCACATACAAAGCAATTGGTCGGCCGATTGCATGCTACGCGTCCTCGATATGGTCGCCAGACACTTGAGAACACAGCCGTATGAAGCAAAAAAGCACAAGCAGGTCCCCAGTGATCTCCACAAACAGGGGTCGGACCTCTATGTCACGACTTGCCTGGCGAAAACAGTTCTTAAAGAAAAATACCCAAAACTCGCAGAAGAGGAACGCACTATCCCTAGGGAAACGAGCGTCGCTGTTACAACAACAACAACAAAAACAACAACAACAACATGCACTCAATATCTGAGTTTTGATTTTGCTCTTCTTTCACTGAGATTGATGGTTTCGCCTACAGTTGGAATCCACCGGTTTCAACTCATTTTGTTTCCTTAACCTTAAACTGATCCCGATTACAAATAGTAAGCGCTTATACCTATTCCTTGAGTTCTTCAGCGTAGAATGTTCAATGTGGTCATGTTAAATCACTCCCGCAATGGACGGGTTTGTAGAACATAATTGAAAATGGGAGCAATGTAGTCTTACTCCTTTACCGTGAGTCGAATGCCTTCCAAATCGGCTAGTATCTTTTACGCCGAAGTCTTTAAATTTTGTTTGTTGGGAATACCCAGCTGGTGTTATGAAACTGTCGGACAGGCAACGTACCTTCCATTGCAGGTACATAGAGCATGCTCGGATGTCTCGTCCGTTTTGAGGCGGAAAAGGCAGTACTGCTTTATGAAATTGCGATGCTGTTCCAACTCTCAAATCTGATATTAGCGGTGGAGAGGCGGGCGCACGGGAGTTGGGGCCGACCTCTATTCATGCTTCCATAGACGGGTTCCGATAGAAACACTTTCTTGGCCACAGCGTCATCTCTCATTCGTATAACATGGCCTAGCCAGCGCAGCAGCTGCTGCACCAGCGTCAGAAGCGTCTAAATTCCCGGACCGAAGGTTCAAGTGTTCCATTTATCGTTCCCGCGGCGTTTGCACAACAACAACAACACAAAACGGCATGCCTAACTGCATGTATATTCAAGCCCTTAATTAGCTGTGGTCATGACCAAATTATGTATTAGGCACCTTAAGTTTATTTTGTTTGGAAATATATTAAGAATATTCTCAGGCACTTAGTAACTGCGTTATTGTCATACTTAATTAGCGCTGAATTGGCCCGGTGATTTTGGCCGTCTCGTAGCGGGACACGTCAGTCATCTTTGCTTTGCGATTACCGCCATCAAATGAGCGCACCAAGGAAATCAGGAAGTCTTCCTCTTGCTGTCTCGCATAACTAAGTGGAGGTTTCCCAATTCCCCTCCTGCCGAATGCGTTTGTTCATAGAAATACTTTCTGGCCCGGATCGTCTTCATTCATACGCATAACACAACCTAACAAGCGAAGCGCTTGGACTTATATTCGTTGCACAAGCTGTTGGCATCCCGGAGAGGATCATAGATCTTTGTGAGAACTTTTCCATCGAATACTCCAAGGGCCATACTATTTTCTCCTTTTATGATTCCAAAATATACATCATGATAGGCATGATAAGAGACTTATAGAGCGTGATTTGCGTTAGTGGAGTAACTGTATGAAAATACTAGACACAGCAGGGATTCAAGGGGTTGATAAGCGCAATACAAAGCATTATAGCTTCAAAGCTTTCGTAACCCAATTTTCAACCTCATCTACGCGAGGGCAATCCTGTTACAAATATGAGTGTACCATACACATATTCAGCAGGCGAGGCTCTGATGAATCCAAGTTCCTGATGGAACTAGGGGATGGGGAGGGCAGGATGGCCTAGAAGGTTTAATGTGGCCATATTAATCGTTACCGAGATGGTCGGGCTAGAGCTTTAACAATGCTTTGTTACCGGAACGTACCGGATCTATATCCGGCAAACAACCATCATCGATAACACTCTCCAAAGCCTTCGGGGAGTGTCTGTATCGTTAATATAACAACAACAATAACAAGATACAACAGTCAGTTCCGTGACTATTACACGCATCTGGGTTTCTGGTCACAAGGATGTTGAAAGTATGAAAAATTCGACGTACTTGCTAGTTCTGGGTCTGCTGGGCCACCTTGCACTTGCTTCCATGCAGAGGAATGCGCTTTGAAAGCAAACCCACCTTCCGCCAAATTTGCACCCGTCCAACTCGTTTAATTTCTTAAACATTTTTTTCACATTTTTCTTAATTCGGTTTTCATTTCTTTAAAACTGTTTGTTGTTAAACTCAGCTGAGCAGAGCTCACAGAGTATATTAACTTTGTTCGCATAACGGTAATCCGTAACGGCATAAACTAATCGAGATTGATATAGACTTCTATATATCAAAATGATCTGGGCGAAAAAGGAAATTCGTTTAGCCATGTCCGTCCGTCCGTCCATCCGTAAACACGATAACTTAAGTAAATTTTGATGTATCTTGATAAAATTGTAGGTTCCTGGGCACCCATCTCAGATCGCTATGTAAAATGAACGAAATTGGACCATAACCACGCACACTTTTTCGATATCGAAAATTTCGAAAAACAGAAAAAAGTGCGATAATTCATTACCAAAGACGGCAAAGCTATGAAACTTGGTAGGTCGGTTGACCTTATGACACAGAATAGAAAATTAGTAAAATTTTGGACAATAGGCATGGCACCGCCCACTTTTTAAAGAAGGTAATTTCAAAGTTTTGCAAGCTGTAATTTGGCAGTCGTTGAAGATATCATGATGAAATTTGGCAGGAACGTTACCCCTATTACTATATATGTGCTAAGGAAAAATTTGCAAAATCGGATTACGAACACGCCCACTTTTAAAAAAAATTTTTTAAAGGTCAAATTTTAACAAAAAATTGAATATCTTTACAGTATATAAGTAAATTATGTCAATATTCAACTCCAGTAATGATATGGTGCAACAAAATACAAAACTAAAAAAAATTTCAAAATGGGCGTGGCTCCGCCCTTTTTCATTTAATTCGTCTAGAATACTTTTAATGCCATAAGTCGCACAAAAATTTACCAATCCTTGTGAAATTTGGTAGAGGCATAGATTCTATGACGATAACTGTTTTCTGTGAAAACGGGCGAAATATGTTGAAGCCATGCCCAGTTTTTATACACAGTCGACCGTCTGTCCTTCCGCTCGGCCGTTAACACGATAACTTGTGCAAAAAACGATATATCTTTACAAAACTTAGTTCACGTACTTATCTGAAGTCACTTTATCTTGGTATAAAATATGGCCGAAATCCGACTATGACCACGCCCAATTTTCCGATATCGAAAATTACGAAAAATGAAAAAAATGCCATAATTCTATACCAAATATGAAAAAAGAGATGAAACATGGTAATTGGATTGGTTTATTGACGCAGAATATAACTTTAGAAAAAACTTTGTAAAATGGGTGTGACACCTACCATATTAAGTAGAAGAAAATGACAAAAGTTCTGAAGGGCGAAATCAAACGCCCTTGGAATCTTGGCAGGAATACGGTTCGTGGTATTACATATATAAATAAATTAGCGGTACCCGACAGATGATGTTCTGGGTCACCCTGGTCCACATTTTGGTAAATATCTCGAAAACGCCTTCACATATACAACTAAGGGCTACTCCTTTTAAAACCCTCATTAACACCTTTCATTTGATACCCATATCGTACATACACATTCTAGAGTCACCCCTGGTCCACCCTTATTGCGATATCTCGAAAAGGCGTCCACCTATAGAACTAAGGCCCAGTACGTTTTAGCCCTCATTCGGCCGACGATTTTTACAACTCATTTTGGCCGACGCAGTCACCCCGGAGACTGTTTAATCGAAGGTAAATATCTACATTTTAGGTGAAAATATGTACTATATATTTATGCTATATAGAACACTATCGGATGCGGATATTGAGACGCTGCTTCTTGGTAATGCGGATGATGTTGAATTTGGCAATGTCAACGATGGTGAAGGTGATGAATGGCTACCAGGTGGCGAAATTGCATCGGATGCTTGGACAGGGGATGTGATTGACGAAGTGGGTGAGCCAGATAGCGATGAAGAAATAGAAGGTACTATGGTTAATATTAGTGGGTCGCAGTTAGTGTACGAAGCGCCCGATGGAACTCAGTGGTCCCAGATTCCATCACCAACAGTTCAAATTCGTGGCCACAATATACTTAGCCAAAGAGGTCAGCCAATGAAGAATATATTATGTGCAAATAATTATTTATTTGCTTTTAATTATGTTTAGGTGGGCCTGGTTGCCAAGGAGTTATGAGCCGCTTGAATGCAGTTAATTTTTTGTTTTCCGATGTTATGAAGGATATAATAGTACGCCACACAAACAGAAAAGGCGAGCAGCTGGCCCAAATATGGAAGCGGAAACATCAACTGTTGCCCCCAAAAATATGGGAAAAAACTGACAGTATTGAAATGGATGCATTTTATGGAATTTTATTAACTTGTGGTGTCCATAAGTCCAGCATCGAGACGGTTGATGAGTTATGGGCTTCTTATTCATTTCCACTCTACCGTGCTGCGATGAGCAGAAATAGGTTCAAAGCTATTCTCCACACTATTCGTTTTGATGATAATAAAATACGTGAGGCTCGAAAGGAAACTGATAAAGCAGCTCCAATATCGGAAATTAGGATGATTATGAACGAAAACATGCGGGAGCATTATCGACCCCACAGTAATATAACAATTGATGAGCAACTTGATCTATTTCGTGGTCGAGTGGCGTTCCGTCAATATATCCCCTCAAAACCAGTAAAATACGGCATAAAAATATTTTGGGCGTGTGATGCGGAAACCAGCTATCCCTTGCATGGTATATTATATTTAGGGCGCAACATGGGCAGGCAACATCTTCTAATTTAGGTGAAAAAATTGTGCTTGAGTTGGTGCAACCATGGAAAAATAGTGAACGAAATGTTACCGCGCACAACTTCTTCACTTCATTGTGTCTTGCCTATGAGCTAAAGAACATCAAGCTCAATTTAGTTTGCACTGTCCGTAAAAACCAGCGCTTCATTCCCAGAGAGAGCTGCAGTTTGATAAACCTTAGCCTTTCGGTGAATCTAAGTTTCGTTCCGCAATGAAAATGTCCTCCTGAGTTACAAAGCCAAAGCCAACAAAAATGTTTTTTTTGCTCTCTACCTTGCATAATAATGCACCAATCGATTCTGCCTCAAACAAGCCTGAAATAATTCTCGACTACAATCGTACAAAAGGTGGTGTCGATGCAATGGATCAAATGTTCGGAATTTACACATGCAAAAGAAAGTCTCATCGGTGGCCATTGGCTCTATTTTTCAATATGTTGGATGTAATGGCATTAGGTGGACACATTATTTATAGGGATAATTATGTAAAGAGTCATGTTAGTATCAGCCGCCGAATTTATCTAAAAGAACTTTCTCGTGAATTGCTCACTGGGGCTATCAATGGGCGAGCATCAAACCCCCGAATCCTGCAGCATTATCACATACGTACCGCTATGGAGGATGTTCTGAATACCCGTTTATCTCTACCCTTTGCATCGGAATCGCAAATTGAGTAAGGTGACAAAACAGATCGAAGGAAAATCAAAGGCAAGTGTTATGTTTGTCAACAAGTGAATAAAAGACAACGGAACTCCCGGAAAGTTTGCTTAGTTTGTAAAAAGCCAGTGTGCCAGGAGCACATTCAGCCCATTGTCAAATGTGTTCAGTGCAGCGAATAAAGTTTCTATTTTTTATATAACTCTTTTCTCATAAACGATCCTATACCAATAATATTTTCATACGTACATATCTTGTTTGTAATTGGTATTTACTCGTGGCTACGTCGGCCAAAAAAAGAATAAAAGTTTTCAACCCGTTACAGTTGCCTATGACTAAAATTATAAAACCTTATTTTGTATTTTTCCTACTTAAAATTCATTAACTTAGGATGTTACGGAAAATGAGCTAACACAATTTATTAAAAATATGTTTTTTTGAGTGGAGAATATTGAATAGTCACCCCGGTGACTCGTCGGTCGAACTAGGGTTAAATAATCATTAACACCTTTCATTTGATACACATGTCATACAAACACATTCCAGGGTTACCCTAGATTCATTTTGCTAAATGGTGATTTTCCCTTATTTTGTCTCCAAAGCTCTCAGCTGAGTATGTAATGTTCGGTTACACCCGAACTTAGCCTTCCTTACTTGTTTTTCTTTCTCTTCTTTCTTTCGGCACCCGTACCATCTACACCTGTGACCTGTGTGTGAGCGCCCACACATGATTACGTTTAGCATACAAGCTTTTACCGTTGAGCTTGCATTCCAGCGTTCTACAACGTCTAGTTAACGTATGAGCCAATTTAAAATTCGAATAGCGAGTTGGTAAGAATAAAGTTTGTTGCTCAACAAATGTGTTTGGCAAATGTGGAAAATTGCCTGCTTTCACGATATGTTTACACGCTGCTGATATATATGCCTGCTTGGTTGGTTCGTTAGTCGCTCGGTTTAAATGGCAAAAAAAAAAAACTTCAGTAAAATTTAAAAAGTTTGCTAGAGATAAATGGCGAAAAAGTGCAGTTAGGTTTTAACAGATTTATATGCAACCAACTTTCGCTAACTTATCTGCAATGCTTGCGCTTCTTATCTTCACTTGATTTTTAATCACTTGCTCTTGCTTTTCCTTTTCCGTTGAACAGATTTCACTACAATTGTAAACTTAAATGAGCCGTAATAATCGTAGTCGATCTATGAATTGGACGTAAAACTTTGAAGCGCAAATAAATTGTGACGTGAGCGGGAGTTAAAATGTCTTGACATCTAATGAACTGGAAAGAGACTATAGTAAGAGTAAGAGCTCAATTGATATCTTAAAGGAATGTAACTAGTCGTTGTTATTGTTTTAGCATTTTGTGTACACTTATCTGCTCAACTGATAACTTCCCTTATATAGAACAGTCGAGGTTAACATAGGTCCAGAAAGCATGATTTTTCAACAGACGAAGAACGTGTATTACGGGAGTCCCTGTCGTGAAGACTTACCTCCGGTGTAAAACACAGATCAATGTCCGTTGATCTTCGGCCCAACAAGTTGGTACCAATGCGGTGAGCTGGGGTGTTCAAGTCAACCAGCCTTGGTTTGGCCGAGGAGGACTATCCATCCTCCTCTTCCATTTTCGGGTAATGGCACCCGGTTGCACGGCAACTCCACCGCGAGTTCCGTGCTTGCCTCAAGGTCCCTCTTTCATTGATTTTGATATCTCGGTATCTGGTTAACAAGTTAACCAGATTGAGATATTTGGCGGCGCTTGGTTTTGCTTAGATGTTGCTTAAAGGGCCGCACTACGTTGACAAACAAAGTGAGCTTGGCATCCAATTATGCGCCGTCCTCAACACCAAACACCATCACAATTTAAATCAAGGGATGTGACCAACCTTTTCCGCACACAGACCTGTGAGTGCCGAGTGCCCGCCTCAACAATGCCCCTCGACATCGCTTGAGGCCACACTACGTTGACAAACATTGTGTGCCATATCGTCTTCTATTGGCTTCCATTTTCGCTACTAATTTCGCTCCAATTTCCACTCAATTACACAACAATTATGCACCGATTTGCCTCCAAATACACTCCTACCACAATTAAGGGATGTGGCCAACCTTTTCCGCTCACAGACCTGTAAGTACCGAGTACCTGCCCCAGCAACATCTTTGCACTGCAGTCCGCCACACTACAGTGATTTGACAACGTCAAATCTTGCCACATATAGGGTGTGGCCATCCACACAGCGAACGCCTTCTATTCGCTTGCGCAGTCTAAAGCAGCCTCAAAACATCTCAAAAGACGAGATGAGCACCGGCCCACTCGTACAATTATCGATTGTTTTTTGGCTGACGATAGACATGCGCTCTTTCACCATCTTTCGTCGACTTTTGTACAGCATTTTGTCACAATTTAAGGGATGTGACCAACCTATCATCTGCCCCTCAGGGTCAGCTTCTCAATGAAATTGGGACCGCCGTGGCAAGCATGAGACCGAATTCCCTTGGGTCTTGGGTCCCCAAGGGAAAACAAGTCTACTCAGAGCGTGTGTCATAAGTGAACTCTATTTGAAACCACAGCCACCGCGATGCTCCCACAAGGGGGCCATCACAGGACAGGAGGTGAGACCTGAGTACAAAGCATCGTTCGATGCAGTGCACCAGATCACACTGGCTTCTCCTGCTCCCGCGGTAGCACTTTTTATAAAGACCTTGCCTAGGGTCCCACAGGGTGATACACCGCGTCCACCCTGCTACCTTTCGAGTAAAACACCTTACTCATGGATTGGGTACCCATGGTATTATGGTCGCCTTTTACGACCGGTATACCTACCGTGGGCATATTCTAACCCCTAACCCACAGGGGGAGATTTTTCAACAGGTTGGAAGCAAACGGAATTGTCAAAAAGAGATGCTACTCAAATGTCAAAATTTAACTGATATAACAATTCACGAGCGACTTCCGCCTATAAAATATTAAGTTTTTATGCCCTCGGCATTAAAAAAATTCATAGGAAATCCTACATTACAACTGCGTGACGTAATGTCCCTTAAGCTCAGAATCTCACGGAACTTTGGTGAAGTGTTCTTTGTGAACAGAACCCACTGGGAAACAAGGAATACTTATAACGACCCTGACTAAGGGGCCTTGTTCACGGATGGATCGAAATTCGATGACGGAAAAACGGAAGCTAGCATCTATGGGTCGAACTTCAAGAAATCGATACCAATGGGATGCTACCCCACCATATTTCAGGCAAAAATCCATGCAATGGAAGTTTGCGGTAGAAAATGTCTACGGAGAGGCTCATCCTCAAAGAGCATCTACATTATGCCGGACAGCCAGGTGGCCCTGCGTGCCTTGCAATCCTACACAGTTACATCTAAGCTAATGGATGACTACATTCCAATCCTTAATGACCTGGGAGCCAAAAACAAGGTTTTGTTAGGATGGGTTCCCGGACATTAGGGACATGAAGGTAATGAACATGCAGATTACCTAGAAAATCAGGGTGCTTTGGCAGCAATCTATGGTACAGGGCCCTTTTGTGTACTCACAAAAGCACACACCAGTTAAACTTTAAGTAACTGGGAAACAAAACAATTCAGACGTCACTGGATTGACTGCACAGGGTAAAGACAGGCCAAACTGTTTATACTACCGGCAACAAAAGTATCAGCCAAACTCATTAATTTAAGCAGGGAGGACCGACCTACAACCTCTCACTGGGTACTATACGGGACACTGTACTGTACGATATCACCCAAGTAAGTTAAATCTATCCAATACTCAAATTTGTCATTTCTGTGAGCTGAAGGACTAAACGCCGGTTCGCATTCTCTGCGAATGCGTCGCTCTAGCAAATCAGAGCCTCTCCCATCTAGGCGGTGTGACTCTTAATCCCTACGTAATATGGAGTAAAAAGCCTTAAGAGGAACTTAGATGCATTAAACGCCTACACGTACAAATTTAGGCTGAAAGGTCATGCACTATAGATCTACACAAAGGTCGCAGTGCTTCTAGGCCTAATAATAATAATAATGCCGTCAACAGCCACCATCACAGTAGTCACTACGATAATGCCCAACAGTGATAAAAAAGCAGAGGTTTAACTGAATCAAACGCACGATAGTATTGCATTCAGCAGGCAGCTAAGGCGCTAGAGCTAAGTTTACATTAGCTAATTATCAAAAGTTTGGGTTAATATTTGGCACCTTAACATATTCGCGACGTCAAAAAACTTCAACATTGAATAAAATACACAACAGCACAATATATTGTACAATGAAATATGATGGATTGTGTAATGTATAGCAAAATACAGTACTTTGTAATATGTTTGAAATGTTATGTGTAATATGCAGCCTTGTACAGTAAATTACAATATTACATATTTGACAGTAATGTTCTGTATTGTACAATACATTGTAAACTTATATTGTACAGTACAAACATATTTGTACAATTATGTTCTTTACAATATGTTTTGTGCCGTACAATATTACATTCACTTATTGTATTGCATTGTACTGTACAATATGAAATGTACTGTACAATATGTTCCGTACCATATATAATGAACTGTACTGTACAATATGTACTTAATTATACTCTAGAAAATGTGATGTACTTTATTGTAAATCATAATATGTAATGTACTGTATTAAACTGTACATTATATAATGTACTGTACTTTACAATATGGTCTGTACTGTGCCGTACTGTAGTACACTGCACTTTGCCAGAGTCTAGCGGTTGACCCTCGGAAACCGGCGACACAAATACCGTTGATAAGGATAAGATGACCAAATCTTTCGAACCTTTATTATCGTCAGGGTGGAAGCATTGTTATCTCTCAAGTTTATATGGTATCGGGAGCCTGGGAAAAGTATACACAGATGACACTTATTGACCTCCTCACAATCGGTTGAAAGCACTATTCACAAGGTAGATAACTTTAAAGAAATATAGTGAGAGTGCCTCCTGTAAAGTTAAAGGGGGCTGTCACAGACAGAAAGTGCATTGCAGGAAACGGAAGTGGGAGATATAAAGACGAAAAGCAAAAATAATGGGAATAGAAAGGGTATTTTAAAGGGTAAATGAGTGGAAAAAGCAAGCAACGCAACGAAGGAACATGGAAAGTTAGAAAAGGGGATAGTATAGGCACGAAGCTCGCTAGCGAATGAGAGCAAGACGGAAACATCGAAAGCAAGACGAAGATATAGAGATGGGGAAAATAGTGAACTGAAAAAAAGGGTAAAGTACGAAACTGAAGAAAAGGCTGAAATAGGGAACTGGAAAACGAAGCGGGGGCTAGAGAAAGGGAGAGAAAGAAGAAGAGGAAGCAAAAGAAGAGAAGCAATGAGAGTAAGAGCAAAGCTACAAAGAAGGACAGAGGTAGATAGAGTGAAATAGGTGAAGGCCTGGTATCGTTATAAAATTATTGTGCCTTTTACGATCGCGTAATGTGTTAGTTTTCCACGAAAATAATAGATCCTGCAATTCTTCCAGTCGAACGAAAATTGTTTCTGTATTTCTCGGATTGTTCAAGTAAACAAACGTATCAAACGTACGAGGAAAGCCTTAGGCATGTGAAGTAACTTTGCTTCATAGAACGTTCAGCATTAGTTACAGCAGCGTTAAGAAAAATAGCAAACCATCCTCAAAACGTTTTCGAAAATATTCGAAAGTTGACGAAAATTTCGAACTTTTTGTTTGAATTTCTCTAAGTTTTTTTGATTATGCATTTTTGTAGACCAAACTATATTTGTCTAACAAAGTACAAGTTACACATAGGTCTCTCGAAATTCGTATTAATTTTTCTTTAGAAGGATGTTTCGATTTTCCTCCGTATAAAAATATTTCCAAACTTTTTATGCAGATGAATGTAAAACGCTCTTCGGAAAAAAATTGTTAAACAGCAACGCGAATTTTGTAAGAACCATAACTTATACTAAAATTGATTGGGCTGCAAAACTGCATACTCAAAAAATTTCAGAGAATTCCAAATGAGGAAGTTTGAAACTTTCAAAAATTTTCTAGAATTTTTTCGAACATTTTTGAGATTTTTCCGCATGTTTTCAAGGTCAAAATTCATAACATATCGAAAATTTTTCAAAAACGTTTTTTGACATTGGTTTTGATCGTTTCCGGCACAAAATTTGTAGAACATTTTCTTGAAGTATCGAAAATAAAAAAATGAGAAATTTAACCAACGAAATTTGATACAAAATGAACTATTATTTTTTTCCTCGCTGCTGTAATTACGAAAGTTTAGCTCATATGTCAAACTAAAGTTTCGTATTTTAGTTTCTGTATTTTTACCATTATCACTAGAGCCATATGCAACATCTTAATTAATAGCCCTTGCTCTATTTATCTTCTTTACGCAGTTTCATTTTCCGCTTTTATGAACAAACAAAAAAAATCTAATAAAATTATAATTTTTCTTTGTAGAGCCCATTTGCACTTTATTTGTGACACATTCCAAGTTGATTATATTTAGAGCGTTTACAATTTAGAAGATATATATTTAATGCTCTTTGTCTCGCATCCCACTTAATTCAATGACTTATTTGTTTTGTTTTTTTTTTTTTGCGCGTTCATAAAGTTCGTCCAGTATGTGATTTCTGCCTGCACCCTCAAACCCAAGTTGAAGCAGTGACCGACGTTGACAAACTTTATAATAAATTAATTCTTAGCTTTTCAGAGCAAACTCAACGCAGCTAATTTTTTCCGGTCTTTTTTTTACTGCATGTGTTTGCTTATGCTCATTAGGGTGGCCCTTCGTTTTATGGAGGGAAACAAAGTGCTTGGATTCTTGATCTCACCCCTAAAAATATGCGAATAGCTCAAAAGCGAATATATACAAAGTTTTAGGTCAATCAAAAAAGATTTGGGGGTGGCGCAAAGGGCTTGAAATCTGAAAAATTACGAATTTTTACAATTTCGTGTTTCAGGCTTCCATATTTCTAAGCCCTACGAAAATCGACTGCTGTTCCATACCGTAATAAGATCTGTATTTTCTTACTTTTCTAAAATGGCCACAATCTTCAAAATCGGTCAATCAATAACAGAGTTACAGGGAAAAATATATATTGCTTTCGACAAACAAATATGAAAAGTAAATTAAGTCTGTGCAAATGTGTTGCACGTGCATGCTGAAGCGTCACATGCTTGTGATATACCGTTATAACCGTAATAACCGTTACCGTTATAAAATGTGTACTACAAAAAATTTCTTTGACGTTTTCTTATTAAAACTATACTGATCTTGAATGAAGAAATTTTGAATAGTATGTTTTTTTAAATAGGTTAATTTGCGGCACTTTGTATTGGGATGGAGAACTACCTCGAGAAATAACAGGTCGTGAAATGGTGGAACGACTTCCAGTTGTTGTTACTTACAGGAATGGGGAACAGTTAATAGGAGCTCTAAAATTATATGCTGCAACAGGCTCGGAAATAGCTGATACGTTGTATGAACTCTTATTTGAATGGAATCTGAAGGATGATATTGTGGCCTGTTGTTTCGATACGGCATCGGTTAACACAGGCTTTATAAAAGGAGCTGCAACGTTATTAGAAAAAAAAACTTGCTCGAAAACTATTGTATCTTCCTTATCATCATCATATTTATGAAGTTTTACTGAGAGGGGTTTTCGAATGTTATTTTCCAGTAAATACTAGTAAGGGCGTCAAGTTATTTCGGCGATTTCAAGAAAATTGGAAAAACATCGACAAAAATAGTTTTAAAGATTTGGTACAAAATAATAAATTGAAATTACCTTTAAGCGATAGCAAAAATACTATTCTAAATGTCTCTAAGGAAGAGTTGAAAAAGAAAATAGTAAGAGATGACTATAGGGAATTATTGGAATTAACGTCTATATGGCTAGGAGCAAGTGACAGCATAAAGTTTTGTGTACCAGAATTCTCATAGAGCACCTCTTCAAGACTTATCTTTTATTAAAGAAATTTATAAATACAGAAATGTTAATAAAAAAATATTTGAAATTGCAATAAAAAGTTTTGTAACCACCTATGGTACCGGTCTGAAGAATGTATTGCATTGGCATTGTTCGATGATGGCATCTCTTTGTATCATGAAGAAAAAGATTGTGGAAAAACTCAACAGCATAGACAACTACGACAAGGAAAAAGAAAATTTAAAGAGGTTACACTTAAGGCCCAGTGAAATCAATAAATTCATAGAAAAAGAACTACACGATTTTGTAACAGGAAATACAATTGGTTTTTTTTGGTCAGTTTGGGATATCCTCTTAATTTCTGGAGGTAGATCCACTATACTGGGGGATACAGAAACCTATAAAAAAGCTAAGGATACCGTTATTAATATAAAAGTAGTTAACGACACAACAGAACGGGGAGTAAAACTTATGGAAGAATATAATATAATACTTACAAAAGACGAACAAGAAAACCAATATTTATTACAAGTTGTAACTGATTACAAAAAACAATTTGAATCACATAAAAAATCATCATTAATTAGATCCTAGGAAAAAATATCATATTATATATGTACGTGTCAGCTAAAGTTTCACAAGACATATGTATATGTTTTAAAAATGTATTTTCAAAAAAGTTTATAATAAAAAAAAGTGAAACAAACTCATTTACGTATACTCATTATATACACATTCTTGAGATCGAGAATCGGAACACTTTGGAAAATAAGGGCCACCCTAATGCTCATCCGTAGCAACATGCTTGTCCATCTGTTGCATTATTCTTCCATGTGTCTGTCCATGAGTTGGGCTAAAGTGCATTTGCGCGTGTTGGGTGCGTAAATATATTCTATTCTAGATGAAGCATTCTTGTTAAACAAACATTTATCATTCGCGTGGCAGAGGCGGTGTATGAAAGTGGATTCCTGGTCGCAAGCTAGTCAGCGTTTTCTTCGTTACGTCTGTCTTCTTCCCAGCCTGTTTGCTTGTCTGTCCGTTTGTATGTCCATTAAACTATTCGTATGCCTTCCAATGCAATCTACATTACAGTGTCCATTTATTCATCTCATCGCCAGTTTGCCGCGATTATAATCTGTTGACTTTTGGCATGTGCTGAATTGTATTATGCAATAATTTTTCATGACTACACTTTGAACGTAAATTGCCATTGAGTTTCTCGCCTTTTGTTAGTTTTTATGATTTTGTTCAATTTTTCTGTTGCTTTGTTTAATTTGGTTTCTTTTTTTATTAACTTAAGTTGCTGGAATACCAATTAAATGCCCGTTCGTTTCATTGTCTCATTTTCATTATTAAGTTTTGTTTAAGTTCGTCTTCTAATTAACTAAGCTCAATTTGAATTGTTTTAGTTATTAAGACGTTAAATGAGTATTTGCTTATGGTAGTATTGAGTTCAGAGCGTCCTTTTTGGGTTTCTGTTAATACTCACCAAGTCATGCTTTGTTTGTTTCGTGGTGTGATGGTAGCGTGCTCCGCCATCCACACCGAAGATCCTGGGTTCACGCCCCGGGAAAAGCAACATCAAAATTTGGGAACAAGTTTTTTCAATTAGAAGAAAATTTTTCTAAGCTGGGCCGCAGAATTTTATGTTATCGACCAAAGTGGCAAGCTTGAACTCTAGTTTAAGCTCGCACTGAAAAACCGAGCCATAGTGTCTTTAATGATCTCACCAGAACTTATGGCTCTCCACTCATCTCAAATTCTTTCAGATCCACATTATCGTTTGGCACCACCTTTAGACTTCCTGTTTTCTTCAACACTTGAAGCCTTTTTCATTCACCTTAGTTCTTACGCTCTTACGAAATCTTTCTACTGCAGTTAATTGGACTAAAATCTTTCTTTTTTTTCAGAAGAAGCCCGAAAACCTTCTACGTACCTACATCATCTTTAAGATTTTGAAAGAAATTCTTATCTACTTATTACACTTCTAACAGAAACGTTTGCTCCCAGTGCCTTTCAAACATTCCCATGCAGTTTTGCGACAAAGGCTTCTTTTCGACTTTGACATGCAGTCTTGCAGCCCCGGTTTCCTTCTTATTTCAGTTCCTGTCAGACTGAAATGTTCAAGTTCAGTTTCTTTTGAATACCAACATAAAATCCTGCAGCCGCAACGTCTTTGAAATTCGGCCCTAACATTTCGCGTTATTATACTATGGTGCGGTCCAAATAAGTTTAGAATCATTCCCTGTCTAGATCTAGCGACTCGGATATCTCTGAGTCTGCTAGCTAATTTCTTTCAAAGGTAATGTCCTTGAAACAGCCACCTGCGTAATTGGATTTCAAAATTTCAAATTTGTAAGAAGTTTAAACTCCATTGTATTTTTGATCTTGGAAGCAAAGCTGTTTTCAAACTCAAATCTCGATTATGGCGTATTCAGTAACTTTTAGACTCTACCATAAAATTATGCAAATGCAGTGGCTTTGAAACTCTACCCAACACTTTTCAATTTAAAACTTAAGAGCCTGGATTCTTTGTGGCTCCCAACTTTAAATGGGACTTTAGTTCCTTTCAGTCTCCATCATAAAACTTTGGATATACAGTGACTTTCAAGCTTATGCCTCTCCACCTCCATGTCCTTCAGAAATAGATAACCGCTGCTAAAATATTTTACCTCTGTTTTTTTTTTTCAGATTACAACTCAAAGTTTTGTTAGTACAGTGTCTCCAAATACCTGTTATGTTATAAGTCCAGTGTCATTTAAACTTGAACTACACATCTTGCCGCTCTAGTGTCTTTCAAAATTACACGGCACATGACAACTTTCAATTCACATGTGCTTCAGCAGTTAATAACATAGTTTCTATCCCAATTCTATTTGAAATCTAACGTTTGAGCTCGTCTCGAATTCCCACCTAAATTCCTGCAATTGCCATGTTATTCAAATCCGCACCCCAGGATCTTTAAACTCAAACCTCTCCGACATAGCAACTCAGCATTGATATCCCGGTACATATCCGATTTTTAATTGAAATCTTGCGTCTCCAGTTTCTCCTATACCTCATAAGCGTTAAGCTTGATTCTCATAATTTTGCCTTTTCACTGTCTGTCAAACTTACACGTGAGATCTTGCAATTTAAGTGTATTTAAAATATGCATATCACTAGATCTTTCACGCCCAGCGGGTAAGGGAGCTTAGAATGTACTTGCGGCAGGTATGACTGTCGTAAAAAGTGACTAATACACCCAAATCAGTAAAGGGTTGTGTAGAGCAACCCTTCCATGGGGATGCCAGCGCAATTTATAGCTTCTCCAAACCAATTGTCGACCTCACATACACTTGGCGAATTCTGTCTCTTTAGCAGCCGAGACTCTGGCCACCCCAAGCTTATCGTGGAACTAGGGATTGGGAGGCGGGATGGCCTATACGGTTCAATGTGGTCATATCAAATCGTTCACGAGGTGGTCGGGCTGAAACCATAATGGTGCATGTTACCGGGACGTGCCGGAACTATATCCGGCCAAGGACTGTCTACGTCTGTAACTCTCACCACATCATTCGATGATTGTCTTTATCGCTATAAGAATAGCAACAACAACTAGATTCTTTCATTACGCTTGCGTCTTGTGTACTCCGACACCCTCATTTCTACCTAAATCTTTTATATATAGTCAAACGCATTACAAACCGGCACCTCATTTCTCTCAAGTACAGTCTCCGTCAGTTCCCGAGATACCAATTTCTCAGAGGCGCAGCAGGAAAGTACATTTTCCCATTTATTTTAACGTGTAGCTTAAAATCTTCCAACATCAGTGCCTTTCAAACACACTCCTGAGATATCTAAAGTGCATACTCCAGTGTCTTTCAAACTGATATCTGAGGTCTTTTAGCTCGTCATTATTGTCTTTTCCCGCAAGTTTTGTTTCAGATTTAAATTTAAAATCTGACCTATAAAGTTCGTTTCTTACTCTAACTTAAAGTCTTACAACAGTGTCGTCCGAACTCCACTACAGCGTCCTTCGAACTTGCACCTAATATTATGTTCACATCCAATATTTTTCACGCTCCCACCTAAAATCTTCTCGAACTATGAATACATTTCTACAGGCACATTACAGCAATATATTTCCAAACCCTTTTTGACACGCTCAAATTAGCTTCACTTAGCTTCCTTTCTTCTAGCGAATAATATAAAACCCAAAATGTTACGTGTACGCATTGGTCCCCGTATTTTCAGGTGGTTCAGATATTTTGGTTATTTCTAGTTCTGCTAAGTTAAATATTTATTGTATAACAGAGATTTCATACATTTTTTTTTATTATTTTCAGAGCAAATATTAAACTGATATCCAACGCTTCTTTCGTGTGTTTGAAAGCAGATCAGCTTACTTCATAAGGTATGTAAAAACCAAATCATAAGTACCAATCTCATAAATTTCAAGAAGCAAAGGTGCCCTATTCAAAGATCGCATGATCTACTGTTCCGACAGTAAAGATTCCTCAAATAAATATTCCTTAAATCAAAACTTGCATCTTAAACAAAGCTCACAATGAAATGTTCTCAAAGAATACCTGTTAGGTTAGGTTAGGTTAGGTAGAACCGACGTGTAATAAAGATCTCAATAAAGACCACATATACTGAATGTGTCCATAGTTTTACCAGAATTTGTTTAACGACCGAACGGAAAAACCGCAAACAGGTGCCAGGACTTGTGTTGTAGAATAAATCCGTCCTCTTGACGTCGAGATTTGGCAACTCTGCCGCCCCTAATAGCAGGAGCCTTGACTGGCGAGCGCAACACGCGTACACATAATATGCTCAATCCGTTCCTCCTGCAGCTCGCACTTCCCACATCTGCTGTTACTGACGAGGCCTTATTTATTTATAAGCATGTGACGCCAGTATGCCCATCGTGAGATATGAGCCACGGCACAGTGGTCGGTCTTATATGGAGTTGCTGGCCAAAAATACTTCCGGTAGAGATATCAACGTGAAACTTTGGTCACGGCTTTAGAAATATGTGAGAATTTTTTTTTCATAAAATTTGTGCGAGTAGTACCTTCATACCTTCAGACCCACAACCAGCCACTTTCACCGCATGCATACAAAAAGTGAGCAGATGTGGGGGGGGGGGGGGTGGTAAGATGTGTCTATCGCGAATGCAATGTTTAATAGGATTAAATAAAGAAATTAAAGTTATTAAAAGATTTTGCATACATAATAATAACAAAACAACAAACACACACAAAAGTTTACATTTGCATATCGTCGACTGGATAAAATAATGTCGTATGTAATTTATCAGGGTGACGCTATCAGAAAACTGTTGCAAAACATAGTTAGTGGCAGAAACTGGCAGCTGATATTAACACTATAGAATCCTAAAACTTTGACTAATAATAGGATATGAGTCCCAACTTGAGGATCGGTGAGGAACCCAACTAAAACTTTAGCTGAAATTGAAATATTTGCTCGGCAACTTTTCGTTGTGCTGGTAACGCTTCTCGATTATCTTCATGCGCCGAATTATTAATTTCAAAAATTTTTTTAGTTATGCACTATGAAAGTCTCATAATTTTATTACATTCCAAAAACTTGTAAATTTCACGAATGACAACTATCAGTTAGTTTAATTAAATGCCAACTTACTTAATTCTCGCCATCTGTTGGTCAGTAGTTAAATGGTTAGATGTCGTTTTCAAATTGAACATATGCCACTAGTGTTTAACGGTGGAAAATTACCATGGGTGGCAACCCTAAATGGCAACCCTACTCAAAAATGACCAGTTGTAATGCGGAGTGAAATACATTTCGTTTGATACCCATATCGGCATATCTCATGCAATTTTTTTTTAAATTTCGAATAGGTGGCAACCTTGGAAACATGCTGATTGGCAACACCTAGGTAGAAAGTCTTAAAAAAATAAATTTAAGGCGCGATAACCTCCGAAGAGATCTAAGGCCGAGCTTCTCTTCCAATTTGCGTCGTGCTCCTCTTGATTTTTCCCTACAAATTGGCCGGACGGGACCTACATGTTTTATGCCGACTCCGAACGGCATCTGCAAGGCAAATGAGTTTTCACTGAGAGCTTTTCATGGCAGAAATACACCCGGAGCGCTTGCCAAACACTGCCGAGGGGCGACCCCGCTTAGAAAAATTTTCTTCTAATTGAAAAACCTTATTTCTAAAATTTTGATGTTGCTTTGCCCGGGAGTTGAACCCAGGGCATACGGTGTGATAGGCGGAGCACGCTACCACCACACCACGGTGGCCGCCCCAGAAAAGGTAGAAAGTCTTAGAAGGGGATAAATTATCGCTGTGCCAAATTTGATTTAAATCGGTTGAGCCGTTCCCGAGATCGTTCGGATATACAAACAAACAAGAATTGCTCGTTTAAAAAAGTTATAAGATAAAGGCACTGGTGAAATTTTAAATAACAAAAAAAAAAAAAAAAAAACAACAAGCTAAATTATTTCAAAATGAAGTAAATGCCTTTGACTTCAATATTCATTTTTACTTATTTGGATACAATCTTTTATGTATTTTTAAATAGCTTAAACTTGCACTTTATTTTTAACTTGCTCACACTGCAAAAACCAACTAATACCATAACCTCACTTTTGAATACCATAACCTCACTATTCTTGAAGAGTACAGTTCGAATACAACGAAAACAAATATACCTTTTAAAAGGCTGTTATAATAAGAGATACTAATGACACATTTGGTGACAAGGTTTTCACTTTGATTTTTTTATTTTTTGCCAATGGAACCGATCACTGCCTGAGTATAATATCGGTGAGGCCTAAATCGCCGCCTCATTATCAATACATAAATATATATTAACGCCGACTGCAGCCTAAGCACGATTCCTCCAGATTTTCTGCTGCTTTCTTCGCGGCTTTTATTTTCGCATGAAAGCGTAGTCCTGTTGATTTCACGTTAATAGATTCTCGACAGATCTCTATATTCGTCCCAGCACTCCTCGCTTTCCGCAAGTTTTGCCAGCTTAAAAATCTCTTTTACCTGCCCTCTAAGAAGACTCAACTCCTGGCTTTGCTTTCCCCTAGAATCTTCGCAAAGGCAAGCTCTCTTGTACCGTTGTACGAGTGATCAGCGCCTCTGGTAAGAAGTTATTGTAATCCTCTACGGTGGTAACCTCTTTAGGCTGCCCCACACTTCCTGATACACATTTTTGAAATCTGTACCAGTTCGTTGCCCCAGAGTTTCTTAAGCCGTGTATGCATGGTCTAAGAAGAATGGCCTGTCAACGATCCTCTATTTATACCCCGATATATCCTGCTTAGAGCTCAATGTAATATTAAGCATATTGTTTGACGTAGGCTCAGCATATGTAGGTACGCTACCATTGTATACAACAAAAAACTGACCTCTATTATTAATATCGTCCCCTCCCAATACCCTGTTATGCGCATTCGCACTCGCGCCTATGTCGTTGCCCTAGAGTTTCTTAAGGTGGATACTGAAGCCGTGTATGCATGGTCTAAGAAGGATGGCTTGTCAAAGATCCTATATTTATACCCCGATATATCCTGCTTAGAGCTCAATGTAATATTAAGCATATTGTTTGACGTAGGCTCAGCATATGTAGTTACGCTACCATTGTATACAACACAAAACTGACCTCTATTATTAATATCGTCCCCTCCCAATACCCTGTTATGCGCATTCGCACTCGCGCCTATGTCGTTGCCCTAGAGTTTCTTAAGGTGGATACTGAAGCCGTGTATGCATGGTCTAAGAAGGATGGCCTGTCAACGATCCTCTATTTATACCCCGATATATCCTGCTTAGAGCTCAATGTAATATTAAGCATATTGTTTGACTTAGGCTCAGCATATGTAGTTACGCTACCATTGTATACAACACAAAACTGACCTCTATTATTAATATCGTCCCCTCCCAATACCCTGTTATGCGCATTCGCACTCGCGCCTATGTCGTTGCCCTAGAGTTTCTTAAGGTGGATACTGAAGCCGTGTATGCATGGTCTAAGAAGGATGGCCTGTCAACGATCCTCTATTTATACCCCGATATATCCTGCTTAGAGCTCAATGTAATATTAAGCATATTGTTTGACGTAGGCTCAGCATATGTAGTTACGCTACCATTGTATACAACAAAAAACTGACCTCTATTATTAATATCGTACCCTCCCAATACCCTGTTATGCGCATTCGCACTCGCGCCTATGTCAAGCCCGTCCTCTGCACCCCGTTGGAATTCTTATACCTTTTTAAGAAGCTGATGATCGCCTTGTAGCGATTTGTACTACGGCTTTAGATTGTCTTGAATTTTGATCTTTCTTCCAGTATTATATGCCCACCTTTAGGCTTAGTAAGCATACAGAAGTGACAGTCACTGCTTCTGCCATTGGCTGTCCGCCCTCGACTCACATTGTGGGTTCTTGGTAATTATGATATTATTTCATATGACGATGTTGCCGTAAGTGCGAATGGACTATCGGGCCTACTGCCCTATAGCGTATACTGCTGTTTAAAAAATGATCGGGTATTTCCCCATAGGAACTGATATTCTAGGTCCGAAGCTTGTCTTGCCTCCCAATTACATATGTATCGTCTTCACTGAAAGACTACCTACTGAATGATTTCATGCCTCGGAAGGTGATGGATTAGCATCTTCACACTAATTTCTTCTAATGTTGCAGGTCTAAATAATCTTTCCTTTGCCATAAGACTTCTTTTGTGATATTAAGGAGAGCTCTTTTAGCCGAATGCTCTACGGCTAGCTGTAGCAAGGGTAGGTCGAAGATAGTCTCCAACTCTGTTGTCTGTGATTGTCTCCTTGTCAATATATTTGCTCTCGATGCCCTGGGTACCAAATCATAGGTTGTAATGGCTTTTACTATCATGATATACATTCATTTAGGAGATGTGTGTTGCCACCCCATGATTTGCCACCCAAAGTTTGCACATCATTATTGACTTTGTGGCCTTAGTTGATATGGAGTCAAAGTGTTTCTTCCATAGGAGCTTGGTGCTAAAGTTGTTCCACAAGTACTTTATTTCAGCAACCTGGAATATGTCACGCTATCTAAGGATATTGTCCCTAGGAATTACCTGACTGATTACCAGATTCGATCAAAAACGTGTAGGCAGATAAACCCCAAATATGAATGAAAAATGAAATATACTACAGTGGTAGCGACATAACAACTGGATTTATTTTTACTGGTCTACTCGCACGAAAACACAAAACGAAAACCGCGTCTAACCATTTCAAATATCCTTCAATATTTGCTTAATATTTGCGTTCTTTTAAATTTAAACACAAAATTTGTATCTGCCTGCGGTTAAAGCCAATTCATAAAAATATTTTATTTATACATAGGCATAACTCCAACCATATATATCTCATCATTAGAATCTAAAGGTCAGCAAATTTCTAACGCACATTTAACAAGCAAAATATTTCTATTGGCTAAATACTAAGCTGCGAGCAATTTCTTTTAACAACGAGCATTCAATACTTCTACACGGAATATAAGTGGTTATAGATTAGAGATGTTGCGAATGTTGTGTTTTTGACATTGTCGAAACCACGATTTTTTTTTTAGAAAATGGAAATCAGCTTAAGGGTGCGTTTTACGAGACCCTCGAGTACTATGCACAGTAGAACTGGTAGTGAAGCTTCAACTCATGCAAAGTGTGTTGGAGAGTATCTGCCGAACTCGGGGATACCACAGATTCAATATGAATATTAAACGGGGTTTCCAAACCTGAACGCACCCTTAAACGAACTGCCTAGTTACAAAATTTGATGTCATAGAATAAGTTTATTTATAGAAATATTGTCGCTCAAACGTGTGAGACAAATTTTTCCAGACAAAGAGGCGCCGCTAAGGAAACATTTGTAACATCAAACAATTAAGGGCGAAAACTAAGAACTAACACTAAGTCAGAGGATCCGTTTAGCAGCCATGGCGTAAACAAGCTTAAATGTTTGTGCACACACAGTTACATAGGACAAACACCACTACAAGTAAGAACGAGGTTCAGAGAACACATTAGAGGTTACAACATAAGAAAACCGAATCATACCAGAGTCCAATTTCGCAAATCACATGATCAAAATTAAATGTTTCCCAGCAAAGATCAATAAAACAGTCATGGTTCTTCACGTACAAGCAAAAGGCTTACGCCTGAGCGTACTCGAAAATATGAAAATTTACAAAAGAAAAGATTATATGATAGGATAATAAACGAACAAACACAATTTCTGACGTTATTTGAACCTTTAAAACTTGTTTACAAAAACAAAAAAGTAAACACAAAACAATAAACGTCACAAAGCAACAAACACATTAAAAATAACAAACGACTAAAATTACTGACTTCTACCCGCCACAGCTATCCACAAAAACTGATCAGTAAAAACCTCCCCAGTTTCTGAATGAGCACACAACACATACACCAACATAAATTTTGACAATTCCTGCTCATGCACATACGAACTATAAATACAAGCCAAACGACAACAACAGATCTGAACGAACGATGACACTGAAGTTGGCATAACGCCGAAACCGGTTTTCTTCCAAACCAAGTTTGACAAGGGATGATGGAAAATCGTTCCAATAAATGTTTGTAACCTCCCACGTCATATGGATGGTGTTACCCTATTTACAAAAATCGACCTCTCATAAGGTTTTGATATTTTAGTCTTTGAGTTTCGGTCAAAAAGGGTTATTGTCTTGGTTTTCGAAAAAATTGAACTATTTAAAACTGTTTAGTCTTAGTTATGATTTCGAAAAACGAAACGGGAGAGAAACCGTTAACGTTTCTGTCTTAAAAAAGCTAAATACGCTGAAATTTAAAAAAAAATAAGCGGCTTAGATTTTGGGTTTGAAAAATATGTTATGTTTACAAGATAACATTCCGATTTTTAAAAACGGTACAGAGGTGTTAACGTTTCGTGTTTGAAAATTTAAAAAGATTGAACTGCGGCTTTGGAAAATTATACCATCCAAGAAGGGTTATACTTTGCTTTTGCAAAATTAATTGGGTTTAAAAGAAACTATGTTCCAACACTGAAGAATTATGTAGTTAAAAAACGGCTTTATATCCGTTTTGGAAAAACCAAACGGTTCACAAAACTTTTATACTTCGGTTTTGAAAAATATATTGAATTGAAAAGACACTTATATTTCGTTGTTGCAGAACTATATCGTTTAGAAACGGCTTTATATGCACATCTGAAAAACGAACGGTTCAAAAACGGTTAAGATTTAGGATATGAAG
This sequence comes from Eurosta solidaginis, assembly GCF_040869045.1. Taxonomy (NCBI): domain Eukaryota; kingdom Metazoa; phylum Arthropoda; class Insecta; order Diptera; family Tephritidae; genus Eurosta; species Eurosta solidaginis. The sequence continues at coordinate 203,122,939 of NC_090323.1, read as the reverse complement.
GAAATTTTGCTTGCTAAAATGACACTGTTTCGGTTTTAACAATTTAAATACATTAGAAACATGTATAGTTTTTCCGATCAGTTTGTTGGTAAATTCTTAGTTTTTTATAAGCTACTCTGATCTATTAATTTCCATGGTGCAAATAAGACACGATTATTCCGAATTCATTATGCCCTTGAAAATGCCAAGGAAATTTGGCGAAACGTCGGGCTGAAGGTGGAATAATCGTGTTTTATTTGCACCATGGAAATTAATAGATCAGAGTAGCTTATAAAAAACTAAGAAATTACAAACATGTTCACGTCTTCTTTCGAATTATGGTACGCATCAAAGACGCTGAAGTTTTCGGTTTTGAAAAATTTTACAGAGAAAAACCGGCGCAAACTTTAAAAAGTAAACAGTTCAAAAACAGTTCCCATTTCGAAATTCAAATTATTCAAAGACGGTTAAAAGTTGGGATTTGAAAAAACATACAACGTAAAATTGACTAGGATTGAAAATGAAACGTTTCAAAATCAGTTAAAGTTTGAAAAAATGTAATCAGTTAAAAATACACGGTTTCGAGTATTAAAATATAACCGTTTCAAAAAGGTTATAAATTCGGTTCATGTTAAAAAAAAAAAATTACTTTACTTACTTAAATTCCAAACTACTTTAAATTAAGCTGATTTAAATCGGCAAGCAATCGGTTTTAGGTAATGAAACAGGTTCTCATTGTTAATGGTTACGGCTTAGACGAGTTTCGTTTTGGCTTCGGGTTTATAAAGGAAATCGGTTTTAAACAATTTTCGTGGTTGAACAACGAAATGAAAAACCGTTTTGATTTCGGTTTCGATTGTAAAATGTTACAGCTTCGGTTTTGGTGATGGTTTAGGATCCAAAAATTGTGGATTTTATTAGGTTATCGACTTTGGGCTGTTTCGGCTTTCTAACTAGAATTGGCTTCAAACGTCTTCGGAAGTTAAAAAGGGAATCGTTCTAAGCTGCTTAGATTTGAAGGAGGAAACGGATTTGAGCTTCAGTGGTTTTAGATTCCTTTTGGATTATGTTTTCCTAATTCTTTTTAAAAGTAAAAATTTTTTACCGATTCGTGATAGGTCTTAGCTGGAGTGGTGTTCTTGTTATACGAAGCTATGAAGTGAAAACAAATCTTCATTAATTTGAATACATTTTTCTTCGATTTTTATTTAAATCACCACTTCACAGAACAAGACAACCAAACCAGATTATACTGTAACGGTTTTAAATCAGTTTTAAAAATTCAGGTGTGCAACAGTTACTTTTGAGGTATCGATTCCGAATTCGCTTTCGGGTTTCGAAAAAAACGAGAGTCCCAAGAACTCGTGAATAATAAACGGTGATTTATCGGTTTGCTATCGGTCTGTTATCGTGGAGTCATTGGCTTCATATTTGTTTCTTATCGGCTTTTATCGGCTTGTTAAAGGGCAGGTTACAGATTTGTCATTGATTTTATGTACATATGTGACCCGGTCTATGAAAAGGTGGCTTGTGAATAAAAAAAAAAAACAGCTGTTAACAGCTGTTTCTCACAAAAAAAAACAGCTGTTAACAACTGTTTATCGCAATTTATTTTTTGAGTCATAAGCCACCATTTCATAGACCGAGTCACATATATTGAAGTTTTATCTGTATCTGCTTCATAATAAGCCGCTGAGTCGTTGATAAAAAATCGAAAGCACGTCGATAACTGTTCACATTTCCATAAGAAATCGATAACTTTTCGATACCGAAAACTTCTTGGTAAATTTTCGATAACTTCGATAACAAGTCGATAAGATTTCGATATTTTTTCAATAACAGATCGTTAGCTTTCCGCTAACATAACATAAGTTCAATAATTGATCGATAACTTCTCGATAATTGTGGAATAACTATTCGATAAATAACGGATCATCCCTTTATATTGGTAAATTTCGATAACATATCGAAAACTTTTTGGTAGCAAATATATAACTTTTTGATAACAAACAAATCCGATAACTTTTTGCTAAATAATTGATAACTTTTTTCACAATAAATCGATAACTTGTCTATAAAAACCGATAACTCGTCGACAAAACATTGGTAAGTCATCCATAAATCCTTGGTATAAATCTTCGATAACCAATCGATAACTCACTAATACATCGTCGATAACACACCTACGTATAGCAAACCGAAAGCTCGTAGATAGCTAATGAATAACCGGCCTCGCATACCACATTTGCCACATCCCTAATACAAACAGTTAACCTAATATAAATGCATCAAATACGTGCGTTCATTCATTTCGCTCAATGCTTGTATTCATCTAACTGGCTTTCATGTTACTTATACGCCCCGGCAGGCGAGCTTGAGGAATATGCAACTCGTTGTAGAATACGCAGTCAGTGGTGTATAAAAAGTGTTTATTGCTATGACTGAGCTGCTGATGTGCTGTATCTACATATATACATAGCATCCATGAGCTTCAGCCACCCAGCTCGCGGCAATAAATCGCAAATCTAAAATATTTGGGGGAGAAATTAATTTAATGGAAGGTGTTTGTGAATGCCTTGCGGCTACAGAAAATTATGCGCTTATGCCACCAATTCGTCAGCAATATTGCCAGATTTTATTTCGTTCGGAAAGCTGTAAGGGAAAAAAGTATTGCGAAGCAAATAAATAAGTTTGCCTAATAAATTTTTGCACACAAAGAAATAATTTGATTAATAAAATTTTTATGTTCGAATTTATCGTAAAGAATTTGTATGGTCAAGTGGTTGCATGTTCTCGCTCTCACTCACTCTCTTTGTCCCTAGAAGCTACTTGACCTAAAAAACAAATGATCATAATACTTTTCGATGAGTCAAAAAAAAGTGTAACATATAAAAGCGTAAACGAATACAAGTACGTACGAGAGTTCCATTTAAGCAACACCAACACAACTAAATGGAACTCAAGAGCGTAGCGCTGCAGATTAAAAATGAAAGAAAAAGTTATAGTAGGGAATTGCGAATTTTCAAAAGTGACAACAAGCATGCATGAACTGAGTTTGTTTGCACTATGCATACAGGGTCCTTCAAAAGTACCGGAAGACCAAATATTCTATATATGTATTCACCACAAACCCCTTTTTTATTACACTTTATCCCAACACTTACCCAGTTCTAAAAAAATACCCGGTTTCGAAAAAGGTACCTGGTTCCAGATTGACCCGGTCCGAAAAAGTACCCGGTTTTATAAAAATTAGCGAAACCCAAAAAGTATCCAATTCTGACAATGTACGCGGATGTGAAAACGTAACCGAAAAGATACCCAGGCTCTAAAAATTTCTCGTATCCGAATAAGTATCCGATTGCAAAACAGGATCCGGTACCTGATTGTAAAAAAACGTATCCGGTTCCAAAAATGTAACCGGTTCTTTATCCGTTCTGCAAAAAAACGTATGTGAAAAGTATCCGGTTCTAAAAAAGTACCTGGTTCTGAAACAGTACCCGGCTATGAAAAGTACCCGCATCAGCAAAAGTATTCGGTTATAAAAAATATGCAGATCAGCAAAAGGGTTCAGTTTCGAAAAAGAACCCGGCCTGCGTATTTTGACTTCCTCTCATTATTCTTCTTGCCCTAGTTGCAGTTGTAAAAACAGATAGCGATTATCAATTTTGAGAGTTGGCTTTCAATATCTAAGCTCATATTTCTTTGCTTGGTTAATGCCTGTTTCAGCTTTTGTATGGTGGTTTCGTATTTTTCCCAGCTGCCTCGTCCTCCGTCCCTATTTTTTGGATGAATTCCTGCCGACGCTTGCACAGTTCCCTTCGAGAATGGTGCTAGGCGTTGTTGTTGTTGTTGTTTTACCGATTAAGACATCCCCGAAGGTATAGGGTAAAACCGATATTGATGGTCCTAAGCTATAGATCCGGTACGTTCCGGTAAAAATCATCATTAAGGTACTATCCCGAGCATCTCGGGAGCGATTTAATATAACCACATTGAGCCTCGTAGGCCATCTCGCCCCCCAAACCCTACTTCCATGAGGAACTTCGGTCGTCAGAGCCTCGCCTGCTGAATATGTGCATGATACATTCATATTTGTAACAGGATTCGCCTCGCGTAGATGAGGTTGACGACTGTGTTGCGGAAGCTGTGAATTCGCTTATTAACCCCCTGAATCCTTGGTGTTCGGCATCAATGCGGGTTGTAATCATGTTGTCACCTTCCTAAGTGCACCAGCCCTGTACTCCTTTGCTCATAATCGTGTTTCCACTATTCTATACTCAGGAGATTACTAGTCACGATTTATGGAGTATTGCCCAGATTAAAAAATAGGCGTGGGTGTGATCCGTCGTCCCACCTCGCACTATTGCTTCCTCCTTGGTAGAATGCCCCTCATGGCAACGCCTTGCGGCGACATCGATTCGTCTGGTTGTCGGAAGCTTTTAGGGCACATCAGGCAGCTAGCCCGCTAGAGTAAGCCGTCCACTATCAACCAGTGGTAGCCCCGTTGTGTGTGCTTAGCCGCGTAGCCCCGTTGTGTGTGCTTAGCCGCGTTGTTAAGTAGGCTGACTGGTGAGTTGTGTGGTTTTCGGAGTATCTTTTCATTTGGATTAGACAGGCTACAGTTAAATTCCATTTTGGCAGCTTAGACCCGTGTCACCATGTTTTGCATATAAAATGCTGCAAGGTCCATACCAATAGCTTGCTTGTCTGTTTGAGCAGCCCGGTGGTTAGTCTGACATTTTCCTGCGCATAGAAGTTTTTTAGCCTGGATACTGCCACTTTCATTTCGAATAGCAGGGTGGTGGAACTTGCATTCCGTTGACAGTCGTAAAAGTAACGGTTCCTCGTCTGCATCGCTATATAACAATGAGGATAAGTGCTTCTTGTTTTATTTAAGCAAGTTCTGTACGTCGCTCATCAAGTCTCTATTATCGTCACTATTTCCTTCCACTGCTCGCTGTCATCATTACATCGAAGAGAGCCGAGGGAAGCCTTCTGTATCATAAGCATGTTTTCGTCGGGAAAATGTTTCAACATGTATGGTGGATTTTTTAATCAACTGTATGACCAAAAACCATTTCCCTGCCCACACTGGTGTTAAAATTGCGAAGCATAATTTTGATCTGACGGCGGGGATAGCGTTCCATTGTGTATTCGAATTCGTCTGCGGCTATGTGCTAATAAAGTTTGGGTTCTAGCAGCTTCCCTGGATGCGGATTGCGGAGCGACGCTCTCTCATATACGTAAATGGTAAAAATAGGTGGCTATATCTCCTTGCTTATAAAAGACCAACATGACGTCTACGTTTTACGCTTTTCTTTCCCTGTCCAATGTGTAAGATGTCATAAAACCCAATTGCCTGCCTCCATGCGTGTCCCCATCCAACGCATTTCGTGTACGGCGGATATGTCTGTTTTGTATGCACGAAGTAACTACCGTGGTCGCCATTAGTAAAGTGACTGGTCATCCGAGTCTGACTAGTATATCTTGTTGCCGGTCGCATTGGATTAGTAGTAGTAGTAGTAATTTATATATTTTCTTTCAACTAGTAATTACAAAAGTATAGCAAAATGAATTAACTATAAATATATAAAAATTAATAAAGATTCCAGACAATAACAATAAATGTTGTGTGTCTTAATATCACTTATAACTAAACAAATCATTGAGGAAAATTCGTTGACAATAAGTTCTCTATACTTAAGGCAATTTCTTATATAGACAAAGAGTGAGTTATAGTTATAACCCTTAAGGATATTTACCACCTTCTGCAGATCTAAAACTTTCTCACCAAAACAATTAAACCGTATGTCTTTATATATAGGACATATCCCAATGAAGTGATGGGTGTCTTCAGCTACACATAAATTGCACCTAGAACAGTTTTTGGAAAAAACATATTTAAAACATCGAGCATTAAGATTTAGCAAGCCATCCCTTGCTCAGACTTATGGCGTACGCAGAATTCTCATCGTTAAAATAAGTAGAGTACATAGGGAGCAAGTCGAAGTAAAGATCATGTGACGACTAAAAAGAACTATCGGCATAGTATGAAAACTCTTTTTGAATTAACTTCTCTAGTAAATTTGGTATGCTCATATTAAGCGATACGGAAGAAAAGTCAGACAGAGGCACCATGTCGACACTTTCATAAACGTTTCTCCACTTTTTGACCCAGTACAACCCTTGTCTCACTGTCTCCTCTGCTACAACTCAGGGCAGTCTATTTGCTGCCAAACTTGAACAGCGCGCAATTTAGCTAATTTATCATTTTCTGTAAGACAGTGGAAAAGTCTGCTAAAAGAACGATATCGTCGGCGTACATAAGTACTTTTACTGTTGTGTCAGCAACCTTTACACCGCCGAAGAGACTGCCACTTAAATCATTGATGTATAATGAGAACAGAGTTGGACTCAGCAAGCAACCTTGCCGTACTCCGTGGTTAACAATGAAAGGATCTGAAAGCACTCCATCCATCCATACCTGACTGGCTGTTTCTTCATAAATGGAGCGCAAAAACTTCTATAATGTGGCCGGAGAGGCCGAGCTGGGCTAACTTATAGAAAAGCATATTCCGTGGAACTGTGCCAAAAGCATATGAAACATCAACAAAAAAGGCGGAAGTCTTCTTCTTCGCACCAAAGTTTAACTGAACTATACTAGTTAAATTAAACAAGTTGTCCATTGTAGCATAGCCTTTACGAAAACCCGCCTGGAATTCAGAAATTATATTGTTACAATCAATCCAAGCATTAACGCGGCTCAGAAGCAAACCAGCGAAAATTTCATATATTGAATCGCATTGGATTATATAAAGCTCATTGTATCTGGCGATTGTGGTTATGACAAGGTCAGTCTCTGTTTCTAAGTAAGTAAGTTTCTCCTGATGTTGTAGTTTCAATTCAACCTAACCTTACCTTAGCTAGGCTGGCGCTAAATTTTTGCCTTCGTCGGAGTGTTCAGCATTCTGAATAGAAACAGAGATCAAAATACATTTGTTACATCTGCTTTTGGAGTTGAGACTCCTTTTTCTTTTCACCGACAGTTGTTAGACGGGAATGTCTTCTGAGCTGCTACATTGTATTATCAAAGTATACTTTTAGGAGCTTATTGCGTTGTCTATGTATAAAATAAAAAATATTTATCTGCCTGTAAATATCCTATAGCTCATAAAACAACGCTGCGGATTTTGAGAAAACTTCATGTATGGCGTCATCGAAATCACTAGAGTTTTCTCGGAAATTTTTTTTTTTGTGTAAAGTGGACTAGGGCAGGTCTATTGAAATTAAAACTTGTTACCTAGGAATGAAGAAGGAGAGAAAAAGTCGAGAGAAAAAAAGGATGTGCAGCCCATTCTAACCCTTTTGCTACACCCTTTATTAACAGCTATAATAGTAACAGACACACAACAATTATGAGCGTATTGTAACGTCTGGCATAAATAGATTAAAATGCTTTCATGACTCAATGCTATTCCCATCGCGCCAAAGGATGAACAATCGCATCCTGTTAGTAGTTGTATTTAGGGGCGAGTGGTCTTGTATGAGTATAGTTATAGTACGTATCAGTTAATCCGTGTAGTTGTTTTTGTTTATTTATTTTGTTTGTTTGGCTTTTATTCTGTTTTGTCTGGTTGTCATGTCAGTAGACCGTTTGTAATTGGAAGCACTTTTTTTTAGTCTGTGCCAATTCTCTTTGTTGTACCCTTCTATTGCTTATTATACTCAGCTGAGCAGAGCTCACAGAGTATATTAACTTTGTTCGCATAACGGTAATCCGTAACGGCATAAACTAATCGAGATAGATATAGACTTCTATATATCAAAATGATCTGGGTGAAAAAAGAAATTCATTTAGCCATGTCCGTCCGTCCGTCCGTCTGTAAACACGATAACATGAGTAAATTTTGAGGTATCTTGATGAAATTTGGTATGTAGGTTCCTGGGCGCTCATCTCAGATCGCTATTTAAAATAAACGAAATCGGACTACAATCACGCCCACTTTTTCGATATCGAAAATTTCGAAAAACCGAAAAAGTGCGATAATTCATTACCAAAGACGGATAAAGAGATGCAACTTGGTAAGTGCTTTGACCTTATGACGTAAAATAGAAAATTAGAAAAATTTTGGACAATGGGCGGGGCACCGCCCACTTTTAAAAGAAGGTAATTTAATAGTTTTGCAAGCTGTAATTTGGCAGTCGTTGAAGATATCATGATGAAATTTGGTAGGCACGTTACTCCTATAACTATATGTGTGCTAAATAAAAATTAGCGAAATCGGATGACGAACACGCCCACTTTTAAAAAATTTTTTTTTTAAGTCAAGTTTTAACAAAAAATGATTATCTTTACAGTATAAAAGTAAATTATGTCAACATTCGACTCCAGTAATGATATGGTGCAACCAAATACAAAGATAAAAGAAAATTTCAAAATGGGCGTAAGTCCGCCCTTTTTCATTTAATTCGTCTAGAATACTTTTAATGCCATAAGTGGAACAAAAATTTACCAATCCTTGTGAAATTTGGTAGGGACATAGATTCTATGACGGTAACTGTTTTCTGTGAAAATGGGCGAAATCGGTTGAAGCCACGCCCAGTTTTTATACACAGTCGACCGTCTGTCCTTCCGCTCGGCCGTTAACACGATAACTTGCGCAAAAAACGATATATCTTAACTAAACTTAGTTCACGTACTTATCCGAAGTCACTTTATCCTGGTATAAAATATGGCCCAGATCCGACTATGACCATGCCCACTTTTCCGATATCGAAAATTAAGAAAAATGAAAAAAATGCCATAATTCTGTACCAAATATGAAAAAAGAGATGAAACATGGTAATTGGATTGGTTTATTGACGCAAACTTTAGAAAAAACTTTGTAAAGTGGGTGTGACACCTACCATATTAAGTAGAAAAAAAATGAAAAAGTTCTGCAGGGCGAAATCAAAAGCCCTTGGAATCTTGGTAGGAATACTGTTCGTGGTATTACATACATAAATAAATTAGCGGTCCCCGACAGATGATGTTCTGGATCACCCTGGTCCACATTTTGGTCGATATCTCGAAAACGCCTTCACATATACAATTAAGGGCCACTCCCTTTTAAAATCCTCATTAATACCTTTAATTTGATACCCATATCGTACAAACACATTCTAGAGTGACCCCTGGTCCACCCTTATTGCGATATCTCGAAAAGGCGTGCACCGATAGAACTAAGGCCTACTAAGTTTTAAATAATCATTAACACCTTTCATTTGATACACATGTCATACAAACACATTCCAGGGTTATCCTAGGTTCATTTTGCTAAATGGTGATTTTCCCTTATTTTGTCTCCAAAGCTCTCAGCTGAGTATGCAATGTTCGGTTACACCCGAACTTAGCTTTCCTTACTTGTATTTTTATTGGTTCCATTTCCTTTTATGTCATATTTCTTGCGTCGTTATCCCTGGTATGTACTTGTTACGATGTCTCCGGACAGCAATGTCAAGTAGCATAATTTTAAAGCAATAGTTAATGTGCACTTATTACATTTTATTTTATTGCTCTTTTTATTGTTGTTATTACAGGAGAGTTAGCTTATATGAAATGTAACAAACACAAAAAAACAAGATTTACATTTCTACTCTTATTTAATGTGGGCTTATATTTATTTGATTGCTTCACTTAATTGGCTATTAAAGTGGCAAAGTAGCTTTGACAAAAGTTTGCAGGGATCTTTATATTTTAAGAAACAACAAAATATGCGGCATACTTTAAGGGGCGCAGTCAATTTTTTTGTTCAAGCACATAAATTGTCAGGCTTCAATGTCTTTAACTCCTTAGAAGCCATTGAAAGAAACGCCGTTTCCAATGGCTGCTTAGAACTCAAAGATATTGAGCTCTGATAATTTCTATAGCTTCAATAAAAAACTTTACTGTGCCTAAAAGTATTCCAAATATTTCGTTATTTTTAAAGATAGGAACTCCCTTCCAAGCTTTAGTCAAAACTCCTTTGCCACTTAAATAGTCAGAAACGTGGGCTCTGTGGGCAATTGCACAATAGGTGCTCTACCGTCCATTCCTCCCCATAAGTTTGCCGGTGCAACATGAAGTAGTTTACCCAGTCCCATCCGCTTCATATCGAACCTGCTGCACACCTCTTGTTGTTGTCTTAAGCGCAAAAACACTCAACGAAAGTTTAGTGAGTCTTACACGAATAACGGAAGTCCTTTTCAGGACAGACATGTCTCCCGGCGAATGTTCTAAGCTCCTTAATCTGCTAGGCTCTTGTTACAAAAACAGTAGATCCAAACTGAGCTAGCTCATCGCAGATATTTTTTCGCTGTATCTACTTTAAATGCCACTGCATTCAAATGAATAAGGCGCTATAATGCCTAGCCATGCTCATAGAGCATTCTCTACCATGACTCACCAAATTCGATGGTATCACTGTTGATGCGCAAGTTCGACAAGTCTAGTTCACCATCTTTGTAATCTTTTCTGGTTGAAAACAGATGCTATAATTTACATGGAAAACTGTCATAACATAACTAAACTGGTGCCTAGCATGAGGGATTGATTAAAGCCATTCATCGCACTAGCTCATGCCCATACTAATCCGTAATTTATCTAAGTGCTTATGGCGTTTAGCGCGGTGGTAGTGCTATGCATTTTGCGGAAGCCACGTTGATGGTGGATAGGCAAATATTCCCCATGGAATGAGGGAGCAGGACGGTTTGCAATGTCTTTGCTACTGGCGAAAGAACTGATATCGGACGATATAACCCATCTGGGTTAGCTGGTTGTTATCCAGGTTTTAGTAGTGGTAGAGGCGGCCACCGTGGTGTGATGGTAGCGTGCTCCACCTACCGCATCGAAGATCCCTTCGGAGTCGGCATAAAACAAGTAGGTTCTGTCCCGCCAATTTGCAGGAAAATATAAAAAAGAAGCACGGTGCAAATTGGAAAAATGCTCGGCCTAAAATCTTTTCGGAGTTTATCATGCCTTACATTTTTTGGTTTTAGTAGTGGAATTATCCTTGCCATTTTCCATTGTTCGGGAATGGCTAAGGGCTTTAAAGGCAGGTTGAACGTTTCCCACGGTAGCCGGTTCTATGTACCGGGGCGTCTCGGGTTTTTTTCCCGACCAAAGGCTGTCATTTCAGGGTAACTCCATTTCATTTGTTAAGTCCCTCCCCAAATTTTCATACGCGGAGCAGCTTCTTGCAACTGAACTGTTTCACACCCTCCTGCTCCGTGAAGGTATGGAACCTAACTCCGATCCGAGGCTGTGGTTCTGCCGATAATGTCGGAAAATGATCTACCTCAGACGGGTATACTCTTGCCAGTGTGTTAGATGTAAAATATCGTTACATCCTTCGAGTTGTTCCGGGCTAGAACCCAATGTTCGTCGCCCACAAAATTTCTACAAAACCTTTGTGGCTCCCTGCTGTTTGCCTCCAAGGACGTCCCGCAGTTCACGCCCAAGCGTACCTCCGCCACCTTTAGCAGCAACACTGCCCAGCAGGCCATATCAACTGTCCGCCGTTGCTCGCGCCAAACGGCGCTGCCAGCCAACACGGTCGCTCCAACATATCACTAAAATCTACGCAGTATGGACAGTACCAGTGCTGAGCATAGCGCCCCACCTCTCCATTTCCGCCACACGCACTTGCTTAAGAAGGAGTCATTAACTCTTAATCCCCCACACCATGTGCTTTGTATGCCAGCTGAGAATAATTATGCTCGTGACATGGGTCTAGCGCAGTTCATGCCTTGGCCGATGCGACCTTCATAGATGCTCCGGGTTAAGTAATGGCAACCGTCCGACCGCCACATTTGTTGCACAGTGCTGTCAAAACACAAGTACTCTAGCAGCAGTCGGACGGCATACTCGACAAAGCCTATATCCTTCATGGCGTATCCACCCATCCGGTTTCCCGTCAAAATCTGATGCGGTATTCAGATTAAGCGGCGCGTGTACCTTTTAAAAAGTTTTCTTGTCTGGGTCTTCGCTTTTTTTTAATTTTGTGGGTTTGTGTTATAGAAAATAAAATGGAAGAACCTAGTGAAAATAAAAAGGAAGAACCTAGTTTTGACTAAATTTAATTTTCGTATTTGGTGGTGTATACAAAATTGAAACCGTAAAGGATTTGAAAACAAAACCGCAACAATCTTAACAAGTAAGGACGTGAGTGGGGATGAACAATAATCGTATCCCATTCGTAATATCCAAATAATCGGCTATATAAGATATAAATACATAGTGAACAGATGTACATACCTAAGCGGTTTATAAGATAAATAAAAAATAAACAAGTAAGGAAGGCTAAGTTCGGGTATAAACGAACATTACATACTCAGCTGCCAAATTACAGCTTGCAAAACTTTAAAATTACCTTAAAGTGGGCGGTGCCACACCCATTGTCCAAAATTTTACTAATTTTCTATCCTGCATCTTAAGGTCTATCCACCGACCAGTTTCATCGCTTTATCCGTCTCTGGTTATGAACTATTGCACTTTTTCGGTTTTTCGAAATTTTCGATTTCGTTCATTTTAAATAGCGATCTGAGATAAGTGCCCGGAACTTACATACCAAATTTCATTAAGATACCTCAAAATTTACTCAAGTTATCTTGTTTACGGACTGACGGACGGACGGACGGATGGACATGTCCAAATGAATTTCTTTTTTCGCCCAGATCATTTTGATGATGTTGAGTTTATGCCGTTACGGGGTACCGTAATGTAAACAAAATTAATATACTCTGTGAGCTCAGCTGAGTGTAAAAATACATAGGTAGGATATATACCACCGATCTCTATAACTTTTTCTATATATGCAAGCATTTGGTGAAATTTGAAGATTCTAGCTGCTGAAATGGGGCTGAAATCACGAAATGCTTCTTACCTGAACAATCGGTTGTGAGGGATATTGTATGCTATTGTAACGAATTCTGGGGAATTCCGATTATTTTGCACCTTCTGCTAACGTTCGTATCGCTGAACTGTCGAATAAATAACTCCAATTCAGTATTGCAATATGGTCTTTATTTAGTCTACTTTAGGAGTAGTGCAATTATACTTCAATATTACGTACCTCACAACTAATGCGTGTTCAAAGCAAACTGATTAATCATTCCTCAGCTTGCGCTGCTTTTATACTCTCTGTTGCCTCGACCTCATATTTCTACTAAGGTCTAGACATTTCGCCTTCTAGAACTGTTGTATCTGCTGCTTGGTAATTGAGCTATGTCTATGTGTGAGTAACAACTTCGGCTGATGACTACATGTGTGTGAGTGAGTTATCTCTTCGTAGCCTTCTATGTATGTGTATAAATGATGATTGATGTGTTCTTGTACACAAGTGTAACTTGATTTAATGTTTTTGTTGTTGTGCCTTTATTTACTAACAAGCTGTTAGTGATGCTAAAATTCGCCGCACAATATATACTAACGATCTCATCAATTTTTTCAGACATCAATATGTTCAATATACCAAAACATATGGTGTAGCTCGAAGCTTAAACCTTATAAGTTAAGGAAAATATGACAAAAAATTTCTTTTCTGAAAAATCGGTTGTATGGGGGATATATCCGATCCGGCCGGTTCCGCAAATGTCTAATCGGACACCCAAGTATTCTCGCTCACCAAATTTTATGAAGATATCTCAAAAATTGAGGGACTAGTTTGCATACAAACAGACAGACGGATAGACGGACATGGCTAAATCAACTCAGCTCTTCATCCTGATTAATTCGGTATACTTTTTGGTGGGTCTATCTCTTCTCCTTTAAGGACTTGCAATTTTGAGATCCGTTACAAACTTAATATACCATTTCATTTTCATGAAAGGTATAAAAAATACTAAATCACTGGCTGTCATCAGAATCAGCATCATCAAAACTTTCTTGGTCATACCTCATATATGATGAGGGATAAAAAGTTGATTTATGCCAACGCTAATGTGTTTGAAAGTCTATTCTAATTCATCATGACTATCACTAACAGCATTCGTATATACGTATGTATATATACTAATCGTCCGCATGCCCCATATAACTATTTTCTCATCCTTTTCATATATTTGCTGTACTTTAATACATCTAACCTTTTTCCTCTTTTCTTGCTAAATGTTCAACTCATAAGTATGAACTGGTTTTTATGTTGCAGAAATAAATTGACGGGTGAATGCATTTAAAATCCGATTTATGTTCTTTACTCCCACACAAATATATGTACATAAAGATATAAAGTTGCATACCTTCTCTGCTGTTATATGAAACGGAAATACATGATTTTTTTTATAATTTTATGTTTATTTTTTATAACAGTAAAATACACACACACACATCTGTTGATATGAAGATATTAAATGTTTTTCTTCTAAGCTTAATATGAGCATCATATAAGTATGTATGTAATGAAATCCAATCTGGTAGCATTGTTTATGCAAGTATCTACGCTTCGCTGCCACATACTGCCGGTATGCTTTATCAGTGATGCACAACGTTGACAAAAGATCCAATACCGCTTGAAAACATTTTTCAATATATGGAACACGTTGTTATGTCCAGGGTGGTATTTTTGTTGAGTTATTCCATCTGTGCCGCCACTTTTGAACTGCGGTCTCTTGTGGCGCAGAGCGTGAATTTGTGTCCCTTAGAAAACATCTTTTGCCAATATATCGGTACTGCACATCCCTCCCATCACCGATTCAGCAGACAGAGGCTTACTATAGTTTGCGACAGGACTCTTTAGTCCTCGTGCATTTACTTTTTAGTAATATCATCGCTTACTGATGGGTGGTTCTTTGAATTCGGCATCGGTTTTTAACGTTTGTGTGGTATCCGTCACAAACCCTAGGTACTTTACTGCTGAGTTCTTCACAATGGTTTCGATTTTAATGACGGCTGGCTCTACCTTGTTGTTGTTGTTGTAGCAGTGCCTCGCCCCAACTAACAGCCGCGACCGATCACAAATTGTCATCAATATCCTCCAACGGGAGTCCAAGGAAACTTGCTGTTTCAACAGGGGTGGACCATAATGAAAGGGGTGTTAGAGGCGTTGGTTCCACATTACAATTAAATAGATGGTTGGTGTCATGTGGGGCCGGCTCTACCTTCTTTGTACTTTATTGAGCACAGCAAAGACTAGACACTGCATAAGCTTCCATGTCGTGCTTGTCGCTTGTTTCCATTAGATGCTTGGCAGTATCCACCAAGGCGATATCATCGGCGCGTCTTTTTTTTCGCTAGCTTGCCATTGAAAAAAAAAATATCGTAAAAAAGGAAAACCATTGTGGCTCGCTTGCCCAAGGTATCTAAGCCTAGGATAGCCGACCTACCCTTCAAGTCCGACGACCCTGCGAACTTCCGAACTGTAATTCTGTTAAGAAACTTATTACTGGGAATTAATTACGAAAGAATTCATAAAAATCGATTGAAAGGTCCCAAATCTTGCATGCATTTTTCATTATCTTGACTCGGGCGCCACCAAGCGTAATTTGTTTCACATTTTGTAGCATTGTTTTGGTCACTTAAACTATATGTGAGGTTGCAAGTTTATAGCTCAGTGGGAAGTTTCGTAATACTGGATGACAAAGTTTCTCGGTTTGGTATGTAGTCTATATATATCTTGCCCCGGGTGCAACCTATCGGAATTTTTCCCCTTATTCTATGCATTGTCATCGGGTTCTCAGCTACGCTTGAAGTATTACGTTTGTAACTCAATCTTCACAAAAATTGATTGCAAGATTCCATTCGATCCTTTTAAATTTTCCTACATATCTAGATGTGTGCTACACCTAGCCACACTTTTTGTCATATGTGTTAAACTGTCATTAAACCTTGAAACACATTTTAGAACTCTCGTTCACTGGGAAGTTAGTTAAAAAATTATTCCAAGATTTCAAAACTCGAATTAGTTTTCTAGTTTTCTAAAAGTCTGTAAGTGTCCTGATATCTTCTCCACCCAGATACATTGTTTACCCTTAGTATTGCTCTAAGCTATGCTCAAAATGTCTGCTCCCTGAGTTGTTGGGAAGTTTCCTAAAAACTTACCGCAAGATTCCTAATCAGCTGTAAATTTTCCAGTTATCTTGAATCGTACGCCGCCTAGCGGATTTTTTTCTTTTTTTGTTGCGCTGTCTTTTCGCTCTGATCCGAAACTAACTTTAAACTTGAAATCAAAAATTGGAATCTCCAATTTTGTGCTGAAGATTGCAAAGATATATGCCTAGGTCAAATTAATTTATATATGCATCACATTGCATGTGGCCAACCCAGCAATAGACTCATCAAATTAAACCATTTCCACCCTCTTGATTTGATGTTTCTGTGGGCTATTTTAATGCGCGATCTCCTCCTACATTTTAAGTTCAAGGTCTGATGATTCGCATCAGCCAAGTAGCGACTTTTAAGTAAAGTAGCTCCGCTAGACTACTGTGTGCATCACTGCTTTAATTACACTGATGAATTCATACCGTTATTTATCTGTGGGTCTTCATATACGTTTCTGTAAAATGTTAGATGTTTACCTATATCATATCAAATGTAGGTCTTTGGGTTCTTTTTTTACAAACAAACGTAGTCTCTATGTTTGCACTCATCTTTTAAATTTATACCCAGTTACGGATTGTTAAGGTATAATGTGGTCCAGGCACAGCCTTCTTTTAACCGAAACACAAGGCGAGAGAAGGTTTCGAAAGAGGTATATACGACGGTGTGTATCAGGTTATTCATGTCCTAAAAGTAATCCCGACTGTCGTTCTATTGGCACTTTTTCTTGGATATTTTTCCGAATTCCTTTGTCGCACCATTTCCCGCCATCGAGCATACCCTACTTAACTATAGAGAGCTGAAAAAAGATCTATGTTGCCGATAAATAGAGATTGCTGTTCACAAGGAACAGCTGGTGCCTCGTATGGCGAAAGGATAAAGAGACGTTGCAGACAATATGACATAATCGGCTTGAATGACAGATGGCAGCAAAAAAAGGAACAATGCACCCTTCTGAACCAGCAACAGAACACTGCCTGCCGCGGATTCTTTCAGTTAAGAGAAGCAATGTTTCCATTACGAAGGCAATGCTATGAGCAAAAGGTATAAGTCAGGAAACACATAAGGCATTCCTTTCATCGGATGGTGTATACTTAGGTCACCCAAGAAATATTTGTCGAGAATTATTTTCAATCACTATCTATTGCCGAGGGATGACGATGCGCATTGTTGTTGTTTAAGTTTCCAACAAACCCACGATCCAGCTTTTGATGTATAAATATCTTTGCTCACGATATGAGGGAGTCCAGAATGTTAGCGAAAGAATCCAGGGTTTAAGCGTAAGCGTTGGTTGGTTAGTTTCAGGGCTGATCGGCTTGCGAGGCCGAGCACAAGGGGCGCTCTAGACGCTATTTGGATGTATGTTCTCCTGGAACCAATTAATTAGTTCAATATACCTTTCGATTTCACATACAGAGACAGTTTGTTACCTCAAAGCATGAATACGCACAGCGTTCGGCAACTGATATTTGTCAGGGCGGAACAGGGGAAATGGGTGATCGTTTCCCTGCAAACTTTATGGTTGCACCTCCTGCATATGTCGTTGAAGGCGATTCCCATTTTTCTGTGTGTGGGCCAAACGGCCAGTGTCCTGTAATAGTGCCCGTCATTCTAAATATTTGTTTCTTATCCAATTTTGGTAAATCCTCTGGTTTTTTTTTTGGTCTGGTCAAATTCTTTTGTGATCCTACATAAGTCCGTACAATTCCAATTTCAAATGGCGGTTTTGATAAAATAGGTGTGAATGTCACTTTTTATTGCTATGAGCGGTCCATGTAATGTGACTACCGCAGTAATTTCTAACGTTGCACCGTCCTTTGCTAGTTCATCCGCATTTTCATTGCCGTCTATATTCCATGTGAGAGTAACGGTATTGCACAGCACCTTCTAACAGTTAACGGCTTTAGAGGACACAAGTGGTGAGTCCAACGCCTTGAGTGCTGCTTGGTTGTCTAAAAAGATGCATATCTCGCGACCGCTTACAGAGTTCTCTAACAGGAAGTAGCAGGCTTTCTGTGTTCCTTGTATCTCTGCTTGAAAGATACTGACTGGATTTTGAAGACTGACGAGAGTGCCACTTCCAGCTATTCGGAAAAGGCCTGGTCCTGGTGCAGCACCGCAGTCATTTGGACCAGCCAATTTATAGTGAGGTGACACCCTCATCGCAAACCATGTCGACTGACAAATCCGTTCCCGAGGGTATCCTCACCTTAAAGTTCTTGTCTAAGTTCAATGTTGAAAGGTAATCTGTTTACGATTCTACATACATGGGGTAACCTTCTCGGGATACTCCTTTGGCCATCTCGACTCCTGGAGTCTAATGACCGATTTAGTAGCTATGAGACGTTTGTTAAGTTCCAGTGGAAGATGGAGCTGGAGGTGGTATACTATATGAGGGAATATAGAATGTAGGTGTAAACGTGGTATGTGCTATCGGTGTGCTGTATGAGGAAAGGAAAAAAAGGAGAAGAAAGGAAAGATAAAAAGTTCAAATCGAACCCGAGACCGAGCCGGACTGAAACCAAACGGAATGTTATCACTTTGTTATGGAAGTGTTAATGGTTTGTTTTCAATGAGTTATCCGTTTTTTTATAGGGGTTATATGTTATTGATTTAGTATTGGCGAGTTATCGGTTTATTATCGAAAATACCTTCATCGATTTACTTTTCAGTTATCGAGTTCTTATAGCAACATAACCAATTTGATATCGATATTTTATAGATTTTTTATGTAAAAGTTTTCGTTTATTTATCGATTATTCATCGAAAATTGATCGTTATCAAAAACGTATCGAAACAATCGAAAATTTATCAATTATTTATCTGAGTATTACAAATTTTTAATCGGCGTGTTATCGTATTATCTTCAATGCCGTCTTATAGGTTTGTTATAACATAGGATAGTTCGTCCCTGAAAGCAGTTTATTTCGGTGTCAGAATTCATGAGATCAGCGGTGAGTTATCTAACGCAATGGCACAGGCCACCTCTTTGCCAGGTTCAAAAAGACGATCCTAAAAGTTCTTGAACCATACGAGGAATGATTATTTCTAGGAGATCTAGGATGATGTGGATTGAGCGAACTAAAATCCGGAATTACGCAAACAATCACGGATCCCACTTGTGACGAAATGCGACGTAAAAACACTACTGGGTGGTGATATTACTCAGTTTCATATCGCATATACGTCGAATTTATTTTATTGTTTTTGTAAACTAAACATTATAGTCCAGCTGGCGCATCAACTTACCATTTTTTTCACTGCTGTCGTCTGCATAAATACATAATAATTCATCCTCTCCTCGGCACTCAACACTTGTACATGTTTATTATGCCGTCGCCACCCACATGTCTGTACCTTCAGCTCGATTAAGTTCCGCAGTCGTAATCGTCGTAGTAAATATTTCGATTTTGTTTGGATGAATGTTTGGACGCGTGTGCAACACTTGTAATTACTGCCGTGTCAGTATCAGAGTGTCAGCGTGTCGTGACGTTCACTTTTACGTATGGATAAATTAAAAGTACAGAAACGACTAAATCACTGACACAATCGGCACGGGGGTGAATGTGCGGGCAACATAGAATGGACGAATGCTCGTTAACAAATGCTAGTCCACTTGGGCAGAGGAGGCAGACGTGTAGTGTCGGTGCTTTGAGGAGGGAGTTACATTGCTTTGACAAATAATGTCACATAAACTGTAGCCCCAACACTCGCACACACACACACACATGTCACAAACAATTAAATAAGTGATGAGAGACAACATACTCAAGCGTCGTGTTTGTGGTTTAAGCAGAGATGGATTAAAAAAAATTATAAAATTAAATATTTTTTATTAAATTGCTAAATGGGAAAGTAAGGTAAGAGGCACTTACAGGCCGACTAGCCTATTGTGATAGGACTAATATGACCTATAACCCTGAAAGATTTAGATATTTGATTATATTGGTTTGGTTCTACATAGCTACCTCGGTAGGGGCAGCTCACTTGGACAGCTCGAAGAAGAACTAGCTTTACGCGGCGTACGTTGTAACGCCCGAGATCGAATGAATGTCGCGTTATTTTTATACTCAGCTGAGCAAAGCTCACAGAGTATATTAATTTTGTTCGCATAACGGCATAAACAAATTGATATAGATTTAGACTTCTATATATAATGTGATGAATATTAGTGACACTAAGTGATACTCACATCACTAGTCTGATGCTTAGTAAATGAAGCCACAACAACAATAAAGCAGGCAGTCACTCGTATCTACATAAACGAATCAATCATTATGTCTCCACATATGTCCATACACGCAGCACAAACACATGCATATATCTTATCTGAGATACTCCCAAAAGTAGGAAATCGTCTGTGGAAGTATCACTCACATATACACGCGCATGGGATATGCGAGAAGCTATCAAAATCGTGCATCTGTAGTTATAGCTGGTAAACAAATAGCAAATTCTAGAAATAGAAACGCATATAAATATGTCAAGGAGGAAACCAAAGGGTATAAAAGCAGCAGCTGATTCACGACGATTGCGTTTGATTTAAGCACGCTATCTGTTGAGAAGTAGAGGTGTTATTGTGAAGTACTTTAATAAAGGCCATTTTGCATTATTGAATAGTGGAGTTATTTATTCAACAGTTTAGTGAATCGAACGTTAGTAGAAGGTTGCAATAAGAGGATTTGCCCTAAATTCGTTACAATAAAAATGATCTGGACCAAAAAAGAAATTCATTTAGCCATGTCCGTCCGTTCGTCCGTAAACACGATAACTTGAGTAAATTTTGAGGTATCTTAATGAAGTTTGGTATGTAAGTTCCTGAGGACTCATTTCAGATCGCTATTTAAAAGGAACGAAATCGGACTATAACCACGCCCACTTTTTCGATATCGAAAATTTCGAAAAACCCAAAAAGTGCGATAATTCGTTACCAAAGACGGATAAAGCGATGAAACTTGATAGGTGGGTTGACCTTATGACCCAGAATAGAAAATTAGTAAACTTGTGGACAATGGGCGTGGCGCCGCCCACTTTTAAAAGAAGGTAATTCAAAAGTTTTGCAAGGTGTAATTTGGCAGTCGATGAAGATATCATGATGAAATTTGGCTGGAAGGTTACCTACTATTACTATATCTGTGCTAAATAGAAATTAGCAAAATAAAAACAATTTTTTTTAAGTCAAATTTTAACAAAAAGTTTAATATCTTTACAGTATATAAGTAAATTATGTCAACATTCAACCTCAGTAATGATATGGTGCAAATTTACAGATCCTTGTGAAATTTGGTAAGGGCATAGCTTCTATGACGATAACTGTTTTCTGTGAAAATGGGCAAAATCAGTTAAAGTCACGACCATTTTTTATACACAGTCGACCGTAAGATTTGTATGTATCTATGAAAAAGACAATTTTGTCTGCAAAGCTCTCAGCTGAGTATATAATGTTCGGTTACACCCGAACTTAGCCTTCCTTACTTGTTATATATCGAATTAAGCTATTGTGACAATGAAACCAAAACAAAATTATTGAGATATCTCGAGAAGTTCGATTGTTTGTGACAGCTTTCAAAATTCAAAAAAATAAATTTTGTTTTTCAAATTATTCCTTTTTTTATTTTTACAGTTCTAAGACGGGGCTTATTATTGAGGACAACGTTTTTTTGTTCACACACACGATTAGGTGCTATTTTCAATAATACATTTCCATTACTGTGTTGTGAATTGTGTTAGGTGGTTTGTTTTTGTAATAATTCAGAGACATTGCCGGTGCTTTCAACAATGTCTCTAAACGGGCGATCAAGGCTGGTATTGCCTTCACTGAAGTACATCCAGCCATAACCAGATGGATCGGTTAAATGTTAAATTGCAGCAAGATTACTTCACAATGGTGATTGTATGAGGCTACGAAATCAGTAGGCAGGGGCACGCCGCAGGTGGGGATGTTATCATCTCTGCTTTGCACGCTGGTCATCAACCAACTACTAAAGCGGTTCGATGGGTGACCCGGTTTATGCAGATGACATTGCGATTGTCACAAGCAAAAAGTGGCTTCCAACGATTAGCTCTTTGATATATTGGGCGCTTCGGGATATTCATACCTGGGCATCTAATGTCGGGTTGACAGCCAAAGCAGAGAAGAAGGATCTGGTCTTGTTTACTAAGAGATACAAGGTACCAAATTGGACGAGGCTAAGTTAGGAAGGGTGACCCTGCTAGAGAAACCTTGCTTAAAATATCTGGGAATCATTCTAGACAATAATTTGTCGTGGTAGCTAAACGTGGAGGAGAGAGGGAAGAAGGCACTAAATGCATGTAAAAGAATGCTGGAGTGTACGTGGGACTTATCGCCCTCTCTCTCATTGGGTATTTACAGGGATCGCAGAGCCTATCCTAAACTATGCAGTCCTTACTTGGTGGACAGTCACACAAAAAATAAACTACCTTAAAATTTGATCAAATCCGCAATTTATCTGAGTGCTAACTTTCGGAAGTCATGCTAATGATTGGCTACTTAGTTGCAAATTTGCATTAAAGTAGTGGAAGCAGAATCGCTTCAAGTGTCTTGGCTGCTGGCCGGACGATAAGAATCGCCTATGTTAGCTGGTTTCACACGCTTTAGTAGCGGAACCACCTTGGCCATTTTCCATTTTTCGGGGATGAAGAAGGTGGAAAGGGACAAGTTGAAGACATGCGCTAGATTATTGAATCCCTCTTTGCCTACTCTTGGCTATCTATGATTGAATTGTATAATTACACTGAAAGAAATGGTGCTAGTAAAATCAACAAATCGTTTCTGTTGTTCTTAACTTAACGGAGATTCGGTGAAATTGATCGAATTATGGTTAATTCGACCGAGTTCTTTGTCAAGCGAACAAATTAGTTTAGTCATTTCAACGGGTGAGAAATTGTCGCTCTCAAGTTAACAACATTCTGTAAAATTGCCAGATTCCTAATCAATATGACTGATTTTTCTGTTAACACAACTGATCTCACTGGTCATTTCAACAGCGATCAACAGTCAATACATGAGCAAATTTCAAAAAGAATTTTACGCTCACTGCGCTCTCTACTTTGTACTTATGACGATGGTGCCACTTGTTAAAAAAAAAATACCAAAATAAGAAAACCACCGAATCGAAAAAACACACAAAGTGTGAAAACAACAAAAAACTAGTTTTTCAGTTATCAATACAAAACGAAAAACCTTTTTTGAATTTACTGTGCAAAAAATTATGAGATACCGAGACACCTATTTATCGGGTACAATTTTGCAACTTCTCCTCCAAGCGAAATGCAAAATAGCGCTCTCTTGTTGCAAAATTTTTGTTTCCACGAACAGGATTTTTCCAAATTTAGTAACATTTTTTCAAGTTTTTACGAATTTTCGCTCACGCGAACGAATTTAATAAGATAATAAAAAACAGCCTTTTTTAATGTTGATGTTTCCGACAACATAAAAGTTTGAGTTGTTTTGGAATCGTTTCAACTTAAAGTGTTACGAAAATTAAACTTGCCGAATTACATGTAAAGTTACCCCAGTGGTGAATTACCTTCCTGCGATTTGACTCTTTACTTTTCTATAACTTACAAGTTCTCTTTTTAAAATGTTAAGTCAAACATTTATACTACAAGTTTTGTTCGAAACAATCAAGTGTGGCAACTACATGCGAGAGAAGAAATTGAGAATGAGATGAGCTGCAACTGAAAGAATTGAGAATCAGTTTTGTGACTACTATTTTAAATTGTATTTGCAAAGCGAAGTTCAAAACTATAAATTAAATAAATTATAAAATATAAAATCTGGTGAAATTGCGTTTAATAAAACAAAATAATAAAGTGTATAATGTTTAATGTGTGCTCCATATTTGATGTAAGCCCCATTGAAGTTCGGTTAGTAAGTGTGTACATATGTATGTATATGGGGTATTCCATCCCATTTCGACCAATTTTGAACCCGACCCCTTTAGAATTGGCTGAAAGTTTTTCTTCTTCTTCTAACTTACGAAAGACGTTTTTCAGAAGTTTTTGAAATTTTTTCATCCAATTCAAAAAAAGTTATGAATTTAAAAAAAAAAAACACCGTTTTTGTTTTCAAAATGCTATAACTTTTTCAAAAATTTACCGTTTGGGATCTTTTTTTTTTTTTAAAATATGTTTTTAAATGTACTTTTCGGAAAAAATTTGTAAAGTTTTTTTTTGTAATTTTTCAGTTTTTCGAGATTTTTCGAATTTCGCCCTTTTTTCAAAATATTTAAAACTTATTTTGAGTTGGAAAACGGTGTTTTTTTCAAAATGCTATAACTTTTTCAAAAATTGACCGTTTGGGATCATTTTTTTTCTTTAAATATGTTTTTAAATGTACTTTTCGGAAAAAATACAAAAAAACTTTAAAGTTTTTTTTTTTTTCAATTAAATAAAAAAAAAAATTCTCGGCCCACTCCGGGATTAGTGGGGATAATTGCAGAATTGATTGAAGTTTGTTTAGGGAAAAAAGGGCGAAATTCGAAAAATCTCGAAAAACTGAAAAATTACAAAAAAAAAACTTTAAAAATTTGTTTGAATTTTTTCCGAAAAGTACATTTAAAAACATATTTAAAAAAAAAAAAAAGATCCCAAACGGTCAATTTTTGAAAAAGTTATAGCATTTTGAAAACAAAAACGGTGTTTTTTTTTAAATTCATAACTTTTTTTGAGTGGATGAAAAAATTTCAAAAACTTCTGAAAAACGTCTTTCGTAAGTTAGAAAAAGAAGAAAAACTTTCAGCCAATTCTAAAGGGGTCGGGTTCAAAATTGGTCGAAATGGGATGCAATACCCCATATGTAGCAAGCATGCGTATTTATATATTCACATATTTACGTTGTATGTATATGGCCACCGTGGTGTTATAGTAGCGTGCTCCGCGTGCCACACCGTATGCCCTGTGTTCGCACCACGGGCAAAGCAACATCAAAATTTTAGAAATAAAGTTTTTCAATTAGAAGAAAATTTTCGCCCTTCGGCAGTGTTTCGCAAGCGCTCCGAGTCTATTTCTGCCATGAAAAGCTCTCAGTGAAAACTCATCTGCCTTGCAAATGCCGTTCGGAGTCGGCATAAAATATGTAGGTCCCGTCCAGCCAATTTTAAGGGTCTTAGATCTCTTCGGAGGTTATCGCGCCTTACATTTAGTTATTTATTTATGTATATGGCAACATAGTTACTTTCGTACAAAGCTGTCGCAACAACTTTTTTTGTTCATTTGACTACTAAAACGGTCAATTGCGAATCAAAGATATGTACGCAGTTGATTCAACATCTTGTTGCGATGGATAAAAATTAACAGAATTTTCGGTTGAATTGACCTGTATTTCGGTTGATTTTACCAGTCTTTTTTTTCAGTGTACGATAAACTCATTAAAATGGCTTTTGTTTTCATTACAACTTTAATGAATGAAATTCTTTTTGTGCATGTATTAGTATTAATGAGTGTGTAGGTGTGTGCATCATGTGTATGGCATGAAGCTTAACTTTCAATTAACGCTACATTCAAGGCACCTTACTGAAAAAGGATTAAATATGCGGATGAATAATTTGTATATTTTTGTCGACAATTTAAATTATCACACAAATACCCATTAATGTTAAATACCAACAGATACAGTATTTACTTATATACTTGAATATTTCTTTTAATTCTTAATGCAGTGTACAACTTGAAAATGCCACTTTGATTTGATGAGAAAATTTGTGAATTGTTGGAATGCGTTCAAGTGTCGCTCGGCACTTAAGTGAAAATTGTTAATATGCATGCCATCTACGCCACTTAATTCAAATAAATTATTTATGTAAATGTGTAAATATGTTTATATGTATGAATGTATGCTTGGCGTATAAGTTTTAAGTTGCCATTAAGTCATTCATAGCATCTTTATATACGATTTCCATTTGCTCCAAATGCCACTTCGGTGCCACAAAGTGATAAATCACGTTGTATTTTAATAGCGTTTTAAAAGGCTTTCGTAATTGGTTTGTTAATTGACGAATGTTTTATTAAGATATTTTTTGGCTAAGATGTGGCATGAGAAATATAGCAGAGGCACAAACTGCTGTCCAATATAAAATGAAGTCACATATTTTAATTAACGCTTAAAGCGATGTGTGCTCAATACTCAGAGAATAAGACAAAGATGGTCCCCGCTTGATTTACTTATTTGCTTTTCTCAATATTTTTGAATTGACAATATATCGTCGCTCACTAGCCAGGAGCATGAATGTGCAAATTTTCCGATTTTGTGTTAGAAGCTTCGTTGGATTACCCTTTAGATTCTTTAGGTTCTGCTTAAATCTACAGCTTCCTACCTTACATGGAAACCCCAATGATTTGCAATGGGGTCAGTCCAAATGAAATCAACCAGGGTCTACACCCCACCTCCTCAGATTTGCATGAAAATTTCTTTACAGTATCTATGGACAAATATAACAAGCCGTATTTCAGTTTAACCAAAATCGCTTTAGGATCATTCTATTTCAAGACACCCGGGTCGCGCAGGACATGATTTTTGATTTCGATGAAATTTTAATATGTTGTTCTTTGGTCAAAATAAAGAAACGCGTGTTTTTTTTTTGCCTCAAAAAAATTTTTTTTCAGATTTACCGGCAATTGAATTCCATAAAATGCAATCGGTATTTTATTCACCTATTTTTATACTCAGTTGAGCAGAGCTCACAGAGTATATTAACTTTGATTGGATAACGGTTGGTTGTACAGGTATAAAGGAATCGAGATAGATATAGACTTCCATATATCAAAATCATCAGTATCGAAAAAAAATTTGATTGAGCCATGTCCGTCCGTCCGTCCGTCTGTCCGTTAACACGATAACCTGAGTAAATTTTGAGGTATCTTGATGAAATTTGGTATGTGGGTTCCTGGGCACTCATCACAGATCGCTATTTAAAATGAAAGATATCGGACTATAACCACGCCCACTTTTTCGATATCGAAAATTTCGAAAAACCGAAAAAGTGCGATAATTCATTACCAAAGACGGATAAAACGATGAAACTTGGTAGGTGAGTTGAAATTACGACGCAAAATAAAACAATAGTAAAATTTTGAACAATGGGCGTGGCACCGCCCACTTTTGAAAGAAGGTAATTTAAAAGTTTTGCAAGCGGTAATTTGGCAGTCGTTGAAGATATCATGATGAAATTTGGCAGGAACGTTACTCCTATTACTATATGTATGCTTAATAAAAATTAGCAAAATCGGAGAACGACCACGCTCACTTTAAAAATAAATTTTTAAAGTCTAATCTTAACAAAAAAATTTAATATCTTTACAGTATATAAATAAAATATGTCAACATTCGACTCCAGTAATGATATGGTGCAATAAAATACAAAAATAAAAGAAAATTTCAAAATGTGCGTGGCTCCGCCTTTTTCATTTAATTTGTCTGGGATACTTTTAATGCCATAAGTCGAACAAAAATTTACCAATCCTTGTGATATTTGGTAGGGGCTTAGATTCTAGGAGGATAACTCTTTTCTGTGAAAAAGGGCGAAATCGGTTGAAGCCACGCCCAGTTTTTATACACAGTCGACCGTCTGTCCTCCCACTCGGCCGTTAACACAATAACTTGAGCAAAAATCGATATATCTTTACTAAACTCAGTTCACGTACTTATCTGAACTCACTTTGTATTGGTGTAAAAAATGGCCGAAATCCAACTATGACCACGAACTTTTTCGATATCGAAAGTTACGAAAAATAAAAAAAAAGCCATATTTCTATACCAAATACGAAAAAAGGGATGAAACATGGTAATTGGGTTGGTTTATTGACGCAAAATATAACTTTTGAAAAGAACTTTGCAAAAAGGGTGTGACACCTACCATATTAAGTAGAAGAAAATGAAAAAGTTCTGCAGGGCGAAATCAAAAGCCCTTGGAATCTTGGCAGGAATACTGTTCGTGGTATTACATATAAAAATAAATTAGCGGTACTCGACAGAAGATGTTCTGGGTCACCCTGGTTCACATTTTGTTCAATATCTCGAAAACGCCTTCACATATACAACTATCACCACGCCCTTTTAAAATACTCATTAACACCTTTCATTTGATACCCATATCGTACAAACAAATTCTAGAGTCAGCCCCGGTCCACCGTTATGGCGATATCCCTAAATGGTGTCTATCTATAGAACTATGGCCCACTCCCTCTTAAAATACTCTTTAATACCTTCTATTTGAAACACATGTCATACAAACACATTCCAGGTTTACCCTAGGTTCATTTTCCTACATGGTGATTTTCCCTTATTTTTTCTCCATAGCTCTCAGCTGAGTATGTAATGTTCGGCTACACCCGAACTTAGCCTTCCTTACTTGTTTCAACTGTCAATAACTTTGTCAAAAAAGTAACCGATTCTTATGATTTTTTCTTTGAAATGTTCGTTATCACTTTTGATTTTATATACATTTATAAACAATTGCATATAGTTACAACAAATTATTTTTTTAGTATTTAGGGTAAATCTATGACTTTTTTTCAAAAATTAATATTTCAAATAACGGTTATTGTTTTTTGTTTAAACCTTTTCTATATCGAGTGAGCAGGTTATATTTCAACTTGGGTAAATATCCATTGGCCAACACTCATTGTTTTCGAAAGATAAATTTTTGAATATTAATCTTTTTTCGCCATATATTGATGCAATACATATCAGCATACAAGGCGATCAATGCCAAATGTTTAAAATTAATTAAAATATCACATTTAGTATTGACAGAGAATTTAAACACAATGAGAAGGCGTTATTTTGGCATCCACTGCTTACGATCCATTTGCATGTGACACGTCTTGCACTTCACCACTATTCCCCAAATTTATGTTAACTTAACAGGGTGCAAGACGTAACAGAAAATTCTCTTAACGATTTCCTCTGTTCGTCTGTTACCAAAAAATCTCTGATCAGAGCAAATATATTGGAAATTTGAATTCTCTGATTTTTTGTAAATAAATTATGATGGTTGGAAGGTTGAAGTCTTCGGCACAGCCGAAGACAGTCCTGTCCTTACTTGTTTTTTTTTATATTCAAAGTGTGAATTTGAATCTGTGCCTATGATTCAGGGAAAAACAAAAACAAAAGTGCTACAAGTGTATAGGGGTTGAGCAGCTCCGATGTAAAGAAATATTTTGACAAGTATAAAATACATTATTCAGTCAACAAATATAGTCAAAAAAGATTCAGAAAGCTGAATTAAAAATTAAAAATTAAATTAAAAATTATTATAAATTTTTGATCTCCTAAAGTAAACACATTTGATTCAAATATGATTCCAAAATGTGGTTGAAAAAATAAATTCAGTGTTTGATCATCTAAAGTATTCATATTTGATTATTTCTTTTGTTCAATTGTATGGTAACTCATTATTTTGTCAGAAAGAGTAATCAAATTATATTGATATGTAGGGAAATTGAAAATTTAATCACCTAAATGGTGAGTGGGTATAAACAAACCTAGATTGATATATATGTACACACATATATTCCTAAACTAAAGATCAGCCTACACCCCCATTTCCCACCCACTTCATTGATATCAATATATCCATGCATAAGCTAACAAATGTTTGTACATTCACATGTTCAAATAAAAGACAAACTGTTTCAATCAACCACTTCCAACAAAAATTATTCTTACGCACAAGCATATGTACAAATCTATTTTCATATGTAAGCTAAGAAATATTTTTATATTCGCATGTTGACAAAGAAAACAAAATTCACTTCAACCATCCAACCATACGCACAAGCACACATACATATTTACATATGTATGCTCATGTTTTGTATGTAAATCACAAAATCCTGAAAACTAGCTTCCTCTTGATTTTTCATTCATAAATGCTTCTTCTTAAGTTGTCCAAATTGATGATAGAATTTTGCAATTCGGCAACATGGCATTTGATAAAATCGTCAAAAGACAAATTTTTGCGATTTTATAAATTCCAACTTCGATGCATATTGGGGGTATTCATTATGACGAGCATAACTACTTTCATAACCCCGCACTTTTCCTTTGAAATAATACCAAACTATTTATAAGCCTGTATGAAAGTACTAATATGGTAGCAAAAAATGCAAATAAACATGCACAGATATTGCCTAGTAAATGTCCACTAACATATTAGCAATATAATATAAAAATTTCCATCCATTGTTCATATAAATTATCGCAAATATCCTGAATTGCCGAGTTGTCACAGCTTATGGACATTTTTATTTGCTATTTGAAACCCCCTATCATATTCTGCCGAAAAATTGTTCGCGCAGTCACGCAGCCAAATTTGCAGCAACTGTGTTGCAGTTGTAACATAAGAGTGGTGTTTTACCCGTTTCTGGCCCGAATTCGCACTGTGACGTCATACTGTATATGCTGACTTGTTTATCACATGTCAGTACAAAGTAAGAATTTTACATTATTTTCATAGATAAAAATTAATATATGGGAGCGGCGAAATAAATTAAAGTAATTTTGCGAAGAAATATAACATTATTTCGCAAAAGGTCAATAAATTCGTTTATTTTAATTTTATAATAAATTCCCCTTTTAGCTGTGAGTTATTAAAGGTATAAACGGCAACACTTTTAACCACCGACGACACATAATTTGGCTCGTGCCTATTGTATTTCGTCGGCTAATTGCTACGAGCATTGATATTTACATATCCATGGCCGTATACGCGGATTGCCATAATTGATTTGGTCGCTTCATAACGCGGAAAGCGACAAGTTGTTTTATTAATAACTTAAGCCACTGCCACAGCATCAAAGCGACAAAGCTTTTTATACATGTCTGCCTTTAATTGGAGTATTATTGAATATGTATGTACATTTGTACTTTTTTGCTTTGGTTTGTATTTTCATACATATATATTCAATGATACAATGCTCAACATCTGATCAACAGGCACATGTCTTTTCTGTATTGTTGGTCTTATTTACATATTTAAGGGTTGATTTGAGGCAGGTCAAATGTATTTAAGTTTGACTTGGCTTATCAAACCTGCCTTTGAAAATGCTCAAGTACATAGGTACTTACATCATTGTACTGAATAACACATATAAAATGCTTTAGGAAATTTCTTTATAGGTACCTCCCCTCCCACCCATAGTCCAAATAATAACTAAATATTTTTTTATTTATTCAATTGTTATCAAATATTTTATTTATTTCAATTTTTCAATTTATTAATAATTCATACTTCATGGTTAATATGCATACATTTTATGCAAATTAACATTTTATAAATATGCAATGGATTTCGTGTGCACAGAAATTCCAAGTGTGCAAATGCCGTCGGCAAAACACTATTTGCATGCATATTTCAATTTGCATACATTTTCCTAACATTTTAATTTATTAACAAAAAGGGATGGGATAATAATTCATAAATGTATGATTAATTTACATACATTTCATGAAAGGGCATATTTTGGGTATATGAATAGGTTTTTGTTTGTAAAGAAATAAGCAAAATTTCTGCAATTTGCATCAACATAAAACAAGCAAATATATTGCTATTATTATATTAATTAAGTTCAAATTCGTATTAAATCATAAAACAAGCAAATATATTGCTACAAGTAATAAAATTTAAATTTAATTAATCCTACTAAATACCTATATTCCCACAAAGAAATCATATTAAGAGAAAATCCAGAGAATTTATACACCAGCTGAAACTGTTGACAGAGAATTTTCTGCTGTTAACTGGTTAACATTGAAATTGGATTGTGTGTGGTGAAGTGCAAGACGTGTTCACATGCAAAAAAGTTGGAATCTAGCAAAAACGCCTTCTCATTGTGTTTAAATTCTCTGGTATTGAAAACATTCATTTGTTGTTATTTTTCAGAATATGGCAAAATATTTCACTAAACCTCCAGCTTTTCTTTAAGCTTGGCTTTTTGCCTGCTGAGGGTGGGAGTTGAGTTCCATGCAGCTTGTTGGATACACTTGTTAAAGTGTTCGACTGCTTCAGCCATATCTTCGTCAGATTTCAGCGATAGTTTTAAGTCAATATTAGACGAGATCATAGATCGGAAGTACTCCCAATTAATCTTCCAATTATAGAGGCTACAATGATTAGCTGTGGATGTGAGAGTTTTATCAATTGTTACCAATATTGGGGAGGGGTCAGAAGACAATTCAAAACACGATTTGAAAGTTATTTCTGAAGAAGATATGCCACACAGAAGTCGATCAGGTTGGGTAGTTTATTTTAATCTGAGGGCCAATATGTGGGTGTTCCAGTAGAGAATGGAGTTAGTTTGAGACGGATAATGGCCTTATATAGTTGCCTTCCCTTAGGCGTGATAAGGCGAGAGCCCCAGAAGGTGTGTTTGGCGTTGTAATCACCGCAAACTAAGAATCGATTTCCAATAGTTTTAAAGAAATATTCATACTCTTCCGCAGTGATAGCGCGTCTGGTTGGGCTATAGATAGCTGAGAGCGTAATTGGGCCATTCGAATCTTCGACAGCAACATTAGAGGCGTGGATAGCATTCGTGCGGTACGAGTTTGTATCACAATGCTTAATACTGCTCCTTATTAGGTTACCTGATCCAGCATGTGCTTTGTTATCTGGGTGTTTTGTGTGATAAAACTTATATTTAGGAACTTCAAAGTAGCTTTTATCAGTGAAGTGGGTCTCAGGTATGAGAAGTATGTCTAAATTGTGGGTCTGGAGTAATGCCTTTACTTCAAGTAAATGATTGGAAAGGCCATTGGCATTCCAGATAATGATCTTTAAGGGGTCGGGGGTGAACAGTTTTTAGGAGTGAGGGTGACAAGGAGTGTTGTGATTTGTTGCATAACTTGTTTCAATAGAGCGATCATTTCTCGCATTTCACTACCATTTTGGGTTGGGTTAGATGCGTCTATGTTATTTGGGTTAGCATTGCTAGGGTTTGAGCTGGGTTGGGGCCCTTCTAAGGCTTGAGCATATGATATACTGTTGCTGATTGGGTTGACTTGGCTTAAAAATGCACCTTGTTGTTTGGATATCTCTTTTCCATGCGAGGTAACAGTACTGGGGTGAGCTTTTTGCTCAATAATGGGTATTTTATGTTTTGCAAGTTTGAGCTGGGTAGGGGCCCATCTAAGGCTTGAGCATACGATATAGTGTTGCTAGTTGGTTTGACTTGGCTTGAGGATGCACCTTGTTGATTGCATTTCTCTTTTCCATGTAAGACAACAATACTTGGGTGTGCTTTTTTCCTCAGTGGTGGGTATTTTATGTCTTGTAAGTTTTCATAGACCGTGCATCCTTTGTAATTGGCTGTGTGATTACCTTCGCATAAAGCTCATTTGACATCATCAGATTTGGATTTTCGACTACATTCTGCAGACATGCGGCTACCAGCACATTTTATACATACCGGTTTTCGACGGCAGTAAGATTTCTTTTGACCATATTGCTGGCAGTTAGCACATTGAGGTATTTCCCGCTTTGGGTGTGGGGGCTCAAATACAATTTTTGAATGTAAGAGACTATTAATTTCGTTAATATCTTTATTGTTGGTATCAGGTTTCCTCAACTTTGAGCTCAATTTTGAACATGGGTAGCGGCTTTTTGGTGATTCTGTGCTTCAGGTATGTTAGTAACAGAGTGGCCAAAATTTTTAAGTGCGTCTACGATTTCTTTGGTATCAGTCGAGAAGTACCTATTTTTAAAAACTACTTCAATAAACGTTCTTGTTTGGATTTATATGTAAAGAACTCTTTGTTTTTTAGTTCTAATTGGGTCAGGGTAAGAATGAGATAAACTGAAATAAGCAAGAAAAGAGATACAAGCAGGATAGCCTAGTGGTTAAGGCAACTGCAGCTTTACCGTGTTATTTG
Organism: Eurosta solidaginis; assembly: GCF_040869045.1. NCBI lineage: Eukaryota > Metazoa > Arthropoda > Insecta > Diptera > Tephritidae > Eurosta > Eurosta solidaginis. Next base: position 203,089,016 of record NC_090323.1, on the reverse strand, counting down.
CGGTTGGAATCTCGGTGAAACCTTTGATAACATTATGATTGCCTGATGATAAGTACGTGGCGCTTTTCGTAATGGTACCATGGCAAAATATGCCAATAAATGTTTCTTTCTATTCAGTTCCTCTTAAAAACATAATAATTGAACAGCGACATATTACTGCTGTATCCACTGCTTCCTAGTCGCAATAGGAACAAGCGTCATTGTGAACTATAATTTTTTTATAGTCATGAATAAAAATCGCAGAGACAAATTACTTTGTCGCCGCCACAAATCACGTTGTGCTCGCAAATTCTGACAACTCCTCCATGAACCTTAACAACACCCGAGTGCAGTTAATTGTGTTTTTATGCCCTATAATGAGCCTCTCCGAGTTCACGACTCGATTCTTTTTTTGAAGTGTTACCCTTATCCTGGACGGTCCGAGCAGTTAGCCGCACTTGGGACCACTGTTCCAAGGCTACGCATGTTTATAGTTAAAAGCATGTGCCCTACGTGGCTGCTGCCCCTTTCCATCTGTCAGTAGCGCACAACTTTGCCATTAACTGCGAAAATAATGTCTGTCTAGAAATCCAACAGGGAAGGGTAAGTCTGCCTTAGTGATTTCAATTAACTGGTGAGCTTAAATGACGATGATAGGTTATTCGGCTTTTAATTATTGGATTTATTTATGGATCATCCCACTCAAAGTTGGCCTTTACCAGATTAATAAGTTGTCAAAAGTTGGGCGACTCAAGTTCAGTGAAATTGCAATAGTCACTCGTTGGATTTCTACAACGTATTCAACCAATAAAATAAAAATTAAAATGTTTTTTTGAAGTATTTAAGGATAACTGCTTTCCGGTACTTGAAAATGTTGTACTATTCGTGCATATACATAAAAATGTGCAGCGTTTCTAACTAATTTTCCAGTCTCAAAAATTTAATTTTAAAAATAAATTTTCACTTCGGAAATCAATAAGTCAGTGGTCAATTTAAATTCCGCATCAAATGCAGCAAATATCTTTAGACTTAATATTTGTTTCCACAACTGTTGGTATATTAATTTATAATGCAAGCGCAGGCAATTAATTTTTGATTTGGTACGACGAACAGATATGTATCAACATATGTATGTATTTTTGTGGTGAAATCACCGTTCGATATGCCAATATTTTGGTCTAGAGAATAACCTAAGTTTACCGATATCGCGCCATCGATTTTTCGATAGAATTTGGGCTCAAGAAAAAAATGTCCACTACGGATACCCAAAAAAATAATTTTCGAGCCGGCGAAAAAAAAATGGCGAAAGTGTCAATTTTTCGACCAAAACACTCCCCAAAACCCAAAAAATATTTTTTTTTTCAAAAAATTGTTGTAAAAACGTTGGTGATTAAAAAAAAAAAAAAAAAAAAAAAAAAACAAGTAAGGAAAGTTAAGTTCGGGTGTAACCGAACATTACATACTCAGCTGAGAGCTTTGGAGACAAAATAAGGGAAAATCACCATATAGGAAATGTGTGGAATGTGTTTGTATGACATGGATATCAAATGGAAGGTATTAAAGAGTATTTTAAAAGGGAGTGGGCCATAGATTTAAGGTGGACGCCATTTCGGGATATCGCCATAAAGGTGGACCATGGGTGACTCTAGAATGCGTTTGTACGATATGGGTCTCAATTAAAAGGTGTTAATGATTATTTAAATGGGAGTGGGCCCTAGTTCTATAGGTGGACGCCTTTTCGAGATATCGCCATAAAGGTGGACCAGGGGTGACTCTATAATGTGTTTGTACGATATGGGTATCAAACTAAAGGTATTAATGAAGGTTTTGAAAGGGAGTGGCCCTTAGTTGTACATATATGTCAAGAAGTCAATAAACCAATCCAATCAACATGTTTCATCCCTTTTTTCGTATTTGGTATAGAATTATGACATTTTTTTCATTTTTCGAAATTTTTGATATCGAAAAAGTGGGCGTGGTCATAGTCGGATTTCGCCCATTTTTAACACCAAGATAAAGTCAGTTCAGATAAGTACGTGAACTAAGTTTAGTAAAGATATATCGTCAGATGGTCGACTGTGTATAAAAACTGGGCGTGGCTTCAACCGATTTCGCCCATTTTCACAGAAAACTGTTATCGTCATAGAAGCTTTGCCCTTACCAAATTTCATAAGGATTGGTAAATTTTTTTCGACTTATGGCATTAAAATTATTCTAGTCAAATAAAATGAAAAAGGGCGGAGCCACGCCCATTTTGAAATTTTCTTCTATTTTTGTATTTTGTTGCACCATATCATTACTGGCGTTGAATGTTGACATAATTTACTTATATACTGTAAAGATATTGAATTTTTTCTTAAAATTTTACTTTTAACAATTTTTTTTAAAAAAGTGGGCGTGTTCTTCATCCCATTGTGATAATTTTTATTAAGCACACATATAGTAATAGGAGTAATGTTCCTGCCAAATTTCATCACGATATCTTCAACGAATGCCAAATTACAGCTTGCAGGACTTTGAAATTACCTTCTTTCACAAGTGGGCGGTGCTACGCCCATTGTCAAAAATTTTACTAATTTTCGATTCTGCGTCATAAGTTCAACCCACCTACCAAGTTTCATCGCTTTATCCGACTTTGGTAATGAATTATCGCGCTTTTTCGATTTCGATATCGAAAAAGTGGGCGTGGTTATAGTCCGATATCGTCCATTTTAAACAGCGATCTGAGATGAGTGCCCAGGAACCTACGTACCAAATTTCATCAAGATATCTCAAAATTTACTCAAGTAATCGTGTTAACGGACAGACAGACGGACGGACGGACATGGTTGAATCAAATTTTTTTTCGATACTGATGATTTTGATATATAGAAGTCTATATCTATCTCGATTCCTTTATACCTTTACAACCATCCGTTATCCAATCAAAGTTAATATACCCTGTGAGCTTTGCTCAACTGAGTATAAAAATATTTTTTCGGTTTTGGGGAGTGCTTTGGTCGAAAAATTAACCCTTTCGCCATTTTTTTTTCGCAGGCTCGAAAATTATTTTTTTGGGTATGCGCAGTGGAACTTTATTTCCTGAGCCCAAATCCTATCGAAAAATCAATGGCGCGATATCGGTTAATAAATCGACCCAGTCTACTAGAGAAGCTTAGTAATTCGTTTGAATGTCCTCTAAGCTCTGCAGTCGTTTTCTGAATGGATGTGGGCAGACGTACCTCTTATAGTCAACCAATCTGCCCTATAGTTGTCTACAATATTCTTATTTCACGTATTCAAATCAAGTTGAATTATTCCTGTACTCATGTTATCATAGTGACTAAAATATCACAGTCGATCACAGTGACATCTTCAAAGAAATCACCGTGACTGACTGACTGCACTGGAATCTGCAACTTGTTGACAATTACGCTTCCCTAACGCTCGATTGAAAATCGCTGCGACTTGATCCTCGAAAATCGCGCGTTTTTCAGATCTACTTGGAAGTGCTAGGCTAAGACTTTAGTTTGCGTTTTGGATACATGAATGTAGTTTGGCTAGTTGCCTAAAAATTATCTGATGGTTGTACGCAATATAGCACTGAAGATCGCATAATGCCGATTTTTACTAAACAAAATTCTACAAAATATGATGAATAAAGGTTCTAATAAATGTATTCCAAATAATCTTCCTAAATTTCTTCAGGCCAGGGAAAACTTCTGAAAGGCAACAGGAATGTCTCCAGTACTAGTTTCAGTGAAAATACGCTCCATTAAACCTCCATACTTGGATCAATAGGTGAACATGTTAAAGGCCTCATGTTGTCTACAAGTCCGTTTTTGTTTCCATGGGATGTTCGTTCCCTACTTATCTGTTGTCCAATATATAAGTTTCTGAATGAGTCGGTAATGAAACTGGCTCATTAGTGCTCCAAAAAGCCCAGTTTCGATATGGAGAAAGCTAGAAGAGGCTAAGGAAAATATATAAACTTAGAGGACCTAATCTGATATGATTGAAAGTTTGGTTAAGGGTAGCATTAAAATTTCAGTGACGATTAGTACTTCATGCACGGTACCCAATGAGCTGTAGAGATGTAATTAAGGTTTCTGAACATTTAAGAGAATTTAAAATGGGCTTTGAAAGCTCTAAAGGATCTACGAAGCTTCAAAGCAATCCCACAGTAGACGTACTAACGTGGTTTAATTGCGTGACGACTTGTTACGAGCTATTCTCCCAACATTTCTACTATACATAATGTATATAATTACCAATAAATATCTGTCAGATATGGAATGCAAATGTTAATGAATTGATTGTGAAATTTCAGGAACAATTACGATAACATTGAATACATTTCTTATTTACAATTTTCAATTACATTTGTCGGCATTTGCGTGGTATGCATTAAAGAATATTAAAAACTAACGGGGAAAAAAGCTCAACACACAATTCACTACAGTCTATTTACACAAATTTAATTAATTATTCAAACCTACAAACAACAATAATAATAATCAAGGCGTAATGGTTTATGACTGCAAAGATACATACGTAACATATGTACACCTGCGAGTAAAAAATAGCAACGAAAATGATACGCAAGTTCTATCATTTGTTTTTTTTTTTTAATTTTCGTTAATCAAAAATAAAAAATATATATGTGCAACGAGAACTCTGGAAGCCACAATTCGAAAACATTAGAAAAGAAAATCGAAATTTAGAAAAATTTTAAAAATATTTATGTAATTTTCAAAAGTTCAGTGTCGATTTTATTTAGTGCAGTTTTAAGATTATAATTTAAGCAATGAAGTCTAACAAATTATAGATTTGACGTTTACTGTCTGGTAACTTTTTTTGAAAGCTGTTAAATTTTCTTTTAAACAAATTGTGTGAGAATTAAAGTTTTATATTAGAAATTAAGAACAATCTTCGGAAAAAATATGTGTCAAAAGTCATTGAAAACACTATTGCAGTAATACAATAATGCATACTGCAGAAGTCTCTCAAAATGTTCAAACAAAATTTTTCGAACTTCGAATTTTTCGAAAACGTTTTCGAAATTTTTGAAAGAAATTTTCTTGATGGAATTCACTACAAATTTTTAGAGTAAGGAAAATAAACATAAATAATGGAAACCAATTTAGAAGCATTAGAAAAAAATTCTAATTTCGAAAAATTTTTAAAACATATAATTTTCAATAGTTTAGTGTGGGTGTTTTTTAGTATGTAGTTTTAAGATGACAATCTAATAAATTAAGTCTAACGAATTTTTGGTTGGCAGTCCTTGAAATTAGTACAACTTCCTAGTAAGTTTTTCCCAAAAGGTGTTTAAAATTGTAGAAAACTAAAATTTTTTGTTTCGAGGAAAATCTGTCAAAAGTCATGGCAAACATTAACGTGCTACAAAAAAGCAAACTCCAGAAGTTTCTCAAAATTTTAAAAACAAATTTTTCAAACTTCGAATTTTTTCGAAAAGATTTTCGAAATTATTGAAACATATTTTTTATGAAATTTTTTACAGTTTCTTTTAGAGTGACGATAAAAAACATAAATAATAAAAATAAATAACGAAATGCTTACAGAAAAATTTTGAGTTCGAATAATTTTAAAAATCTTCACCTTTTTATACTCAGCTGAGCAGAGCTCACAGAGTATATTAATTTTTTTTGCATAACTGTACCCCCTAACGGCATAAACTAATCGGGATAGATATAGACTTCTATATATCAAAATGATCTGGGCGCAAAAAGAAATTCATTTAGCCATGTCCGTCCGTATGCCCGTAAATCACTTGAGTAAATTTTGAAGTATCTTAATGCAATTTGGTATGTAAGGTCCTAGGCACTCATCTCAGATCGCTATTTAAAATGAACGAAATCCGAAAAAGTGTGATAATTCATTACCAAAGATGGACAAAGCAATGAAACTGGGAAGGTGGGTTGACCTTATGACGCAGAATAGAAAATTTGTAAAAACTTGGAAAGAAGGTAATTTCAAAGTTTTGCAAGCTGTAATTTGGCAGCTGAGTATGTAATGTTCGGTTACACCCGAACTTAGCCTTCCTTACTTGTTAGATTACAATTTAATCAACTTAGTCCAACAAATTATATTTTGCAGTCTCAAAATTGGTATTATTTTCCGCTAACCTTTCCAAAAGGTGTTTAGTATTTTCTTCTAAACAAATTGAAGAAAATTAAAATTTTTATATCGAGGAAAATGTTAAACAAACTTCGGGAAAAAAATTTGTGCAAAGACAGTAAAACACAGTTGTATTACAAAAATGCATACTGAAGATATTTCTCAAAAATTTCAATACATACTTTTCGAACTTCTAATTGATTCGAAAACGTTTTCGAAAATTCCTTTATGAAATTAATTACAGTTTTTTGGAGTAACGAAAATAAACAATGGAAATTAGTTCAAAAAATTTTCAAAACAGTTCTAGGTTTGAAAAATCTGAAAAATCTGAATGCAACTTTCAAAAGTTTAGAGTTTGGTATGCAGTTTTTAGATTACAATTTAATCAATTAAGTCCAAGCCTCTCTAAATTGGTTTTAGTTTCGAGTAACTTTTTGACGAAAGGTGCTTAAAATTTACTTTTAAACAAATTATGAAAAATTGAAATTTTTATATCGAATTTTATTTAAAAAAATGCATACTCAAGAAGTCTCTAAAATTTTTCAATACAAATTTTTCGAACTTCGAATTTTTTCTAAAACAGTTTCGAAGTTTTTTAAAAAAAAGTTTCTTTGGTGTTTTGCCGGCTTAAGGTCCGAAGAAGAAAGGTCGCCTAAAAAAAATGTCTTTGTGAAATTCATTAAAAAAAAAAGGGGGATAATAAATAATAAGATTTCCAAATTATGGTTGGTGACATTTTTTAATCGCAGGTGCACATAGAGTATACATTTTTAAATGAAATTATAAGTTTGTGACGGCTGCTTTTTTTGCAAAGGGACAAAATAAAATGCGCCAAGCTTTGATGTTGACAATGTTTATATTGTAAAAGCTGCAAAATTTCAAGCACCGCACGCGTTGGCATTCTATTTCTTCGCTTGTGGGTATTAAGTAAGCATCATTAGATAGCAGAAATTGTTGGGATAAAATACTTTGAAAAATAAAACGGTTGTAAGACTTTATGTTTGATAACAAACTAGATGAGCTAGCAAAATATGTGACATAAAATATCTAGGATCAACAAAAACGTAGATAACAATATGCCGTCAACCCTCATGCGCTAAAAATAGACAAATTTGCAAATGAAATTTTATTTTCTACTTAAGCAAATCCTTGTAGCATTTCAGTAATTCTACTCATTATTTCGAATAAAACTTCAACAAACTTTAATACTAGAACTTAAAAATTTTTGTTGCATGAAGTACATACGAAATCAGTATCTACCGCAGTCAAAATGGTCTAGTTCAAAAGCGCTAAATAAATTTGATCGATGGCTCCTGAAGAATTGACTAGCCTGAACAAACCTTTACAAGAATGGAAATGGACCTACCAGCTATGAATTAATATCGATCGATTGCCGAAAGCATGTTAAGCTCGTTTTCCACGTTCTTCTTAAATTCCATAAGTGATGTTGTTACGAGCCATAGAGAGCCATTGCATGCTCAGTGACACCGTATAGGACTATAGACATTGACGGGTATTCTGACTAGACACTGCCTTCTGGAATCTTACTTACTTAATTGGCGCGGTTATTGCCGTCCAACAAGGCACATCAAGAGAGTTTTTAAATCGTTTTCCACCGGGTCCTTCCAGCGGAGTGGGAGCCGTCCCCTTCCTCTGCTTCCATAGATGGGTTTCAATAAAATGGGTTCCAATAAAAATACTTCCTTAGCCGGAGCGTCATGCTTCATTTGCTTAAGATGGCCTAGTCGACGTAGTCGCTGCGTTTTAATTCGCTGGACTATGTTGATGTCAGCATAAAGCTCGTACAGCTCATCATTAAATCTTCTTCGATACTCGCCATCGCCAACGCATCTTTCGAAGATTTTTTCTCTCGAATACTCCCGGAGCCACTTCATCTGATGTTGTCATGGCCCATGCTTCTGCACCATATAGATGCTTTCATGCGCCACACGCCTTTAAATTAGGTTTGGCCAGTGATAGCACGGAGTGCGGGTAGGAGGAAGAAACGATCGAGCACGTTTTGTCACATCATTCAGTCCCCACGGACCAGCCAGTCAACCTTACCTAACTATCCTCATATCTGTGTAAAGCCCTTTCATACGCACCGTCGGCATCACATAGCACGGAGCATCATGGATAAGTCTTCCGGAGAACTTTTCTCACTTACACTCCAAGAGCCATCCCGTCTTCTCCCGGCACCGTCCATGACTCGGAGCCATACATTAGGACAGGTATGATGATCAGAAGACTTTACTTTTCATTTGTCTACTCAGTTCAAAGCAGGACTTGTTGGCAAAAGTTAGTCTTAATTTTTAAACTAACATTGTTATCGCTGTCAATGCTGGTTCCAGGATAAAAAAAAATAAATCGATGAAGCCAAGCTGGTTGGGATGTTACTGGGAGGGGAGTATTCTGTCAGAAAATTTGGCTTGTGTCGAAAAATTATGCTGCTCCATACTGCAGCGCCTTCCAATCGGAAGTCGCCAAGATGCAATAAAGTGAACCAATTCCTAGAGAGTTAAACCTCTATTGTTACAGCTAGGCAGTATCCAAAATACTGTAGTGAAGCGTGGTCTGCGATTGCTTGAATTTGCTAGTGGTCGGATCGAGCTACTTTTTATATAGCTATCAGGGCGTAGCGTAATTTCTCACGATTCGACGCGGATATATGAGACTGAGCTGGTACGTGCGAATCGGAGGTGGTTTGCCTACAGAGACCGATTCTACAAAAGTCTGTCTGGTTCCTCTTGGCAATGGTTGAGATCCTTCTTAACTGTTTCCTAATTTTCACCAAGGCCCATCTTTCAACAGTAATTGCAGATTTTACGGTTCGGTATTTTGGACAATACCACTTGTAGCAGTTGCGTGTAGGCGGGGTCGTTTATTTTGTTGGTGTTGTTGTTATAGCGATAAAGACACTCTGTGGTGTCAGTTGACGCTTACCTGTGCTTTTACCACGACAAGGTCGGTATAAATGTATGCCAATCCCCGGAGGATTATTTGAAGATCGATGTTCGCCTTATCCGGAAGTATATCGTAGCTCCGACTATATAATTGGTCAAATGAGATCTTTCAATCAATCTTTTGCAGCCACAACCCAACCTAACGTAACCTTACTTTATATCAGGACGAAGTGGAAACTTTTCTTTCTAAATATGCTCCAATGTAAATACATACGCAACCTAATTTAATTCCTCAAATATCAGAATATGAGCACGACCTCTAGGACTAAAAACAATTAATTAAAACAAATAGAAATGGGAACGGAAATTATTTAGTAGCATATTCCTCACTTATTTCCTCACTTATTTTTAAATATATTTACTAAAATTCGAGCGGAAAAAGGATTGGCAAATATATATTTGTCAAAGTGTTCCTGTTAACTTTGAACTCTGGACAGTTTTACGAGCAGAACACAATTTTTAACATTCTCATATTTGCATTAACAAGTGGGCAGAGGGGTGGTGGATGGAGTAAGTTCTAACCTATTTTGTGTACAGATTTGTTTACAAGCACAGAAGCATTGTTGGGTGCATGTGTGGGTGTGAGTGTGGATGTGTGTGTGTGCGCCAGGAAATAGCAATGGGCTTTAAGTAAATAGAAACAACATTGCTAGTAAAAATTTAACAAACCCAGAAGCGTCGCTTTGATAACAAGCCACAGCAGTGCATATGAGCGTTTGAAAAGTAATAACAACAATAACAATTACAACAAATAAGTTAGCTATTGTAGTAGCAAAAGTTTGACTGTAGCAAAGAGCAATACTTACGAAATCATCAAGTTTTGATACTCACACACTGTGCAGCAGACTAAATACCCACCAAAAAATTTGCGTTTTATGTAGAGGAAATTTCGTGTCATCAAAAACTTTACGATGCGGATAAAATTTCGTAAGCTTCGCACACGAAAATAGCACTAACAATTTCCGTCAATTAAATACTACCTTTTTATTTTCGATAATTAAAAAAAAACTGCCATGAACTTCGAAACAATTCGAAAAAGTTTGCAAAAACTCGGTTATTTGAAAATTTTCAAAAAAACTTCGAAATTTGTATTTAGAGTTTTTCGGATTGTTCTTGATATCGGATTTTTCTAGGCCAACCAATTTTAGTCTTACAAAGTACAAGTTATAGGTCTCTCAAAATCCGCATTGAAGTTTGGCAATATTTTTTGTTTTTCGAAGCATGATCAAATTTTCAAAAATCAACACGAATTTTGCAATACCTAAAACTTGTACTTGGCTTGGCGGCCGCCGTTGTGGGATCAAAGTGCGCTCCGTCCACCGCACTGCAGATCCTGGGTTCAAAACCCAGGCAAAGCAACACCAAAAATGGATAAACAAGTTTTTCAATCAGAAAAACAGTTTCTAAGCGACGTCCCCCCTCGGCAGTAATTTGGCAAACACTGCATTGTACCATGAAAAGCTTATCAGTGATAACTCAGCTGCTTTGCAGATGCTATTCGGAGTCGGCGTAAAACCTGTGGGTCGCACCCCGCAAATTTTAAAAGGAGCATGACGCAAATAAGAAGACATGCTCGGCCTAAATCCTCTTCGGAGGTTATGGCGCCTTGTCTTTATTTATTTGTTATAACTTGTACTTGTTCAGACTGAAATTGATGGACTACTAAAGTGAATACCCCAAAAAATGCAAAGAACTTCAAATGAAAGTTTTCAAATTTTCGTAAATATTTCTTGAATTTTCGAACTTTTTCGAAAACTTTTTTAAGACTGGTTTGCATAGTTGCAGTCACAATATTCATAACATTTTTTCTGAAAATATCAAAAAATGATGAAAAATTAATTGACGGAATTTGATAAAATTTATCACTGCTATTTTTTTGGTTCGCTGATGTAGTTGTCCCTGAGGATGGCTTTACAAGTTTACAACTTTAGAATTAAAAAAAAAAAAAAAAAAAAAAAAAAAAAAAAAAATTGGAATATGCCAACAAAAGTATTATATTAAAGTAGCTTTCTGCTATATTTCAAGATAAATATTTGTAAGTAGGGTTGCCACACAGGGTTACGAGCTAATCTTTAACATTTTCTTTCATTCGCTACTACTTATTTCGGAAACGACGTGATCCATTTGGTTGCATCTTTCTCCGTAGGTACATAGCTCCTTACTTCCAACATTTCTTCTACTTAGTTGTTGCTACCCAGAATGTTTTTCCAAGGTTGCGATCTGTTTCATAATCTTATAAAAAATATGTAAATGGCAATAAATGAAATCATGTACGTTTTTCAATAAAAATACTTTTGAGTAGGATCGCAGTTTATACATACGTACACTAGAAAAAAACTTCAAAAATTGGTAAAGTCAACCGAAATACAGGTCAGTTCAACTGAAACTTCTGCCAATTTTTATCCATCCCCAGGAGCCGTCGATCTACTTCGCAAAATTCGTGATTCCGGGTTAACCTTTTCAACAGTCCAATCAACAAACAAAAAAAAAAAAAAAACAAAATACCATCATACGTAAGCCATTGCTCTATTAAATGAACAAATATTACTCTAAGAGTACCAATGAAACTTGTTGAAATAACAGATTTTCGTGTACATTTGAATAAAAGCGAAGGCATTTGATATGACAAAGATATCTGTTGCATCATGGTTATAAAACCAAAGTAGAGAGCGCAGTGAGCGTAACTTTCTCCTTAAAATTAGCTGTTGCATTTGGCAGTTATGTTGAAATTACCGATAAAATCAGTTGTATTAACAGAAAAATCAGTTAGATTGATTCAGAATCTGTCATTCTTACAGAATATTTTTAACTTGAAACCAAGGGTTTGTTCTGTTGAAATGACTAAAGAAATTTGTTCTGTTGATAATAAAACGCGACTTATTTTATGGAATGTCTGTTAATTCAAAAACAAAAACCCCGCGTTTATAATTTTACTATCGTCGCTTCTTTCGGTGTATATTTGTTTATAAGAATATCGTGAATCTGTAGGATTTCTAATGCAAAAGGAAGTCACGCAGTGCTTAAAGTCGGCAACCCAGGTACTTAGTCGTATTTCTTCATAAATGCGCTTCCAATCCAAAACTGACTAATCGGTTTTGATGAATGTAATGTTTGTATGTCGATGATAAGTATAGTTGCCACCTAACCATATTTAGATGCAATTTTATTTTTTTGTTTTTTTTGTATATCCGCCTCTCTGTTGAAAACGGTTTATTCGACTGGGTTACAAATTTGTGTATAGCTATTTTGCTACATCCCTAATTTCCTTGCTTAGGTGTTGCCACACAGCAAAAATTTCAAAAGCTTGCCACTTATAAGGAAATAAAAAAAAAAAACGAAACTAGATACACCTTTGTGCGAATCGAACTAATCAAAACAACATGCGCTCGTCGTATTTCAGAAAAATTTATTTTAATTAGGGTTGCCACCAAATCATATGAACTTTATTTAATTATAAATCTGCTGCTGTCTCCGAAACGGCTTTACTTATTTGTATAGATATTTTTCAAATGTTTCCTTCACTTCCTATGGCGATTTTTTGTTGGGTAGCAGATTTCACTGCATTTCTTACATTCATATACATATTTTGTCTATAAGTATGAACGAAAATGTTGCACTGTTGCAATTAGTTAATACCAACAACAGAAGTAAGCAATAAAAATAATCAGAAAGTTGCTTACAACTGTATATACTCAATATTTACATAACTTTTAAGTTGAATATTTAGGAATGAAATTTTAAGGACATATTTTCAAAATATTAGCAAAAATAATAAAAGCAATAACAATATTAATAATAACAGAGAAAATAACTAACTGCTATTGGGGAAAACAGTAAACTACAAATAACTAGTAAAAGTGGCTACATATGAAGTGAAAAGTAAAAAGTTGGTACAACAAGGAAAATAAAATCACTATTCGGCAAAATGCTTAAGCTTATTTGTTTTTTTTTTTAGCTGTATGTAAAGTGCTACATTTCGTGGTTGTTGTTGTTGTTCTTCTTCTTGTTGTTGTAGCGATAAGGTTTCTCCCGAAGGCTTTGGGGAGTGTTATCGATGTGATGGTCCTTTGCCGGATACAGATCCACAACGCTCCGGTAACACAGAAGCATTAAGGTGCTAGCCCGACCATCTCGGGAACGATTTATATGGTCAAATTAAACCTTCAGGCCATCCCTCGCTCCCCATCCCCAAGTTCCATGAGGAGCTTGGGGTAATCATTTGGATTTGGAGAAGCTATATATTGCGCTGGCAACCTGAATGGGTTGCGCTACACAGCCCCTTGAATCTGGTATTTTAGTCGCCTCATACGACAGGCATACCTACCGCGGGTATATTCTGACCCCCTAACCCGCTGGGGGACATTTCGTGGTCTTTTAGACCTTTCGAGGTCTTTTAGCAAGGTGCTGCCACTGAATAAAAATGTTTTCATGCTTGCCAGGTATTTCAATTCTTTTGACAATGAAATAAGATATACCAATATGGAATGCAAGACAATTTACAACGTATTACATAAAAATATTTCTTACTAGGGTTGCCACCTAGCCATAATTATACTATATCATTTATATTTATATCTTTATAAATCGAACACTGTTCGGAAGTTTGGTAGGTTCGGTTAGGTGGTAGCTGCCCTGCCGATGATTTTACCTTATCATCTTCCTTACAGCTGCAGCAGGATAAGGTTTCCAGTATATTGAGACGGACCGCATGAGTTCCCATTGGTCAGTGCTCTGTCAAAACCCCAACAACCATGATAGATAAGCCCTAGTGAACCCAATCATTTCAGCAGACCTCCTGCCATCCACTTCCGGCCAGGAGGATCTTGCTAACCTGCAAAAGTAGGTGCCCGCCCAACAAATTTTTTGATTCCCTTAAGTTCATACAGTTCTAATACTCCTACGTCCATCCTCCTTCGATACCGTCCATGAAAAAAGGCATCGAAAAACAAAACTGACTGTGCTCATCACGTTACCCACTGTCAGATACTCCTAAATATTGGTTGTGACGTTCTAATGCAGCCGGAATTGCGCCCAAGTCACAAAGTCGCAACAAAACCCTCAAGTCTTCTGCTGGATACACGTGAATCAAAGACAAAGCAACGCTGCTGACTATCTATAAAGCTATATAGCTAATAAGAAACAAACTGGAGAAGGGGTCTGTCGAAGCATCGCACTCCGAACTGCTATGGGACGTTTCCTTACGACACCTGAACTTCAACTTTTCCTCGAGGACGAATTACTTCCTGTAAATTAGATGAATAAACTGTAAAATTCCCTTAAAACTGTGCATCCTAACAGGAAAATGATTGATGCCGATACGCCTCCCACGAAAATAAGGGATATCTCCGTAAGCACTACAAAAAGATTCAGCATACAAGTATACAGCCGTTTGAGTTCAAATACCATAAACAGGCCTTCAGCCTCATTCGCACACGGACGGTTAAGTATTGTTTCGATTTATGCACGGTGAACCCCGTCATCAGGGTCTAATACCGAAGTATCGAGACCTCCAACTCCTTCAGACTACCTGATCATTGTAGTGTCTTCCAGACTGAAGTATCATAGAGGCCGCGGTCTGGAAAGGAAAACGCAATATCGGCTATCGGTAATCTTTATAACTAATTCCTTTGGCCCTGAATTATACAATTCTGAACAAGGACTAAACTGTCGCCGACTTCATCACAAGATTGCTTAACAGAACCGCGCAGACGACCTCACAAGGATTCCGGGAAATAGGGATATTGAGGACAATTTTATAAATTTGGCAGGCCAAGAACATTTTTCCTGACAAACAACGGGTCGGTATACCCTTTGCCACATCTAAGCTTATGCTACAAAAGTACATCTAACGGCAGGCCAAATATGGATCTGAACAAACCTGTCCAAAATGGGATCTTAAGAAATCCCGCCACGTTTACACACTAAGTACTATTAAAATTTCCACACTTGTAGGAGTACCGACTGGGAGCTCTCTTTCTGGATATTCAGATCGGGAGTATGACATCCAGGAGTTGATATCTTTTATAAGGTTCTAAATATGGTTCGAAGAGGAGAGGTGGTGTTATCTTTTTGTGGTATTACAGCGGGTTTACTAATACTTGTCCATGTATGCCTACGCGGGAGCCACTTTAAAAAGAAGGATGAAAAGGATAACCTTTTTTTTTGATTGATCGGTCCAAGTTAGAAAATGGTATTAGGTCCACTTTTCACCTGAAGTAAGTTGGGCAGGCACGTTTTCAGGCCTGTAGATACATCTAGTTTGCAGTAAAAGCAAGCTCAAAAAGTTTTTTTAAATAACAAGTTCCTGGTGTCTGCTCACAACAGTTTGCATGTTGTATTGTCATCAGCTTCTGAGCTTTTTCCAAGTTTGAAGACTCTAGCTCTATGGGAAGTGGAGTTGTGACTTAAGTGTGCTGCTGATACAAGTGAGACTACCAACTGCCCCGATCTGCATCCGATTAGCAGTAGTAGGAGGTGGTCACAATACCTTCAGTGCGAAACTGTCGCTTTGCGTGACTGCCTGCAGTATTTTCTGCAGGGAAATAACAAATACTGACAATGATCACCTAGACGTTTTACTGATCTGTAAACTCCTTTACCTTTTTTCACTAATAGAATTTTTTTCTTCCCAGTTTTGTATTTTTTAGTAAGATTCTCTTTTTTGCGATCGAATAACTTTTACACATGTTTAATTCTTTTGAACATTCTAAAAAAAATGTTTGATGATTTTAATAATTGGTCCCATTTGTCTTTGCTGCATGATTACATCTTTATTCAAATCTTAACTTTTTTTAACCAAAGCGGTTATTGGGATAAACAATTTTACGAAATAATTTGAGTGCACTAAGGTTAGGTTAGGTTGAACTGGCCGGTCTATGAGGACCTTACATAGACTGATTTAGTCCGTAGTGTTACCAGAAGTTTGTTTTAACGACCAAACTGGAAAACCCTATTAAAAACCAGGACCTATGTTATAAAATAACTCCGTCCTCTTGGCAAATACTAGAAGCTTCGTTGGACTTAAGCCACTTGCTGCTTCTAGATCTAACAGCTGTATCACTCCTAATAGCTGGAGTTTTAGCCTGGCAAGTGCAGGGCACGAGCACAGAGCGTGCTCGATCGTTTCCTCCTCCAACCCGCACTTCCTACATCTGCTATCACTGACCAAACCTAATTTAAAGGCATGTGACGCCAGTAGGCAGTGTCCAGTCAGAATACCCGTCATGAGTCCTCTCTTTTTAATGATAGAAGCAACTTTGTTAGTCTAAGGTTGTAAGACCTACACATAATCTTCGACATTTTACAGTCGAAGTTTGTAGGACCTACACATAATCTTCGACACTTTACAGCCCCGCGCTTGAACCCACGCCTTTCCCGCTTGGTCGATCATGTGCACCTCTCACCCAGTCTAATTGGGACGTCTACGGAGCAAGCTTCAAGGGATGCGCCTTTTTTAGCTAGTTCGCCCGCTTTTTCATTCCCATCTATTCCCATATGCCCTGGGACCCAATATAGATGTATGCTTCTCCCAGTCACGATTCTCTGCAGATACTGCTTACACTCTAACACGCATTTAGATGCTGTGCTATGCGAGATTATTGCCTTAATTGCTGCTTGACTGTCAATATAAAAGTTAACACGGTTGCAGCTTAAGCTATTTTCTTTCAGGGTTTCTACTGCTTTAGTTAATATTACCGCTTGAAAAATGCTTCAGTAATCCGGCAGCCTGTAGGATCTGCTTATTTCCGGATCAGCACAGTATACCGCAGACCCTACTCCTTCCACTACTTTGGAACCATCTGTGTACACATGTATCGCCTCGTCCGCCATATGCGCACCCTTGCGCCAACCCTCTACCTCTATTGTGGCCTTAAGATCTCCCTCGAAGCGCAGATAGGGAATCAGGTAGTCTGTTCGTCTTGTGATTGATGACGCTATACTACTATGGCCATATGGTCGGCGCTCAAGCTGCCCCGAGGCACCGAGCCTGGTTGCGATTGTTAATGCTTTGTTCTCTGCTACCAGGTCTACAGGCGGAATGTGCAGAATGGCATACAGTGCACCCGCGGGGTTGTTTTCAGGGCTCCCGTAATGCTAAGCATCGATAGTCTGCATACCCCCTCTAATTTTTTGAGGTATGTTGTTTTTTGTGTGGCTTTCTACCAAACAAGAACTCCATAGTATATAATAGGGCTTACAATCGCTGTAAAAACCCAATGTGAAAGAGAGGGCGCTAGGCCCCACGTACACCCCAGCATTCTTTTACATGCATAGAGTGCCGTTGAGGCCTTCTTGACCCTCCTTCACGTTGAGCTGCCATGACAGCTTACTGTCTGGGATGATTCCTAGATATTTTTTGCAAGGTTTCTCCTGTAAGGTCACCCCTCTTAACTTAGGCCTGGTCCAGTTTGGGACCTTGTACCTCTTTGTAAACAAGACCATATCCGTCTTCTCCACATTGACTTTCAACCCGACATTGGATGCTCAGGTATGAATATCCTGAAGCGCCCGATCCATCAAAGAACTAATCGTTGGAAGGCACTTTCCACTTATGACAATTGCAACGTCATCTCCGTAAGCCGTAAGTTTTACGGGTCCCTCATCGAATCGTCTGAGCAGTTGGTTGATGACCAGCGTCCACAGCAGAGGTGATAGCACCCCTCCCTGCGGCGTGCCCCTGTCCAATTATTTCGCGGCCTCGTACAATCCCCATTGTGATGTAATCTTTCTGCAATTTAACATGCAGCCGACCCATCTGATTAAGGCAGGATGTACTTTAATGTAATTAAGACCATCCATAATCGCCCATTTTGCAACATTATTGGAAGCCTCGGCAATGTCCAAGAAGACTCCTAGAGCATACTCCTTATATTCCAGGGATTTCTCTATGCTTATTACCACCCTATGCAATGCGGTGTCTACCGACTTGCCTTTGGCATACGCATGCTGTGTTGTGGAGAGCAGCTTTTCAGCCATGTTGGTCTTTATGTACACATCTATCAGCCTCTCAAAGGTTTTAAGCAGAAATGATGTTAAGCTAATGAGTCTATAGCCTTTGGGATACACGTGACCGATCTTCCCCGCCTTTGGTAGGAAAGCTACACGAGCAGTTCTTCATTACTACAGCTCGCACCCGTCCTTCCGTTTGCGCGTAGTAAACGCCAAACCCGCGCGCGCTAAGCCCAGAAACCTTTCCTCCCAATGAGAGCCACGGCTCCTGGATTAGCGCCACGTCAAACGAACCCTCCTCAAGGGTTAGGAGGTGTTTGCTCGACACCACTTTACTGTGTTGGAGGTTTATCTTTAGGACTCGCAGAACCATTGGGCTGTTTGTCCCCCTCCAGCACCTTTGTTTTGACGTCGTCATCCTCCCCTTGCGCTTTTGGTTTAGAGTATTCGAGGCCCCCTTCAGCCTCTCGTGACTGTTGTGCTGGGTGTTCCTCTGTGCGAGTCACAGCACCATTTGGCGGTTGGTCCTCCTCTTCTAACACCTTCGTGGTGACGTCGGGGACCTCCACCTGTCTTTTTTCCCTTAGGCTTTTGAGGTCCTTTTCGACTTCGCCCACCTCTAGCTTGTTAGGGTTTTTATCCTCGGGACTTCTTTTCCTGAGTCGCATGTAAATTTTGCCAGTGCCATAGGACATTTTGCCAAGCTGCGTGTACAAAATAGCCTCCACCTGCTTGTTTATTTGGAAGATGTAGAACCGACCATCTCGGTAGGCCGAGATACAGTAAGTACCTTCCAATCTTGTGTCGGTATGTTCGGATTCTGATTCTGCAGAAGTCGCAGTGTATCCTCCGACTTCATCACGCATGGTATCCGCACCTTAACTTTTGGTACTGTGGGGATTTGCGCTTTATCCACCACCTTAATCCGCGCGTTCGTGCCTTGCCTTTGGAGGTGGTTTGGAACCACTTCTTCCAGCCACCGCAAGCTCGCGATGTTGTCGCACGCACTGCTTTGCCAAATCACTCATCTTCTCGGGAAAAGCCGGAGTCTTAGTGTTATCGCCCTTTGGCACCTCGGAGAAAGCCGGAGTCTTAGCGTTAACTCCCTTTAGGACCTCCGAGAAAGCCGGAGTCTTAGCGTTATCTCCCTTTGGTTTATCTCCTACTTCCTTAGTTGGAACTTCCCTCTGACTCGCAGCTTTACAGGTAGTTGCTACCTCGCTATTAGAGCCCATCTGTCTTACAGCTTTGGGCCTACTTGTCTTGTCTATGCGACTGCCTTGCCTCGCGGCTCTAGGACTGTGTCCTTTCTGCCTCTTGAAAGCAGGCTTATCTCCTTCCGCCGAACGGTGCCTCTTCATTCTGCCATTCGACGCTTCTTCCTCCACGTACCGGTTGCAGAACCGAAGGTTTCTCGAAGAAAACCTTTTGAACTGCCTTCGACCTACTTCTACCGCTTCATGGGCCCATATTCCAAGCGCTCGATCTCCACTTCTGTTGGGTCGACCACTGCTCCCAAGCGTTGTACAATTCTTAGTGCTGCACGGTACTGTGAGAGAGCTCTTTTACTTCCTCTGCTCCGTACCCTTCTCCACTCTTCTACTCCGTTTTCGTTTGTGTGCTTTTCCAACACGGAGTTCATTGAATCAGCCCTACTCTCGCTCCCCGAGTCCGACGCATCGCTTAATTCGTATTTGTCGTCCTTGGATTGTGACTCAGTCCTCCTCTTTACATCGTCCTTATTACAATCAGGTAATGAGTCGTTCATCTTGTGTCGTACGACCACCTGCCCGACAAGGCGGGCTCAGCGGTCCAGTATTATATACGGGGAAAGAACCGTCCGCCACAGCAGCGCCCCTTACTGTGGTAAGGCCGTAAATACTTCCCGAGGTGGCCCGGTATCGGGAGGGCTCCGTTCGAATACAGCCGAATTTATGCCCTGGCTGCAAATCGTCCAATAGGCACAGTCCGCATAACACCCTGGATTAGGGGGTGAGTGCACGAAACGTGTCCGATTATTAAAACTGTCCGTTTATAAGGAATATCACTGTATTTACTTTAATAATATCTTGTTAGATACCAGTAAGGCAAGAAGCACGTAAACCAAAGAAAAAGGATTATTTGAATTAGATTTGTTTAGAAATTTTATAAACAACCGATGAATATGCTTGAAATTTTAGTTGTTTTTAGTTGCGAATTTAGGTAAGAAACCCGATAAGCCTTCACTTCCCACTCCCTTTATTCCTTTACATTTTTATCCCAATCTTTCTCTCTTTTCCCTGTGTATGTGTGCGCGTGTTTATTCATCTTTCACATTGGCTTCAGTCGATTGAAATTATTATTAATTGTAAATCATTGCCCTTCGGCACCCATATCCTTGCACTCCTCATACTTCCACAATCTGTTAGCCCTACAATCCACTATCATCAAGTGGCAATCACATCCTTAATAATTTCCTTTTCATACACAATCTAAATTCGATGCAACAATCAGTTTGTTGCTTGTGGATTTGGCGTTTAATCGAGAGTAAGAGAAAGCGATAGAAAGAGGGAGGAAGTTAAAAGTAAGCTGAAAGCTGTTGAAGTTTTCAAATTCTTTAGAACTGTAATAAATTCAAGTCAAAGTCAGTTTTAGTCATTTCAAGTATTTATTATTGTATAAAAACGAAGTTGTGGAAGGGAATTGAGTATTACGAAGATAAATAACTAAAACAAAGCTCCATATTAATTTAAACAAGTAAAGGTGCCTAAGTTCGGGTGTAACCGAACATTATATACTCAGCGTGGGCTTCAATTGTACATTTAATTTCAGATAAATTACTTTTCTACATAACGCGTGGCCTTCGGTATCGTGGAGATTAGTGCTCTATACATCACCTTCAACTTTGCGCCTTCTTCTTTTTGAAGGTCTACAGCAACTCTCTGCAGCTATTTTAAACTGAAGTTATTAGTGCAGATCATCGGTTTAACCCCATTTTAATATTCAGCTGTTTCGAAGGCTGGTAGCGCTTTATTTGTTTCGTTATGAATCATCACGATACCCATCAGCGCCCCTTCAACGGATCACCACCTTTCGGTAGATATCTGTTCATTGGGGCTGGTGCAATCTACTAGTGCCACGGTAACCGAAAACCGGAGCCTCAGCGTTAACTCCCTTCAGTATCACCAAGTAAGTTAGAGTCTGATCGCTACCTCCCTTTAGCTTGTTAAACTTTTTGTCTTTACTTTTGAGGTACATGTGTTTTTAGTACTTAGACTTCCCTCTTCGCTCTGCTGTACAGATTTAATGGTTTGGTTCCTGTTATTCCGGCTAGTTGGAATCTTGTTTTTGGGACTAAATCGTTTGCTCTTTCCCTTCTGCTTCCCAAAAGCAGGCTTGTCAGCCGATCAATATCTCTTCCCTCTCGTGCTTCTTATTACTCTATGCGGTTGCAAAATTGAGAACTGCTTTTAGTAAAATCTTTGTCAGTAAACTGTCTTCGACATGCAGTTCCTATCTCTCTGGTAACACCATCACTACTTCAATAGGTGGCCCGCTATCGGGAAGGCTCCGTTTAAATAATGCCGAAAATAGCCCCAGGATGCGAATGGTCTAATAGATACGATCCGTGTAATACCCTGTATTAAGAGGTTGCCAGTTCTTGGTCACCGACATCCTGCCGCTCTTCTATTAGGCGAAACAACGAAGATGCAGGCCGCTAAAACGCTCAGCCACCTGCGCGGGCGTCATGGAGTTCGGCTAAGTCCTCACACCCACGACAAGGTGCTGCTATTTAATATTTTAGCCTCCTGCATGAAAAATGAAGGAAAACCACTTGAAAAGCGAACAATTTTGCGTTCATTAAAAAATTACTTGATAGCAAATATTCGTGCAGCTCTTAAAAACATGAAAAACTTTCAAGTGGAAAATATAAAAATTTTACGGGCGAATTGTCCGTTGTTTTTTTCGCTGAAGAAATATTTGAAAATTAAAGTGGCCCACAATTTGTTGTGATATGCAGTTTCTCAATTAGCTACATAATAAGAGATTTGAAATATTTTTCTTTATGAAATTTTATTTGCATGGAAAATGAGCAATTCACATGCAGCCAAACTCAGGGGCATCAAAATAGATAGAAAAGCAAGCGTGCAATGCGCTGAACATGAAAGTGGATGTGAAGTATGCGTCTCACCATGATGAAACAGATACGTAGAAGGGGAAAATGTAAGCAAGGTCGTGGTTAAATTTTTGATAAAATTAACTGAGTGTTGGATATGCTGATGATGTTAGTATCATTAGCCCTAACAAATGCGATAAGTAAGTCAGGCAACAAGGCTTAGACAGAAAGATGAAAAGGCATGGTCTCGTGGTGAAGGGTCGAATGAAAGACTCGCTATTATCGCAGCTAAACTTGTTAACAAAAAAAAATTCGAAACTGTGAGGGATTTCGTGTACCTTGGTGAAAGCATTAAGAGTGAAAAAACTGAAGAGCCCCTCATTTGATGGGAAAATTACTCTTGTTAAGAAGTACTCCCGTGAACTCACTAGGCAATTGAGAAGTTAAGTCATCTAGCTTCGAACAAAAATCGCCTCCTATACGGGCGTCGCTACAACTGTCTTGTTGTATGGTGTGAAATCATAATTTCTATGTGCCGTGTCCCATCCATCACAGGGTAAAATAATGTCTTATCTCATCGGTTCTCAAATTGATGAGCGCACCGAAGGTATCAAATTGAACTCTATCAACCACTCAAATATATGCTAATGTGCTAAGTTACAAGTCTCTAGGCAGCCGGGAAGTAAGTTAAAAATGGATTGAAAGATTCCGAATTAAAATTAATTTTCCTAATATCTCTATCCATGCGACACCTAGCGGCATTTTTTTGATCAAGTGTTTCATTGTCACCGGGTTCTGACCCACGGCCCAAAATTCAAGACTAGATCATCGGCAAGTTACTCAAAAATCGATCGCAAGATTCCCCTCGTTTTTCAGGGATTTGTAGTTGTCTAAATTAGCACGCCACCTAGGGGAACTTTGTTTTCTATAAATTGTATTGTCACCGGTTCTCGAACTACGTGCTAAGTTACAAGTCTCTATGTAACCGGGAAGTTAGTTAAAAATGGATTGAAAGATTCCCAAATTAAAGTTAAAAAAAAAAACCTTGGAGGTGCTAAACTCATTCCACAGGGACATAAAGTTTACGATGGAGCTGGAGTCGGCTAGTAGACTGCCGTTTCTAGACACATTAGTATGTAAAATAGACAATAAAATAAAACTTGACTGGTATCAAAAGCCCACATCATCAGGAAGAATAATAAATTTTAAATCAAAACACCCAAGGGGTATGATTATAAATACGGCGAAAAACTTCATTAGACGAGTATTAGATACGAGTGACACGGTTTTTCACTCCGAGAATAAAAAAACGTATAACGCACATACTAAAGATGAATGACTTCCCTCCTAACACAATACAGAGGTTAATAAAAGAATACCCGAAAGATAAATGCCGGAAGAACAGAGAGAACACGACTACAAAATATAGGTCTGTAGTATGTATACCAGGTTTTTCAGAAAGATTGCAGGACTCAGACATCTATGACAAGGAGAATATAAGAATTGCACACAAACCATCGTACACAACAAACATATTTTTAATAACATGAAAAGCAAAATAACAAATTCAGTCAAACATAATGTAATATATAAGATTACATGTGCGGGAAATGAAAATAATAACTGTGGAAAAGAATATGTGGGTACAACAAAGAACAAATTAAAAACAAGAATAGCAGGACACAGATAAGATATTAAATGTAGATCATCTGGCAACATTTTTAAAACAGCACTTGCGGCCCACTGTACAGAGAACGGACACCAACCAGATTTTAAAGCGGTGAGCATACTAGAGCAGGAGACAAATTATAGCAAAAGGTTTACGCTAAAAATGCTACACATAGCAAATACACGACCAAGCAAGAGACTAAACTACAAAACGGACACAGAAAATTGCTCGCATATTTATAGACACTTACTTGACTCACAAAAAAAAAAAAAAAAAAATTAGTTCTGAACTGCATGGCGAACTAACAAGTGTCGTGTATCGGACAAGATAATTAATGTATGTATGGAAAAATTGTATCCCAATTGTATTCGGTTTTATATGTTAATTTTCCTAATATCTCGATCTATGCGCCACCTAGCGGAATTTTTTTAATAAAATATTGCATTGTCACCGGGTTCTGACCGACGGCCAAAGTTTCAAGTCTCTAGCTCATCGGTAAGTTACCCAAAAATCGATCGCAAGATTCCCCTCGTTTTTCAGGGATTTGTAGTTATCTCAATTAGCATGCCACCTAGCGGAACTTTGTTTTCTATAAATTGTATTGTCACCGGGTCTCGAACTATGTGCTAAGTTACAAGTCTCTAGGTAACCGGGAAGTTAGTTAAAAATGGATTGAAAGATGCCCAAATTAAAATTAATTTTCCTAATATCTCGATCCATGCGCCACCTAGCGGATTTTTTTAAATAAAATATTGCATTGTGACCGGGTTCTGACCCACGGCCAAAGTTTCATATATCCAGCTCACCGGGAAGGTACTCAAAAATCGATTCCAAGATTCCCTGCGTTTTTGTAGGGATTTTCAGGGATTTTCGTTTATCTCGATTCGTCTGCCACTTGGCGACATCTTGTTTTCCACGAATTGTAGTGCCATCGACATTCAAACTATGTGCTAACTTTCAAGTCTCTAGATCACCGAGAAGTTAGTTAAAACTGGATCGCAAAATTTCCATTTTAAAATTAATTTTCTGTTTATCTCGATCTGTGTGCCACCTAGCGGATTTTTTCACTTGCATTGTAATGTCTCTCAGATCTGAACTATGTTCTAAGTATCAAGTGTCTAGCTTAACGGGAAGTTACCGAAAAGACTTTTTTGCGGGTCAAAAATTCGTATGGAAATGAGGTGACAAACATGAAAGCGACTTAATATAAAGGTAAAAAAAAATTTTTTTGTAGAGAAAAAAATTTTAGAGGTAAAAGTTTTTGCTCATCGTATGAGCAGCAACATTGTCGGGGAAATCAAATAATACGAATAAAAGCAAGGGGAAGAAAAAGAAACGAACTAAGAAAAGCAATTGAAAGGAGAGGGTATGAGAACACAAAACTAAAATGCAAAAAAAGAGAAAGTGAAAGGCGAAAGCAAAGACGAGCAAGTAGATGGGCTTAAATTAACTGGTGAAAATTAGGGCTTCGGCATTGGTATGGTAAAAGTACGGTTTAATTCAGGCACATGGTTATTAATTTCTTGTATTCCGGCCTTTTAGTTAATATATTCAAGGTATGTTTGAGCTCTAGGCCAATATATACATATGTTTATTAAAATACAGCAAATTTGTTTAAACAATGTATATATATTTGTCTTGCCAATATTTCGACTTCAATCTGAAATCATCTTCAAGAACTTATGACTGCACATGGTTATGGTGCCGGCTGCGGTGAGGGCATCACTGACTGGTAAGGATTTGCTGACTGCTTTTTAATGTGAATAGTCAGGCAAAGATCATTTCTAGGAATATGGCTATGGTCATGATTATGTCTATGTTTACTGTTAAGTTTACGGTACGATTACGGTGAGGTCATGCTATGTTTTCGTTTACGGACACGTTTAAAGTTACGGTTATGGTTATGCTTGCGGTTATGGTCACAGTTACGGCCACGGCGAGGTTATGGCTACAGTTACGGTTACGATTATCATAAATATTACGGTTATGGGTACGTTTACGGGAACGGTAATCATAAAAGTTACGGTTGTGGTTACGTTAACGGTTATCATAAAAGATATGGTTATGGTTGCGGTTACGGTTATCATAAAATTTACGACTACGGTTACGGTTTCGGTTATGGTTAAGGTTACGACTATCATAAAGTTATGGTTAGGGTGGCGGTAACGGTTATCATAAAAATTACGGTTGTGGGTACAGTTGTGGTTAAGGATACGATTATCATAAAAGTCATCATATAAACTACGGTTGGGCTACCGGTTACGGTTATCAAAAAAGTTACGGTTAGGGTTACTGTTATGGTTACGGTTACGGTTATCGTAAAAGTTACGGTTATCAAAAAAGTTACGGTTAGGGTTACTGTTATGGTTACGGTTACGGTTATCGTAAAAGTTACGGTTATCATTGCGGTTACGGTTATAATAAAAGTTACGGTTTGCGTAAAAGTAACGGTTAGGGTTACGGTACGGTTATCATAAATGCTACGGTCATGTTTACGGTTACGGTTTTCATAAAAATAACGGTTATGGTCATGGTTACGGTTATCAAAGAAGTTACGATTATGGTTGCGTTAGCTTCTGCGATCACAGTCACAGCTATGGTAACTCAAAATAAAATAACCTGTGCGAACATCAACCTTCATAAGTGCTTTTCGTACTCACACATCTTTGAAAATAACAATAATTTTTTTTCGCAGTTTCTATTTCTATCCATATCAAGCAATTTATTTCAATACACTCAATCTGAAAATTTACCCTGACATCTAATGGACCCACAATGTGGATTATCATGTGAAAACTCATAAATTTCACATTTTTGTGTAAATATTTACAGATGGATGGAGAGGCAGGTCATAAATAAATTCGCACAAATGTTCAATGCTTTTATTTTATATGAATATATATTTTTATTATCTACAAACAACAACTACAACTTATACAAATGGAGAGCTGTTCAATGGGCGAAGGGTTAAGAGATTTTTTCTATACTGTAGTATGCATTTGAAATTTTTATTAAATGGCTTTTAAAAACAAGCTCTATGCCAATACAAAGTACTCTAGCAAAACAAAATGTGTTTCTACTTCATCTCCTTTATGCTGACTCTAAAGTCATGACATGTATGAACCAACAACCGAAATGTCATTCACAAGGCATATGCGGCAACAATGTCGTCAGCATACTAATTAAGATTGCAAGGATACAGCAGCTCAAACGAATTGAGGAAGTAGCAAGACAGACAACACACAAGACAATGCTAGCTAACCATAAACAAATAACAAGAAAAACAAGTAGGAAAGTATAAGTTCGGGTGAAACCGAACATTACATACCAAGCTGTGCATTTGAAATGGTGTTGTTGTTTGGTTTGTGTGGTTAACCCTTTCGCGAAATTGATGCCATATGGCAACAGTCAACTTTGAGACGCTGTGGTAACAAGACCGACTCAAATATTAAATATTTTTATTGAAAATTCATTTTATTGAACCCGTGGGAGTATTCGATTTTCTTAGTTTTATTTTTTTGGGCAGTTTAGAGCAAAAAAAAAATTTTTTTTTTGGTGATGCCCACTACATCACTGAAATCTTTCGCGGAAACATCCTTGTAGAAATTCCCATTTGTTTCCAAACTTCAAATATTTTCCGATGCAATTAAATGCAATAATATAACTAAAGAATTGTAGAAACTTTTTGCATAATTAGTATTTTTTCAAAAAAATTCTGTAGCCTTGTAAAATGTTTCAAACTTTACTTGATGGCATCAATTTCGTTTAGAGGTACACAAAAATGTAACATTGGCATGCACAAGAATGGCGCATTTAGTTCGGCAGAAACATTTGTCGTTATAAGGTGAACTGTCGATGGTAAAGATTACTTTTGCGATAATGGCAAGACAAATTAAAGATTCCGAAATAGAAAAAATTCTAAATAACTTTTATGAGTCTGATATCTCTGATTTAGAAGATTCGGAGGAACCTGATTTGTTATTAGATTTGTTTGATGCTCTTGGAGGAAATCAAAGCTTTGTAGAAGAAGAGTTATCTCGACCAGGGCCTCACGAAATAAGTGCCAGAAATCTTGAAGAAGATAATCTGGCAGCTTGTACAGCACGTTTCTGATGGGCCTTTAAAAAAAATTGACGTGTTCCGTTGGAAAAAAGAGACATGGCCTGTTACAGATGTAAGTTTTACGGAATTTATTCCAAAGAAATGCCTAAAACACCTGTAGAATATTTTTTGGAGTATTTTACTGAGGACTTCGTTGAAAAAGTGGTCGATACAACGAATCAGACCTCGCCTTTGAACAATGGCAAATCAGTTAATTTAAAAAAAGAAGAGTTTTATAAATTTTTAGCGCTCGAAATTATGATTGGTACAATTAGCTACCCTCGATTGGAGATGTATTGGTCAAAAACTACGGCGATTCCCTGTTTTTGTGAAAGTATGTCAAGAGTAAGATTTCATTCTCTGCGTCAAAACCTCAATTTTTCTCTTGATCAGACTTCAGATGATAAATTGCACAGAATTCGCCCCCTATTAGAAGTGTTCTATAAAAAATTTTATGCGATTCCTAAAGATGAAAATGTTTGCGTTGATGAGATAATGGTTCCATTCAAAGGAAAAACTATGCTTCGACAATATATGTCAAAGAAACCCATAAAATGGGGAACAAAAATTGTTTGTCTTTGTAGCTCAAAATGTGTGATCTATGATTTGGCGATTTATCAAGGGAAAAATACAATTGTACGAGACCCAAAACTGGGCTTTTGTTCAGACATATTTATTCATTTATCATAGTTATTCATTTTTGCACCAACAGGGAATTTGGGCGACTGGTACAATTCGGGGTAATAGGATGGGCAAAGCTCCTCTTTCTTCCGAACAAGGCCTTAAAAAAATAGGCCGTGGCGGTTATGACTACAGAATAGAACGAAATAACAACATTTTTGTTTTAAAATGGCTTGATGGAGGAGTTGCTACCCTTGCCTCAGTTATTTTTGGAACGGAATGTATAAATAAAGTTCCAAGATTTTGTAGTGAAGAAAAAAAATTGAGATCCAGCAATCAAACATCGTTGCTATGTACAACAAAAACATGGGTGGCGTAAAAAAGTGGGCGTGGTTATCGTCCTATTTCTCTCATTTTCAATACCAATATATTTTGGGTCCAGATAAGCCTACCGAACTTGGTGATGACATCTATTTTCGAAGTCTATATTTATCTCGTTTCCTTTATACCTGTACTACCAACTGTTATCCAATCAAAGGTTTAGTACCCTGTGTACAAGTACAGCTGGGTATAAAAGCAGTAAAAAATACAAAAACAAATATTTCTTCAGTAAGAAACAACAAACAGTAAGTAAACTCAAACAAAATATAAACGAACAGAATTTACGAAGTCTTAGAAGCTTTCGCTTGCTACCACAGCAGCAGCAGCCAAGGAGTCTGCAAGAGAATGAGCGGAAATATAAAAGAAAATGGAAAACTTTGTATGTATTTCGGCATATGCAGCAGTTTTCCAATCTTCAAATATTGCAAGAAATTTTTTTAAACTATGATGAAATTTTGGAATGCAGTAAACCGTAAAGAAAAACAAATAACAATAAAGTTTGTAAGGCAAGCGGTACTTTGTTTTTGGAGCGGTAGGGGGCTCTATACTATACATATATGTAGCTGTGTTACATTTTGCAATAATTTCAAGTTATAGCGATTACAAAACGCTTATGAAGACAAACTACTGGTAAAAGATTTTTACAATTTGTTTAGTTGTAGTTGCCCTAAGGGGATTTTGAAGTTTTGCACGCAATATATTAAGTAAATAATGCTTGGCTACTTGTTTAAGACAATTTAGTTACTCATACGCAGTGTTGGCTTAGATGTGTGGCATTTTGTTCTAATTTACAGTTACAGCATGATAAACTGAAATAAGAACAAGTAAGGACGGGACTGTCTTCGGTTATGCCGAAGACTTCATACCTTTCATGAATGGGGCTGAACAATAATCTTATCCCGTTCGTAATCTCCGAATAATCGGATGTATAAGATAAGAAATATCTAGTGAACAGATCTACATACCTAAACGATTTTTAAGATAAATATAAAATACAAAATAGGTAGGTACTTTGTGTGAGGATGCAAAGTTTCAGGTTTTTTGTGGTCTGCGTGTAAAAACTATGACTACGAATCACGTATTTCAACAATATATGACGTAAATGTAACTATTTGATGAAATTTGATGAATTTTGAAGCTTCTATCCGTAAAAAAGGGGCAAAAATGACAGTTTATATGAAGTATATAATATATATACCACCGATCTCTATGATTTTTTCAGACAACAATATATGCTATATACGTAAGCATTTGGTGAAATTTGAAGCTTCTAGCTGTTAAAATGGGGCTAAAATTGCGAAAATATATATATACTATATATACCACCATATATATACTATATATACCACAGATCTGTATGATTTTTTCAAACAACAATATATGATATATACGTAAGCATTCGTTGAAATTTGAAGCCTCTAGCTCTTAAAATAGGGCAGTAATTACGAAAAGTTTCTTATCTGAACAATCGGTTGTGGGGGATATATACTATATATACGACCGATCTCATCAATTTTTTCAGGCAACAATATGTGCAATATACGAAAGTATATGGTGAAGTTTGAAGCTTCAATCTGTTAAATTGAGTAAGATATTACAAAAATCCTCTTTTTCTGAAAAATCGGTTGTATGGAGGATATATGCTATAGTGGTCCGATCCGGCCGGTTCCGACAAATGTAATCGGACACCCAAATACACCTGCTCACCAAATTTTATCAAGATATCTCAAAAATTGAGAGACTAGTTTGCATACAAACAGACAGACGGACAGACGGACATGGCTAAATCAACTCAGCTCTTCAACCTGATTATTTCGGTATACTTAATGGTGGATCTATCTATTTTCCTTTAAGGACTTACAATTTTGGGTTTCGTGACGAAATTAATATACCATTTCATTTCATGAAAGGTATAAATATGACCCATTCAGAAACGGCATGTTTTGTGTATTTATCCAAAAGTTTTCGAAAATCATTTTTTCAATTGATGAAGATAGGTTAGGTTGAACTGGCTGGTCCTGAGTCTAAAGTGTTACTAGAACTTTCCTCAACGACCAAACAGAAAAACCCTATCTCTTGGCAAATACCGGAAGCTTTCGAGGGCCTATGCTATTTGCTGCTTTTAGATCTGATATCTGTGCCACTCCTAATAGCTGTAGTCTTAGCCTTGCGAGCGCAGGACACGAGCACAAAACGTGCTCGATCGTTTCATCCTCTTACCCGCACTTTATACATCTGACGCCAGAAGCTTTCAAACCCCTCCTTTTTAATTAAAAAAGCAACTTTGTCAATTTAAGGTTGACATTTTGCAGCCCCACGCCTTTCCTGTTTGACGTCTTCGAGCGATGCTCGCCGTTTAGCTAGCTCATCCGTTTTTTCTATTTCCATCAATTTCCATATGCCCTGAGAGCCAATATATATATATGCTTCTCCCTACCCCGTTTTTTCCAGGGATTGCTATGCGAGGTTATTGCCTTAATTGGTTCTTGGCTGTCAGTGTAAAACTGGACGCGGCTGCAGTTTAAGTTACTTTACTTCAGTGTTTCTACTGCTTTAGTCACGGCTATTACTCTCGCCTGAAAAACGCTATAGTGATCTGGCAGCTTGCAGGAGCTGTTTGTTTTCTGATCAGCACAGTATATGGCAGACCGTACTCCTTCCACAACTTTGGAGCCATCTGTGTACACATGTATCGCCTCGTGTGCCATTTGAGTACCCTTTCGCCAACCATCCACCTCTATTGTGGCCTTAAGATATCCCTCGATAGGGAGTCAGGTAGTCTGTTCGTCTTGTGATTGATGACGCTATACTACTATGGCCGTATGGTCGGCTGTCAGGCTGCCACGAGCACTGAGCCTAATTGCAATTGTTAACGCAATGTGCTTTGCCACCACGTCTATAGGTGGAATGTG
Source organism: Eurosta solidaginis (assembly GCF_040869045.1). Taxonomy (NCBI): domain Eukaryota; kingdom Metazoa; phylum Arthropoda; class Insecta; order Diptera; family Tephritidae; genus Eurosta; species Eurosta solidaginis. The sequence continues at coordinate 203,057,225 of NC_090323.1, read as the reverse complement.
GAGAATAGCATACAGTGCAGCCATCGGGTTTTTCTTTAGGGCTCCCGTAATGATAAGGATTGCTAGCCTGCATGTCTTTTCAAAGTTTTTGAGGCAGGTAAAAATTTATTCAGGACTACCAAGGCGCCGTTTCGGGATTGGTTTGTAGTTTAGAGACCTGTTTGTAGCTCTTTCAAGATTTTATTGGACTATTTCAGGACCGTTTTGGAATTGTGATCCAGATTTTCGCGGGCTGTTTCGGATCAACTTTAAGGTTGTTTTCGTAACAAAATCGACAATTTCGGAATTATCTGTGCCTAATTTGTAATTATTTCGGGACTGCTTCGGGAATGCTTTTTGAGCCATTCAAAGCCCTTTTTTCGGGAATCATTTTAAGGATATTTTTCTAAATATTTCAGGACTATTTAAGGATCATTTCGGATGATGTATGTAGTGTCTTCTAGACGCTGGTCGCCTCGATATGGATTGCTATTCGTCGTTGTAATCTCAATTTTTAAGCGCTAAGCTCTGCTTATTTGAGGTCGAGGGCTGTACTGGAATTGTTTGACCTCAAGGTAGTTCTTCAAGGCGGCGTATAGGAGGTCCAAGAGGCTGTAACTGTGTTGCTTAACGGGCTAACTTCGAAGGGCTACCAAAAGTGCTTCCTATCATATCAGTAACGTTGAAATTATATGTGGAGTTAAAAGAAGACTATAGGGAAGGTCGATAGTAAAATTTTTTGTTTTTATTGACAAATTCCCGGAACTTAAACCTTAACACCTATGAACCTACTGTTTTCCGGCACACCTACCCTGTTTACCAGGTTGTTGTTGTTGTTGTTGTAGCAGTCAGGTTCGACTTTATCTGTCACAGGACGGACTATTGTATGCCGATATCTGCTCCCTTTGCAACCTTCACCCCTATCATTTCTGCGCCAGAGAAATGGGGAAGGAAACTCATCTAAGGCAGGGGACCAGTTAACTTGTTTACGGACAGGTTGAAGCTGGGTTAGAGAGGGTGGGGGGGGGGGGGGGCGTTTTTTTGTCAACATCTGAATGTAAACCGAAAGTTTAAGTTGGCTGATCACTGCAGCGTGGTTCAGCCGTACGTTGCTGTGGATGGAATGCTATCCAGTGCTACTACGGTTAAGGAACTCAACATCTACTCTGCTAGCAAATTGGCTATCAAGGCCTCGAGTTCAACTGTAGTGCGATCGATGGTGGTCTGGGAGTGCCTGGCATAGCTTGCGAATGCATCGAACTATTCTATGATTTAGATTAACTTGGTCCCGGGCCATAGTTATATCCCGGGCAACTGTCAAGCGGATCTCTAAGCATGCAACGGTGCAATTAAGCCGGATGAAGATGACTGTATGAATTTCGAGATTCTGCTGGCCACCGGCTGCTGGTCTGCTGCTGCAAAGATGGACCTCGATTCAGCTTAACAGGCGTTTGGCGCACACCACCTCTTTCACGGCAGCCGGAAGTGGAAGGCATGAGGCCGAAAGGAGCTATCAATGATCATTGGGATGGTTTGGCACTGTCCAATGGGAATCCATGCGTTACTGGAAACCCCATCCTGCTGCAGATGTATGGAGGATGATGAAATGGAATCATCGAGTCACGTTATGCTTGATTGCTAGGCTTTTGCCAGAATTAGGCGAAAGTATTTCGGTCGCGACTTACTTGGATCTCCGGCGGATTTATGCAAGGTTGAGATCGGTCTCATTAGAAACCTTCCTCTAAGTCTTCCCTACCGGGGCAGTTATCATCTAACGTAACCTAACAGTTAATGCCTAGTAAATTTCAAATTTTATGTGAAATCGGTTTCTTGCAACACCTTTTTATTGTTTTTTCTACGGATGTTGCATTTTGTCCTACATTCCTGGTTTTTTCCCAAATATTTTTAATGAAATTTCTCGCGGCAATCGCTGGTGTGAATTTTTCCATACCAAACGCAAACACGCATAAAAAAGGCTTAACAATTTTGTTTATATGCACGAAAATACTTTATTACCTTAACTCCGTAGATGTCCCAATTAGATTGGGCGAGATTAAGCGAAGGCGAGAGGTGCACATGATCGACCAAGCGGGAAAGGCGTGGGTTCAAGCGCGGGGCTGTAAAGTGTCGAAGATTATGTGTAGGTCTTACAACCTTAGACTAACACAGTTGCTTCTATCATTAAAAAGAGAGGACTGTAGACTCATGACGGGTATTCTGACTGGACACTGCCTTCTGGCGTCACATGCCTTTAAATTAGGCTTGGCCAGTGATAGCAGATGTAGGAAGTGCGGGTTGGAGGAGGAAACGATCGAGCACGTTCTGTGGTCGTGCCCTGCACTTGCCAGGCTAAGACTCCAGCTATTAGGAATGATACAGCTGTCAGGTCTAGAAGCAGCAAGTGGCTTATGATAGGGTTTTTCAGTTTGATCGTTAAAACAAACTTCTGGTAACACTACGGACTCAATCAGTCTATGTGAGGTCCTCATGGACCGGCCAGCTCAACCTACCTACCTAACTCCTCCAAAGTTTTTTTATAAAAAATAAAAAATAAATGTAAGGCGCGATAACCTCCGAACAGATCTAAGGCCGAGCTTCTCTTCCAGTTTGCGTCATGCTCCTCTTGATTTTCCCTACAAATTGGCCGGACGGGACCTACATGTTTTATGCCGACTCCGAACGGCATCTGCAAGGCAGATGAGTTTTCACTGAGAGCTTTTCATGGCAGAAATACATCCAGAGCGCTTGCCAAACACTGCCGAGGGCGACCCCGCTTAGAAAAATTTTCTTCTAATTGAAAAACCTTATTTCTAAAAGTTTGATGTTGCTTTGTCCGGGGTGCGAACCCAGGGCATATGGTGTGGTAGGCGGAACACGCTACCATCACACCACGGTGGCCGCCAAAGCTTTTGGCTTCGTAAATTGTGCGTGAGAGGTCATAAAATACCATTTATACTTTTACAAGAAACTAAACAAAAACAAGCGCCCATCAAAGTTGTTGGCGTGCGTTAATTTTAATTACCTTCACACCTCAATTTCTAATATACGATAATCTCGCTTTTGGAGTATTAGAAAAATAAATTAAGCGCTGAAAATAGCTAAGGAAAAACATTTTTCTTAAGACAAACAACAAAATTATTCGAAATAGCGTAATTTTCCGAAAATTGTAATACGACAAACTGATTTAAGTTTCTCGCACAGCTGCTCTGTAGCTTCCTTTTGTTGGACAGCGCACAAAGCATTGTAAAATATTTTGCTTCAAGGAAAATAAACAATTAGAAAATAAATGAAGTGTAAATAAATATTTAGTTTTAGTTCTTGAAAATATCTTTGTTTTAACAACATACTTCATTTTGAAATGTTTGTGTAAATTCCCACACGATCCTACGTGACGCATGTAAATGGGAGCGAAAGTGGTTTTGCAGCGCTTGAATGGCATTCAAATTTGGGATGTCGGTGTATGCGAGCACATAAACCGAATTCACACTGAGTGAATTTTGTGTGCTTCGCGCGTGATGCATTCACGCACAATTTCTGTACGAAGCCATGTGAGTTTCGGCTGCGTAGATATTTCATCTCGATGTTGCCTTCCAGCAGTACGTGTAGCATACTTTGGTAAATTTACAGCAGCGAACACGAAAATTGCTTTTTCGCTCTTATTTTGAATCCAAATCTATAAGTTAAGTTGTGCTTGTAAAGATGGGGATTCGTGCTATTAGCGAGCTTTGTGCATTATTAGTCGTAGTGCTTTTGTTTAGTTATATTTTATTCAAATAGTTTGTAAAAAATAAACGATTGTGAACACACAAAGAAATTTATTTGTACTATTGCACTATTGTGAATATTTGATTAGAAATAACACTGCGCTAACGGCAGTCGCTAACATTCGCCAGATGGCAGCGCAAGCGCATGTCAGTTTGTAGATGTTTGATTTATAGGACAGCTAATTTCTATTGATATTTGATATGCGACTTTTATATTTGTTGGGGAAGATGAGCACAGGTCCGGCTCGGTTTTATAATTTTTATTTTTAATTTTTTTTTATTTTCGATAATTTATATGAATTTTCAATCTGAAACTATGCAAACCAATCTCATAAACGTTTTGGAAGTTCATATCTCTGGAGTTTTCTCATAAATTTTTTGAGTACACAGTTTTGCTGTCCAATTAATTTGCATTGTTTGGCTGTCCGTTTCTTCCGAAAAATTCAGTTCTTAAAATTAAAAAAAAAAATTTGTTTAGTTTTTCTTCATTATACTTCACTTTCGGCAATCATTTTTTTTTTCACCGGACGAAAAGCCGCTTAGCGTGCTCCGCCTACCACACCGAAGATCGTGGGTTCAGGCCCGGAAAAGTAACATCGGTTTGGAAAACAATCCTCGTGAATTTCATTCAGTGAAAACTTTTCAGTGAAAACTCATCAACATGAAGCTCCAAACCAGTAGATTTGTAGCAGAAATTAAAGGAGCACGACTTAAATTGGAAGAGAATCTAATTTCTCTCCGAAAAAAAAAAAAACGATTTAGAAAACACTCAGAGTGAATTTCTGTGACGAAAAGCTTTTCAGTGAAAACTCATCTGCCTTGTAGATGCCGTTCAGGGTCGGCGTATAACATGAAGCTCCGGTCCAGACGAGTTATAGCAGAAATTTAAAGGAGCATGACGTAAATTTTACGAGAATCCTGGCCTAAATTCTCTTCGGAGGTTTGTCGTGCCTTGTATTTATTATTTATTTAATAGCTTCTAGGAAAATCTCAATATCCTTCGGGAAAAAAAATTGTAAAAAATCGACACGAATTTTGAGAGCTATAACTTGTACTTTGTGAGACTAAAATTGATTGGGCTACAAAACTACATACTCAAAAAAATGCAGAAGGCTCTAAATAGAAAGTTCGAAAATTTTGTAAATGTTTTATATTTTTAAAAATTTTTCGAAAACGTTTGAGATGGGTTGCTTATGTCAGTTACAAAATTCATAGAATTTTTGTTCTTAAATTACAAAAAGTAAAACAAAAAGAACTAAATTGACGAAATTTGATCAAAATTGCCATTGCTATTTTCGTGCTCACCACTGTATGTGAGTGTGTCTGTTATCAACACCGTTTGATATACGATGTGTTATTTCTGATACATCAAAATCAGCAATAACAAAAGCATGACCCTTTACAAAATGTAGATGGAGCATAAAATTGGAATGTGAATCAAAAAAATTTTACATTCCATTGATGCAAAGGTGCCATTTATGGAAGGAAAACGTTCATTGATGGGCTTCTCGGAAGATAATGAGAAGATCAGCAAGTAGACAGCACTTACACTTTGATCACAAAGCGTGGAAGTGCCGGGCTTCGTTACTGATACGAAAAAAAAAAATATTTGATTACTTATGCTTAAAAAATTTATCTACATTTATACCGGAGAGCCCCTTTTGCTGCAAGCAATGTCACAAATTTCGGATGTAGCGATCCTTTGAGATGGTATTGGACGGGTACTTAAGGCTGAATCGAATACCCCACTCATGGAATAACCTTTGAGAGTCTAATCAATGTGCATCTTTAGTTCAAGTTGAAAGAAGAGCTTTTCTTCTCAACAAAACATGCGTACACCAATGGCAAGTCGGTAGACACGGAGAAAGCCTTGGAATACAAGAAGTAGGTCTTGGAAATCCTTTTAGACATTGGCGGCGCTTTCAGCACTGTATGGCGTGCCTAAACTAGATAAATCGTCTGCATTTTTAATTACAGAAAGAATATTATTTTGTAATAAGTGCTTTATAAGGCTATCAAATCAGTGGACAGGAGCACGACGCAAGGCGAATTATTATTACGCCTGTTGTGGATTGCCGTTTATCAACCTACTACTCAGACAGTGCGACGAAGGACCCATACAATTTACGGCGTACGCAGATAACGTTGAAATTATCAAAAGTGGAAAGTGCCTTCCAACAATTAGGTCTTTGATGGATCGGGGTCTTCGAGACATAAATATATAACTGGGCATCTAATGTCGGATTAACTAACAATGCGGTGAAGACGTAAGTGGCATTCTTTGCTAAGAGGTCCCGAATTGGACTAGACCTAAGATAAGGTTGCAAATGTAAGAAAAACCGTATACAAAATATCTTGAAATCATTTTATATAGTAAGTCGTCGCGGAAGCTCAACGTGGAGCAAATACTGAACATTTATACTTACAGTCAAGCAGCAATTAATGCAATTATCTCACAACATCTTAACAAGACAAAACGAGGGAATGAAGTCGTTGTGCTGCTGTTGAAATATCGCTTTGATTTGTTATTAGGGAATTTTTATCCACGAGCCAGTTCATCATAGATGGACTTACTTACTTAATTTGCGCTTAACCATTCAAACGGTTATGGCCGTCCAGCAAGGCGCGCCAGTTGCTCCTTCTCTCTGTCAACCGGCGCCAATTGGGCTTACCAAAGGAGTTTAAATCGTTTTCCACCTGATATTTCCAGCGGAGTGGGATCCACCCTCTACCTTTGCTTCCATAGGCGGGTTCCGATAGAAACACATTCTTGGCCAAGCCAGCGCAGCCGCTGCGTTTTAATTCGCTGGACTATGTTGATGTCTGCGTAGAGCTCGTACAGCTCATCGTTAAATCTTCTTCGGTACTCGCCATCGCCAACGCGTAGAGGTCCATAAATCTTTCGAAGAACTTTTCTCTCGAACACTCCTAGAGCCGCCTCATCTGATGTTGTCATGGTCCATTCTTCTGCACCATATATCAGGACGGGTACGATAAGTGACTTGTAGAGTATGATTTGCGTTTGCAGAGAGCGGACTTTACTTTTCAATTGCCTACCTAGTCCAAAGTAGAATTTATTGGCAAGCATTTATTGACAGTAGCATTTATTGACAGTAGCATTTAACGCAAGGAGCTTATCCAAGGCAGATAAATCCTCGTTCCTTCTTTTAAGAGCTAATACATGTTAAGTATCATCTTTGGAGCTCATTCTCGCGTGGTGTTTGGGTTGTTGTTGAGCTCTTTCGTGATATTTCTCTCATGCGTAGTTGTGGAAGCTTAATATTCTCACAGTTAGCTTGTAGAACGATGCTGCACATATGCCTGATCTAAGGTAACCCTAAATGTTAATGTTTTAGGAAGAATTTTAGGGTTTTATAGCCATCCTGATTGTCTTAAGTCGCAGTAACAATATTTTTCCGCGCATTATCAACTTTGTAATGCAAATGATTTGTAAAGGACCTCCACGAGATTGATTTTATAAAGTAGAGTTGGATATGACTCCGATTGCCGCATTTCCAGCTACTTGCTGTTAAAAGAGAAAAAAGACCTCCTTAAAGAAGCTTAATGCGATTTGATTCAGAAGCAGCATAAATCTATTATCCGAACAAATGAATTTGAAGAATTTTGCGTCTATGATGGATTCCTGAACTCCAGCTGAGCTAAGAAAAACTGGTTAGTTATATTTTCTCATTAAAAACCATTCTCCGCCGTGAAATTCGGAGTTAGTCACGGTTAACTGAATGAAGAAGGGGGCGATAAAACTTGGCCAATATTTACGCAGTAGTTGTTCACTTCAAAGGCTTAGAAATGTGTAGGGACATTAAAATTTGCATTGGTGGCTCAAATATAGGTAATGGAACTGACGATGGATTGTACTCGAAGCATCTGCAGGTCAGTCAGTCGTATCGAGAGCCCTTACGGGTATCAAAACAGATATCAACCAGCTCTCTATACAGACGCAGTCGGGTTGAGAAGGAGGAGGTGTCGGTGCATTCTCTGACGATGCAAAGGAGTGCATACAAGATGACTAAGAGTTTCTAATTTCCTTGGAAAGGCTGATATAAATTAATACTAATTTCTTCTCATTTTTCCCCCAAAAACAATAAGCTGTGCCATTTTTGTTTCCTACGCGTCCATGCGTAAATTTATCTGTACGTCTCCTTTTATCGGTTTACTACACGAGGTCATTGTTGATGAAAGCACTCCCAATGGCGCTAACCTCTTGCTTTTCAAGAGTGGAACAACAATTTCGATGTCTGCTGCAGTGGCCTTCTATAAACATTTATATCATAATATCATATATTCATACACCACTACATACACTCCATTTATCCAAATATTGTCTGGCCCATATTGCTACCGCCGACGCGCCTCTTCAGTCTTACGATTATATGGCATGAATGGCATGAATTCGAATGAATGTGTTTGGCTTTTGGGATTGTGTACATAGGCTTACTGGCTGAATGAATAGATAGGTGGACGGAGAAAATGAACTTACATAGGACTATACATAGAATATCTTCATACATATGTATGTCTGTATGTATATTCGTGGTACGTGTGGCCATGTGCGCGTTTATCAATTTGTTTAGCTTACCATTCTTGTTGTTGATTATTTAGCGTCACGCTTTGCTGTTGTTGCTACTATTGTTGATTTTATTTTTATTCGTTCCTTTTGTTCTTTTATTGATAAAAGTTTAGAAATTTTGTTTCATGTGGGCTTCCACTCAGAGTACTCTATTCAGACGTATATTTATACCCAGTTGTAAAGTTATGTTGAGAGAAAAACTGTGTGAGTGTACATAAACCCAATTATTCGTCACTAAAAAAGGGTCACTGCTGCGCTTTGCTACCTAACGACCAGAATCTGATGACAGTCAGATACATCATGGGAGGCCAATTCCACTTCCGTCGGATGGCGATAAGAAAACCTTCTAGGACGGTTTTTTTCGTTCATATGCATGACTTGGCCAACCCAGCGCATCCGTTGGTGCGAGCTGCCCTATGTATCCAACTTTTTAAATTTTACTTCATACTCACCATCGAGATAACGGAAATGGCCGCAAATCTTCACCGTACCTTTTCATTTCATACTTTTACAGACCTCTTCATATCTCTATCCATATGTCACTTCCTTTTCCTATTTTTGCTGCACTTGATCTTCTTCTTACTCTCTCTCTTTCTCTTCATTTTGCTTTTACTTTTTCTCTTCCTCTCCCTCTCCCTCTCCTTATTTCGATACAATTTCGATTCAATTTTGGCATCAGTTTAATAATTTGTTTTTTATTTCATTATACTTTTATACTCAGCGTGCTTTGTTTGCAGAGTATATTAACTTTGATTAGATAACGGTTGATTGTACAGGTATAAAGGAATCGAGATAGATATAAACTTCCATATATCAAAATTATCAGTATCGAAAAAAAATTTGATTGAGCCATGTCCGTCCGTCCGTCCGTCTGTCCGTTAACACGATAACTTGAGTAAATATTGAGATATCTTCACCATATTTGGTAGATGAGCTTATCTGGACCCAGAATAGATTGGTATTGAAAATGAGCGAAATCGGATGATAAACACGCCCACTTTTTATATATATAACATTTGGGAAAACACAAAAAAACTGATTATTTAGTAAATAATACACCTAGAATGCTGAAATTTGACATGTGGACTGATATTGAGACTCTTGATAAAAATTTGAAAAAGAAAAAAATTTTAAATGGGCGTGGCGCCGCCTACTTGTGATAAAATCAATTTTACAAATATTATTAATCATAAATCAAAAATCGTTAAACCTATCGTAACAAAATTCGGCAGAGGTTGTCTTTACAAAAATAATGCTTTGAAGAAAAATTAACGAAATCGGTTAAGAACCACGCACACTTTTATATAGAAGATTTTTAAAAGGGTCGTGGACGAATAAAATGAGCTACATCTTTGCAAAAAAGAGCTTTATAACAATGGTATTTCATTTCCCAAGTGGATTTATAAGAATAAATAGGAAAAACTTCAAATTTAAAAAAATGGGCGTGGCGCCCCTTTTATGACTAAGCAATTTTCTATGTTTCGGGAGGTCGAAGAAAAATCAACGGATCGTAATAAAATTGGGTACACAAATTTTCCCTATAGCAGGAAATATTTTTAGGAAAACTGGACAAGATCGGTTAAAGACCACGCCAACTTTTGTATAAAAGATTTTTAAAAGGGTCGTAGACGAAAATAATAAGCTATATCTTAGCGAAAAAGAGCTTTGTATCAATAGAATGTTGCTTTCTAAATTGAATTATAACATTAAATTGGAAAACACTTAAATTTGAAAAAAATGGGTGTGGCACCGCCCCTTTTTTGTCTAAGCAATTTTCAATGTTTCGGGAGCCATAACTCGAAGAAAAATTTACATATCGTAGCAAAATTGGGTAGACATATTTTCCTTATAGCAGAAAATATTTTTAGTAAAAATGGACGGGATCGGTTAAAGACCACGACAACTTAGATATAAAACAAGTTTAAAAGGGTCGTAGACCAGAATAACAAGCTATAACTTAGCAAAAAACAGTTTAGAATCAATGATACTTCACTTATCATGTTTTATTGTAAGAGGAAATGGGGAGACATTTTTTTTTAAACGGGCGGTTTATGTAGAAAAGTAATTTATCTGAAATGAAATTGAAGCTCACGCTGAGTATAAAATGTTTGGTTACACCCGAACTTAGACACCTTTACTTGTTTTAATTTAATTTTATTCCATTTTATCTTGCTTAATTTTATTATATTTTTCACTTTATTTTATTTCATTTTATTTAAATTTATTTTATTTACTTAAAATTTTCTCCTTTGAGGGTTTACATTAAATATCGGTTATAACCAACAAGATACTTAGTGCTATTTAATTCTATTAGCTAGTTACATTGGTTTGGTTATACAGCTATTGGTAAGATTGTCTATAAATAACTACATATGTATCAGGTTTTTAAATTTATATAAATCATCGTAGATTAGTGTATGCTTAAGAATTTCCTAACTATAGAGCTTGTCGATAAAATCACAGCCTTCTGTATCGCTCGTCGCTTTTCGGTGAGTTGAAGTTTCTGAAGGCTACAGTTTAGCGATTTTGGGATAACTCCAGTTGAGGATATTATAATGGGAATTATGTCGACTCTGTGCAGTTTCCACATCTCCTTAATTTCGTGTGCCAGACTGATATTTTATGAGCTTCTCCGCATAACACTCCTGTAGGTTGTGTGTATTTGGAACACCTATGTACGATCTGTTAGAATAGACCGGTCCCAATACATTTTGAAAGCGCTGTTGTCTAGCGTTGCCTCTGGGGTATATGTGTAGCATTCCGCTGTAACTAGATCATAACGCAGAGCTAGTGTTTGATGTACGATCTTGGCTACCTGGTTATGCCTTGTTAAATATTCGGTAGATGCCAATGTAACACATGCGCCGGTTATGTGGTGAATTGTTTCGGGATGTCTTTGGCATCGTCTATAATTATCATTTTCAATAGGAGCTCGCATTACATATTTGCAGTGGTTCCTTGTTGCAAGTTGGTTTTGGAAGGATATGCGTAGCTTATGAACACATTGCTTGTGCAGATGTTTTTTATCTACCATGCCTCGGCCACCATCCTGGCGTTGCAAGTAGAGGCGTTCTATCGCAGATTTAGGGGGATGTGCACCAAGTTTTGTTAGCAGCGTCCTTGTTGCTCTTTTCACGCTCTCCAACTCTGTGTCCGACAATTTGATTGTTCCGAAAGTGTATTTTATTTTATTTTATTCTATTTAATTTAATTAAATTTTATTTTATTTTATTTATTGAATTGCATTTTGTTTTACTATATTTCATTTTATTTTATTCTATTTTATTTCTTTCTTGAACTCCACTTTGGGCTATACATTATACATCGGTTGTATACAACAATACCTATAAAGCTATTTATACTAAACTAGCAGACCAGGCAGACGTTGTTCTGCCCTAAATTTGGTCTATCTGCATACATCTTAAAAAGCTCTTTCCGTCTAACTCTGCCTCCCCCCTCTTATATTTTTCTTAATCTTTTATTCACTCCTCCCTCCGTCTTTTTCGATTCATCTATCTCTATTTCGTCTCACTCTATCTCTTTCTCAGTCTCCTTCTCCTACCCTCTTTTCTCTTCTCTCAAGTTCTTCTCATCCTCCTTCATCTCTTATTGCCAGTCCCAGAGGGTGGTCCTAATCCCAGTCCCAGTCCGTCTCTGGTCTAGTTTCCGGAAAAAAGGATCGTAAATACTAATACGTGCAAATTAATACACCAAATTTCAGGCAAATCGAATTGGACGTACATAGGTACATATATAGGTATGTGGGTATTATTAATTCATGTCTTTATTTCGACTTCGCATGCTTATTTATCAGTTTTGCCAGGTTGATGCTACTAAATCGAATATTACAATGGAAATTACTTTTAAGCTCTCAGCAATAGCTTTCATTTGATATCCATAATACACACACATTGTACAGGTATCCGCGTCGACGTTTTGGCCTATATCTCAAGACCCTTGTCACCTAGCGATATAAAAATTACTCTGTACTAAAGCACACATCAACAGCTTTCATTTGCTATCCATATTAGACACACCTTCTAGGGGTATCCGGGTCCACGTTTTGGCCTATATCTCTTCTAATTTTTGTTTCTCCAGGGTCGTCATAAGGGTTTTGGGTACCACGCCTGTTGATGAAATGATTACTGGTTCTATGCTTACTTTATCAAGGTGCCATAACAGCTTCATTTACTGAGCAAGTCCTATGTACTTTCTTTTCTGTGTGCACGCCTTTCAAGTTGTGCGTATTGGGATTCCCAATATCAATTAAATACGCGCTCTTTTCTTTCCTTTCTAATAGGACAATATCCGGCCTGTTATGGGGTATACTTCTTTCTGTAAGTATAGTGCGGTCCCTGTATAGTTTATATTCGCTACTTTCTAGCACTGCCGAGGGAGTATATTTATAATACGGGACCTCTTCTGTAAGCAGATTCGTACGGATTGCCAAGCGCTGGTGAACGATTTTCGCTACGTTGTTATGTCGTGCTAATAGTCTGTTGCTGCTAGCATAACGCAAGCTCCTGTTATGTGCTGTATTGTTTCCGACTGCTGTTGGCACTTCCGGCATTTGTCACTGTCTATTTCAACGTGTATAATGTACTTTAAGTCATTTCTTTTGGCGATGACTTGGTCCTGTATTGATGTCATGAGGCCCTCAGTTTCCATAAAGATTATTGAATTCTTCAGCCATAAGTTTGAAGCAACGGGATCGATCCCTGACTGACTTAATGAATGGGGGTGTCTGCCATGGAGTGTTTTCATTTTCCATTCATCCTTGAGTCGTGCTGTATGAATAGAATCGCTTTCTTCATTCTGTATGTCGAGATTGAACAGGTTTAAAGGCGTATAGTTTTTATTTTATTTTATTTTTTAAATTTTATTTATTTTATTTTATTTTATTTTATTTTTATTTTTTACTTCTTTCCGGCTTTCGTCTTTGTTCCGGCATCTGTGCCAGTTTCGGTTTCATTGCCTCCTTTTGGATATGGTTTCGGTTGCTGTTCCGCTTTCGGTCCAACTTCCTTTCCGATTCCGGATCCAGATCTGGTTCAGTGTTACTTTCCATTACAATTTCCCTCTCCTCCCTCTCTCTCTCCATCTCCATCTCCCTCTCCCTATCCTTCTCATTTCACAACCATTATACTTAAATTTTTAACAGCCAATTTTTCCCTTAAATTTCATAAGGAGATGGTGAGGGCTTTGATTATTGTAAATTGTTTCAAATGTGCGTGACTTCCCTGCCAATCATTAAAATAACACTCACCAGTGGGTATACAATTCTTAATTCTAGCAGTAGCGTAACATTTTGATTCACATACTAATTTCTAGCGTTGTTTATTGTTTCTGAATTACTCTGCCATTTATAGTTGCCTCGTTGTTGCTTTTAATGTTGCCACGCATTTCGCTTGCGACTCGCAAAGCCTGTGGGGGTTCTCAGACAATCAGGCAGTCAGTTGTGGTGTCGACCAAGCGAACAAGAAAAATTTAACATCAAATTGAATTTGAAGTGAAGTGTTGACTGTGTAGTAGGGAATTTCGGGTTGCAGGGGTGCTTTATAATCGGATATGAGCTGCGTATGAGGGGCCAAAGCTATTACTCAAGCGCATAAAAAACCGTTAGACTCAGCATGTTGTGCTGAATTGACTTTGTCATGTCAGACCATCTGATGCGTTGCCTGCTGATGACATGCCAGACGGTGGGATGTGCATTACAGTTGTTGCACCACATTAAAGCTAGTATGATTGTGTGGATTATTGTAATAGTTTTTTTTCCTCGTTTTAACTGTGAATGCATACATATATGGGGGCATTAAAGGCGTAGGTGTGATTCTGGGTGTGCGATGCAATAACACCGATACGCATCAACACCATCAATCCTGCTGTGTGCGCTTAAATGTCGTTGGTGCGGTGCATGAGGCATATGAGTGCGTGGGAGTTGTAAATGCAGCGGTCGTGTGTGATTTGTTTTTATTTTTGTGATTTAATTGTTTGACACGTTTTTCGTGTTTGTTTTTGTTTATTTCGATTATATTTCCATCATCACCTGTCTGTTATATTCAAATTGGTTGTTATTCACTTATTTATTCTAGAACTAGCCTTTACCCGCGGCCCCGTCCGCAAGGAGAAAATGAAATATGTGGGCTATTCACGTTAGCCTGCTTATAAAGTTATCTGTTTAAAATTTTGTTTCTGCCTAATGCATTTTATTTTTGTAATTGAGTAACAAAAAGAACTTTATGAGCTGATAACCTGATAGGATCCCAAAATGATAACGAAATTATCCAGAAAAAGCCACGAAATGACCCCGACGCTATCGCGGACGGATCCCGAAAACCATCAAGAAACGCCCCGGAAATGTTTCCAAAAGTTTCCGAAGTAGTCCCAAAAAACCCGAAATGACAACGACACGATTCTAGACTTATCCAGAGAACCACACAGAAATGATGCCTGAAGGGTACCAAATTGATCCCGAAATAGTCCCGAAAAAGTTCCGAAATTACCCTGACGGGCTCCCGGACGGATCTCAAAAACCATCCAGGAAGGGTTCCTAAATTATCCCGACATAGTCCAGAAAAAGCTCCGAAAAAGTTTCGAAATGACCCCGAGGGATCCACAACGGATAGCGAAAACCATAAAGAAATGATTCCGAAAGGGTCCCAAAATGATTCCGAAATAGGCCGAAAATGACCCCGATGGAATCCCGCACGGATCCAAATGTGATCCCGGAAGGGTTTCAAAACTATCCCGAAAAAGTAACAAAAAAAATCTCAAAATGAATCTTACGGCATCCTGGACGGATCCAGAAATGATCCCAACATGGTCCCGAAATGACCCTGATGGATCCGTCAAACAATCAAGAATTGATGCCGGAAGGGTCTTCAAATGATCACGAAACAATACAGATAAAGTCATGGAATGACCCCTAAGTGGTCCCCAAATGATCCCGAAATAGTCCCGAAAAAGTCCCGAAATTACCCTGATGGGTTCCCGTACAGATCCCGAAGTCCATCCAGAAGTGATGCCGGAAGGGTCCAAAAATGATCCCGTATTGTCCCCGAAAAAGTCCCTAAATGACCCCGACGGGATCCCGGACGGATCCCCAAAACTATCTAGAAATAATGAAGGAAGGTACCCAAAATGATTCCGAAAAAGACGTGAAATAACCCCGACGGATTCCGGACGGATCACGAAAACCATCCAGAAATGATCCCGAAATATTCCCGAAGAAGTCCCGAAATGTCCCTGACGGGATCTCAAACGGCTCCCTAACTGATCCCGCCGGGATCCCGGACAGATACCGAAATCCATCCAGGAATCATTTTGGCCCAAAATGATTCCGAAATAGTTTCGGAAAAGTCCACAAATTACCCTGACGGGATGCCGGACGAATCCCAAAAACCATCCAGAAATGATTTTGGAAGGGACCCCAATGATCCCGAAAAAGTCCCGCAATTATTCCGACGGGAATCTGAACGGATACCGAAAACCATCTAGAAGTGATGCCGGAACGGTCCTCAAATGCTCACCTAATAGTCCCAAAATGACCCTGAGGGCATCCCGGACAAATCCCGAAATCCATCCAGAAATGATCTTGGGAAGGTCCCAAAATGATCCCGAAATAGTCTCGGAAAAGTCCAGAAATTACCCTGACGGGTTCCCGGACGAATCCTGAAAGCTATCCTTAAATGATCCCGAAAAAGCCCCGAAATGACCCTGACGGGATCCTGAAAGGATTCCAAAAACTATCCAGAAATGATGCCGGAAAGGTCCTCAAATGATCCCCTAATAGATCCGAAATGACCGTGACGGGATCCCGAACGGATCCCGACAACTATCCAGAAATTATGCCGAAAGGGTCCGCAAATGATCCCGTATTAGTCGAGAAAAAGTCCCGAAATGACCCCGACGGGATGCCGGACGAATCCCAAAAACCATACAGAAATGATTTTGGAAGGGACCCCAATGATCCCGAAAAAGTCCCGCAATTATTCCGACGGGAATCTGAACGGATACCGAAAACCATCCAGAAGTGATGCCGGAACGGTCCTCAAATGCTCACCTAATAGTCCCAAAATGACCCTGAGGGCATCCCGGACAAATCCCGAAATCCATCCAGAAATGATCTTGGGAAGGTCCCAAAATGATCCCGAAATAGTCTCGGAAAAGTCCAGAAATTACCCTGACGGGTTCCCGGACGAATCCTGAAAGCCATCCTTAAATGATCCCGAAAAAGCCCCGAAATGACCCTGACGGGATCCCGAAAGGATTCCAAAAACTATCCAGAAATGATGCCGGAAAGGTCCTCAAATGATCCCCTAATAGTTCCGAAATGACCGTGACGGGATCCCGAACGGATCCCGACAACTATCCAGAAATTATGCCGAAAGGGTCCGCAAATGATCCCGAAATAGTCTCGGAAAAGTCCAGAAATTACCCTGACGGCTTCCCGGACGAATCCTGAAAGCCATCCTTAAATGATCCCGAAAAAGCCCCGAAATTTCCCTGATGGGATCCCGGACGGATCCCGAAAACCATCCAGAAATGATGCCGGAAGAGCCCCCAAATGATCCCGAAAAAGTCCCCAAATGACCCCGACGATATCCCGGACGGATCCCGAAAACCATCCAGAAATGATGCCGGAAGAGCCCCCAAATGATCCCGAAAAAGTCCCCAAATGACCCCGACGAGATCCCGCACGGATCCCGAAAACCATCCAGAAATGATGCCGGAAGAGCCCCAAATGATCCCGAAAAAGTCCCCAAATGACCCCGACATACTCCAGAAAAGGTTCCGAAATGGCTCCGAGGGAATCAACGACGGATCGCGAAAACCATACAGAAATGATTCCGGAAGGATCCCAAAATGATCCCGAAATAGTCCGGAAATGACCCAGATGGGATCACGCACAGATCCAGAAATGATACCGGAAGGGTCCAAAAACTATCCCGGAAAAGTAACAAAAAATCCCGAAATGGCTCCTACGGCATCCCGGACGGATCCAGAAATGATCTCGGAAGGGTCCCCAAATGATCCCAAAATGGTCCCGAAATGACCCTGATGGATCCGGCAAACCATCAAGAAATTATGCCGGAAGGGTCCCCAAATGATCCCGAAATAAAACAGAAAAAGTCACGAAACGACCCCTAGAGGATCCCCAAATGATCCCGTATTAGCCCAAAAAAGTCCCAAAATGACCCTGACGGGATCCCGAAAGGATTCCGAAAACAATACAGAAATGATGCCGGAAAGGTCCTCAAATGATCCCCTAATAGTCCCGAAATGACCGTGACGGGATCCCGACAACTATCCAGAAATGATGCCGAAAGGGTCCGCAAATGATCCCGTATTAGTCGAAAAAAAGTCCCGAAAGGACCACGACGGGATCCCGGACGAATCCCAAAAACCATCCAGAAATGATGCCGGTAGGTATCCCAAATGATCCCGAAATAGTCCCGAAATGACCTCGTCGGCATCCCGGACGGATCCCGAAAATTATCCAGAAATGATGCCGGAAAGGTTCCCAAATGATCCCCTAATAGTCCCGAAATTACCCTAATGGGATCCCGGACGGATCCCGAAAACCATCCAGAAATGATGCCGAAAGGGTTCCCAAATGATCCCGTATTAGTCGCGAAAAAGTCCCGAAATGACCCCGACGGGATCCCGGACGGATCCCGAAAACCATCCAGAAATGATGCCGAAAGGATTCCCAAATGATCCCGTATTAGGCGCGAAAAAGTCCCGAAATGACCCCGACGGGATCCCGGACGGATCCCGAAAACCATCCAGAAATGATGCCGGATGAGCCCCAAAATGATCCCGAAAAAGTCCCCAAATGACCCCGACGAGATCCCGGACGGATCCCGAAAACCATCCAGAAATGATGCCGGAAGAGCCCCCAAATGATCCCGAAAAAGTCCCCAAATGACCCCGACGATATCCCGGACGGATCCCGAAAACCATCCAGAAATGATGCCGGAAGAGCCCTCAAATGATCCCGAAAAAGTCCCCATATGACCCCGACGAGATCCCGCACGGATCCCGAAAACCATCCAGAAATGATGCCGGAAGGGTCCCCAAATGATCGCGAAATAGTCCCGAAATGATTCCGGAATAGTCCCGAAAATGTTCCAAAATAACCCCGACGGGATCCCGGACGGATCCCGTAAACTATACAGAAATGATCCCGGAAGGGTCCCAAAATGATCCCGAAATAGTCCCGAAAAAGTCCCGAAATTAACCCGGCGTAATCCCGGACCGATCCCGAAAACCATCCAGAAATGATCCCGGAAGGGTCTCGATATGACCCTTACGGGATTACAAATAAGGTGAAGCTAATTATAAAACCATGTTAATAAGGCAGCAGGCGCATTGGAGCGAATAAAAATTTAGATAGAAACATACAGGTAAAGCTAATAAAAGCGTGCTAATAAAAACAATTGATGGAGGGCGGATGGCGGGAGTAGAGGAGAGGATCACTGATCGTTCCTCCAAAATTGTCTAGATCTCGTTCTGTATGTACCAGATACCAAAAACTATTGATTTAGGAGAAAATTTAGATTGAGTTATAACAATTTATGGATTTTACACCAGAGGGGGAGATAAAGGGGGGCGGGCGGAGGGTGTCACTGCTTACTTTGTAAGCCCTCGACTTATTTGACCCCTTGAGTCTGTGATATTGGTGAAGGCCAGTATACGTAAAGTTATAATGTGTAAAAATTATGAAAAAAAATTTCTCGAAGGGTCGTGGGACCCCCACCCCTCTTTCCATGTTCGAAAAAAATTTCGCTAGTAGACTACTGTCTGTGTCCCAAATTTCATCAAAATCCGTGCAGCCATTCTGGCGTGATTCAGTCGCAAAGACGAAAAAATATAATAATTAAATTATAACTGTTCCTAGGGGGCGGGGACCACGCCCCTTTTGAAAAATATATAGCTAGTAGTTCCTTCTAGACTATTGGCTATATGTGTGCAAAATTTCATTCAAATCGGTCCAGCCGTTCTTGCGTTATTGAGTCACAAAGACAAACGTCTGGACAAACATCCAAACATCCAAACATCCAAACATCTAAACATCCAAACATCCAAACATCTTAACATCCAAACTTTCCCATTTATAATATATATTAGATATTAGATTAGATTAGATATTAGATTATATTCATTCGACGAGTGTGGTTGTTCGTGTCATACATACTTCTGTCGAGCTCGTGACTTTTACGTGAACTGTGATCAACTACAACCTACAGAACATATCATGCACGATCTTTTTCCTTTTTATAAAACTAAAGGCTTATGGAATAGTCTGCCAAACCAGTCGATATTCACGGCCGATTTACTCGTTGAATGTTTTAAACTGACATAAAACATGTAGATCCCAGCCAATTTCGTAATTTGGACGATAAGCTTGGCCCAAATCTCTTCAGAGGTATATCGCGCTTTGTATTGATTTCATTTTAAAATTTTTATCGCAGAGTTTTCGGCTTCTTATGGGTTTCTTGTCGGCTTGTTATCGACTAGATGCATATGTGTTATCGATTCAATTTTGAAGTTTTATTGGTATTATTTTCGTAACCGATGAGTCGTCAATAACAAACCAATAACACGCCGATAAGGTTTTAATAACAAATTTGTAATTTTTCAATCGATAACTTTTCGATAATAAGTCGCCAACTTTTCGATAACGAATTGATAACTTTTCATCAAGCCAATGGATCTCTGGAAACTTGTCAATAAAAAGCGACACATTTTTGATAAAATACCTATAAATTTTTGCTAAACCATTAATAGTTTTTCCATAATAGATCAATAAATGTTTGTCGAAAACTCTTCTTGATAAACTTTTTTAAGAGTAATCGATAGTTTTTGTATAATAAATCGATAAATTTTCTGGAAAATGCTGATAACTCGTCGATAAAAAATGGATAACACCCATAAACAGCCGATAATAAAACAATGATTCATCGTTAACAAATCGTTAACACTTCGACGATGCTCGCTTTCAATTCCGGCTTCGCTGTCGGTCTCAGTTTTTACTTGCAGTCTTTCCCTCGCTTGCTGTGAATGGCTGCGTATAATTGATAACAGAACAATGATTAATCGATAACACTTCGATGATGCTCGCTTTCGATTCCGGCTTCGCTGGCGGCCTCAGTTTTTACTTACAATCTTTCCTTCCTTTGCTATGAATGGCTTCACATAGTTTTCATATTTCTCATGTGTTAGAAGAATGAGGAAAGACTTATACAATATCCTAAAGGTTCCTGCGTTTGGTCATGTTCTTACTGTTACGAGCTCTTTACATATAGACTGGAATAAATCAGCCTTAACCTATCCAATTCTAAGGTAGTTTCATCTATGCTAAAAAGAGAGGCCTGGCTACAAGTTTGCCGTTTGAAGACATTTTCAAAGATTTCTAAATTAGTGAAGAGGCCCTGAGGATCTGCGTCAGTAGGAAAATGACAGAATCAGTCTGGTTGCACTTTATGGAAGAGCTTCAAATTGCATCACACTAAACCTTCAGGAAGCTGAACAATTTTCTCTGCAGTCGCCTGATAAGCTAGAGAATGGGGCTGTGTATAGAGTTGAGAGAGTAGAGAATAATAGATAGTTAGAAGCCACAAAACTCGTCTTATCGTGCGGAATGTTACTTCGCATATGCACTTCAACCAGTCCAAGTGGTTTAGAACATCAATAATATTTGAAATCCCAATTTGCGATAATTTACATAGAATTTCTACAAAGAGGCTTCCGAAGATCTTAGACGTATTCCAGCTAGAGCCGGGTATTTAGTCAGAAACTGTTCAACAGTTTCTTTGGTAATAACGTCATTACAACTTCTGCAGTGGTGATAACAGCTGTAAGTTTATGGATGTATGCATTGTAGTCTGGCCAAGTAGCTCTTGATATTGCACAGCAAGTGGTACTGTTGTTGTTGTTGTTGTTGTAGCGATTAGGTTACTCTCCGAAGGCTTTGGGGAGTGTTATCGATGTGATGGTCCTTTGTCGGATACAGATCCGATACGCTCCGGTAACACAGCACCATTAAAGTGCTGGCCCGACCATCTCGGGAACGATTTATATGGCCACATTGAACCTTCAGGCCATCCCTCCCTCCCCACCCCTAAGTTCCATGAGGAGCTTGGGGTCGCCAGAGCCTCGTCTGTTAGTGAAACGGGATTCGCCGCTCGAAGGTGAGGTTGACAATTGGGTTGGAGAAGCTATATATTGCGCTACACAACCCCTTGAATCCCAGCAAGTGGTACTCTTCAACTTTAGTAGAGCTTTGGTTCACATACAATTTTCAATACCTACTTCGATTCTGGTAATTCACTCATTCCCAGCTCATCAGTCATCTTATTTCCTTCGATTCCCCTTAAGGGCTGAACCCAGATAATGAATATCTCTAGAGTTTGGACTAACGCATATAAAATATACCTTTTTGTCATACTAGCTTTGAGCTAAGAAGTGTATGCTAGAGCTAGCGAATTTATTGCTGCTTGGCATACAGGAAAGAAACATAGATGGCTTGCCAAACTGCAAGGACTTCTGTTTGAAATACACTACAATATGACGGCAGTTTGAATGCGTAAAATTTTTTAGGAAATTCGAAAGGATATAAGACCAATCGATATTGTGAAGCATATTACTCATCGCCATTCACAAAGACGAGGGTGGTTTCTTCTTTCTTGGTGCAGGCGGCTCGTTATAAAAATGTGCAAAGTAGCACTATTCCTAGCAAAAGAAATACACACAAAAGCTGCGGATAGTGAGGTAACCTTTATTGATGACGACAGTTACATACCTCCAGCGGGTTACGGGGCTTAAGATATACCCGCGGCAGGTATGTCTGTCGTAATAGGCGACTTAAATACTAAATAAATTCAAGGGGTTGTGTAATGTAACCCTTTCAAGGTGCGTGGGCAGTGTATACCTTCTCCGACCCAATTGTCAACCTCACCCACCCGTGGCGAATCCTGCTTCCTTAACAGCCGAGGCTCTGGCGACTCCAAGTTTCTCATGGATATAGGGGGTGGGAGGGCGGTATGGCCTAGCAGGTTTCATGTGGTCATAGTCAATCGTATAAATACTGTGGAAATCACAGATATTCTGTTGGCCTTAAAACACCTCTGACTTCTGTTGACATCTTAATATATAAAAAACACGTGTCACAAGTTTGAGGCCAATGGACTCCCAAACTACTGAACTGATTTTGAATTTGTTTTGCACACCGTGTGTTGTTTGGTCTAACTTGAGAGATAGGATAGGTTATATGTCAGTTTATAGTCGCAATATTATTTTATTGCAATTTTTGTATTTGTTTATAAGTAATAATAAAATGTTACGTATACGCAGTGTCACTAATATTTTCAGGTGGTGCTACCGTGGATTATACTACCGTGTAATGGCTTGGTGTTTAATTAAACAACCTGCTTATGAATAAAAAATATTATAGCGAATGGTATCAAGTATAGCACATCACCAGGCCCACCGAGAGAGAGGGTGGGGGGTTTTTGAGGGGCCCGCGATTTAGAGGTACTATGACATTTTTTTTTAATACAGGAGAGTCTTTAGTTGTTCCATGTGCAATTTTTAAGCCGAATTTCAAAAGCAACGAAAATCTGCATTTCGTTTTAATATCATAGTGAAGTGTGAAAAATAAAAATCTATATATATAAAAAGAAAGGCTAAAATGTGTGTTAGTTGGTCGCCGGTGTTTGAAGAGATGCGTCGGTCGATTTTGTTCAAACTTTCACACAAGTTGCGTAAACCTCGCGCGGTGGTTACTACAGATACAGGGTCTCGAGATATAGGCCAACACGTGGGCCAGTGAATGCCTAGACAGTGTTTATATAATATGGATATCAAATGAAAGCTGTTGATGAGTGCTTTGGTACAGAGTAATATATTATCCAGAGACGGACTGGAACTGGGATTAGAACTAGGACTGGGACTGAGACTCGGAGTGGGACTGGGACTAGAATAAAATACATACCATCCTCTGGGACAGGGAATAAGGGATGCAGAAGAATGAGAAGGAATTGAGAGTAGAGAAAAGAGAAAAGGAGATTGAGAAAGAGATAGAATGAGACGAAGATGGAGATAGATGAAGCGAAAAAGACGGAGGGGGGAGTGAATAAAAGGATTAGGAAAAAGTGAAGAGGGGGGAGGGCAGAGTCAGACGGAAAAAGCTTATTAAAATGTAAGCAGATAGGCCAAATCTAGGGCAGGACAACGTCTGCCGGGTCTTCTAGTAACATATATATGCCTAAGAACACCTGTTGAAATAACAGTTAGTATGTAATATTTACAGGACATGTGAATGCTGTTAAATACAGTTTGTTTTTAGACTTTTTTAGGGAGTTGATATTACTTTTTGTATACTAAGAAAATCTGTTGTTTTAACAATGATTTTAGTTTAATTAACCCAATTAAAGATGAATAGAATTATTTTTATTCATTCAAGGAGTTAATGCTGGTTTAACAGAAAGTTCCATAATACAAGATTTTTTGTTTTAGTTAATTTGACAGACGTCGGTCAATTTAAGAGTAGGTATAAAATTGTTAATTTCACTGAAATTATTTTTTGGGTAGTTGGCATATACGCTTACCCTACAGTCGTTGGACTGAACATGTCGCATTTTAATAATGACAAGAGAGTCATTATAATAACAAAGTTATGATGCTAGTAAAAGCAATAAATATAAATAAATGAAAACTTTTAACATTTAAGCTTATTTTCTATTTTGCTAAACCGACACCAATTTTCTAAAATAGTTAGCATTTGACAACTAAAATACATACTTAGATATAATAGCAACTAATTTGGACACATAATTCATGTATGCACACGTAGAAACTCGCAACAGAATGTCACATTTTGCTACTAAATTAGCTTACAGATTATAAAACTAAATAAAGTCTGTTGGAATTTTCCAAAACCATCCTAATAACAACAAATATGACAAAAAATTTCAAATAGCGTAATGCTTGATTTGTATTTACGAATATCCTAGAATGCTCCTGCGACTAAGTTTACATACCTCAAACAATTAGTTTGACAAATAACAGTACATGACAGCAAAGCTAATAGCATTTTGTAGTAAACATTTTTGGAATGCAACCAAAAAAGCCGCGAGCCGAAAGTAAAACCATAAATATAACGAAAACATGAAAATAAACAAAAACATGTAAAGCTGAGTTGTAGGGGGAGGGTAAATTGTCAACCAGAGCAAATCACATTTATTTAATGTGGTTTTGCTGTTTGTAAGGACAAAAACAACGACTGTTTTACATAAATATGTTATTAAAACTAAAATATCTTTGAAATAGGATAACTTTCTTTTGTGACAGAAACTTAGTATGACGACGGAAATTTCATTTATACCAGGGACCGAATTTGGAACAAAATTAAAATGAAAAGTAAAGCTTTTTTTGAAAGCAGCAATTTTCGTGAACCAGTGCCGAAATAGCCAGGAAATCATTCCTAAAATAAGTAGTGATTCTGAAAGCAATAATTTTGAAATTTCCGCGATAACACTCCTCGAAAAATTATTCCGAAACAGTCCTTGAATGAATTATAAAATTTTCCCTTAACAGTCCCAAACTATCGTGATATAGTTAACATTTTTTTTTTGCATTGATCGGAAACAATTCCGACATGATACCGGAGACAAATCAAAAGAGTCCAATTTGATATCGAAATAGGTGCCAAACAAAATTTCGAAAAAAATCCCGAAATAAAACCGAAAAACACCCACCCGAAACTGCAAAACAATACCGACATGAACCCGAGAACTATCTAAAATTAACATGATTTGATATTAAGTTTATCCCTAAATAAGCCGTATTTACTCAAATATCACCTCGTTGACCGAAAAACACTGTCGAAATGACAGTGGAAAAAGGCCCCCGAAGACAATTCCTAAAAAATCCCGAAAATAATCTCGAAATAGTATGTAATGAAATTTTAACAAACACTCTCGCTAAATAGTTTCGAAACTATCTTGAAATAGTTCGGATGGAATCCATGAAACCATCCTAAAATTATCCCGCCATAGTCCCGAAATGGTTATAATACTATCTCGATATTGTCCCGAAAATATCCTGAAAAAGCTCAAAACCAATACCGACCGACATGATCCCGAAAACTATCTTATACCAACAAGATTTGATTCCAAAAATGTCCTCAAATGATTTCGAAAATATTCCCGAAATGATTCCCAATTAATTCCGATAATAAGCCGTATTTATGCATATGCATCCTCGGTGATCCGAAAAACTCTACCAAAATGGCAGTGGAAATAGTCCGGAACACAAACCCAATTTGCCCGAAACAATACCGAGATGATCCTGAAAACAGTTTCTAAATAATCTCGAAAAAGTAATACAATTTTCACGAACACTCTCCCAAAATAGCCCCGAAATAGTCTCGAAACTGTTGCGAAATAGTTCTGATACAATCCTTGAAACCATCCGTAAATCATATCGGAACAGTCCCGAAATAGTTATGATACTATCCTGATAGTATTCTGAAACAATCCGGAACAAGCTCGAAAACAAAAACAATACCGACATAGTCCCGAAAACTCTCACTCACTTTAATACCTGATTTGATATCAAATTAATCCTGAAATGATTTTGAAAACAGTCCCGAAATAATTCCGAAGATAACTGTTATTACTCAAAGATAGTCTCGGTGAAAAACACTCACGGCATTACAGCAGAAATAGTCCCGGAAAAAACTTCGGTGATCCGAAAAAGTCTTCTGATATTATTCCGGAAGTAATTTAGAAAACAACCCGTACTGATTCGAAGATAGTCCCTAAACGTTTCTTTCTTTTATGTAAACCTAGCTTGGCTGTTCAGCCTTTTTTAGAATTTAGTAAAATTTTCCAGTCCAGAAATAATAGCTTTTCTGCAATTGCAACATGATCCCGAAAACAAATTCAAATAGCACTGAAATTATATCCAAATATCCTCGATTATCCGAAAACAAGCCCGACCTGATTGAAATAGGCTCCAATTGATTCCGAAAACAATCTGGAAACGATGTGAAACGAATGAAACTAAATTGTGTCGTTTCGAAATTATCATGCAAACAACTCGGAACGATCTTTGAATTGTGACAAATAATTCCGAAAATCATTCCCAAATGAGCCTGCTTTGTTCCTCAATTGATGCCAAAATTATCCTGTAAACAATAACGAAACTATCCCCTAACGATCTCCAAAAAGTCCCAAATTTATTCCTTAATAGTCTCAAAACCAAAACGAGGTCGATCCTCAAATGATGCAGATATAGTTCTTAATGATCTGATCAGGAACGATTTAATATGACCACATTGAACCTTCTAGGTCATCCACAATTATAAAACTATCTCGAATCAATTCCCAAATGATCCGATAAAATCAACCCTGACGTTACTCCGAGAACAAACGAAAATTTTTTTGAAATAATATCAAAATAGGCATCAAATTAATTACGAAAACAATCCCGAAAACATCCAGATATATTTCCGCAAATAAACTGAAAGCCCAAAGTTTTAGCTTAAAAGTAATCCCGAAAATCACCTCGAACTTGTCCGCAGTTAAGCTCGAATTGACCATGAAACTCTCCCGAAGCGATTTAGCAAACAGTCCTGAAAGATTCTACTGTCCCAAATGATTCCGAGAACCATTTTTAAAGCTTGTTTTTATTTTCAATCGCTCAAAAAATATTCTGTGAATTTTTCTAACCGAAATAAATATAAAAAACGCTTTCGAGATAATTCGAAAATTTTCGAGAATATTTTTGAAAACTGAGAAAAAGGTTTCTACGAAATATTGTGACTGAAACTACGCAAACGAGTCTGAGAAACGCTTACGAAAAATATTGAAAATTCTCGAAAATATTTTCGAAAGTTTCGAACTTATTTTAGTTTTTTATACAGTCTTGTAGCCGATTTAATTTTGGTGAAGTTAGGGTGCAAGTTTCATGATTTTTGATTTGGGTGTTTCAGATTTTCTTCCATATAAAAAATAGCGCAATGCATTGTTCCTATGCAAACAAAAAAACGCTTCCGAAAAATCTGGAAAATTTTCAAAAACATTTTAGAAAATTTAGAACTTATTTTAATTTTTTCATACCAATTTAATTTTGTTCAAGTTAGGGTGCAAGTTTCTTGATTTTTGAAGTTATTTACTCTGAAGGTGTTTCATATTTTCCTAAATATAAAAAATAGCGCAATTCGTTCTTCCTATAGAAGAAAATTCAAAACACCCTTCGGACAAGAAAAAGTTCTCAAAAGACAATAAGAATTCTGAAAGAAACTCGTGCTAAAGACCAAATTAGAGTGGGCTGCAAAACTGCAGAGTCGAACAAACTCAGAGAACTCTACACCTTTTTCAGTTTTACTTCAATCAGTTGCGAATTAAGTTCATAAAGTTGCAAATTAAGTTCAAAAAGTTACAATTGGAGTTCAGTGTTTTCAATAGATGTTCAGAAATTTCAATTGAAGTTCAGAAAATTACAATTGAAGTACAGAAAATTTGAATTAAAGTTCAGAAAATCACAAATAGCTTCAGAATTTTCAATTGATTTTCAATTATAATTTCCTGAATTTCAATTGCTATTTTCTTAATTTGAAAAATCTCAACTTAAATTGTAACTTTCTGAGCTTCATTTTCAGTTTCGTGAACTAATGGAAAAGGTGTAAATAATAAGTTAAAAATTTTCGAAAAGTTTTCTCAAATTGTCGAATATTTTCGGAAAGGTTTTTGAGATTGATTGGCATAGTTTCAAAAAATATTCATAGAAGTTTTTTTTCAATCGTAAAAAAACGAGGAATTTAATTGACGAATTATAATACAAATTGCCACTCCTATTTCGTATACCCTGCTGTAAAAAATTTATTTTCATATGACTTATACAATTCTTTTTTTACAGAACCTTTGACACCACCATTTGTCACTGCTGGTAAATGAATTGCTGCCTGTAAATATTCAAGGTAATTTTGGCATTCCCATTTACAATTATCCTTTATTGCATATGTATGTATATGTGTATGTATATTTTAGTATTCCATTGGCTATATAAATTGTATGGCTATATAAATTGTATTACAAAACTTTGCCGTCAAAGAACTTTTCATGATCCCATTGAATGCGAGCTTTCCAAATATCTCTATCCTTATTTCAATGATTTTTTGTTGTTATTGTTGGCAATTCGATTGCATTTCAGAACTATTTATGAAATTGCCATTACAAAAATAATAACAACACGAAAAATTTGCAACAACGCTGAAAAAAAAAATTGTTATATTATAACAAGTAAGGAAGGTTAAGTTCGGGTGTAACCGAACATTACATACTCAGTTGAGAGCTATGGTGACAAAATAAGGGAAAATAACCATGTAGGAAAATGAACCGAGGGTAACCCTGGAATGTGTTTGTATGACATGTGTATCAAATGAAAGGTTTTAAAGAGTATTTTATGAGGGAGTGGGCCATAGTTCTATAAGTGGACGCCATTTAGGGATATCGCCATAAAGGTGGACCAGGGTTGACCTTAGAATTTGTTTGTACCATATGGGTACCAAATGAAAGGTGTTAATGAGTATTTTAAAAGCGAGTGGGCCTTAGTTCTATAGGTGGACGCCTTTTCGAGATATCGCCATAAAGGTGGACCAGGGGTGACTCTAGAATATGTTTGTACGATATGGGTATCAAATGAAAGGTTTTAATGAGCATTTTAAAAGGGAGTGGGCCTTAGTTCTATAGGTGGACGCCTTTTCGAGATATCGCCATAAAGGTGGACCAGGGGTGACTCTAGAATGCGTTTGTACGATATCGGTATCAAATTAAAGGTATTAATGAGGGTTTTAAAAGGGAGTGGTGGTAGATGTATAGGTGGTCGCCTTTTCGAGATATCGCCATAAAGGTGGACCAGGGGTGACTCTAGACTTTGTTTGTACGATATGGGTATCAAATGAAAGGTGTTAATGAGTCTTTTTAAAAGGGAGTGGGCCTTAGTTCTATAGGTGGACGCCTTTTCGAGATATCGCCATAAAGGTGGACCAGGGGTGACTCTAGACTTTGTACGATATGGGTATCAAATGAAAGGTGTTAATGAGTCCTTTTAAAAGGGAGTGGGCCTTAGTTCTATAGGTGGTAGACTTTTCGAGATATCGCCATAAAGGTGGACCAGGGGTGACTCTAGAATATGTTTGTACGATATGGGTATCAAATGAAAGGTGTTAATGAGTATTTTAAAAGGGCGTGGGGCTTAGTTCTATAGGTGGACGCCTTTTCGATATATCGCCATAAAGGTGGACCAGGGGTGACTCTAGAATGTGTTTGTACGATATGGGCATCAAATTAAAGGTATTAATGAGGCTTTTAAAAGGGAGTGGGTGGTAGTTATATATGTGAAGGCGTTTTCCAGATATCGACCAAAATGTGGACCAGGGCGACCCAGAACATCATCTGTTGGATACCGCTAATTTATTTATATATGTAATACCACGAACAGTATTCCTGCCAAGATTCCAATGGCTTTTGATTTCGCCCTGCAGAACTTTTTCATTTCATTCCAATTAATATGGTAGGTGTCACACCCATTTTACAAAGTTTTTTGTAAAGTTATATTTTGCGTCAATAAACCAATCCATATACCATGTTTCATCCCTTTTTTCGTATTTGGTCTAGAATTATGACATTTTTTTCGTTTTTGGTAATTTTCGATATCGAAAAAGTGGGCGTGGTCATAGTCGGATTTCGGACATTTTTTATACCAATACAAAGTGAGTTCAGATAAGTACGTGAACTGAGTTTAGTAAAGATATATCGATTTTTGCTCAAGTTATCGTGTTAACGGCCGAGCGGAAGGACAGACGGTCGACTGTGTATAAAAACTGGGCGTGGCTTCAACCGATTTCGCCCTTTTTCACAGGAATAAGTTATCGTCCCAGAATCCAAGCCCCTACCAAATTTCACAAGGATTGGTAAATTTTTGTTCGAATTATGGCATTAAAAGTATCCTAGACAAATTAAATGAAAAAGGGTGGGGCCACGCCCATTTTGAAATCTACTTTTATTTTTGCATTTTGTTGCACCATATCATTACTGGAGTTGAATGTTGACATAATTTACTTATATACTGTAAGGATATTAAATTTTTTGTTAAAATTTGACTTTAAAAAAAAATGTCCAAAATTTTACTATTTTTCTATTCTGCGTCATAAGTTCAACTCACCTACCAAGTTTCATCGCTTTATCCGTCTTTGGTAATGAATTATCGCACTTTCGGTTTTTCGAAATTTTCGATATCGAAAAAGTGGGCGTGGTTATAGTCCGATATTGTTCTTTTTAAATAGCGATCTGAGATGAGTGCTCAGGAACCTACATACCAAATTTCATCAAGATACCTCAAAATTTACTCAAGTTATCGTGTTAACGGACGGACGGACGGACGGACGGACGGACATGGTTCAATCAAATTTTTTTTCGATCCTGATGATTTTGATATATGGAAGTCTATATCTATCTCGATTCCTTTATACCTGTACAACCAACCGTTATCTAATCAAAGTTAATATACTCTGTGAGCTCTGCTCAACTGAGTATAAAAACTGAATGCTTGAAGCGATAACAAACTAACCAACCAAACGATACTCGCGTACATGACCTCATTCCAATAAACGTATTGTGGCAATAAAAAAAGGTTACATTAAATTTTATGCTTAGGAAGTGTCATACGAAATACGTGCAACTACGTGATGTAGATGAGATGCGAATCCACACATAATAGTTTGCATTAGGATGGGTCAATGTTGTAAATGTTTTTCGGCCGGCGAAGATTGGGAAAGGGTGGAAATGGTCAGGATATTAAAAACAAAAGAAGATATCTATTTGAGATGACGTCGAAAATGCATATTACTGCAATATTTCCTTTAACAGCCGGCCGGCCGGCATTTTTAAACGGTTTTATTTTGCTTGACTTGACAGGCTGGCTGGCTGATACGAATTTTGTAATTGAGATTTAAGTAACTTCCCGATAAGCTACAATCTTGAAACTTGGAATATAGTTCAGAACCCGATGACAATACCCCGATAGGTGGCGCATGGATCGAAATATTTCGAAAAATCGTATTTGTGGTCCGTTTTTTTCATATTTGGAACACATAATGCATATGTGAATAGAAAGTGATATATGAAAAAAAAATCCCCGATAGGTGGCGCAAGGATCGATATATTCTCCCTATACAACAAAAATACTTGCTAACATATTTTGTGTCGTACTCATGTGTTATATTGCAGTTTTTACTTTCGAAAAATATAATTATAAATTATAAAATTAACCAACGAGTGGGAAAAATAATTTCACTTACAAAGTGTGCCAACACCCCTAGCCAAAGCAAAAGTCAAATTCTTCTTCTTAAGCTTTGCTTGTAACAAAATTTGGGAGTTGGCTACTTTTCAATACCAGATGCCGCCAGTGCCCCTCATTCTAAAATACGTGCAATCTACTCATAATGCATAAGATGTGTTAAACGAAAATGTTAGACGAAATAGAATAATAATACGTGTAAAGTGGCGCCAATAATTATTCAACTAAATGAGGACCGCTGGTTTACATATATTCTCTGGGCCTCACAAGTATGGTGTGATTTTAGGCGCAATGCGAGTGTGCAACATGCACATTTCAAAATACTCAAGTGGCATTGGCGCGAGTACCTCAAAGTGTTAGACCCGTGTGTATAGAATCTGAAATCGTGAGTCTGAATAATGACATATGTAAACTAGAGACTTTGCGTACTAGTTGGATTTATAATTTATCATAATTTGTATAAATAGTTTGGCAATTTCATATTTATAAATTGAGTGAAGAATGGTTTCCTATACGAATCGTAACACACGATACGGACCCTGTTACAAATATGCATGTATCATATATGTATATATAGCAGGCGAGGCTCTAGCGACACCAAGTTCCTCACGGAACTAGAAGTGAGAGCGGGATGGCCTAGAAGGTTCAATGTGGTCATATCAAATCGTTCCTGAGATGGTAGGGCTTTTAGCTTGGTTGGTGGCAAATGACCGTCAACATCGATAACTCTCCCCAAAACCTTGAGGAAGTCTCCTTATCTCTACAACGACAAACCCAACAACAACTTACATGCTGACTTTATTAGATAGTTCTGAGTTACCGCTCTTTCTTTATTTCTCGTAGCATTTTTTTCACAACACATTATTGACAATGAAACTCAATTTCGCTTTATATCATATGCGAAAAAAAAACACGACAAGAGAGCGGGTAAAGAAAGTTTATATCAAATATACAAAAAAAAAAGCTAGCAAAAAACAGTTATAATGAAAATACTTAAAAAATTTTAGCTTATATGTGTATCCCTTTATATTATTGTGTGAAAACTTCATTTTTGCCAAGCGTGAGAATATTGATAAATGATTCATATTTTCCCTTTTTTTCACTTAACAAACTTTTTCTTCCCCTTGACTGTTCGGGGTCTTCAACCTTGCACTATTGGCATTTTTCCCCTTAATGATATGTCATTATGCCAAACACATATATTCGAACAAGTTCGTTTGAGAAATAATGTTCAATATTGCTTTTGTCATCCGTGAGTGGGTACACTCAGAAAAAAAACACGTCGTCGAAATAAGAATTTTGAATGTGGGAAATTTTCTATGGACTGAGAAAAAATTTTCTATTTTAAACAAGCTTTCATTAGCTTCTCTTGCATGTTTGTAGGAATGTTAGTCTTTCATACTTCATAGTAAAAAAAATGTTACGTATACTCAGCGGTACCCGTCTTTTCAGTTGGTACGGATCTGTTTGGGTGTAATTGGATGGTTTTGATTAAAACAACGTACTTATTCCTTATAACTCTGATAGTTTATCATTGATTTTAATAATTTGTATATTGTTACGAATATTATCAACACTAAGGGATACTATCATCTCTAAGCCGATACTAATCAGTCAATTGTATGTACACAAACAAATCAATCGTTATGTATACACATATGTATATAAATGCAGCGGAGAATATACTCACAAAAGTATGCAATCATCGGTGGAAATATCACTCACATATACAAGCGCACATGGCTATACGAGATACTATAAACTACAAATTCACGTACATATCTGAGATACTCACAAAAAGTATGCAATCATCGGTGGAAATATTAATCACATATACACGCGCATATGGCTATGCGAGAGGCTATAAACGTGCATCTGTAGTTTTTAGCTGGTAAGTTTATAGCTGGTAACCAAGTAGTAAATTCTAGAAGAAGAAACGCCTAGAAGTATGCGAACGAGACAGCAGAAAGTATAAAAGGAGCGAAAGCTGAGTAAGCAGCAATCAGCTTAATTTAAGCACGCTATCAGTTGCGAAGTATAAGTGTTATTGTGAAGTATTTTCAAGGTAGTCTTATAAAGACCATTTTGCATTATTGAATATTGGAGTTATTTATTCAACAGTTTAGCGATACGAACGTTAGTAGAAGGGTGTAAAATAAGCGGAGTTCCATAAATTCGTTACAATATTTTTGTAAAGGTACGTATGAAGAGCACATTTTGTCCAAAGACGTCATGAATCGATCTGGTAATTTGAGTTCGTCTTGTGGATCACTACATGACCGCCTCGGAATTATTTTCGTTGTCATGTTCTGGCCGTTTCAATATCATTTCGGGATTGTTTTCGCAATATTTTTTATGATCACCTCGAGACTACTATAAGATCATTTTGGGAGTATAACGCAATGACTTAAGCATCATTTCAGGACTAATAGTGAGCATTCGGAGTTATTTGGTAACAACTTCGGAATCACTTTAGGACCATTTCTGAATGACTTCGGTACTATTTTTTGCATCAACTCGGGACTATTTCAGAATAATTCGTGATAACTTTAGATTGTGTTATTGATATTAGAAAAAAATTACAAAAGATAATAATATTAATATAATAGTGAACAGCAGGAGTACTGCTTATAAAAGCAATGCTATATACCCAGTGTGTTACTAAGCTCTTAGAGCGCGCCTATAATTATGCCACACAATTAGGATTAAAAAGCATATAGAATTAGTATATACCCAAATGGTGAATAAAGGAACAGCAACACAACATATAGCAACACTTATATCGTTTTCTTTTCTCAAATAAATTGTTGCCTAAGTAAATGGTAAAGCCTTAATAGAGTTACTCCTACCCCAGAAAATTTTCAACATTTATAGTGCATGCAAAGAACATAAATGGATACCTCGTATATTAGCTGATTTTCACAAACGCGCTGTCAATGATAATAAAAATTTATTAGCAATTATTTCCTTCATTTCAATTTTCTTCGCTAAAAATTTGTGAAGTTACGAAAATAAATTGCCAAGAACAGCTGGTTTAGCAGAGTTGCACTGCTACACCGCCATTATATGCAGCGTAAAAGTGTAACGCTTTTGCGTTGCGAGCAGGCAACAATTTTCACAAAAGGACGAAATACACCGTAAAGGCGTTACCGCTTTTTAAAATAGAACAAAATATATTTACAACCCTTGCGCGGGGTACAAAAAGCGTAACACTTTTGCCAGAAAAGAAAACGCTATTAGAGACCAATTGCGAAGCGAGCAGCGTGGCATTCATATGGCTGTGTGCATAAAGGCATCTGCCTTTACGCTAGTATAAAGTATGAATGTTGGAGATTTCGAGTTCGATGTTCAGGTTCCGAGAAGCTAGCTGATGTAGAAGTGAAATGCAGAAACATGTCCTAGTAACCATCGCCATTTTTAAACTTTGTAATTTTTCTCTTATATCAATATTCTTATTTTGGTTAAGAAATGTCTGAAATTTTTATTAAAAAAAATTTTTTTCAGATTGAAGGGAACAAATCTATAAAAAATTAGTTCAAATTTTTCTTATTTGATAAACTATTTTCCTCAGTTATAACTTTTTTTACATATCTTTTATTGCTTTCCTTACGTTTTATTTACGTTGCGCTGAGTTGTGGAATGTTTGCTAGTTTATCTACAATCAAATGCAGGACACGTGTGTCCTTAGATGAAAATAACTTGTCTAGCTTTTTTTTCTTTCGTCTAGGCGTGTCTTTTGTCGTAGCATATGTGTATGTTGTTTGTTGTCAGTATTGTGAAAGTTTTATATAAATAATTTATGAACTCGTTTACAATTAAATACAAAAAGTTTGGTTGTTTTCCTGTTAAATATCTAAAAGTTGATCTTAAATGAACCAAAAAGAGATTATTGATTGAATTTATTGCTTTTGTTATGTTTACGCACTTAATTTGGAGTGTGTACATGAAAATCCAGACACGTAAATTATTACAGCTTCTCTATCTGATCTTTATCTATGTACTAGCAGACCCGGCAGACGTTGTTCTGCCCTAAATTTGGTCTATCTGCATACATTTTAATAAGCTTTTTTCCGTCTAACTCTGCCCTTCCCCCTCTACACTTGTTCCTAATATTTTTATTCACTACTCCCTCCGTATTTTTCGCTTCATCTATCTCCATATTCGTCTCATTCTATCTTTCTCAGTCTCCTTCTCCTTCTCTCTTTCCTCTTCTCTCTTCTCTCAAGTTCTTCTTATTGTTCTTCATCCCTTATTTCCAGTCCCAGAGGGTGGTATGTATTTTGTTCCAGTTCCCTTCCGAGTCTCAGTCCCAGTCCCACTCCGAGTCTCAGTCCCAGTCCTAATCCTAATCCCAGTCCCAGTTCGTCTCTGGTCTACTTCCCAGAAAAAGGATCGTATTTTCAGGAAAATCTAATAGGACGTATGTAAATAAATAGGTATGTGGGTATTATTAATTCATGCACTTAAAGCTCTCAGCAACAGATTTCATTTGATATCCATAATACACACACATTCTAGGGGTATCCGGGTCCATGTTTTCGCCTATATCTCGAGGCCCTAGTCACCCAGCGGTGTAAAACTTACTCTGTACTAAGGCATACAGAAACAGCTCCACAGCACCATTAAAGTGCCAGCCCGACCTTCTCGCGAACGATTTATGTGGCCAAATTAAACCTTCAGATCATTCCCTCCCTCCCTCGCGCTACAGAGCCCCTTGAATCTGGTATTTTAGTCGCCACTTACGACAGGCATACCTACCCCGGGTACATTCTGATCCCCTAACCCGCTGGGGGTATGAAAACTACCCTGTACTAAAGTACTCATCAACAGCTTCAATTTGATACCCATAATGTAAAAACACTGTCTAGGCGTTCACGGGCCCACGTTTTGGCCTATATCTCGAGACCTTAATCACCCAGGGGTATGCAAATTACCCTCTACGAAAGCACCCATCAACAGCTTTCATTTGTTATCCATATTTTATAAACACATTCTAGGGATACCCGGGTCCACGTTTTGACCTATATCTCGAGACCCTAGTCCCTAGGGGTATGAAAATTACCCTCTACTAAAGCACTCATCAACAGCTTTCATGTGATATCCATATTATATAAACACATTCTGGGGATACCAGGGTCAATGTTTTGGCCTATATCGCGAGACCCTAGTCACCTAGGGGTATGAGATTTACCCTCTACTAAAGCACTCATCAACAGCTTTCATTTGATATCCATATTCTATAAACACATTCTAGGGGTACCCGGGTCCACGTTTTGGCCTATATCTCGAGACCCTAGTCACCCAGGGGTATGAAAATCACCCTCTACTAAAGAACTCATCAGGAGCTTTCATTTGATATCCATATTCTATAATCACATTCTAGGGGTACCGGGGTCCACGTTTTGGCCTATATCTCGAGACCCTGTGCGTCGATCGCAACCAAACCTATTTGCAAACCACTGCGTGTGGTATACGCAACTTATGTGAAAGTTTGAACAAAATCGCCCGGCGCATCTCTAGAAGGATGTGTGTTTGTATGCAGATTATGGACTGCGAAACCACTCCGTGTACAATTTGCCTGAAATTTGGTATGTGGGTGGTCCTTTGCTAAGATTAGTATTTACGATACTTTTTTTTTGGGAAATGGACCAGAAATCGACTGGGACTGGAACTCGAACTAGCCCTGGGACTGGGTAGACGAAGATGGAGAGATAGGGATGGATGGAGTGGAAAAGAAGTGAGAGAAAAGAAGGAGAGGGGAGCGAGGAGGGGGGTGAGTAGGTTAGGTTAGGTTAAAGTGGCTGCCTCCGCTGTCCGAGCGGAGACTCACGTAGGCCTTTGTGGCCCGTTGTGCTACCACGCGTGGGCCCCTATTTCCTGTTACCCTACTTTCGAAGAAGAAGAAAGTTTAAACCCCAGTGAGGCTAAACCAGCGCGATTGCCTAATGAAACGCCAGATGTCATTTGGGTTTATAGATTCAAGCTCCGCAAGGCACCCAAAAGAGTGTCTGTGGAGGTATTTGTACCTGGTTTTTGACAGTGCGGGACAGTGGCACAGATAGTGCTCAACGCTTTCTATCTCCTCCTCGTCCCTACAGATGCGGCAGAAGTCATTTGTCTGCAGGCCCATATAGGCACCGTGACTGCCCATGAGACAGTGATCTGTAATAAGGCCCATTAGTGGGCTTATAGAGATACGGTTTAACAATATCACCGATCGCGATCTCTTTTCATCCAGCTTAGGCCAGATTTGCTTGGATATACTACATGTAGGTTCCTTCGCCCATCTGCCGTTTGCCTGATCCGTGAAAAGAGATCGCAGGTAGTATTTGCAAGTGTTTAGAGGAGGGCTGGCCCAACCAGCGGAGGTTATTGCTTGCAGGTTGGTGCCTTCCCTAGCTAGCTCATCCGCGGCGCAGTTTCCTCAGATGTCACAGTGGCCAGGAACCCATATTATGCTTAGGTTGCAATTTTCAGATAGTTTGTTGAGGGTTTCTCTGCACTTCAATGCCACTAGTGACGAAGTGTTACTGCATTGCAGGGATTTTATGGCAGCTTGGCTGTCAGAGAAAATTGAAATAGAATTGGTCACCTGCAGGTTAGCAAGATAGAGGGCTGCTTCCCAGATAGCTATGAGTTCAGCCTGAAAAACAGTCCAGTGATCGGGTAAGCGAAAGCTCTCTAGGGTGAGTAAGAAGTTAAAACTTCTTCAAACTTCTGCAGATAGACCCAAGTTAGTGCGGAACAACGTTTGCCGGGTCTGCTAGTTAGTCTATATAAATAAAACTAAATATATAGGTGTTTGTATGGGACACATAGACTATCAAAGTACAAAGCTGATATCGAAGTGTCATTCATTTACTTACCCAAAGTATGCAGAAAATCACATGAATTCGCTAGAGACTACAGAAAAATAATCCCTACCTCCTTCATGCTGAAGGTTCTTGTATGGTTTTTAGATATTCACGAAAGGTCAGACCAAAACGCATCCAAGTTTTCAATGGCGCAGTATGCATATGCACATGAAGAACAGGATTACAGAAACTGCTCTCCATGAGTTTATAGGTATCATATAGAGCTTCCTGCACTACAAAGAATACACTCTAGCATCCTTTTTAGATATAGAGGTACGGCTTAACAATATAGACCACACGGCGGTTGCCAAAGGACTAGAAAGAGATTACATAAAGAGTCATATCTGCCAATGAATGCAGTCAATGCTGGGAAATAGCAAGCTATCGTGGGTTCGGTTACCAATACCCACCTCGTTAAGAGAGGAACTCCTCGGGAGAGGAGTTCTTTAACCACTTCTGTGGTCATCGCACTAAATGAGATTCTGCTATGGGTCAATAAAAAAATAGTGACGGTAGCCGCATATGCAGACGATGGCGTGGTCACGAAATGCTGTATGGACATGATCCCTCTCGACTTTAAGTGAACCATTCACGCCTGATGATCTTTTCTGATCAGAACAAAATACCACAGCTTCGAACACGCCTTTCTAAATGGTACTGCCTTCTCCCCCTCCATAAGGATGAAGTATATGGGCATCGGGATAGACAGTAAAGCCTACATAAACTTTTTTGAAGTGGTAACAGAAGCAATAAGTTCGTGTTCAATTGACGCACTAAATGTACTTCGACACTAGCTACCTCTGAGCCATCAAATACGTGAAACTGCGACATGTTCGGCATTAAGAACTCGTGGCTAAGACCGTTGAAACTCGTCGAAATATGGTTACAGTGGTATCCTCAGAGGGCTTACCAGTGTGGCTCTGTCATATGGCTATCAAATGCCATCGATACGTTTTGCCAAGAGTCATAAGTATAGCCATCGCAAGTAGAAACTGGAAGGGTGACGGGCTGTACAAGAAATTGCAAGTTCGCCTTAAATTGACGGATTCAAAATGGACTTTGGCGTGGGAGCCTGTGTATTCTTTTAGCAACTTAAGATGTCGCTGTCACTCAGTCTTCATGACTCGGCTAGTATATGCCAAGTGAAAGCTCTGGGCACAAAGAGGGCCTGTACGCTGCTGTCGACGGACTCGGTAAAAGGACGCGAGATATGCTTTTGGTCAGATAGTCACGCACCACTCATGACGCTTAACTCCCCATCACTTCGTCTAAGGCTGTGAGCAGGTACAAACGGTCGCTTCATGACACAGCTAATTTCGAAAACATTTCGTTAACACATACTACTGCACACAGGAACATTGAAGGCAGATGAACTCGCAAAGACATGGGCACTGCTGGATCCTGTGGGGCGGTTCATATTTGCATCATCCACTCACAACAATTAAAAAATATAACTTACATTACAGTTCTAGGAGAAAGTGGTCACCAATTGGTCTTCTTTGGGCACCTGCAAGACAGCTAGGCAAACTTCGCCGAATTACGATAGTAGAAGATCAAAAGACCTTTAAAGGAAGAAATCTTTAGAATCTCTGCCACAATCATGGGACACTGGCCGCTTGGCATGTATGTTGCGAGTATATATTTTTTTTTTTTTTTTTTTTTTTTTGTTTTTTGCGGGGAGGCTGGAAAATGCCTAATGCACCATAATTGCTGCCGTCGCAGCAACCGTGTGTCCGTAGACCAAAAAACAGCCCCGTTCTGGAACCGTCGCCCACCCCGGCACCACTTTCGCGTTACTTCAGGGTGGCTGTCCATATTTCTCATTTTTTAAGAGCCTACTGTTGTCCCTGCGTCCAGGTTCCCGCTATTTGCTCTGAGTGTCCATTTAATCGCCACTGCTTCGCATGCGCATTTCTCTGCGCTCCCTCTCAGCATCCATTAGGCGTGTCATTACTATAAATGCCATTTTGCTCACTGCAGTCCAGCACTCTTTCCTGTTGCACATATGTGATACTAAATTTCTCGTGGTAGGTTCCTCCCCAAAGACTCCATGCAAGATGAGTCTTTCTTCGTGGAAACGCGGGCAGTGGAATATGACGTGTTCTGCGTTTTCTAACTCCGTGGTACACATTGGGCAATGAGGATCTTCCTCTATCCTACGCTTCCATAAATACTCTTTGAAAC
Source organism: Eurosta solidaginis (assembly GCF_040869045.1). Taxonomy (NCBI): domain Eukaryota; kingdom Metazoa; phylum Arthropoda; class Insecta; order Diptera; family Tephritidae; genus Eurosta; species Eurosta solidaginis. Next base: position 203,016,486 of record NC_090323.1, on the reverse strand, counting down.
CGCCATGTCCACTCATTATCTGCGTAAGATGGTAGTTCAGTCCGCTCCTTCCATTGGGCTACGTACCAAACTAGTGTGAAAGTCCAACCACCTTTACTCGAGGCCTCCCACCGTTCTTGCCCCTTAGCTATTGTTTGTGTCCTTGCTCTTTTCTTGTCTTCTTCAGATGGTCGCTCGATATTAGTGTTATACAGATCGGCCATTTCGCTTGCCAGTAAGTCCACTGGGATTTTCCGGGTTAGAACCAGGATCGCGTCGTCGGACACCGTCCGATAAGCACTTGCTATTCTTAAAGAAGCAAGTCGGTACGCTGGTTACTGTGCACAATAGCTGACGTGTAGCTTCGCTCGGGCCAGCAATGTTAGGCATTATTCGCATAAGTGATTCATTAACTTTGGTAAGTTTCTTCCCCACCGCTCTGAAGTGCTCTTTGAAAGTTAACTTAGAGTCAATGTGCACTCCTAAGTATTTTAAGGAATCCTTTGAGGTCTTAAGACAGTTCAGACTAACTCGTTCGCCGACCGTTTGGAGCTTACTAATACCACTTCCGTTTTTTGGCTAGCCAACTCCAGTCCCGTATTGGTCAGCCATTCCTTTATTCTTGCTACGGCGTCATTACATAATGCTTGAAGCAGGTCCAGTTTCTTGGCCACTACTACCAATGCAATATCATCAGCATATCCCACAATTTGCGTGTTTTCTGGTAGATCAATCTTTAGCACCCCGTCATACATTACATTCCAAAGCGTTGGACCGAGAACAGATCCCTGTGGGACGCCTCCTGTGATTTGCGATGCTGCGAGTATAGGAATCCCTTTTAACGGCATGTGTTGGAGCGATGCGAGGAGGCCAGCGAAGAAACATTCACGCAGTAGCTGTGCGAATGCCCTGCTCTAGCATACACTAGAAATGAGAAATAAATTAGAAAAAATATTAATGAAATTCTCGCAAGTCTGATTTTATATATCTAATTGCATTTTTTTTATTTTAGTACTTTTCTTTCGTTTTTAATTTAATTCATTTTCCATGCGAATCCGTTTTACTGCAAGTGCTGATGATGTTGTACAGCTTTGCCGTCCTAATCTTGAAATAATCAGAATATATGCAGCTTTTTACAGACTCCTGAACACATAAATACACAAATATATATAAATTTATTCATGAAAGCTTTGATGCAACTTTATATTCATTAGGAAATGGATTACCGGGATCTTCAATCTTATCACTTTTCAATATTCATTATAACGGTTACTTTATGAACGAATATCCATTTACTTATGTTTACCTACGAATATACATTTGTATGTAGGTGTGTTTTATTGTTCCTGCTCGTACATATGTAAATATGAAATTAATTGGCTGAAGAAGATATTAAATTATTATATGATTGAACAAATAAGGAAGCTTAAGCTCGGTTGAGTCCAAAAATGATACACTTCTTTGATGGCAACAACGGAGCTCAGAGGCGATTCGACATATTCTATATCTATCCCAAATTTCAAACCTTTCAGATATATCTAGGGAGTAGGTGACCTCCTTATCATCGATATATAAGGAAGATTTGTATGCAGGATATCCCATCAGTTATGTAACCACGTCTTCAATCCTAATATGGAGCGAGAGGTACCAGGATTGGTGCCATGCCAAAATGTAATAGGCAATAAAAACGTTTGCCAAGTTAAAATCGCCGGTTTCAGATGGGATATTCCCTGCTATGCTGCAGATGGCGGTGGAATGATTATAGAACGGTCAAGAATAATTTTCCAGGGTTGCATAAAACTGAACCAAGTTTCGCAATTTAGAAGAACGCCTCGAGTAGTCTTCATACCAAAAGCGCAAAAAGCCTGTCATCTGCACCCGAAAGACCGCAGGCCTATAAGTTTGACATCTTTTCTGCTCAAAACCCTAGAGAGATTAAAAGATGTGTATATAAAATCAAATATGAACGACGAATTATTCTCTTCAGCACAACATGCTTACACCAAAGGCAAGTCCGTCGTTACTGTATTGCATAGGATGATCATGTATATAGAGAAGGCTCTGGAACACCAGGAATATGCCCTAGGTGTTTTTCTAGTTATTGCCGAAGCTTTCGAAAATAGCAATAATGAACAGTCTCAACTCGATTGAACTTCACTCCGCTTTAACAAATTGGATCGGCTCCATGTAAAGCTACAGCAATGGGGTATATGCGAGGCAACAAAATATGTAAACAGAGGAACCCTGCAGGTTAAGGTTTTATCACCAAAGCTGTGGACGTTGGTTGGTTATCAACTATTTGCTTAGGCGGTTCGACCGAGGATCAGTCAAACTTGCGGCAGATGACGTTTCAGTCACCATAAACTGTGCAAAGCGAAAGATAGCAGACTCACAAAGTGGCTCGTATTACTGAAGAGAGAAGATTTAAGGCTCGCGATGAACATACTAACTGGACACTGCCTTCTGGCATCACATGCTTATAAGTTGGACCACGTCAGTAACAGCAGATGTAGCAAGTGCGAGCTGCAGGAAGTAACGGTTGAGCTCGTTCTGTGTTCGTGTCCTGCGCTCGCCAGGTCAAGGCAACAGCTATTAGAGTACGAAAGAGTTGCCAGATCTATAAAGCTGCTATTATTTGCCAAGAGAACGGAGTTATTTTATAACGTCAGTCCTTGCACCTAATTGGGGTTCTTCCGTTTGGTCGTCAAACAAATTCGTTTAACACTACGGACGCATTCAGTATATTTGAGGTCTTTAATGACCGAGAAGTTTCGCTTAGTTCAAATTACTTATCTCGCAAATGATCCCGTAATAGTCTTAAAATGCTTGCTTAGCAGTCCTAAAATGATCCCCAAACGAACTCTTTAAAAACCCCGAAATTATTCTGCAAAAATTCATTTACGAAGATATTTAAAATAACTTCTAATTCGTTCAGAAAACAAGCCTCAAATAGTGCCGAAATTATTCTTAAAGATTTCTCAAATAAATACCTAATCGCGAAATTATATTGACATCGTACCGAAACGATTGATAGTTCCGAAATGATCCGTAGTGGTTTTGAACAGTTCCGACGAAAATTTCAAAACTATCTCGAAAAGATCCATAAACAATTCTAGAAATGTCCTAAAAAACCCGAAATAGTCCAGCAATTATCTGAAAATAAATCAGAAATGAGTTTAAAAACAAATACGAATAGATTTATTCCCGAAATAATCCGAAAAGATTCTAGAAGTATTCTAGAGATAATCTTAAAATTATCTGCAGATAGTTCGAGATAGTGTCGAAATATTTCCTACATTACGCAGAAACACGAAGGATTCCTACAACAATTCCGAAACTATCCTACTAATATTTCTGAAATGGTCATCAAAGCAATTCCGAAATAAAAAATTGTTCCAAAACGATTTTGACAACAATCCTGAAAATGATTCTGAAAACAACAACAATGAAATGTTCTCAAAATAGTGTCGAAATTATTCATAAACATTTTCGAGATAATGCGAAAATAGACCCACTCAATCACTATTGTCAGAAGATGCATCTTTGGTCAGAACAAGCCACGTATCGTACCATTCCTGCCATATGGCAATGTTCAAGAGACAAGTTCTTGGATTGATATACAGACCTCTGCGCGTTGGGGATGGCTAGTATCGAAGATATTTTTAATAATAGACTGTTCGAGCTTCATGCAGCCAACCACATAGCACAACGAATTAAAGCACGAACACTTAGCTAGGCTACGTTTTGAAATTTAAGCTCCCGCACAAAAGGAAGAGTGCGGCCCCAACTCCGCTGGAAAGACCTGGCGTCAATGAGCTCATCGGAAAGCGACCAGTGCAATTAAATGCACGACCAAACCAGTTTAAATCATTAACGGATAATGAAGTAAGTAACTGATGTAGTCACGAAGTGAACCTAAAATGAAAAATGTTTCTGCATGATCTACCCGAGCTGAATCTGAATGGCCCGGTTAAATCTAGACTGGACTTGCTCGCCTTTGCAAAACTGCTGTAACCTTATCTAAGCATACGAAACATTATAAATTAGTCTATATCAGAGGTGCACAGAAAAACTTCGTACAGCGTCGGAAGTTAATTCGGCCTCAACCTACATGTTGCGTGAGCGTAGCAAAGCAAGCAGTGAATCAGCGTTCGCTAGTACTTACAGAAGCGAGAATCTCATGGATGCCTTTCGGCATGCGGACTTCATTTCGTTTAGGCCATTAGAACCCAACGTTAAGTTAAATAAATTTATAGTGTCCTGTGCTCTAGGCACATATGTAAGAATTCTGTACTATTTTCTTTGATTCCTAAATATAGCAACAGAGTAAAAAATATAAATTTTATTTCTTCAATAAATTAATCGCATGACTTAAAATGACCTATTAACTTAATTGAAGATGTATAGATATGTAACAAACGTACGTACCGAGATAAGAACAATCACACTCACACAGTCAAAGTGAGACATCCTGGAAGCGAAAAATGAATAGTTTACAAACTAAATATTCTTAGATGACACTACTCGACAAAAAAATCTCCAAAAATAAAATAGGCCTTTCCTAAAGTAAAATTTTCTCCTGATTCCGAATATGACTTCCATTTTCCTGTGGCAGATCTAGTTGCCGAGATATCGGCGAAAATATGAAAATTCCCATTTTTGCAGAACACTAATTCATATAGGTGGGGCAAAAAAATGTAGTTTTCATTTTTTCGTTTTAAACTGTTGCATTATACATTATACTAATTCCCATAAACATTTCATGCCTTCACCTCCTTTCAGTATCTTCAGTAGTTTGGCCACTATGCCAAAAAACGCTGAAAAAATTTTGAGAAAAAAAAAGAAATTTTTTATAAAATTTCAGATTTAACCACTTTAAAATCGGAAAAATTCTATGGACGAAAAAAAGTTAGCCCTCCTATGTTGTAGGTAATTTAATTGCAAACATTTTAAGCATACCAGTACAACAATCAAACGTGCCGTTGAGACTATAGCCCCGTTAACTTGCATGCGTCTATCCTAAAATTTTAGTATCACTTTGATAAAATTGGCGAGACATTTCATTTGGTCACTCTACCTTAGGGTCTAATAAATTTAAAAAGACATCGAGTATTTAATTGTCACTACTGTTTGTTGTAAATTTTGTTTTGCAAATTGTAGTGCAAATTTATACATACTATATCGGTAGATGTGTTTACGAAATGGCTTGTTCCAAAAGAGATTTTAAATGTAAAAATAATCCGGATGATTTTTTGCTTTATTTGCGGACTTTATATTTTCGGAAGCTCAGCTCGGAAAATAACTAATTCTGTCAAAGATGCATACTTTCATTATTTCGGCTTCCGTGTAAAAAATCTCGATAAATCTTGGACACCTCATTTTATTTGCGCCTCCTGTAGATTAACTTTAATGAGATGGGTATCGGGTAAAGGTCATAACATGAAGTTTGGTGTTCCAATGATGTGGACTGAACCCTTTAACCACAACCAGTGCTATTTTTGCGCGATAGACCTTAAAGGTAAAACGAGAAAAAAGAGGAAATTAATAAGTTATCCAAATGTGGCATCAGCTAAAGAGCCAAAACTACATGACCGTACCTTACCCATACCTAGGCCGCCTATAACTTTTGAAGCCTCAAGCGAAAGTGACTCCGAAGCAGATAATTCAGACAGTGAACAAAGAGGAGAGGTCCCACATCGAGTCTCACAAGCCGAACTTAATGACTTGGCCAGAGATTTTAAATTATCGAAATTTGATAGCGAAGTTCTAGGATCTCGTTTGCAGCAATGGAGCAGCCTGGGCCCTTCGACAAGTACTTCCAAATTTCGAAATAGACACAAGACTTTCTCTTCTTTTTTTACTAAAAGTGAAAATATTTGCCACTGCAATGATGTTCAAGGTTTATTTGAAGCACTAAAATTAGAAAATAAAGTGGATGATTGGCGCTTTTTTATAGACAGTTCAAAGCATAGTTTAAATGCAGCATTACTCCATAAAGGAAATTCGTTACCGTCAATACCATTGGCACATTCTGAGAATACTAAAGAAACTTATTTAAGCATATCCAATTTACTTGAGCTCATTCAATATAAACAATTTAATTGGAAAATTTGTGCGGACTTAAAGGTAAGCAGTCTCGGTGGTACAATTTAAAATAAATAGTATATGAAATACATCCCAGGTTGTAACTATAATTCTCGGAATTCAAGGAGGTTTCACTAAATATTGCTGTTTTCTCTGTCTTTGGGACAGCCGTGCTAGAGAAACCCATTATATTCAGGAAAACTCGCCACCAAGAGCTGAGTACGAACCAGGTGCCTTCAATATCGCAAACCCGCCTTTAGTAAATCCCGAACGAGTTATTTTGCCAGCACTTCACATCAAATTAGGATTAATGAAAAATTTTGTAAAGGCTTTAAATAAGGACGCGCCATCCTTCCAGTACCTAACGAAATTTTTCCCTAAAATAACTCAAGACAAATTAAAAAAAGGTATATTTGTTGGTCCGCAAATTAGAAAGTTGCTGAAATACGAAAATTTTGCGATTCATTTATCATCAGTTGAAGCAGCGGCTTGGAACAGCTTTAAGCAAGTCGTTAGTGGATTTCTTGGCAACAACAAAGATCTACAGAGCGATGGTCAAAGCCTTGTTGAAAAGCTACAGTGCTATGAAATGCAACATGTCCCCCAAAATGCATTTTTTGCATTCACATTTGGATAATTTTCCCGCAAACCTAGGTGCTGAAAGTGATGAACAGGTTGAAAGGTTTCACCAAGACCTCATGATTTTTGAAAAGCGTTACCAAGGTTTTTGGAATGAAGAAATGATGGGAGATTATTGCTGGACAATAATACGGGACACAAACCCAGAAAATTATAAACAGGTAGTTAAAAGTACCCACGTCCCTCACTATTGACCACCACCACGGTAAAATCGCTCAATTTGATTTTTTTTTAGATGTATATATGTATTTATTGAATGTTGTTGTCGTTGTTGTTTTTTACTGAACTGCTGATTTATACTCATATTACACAATTGAATACAGTTTAACGTGCAAACATATGTCTATCGTAAAACTTTATAAAAAAATAAAAACGTAGTTTGAATAAAAATTGTCTCTATAAAAAATTGTAGGATAGACGCCTACAAGTTAACGGGGCTATAGTCTCAACGGCATGTTTCATTGTTGTACTGGTATGATTAAGTTGTTTGTAATTAAATTACCTACAAGATAGGAGGGCTAGCATTTTTTCGTCAATAGAATTTTTCCGATCTTAAAGTGGTTAAATCTGAAATTTTGTAAAAAATGTCGCTTTTTTTCAACATTTTTTGAACGTTTTTTGGCTTAGTGGCCAAACTACTGAAGATACTGAAAGGAGGTGAAGGCATGAAATGTTTATGGGAATTAGTGTAATGCATTATTCAACAGTTTCAAACGAAAAAATGAAAAATACAAATATTTGCCGTACCTATATGAAGTAAGTGTTCTGCAAAAATTGGAATTTTCATATTTTCGCCGATATCTCGGAAACTAGATCTGCCAAAGGAAAATGGAAGTCATATTCGGAATCAGGAGAAAATTTAACTTTAGGAAAGCCCTATTTTATTCTTGGAGACTAAAGTTGATCAAAATTTGTTGAGTAGTGTGATCGGAGCAGAAATTAAAATGTGATACATGCGTACAATTCCTGCAGATGCAAATGTTATAGTAAGACTTAAAAGCAATCCGCTGCTATTGAACGCGCTTACGTGATAGGTATCACAAATGATTAATAAACTCTTACCCTCTGAAGCTTAACTGGCACAGCTCATACTACTACTACTCCAACCCACAGCGGGTTACAGGCAAACAAAAAAAAAAAAAGGCCCGCGGTAGACATACCTGTCGTAAAAGGGAAATCCACAGACCTAGTACGATGTAGTCAAATCAAATAGTTCCCGAGATGCTTGAGCTAACAGTTTCATGAAGCTAGTTTACAGAACATACCGAATAAATATTCCTCAAAGGACCATCATCAACGTGAATACACCCTAACATTTTTAAAAAGTGCTTTGAAAGCTACAAAAAGAGAAGAAAGCTCCATCTCACATGACATCTATATCCTGGCCTTCAACATCATACGGAGCAGCGTTCCATTTACGACTTCAAACCGTGAGCTTTTGTTTTGCCTTTTTTGGTTTGGACTCCCTCCTGCTCTCTCATAGTTATTTCGTTGTTGCAACTTCACCCCATTCTACAATACCGTTGAATTGCAGAATGAAAAAAAAAATGGCAGAATGGTAGCGGATTATTTGGTTCATTTCAAATTCTAATCACAGAAAGAAGCAGCTTCACTAATACATATGTCCACCTTTCGGTAGAAATCTGCCAATAAGGGTTGCTAAGAAATTTCAGCGCGACTGTAAGAGTCTGCATCTCCACGTCAGCGAGTCACAGCGTTAGCTCTGTTGAGAATCTCCGGAAAAGCCTGAGTGTCGTCGGGAACTGCCTTCGGTTTGTCAGAGCTTCATCGACAATTTTATATATTCTAGGCCTACATCCACTATTATCCTTTCCCTTTCTGCTTTGCAACTTACGATCTAAATGGTTTAGCGCTATCGTGTCTTCCCTCTTATTTTCTGTCTTTCGAATCTAGGGGTGTTTATATTTTCATCACGACTAGAGACGTTCACGGCTCTGGTACGTTTTCCCTCCCCTTTCTGCTTATTAGAAGTAGGCTTGCTGACTTCAACGGATCGCTGTCTCTTGTTTCCACGTGAACCCGGTTGTGATATCTATGGTTTCTTACTGGATCCGTAATATATGCGGCTGAGAGGTTAGAAGTAAGAAACTATGGAGTTCGCATGCACCATAGAACGTATTTTCAACAGGAATTACCTTTTCAAAGTGTTGTCTCTATACTTCTTTTGCAGGGGCGGAATTTCTTTTTCCAGCTTCCACTCTTCCTGCAATTTGCTTTCTATATCCTTATACCTATTACTATTTTCTGCCCTCTTAATCACTCTCTTTTGTTACACACTCCTCGCTACCTCTTTCTAAACCTCGTTCCTCCTCTTTCTCTTCTCTACATTTCTCTCCCAATCTATATACCTCTCCGCTCCTTCTTCTGTCTTTCCCTATCCCTTTTCCGCATCTTCTTTCCCTTTTACCTTCATGTCTCTCTCTCCTTCTACCAGTCAAAAACCTTACGACTTTCCATTTTTAAAATAAAATGCCTGTGCACTCACCCGTATATTTCAAGCCTCATTGCGAGTCTCTCCAAGTAAAGAGCTCTCATCATCTTTTGAAGCGCTATCCCCTAAAATCCATGAGCCGGGGAATTATATCTGGGATCGCGTGTAGCGTTACTTCGAGTTCGGATCACGCCAATGGGCTAGGCACTCATCTTCTCGTCTATGGAGAAGTATATGCCACGTAAATGTTGACCTTATCAAATATTTCGCTTTGGTAGATCATATATCTCTTCTACCCTCCTCCGCTGTTGGGTGTGACGTACACGTTTAAATTTTCACAGTACATGTAGTTAAAGTTTCAACCTCATCCATTCTTTGGAGATATTGAAAGAATTGGCCTTGACCGTTCCCGGTTAGAAATTGGTTCGGGTAGGTGTCAACCTCATTGTGTGGTGTGGTCGTTTCATCAATGGGTTGAGTTCAGAATCGACTACTACTGCCAACGTCCCTCTATAAAGCTCTACTCATTGTCGCCAGCCTCGCTTTCCTGACATATTTATTCGAGTCTGAAGTGCTATATTAGAGTGAAAAGGCTACATATAATCCACTGATTTCACCTTGGTGCCTCTGGTAAAAGTTAAAAGATTTGCGCCTCTTTTCATAAGTCCTCTTTTGGACAATTCAGGCTCTTACGTCTTAGGGCTACATCCGGATATTCATTTGGAGTTCCGATCACTTTATAGGCTGGGAAAGTCACCTGACTTCGTCTTTTAGCCTTTGACACATCAAAAAAGGCTACATTCGGTTCATTTCGAAGCCACATGGAGTGTTTTTTAGTCAAAGGCTTGTGCCTTTCATTAGCACTGCTATTAGGCCGAAATTGCCTTCAAATCTCCTCCTCTGCCAAATGTTTTAAATCTTTTGCGGTTCTATTGCGGCATTCAAATTAAGTTTCCAACCGTTGTTATTATCCAAGCTTTCTTTTACCTTTAGTTATGGAGTTTCGCAGGTGTATCATTGGCATCATATGAGAACACCGTAACAACTTAGTTTTCATGTTTTTAACTTCTTGCTTGTTTGTGTTGCTGGTAGTTTTTATACTCAGCTGGGCAGAGCTCAAGGAGTATGTCAATTTTATTCGCGTAATGGTACCCCGTAACGGCATAAACTAATCGAGATAGATATAGACTTCTATATATCAAAATGATCTGGGCGAAAAAAGAAAATTATTTAGCGATGTCCGTCCCTCCGTCCGTCTGTCCGTAAGCAAGATAACTTGAGTAAATTTTGAGGCATCTTAATGAAATTTGGTATGTAAGTTCCCGGGCACTCATCTCATATCGCTATTTAAAATGAACGAAATCGGAATATAGCCACGCCCACTTTTTCGATATCGAAAATTTCGAAACACCGAAAATGTGTGATAATTCATTACCAAAGATGGATAAAGCGATGAAACTCGGTAGGTGAGTTGAACTTATGACGCAGAATAGAAAATTAGTAAAATTTTGGAGAATGGGCATGGCACTGCCCATTTTTAAAAGAAGGTAATTTAAAAGTTTTGCAAGCTGTAATTTGGCAGCTGAGTATGTATTGTTCGGTTACACGCGAACTTAGCCTTCCTTGTTAGACACAGCGTGCTTTGCACACAGAGTATATTAACTGATTGGATAACGGTTTGGGTGTACAAGTATAAAGGAATCGAGATAGATGTAGACTTTCATATATCAAAATCATCAGTGTCGAAAAAAAAAATTTAATTGAGCCATGTCCGTCCGTCCGTCCGTCCGCCCGTCCGTCCGTCTGTCTGTCCGTTAACACGATGACTGGAGTAAGTATTGAGATATCTTTACCAAATTTAGTAGACGAGCTTATCTGTACCCAGAATAGATTGGTATTGAAAGTGAGCGAAATCGGATGATAACCACGCCCAATTTTTATATTTTAACATTTTGGAAAACACAAAAAACCTGATTATTTAGTAAATAATACACCTAGAATGTTGAAATTTGACGTGTGGACTGATATTAAGACTCTTGATAAAAATTTGAAAAAAATTTTTAAAATGGGCGTAGCCCCGCCCACTTGTGATAAAATGAATTTTACAAATACTATTAAGCATAATTCAAAAATCGGTAAACCTATCATTACAAAATTCGGCAGAGAGGTTGCCTTTACTATAGGGAATGCTTTGAAGAAAAATTTACGAAATCGGTTAAGGACCACGCCCACTTTTATATAGAAGATTTTTAAAAGGGTCGTGGACGAATAAGATAGATTAGATAGAATTAGATATATCTTTGGAAAAAGAGCTTTATATAAATGGTATTTCATTTCCCAAGTGGATTTATAACAATAAATAGAAAAAACTTCAAATTTTTAAAAATGGGCGCGGCACCGCCCCTTTTATTATAAGCAATTTTCTATGTTTCAGGAGCCATAACTGGAAGAAAAATTAACGGATCGTAATAAAATTGCGTACACAAATTTTACCTATAGTAGTAAAAATGGACGGTTAAAGATCGGTTAAAGACCACGGTAACTTAGATATAAACAAGTTTAAAACGGTCGTAGACTAGAGTAATAAGCTATAACTTAGCAAAAAATAGTTTTGAATCGATGATATTTCACTTATCAATTTTTTTTGTAAGAGGAAATGGGGAGACATTTTTTTTAAACGGGCGGTGCCACGTGTTATGTAGAAAGTAATTTATCTGAAATGAAATGTGCAATTGAAGCTCACGCTGAGTATATAATGTTCGGTTGCACCCGAACTTAGGCACCTTTACTTGTGTTTTTTTTTTGTTGGCTGTTAAAACTAAGTTCACTCACTTGCAATGACCTCAGCAAATTGAATGTGTGGGCGAGCCTTGGTGTTGCTGGTGCAGTTACTCGTTTTTTGTTGTTGCACTGTAGCTCTCTTTGTTGCTGGTGTTGTTGTAGTTGTCATGGTTGCACGTGACAGATTTTCTATTTAATTCTCCATTGCTTTCATGCTTTTGCAATTGTACCGGTAAGCCGACAGTGCCAATGTTCGCATAGTGCCAATGTTGTTGTTGCTCGGGATATTTGTTGTGGTTGTTTTTGTTTGCTTGCTGCGACTCGAAAACCATAACACAAATTGTAAGCCAATAGTCATTGTGTTATCAGTGAACCAAACCAGTTCATCGCATGGTTTGCTCTTTGTTCGCTTGCTTTGGCTGGCCCCACTCACTACGTGTTGCTTTACTCTTGTTAACCAGAGAGAAAAAGGGGATTATATAACTAAGTAATTGCAATATTGCACACGCGGATAATCGCCTTGTACGAGTTTAATATTTACGAGTGAAAGTAGTTCAAGAAACAGAGCACGTTTGTATTTAATACAAAGCTCGTTTTAAGTTTTGGGAGGAAGTGAGTGAAGGCCTGGAAGGATTGAAATGAGTGAATTCTTCTATTCACTACTGTACTGTTGTTTTTGTAATTTCAGCTACAACTGCTAACGTCTTGGTGTTGCTGATTTGGCTGTTGGTTGATGCCTTCTTTCTGTTAAAAATGTGAAACGCAACGTTAGGTTTCTAACAGATTTCGCTTTAAGTTTTCATTACGCTTTTCAAATCGATCTTGTTTCCGTTATAAATTCTGCACAGTGTTCCAGTTTCAAATTTTAGTTTTCGTTTTTTTTTTAATTTTCTTAGCTTCGTTTATATTCCCTTTCGATTGCGCTCTGCAAAATAATTTTTCTTTCGTTCCTGTATCAGTTTTGGGATCGGTTTCATTCTATAAAATTATTTTGGTTTTGGTTCTTTCTCCAGAGTGATTTCTGCGTTCGTTCCTGTTTTGTTGTTGGTTGCGTTCCTTAAAATAATTTCAATTTGGTTTTTGTTTCGTTTTCCAAAGGATTAATCTGCTTACTACAAAATCTGATTTAAACATTTTCTGTAATAAAATTTTGCCTAAAAAGTTATTATTATGTTTTTTTTTGTTTTTGTTCCGTTCTTTAAAATGATTTCGGTTTAGTTTCAGTTCGTTTTTTAGGAGTTCAAACCAATCGTTTGTCGAGAGCAGACGTGCGTTAGAGCGAATTACAAGTGTATCACAGTGTTTATAAAAAAAAGCAATATTTCTTGGCTAAATGAAATATATTATACTTAAAAAAAAAAACTCTACAAACTAATATATAATGAGTGAAAAGGATAATAGTAAAAATCCCTTTGCAATTCTGGATAAACAATTAAACGAAATTATAAATAATAAAAAATATGAAATATTCGCAGTGCAAAATGCTGCTGGGCAATTGAACTCGAGAAAAAGTGAAGTTCAAGGTGACACCGAACTAAACACAATAAAAAGCAACATATGCGAACTAGCAAATGAGAACACGAAAGCACAAAATAATGTGAAACTAACAAATGGAAAGAAACGTAAACAACAACACGGCGATCAATCTGACAGCATGGAAAGTGTAAGCGGAGTAGAGAACAGCCAATCAATGGCAGTGTTGCTGCAATCACTCTCTACCCAAATAAACGAACTAAAATCTGTAATAGCACGGCTTAGTACAGAAAAAGCAGCTCTTCAAGAAGAGAATGACCGCTTAAAAAGCAATAATAAAAACACAAATATGCAACAAAATAACCAAAAATAAATAAATAGCACAGCACAAGGAACTGTGGAAATGGAACAAGACAGTGTAGATGAAGTGAACTTTCCTTCGCTGCCTAGTACCTCAAGAGAAGCAGTCCAAGCTGATGTTCACCCAACCAAAAAGCAGATAAGCATTACACCACCCGTTCGGGAAAAACGCAAGTTAAACAAGTAAGGAAGGCTAAGTTCGGGTGTAACCGAACAATACATACTCAGTTGAGAGCTGTGGAGACAAATTAAGGGAAAATCACCATGTTGTAAAAATAACCTAGGGTAACCCTGTAATGTGTTTGTATGACATGTGTATCAAATGGAAGGTATTAAAGAGTATTTTAAGAGGAAGTGGGTCATAGTTCTATAGATGGACGCCATTTAGGGATATCGCCATAAAGGTGGACCAGGCCTGACTCTAGAATTTATTTGTACGATATGTGTATCAAATGAAATGTGTTAATGATAATTTTATAAGGGAGTGGGCCTCTGTTCTATACGTGGACGCCTTTTCGAGATATCGCCATAAAGGTGGACCAGGGGTGACTCTAGAATTTATTTTGTACGATATGAGTATCAAATGAAAGGTGTTAATGAGTATTTTAAGAGGGCGTGGGCCTTAGTTCTATATGTGGACGCCTTTTCGAGATATCGCCATAAAGGTGGACCAGGGGTGACTCTAGAATTTGTTTGTACTATATGGGTATCAAATGAAAGGTGTTAATGAGTATTTTAAAAGGGAGTGGGCGTTAGTTCTATAGGTGGACGCCTTTTCGGAATATCGTTATAAAAGTGGACCAGGCTTGACTCTAGAATGCGTTTGTACAATATGGGTATCAAACGAAAGGTGTTCGTAATTTTCGATATCGAAAAAGTGGGCGTGGTCATAGTCGGATTTCGGCCATTTTTTACACCAACACAAAGTGAGTTCAGATAAGTACGTGAACTGAGTTTAGTAAAGATATATCGATTTTTGCTCAAGTTATCGTGTTAACGGCCGAGCGGAAGGACACACGGTCGACTGTGTATAAAAACTGGGCGTGGCTTCAACCAATTTCGCCCTTTTTCACAGAAAACAGTTATCGTCCTAGAATCTAAGCCTCTACCAAATTTCACAAGGATTGGTAAATTTTTGTTCGACTTATGGCATTAAAAGTATCCTAGACAAATTAAATGAAAAAGGGCGGAGCCACGCCCATTTTGAAATTTTCTTTTATTTTTGTATTTTGTTGCATCATATCATTACTGGAGTTGAATGTTGACATAATTTACCTATATACTGTAAAGATATTAACTTTTCTTTTAAAATTTGCATTTAAAAAAATTTTTTTTAAAAAGTGGGCATGGTCGTTCTCCGATTTTTCTAATTTTTATTAAGCAGACATATAGTAATAAGAGTAACGTTCCTGCCAAATTTCATCACGATATCTTCAACAACTGCCAAATTACAGCTTGCAAAACTTCTAAATTACCTTCTTTTAAAAGTGGGCGGTGCCACGCCCATTGTCCAAAATTTTACTAGTTTTCTATTCTGCGTCATAAGTTCAACTCACCTACCAAGTTTCATCGCTTAATCCGTATTTGGTAATGAATTATCGCACTTTTTCGATTTTTCGAAATTTTCGATATCGAAAAAGTGGGCGTGGTTATTGTCTGATATCGTTCATTTTAAATAGCGATCTGAGATGAGTGCCTAGGAACCTGCATACCAAATTTCATCAAGATACCTCAAAATTTACTCAAGTTATCGTGTTAACGGACAGACGGACGGACGGACGGGCATGGCTCAATCGAATTTTTTTTCGATACTGATGATTTTGATATATGGAAGTCTATATCTGTCTCGATTCCTTTATACCTGTACAACCAACCGTTATCCAATCAAAGTTAATATACTCTGTGAGCTCTGCTCAACTGAGTATAAAAATAATCCACCTGTACTTATATGTTATAATATAAATCAGAAAGAAATCTCTAACAAATTGAAAATATTACTAAACCACAAAAACTTTGCATTTAACATTGTCAATAAAAATGTTACTCGCATAAATACATTTATTATAAAATTAAAAAATTGCTTCAAATAAAAAATGTTTTCATACATTTAAAAAAAAAAAAAAAAAAAAAAAAAGCAATATGGGCAATCCCCGATTATTAAAAAAATCAGATTATAACAAAATTTAAAACCTTTTGACGCAAGAGGACATTAAGTTCTACACATTCACTCCTAATGAAGAAAAACCACACACTATTATAATAAAAAAATTGTCTTATGTATATGATAACGAAGAAATTCTTAATTATTTAAACAAACTCAACTTAGACATCAAGATTATTAAACTTGCAAAATATAAAAATGGAAACTGGTTGATTCAGCTCGACCATAAGTCGAATTTATCAGTTTTACAACATAAAATATATACTTAATTGTAAAATAAATTTTGAAAAATTAAAACCTATGCTGCCAACACAGTGTAGAAACTGTCAACGATATACACATGTGGCAAGCAATTGTAATATGCCATACCGTTGTGTTAAATGTGTTGAGTCACATGGCCCAGGTGAATGCAAAATTCCTTCCAAAGAAAATAATATCAAAGAATATGTTCGTACTAATCCTGAAACAGGCCAGCAGTTAACAATGGAAAACCTTATACTAAGGTACAAAAAAGCGTTCCAAAAAAGACTAACATTTATATCAAGCCTGCTCCTATTAAAAAAGTGACTGGTACTAAATTATTTCAAACCGTAGACAAAGAATGCAGTAGATTAAAAATTTTAAAATTTAACAAGTTTTATAATTAATTAATATAATATAATATAATATAATTACTAGTATTTTCATTATATTTTTTGTCTTTCACTACCTCTGTATAATTGTTTCATAGTAAGCACACTTGTAAATTGGAATTTGTTTAATTCTTCAACTTCTGTAAATATTTTTTCTTCATTACATAGATTTTGTATTGCACCCCACAATGTACAACATAGATTTATAGTTATTTAAGGAAATGGTGTTATCTCTGTCCTGTTATTTGGACACTAAACACCATTAACTGTTAACTTTTGCTAATTTTATATACGTAAGTATACTTCTGTTTTATGAATTGTATAAATATAAGATTGCACAAGATAATAATGAATAAAAATGAATGAATGAAAAGAAAAAAATGATTATTTGGTAGCAACTTATCTGGCTGCATGAAAAGAATAGACGCTTTCACAAAAACATACAAACAATTGAAAAATGATTACGAGAAGTCGATAACACTATTTTCCTGCAAAAATCGTTGGATCATGTGGTCCACTGGAGTACTTACCATTGTACTCCACTGTAATGCAGCAATGGACCAACTCATATTTCTACACGAACATATTGTAAGCCGATCATTGCTCGTTTTTAATGATTGTAATCACTACACGATTTTTATTGGACTGTGGGTACTCCATGGATTACTCTGACGTAATGCGGAGCTGGAGTATATGGTCCCGTCCTAGGACATCGCAATGTTAATTGGACCATATTTTTTGTATGAATTGTGGTTAATTTTGGAGCACTCGGTTGGTCCATACATGCATGCATGGAGTACTCGCGATTTTTGCAGGGTTAGTCTACTAACTGAGCTAAGACTTAACAGTGGGTAGTAAAAACCTGAAATGTATATTTTTAAATGTTAATTCCATAATATCTCGAGATAAAAGACATTACTTTAATTTATTTCTAAAAAATCACAAGCCTGACATAGTACTGATAGCAGAACACCGACTTAGTCAACGACATGTGGTTAATTTTCGTGGCTATAACCTCATCAGGCAAGTTAACAAAGCGAAGGGTGTGAGTGGCAACAATCGCACTAGTAGTACGGCACAGCTATATGTTTACGAGAAAACTACAAGTACAAAGTTATAAATCTAGGAGATACTATTCATTTAGAGAATATTGCACTTAAAATTTTCAAAACAAATGGTGAGGAAATTACGTTTGTAGCTTTATATAACCGCCAAACAGACTTACTAAAAACTATTGACCTTAATCTGGTGTTAAACTCTCTCAGTACAAGTAAAGTAGTAATGGGTGGAGACCTAAATATCCGTCATCCGGACTGGGGGGGACTCATATACCAACCCCTATGGCAAAATTCTGAGTAATTGGCTTCAGCAATGTCCTACGATAAGGTTAATCCCAACAATATCTCCTATTAGGATACCTAAAAGCTCAGCATCCCATTTAGATATATTTTTAGTAACCTCATTTGTTGGAATTGATTTCGATGTGCCAAATGGGTATCGAGACTGTTTGAGAACACTTCCATTTGAATCGGATCACAGCGCAATTGAATTAAATATAATGTCAGATCATAACGTACTCAATTGTCAATTAGCTGAGAGGTTTAATTATGACAAAATTAATGTAAAAAGATTCAATGATGTGCTTTCAAAAAAACTTATCGAATATAATTTACCAATTAATCGTAATGCCACAGAAAAAGAAATCGATTTTAGTATCACAAATTTAAATTCTGCAATGGATGCGTCCATAAACTCCGGAGCGATACCAAAGGTGAAAGTTCGCAACCGTGGTCTCATAAACCTGTCACAGAATATTCTCGATCTTGTTGCGGAAAAAAAGCGTTTGCGCCGTGCTATTCATATATGCGTTTATCCGCAACGTAAAACCACACTCGCAGCTATAGTTCGAAACCTAACTAAAATTATTAAAGAACAAATACAACTGAACGAAAACAAATACTGGTCTAACTATTTTGCGAAAATACGGATGAATAGCCAAACTTACAGAAAAATAAAAGGCCTGTGTGGTTTAAATGCCAAGCAGCAAATTCCAGATTTAACAATAAGTTGTGACAATGATATCGATTTTGATATACCTAATTTTGGAAACAGTGACACCATCCTCGTACATGAAAATTTTCATAAAGTCAATATTTTTGCCCACTCCTATGAAAAAGTTCATAAAAAAAATGAACACATAGGTGGAGCTGAGTTTGCATCACATATTAAAACCTCTAAATTGTTACGTTCGACAACAATTTAACTGCCGATGGTGAAATATCCCACCATGGTAATATACAAGTGTCCAATGTAACATTGGCTGTTGCCTGCGTTTTAAAAATAATAAAAAAAGCTCCGGCGAGGATGGCGTGTCAAATTTTTTCCTAAAGAAAACGTCTCCTTTTTTCTGGAAATATATTGCCTTGGTAATCAACCAATCTTACAATATAGGGTATTTTCCTAAAGAATGGAAAACAGCTAAAATTGTGTGTGTGCCAAATCCGATCTCCGACCCTAAATCTATAACTAACTATTGCCCAATATCACTTTTATCCAATATTAGCAAACTAATGGAGGAATATTTACTAGACAAAATCAAATCTCATGTTGAAGAACAAAAGATATTAAAGGACTATCAGTTTGGCTTTCGTCCCTCGCATTCCACATGTCATGCTTTGACAATACTATCTGGTTTTGTATGTACCAATCTGAATAGGCGTCAAGCAAACATTGTCGCTAGTTTGGAGCTTGAAAAAGCTTTTGATACCGCTTGGATAGAAGATATAATTTATAAGATGTACAAAAAATTCAATTTTGATAAAAATTTATGTAGAATGATATATACCTATCTTAGAGAACGATCATTCTACGTTGCCATTGACGATAACAACTCTATCATACGAGATGTAAGTGCAGATGTGCCACAAGGCTCTTTGCTCGGGCCAATGTTGTACAACATCTTTCTTGCAGACTTTTCAGACCCACCAACAAAAGCTCACCCCGATTACTGTCATATAAAAGTCCTTATATACGCAGATGACATTTTAGTTTTGGGATCTCAGAGGCAAATCGCTATAGCTAATGATGAAATGAACTTATACCTTAACAAACTAAATGAATACTTCTTGAAATGGAAAATAAAGATCAACACACGCAAGAGTGAATGCACGATTATTAAGGGTTTGCGAAAAAACTTGTACCCAAATGCACGAAAATATGTTCCTCAAGTCAAAATAGGTGAAGAAAATGTTAGAGTAAAAACTCAAATTAAATATTTAGGAGTAGTAATAGATGATAGATTTACCTTTAAAAAACATCTAGACTACATCCTTGCAAAAGTAAAAAAAATGTTTTTTAGGTATGCAAACTTGCTAAGACGTCCAGCTGGCTTAAAAAACAATATTAAACTTAACAATTATAAACAAATAATTAGGCCTATATTATCGTACGCTCATCCCATTTGGTTTAATATTTCTTCAAACCAAATGGAAAGGCTACGCGTATTTGAAAGGTATATGCTAAGAATATGTAGTGGAATCAATCGACACCCGTACTCGGGGGCTACATTTAGGAAAAGATTCTCAAATAAATATTTGTATAAAGCTTGCAAAATAGCGCGAATTGATAGCTTCTTGATCAAAACATCTGAACGCTTTGTTAACAACTTGTCATATGTAGATAATGAACTAATACAAAACTATGTACTGAAACAAAATGATATAGTATTACCACTAAGAGAAAAATACCTATCACCTTTTTTTTTTTTTTTTTTTTTTTTAATGGACGTTGTGGCAGCGCGCTGCCCTCAAGTGGCCCAATGAAACCAGGCTAATCCTGTTCACGCGATCGATTTATATATATATATAATAACTTTTTTTTTTTTTTTTTTTTTTTTTTTTTGCCGAGTCTTTGATGGGCAGCGGTTTGTCAAGCGTCACGATCTGAGACTGCTCAGCTACAGAAGAAATTTCATCAGCCAAGCGTAATACTTAAAGAGAACAGAAGCAAACGTATTATACATTAATTTAGAGAAGTGAGAACAATCTTTTTTATAGAAAAAAGGGAGTCCGAGCTATCAAATGTGTTTGAGTGAGAGTTATAATCTTGGCATAAACGCCGAAAAGGTTCATTTTGTTCGAAATTCGTTCTACATTGTTTCAGCAGAAGAGGTTTGAAGTGTCTCGATGTCCGAGAGGGAACGCAAAAGTTCACTTCATTCAGAAGGAATGGGCTCGAAATTGATCCATTTAAAAGTTTTGTCATAAATATCACACCAAGCATTTCCCTTCGACTAGCAAGAGTTGGAAGATTGATAAGCTTTAATCGATTAGTATAAGGTGGAAGATTAGTTAAAGAGTCCCATTGGAAATTTCTTAAGGCAAATAGTAAAAATTGTTTTTGTATTGATTCGAGACTGTCTGCATGGACTTGATAACGCGGATTCCAAATTATCGAGCCGTATTCTAATATTGGCCTAACTAATGTTGTAAAAAGTGCTTTAGTTATGTAAGGGTCGTTAAATTCTTTTGACCACCGTTTAACAAATGCAAAAACACCTTTGCCTTTATTCACTGTAGCATTAATATGAAGATTGAAACTAAGTTTGGAATCCATCATGACTCCCAAGTCAATAAAATTATTTACAGTTTCTAGACTATAGTTGTTAATTGTATATGAAGCTGGTGGCGAAACTCTCCGAGAAAAACACATGAATTTACATTTTTTGAGATTGAGCGGCATATAATTTACATTGCACCAGGTAACCAAGTGATTTAAATCCATTTGAAGCAAGGAACGTTCCTCAACCGAGGCACATGATTTGAAAAGTTTTACATCGTCTGCGTACATCAAGATTTTTGAGTATTTAATTGTACCAGATATATCGTTTATGAACAACATAAACATAAAAATATTAAAACAAAATTAAAACTTTGTATATAATGTTGCACAATTTGTGGCAACAACACAATAACATAAATAAAATAGTCAATCACTAACAACTTTTACATTTAACAGCAGATAATGATATTCCTTTTTAGCCCTTTTTTCGAAAACATAAATTTTAAATTTACATAAGCTATGCTATTGTTGTACAAAATTAAGTCATTGTAATATACACAAAATAGTATGTAAAATTTTAAACTCCTAGATAAATACTAAGGTATGTTAGGATAACACTAAACTATAAGCCTAAGAAATCTGTAAATATTATATTAGTTTGGGCAAATAAATAAACTTCAAAAAAAAAAAGTTCGTTTTTTAATATAATTTTTTTATTCGTTCTGGTTTCCTTTTTGATTTTGTTATACAAAATAATTTGGTTTCCGTTTCGCTTTTCCGAATTATGTGCGTTTCATTGGGATCCTGTTTTTGGTTTCGCACTTCGGGATTATTTCAGTTTCATTCTGACTTCAGTTTCGTTCCAGCTTCGAATTGGTTTTCGTTTAAATTTTTTTCATTGTGCAAAATATTTTCTATTTTGTTTCGTTACTGCTTTCGCTTTTTTCAAAGTTATTTTGGTTTTGCTTTCTTTCTTCAAAATGATTTCTGCTTCTTTCCTCTTTCCGGTTTGATTGAGTTGTTGATAATCATTTCAGTTTCGTTACGGTTTAAATTTTGTTTTTCAAAATTATTTAAATTTTGTTCCGTTTTTAGTTCCGTTCTTGGAAATTATTTAGTTATCGTTTCGGTTTCGGTCCTACAGATTTTATCGGCTTCGTTCCGTTTTATGTTTTGATTTCGTTTTTCATTATTATTTTTGGATCACTTTTGGCTTTCGTTTGAATTTCGCTGTGAAACATTATTTCTGTTTCGTTACGGTACTTGGATTTGGGTTTGTTCTTAAAAGTTATTTCAGTTTCGTTTTTTATCTTTGTTCTAAAAAGTTAATTCGGTTCAGGTTTCAACTTTCTTTTCATTTTTCAAAATTTGGATTTAATCTTCTTGTTCCAAGTTATAACGGTTTCGGTTTTTGTTTTGTTCTTCAAAGGTTATTCGGTTCAAGTTTCAATTAACTTTGCTGTTTTTAAAATTAATCCGGTAATCCGTTTTCAGTTCCGTTCCTTAAAATTATCAAGTTCTCGTTTCGATATCGGTCTTTCCAAAATATTTTCGATTTCAAATTTTCTTTGACTCTTCAAAACTATTTTAGGTTTGATCCAGTTTCCGAGGCTTCTTACGTTCATAAAATGTTTACGGTCTCGTTCCGGTTGCTGTTGAAAAAATGAAAACAACAAACTTTACCACAGGCAAGGTAACCAGTTTATTAGAATTGCTACATACGGTTGAGAAGGTGCAGAGGATAGCATGCCTGGGTAAGCCTAGCGCATTGAGGAGCGCACCTCAGAAAAGGTTCGACGTAATCTTTCAATTGATGCTCTACAAGTGCTCGTGCGGGGTTTGGCCGCGAAAAGGGCTCTACGACTGAGAGAGTCCTACATGTCGATGTTAGATGACATAGCAAGTGGACGAATTAAAGAAATCACAACTGCCTTAATGTCCGACACAGGTGCATTTTGCAACGATAATAGCCGGTAAATGTTGGCATATGGGATCGAATCACAGTACCAGGGCCGGATCTAATGAAAGATCGGAGTGTGTCCCGAAACATGGTTAAGCCAATAGCGACTACAAATGAGCACTTTGGAGGTGGGTGTAGTGTTTTAAAAAAGCACAAGAGACCGAGGAATTGAATCGTCCCCATATCTCAACCGCGAGATACCGAATAGGTTGGGACCAGCAAAAGATACTAAGCAGATAGGATCACACAAAAAGGTTGCGCCGTTAACCCATCTTAGAAAAACTTTACAAAAATGGTTTGAAGATTGTGGCATTGTGGTACTGTGAAAATGTGGTGATCCCGATTTTTTTCAAGATGCAGTACAACATAATTTTGAACTGCCAATAGTAAACTCCCGTGTTGGCCAGTGTTACCAGGAAATTGTGTTAAAAGACCAATTGAAAATTAAATGTCCTTTACGCTTTTAAACTGACACCAGGAAGCAAATGTCTCAAACCGAAGCTGGTGGTATGGGAGTGTATCTGCCTTGAACAACATTCTAATTGTGCAACACTATGTTAAAGAAAGTTTATGGCCTTTGTGTGTGGTAGTTCGCAACTAGTTCGTTTGACTGTAGGGTATTTATGAAGGTATTAGGAGAACTAAAAAGTTATCAAGCATGCGAGTAGAATGTGGCAAACTATATTTTCTTCCGTAACAACCACAATAATTTTAAGTGCTCGTAATACTGAACGATTTAGCGAAAATAGAAAACCCCAAAATCATAAAAGAGGCGATTTAAAAACGAGAGGGAGCGGGAAGGTGTTGGTTGAAGATTAGAAGAAAAAAGAAGAACCAACTTTTACGGAGGAGTGACACCTGACGGATATTGCATAGAATAAAATATGCATTTTAGAAAACTCTTTTTGAATACGTCTTAAAACAATTGTAACAAATCAATAAAAAGCTTGGCTAAGAACTTGTTGCAACAGAATTAAATAACAATTAAATTTAAACAGAATTTCAATTTAAATATATATGTATAAAACCTTATCTGATCATACATTTTTTAATGAGCTTTAAATTTAATAAATTGTAAATAATATGCTTGGAAGATTTTCAATTATTTATTTGTTTATCAATTTTATTTTTACTCTTTTTTATGTCACTCGTGTCCACCAAGTGAAAATGATAATTTTAATCGATGTATATCGGAACGATTTTCCGTCATCCCTTGTCAAATTTGGTTTTGAGACAAACCGGTCTCGGCGTTGTGCCATCATCAGTGTTGATTTAAGTTCTAGGTTGGGACCAGCAAAAATCTCAAAACCAAATTTGACAAGGGATGACGGAAAATCGTTCCAATATACATCATTTATCCACCCTATCGGAAAATCAACAAAACAAATAATTTTAATCCTCATAAAATAATTCGTTAGCTTAATGTGAAAATGTGCTAAGTCACTTTTTTTTTGAAAATTTTTATGTTTATGCAGTTTTAAAACTGAATTCAAAATACATCGATCACAAGAAAAAAATATTTTAATTTTTCATTTTTACGTGCTGTTTGCAATGATGTGTAAATGTGCTAAGTCGTCAGCTGTTCAAAAAAATGTGCTAAGTCATCTCCTTATTAGTAATTTCTTTGTGTGCACATTTTATTTACTTATTTAATTCATTCAGTCTAAAAGTACATATTTTGTTGTTGTTGTTGTTGTTGTATTAACGATTCAGACACTCCCCGAAGGCTGTGGGCCGATTTTGATGGTCCTCTGAAGGATATAGATCCGGTACGTTCGGGTAACAAAGCACTATTAAGGTACTAGTCCGACCATCTCGGGGACGATTTGTATGATCACATTAAACCTTCTAGGCCATCCCGTCCTCCCCACCCCCTAGTTACATGAGGAATCTGGGGTCGCCAGAGCCTCGGCTGTCAATGAAACAGGATTCGCCACGTGTAGATGAGGTTGACAATTGGGTTGGAGAATCTATATATTGCGCTGGGAACCCCTTGAGAGGGTTGTCTACACAACCCCTTGAAATTGGATTCACCCAATTCACATGCCTTTGGTGTTTGATAAATGCTTTGCGCTTACCATAATCTACTTCAATTCTTACATGTCGATAACTACATGCTTTGTTATAGACTACTTAAAAAAAAAAATGAAAACACTTCAAGCTTAAACTTATATAAGCTTTATTAAAAATTAATAACACTACTAAATCGATTTGCTATATGTATAGTGCTAGTTATAGGTTCATTCATAACATAATTCGTTTTATGAATTATTTCGATACATAATATATTATGCCGAAGATCACGCATTGGAATATATGGAATGAACAAATTAGATAAACAGAGCAATTCGTGTTAAAGTTTATTACATTATAGGCAAGCATGAGTGAGATAAAAGTTCTTCTGTCATGCAAAGCCTGAAGACCAAGCAATTTGCGCCTGCTGGTGTATGATGGGAGGCCGTCTGGCCAATGAAACATACGTAAAGCAATTTTTGTAAACATTTTATGAACTCTCTCAATTTTATAGGAGTTAGATTCATAGAAAGGATGCAGGATTTTTTTTATACTCAGTTGAGCAGAGCTCACAGAGTATATTAACTTTGATTGGATAACGGTTGGTTGTACAGGTATAAAGGAATCGAGATAGATATAGACTTCCATATATCAAAATCATCAGTATCGAAAAAAAATTCGATTGAGCCATGTCCGTCCGTCCGTCCGTCCGTCCGTTAACACGATAACTTGAGTAAATTTTAAGGGTATCTTGATGAAATTTGGTATGTGGGTTCCTGGGCACTCATCTCAGATCGCTATTTAAAATGAACGATATCGGACAATAACCACGCCCACTTTTTCGATATCGAAAATTTCGAAAAATCGAAAAAGTGTGATAATTCATTACCAAATACGGATTAAGCGATGAAACTTGGTAAGTTAGTTGAAATTATGACGCAAAATAGAAAAATGGTAAAATTTTGGACAATGGGCGTGGCACCGCCCACTTTTAAAAGAAGGTAATTTAGAAGTTTTGCAAGCTGTTATTTGGCAATCGTTGAAGATATCATGAAGAAATTTGGCAGGAACGTTACTCTTATTACTATATGTCTGCTTACTAAAAATTAGCAAAATCGGAGAACGACCACGCCCACTTTAAAAAATTTTTTTTTTTTAATTCGAATTTTAAAAGAAAAGTTAATATCTTTAGGGTATATAAGTAAATTATACCAACATTCAACTCCAGTAATGATATGGTGTAACAAAATACAAAAATAAAAGAAAATTTCAAAATGGGCGTGGCTCCGCCCTTTTTCATTTAATTTGTCTAGGATACTTTTAATGCCATAAGTCGAACAAAAATTTACCAATCCTTGTGAAATTTGGTAGAGGCTTAGATTCTAGGACGATAACTGTTTTCTGTGAAAAAGGGCGAAATCGGTTGAAGCCGCGCCCAGTTTTTATACACAGTCGACCGTCTGTCCTTCCACTCGGCCTTTAACACGATAACTTGAGCAATCGATATATCTTTACTAAACTCAGTTCACGTTCTTATCTGAACTCACTTTGTATTGGTGTAAAAAATGGCTGAAATCCGACTATGACCACGCCCACTTTTTCGATATCGAAAATTACGAAAATTGAAAAAAATGCCATAATTATATACCAAATACGAAAAAAGGGAGGAAACATGGTAATTGTATTGATCTATTGACGCAAAATATAAAAAAAAAAAAAATAAATGTAAGGCGCGATAACCTCCAAAGAGATCTAAGGCCGAGCTTCTCTTCCAAGTTGCGTCGTGCTCTTCTTGATTTTCCCTACAAATTGGCCGGACGGGACCTACAGCGCTTGCCAAACACTGCCGAGGGGCGACCCCGCTTAGAAAAATTTTCTTCTAATTTAAAAACCTTATTTCTAAAATTTTGATGTTGCTTTGCCCGGGGTTCGAACCCAGGGCATACGGTGTGGTAGGCGGAGCACGCTACCATCACACCACGGTGGCCGCCAATATGGACGCAAAATATAACTTTAGAAAAAAACTTGGTAAAATGAGTGTGACACCTACCATATTAAGTAGAAGAAAATGAAAAAGTTTTGCAGGGCGAAATCAAAAGCCCTTGGAATCTTGGAAGGAATACTGTTCGTGGTATTACATATATAAATAAATTAGCGGTACCCGACAGATGAAGTTCTGGATCACCCTGGTCCACATTTTGGTCGATATCTCGAAAACGCCTTCACATATACAACTAAGGGCCACTCCCTTTTAAAACCTTCATTAATACCTTTAATTTGATACCCATATCGTACAAACGAATTCTAGAGTCACCCCTGGTCCACCTTTATGGCGATATCTCGAAAAGGCGTCCACCTATAGAACTAAGGCCCACGCTCTTTTAAAATACACATTAACACCTTTCATTTGAAATCCATATCGTACAAACGAATTCTAGAGTCACCCCTGGTCCACCTTTATGGCGATATCTCGAAAAGGCGTCCACCTATAGAACTAAGGCCCACGCCCTTTTAAAATACTTATTAACACCTTACAACTAAGGGCCACTCCCTTTTAAAACCCTCATTAATACCTTTAATTTGATATCCATATCATACAAACACATTCTAGAGTCACCCCTGGTCCACGTTTATGGCGATATCTCGAAAAGGCGTCAACATATAGAACTAAGGCCCACTCCTTTTTAAAATACTCATTAACACCTTTCATTTGATACCCATATCGTTCAAACAAATTCTAGAGTCACCCCTGGTCCACCTTTATGGCGATATCTCGAAAAGGCGTACCTATAGAACTAAGGCCCACGCTCTTTTAACATACTCATTAACACCTTTCATTTGAAACCCATATCGTACAAACGAATTCTAGAGTCACCCCTGGTCCACCTTTATGGCGATATCTCGAAAAGGCGTCCACCTATAGAACTAAGGCCCACGCCCTTTTAAAATACTCATTAACACCTTTCATTTGATACCCATATTGTACAAACGCATTCTAGAGTCAACCCTGGTCCACTTTTATAACGATATTCCGAAAAGGCGTCCACCTATAGAACTAAGGCCCACTCCCTTTTAAAATACTCATTAACACCTTTAATTTGATACACATGTCATACAAACACATTCCAGGGTTACCCTCGGTTAATTTTCCTACATGGTTATTTTCCCTTATGTTGCCACCATAGCTCTCAACTGAGTATGTAATGTTCGGTTACACCCGAACTTAACCTTCCTTACTTGTTGAATTTAAATATAAATTATTTTCTGCGCACCATCCGGCAAGAGTCCCGATCAGAACTGTTAGAAATAGTTTGACAAAAAAAAATATAATTTTTTGTGAAATATATAGTGTTAGTGTTTTATTTCAATCATTAAAGGTGAGGAGTGATGGGAAAACATATTGAGTAAAAAGTGCTAAGTCAGGAGAAAAATTTTGTTTTGAGTGTGGAAATTGTGCTAAGTCATAAAATAGCTGCTGGGTTGGCATACATGATTTTTATTTATCTTTTTCAAAGCTTTTACAATCAAAAGCATTGCAATTAAGGTATCCTCATTCACAGTTTTGAAAAAAGAAAGCTATTTAGAAAATTATTCATTTTTTTTCGTCTCCTGTAAAATTCGTAAAAGTTGACTTAGCACATTTTCACATTAAGCTAACGAATTGCTGATTGGAATTTTGTGTGCGTATGTAGCATATTAGACCGTATCGAAAACGGTAGTTTGATAACCATAAACAAGTTTCGCTGAACACCCTTGGTTGCATTTCTTCGAAATGTCTCGACATTAATAAAACGATCATACAGTTTTTTACAACATTTGGTTTGAACCCCAAAATTGACGAAAAAAATTATTTAAAAAATTAAATAAATTAATTTTTCTGCGAAAAATTACTCTTTCCAATTAGAATTGCGAACGTTTGAGTGATTGTGATTTTTTTCCGAACTTCATTGCAAAAGTACTTTATAAATTATAATACTAGAAAATCACTTTTTACACCGCCTATTATAGATATTTTTGTTCTCCTTCTGTGGTGTATTCATACAGAAATTTCATCATAATACATAAATCCCTTATTATAATTAAAAATGTGTTCAATTTTCGTTTCAATTACATTTATTTTTATGGCATTTTTACAGCATTTTTTACCTTTCGTTAGTTATTTTGTATTTCCATTGATTATCCGGTGCTTTCTGATGCATGCCGCCTTCACATATAAAAAATAATGGAAAACAATTAAATTAAAATTATTAACAGTATTATGGTATATCTAACAATTGGAACTGTGCAGGCATTTTAAGCAGACAGAAAAATATGAGTAATTTAAATTTAAATAAAATAAAAGAACAGTGAAAACAAGTGAAGGTGTCTAAGTTCGGGTGTAACCGAACATTATATACTCAGCGTGAGCTTCAATTGTACATTTCATTTCAGATAAATTACTTTTCTACAAACACAGCCCGTTTAAAAAGATATGTCTCCCCATTTCCTCTTACAATAAAACTTGATAAGTGAAATGTCATTGATTCAAAACTTTTTTTTGCTAAGTTATAGCTTATTATTCATTATTATTTATAATTATTGGTCTTTAACCGATCCCGTCCATTTTTACTAGAAATATTTTCTGCTATAAGGGAAATATGTGTACACAATTTAATTACGTTAATTTTTCTTCGAGTTATGGCTCCCGAAACATAGAAAATTGCTTAGTCATAAAAGGGGCGGTGCCACGCCCATTTTTTTAATTTCAAGTTTTTCCTATTTATTGTTATAAATCCACTTGGGAAATGAAATACCATTTATATAAAGCTCTTTTTCCAAAGATATAGCTTATTTTATTCGTCCACGACCCTTTTAAAAATCTTTTATATAAAAGTGGGCGTGGTCCTTAACCGATTTCGTTTATTTTTTTTTTTAAGCATTCCTTATTGTAAAGACAACCTCTGCCGAATTTTGTTACGATAGGTTTCCCAATTTTTGATTTATGTTTAATAATATTTGTTAAATTGATTTTATCCCAAGTGGGCGGTACCACGCCCATTTTGAAATTTTTTTTCAGATTTTTATCAAGGCTTTCAATATCAGTCCACACGTCAAATTTGAACATTCTAGGTCTATTATTTACTAAATAATCAGGTTTTTTGTGTTTTTCAAAATGTTATATATATAAAAAGTGGGCGTGGTTATCATCCGATTTCACTCATTTTCTATACCAATCTATTCTCGGTCAAGATAAGCTCGTGTACCAAATTTGGTGAAGAAATCTCAATATTTACTCAAGGTATCGCTTATGGCTCCATCAAATTTTTTTTCAATACTGATTATTTTGATATATGGAAGTCTATATCTATCTCGATTCCTTTATACCTGTAAAACCAACCGTTATCCGTGCAAAGCACTCTGAGTATAAAAAAAAAATGAAAAACAAATGAAGCTCAAAAGGCTTGCACATATACCCGCTAAATTTTTGTTTGCATTAAAATTTCATTTTTAGCACTAAAGGCTAGTTCAAGTTCACTTTAACTTTGCAAGTTAACTAAAGTAAAGTATATATGGGGTATTCCATCCCATTTCGACCAATTTTGAACCCGACCCCTTTAGAATTGGCTGAAAGTTTTTCTTCTTTTTCTAGCTTACGAAAGACGTTTTTCAGAATTTTTTCAAATTTTTTCATCCAACTCAAAAAAAGTTATGAAATTTTTAAAAAAACACCGTTTTTGTTTTCAAAATGCTATAACTTTTTCAAAAATTGACCGTTTGGGATCTTTGTTTTTTTTTTTAAATTTGTTTTTAAATGTACTTTTCGGAAAAAATACAATGGGATGGAATACCCCATATATAGTACTATGAGAGTTGGTTAACATTTTTCTGTGAATAAAGATTTTCAAATGACTATATGGGTTTCTAAACTAGATACTTAGAAGAATCGATTGGTAAAAAATTCGCTTCAATTGAATGAGCCGTACTTATGGCCCCTAAAAAATAAGGGTCCGGATTTAACTTTTATTTTCGGACTTATAAAAAAAAGTACGTTAGTTTCAGACAAAAAAGTAAACGTCCGAGAGAATTTTTTTAACAACTTTTATTATAATCGCTTTTATATATATACAATGTGGGTCCCTGGGCTTATACTTTAAGTCGAAGATATGTTAAATAAATTTACGGTGCGTGAAATTTTCATAAAACTCCCCCTTTATTAAACACTATGAACACATTCAGTCTATGTGATGTCTTTACTAACCAGCCAGTTCATCCCCCTCTATTAACAAGTACGTACCTTTATCAAACCAATGGTTTTATTGGGTACACCGCCACCAAAAACCGTAGTTTCTGCCATCTAAGTGATATTGTTCCGTAAAACCGCACCCTGCAGCGCTGTCCTGGTGCAGCTGACTTACAGTTTAAATAAATTAAAAATATGCTTTAAAGTTATAACTTACGCTATTTATATTCCACAATATTTTCATTGTTCGCTAAAGTTTTATATTGAACTTGAAAGCCATCATATTGGTAATGTATGAAAATCGCTTAAATGCTCACCCAAATATGTATATGGAATCTCCGTTGAAATACCTTGAAAGGCAATTAAGTAATAAAACTAAACGAATGTCTTATATTTATACTCAGTTGAGCAGAGCTCACAGAGTATATTAACTTTGATTGGATAACGGTTGGTTGTACAGGTATAAAGGAATCGAGATAGATATACACTTCCATATATCAAAATAATCAGGATCGAAAAAAAATTTGATTGAGCCATGTCCGTCCGTCCGTCCGTTAACACGATAACTTGAGTAAATTTTGAGGTATCTTGACGAAATTTGGTATGTAGGTTCCTGGGCACTCATCTCAGATCGCTATTTAAAATGAACGATATCGGACTATAACCACGCCCACTTTTTCGATATCGAAAATTTCGAAAAATCGAAAAAGTGCGATAATTCATTACCAAAGACGGATACAGCGATGAAACTTGGTAGGTGGGTTGAACTTATGACGCAGAATAGAAAATAAGTAAAATTTTGGACAATGGGCGTGGCACCGCCCACTTTTAAAAGAAGGTAATTTAGAAGTTTTGCAAGCTGTAATTTGGCAGTCGTTGAAGATATCATAATGAAATTTGGCAGGAACGTTACTTGTATTACTATATGTATGCTCTATAAAAATTAGCAAAATCGGAGAACGACAACGCCCACTTTAAAAAAAATTTTTTTTAAAGTGAAATTTTTACAAAAAATTTAATATCTTTACAGTATATAAGTAAATTATGTCAACATTCAACTCCAGTAATGATATGGTGCAACAAAATACAAAAACAAAAGAAAATTTCAAAATGGGCGTGGCTCCGCCCTTTTTCATTTGATTTGTCTAGGATACATTTAATGCCATAAGTCGAACAAATATTTACCAATCCTTGTGAAATTTGGTAGGCGCTTAGATTCTAGGACGATAAATGTTTTCTGTGAAAAAGGGCGAAATCGGTTGAAGCCACGCCCAGATTTTATACACAGTAGATCGGCTGTCCTTCCGCTCGGCCGTTAACACGATAACTTGAGCAAAAATCGATATATCTTTACTAAACTCAGTTCACATAATTATCTGAACACACTTTGTATTCGTGTAAAAAATGGCCGAAATCCGAATATGACCACGCCCACTTTTTCGATTTCGAAAATTACGAAAAATGAAAAAAAAGCCATAATTCTATACCTGTTCAAGCAACCTTGAACATTTTTTCTTATTTACAGGATAATAGTAGTTAACCGATTTGTAAATACAGTCCACTGTTAGAAACTATATTTTAGCGATTGAGCGACCTATTTAAACAAAGATAAGACAATCACGCACAAACACATGTAAATTAACCTTTGTAAATATTTATGTATACAACAACAAATTATAAGAAAGCTAGGATAAGACAAGTGTATATAAAGTAAGATAATTTGTAAATAAATCAGAATTCTTTGAACTCTCAAACCAAGCACTTCTTATTATAATACAAACTGCTTCCCCCCACCAGAGGTAAGGGGCATTTATTGTAACGTTTGAGAATGTATTTAGCTTCTCATTAAAAACATTGTTTTGCTTCTTTAAAGTATTCTTTGGTTCCCCCCCCAGCGGTAAGGGCCAAAAAATTACTTTTGGTATATGGCAATTTACGACTGCCTTATATTTGAGACCCTTACAAAATCTCAAGGAAGCTACTCAACATTCAATACCAAATAGAAATTTTTTCGTATTTGGTATAGAATTATGGCATTTTTTCATTTTTCGTAATTTTCGACACCCAAAAAGTGGGCGTGGACCTAGTCGGATTTCGGCCATTTTTTATACCAAGATAAAGTGAGTTCAGAGAAGTAAGTGAACTAATTTTAGTAAAGATATATCGATTTTTCTCAAGTTATCGTGTTAACGGCCGAGCGGAAGGACAGGCGGTCGACTGTGTATAAAACTGGGCGTGGCTTCAACCAATTTCGCCCATTTTCATAGAAAACAGTTATCGTCATAGAATCTATGCCCTACTAAATTTCACAAGGATTGGTTAATTTTTCTTCGACTTATGGCATTAAAAGTATTCTGTACAAATTAAATGAAAAAGGGCGGAGCCACGCCCATTTTTAAATTTGCTTTTTTTTGTATTCTGTTGCACCATATTATTACTGGAGTTGAATGTTGACATAATTTACTAATATAATGTAAATATATTAAATTTTTTGTTAAAATTTGACTTAAAATTTTTTTCTACTTTTCTATTTTGCGTCATAAGGTCAATCAACCTACCAAGTTTCATCGCTTTAGCCATATCTGGTAATGAATTATCGCACTTTTTCGGTTTTTCGAAATTTTCGATATCGAAAAAGTGGGCGTGGTTATAGTCCGATCTCTTTCATTTTAAATAGCGCTCTGAGATGAGTGCCCAGGAACTTACATGCCAAATGTCATTAAGATACCTCAAAATTTACTCAAGTTATCGTGTTTACGGACAGACGGAGGGACGTATATGGCTAAATGAATTTCTTTCTTCGCCCAGATCATTTTGATATATAGAAGTCTATATCTATCTCGATTAGTTTATGTCGTTACGGATTACCTTTATGCCAGCAAAATTAATATACTCTGTGAGCTTTGCTCAGCTGAGTATAAAAAAGTGTCTAACACCTCTTAGACCTCGAAGCAGCCTACAATAATCTTAATTACGAAAATGTCAACGCTAGTTTATAATCTTAATTTTAGGCTAAGAAAATTGCAATGTCGGTTCATAGTTTTCAAATGAAATTCAGAGAATTCCAATTCTTGTTCTGCATATTAAAGATCGACCTCAGAATATTTTAGGCGGGTTCCTACTACCAGGAATATGACGTTTGGGGACCAGCCAATAAAAACAATCACCTTAACAAAATATCTGGGATTGAGGTAAGCCAGTTAGCTCACCTTCCCGGATCACATACGAGGAGCCTGCGAAAGATTTGCGTGCACAATAGCGAATTTGAGTAGATTAATGGCAAATGATGAAACGGTTCTGCGAGTGTTCAAGAGAAAAGTTCTTCGAAAGGTTTATGAACCTCTACGCATTGGCAATGGCGAGTACCGAAGAAGATTTAACGATGAGCTGTACGAGGTATACGCAGCCATCAACATAGTCCAGCGAATTAAAACGCAGCGGCTGCGCTGGCTAGGCCATGTTATGCGAATGAAAGATGACGGTCCGGCCAAGAAATTGTTTCTATCAGAACCCGCCTCTGGAAGCAGAGGTAGAGGGCGGCCCCCACTCCGTTGCAGGGACCAGGTGGAAAACGATTTAAACTCCCTTGTTGTGACCAATTGGCGCCGGTTAGCAGAGAGAAGGAGCGACGGGCGTGCCTTGTTGGACGGCCATAACCGGTTAAACGGTTAAGCGCCAATTAAGTAAGTAAGTAATGGCAAATACAGGTGGTCCATAGCCAGGTATTAGGAAGCTGCTTGCATCAGCCTCGGATAATATACTCTTATACGGTGCAGAAATCTGGGCGGACGCATGAAATACCGGAATAACCGAATCACCCCCCCATCGGCCCAGCGCTGCGAACAGCTTTATCTTACCACACGGTCTCGGCTGAAGCTGTTGTGAAGAATCGATTCGACGCTGGCAAGAATAGTGGAGCAACAGCAGCGTTGAAAAGTGGACTAGGGAACTAATCGCTGAACTGGATCCATGGTTAAAGCGACCACACGGAGAGGTAGACTTTTACCTGACTCAGTTTCTAACCGGACACGATTATTTCCGCAAGTACCTGCACAGAAGGCAAGGTTTATAACCCGAGCTGCCTGTACTGTGGGAATATAAACGATACACGCCACACCTTTTTTCATGCGTGCACTTCTCCGATCAGCGAAGGACGGTAGAAGAAATACTTGGCGTCCTATCCCCGGGCAGTGTCATCAAAAGCATGATATGCCGAAGCGGCAGATGAGCTACGGTCCGCACATATACTTTTCAGTAAACGAGAAAACGGGTGCTAGCCCATTATCGAGAGAGTAGCCATGGAGCTCGGGGACCGCGCACCCGTACCCGTTATTGCTAAACGCAATCCGTGGTACGGGGATTTGCGTCGGCGGTGGGAGGTTAGGTTTTCGAGGGTAGCCTTTCATGGAAGAAGTGATTCCGACACTGGGATATTGTCGCAGTGAGACTTGAATATTCCGGTCAGAGAGCATTTCTTCTTCCACAAACCTAAAAAAAAAGTTCAGTACTCCCATTTCTAATTCATAAAGTTTCGATTCATACACAGAAACTTCCAATCAAAACTCGAAAAAATAATACTCAATTTAGAATTTCCATTAGAAAATTTCTATTCACGTTCGTAATTTTCACCTTCTACCTCGAAATCGGACACTTAATATCCAAATTCAGAAATTACAACTCAAATAAGAACACTTCAATTTAGATTAAAAAATTAAAATTCATTTTCAAATTGTTTATATAAAGTTCAGAAATTTAAATTCATTTTCAAAAAATGGAAACTTTAATTAGCATTCACCATTAGAAATCCACAAAATGGCAAATTCAAATTCAGAAAATTACAATTAATGTTCAGAGTTTCAAATTTAAAGTCAGATAATTGCAATTTATTAAGAAAGTTTTGACTCGAGTTCATTTTCTACTTCAAATTCAGAAAATTACAATTTCGGAAAATGGCAATTCAAATTTAGAAAACTACGCCCTTGTTTAAAAAAACTACAATTTCAGAATTTCCAATTTAAACACAGAAAGTTGCATTTCATAGCACATAGAGCAGAGCCGTGGAATGAAAAACTGAACGCATTTCTTAGGCTCTGCTTAGAGAACAGCAACCCTGCAAAAATCGTTGGATCATGTGGTCCACTGGAGTACTTACCATTATACTCCACTTTAATGCAGCAATGGACCAACTCATGTTTCTACACGAACATATTGTAAGCCGATCATTGCTCGTTTTTAACGATTGTAATCACTACACTATGTTTATTGGGCTGTGGATACTCCATGAATTACTCTGATGTAACGCAGAGCTGGAGTATATGGTCCAGTCCTAGGACATCGCAATGTTAATCGGACCATATTTTTTGTATGAATTGTGGTTAATTTTTGGAGCACTTGGTTGGTCCATAGCCCTGCAAAAATCATTGGACCATGTGGTCCACTGGAGAACTTACCAATATACTCCACTGTAATGCAGCAATGGACCAATTAATGTTTCTACACGAACATATTGTAAGCCGATCATTGCTCGTGTTTAACGATTGTAATCACTACACGATGTTTATTGGACTGTGGGTACTCCATGGATTACTCTGATGTAATGCGGAGCTGGAGTATATGGTCCAGTCCTAGGACATCGCAATGTTAATTGGACCATATTTTTTGTATGAATTGTGATTAATTTTGGAGCACTCGGTTGGTCCATAGCGAGTACTGCATACATGCATGCATGGAGTACTCGCGATTTTTGCAGGCAGCGAGTACTCTATACATGCATGCATGGAGTACTCGCAATTTTTGCAGGGAAATAGCAGAACAAAAACTACGAACGATGTTATTTGTAGCCGAGCGACCTAAAAAAAAAACTGTATTACTACATACATATGTATGTGCTCCGTTCGACCTTCGTCATAGTTGTGGAAACCATTGTGGGGTTACTACCGTAAGTGTATTGTTTCGTTGTCATTTCGTGAAAATGCTAGGGCCGTACGGGACAATTTCGAGGAAATATGACATGGTTTTGGGGACTATTTCAGGGTAAATTAAGATGGCAACGGGTTAATTTCTGTACCATTTAAGGCTTGTTTCGGAATGGACATTTCGTGGTTATTTCGGTGTCACATAGAGTTGGTCTTTAGGGCTATATCTGGATTATTTAAGATTTATTTCGTAACGGTTTTAGGGATTATTTCGTTGGTCTTCGGGATTATTTCGAGCTCATTTCGGTACATATTGGAGACTATTTCGAGGTTCTACCGAGGTTATTTCAAGATTATGTAAGGGCCACTCTGTATCACTTCTAGGTCATTTCGAAATCAATTTGGGGTGACTTCGTATTGATTTTAGGGACTATTATCTGTTCAATGGGGGTAATTTTGTAATGCTTTTGAGAACTCTTTCGGGTAATAACGAAGCCACTTCTACTCTTATATCATTTTAGGGTGATTTGTAGTAATTTCGTGTTTATTTTGAAGTAGTCCAATATC
Source organism: Eurosta solidaginis (assembly GCF_040869045.1). NCBI lineage: Eukaryota > Metazoa > Arthropoda > Insecta > Diptera > Tephritidae > Eurosta > Eurosta solidaginis. Next base: position 202,978,690 of record NC_090323.1, on the reverse strand, counting down.
CTTTCGGGGGAATTTCGGGATCATTTGGCGATCACTTACAGGATTATTCCCATCACGCATAAAAGAAATAGTTTTAGTTGAAATGTTGACGCTGTTTTCGTAAAACTGCATTGGGTGATGTGTAATAATTTTGCTAATTTTCTTCCACAAATCCATTCTTCTCCACACATTAAATTCACACACTGTACCGCTTGCGTCATAACTGACCCTCTCTTCTCCTCGTTGGACTTCGCTACCAATTGACTTGGCTGTCTGTCTGTCGAACTATCGGTGGACAGCTATACTTTTTTTGGTCGGCACGTTGGCGGTTCCTATCAAACGACTATTAGATTAAACACTTCATATAATTAGAAACAATTGATAATGTCAAGCCACTAAACGAATACTAAAAGAGTGTCAAATGTGCGTGTGAGAATTCAGCGATGTGTGCTGTCATATATGGATGTGGGTCTCACACGCATACATATGTGCACTCATTTAATTGAGCCATATAATAAAAAACTAGAGAATTCAAATATAACTTCTTTGAGTTTCTTTTAATGATAAAGTAAGTTGAGGGAACATCAAATGTTTTCAAAAGAGGTATCATATGGACAACCTTGAAAGCTTCTAAACCAATGGACATATAGCAGTGACAATTTTTATCAAATTTCGTTAGTTAAGTTCTTCGTTTTTAATTTTCGATGTTTTAAGAGAAAACTTTCATGAATTTATTTACTGAAACTATGCAAAACAATATCAAAAACGTTTTCGAAAAAAAAATCAAATAAATAAAGCCATACGCCTCTAGTATGAAAGAAAATATTAAACGTTCTTTGAACAAAAAAAAATCCAAAATCAATGCGATTTTTTACAGATCTATGCTTGTGCTTTGACTATAATAGAATGGGCTACAAAACTGCATACTCGAGAAATTCAAAATTTTCGTGAATATTTTCTCGAATTTTCGAATTTTTTCGAAAACATTTTTACACTGGTTTGTGTTGTTTCATTTACAAAATTTATGAAAATTTATCTTTAATCGTCAAAAATATATCAAGAAGAATTCAATTGACGAAATGTGATAACAACTATTTAACATATTTTCATGGTCCCTGCTTTATATAATACAACTGGAATTAAGCGCTGTCACTATCACTCCATTTACTCTTGTTCTCAATACTCTGAAAACTTTATATATTAAAAACTATAAAAATTATTTATTTGCAAAACTGAAGTATTATTTACGAGTATGAAAAATAAATAAAATGAAAACTGGAAGTGATAGCAAATAAATAGTTCCATTTAATATTCTATCAAAAAAAATATATAATTTATAAAACACTTTTTTTTGCTTTCAATTTTGCAGAGATAACGTAATATTGTCGAGGAGGCAAAACTATGAAAGACCGCTTGGCTTAGCCGTCAGTATTGAATTGAAAAGTTGTGAATGCAGTTGAAGCATAACGCGCGAAGCAACAAACGGTTCTGTGGAAGTCGGATTAGAGAACGTGGTGGTATGAAAAAATAAATAAAAAAAGGAGAAATGAAAAGCTCAAATGAAACACGAAAAGCGTTGGATGAACGAAGCTTGAAATGGGGGGGATACTCGTAAATATTTTATTGGTGCAAAATAAATAATCCGCAAACATATGAAATGTGGCTTAATGTGCAATGAAAAGTGACAATGAACGACAGCCTGTTGAAAAAAAAAAACAAAAAAAAAACAATAAATACTAAAGACTATCTGTGTTTATCTTCAAAAACAAAGTAAAAACATATACAATAAAAATAAAATAAACATTTTTTTTAGCGTTCCAAATAATTCGGATTTTATTTCATGTATGATTTCGAGATGAAGCTTAACAACTCGCAACATGTGGATTGTCACACGAATGCGATTAACTACAATCTAAATATGGTTGCAGACAACAACAGCAACAAAAATATGTTACTAAGATATGCGATACACTAGTTGAAAAAAAGGAAAAAAACAACAATTTTGTGAAAAACGGTCATAGCGCATGCGCAACAGCAAAATTTGACGTCATATCAAATACCGTACAAAGCAAAACAAATGATTAAAAAATATAAATAAAATAAAAGAGAAACGTTTCGTATGAATTAGAGGCTAGAGTGAGATTTTCAGGAACTGCAAAGATCATATTTTTTTTCTAAGAATAATATTTTCTGTTGAGGACAGTTATTATTGGAAAAAAGTGATGAAAATATCACACAATATAAAATTAGTAATATTAATAAAATGTAACAATGAAAACTAAATAAGTTATAATGAAGCGTTAAAAAATAAAAAAAAAATATTGCAGCATAATAAAATAAATAAATTAGAGCGAGATTCTCGAATCTCGAAATACTCGTAAAGCTCGCGAGCTTCTCGAAATTCTATTTAATCGATGCATTGGCTGTTTTATATAGAGCTTACGATAGCAATAAATACAAAAAAAAAAATAAAACAAAAAAAAAAAAAATGGTATGAATTAAGCAGGGATTGGCCTCATTGCTTTTAAATATATGAAAATATATAATATATAATTTATTTAAAAATTTGGAAACATTTTAAACAACGCGACATCAGAACGGACAAGGCGACGCTGTTTCGATTATACCTTGTGAATCTCTTCAAAGCCTTTTCTCACGGGAGTGGGATTTGAACCCGTACTACTACGGTGGTTGACGTGTTACAAACGCATTCAGCCAGGTCATGCCTTAGTTGCTGTAAACTATATCCCAAATATAATTATTAGAAGTGTAAACAGTAAGATGTTAGCGAAAAAAAAAAAACCAAATGAAGCCGAAAAGATATAAAAATTAAAAAAATTTATGAAAAATTATTAATGAAATTAAAAAATCGAAATATATAAAACAAAATTAAGAAAAATAAAATAAAATAAATTAAACAAATAAAATAAAATAAAGTAACAAAAAACAAAATTAAATGGAATGAGGAAAAATAAAATGCGATAAAATAGAATAAAAAAAAATCAATTTGAATAAAATGAAATGAAATAAAATAAAATAGAATAAAATTTAATTCAATAAAAAATAAAATAAAATACCAATAAAGAAAATAAAATGAAACACAAAGGTAAAACAAATAAATAAATTAAAACAAAAAAATTAAATAAAATAAAGAAAATAAAATCAAATACACAATCTTAAAATTAAATATAAAATAAAACAAAATTGGATATAAAATAGAACCAAACAAATTTAAATAAAATAATAAAATAAAATAATATAAAATAAAATTAAATAAAATAATATAAAATAAAATAATATAAAATAAAATAAAACTAAAACAAACAAAATAAAAAAAAAACAAATAAAATAAAAAAATAAAATAAATTAACTTAAATTAAACACAAAATACAATAAAATTTAATTAATTTCATAAAATAAAATACAAAAATAAATTTAATTAATTTCATAAAATAAAATAAGAACGAAAAAAATAAATTAATAAAAAATAAATTAACATTTCAATTAAGTTAAATTTATATGAAGTGCGTTGAGTTAAATTGAAATTAATTCGATTGAATTAAATAACTGAAAATTTGAATTGAATTAAGGAATTGAACTAACCTGAATTTTATGTTTTTAAAATTAATTCAGTTCAATAGAATTAAATTGGACTAAACCAAACTAAGTTGAATGAAACTGAGTTAAATTTGAACGAATTGTAATATTTAATTGAGTTAGTTGCTTAACAACTATAAAATGTATTAATTAAATTTACAGACAATTAGTTCTAATTGATTACTCATATTTAATACTTTCAGTGCCATAAGACTGCCATATAAAACAGAAGTATGTAAAAATACAAAATTATCTAAAACAATCAAAACAGTTTCAAAACATATCCAACTGCTGCCAATTCATATAATTTAATGACTTAGTAGCAGAAACCGTTATGCGCAAAACGATAACGCCACCACCGACTTAAGGTTCCAAGTAAAACAACACAAATATAAAATAATAATCTTTGTACATTAGAACTACTAAAAATAAAAAAGAAATCAACAACAAATCTCATACCAAATGACAATATCAAATCGATTGAATCGTCGGCGCAACCTTAAGAACAGTAATAACGGCAATAGCGACGACATTGCCGACACTGAACTATTACTGATAACAGAGACAGCAAGAACAACGCCAACTAAAACTACAACTGATAACTCAAGCTCCAAAATTGAGGACAATGCTACACGTGCCAGTGAGCCGAGCGGGCGTATAAAACGTTTACAGCGACGTTCATCAACAACAAAGCTCAGTTCACATACATCAAACGAGAAAGTGACAACAAAAACAGCAACAAAAGAAACAAAAATGAGCGCTGGTTACGCTACAAAAATGGAGGAGAGCTCAAGCGGAAATGTGAGGAGTGCGATGATGACGAGAAGTCGAATGAATAATTTTTTGCCGGGTAAATCGCTGAAATACGAGCGACTCATAGATCAACCAAAACATGCTACAACAATAGCGGCAACGACGCCAACAAAGGCAAACGATGACAGAGAATACATAGCTACACTAAATACCAACGGTAATGAGTGGTTGCCAGATCATTGGCGCATGAATGATCAGACGTCAACATCAGCTGCGTGGATGCCCGCATTTAGAGATGCAACAGCGGCAGAGCTAAGAAATTGGCAAACCGATTTGAAAGGCGCGGAAATGCATTTATTACAAACAACGGACGCAACCACAAACACAACCACAGTGATGGGTAAAACCTCAGCGGCTATGGCGGATGTAATGAATGCGAATATTTACGCGCATACAAATTCGGCTTCCAAAGCTGTTGGCAGTGGACGACGAGGAGGAAATGCAAATGGAAGTGAGGTTGGTGGTAAAGGTGGTGGAGTGGATGCTAATGGCTGGAGTGGCATTTATCAACAGCAGCATCCGCATCCGTTACGACAAATTCCAGCGTCCACAGCATTAACAAAACCAACGAGAATATCACCAACAAAACGTGCTAACAATGAACGCAGCGCGGGTGAAATTGTTGGCGGAAACCAGGCAACCGGTAATGGCAACAGTTATGGCAGCAATAACAACTACAGTAAAAACGACGAAGACTACGCTGTTAATAACTTACAATATTTTGGCAATGGCATGGACTCATCTGCATCCGACACGGATGCGCTGCTGAGTCTGAACTTTGACAGTCGAACCTCCTCAGTTGCTTTCAACTCCCACCAACATGCGCATCATCATCACCTGCCACAACAACCACCCACCAATAGCAGGCATAGCAATAGCAAAGACAACAATTTAACGCGCAGCTCCAAAGGCTTTTATTATACCTCAGACCCTAGTCATAACTTTGATCCACACTCAACATCACAAGAACACACACCATTGTACTATGAATCCGCGTTAATGTCTGCGACGACAACGGCGTCCACTTCCTCGCCATATACACGTTCTTCCTCTTCACCCGCCGATTTATTTAATGCGAATGGTTCGAGCTCTTTGGGGTCATCATCTGCTGCCATTGCAATGGCGTGTAATTGTTGCAGTAATTTAATTGCTCGTTGCTGCTTTGGCATGCCATTGTTAAAAGCCATCAATGTACGACGTTGTGTGTTGGCTCTATTCGCTATAACGGTTGTTACAATTTTTTATTACACTCATTACGTAGATACGGGCGTTTTTGTTGGGTAAGTGAATTTGTTGAAAGTCATGGCTAAAGAGAGAGAGAGGGAGAGAGAGAGAGCAAGTGGAAAACTGTATATTCATATATTCCATATTAAATTTTAATTGTTTATATTCTTGCAAACGTAAGAGAAAGAATGTGTAATTTCAGCATACTTATGTATTCAATTTAATTCGACAATTTTAAATAGGTGGCAACTTCCTTAAAAAATAGTTTTCATATTAAATTTATTTGCTTCACACTGAAAATGTAGTACTAATTCTAGTAAGTGTTAAATGATATTTAACGAATTTAGTGAAATTCCGCTTATTTGCAACCTTCTACTAACGTTCGAATCATAAAAAAATAAATAAATGTAAGGCGCGATAACCTCCGAAGAGATCTAAGGCCGAGCTTCTCTTCCAATTTGCGTCGTGCTCCTCTTGATTTTCCCTACAAATTGGCCGGACGGGACCTACATGTTTTATGCCGACTCCGAACGGCATCTGCAAAGCAGATGAGTTTTCACTGAGAGCTTTTCATGGCAGAAATACACCCGGAGTGCTTGCCAAACACTGCCGAGGGGCGACCCCGCTTAGAAAAATTTTCTTCTAATTGAAAAATCTTATTTCTAAAATTTTGATGTTGCTTTGCCCGGGAGTTGAACCCAGGGCATACGGTGTGATAGGCGGAGCACGCTACCCATCACACCATGGTGGCCGCCACGTTCGAATCATAAACTGTTGAATAAATAACTCCATCATTCAATAATGCAAAATGGCCTCTATTAAAGTACTTCATAATAACACTTCTACTTCTCGACAGATAGCCTGCTTAAATCAAACTCATTCTGATTCTCAGCTTTACCTCCTTTTATATTCTGTGATTTCCTCGTTCGCATACTTCTAGGATTTTCTATTTCTAGAATTTACTACTCGTTTACCAGCTATAAATTTCTCAACTATAACTACAGTTGCGCGATGATTATAGCTTCTCGCATAGCCCATGCGCGTGTGTATGTGAGTGATACTTCCACAGATGATTGCCTACTTTTCGGAGTATCTCAGATGTAGCATATGTTTGTGCTGTTCTCTCTGCTGCTTGTCTGGACATATGTGTAGACATAATGATTATTTTTTTTACGTACATACAAGTGTGGCAGCTTTATTTATTGTTGTTGTGGCTTTATTTACTTAGTTTTAGATTAGTGATGTGAGTATCATTTAGTGTCACTAATATTCGTAACAATATTAAAGTCAGCTTTTTAACCAAATATCATCTATTTAAGTTTATTTCGAAATTTAGGGCCCAATTATGTAAAACACAGTTTGCGGCGCAGGTACCTCGTCTAGTAATCGCAATCATACTCCAAGGTGGCCAAAGGAAATATAGTTAGTTTGCGCCGTATTGCAAAGAAAACTATTAAAGCAGAGTTGCCATCCAACTATAATTTTATTTTATGTTTTACGTATTCCCTTATACATATATCGACTGCTGAGTGGAATGTCACCCCATTTTGGCTGCCGTTTCAAAAGCGTCCTATCTCAGAATTAGGTCGAAGAGCGCTTCATTTGGTATTTTTCTTTAATAAACGCTCTATCTTATTTCAAAGTATTAAATTTATGCTCAGAATCGGCGTTGAAACAAAATCTGAGATAGGGCGCTCTTCAACCGAGTTCTGGCGTTTTCGAAGTCGGGTTGCCTTGTTCAGCTGAACTGAGCTGTACCGGTGAAGTAGCATGCCTACGAAGTATTGGGGTTGAAGTGCGTTTCTCTTGGTGGTTAACCTTAGACGATAGCTTTTTATATGCGTCCTTAGCCCTATAGCCGAACTTGGAGTCCCCCTTAACCTGTACATCAGACTCTGATTGATGATCCACAGGTGGAGGACTTGGTGTGCGAGTTGGCTGCATTGCTGCCAGAGGAGCAATGTTATCTGTGATTGTGGCCTCTCAGTCACAGCGGCTTTTAACCGTGACTGTGACTGAAAAAAAAAACAAATACCACGCCAACAGGAATCAGTTTTCGTAATTCTATACGACAGCATGACACTGCTAATACGTGTCCACATATATCGAAAGAGGTGTCAAAAGACGCGTATTGACCTCGACAACAATAATCCGAAGGCGGAAAATAAAAATTTTGGGTCTATCAAGAGATATTTGCGAAAGAAATTGAAAATTTGCATATGGTTGTTGTAATTTTGAAGATTTTGTGATACCCACAAAAAAATTGTGAACATAAGTGTGTTGCGCGGAAATAGTTTTGGTCTCCAAACCGATTTCGGATCACTCCGGGGTCATTTTCCGGTTTTTCGTTAATATTTTTTGAACGAGCTAAAATTTTATTTTCCGCCTTCGGGTTATTGTTGTCGAGGTCAATACGCGTCTTTTGACACCTCTCTCGATATATTTGGACACGTATTAGCAGTGTCGTGCTGTCATATAGAATTACCTTAGTTTTATATTTTTCCCTGCGGGTTGTGTTGCGAATAATAAACTCTGCGTAATTTTTTGGGACATTTACTGTTATTCAGTCGCAGCTTAAGTATCCTGCTCATTGTATTGGTTCATAGCATAGAAGCGATTTGTTCCTGTGATGAGAGCTATGTTTGATTTTGTGATTGGTAACGGGAAATAAATGCTGTCACAGGCAATCAGTCACGAATATTCCTTGTAAGCTGTCGCTGAAGTGTACTGTGATATTTCAGTAGCTGTGACAAAATCACAGGTACACGGATATTTGCCAACTCTACACCTTACCATAGTTATTAGGTAGCTTAAAGAAAAGATAACTCACTTAGCTTAAAGCTAAATTAATACATCTTAATTTTTATATAATATTTTTTTTATGTTTCTTTGTTTCAATGGTGTGTTTAATTTATACTTTTTATGAAGAATTCATGAGCTTAACACTGGCTTATAATAATTTAATATTCAAAGAAACATTTACTGGCATATTGCGATGGTACCATTTCGAAAACCGCCACGAATTCATCATCAGTCAATTTCGTAATGTTATCAAAGGTTTCACCGAGATTCGAACCGTGAATCACACGATGAAACTGCAGTTGCCTTAACCACTAGGCTATCGTGCTTTTGTTTGCTTCCTTGCTTAATTCAGTTTATCCCATTTCTACACTAACAACACAATTGAGACATTCTGACACTATTAATTTGCCTGTTATGTAGATTTGTTTTTGTAAAGTTTCTTTTTCGTTGCAAATGAGAAGCTCTGTAAACTCGGGCTCAGTTTTACATATTTATGTTTGTTTCTTTCAATGGTGTGTTCAATTTATACTTTTTATTAAGAAAGAAAGAACAAGTAAGAACGGGACTGTCTTCGGCTGTGCCGAAGACTTCATACCTTTCATGAATGGGGCTGAACAATAGTCTTATCCGTTCGTAATTCCGAATAATCGGATGTATAAGATAAGAAATATATAGTGAACAGATCTACATACCTAAACGATTTTTAAGATAATTATAAAATAAACAAGTAAGGAAGGCTAAGTTCGGGTGTAACCGAACATTACATACTCAGTTGAGAGCTATGGAGACAAAATAAGGAAAATCACCATGTAGGAAAATGAACCTAGGGTAACCCTGGAATGTGGTTGTATGACATGTGTATCAAATGGAAGGTATTAAAGAATATTTTAAGAGAGAGTAGGCCATAGTTTTATGGATGGACGCCATTTGAGGATATCGCCATAAAGGTGAACCAGGGCTGACTCTAGAATTTGTTTGTACGATATGGGTATCAAATGAAAGGTGTTACTGAGCATTTTAAGAGGGAGTGGGCATTGGGTCTATAGGTGGACGCCTTTTCGAGATATCGCCATTAGGGTGGGCCAGGGGTGACTCTAGAATGTTTGTACGATATGGGTATCAAACGAAAGGTGTTACTGAGCATTTTAAGAGGGAGTGGGCATTGGGTCTATAGGTGGACGCCTTTTCGAGATATCGCCATTAGGGTGGGCCAGGGGTGACTCTAGAATGTTTGTACGATATGTGTATCAAACGATAGGTGTTACTGAGTATTTTATGAGGGAGCGGGTATTAGGTCTATAGGTGGACGCCTTTTCGAGATACCGCCATTAGGGTGGGCCAGAGGTGACTCTAGAATGTGTTTGTCCGATATGGATATCAAATTAAAGGTATTAATGAGGGTTTTAAAAGCGAGTGGCCCTTAGGTATATATGTGAAGGCGTTTTCGCGATATCGACCAAAATGTGGACCAGGGTGGTCCAGAAAATCATCTGTCGGGTACTGCTAATTTATTTATATATGCAATACCATGAACAGTATTCCTGCCAAGATTCCAAGGGCTGTTGATTTCGCCTTGTAGAACTTTTTCATTTTCTTCTACTTAATATGGTAGGTGTCACACCCATTTTACAAAGTTTTTTCTAAAGTTATATTTGGCGTCAATAAACCAATCCAATTACCATGTTTCATCCCTTTTTTCGTATTTGGTATAGAATTATGGCATTTTTTTCATTTTTCCTAATTTTCGATATCGATAAAGTGGGCGTGGTTATAGTCGGATTTCGGCCATTTTTTATACCAAGATAAAGTAAGTTCAGATAAGTACGTGGACTAAGTTTAGTAAAGATATATCGGTTTTTGCTCAAGTTATCGTGTTAACGGCCGAGCGGAAGGACAGACGGTGGACTCTGTATAAAAACTGGGCGTGGCTTCCACCGATTTCACCCATTTTCACAGAAAACAGTTACCGTCATAGAATCTATGCCCCTACCAAATTTAAGAAGGATTGGTAAATTTTTGTTCGACTTATGGCATTAAAAGTATTCTAGACAAACTAAATGAAATTTTGAAATTTTCTTTTATTTTTGTATTTTGCTGCATCATATCATTTACTGGAGTTGAATTTTGACTTAATTTACTTATATACAGTAAAGATATTAAATTTTTTGTTAAAAAGTGGGCGTGTTCTTCGTCCGATTTTGCTAATTTTTATTTAGCACATATATAGTAATAGTAGTAACGTTCCTGCCAAATTTCATCATGATATCCTCAACGACTGCCAAATTACAGCTTGCAAAAATCATACTAATTTTCTATTCTGCGTCATAACGTCAACCCATCTACCAAGTTTCATAGCTTTATCCGCCTTTGGCAATGAATTATCGCATTTTTTCGGTTTTTCGAAATTTTCGATATCGAAAAAGTGGGCGAGGTTATAGCGCGATATCGTTCACTTTAAATAGCGATTTGAGATGAGTGCCCAGGAATCTAGATGCCAAATTTCATCAAGATACCTCAAAATTTACTCAAGTTATCGTGTTAACGGACAGACGGACGGACGGACGGACATGGCTCAATCAAATTTTTTTTCGATACTGATGATTTTGATATATGGAAGTCTATATCTATCTCGATTCCTTTATACCTGTACAACCAACCGTTATGCAATCAAAGTTAATATACTCTGTGAGCTCTGCTCAACTGAGTATAAAAACAGGTAGGTACTTTGTGTGAGGATGCAAAGTTTCAGGTTTTTTGTGGTCTGCGTATAATAACTATGGCTACGAATCACATATTTCAAAAATATATGACGTAAGCGTAACTATTTGATGAAATTTGATGAATTTTGAAGCTTCTAGCCGTAAAAAAGGGGCAAAACTTACAGTTTGTATGGGGTAAATAATATATACCACCGATCTCTATGATTTTTACAGACAACAATATATGCTATATACGTAAGCATTTGGTCAAATTTGAAGCTTCTAGCTGTTAAAACGGGGAAGAAATTGCGCAAAGTTTCTTATCTGAACAATCGGTTGTATGAGATATACACTATATATACCACAGGTCTCTATGATTTTTTCAGACAACAATATATGCTATATACGTAAGCATTCGATGAAATTTGAAGCCTCTAGCTCTTAAAATAGGGCAGTAATTACGAAAAGTTTCTTATCTCAACAATCGGTTGTGGGGGATATATACTATATATACGACCGATCTCATTAATTTTTTCAGGCAACAATATGTGGAATATACGAAATTATATGGTGAAGTTTGAAGCTTTAATCCGTTAAATTGAGTAAGATATGACAAAAATCGTCTTTTTCTGAAAAATCGGTTGTATGGAGGATATATGCTATAGTGGTCCGATCCGGCCGGTTCCGACAAAGGTCTAATCGGACACCCAATTACACCCGCTCACCAAATTTTATCAAGACGTCTCTAAAATTGAGGGACTAGTTTACATACAAACAGACAGACGGACATGGCTAAATCAACTCAGCTCTTCATCCTGATTACTTCGGTATACTTAATGGTGGGTCTATCTATTTTCCTTTAAGGACTTACAATTTTGGGTTTCGTGACGAAATTAATATACCATTTCATTTTCATGAAAGGCATAAAAATTCACTGGCATATTGCGATGGTACCATTTCGAAAACCGCCACGAATTCATCGTCAGGCAATTTCTTATGTTATCAAAGGTTTCACCGAGATTCGACCCGCGAATCATACGATGAAGATGCAGTTGCTTTAACCACTAGGCTATCCTGCTTGTATTTGCTTCCTTGCTTATTTTTTTTAAATACATCTTTAACTACACATATCTACAGTTGCGAGCAAGAGAATAGCTGTGGGAGTTTTTGTCAAAATTTGTCAATTAAACTCTTTCTTTTTGCTTTCGATAATTAAAAAGAGCTTTCCATGGATTTTGAAACTGAAACTATGCGAACCAATCCCAAAAACGTTTTCGAAAAAAATCGAGAACTCTTAAAAGTTTTACAAAATTTTCGAACCTTTTATGCAGTGTTTTCTGAATTTGTTTTGGATATGCAGTGTTTGAGCCTAGTAAAATACAAGTCATAGGTCTGTCAAAATTTGTAATAATTTTTGAAATTTTTTTTTATTAATCTTAATCTAAAACACCTTTTAGGAAAAAGGATAAATGCGAGTTTTGATAGAACATTAATTTGATTACAAAGCGGCATCCTAAAAAGTACCAGAGAGCTCCAAATACAAAGTTTAAAAGCTTTGTAAATTTTTTCGAAAATGTTTTTGAGATAGATTTGCACACTTAGTTTTAGTGAACAAACACATATAGAGCTTTTCTTAAAATATTAAAGATGGAAGAGAAAAATTGAGTTTTGTGAAATTTGATGAAAACTGCCACTGCTATTTTATTGTTAGCAACTGTATGTACATTAGACTGAGTTAATGTCCATATCAAATAAAAAAGTTGAAAAAGTGTGCTCCTAAATTTAAAGAGTTTTCTTTTATTCTCTCGTGATTCAATTGATATTTGAAAACACCCTTTGGAAACAAAATTGTCAAAAATCAATGCGCGTTTTGATAGACCTTTAGACTTTATACCAAAAAATTTCATAGAACTCTAAATAAAAAACTCAAAACTTTCGTAAATGCTTTTTTGAATTTTTGAGCTGTCTCAAAACCCATTCCGAAATTGGTTTACATATTTTCAGATACAAAATTCACTGAATCTTTTCCTTAAGTTATCAAAAATCAGAGAAGAGAAGAGAAAAACTTGATTGACGAAATTTGATAAAAATTACTACTGCTATTTTTCGGTTCGCTGCTGTATGTACGTACAAAGTACGTTTGTATAATTTGTAGCATTAAAACTATATATTTCTCTTTAACGTTCTTATACTCTATGTAACAGCACCTGAGCTTTTCAAACTATGCCGTTGCAGTTTCCAATCTCACGTTGATGAAAAGGTAAACTTTACTTTGCATAAAGTTATTAAAAGTGAAAGAAAAAAAATTTAATTTTAATGGAACTCCTTTGAGCTGTTATTCTGCGTTTTATATCCTAATTGAATTTTCATAAAATTGCCACCACCATATCGTTATCCTTAGTTGCCCACATCTCGCATGGGTCTCCATTGACAGTGCAGTTAATTAGTAACAACTTTAAATTTGAATTCACTAACATTTGTTGTTTGTGGCACTCTCCGTTTTTCTCATTATTTTCGAACTACTTAATGAAGCAATCGGTCTCCTCGTTTGGTCCATAAAGTTAACATTTCTTAGTTCTATTGACATTGTACTAGTTCTTACATAGGCTTCTTCGAAATTTTTAAACCGCCTCTATCGGTTTTTTGATGAATCGGGGTGGAACTGCTAAGCACATTCTTCTGTTGTGCTGATTCTACACACTCCACTAGGGGATCAATCAGTCTATGTGATATCTCCATGTACCGGCCTGTTAAACTTAATAACTAACTCAATAGAAGACTCAACCTCACCTCCCCGCTGCGAATCCTGTTTCTATAGCAGCCGATGCTCTAGGGACCCCAAGTTCCATGGAACTATGTGGTGAGTAGCGGGATGGCCTTGAACGTTCAATGTGGATATATCAAATCGTTCTCGTGATGATCGTGCTTGTACGTTAATGGTGCTTGTTACCGGAACATACCGGATCTTTATCTGGCTAAGGACCATCAACTTCGAAAACACACCCCAAAACCTCCGGGGAGTGTTTTCGTCGCTACTGCATTAACACAAACAGGACTTAATGATGTATACAGGGGTTTGTGCTTATCAACAATGCGGCTTCGTTTGATGCATACATGGAAGATATCCACTTTGCTACTTATCTGCTCTCAAGCCTGTCTCTGCTTTACACAATAAATAGAATGTACAGTAAATTAGACCTTTTGAGGTTAAGAGTAATAATTAAAGAGCGAAAGTGGTATGTTAGGGTGCATATTGGCCGATTGTGATATCTCTGGTAAGTGGTGTGATAGCCATCCACCCCCTGTCCCTGCAAATGGAAGAATTTTGGTTGAGAGACTTCATGGCAGAAGTAAACTGGAAGTGTTTGCCAAACCATTGCCAAGGGATGACCCAGCTAAGAAAACTATTTTTCTTTTTGAATGACCGTTTTCTAAAGATTTTGATGTTGCTTTTTCCGGCGAACCCGCTACCTACACACCACGGCGGCGACGATATTCATAGCTGTAAGGAACTCTTTTGTGTCCGAAGATCCATACGTGCTAGATTTCCCACCACCTATCTGCATTTAGTGACTACCCTAGAGGTAGCGGTGTTTTTGTTGCTGGCGCAAAGAATCTTTTGGGTATTGATGAGGATGTGGTAGTCCATTCCCGGATATGTTTCCGGTACGCTCCGGTACAAACACTTTTTGAAACTGGCATAACTACAGCGAAAATGATTAGAACCCTCGAATGAATTATTGTAACATCTGCAATATTTTAAACCTTTCAAGGCATTGTAGAAGTTGATCTTTCCCTCTAAGTGTTTGACAGCAGCTTGGATGTCTTGCCTTAAGAAACATTATATAGGCGACCTATGACCTAGCTAACTAAAGTTTTCATTTAGATTTTTTATAATTGATGACTGCCCGAACCATGTGTTCACCCAAGTTCGACCAACGCTGTGCCAAGCAGCACTTCAGCTGGCTTGTTGTTTACCGAACAGTTCGATCAGAAAGAGATTTGGTATATTTTCATGAGATTAGGTAGGAGCTCTACTTTTAAAAGTATCCTAGCTAATCCAAGGGGTACCAGGGGGCGGTTGAGTCAGCGATAGACAAAGATATTTAGGGAGGATCATGTCAAGCTTAACTGATTGATACCGAAAGTGTCATAAATTGTAGGGTGGCGAAGGAGGAGACGGAGAGTGAAAGATGTAGAAAGAGATCAATAAAGAAGTATATAGATTGAAAGATAGAAATGGAGAGATAGAGGGAGAAAGAGAAAGATGGAGACAGTTACAGAGAGAAAGAGAGATAAATAGATAGAATAGAGAAAATGAGGAAGGGAGAGAAAAAAGATATAGAGGATGAGAGAGAGTAAAGAGGAGGTAGAGGAAAATTTCAATACATTTTTTATAAGTGAACCAATGGTCTTGCGGTTTCTAGATCTGACAGCTGTATCACTCCTAATAGCTGGGGTCTTAGCCTGGCAAGCGTAGGGCAAGAGCACAGAACGTGCTCGATCGATTCCTCCTCCAGCCCGCACTTCCTACATCTGCTATCACAGACCAAGCCTAATTTAAAGGCATATGACGCCAGAAGGCAGTATCCAGTCAGAATACCCGTCATGAGTCTACATTCCTCTCTTTTTAATGATAGAAGCAACTTTGTTAGTCTAAGGTTGTAAGACCTGCACATAATCTTCGACACTTTACAGCCCCGCGCTTGAACCCACGCCTTTCCTGCTTGATCGATCATGTGCACCTCTTGCCTTCGCTTAATTTCGCCTAGTCTAATTGGGACGTCTACGGAGCAAGCTTCAAAGGATGCGCCCTGAGTCGTCATTGATGATAAAATGACATGTGTTTGCATCAAACAAAAAATATGTATTGTAACGAATTTAGGGAAACTCCGCTTATTTCACACCTTCTACTAACGTTCGTATCTCTAAACTATTGAATAAATAACTCCAATATTCAATAATGCAAAATGGTCTTTATTAAAGTACTTCACAATAACACTTATACTTCGCAACCAGTAGCGTGCTTAAATTAAACTGATTGATCATGCCTCAGCTGGTGCTGCTTTTATACTTTTCGGTTTCCTCGTTCGCATAATTCTAGGCGTTTCGCCTTCTGGAATTTACTACTTGTTTTGTCAGCCATAAACTTACCAGCTATAAACTACAGATGCACGATTATACCTTCCCACGAAGCCATATACGCGTGTATATGTGAGTGATACTCCCACCGATGATTGCATACTTTTGTGGGTAGCTCAGATATATGCATGTGTTTGTGCGTTTCTCTCCGCTGCTTGTACGTACATATGTGTAGACATAGTGATTGATTTGTTTGTGTAGATACAAGTGACTGCTTAGTATCGGCTTAGAGATGATAGTATGCCTTAGTGTTGCTAATATTCGTCACAGTATTATGTAGCATTAGCTACAACAATAATTTCATATAAATCCATTAAATTTAAATTGAAAACAAATATTTCTGTTGTGTATACATTTTTCAATTATATTTTATCTAGCAAATTAATTCAAGCCACACATACAGCAGCGACCAAGAAAATAGCAGTGACAATTTTTTTCAAAGTTCGGCAATTCAGTTCCTTTATTTCTATTTTCGATAATTTAAGAAAAAGATTGCATACATTTTGTAACTGAAATATGCAAACAATATCAAGAACGTTTTCGAAAATATTTGGAAATTTGAAAAGAAAAAATATTTATAAACATATCGAACTTTTTTTTAAGTTTTTTGTAGCTCAAACAATTTTAGTCTAAGTAAATTTTTGTTTGATCTTTGTAAACTACGTTTGATTTTTGACAATTTTTTATTAGAGTAAAGTTTTTTTGATGAAGCGGCTTTGGGAGTGTTCGAGAGAAAAGTTCTTCGAAAGATTTATGGATCTCTACGCGTTAGCGATGGCGAGTACCGAAGAAGATTTAATGATGAGCTGTACGAGCTATACGCAGACATCAACATAGTCCAGCGAATTAAAACGCAGCGGCTGCGCTGGTTAGGCCATGTTATGCGAATGAAAGATGATGCTCCGGCCAAGAACGTGTTTCTATCGGAACCCGCCTATGGAAGCAGAGGTAGAGGGCGGCCCCCACTCCGTTGGAAGGACCAGGTGGAAAACGATTTAAACTCACTTGGTGTGACCAATTGGCGCCGGTTGGCGGAACGAAGGAGCGACTGGCGCGCCTTGTTGGACGGCCATAATCGTTTAGACGGTTAAGCGCCAATTAAGTAAGTAAGTAAGTAAAGTTTTTTTTTTATATTTAAAAAATCAGAAACCCCTTACCACAGTTTCATGTTCGCTGCTGTATATGCGTTTATTTTCATAGGAATATTGTCCTATACAAACTTGTATAGTAGATTGCGACAAATTTGCCTCAAACCTCGCATAAATTACAAACACGCGTAGTACAAACAAAAATTGATCCGCCCTAATACATCAAAAATAGGAAGACAAAATCTGTCAGCATCTAAAATCAAATAGGATTGCAACACGCTGAACCAAACATTGAAGAACTGCTGATTGAGTGGCATTGAACTTTTAAATTTGTACCCTTCTCTTTGGCATTTAATTATTTGGTAGCATTATGCGCGCATATGTAAAATTGCAAACATCAAAAATAAAAAATAAATAAATAAATAAAAAATTAAAACAACATAACATAAACCAACAGATGTAACAGCGACAATTTCAGTAGCCGAAGTTTCAGTGAGAACAAACATGAGGCTTGCGCTGCTGGAGGCATAAGCAGGAATACAGGGTGCCTACATACATACATAAGTATACCGTTTCGCTGGTTCACCGCTTGAAGAACATCAATCACACTGACAAATTATAATTAATTTCCCGCTCAGTGAATGTTGTAATCGACCTCAGCACAATCCACATAAAACAAACTCATCTGAAATCTGATTTAGATGATAATTCCTAAACAAAGGAGTAGGTTGGTCATGGTCCTTCTCGAGCAATAACAACCCCGACAAAAATCGCTTCAAGGCATTTCTACGCCGCAAGCAGAGTTCGAACCCGCGTTGGCTGTTGTAGTAATTTTTTTGCATTGCCATCTGAAGAGGTTAGTATAAAATTATCGAAACAGATGTACCACGAAGACCGCTGTATGCCCATATAAATTACCCATATGCCTGACCTTAAGGTACAGTTGAAGGTGAATTATAACGCAGATACCTGTCTTTGTAGACCTAACTCTGTCAAACACGAATCTACTTAATGGTCAATGGCCCAAACTATCGGATCCATGTTGCCTTCTCTCAACACTTCTTAGCCGAATCGTTTGGTACCAAATTGCTTGTAATCGGCCGATTCAATTACAACTCCTTACCTTGGTAAGATAGGAGTGTATCAAGCTCCGGCCATTTTATGGATAATAAGTACAAATGCAGTCAAGAAACATCTCATCATTCACAGGTACTAAAAACGCAAACCTGATCATATAGCAGGTCCAACGAAGTTTCCAAAAATTTCAAAAAGAAGCGTGGGAACTACCCACCCTTACAATTATCCATAATTTTCCACGACGAGGGAGCCTGTTGCAACTGAACTACCAGCTAAACGTTTCTCATTCATTTATATGCAACCTTCGAGTTTACAACATTATTTGCTACATTTCTTCAACTCCAATAAACTCGCCATTGAATATTCCTCTTCCTGTTATGCATCCTTTTTTAAACAATGTGCACAATTTAGGGATGTAACCAACCTTTTCTTTGACGTTCCGCAGAAGCGTCTTTGAATTACCTGTGTGCAGATTAGCACGTACTTGGGCAGCTTACTCAATATGAGAAGTACATGAGTAAACTTTCTTGCCCACCTCCCACCAAAGGAGACAGTATTAGTCCGAAGAGAATACTATATTGTCTGATTCGGCGGCTGAAGCAACAGCATTACTCCGAAGAGGACACTGTCAACTCCAACGAAGAAGCGAACTTCCTCAGAGGCGATCCTACGCATTCTGGGTTACCTTTCCAGAAATACGATCTGAAACCATAGCCCCCGCGATGCTCCCACAAGGGGGCCATCCCAGGACAGGAAGGTGAGACCTGAAAATTCAGATCACCCGGCTTTATTTCCTGCTCCCGCGGTGACAGTTTTTATAAAGACCATGCTTGGGGTCCCACAGGGTGATACCAGCGTTCTCCCGGCTCCCTTTCGAGTAAAGCCACTTAGGATTGGTTAGCCTTATCGTCACTAATAAGATGACGTACATTTGTTACGGTTAGGGTGCACTGATAGGTTTGGAGTGTGCAGATTCGAAGATCAAACACAAACCAATTTAACCACCAGTACAATCCCTTTTCGTCACTAATACGATGACGGCAATTTTGTCAGGGTGGCCTATCCATCCTTTTCGTCACTAATAATATGACGGCACTTTGTTACAGAGGTCCACCTGCGCAATACACCCCTTTTAGGGTGCACTGATAGGTTTGGAATGTGAAGATCCAAAGATCAAACACAAACCAATTTAACCACCAGTACAATCCCTTTTCGTCACTAATACGATG
This sequence comes from Eurosta solidaginis, assembly GCF_040869045.1. NCBI lineage: Eukaryota > Metazoa > Arthropoda > Insecta > Diptera > Tephritidae > Eurosta > Eurosta solidaginis. The sequence continues at coordinate 202,959,040 of NC_090323.1, read as the reverse complement.
ACGACAATTTTGTCAGGATGTTCTATCCACCCTTTTCGTCACTAATACGATGACGGCTATTTGTTACAGAGGTGCACTGTCGGCTTGGAGTATGAAAATTGCAAGATCAACATAAACCAATTTAATTAGAAAACCAACAATACACCCCTTTGTGGATTATAATCGCCTCTTACGATTGGCATGCCTGCCGTGGGCATATTCTACTACCCCTAACCCACAGTGGGAACCTTAAGGTACACGAGGATCTCGTTGGAAGATTGTATTTCAAGGCGATAACATAACGATAATTCGTCTATAACAAATCGGCAACACTTTGAAAAGGAGCCGATGACGATTCAATAATGATTCGGATTCGATAAAAAAATCGTTAAATTTTCGATAGCAAATTTACTACTTTTCGATTGATCAATTTTCGAAAAAAAATCTATAAAATCCGATAACTAATCGCACTTATTTATCGCAAAAGGATAACCCACTAATAAAAAAATCTATAGTAAAAAACCGGTTATTCGTCGATAACAAATCGCAAAACAAAACACGCTTATAACTTGTCACTAACAAATTGGTAACACTCCGAAAACAAGTCGATAGCTTTCGATAACAAATCGACAGCTTCTCGATAATAAATCGATGAATTTTCGATAACAGTTTTATAATTTTTCGATCACAAGTCGATAATTTTTTAAATTTCGATGGCAAGCCGGTAAGTCATCGATAACGTTTGTTACCGATAACATATGTTTAACTATTCGATAGCCACTCGAAAGCTGGTCTGTGGTCCGATAATAAATGGCTAACATACCGATAGCATGTCAAAAACGGCAGTTATGGATAGCAAACCGTTAATACTTCTACTTCGAAAGCAGGACATCGGGTCTTGATTTTGGTTTCCCTTCCTTCCTTTCCTTTCCTTTTCGACCAACACTCCTACTCATTACTCTAACAATTACCCTACACTTACATTCTGGATTCCTCCATAAAACATACCAATTCCATACGTTACGTCTACAGTTACACAACACTTACCTAAGCTAACAAAACCCTTAAACCAACAAAAAAATTGCATCAAGGTTCATCCATTCATCTAAGCAGCCTCTATCTCCGATTAAGCAGCAGGCATTTGATTATTAATTCTAACAATGGCTTCTTTTTCGAGACACCCTGTATTTATATGTGTAAGTATTTGAATATAATTCGCATATACCATTTAAAATCGTACAACAAACAAAACATTGTGGAATGCACGAAATATTGGTCTTGTTGCGGGGTTGGTTGGTTGGTGGGCATGTGAAATCGCACTGAGGCCAGCTCATGTCCTACACATGTGGCATGCCGGCATTGTTGAGTTGTGGTCCCCCTTTATTTGTCTTAACACAATTGGATGCCTGTTTTTCTACCCTATGGATCCACACTATGCCCAACATTTTTCATCCGAATGCCAGTCAGTTTTGATTTCGATATTCGAATTTTACTCTTTTTTCGTACATATTTCGGTTACATTTTGCGGTTACTGCTGTTGAAATATTGTTGTTGCTGCTGTTCTATATTTGTCGTTATTTGTTATTTTGCTCCTTGTTGCTGTACTACAACAATAGGAATTGAAAAAATTTTATTTCCACAAAATACACATTTGCACAGCAAACTTTGGTTAGATGACAGCTCAGGGGTATGTAAAGGGTGCCAGCGTAACCTGGGACTTCTTCAAACAACAGCTGCTGCCATTGACGTTGACACAAGCAGGCAACAGTGCAGCTGACAGGCATTGGCGTGGGTGGAGCGATGGCCGGCAGGCAAGCACGACAAACAAGGCTTGGCAAGGGAGGCAGCGTTGTTAGTAGAAGGGACATTAACAGCTATGATTTAAAAAAAAACAAGTAAGGAAGGTTAAGTTCGGGTGTAACCGAACATTACATACTCAGGTCAGAGCTATGGTGACAACATAAGGGAAAATAACCATGTAGGAAAATGAACCGAGGGAAACCCTGGAATGTGTTTGTATGACATGCGTATCAAATGAAAGGCATTAAAGAGTATTTTATGAGGGAGTGGGCCATAGTTCTATAGGTGGACGCCATTTAGGGATATAGCCATAAAGGTGGATCAGGGTTGACTCTAGAATTTGTTTGTACGATATGGGTATCAAATGAAAGGTGTTAATGAGTATTTTAAAAGGGAGTAATCCTTAGTTCCATAGGTGGACGCCGTTTCGAGATATCGCCATAAAGGTGGACCAGGGGTGACCCTAGAATTTGTTTGTACAATATGGGCATCAAACGAATGGTGTTAATGAGTATTTTAAAAGGGAGTGGCCCTTAGTTCTATAGATGGATGCCGTTTCGAAATATCGCCATAAAAGTGGACCAGGGGTGACTCTAGAATGTGTTTGTACGATATGGGTATCAAATTAAAGGTATTAATGAGGGTTTTGAAAGGGAGTGGTGGTTGTTGTATAGGTGGTCGCCTTTTCCAGATATCGCCATAAAGGTGGACCAGGGGTGACTCTAGAATGCGTTTGTACGATATGGGTATCAAATGAAAGGTGTAAATGAGTATTTTAAAAGGGAGTAATCCTTAGTTCCATAGGTGGACGCCGTTTCGAGATATCGCCATAAAAAAGGTGGACCAGGGGTGACCCTAGAATTTGTTTGTACAATATGGGCATCAAACGAAAGGTGTTATTTTAAAAGGGAGTGGGCCTTAGTTCTATAGGTGGACACCGTTTCGAAATATCGCCACAAAGGTGGACCAGGGGTGACCCTAGAATTTGTTTTTACAATATGGGTATCAAAAGAAAGGTGTTAATGAGTTTTTTAAAAGGGAGTAATCCTTAGTTCCATAGGTGGACGCCGTTTCGAGATATCGCCATAAAGGTGGACCAGGGGTGACCCTAGAATATGTTTGTACAATATGGACATCAAACGAAAGGTGTTATTTTAAAAGGGAGTGGGCCTTAGTTCTATAGGTGGACACCGTTTCGAAATATCGCCACAAAGGTGGACCAGGGGTGACCCTAGAATTTGTTTTTACAATATGGGTATCAAAAGAAAGGTGTTAATGAGTTTTTTAAAAGGGAGTAATCCTTAGTTCCATAGGTGGACGCCGTTTCGAGATATCGCCATAAAGGTGGGCCAGGGGTGACTCTAGAATTCGTTTGTGCAATATGGGTATCAAACGAAAGGAGTTAATGAGTATTTTAAAAGGGAGTGGGCCTTAGTTCTATTGGTGGACGCCGTTTCGAGGTATCGCAATAAAGGTGGGCCAGGAGTGACTCTAGACTTTGTTTGTGCGATATGGGTATCAAATGAAAGGTGTTAATGAGTATTTTTAAAAGGGAGTGGGCCTTCGTTCTATAGGTGTTCGCCTTTTCGAGATATCGCCATAAAGGTGGACCAGGGGTGACTTTAGAATATGTTTGTACGATATGGGTATCAAATGAAAGGTGTTAATGAGTATTTTAAAAGGGCGTGGGGCTTAGTTCTATAGGTGGACGTCTTTTCGAGATATCGCCATAAAGGTGGACCAGGGTGACTCTAGAATGAGTTTGTACGATATGGGTATCAAATTAAAGGCATTAATGAGAGTTTTAAAAGGGAGTGGTGGTAGTTGTATATGTGAAGGCGTTTTCCAGATATCGACCAAAATGTGGACCAGGGTGACACAGAACATTATCTGTTGGATACCGCTAATTTATTTATATATGTAATACCTGCCAAGATTTTAAGGGTTTTTTATTTCGCCCTGCAGAACTTTTTCATTTTCTTCTACATAATATGGTAGGTGTCACAACCATTTTATAAGGTTTTTTCTAAAGTTATATTTCGCGTCTATAAAACAATCCAATTACCTTACCATGTTTCATCCCTTTTTTCGTATTTGGTATAGAATTATGGCATTTTTTTCATTTTTCGTAATTTTCGATATCGAAAAAGTGGGCGTGGTCATAGTCGGATTTCGTTCATTTTTCATACCAAGATAAAGTGAGTTCAAGTAAGCACGTGAACTAAGTTCATTAATGATATGTCGATTTTTGCTCAAGTTATCGTGTTAACGGCCATGCGGAAGGACAGACGGTCGACTGTGTATAAAAACTGGGCGTGGCATTAACCGATTCCGCCCATTTTCACAGAAAACAGTTAGCGTCATAAAGTCTATGCACCTGCCAAATTTCAAAAGGATTGGTTAGTTTTTGTTCGACTTATGGCGTTAAAAGTATCTTAGACAAATTAAATGAAAAAGGGCGGAGCCACGCCCATTTTGAAATTTTCTTTTATTTTTGTATTTTGTTGCACCACATTGCATTACTGGAGTTGAATGTTGACATAATTTACTTATATACTGTAAAGATATTAAATTTTTTGTTAAAATTTTACTTTAAAAAAAAATTTTTTTTAAAAGTGGGCGTGGTCCTTCTCCGATTTTGCTAATTTTTAATAAGCGTACATATAGTAATAGCAGTAACGTTCCTGCCAAATTTCATCATGATATCTTCAACGACTGCCAAATTACAGCTTGCACAAGTTTTAAATTACCTTCTTTTAAAAGTGGGCGGTGCCACGCCCATTGTCCAAAATTTTACTAATTTTCTATTCGGCGTCATAAGTTCAACTCATCTACCAAGTTTCGTCGCTTTATCTGTCTTTTGTAATGAATTATCGCACTTTTTCGGTTTTTCGAAATCTTCGATATCGAAAAAGTGGGCGTGGTTATAGTCCGATATCGTTCATTTTAAATAGCGATCTGAGATGAGTGCCCAGGAACCTACATACCAAATTTCATCAAGATACCTCATAATTTACTCAAGTTATTGTGGTAACGGACGGACGGACGGACGGACGGACATGGCTCAATCAAATTTTTTTTCGATCCTGATTATTTTGATATATGGAAGTCTATATCTATCTCGATTCCTTTATATATGTACAACCAACCGTTATCCAATCAAACTTAATATACTCTGTGAGCTCTGCTCAACTGAGTATAAAAAGATCAAATTTTTGCATAAATTTTATACTACGACTTTTATTATTATTGTTCAAATAAAAAATTCAAGCAAAACTTCTAGCCTTATATTTAGCTGAGCAGAGCTCACAGAGTATATTAACTTTGTTCGCATAACGGTAATCCGTAACGGCATAAACTAATGGAGACAGATATAGACTTCTATATATCAAAATGATCTGGGCGAAAAAAGAAATTTATTTAGCCATGTCCGTCCGTCCGTCCGTCCGTAAACATGATAACTTGAGTAAATTTTGAGGTATGTTGATGAAATTTGGTACGTAGGTTCCTGGGACTCATCTCAGATCGCTATTTCGATATCGAAAATTTAGAAAAACCGAAAAAGTGCGATAATTCATTACCAAAGACGGATAAAGCGATGAAACTTGGTAGGTAGGTTGACCTTATGACGCAGAATAGAAAATTAGTAAAATTTTGGACAATGGGCGTGGCACCATCCACTTTTAATAGAATATAATTCAAAAGTTTTGCAAGCCGTAATTTGGCAGTCGTTGAAGATATCATAATGGAATTGGCTAGAGCGTTACTCCTATTACTATATGTGTGCTAAATTAAAATTAGCAAAATCGGATGACCAATACGCACACTTAAAAAAATTTGTTTAAAGTCAAGTTTTAACAAAAAATTTAATATCTTTAGAGTATATAAGTAAATTATGTCAAAATTTAACTCCAGTAATGATATGGTGCAACAAAATACAAAAATAAAAGGAAATTTCAAAATGGGCGTGGCTCCGCCCTTTTTCATTTAATTTGTCTAGAATACTTTTAATGCCATAAGTCGAACAAAAATTTACCAATACTTGTGAAATTTGGTAGGGGCATAGCTTCTATGCTGATAACTGTTTTCTGTGAAAATGGGCGAAATCGGTTGAAGCCGCGCCCAGTTTTTATACACAGTCGACCGTCTGTCCTTCCGCTCGGCCTTTAGCACGATAACTGGAGCAAAAATCGATATATCTTTACTAAACTTAGTTGACGTACTTATCTGAACTCACTTTATCTTGGTATAAAAAATGGCCGAAATCCGACTATGACCACGCCCATTTTTTCGATATCGAAAATTTCGAAAAATGAAAAAAATGCCATAATACTATATCAAATATGAAAAAAGGGATGAAACATTGTAATTGTATTGGTTTATTGACGCAAAATATAACTGTAGAAAAAACTGTAAAATGGGTGTGACACCTTCCATATTAAGTAGAATAAAATTAAAAAGTTCTGCAGGGCGATCTCAAAAGCCCTTGGAATCATGGCAGGAATCTGTTCGTGGTATTACATATATAAATAAATTAGCGGTACCCGACAGATGATGTTCTGGGTCACCCTGGTCCACATTTTGGTCGATATCTCGAAAACGCCTTCACATATCAACTAAGGGCCACTCCCTTTTAAAACCCTCATTAATACCTTTAATTTGATACCCATATCGTACAAACGTATTTTAGAGTCGCCCCTAGTCCACCTTTATGGCGATATCTCGAAAAGGCGTCGACCTATAGAACTAAGGCCCACTACCTTTTAAAATAATAAAATACTCTTTAATACCTTCCATTTGAAACACATGTCATACAAACACATTCCAGTGTTACCCTAGGTTCATTTTCCTACATGGTGACTTTCCCTTATTTTGTCTCCAAAGATCTCAGCTGAGTATGTAATGTTCGGTTACACCCGAATTTAGCCTTCCTTACTTGCTTTCAGTTAAAAATAATAATAATTTGTATTCCTCAGTAAAAATTTGATATTAAATTTAATTTTAATAAGAAAAAAATTTAAGTAAAATAAGTACTTTTATTTACTGGGAGAAAAATAAGAGCTAGGCAATAATTTTTATTTTTTCAGTAAAAAAATAAAAATTTTAATTTTTTCTGTCCCTGTTTAGTATTTGGATTGTTGCTGTTTACATTTTGTGGTGTACTTATTGTTATTGTTGCTATTACTTTTGCAGTCGTTGTCACAACGTCATTATCACTGCCATCGTCATGAGCTCGTCTGTTGTTATTGTTTCTTCACACACATCAGAAAATAATCGATTTGTTATACAAAATTCATGCAAAATATTACTTTGGTATTTTCGGGCGGTGGCAACAGTGTCGCATAAAGTGCGCTCAAAATGCATTTGCTGTACTTGTAGTTCTAATGCGCACACAGTGGTGGCGAATATAATGCTCACAAGAATTTAGCGGGTTTGCAGTGTGTGTCCAAATAAAGTGTTGCCAATAAAAGATTTTATTTACGGGCAATCCCCGGCAAACTCATATAAAAATATTATATTATTCTGTTCCCGTGGTACCTAGCAATAGCTTGAGGTCTGCTAGTTCAACTTTGGCTCAATTCTAACGAAATCTCTCTCTATGTTCATTCTGCTACAGATTTTTGCCCCGCTGGGGCTGCAGGGCTGCATAAGTTCCACCTCCTCAACGCGTCTGTAGCGCCGGCAGAAGTCGCAAGATTTGATGTCCGTTATGGCGGCGAGAGTACCTATCAAACAGAGCCCAGTGAGAACCCTTAGCAGCGATGAAAGTCCTGACTTATTCAGAGTGTTAGTGTGTCCTTTATCATATGAAGGCCAAACCAACCTTTTTGACTCATATGTCGGAAGCGCTGACATTTGCCCTTATAGTGTTCAAACTCGCATGAAATTTAAAGAAGGCGTACAGAATCATCTTCGGGAAGGATGTGAGAAGGGTTCACATTGAAAATCTAGACTATCTCATCGCGAGGTCTGTGGCATTCGAATTTTTGTTGTCAACACATGAGTTTAATGCCTTTAGTGTAGTCTGGTAGTCCGGAAAAATAATATCCCTTTCCCCGCCTTTAGATACAGATGCCAAATAATTTTCAGCGTTTCTGCTTGAAATACGCTAAAATTGTCGCAAACAGGCGCAAGAACATCTTTGGTCTTAAGTCCGGGGAAAAGATACAACGCCCAACCTTCCTATCGAGCTTAGAGCCATAAATATATTGATTGCACCCTAAATAGCATGCTTTTAATTTTTACCCATAAATTGGCGGTACGGGAACCACAAGTTTTACGCCGACTCCGAAAAGCATCCGGATGAGTTTTCACTGAGAAGCGTTTCTTATCAGAAGTAGACTCAGATTATTTTCCAAATCACTGCCGAGGGCGACCCCGCTTAGAAAGACTTTTTTTCTAATTGCAAAAATGTATTTCTAGATTTTCGATGTTTCTTTGCAGGAGACTTAAACCCAGGATCTTCGTTGTGCTAGGCGGCGTACGCTACCACCACACTACAGCGGCCACGTTTCATTTATTTGTGATAAATTTTGTGCCAACAAGTAGTTATAAAGTTTTGCGCATTGGTACCAGAACCGTCACGCTAGGCATGGTGGGAACTTGTGCCGACTCCGAGAAGCAGAACTAAATTTGGTGGGTTTGCATGTCTCACGAACTCTTCTAATATTTCGAGTGGTGGTGGATATTGGTAGTCGGAGGCCATATATCTTATAGCGTCTCTCTAGCCTTTCGACGCTGATCGCTGTCACGTCGCCTCTACTAAATTGAAGTAGATAGACGCCATTAATATCAGCATTACCTAATAGTCATGTATGACGCTTAACCTTTGTCGTGAGTGCATAGCCTATAATTTAGAGTCCTTAAGCCACAATTTCTGTTACCAGCGATTCACGGCTCCTCAAACGGGATGATATCCACCTCACCCGTAGACAGATAAAGCAAAAGCTGATGCTCCTTTACTGTAATGTATGTTTGTTTAGAAGATCACCATCTCTCGTGTTTAACACTCTCAATCGCGAGCGTCGCACTACGTCTGCGTCGTCTCAGCTTAGAAGCTGACTCCCAGAGTATAGCCTTCTTAAAGCAAAGCCCTCGTCAACGTTCATCTCGTTTTCACTACAGACGCAAGGTCTCCCAGGCCTCCGCATAAACCTTATAAACTTTTAACTTCACTGTTATAAAGTTACAATAGAACCTCTTAATACATTTAGCTTGGGTCTTAATACTTTCGTCATCGAAGAGCAGGACCACCTGCATCGTTGACTTTTTATGTTCTCGATAACCCTCCAGTTCCTTGTCGGGAAATCAGTTTGAGGTCTTGGTACGTTCACAGGATATTTTGGAGGGTGGGGGAGGGGGGGTGCGTTTGCTTCCTTGGAGCCTATACTCTCTCTCTTTTGTGCGATGGATTATTTTTTTGTTTACAAGGCACGCTTCCGCGTACAGCCCGGCCTACATGTTGTCACCACAGGCAATCAATTTAACATTTCCCTTGGAACCATTCCGAATTGTTGCAATCTAGCGGTAATCCAGGATTTCCCTTACCAACTGCCGTGCCAAATTAGGGATCGCGACCGCGATCTACTTCCATTGTTGCTTTGATTTGAGAGCCTGTCTTCGGTGTTATTCTCATCCAAGACGTCAATAATCTTTCGATCCTTGGCTATTTCCGTGAAAAACAATGCCCAGCCCTACTGTATTTTGGCCGTCTTCAGTGCCTTTGGGGCTACCCCCTCCACTGAACGCTTCGTGGTTTCCCATCTCACTAAAGTCCGTCATAACTACTAGTCTCGCCAGCATAAGATCTTGCTACGCCTTCACCCATTGCTCAAAATCCCTATCCTCCCTTTTCGGTGAGCCGGCATTCCTACAAAGGATTCGGCCTGGAACGCGCTTTAACCGGTAGCTTCCTAACTATAGAGGCAACTTAAATCAATTCGATAGCATCTGCATGACTTTGATTTAATTGTCGTTAGCTGAAAGGAATAATAAATGTTTATATATTTTTGTCGCCACTGTACTTATAAAAACTTACCTTCATAGTTATGTAAATATTGTGCACATATAAAATGCATAGTTTGCAAAAGTTTTCGCTGTTAGCGATTGCACACGCAATTCCTCACTTCCGCACAGAACTTCAATTTCCGTTAGCTTCCGCCGTTCAAATGTGACGCGCATTAGCACAAAATGGTTTTGGTGGTTTCGGTTGATATTTGGAAATTTTAAGTCGATTTATGCATAGCTCGTTTGTTTTTCCGCAAAATGAAATTTTATTCGTATGCAAAAAGCAATCCTAGTAATTTATATATTTTTGTATAAATCAACTGTATGTACATATATTTGAATGGATGTGTGTATATCAATTACATATTTCTATGGTAGTGGAAATATGATAGGTTAATGGAAGGATGCTGTGTTGGGGAATTTGATTGTTTTAGTTTTCGATGTGTTTTGCATGCAATCGTTGAAATATTGGTTTGTATGACTGAACTGTTTTTTTAAATATATTTTTATTTATATCAGGTGTATGCATATGAAACCGGTATTGGTATCTAGCGATCAGTAGGCACAATTGTAGGAACAGTCAAAACTTACCATTGGCGCTAGTTGGCGTCTTATGATCTGTTAACAATATCCAATACCAAACATTTCAAGTTTCATACAGCATCGTGTTTTTTTCGCTCTTGAAAATATCGAAAACGTGCCTTCAAACAACGATTTGCGGGGAGCATTAATTTTCTGCTTCCATTTGAGTAAATCGGCGATAGAATCTCATCGAATGCTTGTCGAAGCTTATGGAGAGCACGCTCTTGGTCATACGCAGTATAATGTGTGGTTCAACAAGTTTAAAAGTGGTAATTTTGATGTGAGAAACGCTGACCGCGGCAAACGACCGAAATTGTTCGAGGACGTCGAATTGCAGGCTTTGCTGGATGAAGACGATAGTCAGACGCAAACACAGCTCGCAGAACAACTAAATGTGTCCCAGACAACCGTTTCCATACGTTTGAAATCCATGGGAAAGATCATGAAAGCGGCAGATGGGTGCCACATGAGCTGAACGACAGACAGCAGAAAAATCGGAAAACAGCATATGAAATTCTGCTCGCCAGACAAAAAAGAAAGTCGTTTTTGCATCGGATCGTCACTGGCGATGAAAAGTGGATTTATTTCGTAAATCCCAAACGCAAGAGATCGTATATGGACCCTGGCCAACCAGCACAATCGTCCCCAAGACCAAATCGCTTCGGAAAAAAGACAACGCTCTGTGTTTTCTGGGATCAGCGTGGTGTAATCTGGTATGAGCTTCTAAAACCAGGCGAAACTGTTAACGGTCAACGCTACCAAAAACAATTAGCCAATTTGAACCGTGCTCTGCGCCAAAAAAAGCCCAGAATATGAAATTAAGTACGACAAAGTGATTTTTCTCGATGACAATGCACCATCACCATCACACCGAAAAAAACAGACTCGGGAATTGGTTGAGTCGTACAGCTGGCAACCACTACCCCACCCCGCTTACTCACTAGGAAAATGGCTCGATGACTGGTTTGCTTCAAAAAACGAAGACTTTTTTCTGCGAGGTTTCCATAAATTGCCTGAGAGGTGGTCAAAATGTGTAGCTAGCGAGGGCGCTTACTTTGAATAAAATATTCGTTACCATTCTCTTGAAATAAATGTGTTTTTTAATAAGAAATACCGGTTTCATATGCATAAACCTGATACTTGTTAAATTATTTTTACCTTTATAATGCAATTTTCCATTTTTTTTAAACTATTTTATTTAGCTTGACTTGACAGGCCGGGCGGCCGAGACGAATTTTGTAATTAAAATTTAAGAAACACATAATACATACATGAATAGAGAGCGACCTATGAAAAAAATCGCGGCTAGGTGGCGCAAGAATCGATATATTAAAAATACTCGTATCATATCATATTTCGAACAAATATTACATACAGTCCGGTAGAAGTGACATCACAATACTTTGGACTTCGAGAAGGGACAAGAATACGTGGCGCCGAGTCAAGTAAAGTCTTTAGAAGGATTATGTATTGAGGAATAAGATTGTAACAAATTGTCAAGAAAGAGTCCTTGTAATAATGAGTCACTAAATGAACTAACTAGAATGAGAAATAATAGGCAATTAAGATTACAAACTTGATAATAAAATAATTAAAAAAATGTTTAATTTAAACGGTTTTATTGAAAACTATACTTACATGAAGTAATAATAATACTAAAAGCTAGAAAATAATAAGGTAGGTCCTACGTACTAGTCATCACACTCCTCTTCAATTTAGGGCGTTGATAAGGCAATTAAATAAAAGCGTTGGGCGCGTGAAATTTCTAAAAATGTGAGGCATAGCATAACTTGATTAAGATTCAGTTGATTTTATATATGACTATCAATAAAAATTTTACGCATCCAACGCTTTGATTTAATTGTCTGATCAACGCACTATATTGATGAGGAATATGATTACTAGTACCTAGGACGTACCTAATTATTTTCTTGCTTTTAGTATTGTTATTACTTAAGGTAAGTGTTGTTTTCAATAAAATCGTTTAATTAAACAGTTTTTAAAATTATTTTATTTTAATTTGAATGATTAACATGTTTTTACATAAAGCAGTAAATTCTTCTACGTTCAATATCTTTAGTACCTGGGCGACCGAGCTTTGCTCGGCAATCTTCGAGTATGCCGCATAACATACTTTGTTCTACATGTCATCTTTAATCAAACTCATCTTTATTTATATATACATATATTATATTATTTTATACTTTTACTTACTAATATTTAATTTTCTTCTTTGAAGTGGGTAATTCCAGCCTATAGTATAAGGGATTGTTATGACAATTAGTGAAATCGAGAACTAAGTTATTTAGGTCGAGTATCTTCATGCGCCGAATTATTAATTTCAAATATTTTTTTTGTTACACACTATGAAAGTCTCACAATTGTGTTACATTCCAAAAACGTGTAAATTTCACGAATGACAACTATCAGTTAGTTTAATTAAATGTCAACTTACTTCCCTAAGCGCCATCTGTTGTTTAGTAGTTAAATGGTTAGATGTCGTTTTCAAATTGAACATATGCCTCTAGTGTACAACGGTAGCAAATTACCATGGTGAGATATCTTTTTGCTATGGTGAGAAATCTTTCTAATATTAATCTGTGTGAAATTGCAAATATTCATTTCATATTTGCCAAAAATATGCATTTAAATATGTTTTGGTAGAATTTGCCACGGTGCATTTCAATTTTATTAGCGTGTGTGAAATTAAGAAAATTAAGTCGAATCATGTGTAAGATTTTTTTACGAAGATTTTTACTTCAATGTTCTCCCTTAAATCTTTAATAGAATATGAGTAAGTAGAGTACTATTTCGTCTAACTACCCCAATCCTAAATAGCAACCCTACCCAAAAATGTCCCAATTGTAATGCGAAGTGAAATACCTTTCGTTTGATACCCATATCGGCATATCTCATACAATTTTTTTTTATTTCGAATAGTTGGCAACCCTAAATGGCAACCCTACTCAAAAATGTCCCTATTGTAAAAAATAAATAAACAAATGTAAGGCGCGATAACCTCCGAAGAGATTTAAGGCCGAGCTTCTCTTCTAATTTGCGTCGTGCTCCTCTTGATTTTCCCTACAAATTGGCCGGACGGGAACTACATGATTTTATGCCGACTCCGAACGGCATCTGCAAGGCAGATGAGTTTTCACTGAGAGCTTTTCATGGCAGAAATACACTCGGAGTGCTTGCCAAACACTGCCGAGGATCGACTCTGCTTAGACAAATTTTCTTATAATTGAAAAACATTGTTTCTAAAATTTTGATGTTGCTTTGCCCGCACATTGGGGATTAAGCACTAACTTCGTTCAAAACCACTTACAGGTTTGAAAAATCAACCGATTGCAACAATGTTTACACAGAAATTTTGGCAATTGAATTCTGAAGAGACTCACATCGCTTGATTCTTCAAATTAATTTGTTTATTAAAAAATTTGTTGCAAAATAGCCTATTCTTTGCAGAACTTTATATTATAACTAGCAGACCCGGCAGACGTTGTTCTGCCCTAAATTTGGCCTATCTGCATACATTTTAATAAGCTTTTTCAGTTTTACTCTGCCCTACCCCTCTACACTTTTTCCTAATCTTTTTATTCACTCCTCCCTCCGTCTTTTTCGCTTCATCTCCATCTTCGTCTCATTCTATCTCTTTCTCAGTCTCGTTCTCTCTTTTCTCGTCTCTCAAGATTTTTTCCTTTTTCTTCATCTCTTATTGCTAGTCCCAGAGGGTGGTATGTATTTTGTTCCAGTCCCATTCCGAGTCTCAGTCCCAGTCCCACTCCGAGTCTCAGTCTCAGTCCCAGTCCTAGACCTAATCCCAGTCCCACTCCGTCTCTGGTATACTTCCCGGAAAAAAGCATCGTAAATACTAATATAGGCAAATTTATATACGAAATTTCAAGCAAATCAAATAGGACGTATGTAAATAGGAATGTGCGTATTATTAATTCTTGTCTTTACTTTGGCTTCGCATGCATATTTATCAGTTTTGCCAGGTTGATACGACTAAATCGAATATCACAATCAACTTTAGAGCTCTCAGCAACAGCTTTCATTTGATATCCATAATACACACACATTCTAGGTATATCCGGGTCCGTGTTTTGGCCTATATCTCGAGACCGTAGTCACCCAGCGGTGTAAAACTTACTCTGTACTAAAGCATATATCAACAGCTACAATTTGATACCTATAATGTAAACACACATCCTAGTGTTACCCTGATCCACGTTTTGGCCTATATCTCGAGACCCTAGTCACCAATAGGTATGAAAACTACCCTGTACTAAAGCACTCATCAACAGCTTCAATTTGATACCCAAAATATAAAAACATTGTCTAGGCGTTCACGGGCCCACGTTTGGCCTATATCTCCAGACCCTAGTCACACAGGGGTATGAAAATTATCCTCTACTAAATCACTCATCAACAGCTTTCATTTGTTATCCATATTGTATAAACACATTCTAGGGGTACCCGGGTCGAAGTTTTGATCTCAAGACCCTAGGCACGTAGCGAAAAAAAGGTAGACGTTCGATTCTCAGACCTACCCAATATGCTCACAAAATTTCATGAGGATCGGTTCAGCCGTTTCGGAGGAGTTAAGCCTCTAAAACCGTGACAGAAGAATTTTATATATTAGATACGTATTTATGTATCATTTTCGTGGCATACAATTTTTGCTCAATACTTAAGAGAATGATATACACGTTAAGAGATAGTAGGTATTGCTAATTGACATTCGTTTTGCAAAATTAATTTGCTTAAAAATTTTTTTAAAGAAAATTTTGCAAAATTTGTTTTTTTTTCAAAATTTTTTTCTAATTAATTTAAAATATCGGGACATGTGAGTCTCTTCAGAATTCAATTACAAAAATTTCTGTACAAAAATGATTGAAATCGGGTAATGTTTGTGATATGTAGGTGGTTTTGAAAAGTTCGTCCCCAATGTGGCCCGGTGCTTGAACCCAGGATCTTCGGTGTGATAGGCGGAGCACGCTACCATCGCACCACGTCGGCCGCCCTATTGTAATGCGGCGTGAAATACCTTTCGTTTGATACCCATATCGACATATCACATTCAGTTTTTTTAATTTCGAATAGGTGGCAACCCTAGATGGCAACCCGACTCAAAAATGTCCCTATTGTAATGCGGAGTGAAATACTTTTGTTTGATACCCATATCGGCATATCTCATGCAATTTTTTTTAAATTTCGAATAAGTTGCAACCCTAAATGGCAACCCTACTCAAAAATATTCCTATTCTAATTCGGAGTGAAATACTTTTCGTTTAATAGCCATATCGGTATATCTCATGCAGTTTTTTTAACTTCGAATAGGTGGCAACCCCAAATGGCAACCCTACTCAAAAATGTCCCTATCGTAATGCGGAGTGAAATACTTTTCGTTTAATACCCATATCGGCATATCTCATGCATTTTTTTATTTCGAATACGTGGCAACACTAAATGGCAACCCTACTTAAAAATATCCCTATTGTAATGCGGAGTGAAATACCTTTCGTTTGATACCCATATCGGCATATCTCATGCAATTTCTTTTTAATTTCGAACAGGTGGCAACCTTGTGAAACATTCTTAGTGGGAACACCTAGGTAGAAAGTCTTAGAAGGTGATACATTACCTCTGTGCCAAATTTCATTTAAATCGGTTGAGTCGTTGCCGAGATCGTTCGGCTATACAAACATACAAATATACGAATATACAAGAATTGCTCGTTTAAATATATAGATTTTATATATAGATTTTAAGTACTTGTTCACCTTCATTTGGTAGTCGCGCTCTTCTTGCGTTTTTATCCATTTATATAAAAGAAGTGTTTAACAATTTATACCTATCTTTTACTTTCCCCTTCGCTGCTTTCCATACCATTTTTTCCTGCGCCCCCAAGCGAAGTTGTTTGTGATAGGTATTTCGCTCGGTTTGGCCTCTGAAGTAAGTTTAAAATTTTAAGCCTCCAGCTCTCCAGTAACTTACATATAGTCGATTGAAAGATAAAAATCTCATATAATATGTTTAACTTATCCGACCGACGCGCCACCTAGCGGATTCTCCCTCCTCTTTGGCGCATAGCCTCAGTCGTAATGTGAGATTGCAGGTTTGTAGCTCAATGGTAAGTTTCTTGCAACTTTATTGCAATTTCTACAAAATATCGCTCTGGGTGCCATCTTTCGTAATTTCCCTCTTTTTAATGTACTGCCATCTGGTTATTAGCCATGTATGAGGTACAGATTAAGGTATAACTCAAGGGGAAGTTTAAAAAAAAAGATCGCAAAATTTCATTCGAACCGTACGATTTTCCAAATTATCTAGATCCCAGGGACACCTACCGAAATGTGTTGTGTTAAACTGTCGTAAAGACTGAACCACGTTTTAAATTGCAGGTCTCTACTGGTCTCACACCGGTAAGTTACATAAAAATTGATTTCAAAATTAAATTTTTTAACTACCTCAACCCGTGCGCCACCTAGCGAAATTTTTGTCTCCTGCCGTCGCACTGTCAGGCTGTCCCGGTTTAGAGTACCTTACACTTTTCAAGTTTCTAGATGATAGCGACGTTACTTAAAAAGATGGCAAAACTCCACATGTTTTAATTTTTTGTCTCTAAATATCTCGATCGCTGCGCCATCTAAACGAATTTTTTATTCTAACTGTTACAATCTAATAAGACCATATGCTATGTTCGAAGTTTCAGGTCTTACGTTATCGGGAAGTTACTTAAAAACCAGTCCCACAATTAAACCGTTTTAATATCAAGGAGGTAAATGGTGCATTTCGTCCGGAACCTTTCCACTTACTGCGCCCATAATCCTTCGAAATTGTTGTGTTGCATGTAATAGGGGCTCAACAATTTCTATATTAAACTTTACCGCGAATATAGAGAAAGTCCCCATCATCTCTTACTCTACTTCTAGCTGCCACCATGCCCATGCACTTACCAAATATTGAATCGATCATCAGCGTTGGCTAAATGATTACATTGCCATAAGTACTTAACAAGAATATACAGAACAATTCTAAATATTCTCGCGGAATTTTGTTCTCGCGGATTTTTTTATTCCCGCGGAAAAATTCCTCCAACTCTTTTCTCCTAGGGAGAAGAAAAGTTGGGGAATAGGAATTTCGAATTTTCGAAGTCAGCTGTTTTGTCAATTGAAATTTCGTTGCGCATTTCTTATTTTGTTTAAAAAATTGAAAAGTTTAATTATTGTTGCGAATTTGTTTGAAATTAAGATATAAGGTATAAACAATGCACATTGTTGCATTTCATGTGGTATTCACTGAAATGAGTAATGAATTGGTGCCACAGCAACATCAAAAGAGGAGCATAAGAAGAAGACGGCGGGATAACACAAATCCGCCGAAGTTGCCTGCTTTCGTTCTGCAAAGCAATTTTCTGGAGGCCACGTCGAGTTGAGTTCGCCTCTCGCCATATGCCAAAATCTAATTAAGCCTTCTTAAAAAATCTTTGCGCAATTTCTGGATGGCTGCATCAAATATACAAAGAGCTCTTCCGTTGCTTATGATATACTTTTCGACTTAAAATAAAGAATATTGTGGTTGTTGTTGTTGTTGTAATAACAGTGAGAATATTGTGGTAGAATGTAAATACATATTTTAGCACAAACTTGTACAAATAAGTGTTTTTTCTTAAAAGAACGAATTTCCTTTAACTATTTTGATGCATTCCCTTTAATTTAACTAGTGAAAAGACTCCTATGAAATGGCAAAGAAATCTCCCTCTTCCTCACATTCATAATACCTACTTTTCTCCCATAACCGGTTTCCTCTTTTTCGAACATTGTTCAGAATAGGAGGAAAGGGAGAAGTGAAAAAACTCGCACGGAATTTTCGTTTAGAATTGGGCGGATAATGTCTAAATCGAATTGTACAGTGTAAAATGTCATAGCCCCTCGTCTCCCCCTTCCATAGCTACGCCCCTGAACTTACATAATTTTTATTGGGCTTAACAAGACTACCGAGCTCAAATTAGAGCTTGGATAATTTCAAGTGTGTCGAAATCGATTATGAAGAGTCGGTTAAATACATACATACACTGAAAAGTAAAACTTTTAAAATCTACCAAAATTTCTGTAAATTTATCTCCATATACAAGGACGGATCCAAGCGACTTCGATCTCCTGCTCTCCTTCAGACTACCCGACCACTGCGGTGTATTCCAGGCAGAAGTTGCAGCCATAATGGAAGCCGAAGGTGGGATAGGTGCACACACCGTCGGCAAAGAAATTTTTATTTTCAGCGACAGCCAAGCTGCCATAAAATCTCTTGGCTCCTGCTTGTTCAATTCTGAACTGAGACTAAACTGTCGCCGATATCTCCAAGAGATGGCTCAATAGAATCGTATACACCTCACGTGGGTCCCTGGATATAGGGACATCGAGGGAAACTGCATTGCAGATGAACTCGCTAGGCAGGGTACAACCAGGCAGGTTCTCCCTGGCCAAGAACGCTTAGGTATGCCCCTGTCCACATGCAATCTAATGCTAAAAGAGCAGATCCACCATCAAGCCGACGAAAGATGGCTACAACCACCTGACTGTCCAACATCGAAAGAATCCTGGCCTAAGTAGGATCCAAAAAGATCCCGCCACGTATATAACCTAAGAAGGGATACAATTTCCACACTTGTGGGGGCACTTACTGGTCATTGCCTCATAGCTAGGCATGCAGAAAAGTTAGGAGCGCCTTGTCGTCGATGCTGTAGGAGTTGTAAAGAGGATGAGGAGGAGGAAACGGTGATTCACCTCATTTGCAACTGCCCAGCACTAAGCGGAGCACGGCAGCGCTTTCTGGGTACTCCATTTTTTGATAATCTGAGGCAGGTTGTGGAGTATGACGTCAAGGACCTGATAGCTTTCATCAGGTCCTCAAAATCGTTCGAAGAGGAAAGGTAACGGTGTATTTTCGTGGTATCACAACGGGCCTAATACTACTGGCCTAAGTGTGCCCTCAGGCAGCCACCTCAACCTAACCTATCCATCGCAAGGAACTGTTGAATCAACTTTGTACAAATTGTTGATTTCGAATTCATCTTTTCAATGGTCAAATCAACAAAAAAAAACCATCTTTTTACTTAGCTCATAGCTCTATTCACTTAAGAATTATTACCGTCTATCGCCGTGTGTAAATTTTGTAATTTTTCTCTCATATCAATAACAAAAACACTGACTTAATACACATAATGATATTGTTATTATAGTGAAAAGCGGAAGCATTGCTCATGAAGCACTACTAAAAATCCAATGTTACTAAGCTCTGTAGAAGCGCGGCTGTAAATATTTCACACAATTCGGATTAAAAAACATATAGTATATGTACATATGTATGTAACAAAAATGTGTATAAAGGGAATGAAAACAAAAAATACTAGACAATTTACAAAGCGTTAACGGGGCATTCATATGGCACAGTGGATAGAGACATCTGCATCAACACCAGTACTTAGTATGAGGAAAGATTTCTGTATCCCCATATTTATTAGAACAAAGTAGTGAGTGCCGTGAGTGCACATTTCTCTTTAAAATTAGCTGAGGCATTTGCATAATATTGTCAATCTATAATCTGTCACTTTTACAGGTTATTGTAAAACAGAAACCAACAGTGTTCTCTTCTCCTGAAATAACTAAACAAATTTATTCTCTTGACTAAAAACTCGGTTGAATTAACCATAAAGCGATCAATTATACCAAATATCTGGTAATTCTGGAAGAACAAACCTAATTTGTTGATTTTACTAGCTTTTTTTATTCGTGTTCAATTGAAGTATCGCTATTACCACATCATACATTTTTACTGAAAAAAACCAAAACAAAGTAGTCTTAGCAAAAACAAAAATCGCTAGCCGGTGCTAGCCTTGTTTAAGCGATAGTACTAAGAAGTTCCGAATGAAGCTAGGGGTGAGGGGTGTAAGGCGGTAGGAGGCGGTATGGCCTGGAATACTCAATGAGGTCACATTAAATCGCTGGCGAGATGGTCGGGCTTGTACCTTAATGGCGTTTGTTATCGGAACGTACCGAGTCTATATCCCTCAAAAGACCATCAACATCGACTGCGCTCTCCAAAACTATCGCTACAACAACAACAATGTGCTACTTTTTCTTTCGTATGCGTAATTTGCCTTGCGTAGGTGCACACTTCTCAACCGTCTTATAAAACAATCTAATGACTAGATTGTAAAACTCGATATTTCAAAATTATTAAAAAAGTGTCCTCAACAACTATACTGTGTGTTACTTGTTATAAATATACTTGTTATATTTCAAAATTTATTATTATTAGATTGTTTATTTTTAATTAGCAAAAAAAGAAAATATAATTTTAGTTCAACAAATATATCTTTTGAAATAAAGTTTAATTATCTTTTTTTAAATAAATAGTTTTATTTAAACTGTACTGTGGACCTTTAACATACAATGTTTGTACATTTTAACTCATTTTTCAGTTCATTTTAAAATATTTTAAAGCTCACTTCACGCATTTATGCATTTCAACAATCGCTCTTTCTGTTGAAAATAATTACTGATGTTCCCGTAGTGCTATTGTCTTTTTAAACTTTCAATCATAATTTTTGCAGATTGATGTGATGTCATATCATTGACATGTTCAGTCACTTGAAATCCATCAGATACATTGTTTTGGCTTATGTAGTTTTAATGAACATATGAAAACTTGAAATTTAAAATTTTTCAATTTGCCTTTGCTCTGTGCTACCAAATGCAGTCGTGTCAATTAACTTTTCCTCAAACAATTAAAATACTGATTTACATTTCATTTCATTGCCATTAATATAAGCACTCGCTATCATATGAATTTCCGCAATCATTATGGTGTAACCTCTGTATCGCACTACAATATTTTTCTACTTCATTTAATATCGATTAATTAATATACCAACGTGGAAATTTAGTACACACATAACCACAGAAATTTTATGATTTTCAATCCGCTTAAATTAATATCAAATGCAATTGTGTAGCTTTATGCTTGCAACTTTTTTGAATGAGTTTGGTCTCCCCCTAATCGTAATCATGGATGTAGAGTGATATACATTTAGCTTATATGATTTGCTAACGAATGATATGAATGTCTTTGTTGATAATTAAGACCAGCTAATAGCCATTCATGTATGTATTGTATATTAAGAATTAATGAATCAATTGAAAACTAATTGTAATATGAGATAGTTTTTTTCGTGGTTGATTGTCATTAGTGCCCTAAAGCCCTTTTTTTTGGTATTTTAATATTGTTGAATATTCAATCACACAATACATAACGATTGATACTGAAGCATATATTGAAATAACCAATAAGTTGTTTACTTCTCAGTTTTAATTTGGTTTCAGCAACCCTGCTTAAAATATGTTTTGATTGTCCTGCGTAATATATTTTTTGCCTGAGAAGCATTTTCTATATAAACAAGTAAGGAAGGCTAAGTTCGGGTGTAACCGAACATTACATACTCAGCTGAGAGCTTTGGAGACAAAATAAGGGAAAATCACCATTTAGCAAAATGAACCTAGGGTAACCCTGGAATGTGTTTGTATGACATGTGTATCAAATGAAAGGTGTTAATGATTATTTAAAACGTAGTGGGCCTTAGTTCTATAGGTGGGCGCCTTTTCGAGATATCGCAATAAGGGTGGACCAGGGGTGACTCTAGAATGTATTTGTACGATATGGGTATCAAATTAAAAGTATTAATGAGGGTTTTAAAAGGGAGTTGTATATGTGAAGGCGTTTTCGAGATATCGACCAAGATGTGGACCAGGGTGACTCAGAACATCTTCTGTCGGGTACCGCTAATTTATTTATATATGCCATACCACGAACAGTATTCCTGCCAAGATTCCAAGGGCTTTTGATTTCGCCCTGCAGAACTTTTTCATTTTCTTCTACTTAATATGGTAGGTGTCACACCCATTTTACAAAGTTTTTTCTAAAGTTATATTTTGCGTTAATAAACCAATCCAATTACCACGTTTCATCCCTCTTTTCATATTTGGTAAAGAATTATGGCAGTTTTTTCATTTTTCGCAATTTTCGATATCGGAAAAGTGGGCGTGGTCATGGTCGGATTTTGGCCATATTTTATACCAAGATAAAGTGACTTCAGATAAGTACGTGAACTAAGTTTAGTTAAGATATATCGTTTTTTGCGCAAGTTATCGTGTTAACGGCCGAGCAGAAGGACAGATGGTCGACTGTGTATAAAAACTGTGCGTGGCTTCAACCGATTTCGCCCATTTTCACAGAAAACAGTTATCGTCATAGAATCTATGTCCCTACCAAATTTCACAAGAATTGGTAAGTTTTTGTTCGACTTATGGCATTAAAAGTATTCTAGAGGAATTAAATGAAAAAGGGCGGAGTTACGCCCATTTTGAAATTTTCTTTTATCTTTATATTTTTTTGCGCCATATCATTACTGGAGTCGAATGTTGACATAATTTACTTTTATACTCTAAAGATATTAAATTTTTTGTTAAAATTTGACTTAAAAAATATTTTTTTTTTTAAAGTGCGCATTTTCGTCATCCGATTTCGCTAATTGTTATTTAGCACACATATACTAATAGAGGTAACGTGCCTACCAAATTTCATCATGATATCTTCAACGACTGCCAAATTACAGCTTGCAAAACTTTTAAATTACCTTCTTTTAAAAGTGGGCGGTGTCACGCCCATTGTCCAAAATTTTTCTAATTTTCTATTTTGCGTCATAAGGTCAACGCACCAACCAAGTTTCATCGCTTTATCCGTCTTTGGTAATGAATTATCCCACTTTTTCGGTTTTTTGAAATTTTCGATATCGAAAAAGTGGGCGTGGTTGTAGTCCGATTTCGTTCATTTTAAATAGCGATCTGAGATGAGCGCCCAGGCACCTACATACCAAATTTCATCAAGATACCTCAAAATTTACTCAAGTTATCGTGTTTACAGACGGACGGACAGACGGACGGACATGGCTAAATAAATTTCTTTTTTCACCCAGATCATTTTGATATATAGAGGTCTATATCTATCTCGATTAGTTTATGCCGTTACGGATTACCGTTATGCGAACAAAGTTAATATACTCTGTGAGCTCTGCTCAGCTGAGTATAAAAATATCATCCGAATAAGAGCAGAAACGGATACATTTCTCGTAGATATTTTGAGCTAATGTATTAACTTAAGCATTTTGAAATCTAGAAGAAAAAGCTTTTGTGTACTTTTTACTTACGCGACGCAATGTGCTAGTATCAGATGTGATCTCACTTGATATGACGTGATGTCACTAGATTTGACCCATGTTGATATGATCGCATCTATGCTTAATGTGATCTGGGTAAGAGACGAAACATTTTATATGTAATGTTATAATTTGATAATAAGGATGTAATTTGAATCTAGTTTGGTCTAACTTTATTGCATGCAACCTTAATGAATATGTTATGTTGTAACAAAATATGGTCTTAAATAAATACCGCTAACTTTTTTGGGGTTCGTTTCAGTTAGTCTGATACGATGTAATCTGTTGTTTTGAAAAAAAAAAAAAACAGGTCAAACTATGTGAGTTTTTACTCTAGACCTGTTGATTCCTTGTTATAGATCACATCCATGATCTAATGTGATAATACCTGATGTGATCGCAGCTGATATGATGTGATGTCACTCGATTTGATCTAGGTTGGTATGATCGCGTATGTCGGATCTGATGAGACGTTAAATGAAGTAAATTCAATACTAGACAATTTTTTAAACATATTTTTATGTTAATCTGATAGTCAGTTCGGCGTTATGGGTGAGAAACCTTTGATTTTATGGGCTTTTGCTGTGTTTTAACTTCCCTACAGTTGTGTCAGTAAAACAAGAGTCAATATACTTTTCACTTTACGATAAGCTCGAACTAGAATTATCTCAATGGGTTTGTTTTACCAGATGCGATCTAATATGATTTCATGTGATGTGATATCACCAGATTTGATCTGGCATGATATGATCGCCTCTACCTTGTCTTATCCGATTTAAGTTAAGTTTATTTTTGTGCGGCTGAAATTTTTTTGCCGTATTGAGACCAGTTTTTTGGCGATTGAAAACTTATGGCAATAAGATTAGCTATCAAGTTGTAATGTTTGAGCAAGTTGATGTCGCATCAGTTTGCAAATTTGCTGGTAAAGTAAGAACTTCTTTTTAATAGCATCTATTATTAAGTCGGTACCGCCGCTTCAGCCAATCGCACATCTTCTCGGCTGTTCGCTTATTATCTGCCTCGAAATCCGGTCATCTGTATGAACCCTTTATTAACCTTTCTGCCCCACAAAGAGAGGGAGTGTTAAAAACCCCTATACCTCTGATCCCTTCAGTGTTGAAACTGTACTATGCACATAATTAAGTCCAAAGAATCCAACAAATTCGTTAAAGCTTTAACAGAACAAATTAGCAAGCAAAAGAGCTACAACCATCTAAAAGTCAAAAAACTCAAACCTTAAATTAAAGCTGTTACCTAAATTGCAATAAAACTATCAAAAATTTGCTGCTGGCAATTATGCAATTTTTTTTGTCCACTGAATACAACATCTGCAATGAGCAGCAAATGTCGGAAATGAAACAGAAAAAAAAACTCATCCACTTCATGACATGCAAATTAGTTGTGCACGCGATAGCAAATTAGATAAGGATGATTGGAATTTGTAATTAGCACCGGTTGGGGGGAAAAAACGCATCTGGCGCCCTTTTGGCTCCAACCAGTTGAATTTAACGTATCATTATTGGTCATTTCCGGAGATTTGAAGATATGCACGTACGGACATACTTACATACAATATGTAAATTTATTAGGAAATATGTTGCACGTAATCGGTGCAGTGCTAAGTTGAAAATTAATTAGAGCCATTACCCTTCATTTATTGGAGTTTAGTTATTGATTGTGTTTGCTAACAGAAGTGGACGCCAGCTGAGTTGCAATGATATTGTTTTTCGTCAAGAGGCACCGGCTTCCTCTCCTTACCATCAGAGAGAATGTGTATTGCTTTGAATGTATCCGGTAGTGCCTTCTTTAGGCATGTATGACTTCAAATCATTAGAAGAAAATGTGTGAAGGTCTAAGACGTCTTTTGGTGTTAGTGTATTATGTGGTTCATTGTCTTCTTCGGAAACAAGCTCTTGCAAAATCACTTACCGAAGAAAAGCAGAGTGATTTATGGATCCTAATAGTTCTCTGGGTCATTTAGATGTCTGAACACTAGTATCGTAGGGATGTTGCTGGGTTGATATTGTTGCTATAGTTAAAACAGTGCATCGATTTTAAAGTTTGCATCGAGTTTGGATAGGGTGGGAGCAGCGTGATGTTTGTGGTGGATCATTTTGGTTTCCGTCGTGTGGGTGCTATTCAAATATATAGCCTTTGTGAGTCAAATATATATAAGTAAGAGTTTAGACTGCCGAAATCGATAATTCGACAAAAAAAGTGACTTATTAGGGTACCATAGAGTTTTGTGGAAGCAGGAGATGTTTTATGCATTGTTTTAAGCCTCATTGTGGACCTCTACAAGTGTAGGATTCCCTTCTTTTTTAAAGGGCTACCCACTAAAACCTAACCTTCCACGTCCTAATCAATTTCCCGTCCACGGGACTGCATTTACCATAAGTTCGGGTACGGCTACTCGCTACGCGAGCTCCGTTACTACTCTCACGCTAAAAGTCTAGGCAATCATTCTCTAGTTTCGTAAGAAGTTTTTGACTCACATATGTGCTGACTTTATCCATCTGTCGCTTCGGCAGGTTATGTTATTAATGACACTGCACTGGGATAGGCCTCCAAGTATTTTTTCTACCCTTCTTAGCTCGAATTCCATGAAGGTGTGACATACATCGTTTCGTTCAGTTCAGTAGTAAGGTCCCTGGCCCTCTTTCTGCGGTGCTCCTGCTCAAATCTCATGGATCGATTATTCTCGCGCCTGTAGGGCAACAGCATCTCTACTCACTTCCCATCCGCTGTCGTAGATTGCTATTATTTCCCTAAAAAATAAATGTAAGACGCGATAACCTCCGAAGAGATTTAAGGCCAAACTTCTCTTGCAATTTGCGTCGTGCTCCTTTTAATTTTTCCTACAAATTGACCGGAAGGAACCTACTTATTTTATGCCGACTCCGACAGATGAGTTTTCACTAGCGTTTCATTGCAGAAATACACTCAGAGTACTTCGGCCAAAACCATGCGGTAAATAGAAGTTATTCGCAGCGCCCTTGCGTTGGATCGAGGTGAGGGCTGACATTCTACTAAAGAAAAAAAAAGCAGAAGAAAAAGAAAAACTCCTGTGCAGTACACCGTGGAATAAAATGTGTTTGATGCAGTCTAGGAGGGATTCAATGGACCATGTAGCGCAATTTATAGCTTCTCCAATCCAATTATTAACCGCACGTATACTTTGTGAATCCTATTTATTTAGCATTAGAGGCCATGCCAACCCAAAGCTTCTCATGAAAGGAGGGGACTAGATGACCTAAAAGTTTCAATGTGGTCATATCAAATCGTTACCCAGATCCTAGAGCTAGTATCTTAATGTACCGCATAAATCTCTGACAAAAGACCATCAACATCGATAAAACGTCCCAAAACTTCAGAGAGTCTCCTTATCGCTACCAGAGGAAAAATATTCATACAAGGATAACAACATTCTTCTGACGAAGGTGCTTCCTTATGAATCTTTATAGCTGGTCTGCGTCTCGCCTTTGTTTACTGAATGATTCGTCGAGAATGCAATACAGTGATTCCTCTTTCTGAATAGCCCCTTAGTTCAATAATTTCTCAATCAGTTACACTCAGCTTTGGTTTATTTTATTGGACAGTTGTTGATAACTCGCAGATAGTGGAGTCTGATTTTCTTATCCACCTTACGTCGCACCTTGAAAAGGGACTTAGACAAAGTCGTGTCGATATATATACAATAGATAGGATGCTGAGTAATTTGGACTCGCATAACTGTGGCGTACTTTCTTTATTTATTTTATTTTTTGATAATTAACTGACTTTTGTGCCTGATACTGCAGATGAGATGGTTTGTCTTATGATAGGACCTTCACTTTGAGCAGTTTTTTAGAAAAGAGAAACCTACTCTGATTATAATCAACGAAATTATAAACATTCCCTTAACTACATGTATACAGTGATAGCCCAGCTTTCTGAAAGGCTTGAAATTTCGGATCACACAGGAATGAGACGTCAGAACACTTGACTGGGGCGGCTGATTGGTATTTCTTATAAACACGCTGACGATAGATAAAAGCCGAAGAGAGAATCTCACAATTTAATTCAAAATCGCACAATATGCTGCTACAACAAGCTACTCTAATCCCATCCCTGTCACAAGAGCCGCAATAGTCATGAGCATTGTGAGCAATGCAAAAAATCTACGAAAGACACAAACTCGGCAGAACTACAAGTGATATACAAATCTTAGCCTTATTAAAGCAGTACCGAGAGATACGACTCTTGATAAGATCGCTGGGCGCAGCGATCTCTTTGGCTGTTGCAACATCGGTAATCTAGTGTCCGTCTATTATGCGATGTACTGGCACTCGACTTAGAAGTCAAGATCATGACCCATTCTCTACACTCATCAACAAAACTTGATATTTTCGTTGCTAACCCAAAACTCTGAAGTGCAGACGGACTAACAGACAAGATTCTATGCATTACATATAGCGAGTACAAATGTGCAAATGCTCTCGATTAATTGTTGTTGTTGTTGTAGCGATAAAGACACTCCCCGAAAGTTTTAAGGAGTGTTATCGATGTTGATGATCCGGGACCGATTTAATATGACCCCCAACCCCCTAGCTCCATGAGAAACTTGGGGTCGCCAGAGCGTCACCTCCTAAATATGTGTATGAGGCAATCTTATTTGTAACAGGATTCGCCTTGCGTAGGTGAGGTTCACACAAGGGTTGTGGAAGCTCTGAATTGAGCATATCAACTCCTTGAATCTTGCTTCGTCGTGGTCTACTCCACAATTCAATCTGCGCTTGAAACTTGAAGAACATAATTTCTAAGTAAGCCTATCTTTCCAATTCCTCCTCATAAAAAATATAAATCTACGATTTGTATCGATGGATATTATTGGATAGATGTAGTCCGTTGTTATACTGATATAGGAGTCTTTTTATTCACAAGTCTTTTCAGAGTTCCAACTCTCGAAGCCAAAGAGCACACTGTGGTGTCATTTCCTTGATAAATATATCAATCGTTGACATGGTGCACATCACCATCATGATCACATCATGATCACATCACCGGCAGTTCGTTGAACCTGACCAGTTGTTTGTATAGGTCAACTCGACTACACCATACAGGTTTTCCGTACGCCAGGAATATCAAATAATTGCTTTGTACACCCAAGCCTTTATTCAAGTACTTCACATTACTACTACTTCTCGGCAGATAGCGTGCTTAAATCAAAATCATTCCATGATTGCTCAGATTGCGCTCTTTTATACTCTTCGATTTCCTCGTTCCATACTTCTAGGCGTTTCTAGACTTTACTTAGTTACTTTAGTAGACTTTACTTAGAAACCTATAAATATTCATGTATTAACCTCCCTCCGGCATAACACCTGCCACTTAAATTGATTATATAAAATTACCGCAAGAAATTTATTATACAAATGCATGTACAGAGTAGCGAGGAGAAAAATAACAGCCGTAATTTTTTATAAATTTCTATAATTAAACTAGTTTTTTCGAAAAATTTTGAAAATTCGAGCAAGTTTTACAAAAATTTCGAACTTTCTGAAATTTTTCGGGTATGCAGTTTTGTAGCCCAATCAATTTTAGTTTAATAAAGTGAAGAAAGAAGGTCTCAAAATTCACCATGATTTTTGAAATTTAATTTCCGAAGGGTGTTTCAGATGTTCTTCCATATAAAAAACAAAGCTGTGCGCCCTACGTTTGAGAGAAAATTAAAAACACCCTTCGGGAAAAAAAAAACTGCCAAAAATCAGTGAGAATTTTGAGAGACCTATAATTTCTACTTTATGCGAATAAAATTGATTGGGCTACAAAACTGCATACTCCAAAATATTTAGTAAACCAAAAAAAAAAAAAAATTCAAATTTTTTCGAAATTGTTGTTTTGTATATTTCCAGTTACAAAAGCGATTGCAATTTTTTTCTAAATTATCAAAAATTAAAAAAGAGTCCATTTGATGAAATTTGAGAAAACTTACAACTGCTATTTTCGTGTTCGCTACTATATTTACACATATCTTTTATACGCTGCTCAATTTTAATAAAGTTTCCTTATTATTTTCCTTTTTATATGCGCATTAACGTCGACGCAATTAGCCAGTCGAATGAATAAGTTAAATAAATGCAAATTGATGTTTTTAAATCACCTGTTGCAAGCAAATTCCACATGCAAACCAAACTAAAGAACGACTACAGCCCTGAAGCTGTGCTATGAGAATAAAATCAATGCGTTGAATGAAGCTTGCGCTCTTCATGCCACTCTGTCGCCGGTTGATATAATGCAATGTGCAGAACTTGCGAAAGCTGAGAAATGGCTGATAGGTTATCATTTACTTAGTTGCTAAGCTGTTACATTTTATTACTCATTGTTATTTTATTTTAACTCAATCTCAGATATGCAGATGCAAGGGTGTAAGCGAAAGATGAAGTACTCGATGGCATTGTATATATAATTTAGTATATTTCTGAAAGAAGCAAGCCGGAACAGTTTAGTATCAAGGGTTTTTAATGGGTTCTTTATTACTTAAGATCACTTACACAATATATTCTTCCAAACGTTTCGCTTGCCATTGGTTTTACATCTTCACAAATAAGAAAACGATAGAAGAATAACTTAGCTAACTATTAGTAAAATATGAGGAAGTCATAAAATACGGTGTCGATATTGCAGGTATTGTGAAATCATAACGAAACTAACGAGTTTGTGTAAAGCGAAACCATATCGAAATAGTGACAGAACGGTGAAACGAAAACTGAGCATTGTAATGACAATGAAACAATGTAACAATTACTAAACCGATGCAACGATAACGAAACGAGCTGACAATAAAGAAATAATGTTACCAATTGTTTTTATTTTATCGGCCCATTGATAAAGGATTCAAGGTTCGATTCGAGCTCAAGGCCAGATCAATAATTGTTTTTAATGATAATTATTGTTTTTTTAATTTGTCTATAATTGAAAAATTGTATTTTGTTTTTGGAGTAGCAAGTAGAAAATTTTTCAGGCATCCTGCCATAGCTGCGCAGATAGAGCATACTGATGATGAAGGCTTAGCACCCTTCGAAATGGATCTGTCTGCGCAGCTATGGCAGGTTGTCTTAAAGATTTTCTACTTACTATTCCAAACACAAAATACAATTTTTCAATTTTGGAAAAATTAAAAAAAAAAAAAACAAAAAAAAAACAAAAAAATAATCATTAAAAAATTGATTGTTCTGGCCTTGAGCTCGAATCGAACCTTGAAATGGTGTTACTATAACGAAACGATGTAGCAATAACAGAGCGATTTAACTATAACGAAAGGAAGTAACGCTACGGAAACAATATAAAGATAACGAAAATCTAATAATAAGGAAACTATAACACAATGATAACTGAAAAGTATCAAAATTATTAGTAATGATTACGAAGCGATAAATAACTTATAACGAAACAAAGAAAAAATGGTAAAAAACGATGACGAAATGATAACGGATCGACAAAGAAACAATGACGAAACTATTAAACTTAATGATCAAACGAAGATGAAAGTAGGAAAACAATGCGATTTCAAAACATGCGGATAAGGAATCACGAAACAGAAACGGAAGCGTTAACCAAACTATTAGAAAAATATCCGAAACTTCTATTTACAACTCTGCATTAAGGGATGAAACGATATTAAAGCAATAACTAATTGATTAATAACACGCTAATTATTCGATAACGAAACGGTAACAAAATCACAGCGAAAAGTTGATTGGCCAATATATAAACGGTAATGAAATCTTGAGGAATCATTGAGGAAACAATACTACAAAGAAAGTAAACGATAACGCAGTGAATATACAAAGGCAAAAGCAATAACGAAGCGATGCATGAACGATAAGAAAAAGCAAACAGAACGGAGTGTTTTCATAAGGAAACAATTTGGAAACGATACATTATCGAACCGGAATGAAAGAGAAAAAGGTAACGAGACAATAACGGAATGACGAAAAAATAAAAAAGTAAAAAACTGACACAGGACCTATAACGAAATGATAGTTAGACGATGACTAAATGCCAAGGTAGTAAAGGCGTGAGTACCAAGTACTCATGAACTTCAATGAATGTGTAAATATACAAGTGTACGTCTAAGGAACTAATGTTTTAGAGCTCGCCTAAGGGGCTATTTTGCAGAAACAAATGATTTAGGACTTTTTAAGAAGAGCTTCATCGGCTTCTTGTCGGCAACAACCGATACCAATATGTTATTGCTTTTTTATCGGCTTATTATTGATAGCGAATTGTTATCGACAAGCTGTCGGTTTGCTACCGGATTGTTATCGCCAAGCCATCGACTTGTTGTTGTGGATGAGTCGTAGATAATAATGCGATATAAGGAAGAAATCGACAGCGTTTCGATATAAAATCTATACATTTTTGGTAACAAATCGGCAAATTTTTGATAAAAAATCGATAACACTCCGATAACACATTTATTGCCCTCCGATATCGATAACTTTTATACAACGAGTTATAACTATGATAAGATATCGATAATGAATAATCGATAGTTTACCGATAATAAATTAATCATTTTTCGATAACATAAAAACAACTTTTTGAGAACAAATCGATAACTATTCATAACATATTGGTAACTTTTCGTTAGCTTTTCGATAGCAGATCTATAATTTTTCGATAAAAAACTGATAATTCGCCGATAAAAAATTGACGACCCATCGTTAAGCCTTGGTTATAAATTTATAACAGCATATCTCGTCGATAATTCTTGTTATATGAGCCGATAATTCGTCGCTAAGAAATAATGAATAAAACGCCCATAACTCGTCGACAAAAAAACCGAAAATAAACCGTTATCAAACCAATTCTCTCATACCAACTTTACCACGTGCATTGTTCTTTCATTACGCAAAGAAGTAGTGATGACTACACGTACGCTTACATCATGTATTCCCCCATATAGCATACCACTTTCAAATACTGCGCTTATGCTTACAAAACCAATCAATAATGTTCTGTTTCCAATTTCTTTCATTTGTTGACTTTTGATATTTTTTGCAAAAACAAATTGTTTGCTTTATTCTCTTGCGTGGTGCGTTGATTATTTACGCATGATACTGCACATACTTAGCCTTTCCCCTCCGCTAACAGCTACGCATTACTTATAACAACAGCTTTCAACCTCAGTGCACATCATCCTACAAGCAATGTAATGTGTATATGGCAAAGTGCCTCCATCGAATGCTTCTCAATTTCGCCTTGCAGTTATTTTTTAATTAAATGCATTTCGTATGCTAATTATTGCGGATTGATTTTAAAGCTTCTCATACACTAACAAAAGAAAAAAAACAAAAAATAGAATTGGTGGCTTACGGTTTACTCTTAATTAACCGAAATTGCTGCACTTGCCTCAAATGCATATTTACTCTCATTTATTGTCCTTCCCACACTTTCAATGCTCTCACAACCATTTGTTCAACTCCTCTTCTTGGTTCAGCTCTTGCATTGGTCATCAGCAACGTTAAAGCCTGACTGTAACTACTACAGCGGGTGTGGGCTTACCAATTACTTAACTCGTTAAATTTGCATACCAATTTTCCAGGTAAGTACGCGCTGGCGTACGAGTAACCACTTCAACTGATAATGCTTTTGTCTGCATTTCATACCAATGCGCTAGCGAATTGATTATGGAATGTGAGTGGGTGAATGAGTTTGCAGCGTAGCATCAAAATGGAATTTCTAATTAAAATGAAATCCAAATCTTGTTGGTTTCATTCCCAACTGCGAACAATTTTGGTGCTTTAGCTTTTTGAAGTTTGTACATTAATGTATGTACAGAGTGAATATGAAAATAGCACTGGCACTGGCATTTACGATATCTTAAGAATAAACTTCCATCAGCTTTGTTACTGAAATAATGCACAGCAATCTCGAAAACGTTTTCGAAATTATTAGAATATTTGAGAGAGAGCGAACATTTTTAAACGGTTTTATTTAGGTTGACTTGACAGGCTGCACGGCTGCACAGCCGTTGTGAACGAATTTGGTAATTACAATTTAAGTAACTTCCCGATAAGCTACAAGCTTGAAACTTGGAATATAGTTCAGAACCCGATGCAAATTATTATTATTTATTTATTATTACGGCGTTTTAAGCCTAAAACTTAGATTATTACAAATTATAAATACATTTTAATAATAATAGGATTTCTAGAATTTGAGGTGTCGGAATGCATGAGATTCCGATCGGACGGGAACTGGTGGTCCCAACGGGCGAGTCTTGGAGTCATCTCATTAAGAGGTTGGAAGGACATGTTCTCAATCCTGCCCTACTCCAAGACGTATGATTACACAGCTTTATTATTTATGCTGTCGGAATGCATCTAATTCCGGTCAACCCAAAAGCTAGCAGCTCAGCAGAATGAGCCACTCTTATCGGACGGTTGGAAAGGACGTGTTTCCAAATCTCCCTGTACCGGCTTTTATGTAAACATAATTAATTATAATATATTGTTCTTGTAGGAATATACGTGATTCACATGAACACTCCATCTATGTATTTGTCTGGGACGATATTTTCAGGAACTCTTTCCCAGTTTGATTGCGAGCGATATATGTATTTGACCTGAGTTCCTCTGTGTCTATTTGGATTGCCATGTACGCTCAAGGATCAGTAACATGAAATACAGATACAAAATATTTTATCTTATTGGAAGGGTTTTGCAATATTCTAATAAACTTTTTTTGAAGGTGTTTAAGTTTTCACAATTTTTAACATGATTAGGTAGTTCATTAAAACATTTCAGGCCTTTCTAAAATATATTTTGCTTGTCCATTTCTGTTTTGAAAAGAGGTAATCTAAAATTATTATTTTCGCCACAATGCAATAATATGGAAAAAAAACTCCGATAGGTGGCGCTTGGATCGAAATATTTCAAAAATTCGTATTTGTGGTCCGATTTGGCTCATATTTGGAACACATATTACATACATGAATAGAAAGCGACATATGAAAAAAATCGCCACCAGGTGGCGCTACGAACAAGATATTAGAAATGCTCGTATTTGTAGTCCGATTTGGCTCACATTTGGAACAAATATTCCATACAGTCCGGTAGAAGTGACATCAAAATATTTTGGAGCTCGACGAGGAACAAGCATACGTGACGCTGAGTCGAGTAAAGTATTTGGAAGGATTATGTGACATAGATTGTAACAAATTGTCAGGATAGAGTCCTTGTAACTATGAGTCACTAAATGAACTAAATAGAATGAGAAATAATAGGCAATTAAATAAAGACTAAAAACTTGAAAATAAATTAATTAAAAAAAATTTTTTTTCTAGCTTTTAGTATTATTTCAATAAAATCGTTTAACTTAAACAATTTTTTTTAATTATTTTTTTTATGGATGAAACTCACACTCAATGCGAATTCGGAGAGACCTATAACTTGTACTTTGCTAGACTGGAATAAACTTGTTAGGCTACAAAATTGCATACTCAAAAAAATCCAGAAAAATAAATAAAACGTTAAGAGATTTTCGTAAAATTTTCTAAAATTTTCGAATTTTACCGAAAACACATTTTGCCTTTGGTTTGCATAGTTTCAGTTATGAAATTCATAAAAAAATAATAAAAAAATAAAATTGTCACTGCTATTTTCGTGTTCGCTACTGTAAAATAATGAAAAAACAAGCTAAGTTTGTTTTTCTCTCCCTCTTAAGAAATACAAATTGTATATAATTTTTGATTTAAATTTTGGTGTTAAGTTATTGTGACCAATGGATCAGAGCCCTGTTGACGAAGCGTGAAATTTCCAGGGCGAAGAGGTTGGGTTAGGCCCATAAAGCAGGAGCCTTGACCTGGCAAGCGCACGACACTAACACAGAACGTTCTCAATAGAGTCTCAGGGAAAAATTTCTGCGAGTACATTGAGTGCTCCAGCGAAGCAGTACGGTTGCGGAAACATCTAGCAAGGGGAAATAGAGTTAATGGACTAATAAAAAGGGAGAACGGGAAATGATCGCGTAGTAGTGCAGAGCCCCTTAAGGCCCGGGAGTTGTTTCAGAAGAGACAGCACACTTCACTTCTGTGGTGACCGATACCAAAATCATATGTGACGTGCAGATCTTCAATCGCCGGGCTCAGATACAAACCTTAAGTTGAATGGCTTGAAATAATATTAGATGGGTGCA
Source organism: Eurosta solidaginis (assembly GCF_040869045.1). Classification (NCBI taxonomy): domain Eukaryota; kingdom Metazoa; phylum Arthropoda; class Insecta; order Diptera; family Tephritidae; genus Eurosta; species Eurosta solidaginis. The sequence continues at coordinate 202,923,210 of NC_090323.1, read as the reverse complement.
TAAAACTGAATCAAAATCTAAAGATGGCAGGCCCAATACCTCCTTTCGTCTCAAAACCTATGAGGGGCTTATACTTAGATTTGTATATAAAGTTCAACGCAACATGTCTACACCAAAGAGAAATCACTACACACGCCACTGCAGATGGTGGTTATAAACTTAGAGAAAAAAATAAAATATGTAAATGTAAGGCGCGATAACCTCCGAAGAGATTTAAGGCAGAGCTTCTCTTCCAATTTGCATCGTGCTCCTTTTAATTTTGCCTACAAATTGGCGGGACGGGGCCCACTTGTTTTATGCTGACTCCGAACTCCGAAATACACACGGAATGCTTGCCAAGCACTACAGAGGGAATATAAGGAGAGCGCCTTGGACGTCTTCATACATTACAGTACATACAGTCCTTAGCAAATAGATCGACTACATGCTAAATTGCTGATAGATTACTTCACAATGCAGGTTTTATGAGTTGAATCGGTGGACAGTGACACGTCGCAGGGCGGGGTGTTATCAACTTTGTTGTGGACGTGGGTTTCAATCAAATGTACAGGCGGTTTTCTGAGGTGCCCATTTAACTAACGGCTCACACAGATGACGTTAAATTTGTCAGAGGAGATGGATCGTGCGATACGGGATATACTTGCTTAGGCATCTGATGTCAGGTGACCGCCAACGCGGACAAGATGAGTGTGTTCTTTAATAAGCGGTATAAAGTCTCAAGAGGGGTTACTGCAGTAGAAACATTGTACAAATTATCTTGGAATCATTCTAGACAAAAAGTTGTCGTGGAAGCCGAATATTGAGGTGACAGTGAGAAACACATCGACGGCATTTTTTGTATGTAAAAGAATGATGACGTGTACGTGGGGTCTATCACCTTCTCTCTCTCTCTCATTTCATGTTTACAGCGATTGTAAAGCCTCTCCTATACTATAGAGTCCTTGGTTAGTGGACGTGTTACTGTGCTGGTCACGGATGAATCGAAATTTGATGACGGAAGGACAGTAGCTGGCATCTAAGGGCCGAACTTCAAGAAATCAATATCAATGGGATGCTCCCCTAGCTTATTTCAGGCAGAAATCCATGCGATTTGTGGTAGAGAATGTCTACGGAGAGGCTCATCCTCGAAGAGCATCTACATTATGTCGGACAACCAGGTGGCCCTCCGTGCCTTGCAGTCCTACAAACTTGGGAGGTGACAGCTTAGAATTCCTTTTTGTTCTAATTGAAAAAACCTTTTTCTTCATTTTTGATGTGGAGTACGCTTCCACCATGCCACGGCCAGCGTTGCTACTATTAAAAAGAGAGAACTGTTGATTCATCGCCGATATTGTGACTGGACACTGCCTCTGCGTCAGATGTAGGAAGGTCCGGATTGGAGAAGGAAACGATCGTTCGTACCTGCGCTCGCCAGGCTAAGACTATAGCTATTAAAAGTGGACCCAGAAGGTGTCTAGTATTTGCCAAGAGGATGGAGTTATTATATAGCATACGGCCTGGTTTCTGAGAGGATTGTTAAGTTTGGTCGTTGAGCTAACTTTTGTTAACACAATGGACTCATTCAGTCTATGTGAGTTCCTCTCGGACCGGACAGTTCAACCTGGCCTTACCTGCCAAAGGGTATTTCAGATTTTCTTCTGAAGTACATATAATTTGTACTTTGTTGGACTAAAATTAATTGAGCTACAACACTGCACATCTAAAAAGTATGGAGAACTCCCAACAAAATGTTCGAAAATTTCGTAAAGTTTTTCGATTTTTCGAAAATGGTTTTGAGTTTGGTTTGCATGGTTTCATTTACAAAATTCTTTGAATTTTTTTCTTAAAATATAGAAAATTAATTAAGAGGAATGTAACTGATGAAATTTTGATAAAAAAAGGCCACTACTGTTTTCATGTTCGCTGCTGTGCATCTAAATTTTTGTTGAAGATCGTCGTAGGCGATAGGTCTAAGGGCGAGATGAAGGACGGATAAGGCCAACCGCAATCCCTTTCGATACTGACAATGTCTGTAGCTATACCGCTTTTGTTTCATTATTACAACGCACCGTCATGAGATAAAAGTAATAACAAAGTGAGTACAAGAGTAGAGGGGTATATAAGAGTTACTCAAACTGCCCTCAAAAAACTCAAAAATCTCATTTATTTTTCTATTTCTTAGAATTTTCATAATAATAATAACTAACGCTGTTCATAAATCAGGAACAAACATAATTTCACCGAACAAAGGCAGCGTAAATATTCTTAGCTCTTAATTATACTCAGCTGAGCAGAGCTCACAGAGTATATTAACTTTGTTCGCATAACGGTAATCCGTAACGGCATAAACTAATCGAGATAGATATAGACTTCTATATATCAAAATCATCTGGGTGAAAAAAGAAATTCATTTAGCCATGTCCGTCCGTCCGTCCGTCTGTAGACACGATAACTTGAGTAAATTTTGAGGTATCTTGATAAAATTTGGTACGTAGGTTGCTGGGTACTCATCTCAGATCGCTATTTAAAATGATATAGTGATAAAAAAGTGATATAATGCATTACCAAAGACGGCTAAAGCGGTGAAACTTGGTAGGTGGGTTGAGCTTATGTCGCAGAATAGAAAATTAGTAAAATTTTGGACGATGGGCGTGGCACCGCCCACTTTTAAAAGAAGGTTATTTCAAAGTTTTGCAAGCTGTAATTTGGCAGTCGTTGAAGATATTGTAACGAATTTAGTGCAATTCCTCTTATTTAAAATTCTCCGCTTAGTTCGAATCACTAAACTGTTGAATAAATAACACCACTTATTCAGTAATGCAAAATGGTCTTTATTAGACTACTTTCAAAATAACACTTCTATTGCTCGGCAGATAGCGTGCTTAATCAAAACTGATTCTCGCGTCTCTACTGTTGTCGCCTTTTATACTGTCTGGTTTCCTCGTTGCATACTTATAGGTTTTTCTATTCCAGAACTTACTAGTTAGTTATAAGCTACAAAATCACCAGCCACAACTACGTTTATAGCTTCTCATATGCGCGTGAGTAATACTTGCACAAATTATTGCCCTCTCTTGTGAGCACCTCAGATCAGATATCTACATGTGTTTGTGCGTTGCTTCGCCGCTGAATTATTGATGTGCATAAATTCACTGCTTAGCATCGGTTTAGAGATGATAGTATCCCTTAGTGCTGCTAATATTCGTTACAATATCATGATGAAATTTGGCAGGAACGTTACTCCTATTACTATATGTGTGCTAAGTAAAAATTAGCAAAATCGAATTACGAACACGCCCACTTTAAAAAAAAAATTTTTTTAAAAGTCAAATTTTAACAAAAAATTTAATATCTTTACAGTATATAAGTAAATTATGTCAAAATTCAACTCCAGTAATGATATGGTGCAACAAAATACAAAAATAAAAGAAAATTTCAAAATGGGCGTGGCTCCGCCCTTTTTCATTTAATTCGTCTAGAATACTTTTAATGCCATAAGTCGAACAAACATTTACCAATACTTGTGAAATTTGGTAGGGGCATAGATTTTATGACGTTTCTGTGAAAATGGGCGAAATCGGTTGAAGCCACGCCCAGTTTTTATACACAGTCGTACGTCTGTCCTTCACGTACTTATCCGAACTCACTTTATCATGGTATGAAAAATGGCCGAAATCCGACTATGACCACGCCCACTTTTTCTATATCTAAAATTACGATGAATGAAAAAAATGCCATAATTCTATACCAAATATGAAAAAAGAGATGAAACATGGTAATTTGATTGGTTTATTGACGCAAAATATAACTTTAGAAAAAACTTTGTAAAATGGGTGTGACACCTACCATATTAAGTAGAAGAAAATGGAAAAGTTCTGCAGGGCGGCGAAATCAAACGCCCTTGGAATCTTGGAAGAAATACTGTTCGCGGTATTACATATATTAATAGATTTACGTTACCCGACAGATGATGTTCTGGGTCACCCTGGTCCACATTTTGGTCGATATCTCGAAAACGCCTTCACATATACAACTAAGGGCCACTCCCTTTTAAAACCCTCATTAATACCTTTCATTTGATACCCATATTATACAAACACATTCTAGTGTCACCTCTGGTCCACATTTATGGCGATATCTCGAAAAGGCGTCCACCTATAGAACTAAGGCCCACTCCCTTTTAAAATATTCATTAACACCTTCCTTTTGAAACCCATGTCATACAAACACATTCCAGGGTTACCCTAGGTTAATTTTGCTAAATGGTGATTTTCCCTTATTTTGTCTCCGAAGCTCTCAGCTGAGTATGTAATGTTCGGTTACACCCGAACTTAGCCTTCCTTACTTGTTTTCGTTGAATTTCCTCCACTTCGTAACCTTCAATCAAATAGCTGAAACGCATTAATATCTTGGGTCTTTATATTGTTTTCCCGTTTTCCTTCCTGTACTTTTTTTTTGCATATTTTCCACGTTTTTTCCCTGAATCTTTTGTTATTTTTGCTTATGCCACACGTAAACTATTTTGCGTTTTGTTGTTGTTTTTTCGAATTGTATGCACATAATTGCTTTCTTTTGTGTGTATTACATTCTTAACAATCACCTTCGCCATGTTATCAGCTTTTATTTCCTGCACTTGTCTTCGTTGCCCTTGTTCGTTTTCTTATGTTGCTCTTTCATAATCATATAACCACTAAATGTTGAGACATTCACCGCACCAACGCTATTGTTGTCCTTTCGTTGCTACGTATATTACCGCCGTAGGGCATGAGGTAGATCGCCGTACCGCAAGTAAGTTTCTTGTTGCTGTGCCTTGCGACTTTTCTACGTCTTTGCAATTTTTCTTAGAATTTATTAAATCAGTGAATAATACAGCATTTTTACTGCTCGTTATTCATTCTGTGCTTGTCGTTGGTTTTTCTTCGTATCAGCATTTTTATTTTTTTTTTATTTCATGTGCCATTGAATGCATATCACGAGTTTTGTACCCAGATGTACTTGTATATCCCCATGCACAACTACGGCTGGGTATACAAATCATGTCGTGCTCTCTATGGTAAATAAAATTAAGAAAGGAAGTAATTGTTTACAAAATACTACACTCAAAAAAAGTTATCATCAAGGCGATGCCATCTAGGCATCAATGTGCAATTTTTGCTTATCTTTTTTTCGTCATCAATGATCTTATGTTATTGACATTTACGAACTATTAGTTTGATACTTGTATTTGTCAAGTTAATAGACTACATACAAATGTAATGTGTTTTATAAATCAATCTAGTATTAAATGTTATCATAGTGAAACTAGGAAATTTATACAGTTATCATTTTGATACATTTTAAGGGCAAAACAAATATTTTCCATGGGCAAATCAATAGTCAAGATACAAAATTGATACTTTTAATTATACTTTTTATAATATTTATCGTTGCATTGATACCACGAAAATGATGCCGTTTATAGTTTAATTTTTACACATCGTGTATTAAAATGATAGTGATACTTTTTTTTTGAGTGTACCTGTACTTTTCTTTAAATGCATATGAGGTATTCCATCCCATTTCGACCAATTTTGAACCCGACCCCTTTAGAATTGGCTGAAAGTTTTTCTTCTTTTTCTAGCTTACGAAAGACGTTTTTCAGAATTTTTTAAAATTTTTTCATCCAACTCAAAAAAGTTATGAATTTTTAAAAAAACACCGTTTTTGTTTTCAAAATGCTATACCTTTTTCAAAAATTGACCGTTTGGTTTTTTTTTTTTTTAATTTGTTTTTGAATGTACTTTTCGGAAAAAATACAAAAAAAATTTTTTGTTTTTTTTTTTGTAATTTTTCAGTTTTTCGAGATTTTTCGAATTTCGCCATTTTTTTTTTTTTTTCTCATAAAAAACTTCAATCAATTCTGCAATCATCCCCACTAATCCCGGAGTGGGCCGATATATTTTTTTTTTATTTAATTGAGAACAAAAAAGCTTTAAAAATTTTTTTGTATTTTTTTCGAAAAGTACATTTAAAAACAAATTAAAAAAAAAAAGATCCCAAACGGTCAATTTTTGAAAAAGTTGTAGCATTTTGAAAAAAACACCGCTTTTTTTTTTTAAATTCATAACTTATTTTAAGTTGTACACCGTTTTTGTTTTCAAAGTGCTATAACTTTTTCAAAAATTTACCGTTTGGGATCTTTTTTTTTTAATTTGTTTTTAAATGTACTTTTCGGAAAAAATACAAAAAAATGTTTAAAGTTTTTTTTTCAATGAAATAAATAAAAAAAAAAAAACAATATCGGCCCACTCCGGGATTAGTGGGGATGATTGCAGAATTGATTGAAGTTTTTTATGAGAAAAAAAAAAAATGCCGAAATTCGAAAAATCTCGAAAAACTTAAAAATTACAAAAAAAAAACTTAAAAAATTTATTTGTATTTTTCCGAAAAGTACATTTAAAAACAAATTAAAAAAAAAAAAACGATCCCAAACTGTCAATTTTTGAAAAAGTTATAGCATTTTGAAAACAAAAACGGTGTTTTTTTTTTAATTCATAACTTTTTTTGAGTTGGATGAAAAAATTTGAAAAAAATTTGAAAAACGTCTTTCGTAAGCTAGAAAAAGAAGAAAAACTTTCAGCCAATTCTAAAGGGGTCTGGTTCAAAATTGGTCGAAATGGGATGGAATACTCCATATACATCTGAACTTAAACTTCGTATGGACTGCTAAATGCACAACTTTATCCACACTTATGAAATAGGTGTTTGCAAAATAAGTACTTACAAGTTTCAGTATGCAGATTCTAAGGACATTCTTAATGCTAATTAAAAAACGAAATAACAATGGAAATGTAGGTAATAAAGTTGTTGTTTTGACATTTGCGGGGCAGTGCTGCCAAATGTTGTATTGAGCTATGTATGCGCAACTGTCGATGAGCGTATTTTTTTTAGAAAATATGAGAATAATAATAAAACATAAGAATAATGACCTTATGAAAAGGCGTGTTTTTTTATGTAGGTTAAGTTAGGTTAGGTTAAAGTGGCCGCCTCCGCTGCCCAAGAAGAGACTTACGTAGGCCATTGTGGCACGTTATGAGCCCTTGTTCCCCTCCTGTAAAAAGTGGTTCACAGCGCGGAATTTCGTTCATATTTGCGGCCTCTAGTTACGCAAGGCACTCAAAGATGTGTCTGTATTTCGACAGGGCGGGGGAATGGCATAGAAAATGCTCTATACTTTCTATCTCTTCCTCGTCCCTGCAGTTTTGGTTGATATCATTTGTTGTTGTTGTTTTGCTAACAGTGCTTTGCCCCATTCAAACGACCACTCACATATTGTCATCAAAGTCCTCTAACGGGAGTCCAAGGAAACTTGCTGTTTCAACAGGGGTGGACCATAATGAGGGTGTTAGATGCGTAGGTTCCACATTCAAATTGAAAAGATGGTCGGTGTCAAGTGGGGACTCATCGCATGGAAGACATACATTACGTATGTCGAGGTTGATTCTGGACAAGTAAGAGTTTAATCAGTTACATTATCCAGAACGAAGTTGGGCCAAGTTGACTCGTATCGCCCTGGGTAGTGTGCTTTCTTCTTCTGCAAGGGTAAGATATTGCATATTAATAACAGGGTTCACCGGGTGCGTCCTGACAAAAGCGTTTACTGATTCTGTGTTGACTTTGCTTAGGTTCTGTCATGATCAAACGGCTGTGTTGGTGGGTGTCCGTTCTCGTCATAGTGCTTATGGAGATGTTCCCTTTACTCACGCGGAGGCGCCCATATAATAGCGACCTGCTAGAATACCCACCAATGGGCTAATAGAGAGGCGATTCGGAGGTATGACCGATTGCGATCTCCTTTCTTCTAGCCTGGACACCCTACATGTTGGTTCCATAGCCCACCGCGTGGTAGCTTATTCCGTGAACGGAGATCGCATCTAGTGCTTGCAAGTATTTAGAGGAGGATTCACTCAGCGAGCAGAGGTAATTGTTTGCAAGCTGGTGCATTCCCTTGCCAGCTCATCAGCAGCACAGTTTCGCGAGATGTATTTGTAGTAGAGCTTACGATTTCTCGAACATATTCGAGAAGAGATTTCTCGCGAGTCTCGCTTTCTCGCGAGATTTTCGAATCTCGAATTACTCGTAGGGCTCGCGATATTCTCGAATCTCAAATTACTCGTAAGGCTCGTCAGATTCTCGAATTTCGAATTACTCGTAAGGCTCGTGAGCTTCTCGACATTCACCTTAATCGATTCATTGCTGTTTTATATAGAGCTTACGATTCCTTCTGGAGCACAAGCCAAAATGTCCGCAAAACCACAAGTAAAAAACCCCGAAATGTGTAGAATATTGCCAATGCAGCGACTGAATTGAAAGTCGAGAAGATCGCGAGTATTACGAGTAATGCGAGATTCGATAATCTCGCGAGCCTTGCGAGTAATTTGAGATTCGAGAATCTCGCGAGAAGCCGTGTTTTTGATGTCTCGTTGAAAAATAAAACATTGCGAACAAAATTATATGTCTAATAATGAGTTAAATATCTTTGAAGCAATATAATCAAAAAAAAGTCACAAGTAAAAAATAAACAAGTGTATAAATACTGTCCATACAGCGATTAAGTAAGAATGTCGAGGAGCTCGCGAGATTTACGAGGACTTCGAGACACGAGAATCTCGCGAGAAGTCGAGTTCTGGATTTCTCGGGTCTCGAAAATCTCGGTTGTGTTCGAGAAGAAATCGCAAGCTCTAATTTGTAGCCTGATCCGGCCTGAGGGAAGTTTTTCCAACACTTTGTTATATTCCAGGACACTTCTTGATGAAGTACTGGTTGAGATTATTGCCTTAATCGCCATCAATATATATATATATATATATACATATATACATATATATCTACTGTAGCTTAAGAACGCTTCCTCTAGAATTTCTGCTGCTTTCTTCACGGCTTTAATTTCCGGCTGAAAGAGGCGGCAGTAATATGACAGTGTGTAAGATCTACTTTTTTCAGGATAGACTCAGTACCCGACCCCATCCGTTAGCTTGAAACGATCGGTATACACGCGTATAGAATGTTCTGCTATTTCTGCACCCTGTCACCAACCCTCGTGCTCAATTGTGGCCCCCAGAAGCTCAGGCACGAGACCACATATTCCGTTTGCCCGATATTAGATGGCGTTATACTGCTATGGCCATATGGCCTGCACTCAAGCCACACTGCAATTTCTATCGTAATATTTTTGGCCATTAGTTATGCAGGCGGGATGTGTAGAATATCATGCAGTGCTGCTGTGGGAGGTAGTTTTTAGGGCACCCGTTATGCTAATCATTGATAAACTGCATACTCCCTCTAATTATACTCAGCTGAGCAGACCTCACAGAGTATACTAACTTTGTTCGCATAACGGTAATCCGTAACGGCATAAACTAATCGAGATAGATATAGACTTCTATATATCACAATGATCTGGGCGAAAAAAGAAATTCATTTAGCCATGTCAGTCCGTCCGTCCGTCCGTAAACACGATAAATTGAGTAAATTTTGAGGCATCTTCATGAAATTTGGTATATAGGTTCCATCTCAGATCGCTATTTAAAATGAACGAAATCGGCTACAACCACGCCCACTTTTTCGATATCGAAAATTTCGAAAAACCGAAAAAGTGCAATAACTCATTACCAAAGCGGATAAAGCGATGAAATTTGGTAGGTACGTTGAACTTATGACGCAAAATAGAAAATTTGTAAAATTTTGGACAATGGGCATGGCACCGCCCGCTTTTAAAAGAAGGTAATTTAAAATTTTTGCAAGCTGTAATTTGGCAGTCGTTGAAGATATCATGATGAAATTTGGTAGGCACGTTACTCCTATTACTGTATTTGTGCTAAATAAAAATTGGCGAAATCGGATGACGAACACGCCCACTTAAAAAAAATTTTTTTTTTAAGTCAAATTTTAACAAAAAATTTAATATCTTTACAGTATATAAGTAAATTATGTCAACATTCAACTCCAGTAATGATATGGTGCAACAAAATACAAAAATAAAAGAAAATTTCAAAATGGGCGTAACTCCGCCCTTTTCATTTAGTTTGTCTAGAATACTTTTAATGCCATAAGTCGAACAAAAATTAACCAATCCTTGTGGAATTTGGTAGGGACATAGATTCTATGACGATAACTGTTTACTGTGAAAATGTGCAAAATCTGTTGAAGACACGCCTAGTTTTTATACACAGTCGATCCTCTGTCCTTCCGCTCGGCCGTTAACACGATAACTTGAGCAAAAATCTATATATCTTTACTAAACTTAGTCCACGTACTTATTTGAACTTACTTTATCTTGGTATAAAAAATGAACGAAATGCGACTATGACCACGCCCACTTCTTCGATATTGAAAAATGAAAAAAAAATGCCATAGTTCTATACCAAATATGAAAAAAGGGATGAAACATGGTGATTGGATTGGATTTTTGACGCAAAATATAACTTTAGAAAAAACTTTGTAAAATGGGTGTGACACCTACCATATTAAGTAGAAGGAAATGAAAAAGTTCTGCAGGGCGATTCAAAAGCCTTTGGAATCTTGGCAGGAATACTGTTCGTGGTATTACATATATAAATAAATTAGCGGTACCCGACAGATGATGTTCTGGGCCACCCTGGTCCACATTTTGGTCGATATCTCGAAAACGCCTTCACATATACAACTAAGGGCCACTCCCTTTTAAAACCCTCATTAATACCTTTAATTTGATACCCATATCGTACAAACAGATTCTAGAGTCACCCCTGGTCCACCTTTATGGCGATATCCCGAAATGGCGTCCACCTATAGAACTATGGCGCATTCCCTTTTAAAATTCTCTTCAATACCTTCCATTTGAAACCCATGTCATACAAACACATTCCATGTTTACCCTAGGTTCACTTTTCTACATAGTGATTTTCCCTTATTTTTTCTCCAAAGCTCTCAGCTGAGTATGTAATGTTCGATTACACCCGAACTTAGCCTTTCTTACTTGTTTTGGTATACGTTGTTTTACGTACATATGCCGTAAGTTCGACTGGTCCTCTGTAAAAACTACCTAAGCAATATCCCAGCATTGTGAGTTGATACTGTCCATGGTTACTCGTTTCGAGACATTGTTGAAAGCTCCGGCAATGTCCAGAAAAACACCTAGGACATACATATGTCTGGTGTTCCAGGGTTTTCTCCATGTTCATGACCACTCTATGCAATGCAGTATCGACTGACTTGCCTTTGGTGTAAGCATGTTGTGCTGAAGAGAATAGTTTCTCATTCATATTTGATGAGAGATTAATAGATCTTTATGTTAACAAATCTTTCCTACTTAATTTCTTTAAAAGAAATTTTTCTTTCTCTGCTATAAAGCGTACTTTGAGTAATTGCAAAATTGTTATACACTGCGTATACTTACGCATCGAACTCACTCATAACGATAGAAGTTTAAAAATGCAGTTCGTATTCATACTCAAACGTCAAGTTCTAATAAACATCCTTTTTGCTATGCCTCATATTCTTTCTTGTGCATTTATCCTCTGAATACGGCAAGAACAATTCTAAGATATACCCCAGTTGCGGATCTTGGGTCGATGGCGTCAATATCTCATCGGTCTATTAGTCATGGAAGACATTTAAAGCTAACAATATTGCTATGGATAATAAACAGCCAGCACGTACAGTGCCTTACTAAGGAGAGTGGGAGAGCAACAGAAATGAACAGAAGTAACAAATTTGAAATTGTGCAGCCGTATTTGTAACATTCTTGTTTATTATGCACACGAATACTGCGCCACCACAACGGAAGTTATGCTCATTCATTGTTTTAGTTTGCAACTGATGCCGCCTTATTGCTTAGTCAAGTTCTCACTCGAAGGCACAGTGTTCAGTTTTATAATGGTGTGGTATAAAAAATTATAGAAAAAAGTTAAAGGAAATTCAAGCATTGATGTCTGCGGGGGGCGTGATATGCTGGAACTGATGCAAAGTGCTCAAAAAGGAGCCGCGGGTCCAGTAGGAAACTTGCTTCACCGACTTGGAAATGAGCGGTTGCGAAGTGCTCAAAAAAGGAGCTATATGCTCAGTAGGAGGCTGGTATGACGTGTTAAGAATGAGCTGTCGTCAAGTGTATGCCCAGTAGAGGGCTGCAATGAAGTGATCCGAAAAAATCTGATGTGAAGTGCTAAGGATAGCGCTGTATGCGCAGTAGGGCATGGTTCTCAAAGGACCCGACTGAAAAATATGTTCCATGGAGTTGACACATAACTTAGATTCTCATCACTTAATTAAGGAATAAGCTTTCAAAACTTGTGTACATTAGGGATATGGCCATGAAAAATTCTTCCAGCATTTCGTACAAGCCTTATATGTAGCTAATTGGGTCTGGTGATAGATATTTCTAGAAGACAGATGTGTCACTGCCAGATGCTTACTTATTGTGCTGGTAGTGCGTTTACCGTTGTGAGTATCATTTATCGTCTTCTTTTTCTTCTACTTGTTCTTGTTGCAATAGGGAGCCATCCCGAAGGTTTTGCAGAGTTGTATCGATGTTAATGATCCTTTGCCGGATTCGATATGACCACATTGAACTTTCTAAGTCACCCAACTCCCTCCTACCGTGAGCAACTTAGGATCGCCACAGCCTCGGTTAAGTGGGATTCGCCACGGGTAGGGCAGGTCTGAAGGCCTTGGGGAGTGTTATCGATGTTGATGGTCCTTTGCCGGATGCAGATCTGGTACGTTCTAGCAACAAGGCACTCTTACGACAGGCATACCTGCCGCGGGTATGTCCTAAGTCCCCCTAACCAGCTGGAGAATCTATTCAGGATCATTGCTAGGCCCAATTTAGTATCTTTAATGACTACTTGGAAATTATTTAGCAGTTTTTCAACATTTGTAGTATGTCTTCGTGATCTCTTTGTCACTAACTCGGGATAACTTTAGCTTTAGAGCGACTGAGGAGTTCTTAAATCAATATGATTGATTTGGTCGATTTAATAACGGGAAATATTCCGAAATGGCCACGCTTTTATCCTGAAAATGTACGAAAGTGATACCGAAATGGTTCAAAATTAACTCCCACAAAGTTCCAAAGTGCCGAAGTGATGGTGCGGAAGTGAATCCAAACCTGGACAGAAAAGGTCGGCAACTGCACCTGGATTGTTACGGAAATAAAATTCTCATAATTCCCAACGGGTAAAGGTCCCGAAAAGATCAAGGGGAGGCGCCAGGATACTACCTAAAGTTATCTGCACAAGTCCCGGAAGATAGATTATGTTCTCAATACAACTTTTTTCAATTTTTCTAGTAGTGCCCATTCCTTCACCGCATTAAAATCTACGACGCGTGTTACTTATTTTTACGACGGTGGTGTTTCTATTTTAGAAAGACTGGTTTTGCCAGACCAAAGCGTTTTACCTCAGACATCTAGGATGATAACCACGCTAGCAAACATGCAGTAGCCCCATGCTAGGCATAGTAGTATTCTCTTTCCCGGGTAACATTTTCGCTTGTGATTACAATGGGCCGCAAAATTTTTCGGCTACGTCGCCCGTCGTCCAGTTAAATGATGAGCTTCCACGACCCTCATTATGCAGATGCACTTTTTCTCTGCACGCAAATCGGTCTACTAAGCCCCGATATAGAACTGCTTCATTTCCATGTTCTATTTTGACATTTTCTATATTGTGGCGAATGTTGACATCACTAAGCTGTTAGTAAATAATCACGCAACAACAAAAACATGAACCAGCCACTCTTAGGTACGTGTACACATTAAAGCTAGCAACACTTATGTAGAAGGCGACGAAGACATATCTCACACACACACTTGCAGTCATCAGCCGAAGAAGTTACTCACACACACACTCGCATATGGCTATAAACTACAAATATACACGTATATAGCTGGTAACCAAGCATGAGCTACAAGAGTTCTAGAAGGTGAAACGTCTAGATCTGCGGATAAGGCAACAGAGAGTATAAAAGCAGCGCAAGCTGAGTAATAACGAATCAGTTTGATTTGAAGACGATATTAGTTGCGAAGCGAAGTATAATTGTGGAGTATAATTGTACTACTCCCAAGGTAGGCTAATAAAGACCATTTTGCAATACAGAATATTGGAGTTATTTATTCGACAATTCAGCGATTGAATGCTAGCAGAAGGTTTCAAATAAGCGGAATTTCCCAAAATTCGCTACAATATAAAGTCTGTAGTTATGGACGTGATAGTGCTCCACTGTATTTTAAGTAACGCTAGCGATAGGTGATTCTTTCAAGGCGTAAATCTTCACCCGTTTCTCGCAGCCATTGAGGCTCTCCTCCCTTGAGCCCCACATATCTTATGCCAGATGCTTCTATTTCTTTTAGTCTATGCCCCGGCATCTCAGAACCACTGTGCGATATTAGTATCTTGCTGCTGCAGCAATTGCTACACTGTTTTATCTGTTCGCCAATTGGTGTCCATGCAGCTCGCATTTTTCCAATTTTTTAGCTTGTTTTCCATAGTAAATTTCTCTCCTACACTTGCATTGAGCTTTGGTGTTTTGTTTAAGTGCAAATTAGTATGAAATGCATACATTTTTTTGCAAAAAGCGGGCGGCTGCGGAAGCATTTCGACAGTTGAGATGCATGGTCAGTTGTAGCTATTTATAGCTGCCACTTTCTCTGCTTTACATACCTATCCAGCTCAGTCAATGTGCATTTACTCGAATTACCCTAAGTGCCACCACATTTGCTGCTGCTGCTCATACTCCTTTGGACAACTTGTAGAGCTAACTGGCGCAATGGCTAACTGACTGTATTGAGCGCTCGAATGTGTAATGCATAGTCGAATGTATGTTTGTCTTATTTCTTACAGTCTGCTTTCCTGCGCCAATGGGTCTCTAACTCTGTCTTATTATTCTTCGATTCATATCTCTTCTGTACCCGCTTCTGCCGGCTTGTGCGCTACTCCATCTACACTATGGCTCCACCTACTCTTTGCTCAATTTATAGTTCATCTTATTTGTATTGCTGCACTCGATTCGACGTGCGACGTGGCCTGCAACAACGACTTCCGATGCGCTGTGGCGAAAAAGAAGACACCAGATATTGTCCACAAATAAAAAGAAAGTGCCAAAGTCGTGGTGGTGTTGCAGCGTTGCGCACAAAACCGGAAAGGGAAGTTTTCACTGAACACAAATAAATCACTGCCATTTTAGTGCAATAATTTTTACAAAACAATGTTGCATGCTTTTGGGTGCTCATCTTGTTTGAGCAGCAAGCAGCTGCCGGCATTGCTATGAATTCTATGGTTGCATGTCTGTATGTGTTTGTGTGTGTGCATGTGTGTTTTGTGTTGTTTTTCAAGTGGCAACAATGTGCCAAATGTTGCCATGAATGGTGAAACCCAATTTTCGGTATTACTTTTTGCTAGAGCTTAACAATTTCAAAAAAACGTATACTCATTTGCATGCAATCAAATATATATTAGGGTGGTCCATAAATACTGCAAGCGATTTAGAGAGAGTTTTTGTTGGAGTTTCCATTATTTGTGTTTAGTCATCATTAATTGAATAGTAGACAGTTACTGTCATCGACACAATGTTCTTACCAAATCTCATTAAAATTTGTTGCTTTGTGTTCAATTTTGGTATTGAAAGTTTTGTGTGCATACACTCAGAAAAAAACATTTAACCACCTAAAACAATTTCTTTCACTTGACAAAACTTCAATGTAATGACTAAGAATTTCTAATTTTTATGTTAAGCTTTTCATTAATTTAAGTGACATTTTTCCTTAAATTTGTTCAATGAAGAATACTTGAAATTTTGAATTTTCTTCCTCCAAATGGGGACGGTGCCAAGCTCATTTTCCAAAATTTTTGTCCAGTTTCTATTTTTTATCATAGAGTCGACCTACATATCAAGTTTTACCAATTTTTCGGTCTTTGGTAATGAATTATATCATTTTTTGCATATTTCCAAGTTTCGATAGCGATTTTAAAGTGAGCGTGGCCGTAAAACGATTCCGCTTCTTTTCGCAGTATTTATATGAATAATAGGAAGGATTGTGCGTAATTTTAAAATAATACATTCAACGCGGCTTGTGAACTTTCTTCTTCTAAATGTCGGCAGTGTCTCGTTCTTTTGAAAATTTTACAAAAAATTTGGTAAAAAGAAAGTCAAACAACATATGAAGTTCCAGCACCTTATCTATCGTTGGTAATGCATTTTCCCATTTTTCGAAATGTCGATATCAATTTTTCTTTAAATTGGACGTGGTTACCAACCAATTTTGATAATTTTCATAAAGTGAATTTATAATAGTAAGAACCATCTCAAGACTTTCAATATTTCTTCTTCTAAACGTAGACGGTGCCACACCCATTTTTCCCAAATTAGCTTGCACACAAGAGTAATCGTGTTAACGGACACACGGACGGACTTGGCTAAACCAAATTTTGATAAATGACAGTCTATATCTATCTCGATTCCCCTATGCTATTATATCCCATCGTTATCCAATCAAAGTTTTAATACTGTGGCGAATATTAGTGACACTAAATGATACCTACATCACTAGTCTAATGCTAAGTAAATGAAGCCACAACAACAATAAAGCAGGCAGTCATTTGTATCTACATAAACGAATCAATCATTATGTCTACACATATGTACGTACACGCAGCGGAGAGAGATGCTCAAACACATGCATATATCTTATCTGAGATGTTCCCAAAAGTAGGCAATTATCTGTGGTAGTATCACTCACATATACACGCGCATATGCGAAGCTATAACGTGCATCTGTAGTTATGTTATAGCTGGTTTTATAGCTGGTAGCAAATTCTAGAAATAGAAGCGCCTAGAAATATGTCAACGAGGAAACCAAAAGTATATTTAAGCACGCTATCTGTCGAGAAGTAGTAGTATTGTGAAGTACTTGAATAAAGGCCATTTTGCATTATTGAATAATGGAGTTATTTATTCAACAGTTTAGTGATTCGACCGTTAGTAGAAGGTGTGAAATAAGAGGAATTTCCCAAAATTCGTTACAATACGCTTGTGTATAAGTACACGTTGGGTAATAAAAAAACATTGCTTTAGGTTAGTACTACATATTTTAATTACATATGCAGAATGATAATGGTGGTTATGTCGCTAGATGATTAAGCTCTCAGAATATCAAGGATCAAATAGGGAGCCTTTCATATTAATACAAAGAGCGTGGAGACCTATCCGATTACTCAGATATTACTCTCAAGGTAGCATTATCGATGATCTGCAACAGTTGGGTGAACAATTACGGGAGTAGCCGAACAGCTAGGGAGGCCAAGAACCATTGCAGAGGGGAGGATTGGGATGACGTCAGATGACCGTGTTATGATAACGGGAGGCAAAGACTGAGGTGAAACAAAGGTGTCGTGTAATCATAAGATTGGCAACGTCTGAGTTATCTCATTCGACATACCTTATTAATTTTCTACTTTTAACATTTCACACCATTCTTAATGCTTATCTGTAGAGACTTCCTGTGCAAAATAAAACATTTCTAGTAGTTTTAATGATATTTCGTTAATAGAACTTACAATTGTATTGCTTAATTAAAATATTTACATCAGTTGTTTGGTGACATCCCTAAGTGTTACGTACGTTCTGCCAGTCGAAGGCGGTATACGTCGAACACTGTATGTCCGGAGACGTATAGTAACCGCTCAGCTCGATATAACATCGGTTACAGTCAAGACATGGTTCTCTGTTAAAGTCAAATTGGTATGTATTTGGGCTGCATGAGAAAACATTTCTCGCTCGAATGAGGGAAAAAATAGCAGAATCGAATTCATTTCGTGAGATCAAAATTTTTTTTATGGCATCACTGGTTGTGCAGCTGGAATATGTATGTGGCGCTGCTGTAATGTAGAGTGGTTTTAGGCGCAGATGAAGTTACAGTGAGGCTTTTACTATTGTAGCATTACGTAAAATATTTTAATTTGGCAGCCTGCTACTTCGGGTGGCCATATTTTGATACGCGGCTATAACTCAGTATTTTTGGGACTAAATATAATTTTGAAGCAGTAGTCTTCGCCACGCCCCTGTAAGAGAAATCTTACTTACTTAATTGGCGCTTAACCGTTTAAACGGTTATGGCCGTACAACAAGGCGCGCCAGCCGCCAACCGGCGCCAATTGGTCACACCAAGGGAGTTTAAATCGTTTTCCACTTGGTCCTTCCAACGGAGTGGGGGAACGATAAGTGACT
Source organism: Eurosta solidaginis (assembly GCF_040869045.1). Classification (NCBI taxonomy): domain Eukaryota; kingdom Metazoa; phylum Arthropoda; class Insecta; order Diptera; family Tephritidae; genus Eurosta; species Eurosta solidaginis. The sequence goes on along the minus strand of NC_090323.1, from coordinate 202,904,991 downwards.
TGTAGAGTATGATTTTCGTTTGCTGAGAGAGGACTTCACTTTTCAATTGCCTACCTAGTCCAAAGTAGCATTTATTGGCAAGAGTGATTCTTCGCTGGATTTCAGAGCTGTTGTTGTTGCTAGTGTTGATGATATATTTTCACCCCCGCTGAGTAGGATTAGAGTGGGAATAAGACAGTGAGTTAGAGGTTCTTGAAATCTCTACCTAACATTTTCCTATAACTTTGGCGAGACAAGTGATAATGTAAGGTGGAAGGACCACTTCCAAATGTCAATTATATTATACAAACTTCAAATCAAAACTAATTCAGTTTAGAAAAACTAAAGCGCATAAATACACATTAAATGTTAAATTGCAGAAATATTGCCATATCAACCAACCATAAAGAGTGCTTGAATTTTATGTGCCTCAGTTAGCACCTTCTTATCACATAAGAACCACCCTACCACATAAGAACCACCCTACCACATAAGAACCACGCTAGCATGCATAACACTTTATGGTTATTACATTCTCTCAAAGTAAACCTTTTTAGAGACATACTAATCAAGCATAATCTTCTTGTGCCTATCCTTTCACCTCACATCCTGACATCCCTGAAGTCGGACGACTTTAACTTTACCACAAACATTGTTTATTCAGACATAAGAAAAAATATTTTAACATGCATAAATTCTTCGGTTTTCTCGTAGCCTGCATAAATTTCTTCTCATTTGTGTTAACGCAGTTTGTGTGTTTGTGCGTGTGTGTGTGTGTGTGTGTCTGTGCACTGGGCGTAAATGCATAGACAAGTAGATTTTATAGAATTTCGCTTTTAATCTTTGGTCTTTTACATGTTCGTCCTCACTTTATATAACAAAATGTATTCGTATGCCAACTATTTATACATTTGTTTGTATACGCTGCAAAAAATGCCATTAGTCTAGAATGAATCCGGGATGAGTCGCAAAGGAGTATGCGACTAATGTGAATTTTCATATCTTTGTGTGCCCTTTTGTTTGAACATGTCCTATGAAAAGACTAATTGTACCCATTTATACCCGAACGGTAACGATAGGACTAATGCCCTTTCTACCCAAATGGGAACGAATGAAGAGTATTCCGTTTTCGTATCAAAAAGGGTTAGTTTTCGTATGGTAGGTCGATATGTACATTTTAAGGGAAAGATTAAAAATTGCAAATCTTGTTTAATATGTCTAAGTAAAAATACTCATTCCAAAAGATTAGGGTTCGACATAGGGATCCGCATTTTTCCTAAATAATTCGATTCAATCACTTGTCATATATTGTAACGAATTTTGGGGATTTCCTGGTAATTATGCACCTTCTACTGACGTTCGAATCGCTGAACTGTCGAATAAATATTTCCAATATTCAGTACTGCAAAATGGTCTTTATTTAGATTACTTTGGGAGTAGTACTTTACAATTATACTTCACAACCAATAGAGTGTTTAAATCAAACTGATTAGTTATTCCTCAGCTTGCGGTGCTTTTATACTCTCTGTTGCCTCGTTCGCATATTTCTCCTAAGGTCTAGTCGTTTCACCTTCTAGAATAGTTGTATCTCCTGATTGCTTATTTACTTATATGCGTGTGTATGTGTGAGTAACAACTCTTAGCTGATTACTACCTGTGTGTTTGTGAGATATCTCTTCACTTCGAGCTGCTGGTTATGTGTGTGCATGTACATAAATTTGGCTGCTTGCTGTATTTGTTGTTGTGATTATTTTCTAACAGCATACTGATGCTAATATTCGCCACAATATTATATGTTTTACTCATTTCGTTGCCGTTGTTTTAATGACTAATCCCAACTGCACTCAAAATGGACTAGAGAGGATCAATTACTCCCTAATGTAGACAAAAGAGATCAATCGGTGACCCCTCTCTTTAGGGATTAATCGCACGATTTTTTGCAGGGTATAAACTCGGCAATACAAACATATGTAAGTATGTATCGAGCGGTATTAATTTGCACTTGGTTCTACACACACACACACACATGTGCGCTCTGCTCAGACATTCTACTGGATTTTAACAACTACTCTGATAATTTATGTGCAATTTCGAGTGGAAAGATTTATTGTATGAAATTTACTTTTGGCCACATTTACCACCCGCCCATCCACCAAAAACACGTGATGGCAAATTGATGTAAATAAGTAAACACATGCGCATATATTTAGAAATGTGCTTGGATGTGTGTGTGTGCATCCTCTCTAGGAGTTTCTTCAGTTGCCTTGTTTATGGTTTCATTGGGAGAATTTATTCGTCCTGTTTAGCATTTTTACAAATAGTTTTATAAGCTTTTCAAAATAGCTTGAATAACTTTTTTTTTATAGACATCAAATAGTTGTTGATGGATAATTTTGTGCAAGACAAATGCGTAGCAGTTAGGGATGGTCTGTTTCCTAAATATGTATATGTGTGTGAAATAATAATAAAATGTTGCTGCGAGAATTTACATCTTTTTCGCATATTTTTTGGTCAACAAATTCTCAGACTATTATTTTAATTCATATTTGCATATTAATTTTACTTGCTAGAGATATGTGGTTGTGTATGTTTGAGGTGGTGTTAGTATCGAGTACGGATGGAAAATTTTTGCATGCAATTAAAAAGCACACAGCAGCGAGCACGAAAATAGGAGTGGAAATTAATATAAATCAATTATTTTCGATGATTGAGGAAAATATTTCCCTCAATTTCGTAACCGAGCTAAACAAACCAATCTCAAAAATGTTTTCGAAAAGAATTGAAAATTCGAGAAAATGTCGAACTTTCTAATATTTGCTAAACTTTCCTTTACGGGAAGTGAACCTTTGGACGAACTATTCGAAAAAATGCTACTTGTCAAATGATTGGCTTCAAATTTAGTCAGGGAGTTTCCTTTTGATAGGTTTTATTCTTGTAACACTTGATTCCTAGAAAGTAGACCGGAATGCTGCCATTTGTGTGCATTTTACTATTAAGAAAGCTTTTCGAATAAATTAATCTTCAATATAAAAGCGTGTGCGAAAATAACTAACACAACAGCACTAATAGAGAAACTTAAGAGCGTTGAACTGACAAAGAACAGCAAATTGGTATCTTTTGACATAAAATATCTGTACCCTACAATACCAGTATCGGAAACATTGGGCATAGTTAACTCAACAATACTTCACAACAACAAAAATGTATGCATGTATGCAAATCACGAACACGTTAAGAACCAACGGTCTTAAAACGGGAAACCCGACATCAACCATTCTTATGGAAAGCCCTCATGCAAAATTTGGAAAAAAAGTACATAAAGGAAATGAGATGCAAATTAGGCGTGCCATTTTACGCTTGATACGTGGATGATATCGTATGCGTCTTAACTTCGAATAATGAAGAGCTAGTACTGGAGTACATCAACAAGCAGCACAGGAACATAAAACTCATTAAAATGGAAACCGAAAAAGAAGGAGGAATCAATTACTTAGACCTTACTATAAGTACTGATAAAATTACAGATTTAACCACGACATACATATATAGAAAACCACCGAGCTAATCATTGCACTTCGAATAGCATAAAAATGCAGCATTAAGACACTTGGTATATAGGCTTGAAATTACACCTCGTACACAAGACGCACATAAGAGAGAGCTTGGAATAATATATAACATTGCTACAAACAACGGATGTAAAAAACACTATTAGATAAACTCAGAAGAAGCCACAGAGAACAAAAAATAAATAATGAAAAGGAAAGTACAAACACTTAGACGACCATGGCATATACTGAAAGAACAGCTTATAAATTGGTTAACTTTTTTTTTTAAATACAACATTAGAACAGCTTTTAAAACATCGAACAATCTAGGGCGAAAACTAAGAACTAATACTAACTCAGAGGATCCGTTAAGCTGCCACGTCGTATACAAACTTGTTAACAAAATTTTATAACACTTATTTTGCGAAGATTTTAATCAGCAAAAAATCTGTTGAAAGCCTGTTTAAACTTCAGATGCGTCAATATATAAATAGATAGTCAGTAGACGTTCAAGGCAATAATACACGGTACTTCATCATAAAGAGTTCTGGATTGCAATGTACTAGGCTCCCAGTCATAAAGGAATAGAAGTCACAAAGAAAGTAGAAGACCGATTGTTAGCAAAGGAGAGTGCAGCACTTGATGAATCGACGGTAGACGTCCCAATCCGCTTGGGAGGGATCAAAATGAGTTGCATATGATCCACAAATCAGGAAAGGCGTGAACAAAAGCGCGGTGCTGCAAAATTGCTAACATCTTACGAAAATTCGATAACATTGGACTTAGAAAGTTGTTCATATCTCTGGGACAGAGAACTTAAGGCTCATAATAACTGGACACTGTCTTCTGGCATCACATTCTTTTCAGTTATGCTTGTTCAAAGTTGTCAGATCTAGAGGCAGCAATTAAGCTAGGTCCTAAAAAACTTCCCATATTTGGCAGGCGACCGAATTATTTCTTTATTAGGTCGTCAAACAAATTCTGGTAAGACTATGGACACACTCACTCCATGTGTGGTCTTTATTGACTGGCCAGTCGAACCTAGCCCTACTATCTTCTTTGCTATGCCAGAATAGTTTTCGAAAGCATTATGTGCTTTTTTGAAAGGAGTGTCAATTATTTTCTTTTGGTTGACCGCTCAGCTTTCTAGCTGTGTCGAGCCTTTATAGTCGTGATGGTCTTTGAGTGGCTGGTCTTTACCCTTGCAAATTAATAGTAGTTACTCCATTTTCCATGTGCTAACAACTTTCGTTGCAGTATCAGGTAGGAGAACTTCTCTTCCTTAGGCATGGCTTTCGGGCACATTTTTGAAATTTCTTTGTTGAATTTTGTTGAGATGACATCCTTTCCTGGAATCTGATTATTTCCCCAGCTTCTGACAGCTGAGATTATCTTTCTTATTCTAGTTAGTACATACATACATGTTTACCGCGTGAAAATCTGCACCTCCAATTTGTACTACGATAATGCTGCCTGAAACTACTTTGTCCTCATCGCAGTTGAAATTTTTATAAAAACAAATTATTACAAGGACTAAAAGGATTTCAGCATTCTAAAGTTTATAACTTAATTAGTAACGCTCTATATCAGAGGTAAAAAGTCCTATCTGTTTACTTAAAGTATAATCCAACAACAAGTTGCCAAATTAAATTTAACAATTTTGAAAAGTCGCACTTACGCAGCATTAAAGGAATGCGAAAGAGCAAAAAAAGTTCTAAACTTTTTAATTTGAATTTGTATTAACAAAAATGTACATAAAATGCTAAATACATTTACACATATGCAAATTGACACATACAACAACAACAACAAAACAGTTTCATCTACACTTTTTATGACGCGCAGTGTTGCCTGCATAAATGCATTAAAAATATTAAAATCACAAAACAGCTGTAAAAACAACAACAAACTAAAAGTGCACACACACCACTAAAAAGTGCATTATGTAAAATAATATACTTTAGCGAAAAACTTCTTTACGGAAAATGTTTTTAAACTCGCCACCCATACATAAAGTAGGAGTTTTATATTTGGAAAGTTAATATGTTTATGTATGTGTGTGCGCGCATATGTGTGCAGATACCGAAAAAAGGCGGTGTGAAAATGCGAAAATGGAATTGTGCATACAACGAAGGGGACAATATAAACACAAACAGACCTTTCATATATACATACAGTCAGGAGCAATACAATAGCAGCTCTATGTTTCAAGATCAAATATTGCGTAAGGATGACACTTTCAATAGTGAAGCTAATGGTGAATTCGAATATCGACCGTTGCAATACCGCAAGCTAAGGATAAAGATAAGGATAAAAATTAAAATAAAGTTTAAGACTAAGATAAGGATAAAGATAAGTATTAAGATAGAGATGAAGATAGCGATAAAGATAAAATTTAAGATAAGACTAAAGATATAGATAAAGATAAGAATAAAGATACAGATAAAGATAAAGATTAAGGTAAAGACCAAGATAAAAATAAAGGTAACGATAAAAGTAAGGATAGAGATATAGATACAAATACATATAAAGATAAAAACAAGTAAGGAAGGCTAAGTTCGGGTGTAACCGAACATTACATACTCAGCTGAGAGCTTTGGAGACAAAATAAGGGGAAATCACCATGTAGGAAAATGAACCTAGGGTTACCCTGGAATGTGTTTGTATGACATGGGTATCAAATGGAAGGTATTAAAGAGTATTTTAAAAGGGAGTGGGCCATAGTTCTATAGGTGGACGCCATTTCGGGATATCGCCATAAAGGTGGAACAGGGATGACTCTAGAATTTGTGTGTACGATATGGGTATCAAATTAAAGGTATTAATGAGGGTTTTAGAAGAGAGTGGCACTTAGTTGTAAATGTGAGGGCGTTTTCGAGATATCGACCAAAATGTGGATCAGGGTGACCCAGAACATTATCTGTATTCAGTATTCCTGCCAAGATTACAAGGGCTTTTGATTTCGCCCTGCAAAACTTTTTCATTTTCTTCTACTTAATATGGTAGGTGTCACACCCATTTTACAAAGTTTTTTCTAAAGTTATATTTTGCGTCAATAAACCAATCGAATTACCATGTTTCATCCCTTTTTTCATATTTAGTATAGAATTATGGCACTTTTTAAATTTTTCGTAATTTTCGATATCAAAAAAGTGGGCGTGGTCATAGTCGGATTTCGGTCATTTTTCATACCAAGATAAATTGAGTTCAGATAAGTACGTGCCCTAAGTTTAGTAAAGATATATCGATTTTTGCTCAAGTTATCGTGCTAACGGCCGAGCGGAAGGACAGACGGTCGACTGTGTATAAAAACTGGGCGTGGCTTCAACCGATTTCGCCCATTTTCACAGAAACCCGTTACTGTCAAATAATCTATGCACCTACCAAATTTCACAAGGATTGGCAAATTTTTGTTCGACTTATGGTATTAAAAGTATACTAGACAAATTAAATGAAAAAGGGCGGAGCCACGCCCATTTTTAAATTTCTTTTATTTTTGTATTTTGTTGCACCATATCATTACTGGAGTTGAATGTTGACATAATTTACTTATATACTGTAAAGATATTAAATTTTTGCTGTGTTTGCTTTGACTAATAAATTGCTACTTCTTTTCCTCTTTACCAACTATATTTGATCAGCGTTGCGCCATCTTTTGCAAGACACTGATATAGCTAAATGGTTAGGGCAGCGTGCCTAAAGCGTACTGATGATGAAGGCTTAGCAACCTTCGAAATGGATCTATTTGCGCAGCTATGGTAGGTTGTCTGAAAATTTTTCTACTTACTATTCCAAAAGCAAAATACAGTTTTTAATTATAGAAAAATTAAAAAAACAATAATTATTACAAAAAATTATTGTTCTGGCCTTGGGTAAAGATAAACATTAAAATAAAGAGAAAGTTAAAGATAAAGATAAAAAAGGACAACGATAGAGATAGTAATAAAAGTAAAGATATATATAAAGATACATATACAGATAAAGGCAAAGATAAAGATAAAAATAAAGATAAAGATAAAAGTAAAGATAAAGGTAAAGGTAAAGGTAAAGACAAATAAAGATGCGCATGACCTGGTTTAGTGTCCCATTTGCAAGCACTCAACTTGGTGTCGTTATCACAGCTGCCACGTCGTCTGCAAAAGAGGCAAGGGAGATGTTTTCTGCCATGTCCAATTGAAGAAGGCGTAACTAATATTTAAGAAATCGGGACCTACATAGTACCGAACCCAGGGTTGCTCCGCCTAGTCCTTTGAGTGAGCGTGTGTGTGGAATGAGAACTAGATAATAGGGCTTCAGAGAACGCTAATGTAGACAAAGACGACGACAAAAAAAAAATACGAAGACAGCGGCTAATACGATGGTGGATACAAAGCAAAGACGAACCGAAAACGAAGACAAACACAAAAAAAAAACCACCACAAATTGAAACCGAATTGTTAAGATGACAAAAAAGGTAATGCTATAGCTACATATGGAGGCTGCACCAAGCGAAGATGAAGAATGAATCCGTGCGCCAATGGGACGCACAAGCAAACGTGCTATCCGTGATAGAGAAACTGCTCCCACCGTAAAGGGAAGAAACGTAAAGTTGAAGGTCATGCCACAATCAATTTATCAATCCCTTCCATAGTGACTTGATGGCAATATACTTCGCTTGTCTATCATACGTGGTTCCAGGCTTTGGATCAGGGACTATTATCAGTCTAAGACCGGCAATAGTGGCGAACTGTCAAGCGTGATTAATTATCACGTCCTGCATGAGGTGCCCCTGCTTCTACTGATAATGGCGGATCTAGAGAGGACAACTCGATAAAATCCACACCCCTGAGTCAACGTGTGACGAACTCGATTGGTAGGGTTGTTGATTTTGGACTTGATTACTTTAGGCTAGTAGGTGCCGTATTCTGCCACCTTAGTAGGTCGGGGTGGAATCCAAATGAAATGGCTGGTAGGCTATAGCTGGACCTGCCTACATTCCGTTAAAACCGTGGCTTGCCTCAAGGTACCTTCCGGCTCCGTCGCCGTTAAGTTGGTGGTGTAGGTGCTGTTGAAAATTTTCCCGCTTTGCGTCCGTTCTGGCTCTGAATGCATTACCCATACGGTAATGCGTCAACCCTCGCGTAGCCTCCCTGCGTAGCACAGATAACCACGAGACCGTTGAAGGGCGACTACAGAATCGGCTCCGGATAGCGGCCTTGAGCGGGCACTTTTTGGAATGGAAACGACTAACACAAATAAATAGCACGAGGGTAGGAGTGACGCGAGGGTCGTCATGATGCGAGAGACGCAACAGGCACGGAGAGCACTTAAGGTTATAGAGTTGAAAACATAGTTGGGCACTACCAAGATTAAGCTATGTTGATTGCAGGAACGAGAAATGTGACAGCAAATCTATAGGGATCAGACGTTCACACTTTCTAACAAAAAAAGTAGTAGATGACCCACCAAAGTACGATCGTTTGTCCATTCTGAACATGGAAACGGGGAATATAAGCCTGGGCATCTTAAGATGAAGGGACTGTATTAATAACCAATAACCTGATACGGCTGAGCCAAACATCATAGCGGCAACCGTTTGAAAAAGGAGAGATGGGAGAGAAATTCGGTGTAGAGATAGGAATGGAAGTAATTTTGAGACTGGGAGTGGGAGTAGAAGTAGTCGAAGTGAGTGCGGCAGTGAGAGTAGAAGAAAGAGTGGGAATGGGAACAGGAATAGGAGTTGATGTGGGGCTGGAAGTGGTTGTGGTACTGGTATTGGTAGTGGGAGTAAGAGTGAAAAGGGTGCAGTGGGAGTGGCATTGGGAGCAATAGTGGTAGTGAGTAGTGAGCGGAAGTGGGAATGGGAGTGGAACTGGGAGTGTGAGTTGGAGTGAGGTTGGGAGTGAGAGTGGGAATGAGACTGGCAGTGGTAGCGTTTGCGGGGTATGTAGTAGCTATAGTGCAAATGGGAGTTGGACTTGAAGCTCGAGGTTAAGTTGGAGTAAGACTTGGAGATGAAGCCGGAAGTTGAGGTGAATTTAGAGTAGGAGTTAAAGTTGCTGTTCGTGTGGCAAAGCATACGGCAGAGTTGAGTGGCGAGCGAAATGTAGAAATGTACGAAAGCCAAGGTGTTTCGCTCTGCCAGACTATAAAAACAGCTTGAACTTGAACTTCCGCTCTTTGTCGTGGCTAATATAATGCACAATACTGCACTTAAGCAAAAACTTAAGACAAATAAAGAGCAGCACAAAGCAACAAAACAGCAGTTGAAAAGTTAACACAATACTACAACAGCAATAATAGCATAACAGTAAAAGAAACAATAGCTAACAGCAAAACAGTTATATTTTTACTTAGAAAATGGCGGCAACACAACAAAAAACAAAAATGCCAACAGAGTTTAATTTGCTCTGCAAATGAAGTACGGCATGCAAACATAAAATCATGAAAAGGACATCAAAATGCCAAACAACAACTAAAAAATACAACAATGTCGGTGAGCCAAACGCCAGTTAAGCACCGTTATTACAAAATGCCAACTCGCTGCTGTTGGTTGCGCGCTTAAATGGTTGCTACGACGATTGGTGGTGCTACGTGGGAACGAATTGTTATTGTTGTTAAAAACTTTTGCCTGGTTTTATGCTAATTTCGTAATGTGTTTTTATTTTTATTACTTAGTTGTAGAGTACATAATTGCATTTCCGGCAGTCAAAAACTCTGCCATAATGTGCCGTGTTGTTGTTGATCTTCTGGTATGACGCGTGTCAGTATAAGCAATTAAGCATGCGTGTTCTCTGCTTCGAGTGTGTGTGTGTTTATGTGTGTAGGTGTGTGCGTGCACTTTTATGCAAATGTGTACAAACAATTTTGTTTTATTGTTAATATCATTTGCATTTTGTTTTTATACCCAGCTGTACTTGTGCACAGGGTATTATCACTTGATATAGATAACGGTTGGTTGTACACCATCATCTTCCTCAACTCCTATTGGAGCATATGGCCTCGACCACCGACTTAAATCTTATTCTGTTAGGTGCAGTTCTTGTGATGTCATTCCACGTGTATCCTGCGTCTTCGAGTTCTTTATACACAGTTCTGCGCCAAGTTTTCGCAGGTGCACCAGGTCGTCGGCTTCCTTGTGGATTCCATCGCAATGCTTGTCTGGCTATATTTACTGGATGTCTTCTGAGAGTGTGACCAATCCACGACCATTTACGCTTGGTTATTTCTGTGGCAGCCTTAGGTTGATTTGTTCTAGACCATAAGTCGTCATTTGAAATTCTTTCCGGCCATCGAATTTTCAGGATTCGGCGCAGACATTTATTAATAAAAACTTGTAGACGTTTCTGAATTAAAGTTGAGCTTTTCCACGTCTCGTAAGCATAAAACAGTACTGATTTAACATTCGCATTAAACAGTCGAAGTTTCGTTTTTAAAGATATTTGACTGGACCTCCATACATTTGCCAGTTGCCCAAAAGCCATTCTTGCTTTGTTTATGCGAGACTGAACGTCCTCATCTGCCTGGCTGTACAGGTATAAAGCAATTGAGATAGATGTAGACTTCCATTTATCAAAATCATTAGTATCGAAAAAAATTTGATTGAGCTATGTCCGTCCGTCCGTCGGTCTCACGGTGGGGTATTTCATCAACCTAGCTGGGCAAAAGTCGATTTTTCAACATATTCCAATTTTTTTTAAATATACTCCCTGTCGTTCCTAGATGTCCAATGAATAGTAAACATACCCCCCAAAACCCATCTGCAACTTCAACTGAGCTAACCGCGCACATCTAAAGTTTTATAAAAATTCTGTGGAGTTCGATGTATTTTTGGATTAAAAAGCAATATACCCTTCTAACCTAAATACTTGTTCCCTTGTTTAGCTTTAATCAAATCTAGTTACATTTGCTTTTAGGACAGGTAAATGTGTTTATAATTCATATCTTAAATTTTTTATACCGCATGTATTAACTGATTTAATCTACTTGTAATACTACTACTTTTCAATATTAAATTTTTTAAAAACCTTGCAAACAAAAAGATATATCTTCAGTAATTTTTTGGCTATACATCAGCTTGTGTTTGTTTCAAAGTTTAATAACAACAAGTAAGGAAGGTTAAGTTCGGGTGTAACCGAACATTACATACTCAGTTGAGAGCTATGGTGACAACATAAGGGAAAATAACCATGTAGGAAAATGAACCGAGGGAAACCCTGGAATGTGTTTGTATGACATGTGTATCAAATGAAAGGTATTAAAGAGGGTTTTAAAAGGGAGTTGTGGTAGTTTTATAGGTGGTCGCGTTTTCGAGATATCGTCATAAAGGTGGGCCAGGGGTGACTCTAGAATGCGTTTGTGCAATATGGGTATCAAATGAAAGCTGTTAATGAGTATTTTAAAAGGGAGTGATCCATAGTTCCATAGGTGGACGCCGTTTCGAGATATCGCCATAAAGGTGGACCAGGGGTGACCCTAGGATTTGTTTGTACAATATGGGTATCAAACGAAAGGTGTTAATGAGTATTTTAAAAGGGAGTGATCCTTATTTCCATAGGTGGACGCTGTTTCGAGATATCGTCATAAAGGTGGACCAGGGGTGACCCTAGGATTTGTTTGTACAATATGGGTATCAAAAGAAAGGTGTTAATGAGTATTTTAAAAGGGAGTGATCCTTAGTTCCATAGGTGGACGCCGTTTCGAGATATCGCCATAAAGGTGGACCAGGGGTGACCCTAGGATTTGTTTGTACAATATGGGTATCAAACGAAAGGTGTTAATGAGTATTTTAGAATGGAGTGGGCCTTAGTTCTATAGGTGGACGCCGTTTCGAGATATCGCCATAAAGGTGGACCAGGGGTGACCCTAGGATTTGTTTGTACGATATGGGTATCAAATTAAAGGTATTAATGAGAGTTTCAAAAGGGAATGGTGGTAGTTGTATATGTGAAGGCGTTTTCCAGATATCGACCAAAATGTGGACCAGGGTGGCCCAGAATATCATCTGTTGGATACCGCTAATTTATTTATATATGTAATACCTGCCAAGATTTCAAGGGTTTTTTATTTCGCCCTGCAGAACTTTTTCATTTCCATCTACTTAATATGGTAGGTGTCACAACCATTTTACAAAGTTTTTTCTAAAGTTATATTTCGTGTCAATAATGTTTCATCCCTTTTTTCGTATTTGGTATAGAATTATGGCATTTTCTTCATTTTTCGTAATTTTCGATATCAAAAAAGTGGGCGTGGTCATAGTCGGATTTCGTTCATTTTTTATACCAAGATAAAGTGAGTTCAGATAAGTACGTGAACTAAGTTCAGTAAAGATATGTCGATTTTTGCTCAAGTTATCGTGTTAACGGCCATGCAGAAGGACAGACTGACGACTCTGTATAAAAACTGGGCGTGGCATCAACCGATTTCGCCCATTTTCACAGAAAACAGTTAACGTCATAAAATCTATGCCCCTACCAAATTTCACAAGGATTTGTAAATTTTTGTTCGACTTATGGCGTTAAAAGTATCCTAGACAAATTAAATGAAAAAGAGCGGAGCCACGCCCGTTTTGAAATTTTCTTTTATTTTTGTATTTTGGTGCACCATATCTTTACTGGAGTTGAATGTTGACATAATTTACTCATATACTGTAAAGATATAAAATTTTTTGTTAAAATTTTACTTTAAAAAAATTTTTTTTTAAAGTGGGCGTGGTCCTTCTCCGATTTTGGTAATTTTTATTAAGCATACATATAGTAATAGGAGTAACGTTCCTGCCAAATTTCATCATGATATCTTCAACGACTGCCAAATTACAGCTTGCAAAAGTTTTAAATTACTTTCTTTTAAATGGCGGCCACCGTGGTGTGATGGTAGCGTGCTCCGCCTATCACACCGTATGCCCTGGGTTCAACTCCCGGGCAAAGCAACGTCAAAATTTTAGAAATAAGATTTTTCAATTAGAAGAAAATTTTTCTAAGCGGGGTCGCCCCTCGGCAGTGTTTGGCAAGCACTCCGGGTGTATTTCTGCCATGAAAAGCTCTCAGTGAAAACTCATCTGCTTTGCAGATGCCGTTCGGAGTCGGCATAAAACATGTAGGTCCCGTCCGGCCAATTTGTAGGGAAAATCAAGAGGAGCACGACGCAAATTGGAAGAGAAGCTCGGCCTTAGATCTCTTCGGAGGTTATCGCGCCTTAAATTTATTTTATTTTTTTAAAAGTGGGCGGTGCCACGCCCGTTGTCCAAAATTTTACTGATTATCTATTCTGCGTCATAAGTTCAACTCACCTACCAAGTTTCATCGTTTTATCTGTCTTTTGTAATGAATTATCGCGCTTTTTCGGTTTTTCGAAATTTTCGATATCGAAAAAGTGGGCGTGGTTATGGTCCGATATCGTTCATTTTAAATAGCTATCTGAGATGAGTGCTCAGGAACCTACATACCAAATTTCATCAAGATACCTCTAAATTTACTCAAGTTATCGTGTTAACGGACGGACGGACGGACATAGCTCAATCAAATTTTTTTTCGATCCTGATGATTTTGATATATGGAAGTCTATATCTATCTCGGTTCCTTTATATCTGTACAACCAACCGTTATCCAATCAAGCTTAATAGACTCTGTGAGCTCTGCTCAACTGAGTATAAAAACGGCTGCCGAAACCCGCGATTTTTTGAGTGGCGATCAATTTTGTAAGAGACTGATACCCCTTTTGGAAAAAGGTGGCAATACCTAGGTGAAAAGTCTTAAAATGTAATACTATATCGAAGTACCAAATTTGATTCAAATCAGTTAAGCTTTTTCCGAGATGATAGTGGATATACAAAGAAATGTAAAAAAGAAGGTGCAACCCTACTTAAAATATCAATAGAAATGCGGAGTAAAATATACCCTGTTTCAATTTATGGCCACAAATGCTCATTTTAGCAAACCAATCATTTATAAATTGGCCCAAACAACATAATAAAATTCCTTATGTTTGATATCCATATTGACGTACATATCTCATGTAATGCCAAAAAATTACCCCGGGTTCATACGAAGCCGGGGGCTCGATCCATAGTAATTCTGCGCGGAACACCGTGAATTTACTGTCAAATATTTCCTTTCATAACAATGAAGTGAAGTTTTAATTTTTGGCCAGCTAGATTGATCAAATACCACACCGTGCGTCTGTCCGTTAACACGATAACTTGAGTAAATATTGAGATATCTTCACCAAATTTGGTACGCGAACTTATCTGGGCCCAGAATATATTGGTATTGAAAATTAGCGAAATCGGATGATAACCACGCCCACTTTTTATATATATAACATTTTGGAAAACACAAAAAACCTGATTATTTAGTAAATAATACACCTAGAATGTTGAAATTTGACGTGTGGACTGATATTGAGACTCTTGATACAAATTTGAAAAAATTTGTTTAATACTGGATACTTGTGATAAAATCAATTTTACAAATATTATTAATCATAAATCAAAAATCGTTAAACCTATCGTTACAAAATTCGGCAGAGAGGTTGCCTTTACTATTAGGAATGCTTTGAAGAAAAGTTAACGAACTCGGTTAAGGACCACGCGCACTTTTATATAAAAGATTTTTAAAAGTGTCGTGGATTCAAGTGGATTTATAACAGTAAATAGGAAAAACTTCAAATTAAAAAAAATGGGCGTGACACCGCCCCTTTTATGATCAAGCAATTTTCTGTGTTTCGGGAGCCAAAACTCGAAGAAAAATTGGTTCAGAATAGAACCATATGTATGTATATGTGTTATTGCGCGCCTTGTAACAATATTAAGCACACAAATAAACAACAACAGCATATCAAGTGTACAGCTGCGTATATAATGTTCAGTTTGACCCGAACTTAGACTTCCTTACTTTTTTTTTTTTTAATAGTTTTTTTTTGTACTTTTTACGAGCGCAATAAAAAAGGCAATCTCATCACTCAACTTTTGTAACGACAGCATTTAGCATATATGCATATATTAAATACAATCACATACACATTCGCAAATTCAATATTTGTCATTATGTGCATTTGTTAAAGGCATTGATTTTATGGCAACCACTATTTAAAGTAGCCTATTGACTGAGTTCGTAAAGCTCTTAAAAGCTTGGTTTGGTATGGACTGGCCAGTCCATGAGGACCTCCTATAGACTAAATGTGTCCAAATACTTTGTACTCTGGTTCATTGGTTACTGGCTGCGCTGCCTGGATACATAAGACGCGTGCCCACTCGGCGCTTTTTGAGCACCTTCTCCTGAAGGTAATAGCTGTTGATTTTTGTATGGCTGATAGGTACTCTGTTCCAACCATTTGGTTTGGTTAATAAACCTGCTGATATGTTCTACAGAGCACTAACCAAATTGCAAAATTTCCGACAGTATATTAACGTCCGTAGCTTGAAGCCTAATGTGTGCTAGACCTGAGCATTCGCACAGGTAGTGTCGTTAAAAGGTACCCCCATTCTCTGAGCGTGCTATCAGTTTCTTCTGATTGTGTTATTCCTAAGATTTCATTGCTTGACCTACTTAGCAGGTCCTCTATTCTTCTGTTATAGTAGATCAGCTAAGTTGGCTTAGCTAACTTGGAGGCGTCCGAGGAGCTGAAGAACTCTATCTCCTGTAATCTGCTCTGTATGTTCGTCTGGCTTCTCGTTTCCTTTCACCCAGAAATCCACACAAGCTTAATGTTTGAGAAGTTTGCTGCGGCATAGAGCGACCTCTGACAGCTGTTGTCGATCTTAGACCAACATTTCTAGAACGCGACAGTAGGTTCTGCTTATTCTAATTGGGAAAGGAGCAGGATCGCCTAACAAATAAGTAAAGCAGACGAAAGCCCATTAAGAAGGTAACAATTTCCTTTGCACTTTGGAAGAAAGCCAATTACATGAGAAGCATGTGTGATAAAACTGCTTGTTGTTGCAAATAAAAGGTGTATCTGATGTTCTCAATTAATAACATAACTCCGCAAAGAAGGACGTATTGGACTATAAATAAGAGGTTAATAACTTTTTTGAGCAAATGATTTGAGTTACAGCCAATTCCGTATCAAGAAGCGGAAACCATAGCAGAAGCGTCTACAAGAAAGGGCGTTAAGGAAGAAATTTTGAGGCTGCTGCGTTACAGCTACTTACACTGCATCTTTAATCTGATCTTACGATGAAACGTTTCAAAAGAATCTTGGAGGAGTATTAAGAGAGAATAGCAGGTAGCTTCCATAAAGATTTGTATACTTATTCTATTTCTAAATAGCCTATCGAACAGCAGTGCACAAGACAACGTGACTTCCAGTGGGTTGAGAGCTTAGAATATACCTGCGACAGGTATGCCTGTCGTAAGAGGCGACTAAAATACCCAAATGATTCAAGGGTTTGTGTAGTGCAACCTTCAAAGGGTTGCCTGCGCAATTTATAGCTTCTTTAACATCCAAGGCTCTGTTTACCCCAAGTCCTCATGTAACTAGGGGGCGGGGCGGAATGGCCTAGAAGAATCTATGTGCTCATTTTAATCGTTCCCAAAATTGTCGGGCTTGTACATTTTGCATTGTGCTCCTTTTTAAATTTTCTTACAAATTAATTACGTGTTTTGCTCAAACAGTTCCAGGGGCTTTTAGTTATATATAAGTAAAGGGAGATAAAGTCAACATGAAACTACTGCATTTTGCATGTACGATGGTCCCTCCTTACACCATTTTCCATTTAAATACTTAAATTATTTTAAATTTCGTTTCTCGTTACAGTTTAATTCAACGCGATACCCGACCATCACCCATAATCAACTGTCGCATAGTAAGCGGGAAGCATACGCGCGAATCATCCTCAGCACCAGATCATCGTTCTGAAGCACGCTTACGCATAGATCCAAAAGTGTTGGTGTTTGTGGAGACAACTTACTCAGGGCTTGGGCGTGATATTGCCGAACTATTGGTCTATAACAGAATTAAGTAAGTAATTTAGTTAAAAAATAAAAGCTTTAATGTGTAATCAACTTGTACTCTCAATATAATGCGATAAGCAACTGTAAATTCAATAGAAATTCGAGATCGAAGTATAACTTTATTATCTGATGTTGCGTTTTATTGTGCTGTTTTGTTGATTTGTGTTACTTTGTGTTTCATATTCTGAAAATAAGTACACCCATAGGTAAGGTTAGGTTGAAAGGAATGCACTTAAAAATAAACGTCAGCTCGACATCTCCAGCATTGA
The DNA here is from genome assembly GCF_040869045.1 of Eurosta solidaginis. Taxonomy (NCBI): domain Eukaryota; kingdom Metazoa; phylum Arthropoda; class Insecta; order Diptera; family Tephritidae; genus Eurosta; species Eurosta solidaginis. The sequence goes on along the minus strand of NC_090323.1, from coordinate 202,887,264 downwards.
TCGTATATAAATGGGGCCACAGTGATGAGACTTTCTGTCTCTATCATTAAACTTTCGATAACAAACCGATATCTTGTCGCTAGCCATCTATAACAAGTAAGCAAAGCTAAGTTCGGGTGTAACCGAACATTACATACTCAGCTAAGAGCTTTGGATACAAATGTTGGAGTTCAATGTTAAAATAATTTACTTATATGTGACCCAGTCTATCAAAAGGTGGCTTACGACTCAAAAAAAATGTTTCCACTTTTTTTCTGGTTTCCATAGGTTTTGAGACGCTCTTTCACGTGGTGGAAACTAGAAAGTCCTAACTTGCTTAGAAGTGTACTAAAAATGTAGAGAAAGAAGAGCACATATGAAGACGATGAAGCCTTTGGTTCCTTCGATGCCACTTTGGTGGCTGGTGAAGCATCCACAGTTTTTTTGATAGCATTTTTTTCGATGGCGATGGAGCCAAAATATCGGTCAGAAACTGGTTTGTGCTTTGCCTTTTGGGCATGACTGTCCATAATGCAAAAGAAAAACTACTAAGAAACTGAAGAAATGCATTGTTTATCTTTAACAGCTGTTTCTCGCAATTTCTTTTTTGAGTCATAAGCCACCTTTTCATAGGCCGGGTCACATATACTGTAAAGATATTAAATTTTTTGTTAAAATTTTACTTAAATTATTTGTTTTAAGTGGCCGTGTTCTTCATCCGATTTTGCTAATTTTTATTTAGAACACATATAGTAATAAGAGCAACGTTTCTGCCAAATTTCATCATGATATCTTCAACGACTGCCAAATTACAGCCTGCAAAACTTTTTAATGACCTTCTTGCAAAACTTCTAGAGCAGGCGCGTTTTGTTAGCGTCCCTGCTTCTGCACCATATAGCTGGACAGGTACGATAAATAGCGTGCAGAGCTTGGGCTTGATATTCCCCCGCATCTTAAAGAAATTACTTAAGGTCCTTTTATATATACTACGTGTATGTACGCCTAGGTACTCAGTTAGTTCTAAAGTATTTTTTTTGTTCAAGTACATGGTTCCCAATGTTGGGCTTTCTTTTTGTTGTTAGAGAAGTTTAAGTAGGATAGGCTAATTCGAGGCACGAAATTCTATACCAAAATTACATTGAGGAGAAAGCCTGGACGCGTGGTTAAGTTTTCATTGAAGTTTTGATTTCATCAGGCCGTTCAAAGAGATATCCTTCTTTTGGGAATCTGTGCTTCCGGCGTTCCAGGTGGACTACAAATACTGTCGCGTTGCACAGTGTGATATATCATCAACCTAGCTGATATAAAGTCACGATTGGAATAAATAATTAATTTTTCTAGCTCTACTCACCAACTAACGCTTTTACATAGAAATAAATATATTATTTGTAAATATTTATTATTATTTCACCACTTTTTGAGTTTTTATTGACCTAAATAAATTTAAATTGAGAAAGGTTATATCAAAGTTAAAAAAGTGCATTAGAGAAAACGTATTATCGTGAAGAAAGGCATATTTTTGTATGTAGTAATAAGTAATTGCAATAAACTTAAATAGTTGTAATCAAAATCAAAAAAATTTAAGTCGATAACGTTATGTTAATCGCTGAAACTTGGGTCGAACTCTTCATCTAGGTCTGAGATATCGGAGCCTTGATCAAAATTGGCTTCTGGGTTTGACAATAGTTTAAGTACTTCTTTTTTGTTGTTATATCGGTCTACTGATTTGTAAGATCGCGGGTTCGAATCGAGCTCAAGGCCTAACAATAATTATTTTATCATTATTATTGTTATGATACATTTTTCTTTTTTGCCTTAAATTCCTTCGAGTTCTTTTCTGAAATAGAGTATATTAGGAGATCGACGACAAAAAACAAATATTGAATAAATCTTCCATTGTATATTTACGAGATATCTTTGTTATGATGTTTTGCCTGTAGCTCTTAAAATCTTTATTTCTATTATCCAGTGCTTCCTCTGAGAGCTTTCTTGTTGGAAGTAAAGCTTTATTAATAATGTCTGCCCCATGAATCAAAATTTTGTGAATGCTCGATGGCATGTAATACCATGGGTACAAATCTACAAATATTTTTTTTGTGGTCAACGGCGAATGCACATGCCATAGTTTGAAGTATGACAGCAAAATTAGATTTTCGTCAACTCCCGTTATTTCCGCAGCATTTGAAGGGCATTGGCAAAACGTCTGGCTGTGTTGCCATCATTGGTCGTCCCAAAGCCTTGTTTTGGAATATCTACTTATAACCCCATGTCTTCTTTAAATCTTTTTTTTCTCCCTTCAACAATCTTTTTTTCCGTTCCTTCAAGAGTTTTGTCCACCAACACTTGTAGGTGGACTTCCGCTGACAGGACAGTTATAAGAATGGATTCTGTTGGAGGATAACATGCAATTTTTTCTTTTCTTAGGAATTCATATGCTGGATAAATGTCAGCATAACTTTATTTGGCCCCAGATCGTATTTCCAAATACGTTTTAACTGTAAACTTTTGATTTATGTATAGAGCTACTGCCTCTTCTGGAGTATATTTAACTATCACTGATGCTGGACGGGTAAGGCCATGTTATATTTGAGTTCCGTCTGAATTTTTGGTGATGGCTTCTACCATTAATGCGACATCCCGCTGACCTGATAACCTCAAGCTAGAAGCAGTTTTTTTTTTTGAATAGTTTCTTATCAAATGTGATAACTTTTTCCTTTTCGACTGATGACTAGCCCCCGAAAAAGATATCACTGTTCATCCCTTCATCTTCGTCTGCAACTTTTCCACTCACAAATTTTGTAACGGCTTTTTTATTGGAGCCAACTTTGAGCTGTAATTTGTATACCTTTCATGAACATGAAATGGTATACTAACTTTGGTCCGATGTTTGTAACGTTGAGAAATATAGAAGATAGACTCACCATTAAGTATACCGAATTGATCAGGGCGACGAACTGAGTTGATATAGCCCTGTCCATCTGTCCGTCCGTCTGTCTGTTTGAACGCAAACTAGTCACTCAAATTTTGAGATATCTCAATGGAATTTGGCACAAGGATGTATTTTTGTATTATATTAGACATTTGTCGGATCCGGTAGGATCGGACCACTTTAACATATATCTCCCATACAACCGATCATTCAGATAAGACGGTTTTGGTCATTCCTGCAGCAATTTAAAAAGTATAAACGTGAAACTCGGTGATATATATTCTAATATATCATAGAATATATCCTGAAAAAATCACTTTGATCGGAGCTATATATAGTATATATCCCATACAACCGATCGTTCAGATAGAAAGATTTTTGGCAATTTCTCCCTTAATTTCCAATATAAAATCGTTAAACTTGGTGATATTTATTCTAATATATCATAGAAGATTTCATGAAAAAATCATTTCGATCGGATCTATATATAATATATATCCCATACAACCGATCGTTCAGATAGAAAGATTTTTGGCAATTTCTCCCTTAATTTCCAATATAAAACGTTAAACTTGGTGCTATTTATTCTAATATATCATAGAAGATTTCATGAAAAAATCATTTCGATCGGAGCTATATATAATATATATCCCATAAAACCGATCGTTCAGATAGAAAGATTTTTAGCCCTTTCTCCCTTAATTTCCAATATAAAAACGTTAAACTTGGTGATATTTATTCTAATATATCATAGAAGATTTCATGAAAAAATCATTTCGATGGGAGCTATATATAATATATATCCCATACAACCGATCTTTCAGATAGAAAGATTTTTGGCCATTTCTCCCTTAGCCTCCAATATAAAAACGTGAAACTTGGTGATATATATTCAAATATATCATAGAAGATTCGCTATAAAAATCATATCGATCGGAGCTATATATAATATATATCCCATACAACCGATCGTTCAGATAGAAAGATTTTTAGCCATTTCTCCCTTAATTTCCAATATAAAAACGTTAAACTTGGTGATATTTATTCTAATATATCATAGAAGATTTCATGAAAAAATCATTTCGATCGGATCTATATATAATATAAATCCCATACAACCGATCGTTCAGATAGAAAGATTTTTGGCCATTTCTCCCTTAATTTAGGAAGTATAAACGTGGAACTTGGTGATATATATTTTAATATATCATAGAAGATTTTCTGAAAAAATCACTTTGATCTGAGCTATATATAGTATATATCCCATACAACCGATCGTTCAGATAGAAATATTTTTGGCAATTTCTCCCTTAATTTCCAATATAAAAACGTTAAACTTGGTGATATTTATTCTAATATATCATAGAAGATTTCAAGAAAAAATCATTTCGATCGGAGCTATATATAATATATATCCCATACAACCGATCGTTCAGATAGAAAGATTTTTAGCCATTTCTCACTTAATTTCCAATATAAAAACGTTAAACTTGGTGATATTTATTCTAATATATCATAGAAGATTTCATGAAAAATTCATTTCGATGGGAGCTATATATAATATATATCCCATACAACCGATCTTTCAGATAGAAAGATTTTTGGCCATTTCTCCCTTAGCCTCCAATATAAAAACGTGAAACTTGGTGATATATATTCAAATATATCATAGAAGATTCCCTATAAAAATCATATCGATCGGAGCTATATATAATATATATCCCATACAACCGATCGTTCAGATAGAAAGATTTTTAGCCATTTCTCCCTTAATTTCCAATATAAAAACGTTAAACTTGGTGATATTTATTCTAATATATCATAGAAGATTTCATGAAAAAATCATTTCGATCGGATCTATATATAATATAAATCCCATACAACCGATCGTTCAGATAGAAAGATTTTTGGCCATTTCTCCCTTAATTTAGGAAGTATAAACGTGGAACTTGGTGATATATATTTTAATATATCATAGAAGATTTTCTGAAAAAATCACTTTGATCTGAGCTATATATAGTATATATCCCATACTACCGATCGTTCAGATAGAAATATTTTTTGGCAATTTCTCCCTTAATTTCCAATATAAAAACGTTAAACTTGGTGATATTTATTCTAATATATCATAGAAGATTTCAAGAAAAAATCATTTCGATCGGAGCTATATATAATATATATCCCATAAAACCGATCGTTCAGATAGAAAGATTTTTGGCCATTTCTCCCTTCGTTTCCAATATAAAAACGTGAGGCTTGGTGATATATATTCTAATATATCATAGAAGATTTCCTAAAAAAATCACTTTGATCGGAGCTATGTGTATATAGTATCTACCTATCCCATACAACCAATCGTTCAGATAAGGGGTTTTTTGTCATTTTTTATTTCATATTTATATTAAAAATCGTTTAGGTATGTACATCTGTTCACTATATATTTCTTATCTTATACATCCGATTATTTGGAGATTACGAACGGGATAACGTTATTGTTCATCCCCATTCATGAAAGGTATGAAGTCTTCGGCACAGCCGAAGAGAGTCCCGTCCTTACTTGTTTTCTTTTGCGTTATTTTGCTTATACCGAATCTCGAAAAGTTTGTCCTTTGAAATTGCCATATTTCCTGAAAACAAAATATTACATGAAAACCTGCATTTTCCTGCAGCTAAAGTTGTACTATTTTAGTTATACGAATAGCAGCAAACAAGTTAAGATCAAAATTAAAGCGGATAAACGCGGATAACGAGACTGCTGGTCTTATGAATTCAAAACATGTCAAAAATTTTACTTAATTTAACATTATGCCACTATAACATGAAAAACGAATTCCTGTTCTATTAAAATCACAAAAATGTATATTTATTAAAATTAGCATACCTCAGAAAATAAACACAATATTATATTTTAGCAATTGAAGTATAACTCCCAGTAGGCCAGCAAATTTAAACTTTCACATTCAATGGCACAAATTCGAGTTAAAACTTTTTCTCAATTGATATGCTTCCAAATAAAGCTCCGTTAGTCGATTCAACTTTTTTCAAATTTCCTAGTTTTTTTATTTTTTCACTTAATTACGTATTCCTAAACAGAATTTCAAAAGAATTTTTGAAATTCAAAGATATACTTTTTTTAATTAATATTTTCTAGAACATGAAAGTAATACACTGTGCGTTGTGGGCAAGCAATGCTTAGCATTTACAGAGCATAGCTCGATCTGTAAGTAGATCTAACCAAGCCAATAATCTAAAATACTTTGCGCACCACTCAGACATGTTTCGAACTAGTGGAATTACGGTGCACAAATTGACATCCCGCTCGCACACTTAAATACGGCTTTGCTAACCATGACAGCTGTTGGGCAAAATATACTCTGACATTTTATTTTTGTTTTGCTTACCCTTTGGGTAAACTCTTCACTTAAGCTGCCCGAATTTGTGTACATCTTACAGCGATATGAATATTGATGTAACGTTTAGCTTACTAAACCTGACAGCTTTACATACAATACATCTGCACAAACATACCGAATGTGTTATCGCCCATTTAAATTGCCGACAGGTATGTATGTGACTATGAGCCACAGTCCCCCAATGCAATGGAACACTCAAATTCACAACTGCCAGATAAATGGAAAGTTATCAAGGTAAAAGAGTGATCTTAGGTATCGTGTAAGTGACGGCTTGAAGTGTTACTCTCATCATCACAAACTGTCACAGCTCTGAGTGGTTGAAGGACTTATGCACTTTACTTCGCAACGAAGATACCAAGAGTTTTACAAATACATATATAAATAGTACATACGTATACACATGTACAGCAGCTAACAGAAAAATAGAAGTGGCAATTAAGTAATCAGTAAAGTACTTCTTTGTTTCATTTTCGATATTTAAAAAAAGTCTATAAATTTAGTAATTGAAACTATGCAAACAAAACTCAAAAACGTGTTCGAAAATATTTGAAAATTCGAGAAAATTTTACGAAAAATTCGAATTTTTTATTTGGAGTTTTTCGAATTTTTTCGAGTATGCAGTTTTGAAGCCCAATCAAATTTAGACTGTCAAAGTATAAGTTATAGGTCCCTTATAACCAGTATTGATTATTGACAATTATTATCCGAAGTTGTTATAGATTTTCCTTTATTCGTGAAACCTTGGGGGGGGGGGGGGGGGGGGGGGGGTGTCGTCGTATTTTGTGTGCAACCAAAAACATATCGTTATATAAGTATCATTGAACATCATATTCCACATCATCATCATGGAGTTTTGGTACAATTCAAAATTGGCAACCTTCAGGTGATAATTCTATATGAAAGCATGAAACTCTTAATACACGACGGGTATTAAAAGACGCGTATCAGAACCAGGATCGCGAATCTGAAAACGCAAGTCTGAAATTTTTTGTCTATCACAAGATACTAACCGAAATATTAAAACGAAAAATGACCCCGGAGAACCGGGGGTGGGATCCATAGTGTTTTTGCTCAGAACACCTTTCTGCCTTCGACCGATTCGTCATGATCGGTGGCATTCAACGACTTTTACCAATCTGCGATTCGCCGGGTTTGATTCCAGCAACCACCTGTTGCTTTGGAGACAAGCCGTTGACTCGTCATTGCCAACTCACCGTAACCCACCGGCCTCTACCAAGCTACCGTTACGTCATCTGCGATTCGCCGGGTTTCGATTCTACCTGTTGCTTAACATCACATATAACAGGTAATAACGAGTAACAATCTTACAACAAAACACTGATTTTCTGCTACTTAAAAATTGTGTCGTCCTAACGTGGATTTGGCGCGGTACTATCTGGTACAGCTTAAGTACTCCACATATATGTTCAGGGACCAGCGGATGGTGACGCCTCCTCATCAGGCTAGCGTACTAATGCGAGATGTTGAGGAGGTTTATGACCTGTTCGTTTGCAGGGTCCCAACCGCCCAGGGCATCCACTAAAAACGCGTCCAACTTGAGCTCATAGCCAAGCGCCGTCAGCTGGTATAAGTTAGGGGATGGCATTCCTCCAGTTTCTGCTGCCAAGCCTCCTTGAACGAATCCCCTCTATTTTTGAACGGCAACGTATATCAGGGTGATGCGTCGTCTGACTTCGTCATGTACGACAATGTCCGGTCTTAGATTGACAGCAGTAGTGTAGGAGCCTTCCACTATTCTGTTTATTCTCACATTCGCAGGACATCTCAGAGGTCTTACGAGTCTGTCTTGGACGTTGTTGTGGCGCCGCTGTCCTGCCGAGGAGGGGAAGTGCAGTCGTACGTCTTAACATAGCAACGTGTATGCATTAAGATAAGAAATAGGTGTCTTCTCAACTCTGGATTGACTTATTGCTACCTCAGCCTTTAAAGAAAACTAGCTCATACAATTTAGTCCGTCCTCAGACTTCCTTATTTGTTTTTGATGTTCCTCTACAAAGTTTTATGCAGTATAATCAAAGTTCGGGAAGGAGAACGTCTGCCTGATCTTTTAGTTTCTTTGCTGTTTTGCGTTTTTTGTATAAGTTGAAATTCCTTCTGTACTTTAAATTACTTGAATTATGCCTCTACATCTTATTTACGACTATCAAGTGAACCAGAATACTCGTTTAATCCACTTAAACTTAATCATCTCCCGCACACCCAACCCTTAATAACAGGCTGACCTATATTTGTGGTTCATTTGCTTTAAATTTGGTTAAACTGCGGCTGGCTTCAAGCGTTCTCATTATAATGCAAACTCATTCATGGGGCATATTTAAGTGTGTGCTTCGCTAACTATTCCACCAATTATTACACGTTCGTTACATTTCCAAAGTTTACTGCAACAAAGTGCAACTCAATTTCGATCTAAACTCTGCATAATCCGCGCCTGACATAATTAAAAACAAAAGAACTGCCAACAAATAACGATTTCAAAATCATTGACCCACATTTGCATATTCGAGCAGGAATTTCACATTCTTTTTTGTTAATATATCTGCGCTTATTTGCAACAATACATCAAGTATGTGTTGTTTGTGTGTGCGTGTAAGTTATTAAGCGTATATTGATTACTTGCAACCGACATTCAAGCAACACATTTCACGGATGAATATTTTTATACCTTTCATGAACATGAAATGGTATATTAACTTTGGTCCGATGTTTGTAACGTTGAGAAATATAGAAGATAGACTCACCATTAAGTATACCGAATTGATCAGGGCGACGAACTGAGTGGATATAGCCATGTCCTTCTGTCCGTCCGTCTGTCTGTTTAAACGCAAACCAGTCCCTCAAATTTTGAGATATCTCAATGAAATTTGGCACAATGATGTATTTTTGTATTATTTTAGACATTTGTCGGATCCGGTAGGATTGGACCACTATAACATATATCTCCCATACAACCGATCGTTCAGATAAGACGATTTTGGTCATTCCTGCCGCAATTTAGAAAGTATAAACGTGAAACTCGGTGATATGTATTCAAATATATCATAGAAGATGTCCTGAAAAAGTTACTTTGATCGGAGCTATATATAGTGTATATCCCATACAAGCGATCGTTCAGATAGAAAGATTTTTGGCCATTTCTCCCTTAATTTCCAATTTAAAAGCGTTAAACTGCGTGATATTTATTCTAATATATCATAGAAGATTTCCCGAAAAAATCATTTCGATCGGAGCTATATATAATATATATCCCATACAACCGATCGTTCAGATAAGGGGGTTTGTTGCCATTTTTTATTTTATATTTATCTTAAAAATCGTTTAGGTATGTACATCTGTTTACTATATATTTCTTATCTTATACATCCGATTATTTGGAGATTAAGAACGGGATAAGATTATTGTTCAGCCGCATTCATGAAAGGTATGAAGTCGTCGGCACAGCCGAAGACAGTCCCGTCCTTACTTGTTTTGTTTTTGTTATTGTTGTTGTGGGTTACAGTCAGTAATTTAGAGCAAATACGAAATCCGCTCCAGTTGTTATTGTCATGTGGTTTCTATGTTGTTATTATAATCTAGTACTACACATTGTGTCCAATTGCGAATATTATGCCACCACAAGAGCGAGCGAATTAATTTTGCAACCAGAAATTGGAAAGCCACCACTGAAACAACACTGCAACAACTTTAGTGCAAAGTGTATACACATTTATACGATTTAGATAAAATATACATTAGACTGGGTCGATTCATTAACCGATATCGCGCCATCGATTTTTCGATAGCATATGGGCTCAGGAAAAAAAGTTCCACTACGCATACCCAAAAAAATAATTTTCGAGCCTGCGAAATTTTATTTTTTTGACTTTTCGACTTTGATTTTTAAGATTTTTTTTATGACCTACTAAAAAAAATATCATTTATTGTAAAAGTTTCATATATACCCTGTCCGACCCAAAAATGTCCGCTAAAAACGTTGTCGATAGGGTATACATATGAACCTTTTTTTAGCAGGCTCGAAAATTATTTTTTTGGGTATGCGTAATGGAAGTTTTATTTCCTGAGCCCAAATCCTATCGAAAAATCGATGGCGCGATATCGATTAACTCTTGTCCATACAAATCGATCCACCCTAATATACATACACACAAACAAAGATGCACAAATACCACAGGGGAATGATAGAACACAAATAGTGTTATAACGCCTTAACATATGCTATGGAATTTGTAAACCATCGATTGTACAATTTGATTCTGTAATATTTGCTGGCTTACAGATCTGCTAGTACGTACTAACAAATATGTATTTATATGTTTGTAGATGTGTTGGTATATGCTCTTAAGCATTATAATTATATGGAAAATATGTTTTTGTTCGTAATTTGAGTGGTGGAAACCACGGTTACGTCCATTGATTATCTCAACAAAGTTTTACTTGGTTGAGCAATCCACATTTGTGGCTAATAATTACTTTATTATTTTGTTGCTTCATTATTCTAATTTAATTTGTATGCGTTTTAATTAATAAATTTCCCCCTTAAAGTATACAACACCCAAACGGCACTTTGCAATAAATATTTTATAAGTTTTTATTTTATTGATAGGCGACTTTACAAAAACTTTCTTACTCCAAACTCGAAAAAGAGGTGGAAAGATGCGGATTGTATGAAAAACCGTACCACAGAACAGTACTCGTAGCACTAGACTTAACAAAAGCGTTTGATACAGCCAACCACGGCACCTTACTGCAAGATTTGGAAGCCCAGAAGAATTAGACAAAGGGTACCACAGGGTGGTGTGCTATGCCCGCTTTTGTTTTATGTACTTTTACATATCATAGCTCCCTCCGCCACCAGAAGGAGTCACCATTGTATTCTACCCCGATGGGTCTCACACAACGATGAGCTATGTAATAAAATAAACAACTATCTCCCTGATCTTATTGTTGTTGTTGCAATAAGGACATACCCTGCAGGTTTTGGGGAGAGTTATCGATGTTGATGGGTATTTTAGTCGCCTCTTACGACAGGCATACCAGGTATATTCTAAGCCGCCTAACCACTTGGGTATTACCATGATTTCTCCAGTTTTTTCGCGTCGCGAAAAATGACATTGTTACAGACCAAATCATCGGCGACCTTGTGTTAAACATGGACATGGCAAATGTCAACCATATTGGACATCCACGTCGACGGCATTACGCTACCGACTGCCTTACAACCAAAACTACTGGGTGTGACGTTCGACCAGGATCTAGATTTTGGCGAACATGCATCCGCAATTGTATCTAAAGTCGAGAGCGTAATAAAATCCTCAAATATCTTGCCGGCAGCACTTGGGGTAAAGATAAAGAGACGCTCATTACCACCTACAAAGCAATTGGCCGGCCGCTTGCATGGTAATCCTACACGTACCCGATATAGTCGCCAAGCCAAAATGTTACTCACTGGAAGAAAATACAGTGTCAAAACACTGCTCTCATAATCGCTACGGGCTGTCCCCAGAACACCACCTACACAGTGAGCCGAGAGTACTCCCCATCAGGGAAAGAAAAGAAATGCAGAATGAACAGTACTGTTGCTACGCCACCCAGGGGCTTAAGAAGTCATCTCCACAAGCATTATGTGAAAATACGGCACCTGAGAACTCAGCCGTATGTAGAAGAAAAACACAAACAAGTCATCAGTGATATCCACAAAAAGGCGTCGGAGCTCTACACCACAAATTGCGCGGTGAGCACCGTTTTTAAAGATAAATACCCTAAACTCGCAGAAGAGGAAAGCAATCTTCCTAATAAGACCGCATCACTCTAGCTCAACTTTGATCTGTATACGGTAACAGGTTAAACTCTTACCTATCCAGAATCAACCACGATTGCTTCTTGTCATACTTCTATCATACTTAGCATATTTAGCAAGCGAGGCTCTGGCGACCTCAAGTTCCTCATGGTGCCTGTTACCGGAACGTACTGGATCTATATCCGGCAAAGGACCATCGATAGCACTCCCTAAAACCTTCGGGGAGTGTATTTGTCGTTAATACAACAACAGCAACAACAACAACAGTTTTAAGATCCAGCGAAGAATCACTCTTGCCAATAAATACTACTTTGGACGAGGTAGGCAATTGAAAAGTAAAGTCCACCTCGGCAAACGAAAATCATGCTCTTCAAGTCACTTATCATACCCGTGCTGCTTTATGGTGCAGAAGCACGGACCATGACAGCATCAGATGAGGTGGCTCTGGGAATGTTCTTCGAAAGATTTACGGACCACGGTGCTTCGCTACTGGCGGCAGCATTTCCATACACACCAATGATGCTAAGTTAAACGATAAGGTTGGAGGAGGGGTCTATTCAAAGGACCGAGATCTCGAATTCTCCCGAAAGATCATTGTAGTGTTTTTCAGGCAGAAATATCAGCTATTATGGAAGCCGCGGTTTGGATAGGAAAACACAGTATCGGAAAGTAAATCGTCAGTTTTAGCTAGGGACAGCCAAGCGGGTATCAAATCCTTTGGCATGAAAATTTGGAAATCTTTGCATAGTAAGTACTGGAATCCCAGTTTTATAAACGATTTCGAAAACATTCTCTTCTAAATAAAAAGCAGAAAGCAACTCAGAATTTTCGCTAAAAAATTCATTAAATTTGTTTCTAAAGTTAACGAAAATAAAATGAAGCAGCAAATAACTCTTAAATGTGCTGCTATTTTCCCGCTCACAGCTGTGCAAAGTCATTTCCCAACCGTGCACATGTAGTTAAATAAAAATTCTGTATAAGAATAACTACCGAAACTTTCTAAATTGAATACGTGGAATCTTCATGAATTTGTGCGCCGTTTTCCGTAGCCTGGCAGCGATTTGCATAGCTGAAACTTAACATATTTCAACCTAATCGACCTAATAAATTGATTAACTCGATAAAGTCAGACACAATACAAATACAGAATGTTAAAATATCTTACAAACTTTGCATGTCGGTGTGTGAGTTTAGGCTCCTTTGTATCTACTAAATCAATTCCACTAGCGGGATACATATGCATGTATGTGTGTATGTAAATCTCCCCTGCAAAAGATGCGATTAATCTAGGATGAATCCGTGATGAGTCGCAAAGCAGTATGCGACCAATGCCAGTTTTAAACTGTTTGTATGAGTTGAACTGTTCCCTTTTGTTTGAGCATGTCCTATGAAGAAACTAATTGTACCCATTTATACCTGAAAGGGATCGATGGGACCATTCGCCTTTGTACCCGTATGGGAACAAATGAAGACTAGTCCCTTTTCGGTTCAATAAAGACACAAGTAGGGCCCAGACGCATTTTTCATGACAGAAACACAATCGAAAGGTTTGGCAAGCCACAAAATCTATTTGAGCGGGCGAAACAGCTTTTCCAAATAGAATAAAAAATCTTCTCCGCAAATTTAACCCTAACTGCCGTAGTCTTAAGTCCTACTAATTTAGGTTCCGTATAGGGCTCCGCATTTTTCATAAATAATTCAATTCAATCACTTCTAATCTTTTTTATTTTATGAGTTAACCGGGGATTGCCCGTATCGCTTTAAGTGTATGAAAACATTTATTTCAAGCAATTTTTAATATTATAATCTACTAGAAGACCCGGCAGACGTTGTCCTGCCCTAAATTTGGCCAATCTGCATACATTTTAATAAGATTTTTTCGTCTGATCCTGCCCTCCCCCCTCTTGACTTTTTCCTAATCATTTTATTCACTCCTCTCTCCGTCTTTTTCGCTTCATCTATCTCCATTTTCGTCTCATTCTATCTCTCTCAATCTCCTTCTTCTCTCTTTTCTCTTCTCTCAATTTCTACTCATTCTTCTGCATCCCTTATTGCCTGTCCCAGAAGGTGGTATGTATTTTATTCCAGTGCCAGTCCCACTCCGAGTCTCAGTCCCAGTCCTAGTCCTAATCCCAGTCCCAGTCCGTCTCTGGATAATATATTACTCTGTACTAAACCACTCATCAACAGCTTTCATTTGATATCCGTATTCTATAAACACTCTAGGGGTACCCGGGTCCAGGTATTGGCCTATATCTCGAGATCCTAGTCACCCAGGGGTATGAAAATGACCCTCTACTAAAGCACTCATCAACAGCTTTCATTTGATATCCATATTCTATAAACACACTCTAGGGGTACCCGGGTCCACGTTTTGGCCTATATCTCGAGACCCTGGTCACCCAATCACCTATCCTATATTTCAAGTTAGATCAAACTACACTTGGGGTGCAAAACAAATTCAAAATCGGTTCAGTTGTTTAGGAGTCCATTGGCCTCAATTGTGTGACACGTGTTTTTTATATATTAAGATTTAATAATTTGGGAAAAATTTAAACAACGTGACATCAGGACGGACAAGGCGCCAGCTGTTTCGATTATACCTTGTAAATCTCTTCAAAGCCTTTTCTCCCTGGAGTGGTAGTCGAACCCGCACTCCCACGATAGTTGAAATGGTTACAAACGCATTCAGCTACGTAATTTTTTATGTTACTTCGTTGCTGTTTTTTTAATATTTCTTAAAGTGGGCTACATAGATATCAAACTGACTAATCCCAACTGTGCCCGAAAGGGACTATAGGGGATCAATTATGCCCAAATGTAGACAAAATAGATCAATCGGAGGCTAATCTCTTTAGGGATAAATCTCACGATTTTTTGCAAGGTATCGGGTAGCTAGTATGCATTCTTACATTGTTATCTTTCTTCATCATCGCTGTACCTATCTACATACATATATGTATATGTAACTTCCCGAGTAACTAAATCGACTAATTCACTAAGTGCCTGTGTAAGTCAGTTGTCGGTCATAGGAGTAATTGGTTTGCAAATGTTACATTGCCATTACACACACACATGCACACATTTATAAACGCGTAGCTCCTACAAAATCCTTGTTGCTCTATCACATGTAATGTAACAAACGGGATAACCATATATAACGGTACATGAACACATCGACATTTTACATTTGATATATTGAATATTTTGCCTAATTTGCGGGTTTACAAAGCTCCTAACTGCATAGTGGATGGTTGGAATCTCCACATGCCATAGAGCACGATTAGCTACCTGCATAACCAGTTAGTGCTTAGTTATGTAAACCTGCATGTTCTTCTTTATATAAACTTCGAATAACCATTTAAAGTTAACTAAGTTATTAAAGCCCCATTGCATGTAATTTCCATGGAAAATTAGATTGATTAGTATATCATTGGGGTATTATAAAACGAACACTATTTGATAAGCACACTCAACTGCCTGACAAGCTTCACATAGTAATTAAGAAGTTTTAAAAGTATTCCCTTTGTACATAGCATAGAATTTTTGGAGTAGAAAATAGTAATTGTGGGCTGTGGATATACTCGTGAAAATGTTACGGCAACCGTAGCCAGAAATCGTAACCGTTATCACAACAGTGACCGCAATCGTCCCAATAGTCGTAAACGTGATCGCAAACATAACCTTGCCAGAAATGGCAATGGTCGTTGTAAAAATCAGCGTAGTCGTCGCCGTTACCGTTATCATAAAGAAAGGAATAGAAAGAGTCGAATTTGCAATCGCGTAACTCATACTGGGACTGATATTGGGACAAAAATCACACTCACAAACCGGAACTGATACAGTAATCGGAAAGGACCGACACGCGGGCCAAAACCCGAACTGGAACCATAAACGGGATTGAAACTTAAACTAGGACCAAAGCTGAAGCGCAAACTAGTGATCAAAACTGCGACTGATACCGGGACTTGAATCCAAACCGGAATAGGGCTCCAAATCGTTACAAAAACCGTAACCTGAACCGGGACCAAAACCAAAACAGAAACTAGAAGGTAAACCATATCGATGCCGAAATCGCCATTAAATGAGATATCCAAAATAGTTCTTTCACCCGAAACCGGGGCTGATACTGTAACCGGAATTGGGACCGAAACCGGAATAACGGCCGGAGCTAAAACCGGAACCGAAACCTCAACCAAGCCCGAAGCTGAAACGCAAACCAAATATAGGCCGAAACTGCGACTCAAACTGGGACTAGGATCCAAATTGAAAGTGGGCTCCAAACCGTAGCAAAAACCTCAAACTAAAACGGACCAAGACCAAAACAGAAAATGAAACGTAACCAGATCGACGTTGAAACCGCCACTAAATTAGAAATACAAACTAATGGTGTCAGTCAAAACTGTGACTGATACTGTAACCGAAATGGCAATCGCGAAGGATCCGAAACTCATGCCGGAGCTGTAACCGGCATCGGAAACGCAATCGTAACGGCACCGAAATCGGAATGATGGCTGGAACTGAAACCTCAACTATGCCCGAGGATGAAACGTAAACCAGATAGAGGCTGAAACTGGCCTACTGGCAACCCAAAGAGAAACTAACTGAGAATCAAAACCAAAACCTGACATCGAAACGAGAACAGATATCCTAACTCAAACTATAAGACAAACAGAACGGAAACCGTAATTGAAAAAAACCAGAACAGAAATCTACGAGTTTAGATGTTTTAACACTTGCTACCGATTTGTTATTAGCATGTCAATGTCTTCTTATTGGTTTCCTAATGGCTTTTTATCGAGATGTAATATGTGTGTCATCGATTTTATATTGAATATTTAAAGGCATGTTTTTCTTAACAAATTGATGAGTAGACATTAGCAAATCGATAACATGCCGATAACAAATCGGTATCACGCCGATAAGAAATATATAGCTTTTCGATAGCAAATCGATACATTTTTGGTAACAAAATCGAAAATTTCTCGATAACACGCCGTAAACAAATCTATAAGTTGCCAAAAATATATTGATATTCTTTCGGTAACAAACGAAACGATTTCATTTTATTTTAATATTTTATTTTATTTTACTCCATTTTCTTTTGTTTTACTTTATTTCTTTCTTCTTTTTGTATTTTATTCTATTTTCTTTTAATATTTTACTTTATTTAATTTAATTTGATTTAGTAAAATTATATTTCATTTCCTTTCAGTATATTTGATTTTATTATATTTTTTTTATTCTTTTTTATACCTTCATGAACATGAAATGGTATAATAACTTTGGTCCGATCTTTGTAACGTTGTGAAATATAGAAGATAGACTCACCATTAAGTATATCGAATTGATTAGGGCGACGAACTGAGTTGATATAGCTATGTCGGTCTGTCAGTCCGTCTGTCTGTTTGAACACAAACTAAGCCCTCAAATTTTGAGATATCTCAATGAAATTTGGCACAAGGATGTATTTTTGTATTATATTAGACATTTGTCGGATCCGGTAGGATCGGACCACTATAACATATGTATATCTCCCATACAACCAATGGTTCAGATAAGACGATTTTGGTCATTCCTGCCGTAATTTAGAAAGTATAAACGTGAAGCTCGGTGATATATATTTTAATATATCATAGAACATTTCATGAAAAAATCACTTTGATCGGAGCTATATGTATATAGTATATACCTATCCCATACAACCGATCGTTCAGTTAGAACGATTTTTGGCCATTTCTCCCTTAGTTTCCAATATAAAAACGTGAAACTTGGTGATATATATTCTAATATATCATAGAAGATTTCATGAAAAAAACCACTTCGATCGGAGCTATATATAAGATATATCCCATACAACCGATCGTTCAGATAAGGGGGTTTTTTGCTATATTTTATTTATTTTATATTTATCTTAAAAATCGTTTAGGTATGTACATCTGTACACTATATATATATCTTATCTTATACATCCGATTATTTGGAGATTGCGAACGGGATAAGATTACTGTTCAGCCCCATTCATGAAAGGTATGAAGTCTTCGGAACAGCCGAAGACAGTCCCGTCCTTACTTGTTTGTTTTATTTTTCCTCATTTTACGTAATTTTACTTTATTTTATTTTATTTTATTTTACTTAATTAATACAATTTTATTTTTTTTTTAATACAATTTTTTTACGTTATTTAATTTCTTTTATTTAATTTTAAATTATTTTATTTTACTTAACTAATACAGTTTTATTAATTTTTTTTTTTTTAATTTATTAATTTTTTTTTTTTATTTCATTTATTTAGTTTTAATTTATTTCAATTTATTTTATTCTATTTTTGATTTTTTTTATTGGTTTTAGTCTTTTATTTGAATTTTTTCTTTGTTATTATTGTTTCATATAAATCCTTCCAAATAATGCCCAAAAATATTACAACCAACAGAACCCAACGTAACAGCAGTTATCAGTCTGCCTTCTCGGGAGAGGATAAAGAAGCAAACGAACGATTTAATTTTCTTTTAATATTTTTATACTCAGTTGAGCAGAGCTCACAGAGTATATTAAGTTTGATTGGATAACGGTTGGTTGTACATATATAAAGGAATCGAGATAGATATAGACTTCCATATATCAAAATAATCTGGATCGAAAAAAAATTTGATTGAGCCATGTCCGTCCGTCCGTCCGTCCGTTAACACGATAACTTGAGTAAATTTTGAGATATCTTGATGAAATTTGGTATGTAGATTCCTGAGCACTCATCTCAGATCGCTATTTAAAATGAACGATATCGGACTATAACCACGCCCACTTTTTCGATATCGAAAATTTCGAAAAACCGAAAAAGTGCGATAACTCATTACAAAAGACAGATAAAGCGAGGAAACTTGGTAGATGGGTTGACGTTATGACGCAGAATAGAAAATTAGTAAGATTTTGGACAATGGGCGTGGCCCCGCCCACTTTTACAAGAAGGTAATTTAAAAGTTTTGCAAGCTGTAATTTGGCAGTCGTTCAAGATATCATGATGAAATTTGGCAGGAACGTTACTACTATTACTCTATATGTGCTAAATAAAAATTAGCAAAATTGGATTAAGAACACGCCCACTTTTTAAAAAAAAATTTTTTTTAACTCAAATTTTAACAAAAAATTTAATATCTTTACTGTATATAAGTAAATTAAGTCAAAATTCAACTCCAGTAATGATATGATGCAACAAAATACAAAAATAAAAGAAAATTTCAAAATGGGCGTGGCTCCGCCCATTTTCATTTAGTTTGTCTAGAATACTTTTATTGCCATAAGTCGAACAAAAATTTACCAATCCTTCTCAAATTTGGTAGGAGCATAGATTCTATGACGGTAACTGTTCTCTGTGAAAATGGGCGAAATCGGTGGAAGCCACGCCCAGTTTTTATACACAGTCCACCGTCTGTCCTTCCGCTCGGCCATTAACACAATAACTTGAGCAAAATCCGATATATCTTTACTAAACTTAGCCCACGTACTTACCTGAGCTCACTTTTTCTTGGTATAAAAAATGGGCGAAATCTGACCATAACCACGCCCACTTTATCGATATCGAAAATTACGAAAAATGAAAAAAATGCCATAATTCTATACCAAATAAGAAAAAAGGGATGAAACATGGTAACTGGATTGGTTTGTTGACGCAAAATATAACTTTGGAAAAATCTTTGTAAAATGGGTGTGACACCTACCATATTAAGTAGAAGAAAATGAAAAAGTTCTACAAGGCTAAATCAACAGCCCTTGGAATCTTGGCAGGAATACTGTTAGTGGTATTGCATATATAAATAAATTAGCAGTACCCGACAGATGATTTTCTGGATCACCTGGTCCACATTTTGGTGGATATCACGAGAACGCCTTCACATATACATCTAAGGGCCACTCGCTTTTAAAACCCTCATTAATACCTTTAATTTGATATCCATATCGTACAAAAACATACCAGAGTCACCCCTGTCCCACCCTAATGGCGATATCTCGAAAAGGCGTCCACCTATAGAACTAATGCCCCCTCTCTCTTAAAATGCTCAGTAACACCTTTCGTTTGATACCCATATCGTACAAACATTCTAGAGTAACCCCTGGCCCACCCTAATGGCGATATCTCGAAAAGGCGTCCACCTATAGACCTAGTGTCCACTCCCTCTTAAAATGCTCAGTAACAGCTTTCTTTTGATACCCATATCGTACAAACATTCTAGAGTCACCCCTGGCCCACCCTAATGGCAATATCTCGAAAAGGCGTCCACCTATAGACCTAATGCCCACTCCCTCTTAAAATGCTCAGTAACACCTTTCGTTTGATACCCATATCGTACAAACATTCTAGAGTCACCCCTGGCCCACCCTAATGGCAATATCTCGAAAAGGCGTCCACCTATAGACCTAATGCCCACTCCCTCTTAAAATGCTCAGTAACAGCTTTCGTTTGATACCCATATCGTACAAACATTCTAGAGTCACACCTGGCCCACCCTAATGGCGATATTTCGAAAAGGCGTCCACCTATAGAACTAAGGATTACTCCCTTTTAAAATACTCATTACCACCTTTCATTTGATACCCATATCGTACAAACACATTCTAGAGTCACCCTGGCCCACCCTAATGGCGATATCTCGAAAAGGCGTCCACCTATAGACCTAATGTCCACTCCCTCTTAAAATGCTCAGTAACACCTTTCGTTTGATACCCATATCGTACAAACATTCTAGAGTCACCCCTGGCCCACCCTAATGGCGATATCTCGAAAAGGCGTCCACCTATAGACCTAATGTACACTCCCTCTTAAAATGCTCAGTAACACCTTTCGTTTGATACCCATATCATACAAACATTCTAGAGTCACCCCTGTCCCACCCTAATGGCGATATCTCGAAAAGGCGTCCACCTATAGACCTAATGCCCACTCCCTCTTAAAATGCTCAGTAACACCTTTCGTTTGATACCCATATCGTACAAACATTCTAGAGTCACACCTGGCCCACCCTAATGGCGATATCTCGAAAAGGCGTCCACCTATAGAACTAAGGATTACTCCCTTTTAAAATACTCATTACCACCTTTCATTTGATACCCATATCGTACAAACACATTCTAGAGTCACCCTGGCCCACCCTAATGGCGATATCTCGAAAAGGCGTCCACCTATAGACCTAATGCCCACTCCCTCTTAAAATGCTCAGTATCACCTTTCGTTTGATACCCATACCGTACAAACATTCTAAAGTCACCCTTGGTCCAGCTTTATGGCGATATCTCGAAAAGGCGTCCACCTATAGAACTAAGGATTACTCCCTTTTAAAATACTCATTACCACCTTTCATTTGATACCCATATCGTACAAACACATTCTAGAGTCACCCTGGCCCACCCTAATGGCGATATCTCGAAAAGGCGTCCACCTATAGACCTAATGCCCACTCCCTCTTAAAATGCTCAGTAACACCTTTCGTTTGATACCCATATCGTACAAACATTCTAGAGTCACCCTTGGTCCACCTTTATGGCGATATCTCGAAAAGGCGTCCACCTATAGAACTAAGGATTACTCCCTTTTAAAATACTCCTTACCACCTTTCATTTGATACCCATATCGTACAAACACATTCTAGAGTCACCCCTGGCCCACCCTAATGGCGATATCTCGAAAAGGCGTCCACCTATAGACCTAATGCCCACTCCCTCTTAAAATGCTCAGTAACACCTTTCGTTTGATACCCATATCGTACAAACATTCTAGAGTCACCCCTGGCCCACCCTAATGGCGATATCTCGAAGGGGCGTCCACCTATAGACCTAATGCCCACTCCCTCTTAAAATGCTCAGTAACACCTTTCGTTTGATGCACATATCGTACAAACACATTCTAGAGTCACCCCTGGCCCACCCTAATGACGATATCTCGAAAAGGCGTCCACCTATAGACCTCATGCCCACTCCCTCTTAAAATGCTCAGTAACACCTTTCGTTTGATACCCATACCGTACAAACATTCTAGAGTCACCCCTGGCCCACCCTAATGGCGATATCTCGAAAAGGCGTCCACCTATAGACCTAATGCCCACTCCCTCTTAAAATGCTCAGTAACACCTTTCATTTGATTCCCATATCGTACAAACACATTCTAGAGACACCCCTGGTCCACCTTTATGGCGATATCTCGAAACGGCGTCCACCTATGGAACTAAGGATCACTCCTTTTCAAAATACTCATTAACAGCTTTCATTTGATACCCATATCGTACAAACACATTATAGAATCACGCCTGGTCCACCTTAATGGGGACATCTCGAAAAGGCGTCCACCGATAGACCTAAGGCCCACTCCCTCTTAAAATGCTCAGTAACACCTTTCATTTGATACCCATATCGTACAAACAAATTCTAGAGTCAGCCCTGGTCTACCTTTATGGCGATATCCCTAAATGGCGTTCATCCATAGAACTATGGCCTATTCTCTCTTAAAATACTCTTTAATACCTTTCATTTGATACACATGTTATACAACCACATTCCAGGGTTACCCCAGATTGATTTTCCTTATTTTGTCTCCATAGCTCTCAACTGAGTATGTTATGTTCGGTTACACCCGAACTTAGCCTTCCTTACTTGTTTTATTCTGTTTTTTTTTTTATTTTCCCTTAATATTTTACCTTATGTAATTTAATTTAATTTAGTAAAATTTTATTTCCCTGCAAAAATTGTTGGACTACGTGTTCCATTTTCTTCATGTTGGAGTACTCTAGCAATACTCCTTTGCATTGCGTTTGCGGACCACCATCAGCCGATCATTGCTCGTTTTTTAACGATAGTGAACACGACACGATGACGATCGAACAGAGTTGCCAAAAGTAAAATATTGCATGCAAATAACTAATAATAAAATTTTACTTTGGCAACTCTGATAAAATGCAGCAGCGCACCATTTACAAAGACTACTCTTACGCTTACACATCACGCTTCCGTCATACCATGAGAAAAAATGTTTAGACATCAAAAAAGAAGTGTGATATGTTATTGGATTAATTCTTCTCATCATAAAATCGTGGAATAGTCGCATGTGCTTGAAATATTAACTATCCTCTTCGTAAAAATAAGTAAATCGCTAAAACAATGCAATCGCCAACGAACAGTGAAGCTGTTTTCTAGTCGACACCGATAACTTTTTATTTAGCTGAGTACGCAGCTAAAATTCGTGCGAAATCATAAATCAGGAGTTGCCTTTATTAAATACACTTCAGCGCTGGCTACAACAAAGCTAAGCTAAGGACTTAAGTACTAAATCGAGTTCATACTTTGTTGGCAGCGTTAGCAAGATAATGTCATATCACGTTGTTAATAATCATATGACAAGCTGTAATGTCATTCACATGATACGCTAAACTGAGGAAGAAAATATAAAAATATATAAAGATAACTATGTATATATGTACATACGTGCATAGATAAGTGAAATAAACTGCTATGTGACACATTTGTACGCTTTTGAATAGAAGAAGCAGTCAAAATCAGTTTTTGACATCACTTTTTCCTCTCACTCGCCTAAGAAGGGAAGATTTCATAACTATGATTTAGTGATCTTATTTATTCACATGAATGGTAAAAGAAGAAATATATGTGTGTATGCGTGTACATAGAAGTGTAAAGTGTAGTGATTCTTCATGTTTCTGGAACTTTATTCACGCAATAGAGATAGTGTCCTTTAGCTCATTGATTACAAAATTAAAGCTTTTTGAGTTTACTTTACAGAAATAATGAGCGCATATAAGATCGTATACCTAAATAAAAGTTTATGTGGGTGTCTAGTGTCTAGTGGAGTGTCAGCTAACTTGAAGCAATGAAATTGAAACAGATATGAATAAAAAAGTTAAATATAGATCTACATACGCATAAGCCTTGTGTTAAAAAATGACAAATCAAAATATATGGAAAGAAATCAACGACAAGTTCGATCTATTTCCAATTTGAAATATTCCATCTTGAATTTAAAAAATTCTTTGATCTCTCCTTCGTAGTTGTGTTCCCGTTTTTACCTGAAAAAAAAAAAAACAAGTGGACATATTCAGTGTTCGCCTAGAAAACTAAAAATTTTAAATAAACTATATACGTACAGCATACCAATCCCACGCACTACACTTACACTTAGGTTAGGTTAGGTTAGAGTGGTGTGTTAAATTATTGCCTTAATGGTCAGCTGACTGTCAGTATAGCAGAAAATATTCTAAGTGTATCGCTTCGCTGGTGTGCAATGCTCTTGGTTAAAATATATGTATTTCTTGGTTTTCAACTGATCTGTATACAAAATTTTCTTTTAATTTATATCTGAAAACTAGAAGACCTGGCAGACGTTGTCCTGCCCTAAACTTGGCCTATCTGCATACAGTTTAATAAGCTTTTTTCGTCTGACTCTGCCCTCCCCCCTCTTCACTTTCTCCCAATCCTTTTATTCACTCATCCCTCCGTCTTTTTCGCTTCATCTATCTCCGTCTTCGTCTCATTCTATCTCTTTCTCAATCTCCTTCTCTCTTTTCTCTTAATTTCTTCTCATTCTTCTGCATACCTTATTGCCTGTGCCAGAGGGTGGTATGTATTTTATTCCAGTCAGAGTCCCAGTCTCAGTCCTAGTCCCACTCCGAGGCTCAGTCCCAGTCCTAGTCCTAATCCCAGTGCCAGTCCGTCTCTGGATAGTATATTACTCTGTACTAAAGCACTCATCAACAGCTTTCGTTTGATATCCATATTGAATAGACACTGTCTAGGCATTCACTGCGCACGTTTTGGCCTATATCTCGAGACCCTAGTCAGCCAGGGGTATGACAATTTCCCTCTACACAACTAAAGACTCTCCTGAATTAAAAAACATTTCATAGTACCTCGCGGGCCCCCTCAGAAACCCCCCACCCTCTCGGCGGGCCTGGTGATGTGCTATACTTGATATCATTCGCTATAATATTTTTTTAATGATAAGCAGGTTGTTTAATTAAACACCAAGCAATTACACGGAAGTATATCCGCACCATCTGAAAATATGAGTGCTACTGCGTATACGTAACATTTTATTATTACGTATAAAGAAATAAAAAAAATTCCAATAAAATAATATTGCGACTATAAACTGAGATATAACCTATCCTATCTCTCAAGTTAGATCAAACTACACACGGGGTGCAAAACAAATTCAAAATCGGTTCAGTACTTTAGGAGTCCATCGCGCCCAAAATGATTATTATTACGTAAAAGGTACTATTGTTGCTGTTGTTGTAGCGATATAAACACATCGCGAAGGAATTGGGGACCGTTATCGATGTTGCCGGTTCTTTGCCGGATATTACATATGTAGATCTGGTACGCACCGGTAATAAGCACCATAAAGGTACAAGTCTGACTATCTCGCAAATTATTTAAAATGACCACTTTGAACCCGCAAGGTCATACCGCTCATCCGCCCCCTAGCTCCATGAGGATCGCCAGAGGCTCGCCTGCTTATTAAACAGCATTCGCCACGGATAGGTGAGGTGAGGCTGCAAATTTAGTTGGATAAGCTTTAAATTGCGCTGACATCCTCTTGAAAGGCTTGCGCTACACAACTCCTTGAATCATTTGGATATTTTAGTGGCCTCTTAGGACAGGCTTAACCGTCGTGGGTATATTCTAAGTCCCCTAACCCGCTAGGGCTACTGGTACTCTTCCAGTTTTGTTGTATCTGACTCACCTAAACTTCCCCCTTGCCCTATTATTGAATCCCATCAACTATTTTCCATTTTCCTTAAAACAACTCACTGATAATGATATTCATAAAATTTGTCTGTTCTCCCATATATAGACTCGTCTACCCTCATCACTTCAACTTCCTACAACCACTTAGTCTTAATTTTCAAAAGCCATTCTACTGCGTAATGTCGTTATCAAGTGCAATATTTTTATATATTTTGTATATCTTGAATAAAATGTACTTAAATGCAAATAAAGGATGTAAATGGCGGAGATGAACGGAAGCTAACACCTTTGGCGCTGATGGCTGATTTTGTCATTTCAGTTTCGCTGTGTATGAAGTAGCTTTTGAATGGAGGTGTGAAGAGGAAAATTACTTGTCATACATGTCTCTATACAAAACACAACATAAACCATATCAAAAACAAATTTGGGTGTTTGTTATTAATGTTAATATTCACTGCCAGTACTTTGCTAAACTTAACTCGAGCACGTGAAAAGCCATTATCGCACAACATTTACCGTTTTATTCGTGCTCGTCGTACATCGCTGCCGCTGCTGCTGATTATGCTCTTTGACGCACTGTCAACAACATTACGTATGTATTACATTGCTGTCATTTGCAATAAAAATATTTCACTTATAATATTTGTGCTCATGTCAAAATGGGGGCATAAGTTTGGTAATGTGCGATATTAGCCATACAGTGGTTGAAAGCCAAAATGGTATTGGGATATTTAAGAAAATTGCAGAGTTACTTTGGAGCCACTTTTTCCTTTATTGATATTGGAAGACTCGTTCAAATATCATAAAATGCAAATAGATGGCAACCTTGTAAAATTATTCTCAGTTGCACTATTAATGTGTATTACTTAAAAAGCTAAATTTAATACAGTTAATGTGACAACCTTGGGAAATATGTATGTTTCAAATCCTTTAACAAGTGTTTTTGTTTCTCTTTGACATAACGTAAGTAACCTAAAGGGCGAATGAAAACGATAAAGAATATGATTGTTAGACGAAATCGTCAAGAGACAAATCGTTCGTCTAGGCTTTCGTTCGCAATACAGAATGATGGTCTAATACATCAGTCAGTATGAGGTGCACCACAATGGGTTAGTGCTGTTTGTTTAAAATTTTTGTCACAATAACCCCTTATATGCGATTCATATACAGCTGTCAATCACATTTTGTGGAATACACTTTGCATACATCAATTAGCCACCTTCCAGAAAATCGACAAAACAAAATGAATCTTCAAATTAGTCACAACATGATTCGAAGCCGCCACCAGTTTTTGTCAAATTTGTGCTGTTCCTGCATTCGTAGTCAATATATGGTGCAAACGCCTTAACCTAGTCATTCAAATCGCTTTGTTTAACATGCCTTTCATTTCTATTCCTGGAGATCTTTTTTGAGAAGATCTGGTAACTTCAAAACATTCATCTTCAGCCATAACTGCATAAAGTTGGCCTTACTTTTTTCAAGTTAAGTCTTTAATCATAATATATAATGTAAGGAATTTTGGAAAATTCTGTTTATTTTGCATCTTCTGAAATCGTTCGATGTCGCATAAATAACTAAAATATCCAGTATAGCAATATTTCATTTATTAAGACTACTTTGGAAGTAGAACTTCACAATTACAATACTCGCGTTCTTCGCTAAAGCGTGTTAAAATCAAACTGTTACTCTTGCACCGCGCTGCTTTTATACTCTCAGTTAGCCTCGTTCACCTATTTCCACTAAGGTCTAGACTTTTCACGAACATGCCTTCTGGAACAGTTGTATCTCATACTTGGTTATTTAGCTATATACATGTATATCTGTAGTTTATGTTTTTCTTCTATCTAGGGCTTCTGCTCTTAGCTGATGATAACGTGATATGTGATTGTTTCTCTTTCTTCTTTGCTCTTATCTGCTGACTATATAATATCTGTATATGAAATAATCTCTTCGCTTCAAGCTACTGGTTGTGTGTGTGCAATATTCTTCGTTGCCTTCTATGCAAGTTTCAGTACCAGGTGTTGTTATCCCAACATCTGATTGCTTCTTCTTGATTATTTTCCATACAGCGCCATGTACTATGTATGTCAGTTAATCGAAATCAATTAAAATTTTCTTTTGACTTGACATTCTTATGCACGGCGAGTTAGTTGAATTCGCTTTGCCACCATCTGTTATGAATTCGCCTTGCTTCTATGTATTTGCGTAAATGGCTTACTGTCGTTGTGTTTATGTACTAACAGCATAGTGATGTTATAAATGCTAATATTCGCCAAGATAATATTTATCAAATAATCTGATCACTTTATGCCACATTCTTAATTCGCTTCACTGTATCACTGACTTTTCCGTAAGGAGGCGAGGCAAACAAACAATCATAAATCCAAGTACTTACAACGAGTATGAGTATAACATATAACAAACAGCACAGTCAAGTGACTCTGCGTGTATGTGGTGGTAAAACTCATTCACATTGTCGAATATTCCAGCCCGCACTCTACAAATGTGTCACATACCACAATTTCTCAGTTGAAATGCTACACTTCGATAAGGATTCCCTTGTAAATATGAATTTATGATTTCCACCACCAAGCCTCATGTTACCTGTTCCGTCTCATGTTACCCCTGCGTCTTTTCATCACTACCGAATAATATGAAAACTCTACAACATTGAGTTTTAATGGGAAATATCGACTTGACTGGTATCATAAGCATTACCGAGCAACGTCAATAAACGTTTATTGGCATAAGAAGATGGAAGCATTACGTGAGCTTCTGTTTTCTGACATTTGCAATTTGCCTTCATATTCAGATATATGATATGATCCCGCTAAATTTAGCAACATTTTTAAGTGATTCGGGTTGCATATAAAATTAGTAAATTTATCTTTGATTGTATGGTGTGTTTGCAATTCTGGTTTATGGTTGACGTAATTATACTTAGCTGTACTAAGGATAGAGGGTGTTTAATTTTGTTTTCAAGTATTGGTAAATCCTTCGAAAATGACACTGCGCTTGTATTCCTCAGCTTCCTGGTGCCTAGGCTGAGATGTCTACAGCACCTGTTTGCAATAATACCTTTTGTGTCAAAGTCGATATATTATAGATAATTTTGCCTAAGAAAGTTCATAGAAATTTTGATGAAGTCTGTGAGCTACAGCAAGAAAATATCTGCATAAGGGCACATTTGATGGCGTATGATATTCAATCAGTAATAATAGAAATGATTTACGTATCTGCGGTATTTCAGTGTTTCCCAAGCGTTCTCAGAATCAGGAGTTTTAAGTCCTAAAGTAAACTTTCAAATTCGGGCAAACTCTGTTGGTCTGGCATCGCCCCAACACCCTTGGGAAGGAGAGGTAAACAAATGTGGACAGAGTTCTTTAATGGTGTACTAACCGTAACCGTAAAGATATCGAAAATGCAAAAAAAAAAAAAAACGACAAGCTTTGAATGAACACGCCACCGAGCTTTACCCTCCATAAGATCTCATAGAATGTGTGATGCAATAGTAGATCGATAGTATTCGTGGGGGAGGGGAAGCGTTTACTGTTTAATTACCTTTGGCCCCTCATTAACATGTAAGGTGAACGTGCATCGTTCAGTTGTCAGTCAGTAAGTGATCTGAAAAAAGACCCAGAGAGTGAACATAAACCGAATCAAAGCAACATATCACAATTAGGAGGATAAATTAAGGAAACCGAGAATAAAATGAGACAAGGGAATTTAAAAGGAAAAAACAAATGTGAAAGGTAATGAACGAAGGCTTATTTAGATTGTTGATGGTACCCTTGCGGGATAAGAGAGAGAGAGAGTCGTCGCGACTGGACGTGTTTATTTTCGCTGCGCTTTTATTTAATTTTATTTAATTTTTGAAGGCTTTTGTCAGCATGAATCGTTGTACTAAATGCTCTACTTTATGTGGTGTTGATGACCATTTAATATGTGTAATTTGTTGTGCAAAAACTCGTAATAAGTGTGCATATTTAAGTTCAAGCACTTTGAATGATTTGATTAATAATAAACATTTGGTATACAGATGTGATAGCTGTGTTGTTGGTCTGCCATCTATTATGCTGTCCGAAATTGATGAGACTCAGAGAAACCTTAGTGCTCTCAAAGGTCTTTTTAAGTCGTTGAATCGTGACGTTTGTGTGAAGAAGAAGAAATATCATACAAAATTCGAGAAAGCGAAGAATGTTATTGTAACGCGCTCAAAAGGCAAAGTCGTTGAACCGAATCATACACAAATTTCAGTAAATAAAAAGCAGAGTGATGTCGAGTCTCTCATTCTCCAACTTCCTAATTCGACTAATGTTGTTCCTGTAATTGAGTGCCTTGTTGCTAATGATGAAGCCTCTGCCATGGCTATGAGTGTAAATCAAGCAAATCAAAGTTTGAGCTTTGCTAATGTCGCTGCTACTGCTTCCAATAATGCTGTTACTGTTCCTGACGTTGCTGAACCCGGCGCTCCGCTCTGTACTGCTAACTCAAGTAGTGCAAATGCGAAAGCAAAACAAAACAACATGAAAACTAATCAAAAGGCGCGTGCAATTGTTTTTTGGAGTAACTCCAATGCTGATTTGGATGTTAGCGTGCGCTATAATATAAAGAAGAATTTTTGATAAACTTGGCGGTCACCACTTCGATTATATTTAAGGTTAGGGTTACGGTTACGGTATTATTAGTGCTAAATAAAAGTAAAATACAGACATCAAGTTCTCGCTGAGAACTCTAGATAGAAACGAAGGATACTGTGTACTGTCTCCGCTCTATACTCTGAGTGTACGGCAGTCTTCACAGACATTGCCATTGGCATCTACTTGGAAGATCTATCACTGACTGCGGAGCCATTGCATCGCCTCTTAAGCAGAATTAACCGCCCTTAAAGAGGCCGAAAATCCCAGCTTCGTGGTAATTTGCGCTCACAGTCAGGCAGCGCCCAAAGCTCTTCAAGGTACGGAGACTTTATCGTAATGGTGCTATTCTTTCGCAATGTATCGGATCGAAGATACCAAGGTATTGCAGGCAGGCGGTAAACGAACTGGCTTCTTAGCGGTTATGCCGGTTTTGTGTCACTGTGATGTGGTTTTGAGCTGGGCTGCCAATAAACTAGTGAGAGCACATATCGAGTTTAACCGTTTGAATAATCTCGTACCGTCTTTCTCTATGTGCAAATTTTGGCTCGTGCCTGTGTTCTCTGATAAATCTAATTCCATATGTGAACTGAGACCTATAAGTGAGATGTCCAGAAAAACTTTTTCTCGCATAAATGAGAACCGAGCTAGGGCAGAAAAGGAAAGATTGGACTTAAAAACTGAAGTCAAAACTGAAATAGGAACCAAAACTTAGCAGCGTATTTTCAAATTGTTATCGAAGCGTTAATGGTTCCTTATCGATGAGTTATAGCTTTTTATTGACGATTATGGTTGTGTTATCAATTTCATATCGCCGAACTATCGGTTTTAATAGATGTGCTATCGATGAGGTATGATTTTCAACGAATTCGTAATTTTTTCGATAAATTATCGGTTTGTTAACAATTTATTAATGGAAAGTGTTATCGACTTACTATCGGAAAGTTACTGTAAATTTATCAATTTGCGATAATAAAAATTAAAAGTTATCGATTTTTTATCGAGAATTTATCGATTTGCTATCAAAAACATATCGATATGTTATCAAAGAGTTATCGACTAATTATCGAAAAGTCATCGTTTATTTTTTAAATATTATCGATTTTCTATCGAAAAGTGTACATCTACGGGTTAACAAAATGCTATTGATTTTATATCGAAAAATCATTGTGATTGATTTGTTATCGACGACCCATCGGTTGGTTATGAAGGAAATATCGATAAAACTTCAATATAAATTCGATGAAATATTCGGTTATATCAAACCTATAATTCAACAAAAATAATTCACAATCGATGAGAAAACCATAGAATCGGTTATTACCGATAAGAAGCCGACGAAGTAAAGCCCGCAATTTGTTGTTCCTGGTTACGTTGTGGTTTAACTTCAAATCCTGGGCAAGCTCTGAGTAATTTAACATCGAACTTCACGTGTACTTGGTACTTACGGTTTTTTTCTCTCCGCATTCGTCACCATAACTTCTTGTTAATTGTAAATGCATTTGCATTCTTCTTCTTTTGAAAAATACAGCTTATCGTCATTCATTCCAGTTCATTGCATAGTAAATAAAATCAATAAATTTCACTCGAAAGTACTTAAGCAATCGTATTCTTAAAAAAATGCCAAGCATTTCAATTAACTTGATTTTCTTAACCCTTTTGTGGCATGCACAATTCAATTATTTTATAAATGCACACATAAATAAGTACACCCAATTTTATATACAAACAACAAATACGTAGTACGTCCATTCGTACATACGTACATATGCACATACAAGCATTTAAGTATACGCAAACCAAACAGTACTTAAGCGACTTAATTGAACTGTTCAGTGGCGGTTCAACGTTTAATGAGCAAAGTCTTTTGTGAAGTCAAAATGCTTTGAATGCCTGCTTTTACACTAATAACTAGCGTGTGTGTTAGTTCTATGAATATACACAAAATCACACACCCACATGCAAAGAGAACCGCTTTTCTTGCATTTTACATATTAACCAACATAAAATGGTTAATAGTGTAGTATAGCACCAAAGCGTACGTTCAGTATTAAGTATTCAAAGCTGAGGCGCCTAAAAGTATGCATGGAGGTACATTTATGTACGTATGCATTAATGGTAGTACATTTCACTGCACCAAAGGCGAAAGGAAGTGATTGTTTAATATCTAAATGACGGTAAAATAAAAAGGAAAGCACTAACGTCATATTTCCCTGCACGTATAATTTTATCAACATTTGCGTGGTATGAGTATTAGGGTGGATCTGTCATTTAATAACCTGGTTTTTATAAAAGTCATGCATTGTATCTTGTATAGATACATTTAGAAGGTGCTTTCCACGTTGGAAAAGAGAGATTTTCTCGGTTAAAAAAACGCCTTAATAATTTTTCGGATTTTTGATGTGTAAATATCTTTGCTGTGGTATGGGGGAATACATAATGTAAGCGTAAAGTAAGTGTAAGTGAAAGCAAAGTCTTTGGAAGTGGTATGCTCTATGGGGAAGAAGAGAATCTAAGTGTATTGTTTTGGTTTGCAATATGGAAGAATACAGAAAGTAAGCGTAAGTGTGGCATAATGTGGGAACACAGTGGCGAGACGGTGAGATCTTCTATAGAATCAAGCGGGGCTCGACACTTCCCTGCGATTACCGGTTTAACCAACTAAGATGCTAAAACCCCTCAAGGAAGGTTAGGTTAGGTTGAACTGGCCCGTCCAAGAGGACCTCACATAGACTGAATAAGTCCGCAGTGTTACCAGAAGTTTGTTTTAACGACCAAATTGAAAAACCCTATCAAAAACCAGGACCTATGTTATAAAATAACTCCGTCCTCTTGGAAAATACTAGAAGCTTCTTAGGATTTAAGCCACTTGCTGCTTCTAGATCTGACAGCTGTATCACTCCTAATAGCTGGAGCCTTAGCCTGGCAAGCGCAGGGCAAGAGCACAGAACGTGCTCGATCGTTTCCTCCTCCAGCCCGCACTTCCTACATCTGCTATCACTGACCAAGCCTAATTTAAAGGCATGTAACGCCAGTAGGCAGTGTCCAGTCAGAATACCCGTCATGAGTCTACAGTCCTCTCTTTTTAATGAAGCAACTTTGTTAGTCTAAGGTTGTAACACCTGCACATAATCTTCGATACTTTACAGCCCCGTGCTTGAACCCGCGCCTTTCTTGCTTTGTCGATCATGTGCATCTCTCGCCTTCGCTTAAATTCGCCCAGTCTAATTGGGACGGAGCAAGCTTCAAGGGATGCGCCCTCTTTAGCTAGTTCATCCGCTTTTTCATTCCCATCTATCCCCATATGCCCTGGGAACCAATATAGATGTATGCTTCTCCCTGTCCCGTTTCTCTCCAGGGACTGCTTACACTCTAACACGCATTTAGATGCTGTGCTATGCGAGATTATTGCCTTAATTGCTGCTTGACTGATAAAAGTTAACACGATTGCAGCTTGGGCTATTTTCTTCCAGGGTTTATACTGCTTTGGTTACGGGTACTATTTCCGCTTGGAAAACGCTACAGTAATCCGGCAGCCTGTAGGATCTGTTTATTTCCGGATCAGCACAGTATACCGCAGACCCTACTCCTTCCACTACTTTGGAACCATCTGTGTACACATGTATCGCCTCGCCCGCCATTTGAGCACCCTTGCGCCGACCGTCGACCTCTATTGTGGCCTTAAGATCGCCCTCGAAGCGCAAGTAGGGAATCACGTAGTCTGTTCGTCTTGTCATTGATGACGCTATACTACTGTGGCCGTATGGTCGGCGCTCAAGGTGCCCCGACGCACTGAGCCTGGTTGCAGTTGTTAACGCTATGTTCTTTGCTACAAGGTCTACAGGTGGAATGTGCAGATTGGCATACAGTGCAGCTGTCGGGGTTGTTTTCAGGGCTCCCGTAATGCTAAGCATTGATAGTTTGCATACCCCCTCTAATTTTTTGAGGTAGATTGCTTTTTGTGTGGCTTTCCAGCAAACAAGAACACCATAGTATAGGATAGGGCTTACAATTGTTGTGAAAATCCAATGAGAAAGAGAGGGTGTACACCCCAGTATTCTTTTACATGCATAAAGTGCCGTTGAAGCCTTCTTCACCCTCTCCTCCACGTTGAGCTTCCATGACAGCTTACTGTCTACGATGATTCCTAGATACTTTGTGCAAGGTTTCTCCTGTAGCGTCACCCCTCCTAACTTAGGCCTGATCCAATTTGGGACCTTGTACCTCTTTGTAAACAAGACCATATCCGTCTTATCCGCGTTGACTTTCAACCCGACATTTGATGCCCAGGTATGAAAATCCCGAAGCGCCCGATCCATCAAAGAGCTAGCCCTCAAGGAAATTTCGCTTTATATCTAGTTGCTTTTTCTATAGCATAGACTTCAGATTTATATACACGTAGTAGGCACGGTAAGATGTCGCTTAGATAACTGTGTTGTGTATTCCACGGCAACTGTCCGTATGCGCTTTTGCCGGTGTAGTGCACTGTTAGAGCCTCCTTGACGTATCCTCGACATTCATTCCAGATTGTGGCAACTCCCACACAAGGGTCATTGGCAACATACGTCTGGCAACTATCTACCTGTTGAAGACATGATCCAATTTTCGGACTAAGTCCGCCCCCTCCGTCTGACAACACCCGGCCAGTGCGGCCAAGCGCAAGCAGTGCAGCTCAGCCGTGGCTTGCCAACCACCACCGCGCTCACTCTCAATTGAGTTTTTAGTTTACCTTAAACTACCCACGCAAACGCATCATCGTGCCAGCAACGTTCGCCTTTTTATTTTTTACCGCCCGCCCGCCGTCGCGCAGTTTTCCATTTCAGTTTACATATATAGTTCATATATAGTGCATTAATATTTATAACACATGTTAAGTTTGAAGTGTGAATAAAATTCATTTAGTAACGTAAACCTATGTGCCCTCTTTTACCTTTGAAAGGTGTTTAGTGCAGCGCGTAATTTATAAACACTACCACCTATTACAGATGACTGACACTTCCTGTTCTTTTCTTATTATTATTATTCATTCTGCCATGTGCACGATCAGCAACTAACTTTTGTGTATTGTAATTTATATTGAAATATATCTGTTCAATCAGTTGTAGAATATCGCGTTGTTCACTCTTTCATTTGCGTACCAAAAACTGGTGACCCCGAGAAAAGAATATTTTGCCAAAATCAAATATTGGACGTGAATGAAAGCAAAATGCCTACCAGTGAAGAACTTGCTGAACAAATTGAATCGCTCAAAATTCAATTAAACGAGGCATTGGCCATAAGTGCACAGCAGTCGTCAGGACAGAATGGATTCTCCTCGGCAAACCAAATAACATCTGTCTCGGAAGTCAAATTCACGCAGTTTTATGAAAACGACCCGGAACTATGGTTCGTCATCGTAGAATCACATTTTGAGGCACGAAAAATAACCTCAAATAAATCAAAATACTTGCACACTGTCGCAAACTTATCAAGCAAAGTAGCTCTGCAAGTGAGGCAATTGCTGCTTGAACCATTCAACGACGAAAAATACGACAAACTGAAGCAACAACTCATATCAATCTCCTCAGAAACGGCAACAATAAAATTCGAGAAGTTGATTTCCAACGAGCCGCTGGGTGACATGAGGCCATCACAGGCGTACCAAAAAATTAAATCCCTCGCATCGAAAGACGTTGGCGATGATTTCATCAAAAATCTATGGATGAAAAAGCTTTCACAAACAACGAGAACTGTTTTGGCCGCATCAAAAGATAAGTTAGATGACCTCGCACAGATCGCCGACCGAATGTGGGAAGTTTCAGACAAAGTAACCATTTCCAGCGTTGAAAAAACCGCGCCATTGGAACAAACGTTAGAAATAATCCAACAAAAATGAGACAAATTATCCAATCGGCTAAGCGCAATCGAAACGTCAAAGCGATCTACTCGGCGAGAACACACACCGCATCGAAAACGGGGCCGGTCAACAAACAAAAAGCGAAGCGACAAAGAAGATGACAATAATAGCGACGTATGCTGGTATCACCGCAAACTGGGAGACAATGCGAAAAACTGTCGATCACCATGCTCGTTCAAAGCAAAACAAAAAAACTAACGTGTGCAGTTTCGACACAGGCTTCGACGCTATGCACGACATCTAAACGCCTGTTTATCCACGACAAACTAACCGACACTGACTTTTTAATAGATTCTGGTGCTGATCACTCTATACTGAGACCAACTCATCGTATGAAAGAAAAATTACGTAGCTGCTACAACAATGCCAAAGTAGAAGAGTACGCACAATATTACGCGGCAAATGGTTCGCCAATACAAACATATGGCAAACGTCTTTTAACTGTAAGCCTTGGATTACGACGCGAACTTCCATGGAATTTCACTATAGCCGATTGCTCTACTTCGATAATTGGAGCAGATTTTTTAAACGAATATGGATTGCTTGTTGACATAAAACGCAAACGTCTGATCGATCCAATGACAGGGTTGTCTTCGAAGGGTGAAGTTCTTGCAACGTCTTTGCAACAGGTAACCATAATTGATTCAATAATCAAATGTGCGTTTCTGCTAACAGAATTCAAAGACTTGCTCGACGATAAGCCATCATTTCGGGTAAAAGAGAGGGCGAACGTAACACACTTCATCGAAACGACTGGTCCTCCAGTAACTGCAAAAGCAAGACGGCTATCACCCGAAAAATTGCAGACAGCGAAAAAGGAATTCAACGAGCTGCTTCGACTGGGAATTTGCAGACCCTCTAAATCAAATTATGCTTCGCCACTCCACATGGCGCAGAAAAACAATGGCGACTGGCGGCCGTGTGGGGACTACCGCCAATTAAATGCCCGTACCAAGCCGGACAAGTACCCAGTGCCCCACGTGCAAGACTTTACGAATATACTGCATGGAAAAAAGATATTCAGCTGCATCGACTTGAGAAAAGCATATCATCAAGTCCCTATCGAAGAGTCACATATCCCGAAGACTGCCATCATAACCCCATTCGGCTTATTTGAATATGTTTTTATGGCCTTCGGACTCCGAAATGCATCACAAACATTTCAACGGTTAATTGATGAAGTGCTTCGTGGACTTGACTACGTTTTCGCTTACGTGGATGACATATTCATCGCGTCAGAGTCGTACGACCAACACGTACAAGATATCCGAGGCGTATTCAGCCGGTTGCGCGAATTCGGACTTCGCATCAACGCTGAAAAATGCATCTTTGCAGTAAATAAAATATCATTTTTGGGACACGAAGTAACACCTGACGGTGTCAAACCCGTACCAGAAAAAGTGGAAAAAATACTATCCTTCAAAGAACCGACGATTGCGAAAGACTTAAAACGATTTATGTTGATGATTAACTTCTACCGTCGGTTCATCAAAGATGCTGCCGAGACATAACAACGATTACAAACACTAATAAAACATAACAAAAAAAAAACGATAAAACACCTCTCGTGTGGACTGAGGACGCGAGGGAGGCTTTTAAAAAATACAAGAAACAACTGGCAAACGCGTCGGTACTCGTGCATCCAGCAGCTAACGCTAAATTAATTCTGGCAACAGACGCCAGCTCTACTGCTATTGGGGGAGTGCTTCATCAAGTTGAGAATAGTCAGCACAAGCCACTGGGATTTTTTTCGAAGCGGTTAAGCAAGACAGAGATCCTGTATCCCACGTACGATCGAGAATTATTAGCAATTTATCGCTCAATAAAATACCTGGAGTACCTATTGCACGGACGTGAATTCGAAGTACATTGCGATCACAAGCCACTGTCATTCGCATTCACAACATTCAGCGAAAAAATTATTCCAAGACGTGCAGCACAATTAAGTTACATCAGCGAATTCACAACACACATTCGCCACGTCCCAGGGAAAGATAACGTCGTTCCAGATCTACTATCAAGAATTGATGCAATCGGAGGAGGCGAGATAAATTTCGAAGAAATGGCCGCTGAACAACAAAACGACACCTCTATCAATACATTGCTCAAAAACAAAAGCACCAGTATCCGACTGAAACAAGTAAAAATTCCTGGATCGGAGGCAGAACTGTTCTGCGATGTTTCTGGTAATTATATTCGCCCTTTCGTTCCTAACAAATTTCGAAATCTCGTTATAGGCAAATTGCACGACCTGAGCCATCCCGGAGTACGCGGCACAACAAAACTTGTTCAGCAACGATTTGTCTGGGACAATTTACGCAAAGATTGTAAACAATTCGTCCGTAATTGTTTAAAATGCCAAAAAGCTAAGGTACATCGACATACGAGATCACCCATTGAACATTACGATATCACATGTGACCGAGTTGAACACACTAACATCGACCTGGTAGGGCCACTACCCGAATCTAAAGGCTTCACGTATTTACTAACGTGCATCGACCGAGCCAGCCGTTGGCCCGAAGACCTCCCCATCTCAAACATCTCCGCCGAAACAGTCGCAGACACATTAGTATCAGGGTGGATCTCCCGATTTGGTGTACCAAAAAAAATAACGACAGACCAAGGCCGACAGTTCGAGTCCACCTTGTTCAATGAGCTGAATCGATTACTTGGGGTAAAACACTTGCGAACGACAGCATACAACCCGAAAGCAAATGGCATTATCGAACGTTGGCATCGCTCATTAAAATCCTCATTAAAAGCGAAACTGGAAAATTACGACTGGATCAAAGAGTTACCTCTCATTTTACTCGGACTACGCTCGGTTGTAAAAGACGACCTGAATGCATCGCCAGCTGAAATGGTTTATGGAAAAACTCTCACAATACCAGGACAATTTTTCAATGAGGCGACGAAGAGTACAAAAGACAGCGATTTTATCAACTCTTTCAAACGTAAAATGAACAACATCAGACCTCGTGAAACCTCCTTCCACGATTCACCATCAATTTTCATACATCCGGATCTTCCGAATGCCAAGTATGTATTTGTGCGAGTCGATGGCCACAAAACACCACTACAAGCTCCATACTGTGGCCCATTCGAAGTACGAAAACATGGAAAAAAACATTTTAAACTCAATATCAACGGAGAAAACAAAATCGTGTCAATAGATCGTCTGAAACCCACATTTACTGAAAAGCAAACCGACGAGCCAATCTACGAGTTAAATTGTCAAAAGCAAGATAAAATAGAGTCACAGGCACCAGTAAAACAAACTAGATCAGGGAGACGAATAAAAATTCCTGATCGGCTGGGTCATTAGCGGGGGAGTCATGTGGCAACTCCCACACAAGGGTCATTGGCAACATACGTCTGGCAACTATCTACCACCTATGACAGATGACTGACACTTCCTGTTCTTTTCTTATTATTATTATTCATTCTGCCATGTGCACGATCAACAACTAACTTTTGTGTATTGTAATTTATATTGAAATATATCTGTTCAATCAGTTGTAGAATATCGCGTTGTTCACTCTTTCATTTGCGTACCAAAAGATGCTTTTGTTTAAAAGAAAGAGAGATTGCTGTGTTTTTGTGGAGTAGGACAAGTTCTGGTGTAGAGAATCTTTTGTTGTCAGAATATGTGACTACACCCTTACTTTTTGCTTTCAATTTTTTCAACATTTGACTAAACTCTACTGATGCATTCCTGCTGCCAATAGATAAAATTAATGTCAATATGGAGTCTTGGGACCCATGTTTTGCAAACGTCCTGCAGTCCGCGTTTGTTTAAATATTCTAGACAATGTTATTGTAACCATTTTCAAAGTCAAAAGACCAGCCACGGTATGTTCCTTGTGGTGCAGATATTTCTCGAAAACATTGACGATCTCTTGCAAGCGATTTGTCTTACAGTATGTGTGTTAAGCTACTTCTTTTCGGCGAAAGTAAGTGTAGGTTGATAACCCTTCGCAGCGATTTTACTACAGAGGTAGAAATAGAGCGATGTGGAGAGAAAGAGAGAGAGACAGAGATAGGGAAACACGAAGTGAGGTAGATAGAGAAAGGGAAGGAGATGGATAGAGAAAGAGAAGGAGATAGATAGAGAAATAGGGAGAGAGATGGAGATGGATACAGAAAAAGAGAGAGAGAGGGTCGGAGATGGATAGAGAAAGGGAGAAAGAGAGAGATAGAGAGATGGAGAACGAGAGAGAGAGATTGACAAAGAGAATGAGGGAAATATATATAGAGAGATGTGGAAGAGAGAAAGAGAACGAGAACGGAAAAGATTAGGAAACAGAGGAAAAGAAAGAGAAGTCGAGAGATATAATGATAGAAATAGAAAGATAAAAGTAGGAGAAGAGATCAAGATATAGAGAGAAAGAGAGAGAAATAGAAAAAGAGGAAGAGACAGAGATAGAGATGAGTGAGCGAAAGCAGAGTTCGACAACCGCACGGAAGAGGATTAACAAATTTATTGCGCTGCTTTGAGCAGTTTGGAGGCAATTCAGGTTATATGAGTGTAGGACATGGTTCGCCTATGTAGACCCATTGTCATTATTGCACCTTGATCTGCGATGGTAACTATTCCTATGTAGTAGCTACGATGCTGAAAAATCAAAAACGGGAAACAACCCTGCGGCTTTAGATCATTCGATCTGGATTGCTCAGATCATTTTCTGTCATTCCGATAAATTTCGAACCACCTCTTTGGACGTGGCCAGTGTTCAGGGCAGGAGAAGGATGAGGATTTTCCTATATGACAAAGAAAGACGAACAGACAGAGAACTTCGGCGAAAATCTTTACAGAGCTGTATGCTTAGTCCATATTTGTCTAGGATGGAGATCAAGGATAATCTGCAAACCGTTAACCATTTGACACATTATACATAAAACTGCTACTGCCTTCCTTCAATCTTACACATTCGCACCAACTTTAAGCGTCCTTTTAATGTCTTCATTACTTTCTAGACTGTATCAACAGCTCACAAATTAAATTAAACGCTCTCAATGGTGTTCAAAATGACAAACAAAATAACAACAAAACCACACCATTAAATACAAAACACATTTTACTTAATTATTACAGCAAATAATGAAGTTAAGTAGCGGCGCATCGTAGGCGTCTTCGGTAAAAGTTGTCTTAATAGTTTCTTTGTGGTTTTTGACATAAAAGCATGTGTTGTTAAGAAGATAAAGCGGAAGAATTTAAAAAAAATTAAAAGCGTAGAAGATTTCAATGAAAAATGGGAGAAACATGGAAACTTTATAAACTTTAATCGAACTTAAATTTGACGGTAAAATGAAAAGAGGAGAATAATTGTTTTCAGTTAATATTTGAAGAGTAGAGTTGTTCTCATCTCACACCTAGGCCGCCGGTCCGGAGTAGGTGGATACTCAACCGGAAGTAGCTTCTGCTGCGAAAGCTCGATCAAAAACTTTAAAGCTGGTACCATGGAGCTTGCTGCGTTTCTGCTGAGATGGGCCTTTCGGGAGCAGCGTGGTTGCTGTGGTTGACGTCAAGAGTTATTAACGCGAACATGTAATTGCATTGCTTCTGGGTGCCATGACCCATAGAATGGAAGAGGTGTTAAATGGGTCTCCAACTTCCCCAAGACGATGGTGTGTCCACTAACATCATCAATTGGGACTAAGATAAGCGAGCTTTGGGAGCTGCTCAAACATTTCTTTAAATCGTGTGCCTTGGTGCAACGTAAAATTAAGCCGACGTCAGTAGGTACTCACGTAAAACCCTATACTCGCTGTCTCTTCCATCTCATCGTAGATAAATTCGTTCCTCAGCTTCCATATACGCGTGTCGAGATAAATACCTCCTTCTCTGCTCGCCGTCGGCATGACGGACAGCGTCATAAATCTTACGGATAACTTTTCTCTCGAGCTCTCCTTAACATATCTCATCTCGTCACCATCCATTATTCCGAGCCATACAGCAGTTATGATGAGCAATTTGTAGCTCATGAGAGAGTATTTAGCTGCTCAATTGCTTACTCAGTGCAAACCAGCAATGATATTGTTTTTGCTGTTAATACTGGTTCGCAGATAGATATGCGAAGTCCTTCACACTTTCGAATATATATCCGTCAACAGTGACAATTCTTTCGTGTATAAAAGAAATTACATTGTCCTGTCCACAGTCCTCGCAAAACCTCCTTGTTTGCTTCTTTATACAATGCAGAGACAGCAGAGCTTACGGCACTTATACCACAGTTCAGATGAGTTGACAGAATAATCGTCCCAAGCATGAAGTTAAAAAGATCGTATGGTAAGGAAAGACGATGTGTGAAGCCTCGTTTGGTTTCGAATGTCTCATTCTCTGTTGGTGTTAACGTTCATCATCTCATTCTCTATATAGCAATAAAAGAAGTGCTTAAGTACTCATGACCATCGCTTATCAGGTCCACAACATCACTCCTGCAATAAAATTATTCCGGTCTGGAAACCTTACGTGATCCGTCGGATGTTCTGGTATAATTTTTATCTGGTGTCACTTTAAGGGTCATATACATCGCGCGTTACTGCGCCCATACACAGCGTGAACTTTTAAGCAAAGGCCTTTTTTTTCCGAGGTTACATCGTTTCGGTTGTTTTTGCGGACCAGCTGCTATCTTTTGATTTCCGCTTCGGCTGGGCGTGGCTGGTAAGAAATGTGCTCCCACCCCTCAGTTTCTTTGTCAGATTGAAGATTGCTCTCGGTTAGAAGATGTTAGAGCCAAAGGAGAAATCTTCAACTATCTGTTTCGTGAGGAGCTTCTCGATCGCACTTTTTTGTCGCACCATAGAGGCGTATCGTGGCATTGAACCGCGGCTAAATACTTGGGTATTAAATGACTGTACGTTTCGACAAAGTCTCCTTCCCCGTCAGTCAGCAGCAAGTCGGTACCCTTCTTCAAGAAAGAGCCTTACATTCTCCGTACACGACCTTAAATCATAGTTCTCAAACACTAGTTACTTTTTATCATTTCCTTTACATATCGGGTCCTTAGCTCAGCGCACAAATTGGGTACGGTATAAAGATATGCTTATACATTTACTCCGACGCTTGCTTGAAGCCGCACCCCATGTTGAGCAAACTCTACAAACTCAAGCAAGTCTTTAAGCTGAGTAAAACAAGCTGGCTGGGTAAGCACATAGTCGGGTTCTCACTAAGTCGCAACATTCTATTCCCGTTGCTCTCCAGTTATATATGATTGGCTTCTTATTTTCTTTCTCCGTCCCATTTCTCTCCCTTTTTTCAGAGTTATCTCATTTCTCATTCTGATTTAGCTTATGTCCACTTTGTTAGTCTTTCTCTTGTTTGCTTATCGCCCGTACATTATCTCACCCCTATAGTTACGATTCCTACGTACCGTAAGCAAAGAAGTTTACAAATCCAAATAAACTTAAACGGTGGAGGAGCATAAGCCCAACAGACATAACCTCAATTGACCTTGAGACCGCTTCAAATGGTTATGAGGCCAATTGATCGTTTAGCCCATTCAAAGGACAATTTACAACCTTTTTGTATTTTATCAATATTCATCCGACTAATCACTGCAATAAA
Source organism: Eurosta solidaginis (assembly GCF_040869045.1). Taxonomy (NCBI): domain Eukaryota; kingdom Metazoa; phylum Arthropoda; class Insecta; order Diptera; family Tephritidae; genus Eurosta; species Eurosta solidaginis. The sequence continues at coordinate 202,843,279 of NC_090323.1, read as the reverse complement.
ACTAGAATATAGAAAAGTAGAACCAGCTCTTCAGAACCCATTTATATATTCGAATTTTAAAAAATCCATATTCTTAAATGTGACAGCTTTTAAATCCAAATATTCCAACTTCATTCCAACACCACTTAAGAAAATATGAGTTGGCAGAAAAAGGAAGGGTCATAATGTCGATATTGCAACCGTTTGAAATTTGATGTTGTGAATATTTCAGATGGTCATGGGTTAAATTGACTTTGTGAACATTTGAAGTTGTCATAAGGTGAATTGATTTTATAACCGTTGCCCTTACGCCACCCAACCAACTTAATTATGAGAAAGATATAACTGTAGTAGGGTAGGCTTGGTTAAGACTGATCATTTGACAATTTCATTTCTACGAAATGTCGTCCTGGACCAACGCATTTGCGTAAATACATGGGAACTCTTAAAGTGCTCAAATGTAACTCGTTTCCTCTTTTGCAGCACAATAGGCTGTTGTTTTTCTGATTGAAGTTATATATAAGCCACTACAATGAAACATATTTTACTATAATTGATTAATATAGTCCCTTTCGCTCATTACCTTGCAAAAAATGCGACTAGTCTAGGATGAATCCGGGCTGAGTCGCAACGTAGTATGCGACTATAGCCAGTTTCTGATCTCTTTATATAGGTTGAAGTGGTCCCTTTTGTTTGAGCATGTCCTATGGTGAGACCAATTGTACCTTCTTATGCCTGAACGGGTAGTGTAGGACTGTTCCTCTTTATAACCTAACGGGTACTGTTTGACAGATCCCTTTTGTAATGTTCGACACTCCGTCTTTGTACCCTTTTGGGTACTGTTCCACACGCCCTCTTTTTACCTCTACGGGTACTGTTGGACAGATCTTTCCTGTACTGCTCGACACTTCCTCTTTGTACCCCTATGTGAAGTGTCCGACAGGCCCTTTTTGTATACACACTGGTAGTGTCGGACATATTTTCTTCGTGTCTCTACAGCCAGTGTCACACAAGTCTATTTTGTTCGCCTATAGGTCGTACAAGTCCTCTTTCTATCCGTACGGAATTTCTTACGGATTTTATAATTTTTTAAACTCTAATACAATATTCTTAATTTTTTTTTGTGTTTGGTTTTTTTTTCAATTGGCTACATAAATTTCAAACTGACTGATTTAGCATCATATACGCAAAAAGGGACTATAGGGGATCAATTGTACCCCCCAATAGCAGACCGGTCTCTTTAGGGATTTATCGCACTATTTTGTGCAGGGTACTAACAAATTTTCTCGATCATTAGATACACACACACAACTGAACATATCCAATGCACTAATGCTTTGCCATGCATGTGTGCGTGTGTGAGCACATTTGTCCTGCTAGTACACTTCCGTTTGCACTCATTCATTTCCTTTGCTATTGTTTGTCGTGTTAATGAGGTTACTCATACGCCCCGTACCATCTACATACATACATATATATGAACGTATAAAGGCGCGCGCACCTATTTGTTTGCTTGCAGGCTTACAAATGTTAGCAGCCATTGTCAACAAACGTTATTAAACATAGCTGATGATTGTTTTCGTTGTATGTCTTCTACATATTTTCATATATGTAAGTAAGTATGTAAGTATTGGTATTGTTAACAACTTGAACTAAAGAACAATTACGGAGGTTGCAAACCAACCAAGCAATTATGTTCTACATTTTACGTATACTTTATATGAATATGTGTGTGTTAGAGTATCTACATACTTACAAATATTTATGCATACTAAGTATGCAATTATGATTCATGATATTGCAAATGTTGGTTGTTATTTCTTCTTTTCTTGCCCTTTGCTTGTATTTATTTCTCACAAATAACAAAGTGTTTCTACAAAACATTTCTATGTTGTAAACCCAAATTGCACCTACATTCCCTTCTTCCTATTCTTGTTAACATTGTTAATTGCTTTTTGTTTTGAAAATGCCTTACATTTACTGGGAATTGTGCCTACAGATGTTGTCGATTGTGATTAATATTTCTCGACATATTTTTGTAATTATTATTTCAATACTATAAATGGGAGTTTCATATGTTTTTAAATAGTACAAGAACAGTTGTGTTAAATGTTTTTCTGTTGTTGGTGTAGCGATAAATACACACCCGAAGGTGTGTTGATGGTCCTTTGCTGGATATAGACCTGGTATGTTTCGGTAACAAGCATCACTAAGGTACAAATCCGACCATTTGGAGAGCGATTTAATATAGCAACAAGAACCTTCTAGGTTTCTGCACCAAAAAGCAAGACGGACGCGATAGAGCTCGTATAGCTCAACGTTAAATCTCCTTCGGTACTCGCCATCGCCAAAGGGTAGAGGTCCATAAATCTTTCGAAGAATTTTTCTCTAGAACACTTCCAGAGCCGCCTCATCTGATGTTGTCATGCTCCATGCTTCTGTACCATATAGCAGGACGGGTACGATAAGTGACTTGTAGATATCTGCTAAGTCAGCGAAAACTTTGCTGCGAAGATTTTTTTGAAAGAAATATGAATGGAGAATACCATGCTTTGGCAGCAGCGAAAATGGAACTACAAATGACTGGTTTTCAAATAATCTTTCTACTTTGTTTTCCTAAGTAGTGTCTGTGCAAAGGCGTATGTACGTGCATCATACATCTTGTGCGTTGGGAAGCATATTTGGGAAGGCACTTTATTTTGGCTAATTTTTGCAATATCAATTAGTGGTGCATTAAAATGAAAATGCGAATTTATATAAAATATGAATGCATATTATAAAGTAAACAAGTAAGGACGGGACTGTCTTCGGCTGTGTCTAAGACTTCACACCTTTCAGAATGGGGCTGAACAATAACCTTATCCCGTTCGTAATCTCCAAATAATCGGATGTATAAGATAAGAAATATATAGTGAACAGATGTACATACCTAAACGATTTTTAGGATAAATATAAAATAAACAAGTAAGGTAGGCTAGGTTCGGGTGTAGCCGAACATTACATACTCAGTTGAGAGCTATGGAGACAAAATAAGGGAAAATCACTATGTAGGAAAATGAACCTAGGGTAACCCTGGAATGTGTTTGTATGACATGTGTATCAAATGGAAGGTATTAAAGAGTATTTTATGAGGTAGTGGGCCATAGTTCTATAGATGGACGCCATTTAGGGATATCGCCATAAAGGTGGACCAGGCCTGACTCTAGAATTTGTTTGTACGATATGGGTATCAAATGAAATATGTTAATGATAATTTTAAAAGGGAGTGGGCCTAAGTTTTATAGGTGGACGCCTTTTCGAGATATCGCCATAAAGGTGGACCAGGGGTGACTGTAGAATTTATTTTGTACGATATGGGTATCAAATGAAAGGTATTAATGAGTATTTTAAAAGGGAGTGGGCCTTAGTTCTATAGGTGGACTCCATTTAGGGATATCGCCATAAAGGTGGTTAGGGTTGACTCTAGAATTTGCTTGTACGATATGGGTATCAAATAAAAGGTGTTAATGAGTATTTTAAGAGGGAGTGGGGCATAGTTCTATAGGTGGACGCCATTTAAGTATATCGCCATAAAGGTGGACCATGGCTGACTAGAATTTGCTTGAACGATATGGGTATCAAATGAAATGTGTTAATGAGTATTTTAAAAGGGAGTGGTGGTAGTTGTATATGTGAAGGAGTTTTCGAGGTATCGACCAAAATGTGGACCAGGGTGACCCAGACCATCATCTGTCGGGTACCGCTAATTTATTTATATATTCCATACCACGAACAGTATTCCTGCCAAGATTCCAAGGGCTTTTGATTTCGCCCTGCAGAAGTTTTTCATTTTCTTCTACTTAATATGCGTAGGTGTCACACCCATTTTACAAAGTTTTTCTCTAAAGTTATATTTTGCGTCAATAAACCAATCCAATTACCCTGTTTCATCCCTTTTTTCGTATTTGGTATAGAATTATGGAATTTTTTTTCATTTTTCGTAATTTTCGATATCGAAAAAGTGGGCGTGGTCATAGTCGGATTTCGGTCATTTTTTACACCAACATAAAGTGAGTTCAGATAAGTACGTGAACTGAGTTTAGTAAAAATATATCGGGTTTTGCTCAAGGTATCATGTTAACGGCCGAGCGGAAGGACAGACAGTCGACTGTGTATAAAAACTGGGCGTGGCTTCAAACGATTTCGCCCATTTTCACAGAAAACAGTTATCGTCCTAGAATCTGAGCCCCTACCAAATTTCACAAGGATTGGTAAATTTTTGTTCGACTTATGGCATTAAAAGTATCCTAGACAAATTAAATGAAAAAGGGCGGAGCCACGCCTTTTGAAATTTTCTTTTATTTTTGTATTTTGTTGCACCATATCATTACTGGAGTCGAATGTTGACGTTTTGCTAATTTTTATTAAGCATACACATAGTAATAGGAGTAACGTTCCTGCCAAATTTCATCATGATATCTTCAACGACTGCCAAATTAAAACTTTTAACTTACCTTCTTTTAAAAGTGGGCGGTGCCACGCCCATTGTCCAAAGTTTTACTAATTTTCTATTCTGCGTCGTAAGTTCAACTCACCTACCAACTTTCATCGCTTTATCTGTCTTTGGTAATGAATTATCGCACTTTTTCGGTCTTTCGAAATTTTCGATATCGAAAAAGTGGGCGTGGTTATAGTCCGATTTCGTTCATTTTAAATAGCGATCTGAGATGAGTTCCCAGGAACCTACATACCAAATGTCATCAAGATATCTCAAAATTTACTCAAGTTATCGTGTTAACGGACAGACGGATGGACGTACGGACATGGCTCAATCAAATTTTTTTCGATACTGATATTTTTTGATGTATAGAAGTCTATATCTATCTCGATTCCTTTATACCTATACAACCAACCATTATCCAATCAAAGTTAATATACTCTGTGAGCTCTGCTCAACTGAGTATAAAAACAGGTAGGTACTTTGTGTGAGGATGCAAAGTTTCAGGTTTTTTGTGGTCTGCGTGTAAAAACTATGACTACGAATCACGTATTTCAAAAATATATGACGTAAACGTAACTATTTGATGAAATTTGATGAATTTTGAAGCTTCTAGCCGTAAAAAAGGGGCAAAGATTACAGTTTATATGGGGTAAATAATATATTGTAACGAATTTACTTGCAAATCCTCTTATTTGTAATCCTCTGCTAAGTTCGAATCACTAAACTGTTGAATAAATAAGTCCAATTTGTAATAATGCAAAATGGCCTTTATTAAAGTACTTCACAATACACTCAAACTGTTCAACGAATAGCTTGCTTAATAACCACACTGACTGATAGCTCAATGAAACTCTACTATTCAAAATAGTACTGCTATTGCTCGCTAGATATTGTCTTAATCGCAACTGCTTGACAACTCAAATCAAACTGAATTACTTCTTACTCGCTGGCGCCGCTTTTATAGTTTACGCTGCATACTTCTAGGCTCTTCGATTTCCAGAAGTTACTAGTTGTTTCGGCTACAAAATCGCCAGCCACAACTACGTGCACAAATTATTGCTCTCTCTTGTGACAACTCAGATAAGGTATATGCATGTGTTTGTAGTTTACAGTCTCCCGCACACACATAAGCGTATAAGTAAATTCATCGGTGTGTGACATCTCATCTCTTGCTGCCTTGTATGTAAATGTTGCTCGTCGGAATGTGTACATATGTGTAGACGCAATTATTTATTCGTTTATGTAGATACATAATGATTGAATTATTGATGTGCATTCACGTCACTGCTTAGATCGGCTTAGAGCTGGCAGCACTCCTTAGTTTTGCTAATATTCGTAACAATATATACCACCGATCTCTATGATTTTTACAGACAACAATATATGCTATATACGTAAGCATTTGGTCAAATTTGAAGCTTCTAGCTGTTAAAATGGGGCAGAAATTGCGCAAAGTTTCTTATCTGAACAATCGGTTGTGGGGGATATATACTATATATAGACCGATGTCATCCATATTTTCAGACAACAATGCAATATACGAAATTATATGGTGAAGTTTGAAGCTTCAATCTGATAAATTGAGGAAGATATGACAAAAATCCTCTTTTTCTGAAAAATCGGTTGTATGTAGGATATATGCTATAGTGGTCCGATCCGGCCGGTTCCGACAAATGTCTAATCGGACATCTAAATACACCCGCTCACCAAATTTTATCGAGATATCTCAAAAATTTAGGGACTAATTTGCATACAATCAGACAGACGGACATGGCTAAATCAACTCAGCTCTTCAACCTGATTATTTCGGTATACTTAATGGTGGGTCTATATATTTTCCTTTAAGGACTTACCTTTTTGAGATTCGTGCCAAAGTTAATATACCATTTCATTTTCATGAAAGGTATAAAAATGTCATTACAAGAGAAAGAAACACCACTGCGTATGAGTAATGACTACTTAAAAGCTCGCCAAGCAAAATGCAAGAACGATGCAACAACGCAAAATGATATGGCATATCACGCACTGGCAAACTAACAGAAATTTTAAATACGGAAAATTGGTGCACTCAACTTCGGCAGTGTCACTTTTATTCGGTTTGTTATCTCTCACTCTTCAGCAGGTGCCTCGATATGCCACTTAAACATATTTTTTCGCAACAAAATAAAATGCAATTTTCATATCAAAAAAATACACAAGCGCACAACTTAATAGCAAAAGCAATTTTTTCGTGCAACAACAGTTAAAAAGTTGCAATCATCATCAGATGCAGCAACAGCGCCACCACCAACACCAGTAGTGTTCTGATGATATATTTGCTACGAAAGCACAAAATTGGCAACTGGCACGAGCTCGCGCTAACAGAATGCCATGAAAAATGAAATGAGTAATGTAAAATTGCGCAAAATCCGTCGACAAATGTACAAAATAAATATGAAAATAACACCCAAACGAAATGACAGATGAGGAAGCATATAAAAAAATTTCTACGGTAAAACTTGGCGCGAATGCGATTTTTGGTTGCCTGCGATTCTGTCACTGTTTGTTTGTGTCTTATGTCGTTTCCAATTTTGCTATTGCAGTTTGCATATCTCTTTAACCACCTTTTCGTATGCTAAAATTTTTTATATCGCAATTGACATGCGAACGCACTTATCGGCATATGGCATAAAAGCAATCAACCGTGTGCATATATAGCTATAGGGGAAAGATATGTATGTGTTAGTGTTAGTTATGCATATTTTTTATGTAGTCAGTTAAATGGGCAGATGAACAGCTGGTGATTGCGAATGTTATATGTTTAAGTTTTAGTCAAAAGTTTTAATTTTGTGGTTGTCCCTGCATCCTCAAAACAAAAATTCACAAGATACAAATATTGAGCATTATAAAGGTAAAGAAGATGAAATAGAAGAAGAGGAGGAACAAAAGGAGCACTATAAATACAATGTCGATAAAGATGTAGATATGGTTATCGCCATGGTTGCGCAAATAAAGCAAGAATAGGAAAGACAAAAAGGATAGGGGGAGAGAGAAAAAGAAACATCAGAAGTCAGCGCCGAAAGCGGACGGCGTGTTATCAATAAGTTATTGAACTGTTAGCGGTTTGTTATCGCTAGGTTATTAGTTTGTTATCGATGGGTTATGCGCGTGTAATCCATTTCTTACTGACTCTAAGGTGTGGTACTGATTTATTATCGAAAAGTTATCGGCTATTTATTGATATACTAGCTGTGTTTTTTTACATCTATGTATATTAACCTGGTTGGCTTTGTATGGACGAAAGTTAACCGATAACGCGCCATCGTTTTTTCGATAGGATTTGGGCTCAGGAAAAAAAATTCCACTACGCTAACCACAAAAAATGGCGAAAGGGTAAATTTTTCGACCATAACACTCCCCAAAACCCAAAAAATATTTTTTTTTTCAAAAAACTGTTGTAAAAACGTTGGCGATAACAGTTTTTTGAAAAAAAAAAAAATATTTTTTGGGTTTTGGTCGAAAAATTTACCCTTTCGCCATTTTTTTTTTTGTTTTGCAGGCTAGACGTATTACGTGTAAGACGAAAACACGGCCATTTTCAGAAAGTTATAGACATTCCATCGAAAATTTATCGATTTGTAATAGGCTTCATTTGGCGGCCACCGTGGTGTGATGGTAGCGTGCTCCGCCTATCACACCGTATGCCCTGGGTTCAACTCCCGGGCAAAGCAACATCAAAATTTTAGAAATAAGATTTTTCAATTAGAAGAAAATTTTTCTAAGCGGGGTCGCCCCTCGGTAGTGTCTGGCAAGCACTCCGATTGTATTTCTGCCATGAAAAGCTCTCAGTGAAAACTCATCTGCCTTGCAGATGCCGTTCGGAGTCGGCATAAAACATGTAGGTCCCGTCCGGCCAATTTGTAGGGAAAAATCAAGAGGAGCACGACGCAAATTGGGAGAGAAGCTCGGCCTTAGATCTCTTCGGAGGTTATCGCGCCTTACATTTATTTTATTTTTAATAGGCTTCATTTATTTATTTAGTTATCGGTTTCCTTTTTCGGAAAGATATCAACTTCTTATCGAACTATATCGACTTATTTATCGAAAACCTTTCGATATGTTATCAAAAAATTATCGATTTGTTATCAAGAAATTATCGATTAATTTTCAGAAAGTTATTAATTTGTTCTCAAAAAGTTAACGCTGCTATGAAAAAGTTATTGTGTTTTTTTGAAAAGTTATCGATCCATTATCGATTTGAAACTAAAGTTGTCGGTATGGTATTATCGATTTGTTATAAAACAGATAAGTATAAAACTTATCTATCTATTAATAACACATCTAAAATCTGTCGATAACAAGTCGATGGGAAACCAATAAGAGAGTTAATTGTTAATAAGTGTAAGCAATTCAGAAAACCACTTTGTGCTACTTTACTTTTACTTTTGAAATAACGACAAAGTAGCCAATGAACGACGAGTCAAGAAAATATAAAATTATTAAAATGTTTTTCAAATATTTTTCAGTTGAATTGATTGTACAAAGAAAACGGAATAAATTAGTTTTTTGCGATTGCGTTCAAATTAATGCGAAGAACATTTTACTTTTCTTAACGGTAATCCTTACATAAGTGTCCAAGTGACGTTGATGAGCTGCAAGCTTTCATATTGGAACGAATTGTAGGACATTTTGATTACTCTGCACCTTCTGTTATAGTTCGAAGCGCTTGACTGTGGAATAAATCCGTCAAATACTCATTAAAGCAACATTTTCCATTCACTACACTTTGGTAGTAATTCACAATTTAATTACTCACGTATTTTAATTATAGCGTGCTAAAATCAAACTGAATGATTCTACCTCAGCTTGCGCAGCTTTTATACTCTCTGTTGCCTCGTTCGCCTATTATGGTCATAGCTTTTCACAAACAGCCTTCTCGAACAGTTCCTTATTTAGCAATATATGTGTGAGTAATCTACTATTTGCTCTTAGCTGATGATAACTTCATGTGTAACCGTTTCTCTTTCTTCATCGCTCTTAGCTGCTGACTACATATATGTTTGTGGAACATTCTCTTTACTTTCAGCTTCGCTATTTATATGTATGTGTGGGTGCTTGCTTTGATGTTTACATGAACATATTTGTGGCTGCTTGCTTTACTGTTGTTGTGCATTTACTTACTAGCAGCAAAGTTATGTATCTAAATACTGATATTCGTCACAATATGCTATACACTGAACAGATCGAAGGTTAGTAAAAATATTGGAGTTTCCACTATTTGTAGTGGTTTGAAGTGACATTTCCGAGGTCATCGCTTTTCTTATGTGTTCCTATTGACATAGCGTGGCTGCTTGAGCAAGAAAATAATAATATGTAATATAGTATGTAATAGAGTATGCATGCTCCCTGAGAAACTAACCGTGCTAAAACGAAATAAACGTGCATTCATGCCTCAAATATCAATGTTTCATGCTTATATTTGCAACTGGGTATTATTGTTTATTTATTTATTTTTTTTTTTTTTCAAGTTAAGTGCATTTGTATGAACTCCTACATACATCTGCACTGGGAGCGGTATACAAATTTAAGCAGTCAAAAATAATAAATTTTTCTTAACATTGCATTTTCATATACTATTAATATTGATAAAAAGTTGCTGGCATAGCTTTCATGCAATAACCTCTATTTTTTAATTTTTTATTGAGAGGTATATATTTTTTAATTAATTATTGGACGCAATATCGATATTTCGATTTAAAATAGGTTAAATAAAAAGTTTTAATTTCTGCAATTCAATTTTAATAATTCTTTAAAAATTGCCTCAGTGCTATTACGTTGATGTTCCTATTGGATTGAGTTAACTAAGTGCTCATGCAAAGAAATATTGATCATTGTATATTAGGGTATGTGAAAAAGATAAAAAAAAATATGTTTAACCTACAATTAGCACAGGCTTAAAACTTTTCATGTGTAAACATCTTTGCTAACGGAATCGGGGACTCCCAAAGAATTGAAATACAGAATGTGGTACTTACACTATAGCGTAATGTGGGACCAATTTGCATGTAGTATTGGTTTGGGCAAAATCAGACAGCAAAGTAAGAAAAAGTAATAAAAAAAGTATGGGAACAGAAAGTAAATGAAAGGGATGGAAATTAATGAAGAAAAATAAAATGTAGGGGTTGAGACAAGGGATAAGATGTCAAAACCGAACCGTGGGTTATCAATTTGTTATTATTAACTATTATTATTAGGCCTGGAATCACTGCGATCTTTGTGTAGATCTATTGTGCATGATCTTTCAGCCTAATCTTGTATGTGGAGGCTTGTGCGCAGTGTCCCATATAATAAGTGCACAGTGAGAGTTCTTAGGTCCTCTCTGCTTAGATTAACGAGTTTGTCTGATAATTTCGTTGCCGGAAGTATAAACAATTTGCTCTTTCTTTGCCCTGGGCAGACAATCCAGTGACGTTGTTATTGATATGTTAACGGCTTGTCACAGTTGAGTTATCGGTGCTATCCATTTCTAATCGACGATTTATTGGTTTGTTATGGGTGTGCTATCGACGATATCGATTTGTTATCGGTGTTTTATCGAAGACTTATCTATTATTTCTCGAATACAAATGGATATATTATCAAAAAGCTATCGTTTTGCTATCGAAATATTATAGATTTGAAATATAAAGTTGTCGCTTACTTTTAGAAAAGTGATCAATATGTTATCAAAAAGGTATCAATTTGTCATGAAAATGTCATCGATTATTTATCCATATATTTTCAAACATTTATCGGTTTGCTATCAATTTGTTGAGTTGTTATCGAAAAGTTATCAATTTGTTATCTGAGTGTTTTACCAACTTGCTATCGACGATTCATCGGTTTGTTACGAAACAGATACCAATAAAACGCAAATATAAAATTGACGACACATCTGCATCCCTTCGAGAAGCTATCGATTTTTTGTCAAAAATTTATCGACGTGTTATTAGAAAAAAATCGATATATTTCCAAAATGTTATGGGTTTATTATTACTGAAATTGTATCGATATGTTATCGAAAATAACGAAAATTTATCGATTTGTTATCAAAAAGTTGTCGAGTTTCTATCGAAAAGTTATCAGTTTTTATCGGCGGGTTTTACCAACTTGCTACCAAAAAAAATTTCAATATAAAATTGACGACACGTCTGCAACCCTTCCACATCTAACAAGCGCATAAGAGACCAATAAAAAGGCGATAACTCGGAAGATAATAGTTTGAAATTGATAATAAGCCGATAATTAAACCATAACGTTTGGGTACCGGTTGTTTGTGTCTGGCCAAGTTGCCCCTGTTGTGATTTAAAATTCGAAGCCTGTGCGATTTCTACATAGTCAATTTAAAGTTTTCTACACCATCTCCAATTGCAAATGAGAAAGCGTCAATTGTGAATGCGAAAGCGTCATATGGAAATGGGATAATTCAATTGTAAATGCGAAAGTTCCAAATAAAGACGCGAAAACGTACTTTGCAATTGAGAATATAAATGGTAATAAAGGCAAACTATATATCTGGCAAAGGGTTTGATGATCTGTTCTCTCAAACCACAGATTATAAATAAATAAATGCATGGCGCGATAGCCTCCGAAGAGATTTTAGGCCGAGCTTCTCTTCCAGTTAGCGTTGTGCTCCTTTTAGTTTGTCCTACAAATTGGTGGGACGGGACCTACTTATTTTATGCCGACTCTGAACGGCATCTGCAAGGCAGATGAGTTTTCACTGAGAGTTTTTCATGGCAGATATGCGCTCGGAGCTCTCCATCATCGATTACGTAAATAATGCAGCTGTCGCTATACATACAATATAAGTTTGTCAGTGGCATTGTTATTTGGCCCTCCACTTATATTTTTACTTTTGCCTAGAGATTTTCACATCTCGCACATCAAAATTGAGTCGTTTAAATAGTTTTCTTCTCTTTCCATCATTGAAAAACTGCCCCTACTGGCGCAGCGTGTGTGCTCGTGCTGACTATTCTGATTTCCATATGACACTGTCGTATTTACATCGGACGCATATACAACTGACTTTTCTCAAATACTTTCTGGTTTTTTCATTTGACGCTCTCTAACTTACAAATGACTTTTCTCATACCGAGGTGACGTTTTCGCATTTCCAATTGACTATTCTCATTTTCATCTGATGTTTAAGCATATACATTTCACGCTTTCTTATTTCCAACTGACGCTTTCTCATTTACAACTGGAAATGGTGTAGATTGAGGAAAGACTTTCTATGACGAAAAATCACTCCCTTTTTCTTTTTTAATAGCTTTTTTCCACGTCTTTATGTATTTTTTTTACTGAAACTCAAAACTCGATTCTTGCGCTGCTAAAACTAAATCGTAAAAATTAAAGTACCGCAATTGTTTTCAAATTTAGAATCTAATAGCAAAAACCAATTTGTACTAAATGCCAATTTCACTGAAATCTAATAAAATACCTACAAATTGCAGAAACATAAAAAGCCAATTTAAAACAAATCCTTAGCTTACACAAATATTGTAATGGTAAATGTAAGAGAGATACAGTTGTTAACAACAAAAACTGTTTTTATAAATATTTGCCACACACACGGTTAGCAATTTAATTGTTATTTGGCCAAGACCAAAAAGCAGCTTTTCGCAAACATTTGCAACTTTGCGATGCAATTTTTTACTTATTCCCTATTTGGAACCGGCGATTTGCGAAAATTTTTTCCACACCAAAAAAATCAACCGAAATTTTTTGCATAAAACAATAAAAGCAATTTGGGCCACACTGTTATTAAAGCGATCAAAGAAAAGAACAACAAAAAATGGGCCTACATATGGTAAGCTATTCAGTGCAAGAGAGTGGCTAAAGGCATTGGGCGTCCATTGTCTACAGGCGAAACGATGGAGGTTGAAGGCGGAAAAAAAATTTACATTTTTGACAATTTCTGCAACAGCTGCGGCGCCCACAAGACAAGCAACAAAATATGTTCGTAGCACAGTAAATCTTTTTTAGTATTTTATAAAATTTTTTACGCAACAATAACAAAAGCAACAACCCAGCTACTGGATCAACAGCAGCATGCATTTATTGACGCTAACCGCGTAATGGGTGCAGGCTATTTTGTGTCTGCGGACTTTGGTTGAGCGCGTGAAAATTCTTTTTGTTTTGGGCACATACGTACTAAGCTTCCCAGTAAGCGAAAATTACTTTTCTTTATTGTGTTTCCTGGAATTAGTGCCAATCTGGTTGGTTGGTTGGTTGCTGTGCCGCACGGTTACCAAAGATCCGAGCCCAAGTAGCGCACGAGGCGCCATTTGATGCACATTTTAATTGGAACCAATTGCTGCTGTTAACGTATGGCTATTCGGTACTCCGTTTGAACCATATGTAGCGGACGATGAACCTGCTGATATCTTTTACAGAGCATTTAGCTTCTTCCTTAAGTTCCGGTAGTATATAACTGCCAATAGTTAGAAACCTCGTTTCATAACTAGATTACCTTGCATGCAAACGGTTACCTTTCCAGATACGGATACTTTGTTTTGAAAGCGGTTGCAATTCTTGAACCGGTTAAAATATAAACCCGGTTACTTTTTAAAAACGGTTACTTGCTTAAAACCGGTTACTTTTATCGCAAGCGGAAAGTTTTTTAAAACCGGTTTTTTTTAAATGGTTACTGTTTTAAATATTGTCACTTTTAAAACCGGTGACTTTTTTAAAACGGGTTACTTTTTTACAACCAGTTACTTTTTTTAAAACCGGTTACTTTTTTAAAACCTGTTACTTTTTTAAAGCCGGCTATTTTTTTAAAACCGGTTACTTTTTCAAAAACCGGTTACATTATTAAAACCGGTTACATTATTAAAACCGGTTACTTTTTTAAAATCGGTTACTTTTTTAAAACCGGTAACTTTTTTAAAACCGGTTACTTTTTTATAACCGGGTTCTTTTTAAAACCGATTACTTTTTTAAAACCGATTACTTTTTTAAAACCGATTACTTTTTTGAAACCGGTTATTTTTTTTTCAAAACCGGTTACTTATTTAAAAACCGAATACTTTTTGGAACCGTTTATTTTTTGGGAACTTGTTGCTCTTTCAAAACCGGTTACCTTTCTTGAAACGGTAATGTTTTGAACCGTTTACTTTTTTGGGAACAGGTTACTCTTTTAGAACCGTTTACTTTTTTGGGAACAGGTTACTCTTTTAGAACCGTTTACTTTTTTGGGAACAGGTTACTCTTTTAGAACCGTTTACTTTTTTGGGAACAGGTTACTCTTAGAACCGTTTACTTTTTTGGGGACAGGATACTCTTTTGAAACCGTTTACTTTTTTTGAAACAGATTACTCTTTTGGAACCGTTTTTTTTTTTTTTGAAACAGATTACTCTTTTGGCACCGTTAATTTTTTGGAATCCAACCGTGCGCATTATAAATGGCTGCGTACCCTTGCCCTTCACGATGATACGCAGAGTTATTATAATATCCTATAATTTTATGCTGTGCTATTATGTTTTTATTGTTAAGTTTTTATGTTATTTTATGTTGCACTGTGTTGTGTAATGTTATGCGTTTTTATAAGTTTGAAACGTTTGTCAGTAAAAAAATTTGATCGAATTCGAAACTCTTTTGTAATCTGGGAATGCATATTTGCACTTTTTTCTTTTAATTGCACTTTTTTTAGAAATGCTTTCATGAAAAAAAAAAAATAAATAAAATTGTTTAACGTATGCACGTTAATTTTGTATGTACATATACATACATATATGTATGTATGCGAAAACACGTTTCTCTCATTTGTATTTTAAATTTACTTTCATGTTGTACTAGACCGTTATTTTTTTTCTTCGAAACTCCATTGTTTACCGTCATATGCTGCGGCATTTTAATTGAAGTTTTTTTCTGTCATTGCCTGAGCGCAGTGCTGAGATTGCGAAGCCTTTTGCATACTAGAAAAATTTCAAATACACACATGCTTTCTAGGCTCAGTAAATAAAAAAGAGAGTGAGAAAGTAAAAAAATGCAAATCTGCGTTTACTAAAACGAAAAGAAAAATAACAAAGCAAAAATTGGCAAAAAATAGTTATGCAGTGCGGCGACACATGTTTCAAATCGTTTTTCACACGTCACAAAAGGCACACACACACATGCATACACACAATAGCATACGTTGAAACTTATGTGCTAAAATTTAAGCGGACTTTTAGGCGCATTTTGATATGCGAACTTTTTTAAGAGACAATTTTGTGTAGTATTTTATTGCGCAATATTTTAAATCATGAAAGAAAAAAATTAGTTATTTTAATCAAGTTGTTACATAATTACGTAGAAACAATAGGCAAAAAATGTGCATAAAATTATTCACATAAAATCTTTTTAAGCAGGGTCTGAGCAGAGTTATTTTGGAAGGGTAGTAGGGGAATGTCGTGCCTTAGGCCCTTCTTGCATTTCTGAGAATATGTACCGCCTGCCTAGTGAGTTTTCCAACGGGATCTTGCAGTCCCTTTGCAATCCTGGAATTACGCCTCGAAGTTACAAGCCGAGTTTGAATGGCACGGGAAAAGCGTGACCATAATTTGTTCTGAGAAACCCTAGCGACCACATGGCAGTCTATTTTGAACCCATTGTTGTAGAATGCGATGTTACCGTTTCTCCGCATATTCTGCCACTCCACCACCCTTGTATTGATTATTTTAGACAACCGGCGAGGACGGTAGGTTGTTGTTGTTGTAACCATAAAAGTTTTTACGTATTGTTGGAGTTTGTAATGGACGTCTACAGTCCTTTCCCAGTCTGACAATTTCATTAGGCTTTCCCAACAAGCTGCCTTATCTCTGCAATATTCTTAGCCCCTTAACCCGCTCGATTGGTTAATCGGTGCCAGTCTTATACTATGCCCATTCTTAACGACTTCCCTATCCACTATCCAAATGGTTACCGTTAGCATACACACAGTGAATGTCCTGCGGTCACTTGCCAAGAATAATATTGAGACCACCAGTTGGACTCGAAACAAGTTCGTTTGTTACGCCATCACAAGCAATACGTTAAATCCGAGATAGTTGCATTATTTTGTAGTGGTTGCGCAGAGGCAACTACAGTACCGCTAGACAGCTGCGTATAATAGCCACTTCGAAAGATTTGGTTGTAAGCCCCCGTTTCTGAAAATGTCCTATAACGCGATAAGTAGGCAGTCTAGGCCTTCTTTTCCGTTTTTTTTTTTGTTGAAGTAACAGCAGTAACGGCAGCCTTCTTGAAGTCCGACGTACTTAGATCTAGTGAAAGCTAAAATTTTTTGACCGGGACCCTGATCAAATTTTGTTTAGATACAATCAAATTTCAGCATTGTGTCATCTTCAGTGTCATATTTCGTTCTCAGAACTGCGAAATTATATCAATATTCTGCGTAATGACTCCACACATTACTCAAAGTCACTTCGCTCGAGCCACTTTCCAGAACCTAACATTTAAGAAGTTCCCTTTGTAAGTTCCCGCTTTTATGTATGTGCTTGCTCGGACGCCACTTGACAATAACAGTAAAATTATTTTGAAAGCTCACACTAAAATTTGATCTGAAAGAAATAATTACTAATTGCTGATCCTATATTTCTTACGAATTATATTTTGTATGGTAAAAAAATTTTTTAGGCCCGGTATACTTCTGACGGAATTGAAACCGAGCTTAACTTCCGATTTGCGGTCGGCTGGCCTATATATTGTAGCGAATATTACCATTTCGGTACATCACTATGCTGCTACTAAATAACTGCACAACAACAATAATGCAAGCAGTCACACTTATGTATATGTAAACATTAAAGCAGGCAGTCACACATACATGTAAACATCGAAGCTAATATCAAATGAATAAATGTAGGCAGCTAACAGCAGAATTTATTACTCACACATACACACGCGTATAACTAGAAGACAAAACGTGAATATGAGACACATAGATGAGAAATAAATAAGCAGCTGTTCACGAAAAGTCTAGACCTCAGGAGAAATATGCGAACGAGGCAATAGAGGATATAAAAGCAGCGCAAGCTGAGGTCCTTATTCCTCAGCTTGAGCTGATTTCATATCCTCTATTGTCTCGTTCGTATATTTGTCCTACGGTCTAGACTTTTTAGTTTTGCTTTTATTGTAACCTGTGTGTTAATAACTTGTGAGTTATTTCCTTATTGGCTGCCAAAATCTGCCTAAACACTCGTTTTCAGTAAAAATGTCGATCCAAAGGAGTGAACTTTTCAATGTTTGATGTGGCGAAAAGCAGAGCAATACAAAAGAAGATGCTGTTTTAGAACATATTTATAATAAAACTGAAGTAGAGAATAGAGAAAATGAGATTTTCCGCAATAGTTTGATGCGAGCTCTCAGTGGGTTTTCTGTATTATAAGGAAGAAATTGGCGCAGGCCAATCGAACAAAGCAAGTGTTTGAAGCTAACAATAAAATTTGGTTAGAAGGAATGTTTATTATCCCAAAAAAGTTTCGTTGAATGTTTCTGATGACGATATACCTTCAACGTCTCATGGGCGCCCTTCTAAGCGATAGAGCGAAAAGAATGAAGGTAACACAGTTAGTTGATAATTGGTCCCCGGAGGAATTGACCTTTGCTGCTGGAACAAGTTTGAATAAATCTGGGAAGAGAAGTGCTGCATAAATTATAAGATCCATTGACTCCTCTCCAACTAGAGCTCAAAAAATTAAAGAACAATTGTGCTCTTCTTCTAAAGGCCCAATACCTTATTCCAATGATGAAGCTTTAGCTTTGTAGGTATATCGACTGCGATTACACAAAAAGCTCTTATAACCTCATGCGAGCAGGGGAAAAAAAACGAATCAAAAAGTGAAGAAGATTCTGAGAAGTTAATACGAAATTGAATTCTTAACTATTTTCATTAATATTTTGTATAGAATTTAAATATGTTTTAATAAACGTTAACTTTATATGGAGCGAAGAATTACATGTGTATTTCACATAAAAAAAAAAATGCACTCTCCATTTACCGAATCCGTTAATTCTTGGTTCGGTTCTTTACTGTAATTAAATCTTTGGATGTGCGAATTTTCATTTCCATCCATTCACGGAGAAGTGAGTTATGACTTTTTTCCGGCTAAATTGAGCGTTGGGCACTGTGCGGCGCACGCCCTGTAGCATTATAATGCGCTTCAACTCTTGCAGCGTCGGCAAGCGAATCTTGCTTAATAAAGTTTTAGATCCGCCACTGGGGAAACACCTTAAATAAGGTTGCATAATTTTAGGCTGTCCTTTTTGCCTATAATTCCGTTCTGCATACTTATTAAATGAATATATTAATTATCACCAAAGGGTTCATTAAAATCTGTCGCATATAAAAATGCATATTTTGCATTTTTTAAATTTTTTGTTTTTAATTATATTTCGTGCATGCTTTCCGCACCCAAACAGTTAAATAGTTATGCAAATTGGCACATACAGTTATGTGGCATCGACTAACCGAAAGTCTGGCGCTTAACATAACCTATAAATAAAAAAGCAAACAATAATACAAACAATTCCTTCCGCTGCAATGACCGCAATGACCTGCGTGACTACGCATTTTGCCTGTTTTTAATGCCGCCATTGATCCAATGACCCGGTGAACGGTCATCGAACGCGTACGTAGTATACTAAATATTTAAGTATAACATACATACATAAAATGAAAACAAGCAAACAACAGCAAACACATATAGCCATTAGATGCTTAAAGGCTTACTCAGCAAATCAAGTAGTCACTACTACATATACAAGCCTAGAGTAGCCAAGCGAATAATATAATATAGTTTCAGGCGCATTTAATGCAATTACATGCTTTTGTTATGTATGTATAATTAAATTATGCACATTATTAGTTGAAAAGGTATATGTGTGTGTTTGTGTGACTATGAATTTTGTTGCCACGAATGCTTGCAAGCCCCACTTCCGCAGGATACGCATACAGGCATGCACATCCTTTCTTTATATCTGTCACGTACCTACAGAATAATGTGAATTTGCATGAAAATAATATTTCGAGGCTATGAAAGCTGTATGCTATTCATGTTATGTTTGGAAATCAATGGTGCATGTACTAGTTAGTGTACAATCCTCGTGTAGCAATAAAGCCCCAAATCGTGCAATACATTAGGTCTGCTCAAAAATATTTACAACATCTCTTAATCAGACTTTATTACTGGTGTGAGACTTCAGCTGTAAATTCAGGCATAGGTAGGTAGGTGAAATGGCTGCGACCCTGGTCGCCCAAGTAGCTATTGAAAGCCGTTTTGATGCCATGTAACTCGTCTAAAAACCTACAGAATGTTACGGTCAATATATTACAACCAGCTAGAGTTGTTGATAAAATTAAGAATATTCGGGATTGCTATCACAGATAACCCTCTGAGGTCTTCTAGAAACGGGGTTCCAAGGAACCTTAGCCGGGCTCTAGCTAGAGCCGGGCATTTACACATAAAGTGTTCTACTGTCTCCCTGGCATTTGGATCTTTGCAGCTTCTGCAGTAGTCGTTATACGGAATGCCCATCTTTTCCGCATGCGTACCTACTGCCCAATGACCGCTGCAGACTGCAGTTTACGTGTGTTAGCCCTGGATTTGTTCAGAAGACTTCTCGTCCTCTTTCCATCATAGTTTGGCCAAATGGATTTTGATATTGCACAGGTGGTGATGTTATTCTACTTTGTTTGTGCTTTCTTCAAGTAGAAGCTTTGGATATTCCCCTTGGCTACTGTTAAGGGTATGCCTACTTCGACACTGGTTGACTCCTCGTTCATCTCCGATGAGCCCCTGCGTGCTAGCTCGTCGGCCTTCTCGTTACCCTCTATCCCCCTATGACCCGGGACCCAGATAACGCGTAGTTCTAGATTGGTGGATAACTGGGATATAAGTCGCTTACAAGCCCACACTGATTTTGAGTTAATGTGTGGCGAGGAAAGCGCTTTTATCGCTGCTTGGCTATCCGACAGAATGCAAGCTTTACCAGCTACATTCAAGACATCCAGTGATTTGCAGGCTTGCCAAATCGCGGCGATTTCAGCTTGAAACACGCTGCAGTGCGATGGGAGTCTGAATGATTCAGATAAATCTAGAGACTTAGAGAAGACTCCGGCCCCCACTCCCGATTCCATATTGGAGTCGTCAGTGTAGATTTTGATGTCGTCGACCCTTATGCCCGGGTTTCTCTTCCACTCGTTCCTGCTTGGAATGGCGGTATTACAACCGTACTCAAACTTCAGTTTGCGAGGGTAGTAATGTGTCTCGGTACTACATGTACCATCCGAATTCAGGCATAAGTTTCTTTAAAAAGTTTCAAAATTTAACATTAGGGGGATTCGATTTGTCTTGCAAGGTGAAAGGATTGCACGAATTGTTTAAATCCTACGACAAAATATACAAGACTACGAGAGCACCCCATTGCAAAGTTTATAGCATGCATCAGTAAGAAGCGTAAACAAATTGGCACGTAAAATAACAAAATATGATGATACATGAAAAATAATTGCTCAATCTTTTCGTGAGCGAAGTACAAGGATTAAGAGCAATACCATTGAAGCAAGTTTGATTTTTATTTCCTACAATTCGGTGCACAAAAATACAATATATTGGTTTGAGCATACTATAAATTGCAAGGATTGCATGTAAGTTTTTGCATATATTTGTTATTATGAATTTACAATCCGTGCAATCCATGCATTTCGTGGAATACGTGCACCCTTTGCAGGACAAAATGAATCTACCTATTGAGCTTTTAGATCAGTAGTGAGATTGTTGGTTTAAGTTTTTGAAACGCGCTTTTAAACGAAAAACAATTTTTGATATGTAGACATCTTTCCTCACAGTATCAAGGAGTCCAAAATGTAAGCGTAAGCGTAGTCTAAGGAAGTGGTATGCTATATGGGGAAATGCAGAATGTTATCTGGGAACAATGTTCGTGGTATTTTATATGAGCAAAATGGGACAACAAATCAGTGAATAGAGATTTACGAAGGCGGATAAACAAGTCGATAAGATATAAAGCAGCAAGAAAAACGACAAAAGTTAAGAAGTATATTATGCTAATACTTATCTTCAAGGCTGCGATAGTAAGGCAAACAAAGAAAAAGAAAGAAAATGCACAGAAGCAGAAGAAAGAGAAAAAAAGAAAAAGGGAAGAGAAGGGCATAGATAAGAAGTCATAGGCGTATCAGGAACATAAACCGGACTGGGGGTTTTCCAATTTGTTATCGTGGTGTTAACTGATTATTATCGATGAAATATGAACGAGTTATCGATTTTTTTTTAAGTGTTATAATCTTGCTATCGATAACAAAATGAAATCGACGATTTATCTAAAATTTATCGATTCACTATCAATAAGTTGTCGATTATTTATCGAAAGGTTATCAACATGTATTCTATATGCTATCGAAAAGTTGCCCTTTTATTTTAAAAAGTTATCGATTTGTTAGCAAAACTTAGTTCGTTATCCATCGAAGATTTATCCACTTAACATCGCTGCTCTATCGGTTAGTTAACCAAAAGTTGTCGATTAGTATTGAAAGGCTTACTTTGTTATAAAAAAGTTTCTATTATTTTTACCAATTTGATATTGCAGTGCTATCGATTAGTTATGGAATATTAATAGATATTTTTTAAATAAAGTTATTCATATGTTATCAAAAAGGTATCGTTTGGTTATCGAAGAGTTTGGATTATTTATCGAAAAAATATCGATTAAGGAAAGTTTACGGATTCGTTTACAAACAGTTATCAAAGTTTTAGAAAAAAGCCATCGATTTTATATCAGAGTATAACCAACTATACGCGAGGCATCGGCTTGATGTCGCAAATTTATCTATTTTAAAAAGTTATCAACTGGTTATCGAAAAGCTATACAATATTTATCGAAGGAATATCGAATTGTTATCAAAAATTTATCGATTTTTTATTAAATGGTTCTATATTTGTTCTTAAAAAGTTGGTGATTTGCTATTAAGAAGTTATCAATTTGTTCTCAAAGTATTACTAAACAGATTGGCGATAAAACTTATACATATATTAAAGCGATCATACATCTGTTAGTTGACGATAACAAGCCGATAAGAAACCAATAGAAGTCGATGACTCGGCTATGGCAAGCCGAAAGGTCGACGTTAACTTCGCTTTCGATAATAGGCTGATAGTAAAACAATTACCTGTCGTTATGAGTTGTTAACGATAAGAAGCCGACGATGCTCTTCTGAAATAGCTCGAAATTATTGGTTTCTGACAAAATTATCTCTATTGTGGTTCCCCAATCCGTTTGGGAGAAATCAAAAGGAGACAGGAGTTGCATATAATCCATCAAGCAGGATAGGCGTGAATAGAAGCGCGGGGCTGAAAAATGTCTAACATCACGTGCCAATCCTACGATATTAGACTCACAAACTGTCTCATATCCCTTAAGTGAGAAAACTTAACTCCCACGAAGGGGCATATTAACTGGGCACAGCCTTCTGGCGCCACATGCTTAATTATTAGGCCTTGTCAGTAACAGAAACAAAAAAAAAAAACGATCCAGCACATTCTGCGTTCATGTCTTGTGCTGGGTCCTAGAAAACTTCTAGTATTTGCCAAGAGTACGGGGTTAATGTTACAACAAAGGTCCTGGTGCTTGTTTGTAGTTTTTCCGTTTTGTCGTCAAACTAATTGTGGTAAAACTATGGACATATTCAGTCTATGTGAGGTCTTTATTCACTGGCCAGTCTAACCGAACCTAGCCTAACTTCAACCCCTAGGCGAGTCTGTTTACACATCAAACTTCACGAACGCCTGGTACACAGGACTTTTTTCTAATTTGAGCCATAGCCATAATAAGGATGAATTATGTAAAAGAATTCTGGAGTGTAGGTGGGCTTTACACACAAAGCAACACAAAAACAAATCTGCCTCAAAAATTTGAGGGGATATGCAGGATATCAATGCTTAGTATTACGGAGCCCTGAAGACAACCCCAAATGCAACGAGGTTCAGCGCCTCGGGGCAACTTGAGCGCCGACCATACTGCCATAGTAGTATAGCGTCATTAATTACAGAACGAACAGACTACCTGATTCCCTAATTCGAGGGAGCTCTAAAAGCCACAGTAGAGGTGGATGGTTGACGCAAGTATGCGGACGAGGCGATACGTGTGTACACAGATGGTTCCGAAGTAATGCAATGAGTAGGGTGTGCGGTATACTGTTCTGATCCGGAAATAAACAGGTCCTACAAGCTGCTAGATCACCGTAGCGTTTTCCAAGCGGATGTATTAGCCGTAACCAAAGCAGTAGAAACACTGGAAGATAATTGCTTAAACTGCAGCCGTGTTAATTTTTATATTGACAGCCAAGCAGCAATTAAAGCAATTATCTCGCAGATGAACTAGCTAAAAAGGCGAATCTATTGAACCTTGCTCCGTAGACGTTCTAATTAGATTGGGCGAGATTGGGGGAAGACGAGAGGCGCACAAGATCGACCAAGCGGGAAATGCGTTAATCCAAGCGCGAGGCTATAAAGTGTCGAAGATTATGTGTTAGACTAACAAAGTTGCTTCTATCATTAAAAAGAGATAACTGTAGACTCAAGACGGGTATTCTGACTGGACGCTGCCTTTTGGCGTCACATGCCTTTAAATTAGGCTTGGTCAGTGATAGCAGATGTAGGAAGTGCGGGCTGGAGGAGGAAACGATCGAGCACGTTCTGTGCTCTTGCCCTGCGCTTGCCAGACTCTTGCTATTAGGAGTGATGCAACTGTCAGATCTAGAAGCAGCAAGTGGTATAAGTCCTAGCAAACTTCTAGTATTAGCCAAGACAACGGAGCTATTTTATAACATAGGTCCTGGTTTTTGACAAGGTTTTCCAGTTTGGTCGTTAAGTAAACTTCTAGTAACACTACGGACTCATTCAGTCTATGTGTGGTCCTCATGGGCCAGCCAGTTCAACCTGACATAACTTTAGGATAGATAAATTGTTTTAGCTTTATTGTATTTCCACTGCTTTCATCCTCTCTATAAATCTCAGCACTGGCCATATTGGCAAAAATATTCCCTGCAAAAATAACAAAGAAATATTTTAGACTTCTTTGTAGGCACACGAAGCAATAACAACTATGAGTATTTCTAACTGTCATGCACGCTCATACTTCGTGCTCCAACTGCAAGGTTTTGCTCATGAAAATTTTTTAATTACTTGAGGGATATGCAGTTGACGTGATTATTTTGTGGTGTTGATGATGCTGGCGTTGGAGATGAAGAATGCAAATGCACTTGTCACCAGATGTTCTTAATAGCACTCAATTTAGTTTATTATACTCAGCTGAGCAGAGCTCACGGAGTATATTAATTTTGTTCGCATAGCGGTAATCAGTAACGGCATAAACCAATCGAGATAGATATACACTTCTACATATATGTCAAAATGATCTGGGAGTAAAAAGAAATTTATTTAGCCATGTCCGTCCATTAACACGATAACTTAAGTATATTTTGAGGTATCTTGATGAAATTTGGTATGTAGGTTCCTGGGCACTCATCTCAGATCGCTTTAAAATGAACAAAATCGGACTATAACCATGCCCACTTTTTCGATATCGAACATTTCGAAAACCGAAAAGGTGCGATAATTCATTACAAAAGACGGATAAAGCGATGAAACGTGGTAGGTGGTTTAACCTTATGACGCAGAATAGAAAATTAGAAAAATTTTGGAAAATGGGCGAGGCAATGCCCACTTTTAAAAGAAGGTAATTCAACAGTTTAGGAAGCTGCAATTTGGCAGTCGTTGAAGATATCACGATGAAATTTGGTAGGAACGTTACTCCTATTCCTATATGTGTGCCAAATAAAAACTAGCAAAATCGGATGACGAACACGCCCAGTTTAAAAAAAAAATTGTAAAAGTCAAATTTCAACAAAAAATGTAATATCCTTACAGTATATAAGTAAATTATGTCAACTCCACTAATGATAAATAAAATAATAAATGTAAGGCGCGATAACCTCCGAAGAGATCAAAAGCCGAGCTTCTCTTCCAATTTGCGTCGTGCTCCTCTTGATTTTCCCTACAAATTGGCCGGACCGGACCTACATGTTTTATGCCGACTCCGAACGGCATCTGCAAGGCAGATGAGTTTTCACTGAGAGCTTTTCATGGCAGAAATACACCCGGAGCGCTTGCCAAACACTGCCGAGGGGCGACGCCGCTTAGAAAAATTTTCTTCTAATTTAAAAACCTTATTTCTAAAATTTTGATGTTGCTTTTGCCCGGGGTGCGAACCCAGGGCATACGGTGTGGTAGGCGGAGCACGCTACCATGACACCACGGTGGCCGCCATACGCCAGTAATGATATGGTGCAGCAAAATACAAAAATAAAAGAAAATTTCAAAATGGGCGTGGCTCCGTCCTTTTCCATTTAATTTGTCTAGAATACTTTTAATGCCATAAGTGGAACAAAAATTTACCAATCCTTGTGAAATTTGGTAGGGGCATAGATTCTACGACGATAACTGTTTTCTGTGAAAATGAACGAAAACGGTTTAAGCCACGCCCAGTGTTTATACACAGTTGTCCGTCTGTCCTTCCGCATGGCCGTTAACACGATAACTTGAGCAAAAATCGATATATCTTAATTAAACTTAGTTCACGAACTTATCTGAACTCACTTTATCTTGGTATAAAAAATGGCCGAAATCCGACTATGACCACGCCCACTTCTTCGATATCGAAAATTACGAAAAATGAAAAAAAAATGCCATAATTCTATACCAAATATGAAAAAAGGGATGAAACATGTTGATTGGATTAGATTTTTGACGCAAAATATAACTTTAGAAAAAACTTTGTAAAATGGGTGTGACACCTACCATATTAAGTAGAAGAAAATGAAAAAGTTCTGCAGGGCGAAATCAAAAGCCCTTGAAGTCTTGGCAGGCATACTGTTCGTGATATTACATATATAAATAAAGTAGCGGTACCCGACAGATGATGTTCTGTGTCACCCTGGTCCACATTTTGGTCGATATCTCGAAAACGCCTTCACATATACAACTAAGGGCCACTCCCTTTTAAAACCCTCATTAACACCTTTCATTTGATACCCATATCGTACAAACGCATTCTAGAGTCACCCCTGGCCCACCTTTATGGGGATATCTCGAAAAGGCGTGCATATATAGAACTATGGCCCACTCCCTTTAAAATACTATTTAATACCTTCCATTTGATACCCATCTAATACAAACACATTCCAGGGTTACCCTAGGTTCATTTTCCTACATGGTGATTTTCCCTTATTTTGTCTCCAACGCTCTCAGCTGAGTATGTAATGTTCGGTTACACCCGAACTTAGCCTTCCTTACTTGTTTTTACGTGTTTGTAAACAAATTAATGCTCAAACCACTGGTGAGATATTGGCAAGCAGGTCATCATCATCCAGGCCTATTTGTAGCTGCGCCTGCTCCCTTCTACCGCCGCTAAAGCAATTTTAGCAAAAAGTTGCAAATTCTATTTGATAAAAATTGATTGCATCCTTTTTAATGATGTCGTCAACATGGGTAAAAACAACAATAATAAAAATAATTAGTATTATTACAGTGCAATGTTCGCACTGTATATATATGCAATTAAAGTTAAGGATAATCCCATGGGAAAAAATAAACAAACATGTCTTTTTTTTTTTAATAATTTTTCATTAAATTAATCATTTCATTTACCCTGGAGACCTTGAAATCTAGTTACGCCTTACATCGTGCTCTTGTTGAAACGTAGAAGTCTTCCTGCTCTTTCTAACTCAATGTGAGTATCCGTTCGAGCTTGTGAAGATTCGTTAATGCAAATGATATGAAAATGGAGTGGAAAGGGCAGAAGGAAATAAAAAACCAAAAGAAATGGAAAATCTAGAGAGAGGGGAGATAAGAGAAAAAGCATTGAGGGGGGCGGTTACGCAAAGCGATGGTATAAATAGAGAAGAGCGGTAGATGAAAAGAAAGAAAACAAAAGAGAGAAATCGGATGGAAACAAAAGAAAATTGAAAAAGCTGTGGAAGGGAAGGGTGAGGCGAAATGGAATGAAAAACTAAACAATTTAAGGCGCCATAACATCCGAAGAGAGTTTAGGCGGCGCTTCTTTTCTGGAAAAATGGAAGTGGGAGAGGGAAAGAGAGAATGGCAAAATATAGGAAAACAGGTCATTGAAATGATACGATGAAGAAGTGGAAGAAGAATCGAATAGGATAGAGTGTGGTAAAGAGCAAGAAATGCGAGTGATTGTGAAAGAAGGAAAAGGGGAAAGCGAAGGTAGAAAGACCGAAGGGAAAAGAGAGCAGAAGCGTAGCATGGTAAAGCCGAAAACAAGAAGAAGGGGAAGAAAACGTTGAAGGGAGAAGGAGCTAGATAGAAGTGAAAATTTAAAGGGCAATTTAAAAGGTAGAAAAGAAAGAAAGAAATGAAATGGAAGACAAGAAAACTGGTGAACGTTAAGTGAAGCATGGAAGAGAGACGAGGATAATACCGCAGGAGTTGGGAAAGAATAAGAGAAAAAACCGTGATTGGAAGAGCAAAAGTATAGCTACGAAAAGAAGGGCTAGGCGAATGGAGAAAGATCAGCCGAATGGAAT
Organism: Eurosta solidaginis; assembly: GCF_040869045.1. NCBI lineage: Eukaryota > Metazoa > Arthropoda > Insecta > Diptera > Tephritidae > Eurosta > Eurosta solidaginis. Next base: position 202,815,193 of record NC_090323.1, on the reverse strand, counting down.
GTTACGCAATGACAAAAAAATTGTATATTCGACTAAATAACAGCGAAGCTGAGAAGGAAGATCTTACAAAACACTCAATCCTATATATGCGATATATGACCGAAATGATAATATGCCAAATACGGTAAATCTTGAAAAAAAAATTATATTATGTAAGGCACGATAACCTCCGAAGAGATCTAAATCCGAGCTTCTCTTCCAATTTGCGTCGTGCTCCTCTTGATTTTCCGTACAAATTGGTCGAACGGCATCTGCAAGGCAGATGAGTTTTCACTGAGAGCTTTTCATGGCAGAAATACACTCGGAGCGCTTGCCAAACACTGCCGACGGGCGACCCCGCTTAGAAAGATTTTCTTCTAATTGAAAAACCTTATTTCTAAAATTTTGATGTTGCTTTGCCCGGGGTTCGAACCCAGGGCATACGGTGTGGCAGGCGGAGCACGCTACCATCACACCACGGTGGCCGCCAATAAATCTTTGACTTAACAAAATACGCCAAAGAGCAATTCACTCGGAGATGATAATCTATATATATAAAAAGAAGTGTACATTTTGATTGTGTAAGAAGGGGTTTTTCACTGCTCCACCTTCTCACTTTATGTTTTGTCAGGATTTAAATACACATGTTTTGAAGTTATAATATTTAATGAATAATAGTATGTGTTAAAAGAGTTTAATTAAAGTTACATTGAATGTTAGAATATTTGATTATATTTCATTTGGCCACACACGAATGGATGATGTTAATCGTTTCGATCTTGTTGGTAACTAACTCGTCGTGAGAGAAAGACTATTAGGGTTGCTGTTGGTCTGTAATATGCAAATATGATAGGGTTGCAATTATTCGTCTTACAGTCGGCTATTCTGACATTGATGGGCGCCCTCGTCCATCCTCGTTGTCGTCAAAGTATTCGATTTCGTCATAATCATCAGGTGGAAATTGACACCACCGCTTTAGTTTATCTGAAGCAAATACAGATGAGTAATGCCTCTTCGTACGCTGTGATTTAGGCAAATCTTCGATAACGTATCTGTCGTTGCTTAGAGGTTTCGTTACAATGAAAGGACCTTTGTAACGGGGCTGTAGCTTTCTGGACGTACCTGTGCTCGTAGGTTCATTTTCAGTTAGCACCAGATCGCCTTCTTTATACTGTGTTGGTTTGATATGCTTGGAGTCATAACGAATCTTTGCTTTAGCTCGTTCGACGTTGATACGTTGCGCTGCGTTAACTCTAAGCTCTTGTAGTTCTTCATTCGTTACTACCTCGTCGTTATGTAGTAATTGAGTTAATCGATTCTTTAAAATATCGCGCGGTTGAAACCCATATACTAATTGGAATAGTGTACAACCCGTTGTTTTATTTATCATCGTGTTTATTGACCACTGTATATTGCGGAGATTATCGTCCCAATGTTTATCATCTGTAGTCGTTGGTAACAACATTGACAATATTGTACGATTTGTTCTTTCTGCATGTGAATTCGCTCGCGGAGTTCGTACCGCATTTAAAATACTTTTAATGTCGTTTTCTTTGCAATACCTCTGGAATTCTTTGGAAGTGAAAGCACTCCCACGATCGCTTACAATTCTTTGCGGAATACCAAAGTAACTACTTATTTCGTTTAGAACTGTGATTACATGCTTAGTCGAGATGTCTTTCACAGCCCAAAGGATTGTGAACTTTGTGAAAGCATCCACTATCACCAAAACGTGTTCATTTCTTTTTGCGCTTTTGGGAAATGGTCCCAAATGGTCGATATGAAGGGTCTTGTACGGAATAGGATCAATTTCATCATAGTGGTACTCACCCTCATTTTTACCGCCTGGTCTTCGATTGTATGCACATTCTACGCATGACTTTAAATAGCTCGTCACATAACAACGCATTCTTGGAAACCAGAACTTTGTTTGAATGCGCTGCAATGTTTTCTCCAAACCCATATGACCTGATCTGCTGTGATTGTCATCAACCACTCGATATCTTAACGATTTTGGCACAACCCACAAAAGTTTATTGTCTACTTTGCGGTATAGCCTTTCGTTTTCAACAGTGTACTCTTTTCTAACATTGGATTTGTTAATTCGTAGATCTTCGATGATTTTCTGAATATTCGGATCTTGCATTTGCATTGAATGCACCCAATCTGCTTCGTCGATTGCTATTTTGTAGGCTTTCATATCGGCTACTTCTAATTCTTTGGCTGACTCGACCGGCGCTCGGCTGAGACAGTCTACGTGCTCCATTCTTGTCCCTGGACGATGAACTACTTCTATGTCAAACTCTTGGATTCGCAGCCACCATCTAGCTACTCTCGGGATCACTTCGCGTTTTTTCATGGTCGACTTTATTGCATTACAGTCGGTAACTACTTTAATGTGCTTGCCTAATATATAGTATTTAAAACGTTCAAGAGATTCAACCACCGCAAGGGTTTCTAACTCGTAGCTATGAAATTTGCTTTCAGAGTCGCTCGTAGCTTTACTATAATAAGCTATTGGTCGTAAACCATCTTTTTCGCGTTGCAGAAGTACGCTCGCTAACCCTATTGAACTTGCATCAGTATGCAATTCATGCTCAGCATCAGCACGATATGCTGTCAACAATGGTTTTGATGTTAAATTTGACTTAAGCTCATTAAACGATTGATCATGTCGAGATGTCCACTCAAAGGGCACATCTTTGCGTAACAATTGCCGTAATGGCTCAGATATCAGGGCATATCCAGGAATAAACTTCCGGAAATAACCACTCAAACCAAGAAATTTTCTAATGTCACTTACATTTTTAGGTTTTTCAAACTTTTCTATTGCGATTGTCTTTACCATACCTGGGCTGATACCGTCAGCTGTCAACTCGTGACCTAAAAAGTTTATAGTGTCTTTAAAAAACTCGCACTTATTTGCATTTAGGGTAAGTCCAAGTTCACGCAGAACCAGGGATGCACCTTAACGTTAAGCTAATCGTTTATCAAAAAATTTCCACCGTTTCCGTTGAAACACTTCGAAATATTATCGATAAAGAAATTATCAAGATAAATTGTATCTCGTTTTTAACCGAAACGAAAAGCTTTCGTTTACGTTAAAAACGTTAACAAAAACGTGATACTTTATGTTTGAATTGTGCTGGCAATGCTATAGCCATGGTGAAGCCGTAAGGTGGTAACAACGAGGGCACATACACACACAAACTCCATGTAATTTGTTTGTGTAATTCGTTGGTGGTAATGTCAAAAATACTCTGAGAAATGTTCGTACTGTCAAAATTCATGAGAAAAGTTGCAATCAGCTTGGCGAATGCTTTCACCTTTAATGACTGCGCCATCAATCAGCTTTGCCAGCATAGTTTTAAATTAATAATCAACATAAACGATTTGATTTCGTTTTGATATGGCAGAAAACGAAACGAAATCATTTCGCTAATTTGACGTTTTTAACGTTAATAAACGAAACGAAATGACTTTGTTTCGTTTATTAACGTTAATTATCGTAACGAAATGATATCGGTTCGTTGGTTAAGCATGCCTGCGCAGAACACTAAATACACGTCTGAGTTTAGGTAACAACTCATCAATTGAATTAGCACCTACCAATATGTCGTCCATGTAGTGAATCATGTCACCACCAACTTTCTCTTGTACTTTTGCCATCAGTCGCTGAAATACAATTGGTGCGTTACGCAACCCAAATGACATTCTTTTGAATTCATAGTGTCCACACGTCGTTATGAAAGCGGTATATTTACGACTTTCCTTTTCGATTGGTATCTGGTAATACCCACTGTTCAGATCTAACACACAAAAATATCTAAACTGTTTGGCTTCATGCAGCCGCTCTTCAATATTTGGTACAGGAAAAATTTCTTTTTTGGTCAGTTCATTTAAACGTCTGTAGTCAATACAAAGCCTATCTTCACCATTTTTCTTTTTTACTAATAACACGGGACTAGCAAATTCAGAATTTGATTTTACAATTATATCTGCATTTAGCAGATCGTCAATCATTTGTGCCAAAATTTTCTTTTTAGGTTCAGGCACTCTATAAGGTGCTTCAGCTACCACTTTATCTGAATTCAGCTCTATTGTCATTTCTACAGAATTGGTTTTACCAACATTTGCTAAACCTTTCGAAAACAAGTCACTAAAATCGCTTAACACATCGATGAGTTTCGTTTGCGCCACTGTATCCTCGATACCACGCGCTAATTCACAGATTATTTCATTCTGTGTAACATTAATTTCTCTGTTACATTCGATTAAGTTGTTTTCAATTAGTTTCGGTAACTCACTCACAAAGGGCTCATTTTCAAAATGCATTTTACCATTTTTCAATTTGACACTCAAATTCGGATAAATTAATATATCCTGCCCCAATAACATATCTGTTTTCAAAACATTGTCATTAACGATATAAAGATATGTCTCAACAATAACTTCATCAATACACATTTCAACTTTTATTTTATTGTTTAGTACTTTTACACCACCACAAATACCTTTCATTTGCAGTAAACACTTTTCTTGCTCAATATCGATACATTTTGCTATCGATTCTTTAATCATAGAACATTGACTACCTGAGTCAATAAATGCTTTAAATTTGTCACCATTTATCGATACCATCTTACTGAAGCATTTATCGTAATCACTCACATCGTTTTGTCGCACATCAGCATTTTGCTTTGCACCACTTCGAGACTCGCTTTTAGTATTTTGTATTTCACTCTTTTTCTCTCTCTTTTGTGGTTTCGAGCACTGTCGCGAAATATGTCCATGCTCTCCACAATTATAGCAAATAATCTTACTAGCATTCTCGCTACTTTTGACATTCTTGCTTTCCACACTTTGTTTACTTTCTGATTTATAGCGATTCAATGTATCACCACTCTTTCCACAGTTTACAAAATATACGCTCAACGCTTCGCGCATTTGTTTGACAGATTCAAACCTAATTGCAGCAATAGCTAATTGTAATTCACGATTTCTTAACCCGTCGCGAATATACTTTATGATTGCAGCTTCACTCAATTTTAGTTTTTTCCCTAATGCATTCATACGAAAGCAATAGTCAACCACCAATTCGTTGCTTTTCCTAGACGCATTTGACATCATATAATGCACTTGCGCCTCGTCAACATGTTGCTCAAATTCTAATTTCAAAGCAATAGCAAAATCATTCCAATTGGAATGTACGACCGACAACGCGTCAAGCCACATACGCGCTGCGCCTTTCAACTGGCTGTATACGGCCAACAATAAACATTTCTCGTCAAACTGATATGCTACACGCACGGCATTTACACGATCGATGAATTGTTCAACTGTTATAGAATTTTGATTTGATGGATCAAACACGGGAATAGTCTCAGCAATTTCTTTAACCGAACTACTTCGCACTGTCGAGCTAACAGAAACTGGCGTTGACACAATTTCTCATTGACTATTCACGTTTGCTACTGGGACCGCGTTTTGCATGACTGTAATTGCATTTTGTAGCATTTCGCGCAAATCATTTATTTGCTCTTGTAAACTCGATGTTTCGGCCATTATAAATTCAATTTCTTCACCACCGTTTGCTTCTATTAACCTTTGTATTAATTCTGCCCGTGACCCGGTCGTGGCAAGCTCTTTTTCGCGTAAAATTGTTTTCAATTGATCAACACGTAGATCATGAATTTTCAGCATTTTCATTTGCTAATATTTTCTTATTAGAATTACCCAAATTTGTATATGTCTCACTCGCTGCACGTAGTCGTCACACACTCGTTCCTTTGCCTTTTAATTACTCTTGTATATGTAATTACACACATTTATACATATATTCGTTTGCTTTTCGTTACGCCGTTTGTGTCTACACTTCTTTGAATTTTGTTGCACCGACTCTCTGCAGCCAACAACAATTCCTTTTAAGCGATATTAGCACACAAACACACACAAGAGAAATATGACACTCGTCATATAACTCGTTCGTTCAACAAAGAGAGTTCGCTTTTGAGAAGATGAAATTCTTCATCTACAACAACTACACTCGCTGAAATTTGAATTTACTCGCCAACCGTCACTATTCGACGCGATGGAAAATTTTCGCTTTTAATATGCACGCACAAACATGTTCCACTTCAGAAACGACTTTTGCGATTTTACGCACAACATTTCGATTGAATCCACGGTTTATGTTTTTGATTTTATACAATTAAACACGAACAAATTGCGATGTACATTTACACATTTTTGTTCACAAATTTTCATATTTTTGCAAACGATTTGCACTCGCGTTGATTGCTATGGGCTTTGCAATCTCACTTCTGAGCTGTAAGAAGGGGTTTTTCACTGCTCCACCTTCTCACTTTATGTTTTGTCAGGATTTAAATACACATGTTTTAAAGTTATAATATTTAATGAATAATAGTATGTGTTAAAAGAGTTTAATTAAAGTTACATTGAATGTTAGAATATTTGATTATATTTCATTTGGCCACACACGAATGGATGATGTTAATCGTTTCGATCTTGTTGGTAACTAACTCGTCGTGAGAGAAAGACTATTAGGGTTGCTGTTGGTCTGTAATATGCAAATATGATAGGGTTGCAATTATTCGCCTTACAATTGTCACTCCATAACTCGAGAACGGATAGAAAGATTGCCATGAAATTTTTAGTTTGGTATATAAATTTACCTATATTAGTATTTACGATCGTTTTTTTCGGGAAGTAGACCAGAGACGGGCTGTGACTGGGATTAGGACTAGGACTGGGACTGAGACTCGGAGTGGGACTGGGACTGAGACTCGGAAGGGGATTGGAACAAAATACATACCACCCTCTGGGACTGGAAATAAGGGATGAAGAATAATAAGAAGAACTTGAGAGAAGAGAGAAGAGAAAGGAGAGAAGGTGACTGAGAAAGAGATAGAATGAGACGAAGATGGAGATAGATGAAGCGAAAAAGACGGAGGGAGGAGTAAATAAAAGGATTAGGAAAAAGTGTAGAGGGGGGAGGGCAGAGTTAGACGGAAAAAGCTTATTAAAATGTATGCAGATAGACCAAATTTAGGGCAGAACAACGTCTGCCGGTGCTGCTAGTACATGTATATTCATCCCAATTGCGAATTCGAGAATATGGGGGCCTTCAGTAATGCTTAACTGGATGCAATATAAGATTCTATCAATGTTTTTTTATATTGAATAGCCAATCCTAAACTATAAATCATAAGGGCTACTGAAATTTCTATGAACTACTCTAGACTTGTGCTATAAACATCATCCTTCGTCAATATTTAGAAACCGCTAAAATGTAGGCTTATCCAGATGAAGTGTCTGCGGGGTGAGGAATGACCTATGAGTTAGTTAAAAGAATTTCGGGGAAGAGTGGAGTATGTGACCAGAACTAACGATCTGTATATAGAAAGCGGTTATTCGATCGATCTTAACCAACAGAAAACTGTTTTAAGTTAAACGAGTTGTCTATGTTGCGATGGAGGTGCGACTTCATCATGTTTTACTGAAGGTCGGAACGTAATATGAAATAGGTTATCGATCGATATCTACATCAGGAAAATGACAATCGATGAACCCTTAAGTTGGAGGAGTAACAACCCTGTAGGGACCGTACATATGAGTTGGCCGTTCTTTACTCAGTATTAACGACTTATCCATTTCAAATTCGAATCGAACTACATTGTCACACAGTCTTCGATGAAATCTACATATAGGATTGAACTTCCTTCTGTACTCGCTCAATGATGAGACATTTCGGTTTTAAAGGACAGATCCAGTATGGGTTTGTAAAGTAGAACTGGATTAATTTGCAACATTCCCGGTCACTTACTCAGGACGGTAACGATGAATCTAGTCTGGTTAGAAATTCTAGGGCGCAAGCCACAAAACCCAATTCTCGATATAGCCATTCTTCACTTAGGGCGCTGGGAGATAGTCAATGGTTAGGCCTGACCTTTTGCTCGGATCTTATTAAGTGTACTATTTTCCAGCATTGGATTTAAAATGTTAGTCATGGGTGGTGGCGGTTTAGGTTCTCCATAATTTTAAAACATATTTTTTGCCTATATGCAAGGAAAAAGGATTGGCAATCCTGCACACTGCCGAATAGATTTAAGTTTCATGAAAATAGTCTTTTTGAGAGCTTTTCAGGTTTGAAAGATATTCAGTCTGTGAAGCTTTTCGAACTTCAGATATTAAGGTCAGATTTATAACTCATATACGAAAATTTTCAGATTGACCGAACCCGGATAGTTTTTCTTTTCGTTTGCTCAGATATCCATGGAAGGCTTCCAGCAGGCACTCCTTTGCCTGACACCGTGTGCCTGTTAGAAAAAGAAACATTTTACCTTTCTGGAGAGGTTGTTGGTATAAAGCTCAGTTCTTGTATAGCTACACAAAACCCATTGCCCGGTCTCAAGGTAAAGATAAAACCTTAGGCTTGCTTTTGTTGAGCTCCGCTGAAGAATACGACCTTAGAACTTTAGATCAACTATTTTGCCTATGATCATCCTAGGAAAAACATTGATTGTTAGTATCTGTCAAAAGGCTCGTATATTTGCTATCGCGACTGTTGTGCTGAGGCTTCGATCCGCAAACACACTCCAGGTTAGTCCTGAAAACAAATTTCTTAATACTCTTAGAGTGCCTGCCGAAAGGATCTTTTGTAGAAATAAGACCCTTTAAGACTAGTTAAACCTTTGGTAGCTTTTTTTGCACCAAATTCCTGCTAATATTTTTTCATCCATCTAATTCCACTTTATTTCTATTTTATCTTTGCAGGTACAAAATCGAGGTTGCTGGCAAAAGTCTTCCAGTGTTAACGAATCTAGACAAAGGTCGTTATGGCGTCATCGTGTTTGAAAATCTCGACAAATATTTGAGTATGGACAAATGGAATCGTGAGCTGCTGGATAAATATTGTCGCGAATACTCAGTAGGCATTGTGGGCTTCGTCAGTCCGAGCGAGGAAACTTTAGTAGCGGCACAACTACACGGATTTCCACTCTACGTGCATACAAACTTACGCTTACGTGACGCCAGCCTCAATCCCGCTTCGCCAGTGCTACGGCTCACGCGCGCCGGCGAAACAGCCTGGGGTGCGTTACCCGGCGATGACTGGGCTGTCTTTCAACATAATCATTCCACATATGAACCCATTGAATGGGCGCAACGCAACACCCAAGATTATCCATCGGATAGCGGTGGACAAGTGCAGTTGCCACTCACTGCTGTGCTGCAAGATCATGGGCACTTTGATGGTATACAACGCGTGCTGTTTGGTAGTAGCTTGCGGTTTTGGCTGCATCGCCTACTCTTCCTCGATGCCTTATCGTACCTGAGTCATGGTCAACTCAGTTTGAGTTTGGATCGTATGATATTAGTGGATATAGATGATATATTTGTGGGTGAGAGGGGTACACGCCTGCGACCGGATGATGTGCAAGCGCTTATCGCCACACAACGCATTATTACGTCAATGGTGCCGGGATTTCGTTTCAATTTGGGCTTTTCGGGTAAATACTATCATCATGGAACGCGCGAAGAGAATTTGGGTGATGATTATTTACTGCGTAATGTTCAGGAGTTCAATTGGTTCTCGCATATGTGGAAACATCAGCAACCGCATTTGTATGACAATTTAACATTACTCATGTCCGAGATGCATTTGAATTATGCTTTTGCAAAGGATCATAACATTCCGACAGATTCGGGTTATTCGATATCACCACATCATTCGGGTGTCTATCCGACGCACGAAATATTGTATGTGGCGTGGAAGAAAGTGTGGAATATAAAAGTGACATCCACTGAAGAGTATCCACATTTGCGGCCGGCGCGTTTGAGACGCGGTTTCATACATCGCAATATTATGGTGCTGCCACGTCAAACATGCGGCCTCTTCACGCACACCATGTACATTGACCGCTATCCGGGTGGACGCGATAAACTCGATGAATCCATACAAGGTGGTGAACTATTCCAAACTATAGTTTATAACCCAATTAATATCTTTATGACGCATATGTCCAATTATGGCTCAGATCGTCTAGCTCTATACACTTTCCAATCGGTGATAAAGTTCCTGCAATGCTGGACAAATTTGAAATTGTCCTCCGCGCCACCAATTCAGTTGGCCGAAATGTATTTCCGTCTACATCCCGAGGAGGTAGATCCCGTGTGGGGTAATCCATGTGATGATCTACGTCATAAGAAAATTTGGTCGAAAACTAAAAGCTGTGATTCACTTCCGAAATTCTTGGTGATTGGTCCACAAAAGACTGGTACAACTGCACTTTACACATTCCTCTCTATGCACTCGAACATCACAAGTAATTTACCGAGCCCGGATACTTTTGAAGAAATACAATTTTTCAATGGCAATAATTACTATCGCGGTTTGGATTGGTATATGGATTTCTTCCCAATGCCCTCCAACAATTCGGTGATACCTACCTCGTCGACGCAGTTCATGTTTGAGAAAAGTGCAACTTATTTTGATGGTGAAGCGGTGCCGAAACGTGCTCATGCTCTGCTGCCTCATGCGAAGATTGTATCGATCCTAATATCTCCGGCGAAGCGCGCCTACTCGTGGTATCAACATCAGCGTGCGCATGGGGATGCTATCGCCAATAATTATAGTTTTTATCAGGTGAGTTCATTATAGTAAACTAAGAGGCGTTTAGCTTCCGATTTCTAGTCGGCCTCTCAAACTAGTGTATTAAGTGATGATTGCGCTGTCGAGCAAGCGGTCTTAGTTGTCATGTATTGTAAGTATGATTCCAGTTTAGCAATGATCCCTTGAACCTTTGAGTCATGCGATGTCTACTGAAGAATTTTTGTGTGAGACACATGAGAACAGCTCTCACCCTGCCTTCCAATTGCGTATAATAAACGCCAAATCCGTGCGCGTTGAGACTACAAACCTTTGCTCCTAATGAGAGACATGGCTCCTGGATCAACGTAACGTTGTCTTGACGCCACTTCACTGTGTTGTAGGTTTATCTAGCTGTACCATTGAGGCCGTTTGTCCATGTTTGTTTGTGTCCTCAACGTCCTCCTCTTACTATTTTGGTTTAAGGCGTCGAGGTCCGCTTCAACTTCGCCTGCCTCCTGCTGGTTAGGAGTTTTACCCTCGGAACCTCTCTATTTTCAGGGTTTATTACTGCTACTCGCAACACCATTTGGCTGTTTGTCACCATCCAACACCTTCGGTGTGACGCCTACGTCCCCCCATGTCTGAATGCTTTCCAAATCGCGTTTAACATCGCCTGATTTTACCGAGTAAAGATTATTGTTTTATCTGGACTTATTTTCCTGAGTCGCAGATAAATTCCGCCTGCTCCCCCTGCTTACTTATTTGGAAGATGTGCTGCTATCCCTCCTTTTAAGGTCGAGATACATTGAGTACCTTCCAATCCTGTGTCGGAATATTCGGGTTCTTACTCTTCAAATTGGATTTACGTGTACTTGATTAGACTACGCAGTGCATTGCATGAAAGTCAGTTGAATTTTGATTTCCATGTATGGGCGTAACTCTCACTGTACGTGTTGTTAACATTGTTAAAGCCCCGTCGCATAAGCAATTTTTCATTTAGATGCGTTTAACTCAATATTGTGCATTATGAGTAGATTGCACGTATTTTTATGGAGAACGGTATATTGAGCTTCACTGGCGCCATCTGACATGAAAAAGTAGCCAACTTGCAAATTTTGTTGCAAGCAAAGCATAAGAAGGAGAATTTGACATTTGGGTGCTGGCTAAGGGTGCTGGCACACTTTGCAAGTGAAATTATTTTTCCGCTCTCGTTGGTAAGTTTTCTAACATTTTTCACAATTAAAAACTGGAATATAACAAACCAATACCACACAAGATATGTTAGATAGTATTTTTGTTGTATAGGGATAATGTTTATAACAGTGCTTCGCGAAATTTTGTATGTGAATGGGCAAGGCGAAATAAACTCCAATTGCCGAGTCCGAAGTTTCTTCATATTTATAAACACAACATCTTGGTTGATTGTGACGATGTTACTGGAATGTGGGTTGGTAGTGATAGTCTATGTACGCTAAGTAAAGTATAATCAGGTATACGTTTCACATGATATGTACTGCTTTGTCGTGCAGTGCACTGTCAATATAATTAGACCAGTGGTCGGCGCGCCATAGCTCAATTGACCCGGACTAGCTTTACACATATTCTTATTCTCCATCGTTCAGTTGTTAGCGAGAAAGCAAATAACAAACACTGCGAACGGCGAAATGTTGAGACTCTCTATGAGAAATATTATGATGTGGAAACATAACTGTTAACACGGCCTTTCTGCAATTAACTAATGGTCTAAACATATTTTTGGTGGATCTTTTCCTTTTTATACCTTTCATGAACATGAAATGGTATATTAACTTTGGTCCGATGTTTGTAACGTTGAGAAATATAGAAGATATACTCACCAATAAGTATACCGAATTGATCAGGGCGACGAACTGAGTTGATATAGCTAGGTCCGTCTGTCCGTCCGTCCGTCTGTCTGTTTGAACGCAAACTAGTTCCTCAAATTTTTAGATATCTCAATGGAATTTGGCACAATGATGTATTTTTGTATTATATTAGACATTTGTCGGATCCGGTAGGATCGGACCACTATAACATATATCTCCCATACAACCGATCCTTCAGATAAGACCATTTTGGTCATTCTTGCCGCAATTTAGAAAGTATAAACGTGAAACTCGGTGATATATATTCTAATATATCATAGAAGATATCGTGAAAAAATCACTTTGATCGGAGCTATATATAGTTATATCCCATACAACCGATCCTTCAGATAGAAAGATTTCTGGCCATTTCTCCCTTAATTTAGAAAGTATAAACGTGAACATCGGTGATATATATTTTAAAGAAAAAATCACTTTGATCGGAGCTATATATAGTTATATCCCATGCAACCGATCGTTCAGATAGGAAGATTTTTGGCAATTTCTTCCTTAATTTCCCATATAAAAACGTTAAACTTGGTGATATTTATTCTAATATATCATTAGAAGATTTCCTGAAAAAATCACTTTGATCGGAGCTATATATAATATATATCCCATACAACCGATCGTTCAGATAGAAAGATTTTTAGCCATTTCTCCCTTAATTTCCAATATAAAAACGTAAAACTTGGTGATATATATTCTAATATATCATAGAAGATTTCCTGTAAAAATCATTTCGATCGAAGCCATATATAATATATATCCCTTACAACCGATCGTTCAGATAAGGGGGTTTTTGGCATTTTTTTTTATATTTATCTTAAAATCGTTTAGGTATGTACATCTGTTCACTATATATTTCTTATCTTATACAGCGCATTATTTGGAGATTACGAATGGGATAAGATTATTGTTCAGCCCATTCATGAAAGGTATGAAGTCTTCGGCACAGCCGAAGACGTCCCGTCCTTACTTGTTAGATTTGTTGTAGGTTTTTTGATTATTCTAACAGAAGTTCTGAGCCAAACACTAAATAGTGTTTAGAGTTACTTAGCAAAATAGTCAAAAAATTAATACGATTTAATCGTAATTTTTTATTTTAAGTCAGCCACATATTTTCTAAACATGTTGCACTTTTCTGGTTCTGCCACTATTGCACTATTTTCCTTCTGAAGCCACTTTGTCAATCCAAGTTTCATGTTCTATGTATGTATGTTCATGGGACTACAACTTGATGAGTTAAGGGACTTTAGAATGACGTAACCCATTTCTGAATCAAAAATCAAATTTTTAAAAAAGTTTGTTTTAATAAATATACGTTGCCATTTTAACTTTAATTTCCCGCTGTAACGCTCATGCTCTCACTAATACACTCACACTAAATTTTTGCCGACCACTGAATTCGACCTTAAGAGTGATACAGATGATTGCGCATATTTACAAACACTTTTTAAAGAAGAATCAGTATCAAACTGAATGTCACACAGGGAGGACGTAAAATGAAATTTATGTACTTTTTATGTTTGTTATTAGTTTCAACCCTGAAGACGATTACCGTGGAGTAACCGAAATATATTGGAATCGGAAAAAACAACTTTTTCGTTTTATTCTGAAAACCTGACCTGCCATCATAACAACAAAATTTAAAGGTCGCACTTACCAAGATTTATTGTAAGAGGAAATTGAGATACATTCCTTGGGAATAGTTTGTGTTTAAAATATGCCCCAACTGTACAATTAAAACTCACGCTGAGTATATAATGTTCAGTTAAGCTCAAACTTATACAACTTAACTTGCACTTAAAGAAATGGTGCTAGTAAAATCAACAAATCGGTTCTGTTGTTCTTGACTTAACGGAGGAGATTCGGTGCAGTTGATCGAATTATGGTTAATTCGACAGAGTTCTTTGTCAAACGAATAAATTAGTTAGAGAAATTGTCGCTCTTAAGTTAAAAAAATTCTGTAAAATTGACAGATTCCTGGTCAATCTAGCTGATTTTTCTGTTAACACAACTGATCTCACTGGTCATTTCAACAGCGATCAACAGTGAATACGTGAGCAAATTTCAAAAAGAATTTTACGCTAACTGCGCTCTCTACTTTGTACTTATGACGATGGTGCCACTTGTTTAAAAAAATACCAAAATAAGAAAACCGCCAAATCGAAAAAACACACAAAATGGGAAAACGACAAAAAACTAGTTTTTCAGTTATCAATACAAAACGAAAAACCCTTTTTTGAATTTACTGTGCAAAAAAATATGAGATACCGGGACAGTACAATTTTGCAACTTCTCCTCCAAGTGAAATGCAAAATTGCGCCCTCTTGTTGCAAAAGTTTTGTTTGAACGAACAGGATTTTTCCAAAGTTAGTAACATTTTCTTCAAGTTTTTACGAATTTTCACTCACGCGAACGAATTTAATAAGATAATAAAAAACATCCTTTTTTAATGTTGATGTTTCCGACAACATAAAAGTTTGAGTTGTTTTGGAATCGTTTCAACTTAAAGTGTTACGAAAATTAAACTTGCCGAATTACATATAAAGTTACTCAAGTGGTGGATTACCTTCTAGCGATTTGATTCTTTACTTTTCTATAAGTTACAAGTTCTATATTTAAAATGTTATGTCAAACATTTATATTACAAGTTTTCTTCGAAACAATCAAGTGTGGCAACTACATGCGAGAGAAGAAATTGAGAATGAGCTGAGCTGCAACCGAAAGAATTGAGAATCAGTTTTGTGACTACTATTTTCATTTCTATTTGCAAAGCGAAGTTCAAAACTATAAAATAAATAAATTATAAAATATAAAATTTGGTGAAAGTGCTTTTAATAAAACAAAATAATAAAGTGTATAATGTTTAATGTGTTCCAGCATATTTGATGTAAGCCCAATTGAAGTTCGGTTAGTAAGTGCGTACATATGTATGTATATGTAGCAAGCATGCGTATTTATGTATTCACATATTTACGTACATACGTATATGGCCACCGTGGTGTGATGGTCTGCCTGCCACACCGTATGCCCTGGGTTCGCACCCCAGGCAAAGCAACATCAAAATTTTAGAAATAAAGTTTTTCAATTAGAAAAAAAATTTTCTAAGCGGGGTCGCCCCTCGGCAGTGTTTGGCAAGCGCTCCGAGTGTATTTCTGCCACGAAAAGCTCTCAGTGAAAACTCATCTGCCTCGCATATGCCGTTCGGAGTCGGCATAAAACATGTAGGTCCCGTCCGGCCAATTTGTAGGGAAAATCAAGATGAGCAAGACGCAAATTGGAAGAAAAGCTCGGCCTTCGGAGGTTATCGCGCCTTACATTTATTTATTTATATGGCAACATAGGTACTTTCGTACAAAGCTGTCCCAACAACTTTTTTTGTTCATTTGACTACTAAAACGGTCAATTACGAATCAACAATTTGTACGCAGTTGATTCAACATCTTGTTGCGAATGATAAAAATTAACAGAAATTTCGGTTGAATTAACCCGTATTTCGGTTGATTTTATCAGTCTTTTTCTTTCAGTGTGTTATCTATGATATTTTCTATCCTCATTGCCCAGCCTGAACAACTTTTGCTAAACCCAGTTCTTTTTTCTTTTCATTCTCCGCATGACCCAATATTTGTGTTTTATCTGCTGTACATAAAATAGTCCGAGCGTAATGATTAATATGAAGAAATTTCAGCATCATTAATTGGTGTACAGCTAATCTACCATCTTTAATTAAATATTCACTTTAAAATGATTTATCACTCAATTAAAAATTTACAATTTATTTGTTTGATATTTTACCAGAATAAATACAAAGCGCCTATAAATATGTTAATATATCCAATATAGTCAGTAATTTATGTATTTCCATGTTTTTGTATAGAAGAAGAATATTCACAAATTTGAATTTACTTATATGTTGGCAATTTAGTGTCCCAGATATTTTTTGTTGACACAAAAACAAATAAATAAGTCAAATATTAAGTCCATCAGGATATTTGTGGAGTTTCAAGAAGATTATAATTGAAGCATGTGTGTGTGTGTCCTGCATACATGCAAAGCTCGTTTGCTCTTAAATTCTATTTTCTTGCCACAATGCATCTGTCGTTATTTTCATGCTTTAGTTGCTCCTGATGGAGTTTATTTGATAGATATTATGTATGTATGTACATGTATACCTGCTGCTTAGAATGCTCAACGGTATGCAATACGTCATTGGTCTCTAACTTATAAGAATCGTAGTAAGGACACTTGAAAAGACATCACCAACTTACCACTTGAATAACATATTGCCCTGATGAGAATTTTGATGAAGTGAATGTGCGTCTTATGCAATTTGTGTTTGAAGTGGAAGAGAATTTTATGGTTTAATATTACTTGCGAAAATGTATACCCTTTATTATGTTCATTTTGATACGAAGAAATTGTAAAGTACTTAACGATAACGATTGGTATCTGCGTCCTATCACAATGACGAGTATCTGCAAGATTTTCATGAAACGAAAATATATTGCCTGTCTGCATTTACTCTTATTTACTCACGCCCACTCGTACACCCACTAGCTATCCCACTTCTTACTACCACTCCCATACCCACTAACATGAACAACCACAAATTCTATCATTTTTACCTCGTCCACATGTCTCGGTGAATACATTTCTTTTACTACGTAAGACCCTTACCTCCAGCGGTTTTAACCACATAGCAGTCCTCAGACCTTTATTCGCTCTCTTGCAAGCTTCCAATTTTTGCAGAGCCTTTTCATTGCGTGGGTTACTTGTATTCTCATCTCTCTCTGTGTCATAGAGGCATTACAAGCATAACGCAGACAGCGTATTGACACACTCGTTGCCTTTTTATGGCCGGTATTGTTGAGGTGGAATGTGATGTGATTGTAATCGGTGCTAGTTCTGTCCTCAATATATCTCTATGCAATACTGCTCGGCAGCACACTTTGTGAAACCAAGATTATATCAGGAATGGAACCGGAATGCCTGAATGCTTCAGCGAAGTTAAATAAATGGGCGTACATCAAAAAATCATCTAAAGTACTTCATCATTTTGCTCGCCAAGAATTCTCTAAACGTTGGCTCAGTCGAAACCAAGAACGTACTTATTTGCTTTACTTCGGCCAACTCGTTGGTATCTTCTTATGTAAGGATGTTAAATGAACTTATATTTATGACTTACTCTATATTTAGTTATGAACAGCACACACTTACTCCTTTATAAATACACTGCGGGAAAAACCTTGGCTTATATTTATTTGAAAGAAGAGGCTTATAAACTTTTATTTAATGTAGTATTCAGAGTTTTTTATGATGTAGCCACAGATTTCCCTCAGTGGTATTTATATGCGTCAAGCACCTGCAACTTACCAATGCACTAACCACACTTCAAGATGACAGCAATGATGACATACAATTCTACAAGTGTGGTCATTTACAACAACATATTCGCATTAAAGTATCCCACCTAACCAAAACAAGGTGGAAACTACATTTAGTGCTTCCAATATTGTGTCCACGCGCTTTGAATGCTTGCTGTTGTTGTTGTAGCAGTGCTTCGCCCCATCCAATAGGTGCGACCGATCACAAATTGTCATCAATATCCTCTAAAGGGAGTCCAAGGAAACTTGCTGTTTCAACAGGGGTGGACCATAATGAAAGGGGTGTTGGAGACGTTGGTTCCACAATACAGTTAAAGAGATGGTAGGTGTTATGTGGGAGCACGTTACAAGCAGGACATATGTTTTGTATGTCGGGGTTGCGTTTAACCTGTTACAGTATCCAGATCGAAGTTGAGATAGAGTGACTCCCGTTTCCCTAGGGAGTGTGCGTTGTTCTTTTGCAAGTTTTGAGTATTGTTTTTGAGTACAGGAATCACCGGGCAATTCCTGGCATAAACGTCCGACGCCTGTTTGTGGAGTTCACTGAGGACCAGCTTGTGTTTTTTGGCTTCATACGGCTGTGTTCTCAGGTGCCGTATTTCCTCATAATGCTTACGAAGATGACCCCTTATGCCCCTCGGA
Organism: Eurosta solidaginis; assembly: GCF_040869045.1. Classification (NCBI taxonomy): domain Eukaryota; kingdom Metazoa; phylum Arthropoda; class Insecta; order Diptera; family Tephritidae; genus Eurosta; species Eurosta solidaginis. Next base: position 202,796,687 of record NC_090323.1, on the reverse strand, counting down.
GATTAATAGCGTCTTTTGGCACCTCTCTCGATATTTTTGGACACGTATTAGCAGTGTCATGCTGTCGTAAAGAATTACCACAAACATTAATTCTAATAAAATCTAATTTCATGTGGTTGTTGTATTTTGCCAGATTTTTTGTATACAGAAATGCAGAAAGGTGTTGGACCCAACCAGGATTATTTTTACGAATCGCGGCCAAAGGCTGCCAACGCAGAAAGATGTTCTGTGCAAAAAAACTGTGGACCGTGCCTAATATTTCGGACCCTCTCGGGCCATTTTGTGGGTCTTTGTAAATATCTTTCGAAAGAAATAAAATTTTTAATTTTCGCTTTCGAATCCTAAAAACGGAGATGGAAACCCGTCTTTTGATACCACCTTTGATAAGAGTTAGATGGTGCACGGGCTTATAAAACGTTACCAAAAAAAACAAAAAATTTAAAGCCGGTAGTTAAACCTTTTTTAATCAAACAATAATAAACAATTTTGTACACATTTCTAGAAAACCCAACGTTTAAACGAATTACATTGAATAACTTTTTGACTTTATTGATATTCCATAGTTGGACGAGGCTGGTCGCAGTTTGGATGCAGCCAAAATAGGTGAAATTATGCGAGTCCCATTGATACTAATCACTACTCCTGGGAATCCTATTTGAGTAAAATACAGTTTTTTCTGTTAGGGTTTTAATCTACTTCGCACAAATACGCTTCTCAATTATATCTAATACTAGTCCAACACCAAAATCATTTCCACAGCATATTTGATAGCTGCCGTCAGCAAGGAATCGGAGTGTGGCGCATAATTTTAAAATACGAACGCGTATGCGGAAATCGTTCTTAATTTCGTTTAGTACTGAGTAAAATGCTTCCTTTCCAATCTGCAAAATAACTTCATATGAAGCTCATTATTTGTCACTTAAACATTTTCTTACTTGGTGCTTGGTAGTTCCAAGGGATTGGAATGATCACGCAAATGTTTCCGTATTCGCGACATGTCAATCACCAACATTTTCGCCAGTTTAAAATAGATTTCATATAACATTAATAAAAAAATCACATTTGAAAATGCTTAAATTTCTGCCACAAATTGATCAGCTGTTCATTTAGAAAGGTGTTATCTGTCAAATCATCACTTTCTTAGCTTGGCAGCACCAATTCAACTTCAACTGAAATAAGTTGTAATTCGTAATACCAAACAGGAGTTGAGTTGTCTGAAAGTTGAGTTGTTTTAATTACAACCCAACCAAGTTGAGTTGTGTACCGTAATAGGCCCTTTATATTCGCTGTTGTCTGCTATGTATTTGTATGTGTAATGTCATCTGAACTCTTTGTTAATGCGTTTATGTGTGAGTGATGTTGTCTACGCCCTTAGCTGCTGTGTTGATGTGTGCGTAGCTATTTATTGTTTCATCGGCTAACATTGCTGCTGTAGTTGTGCAGTATTTATTTACTAGCGGCATATTGACGTGTCGAAACTCCTTATATTCGCCACGATATTAAAGAATTCTTTTGGATGCGTAAATTTAGGTAATACGCTACGCTGTAACGTAATGTGGGAACAATGTAGGCAGGTGATATGGGCAAAATCAAGGCAATGCAAAGAGAGGAAAGGAGAGGGACAAAAAGGAAAGAAAATAAAAATATGGGAAATGTAAGGAAAGGAAATGAAAAAAGAAACGTAGGGGGGGATAGGACCGGAAAGATAAGAAGATAAAACCGAAACCGGCCTTAACCGGACGGCGTGTTAGCAATTTCTTATCGAAATGTTAACGTTTTGTTATTGACGGTATATGTTTATCGAAAACGAATCGATTTGTTATCGAAAAGCTATCGAGGTATTGTCGATAAGTTATCGATTTATTATAGAAAAGTTATCAGTAACTGATACCAACAAAAATGTATCCTTTTTTCGAAAAGTTGTCGATTTTCCATTGAAAAATAAATATATTTGTTAAAGAGGAGTGGTCAATTTATTATCAACGAATTATTGATATAATAAAGAAAAGTTATCGATTTATAATCAAAAATTTATCGATTTTTTTTTACAAAAGGTTAATGAAATGCTATCAAAAAGTTTACAATATGTTATCGTCAAGTTATTGATATTTTATCAAAAACTTAAAAACACGTTAACGTTTTATTATCGACGGGATATGGTTATCAAAAATAAATCGATTTGTTATCTAAAAGCTATCGAGGAATTGTCGATAAGTTATCGATTTATTATAGAAAAGTTTTAGATTAGTTATGGATATCAATAACTCATACCTACAAAAATGTATAGCTTTTTTCGAAAAGTTGTCGATTTTCCATTGAAAAATAATCGATTTCTTAAAGAGGAGTGATCGATTTACTACCTTAAAATTATTGATATATAACGAAAAGTTATCGATATATAATAGAAAAGTTATCAATTTTTTTTAGGTTAATGATATGCCATCAAAAAGTTTACATTATATTATCGATTTGTTATTTATACGTTATCAAAAAGGGTAGGTTTTCCTAAATCTATCGATTTGCTATCAAAAAGTTATCGACTTTGCTCGACAACAATAGTTCCTTATCGATAAAAAACCGATGATAAAACAACAACTTGGAGGTATCAGGTTTTAAAGATAAAAAGTCTTGTTTTTTCAACCAGCCAAAAATTATTTGTACCCATCGAACTTCACGAGTATTTGGTCTTCAAACTTTTTCTCTCTTACATTCACTCTGTAAGAAATTAGATTCAACTTCTTTTCATCCGCTTCATAAAGTATATGGGTTGTTGTTGTTGTTGTAGCAGAGCTTTACCCCATCCAATAGATGCGACCACTCACAAATTGTCATCAATGTCCTAACGACTCTAATCAGAGAGATAATGGCTTCGCATTCATTGCACATGTGGGGACACATTACAAACAGGACAACAATTTGGTAGGTCGTGGTCGATTCTGGATAAGTAAAAGTTTCACCAATTGCAGTATCCAAATCGAAGTTGAGCTAGAGTGATGCGTCTCCCTGGTCGCTTTCTTCAACTGAGAGCTCAAGGTATTTGTCTTTGAGAACGCGGTTCCCGGGCAATAGTTGGCATAGTAATCCGACGCTCTATAAAGCTCAGGGCTTCTCACAAAGTTCTATAACACCTTTTTATTTCGGAGTGTTCCTATTGTGGTTAGTTAGGATGCTTGTCTACATTTCCATATATATATAGTCAAGCAGCCATGGAATTTGCATTGTCATCGCTCAACTTTTCGTAATGATTTCACCGCACTAACCACGCGCACAAACACATTAAAAGGCATCATACACATATATGTATGTATGGAAATTCTATTTGGATTATCCTTTCAAACTGGTTTTCCGGCTGATGACCGAATTATGTGCATTTCAAGTAAATTGTAATACGATTTAGTGTATACACACACTCACACACACACGCATACGCATACAACCATTTTCCAGTTGGTTGAAGCAAAGTGTCAGATCCTGTGTTGTTACATTTCAAATCGTATTTGTCAAATCTAACACTCCTTGCTGTAATATGGTGTGGTCTGGTATTTCCTTTTTGTTTTTGTTTCACCACAAAAGTTTCACATTGTTTCAACATGCATACGAAAAGCAGTAGAAGCCGAAGACGTACGGAAATGAAAGCCATAATTCAGTTTTATTTATTTGACGGTTTCTCAAAAATTTTATATTCTGTCTCAATTTATACTCACTTTTTCAATCAATGGATTTCGGCTAAAATACAACAAGCTATAGAGCAGTGAAACTAGCCCTCAGGTACAGCAATTGAGACCCTCAATAGATGCACAAAAGAGGCGCTTTGTAACACTGAGTCCCTGAACGCATCATATGTGCAACGTACTAACGTATAACAGTACGAAAGTTATGCGAAAATAGTGTAGATCTCTCTCGAGAGCAATTTTGACTGATGGAAGTTGACAAAGGAAACAGCAGATTCTTTTTGTTAGCATTGATGGTCTACCGCGTACTGTCAAGGTAAAGGGCTGTGATTTGCCTTGTGCAATCTCATTATTCTGAATTTGTTGCTATCGCATTACCGATTTGAGGGATGACTCTGGGGTTTAGACGAATCGACCTTATTGGTAACACGTAGCTCACAGAGACTGGCCGCTTGACTTGCATATAGCAAGTAAGTGATATACAAACGATTTCTTTGTAAACATATTTGAAAGTGTTACTCTACGTATGGCTTGTCGAAATACATATACTCTAGGTTCTTCCGGCTGCTGACTTTGTTGCGTATCTGTACTTTGGTGCCAGCTTAGTTGTATCCACAGATATAGTTAAATACTGTACAATTTTCTGCGGTGGTTTTGAAAACCGAAACAATAGATCCAGCGCAGAGTTCATCCCAATGTATGCCCCTCCCAGTTGTCCATGGTGTATACTTAGTTGCCGTAGGTTTCAAGTTTCAAGGGAAAGGAAAGCAAAAATGGGTATAAAAACAGCCTTTTCTTCTAGAGCAGAGCTATTTTCGAGTGCATCCATTGCCTTTTCCTAGCAGCCAGCCGATAAGAGACTCCCTTGATATGTAAAATTTCAAAATATTAAAGATAGGATAAGGATACACCACGACTCAGATTATTTGTTGTTAAAATCAGCAGATGCTTGTCGCCTAAATTCGGATATGGTCTACATTTGCAGTTTTGGAAGAAGTTTTGTTCCGTCCGCGTCTAGAAGAAGTGTGATATGGCTGTCTCCTTGGCATAAGATAGGTTAAATACCACGAGAACCTCTTTTTTTTTTTAAGACCTAATATACATATAGATTGGACAGAGTTAATAACAAATTTTATCTGAGGGTTGGCAGCGATGAGGCTACATTCATTCGGATGGAAACATTTTCAAATTGAGCGGATTTAGATATAACAGATCGTAATAATAATATTAAGGCGCGGTTTACTTAAGGGCAGATTAAGATCAAGCTTCTCTTCCAATTAGGAGTGTGCTGTTTTTCGTTTTTCCTACAAATTTGGGGACCTAGATGTTCTATGCGAACGACATTTGGTAAAGCAGATTAATTTGCTTAGAAACTTGTTTTGGCAGAAAACCTTGCAAATCCACTGCGGATGAGTGAACCCATCTGGCGGCTGCTCCAAGCATTGTGTAATGACGCCGTGGGAAGAATAAAGGAATGGCTGACGAAAATGGGGCTGGAGATGGCTAGCAATAAGACAGAAGTGGTTTTGGTGAGCTCGAAGCGGACTGTGGATGAGTTAATCCTAACCATAGGAGATTGTCAAATAAACTCAAAGCCTTCCTTGAAATATCTAGATGTAATCTTTTACTCAAAACTAACTTTTAACGAGCACTTCAGGGCGGTGGGGGAGAAAGTTTCTAGAGTTAGTGGAGCCCTAACACGAATAATGCCTAACATCGGCGGCCCAGGCGAAGCTACCCGTCAGCTATTATCCAACGTAATCAGCTCGATAATATTATATGCAGCACCAGTATGGCACGGATATAAAATGGTCCACCAAAAAGATATACTAGCAGCTTAGCGTATTACTATTATACGAATAGCATGTGCTTATCGGACGGTGTGCGACGACGCGATCCATGTTTTATCCAGGAATATCCTATTAGATCTACTCTCAGGTGAAATGGCCGATCTGTATGGCATTGGAATCAGCCGACCATCTGAAAATGCTAAGAAAAGCGCAAGGTCACGAACAATAGTTAGGTGGGAAGAGTCGAGAAAAGGTCGCGGGACCTTCATGCTACTTCGGGATATAGCGGAATGGTACGAGGGAAAATACGGCGAACTAAATTACCACCTCACGAAGATATTGAGTGGGCACGGCGGCTTCAAGTAATATCTACATAAGCGTGGGATAGAGGAGGCTCCTTTCTGTCCACACTGTGCCTCCGAATTGGAAAGCGCAGAACATGTACTGTTTCACTGCCATCGTTTTCACGGCGAAAGAGTCTCTCAACACAGAGTTTTTGGATAGGAGCCTTCCATTAGGACTTAACTTCGCCGAATGTGCGGCCAAATAGATTGTTGGACTGCTGTGAGCAAGGTGGCCTTTATAGTTATGGTGTGACGTCATGCCTAACGGCGGTCCCACGGGGTGCGGACACATGAACAGGATCAGCCCGGTTTCATTGGGCCACTTGAGAGTAATGCGCTACTCCAACGTCCAATAAAAAAAGCCAGCCGAAAGAAGTTAACATGTACGAGTGAAAAACGCCGCTAACGGTAGAACTCACTTCCAAGTTTTGTAAGCTATCAATTTTATAATAATGTACCTTAGGCCTCATTGGTTCTGTATTTTGGGATATAACTCCGAAATCAATTGATATATTCAAGTAAAAGGCACTGCTCAATGCAGCTTGTAGCACTTTTTTGAAACAGGTTCTGACCTATCTGAGTTTCCATTTTGGTTTAAACTGCAAAACCTTTGGAGATACCCAAATTTTGTGTTATTTTGCGCCTTTTCCTATACTCTGCACAAAGGCTGCGATTTGATAAGGAGTTAAGTCATGTATTTGATGATGAGTATCTGTCCCGCACTTTAAGAGTAATGTTACAAGCATACTCACTTACTCACAAACTTTTGAGCTTATACTATAAGTAAAAAATTACGCTGCATAAAGCGCCTCTTCTCCGATTACTCGCTCGGAGAGAAAGCCGAAGTCGTCATAGAAAAGCTCTGAGGACGGACAGCCTTTAAATCAAGGTAAACTAACTGCATTTGACAAGCTTAAAAAGTCCCGTAAAAGTTTTCAAGAATATAGTCAGAAGGTCTAAAGGGATTCTTGAAAAGTTGGCCAACAGGCTACAAAAAACGCAACTGCACAGACCTACATAGTGGGAGAATGGGTGACATCTGGGGGCAAATGTTGGAAGCTTTACAAAACAAGCATGTTTCTAAGTGGACCAAATATATACCAAAAGCTGCCACCCATGGTCAATTACCACTCCATGGAGCATTTAATTGCCCCTCACAAGCTCGAAGAGACCATAAAATACTTCGAACACTTGAAATCTACGAGGACCGACTTTATCTTTCCAGTTCTTCGCAAAAAACTAGTAGTTATTTCTGTCTCATGCTAACATAAATCTATAAAGACTGTCAAGACAAAACGATATGAGGCAAATAATCCTTACGTCCTTTCCTTTGAAATACTCGGGACATTTCTGAATGTGTACATTAGGAATACTGACCACAAACGAAACCTTTCCAGTTATTACCACCCATATTGGCAGTCATAATTTCCAAATAGTAAACGACTTCGTTTATTTGGAGCCAGCATTAATACAAACAACAACATCACCTTTGAAATCAAGCGAAAAATCACTCTAGCCAATAAATGTTACTTTGGACTAGTTTGGTAATTGCATAGTAAAGTCCTCTCTTGGCAAGCAAAAATCATGCGCTAAAAGTCACTCCTCGTAACCGTCCTGTTATGCGGTGCAGAAGCGCGAAGCATGCCAACATCAGACGAGGTCGCTCTGGGAGTGTTTGAGAGAAAAGTTATTCGATAGATTAATGGGCCCTTTCGCGTTGACGACGGCGATCAGCTGTAGAAGCTTTATGCAGACACCAACATAGTCCATCGAATGTAAACACAGCGGCGTCGCTGCATAGGTCATGTTATGCTAATCAAAGATGATGTTCCGGCCAAAAAAGTATTATTATCGGAACCTGCCTATAGAAGTCGAGGAAGAGCGCGGCTCCACTATGCTGGAAGGACCAGGTAGAGAATGATTTAAATTCCTTTGGTGTGTGCAACTGGTGCTAGTTAGTCTAACGAAGAAGCAACTGGCGGCCCTGTTTTACGGCCATAACTGTTTGAACGGTTAAGCGCCTATCAAGTAAGTAAACTCCAGCAAACCCAATTATTTCTTGCATGTGAAGTGTTCACATGACTCACAGCTTCTCTTCACTCTAATAGCAACTTCTTCATGTTCCAACTGCTCAATTCCTTGAATTTCCGTTTAATGATTGAAATGACTATTCCTTCAGTGGTCATGCCTATTGAATGTAACGATATACTGTTACAACAAAAACAATTGTATGTGGTCGATCATATTTCCTTATACCTGCATACATTCTGCATTTTACTTTCTCGATTTATTTGTGGTTGCCATTTTTGTCATGCAACATGTTGCACAGTTTTGTGGTTTTGCATTTGCTTGAAAGGTTTTTAAATTTGCAACCCCAATATTGTTTGATTTTCACTATATCAACGGCATCGTTATGTGCAACCACTTATACTTTTAGTTACTACACCTCCCCGCATCTGGACAGCAGTGTTTCTTACCACATTTTCCTTTTTCTTAGTTTCTTTTAATATGCGAATATTTGTGGTTTGACAATAATCTTTAACAACTCAATTTGTGCCCACAGATTAATTTATTTAAAATGTTTTGATAGTTTGTGAAATTGTTACTAATCAATTGAAAAATTAAATTTTGTCTAAAGTATTAAAATATTGTTTGTCACTGCATTTAAATATTAAATATATGTATGTATACTAGACTGGGTTGGCCCCCATACAAAAAAAAAAGTTGCTAATGTCCGCCCCTAGATTTGAAGATTATGTTGAGAGGGTTTGGGAACAATTTTTATACCTTTCATGAAAATGAAATGGTATATTAATTTCGTCACGAAACCGAAAATTGTAAGTCCTTAAAGGAAAATAGATAGACCCACCATTAAGTATACCGAAATAATCAGGTTGAAGAGCTGAGTTGATTTAGCCATGTCCGTCTGTCCGTCTGTCCGTCTGTCTGTTTGTATGCAAACTAGTCCCTCAATTTTTGAGATATCTTGATAAAATTTGGTGAGCGGGTGTATTTGGGTGTCCGATTAGACATTTGTCGGAACCGACCGGATCGGACCACTATAGCATATATCCTCCATACAACCGATTTTTCAGAAAAAGAGAATTTTTGTAATATCTTACCCAATTTAACAGATTGAAGTTTCAAACTTCACCATATACTTTCGTATATTGCACATATTGTTGCCCGAAAAAATTTATGAGATCGGTCGTATATATAGTATATATCCCCCACAACCGATTGTTCAGATAAGGAACTTTTCGTAATTACTGCCCTATTTTAAGAGCTAGAGGCTTCAAATTTCAACGAATGCTTACGTGTATAGCATATATTGATGTCTGAAAAAATCATGGAGATCAGTTGTATATATAGTATATATCTCATACAACCGATTGTTCAGATAAGAAACTTTTCGCAATTTCTACCCCATTTTAACAGTTATAAGCTTCAAATTTCACCGATTGCTTACGTATATAGTATGTATTGTTGTGTCAAAAAATCATAGCGATCGGTGATATATATAATATATATATGATGGTATGTATAGTATATATATTTTTTTTTTACGATTTCGGCCCCATTTTAACAGCTAGAAGCTTCAAATTTCACCAAATTCTTACGTGTATAGCATATATTGATGTCTGAAAAAATCATTGAGATTGGTGGTATATATAGTATATATCCCATACAACCGATTGTTCAGATAAGAAAATTTGCGCAATTTCCTCCCCATTTTAACAGCTAGAAGCTTCAAATTTCACTATATGCTTACGTATATAGCATATATTGTTGTCTGAAAAAATCATAGAGATCGGTGGTATATATATTATATACCCCATTAAACTCTAATTTTTACCCCCTTTTTACGGCTAGAAGCTTCAAAATTCATCAAATTTCATCAAGTAGTTACGTTTACGTTATATATTGTTGAAATACGTGATTCGTAGTCATAGTTTTTACACGCAGACCACAAAAAACCTGAAACTTTGCATCCTCACACAAAGTACCTACCTATTTTTTATTTTATATTTATCTTAAAAATCGTTAAGGTATGTAGATCTGTTCACTATATATTTCTTATCTTATACATCCGATTATTCGGAGATTAAGAACGGGATAAGATTATTGTTCAGCCCCATTCATGAAAGGTAGGAAGTCTTCGGCACAGCCGAAGATAGTCCCGTTCTTACTTGTTTTTAATTTATTTAAGTAAATGCATCTCTTGGTTACTTTCTGATATTTTGATATCACGCGTAAACTAATCAACCGATTTCAAAAATTTTTATACCGTTAGAAAGGTATTAAAATCACCTTTGAAAACATATACTGTAAAGATTCTATATTACACTGAAAAAAAAAAATGTTTTTAATTTTTTTCTACTTTTTTTTTTCAAACTGGGAAAACACTTCAAAGACCAAGCGAATTACAAAAAAAAAATTTTAGAAAGGTCGATTTAATATAAAAACCAGAATGGTGTTTTTTTTTCTTTTAAAAAAAATTATAAGTAAAACCATCTCTTGTTTTAAATTTTTTTTGATCCTTCGAAATACAGCTGAAACGGTTTTTTCGTTGTAACTTGGTTATTTCACGTCCGATTTTTTAAATTTATATGTCATTATTTTGGCCTTGAGAAGCTTCACATTTCCGTTTAATATCCTTTTAAGGTATGAAGTCGTTTTCACATGATTAAGTCAGCTAACAAAATTTTACCCCCCCCCCCCCCCCCCCCCCCCCTTAAAGTATGTTTTTTTTCCTTACCGACCGAAAGTACTTCAAAATTCAAGAAAATGTTGCTTTAAAACCATATTACTAAAATAATAAACAAAGAAGTTATAGCACTTTCAATATTTATTGCAACTATTATTTTACCTGATTCTTATTATACTTAGACCTGAAACTCATGATATTTTTGGAGGAAAAATTGCAGGGTTTGCATTGAAAAGTTAATAAAGATATGCCAAATATCATGAATAGGGGAAGTCAAAGTAAATAAGTGAGTCAAACCTGTTGTTTCGTAATGTCACGGATATTAGCATCACTAAGTTATCCCATCACTAAGGCGATGCTAAGGCCATGCCAAGCAGTATTTACGTTAATAATCAAATCAAGTATACACATATATAAGGCAGCCCAGAGAGATGTCACACACAGATGCATTTACTTATACGCGTATGTGCGCGCGAGAGACTGTAAACTACAAACATTCACATCAATAATTCAATCTTTATGTATCTCCATAAACGAATAAATAATTGCGTCTACACATATCTACCATGTACGAATACGAGCAGCGGAGAGTCAATGCGCAAACACATGCATATATCTGAGAAGTTTGAGAGCTACTGGACTAGTAGATTCTGGAAGCGCCTAAAAGATGTATAAAATTGTGCAATTTTAGTTATAGCTGAGAAGTTTGAGAGGTCATGGACAATGCTAGTACATTCTGGAAAAATGCGAACGAGGAAACCAAAGGGTATAAAAGGCAACAGATGTAGAGGCGCTGCAATTCAGTTTGAGTTGAGCAATCAGTTATTGATTAAGCACGCGATCTGGCGGCCAATAGTAGAGTTTAATTTGAGTTATCAATCAGTTTGGTTATTAAGCCAGCGAGTAGCAAAGTATAAGTGTTATTGTGAAGTACTTTAATAAAGGCCATTTTTCCATTATTCAATATTGGAGTTATTTATTCAACAGTTTAGTGATTCGAACTTAGCAGAGGATTGCAAATAAGAGGATTTGCAAGTAAATTCGTTACAATTGGTGTCAGAAGAGGAATTGTTGAATAAATTCCGGAGGACAAGGACATGGCAAAGTTCAGTGAATTGAAGATCCAGCAACTGAAGAAGGAGTTGGAGAGCCGTGGATTGAATACAAGCGGCGTTAAACTCGAACTTCAGGCACGGCTACGAGAGGCAATGGAAGCAGAAGGAATTGATGTGGACGAGTATGTCTTTTATCCTGATGAGGACGAGACAACAGCAAAAATTGAAGAGAAAAATGAAACACCGCAGACAATGGCGAACACAGACCTGAACATGATGTTGGCTGCAATATCGGCACAAATAACAGAAATGTCATCACAAATATCCACCAACATGTCATCTCAGCTGGAATCGCAGGAGACACGCATAACATCCAAGATTGAAGCACAAGAAATGCGTATGGCAGAAATGTCGACAGAGGTTACATCAAAGATGGAGACACAACTGAAAGAACAAGAGGCACGCATAACAGTACAACTCGAAGCGCAAGAGGCGCGTATATCATCAAAACTCGAAGCACGTATGGACGAGAAAATAATGCAGTTTGAGGAAAAAATCGAAGCCGAGGTGGATGCTTTGAGAAGTCGTATACAAGAGTTGCAATTAAACCGCCCAGCTGTTTCAGCAAGTAATACAAAGGTAAAAACACCATCCTTTGACGGTTCTGTTCCTTTCCAGGTCTTTAAGCTACAGTTTGAGAAGACCGCAGCAGTAAACAACTGGAATGCGGAAGATAAAGTTGCTGCACTGTTCGTGGCATTGAAGGGGCCAGCAGCGGAAATTCTACAGACGATTCCCGAAGGAGAGCGGAACAATTATGAAGCATTGATGGCTGCTGTAGAACGACGTTATGGAAGCGAGCATAGAAAACAGATATTCCAAATTGAGTTGCAAAACCGCTACCAAAAAACAAATGAGACATTGCAGGAGTTTGCTTCAGATATTGAAAGATTGGCTCATCTTGCAAATGCGGACGCACCCGTGGAATACACTGAAAGGGTAAAAATCCAGAGTTTCATAAATGGCATACGGGACGTGGAAACGAAGCGAGCTACATACGCAAACCCAAAGCTGACATTTGCTGAAACGGTATCACATGCATTGACTCAGGAAACGGCCTCACTATTGAGTAAACCAGCATACAAAGCTCATCGTGTAGAAGTGGAAAGACCAGATTGGGTAGACACTATTTTGGAAGCACTGAAGGGATCACAACAGAAAAATGCCGGAGTTATTAAATGTTTCAAGTGCGGCAACCCAGGTCATATTGCACGACATTGCAGCAGCGGTCCCAATAGCTCCAACAATGTGGGTGGTCGTAAACGCAGAGCAGATGGTGATGAGCAAATATCCAAGACCACTCAATCGTTAAACTAAATCGAGTCAGCCGCAAGGGGCGACAGCTGGCTCCCGTAATTGAATGCCCCATAATCTCTATCTCGCAGATTGGAAGAAGATCGAGCAATCTTACTGTTGGAGGACATGTGGACGGAAAGGAACGGTTACTGACTGTAGATACGGGTGCATCTCATTCCATCATTCGAGCGGATTTAGTCAACAAAAAGATAAGACCATTGCTTGGAGCAAGATTACTTACAGCCACGGGAGAGGACACCCAGGTAATTGGAGAAGTAGAATGTGAAGTCGCAATTGGGAACGTCACGGTAGTACACAATTTTATAGTGTCAGAAATTGTTGATGAAATCATAATTGGACTTCTTAATCGACCAGGGCATCAAGATCGACATGCAAAGCAAGACGATGCGATATAAAAACATGGATGTACCACTTAATTTCGGCTACGAGAGAGGCTACAGCAGTAAACGAGTGCTGGTGGAAGAGAGTCAGCAAATACCACCAAAATCCGAAGCAGTCATCTGGGCAAAGGTTGATGGAGATTGTGGGACAAACAAATTGTGGGTTGTCGAAGCAGCAAAAAAATCAGCACTAAACATACTTGTAGGAAAAACCCTGGCTATGACAAAACAAGATGGACGTATTCCGGTAAGAGTACTCAATGAGTTCAAGTCACCACTCAAACTGACTAAAGGAGCTATTTTGGGAAGATGCCAAGAGGCTGAAGTAGTTATTAACTGTGAACAGCTCCAGGAACACGTTTCAGCTAGTAATACTGATCTTTCAAAGGACATCACGGCATGGATGCAGGGGCTAGAGGAAGCATATCAGAGTAAGGCAAAACAACTGCTCCTAAAGTACGCGAACATATTTGACCAGGATGATTCTAAACCAGGCCGCACCAACGTTGTGAAACATCAAATTGACACTGGAGATGCGAGGCCGATCCGTCAAGCTCCACGTAGTGTTCCACTGGCGAAGCGGAAAGTTGTGAGTCAAATCATTCAAGAAATGAGCGACAGCGGCGTCATCGAACCATCAACTAGTCCATGGAGCTCACCGGTAGTACTTGTAAAAAAGAAGGATGGAAAAATGAGGTTTTGCGTGGACTACCGGAAGTTGAATGACGTAACGAAAAAGGATAGCTACCCATTGCCAAGAATTGACGACACTCTGGACTCGCTATCTGGTACGAAATGGTTTTCCACGCTGGACTTGAAAAGCGGCTACTGGATAGTGGAGGTGAAGGAGGAAGATAAAGAGAAAACAGCCTTCAGTGTCGGTGATGGTCTTTGGCAATTTACAGAGAACTTTGATGAACATCTTAAGAACTTGGAGGAAGTTTTCCAGAGAATAGCTGGCGCTGGTCTGAAGTTAAGTCCCAAAAAGTGTGCGCTGTTTAAAAAGGAAGTCAATTATTTGGGTCACAAGGTAACGACAGAGGGCATCTGCACTGCGAACGAAAAAATAGAGGCTGTAAAGGATTGGCCAAGACCACAGAACCTACATGAATTGAGAAGTTTTCTTGGGCTGTGCACATATTACCGCCGATTTGTACCAAATTTTTCCAGCGTAGCCCATAGCCTCCATGAGCTTACAAGAAAAAACAAAGCTTTTGAATGGAAGAAGGAGCAAGAAGTGGCTTTCCAAACATTGAAGGAGCGTTTGTGCACTGCCCCAATGTTGGCATACCCGATTCCAGGAGCAACGTTTATTCTAGATACAGATGTGAGCGGATATGCTATAGGAGGCGTTTTATCACAACTGGTCGATGGACAGGAGAAGGTAGTTGCATATTACAGCCGTTCGATTGGAAAACCAGAGAGGAACTACTGTGTTACGCGGAGAGAGCTGTTGGCATTGGTAGCGTGCATTAAACATTTTCACAAATACCTCTACGGCCAGCGATTCCGTGTCAGGACAGATCACGCAGCGTTGAAATGGCTTCTGCAGTTCCGTAATCCGGAAGGACAATTGGCACGGTGGATCGAGCGACTACAAAGCTATGACTTTTCCATTAAGCATCGAAAAGGTAGCACCCATGGAAATGCTGATGCAATGTCACGAAGACCATGTAGTCTGGAATGCAAGCACTGTTCAAAAGCCGAGGCTAAAAAAGACATTATAGATGTCCGGCTAATGAATATAACATGTACAGATGAATGGGACAAGGAACAGCTAAGAAAGTGCCAGCTAGAAGATGCAGATCTGTCACGTGTTATGCAAGGGCTCGAACGAAATGAAAGACCAAACAGAGAAGAGATGTCAGCAGAGAGTCCCATTGCGAAGTCATATTGGGCACAGTGGAACAGTTTAGAATTGATATCCGGTTGCCTTCATCGAGTATGGGAGAGTGAGGATGGTAAATACAAGAATAAACTGATAGTTGTTCCCAGAAAGAGGATTCCTGACGTGCTCAGCGAGCTGCATAATGGTCCAAGCGGAGGTCATTTTGGAATCACGAAGACGCTCGAGAAGATTAAACAGAGATTCTATTGGATTGGTTGCCGTCAGTCGGCCACTGAGTGGATTGCGAACTGCGAGGTTTGCAGCAGAGCGAAAGGGCCCAGAACACGAAGTCATGGCCAGATGAAGCAATATAACTCCGGTGCGCCATTTGAAAGGATCGCCATGGATGTCGCAGGTCCATTTCCTACTAGCAACCGCGGAAACAAATACGTACTGGTGGTTATGGATTATTTCAGTAAATGGCCAGAGGTATACCCAATCCCAAACCAAGAAGCAGAAACAGTAGCAGAAGTGGTTAAAAACGAATGGGTTGCAAGGTATGGTGTACCAATGGAGTTACATTCTGACCAAGGCAGGAATTTCGAATCAGCTGTGTTCCAGGAAATGTGTAAGTCATTGGGCATTCGAAAAACACGGACAACTGCATTGCATCCTCAATCCGATGGTATGGTAGAACGATTCAATAGAACATTGGAGGAGCACTTAAGGAAAGTAGTAGACAAGTACCATAAAGAATGGGATACCCGCATACCATTATTCTTGATGGCTTACCGATCAGCAGTGCATGAGACAACGGGCAAAACCCCTGCAAAAGTAATTTTTGGCAATGACCTTAGACTGCCAGCTGATTTGAAGTTTGGGATAGATGCCAATGCGGAGAGAAATGTCAGGAAATCCACTAGTGATTTGGAAGAAGAGCTAAGAGAAATACATGATCTGATAAGGCAACGAACAAAGATTATGAGTGACAAGATGAAAGCCAGATATGATAAAGCAATTAATTCAGAAGGTTTTCAGGAAGGAGATTTGGTGCTGTTATACAACCCACAACGTAAAAAAGGTTTGTCCCCGAAATTGCAGTGTAATTGGGAAGGCCCATACAAAGTTGTAAAACGGATCAACGATGTAGTGTACCGCATACAAACCATCGGTAAACCACGAACCAAAATGAAAGTGGTCCATTTGGAAAGGCTGGCAACGTTTAGATCGAGAGATTTGTCTGATCGGGACGATCAGACTTAGGTGGAGGGCAGTGTCACGGATATTAGCATCACTAAGTTGTCTCATCACTAAGGCGATGCTAAGGCCATGCCAAGCAGTATTTACGTTAATAATCAAATCAAGTATACACATATATAAGGCAGCCCAGAGAGATGTCACACACAGATGCATTTACTTATACGCCTATGTGCGCGCGAGAGACTGTAAACTACAAACATTCACATCAATAATTCAATCTTTATGTATCTCCATAAACGAATAAATAATTGCGTCTACACATATGTACCATGTACGAATACGAGCAGTGGAGAGTCAATGCGCAAACACATGCATATATCTGAGAAGTTTGAGAGCTACTGGACTAGTAGATTCTGGAAGCGACTAAAAGATGTATAAAATTGTGCAATTTTAGTTATAGCTGAGAAGTTTGAGAGGTCATGAATGCTAGTACATTCTGGAAAAATGCGAACGAGGAAACCAAAGGGTATAAAAGGCAACAGATGTAGAGGCGCTGCAATTCAGTTTGAGTTGAGCAATCAATCAGTTATTGATTAAGCACGCGATCTGGCGGCCAATAGTAGATTTTAATTTGAGTTATCAATCAGTTTGGTTATTAAGCCAGCGAGTAGCAAAGTATAAGTGTTATTGTGAAGTACTTTAATAAAGGCCATTTTTCCATTATTCAATATTGGAGTTATTTATTCAACAGTTTAGTGATTCGAACTTAGCAGAGGATTGCAAATAAGAGGATTTGCAAGTAAATTCGTTACAGTATTTATAATAATAACACTATGCGACAAAATCAACTTTTTTTCTGGGCTTTGGAGGCTAAGTTCGAAAAACGGAGATAGTAGTTTGTTTACTTAAGCCTCAATCTCTACGAAAAAGTGGGTTTGTCCAATACCCAGAAACAAATTTTATTAGCTGACCTAATCATGTGAAAACGGCTTCATATCTTAAAAGGACATTAAACGGAAATGTGAAGCTTCTCAAGGCCAAAATAATGACATACAAATTTTAAAAATCGGATGTCAAATAACCAAGTTACAACGAAAAAGTCGTTTCGGCTGTATTTCGAAGGGTCAAAAAAAAAATTAAAAAAAATGTTTCCCAAACCCTCTAAACATAATCTTCAAATTTAGGGGCGGACATTAGCAGTCTAATGTATACTAACCTTGGTCGATTTGTATGGACGAAAGGTAACCGATATCGCGCCATCCATTTTTCGATAGGATTTGGGCTCACGAAAAAATGTTCCACTACGCATACCAAAAATAATTTTCGAGCCTGCGAAAAAAAAAATGGCGAAAGGGTAAATTTTTCGATCAAAACACTCCCCAAAACCCAAACAATTTTTTTTTTTTTCAAAAAACTGTTGTAAAAACGTTGGCGATAACAGTTTTTTGAAAAATAAAAAAATATTTTGTTGGGGTTTGGAGAGTGTTTTGGTCGAAAAATTGACCCTTTCGCCATTTTTTTCGCAGGCTCGAAAATTATTTTGGGTATGCGTAGTGGAACTTTTTTTCCTGAGCCCAAATCCTATCGAAAAATCGGTGGCGCGATATCGGTTAATAAATCGACCCAGTCTAATGTATACTCAACGGCTTAAATATTTGATGAATTTTTGAAGGCCAATATTTGCACAGTGGCTATGTACTGTATATATTTGGGTATGGGGTATTGAAACTTTGATGGTATAACGATTATTTCTAATTTCGATAACCCCGCCCACTTTTTCAATACCAAAAATCTTGAAAAATTGATTAAATGCGGTGATACATTACCAAAGACCGATAAAGTGATGAAACTTGACTCGCCAATTGGTCACACCAAGAGAGTTTAAATCGCTTTCCACCTGGTGCTTCCAGCGGAGTGGGGACCGCCTTCTGCTTCCATAGGCGGGTTCCGATAGAAACACTTTCTTTGGCGGAGCGTCATCTTTTATTCGCATAAAATGGCCTAGCCAGCGCAGCCGCTGCGTTTTAATTCGCTGGACTATGTTGATGTCTGCGTAGAGCTTGTCAGAGAAAAAAAAAAACAAATTTAACCGAAAAATCGTCACTGCTATTTTATTGTGTTCGCTGCTGTGCTTTATTAAATCAAACAAAAACAATGCATCACTTGCGTCACTTTTAGGTTATTCAAAATCAGCTTAACCAATAATAATGACTACAATGCAACCGTAATCACTGAAATCTAAATTTGCATGCTAAATATTTCAATTTAATTGGATTTGTGGTAATGACTATATAATTTGTTATTCTATCAGTGACTGCATACATATTTGACAAACATACCCTGTAGGGACCCTGTCGTATCACACTTGTTCTGAACTAACGCAGAACTATTGCTATACCAGATAGTATAAATAAATAGTATAAACACTGTCTACTCGCAGTGCTTTCAACTACCCCTTTAACATCAGCTCTCATTGTAGTGATAAAGACGCCATCTCCGGAACTATTTCATATCTTCGAGTCGAAGCCTTTAATTAATTAATCTTTATATATAAAAATCACGTGTCATATTGTTTGTCCGCGATCGACTCCTAAACTACTGAATCGATTTTGAATTTGTTGTGTACCCCGTATGTAGTTTGATCTAACTTGAAATATAGGACAGGTAATATCACAGTTTATAGTCGCAATATTATTTTATTGCAAACTTGTTTATATGTTTATACGTAATAATAAAATGTTACGTATACGCACCGGCACTCATATTTTCGGGGGGGAGGGGGGATAATACTTCCGTGTAATTGGTTGGTGTTTAATTAAGCAACGTGCTTATCAATAAAAAATATTATAGCGAATGATATCAAGAATAGCACATTACCAGGCCAGGCGAGAGGGGGGGGGGGGATGGGGGGGATTATCCCCGGACCCGGGGTTTCTGAGGAGGCCCGCGATTTAGAAGTACTAAGACATTTTTTTTAATTCAGGAGAGTCTTTGATTGTTCCATGTGCAATTTTTAAGCCGAATTTCAAAAGCACCGAAGCACCGAAGTGTGAAAAATAAAAATCTATATATGTAAAAAGAAAGGTTAAAATGTGTGTTAGTTGGTCGCCAGTATTTGAAGAGATGCGTCGGTCGATTTTGTTCAAACGTGGACCCGGGTACCCCTAGAATGTGCTTATATAATATGGATATGAAATGAAAGCTGTTTCTGGGATCTCTAAAGTAATTTACATTGTGATATTCGATTTAGTCTCATCAACCTGGCAAAACTGATAAGTATGCATGCGAAGCCGAAATAGAGACATGAATTAATAATACCCACATACCTATTTACATACGTCCTATTCGATTTGCCTGCAATTTTGTATATAAATTTGCCTATATTAGTATTTACGATCCTTTTTTCCGGGAAGTAGACCAGAGACGGACTGGGATTAGGACTAGGACTGGGACTGCGACTCGGAGTGGGACTGGGACTGGGACTGGAACAAAATACATACCACCCTCTTGGACAGGCAATAAGGGATGAAGAAGAATGAGTTAGGCGGAAAAAGCTTATTAAAATGTATGCAGATAGGCCAAATTTAGGGCAGAACAACGTCTGCCGAGTCTGCTAGTTTAAATATATAGCTCAGATTGTTGGTGATAGTGTGAGTAATATCTTTCCAGTATGCCATCATATAATGACCGTATCGAAGGTATACGTTAAACCTAAAATTGTGTGGCTTTGCGTGACTGTCTCCCATGTTCTCTGCAGGGTAGATTAGGCTCATATATGAAATAGCAAAATGACAAAAGACTGAAGTTAATTGCGTCATAATTGCCGAGTTGTCCCTCCTCAAAATATGCAACTCGTTTGATAAAGCTATTTGAAAACAACTGAAGTGCTAAAGTGGCCATTAGAAGGAATTATTCAGTTACTCAAGACGAAAATCAAGGAATATCAATGTGGAAAAAAATTTTTCCTATCCTTAAAAGGATACAAAAGATATAAGTAATCTGCCGACCAGTTGGGGTCACATAAATTCCAAGTGTATAAAAACACAGTATTTTTTGACCTACCATTGTAAGAGAGAGGGAACGGCATAGCGAGTTGGCCTCGAATACTAGTATGTGATAGACGATGTCTCTGATTTCGTCCACGGCGATGATCGGTGGTCGGAAATAAGAACACAATCAAGGGAGTAGTAGAACTAGTGAGAAAGCCAAGGGCCAGCAGCGGAGTGTACCATCCCGACAACGTTTGAGCACCAGCTGCGTGACAGTACTGATAAGAGGTAGCTCCAGTTGAAAAGGGGGACGACGGGTCGCACACTACAACAAAATACAGAAGGATGAGAGCATCGGTGTAACGGAGCTTGGTGTTTACATTCTGGGAATGCCTGCTGTTTCAGGTGTAGTGTCTCTATAACATTAACGAACTCTCTGGACATCTCCACCTTAATATTTATACCCTTAGGATCAGATTATTTATAATGCCCTGAAACAGGCACTCACCTTCACAGTAATCACTATGTAATACCAGAAATTTCATAAATACATTCAGATTTACTGTCACCCCCTGAAGTGAAGGAATACTCTTCTATGACAGAAATTTTGATTTACAAGAAAAAATTACTCTATGCGTTATACATAATTTACCCCTAAATGGGAGAATGAAAGACGTGCTTGTATCACCCAGGACTCCATAGAGTAATTTGTGAGCTGAGAATAACTGTACCCAATGCTATTCCCATGAGCCAAAGCAGATGGCTAGGGGTCTTGCTTTACTGGAAAGCAAGAGCATATCTTAATTTTTTTTTTACACTGCTAGCTGTCCAGTCCACTAGTCCACTCTCAAAAAATAATGAAATAAAGGTACTGTCTTTCTTATGGTCACCACCGTTTAAAGAGTTCAGCGAAACTTAGTAGATGTCCGCCTATAAATGGCCCTGTGCCATTCTTGAGGGGGTAGAACAGCTTTCCTGCGTGGAGTTAACTTCTGAAAAGGCAAATTACTTCTCTCCCAGTCACAGCTGATGAAAAGGCCATCTAGTCGAAAAGGCGGCGGGTCCTTCCGCTACGTTCGTCGGTGGGAAGAAATATTCTCCAAGAAAATGCTCCAATATAGTATAAATGCACAATATTTCCTTGAAGCAGGACAAAAAATTTTTCCCCTCTAACCGAAATGTCACAGAGGACGAAGTCTAGAAATCGAATTAAGGTTTTTCTCATAAGAGCTGCATGTGCAAGGCCAGCAAAGTGTCACCGCACCTTTCCACTCAGATAGTCTCAATGCATCCACAACCGCCAGTTTATCTGCAACGAGTGAAGTGCCCCAAAGCAAATCTGTTTCTATGCAATGTCCTTCATTGAAAAGCGCCTGATAAACACAATATTGATTTTCTGCTCCAGCAAATTGTAACTGGCTATTGACCATTAATTGAGTCTTAGTTGTTGTTGATCTGCTGGTCCGAGCTCTTTTCCCCGCTATGCTATAATCTTAGGCGCAGGTAAAGTTACACTTCTAAAACTACATTTTAGCATTAACAAAAAAATTCGAGTTTTAGAAATATATTTACTGTCTCAATAAAAACTCAACGTATTTGGAACAGTTCGACATGGTCATATATACCTAAATACTCCCGTAACAACACTTCCCAATTCCCAAAGCAATAAAAATCTAAATATCTATATTTCAAAACGCTTTCTTCGATGCCTTTTCTCATTCTTATTTTTATTTCACAGGTAATTACAGCAAGCGATTCAGCTTCAAAATCACTCAAAGATTTACGTAATCGCTGTTTAAATCCTGGCAAATATGCGCAACACTTAGAGCATTGGCTCGCCTACTATCCCGCCCAACAATTGCATATAATCGATGGCGAACAACTGCGCCTCAATCCAGTTGACGTGATGAATGATTTGCAGCGATTTCTTAAAATACAACCAACATTCGATTATTCGAATCATTTGCGTTTCGATGCGAAAAAGGGATTTTTCTGTCAGGCGGTAAGCGAGAAACGCAATAAATGTTTGGGTAAATCGAAAGGCCGACAATATCCAACGATGGATGAACGAAGTGCTAAGCTGCTGCAGCGGTGAGTATTTAAGTTTTTTGAAATTGAAAACTTCTTCTGAATGGTCATTGTTTTATGTGTTTTTTTTTTTTTTTTTTTTGAGAATGTGTGTGCATGGTTGTGAGGAGGATGCATGTTGTGTGTGCTCAAGTGCAGCCAAGTGTTCAACTTCTACCACTAAGGTGGTTAGCTCTAAACCTAATATTTTGAAACAGATATTCAGCCAAAAATTAGTATCATGCTTTTATTGGGATTTCAATGTGGTTCTCTGACCCTAGTGTAGGTTGAACTGCTTACCATTCTTCCAGTTATTTTCTCTAACTTGTGGTTTATTTAGAGTTTGCAGTGCCGACCTTCAGCCGTTGGCATGCGAATCAGAAAGTTCCTTTCAATACACTGTTGGTATATTTACCGCACACGGGATCTGTTCCATCTTTTTATATCAATCACCTCAAACAGGGCGCTCGTAGAAAACTCCTTCCAGCCATATGAAACTCTTATTATTGTTGCACCAAAAGCTGGCAGGGGCTTGCTCTCTCCGTCCCACTTTATCCCGATCAGAACAGTAAGCAGCCAGTACCCATATGATTCGTGCGATTAATTAGCATCGCAGCTGGATCGCGCCTCTCATTTCCTCTGGAGAAATCGAAGTCATATCATCATCTCCTTTTTTCTCCGAAAAACCAAGCTAAACATCCTTTTGCTCATCAACCACATATGTATGTGCATGCCTTCACGTTATTCAAGTCCCCCAATTTGTCTTAAACTTGTTGGTGTTGTTGTAACTGCAAACACTCCTCGGAGGTTTAAAGAAAAATGTTGTGGAACTTCTTTGACTGATACGAATCCGGTACGCTCTGGTAGCAGCTTCTTCTATCAGCAGCGTGCCCGCCTCTGGTACGCTTTCTTAGACGACTCGAACCTTGGGTTTGGTGTATTTTAGTCACCTCCTACGACAGGCATGCCTACATCGGGAGTATTCCAAGCCTCTTAATCCGCCGGGGGTGCATGTCTCGTCGTTCCGCCTAGCATGTCCCACGACCTTGGTTTCAGTCCTTTTCACTCTTCTCTTGAAAGAATGTTTGCATTAGCCGAACGCGACCCAGTTGCAGTAGCGCAAGAGAGCAACCTTCAATCCTCTTGCATTCGTCCCTTTTCCTTTACCTCCTGGCTGCAAACCATTCTATAGGCACACTCCGCATAGCACTCTGTATAAGGGATTTGAGAATTCTTCATCACCGACGTACCGCCGCTCACTCAGTCACATTAACTAAATTTCCTGGGATATTCATAATGATGTACTACATCTGCAGGGCAATGCCAAGCAAAGCTGTGATAGATATCTTGTTGTTATTGTTATAGTTGTAGCGATAAGGACAGGCCCCGAAGGTTTTGGGGAGTGTTATCGATGTTGATGGTCCTTAATAGGATGCAGATCTGGAACGTTCCGATAACAAGCACCATTAAGGTACCAGCCCGACCATCTCGGGAATGATTCAGTATGGCTACATTAAACCTTCCAGGCATCCCGCCCTACCGCATTTTAGAGCCATGAAGAACTTGGGGTCGCCAGAGCCTCGGCTGTTAAAGAAACAGAATTCGACGCGGGCTGGTGAGGTTGACAATTGGAGAAGCTATAAATTGTGATAACAGCCCTTTGAAGGGTTGTGTTACACAACCTTTGGTATTTTAGTCCCATCCTACGACAGGCATATCTAACCCGCTGGGAGACTAGACATCTTGTCGTGCGTTTTATCGAAAACAATGGTTCTGTGTCAGATACATTTTTTTAAAAGCCTTTGTGTATGCTTCAATTACTCAATTGATTTGTTTTGTATACCCAGTAGTACATGTCAACACAAGCGCTAGATTGACGAAATTATCACCATCGAAATGAAAATGATGGTGATTTGACCGTGGGCGGACTTATCTTTCGTCTGTATGACAACTTAATTTAACATCTTGATATTTCGATGAGCTCGGTTCCCTTCAGATGATTGGAGTTAGAATTGTGTTATAATTCGACGGCGTTATAGGACGACGTCTTCATCATGGCTTTATCTATCAATATCTAGCAAGCTGCTCGTTTTATACCATAAAAAACTTTGTGGGCTATAGTTGAAAGTTTAATCTCTGTGTACACTGTAGTTCGCTGTCTAGAAATTTTGTCTTCCGTACACATGCGGAAAAGAGGTTAACTATCTAGAATAGGTTTTGTTTATACATACTTTTCCGGGATTTTTGCATCAAAATTTCGCGGATCGCTCAAAAAATTTTAAGAGTAGCTCATGGCGGGAGGCTACGAACCAAACACCGGCCTTAATGTCCGAAAAACAAATAGAAATACTTAAAATGGTCATAATTTTGTCTGTATGTCTCGTGCAAAGCGTAGTTTCACCGAAGGAGATGTTTTGGGCTAACTCCTAATACTCGTTGTTGACACGATTTCTTTATATCCTTTGTTTCTCTTTGCTGTTCAAGCTCAAAGGCGACTTACGGCCAAAATTAATGGTGGCACAGTCTTAACGATCAGCATCAATGCTGGCCTATTGTTGATCGCGCCAAAGTGCGCCTCCATTTTTGTTAGTGTTGTTAAGAGCGAACAGTCGCTAGCACGCCTCCTGACCCTCACATCATATGCCAGCACCGAAGCTATAGGACGGCGCCTTCGAACTCATACCTTCGTCGACGTCAATTGCCTAGAAGCTCTGTAGCTTCGAAGGTGTTCTGGCGTATGTTTTTGTCGCGCTATGCTGCCGAGCTACACCAGAGAAACACCTTGAAGCGTTAGGGAGTAGCTATTCGGACTAAGTGGATATCATTGCATCGGCGCATCTACATAATTTAAATTGTGCAAGGACGTTTGTGTTCGAAACATTGATTTCAACAGAAAAATTAATTAAAAATCCACAGAACTCCAAATAAAAAGTTAAATATATTTCCGAATTTCAGTATTTTTTTTCAAAAACTTTCTTGTGATTGGTTTAGATAGTTTTAGCAGCAAAATTCAAACAAGCTTTTTCCTGAAATATCGAAAATAAAAAAAATAAAAACATATTATTTGCGATAAAAATTTACACTACTATTTTCGTTATCGTATACTGTATGTAGAATTATGAATATTTCTTGTTTGTTGAACGCACATCAGGGTATATATGACTCGTTCTCATCCTCACTTGGCTTTCTTTACTTGCTCCTATTATTAAATTTTTATTTTATTCGCTTTCACTCCGCTTAACTGTCGAGCAGTGTCAATGCAGGCAGCTACGCTGGTTTAGGTGAAGTGCATTTTAGTGTTTCCTAAATTGCTTTTTTCGCTTTTGTTTCACCGGATTTGTTGAGTTGCCAACGTTTCACTATCCTTGCGACAGGCATGTTTTTGTGGTGTTGTATGAATATTGTCGATATTTTTAAATTCTTCTCACCTTCAAACTTTTTCGTTCACATTTTCCTGGTAACTCGGAATTTATGATGCTATAATTTAGCGTGTGTGAGTGTTTGTGTGTGAAGGGCTTCCTATAATTTTGAAAGTTCTCTTATCACTTTGCAAAGTTGCTCATCCAGTTTTTAGTAAATATCTGTTGCTTTATTTAATTTTTTTTTGTTGTTGGAATTTTCCAATCATTTTTATTGTCGCCTAGCGGCTAAAGGCAGCACATGAGATCAGAGTTGGTAACATTAAATCGACCTCGTTCATACAAACATAGTAAAGGACTACGCACTATTCATATCCTACTAGGGTTACTCATTACATTTGTCGCAGTTTTTGAGTACTTCTGATTTTCTTCCTTGAAATGGTGGTATAAGATGCTTTAGCGGTATAAAGCATGAAAACGTCCCATCATGCAAATGAAAGAAACGTTAGAAAGACTTGCCAAAGCCGCCACTGTCCGTAGCCAGAAATCTCTTGCATGCCTTTTACGTAGCGAAAACTTTTATGCTTGCTGATTCCGTGAGCTGTATAAATAAGAGCATGTCGGATTGTGCTGTAAAGGATCCAGTTCACACTTGACAGGACATTTTGTATCCTATCATTCCAATTAATGATAGAGGAGCGAGAAAGGCTTTCATTGTTGTTGCTAGATTACCGATAAAGACACTCCCCGAAGGTTTTCTGGGAGGGTTATCGATGCTGATGGTCCGTTGGCGGATATAGATCCGGTACGTTCCGACAACAAAGCACCAATAAGGTACTATCCTCATTACATTATGGTACGATCTCGGGAACGAATAATATGACCACATTAAACTTTCTAGGTCATAGCGCCCTCACCCCCTAGTCCATGAGGAACTTGGTGTCACCAGAGCCTCGCCTACTAAATATGTGTATGATATATACATATTTGTAACAGAATTCCTGTTCGCGTAGGTGAGGTTGACAATTGGAAAAGCTTTAAAGCTATAAAGCTTTTTTATTGCGCTTATCAGCTCATGAATCCCAAAGGCTTTCATTCTTCCAGCAATATTTATCACCATATATGTTTTGAAATGCAGCCAACGCAAAGCTTTACCGTCGATCAGTGCCGGTTGAGCGGTTCTCGAAATAAAAATGTGTGGCATCCAGTAGTTTGAAACAAAATCGGAAATCGTCTTTTTTAGAATAGACACCCCCTGGTCCGGCGTCTACTTTGAAGAACGTGATTAAGTTGGAAAGAAGCCAAGAAGATGCTTTCCAACTGAGTGATCAGCAGCTAATTCTTTTAATTCATCATGTCGATCCACTCTCTTTCCGTATGTATCCCTTTACTTTTTTCTTTCACTGTCTACATTTCCTCATAATCTTCAATTAGCTTTTGAGAGACAAGACCCTGGCGACCGCCGATTCAGTGGTATACATTTTCTATTCATGTTGGAACATCGACAGTAGCACAGATGTTCAAAAGAACAGTAAGTGAAGGAGTTAATCGCAAAGAGTGATGCAGGGTGTTCGTGCTCCTGGCATAAGTGTTTCTTGCGCAACTTAAAGCTAACATCACAGCATCAACATGCGCAGTATCTCCATGGTTTCTCTAAAGAAGTATCGAAGCTTCACTCACATTACCATCGATACTCCAACATGAACGGCCTCTTAGTTGTGACCGAATATTTAATTAAGTCTCAAGGTAATTAACGTAGCAAAATGTTGCGTTAGAGTCAAAAACTTGGTTGGTATGCCTAGTACTTAAACCATAGATCAATGTCAATACCCTCATATTTATAGCTTTTATTATTTTCATTGTTCGTCCAAACTGTTGTTGTTATTGGTCGTACATAAGTTGCATTGTTTGCTAGTATGCAGATGCAACCTAATAATGTCCACTTAATTAAAATGAGATTAAGTTCATGGCTTTTAATAAACTTCACTTCTGCATAAAACGCCAAAATGCTCTTTATAATCCTCACATATACATACAGTGGCGAATACGAAAATAGAAGTGGCAATTTAAAAAAAAAAATCTGCAATTTTACCCTTCTTTTTTGTTTTCGATAGTTCAGCAAACGTTTTCTATGAATTTTGTAATTGAAACTATTGAAACCAATCTCAAAAACGTTTTCGGAAAAATTCTTAAATAATATAAAGTTTTACGAAAATTTCAAACTTTTTATTTGGAGCTTTGTGAATTGTTTTGAGTAAGCTGGTTTGCAGTTGAATCAATTAAAGTCTAACAAAGTACAAGTTAACAAAGTTAACAAAACACTCATTGCTTTTTGACATTTTTATTTTTACAAAAGGATTTTTCAAATTATTATAAAAAATAAAACTATGCGCCATTGTTATGGAGGAAAATTAGAAACACTCCTGAGAAAATATCTACGAAATTTAAGGGACTTATAACTTTTACTTTGCTGGACTAAAATTGATTGGGCTACAAAACTGCATACTCGAACGAATTCCGAAAATTCTAAATAAAAAGTTCGAAATTTCCTTTAAATTTTTTTTGGTTTGCATAGTTTCAGTTACAAAATTTAAATAAGCCTTTCTTTGAATTATCGGAAATAAAAAAATAATTCGATTGACAAAATTTGATAAAAATTTCCACTGCTATTTTTGCGTTCGCTGCTGTATATATCGGATAGAGAGAGATATAGAGAAGAGAGCGAGACTGTTAGTTAAAGTTCCGCCACATAAGCAGCTTTTCATATAGATGCGTTTAACACGCGTTGAGTTTATGAGTAGATTGCACGTATTTTTATGGAGAAAGGCAGATCGAGCGACACTAGCGCCATCTGACATGAAAAAGTAGCCATCCTCCAACTTTTGTTGCAAGCAAAGCATAAGAAGAAGAATTTGACATTTGATTTGGCTAAGGGTGTTTTCACACTTTTGAAGTGAAATTATTTTTCCCACTTATTGGTAACTTTTCTAACATTTTCACAGTTAAAATCTGAAATTCAACAAATGAGTAAGAACACAAAATATGTTAGCAAGTATTTTTCTTGTATAGTGTGAATTTGTGTAACAGTGGTTCGCGAAATTTCGTATGTGTATGGGCAAGGCGAAATAAACTTCAATTGTCAAGTCTGAAGTTCCTTTATATTTACAAGCGCAGCATCTTGGTTGATTGTGGCGATGTTATTGGAAAGCATAAGATTGCGCTGAACGCATCTATATGAAAAACTTTATTGTGGCTTGTCCATTATGAGGGCAGCAAAGTTTGAAATAACTTGGCACGTGTTTTGGTGTTGAAACATAACTTTTAATTAACAGAAGATTAATTTTATTTAATGAATCAAATATAATTATGATTGGGTATAAATATAAAGGATTGAGTTGGTAAATTAATATCATTATATTGTGGATTTATTAAATTATTCGGTCATGAAAGATAGTAGTGGTTTTAGCTGGATGTAATTATTATCGTATTTAAAGTATTTAATAATCGAAAACAGAATAAATTCAAGTTTCAATTCTGTTATAAACACGAATTAAATATTGCTAACGTGATAGCCCCCGGAAGGACTTTTTTACAAAGTTACAGCCGCGTACATAAAGATAGCAGTGACATTTTCGCTAATAAAATTTTTTTGCAATATTTTTAGAAAAATCTTATATGAATTTTGTGTCTGAAACTAAACGAAATATCTAAACTATTTTACGAAAATTTCGAAATTTTATTTTAAGTTCTCGAAATTTTCTTGGGAATTACAGTATCCCAATCAATTTTAGCTTCACAAAGTACAATTTATGAGTGTCTAAAAAATCGCATTGAATTTTGAAAACTGGTTTCTCCAAGATTGTTTTAGATTTTCCTCCATGTAAAGAGTAACACATGCCTTTTTTTTTTTAGAAATTTTCATAAAATTTTCTCAAGCTTTCGAATCTTTTCGAAAATGGTTTTTGAGATTGGTTTGCATAGTTTTAGTTACAAAATGCATTGAAGTTTTTTCTTGAAAAAAGAAGAATTTAGGTAAATGAAGAAATTGGAAAAAAAACTCGTCAATGCTATTTTTATGTTCGCTGCTGTATTCAAGAGTTTCAAATTGATATTGTAACGAATTTAGTGCAATTCCCCTTATTTGCAATCTTCTGCTAACGTTCGAATCACTAAACTCTTGAATAAATAACTCCACTACTCAATAATGCAAAAGGGCCTTTATTAAATTTCTTCACAATAACACTACTATTGCTCGCCAGATAGCGTCTTAAATCAAACTAATTGTCATGCCTCTACTGTTGCGGCCTTTTATACTCTGCGATTTCTCGTCTGCATACTTCTAGGCTCTTCCAGAGTTTACTTAGTTACTGCTATAAAATTATAACTACAGATGCACGTGTATAGCTCTCATATGCACGTGTATTTGTGAACGACACTTCCACAATAATAATTGCATACTTTTGGGAGCATCTCAGATAAGATATCTGCATGTGTTTGTGCGTTGCTTCTCCGCTGCGTGTACGTACATATGTGTAGGCATAATGATTGAATTATTGATGTGCATACAAGTCACTGCTTAGCATCGGCTTAGAGATGATAGTATCCCTTAGTGATGCTAATATTCGTTACAATATGTTTCAGCAACATGTGTTGAGACAATGTCTCTCATTACTTTCATTTGTTGTTTCATACTGCTGTAATTCTGTATCTGCTTAAGCAATATTCTGAAGACTTGGTTTATGGTTGCAATCCCAAATCGGGTGGTTTTCAGCGCATAGTGAGATAACCCCCAAAGATTATATTCCATGGTTCAATGAGTGTACCGCAAGCCCCATTTAAAAGTTGTGAAGAGACCAAAGAGGGTTAATTTTCTTGTTTTTATTGTAGGGTGTTCCTGTTTACTGAGTATACTCTGTGTTGTAATAGTAAACGAGCATTTGGTGGAGCTACAATTCAGTGGATGCTGAGTGATTGCTTTGTCAGGGCTATAAAAACAAAATGGCTAGGTAGACTGATTATGTTTTTTGACTACAGGACTACTCTTATTAGATTGATATGTTGAGATGATTTAAGTTTAGACAGAAATTTGCTCATGAAGGCCAATTAGGAGAAGGTCGACCTTCCTTTCCTTATACCGCGGACCATCTGTAGGAGCTAGGGGCTCGTCATTTTACACTGGTTTTGTTACATGGAAGTCAATGTAAGCTGCTCTTTGAGGTACTGGTCTAGTGTAATGCATTGGAAACGGCAGGAATTACCTGTATCTAAGTGTATATGCAACGGAAAGCGCTGTTTTTTATTAGCGAAGTTTTTACTAGTACATGGACAGGCAGAAGGTGGAAGGAGAGTTTTTAGGGGGTTTCTGTCACGATCCCCCTACCACTCAACCCAACCTTACTGACGTCTATCAGATGGTCTACACGCTGAGTATAGTTGAAAAATCGACTTGTCCTCTGAACCAACTAAGCTAAGACGACATATAATTAAATCTCAACCTCATTTTCTATTTTTCGGAAAAGCGAGGTCGCAACACGATTGCTTGAAAAGATTGAGATAGTGTCTAATAAAGTGAAATCTGAAAATTCGAACAGAAACTTCCACCGAATGACGGAAAATGTTTACTCCGTGAAAATTTTTTGAATGAAGAATCCTAGTCAATTTTAAACTTTACTAAAACCATAGTCATGTTATCTAGTGGAAAATATCCTGGAGGGCCCAGGCTCCACAGAAAGAAAGAGCTTGGAAGCCATGGAAGGTTTAACGTGCTCATATCACATCGTTATCGACACAACAAAACTCCACAGAACTTTCGGGGAGTCTCCTAATCGCTTAAGGTCGAAAAAATATGCCTAGGTGGCGCATTAAATTTTTTTCATATTTTTAGGCGCATTGAAATCTCTAGAGAACTACAATGCGAATTTCCGCTCGCGCTAGAGATGAAGTTTCATTAAATCCATCCTCAAATATTTAACGTTTTTTCGTCTCCATGTTTATCATTTCCTCTTAAATTTTTAAAGAAGTCTCGTAAAACATTTGCGATGCATGTTTGATTCAAAAAATGTAAAAGTCACTAAATAGTCGAACTTTTGTTAGCATCCCCGTAAGCGAAGTGTATGTTTTTTGTAAAAACTAGTTGTAAAATTTATAAAATAAGGGTTTTCTAATTTAAATTTTCTTTCTATCCCATCAGCTACTACCTCAGCCATAATACAGCGCTGGTAAAACTGCTCAAGAAGCTTGGATCACGACCCATACCACAATGGCTAAAAGATGATTTATCAACAGGAACGTGATAGCTAGTACAATTTCGAAGGCTACGCAATAAATTACGAAAACAATTCGAATTGGTTTTCGTAAAACTTAAGCAACAAAATGAAATAGAGAACGAGCTGACAAATGACAATGATGACGAAGATGAAGCGCCTAAAAGTATACAGTATAGACATCACAGACGTAAAAGTTGGACGAGATTTTAGTAAAAAAATAATAAGCATAGCAAAAAATAATAGAAAACGAAATTAAGGATGCAAATTGGAAATTGGTAAATTTAAATTAAAGAGTTTGAAAAAAAAAAAATTACTTTAATTTAGTGAGGTTAGGTGCGTATCGTCAATAGAACTACGTTTATGGAAAACGCAATTGAAGTCAATATTTAGCTTTTATTTAATAGCTTAAACTTAATACATCATATGTGTGTATGTGTTATGTATTTACTTTAAGATAACAAAATATGTTATGTGTGTAAGTAGATATGTATACGTATATATATAAATGTTAAAATTATTTACTAAAATTGTAAGTAAAGTTGTATTGTGGCAGTGAACTGTGTTTTATGTAAGTGCTATGTATATAATATATATGTATATGACCATGTATATCATTTAATGACAGCCACATGTATATATAGTGTATAAATATTGTATATGAATGTATAACTTAATTAAGTACATAAATTATATACACATACACATAAAAACAAACAACAATTATGTATCTAAATGAATATTTTTAGTGAAACTTAGTACATATCCTTTAAAAAGTATTTAATAGTAGTTGTTGTTATTGTTAAATGCCCATAACAATAACTGTAATCAGCAGCTTTAATTATGGCGATAATTAATGTATGAAACAAACAAATGTTGCGGCTGGCTGGGCCGCCAAAAGTTATGTTACACTATACAACATACAGATAAGTGCTTTTGGTATAATTTTGTATTATATATATGGGGTATTCCATCCCATTTCGACCAATTTTGAACCCGACCCGAATTGGCTGAAAGTTTTTCTTCTTTTTCTAGCTTACGAAAGACGTTTTTCAGAATTTTTTCAAATATTTTCATCCAACTCAAAAAAAGTTTTGAATTTTTAAAAAAACACCGTTTTTTTTCAAAATGCTATAACTTTTTCAAAAATTGACCGTTTGGGATCTTTTTTTTTTTTAATTTGTTTTTAAATATACTTTTCGGAAAAAATACAAAAAATTTTTAAATTTTTTTTTTTTAATTTTTCAGTTTTTCGAGATTTTTCGAATTTCGCCATTTTTTTTTTTTTTTTTTTTGCTCATAAAGAACTTCAATCAATTCTGCAATCATCCCCACTAATCCCGGAGTGGGCCGATTCTTTTATATTTTTTTTTTTTTATTTAATTGAAAAAAAGATTTTCAAAAATAAAAATTGTTTTTTATCAATTTTATTTATATAACAAAAAAATGTAAGAAAATGATTTTTAAGTATTCTTTCAAAAAATGTCCGCATTGTTTTCACAATACATTTTTCTGAATTCCGAAATTTTCCAGAATAATACTTAAACAGTCCAAAATAATACAGAAATAGCTCTATGAAGTAGCTACTTAATGTTTTTCTTTTACCATTTACATTATTGTCATCATCACAAGGTCCCAAATAGCAAAGTAATATTTCCGAAATGATCTCGAAATAGTCTCAAATTACCCAGAATATTCGCGATTGGATGTTGAAATTAATATCGTTATTATCTCAAAAAGTTTTAGTAAAAATGTCAAAATTATTCCGAATTAGTTACCAAATGGTCCTAAAACAACCCCGAAATGGTCTTGAAATAGTCTCTTAAACAATTGATTAACACATCCGAAATGATCTTGAAATAGAAACAGAAAAACAATAGCAAAATAGTTTCGAAATAGTCCCGCAATGATTCCAAAAAGAGAGAGACTGATAGAGAAAGACTTGAGCTCACTTTGTGCACTCAATTGGTGTCAGTTCAGTAATCGATGAAGAGAGATAGCTGCCGTGGCTTCTTACGTAACGGCCAAAATTGTCTTGGCTGTTAAGCGCCAAATAATGATAAGAACTGATCCCAAATCAGTACTGAAAGTACTTCAGAAAAAGTACCGACGAGAGTTTCTAAATAGTTTGAAATGATCCCAAAGCATTCCTAAAAAATTTCCGAAATATTTCCTCATTTGGCAGCTTTCACCTTTATAGCTCCTAAAAGTATGCAACATAAGTTATTAATAATTTTATTTAAAATTTCAGACCATGTTTTAAGTGTAAACTATTGCAAATAAAACATCATTGAAAAGTTATAAGACCCAAATTATTAAATATTTGTTGCTCTATGAAAATGAAAGCATATTTCCAAAAAAAAAATAAAAATAGTATATTCGAGAGAATTTCTTTTAATGCGCATATCGAATGCCTGAAGCATATTTTAATGAGTTTTATTATTATGAGTAAAGTAAATATTTACATTGAATTGTGTAAATTGGTAAATAAAAAATTTTGTTGCCATAAATGCCCGTTGGTGTGATTTTATGTTATTTTAAAACGATGATTCATTTCTTATTGTGTTATAATTTAATTTGATATATAAATATATATATTTTATTAGTGGGTTAAGTTATAATATGATGGTAATTAAGAGATAAATCGATTCATTCAAGCATTAATCCTGCCAAAAGCAAACATAATAAACAAATTATTTTTTAGCTGCGTTATCTAAATTTAGAAAAAATTTAATTTGGAATTGTAAAAATTAAAAAAAAAATGCTCTTTAAACCGGCTATTGTTTATGTAAAATGGTTTGAAAATTAGTAATATAAATACGATTTTATAGCTATTATTTGTTAAATAAATTAATAAGTCAGATGCATATTAGGGTGTCTCTTTTTTAGTTGAATTTTTCGTTGGCTTTTTCTGGCTTTGAATAGCGAATAAAAATATGTTATAAAAATAAATATTAAGAAAAGGGGGCATACAGCAGCGGTTATAAAAATAGCAGTGGCAGTTTTCTTTTTCAAATTTCGCCATTTAAATTCTTTTATTTTCGATATTGTAACGAAAAACTAATGCATTTTTTAACTGCAATTACGCAAATCCAACTCGAAAACGTTTTCGCAAATATTCGAAAATTCATGAAAATTTTACGAAAATTTCAAACTGTCAATTTTGAGATGTTTTTGAATTTTTATAAGTATGCTATTTTGTAGCCCAATCAATTTAAGTCTCACAAGGTGCAAGTTATAAGTCGCTAAAAATTTGTTTTGAATTTTCACAAGTTTTTTCCGAATATTTTCAAAAAAAAAAACTCGAATTTCCAAAACCTGCATGAAAATTTCGAATTTTTTATTAAGAATTTTTCGAATTCTTTTGAGTACGCATTTCAAATTAAGACTAACAAAGTGCAAGTACTTAGTAAGTCAAAGTTGACTTTTTAAATTTTCAAAAAAAAAAAAAAATCGAATTTTTTCAAACACAATTTCTTGCTTGGTTTGCATAGTTTCAGTAACAAAATTCTTAAATTTTTTCGCTAATTAAAAAAAAAAAGCATTGCTGATACTGCACTGCTAAAAATCCAATGGTACCTAGCGCCGTGTTAAAATTTTCTAATTTTTCTCTAATATGATTAACAAAACAGGAAAATTCAATTGACGAAATTTAATAAAAATTGTTACTGCCATTTCCGTGCTCGTTGCGGTCTGTGTAAGTTTTCAACACTTAAGCTCAATAAGAAGTCTTTTAGAAAGCTATCGCAAAACTCTTTGCTTGGTATGATTTTTCAAAGTATCTCGATTCGTGCGCCACCCAGCGAAACTTTATGTGACAAAGGTATTACACCACATCATCTGAATCACCCTTAAAATTTCAAATCTCTAGCCCACCTACTTAACTATTTCAAAATCGATCAGAGGATTCCACCACCTTTTTTATGCATTTTCTAAAGATCTCTAAATATCTTGTTCTGCTCCAATCTAGCATACGTAGGTTAATCGGTATGCATACCTCTTGAACCAAGCCAAATGACAAAGTTTTTTGTTTTTGCAATACCACTTGCACAGTAAGCCACAATAATATATAAAGTTCCATCATTAACTCTGCAAGGCCAAAATAAGAATTTATGGGCAAGATTTTCTTCTCTTATATTGCATTATATAGCCACCTGATTTAAGCTCAATCCATGACTCGGTTCAAGGTTCTATCACTAACGGTTCAATTTCTATGTGCGATTTATCGGTTACTCGATAGTGCTGACTACTAACTGCTCTTTGTGTATATCACTTGAAGCAAGCACAATTTCAAAATTCTTTTTATTGCAGTATATAGCTACCTATTTGTAGATTAAGGCACACCTTGATTCAAGGTCCTACCGTTAACGGTAAGGCGTAAACTGGATTAATCGGGTTTTCGATAGCTACTGTCTCTTTTTGTATATCTCTTGAACCAAGAAAAATGGCAAAGGTTTTGTTATTGCAATATATAGGTACTTATGTACCTGTAGATTAGCTACCTATTGTAGGTTAATCCACAGTTTTATAAAAATTTCCATCATTAACCATAAAGGAAAAAAATTTAAATTAATTGGTACACAAATAACCCAGCACTTAGATTGCCCTACATCTCTTTAATCGAGCAAGATTTTCGAAATTCTTCTTTTGCATTGTATAGCCACCTGCTTGTAGATAAATGCACAATTTGACCCAAGGTTCTATCATTAACGGTTCAAGCGCTACGTGAGATGTCCGGTTTATGGACAGCTACTGACCACTAAACCGATTATTTTTTATATCTCTTGAAGCAAGCAAAATTTCCAGATTCTTTTTATTGCATTATATAGCTACCTACTTGCAGATTAAGGCACAACTTGATTCAAGGTCCTAATTTTAATGGTTAAGGCGCAAACTGCATTAATCGGATTTTCGATAACTACTGTCCCTCTCTTTAACCGCGACAAATGACAAAGTTTTTGTTTTTGCAATATATAGGTACCTTCTTGTAGATTAACCCACACTTGAACATAAATTTCTATCATTAACCCTTCAGGGCTAAATGAGAATTTATCGGTACGCAAATGACCCAGCGCCAAAAATTGTCTTATATCTCTTACATCAAGAAAGATCTTTAAAGTTTTCGTTTGTAGTAGATTGATCCACAACTTGCTTAAAAGTTCCGTCACTAACCCTTCAAGCGAAAATGGGAATTATCGGTACGCAAATGACCCAGCAACGTTTTTGAGACAAGCGTGCGTATATTGCAACAAGTGACAATCCAACACACTACGTGGCATCTCAAATTGTAAGCACGAAATAGAAAAGAAACTCAGAAACTCGAAAGTTTGACAGGTTATAACCTTGTTCGTAGGAATGGAACATATGTTAACGCGTAGATTAGCTATTGATTAGTATGATCTAAGTCTTTAAAACTGTCAGTATACTAGATCAGAGTTGTTGAAGTACGCAATTTAAGCCGTAGCGCCTTAACCGTGGGTAAATCGGCTTATCTATAACTACAGTTAATTTGTGTATATCTCTTGAACCAAGCCAAATGACAAAGTTTTTGTTTCTGAAAAAAATGAGTACCAACTTGCAGATTAATCCATAATTTGATATAAAGTTCCATCAGTAGCCCTTCAATGCAAAAATTGGAATCTTACGGTACACAAATGACCCAGGCCTAAATTGTCCTATAGATTTGGAATCAAGCAAGTTTTTAAAATATTTTTTTTTGTATTATATAGCTTCCTGCTTGTAGATGAATCCACAGTTTTATATAAACTTCCATCATTAACTTTTCAAGGCAAAAATTGGAGCTTGTCGGTACACAAATGTCCTCGTACCCAAAATGCCTTATATCTTTTGAACCAGAAATATATTCTAAACTCTTACTTTTTATTCATTAAGCCATCTATTTGAAGCCTAGTCCAAAATGGTATTTAAGGTTGTATTGTTAACTGTTCAATCTCTACGTGTGATTTATCGGTATACCGGTAACTACTGCCACTTTGTGTATATCTCCTGAACCACGACAAACAAAAATGTTTTTGTTTTTGCAATACATAGGTACTCACCTGTAGATTAACCCGCAATCTGACATAAATTTCTATCATTAACCATTCTGGGTAAAATGTCAGTTTATCGGTACACAAATGACCAAGCGCCCAATATATAGGGCGTATCTTTTGAATCAATCAGGTGTTTTTAATCTTTTTTTTGTATTATAAAGCTCTCTTCTTGTAGATTAGTCTACAACTTGATTAAAAGTTCCATTATTAACCCTTCAGGGCAAAAATGGGAACTATCAGTACACAAATGACCCAAGCATTTAGATTGCCCTATATCTCTTGAACCGGGCAAGAATTTCGAAACTCTTGTTTCGCGTTATATAGACACGTGCTTGTAGATTAATGCACAATTTGATTCAAGGTTCTATCATTAATGGTTCAAACGCTACGTGAGATATCCGGTTTATCGACAGCTACTGACCACTAAACCGATTATTGTGTATATCTCTTGAAGCAGCATTAATTTCCATTTTTTTTTTTTTTGTTACATTATATTGCTACCTACTTGTATATCAAGGTGCGACTAGTTTCAATATTCTATCGTTAACGGTTAAGGCGCAAACTGCATTAATCGGATTTTCGATAAATACTGTCCCTCTCTTTAACCAACATAAATTAAAAAGTTTTTGTTTTTGCAATATATAGGTATCCACCGGTAGATCAACCCACAATTTGACATATATTTCTGTCATTAACCGTTCAGGAGGAAACGGGAATTTATCGGTTCACAAATGACCCAGCACATAAATTGCCCTATATCTCTTCAACCAAGCAAGACTTCCTAAACTTTATTGTTGCAATATATAGGTACCTATGTTCAGATTATGACACTATGGCCTGCCTTGGTTCAAGAGATATACAAAATTTAACTGCTGGGTCATTTGTGTGCCGATAATTCCCATTTTCGCCTTGAAGGGTTAATGAAGTAACTTTTAATCAAGTTCTGGATCAATCTACAAGAAGGGAGCTTTATAATGCAAAGGACAACTTTATAGATCTTGCTTGGTATAAGAGATATAGGACAATTTAGGTCATTTGTGTACCGATAAATTCTCATTTTGTCCTGAAGGGTAAATGATAGAAATTAATGTCAAAGTGTGGGTTAATCTACAAGAAGGTACCTATATATTGCAAAAACAAAAACTTTGTGATTTGTCTTGGTTAAAGAGAGGTACAGTAGTTATCGAAAATTCGGTTAATGCAGGTTGTGCCTTAACCGTTAAAAGTAGGACGTTGAGTCAAGTTGTGCCTTAATCTACATGTAGGTAGCTACATAAAGGATTAAAAATAATTTTGAAATTTTGCTTGCTTCAAGAGATATACACAATAATCGGTTTAGTGTTCAGTAGTTGTTGATAAACCGGATATCGCACGTAACGCTTGCACCGTTAATGATAGAACCTTGAATCAAATTGTGCATTAATCTACAAGCACGTGTCTATATAACGCGAAACAAGAGTTTCGAAATTCTTGCTCGGTTCAAGAGATATAGGGCAATCTAAATGCTTGGGTCATTTGTGTACTGATAGTTCCCATTTTTGCCCTGAGGGGTTAATTGCAGAAATTTATGTCGAAGCGTGGATTAATCTACATTAAGTAGCTATGTGAACGCAAACAAAAAAATTTTGAAATGTTGCTTTGTTTAAGAGATATACACAAAAATCAGTTAGTAATCACCACTGATCGAGCAACCGATAAATCGCACGTAGAAATTGAACCGTTAGTGATAGAACCTTGAACCAAGTCGTGGACTGAGCGTAAATTAGGTGGCTATATAATGCAGTACAAGAGTTTCGAAAATCTTGCTCGTTTCAAGAGATTTAAGGCGATTCAGGTACTGGATCATGTGTGCCGATAAATTTTATTTTTGACCATGAAGGGTTATTGATGCAACTTTATATCTGATCGGGGCTTACTGCGGAATTGGGTACATATATATAAAAACAAAAACTTTGTCATTTGACTTGGTTCAAGAGATATATACAAATCGATAGTAGTTACTCGATAAACCGATTAACCTACGTACGCTAGATTGGTGCAGAACAAGATATTTAGAGATCTTTAGAAAATTTATAATAAAAGGAGGTGGAATCCTCTGATCGATTTTGGAATAGTTAAGTATGTGGGCTAGAGATTTGAAATTTTAAGGGTGATTCAGATGTTGTGGTGTAATCACATAAAGTTCCGCTGGGTGGCGCACGAATTGAGATACTTCGAAAAAGCGTACCAAGCAAAGAGTTTCGCGATAGCTCTCTTAAAATCTTCTTATTGAGCTAAATATTTGAAATTTTACACAGAAGGAAACGACCACGGAAATGGCAGTGGCAATTTTTATCTATTTTCGTTAATTAAATTCTACTTTTTTATACTCAGTTGAGCAGAGCTCACAGAGTATATTAAGTTTGATTGGATAACGGTTGGTTGTACATATATAAAGGAATCGAGATAGATATAGACTTCCATATATCAAAATAATCAGGATCCAGAAAAAATTTGATTGAGCCATGTCCGTCCGTCCGTCCGTCCGTCCGTTAACACGATAACTTGAGTAAATTTTGAGGTATCTTGATGAAATTTGGGTTGTAGGTTCCGGAGCACTCATCTCAGATCGCTATTTAAAATGAACGATATCGGACTATAACCACGCCCACTTTTTCGATATCGAAAATTTCGAAAAACCGAAAAAATGCGATAATTCATTGCCAAAGGCGGTTA
Source organism: Eurosta solidaginis (assembly GCF_040869045.1). Classification (NCBI taxonomy): domain Eukaryota; kingdom Metazoa; phylum Arthropoda; class Insecta; order Diptera; family Tephritidae; genus Eurosta; species Eurosta solidaginis. Next base: position 202,755,888 of record NC_090323.1, on the reverse strand, counting down.
AAGCGATGAAACTTGGTAGATGGGTTGACGTTATGACGCAGAATAGAAAATTAGTAAGATTTTGGACAATGGGCGTGGCACCGCCCACTTTTACAAGAAGGTAATTTAAAAGTTTTGCAAGCTGTAATTTGGCAGTCGTTGAAGATATCATGATGAAATTTGGCAGGAACGTTACTACTATTACTATATATGTGCTAAATAAAAATTAGCAAAATTGGATGAAGAACACGCCCACTTTTTAAAAAAATTTTTTTTTAAATTCAAATTTTAACAAAAAATTTAATATCTTTACTGTATATAAGTAAATTAAGTCAAAATTCAACTCCAGTAATGATATGATGCAACAAAATACAAAAATAAAAGAAAATTTCAAAATGGGCGTGGCTCCGCCCTTTTTCATTTAGTGTGTCTAGAATACTTTTAATGCCATAAGTCGAACAAAAATTTACCAATCCTTTTGAAATTTGGTAGGAGCATAGATTCTATGACGTTAACTGTTCTCTGTGAAAATGGGCGAAATCGGTGGAAGCCACGCCCAGTTTTTATACACAGTCCACCGTCTGTCCTTCCGCTCGGCCGTTAACACAATAACTTGAGCAAAAACCGATATATCTTTACTAAACTTAGCCCACGTACTTATCTGAACTCACTTTATGTTGGTATAAAAAATGGCCGAAATCCGACCATAACCACGCCCACTTTATCGATATCGAAAATTACGAAAAATGAAAAAAATGCCATAATTCTATACCAAATACGAAAAAAGGGATGAAACATGGTAACTGGATTGGTTTATTGACGCAAAATATAACTTTGGAAAAAACTTTGTAAAATGGGTGTGACACCTACCATATTAAGTAGAAGAAAATGAAAAAATCAACAGCCCTTGGAATCTTGGCAGGAATACTGTTAGTGTTATTGAATATATAAATAAATTAACAGTACCCGACAGATGATTTTCTGGATCACCTGATCCACATTTGGTCGATATCGCGAGAACGCCTTCACATATACATCTAAGGGCCACTCGCTTTCAAAACCCTCATCAATACCTTTAATTTGATATCCATATCGTACAAACACATTCTAGAGTCAACCCTGGTCCACCCTAATGGCGATATCTCGAAAAGGCGTGCACCTATAGACCTAATGCCCACTCCCTCTTAAAATGCTCAGTAACACCTTTCGTTTGATACCCATATCGTAAAAACATTCTAGAGTCACCCCTGGCCCACCCTAATGGCGATATCTCGAAAAGGCGTCCACCTATAGACCTAATGTCCACTCCCTCTTAAAATGCTCAGTAACACCTTTCCTTTGATACCCATATCGTACAAACATTCTAGAGTCACCCCTGGCCCACCCTAATGGCGATATCTCGAAAAGGCGTCCACCTATAGACCTAATGCCCACTCCCTCTTAAAATGCTCAGTAACACCTTTCGTTTGATACCCATATCGTACAAACATTCTAGAGTCACCCCTGGCCCACCCTAATGGCGATATCTCGAAAAGGCGTCCACCTATAGACCTAATGCCCACTCCCTCTTAAAATGCTCAGTAACACCTTTCGTTTGATACCCACATCGTACAAACATTCTAGAGTCACTCTTGGTCAACCTTTATGGCGATATCTCGAAAAGGCGTCCACCTATAGAACTGAGGATTACTCCCTTTTAAAATACTCATTACCACCTTTCATTTGATACCCATATCGTACAAACACATTGGCCCACCCTAATGGCGATATCTCGAAAAGGCGCCCACCTATAGACCTAATGCCCACTTTCTCTTAAAATGCTCAGTAACACCTTTCGTTTGATACCCATATCGTACAAACACATTCCAGAGTCACCCCTGGCCCACCCTAATGGCGATATCTCGAAAAGGCGTCCACCTATGGACCTAATGCCCACTCCCTCTTAAAATGCTCAGTAACACCTTTCGTTTGATACCCATATCGTACAAACACATTCTAGAGTCACCCCTGTCCTACCCTAATGGCGACATTTCGAAAAGGCGTCCACCTATAGACCTAATGCCCACTCCCTCTTAAAACGCTCAGTAACACCTTTCATTTGATTCCCATATCGTACAAGTAGAGACACCCCTGGTCCACCTTTATGGCGATATCTTGAAACGGCGTCCACCTAAGGAACTAAGGATCACTCCTTTTCAAAATACTCATTAACAGCTTTCATTTGATACCCATATCGTACAAACATATTCTAGAGTCACCCCTGGTCCACCTTTATGGGGATTTCTCGAAAAGGCGTTCACTTATAGAACTAAAGCCCATTCCCTTTTAAAATACTCATTATCACCTTTCATTTGATACCCATATCGTACAAACACATTCTAGAGTCAGCCCTGGTCCACCTTTATGGCGATATCCCTAAATGGCGTCCATCCATAAAACTATGGCCTACTCTCTCTTAAAATACTCTTTAATACCTTCCATTTGATACACATGCCATACAACCACATTCCAGGGTTACCCTAGGTTCATTTTCCTACATGATTTTCCTTATTTTGTCTCCGTAGCTCTCAACTGAGTATGTAATGTTCGGTTACACCCGAACTTAGCCTTCCTTACTTGTTGTTATTTGTTATTGATAATATAAAAATATTAGAAAATGTGCACACGGTGACGGTTACTAAGGCTTATATTATTATTATTATGTTGCTATCTACCTGTATATCAAGGTGCTATTTGTTTCTATATTCTATCGTTAACGGTTAAGGCGCAAACTGCATTAATCGGATTTTCGATAACTACCAAGACAAATGACAACGTTTTTGTTTTTGCAATATATAGGTACCTTCTTGTAGATTAACCCACAAGTTGACACAAATTTCTATCACTAACCCTTCAGGACAAAATGACAATTTATCGGTACACAAATGACCTAGCGCCTAAATTGTCGTATATCTCTTATACCAAGCAAGATCTATAAAGTTTTCCTTTGCATTATAAAGCTCCTTTCTTGTAGATTGACAAAAAACTTGATTAAAAGTTCCATCATTAACCCTTCAAGGCGAAAATGGGAATTATCGGCACACAAATGACCCAGCAGTTAAATGTTGTATATCTCTTGAACCAAGGCAGGGCATAGTGTTTTAATCTGCAAATAGGTACCTATATATTGCAACAATAAAGTTTAGGAAATCTTGCTTGGTTGAAGAGATATAGGGCAATTTATGTGCTGGGTCATTTGTGAACCGATAAATTCCCGTTTCCTCCTAACGGTTAATGACAGAAATATATGTCAAATTGTGGGTTAGTCTACAGGCTGATACCTATATATTGCAAAAACAAAAACTTTGTAATTTATATTGGTTAAAGAGAGGGACAGTATTTATCGAAAATCCGATTAATGCAGTTTGTGCCTTAACCGTTAACGATAGAATATTGAAACTAGTCGCACCTTGATATACAAGTTGGTAGCAATATAATGTAACAAAAACAAATTGGAAATTAAGGTTGCTTCAAGAGATATACACAATAATCGGTTTAGTAGTCAGTAGCTGTCGATAAACCGGATATCTCACGTAGCGCTTGAACCATTAATGATAGAACCTTGAATCAAATTGTGCATTAATCTACAAGCACGTGTCTATATAACGCGAAACAAGAGTTTCGAAATTCTTGCTCGGTTCAAGAGATATAGGGCAATCTAAATGCTTGGGTCATTTGTGTACTGATAGTTCCCATTTTTTCCCTGAATTGTTAATAATGGAACTTTTAATTAAGTTGTAGACTAATCTACAAGAAGAGAGCTTTATAATACAAAAAAAAAGATTAAAAACACTCGATTGATTCAAAAAGATATAGGGCGTATTAGCGCTTGGTCATTTGTGTTCCGATAAACTGACATTTTACCCAGAATGGTTAATGATAGAAATTTATGTCAGATTGCGGGTTAATCTACAGGTGAGTACCTATGTATTGCAAAAACAAAAACATTTTCGTTTGTCGTGGTTCAGGAGATATACACAAAGACCGGTATACCGATAAATCACACGTAGAGATTGAACCCTTAACAATACAACCTTAAATAAAATTGTGGACTAGGCTTCAAGTAGATGGCTTAATGAATACAAAATAAGAGTTTAGAAAATCTTTCTGGTTCAAGAGATATAGGGCATTTTGGTTACGGGGACATTTGTGTACCGATAAAGCTCCAATTTTTGCCTTGAAAAGTTAATGATGGAACTTTATATCAAACTGTGGATTCATCAACAAGTAGGAAGCTATATAATACAGAAAAAAAAATATTTTAAAAACTTGCTTGATTCCAAATCTATAGGACAATTTAGGCCTGGGTAATTTGTGTACCGTAAAAATTCCAATTTTTGCATTGAAGGGCTATTGATGGAACTTTATATCAAATTATGGATTAATCTGCAAGTTGGTACTCATTTATTTCAGAAACAAAAACTTTGTCATTTGGCTTAGACTGTAGTTATCGATAAGCCGATTTACCCACGGTTAAGGACGCTACGTCTTTTAAATTGCGTGCTCCAACAACTCTGAACTCTGTATCTATTCTAGATACTTTCTAAAGGACATAGATCATGTTTACAATAGCTAACCATTTGTCCCATCCCTACGAACAAGATTATAACCTGTCAAACTTTCGAGTTTCTTTTCTATTTCGTGTTTCCAATATGAGATGCCACTCTAGAGGTGGTACTTTGTACATGAAAAAAAATTTTTTTCATAATTACCGATTATGGTAAAAACATAGTTTATGCCAAAATGGCGGAGAAGAAGAGGAATCGAAACTGCCTCTCTATATTTCCATTATGCGTATACTTAGTAAAGCATCAACCAAATTACCTGGTCAAAAAGTTAACATACATTTTTTGTATGAGAACGTTCCATGTATTGTTTTTAACGATTTCTTGACCCCTCAAACCTTTCAGCCTGCAGCTTTTAGACGCCTCTTGTGTCTGAGGTTCATTGAATTGATTTTTTACCGCCAGGGACGGCGCTATATTGCGCTGCGCGCTCTTTCGGACAGATACGGCCAATCCTATGTGTAGTGTGTTGGATTGTCAAACGTTGATATGTACGTACGCTTGTCTCAAAAATAGACTAGGGTTTTTTGATGTTGCGTATTTTGCCATGGCGTAGCAAATGCATACTAGCTGTATAATTTTTTGGCGTTTTGTGTAAAAATACTACACCAGTTTGCAAATACAACGATGCTAGAACATTTGCACAAAATCCTGAACTGCAGCTTACGATCAGGTGCAAATGGTCGTGCATCGTTGCATTGCAAATATATATTACATCAAACATCTTGCGTTTAGAATGCAATCCACAAAGAACACTTTAGGCTAAATTACGAACAAATTTGTTTTAGGTAATTCGCGATTCACGATTTTTTTTTACATTTTCTTACCTATGTGATCTTCACTTAAGTCGTGTCTCGTAGGGTTTTTTTCGTTTGTTGATTGTTATGGTATTGTTATGATGATTTACTAAGGTCGCTCATGATCTGGTGCATTTTCATGCAATTGCATAACTTTGTCACCTCATATGCAATTAATCGTGAACTGCCTTTTTTGCAGTCAGAGCCTAAACATTCACTAATCTATTTGTAATTAGCAAAAAACAAATGTAAGCTAAAAATAATAAATTAAAAAACTACTAAAACAACAACTACATACCATGTAATTATTTAGCATAGCAAATAAGTAAATGTAATAAAAACGGTAAAACTATAAAAAAAAAATAAATAAAAAAATTAATCAGATAAATCATTAAAATGGAAGCGCTAATTGTAACAATTGCATCATAGACTAATTAAGTGTAAATGTATGCAAGTATGTAAGTTTAACGCTTATAAAGTAACAAAACATAAACACGCAGCTTGTAGAAAATGTAAGATAAATAAAAGTAACAAAAACCTATTCATAAAGTGACAATAAAAAAACAAAAAACGATTAATTTAATGAATAAAAAGAAATTAACTATTGAACAAGTAAAATGAAAAATGCATTTTTACTCGGGCGATAACGAGACCACAACTGACATTTATTGTGCTCTTGAAGGGCCTTAGATCTACCTTACCGTATGGTTTACCTTATTAAATTTTTGGCTACACTAATTTCTTCGCTGGCAACACTGTATAAATGGAAATATGCATGATTTGCGTAGTAGGTCTACATAATTGAGCAAATAATAGCTCTCTTGGGGACGGAACCCGCTTCATTTTAGGTTGGCCTCCTTCACTATTTATGTTTAACCTATTTAAATGATGTTTTCGGAGTAATTTTTTAACAACAAATAAAACAGTTAATTTAAATTCTTCAAGCAGTCCCAAAAGTGAAGCTTCCCCGAACATTTTATACAAATATTCTGATATTCCTCGTAGCTGTACGAAAATTGTTATTAAGAAGTTATATAATTCCACTCGGGGTTGTGTTTTGGTGAATATTTCTGTTGTTCCTTATGCGAAGCATGCTTTGACATACATAATCAGGGCTGTCATGGAATCCAAGCCGGTTTTGCGTTTTGTCGGAATTACAAACCAATATTGATTTAAATTGGTGTCATAAAACCGTATTGGTTTTGCTCTTTTCGAATGTAAATAAAAGCGATGTTCGAATCAGCTGTTTTGCAGTGTTATCTGTTCACCGGCAATTTTGATGTTAATTTTTTTTGGCAATATTTTATAAAATAATTGTTTTGTGCATTTAAACAGAAATGAATTGTGGGTTTCTAACTATTTGCAGTTTCATTGCATACTATCACATAAACAAAGAGGCTTTCCGATTTGTATTGGTCACCATTGAAGGACGCTTAACTGGCTCGCAAGTTCTGCCAGTGCTCCAACTAGCAGCTGCGTTACGATTTTTAGCTGAAGGATCCTATCAAAGATCAGTTGGCAAAGATTCTAGCATCAGTGCAGGTAGAAACACGATGTCAACTATTTTAGATGATGTGCTTCGTGAAGCCCTTCGCAATATCTGGATGTTTCTCCATAAATTCAATCAAAATACTGTTTTGCATTGAATTTTTATGCTTTCCCCTATTAAGAATGAATATATATGTATATTTGCATTTATTTTTATAAAATAACCCTTTATTTACTTACATATTTAGAAAATATTCAACTGTAAGAGAAAAACAACTATGAGAAAATGAAATCCAATGGCATTTAACTGATTGGTTTGTTTCCGATAGCAAAATCGATATTATCGAATTCTGTGACAGCTAAAACCGACATTAATTCCAACCGATAACAGTGGATTTCATAACACCAGAGTAATTTCTTTGTCGTTTTTAAATCCGATTCCGACAAAAATTGGATTCCATGACAGCCCTGAATACTTCCACTTTTCTTTCTTATCATACTACGTCGAATTTTAGTTCGAGTCGCTGAACTGTCGAATTATTTACTGAAATATTCGGTATAGCATACTTTATTTACAACACTACTATGGTAGTAGTACTTCACAATTAAATTACACACGTGCTTCACTTTCAGCGTGGTAAAATCAAACTTTTTGACTATTCCTCAGCTTGTGCTAAAATAACAAATGAAAAAGTAAACACCACATTATACAAACAAATATCGCACTCTATGAGTCTCCTAGCACCTGTCAACCATTCCATTGTCCGGGGGCTTACTGTACAGGTAGGCTAAGAATTATGTAGTAAATACTGAGTTACCCTAAAACTTTTCGTTGAATAGCACGGACTTGGTTATTTATAGAGTTCATCGAAGCGCCCGCTGAGAACCTACAGGGTTCTTTAATCCCTGTTATTCAGCAGAATTAATGTTGAACATTTATGTTATCTTGCTTCAAATCAGGCATGCTTAACGAACGAAACGATATCATTTCGTTACGATAATCAACGTTAATAAACGAAACGAAGTCATTTCGTTTCGTTTATTAACGTTAAGAACGACAAATTAACGTTAATTTGACGATCTTAACGTTAATAAACGAAACGAAGTGACTTCGTTTCGTTTATTAGCGTTGATTATCGTAACGAAATGATATCGTTTCGTTCGTTAAGCATGCCTGCTTCAAATATTTATGTACCCGTATTCGTGCCCAGTAATAACGTGGCGGCGAGTAGCAAAAGGTATGACAAAAGCACTGTCTATTCGCGAGTAACCACCCTGTATCGCATAAAAAGCTTTGGTGTTCAAAAATTAGGTCATATAGCTTTTAGAGTAAATTTTTTTACTTAAAGAGCTTTATATATCCTTATAATGGTGAAAAAGCTCGTGGTATATACTTAATTTTATACTTGAACTTTGCAAATATGTGTCTTCAGTAAAAGTAGACAGACAGGAAAATAATTATAGTTAGAAATCTTTGTTATGGTAATTGCTTTATAGGGAACTTTTTGTTGTGACATGGTTCTCTATTCAAATCCGATAACTACCTTATTTGCTGGCAGTTAATATTAGCTTAACAAACATATCTAAAGAAGAAAATAAGGTTGTTAAGTTTGCTTAAATCTTTCAGCTGTCATTTTTTTGGAACCTGTTCCTTTTTGCAACCAACGAATTAGTAACTTTTTCAAGTTGTCGTGGAAGCACAACGTAGAGGCGTACATGGGCTTTATCGCCCTCTCTTTCTCATTGGTCATTTACAGCGATTGTAAAGCCTATCCTATACTATGGAGTCTTTGTTTGGTGGACAGCCACACAAAAGCGAACCTACTTCAAAAAAGAGGGGTATGTAGACTATCAATGCTCAGCATTACGGGAGCCCTGAAAATAACCCCGACGGCTGCACTATATGCCATTCTGCACATTCCACCTGTAGACCTAGTGGCAAAGATCAGAGCGCTAACAACTGCAACGAGGCTCAGCGCCTCTACTACTTGATTTCGTATGTGCGCTACGAAGGAGCTCTTAGAGCCACTAGTGGTGGATGGTTGGCACAAGGGTGCCCAAATGACGGACGAGGCGATAACGTGTAAACCTATGGTTTTAAAGTATTGGATGAAGTGGGACCTGCTGTATACTGTGCTAACAATGGAATAAAAGAACGTCAACTTTTTATTGACAATTGAACATAGAATCTAAAAATGTGTTAGAGTGTAAGCAATCCCTGGAAGGAATCAATATAGGGAGAAGCATATATCTTTAGTGAGTCGTAGGGCATATGGGAACAGATTAGAATGAAAAAGCGAATGAACTAGCTAAAAAGGACACAGATGTCCCAATTAGATTGTGCGATATGGGCACAAGACGAGAGTTGCACACGATCGACCAAGCGAGAAGGGCGTGGATCCAAGCGCGGGACTGCAAAGTGTCTAAGATCATGTGTAGGTCTTAAAACCTTAGACTAAAAAAGTGACTCCTATCATTGAAAAGAGAGGACTGTAGACTCATGGCGAGAAACGATCGAGCACGTTTTGTGCTGGTATCCGACGCTTGCCAGTATTCCGAAGGACTAAAAATAGGTACGCTTAGAGTGTCTAAAATGATAACATAGCCCAATATTACTTGCAACGCTGCCTTCGAAATATGAGACAACTTGAGGTTCCTTCTTATGCTTCACTAATTTAATTTAAAGGGTTTTAGTAATCAACGAGAATAATACTCCTTTTGTTTGTATAAAGGAAGTGATTACTAATTTTTTGATGCACTTCTGAATAGATTTTGCAACCCCTTCATTTATTTATCTAACTCTTCTTATCAGAACGATAGGATATCTTTAGGTACGAATACATATATATCTTGTTCAACCTCCATATTTAAAGACTTCTATTCCTGATATGAGGGTGAGGATATTGCAGAACATGTCACTTGCTTCTTCAGATTAGGTATTTTGCTAATCCGCATAAGCATTCAGTAAAATCGTTTGCTTACTTAAGGTTCGAAGTATTTACCAAACAAATTTTGAAATTAAATTGTTCAAATTTGAAATCAGACTTTTGTAAATAAATTACAGGATTAAATTTGATAATAATCAGGTCAAGGATCAAGGATTACCCACAACAAGTGGCATAAACGACAGCGAAAATATTAGTGCTCGAAATCTTTAGTGGAATAAAATAATCCACATTTTGCGGCGAAAATCAGAGTCCATCACTGCTTAGACAACGAAACTTTTAGGGGACCTTCTAAGTATTTGGAGAATTGTTCTGTGGTAACTTTTTGACCAAAAGTACATTAAGTGAAGTAGAAGGAGATGAATTTAAGTTTTTGCCTCGGTATTCTAAAAATTAATTACAAGACAAACGTGGGTAAATACGATATTTTTGTGTTTCTGTTCTTCCACGGGGGAGTGGTGTACCATGGTATTTAGAACACAATTTTGCATAAATAAAATATTTTTAAACTCTAGATATTAAGACCAAATGATTGCTTCAATATTTATTTAAGTAGGTTTAAGGCTGTAATTATTATTTTATTTTTGAAAAAAAAAAAATATTGTTGGACTTGCCTTAACTATTTTTGTCCGAAATAAAGGATAGAACTCAGTAGTTTTGCAAGTAATATTGTATTTATGAAAAAATTTGTATAACACGCACAGCAAATGAGCTGGTTTGTACCAAAACTGTTCAATAGATACAGCTCTACTGTTGTTCCATCCCTAATGCTCGAAATATATAAGAGAAAGCTTGCGAGAGTGTAGAAATGTAAGAGCGTAAAAGCTTCTACCAACCGCACTGCAATAAATGCAAGTATCTCGTGTATGATTTTCTTTTACAGCTGCCTAGCGAATAATCATACATATGTACATATATACAAAGATACATTCAACATAGACCGGTTTCGCTGGCACCACGTGCTATCGTATCTAAAGTTTGTTGCTGAATCACTAAATTGAGGTGCTACAAAGTTTAAGAAAGTTTACCAAGTTCTAAGAAAATAGCAGGCATGCTTAACGAACGAAACGATATCATTTCGTTACGATAATCAACGCTAATAAACGAAACGAAGTCACTTCGTTTCGTTTATTAACGTTAAGATCGTCAAATTAACGTTAATTTGACGTTCTTAACGTTAATAAACGAAACGAAATGACTTCGTTTCGTTTATTATCGTTGATTATCGTAACGAAATGATATCGTTTCGTTCGTTAAGCATGCCTGGAAAATAGTATGAATACACATACATACTAGTTATTGCCACACCGTCATTTAACGCGCGTTTAATATTAGCTTATAGCTAAATTCTGTTCAACCGAAAGATAACACAATCAGTAGGAAGCGACCGATGGTAACCCAATAAACATTTTTGTCAATTCTCAGTTTGAGATACATTTGAGAATCAGTCCATTTCTCACATTTCAAACGTTAGTTTTCAAATGCATTTCAAATAACCGTTGATAGCATTCTCAAGCTAAAAGGCACATTTGTAATATGGAAGTTTTCTTTATTTTCAAATTGAGAATTTTTGGGTTCTCAACTTGTTCTCAAACGAGAATAAAGCGGAACGAAATCGAATCCACTGTTGTGCCACTTTCGGTATGCAAATTTATTATTTGCCTCACTTCACTTTTGACTCGTTTAGATTTATGCATAATGTAGTACAGTATCTCTTAATATTATTAAAATGTATAAAAAAAAGGACGTGTGGCACTCGTGGACTGCCGCGGTAAAGCTACTGCATATTATCAACTTATGCAATTATAATATTTATGCAACATTTTGTTTTCTTTGATATTAATTCAAGTTTTGTCTTTGATATTAATTCAAGTTACACTTTTTAAGCGTGTTGACCGATAAGAAAATAGCTTAAAATTTTTTTAAATATTTAAATTTAACTTTAACTTTATGATAGAGATCCAATTTTATGTATTTGGCCTGTTGCTAACACCGAACCTTTTTCGAACCTTTTTTGACAAATATTCGTTACGGTTTTTTTTTTTATTTAGTCGCCAAGCCCGCGATAAAATCTATCCAATAGCTTAATACTTTCTTATTTTTTCACTTTTTGTCCAACCTCACTCAATAAAATCCCTTGTTTACATTTCCAGCTAAAATGCAAATTAGAGATCGACGAATTAACAACGGCACTATCGACGACACTATCGATAGCATTGATGTAAAATAAGCATGTTGTACTATGTTTTATTTTATTTTTGGGTTTCATGAACACTTATTATGTATAAAATTTAGACACATTGGCGCAAAAAGTATTCACATTATTATTAACGAAAATATTCCATGATATCAACGGTTTTCAACCAGAATGGAACGAAATCCAAGTATATCTAAAACCATTATCAAGTTGAAGAACAACGTTTGACAAAAAGTTGAGAGAATATTTAGCATCAAATGATTAATAATACTGAATATCAAACTGAGAATCAATGTTTTTCTCAAACAATTGAGATTTTTGTTTTCAGTGTTTGTTGGGAAATGCCAAACAATATGAAAAAGACTTCGCCGGCAAGAGATTACGTTGACACTGTAAACGAGCGAATCGTCACAATTGGCATCAAGGCATGTTCCTGTAACATCTCGTTTATCAGCGACTATACGCAAACGGATGATAGCACCGGCATGGATATGGTTCTTCAGTCCTAATAAAATAATTTAAAAAAAATTTTTTTAAGTTAAACGGTTTTATTGAAAACAATACTTACATTAAGTAGTAATAATACTAAAAGATAGAAAATAATTCTAGGGCGTTGATCAGACAATTAAATAAAAGCGTGAAACTTCTAAAAATATGAGGCGTAGCATAACCTGATTAAGGTTCAGTTGGTCTTACTTATGACTATCAATAGAAATTTGACGCGTCCAACTCTTTTATTTATGTAATTGTCTGATCAACGCCCTAGATTGATGTGGAGTGTGATGACTAGTATCTAGGACCTAACTAATTATTTTCTATCTTTTAGATTTTAGATTTTCGCAAAGATGCTGTAGCGTCCATTATTCTGAGCTCAAATCTGACATTAATCTGATTCATCATTTTAGAGTTATTGGGATTTCGATCAGGGATTTCATTTTTTTTTGGATGGGCAGGTCCGCCCATCTCCGTCTCTCTCTCTCTGAAATTTATGGAAATTGCAACAAATAGTCCTTGGACATCGATTTTTTGCTCAGAAAATTATTTGGAAGTGGCTATGTGTTCAGAAGTTCCGGATAAGTAAATTAAAAAATAAAAAATAAAACCAACAAGAACCCAAGGAAGAACAACAATAACAGGAAAGAAAACAACATTTCCGGGTAAATCCTTACATTAGCACACAATTGCTATAGCTCGTCCAAAAATATTTGAAATTTTTCAAAGTCCTATTTATAAAGTATATTTTACATTTCTTTCTTATATTTTAAATGAAATAAATAATGTGAATATAGAAATGCAGTCTGAAGATATTCACATACATTTACTCATTACCAAATTAAAAATTTTATAAAAAAAAATTATTTAGCCTCCAGTCCAATTTGGATGTTAAGTATTGATTCAGACGAAAATCACTTAACCCCAGATTTAGTTTACTGCGGTGTTAATGTGGATATTATTCTGTCAAACAACTTTTCGAAAAAAAGTAGTATTTTAATTTGTGTTAGAAAGTTTCCTGACTGAAAACAGTTTTTGGATAAAGAAGCAAATTCACTTCCGAAGGCTTTTGGTACATTTTTGGCTCATTTGGTAGATTTTTTTCCTCGTTTGGTACAAAATGAAAAAAAAAAAACTTATCATCCCTGGTCCAAACATCTTGACAGCCAACCAACCCACAAACAAAAAAGCTCCCAAAAGCTCTCTGACAACACCGCATACAAACAAATGACGTTAGTGAAAGCAGTTCATGATAAATTTCAAGCAAAAGAGAACTTTCAGTTGTTCGCCAACGTTCTAGTGAGTGTGTTGGTGACACTTACTTCAAGTAAGGTCGTGAAGCAGAAACTGAACAAAGCCGCGGCATTTTAGATAGTAAAACGTGAAGTGCAACAAAAAAAAAACGCAGACGAGCTAAAAAGCAAGCAAATTATCAAATGTGAGCTCAAACCAGTGTCAGTGCCAGTGCCATTTGAGCTCCCCGGTGTTTGAATTTGTTATTTTAGTGCTGCTGCTACATAAAAGCGTACATAAATAATATATTTAGAAAGTGTGTGTCTATGCGTATGTGAAATGTGTTTGTGCGTGGCTAAAGTAAAGTAAAAAGAAGCAAAGTGGGCAAATTGTGCGAATAAGCGCAGCAGCTAAAAATTGTTGGGCTAGGAAAGTTATATTCCTATATTTGTTGCAACAAAGAATTTACTTGAAAGAAGTGCAAAATTTTTCCTGTTTGTGTGTAGTTCTTGTAAATTTGTTTAAAAAAGAAAAAATTAGTTAAAACCGAACCTTACTCAATTAGAAATCGTTTAACATCGTCGTCATATGGAAAATCGTGAAGTGAAGTTAACGTTTATTTGTTTTTGCATTCGTTGAATGTAGACGGCGCGTCTAGTAGTGCTGCCAGGAAAAAGACGAAAAAGATAAAAAAAAACCGAAAAATAAAAAAATCATAAAAAAGGGGGCGTGGGTGTAAGCGGGTGTGTTGCTGTTACTTGTGTAGTTATTAGAGAATTAATTTTGTGTTTGTACGCAAAATATGGCGCCGGGCGTATGCGTAACAAGTTTCCGTATGTTAATACGACGTATGGAGTTAAGCAGTCATTTGTGTCGTGGATTGCGTCTCACACCGAGCGGGCCATATTTAATGGTAAGTAAGGGTAAAAGGCCAGAAACGATTTCTTTTTATGCTCCAAGGTGCGGAAGTTGCGCTTGTGCTATACATTTCTGATCCAATTTTTAACAACTTTGCTACTTCCTATTCTACTCTACTCCAAATCACATTTTCGTGCGGGCAAAGCACCGCTAACAGCTGCTAGTCTCAAACTTTGCTATTTGTTGCTGCATTTTTATGATGTTTTACTTCACCCACTTTATTTACTTACTTAAATTGAAGGCGGCAGCAGGTTGACGACTTTCGGCACTCTTTTAACCGCCCAATAAAATCAACGAATATAAAAACATGAGGTAACAATTGAAAAAGCTTATGTGTAGACATCGAAAGGGCTAACGTTATTTTGGCAGCTGTTGAGAGGTGATCAGATGGAGGAGATCAGATACATATATGTATAAAATAAAATTAAAATGTTATTAATATACTAGACGTATACATATGTATGTATGTATATGTATGAATATAGGCATATAATTGGTGAGCATGCAAAAATATTTCGATACCGTAGCGTCTTGCCAATTGTGACAGTTCATGAGCTGGATAATTAGAAGGGTATGTAATCTTAGTAGTGGCGAGGGATAACATAAAAGCAAGCCTCCCTAGCGTTGCACTAAATTTTACAGTGGCTTAAAAAAGTATATTTATCGGGCACCGAGTATAAATCTATATCTATAAATCTTATAAAATGAAGTCGCTTAATGTCACTGTACGCACATCACTTCATTCAGAATGCTCCAATTTTAACACGTTTTATTGCATTTCAAAGCGTAGTTACGTGACATGAACATTTTCAACATAATTTGAAGGTATATATTATTGGGGCCTGACGACTTGCCAAAAATTAGTAAAAAATCATAAAATTTTTGTTTACACAGCAATAAACTCAAAACGGATGGATCGATTGGAATATTTCTTCTTTGCAGTTAAGCTTTAATATATTTACCTTCGTTCTACATCCAAAACAAAAAACTTGATTGCTTTCTAAAATGAGCATAATTATTTAAATAAAAGTAACACTTTTACCAATAAATGCATTGCGTCTGTTTGTTGTTGTTATTGTTGTTGTAGCGATAAGGTTGCTCCTCGAAGGCTTTGGGGAGTGTTATCGATGTGATGGTCGGATATAGATCCGGTACGCTCCGGTACCATAGCACCATTAAGGTGCTAGCCCGACCATCTCGGGAACGATTTATGTGGCCAGATTAAACCTTCAGGCCATTCCCTCCCTCCCCACCCCCAAGTTCCATGAGGAGCTTGGGGTCGCCAGAGCCTCGTCTGTTAGTGAAACAGGATTCGCCGCGGATAGGTCAGGTTGACAATTGGGTTTGGAGAAGCTATATATTGCGCTGGCAACCTGAAGGGTTGCGCTACACAGCCCCTTGAATCTAAGGGTGTGGGCCTAAGTTCTATAGATGGACGCCGTTTCGAGATATCGCCATAAAGATGGATCAGGGGTGACTCTAGAATTTGTTTGTACGATATGAGTATCAAATGAAAGGTGTTAATGAGTATATCAATGGTGTTTCATTTTCTAAGTGGACTTATAACAATAAATGGGAAAAATTTCAAATTTAAAAAAATGGGCGTGGCACCGCCCCTTTTATGACTAAGCAATTTTTTATGTTTCGGTAGCCATAACTCGAAGAAAAATTAACGGATCGTAATAAAATTGGGTACACAAGATTTTCCTATAGCAGGAAATATTTCTAAAAAAATGGACGAGATCGGTTAAATACCATGTCCACTTTTATATACAAGATTTTTAAAAGGATCTTAACGAAAATAATAATCTATATCTTAGCGAAAAAGAGCTTTGTATCAATAGAATTTTACTTTCTAAATTGAAATATAACATTAAATTGAAAAACACTAAAATTGTTGAAAGTGGGTGTGGCACCGCCCCTTTTTTGTCTAAGCAATTTTCAATATTTAGGGAGCCATAACTCGAAGAAAAATTAACGGATCGTAATAAAATTTTTCCTATAGCAGGAAATATTTCTAGTAAAAAAGGATAACATTGGTTAAGGGCCACGCCCACTTTTATATAAATGACTTTAAAAAGGGTCGTAGGCAAAAATAATAACTTAAATCTTAGCGAAAAATAGTTTTGTACCAATCGTATTTTTATTGTTCTGTTATATCTTTATTTTAAAATAAAAAGTAGGGAAATCCCCATACCTGAAGGAAAACTGCAGTATTACCCGCTAAAGGTCATTGGTGTTAGCCTCTGTATCCTTTTTGCTTCTTTTAAACGAAAATTAGTTCAGAATATAACCATATGTACTATATGCATTATTGCGCACTTTTAAGCATTCAAAACAAGCAACAACAACATTTAAAGTGTACAGCTGGGTATGTAATGTTCGGTTTCACCCGAACTTAGACTTCCTTACTTGTTTTAAAATACATTCAATCATTTTCTATCTCTCACTAATCCCTTCCTCTCGCCCCTTCTCAACAGTTATTGTCACCAAATTATACAAGAAAATTTTGTTTTTTCTAATTATAAAAAGCTTAAAAATAATATTGATAGATATATTTTTTTTGCTACTGTAAGCCTCATATGCATTGAGAAACTACAAAAATGTATGGAGAAAGGAGAGTTGCAAAAATATAAAACAAGAGAGTTCGACTGGTAGTAAATTAGAGTACGACACGAAAGAGTCGAACTCGCAAACGAATAAAAGTCCAATAATGTTTTTTTGTTTTATTATTTTGATGCAAAGGCATAATTTTGTAATTGTTTGTTTGCTTGTTTAACGTTTGCGTTTCATTACATTCGTCCACTTGCTGTGCCGCCCGGCCAAATTTGTTTTTTTGTTTTGTTTTAGTATCAACGATATTATAAATGTGTCAGCTTGTTGTTGGAGGAGTCTTTGCACACCCACTCTTTGATTTAAAATGAGCTTTTTTGACACACATACATTTTTTTTAATACTTTATTTCAGTTAGTGAAACTTGTTGTTTTATTTTTACATATGCCCGCTAAGCATAATTATTCATTCTTTTCCAAGTTATTTTTTGTGCTTTATTTGTTGATCAAAAATTGTTCTTAGCACTTGTGTTGTTAGTGTATTTATTTATTTTGTGGAACAGCACTTATCACGACACTTCATCTCTGCGTAAATAATACTTAAAATAACATAGCCACTTCGCTAGGTTCACTTTGAGTTTCCGACATGTTAGTTTAACCCATTTTGGGTGGATATTGATATATTGGGCATTATATATTATATTACGTAAGCGATATATTAAAAAACTTTAACTAAACTTATTGAAAGCCTTTATTTTTTCAATAATCAAATAGCATCCGGAACCCAACCGTTTCCGCACCAGCACCCTGACTATATTGGACTTTTCAAATAATACGCGTCTGTTGAGGAACATTCATTGCTTCAAAGGGATTTAAAGCACTTGGTTACCTGGTGCAATGTAAATTATATACCGCTCAAGCTTAAAAAATGTAAAGTCATGTTTTTTCTCGTAGAATTTCGCAACCTGCTTCATATACAATTAACAAGTATAGTCTAGAAATTATAAATATTTTTGTTGATTTCGGAGTCATGATGGGTTCCAAACTTAGTTTCAACCGTCACATTGATGCTACAGTGAATAAAGGCAAAGGTGTTTTTGCATTTGATAAACAATGGTCAAAGAATTGAATGACCCTTATGTAACTAAAGCACTTTTTACAACATTAGTTAGGCCAATATAAGAATATGGCTCAGTAATCTGGAATCCGCATTATCAAGTCCATGCAGACAGTATCGAGTCAATACGAAAACAATTTTTACTAAATGCTTCAAGAAATTTTCAATGGGATTCTATATAATCTTCCACCTTGTACTGATCGATTAAAGCTTGTCAATCTTCCAACTCTTGCTAGTCGAAGCGAAATGCTTGGTGTAATATTTATGACAAAACTTTTAAATGGATCAATTTCAAGCCCATTCCTTCTAAACGAAGTGAGATTTTGTGTTCACTCTTGGCCTTCGAGCCACTTCAAACCTCTTCTGCTGAAACAATGTATAACGAATTTCGAACTAAATGAACCTTTTCGGTGTTTATGCCAAGATTATAACTCTCACCCAAACACATTCGCTAGCCGGAACTCCCTTTTTTCTGTTCTCATCTCTCTTAGTAATTAATGTATAATACACTTGCTTCTGTTCTCTTTAAGCATTACGGCTAATGATATCTTTTCTGTAGCTAAGCAGTTTCAGATCTCGACGCTTGACCAACCGCTACCCATCAAAGACTCGACAAAAAAAAGTTATTATATATATATGTAAATCGATCGCGTGAACAGAATTGGCGTGGTTTCATTGGGCCAATTGAGAGTAGCGCAATGCCACAACGACCATTAAATAGGTATCGGAACTTCACATTTACTACGATTTTCGAAAACTACGCCAACACATTTTATTCATGATGCATGATGCAATAAACCAGACATGTGAAGCCAATATTACAAAATGGAGTCATATTTGACTCACCATGGTGAATTTAAGTGTTGCTTCTTGACTCATTTGCAGCATTGATTTTTTCAGTAGCATAAAAAATACTATATTAATCCTTTGCTGAAATATAAAGTAAGGTGCATGGAAAAAGCGCCTGCGGTCACATTTCCTTTTGTGGGAGCGTTGTTTTTCTTTTTCTGAGAGGAAATGGGAAAGTTTTAGTCCACGGAACTTCTGGCCAATGAGCTGATGGACGATCTGGCACATTATCCTGAAGCTGCGGATATAAGTCCGGATAATTTTTCGGTTGTTTCGAAAATATTTTCTGACGGAAATAAAATGTTTAATTTCCGCTTTCGGTTTCCGCGTCCTGGTCCAAAGCGCGGCTTTTGACGCCTTTTACGATATTTTTGGATGAATTTTAGCAGTTGTCAGCTGAAGTAAAGAATAACAATTTTCATTACTATCGACAAATCTTAACAAAATTGAGTTCTATAAATATCTTATCTATTTTTTTGTCCATTAAGAAAATAAAATTAAAAATAAAAAGATGATAAAAAAATTTTAAGGACTACCTTTATATAAATGCACCAAAAAATAGAAGGCAATTTTTCCTTTAATACATACATAGTCTTGTTGAATTTTGACTAAAAAACTTTAACAATTGCTCTTGTAAAAGAAATTTGGTATTTAAAACTATAAAGGTGGAGAGGCAATAGCGTCTTTGATTAGTAATTTAAGTAATTCCTAAGTGAAAATTCTTATCTTTATTTATTTGTTCAAAATAGCAACATTTAAGAGAATTAGTGAAATTTTCGCTGACAACACTGGCGAAAACAACAGAATTCCACCTCATTTGCCAGCTACTTAATTTGCACTGCTGAACATCGTGGTGAAATTCGCATGCGCCTGAAAGTCTAAAAGAATCGTGGTGAAAGTCGCGTACGCCTAAAAGTATGCAAGGACGTGCATTGAGTTGGGCCTTCGACGAGGTGGAATTCTACAACGCCTGCAACACTCAGGAGGCTAGCCATAAAGGTATAGCCCAACCTTCTAATTGTTCGACTTGTACGTTACGTAGCTCAAATTTTCTAGTCAAACATTGCACTGTCACGGAGTCTTAAATTATATTTCAGGTTTCAAGTCTCTAGATATCCAGGAAGTTAGTTAAAAATCGATTGCGGGATTCCCAATTTAAAACTAGTTTTCTCAATATCTCGGTCCACGCGCAACCTAGCGGCATTTTTTTTTGATAAAATGTTGCATAGTCACCGGGTTCTGACTTACGCCCCAAGTTTCATGTCTCTAGCTCATCGGGAAGTTACTCGAAAATCGATGGTAAGATTTCCCCCGTTTTTTATCTTGACTAGCGCGCCACCTAGCGGAACTTTGTTTTCTATAAGTTGTATTGTCACCAGGCCTCTCAAGTCTCTAGCTCACCGAGAAGTTACTTAAAAATCGTCGTTTTTTCAGGGATTTTCAGGAATTTTCGTTTATCTCGATTCGTCTGCCACCTGGCGGAATTTTGTTTTGCACGAATTGTAGTGCCATCGACTTGCAAACTATGTGCTAAGTTTCAAGTCTCTGGATCACCGAGAAGTTAGTTAAAAGTGGATCGCAAAATTTCCATTTTAAAATAAATTTTCTGCATATCTCGATCTGTGCGCCACCCAGCGGATTTTTTTCACTTGCATAGTATTGTCTCCCTGATCTGAACTATGTTCTAAGCATCAAGTGTCTAGCTTAACTGGAAGTTACCGAAAAATACTTTTCCGTGCCTCAAAAATTCGTATGGAAATGAGGGGCAAACATGAAAGCGACTTAATATAAATGTAGAAAATAAAAAAAATAGGAAGCTATGAAAATGGCTTCTTAAGAAAATTGTAAAACGTGTCAGAAGCGCTTTAAGCTTGTAAAATATATAAAAATAAAACACTTCCGCTCTTGCTCTTATCCAAGTCTAACTCTCACTTCTACTCATAATCTTATCCTTATTCTTTCAGTTAACTTCTTTTCACTACTTAGTTTCAAACCATTACCCTTGTTCTTACTTTTACTCTCACTCTCCTTCTACCTCTTGGTATCTTTATACTTCCGAATTATTCTACTTTTCTTTCCCACTTCCTCTGTTTTCTCTTCTCTTTTTTCCATGTCTCCATTCCCAATGTGCAGATATCGAGTTCGGGTTTTAGTTTGAAAGTAGCAAAATAGTAACACAAATTGTGCCCACCTACTACTTTAAAATTCATGAGAGCCGTCATTTCTTTGTTGTCTGTCTGGTAATTACTTCAAATCCAAAAACGCTTCTCTGGTTTATTATCGTATCGTAATCGTCCACAAATACTTGATCCCAAGCAAAAATTCCACCCTTTTTCGAAGTGGTTCATTGGTTCAGTCATCAAATTTTCTATGGATATACTAGAAGACCCGGAAAACGTTGTCCTGCCCTGAATTTGGCCTATATGCATACATTTTATTAAGCTTTTTCCGTCTAACTCTGCCCCCCCCCCCCCCTTTTATTCACTCCTCCCTCCGAATTTTTCGCTCTCCATCTTCGTCTCATTATACCTCTTTCTCAATCTCCTTCTCCTTCTCTCTTTTCTCTTCTCTCCATTTCTTATCATTCTTCTGCATCCCTTATTGCCTGTCCCAGAGGGTGGTATGTATTTTATTCCAGTCCGAGTCCCAATCCCACTCCGAGTCTCAGTCCCAGTCCTAGTCCTAACTCCAGTCCCTGTCCGGCTCTGGATAACATATTACTCTGTACTAAAGCACTCATCAACAGTTTTGATTTGATATCCATATTGTATAAACACTGTCTAGGCATTCACTGGCCGACGTTTTGGCCTATATCTCGAGACCCTAGTCACCGAGGAGTAGAAAATTACCCTCTACACAACTAAAGACTCTCCTGAATTAAAAAAAATGTCATAGTACCTCTAAATCGCGGGCCCCCTTATTATTACATATAAACAAATAAAAATGTGCAATAAAATAATATTGCGACTATAAACTGAGATATAACCTATCCTATGTCTCAGTTTGATCAAACTACACACGTGGTGCAAAACAAATTCAAAATCGCTTCAGTAGTTTAGGAGTCCATCGCGGCCGAAAATGTTGTGACACGTGTTTTTTATATATTAAGAAGAAGATTTATAATTTTTTTTGTTTCTTTGTTCGCTTTCCATTTGGTATCTCGTCAAAATGCAGTACCGATAGCGAAATTTATGAAATTTCAAAAGGAATAAGGAATAATGAGACCAAGTCCAGGAATATGTTATAATAATTATAAAGCGTAATTCTAACTCTGACAGAACTACGGGACACCGAAAGGAAAAACGTTAGTAAAATCAACAAATCGGGTTGTTCCTCATAGTCGAAAAAAGTCAAAAGAAATGAAGTTTCGCTGGCTCGAAATTATCTTTTTTTGGGTATGCGTAGTGGAACTTTTTTTTCCTAAGCCCAAATCCTATAGAAAAAACGATGGCGCTATATCGGTTAACTTTCGTCCATACAAATCGACCCACCCTAATATACACACATGACATTCGCTAGAGTTATTTAAGTTCGGAAGTACATTTATATTTATGCATTGATGTACATACATATCGCTCATTTACTTCAGGTATTGAAAATGAGCGAAATCGGATGATAACCACGCCCACTTTTTATATATATAACATTTTGGAAAACACAAAAAACATGTTTATTTAGTAAATAACACACCTAGAATGTTGAAGTTTGACGTGTGGACTGATATTGAGACTCTTAAGAAAAATTTGAAAACATTTTTTAAAATGGGCGTGGCACCACCCACTTGTGATGAAATCCAAATATTATTAATCATAAATCAAAAATCGTTAAACCTATCGTAACAACATTCGGCAGAGAGGTTGCCTTTACTCTAAGGAATGCTTTGAAGGAAAATTAACGAAATCGGTTAAGGACCACGCCCACTTTTATATAAAAGATTTTTAAAAGGTTCGTGGACGAATAAATAAGCTATATCTTTGAAAAAAAGCTTTGTATCAATGGTGTTTAATTTTCTAAGTGTATTTATAACAATAAATAGGAAAGATTACAAATTTAAAAAAATGGGCGTGGCACCGCCCCTTTTATGACTAAGCAATTTTTTTCGGGAGACATAACTCGAAGAAAAATGAACGGATCGTAATAAAATTGGGTACACGAATTTTCCCTATAGCAGGAAATATTTCTAGAAAAAATTGACGAGATCGGTTAGATACCACGCCCGCTTTTATATAAAAGATTTTTAAAAGGGTAGTAGACGAAAATAATAATCTATATCTTGACGAAAAAGAGCTTCGTATCAATAGAATTTTACTTTCTCAATTGAAATATAACATTAAATTGGAAAACACTAAAATTGTTTGAAAGTGGGTGTGGCACCGCCCCTTTTTCGTATAAGCAATTTTCAATGTTTCGGGAGCCATAACTCGAAGTAAACTTTACATCTCGTAACAAAATTGGGTACTCATATTTTCCTTATAGCAGGAAATATTTCTAGAAAAATGGATAAGATTGGTTAAGCGCCATGCCCATTTTTATATAAATGACTTTAAAAAGGGTCGTAGGCAAAAATAGGGTCGTACTAATAGTATTTTGATTGTTCTGTTATATGTTTATTTTAAAATAAAAAGTAGGGAAATCCCCATACCAGACGGAAAACAGCATTATTACTCGCTCAAGGTCATTGGTGTTAGCCTCTGTATCCTTTATGCTTCTTTTAAACGAAAATTAGTTCAGAATAGAACCATATGTATATGCATTATTCAAAACAACAACAGCATTTGAAGTGTACAGATGGGTATGTAATGTTCGGTTTCATCCGAACTTAGACTACCTTATTTACTTACTTAATTGGCGCTTAACCGTCTAAACGGTTATGGCCGTCCAACAAGGCGCGCCAGTCGCTCCATCGCTCTACCAACCGGTGCCAATTGGTCACACCAAGGGAGTTTAAATCGTTTTCCACCTGGTCCTTCCAACGGAGTGGGGGCCGGCCTCTACCTCTGCTTCCATAGGCGGGTTCCGATAGAAACACTTTCTTGTCCGGAGCATCATCTTTCATTCGCATAACATGACCTAGTCAGCGCAGCCGCTGCGGTTTAATTCGCTGGACTATGTTGATGTCTGCGTATAGCTCGTACAGCTCATCATTAAATCTTCTTCGGTACTCGCCATCGCCAAAGCGTAGAGGTCCTGAAATCTTTCAACGAACTTTTCTCTCGAACACTTCCAAAGCCGCTTCATCTGCTCTTGTCATGGTCCATGCTTCTGCCCTATATAGCAGGACGGGTACGATAAGTGACTTCAATTGCCTACCTAGTCCAAGGTAGCATTTATTGGCAAGATTGATTCTTCGCTGGATTTATTTAACCTTTGATTAGCTATTGTCACCAAATTATTAAAGAAAATTTTGTTTTTTCCAATAATAAAAAGCCTAAAAATAATGTTTATAGATATATTTTTCTTTGCTACTGTAAGCCTCATATGCATTGAGAAACTACAAAAATGTATGGAGAAAGGAGAGTTGCAAAAATATAAAACAAGAGAGTGACTGGGAGTAAATTAGAGTACGACACGAAAGGGTTGAACTCGCAAACGAATAAAAGTCCAATAATGTTTTTTTTTGCTTTATTATTTTTATGCAAAGGCATAATTTTGTAATTGTTTGTTTGCTTGTTTAACGTTTGCTTTTTGTTACATTCGTCCACTTGCTATGCCGCCCGGCCAAATTTGTTTTTTGTTTTCTTTTTAGTATCAAAGGTATTATAAATGTGTCAGCTTGTTGTTGGAGGAGTCTTTGCACACCCACTGTTTGATTTAAAATGAGCTTTTTTGACACACATACATTTTTTTAGTAACATTTAATTTGGTTAGTGAAACTTGTTGTTTTATTTTTACATATGCCCGCTAAGCATAATTATTCATTCTTTTCCAAGTTAATTTTTGTGCTTTATTTGTTGATCAAAAATTGTTCTGAGCACTTGTGTTGTTAGTGTATTTATTTATTTTGTGGAACAGCACTTATCACGACACTTCATCTCTGCGTAAATAATACTTAAAATAACATAGCCACTTCATTAGGTTCGCTTTGAGTTTCCGATATATTGGGCATAAGTGATTTATTAAAAACTTTAACTAAACTCATTGAAAGTTTTTATTTTTTCAATAATAAAATAGCATCCCGCATTTCCTTTCCCCAGACAATATAAAGCTTTTTGAACTGATTGTTACGTAGTATTTATAAACAGATAATAATAAATTGGCTTTCATACAGATAATAACTACAAATAGACAGGTAGTGTCTAAGTATAAGAGGTAGTAGGTCAGTTATTTGGAAACAATTTACCTGTTAATTTTATTTTCAAAGTGAATCATCATTCATTGGTCGTTTCCAAAGTGGACAAAGTTTTTCTGCCTCTCCCAACTCAGTGGAGGTTTCCCCTCATCTGCTTCCAAACTGCGGTTTCGATTGAAATACTTGGTTGATCGCAGCATCTTCGTCCATTCACATAACATGACCTAGCCAGCGAAGCTCTTGACTCATAAATCTCATACAACTGATCATTATACCTCCTTTGATACTCGCTGTTAGCAGCACAGACTAGACCATTAATTTTTCGGGCAACTTTTCTCTCGAACAATCCAAGCGCCGTCTCATATTCTCTTCATGATTCAAACCATACATTTGGGCAGCTAGGATGAGCAACATGTAGAGCGTGATTTTTGTTCTTCGAGAATGTTTGCCTACAGTGAATAAGGGGAAAGTATTTAAGTAACGCCTAGAATGGCCCTAAATTTGAATAACTTCAATTAGTAAAGCTTTCAAGCCTTATTGTTGTGCTGTTATTACACATTTAATTCTTTGTAACCAGTATATCGATTCATATTTTTATTACGGTTGTAGTTATTTTGGGAAGACTTTTTTGAAGGTTGGAATCAAAAATGCCAAATGCACCATAATTGCCTCCCACGAACGAACCGTGTGTCCGTGGACTAACATTTCCAATTTTTTAACATCCTTTCATTGTTCCTGCATTAAGGTTCCTTTTTTTTGCTCACAGTGTGGTTTCTACGAAGTTGCTGATTTGATTCCTGGGGCGCTCAGTATTTTTTCTGTAACATTATCGACAGTGATTTGAGCGACTCTTTCTGCGAACATTTGTCGGTGCGAGCATTTGAAGAATATGTGTTGACCATGGCACTCGTCTGCATCGTCGTAAGCGCACTTAAGATGTTCGGTTCTTGTTTATTCTGTACAGATATATTTTAAAGTATTCACATCCAGAGAGCATTTGGGTAATACAGTAATTTACCTCGTAGATTATCCCAACCGTCTGGCCTTTTTATATACTCCCCTTAAACGTACTTAGGCTGTTTCGCATTATTTCCACAAATTGTTCTGTCCATCTGCAAACGAACTTTCAAACGTCCAGCATAATGGCTTTTACATGCTCTTCAACCCTTCATGTGACAAGTTTGTTTAGCGGGTCTGGGTCGATGGCAGCAATTAGGCTGCAGTGTTCAGCCTCGACACTTCCCTACTGCTGGTACTTCTAATTGTGTCCGCCCTAGTTGCTTCTTGTGGTCCTATTAGAAGGAAATGTATTTGCGAACCCTTTCAGTAAAGTTTTCAAGCACTTTCCACTATTTTTTAACTCCAAAGATGCTCTCAGAAGCCATCGTGATGTCTGGTATTCTGAATGGCTCTTGAGTTAAAGTCACCTATTCCTCGAGCCTGATCCTAATTTCATCAAACTTTTGCTCAAATTATAGCGTACTATCGCTGTGTGTCATATACACCTTCAAGTAAGAAAAGCCCTGGGTATAAATGAGAACCAAAGTGCAGCGGTTCCAGTGCAGTCTTCCAATTAGCAGCCGGCACCTTCACGTTTGTACAGTTTGCTGGTAAAAGACACATCTATGCCCCTTCCGTGGCATGATGGTGGCCACCGTGGTGTGATGGTAGCGTGCTCCGCCTATTACACAGTATGCCCTGGGTTCAACTCCCGGGCAAAGCAACATCAAAATTTTAGAAATAAGATTTTTCAATTAGAAGAAAATTTTTCTAAGCGGGGTCGCCCCTCGGCGGTGTTTGGCAAGCACTCCGGGTGTATTTCTGCCATGAAAAGCTCTCAGTGAAAACTCATTTGCTTTGCAGATGCCGTTCGGAGTCGGCATAAAACATGTAGGTCCCGTCCGGCCAATTTGTAGGGAAAATCAAGAGGAGCACGACGCAAATTGGAAGAGAAGCTCGGCCTTAGATCTCTTCGGAGGTTATCGCGCCTTACATTTATTTATTTTTTATGCCCCTTCCGTTGCGTCAGGAGTGCGCCTGTGATTTTGCCTCCGTGCAATGCCTCGCAGTGAAATCTCCGCGAAGCTAAATCGCGCCAAGTGTTTTTATTTTATTTTTTCTCAAAAGAGGGTATTATAATATCGGGAATATACTCAGATTATTTGGGTATTATTTTCGGGATCAATGCAGGATTATCTCCGTATAAATTGCCGGTTATCTTCGAACAAATTGGGGATGGCGTTCGGAATAATTTTGGCACCAGTTCCGGACTTATTTTCTGGTTAATTTCGGCTCTGAATAATTTAGGAACTATTTTCGGATAATTTTTGGGCAAACGCCGGAATATTCTGGGACTATTTCGCAATCATTTCGAAATTGTTTTAAGGATTATATTATGATTCTTTATATACTTTTTCTTTTAGTGGGTGGGAATTGGTGACTTCTCCTAGTCCCATACTTTTGAAGAAAAGCAACGGGCATTTTGACAAACATTGCTGTATTTAGAAAAAAAGGCTCAGAGTTGGGATACTCTAAATCATTTTAGTTTATCTCTTACAGATCCAATTTTTTCTGTAATAACTAGTCAAGTATTTTAGGATCTCTTGCTTGAGACTTTTAGCTGTCGTCTCGTTGAATAAGAGCTTCAATGAATGTTTTGATTAAGGTTAGGGTTTCAATCAGGAATATCTAAGTGCTTGTTTGTTGTATGTGAGAATTAACAGTTAAATGTAAACACAATTAGGAAACAGGCTGCTAATGAGTGTTCTTGAAATATAACTTACAATGGACGTGTTTGAACTTGAGGCCAATATAGGACGTGTTTCTTTGGTTAGCTATTGGTGTGATTGCCTTTGCCGAAAACAAAACTAGATCGCATCTACGGATGGTAAAAGCTGGTTACATAAGCACCCATAAAATCGGAACATACGATCACGGATCGAAAACTATTTTAACTCAAGCAATAAAAATAAGACTATCCCATTATTTAAAAAAATAATAGTATATTATGTATATAGTGAGTACGCGTTGTCCCCAGTTCAGATATATCATTAATCCGAACGGCAATCGATCATGGATCATATGTTACGATTCGGCTGCAGTTTTTCTTATAGATTCGTTTAACGCAATCTTGTACATGATGAGTAGATTGCACGTAGTTTTATAGAGAACGACAGATCGCGCGACACTGGCGCCATCTGACATTAAAAAGTAGCCAACTTGCAACTTTTGTTGCAAGCAAAGCATAAGAAGAAGAATACGGCATTTGCATTGGCTGAGGGTGCTCTCACACATTGCAAGTGAAATTATTTTTTCTATTCGTTGGTACTTTTTAAAAATTTGTCACAGTTAAACAGTGCAATTTAAAAAATGAATAGAACAAATAATAACTATGTTAGCAAGTATTTTTCTTGTAGAGTGGGAATGTTTAAAACAAAAAAAAACTAGATTTTGCATGTGAATAGGCAAGGCGAAGTAAATTTCAATTTCTAAGTCTGAAGTTCCTTTATATTTAAAAACGCAAGATCTTACGTGATTGACATGCATAAGATTGCAATGAACGGATCTATAGGAAAAAGTTGATCGTGGTTCGCCCTTAAGGCGACTGTAGTGTGTGAAGGGAGCAATCTTTCCTCAGGCATTTATACATTTTAAACCTTAGAGAGTTTAAACTAGGAACAAAAGGATATCTCACATACATATGCACGTACCTTTTCGTTTTAAATATTTTAAAGTAGTAAATAATTTTTTTTACAAAGCCCTAGTTTATTTTCTAATCTAAAAACAAAGAACTCGACATCTGACACTTATAATACCATGAAATCAGTTAAGCCACTGAAATGTGAAAACAAGCATAATAAGTAAGCTGGAATCGGCCTAAGTACACATTTGCGCCCTTTTTACTTTGTACAACATTTAGCTGGAAATGCCTCAATACACTTTCTCGAAATTCATGAGTGCATAGGCGTATAAAGGAATGAATGGTGGAATGACTGAATTATGACTGTACAAATGAATGAATAAACGAGTGGCTGCATGAAAAGATGAGTATGTATTATATAACCGTATTCACGGAATGCCTTAGGGGCATATTATAAATGCTCTCAGGTGAAAATGAGAAGCTTGCTAAGTATTTATTTTTGTTCCTTAATTGCATTTACTCTCGGTTGGTTTAACTTTTGAATGCAATTAAATTAGTGATGTTTCAATAGCTTACACTGAAAAAAATGGTGCTAGTAAAATCAACAAATCTGTTCTGTTGTTCTTGACTTAACGGTGATTTGGTGAAATTGATCGAAATACGGTTAATACGACCGAGTTCTTTGTCAAGTGAACAAATTAGTTTAGTCATTTCAACAGAACAGAAATTGTTGCTCTTAAGTTAACAAAATTCTGTAAAATTGACAGATTCCTAATCAATCTAACTGATTATTCTGTTAACACAACTGATCTCACTGGTCATTTCAACAGCGATCAACAGTCAATACATGAGTAAATTTCAAAGAGAATTTTACGCTCACTGTGATCTCTACTTTGTACTTATGACGATGGTGCCACTTTTTAAAAAGAAAACACCAAAATAAGAAAACCACCAAATCGAAAAAAGACAGAAAATGGGAAAACAAGAAAAAAATAGTTTTCAGTTATCAATACAAAACGAAAAAACCCTTTTTTGAATTTACTGTGCAAAAAATTATGAGATACCGGGACACCTATTTATCGGATACAATTTTGCAACTTCTCCTCCAAGCAAAATGCAAAGTTGCGCCATCTTGTTGCAAAAGTTTTGTTTGAATGAACAGAATTTTTCCAAAGTTAGTAACATTTTGTTCAAGTTTTTACGAATTTTCACTCACGCGAACGAATTTAATAAGATAATAAAAAACATCCTTTTTTAATGGTGATGCTTCCGACAACATAAAAGTTTTAGTTGTTTTGGAATCGTTTCAACTTAAAGTGTTACGAAAATTAAACTTGCCGAATTACATGTAAAGTTACCCCAGTGGTGAATAACCTTCCTGCGATTTGATTCTTTACTTCTCTATAACTTACGAGTTCTATATTTAAAATGTTATGTCAAACATTTATACTACAAGTTTTGTTCGAAACATTGAAGTGTGGCAACTGCATGCAAGAGAAAAAATTGAGAATTAGCTGAGCTGCAACTGAAAAAATTGAGAATCAGTTTTGTGACTACTATTTTCATTTCTATTTGCAAAGCGAAGTTCAAAACTATAAATTAAATAAATTATAAAATATAAAATTTGGTGAAAGTGTGTTTAATAAAACAAAATAATAAAGTGTATAATGTTTAATGTGTGCCAGCATATTTGATGTGCGCCCAATTGAAGTTCGGTTAGTAAGTGCCACCGTGGTGTGATGGTAGCGTGCTCCGCCTACCACACCGAAAGTCCTGGGTTCACACCCCCGGCAAAGCAACATCAAAATTTTAGAAATAAGGTTTTTCAATTAGAAGACAATTTTTCTAAGCGGAGTCGCCCCTCGGCAGTGTTTGGTAAGAACTCCGAGTGTATTTCTGCCATGAAAATCTCTCAGTGAAAACTCATCTGCCTCTCAGATAACGTTCGGAGTCGGCATAAAACAAGTAGGTCCCGTCCCGCCAATTTGTAGGAAAAATTAAAAAGGAGCATGACGCAAATTGGAAGAGAAGCTCGGCCTTAGATCTCTTCGGAGGTTATCGCGCCTTACATTTATTTTTTTTCTTTGTCGCAACAACTTTTTTTGTTCCTTTGACTACTAAAATGGTCAATTACGAATCAACGATTTGTGTGCAGTTGATTGAACATCTTCTTGCGATGGATACAAGTTTACAGAAATTTCGGTTGAATTGACCCGTATTTCGGTTGATTTTACCAGTCTTTTTCTTTCAGTGTATTCAATATTAAATTATTTATTTAAATGAATGTTAGAATCGTGCATATTCGAAAATGAAAAAGGACTCAAAGGTTGTTTTTATTCGTATGGCATTGCAGTCTTTGGATATTATTGAAAGAGTTTTATCAAATCCGGTCGTGTGCTAAGTGTGGCACCCCAAGTTCAAAGACATATTACATATCACTTGAACTTTTTGCTGCAAGGGACAAACAAACTAATGAAGAGTAATCGCTATAAGCTCCTAATGTCTATACAGCAAACAGCATCTCTGAAAGTGGCCTTCGCTCATAGCACCACATTAAAATCGCAAGTAAAATTTCAGTGACCACCGGAACTAACCCATGGAACTAGTAGCACTGGAAAACAAGAAAGTTTTGGGAGGAAAAAAAAACAGATAGATCAAAAGCATATTAAAGTTTTTAGCTTAGAGTACAGTTACAGCTTCAAGAAACTTCTTTTAAGAAGTGGACGTGTCCGTTAACGAATTTTGCTCAAATCTTTAAATATATTATATGTATGCAATTTCGATACATCACTATACCGCTAGTAAATAAATGCTGTACAATAATGACAGCAAAACAGTAAGGCATATCGTGTCTGGAAGTCCAATATAAGTAGTACTTACTGGGATGGCTTTCACATGGCTCAAAATCGAGCTACGCAAATAATAAGGAGTGAGAAACTGAAGTATTTTTCTGCTAAGCTTAACCCCGTTCTACCGTGGGGTCCCTTGCTATTTAGTATATTTGTTAATGACGTATTTTTGTCTTGCAAATACGCTACCATGCACTCTTATGCTGACGATATTCAGCTGTATCTTTCAGGTCGCCTTGTTAATGTTAGTGTGGTTGTCGAAAATCTAAACAAAGATATAGACTTCATTTCTCGCTGGGCTACTTAGAATTATCTTAGCCTAAATGAAGCAAATTCATATGGCCTGCCCATACATAGTCGGAAAGTGATGGCTGAAGACATTCCAGCTGTTATTCTGAACAATTATGCACCAAAGCTGGTCAGTAAAGTTACCAATTTGTGATTCGTAATCAACTCTTCTCTTAGCTGCATTGATCATATCACCTCGACCATGTGCAAAGTTTATGTCACTCTGAGGAACCTGAGACAATCTGCACATTTCACCCCGCTTACTGTTAGGCGTAATCTGGCGCTACAATTGATTTTACTTATTATTACATACTCTGAGTTAGTATATAATAGACTTGATTCTAGATCTTCTCATAAAAAAGATGTTCTATTTAAATAAATTTGACCATATTTCTGCGTGGAGAACCTCTCTTCTGGGATGTGAGATTTCCGTATATACGAAATTGTATTTTTCATATCGGTTTATTCACTGCAAAACACCTCGGCATCTTTATGATAAACTCACATTCCCCAGGTCGGAGCGCTCCTTGGAGGAACACTTCCCACATTTAAATTTAAAAATTCGGAAAAGTCGTTTTTCATTAACGCCGTTCGTCTTTGGAATTTAATTCCTTATTCCGTAAGAAGCCAGTTTAACAAAGGAAACTTCAAAAAACTGATCTACAGTCACTTCTCTAGTCAGTGAATCATTAGATTTTTAATAGTGCATTAATTTCAAGCTGTAATGTTTGTCCTACACATTTTAATCTTAAGATAGTTATTTTAACAATTTTTTGTTGTTATATCGGCCTACTGATTTGTAAGATCGCGGGTTTAAATCGAGCTCAAGGCCTAACAATAATTATTTTATCATTATTATTGTTATGATAAACTTTTTATCAATTAAAAAATGATTAAATTATAATAGAAGAAAGAAAAAATTTAGACAATTGCCAAAGCTCGTTGTATAGATCCATTTCGGGAACTGCTAAATTCCTTCATCGGCAACGTTTAGGCGCCGCTGCTATAACCATTCAGCCATCACAGCGGTTTTTTGTTTGTCTTCATTACTCCTACTTCTATTCTGGTTCTTGCCAATTTATATTCACAACACTGCGACATCTGTTGCAGAAGGATGTGAAAATTGGACTTGTTTGATGGCAATGATGCCATAGTGTAATATCTTATTGACACTTTTTCCCCATGCTCTGGGATGTATTAACAATTTTTTGTTGTTTTATCGATTCAAAACCGGGATTTTACAAATCAGATGGCCATAGGTCGCTGGTTCATATCCGGCTCGAAGGACCAAATGTTGCGGGGGGAATGTGGCACCCGTGTCGTAGGGCGCGATCGCACGCAAATAAAGAAATAAAAAAGAGAGAATTAGTATCGAGTAATCACAATGTATTATTATTATTCATTTCATCAACAATATAAATTTTTGCTATGTCTATTATAAATAGAGGAATTATTTTAGATTACCAAGTGGAGATTCACTATTATAAAAAGAATGTTTAATGACACATTCGTGCCCGGAATAAATAGTAATGCACCCAACCAGATATATTGGCAATTCAAGGTTTAAATAGTTATGTGCACTAGATTGTGAAGATATAAAAAAAAACTTGCACTTGGCAATTCAAAGTTGAAAAAGGTTATCCGCACAAAACAAATGAAAATAATTATTTGCAAATCTTAATTCACTGACACTCGCACTGTATAATATGGTTGGTTTTTATCTTACTCACCTGGGGCTAGCTGCTGGCTCTTTGACGTTCCAAATAGAAAAAAAAGTTTAAAAAACGAAAAAGGTCCGCACCACCTGCCGATAGCTAACTTTCGTCGAGTTTTCCCCTTTAAAGTTAGCGCTCGGCAGGGGTGGGCCGTTACCGGTACATAATAAAATTGCCAAAAGTGTACATTAGGGTGGTAGCGAATATTTAGGCTGGTGGCCTAAACAATCATGAATGTTAAGCTAATTAATTCTTAACAATACGTATAAATTGAACACACGATTAAAATAAACAAACATAAATATGTAAAACTGAGCCCGAGTTTACAAAGCTTTTCATTCGCAACGAAAAAGAAATTTTACAAAAACAAATCTACATACACACAAAATTAATAGAGGTAGAATGTTGTTGTGTTGTTAGTGTAGAAATAAGATAAACTGAATTAAGCTAGGAGACAAATACAAGCAGGATAGCCTAGTGGTTAAGGCAACTGCAGTTTCACCGTGTGATTCGCGGTTCGAATCTCGGTGAAACCTTTGATAACTTTACGAAATTGCCTGGCGATGAATATGTGGCGATTTTCGAAATGGTACCATCGCAATATGCCAGTAAATGTTTCTTCCTTTCTTTTCAGTTTCTCTTAGAAAAACATATTCAATAATAATTGAATATTCAATTTTTATAAGCCGGTGTTAAGCTCATGAATTCTTAATAATACAATAAAACAAGTAAGGAAGGCTAAGTTCGGGTGTAACCGAACATTACATACTCAGTTGAGAGCTATGGAGACAAAATAAGGGAAAATCACCATGTAGGAAAATGAACCTAGGGTAACCCTGGAATGTGTTGTTTGTACGATATGGGTATCAAATGAAAGGTGTTAATGAATATTTTAAAAGGGCGTGGGCTTTAGTTCTATAGGTGGACGCCTTTTCGAGATATCGCCATAAAGGTGGTCCAGGGGTGACTCTAGAATTTGTTTGTACGATATGGGTATCAAAAGAAAGGTGTCAATGAGTTTTTTAAAAGGGCGTTGGCCTCAGTTCTATAGGTGGACGCCTTTTCGAGATATCGCCATAAAGGTGGACCAGGGGTGACTCTAGAATTTGTTTGTACGATATGGGTACCAAATGAAAGGTGTTAATGAGTATTTTAAAAGGGAGTGGGCCTTAGTTCTACAGGTGGACGCATTTTCGGTATATCGCCATAATGGTGGACCAGGAGTGACTCTAGAATTTGTTTGTACGAAATGAGTATCAAATGAAAGGTGTTAATGAGTATTTTAAAAGGGAGTGAGCCTTAGCTCTATAGGTGGACGCCTTTTCGGGATAT
Organism: Eurosta solidaginis; assembly: GCF_040869045.1. Taxonomy (NCBI): domain Eukaryota; kingdom Metazoa; phylum Arthropoda; class Insecta; order Diptera; family Tephritidae; genus Eurosta; species Eurosta solidaginis. The sequence continues at coordinate 202,720,604 of NC_090323.1, read as the reverse complement.
CGTTATAAAGGTGGACCAGGGGTGACTCTAGAATGCGTTTGTACAATATGGGTATCAAACGAAAGGTGTTAATGAGTATTTTAAAAGGGAGTGGGCCTTAGTTCTATGGGTGGACGCCTTTTCGAAATATCGATATAAAGGTGGACCAGGGGTGATTATAGAATTTTTTTGGCATTTTTTTCATTTTTCGTAATTTTCGAAATCGAAAAAGTGGGCGTGGTCATAGTCGGATTTCGGCCATTTTTTATACCAATACAAAGTGTGTTTACATAATTATGTGAACTGAGTTTAGTAAAGATATACCGATTTTTGCTCAAGTTATCGTGTTAACGGCCGAGCGGAAGGACAGACGATCTACTGTGTATAAAAACTGGGCGTGGCTTCAACCGATTTCGCCCTTTTTCACAGAAAACAGTTATCGTCCTAGAAGCTAAGCGCCTACCAAATTTCACAAGGATTGGTAAATATATATGTTCGACCTATGGCATTAAATGTATCCTAGACAAATCAAATGAAAAAGAGCGGAGCCACGCCCATTTTGAAATTTTCTTTTGTTTTTGTATTTTGTTGCACCATATCATTACTGGAGTTGAATGTTGACATAATTTACTTATATACTGTAAAGATATTAAATTTTTTGTAAAAATTTCACTTAAAAAAAATTTTTTTTTTAAAGTGGGCGTGGTCGTTCTCCGATTTTGCTAATTTTTACTAAGTATACATATAGTAACAAGTAACGTTCCTGCCAAATTTCATTATGATATCTTCAGCGACTGCCAAATTACAGCTTGCAAAACTTCTAAATTACCTTCTTTTAAAAGTGGGCGGTGCCACGCGCGTTGTCCAAAATTTTACTTATTTTCTATTCTGCGTCATAAGTTCAACCCACCTACTAAGTTTCATCGCTTTATCCGTCTTTGGTAATGAATTATCGCACTTTTTCGATTTTTCGAAATTTTCGATATCGAAAAAGTGGGCGTGGTTATGGTCCGATATCGTTCATTTTAAATATCGATCTGAGACCAGTGCCAAGGAACCTACATACCAAATTTCGTCAAGATACCTCAAAATTTACTCAAGGTATCGTGTTAACGGACGGACGGACGGACGGACATGGCTCAATCAAATTTGTTTTCGATACTGATGGTTTTGATATATGGAAGTCTATATCTATCTCGATTCCTTTATACCTGTACAACCAACCGTTATCCAATCAAAGTTAACATACTCTGTGAGTTCTGCTCAACTGAGTATAAATATGTGTGACGTAGACTTGTGTGACCAATTTTTGTCAAACTATCGCACGTCTATCACGTTAAAAAAAAAATGGTGGTAGCCATTATTTTCGTGGGCTTTGCATGTAAGCTGCGTCCAAGGATGGTTGGTCTATAGAAAGCTGGGTAAACAATATACCCCTTCTAGAGTTTACACGACCACGTGTCATGTTTTTGCTAAGATCATATGGAAAACCGCTATTAAGTCCAGGTCCATCATCAGCTAGTCAAAAATGTTTGGTAGATAATTTAAAAATTGGCAAAAAGGATCACATTGTAGTCAAGTGCGAGTCGAAATACCACCGCTACAAAAAATGTGGGGAACGAACAGCATTTCTGTGCAAAAATGTAATGTCTTTCTTCATCCAGTTAACTGTTTTGAACAATTTCATAGCTCTCAAGAATTTCTGTAAATACATTTGTATTACTTACGCATAATTAATTAAAAAATCACATTAAATCTGTCAAACAAACATTTTCTTTGCCTACGTCATTTGTAACCGTAAGCGCTCATTGGGAACCAAAGTTGCAACCCAAAAACACCCCCTTCGCCATTTTTTTCCAAGTGCTAGAACAAAGTTGGTTTCTACACCCTTGGAGACTATTTGTACAAATTTTGGTTTTGAAATTCGAAAAAAAAGTTGCGGGCATTAATTAATTACTAAATAAATACAAATACAAATACAACTAGAAAGCAAGCAACCACACAGATAGCAGATAAGAGTGAAGAACAAAGAAAAACAGACACACATACATGTACGCATCAATAAATAGCGCATATTACTCGGCCATGTACACACATATTATAGAAGGCAACAGTAAGAGCGCATAAGCTATTATTCACACATATACAATCACACAACTAGAAGAAAAACGTGAATACATAGAAGACAGAAACGAGAAATAAATAAGCAAATGTTCGAAAAGGCTATTTGTGAAAACTCTAGCCTCTAGAAGAAATAGGCGAACGAATAGTAATCAAGAATTCCGAAAGATCTTCAGGAAAGAGAAGGATACAAGCTCAAAACTTGCTCGAACGTTTCCGCCTCCAATCCGCACTACCGAAGCGCTGTTAACACAACAACATCCCGCACTTCCTACATCTGCTATCACTGGCCAAGCCAAATTTAAAAGCATGTGACGCCAGAAGGCAGTGACCAGTCAGAATGCCTGCTATGAGTTTACAGTCGTCTCTTTTTAATGATGTTACTCCTCAGTTAGTCTAAGGTTGCACGATCACAGACCCGCACTTGGATTAACGCCTTTCCCGATCATCGTCAACTTCTCTTAATCTCGCCAAATCTTAGTAGAACTTCTAAGCTTCGAGGAATGCACCCTCTTTACTAGGAATTATAATTGATGAGAAACTTAAGATCGAGGAGCATCTTAAATATACGCTGGCAAAAATATCAGAAAATATTGGATTTATGTTCCGAACATGCAAGCACGTCAGCAAATATTATAAAATTATGGTTTATAGGTCAATTATAGAACCTTATTTCATATACATCCCTACGATTTTATTCATGTTAGCCGACTCGAACATTGCAAACCTACAGGTGAAACAAAATAAAGCAATGCAATTTATTCTTAGAAAACGATACGATACCCCAATACATGAAATGCTAGAAAATTTAAATATGGCTGAGTGTAACACAACACTCTAAAATTTATTAACAAAATGAAACTAGGCAACCTGCCGAAATATTTAAATGCCCGAGTAACATATAACAACGACGTTCATGATTACCACACAAGAAACAGAAATGACTTTCGCCTGCCAGCTGTTGAGTCGGAATTCGACAAGAATAATATATACTACGGGGGAATATATACCAGCGGGTTAGGGATCAGAATATACCCGCGGTAGGTATGCCTGTCGTAAGAGGCGACTAAAATACCAGATTCAAGGGGCTGTGTAGCGCAACCGTTCAGGTTGCCAGCGCAATATATAGCTTCTCCAAACCCAATTGTCAACCTCACCTATCCGCGGCGAATCCTGTTTCACTAACAGACGAGGCTCTGGCGACCCCAAGCTCCTCATGGAACTTGGGGGTAGGGAGGGAGGGAATGGCCTGAAGGTTTAACGCGGCCACATAAATCGTTCCCGAGATGGTCGGGCTAGCACCTTAAGGGTGCTATGGTACCGGACAGACGGATAATACTCCCCAAAGCCTTCGGGGAGCAACCTTATCGCTACAACAACAACAACAACAACAACAACAGGGATTGAGAGAATACAACGAACTGCCATGTGAAATAAAACAATCTCAAAATATCAATAAGTTTAATAAATTAATATGTAACTATTGCAAAGCTCTACCATTTAGATAATGATCTCATACATACATGTGCCTAATCTAGGTCTACAAGACCGTAAATAAATAAATAAAATATGTCCTGTGACCTAATATAAATGTATACTTTTCCCCGTTCCGATTCTTTCCAGCGATTGATTATGCTCTAGCACACTTCGGCCTGAAAAACGCTACACAGGCCGGAGAAGAGCATATATTTTAAAAAACTTGAGGCAAATTTAAAACATGTGTCGTTTTAGTTGAATTTAGTGTTCTTCAGTAACTTTGTGAAATGATTATACAAAGAGAGTATTTAAATCTATTAGATTATTTTCTTTTTGTGTTTTGTTTCAATAAATTGGCTAAATTACCTATGCAAAATCCATTGGTATATGGAGGTGGCATCGAAAGGGAATGTTTTTTAAAATAACTTTTAAACGGTAAATTTCCCAATCGGATTCTGAGAACTGGCAGTGATGCGCATCCGCTGATACCTTTCGACCATACCGGATCAATTTTCGACATGGACAATAAACGGCCTAGGCAGCGGCGTTTGATAGATGCTTATGACATTTGGCGCCACAAGTATACCCGGGGGGTAGGAAGGTCCCCATGGGCTGGTACCTGACCGTGCATATACCAAACATTTGCAACTTCAAGTAGCAAATAATTTGATTTCACCGCAACTTCAAGTAGCAAATAATTTGATTTCACCGTCTTTAAAAAATAAATTGCCAACAAATATGTTAATATTGTAGCAAATTTTGGGAAATTCTTGATTATTTTGCACCTTATGTTATCGTTCGGGTCGCTGAACTAGAATAAATAACTGAAATATTCAGTACAGCAAACTGTTTTTGATTTACATTAATATGGTAGTAGTACCTCACAGAAAATTCGATCGGTGCGGACGTGTTTACTTTTGCTCCGCAGTTTTGTGTGTATTCCTGGTTATCTTTATGTCTTTTTTATTCAAAGTTGATCTGGGAATGGTCATTTAATCCTCAATTAATAAGTGATTTGAGATAGTGACTGCTATTTGGAATTTTGTTCCAAAGTATATACATACATACATACTATAATTTATCTACAAATGATAAATGCAAAAATAAATAATATTTGCTTATCATTCAATTTTTTACTATGCCGTGTGTGTGTGGTCAAAAGGTTGATCGTGGTCAACCGAAAGTATATTGTGCGAAGTGCAATGACCTCTTCTACTTAAAGTGTGTGAACATATCATCGGCTGATCTCGAATTTCTTCTCGCACCAAACAGACATTTTTTTATAAATCTTGTACGGCAGAGCGGCGCGCCTCAATACGTAGACCGCCCTCAAACTCTCTCTCTAGTGCCGTAAACAGTATCGGTAACAATATGAGTGCAAGTGAAAATATAAGTAACCAGCAACTACTTTTGTTTGACTTTTCTAAAAATATTGAGGCGTTACGCGCTGAAAATGCTCTCATTCTCACTACGATGAATGCATGGTTCAATTATGTACAGGTTGGCTCATCTCATCAGCTGATTTTATTTATGTCATTGCATGGTCGAAGGGATTGTCAAAAGGAGATGGCAAACTCAAAATGAAACCAACACATTGGCAACATTTTACTTACACATACAAAAACTCCTGAGTTTTATGTTTCCATTCCATACCATTCGCACCAACACCAATACACAGATTTTGACAATTTGAACAGACATATTTTGTTGCTTTACAGATGAGCCAACCTGTATATAGTTGAACCATGGATGAATGCGTTAAAAGACGATAACATTAAGCTTTCGCAAAAGCAAGATGCTCTATTTGCCGAAGTTTGCTCTCTAAATTCTTCGATTGCTGATAAAACTCAGAAATCTCTACTTTAAAATTAGAACTAAAGAATGTGCATAGTGTTGTTGTTGCTTTTGCCAATGGGCAAAATTCAACTCGTGCTGGTTCTTTACAAAAAGATGATAATAAAGAATTGACTGAAAAACAAAGAAGTCAACGAATAACAACAAAGAGAATGAATATGGTGGAGTGCAAAATCAATGCAGGCTGAATTGTCCAAAAAAACAAAGCATCCAAGCCAGGGATGATAAATGGATTCTTTCATTTTGTACCAAATGAGGAAAAAAAATGTACCAAATTAGCCAAAAATGTACCAAAAGCCTTCGGATGTGAATTTGAACCAAACTAAAGTTATATTCTGCTTCTTTATCTAAAAACTGTATTTAATCAGGAAACTTTCTAACACAAATTAAAATACTACCTTTTTTCGAAAAGGTTGTTTGATAGAATAATATCCACATTAACACCGCAGTAAACTTAATCTGGGGTTAAGTGATTTTCGTCTGAATCAATATTTAACAACCAAATCGGACTGGAGTCTAAATACGATTTTTTTATAAAATTTTTAATTTGGTAATAAGTATATATATGTGAATATCTTCAGACTGCATTTCTATATTCACATTATTTATTTCATTTAAATTATAAGAAGGAAATATAAAATATACTTTATAAATAGGACTTTGAAAAATTTCAGATATAAGATTAATATATTGATTACAGCTTTTATTTTCAAATACGTATAGATCAAAATAATACTTGAGGGCATCCCATTGCTCAAGAATTCTAGCTATGACTGCTTGTCTAGAAAGCCACCTTGTGCGACCTTTTGTTGGGAAATACATCACAAGCGGCCATTGAAGCTAAATTTAAAAGGTGAAAAACACATCCATTAACATGAAGTTTTGGAACAACTTGCTTCAGCCTTGCTTGCACTCCGCTTTTTGCTCCCATCATAACCGAGTACTTCCCGGCAGTGAAACCAATAATTTTTTCAAGTGGTATTGAATGGTCTTTCGAAGATTCAATAATGACATTAAAAATACTCTCCGTGCTACTATCGGTCAAAGGTATCAAATCTAAAAATCTATCAATGCACTTTTTATCAAAATTCGAATCGAAACTGCCAAATTTTTTGACATACATATATCAGTCGTTTCATCTATTATTAGAGAGTAATAATTCTTCTGGAAAAATGCCATTATCGATTTATAATTTTCTGGCCCTGTTATTTGAGTTATTATATTCTGTGCTTTAATTCTATTGATGCAAAATGTGTTCACAATTTTAGAATCAGTTATGCTATTTTTCATAAGCATATTTAAATGATCCATAATTGCAAATGGCAAATTGTGCTCGGCAACAAAACAACTTACCTATTTATTTTCTTCGGAAAATTTAAAATTTGTTTGTACATTCTGAGCTGCTTTGCAAATGACTTGAAGTGTAGTGCTGGTGTTTTACAAAAATGTACCAAATATGTCAATGTAGTACCAACGTACTTTCGGGAAGCGAAATGTACCAAAAAAAGTACAAATGTAGCATGATTATCATCACTGATCCAAGCACTAAAAACAAAGCCAATGACATGCTCTCGGGTGCAAAAACAACTCAGCCTGTAAATAAATCGGCGACTAACAATGTCTCGGCCTCTAAAGTAGGGCTTTTAATTTCATAGCACAATTTTGCCCTCTCAATTCACACGCATATGATTCGCTCTGTCGTCGTTAATTGAGTTAGTCGCCGCTTGGCACTTGGCGTAGCAACATCGGTAATGGGTATCGGCTTATCGGTATCAAAATATGTATGAATAATTATGCGCGATATATATGCTTGTTGTTAGCTCGTTGCTTGCTAGTAAGCGAATAAATGAAACATCAATTCACCCGCACGATCATCGCGACCATTGCGCTCTCACTAATACAGGCGCACTTTCAATTTTGAAAAGCCCTGCTCTAAAGTTAAACAATTAGCTAATACCCTGCAAAAATCGTTGGACCATGTGGTCCACTGGAGTACTTACCAATATACTCCACTGTAATGCAGCAATGGACCAACTCATGTTTCTACACGAACATATTGTAAGCCGATCATTGCTCGTTTTTAACGATTGTAATCACTACACGATGTTTATTGGACTGTGGGTACTCCATGGATTACTCTGATGTAATGCGGAGCTGAAGTATATGGTCCAGTCCTAGGACATCGCAATGTTAATTGGACCATATTATTTGTATGAATTGTGATTAATTTTGGAGCACTCGGTTGGTCCATAGCGAGTACACCATACATGCATGCATGGAGTACTCGCGATTTTTGCAGGGTCAGTGCACTTAGTCATGAGCCAAAAAATTGTGTCTAAATGTGTACTTAGTCAAGTACAGACAAATACTATGAGTGACTAGCACATAAAATAGAAAATACATACGAGTGCCCCGCAACACATATGTCCCATACATATATGACATTGTTGAGTATAAACTGAAATCATAGTCGCTTTAACTCAGTAGCATGTTGGTTTCGTGTGTAATACACTGTATACTTCGTTTATTATCGGTTTTTCTTTTGCGCTGTATTCAGTTTAGTTTCGTTTACATCAGAGCCGGCCACACAAATACTAAAACAGTTGCATAAGTGTGTGTAAAATTTGAGTGACAACTTCCCACAGTGTGTTAAAAGAAAATGTGGACTGTGAAGTTCGAAATTAAAAAGGAGTCTGGTTATTTGATTTCAAGCTAATCCTAACAATATTTACTTATATTCACATAACTAAGAACGCGGAGGTCGAGCTAGTCAGATAAAACTTTTTTATAAAAGGTATGGTGTTTTTTAATACAAAATTGACTTAAAAAATTACTTTTTCATTAAGAAAGAACTATAAAACAAAATAAAAAAAAATGTATAAAAATTAATAAAACTGAGTAGAACGTATAAAAAGTTACTTATATTAAATTGTCAATATTTATTAATACTTAATTAATTATTATTAATATTTAAATTGTCAATATTAATATGTATGTTCAAAGGAACTTAATAATACTAACTAAAACGTATTAAAAGTCACTTTAACATTGCAGCATATTTTTTTATTATGTGCCCAAAAAGTAGCATGGACTTTTCCTTTTGCATTCACTGTTGATTTTAGTGAGTGACAAGCGAAAGCAAACGATCGTGATGGCACATCGTTAGTGTCTGTGTGAAAATACGAACTCAAATTGCACAATGCGCAACTTTTGGCCAGCTCTGGTGTAAAAATTGAGTGACAACTCCCCACAGTGTGCTAAAATAAAATGTGGACTGTGAAGTTTGAAATTAAAAAAGGACTTTGGTTATTTGATTTCAAGCTAATCCTGACTATATTTACTTATATTCGTATAACTAAGAACGCGGAGTTCGAGCTAGTCAGATGCAACTTTTTTATAAAAGAAGGTATCGTGTTTGTTCAATGCAAAATTTACTTAAAAAAATTCACGTTTTCATTAAGAAAGAACTATAAAACTAAGTAAATGTGAAGATAGAAATATATATTTTCAAAACATAAAGTTATTCAATAAAAAATAAATAAAATTATGAAAATTAATAAAACTAAGTAGAACGTATAAAAATATATTTATATTAAATTGTCAATATTTATAAATAATTAATTAATTATTATTAAGGCCTATCAGCTGAAAAAATTTTTTACTATAACAAGTACATACAAGGCTATCAAAAATCATCAATAATAATTAATAATTAATATTTAAGTTGTCAATATTAATATGTTTGTTCAAAGGAGCTTAATAATACTAACTAAAACGTATTAAAAGCCACTTTAATATTGCAGCATATTGTTTTTATTATGTGCCCAAAAAGTAGCATGGACTTTTCCTTTTGCATTCACTGTTGACTTTAGTGAGTGTCAAGCGAAAGCAAACAATCGTGATCACACATCGTTAATGTCGGTGTGAAAATACGAACTCAAATTGCACAATGTGCAACTTTTGGCCGGCTTTGGTGTACATCGTTGTGTTGCTAGCGTCAGAAGACTGATATGACTATATTCATTTTATTGTACTGTTAGTCATACTGATTCAAGTTAGTGTTTTCGTATAACTCAGTTGACTTTCTTCCTCAATAAGACAATTGAGTACTGAACTGCTTCGTGGCTTATGAGCGGTTATTCATTTTACGAACCATGACTATGTAAATGTGTTTTAGTGGATATAAGTGCTTGATATTCTTTGTTTGTGTACCCACTAATACTAATTTTTTGGTTAGTCCACTAATAACCTTAAAACATGAATAATTGCAGCTCACTGACTGCTACGCTGAATAAATGGTGCTAGTAAAATCAACAAATCGACCCTGTTGTTCTTGACTTAACGGAGATTCGGTGAAATTGATCGAATTATGGTTAATTGGACCAAGTTCTTTGTCAAGCTAATTTGTTAGTTTAGTCATTTCAACAGAAGAGAAATTGTCGCTCTTAAGTTAACAAAATTTTGTAAAAGTGACAGATTCCTAGTCAATCTAACTGATTTTTCTGTTAACACAACTGACCTTACAGGTTATTTCAACGGCGATCAACTCTCAATACATGAGCAAATTTCAAAGAGAATTTTACGCTCACTGCGCTCTCTACTTTGTACTTATGACGATGGCGCCACTTGTTAAAAAAAAACACCAAAATAAAAACAATAAAAAACTAGTTTTTCAGTTATCACTACAAACGAAAAAACCTTTTTTTTTTGAATTTACTGTGCAAAAAATTATACGATAACGGGACACCTATTTATCGGGTACAATTTTGCAACTTCTCGTCCAAGCAAAATGCAAAATTGCGCCCTCTTGTGGCAAAAGTTTTGCTTGAACGAACAGGATTTTTCCAAAGTTAGTAACATTTTGTTCAAGTTTTTATGAATTTTCACTCACGCGATCGAATCTAATAAGATAATAAAAAAACATCATTTTTTAATGTTGATGTTTCCGACAAAATAAAAGTTGGAGTTGGTTTGGAATCGTTTCAACTTAAAGTGTTACGAAAATTAAACTTGCCGAATTACATGTAAAGTTACTCCAGTGGTGAATTACCTTCCTGCGATTTGATTCTTTACTTTTCTATAACTTACAAGTTCTCTTTTTAAAGTGTTGCGTCAAAATTTATACTACGAGTTTTGTTCGAAACAATCAAGTGTGGCAACTACATGCGAGAGAAGAAATTGAGAATGAGCTGAGCTGCAACTGAAAGGATTGAGAATCAGTTTTGTGACTACTATATTCACTTCTATATTCATATGTGGCGGCCACCGTGGTGTGATGGTAGCGTGCTCGGCCTACCACACCGAACACCCTGGGTTCACACCCCGTGATAAGCCACATCCATATTTTAGAAACAAGCTTTTTCAATTAGAAGAAAAATTTTCTAAGCGGAGTCGCCACTCGGCAGTGTTCGGCAAGCACTCCGAGTGTATTTCTGCCATGAAATGCTCTCAGTGAAAACTCATATGCCTTGCAGATGCCGTTCGGAGTCGGCATAAAACAAGTATGTCGCGTCCCGCCAATTTGTAAGAAAAATTAAAAAGGAGCACGACGCAAGTTGGAAGAGAAGTTCGGCCTAAAATCTCTTCGGAGGTTATCGCGCCTTACATTTATTTATTTATATGGCCATATAGGTACCTTCATATAAAGCTGTCACAACAAATTTTTTTGTTCATTTGACTACTAAAACTGTCAATTACGAATCAACGATTTGTGCGCAGTTGATTCAACATCTTGTTGCGATGAATAAAAATTGACAGACATTTCGGTTGAATTGACTCGTATTTCGGTTGATTTTACCAGTATTTTTCTATCAGTGTACAAAAAGCTAGGTAAATTCGCAAACATCAGAGTGCCGATATATTGCTTTTTAAACGTTTTTGTTTTTGTATTCAATAATCGAATGTACCTAAATTAAAATTTTTTCTTGTCACACTTATGCTCATAATACAAAAAAGAAGGTAGTTCCACTCAAAATTTTTTGACGTATTTGGGGATTTTTGAAGTTTCGTAATGTTTGTTTGTTTTGCCAGAAGCGTTGCCATACCGTTACTGGTTAAGGCGAAATTGTGGTTTTTCGAGATGGAAATTTCCTTTAGGATGAAAACACAATGGTCATCTGAGACAATAATAATATGCCTTAGCACGATTTATGTGCATATATATTGATTGAGAATACAGTAAAATATGCAATTTTATTAAAAAACTAGCTTTACCAGGCGCACGTTGTAACGCCCGAGATCGAATGGATGTTGCGTTATTTTTTCTGTTTTGTTTGTTGATAATTTAATTTATTGTTCTGTAAATTGAATTTAATTTCGTACGCATATTTGGTGAAATTTTCTGTTAAAACATTTTATTCTTGTATCTTATTTTATATTATTGTATTGCTTTTACCGCTGATGATTGTTGCTTTGATTACATTCCGAAGAAGCATGACTGGTGAGCCAATTTTCAAAGTTGATATATGCGCAGGCATTCCTTTTGGTTCTAAGGAGTATAGAAATTCATTTGGATAATTCACAATTTTATCTTCATCTGTAACTGTGTCGATCGACTTATCTTTCGTCACTTCACCAGGAAATTGATTTTGAAAGCGATCATTGATTTTGTTAACATGATCATTTTTGGGAGCTAAGATAGTTCTTTCGCATAGCCAAAAAACAAAAACATTTAAATTTAAAATTCTTAATTCTGAAATATGAAAAACTTTCGTCTTGATCGAAGAACCTCGAGCCAAAATTTGGTGATGCTCGAAGTATAGCAAACACGTTTTCATAGGGAACACACATACACACAGAATTTGATTTTTATAGAAGATGTAGATAGACTGAAGCTAAACAATTTTTTTAAGAGCGGCAGATTACTAAACGTCCAAAAGGCATAACAGCTAAACTCAACAATGCAGTCAAACTTTAGGTGTTAAAATAACTTAAGTTTGTACGGCAGCCATAGTTTTTCCCCATTCCACATTTTACTGGAGGTTTTGGGACTTAACGTCACATAGCTCCTTACCAATTTTAATTATCCTACCATTACGACATCCAGATATATGCAGTATAATATATTCCATTTGTATGGGAGGTGCCACGCCCACTTTTTCCCAATTCCATATTTTCTTGGTGGTGTTAAGGATTGACCTCAAATAACTCCTTACTGAATTTCAATGTTCTGGCATGTATACCTTCAAAGTTATGCAGTACCAAAGATTCCATTTGAATGGGAGGTTCCACGCCCCCTTTTTCCCAATTCCGCCTTTTCTTGGTGGTGTTAGGGATTGACCTCATACCCCTATACAGAAAAAAAAAACTAAAAATCCTGTTGTTCTAGCATGGCCCTATTATCATGCCCCTACAGTGGATATTTCTCAAGGCATGTTGAGAAAAAGTGTACCTCCAAAGTTTGCACATCTATGTCAATGCTAAAAGGGCACAGAATGTGTATAGGCGGGGCTGCCCCAAAGGTGATCCCGGGTACAACGGGCAGACACACTCTCCTGACTAGTGGCTAACCTGCAGGGCTACAGGTTAATGTTCTCCCTAAAAAATGGTTTAACAATTCCCTCCTAAAGCGCAACGCTTGAATTATACAATAAATAAAAAAATAAAAAATGTGGACTTGTAGCCAATTTATCAAAAAATTGCGGTGTGGGTTTATAAGGACCTCCTTTGAGCAAGCAATTGACAAACGTGTATGTTTTGTCAAAATTTTCTGAGCAAACGTACGGACACTTAAGAAGGCTATATTCACTTGCTTTACATGTTTCTTCCGCCAAAACAATTTTCAGGAGCTCGAAAAACTTATTAAAAACCTTCCTTTCTAGGCTGATATTTCGTATTAAAATATTTCCAAGGCATGGGGCTCATTTTTTTTCTTTTTTATTTAAAATAACTATGAAAGAAATTTAGTCGTATTCGTTATTATGAAATCCATCAAAATTAGAAAAACTTGTAACATTTTTCAATCTGGTGGCTTGTTATACTCAGTTGAGCAGAGCTCACAGAGTATATTAAGTTTGATTGGATAACGGTTGGTTGTACATATATAAAGGAATCGAGATAGATATAGACTTCCATATATCAAAATAATCAGGATCGAAAAAAAATTTGATTGAGCCATGTCCGTCCGTCCGTCCGTTAACACGATAACTTGAGTAAATTTTGAGGTATCTTGATGAAATTTGGTATGTAGGTTCCTGAGCACTCATCTCAGATCGCTATTTAAAATGAACGATATCGGACTATAACCACGCCCACTTTTTCGATATCGAAAATTTCGAAAAACCGAAAAAGTGCGATAACTCATTACAAAAGACAGATAAAGCGACGAAACTTGGTAGATGGGTTGATGTTATGACGCAGAATGGAAAATTAGTAAGATTTTGGACAATGGGCGTGGCCCCGCCCACTTTTACAAGAAGGTAATTTAAAAGTTTTGCAAGCTGTAATTTGGCAGTCGTTGAAGATATCATGATGAAATTTGGCAGGAACGTTACTACAATTACTCTATATGTGCTAAATAAAAATTAGCAAAATTGGATTAAGAACACGCCCACTTTTTAAAAAAAAATTTTTTTAAATTCAAATTTTAACAAAAAATTTAATATCTTTACTGTATATAAGTAAATTAAGTCAAAATTCAACTCCAGTAATGATATGATGCAACAAAATACAAAAATAAAAGAAAATTTCAAAATGGGCGTGGCTCCGCCCATTTTCATTTAGTTTGTCTAGAATACTTTTATTGCCATAAGTCGAACAAAAATTTACCAATCCTTCTCAAATTTGGTAGGAGCATAGATTCTATGACGGTAACTGTTCTCTGTGAAAATGGGCGAAATCGGTGGAAGCCACGCCCAGTTTTTATACACAGTCCACCGTCTGTCCTTCCGCTCGGCCATTAACACAATAACTTGAGCAAAATCCGATATATCTTTACTAAACTTAGCCCACGTACTTACCTGAGCTCACTTTTTCTTGGTATAAAAACTGGGCGAAATCTGACCATAACCACGCCCACTTTATCGATATCGAAAATTACGAAAAATGAAAAAAATGCCATAATTCTATACCAAATACGAAAAAAGGGATGAAACATGGTAACTGGATTGGTTTGTTGACGCAAAATATAACTTTGGAAAAATCTTTGTAAAATGGGTGTGACACCTACCATATTAAGTAGAAGAAAATGAAAAAGTTCTACAAGGCGAAATCAACAGCCCTTGGAATCTTGGCAGGAATACTGTTAGTGGTATTGCATATATAAATAAATTAGCAGTACCCGACAGATGATTTTCTGGATCACCTGGTCCACATTTTGGTGGATATCACGAGAACGCCTTCACATATACATCTAAGGGCCACTCGCTTTTAAAACCCTCATTAATACCTTTAATTTGATATCCATATCGTACAAAAACGTACCAGAGTCACCCCTGTCCCACCCTAATGGCGATATCTCGAAAAGGCGTCCACCTATAGAACTAATGCCCCCTCTCTCTTAAAATGCTCAGTAACACCTTTCGTTTGATACCCATATCGTACAAACATTCTAGAGTAACCCCTGGCCCACCCTAATGGCGATATCTCGAAAAGGCGTCCACCTATAGACCTAGTGTCCACTCCCTCTTAAAATGCTCAGTAACACCTTTCGTTTGATACCCATATCGTACAAACATTCTAGAGTCACCCCTGGCCCACCCTAATGGCAATATCTCGAAAAGGCGTCCACCTATAGACCTAATGCCCACTCCCTCTTAAAATGCTCAGTAACAGCTTTCGTTTGATACCCATATCGTACAAACATTCTAGAGTCACACCTGGCCCACCCTAATGGCGATATTTCGAAAAGGCGTCCACCTATAGAACTAAGGATTACTCCCTTTTAAAATACTCATTACCACCTTTCATTTGATACCCATATCGTACAAACGCATTCTAGAGTCACCCTGGCCCACCCTAATGGCGATATCTCGAAAAGGCGTCCACCTATAGACCTAATGTCCACTCCCTCTTAAAATGCTCAGTAACACCTTTCGTTTGATACCCATATCGTACAAACATTCTAGAGTCACCCCTGGCCCACCCTAATGGCGATATCTCGAAAAGGCGTCCACCTATAGACCTAATGTACATTCCCTCTTAAAATGCTCAGTAACACCTTTCGTTTGATACCCATATCGTACAAACATTCTAGAGTCACCCCTGGCCCACCCTAATGGCGATATCTCGAAAAGGCGTCCACCTATAGACCTAATGTACACTCCCTCTTAAAATGCTCAGTAACACCTTTCGTTTGATACCCATATCGTACAAACATTCTAGAGTCACACCTGGCCCACCCTAATGGCGATATCTCGAAAAGGCGTCCACCTATAGAACTAAGGATTACTCCCTTTTAAAATACTCATTACCACCTTTCATTTGATACCCATATCTTACAAACACATTCTAGAGTCACCCTGGCCCACCCTAATGGCGATATCTCGAAAAGGCGTCCACCTATAGACCTAATGCCCACTCCCTCTTAAAATGCTCAGTAACACCTTTCGTTTGATACCCATACCGTACAAACATTCTAGAGTCACCCTTGGTCCAGCTTTATGGCGATATCTCGAAAAGGCGTCCACCTATAGAACTAAGGATTACTCCCTTTTAAAATACTCATTACCACCTTTCATTTGATACCCATATCGTACAAACACATTCTAGAGTCACCCTGGCCCACCCTAATGGCGATATCTCGAAAAGGCGTCCACCTATAGACCTAATGCCCACTCCCTCTTAAAATGCTCAGTAACACCTTTCGTTTGATACCCATATCGTACAAACATTCTAGAGTCACCCTTGGTCCACCTTTATGGCGATATCTCGAAAAGGCGTCCACCTATAGAACTAAGGATTACTCCCTTTTAAAATACTCCTTACCACCTTTCATTTGATACCCATATCGTACAAACACATTCTAGAGTCACCCCTGGCCCACCCTAATGGCGATATCTCGAAAAGGCGTTCACCTATAGACCTAATGCCCACTCCCTCTTAAAATGCTCAGTAACACCTTTCGTTTGATACCCATATCGTACAAACATTCTAGAGTCACCCCTGGCCCACCCTAATGGCGATATCTCGAAAGGGCGTCCACCTATAGACCTAATGCCCACTCCCTCTTAAAATGCTCAGTAACACCTTTCGTTTGATGCACATATCGTACAAACACATTCTAGAGTCACCCCTGGCCCACCCTAATGGCGATATCTCGAAAAGGCGCCCACCTTTAGACCTAATGCCCACTCCCTCTTAAAATGCTCAGTAACACCTTTCGTTTGATACCCATACCGTACAAACATTCTAGAGTCACCCCTGGCCCACCCTAATGGCGATATCTCGAAAAGGTGTCCACCTATAGACCTAATGCCCACTCCCTCTTAAAATGCTCAGTAACACCTTTCATTTGATTCCCATATCGTACAAACACATTCTAGAGACACCCCTGGTCCACCTTTATGGCGATATCTCGAAACGGCGTCCACCTATGGAACTAAGGATCACTCCTTTTCAAAATACTCATTAACAGCTTTCATTTGATACCCATATCGTACAAACACATTATAGAATCACCCCTGGTCCACCTTAATGGGGACATCTCGAAAAGGCGTCCACCGATAGACCTAAGGCCACTGCCTCTTAAAATGCTCAGTAACACCTTTCATTTGATACCCATATCGTACAAACAAATTCTAGAGTCAGCCCTGGTCTACCTTTATGGCGATATCCCTAAATGGCGTTCATCCATAGAACTATGGCCTATTCTCTCTTAAAATACCCTTTAATACCTTTCATTTGATACACATGTTATACAACCACATTCCAGGGTTACCCCAGATTGATTTTCCTTATTTTGTCTCCATAGCTCTCAACTGAGTATGTTATGTTCGGTTACACCCGAACTTAGCCTTCCTTACTTGTTTATGGTGTAATTGTCATTGTCCCCGCAAAAGTCAAATGGCTAACGTCAAACTAAATGGAACTACTTCCATTTTTTGTATCATGCTTATGCTGCTACAATCACAAATATTTTATAGGCTGTTTTGTTTTGATTTCGATTTCAAAACACATTGCGAGCATTTTCTATTAGCAATATAGGAGTATTACATATACATATTTGCAAACCAAACTCAAAACGTTTTCGAAAAAAAATCTAAAACTCATAAAAATTTTTTGAGAATTTCGAACGTCTTATTTAGGGTTTTCTGAATTTGTCTGAGTATACAGTTTTGTAGCGCAAAAATTTTAGTCCCACAAGAGGCGGGCATTTACACAGAAAATGCTCAACAGTCTCTTTTGCAATCATGGAAACAAATAGGCCAATAATGTGATGAAACTTTATATGTGGGTTGTAAAATGATGTGTTTTCAAATCTCAATTTTCATAAAAAATGGACTTAGCATGTTTGCTCACGAAGTCAGCGATATTTCGAAACACAATACTCTTAAATTTTTTTTTTTTGCCAAATGTTGACGTTAATCGCAAAATTTTATTTAAATAACGAATTATTTTTAGATGAATACTCTATATAAAAAACGAGGTGTCTACATTTGTGACACTTGGACGTATATTCGAGTGAAGAAAGCTTTTGACGACATTCAGTCCGTTTGTTTTAAATTTAATATCTGTGCAAATTAAAATATTTATGAACATGCGTTTTATGAGGCAAATGAATTGAATTTATTAAAAATGTGTCACAAAATATAAAAAGGAATCAAGGTCAGTAGAAACCACAACGACATACGCTTCAGCTATGAGCATTTTTTTAAATTTCGTAAAATTTGTCTCTCTTCCAATTAGTTTATCATTGCAGCTGTTCGATTTCTCACATTCATCATTCGAATACTTGCTGGCGGCTAACTATCATAGCGCGCTTCTAGCCCTTCCTTATCTTTAACTTGAATATTTTTCTTTCTCCGCAGGCAAAACCAAAAGAAAAAATTAAGAAAATCTTCTTCACGAATAATTAGCATCAAGTTGCGTGGCGCTCGTAAATTTAATCGCACAAAAATTAAATAAAATTGTTAAAAAATTGTACGAATAATTTTAATATTTGAGCTTGGGTTGTGGTATGTGGGAAATAGCCGCCTGACAAAAACTTTGCCCTAGCACTTTAAAATATTTCACAAACTTTTGTACTTAATATGCCTATCTTTTTATGCATATCAGTTTTTAAGTGCTTGAATTAAGCAAAAGGAAAGTGAAAATGACTGGAAACGTATTCTGTTTGGTACTTACTTTTTATCTCTTTTGGCTGACTACTTTCATTACTACTACATTTAGCTAACTACTTTTTATACACAGCGAGAGAGGAATGGGAAGGGGACTCATCTGGGGCAGGGGACCGGCTAACTTGTTCAAGGATGGGTCGGAGTTGGAAGGAAAGATTGGGGGAGAGTGTTTTGCAAGTGTGCTAAATATTAGCCGAAAGCTTAAGGTGGCTGATCACTGTCTTCGTTGCGGTGGATGAAATGCTATCCAGTGCTACTACGGTTAGGGAATTTAACATCTACTCTGATAGCGAAGCGGCTATTAAGACCTTGAGTTCAACTATAGTGCCAATGAGGCTGCCTGACCCCGCTTGCGATTGCATCAAACTGTTTTATGATTAAGATTATCTTGTTCCCGCACCAAAGTGATATCCCGGGCAACTGTCAAGCGGAGCTCTTAGCCCGCATTGGTACAACAGAACCGGATGAAGATGGCTGTAGGGATATTGGGATTCCGCTGGCCACCTGTGATTTGCTCCTGCATAGATGGGCATCATGTCAGCTCAGCAAGCTTTGAGCAGACACCACCTGTTGAAGAGTAGCAAGATCTTTCTGGCTGGAAGTGGAGGTCTGCTGAAATAATTGGGTTCCCTAAGGCTCATCCATCAATTGTCTTGAGGGCTTTGACAGGGCACTGTCAAATAGGAATCCATGCGGTACATCTCAATATACCGTAAACAACATCCTGCAGTAGCTGTAGAGGATGGTGAGTTGAAAACATCGAATCAATTTATGCTTGTTTTCTCAGTTTTTGCTAGATCTAGGTCAAAGTACTTCGGTCTCCACTGACTTGGATCTCCGGAGGATTTCTCCAAGATTGAGATCGGACTCATTCAAAACTATATCGTTGCTACACATTGATTTTCTAAGTAGCTATAGCTACGTCACCGTTAATTTATTTTATTTGGTATCACAATGGACCGTCATGTTGTTCAACAATGGCAGCGCAATATAACGGGCACTCCGGTCAATCTTTGAATTTTTCAGATATTGAATTAAAAGCATCAACCAGGTGATGATCAAGGACAAAATTAGAATCATTGTAGACGTTAGGTTTCTAACCAAGCCCTTAAAAGTGGATGAGCACGTTATCCGGGTACCGCCAAATTTGAATTAGTCTAAAGGAACTTAAACGCAGAGCCGTTTAACACAGCTCTTATCGGCAATAGATATCTGGACACAGCGTATAAAATTATTAAGACAATTCTGAAGAAACACCTCACCTATGGACGTCAGACGATGGGGGACGGTTTTCTCGTCTACAGTATAGTTTAAATTTTTTTAATAAATGCTAAGACATCATACCACCAAGAAAAATTGTAAAAGGCACTGGTCACGCTGGACTCAAAAACACTTTTAACTCCGCAGGCATGCTCGAAGCAAAAATGTATTTCAAGGTTTAGCAATATCTTATTGATATCTTGAGAAGCTAGTACCCGGTATCTCACATGCAAAATTAGTAAAAAGAACAATACAGACCGACGGAACAGTCCATAGTTTGGTGCTATACCGAAGGCTCTGAAATATTACGTAAGACAGTAGCTTGAGTTTGAAAACATTTTCTAGTGAAGTTAGGTTAGGTTGAACTGGCCGGTCAATAAAGACCTCACATTGACTGAATGTTCGTAGTGTTACCAGAATTAGTTTGACGACCAAACGTAAGAACCCCAGTCAAGTGCCATGACTTATGTTATAGGATAACTCCGTCCTCTTGGAAAATACTTGAAGTTTTCTAGGACCTAGCTTAATTGCAGCCTTGATACCTAGCAACTCTGCCGCCTCTTATAGCTGGGACCTTGACCTGGCGAGCGCAGGACACGAACATAAAACGTGCTCAACCATTTCTTTCTGGAGCCAGCATTTCCTACACATGCTATTACTGACGAGACCTAACTTATAAGCATGTGACGCCAGAGGGCAGTGTCCAGTTAGTATGCCCATCGTGAGCCTTAAGTCTTCACTCTTCAGAGATGTGAGCCACTTTGTGAGTCTATTATCTTAGGATTTGTACATGATCGTAGAAATTGTTCAGCTCCGCGCTTCTATCCACGCCTTTCCTGCTTAATGGATCATATGCAATGAACATTCTATAGTGAACTTCTGTTAGAAGATTTTACCTAGCTAGCGGAGTCTGCAAAAAACAGTCGCAAATGACCAACCCTAATGAACTTTTGGTATTCACACAAGAGTGCGAACAAAAACTAAAACCACGAAATTTGTATTTCAAATATTTGGATATGTGTCAGAATTGAACAGATACGCAAGAATGAAGGCAATATATGAAAATATTTACATACAGCAGGTGGAATGAAATTGCACAAAGTGTTTGAGGAAATACCGCTAGCTTAGTATAAATATTTCAACTAGATTGCTGCCATCTAAAAATCGGGTTAGTGATAGTAAAATATTTGATATAAAGTGGCAGCGCAGCTTGCTTCGATGGCAGAAAATACACGAGTAAACAGAAAAATTATTTGAGGCAATTTCGATTTAAATTGAGTGGTGTTCATACAACTCAATTTAGCTTACACAATAGTAACTTCATAGCTGGTTGGCTCATCTCTACAGCAACAACATACCTTTGTTCAGACTGTCAAAATGTGCGTGTTGGTATTAGGCGAATGGAATGGAATGAAAACATAAAACTTTGAAATGTTTGTGTGTTGTAAGAAAATGTGTTCAAAGTTTTGGTTTAATTTTGAGTTTGCCATCTTCTTTTGAAAATCCCTACTCCACTGAAATGAAAAACATAAAATCAGCTGATGAGATGCAACCATATAGTTGAGCCATGCGCAACTGACGTTTAAATCTACTCAATAAACACACTTTACAAGGTTGCATTTGCAGTTTGAAACAATTTATTAGGCAATTTTTTTTAAATTGGCAATTTATTATTACAATTTATTATATGATAAATTGCGTAAGAAATTGCCCAAATGTCATAAATTGCCAATTTGGTTGGTGTTTGTACCTAGTATTAGTTATTAAGCATGAAGTGCATGATTATGAGCCTCTTAGAAACGTTTTCAAAATATCCAGTTAAGTTAGATTTAACCTGCAGAATAGCAATCTATCAATAGCTTCATTTGACATTTTCGTTGTCGCAAGCACAGGGTGACCAACCCAAGGCTAAATCGATAATTGTGCATGTTTTGTGGAACAAATCGCAAAAATCTATAGCGGACACCCGAAAACTAGCCAAACAGCTGCCATTTGTTCACACTTTTTTCTAGGACCTAACTGAGACGCGAAGCTTCAATTAGCATAAAGAAAACAAAAATTCGATAACTTATAGACAAGTGACTAAATGAAGATGATGAAAACGGCCTTTAACAAGTTCATTATAATAAAAGCTTATATAAACTTTACATGACTTATAGTGTAGGTTGTTTCTTCGTGAGAAGGAGTATATTATATGTAAGCTTTGTATATAAGGTTATCTTTTAGACCAACTTTATTACTGATGAAATCTGTGTATATAAGAAAGTGTGGTATAATGAATGCTATACAGAAGTTGACAAATTTCAAGCTTCATATTGATCAAATATTCTAAGCATTCTATAGTGTGAACATTTACAGAGGGGGTGTACACTTATCTATATGTAAATATATATATGCATATCTAGAAGATAAATTTATTTATATACATATGCTTATATATAAACATTTGATCCGTGGTCACGAAAGTGAAGAATATCATTTGCTTATTTGCACCACATAGTGTTTGAAAATATTTGCACAATTTCACATCAACCACAACACAAACAGGGATGATAAAATCATTCGGAATATTTTTATACCCAGCTATACTTGTACACAGGGTAGATTGGATAACGGTTGGTTGTACAGGTATAAAGGAATCGAGATAGATATAGACTTCTATATATCAAAATCATCGGTATCGAACAAAAATTTGATTGAGCCATGTCCGTCCGTCCGTCCGTCCGTCCGTCTGTTCGTTAACACGATAACTTGAGTAAATGAGATATCTTCACCAAATTTCGTAGACGAGCTTATCTGGACCCAGAATAGATTGGTACTGAAAATGAGCGAAATCGGATTATAACCACGCCCACTTTTTATTATATAACATTTTGGAAAACACAAAAAACCTGATTATTTAGTCAATAATACACCTAGAATGTTGAAATTTGGCGTGTGGACTGATAATGAGACTCTAGATAAAAATTTGAAAAGAATTTTTTAAATGGGTGTGGCACCGCCCACTTGTAATAAATCAGTTTTACAAATATTATTAAGCATAACACAAAAATCGTTAAACCTATCGTAACAAAATTCGGCAGAGGTTGCCTTTACTATAAGGAATGCTTTGAAGAAAAATTAACGAAATCGGTTAAGGACCACACCTACTTTTATATAAATGATTTTTAAAAGGGTCGTGGACGGTTAAAATAAGCTATATCTTTGCTAAAAAGAGCTTTATATCAATGGTATTTCATTTTCCAAGTGGATTTATAACAATAAATAGGAAAAACTTCAAATTCAAAAAAAAAAAAAAAAAAAAAAAAAAAAAAATGGGCGTAGTACCGCCCCTTTTATGACTAAGCAATTTTCTATGTTTCAGGAGCCATAACTCGATGAAAAATGAGTTCAGAATAGAACCATATGTATATGTATCATTGCGCAGCCTTGTAACACTATTAAGCACACAAAAATAACAACAACAGCATTGCAAGTGTTATGTAAGTGGGTATGTAATGTTCGGTTTCATATTCGTACTCGTAGGCAATAATGGATTTAAAGGAGAGCCACTGATATAATCTGCACTTTCGAATTTTCAGACCCATTTAATAGTTTACCTGTTCTCTAAAAACAGAAAGATTATCAATGCCATTATCATTTGTGTGAGGGCTTAGCCGAACTTCATAGCGCCCACTAAAGGGCTGAGCGGCTTAAAGGCATGCATCTACGCCGTTTCGCTTCATAGAAGAGTGGCGAAACTGCCAATCACCCAATCCAGGGTGTCGTGCGGACCCTGCTTATTAAATGATTTGCAGCTAGAGGGAATTTTTGACTGTTTTTTAACGAAGCCTTCCATATAGCCAGCCGGTTCCGAAAGTAACGATGACCTTACTACGGCAAGGGGCGTTGTAAGCCGGGAAAGAGGAAATCGATATCAGCGACTATTCGTACAGCGAAAAAAGTGTATAGACAGCGAGAAAAGTGTGCAGTTGGTGTGCTCGGTAAAGGAGCGGTCTGGCAGCACGGACCAAGAACAGACAGACAGAGTTTACTAGAACCCTCTCATAATAGCGTCCGTACTAAGAATTGTGCTGCGTTTGCGTGCAGTGGTCGACCCAACTCACAGCGAAAGCGAGCGCTTGGCATGGGCCCTTCAGACAGCGGAAGAAAGTCAAAGAAAGTGCACTTACAAAGGCTTTTTTACGAGCAATCCTCAATTTTGTAACCGTATCGGAGTGGAAGAAGCCCCGAGTGGAAAGAAGAGGTAGCTGTCGGTTGAACCCGAAAGGTTTTCATTTCTTTCAAACACTGCAATCCCAGACTCACTAGGGTAGCTAGCTGGAATGATAAGAACCCAAACGATAAAAAAAACTTTCATAAATGAACATCTAGGATAGTGTCATAGAACAATGTATGAACTGCTTTATACCGATATCACAGTGAGTATGCTGGAAAGAGTGGAAAATACGAGAGCGCGAGCTAATGCTCCTGTTTATACTGCGGAGATTGTAGTTAAGGAAAAAGACCGAGTGCGGTGGAAGTACGATAAGGCTATAGAAACGGCTATAATTGCTGCTTGTTGGTAAGACTGTGCCACGAAAGCCAATACTATCGATTAATATTGATTGTGCCTGAGGTGCGAGAACAACAATGCGCCACTAAAGTTTTCAAGAAATTATGGGCTCGTAATTCGTGCTAAACAACGTTGGAGTAACAAATCGATATATACATGTGGAGAAGTTTTCGCTGGGCGCGGTTTTTGGCATTGCAACATACATATGTTTGTTTAAACAATATTCAATCAAGCCCAAAGAGTTGCAAAGTTTTAAGAGTAGTGCCGCAGGCAAGATTGTGTGGCTTATCTGTGCTGGGTCGGGATCGGAGGCGAGCACATCACTTCCAAGTGCTGCATATAAGCCAAAAAATATAATTTTTTGTTTTTTTGTAAAAACTTTCGTTCGACTTAAAAAAAGTTTAATTTGTCCTGAAAAAGCTGAATGCATATAGTACAGCAAATAAAGGCTCAGACTTTGGTGGATACCAAAAAGGGTTTCTATCGACGCTCAAACACGAGACAAAAGTCCTTATCGGGGTCGCCCTTTGGCACTACTTTGACAAACACTCTGGGTGTATTACTATCATGAAAAGCTTCTCAGTCCCTGTAGGTCCCGTCCCGCTAATTTGTAGGCAAAAATTAAAAGCGCAAAACGGAAAGTGGAAGAGAAGATCTAAGCTATTGAAACTCCTCGGAGGTAAATCGCGCCAAGTATTTTTTTAAGCCTATTAGGCGATTTCGACCGTTTCGTAACAAGCAACGCCAGCCATCCTTGTTTTACGATAACTGACACCAACTGAGTGGGATGTCAAATCTCTCTTACCTGTTTCTAAGAACCGAGCGGAGATTTAATCCCTTCTCTGCCTCCAAACTGTGATGTCCACTGAAATACTTTCATGGTCGGAGCGTCTTCGTCCATTCGCATATGATGACCTAGCCAGCGAGGGCTTTGGGCTAATTATCGCTGCATAATTTTGAAATCTGCGAAGAACGCAAACAGCTCATCATTATACCACCTTCGACACTTGCCGTCGGCATTACGGAGTTGAGTGGAACACGTGGAGAAATATTTGGTCTTACATACTGTCGCCAATTGAAAACTGCATGGACTGGTGTGGTTTGCTTTGAAATCGCCTAAATCGATTACACCATTACGCACCAAATAATGCTGATGTGCCAATTGTATGAAATTTCGGAAAACCACTTGAAATCTATATATATAAAAGAAAGTGGTGTTAGTTACACTACGCATAACTCAAGAACGGATGAACTGATTTGGCTGAAAATTGGTGGAGAGGTAGCTTAGAACCAGGGAACGAACATAGGATACTTTTCATCCCGTTCTGGCTAGGGTCTTGAGATCAAAACGTGGACCTAGATAATCCTGGGATGTGTTTGTACAATATGGGCATCAAATGGAAGCTGTTTATGAGTACTTTGATACTGGGTATTTTTCGTACCCCTGGGTGACTAGGGTCTCGAGATATAGGCCAAAACGTGGACCCGGGTACCCCTAGAATGTGTTTATACAATACGGATATCAAATGAAAGCTGTTGATGAGTGCTTTAGTACAGGGTAGTTCTCATACCTATTGGTGACTAGGGCCTCGAGATATAGGCCAAAACGTGGACCCGGGCACCCCTAGAATGTGTTTATACCTATTGGTGACTAGGGTCTCGAGATATAGGCCAACACGTGTACCCGGGCACCCCTAGAATGTGTTTATACGATATGGATATCAAATGAAAACTGTTGATGAGTGATTTAGTACAGGGTAGTTTTTATACCTATTGGTGACTAGGGTCTCGAGATATAGGCCAACACGTGGACCCGGGCACCCCTAGAATGTGTTTATACGATATGGATATCAAATGAAAGCTGTTGATGAGTGCTTTAGTACAGGGTAGTTTTCATACCTATTGGTGACTAGGGTCACGAGATATAGGCCAAAACGTGGACCCGGTCACCCCTAGAATGTGTTTATA
Organism: Eurosta solidaginis; assembly: GCF_040869045.1. NCBI lineage: Eukaryota > Metazoa > Arthropoda > Insecta > Diptera > Tephritidae > Eurosta > Eurosta solidaginis. The sequence goes on along the minus strand of NC_090323.1, from coordinate 202,694,117 downwards.
CGATATGGATATAAAATGAAAGCTGTTGATGAGTTCTTTAATACAGGGTAGTTTTCCTACCTATTGGTGACTAGGGTCTCGAGATAGAGGCCAACACGTGGACCCGGGCACCCCTAGAATGTGTTTGTACGATATGGCTATCAAATGAAAGCTGTTGCTGAGTGCTTTAGTACAGGGTAGTTTTCATACCTATTGGTGACTAGGGTCTCGAGATATAGGCCAAAACTTGGACCCGGGAACCACTAGAATGTGTTTATACAATATGGATATCAAATGAAAGCTGTTGATGAGTGCTTTAGTACAGGGTAGTTTTCATACCTATTGATGACTAGGGTCTCGAGATATAGGCCAAAACGTGGACCCGGGCACCCCTAGAATGTGTTTATACAATATGGATATCAAATGAAAGCTTGTGATGAGTGCTTTAGTACAGATTATTTTTTATACCGCTGGGTGACTTGGGTCTCGAGATACAGGCCAAAACGTGGACCCGGGAACCCATAGAATGTGTTTATACAATATGGATATCAAATGAAAGCTTGTGATGAGTGCTTTAGTACAGATTATTTTTTATACCGCTGGGTGACTTGGGTCTCGAGATATAGGCCAAAACGTGGACCCGGGCACTCCTAGAATGTGTTTATACAATATGGATATCAAATGAAAGCGTGTGATGAGTGCTTTAGTACAGATTATTTTTTATACCGCTGGGTGACTTGGGTCTCGAGATATAGGCCAAAACGTGGACCCGGGCACCCCTAGAATGTGTTTATACAATATGGATATCAAATGAAAGCTTGTGATGAGTGCTTTAGTACAGATTATTTTTTATACCGCTGGGTGACTTGGGTCTCGAGATACAGGCCAAAACGTGGACCCGGGAACCCATAGAATGTGTTTATACAATATGGATATCAAATGAAAGCTTGTGATGAGTGCTTTAGTACAGATTATTTTTTATACCGCTGGGTGACTTGGGTCTCGAGATACAGGCCAAAACGTGGACCCGGGAACCCATAGAATGTGTTTATACAATATGGATATCAAATGAAAGCTTGTGATGAGTGCTTTAGTACAGATTATTTTTTATACCGCTGGGTGACTTGGGTCTCGAGATAAAGGCCAAAATTTGGGCCCGGAAACCCCTCAAAAGTGTGTGTAATATGGATATCAAATGAAAGCTGTTGATGAGTGCTTTAGTAGAGGGTAATTTTCATATCCCTGGGTGACTAGGGTCTCGAGATATAGGCCAACACGTGTACCCGGGCACCCCTAGAATGTGTTTATACGATATGGATATCAAATGAAAACTGTTGATGAGTGATTTAGTACAGGGTAGTTTTTATACCTATTGGTGACTAGGGTCTCGAGATATAGGCCAACACGTGTACCCGGGCACCCCTAGAATGTGTTTATACGATATGGATATCAAATTGAAGCTGTTGATGAGTGCTTTAGTACAGGGTAGTTTTCATACCTCTTGGTGACTGGGGTCTCGAGGTATAGGCCAAAACGTGGATCAGGGTAACACTAGGATGTGTTTTTAAATTATGGATATCGAATTGAAGCTGTTGATGTGTGCTTTAGTACAGAGTAAGTTTTACACCGCTAGGTGACTAGGGTCTCGATATATAGGCCAAAACTTGGACCCGGATGCACCTAGAATGTGTTTTTACATTATGGGTATGAAATTGAAGCTGTTGATGTGTGCTTTAGTACAGAGTAAGTTTTACACCGCTGGGTGGCTAGGGTCTCGGGATATAGGCCAAAACGTGGACCCGGAAACCCCTAAAATGTGTGTGTAATATGGATATAAATGAAAGCTGTTGATGAGTGCTTTAGTAGAGGGTAATTTTCATATCCCTGGGTGACTAGGGTCTCGAGATATAGGCCAAAACGTGGACCCGGGCACCCCTAGAATGTGTTTATACAATATGGATATCAACTGAAAGCTGTTGATGAGTGCTTTAGTAGAGGGTAGTTTTCATACCTATTGGTGACTAGGGTCTCGAGATATAGGCCAACACGTGAACCCGGGCACCCCTAGAATGTGTTTGTACGATGTGGATATCAAATTGAAGCTGTTGATGAGTGCTTTAGTACAGGGTAGTTTTCATAACTATTGGTGACTAGGCCAAAACGTGGATCAGGGTAACACTAGGATGTGTTTTTAAATTATGGATATCAAATGGAATCTGTTGCTGAGAGCTTTAAAGTAATTTTCATTGTGATATTCGATTTAGACGCATCAACCTGGCAAAACTGATAAATATGCATGCGAAGCCGAAATAAAGACATGAATTAATAATACCCACGTACCTATTTACATACATCCTATTCGATTTGCCTGAAATTTGGTATATAAATTTGTCTATATTAGTATTAGTATTTACGATTCTTTTTTCCGGGAGATAGACCAGAGACGGACTGGGTCTGTGATTAAGACTAGGACTGGGACTGAGACTGACATTGAGAGTCGGAGTGGAACTGGGACTGAGACTCGGAATGGGACTGGAACAAAATACATACCACCCTCTGGGACTGGTAATAGGGGATGAAGAAGAATGAGAAAAACTTGAGAGAAGAGAAAAGAGGGAAGGAGAAGGAGAATGAGAAAGAGATAGAGTGAGATGAAGATAGAGATAGATGAAGCAAAATAGACGGAGGGAGGAGTGAATACAAAGATTAGGAAAAAGTGTAGAGGGGCGAGGGCAGAGTTAGACGGAAAAGATTATTATAATGTATGCAGATATACCAAATTAAGGGCAGAGCAACGTCTGCCGGGTCTGCTAGTGAAATAATAAAAGAAAATTTCTTATCGAAAAAAAAAAATTTTAACAAACTAATTTTTCTTATTTCAAATAATATAAAATGACATTACCATAAAATTATATAAAGCTCAATAAAGCTTTACGATAATAACATTAATATATTCAAATTCGCTAAAATAAATAAGAAACCATTTTCAATGCATATCTATGAAAGACAAATATCTACTGAACAAATCACTAGGTTAGGGTTCAGTAATAAATGGATGACTTACACCCTTGTCAAACACATTTTCTAAAATTCCATTTTATTACTTTACATCTTAACAATATGTTTTGCTGTCGCGATTTGTTCATACACAATAAACAACTTGCTTATTTTAGAACTGAACTATCTGTGCGTTAGCGTAGTAACCCACATCAACGCTTTTCTTACTTATTTATCGCTTGGTATTTGTAATCCTTTGGGTATAATTTATTTACGAGAAAATGATGGGTCATTTATAACACTGGATATAGTAGAAGAAGCAGAGGTAAATCAAATGCGTGAACAATTGTTGGCCAAATAAAAATATTTCAAAAACTGTTTTCTATGCCACCGCTCCCATTGGTATGTTCGTTACTGTACATAGCCAAATAATTCAAAAAAAGTTTGAACTTATATGCAAATGCACAATAAATCTTCCATTTTATGCTTTTTCCTCTTTCGCCCAAATTTCTTTAGAAACATGTTTCTTTTATTGGCTGTGGGCCACCTTTTCATAGCTGCCAATCGCTATTCATATTCACAAGCTCTTTCAAAATGCTTTAATATTACAAGTAAGAAAGTCTAAGTTCGATTGAAACCGAACATTATATACCCAGCTGTGCACTTTAAACGATGTTGTTGTTAGCTTTGTGTGGTTAATTGTGTTATAAGACTATGCAATAATACATATATGGTTCTATTCTGAATTCATTTTCGTTCAAGAGAGGCAAAAAGAATACAGAGGCTGAACTTGGGCGGGAAAAATGCAGTTCAAGAGTTGTAGCAATGAGAAAAATGTTTATGGCAAATTTCGTTCGGATCGGAAGATTTTTGTTCGACTTATGGTATTAGATGTATTTTGGAAATAGTAACAAAAAAGGATCGGGTCACGCCCATTTTTAAAATTTGTTTAAGTTTTGTTCTTAGCTCAACCATAGCCCTACTGAGGTAGATTTAGTCAAATGTAGATAAATACCATAGAGTTATTGCAAACTTTGGTAAGATTGGACCATTAGGAAAAGTGAACGCGGTCTTTAACTGATTTTGAATATCTTCACACAGTCTATATAATTTGGCAAGAATAGAGTCTCCGCCAAATTTCAATGTAATATCTTTAACGGCTTCTGATTTACGGCTTGGTAAACTTCCAAATTCTTGTTCTAAATGTGGGTGGCGCCAAAATTTTTTTGAATTTATGCTGTGCGTCAGAAAACTAATCCACCTACCAAATATCATTAGCTTAGCGGTATTCGTTTTTGAATAATCTCATTTTTTCCATTTTTCTAAATTTTCGATATCGAAAAAGTGGACGTGGTTATCGGCCGGTTTCGCTCATTTTAAATACCAATCTATTCTGTGTCTAAATAAGCTGAATTTGGTAAAGATATCTCAAAATTTGCTCAAGTTATTGTGTTAGCGGACGGACATGGCTTAATGAAATTTTTTTTCGATACTGATGATTTTGATATATGGAAGCCTATATATATCTGAATTCCTTTATACCTGTACAACCAATCGTTTTCCAATCAAAATCATAATACCCTATGTACAAATACAGCTGGGTATAAAAATTGATTCATTGATAGAAGGAGGTATGGAAAGTATGGCAAGGTATTTTGTAAAGAGTAACAAAAAAGGGCTGGGTCACGCCCATTTTAGAAATTATTTTAAGTTTTGTTCTTAGCTCAACCATATGACTACTGGAGTAGAATATCAGTGAAGTGTAGTTAAATACCATAGAGTTATTGCAAACTTTGTTAAGGTTTGACCTTTAGGAAAAGTGGGCGTGATCTTTAACCGATTTTGAATATCTTCACTCAGTCTATATAATTTGACGAGGATAGTGTCTCTGCCAAATTTCAATATAATATTGTAACGAATTTACTGGAAATCCTCTTATTCGCAACCTTCTACTAACGTTCGTATCGCTACACTATTGAATAAATAACTCAAATATTTAATAATGCAAAAATGGCCTTTATTAAAGTACTTCACAATAACACTGATACTTCACAACCAATAGCTTGCTTACACCAAACTGATTTTTGCGCCTCTACCGTTGTCGCCTTTTATACTATCTGGTTTCCTCGTTGCATACTTCTAGTCTTTTCCATTTCAGAACTTACTAGTTAGTTATCAGCTACAAAATCACCAGCCGCAACTACGTTTATAGCTTCTCATATGGGCGTGAGTAATACTTGCACAAATTATTGCCCTCTCTTGTGAGCACTTTAGATAAGGTATATATATGTGTTTTTGCGCTGCTTCTCCGCTGCGTATACGTACATATGTGTAGACATAATGATTGAATTATTGATATGTATTCAAGTCACTGCTTAGCATCGGCTTAGAGATGACAGTACCCCTTAGTGTTGCTAATATTCGTAACAATATCTTTAACGGATTTTGATTTACGGCTTGTGAAACTTCCAATTTTTTTTTTGTTCTGGTGCCGCGCCCATATTCCAAAATTTTCATTAGCTTAGCGGTATTCGATTTTGAATAATCTCATTTTTTCCATTTTTCGAAATTTTCGATATCGAAAAAGTGGGCGTGGTTATCGTCACATTGTAAACACCAATCTATTCTGGGCCCAAATAAGCCTTTTTACCGAACTTGGTGAAGATATCTCAAAATTTGCTGAAGTTATTGTGTTAACGGACGTAAATGAATTTTTTTTCGATACTGATGAGTTTGATAGATGGAATCCTATATCTATTTCGATTCCTTTATACCTCTACAACCAACCGTTATCCAATCAAAATCATAATACGCTATGTATGTACAAGTAAAGCTGGGTATAAAAATCTATTCATTGATAGAAAGATTTTTTTTATCTATCGGCAGTTGGTACGGGAGTACGAGCTCAATACTTTTATATAGAAATATTCTTAAAATTTGTGAGTGGCCAAATCTCACCGTTACTCTTTAATTTTTTTGTTTTAGCCCATAGCATTTGCTGAGTGCTTTTCATTGCACAATGAAATATTAATTTAGTTTACTTTATTCTTGGTATTCTTTTCGCACGTTTATCAAATTTTTGCTTTTTTTATAATTAATTATTAATTTTTTATATTACAATAAAAAAGTTTGATTAAGATTCTGAAATGAAACCGATGTGAGAATGTGCGATTGCGCTTGGGATGGGAGAGGGAAGATGGAAGTGGAATGAGGAAAAATAATATTATTGCGGTTTAAAAGAAATTGGTACAAAAACAGAATGGAATTGAATATAAAAAATGTAAAAATCTCTACTATATTCTGTTGTTCTTAATTAATGCTTAATTATCTTGCAGCGAAACAGCAAACTAATTAGATAAATCAGCTTTTGCAATTAACTCTTACATATATGTTAAATAAATAAAACATAAAAAAATATGTACAAGTCGCGATGACCTCCGAATGATTTTAGGACAAGCTTCTCTTCCAATTTGCATCTTGCTCCTTTTAATTTTTTCCTAAAAATTGGCGGGACGGGAGCTACGCCAACTCTCAACGGCATATGCAAGCAGACGAGTTTTCAGTAAGAAGCTTTACATGGCAGAAATACACTCGAAGTATTTGTTTCTAAATTCTTGATGTTGCTTTTCAAGGCCCTTGAAACCAGCATATTTGGTGTGGACACCGGAGGACGCTACCACCAAACTATGGCAGCCACACACCCACATACTTATATATTCTAGCGAAGTTTGGGAATTTCTGATTATTATGCAACTTCTGTTAACGTTCAAATCACTGTACCGTCAAATAAATCACTCCAATATTCAGTATGGAAAATAGTCTTTATTTACAACTCTACTTCACAATTATTGCGTACTTCACTGATAGCGTGCTTAAATCAACCTAATTGATTATTTCTCAGCTTACGCTTTTTTATACTCTCTGTTGCCTCGTTCGCATATCTTTCCAAGGGTATAGAGTCTAGACTCTAGACTCTTCACTAAAAGCCTTCTCGAAAAGCTGCTTATTAAATTGTCCCTTATGTATGTAGTACTTACTTTTGTCTTGTAATTATATGCGTGTGTATGTATGAGTTATAACTTCTGCTCTTAGATAGTGACTAAATGTGTGTATGTGAAATAATCTCTTCGCCCTTAGCCTCCCTGTTTGCATGTATTGTATGTGACTGCTTGCTTTGATGTTTGCATGCACATATGTGTGATTGCTTATATTTCTGTTGTTGTGTATTTATCTACTAGCAGCGCAGTGACGCATCGAACTTGCTAACATTCGCCAATATATTAAGGATGCATTTAAAGATACATTTTAAGTACATTTAATGATGGTAACGCTAACATATACAACCTATACATATGCAAATATCGTTTCCTGAGGGGGGCTATAAAACGGAATGGTGGCATAAGTTTAACGGCCATAATATCGACTGACCATATGAAATGGTCTCAACGTCAAATCTCAAATGGTTACAATGTCAACGATTTGGACATTATGACCATCCTTCTTTTTCCGAATTGGTCACATTTTACTTTCGGGCGGCCGCTGCTGTGTGGTCAATTGACTTTCTATCATTTGGGCTTATGTCACCCCACCATAAAATTATTGCATTTTCATCAATCCTTGATACGTGTGCAAAGTTTCAAATTAATCAAGCTTCTGGAAGTTGCTGAAAGTTATGCTCAAAGATTCCGTTACATACATACAATTCAAGCTTATAAAAGCTAGGAAAAAAGAACCATACTTCTTTCAAATTGAAAAATAATATCAACGGCTTCTGATTTACGGCTTGCAAAACTTTTAAATTTTCTTCTTCTAAATGTGGGCGGTGTATTTGGTATTTGTATTTTTACAAAATTAATCCACTCGCTAAGTTTAATCACCGTGTTGGTATTTGCTAAGGCATTTTCCCTTTTTTTCTCGAAATTTTCGATATCGAAAAAGTGGGCGTGACTGTAATCTGATTTCAAAAATTTTAAGTTCAGATAAGGCTTGTATTAAATTTGGTGAAGATTTCTCAATTTTTACTCAAGTAATCGTGAAAACGAACGTATTTAAGGGCAGACGGATGCTAGGTGTAAAAAGTGGGCGTGGTTTCCAACCGATTTCACCCATTTTTACAAGAAACAGCTTTTGTCATTAAAACTATCGTTATGCCAAATTTTTTATAATTGTTTGATTTTTATTCGAGTTATTGTATAAATAGTAGACTGGGTCGATTTATTAACCTATATCGCGCCATCGATTTTTCGATAAGATTTGGGCTCAGGAAAAAAAAGTTCCACTACGCATACCCAAAAAAATAATTTTTGAGCCTGCAAAACTTTTTTTATGCATTTTTTTCATTTTCAAGGCTCCAAATCATTTTGATGTATTTTTTTCGTGTCAATTGGCAAATGCAAAATTTGTAAATGAAGTTTTTTGAAAAAAAAAAAAAAAAAATTCTTTTATGGAGATTTAGAAGAATTTTGTTCGAAAAATCGATTTTTTTTGCAGGCTCAAAAATTATTTTTTTGGGTATGCGTAGTGGAACTTTTTTTCCTGAGCCCAAATCCTATCGAAAAATCGATGGCGTGATATGGGTAAACTTTCGTACATACAAATCGACTCAGGTTAATAAGTAGTATTATAGATAGATTACTTATCTGAAAAAGAAGCGGGGAAAAAATTATTTCACTACTGAGGTGAGATTTCGTATAATATTGTAACGAATTTACTGCAATTCCTCTTATTTGCAACCTTCTACTAATGTTCGTAAAACTAAACTGTTGAATAAATAACTCCAATATTTAATAATGCAAAATGGCCTTTATTAAAGTACTTCACAATAACACTGATACTTCACAACCAATAGCTTGCCTAAATGAAACTGATTGTTGTGCCTCTACTATTGCCGCCTTTTATACTCTCTGGTTTCCTCGTTGCATACTTCTAGGCTTTTCTATTCTAGAATTTACTAGTTAGTTATCAGCTACGTTCATAGCTTCTCAAACTACGTTTATAGTTTCTCATATGCGCGTATATACGTGAGTAAATTATTGCCTTCTTTTGTGAGCATCTCAGATAAGATATATGCATGTGTTTGTGCGTCTCTTCACCGCTGCTCGTATGGACATATGGGTAGACATATTGATTGATTTAATGATGTGCATACAAGTCACTGCTTAGCATCGGCTTAGAGATGATAGTATCCCTTAGTGTTGCTAATATTCGTCACAATATGGTTATTTCACTGCATAGATAGCGCTTTTTTTTGGCAAATATTAGATTTAGAATGTTATTTGAAGTGGGCGTGGTCATCAACCGTTCTTTTAAATTTTAAATTTAGTGTACTTATAATAGCAAGTACCACTTCTCTTCTAAATTTCGACATTTAGTGGCTTTTGATGTATGGCATGACAAACTTTTAGATTGTGTTTTTTTAAATGTGGGCAGTGGCACGCCCATTTTCCCAAAATTTTATCAAATTTATATTTTGCGTCACTAAGTCAATGCACTCATCAACTTCCATCAATTTATCGGTCTTCGGTAATGAAGTGTCCATTTCCAATATATTTTCCAAATTGTGATAGCGGAAAGTGGGCGTGATTATCAGTCTCTCTGAGGAAGACGTAGGGCGTCGAAATGCGTAGAAAGAAAAAGGAAAATTAAGTAACAGTGCAGCAGACATTTTGTTCAACAAAAAAGCAATATTATTTAAGCTTTTTCTCAATTTCTCATCAGCTCTTGCTATCATGCAGATTGAGCTCAAGACGTTTCTTCGAACTGTGCAAGTATGGATTATGACTTACACAAAAGATTGGAAATATATATATTTGAAGTTGGATTTGTTTGCCGTCAGCTGTGTAGGCAACGGTTTTATGTATGTACGTAAGCGAAATAGTCTTAAATCAATTTAACACACTTCTGTAAATCCTTCAATATAAAAATTACAATACCCGTGCTTTGTACGAAATGTCCTTGGTGTTGTTAGCGAAGCGCAAATATTTTCAAACTGCTTGTATGTATTCTTCATATACATATTTTGACATAGCGCATATGATACATATATAAATATATTCTCGTCCTTTACCAACTAGACTGCGCGTCGCCATCATGCATCCTTTGTTTATACCTTTTCCACCAATCTCCATTATAGGCACTCGTAATATTACACAAAATGCCTGTACGTTCATACATTGGTATTTTTGGCCAACTTTTTGGCACTACCACACACAAACCTAGAATTGGTTAGAAAATGGTGGAAAAGTAGACATGGAAGCATATTCATTATTCATGGAGCACATACTTTCTAAGGCAAAGCAATTTAGTGTAATAAATAAAGGTAGATGAAAGTATTTCAAATATGAAATGGATTTCTACTTAAGATCGCTAAAGTTATGTAAATTTTTGAAAAACAACTCTGAAAGCAAGTTTTTTTTCACCAGCTTAATGGGTGCAATGCAAATTTGATATTAAATAGCGTATTTAACATATATCCACGTTTTGAAAGGAACAAGAACGTATGCAACTTGGTAAAACTGGATTTCGATTCGATTCAATCGATGTTTTTTAGCCTTCGAAGTTTTGATCATCTGACAGTAATAGTTGGTATGATTTCATATTTATAGATAAAAAGGACCAGAAAATATATTTATTGCAATTCTTTTATAAATTTATCTTTATTGGCGTGTATTCACAGTCCAACTTAAATAGTTTTTCAGTTTTCAAAAAAAGAAATGTTAGCCTTCACGGTACGACGGGTAGATGTGAAACATCGACATTATTTTCTAAAATAATAGTGATCAAATAAAATACTAAAATTTTTTTCGAAGCGATCTCAAAATGACCCCGGGGGATCCTGAGCAAGTACTTAAAGTCATCCAGAAATTATCCCTAAATGAGCATAGGCGACCCCGAAGAGGCTTCGAAATTATCTCCTAACGACCCCACAGTGATCCCCAAACGACCTCGCGAGGATACCGAGAGAACCTAAAATTATCTTGGAATGGCCCTCAAACAACCCTGAAGTGGCCTCCAAATGACCCTGGAGGACCCTTGGAAATTCCCCAATATCATCCCGAAATAACCAACAAACGACCACGAATTGACCAAATGACCTTCAAACGAACCCGGGGGGGGGGGATCCCGTGAGAGTCCCTAAATCATCCCGAGAATACTACAGGAGGACCCCGACGGAGTCCCCGAAGTCATCCTGAAATGACCCCAAAAATGAAACCGGGAAGATCCCGAATCATTCAGAAATTTGCCCGGGAGAACTCCGAGGGATTCCCCAAAATCATTCCGAAATGACTTCCAACTGACTATAGGAGGATTCTAAGAGAGGCCGCCAAATGATCCCGAACGGTTACCCAAATGACCTCGGATGGATCCCGAAGTAGTCCCAAAATCATCCGCAACGACTTCGATATAATTTCGAAAGAGTTCCCGAAATCAACCCAAAACTAGCCCCAAATTACCTCGGGAGGACCTTAAGAAAGTCACCAAGATTACTCCAGTGTGACTCCAAAATGAAGCTGGGAGGACCCCGTACATACTACTGCATATAGACTATTAATACATATGTAAGCCTATAGATGTTGCATTAATGCCCCTCAAATTTTTATCATATGCCTACACCTAAGTTTTAGGTTCAAGTTAGATATTTTTCCCACATTTGATAAGAAGGTGACACAAACCGTCCTCCAAGGATGACTATAACGAAGCTATAACTTTTCGATATCAAATCGATAACTATTTGTTAGCAAAACGATAGATTTTCGATAACGAATGAACTAATTTTCAATACTAAATCGATAGCAAGTCGGAACAAATGTAACACCCGAATAACAAATCTACAAGTATGTTATAACATACTCATAAATAAGCGATACCAAATCGATAACAAACCGATTACTCTTACATAACAATTTCTTTAGAATAATTAATCGATTTGGTATGTTACTTAGAAGAATTGTTATGTAACAGTTATCAGCTTGTTTTCGATAGCTATTACAGCTACAACAACAATATAACTAATCGATAACTTTTCAATTCCCCGAAAGGGTTAAGGTGGCTTAGAATATAACAGAGGCAGGTATGCCTGACTTAAGAGCCGACTAAAATACCAAACTGATTCAAGGGGTTGTGTAGCTTAACCGTTTCTAGGGGTTGCCAGCGCAATTTGTAGCTACTCCAACCCAATTGTCAACCACACCTACCCATTTCGAACCATATCTCTTTATCAGCCGAGGCTCTGGCGTTCAAGTTCCTCGTGAATCTAGGGGGTGGGAGGGCGGTGTGATCCAGAAGGTTTAATGTGGCCACACTGAATGGTTCCCGAGATTGTGGGGCTAGTACCTTAATGGTGCTTGCGACCGGAACGCACGAGATCTGTATCCGGCGAAGGACCATTAACATCGATAACACTCCCTAAAACCTAAGAGAAATGTCGTTATCGCTATAACAACATAACTTTTCAATAAAATACCTATAACTTTTAAATGACGCATCGATATTTTTTCGATAAGATAAATAAACGATTATTTTCGATAATAACCCGATAACTTTTTGATAATAAACCAATAATTTTTCGAAGAAGCCTTTTGTTAATTTTTTATTTCATATAGGGCTGATCTAGTCTAATGTGTATCATACGAATATTTCGATACGTTAGAATATATTCACTCATTCTATTGACACTCATGGGCATGGTGGGTTACAACGAATACTTAGATTAATCTCTGGAGTGTATTTTAGAAAATACTTGGGAACGAGTAAATGAACGTAAAAACTGTCTGCTAATCGAATTGTTCGTTTGGGATGCTTAAAAATACATAAATGAGAAAATCTATGTATGTATGTTTATATGTAGATGTATTAATACTTTTTCTGAAATAAAAATGTTACACAAGTAAGCATCCAAAAAGGACGTTATGCGAATGAAGCTGCGGTCAGGGACATGAACGTTTTGTGAGCAAACGTGTGTATTTACATGTTAGTCTTACTGGGAGTTTTTGTAACCATTAAGCCGATGATATTGCAAAATCCATCAAAACTCGCAAATTGTATACAAACAAGTAAGGAAGGCTAAGTTCGGGTGTAACCGAACATTACATACTCAGTTGAGAGCTATGGAGGCAAAATAAGGGAAAATCACTATGTAGAAAAATGAACCTAGGTAACCCTGGAATGTGTTTGTATGACATGTGTATCAAATGGAAGGTATTAAAGAGTATTTCAAAACGGAGTGGGCCATATTTCTATATGTGGACACCTTTTCGAGATATCGCCATAAAGGTGGACCAGGGGTGACTCTAGAATTTGTTTGTACGATGTGGGTATCAAATGAAAGGTGTTAATGAGCTTTTTGAAAGGGAGTGGGCCTTAGTTCTATAGGTGGACGCCTTTTCGAGATATCGCCATAAAGGTGGACCAGGGGTGACTCTAGAATTTGTTTGTACGATATGGGTATCAAATGAAAGGTGTTAATGAGTATTTTAAAAGGCGTGGGCCTTAGTTCTATAGGTGGACGCCTTTTCGAGATATCTCCGTAAAGGTAGACCAGGGGTGACGCTCGAATTTGTTTGTACGATATGGGTATCAAAAGAAAGGTGTTAATGAGTTTTTTAAAAGGGCATCGGCCTTAGTTCTATAGGTGGACGCCTTTTCGAGATATCGCCATAAAGGTGGACCAGAGGTGACTCTAGAATTTGTTTGTACGATACGGGTATTAAATGAAAGGTGTTAATGAGTATTTTAAAAGGGCGTGGGCCTTAGTTCTATAGGTGGACGCCTTTTCGAGATATCGCCATAAAGGTGGACCAGGGGTGACTCTAGAATTTGTTTGTACGATATGGGTATCAAATGAAAGGTGTTAGAGTATTTTAAAAGGGCGTGGGCCTTAGTTCTATAGGTGGACGCCTTTTCGAGATACCGCCATAAAGGTGGACAAGGGGTGACTCTAGAATTTGTTTGTACGATATGGGTATCAAATGAAAGGTGTTAATGAGTATTTTAAAAGGGAGTGGGCATTAGTTCTATAGGTGGACGCCTTTTCGAGATATCGCCATAAAGGTGGACCAGGGGTTACTCTAGAATTTGTTTGTACGATATGGGTATGAAATGAAAGGTGTTGATGGGTGTTGGCCAGGGATGAATCTAGAATGCGCTTGTACAATATGGGTATCAAACGAAAGGTATTAAAGAGTATTTTAAAAGGGAGTGGCCATAGTTCTATATGTAGACACCTTTTCGAGATATAGCCATAAAGGTGGACCAGGGGTGACTCTAGAATTTGTTTGTACGATATGGGTATCAAATGAAAGGTGTTAATGAGTATTTTAAAAGGGCGTGGGCCTTAGTTCTATAGGTGGACGCCTTTTCGAGATATCTCCGTAAAGGTAGACCAGGGGTGACGCTAGAATTTGTTTGTACGATATGGGTATCAAATGAAAGGTGTTAATGAGTTTTTTAAAAGGGCGTGGGCCTTAGTTCTATAGGTGGACGCCTTTTCGAGATATCGCCATAAAGGTGGACCAGGGGTGACTCTAGAATTTGTTTGTACGATATGGGTATCAAACGAAAGGTGTTAATGAAGGTTTTAAAAGGGAGTGGTTGTAGTTGTATATGTTAAGGCGTTTTCGAGATATCGACCAAAATGTGGACCAGGGTGAACCAGGCCATCATCTGCCGGGTACCGCTAATTTATTTATATATGTAATACCACGAACAGTATTCCTGCCAACATTCCAAGGGCTTTTGATTTCGCCGTGCAGAACTTTTTCATTTTCTTCTACTAAATATGGTAAGTGTCACACCCATTTTACAATTACCATGTTTCATCCCTTTTTTCGTATTTGGTATAGAATTATGGCATTTTTTTCATTTTTCGAAATTTTCGATATCGAAAAAGTGGGCGTGGTCATAGTCGGATTTCGGCCATTTTTTATACCAATACAAAATGAGTTCAGATAATTACGTGAACTGAGTTTAGTAAAGATTTTTGCTCAAGTTATCGTATGAACGGCCGAGCGGAAGGACAGACAGTCGACTGTGTATAAAAACTGGGCGTGGCTTCAACCGATTTCGACATTTTCCACAGAAATAAGTTATAGTCCTAGACTCTAAGCCCCTACCAAATTTCACAAGGATTGGTAAATTTTTGTTCGACTTATGGCATTAAAAGTATCCTAGACAAATTAAATGAAAAAGGGCGGAGCCACGCCCATTTTGAAATTTTCTTTTATTTTTGTATTTTGTTGCACCATATCATTACTGGAGTTGAATGTTGACATATTTTACTTATATACTGTAAAGATATTAACTTTTTTTTAAATTTGACTTTAAAAAATTTTTTTTTTAAAGTGGGCGTGGTCGTTCTCCGATTTTGCTAATTTTTATGAAGCGTGCATATAGTAATAGGAGTAACGTTTCTGCCAAATTTCATCATGATATCTTCAACGACTGCCAAATTACAGCTTGCAAAACTTCTAAATTACCTTCTTTTAAAAGTGGGCGTTGCCACGCCCATTGTCCAAAATATTAATAATTTTCTATTCTGCGTCATAAGTTTAACTCACCTACCAAGTTTCCTCGCTTTATCTGTCTTTGGTAATGAATTATCGCACTTTTTCGATTTTTTTAAATTTGCGATATCGAAAAAGTGGGCGTGGTTATAGTCCGATATCGTCCGGGAACCTACATACCAAATTTCATCAAGATATCTCAAAATTTACTCAAGTTATCGTGTTAACGGACAGACGGACGGACGGACGGACATGGCTCAATCAAATTTTTTTTCGATCCTGATGATTTTGATATATGGAAGTCTATATCTATCTCGATTCCTTTATACCTTACAACCAACCGTTATCCAATCAAAGTTAGTATACTCTGTGAGCTCTGCTCAACTGAGTATAAAAATAAAAAAGATGAGTACATATGTATGTACTACGTGATGCAGCAGTCATTTGTAATGGAAGATAGAAGCTTGATGTTATGGTTACAACTCCTTTATCGAGAAAAGGAATGAAAAACAAATTCAAATGAGTAATACACATGTAAGAAAAAGTGAATATATGAAATGATGATGAGCAGAATGAATAATGGAAATCAAGTCTTATTTGTACGCGTGGTTACACTGCAGTTCTATATTTTTTCTTCACATATGCAGAACTTGCTTCTCGGAAAGAATGAACATTACAGAAAGAAAATTTAGCCATTTTGCAGATATAATTTACTGTTCTTACATACGAAACTTAATGGACCAATATCTACATGGAAACTTTTTTACATAAGCAGATATGTATGTACGCAAATCACTGAGTCATATATGACGTTAAAATTTTCCAGAATTTAACTACGTACTTATTCAACATGAAAAAGGCTAAAATAAAGTTGCATGACTTTGATGTTTTATTTGCAAAAAAATTGACATATGCTTAACCAAATATCTTTTTATGTTTTATATATTAGAATGCATTTTTCATAAGCAAAATATTGTGACGAATATTAGCAACACTAAGGGATACTATCATCTGTAAGCCGATACTAAGCAGTCACTTGTATCTACATAAACAAATCAATCATTATGTCTGCACATATGTACATACAGCAGCGGAGAGATACTCACAAAAGTATGCAATCATCGGTGGAAATATCACTCATATACACGCGCATATGGCTATGCGAGAAGCTATAAACGTGCATCTGTAGTTTATAGCTAGTAAATTTATAGCTGGTAACTAAGTAGTAAATTCTAGAAGAAGAAACGCCTAGAAGTATGCGAACGAGACCGCAGAGAGTATAAAAGCAGCGAAAGCTGAATAAGAAGCAATTAGTTTGATTTAAGCACGTTATCAGTTGCGAAGTATAAGCGTTATTGTGAAGTATTTTCAAAGTAGTCTAACAAAGACCATTTTGCATTATTGAATATTGGAGTTATTTATTCAACAGTTTAGCGATACGAACGTTAGTAGAAGGTTGCAAATAAGCGGAATTGCACTAAATTCGTTACAATATTCTAAGAAAAAACGTAAGCATCTTCAAGTACGATTATGCAAAGCAAAACAAAAAAGTGCTGCTAACTTCATTTCTCGAGATTTAGTTACTTAAGTGGTTTTCTTATGGCAAAAAAGAAATAAAATAACAAAAATAGAAGAAAGTATGAAATTTATTTTTTAACTTGTACTTTGCCGTCAGACATGTATTCAAAGTGGATTTCCACACTATTCATCATGTTCATGCAGCAGTAAGTGCAAAAGTCACGCAGAAAGTGTGTATCAAGTACTTATGTGTACTAAGTATGAATGAATATTCTGAAAGAAAAAAAAGTACTTACTGATAATTTTTCTAATTTTAGCTTATTGGTTGTAAATGCATAGTAAACTAAGAGTGATGACTTGATGCGAAAAAACATCTAACTATCAATGTGATGCCCGATAAAGCAGAGGTGGTATGCTATTTGAGAAAATATAGGACGTTAATTTAGGCGTAGTGCGTTACTGTTTTTTATAAAAAATGTCGATTCGTTACCAAAAATTTATCGAAATGTTATCGAAAAGCTATCGATTATTTATCGAAAAGTTGTCGATATGTCATCAATAAGTTATCGACTTTGTATTGAAATATATATCGAAAAGTTATCAATTTATTCCCAAATTTTATCGATTCGATATAGAAATGTAAACGATTTCTTATCGGAGTGTTACCAATTTGTTATCGTCAACATATCGTATTATTATCGATAACTCATCGACGTGTTATGACCCGTTGATAACAAGGCAATAAGAAACTTATAAGTAGCCGATGACCCGACGTTAATAAGCAGATAACAAACACGATAACACGACGATAATAACTCGATATCGATACTAAGCCGATAATTAAACAATAACTAGTGCCCTTTTCTCTGGGTATTGAATTGAAACCATATATTAAAATAGTTTAAAGTGCGGATTTAGTTATGCCAGACGTGTAATCCCATTCATTTTGATTCACAAAATACGAATGCGGTATCAAACTTGGTTAAGTTTGTGCGTCCTTACCCTCACAAAACGCTGAGTGATTTCTTTCCGTTTTTTGTAATTTTCTCGACCCACGTGATATATATCGGATTTTTTCTCCTTTTGTTGCCATGTCTCGGTCTTCTGAACTATATTCGAGGTTTCAAGCCTTGGGAAGTTTTTTGGATTTCGATCGCAAAACTTTCCCGTTAGGTACAAAATTTCCAAATGAATTTGCTATCGACAAGTGCGAATTTTGTATCCTAAGTATTTAGTTGTAAGGTGGTTTTCGTCGAAGGCTGAGGTGGGACTCAGCCAGCAAATCCATCCAAGAAGGGACCTATTTCCTCTCTAAATGAATACACCAGTGGTTGGTGGAATCGAAACCCGCCGAATCGCAATTGACATATCGGTGGATTGGTGAAGGCCGGTGAATCGGTGATGACGAATCGGTGGCCCGATTCCCAAGCAAATCGTGGTTGGATCGATAGAATTGGCAAATTGGTAGTAATATACCCAACTATTTATCTGGCGGTCTGGCCTCCGTAGATACGGTGGCGGTGAACGCACTTGTGCCTTGGAGAAGAGGGAGGTAGGAATTAGGTTCCTTCACACCCAATCTCCCAATATACCAAAAGTTTTGAGTAACCGAGGTCACTTACCGATCAAAAGTTGTGGCCTGTGCAATGCATGTAAAGACTTACCTTCCGTAAGCCGTGCTTTTGATAATCTATGCGATGCAAACTGTTTCCACTTAAGCATAAGTTGTTATAAACTGCTTGAGAATTTTGCGCACTCGCTGTTAGGCGAAGGTGGCGCGATTGAAATGCATGCAAATTACTTGCGTTTTGTCTGTGAATTCTCATTCGTTTGCTGATCGGTGTTCAATGGTGCCGGGCTGATGGCTGTTACAGTGGAGGCCGTGTGTAGTGATAACCATATAAATGTGGTGGTGATGTTACTTGATACTAGTGATGCTACTATAGCGGCATTAGGTAATTTTAATAGAACTTTAAATTATGAAGTATGGGAAGTTATTTAAAACTAGACCACAAAATTAAAAATTCGGACTATTTATAAAATGTCTCAATCCTTACGACACCTAAAGATCGGTTTTCCCCCTATGTTGCATTCGAATTGGGTTTGAAAAATGTTCGCAGTTTAACCACTCTAGTCAAACGGGAAGGTTTCCCAATTTCGGACTGAAATTCACGGACGAACATGAAACCGAGCTTTTATAAAGCAAGTAAAAATTCACACATGAAAAAATTTATAAATGTCTGCAGTTGCTAAATTAATAACCTAAAGTTAGAAAAAGCTGTAAAATAATTTTACAATTGGTCCATTCTCGAACTATAAAAGCCAATATCTGTGTTTCGGAGGCTAACTTTGAAAAATTCATGGATTCCGTTTTTGCTTATGGATTAATCGCTTCAAAAAACTTTATGTGCTCCAAAACCCAGCATAATCTACGCAAACATATCCATACCACCTGAAAAGACGCGTACCGATGCGCATACGTAACATTTTCTTTTTATAATTTAGTACAAATAAAATATACCGAAGGTCAAGGAGTGAATTGTATTTTGGCATCGTTGCAAGGCTGGTGTTAATTGAAGCGATGTTTTAAGTATATTTTATATTATTTCTTACTTGTTGTCGGAACCCTGTGTGCCAATGGGGATTTCTCATGATTTGAAAAGCCAGTATTCGGATGAATCTGGAATGGGCTAGGTTGGGACTTGTTCGTATCTGGATGAGGTATTTTGTGATTTTCCAATTCGAGACTACCTATCACGACTAATCAAAATTTGCTAGACACTTGAGCACACTTATGGCCGTTTTTATCACCTCTAGTTAAGTAAGACTTTAACTGCAGGATAGGGATCCTTCAAATGGCTTCATTTGACACTTTCGTTTTACCAACAGAGGGCGATTCACTTCTTGTTTAATCGACAATTGGGAATATTTTGTATAAAAAACAGCAAAAATCTATTGTGAATGAACGAAAACCAATAAAACAGCTGACCTTTACTTACACTTTTGCCTCTCTCTTCCCTGGCAGTCGGTGCCTCAGTTGGTATTGAAAAAAAAGAGAATGTCGATAAATGTCAAGGTAGTGTTTCCTAGCTTTCTTTTGAACTCAAATTTGTTATAGCGTTTTCTTTTCTGAAATAAATTGTTGCCTAAGTAAATGGTAAAGCCTTAATAGAGTTACTCCTACCCCAGAAAATTGTCAACATTTATAGTGCATGCAAAGAACATAAATGCCTACCTCGCGTATTAGCTGATTTTCATAAACGTGCTGTCAATGATAATAAAAATTCATTAGTAATTATTTCCTTCATTTCAATTTTCTTCGCTAAAAATTTGTAAAGTTACTAAAATAAATTGTCACGATCAGCTAGTTTAGCAGAGTTGCACTGCCACACTGCCATTTTATGCAGGATAAAAGTGTAACGCTTTTGCGTTGTGAGTAGGCAACAATTTTCACAAAAGAACTAAATAATCCGTAAAGGAGTTACCTGCTTTTTAGAATAGAACAAAATATATTTACATCCCTTGCACGGCGTACAAAAAGCGTAACACTTTTGTCCTGCATAAAATGGCGGTGTGGTAGTGCAACTCTGCTAAACTAGCTGATCGTGACAATCATTTTGATTACTTTTGATTATTTTTGATTTTTTTTGATTTTTTTGAATTAGTAATTGGGTTTTTCGAAATACAATTGAAATAATTAATTTAAATTAAAAAAAGGCATCTAATTAATTGATTACTAATGCTAATTCAAATTTAACAGGTCTGAATTTAGTTTACTGTTCTGTAAATTGAGTTGAATTTGTACGCATGTATGGTGAAATTTTCGTTTAAAACGTTTTATTATTGTATCTTATTGTAATGTATGTGGGTACACAATATTTTTGGTTTTTTCGTTCGGTGCAAAGATAAAAAAAATTTTTGGCGTTCCAACTCTAAAGAAAGCAACATATAGCTGGCCATGGGAAAACCATGGACTCTCTAAATTTAATCCTGCAACAGTAAGCGATTGGTCCTTGTGCTTCGTTGATTGTAATTGCAAAAGCAAGGCGTACAGGAAACCGTAAGAGCTTAAATTTGAATGGCAAATCTGTAGGAATCATTGGGATCCGTGGTATGAGCCCATCTTCACCTTTGCTTTTACCGCTGATGATTGCTGCATCGATTACATTCGGCATTAATTTCTTAAAGCAAAGTCTGGTTCCATTGCACAATTTTTGTGGGTTTAAATTCTAAATGGGCGGCCACCGTGGTGTGATGTTAGCGTGCTCCGCCTACCACACCGTATGCCCTGGGTTCACACCCCGGACAAAGCAACATGAAAATTTTAGAAATAAGGTTTTTCAATTAAAAGAAAATTTTTCTAAGCGGGGTCGCCCCTCGGGAGTGTTTGGCAAGCGCTCCGGGTGTATTTCTGCCATGAAAAGCTCTCAGTGAAAACTCATCTGCCTTGGAGATGCCGTTCAGAGTCGGCATAAAACATGTGAGTCCCGTCCAGCCAATTTGTAGGGAAAATCGAGAGGAGCACGACGCAAATTGGAAGAGAAGCTCGGCCTTAGATCTCTTCGGACTATAGCGCCTTACATTTATTATTTTTTTTTTAATTCCGAAGAAGCATGATTAGTGAGCCAATTTTCAAAGTTAATATATGCGCAGGCATTCCAGGTGGTTCTATTTAAATTTAAAATTCTTAATTCTGAAATATGAAAAACCTTCATCCTAACCGAAGGAACCTACAGCCAAAATTTGGTGATGATTGAAGTGTGGCAAATACGTTTCCATAGGGAACACACACACAGAATTTGATTTTTATAGAAGACTAGCAGACCTGTCAGACGTTGTTCTGTCCTAAATTAGGTATATCTGCATACATTTTAATAAGCTTTTTCCGTCTAACTCTCAAGACTCTATCCAGAACGGGATAAAAATTATGCTATGTCTATCTCCTGGTTCTAAGCTATCCCTCCACCAATTTTCAGCCAAATATGTTCATCGTTTCCTTCCTCTTCAATCACTCTTTATCTATTAAAAAAAGCGCATCAAAATCCGTTGCGTATTTTTAAAGGTTTAAGCATTCAAAGGGACATAGGGACAGAAAAAGTGACTTTGTTTATACTATGTATAATGTACATCCATATATACCTATAAACCTACGCCCGAAGTTAAATAACGCAGCGAATGCTATATATGTACGTATGTATGTGTCGCATCATGCCTTACTCAAAAGCAATTCGCGCGCACAGTTCACAGCGAACAACCACACAAACACATTTTTTGGTAAAAATGCTACTTTTGTTTAAACAATTTGGCTGTTATAAAAAAGGAGTCAAGTATTTTTTTTGATTCAGATCGAAGGCAAATATTTCAAAGTTTTACTGAAACGTAGAATTTTTTATACCTGTGTAAACAAAAATTTTATGATTTTTTACTACATTTTGGCAATTTGCCACGCCCCTATAATATATACCTTCAAATTATATTAACTGTACCATCTCACGTAGCTAAGCCTTCAAATGTAAAAAACCGTTTTAAAATCGGAGCATTCTGTGTGAAGTTATGTGCATACATGGCATTTAGAGACTTTATTTTATAAGATTTATAGATGTACATAGACTGAAGCTAAACAAATTTTTTTACGGCGGCAGATTACTAAACGTCCTAAAGGAATAACAGGCAAACTCAACAATGCAGTCAAACTTTAGGTGTTAAAATAATTTAAATTTGTACTGGCTGGCGTAGTTCTGAAAAATCTCATTTGTAGGGAAGGTGCCACGCTCTTTTTTTCAATTCCACATTTTACTGGAGGTGTTAGGTCTTAACGTCATATAGCTCCTAACCAATTTTCATTATCCTACCATTACTACATCCAGAGATATGCAGTACGATATCTGCCATTTGTATGGGAGATGCCACGATCCTTTTATATATCGAAATTATTTTTAGTCTAAAACTCCGTGTTAATCAAAGAAACCTATAGCCAAAATTTAGTAATGATTGAAGTGTGGAAAATACGTTTCCATAGCGAACACACACACACAGAATTTGATTTTTCTATACATATGTATATAGATACATAATTCCGCCACATGTAGCAACGCGTTTTGGTTTTGTTAAAATTCCTATTTTGGGTATACATTTACATTAAACTCTGTATTCAAATGAGTATATATGTATATAGATAGTTAAATTATACATACTTTAAGGTATGAAAACCAGGACATAAGACGATTTCTAATATAAATAGTTTCGAGCTGCTTTTTGTGCATGCAAACTTGATGAATTACAAAAACGAAAAGAAATATTAGCGCAGTTACAGACCCTTATCACATTTTAGCTTGTCTATAATAAAATTGATAATAGTCGACTAATTCTTGAAAGTAATAGATTTTAGACAGTAGCGGTAACAAGTACGCTTAAAAATAAAGTGTAGCAGTTTGTCAAGTCAACAAGCTTTAAAAAGTAAGCACTAAGTAAATACATACGTACTTATGTACTTATAAATGTAAACCAACAAAATTTGCTTCTGTGTTGGTTTACTATAAAGTTTTCATAAACAGTTATGATTTTGCAACAATATTTGATCTAATCTTCTTTCAATGTGTATATTTAAACTCATACATATGTACATACATTTTTGTTTAAAATTTATGTACATACTAGCATTTACCTGTAGCCCCGTCCGCAAGGAGAAAATAATATATGATATATGGGCTACTCACGTTATCCTGCTTTTGATATTTAAAATTGCTTTCTGTCTAACGTATTTTATTTTTGTCATAGAGTAAAAGAAAGAACTAATTGAGAAGGATACCAAAAACCATCCCGAAATGATCCCTGAAGGTTTCCCAAATGATCCTGAAATGGTCCCGAAAAAGTCCCAAAAAATGACCCTGACGGGATTGCGGGCGGATCCCTTAAACTATCCAGAAATGATGCATGAAAGGTCCCAAAATGATCCCTAAAAAGTCTCTAAATAAACTTGACGGGATTCAGAAAACCATCTAGAAATGTTCACGTAAAAGACCCGAAATGACCCTGACATAATACAGAAAAAGTATTGAAATTACCCCGACGGGATTCCAGACGGATCCCAAAAACTATCCAGATATGATTGCGGAAGGGTCCCAGAATGATCCCCAAATAATCCCGAAAAAGTCCCGAAATTACCCTGACGGAATCCCGGACGGATCCCGAAAAACATGCAGGATTGATATCTGAAGGGTCCGCAAATGATCCCGAAATATTATTCAGAAATGATGTTAGAAAGGTCGCCAAATAACCCCGTATAGTCCCGAAAAGGTACGGAAATTACCACGACGGGATCCCGGACGGATTCTGAAAACCACCCAGATATGATCCCGGAACGGTACCAGAATGATACCGAAATAGTCTTGAAAAAGTCCCGAAATTACCCTGACGGAATCCCGGACGGATCCCGGAAAACATCCAGGATTGATCTCTGAAGGGTCTCCAAATTATCCTAAATTAATACAGAAAAAGTCACGAAAGAACCCCGACGGGATCCCGTGGACCATCAAAAAATGATCCCTGAAGGGTCCCCAAATGATCCCGAAATAGTCCCGAAAAAGTCCCGAAATGACCGTGACGAGATCCCGGACCTATCCGGAAAATCATCCAGAAATCATCCCGGAATGGTCCCAAAATAGGCCCGAAAAATTCTCGAAATTACCCCAACGGGATCGCAGACAGATCCCGAAACTCATTCAGAAATGATGCCGGAAGGGTGCCCAAATGATCCTGGAATAGTTCCGAAATGACACTGACGGGATTCTGGACGGATCCCGAAACCCATCCAGAAATTATCCGGTAAGGGTCCAGATATGACCCTGACGGGATTATAAATAAAGAGCCAGTTAACCTTCCTTAACCCTAACCCCATAGTCGTAACCGTAGCGATATCCATAACCACCTCCATTGTGATGGATTAATGGTGCCATAACCTTAAATACCTGACATTTTCATAAAAGTAAGGAAAACGCCAAAAATTAAAATATATTCCACAAACAATAAGTCTCTTAGTTAAAACTTATCCAAAACAATAAATAAAATATACAAAAAGTTAATAAATTCACCAACTCCAATATTTTTAGGTTATGGATATGGCGAAAAACCAAAAACCGATTGGTTGTCTATGGTATGGTTATGGCGTTAGCGTTATGGTATGGCACCACTAATCGATTACATTGATTTCCATAAGGTTGGTTCGATCAGCTCTTTTATCTGGTTATGGTTTTATGGTTATAAGTCACCATTAATTGGCCCTTAATGTGAAGCTATTTATAAAGGCATGTTAATAAGGCAGCAGGCGCGTTGAAGCGAATGAAGAGTTACAAACAAACATAGAGGTAAAGCTAATAAAAGCGTGCTAATAAAAAAAACTGAAGAAGGGCGGATGGTGGAAGGAGAGCCTCACTGATCGTTTTTCCAAAATTGTTTAAATCTCGATCTGTATGAGCCAGATACCAAAAATTTATTTCGAGTTATAACAATTTATAGAATTTCCCCCGGAGTTAGAGAGGGGGGATGATGGCATTGCTCACTTTGTATTTAACCCATTGAGTTTGTAATATTGGTGAAGGTCAGCATACTTAAAGTTATAATGTGTAAAAAATATTAAAAAGTAATTGTTCGAAGGGGTCTTGAGAAAACTCCCCCTTCCATTTCCAAACAGTTTTAGCCAGAAGACTATTATCTATCTGCGTCCCAAATTTCATCAAAATCCGTAGCCGTTCTGACGTGATTCAGTCATAATATGAAAAAATATAATTAAATGATAACTCTTCCTACGGGGCGGGGACCTGCCCCTTTTCAAAAACATATAGCTAGTAGATCCAAATCCGTGCAGCCGTTCTTGTGTGATTGAGTCACAAAGACAAACGTCTGGACATCCAATCATCCAAACTTACGATAATATTAAGATAAGACTAGCAGAAGAGGAACGCACTCTCCCTGTAACAGGTTAAACTCTTAGCTCTCCAGAATCAATTCCGACATACAAAATGTATGTCCTGCTTGCAATGTTCCCCACATGACACGAACCATCTTTTCAATAATAATGTGGAACCGACGCCTCTAACACCAATCTCCTTATGGTCCCCTGTTGAAACAGCAAGTTTCCTTCGACTCCCGTTAGAGGACATTGGTGACAATTTGTGATCGGTCACACCTATTGGATGGGGCGAAGCACTGCTACAACAACAACAACAACAAGTGTAGTGGAA
The DNA here is from genome assembly GCF_040869045.1 of Eurosta solidaginis. Taxonomy (NCBI): domain Eukaryota; kingdom Metazoa; phylum Arthropoda; class Insecta; order Diptera; family Tephritidae; genus Eurosta; species Eurosta solidaginis. Next base: position 202,667,884 of record NC_090323.1, on the reverse strand, counting down.
TGCATAGAAGCATTATATATAAATATCCCTTTTTAGTCGTAAGCCACTGAAAACCACAGCTGTAAAAAGATTGAATCAATTGAGTGTGCATTCTCTCAGCATTCTTTTAAAAATTTGTGATTTTTTGGTTGCGTATTATAAATTCCCATTCCTGAATGACTTAATATACTTTAACTCAAATATAAATTGTCCCCTCAGGGCGAGCGACAGTCGCTCTTCAGATAAATAACCCCTAAACTCCAAAAAAAAAAAAAAAAAAAAAAAAAAAATTGTCACGTGCATACGAACCTTTTTCAAAATTTCAAAATATTTAGTGAACAGGATTTCGTTTCCGCCAATATCATATTTTGCAGCAAATATTGTCTCCGAGAAAACTCAGGTTTCGTCCATTTCTCTTTCAATGCCTTCTTCAGTTGTTGTATTGTTTTCATCGTTAGCTTCATGTACCATATCACGGCTCTGTTCAAACACAGAATCCCCGACAATTTCGAAGAACTCTTCAAAATTAACTTCCGCTGATTCGCTGTCGTAATTTCCCATACCGATGTAATCGTTTTAATCCAACCCGCCAAGAAACTCACAAGAAATGTAATAAATGAACAATTTTCCATAAACATTTTTTTTTCAGTTTTCAAACTTGAAAACTTTTAAATAGGTTCTTGGTTTCTCTATTTACGTTACCAGTACTTCGTCATGCACAGTCGACACGTCCACTGAGGGAATTATCGACGGAAATCCAAGGAAATGTCTGTGCCAATAGATGTTTCTGTTTAGCTTTTAAAATGATAATTTTTGTGGTGATCCACATGTAAGGCACGCGTTGACCAGAAAAGGGGTTAACCTGAATCTTTCATCTGAAGTTGGTATCATTCTGTCCCAAAAACCAGTGGCACTTGGGAGCCAATTTTATATTTTACAAGTTTTAAATACATAGAGAAAAATCGAATATTACTATTGCATTTTGCAAACCCACGGACCAGTATAGAGATACAGTATTTGACCATATACCGCTAAGAAGAATACATGAAGGAACTTGTACTAAGACTTTTTATAATTAATTGATTTTTCTTCAATTGTTTAAACACCAATTGAGGACGTTCAAATGTAGGTTAGTACTTTTACATGCAAGTACCTTTTATATGGCACATTGGCAACACTTATTTAGAACGATGACAATTTTCGGAACAGGGATGTTGAAATATTTGTCATTTACTTTTTTTATTATTAAATTTTTAGAATAATTTTAATAAAAATGCTTTTTAAATTAACTTCTTTGTGCTTTATTACCATTTAAATAACGAAAAAACTGATCATCACTGTCCATAACTAAATTTTTGTGTTGATATTTTGAAGTGGCTTTAATTAAAAACAACCATGTGATATTTGAGCGGGTTTTGTGCTTGTACGACATTTTTCATAATTGATTGGTACTAGAAAAGTGTGTGCACACTCAGCAAAGGCTGCATTCATTTGAATGCTTATTCTGTGTTGAAAAATTTTTGTGTTTCATTCAATTACTTCATTCTTTCTTCGAAGAGTTCAAGAGTGCATTCTTTTTTTCCCACTAATGAATGAAGAATGGGTTGACTTTTAAGCCACATTCCTTAACAAGGAATGAAAGAATGAAGAAAGAGCATTCTTAAATCAATGATTTAAAAATTCAAATGATTGCACACTTTTACAGCTCTGCTGAAAACTGAAGTTCTGATTCAGTCATTACCGGAGGATGCTAGGCAATGGATATAATTTAAAAACAAGTAAGGAAGGCTAAGTTCGGGTGTAATCGAACATTACATACTCAGTTGAGAGCTATGGAGACAAAATAAGGAAAATCACCATGTAGGAAAATGAACCTAAGGTAACCCTGGAATGTGGTTGTATGACATGTGTATCAAATGGAAGGTATTAAAGAGTATTTTAAGAGAGAGTAGGCCATAGTTCTATGGATGGACGCCATTTAGGGATATCGCCATAAAGGTGGACCAGGGCTGACTCTAGAATGTGTTTGTACGATATGGGTATCAAATGAAAGGTGATAATGAGTATTTTAAAAGGGAATGGGCTTTAGTTCTATAGGTGAACGCCTTTTCGAGAAATCGCCATAAAGGTGGACCAGGGGTGACTCTAGAATGTGTTTGTACGATATGGGAATCAAATGAAAGGTGTTACTGAGCATTTTAAGAGGGAGTGGGCATTAGGTCTATAGGTGGACGCCTTTTCGAAATGTCGCCATTAGGGTGGGTCAGGGGTGACTCTAGAATGTGTTTGTATGATATGGGTATCAAATGAAAGATGGTAATGAGTATTTTAAAAGGGAGTAATCCTTAGCTCTATAGGTCGACGCCTTTTCGAGATATCGCCATAAAGGTGGACCAAGGGTGACTCTAGAATGTTTGTACGATATGGGTATCAAACGAAAGGTGTTACTAAGCATTTTAAGAGGGAGTGGGCATGAGGTCTATAGGTGGACGCCTTTTCGAGATATCGTCATTAGGGTGGGCCACGGGTGACTCTAGAATGTGTTTGTACGATATGGGTATCAAACGAAAGGTGTTACTGAGCATTTTAAGAGGGAGTGGGCTTTAGGTCTATAGGTGGACGCCTTTTCGAGATATCGCCATTAGGGTGGGCCAGGGGTGACTCTGGAATGTTTGTACGATATGGGTATCAAACGAAAGGTGTTACTGATCATTTTAAGAGGGAGTGGGCATAAGGTCTATAGGTGGACGCCTTTTCGAGATATCGCCATTAGGGTGTGCCAGGGGTGACTCTAGAATGTGTTTGTACGATATGGGTATCAAATGAAAGGTGGTAATAAGTATTTTAAAAGGGAGTAATCCTTAGTTCTATAGGTGGACGCCTTTTCGAGATATCGCCATAAAGGTGGACCAAGGGTGACTCTAGAATGTTTGTACGACATGGGTATCAAACGAAAGGTGTTACTGAGCATTTTAAGAGGGAGTGGGCATTAGGTCTATAGGTGGACGCCTTTTCGAGATATCGCCATTAGGGTGGGCCAGGGTGACTCTAGAATGTGTTTGTACGATATGGGTATCAAATGAAATATGGTAAATGAGTATTTTAAAAGGGAGTAATCCTTAGTTCTATAGGTGGACGCCTTTTCGAGATATCGCCATAAAGGTGGACCAAGGGTGACTCTAGAATGTTTGTACGACATGGGTATCAAACGAAAGGTGTTACTGAGCATTTTAAGAGGGAGTGGACATTAGGTCTATAGGTGGACGCCTTTTCGAGATATCGCCATTAGGGTGGGCCAGGGTGACTCTAGAATGTGTTTGTACGATATGGGTATCAAATGAAAGGTGGTAATGAGTATTTTAAAAGGGAGTAATCCTTAGTTCTATAGGTGGACGCCTTTTCGAGATATCGCCATAAAGGTGGACCAAGGGTGACTCTAGAATGTTTGTACGACATGGGTATCAAACGAAAGGTGTAACTGAGCATTTTAAGAGGGAGTGGACATTAGGTCTATAGGTGGACGCCTTTTCGAGATATCGCCATTAGGGTGGGCCAGGGGTGACTGTAGAATGTTTGTACGATATGGGTATCAAACGAAAGGTGTTACTGAGCATTTTAAGAGGGAGTGGGCATTGGGTCTATAGGTGGACGCCTTTTCGAGATATCGCCATTAGTGTGGGCCAGGGGTGACTCTAGAATGTGTTTGTACGATATGGATATCAAATTAAAGGTATTAATGAGGGTTTTAAAAGCGAGTGACCCTTAGATGTATATGTGAAGGCGTTCTCGCGATATCGACCAAAATATGGACCAGGTGATCCAGAAAATCATCTGTCGGGTACTGCTAATTTATTTATATATGCAATACCACTAACAGTATTCCTGCCAAGATTCCAAGGGCTGTTGATTTCGCCTTGTAGAACTTTTTCATTTTCTTCTACTTAATATGGTAGGTGTCACACCCATTTTACAAAGTTTTTTCCAAAGTTATATTTTACGTCAATAAACCAATCCAGTTACCATGTTTCATCCCTTTTTTCGTATTTGGTATAGAATTATGGCATTTTTCATTTTTCGTAATTTTCGATATCGATAAAGTGGGCGTGGTTATGGTCGGATTTCGGCCATTTTTTATACCAAGAGAAAGTGAGTTCAGATAAGTACGTGGGCTAAGTTTAGTAAAGATATATCGGTTTTTGCTCAAGTTATTGTGTTAACGGCCGAGCGGAAGGACAGACGGTGGACTGTGTATAAAAACTGGGCGTGGCTTCCACCGATTTCACCCATTTTTACAGAGAACAATTTACCGTCATAGAATCTATGCCCTACCAAATTTGAGAAGGATTGGTAAATTTTTGTTCGACTTATGGCATTAAAAGTATTCTAGACAAACTAAATGAAAATGGGCGGAGCCACGCCCATTTTGAAATTTTCTTTTATTTTTGTATTTTGTTGCATCATATCATTACTGGAGTTGAATTTTGACTTAATCTACTTATATACAGTACAGATATTAAATTTTTTGTTAAAATTTGAATTAAAAAAATTTTTTTTTAAAAAGTGGGCGTGTTCTTCACCCAATTTTGCTAATTTTTATTTAGCACATATATAGTAATAGTAGTAACGTTCCTGCCAAATTTCATCATGATATCTTCAACGACTGCCAAATTACAGCTTGCAAAACTTTTAAATTACCTTCTTGTAAAAGTGGGCGGTGCCACGCCCATTGTCCAAAATCTTACTAATTTTCTATTCTGCGTCATAACGTCAACCCATATACCAAGTTTCATCGCTTTAACCGCCTTTGGTAATGAATTATCGCATTTTTTCGGTTTTTCGAAATTTTCGATATCGAAAAAGTGGGCGTGGTTATAGTCCGATATCGTTCATTTTAAATAGCGATCTGAGATGAGTGCCCAGGAATCTACATACCAAATTTCATCAAGATACCTCAAAATTTACTCAAGTTATCGTGTTAACGGACGGACGGATGGACATGGCTCAATCAAATTTTTTTTCGATACTGATGATTTTGATATATGGAAGTCTATATCTATTTCGATTCCTTTATACCTGTACAACCAACCGTTATCCCATCAAAGTTAATATACTCTGTGAGCTCTGCTCAACTGAGTATAATAATAACATTCGATTAATTAACGAATTTATGCCGATGTAAGAAAATAAATATGTATTTCTTTAATTTTTCAAATTTGAACTGAACTTTATTGACTCTGTTGACTATTTTTTTCAGTTCTTTTATTATTTTATTGTGATTAATTGAATGCATACAATTTAAATTTATTTTTAAATGATGTCAAAGGGTATACATCTCACGCGCGTACAAAAGTACACGCACCATTTATTTTTTTATAAGAACATTATTATTCTACGCCTCATTACATATTTTATTATTTCATAATTTCGTAATTTCTTTTGTAAAATCGTTTTGCTCTAACCGAAAGGATGATAAGTAAAGGAGGGACCAGCACTTTTCTTTCCTTTTTTCTTGGTTGCTTCTTTTTTTCCTGTTTGCGGAGGTGGTACATTTTTACCGCTACTATCTGCGTGACCTTTACCACCTGTGCCGCCATTACCACCTGCGCCACCATTACCACCTGCGCCACCATCACCACCTGCGCCACCAATACAACCACATTGACTTACAACACCACCTCTAAAATGTACAGCAGGGCCATCTCGTAGTTGATTATGGTCCTTACCACGTTGAGAAGGATCCTTTGCAAGGTCCGTTTGGCGAGATGAAACCTCGTTCACCATCAACACCAAAGCTACTAGGGCAGCTAGTAAAGTCGCAATAGCTCTCATTTCTATTTAAAGACAAAGTTAATCGAAGTTGAATATATAACTCTAAAATACTAGACAGCAACGGTCCTTTTATACGAAAAATTATTCTCCAAATTTTATGCGCACAAAAGAATTAATTTGGAAAAGATATAAACGTGTTGAGATATGTTTGTCTATTCGTTAAGACTGTTTACTTAAGATTGGAAGACAACGAGCAAATTAAACAAGTAAGGGTGTCTAAGTTCGGATGTAACCGTAAATTATATACGCAACGTGAGCTTCAATTGTACATTTCATTTCATATAAATTGATTTTTTACATAACACGTGGCACCGCCCGTTAAAACAAAAAAAGGCTCCCCATTTCCTCTTACAATAAAATTTGATAAGTGAAATATCATTGATTCTAAACTATTTTTTTTTAGTTATAGCTTATTATTTTCGTCTACGACCCTTTTAGACTTGTTTTTATACTCAGTTGAGCAGAGCTCACAAAGTATATTAACTTTGATTGGATAACGGTTGGTTGTACAGGGATAAAGGAATGGAGAAGGATATAGACTTCCATATATCAAAATCATCAGGATCGAAAAAAAATTTTATTGAGCCATGTCCGTCCGTCCGTCCGTCCGTCTGTCCTTTAACACGATAACTTCAGTAAATTTTGAGGTATCTTGATGAAATTTGGTATGTAGGTTCCTGGGCACTCATCTCAGTTCGCTATTTAAAATGAACAATATCGGACTATAACCACACCCACTTTTTCGATATCGAAAATTTCGAAAAACCGAAAAAGTGCGATAATTCATTACCAAAGACGGATAAAGCGATGAAACTTGGTAGGTGAGTTGAACTGATGACGCAGAATAGAAAATTAGTAAAATTTTGGGCAATGGGCGTGGCACCGCCCACTTTTAAAAGAACGTAATTTAAAACTTTTGCAAGCTGTAATTTGGCAGTCGTTGAAGATATCATGATGAAATTTGGCAAGAACGTTACCCCCATTACTGTATGTATGCTTAATAAAAATTAGCAAAATCGGAGAACGACCACGCCCACTTAAAAAAAAATCTTTTTAAAGTCAAATTTTAACAAAAAATTAAATATCTTTACAGTATAAAAGTAAATTATGTCACCATTCGACTCCAGTAATGATATGGTGCAACAAAATACAAAGATAAAAGAAAATTTCAAAATGGGCGTAACTACGCCCTTTTTCATTCAATTCGTCTAGAATACTTTTAATGCCATAAATCGAACAAAAATTTACCAATCCTTGTGAAATTTGGTAGGGACATATATTCTATGACGATAACTGTTTTCTGTGAAAATGGGCGAAATTGGTTGAAGCCACGCCCAGTTTTTATACACAGTCGGCCGTCTGTCCTTCCGCTCGGCCGTTAACACGATAACTTGCGTAAAAAACGATATATCGTAACTGAACTTAGTTCACATACTTATCTGAAGTCACTTTATCTTGGTATAAAATATGGCCGAAATCCGACTATGACCACGCCCACTTTTCCGATATCGAAAATTACGAAAAATGAAAAAAATGCCATAATTCTATACCAAATATGAAAAAAGAGATGAAACATGGTAATTGGATTGGTTTATTGACGCATAATATAACTTTAGAAAAAACTTTGTAAAATGGGTGTGACACCTACCATATTAAGTAGAAGAAAATGAAAAAGTTCTGCAGGGCAAAATCAAAAGCCCTTGCAATATTGCCAGGAATACTGTTCGTGGTATGACATATTTACATAAATTAGCGGTACCCAACAGAAGAAGTTCTGGGTCACCCTGGTCCACATTTTGATCGATATCTCGAAAACTCCTTCACATATACAACTAAGGGCTACTCCCTTTTAAAACCCTCATTAATACTTTAAATTTGATACACATATCGTAAAAACACATTCTGGTCCACCCTTATTGCGATATCTCGAAAAGGCGTCCACTTATAGAACTAAGGCCCACTACGTTTTAAATAATCATTAACACCTTTCATTTGATACACATGTCATACAAACACATTACAGGGTTACCCTAGGTTCATTTTGCTAAATGGTGATTTTCCCTTATTTTGTCTCCAAATCTCTCAGCTGAGTATGTAATGTTTGGTTACACCCGAACTTAGCCTTCTTTACTTGTTTATATCTAAGTTGCCGTGGTCTTTAACCGATTCCGTCCATTTTTTCTAGAAATATTTTCTGCTATAAGGAAAATTTGTGAACACAATTTCATTACGATATGTTAATTTTTCTTCGTTTTTCGCGAAACATAGGAAATTGCTTAGTCATAAAAGGGACGGTGCCATGCCCATTTTTTAAACTTTTAAGTTTTTCCTATTTATTGTTATAAATCCACTTGGGAGATGAAATACCATTGTTATAAAGCTCTTTTTTGTAAAGATGTAGCTTATTTTATTGGTCCACCACCCTTTTAAAAATCTTTTATATAAAAGTGGGCGCAGTCCTTAGCCGATTTTTCTTCAAAGCAAAAGGCAACCTCTCCGCCAAATTTTGTTAAATGTTTAACGATTTAATATTTGTAAAATGGATTTTATCACAAATGGGCAGTTCCACGCCCATCTAAAAAATTATTTTCAACGTTTTATCAAGAGTCAATATCAGTCCACACGTCAAATTTCAACATTCTAGGTGTTTTATTTACTAAATAATCAGGTTTTTTATGTTTTCCAAAATGTTATATATATAAAAAGTGGGCGTGGATATCATCCGATTTAGCTCATATTCAACACCAGTCTATCCTGGATCGATCCAGATAAGCTCGTGTACCAAATTTGGTGAAGATATCTCAATATTTACTCAAGTTATCGTGTTAACGGACAGACGGACGGATGGAAATGGCTCAATCAAATTTTTTTTTCGATACTGATGATTTTGATATAAGTCTATATCTAACTCGTTTCCGTTATACCTGTACAACCAACCGTTATCCAACCAAAGTTAATATACTCTGTGTGCAAAGCACGCTGAGTATAAAAAAAGCTTAGCATTTGCTTTAAATATAATTAGCTTTAATTTTGAAGTTGTTTTTCATATGATTTTTTGATAACTTGAAGCAACAACGTTTATTTATTAATTTTTTATTCACACGGCACAATGAGACCTTAATTAATATTTTGTTGGCAATTGTTTTGTTTGCTTTTCAGTTCAATAAATAAAGGAAATATTTTGATAAACATCACATGACAGCCAGATTTTATTTAAGTTTTAATAAACATAATATTTGGTGCAGAATAAGTACCGTTAGTCATAGGTCTATGCTCAGCTAGCTAGGGACCAATTGAATTTTTAGGTAATCAATGGTCTAAGGTCACAAAAATCAGTATTTATCAAAATTTCTCCCTTTATGAGACTATCCCACTTTACATTCTCCCAAAGTTACGTCTGAGCACTGCTTTCATGAGGTCAACAGAAATGTTGTTAATGCGTGAAAAGCCCTCAGAATATTGATATTGTTGGCCTGTGAGTCCTGCCTTGCCGGTATTAGAAAAAGAATCAAAAAAGTGGGCATTGCAGTAAATAGAGACTCCTTTAAATATTTTAATTCACACAAAAAATCAAATGCAGTGCTAACACCAATTTTGGTTAAATTAGGTTGAACTGACCGGTCGATAAACACCTCATATAGACTGAATGTGTTGAATGTTCTTCAATCAGGTTCTTAAATGGAAATAGTCCAGAAAATGACGCCGACGGGATCCTGGACGCAAACAGTCCCAATAAAATCCCTAAAATGACCTTGACGTGATCCCGGACGAATCCCGAAATGACCCCGACAGGATTACAAATAAGGCAAAGTTAATTATAAAAGCATGCTAATAAAGCAGCAGGCACGTTTGAGCGAATGAAGAGTTACAAACAAACATACAGGTAAAGGTAATAAAAGCATGTTAATAAAAACAATTGACGGAGTGCGGATGGCGGGAGGAGAAGGAGAGCACCACAGAACGTTCTTCCAAAATTGTTAAGATCTCGATCTGTATGAGCCAGATACCAAAAATTATTGATTTAGGAGAAAATTTATTTCGAGTTATAACAATTTATAGATTTTGCACCAGAGGGCTGTTTTTGGGCGGGGGGGGCTGGCGGAGTGTGTCACTGCTCACTTTGTAAGCCCTCGACTTATTTGACCCATTGAGGTTGTAATATTTTTGAAGGTCAATATACGTGACGTTATAATGTGTAAAAATTGTTAAAAAATTGTTAAAATTAATCGAAGGGGTCGTGGGACAGTCCCTCCTTTCCCTTTTTGAAACATATTTAGCGAGTAGACTATTGTCTATCTGTGTCCCAAATTTCATCAAAATCCGTGTTACCGTTCTGGCGTGATTCAGTCACAAAGGCGAAAAAATATAATTAAATTATAACTGTTCCTAGGGGGCGTGGACCTTCCCCCCTTTTCAAAACCATATGGCTAGTAGATCTTTCTAGACTATTGGCTATTGGCCAAATTTCATCGAACGTCTGGACAAATATCCAAATATCCAAACTTTCGCATTTAAAATATACTAGCCTTTATCGGAGGCCCCATCCGCAAAGGAAAAATAAAATATATGGGCTATTCACGTTAGCCTGCTTATTATTTGTTTAAAAATTATTTTTGTCTAATGTATTTTATTTTTCTAATTGAGTAAAAAAGAACTAAATGAGCTGATAATCTGAAAGACACGCTTACGTGAATAGTACAATACAGTTATTAGAATTACCAAAATTAATTTTGTTATACTCAGCCTGCTTTGCACACAGAGTGTATTAACTTTGATTGGATAACGGTTGGTTGTACAGGTATAAAGGAATCGAGATAGATATAGACTTCCATATATCAAAATCATCAGTATCGCAAAAAAAAAATTGATTGAGCCATGTCCGTCCGTCGGTCCTTTTGTCCGTCTATCCGCCCGTCTGTCCGTTAACACGATAACTTGAGTAAATATTGAGATATCTTCACCAAATTTTTTACACGAGCTTATCTGGACCCAGAATAGATTGGTATTGAAAATGAGCGCAATCGGATGATAACCACGCCCACTTTTTATATATATAACATTTTGGAAAACACAAAAACCTGAATATTTTGTAAATATTACACCTAGAGTGTTGAAATTTGACGTGTAGACTGATATTGAGACTCTTGATAAAAATTTGAAAAACATTTTTATAATGGGCGTGGCGCCGCCCACTGGTAATAAAATCAATTTTACAAATATTATTAATCATAAATCAAAAATCGTTAAACCTATCGTAACAAAATTCGGCAGAGAGGTTGCATTTACTATAAGGAATGCTTTTAAGAAAAATTAACGAAATCGGTTAAGGACCACGCACACTTTTATATAAAAGATTTTTAAAAGGGTCGTAGACGAATAAAAAAAATAAGCTATATCTTTGCAATAAAGAGCTTTATATCAATGGTATTTCATTTCCCAAGTGGATTTATAACAATAAATAGGAAAAACTTCAAATATAAAAAATGGGCGTGACACCGCCCCTTTTATGACTAAGCAATTTTCTATGTTTCGGGAGCCATAACTCGAATGAAAACTAACGGATCGTTTGGGCACACAAATTTTCCCTATAGCAGGAAATATTTCTAGAAAAAATGGACGCGATCCGTTAGAGACCACGCCCACTTTTATATAAAAGGTTTTTAAAAGGGTCGTAGACGAATATAATAAGCTACATCTTAGCGAAAAGGAGATTTGTATCAATAGAATTTTACTTTCTAAATGAATTATAACATTAAATTGGAAAACACTAAAATTTTTGAAAATGGGTGTGGCACCGCCCCTTTTATGACTAAGCAATTTTCTATGTTTCGAGAGCTATAACTCGTTTTATTGTAAGAGAAAAAGGGATATATTTCTTTTAACGGGCTGTGCTACGTGTTATGTAGAAAAGTAATTTATCTGGAATGAAATGTACAATTGAAGTTCACACTGAGTATATAATGTTCGGTTACACCCGAACTTAGACACCTTTACTTGTTTTTAAGTTAAATTAATTGATATGACAGGTATGAAGGGATTAGTATTCATAGAACAAAGGAGTGAAACTACAATTAGCTAAAACGAAAGAGAACAAGTAGGGACCTATCTTCGGCTGTGCCGACGACTTCATACCTTTCATGAATGGGGCTAAACAATAATCTTATCCCATCCGTAATCTCCAAATAATCGGCTGTATAAGGTAAGAAATGTATAGTGGACAGATATACATACCTAAACGATTTTTAAGATAAATAGAAAATAAAAAATGGTAGGTACTTGGTGTGAGGATCAGACGCGTATTTTGGGGGGAGGGGGTTTGGGAGTTCAAACCGCCCCCCCCCCTGAAATTTCCGAAAATTAAAAAATATACGTCTGTACTAGAATAATTACTCTATTCACTTTTAAAACCCCTGTTAAGAAAATAACATTAATAGCGATAATGAAAATGCGAAAGAATAAAATTAAATAATATTTCACACTGAGAGAAGTTATTGGTAGTCGCTCCTTTTAAAATATCGAATTTTGCATTATTTTCATGGTCATCTCATTTTCGTATGTTTCACCTGAGTAAAGCAACGTCAAAACCGCCAATGTAATTTCATTGATTTCTGGGATTTCGACAAAGACTGCAAAGATATGTAGGAAATGTTGATACAAAAATACACTTGAGCGATTTTTTCGAGATTCCGCTTCGTTTGCAAGATACAGTGTTTAAAAAAAAATAAGGAATATTTTAATGAAAAGTTAATAACTCACAGGTGTTTTGCAATAAATCTATAAAATTGTTTTGAGAGTAGGCAAATGTTTTGTCTACAAAAAGAATATACAGACGAGTTATTAACTTTTCACTAAAACGTTCCATTAAAAAAAATGTTTTCTTGCAAACGAAGAGGAGTATTGAAAAGTGTAATTTTGTATCGACATTACCTATACATTTTTGCTTCGTTGTTGAAATTCTAGAGATCAATTAAAAATATATGTGCGGTTTTGACGCGGCTTTACCCACCTCTCAATAAAAATGCAATGAAAGAAATCTCTCATCAAATAAATCAAATGAAAATATGATCAGGAATATTTTTTTGTATTACGGCATAATAAAAAACATAGCAATACTTTTTCAGGCATTGTTTGACAATGCCAAAGGAGGAGCGACCAAGCACCTTCATTGATGCATTAAATAATTGTGGCTTTTTTCCATACGGTACATCGATATATAAAAATTGCTGCGACGCTTCCAGTTTCCGTTGCTCCTAGCGAACGCTCTTTCTCTTCACTTCGAAGGTTAAAAACTTATCTAAGAAATACAATGGGACAGGAGAGGATAAATGGGCTGGCTCTACTCAACGTCCACTATACTATTGAAGTAACTCATGAAGAAATCCTAAACAAAATGGCAAAACAAACGAGAAAAATAAATATTGTTTTGTAAAAAGAAAGCAAAATTTCAAATAAATAAAAGTATAAATATGTAATATGTAAAAATATAAATATGTGTATATTTACAGGTAATTATTATTTACTGACATTTTGGCCAACCCCCCCGAAATTTTTTTCTGGCTAAGCGTCTGGTGAGTTTCTTATCTGAACAATCGGTTGTATGAGATATATACTATATATACCACCGATCTCTATGATTTTTTCAGACAACAATATATGCCATATACGAAAGCATTCGTTGAAATTTGAAGCCTCTAGCTCTTAAAATGGGACTGATTACGAAAAGTTTCTTATTTTTTTCTGAAAAATCGGTTGTATGGAGGATATATGCTATAGTGGCGGTTCCGGCAAATGTCTAATCGGACACCTAAATACACCCGCTCACCAAATTCTATCAGGATATCTCAAAAATTCAGGGACTAGTTTGCATAGAAACAGACAGACCGACAGACGGACAGACGGATATGGCTAAATCAACTCAGCTCTTCATCCTGATTATTTCGGTATACTTAGTGGTGGGTCTATCTATTTTCCTTTAAAGACTTACAATTTTGAGATTCGTGCCAAAGTTAGTATACCATTTCATTTTCATGAAAGGTATAAAAATAGAACGAAAAAGCTGTGTTAGATATTAAAGATAAAACATACCGAATTTTAATTACCAATAATTTTCAGTAAATCTATGGCCATAAAAGCTCATAATTTAAGAAGGCATGTGTGCTGAACTACCGGTTTCTAAGGGTCCTTAAATGATCTGGGAAGGGCCCCAAAATTATACCAAAATAATCCCAAAATAAACCTGACGGGATCGCGAACGGATCGCGAAAATCATCTAGAAATTATCACGAAATAGTCCTGAAATGACCCTGACGGGATCCCGGACGGATTCCAAAAACCATCCAGAAATTATCCCGGAAGTGTCTCCGAATGATCCCGACAAAGTCCAGAAAAAGTAACGAAGTAACCCGGGCGGGATCCCGGACTGATCCCGAGAACTATCCAGAAATGATGCCGGAAGGGTTCCCAAATGATCCCGAAAAGTTACGAAATTACCCTGACGGGGTCCCGACAGTACCGAAATGACCGTGACGGGATACCAGAATGATACCGAAAACCATCCAGAAATGATGCCGGAAGGGTCCCTAAGTGATCCCGAAATAGTCTCGAAAAATTACCGAAATGACTCTGACGGATACCGGAAGGGACTCGAAATGACCCCGAAGGGATCCCAGACGGATCCCGAAAACTACCCAGAAATGATCCCGAAAAAGTCCCGAAATGACCCTGACGGGATCCCAAAACCATCCAGAAATCATCCTGGAAGGATCCACAAATGACCTCGAAATAGTCTCGAAATGACTCTGACCGGATTCCAAACGCCGTCCATAAGTATAAGCGGAAGGATCCCCAAATGATCCCGGAATAGTCTCGAAATAACTCCGACGGGATCGCGGACATACCGGAAATCATTCAGAAACTATCCCACATTTAGAAGGAGAAAATTTTCAAGTTTATAACGCGGTAAATCAAAAGCCGTTAAAGATAATTCATTGAAATTTGGAAGAAACACAATTATATAGGCTGAAAGAAGATAATAAAAATCGCTCAAAAACCACGCCCACTTTTTCTTAAGGTTAACAAAGTTTGCGATAACTCTATGGTATTTAACTACATTTGACTAATAATCATGGCGCAACGATACAAGGTGGCAGCATGGGACAGCTGATTTTTAGCTTTTTTTATTTGATTTGATACATCAAATTACGGCAGTACGATTTTGACATTTGTCCATCGAATTTACAAAAACAAAGTACATGAAATTTTTATTTATGTTTGTAGGTATGTCACCATGCTGCCACCTTGTATCGTTCCGCTATGCTAATAATCTACCAACAACAGCGTTTCAAGCGCACAGCTGGGTATGTCATGTTCGGTAAGGATTTGCATTTCAATAACATCGTGTTTTCACCACTGACAGGTCTTTTAAACGCATTCACTGAAGAAAGTCATAAATGTACTCATTAAAAGAATATGTATATATTTCCGAAATAAATCAAATTTTTCCGCTTGAAATGATTTCCTCAAAATAATGAAATATTCCTAAATACATGGAATCATGTCTTACAATGGGAAAATATTTTTGTGAAGAAAAATGATTTTACTTTTCTTGTTCTGAGTTTTTTTTGCGAATGTTCAAAAGATGATCCTATTTTGAGATCGATTTAGATTGTAATTCTGTGAAAGATGTTTTTCTGGAAACAGAGCTAGTATTCTCTATTTCGAAATTCAGACACGTGTTGTCCGTTCGCCCTATATTTAATGCCGCTATACTGCTATGGCCTAAACTGACGCTGTCCCGAGGCCTTCAGCCTCTTTGCTATTGCTGGCGCTATATTTTTAGCCATAAGACCTGCAGGTGGGATATGCAGAATAGTATGCGATGCTGCTCTCAGGGTAGTTTTCAGGGCTCCCGTTATGATAATCATTGATAATCGGCCCCCTTGAGTTTTTTGGTAAATGTTCTTTTTTGTGTAGCTGTCCACCAAACAAGGATCCATAGTAAAGTATGGGCTTGACAATTGCCGTAAATACCCAATGAAAAAGTTTACGTGAAGGGCCCCACGTGCATTCTTGAATTCTAGCATCATCTTGCATGTAGTGTTACGTTGGCTTTCTTGGCTCTCTCTTCCATCACTCTCGTCATCTGCATACTCTGTGGGTTTGACTGGTCTCCTGTCGAACCGCTTAAGCAGTTTGTTGATGACCAGCGATCACAGTGTGGCGATATTACCCCACCCTACGGCATTCCTCTGTAAACACATTTTGTGGCCTCGCATAAAATACATTGCGACGTGATTATTCTGCAGCTTAACATGGGTCCAGTCCAATTTGTTAAGGTCGAATGTACCTCAATCGAGTTCAGACTGTCGATAATTGTTCATCTCGAGACATAGTTGAAAGTAATGTCCAGAAAATCAAATAGGGCATATTACTGGTGTTCCGGGGCTTTCCTTATATTCATGTCCACCCTATTCAATGCAGAATCGACTGACTTGCATTTGGTGTAAGCATGTTGTGCTGAAAAGAATAATGCTTCATTTATATTCGATTTTATGTATATATCTATTAATATCTCCAAGGTTTTGAGCAAAAAGGATGTCGAACTTATAGGTCTGTAGTCTTTCGGGTGCGAGGACTTATTCTTTCTGATTTCGGTATCAAAACTTCTCGAGCGGTTCTCCAAGAAAAGTTATGTAACATGTTTGCCGTCTAATGTTTTCTTAACTTTTTTATGTTTTCCAGATAACGAAAAAACCATGGTATTATCCCCCAAGCCCAAGGGCAACTTATAGTTCAACTCTTAAGAAATATTTGTAATTGGTCTGCTGGTCAGATCTGACGGTATTTAATGATTTTACGCAAAAAAAATTTCCATTTTCAGATCTGACGGCATTTAGTGATTTTACGCAGCAAACAGCTCTTATTTTTAACAAATTAAGCTATTGTTATAAAGCCATATGTCAGTGTGTAAACACTTTCTTCATTAACAAAAAAAAAAAAAAAAATCATCAACAAAATATATTTCCTATTGACTTACGTAGAATTTTTATTGTTATTCAAAAGTGTTAATTAACATTCGCTTTTATTTGATTAGTCAAAAGCCCTTAATTAGTCAAAAACACAAATGCCATAAGTCATAAATATAATCAAACTAGGCTAAACAATTTCCATTTTCAGATCTGACGGCATTTAGTGATTTTACGCAACAAACAACTCTTATTGTTAACTACTTAAACTGTTGTTATAAAGACACATGTGAGTGTGTAAACACTTTCTTCATTAACCAAAAAAAAAAATCACAACAGTAAACAAAATATATTTCCTATTGACTTATGTACATAGAGTCTTTATTGTTATTCAAAAGTTTTTTTTTGTGTTTCGTGGAAGGAGGAAATGCTTTATGCACTGACCGGGATATTTAAGCCTCACTGCGAGACTGGCCGAGTGTAGGACTCCCTTCTTCCATGAAGACCTACCCACTAAAACCTAACCTCCCACTGCCCGCGCAAATCCCCGTACCAGGGACCGCGTTTAGCATTACTTCGGGTACGGGTGTGCGCTACGTGAGCTCTCTGGCTGGTCTCAAGCTAATGGGATAGGCATCCGCCTTCTCGTTTACTAATAAGTATATGCCTCACATATGTGCTGACTGTATCCCATCTTATCTTATCTTATGTTATCTTATCTTATCTTATCTTAAGCATCTCTAATCCGATACTAAGCAGCCACTTGTATATACGTAAACAAATCAATCATCATTTACACACATACATACAAGGCGGCGGAGAGATACGCACAAACACATATACACATCAGCTGAAATATTACTCACATATACACACGGATATGGTTACAAACTACAAGTATACCTGTATATTAGAGTGACCACAAAACATATGGGATTTGCAAAAGTATTGAATTTTGTCGCTCTCCGCGCATTTTTTGATAGCTTGACAATAGAAAATAAGATCTGCATAAAAATCTGACCACCTGTAGTGGGAAATAGCCACGCGCATTTAACCTAAAGTTCAAAAATTGACCTAAAAATTATGCATGGCTTTAGAGACCAATATGTCTTTAAACAATGATTTTCGGAGAAATAATGTAATAATCATTTTTGTACAAAATGAAACTGGGAACATATTCTCCATATGATATTTATACCTACCGTTATCCTTTCAGGACACATTGAGTTCTTAAAGTGAAATTTAAATTTTTTTGTTTGTTAAAAATGCAAAAATAAATATTTAAAAAATAGAGAATTGCATAAACTATACATCATTTAATATGTTATTTAAAGTAGTTTTACACATCGTAAATTTTTTTAATTTACATGCACTATTATAGTCAAGAAAATGATTTAAAATAAGCAAGCCGCATTTTTTCAAACTTTTTTTTACCAAACTGAAAATATCGTAGTAGGCTTTGCAATTAAAAAAAATGTGGTATAGTTTCATTCTTAGCAGGCTATGAAAATATTGAGATAGGGCAAATTAAATGTGCATTAAACAAAAAAAAAAACTGTTGTAGTTGTTGGCGCAATAACGATAAACTGTACTTCATTTAATAAGTTTTTTTTTAGTATCTTTACACATCATAATTTTTTTTTTTTTTTTGATTTACATGCATTATTACAAACAAAAAACGGTGTCGAATTTTACAAAAAGTAGTAGGTACACTTTTTTTCACAAACTGTAGTAGGCTTTACTAAGTGAATAAAAATATGTATTGATACGAGAATAAAAAAGGTAAATAAAAAAAGGTATCCGCCGAGCTTTTAAGAAGCGACCGCATTTATATATTTATATTGACTGTTCTAATAATGGAATCCTCTTCTTCTATCTGTGGTTCATCGATTTGGTCATCTAAATCATAACGCCGCACATGAGCTTCATTAGACTGTACCACGGCATTAAAATTACATGCTTTTGGTTCTGCTTGTGGGTCTGATGACTGTACTTCAATTTCTAGAGGCAATTTTGAGCGCACAGCTTCTGTTGATACGCGATGTTCGTTTAAAAAGTTTATGGCTTTTGTATTTTTATTCTTTTGCAATGTTTTAATGGCATTTGAATGAGATATGGCAAATAACACGTCCAGAGAGTCAGTAAAATATTTTTTTGCCTTACCACATTTCAATTTAATAATTTTGTTGTATTGATTTAAACGCCTTTTAATCATTTTCTCTATTCCTACTTTCTTTTGGTCGGAATTCCGAATTTCGTATAGACCTCAATCAATCCTTTGGACAAAATAGGAATGCTTTCCTTTGCCGTTTTATGTTCATCACGAATAAAATAAAATAAATAGCTTAACACATCTCTTCTGCTTGGAAGCATATTTCCATTCAAAGAGTTTTTTTCCAGCCTGTGTTTAAAAAAGATACTCTTACATTATACAATAGAAAAGCCTAACATAGCACTTAGCTCGTAAGATATTATTAAATAATTACCAATTAAGAGAATGTATCTGGATCTTAATGCCATTACAATAATAGTTTTAAAAAAATTTGAACAAAACTGTTTTGAACTGAATATAACACACTTATGAGGACTACCGCTACAAGTTCACTTTAAGGATTTGAATGAGCTGAAATATTTTCATAACCTACTAAAGGTAAGATCACACCTAGCGTCGCGTCACGTAACAGCAGCGTAGCAGCACGTCACGACCAAATATTCTTTGCATGTATTCTTATGGAGCATATCACACTTAGCGGCAGCGGAACTGCGCGTCGCGTCACGTAGTGACAAATTTGAGCAACTAGGCTAAACTGATGCGCTGCTGCCGCTCAGGTGCTGCTTGGTATATCACACTTCGCGGTATGTTACGTCATTTTTAAACCACTATATGCTTAAACAACAACAAATATTTTGCCGCGACGTGCCGCTCTACTGCCGCTTTAGTGCGATATACCAAATTATGACGTACAGTGACGCGACGCTGCTGTTACATGCCGCGACGCTAGGTGAGTACGTACCTTAAGAATGAAACTATACCACATTTTTTTTTTAATTGCAAAGCCTACTACGATATTTTCAGTTTGGTAAAAAAAAAAGTTTGAAAAAATGCGGCTTGCTTATTCTAAATCATTTTCTTGACTATAATAGTGCATGTAAATTAAAAAAATTTACGATGTGTAGAACTACTTTAAATAACCTATTAAATGATGTATAGTTTATGCAATTCTCTATTTTTTAAATATTTATTTTTGCATTTTTAACAAACAAAAAAATTTAAATTTCAATTTAAGGACTCAATATGTCCTGAAAGGATAACGGTAGGTATAAATATCGTATAGAGAATATGTTCCCAGTTTCATTTTGTATATAAATGATTATTACATTATTTCTCCGAAAATCATTGTTTAAAGAGATATTGGTCTATAAAGCCATGCATAATTTTTAGGTCAATTTTTGAACTTTAGGTCAAATGCGCGTGGCTATTTCCCACTACAGGTGGTCAGATTTTTATGCAGATCTTATTTTATATTTTCAAGCTATCAGAAAATGCGCGGGGAATAAAAAAAATCAGCACTTTTGCATTTGTGGTCACTCTACTGTATATGGCTGGTAACCAAGCATGAATTGCGGACCCTTCAGACTTAAATTCTGAATGGTTTTCGGGATCATTTAGGGACCCTTTCGGAATCACTACTGGATGGTTTTCCGGATCCCGTCAGAGTCATTTCGGGACTTTTTCGGGATCATTTGGCGACACTCCCGGAATCATTTCTGGATAGTTTCCGGGATTCGTCCGGCATGCAGTCGGGGTAATTTCGGGACTTTTTCTGGACTATATCAGGGTCATTTTGGGGCTTTTACGGGTTCATTTGTAGATGATTTTCGGGATCCCGTCAGGGTAATTTCGGGACTATTTCCGAATCATTTGGGGATCCTTCCGGCATCATTTCTGGATGGTTTTCGGGATCCGTCGGCATCGTTTCCGGACTTTTTCGGGATAATTTTCGGACCCTTACGGGATCATTTCTGCATGGTTTTCAGGATCTGTCCGGGATCCCGTCGGGGTCAATTCGGAACTTTTTCGGGACTATTTCGGGATCATTTTATTACCCTTCAGGGATCATTTTATTACCCTTCAGGGATCATTTCTGTGTGGTTCTCTTGATCATTCTAGAATCGCGTCTTTGTAATTTGAGGACTTTTTTGGGACTATTCCGACAATTCTGGTTTACGGGATCTGTCCACGATATCGTCGGAGCAATTTGTGGCTTTGGGTCATTTGGGGACCCTATCAGGTTATCAGCTATTTTTTTACTATTACATAAATAAAATACATTAGAGAGAATTTTTTTTTAAACAGATAACTTCATAAGCAGGATAACGTGAATAGCCCATATGCTTCATATTCTCCTTGCGGACGGGGAAGCGGGTTAAGGCTAGTTTATAATATATATTAGATATTAGATTAAGATTAAGATAAGTTAAGATAAGATTAAGATTAAGAAGAGATAAGATAAGATAAGATAAGACAAGATAAGATAAGATAAGATAAGATAAGATAAGATAAGATAAGATAAGATAAGATAAGATAAGATAAAATAAGATAACATAAGATAAGATTAAGATTAAGATGAGATAAGACAAGATGAGATAAGATAAGATAAGATAAGATAAGATAAGATACGATAAGATAAGATAAGATAAGATAAGATAAGATGAGATAAGATAAGATAAGACAAGATAAGATAAGATAAGATAAGATAAGATAAGATAAGATAAGATAAGATAAGATAAGACAAGATGAGATCAGATAAGATAAGAAAAGATAAGATAAGATAAGATACGATAAGATAAGATAAGATAAGATAAGATAAGATAAGATAAGATAAGATAAGATAAGATAAGATAAGATAAGATATGATAAGATAAGATAAGATAAGATAAGATAAGATGTATAAGTATAGCGCATTTATATGTATTAAATAGTTTTTTTTTTTGCTAGAAAAGTGAATTTCAATTAGTTTCATAAATCAAGTTCTAAGGAAAGTGGATAATCCTATCAGTTACACATTTCTCAGCTGCAGAACAAGCACACATATACCATATACACCCACATACTTCTTTAATGAAATGCTCTCAACTTTTGATTTATAAATTTTTAAAACTGAGTTGACAAAATAAATAAAAATTAAGATAACATCCGAGGATGAATGAGGGAACCCAGTATAGATGTTCTTTGCATTCCAGAACACTGATGAAGTACTGTATGAAATTATTGCTTTAATCGTCGCCTGACTATCAAACTAATATTGACGCGACTACAGGTTAAGCACGTTTCTTTCAGAATTTCTGCTGCTTTCTTCACGGTTGTGAATTTCGTCTGAAACACGATGGAGTAATATCTGACAGCCTGTATGATCTACTTATTTCTGAATCAACACAGTAAACAGCAGACCCTACCTCTTTCATTAATTTGGAACCATTCCTATATACGTATTTAGTATGTTCTGCCATTTCTGCACCTTGACACCAACCCCCCGGCTCAATTGTAGCCCCAAGATCCCTTCTGAAGCTCAGCACGGGACTATATATTCCGTTTGCCCGATATTAGATGACGTTATACTGGTATGGACATACGGCCTGCACTCAAGCTGCCTCGAGGCTTTAAGCTAACGCGATATCTTTGTCCATTAAGTCTGCATCTATCTATGCTATGCTAATAACACTGGATCACAAATTCCAACTTTTTCTCTGCACCAGAGACGCCATTAGGTTTTAGTTGGTAATACTTCAAGGAAGCAGACAGTACAACACACGGAGAAACTCAAAGTGAGGATTAAAAAACCCGGTCAGTGCAAAAATGATTTCATCCTTCCACGAAACTAAAAAAGAAAAGACTTATTTCAAGAGATTTTAATTTCATTATAACTTTTAGACAACGAAGAGCCAACATCTGTAACTTAAGTCCTAATTTTCATTGTCCCAGATCTGGTATTTACAGCAATTGTCAAACCCATACTTTATTATATGGTCCTTTTTTGGTGAAAAGTGACACAAGAAAGTAGGTATACCATAAGATTATCAATTACACTGGTTTACAGCCAAAATGCGCCAGAGACGCCATTATGAAAGTCCTATGTAAAATCACCCCCTGATTCCGAAAATCAAGTTTATTTTTAGTTCTATGGTAACGGTTTTGAGATATTTACAAATTACCGTTTTTCAAAAAAAAAAAAAAAATTGGGTCCACTTAATCATATATATCTCAAGAACGAATTGAGCAATTTCAAAACGGTTTGAAGCTTTTAAAAGGCAATAAAATTTGCTATAAACTAACACATACGTATCAGTAGGGTACTTAAGTATTAAATGGATATATTTACTTGATTCTTATAACTTTTGTATTAGTCCATCGATTTGGTTGAATGAAAGCTTATTTTTTTGTAATAAAACAGAGCTTAGAGAGAAAAAAAAAATCTGCAAAAAATAAAGAGTTTTCGAGATCCTTCCTCGCAAAATACACATTTTTTTATATTTTTACAAGAAAATTAAAAAAATCCGTAATGATTGTTCGTTCTTAGAATCTGCAGCGCATAGCGAAAAGTGTTGTACGCACGGTTTATAGCAAATTTAAATTTTATTACCTTTTAAAAGCTTTAAACCGTTTTGGAATTTCTCAATTCGTTCTTGAGATATATGTGATTAAGAGAACCCAAGTTTTTTTTTTTTTTTGAAAAACGGTAATTCGTAAATATCTCAAAAACGTTACCATAGAATTAAAAATAACCTTGATTTTCGGAATAAGGGGGTGATTTTTCATAGGAATTTCATAATGGCGTCTCTGGTGAATTTTGGCTGTAAACCAGTGTAATTGATAATCTTATGGTATACCTACTTTCTTGTGTCACTTTTCACCAAAAAAGGACCATATAATAAAGTATGGGTTTGACAGTTGCTGTAAATACCAGATCTGGGATAATGAAAATTAGGACTTAAGTTACAGATTTTGGCTCTTCGTTGTCTAAAATTTATGATGAAAATAAAATCTCTTGAAAAAAGTCTTTTCTTTTTTAGTTTCGTGGAAGGATGAAATCATTTTTGCACTGACCGGGTTTTTTTAATCTTCACTTTGAGATTCTCCATATGTCTCCGTGTGTAGTACTGTCTGCTTCCTTGAAGTATTACTAACTTAAACCTAAGTTACCACGACTTGCGCAGTTTTCTGTACTATAACCGCATCAAGCATTACTTTGGGTAGGGGTAAAAGCTACGTGAGCTCCATGACTGCCCTCCTATTTAGCAAGATAACCATGTTCTTGTTTTATGAGCAATATATACCTCATATTTGTGCTGGCCGTATCCCATATGTCGATTGGGCAGGTCATGTTATTAATGAATCTGCCCGGGGATAGGCTGCAAAATATCTCTTCTACTCTCCTTTGCTGCTGAGCGAAGTTCCTGCATTCGAATAAGGTGTGCTGTAAACCGTTTAATATTCCGCAGTACATGCAGTTCGGGTTATTCACTTTACCCATTCTGTGGTGTTATTTAAGGAGTTAATGGTGTCCGAATAGAGATTAGGATAAGATAAAGTTGATATCTCCTTGTTGTGTTAAGTTAAAGTCGATCCCTAGACCGCGCGGTGGTGCTACTCCATTGTTTTGGTCAGCATCGAAGCGATTGCCTTCTCGCCTGTATGGTAACAGCACCTCTTTGAACTTCCAAACCATTGTCGCAGATAGCTTTTCTCTTTTGAGCGGAAAAATTTATCGATATGGTTTCCGCAAGGAGTAGTAAAGCTTATGCTGATATACTGCGGTAAACCGAAGCTTTTCGTAGCTCTCCTCAGACTTGGTATTGGATTCGCAGCCTATTTCGGTGAAGTGCGTGTTTCTAGCCGTCATGTAAATGATATTGGTTATCCGTCTTTTAGTATGGATGACGGTCTCCATTTTTGCTGTGAAGGCCGTCATCAGCCATTCATGCAAAAATCAGCCCTTTAATAAGGAAATCATAATAGGATAAGACTTCGCAATATTTAGAAGCTATAAACCTTCAAATGTAAAGGTTTAAGTTTGAGGCTTTGAGATTTTTTTTTACAAGAACTAGTGAGAAAGATTACAAAGGAAAAGGATGGGAGGCAAGATAGTAGGAATAAGTGGAAAGGACACTGAATTAGAGGAAGATGGTCTTAACGTTTGCTGTTTCAAACCTACCTTTCAAGAAGCAACCTTTAAGATCCTATGATATTATCAATTATTTCGACTTTTTTTTCTGAACAGCTATAAGGAGAAATGCCGCTTTACAAAAAATATACCAAAAGGAAGATCTCTAACAGGCTACTAATGGAATTTAGCCAAGTGGGAGTGTGGTCAACAGTATTCCCAACAGATTTATCAATCTAGTTGAAGGAGACTTTGGTATGACAATGACTCTTTTATTAATTTACTGTTATTCCTACCACTTATTAAAGGTTACGATTATTCTCGAACACAAACGAGAAACTTGCTTCTCGTGAGATTCTCTCATATCGAAAAGATCGTAAAGCACGCGAGCTTCTCAATTCATTTCAATCACGGGAATGCCAGTATTATATGTAGATTTTACCATTTGTTCTTGAATAAATAAATAAACAAATAAAATAAATGCAATACGCAATAGCCTCCGAATAGGTTTTGGGTTGAGCTTCTGTACCAGTTTGCGTCGTGCTTCTTAAAATTTTTTTTTCTACAAATTGACCTACATGTTTTACGCTAGCCCCGAACGGCATCTGCAAGGCAGATGAGTTTTCACTGCCCGAGGGTAAACCCAGGATCTTCGGTGTGAGAGGAAGAGCACGCTACCACCACACCACGGCGACCACAAGGGAAAATTTCGAGACTCGAGAATATGAGATCTTGGCTGCTAGATACTTATCTAAGTCGCTGCATTGGCAGTATTTTATATTGAGCTTGCGAAATTTTCCAAAATTCTTGCTTGTGTTCGAATATTTCGAGAATCGAAAAGTCGATACTCACGTGAAATTACTTCTTGAAAAATTCGAGAAATCGTAACCTTTAGTACCTTCGTATAGGAAAAGTTGTCCATTGCTAAGATATATTTAAACAATCAAAATCTGTTTTTTTAAATCTTCCACTAATAGCGTTTTCTTTTCTGGCTAAAGTGTTACGCTTTTTGTACCCCGCGCAAGGGTTGTTGTTCTTTTCTATAAAACAGGCAACGCCTTTACGGTGTTACGTGACTGGCTTGTTGGGGTGGTGAGGAGCGGCGGCAAGCAGGTATGCTTGCGGGCCCAGGCTAGCTCGTCGTCTTGGGCGGGGTATTGCACCACCGACCTCACCCGCAGCCACATGAACAAAAAGGGTTCATACCTGCATGTATATATAAAGGGGAGAAAAGCTGAAACAAATAGAAATACACGTGAGGGGCAAAGTTAGAAGGGGAAAGCATAAGGGGTAGAAACAGATGAAGGCCTGTCCTGTCAGGTGGAGTCTACCCTCCCTCTGCAGTGCAACTTGGACTGCACCGTGGGCACTGTGCTGACTCCTGTTTACCTTACAGTGCCCCCAAGCCTGACACTAGTCTGTCCCCTGTCAATCAGTCATTTTCCCTAAACACTCACCTTCACCTAACCTTTCCGCGCACAAGCGCAGCACCAACACCAAACTTAAAACTTTAGCCCTGCATTATGACAATATCTAAAATTTTTCATCCAAGCATAATTCTTATAATTTATTAACAATTCCGATATTTCTGAGTAGAGGCTCAGCTATGTTTAAGGCAATCAGTACAGAAAACGAAAAGAAAAATGTATAGATAAACTGTGACTCCGAGAAAATTTAAATAACCTAGGTTTAATTTTTCAGTAATTCCCCCTAATACTAATGCCCCTATCCTTACTATCGATTGGCTTAAATAAAACAATTTACAGAGAATCCAAAGACTTAGTCTAAGTTAACTTATAACTAGAAGTAATTCAAGTTCAATTTCAATTATACATTAGCTATAGGAGCAGATATGAAATCCTATAATTGCTTAAAAGTACAAATCCCACTTGGTTTCTGACCCACCCTAATATACTGCTGCTACTAGGGGTCAATTCAAAATCCTAGATATGCAGATATTCAAACGCTCGTAAGGTCGGCGAGCCAAAGCAAAAAAACATAAAAACGCGAAAGAGGTGAAACCCTATTTCCTGACCTATCTCAATAATCAAAACAAATCCGAAATAAATTTTCTACAGAGCAAAAGTAGGTCATCAAGGGAATAGAAAAAGTATGTAGGCGCAATTGTATGTTTGAAAAAAATTCTTATGTATGCACATATATTATTTTGGTTTCTTTTGTCACCGCCAATTCCTTTTCTACTTTTGCAAGACTAGGAATTGCCTGGCACTATATGTACATACATATATACGTGCATATATACTCTTCCAAATGTTAAATATTATCACTCACCGTGTTACTCACTCCGTTGGAGGCGCCTGCATGAAGTTGAGTCCGCGAGCTGTAAAGAGAAAAACACTCAACGCATATATGCTCAATACACATACATTTATCCGGCACGCTACTTTTTTCTCAATACTCAGCCAGATCACTCGCTTGTGATCTTGGACATTGAGTTAGTTCTGCTCATTAAATGTGAAGTGTGAAAATGATGGCGATTAAGCAAAAACGTGGCAATGAAATTTTGGTTGATTTTTTTTTTTCAGTGGTAAAAAAAATTAGAAAAAAAACGTAAAAGAAAACGTATAAAGCTGCTCCTGTCCGAGCTATTGTGGCGTGAAGTTCCCAGTACCGCGGAGAAAAGCCTCGAGAAGGCTTTTCACATTATGTGACCCCACGGATAATGCAAGGTAATTTTCGGGCCAGTGCCGAAATTTGGGAAGGGGTGTATTGGCTAAGGTTCCAAGCACCAAAACTATAAATACTTTTAAATATTTTCACACAAAAAAAAGTAACCTGGAAGCAAAAGAAAACCTTTCGAAACTGCGCAATTTGCACTTAGTGGCTAATGTCAGTTGAAAGGTGATGTACCAAAAAGATGGTAAGGATTATGTGTGAAGAGGAGTTAATGAAAAGACGTACAAAACGTTGAGAAAAATGTGCATAAACCAAGGAATTGAAACAAACGCGGGTTTCGAAAAATTTTTAATGCCAAGAGCAAAAAGAAAGAAGTAAAAGAAAAATGTCTCAAACAAAACCTAACTTTCGTCTTTTGCCCCCCACTTTCCTATGAGATTTCTGTGTAAGAGCGTGTATCCTACTAGCCTCACAGGCATTAAAAAAAATCTATTAGTGAAAAATAACAAAATATAAAAAAATACATATGTATTTAGAAAATCCTGGTGTCGTTGTTCTTATTGATGGTTGCCGCTGCTGCCTTCAATGTTGCCAGTTTTGACCATTTGGTGTCGTTAGTTGTTCCCCAAAGATTTTGTTGTACGCGATGCCGTGGCTATTGTTGTTGCGGTCCGATGCGCCGGTGAAAAATTGTATTCTTGACATTAACAGATCCTTGTGTTTTCTGCTGTCGTTTGATTGAACCGCAGTATATGTGCATGTGTCTGATGACGTTGCGTTGCTACCAATCAAAAATATTTTACCATTTATCTCGTTCTATGTGTGGCTGCTGAAGATACTGAGCAGTTGCGTGTGACCAAAATTTGTTGTAATTGTTGTGGTTGTTGAGGCCACTTTGTTGGCAATAAGGAGTGTTGTTGGGGCGGTTTGCGTCCGCATAAAAATGATGTACGCTGGCAATTCAAAGTGTTGTCGTGGTTGTTGCTGTGGTACACTGAATAAAGTGAAAAATGTTGTTTGTCGTGTTGATCGCCACCAATTTGGGTCTTTTTGCGCCAACAAATTCGGGTTTTAGCCACCTTTGCTTTGAAGCTAGTGCCCAGTGCACAATTTCCGCCAAGTCTAAGCGATCTGCCAAATAAAAAAACTTATTATTTACATAAAAAAATGGAGTTAAGAAACGTATGCCTTTCTACCAACGTATGCCTACTTGTTTGCCTGCTTTATTTCCTCACCTACATGCTTATATACATATATATAGGGATGTAAATTTATGCATGCAGGTTTACTTTTGGCTTGCTTGGAAACTTGGCTATATAGGAGCCAACTTCCCAGTGGGCATGCCAGCTTGTGAGAGGGAGATAAAACACAAAAATATACACTTACCTGGTACCATAAATTTTGGTGGCGAAATCCAAATATACCGCCGGACTAGGGCGTGTACGCCTTGAAGCACTTCGCGCGCTAAAACTTTTCGCGTAGATTTTTTTTGGCGTTTTAAAATCCTGCGCACTAAAAACTTTTCGTGAAGGTTTGTTGCCGGTTTAAATTCACGGACACTAAAAACTTGTAAACCTTTAAAAAGGTCTTATGAACTTGGAGTTTCACTTCACTTCACTTGCACTGGGCACTGTTACAAGAAAACGTTTGCCCGTTGTCTAGCTTGATGCCCTTTTATAGCCACCGCCGTGGCAAAGAATGTTATCCAGAAACGGACAACTTTCACCTATACATGTTAAATTTCTTTTCGGCTTTCCCGTATTTTCCATCTATACAATCAGGCACTCATACACTCACACGCTTACCGCTCCACAAAACGAACACCTACACAGATACATTCGGTTCGTGCCTTGACCGCTTACACTGATGCATTCACACGTTCATAGCCTTGTACCAATACACATCAACATACATAATACAGAACAAAACAAACACATAGGTGCATGGCATTCATCAATGTTGCTAAGTTGTTAGCAGTATGGTGACATCTTATTTGTTATAACAGCATGATGCCAAGCGCAACATATTATTTCCGCTGCAACATTGTGTTCACTATCGGTACAATGTTGTCAATGTAAATGTTAATATGATGTTAATGGCAACACTGCGGCTAAGGCACGGACCTGGCCACAAAACACATGAACACATAGACGCATATACACTCTGCCACTCAGTTAGGCCAGTATGGAAACAGGCTGTCGTTACAGGCTCGCAACCGCCGATGGTGCCTGCACTATGGAGCGTGGGCGTAGAGAATTCAAACGCAGCCTGCTAAGTATTATTTCCCGCGTCCAACGTGTGGCCTCGACCCACGACTCAATGCCGGGCCTATTTTTTTCACGCCTTTAAACTTTTCACACTACTTAACTACGAACTAAATCACTGGGCTAATGCTACTACTTACCCCTATATCACAGATACTACTATACATCTCTAATAGTAAATAAGGTATCACAGGTAAAATAAATAACAAAACCAATAAATAAAAAAATAAAATAAAATAGAAAAAAATTAAAATATCACAGTTAGCAGAACAAAAAAAATTTTATAAAATAAAATATCACAGATGGCAAAAAAAAAAATGTATATAACAAAAAATATCACAGATCAAATAGTCAAGTAGGTAAAATAAATAGAATTAAAAAATAAATAAATGCAAAAATAATCAAATAAATAAAAAGGCCAAAAAAAAATTAATAAAAATAATTTAATAATATAATCACATACGTCAATAAATTAATAAATACAATACGTCGATAAATAAATAAATAACATAGAACAAGAGTACTAGCACTACAAAAAAACATTAAACTATTTTGCAAAAATGTCTTTAGCGTGGTATACGCCGATCTTTTTCCCATTGCTGTCGCCAAGTTCATACATAGAGTTCCCTATAACGTTTAAAATAATACATCTTACTTGTTTTGGAGCTAATTTGGCGTTGTAGTTATCGACCTGGGAACTTTGCTTAAAGTTTCGGCGGTATACCACTTGTCCAATTTGAAACTTTACATCTCTACTTCTAGTGTCATATATCTTTTTACTCCTATCATGGGCCAACTTCAGCTCTTTCATAATCTTGTTCCTAATCATTTGCATTCTATCGCTTGTTGCCTCTATCTCACAATCAACATCTTTTACCGCCGCCAGCTTTCGGTATAGCTCGTATGATGCAGCATGCTGTATCATAGGCATACCGAAAGTGGCATAATATGGAGACATGTTGATGGCTGAGTGTACAACGCTGCGGAGGGCAAATGCGGCATCGCTGACGCATTTGTCCCAGTTTTTCTGGTTATCCCTTATAAAGGATCTAATGATCTGCAGAACAGATCTATTTACCCTCTCCGCAGCGTTACCCTGTGGCGAATAAAATGCAGTTTTTATATGTTTGGTACCATATTTTTCTAAAAAGTTGTTGAAGATCTCAGACACAAACAGTTTTCCGTTGTCCGAATGGACATATTCGGGCACGCCGAATATGTGGAAAACATCTTTCTCTAAATATTTTATGACTTCAGCTGAAGTTGCCCTTCTCATTGGTTTTAAAAACACAAACTTCGAGAAATGATCTAAACATACAAAGACATACACATGACCCTCACTAGTACGCGGATAAGGACCCATAAATTCAATGAACAGACGTTGGAAAGGTCGTTCTGTTAGCTTCTGTTTACCCATCATCGGTTGTTTAAAAACGTTTTGAGTCTTATTTACTTTACAAATTTCGCAATCTTTTATATGTGCGTATACGTCTGTAGCCATACCTGGCCAGTAATACTTTTGACGTAGTCGGGATAGTGTTTTGTGAATGCCACCATGACCAGCGGACGGTGAGCTGTGGGAGGACTCTACCAGCCCCGGTCGCAGTTCCGACGGAACCCAGAGCTTCCAGGTCTGGTCCGCTAGAAGATCGTCCCCCCTGTCGAATTGCGTCCGTTTGTAAACGTAACCGTCCGATAAACACAGATCCGGTAACTTGTCTTTGTTCTCGGTGACCGTCTTTTTCAACTCCGTATACTCCTCCGACTCGAAGCACGGTGACTCGAGACACACGTCTATGGCTCGGTAATTCGTCTGTATTTCGTCCATGTGCATTCGTGAGAGTGTGTCGGGAACCACGTTTTGCGCACCTTTTCGATGTTGGATATCGAAATCATAACCCTGGAGTTTCAAACTCCACCTTGCCAACCTCCCAGAAAGATCTTTCTGATTCATGAGCCATTTGAGGCTGGCATGATCAGTTATGATGGTGAACGGGGTTCCTTCCACATAAGGTCAGAATCTTTTAACACTCACGATCGCAGCATAGCATTCTAGTTCTGTTATGCTGTAGTTCTTCTGCGCTTTATTTAGTTTTGCCGAAACGTAGGCAATCGGTCTTTCGTTCTGGTCATCGTCCAACTGAAACAAAACCCCTCCCACTCCGTCAGTTGATGCATCACATTGAATATAAAAGCGACGCCTAAAGTCAGGATGTGTCAGCACCGGTGCAGAAACCAAACTCTGCTTCAAAATTTCAAATGATTTTATCGCTTCGTCCGTCATCGCAAACCTTTTGATTTTGTCTTTCTTGAGGCAGTCGTGCAGCGGGGCTGCAATAGTCGCATAGTCCTGTATAAAACGTCGGTACCAGCCCGACATACCCAGGAACCGTCGTAGTTGCTTCGGAGTTTTCGGAACTGGAAAGTCCCTCACAGCTACCACTTTGTTGGCGTCCG
This sequence comes from Eurosta solidaginis, assembly GCF_040869045.1. Classification (NCBI taxonomy): domain Eukaryota; kingdom Metazoa; phylum Arthropoda; class Insecta; order Diptera; family Tephritidae; genus Eurosta; species Eurosta solidaginis. The sequence goes on along the minus strand of NC_090323.1, from coordinate 202,635,592 downwards.
TTCTGATACAACCATCCCCGACTACGTATCCTAAATAGCGAACTTCTTTAAAACAAAACTTGCTTTTTTCTACGTTAATTGTTAACTTAGCCTCGCGAAGACACCGAGCGACCTTTTCCAGTAAACACATATGGGACCCGAAATCTACAGAACAAACTAACAAATCTTCAAGATAAACAAAAACACATTCACGTAAAGCGGCCGGAATGACCTTGTCCATGAGACGACACATTCGTTGTGCTGCATTGCACAACCCGAAAGGCATGACGGTAAATAGGTAAAGGGGTCGGCCAGGGACAGTGAAGGCAGTCTTTTCACGTGATTTCCTCTCGAGGGGAATCTGCCAGAAAGCGTCCTTGAGGTCAATTGCAGAGATAAATCGTGTATTTTGTAGTCGGCTGAGGATTCCATCAATGTGGGGTAAGGGGTAGGCATCCTTAATTGTTCGTTCGTTGACTTTGCGAGCGTCAAGGCACAAGCGGTTTTTCGTCCCTTTTATTACCAGCGACACCGGCGAATTCCAGCTGCTGTTGGACTCCTCGATGACTCCCATGTCCAACATTCGATCTAACTCTGCGTATATGAGCTTTTGAATAGCTGGTGAAATCGGGTAATGGCGCTGCTTTACTGGCAGATTCTCGTCAACCACCTCGATGACGTGTTCCTCCTTATCTGTTTGGCCTAACCCTAATACCGCGAAGGACGGGAATTGGGCTTTTACACGCTCCAACCTATTATTTTGCTCCGGCGTCAAAACGTGCTGCACAGCATCGAAAGACAAGTCACCCTCGGCGGGCACGAGCTCCGCCACACTGGCACCATTCACACTACCACTCACACCCTTACTTACAACACTCATACCAAAGGCCTGCCAAAAGTCTATCCCAAAATATACTTCCTGTTGCAGATCAGGAACTATCAAGAATTCTAATTCCCTGGTCGTATTATCCCACTCGACTGGTAACTTTATGACCCCTACCACGGCGGTTTCCTCCCCGTTCGCGGTCCGGATATGTTGGCCCCTGATTGGCACAATCAAGGCCTCTTTTCCCCGAAGGTGTGCAGCTGAGTCTTTGCCTAAGCAGCTGGCACTCGCCCCTGAGTCCAAGAGAGCCAGAACCTCATGACCTCCTATCTTTGTTTTGGCGTAAAATCTGTTATCTCCTTTCACGGTAACAATTGTTGCAACTATTTTATTCTTCAACCTTTTAAAATATTTTCTCTTTTCCCTCATCTTCTCTATCTTCATAAAATTTCTGTTTTTCCTATTTGCATTTATTGTATCACAAAATATTCTTTTTCTTGCTTCTTCGTACTCTAGCTTTCTTTGGTGTAAACTCTTAATCTCCTTCTTTTCCCGTGTCATTCCTGCCTGTTTCGCTTCTTCCCTGTTTTCCGTATTCCTTCTCCTCAAAACTTTTATTTGAGTGTTGCCGGGTTGCCTGTCTTCTGGCTGGAGTCCCCGGTCAACTCCGCCAGCCTCGGGTTTCCCTGCTTGGGCTTAAAAACACAGAAGGACGAATCACTACCACAAGCAAAACAGACCATATTGTGGAACGAAGACGAACATTTATTTGGTTTTTGTGCTTCTGCCGGGTTTTTCACAAAGTGATTCACCGGCATACCGCACGAAAAACACAACATCAAGTGGAAGGGTGATGCACAAAAGGAGTTGACAGTCGACTTAGACGCAGGACTAACAGAAGGACGAACACTATTGGGATTGGCTGTGGTTTGGTGTTGGGGTAGGGATTGGGATTGGTGTTGGGGTGGGCGCTGAGGCTTCCTATCAAAAGCTTCGACTTTTGTTTCCCCTAATTGCTCTGGCTGTTCAAAATTAATTTCATTAATGACCCTCGACCTACTTTTATTTTCTTTAATAAGCTTTTCGGCTCTCTTGCATTCCGACTTGAGCTCCGCCAACGAGTCCATTTTTATGGCGAAGGTCAAGTTGGCCAGGTACGGTTTGAGGTTACCCCTGATGATGCCAACCAACTCCCTCTCAGGGATCCTCTTCCGCAAACGGAAAGTCAAGTTGTGGACTTCGCTATAAAAGTCGTCGAAAGCTTCTGCGGGCTGCTGTTTCCGTTCCATTATTTCACGGATTATTTCATAGTCGGACTCAGCAGACTTGAAGTGGCTTAGCATCTCGGCCTTCAGCTCGAAATAGCCGAAATCGGGCTCATCTGCATGGTCCTCTAGGACCTGCCAATACCACTTCAAGGCACCGCCGGAAACCAGACTATGAAAGTCCGTGAAAAGCTGGAAGTAGGAAATATTGTGTTGCTCCCGCATGCGTTCAACATGAAAGATGAAGCTTTCGACGCTTATACCCTTATCGGTCCCATCAAATTTGATGTGCCATTTTTCTAAATCTAACTTTTTCCACCTTGGGGGGTCACTACCATCTCGCTCAGTAATCCGACTGCCACTCGGAATACCATTGCGGGTAGCAGGCTCCCCCCTACGGTTCTGAGGCTCGGGCGTGGATGCCACAGCGGACCGATGTCCCACCGCGTGACTGGATGCCTCCATCTCTGCCACGCGACCACCAAGATGATCGACGTTGGTCTTGATGCTCCGCACTTCACCCGCCATTTACACCACCAAATCTTGTTGTTGCGCCATCATCGCCATCATGCGGCTCAGCTGTTCAACATTGGTTGCGTGATCACTGGCGTCGGTGCGAGGAGCATTCAGGCCACCGTGAACTACTGCAGGTGCGTTTCGCGAATGAACATCGCCCCCCTGTGCACCCACGTTCTCGCTGTCGGACATTTGGCACACCAAATCGATTTTCTGCGAGAAATTTAAACTATTTTCCGAGTCGTTGAACGACACCCCGTTCGCGAAAGACACCCTTAGCGGACGCTCAGGGCCAACCGATCCGAAAATCCGTGACGCGCACCTATTGAAATAGTCTGTGGGCACAAAGTCGACGGCCCTGGAAATACCAATGTCGATTTGATTGAACACCGAACCAGCGATCTGGTTTTCTAGTGCGGCCCTCGTAACGCTCCTAGTGACTGGTCTAGCAGTGCTCAGTATACCTAATCCCCCTGCAACACGATTCTCGGCCTCCTCGTCCTTGTCAGACATTCACTGTCTGAAGGAAACCCAAAAACAAAAGTAAACCCAAGTAAAATTGGAAAAATAAAAACGAATGGACTAAAAATTTTGCCCCGGACGCCCTAATGTATCCACGGGCACGATATCCCAAACTGCGAGTACCCACCGACGTTCAACTCAAATGGGAAAAATAATAAATAATATCAAGATACCAAAAAATTCAGTTTATATGTATAAAAGTAATATGTTAGTGTGTATGTGTATGTAATTCAATTAGTGTATATGTATAAAAGGATTAAATTTTATGCCTTATATGTCCAGTAGGCAGACCTATAAAAATTACCCCAAAGCCGAAAAAAAAATAACCGGGGGTATATGTAGTTGAAACCAAAAAATATTCCAATTCAAGTTGGTAAACTACGATACAAAGGTATGAAGGAAACAAATAAAAAAAAAATATAAATATAGAAAATGCTTCCGAATTCAAGAACAAAAAAAAAAAAAAAAAAAAAACACAACGGTACTACTCTAACCCTTCTATGAACCCAAAATAGTAAAAATCTTAAAATTAAATAAAAATAAGAAAAAGTTTGTTATTATCCAGGCACTTTGTTAGTGGTTGTATTTGTAGTGGATTACTCCAAACCCAAAAATTTTAAAACACAATTTCAAAAAAATGTTTGGAAACAATCCTAATACGAAAATAATCCGTAAAAACATAAAAAAAAAACAAAAATAGTTTATAACTTCGAAACTTCAAAAATATTTAATTTTGACTTCGAACTGAAAAGTTAAGAAATGAAATTTAATGTATTTGTATTGGTGTCCGTGGTGCTGCCTTGGCGAAGGTTCAGCGAAAGTGGTTAGTCCGTCTCTGTGTATTTGAAATCTGGTCAATCGTGCTGTCCGTGGAAGTGTGGCACTTCACGTTCAAGGACTTGTTCCTAAGCGTGGATGCCACACCTCCTACTCCTAAATATCGTGGCGACCACTGTAAACCTCACTTACCGGCAGTGCTGGACTCCCGGTAAGGTAGCTTGAACAGTTCGCCACGATCTCCTACCTAAGTCCGTCGCTAGCTAAGTGCCATACCAGTTACCACTTTGTCGAGCTGTTAACGTTCAACAAAGGAACCCTGACATGGGCACTCAGCTAATCCCTATCCTCTGGTCACGATGACACTTGTCGATCAGGTGAACCCAATCGGCGTTGTCATCATGACTGTCACTGTCCTAAGTCGGAAGACGGAACTAGGGATGAGGCTTGGAAGAGTAAGAAGGTCAGAAGAACAAAATTTGGGAAACTTAAGGAAGGAAAGGTAGAAAAAAAAAATAGATTAAGAAATTCAAAAATTAAAAGTACGAATTAAAATAAAAAAATATTGGGAAATTTAAAGTAAGAGATAGTCAATTAGCGTGGAAATGAAAAATTGATCGGGCTATGAACGTTGAGAATACAAAAGCTAAGAACTGAAAGACAATTTTGGGAACTAAAAGGAATTAAAGCGGATTTATGTAGATCAGAACAAAACTGAAAAAAAATTAACTAAATGGAAAGACAAAAAACTAAAAAGATTACCGGGCTATTAACGTTGGGCGCCATTGTTACGTGGCTGACTGTTTGGGTGGTGAGGAGCGGCGGCAAGCAGGTATGCTTGCGGGCCCAGGCTAGCTCGTCGTCTTGGGCGGGGTATTGCACCACCGACCTCACCCGCAGCCACATGAACAAAAAGGGTTCATACCTGCATGTATATATAAAGGGGAGAAAAGCTGAAACAAATAGAAATACACGTGAGGGGCAAAGTTAGAAGGGGAAAGCATAAGGGGTAGAAACAGATGAAGGCCTGTCCTGTCAGGTGGAGTCTACCCTCCCTCTGCAGTGCAACTTGGACTGCACCGTGGGCACTGTGCTGACTCCTGTTTACCTTACAGTGCTCCCAAGCCTGACACTAGTCTGTCCCCTGTCAATCAGTCATTTTCCCTAAACACTCACCTTCACCTAACCTTTCCGCGCACAAGCGCAGCACCAACACCAAACTTAAAACTTTAGCCCTGCATTATGACAATATCTAAAATTTTTCATTCAAGCATAATTCTTATAATTTATTAACAATTCCGATATTTCTGAGTAGAGGCTCAGCTATGTTTAAGGCAATCAGTACAGATAACGAAAAGAAAAATGTATAGATAAACTGTGACTCCGAGAAAATTTAAATAACCTAGGTTTAATTTTTCAGTAATTCCCCCTAATACTAATGCCCCTATCCTTACTATCGATTTGCTTAAATAAAACAATTTACAGAGAATCCAAAGACTTGGTCTAAGTTAACTTATAACTAGAAGTAATTGAAGTTCAATTTCAATTATACATTAGCTATAGGAGCAGATATGAAATCCTATAATTGCTTAAAAGTACAAATCCCACTTGGTTTCTGACCCACCCTAATATACTGCTGCTACTAGGGGTCAATTCAAAATCCTAGATATGCAGATATTCAAACGCTCGTAAGGTCGGCGAGCCAAAGCAAAAAAACATAAAAACGCGAAAGAGGTGAAACCCTATTTCCTGACCTATCTCAATAATCAAAACAAATCCGAAATAAATTTTCTACAGAGCAAAAGTAGGTCATCAAGGGAATAGAAAAAGTATGTAGGTGCAATTGTATGTTTGAAAAAAATTCTTATGTATGCACATATATTATTTTGGTTTCTTTTGTCACCGCCAATTCCTTTTCTACTTTTGCAAGACTAGGAATTGCCTGGCACTATATGTACATACATATATACGTGCATATATACTCTTCCAAATGTTAAATATTATCACTCACCGTGTTACTCACTCCGTTGGAGGCGCCTGCATGAAGTTGAGTCCGCGAGCTGTAAAGAGAAAAACACTCAACGCATATATGCTCAATACACATACATTTATCCGGCACACTACTTTTTTCTCAATACTCAGCCAGATCACTCGCTTGTGATCTTGGACATTGAGTTAGTTCTGCTCATTAAATGTGAAGTGTGAAAATGATGGCGATTAAGCAAAAACGTGGCAATGAAATTTTGGTTGATTTTTTTTTTTCAGTGGTAAAAAAAAATTAGAAAAAAAACGTAAAAGAAACGTATAAAGCTGCTCCTGTCCGAGCTATTGTGGCGTGAAGTTCCCAGTACCGCGGAGAAAAGCTTCGAGAAGGCTTTTCACATTATGTGACCCCACGGATAATGCAAGGTAATTTTCGGGCCAGTGCCGAAATTTGGGAAGGGGTGTATTGGCTAAGGTTCCAAGCACCAAAACTATAAATACTTTTAAATATTTTCACACAAAAAAAAGTAACCTGGAAGCAAAAGAAAACCTTTCGAAACTGCGCAATTTGCACTTAGTGGCTAATGTCAGTTGAAAGGTGATGTACCAAAAAGATGGTAAGGATTATGAGTGAAGAGGAATTAATGAAAAGACGTACAAAACGTTGAGAAAAATGTGCATAAACCAAGGAATTGAAACAAACGCGGGTTTCGAAAAATTTTTAATGCCAAGAGCAAAAAGAAAGAAGTAAAAGAAAAATGTCTCAAACAAAACCTAACTTTCGTCTTTTGCCCCCCACTTTCCTATGAGATTTCTGTGTAAGAGCGTGTAATCCTACTAGCCTCACAGGCATTAAAAAAAATCTATTAGTGAAAAATAACAAAATATAAAAAAATACATATGTATTTAGAAAATCCTGGTGTCGTTGTTCTTATTGATGGTTGCCGCTGCTGCCTTCAATGTTGCCAGTTTTGACCATTTGGTGTCGTTAGTTGTTCCCCAAAGATTTTGTTGTACGCGATGCCGTGGCTATTGTTGTTGCGGTCCGATGCGCCGGTGAAAAATTGTATTCTTGATATTAACAGATCTTTGTGTTTTCTGCTGTCGTTTGATTGAACCGCAGTATATGTGCATGTGTCTGATGACGTTGCGTTGCTACCAATCAAAAATATTTTACCATTTATCTCGTTCTATGTGTGGCTGCTGAAGATACTGAGTAGTTGCGTGTGACCAAAATTTGTTGTAATTGTTGTGGTTGTTGAGGCCACTTTGTTGGCAATAAGGAGTGTTGTTGGGGCGGTTTGCGTCCGCATAAAAATGATGTACGCTGGCAATTCAAAGTGTTGTCGTGGTTGTTGCTGTGGTACGCTGAATAAAGTGAAAAATGTTGTTTGTCGTGTTGATCGCCACCAATTTGGGTCTTTTTGCGCCAACAAATTCGGGTTTTAGCCACCTTTGCTTCGAAGCTAGTGCCCAGTGCACAATTTCCGCCAAGTCTAAGCGATCTGCCAAATAAAAAAACTTATTATTTACATAAAAAATGGAGTTAAGAAACGTATGCCTCTCTACCAACGTATGCCTACTTGTTTGCCTGCTTTATTTCCTCACCTACATGCTTATATACATATATATAGGGATGTAAATTTATGCATGCAGGTTTACTTTTGGCTTGCTTGGAAACTTGGCTATATAGGAGCCAACTTCCCAGTGGGCATGCCAGCTTGTGAGAGGGAGATAAAACACAAAAATATACACTTACCTGGTACCATAAATTTTGGTGGCGAAATCCAAATATACCGCCGGACTAGGGCGTGTACGCCTTGAAGCACTTCGCGCGCTAAAACTTTTCGCGTAGATTTTTTTTGGCGTTTTAAAATCCTGCGCACTAAAAACTTTTCGTGAAGGTTTGTTGCCGGTTTAAATTCACGGACACTAAAAACTTGTAAACCTTTAAAAAGGTCTTATGAACTTGGAGTTTCACTTCACTTCACTTGCACTGGGCACTGTTACAAGAAAACGTTTGCCCGTTGTCTAGCTTGATGCGCTTTTATAGCCACCGCCGTGGCAAAGAATGTTATCCAGAAACGGACAACTTTCACCTATACATGTTAAACTTTCTTTTCGGCTTTCCCGTATTTTCCATCTATACAATCAGGCACTCATACACTCACACGCTTACCGCTCCACAAAACGAACACCTACACAGATACATTCGGTTCGTGCCTTGACCGCTTACACTGATGCATTCACACGTTCATAGCCTTGTACCAATACACATCAACATACATAATACAGAACAAAACAAACACATAGGTGCATGGCATTCATCAATGTTGCTAAGTTGTTAGCAGTATGGTGACATCTTATTTGTTATAACAGCATGATGCCAAGCGCAACATATTATTTCCGCTGCAACATTGTGTTCACTATCGGTACAATGTTGTCAATGTAAATGTTAATATGATGTTAATGGCAACATTGCGGCTAAGGCACGGACCTGGCCACAAAACACATAAACACATAGACGCATATACACTCTGCCACTCAGTTAGGCCAGTATGGAGACAGGCTGTCGTTACAACGGGGTATTTCGTTCTTTTGTGAAAATTGTTGCCTGCTCGCAACGCGAAAGCGTTACACTTTTACCCTGTATAAAATGGCGGTGTGGCAGTGCAACTCTGTGAAACTCTCAATTCGCTCTTAAGTTCCACATATGCTCTGTTAATATGAGTACCCAGATTGCGCATTCATGAGTTCAAAATTGCTTCGTTGTGCGCATATACGTCACAGTTGACTGTTTGAGCGATTGAAAGAAAGAGAGAAAAAACAAGAGCTAAATGAAAATGACGTAAGAATTGCTCATAAAAAAGGCTGATCTAATGTTTACATGCGCAATGCGCAATTTTCTTGTGTTATTTGTGATATGAGTGAATATGGTGAGTTGAAATGTTCTTTGTATCCATTATAAATGTTGCAATTTTCTGGGGTAGGAGTAACTCTATTAAGGCTTTACCATTTACTAAGGCAACAATTCATTTCAGAAAAGAAAACGCTATAAGAGAAATTTGCAGGTCCGAACACTGTCCTTCATGAAATAAATTATCACTCATATGTCACGTCTTACTGTTGGCTATATTATATCTTGTATGTATTTTCTCTTGTGCATTCTATATATTTATTTCTTGAAAGCTTTTATATTAAATTTATGCATATGTATGCAATTATATTGAAATTAAAGCTGTCTTATTATTCAAGGAATAAATCAAAAGAAAATTGGAAAATAATATCCCAAGTTGATTGGAATTTTGAGATATTTCAGGAAAGCATCATTTTACTGGACTATTTATATACAAATATACAGCAGCAAATACGAAAATAGCAGTGAACATTTTTATTAAATTTTGGCAATTAATTTTCTTTTTTTTATTTTCGATAATTTCAGAAAAACATCAATGAATTTTGTAGCTAAAACTATGCAAAAGTATATCAGAAGCATTTTCGAAAAAATTTGCAAATTTAAGAAAATTTTGCGAAAAATTCAAAATTTTTTTTTGAATTTTCTGATTTTTTTTTTTGAGTACGCAGTTTCGTAGCCCAATCAATTTTAGTTTGCCAAAATGCAAATTATAAATCTCAAAATTCGCATTGATTTTTAGCGATAAAATAAATAATTCGCACTTTGTATGGAAGAAAATCTGAAACGCCTTTCAGGGAAAAAATATACAAAATGAATGCAAATTTTAAGTTCATAGAATTTGCAATGATTCGACTACATAACTGCATGCTCAAAAATATTTAGAAAAGGTTAGATGAAAATTTTGATAAATTTTGTTGTTATATCAGCCTACTGATTTGTAAGATCGCGGATTCGAATCGAGCTCAAGGCCTAAGAATAATTATTTTATTATATTATTGTTATGGATACATTTTTTTTTTTTAAATAAAAAATTTGTTTAAATTAGAATAAAAGAAAGAAAACATTTAGACAACTGCCAAAGCTCATTATTTAGATCCATTTCGGGAACTGCTAATTCCTTCATCGGCAACGCTAATAATTTTGCATTTAAGAAAAAAATTTACCATAACAATAATAATGATAAAATAATTATTGTTAGGCCTTGAGCTCGATTTGAACCCACGATCTTAAAAATTTTGATTTTTCGAAAAATTTGCGCATATTCGATTTTTTTTCAAAAGACGTTTTGAGATTGATTTGATAGATTTGTCAGTTACAAAATCTATTGCAGGTTTCTCATAAAAAAATAAATAAATTTAAGGTGCACTAACCCCCGAAGAGATTTTAGGCCGAGCTTGCTCTTCCAGTTTGCGTCGTGCTCCTTTTTAATTTTTCCTAAAATTGGCGGGACGGGACCTACTTCTTTTATACCGACTCCAAACGCCATCTGCAGGGCAAACGAGTTTTCACTGAGAAGATTTTCAAGGCAGAAATACACTCGGAGTGCTTGCCAAACACTGCCGAGGGGCGACCCCGTTTAGAAAAATTTTCTTCTAATTGAAAAAATTTGTTTCTAAAATTTCGATATTGCTCTGGCCTGGGCATGAACCCAGGATAGTCGGTGTGGTAGACGGAGCACGCTAATATCATACCACGGCGGCCGCCAGAAAAATGTAATTAACGAAATTTTATAAAAATTGCCACTGCTATTTTCGCGTTCGCTGCTGTAAATGAGAAATATAAAGCATCACATCCTAAAGATATAATTTAGGGTGTTGAATAAAAGTTGTGCATGGTAATTTTTTAAAATATGTGGTAGCTTACATAGGCGTTAGGTATTCACAAATTAAGACAGGCACACGCACATACAACACACTAACACAAATAAAAAGATTAAAAATCATACATAAACAAATTGTGGTAGATTAACGAAAGTACACCCATGCTTAGCCACGAGCTTGCAACATAATTTCTCCTATACTTGCAGGATACATACATGCACACATACATATATAAACAACTAAGCAAAAGAAAGTCTCTACTTGTGTATGCTATTAACTGCCCGTTTACCAACGTCACACTTTATGCTTACAAGTACTCATACTGACATGACTGCCTTAACATTTCGCTTTCCTTTTTGGTAGCCAAAGTGTTTAGGTATTATTTGTGCCCTTTTCTGTTCTAAGTATATGCATAAATTAAGAGCTGGTACTCAAAAGTGGGTCTTAGCACTAACAAGTGCCAAATTAGATACGCAATTAAAAATTCTGTCTAAAGCACACTTTCCGCCACTATAAAAACGGAAAAAGATTGTGGCAAGGACTTATATTATTTGTCATGTATTTAGGTGTGTGTGTAAATACACAACATGTTACCGAAAACACAACGGGCTCAATTACAAATTTACCTTTACCAACTTCAAGTCATTTTCGCCTCAAGTGCCTAAAAACTATTCGCTCTGCCTAGTAGAACGTCTGTTTTTGCTCCAAAGACCCAAACACATTCGACTTTTGAAACGATTGGCGGCCACCGTGGTGTGATGGTAGCGTGCCTACCATACCGTGTGCCCTGGGTTCACACCCCGGGCCAAGCAACATCAAAAATGAAAGGATTTTAGGGAAAATCAAGAGGAGCACGACGCAAATTGGAAGAGAAGCTCGCCCTTAGATCTCTTCGGAGGTTATCGGGCTTTACATTTATTTTTTATTTATTTTAATAAAAGGAAAATTACGTATACGCACCGGTTCCCCTCTCTTTATGGGGTACGGACCACAGTTGTCGTTTTGGCCGAAATATACCATTTTTGGTACAAATTTTTTCTCCGGGTACGTTGGTACGCAACTTCCAAATTTGGTACGTTTTTGCCAATTTTACTGCAACGCTACTCCGATGACTGCTAAAAATATCAAACCTGCATTTACAAAAATTATTTTTATGTTGACAATTATAATTATGTTGACAATATTATCTTGTGTCTCTTTCACTCTACTGATTTACTGGCAGTAGAAGTGAAGTGGTACCACTTGTATAAACTTATACGTAGGAGTCTTTCTCTGTCATACGTCGCTTTGATATTTTTAGAAACAGTTGTAAAGAGGTACCACTATTTATTTGTGATGCAAAATAGCACCAGCAAGTAGTGCTAGGTAGGTAGGTTGAACTGGTCGGTCCATGAGGACCTCACATAGACTGAGTGAGTCCGTAGTGTTACCAGAAGTTTGTTTTAACGACCAAACTGAAAACCCCTATCAAAAACCAGGACCTATGTTATGAAATAACTCCGTCCTCTTGGCAAATACTAGAAGCTTCCTAGGACTTAAGCCACTTGCTGCTTCTAGATCTGACAGCTGTATCACTCCTAATAGCTGGCGTCTTAGCCTGGCAAGTGCAGGGCACGAGCACAGAACGTGCTCGATCGTTTCCTCCTCCAACCCGCACTTCCTACACCTGCTATCACTGACCAAGCCTAATTTAAAGGCATGTGATGCCAGAAGGCAGTGTCCAGTCAGAATACCCGTCATGAGTCTACAGTCCTCTCTTTTTAATGATAGAATCAACTGTGTTAGTCTAATGTTGTAAGACCTACACATAATCTTCGACACTTTACAGCCCCGCGCTTGAACCCACGCCTTTTCTGCTTGGTCGATCATGTGCACCTCTCGCCTTCGCTTAATCTCGCCCAATCTAATTGGGACGTCTACGGAACAAGCTTCAAGGGATGCGCCCTTTTTAGCTAATTCGTACGCTTTTTCATTTCCATCTATTCCCATATGCCCTGGGACCCAATATAGATGTATGCTTCTCCCTGTCCCGATTCTATCCAGAGACTGCTTACACTCTAACACGCATTTAGATGCTGTGCTATGCGAGATTATTGCCTTAATTGCTGCTTGACTGTCAATATAAAAGTTAACACGGTTGCAGCTTAAGCTATTCTCTTCCAGGGTTTCTACTGCTTTGGTTACGGCTAATATTTCCGCTTGGAAAACGCTACAGTAATCCGGCAGCATGTAGGATCTGCTTATTTCCGGATCAGCGCAGTATACCGCAGACCCTACTCCTTCCACTATTTTGGAACCATCGGTGTACACATGTATCGCCTCGTCCGCCATTTGCGCACCCTTGCGCCAACCGTCCACCTCTATTGTGGCCTTAAGATATCCCTCAAAGTGCAGGTAGGGAATCATGTAGTCTGTTCGTCTTGTGACTGATGACGCTATACTACTATGGCCATATGGTCGGCGCTCAAGCTGCCCCGAAGCATCGAGCCTGGTTGCGGTCGTTAACGCTTTGTAAGTGCTAAGAAAATTAAAATTATTATAACATTTTTCTTATTCTGAAGCGGAAAAATAAAGATGGATAAGTAAGTTTATATTCGCGGGAATATGCGCAAGCAAATTTAATGTTAGATATGGAAACTGGTATTATTAAAGTAAAATTTTCTAGTGTTGGTGTGGACAAAAGAAAATTTCGTCCGGCGTGGTTGGAAATGTTTTCATGGCTTAAAAAGTCGAATGGATGTGCCTTTTGGTGCGTGTGCCAAAAATATATTACAAACAATTTATCGTTCATAAAAAAAAGAACCAGTTAAAATTAGATGAATTTATGAACCAAAAAAGTCAAACTTTGTTGGAACAGTTGGAACACTTGTAATGTTTTGCATAATGCATAATTTGCTATTTAGGCTGCTCGACTTTTAACCAAATCTTTTGTCCACTTGCTGTTCCGATAGCGCTATAGCCAAATCACTAAAGTGTCGCAGAACAAAATCAACATCTTTAGCTGAAGTATTGGGCAATAAAGCAAGAGATAAAATTGTGAGCATGTTACAAAAAAACAACTTGGATCTATACAACGAGCTTTGGCAGTTGTCTAAATTTTTTCTTTCTTCTATTCTAATTTAAACATTTTTTCAATTAAGAAAAAATTTATCATAACAATAATAATGATAAAAAATTATTGTTATGCCTTGAGCTTGATTTGAACCCGTGATTCTTAAAATTATTAATAACTTAAATAAAGAGTTTCAAGCAGAATATGTTCGACTTCCATACTTATACTAGCAAATGGAAACACATTTAAAATTAATTATGAGCAATTACATGTCTATTGAACATATTAAACGTACTCAAAGTATACAGACAATTCATTTAGAAAATGTCGAAAATTACTTGCCAATTTGCGATATTTTTATTGGATCAAAAGCAGAAAAATTTATTAAATCGGAATTATATTGTGACGAACAGCGTGAAACAGTTAAATTAAACATTCGAAACTTCTATATTGAATTTTTGAAACAATTATTAAAAGAGATTTGATCTCCACAGGAAAGACATCGGGGGCTTGAGTGTTTTAATTTCTGATAATGTATGCTCCGATTTAAATGAAACCACTGACACATTTTACTACCTGGTCAATGAATTTGATCATTTATTAAAGTGTGATGCTGATACAATTATGACCCAATGGTGTTTGCTGAAGCTAAGAAGTGGCGATTCCAAAAACTATTCCAATATTGAAATGTTTTGGGAAAAAGTTCCTTTAGTTAAAAACGGGTTAGAGGAGTATGCATTTAGCGAGTTAACACAATTTGTGTTTGATTTGCTAAGCCTTCCCCATAGCTCTGCAGCTGCCGAACGAAATTTTTTTGAATTGAGTCTGATAAAGTCAAATTGCGATATAAAATTTTATTTAAAACACTTAATAATGATATGCTCGCCAAAGGGTTTCCATAGGATATAGTGACCTTTGGACGGAAAGTAAAATTTTTTAAATTTCAGTTGGTCAAAATATTAAAACGAAAATATTTTTTAATAATTCTTAACTACTATTGATCCTTTATGAAAGGAATTGTGGACATTTTAATTTATTTATTTACTTTTACTCATTATATGGTATATTTAGAAGAAGAAAATGTTATATGTTTTAAGTTTGTTTATGTTTATACATACACATATTTTATACATACACATATTTATAATGAATCCCGTTTCTGTGTAAAGTTATGTCAGGAGATGAATTGCTTAAAATTGTTTTAATAAATGTTATATTGTTTGCCTAGCAAATTATTTGGTACGTTTTTTTCGGTTTGGTACTAATTTTGGTACGCAAAATTTTAGGCAAACGGTCGGTTTAAAAAAAAAGAAAACAAAGTGCTTATTATTTTTTCTAGTTCACACTAATGTATCTAAAATCTAAAAACAAACACCTTTATACCAAACAAATTACATATTTGGTTAAGTTAACTCATAAACTAAACTACAATTTATGACAAAATGTTAGAAATATGAACTAGTGGAACAATTCGTGTAACTGTTTGTTTTGCAAACATATCGTTTTTCACATAAGCAAACTAACGTTCAATAAAATTTGTGTTAATTGTACTGTGTGACCAACGAGAGGAACCATAATGGGCAGCAAAATGAAAATTATGAGCCTTCCCGAATGTACGGAAAATTCTGCAATTGCTTTTAAACACCCGGCGTGTGTCATGTATACAATCTAAACATTAGTATCTATGTATATTGCGTGTATATGCGTTTCATATAAACATATGGTGAATTGTGGTATAAACAGACTTACATATAATGACAAACTATGTACAGTACATATAAACACGATATCTTATGTTGACCTGATGCTAACAAAATGAGTGCTATTTTTCACGTACATGCTTTTCCTTTGCTTTTCTGCGGCTGATAGCAACAACAACAAGTCGTCTGGAAAAAAGGTTTAGCATTATGTTTGTTCGTCTGCTGTTTCATAAAATGAATGGAAATGCTACACACGTATATGCATTTCACATCAATGTATGTATGTTTATTTATTAGATAACATACAAATTCATGCTTTTATTTACTTATGTATGTAGTACATACATACGCACGAAAATATGTGTCTGAAATACGTTTATTTGCCATAGCTACTGAGACAGAATTTGGGTGTGTAGGAGTTTTTATGGTTTTTTTTATATTTAGACATATTGGCTACAATTAGCAAAATTAACTTATTACTTCCTTTATATAGGTCGGTTGAATGTTCGTTCGCTTTTCATACAAATCTTGCAATCGATTTTTAAGTAACTTCTCATTGAGCTACAAACGTGAAATTTTACACATAGGCTACAACACTGTGACAATGCAACAAAAAGAAAAAAATCCGTTAGGTGGCGCACAGATCGAAATAATTAGATAAGAAATGGGAAATTTTCAAACCAGCTTCTCGATGAGCTAGAGACTTGAAATTTCAAACTTAATTCAGAGGTTGATGACAGCCGATGAAATGATACAAAAAGATTCGCTAGGGGTGCACGGGATGAGATATTTATAAAAATCGTACGAAACGAGGGAATTATGGGATTTATTTTTATGTAAGTTCTTATTGAGCTGCAACTGTAAAACTTCACAGATATCCTACGCCGAAAAAATTTTAGAAAAGGAAAAAAATTCCGTTAGGTGGTGGAAATATTTAGATAAGAATTTGGAAATTTGGTGTTTTAAGATCGATTTTAAAGTAACTTCACATTGAGCTACAAACATGAAACCTCAGAGACAGGTTAAGACATCGTGACAAAGGAACAAAAGAAGAAAAAATTCCGTTAGGTGGCGCACGGATCCAAAAAAATAGATAATAATTTGGAAATTTGAAACCGGGTTTTAAGTAACTTCTCTATGAGCTAGAGGCAAAAAATTTAGAGCTTAATTCAGAGGCCGATGACAGCCGATGACAAAATACACGGACTGAGGTATTTAGAAAAATCAAACGGAACGGAGGGAATTTTGGGATTGATTTTTTTGTAAGTTCTCATTGAGCTACAAGCGCAAAACTTAACAGATAGGTTAAACACCGAGAAAATGTAAGAAAAGGAGAAAATAAAAATCAAATAAAAAAATTTTAAGCACTTCTTTTATATAAATGGACAAAAATCAGCGAAAAATGTCTCCTTATATAACGACATATTCTTGATAAACTTTGATTTTTAAATTTTGACATAGAAATTGCAAAAATATTTATGAGAAGTAAAAATATAAAGGTGGAGCGCAATTGATTGACTAGTAATATCTCCTTTCCTACCAACTTTCCAATCCAACTAATGTGCGCTCCACTTTTATATTTTTAATTCTCATAAATATTTTTGCAATTTCTATGTCAAAATTTAAAAATCAAAGCTTAGCAAGAATATGTTTTAATATAAGCAGACATCTTTCGCTGATTTTGGTCTATTTATATAAAGTAAGTGTTTGAAATCTATTCATTTCATTTTTATTATAAACTTTATTTTGGACAAAATTTCGGTGCTAATATGCACAATTAAATAGATACAAATATTTTACACCATACTTGTATACTTTGCATACTAATTTTTATACCCAGCGTTACTGTACGACTTCACAGATCGCTCATCGGTTGAAGATAAACCATAAGAGAAACAAATTTATTAGAAGGTAGCTTTACCATGAAAAAAATTTCGAGCGTTTTTAGAAAGCCTTCGTCGGCTTCTTATCGGTAACAACTGATTCCGACCACTTATTGCTTTATCATCGGCTTATTATCGAAAGCGGATTATTATCGTTGAACTATCGGTTTCTTATAGGCTTACTATAGCAGGGTTACATATTATACATCGATTTTGTATTATCGGTTTCATAACGAAACGAAGTATTTCATAACAAATCGGTAACACTCAAATAAAAAATCCATAACTTTTTTATATCCAATCGATAACACTAAAAACACCAGCAGTTTTTCGATTAAGAATTGATAATATGCCAATATGGACGAACTTCTCGCCGCTATCCGAATAAAACAAAATTGTTTAATATATCATTCATCTGCGCCCATGCGCCGACAGAGGAGAAATACGATGAGGTGACAGACGCCTTTTATGAAAAATTAGAACGCACATACGAGCGCTGCCTCCGCTATGATATAAAAGTCGTTCTTGGCGACTTTAACGCCAGGGTGGGCAAAGAAGGTATTTTTGGCCCTACAGTCGGAAAGTTCAGCATACACAATGAAACTTCTCCTAATGGACTGAGGCTGATTGACTTTGCCGGTGCTCGAAACATGGCCACATCCAGCACGAGGTTAATGCATAAAAAGATACATCAAGCTACATTGATTTCCCCTGATCGAAATACTCGCAATCAGATCGATCACGTTGTGATAGACGGACGGCATGTCTCTAGTGTTTTAGATGTGCACACGATCCGACGACCTAACATCGACTCGGATCATTATCTCGTCGCAGCCAAAATACGCACCCGCCTCGGCACAGCTAAAACGAAGGAACAAAAAACACAAGGAAAGCTAGACATCGAAAGGCTGCAATCGCAACAGAATGCCTATGATTTCGCAACTGGACTCTCACACCTGCTCTCTGAGAGCACAGCTCAGCCTGAAGGAATACAGGAGCAGTGGGAGCATATCTCCAAAGCACTTCGTACTGCCGGCTAGGAAAAAAATGTTTACCAGCGGCCACGGATAAACAACTGGTACGATGAAGAATGCCGCGTTGCAAACGAAAGAAAAGACGCTGCCTACAGGGCTACGTTAAAAGCGAGCGCAACAAGAGAAGTGTGTGAACGTTACCGCGAGTTAAAAAGGGAGGCGAGACGCCTTTTCAGGAAGAATAAAGCAGAGGCGGAATAACGCCCGAAAATTTTACCAAAAAATTCGGCGACAGACGGAAGGTTTTGAGACCGGGGCAAACTCCTGTAAGAACGAAAACGGCGACCTTGTAATTGATGTCCAGAGAGTACTTAGATTATGGAGGGAACACTTCTCTGCTCTCCTAAATGCAGACAACGATTTAACGCACAGAGATGACGAACCCGATCCCGCATTCGATGATGATGAAATAAAGGTCCCCCACCTGATAATGACGAAGCCAAAATACTAATAACCAGATGGAAAAACAACAAAGCCGCTGGTCGATTGCCTGCTGAGCTATTCAAGTACGGCGGCGAGGAGTTGGTAAGGCGCATGCATCAGCTTCTTCGCAAAATATGGGCGGACGAGCGCATGCCCGACGATTGGAATATAAGTGTTCTTTGCCCAGTCCACAAGGTGGGAATACTGCAAACTGCACCAGCTATCGCGGAATCAGCCTTCTTAATATCGCATATAAGGTCATGTCAAGTGTATTGTGTGAAGATTGAAGTGAATTAGGACAAAACGATGTACCTGCTGTCATCGAACAAAGAGTCAGCGCATATGCGCCTTGGCAACCACGCTACTGTTGGCAGCCATTATTTCGAAACAGTAAAAGACTTCGTTTATTTAGGAACCAGTATCAACACTAGCAACAATATCAGCTCTGAAATTTAGCGAAGAAACACTCTTGCCAATAAATGCTACTTTGGACTAGGTAGGCAATTGAAAAGTAAAGTCCTCTCTCGGCAAACGAAAATCATACTCTACAAGTCACTTATCATACCCGTGCTGCTATATGGTGCAAAAGCATTAACCATGACAACAACAGATGAACCTGCTCTGGGAGTGTTCGAGAGAAAAGTTCTTCGAAAGATTTATGGACCTCTACGCATTGGCGATGGCGAGTACCGAAGAATATTTAACGATGAGCTGTGCGAGCTATACGCAGACATCCACATAGTCCAGCGAATTAAAACGCAGCAGCTGTGCTGGCTAGGCCATGTTATGCGAATGAAAGATGACGCTCCGGCCAAGAAAGTGTTTCAATCGGAACCCGCCTACGTAAGCAGAGATATAGGGCGGCCCCCACTCCGTTGGAAGGATCAGGTGGAAAACGATTTAAACTCCCTTGGTGCGACCAATTGGCGCCCGTTGACAGAGAGAAAGAGCGAATGGCGCGCCTTGTTGGACGGCCATAACCGTTTAAACGGTTAAGCGCCAATTAAGTAAGTAAGTAAGTAATGTGCCAATATCAATTTGGTAGCACTCCAATAAAAGTCAAGTATATTAACCTTGATTGGATAACGGTTGGTTGTACAGGTATAAGGAAATCGAGATAGATATAGACTTCCATATATCAAAATCATCAGTATCGAAAAAAAATTTAATTGAGCTATGTCCGTCCGTCCGCCCGTCTGTCCGCCCGTCTGTCCATTAACACGATAACTTGAAAAAATATTAAGATATCTTCACCAAATTTTGTACACGAGCTTATCTGGACCCAGAATAGATTGGTATTGAGAATGAGCGAAATCGGATGATAACCACACCCACTTTTTATATATATAACATTTTGGAAAACACAAAAAACCTGATTATTTAGTAAATAATACACTTAGAATGCTGGAATTTGATATGTGGACTGATATTGAGACTCTTGATAAAGATTTGAAAACAATTTTTAAAATGGGCGTGGCACCGCCCAATTGTGACAAAATCAATTTTACAAATATTATTAATCATAAATCAAAAAGCGTTAAAGCTATCGTAACAAAATTCGGCAGAGAGTTTGCATTTACTATTAGGAATGCTCTGAAGAAAAATTAACGAAATCGGTTAAGGACCACGACCACTTTTATATACAAGATTTTTAAAAGGGTCGTGGACGAATAAAATAAGCTATATTTTTGCAAAAAAGACCTTTATAACAATGGTATTTCATCTCCCAAGTGGATTTATAACAATAAGTAGGAAAAATTTTAAATTTAAAAAAATGGGCGTGGCAGCTCCCCTTTTATGACTAAGCAATTTTCTATGTTTCGGGAGCCATAACTCGAAGAAAAATTAACGGATCTTAATAAAATTGGGTACAAAAATTTTCCCTATAGCAAGAAATATTTCTAGAAAAAATGGACCAGATCGGTTAAAAACCACGCCCACTTTTATACAAAATATTTTTAAAAGGGTTGTAGACGGAAATAATAAGTCATATCTTAGCGAATAAGAGCTTTGTATCAATAGAATTTTACTTTCTAAATTGAATTATAACATTAAATTGGAAAACACTTTAATTTGAAAAAATTGGTGTGGCACCGCCCCTTTTTTGTCTAAGCAATTTTCAATGTTTCGGGAGCCATAACTCGAAGAAAAATTTACATATCGTTACAAAATTGGGTACACATATTTTCCTTATAGCAGAAAATATTTTTAGTAAAAATGGACGGGATCGGTTAAATACCACGGCAACTTAGGTATAGAACGAGTTTAAAAGGTTTGAAAGGGTCGTAAACTAGAATAATAACCTATAGCAAAAAATAGTTTTGAATCAATGATATTTCACTTATCAAGTATTATTGTAAGAGGAAATGGGGAGAAATGTTTTTTTTAAACGGGCGGTGCCACGTGTTATGTAGAAAAGTCATTTATCTGAAATGAAATGTGCAATGGAAGCTCACGCTGAGTATATAATGTTCGGTTACACCCGAACTTAGACACCTTTACTTATATTTATTGCAATTCGATAATTTTCGAAGTAATATCGATACATTTTATATGATAGATCGATAACTTTTCGGTAACACAAAAACAAATTTTTGATAGCAAATTGATAACTTTTCGATAACAAGTTAATAGCTTTTTGCTGACATATCCATAAATAATCGATAATTTTTCGATATATAATAATTGACGTGATATCGAACCGATCATTCGTCGATGAGAAATAGGTTATCAATGCGTTTATCTTTTGCCCGTTCATTTCCCTTCCTCTTCATTCCTTTACTTTCCTTTCCATTCGATTCACTTATAGCGCATCTGTATACAGCTCTTGATCCCACACGACAGGAGCCTTATATGCACTTGTACGCTAAGTTTCTTTTACTTCTTGTAGCCACTAAGACACTCCCCGAAGGCTTTGGTGATATAGACCCGATACGTTCCGGTACCTAGCATCATTAAGGTACCAGCGATTTAATCTGACCACATTGAACCTTCTAGATCTATACGTCTCAGCGGGGGACCCATCGAGTAAGATAGAGCTATTCCGGAATTTTTTTTGCATGAATACAGCTTTTATTCATATTGAAATTCCATAAGGCATTTTTTCTACATATTGACAACCATCCTAATTATTTTTTTAAATTTTATTTTGCTTCATCTTATTATATATAATTTTTTTATTTTGTTTTTATTTTATTTTATTTTATATTTTCTTTAAATTTTTTAACTTTTTTATTTTATTCTATTTCATTTGGTTTTATTTTACTTTATTTTATTCAAGGTTCGATTCGAGCTCAAGGCCTGAACAATAATTTTTTTCTAATGATAATTATTGTTATTTTTTTTTATTTTTCTAAATTTTTGAAATTTGTTCAGGCCTTGAGCTCGAATCGAACCTTGAATCATTTATCAATAGGCCGATAAAAACAAAAACAATTGTTAATAAACCATGAGCACTTGGGAATGTCAAACAAAACAATTGACAATAAACAAAAATCCAGCATTATCAGTGATTTGCACCAGATGGCGCAACACTGAATAAATATAGTTGGTAAAAAGGAATAGAAGTAGCAAATTTGCCAGTCAAACAAAACCACCGCTGTATAGCTAAATGGTTAGCGCAGCGTGCCTAAAGCGTACTGATGATGAAGGCTTAGCACCCTTCGAAATGGATCTATCTGCGCAGCTATGGGAGGTTGTCTGAAAAATTTTTCTACTTAAAAAAAAAAAAACAAAATACAATTTTTCAAATTTAGAAAAATTTAAAAATAACAATAATTATCATTAGAACAAAATTATTGTTCAGGCCTTGAGCTCGAATCGAACCTTGAATCATTTATCAATAGGCCGATAAAATCAAAAACAATTACTTTATTTTATTTTATTTTGTTTTATTTTAATTTATTTTATTTTATTTTATTTTATTTTATGTTCTTTAATTACAGTTTTATTTTTTCTATGGCGTACTGATGATGAAGGTTTAGCAAATTTCGAAATGGACCTATATGCGCAGTTGTCTGAAAAATTTCTTCCTTTTTTCAAAACAAAAAAAAAAAAAAAAAAAAATAATAACAATTTTTCAATCATTTAAAAAATCTAATAATTATCATAAAAATATTGTTATGGCCTCGACCTCGATTCGACCTTGAATCCTTTATTAATAGAACGCTAAAAACAAAAACAATTAATTTTTTTTAATTTAATTTAATTTTATTTTTATTTTAGTTTATATTATTTTATTTTACTTTTCGAAATAACATTTTCATACAAACCACCCACAAAAACCGAAATACATAAACCTGAATACCTAATCATGTGCTTTGTTTTTTATCAGTTATAAAAACTGCTATTTGACTATGTTTTAGAGATTGGGGCGCAAAATTTCTAACTTGCCTATCTTTATATATAAAAATCACGTGGCACAACCCGGACCCGGGGTTTCTGAGGGGGCCTGCGATTTAGAAGTACTAAGACATTTTTTTTAATTCAGGAGAGTGTTTAGTTGTTCCATGTGCAATTTTTAAGTCGAATTTCAAAAGCAAGGAATATCTACATTTCGTTTTAATATTATAATGAAGTGTGAAAAATAAAAATCTATATATATATATCAAAGGAAAGGCTAAAATGTGTGTTAGTTGGTCGCAGGTGTTTGAAGAGATGCGTCGGTCGATTTTGTTGAAACGTGGACCCGGGTACCCCTAGAATGTGTTTATATAATATGAATATCAAATGAAAGCTGTTGATGAGTTATTTAGTACAGAGTAATATACCGCTTGGTGACTAGGGTCTCAAGATATAGGCCAAAACGTGGACCCAGATACCCCTAGAATGTGTGGGTAATATGGATATGAAATGAAAGCTGTTGCTGAGAGCTCTAGAGTAATTTTCATTGTGATATTCGATTTAGTCGCATCAACCTGGCAAAACTGATAAATATGCATGCGAAGCCGAAATAGAGGCATGCATTAATAACACCCACATACCTATTTACATACGTCCTATTCGATTTGCCTGAAATTTGGTATATAAATTTGCCTATATTAGTATTTGCGATCCTTTCTTCCGGGAAGTAGACCAGAGACGGACCGGGACTCGGATTAGGACTAGGACTGGGACTGAGACTCGGAGTGGGCTGGGACTGGGACTGGAACAAAATACATACCACCCTCTGGGACAGGCAATAAGGGATGAAGAAAAATGAGAAGAATGTGAGAGAAGAGAAAAGAGAGAAGGTGACTGAGAAAGAAATAGAATGAGGCGTATATGAAGATAGATGAAACGAAAAAGACGGAGGGAGGAGTGAATAAAAGGATCAGGAAAAAGTGCAGAGGGGGGGGGGGGGAGTGCAGAGTTAGACGGAAAACTTATTAAAATGTATGCAGATAGGCAACATTTAAGGCAGAACAACGTCTGCCGGGTCTGCTAGTTTATATATAGATGTCAACAAGTCCTCCTTCTATTTCTCATGTGTGATATTTCATTCAGGATTTATTTGACAATGCTATTATCTGAGATTGATATGTTAATCCAATTCAGACACACTCGTTTACACATATTTCCGTTTGTAAATTGAATTAGGCGTACAAAAATGCCTACAATTATTCTTAGAGACATTTATCAAACAAATTAGAAGACAATGTCAATGACAAATACAGATAAAATTGAAGAATTGGCAAAATGAATATATTTCACATGACAATTGAAATTGATGAGCAAATTAAATATTGCATTACAAAATAATTGCACACAACTTAGAAGTTGCCCACAATAAACAGGAGCCAAATATGTGCCAGGAGCGAAGTAGAGTATAAAAAGTGCGAGGAACTCACTTAAATAAGAATGCCGAAAAAAAAAAAATGAATATGCCGTGTCAAGTCATGTGGCACTAATTTTAAGGTCAATTTGTACACAAAGCAAAGCAAAGCATACACAGGAAAAAAGAAAATGAACAAAACAAGGAATGCACTTCTAGCCTCGCTTAGTATTTCGCATATTGTTTTGCTTATTTTGGTAGCTTTTTTCATCTCTTTATACACGTTAAAAACAAACATTCCCGACTATAAATACTCGTACTAGCATAATTTACTCACACACACAAACACACACAAGCACACATACACACAAGCACTTATATAAGCTTTGTTTGTGGTTATTGAGGCGCTAAAATGCACTCAAATGATTTGTAAGAACACTTAACTGCATGACGTTGAGGCGTTTTAAAGAGCATAAAGGCCGCGGCACAATGATATTTTTCATGTAAATGCGTTCAACGCAAGCTTATGCATTCCAATAACATCGCCACAGTCAACCAAGATGTTGCGTTTGTAAATATGAAGGAACTTCAGACTTGGCAATTCCGTTCTCCATAAAAATACGTGCAATCTACTCATAATGCATAAGCTTGTGTTAAACTCATCTACATGAAAAACTGCTTATGTGTCGGGGCTTTAAGCACAAAGCACGCTAAGATTTTCCTATACATACATCTATACAAACAATTTTATGCACATGTTGGTAGTTTATTTCAGATTTGCGCTCAATATGCGCGTGTTTGTTTTTTTTTTTTTGATGGTGTTTGCGTGTAGAGTGCATAAGATTCTGCGACTCAATAAAAAAACTGTAAAGCGTGCTTTTAGGCGTTTTCACACATTAAAGCAGCTTTTTAGCCATTTAAAGCTTTATACTGTAAGCTTGGCCACTTTAATGTTGACAAATTTTCTGACTTCACGTTATTACCCATTTCTCATAATGATGGGCCTGTTTATGTTTTGTTGCCATCTTGATAATTTTAATGATTATGTTGCACGCATTAAATTAATTCAATTTATGAGCTGTGTGAGTTGGCAAAAAATTGCTTTGAATAAGTAAGTGGCTTTGGTTGTGCCAAAGCCCAATTACTTTTCATAAATATACACAAAACAATGATCTGATTAAATTTAGATGTAGTAACTTGCATAGGGACCCAATACTTTGTTATAAGTCTGAATCTGTTAAAATGAGTTAGAAATTGCGAAACTCGTCTTTGTCAGCAAGAGTGATTGACGCACTCAGCGATAGCGATAAGGGAGTTCGTTGGGCCTGTTTGAAATGTAGACCAACTGTGATTGATCTTTTCAAAGTTTTCAAACAGGCTCGCGTTGGTTTCTGTGAAATAGGTAGAGAGTTAGCCGCACTCTCCAAGAAATTCACACAATACGAGAACTTGTTTAAGTCTTTCAAGTGCCCGAATGACATAACAGACGCAAGCATTCCACATGGAAACCGTCATCCTACCAGTGCCTCCTCTAGTGCCCCGACACTTGGTGCCGTTGCAGAAGTTCCCGCACCCGTAATTAGTTCACCGCCAACTATCGAATTAATAAATCTGGCATCCCCAAGTCCCTTAAGGGATCAGCCATCTTCATCAAAGGTTTCTTTAACAAAACCTAAAAAATCTTCTATAAAAAGTAAGCAGAATCCCCAAAACCCTCCTACGGAATTCGAACCGCCGACTATTAATCTTATTGCTGTCCCTATTAAAAAATCTATTTTGTGTCAAGATTTGGTAAAGACACTAAAGGAGAGGACCTAAAGTCGTACATCATCGCTAAACTTAAATCTGATAACGTGACAGTTCGAATATTCAATTCTAACTATCCTAGAGATATTTCGTCTTTTAGGATTGATGTATCCGCACAACATTTTGAAACTATATTAAGTAATTCTTTTTGGCCGCCTGGTGCTTTTGTTGGGGAATTCGAGCGTAGGCGTAACAATAATACCCTAAATATCGCTACACTTCCTCATAACAATATGGCATCAAAAAAATGAATGCTAAATCGATCTTAATTTGTTTTATAAAAATGTTAGAGGCTTAAACACTAAACTAACAGAATTGTGTTTGAAATCGTTTAAATGCAATTACAACATTATAGCTTTAACCAAAACTTGGCTAAAACCTCATGTAT
This sequence comes from Eurosta solidaginis, assembly GCF_040869045.1. Taxonomy (NCBI): domain Eukaryota; kingdom Metazoa; phylum Arthropoda; class Insecta; order Diptera; family Tephritidae; genus Eurosta; species Eurosta solidaginis. Next base: position 202,608,949 of record NC_090323.1, on the reverse strand, counting down.
TTAACTCACAGATTCTTTGCCATGATTACCAAATATACAGAAATGACCGCTTGAACAGAAGACTAAGTCTATTTCTTCTTTGGAAAGCCTCGCAGTGGAAATTCTCTGCCTTGCAGATGCCGTTGGAAGTCATTGATGTAACTTCTGGAGTTCCTCAGGGCAGTCTTGGCCCAATTCTGTTCTTGATGTTTATAAACGATGTTGCTACAATCAGATCTGGACACATTGCTCAATTGGTGCGCCATCAACTATATGCCACTTAATCTTAAAAAATGCAAATTTATGTGCTTTTTTCGTAGATTACTTCCTATACTCTTAACAATTAAAATCTTGAAAAGGTATACAGTTTTATAGACCTTTTATGAACAGTAAACTTAACTTCAACCTTCATATTACTGCAACTGTTAATAACACTAGAGGTGTTCTGGCATTTGTAAAGCGATGGTCTACAGAATTTAGCGCCCCGTACGTTACTAAAACTCTTTAAACGTTAGTCAGGCTGATATTAGAATACGGTGCGATAATTTGGAACCCGAGCGACCAGGCTCATATTGATCGGCTAGAATCAGTCAAAAAACAATTCTTACTTTTCTCCTTAAGAGATTTCCATTGGGATTCTACGTCTAATCTGCCACCTTATATTAATCGCCTGAAACTTATTAATCTTCCCACCCTTGCTAGTTGTAGAGAAATGCTTGGCATTGTTTTTATGATTAAATTACTGAATGGTTCGGTCTGTAGATCATTTCTGCTGAGCGAAGTAAACTTTAATGTCCCTCGTCGGCCTTCAAGGCATTGGAAAACTGTCTATCTAAAACATTGCAGAACAAATTCTGAACTAAATTAGTCCTTCCGCTGTTTGTGTCAGAATTACAACTCCCACTCTAGCACATTTGATGTTTTTGTAACTGTATTCATTAACATATTGAATTCAATTTCTACTATGTATGTATATTAATTACTAATATGGCATTTATTTCACTTAGCTGATGAGGTTTCTTCTCTAGCTGAGCAGTTTTAGGTTTCGACGGTTAACAAACCACTGCCTTACAACGACTCGGCATGAACAGGATTAGCCTGGTTTCATTGGACAACTTGAGGGGAGTGCGCTGGCAAAACATCCCTAAAAAAAGTCCCCATAAAACAAGTAGGTCTCTTCTTGCCAGTTTATAGGAAAACTTCAAAAGGAGCACGACGCGAATGAGAGGAAAAGTTCGGCTTTTTTTATACTGCGAAAAGGTTGGCATTAATCTCTTTTTTTGCTGAGCCAACTCACACATTTTCTTTATTCGACATTATGACACTTTTATTGCCCAAGCAATTATAAAAATTAAACTGAATACTTACATGTTTGTGAATGGAAAAAACTTAATAGTTCAGCTTACTAACGTCAAATTTAATTTAAATTTTAAAGAGGAAAAAAAAACATTTTATCTGCTTTTGAATTTGAGTGCGCATTCACGTCATGATTTTCCCCAAACCATTGTTAAAGAATGTCACAGCAGCCGAGACTCATTGGCACATACTAACAAATGTACATTGTATATGGGGTATTCCAACTCATTTCGACCAATTTTGAACCCGACCCCTTTAGAATTGGCTGAAAGTGTTTCTTATTTTTCTAGCTTACGAAAGACGTTTTTCAGAATTTTTTCAAATTTTTTCATTCAACTCAAAAAAAGTTATGAATTAAAAAAAAACGGTGTTTTTTTTCAAAATGCTATAACTTTTTCAAAAATTGACCGTTTGGGATCTTTTTTTTTTTTAATTTGTTTTAAATGTAGTTTTCGGAAAAAATACAAAAAAATTTTTAAAGTTTTTTTTTGTAATTTTTCAGTTTTTCGAGATTTTTCGAATTTCGCCATTTTTTTTTTTTTCATAAAAAACTTCAATCAATTCTGAAATCATCCCCACTAATCCCGGAGTGGGCCGATAATTTTTTTTTTCTTTATTGAATTGAAAAAAAAACTTTAAACATTCTTTTGTATTTTTTCCGAAAAGTACATTTAAAAACAAATTTTCTAAAAAAAAAAAGATGCCAAACGGTCAGTTTTTGAGAAAGTTATAGCATTTTGAAAAAAACACCGTTTTTTTTTTTTAAATTCATAACTTTTTTTGAGTGGGATGAAAAAATTCTGAAAAACGTCTTTCGTAAGCTAGAAAAAGAAGAAAAACTTTCAGCCAATTCTAAAGGGGTCGGGTTCAAAATTGGTCGAAATGGGATGGAATACCCCATATATATACTGTGTAAAAGCAACATGAAAACCAGAGGCTCCAGAAAAGTTATGAAATTTCGAGCTAAAAGAACACTTGAACGACTGCCAACTGAGTAGCTAACCATTCAGGTGAGATTGTAAAGGTAGTTAGTGGTGCTCTTTGACAAAAAGACTATACAGACAAATAAATGGACGTTTTATTGTACATCGTTACATATGTACATACATACGAAAATGGTCATGTAATGAAACAGTTCTACTTGTTAGACTTTTGCAATTTTTGTGAATATGACGAGCAGCGACAAGCTTTTATTGCTTGTTCGTTGGCAATATTTATGCTTTTACTACATTTTATTGTTCTGGCCGCCCAACACATATACACATACACATACACACAAACATGCATACTTACATCCTACACTTAAACTTTCTTTTTAAATTCTTGTTTTTTTAAATCGAAAGCATCAAAGCTTAGTCATTCAATTCGTATTATTGTCACTTTTATTGTGTAGTGCTTGCTTTTTAATGCCAAATGGTTTTTATGCATTTGTTGCTGTATCTGTAGTGGCAAGCTAAGTAAGTACATTCTCATGCATATATCAAATAATATCTATAAAATAAACACTATATAAAATTCGGTATTGCGTGCACGCACTCAATAAAATAAAGTAATTGGTATTTGTGTGCACAATAATTTGCTTAATAAATATTTCATGTTTTCAGAACTTATTTGTTATTGTAAATATTTCCGTTATGCAAGTTTAAATATTGTGTGATTAAATGTAATGAATATGCACTTGTATGCTATCAAAAAAAAAAAACATAAATATTACACATCATTTTCATCAGGCTTATTTAATATATTCAACACCTAATTAAAAGCTAAGTACCTGGGCGACCGAGCTTTGCTCGGCAATCTTCGAGTTACTTTTTATAAGCTTTTATTTACTTTCACTTTTGTTGTCTGTAATGGAATCTTGCAAGTTAAATTTGATACACTTCCCGGTGTCCGATTGAGCTGAAATTTTGCACACATGTATAACTCCGATGACAATGCAATATTACTTTGTTAGAATTCGATAAATTAATCGATAACACAGTTATCGGTAAAGATTTGTATTTACTTTGGCATAACAGCCTAAGTCCCATACAAACACGCCGGTACCTATCCGTGGATTGTGATATTTGGACGTGGTGAATCACGTGTCACGCGTGGTGAATCTCATCGCTTGCGAAAAGCGGAGACACAACCCTCTGTTGTATTTCTGTGTATAACCAACATAGCTGAATTTTTAAGGCTGTTTAACCCTGTAATCTTTTCTGTAATTTATTTTGCTTTTGGAAAAATTACCTATTTGAAAAAAGCTGGCTGAAAAATATTGGCATAACAGCTTAAGTTAAATCAAGAATGGAAAATCTTTGGAAAATTTGAGCAGATGTGGCAATTTCGCGCGTCCGTTGAACGAAATATTGACAATCTGCTGATCATCGCTAAGAAATTAGCGACATTCCATCAACTAAGCAGCACTTTAGCAATACTACTGTTATTATTTGGCCGCTCAAACACACAAATATTAATTGTGCATTAAATCTAAAATATACAAATACACCATAATAATTTACACGGCCAAAGCCATAATAATTCACACGGGTCATCAATTCTTTCTCTGATTCAAAATCTGAACTACCAGCGCTACCGTCAACAGCTCAGTGTCATCACTGCCAGTAGCGCCAATAACACCAAACTCGTGCCTGACACACAAAAGTCGTTTCACTCAATAGCGCAAGTAAAATGTACTACGCACTCACTACTAAGAAGCGTCAAAAATTCGCTTGGAGTAATTTCGTCAATGAGCTACCATTGAGCTGGCACCGCATTGGCGCTGGCGCCATGCAATTTACATCACTAAAATTGCGCGAATGCCCAGGCTCATGACTTCAATACTTATATTTACAATGCTTTAAACTTTAAATACACCTCTGAAGTTGCTGCGTATAAAATGTGTACTAATAAATTCCAATACGCATTATACGCAGATGTAACTGATATATGTGTTTTTGTTTCACCCCCTATACTTATATTTAAAGCTTTTATAAGAACAAGCTTCTATTACTTGTTAATAAAACGAACTAAAAAGTAAAAAATAAAATTAAAGAAAAAAAAACTTTTTTAAAAATAAGCTTTTATTATTTTGGTTAATAAAATTAACTAAAAAGTAAACAATAAATTGACTCTAAAGAAATATAACACTTTATAAGTTCATTGTAAGCTTAAACGATAATTAGGCTTTTTCGTCTGCGACAAAAAAATTCTATATTGTACATAATTATATATTTTTAACATTAAAACTTTACACCTAAATTATTAAATCTTACAGCCTTACAGTTTATATCACAGTCCTAATTGTTCTAATAAAAGCGTGTTACATTGCGATAGCAAGAAAAGGAGATCCTAAATGTTCTTAATTATACCATCAAAATTCAACACGTTTTTTATTAGAACAATTAGAACTGTGATATAAACTGTAAGGCTGTAAGATTTAATAATTTAGGTGTAAAGTTTTAATGTTAAAAATATATAATTATGTACAATATAGAATTCTTTTGTCGCAGACGAAAAAGCCTAATTATCGTTAAAGCTTACAATGAACTTATAAAGTGTTATATTTCTTTAGAGTCAATTTCTTGTTTACTTTTTAGTTAATTTTATTAACCAAAATAATAAAAGCTTATTTTTAAAAAAGTTTTTTTTTCTTTTATTTTATTCTACGTGTCATCATAAATCAAACTATACTTTTATTATATGCACATATATTATATATTTTTACTTACCAATATTTGATTTCCTTAAAAATTGATTTCAAAAACATATCAAACACTAACCGCAAAATTAACTGGAATGAAAATTTTGAAATGGGTAATTGCAGCCTATAGTATAAGGGATTGTTGTGACAATTAGTGAAATCGATAACTAAGTTATTTAGGTCGATTATCTTCGGGGGCCACCGCGGTGTGATGGTAGCGTGCTCCGCCTATCTCACCGTATGCCCTGGGTTCAACTCCCGGGCAAATCAACATTAAAATTTTAGAAATAAGGTTTTTCAATTAGAAGAAAATTGTTCTAAGCGGGGTCGCCCCTCGGCAGTGTCTGGCAAGCGCTCCGAGTGTATTTCTGCCATGAAAAGCTCTCAGTGAAAACTCATCTGCCTTGCAGATGCCGTTCGGAGTCGGCATAAAACAAGTAGGTCCCGTCTGGCCAATTTGTGGGGAAAAATCAAGAGGAGCACGACGCAAATTGGAAGAGAAGCTCGGCCTTAGATCTCTTCGGAGGTTATCGCGCCTTACATTTATTTTTTTTTTATTTTTTATCTTCATGCGCCGAGTTATTAATTTCAAACATTTCTTAGTTATACACTATGAAAGTCTCACAATTTAATTACATTCCAAAAACTTGGAAATTTCACGAATGACAACTATCAGTTAGTTTAATGAAGTGTCAACTTACTTCCTTAAGCGCCATCTGTCGGTAAGTAGGTAAATGGTTAGATTCGTTTTCAAATTGAACATATGCCTCTAGTGTTCAACGGTAGACAATTACCTTGGTGAGATATCTTTTTGCTACGGTGAGAAATCTTTCTAATAGTAATCTGTGAGAAATTGCAATTATTCCTTTCGTATTTGCCAAAAATATGCATTTAAATATATTTTGCTAGAATTTGCCACGTTGCCTTGATATTGCATTTCAATTTTATTAGCGTGTATGACATTTAGAAAATTAAGTCGAATAATGTGTAAGATTTTTTTACGAAGATTTTTAAATTTAATGTTCTCCTTTAAAGCTTTAATAGAATATGAGTAAGTAGAGTACTGTTTCGTCTAACTACCCCAACCCTAAATGGTAACCCTACTCAAAAATGTCCCTATTGTAATGCGGAGTGAAATACCTTTCGTTTGATACCCATATCGGCATATCTCATGCAATTTTTTTTTCTAATTTCGAATAGGTGTCAACCTTGTGAAAGGTAGAAAGTCTTAGAAGGTGATTCATTATCTCTGTGCAAAATTTCATTTAAATCGGTTGAGCCGTTCCCGAGATCGTTCGGCTATACAAATAAACAAGAATTGCTCGTTTAAAGTTATAAGATTAAGTCAAGTGTTGCACGGCGTATGAGTAACCAAAACCATTAAACATATTTGTAGCGCAAGCTGGACATGCGTCAGCTTATCACACTTTTAATGAAATTATATCACCTTAGGCCCAGTTTTTAGACGGTTTTATTTAGCCTGACTTGACAGGCCGGCCGGCCGGCCGCACGGCCGTTGTGAGCGAAGCTAGAAGCTTGAAACTTGGAATATAATTCAGAACCCGATGACAATGCACTAATAAGAAAAAAAAACTGCGAGAGGTGGCGCATGGATCGAAATATTTCAAAAAATCGTATTTGTGGTCCGATTTGGCTCATATTTGAAACAAATATTAGAAGAAGTGAATCAAAATATTTTGGAGTTCAAGGAGGGACAAGCATATGTGGCGCAGAGTCGGGTAAAGTCTTTGGAAGGATTATGTATTGTGGACTTATATTGTAACAAATTGTCAGGAAAGAGTCCTTGTAATAATGAGTCACTAAATGAACTAAATATAATGAGATATAATAGGTAATTAGATAGTTACTAAAAACTTGAAAGAAAAAATAATAAAATAAAAAATTTTAAGTTAAACGGTTTTTTTGAAAACAATACTTACATGAAGTAATAATAATACGAAAAGCTAGAAAGTAATTAGGTAGGTCCTAGGTACTAGTCATCACACTCCTTATCAATCTAGGGCGTTGATCAGACAATTAAATAAAAGCGTTGGACGTGTCAAATTTCTATTGATAGTCATATATAAGACCAACTGAATCTTAATCAGGTTATGCTACGCCTCACATTTTTAGAAATTTCACGCTTCCAAAGCTTTTATTTAATTGTCTGATCCACGTCCTAGATTGATGAGGAGTGTGATGACTAGTACCTTCGTATAAGTATTGTTTTCAATAAAACCGTTTAACTAAAAATTTTTGTTTAATTATTTTATTCAGTGCGAATTCAAATTCCAGTTTAAGTTGAATAGAGTTTAACTCTGCCACTTCGGTCGCTTAAGCTGAGTTGAGCAGCAAAGTTTTATGTTATCGAACAAAGTGGTGAGGTTAAACTCTAGTTAAATTTAAATGTGTTTAAACTCACACTAAACAAGTAAAGGTGTCTAAGTTCGGGTGTAACCGAGCATTATATACTAAGCGTGAGCTTCAATTGTACATTTCATTTCAGATAAATTACTTTTCTACATAACACGCGGCACCGCCCGTTTAAAAAAAAATGTCTCCCCATTTCCTCTTACAATAAAACGTGATAAGTGAAATATCATTGATTCAAATCTATTTTTTGCTAAGTCATAAGTCATTATTCTAGTCTACGACCCTTTTAAACTTGTTTTCTATCTAAGTTGCCGTGGTCTTTAACCGATCCAGTCCATTTTTACTAGAAATATTTCCTGCTATAGGGAAAATTTGTGTACCCAATTTTATTACGATCCGTTAATTTTTCTTCGAGTTATGGCTCCCGAAACATAGAAAATTGCTTAGTCATAAAAGGGGCGGTGCCACACCCATTTTCAAAAATTTTAGTGTTTTCCAATTTAGTGTTATAATTCAATTTGGAAAGTAAAATTCTATACGATCCGTTAATTTTTCTTCGAGTTATGGCTCCTGAAACATAGAAAATTGCTTAGTCATAAATTTGAAGCTTTTCCTATTTATTGTTATAAATCCACTTCGGAAATGAAATACCATTGTTATAAAGCTCTTTTTGAAAAGATTTGGAGTATTTTATTCGTCCACGACCCTTTTAAAAATCTTGTATATAAAAGTGGGCGTGGTCCTTAACCGATTTCGTTACTTTTTCTTCAAAACATTCCTTATAGTAAAGGCAACTTCTGCCGAATTTTGTTGCGATAGGTTTAACGATTTTTGATTTATGATTAATAATATTTGTAAAATTGATTTTATCACAAGTGGGCGGTGCCACGCCCATTTAAAAAAAATGTTTCCAAATTTTTGTCAAGAGTCTCAATATCGGTCCACATATCAAATTTCAACATTCTAGGTGCATTATTTACTAAATTATCAGGTTTTTTGTGTTTTCCAAAATTTTATATATATAAAAAGTGGGCGTGGTCATCATGCGATTTTGCTCATTTTCAATACCAATCTATTCTGGGTCCACATAATCTAGTGTACCAAAGTTGGTGAAGATATCTCAATATTTACTCAAGTTATCATGCTAACGGACGGACGCACGGACGGACATGTCTCAATCAAATTTTTTTTCGATAGTAATGATTTTGATATATGGAAGTCTATATCTATTTCGATTCCTTTATACCTGTACAACCAACCGTTATCCAATCAAAGTTAATATACTCTGTGTGCAAAGCACGCTCAGTATAAAATAGGGGTCCTAAAAAAATTTCTGTAAGGTTTGAATAACCGCCGAAGTGATTTTCGGCCCAGCATCTCTTGCAATTTGCGTCGTGCCCCTTTTTAATTTTTTCCTACATACTGAGAAGCTTTTAATGGCAGAAATACACTCGGAGTGCTTGCCAAGTTACTGCCAACGGGCGATATGGATAATATCCATATTTGCATGGTACGCTCAGAAATAACATTTAACTAAAATGAGCAAAACATTACGTTACGGTAACGAGTGTAGGGTAATGGTAATGGATTGATTTTATTAATTTAATTTAACTTTGTAAATATATTACTTTGAATTTTGTAATTTTCAATATATACCCAGATATTTATTTTTCAATTTTGAATTCTTGAATCTCAAAAATTTTCATTCTATAAAGTTTAGTTCATGGCGGAACGATACAAGGTGGCAGCATGGGACAGCTGATTATAAACTTTTTTTATTTGATTTGATCCATCAACTCCGGCGCAGTACGATTTTGACATTTGTCCATCGAATTTACAAAAATAAAGTACATGAAATTATTATTTATGTTTGTTGGTATGTCACCATGCTGCCGCCTTGTATCGTTCTGCCATGGTTTGGTTCAATAGAAAAGATTTAATAAATATAAAAATATATATTCACAAATCAAGTTATTCATAATTACTTCAATAATTTCATAAGGGCATATTAAACCTTCTAGGTCATCTCGCCACCTCACCCCCTAGTTCCATAAGGAACTTGGTTTCGACAGAGCCTCGGCTGCTAAAAAAACAGGATTCGCGTGGTTAGGCGAGGTTGACAATTTGGTTGGAGAAGCTATAAATTGCACTGCCAACCATCTCCTTGAATAATTTAAGTATTTCAGTCATCTCTTACAACAGGCATACCTGTCGCGGGTATATACTTAGCCCCCTAACCCGCTGAGGGTCTATGTTTTAGTTGTCACATTCGCTTTCCAAAAGAGCACATACATATGAAAAAATACATCGGTTTTTATCTGCCGAATTCGAAAGCCAATGTGTGGACATTATGGAATGTAGAACACGGTTTTTAATTTGCTTGGTCGAGACTGTATGGAAATTTACACATTTGTACAAACATTTTGTTCTAAACTGAGATTGCTAATTTTATTGTTTTATATTAGAAATTTTGTCGAAAACCATGACTCAGATTTCACCAAATATTCAACAATAAAAATTGAACCGGCGCCCTAGGGGGGACCGGATGTCAAAGTTTCCGTCTATAGTAATGAGCAGGGTTAGGATTTTAAGGCATTTGCCTATTTTGTCTGCTTGGTCCTCTCTGTAAACGAAATCAAGGTGCTTTGTCCTTTTCTTGCCTTTTTATATTTACTATGCATTGTCTCACGGATTATTTATATAAAATCGTTTTAAGTTCAACATTCAAGTGCAGAACACATTTTTGTTTCAGGACGATTTTAAATTACTTAAAAGTTGGATTTTAGAACGTAGATTTATACCGATTTTCTCCTTTAAATATTGAAATAAAAACGAAATTGCGTAATGTTGAGTTGAAAAATGCACGGTCTACGAATTAGAAGTGGATTAGGCTAGTATATACTAAGATTGGTAATTTAATAATTAATATTTAGGTGAGCCTATAAATAATGTGCTGCAAGCGCTGCAGAATATAGAAAACAATTTAAAACAGGCCAGAGGGCCAGTAGCTACAGCAATATTAGAAAAATTTAACATGGTATTTCAAGCAAATCAAGGTCTGCAAATGATAAAAAAAATTGCCGGGATTGTGAATGGTGAAAAGTCGGTAGCATGGCCAGAACTATAACCACAAATCAGGTGGAGTTTTTGAAGTGAACACCATTAGTCTTTGTGGATGTCGAGAGGAGTTCATTGAAATCAATGCTTCGCGATAATCGCATGAGGTTATTTCCCGAAAATTTTAAAATGCACTTAATGGCACTGTGCTACTATAATAGCAAGGGTGAAAAATCATAGTCAACCTCTGTATATATTTTTAAATATATTTAACTGTACGTAAAGCTGTGTATTTAAAAAATTTAAAAATAAATTCTTTTTTTTTGTCTTTTTTGAAAACTCATTTTGCCTATTTTCAAATTTTTGTTGCCTTTAAATCCTAACCCTGGTAATGAGCAAAACACTCGCCTGTAAAATAACCGTCGAGTGCAAAGGTGTCACTAAAAAGTGAACGGTGCTTATAATTGTGCCTTGATTGGAGTTGAGTAGCTGTAAAATCTTCAACCCTACAATAAAAAGGCTAAAAGGTAGCAAATATATCTCAAAAATAAAGTTTTAAAAATATAATTTTAACAAGCGCCCGAGTAGGTACAAATTTAATTTCAAACTCCCATTCTTAGCAATTTACCAAAAAAAAAGCAGCTGTAAAATTACAACCGGGTGCCAAGTTTTCACTCAAAAGTGAAAGGTGCTGTGTTTATAGCAGTGCCCTGATTGGAGTGGAGTAGCTGTAAAATATTCAACCTTAATAAAATAAGGTCTAGGTTTGAGTAAAGGCAAACACTTTAATTATTCTTGATTTGAACTGAAGTCAATAAAAGGCTAAGAGCGCAAAATATATGTAAAAAATTAAGTTTAAAAAAAAAAATATAACTTTAGCTGGCGCCCGAGTAGGGACACATTTAATTTCAAATTCTAATTCTTAAAAAATCAACTTTAAAATTACAACAGGGTGTCAAGGCGTCGCTTAAAAGTGAAATTACAGCAACATTAATTGCTGTGCTCTCATGAAAGCGGAGTGGATGCACAATCCGTATAATAAAACAGAGTTTGGTTTTAAGTTTAGCCAATTCTTAAGTGGAATTTTAGTCAATACATATAAAGATCCGACCATACTCCACAAATGATTGAAACGTTTCTTCAGAGCAAAATGGTTTATCTTCAAGGCTTTAAGAAAAAATTTACAGTAACCATGTCTTCTTCTATTTTCGTATAGATCTGCGAATTTGTTGGGCCTCGAAATGGGAAAAGGTTGAAAGGAGATTAATCAGAAGAGGATGATGGATGTGGTAGAAGTTCTTAGCCAAATTTAAAAAATGTTTGCCATGGTGATCACACCTACATAAGTATGTGTGGCTGCGCTCGAACAGAGTTTTCTTATTCGCTAAATTAGCTCATCCCTGCTTGAAATCTATACTACATCTTTTCTAAAGCTCTCAAATAACTTCGTCGGTGATTATTATGCTCTTTTGAAATTAATCGATTTTACTGACACTTCGTGCATCCCAAAATACTTTATTTTCGTTTTATCTTGTGTTACGCGATGATCCGATTTAATCCTCTTGCTTATTACCTGCTCCTGCTTATTAGCTTATACGTGCTTGAAATCTATACTGAATCTTTTCAAAAGCTCTGAAATGACTTCGTCGGTGCATCCAAAACTACTTTGTTTCCGTCCTACCTTGGTACATGATGACCCGATTTAATCCTCTTGCCATGTCTTACCTTTCTTGGTTTTCGCTATGGCTTGGTGAGTCCCCATATTTTCGGTAACGAAACAGAGCAAGACCTTAATTGGATAAGGGTTGATCTTTGCCAAACACTCCAATGAGGTGATGACATATGCTCGAGCGCTAGCACCCACTTTATGTACTTCCATTCCTCGACCTTGCAATATTATTTGATAGATTTCCTCCTCAATTTCTTTCTTGACGACTTGCTTTTGTCCTTTTGGGTCCGGAGTCTACTCTGAGTCCCTAGATTTGTCTGCATCATTCAGACTCCCATCGCACTGCAGCGTGTTTCAAGCAGAAATCCTCGCGATTTGGCAAGCCTGCAAATCACTGGAGGGCTTGAATGTAGCTGATAAAGTTTGCATCCTGTCGGATAGCCAAGCAGCAATAAAACCGCTCTCCTCGCCACACATTAACTCAAAATTAGTGTGGGCTTGTAAGCGACTCATATCCCAGTTATCCACCAATCTAGAACTATGCGTTATCTGGGTCATAGGGGGATAGAGGGTAATGGGAAGGCCGACTAGCTGGCACGCGGGGGCTCATCGGAGATGAACGAGGAAATAACCAGTGTCGAAGTAGGCATACCCTTAGCAGTAGCCAAGGGGAATATCCAAAGCTTCTACTTGAAGAAAGCACAAACAAAGTAGAATAACATCACCACCTGTGCAATATCAAAATCCATTTAGCCAAACTATGATGGAAAGAGGACGAGAAGCCTTCTGAACAAATCCAGGACCAACACACACAAACTGATAGCAGTCTGCACTGGTCATTGGGCAGTAGGTACAGATGCGGAAAAGATGGGCATTCCGCATAACGACTACTGCAGAAGTTGCAAAGATCCAAATGCCAGGGAGACAGTAGAACACTTTATGTGTAAATGCCCGGCTCTAGCTAGAGCCCGACTAAGGTTCCTTGGAACCCCGTTTCTAGAAGACCTCAGAGTTTTATTTGTGATAGCAATCCCGAATATTCTTAATTTTATCAACAACTCTGGCTTATTGTAATACATTGGCCGTAATATTCCGTAGGTTTTTCGATGAGTTACATGGCATCAAAACGGCTTTAAAAAGCTAGTTGGGCGACCAGGGTCGCAGCCATTTCACCTACCTACCTTCCTATCTGCTTTGTATAGTCAGAAGATTCAGAAACTCTCTCGCCTAACCTCCTTGCCACAGTGAGTGCAAAAGTCTCCTTTGTAATTTAATACTGTAATCTTCAATCCAATTACCACTTCACTCAATCTCTTCATTATCACAACAGTATCAACACACTTAGCCATGTAATTAAAGAGATTTGTTTTCTATTCTAAAGCATAAAAGCTAAGCAAGTTTAGCAATAAAAAGATAAAATTAATTGCTAGGATACGGCAAAATTGTACGTTCAAGTATATTTATTATAATCCTGCCTCTTTTGAATGCATATATGGACAATGGACAAACAAATTTACATATACAGCCCAATTCTAAATCAAAATTCCGTGCGAGTTTTTTCCCTTCTCCCATTCCTCGTATTCTAAATAAAAATTCCTTGTGAGTTTTTTCACTTCTCCCTTTCCTCCTATTCTGAACAATGTTCGAAAAAGCGGAAACCGGTTATGGCAGAAAAGTAGGTATTATGAATGTGATGGAGAGGGAGATTTCTCTGCCATTTCATAGGAGTTTTTTCACTTGTTAAATTAAAGGGAATGCATCAAAATAGTTAAAAGAAATTGGTTCTTTTAAGAAAGAACACTTATTTGTACAAATTTGTGCTAAAATATGTATTTACACTCTACCACAATATTCTCACTGTTAACACAACAACAACTACAACCACAATATTCTTTATTTTAAGTCGAAAAGTATATCATAAGCAACGGTAGAGCTCTTGGTATACATATTTGATGCAGCCATCCAGAAATTGCGCAAGGATTTTTTAATAAGGCTTAAATAGATTTTGGCATATGATGAAGGACGAATTCAACCCAACTTGGCCGCCAGAAAATTGCTTTGCTGAATGAAAGCAGGCAACTCCGACAGATTTGTGTTATGCGGCCGTCTTCTGCTTATGTTCCGCTGTTGATGTTGCTGTGGCACCAATTCATTACTCATTTCAGTGAATACCACATGAAATGCAATAAATACTGTGCATTGTTTATATTTTATTTCTTAATTTCCAATAAATTTGCAAAAATAATTAAACTTTTCAATTTTGTAAACAAAATAAGAAATGTGCAACGAAATTTCAATTGACAGAACAGCTGACTTCGAAAATTCGAAATTCCTATTCCCCAATTATTGTTCTCCCTAGGAGAACAGAATTGGAGGAATTTTTCCGCGGGAATAAAAAAATCCGCGAGAACAAAATTCCGCGAGAATATTTAGAATAGGTCTGATAATGTATTACACACACCTAAGCATATTCGTTTGGATAGAGTACATTATACAGAATGTGATAAACTCGTTTGCAGATTTTTGTGTGAAGATGTTAACGATATTAAATTATCTTAAATATGTTTCTAGGATTTTTACATCTCACATTACAATACGTATACTTACTTAAATGTGTATTATATATGTAACATCGCGGCTGTATGTGTCTTAGAAGCTATTCAATATCTTAATTCACATACATACGCATCAGAAAATTTAAAAGTTTTTTATATAAAGCTCATACTAGCAATTTTCAGATAATTGTATCATCTATCGCCAAGAAATAGATGAGTTGCGTTACCAAAAAGATATCAATTCATTTCAAAAAACTTTAATGGAATTGTTCCGTCCAAGCAGATATTTTAGCGATGAGTAATTGTTACTTAAAATATGGTCAACTGCTCTACCATATTTCAGCATAAAAAGATACACCAAGCTACTTGACTTTCTCCTGATCGAAACCAAATCGATCACGTCGTAAGCGACGCCGGTCATAGTTACAATTTCCTGGAAGTGCCATCACTACCTTGTGGCAGCCAAGATACGTAAACACCTCTGTGCAGTAAAGAAATTGCGCGTAGTGATACAAGGAAAGTTCCACGTCGAAAACAGACAGCTGATAATTAACCCACTCGACTCTCACACCTGCTCACTGAGAGCAATCTTCGACCTGACAATGCACCGATGGCCGACTGCTCATGTGCTATGTGTCACCAGTTTGCTTGCCTAGTCTTAAAAATACACACTGGAGAAGGCAGCAGGTCTGTCGAAATGCTGCAATCACAACTGCCACGCGATGTCGCCTTATAACCTCTGAATATGAGCTACATAGTGAAGCCAAAGAGCTCAATTTTAAAGAGCATAAGGAAACGCTGAACAGGCAGTTTTTGCTTAATTGTCACAAAACGGTACACCCTAGCAAACAGCTACTTGATCTAGCCCCGTCTACTAGAGGGTTAAGGAAACATCTCCATAAGGACTATGATGAGATCCGGCACCTGCCAACACAGCCGTTTGCTCAAGACAAGCACAAGGAGCCCCAAGGTAAAATCCACATAGAATCGGTAAACGCCTTTGCCAGGACGCGTCTGGTTAATCTGGCATCGATAAATGCTATCATACGCTGACAGAAGAAGAAAGCACACTATTAAGGAAGACACGATTCACCCTCGACCAACTTCCTTCTGGATACTGTAATAGATAAACTCTTACATGTCTAGAATCAACCTCGACATACGTAATATATGTTTGATTGCGATGTGTCCCCACATGATACCAACCACCTTTTCAATTGTAATGTAGAACCTAAAGCTCTAACACCAATCTCTCTATGGTATGCTCCTGTTGAAACTGCCAGTTTCCTGACTTCCGTTAGAGGACTTTGATGAAAATTTGTAAGTGTTCGCACCCATTGATTGGCCGAAGCACTGTTATCACAGTACGTCTCGCCGCTACTAACCCCATAAAAGCGCAGTGAGCGTGAAAAAACAACCCTAACGATGAGAAATGTTGTGCTGCCTTGGAAAAGAAGCTGCCTATAAGGTCACATTGCTTACGGGAGCGGCACCGCGCGGTATATCAGAGCGCTACCGTGAAGCAAAGGAGGAAGACAGACGCTTATTGAGATGAAAAGAACGTGGGCATGACGGCATCAGTGCGAGAATTTACAGAAGCTGGCAAATGAAAAAAAAAAACGCCAAAAAATTCTACCGATATATGCAGCTAATGCTGGAATGTGTCGTACCAGGGCAGATTCTTGCGAAAATTATATCGGCGACCTAGTAAATGGTATACAGAACGTGCTTAAGTTGTGGGGAAGCATTTCTCATCTATGCGAGCTAGCGAGTGAGAAAACGAACCCGATACCCTTACCGCCGATCACACAAATAAAGTTCCAGAACCCGACTCTGACGTATTAAAAATGGCAAATCCCAACTAAAGAACAACAAGGCAATGTGCAATAACCGACTATGCGCCGAGCCATTTAAATACTGAGATGAAGTGTTTGTGAAGAGCATGCTCCTACTTCTACGTAAAATATGGTTGGTTGAGCCATGCGCTCCATATTGGAACTTAAGTCCGCTCTGTTCAATCCACAAGAAAGACAGTCCCAAAGACTGCACTAATTACCGCACAATCAGTCGGTGTACTGTGCGAAAATCGAAGCCAACGGCTTCAGAACTGGTAAATCTATTATGGGCCAAATATTTATGATACGCTAGACACTGTGGAAGACTTACGATAACAGCATCGACGATTACAATTTTTTGTAGCCTTCAGAGTAGATTTTGTCTGCACGAAGAGGAGTTGCTTGCATGCTGTTATGTTTGAATTTTAGTTTTCTGAGAAGTGTAAAAGGTAGCTCTTTAAGGATTGCTAAAGATCTTTGCAAACCATTCAAAAAAACGAGATTTCCGACAAGGAACGATTTCTTGGAAATAGCCATGCATTATTGCTGATTTTATTGATAATTTTGGGATTTACTAACTGAACTTAAGTTTGGCCTTCCCTAGATTGGCTCACGGCGAGAAAACTGGGTATTGCGGTAAATGAGAACTAAACGAAGTACTGGCTGTCTTCTAAGAAAGAAGCTGGCTGCTGACGACTATAAATTTAAGACTATTAAAGACTGCGTTTATCTAGAAATCAGCATTAACAACGTCATCTTTGGAATCAAGCGGAAAATAACTCATGCCAACAAATGCTACTTTGGACTGAGTAGGCAATCGAAAAGTAAAGTCTTCCCTCGACGAACAAAAATCATGCTCTATAAGTCGCTTGATTTGACATATGTCTCGGAATAGTAGATGATTTTGAGAGAAGATGAGATGGCTTTTGGGGTGTTCGAGAGAAAAGTTCTGCGGAAGAACTATGGTCCTGTCCGTTATGCTTACGGCGAGTATCGAAAGAAGTTTAATGATGCACTGTATGAGCTTTACGCAGATGTGATTACAGTGCATCGAATAAAGGCTCAAAGGCTTTGCTGGCTAGGTCATCTTATGCGAATAGACGAAGACTCTCCGGCCATGAAAGCATTTCAGTTGTCATCCAGTTATCGCGAAAAAGGGATATCAAGCGTGAATTTTTACGGATTGGCCAACATCTTTTGGTTGGTTAGGCGCCAATTAACGATGATCGTGACGTATGTACGTATTGTGTGCGTAACAAACATCTGGCAGAGGGCAAAGTGAATTTGCTTTCGAAGCCTAGGGCTATATTTCTTTTGCAAAACAATTTACCTAATAAAAATATTTATACATACAAATAACAGGCTCAGAATAAACACTTCAGGCATATTGACATATGAATAGCCAGAACGAATGGATATGACCAGCCACAGATGAGTACGGTTACTGACAAAAAATAAGTACACACTTGGTTTATCCTGAAAAAAAATCAAATGCAGTGGCTCACAGCTTAATTGATAATTTTCATCTAAAATATCGCAAATTATCTAACAGAAACCACATTCAAAAAAATTTCAAAGGTTATTCAAAGGTAAGGGGAGTTAATCAAAATTTCAATGAAATTTTCTAGAAATTCTGAAACAAAATTTGAAAGTTTTGATGGTCATTTTTGAAATTTTGATTAACTCTCCTTACCTTTGAATAAATCTTTGATATTTCTATTAGGGAATTTGCGATATTTTAGATGAAAATTATCAATTAAGCTGTGGGCCACTGCATCTGAGTCTTTTTCAGCAGAGTTTTCAGAGTTTTTTTCTCCGAACCCGTTATGTGTGGAGGAAGCAAATATTTAAATTTTTATGAATATGTGTGTGTCGTAATTATTTACATCTAAGAAATAAAAGAGAGGAAAATAAGAGTATTGCATATAAAATATGTTAGCAAATTCTTAAATGCATAAAAGCTCCATGCATGGCTTTATATTAGGATGTAATTTGCCAAAAAACAGGAAATGTTTTTAATGGTTATGATTTTATGTATAATTTAAGTGCGAGCAAAGTCATGCTTGAGAGCTAAGGAATATTTATCGAAAATTAGGCAGTGCTAAAAATCCAATATCACTGAACAAGTTCTGTTGAACGCGCCGAAAAATATTCCACACAATCTGTAAAAAGAGTAGCAATAAAAAGGCAAAAGTTAAAGACAAATTACAAAGTGTGCAGCAGGGCCTTCAAATGGCCGAGATAGAGGCACCTGCCTTAACACCAGTATGAATGCAGGTGTGCCCTAGTTGAAAGCTCAGCCCACGAAAGGCGCGCTGATGAAGAAGTGCAATTCAGAAACATGTCCTAGTAATCATCGCCGTGTAGAGATTTTTAAATTTTTCGCTTATATCTATAAAGGATATTACTTTTATAACAAAAATATATAAGCAGTAACTTTCAAAATTTTATTTTAGCATGAAGACTGTGCTGGAGTTTTAAGTTTAAATTTTTTCATCATCACCATTCTGGGGTTGTTTTCGGGATTACTTTGGCACTGTTCAGTATCATTTAAAGCCCTTTCAGGGATGCTGAAGGGATCAATTTGGGAATAATAGAGCATCTGTCCAGTTTGTTTTTGAATTTTTTGGGATCATAATGGGATATAATCAAATGCCTCTGATTTCCGAACAAATTCTCAATTATTTGAGGCAACAGTTTGGCATTACTTCGGGCTGTTTCGGGATTATTCTGAAATTGACTTCCGTACCAACTCTGGTTCAGTTTGGGAACATTTTGGGTTTGATTTCGGAACAGTTTTTGACCATTTCAAAATCGGTTAAAAAAATATTTCTGCTACTTTTTAGCTTTTTCCTACCCACGGGTTTTTTGCAATTTTCGCCGAGAAGATTTTCATGGCCAAACTTCACTCAAGGCCATTTTCGTACCAGGTGTTGTCATCCCAACATCGGATCCCAACTTCTTGATTATTTTCCCTACAACACCTTGTACAATAATATGTCAGTTAATCGAAATCAATGCAAATCATCGTTTGACCTGACATTCTTCTGCACGGCGAATCGGTTGAATTCGCTTTGTCATCACCTTGTATAGATTCACCTTGACTTCACTCATTGACTTTGCCAAATCACTGCCGAGTGGAGGCACCGCTTGGAAATAATTTTGTGTAAAGTATTTTCATGTTGCTTTTTCCGGGTCTTGAACTCAGGATCTCCGGTGTGGTAGGTGGCTGCCATGAGATTGCTCGGTATTATCCCAAAATAATACTGAAATGTTCCCATAATGATCCCGAAACAATAAAAAAAATAATTGAAATGTTTCTAAAATAAATGTTTCCTTTACATAAGGGAAAATCGAAAAGTTTTAGTTAACGGAATTGAATGACTGGATCTTCAGAGTATCACATTCTGCTCAGCCAAGGAATATGGAAACATAGTGCTGAGGTCAATTAGATGATTGAGGATCTGGAACAATATAATAAATATGCGGATGAGTATCTGGGAGGCTTGCAATATGAAAACTTGAATTGACGGTATACGGTCCCAAGACCAAACATTTTTCAATCTAAACCATGCGTCGAGGTAGACTCATTGATCAGAAAGAGGTGGCTGCTGTAAAAATATATAGCGGCGGAGGTTTTACAGCAACGATGCTACAACAGATCACAACTTATGGTTTTACCTGATGCAAAAAAAATCTTTGGCTTATTAAAATTTTCTCTAAACAGCTCCGTCTAACGTTAAGACAAACATGAAATAATCTCAGCCGTATTATCAAACCGGACAAACATTGATCTGAATTTCTATTTTTATCTACCTACCTCTACTCTGTTTAATCGTCTTCCTCTCATATTTGCTCTCCCTACTAGATTTTCCAGTTTACCTTAAACGTCTCATTCAATTTCCCTATCCCCTCCATTCTTCCGTAAATCTTCCCACTTTTCCCTTTACCCTTCCCGCTCTTGTCTTTATCCAAGTCTAACTCTCACTATTACTCTTGCTCATATCCTTACCCTTAATCCTCCCGTTAACCTCTTTATACTACTTTGTATCAAATATTTACCCTTATCCTCAACTTTACTCTCACTCTCCATCTTCCTCTTGTTCTCTCTGTTTTTCGACTTCCTTCCAACTTCCTTTACTTTCTGTTTTTTCTTCTCTATTGTTTGATGTCCCTGTTTCCAATGTGGATGTATGTATATCGAGTTTGGCTTTTTCCGCACTTTGAATTACTAAATTAGTATAAAAGTAGCAAAATAGTACCAAAAATATTTCCTCCCTACTAATTTCAAATTCATGATTGGATTATGAGGGCCCTCAAATTTTTGCTCTTGTTCTTCTGACTTCACCTATCTGATTTTATTGCGTCATAGGTTAGGTTAATTTGAACTGACCGGTGCATGAATACCTCACATATGTAGACTGAATGAGTACGTAGTGTTACCAGACGTTTATTTAACGTCCAAACTGAAAAACCTATCAAAAACTAGCACCTATGTAATAAAATAACTCCGTCGTCTTGGCAAATACTAGAAGCTTTCTAGGATTATCTGGAGACTTAGCCTGGCAAGCGCAGGGCACGAGCCCATAACGTGCTCGATCGTTTCCTCCTCCAACCCACACTTCCTGCATCTGCTATCACTGACCAAGCGTAATATAAAGGCATGTGACACCAGAAGGTGGTGTCCAGTGAGAATACCCGTCATGAGTATACAGTCCTTTCTCTTTAATGATGGAAGCAACTTTATTAGTCCAAGATTGTAAGGCCTACATGTAAAATTCGACACTTACAGCCCTGCCCTTGGACCCACGCCTTTCCCGCTTGGTCGATAATGTGCACCTCTCGCCTTCTATTAATCTCGCCCAATCTAATGGGGACGTCTACTGAGCAAGCTTTAAGGGATGCGCACTTTTAAACTAGTTGATCCGCTGTTTAATTTCCTTCTATTCCCATATGCCCTGGGACCCAATATAGATGTATGATTTTCACCGTCCCATTTCTTTCCAGGGATTGCTTACACTCTAACACACTTAAAGATGCTGTGCTAGGCGGGATTATTTCCTCAATTGCTGTTTGGCTGTCAATAGAAAAGTTAATACAGCTGCAGTTTAAGCTATTCTCTTCTACATTTCTACTGCTTTGGTCACTGCTACTACTTCCGCTTGAAAAACGCTACAGTGATTTGGGAGCTGTAGGATATGTTTATTTCCGTATCAGCATAGTACACCGCTACTCCTTCCACTACTTTGGAACCATCTGTAAACATATGTATCGTCTCGTCTGCCATTTGAGCACCCTTCTGCCAATGATCCACCTCCATTGTGGCTTTAAGAGCACCCTCTAAGCGCAGATAGAGAATCAGGTAGTCTGTTCATTCTGTAATTGATGACGCTATTCTACTTTGGCCTTATGGTCTGTTCTCATGCTGCCACGAGGCAATGAGCATGATTGCAGTTGTTAACGATATGTTCTTTGCTACCAGGTCTACAGGTGGAATGTGCAGATTTATTGCGTCACGCTGCAGACAAACATTTTTTGAGCTTTATATAACTGGTCGATTCTGTCTTGGTCTTTTTTGTCTCAAAAGCAAGAAAGGCTTTGATGAGGTTTGCAAGGTATAATCGAAACAGCTGTTGCCTTCTTCGTTCTTATCACTAGTTTTTAAAATTTTTGTTAAAATATTTAATAAAGTAAAAAATTATTATTTATATAATTTTTGCGCGTCTACAAAACAAATGAGCTGTAGGCCGAGCTACTCTTCTAGCTTTCTCAAGGGCAGATGTTCTATAACTTGTATGGAGGTACGTGAAAAATTGAACTGGTTCAGCTCTTATAAGGTTTAAAATATAAATAGATTGTACAATATTGTATATATACACACATCTTCATACATTACATATGCAATAATAGTGCCCATCATTGCACTCAGATATGTTAGTATGTATGTCGCTGTGTGATGAACCGAATGAATTGCACATACAATGTATTTTATAGCTTGTCAGCAGACGAAATTTCTCAGCCTAACGGCTTAAGTGCTGGTTGTCGAAATGTGCCTAAAATTAGTTGAGGCAAAGTGCAGACTATGCTCGTTTGACGTTAATTTATAAAGGTAACAAAAAGTGAGATGATGTCACTGGCAAGTCAAGCAAGCAATATTTTATTATGCTCATTAGCGCATGAAATGAATTCATTTGTAAAATTTCGGTATGCCGCAGAGAATGCCCTGCAAGGAGATTTTTGTGCCACACAGAAGATGAGCTGAGCTTAAAACAATTAAAAGGGATTGCTTTTGAGCTACTATCTGTTGTTTGTTAAATTACCTGAATTTGTTAAAGAAAGTAATAATTAACCATATCAAGTTTTAACGTAGATTAGGTCATGTTGCAGTGGCTGTACAAAGACACGTAGTGCAAAATATTTAGGCCTCACTGCTACCATTTCATTAACCAGCGTTTAAACGCTTAAGAAATTTTGGTCGTTAAATAACACGTCATCCAAGCTATCCCAAGCAACAAGGTAGATCAATCCTTCTTATACCTGCCTTTCTCAACTCTGGCTTTCCTCTATTTCCAAATACGGCTGTAGATAAGAATATGCTCCTAATCAGAGCATCTTCCTTCATTCGCATAACTTGACGCAGCCAGCGAAGCCTTTGGGCTTTTATTTGCTGCCTTATATTCACATATGCGCCTAAATTCACATAGACCACATAGCTGGAGAACTTTTCTTTCGAACACTGCAAGGGCTATCACATTTTCTATCGACAGCGTCCATGATTACAAGCCATACATCAGGACAGGTATCATGAGCGAATAATAGAGCTCAAGCCTACTCAGAGCGATTGCCTACTGAGTCCAAAGTATTACTTGTTAGCAAGAATAATTTTCCGTTTGGCTTTAAAGCTGATATGGCTTTGGATGTTACTTGCGGTTCGCAGTTCGACAATATTGAATTTTTACCCGTAAACTGTAACGTGGTTGCCAAGACACAAATGCGCCGATTGTTTCTTTGGTGATAGCGATACTTTTTGTCCTCATTCGCGGTGAGACCCATTTTATTTGAATCTCTTTCCAATCCAGAGGAGTAAAACTTACGGCGCGTTTGTTCAGAACGATGATGTCAATATTATCAACATAGGCTCTTATCAGAGACTAGAAGTGGGAGTGGGAGTAGGAGTGGACGTGGGTGTGGGCGTGGGAGTAGTAGTGTGAGTGGGAATGGGAGTGAGCGTGGTAGTAGAAGTAGAGGAATACGGCCACTAAGGTAATAATCTGCCACAGTTCTTCATCAGAAATATACTAGAATGCAAACAAGCGATAGAGAGACTTCGCTTAGGCCGAACCATACAGCCAGGCGGCCGTCGTGGTGTGGTGGTAGCGTGCTCCCGCCGATCACACCAAAGATCCTGGGTTCATGCCCCGGGCAAAGCAAAGTCAACATTTTAAAAACAAGTTTTTTTCAATGAAGAGAAAGTTTTTCTAAGCGGGGTTGCCCCTCGGCAGTGATTTGGCAAGCACTCCGAGTTTATTTCTGCCATGAAAAGCTTTTCAGTGATAACTCATCGGCCTTGCAGATTCCGTTTGTAGAAGGCATAAAACATGTACGTCCCAATCAGCTTGGCTGAAGTCTAAAGTGGACAAAAGCGGTATATGATGGAAGCAGTTGCTCATATCTCTAAAGAGACAATACTTAAAGCTCATTTTGGGCATTGTAACTGGACGCTGTCTTCTGGCGCGACATGCTGTTAAATTAGACCTTGTCAGCAGCCGCAGATGTAGAAAGTGCGTGCTACAGGAATAAATGGTTGAGCACGTTCTGTGTTATTGTTGTTGATGTGCTTGTAGCAATAAAGACACTCCTCGACGGTTTTGAGGAGTGTTATCGATGTTGATGGTCCCTTGCCTGATGCAGAACCGGTACGTTCCACATTGAACCTTCTAGGTCATCCCGTCCCAAACCCCTAGTTCTATGAGGGACGTGGGGTCGCCAGAACGCGGCTGTTATGAAACAGGCTTTGCCACGGATAGGTGAGGTTGATAGTTGGGTTGGAGAAACTATAACTTGCGCCGGAAATACTTTGAAAGCGTTGGGCTACCCAACTCATTCAATCATTTGGGTATTTTAGTCATCTCTTATGACAGACATACCTGCCGCGGGAATGTTCTAGGCCCCTTACCCGCTGGGGGCACACTGTGTGCTCGTATCCTGCGCTGGCTCCAGCTACTAGGAACGGCAGATTTGCCGTATCTCGAGACAATAATTAAGCTAGGCCCTGGAAAACATTTAGTGTTTGCCAAGACAACGAAGTTTTATTTTCCTTTTGATTGTTAAACAAATTCTGGTAACCGCGGACATGATTTAATCTATGTGGGGTCTTTGGGGTGGAAATGTAAGGGCGTGCAGACGTGGGAAAAGGAGTTCGAGTGAGACAGTGTGATGTGAATGTTTTACGTTTTTAAACGGTTTTATTTGGCTTGACTCTGTGTAGAGGCTGGCCGACGGTTGTGGACGAATTTTGTACTTAAAATTTAAGTAACTTCCCGAAAAGCTACAAGTTTGAAACTTGGAATATAGTTCGGAACCCAATGACAATGCAATAATAAGAAAAAACTACGATAGGTGGCGCATGGATCGAAATATTTCAAAAAATCTTATTTGTAGTCCCATTTGGCTCATATTTGGAACACATAATACATACATGAATAGAAGGCGACCGATGAAAAATATCTCCGCTAGGTGGCTCAGGTGTCGAGATATTGAAAGAAATCGTATTTGTGATCCAATTAGGCTCATATTTGGAACACATGATACATACATGAATAGAAAGCGACATATGAAAAAAACGCCGCCAGGTGGCGCAAGGATCGAGATATTAAAAAACATCGTATTTGTGGTCCGAGTTTGCTCATATTTGGAACACATGATACATACATGTATAGAAAACGACATATGAAATAAAATAAATTAAAAAAAAAATTTTTAGTTAAACGGTTTTATTGAAAACAATACTTACATTAAGTAATAATAATACTAGAAGATGGAAAATAATTAGGTAGGTACTAGGTACTAGTCATCACACTACTCATCAATCTAGGGCGTTGATCACAAAAATAAATAAAAGCGTGGGCCGCGTCAAATTTCTATTGATAATCAACCGCTTACATCTTTATAAATTATATTTTCATATATGCATAAGTACTTTCAACTTAGCCTCACGTTTTTAGAAATTTCACGCGCCCAACGCTTTTGAAATGAAAAACCTGCAAAAGACATATTTTTATAATAAACAAATTTACTGCTAAACTAGAACAGTAAAGAGTTCCTCTGCTCTATAAACAAAACAGGAAGACTAAAGATATTGGGATAGGGCATTTACTTACTGCGCCATTCAGACTCAGTGGAAACTCGGAGTAAAACGAATTTTGCTCTTTGGTAAATATGTATGTATTTATGTACATTCCTTTTGTTAATTGTTTATATTTATTTGCTTAAAGCGTAAATATTTTTCTTGGTTCTTTTCATTGTTTCATTCATTCATGGCCGTTTTGTAGGCAGCGGTTAGCAAAATTCCGTATTAAAAGAGCGCCAACGCTATGCTGCCCTCTTGCCCTTTGTCTGTGGTAAGTGTAGCATGAATGGTTTTGTAAAGGGCGCCATCCGAGGGGCTGCTTTTATTTGACAATCTCTTTTGTTTTTGAGGATCAAGGTATGAGTGCTTGCTTTTTATATATTCACATTTACATTTTATGCCAGCCGTGTTTGGAGTTTGTGGTTGTGTTAGTTGGTTTTGCGGTGGCGCCTTTTGGTTTTGTTGTTTTTATGCCCATTTTCACATGCATACCTATATACTAGATCCTTTTATAGCACCTACACTTTTGCTTTAAATTTGTAAGTCAAATGGCGTTTTATCGCTTAGAAAATGTATTGTGATTTTATTCATGAAAGTCATTACGCTTTGGTAGTTTGTTTGATAGATTGAGACTGCCTTCTAGTAAAGAACGTGCCGAAGCGTAATGGCAAGTAGTTCATTTAGAACATTATTTTGGTATTTTCGCACAGTAAAATTGAAGGGAAAACCTAATAAACTTGGCTCTAGGCGAACATGGATTCAATGTTTTATATATAAGGTCTACATATAAACTAATTTCATACATCAGCCTTTAAACGTTATTGCCCTTTGAACTTTACCTTTCGGGTGCTGCATTTAATCTCACTTTGACTAGCGTCTATATTACGTTAAAAAATTCCCGTTTGTGGGATGGATATACAAAAGGGACATTTTTAATGAAAGGTCGATGCCAGAAGATTGGAATAAATGCAGCACCTGAAAGGTAAAGTTCAAAGGGTTGCCTGTAAAGTTTTTAAGACTGATGTATGAAACTCGTTTATCTGCCAGCTCTAACCTCAGACCTTTACTTCAGGCCAGGTGTGAAAAGGTGTCTTCGGCGTTTCATACTACCATATGGACTTTGGTTAACTTTCATCATAATAGTGAAGAGTTTTGAAGGACTAATGCTTAACTCTTCGCTCATCCATGAGCTCCTGCAGTATTCTCTGTATAGTTTGGTGATTGCAGTGGAACACATTAATTTCTTTACGTTGCTCACTTTGAACCTATTCCTATTGACTATTTAACTACTTCTTTCGCCAGTCTAAGCCAGAAATGTGTAATTTTGTCTCGATTTCTTTGCAGTGTCCAGCTATGTAACTGTATCACTAGGCCGGTGTGGATAGACGAAACCACAGTTTTCGGGCTCAAGTGAGCTAGATTCTTACTGCAAACACTTAGATTGCTAAGTTCATGGCCACGTTTAAACGTGAAGTCAAAAAGGTCCTAAACATCTCTCTATTTCTTCCGAGTCATTGCATACGGCTCGAAGTAAAGTGGAGTATGCATGTCTGAAGGAATCGCTTTGAGAAACTGATTTAAATTATCAGCATGGATCGAATATGAATGATGTTTTCAATCAAGGCTGCCCACACAATAGCACTTTTGGCTTCGTATGGCTCCCAACAATATAAATTTGGTTCTGTCTGGCTCTCAACAATAGCCAAATTTATTTTGGTGTAATAAAACAGACAGTATGCTTTGAAATTCAAATTTTGAAATGCTTTGGTGCGGGCATGTCACATAATCAAATGAGCGGCACGAAAATGGACAAACCTTCAGTCACTACTGGCCAGCCTGCAGGTTGTGCTAGGGTATACGAAAATCATCCCATGATATTTGAACAGTTTTTATATGGTGATTTTGACTTTTGATCTTTCGAACATAACAGAATTTTGTAATATTTCAATACGGTTTTCAGTAGACAGAATATGGATAAGTAAAAACCGGGGAAACTCAGGTCTGGTATAAGGAGGCATAACTATTAATGTTAACAGTGTAACAGCAGGTAGTTTTGTGCAAATCGAAGACTTTTCAATTATCCTCTGTTTCTCGGTAAATTTGGTTATTAACTCAGATATATTCTTGAGGAGGAGATAAACTAAGTAAGAAGATCTAATGAAACTCCTATCTGACATGGTCTTGTGGGACCTCAAGCTGCTAGTACACTATTGTTTTGTTTTTGGCAGGTGCCACTAAACCAACAGTAACATCGGGCTCCCATTACGCTTGACTATCTTGAACGTTCTGATATCTTATCTACTCTATAAAAATAGTTGAATCTCTTTGTTATATAAAGTGATATCAAAAGAGTATAAACTATTTATGAAACATTTTTCTTTAAACTACAAATGTAACTACTTTTCCGTGAAACATCTACTTTGTCCTCAGCAGCACGGTTTCGTTGCGGGTAGATCTACCATAACTAATCTGGCTGTTTTTACGGATTCCTTTCAAAAGGGCTACCAAATCGACGTGGTCTATACTGATTTTTCTAAGGCTTTCGATAGGGTATCGCATCGAATACTACTGGCAAAACTTTAATGCTTGGGCTTTCACTCTGAGTTTCTGAAGTGGATCTCTTCTTACTTAGAGAACAGAAGTTTTGTCTTTCGTCTAGATAATGTGTCATCCTTTCCATTCGCCCCAACATCCGGTATCCCCCAGGGCAGCGTTTTGAGTCCGCTACTATTTTTCATATTTATTAACGACATATCATCTTGCTTTTCAAAGTGTAAGTTTCTTCTTTATGTTGATGACTTAAAAGTTTACCATGAAATCAAGTGCTTGGATGATTCTTTAATCTTACAAAATGAGCTTAGAAACTTATACCATTGGTGTGTCCGTAATCTTCTATTCCTAAATATTGGTAAGTGTCATTTTACCACTTATGCTAAATGTTTTGTTTTAGTTCCTATATCGTATAGTATCTCAGACCTTCAATTAAAAAAGTCAACTGAAGCTAAAGATTTGGGTGTGTATTTTAATACCAAGCTGACTTTTACCACTCACATAAGCTATATAGTTTCTAAAGCATACGCGATGTTGGCTTTTATCCGCCGTAACTGCTCATCATTTTCTCAAATTATTATACAAATCTTTAGTTAGATCGAAGTTGGCGTATGCCGTATTTGTTTGCAGACTTTTTCATGCTGTTTATATCAAGAGGATGGAGTCTGTTCAGAGAGCTTTTATGCGCTTTGCGTTGCGGTCGATGAACTTTGTAGACCCTGTACCATCATATCACTCTCGCTGTTTACTGATAAATCGTATGTCACTAGACTCCAAGCGAACTCTGTTGTCAATGTGCATTGTCTTTGATATCGTTTCGGACTCAGTTGACTGTTCTTACCTCCTCATGGAAATTCGTTTTAATGTACCCTGTCGTATCCTTCGTTGTAAAGATTTGTATTATATGGGTGTTGCTAGAACGGTTTATGCAATGAATGGTCCCCTTAGAAGGACACTTTCTCAATTTAATGCTTATTCCTATTCCTTGGCGTTTGATTTTAGTTGTAATAAATTTACATTTAAGATCCTGATAATCAGATACTTGCCACAAAGTTAGTTATACTTTTTATATAAGCTATGTAAACTTGAAGTTTTGTATATTAACAGTCTATAAACACCTTGTTTGTTGATTAAATAAATAAATATGAAATAAATATGAACTATGTATCCTGTTTAGATTTCTTTCTTTACACAATATATTCTCTTTTTTTCTCCTTCTTGGGTTTATTCTTTTATTCAACAACATTTCCTAATTAAGTTAAGTTAATATTTTCGAAATTTTATTCTAATTATCCAAAAGTCTTAAACTTTTCTTTCCTCCCCTACTTATTTTTCTAATTTGGTTGTTGCTGTAATGGTTATTCTGTGTAGTATTAATTTTTCGTAATTTTACTGCAAAACCATTACAAAATATTCCAATTGTGTACATAAGCTGTTAAGCATGCCTTTAGCGATATGCCAGGATTGTCCAGTAGATTTGTGAAGTTGTTAAATAGAAGCAAAGTAATAATAGCATCCTTCGTTTTTGCTTAACAATATAATTGATATTGTTACGAATATTAGCAACACTAAGGGGTACTGTCATATCTAAGCCGATGCTAAACAGTGATATCATGCACATCCATAAATCAATCATTATGTATCTACATAAACGAATCAATAATTGCGTCTACCCATATGTACGTATACGAGCAGCGGAGAAGCAACGCGCAAACACATGCATATATCTTATCTGAGTTGCTCACAAGAGAGGGCAATAATTTGTGCAAGTATTACTCACGCATATGAGAAGTTATAAATGTAGTTGTGGCTGGTGATTTTGTAGCTGATAACCAACTAGTAAGTTCTGGAATGGAAAAGCCTAGAAGTATGCAACGAGAAATCAAAAAGTATAAAAGGCCGCGACAGTAAAGGCGCGAGAATTCAGTTTCAATTGAGCTATCAATCAGTTTTGATTAAGCACGCAATCTGTCGGGCAATAGTAGAGTTATTTATTGTGAAGTACTTTAATAAAGGCCATTTTGCATTATTAAATATTGGAAATATTTATCCAACAGTTTAGTGATTCGAACTTAGCAGAAGTTTGCAAATAAGAGGATTTGCAAGTAAATTCGTTACAATATCTTAATTATTTGAAAGAGAGCAGTTGCGATGGGAAACATAAAAGGTAACTATGGAAAAATTACTAATATTTTATGAGTCAAATATGAAACATAAAATTTTATTTTTAAATCTCACCCACGTTAAAATTGTTTTATTTTAGATGGCTCTGTACGGATAACTGTGGTGTTCTATTCAGGAGTTTTAGAACGGAGCTATCTAAAGTTGGACGTCCAGATTGGCTAGGCCCTACTCAATTGCGATACGAATTCGACATATTAATGACTCGCCTTTGTATACTCGATATAAGAGGAAGGAAGGGAGTTTGCTGGTCTTTCATATAGAAGGTTCTAGCATGGTGCAGCAGCATCCAAAATACTTTAAAAAAGGTTTTTAACATTGTCATGCGTCAGTTGCTAAGACATGTAGGTCAAGCCAATTTGTGGGAAAATGAAGTTTGAACTTAATGTCATCGCTCCAAATGATTCATATTATTAATACGTAACGTTTCGCATAACAAATGTGGATTAATTCTGGAACCAACCAGCTCGATATGCAAAAAATCATATCTAGAATGGATGCCACTAAAATGACCGATGTGAAATTATGACACACTTAAGAGATACAGTACCAAAATGTGCGTTCGTCTACTAATTCAATATGCTTTTACATGAGTACATGTCAATGGAAAACTCAATCTCACAGTGTCAAATGCGGATCTGATTGCATGATGAATGGCCCGACTATCGGCTCCATGTTGGCAACCTCAACACCTCGTGTCCGAATCATTGGTAACAAATTAGTTTGTAGTCGGATGTTTCGATCATGAGGTCTTACCTGGGTATGATATGGAGTCTACCCAAGCTCCCATCATTTTGAAGATAATGAAATCTAGTTGAAAGTCAACACCACCTTGAATTCCATTACCATTCTATTCATCATTTTTCTGTTCCAAACATAATTAGTTCGCTGCATCTTGTTCTCAGCCTTTGGTAAAATCCATCAGATACATGATACAATTCCATAATTTCAATACAAGTATTCATAAGATGACCTGCGAAAGTGGCAAACGGTTCAGTGTCGGGAATTAAGTAAAAACGCTATTCTTCATTTCAATTAAGTGAAAGCAGCCATAGGGCTTGCGTAGTACATGCTCGGCTCTAGCTAAAGAAAAATGTGCTGGTCGCATTAGATATGGTTTTATTGTAGGAGACTGTACAGCTTGGTAATAAAAAAAAATAAACAAGTAAGAACGGGACTGTCTTCGGCTGTGCCGAAGACTTCATACCTTTCATGAATGGGGTTGAACAATAATCTTATCCCGTTCGTAATCTCCAAATAATCGGATGTATAATATAAGAAATATATAGTGAACAGATGTACATACCTAAACGATTTTTAAGGTAAATATAAAATAAAAAACAGGTAGGTACTTTGTGTGAGGATGCAAAGTTTCAGGTTTTTTGTGGTCTGCGTGTAAAAACTATGACTACGAATAACGTATTTCAAAAATACATGACGTAAACCTAACCATTTGATGAAATTTGATGAATTTTGAAGCTTCTAGCCGTAAAAAAGGGGCAAAAATGACAGTTTATATGGGGTATATAATATATATACCCCCTTACTCTATGATTTTTTCAGACAACAATATATGCTATATACGTAAGCATTTGGCGAAATTTGAAGCTTCTAGTTGTTAAAACGATCGATTGTATTAGATATATACTATATATACGACCGATCTCATCAATTTTTTCAGACAACAATATGTGCAATATACGAAAGTATATGGTGAAGTTTGAAGCTTCAATCTGTTAAACTGGGGAAGATATGACAAAAATCCTCTTTTTCTGAAAAATCGGTTGTTGGAGGATATATGGGGAGTGCCACGAAATCCCCAAAAAAAAAAAATACCCAAACACAAAATCCCCAAATTCAAAATCCCCAAACACAAAATCCCAGTGCTATGATAAACATCATGACCATGTAAAAAATAGCAATATCTCTTTCCTCTTTCATTCATATTTATGAATGTATAATTATATATTCACGTTTTGGCAATACTTATTTTTACTTATCCATATATAGGACTGCTAGTCGCTCTAATTCGAACAAGCTAACAGAAGCGTGTACTACGTAGAAGGACATCACCGTGGCGGTAGCCACGGTTATACCACACACCCGGACTTGGCATGGCGTAGCCCAGGTTATTTTCTATAAGCGCGGCCGAAGGCCGCCTATGCAGAAAGTTGGTATGGATTATTAGGCTTTTTTGGTCGGGGCGATTTTAAACCTAATTTGAATTTATTTCACACATATAATGGGGATTTTATGTTGGGGATTTTGTTTTGGGGATTTTGATTTTGGGGATAACGTGGTAGACCCATATACCACACACCCGGACTTGGCATGGCTTAGCCCAAGGTTATTTTTCATAAGCGCGGCCGAAGGCCGCCTATGTAGAAAGTTGGTATGGATTATTAGGCTTTTTTGGTCGGGGCGATTTTAAACCTAATTTGAATTTATTTCACACATAAAATGGGATTTTGTGTTGGGGATTATGAGTTTGGGGATTTTGATTTGGGGATTTTTTTTTGGGGATTTTGATTTTGGGGATAACGTGGTAGACCCTTATACCACACACCCGGACTTGACATGGCGTAGCCCAGGGTTATTTTTTATAAGCGCGGCCGAAGGCCACCTATGCAGAAAGTTAGTATGGATTATTAGCCTTTTTTGGTCGCGGCGATTTTAAACCTAATTTGAATTTATTTCACACATAAAATGGGAATTTTGATTTTGGGATTATGAGTTTGGGGATTTTTATTTTGGGAATTTTGATTTTGGGGATTTTAATTAGGGGATTTCGTTTTGAGGATTTTGATTTTGGGGATAACGTGGTAGACCACGATATATGCTATATTGGTCCGGTCCGGCCGGTTCCGACAAATGTCTAATCGGACACCTAAATACACCCGCTCACCAAATTTTATCAAGATATCTCAAAAATTGAGGGACTAGTTTGCATACAAACAGACAGACTGACATGGCTAAATCAACTCGGCTCTTTATCCTGATTATTTAGGTATACTTAATGGTGGGTCTATCTATTTTCCTTTAAGGACTTACAATTTTGGGTTTCGTGGCGAAATTAATATACCATTTCATTTTCATGAAAGGTATAAAAAATGGCTCAACGCTTTTACAAAGCCAAATTATGCATTTTATTTATATGTGTTCCTAATACTATTTGTAAAAGTAGACAATGCAATTTAAACTTCAGTTTGCGCACACCACACACTTACTGTAAATGTGTGTGTGTATACATATTAACTAAATTTAGAAAGAACTGAAATCGAAAGATATATTAATTGGATCGTATCTCGCCAAAGCTCCAGGCAGTTGCAAAATTTTTAAATTAACTTTGCGTAAATTGTATGCATTCATTTTTTCGTAGAATATATAGAAATTTCATCGTGGCATTCGCTGAGCTTGCATTTTATACTATTGCTTACCGTGTGTGTTTCATTTATTCAATCAGATAAATAAATCAGATATTCAAAAGAGTGTACAGCAATTTATTGCTGCTACTCACACCAAAACGTTCAAAGGTAAAAAATAAATTTGTCGGCTTAAAAGTAGATTTGATCAATGAAACGCATAGTCTTAAATAAGTTTGTATGTATGCGTGATTATGTGTAAGTATAACAAGTAAGGAAGTGTAATTTCGTGAAAAACCGATGATTATATACCCAGCTGAATACTCTAAAATACATATCGAAAGCTGAAAAGGGGTAAAAAAAGTTGGGTGTTAACGAATTTTGCATAGAGACACATACATCATTCTGCCAATTTGCAAGGTAATACTTGCGGGTTTTGATATACGGCTTGCAAAACTTATGAGTTTTCTTCCACCGAATGTAGGTTGCTGCCACGCGCAAAGTTTTACCACATTTCTATTCTGCATTATAAAGTTAATATAATCTACAAATTTCACCACTTGGACTGTATTTATTATTACAATGTTTCGTGTTTTCCATGTTACGAAATTATCGATATCAAAAGAGTGGGCGTGGTTATAATGTGATTTGGAACATTTGCAAAAACACTGTATTTTGATGAGTGCAGATACAAAATTTGGTTAAGATATATCAATTCTTGCTCAAGATATAGAAATGGCGAACGAAAGATAGATGGAGGACTGGGTATAAAAAAGTAGGCGTGACTTCCAACCGCTTTCGCCCATTTTTACAAGAAACAATCTATTTTCAAAATCTTTTTTAATTTGGTCCGATGTTTGTAACGCTGTTTGTAACGTTGAGAAAAATAGAAGATAGATTCACCATTAAGTCTACTGAATTGATCAGGGCGACGAACTGAGTTGATATAGCCATGTCCGTCTGTCCGTCCGTCTGTCGGTTTGAACGCAAACTAGTCCCTCAAATTTTGAGATATCTCAATGAAATTTGGCACAAGGATGTATTTTTGTATTATATTAAACATTTGTCGGATCCGGTGGGATCGGACCACTATAACATATATCTCCCATACAACCGATCGTTCAGATAGAAAGATTTTTGGCCTTTTCTCCATTAATTAATATAAAAATGTTAAACTTGGTGATATTTATTCTAATATATTATGGAAGATTTCATGAAAAAATCATTTCGATCGGAGCTATATATAATAAATAAATATATACCATACAACCGATCATTCAGATAGAAAGATTTTTAGCCATTTCTTCCTTAATTTCCAATATTAAAACGTTAAACTTGGTGATATTTATTCTAATATACCATAGAAGATTTCTTGAAAAAATCACTTTGATCGGAGCTATATGTATATAGTATATACCTGTCCCATACAACCGATCGTTCAGATAGAAAGATTTTTGGCCATTTATCCCTTAATTTCCAATATAAAAACGTTAAACTTGGTTATATATATTCTAATATATCATAGAAGATTTCCTGTAAAAATCATTTCGATCGGAGCTATATATAATATATATCCCATGCAACCGATCGTTCAGATAATTATATAATATATAATTATATAATATATTTCTTATCTTATATAGCGCATTATTTGGAGATTACGAATGGGGTAAGATTATTGTTCAGTCCCATTCATGAAAGGTATGAAGTCTTCGGCGCAGCCGAAGACAGTCCCATCCTTAATTGTTTTTTTTTTTAAATTTGGTGTGGTAGTCAACCGATTTTTATTATCTCTAGGTGTATATATATTAGCAAGGAAAATCTCCCTGCCAAATTTCAACATGATACCTCCAACGGCATTGGATTTGAACCTTGCGAAATTTACAAATTTTACTCTTTTAATTGCAGGCCGTGCGACGACCATCTTGCAAAGTCTTACCGAATTTCAATTTTTCTAAAGTCAACCCACATATCAAGTTTCACCACTTTATCGAACTTTGTTAGTAAATAATTGCATTTTTCCATTTCTCGAAGTTTTAGATATAGAAAAAGTGGGCATTGTAATCATTTGATTTTGCTCTTTCTCAATACCAATTTGGTTTGGGTACAGATAAAACTTCATAGTAAACATCGTAACGGAGGGGCGGGCGAACGGCCAGGTTCAATCAAAATATTTTTCGATGTTTATAAATTTGATATAAGGAAGATCACTACAAATAACCGTATCCCATCACAGTTATAATACTCTCGTGCACAAGCTATGTATGAAAAGTTTTAGGGATGGCCGTTGTGGTGAAGATGTTTTGGTTCACTTATCATATCAGATGCAAGTCGAGCAATGCCTCGGAAACGGGGTCACCGACCGGCTCGTCAAGAGTATTTTTGCAATGAAAATCTTCTCAGCCAAAAATATACATATCTACCTAAGCAAATGTTGTTCGAATAACTATCAAAATGTACATTTTGCGTTGGTTGGCCATGACGTATGAGCCACTTTTTTATGTCGCCCAAGCAAAGTGAACGCTGGCTCGAAGCGATTAGGAAACACACTATTTTTATACCTTTCAGAAAATGAAATGGTAAATTAAGTTTGTCACTAATCTCAAAATTGTAAGTCCTTAAAGGAGAAGAGATAGACTCACCAATAAGTACACAAAAATTATCAGATGACGAGCTGAGTTGATTTAGCCATGTCCGCTGTCTTTCTATCCGTTTGTGCATTTAAACGCAAACTAGCCATTGAATTTTTGAGATATATTGATCAAATTTGGTGAGTAGATGTTTTTAGGTGTCCGATTAAACATTTATGGGAACCGGCCGCATCGGACTACTATAGACGATTTTTCATGAAAAAGATTTTTGTCATATCTTCTTAAATTTATCGGATTGAAGTTTAATATTTCATCATATGCTTACGAATATAGCGCATATTATTGTCTGGAAAAATTGTTGAGATCGGGTGTATATATAGCATATGTCCCTCACAACCGATTGTTCAGATGAGAAACGTTTCATAGTTTGTGATCCATTTTAACAGCTAGAGCCTTCAAATTGCACCAAACACTTACGTATAGGACATTCTTTGTTGTCTGAAAAAATTTTATAGATCGCTCGTATATATACCATATATTCCATACAACCGATTGTTCAGATAAGAAGCATTTCGTAAAATCTGCCCCATTTCAACAGATAGGCCCTTCAAATTTCATTAAATACCTACTCATACGTCAATAATTGTTCAGATCAGTGATAGCTATCTAATGCAGACTACAAGAAACTTTTACAATCAAATAAAAATTTTTTTAGTAGGTTATGAAAAAAACCTTATAAATCAAAATCGAAAAAAAGTAAAAGAAAAAAATGAAATTTCGCAGGCTCGAAAATTATGTTTTTGGGTATGCGTAGTGGAACTTTCTTTACCTGAGCCCAAATCCTATCGAAAAATCGATGGCGCGATATCGGTTAATAAACCGACCCAGTCTAATGTGTACTCTCTAGCAAACAACTTTTATTTTAAATTTTATATAAAATCTTTAACAAAATATTCAACGTAGAATAGAAATATTAAAATTTA
Organism: Eurosta solidaginis; assembly: GCF_040869045.1. Classification (NCBI taxonomy): domain Eukaryota; kingdom Metazoa; phylum Arthropoda; class Insecta; order Diptera; family Tephritidae; genus Eurosta; species Eurosta solidaginis. The sequence continues at coordinate 202,571,424 of NC_090323.1, read as the reverse complement.
TTGTCACATTTTATTATTCAAATTTTGTCGCAAACTTTCATTGCATTTTATGTCATAAAGTCAATTTATGTTAAGCAAAAATTCAATAAAATATGCTAAATAGATTTCCATCGAAAATTTACATAATACGCAAAAACTCCTTACAAAAAGATAGCAATAAATATTTTTCACATTTTTTAGTGTTTTGCTACATGCAAAAACCAACCTTTTTTGGCGTATGCTTTCATGGTTTTCCCTTTTTTATGTTACTTTCAGAATTCGTGGAGCGCCAGAAATTATTGTAAAAAGCAGGACGATGCGTCAACAGAGGAACTACAAAAACGCCAAGGTATGCAACATTGTTGTATGTATGTATGTATATTGTTATACTGGTATATAATCATAGATGGGCACTTACGTCTTTCTGTTAAAATTTTATTTTATTATTAACAAAATTAAAATTATGTACAGCAGCGAACAAAAAAAAATAGCAGTGGAAATTTTAATCAAATTATGTCAATTTAGTCAAGTTTTCGTTTTTTATTTTCGATATTTTACGGAAAAACTTCTTTGATTTTTGTAGCTTAACTTATGCTAACCAAAACTGTTTTCGAAAAATTCGAAAAAATTCATATATTCGAGAAAATTTTAAGAAAACTTTGAACTTTTTACTTGATCTCTGAATATTTTTCAGTTTACAGTTTTATAGCCCAATAAATTTTTGTCTATCAAAGTATTTATCTATTTCAGTACATTGTACGACATTTGACATTAGAATTGCACAAAGAAGAAATAGAACAGGTTTTCGGAATATTGATCTAACTTCTTCGGGACTCATTTGGGGTATTTTCGGTTTATTTTAATAACATTTTAATAATGTTTTTATCAATAACAGACCTATAACATTTCAACAAAAAATCGTTAACACTTCCATTATTAATCGAAAACTTTTCGACAACAAATTAATATTTTTTCGAAGAATGTCGCTAATATTCTTAGAACAAGTCGATAACATCGATGACCCGTCTTTAACTTATCGATAATGTTTACTATCGATAACAAATTCATAAAACTCCGAAAAAATTGATAACTCGTTTTTGTTTCATCGATAACAACCTGATCACGAATGGATGACGTTGTTATGGATAATGGCACGATAACACTTCGTTGACAAACTTAACAATTTGTCGAAATAACACCGATTACGCTTCAATTACGAGCATGGATAACATTTTTCCAAAAAAAAAATCGATAACAAATCTATAATTAACCAAAAACTCATCGATTATCTGTCGATAAAAAACCAATAACTCATCGATAATATTCGTTATCGACATCTAGTTTATAACGCTTCGATGATAGATCGATAACTCGTCTATATTTAGCCGACAACACCCCGATAACGAATATATAACAAACCACCTACTTGTTCAAACGAAAGCTCGATAGCCAACCGATCGATTGTCGACAACACACCGATTACAAAACGGCAACTGAGCGATACCTTCTCCATAGTAAATTGTTAACATTTCTATAACAAATTGATATTTTTCGATTGAAATCGATAATATTGCAAAGCCTTGGCCATAATATTTCGATAACAAGTCAATAACCCAACTTTGATGATAACTCATCTATAGCGGTTGTTAGCCATAACAAAACATTTAACACTTCGATAACAAACCGCTAGCTCATCGATAACATATCGATAACAAAGCTCACATTTCACCGGTTCAATAGCAAATTTATATTTGTTTCGATGAAGAATCGATAATTTCTCGAAATAATATTTAGATGACAAACCAATAACTCATAGCAAAAAAATCGATAACGTTTGTAAACGATAACAGACTTATAACACTGCGATAGCAAATCAATAACTCGTCTATACCTCGTCGCTAATGCGGCTATAACAACACAATTATAAACTCTTCAACAACACGCAATCCGGTTTCGGTTTTTACGCTCTCATCTTTCCCGTCCTCTTCATCCTGTTAACGTCACACCCCTTCCACGCATACATATAATTAATTGCCCATACAGCATACAACTTCCTTATATTAAGGTACGTCCACACCGGTAACGAAATAGCAAAGTTGTATAACAATTGTTTTAAAACAACTTACAACTTGTTATACAACCAAGTTATCTAATTCATTTGATCTTTACCGACAACCTCTGGGTAACGTGTAACCTGCTATAAAAACAGAAAAAAGTTACACAACATCGTGTTATACAACATTTTTCAGTTGAATTTCTAACAAGTTATATAACATTGGTTATATAACTGTTTGTAACATGTTTTGTTACCGGTGTGGGCGCACCTTTACGCATAAATTTTGGATTTCCCCATACCGAAAGATGTCTACACATACAAAATTTGTGTCTAATGTTAACATAAAAAGGTTCAGTATTAGTCAAAACTATTTCGTTTATTTTAAGGTCTTGCTTTTGCACTTTTTCCTCACTGCAATGTGCTCATGCGTGATTTGTTTTCCTGTGAACATGTAACTACCTATCTGTAAACAAACATTTATTTATTTGCATACACAATGAAGCTTATACAAACGAATACATTGACAAACATGCCTACATAAAAATGTACCTAAATATATATACATACATAAAGGAAACAACCCCTCCCATCCAACATGAAAATCAACAAGTGTTCAACGGATGCTCTCAAAAACTCAGAACAAGTGTCAAACAACAATGGCGCATAGAGATTATTTCTGTATCAGCATTTTGTGGCATGTGCCGGCACACTGCAACATATTGTGGCAGCTGTTAATTCTACGCCCACTTCATAGCCACTCAACTGCACACTGTGTCATGTTATCTTAATTAAGGATATCGCTTTGAAGGCTTTAGCTTTTGCTCACCTCATTACTCTGTTAAGTAAGCACTTCACTGCTGTGCATGTATTTGTAATGACAAAACTAATTCTTGATGAATGACTGCAGGCAATGCGGTTGCATGATTATGGCTAGCAAATAGGCAAAGGCAAGGCAAATCAGTTCAGGTAACCAATAAAATGTCTGTGATTGTGAGCAAGTTTGACACATTCTTCACTTGTCTTGCTGTGGAGTAGTAAAACTGGCTAAATAATTATGACACTCTTATTGTCAACTCGAGGCTTCCTTATTTCAGATATTTAAATCCAAAAAACAACTAATTCGTGCAAGGCAAGGCAAATCAGTTCAGGTAACCAATAAAATGTCTGTGATTGTGAGCAAGTTTGACACATTCTTCACTTGTCTTGCTGTGGAGTAGTAAAACTGGCTAAATAATTATGACACTCTTATTGTCAACTCGAGGCTTCCTTATTTCAGATATTTAAATCCAAAAAACAACTAATTCGTGCGACGGCAACCCTTCCTCAAGGCCTGTCGTAAATCATGCTAAGTTTGCATTATGGCTTTGGTTTACATACTCCACTGGGGTTAGTTGTGCATACTCTTTATTGTTTTGAACTGAGAAAAGCCTGCTTGATTCCAGATGTTGATGAGAGATTCTATGCCAGATTCTAATGTACACCACTCTTCTCTCGCAATCTACTTGCAAAAATAGTAAATTTGCTAATAAATTGTGTGAAAAAGAGGATTATTGCAAATAGTTTGGCAGAACCTTATGGCCACTTTGTTCCGAGATCAGGCTAGGCAGTTGCGGGATATCGTTAGAATTTTTTTTTGTGAACGTTTAATTTCGGTAATGTTTCGTAACGTTTTGGGATAATTTCGAGATGGTTTTCGCGAACATTTCAGACATAAAGCTTTGCTTTTCTGCTATTTATTCAGATAATTTGGGAAGTGTCGCGAGATTATTTCGGAGTTATTTCGAGATCCGAATTTGAAATTTGTCTCGGGATCAATTTAAGGGCATTTAAGATCATTTTCTTTAATGTTTTCCTGATAACTTTCGAAATCAACTCGGGTCTATTTCGGAATCATTTCAGCATTGGTTTCGTAATATTTTCGAAATTATTATCATTTCGTTCAAATATTTTTTTTTTGTGGTCGTATGGGAAATTTCGACTTATCATTTCAGCATCATTTTGGGAATCAATTCAGGAAATAAATTAGATACAATTATGATTAGCTGCGGTTTTCAGTGGAAAAACCGTGCCTATGTGGCTCTCATGAAACTGAAGTACCATACCTCTTGTCTCAGCTGCACTTTTCTGTACCACTATTGTTGTTGTTATACTAATTCTGCTTCGCCCCAATCAATGGGCCCGATCACTCACAAACTGTCATCAAAATCCTCTAACGGAAGTCCAAGGAGACTGGCAGTTTCAACAAGCGCGGACCATATGGAGATTGGTGTTAGAGACGTAGGTTCCATATTACAATTGAAAAGATGGTTGGTGTTATGTGTGGACATATCGCATTCAGGACATACATTACGTATGTCGGGGTTGGTTCGTGACAAGTAAGAATTTAACATGTTAAAGTATTCACAACGAAGTTGGGCCAGGGTAACTCGTGTCCTCCATTGTAGTGTGCGTTCTTTTTCTGCAAGAGTACGATATATTGATAACAGGGTTCACCGGGCGCGTCCTGGCAAAGGCGTTTACCGAGTCTGTGTGGATTGTGCTCTCCTTATGCTTGTCTGTATCAAATCGCTGTGTTGTCAGATGCTGGATCTCATCATAGTGCTTTAGGAGATGTTCCCTCAATCCCCGTGGAGGCGGGGTTAGATCAAGCAGTTGTTTGCTAAGGTGTCCTGGTTTGTGACAGTTTAGCAAAAACTGCTTGTTGAGCATTTTGATGTGCTCTTTAATTTTGAGCTCTTTGGCCTCACTATGTGGTAAGGGGTCATAAGGGGACATTCCGTGGCAGTTCTGATTGCAGTATTTTGACAGGCTTGCATCCTTTTCCAGTATGTATTTTTATGACCAGGCAACTAAATTAATGATAAGCCGGCCAATTCCTTTGAAATTCGCTGGGAATGTTTATTTATCTTTTCACCTTGTCCTGCCGACAAGCGCCTAGAAGGTGAGAGTATTATCGAGCGTTACCCCTAAGATCTTTCGGTGGCTGAACGTCGGTAGCGTGACACCATCGACGTGAACGTCCAATATTTGCGCCATCTGTTCCTTACACGTCGTACGCAGAGTGAATTTTGTCAGCCATAATACCAGGTTGCGCTAGGTGCAGAAACTAGAAAACTGGGAAGATAGCTGTTTATTTTAAAAACAAACCATCTATGTGGCTGCCGTGATGGTAGCGTGCTCTGCCTAACACACCATAGATCCAGGGTTCACGCGCCGGGCAAAACAACATCAAAAATTTATAAACAAGTTTTTTCAATTAGAAGAAAATTTTTCTAAGCGGGGTCGCCCCTCGGCAGTGTTTGGCAATCACTACGAGTGTATTTCTCCCATGAAAAGCTTTCAGTAAAAACATCATCGGAGTCAGCAGTCCCGTCCAAGCAATTTGTAGAAAAAACTAAAAAGGAGCACAACGCAAATTGGAATAGAAGATCGGCCTAAAGTCTCTTCGGAGGTTATCGCGCCTTACATTTATTTACTTTTTTATTCATCTATTGAAGGACCAGTCCCGTGGCCATAATCGTGCAGTCGTTGTCTTAGGAAATGATTGAATCTCCTTTGTGGATATGTAGAAATGAAACAGAAGCAGGGTGGTGTCCTATCCCTTTGGTAGCCTCTGTTTATGGTTTTGAGATTTCATTCTTAAATTGAACGCTTTCTGACTATTCAGATAATTCGCGGTCCATCTTTTTAGACAAGACGCAAGGTGTGAGCCTTCTTTGTCTTGGATCAGCGTGTCATGGTTGATTGTGTCAAAAACTTTTGACAGGTCAAGTGCCACGAGCACCGTCCTGTGATGGAGTTTTTCTTGATTTAGTACGTTAATTATCTGAGTGGTTATGCTGTTTAGCGCGGTGGTTGTGGTATGCATTTTGCGAAAGCTATATTGAGGGTGGCTAAGTGAAGATTCGTTGTGAAATGAGGGAACAGGACAGTTTCCAATATCTTCGCTAATATCGTACAACTTTCTCATATGACAAAGATATTAAGTGTGGAGGGCTGCTTAAATATTTAAACGCAACGGGATAGATATTGTGATATTGGAACCCACTGTGTCACTTATATTTATTCTTCCTTCTTTTTCGATGCTCTTCATAGCATATTTGAGGAAATTTAATATCAATATAAGTTGCATCATTGGAAGTTCGAGACAGTTTGCCTTATGCAAAAGAAGTGAGCATTCGCTCATTACAGATTTTTAGTGTAAACGAAAGCTGATTAGTTTCTATCGAAAAGTGAACCCAAATGCTGCCTTTTTGGACGTGAGGTCCAGTGAGTATTCATCACAGCAACCAACCAATGCTTCAGAATAGGGCAATGGTAAGTACGAGCATAAGAGCGTTACGAAGCTGCCTTTTGTGAGTCATACGCCTACTTTAAACACAAAATATTTATTTTATTAACTTTTAGGTATAATGTCAATTACATAATTAAATAAACTTACATTTTTTTCGTAATATTGTATATAATATAATATTTAAAATAACTTGAAATTTCAATATTCATAACTTTGGATTGACTACTTTTGGCATTTGTCACGGCAATTGCCAGAAAATATTAATCATTTACTAACGTCAGGGGCCATTTGGTAACTACGTATTTAAAAATAATATGAAGAAATTAAAAAAAAAAAATTGAGCAAAATAATAGCACAAATAATATTTAAGTAATCCATACACCGTTATCGTTGTCGTTCTTTTTTTTTGTAAAAGTTATATGATAGAAATAGTAGCCATTAAAATATAACAAAAAAGCTTAAATATTAAAGTAAAAGTACAGCAGCGAACACAAAACTGGCAGTGGCAGATTAATCCAATTTCGTCAATTAAGTTCTTCTTTTTTTAATTTCGATATTTTAAGAAGAAACCTGTAATAATTTCTCAATTAAAACTTGCAAACCAATCTCAAAACCGTTTTCGAAAAAATTCGAAAAAGATGTTCGAAAATTTCGAACTTTTGCTTTTAAGTTCTCTAAACTTTTTTTTGAGTATGCACTTTTGTAGCCCAATCAGTTTAGTCTAACACAGTACAAATTCGCATTGATATTTATCAACTTTAATAAATTTCAATTAAAACTTGCAAACCAATCTCAAAACCATTTTCGAAAAAATTCTAAAAAGATGTTCGAAAACTTCGAATTTTTGCTTTAAAGTTATCTGAATTTTTTTTTTGAGTATGCACTATTTTGGCCCAATCAGTTTTAGTGTCACAAAGTACGAATTCGCGTTGATATTTGACAACTTTATCCGAAAGGTGTTTCAGATTTTCTTCGACACAAAAAATATGTTTGATACTTTAGAAAGATCTGAGTCACCCTTCGAAAAAAAAAAAAAACAAAAAATTTTTAAAAATCAATACAAATTTTTGAGATACTACTTGTATTTTGTTAATTTGATTGGACTACAAAAGAGAAATCAAAATAAAATTTTCAAAATTTTCGAAAAATTTGTATTAACTTTCGAAGTTTTTCGAAAAGGGCTTTGAGATTAGTTTGCTTCGTTTCAATTACAAAATTCATAGAAACGCTTTCCCAAATATTCGAAAATAAAATGTTAATGGACGTTTAATAAAATTTGCTACTGCTATTTTTCTGTTCGCTACTGTATATAGCTTAGTATTCCAATTTCTTTCAATTTTTTCACTCCTTAACGCTTCACAGCTTATCCTCTAGACTGTCATAATCATAGCTATCAGATTTAAGTTCATCTTCATCGTTGCGCGCATCTGAATCGCCATGTAATGTGGTGCTAGGAACCAATTGCTGCTCTTGGGTTTGACGTTGCTCCTTTGGCTTGTGTTCTCGACCTTCACGTTTCGCTTCTTCGCGCCTTTTTTCATTTTCAACTAACTTCTCATAATCTTTTGTTGGATCGTAAACTTCGAATTCTTCAAATTCGATATCATCGTATTTACGCCTTTCAAAGAGACTCTTATCATTTGCCACATATTGACGTACAACATTTTTATCCAACATCAATGAACTGTTGGTTGTTGTAATAACTGTTGTGACACTACTGCCACGACTACTAGCTACGCTAATACTGCGCGTGTGTGGCTCGGGATTTTCATGTTGATCCACGCGATGTATTTCGACTGGCACCACAATTTGTGCGGGTAGTTGTGTAGAGCGGGGTGCGAGTATAGGCGTTGTTGTTGTTTGCAATTTAGTAGTAGTATCATTCAAATTTTTTGCTTCACTGCCATTAACCAAACGTTCTTGCTTCGTCTCCACATATTTCGTACTCGTTTCCTCCTTAACATCACTGCCGTGATTACCGTCATCATCATTCTCCAGCTTACCGCCGCCAATTTGGTAATCCTTTCGACTTTTCGCCAATGGCATACCCGATTCTAAAACCTTTTTCATATACGCCACTGTAGTTGAAGTTGTTGTTGCTAATGGTTGTGTTGATGACAGCGAAGTGTCGCACTGATTGCCTTTTTCGTTTGCGATAATGGTGGATTTGCTGCTGCTGCCGCTGTCTATGTGCAAGCCCTTTCCGTGCTGCTGTTGCTTCTTGACCATTGTATAAGCCAAATCGACATTTTTATTACGCCGAACTTTCAATGCTCCACCTTCAGCATCTCCAACATCTCCACGCTCCTTCCCTGCAACATTATCACCACCAATCTGGCATTTTCTTTGGTCAACTTTGCTCAAGCGTATATCCATGGCTGAACTTTGAAAAGTTTTTTCATTATACTTCTGTTCATCAGTTTCAGTTTTATTGTTGTCCTCGTACGTGCGCTTGTTTTTGTTGCTTACCACTTGCTGTATTTTAGCCGAATCATCATCTAAGGCGTATGTCGTCATAGGCACATTTATGTGATTATTTACAGTCACTTGTTTGATGGCGTCACTCATTTCAATAGCTGTCAAGGCTTCTCCATCATCCAACAACAATTTCCTTGCTGTCGTTTGATTGTTAATCGTTAGTGGGTCTTCTTTGTCCACGGCATTGTGGCACGTGCGATGTCGTGTACATTCAAAATGATGAACCATCTTTTTAACGACCTCCGTCTCATCAGCGCCAGTTTCAATAATTTCGGCGCCAGTGCCTGCCAACTCCAGACGGCTGCTACAACTGTTTGATTTCACAAGTTTGAATTTGATACCTGCGGAGGAGAAAGGAGATGTAATGAAATTAGATTCGTTAAAGTGATGTAATAACAGTTGCTGTTATTGGTAGAGTAGTCTGCAAAGTTTATGTCCATACTCATATACCTAAATATACAGGGCCCTTCAGGTATTTAGGAACACAAAGATAGCGTTGAAATTTGTATGTACTTCTAAAAAATATTTCAAAGCCCTGAGCTACTCGAGGCTATGCAGTTATTACAGCTAATACTGGCATTTCACATATCTCCAACTGAAAAACGTATATCGACAAGACCGAGAACGAATAGATTCTGCAATGAGAAACAGTGTGGCTATGGGGGTATCTAAAGCTGGCCCTGCGGATGCAACAACTGACCGCTTTTCGGCACATTGTTCCTTCAGAAGATCTATTGAGCGAGGTTCCGACAGGGAGGGACTGGAAACGAAATGAAATATTTGTTTTTGTTTTCTTGTTCTTGTTTTGGTTCTTGTTCTTGTTCTTGTTCTAGTTCTTGTTCTTGTTCTTGTTCTCGTTCTCGTTCTTGTTTTTGTTCTTGTTCTTATTCTTGTTCTAGTTCTTGTTTTTGTTCTTGTTCTTGTTCTTGTTCTTGTTCTTGTTCTTGTTCTTATTCTTGTTCTTGTTCTTGGTCTTATAGGCTTTTTGTGTTTACTTTTATTCTTGTACAAAAAAAAAAAAAAACAATTTCCTTAGGTTTAGGGAAGTACTCCGTAAATCACCAGCTCATTGCCAGATATGAGACTGGCATGCTTCGGTAGTAGAACCTTTTGGTAATACCCCCATTGCCCTGGACCAGTTTTATGACCCTTTGAACTCGTAGGCCTTTGGATTTTCCTCACCTCTTATAACGGACGTGCCTTACTGCGGGTATATTCGAATTGGACTGCGGTATTGGAGGAGTTGTCTTCTTTAAAAAGATAAGGTCTGATCTGACAATCTGTTCTAAAAACCATCCAGTGTCTTCCAAACAGAGGCATATGGATGAAAGAGGGCATTTGACTTCCCGTTATAAAATTCTATACGCGGTCCCAGTGATGTCATATATATCTGGGGTTGCTATATGAAACAGTTTCTCTTTACAGAAATATCGACTGCAAGCGAGCGAACTAGAAATGTTTGGGGCACAGTTAGACATTAATTACTGCGGTAGCCATGGTACATCACTCATGGTATTAGGTTAGTCTCAGTTAAGTTGGATGGCGGATGTGCGGGCAAAAGACAGCTAACTTGCGCCCATTTGAAAACGCACCGATGAAACGGGCTTTCAATTATGTAGCGAATCGTTAAGTTCCAATGATAAACGTACAAATAACGCACATGGAAATCGCACCCTGAAAGTCGTATATGTTCCGATCGCGATATTTATACCTGCTCTGCTCAAAAGTTGGACTATCTCATAATAAAACAGCTTGCACAGTTGGCACTGTCTAATATATTAATGCACTCCAATATCCCTGTATAAATGAGCTATAGAAGAGCTAAATAACTCTGCCGAGAACAACCTTTATAGTAAAAACCTTCGCCTGGATGGTGTAGCGTGATCGGGTAGCCTAAATTTTCGGGTGACACCGAGCACAATGCAGAATACACAGGCACAGCTATAAAGCAGAGTTCGCTAGTTTCGACTGAAAATTGCACATTGTACCACTCAGCGCAATTCAACCTAAGATACACGAACCGGTGCAATGGAACCAATCGATCATACTAAGCTACGCCCAGCGGGTTAGGGGGTTAGAACATACCCAAGGGGGTGGTGTAGCGCAACCCTTTCAAGGGGTGTCCAGCGCAATATATAGCTTCTCCGACCCAATTGTCAACCTCACCTACCCGTGGCGAGTCCAGTTTCATTAACAGCCGAGGCTCTGGCGACCGCGAACTCCTCATGGATCTAGGGGGTGGGAGGGCGGTATGGCCTAGAAGGTCGCATGTGGTCATAACAAAACGTTCCCGAGATGATAGGGATTGGTACCGGAACGTACCGGCTCTACATCCGGAAAAGGACCATCAACATCGATAACACTCCGCAAGGCTTTCGGGGAGTGTCCTTAACACTAAAACAACAACAACAACAACAGTATATTAAGCTTAAATGGTAACTGCGGTTTTCTAGAAGTTGAGCCGGCGCTTCTTTATAATATTGTGGAAATATTCTTCGAATCGTTAGCCTGTATTGCACTTTGGACCGTTTGCCACTGTTGCCACGATAAACACACTCCACGAATGTTTTGGGGAGTTATATCGATATAAGCAATATTTTTTTCCACTTTAAGGTATTTGGCTGACCATTTCGTCAATGATTTGATATAACCACGCCAAACTTCTCTACCTGAATAGTTGACATATGGAAAAAAGAAAGGCGTGGAGGAAAGAGTCTTTGGTCCTGTAGTCTGAAATTTAGGTATCCGTACTTAAACACTTACCAACGAAAGTAAGGAATTCGGGAGGTCAAAGAGGCTGACCCCGAGCGGTCGATGCTTTTATTACTGCATTGATAATTTCCTTTAGTTCTGGCAACTGGATCCGCCTACGAAGTCCAGCCTGATGCAACTCCTTCTTTAATTCGGGAACCTTCCGTGTGGCGTGAAACAATGGGCTCTGTAGTGTGTAAGAATCGAATAAGCCGCCTAACAAAAGTTTCCGCAATTTTTGTAGGCACAGATCCAGAATAAAGCAACAACTCCCGTTCAGTATTCGCCGCTTTACAACCGTCAACCGGATGTGGATCGCCCGTACAACAATTCAATTGTTGTCACACTGCGGTATGTCTGTGCCATGCACGGATCATTAATCAATGTATTGGTTCGAAAGTAACTGTTGGGAGAACCTGCTTATCTGGTCAATGCAAAATGTACTCATATAGGGAATTTCTGTCCTGTGGAACAATTTTGATTCAATCAAGGTCGAGTAAAACTGCCCTACTCGTCACTTTGGAATGCCCTTGCTGTGAATCATAAAGCTTTTGTAGTCGTTGAGCAATAAAACCACTTTGATAAGCGTAGAATATCCGCAAATCTTCGGCCGACGAATCTATATACTTCATGAAATTTGAGACAGTCTTATTATGACTTGATTTTTATAATCCTCCTTGCTTCTCAAACAGCAGGTATGTTCACATGTACAGGAATGAAGCGAATATCATCTAATAGCCTCCTATAAATGGCCTTCTAAGGATACTTTTTGTTATCACTACATATTTTGCGACGCAACTAACATGTTTATTTGTAGGTAACATTAGCAATATGTGGCTTCTCCTGCCCAATTTGAAACATCATCTACCCATGGGAGAATCCTGTTTACTTGGTAGGCGAGGCTCTGGCGACCACAAGTCCCTCACGGTAGGAGGGGGTGGGAGGACATAGAAGGTTCAACCTGCTCATATTGAATAGTTGCCTCGATAGTTGGGCTAGTACCTTAATAGCGCGGAACATACGAGATTAATATCCCGTAACGGACCCTCGACATCGATAAAACTTCTCAAAACCTGATCGCTACAAGAAGAAGACCTAACTTTGCAACACTTGTAGCACCACCATATATACATATATAGGAAACTTGTGCCAAACATGTAGTTTATAGCATTTCACGCCCTCAAATACACGACACATCCCATAACTAATGCCCAGTCATATCCACTTACTTATAATTAAGTTGTAAAACTTACCAAAATGCACCAACGAACTTTCTCTATTATCATTGTCAGCTGCTGTTGTCATTGTTTTGCTTTTGTTGTTGTTGTTTTTCTGTTGTATTCCATTTTGTTGTTTTGCAAAGTTTTGTTTCAATGGCTGTGACTGTGGTTGCGGCTGTTGGTTTGTACAATCTTTTGGTGGTTCACAAGCATTATTGCTCTCAATTTGTCGTACTCGTCGCCTTGTCAACGTCATTGTATTTGTATTCCCTGAATTGGCATATACGCTATCGTTGTTGATGCTGTTGATGTTGGCGCCATTATGAACGCCGCCCCCACAATGTAGTGGATCCGGTGAAGTGCTTTGTAATACTCGTCCACCATAGTAAGTTACTGTCGAGCCACATTCTCTTATCTTCTCGAGTACATCCTGTGGGTGATGAATATAAAAAGGTGAATGTTATTGTGTATGTGTGTTTTATGTTGGTTTAATACTTGTTTGCGCTGTACTTAGAAGTACATATGTACATACATTGGAAGATAAGGGGACAATATACAAATGGTTTTAATTTATTTAAGTTGACAAATTTTAAATGATATTGTTGCTTTTGAAACAAATGTTGATTTTGGTGGAATGAGTTTTGGACAACAATTACTATTACAAAATATATACAGTGTAGCTATTTGGGTGTATATGTAGTTTGTTTAGGCTGTCCCCATTCATCCGAAAATTTTCATTTTATGAATTTGTAAAAAATTTTCTGGTATGTAAGCATCTTTGTATACGTTATGCGGAATAAGCGTAAGTATTCATGTATACAGTGTAGTGTTTGGTAGTGGTGTGCTATTGTAAAAAGTTTTGGGAAATTCCTGATTATTTTGCACCTTCTGTTAACTTTCGAATCGCTGAACTGTCGAATAAATAACTCCAATATTCAGTATGGCAAAGTGGTCTTTATTTACAACTTTACTGTGGCAGCAGTACTTAACAATTACAATTATCGCATACTTCACTAATGGCGTGTTTAAATCAAACTGGGTTTTTATTCCTCAGCTTGCGCTGGTTTTATACTCTCGGATACCTCGTTCACCCATTGCTCGCAAGGTCTAGATTTTTCACGAACAGATGCTTAGCTATGTTCCCTTTCAGGGTTGCCTCTAATTTAAATTTTTAGTAACCAGAATTTTCCAAAAAGTAACAAACAGTGGAAAATGGTAACCAAACCGAAAAAGCTTGCGTTTTTGCTGGCAGCATTGATTTATTTTGTTTTAGCGCGCATATAACGTAAACAAAATACACAGTTAGAAACAAATTAAGAATTCATCTTTGTTTAACATAAAATTTGGTAAAACAAAAACATAAAATCATGTTATTACACATGCCGTGAGAATGAAAAATAACTTTTTTACATTAGATGTAATTACATACCTAAATGTGTAATGAGATCAAAAGCAAATGCAATTGCTAACAATAATAATAACATTCGATCAAAACTAATTTTTAGCCGACCATACGTAATTCTTTTCATTTCTTTTTCGACACTACTCTTTTGATAGCATTATGCTGTTTATAGTTTTAAAATCTAGATTATTTCTTAGCTTCGTTTTAATTAAAGCTAAGTCGGAAAACTTTCTTTCTGCCGCCACAGGTCTCTCACAATCCTAATCTTTTAACATGAAACTTTTTCCCAAGCAAACCGATAATAACCAGCGATGACAAGAATTTGGCAAAAACCGAACCTTGAATTTGCGATAACGAATATCTACAGATGGCGATGTCGCCGTTATACATATATGCTACACCATCGAATTTTAAATGAAATTTCCTTTAATATATCAAAATCACTCTACATGTTACTCGTTGCAAAATAAATCTAGAAAATATATTTTATAGGTATCAAAGTGGAGAGTTTTAACGGTAACCAAAATAGGCAAGCGGTTACCACGTAACCAAATGAAATTTCGATAACCAAATTTGGTAAAAAGTAACCAAAAACGGCAACACTGTTCCCTTTATGTATATGCTATTTACATTTCTCTTTTAGTAATATGCCTGTGTACTTGTGAGTAATAACTTCTGCTCTTTGCTCCCAACTACACATATGTATGTAAAATAATCTATTTGTGGTTAGTTTAGCGGTTTACATGTATGTGTAGCAGCTTCTCATTGATGTTGATGTGCATTTTTTACTAGCAGCATAGTGATGAATAGAACTGCCAATATTCACCACCCTATATTAGAAAATACAGAATGTAAGGTTAAGATATGGTAACGGGAATAAAGGGAACGAAAGCAAGGGAACGGATAGAAAATGATAAAATAGAAAAGGCAATGGAAACTTGAACCGTATGCGGACATCATGTTATCGATTTGTTATCGAAGCATTAACAGGTTTTTAACGATGACTTTTTGGTTTGTTATCGAAAAATGAAATGACTGCCTATCTTCGAGGAACTCCTCCATAAGGCTTCGGGGAGTGTTTAAAAACACAGCAAAAAAAAAAAAAATTATGTAAGGAGGCGATAACCTCCGAAGAGATTTAAGGCCGAGCTTCTCTTCCAATTTGCGTCGTGCTCGTCTTATTTTTACCTACAAATTGTCTGGATGGGACCTACTTGCTTTGTGCCGACTCCGAGCGGGATCTGCAAGGCAGATGAGTTTTCACTGAGAGCTTTTAATTGCAGAAATACACTCGGAGTTCTTGCCAAACACTGCCGAGGGGCCACCCCGCTTATAAAATTTTTATTCTAATTGAAAAAACTTGTTTCTAAAATGTTTGATGTAGCTTTGCCTGGGGCGTGAACCCAGGATCTCCGGTGTGGTAGGCGGAACACGCTACCATCACACCACTGCGGACATAGCAAAAACAACAACATATTATCACTACATATCCTTAGAAATACGTCTTTGGCATCACGGAACCGACCATAATACACTGTGGTAACTTTTTTCTCGGATGCTTTAAGGTACAACTCATATACCTTCGACAGGCATGATGGTAGGCTTATAGATTTAAGTTTTTGCTCGTGTAGAGGTAATTTGACCTTTCGATTGCCTACTGATTCCAAATTATCACGCGCTGACAAGACTGATTCTCCATTGGATTTCCAGGCCGACGTTATTCCCGCTGTAAATAGAAGCTTCCCGATAGACACATTTATCTTTTGTCATTGCGTAACAAGTCACGCTAGTTATCCCTTTTTAACTAACGTCAATCGGGAGTACGCCTAGTCTCTTCCTATTCAGTGGAAGTTTCAGAGAGCTCAACCTAGCAGCGCACGAATGCGGCTTTGTTTGTTTGACAATACGTAATGTAATAAGTACTTCGGTGTGCCCTCGTTCACTGTAAGAACCACTTTTTTCGCCTTTTTGTCCAAGCCTGAGTGGAAAAGACTTACCACGGATCTGCTGCCAAGATTATCCCTTTCAGCTATGTAGTTTCCCTATCAGGGGAAATGTTTTCCAGCATTATTATATTTCGATGGTTCGGAGAGACCATTCCCAAACTTATGGAGCTAAAGGTACAGCTGAAAGCCATTGGCAGACTCGTACATTGTCGCAGATACATTTTATATAAGCGTGTATCACTTTGATGCCTTTCGGGGCTGTACTTGGCGATGGCTACGTATTTAGCTTTTCTTTTATTTTTTCCCGACTTGCCTCATCTATCGCATATGTTGTTGTTGTTGTTGTAGCGATAAGGTTACTCCCAGACGGCTTTGGGGAGTGTTATCAATGTGATGGTCCTTTGCCGGATATAGATCCGGCACACTCCGATACCACAGCACCATTAAGGTGCTAGCCCGACCATCTCGGGAACGATTTATGTGGCCACATTAAACCTTCAGGCCATTCCCTCCCTCCCACCCCCAAGTCTGTTAGTGAAACAGGATTCGCCGCGGATAGGTGACGTTGACAATTGGGTTTGGAGAAGCCATATAGCAAATATCAATAAGAACGATTAAGCTGGAGTTGCCCAAGTTCTTAGGTGCTACTTTACTGTCCACTATTCCCAAATATTGCTTTGTTACAATCATTGAGTATTTCAAGTATTCTTTATTATTTTAAACTCAAACACAATCGAATCTGACTTTAGTTCATACAAATTCATTCCCAATCAATAAGCTTGAAATGAATTCAAATTTATGTAACTGAACTCAATATTTGAATAACAATAAGAATTTAGGGGCAGTGAAGAGAGATAATTAAGCATCAAAGCAGCTTTTCGTGCGATATTTGCTTTTCATTTTTAGTCCAATGGACTTAATGAGTATTAGCAGCAATTTTACTGCTAACGGCAGTAACTTATAAAAGACCAACCGAAAGCTTCAGCAGAAATGTATTACAAGTAATTTTCTTCCTTTACCACAAAGCTTATTTCCGACTACTTCTTAGTCTTCATTTACAAAAGCCCTTAGCGACACATTTGCACATCTGTCTTCAAGAATTCATTGTAAATCTTGCTGATGATGCGCAAAAACTCTACTAAGAACAAAACGAGAAAAATATGCCTCACGTAATGCAGCAATTCAAGCGCATGAAGTAAGCTTAATTGAGTCAAATAAGCGCAGTCATAAACTGGCAGAGTAATGTCTCAAATGGGCGTTGCACAGTGGGCGATTTGCACGAGCTAACGGCATGCAATTAAAAACATCCAAAGTAAATTAGATTAGAAACCGAGCTGTTTTCAAATTTCTCAAAAAATCTTGAAACTAATAAGATATTTTTAAATTGAAAATAATTTTTTTATCAATATCTTTTTTTAAATGTTTTTTTGTTTTTAATTAAAAAGTTGTTTTAGAAACCAATTTCTTTACTAAAAATTTTTTTTAAATATTCTAAAAAAATTTGCTTAGATTTTGTTAAGCTCTTTTGACCATAAGCGTTGGGTGCAAATAAAAACAACTTGTTTCAAATAAAATCTTAGTAAGTGCTATAAATAAATTGACCGGAAAATTATATAATTCTAAAAAAAATTTTATTTCCTTAAAATAAATTTTAATCTAAAAACTCAAAAAAATATAAATATTTTTTAATCGTTTAGTAAAAAATCTATTTTTTTTTATTTAATAATAATAAAGCTGTTTTTTATTGTTGTTTTATAATTTGGGAAAATTTTAAACAACGTGAACTCAGTACGGACAAGGCGACAGCTGTTTCGATTATACCTTGTAAATCTCTTCAAAGACTTTTTTCCGGAAGTGGGATTCAAACCCGCACTCCTTGGTTGATGTGTTACAGACGGATTCAGCCACTTTAACTATTGTGGGATTGCGGGTTTGAATCCCACTCCCGGAAGAAATGGCTTTGAAGAGATTTACAAGGTATAATTGAAACAGCTGTCCGTCTTGATGTCATGCCCAAATCCATAAATAAATTAAAAATTGAAAATGGATTCAAATAAATGTTATCATACTACAAGTAATAAGGGCAGTCCCCCTAAAAACCCATAAACTAAAAAAATTTTTAGAATAAATGTTTTTATATTTTGAATAAAAATTTGGAAAAATTTTAAGAATTTCAAATTCGAAAAAAAAAATTAAGAATTCACAAACTGTTTTGAAAAATAAAGATAATAAAATATTTTTTTTTTTGATCAATTCATATGATTACAGTTAAAACTACTTATCGAGTATACCAACCTTTCATATTTCATAAATAAAAGTTTTTTTTTTGTATTTCTTTTCTTTTTTTTTAATTTTAAGGAAATCTCAAATTTTAAAAATATTTTGAAGAAAATTAAAAATTTATGTATGTTTGTTTAACGGTGTGTTCAGTTTATACTTATATTTAAGAATTCATTAGCTTAACACCGGCTTATAATAATTGAATTTCAATTATTATGTTTTCTAAGAGAAACTGAAAAGAAAGAAACATTTACTGGCATATTGCGATGGAACCATTTCGAAAACCGCCAACGTAATCATCATCAGGCAATTTTTGTAATGTTATCGAAGGTTTCACCGGGATTCGAACCGTGAATCACATGGCGAAACTTCACACAACTAATATAGAGACAAAATGTCTCAATTGTGTTGTTAGTGTAGAATTGAGAAAAACTGAATTAAGTATGAAAACAAATACCAGCAGGATAGCCTAGTGGTTAAAGGCAACTGCAGTTTCACCATGTGATTCACGGTTCGAATCCCGGTAAAACCTTTGATAACATTACAAGAATTGCCTGATGATGATTACGTTGGCGGTTTTCGAAATGATTCCATAGCAATATGCCAGTAAATGTTTTATTCTTTTCAGTTTCTCTTAGAAAACTTAATAATTGAAATTCAATTATTATAAGCCGGTGTTAAGCTCATGAATTCTTAAATATAGGAAATTAAAAATATTTTTTTAAATAAATATTCATTGAAATTCAGAAAAACACTTAGAGTGTAGGGAAAGTTTTTAAAGAATAAAAAAAAAAATTTTCCTAAAAATTAGTATTAAAAAATCTATTTAAAAAAATTTTGTTTTTGAAACCTGTTTTTAATTCTCAGAATTTTTCGCAAAATGAAATTCACATGCAAACTATAATATTTAAAGAGATGGCAGAATAAAATAAAATGAACAAACTGCATACAGAAAACAGAAAAAAAATTTAAAAAAGCAGGAACAAAATTTCCGGATTTTTTCTTCTGAATTTTCAGAACGCATAGGAATAGAAACAGCCAAAAATTATTATTGGGTGCATGCTGGAGAATTATTAACTACCAAAATTAATGAAATATCTCGCAATTTTTTTTCGAGAAAGATTTGTGTATTCATTAATTTTTCTTAAATAGTGAAGGGAAAATAATTTTTTTGCCATGTTTTTTTTTTTTTTCAAATAAAAATTTAGAAAAATTGTAAAATAGCTACGAAAACAAAATTAATTAAATCCAAAACCGTTTTCAAAAAATGTTTTTTTTTTATACCCAGCTGTACTTGTACACAGGGTATTATAACTTTGATTGGATAACGGTTGGTTGTACATGTATAAAGGAATCGAGATAGATATAGAATTCTATATATCGAAATCATCAGCATCGAAAAAAAATTTGATTGAGCCATGTCCGTCCGTCCGTCCGTGTGCCCGTTAACACGATAACTTGAGTAAATATTGAGATATCTTCACCAAATTCGGTTCGGGCTTATCTTGGCCCAGAATAGATTGGTGTTGAAAATGAGCGAAATCGGATGATATCCACGCCCACTTTTTATATATATAACATTTTGGAAAACATAAAAAACCTGATAATTTAGTGAATAATATACCTAGAACGTTGAAGTTTGACGTGTGGACTGATATTGAGACTCTTGATAAAAATTTGAAAAAAAAAAAATTTTAAATGGGCGTGGCACCGCCCACTTGTGATAAAATCAATTTAAAAATATTATTAATCATAAATCAAAAATCGTTAAACATATCGTAACAAAATTCGGCAGAGCGGTTGCCTTTACTATAAGGAATGCCTTGAAGAAAAATTAACGAAATCGGTTAAGGACCACGCCCACTTTTATATAAAAGATTTTTAAAAGGGTCGTGGACGAATAAATTAAGCTATATCTTTGCAAAAAAGAGTTTATATCAATGGTATTTCATTTCCCAAATGAATTTGTAACAATAAATAGGAAAAACTTCAAATTTTAAAAATGGGCGTGGCACTAAGCAATTTTCTATGTTTCGGGAGCCATAACTCGAAGAAAAATTAACGATCGTAATAGAATTGGGTACACAAATTTTCCCTATAGCAGGAAATATTTCCAGAAAAAATGGACGAGATCGGCTAAAGACCACGCCCACTTTTATACAAAAATTTTTAAAACAGTAAAATTTTTGAAAATGTGTGTGGCACCGCTCCTTTTTTGTCTAGGCAATTTTCAATGTTTCGGGAGCCATAACTCGACGAAAAATTTGCTGCACATGTATGCCTTTTAACAGGAAATATTTTCAGTAAAAATGGATAAAATCGGTTAAATCGCCTTCTTTTATATAAAAGATTTTGTAAAAGTGCGAAGATGCAGGTAATAAGGTATTTCTAGTAAAAGTTGGAAAATGTCGTTAATAACCCTGCCCTTTTTATATAATAAAGGTTTTTAGTACAATGACACTTGCCTGTTTATGTTTACTGTTCTGTTATGTCTTTATTTTAAAACAAACAGTAGGGAAATCCCCATATCTGAAGGAAAACTGCATTATTACCCGCTCAAGGTCATTGGTGTTAACCTCTGTATCCTTTTTGCTTCTTTTAAACGAAAATTAGTTCAAAATAGATCCATATGCATACGCAAATGTATTATTGCGCAGCCTTGTAACACTATTAAGCACACAAAACAAACAACAACAGCATTTCAAGTGTACAGCTGGGTATGTAATGATCGGTTTCATCCGAACTTAGACTTCCTTATATGTTTTAGTTGTTTGTCGTTTGAGTTCTTGGATTTTATCCGAGTTTCAAAGAAATGTATTAGAACAAAAACTTCTTCTAGTTAACTGATTTTTAAAAAACAAATATGTATAAAAATAATTTTTTCTCAAAAAAATTTTGTTCCTCTTCAAACAACCATTTCCTTTTTAAAGGAATAAAATTATTAGAAAAAATTATATTTTTTTTAATTTGGAAATATTCTGTGGTAAATTTTTAGTTGGTTTGAGCAAAAAAAAAGGTTTTTATACGAACATAACAAAATCAATAAAAAGTCAAATAAATTTGTTTCAAGCAAACAATGTCGAAGATTATGTGTAGGTCTTACATCCTTAGACTAACAAAGTTGCTTCTATCATAAAAAGAGAGGACTGTAGACTCATGACTGGTATTCTGACTGGACACTGTCTTCTGGCGTCAGATGCCTTTAAATTAGGCTTGCTCGCATATGTAGGAAGTGCGGTTGGAGGGGGAAACGATCGAGCACGTTCCGTGCTCGTGCCCTGCACTTGCCAGGCTAAGACTCCAGCTATTAAGGTTGATACAGCTGTCAGATATAGAAGCAGCAAATGGCTTAAGTCCTAGGAAGCTTCTAGTATTTGCCAAGAGGACGGAGTTATTTTATAACATAGGTCCTGGTTTTTGATACGGGTTTTCAGTTTGGTCGTTAAAATAAACTTCTGGTAACACTACGGACTCAATCAGTCTAGGTGAGGTCCTCATGGACCGGCCAGTTCAACCTAACCTAAACATTGTTTTTTTAATGTAAGAAAAGTAAATCTTTTTTAAAAATTAGAACTATTTTTTTTAAGAAAAAATTTATAAAAAACTATGAAAAAATTTCGAATCTTGGTGGCAAAACTAGGTTTTTTAACTTCTTGATTTTACGGGTTTCGAAAAAACTAAATTTATAAGAACACACTTCCGGTGACACTGGAAATTAATAACTTCTATATAACTTTCTTTTTGAAATTTAGAAAAATCTGTAATTTAAGAACTAAATTTAAAAAAAAAAAAATCCTTAATGAAACCCCTGAGTTATTCATGTTTACAAATAAATTTTAAGAAATAAAAAAAGCTAAAAAACAATATATATAAAGAATACTTTAAAAAATAATTTTTGCCGAAACCTCAAAAATTATTAAAAAAAAATTTATTACAAAAAAAAACAACAGTTATTACATGTAAACTTTTTTTAAACTCTTACATCTCTTGCAAATTTCGAGAAAAAAATCAAGAAATCGAAAAAATTCAATCCATAGCAACCAAAGTTAACTAGAAATCTTCACAAGGACTTTATCGAAATTTAGAAAAGATCTAAAAATCCATGTAATGTGTGAAAGTAATATTTTTTTCTCATGAAAACTAAAAAAAAAAGAAAACAATATCTCGATATCTCAGCCGTCAGTTCTGACAAATAAAAATTTTTCTAGAATCTTTCTTCTTCATAGCCATAGATGTTTCGTAAATTAGATATGTTTAACCATAATCGAATGATCGAAGAACCCGCATTCCGGAATTGTTGTATTTGTAATCGAATTTGAAATTTTTCGATTTATAACATTTCTCTCATGTTTCGCTACCAGTGGTCGGAGTATTTAAAACTGTTGCCTACTAAATTTTCGGAGTATATTTTTTCTTCCTTTTTGAAAGCGGGGAACAACTAACATCAAATTGATTTGGTGGATTGGCAAAGCTTTCGATTGTGTTTTTGCCATGAAATGTATCTCAGCAAAAAAGTTATCTGCCTTATTAGATGCACATGGAGTCGGCCTAAAACGTGTAGGATGACCGGGCAGATTCCTGTAGGAACGAAAATGGCGACCTGGTAACTGACGTACAGAGTGTGGGGGAAGACGAACCCGATACCCCGATCGCCGATGATGAAAAACACTCCCGGGCATCCAATATCACGGCTAAAAAATCACAAGGTGCCAAGTAATGGCGAGATACCCGCCGGGCTGTTCAAACAGGGAGGCGAAGAGTTGGTATAATATAAATAAGCAAAAAAAACGTGGGCCTTGCAGTAAATTTGGACCAGATGAAGTACTTGCTGTCATCGCGGCCTTTGCAGCTCACTGTTGACGGATATAAATTCGAGACTGTGAGGTATTTCGTTCATTTGGGAAGCAGCATTAAAAGCAAAAACAATGTCGGCCTAGAAATCAAACGGAGAATAACTCTTGCCAACAAGTGCTTCTTTAGGCAATTGAAAAGTAAATTCCTCTCTCGACGAACAAAATTCTCGCTATACAAGTCACTCATCATACCTGTCCTGATGTATGGCTCTGAATCATGGAAGGTGTCGAGAGAAGATGAGACGGCTCTTGGAGTATTCGAGAGAAAAGTTCTCTCGAAGGTTTATAGTCCTATGCGTGATGTCGACGGCGAGTATCGAAGGAGGTGTAATGAGCTATATGATCTTTACGCAGACATGACGGTAGTGCAGCGATTGAAAACCCAAAGGCTTCGCTAGGTGGGGCATGTTATGCGGATGAACGAATATGCTCCGGCAGTTTGTAAACAGAGGAAAGATAAAACTGTGAGTAGAATGTGAAGAAACATGTCTTAAGGCACGAAAAACGAATTCACGTCATTTCATCCAATCGTCACATGTAAACAATCAGCTTTTCATACGAATATAATAAAAACTTCAACCGAAACATATTAGGTAGTAATACTATTTAGTTTTCAACTCGATCCAAATAAACCTTTGAGATAAAAAAATGTAGTAGGAGGTAAGAGCGGAGCAAAATACTCCGATTGGAATAAAGTCTGAACACTGGGTCAGCAATGAAATTTATTTCACAGCTAACTATGATTTTGTGCTCTCTCATATTTTAATGCGGGATCTGTTTATTGGTTCATGATGTTTAACCGTTTTTTTTTGTTTAGAAATTCTTTTTTTTTAACAAACTTTTTTTCTTTAAATTATTTACTTTTGATTCAGTATGAAGCGATTTGCCGTCCTTCTAATTTCTGCGTTGTTCCTTATTCAATACAATTTATCGATCCGCCCTGTTTGATATCTAACAGCTGTTAATATATATTTAGGATAAGTTAATAAACATCGATTACAAGATAACTGAAATATCTGGTGTCGATAGAAAAAAATCGGGGTTTGCTCAACTTTAAAAGTTAAAGTTCTTGCAAAAATCGACCACCGTACGCTACCGAATTTAACAAGCTTGCAGAAATGTGTGCCATATAAAGAATAAATCTATATTCCTATATGTATGGTTGTAAGCAAGTATGGCGCGAACATGAAAATGAAGCAGTCACGAAATTTGTATATTCTCCGCATGCCTCTCTACCATTTACTAACCTGCTCATTCAAGTTTACATCTTATCTATCACCTCGTCATCTACCCATTAAAACTGAACTTACCTTGCTTACATAATGCGATTCGCCAACCACATCATCAAGGTCTTCATCATCGGCATCCTCATTGTCATCCGTTTCGGCCAACTGTGCAGCATCACTAAAACGATTATTTCTGCCTTCACTTACAAAATTTCTTTGTTGTTGTTGACTTGCATGCTGCTCATAAATATCGGTCACGCGGTAAGTAGAGTCATCACCAACACCACCACCATGAATAGCTCTACTGCCACTGCTACTGCGTGGACGTGGCCGTGGACGTGGTTGTACTTGTACTTGTCGTCCTTCCGCTGCCATACAAGTATTTGTCTCAATACGTTCCTCTTCCAACTCGCCATTTCGCATATTTTTTTCATTATGCCTTTGTACAACCTCTTGTACATGCACGCCCTTTAAGGTCTTGTCCTCATCAGCAGCATTATGCTTTGCGGTTGTATCTGCATCCGTACATTCACAAGGTGATGACAAATCACCACTAGAGATACCACTCGATAAGCTGGATGTATCCCATTTGCGTGCTGTAACATTCGCCTTTGTGTTAATCTGTTGTTGTTCTAGTGGTTGTTGTTGGTGATTGCGATGCTGCTGTGGCATATGACCGTAGGAAGTATCTATGGTAAGATAGCGATATTTACGAGCACGTCTTGCACGCGGACTGGGTAGTTGAGTGGCAGCGCTACGTTCCACAAACGAGTGGTCATCAGTTGGCGTCTTTGAGCGCACTTGTATTCCACCACGCGGTGTGGGTAAAATATTTTCTTCAAAGAATTTGCGTACATTACGTACTATTTCAGGGTTCGGTAGCTCCTCCTCGTAGAGTTCACGATTAACGCGCACGGGTTGATAGAAGAAATGCCGCTTAATGCCACCTGATCCGCTGCCGTTAGTAGCGCCACTACCAACTTCATGACCGCCAGTAGTGTTCGGGCCAAAACCGCCAAACAATTTATCCCGCCCGCTCGCGCCTTCTATAGCATTATCCGCTTTTGCATTCGCCTGCACCTTAACATTCTGCTGGTGCTCAACTTTTCTCGCATCTGACTCTTTACTCATCGCTATATTTTTGTTCGCATTTACGCTCTGTGTCATTTTCTCCTTTGCGCTCGCTGTTGGCGCTCCTGCTGCTATCGTAAGTGGCTGTTCAATCTTAGTACGCACTGGCTCTACGATTACTACGTTATTATTTGCCAACAACTCTTGAAAGCTATACTCCTGCAAGTATTGTATGAGTCCATCGAATTGCGCTTCTTTCTTGCTACGCGGCACCATATTGCTGCGCAGTAGCTGCTGAGATTTGAGTACCTTGTAACGTATATGATCGAATTGTGGTACGCCATTGACATCATTAGCCAATGCCGCTGCATCTGCAGAATCGGGTGGCACAGTGCTAACAATAGTGGCTGTCTTATCGCCTTCAAGCTCAACTATTTCAATAGAAGGCATAAAACTGGCGAATTCATCATGATGCGCGAAGTTTGGTGGGCCTAGTCTGGGCGGTTTGCTTAATTGATTAACTGCTCTTGCTTGAGGTTGTCCCTGTATCTCCGACGCGCCTAAAATGAAGTGGCGCGGTTCGGGGTACGGTTTTTCCTTTACAGGTTGAGGTTGTTGCTTATTTGAAAAGGGTTGATGCTGCCTAGACTGAGGTTCCTTTTCGGGCTGAGGTCGCTCTTCGATCTGTGATTGCTCCTGCCGCATTTGAGCACGCTGCTGATTTAATTGAGCGTGTTGTTCGACTTGGCATCGTCCTTCACATTGTCCTCCTTCATCACCTTGACTGCTGCTTGTCACTGCTTTCTTTAGTTCATTAGCATTTTTCTGCTTATTTCCAAATTCCGCCTGCCATTCATCATTCACTTGCTGTCGCCCTTCATCGATCTCGTCGCGTTCGTCACGTTGGTCGTTTTCTGCTTGTTTATGTTCATTCTCCTCATTTTTGGCTAATTTGGACCAATAATTGCGCACTGCGTCAACCTTTTTCAAATATTCACATTCTGTTTTTCTACCTTCGTCTTCATCTCCTGCTCGCTTCGTCTTCATCCCCCTGCCAAATATGTCTGCCCTTCGTTTGCTATTATCTACGACGTGTAAAATTTGTGGTCGCGACATTTTACTGCCTGCGGCCGTAACGGCGCCTTCTTTACTACGACGGCGGAAAGAATCGTTCGATGTGAGGACTTTAATAGGACGTGCTTTGTAGATTTGTGTGCTAAGTACGCGACGTTCTTTTGATTTTAATGTTAGATTGCAGTAATTTGTATTGTTGCTGTTGTTCCTGTCGCCAGTTTCGCTGAGCTTAGTCTTATTTTGGTTTTTTTCTTTATTTATATTTTTACCTCCTTGTTGTTGTTGTTGCTGTCTACAGCAATAAAGATGTTGCTGTTGTAATGTATTGAAATTTGTTTGCTGTTGCAGACGTTTTGGCTTCGAGGGCACACGCTTCAACGATGCGACTCGTTGTGTATGCGTGCTAACAATTGTTGATTTATCTCTAACGCTTTTATCCTTCTTTTCCTTTTTCTCTTGTCTTTTTATCGTAACATCCGCAAAGACGTTGAGCTTTTGTAGCTTGGGCGCCGGTGAGTGCGTGTGCGCTGTGCTCACCGATTCTTCTTCATCTGCTGCGTCTTCTATCTTCACCGTGCCACTATTTAAACTGTCGTCCTTTTCGATTGAGTCTTCCTCGATTATATTATTCTGTGCATCCGTCACAATTATGCGAAATTGACTCACACAAGCGCTTACACGGAAATCAGTTACTGGCTGTGAGCTTGCGTCTATTTGGCATATACGCGCGGAGCCTGTAAGCTCTGTGATTGCAGTTGCTCCGCTGTGTTGTCTACGTCTTTGAGCTTTAACTTTGATTTCTTTTGCTCGTCTTTCTATTAGTTTACTAAAATCTTCTATCTCCACGTCAGGCGCGTCTTTTGGTTGCTCTAGATATTCGCTCGAATTTGTTTCGAGTGAGCTGCTATTGGAAGCGTCGTTGGAAGCTTCCTCTGCAGTGGGGGGATTTGTTTGCACTTGGGAACTTTGATTTGCCACTACCACTTTAGTTTCTTTTTCTATTTTCAACTCTTGCTTATGATCTTCCTTCACCTCCTCCGCTTCTCCCTCTTTCTCGAGAGATTTGTCCGATAAATTATCGGGATAAGTTGTGGATTGTTCTTTTATTTCATTCAACTCTCTCTTCTCGCCTGCCTCTTTCTCTTTTCTTACTTGTTTCTCTTCTCTCACCTGTTTTTCCTCTCTCACTTGCTTCTCCTCTTTCTCCTCTTTCACCTCCTTCACCCCTTTATCCTCTCTTACTTCTTTCTCTTCTCTCAACTGTGTCTTGTCTTTCAACTCCGTTTCCTCTCTCACCTGCTTATCCTCCTTCGCCTGTGTCTCGTCTCTCACCTCCTTGTCCCCTATCAATTCTCTAACTTCTTTCCCCTCTCTCTCAAGATCGCGCAACTTGAAACTTTTCTTTTCTTTGTCCTCTCTCTTCTTCTCCTTGACTACATGTAACACATCATGCAGCTCTTGATATTCTTTCTGTCGTGCCTTTTGATGCGCACGACCAAATCTCTTAATTGAGTCGTAAATTTCTTCACTTGTCAAAATTTCCTCTGCGCGTTGTTGCTTTAATTTGCTCTTATTTGCACTGTTCTCTTGCAGCAATGTCGTCTTCGAGCTTGCGGTACCATTCGCATGAGTTGTTACCTTATCCTTTATACCCTCACGCACCGCATAACATTCCTCATTGATTTTGTTGTAGTTTATGTTATAGGTAGATCTCAATTTCGCATCAATACGTTCGGACACTTTAAGACTTTGTCCAATATTTACGTCCGGCAAACTGTGGTATTGATTATCACTTAGATTTGTATGCGGAAAAGGTAAATAAGTGAGCGAGTCAGCAGTGGACTGTCGTTTGAGTGTCGCTTTTGTAAGTGTTGTGGTACGTGGAGCAGTATCTATGGGATCCAAAACACAGCTACGTACTTGCGTGCTGGTTTCGTTGTATGTGCCCAAGCTCGAGCCAGTTGTATTAGTTGCTTGTGTGTCGTTGTGACGCTTCCACTTACGTTTTTCTACGACAGACAAGATTTTCGGTTTACTGGCTGCACTAGATGTGATGCCCACAGTAGGTTGTGAGCTGGAGGAATTGTTAGATGTTGCTGGTTTAACCGTGACCGGAGTGTGTAAGCATCTAATGGTAGTAGCGGCAGTGGATTTTGTGATGGAGGCGCATGATGTGGCTGCTAATGTAGATGTGGATGTAGTTATTGACTTAGCTGTAGGCGCAGATTTGGATGTGGGTATCGACTTGGACGTTGATGTGTGTGTAGCCGTCGTTGTCACTTGGGTCGTTGCTAACGTTGTCGCAGCGCAAGCGGATGTTGATGTGTCTATGCTAGCGGTTGTTGTTATCGACGTCAAAGAGCTCTGAGCTCTGTACGTGTCTGTGGTTGTTGAGTTTGCGGTTGTGCTTATTGGTAGCAAAGTTGATGTGTGACCTACTTTCAATATTTGCGTATATAATGTTGTTGTACTTTCAAGTTTTTTATTTGCTTGCTTCTTTAGCTCGTCGTTATGCGCTTTTTGCTCCTCGCAGTCTCCCTGTTCAATTTGTCCTTGTACTTCTTCTGTATTCTCAAATTTTTCAATATTCTTGTTTACCGTTTCTACTAAACTAATTAATTGCTTTTCCTTTGGCGCTGCGTGCTTTTCAATTTCCGCTTTTTGCCATATATTAGCACAGCCGCTATCAACTATCTCACTCCTACACACTTCACTTCCGTCGAGTGCTTGCACTAGGTGTTTGCTACTCTTTTGCGGTTCATAGATAATATCTTCTATAGAGAAATGCAACAAAGTTGAGGTTTCGCCTGTATCTTCAGCTTTGAGTTTAGCGGTGAGATGTGTTGTATGCGCGTAAGCTTCACAGTTATTATCGTCTGCATTTAACGTACCTTCCGAACTTTCCTCAGAGGACAAGTACACTGAGTCGTAGGCTATGAGTTTCTCAAGATTGCCGCTTAGTGCGCGTGAACGTTTTAACGTGCCTTCTCTGCTAGCATCAATGTCTGCTTGCGCGTCCTCCTCCTCGTCTTCCGCTTCTTCTTCAGTAGTTTCGAAACGTGTGCGCGTTGTTGTTGTTAAACTTATGAGCTCATAGCCTTCTTCATCACCTTCAAAATCTGCGTTTTTCTTATAAATCTTTTCGATTCTCTTCAAATCGTACTCTTGCTCTGATAGTGATGCGCTATCTGTCTGATCATCTGAATTGCTAGTTGTTGTCTCTGGGAATGCGCTACTCTGACTATTCTCCTGATAAGAATCAGATGCGTTTTGTTGAGGGTTTTGCAATGAGTTATTCAAGCAACCGCGCTGTTGTCGACGCGTTTGATATATGCGCGGTTTCTCGTTCGCTATAAAGCTTACTGCCTCTTCAAGCGCTTCGAAATCCAATTGTTGTTGCAGCTCTTGATTTTGATGTAATGAATTTTTAAAATAATCTGAATTCAAACTCTCCAAATCGCTTTTCTCATTATGCCAAGGATGTAATTGTTCAACCAGACCCAATGTTAGCGCATCCAAACGCTTTAAATTATCATAATAGTCAATGGCCTCACGTGACTGATGGGATGGCTGTGACTTTTGCGTTTGCTGTGATGGGGACTGTGGCAGCAGCTGCGTTTGCGTTTGATTACGTTGATTATGCGTTTGTGCTGATTGCGACGCAGTCGTTGGACTTTGCGTTTCATGTATTGTTTGAAGGTTATCGTAATTGCCACTGTCACTTGCGCTATGATGACGATGATGATGATGATGACGTTGCAGTGCGGCAAGGTGTTTGTGTCTCAAGTCGTTATTGTGTTGTAAGCTCGTTTCACCTTCATACCCTACAAGCTCTTCATTCGTATTCAAATTGTTGTTACAACTAATGCTGATGCCACTGCCACTGCAACTACCACTACTTTTATTATTGTGATGACGATGATGATGGTGATGATACTTGTTATTGCCGTTGTTGCTCTTGCCGCAAAGTAATCTGTGGGGAAAATGTCATCAGAATTAGTAGTGTTGACAGTAATTGTGTGATGCTACTGATTGTTATTGTTTCAAATTTCTTTGTTTGAAGTGGTGTCAGTGTAAATGTACTTTTTCTAGTCTGTATTAAATATCTTAGTAAACGCTTAGATGAAAATTGATGGGACGCGCAGTGAACGCTTAAACAATAGCACACAAAAAACTACAGTAACAAAAACAAAGAAACAGACAAACGTTGCCTCAATTGAAATGCATTTAAGATTTGCGTGCAGTCTACATCACAATTTTGTAAAAGAAAACTAAAAATTAGTGATGGCTTGACTAAACAACGATTTGAGTCAGGTATGTGGGGGAGGTGGTTCGAGAAACTTAAGTTTTTTTTTTTGTTTTTTTTTTTTTAGTTTCAATGCACGCAACGAAGGTGAAATCACGTTACGTTTCAATCGCTTTCTAGAACTTGGGCATTATCTTTATGAGTTAGTATTTCGATTGTTATTGGTGTTCATACATACATATTAGGGTGGTTTTAACTCATAGGATAGATAAAAATTGAAGCTTGTTTAGATACCTCATTTAAGTTTTAATTTTTGGTTTAGGGTCTATTTTGACCATTTTCTCAATAGACACTTAAGGTATAAAACTGAAATTTTTTTATCTTAAAGATATACACATTAGGGTGGTTTTATCTCAAAGGGTAAACAAAATCTCAGAATATTTTTGTTTGTTTTTGTTTCATTTTGTTAGATTTTAAGATTGCCAAAGTTTGAGCACAATAAAAAGATGTTAAGCCATGCCGCCAGTGTAAAGCCTGGTTTAACACCCCAGAGCGTGTTTAGCACCAAAACAAGACCTATACCTCATTGAAAATCTATTGAAATACGAAAGCATTGACAAAGAAATGTTAGAAAAAGGAATTTTTAATAAAAGTTAATAGCCTTGAATATTGTAAATTGTTAGATTTATTGAGCTAGAATGCTTCACAGAATAAAAAATATATGATCCATATGTCCTTGATGACGACTTCAGATTGAAGTCGAAATATCGACCAAATAAATTATAAATGAATATATAAAAAAAAAAAATAAGTTTTATTCATTCTTCTAGCTCAACAAATCTAACAGTTTAAAAAAAGGAATTAACAAAACGATAAATCACCAAATCTTAACAAATCAAGCAATATTTTTATTGCATATAAAATATTATTAGCAGTATCGCCTTTAATTTGATGTATGACACGGGCAAATAGCTTTAGCCGTTCGAGAGATATGGGTCGCCGAAGTCATCAAACTGCCAAAAAATCGAGATTTTCAAAACTTTGAGGCCCGGGTTAACATCTTCCAATTGTGCTCAAACTTGGACAATCCTAAAATCTAACAAAATTAAACATTTTAGGGGGAGCTCCCAAAAAAGATCCGACATCGATTTTTTTAGAACTACCCTAATACATATGTATGTATGTATGTACAGCTGCAACGAGAATATAGCAGTTCCAATTTTTATCAAGTTTCGTCAATTAAATTCTTACTTTAATAAGAGTTTTCTAAATTTTATGAGTAAGCATTTTTGTATCCCAATCAATTTAAGAATAATTTTTTTCCGAAGGGTGCTTTAGATTTGCTCGAAAACAAGAGGAAAATCTGAAGCATTATTCGAAAAAAAAAATTGTTAAAAATCAATGCGAATTTTCATAGACCTACAACTTTTTCATTGTTAGACTTAAATTCATGGAGCTGCAAAAATGGATACTTAAAAAAATTCAGCAAACTCTAATTAAGAAGTTGTGCAAACTATAAATAGAGTTGGGCTATTAACATTTTGACAGAACTTAAGGAAAAAATCTGAGTATTAAAAGGAATTGCCAAAGCTATATTTATTGTGAACATTGCCTGAAACTATACACAAATAAAAATTCATTTCTTTTTTATACCCATACCCTTGCAGGAAATGCAAAAGTGAAATTATACGATTTTTAGCTTTGACTTTATCGTCAGTTGTGGGTTTGAGGGGGGAGGGGGGGCGAAGGGGCGATCGCCCTCCCTCCGACTAGATTTTTTTTCCAAAAGTTATTCGAAACAAAATTTTTTTAACGAAGTCAGTGAGTATCAATTTTCAAATAATATTAGCGCTCAATAGTAAGAATGCTCATGCAAATCAGTCCAATGCTCAGAAATATTTGCGCTGTTGATAACATACTGAATATAACCTTACTTTATTGAATAAAGTTTATTCAGAATCTTGTATGATATAAGAGAAGATTTTGTAACTTTCCTTGATGCGTTCGATTCGATCCGAGATAAGGATATTATAAATGGAGAAAAAAAAAATGGCAGGTGTAGCCTTGGCACACATAGTGATTTAATAATTTAGGACTACCCTTCGAAGATTGCGTTGGAATTGGAACGGATGGATGTTC
The DNA here is from genome assembly GCF_040869045.1 of Eurosta solidaginis. Lineage (NCBI taxonomy): Eukaryota > Metazoa > Arthropoda > Insecta > Diptera > Tephritidae > Eurosta > Eurosta solidaginis. The sequence continues at coordinate 202,538,409 of NC_090323.1, read as the reverse complement.
TGTAATGACATCAGAAGTTAAGGGAGCTGTGCAGGAACTTATTAAAATATGTACTAATGCTAATCATTGTCCGTGTTTCAACCATTGTCTTAATAACTCGCTTGCGAAAACGACGAAAGTTCTTCAAACAAAGGATTGTATTGCGTTGATGAAATTATCAGTTTTCCAAATCAGTCTCCGAAACGTACCATAGTTTTCAAAAAACATCTGCAGGAATCATTAAGTGGACTATGTGAAACGCGCTGGTCTGAAAAACATAATGGTATAATGCAGTTTGAAGAAAGCATCACAAAAATTGTTGCTTCGTTTCAAGAAATTTCTACTTGGCAAGATTCAACAACAAGTTCAGAATCAAGCTTCTGAAGCATTGAGTGAGACTTTGCGAACATTAAAAAACCATAGACTTGAAGCGGGAAGTCGTTTTTCGTGACTTTACAAAAAAACAGTCGCTTTAGCAGATGAGTTGAAGTTTGATATTGTCCACCCACGAATTGCTAAAAAGCAAATACATCGAGGAAATTACACTCAGACGCTGAAGAGTATTATCGAAAAGCAATTTATATACCTTTTCTTGATCATATCATTCTTAATTTACAAGGTAGATTACCTGAAGATACATTGCAAGTTTTTATACTCAGTTGAGCAGTTGAGTCCGTCCGTCCGTCCGTCTGTCCGTTAACACGATAACTTGAGTACATTTTGAGGTATCTTGATGAAATTTGGTACGTAGGTTCCTGGGCACTCATCTCAGATCGCTTTTTAAAATGAACGATATCGGACTATAACCACGCCCACTTTTTCGATATCGAAAATTTCGAAAAATCGAAAAAGTGCGATAATTCATTACCAAATACGGATTAAGCGATGAAACTTGGTAGGTGAGTTGAACTTATGATGCAGAATAGAAAACTAGTAAAATTTTGGACAATGGGCATGGCACCGCCCACTTTTAAAAGAAGGTAATTTAGAAGTTTTGCAAGCTGTAATTTGGCAGTCGTTGAAGATATCATGATGAAATTTGGCAGGAACGTTATTCTTATTACTATATGTATGCTTAATAAAAATTAGCAAAATCGGAGAACGACCACACCCACTTTTAAAAAAAAAATTTTTTTTAGTCAAATTTTAAAAGTTAATATCTTTACAGTATATAAGTAAATTATGTCAACATTCACCTCCAGTAATGATATGGTGCAACAAAATACAAAAATAAAAGAAAATTTCAAAATGGGCGTGGCTCCGCCCTTTTTCATTTAATTTGTCTAGGATACTTTTAATGCCATAAGTCGAACAAAAATTTACCAATCCTTGTGAAATTTGGTAGAGGTTTAGATTCTAGGACGATAACTGTTTTCTGTGAAAAAGAGCGAAATCGGTTGAAACCCCGCCCAGTTTTTATACACAGTCTACCGTTTGTCCTTCCGCTCGGTCGTTAACACGACAACTTGAGCAAAAATCGATATATCTTTACTAAACTCAGTTCACGTACTTATCTGAACTCACTTTGTATTGGTGTAAAAAATGGCTGAAATCCGACTATGACCACGCCCACTTTGCCGATATCGAAAATTACGAAAAATGAAAAAAATGCCATAATTATATACCAAATACGAAAAAAGGGATGAAACATGGTAATTGTCTATTGACGCAAAATATAATTTTAGAAAAAAACTTGGTAAAATGGGTGTGACACCTACCATATTAAGTAGAAGAAAATGAAATAGTTTTGCAGGGCGAAATCAAAAGCCCTTGGAATCATGGAAGGAATACTGTTCGTGGTATTACATATATAAATAAATTAGCGGTACCCGACAGATGATGTTCTGGATCACCCTGGTCCACATTTTGGTCGATATCTCGAAAACGTCTTTACATATACAACTAAGGGCCACTCCCTTTTAAAACCCTCATTAATACCATTTAATTTGATACCCATATCGTACAAAAAAAATCTAGGTCACCCCTGGTCCACGTTTATGGCGATGTCTCGAAAAGGCGTCCACATATAGAACTAAGGCCCACTCCCTTTTAAAATACTCATTACCACCTTTCATTTGATACCCATATCGTACAAAAAAATTCTAGGTCACCCCTGGCCCACCTTTATGGCGATATCTCGAAAAGGCGTCCACCTATAGAACTAAGGACCACTCCCTTTTAAAATACTCATTAGCACCTTTCATTTGATACCCATATCGTACAAACAAATTCTAGAGTCACCTCTGGTCCACCTTTATGGCGATATCTCGAAAAGGCGTCCACCTATAGAACAAAGGCCCACGCCCTTTTAAAATACTCATTAACACCTTTCATTTGATACCCATATAGTACAAACAAATTCTAGAGTCACCCCTGGTCCACCTTTATGGCGATATCTCGAAAAGGCGTCCACCTGTAGAACAAAGGCCCACGCCCTTTTAAAATACTCATTAACACCTTTCATTTGATACCCATATTGTACAAACGCATTCTAGAGTCACCCCTGGTCCACGTTTATGGCGATATCCCGAAAAGGCGTCCACCCATAGAACTAAGGCCCACTCCCTTTTAAAATACTCATTAACACCTTTCATTTGATACCCATATAGTACAAACAATATCTAGAGTCACCCCTGGTTCACCTTTATGGCGATATCTCGAAAAGGCGTCCACCTATAGAACTAAGGCCCACGCCCTTTTAAATTACTCATTAACACCTTTCATTTGATACCCATATCGTACAAACAAATTCTAAAGTCACCCCTGGTCCATCTTTATGGCCATATCTCGAAAAGGCGTCCACCTATAGAACTTAGGCCCACGCCCTTTTAAAATACTCATTAATACCTTTCATTTGATACCCATATCGTACAAACAAATTCTAGAGTCACCCCTGGTCCACCTTTATGGCGATATCTCGAAAAGGCGTCCACCTATAGAACTTAGGCCCACTCCCTTTTAAAATTATCATTAATACCTTTCATTTGATACCCATATCGTACAAACAAAATCTAGAGTCAGGCCTGGTCCACCTTTATGGCGATATCTGGAAAAGGCGTCCACCTATAGAACTAAGGACCACTCCCTTTTAAAATACTCATTAACTCCTTTCATTTGATACCCATATCGTACAAACAAATTCTAGAGTCACCCCTGGTCCACCTTTATGGCGATATCTCGAAAAGGCGTCCACCTGTAGAACAAAGGCCCACGCCCTTTTAAAATACTCATTAACACCTTTCATTTGATACCCATATTGTACAAACGCATTCTAGAGTCACCCCTGGTCCACGTTTATGGCGATATCCCGAAAAGGCGTCCACCCATAGAACTAAGGCCCACTCCCTTTTAAAATACTCATTAACACCTTTCATTTGATACCCATATAGTACAAACAATATCTAGAGTCACCCCTGGTTCACCTTTATGGCGATATCTCGAAAAGGCGTCCACCTATAGAACTAAGGCCCACGCCCTTTTAAATTACTCATTAACACCTTTCATTTGATACCCATATCGTACAAACAAATTCTAAAGTCACCCCTGGTCCATCTTTATGGCCATATCTCGAAAAGGCGTCCACCTATAGAACTTAGGCCCACGCCCTTTTAAAATACTCATTAATACCTTTCATTTGATACCCATATCGTACAAACAAATTCTAGAGTCACCCCTGGTCCACCTTTATGGCGATATCTCGAAAAGGCGTCCACCTATAGAACTTAGGCCCACTCCCTTTTAAAATTATCATTAATACCTTTCATTTGATACCCATATCGTACAAACAAAATCTAGAGTCAGGCCTGGTCCACCTTTATGGCGATATCTGGAAAAGGCGTCCACCTATAGAACTAAGGACCACTCCCTTTTAAAATACTCATTAACTCCTTTCATTTGATACCCATATCGTACAAACAAATTCTAGAGTCACCCCTGGTCCACCTTTATGGCGATATCTCGAAAAGGCGTCCACCTGTAGAACTAAGGCCCACGCCCTTTTAAATTACTCATTAACACCTTTCATTTGATACCCATATCGTACAAACAAATTCTAAAGTCACCCCTGGTCCATCTTTATGGCTATATCTCGAAAAGGCGTCCACCTATAGAACTTAGGCCCACGCCCTTTTAAAATACTCATTAATACCTTTCATTTGATACCCATAGCGTACAAACAAATTACCCATATCGTACAAACAAAATCTAGAGTCAGGCCTGGTCCACCTTTATGGCGATATCCGTAAATGGCGTCCATCTATAGAACTACGGCCCACTCCCTCTTAAAATACTCTTTAGTACCTTCCATTTGATACACATGTCATACAAACACATTCCAGGGTTACCCTAGGTTCTTTTTACTACATGGTGATTTTCCTTTATTTTGTCTCCACAGCTCTCAACTGAGTATGTAATGTTCGGTTACACCCGAACTTAGCCTTCCTTACTTGTTAATCTTAATTTGCTACTCCCATCGCGAATCATCAAAGATAATACCCTGCAAAAAAAAAAAAGAATTTGTCTAAAGAGCTTGTCCAAGATCTTGGTAAACGATACGCATCTCTTATTGGAGGAAATAAAATTAATCTAGATGGAGAGTACGAAGTCTGGTCAGAACGCTGGTCTGATATGCAACACAAAAAATCAATTCAACTATCAGCTGAAAAAGTTTTAAATGATTGCAGTGAATATGCGTTTCCATCAATAAATGCTCTTATCAAAATTCTGGCCACGCATCCAGCTAGCAATGCTTGTGCTGAAAGGAGTTTTTCGACACTTCGCCGGTTGAAAACGTGTTTACGGTCCACAATGTCCCAGAACAGACTCACTGGTCTTGCACTTTTAAATACCCATTTCGATATTGAGATTGATATTGTTCATATAATTGAAAGATACATATGTAAAAAAAGGGAAGCATAGAATTAAATTTACTGTGTGAATATGAACTATGCAGAAGTTAAAAATGATGTCAAAAAATTGGATGTACTATTGTTAATTTGAATAACCAAATGAAACCAAATATGTGTATGAAATTATTAAACGATGCAAAAAATACTAATAAATTTACCCCTAAAAAATAACGGTCTGCTATACGTTTCCCTTGTTGTTTTGTCTTGCATTTTCACGGATAAAGTATCTTGATGTGAACTTTGTTCAAAACATATCAGCTATTGGGAGTAACAATTACTGACTGAAATAGCCCCCCTCAAAAAGCAGCCTGGATCCGCCACTGTTCATCGTCAGTACTTAGGTAGTTAGAATGACTTAAATCTATGTCGTTTTGATGCCATGAAGTTTAGGTAAAGCTAGAAGGATTGTACCAAGAAGTTTTGCTTCCAGGCCGACAATTAGGTCATCAAAGGGGCCCAAAAAGGGGAGAAACCCTTTTTATACTAGCTATAGCCTCATTCGAGCTTATATACCTTGACAAGATAATTGAAAAACGGTTGACCTAGAACAGCCAACTTCCTTCTACTTAGTACCAGACAGTAATGCAGAAGATCCTGCATGCTTTTCTCGGCCTCAAAACATCAGAAACTATGGCAGTAATCATAAGATTCGATGTCCATCCTAACGAAGTGAGCAACTTTCAAACATTGGCTTGTGAAAACCCCTTCCTTTATATATAGAAAGTCAAAATTAACCTTGACCACAGCACATTTGGCCTGCTTATAGAGTTTGTACTCCAACAGAATTTAAAAAAGGCCATAGATATAACTACCGAATCATTTTTGGCAAGAATGTGTGCGATCGCATCGCGTATTGCTAGCAATTCCGCTTGATATACGCTACAATCGTCAAATATCCAAAAGGGAATATCTAGTCTCAGGTCTGGTTAAAACATATGACCCCCTCTTACCTACCGCAAAAGGTATGCATATTTCGGAGCGGGATAACTTCTCACCTCATTATAAGGAGCCCTCATTAAATTGCTTACAAGATCCAACTAACTTTTGTGTGTTATTTTCAGAGTTCACACTTTAATTGCTTTCTGTCTCTCAGAAAATACTATGCTAAAGTACATAGCAAGACTACTATGCTAAAGTACATAGCAAGACGACGTAAGTTTAAATGGCGTAGACGTACAGGACCAATATAGGGAGGAAATGCCATTTTATCCCAAGCAGTTTTAAAATTGATCTTTAATCCCTGGGCAGGAAAACGCATAAGAAAGCTTCACCTCTTACAGAAGAGCTTCCCACCACCCTATTAAAATTTAATACAAGGCACGATATGTCTACGAATTTTGGCCGAGCTTTAACCCATTTTCAATTTTTCCTACAAATTGGCGAGACGGGGTTGTTGTCGTTGTAGCGATAAAGGCACTCCCCGAAGGCCTTGGGGAGTTTTATCAATGTTGATGGTCCTTTTCCGGATACAGATCCGGTACTTTCCGGTAACAAGCACCATTAAGGTACTAACCCGACCATCTCGGGAACGTTTTGATATGACCACATGAAACCTTCTAGGCCATACCGCCCTCCCACCCCCTAGATCCATAAGGAGCTTGGGGTCGCCAGATGAGGTTGACAATTGACCACTGGAGAAGCTATATATTGCGCTTGCAACCCCTTGAAAGGGTTGCGGCCTTGAATCAATTTGGTATTTTAATCGCCTCTTATAACAGGCATACCGCAGGTATATTCTAAGCCTCTTAACCAGCTAGGGTGGCGGGACGGGGTCCTCATTGTCAGTTGTCGGTCGTCATAGTATCTACCTGACAATAAAACAGATTATGACATTTCCTGGTACCATCTCAACTAAACAAATGTCTTTCATATTTTATTTGTTTCCAAAAACTATTACAATTTTTGTGAGAGCTTAAAAATTAGAGATGATTGCCACAAGCTATAAGTTATATGATACAAATTGTCAGTTGTTTATCTCGCCAACGCGCATATCGTCATCTTCATAAGAATAGGTGCTAAGTCAACCTTTTACACAAATTTAGTTTTTAATGCAGTTCGATAAATAAATTTAAATTATATAGATTGCAAAATGAAAAAAATTTGTTTTTTCCTTTCTTCTGGCAATGATGTGCAAAAGTGCTAAGTCAGCTGTTGTCAAAAAGAGCGCGCTAAGTCAAATCGCACGCCCTTTATTGTAGTGTACATAAATTGCACTAAATTAATAATTTGAGTTATTGTTTGACTTGAAAAAGGTAAGAAATTATTATTACTTAATGCAACAAAGAACTTTCTACAAAAAATATTATTTAATAGAAGAATGCGATGAAAACTGATGACAATAATTACAATAGCTATGCAGCAGGTGTCTGCCTTCAGTGCACCGATGATGAAAATTATGGAATTGAATCTGTTGATGAAGTAGTTGGACTGGTGCCGTATGGGTTCAATAGAGATTCTGATGATTCTTTCAATATACCGATAAGCTCTAAAAAGCGACGGAAAAGAAAGCAAGAGGGGAACAGCGCATGGATTCAAATATCAAATAAAAAGCGACGAGAAAAAGGCAAAAGCTTCCATGGAAAACAGAGGAAAGATGGGGTGTGGAAATACAAAATATACAAAGATTCCAAATCATTAAAGCCAAAGTGTAAATGCAAACAAAGAAGTGGAAAAGCTGCAATGAAATGCGCAAGCGTTACTGATGCTCAAGGGCAGGATATATTCAAAGATTTCTGGGACATGGACTGGAAGCAAAAAAAAATATATGTGAGTATGTTGGTACATTCTGTAAAACCTTCCCATCTACGCAATCGTACCGATCCTGATGTATCCAGAAGAGTTGGCAGTTTGAAATACCATTTCAAAGTCAATAATGAAAATGTGCGCGTGTGCAGAAGTTTTCTTTTAAACACCTTGAATATTGGTCGACGGGTTGTTCTTAACTGGGTCAAGAAGCCTTTCAGCGGCCACACCAATGTGCCAAAAAAACAACTACAAACAAATCCGAAGAAAAAAAAGCCTTGAAATTATTTTTTGACAACCTTTCCTCAATGGAATCTCATTACTGCCGTTCTGGAACGCGAAAAAAAATATCTCTTGCCAGAATGGAACTCAAAAAAACATATTTATGATTTTTATTCAAAGGATTGGTGTGAAGCTCACAACATCCGGCCACTTTCGCTTACACAATTTCATTCTGAATTTGAAAGCAGAAATCTCAGTTTGTTTACACCAAAGAAGGATCAATGCGAAATATGTGCCCGTTACTCCCTCGGAAGTATTCCACACGCAGATTACACTATTCACCTAGAAAAAAAAGAAGAGGCAAGAATAGAAAAACAAAATGATAAAGCGTCAGAACAAAATGTTTTCACAGTGGATCTTCAAGCAGTGCTGATGGCACCAAGATCTAACGTTAGTAGCTTATATTATAAAACTAAACTGCAGATACACAATCTGGTATTTTATAATATTATTAACAAAAAAGGATATTGTTTCTTATTGAATGAATCTGAAGGAGGAGTTAACGCCGAAGAGTTCGCAAGCATTTGGGTTTGGTTTATTGAAAACAAGGTACTTCCTAGCCTTGATAATGAGAAGCGCATTAAAATAATTTTTATAGCGATGGGTGTGGTTATCAAAACCGCAATTCTTTACTCAGTAATGCGCTTATTAATACAGCCATAAAAAACAATATTGTTATCGAACAAAAAATATTGGAAACTGGACATTCGCAAATGGAGGCCGACAATGTCCATTCTACTATAGAGCGTATGATCAAAAAAAGAAATATTCATGTTCCTGCTGAATACATAGAAATATGCAAGACAGCTCGCAAAAAGCCATTTCCATACAAAGTGAATTATTTAACTTACGATTTTTTTCAAAAACTTCAATAAAATGGAATTTTATATGAGCATTTGTCCTGTACGTGGCAAAGGAGATGCAAAAGTAACCGACATACGCGCACTCCAATATAATGCAAATGCTAATATTTCTTTTAAGTTAAGGTTCAATGATTCGTGGAAAACTTTGCCACAACGAATGAATAAAAATGTAATTGCAGCGAAATGGTGCGATTTGGAGCAACTGTACCAAAACAGAAGACCAATCAGGCATAAAAAATACAATGACTTGCAATGCTTGAAACTAACATTGCCAAAAGATTATCATGAATTTTTATTTTAATATTTTATTTTTTTATGACTGATAAGCGGCAATTAATAAGACTGTAAAGTTATAATTTGTGATTCAATTATCTAATCCTTTACTTAATTTAATTTAATAATTTTTAGTTTTACAGCAACAAAAAGGACTGTGTATATGTAAACTTAAATTGTTTAACAATAAAGAAGTTCCTATTTATGTTTAAAACGTAAAGTATTCTTTTTATTTTTAGTGCTAAGTACAATTTTTTGTTCTTTTCATGTAGTAGAAAAAGTGCTAAGTCAATTAATAGCTAAATGGAAGCCATTATACGTTCTTTTTTTATTTTTTCTAATAAACATCATTTCACTGTCACTTAGCTTAAAAATGTGCATTTAAAGTTCTAGAAGAAAAAGCTTCTTTCAAAAGTTATTGAGTTTTGTTTGTCTCCTGTAAAATTTGAATTAAGTGACTTAGCACCTTTTCTTATGAAGCTAGCGATATGCTGCGAGCAGAGGACACTAGTCATCGGAAACCTCCGAAGCGTTTAAAAAAAAGTTAAAAATTCTAAATATTTAGCGACATTATTTTCACTCTATTCAAGAACCACCAGGACAGTCTTAGCTCAGTATATATCAGCAGTCGCTAGTACCGCCCGAGAGCTTCAAAAATACTCGAAATTATGCCTTGCTCGAAGGCTCCGATGTGCCTTCACTTTAGCTTCAAAGCAGTTCAGCTGACAGCGTTACGGTTCTTTTTTAATTAAAAACCGTAGCATTTCGTCAATGTTAAATTCGATAAATCAAGCAGATATCTTTTCCAACTCGGGTAACATATTTCAAAAGCTATTCACATATTCAAATCAAATCCTTCGACACAGTATTTCTCTAGAAAAAGTGTGTTTAAGTTCAAGTTAAAATCGCAGAACATTCACGATATATAAAAAACATGTAAAAAATATCGCGCCTCCTCGCTGATAGCAGTTGTTATGAATAGAGAGACAGCATTTTAAGGTGATGAGCTGGCATGCTTCATGTGTGTCAACACTCCTTGAGACTTATACGCGTACCTTCTACTACATATTCCCTCGAAGTTTGGAACTAAAGCTTCGTAAAACGGAAATATAAATACAGCCTCATTTTTTACCCCTATACTCGCTCTCAATGAAATCACAATATATAGACACAATGCAAGAAAGCGCTTTCGTATATTTCGCAATCGCTCAAAAAGCTATGTTAAACTATTCGGTAATTAAAGATCTCATTTGGACTAATGGTGTCCATAGTGTTGTCTACAATTAAGAGTATCCGAACTTTATTCAGGTGTGCCTAAAGGATTGGAAAGTCAGACTTCGGTCAGCAATCTAAGGTAGAGAATGAAAGCGGGGAGTTAAGGTCAGGGATACTTATAGGATAAAGCCTCATAATACATTAACATAGACCACTACACTCAATCGTACAACATCCACCTATAATTTGGAAAATATAAATAGAGCGGTTTATTAAATGTGTCTTCTCGGCAAGATGTAGACGAGCTATCGATTTGAAATCTATGTGGTATAAAGTGGCCAAAAATCCGTACTTATAAATATCAACATCGCATAACAATTTTTGAAAATTTTATGAGTATATTTATCCTCTAAGTCCTCATTTTAAAATACGGATCTCTGCAACAAGGAACTAATGGTACTAAATACTTCTAATTAAAATAAATTTGTAAAAAGTCCTCAATATACCATCCTGAAATTACTCTCACCTACATATTATGGATTGGGTTACTCTATGCTAAGCTATGGCATCAAGAGAAACTTAAACAAGTAAGGATGGAACTGTCTTCGGCTTTGCCCAAGACTTCATACCTTTCATGAATGGGGCTGAACAATAATCTCCAAATAATGCGCTGTATAAGATAAGAAATATATAGTGAACAGAAGTACATACCTAAACGATTTTAAGATAAATATAAAAAAATCGCAAAAAACCCCCTTATCTGAACGATCGGTTGTATGGGATATATATTATATATAGCTCCGATCGAAATGATTTTTACAGGAAATTTTTTAATGATATATTAGGATATATATCATCAAGTTTCACGTTTTCATAATGGAAACTAAGGGAGAAATGGCCAAAAATCTTTCTATCTGAACGATCGGTTGTATGGGATAGGTATATAGTATATACATATAGCTCCAATCAAAGTAATTTTTTCAGGAAATTTTCTATGATATATTAGAATAAATATCACCAAGTTTAACGTTTTTATATTGGAAATTAAGGGAGAAATTTCCAAAAATCTTTCTACCTGAACGATCGGTTGTATGGGATATATACTATATATAGCTCCGATCAAAGTGATTTTTTCAGAAAATCTTCTATGATATATTAAAACATATATCACCGAGTTTCACGTTTATACTTTCTAAATTAAGGGAGAAATGGCCAAAAATCTTTCTACCTGAACGATCGGTTGTATGGGATATAACTATATATAGCTCCGACCAAAGTGATTTTTCAGGATATCTTCTATTATACATTAGAATATATATCACCGAGTTTCACGTTTATACTTTCTAAAGTGCGGCAGGAATGACCAAAATCATCTTATCTGAACGATCGGTTGTATGGGAGATATATGTTATAGTGGTCCGATCCTACCGGATCCGACAAATGTCTAATATAATACAAAAATACATCATTGTGCTAAATTTCATTGAGATATCTCAAAATTTCAGGGACTAGTTGCAGACAGACGGACGGAGAAACGGACATGGTTATATCAACTCAGTTTGTCGCCCTGATCAATTCGGTATACTTAATGGTGAGTCTATCGTCTATATTTTTCAACGTTACAAACATCGGACCAAAGTTGTGTGTTTTCAATCAAAAGTGATGACCTCATAATGACATACCATGGTTAAGTCCCCGATTTGAACCCACTATCACTGATTACACAAAAAGTATTGCAGGATCTTTAAATGATATATGTGAATTGTTCGCTTTTGTTGTGCAATTCATAGAACACAAAAGGAAGTAAGTAAGTGTTACATGCTTCTTTTCTATAGCGCGAGACATGAAGACATTAGGTCGGCTATTCAGCATTGCCAATGCATAAAGTATTTAAGTGTGGACACTTTGTTAACAATGTCGCCAAAATGTCATACAAATAGTTTGTAATTCAGTTTACTTAGAAACTCTGTACGTGCTATTTCCTACAGGTACAATAAATACCATACAATGTAGTTAGCATCAAAAAAAAAAAATATGATTTTATGTATATTTTACATACGAAATAAAATGTGCCTTATTTTCTTCTATTCCGCCGGCACTGAGCATTCAGCAGCCAATGCAACATTCACAAACACCGTTTGATATCAATATAAAATGACCTAGAAAACGCTTCAAGTAAAATAGTTTGGGCGCCTAGTATAAAAATAATATTCAATGAAATAGTGCATCCGATGGAATTTTGGCTTGTTTGCGACATAAAGATGGCATGCATTAATGCGGTTGCATTTACATATAAATAAATGTAGATATATACCTGCAGATATCTCTGTTTGCAAATGCGCATAAATGTGCATAGATGTGCATTAGACTGGGTCGATTTATTAACCGATATCGCGCCAACGATTTTTCGATAGGATTTGGGCTCAGGAAAAAAAGTTCCACTACGCATACTCAAAAAATAATTTTCGAGCCTGCGAAATTTTATTTTTTACTTTTTTTCGACTTTGATTTTAAAGTTTTTTGTTCATGATCTACTAAAAACTTTTTATTTGATTGTAAAATTTTTATGTATACCAAAAACAATTTTTTTTTTTTTTTTCAAAAAACTGTTATCGACAACGCACATAGGTAGATTTTCAAGTTTTAGTCGGCCAAAAATATTTAATTGCCTATATCTTCTTAAAACTGTTTAATAAATGAAAAATTATAATAATTTGTGTAATTAATAGGTTATATTAAAAAAATGGATATTACACTGTGTAACACTAAAAAATTTCTGCGCAGAGAGGCAATTTTTCTTCTTGTACAGCAAGAAGAGTGTATCAAACTCTCTACCTAACCCCCTATCTGCAAGTATCTGCAGCTAAATTTAATGCAGTTGGCAAGCTAATTGGGCCAAGTACCATGTTCAAAACTAATTTTCACTTGGACGGACTTGAAACATAACAAAACTGGTTTTGAACACCAAAAATCAAAAAAAAGGAAAATTTTTTTAACATCCTAAATAAAACAGGTTTTTTATCAATTTACTTACTTACTTAATTGGCGCTTAACCATCTAAACGGTTGTGGGCGTCCACCAAGGCGCACCAGTCGCTCCTTCGCTCCGCCAACCGGCGCCAATTGGTCACACCAAGGGAGTATAAATCGTTTTCCACCTGGTCCTTCCAACGGAGTGGGGTCGCCCTCTACCTCTGCTTCCATAGGCGGGTTCCGATAGAAAAACCTTCTTGGCCGGAGCATCATCTTTCATTCGCTTAACATAGCCTAGCCAGCGCAGCCGCTGCGTTTTAATTCGCTGGACTATGTTGATGTCTGCGTATAGCTCGTACAGCTCATCATTAAATCTTCTTCGGTACTCACCATCGCCAACATGTAGAGGTCCATAAATCTTTCGAAGAACTTTTCTCTCGAACACTCCCAAAGCCGCTTCATCTGCTGTTGTCATGGTCCATGCTTCTGCCCCATATAGCAGGACAGGTACGATAAGTGACTTGTAGAGTATGATTTTCGTTCGCCGAGAGAGGACTTTACTTTTCAATTGCCTACCTAGTCCAAAGTAGCATTTATTGGCAAGAGTGATTTTTCGCTGAATTTCAGTGCTGATGTTGTTGCTAGTGTTGATGCTGGTTCCCAAATAAACAAAGTCTTTTACTATTTCGAAATTATGGCTGCCAACAGTAGCGTGGTTGCCAAGGCGCGTATGCGCTGACTCTTTGCTCGATGACAGGAGGTACTTCGTTTTGTCCTCATTCACCATCAAACCCATCTTTACCGCTTCTTTTTCCAGTTTGGAGTAAGCCGAACTAACAGCGCGGGTGTTTAGGCCGATGATATCAATATCATCAGCATATGCCAGCAATTGCACGCTTTTATAGAATATTGTTCCAGTGCGGTTAAGTTCTGCAGCTAGTATAACTTTCTCCAGCATCAAATTAAAGAAATCGCACGATAGGGGGTCACTCTGTCTGAAACCTCGTTTAGTTTCGAACGGCTCGGAGAGGTCCTTCCCAATTCTGACTGAGCTGGTGGTGTTGCTCAACGTCATTTTGCCCAGCCGTATAAGTTTTGCGGGGAAACCAAATTCAGACATAGCGGCATATAGGCAGCTCCTTTTCGTGCTGTCGAAGGCGGCTTTAAAGCCGACTAAGAGGTGATGTGTGTCGATTCTCTTTTCACGGATTTTTTCCAAGATTTGGCGGATTGTGAAAATCTGGTCGATGTTAGATTTACCAGGTCTGAAGCTGCACTGATAAGGTCCAATCAGCCGGTTCACGATGTGCTTCAATCTTTCGCACAATACACTTGAAAGGACCTTATATGCGATATTAAGAAGGCTGATTACACGATAGTTGGTGCATTTTGCAGTATCCCCCTTCTTGTGGACTAGGCAAAGAACACTTGGATTCCAATCGTCGGGCATGCACTCGTTCGCCCATATTTTGCTAAGAAGCTGCTGCATGCGCCTTACTAACTCCTCGCCGCCGTACTTGAATAGCTCCGCAGGAAATCCATCAATCAATTATAACTTTTAAAAATCACAAGCACCATTAATAATGTTAGTATTTACCTGAAATAAAATCATAAGTCGAAAAAGTCCAAAAAATTAAATTTCGCAGGCTCGAAAATTATTTTTTTTTGGGTATGCGTAGTGAAACTTTTTTCCTGAGCCCAAATTCTATTGAAAAAGCGATGGCGCGATATCGGTTAAGTTTAGTCCATACAAATCGTCCCCCCTAATATGCATGCAGTAGTTTTGCCTTCCGGACATATTCGAATTACATTTTCATTATTTATTTTTACATTTTTAAATTGTGCACTGAAAACTTTTAATTATCAACTAAAGCAGTGCCAATATAAATTTTACTTAAATAAAATATACTGCTGAAATTGGAATTGGAATAGCCACATGACAAAAACGATATATAAATGCAAAAGCTTCTTTAAATCGTTTACTGTTTTAACATTGGGAGAATTGCAGTGTTTTCTATTTTGAGGCAAGACTATTTTGTTGGTTTAAGAAGTTATGGTTTCACCCCAAACCTATTTTTTCGAACTTTTAACAATTTGGTAAATTTTTTATCAATTTAAATGATCACTTGTTTCCAAAATTTTAAGCTCAGTGCCTGGTCGACCGAGCTTTGCTCGGCAATCTTCGAGTATGCCGCATAACATACTTTGTTCTACATGTCATCATTAATCAAACTCTACTTTTTTATATGTACATATATTATATATTTTTACTTAACAATATTTGATTTCCTTAAAAATAGATTTCAAAAACATACCAAAACATATCGGCATATCTCATTAAATTGTTTTATAATTTCAAAAATGTCCCTATTGCAATGCGGAGTGAAATACCTTTCCATTGATACCATATCGGCATATCTCATGCAATTTTTTTTATTTCGAATAGGTGGCAACCCTAAATGGCAACCCTACTCAAAAATGTCCCTATTGTAATGCGGAGTGAAATACCTTTCGTTTGATACCATATCGGCATATCTCATGCACGTGTCTTAAATTCTGAATAGGTGGCAATCCTGAGTGGCAACCCTACTCAAAAATGTCCCTATTATAATACGGAGTGAAATACCTTTCGTTTTATACTATATCGGCATATCTCATGCAAGTTTTTTAAATTCCGAATACGTGGCGACCCTAAATGGCAACCCAACTCAAAAATGTGCCTATTATAATGCGGAGTGAAATACCTTTCGTGTGATACCCATATCGGCATATCTCATGCATTTTTTTTTTTAATTTCGAATAGGTGTCAATCCAAAACGGCAACCCTACTTAAAAATGTCCCTATTGTAATGCGGAGTGAAATACGTTTCGTTTGATACCATATCGGCATATCTCATGGAATTTTTTTTTATTTCGAATAGGTGACAACCCTAAATGGCAAAAAATGTCCCTATTGTAATGCGGAGTGAAATACCTTTCTTTTGATACCATATTGGCATATCTCATGCAATTTTTTTAAATATCGAGTAGGTGGCAACTCTAAATGGCAAAAAATGTCCCTATTGTAATGCGGAGTGAAATACCTTTCGTTTGATACCATATGGGCATATCTCATGCAATTTTTTTTAATCTCGAATAGGTGACAACCCTACTCAAAAATGTCCCTATTGTAATGCGGTGTGAAATACCTGTCGTTTGATACCATATCGGCATATCTCATGATTTTTTTTTAAATTTCGAATAGGTGGTAACCCTAAATGGCAACCCTACTCAAAAATGTCCCTATTGTAATGCGGAGTGAAATACCTCTCGTTTGATACCCATATCGGCATATCTCATGCAATTTTTTTTAATTTCGAATAGGTGGCAACCCTAAATGGCAACCCTACTCAAAAATGTGCCTATTATAATGCGGAGTGAAATACCTTTCGTTTGATACCATATCGGCATACCTCATGCACTTTTTTTAATTTCGAATAGGTGGCAACCTTGTGAAACATTCTGAGTGGCAACGCCTAGGTAGAAAGTCTAAGAAGGTGATACACTATCTCTGTGCCAAATTTGATTTAAATCGGTTGAGCCCTTCCCGAGATCGTTCGGCTATACAAATATACAAGAATTGCTCGTTTAAAGTTATAAGATAAGATTGTACCTCTGTGAATTGTTTATAAAATATTCGTTTCCAAATACGTGTGGGTATTTCTGAAAATCTTTGTTTGTAATCTACTTTATAAACTTTCTTACATTTCAAGAGTTAATTTCGTCGATAAACTCAAGAGGAAAAATGTGTCATCAACAAATTATTCATTGACATAAGTGGTACCGCTTCTGTCTCTACCTTCTCTTCTTTATTCTTATTGGCCCTTCGATGTTTCTCTTCCATTCCCACTCCATATGTGTAGGGAGAAACACTACAATATCTCATACACTACTTCTTTACCAATTTTCAGTATTCTATCAAGAATTGTTCCAGAGGTATGTGGTTTGACACAACCCATGTATTTATTTATTAGTCTACAAATTTAACAATTAATTATACTAAATATAATTACGGATTTACTGTACAGCAGCATACAAAATTAACGAGTTTTATACTATACAATATTGTGGCGCATATTAGCAGTTCTATACATCACTATGCTGGCAGTAAATAAATGCATAACAACAGCAAAGTAAGCAGCCACACATGCACACGCAACAGCAAACAGAACATATATATATATATATATGTAGTCGCCAGCTAAGAGCAGAAGTACTAACTCACACAGACATAAATAAGCAGCTGTTCGCGAAAAGTCTAGACCTTAACACAAAAGGTGAACGCGGTATCCGAGAGTATAAAGGCAGCGCAAGCTGCGGAATGAGGCATCAGTTTGATTTTAACACGCTATTAGTGAAATACGCGATTATTGTAATTGTGAAGTACTACTACAGTAAAGTGGTAAATAAAGGAGATATTGCTATACTGAATATTTGAGTTATTTATGCTACAGTTCTGCTGCCGGAGTGGACATGAGCAGCTGCTTTATATTTAACAAATAATAAGAAGGCCTGCAATGTCTGGCAGGCTGGGAAGGACGTGATTATATAACAGCAGCCCAAATTATTGGAGCTAGCGATAAGTGTGGGAGTGTCGAAAGGACCTGATTCCAAGCCATCCAGCCAAATCATTACGAAATTAAGGAAGTCAGTACATAATTTTTTATTACGAGGAGTGTGTCTCGCGTATTAATGTTTTTGCTATGCTTATTGAAATCAGTACATAGACAACGAAGAGATTCGAGCATTTCAAATTTTGATCTGCATGTGCTTATAGTTATATAATGTGCTGAAGTGATTGAATATAGTTTCACCGAGCAGAAACGGGCTATTTATCATCCCCCTAATAAAAAAAATAACAATAAATGCAAGACGCTATAACCTCCGAAGAGATTTTAGGACGAGCTTCTCTTCCAATTTGCGTCGTGCTCCTTCTAATTTTTTCTACAAGTTGGTGGGACGGGACTTGTTTTATGCCAACTCCGGACGGCATCTGCAAATGCAGATGAGTTTTCACTGAGAGCTTTTCATGACAGAAATACACTCGGAGTGCTTTCAAAACACTGCCAAGGGGCCCCGCTTAGACAAATTTTCTTCTAATTTAACAAACAAACTTGTTTCTAAAAATCTTTATGTTGCTTTGCCCGATGCGTGAACCCAGGATTTTCGGTGTGGTAGGCGGGGCACGCTACCATCACACCACGGCGGCCGATCATACCTCTAATAAGTTTTGCTTAAATTATCATTGATTATCATACGCCCTCACTAAGTTTTGGTAGGAGTCATTAGATTAACTTCCCCACAAAAGATGACGGGGGGGGGGGGGGGGGGGGGGGCGATAGAGTTCAAAGCAAGGAGGCAATTTCAGTCAAAACCGACGGTTCCAAATTGGAGTGCGATGTGGAAGCGGGTATCTTCTGTGCACATCTTAAGGTGTCGCTGTCTGTTGGTCTACCCAATTTAATTAGTATCTTCCAAGCAGAAGTTCTGGGCATAGAGAGTGCGTGTACGCTCCTGTCCCTGGGGGGGGGGGGGGGGGGGGGGTGCTGAGAGAATGGGAATACCTTTTACCGGCTTAGCAGGAGCTGCCGCGGGGAGTGCAGCAAAGAAACAGGCGCGAACTATCTGCATGAATGCTCAGCACAAACTTGGTTTCAAGCTATGGGCAGTTATGCACTGCCAGAACTAAAAGAGGTAGCTAAATACTCTGCAAAATATATCAGCAGTTTCATTATTCGCAACAAAAGGTTTGAACGGCGTACCGACTAGCAGCAATTGGTTCCAGGAGAATTTTGTTTAAAAAAGGCGCCCCGTGCGCTACTTGGGCTCGGATCCTTGATATCCGGGCGGAGCAGCAACCAACCAACCAGCGATAGAAGCTCAGCGCTGAGTATAAACATAATGATGTTGGGTTACAGCCGAATATATACGGCCTTACATGTTTTATATATCTTTAGCTAGCTATTGAATATTCAAAATACCCTTCGGCCTTTGAAAAAGCTGCAAGTTATGATTCAATCCACCTGAAAAATCTGAAAATATCAGAAATGTTTGTTATTCTTCATAAATAAAGTTTACCGGCAGATTGCATGGCATTTACATTAAAACTAACTTCAACTGCTTTCAAACTTTTTTTGGTATTTTTTAAGTTGCGTTATAATACTTAACTAACGAATATGGCTCATAAGCAAAGGATAATGTTTTCGCAGGAAAATCAAGGCATGAATACTCATTAGCATGAATAAAATCCACTGTTGTTTTTACTGCGATAAACTAAAAGTACGCACTGTTAGAAAAACATTTCAGTTTACGTATAACAAAAAGTTTACACGCAAATTTGATGTATTGTAAAATTGCGCCCATACAACGTACAGGAATAAAAACATACCCGAATATGTATGTATATACCTAAGAAAAATCAATAGAAGGAGGTATACATTTTGTAGCGCAAGTGTGTGCAATTCGAGATTCACATTCGTGTGTGTTCATATGTAAATTTCACACCTATTCACATGCACAGCTACATTAACAAACTTTGTCAGCGGCTAAATCGTGGCGGCTCAAGCTTCAAACAACACAATTTTCCACTAAATTGATGTTAAATTTAGTGCAGTCAAGCCACAGAACACAGAGGTATTTTTTTGAGCCCAGACACATCATCCATGCACAGATGAAAGTAGCGACAAATTGTTGGTGAGAGTTTGTGTATTGGGAATACCAACTAATCGCAAATGTAAAAAGTCTGTTGCTTTTAGAAGAAAAAGTTCTTGCCGCTAAGCGGTACATTTGTGTAACTCACGTAACAGAAAGCAAAACTAGCAAAGTTAGTGAGTTAGTGTATTTAGTGATCTAGAAAAGAAAGAAACCAAAACGACTTAGTTTAAAAAAAAGGGTTTGTGTAGTTATGTACGCGTGAGAAGTTATACTTCTTTGACAACATTAAACCTATATACCAAATTTCAGGCCATTTGAACCGTGAATAGAATTTGTTCGAATTTATCGGCCCCTGGTCCACTTTCCGAGAAGAAGAAACTTTAAAGGAAAACTCTCCGTTGTCAAGCTATTCTGCAAATTGAAATATAAATACATCGCAGTCAAAGCAAGGTTGCTCGTAAAATTTACTGCGAACAAACGTACGAACTGCATTTTCAAACTGTGACTTTTGCGTCACTTTTTTATACTCAGCTGAGCAGAGCTCACAGAGTATATTAACTTTGTTCGCATAACGGTAATCCGTAACGGCATAAACTAATCGAGATAGATATAGACTTCTATATATCAAAATGATCTGGGTGAAAAAAGAAATTCATTTAGCCATGTCCGTCCGTCCGTCTGTCCGTCCGCCTGTAAACACGATAACTTGAGTAAATTTTGAGGTATCTTGATGAAATTTGGTACGTAGGTTCCTGGGCGCTCATCTCAGATCGCTATTTAAAATGAACGAAATCCGACTACAACCACGCCCACTTTTTCGATATTTGAAAATTTCGAAAAACCGAAAAAGTGCGATAATTCATTACCAAAGACGGATAAAGCGAGGAAACTTGATAGGTGCGTTGACCTTATGACGCAAAATAGAAAATTAGAAAAACTTTGGACAATGGGCGTGGCACCGCCCACTTTTAAACGAAGGTAATTTAAAAGTTTTGCAAGCTGTAATTTGGCAGTCGTTGAAGATATCTTGATGAAATTTGGTAGGCACGTTACTCCTATTACTATATGTGTGCTAAATAAAAATTTGCGAAATCGAATGACGAACACGCCCACTTAAAAAAAATTTTTTTTTTAAGTAAAATTAAAAAAAAAAAATTTAACATCTTTACAGTATATAGGTAAATTATGTCAAAATTCGACTTCAGTAATGATATGGTGCAACAAAATGCAAAGATAAAAGAAAATTTCAAAATGAGCGTGGCTCCGCCCTTTTTCATTTGATTTGTCTAAGATACATTTAATGCCATTAGTCGAACAAAAATTTACCAATCCTTGTGAAATTTGGTAGGGGCTTAGATTCTATGACGATAACTGTTTTCTGTGAAAAAGGGCGAAATCGGTTGAAGCCACGCCCAGTTTTTATACACAGTCGACCGTCTGTCCTTCCGCTCGGCCGTTAACACGATAACTTCAGCAAAAGTCTAAACTTAGTTCACGTACTTATCTGAACTCACTTTATCTTGGTTTTAAAGGTGGGCGAAATCCGACTATGATCACGCCCACTTTTTCGATATCGAAAATTACGAAAAATGAAAAAAATGCCATAATTCTATACCAAATAGGAAAAAAGGGATGAAACATGGTATTTGGATTGGTTTATTGACGCAAAATATAACTTTAGAAAAAAACTTTGTAAAATGGGTGTGACACCTACCATATTAAGTAGAATGAAATGAAAAAGTTCTGCCGGGCGAAATAAAAAACCCTTGGAATCTTGGCAGGAATACTGTTCGTGGTATGACATATATAAATAAATTAGCGGTATCCAACAGATGATTCTGGGTCACCTTGGTCCACATTTTGGTCGATATCTGGAACGCCTTGACATATACAACTACCACCACTCCCTTTTAAAAGCCTCATTAATACCTTTAATTTGATACCCATATCGTACAAACACATTCTAGAGCCACCTCTGGTCCACCTTTTAGGCGATAATTCGAAAAGGCGTCCACCTATAGAACTAAGGCCCACTCCCTTTTAGAATACTCATGAACACCTTTCGTTTGATACCCATATTGTAAAAACGCATTCTAGAGTGACCCCTGGTCCACCTTTATGCCGATATCTCGAAAAGGCGACCACCTATACAACTACCACCACTCCCTTTTAAAACCCTTATTAATACCTTTAATTTGATACCCATATCATACAAACACATTCTAGAGTCAACCCTGATCCACCTTTATGACGATATCCCTAAATGGCGTCCACCTATAGAACTATGGCCTACTCTCTCATAAAATACTCTTTAGTACCTTTCATTTGATACACATGTCATACAAGCACATTCCAGGATTACCCTCGGTTCAGTTTCCTACATGGTTATTTTCCCTTATGTTGTCACCATAGCTCTCAACTGAGTATGTAATGTTCGGTTACACCCGAACTTAACCTTCCTTACTTGTTTTAATATATATTTGGTTTAGACGAAGATCTTCTGATATCCTCTACGGCGCAGTTCGCAATATCCTTACATTCCGATATTATAAATCTGCACAGAAAGTGAAACTTGATGTGTGTTAGAGTTGGGTATTCGCACAGGTGGCACATAATTTCCGCTTCGTGCAATCCTTTAAGCCAAGATCCCAGTGATGTCCTTCCTTAAATTATTTAGTAGTTCCCCTAGTCTGTATATATCAATCGGCCGTGCTTGTCTTCACCGTATGGCAGGCATTCGAGGAGTATCAGTTACATACCTCTACCAATTGGGACATGGCAGTATTTTTCATTTCATTGGATTATTGAGTGAATAATGCCTCTCAGCGCATTTAAGTGATTGCGTAGGCCAACCCATTCAAGGAGTTGTTTGTAGCTTCTCCAAGTCAGTTGTCAACCCCATCTCGCCATGGTGAATCCTGCTCCTCGAGGAAGGAGGAGGTAGACTGACATATAAGATTCAACGTGGGCTTCTTCTTCTTGTATTGGTGTTCACCCCATACAATAGGTATGATCGCTTACAGGAGTTTTAGGAAAGTAGCAGTTTCAATAGGGTAGAACCAGAGAGATATGGGATTTGGTTTCAAATTGCATATTTCAGAAATTGGAGTAATGTTTAGCATACGATCGACTTACTACCTGTACATTTACTGTAATTTATATAAAAAACAAGTTCAGCTATCTCTTCCTCCTTCAAGCGGGCTTAACTTGGAATTATGTTAGCTAGATGTAAAAGTTAGGCACTTTCATATGAATCGAATTTATATGTGAGGGAATATGGGAGTGTTATAAATTTTTTTTTTTTTTATATTCAACGTGTGAATTTGTATCTGTGCCTATTACTTAGGGCAAATCAAATACAAAAGTGCTGTAAGTGTATAAGTTGAGCAGCTCTGGTTAAAGGTTCAAAGGCATCGAGGTCGTCCTAGATGGCGCACAGCAAGTTCCTGACATCTGGTATATACGTAGTAGTTTATGTCGAATATATCCAACTAATTTCCGTTCATACATTATTGCCTTGCCGGGGGACACAGACAAGGAAAACTTTGCCACAATTTTCGACTTTATCAAATTAGATTTTTCTCATTTGTTTTGTGCACGTATTCCAATGTGTTAGGACCGGGAAATACTATAAAATTTTTTTTGGCTGTCGCTATTCAGATCGTATGGAAAAATCAGTACAAAAATATCCGACTTTTTACGTTTTTTTCCTACTTTTTTTTTTTTTAATTATACTTAATTATTTGGTAAAACAGCTCTCTCGCAGTACCGTGCAGCACTAAGAATTGTCCAACGCCTGGGAGCAGTGGTCGACCCAAGAGAAGTGGAGGTGGAGCGGTAGGAATGGGCCCATGTGGCGGTAGAAGTAGGTCGAAGGCAGTTCAAAAGTTTTGCTGCTAGAAACCCTTGGTTCTGCAACCGGTACGAGGAGGAAGAAGCGTCGAATACCAGAATGAAGAGGCAACGTTCGGCGGAAGGCGACAAGCCTGCTTTCAAGAGGGAGAAAGGACCAAGTCCCAGAGCCGCGAGGCAGGGCAGTCGCATAGACAAGACAAGTAGGCCCAAAGCTGTAAGATAGATGGGCCCCAATAGCGAGGTAGCAGCTATCTCGAAAGCTGCGAGTCAGAGCGAAGTTCCAACTACGAAAGTAGGAGCTAAGCCAAAGGGAGATAACGCTAAGACTCCGGCTTTCTCGGAGGTGCTAAAGGGAGTTAAGGCTAAGACTCCGGCTTTCTCGGAGGTGCCAAAGGGAGTTAACACTAAGACTCCGGCTTTTCCCGAGAAGATGAGTGATGTGGCAAAGCAGTCACTGACTGTGACGCTGCTTGATCCTAGCAGTCCTTTCGGACAGATGACTACTGAAAGGTGGAGATCTGTAGAAAGGGAGTTTATTAGCTTAATGCTTAAGATGATGCGGGAACAACCGAGTAAGCCCCTTCCAACCTTTGATTCGTGGGGATGGTATAATGGTGTGAACATGATAGTGTGCGACAACATTGCGAGCTTGCGGTGGCTGGATGAAGTAGTTCCAAACCTCCAAAGGCAAGGCACGAACGCGCGGTTTGAGGTGGCGGATAAAGCGCAAATCCCCACGGTACCAAAAGTTAAGGTATGGATACCATGCGTGATAAAGTCGGAGGATACACTGCGACTTCTGCAGAATCAGAATCCGAACATACCGACACAGGATTGGAAGGTACTTACTGTATCTCGGCCTACGGAGGAAGGTCAGTTCTACATCTTCCAAATAAACAAGCAGGCGGAGGATATATTGTACACGCAGTTTGGCAAAATGTCCTTTGGTACAGGCAAAATATATATGCGACTCAGGAAAAGAAGTCCCGAGGATAAAAATCCTAACACGATGGAGGTGGTTGAAGTCGAAAAAGACCTCAAAAGCCTAAGGGGGAAAAAGACAGGTGGAGGTAGCCGAAGTCACCACGAAGGTGTTAGAAGAAGACCAGCAGCCAGATGGTGCTGTGAGTCGCACAGAGGAACACCCGGCACAACAGTTACAAGAGGCTAAAGGGGGCTTCGAACACTCTAAACCAAAAGGCCAAGAGGAGGACGACGACGTCACGATGAAGGTGCTGGAGGGGGACAAACAGCCCAATGGCGCTGCGGGTCCCACAGATAAACCCCCAACACAGTAAAGTTGCGTCGAGCGAATTCCACTAACCCTTGAGGAGGGTTCGTTTGACGTGGCGCTGATCCAGGAGCCGTCGCTCTCATGGGGAGGAAAGGTTTCTGGACTTAGCGCGCGCGGGTTTGGCGTTTACTACGCGCAAACGGAAGGACGGGTGCGAGCTGTAGTAATGGTAAGGAAACAGCTGCATTCATATATGCTGCCTAACTACACCACTGAGGATCTCGTAGCGGTGGCCGTTGGGCAAAAGAATAAGCAGGCATTTATCCTGGCGTCCTGCTACATGGCCCATGCTGCGGAGGTTCCACCGATGGAGTGCAAAAGGCTAGTACAGGAGGAAGGGCGCAAAGGGCGGTTGGTCATAGGCGCAGATGCAAATGCGCACCACAATGCGTAGGGAGGAGCAGATACGAACGAGAGAGGCGAATCTCTACTTTGTTACATCCTGCAAACCAATTTGCAGACAGCCAACAGGGGAAATGTCCCTACATACATTGGTCCAACATCCAGCAATGTTCTGGATATTAAAGTGAGCTCCGAACGTGATATATCAAAGTATGATTGGATGGTTCTTGATAGACCGTCCTTCTCCGACCATGCGCATATCAGCTTCAGCATCCCCCCAAAGAGGGTAGAGAAGGGAGGAACCTTTAGAAACCCTAGGTCAACAAACTGGACTAAATTCCAGAAACATATAGAAACGAAACTGGGACAACCCAAAGAGGTGGCAAGACTGGAGGAGTCTAATGAATTCCTAACTAGGACGCTTATGACTGCGTATAACATAGCCTGCCCTCTAAGAAGATTCAGAGGAAAGGCTAAGCCGCCATGGTGGGGCAATGAGCTGAGTCTTCTAAGAAGACAGGTAAAATAAATGTTTAAGCTAGCAAAGACCGTGGAAAGCAAAGCGTGTCGGGACGAGTACAGGGATCTACTGAGGATCTACAAGCGTGAAATTTCTAGGGCGAAGAGAATCTCATGGAAAAGTTTCTGTACGGACATAGAGTGCTCCAGCGAAACAGCACGGTTGAGAAAAGTCCTAGCAAGGGGAAATATAGTCCAGGGACTAATAAAGAAAGAGAACGGGAATGGTCACGTAATAGTGAGGAATCCCTTGAAGTGCTTCTCGATACACATTTCCCATGGGGAGATGGATTGGAAGAGCTAGCAGACAGCACTCACACTTCGATCACGGAGCGAGCAGTGTCGGGCTTGGTGACCGGTGCCAAGCTCGAATGGGCAGTGAAGACGTTTTCTGTCTTTAAATCGCCGGGACTAGATGGTATATTCCCGGCCATGCTACAAGTTTCAAGTAGGGCGGTCGTGGAATGGCTTAAAATAATATTCGATGGGTGCATAAGACTGAATCATGTACCACACTCTGGGAAACTGCTCGTGTAGCTTTCCTACCAAAGGCGGGGAAGATCGGTCATGTGTATCCCAAAGATTATAGACCCATTAGCTTAACATCATTTCTGCTCAAAACCTTTAAGAGGCTGATAGATGTGTACATAAAGTCCAGCGTGGATGAAAACTGCTCTCCACAACACAACATGCATACACCAAAGGCAAGTCGGTAGACACCGAATTGCATAGGGTGGTAATAAGCATAGAGAAAGCTCTGGAATATAAGGAATATGCTCTAGGAGTCTTCTTGGACATTGCCGGGTCTTTCAATAATGTTTCTAAATGGGCGATTAGGGATGGTATTAATTGCATTAAAGTACATCCAGCCTTAACGGGATGTATCGGCTGCATGTTAAATTGCAGGAAGTTTACATCACAATGGAAATTGTATGACAGACGCTGGTCATCAACCAACTGCTCAGGCGATTTGATGAGGGACCCGTAAAACTTACGGCTTACGCGGATGACGTTGCAATTGTCATAAGTGGAAAGTGCCTTCCAACGATTAGCTATTTGATGGGTCGGGCGCCTCGGGATATTCATACCTGGGTATCAAATGTCGGGTTGAAAGTCAACGCGGATAAGACGGATATGGTCTTGTTTACAAAGAGGTACAAGATCCCAAATTGGTTCAGGCCTAAGTTAGGAGGGGTGACCCTACAGGAGAAATCTTGCACAAAGTATCTAGGAATCATCCTAGACAGTAAGCTGTCTTGGAAGCTCAACGTGAAATAGAGGGTGAAGAAGGCTTCAACGGCACTTTATGCATGTAAAAGAATGCTGGGGTGTACGTGGGGCTTATCGTCCTCTCTTTCTCATTGGCGATTGTAAGCCCTGTTCTATACTATGGTGTTCTTGTTTGGTGGAAACCACACAAAAAACAACCTACCTAAAAAAATTAGAGGGGTATGCAGGCTATCGATGATTAGCATTACGGGAGCCCTGAAAACAACCCCGACAGCTGCACTGTATGCCATTCTACACATTCCACCTGTAGACCTGGTAGCAAAGAACATAGCGTTAACAACTGCGGCCAGGCTCGGTGCTTTGGAACAGCTTGAGCACCGCGCATACGGCCATAGTAGTATAGCGTCATCAATCACAAGACGAACAGACTACCTGATTCCCTATCTGCACTTCGAGGGCGATCTTAAGGCCACAATAGAGGTGGACGGTTCTCGCAAGGGTGCTCAAATGGTGGACGAGGCGATACATGTGTACGCAGATGGTTCCAAAGTAGTGGAAGGAGTAGGGTCTGCGGTATACTGTGCTGATCCGGAAATAAACAGATTCTACAGGCTGCCGGATTACTGTAGCGTTTTCCAAGCGGAAATAGTAGCCGTAACCAACGCAGTAGAAACCCTGGAAGAAAATAGCCCAAGCTGCAATCGTGTTAACTTTTATATTGACAGTCAGGCAGCAATTAGGACAATAATATCCCATAGCGCAGCATCTAAATGCGTTCGAGTGTAAGCAGTCCCTGGAGAGAATCGGGACAGGGAGAAGCATACATCTATATTTGGTCCCAGGGCATATGGGAATAGATGGGAATGAAAACGCGGATGAACTGGCTAAAAGGGGCGCATCCCTTGAAGCTTGCTCCGTAGACGTCCCAATTAGACTGGGCGAAATTAAGGAAGGCGAGAGGTGCACATAATCGACCAAGCAGGAAAGGCGTGGCTCGAGCGCGGGGCTGTAAACTGTCGAAGATTATGTGCAGGTCTTGCAACCTTAGACTAACAAAGTTGCTTCTATCATTAAAAAGAGAGGACTGTAGACTCATGACGAGTATTCTGACTGGACACTGCCTTCTGGCGTCACATGTCTTTAAATTAGGTTTAGTCAGTGATAGCCGGTATAGGAAGTGCGGGCTGGAGGAGGAAACGATCGAGCACATTTTGTGCTCTTGCCCTGAGCTTGCCAGGCTAAGATTCCAGCTATTAGGAGTGATACAGCTGTCAGATCTAGAAGCAGCAAGTGGCTTAAATCCGAGGAAGCTTCTAGTATTTGCCAAGAGGACGAAGTTATTTTATAACATAGGTCATGGTTTTGATAGGGTTGAAAAACCGGTCGTTAAAAACAAATTTCTGTTAACACTACGGACTTATTCAGTCTATGTGAGGTCCTCAACCTAACCTAACCTAATTATTTGGTGTAAACTACCCTGGAACAATTTTTACTTTTTTTTTATTTATTCCAAAACTATCGACTCTCTGTCTCGGCACATCTCTGTATGCACGAATGTATGTACATGAACCTGGTCCGATTTGTATGGACGACAGTTAACCGATATCGCGCCATCGATTTTTCGATATAATTTGGCCTGAGGAAAAAAAAGGTCCACTACGCATACCCCAAAAAATAATTTTCGAGCCTGCGAAAAAAAAATGGCGAAAGCGTCAATTTTTCGACCAAAACACTACCCAAAACCCAAAAAATATATTCTTTTTTTCAAAAAACTTTTGTAAAAACGTTGGCGTAACAGCTTTTTGGAAAAAAAAATATTTTTTGGGTTTTGGGGAGTGTTTTGGTCGAAAAGTTTACCCTTTCTCCACTTTATTTGCGCAGTCTCGAAAATACATTTTTTGGGTATGCGTAGTGGAACTTTTTTCCTGCGTGATATCGGTTAATAAATCGACCCAGTCTAATACAAATACATTCAAAAATTCACAAAAACTAAAACAACCAAACTTTTTCATTTCAAATAACCAGTACATAGCAAAAAGCAAACTTTTTTGTGCCTTCGAAGTTTTTTAATAAAACTTAAATTTACAAAATCCATAATTTGTTTTTGTCTAAGCCTTTGCAGTCACTACCTTTCAGTGTCAGTATTTATTAAATAAAGTTGTTGAAAAATAGCCGATGAACACGTTTGTTTGAATAAACTTTTTCATATTAACTTAATAAAATGTCCTACGTGTACGCGTCACCGCTTAATACTAAACTTTTTCAAGTTGAAATGTTTGCTAACAGCTCGTTTGTCTATATGGCTCTGCAGTCTTCGTTGTTATCGTTGTCATAGTCGGTTGGAATAGAGTTTAGCATACGATCGACTGACTACCTGTACATTTATTCTCATCTAAATAAAACAAGTTAAGCTATCTCTCCCTCCCTCAAGCGGACTTTACTTGCAATTATGACAGCTTGACGTAAAAGCAATTGAAAAGTTAGATAGTCATAAGCGTTATGCGGTACACGCGATTTGTTTAATTCTATGATCAGCTGAGTCAAGCCCCCCTCCAACACAATACGCTACAACTCGTTAGCTTCTATTATGTGTACGCTATTATTAAGTGGTTTGTTGTGACCGGATAAGTTGTGTTGAGAACAAATTATTACAGATAGTAAAAGTGCATATATTATACATGACAATGTATATGGGGTATTCCATCCCATTTCGACCAATTTTGAACCCGACCCTTTTAGAATTGGCTGAAAGTTTTCCTTCTTTTTCTAGCTTACGGAAGACGTTTTTCAGAATTTTACCAAATTTTTTCATCCAACTCAAAAAAAGTTATGAATTAAAAAAAAAAACGGTGTTTTTTTTCAAAATGCTATAACTTTTTCAAAAATTTACCGTTTGGGATCTTTTTTTTTTAATTTGTTTTTAAATGTACTTTTCGGAAAAAATACAAAAAAATTTTTAAAGTTTTTTTTTCAATTAAATAAAAAAAAAAAAATGGCGAAATTCGAAAAATCTCGAAAAACTGAAAAATTACAAAAAAAAAACTTTAAAAACTTTTTTGTATTTTTTCCCAAAAGTACATTTAAAACCCAATTTTTTAAAAAACGGTCAATTTTTGAAAAAGTTATAGCATTTTGAAAAAACACCGTTTTTTTTTAAATTCATAACTTTTTTTGAGTTGGATGAAAAAATTTGAAAAAATTCTGAAAAACGTCTTTCGTAAGCTAGAAAAAGAAGAAACACTTTCAGCCAATTCTAAAGGGGTCGGGTTCAAAATTGGTCGAAATGGGATGGAATACCCCATATGCATATGTATGAAGATGAATACATTTGAATATGTACTTATCTCCACGATATGACTACCTTCAAGTTTTCTTAAAAAAATTTAGCTAATAATAGGAACAGCATTATCAATTACAATTTGCTTTTTTAATTCTTAATAACAATTACTCTACAGTTTTGTTCGTTTCTATTAGTTTTTTAGTATTCAAGGCTGCGTTTGCTTGTAAAATGAATTTTTTGAAGTACAATATATCAGCCTACACCCGCAACTCCATCCGCAACAGGAAATATAAAAACATAAAATATCCAAAATATTCCTAATGTGAATCTTAAAATATTTCCGAAACTTTCCAAAGTATAATATTAAAACAGTCTTCAGACGATCCCAAAATGATCAAAAAGTACCAAAGCGACCCTTTAAATGTCCAAAAATAATATCCATGAAAGTGTTCTAATAAATCCAAAAGAAAGTCCTAAAATGATCCTGAGGTGATCCCGATAATAATATCTAAATAATCCTGTAATACCAAAATCTGCTAATTTTTTCAAAATTGTATAAACGAAAATCAATATGAAAGTTTGGGTACCTAAATATCGCGATATATGGATATCGGGTTATCTAAACATTTGCCTCTGTGACTCAATTGCACAGCAAATTTGGCATACATTCGCTGGCTCCTTTGAGATGAGATCGTCACTTTTTAAGATTAATACTCACGAAATTACCCAAAAATATTCCCGAAATGGGTTCGAAATATCACAAAACTTATCCCGAGATCATTTTGAAAGCAATCTCGGTATAGTTTCGATATGTTTTGTAAACCGCCTCGAAATGGATCCAAAACCAAACCCACAACAATAATATCGAAAACAATACCGAAATTGTGGAAAGATAAGCTCAAATTTACTGCGCAATAATCTAAATATGATTGCGATATTATTTCGAAAACAACTAAGAAACTCATCCGAAAAAATACCGAAAAGGTCCCGAAAGAAATCCCTATTAGGTTCGGAAATTGTCCTTAAATATTTTAAATAGCCCTGAAAAGATTCCTAGAATAATCAGTAGTCCTAGAATGATTCCAAGCACAGCTTTGGGAAGGGTCCAATAAGTCCCGAAGTTATCTTGTAGGTCATACCCCAACAGTCGAGAAATTATTCCAATATAATTAAAAGACAGTTCGAAAATGATCCTGAAAAAGTACGAAAATAGTCCCGAAATAGTTTCGTCCTCCAAAATTGCCCGCCCTACTTTCAGAAGCGAACAGAAAAATAGCAGTGGTAATTTTTTATAAAATTTCGTCAACTATATTCTTCTTTTTTCTTCTTTTTTATTTTCAATGATTTAAGAAAAATCTCGCATCTATTTTTTAGCCGAAATAAACTTTGCAATTTTTTTTGTAATATCAATAACAACAAGTAAAGGTGTCTAAGTTCGGGTGTGACTGAACATTATAAACTCAGTGTGAGCTTTAATTGTACATTTCATTTCAGGTAAATTACTTTTCTACATAAAACGTGGCACCGCCCGTTTAAAAAAAATGTTTTCCCATTTGCTCTTACAATAAAACTTGATAAATGAAATATCATTGATTCAAAACTATTTTTTGCTAAGTTATAGCTTATTATTCTAGTCTATGACCCTTTTAAGCTTGTTTTATATATAAGTTGCCGTGGTCTTTAATCGATCCCGTCCATTTACTGTATTTGCTCATATTCTATTAAAGCTTTAAAGGAGAACATTAAAGTTAAAAATCTTCGTAAAAAAATCATACACATGATTCGACTTAATTTTCTAAATTTCTTACACGCTAATAAAATTGAATTGCAATATCAAGGCTTCGTGGCAAATTCTAGCAAAATATATTTAAATGCATATTTTTGGCAAACATGAAATGAGTAATTGCAATTTCTCACAGTTTACTATTAGAAAGATTTCTCACCGTAGCAGAAAGATATCTCACCAAGGTAATTTTCTACCGTTGAACACTAGAGGCATATGTTCAATTTTAAAACGGCATCTAAACATTTAACTACTTACGAACAGATGGCGCCTAGGGAAGTGAGTTGACATTTAATTAAACTAACTGATAGTTGTCATTCGTGAAATTTACAAGTTTTTGGAATGTAATAAAATTGTGAGACTTTCATAGTGTGTAACTAAAAAATGTTTGAAATTAATAATTCGGCGCATGAAGATACTCGATCTAAATAACTTAGTTATCGATTTCACTAATTATCATAACAATCGCTTATACTATAGGCTGGAATTACCCATTTCAAATGTTTGATTCCAGTTCATTTTGCGTGCATGTTTGATATGTTTTTGAAATCTATTTTTAAGGAAATCAAATATTGGTAAGTAAAAATATATAATATATGTGCATATAAAAAAGTAGAGTTTGATTAATGATTGATGGCATGTAGAACAAAGCAAGTTATGCGGCATACTCGAAGATTGCCGAGCAAAGCTCGGTCGCCCAGGTACTGATTAATAATATTTGTAAAATTGATTTTATCACAAGTGGGCGGTGCCACGCCCATTTTAAAATTTTTTTCCAAATTTGTATCAAGAGTCCCAATATGAGCCCACATGTCAAATTTCAACATTATAGGTGTATTATTTACTAAATTATCATGTTTTTTGTGTTTTCCAAAATTTTATATATATAAAAAGTGGGCGTGGTTGTCATCCGATTTCGCTCATATTCAACACCAATCTGTTCTGGGTCCAGATAAGCCAGTGTACCAAATTTGGTGAAGATATCTTAATATTTAATCAAGTTATCGTGCTAACGGACGGACGGACGGACGGACGGACATGGCTTAATCAAATTTTTTTCAATACTGATAATTTTGATATATCGTCGCCCACTAATCAGAAGCATGAATATTCAATTTTTCCGATTTTGTGTTATAGGCCTCGTTATATTACCCTTTAGATTCTCTAGGTTCTCTAGGTTAGATTCTCCATAGCTTCCTACGAAATGGAAACCCCAATAATTTGCAGTGCCATTTTCATGAATGTACAATTCAATCACACAAAGTTGAGCCAGAAAAATTAATGTAGCACATTCATGTTTCTGGCTGGCAAAAAGGTAATTATTTTCATGTTTGTATGACACATTCGTTGATATGGCTAAAGAATTTTTGAAAAAAAGTGAGAACTGCACACATTCGTATGTTCCAATGTTCTGGTATACGTGCCTGAAGGTTGGGCACAAATTATTAGAGGAGCTCGTAACTCACCAAAACTTTTCGAGGTTCACACACAGTTGTATGACGATTTTTTTTTTATAATTATTTTACTCAGGGAGTGTGAATATAATCTGTAGATACACTTTTACATTAGAAACTAATTCTTCTAATTTCGAGGGAGCAATAAACTTTGAAACTCGATTTCCCAACATTTTCACTTTGGCACATTCATGCTTCTGCCAATCAGGCGACGATATGGAAGTCTTATATCTATCTCGATTCCTTTATATGTGTACAACCAACCGTTATCCAATCAAAGTTAATATACTTTGTGTGCAAAGCACGCTGAGTATAAAAACAATTGTATAAAGCAATGTGAGCACGCCTCGCTTATTAAATACTGTTTTTGAAAAAATTCGAACTTTATTTTTAAAGTTTTCTGAAGTGCATTTTTGTAGCCCAATCAATTCTAATATATCCAGAGCTGTTCAACCCATATACACTCGTAGCACTTTTGTTTTTGTTTTGCTCTGAAGAATAGGTGCAGATACAAATTCACATTTTGAATATAAACCCTTCAAACATTCTCGGAGCGCTCATAATTTAGGAATCTAATATGAGTCCGAAATATGTGAAAAATATGAGTCTCAAAAATATGATCTTACAGGACACTTTTGTGTTTCCGATAGAATGAAAAATTATAAATTCTTACCCAGAGTGCTCAGCAAACAAGGCAACTTGTGAACAAATATTCATATTTTATATTGAAAAAATGTCTGTCATATTCAATTTAATAAAAATCATAGTTTATAACGTGTCTTGCTGTTGCTGAATTAAATTGGCATGGACGCTTCTCTCCAATCGTCTCCGTAATGATCAGCATTTTAACAATGTAAGTATTTCGCCCTGTATCATTGTAGCCACACAATTGCCTCCGTGGTTTGCCCTGGTTGATCTATAGCGCCATCTATGTATTGGATTAGAGGTGACGTCGATATGCCCTAACCATTTTATGGGTTTCCTTTGGAGTTCCTGTTTCCCAACCAATATTTAGGATATGCTTCTCCATTCTTAATGCCATGCATCCAAAGTCCGCCCTGACCTGAGCAATCTTAATTCTTAATATAAATCACATAAATGACCTCGAAAATACTCATATAAGAAGCAAATAATTTGTTGTTTATAAGCGTAATGGGAGCCTGATCGGACTCTTATTTAGATTCACATAATGTATGAAAGAAGGCTCATATCCGAGGACCATTGCACGAAGGGAAATACTTTCATTACGGACTCATAAATGAGATCATTATGAGCGTAAACGATCTGAATTAGGATTCCTTTCTGACTATTCCTTGGCTCTTAACGTTTGCTGGGGAAAAAAAATTTTCCTAGCACTCCCATATGCCCGCACAATAAAGTGCCTGAATTTCAAGCCAAGCCAACTTCAGTATGATATTCAAATCTAAACTAACAAATTGACCCCAAAAAAATTTTGAAAAATATTGTAGCATTGAAAAAAATTTTCATTCAAAGTTTATTCATTTTGGGGACCATCAAAATTCTTTGAACATTTAAAGGATTTTTTTTTTAATATAAAAAGTTTCATTGTACATATAATTTTGTACATGTATTGTGATTTGCACTTGAATATAAAAATTTTTGGGCAGCCCTGAATATAACAAAGCAAAATTTTATATAAGTTATTTCTTAAGTTGTCGAAAATGAAAAACAAGAACTGTACATATATGTATGTGGACAACATTAAAACTATAGTGAAATGCTTTATTGAAAACTAATTGAAATTTATTTCTTTATTCTTTCAGGTACGTGTTTATGCATCTAACCATCAAAGATAAAGAGTCGGAGAAGTGGTTGTCAGATATAGAACAAATTTTGTTCAAAATAAAGGTGAAAACTTAAAAAATCGATGTAACGCGAATGTATTTTTTTTGTTTTACTTAGAACTTTCGATATCAAAAGTACTTGGTGTTGGTTCAACATAGCGTATGAGCAACATCTTGTCCATTTAGACGTACCCAAAAACTCTGTATACTTAACATGCTTTCTCTCAGGTGTTAGGTATTATAAGTAGAATGAAGTATTGCAATATGTTTAAACTCCCCTTCATATGTATGTGCAATGTTAAGTTTCTTTTCCAGTATATAATTATCGTCCAAATTCTAATTACCCACTTGACTAATTTCCAAATGCTCTTGGCATATATTTTACTGAATAATTTGCTAACAATATTAAGATACAGTAAAAGTGCACATAAAATTATATCTGGCACATTAAAAATATGTAATAAACAAATACATTTTAGTCGCCGCATGACGCTGACTGCTCTTCCACACCTACACATGATAGTATACATTTGATAATGTGGAAACAATTTTGTGTTAATGTCATATGTGGGAAAACTGCAGTTGGAATTTAATGTATGAGGAGTCAGTAATCGGAATATTTCATCGATACTGACATTAAAGACTTTTCCCAACAAAATTGATATAATAACCACTAATACCGAAACAATTTTAAGATATGTGAAACTACCAAC
The DNA here is from genome assembly GCF_040869045.1 of Eurosta solidaginis. Taxonomy (NCBI): domain Eukaryota; kingdom Metazoa; phylum Arthropoda; class Insecta; order Diptera; family Tephritidae; genus Eurosta; species Eurosta solidaginis. Next base: position 202,502,208 of record NC_090323.1, on the reverse strand, counting down.
CATTGAAAGGTTCAGTGAGTTGGCATAAACCAATTTAGAGAACTAAATAATGGCAACACATATATTAAGAAATATAGGAAATGTAAACGAAATATGAAAGGGAAGGCTTTCACTGATATTAAAGCTGAAGCATACTACCTATATATATGCAAATATAGTTTTCCGTTAGCAGCTATGAAACAGTTACGGCCTTAGAAATAATGTTCTTACCAAATATCGTTTAATCGCTTTTTTGATCGATTGGATATTAAAAATTTTGTGAAGAGCTGAACTAAAAACAAGTAAGGAAGGCTAAGTTCGGGTATAACCAAACATTACATACTCAGCTGCCAAATTACAGCTTGCAAAACTTTTAAATTACCTTCTTTTCAAAGGAACTTACATACCATATTTCATTAAGATACCTCAATATTTACTCAAGTTATCGTGTTTACGGACGGACACGGCTGAATGAATTTCTTTTTTCGCCCAGATCATTTTGATATATGGAAGTCTATATCTATCTCGAATAGTTTATGCCGTTACGGGGTACCGTTATGCGCTCTGCTCATCTGAGTATAACAAGTAAGGACGGGACTGTCTAATATCTTTAATAAATGGAGCTGAATACTAATGTGTTGAAATTCATAAAATCGAAACAATTAATTCTATGTGATATATATTATATATGTTTACAACCCATCTTAAACAATTTTTCAGACAACAATTTATGCTTTATACGTAATGAGAATTTTTAATCTTCTACCTGTCAAAATGGGAAATAAATGACAAAACCACTATTTTTCGAAAAATTGGTCCGATAATCAATCGGACGCCCAAATGTACCAGCTCACCAAATTTCGCCAAAATATCTAAAAAATTGTGGGACGAGTTTGCGTTCAAACAGACAGACAGACGGACGGGCAGCCAGAGAGATGGACATGGCTAAATCAACTCAGCTCGTCATCCTGATCATTTTGATAGACTTATTGGTGGGTCTATCTCTTCTCCTTTAAGGGCTTACACTTTTTAGATTCGTGACAAACTTAATATACTATTTTATTTTCATGCATGGGATAAGTTTACAACAACTAAGGTATGATGTGGCTGCATGCGTTTGTAACACTTCAAACAACGTAGGGGTCAAATCCCACTCCCGGGAGAAAAGGTTTTGAAGAGATTTACAAGCTACAATCGTAACAGCTGTCAGTTTGTCCGTCCTGATGTCAAGTTATTTAAATTTTTCCCAAATTATCAAATAATCATATTTTCACTTGCAAAGTTTTAGCCAATTTTTGGGCAAATTAAAAATGTCTGTCAAATTTTAAGGCAAACTCGCAGGTGAGTTCAACGTAAATCTTATGAGAATTAGAATTCGGTGGCGAATTTCATACTAATTGATATTAGCGAGCCACAATTTTGGGCTAATGGAAATTCGCTCACATATTTTGCTGGCAAATATGTACTAAGCGAATGCGATTTCGCGGGAGAATGTCTATAATATATACTTATTTACTATCTTGGTAGTCAGTTAATGCGTCTAGTACATATGAAGAAACATTTTCAGTACAAATTTTATATTTTTGATATTTCCGTACTCGTATCTAAAGTAAAAATATTTACGATAATGCAATATCTCCCAAAAAACCATCTTTTAAAATATTACTATGCATTATTGTTTGCCCAAAGTGCCCATCTATGAAGTGTAAGTATGCTTGTGCTTACACTATATGGTAATAGAATATATTTAAGTATTTGCTCTTACCTCTCTCTCTCACGTATAAATCCCCGATTAACAATGCGAGCACGCGGTATCAATTGTGATCGTCGATTATTGTTTGGCGATGCAATTTGCAAATCGCTAAATGTCTCCTCGCGTATTACGGCTAAGCTACGTGATCGACGTAAGCTGCACGATTCGCTGCCAAAATCAAAAGCTTGTAGATTTGCTGCGCCAGCTGTTGGACCTGTTGTATTGCCTCCACCACCACTGCTACTCGTATTGTGATGCAAATGCGGTGGTTGTAGATGTTGCTGGTTGTTATTAACTACGGTGAAGTGGTTAAGGAGAAAGATATATAGTACTTGTGTTAGAATAAGGTACAAACTTAAGTACAGACAGAAAGTCTGTTAAGATACAAATATAATTATGGCTTACATAAATACGAGCCGGCCCCGTGCGCATCTTGCGCAACCAATATAAAAATCTCTTATCAAATATCAACAGAAATCAGCTGTTCTATCAATCAATTCAACTTACAGCTTGCGCTACCATCTGGCGTATGGTAGCAGCTGCCGGTAATGCAGTGCAAATATTCACAATAGTGCCATAGTACAAATAGATTTCTTTGTGTGCTCACAATCGTTTAGTTTTAACAAATTATTTTAATATAATATAGCTAAACAAAAGCACTACGATCAAAATTCGTACTACCAATAACAAGTTACCATAACCATAACAACAAAAGAAACCGTTAAATAATCATAGAAGTAACCACATGCAACTTGGTGATGGGGAGGGGGGATGGCCTGAATTTTTAATGTGGCTATATAAATCGTTCCCGAGATGGTCGGGCTAGTACCACAATGGTGCTGCGTTACCGGAGCGTGCCGGACCTATATCCGGAAAAAGACCATCACACCGATAACACTCCCCAAAGCCTTCGGGGAGTAACCTTATCGCTACAACAACAACAACAACAGAAACTGATTTCATAGTCCGATAAGTAACAAAAACCTTAAAAGCAAGAACAATCGCACCTTAACTTTAACTGTAGCAGTAACCGCTACTAATGATTTCCGTAAATTAATGCTTACCACTAATGAAGAGATAAGAGTCCTCATGTAGTAACGGCTCTATAAAAAGGTGTGAGTACATACCAAGTAGTCGTGAGGTTACATGTGTTAAAATGTAGGAGTAGGTATAGATAACAGATTCTTTCAAATTAACTAGTAGGGGTTTAAGTTTAACTGCAATAGGGGTAACTTTGCTAGAAGCAAATAATTTCGGTCTATTTGAGATGAGCTTTGTTGGCTTATTGGCAACAACCGATACTGACATATTATTATCGAGAGGCTGTTATCGCCGACCCATGGACTTTCTTCTAATCTTTTATCGCCAATATTATAGACAGTAAGAAACCGATAACTTTGAAAAAATTGATAACTATCCAGTAACAAATCGATAACACGCCGATAACAAATCGATAATATTCGATAGCATATCGATAACGTTATTGAATACATCAATCACTTTTCGATCATAAATCGATAATTTTTCCATAACACGTCAACAATTTCTTGACAAAAATTCTTTTCCTTTTAATCGATAACCTTTCGGTACTAAATCGAACAATATTTTTCAATACAAATTTGTAACACTCCGATGACAAATCGATACCCTTTTAATTTAAAATCTACGACAACTTGATAACAAATTGGTTGTGCTCCAATAACAAATTGAGATCTTTTCGATGAAAAACGCGTAAGTGTTTAAAAATATATCGATACGTTTTCGATAAATAATGAATAGCTCGTCTATAAAGCAACCATAAAAAAAGTAAATTTTTTTTTGCCTTTTCTTTCCTTTCCTTTCCTTTCCTTTCCTTTCCTTTCCTTTCCTTTCTTTTACTTTCCTTTCCTTTCCGTTCTTTTCCTTTCATTTCCTTTTATTTCCTTTCCTTTCATTTCCTTTCTTTTCATTTCCTTTCCTATCCTTTCATTTCCTTTCCTTTCCTTGCCTGTTTGAGTTGCTGTCTGATTCCGATCATATCAAATCAGTCAGGTACATTGTTCCCACATTATGCTACATTGTAGTGACTACGTTCACGCTTACATTCTGTATTCCCCATATAGCATACCATGAGCAAAGATACACATAAAGAAGTAGATATACTGACCAAATAGACTCACCGTAATTATAATCCCGATATCCTGGCTCTTCTCTGCGCTCTTCGTTATAGCGTGATATAACTATTTCCTCTTCATCTGGTAAGTCATCTTCATATTCATCCTCATATAAATCATCACCATCTGGATCTAAACGCCAATAAAATTCTGCGATATTCAAAGGATCTTTACAACGTTCTCGTAAATGTGCGTAATCAAGTGAACGTGAATGACGTAGCTGACGATTATGAGACCAATGACTTGGACCAAAAGCTGTGCTGTGACAGCTTGTGGCCAAATCTAAATGCGATATGGATTTATTGTTGTGTCGCCAGCCGGAACCACGCGTCGGACATTTGTAATCTTGTTGTAGCGAACGTTCAGCCAATCGAACACGATCCACGTAGTTGTACGTGAGCTCTTTGGTTCTTCTGAAAGGTAATGGACGGGAGGTTGGAAAAAGTACAAAAAATTAATGAGAAATTTTGTTGAATAACGATGATTCATTTACTTAAGTTGTTAAAAAAAATTTTAAACTCTGTGCATTTAACTTAATGTAATGGCTTATGCGTGATGTAAAAGTGGCATATTCTTAATGATTACGTAATCTAATTACGAGTATACGCAGTGAGCTTATTCAATACGAAGAAAATTTTTTATGGGCTTAAATTAAAATTGATTAACATCTTAATTGAACACTTTAAATTAGTAACATATTTGTATGCAGTCATGTTTGAATATAAGATTGTATGTATGTGTTTTTTAATATATTTATGTATGCCCATTTGAGTATATAATAAACAAGTAAGGAAGGCTAAGTTCGGGTGTAACCGAACATTACATACTTAGCTGAGAGCTTTGGAGACAAAATAAGGGAAAATCAACGTTTAGCAAAATTAACCTAGGGTAACCCTGGAATGTGTTTGTATGACATGAGTATCAAATGAAAGGTGTTAATGATTATTTAAAACGTAGTGGGCCTTAGTTCTATAGGTGGACGCCATTTCAGGATATCGCCATAAAGGTGGACCAGCGGTGACTCTAGAATGTGTTTGTACGATATGGGTATCAAATGAAAGGTGTTAATGAGTATTTTAAAAGCGAGTGGGCCTTAGTTATATAGGTGGATGCCTTTTCGAGATATCGCCATAAAGGTGGACCAGGGGTGACAATATGTGTTGTACGATATGGGTATAAAATGAAAGGTGTTAATGATTATTTTAAAAGCGAGTGGGCCTTAGTTCTATAGGTGGATGCCTTTTCGAGATATCAACATAAAGGTGGACCAGGGGTGACTCTAGAATGTGTTTGTACGATATGGGTATCAAATTAAAGGTATTAATGGGGGTTTTAAAAGGGAGTGGCCTTAGTTGTATATGTGAAGGCGTTTTCGAGATATCGACCAAAATGTGGACCAGGGTGACCCAGAACATCATCTGTCGGGTACCGCTAATTTATTTATACATATATGTAATACCAGGAACAGTATTCCTGCCAAGATTCCAAGGGCGTTTGATTTCGCCCTGCAGAAATTTTGTCATCTTTTCTACTTAATGTGGTAGGTGTCACACCCATCAATAAACCAATCCAATAACCATGTTTGATCTCTTTTTTCATATTTGGTATAGAATTAAGGTATTTTTTCATTTTTCGTAATTTTCGATATCGAAAAAGTGGGCGTGGTCATAGTTGGGTTTCGGCCATTTTTTATACCAAGATAAAGTGACTTCAGATAAGTACGTAAACTAAGTTTAGTAAAGATATGTCAGTTTTTGCTCAAGTTATCGTGTTAACGGCCGAGCGGAAGGACAGATGGACGACTGTGTATAAAAACTGGATGTGGCTTCAACCGATTTCCCCCATTTTCACATAACACAGTTATCGTCATAAAATCTATGCCCCTACCAAATTTCAAAAGGATTGGTAAATTTTTGTTCGATTTATGGCATTAAAAATATTCTAGACAAATTAAATGAAAAAGGGCGGAGCCACGCCCATTTTGAAATTTTCTTTTATTTTTGTATTTTGTTGCACCATATCATTACTGGAGTTGAATGTTGACATAATTTACTTATATACTGTAAAGATATTCAATATTTTGTTAAAATTTGACTTTTAAACAATTTTTTTTTTTAAAGTGGGCGTGTTCGTAATTCGATTTTGCTAATTTTTCCTTGGCAAACATATAGTAATAGGAGTAACGTTCCTGTCAAATTTCATCATGATATCTTCAACGACTGCCAAATTACAGCTTGCAAAGCTTTGAAATTACCTTCTTTTAAAAGTGGGCGGGGTCCAAAATTTTACTAATTTTCTATTCTGTGTCATAAGGTCAACCCACCTACTAAGTTTCATCGCTTTAACCGTCTTTGGTAATGAATTATCGCACTTTTTCCGTTTTCGAAATTTTCGATATCGAAAAATTGGGCGTGGTTATATAAAAATAATTTTCGAGCCTGCGAAATTTCATCAATTTTTTCGATTTTTCATGCATGTTTTTTTTCATTTTCAAGGCTCCAAATCATTTAGTATGTATTTTTTTCGTGTCAATTGGCAAATGCAAAATTGGTAAACGCAGTTTAAAAAAAAAATTCTTTTATGGAGATTTAGAAGAATTTTGGTCAAAAATCGACTTTTTTCTCACAGGCTCAAAAATTATTTTTTTGTGTATGCGTAGTGGAACTTTTTTCCTGAGCCGAAATCTTATCGAAAAATCGATGGCGCGATATAGGTTAACTTTCGTCCATACAAACCGACCCAACCCAATGTGCATATATACGTATGTACATGAGTACATATGTAAGGAGTTAAATGTGGCATAAGTTGAAAAACTGTTAATGATTTATTAACTTTATGTAAGCCACATGATCAGGAAGTTAGTACAGAGAAGAGTTTGCACAAATTCCATTGAGGTTTCGTATAGCTATCCTGCAAATAATAGTGCGACTAATACACAAAGATAGCGGTCTCCGATTTATCTCTTTTGTCTACATTGGTGCATAATTGATCCTCTCCAGTCCCTTTTGGGTACAGTTGGAACTAGTCAGGTTGAAATCTATGTAGCCCAGTTTAAGAAACATAAGAAAAGCGGCAACGAATTGATTATAGGTCATTGATTCGAAGTATTTAAGAAAAATGCGGAGCCCTATACCGAACCTAAATGACTTGAAGCTATGTGCCTTTATTCTCCACTGATATATCTTGGAATGAGCAGGCGACTTAATAATTGTTTTACATAGATGTATCTAACAATTTTTTGCAAGTACCAAACGAAAACTTACACTTTTTGACGAGAAAAGAGATTCGTGGTCTTTCGTTCCCATATGGGTACAAAAAGGATTGGTCCCATCGTTCCCGTTCGGTTTTAAATGGGTAAAATAAGTCTCCTCAAAGGGCATGCTCAAACAGAAGGGAACAGTTCAACGCATGCAAAGAGATTAAAGCTGGCATTAGTCGCATACTCCTTTGCGACTCATCCCGGACTCATCCTAGACTAATCACATGTTTTGCAGGGTTATTTGTGAACACGCATATACAGTTGTAAAACAAATAAATGTTGCAGTGAAATTTTTAAGCGAATTTCACCAGTTATTTTCCTCTTTTTTATGCTCAGTTGAGCAGAGCTCACAGAGTATATTAACTTTGATTGGATAACTGTTGGTTGTACAGGTATAAAGGAATCGAGATAGATATTGACTTCCATATATCAAAATCATCAGTATCGAAAAAAAATTTGATTAAGCCATGTCCGTCCGTCCGTCCGTCTGTCCGTTAACACGATAACTTGAGTAAATTTGGAGACATCTTGGCGAAATTTGGTATGTAGATTCCTGGGCGCTCATCTCAGATCGCTATTTAAAATGAACGTTATCGGACTATAACCACGCCCACTTTTTCGATATCGAAAATTTCGAAAAATCGAAAAATTGCGATATGTCATTACCAAAGAGGGATAAAGCGATGAAATTTGGTAGGTGCGTTGAACTTATGACGCAGAATAGAAAACAAGTAAAATTTTGGACAATGGGCGTGGTACCGCCCACTTTTAAAAGAAGGCAATTTAGAAGTTTTACAAGCGTAATTTAGCACTCGTTGAAGATTTCATGATGAAATTTTGCAGAAACGTTACTTCTATTACTATATGTATGCTTAACAAAAATTAGCAAAATCGGAGAACGACCACTCCCAAAAAAATTTAATATCTTTACAGTATATAAGTAAATTATGTCAACATTCAACTCCAGTAATGATATGGTGCAACAAAATACAAAAATAAAAGAAATTTTCAAAATGAGCGTGGCTCCGCCCTTTTTCATTTGATTTGTCTAGGATACATTTAATGCCATAAGTCGAACAAAAATTTACCAATCCTTGTGAAATTTGGTAGCGGCTTAGATTCTAGGACAATAACTGTTTTCTGTGAAAAAGGGTGAAACCGGTTGAAGCCACGCCCAGTTTTTATACACAGTCGACCGTCTGTCTTTCCGCTCGGCCATTGACACGATAACATGAGCAAAAATCGATATATCTTTACTAAACTCAGTTCACATAATTATCTGAACTCACTTTCTATTGGCATAAAAAATGGCCGAAATCTGGCTATGACCACGCCCACTTTTTCGATATCGAAAATTACGAAAAATGGAAAAAGTGCCATAATTCTATACCAAATACGAAAAAAGGGTTGAAACATGGTAATTGGATTGGTTTATTGACGCAAAATATAACTTTAGAAAAAAACTTTGTAAAATAGGTGTGACACCTACCATATTAAGTAAAAGAAAATGAAAAAGTTCTGCAGGGCGAAATCAAAAGCCCTTGGAATCATGGCAGGAATACTGTTCGTGGTATTACATATATAAATAAATTAGCGGTACCCGACAGATGATGTTCTGGGTCACCTTGGTCCACATTTTGGTCGATATCTCGAAAACGCCTTCACATATACAACTACCACCACTCCCTTTTAAAATTCTTATTAATACCTTTAATTTGACACCCATATCGTACAAACAAATTCTAGAGTCATCCCTGGTCCACCTTTATGGCGATATCTCGAAAAGGCGTCCACCCAGAGAACTAAGGCCCACCCACTTTTAAAATACTCATTAACACCTTTCATTTGATACCCATATCGTACAAACAAATTCTAGAGCCACCCATCGTCCACCTTTATGGCGATATATCGAAAAGGCGTCCACCTATAGAACTAAGCCCCACTCCCTTTTAAAATACTCATTAACACCTTTCATTTGATACCCATATTGTACAAACAAATTCTAGAGTCACCCCTGGTCCGCCTTTATAACGATATCCCGAAAAGGCGTCCACCTATAGAATTAAGGCCCACTCCCTTTTAAAATACTCGTTAACACCTTTCATTTGATACCCATATCGTAAAAAAATTCTAAAGTCACCCCTGGTTCACCTTTATGGCGATATCTCGAAAAGGCGTACACCTATAGAACTAAGGCCCACTCCCTTTTAAAATACTCATTAACACCTTTCATTTGATACCCATATCGTAAAAAAATTCTAAAGTCACCCCTGGTCCACCTTTATGGCGATATCTCGAAAAGGCGTCCACCTATAGAACTAAGGCCCACCCACTTTTAAAATACTCATTAACACCTTTCATTTGATACCCATATCGTACAAATTAATTCTAGGGTCACCCCTGGTCCACCTTTATGGCGATATCTCGAAAAGGCGTCCACCTATAGAACTAAGGCCCACTCCCTTTTAAAATACTCATTAACATCTTTCGTTTGATACCCATATTGTACAAACGCATTCTAGAGTCATCCCTGGTGCACCTTTATGGCGATATCTCGAAAAGGCGTCCACCCATAGAACTAAGGCCCACCCACTTTTAAAATACTCATGAACACCTTTCATTTGATACCCATATCGTACAAATTAATTCTAGGGTCACCCCTGGTCCACCTTTATGGCGATATCTCGAAAAGGCGTCCACCTATAGAACTAAGGCCCACTCCCTTTTAAAATACTCATTAACATCTTTCGTTTGATACCCATATTGTACAAACGCATTCTAGAGTCATCCCTGGTCCACCTTTATGGCGATATCTCGAAAAGGCGTCCACCCATAGAACTAAGGCCCACCCACTTTTAAAATACTCATTAACACCTTTCTTTTGATACCCATATCGTACAAATTAATTCTAGAGTCACCCCTGGTCCGCCTTTATGGCAATATCTCGAAAAGGCGTCCACCCATAGAACAAAGGCCCACTCCCTTTTAAAATACTCATTAAAACCTTTTATTTGGTACCTATATCGTACAAACTAATTCTAGAGTCACCCCTGGTCCACCTTTATAACGATATCCCGAAAAGGCGTTCACCTATAGAACTAAAGCCCACTCCCTTTTAAAATACTCATTAACATCTTTCGTTTGATACCCATATTGTACAAACGCATTCTAGAGTCATCCCTGGTCCACCTTTATGGCGATATCTCGAAAAGGCGTCCACCCATAGAACTAAGGCCCACCCACTTTTAAAATACTCATTAACACCTTTCTTTTGATACCCATATCGTACAAATTAATTCTAGAGTCACCCCTGGTCCGCCTTTATGGCAATATCTCGAAAAGGCGTCCACCCATAGAACAAAGGCCCACTCCCTTTTAAAATACTCATTAAAACCTTTCTTTTGATACCCATATCGTACAAATTAATTCTAGAGTCACCCCTGGTCCGCCTTTATGGCAATATCTCGAAAAGGCGTCCACCCATAGAACAAAGGCCCATTCCCTTTTAAAATACTCATTAAAACCTTTTATTTGGTACCCATATCGTACAAACTAATTCTAGAGTCACCCCTGGTCCACCTTTATAACGATATCCCGAAAAGGCGTTCACCTATAGAACTAAGGCCCACTCCCTTTTAAAATACTCATTAACACCTTTTATTTGGTACCCATATCGTACAAACTAATTCTAGAGTCACCCCTGGTCCACCTTTATAACGATATCCCGAAAAGGCGTCCACCCATAGAACTAAGGTCCACTCCCTTTTAAAATACTCATTAACACCTTTTATTTGGTACCCATATCGTACAAACAAATTCTAGAGTCACCCCTGGTCCACCTTTATAACGATATCCCGAAAAGGCGTCCACCCATAGAACTAAAGTCCACTCCCTTTTAAAATACTCATTAACACCTTTTATTTGGTACCCATATCGTACAAATAAATTCTAGAGTCACCCCTGGTCCACCTTTATGGCAATATCTTGAAAAGGCGTCCACCCATAGAACTAAGGCCCACTCCTTTTTAAAATACTCATTAACACCTTTTATTTGGTACCCATATCGTACAAACAAATTCTAGAGTCACCCCTGGTCCACCTTTATAACGATATCCCGAAAAGGCGTCCACCCATAGAACTAAGGTCCACTCCCTTTTAAAATACTCATTAACACCTTTTATTTGGTACCCATATCGTACAAACAAATTCTAGAGTCACCCCTGGTCCACCTTTATAACGATATCCCGAAAAGGCGTCCACCCATAGAACTAAAGTCCACTCCCTTTTAAAATACTCATTAACACCTTTTATTTGGTACCCATATCGTACAAATAAATTCTAGAGTCACCCCTGGTCCACCTTTATGGCAATATCTCGAAAAGGCGTCCACCCATAGAACTAAGGCCCACTCCCTTTTAAAATACTCATTAACACCTTTTATTTGGTACCCATATCGTACAAACAAATTCTAGAGTCACCCCTGGTCCACCTTTATAACGATATCCCGAAAATGCGTCCACCTATAGAACTAAGGCCCACTCCCTTTTAAAATGCTTATTAACACCTTTCATTTGATACCCATATAGTACAAATAAATTCCAGAGTCACCCCTGGTCCACCTTATGGCGATATTTCGAAAAGACTTCCACCTATAGAACTAAAGCGATGAAATTTGGTAGGTGCGTTGAACTTATGACGCAGAATAGAAAACAAGTAAAATTTTGGACAATGGGCGTGGTACCGCCCACTTTTAAAAGAAGGCAATTTAGAAGTTTTACAAGCTGTAATTTAGCACTCGTTGAAGATTTCATGATGAAATTTTGCAGAAACGTTACTTCTATTACTATATGTATGCTTAACAAAAATTAGCAAAATCGGAGAACGACCACTCCCAAAAAAATTTAATATCTTTACAGTATATAAGTAAATTATGTCAACATTCAACTCCAGTAATGATATGGTGCAACAAAATACAAAAATAAAAGAAATTTTCAAAATGAGCGTGGCTCCGCCCTTTTTCATTTGATTTGTCTAGGATACATTTAATGCCATAAGTCGAACAAAAATTTACCAATCCTTGTGAAATTTGGTAGCGGCTTAGATTCTAGGACAATAACTGTTTTCTGTGAAAAAGGGTGAAACCGGTTGAAGCCACGCCCAGTTTTTATACACAGTCGACCGTCTGTCTTTCCGCTCGGCCATTGACACGATAACATGAGCAAAAATCGATATATCTTTACTAAACTCAGTTCACATAATTATCTGAACTCACTTTCTATTGGCATAAAAAATGGCCGAAATCTGGCTATGACCACGCCCACTTTTTCGATATCGAAAATTACGAAAAATGGAAAAAGTGCCATAATTCTATACCAAATACGAAAAAAGGGTTGAAACATGGTAATTGGATTGGTTTATTGACGCAAAATATAACTTTAGAAAAAAACTTTGTAAAATAGGTGTGACACCTACCATATTAAGTAAAAGAAAATGAAAAAGTTCTGCAGGGCGAAATCAAAAGCCCTTGGAATCATGGCAGGAATACTGTTCGTGGTATTACATATATAAATAAATTAGCGGTACCCGACAGATGATGTTCTGGGTCACCTTGGTCCACATTTTGGTCGATATCTCGAAAACGCCTTCACATATACAACTACCACCACTCCCTTTTAAAATTCTTATTAATACCTTTAATTTGACACCCATATCGTACAAACAAATTCTAGAGTCATCCCTGGTCCACCTTTATGGCGATATCTCGAAAAGGCGTCCACCCAGAGAACTAAGGCCCACCCACTTTTAAAATACTCATTAACACCTTTCATTTGATACCCATATCGTACAAACAAATTCTAGAGCCACCCATCGTCCACCTTTATGGCGATATATCGAAAAGGCGTCCACCTATAGAACTAAGCCCCACTCCCTTTTAAAATACTCATTAACACCTTTCATTTGATACCCATATCGTACAAACAAATTCTAGAGTCACCCCTGGTCCGCCTTTATAACGATATCCCGAAAAGGCGTCCACCTATAGAATTAAGGCCCACTCCCTTTTAAAATACTCGTTAACACCTTTCATTTGATACCCATATCGTAAAAAAATTCTAAAGTCACCCCTGGTCCACCTTTATGGCGATATCTCGAAAAGGCGTACACCTATAGAACTAAGGCCCACTCCCTTTTAAAATACTCATTAACACCTTTCATTTGATACCCATATCGTAAAAAAATTCTAAAGTCACCCCTGGTCCACCTTTATGGCGATATCTCGAAAAGGCGTCCACCTATAGAACTAAGGCCCACCCACTTTTAAAATACTCATTAACACCTTTCATTTGATACCCATATCGTACAAATTAATTCTAGGGTCACCCCTGGTCCACCTTTATGGCGATATCTCGAAAAGGCGTCCACCTATAGAACTAAGGCCCACTCCCTTTTAAAATACTCATTAACATCTTTCGTTTGATACCCATATTGTACAAACGCATTCTAGAGTCATCCCTGGTGCACCTTTATGGCGATATCTCGAAAAGGCGTCCACCCATAGAACTAAGGCCCACCCACTTTTAAAATACTCATGAACACCTTTCATTTGATACCCATATCGTACAAATTAATTCTAGGGTCACCCCTGGTCCACCTTTATGGCGATATCTCGAAAAGGCGTCCACCTATAGAACTAAGGCCCACTCCCTTTTAAAATACTCATTAACATCTTTCGTTTGATACCCATATTGTACAAACGCATTCTAGAGTCATCCCTGGTCCACCTTTATGGCGATATCTCGAAAAGGCGTCCACCCATAGAACTAAGGCCCACCCACTTTTAAAATACTCATTAACACCTTTCTTTTGATACCCATATCGTACAAATTAATTCTAGAGTCACCCCTGGTCCGCCTTTATGGCAATATCTCGAAAAGGCGTCCACCCATAGAACAAAGGCCCACTCCCTTTTAAAATACTCATTAAAACCTTTCTTTTGATACCCATATCGTACAAATTAATTCTAGAGTCACCCCTGGTCCGCCTTTATGGCAATATCTCGAAAAGGCGTCCACCCATAGAACAAAGGCCCATTCCCTTTTAAAATACTCATTAAAACCTTTTATTTGGTACCCATATCGTACAAACTAATTCTAGAGTCACCCCTGGTCCACCTTTATAACGATATCCCGAAAAGGCGTTCACCTATAGAACTAAGGCCCACTCCCTTTTAAAATACTCATTAACACCTTTTATTTGGTACCCATATCGTACAAACTAATTCTAGAGTCACCCCTGGTCCACCTTTATAACGATATCCCGAAAAGGCGTCCACCCATAGAACTAAGGTCCACTCCCTTTTAAAATACTCATTAACACCTTTTATTTGGTACCCATATCGTACAAACAAATTCTAGAGTCACCCCTGGTCCACCTTTATAACGATATCCCGAAAAGGCGTCCACCCATAGAACTAAAGTCCACTCCCTTTTAAAATACTCATTAACACCTTTTATTTGGTACCCATATCGTACAAATAAATTCTAGAGTCACCCCTGGTCCACCTTTATGGCAATATCTTGAAAAGGCGTCCACCCATAGAACTAAGGCCCACTCCTTTTTAAAATACTCATTAACACCTTTTATTTGGTACCCATATCGTACAAACAAATTCTAGAGTCACCCCTGGTCCACCTTTATAACGATGTCCCGAAAAGACGTCCACCCATAGAACTAAGGTCCACTCCCTTTTAAAATACTCATTAACACCTTTTATTTGGTACCCATATCGTACAAATAAATTCTAGAGTCACCCCTGGTCCACCTTTATGGCAATATCTCGAAAAGGCGTCCACCCATAGAACTAAGGCCCACTCCCTTTTAAAATACTCATTAACACCTTTTATTTGGTACCCATATCGTACAAACAAATTCTAGAGTCACCCCTGGTCCACCTTTATAACGATATCCCGAAAATGCGTCCACCTATAGAACTAAGGCCCACTCCCTTTTAAAATGCTTATTAACACCTTTCATTTGATACCCATATAGTACAAATAAATTCCAGAGTCACCCCTGGTCCACCTTATGGCGATATTTCGAAAAGACTTCCACCTATAGAACTAAGCCCCACTCCCATTTAAAATACTCATTAACACCTTTTATTTGGTACCCATATCGTACAAACAAATTCTAAAGTCACCCCTGGTCCACCTTTATGGCAATATCTCGAAAAGGCGTCCACCCATAGAACTAAGGCCCACTCCCTTTTAAAATACTCATTAACACCTTTTATTTGGTACCCATATCGTACAAACAAATTCTAAAGTCACCCCTGGTCCACCTTTATGGCAATATCTCGAAAAGGCGTCCACCTATAGAACTAAGGCCCACGCCCTTTTAAAATACTCATTAACACTTTTCATTTGATACCCATATTGTACAAACAAATTCTAGAGTCACCCCTGGTCCACCATTATGGCGATATCTCGAAAAGGCGTCCACCTATAGAACTAAGGCCCACGCCCTTTTAAAATACTCATTAACACTTTCATTCGATACCCATATTGTACAAAACCATTCTAGAGTCAACCCTGGTCCACGTTTATGGCGATATCTCGAAAAGGCGTCCACCCATAGAACTAAGGCCCCCTCCCTTTTAAAACACTTATTAACACCTTTCGTTTGATATCCATATTGTACAAACGCATTCTAGAGTCAAACCTGGTCCACTTTTATAACGATATACCGAAAAGGCGTCCACCTATAGAGCTAAGGCCCACTCCCTTTTAAAATACTCATTAACACCTTTCATTTGATACCCATATCGTACAAACAAATTCTAGAGTCAACCCTGATCCGCCTTCATGGCGATATCCCTAAATGGCGTCCACCTGTAGAACTATAGCCCCCTCCCTCATAAAATACTCTTTAATACCTTTCATTTGATACACGTGTCATACAAACACATTCCAGAATTACCTCGGTTCATTTTCCTACATGGTTATTTTCCCTTATGTTGTCACCATAGCTCTCAACTGAGTATTTAATGTTCGGTTACACCCGAACTTAACCTTCCTTACTTGTTTTTTACATGGAACACTCTTCTGCAAAATTATTTGTCAAACTCATTACGAGCTTCGACAGACTCAATAAAGTGTACTCCTTCCGACAAAAATTGATTTGGCTAAGAAATGCAAACTCCAAAAAATTCAGCGACTCTAAATATAAAGTTCGAAAATTTTGTCGAACTTTCGAATTTTTTCGAAGATGTTTTGGAAATTTTTGCACAGTCGCAGTTTCATAGTTAACATAATTTTTTTCTAAACTAACGAAAATGAAAACGATGAGCATATGTTATTTATGAAACTTGCTAAATATTTCTACTGTATTTTTCGTGCTGCTGTTGTTGCATCGATAAGGACCTTTGGGGTGTGTTGTCTATATTGATGTTTTTTGCCGGATATAGATCCAATACGCTTCAGTTGCAAGCTAAATTTAGGTACTAGCCCATCTGGGGATCGATTAAAAGAAACGCCTATTTAGAAGAAAGGAAGGTTAGACAGAAAGGTATGTGGGCACGGAGCTTCAGTTGCTATCTGAAAGAAGTAACTCTTGAAATGATCTCCAAAATTCGCCCGACGATGGACGGTTTGCAGACTAAATCAGATTCCAGCAGGAATGCTTGGGTACAGACGAACAGAGTGCGCTTGGGTTGTGAGGGGTGCGGGAAAACATTCTCCTACTCGACTCTGACGAAGTGAGAATGGCGAAATTCGGGATAAAAAATTAGAAGGGAACGACGGCTTTCCTAAAGCGCATTTCTATAAACAAAGCACATATTCAACCACAGGATAGGGGAAACTGCTCATAATAAATCAGTTTTCAACAACGCGAACAGAAGTTGTCTGTGTGCTGATTTGTCTGATTTCGAGTTCCCTGCAAAGCTTATATGGTTTTACGAAATGACCTATTTGGGAATCAGCATTAATAGTGAAAACAATGTCAGCTTACAAAACCACCGAAAATGCATGCCTGCCAACAAAAGTTACTTTGGACTGAGATTCAACAGGAAAACTTTCCTTTTTTACGCTCACAAGCCTCTTACTTGACTTGTCCGGATGTATGGCTCGGAATTATGCACGGACGGGATGACTCTTGATATATTCGAGAAGCAATGCCTCAAGAAGGTTTGTGCTCTTTTTCGAGATACCTGGGATGGGTACTGAAGGATGTTTAAGGATAAGTTGTACGAGCTCAAAACTATTTACTAGCTAAGTTATGCAATACGATTAATGTAATAATTGGGCCTCGCTGAAGTTGGCAAGACAACTTTAATGTGGAAAAAATTAACTATTGGGTAAATTGTAGTGAATTTTACGTAACTAATCCGCGAAAAAAAAAATTTTCCCGCGACCTTACTTAGAAAATATCGAGTGAAGTTAGCGTGCCACCCTAAGAAAACCCACTTCGAGACCAGTTAGGAAAAAAATTCTTGTACATGAATTTGCCGTAGATTAGTGACATGTTTTATAAATTTACAAAACGTCAATTGCAAGAGTTATTTTCCTAACTGGTAACGAAGGTGGTTTTCTCAGGGTGGCACGCTAACCTCACATGAAGTCATTTTTTTTTTCGAATTTATTAAATAATGCCAGTTATTTACGGAAAATTTTCTAACTGATCTCTTATGTGGTTTTCTGAGGGTAGCACGCTAACTTGGGGTGCCACTCGATATTTTCTAAAATATGGTCATAGTAATTTTTTTTGTTTCACGGATAAGTTCCGTCAAATTCACTACAAATAATTTTTTTCCACGTAAAAGTTGTCTTGCCAAATTCGTAGAGTAATAATAGGTGCTAACCGATGTAAATTTCCAGAGAGTACTTCTATCGACACCCGAATATAGCAGTAGACGAAGGGATCGGTCTCTATTGAGTTCGATGTGTTGGCAAGATATTCAATGTCTTTTGATGCCTCGAATCAGTATCTGTTTTAGCGAAGCAGGGATGAGTTGCGTAGTTTACTTTGAGACAGCCAAAGTCGGCTTGGCTATCAAGCGCCGAATAATGAAAAAATTAACTTCGAGATAGTTTTAGAATGCTAATGAAGTCGCATATTTGTTGAAACCAAACAAATTTTAAAGCAAGGTTGACGCACGCAAAAAACCAAAAAAAAAAAAAATCCACTTACTATAATAAGATATATGCTGCTAATTACTGATTAAGTAAAATAATCATATTTATTTTATTAACCAGTAGCGAACCGTGAAAACTAAATCTATTGTGAAATATATCCAAAATTAGTCATGCACTTCACCAAACTATAAGGGAGAACTAATTTATATTACTTCATATTCTAAAAAGCACTCGAATATCTTATTGAATTTTGGTCTAAACATTAAGCAGTTAGTTGAGTCGCTTCTCACTAGCTTCTTTCTCATATTTGTGCGTATGTATGTATGTTTGCATGTGAATAAGTATATAATTTTGTTAAAGCAATTATTTTTTTCGAATGCTTCGCTTAACCAAGCGCAACATTTGAGTTTCAGCTGATTGCACTTGAAAAGCAGAACATTTCAATGAGAACAATTTTACTTAGTATTTCGATATTTATACGCATTCTAAATATTTATGTACTACATAGATTAATATTTGTTATTGCTACATGCAAAAATATGTAAGCAAAAATTCTTAAATATGACAGTGAGTGACAAGTGTGCTATTGATTCATTGATTGCTTGTGAAAGTATTCAACTAGAACCAAAATTAAATAACAAGGTTTATAATGACACTGTAGGTAAAATAGCAATTTTTATAATCAGCTGAGCAGAGCTCACAGAGTATATTAACTTTGTTCGCATAACGGTAATCCGTAACGGCATAAACTAATCGAGATAGATATAGACTTCTATATATCAAAATGATCTGGGTGAAAAAAGAAATTCATTTAGCCATGTCCGTCCGTCTGTAAACACGATAACTTGAGTAAATTTTGAGGTATCTTGATGAAATTTGGTATGTAGGTTCCTGGGCGCTCATGTCAGATCGCTATTTAAAATGAACGAAATCGGACTACAACCACGCCCACTTTTTCGATATCGAAAATTTCGAAAAACCGAAAAAGTGCAATAATTCATTACCAATGACGGATAAAGCGATGAAACTTGGTACGTGCGTTGACCTTATGACGCAAAATAGAAAATTAGAAACATTTTGGACAGTGGGCGTCGCAACGCCCAGTTTTAAAAGAAGGTAATTTAAAAGTTTTGCAAGCTGTAATTTGGCAGTCGTTGAAGATAAAATAAAACAAATGTAAGGCGCGATAACCTCCGAAGAGATCTAAGGCCGAGCTTCTCTTCCAATTTGCGTCGTGCTCTTCTTGATTTTCCCTACAAATTGGCCGGACGGGACCTACATGTTTTATGCCGACTCCGAACGGCATCTGCAAGGCTGATGAGTTTTCACTGAGAGCTTTTCATGGCAGAAATACACTCGGAGCGCTTGCCAGACACTGCCGAAGGGCGACCCCGCTTAGAAAAATTTTCTTCTAATTGAAAAACCTTATTGCTAAAATTGTTGATGTTACTTTGCCCGGGGTGTGAACCCAGGGCATACGGTGTGGTAGGCGGAGCACGCTACCATCACACAACGGTGGCCCCCGTCGTTGAAGACATCATGATGAAATTTGGTAGGCACGTTACTCCTATTACTATATATGTGGTAAATAAAAATTAGCGAAAACGGATGACGAACATGCCCACTTAAAAAAAAAATTTTTTTTTTAAGTCAAATTTTAACAAAAAATTTAACAACTTTACAGTATAAAAGTAAATTATGTCAACATTCGACTCCAGTAATGATATGGTGCAACATAATACAAAGATAAAAGAAAATTTCAAAATGGGCGTAATTCCGCCCTTTTTCATTTAATTCGTCTAAAATACTTTTAATGCCGTAAGTCGAACAAAAATTTACAAATCCCTGTGAAATTTGGTAGGGACATAGATTCTATGACGATAACTGTTTTCTGTGAAATTGGGCGAAATCGGTTGAAGCCAATCCCAGTTTTTATACACAGTCGACCGTGTGTCCTTCCGCTCGGCCATTAACACGATAACATGCGCAAAAAACGATATATCTTAACTAAACTTAGTTCACGTACTTATGACCACGCCCACTTTTCCGATATCGAAAATTACGAAAAATGAAAAAATGCCATAATTCTGTACCAAATATGAAAAAAGAGATGAAACATGGTAATTGGATTGGTTTATTGACGCAAAATATAACTTTAGAAAAAACTTTGTAAAATAGGTGTGACACTAACCATATTAAGTAGAAGAAAATGAAAAAGTTCTGCAGGGCGAAATCGAAAGCCCTTGGAATTGTGGCAGGAATACTGTTCGTGGTATGAAATATATAAATAAATTAGCGGTACCTGACAGAAGATGTTCTGGGTCACCCTGGTCCACATTTTGGTCGATATCTCGAAAACGCCTTCACATATACAACTAAGGGCTACTCCCTTTTCTCCCTTTTAAAACCCTCATTAATACTTTTAATTTGATACCCATATCGTACAACCACATTCTAGAGTCACCCCTGGTCCACCCTTATTGCGATATCTCGAAAAGGCGTCCACCTATAGAACTAAGGCCCACTACGTTTTAAATAATCATTAACACCTTTCATTTGACACACCCTATGTTCATTTTGCTAAATGGTGGTTTTCCCTTATTTTGTCTCTCAGCTGATGTATGTAATGTTCGGTTACACCCGAACTTATCCTTCCTTACTTGTTTTAACAAAGTTAGTTTTTTAAGGCTGTGTAACTCTGTGCGGTGTTGAGTTATTAAGTTAACACCGAGTTTGGAGTTACTGTTGCTGTCACACTATTTCGTGATGCCGTATCACAATATGGCTCCAGTAACACCAGACTAGTACAAACTTGTTTTGGGCTGGCAACACTTCAACTGACTTCACTACGGCTACTGAAACTTAGGAAATATGTAAACAGCTACTGGATTGAGTGACATTTCAACTGCTAACAGCTCGAGTCAGTTACATATCGTGTTAGCTAGATGAATCGATACCGTCAAAGGTCGAGTTTGGTCGAGAATTTTCAAGATTTTAGCTCAAAAAAATAAAAATCTTAAGAATCAAACACTAAACGGGCATATTGTGATTTCCGTTTGAAAACCAACATAGCTTATTTTTGGTTGAGGAAAACTGTTTAGGATACTGAAAAGATTTTTACTATGAAAACTTCAGCTTCAAGAAGATACGTTCTGACCTTTTAAAGAGTGACCTCTTTCCAAACAAGCTAGAAGAAAGAAAGACATCAAAACCCAAGTTTAATTGCTATTGTAACGAATTTTGGAAAATTCTTGATAATTATACACCTTCTGCTAACATTTGAATCGCTGAACTGTCGAATAAATAACTGCAATATTCAGTATTGCAAAATAGTATTTATTTAGACTACTTTGGGAGTAGTACTTCACAATCACAATTATTCTTCACTAGTAGCGTGTTTAAATCAAGCTGATTAGTTATTCCTCAGCTTGCGCTGCGTCTATACCATCTGCTGCATTTGCATATTTCTCCTAAGGTCTAGACTTTTCACGAACAACTTCTGGAACAGTTGTATCTCATACTTAGTTATTCAGCTATATGCGTGTGTATGTTTGCTCTTAGCTGATTACTACATATGTGTATGTGAAATAATCTCTTCGTTCGAGTTGCTGATTATGTGTGTGTAATATTCTTCGTTGCCTTGTATATAAGTGTGGCTGCTTGCTTCAATGTGTACATGTAAATAAGTGTGGCTGCTTGCTTTGTTGTTGTTGTGCATTTATTTAGTAGCAACATAGTGATGTACAAAACTGCTGATATTCCCCACACTATATAAAGAACTTACACAAACGATTTGCAATATTTCATTCGAGATGCGTAATGCAACCACGAATTTAAGCCTGCAAATATTTCATGTGATTTAAATAACGGCAGGGAGAGTGCTTCCACAAAATGGCCTTTTCAATGCTTTGCCCTTAAATACACAGCCAGAGGACACCGTGGTCTTAAACCGATAGCGTCCATTTTTACTAGAAATATTTCCCGCTGTAAGGAAAATATGTGTACCCAATTTTATTACACTCCGGTTTCTTCTAGTTATGGCTCCCGAAACATAGAAAATTACTTAGTCATAAAAGGGGCAGTGCCACGCCCATATTAAACAATTTAAATTTTTTTCTATTTATTGTTATAAACCCACTTGGGAAAGAAATATAATTTCTATAGAGCTCTTTTTTGCAAAGATATAGCTTACTTTATTCGTCCACAACCCCTTTCAAAATATTTTTTACAAAAGTGGGCGTGGTCCTTAACCGTTTTCGTTTATTTTTTTTCGAAGCATTCCTTAAAGTAAAGGCAAGCTCTCTACTGAATTTTGTTATGGTACATTTAACGGTTTTGGATTTATGATTGTAAAATTGATTTTATCACAAGTGGGCGACGCCCTGCCCATTTTCAAAAATTATTTCAAATTTTTATCAAGAGGCTCAGTATCAGTCCACACATCAAATTTCAACATTCTAGGTATATCATTTACTAAATAATCAGGTTTTCGTGTTTTCCAAAATGTTATATATATAAAACGTGGGCGTGGTTATCACCCGATTACACTCACTTTCAATACCAATCTATTCTGCGTGCAGATGAGCCCGTGTACCGAATTTGGTAATATCTCAATATTTGCTCAAGTTATCCTGTTAACGGACGCACGGACATGGTTCAATCAACTTTTTTCGGTACTGATGATTATAAGAAATTCTATATCTATCTTGATTCCTTTATACCTGTACAACCAACCCTTATGTTACTAAAGTTAATGTGCAAAGCACGCTGAGTATAATAACACACGAGCTAGACTATTATTATGTTCAGAAAAATAGTGTCTTTTGAGAGAAATACCGTGATCACAAAAAAAAAGTTCCAATTTGTGTGTACTGCGTGATTATTCATTATTTAAACAAGTAAGGACTGGATTGTCTTCGGCTGTGCCGAAGACTTCATACCATTAATGAATTCGGTGAAATTTGAAGCCTTTAGCTGTTGAAATGGGGCAGTAATTACGAAAAGCTTCTTATCTGAACAATCGGTTGTGGGGGATATGTGCTATATATACGAACTATCTCATCCATTTTTTTCAGACAACAATATGTGCAATATACGAAAACTTATGGTGATCTTTGAAGTTTCAATTTGATAAAATGAGGAGGATATGACAAAAATTCAGTTTCCTGAAAAATCGGTTGTATGGGGGATATATGCTATGGCGGTCCGATTCAGCCGGTTCCAACAAGTGTCTAATCGGACACCTAAATATGCCCGCTCACCCATTTTTATCAAGATATCTCAAAAATTTAGGGACAAGTTTGCATACAAACAGACAGACGGTCAAAACGACGTGGGTAAATCAACTGAGCTCTTCATCATTTCGTTATACTTATTGGTGGGTCTATCTATTTTCCTTTAAGGACTTACAATATTGAGATTCGTGACAAAGTTAATATACCATTTCGTTTTCATGAAAGGTATATATATAAATGTTTATCAGTAAAAAATTTAGTATGTACATACATATCTACATACTGCTTATCTCAACTGCGCTTGGCTCTGGGTTTCGGAAAGCAAAAAAACACCTACTACCGACTAATTCAACTCATTCTAAACAATTGTAAGTATTTGCAGTTCCACTTTAGTCATAGAAAATAGTCACAGAGATTTAATTATCCAGCTGTCAACAAATCTGCTACAAAAAACTACACCAAGCTACAAACTCGCTCAAGGTTTTAAAATTTTAATTAATTAAGCTGCATACAACCGTAAATACTTACGAGCACCTACTGCAAACTATATACTGTTTTACATCTCTTGTTTTGTGTGTCTATTCTCGTGCTCCAACGAATGATGTGAAGAAAGTAAAATAGATTATTTTACTTGACACCAAAGAAATGTCGCAAGCAGAGTAAACTCGTCTTATTAAAAAATTTATGCACCCCATGACGCAATAAAACCAGTAGTATAACAACAAAATTTTGACGGCCCTCATAAGTCGGTCATGAATTTTAAAGTAGTAGGCAGGGAACATTTTCTGTACTATTATGCTACTTTTTTACTACCTTAGTAATGTTGCGTGCAGAAAAAGGACAAACTTGATACATCTCAACATTAGAAACGGGGTCATAAATGGCTGTTTCGCCACTCAGGAGGGAACTCTCTCGAATATTTAGACTGTAGCATAATTGACGCCAGTCATTTAAACTTCGCTATAGCTGACAAAAACGGGAGCACCAAAAGAGATAAGATGTTCTTTCACCGTCCCAAAGAACTCACTAGATGTCTCCTTCCTTCTCTGCTGTCAAGTACGAGCTTCTATTCATTTTACCATGTTCATATCTGCATAAAGCCCATCATTTTACCTCTGTCGATACACGCCGTTATTATTGCGGAAAGTACCGTTCTTCAACCACATACGAACTTCAAAGTTGAGGTATGGTCTTTCCTAGTTTATCAAAAAAAGATTTCACGGGCTTATATTCCCTGAAAAATGTTTGACTCTCAGAAAACTCATGTGGCTACCCCCAAAATTTGACCAGAGACTATTTAAAGTATCTTTTTCTAGCAGTAACTTGATAGCTTTTCAGGAAACAATCTTTTTACCTTTTTGATAACATTACGATATATTTTCGATAAATAATCGACAGCTATTCGATAACAAGTAGATAACTTTCCGAAAACAAGTCGATTACTTCTTGAGAACTTATGGACACCTCTTCGATAAATAATCTATAATAGTTTGATATTAAAGCGATAACATATCGAAAAATTTTCGATAATAAATTGATTACTTTTAGACAAATAATCGATAAGATGCCGGTAACAAATTGATAACACTCGGTAACTTTTCGAATTCGGTAACAAATCAACAACTAGCACGCCGATAGCAAATCGAAAACCTCTCAATAACAAAACGATAATTTCTTGATAACATATCGACAACTCTTAGATAAGTAACGTATAACTTTTCGATAATAAAGTTTAAACCTATCGTGCTATAGCTTTTTTGATAAGAAATCGATATTTCTTGGACAACAAATCGATAAGACGCCGATAACACTCTGATAATACTCGACAACTTTCTAACAACAAACTAATAACTTTTTGTTAAAACACCAATTACTTGTCTACAAATAATCAATAGCTTACCGATTTAAAACGAATATCTTGTCGATAAGCTTTATCATCGATATCAAGTTTATAAAACTTTGATAACAAGGCGATAACTCGACTGTTGTTGTTGTTGTTGAAGCGATATGGGCACTCCCCGAAGGCCTATTACCATGCCCATTAGCATGCCTTCTCGATAGATATACCTCAAGACATTTGGCCTACAATGTTAGAAATATTGAGAAAAAGTATACCCCAAAGTCTGCAGTGTACCGTAAGTGACCCTTGCTATAGGGCAAAGATGTGATATTTCTCAACGCCTCCAGTTTGCTACGTGTAGCCGGCCGCCACCTCCAATAACATGCCAATGTTAAAGCGCATAAATGCGCAGAGGTCTGCTTTGAGTACTAATAAAATTGGTGCACTTAGTCATGAGCCAAAAAATTGTGTCTAAATGTGTACTTAGTCAACTACAGACAAATACTATGAGTGACTACCACATAAAATAGAAAATACATACGAGTGCCCCGCAACACATATATCCCATAATATATGACATTGTTGAGTATAAACTGAAATCATAGTCACTTTAACTCAGTAGCATGTTGGTTTCATGTGTAATACACTGTATACTTCGTTTATTATCGGTTTTTCTTTAGCGCTGTATTCAGTTTAGTTTCGTGTACATCGTTGTGTTGCTAGCGTCAGAAGACTGATATGACTATATTCATTTTATTGTACTGTTAGTCATACTGATTCAAATTAGTGTTTTCGTATAATACAGTTGACTTTCTTGCTCAATAAGACAATTGAGTACTGAACTGCTTCGTGGCTTATGAGCGGTTATTCATTTTACGAAGTATGACTATGTAAATGTGTTTTAGTGGATATAAGTGCTTGGTATTCTTTTTTTGTGTACGCACTAATACTAATTTTTTGGTTAGTCCACTAATAACCTTAAAACATGAATAATTGCAGCTCACTGATACGGAGGCTGCCCCTGCTACAACGGGTATAAGATTCGCATGCCTAGTGGCAGCCCTGCAGAGCTAGAGAGCAGTTATAATACTTAGCTTGTCGCCACTTTTTGTCTGTTGCAACCAGGGATGCACCTTAACGTTAAGCTAATCGTTTATCAAAAAATTTCCACCGTTTCCGTTGCAACACTTCGAAATATTATCGATAAAGAAATTATCAAGATAAATTGTATCTCGTTTTTAACCGAAACGAAAAGCTTTCGTTAACGTTAAAAACGTTAACAAAAACGTGATACTTTATGTTTGAATTGTGCTGGCAATGCTATAGCCATGGTGAAGCCGTAAGGTGGCAACAACGAGCGCACATACACACACAAACTCTATGTAATTTGTTTGTGTAATTCGTTGGTGGTAATGTCAAAAATACTCTGAGAAATGTTTGTACTGTCAAAATTCATGAGAAAAGTTGCAATCAGCTTGGCTAATGCTTTCACCTTTAATGACTCCGCCATCAATCAGCTTTGCCAGCATAGTTTGAAATTAATAATCAACATAAACGATTTGATTTCGTTTTGATATGGCAGAAAACGAAACGAAATCATTTCGTTAATTTGACGATCTTAACGTTAATAAACGAAACGAAATGACTTCGTTTCGTTTATTAACGTTGATTATCGTAACGAAATGATATCGTTTCGTTGGTTAAGCATGCCTGGTTGCAACCTTCCTGACATAATAGGCAACTGGCAACTAGCCCAACTACATTAACTTATTTAAGATCAGTTACCTTGTACGTGCACAAAAATACTTTAACGCTATGCATTTCAAAGTCATCAAAGTTATGTAATTGAAATTTTTATTGAAGTTTGAACTAAGCGACCCTCAATCTGTTATCGTTTTAATTCGCAACGAGACTTATGTAGCTCAATTACAAAGGTTTTCGCTAAAATAACTTGGAAACTGTTATTTCAAAACAACGTAAGTATAAAAGCTAATTCCTATACATAAATACATACGTACAAGTATATATGTATGTCTTATAATAACTTTCCTCTAGTTCAGGGCAAAACTGAATAGCTGCATTTCCACACTTATGCCGCCTTTTTCGCCAACAATAAGTATATACGTACGTTGGTGCAGCATCATGCCGTGAAATCCATTCTACTCTTTCTCTTAGGGCAACACCCCCTTCCGTCTGCTGCTTCTCCTTGCACAAATGCATTATTTAAAGACGGTTGACTGAAATGCTTAACGACTTGTACAATCTTCTTCTTGATTGCCTCCTTGACTGTGCTTTGTTATTTCTATACATTTTCATACAACAACAGTAAATAAATAAATAAGATGTGAACGCAATGCGGCAAGGACATAAAGCAGCAGCTAAAGGAAAAGAGTTGTTTACTTGCTTGAAGAAAGTGAATTTGTTTTATAAATTCTGTTCAAGTAAGAAATTGGTGCCGTTTATTTTTTATAATAAAGAAGTTAGCATTACTTGTATTATAAAAACAACATTAATATTTCAAAACACGTTGAAGAGCATAATTTCAATGCGGCGATTTTGGAATACGTTGGATGCGAGTACAGCTGCAGGCAAAAAAATAAGAGTAGGACACTTTAAGATTTTTTGAGTAATTTTTCTGGATTTTTGATGCGCAATCATCCTGACTCACGGTATATGTCTCGGAATACAGAATGTTAGCGTAAGTAAGCTTAATGTGGAATAAATGTGAAGGTGAAAGTTTTGATATGAACGCAATCATACAGCAAATCACTTAATAGATACTGCCGAAGGCAGAAAATGAGCTTGATGATATATAAAGCAGAAAGTGAAACGACGAAGGAGAAGACGTGAATATGAAGAAGATGAAACAGATTGGTAGGATGAGGAAAAAACAAAAAAGTAATAAAAATGTCGAAAATGATGTGGGCGATAATGTCGATGCTTATGCCTATAGCTGTCATATCTATAAGCAGCAAGTGGCTTAAGTCCCAGGAAGCTTCTAGTATTTGCCAAGAGGACGGAGTTATTTTATAACATAGGTCCTGGTTTTTGATAGGGTTTTTCAGTTTGGTCGTTAAAACAAACTTCTGGTAACACTACGGACTCAATCAGTCTATGTGAGGTCCTCATGGATCGGTCAGTTCAACCTACCTACCTAATTTGGCAGACGTTGAAGATGTCATGATGAAATTTAGTAGGAACGTTACTCACATTACTATATATGAGCCAAATAAATATTAGCAAAATCGGATGACGAACACGCCCACTTTAAAAAAAAATGTTTTTTTAAGTTAAATTTTAACAAAAAATTTAATAATTTTACAGTATAAGTAAATTATGTCAACAGTCCACTCCAGTAATGATATGGTGCAACAAAATACAAAAATAAAACAAGATTTCAAAATGGGCGTGGCTCCGCCCTTTTTCATTTAATTTGTCTAGAATACTTTTAATTCCATAAGTCGAACAAATATTTACCAATCCTTGTGAAATTTTGTAGGGTCATAGGTTCTATGACGATAACTATTTTCTGTGAAAATGGGCGAAATCGGTTGAAGCCACGCCCAGTTTTTATACACAGTCGACCGTCTGTCCTTCCGCTCGGCCGTTAACACGATAACTTGAGATAAATCGATATATCTTTACTAAACTCAGTTCACATAATTATCTGAACTCACTTTCTATTTGTATAAAAAATGGCCGAAATCCGACTATGACCACGCCTACATTTTTGATATCGAAAATTACGAAAAATTAAAAAAATGCCATAGGTCTATGCCACATACCAAAAAAGGGATGAAACATGGTAATTGGATTGGTTTAGTGACACAAAATATAATTTTAGAAAAAAACCTTGTGAAATGGATGTGACATCTACCATATTAAGTAGAAGAAAATGAAAAAGTTCTGCAGGGTGAAATCAAAAGCCCTTGGAATCATGGCAGGAATACACCCTGTGTTATTACCCCATTCGAAGATTTCGGCAAATAAATTGGTAACATTACTTTGAATTGCATTTTGGTTTTTGTGGTTGACTATGCTGCAGAGGTCGTCGGCATACGTACAGTGGTTAAAGAATGGGTGTTTGGTGATAATCCTATTTAATTTTTCAAAAGCTATTAAGAACAGTGTCACGGAAAGAGGGGAGCCTTGTGTGGTTCCATTAATCAGCGGCACTATATTAGAGCAGCAATTATCTATTTTTACCTTGAACTTCCTATTGCTTAAAAACGAAATAACAAAATTAATTATTTTTGGACCTAGTTTCCATTCCTTAAGTTGGTCGGCTATAGCATGAGTCCCAATACGGTCGAAAGCCTTTTCAAAATCTATGGAGAGGATAGAGATATGGTTTTTGGCCCGAATGCTTTTTACAATTTGATTATCCAAATGCAATAAAGCATCGGTGGTTCCTGAGCGCCTTTTAAAGCCAACTTGCTTCGGATGAATTAAGTTATTAGAGAGATGGGTCTGTAGCCTTCTGTTTTATTTTTTGGCTTGTTGCTTTTATGAATGGGAATAATGATGCTTGTTTTCCATTTCTGTGGAATGATGCTGGTAGAAAGAGTGTTGTTAAACAAGTTAAGCATATAGTTCTTGGCTTGCATGGGGAGATGTTTAAGCATAGAATAGCAGACTCTATCGGTACCTCAGGTTTTCCCTTTTGTTTCAGTAGTGACACTGTTAAGTTCTATCATAGTAATTTCGGGCTCGATAAATTTGGCCGTTGGATGGGGGACGTGTGTTATGTTTCTCCCAAGGCAAATTTTTGTTATGAACAAATTCACTAGAAAAGCTAAGAGCCAGAGGAGTCATCTGACCATGTTAGTGCGAAAAGCGAGGTAATATCTGATTTACATGAAAAAATGTTAGAATTCTGGTCTTCAATACTGCTTGCTGTGAAATGGGAGTTGTTATCATAAGAGTTTGTTGACATGGTTCCATAAATGTTTAATGGACGTGTCAGGGTTAATCGATGATGTGAATTTGTAAAAGGATTCCCTTTTGGCGTTTTTCAATTCTCTTTTGAATACCGCGTCTGCCCTTTTGTAGGCTAGACGATTTTCCGAGCTGATGTTGGATTTAAAAATGTGCCATAGTTTTTTTTTTTTTTCGGAGAATGCTAAGGTTGGAGTTCCACCAATATATTTGTTTTTGGGGAGGTAACCGTGGTGATACCTTCATCGAGTCGCTGGCGGCAGGTAGGCAGGTTGAACTGGCCGGTCCATGAGGACCTCACATAGACTGATTGAGTCCGTAGTGTTACCAGAAGTTTGTTTTAACGACCAAACTGAAAAACCCTATCAAAAACCAGGACCTATGTTATAAAATAACTCCGTCCTCTTGGCAAATACTAGAAGCTTCCTAGGACTTAAGCCACTTGCTGCTTCTAGATCTGACAGCTGTATCACTCCTAATAGCTGGAGTCTTAGCCTGGCAAGTGCAGGGCACGAGCACAGAACGTGCTCGATCGTTTCCTCCTCCAACCCGCACTTCCTACACCTGCTATCACTGACCAAGCCTAATTTAAAGGCATGTGACGCCAGAAGGCAGTGTCCAGTCAGAATACTCGTCATGAGTCTACAGTCCTCTCTTTTTAATGATAGAAGCAACTGTGTTAGTCTAAGGTTGTAAGACCTACACATAATCTTCGACACTTTACAACCCCGCGCTTGAACCCACGCCTTTTCTGCTTGGTCGATCATGTGCACTTCTCGCCTTCGCTTAATCTCGCCCAATCTAATTGGGACGTCTACGGAGCAAGCTTCAAGGGATGCGCCCTTTTTAGCTAATTCGTCCGCTTTTTCATTCCCATCTATTCCCATATGCCCTGGGACCCAATATAGATGTATGCTTCTCCCTGTCCCGATTCTCTCCAGAGACTGCTTACACTCTAACACGCATTTAGATGATGTACTATGCGAGATTATTGCCTTAATTGCTGCTTGACTGTCAATATAAAAGTTAACACGGTTGCAGCTTAAGCTATTCTCTTCCAGGGTTTCTACTGCTTTGATTACGGCTAATATTTCCGCTTGGAAAACGCTACAGTAATCCGGCAGCCTGTAGGATCTGCTTAATTCCGGATCAGCGCAGTATACCGCAGACCCTACTCCTTCCACTATTTTGGAACCATCGGTGTACACATGTATCGCCTCGTCCGCCATTTGCGCACCCTTGCGCCAACCGTCCACCTCTATTGTGGCCTTAAGATCTCCCTCAAAGTGCAGGTAGGGAATCATGTAGTCTGTTCGTCTTGTGACTGAGGACGCTATACTACTATGGCCATATGGTCGGCGCTCAAGTTGCCCCGAAGCATCGAGCCTGGTTGCGGTCGTTAACGCTTTGTTCTTTGCTACCAGGTCTACAGGTGGAATGTGCAGAATGGCATACAGTGCAGCCGTCGGGGTTGTTTTCAGGGCTCCCGTAATGCAAAGCATCGATAGTCTGCATACCCCCTCTAATTTTCTGAGGTATGTTGTTTTTTGTGTGGCTTTCCACCAAACAAGAACTCCATAGTATAGAATAGGGCTTACAATCGCTGTAAAAACCCAATGAGAAAGAGAGGGCGATAGGCCCCACGTACACCCCAGCATTCTTTTACATACATAGAGTGCCGTTGAGGCCTTCTTGACCCTCTCCTCCACGTTGAGCTTCCATGACAGCTTACTGTCTAGGATGATTCCTAGATATTTTGTGCAAGGTTTCTCCTGTAAGGTCACCGCTCCTAACTTAGGCCTGGTCCAATTTGGGACCTTGTACCTCTTTGTAAACAAGACCATATCCGTCTTCTCCGCATTGACTTTCAGCCCGACATTAGATGCCCAGGTATGAATATCCCGAAGCGCCCGAACCATCAAAGAACTAATCGTTGGAAGGCATTTTCCACTTATGACAATTGCAACGTCATCTGCGTAAGCCGTAAGTTTTACGGGTCCCTCATCGAATTGCCTGAGCAGTTGGTTGATGACCAGTGTCCACAGCAGAGGTGATAGCACCCCTCCCTGCGGCGTGCCCCTGTCCACTGATTTCGTGGCCTCGTACAATCCCCATTGTGATGTGATCTTTCTGCAATTTAACATGCAGCCGATCCATCTGATTAAGGCAGGATGTACTTTAATGTAATTAAGACCATCCATAATCGCCCATTTTGCAACATTATTGAAAGCCCCGGCAATGTCCAAGAAGACTCCTAGAGCATACTCCTTATATTCCAGGGATATCTCTATGCTTATTACCACCCTATGCAATGCGGTGTCTACCGACTTGCCTTTGGTGTACGCATGCTGTGTTGTGGAGAGCAGCTTTTCATCCACGTTGGACTTTATGTACACATCTATCAGCCTCTCAAAGGTTTTGAGCAGAAATGATGTTAAGCTAATGGGTCTATAGTCTTTGGGATACACGTGACCGATCTTCCCCGCCTTTGGTAGAAAAGCTACACGAGCAGTTCTCCAAGAGTGCGGTACATGATTCAGTTTTATGCACCCATCGAATATTATTTTAAGCCATTCCACGACCGCCCTACTTGAGACTTGTAGCATGGCCGGGAATATACCATCTGGGCCCGGCGATTTAAACTTAGAAAACGTCTTCACTGCCCACTCGATCTTGGTATCGGTCACCAAGCCCGGCACCACTAGCTCCGTGATCGAAGTGTGAGTGATGTCTGCTGGTTCTTCTAAACCGTCTCCCGATGGGAAATGTGTATCGAGAAGCACCTCAAGGGATTCATCACTATCACGTGACCATTCCCCGTTCTCTTTCTTTATTAGTCCCTGGACTATGTTTCCCTTTGCTAGGACTTTTTTCAACCGTGCTGTTTCACTGAAGCACTCTATGTCCGTACAGAAACTTTTCCATGAGTTTCTCTTCGCCCTGGTAATTTCACGCTTGTAGATCCTCAGTAGATCCCTGTACTCGTCCCGAGATGCTTCGCTTTCCGCGGTCTTTGCGAGTTTAAACATTTCTTTTACCTGTCTTCTTAGAAGACTTAGCTCATTGCTCCAACATGGCGGCTTTGCTTTTCCTCTGAATCTTCTTAGAGGTCAAGCTTTGTTATACGCAGTCATAAGCGTCCTTGTTAGGAATTCATTCGACTCCTCCAGTTCCTCTACATTAGCAACCTCTTTGGGTTGTCCCAGTTTCGTTTCTACATGTTTCTGGAATTTAGTCCAATTCGTTGCCCTAGGGTTTCTAAAGGTTCCTCCCTTCTCTACCCTCTTTAGTGGGATGCTGAAGCTTATATACGCATGGTCGGAGAAGGATGGTCTATCGAGAACCATCCAAAGGACATTTTGCCAAACTGCGTGTACAAAATATCCTCCGCCTGCTTGTTTATTTGGAAGATGTAGAACTGACCATCCTCGGTAGGCCGAGATACAGTAAGTACCTTCCAATCCTGAGTCGGTATGTTCGGATTCTGATTCTGCAGAAGTGGCAGTGTATCCTCCGACTTCATCACGCATGGTATCCATACCTTAACTTTTGGTACCGTGGGGATTTGCGCTTTATCCACCACCTCAAACCGCGCGTTCGTGCCTTGCCTTTGGAGGTTTGGAACGACTTCCTCCAGCCACCGCAAGCTCGCGATGTTGTCGCACGCTATCATCTTCACACCATTATACCATCCCCCCGAATCAAAGGTTGGAAGGGGCTTACTTGGTTGTTCCCGCATCATCTTAAGCATTAAGCTAATAAGCTCCCTTTCCACAGATCTCCACCTTTCAGTAGTCATTTGTCCGAACGGACTGCTACGATCAACCAGCGCCACAGTCAGTGACTGCTTTGCCACATCACTCATCTTCTCGGGAAAAGCAGGAGTCTTAGTGTTATCTCCCTTTGGAACCTCCGAGAACACCGGAGTCTTCGCGTTAACTCCCTTTAGCGCCTCCGAGAAAGCCGGAGTCTTAGCGTTATCTCCCTTTGGCTTATCTCCTACTTCCGTAGTTGGAACTTCCCTCTGACTGGCAGCTTTCGAGGTAGTTGCTACCTCGCTATTGGAACCCATCTGTCTTACAGCTTTGGGCCTACTTGTCTTGTCTGTGCGACTGCCATGCCTCGCGGCTCTAGGACTGGGTCCTTTCTGCCTCTTGAAAGCAGGCTTGTCGCCTTCTGCCGAACGTTGCCTCTTCATTCTGCCATTCGACACTTCTTCCTCCTCGTACCGGTTGCAGAACCGAGGGTTTCTCGCAGCAAACCTTTTGAACTGCCTTCGACCTACTTCTACCGCTTCATGGGCCCATTCCAAGCGCTCGATCTCCACTTCTGTTGGGTCGACCACTGCTCCCAAGCGTTGTACAATTCTTAGTGCTGCACGGTATGGCGAGAGAGCTCTTTTACTTCCTCTGCTCCGTACCCTTCTCCACTCTTCTACTCCGTTTTCATTTGTGTGCTTCTCCAACACGGAGTTCATTGAATCAGCACTACTCTCGCTCCCCGAGTCCGACGCATCGCTTAATTCGTATTTGTCGTCCTTGGATTGCGACTCAGTCCTCCTCTTTACATCCTCCTTATTACATTCAGGTAATGAGTTGTTCATCTTGGTCGTACGACCACCTGCCCGACAAGGCGGGCTCAGCGGTCCAGTATTATATACGGGGAAAGAACCGTCCGCCACAGCAGCGCCCCTTACTGCGGTAAGGCCATAAATACTTCCCGAGATGGCCCGGTATCGGGAAGGCTCCGTTCGAATACAGCCGAATTTATCCCCTGGCTGCAAATCGTCCAATAGGCACGGTCCGCATAACACCCTGGATTAGGGGGTTGGCAGTTCTTGGTCACCGACATCCCGCCGCCCTCCTATGAGGCGAAACGGCGTAGATGTCAGTCCTAAACAGCTCCGCCTCATAGTCGGGCGCTATGGAGTTCGGCTAAGCACTCACACCAACGACAAGGTGCCTACCCTAGTGAGGGTCGCTGGCGGCAGATATAATAAATTTTTTGAGTAACGCCGCGTCTCTATTAATATTGTTTGTAAAGTTGTGGTTCTCAATCTTGTGTTCAACTAGTTCTGCGTATTTAGCAGAGTTAGTATTGAATTTTGGAGCAATGAATGCTCCCGTTGGTTCATTTCGATATCTCTCAAGTGATATGAATATTGGAAAGTGATCGCTGCCGTGTAGAAAAGTTCGATGTTCCATGAGAGAAATGGAACTAAACACGCTGATTCTAGTGTTATGTCAACATGCGTGAATGTGGAACGTGTTGAGAAATGGGTAGGTTACTTGTCATTACATACAATGAGATCTGACTGCTGATAAAAGGTTTCTATTATTTTTCCCCGTTTGTCTGTTTTGATAGACCCCCATATGGTACTATGAGCGTTAAAGTCACCAAGAAAAATAATTGGGTGAGTTGCGCTGTCGCAGATTATATTTAGATCATTAAGTGTTAAATTTGTTTGAGGAGTGATGTATATTGATATTATGGTGATTTTCGTTTGTGCACAAACTGTAACACCGACAGCGCAAAGATTAGTGGAAAGAGTGAAGCGAGTGTGTTCTATTGAATTTTTGATGGATATTGCTATTCCGCCTTTTGCAAAGGTTGATGGTGTGTTACAGGTGATATGCGTGTAGTTTTTAAGTTTATTGGGATCAAATTTTAGGTGTGTTTCTTGTAGGGCTATTACATCAGGGCATTTCTTATGAACTAATTGTTGAAGCTCGTACAGGTTGTTATGGCAACCGTTTATATTCCACTCATGACGGAACGATACAAGGTGGCAGCATGGTGACATACCTACAAACATAAATAAAAGTTCCATGTATTTTGTTTTTGTAAATTCGATGGGCAAATGTCAAAATCGTACTGCGCCGAAAGTTGATGTATCAAATCAAATAAAAAAAGGGTATGATCAGCTGTCCCATGCTGCCACCTTGTATCGTTCCGCCATGATTCCACTGGAGAATACTTAGGACCATTAAAATTAAAAGAGAAAAAAGAGAGAGAAAAAAAACTGTCAAAATATTGACTCTCAGAACGATATATACTTATATATATATCGGAAAGAGACAATATTTTAAAAGTGTTCATCAAAGTCAGAAATTTATTCTATTTGTGAGGGAGTTGGATTAATGAAGTTAGTTGTGTTTTGAAGAGTAGTGTTGTTGTCGTGAATGTTTTTAGTGGAAAAGTTAAATGTGAACTGGGGTGGGTTAGTGATGTTAGATATTGAGTTTTCTGGAGGTTTAGTTATAAAGCTTGTTCTTTGTTGTTGATGTGATGTGCAGTTAGTTGGTTTTGCTTTTGTGGTGGGCATTTGATTGCTATTTTTTTCGTTTTCGTTTTGAGTTTTATATTTGTTTTTTAGTTCAATTCTTCTTTTGTGTTTTTCTACTGCTTCGTGAAGTTCTTCTTTAGGTATGTTTTTGGTGGTTGATGTATTACTGTTTATAATATTTACTGCTTCACTGAATGTGCATTTGCTTAGTATTTTTGTTTTTAAGATTTCGCGTTTTTTCTTGATGAAGGGACAGTCTTTATGTAAGGCGTTATGCTCATGTTGACAGTTAATGCATTGTACTTTTACACACGGACTAGGGTCGTGGCTGCTGCCTGCGCAAACTTCGCATTTTTCCTCGTTTTTGCAGAATTTTTGGGTGTGACCGAGTTTGAAACATTTTTTTGTTTTTTTGTTTTATATCTATAGATATATGAGTATATATAGCACACGTGTTAAAAAAGTGATTGATACGAAAGCGAGAGTAGTTAAACACGACCGTTTTCTCCGAATGCTGACTGCTCACTGAGGAGTTTGTAAAATTCATTTTATCACAAGTTGGCGGCGCCACGCCCATTTTAAATTTTTCTTTCAAATTTTTATCAAGAGTCTCAATATCAGTTCACACGTCAAATTTCAGGTTTTTTGTGTTTTCCAAAATGTTATATATATAAAAAGTGGGCGTGGTTATCATCCGATTTCGCTCATTTTCACTAATAATCTATTCTGGGTCCAGATAAGCTCGTGTACCAAATTTGGTGAAGATATTTCAATATTGACTCAAGTTATCGTTTTAACGGACAGACGGACGGACGGACTGACATGGCTCAATCAAATTTTTTTTCCATACTGATGATTTTGATATATGGAAGTCTTTACCTATCTCGATTCCTTTATACCTGTAAAACCAACCGTTATCCAATCAAAGTTATAACATCCTGGCTTCAAGTACAACTGGGTATAAATATAGTAAAGGAAAAATAAAATGAGGAAGTGAAAGATTAGAAATTATATAAAAAGTTAAATAAATGTAAGGCGCGATAACATCCAAAGAGATTTTTGGCCGAGCTTCTCTCCCAATTCGCGTTCCGCTCCTTTTGTAATTTTTCCTACGAATTGGCGCGACGGGAAAAACTAGTTTTATGGAGTCTCCGAACAGCATCTGCAAGGCAGATGAGTTTTCACTGTGAGCTTTTCATGGCAGAAATACACTCGGAATGCTTGCCAAACACTGCCGAGGGGCGACCCGGTTTAGAAAAACGTTCTTCTAATTGAAAAACTTATTACTAAAATTTTCATGTTGCTTTGTCCGTGGCTGGAACCCGGGATCTTCGGTGTAGTAGGGTGCGGAGCACGCCACCATTACATCATATCGGCCGCCATGAATAGAAATGAAAACCGAAGCCAAGAACGAAGCAC
The DNA here is from genome assembly GCF_040869045.1 of Eurosta solidaginis. NCBI lineage: Eukaryota > Metazoa > Arthropoda > Insecta > Diptera > Tephritidae > Eurosta > Eurosta solidaginis. Next base: position 202,464,212 of record NC_090323.1, on the reverse strand, counting down.
CACGGCGTTCGAGGTATTAGCAGTTTGTCATCGATGAATAGTCGGCTTATTATAGAGGATTTATCATTTTGTTATCTAAAATTTATAGAGCTATTATCGATTATTTATCGAAGAGGTATGTAGTTGTTAAAAGTTAAAAACTTACTATTGAAAAGTTATCGATTTGTAAATGAAAAGTTATTGCTTTGTTTTCGCAAGTTATCGTTTTATTATTTTGATATCGAGGTGTTAACGATGAGTAGCCAGTAATAGAAGTTGTAATCGATGAGTAGTCGGCTTGTTATCGAGGATCTATCAATTTGTTATCGAAAAGCTGTAGAGCTATTATAAAAAAATTGTCGACTATTTATCGAAAAGGTATCGAGTGGTAATAAAAAAGTTTAAACCTTACTTTTTAAAAGTTATCGATTTGTTATTGATAAGTTATTGCTTTGTTTTCGAAAGTTTTCATTTTGTTATGTTATTATCGAGGTGTTAACGATGACTAGTCAGTAGTAGTGTATGTAGTAGTTGTCACCGATGAGTAGTCGGCTTGTTATCGACAATTTATAAGTTTGTTATCGAAAAGTTATAGAGCTATTGTGGAAAATTTGTCGCCTATTTATCAAAAAGTTATCAAAGTTTATCAAAAATTTAAAAATTTACTATTGAAAAGTTATCGATTTGTTATGGAAAAGTTTCGAAAAATATCGACTTGTTATCAAAAAGTTATAAAAAGGTAGCGATTTGCTATTAAACAGTTGTGAATTGTTTAAGAAAAGTTTATCGATATGATATTAAAAAGTTGTCTTTTTTATCGAAAAGTTATCGCTTTGCTATCGAAAAGTTATCGATTTTTATTGAAGAGTTACAGATTTGTTTTCAAAAAGTTATCGATTTGTTATTGAAAGGTTTTTGCTTTGTTTTCGAAAAGTAATCGATTTGTTATCAAAGATTTATCAAAAAGTTATGATATGAGATATTATTTTAAAAAGTTATCGATTGTTAACCGAAACGTTGCCAATTTGTTTTTGAAAAGTTATAGATTTGTTATCATATCGTTATCGAAAAATTATCAATTTGTTATCTCAATGCTACCAAGACCTTATCGGCGTGTTATCGATTTGTTACCGACATCTCATCAGTTTGTTATGCAATGTATACCAATAAAACTTCAATATCAAATCGATGACACATTTGTAGCTCGTCGCAATCAATCCGATATGAAACCTAAAGGAAGCCGATAACTCAACGATAACAGCCACATATAAAACCAATACCTCGATCATCATTTTGCCTTCGATAACAAGCCTATAATAAAAGAATAACTAGTCGGTACGTTTGTTGCCTATAAGAAGCCGACGAAGCTGTTTCCAAATAGTCCGATAATACTTGTTTGTGGTACAACTTCCTCTGTTGTGGCTCAATCCTTAGGCGAGCTCAAGTTAATTTAGAAACATTTAGTTTTCTAGACGTATCCCGAACTTCACGAGTACATGTTAATCACGCCTTTTTGTTTTCTTTTCGTACTCAGCGTGCTTTGCACACAGAGTATATTAACTTTGATTGGATAACGGTTGGTTGTACAGGTATAAAGGAATCGAGATAGATATAGATTTCTATATATCAAAATCATCAGTGTCGAAAAAAGATTTGATTGAGCCATGTCCGTCCGTCCATCTGTCCGTTAACACGATAACTTGAGTGAATATTGAGATATCTTCACCAAATTTGGTACACGAGCTTGTCTTGACCCAGAATAGATTGGTATTGAAAATGAGCGAAATCGGAAAATAACCACGGCCACTTTTTATATATTGTGACGCACATTACCATCGCTAAGGTTATTAAATAAAGGCACAAGAACATTTAGTCAAGCTACATAAACACATTAATCATAATGTAACACAAACATACAAGCAGCAGAGAGATACTCAGAAACGCATGTCATCATCAGCTACTACTTCGCTGACATATACACACGCATATGGTTACACACTACAAACACACGCGCGTATGGCTGGTGACCAGGTAGAGGATTCTAGAAGAAGAGAAGTCTAGACATTTGGGCAGAGAGTATAAAAGCAGCAGAAGCTGAGTAGTCCGTAATCAGTTTGATTTAAGCACTATCAGTTGCGAAGTATAAGTGTTATTGTGAAGTATTTTCAAAGTAGTCTAATAAAGACCATTTTGCATTATTGAATATTGGAGTTATTTATTCAAAAATTTAGCGATACGAACTTTAGTAGAAGGTGTAAAATAAGCGGAGTTTCCCTAAATTCGTTACAATATACAACGTTTTGGAAAACACAAAAAACCTGATTATTTAGTAAATAATACACCTAGAATGTTGAAATTTGACGTTTGGACTGATATCGAGACTCTTGATAAAAATTTAAAAAATTTGTTTAAAATGGGCATGTGACAAAATCAATTTTACAAATATTATTAATCATAAATCAAAAATCGTTAAACCTGTCGTAACAAAATTCGGCAGAGAGGTTGCCTTTACTATAAGGAATGCTTAACACGTAATGTGTTAAGGACCACGCCCACTTTTATATAAAAGATTTTTAAAAGGGTCGTGGATGAATAAAATAAGCTATATCTTTGCAAAAGAGAGCTGTATATCAATGGTATTTCACTTCCCAAGTGGATTTATAACAATAAATAGGAAAAACTTCAAATTTTAAGAAATCTGCGTAGCACCGCCCCTTTTATGGTAGGTATTATAATATAACTATTTATTGACTCATTTAATTTTTAGTTCACACTGGTTACCGTCATAACAAAGTTTTCTTAATTACTAAATGAAATACGAAATGATTTAGAAATTACTATTTCCATTAAATGAGCTTGTGCAAACTTCATCTTAGCTGTTTCACCTCGTTTTCAACCAAACTTTTTACTATTTATACTTTGATGAAAGCGTGAAGTACATTTGCATGCGATTCACTAATTTCAGTACTTTGCAAGCATCTGCTTTAACTAACTTATTTCCATTTTAAAAGGATTTTAAAGCAGCTAATAAAGCTTTCACACTAACAACTTAAAGAAGAAAATGTGTGTTAACACATATGCGCATAGAATATTGCAAAAAAACTTTTTGGGAATGCTTGATGAAGTTTACTTGTAAACACGATTTAGAGGAAGCTACTAAGAATGCATAGTAGTGATGTTAAGGAAGTGAGTTCACCGAAAACGAAATCGGAATCGGATTATACTAATTTGCTTTATAAGAACCGAAAGTGGTAGCTAACATCGAACGCATTATTAAAATGTTATTCTCAAACACTTTTGCCCCTTACTGAAATAAACTTGTTGGATAAGTTTTAGTTCCTTAGAATACAATGGAAATTTTGAGACTTCATTTGCCTGTACAGCGGGTTCCGACCTATAAAATTCTTTATGCTCCAGATTCATACTCACAGCAATGAAATATTTTCTGAAATGCAAAATCCTCTATCAGCATACATTTTCATATTCATATATTTATATTCATGTCTTTATTAAGTCAATGGCAGCAACAACAGGAACAGTTGTATTTGTTCGGTAGTTAGACTCTATACTTAACTTAAAAAAGGGTCTTGATATCGGAAATTCCAGATCCAGAATTCTGGATATCCGAATCACCTCGTCAAACCCTCTTATGAGAGGTGTAAAGTTAAGATAATAAGATAACCGAGTTACAATGAAAAATATAAAAAAAAGCGGAGAGTTCTTTTAGGAATATTGAAACATATTTCTTTAAGACGAGCTGGGCAGCCAATTACACTAGCAATAATGTCGAAGATAAACATTAAATTTTATTTAATAATTTTAGAAAAATCTAAACAACGTGACATTAGGACGGACAAGGCTGCAGCTGTTCCGATTATACCTTCTAAATCTCTTCAGAGCCTTTCCTTCCGGAAGTCGTATTCGAACCCGGTCTACTAACATTAAATTTTGAACAGACTTGACTTCGAGTGGCAAAATAATGATAAGCATGCACCTAGAAAGAGGCAGAGTTTATCCAAATGCATATGTTGAAGAGAAAATCAAATGCATTTCCGGTAAACCCTTTCGATTATTGCCGAGCGTGTGGAGTATATGGGATTCCAAATGACAGATCCATATCAAGCTTAGATTGCACTAAAAAACCTTATGAAATTTTCCTAGTCTATGGTAACATAGTGTAACGAATTTTGTGAAATTCCGCGTATTCTAAACCTTCTGCTAACGTTCGAATCGCTAAAGTGTTGAATAAATCACTCCAATATTCAGTATTGCAATATGCTAGTAGTACAATTATACTTCAATATCACGTACTTCACAACAGCGTGTTTAAATCAAACTGATTACTGATTCCTCAGCTTGCGCTGCTTTTATGCTCTCTGTTGCCTCGTCTGCATATTTCTCCAAAGGTCTAAACGTTTCACCTTCTAGAATCTTCTGCTTGGTACATGTATATTTGTAGTTTATGCGTTTCTCATACTCGTATGCGTGTGTATGTGTGAGCAACTACTTCGGCTGATAACCACATGTTTGTGCGTGAGAGACCTCTTCGTTTCCTTGTACATAAGTGTTGCTAGCTTTAATGTGTACCAGAGGTCTGCTTTGAGTACTAATAAAATTAGTGCACTTAGTCATGAGCCAAAAAATTGTGTCTAAATGTGTACTTAGTCAGGTACAGACAAATACCATGAGTGACTAGCTCATAAAATAGAAAATACATATGAGTGCCCCGTAACACATATGTCCCATATATATATGACATTGTTGAGTATAAACTGAAATCATAGTCGCTTTAACTCAGTAGCATGTTGGTTTCGTGTGTAATACACTGTATACTTCGTTTATTATCGTTTTTTCTTTAGCGATGTATTCAGTTTAGTTTCGTGTACATCGTTGTGTTACTAGCGTCAGAAGACTGATACGACTATGTTCATTTTACTGTACTGTTAGTCATACTGATTCAAATTAGTGTTTTCGTATAACACAGTTGACTTTCTTGCTCATTAAGACAATTGAGTACTGAACTGCTTCGTGGCTTATAAGCGGTTATTCATTTTACGAAGCATGACTATGTAAGTGTGTTTTAGTGGATATAAGTGCTTGATATTCTTTGTTTGTGTAAGGACTAATACTAATTTTTTGGTTAGTCCACTAATAACCTTAAAACATGAATAATTGCAGCTCACTGATGTGTACATGTATGTGGCTGCTTCATGTTTTTATTGTTGCGTGATTATTTACTAACAGCTTAGTGATGTCAACATTCGCCACAATAGTTAACAAAATTAATAAAGGTCCGAAACCAGACCACGATCACGAAATTCGTTAACCGAAGCAAGAGCTAAACTTGAGATATAGTATCTTGCCGAAAAAGTACTCAAAACTTTATATCAAAAGAATTTAAATAATCCTGCAAGAGAAAAGCATCTGATGCACATGTGTTCATTCTATGCAGTTCTCTGCATAAAGTAAATAAATTTAATGCTTTAAATATATGTAAACCAACGTCATTGATAAAAATTAATTAATTAATATTTGTGCATAGATATTATAGCTTTAATTGGATCACGTTAGACTTAAACTCCAAACATCGATATCATCAATGTCCAAAAAAGATTTTAATTGGGCCAGGTCAGTCAATCTGTCCGTCAGACGTTAACGTTTCTGTTAATATCTGCCTTCAGAACTAATAACATGCTCTTTGAAATAGAATCCCAGCCCTTTACCCACTTTTACGAGGCGCAGTGTTCAAAACATCACTAAACATAAACACTACATTCAAAAGACGAATATGTTCTTTGTTCTTCAAAAACCTCTGTCAGCAGTATTTTTATAAAAATTATTTTCATCCGAATATCAAAAAATCTATCTTAATAACTTAATTAAATTGAGCTTAGACGAAAAAGCTGTTCTAAATACACAACGAGATTTCTCATCACCCAATCGGGTACTTCATATTATAAAGAATTTATAATAAAGCTGACAAACCGGTTTTTTGCTCTTCTAAAAAACTGGGTGTTTACTGATAGAGAGTATTGAATATAAGCTGCCGATATGATTTATATTATTTACTAGAAGACCCGGAAGACGTTGTCCTGCCCTAAATTTGGCCTATCTGCATACATTTTAATAAGCTTTTTCCGTCTGACTCTGACCTCCCCCCTCTTCACTTTTTCTTAATCCTTTTATTCACTCCTCCATCCGTCTTTTTCGCTTCATCTATCTCCATCTTTGTCTCATTCTATCTCTTTCTCAATCTTCTTCTCCTTCTCTCTTTTCTCTTCTCTCAATTCCTTCTCATTCTTCTGCATCCCTTATTGCCTGTCCCAGAAGATGGTATGTATTTTATTCCAGTTCCAGTCCCAGTCCCAGTCCCAGTCCCAGTCCCACTCCGATTCTCAGTCCCAGTCCTAGTCCTAATCCCAGTCCCAGTCCGTCTCTGGATAATATATTACTCTGTACCAAAGCACTCATCAACAGCTTTCATTTGATATCCATATTGTATAAACACTGTTTAGGCATTCACTGGCCCACGTTTTGGCCTATATCTCGAGACCCTGTACCTGTAGTAACCACCGCGTGAGGTTTACGCAACTTGTGTGAAAGTTTGAACAAAATCGACTGACGCATGTCTTCAAACACCGGCGACCATATATATAGATTTTTATTTTTCACACTGCACTATAATATTAAAACGAAATGCAGATTTTCGTTGCTTTTGAAATTCGGCTTAAAAATTGCACATGGAACAACTAAAGACTCCTGTTTTAAAAAAAATGTCATAGTACCTCTAAATCGCGGGCCCCTTCAGACACCCCCCTCCACCCTCCCTCTCGGCGGGCCTGGTGATGTGCTATACTTGATATCATTCGCTATAATATTTTTTATTGATAAGCAGGTTGTTTAATTAAACACCAAGCAATTACACGGAAGTATATCCGCACCACCTGAAAATATGAGTGCCACTGCGTATACGTAACATTTTAATATTACGTATAAACAATTAAAAAAAATTGCAATAAAATAATATTGCGACTACAAACTGAGATATAACCTATCCTATATTTCAAGCTAGATCAAACTACACGCGGGGTGCAAACCAAATTCAAAACCGGTTCAGTAGTTTAGGAGTCCATTGGCCTCAAACCTGTGACACGTGTTTTTTATATATTGAGATTTGTGAAAACGGGTTATGTTCAAAATGCGAAAAAATCATTACTTCGTAATTTAAACTCGATTTAATTTTTGTTTAAATATTCGCTATAAATTCTAAATACGTTCGAATATAAATAAATCACATGCACTCAAATCCGCATAAAAATGTATCAACACAACAGAGATCAAAGCATGCATAACTTTATAATATACATATTTGTATGTATGTATGTTTGCACAAAAAATTAACATGTCGTTTCACTTCCGTTTCGAGCTTTGTTTTGTGTGTATCTCAGATTTTGCAACGTGGCCAAAACAATTGTCAAACAACAAACAAAAAATGTAACATCATCATGCGTTTATGCCAATGAACTGCAGGCATAACAATTTGCGTTAAATTTGCATAGAAAACATACATCCATCCACCACAGTAGTTATTCATCCATGTTTGTATGTATGTATGTAATTTCATTCATTTTTATGCATATGAGCGAGTGCGCCTATTATGACTTTTTATCCAAAAGCAACGATACAGCGTGTCGTATATAAAATTTACCTGAATAAGCATAGTAGTAGCAATTGCAATACATATACATACATACGTTAGTTAGTACATATCCATCTATATTTGCATTTGGTTGTACATGTATTTGTTTACAGGCAGTTAGTTGGCTATTGGGATAAAATTGCATATTCCGCTCAAACAAAATGTCATAACAAAAACAAAAACCCCATTTATATAATATTGGCAAATGAAAGTGGCGACAAGTAATAGCGACAGTTTGTTGTGCCAAACAATTATCTTATCAAGCTGATTTCAATATTATTGTATTAAGCATTGATACGGAGGTTCAAAACCAGGGACGGAAAATAACAATTATTTTTTCTTTCGGAGTCGAAAAAGTCCTGGTCAAAAAATTGTCCTAGATGAAAATGTTTGAGTTCCCAGGTATCCCTATAGCAATATCATGTCGAATTATGCAACCTTTTTATTTTCGAAGTTTTTCCATAAAAGTCCATATATAAAAGTAAAATCTGTATTTTTATTTTTTGAGTCCGATAGAACTAGTTAAACTCGGAATTTTAAAAATAAAAGTCCGGAAATAAAAGTTAAATCCCGACTTTTATTTTTTAAGGCCAAAACAAAAGTCCAGCTTGATAACAAGGAAACGGCTTATCCGAATTAAAAAAATTCGAACAAAGAAACGGCTTATCCGAATAAGTTGAGCATGACAAAGGGATGACAGTTTTGCTGTCAGATTTGAGAAATGAAGAACCTGTGGTTAAATACTCCTTTTATAAAAGTTTAAAAAAGACCTACGGCAGGTATGGCTAGGCAGTTGTATTTGGCACCCAGGTAGAAAAATAAATAAATATAATGCGCGATATACCTCCGAGGAGATTAACGCCCAACTACCCTCCATACTTCGTTTTACTACTTTTTGTTGTTTCATGCCGACTCCGAACAACCTCTACAAACAAAGAAACTTTTCATGACAGAAAATCACTCGTAGTGTTTGTCGAACCCATTATATCGAACCCAAAATTCCAAGCTTCTTGTTGTTAAAATGAGGAATAAATAACGCAAACCTCTTATCCGAAAAATCGGTTGTATTTGGAGATATATGCTATGGGGGTTCAATCCGGTCGTTTGCGTCAAATGATTATCCACCCATCGAATTTCATCAAGATATCTCAAAAAGTGAGGGACTAGTTTGCGTTCAAACACACAAACGGATATACAGACGGTAGGTATGCCTATATAAACTCAGCTCATCATCTGGATCATTTTGATAGGGTTATTAGTGGGTCTATCTCTTATTTTTTCAGATCTTACAAATTTCGAGACTCCGCACTTCCTACATCTGCTATCACTGGCCAAGCCTAATTTAAAGGCATGTGACACCAGAAGGCAGTGTCCAGTCAGAATACCAGTCATGAGTCGACAGTCCTCTCTTTTTAATGATAGAAGCAACTTTGTTAGTCTAAGGTTGTAAGATCTACACATAATATTCGACACTTTACAGCTCCGCGCTTGAACCCACGCCTTTCCCGCTTCGTCGATCATGTGCACCTCTCACCTTCGCTTAATCTCGCCCAGTCTAATTGGGACGTCTATGGAGAAAGCTTCAGGGGATGCGCCCTTTTTAGCTAGTTCATCTGCTGCAGATCCTACTCCTTCCACTACTTTGGAACCATCTGTGTACACATGTATCGCCTCGTCTCCCATTTGCGCACCCTTGCGCCACCTGTCCACCTCTATTGTGGCCTTAAGATCTCCCTCCAAGCGCAGGTAGGGAATCTGGTCGTCTGTTCGTCTTGTGATTGATGACGCTATACTACTATGTACGGTCGGCGCTCAAGCTACACCGAGGCACCGAGCCTGGTTGCAGGTGTTAATGATATATTCTTTGCTACCAGGTCTACAGGTGGAATGTGCAGAATGGCATACAGTACAGCCGTCGGGGTTGTTTTCAGGGCTCCCGTAATGCTAAACATCGATAATCTGCATACCCCCTCTAATTTTTTGAGGTATGCTGTTTTTTGTGTGGCTTTCCACCAAACAAGAACTCCATAGTATAGAATAAGGTTTACAATCGCTGTAAAAACCCAATGAGAAAGAGAGGGCGACAAGCCACACGCACACCCCAGCATTCTTTTACATGCATAAAGTGCCGTTGAGGCCTTCTTCACCCTCTCCTCCACGTGCAAGGTTTCTCCTGTAAGGTCACCCCTCCTAACTTAGGCCTGGTCCAATTTGGGACCTTGTACCTCTTTGTAAACAAGACCATATCCGTCTTCTCCGCATTGACTTTCAACCCGACATTAGATGCCCAGGTATGAATATCCCGAAGCCCCCGATCCATCAAAGAACTAATCGTTGGAAGGCACTTTCCGCTTATGACAACTATCAAAAATATTCTCAAATCGGGTGTTCTGAAACTAGATTCAGAGATATGGTGTTCTAAAAAATTTTTCGATATTAGTGTAAGCCAAATAAAAAAAATTAATTTTGGTAGTCAAAATATTGTTGGCAATGTTGAATATATGGCTTGTAAAAATTTGGCTTTTAATTTAAATTTGAAGAGCCAAAACCCTAGGAGGTGACTTAACTCAACTTAGTTGTAGCTTAAACGCTAACTGAACATATCTGGGCCTTGGGTGACAGGTTGTCACTTCAGGTAAATTATAAATAATTGCCTATGTAAAGAAAACGATATTAAATAGCAGTTTCACCTCGCGAAACCTGGCATTATCACCGACTATATCATCCGCGACCCTATTTACAACTTGAACGTCCCAAATGTCGACCATTTTGAACATCCACGTCGATGGCACATGGGTGTGACGTTTGATCAGGATCTACATTTTGGTGAGCACGCAGCCGCAATCGTTCTGAAAATTCAGAGCCGTAATAAAATCCTCAAATCCCTTGCTGGCAGTACTTGGGGAAAAGACAAAGAAACGCTCATTACCACATACAAAGCAATTGGCCAGCCGTTCGCGTGTTAGGCGTCCCCTATATAGTCGCCAAGGCTAAAAACTACCCACTGGAAGAAGCTACAGGCCTGCCAAAATACTGCGCTCAGAACTGCTACGGGCTGTTTTCTTATGTCCCCCAGAACACCATCTACATAATGACGCGAGAATACTCCCCATCAAGGAGAGAAATGGGATGCTAACCAAACAGTTCCTGTTGAATACCCAGAAACTTGGGCATCCCAACAGACATCTGATTGATGAGCCAGCACCGCCTAGGGGCTTAAGGAGTCATCTCCGTAAGCATTTTGAGAAAATACGGCACCCGGAACTCAGCCGTATGAAGTAAAAAACACAAGCAGGTCCTTGGTGTACTCCACAAACAGGCTCCGGCCCTTATACCGGGAATTGCCCGGTGAATCCAGTACTCAGGGAAAAGTACCCAAAACTTGCGGAAGAGGAACGCATACTCCCCAGGGAAACGCGAGGCACTCTGGCTCAACTTCGTTCATGATACTGTAATAGGTTAAACTCTTACATATCCAGAATCAACCCCGACATACAAAATGTATGCCCCGCTTGCAATGTGTGCCCACATGACACCAACCATCTCTTTAATTGTAATGTGGAACCAATGCCTCTTATAGCCCTTTCATTATGGTTCACCCCTGTCGAAACAACAAGTTTCCTTGAACTCTCGTTAGAGGATATTGACGACAATTTGTGATCGGTCGCAGCTATTATGTGGGGCGAAACATTGCTACAACAACAACAAAAACCATAATTATAAATGTATTTGTAATAACTTAAAAACAAAAATGATTTAATTTTACTTTTAAAAGTTTATTTGCTTTGACCTAAATACTGTGTGAAAATATTGTTAAGAATTTTGGAAATTTCTGATTATTATGCAACTTCTGTTAACGTTCGAATCGCTGAACTGTCGAATAAATAACTCCGATATTCAGTATGAAAAATGATCTTTATTTACAACTCTACTGTGACAGTACTACTTTGCAATTAAGATTATCGTGTATTTCACTAATAGCGTGTTTATATCAAACTGATTCCATTATTCCTCAGCTTGCGCTGCTTTTATACTCTGTTGTCTGTTGTCTTCTTGTTATATGCGTGTGTATGTGTGAGTAATAAATTCTGCTCTTAGCTACTGCCTACATGTATGTAAGTGAAATATTCTATTTGATGTTATCTTCGCTGTTTACATGTATGTGTGATGAACCGAAATGCTAATGCTCGCCAAAATATGTAACGTATACGCACCGTTTTCATATGCTACGTATGTGTTTGCGTGTAATTGGTTGATTTTAAATAAAACAGCGTGCTTATTCTATTTATGAAACTTAACATTTCAAATGCTTTTCAAATTTGGCATTTGTTCAAATCTAAATTCCACAGTATTTTCTTTTCTGTATAACTTAATATTAAATTAATTTAATTAATATTAATATTATTGAATTTCTATTACACCGTGAATTGTTTTGCTTATCAGGTAATTATATGAATGTAATTTCATGTTTTTCTTGCCAGCAACTGTAACAGCGCTCCACCTTTTTCTTGTCATTGGTATTAAACAATGCTAGCACGCATTTGAGTGTCAAAATGATGCTTAAACGACAACGGAAAACTGTATGATATCACTCTGATTCTACACAAAAAGTTGGAAGATACGAAAAGCCTACCCACATGCCGTTGTTCTGTTCAAAAGTTTAGTGCTTTACTTTTCACATTATTATATTCAGACTGATTCAATTTAAATTAAGTGAATTCATATGTTAAGGAAAAAAATTCGGGCTTCAATTACGAGCGTCGATCATTAAATATTAAACTATGTCATAAGTTGAAGTCTATGGCTATCAGAACTATTTTGGAACTGCATGTCTCGTAAGAAAGAATAATATACGCAGTATTCTGGGTAATGATGTGCAGATTAGAGCAACGATAATCAGGCAATGGCTCTATTGCACAGCTTGCTTTCAATTGCTTTGCGCTTAGTATGACTCAAAGCAACGGTTTGGCCAATTGCAGAAAATTCGTAAGTACAACGGTAAACTTGTATACCTTGGTTTTGTTGTTGTAAAGTGATTGACTTTGTTTCTCTGCTCTTTCAGCTTAAGATTTTCAAGGGAAGAATGTGGTATTTATATATAAATTTGTAAAGGTGAGCTGGTGATTTGCTACTCATCAGTTGCAAAATTCTTATGGGTGGAAAAGTTTGGTAATTGCAGTTCTGAAAATGTAGTTGTAATTTTTTTTTATGATGGCTCCGATCGGTTAAGTTATCCAAATTTCTTAAATATCTTTAGTTTGGTATTTTCATTTTAGCCAATTCATCTTTATAATGTACGGCCAAAAGTACAGGGACCTTGAGTAATAAGACACTCAACTCAAGTTAACCCTGTTTCGCGAAAACTGACGCTAATTGAGACCACCAAGTGACATCAAGCCTTCTTCCACTTGTCACACCTAACTCAGTGAAGGTTTCTCCCTTAATTTTGTCTTGCTGATTTTATAACAGGGGTTGGAATCATACCTTGTAAAACTTGGTTTTGAGACAATAAAAATAAAATAAAATTTAATATCATTAAAATAAGTTAAATTAAGTAAAATAAAAAAAACTAAAATAAAATAAAATAATATAAAGTAAAATAAAGTAAGAATAAAATAAAATAAAGTCAAATGAAATAAAGTAAAACGAAATTCAATTCAATATAATAAACCAAAATAAAATATTATAAAATAAAGTAAAGTAAAACAAAAAAAATGCAAAAATTAAATAAAGTATTAAAAAATCAAATTAAACAAATAAATCAAAATAAAACACTATTAAATAAAATTAAATTTGATTAAAAAAAAATAAAATAAACTAAAATATTATAAAAACAAATTAAAATAAAAAATAATAGAAAAAACTAAAACAAACGGAAATTTAATTAAATAAAAAAGTGAAATAAAATAAATAAAACAAATTACCATAAACAAATTTATTAAATTAAAAAAATAATTTTTTTTTGTTGTTTTTTGGCCCTTAGTTTGTAAAAATGTTTGTAAATTTTATTTCGACTTCAATGAGAAGTCATCTTCAGGACTAGAAATACAAAAATACAAGTATTATAATAAAAAACACAAAAGTACATGTATACATTTGACTTACATCGTTGGATGTACCAGGTCGACTAATTTAAAATTTGATATGTTCAAATGAAGAAAATAAACATAAAAAGTAAAAAAATAAAAAACCGTGATTATAAACACAATTTTTAACTAACAACAATATAGCATTAAAAGTTAAAATTTGAGCGACACCCATAGCATAAGTATGTATACACCAGGTAAATGTTGTTGTATAACACTCTCAGCAGTAATTTTTGCAATTTTTTTGTATCAATTGTCTGTATACGTGAGCACATTGGTCTGTGTTTGACTTAAAATTCATTCTTTTATCGTTGGGTGTGCTGATTATGTGAAGTATCTCCAAAATATAGCGTTTCGTATAATATTTTTCTTGTTGTAGACAACAACCACCTCACGTTCGATTGGTATAGAAAGCCTACTTCCTCCGGTAGATTATTAAACTTTTATTCGAAACACATATATAAATCCACTACTTTTGTACCAGGCTTGTCGAATAGAGTAAAGCATTCGAATTTGTACGACAGAGAAAATTTTAAAATTGCCTTCACATATAATAACACTTTACAAAAAATATTTACTAATACAAAAAGCAAAACAAAATCGGAAAATATGAGAAATCTGACCTTATATATAAAATTAAATGCAACGGCGGCGGGTCCCACGTATGCAATAAGGTATATGTGGGGACAACTAAATCCAAACTAAAAACAAGGATTTCCGCTCACAAATCAAACATAAATAAAATAATTTAAAAAAAATGGTTAAGTTAAACGGTTTTATTGAAAATAATACTTACATGAAATAATAATAATACTAAAAGCTATAAAATAATTAGGTAGGTCCTAGGTACTAGTCATCACACACCTTATCAATCAAGGGCGTTGATCAGACAATTAAATAAAAGCGTTGGACGCGTGAAATATGGACCAAATCAAATCGGACCACAAATACGATTTTTGTGAATATCTCGATCCTTGCGCCGCCTAGCGGCGATTTACTTTGATAGGTCGCTATCTATTCTTGTATGTATTATGTGTTCCAAATATGAGCCAAATCGGACCACAAATGCGAATTTTGCGAATATCTCGATCCTTGCCCCACCTAGCGGCGATTTTTTTCTTATTATTGCATTGTCATCGGGTTCTGAACTATATTCCAAGTTTCAAGCTTGTAGCTTATCGGGAAGTTACTTAAATTTCAATTACAAGATTCGTTCACAACGGCCGTGCGGCCTGCTTGTCAACTCAAGCTAAATAAAACCGCTTAAAAATAGGGACCACACTAATGATCAAAAAACGGCCCTCACTCAGCATTGCAAAACAACTGGACACTACGGATTTCGATGAAGTAGAAATTCTACAACAAGAAAAACATTATACGAAACGCTATGTTTTGGAGATGCTTCACATAATCAGCATAAAAAAAAAAAAAATAAATGTAAGGCGCTATAACCTCCGAAGAGAGCTAAGGCCGAGCTTCTCTTCCAATTTGCGTCGTGCTCCTCTTGATTTTCCCTACAAATTGGCCGGACGGGACCTACATGTTTTATGCCGACTCCGAACGGCATCTGCAAGGCAGATGAGTTTTCACTGAGAGCTTTTCATGGCAGAAATACACTCGGAGCGCTTGCCAGTCACTGCCGAGGGGCGACCCCGCTTAGAAAAAATTTCTTCTAATTGAAAAACCTTATTTCTAAAATTTTGATGTTGCTTTGCCCGGGAGTTGAACCCAGGGCGTACGGTGTGATAGGCAGAGCACGCTACCATCACACCACGGTGGCCGCCGATCAGCATACCCAACGATAAAATAATGAATTATAAGTCAGACACAGACCAATGTGCTCACGCACACAGAAAATTGATATAGAAAAATTGAAAAAATTAATGCTGAGAGTGTTATACAACAACATTTACCTGGTGGGAATATAATACATACTTATGCTATAGGTGTCGCTCAAATTTTTATTTTTAATGCTATATTGTTGTTAGTTAAAAATTGTGTTTATAATCACGGTTCTTTATTTGTTTACTTTTTATGTTTATTTTCTTCTTTTGAAAATATCAAATTATAAATTAGTCGACCTGGTACATCCAACGATGTAAGTCAAATGTATACATGCACTTTTGTGTTTTTTATTATAATACTTGTATTTTTGTATTTCTAGTCCTGAAGATGGCTTCTAATTGAAGTCGAAATATCGATAAAAAAAAAACGACAATATATAACATATATAAATAAAAAGGTTTTGTATGTTATTAAATATTGTATGGCCTCGAGCTCGACGATTTACAAACATTTTTATTAAAAAATAAAATAAAATATTACAAAAAGAAAATAAAATACAATGAAATAACTAAAACAAAAAAAAATAAAATAAATTAAATAAAGTAATAAAATTAAACAAAATAATATAAGTTAAAATAAAATAAAATGAAAGAAAATTATATTAAACATTTAAAGTTAAATAAAATAAATAAAATAATAAATTAAATTAAGTCAAATTAAAATATTATCAAATAAAATAAAATAAAATAACATATTATATACATATATATATTACACATTAAATGTCTACAATAAAATGAAATAAAATATAATAAAATGAAAATAAAGTGAAAATTAAATAAAATAAAGTAAAATAAAATAAAATTGAATAAAACTAAATTTAAAAAAATTTTAAATAAAAAAATTTACTTAGTTTATATAAAGAATAAAAGAAAAGGATAAAAACAAAAAACCAAAATTAAATGAAAACAAACTATATAACAGGAAACAAATACAAATATAACGAAAGGGTGTTTATTGTTGACTTTTAAGCCAGGTTGTTTTTGTAGTAATAAGGACACTCCCCGAAAGCCTTGGGGAGTGTTATCGATGTTGATGGTCCTTTTCCGGATGCAAATCTGGTACGTTCCGGTAACAAGCACCATTAAGGTACTAGCCCGAACCATCTCTGGAACGATTAATATGACCAAATTAAACCTTAAAGGCCGCAACGCCCTCCCACCCCCTCGATCAATAAGGAATTTGGGGTCGCTAGACCCTCGGCTGTTAAAGCAAAAAGATTCGCCACGGGTAGGTGGGGTTGACAATTGGGTTGGAGAAGCTATAAATTGCTCTGGAAACCCCTTGAATCAATTTGGTAGTTTAGTCGACAGACATACCTGCCGCGGGTATTTTCTAAGCCCCCTAACTCGATGGGGTGATTAGAGCTAGGTCACCTGGTGTTTTGCGAAATGGCTCTAGTTGTAAGTAATACGACCCTTTTTCTTATTCAATTAAAAATATTATGTGAAATAAATACACAAACTCACGATAGAGCTGATAATAACTAACAGTGCGAAAAGAAAGCGCCATGAGAGACTATGAACACTACAGTGGTTGAATTTCAATTTTTATTTCATCGCATAGAATATTGGGCCGTACCGTGTAGTGCCGCGTCGTGTGGGCTGGCTTTAAGTCTCTGATTAGTGCAAAGTATCGGTGACTAGCAGCTTACTGATAATAACAATCCGCCATCACTGTTCAGTCAATGAAGGAAAGTAGCAAGATCCATGGAAATGTAGCAAAAATTTTCATTTCAACTTTTCACAGAACGCCCTCATAAGTACTCCAATTTTTAGCTTACAATTAGAGCGAAAAGCTTTTAACACTTATTGGTTTACCCTCGTAATAAATGAATTCGTGTTGAACCGTAATTAAGATTGTTTCTTTACCATGAATTTCTTTATGCTCTTATTTTATTAAAATCTCACTTCAGTTACAAAAAGTTACTTTTTATACTCAGCGTGCTTTGCACACAGAGTATATTTACTTCGATTGGATAACGGTTGGTTGTACAGGTATAATGGAATCGAGATAGATATAGACTTCCATATATCAATATCATCAGTATCGAAAATAATTTGATTGAGCCATGTCCGTCCGTCCGTCCGTCTGTCCGCTTACACGAGTACTTGAGTAAATTTTGAGGTATCTTGATGAAATTTGGTATGTAGGTTCCTGGGCACTCATTTCAGATCGCTATTTAAAATGAACTATATCGTACTATAACCACGCCCACTTTTTTGATATCGAAAATTTTGAAAAACCGAAAAAATGAGATAATTCATTACTAAAGACGGATGAAGCGATGACACTTGGTAGGTGGGTTGACCTTATGACGCAGAATAGAAAATTAGTAAAATTTTGGACAATGGGCGTAGCACCGCCCACTTTTAAAAGAAGATAATTTAAAAGTTTTGCAAGCTGTGATTTGGCATTCGTTGAAGATATAAAGATGAAATTTTGCAGGAACGTTACTACTATTACTATATATCTGCTAAATAAAAATTAGCAAAATCGGACGAAGAACACGCCCACCTAAAAAAAATTTTTTTTTTAAGCCAAATTTTTACAAAAAATTTAATATTTTTACAGTACATAAGTAAAGTATGTCAACATTCAACTCCAGTAATGATATGGTGCAACAAAATACAACAATTAAAGAAAATTTCAAAAAGGGCGTGGCTCCGCCCTTTTTCATTTAATTTGTCTAGAATACTTTTAATGCCATAAGTCGAACAAAAATCTACCAATCCTTGTAAAATTTGGTAGGGGCATATATTCTATGACGATAATTGTTTCCTGTGAAAATGGGCGAAATGGTTTTAAGCCACGCCCAGTTTTTATACACAGTCGTCCGTCAGTGCTTCCGCTCGGCCGTTAACACGATAACTTGAGCACAAATCGATACATATATCTTTACTAAACTCAGTTCACGTACTTATCTGAACACACTTTATCTTGGTATAAAAAATGGCCGAAATCCGACTATGATCACGCCCAATTTTTCAATATCGAAAATTACGAAAAATGAAAAAAATGCCATAATTCTATATCATATACGAAAAAAGCGATGAAACATGGTAATTGGATTGGTCTATTGACGCAAAATATAACTTTAGAAAAAACTTTGTAAAATGGGTCTGACACCTGCCATATTAAGTAGAAGAAAATGAAAAAGTTCTGCAGGGCGAAATCAAAAGCCTTTGGAATTTGGCAGGAATACTGCTCGTGGTATTACATATATAAATAAATTAGCGGTGCCCGACAGATGGTATTCTGGGTCACCCTGATCCACATTTTGGTCGTTATCTCGAAAACGCCTTCACATATACAACTAAGGGCACTGCCTTTTAAACCCTCATTAATACCTTTAATTTGATACCCATATCGTTCAAACACATTCTAGAGTTACCCCTGGTCCACCTTTATGGCGATATCTCGAAAAGGCGTCCACCTACACTGAAAGAAAAAGACTGGTAAAATCAACCGAAATTTCTGTCAATTTTTATCCATCGTAACAAGATGTTGAATCAACTGCGCACAAATCGTTGATTCGTAATTGACCATTTTAGTATGAACAAAAAAGTTGTTGCGACAGCTTTGTACGAAAGTAGCTATGTTGCGGCATATGCAAGGCAGATGCGTTTTCACTGAGATCTTTTCATGGCAGAAATACACTCGGAGTGCTTGCCGAACAGTGCCGGGTGGCGACCCCCGATTAGAAAATTTTCTTCTAATTTAAAAACCTTATTTCTTAAATTTTTATGTTGCTTTGCCCGGGGTGTGAACCCAGGGTCTTCGGTGTGGTAAGCGGAGCACGCTACCATCACACCACGGCGGCCGCCCTATACATATGTAATTATGTGCATACATATAGTACACTGCATACATAAGTACAAAGTAGAGAGAGAGCGCAGTGAGCGTAAAATTCTCTTTGAAATTTGCTCATTTATTGACTGTTGATCGCTGTTGAAATGACCAGTGTAATCAGTTGTGTTAACAAAAAAATCAGTTAGATTGATTAGGAATCTGTCAATTTTACAGAATGTTGTTAACTTAGGAGCGACAATTTCTGTTCCGTTGAAATGACTAAACTAATTTGTTCGTTTGACAAAGAACTCGGTCGAATTAACCATAATTCGATCAATTTCACCGAATCTCCGTTAAGTCAAGAACAACAGAACCGATTTGTTGATTTTACTAGCACCATTTCTTTCAGTGTATAGAACTAAGGCCCACTCCCTTTTCAATAATCATTAACATGTTTCATTTGATACCCATGACGTACAAACACATTCTAGAGTCACCTCTGGTCCATCTTTATGGCGATATCCCGAAACGGCGTCCACTTATAGAACTATGGCCCACTCCCTTTTAAAATACTCTTTAATATCTTCTATTTTATACCCATGTCATACAAACACATTCCAGGGTTGCCCTAGTTTTAGGTTCATTTTCCTACGTGGTGATTTTCCCTTATTTTGTCTCCAAAGCTCTCAGCTGAGTATGTAATGTTCGGTTACACCCGAACTTAGTCTTCCTTACTCGTTCATATTAAAATTTAAGTTAATAACATTAAAATCGCCTGCAAACAAATTACTCAAATCCGTGCACTGTTGTTGCATGCCCCAATAGTGCAACCTTATTGTTTATTCAGCCAAGCGTTGCAACGGTTTTGCATTTATTCGTCTTTTAGTTTTTTGTTTATTCAATCTAATGCATTAATCTAATTGAAAACATCATCTACAATATGCATATATTTTAGCTTTATAAATCTCTTGACCGATGGCGCCAAGGTTTAAATTATTAAGCATGCACTTCTGCATGTGCAACATGCAGTAATGCTGACAATATTCAATTTAGTATTAAATTTAATTATATGATGGTTGTTTATATTCAAATTCATTTTTCTATTTAAGTCATGTTCAACTTATCAACAAATATATAAATGGTAACTTTTATTAGCAAATTTTTTAGAACACATAAATTTGTGTTTTTGTGGCCTCATCCCATATGGTGTCGAAAATTGAAAAACTTATAAGTGAATTTAGCAGACCAACCAGATTTTCTCCTCCCCTAATATATACCTTTAAAGCTCACAAATGTGTTTTGTTTTAGAAAAACATTGTTTTATTTAAATCCAAGCAATTACATGCAAACTTATCCATACCAATTCGGGTGCCGGTGCGTATATGTAACATATTATTTACTACTTCCTTTATATTAGGTCGGTTGAACGTTTGTCCGCTTTTCCTACAAATCTTGCAATCGATTTTTAAGTAACTTCTCATTCAGCTACAGGCGTGAGACTTTACACATAGGTTAGAAATTTTAAGCACTTCCTTTATATAATTGTACAAAAATCAGCGAAAAATCTCTCCTTATATAAAGATATATTCTTGCTAAACTTTCATTTTTCAATTTTGTCATAGATATTGCAAAAATATTTATGAGAAGTAAAAATATAAAGGTGGAGCGCAATTGATTGACTAATAATATCTCCTTTCCTACCAACTTTGCAATCCAAGTAATGTGCGCCCCACTTTTATATTTTTATTTCCCTTAAGTATTTTTGCAATTTCTATGTCAAAATTTAAAAATCAAAGTTTAGCAAAAATATGTCTTTACATAAGGAGATATTTTTCGTTGATTTTTGTCAATTTATATAAAGGAAGTGCTTAAAATTTTTTATTTATTTTTATTTATTGTTGTAAAAGAGTTGCGTGCAAACAAACATACAAGTGAAGTTTATATAAACGTGTTGAAATTAAAAGTTGTTCCCTTAGTTTGACTACATACGTTGCGAGGCGTAAAAAACGAAGGAAATAAATATCGGCACCCTGTTCAAAAATTGGGGAGTTCTCTATGATTTTCCTATTGTAACGAATTTTGTGAATTTCTGAATAGTCTGTTAGGAATTTCTGATTTACTGTGGAATAAATAACTAAAATATTCAGTACAACCAAACGTTATTTTATTAAGACTACTGTGGGAGTAGTACTTCACAATTACAATTATTGCGTACTTCACTAAAGCGTGTACTCTCTGTTGCCCAGTTCGCATTTCGTTGGCAAAATGAAAATGCAGATGTGTTAGTGAGAGCGCGATGATCGCGCACATAATATGATGCATCATATGGACAACATTCGTCAACATTGCGAGCGACGCACACGATCGATGTTACTGCGCCAAATGCCCAGCTACTACTAAACGAACGAGAATAAGAATACGTGTGAACAATTGTTTCACCCTTTGCCGACGTCTGATCTAGAGTTTTCGCGAACAGCTGCTTATTTATTCTCCTCTATGTACCGGATATTCACGTTTTGTCTTCTTGTTATATGCGTGTGTATGTGTGAGTAATATATTCTGCTCTTAGCTGCTGCCTACATGTATGTATGTGAAATATTCTCTTTGCTGTTAGCATCGCTGTTTACATGTATGTGTGGCTGCTTGCTTTATTGTTGTTGTGCATTTATTTAGTAGCAGCATAGTGATGAACCGTACTGCTAATATTCGCCACACTATTTTATTTTCGATTTTCATTTTTGCAATTTGGAGAATAATTAAAAATGATAGTAATTCATTTAATTTACTTTTAATTTTTTTAATTTGGCTGAATAGAGGGTCCTAGCTTAAGAAAAACTAAGATAACATAGCCAGTTTTTAAATGGGAAATACAGAATGTAAGTGTAAGCGGTAAGAAAGGAAAAAAAGTAAAGGAAAAAAGAAACGGTGGGGAGAGGAATGGCAACACAAAAGCCGGAACCGAAGAAGAATTTTGCTTTTGAAGTGCTACATAAGTTACCGGTTTGTTATCAGCGGGTTATGGGCGTGGTGTCCATTTTTTCGTTTTTCTTATCGACGAACTCTCGTTTTGCTATCAAAAATTTATCGATTTTTTGCCGAAAACTTATCGATTTGGTGGCGGCCACCGTGGTGTGATGGTAGCGTGCTCCGCCTATCACACCGTATGCCCTGGGTTCAACTCCCGGGCAAAGCAACATCAAAATTTTAGAAATAAGATTTTTCAATTAGAAGAAAATTTTTTTAAGCGGGGTCGCCCCTCGGCAGTGTCTGGCAAGCGCTCCGATTGTATTTCTGCCATGAAAAGCTCTCAGTGAAAACTCATCTGCCTTGCAGATGCCGTTCGGAGTCGGCATAAAACATGTAGGTCCCGTCCGGCCAATTTGTAGGGAAAAATCAAGAGGAGCGCGACGCAAATTGGAAGAGAAGCTCGGCCTTAGATCTCTTCGGAGGTTATCGCGCCTTACATTTATTTTTTTTTTTTTTTATCGATTTGGTATCATAATGTTATAGGTTTGTTATCGGAGCATTACCAGTTTGTAAGCACGTTAACAACAACATTTGAATTTTAAAATGCCATAGTGAAAAATATAATAAAGCTTACATGCAAACAATTTCATTAATATATCTACACAATCATAATCATAATCATATCATCCGGTGGCAAAATCTTTAGCCAGATAAATAATTTTGCATGTAAATGCAACAACAACGATTTGAGCCAGATAAATCCAGATAGAGGTCTGGTTCAATTTGTGAGCCAGATAATTTGTTAATTACTTCTTTTTAGGTTGGCAACGCGGCCTTTAATATACCTACTTTTTCAAAAATAGATGTCGCTGCTTAGCCTTTTGCCGTATGAGTTAAATGAAAAACAGCGGCGACATCTCCCTATCACATTTCACGTGTGCGAAAATTTCACGAAATCTGCTTCTCAAGTCTCCCAATGATCCACAGCATTCCCGTGAGAATTGAGCTTGAGCCGGAGCTGTAAAACTCACTGAAAGACGGCAAATAGTATACAGCATCCAAAAATTGTCAACGGCAGCAATGACATTACAAAATATCTCTTATTTCTCACCGTATTTGATGCACATAAAATATTTCAAATGTTAAAGAGTTTGTTTGTGTAATTTTTTTCAACAATATTGACACGAAATAAGTATTTGCTAAGATTTTCACTAATAAATTTCGTACACACATACATAAGTAAATTGTAAATAAACGCCAGCACGCAAACTTACTTGAAAAGTATTTTACCAATTAAAGTTGCACAGAAAAGTGTAGGCGTGAAGGACGATAGGCTCCAACAGTCTTTTACAAGTTGGAGTGCCCGTGCTTACTCATCAATTATGTATATTCATTGAATTACAAACTTGACTGGTTTGTACAAGTTGAAAACAAAATTCGTTAATGTAATTAGTGAACCGCGACTAATTTAACAGTTTACAGTTTACAGGTTCAAAGCTAATTTGTTTCACTTGAATGGCTACATATACACTAAAAAAAACATTTTCAAAGAACAAGGAAACTGGAGATAGCACTACTGGAGCTTAAAGTATCTAGTTTTTGCAAAATGAGTAACGGCATACACCGTTACCGCTAAATGATAGATTCCACACTAGTTAAGGTGCAAATACACCGCTACCCACCTTATTATCCAGCTTGGAGCCGTCAGTATATATCTATCTCAATATATACCAATAATCCCTATCCGGGGTAACACCTTCGTACTTCACATCGAAAAAGATAATCGGAGGGCAATAAAAGGGCAACGAAAGCGAATCCAGATTCTTAAGGATGACTGCATGGCCATCACGATTGTCTCTCCAACCGGATAATTCTCGCAGAGCAGAAATGGTCGCACACTGCTTGGCCATTAAATCCATGAGCAATACATTCAAAAAAGTATCCAGCGCTTTCGCAGGGGTGGTGCCAAAGGCAACTAGTAATGACTTGTTTAAAGCTGCAATATACATCAGTTATCCACGCTACCAGAAAATCAATAAAACAAAAGCAAACATTATCTTGCTAAATTGAGGTCGGCTATCAACGAGAGGCTATAGGTATGTGAAACTCATAAAACCGTCAGCATCTGGGCTTCCAGCATTGGAAATAATAATCCGGCTCATTCTATGTGACCTCTCTATTTTCTATGTGACTTCGCTAGAAGAGTTTGTGAAGGGCCCCAGCGGTTTATAGAGCTTCAAATATCCTCACATTTGGCATGCTCGCTTAAGATACGACTACAGCTACATACATTAGACAAGATGAGGCTTTCGGGATTGATGAGTTTGAAGGTGACTTTTTGCCACCCAGAAATTATTTTAATTTTATTCAAAAATTGGCTTAGTTAAGGTTGGGTTGGACTGGCAGGTCCTTAGCAAAATGAAGACGTAAAGTGCCCTTAGAGATAGATACCGATACCAATAAAATCAAATTTATGGTCGAATTCGTTTGAAATTTGCTTAAGGCATGCCTGCTTCACAAGCTTATTATTCGATAAACTTTTCTTTCTAGAGAGTGAGCCGAGGCCCGACCTATTGTAATAACTCTTGTTTATGGCGTGACGGGACGACCTATTCTAAAAAATCAATCAGATACATCGGTAACATTTTCACTAAATGAACTAAATATAATGAGAAATAATAGGCAATTAAATAAAGACTAAAAACTTGAAAATAAAATAATTAAAACAAACATTTTTTTATTTTATTTAATAATTTGGGAAAAATTTAAACAACGTGACATCAGGACGGACAAGGCGACAGCTGTTTCGATTATACCTTGTAAATCTCTTCAAAGCCTTTTCTCCCGGGAGTGGGATTCGAACCCGCACTCCTACGATGGTTGAAATTGTTACAAACGCATTCAGCCACGTCATGCCTTAGTTGTTGTAAAGTTTTTCCCAATTGCCTTCTTTTGCATGTATTATTCTTCTACACAGCACATACTTTGTATATAATTTAGTGTTGAAGTTATGCATGTTGGTAAGGCGGTTTCAGAGAAACTTGGTATTGTAGCTGTTTTTGTTCTATTTATAGGACTAATATTTTTGTAGAATCTAACTTACTTGCTGCCTCGAGACCTGGGAACTCTGCCGCCTCTAATAGCTGGAGCCTTGACCTGGCGAGCGCGGTACACAAACACAGAACTTGCTCAATCGTTTCTTCCTGTAGCTCGCTTTTTCAGATCTGCTGTTACCTACGAGGCCAAACTTGAAAAAATGTGACGCCAGAAGGCAGTGTCCAGTTAGTATGCCCATCGTGAGCCTTAAGTGTTCTACCTTCAGAGATAATGAGTCGCGTTTTGAGTCTAATATCGTATGATTTGCACATGATCTTAGAAAATTTACAGTCTCGTGCTTCTGTCCACGACTTGATGGATCATATGCAACTCCTGTCTTCTTTTCATATCTCCCAAACAAATTGGGACATTTGCCGTCGATTCAACAAGGACTGCACTTTCCTTTGCCAACTCATCATTCTTTTTGTTACCGTCTATCCCTTTATGAGCGGGAACCAAGTATAGAGGTATGGTCCGGCCTAAGTGAATTTTTCCCAATGGTTCTTTGCATTCCAAGCTACTTCTTGATGAAGTACTGTGTGAGATTATTGCCTTGATCCCCATCTGATTATGGATATATATATTGACGTGACTGCAACTCAGCACCCTGCCTCCAGGACTTCTACTGCTTTCTTCATTGCTATAATTTCAGCCTGACAGATGCTGCACTAACCTGGCCGCCTGTAGAATGTATTTACCTCTGAATCGACACCTTTGGTACACCCAATGCCTTAAGCCTTGTTGCAGTGCCTGACGCAATATTTTGGCCATTATATCGACAGGTGGGATGTTTTTAATGACATACAATGCAGCGTTGTGGTAGGTTTTAGAGCTCCCATTATGCCTATCATTGATAATCTGCATACCCCCTAATACTGTTTTCACACAGCAACTTAATGATCTCATTTCACCTGCTAATGAAATCGTAAATTTTTTGCTTTCACACAGAAGTAACTGCTCGATTAGTATGAATGATGAGACAGACAATCATGGCGGAACGATACAAGGTGGGCGCATGGTGACATACCTACAAACAAAAAAAATTCCATGTACTTGTAAATTCGATGGACAAATGTCAAAATCGTACTGCGCCGGTAGTTGATGTATCAAATCAAATAAAAAAGGTTATAGTCAGCTGTTCGATGCGGCCACCTTGTATCGTTCCGCCATGCAGACAATGACATTTGCTTTGAAAACTAAGAAACGGAAACGGAAGCGGAACGCTGCCAACAGAGTTGCATTGTGCTTTTGACTTCATTAGGCATTCGATTAGCTACTAATGAAATAATAATAGATTCGAATTTTGTAGGGAAGATTGAGCTCAATAAGCGTCTTAATGTAGAAAACTGCCTTTATTATTCAATAAGCCGTCTGTGTGAAAACAGTATAAAGCTGTTTGGTATACGTACTTTTTTGTGTGGCTCTCCACCAAACAAAGAGCCCATATTAAAGTATGAGTTTGAAAATTTTCGCAAATACCCAGTGAGAGAGTTTGGGTGATAGGCCCAATGTGCATCATATTTCGTGCTAAATTTTTCTTGTAGGGCAACCCCTCCAAGCTTGGCCTTTTAGCCAAACATGAATCTTATATTTCCTAGTAAATAATACGATATCGGGTTTTTCCGCATTGACGGTTAACCAAACTCCAGATGCCCAGGCATGTGCATCCCGAAGTGCCTGATCCATCTGCCGCTGAAACGTCATCTGCATGTGCCGTAAGTTTTACTGGTCCTCCATCGAACCGCCTAAGCAATTGGTTGATAACCAGCGTGTACATACCAGTGATAAAACTTGACCTTGCGGCGTTCTTCTGTTTACAAATTTTGTTGTCTCGCATAGACCATATTGCGCTGTGATCATTTTGCAGTTTAACATGAAGCTGATCCAATTTGGTAAGGCCAGATGAACTTTAATCAAGTTGAGACTATCCATGATTGCTCGTTTCGAGACACCGTTTAGTACAATCTTAATTCACAATCTCTATATTCACCTTATGCAATGCAGGATCGACTGACTTGCTTTTGGTGTAAGCCTGTTGAGTAATTCTTCATTCGTATTTGATTTTATATATACGCACGGATGAATAAAGAGCGCATATACTTTTATATGCCAGTTTTTTGGCACATACTATAAAAATTTCGTCAACATCGGTTGGGTACTTCGGGCATGCCACATACAACCATTTTAAGATTTTTGGCTAGAATTGGTATTTGAGATACTTTTTTTCGAAAAGTGGGCTAAATTGAGCCTTTTTGAAAAATTAGCATTCGTAGTTCGATATGTAGATTGAGATGGAGAAGAAGAGGAATATAGGAAGAAAGTACCAATAATGAAAGGACATGAATAAAACTTACTGTTAAAGTGTATTATTTGGGTAAATATGTCATGTCTAAACTTTCCAACCAAATTAGGGCTACCCCAAGTATTTCAGAATTATTCCAAAAATATACTTTTAACCGTACCTTATATATACATATATATGTAGTGGTTAATATTTCTGCACAGAATTTAAATTTTTTTGATAGTTTTGTTAAAAATTTCAGAACACAATTTCAATTCATTTTAAAAAAACAAATGCGCTATAATCGTTATTCTTTATGCCATTCAATGTTATTTATATTTTTTCCTTTTTTATAACTTTAAAACAATTATTCTACATTGTAAACCGTTAACCTGTTGTTGCCGCGATCGCATCTAAATTTTGACTATCTTCATTGTATGAGTTAAGCGAATTTACCAGTGAAGCTCTACTCATGCGATGTGCTTGTGTATACAACAACAACCACTGATATGGGGCAATATGAGCGCGTTGAGTTTATGATCGTAGAGCAAACCAAAAAATTACCAAACAATGTGGCTTAAGTCATCCAATTTCAACCACCAGCTCACGAACTTCATAACGCATTCCCTTCAACTGGTGACCCTCCCTCTGCCTATGCGTCTCATGAAGCTTTGTTAATTGTGCGCCGCCATTTATTTGATTTTTGATTGTTGGTTCGTTGTTGTTTTGGTTGTTGTATGATGAGTATTGCGGCATAACAAAATGTTGTTGGTTATTTTGTTTGCCAAATAAACTCAGTGACACTCATGTCAACCATCGCTTTAGGCATTTCAACATTGGCTGTTGACAGCGGCTACAACAAAAAAAAGAAACAACAAAGGCAAGTCAACCACATTTCAAAGGTTTAGATGGAGTTGACATGAATGGTTAAAGTGCAAAAAAATAAAATAAAGTAGATATTTATATATCGAAAAACATTCTAAAAACTTTAATCATCTGTAGTTGTACTAACAATGTCCATATAAAACCATAAATCACTTGCACGAATTTTCACTTTTTATACTCAGTTGAGCAGAGCTCACAGAGTATATTAAGTTTGATTGGATAACGGTTGGTTGTACATATATAAAGGAATCGAGATAGATATAGACTTCCATATATCAAAATAATCAGGATCCAAAAAAAATTTGATTGAGCCATGTCCGTCCGTCCGTCCGTCCGTCCGTTAACACGATAATTTGAGTAAATTTTGAGGTATCTTGATGAAATTTGGTATGTAGATTCCTGAGCACTCATCTCAGATCGCTATTTAAAATGAACGATATCGGACTATAACCACGCCCACTTTTTCGATATCGAAAATTTCGAAAAACCGAAAAAATGCGATAATTCATTGCCAAAGGCGGTTAAAGCGATGAAACTTGGTAGATGGGTTGACGTTATGACGCAGAATAGAAAATTAGTAAGATTTTGGACAATGGGCGTGGCACCGCCCACTTTTACAAGAAGGTAATTTAAAAGTTTTGCAAGCTGTAATTTGGCAGTCGTTGAAGATATCATGATGAAATTTGGCGGGAACGTTACTACTATTACTATATATGTGCTGAATAAAAATTAGCAAAATTGGATGAAGAACACGCCCACTTTTTAAAAAAAAATTTTTTTAAATTCAAATTTTAACAAAAAATTTAATATCTTTACTGTATATAAGTAAATTAAGTCAAAATTCAACTCCAGTAATGATATGATGCAACAAAATACAAAAATAAAAGAAAATTTCAAAATAGGCGTGGCTCCGCCCATTTTCATTTAGTGTGTCTAGAATACTTTTAATGCCATAAGTCGAACAAAAATTTACCAATCCTTTTGAAATTTGGTAGGAGCATAGATTCTATGACGTTAACTGTTCTCTGTGAAAACGGGCGAAATCGGTGGAAGCCACGCCCAGTTTTTATACACAGTCCACCGTCTGTCCTTCCGCTCGGCCGTTAACACAATAACTTGAGCAAAAACCGATATATCTTTACTAAACTTAGCCCACGTACTTATCTGAACTCACTTTATCTTGGTATAAAAAATGGCCGAAATCCGACCATAACCACGCCCACTTTATCGATATCGAAAATTACGAAAAATTAAAAAAATGCCATAACTCTATACCAAATACGAAAAAAGGGATGAAACATTGTAACTGGATTGGTTTATTGACGAAAAATATAACTTTGGAAAAAACTTTGTAAAATGGGTGTGACACCTACCATATTAAGTAGAAGAAAATGAAAAAGTTCTACAAGGCGAAATCAACAGCCCTTGGAATCTTGGCAGGAATACTGTTAGTGTTATTGAATATATAAATAAATTAGCAGTACCCGACAGATGATTTTCTGGATCACCTGATCCACATTTGGTCGATATCGCGAGAACGCCTTCACATAAACATCTAAAGGCCACTCGCTTTTAAAACCCTCATTAATACCTTTAATTTGATATCCATATCGTACAAACACATTCTAGAATCAACCCTGGCCCACCCTAATGGCGATATCTCGAAAAGGCGTCCACCTATAGACCTAATGCCCACTCCCTCTTAAAATGCTCAGTAACACCTTTCGTTTGATACCCATATCGTAAAAACATTCTACAGTCAGCCCTGGCCCACCCTAATGGCGATATCTCGAAAAGGCGTCCACCTATAGACCTAATGTCCACTCCCTCTTAAAATGCTCAGTAACACCTTTCCTTTGATACCCATATCGTACAAACATTCTAGAGTCACCCCTGGCCCACCCTAATGGCGATATCTCGAAAAGGCGTCCACCTATAGACCTAATGCCCACTCCCTCTTAAAATGCTCAGTAACACCTTTCGTTTGATACCCATATCGTACAAACATTCTAGAGTCACCCCTGGCCCACCCTAATGGCGATATCTCGAAAAGGCGTCCACCTATAGACCTAATGCCCACTGCCTCTTAAAATGCTCAGTAACACCTTTCGTTTGATACCCATATCGTACAAACATTCTAGAGTCACCCTTGGTCAACCTTTATGGCGATATCTCGAAAAGGCGTCCACCTATAGAACTGAGGATTACTCCCTTTTAAAATACTCATTACCACCTTTCATTTGATACCCATATCGTACAAACGCATTCTAGAGTCACCCTGGCCCACCCTAATGGCGATATCTCGAAAAGGCGCCCACCTATAGACCTAATGCCCACTTTCTCTTAAAATGCTCAGTAACACCTTTCGTTTGATACCCATATCGTACAAACATTCTAGAGTCACCCCTGGCCCACCCTAATGGCGATATCTCGAAAAGGCGTCCACCTATAGACCTAGTGCCCACTCCCTCTTAAAATGCTCAGTAACACCTTTCGTTTGATACCCATATCGTACAAACATTCTAGAGTCACCCTTGGTCCACCCTTATGGCGATATCTCGAAAAGGCGTCCACCTATAGAACTAAGGATTGCTCCCTTTTAAAATACTCATTACCACCTTTCATTTGATACCCATATCGTACAAACACATTCCAGAGTCACCCCTGGCCCACCCTAATGGCGATATCTCGAAAAGGCGTCCACCTATGGACCTAATGCCCACTCCCTCTTAAAATTTTCAGTAACACCTTTCGTTTGATACCCATATCGTACAAACATTCTAGAGTCACCCTTGGTCAACCTTTATGGCGATATCTCGAAAAGGCGTCCACCTATAGAACTGAGGATTACTCCCTTTTAAAATACTCATTACCACCTTTCATTTGATACCCATATCGTACAAACGCATTCTAGAGTCACCCTGGCCCACCCTAATGGCGATATCTCGAAAAGGCGCCCACCTATAGACCTAATGCCCACTTTCTCTTAAAATGCTCAGTAACACCTTTCGTTTGATACCCATATCGTACAAACATTCTAGAGTCACCCCTGGCCCACCCTAATGGCGATATCTCGAAAAGGCGTCCACCTATGGACCTAATGCCCACTCCCTCTTAAAATTTTCAGTAACACCTTTCGTTTGATTTGATACCCATATCGTACAAACATTCTAGAGTCACCCTTGGTCAACCTTTATGGCGATATCTCGAAAAGGCGTCCACCTATAGAACTGAGGATTACTCCCTTTTAAAATACTCATTACCACCTTTCATTTGATACCCATATCGTACAAACGCATTCTAGAGTCACCCTGGCCCACCCTAATGGCGATATCTCGAAAAGGCGCCCACCTATAGACCTAATGCCCACTTTCTCTTAAAATGCTCAGTAACACCTTTCGTTTGATACCCATATCGTACAAACATTCTAGAGTCACCCCTGGCCCACCCTAATGGCGATATCTCGAAAAGGCGTCCACCTATAGACCTAGTGCCCACTCCCTCTTAAAATGCTCAGTAACACCTTTCGTTTGATACCCATATCGTACAAACATTCTAGAGTCACCCTTGGTCCACCCTTATGGCGATATCTCGAAAAGGCGTCCACCTATAGAACTAAGGATTGCTCCCTTTTAAAATACTCATTACCACCTTTCATTTGATACCCATATCGTACAAACACATTCCAGAGTCACCCCTGGCCCACCCTAATGGCGATATCTCGAAAAGGCGTCCACCTATGGACCTAATGCCCACTCCCTCTTAAAATGCTCAGTAACACCTTTCGTTTGATACCCATATCGTACAAACACATTCTAGAGTCACCCCTGGCCCACCCTAATGGCGACATTTCGAAAAGGCGTCCACCTATAGACCTAATGCCCACTCCCTCTTAAAACGCTCAGTAACACCTTTCATTTGATTCCCATATCGTACAACTAGAGACACCCCTGGTCCACCTTTATGGCGATATCTCGAAACGGCGTCCACCTAGGGAACTAAGGATCACTCCTTTTCAAAATACTCATTAACAGCTTTCATTTGATACCCATATCGTACAAACATATTCTAGAGTCACCCCTGGTCCACCTTTATGGGGATTTCTCGAAAAGGCGTTCACCTATAGAACTAAAGCCCATGCCCTTTTAAAATACTCATTATCACCTTTCATTTGATACCCATATCGTACAAACACATTCTAGAGTCAGCCCTGGTCCACCTTTATGGCGATATCCCTAAATGGCGTCCATCCATAGAACTATGGCCTACTCTCTCTTAAAATACTCTTTAATACCTTCCATTTGATACACATGTCATACAACCACATTCCAGGGTTACCCTATGTTCATTTTCCTACATGGTGATTTTCCTTATTTTGTCTCCATAGCTCTCAACTGAGTATGTAATGTTCGGTTACACCCGAACTTAGCCTTCCTTACTTGTTTAAATTCACATTCCCAAGTATTTAGTGAAAATAAAAGTTTAAAGCTTTAGCAAAGAAAATAAGCTGTCTTTCCCACGCTATTTACAGGCTGCAGTTGCCATTCGTGACATTTTCGAAAAGATGCTGCATTTGTGTGTGTGTGTGTGCGTCTGTCTGAATGATTGTTTATTCAAAACTTATTGTATATTTAATGCGATTTTATGCTTTTACAATCTTTAAGTAGTTTCCGTGAGGAAATTTTATATTTTTAATAACATAATGAGACTGTGAAACAAATTTTTTAAAAGAAATGGCGTGGGATTAGTACTTTCAATATAGAAATGGTAGCCCTGCAGAGAAGTCAATAGCTAGTAAGTGGAGTAACGTGCACAAGGCTAGAACTACGAGTATACTGCCAATTAGGAACAAGTTTGGTCATACCTCAGTTTGAATGGTAGCCACCTCGAAAAGCTAAGCTTACTTGCACGACTTGAATGCCCACAAGGGTGTGACATAAGGTCAACGGCCATTACATCAATTGATTTTATGACGACTTTATATGGACACAACGTCAAATTTTAAATAGCAACAATTTCAAAGATGCTGAGGTTATGTCCGTTCTGCTTTTCTTAAATGGTCATAAGGTCAAGTCACATTTAATCAAGTGGCTATAAGGTCAACTATTTTGCTTCGCACATCAAGGTTGAAAATGTTTACAGCTGATGAATCTCCCACCCTCTTGCTCAGTCAAATGAAAGGAGCATAAGTGCAGACCGATAAAAGTTGGATATGGATATTTTGGAACTCGAATGCAAAAATGGGATACGAAGAATTAGTAAGCGTCTCTACTTTTTCTATTCTATATATATCTTTTCCGGGCGCTACTAACAGGGGGGCGCCAAATCGTCCACAAACAGAGCTTCCTTGATAATTTGTATTGTTATTATAACTGATTTCTGGAAAATATTAATTTCTGGAAAAAATTTTGCTGTACTAAAAATTGCATGCATATATCCGGAACACTTGTGATGTGGAATAATTGAAAGCATATATCTTTTTTTCTCACGTTCAACGTTACAATGGGAATTATTAAAAAATGCTATAACAAAAACTGTCAAACTCTGTGGGTTACTAACAATGTAATAAAACGGCACTGTCTGGCAGCGTCACCGACTATACGAAATAAACGAACAATCTGGTAGCGCCCGTAGATTGAACAGCAGCCAACTTAAGACAATTGAAGATAAACCGCCAAGGAAAAGACACCTAATTTTGTACCTATATTGTACTTTGACTATTAAATTGCCGTATACTTGTCATAAATGTAACATTAATATTTGTATCCGTGAAATTCATTCGTTTTGCATTAACTGTATTAAAACTCTAAGCGTTTTGAAGTTTTCATTTGCCGGTCGTCATTACAATGTGAATCTGAAACACGATGGAGCGCCAGAATACAAGCGGTTAGCGTTATCGTCGATGGGCTATGTAATAGAACACTTAGAACAATTAGCAGAGGACACTAATACCACAAGTAACACCAGAAGCGAAGTTACAGTTCTGTTGCAAATTATACTAATTTTAGTTTCATAACATTAGTTCATTTCTGGTATGAAATTTTAAGAGGATTGATCGTGTGCAGCTCAGATTACAATATCCGCAAAATGCCTAGAGAATCGGCTAGAGATGTAGGTCTCTCCGCACAATGTGAAATTTCTCGCCTTATGAAAAATGTTCTCGATCGTCTCCAACAAGAAATACGTACAAGATTTGCACGACTAAGTGACCCTAATTTTAGATTTGGATTTATCTTAGACGTTCGAAATTTGTTAAACACGGATAATAACGACTTAGAAAGAAATTGTAAGAACTTGCGTGAATTTATTAATACGGATTTCAATGGAACAGCACTTTTTATCGAAATATGTGACTACAGAATATTGCTTCGCAGTAGAAAAGAAATTGAACCTAAAACTCCGTTAGAATTACTTACTTTTATGATCTCGTATGGAGAAGATGTTTTACCAAACTTGCGAGTGGCACTTCAAATACTCTTGACTAGCTGCGAACGGTCATTCAGCAAATTAAAACTGATTTTGGCATATTTACGGTCAACGATGGGGCAAGGTCGCCTAAGTTACCTAACATTATTAAGTGCAGAAAGAAAAAAATTTGAAATGATGATATCATTGACATATTTGCTTCCTCAAAGGCAAGGAAAATTTGCACATGATATTAGTTTCACTAATGTATTGTGACGAATATTAGCAACACTAAGGGATACTACCATCTCTAAGTATGCAATCATCGGTGGAAGTGTTACTCATATATACACGCGCATATGAGAGGCTATAAACGTGCATCTGTATTTTATAGCTGGTAAGTTTATAGCTGGTAAACAAGTAGTAAATTCTAGAAGAAGAAACGCCAAGAAGTATGCGAAGGAGACAGCAGAGGGTATAAGAGGAGTGAAAGCTGAGTAAACAGCAATCAGTTTGAATTAAGCACGCTATCAGTTGCGAAGTATAAGTGTTATTGTGAAGTATTTTCAAAGCAGTCTAATAAAGGTATTTTGCATTATTGAATATTGGAGTTATTTATTCAACAATTTAGCGATACGAACGTTAGTAGAAGGTGTAAAATAAGCGGAGTTTCCCTAAATTCGTTACAGTTGGTGTCAGAAGAGGAATTGTTGAATAAATTCTGAATATTTCGAATACAACTTGGACATGGCAAAGTTAAGTGAATTAAGGATCCAGCAACTGAAAAAGGAGTTGGAGAAACGTGGATTGAATACAAACGGCAATAAGATCGAACTTCAAGCACGTCTACGAGGGGTAATGGAGTTGGAAGGAATTAATGTGGACGAGTATGTCTTTTATCCTGATGTGGAAGAATCAACAACAAAAATTTAAGAGAAAACCGAAAGATCGCAGACAATTACCAGCACAGATTTGAACATGATATTGGCTGCAATATCTGCACAAACATCGACAGTAACATCAATGTCGTCGCAAATGTCATCTCCACTGGAAGAACAAAAGACATATATGGCATCCTAACTAGAATCCAAGGAGAACCTTATACCATCTAAGATGAAAATTCAACTGGAAGAACAGAACATCTCAGTTGGCTGAGCAGTTGAAAGCACAAGAAACGCGTATTTCAAAAATGTCGACACAGATTACATCCAAGATGGAAGCACAGGAGGAACGCTTATCATTGCAGGTGGCACAAATATCCTCGCAGTTAGAAGCACGGAATACAAAAATTGTACAGCTCGAGGACAAAAAGGATGCCGAGATAGAAGATTTGAGAGATCGCATACAGGAGTTGCAAATAAATCGCCCAGCAGTTTCAGCGAGTAATCCAAAGGTAAAGACATCATCCTTTGACGGTTCTGTTCCTTTCCAGGTCTTTAAGCTACAGTTTGAGAAGACCGCAGCAGTGAACAACTGGAATGCTGAAGATAAAGTTGCAGGTCTGTTCGTGGCATTGAAAGGGCTTGCAGCGGAAATCTTATAGACGATTACAGAGTACGAACGGAACAGTTATGAAGCATTGATGGCCGCTGTCGAGAGACGTTATGGAAGCGAGCATAGAAAACAGCTATATCAAATTGAGTTGCAAAACCGTTACCAAAAAGCGAATGAAACTTTGCAGGAGTTTTCGTCGGATGTTGAAAGATTGGCTCATCTCGCAAATGCAGACGCACCCGTGGAATACACCGAGAGGGTTAAAATTCAGAGCTTTATAAATGGAATACGGGATGTCGAAACGAAACGAGCTACATATGGGAATCCAAAGCCAACATTTGCTGAAACGGTATCCCATGCGCTGACTCAGGAAACAGCGTCACTTTTGAGTAAGCCAGCATACAAAGCTCATCGCGTAGAAGTGGAAAAGCCAGATTGGATAGACACAATTTGGAAGCACTGAAGGGATTACAACCCATACCAACGACCAAGCTGCGGTCACCTTTATTGCATTACATTGAATGCAAAGATAGGTCTTGTTCTAAGAGCGCAGCTGATACCAACCAGCGCAGCCCGTTGTACCGATAGAAATATTTTTGGTACGACTCGCCGTGAACAATGCGTCTCACCAGACCCGCACTCAGTATCTCTGTATACTACCCATCGAAAGTCCCTATCTTCTACCTATCGCCCCCTGTGCAGGGCAACCGATGCCATTCTATCCTTGAAATTGACAGTCCTTGACAGTATGCTTGATGATTCACCAAACTATTAAAATAGTGCTCTGGGAAAATGACCGCAGAACTCACGACGATATTGGAAGACCTTTACGGGTACAAAATGCCAAGCATAGAATTTTTAGGGACTGGATTTCAAATAAGCCAGTTACTCTTATGAAAGGATTGCTGGGATATTTGCAAGGATCATAAGGAAATTAATTTCACGAGAATTTTTCATCATAAGCTTCAAATTTAGGGGCGGTCCTTGCAACTGACTGCTATGTACTCGGGATGTGATGTGTAAACAAATTATATTATTTTGAATACCCGTTAACGCTACACGAGTCACTAGCCGAGTCATGCTTTACGGTGCAAAAGATAAATGCTGACAACTTGGGTTCAACCAAGACTTTGAATACTGAAGAAGTTTTTATGATGAGCTGCGTGAATTAAAGACTGCGACTACACTGCAACGCGTCCATGGAAGCAGAAAAACAGGGATGAATTCACCACATGGAAAATTGATTCAGCTTTCTTTAATTTTTCCAATTGACTCGAATAACAGAGCGAAAACACGACCGGCGCGATTATTTGAACGGCAAAAATTGTTTACAGGATTAAGCGGCAATGAATGATCGTAACCATACCATTGCCATAAAAATAACCATAGCCGTTAGAGCTAGCATAATCGTAATCCCAAACTTAACTTAACATAACGGTTACATTGCCACGGCAGTATGATTAATAAACCTTCGTAGCCGCAATCTTTACCTGTGACTTCGATGGTGTAGAGACTTATCTTATTTAATTTTAATTTAATTTTTTACTTCGCCTTAGTTAAAGGAACCGTCTTCTCTTCAAAGCTGTCCGCACCATTATTAACATCAGGAACACCTTCTTCAGCCTCTTCTTTTTATCCACCTTTATTAATATTATCCCAACCCAGTCATTTGCCCTTTATTTCAATACTTTTCACCTTCACGTTTTTCCTTTTCCTTCTTTCCAAATTAGACGTTTTTATTGCTCTGGTTTTGATTACGGTCATAAATTGATGTGGGTCGAGCATAATTTGCAACTCAGAGAGTAGGCATGAACTAAATCAGAATAAGAAATTGGATAAACAGTGGGGAAACAAGTAAGGAAGGCTAAGTTCGGGCGTAGCCGTACATTACATACTCAGCTGCCAAATTACCACTTGCAAAACTTTTAAATTGTCGTCTTTTAAAAGTGGGCGATACCACGCCCATTGTCCAAGATTTTACTAATTTTCTATTCTGCGTCATAAGGTCAAGCCACCCACCAAATTTCATCGCTTTGTCCGCCTTTGGTAATGAATTAATCCACTTCTTCGGTTTTTCGAAGCTTTCGATATCGAGAAAGTGGGCGTGGTTATAGTCCAATTTCGTTCATTTTAAATAGCGATCTGAGATAAGTGAACTTACATACCAAATTTCATTAAGATACCTAAAAATTTACTCAAGTTATCTTGTTTGCGGACTGATGGATGGACGGACGGACATGGCTAAATGAATTTTTTCGCCCAGATCATTTTGAAATATAGTCTATATCTATCTCAATTAGGTTATGCCGTTACGGGGTACCGTTTTGCGTACAAAATTAATATACTCTGTGAGCTCTGCTCAGCTGAGTATAAAAAGAGTGGTTGGAAGGGGAAAGAAAATTTGCTTATTCTCGTAACTAGTAACGAATTACTCTTAACCAGACACAGTACCTATTCCGGGAGAAAAGATGTTAACATTTTAATGAAGTATTATTTTATTTTGAAATTATATAAAACAATTTTCCGCAACTTTTCAATACTTTAATATTCATTTCACATAGCATGTTTGGCCAAGAGTTGCGCTTGTTTTATTCACTGATAGTAGATGTTCATTGATAATTCAATTTCAACGCGCGACATGCGATCCAATGGGAGGGAGAGAAAAATCCAAATGTGAAAGTTCGCATACACATTCAGACATATGCAGAATTTCTCGATACGCAGAAAACCATACATCTATACAGAACAGAAACCAATATATTCTGCAAAATATTTCTCACACATCCGCACTATCTATTCATAATACGTGAGCAATTTATAGCATGTGTGATTCACAACGTGCAAAAAGCAATTCGAATATTGACAAAAAATTGGCAAAAACAAAAAAAAAAAAACAAGTAAGGAAGGTGAAGTTCGGGTGTAACCGAACATTACATACTCAGTTGAGAGCTATGGTGACAACATAAGGGAAAATAACCATGTAGGAAAATAAACCGAGGGTAACCTTGGAATGTGTTTGTATGACATGTGTATCAAATGAAAGGCATTAAAGAGTATTTTATGAAGGAGTGGGCTATAGTTCTATAGGTGGACGCCATTTAGGGATATCGCCATAAAGGTGGATCAGGGTTGACTCTAGAATTTGTTTGTACGATATGGGTATCAAATGAAAGGTGTTAATGAGTATTTTAAAAGGGAGTGATCCTTATTTCCATAGGTGGACGCCGTTTCGTGATATCAGCATAAAGGGGACCAGGGGTGACTCTAGAATGCGTTTGTACGATATCGGTATCAAATGAAAGGTGTTAATGAGTATTTTAAAAGGGAGTGGGCCTTAGTTCTGACCGGCAAGTTACTCAAAAATCGATCGGATCAGAATCCAGTGACAATGTAATTTTTTATCAAAAAATTCCGCCAGGTGGAACACGGATCAAGATATTGGCAAAACTAATTTTAAATTGGGAATCTTGCAGTATATTTTTAATTAACTTCCTGGATATCTAGAAACTTGAAACCGGAAGTATAGTTTAAAACTCGGTGACAGTGCAATGTTTGATGAAAAAATTTTAGCTACGTAACGCACAAGTCTAACTATTTAGAAGATTAGGCCATACATTCATAGCTAGCCTCCTGAGTGTTAGTAGCTCTTCTACAAGAGCTATTGGTAAAGTTTTTTGGTCAAAATTCAACAAGACTATATCTTTATTAAATGAAAAATTGCCATCTATTTTTTGGTCCATTTATATAAAGGTAGTCCTAAAATTCTTTTATCATCTTTTTATTAAGTTTTTTATGCAAATCATGTTTGCTCAAGACAGGCAACCAATATGCTAAGTTTGAAGAGAAAAACTCTAATTTTTATTGAAATATATAAGTTTTATATATATAGAATATATTTTATTCATAAAAAGTGGGCATGGTTATATACCAAACTTTTTAGTGGGAACATTACTCATTGATACTTTTTTTTAAATAAAAATTATTGCGAAAATACATGGGGTACCCTATTACCATGGTACTGCCTGGGTACCCAAGTTCCCAGAGATTACCAGGATCCTCATTTCCTGTGCAGCCAGTTATAATCAGGTCTAGTGTTCAGTGAATATCGGAGCGTCTGTGTACCATTGCCCTCAGGTTGTGTATTATTGGCTTACATACAAACCTATTTAGATCATACAAAATGAGAACAAAAAGTTTTTTCTCTAGAGTGCTTTATCCGGACAATAGTTTTTATTTGAAAAAAAAAAAAAACAAAACAAAAAAATACATACATCGACAATCACCATTTTACTAAATACGCTTCCTTTTTATACTCAGTTGAGCAGAGCTCACAGAGTATATTAAGTTTGATTGGATAACGGTTGGTTGTACATATATAAAGGAATCGAGATAGATATAGACTTCCATATATCAAAATAATCAGGATCGAAAAAAAATTTCCGTCCGTCCGTTAACACGATAACTTGAGTAAATTTTGAGGTATCTTGATGAAATTTGGTATGTAGATTCCTGGGCACTCATCTCAGATCGCTATTTAAAATGAACGATATCGGACTATAACCACGCCCACTTTTTCGATATCGAAAATTTCGAAAAACCGAAAAAATGCGATAATTCATTGCCAAAGGCGGTTAAAGCGATGAAACTTGGCAGATGGGTTGACGTTATGACACAGAATAGAAAATTAGTAAGATTTTGGACAACGGGCGTGGCACCGCCCACTTTTACAAGAAGGTAATTTAAAAGTTTTGCAAGCTGTAATTTGGCAGTATTTGAAGATATCATGATGAAATTTGGCAGGAACGCTACCACTATTACTATATATGTGCTAAATAAAAATTAGCAAAATTGGATGAAGAACACGCCCACTTTTTAAAAAAAATTTTTTTTAAATTCAAATTTTAACACAAAATTTAATATCTTTTCTGTATATAAGTAAATTAAGTCAAAATTCAACTCCTGTAATGATATGATGCAACAAAATACAAAAATACAAGAAAATTTCAAAATGGGCATGGCTCCGCCCAGTTTCATTTAGTTTGTCTAGAATACTTTTAATGCCATAAGTCGAACAAAAATTTACCAATCTTTCTCAAATTTGGTAGAGACATAGATTCTATGACGGTAATTGTTCTCTGTGAAAATGGGTGAAATCGGTGGAAGCCACGCCCAGTTTTTATACACAGTCCACCGTCTGTCCTTCCGCTCGGCCGTTAACACAATAACTTGAGCAAACAACGATATATCTTTACTAAACTTAGCCCACCTACTTATCTGGACTCACTTTATCTTGGTATAAAAAATGGCCGAAATCCGACCATAACCACGCCCACTTTATCGATATCGAAAATTACGAAAAATGAAAAAAATGCCATAATTCTATACCAAATACGAAAAAAGGGATGAAACATGGTAAGTGGATTGGTTTATTGACGCAAAATATAACTTTGGAAAAAACTTTGTAAAATGGGTGTGACACCTACCATATTAAGTAGAAGAAAATGAAAAAGTTCTACAAGGCGAAATCAACAGCCCTTGGAATCTTGGCAGGAATACTGTTAGTGGTATTGCATATATAAATAAATTAGCAGTACCCGACAGATGATTTTCTGGATCACCTGGTCCACATTTTGGTCGATATCGCGAGAACACCTTCACATATACATCTAAGGGCCACTCGCTTTTAAAACCCTCATTAATACCTTTAATTTGATATCCATATCGTACAAACACATTCTAGAGTCACCCCTGGCCCACCCTAATGGCGATATCTCGAAAAGGCGTCCACCTATAGACCTAATGCCCACTCCCTCTTAAAATGCTCAGTAACACCTTTCGTTTGATACCCATATCGTACAAACATTCTAGAGTCACCTCTGGCCCACCCTAATGGCGATATCTCGAAAAGGCGTCCACCTATAGACCTAATGTCCACTCCCTCTTAAAATGCTCAGTAACACCTTTCGTTTGATACCCATATCGTACAAACATTCTAGAGTCACCCCTGGCCCACCCTATTGGCGATGTCTCGAAAAGGCCTCCACCTATAGACCTAATTCCCACTCCCTCTTAAAATGCTCAGTAACACATTTCGTTTGATACCCATATCGTACAAACATTCTAGAGTCACCCCTGGCCCACCCTAATGGCGATATCTCGAAAAGGCGTCCACCTATAGACCTAATGCCCACACCCTCTTAAAATGCTCAGTAACACCTTTCGTTTGATACCCATATCGTACAAACATTCTAGAGTCACCCTTGGTTCACCTTTATGGCTATATCTCGAAAAGGCGTCCACCTATAGAACTAAGGATTACTCCCTTTTAAAATACTCATTACCACCTTTCATTTAATACCCATATCGTACAAACACATTCTAGAGTCACCCTGGCCCACCCTAATGGCGATATCTCTAAAAGGCGTCCACCTATAGACCTAATGCCCACTCCCTCTTAAAATGCTCAGTAACACCTTTCGTTTGATACCCATATCGTACAAACATTCTAGAGTCACCCTTGGTCCACCTTTATGGCGATATCTCGAAAAGGCGCCCACCTATAGAACTAAGGATTACTCCCTTTTAAAATACTCGTTACCACCTTTCATTTAATACCCATATCGTACAAACACATTCTAGAGTCACCCTGGCCCACCCTAATGGCGATATCTCTAAAAGGCGTCCACCTATAGACCTAATGCCCACTACCTCTTAAAATGCTCAGTAACACCTTTCGTTTGATACCCATATCGTACAAACATTCTAGAGTCACCCTTGTCCCACCTTTATGGCGATATCTCGAAAAGGCGTCCACATATAGAACTAAGGATTACTCCCTTTTAAAATACTCATTACCACCTTTCATTTGATACCCATATCGTACAAACAAATTCTAGAGTCACCCTGGCCCACCCTAATGGCGATATCTCTAAAAGGCGTCCACCTATAGACCTAATGCCCACTCCCTCTTAAAATGCTCAGTAACACATTTCGTTTGATACCCATATCATACAAACATTCTAGAGTCACCCCTGGCCCACCCTAATGGCGATATCTCGAAAAGGCGTCCACCTATAGACCTAATGCCCACTCCCTCTTAAAATGCTCAGTAACACCTTTCGTTTGATACCCATATCGTACAAACATTGTAGAGTCACCCTTGGTCCACCTTTATGGCGATATCTCGAAAAGGCGTCCACCTATAGAAATAAGGATTACTCCCTTTTAAAATACTCATTACCACCTTTCATTTAATACCCATATCGTACAAACACATTCTAGAGTCACCCTGGCCCACCCTAATGGCGATATCTCTAAAAGGCGTCCACCTATAGACCTAATGCCAACTCCCTCTTAAAATGCTCAGTAACACATTTCGTTTGATACCCATATCGTACAAACATTCTAGAGTCACCCCTGGCCCACCCTAATGGCGATATCTCGAAAAGGCGTCCACCTATAGACCTAATGCCCACTCACTCTTAAAATGCTCAGTAACACCTTTCGTTTGATACCTGTATCGTACAAACATTATAGAGTCACCCCTGGCCCACACTAATGGC
Source organism: Eurosta solidaginis (assembly GCF_040869045.1). Taxonomy (NCBI): domain Eukaryota; kingdom Metazoa; phylum Arthropoda; class Insecta; order Diptera; family Tephritidae; genus Eurosta; species Eurosta solidaginis. The sequence continues at coordinate 202,420,121 of NC_090323.1, read as the reverse complement.
GATATCTCGAAAAGACGTCCACCAATAGACCTAATGCCCACTCCCTCTTAAAATGCTCAGTAACACCTTTCGTTTGATACCCATATCGTACAAACACATTCTAGAGTCACCCCTGGCCCACCCTAATGACGATATCTCGAAAAGGCGTCCACTTATAAACCTAATGCCCACTCCCTCTTAAAATGCTCAGTAACACCTTTCGTTTGATACCCATATCGTGCAAACATTCTAGAGTCACCCTTGGTCCACCTTTATGGCGATATCTCGAAAAGGCGTCCACCTATAGAACTAAGGATTACTCCCTTTTAAAATACTCATTACCATCTTTCATTTGATACCCATATCCTACAAACACATTCTAGAGTCACCCCTGGCCCACCCTAATGGCGACATTTCGAAAAGGCGTCCACCTATAGACCTATTGCCCACTCCCTCTTAAAATGCTCAGTAACACTTTTCGTTTGATACCCATATCGTACAAACAAATTCTAGAGTCAGCCCTGGTCCACCTTTATGGCGATATCCCTAAATGGCGTCCATCCATAGAACTATGGCCTACTCTCTCTTAAAATACTCTTTAATACCTTCCATTTGATACACATGTCATACAATCACATTCCAGGGTTCCCTAGGTTCATTTTCCTACATGGTGATTTTCCTTATTTTGTCTCCATAGCTCTCAACTGAGTATGTAATGTTCGGTTGCACCCGAACTTAGCCTTCCCTACTTGTTTTGTTTACATTTGTACATACATACATATGTAAATAAAAATATTTAGTTCTCTTGATTGTAACCAAGTATTCATAAATGTGTTGCTGTTCTTGTTTATTGCTGACGATTATGACGGTCATTATATACAACAATGCTACACTTCATAACGTCCACTCCTAAGGGAACGCCCAGATGTATGAGACTTTTAGCTAATGCTTGTTGCTTGTTGTTTTAATATTGTTACAATAATATAACAATAAGAGTATGTGACATGGGTAATTCCATATGAAATATAATATATATCATATTGTAACGAATTTAGTGAAATTCCGCTTATTCCAAACCTTCTGCTAACGTTCGAATCGCTAAACTGTTGAACAAATAACTCTAATATTCAATAATGCAAAATGGTCTTTATTAGACTACTTTGAAAGTACTTCACAATAACACTTATACATACTTCGAAACTGATAGCGTGCCTAAATCAAACTGGTTACTGAATACTCAGCTTTCGCTGCTTTTGTACTCTCTGTTGTCTCGTCCACCCATTTCTCCCAAGGTCTAGTAAGTTCGCGAAACTCATGCTTTGTTTCCAGCCATATACGTACATGTATATTTGTAGTTTATAGTCTCTCGCATAGCCATATGCGTATGTATATGTGAGTACTACTTCGGCTGATGGTGAGTATCTCTCTGTTAACTTTTATTTATGTGGGTAAATGATGATTAATTTGTTTATGTAGCTTGCTCTAATGTTGTTGTGCCTCTATTTAATAACCCTAGGGATGTGAGATCAATTAGTGACGCTAATATTCGTCACACTGCCCTCCACCTAAGTCTAATCGTCCCGATCAGGCAAATCTCTCGATCTAACCACTGCGAGCTTCTCCAAATGAACCCCCTTCTATTCCAATGGTTTGTATACGGTAGATGGCATCACTGATCCTCTTCACAACTTTGTACAGGCCTTTCCAACAGCACCAAACTTTGGATGGAACACCTTTCCGTCGATGAGGGTTGTATAACATCACCAAGTCTCCCTCCAGGAAACCTTCCGAATTATTGTTCTCGTCGTACCTTTGTTTCATCCTACTACTCATTATCCTGGACCACTCTCTACACTCTGTTATTTCGCCAATGAACTATTTCGCATAGCTTTATCTTGACGGATTGATTTTGCATCCTCAGTATCGTGTTGAAGGTTCACAACACTAGTGCGCCCTGACTTGAAGCTACCCTTTCAATCTTTCTGGGAAATTCTTTCCTTTTAGTGCGTCCATTTGGTTCTGTCAATGCCAGTGTTTCTCTCGCAGGTATCTTTGATTTTGCCTTATTTGGCCCATTCGTTCCATCCACCTTTGCCCGATCTACTGCCTTTGACTTTGGTGGTCTTTGTCGAATAGCCTCCACCAGTACTCGCTTACTGCTGAAGGCTTTCTCCAAACTGAAGTTGAGTGGTACATCTTGGTTTTTATAGCGCATAATCCTTCTCTGCATATCGATCTTGATGTCATGGTCAACTAAGAAGTCCACTCCCATTATGACTTCATCAACGATCTCCGCCACAACGAATTTGTGTAGAACCGTGATCTTTCCAATTAAGACTTCACATATCACTTCTCCCTGGACTTGGTTATACCCGCCAGTGACCGTACGCAACCTTGCTCCAGGTAATGGCTTTACTCTCCTGTTGACCAAATCAGATCGGATTAAGGAATGAGATGCGCCCGAATTTACAGTCAGCACACGTTCTTTGCCATCCACTTTTCCTTAGAAGGTAAGACTGCTCGATTTTTTTCCAATTTGCGATATAGATATCACAGGACATTCAATAGCTGTGGCAAGTTCTCGATCTTTACATCTGACTCGCTCTTGCTTATCTCCTCCAGCTTTGCGTTTACGACAAGCCAAGTTGGAACTACCAGGACCGGTACTGCAATGACGTGCAATGTGACGAGGCATCCCGCATTTGAAGAATTTGATTACTCTGTTACTTTTGCGATCCTTTCAGCGCCTCCAGTGTTGTGTTCACCCAGTTTGGCCTTTCTACTTCCACATGGCGTGCTATGAAAACTGGCTTACACAGAAGCGATGCTGCTTCCTGAGTTAGAGCATGGGATACTATTTCAGCAAATGTTGGCTTTGGATTTACGTATGTCGCTCGCTTCGTTTCAACGTCCCGTGTTCCATTAATAAAGCTCTGTATTTTTACCCTCTCGGTGTATTCCACGGGTGTGTCTGCATTTGCGAGATGAGCTAATCTATCAACATCAGACGCAAAATCCTGCAAAGTCTCATTCGCCTTTTGGTAAAAGTTTTGCAACTCAATTTGGTATATCTGTTTCCTATGCTCGCTTCCGTAACGTCTCTCGACAGCGGCCATCAACGCTTCATAACTATTCCGCTCTCCCTCCAGAATCGTCCGTGGGATTTGGGCTGCCGGTCCCTTCAATGCTACGAATAGAGCAGCAATTTATCTTCCGCATTCCAGTTGTTCACTGCTGCCGTCTTCTCAGATTGATGCTTAAATACCTGGAAAAGAACAGAGCCGTCAAAAGATGGAGTTTTTACCTTCGGGCTGCTCGCTGGAACTGCTGGGCGATTTAGTTGTAACTGCTCCATACGACCTTTTAAAACATCGACTTCGACCTGAAATTGAGCGGATTTTGCATCCTGCGCTTCCAGCTTTGATGTTACCCTTGCTTCCTCTGCTTCTAACTGCGAAGACATTTGTGCAACCTGCGATGATAAGCGCTCCTCTTGTTTTTCCATCTTGAATGTTATGCGTGTCTCCTGTGCTTCCATCTTGGATGTTATGCGTGTCTCCTGCGATTCTAGTTGGGATTCTATACTTGTCTTCTGTTCTGCCAGTTGAGATGACATTTTTCACGACATTTCTGAAATGCGTGTCTCCTGTGCTGCCATCTTGGATGTTATACGTGTCTTCTGCGATTCCAGTTGGGATGCCATATGTGTCTTCTGTTCTTCCAGTTGAGTTTCCATCTTGGATGGTAAACGTGTCTCCTGTGATTCCAGTTGCCATGACATGTTGGTGGATATTTGTGATGACATTTCGGACATTTGTGCCGATTTTGCAGCCAATATCATGTTCAGGTCTATGTTCGCCATTGTCTGCCGTGTTCCATTTTTCTCCTCCAATTTTATTGTCTCATCGCCATCAAGATGAAAGACATACTCTTCCGCGTTAATCCCTTCAGTTTCCATTGCCTCACGTAGTCGTGCGTGAAGTTCGAGTTTATTGCCGGTTGTATTCAATCCACGGCTCTCCAATTCCTTCTTCAGTTACTGGATCTTCAATTCACTCCACTTTGCCATGTCCAAGTTGTATTCGAAGTCTTCGGAATTTATTCAATAATTCCTCTTCTGACACCAATTGTAACGAATTTAGTGAAATTCCGCTTATACCAAACCTTCTGCTAACGTTCGAATCACTAAACTGTTGAACAAATAACTCTAATATTCAATAATGCAAAATGGTCTTTATTATACTACTTTGAAAGTATTTCACAATAACACTTATACATACTTCGCAACTAATAGCGTGCTTAAATCAAACTGATTACTGAATACTCAGCTTCCGCTGTTTTATACTCTCTGTTGTCCCGTCCACCCATTTCTCCTAAGGTCTAGTAAGCAAAACTCATGCCTGGTTACCAGCCATATATCTTAATATATAAAAAACACGTGTCACACAACTGAGGCCAATGGACTCCTAAACTACTGAACCGATTTTGAATTTGTTTTGCACCCTGTGTGTATTTTGATCTAACTTTAAATATAGGATAGGTGATTGGGTGTCGAGATATAGGCCAAAACATGGACCCCGGTACCCCCAGAGTGTGTTTATAGAATATGGATATCAAATGAAAGCTGTTGAGTGCTTTAGTAAAGGGTAATTTTCATACCCCTGGGTGACTAGTGTCTCGAGACATAGGCAAACAAGTGGACCCGGGTACCCCTAGAATGTGTTTATAGAATATGGATATCAAAAGAAATCTGTTGGTGGGTGCTTTAGTAGAGGGTAATTTTCATACCCCTGAGTGACTAGGGTCTCGAGATATAGACCAAAACGTGGACCCGGGTACCCCTAGAGTGTGTTTATAGAATATGAATATCAAATGAAAGCTGTCGATGAGTTCTTTAGTAGAGGGTAATTTTCATACCCCTGGGTGACTTGGATCTCGAGATATAGGCCAAAACGTGGAAATGAGAACCCCTAGAATGTGTGTATAGAATATGGATATCAAATGAAAGCTGTTGATGAGTGCTTTAGTAAAGGGTAATTTTCATACCCCTGGGTGACTAGAGTCTCGAGATATAGGCCAAAACGTGGACCCGGCTACCCCAGGAATGTGTTTATAGAATATGGATATCAAATGAAAGCTGTTGATGAGTGCTTTAGTACAGAGTAATATATTATCCCGAGACGGACTGGGACTGGGATTAGGACTAGGACTGGGACTGAGCCTCGGAGTGGGACTGGGACTGGACTGGAATAAAATACATACCACCCTCTGGGACAGGCAATAAGAGATGCAGAAGAATAAGAAGAAATTGAGAGAAGAGAAAATAGATAAGGAGAAGGAGATTGAGAAAGAGATAGACTGAGACGAAGATGGAGATAGATGAAGCGCAAAAGACTGAGGAAGGTGTGAATAAAATTATTAGGAAAAAGTGAAGAGGGGGGAGGGTAGATTCAGTTGGGAAAAGCTTATTAAAATGTATGCAGATAGGCCAAATTTAGGGCAGGACAACGTCTGCCGGGTCTTCTAGTGTACATGTATATTTGTAGTTTATAGTACCTCGCAAAGCCATATGCGTGTGTATATGTGAGTACTACTTCGGCTGATGGTGAGTATCTCTCTGTTGCCTTGTAAATATGTGGGTAAATGATGATTAATGTGTTTACATAGCTTGCTTTAATATTGTTGTGCTTTTATTTAATAACCTTAGGGATGTGAGGTCAATTAGTGATGCTAATATTCGTAACAATATATATATACTTGAATTAAAATGCCAGAAGGTATTAAAAAATGCCAGGAAATTCTTTCGATTGCGTTGCAATGTATACTTCAGCATATTTTTTCCAGAGCAGGAAGCAGGAATCTTCCAGAAAGTTGCCAGAAGAAAATTTTGAAGGAAAAAATGATTGCATTGTTTTGTGAATTCAATCAAAGTGACTGACTTCAGCTCTAGATGGATTGCAGTATCATAGATATAGATACCAATCCTCTGATTGGAGCCCCCTTTTGTGATAACATGCATGGCAAACGTTTCAAGAAAATTATCGCTGCACATCTTTTTGATTTTCCTGAATTTTCAAAGCTAAATTTGCTACAGGAAGTACGATGAACATGTGAAGGCATAATACTATATTCAAACAGAAAAATTAATTGAGGCAATTTCGATTTAAATTGAGTGGTGTTCATACAACTCAATTTAGCTTAAACAAGAGTAATTTGATACCCGGTTGGCTCATCTCTACTGCAAAAACAAAGCTTTGTTCAGACTGTCAAAATGTGCGTGTTTGTATTAGGCGAATGGAATGAAATGAATGGAATAAAACTTAAAAAATAAAACTTTGAAATTTTTGTGTGTTGTAAGAAAATGTGTTCAATCTTTTGGTTTCATTTTAGAGTTTCCCATCTTCTTTTGATAATCCCTACTCCAGTGAAATAAAAAAAATAAAATCAGCTAATGAGATGGCCAACCATATAGTTGAACCATGCGTAAGTGACGTTTAAATCTACTCAATAAACACGCTTTACAAGGTTGTATTTGCAGTTTGAAATAATTTATTACGCAATTTTTTTTAAACTGGCAATTTATTATTACAATTTATTATATGATAAATTGAGTAATAAATTGCCCAAATGGTATAAATTGCCAATTTGTTGTGTGTTTGTACATAGTATTAAATTCGTTAAAGTGCTTCTCCAAACAATTTTCAACCTCACCAACCCGTGGCAAATCCTGTTTACTATTTGGGCAAACCAAATTGCCCACGGAAAAATAGGATTGGATGACCAAATGAGTTCAACGTGGTTATATCAAATCGTTCCTGAGATAACTGGGAATGTGCCGTATCTATATCCGGCAAGGGACATGAGATAAAACTCCTCGAATAGCCATCTTAGCGCTACAAGGAAAAAAATAAGCGATGTGATCGAAATCGCAGTTCAAAATCACAGATCACATCACAGCACTAGTCACAGTAGAAGACAATTTTGAGACAATATGAATCAATAAATCCAATATTTCGAGATGTCGCAGTAATATGTTGTATAGGTGGCTATGCAAATGCCCTCGCTCACAGATTACTGCGGCATCTATCAGTATAGTGCAGCAAAAGTCACGGATACATATATTAATTTTTTGCAGCTAAGGTGCAAGCGATTGCATTTGCCTAGCCGCCAGTATATGCCCCTATTACGGTATACAACTCAACTTAGTTGGGTTGTAATTAAAACAACTCAACTTTCAGACTACTCAACTCCTGTTTCGTATTACGAATTACAACTTATTTCAGTTGAAGCTTGAGTTGGTGTCGCCAACCTAAGAAAGTGATGATTTGACAAATAAATGAATAGCTGATCAATTTGAGGTGAAAATTTAAGCATTTACAAAACTGATTTTGTTATTACAAGTAAATATATGATATATATTTTATAATGGCGAAAATGTTGGTGATTGACGTGTCGCGGTTACGGAACACATTCGCGTGATCATTCCAATCCCTTGGAAGCACCTAGCACCAAGTAAGAAAATGTTTAAGTGACAAATGATGAGCTTCAAATGAAGTTATTTTGCAGATTTGAAAGGAAGCATTTTGCTCATTACTAAACAAAATTAAGGACCATCTCCGCAAACGCTTTCGAGGGAAGGCTGTACCCCTATTTTAAAATTATGCGCCACACTCAGATTCCTTGCTGATGGCAGCTATCAAAAATGCTGTGGAATTGATTGGGTGTTGGACTGGTTTTAGATATTATTGAGGAGCATATTTTTGTCAAGTGTATTTAAAACCAAACAGCAAAAATTTTATTTTACTCTTAAACAGGATTCCCAGGAGTAGTGATTAGTAGTAGTTCGCAAAATTTCACCTATTCTGGCTGCATCCGAACTGCGGCCAGCCTCGTCCAACTTCTGAATGTCGCTCCATAAAGTCAAAAAGTTATTCAATGTAATCCTTCGTTGAGACGTTGTTTTTTCTATAAATGTGTACAAAATGATTATTGTTTGACTAAAAAAGGTTTAAATACCGGCTTTAAATTTTTTGTTTTTTTTTTTTTTTGGTAACGTTTTATGAGCCCGTGCACCATCAACTCTTATCAAAGGTGGTATCAAAAGACACGTTTCGATCTCCGTTTTTGAGATTCGAAAGCGGAAATTTAAAATTTTAAAACCCACACAATGGCCCTATAGGGTCCGAAATATGAGACCCGAACCACAGTCTTTTTGCACAGAAGATCTTTCTGTGTTGGCGGCCTTTGGCCGCGATTTCTAAAAATAACGCTGGGTGGGCCCAACGCCTTTCTGCATTAGTGTGTACAAAAATTCTGGCAAAATACAACCACATGAAAATTTGAACCGAAATGATGATGACAGAAATTAAAATTTTACTTTTGTTTTCGGATTCTTAAATCGGAGGTCGAAACGTGTCTTTTGATACCAACTTTTTGTTAAAAATTAGGTGGTGAACCGTCTTCTAAAACGTTCCATTTTTTCAAAATAACTGCAAAATTGTATGAGACAACTGCTAGTAATCAGTTGTAGGATTTTGACGGTAATGCCACAAAAAGTTGTTAGACTAGACAACTCAACCGACATTTTTTTTGAGAGGTTGGGTTGTAATCTGTAATCTGTAATCTGAGGGGGCCCGCGATTTAGTGGTACTATGAAATTTTTTTGTAATTCAGGAGAGTCTTTAGTTGTGTAGAGGGTGATTTTCATACCCCTGGGTGACTAGGGTCTCGAGATATAGGCCAAAACGTGGGCCAGTGAATGCCTAGACAGTTTATGCAATATGGATATCAAATGAAAGCTGTCGATGAGTGCTTTAGTACAGAGTAATATATTATCCAGAGACGGACTGTGACTGAGACTCGGAGTGGGACTGGGACTGGGACTGGAATAAAATACATACCACCCTCTGGGGCAGGCAATAAGGGATGCAGAAGAATGAAAAGAAATTGAGAGAAGAGAAAAGAGAGAAGGAGATTGAGAAAGAGATAGAATGAGATGAAGATGGAGATAGATGAAGCGAAAAAGACGGAGGGAGGAGTGAATAGAAGGATTAGGAAAAAGTGAAGAGGGGGGAGGGCAGAGTCAAATTTAGGGCAGGACAACGTCTGCCGGGTCTTCTAGTGTACATATATAAAGAAAGATGTATTTTTGTAAGACCCCGAAAGCACTCCGCCGATTTTATTCAAATTTGCAGGATAGCTTCACAGCAACCCGGAAAGTGTTCCTGTGAAGTCTTTTTCCTGGAAGTGGACCAGAGACCGAAAAATTCTATTCATGGTTCGACCTTGGCCAGACTAGTATTTACGGCAATTTTTTCCGTGGATTGGGACTTGAACATGGGCTAGGACTGTAAAAGGAAATGGAACTGAGAATAAGAGGGTAGGAGAAAGAGGCTATGAAAAAAATAGAGTTAGACCACATAAAGTGATAGGGATAAATAAAACATAAGAAAAGTGAGGGAAAAGACGGAGACGTAAAACTTCTTAAAAGTTATGCAGATAGACTGAAGTTAGGGCAGAACAACGTCTGCCGTGTCTACTAGTAAATAGAGCCTATGATTTCTCGAACATGGATAAAAGGAACTAAAGGAAATGGAACTGAGAATAAGAGAGGGAGAAGAATTACAGGGAAGAGAAAAGAGGAAGGAGAGAGAGGCTATGAAAAAAATAGAGATAGGCGATTTAGAGAGATAGGGATAAATGGAACGGAAGAGAAGAGAGGGAAAAGACGGAGACGGAAAACTTCTTAAAAGTTATGCAGATAGACCGAAGTTAGGGCGGAGCAACGTCTGCCGGGTCTACTAGTAAATAGAGCCTACGATTTCTCGAACATGGACAAAAGGAACTGAGAATAAGAGAGGAAGAAGAATTAGAGGGAAGAGAAAACAGGGAAGGATAAATAGAGAGATAGGGATAAATAGAATGGAAGAGAAGTGAGGGAAAAGGCGGAGACGAAAAACTTCTTAAAAGTTATGCAGATAGACCGAAGTTAGGGCAGAACAACGTCTGCCGGATCTGCTACTAAATAGAGCCTACGTTTTCTCGAACATGTTCGAGAAGAGATTTCTCGCGAGTCTCGCCTTCTCGCGAGATTCTCGAATTTCGGTTTACTCCCAAGACTTGCTAGCTTCTCGACATTCAACTTAATCGTTGTATATATAGATTTATATAGAGCTTACGATTTCTTCTGGAGCAGAAGCCAAAATGTTCGCAAAACCACAAGTAAAAAACCCCGAAATGTATAGAATATTCACAATGCAGCGACTGAATTGAAAGTAGAGAAGATCGCGAGTATTACGAGTAATTCGAGATTCGAGAATCTCGCGAGCCTTCCGAGTAATTCGAGATTCGAGAATCTCGCGAAACTTACGAGTAATTCGAGATTCGAGAATCTCGCGAGCCTTACGAGTAATTCGAGATTCGCGAATCTCGCGAGAAGTCGATTTCTCGATTCCTCGGGTTTCGAAAATCTCGCTTGTGTTCGAGAAGAAATCGTAAGCTCTACTGGTAAATATATATTTTGCGTAGTGATCAAAAATCATTTATTAAAGCCGCAAAAGGTATTAACATATATTATCTGGACTTCTTCTTTTTGAGTTGCAAGTTAGCAACGAAAATAATGCCAGCAAAAATTTCTACGTAGAATTACTCTTGCCAACTATCACAACATTCGAGTTTTCAGAAATGAAGTTAAGCCCTTATTCGGTATGCGGCAAGTGTGGAAGATTTTTCGACACCAGTTAGCGGTTTTCGTAGTACAACTCGATTCGAAAGTAAATTTTTTTTAATTCTGGTTAAAGAATAAGAAAGGCGACTCGATGATGTGCAGTATGCTGGTCGTAAGAGGCGATTAAAATCAACAGGCGGAATGGATTCAGTGGCCAAGAAAATTAATACCGTTGCAGTCGGGCTAGTAACAGAAGCATCTAATACCGGAGCATATCAGATTCATCAACATTAAACTTAAATTATCAGAGCAGTGTCTGCTCTTGTTAGTCTAGTATAGACCAGGTTTCTATATTATAACCCATTTTCTGCAAATTCCAAGCATTATGAGAGTTTGATTGAAGTTCCACCTCATAATTGAGCACACTTACGTTTATGCTTGCTGTTATTATCATTACTGTCTGATTGTTATGCCTTTGCTGTTAAAGTAATTTACAATAATGAAATTAGCATAAACACCAGCTGATACACAAAACATTTTGTACATAAGTACCTAAACAGATGTGAACTTACATATGTACAAACTCAAATGAATAGCTTTCAATGGCACATTCAACAGGTGACAAGCAATTGGCCTAGTAATTATGGTTATGTGCTATGTAACTAAAAACAAGTAAGGAAGGCTAAGTTCGGGTGTAACCGAACATTACATACTCAGCTGAGAGCTTTGGAGACAAAATAAGGGAAAATCACCATTTAGCAAAATTAACCTAGGGTAACCCTGGAATGTGTTTGTATGACATGGGTTTCAAATGAAAGGTGTTAATGAGTATTTTAAAAGGGAGTGGCTCTTTGTTGTATATGTGAAGGCGTTTTCGAGATATCGACCAAAATGTGGACCAGGGTGACCCAGAACATCATCTAATTTATTTATATATGTAATACCACGAGCAGTATACCTGCTAAGATTCCAAGGGCGTTTGATTTCGCCCTGCAGAACTTTTTCATTTTCTACTTAATACCCACCCATTTTACAAAGTCTTTTCTAAAGTTATATTTTGCGTCAATAAAACAATCCAATTACCATGTTTCATCTCTTTTTTCATATTTGGTATAGAATTATGGCATTTTTTTCATTTTTCGTAATTTTCGATATCGAAAAAGTGGGCGTGGTCACTGTCGGATTTCGGCCATTTTTTATACCAAGATAAAGTGAGTTCAGATAAGTACGTGAACTAAGTTTAGTAAAGATATATCGATTTTTGCTCAAGTTATCGTGTTAACGGCCGAGCGGAAGGACAGACGGACGACTGTGTATAAAAACTGGGCGTGGCTTCAACCGATTTCGCCCATTTTCACAGAAGACAGTTATGGTCATAGAATCTATATCCCTACCAAATTTCACAAGGATTGGTGAATTTTTGTTCGACTTATGGCACTAAAACTATTTTAGACAAATTAAATGAAAAAGGGCATAGCCACGCCCATTTTGAAATTTTATTTTATTTTTGTATTCTGTTACACCATATCATTAGTGGAGTTGAATGTTGACATAATTTACTTATATACTGTACAGATATTAAATTTTTTGTTAAAATTTTACTTTAAAAAAAATTTTTTTTAAAAGTGGGCGTTTTCGTCATCCCATTTTGCTAATTTTTACTTAACACACATATAGTGAGAGGAGTAACGTTCCTGCCAAATTTAATTATGATATCTTCAACGATTGCCAAATTACAGCTTGCAAAACTTTGAAATTACCTTCTTTTAAAAGTGGGCAGTTCCACGCCCATTGTCCAAAATTTTACTAGTTTTCTATTCTGCGTCAGAAGTTCAACCCACTTACCAAGTTTCATCGCTTTAGGCGTCTTTGGTAATGAATTATCGCACTTTTTAGGTTTTTCGAAATTTTCGATATCGAAAAAGTGGGCGTGGTTATGGTCCGATTTCGTTCATTTTAAATAGCGATCTGAGATGAGTGCCTGGGAGCCTACATACCAAATTTTATCAAGATACCTCAAAATTTTCTCAAGTTATAGTGTTTACGGACGGACGGACGGACGGACATGGCTAAATGAATTTCTTTTTTCGCCCAGATCATTTTGATATATAGAAGTCTATATCTATCTCGATTAGTTTATGCCGTTACGGATTACCGTTATGCGAACAAAGTTAATATACTCTGTGAGCTCTGCTCAGCTGAGTATAAAAAGAGGCTCAAAAAACACCCGCACAGTCATATTTTAGTCTTTACTTTATGTTTTCTAGTTTTAGAGACATTTCAAATGGCAAAACCAACTGCGACGTCAGTAGCAGCACGACTGAATAAACAAACTTCCGGTCTTTCGGTGTTGTACAAAAAGCCCAAAGCCAAATGACCAACATGGAGAATGTGACATAAGCAGCATTTACGGTGAATATGCAGAGCTAAACAAAAGCGCTTCCGGCCAGAAAGATTGGTTAGGCTGTGCTGCAGCAAAAAAAAAAAAAAAAAACGATGTGTTTTAAAGTAGATATGTATGTATATGTACAAGGGAGATGATTCATGTTTCTGCTTGTTTATATGAATTTGTATTATGTATTAAATTGTTGAATAGCCTTTAATTATGCATAAATGATGAAGGCAAGCTTTTGGTGTTTTCGGCTTGTTTTTTTTGTAGCATTGTACATTGTTGTTTTTGTGTTACTTTGACGCGTTTCGACGCTTACTGCGTCATCTTCAGAAAACTGTTTTAATTGAAAATATATCAAATATATAAAAATTAACCACTTTTTCCAACAATAAACATGAAAATTCTATCTTGACAATTATTACTTACATTGATTATTTAACTAATTATAATATCACAGTATAATATAAACAAACATATCTACATGTTACTAACTATCACTGATTTGTGATTGTCTCTTCGCTCTTTGTACAACTGCGGTATAAATGTTGATTATATTGTTGGCGTCCTCTTTGAAATTCATAACCTGGTGTATTTTTTGTTCTATTCTTAAGCTTTCTAAAGTTAATCGTGTTTTTTCTCTTTTTTCTATGTCTAATATTTGTGCATGGTCGAAATCCGCTGTATGGTTACCCTTTGTAAGGTGCTGCGAGAGAGCCGTTGTCATCTTTTTATTTTTCGCATCTGTTCTATGTTCGTTTAGCCGTATACCCAGTTGCCGTTTAGTAGTGCCTATGTAGTATTGATCACATTTTTCACCCACTTTGCCATTACATTTTATTTGATATACTATGTTGTTCTGTTGCTCTTTTTCCACCAGATCCTTTGTTTTTGTAAAAATATTTCTTGAAGTGAAGTTTGGCTTGTGTGCATAGTTCTCATTTTTAATTTTAGTTATTTTATGAAGATTTTGGTTGTCCGTTAAACTCGGGATAAATGTTACTCCGATATATTTTTGGTGAGTTTCTTCGGATTTTAGTGTTTCCTTTTTATCTTCGCGAATTTCGTTTGTCATGTGGATGGCTGTTTTTGTACAAACTGTTTTTAATCTTGTGTTTGTTTTCTGGCATAAACTCGTGGTCAGTGAGTAATATTGATTTTCTAATTAGGTTCTTCGCTGTGTTTATCTTTGCTTCCATGTATGGTTCGAATGGTAATTAATTATTCTCCCCGATGCAATGGTTTTCGTGTATCATTTGGTTGTACATTTTCTATTTTTATGGATTATTTTTAGGTCTAGGAAGGCTATTTCATTTGCTTGTTCTATTTCCATGGGAAACTTTATTTTAGTATGCTGTGTATTCAACATTTTCAAGATGTCTTCCGCGTCCTTTTTCTTTATAATTTCGAATATATCATCTACATATTTCTTTATGTATCTGATATATATGTCATGGGTTTTAAGTTCATCTATGCTGTCGTCAAGTATTTTGTCAAGTACTATGTCAGCTATGGTTGGCGATAGGGGATTGCCCATGGGCATGCCGTATATTTACTGATAAAAAGTCGAGTTGTACATAAAATAATTATTTTTTCTTAGACAAAACTCGCGTATAGTCTGGAAACGTTTGTTTGAAATTTTTGTGTGTTTTTCCAACTCTGGCCACTTTTTCATTATTGTTGGTATTGCTAGATGTATTGGGATGTTTGTAAATAATTACACTACATCAAAAGATATAAAAATTTCATCATCTTCTATATGGATATTTTTAAGATTTTCTTTTAATTGAAATTAATTCTTGATATTATATTCTTCAGATATTATATTCTTCAGTATGTATAACTCCAATATGCTTAGATAAATTGTAGCATGGTACTTTTGTCGACGATACAATTGGCCTTAGGGGCATGTTTTCCTTATGTATTTTGGGAAGACCGTATATTCTAGGAGCAATGGCTGCGACACTATATAATTGAAATTTCTGTTTTAACTCGATTTCGTTTTTGTTTTGTTTTTGACTGCCGCTTGATTGCTGTTGCCGCAATGTCGCCTTGAATTTCATTTGTTTTACTTCAATTTGTTTCACCTTACTGATTTTATACAAAAGCTCTCATTATGCAGATAAGAAAATGTTTATACGTACATTAATATTTACATATGTACAATATGTAATTGGCAAAATCCATGTATATGGCCTTTGCTACCCTTTCACAACTAAATGAAACTCAGTTACATACGTATTAATACGCAGAAAAACCATTTTCAGAAATAAAATTTTTTTTTCCGAAAAGCTATTGTGGTGAATATAAGCACTTTGGATACCTAACAATGCTGGTTGCAAATAAATGCACAACAACGTTGCTTTGCTTTTGCCACACATATGTAGATTGTAAACCCCAATGGTCAGCAAACACTGATACAATTGTAAGCACTCAATTCGCACGTACTCTTATTCTCTTTCGTTTTGTAGCCGCTGAGCATTTGCCGCAGCAACATGGACTATGTGCGTCGCTCGCAATGTTGACAAGTGTTGTCAATGTTTAATTTTTTGCCGACCATTAATCATAAACTATCTTTGCTTTTTGCTTGCTAATATAGCTAAATAACTAACTATGTGATGCAGAAACGGGAAATATATAAGCAACTGCTCGAGGAGACCGCTCGTGAAAAGTCTAGAACCTAGGAGAAATAGGCGAACCACGCAACTGAAGGCATAAAAGCAGCGCAAGCTGAGAAATGATCAATTAGTTTGATTTTAAAAGTTTTAAGCGAAGTAAGCGAGTAATTTTATTGTGAAGTACTACCACCCTCTTATGTTTTAAATAAAGAAAATTTTGTTACTCTATATATTTGTAATATTTATTCGACAGTTCAGCGACTACAACGATAACAACAACATAACAAAAGGTGCAAAATAATCATAAATTCCCAGAAATTCGCCACGCTTTTTTCTTTAGTCGATACTTATGATGAACATTTCCCACTCTACTCCTCCTCTTCAACTCTCCTTTCTCCCACTTGCTTTATTCTTCCAAATTTATCCATATACCTTTTCTTCTTCTTCAACTCTCTGTTGTCCTCCCCCCATCAGATCCCTTGCTTTCCCCCTCTTCCTTCTCTCTTCCATTTGGTTCTACCTCTGTCTCTTCTTATCCACACCGCGTACCTTTTCCTTTTCACTCTCGTTTTTCCCTTATCGCTCCTTAGCTCAACCGGCTCAACAGTGGCGTAGTGAGGATTTCTTGCGCCCGGGGAAAATATTTTTGGCGCCCTCCCTCCTATATTACCAAAACAACATAATTTTATATATTCAAAAATTAATAAAACAATGAAGTCGTAAAATATTTTTTTAAATATTTTTACGTTAAGCTCAAACTTTTTTATGAGAACTCCCGAATTCTTAATCGCTGGAGTGTGATCATTTTGGTGTGAAAGTCATCATAACGGTGGGAAAGTCATCATACCTCTGCCACCCTCGTCCTGAAATATAGGAAATATTTCCCTCGTTGCTGAAGGAAAACAACGAAGGGAGCTTCGTTCCCCCGGTGAGTTGAAAGGCATAGAGGAGGAATTAAGTTTTGCCCGGTAGCTTCATGGATCTGCGAATGCAGATTGGAATCAACAAAAGAAAACTATGCTGCAAAATAAACATTTATATCCCTTGTTTCTTCAAATTTTTCACATCACAGGACTCGGCACTGATTTACTGTATTGGTCACGACGTGGACCTTGCATATAAAGCTACAACTGGACAGCAACTTCGATGGCATAGCGTTATTGCTGTGGAAATCCAACAGCTTTTGGTTGTGATGTCCGAACACAGTTTCTGCTCCAATATAAAAGCATCCGAAATTGCCTACAATTCACAAAGATGCATCAAAATCCACAAATCGCAGCAACGGAGAAAGTTGCAGGGCTGCCAAATTTCCCACTTAGAACTTTCACGGAAAACTTTTTAAGTCATACGCGTCGGTTGAAGAACATTCTGTACTCCAGTCGGATTTAAATTGTTTAGTTACTTGGTCTAATGCGAATTTTATGCCGCTCAATATAGAAAAATGTAAATTATTGTTTTTTTTACGTGGGAACGTACAGCCAGCTTCTTACACAATTAATGGCCAAATTCTGGATAGCGTTGATGTTTTTGTCGACTTGGGAGTTACAATGAATTGCAAACTTAGTTTCAACCCTCATATTAATGCCACAGTCAATAAAGCGAGAGGAGTTTTAGCATTTGTGAAAAGATGGCCAAAGAGTTTAGTGATCCTTACGTTACAAAAACCCTTTTTACACCATTGGTGAGGCCGATATTAGAATATGGATCCATAATTTGGAATCCGCGTTATCAAGTTCATGTGGTTAGGCTAGAATCAATTCAAAAACAGTTTTTACTTTTCGCCTTGAGAAATCTTCAATGGGACTCTTTGTATAATCGTCCTCCTTACACTAATCGGTTAAAACTAATAAACCTTCCTACACTTGCAAGTCGCAGAGAAGCGCTAAGTGTACTATTTATGGCTAAACTATTAAATGGATAGATTTCAAGCCCATTTCTTTTGAACGAAGTAAACTTGAATATTCCATGTGGAGTTTCAAGGCATTATAAACCTATAATTCTTAAACAATGCAGAAACAATTTCTAACTAAGCGAACATTTCTTGTGTGAAGATTATAACTCTCACTCGAGAATAATCGATGTTTCGGTCTCGCTCTTTGCCATGAAAAAACGGTTCTATCTTCTCTTAATAATTAAAAAATAATCTATTGTATTTGTGAATCTATATTTCTCAGCTGATGAATTCCTCTGTAGCTGAGCAGTTTTAGATCTCGGCGCTTAAGAAGCCACTGCCTCTCAAAGACTCGGTAACAATAAAAATTATAAATTATAAATAAAACATAAATAAGAATTAGAATAAAAAAAAAATTATGTATTAAAAAAAAAACAGGATTAGCCTGGCTTCATCGGGCCACGTGAGGGCAGTGCGCTGCCTCAACGTCCGAGAAAAAAAGTAAGGAAGGCTAAGTAACCGAACATTACATACTCAGCTGAGAGCTTTGTAGACAAAATAAGAGAAAATCACCATGCAGGAAAATGAACCTAGGGTAACCCTGAAATGTGTTTGTATGACATTGGTATCAAATGCAAGGTAATAAAGAGTATTTTAAAAGGGTGTGGGCCATAGTTCTACAGGTGGACGCCTTTTCGAGAAATCGCCATAAAGGTGGACCAGGGGTGACTCTAGAATGTATTTGTACGATATGGCTATCAAATGAAAGGTGTTAATGAGTATTTTAAAATGGAGTGGGCCTTAGTTCTATAGGTGTACCCCTTTTCGAGATATCGCCATAAAGGTGGACCAGGGGTGACTCTAGAATGTGCTTGTACGATATGGGTATCAAATTAAAGGTATTAATGAGCGTCTTAAATGGAGTGAACCTAATTTGTATATGTGAAGGCGTTTTCGAGATATCGACTAAAATGTGGACCAGGGTGACCTAGAACATCATCTGTCGGGCACAGCTCATTTATTTATATACGTAATACCACGAATGATATTCCTGCCATGATTCCAAGGGCTTTGGATTACGCCCTGCAGAACTTTTTCATTTTCTTCAACTTAATATGGTAGATGTCACACCCATTTTACAAAGTTTTTTCTAAAGTTATATTTTGCTCCAAAAAACCAATCCAATCACCATGTTTCATTGCTTTTTTCGTATTTGGTATGTAATTATGGTATTTTTTTCATTTTTCGATAATTTCGATATCGGAAAAGTGGGTGTGGTCACAGTCGGATTTCGGCTATATTTTATACCAAAATAAAGTGACTTCAGATAAGTACGTGAATTAAGTTTAGTTAAGATATATCGTTTTTTGCCCATGTTATCGTGTTAACGGCCGAGCGGAAGGATATATATATATGTGTATAAAAATGGGCGTGGCTTCTTCCGATTTTGCCCATTTTTACAGAAAACTGTTATCTTCATAGAAGCTATGCGCCTACCAAACTTCACAAGGATTGGTAAATTTTTGTTCGACTTATGGCCTTAAAAGTATTCTAGAGGAATTAAATGAAAAAGGCCGGAGCCACGCCCATTTGAAATTTTCTTTTATTTTTGTATTTTGTTGCACCATATCTTTACTGGAGTCGAATGTTGACATAATTTACTTATATACTGTAAAAATACAAAATTTTTTGTTAAAATTTGACTTTTAAAATTATTTTTTTAAAAAGTGGGCGTGTTCGTTATCCAATTTTTAGTTAGCATACATAGAGTAATAGGGGTAACGTTCCTGCCAAATTTCATCATGATATCTTCAACGACTGTCAAATTATAGCAAAACATATAAATTACCTTCTTTTAAAAGTGGGCGGTGCCACGTCCATTGTCCAAGATTTTACTAATTTTCTATTCTGCGTCATAAGGTCAACCCACCTACCAAGTTGCATCGCTTTATCCGTCCTTGGTAATGAATTATCGCTGTTTTTCGCTTTTTCGAAATTTTCGATATCGAAAAAGTGGGCGTGGTTATAGTTCGATTTCGTTCATCTTAAATAGCGATCTGATATAGGTGCCTAGGAACGTACATACCAAATTTCATCAAGATACCTCAAAACTTACTCAAGTTATCGTGTTTACGGACGGACGGACGGACGGGCGGACATGGCTAAATGAATTTCTTTTTTCGCCTAGATCATTTTGATATATATAAGTCTATATCTATATCCATTAGTTTATGCCGTTACAGGATACCGTTATGCGAACAAAATTAATATACTCTGTGAGCTCTGCTCAGCTGAGTATAAAAAAGGCGCCTGAGCACCGAGGCTTCCCAAAAGAAATTTGATTTTGATGTAGTTGCACCTCCAAGGTAGATAAGAAAACTACATTAACCCTATGACGAAATCTGGTACAGTATGATCCAGAGCAACACAAACGGAGAGTCTGTGATTTCTTTCAAACTGAGGCTCCCGCCTTTGCAGACATCGCCGAAGATATGTGCGTTACCCCGCCCCAACTTCCATCTCTATGTATGGCCCCAGCCTGGTGTATAGCACAAATCATGTATTCGTCTGTAAGGTGGAACAAAAATCTGTAATAGCAACTTTTTTTGCTAAAACCATATGGAAACTGCTCGATTCCTTGGACCTCCGTTAGAGGATTTTATTTAAAGTGGCTTGAGTGTTCTAGCCTATTAACCCAGGCCATGGATTTGTACAACAAAAATAAGAACCATACATGGACGGACGGGAAAAAGACTACGCCGCCTAGCTTTGTCGATGGTAAACAGAAAAATGTATATGTGCGCTGCACTTTGCATGTCACCAAAACAAAATTGGGATGTCCCACTTAACGCCAAAGTGGGAGAAAAAGGTGTCGCAAAAATTCAACTTCCAAAAATTAATATTCCCCAGTTGGACTAGGTGAATCGTCCAGCTGCGAAGACCTCCTACATCTCTAATGATGGAAGTAAGCTGAATGCTGGTATGAGCAAATTATGAGGAAATCGTACAGATTAAAAAAAAAACAAGTAAGGAAGGCTAAGTTCGGGTGTAACCGAACTTTACATACTCAGTTGAGAGCTGTGGAGACAAAGTAAGGGAAAATCACCATGTTGTAAAAAGAACCTAGGGTAACCCTGGAATGTGTTTGTATGACATATGTATCAAATGGAAGGTATTAAAGGTATTATTTTAAGAGGAAATGGGCCATAGTTCTATAGATGGACGCCATTTAGGGATATCGCCATAAAGGTGGCCCAGGCCTGACTCTAGAATTTTTGTACGATATGGGTATCAAATGAAAGGTATTAATGAGTATTTTAAGAGGGCGTGGGCCTTAGTTCTATATGTAGACGCCTTTTCGAGATATCGCCATAAAGATGGACCAGGGGTGACTCTAGAATTTGTTTGTACGATATGGGTATCAAATGAAATGTGTTAATGATAATTTTAAAAGGGAGTGGGCCTAAGTTCTATAGGTGGACGCCTTTTCGAGATATCGCCATAAAGGTGGACCAGGGTTGACTCTAGAATTTATTTTGTACGATATGGGTATCAAATGAAAGGTGTTAATGAGAATTTTAAAAGGGAGTGGGCCTTAGTTCTATAGGTGGATGCCTTTTCGAGATATCGCCATAAAGGTGGGCCAGGGGTGACTCTAGAATGTATTTGTACGATATGGGTATCAAATTAAAGGTATTAATGAGGGTTTTAAAAGGGAGTGGCCTTTAGTTATATATGTGAAGGAGTTTTCGAGATCTGTCGGGTACCGCTAATTTATTTATATATGTAATGCCACGAACAATATTCCTTCCAAGATTCCAAGGGCTTTTGATTTCGTCCTGCAAAACTTTTTCATTTGCTTCTACTTAATATGGTAGGTGTCACACCCATTTTACCAAGTTTTTTTCTAAAGTTATATTTTGCGTCAATAGACCAATACAATTACCTCACCATGTTTCATCCCTTTTTTCGAATTTGGTATATAATTATGGCATTTTTTTCATTTTTCGTAATTTTCTATATCGAAAAAGTGGGCGTGGTCATAGTCGGATTTCGGCCATTTTTTACACCAATATAAAGTGAGTTCAGATAAGTACGTGAACTAAGTTTAGTTAAGATATATCGTTTTTTGCGCAAGATATCGTGTTAACGGCCGAGCGGAAGGACAGACGGTAGACTGTGTATAAAAACTGGGCGTGGCTTCAACCGATTTCGCCCTTCTTCACAGAAAACAATTATCGTCCTAGAATCTAAGCCTCTACCAAATTTCACAAGGATTGGTAAATTTTTGTTCGACTTTTGGCATTAAAAATATCCTAGACAAATTAAATCAAAAAGGGCGGAAATTTTCTTTTATTTTTATATTTTGTAGCAACATATCATTAGTGGAGTTGAATGTTGACATAATTTACTTATATACTGTAAAGATATTAACTTTTCTTTTAAAATTTGAATTAAAAAAAATAATACCTCAAAATTTACTCAAGTTATCGTGTTAACGGACAGACGGACATGGCTCAATCGAATTTTTTTTCGATTCTGATGATTTTGATATATGGAAGTCTATATCTATCTCCTTCCTTTATACATGTACAATCAACCGTTATCCAATCAAAGTTAATATACTCTGTGTGCAAAACTTTTTGGAAATCCCAAAATCATTACGGCCGCCGAGAAGAGAGAATGGTTTTACCTTCCTATATTTTTATTATGGGCTGAAGATATCATCTATAAGTAGACTCAAATACATATTTAATAATAATACATTAGTAATACTGAGATAGTCAAGTTTGGAAAAAAATCTTCTCCCCACGAGATTATATAAGTAATTCTAACGGAGTTTTAGATTCAATTTCTTTCCTACTGCAAAGTAATATCTTACAGACACATATTTCGATAAAAAGTTCCGTTCCATCGAAATCTATATTATAAAATTCACCCTCGTTCTTACGATGCAAAGCGCATCTTGTATATCTGACCCACGTCCTGGAAAAAATATTGTCTTAAAAAATCAAGGAACAAAGTATGACCTTTCTAGCAAGTCGAATAAAAAGTTTCTGCTCTAAGAGTGTTATCCTGAAGTCTAGATTTCAGCCCAAAAAGTCAACTATCTTTTTTTGAGATTTGAATTATAAAGGAGGTTTTAAAATCAACTCCTAGCGGCATATGCTTTTTCTGGGAGTATCAACTCTGTCTCCACTACCACCTGCAGTCTTCGCGAGTGTAGGCACTTTTGTGTCCGTATCATGATCTCATTGAACTTTCGATATGCTTTTGCTGTGCTTTAGAGAGCAATAAACGCGGAAATGTTGGAAAAGCCCAGGATCCCTTAAAGTCCCGGGGATCGCTACGGGTTTTCCATGGCGAATTATGCGTTATTTTTGTTTTCTCGAGTTTTTTGGGAAAAAAGCCACAGATAAGATTTGAAAACAGATTTTTCTTTTGTAGTTTTGCTTAACATCTTTTGCAATAATATTTACATAGCTATTAGCACTTGCACTATCAACATGCGCATGCGCAACCGATAAAAGTAATGTTATTTAATTGTTGCCACTTTGGCTGTCAGCCAGGTCAATTATAACAGTTTTAGTTTAATAGTAGTATACTACAATTTCTTTTGGTGTGTTTTACTTAATACACATCCATATATACAACCATATGTCTGTCGTAATTGAAAACATTATGTGTACAGGTGCCACTACGTCACATCGTTTGTCACCTATTTTAGTTGCATTTTTTATTATATCTGCAACGCTCGTATAAGTAAAAGTTATTTCATAGCTTATAGCTCGGAATAAAGTGTCGTTGAAGTAATAGTGCCTTACATACATAATTGGAGTAGGCATTTAAACAAATTAAAGATTAACTAAATTTTAAGTAATATTAATGCTTTTTTAAAAACTCACTTAAGAAATGTAATCAAATAATAAAAGCAATGGTAAACTGTGGTTAAATTGTAAGTATGCATTTGGAAAGAACATGAAAGCAGTATTATCTGCATTTTTCACTATACATTAAGGGGTTTCCTTACTCTGCTGCTAGGCAACAGTAAAATCAATATTGTAGCGAATTTCAGGGAACTTCTGATAATTGTGCACCTTCTGTTGTAGTTCGAGTCGCTGTCGAATAAATAACTCAAATATGCAGTATAGCAGAATGTTCTTCATTTACAACATTATGGTAGTAATACTTCAAAATTAAATTACTCACGTACTTCACTTATAGCGTGTTCAAATCAAACTGATTATTCCACAGCTTTTGCTGTTTTCTCTCTTACTCTCAGTTGCCTCGTTCGCCTATTTTTTCTAGGATCCAGACCCATTCATACATATACTAACAGACCCGGCAAACGTTGCTCTGTCCTAACTTTGGTCTATCTGCATAAGTTTTAAGTAGTTTTGACCTCTTACTCTCCCTTCCACTTTTTCTTGGCGTTTGATTCACTCCTCCTACAGCCTTTCTCCTTCTATGTGTTCTTTCCCCCTCTCCGTCTTTTTGGTCAATTCTTTTCCGCTCTACCTATCTCTCTCTCCGTCCCTCTTCTCCCTAGTTCTTCTTCTCCATCTCTTACTCCCAGTCCAAACCAAAGCCCCATTCTCAGTCTTTCTACTAGTCCCAGTCAGTCAATGGACCATTTTTCAGAAAAAGGGTCTCGTAAATACTAATCAAGCCAAAGTGATATGCCAAATTTCATGAAAATTGAAGTGTGAATAGAATTTCTTCGACTGATCAGTCCCTGGTCAAATTTCTGGGACACAGGAACACTTCGGTTTTCCATGAAGTGGTTTTGCAAATTTTGAATTAAATCGGGGAGTGGCTTCGGAGTCTATAAGCTGCATACAAACATACATCCTTCTTTATAGGTATAAAGATAGACTAAATCTTCTAAGTGCAAAAACATTAGCACATAATTGCAAACATAACAAAAAATAGAACTTTTGCTTAGGAATTTTAACGGAATATTTAAAATTTTTAACGAAAGAGAGTTTCTTGAAAGGTGAATGAACTCTGAACCATTTACATATGTTGCATTAACTTTGCAACACTCATAAATATCTACATACATATTGTCACGGATATTAGCATCACTAAGCTATACCATCACTAAGATGATGCTAAGGCCATGCCAAACAGTATTTACGTCAATAATCAAATCATGTATACACATATATAAGGCAGCCGAAAGAGATGTCACACACAGATGCATTTACTTATACGCCTATGTGTGTGCAAGAGACTGTAAACTACAAACTCACATACATCTGAGAGACGCTGGAAACTAGAAAATTGTAAACAAGTAGAAACTATATGAGAACTATAAACACTCGAAATAGTTGGTAAGTTCTGGAAATAGAAGAGCCTAGATGTATGCAGCGTAAACTATAAAAGCGGCACAAGCGAGTAAAAAGTAATTCAGTTTGATTTGAGTTGTCAAGCAGTTACGACTAAGACGATATCTAGCGAGCAATAGCAGTATTATTTTGAGTAGTGGAGTTCCATTTGAGCTATCAGTTTGGTTATTAAGCTATTCGTTGCACAGTTTGAGTGTTATTGTGAAGTATTTTAATAAAGGCCATTTTTCCATTATTCAATATTGGAGTTATTTATTCAACAGTTTAGTGATTCGAACTTAGCAGAGGATTTGCAGTAAATTCGTTACAATATATTAGGCTGATACATACCTATGAATGTACGTATGTGATGCAAAATGTCCCACTCAATGCAAGTTTGCTCGCACAGATCACAGCGAACAAACACACGCACTGCATTTTTGGTAAAAATGCTACTTTTATTTAAACAAATGTCTCCATACTGGAAAGGAGTCAAGTAATTATTTTTTTTTGATGCAGGACAAAGGTTTACTGCAAACCATGGTGGAATCACCAGGTGAAGTAAATAAAAAAAGACAGAAGATGTACGCTATCTGAAATGGTAGGGATGTATTTTCAAAGGCCAGAAGAGGGCAAAATTTGTACCCGCTTCGAAAAAATAGGAGTAGAAAAGTAGATGCCTTGCTACGAAAGCCATTACAGAAACTGTTTTTTCACAGGACCAGTGCGCTCTTATATTACTTTTGGCATCGAATAAAAATAAAAAGGTAAAACTGTGATGAGCAGTAAATCTCAATAATGCGTCTAAAGCAAACTGACCTCAAATTCAACTGCAGTAGAAACTTTCATCGAAAAACCGGACGTAAAAGGGAGAGGAGTTATCCATTATTTAGTTGAACTGTACTAACTTAGCGCACTGGAATGGGTTTCGGGTATCATGAAAAGTTTTACAGTCACACTTGGAAGTGATGGTAATACTTTTAAATGTGTTTCTATCCCTAAAAATCCATTGTTATTTCCATCTGCTCTGTTGATTTGTGGTTAAGAGTTGGAAGTAAAACATATGCCCTTCTAATATATCATACACATTTGATTAGAAAAGCTCTTGACAGTTGAATTCATGATGTATTACTAATTTTACCAAGTTATTATTTATTAAAATGTGTCAGGGGATATAATATTCGGCCTAGAAGATGTTGATCCGATCGAGCCGGATTCATATATTCTAAATTACAATCCATAACTGTAACACGCCTCTTATCTTAGTGATCTGATTTTTAGGGCAAAACAACAACAGTAAGTTAAAATTTTTTGTAACAATATTTAGAAATCCGTTGTTTTAGCGGAGTTTTTACATAAATAAGGTGTAATACGACAGTTTTGTTATTCTTGATGCAGGAATAACAAAAACATTTTTCGATAATCTTCAGTAGCGCTGCACAGGCGAAAATCCTTGTTGGATATGACGTGAATACAAATTGTTTGTTTTAACAAAGACCTGTTTAAATTTTTTTTGGAACAAATTAAACATATATATAATGGAAGCATCAACAATAGAACGTAATAGTTCAACACGGCCCTACTTATGGAAGCCAACACCAAAGATACCCAAATGATGAATATCTGAAATTAAAAACAGTAAAGGTCCATCCATATTCACCAACTGGTTTATGTGAAAAAAAGTACTAAAACTACCATATTTTACTCCTGCAAAATGGAAAAACCAACACTTTTTCGGGGACAACATTGGTGAAAAATTTTCAGATAGCCGAATGACAGAACAAAGAAGAATTTAGAGCGAGACAATTGACGGCTTACTTCACCTGGTTATTCCACCATGACTGCAAACAAGGAATATTCCAATCGATACATACGTTTTGAACTTATAGCTGAGTAAACAAAAATTTTATAATTTTTTACTATATTTTGGATATTTACCACGCCCCTATAACATACACATTAGGGTGGATCGATTTGTATGGACGAAAGCTAACCGATATCGCGCCATCGATTTTTCGATAGGATTTGTGCTCAGGAAAAAAAGTTCCACTACGCATACCCAAACAAATAATTTTCGAGCCTGTGAAATTTAATTTTTTTGATTTTTTTCGACTTTGATTTTTAAGGTTTTTTTCATGACCTACTAAATAATTTTTCATCTGTATACCCTGTGCGACCCAAAAATGTTCGCTAAAAACGTTGTCGATACATGAAAATTTTGCAATCAAATGAAAATTTTTTTACTAGGTCGTGAAAAAAACCTTAAAAATCAAAGTCGAAAAAAGTAAAAAAAATTAAATTTCGCAGGCTCGAAAATTATTTGTTTGGGTATGCGTAGTGGATCTTTTTTTCCCTGAG
The DNA here is from genome assembly GCF_040869045.1 of Eurosta solidaginis. Taxonomy (NCBI): domain Eukaryota; kingdom Metazoa; phylum Arthropoda; class Insecta; order Diptera; family Tephritidae; genus Eurosta; species Eurosta solidaginis. The sequence goes on along the minus strand of NC_090323.1, from coordinate 202,392,889 downwards.
CCCAACTCCTATCGAAAATCGATGGCGCGATATCTGTTAAGAAATCGACCCAGTCGAATATGACTACTTTCTAATTTTCTAATTATATTAAAAATATCCATCTCATATAGCTAGGCTTTCAAATGCAAAAAACCGCTTTAAGATTGAAGTATTCTGCTTGAAGTGATGGGCGTACAATGATATTTAGGGATTTTATTTATTTTTTTTATTTTTTTTTTTTGGATTAAAGTCGACACAGACACAATGCGATCGACTACTAAGATATATAGTAACATACAATTAATGTTACAATTAACAAGTAAGGAAGGTTAAGTTCGGGTGTAACCGAACATTACATACTCAGTTGAGAGCTATGGTGACAACATAAGGGAAAATAACCATGTAGGAAAATGAACCGAGGGAAACCTTGGAATGTGTTTGTATGACATGTGTATCAAATGAAAGGCATTAAAGAGTATTTTATAAAGGAGTGGGCCATAGTTCTATAGGTGGACGCCATTTAGGGATATCGCCATAAAGGTGGATCAGGGTTGACTCTAGAATTTGTTTGTACAATATGGGTATCAAAAGAAAGGTGTTAATGAGTATTTTAAAAGGCAGCAATCCTTGGTTCCATAGGTGGACGCCGTTTCGAGATATCGCCATAAAGGTGGACCAGGGGTGACCCTAGAATTTGTTTGTACAATATGGGTATCAAAAGAAAGGTGTTAATGAGTATTTTAAAAGGCAGCAATCCTTGGTTCCATAGGTGGACGCCGTTTCGAGATATCGCCATAAAGGTGGACCAGGGGTGACCCTAGAATTTGTTTGTACAATATGGATATCAAAAGAAAGGTGTTAATGAGTATTTTAAAACGGAGTAATCCTTAGTTCCATAGGACCAGGTGTGACCCTAGAATTTGTTTGTACGATATGGGTATCAAATTAAAGGTATTAATGAGGGTTTTAAAAGGGAGTGGTGGTAGTTGTATAGGTGGTCGCCTTTTCGAGGTATCGCCATAAAGGTGGACCAGGGGTGACCCTAGAATTTGTTTGTACAATATGGGTATCAAAAGAAAGGTATTAATGAGGGTTTTAAAAGGGCGTGGGGCTTAGTTCTATAGGTGGACGCCTTTACGAGATATCGCCATAAAGGTGGACCAGGGGTGACTCTAGAATGAGTTTGTACGATATGGGTATAAAATTAAAGGTATTAATGAGAGTTTTAAAAGGGAGTGGTGGTAGTTGTATATGTGAAGGCGTTTTCCAGATATCGACCAAAATGTGGACCAGGGTGACCCAGAACATCTTCTGTTGGATACTGCTAATTTATTTATATATGTAATATCTGCCAAGATTTTAATGGTTTTTTATTTCGCCCTGCAGAACTTTTTCATTTTCTTCTACTTAATATGGTAGGTGTTACAACCATTTTATAAAGTTTTTTCTAAAGTTATATTTCGCGTCAATAAAACAATCCAATTACCTTACCATGTTTCATCCTTTTTTTCGTATTTGGTATAGAATTATGGCATTTTTTTCATTTTTAGTAATTTTCGATATCGAAAAGTGGGCGTGGTCATAGTCGGATTTCGGCCATTTTTTATACCAATACAAAGTGTGTTCAGATAAGTACGTGAACTGAGTTTAGTAAAGATATATTGATTTTTGCTCAAGTTATCGTGTTAACGGCCGAGCGGAAGGACAGACGAACGACTGTGTATAAAAACTGGGCGTGGCATCAACCGATTTCGCCCATTTTCACAGAAAGCAGTTAACGTCATAAAATCTATGCCCCCACCAAATTTCAAAAGGATTGGTTAATTTTTGTTCGACTTATGGCGTTAAAAGTATCCTAGACAAATTAAATGAAAAAGGGCACAGCCACGCCCATTTTGAAATTTTCTTTTATTTTTGTATTTTGTTGCACCATATCATTACTGGAGTTGAATGTTGACATAATTTACTTATATACTGTAAAGATATTACATTTTTTGTTAAAATATTACTTTAAAAAAAAATTTTTTTTAAAAGTGGGCGTGGTCCTTCTCCGATTTTGCTAATTTTTATTAAGCGTACATATAGTAATAGGGGTAACGTTCCTGCCAAATTTCATCATGATATCTTCAACGACTGCCAAATTACAGCTTGCAAAACTTCTAAATTACCTTCTTTTAAAAGTGGGCGGTGCCACGCCCATTGTCCAAAATTTTACTAATTTTCTATTCTGCGTCATAAGTTCAACCCATCTACCAAGTTTCGTCGCTTTATCTGTCTTTTGTAATGAATTATCGCACTTTTTCGGTTTTTCGAAATTTTCGATATCGAAAAAGTGGGCGTGGTTATAGTCCGATATCGTTCATTTTAAATAGCGATCTGGGATGAGTGCTCAGGAACCTACATACCAAATTTCATCAAGATACCTCAAAATTTACTCAAGTTATCGTGTTAACGGACGGACGGACGGACGGACGGACATGGCTCAATCAAATTTTTTTTCGATCCTGATTATTTTGATATATGGAAGTCTATATCTATCTCGATTCCTTTATATATGTACAACCAACCGTTATCCAATCAAACTTAATATACTCTGTGAGCTCTGCTCAACTGAGTATAATAATTAAATACAATTGTATATGGGGTACTCCATCCCATTTCGACCAATTTTGAACCCGACCCCTTTAGAATTGGCTGAACGTGTTTCTTCTTTTTCTTACGAAAGACTTTTTCCAGAAGTTTTTCAAATTTTTTCATCCAACTCAAAAAAGTTTTGAATTTTTAAAAAAACACCGTTTTTGTTTTCAAAATGCTATAACTTTTTCAAAAATTGACCGTTTGGGATCTTTTTTTTCAAAAATTTATTTTTAAATGTACTTTTCGGAAAAAATTCAAAAAAATGTTTAAAGTTTTTTTTTGTAATTTTTCAGTTTTTCGAGATTTTTCGAATTTCGCCCTTTTTTTCTCATCAAAAAGTTCAATCAATTCTGCAATCATCCCCACTAATCCCGGAGTGGGCCGAGAATTTTTTTTTTTTTATTTAATTGAAAAAAAAAACTTAAACATTTTTTTTCCGAAAAGTACATTTAAAAACATATTAAAAAAAAAAATGATCCCAAACGGTCAATTTTTGAAAAAGTTATAACATTTTGAAAAAAACACCGTTTTCGTAAGCTAGAAAAAGAAGAAAAACTTTCAGCCAATTCTAAAGGGGTCGGGTTTAAAATTGCTCGAAATGGGATGGAATTCCCCATATATTAAATTCAACCATACATATGAAATAAAGTACAAAATATTAGGCCAGACGTGAGAGCATTGAATTATGCAACGCAGAAAACGAACATTCAAAACTGATGCAGTTATACAAGTTGTTGTAGTGCGAACACTAGTTACGTCGTGGATTATTTTTGGCAAAATTTTACCGGCAAAGTGGTAAATGAAAAGGCACAAAGTGCCTGGACGTTCCAGGAACAGCATTATATTATAAGATTTATAGATTATAGATATGTGTAACTAATGTCAGCTCCGCTCTTAGCTGATTACATGTATACATGTGTGACTATTTCTCTTTCTTCTTCGATCCTAACCATGAACCAATAAAGAGATCCCGCATTAAAAAATGAGAGAGCAAAAAATCATAGTTAGCCGTGAAATAAATTTTCTCGGCGTGACGTCACGCTTTTGACAATATGTTTCATTACTGACGCAGTGTTCAGACTTTATTCCAATCGGAGTATTTTGCTCCGCTCTTACCTCCTACTACATTTTTTTATCTCAAAGGTTTATTTGGGTCGAGTTGAAAACTAAATAGTATTACTACCTAATATCTTTTGGTTGAAGTTTTTCTTGTATACGTATGAAAAGCTGATAGTTTACAAGTGAAGATTGGATGAAATGAGGTGAATTCTCTCTAACTGTCTCTCCCAACTCAGTGCAGGTTTTTTCTTTCCTCTGTTTACAAGCTGCCGGAGCGTATTCGTTCATCCGCATAACATGCCTTAGCTAGCGAAGCCTTTGGATTTTCAATCGCTAAACTATCGTCATGTCTGCGTAAAGCTCATATAACTCATCATTATACCTCCTTCGATACTCGCCGTCGACATCACGCATAGAACTATAAACCTTCCTGAGAACTTTTCTCTCGAATACTCCAAGAGCCATTTCATCAGGACAGGTATTATGAGTGACTTATAGAGCGAGAATTTTGTTCGTCGAGAGAGGACTTTACTTTTCAATTGCCTAAAGATACACTAGTTTTCAAGTTATTCTCCGTTTGATTTCGAGGTCAACATTGTTTTTGCTTTTAATGATGCTTCCCAAATGAACGAAATCCTTCACAGTCTCGAATTTAAATCCGTCAACAGTGACGTAGCTACAAAGGCCACGATGACAGCAAGTACTTCGTCTTGTCCAAATTTACTGCAAGACCCACTTTTTTTGCTTCTTTGTCTTCGCCTCCATGTTTGAACAGCCCGGCGGGTATCCCGTCATTACTTGTGATTTTTTAGCCGTGATATTGGATGTGTTTTTCATCTTCGGCGATCGGGATATCGGGTTCGTCTTCCCCCACACTCTGTGCGTCAGTTAACAGGCCGCCATTATCGTTCCCACAGGAATCTGCCCCGGTCCTGAAACCTTCTGTCATTAAAAGAGCATGAAATATGTATGGTAACCGAAAATAATAATATTTTTTCGCGATAAATATCTGGGGATATGGGATGTAGTGTGTTAATGGGAGCATTAATTGGCCATCCTACACGTATTAGGCCAACACCATGTGCATCTGATAAGATAGATAACTTTTTTGCTAAGAAACATTTTATGGCAAAAACACAATAGAAAGGTTTGCCAATCCACCAAATCAATGTGACGTTAGTTGTTCGCCCACTTTCAAAAGGGAAGAAAAAATATACTCCGAAAATTTAATTTGTACTACGGCGTAGTCGTTTGTTCAGGTAACAGTTTTAAATACTCCGAACACTGGTAGCGAAACATGAGAAATCGAAAAATCTCAAAAGCGCTACGTCATCAAACTTTTTTTCAAATTCGATTACAAATACAACAATTCCGGAATGCGAGATCTTGGCTCATTCGATTATGGATCCTAACTGCTTATTACATATATGTCAAATATTCTCTTCTCTCCTAGCTTTGCTATTTATATACATGTACTATGTGTGGATGCTTGCTTTGCTGTTGTGCTTTTATTTACTAGCAGCATAGTGACGTACCGAATTGCTAATACTCGTCACAGTATGGCTACATTTTTCATGTAAAAAAAATGTATTGCTTGAAATACAATGTCGAGCGACGACGATATATGCCGCATCGGGCGATGACATTTTTCAAATTACGCCCAGACATTTCGTCTACTTAAAACACAATGCCGGGCGAAATTGACGCTGTTTATTCAGAGTGGCCATTATTTAGAAATAAAGATGAAAACAATTAAAATTTTTTAATTCTTTGCTTAGCACTTGACTGCTAAAACACGTCCAAAACGTTAAGATCTGTCAATCCGGAGGGCGAATATTAATATTATAACGCTTTAATTTAAAAAATACAGTTTACATGTATTCGGCGTACGCTACGTACGTTTCCATAAGCTTGCATGAGTTCACATTTTTGACAGTGCACGTACCCGGTTAGTTGAAAGCATCGTTTGAAAAAACGAAAATTTAGCAAATGTTTCTGCTAATTACCTTTTAGTTTTTAATAATATTAATCTATAGTTGGCGGTTTATTAATAATGATACCGGAACACGTCTTTCGATATCCCTCCCAATTATTTTGAACGTCTTTTGGCAGTAAAATTAAGAATTATACATATGTAAAAAAAACAAAAAACTTGTTTTTGGATATTATGTTTTATTTTTTATACTCAGTTGAGCAGAGCTCACAGAGTATATTAACTTTGATTGGATAGCGGTTGGTTGTACAGGTATAAAGAAATCGAGATAGATATAAACTTCCATATATCAAAATCACCAGGATCGAAAAAGAATTTGATTGAGCCATGTCCGTCCGCCCGTTAACACGATAACTTGAGTAAATTTTGAGGTATCTTGATGAAATTTTGTATGTAGATTCCGGAGCACTCATCTCAGATCGCTATTTAAAATGAACGATATCGGACTATAACCACGCCCACTTTTTCGATATCGAAAATTTCGAAAAACCGAAAAAGTGTGATAATTCAATACAAAAGACGGATAAAGCGATTAAACTTGGTAGGTGACTTGAACTAATGACGCAGAATAGAAACTTAGTAAAATTTTGGACAATGGGCGTGGCACCGCCCACTTTTAAAAGAAGGAAATTTTAAATTTTTACAAGCTGTAATTTGGCAGTCGTTGAAGATATCATGATGAAATTTGCAGGAACGTTACTCCTATTACTATATGTATGCTTAGTAAAAATTAGCAAAATCGGAGAACGACCACGCCCACTTTTAAAAAAAAATTTTTTTAAGTCAAATTTTAACAAAAAATTTAATATCTTTACAGTATATAAGTAAATTATGTCAACATTCAACTCCAGTAATGATATGGTGTAGCAAAATACAAAAATAAAAGAAATTTTTAAAATGGGCGTGGCTCCGCTCTTTTTCATTTAGTTTGTCTAGGATACTTTTAATGCCATAAGTCGAACAAACATTTACCAATCCTTGTGAAATTTGGTAGGGGCTTAGATTCTAGGACGATGACTTATTTCTATAAAAAAGAGCGAAATCGGTTGAAGCCACGCCCAGTTTTTATACACAGTCGACCGTCTGTCCTTCCGCTCGGCCGTTAACACGATAACTTGAGCAAAAATCGATATATCTTTACTAAACTCAGTTCACGTACTTATCTGAACTCACTTTGTATTGGTATAAAAAATGGCCGAAATCCGACTACGACCACGCACACTTTTTCGATATCGAAATTTACGAAAAATGAAAACAATGCCATAATTCTATACCAAATACAAAAAAAGGATGAAACATGGTAACTGGATTGGTTTATTGACGCAAAATATAATTTAAAAAAAAAAACTTTGTAAAATGGGTGTGACACCTACCATAGTAAGTAGAAGAAACTGAAAAAGTTCTGCAGGGCGAAATAAAAAACCCTTGAAATCTTGACAGGAATACTGTTCGTGGTATTACATATATAAATAAATTAGCGGTACCCGACAGATGATGTTCTGGGTCACCCTGATCCACATTTTGGTCGATATCTGGAAAAAACTTTCACATATACAACTACCACCACTCCCTTTTTTAAACCCTCATTAATACCTTTAATTTGATACCCATATTGTACAAACGCATTCTAGAGTCAGCCCTGGTCCACCTTTATGGCGATATCTCGAAAATGCGACCACCTATAGAACTAAGCCCCACGCCCTTTTAAAATACTCAAACCCCTTTCATTTGATACCCATATCATACAAACAAATTCTAGGGTCACCCCTGGTCCACATTTATGGCGATATCTCGAAACGGCGTCCACCTATGGAACTAAGGATCACTCCCTTTTAAAATACTCATTATCACCTTTCATTTGATACCCATACCGTACAAACAAGTTTTAGAGTCAGCCCTGGTCCACCTTTATGGCTATATCTCGAAAAGGCGTCCACCTATATAACTAAGCCCACGCCTTTTAAAATTCTCATTAGCATCTTTCATTTGATACCCATACCGTACAAACAAGTTTTAGAGTCAGCCCTGGTCCACCTTTATGGCGATATCCCTAAATGGCGTCCACCTATAGAACTATGGCCCACTCCCTCATAAAATACTCTTTAAATTCATTTGATACACATGTCATACAAACACATTCCAGGGTTACCCTAGGTTCATTTTCCTACATGGTTATTTTCTCTTATGTTGTCACCATACCTCTCAACTGAGTATGTAATGTTCGGTTACACCCGAAATTAACCTTCCTTACTTGTTTATACTTAAAAAAATTTAACAGCAGCAACCCTTGGGATGTTTGTCATCATCGCCCGGCGGCAACGATAGAAATAAATCTATCGTCGCAAAATGACGTCGCGTAAATTTCGCATTTCGCTTTCATTGTGTTCACATTCCTGTAATTACGGGGTTTCTATTTCGGCAAGGCGAACTTCGACGCGTTTATTTCGCTGCGTCAGGGCATTGTGTTTCAAACATATCGTTGGAAAAAAAAGTCGTTAATGTCTTTTGATTTACTTTCCAATTTGTTTTGTTTTTTAGTTCTTGAGGGTTCCCATGATTCAATCATGAGGGTTCCGAGAAATGTTTCTTGTTAAAAACGTTATAGTGTTAATCGTTCTACTAATTATTAAATCTAATACTGATCATCGAAAACATCTTTGAAAAATTGTATTAATCTAAAAAAATGAAATTAAACCAAATAATTAAGTCGCTAAAATTAAAATATGTTATCTTAACCATTTTCAAATACGAGCTATCCTCTATATTACGTTTGCAAAACAAAGTGAACATCAATAAACTTCTTACATCAAACACCGCGCTGAAAATATGTACATACATGCGACAGCAGTGAAAAATCCAATGAAAATCAAGATGGAGGTGAGTGCGAAAATGGGAAGCAAAATGAAAATAAAAAGTCTGAACATGTTGATGAAAAGGGTTTGATAGTTCAAGTGAGAAGAGGTAAATAAATCCGAGAAATCATTTTAGGTAACTAAGACGGAATGAAAAACTACTTAAATTATGGACCACATTGAGTATGAATATGGGTACAGTACCGAGAATGTGTTATAGTATACGTGTGCACCTAACAATTTTGGCCTAACCCCACAGTATTCTAAAACACATAGATTTAAATAAATACGTAAACCAGCCCGCCCCAACCAAGGCTCCACGTAGGCTTAAATCAAACACTTCTGTGCACACCATTGGTACTGATTGCATTCGGTGGTACAATATACAATCTACGTTCGCTAGGTACGAGACTTATCTAGGTCTTCTTCCTTTCCTTTATAATGAGACCGGTTTAACATAATTAAATTATGTGATTTCAAAGAAGACTCAGCGATTTAAAATAACTTAGCACACTCAGAAAAAACTTGAATAAAATGGCACTTAAGAAATTTTTTTCAAAATGAGGAAAAATTTTGGCTATGCGAATGGGGAAAAAATTTCTTAAGTGCCATTTCATTCCCATTTTTCTTCAATCGGGAGAAATTTTTTTCTGAGTGTAACAGATATTGATACTTCTTTCCCCCGGGTAGGGTATATGAGGTAACCACAGCCAGAGCGAAACTCCTTAAAAGAGGCGTAAAAGAGGTGGAGAGTGAAGCCAGTATACAGGTTACTCTTGGGCTTCTATTCCTCACGGCTCCAGCTTTTATCAATCATGCTGGGTTTCGCAAGAGATACATGCGTCACAGCTTACTTCCTCTTGAAGAAGTACCCAGTATTTTGAGATGTTTTTACGCCCAACATGCCTGCCTGTAGGGTATAATATCCAATAATCTTCGTATCGGTATTAAGATAGTCCCTAGTTATACGAACTGTAGAGCCAAAGGCCAGACCGCTCCGGATGGAATTAATTAAGTATCCCTGAAAAATATTGATGAATATTTAAAAGCGAGGACTGTTATGTTACCATCACATATTAACCCTGTAGTCCTGTACGTACTACCTCGCGTCTCATACCTCCTCAAGATTTCTGTTCATTCACGATATCTCAGCACGACTTCTAGTAGCCGTCATCAATTACCATACTTATATATGCTTGCGCTAGTCCAAATACAAATTTATGTGCAGGGTCTGAATATGGTGTTATCTAGAGGCACCTCAATTCATCTTGCATCACCTACTTAATGGTAACGAGCTTTGACCTGCAAAGGTGCGAAAAGGATGCGGAGACAACAGTATTCTACCAGCGATTTCAGCAAGTTGTCACCCTTGTTTAATATGTCCACCAAACAAGGACCCCATAGTAAAATATGGGTTTGACAATTCCCGTTAGTGCCTAATGATAGAGTTTGGGTGCATCCTAGCATCCCTGGTTGCGTACAAAAACGAAAAAGCGAGAGTTTACTATGGGTGAAATGTGCGCAACTTAAAGCGGGTTGTAAAAAGCGAAGGATAAATCACGGGATTGAAAAAAATTTAATGTAATGTATTTTATATCTTAAGTGGTTGAATATATTATATGCGGATGTTTACAAAGAACTGACATTTAATTTTCTTCTCTTACTTCATTCCATCATTGGTTGGAGTTACAAAATATAAATGAGTTGCCATGTGGGCGTGAACAATCCCCTTCCATGCATACTGTGCCGCGAAAGATTTCTTTGCTTTCTCTTTCACATGGAGTTTCCACGAGAACTAACTATTTAATATTACTCCTAGATACTTTGTGCTTTATTATACTCAGCTGAGCAGAGCTCACAGAGTACGTTAACTTTGTTCGTATAACGATAATCCGTAACGGCGTAAACTAATCGAGATAGATATAGACTTCTATATATCAAAATGATCTGGGTGAAATAAGAAATTCATTTAGCCATATCCGTCCGCCCGTCCGTCCGTCCGTTAACACGATAACTTGAGTAAATATTGAGGTATCTTGATGAAATTTGGTACGTATGATCCTGGGCACTCATATCAGATCGCTATTTAAAATGAACGATATCGGACTATAACCACGCCCACTTTTTCGATATCGAAAATTTCGAAAAATCGAAAAAGTCCGATAATTCATTACCAAAGACGGATAAAGCGATGAAACTTGGTAGGTGCGTTGAACTTACGACGCAGAATAGAAAATTAGTAAAGTTTTGGACAATGGGCGTGGCACCGCCCACTTTTAAAAGAAGGTAATTTATGACCACGCCCACTTTTTCGATAATTACGAAAAAAGAAAAAAATGCCATAATTCTATACCAAATACGAAAAAAGGGATGAAACATGCTAATTGGATTGGTTTATTGACGCAAAATATAACTTTAGAAAAAGCTTTGTAAAATGGATGTGACACCTACCATATTAAGTAGAAGAAAATGAAAAAGTTCTGCAGGCCGAAATCAAAAGCCCTTGGAATCTTGGCAGAAATACTGTTTATTTATTTATTTATTTATTTATTCAGTCTATGAAGATACAGGTCTTGCAGACTGCCAATAATGGTAGATACAAAAAATATTAACACAAAGATAACAAAATATACATGTAAATATATAGTTTACAATAAATAATAAGTTCTTATAACAAACAAATTAAAAACAATTAAATAGCTGACTTTAAAATATTTATAAAAGCGTCCCTACACATAGAAAAATCAAGCTCAATAGAAGGTGAAATCTTATTGAATTCGTTCAGGGCACGTGCAATTGGCGTATTCCTTCCATAATTGGTTCTAATATTGATACCATAAAACGGGCAAACATTACGAAGATCCCTCCTTGGAACATTAGAATTAATTTCCACAAGAAGGTCAGCGCAGTCTACATCTCCGTGGATAATGCCAAACAAGAAAGTAAAGGAGAGAATAGATCTCCTAGCTTCCAGGGATTTAAGATTCAAAAGAAGTAAACGAGCTGTATATGGAGGAAGAGGGTATGTAAACCTTAATGATCGTAAAGCATACTTAAGAAAAACTTTTCGTGGTATTACATATATAAATAAATTAGCGGTACCCGACAGATGATGGTCTGGGTCACCCTGGTCCACATTTTGGTCGATATCTCGAAAACGCTCCTCCAAGCTTGGGCTTAGTCCAATTAGAGACCTTATATTTGCTAGTATATGGGCGGTTAACCCGACTCCAGATGCCCAGGCATGTACATTTCGAAATACGTGATCCATCAGAGAGCTGATTGTTGTTTAGTCATCTGCCGCTTATGATGACTGAAACATCATCTGCATATGCCAATAGACTCCATTGCGACGTGATCATTTTGCAGGTTAATATGAAGCCTATCCATTTTGTTGAAGCCGGATCAATTGAGTTGAAACTGTCAGGATTGCTTGTTTCCAGACATCGTTGAAAGCTCCGGTAATGTCCAAAAAAACTTCTAGGTCATATTCTTCGTGTTCCAGGGCTTTTACTATATTCATGACCACCCTTTCCAATACAATATCGACTGAATTGCGTTTTTTGTAATCATGTTGTACTGAAGAGAATAATTCCTCGTTCATTTCTGATTTTATATACACATCTATTAATCTTTCTAGGAGTATGAGCAAAAAAGACAACAAACTAATAGGCCTGTTTTTTTTTTGGGTGCAGATGACTGGTTTTTCAAGCTTTCGGTAGGAAGGCTACTCCAGCCATCCTCTAAAATTACGGAACGTGGTTCAGTTTCATGCAACCCTCAAAGATTATTCTAAACCATTTTATAATCGTTTCACCTGTCATATGCAGCATAGCAGGAAATAGCTCATCTGGACCCGGAGATCTGTCCTTGGCAAACGTTTTTATTGCTCATTCAATTTTTGTATTTATCACCAATCTTTGAACATCTCGCTCCGTATTAGGAGTGTCAACGTTGTTACATAACTCTTCGGCATCAGGAAGCGTGTGTCAAGTTGTACCTCATGGGACTCTTTACTACCGAGTGACCATTCTCCATCGTCCTTTTTTATCAGTCCCTGAACTGCAACTCCCTTAGATAGGAGTTTCCGCAGTCTCGCCGTTTCGTTGGAGCACTCTATGTTCGCACAGAAATTTTTCTATGAAACCATCTTCAACCTGTTGATTTCACGTTTGAAGTTCGCTACTGTTAGACTGGGTGGAAAAATCGATGGCGCGATATCGGTTAACTTTCGTCCATACAAATCGATCTAGATTAATGGCTGTATATCATTTTATTTATCAATTTCCATGTATGCATTAGAACCTAACGATCCTTGTTTGCAGTAAACTCTGACCCATATTAAGTAACATAGAAACTTAACGCATACAAAATGATTTATAAATAGCTGCGGAACGTTGTACTTACTGCGTCTGTCTGTATCGTGTCGCAAAGTAAATACTTTAGTAATGTAAAACACTCACAGCAATTATGCATCGTTTACCACCACCCAAAGGTACACACACACACACACGTGTCCTTTGGCGTTTCATTTAAGCGCACGAAACGTGTTCAAGTAACTGTATTAACACTTGTTTGCATGATGCGCGCAATATCGAATATAATGATCAAGAATAAATTCCCATTTAGTTCATTCTCATACGCACAGAAATGCAACTGCACTACATACGAACATATATAATCATTTATATGTAGTCTCACCATATATGTAAGTATGTAATGTTTTGAGTGAGTGCATTAACTACATTAGGGTAGTTAGTATGTAGGTTTAGGAATCTGAACTAAACACTTGGGTCAGTATGTATTCACTATTTCATTCTACTGAACGGAACGGGTTCAAGAAAGATGTTCCCTATAAAGCTACACTTTTTGCAGCAAATTCAGGAAGGTCGGCCTAGCCTTTCTGCTTATAGTACGGAAACATCATATATCGCCTTCCTTTAAAATCGGTATATAGATCTGCATTTCAAATTCAAACTCAATCCATCTACTACGTCTTTCTCTGTGAACAGCTATACTTTCCTCCCGAACATCTGAGGTCGTGATGGAGGTATGGTTGGTTTGTTTTCTGTGCCGCCCGGCGGTAGAAACCGGGCCCAAACGGCGCTCTCTGGAACCAATAATTTCATAAACCCTGTATGTGTTATACTGAAGTCATTTAGTTACATTAATATACCTGCAGATGTCCTTTATGGTGCATTTTGATACCCTCCTTAAATCGGGCAGACTCAAACTTGTTTAAAAATCGGGACCTAATATTCGCTAGGGCTGGGCACTCGCCGGAAGAAATAGAGCCTGTTTCCTTAAAACCCTCTGAGCTACAGTTCTAACATCTGTCACTGAAGGGGATTTCCATTATTTCCGCGTGTTGGCCAAACGGCCAGTGTTTTGTTTTTGTGGCTGTGATCCTGAATAATTAATTGATAGATCCATTCCGTAAATTCTTTGTTCTTTTCTGTATGTAGTCGAACTAAGCTTGCTTGTGGATTTCAAAGGTGCTAGTAGAATATCGACCAATTGAAAACTGGGTTTATATTGCAAATGATAAGTGCGTATATCTCTCGTTATTGATATGAGTGGCCGATCCACCGTGACTTACTCAGCGATGTCTAACGAAGCACCGGCCTTTGCTAGCTCATAGCATTTTTAAAAACCGTCAATGTTCCTGTGACCGAATACCCAAATTAGTGTGATGAGTGCAAAGTTTGCTGCTTCGCGTAGCAATCTCTTACATTTATTGGCGGTTCTAGAACGTATATGGTGAATGTAGTGATTTGAGCTTGTTGTTGTTGTTGTATAGGACATTGATAAGGACATTGTCCGAAGGACATTGCCTGAAAGTTTTGGGGAGTGTTCTCGATGTTCTTATTCCTTTGCCGGATATAGATCCGGTACGTTCCGGTCAGAAGCACCATAAAGTACTAGCCCGACCATCTCGGGAACGTGGAATCTTCTAAGCCATAACCGCCCTCCAGCCCCCTAGATCCATGAGTAACTAAGGGTTGCCACAGCCTGGACAGCTAAAGAAACAGGATACGCCACGAGTATGTGAGGCTCACAATTGGGTTGGAGAAGCTATAAATTGCGCTGGCAACCCATTTAAAGGGTTGCGCTATACCATTTGAATAAGTTTGGTATTTTAGTCGCCTTTTGTGACAGGTATACCTGCGGCGGGTATTTTCTAAGCCCCCTAACCCGCTGGTGGTTGGGGGTTCAAAACTTAGAATATAAGAGTGCAACATGGCGGTAACATTTTTTCCATTAGAGAACATATATGGCCAATCTAACGCTTTGAGTTCTCCAATCTCAAGGAAAACCTCACTTTGAAATTAATGTCAAAGCGTAAAATTATCTAATTATGATAAAAATAAATCTTATAGACTTCCTAAGCTGCATTTGCAGCTTTCACGCGTATAAGAAGGCCCGTTGTGCCATCCCACCGAGTCGGGCGGGCTATTTCTCTTGCCCCGCGTCACTCTGGTAATGACAATGATCACCTCCCTCTCAACAGTGTTCTTTCTATTTTGCGATCTGCTCATAGGTGTTTTTGGGATCAAACAGCTTTACGGTCAGGGAGTGCTTATGCTCAAGTAGGATTCTTTCTCTACACCGAGTAAGTGGATGCTTCGTTGTTTACTGGAGTGAAATGTTATAAATTTGCCGTCGATAGCAAAGATTATAGATGATTTTATTTGTTTTATCGACGAGTTATAGGCCTGTTACCGATTTCTAAACAAAAATGTATCGATTATTTTTCGAAAAGTTGTGAATATGTTATCAAACGTTATCAATTTGCTGTCAGAATATTATAGATTAGTTATTGGACGGTTGCCAATTTGTTATCGAAAAGTTATCGATTTGTTGTCAAAAGGTTATCGATTTTTTATCGAAAAAAATCGTTTCCTAATCGGCGTATGGCCTACCTTAATGCGAATTCACACTCTTGCACATCCGTGCTTTCAGCTAATACTGTAATGCCATTTACTATGTCAAAGTCATGTTTACCTGCAGACAGTTATGTGAGTAGATGCTATTCAATACATATTCAATGATATCGATTGCATTAGATTACATTTATCAAATCCAATAAAATGACAGCTGTTCGCGACGCCCCATCAGTTTAGTTACCCCCTATCAAGAATCAAGAGAATGCACTTAAGCGTAAATAAAAGAATGAATAAATGCAAAAAATGTTTGCAAGATGTACTTCAATAGCTGTCAGTCACCAGAAGGTGTGTATGTGTGTGTGCATTTTGTAGGGGTGATGTTTATAAGTGAGATCGTTGGTGGCCAACATTATCTTGAAGTACTTGCGGGCATTTGTTGTTTTGTACAATCAACACTCAAGAGGTTCATGG
Source organism: Eurosta solidaginis (assembly GCF_040869045.1). Taxonomy (NCBI): domain Eukaryota; kingdom Metazoa; phylum Arthropoda; class Insecta; order Diptera; family Tephritidae; genus Eurosta; species Eurosta solidaginis. The sequence continues at coordinate 202,377,011 of NC_090323.1, read as the reverse complement.
TATAAAGTATATTCATTGTTGTCGACAAGGGTTGCCAAAGCAGCTCAGCGATGCAGTTACATATTTAGGAATGAGCACGTCGGTATGTACATATGTGCATGGCTTAGGAAATGCTTTTAAATTCAGGTCCATATGTTTGCGGATACTACTTTACACATCCTTTTTATTTTGGATGTGGATGACAGAAGGGTGGATAAATAGTGTTTTAGCGTTTTGAGTATAAAGCGATGGTAACAATAAAGAGAACTTTATTATTTAACAACTAATGCGTATGCTCGTAATGGATTCTATTTGCTAAGCCAAGAGATTTATGAACACTTAACAAATCACGAATAAGGTCACGTACATATACAAGATTTATACGGTATTATATTAATGATAATATTTTATCGAGAGAATTATTAAGTCTCGGAAGCATAGAAAAAGGTGGACCTTTACTCCACTGGTGTGACCAAGACAGTTTTGTTGGTGTTTCCAATTGGTGTCAAGTAGCACAGCAAAGAAGCGACTAGCGCTACGGCCAAAACCTTCTAGACGATTAAGTGATAATTAAGTAATTTAGGGGTTGTCCATTTCAGACTGCCTTCCTGATCTGACGCAGAACTTTTAAGGTTTTGCTTGGCGCCAAAAATGGAGCTCACTCGCCGAAAGGAGACATACCGTGGCTGTCATGATTTTGGTCCAATGTTGTTTTTTCGCAACTTTACGTAACCCCATCCAATAAGCACCAGCCTTTGTCGATTGAAAAACTTAGAATATTTCACCAAAAGGCATGCCAGTCATAAGAACGGACTAAATTCCGCAGACGAGAAGGTGAGAATACAGCAGCGTAGGGGATTCATATGGGCAGCCCACATCCGCACACATCCCTGAACCTTGAGGAGTGCTTTGCTGTAAAAACAACTACTCAATAATTTTCAGAAAATGTCTCGAGTGAAAGTGTTTGAGCATAGAGAAGTGGCCGTTAGCCCCGGTTCTATGTATCCAAGTGGGTCAAACTTTTTTCGCCGGCAAAGCGTTTTAATGTAACCCTCTCCACACTCGTCCAATGGTTGTTGTTATGGTTGTATGCTGCCAGTGTAACTGGCGAATGTTTGAGTATCTTGCTGTTGATTTTTACTTTAGTGTCATTCGAGGTTACCTGACAGCCAGCAGCCTTATCTTACTGGAGTGGAATTCGAACTCTCCCTTCTACGATGATTGAACTGTTGACAAACATTTTCGATCATTGGTCTTTTTAGTTAGGTCGTTGAGCAAATTTCTGGTAACACTATTGAGTTAATCAGTCTTTGTGAGGTCCTCACGGATCGGCAGGTTAAACCTAACCTAACCAGACAGTCGGCAGCGTAGTGCCTCCAATATCCTCTTTCCATGTCGCAGTTATGGCGTCCATTTTGGCGCTAATATCAAAGTTCATGAGTTGAAAAAACGGAAAATAATTGTCAGATAGCCACCTATTTCGACTCCGGCGCTGGCAGGTAAGACTATTGCCCTAGTTTTAGATTTAACACACGTTTTTCTTCAAAGACAGTCATTGGGTAGGTATGTTATTTTGGGCGGGAGTTTCACTAGTTTTGTTTTGTTTACGGATATATCCAAGCCAGGTTGGCGGATAGATCGTGCAGGTCGAAGCTAATGAAGATGAGATTGGTAAATTGGTATTAGTCGTTTTAAGTTTTAGGTAATTTACTATTAATAGGCAAGCTTTGCTCGTAAATTCGAAATAGGTGGTTTTCAAGTCAGCTTAATAATTTCTGGACTAAAAACAGTCAGGTATTGTGGTGTCTGCGTCAGAGCTTGATTACTAAAGTTCATTCATCCATGGTAATTTGAGTATTAACAGGTCATTCACTAGTTAATCGCAGATCACGGGGTGCTCTTTATATCTTGCACCACTCCAGCTGTATTAGCTGCTATGGGGGTTACTTCATGCGCACCTCTCCCGCGTTTGCGACGAGGTGTAAATATCTCTTTCGGTACAAATTCGACTTTCCGAAGGAAATAGATTGAAGCAATTTAATCATGCAGGGCTTCAGTACTCTGCCAACTCTATGCAATAACTTTATAGTGACATAGTCACGGACGCTATGCAGTAAAATTTAATTTCAATAGGTCTTGCAGCGCTCTGCATGAGTAGGCAACTAAACAAGATTATTGTCCAGTTAAAATTCACACATAAGGAGTGAAAAGTGGGATAACAACGCAATATGTTCAAGTACTCTTCGCCCTTTTCACCTCTCCGGTAATTTTCATCTCTCTTTAGTATAATAACCATTTCAAAGACTCCTTATCGCATTTTCAGTCCACTTATAGACTGAATCCTGTGAAATAGTCGTTCTGAAAACACGTCTGTGTAATCATACTCACATGCCTATGTATATGTGTGTCAAATTTCATATCTTCCCAATTCATTTGTCCTTACTAATATGCAATTGCCTATAACTTTGTCTATTGTCTTTATGAAACAAAAGCGCTTTCAATTTACGCCTGTTAAATTGTTCATATCTTGTTGTCCGCTCATCGAACAAAAGTCCCTTTTGTGTTGAATGCAATAAAGCCAAACTTTACATGGATGCTGGCCATCGGACTACAAGTAAATTTAGATTGTCAAATGCATTGCTGATGTGTCAAATTGTGGTGGCTTTTAACCAGCTTGTACGCATGAAAATTTCATTGAAAATACGAAAATAATTAAGAGTCACATATACACAGCGGTTTCGAGTTACAATTTTACTAAACTAAACGGTTTTTATCGGGTTATCGAAGAAGAGGATATATTATCGAAGGAGGTAATTGTCAAACCCATACTTTGCTCTTGTTTGGTGGGCAGCCATACAAAAAAATACTTATACCAAAAAACTAGAAGAGGTATGCAGATTATCAAAGATTAGCATAACGGGAGCCCTAAAATCTACCCCGAAATATTGTGTTAGCCACTGCAGCAATGCTTAAGGCAGCTTGAGTAAGGCCGTATGGCCAATATTCATAGAATCATGCAAAGCCTACGCTATTAGACTCACAACGTTTTCTCATATCTCTGAAGGAATAACACTTAAGCCTCACAATGGGCATACTAACTGGGCACTGCCTTCTGGCGTCACATGCTTATACGTAGGGACTCGTCAGTAACAGCAGATTTAGGTAGCGCGAGCTGCAAGAGAAACGGTTGAGCACGTTCTGTGTTCGTGTCCTCCGTTCGCCAGGTCAAGGCTGCAGCTCAAGGGGCGGCGGAGTTGCCAGACTTCGAGGCAGCAATTAAGATATGTCCTAGAAAATGTCTAATATTTGCCAAGAGAATGCAGTTATTCTATGACATAAGTCCTAGTGACTAATTGAGGTTGATCCGCTTGGTCGTCAAACACTGGTCTGGTAACACTATAGACACGTTCAGTCTGTGTGAGGTCTGTATTAACCGGCCAGTTCAACGTAACCTTAACGAAAAGTTATCGATTTGCTATCAAAAATGTTTCGCTTTTTTATGGAAATGGAATTGATCTACTATTGAAGTGTTAACGGTTTGTTGTCGATGAGTTGTCGGTTTCTTAACTACGGGATTTAGGCATTTTCGATGTGTTTTTGACAAGGTCTGGCCGAGTAATCGATTTGTTATAATAGTGTTACATACTCGCTGTTTGTTATCGAAAAGTTATCGGAAATGTGTCCTTTTGTTATCGAAAAGTTATCGATATGTTAACAGAAAGTTATTGATTTCCCTTAGAAAATTTATCGATTTTTTATCGAAAATTTATCGATATGTTATCAAAAAGTTATTGATTTGCATTAGAAAATGTATCGATTTTTTATCGAAAAGTTGTCGATATGTTATCAAAAAGTTATCGATGTGTTATCAAAAAGTTATTGATTTGCTTTATAAAATGTATCGATTTGTTATCTAAAAGTGTTTATCCAAAATTATAAATTTGTTATCGGAGTACCACAAATTTTTCGGGTGTGTTATTGATTTTCTATCGAAAAGTTATCGAAAATTTATCGATTTGTAATCAAAAACGTATCGGTTTGTTATCGAAAAAATAACAATGTCTTATCGGAGCTTACCAATGCTTTTCATTGCACATTTTATTTTATTTTTTCTTTTCTAAAGAGTAGTCGTAAGAGTACCTAAGGCATCAACTGAGTCAGTTCCAGTGTTTTTATGGCGTAAATGCCTTAATGATCTTTGAACAGAATCGTGTATGGTCTCTAGGGCTCGCAGTTCTAAAAGGATTACTAATATTCTATCTACATCCTCCGCACGCTTCTTTTGTAGTTCTGGAGGACATCCTCGAATGGTTGCCACGATTCGGTTGAATGGAGCAAATTTGTCGACTGTCTTGTCAAAAAAAATGCTATCACATTATCACTCTGATCGACAGTACCTCCAAATAGTCGCTATTAATGCGTGGCAAAGGTTTCCCTCCACGCTGTGGCAAGAGTTATTATGTATAGCGAACACATATAAGAGCAGAACCACAATTCCAAAAAAGAAAATGCCAAAGTGTAACATACTTTAAGGCGCCAAAGCCACTGCTTGGCACACTTTAGCGTAAATGTTTTCAATAATTAAATTCACGATTCATGTTTCACTCTTTGCTAACGACTGCTATATTCAAGAATTTGGATATATTTTTATTTTTGTTTCCGTTTTACACTTTGTCATTTTGCAACTGCAACTTTTGCGCAACTTTTATTTTGTTACTAAATAGTTTGTGGTTGTTCAGATTCTTCCTTGATGTTTTGCCATCATTGTTAGTCGCTTTAACATGAACCATGAATTGTGCAAATACAAAGCATGAAATTGATTAATTTTAACTCGAAGCAGTAGAGCATTGAAAATTCATTTGGTTTTGGTTTGGCAAGCTGTGCAGATTAGTAATGAAATTGAAGTATTTTAGATCGAAATATATATTGTAGTTGACGGCTGCTGGCATGGTTGGTTGAGAGCACGATGGTTTGGATGAATCGATTTGATAAATTTGTAGTAAAAGTTCTATGCAGACATTTCTTAGTTATGCGACTTTAAATTTTGATAGCGTGCCATAGTTAGCTGAGGTTTCTTTAAAGATTTAAGCTATAAATTGGATGTGGTTTATTGGTGTCTCTCGTTTTTTATACGCCGGTTTGTGTGAATAGTAACGGCAGTTTAAATTTGTTGGTTGGCTGGTTAGTGTGTGAACTTTTGATACCACATTTAGTGAATTAAACGAGGAAAAAGATTGTAAGAAGACTGAAGACTCACACAGTATGTACTCCATTGCTCCCTATAATTCATCAAGTACCTCAACTTATCTGAATACCTTCTATTCATTAATAGAAAGATTGGCAAACTAATAGACACTGCCTTCAGGCGTCACATGCTTATAAGTAAGGCCTCGTCAATAGCTGCAGATGTAGGAAGTGCAAGCTGTAGGAAAAAATACAGTTGAGCACGTGCTGTGCTCGTGTCCAGCGCTCGCGAGGTCAAATTTCCAGCTACTAGTGGCGACAGAGTTGCCAGACTGGAGGCAGCAATTAAAATAGCTTCAAGAATTCTAGTATCTGCCAATAGGATGCAGTTATTCCATAACAAAAGTCCTGGGAGGTTGATCCGCTTGTTCTTCAAACACATTTTGGACACATTCAGTTTATGTGAGACCTGTATTAACCGGTCAGTTCAACCTAACCTATCAAAAGATCGGCCGGTTTTCATTGTATGAATTAGCTGCCACCAATTTCTTGTACTGCCAGGAAAAAGCTCAGCTGTGACTTTTGATGAGCGCTGTACAGCTATCTCAAACTACACTAACCCTCCAGGCCTCATAGTACAAATACTCCTGCTATCACTCCATTAGGTATTTTAGATCCGTCTGTGAAAATTTAATTGTCGAACGCCTGGGTTAGCTCCCCATCTTTTCATTATAAGGTTTATCGAAGGCCGTCAATTAACTAAGGTAGTCCATTTTTGTTATGATATAATAGTTTTCAACATTCAGTAGGATACGGTCGTACTTGTAAGTACGCTCTTTCCACCAAAATGCTCAACTCACGAAGCCTAAAATCACCTTGCGATGCCGTTTCCTTGATAAAGGTATCGATTGGTGGCACTAATCCTACCACTTTTAGAGGTGGTATACCCAGCTCTTGTCGCATACAGGAAGATTGCTGAACTTCTCCTATCATGTTTTTCATATAGTTCACCCAAATTACCCTCCAGCAATAACTCCATATATAAGGATCGCTTGAATTTCTAAATGATACTTTTATGCTGTGAGCTCTGACCCTACCACCTACTTTTTGCGTTACGTGCAGATATTTATAGCGCCATAAGCCTCCCGTTAATCCGTTTATAGAATTATTCTGCTGATCTATAACGACGGTCCGATACTAATATGTTTACGCCATCTGCATTAGCCGCAACTGTAACCCCAATTCCATTAAGGTGACAGAATATGCTAACGCCAATACAGCGGTTATGTGAATGGGCACCGCCCCCTGGTGCCCCTCTAGGGACTTGCATGGAGGGACTTATACCCAGCTAAGTACTCATATGAACCTATAACATACACTATCTAGTTTGCAACACCGTCTTTAAACCCTAGGGATATATGTCCTATATGGGCATCCTCTATAATTTTCAGTCGAAAATTTATGTCCTAGAATAAAGCTATGGTAAAATGTTTGTTTTGAAGCAGCGGAACATCGAGCAACGGAGATATATTCGGCATTCACCTACATTTCGCGTAAGTGCAGCGACTGAGATTCAGCATAACAGGCAGTGAACCAGCATTCGCTTGTACTTCAAGCAGTGAGCATCTTGTACGCAAATTCTATGCTCAAATTTCATTTTATCGTTCTCCTAGTACACACATACGACTACAAGTAGTGTTGCGTTTGTATTCGAAGCCCTGCTGACGTTTTGCACCTCCGTTCTAAATGAATGTCTTCGCCTTGTGGACGAATTCATACAGCACAGTCTTTATAGAACGGCTCGGGAGCTAAGCATGCTGGGCTTTTGACAGATTTGCGGCATGCAACTTACTGCGAACGTGAAGGTGGAGATAATCTTTCAGCAGTTTTTAAAACAAACGACGATACAGTTAGAAGGCCTGAATACTTAGAGGATTTGATGGTTTCTTTTGCAGTGCTTTAAAATGAAGACTACCCTGGTCATTCTCGAATGTAGACAAACATTATTTAGTAGAATATATGCCTTAAAAACACATTCCAACGGTGTTATCACCAGGAACAGTCTTTAAGAAACATCTATGTTAAGATCTTATCCGTATCTTGGGACTAAATATACTGAAAAACTGTTGATTTCCCATGTATTCTTGTTCTGCTTTATAAGCTCATGGACGGTTATGCCTCGGTATAGTTTATATATTGTTACGAATATTAGCAAAACTAAGGTGTGCTGCTATCTCTAAGCCGATGCTAAACAGTGATATCATGCACATCCATAGATCAATCATTATGTGTCTACGAAACAATAATTGCGTCTACACATATGTACCATGTACGTATACGAGCAGCGGAGAATCAATGCACAAACACATGCATATATCTGAGATACTCCTGAAAGTATGCAATGAGAGAAGCTATAAAATCGTGCAATTGTAGTTACAGCTGAGAAGTTTGAGAGCTGATGGCAACTAGTAGATTCTGGAAGCGCCTAGAAGATGCGAACGTTGAAATCAGAGAGTATAAAAGGCAGCAAATGTAGAGGCGCTGAAATTCAGTTTGAGTTGAGCTGTCAAGCAGTTTCGATTAAGACGCTATCTAGCGAGCCATAGCAGTATTATTTTTGAGCTATCAATCAGTTTGGTTATTAAGCCAGCTAGTTGCAAAGTATAAGTGTTATTGTGAAGTACTTTAATAAAGGCCATTTTTCCATTATTCAATATTGGAGTTATTTATTCAACAGTTTAGTGATTCGAACTTAGCAGAAGGGCAAATAAGAGGATTTGCAAGTAAATTCGTTACAATTGGTGTCAGAAGAGGAATTTTTGAATAAATTCCGGAGGACAACAAGGACATGGCAAAGTTCAATGAATTGAAGATCCAGCAACTGAAGAAGGAGTTGGAGAACCGTGGGTTGAATACAACCGGCATTAAACTCGAACTTCAGCCACGACTACGAGAGGCAATGGAAGCAGAAGGAATTAACGTTGAAGAGTATGTCTTTCATCTTGATGTCGACGAGACAGTAACAAAAATTTAAGAGAAAAACGAAACATCGCAGAGAGTTACGAGCACAGACTTTAACATGATATTGGCTGCAATAGCTGCTCAAACATCGACAGTGGCATCTCAGCTGGAATCGCAGGAGACACGTTTAACATCCAAGATGGAAGAACAGAAGACATATATGGCATCACAACTAGAATCGCAGGAGAACCGTATAACAGCGAAGATTGAATCACAGGAGACACGTATCTCAGAAATGTCGTCAGAAATAACATCTAAAATTGAAGCACAAGAGGCACGTATATCAGAAATGTCGACACAAATATCAGCACAGGTATCATCGCAGATCCCTGCACAACTAGAATCGCGTATAGAAGAGAAACTAACGCAGTTTCAGGAAGGGTTCAGTGGTCGACAAAATAAAATGGAGGCCGAGATTGATGCTTTAAAAGATCGTATACAGGAGTTGCAACTAAATCGCCCAGCAGTTTCAGTAAGTAATCCAAAGGTAAAAACACCATCCTTTGACGGTTCTGTTCCTTTCCAGGTCTTCAAGCTACAGTGTGAGAAAACCGCAGCAGTGAACAACTGGAATGCGGAAGATAAAGTTTCTGCACTATTCATGGCGTTGAAAGGGCCTGCAGCTGAGATTTTACAAACCATTCCAGAGGGCGAACGGAACTGTTATGAAGCATTGATGGGCGCTCTAGAGAGACGATACAGAACTGAGCATAGGAGACAGATATACCAAATGGAGTTGCTGAACCGCTTCCAGAGGCCTGGTGAAACATGGCAAGAGTTTGCGTCGGATATTGAAAGGCTAGCACATTTAACGAATGCAGACGCACCCGTGGAATACATTGAAAGGGTAAAGATTCAGAGCTTTATAAATGGCATACGGGACGTCGAAACAAAGCGAGCTACATACGCAAACCCAAAGCCAACATTCGCAGAAACGGTGCCACAAGCTCTGATTCAGGAAACAGCGTCGCTTCTGTGTAAGCCAGTTTTCAAAGCACGCCGTGTGGAAGTAGAAAGGCCAGAGTGGATAGACGCAATATTGGAGGCGCTGAAAGGATCGCAAAAGCGGAGTGAAAAAGTTATCAAATGCTTCAAATGCGGGAAGTCCGGTCACATTGCACGTCATTGCGATCTTGGTCCTAATAGTTCCAACAATGTGGGTGGCCGTAAACGCAAAGCTGGAGGAGATGAGCAAAAACGTGTCAGTTGTAAAGAACGAAAACTTGCCCCAGCTATTGAATGTCCTGTGATATCTGCGTCGCAAATTGGTAGAAAATCGAGCTGTCTTACCGTCGGAGGGAATGTGGATGGCAAAGAACGTGTACTGACTTTAGATACGGGCGCATCTCATTCCTTGATCCGATCTGACTTGGTCAACAGGAGAGTAAAACCGTTACCTGGAGCAAGGTTGCGTACGGTCACTGGTGAGTATAACCAAGTCCAGGGAGAAGTGATATGTGAAGTCTTGTTTGGAAAGGTCACGGTTCTACACAAATTCGTTGTGGCGAAGATCGTTGAAGAAGTCATATTGGGAGTGGACTTCTTGCTTGACTATGACATCAAGATCGATTTGCAGAGAAGGGTGATGCGTTATGAGAACCAGGATATACCACTTAGCTTCAAGTTGGAGAAAGGGTTCAGTAGTAATCAAGTACTGTTGGAGAAGACTCAACAAAGGCAACGAAAGTCAAAAGAAAAGGTTGATGGATTGAATGGGCCAAATAAAGCGAAATTAAAAGTACCTGCTGAACTGAAAGAATTTTTCAGAAAGAATACAAGGGTGGTTTCAAGCCAGCGCGCACTACTGTTGTGAAACGTCCAGACGATAATGATGATGCAAAGTCAATCCGTCAAGTGCAAGCTCTGCGAAGAAGTTCATTCGCCAAACAACAGAGTGCGAGGAAACGATCAACAATAATGAGTAGTAAGATGAAACGCAGGTAAAATGAGAACAAAAATTCGGAAGGTTTCTTGGAGGGATATTTGGTACTGATAAACAACCCTCACCGGCGGTGTTCCAGCCAAATTTCGGTGCAGTTGGGAAGACCCGTACAAGGTTGTGAAGAAGACCAGTGATACCATCTACCGCATACAAAGCATTGAGAAACCACGGAGTAGAAGAATGGTACATTTGGAGATGCTAGCGACGTTTAGATCGGGAGATTTGTTTGATCGGGACGATCAGACTTAGGTGGAGGGCATTGTTACGAATATTAGCAAAACTAAGGGGTGCTGCTATCTCTAAGCCGATGCTAAACAGTGATATCATGCACATCCATAGATCAATCATTATGTATCTACATAAACGAAACAATAATTGCGTCTACAGATATGTACCATGTAGGTATACGAGCAGCGGAGAATCAATGCACAAATACATGCATATATCTGAGATACTCCTGAAAGTATGCAATGAGAGAAGCAAGAAGAAGAGAAGAGAAGAAGAAGTATAAAAGGCAGCAAATGTAGAGGCGCTAGAATTCAGTTTGATTTGAGCTGTCAAGCAATTTCGATTAAGACGCTATCTAGCGAGCCATATCAGTATTATTTTTGAGCTATCAATCAGTTTGGTTACTAAGCCAGCTAGTTGCAAAGTATAAATGTTATTATGAGGTACTTTAATAAAGGCCATTTTTCCATTATTCAATATTGGAGTTATTTATTCAACAGTTTAGTGATTCGAACTTAGCAGAAGGGCAAATAAGAGGATTTGCAAGTAAATTCGTTAAAATATTTTATTTGGCTAGAGCTACAATCTGTGAATTTCCTCCGTAAATTCGATAGGCCAGAAAAGCTCCTTCCAGCATTCGTCATGAGCCTTTCGCCTAGCAGAGGCTATCCTTTTATAGTTATCACTCAACCCTTTATTGAACATAAAATATAGCTTTTTTTTTGTCTGAACTAGTGTGCCAATCTATCCGTAGAACATACCTCAAGGTCTGCTCCTGCATAATGGCTAAGTAACCTTAAAGTAATTTAGTGTGGATGATGATAACTAAATGCATGTGTATAAAATATATGTATGAGCGGATGTTGGCATTTTAATACTTCACTTTGCTGCTACAAAATAAATTCTCAACAATAGCAAGCAGCCACACATATGTTCCGGCAAACATCAAAGCATGCAGCCACACACTCATGTAAACCGCGAAGCTACGAGCGAAGAGAATATTCCACATGCATATATGTCGCCAGCAGCTAAGAGCGGAGAAGAAAGAGAAGTTATTACATATACATGTACACGAATCTAATTAGAAGAAAAACGTGAATATCAGATACAGAAATGAGAATCAAAATAATCAGAAATTTCCCGGAATTCGTTACAATATAGTTGTATTTATGCTTGATAGAGAAAAGAGCTACTCAAACCACAGTTTTTTTCTCTACAATGGATGCGTTATAGTAACAGGATGCGTACCGACATGCATACATGCAACAGTGCCTGTTAAACAACCTTTTGTTTTCTTATTGTAGTAATATTTTTTTAGAAAGTTTTAGTCTAAATCTCTTATTATTTACCAAGCACCTGACACTTTGGTAGTATGAAATTTAATTTCGAAAGTTTTTTCACTCTCAGTTTCAATAACCTCAAGTATTTAACTATTCAAATAAATACATATATACTAGAGCGGGTCAAATTTTTTTTTCCATCAGGAGCATAGCAAAAACGCAATCTACAGATGATGCTGAAGACACCATAGCTCTAAGTCCGATTTCGAGTACCCGAGGCCAAAAAATCTTCATAGCTTCTGATGATAGAATTATAGGAAAAACATCACATTGGGCTTACTTTAAAGGTATCTTGCGTACATTTCAGAATATGTATGAATATAATAGTGGAGATATCAGGATTAAATTATGAGAAATTAGCCTAAAATGAACTTCTAACCACTATATTATCATTTTTAATAAACTTCTTATGGATTTTTTTCTTTACAGCTAAAATAAGTTCGGAATATTTCCAACAACTTTCATACAGACAGTTTTTCTTTTTTCGCATTCGTTTTAGTAGAAAAAAATTGTCTAAAAAACCTATATTTTCAAGTAATAAGCAAAAAATATTTTCTACTAAAACCATTGTGAATTCATACAAGTGGCGAATGTTTGACAAAAATGTTCACAATAGTAAACAGCCTCGATCACCTGTTCAATCGCTGTTCGATTACTTAAATAATTTGTTCCATAGTGTTTTTCAAACAATTTTTAGACGACTGGTTTATTGCATTATTTATATTAAGCTGGGTTGATTTGCATGGACGAAAGTTAACCTATATCGCGCCATCGATTTTTCGATAGGTATTGGGCTCAGGAAAAAAAAATTCCACTAAGCATACCCAAAAAAATTATTTTCGAGCCTGCAAAATTTGAGTTTTTTAAATTTTTTTCTTTGATTTTTGAGGTTTTTTTCATGACCTACTTAAAAAATTTTTATTTGATTTTAAAATTTTCATGTATACCCTGTCCGACTCAAAATTGTAAGCTAAAAACTTTGGCGATAACAGTTTTTTGAAAAAAAAAAATAAAAATATTTTTTGGGTTTTGAGGAGTGTTTTGGTGAAAAAATTTATGTTTTCGTAATTTTTTTAAGGATTTCTTCAGAAACGTGCAAAAGTGTTGCCGATGAAAACGAATTTGTCTCATAGTTCCTATCCCACTTAAAATTATGCGATAAAAACGTTGGCATTAACAGTTTAAAAAAAAAATTTTTTTTTTGTGTTTGGGACTTGTTTTGGTCGAAATCGAGTTTTTTCATTTTCAAGGCTCCAAATCATTTTTTATGTATATGTTTCCGCTAGACCCACCAATAAGTATACCAAAATGATCAGGGGACGAGCTAAGTTGATTTAGCCATGTCCGTCCGTCCGTCCTTCCGTCCGTCTGTCCGTCTGTCCGTTTATTTGAACGCAAACTAGTCCCTCAATTTTTGAGATATCTTGATGAAATTTGGTAAGCAGGCATATTTTTATGGGGGATTTGACATTACTATATCTGCTATAGTGGTCCGATCTGGTCGATTCCGACAAATGTCAAATCCCCCATCAAAATATGCCTGCTTACCAAATTTCATCAAGATATCTCAAAAATTGAGGGACTAGTTTGCGTTCAAACAAACGGACAGAGACAGACGGACGAACGGACATAGCTAAATCAACTTAGCTCGTCCCCTGATCATTTTGGTATACTTATTGGTGGGTCTAACGGAAACATATACATAAAAAATGGTTTGGAGCCTTGAAAATGAAAAAACTCGATTTCGACCAAAACAAGTCCCAAAAACCAAAAAAAAAAATTTTTTTTAAACTGTTAATACCAACGTTTTTATCGCATAATTTTAAGTGAGATAGGAACTATGTGACAAATTCGTTTTCATCGGCAACACTTTTGCACGTTTCTGAAGAAACCCTTAAAAAAAATGGCGAAAAAATTAATTTTTTCACCAAAACACTCCTCAAAGCCCAAAAAATATTTTAATTTTTTTTTTTTTTTTTTTTTTCAAAAAACTGTTATCGCCAAAGTTTTTAGCTTACAATTTTGAGTCGGACAGGGTATACACGAAAATTTTAAAATCAAATGAAAATTTTTTAAGTAGGTCATGAAAAAAACCTTAAAAATCAAAGAAAAAAAAAAACGTCAAAAAACTCAAATTTTTGCAGACTCGAAAATTATTTTTTTGGGTATGCTTAGTGGAACTTTTTTTCCTGAGCCCAAAATCTATCGAAAAATCGATGGCGCGATATAGGTTAATAAATCGACCCAGCTTAATTTTTTTTTTTTATTTTTATACTCAGTTGAGCAGAGCTCACAGAGTATATTAAGTTTGATTGGATAACGGTTGGTTGTACATATATAAAGGAATCGAGATAGATATAGACTTCCATATATCAAAATAATCAGGATCGAAAAAAAATTTGATTGAGCCATGTCCGTCCGTCCGTCCGTTAACACGATAACTTGAGTAAATTTTGAGGTATCTTGATGAAATTTGCTATGTAGGTTCCTGAGCACTCATCTCAGACCGATATTTAAAATGAACGATATCGGACTATAACCACGCCCACTTTTTCGATATCGAAAATTTCGAAAAACCGAAAAAATGCGATAATTCATTGCCAAAGGCGGTTAAAGCGATGAAACTTGGTAGATGGGTTGACGTTATGACGCAGAATAGAAAATTAGTAAGATTTTGGACAATGGGCGTGGCACCGCCCACTTTTACAAGAAGGTAATTTAAAAGTTTTGCAAGCTGTAATTTGGCAGTCGTTGAAGATATCATGATGAAATTTGGCAGGAACGTTACCACTATTACTATATATGTGCTAAATAAAACTTAGCAAAATTGGATGAAGAACACGCCCACTTTTTAAAAAAAAAATTTTTTTAATTCAAATTTTAACAAAAAATTTAATATCTTTACTATATATAAGTAAATTAAGTCAAAATTCAACTCCAGTAATGATATGATGCAACAAAATACAAAAATAAAAGAAAATTTCAAAATGGGCGTGGCTCCGCCCATTTTCATTTAGTTTGTCTAGAATACTTTTAATGCCATAAGTCGAACAAAAATTTACCAATCCTTCTCAAATTTGGTAGGAGCCTAGATTCTGTGACGGTAACTGTTCTCTGTGAAAATGGGCGAAATCGGTGGAAGCCACGCCCAGTTTTTATATACAGTCCACCGTCTGTCCTTCCGCTCGGCCGTTAACACAATAACTTGAGCAAAAACCGATATATCTTTACTAAACTTAGCCCACGTACTTATCTGAACTCACTTTATCTTGGTATAAAAAATGGCCGAAATCCGACCATAACCACGCCCACTTTATCTATATCGAAAATTACGAAAAATGAAAAAAATGCGATATCTCGAAAAGGCGTCCACCTATAGAACTAAGGATTACTCCCTTTTAAAATACTCATTACCACCTTTCATTTGATACCCATATCGTACAAAAACATTCTAGAGTCACCCCTGGCCCACCCTAATGGCGATATCTCGAAAAGGCGTCCACCTATAGACCTAATGCCCACTCCCTCTTAAAATGCTCAGTAACACCTTTCGTTTGATACCCATATCGTACAAACATTCTAGAGTCACCCCTGGCCCACCCTAATGGCGATATCTCGAAAAGGCGTCCACCTATAGACCTAATGCCCACTCCCTCTTAAAATGCTCAGTAACACCTTCGTTTGATACCCATATCGTACAAGCACATTCTAGAGTCACCCCTGGCCCACCCTAATGACGATATCTCGAAAAGGCGTCCACCTATAGACCTCATGCCCACTCCCTCTTAAAATGCTCAGTAGCACCTTTCGTTTGATACCCATATCGTACAAACATTCTAGGGTCACCCTTGGTCCACCTTTATGGCGATATCTCGAAAAGGCGTCCACCTATAGAACTAAGGATTACTCCCTTTTAAAATACTCATTACCATCTTTCATTTGATACCCATATCATACAAACATATTCTAGAGTCACCCCTGGCCCACCCTAATGGCGATATCTCGAAAAGGCGTCCACCTATAGACCTAATGCCCACTCCCTCTTAAAATGCTCAGTAACACCTTTCGTTTGATACCCATATCGTACAAACATTCTAGAGTCACCCCTGGCCCACCCTAATGGCGATATCTCGAAAAGGCGTCCACCTATAGACCTAATGCCCACTCCCTCTTAAAATGCTCAGTAACACCTTCGTTTGATACCCATATCGTACAAGCACATTCTAGAGTCACCCCTGGCCCACCCTAATGACGATATCTCGAAAAGGCGTCCACCTATAGACCTCATGCCCACTCCCTCTTAAAATGCTCAGTAGCACCTTTCGTTTGATACCCATATCGTACAAACATTCTAGGGTCACCCTTGGTCCACCTTTATGGCGATATCTCGAAAAGGCGTCCACCTATAGAACTAAGGATTACTCCCTTTTAAAATACTCATTATCACCTTTCATTTGATACCCATATCGTACAAACACATTCTAGAGTCAGCCCTGGTCCACCTTTATGGCGATATCCCTAAATGGCGTCCATCCATAGAACTATGGCCTACTCTCTCTTAAAATACTCTTTAATACCTTCCATTTGATACACATGCCATACAACCACATTCCAGGGTTACCCTAGGTTCATTTTCCTACATGGTGATTTTCCTTATTTTGTCTCCATAGCTCTCAACTGAGTATGTAATGTTCGGTTACACCCGAACTTAGCCTTCCTTACTTGTTTAGGTATGGCAATGGAAGGATAGAATAATTTTTCGCTTGTATGAATTCACAATGACTAAAACGAATTCGAAAAAAGAAAAACTGAATGAAAGATGTTGGAAATGATCTGAACTTATTTTAGCTGTAAAGAAAAAAAAATTTCCATAAGAAATTTGTTAGAAATGATAATATAGTAGTTAAAAATCATTTTAGGCTAATTTCTCATAATTTAAGCCTGCTATCTACTAAAATTGAAAAACACTATAGATATTAATACAGATTCTGAAATGTAAAGTAAGCCCAATATGATATTTTTCCTATAATTCTATCAGAAGCTATGAAGATTTTGTGGCCAAACCCTACATTCAAATACAAAAAAAATCTATTTTGCAAAAGTGGAGACCTCGAAATGGGACTTAGAGCTATGGTGTCTTCAGCAATTTTTCTTAGAATCATCTGTAGATTACTTTTTTGCTATACTCCTGATGGGCAAACAATTTGACCCGATCTAACATATACGCATGTACATTAGGGTGAGACTTAACCAATTTCTTCCTGTCTTCCTTTGGTGAAAATATTGCTGAGAAACGCCCACAGCGTTGTCTGTCAAATAGCACATTTTGAACCCTACCTTTCTGGTTATTCGAACCTATATTTTCAAGAAAAACAAAATTTACTTCGTCTGCACTAGTGTCCATAGTAAATACTAAACCAAACCAAAATCTTTAAACATTATTGATGATTTTTGATATCCCTGTATGTATTTGTTATTGTAAAACTTTATATGACAACGGCCTTTAAGCTCATATAAAGTTTTACAATAACAAAATCTTCAAATTAATTTAAAAATGCCTATAACATACTCCAACTATTTGCTTTCTCTTTTCAGGTAAGGAGTTTCACAAACGAATAGTAGAATAAATATTGGTATGCGGAAAAAACAAATTAAATTAATTTGAGGTAGAAAAGTATTTACTAAATCTTTACTCATGCTTTTATTATTTATCGATGTGTATTTTTTGTGTTGTACTTTTCGTTGTATTGAAAAAATCTAATATTGGTTGTTGTGACGCTCTTCGCTAACATTTTTAAAACTCATTTACATATTACCATTTGTGTAAGTTGAAGGATAATCAAATAACACACGGCTTTTTACCTCTTTGAGCTTTCATACACTTTCAATTCACATTCTTGCTTAAAATGTCAAGAGTCTAATAAAGAGCTCAATCAATGTAAATTTTGTTTGTGTAAGAAAGCTCGAGAGAAAAGATTTATGGCTCTCTACGCGTTGGCGATGGCGAGTACCGAATATGATTTCATGATGAACTGTACGAGCTTTACGCAGGCATCAACATAATCCAGCGAATTAAACCGCAGCTGCTGCGCTGGCTAGGCCATGTTATGCGAATGAGAGATGATGCTCCGGCCAGCGAAGTGGGATCCGCCCTCTTCCTCTATTACCAAAGGCGGGTTCCGATAGAAATATTTTCTGAGCCGGAGCGTCATCTTTCATTCGCGCAACAAGGCCTAGCCAGCGTATCCGCTGTGTCTTAATTCGCTGGATTATGTTGATGTCATTCACCATCAAAACCATGTTTTTAATGTTGCTATTGTTGTTGTTGTAGCGATAAAGACACTTTCTGAAGGCTTTTGGGAGTATTATCGATGTTGATGGTCTCTTGCCGGATGCAGATCCTATACGTTCCTGTTACAAGCACCCTTGAGGCACTAGCCCCAGCATCTCCGGCCATACCGCCCTCCCACCCCTAGATCCATGGGGAACTTGGAGTCACCAAAGCCTCGGCTGTTAAAGAAATAGGGTGGGTGAGGTTGACAATTGGGTTGGAGAAGCAATAATTTGCGCTGGCAACCGCTTGAAAGGGTTGCGCTATTCACAACTGCCGCGGGTATCTTCTTATCCTTCAACCCGTTGGGGGAACCATCAAACCCATAGTTTCCGATTCTTTTTCCAGTTTGGAGAAAGCAGAACTTACGGCGGTGTTGTTCAGTCCGATAATATCAATGTCATCAGCATACGCCAGTAGCTGCACGCTTTTATATAATATTTTTCCAGAGCGGCTAAGTCCTACAGCTTTAATTTTCTTCAGCATCAAATTAAAGATATCATACGATATCTTGTCTGAATTCTCGTTTGGTTTCGAATGGCTCGGAGAGGTTTTCCCCAATCCTTTCGTAGCTGGTGGTGTTGCTCCACGTCATTTTACAGAGCCTTATTAACTTTACGGGGAACTTAAATTCCCACATACCAGCATACTTCGAAATACTAGTAAATCTCGCGAGCTTCCCGACATTCAAATTAGTCGCTGCAATATTTGCATTCCATGTATTCCGGTGTCTTTTATATGTGGTTTTTGGAATTTTGCTCCAAAAGAAATCGTAAGGGAATGTGGAGAAGCTCGCGAGCTTTACGAAAAATACACGCAATCGCATCCTAAATATCAGCTTGTAAAATTGATCGGCCCTGTTCTCTCGTTGGTATAGTCTTAATTTTATTTTTGCAAAGCATCATTAAATTTCGCATTTATTCGTGAATATGTATGTATATACCCTGCAGCAAATAGGGGAGACGGTCACAAAAAGCGACAGCTTCGAACTACTGGTTTAATGACTAACTCAGAACTGGTGCTAAGCGGATGTAGAGCGAAGCAATTAGTGCCACGCTTTTATAAATAGCGTCTAAAACTGAGATCTATGTACTCTGCGAATAAACATACGATTAATTCCTAACGGGAGTGGTCTGTGATTGATCCCTCTTGGGATCTGTCGATTGTACCCGTAGCGGTTGAAAGAAGACCTGCCGACATTACCCGAAGGTGTACACGGGGACCTATCGAACAGTACTCGAAAAGATATAAAAGATAGTAGAAAAAGTGGCTGTCCGACAGTATACTAAGGGCTATAAAGAGGACCAGTCTGGTCAAAACTGGTTAAAGTTGCATACTCTTTTGCGACTAAAATTAGTTATTTGGAGACTGCTACTATTTCAGAACCACCTATGACAAGACCAGTTTAGAACGCGTTCAAAAGGTTTGCAAAGGGGGCCAATTGCCCTTTCGTTGGACATCACAATAGTATAAGAATCTGTTGAAAGCACTACGAGGGGACATTATTAAATCTAGTACCGTCTCAATACGAAATGAAATGAAAATGCATGCATACTTACATACATACACAGGTGGAAGTATTCGCTAACTGGAATTTTTCACCATTTGATCGAATTAGACAATGTGATGTGGTGAAATGTTTTCGCTGAACTGGTGTTTGAAGGTATGGTTCACAGCGAACATACGCGCAAACTTTTTTTTTTTTTTTTTTTGTAAAAATTATTTCATATTTGCTTTAGTAATTTTAACTATATTAGCAAGGACTCAACTAAAATTTTAATTTTTTTTACGTACCAATTCACCCCTTCATTAGATTCCTTCAGTTTATCGAAATTAACCATATAACAGAGCTTAGCATTAAATTAACCGTATAATATAGCTTAGCATTAAAACGCAAAAAACCCTTTTTTAAAACAGAGCTTTCTGTGCATACACAATATATTAAATAGTCATTTGGCGACTTTATTTTATAAAATGTATAGATTCAAATCACTTTAGCTAATCCAGTCAACTAATTATTAACTTTTTATTTGCCTCCAGTGCATTTGGCTTTTTCAAAGTGTGTGAAAAATGTAACCACATAATTAGTTAAGCTGATAACCAGGGTCACTTGAGTACCCCGGCTCTTTCCACAAAAAAAGATTCAGTTTGGCTCATAGGGAAAGTTCAAAAAAAGTCTCGATCGGTTTCTTATGACCTTAATACCGCGTTTAAGTAAAAGGCAAGTTTAATTAATCTAAATGCTCAAAGAGCTGTGATCATAATGTGTTAGTTTAGTCCAGGATACTTCAAAATATATATACAATAAAAATAAATAAACTATCTCATACCTACGAGGATAACATGAAAGTACGTGAAAATAGGTTTTGTGAGAAATATCTTGCGATTTATATTTGTCGCCTTTTTACTGGCCTATTTATAGGCGCTTAATTGTATGTAAAGCCAAATTGGCTTTGTAAGAAAAATCGACAGGAAATTCTCAGACCGGATATCTTGACATCAACTAAAGCTTTCTTAAATTTCCAATTCCATTTAGGTTTACGAAGAATTGGCAAAGCTTTGCTTTCGAGTCGATATAGAAAAGGAAACGAAGGAAGAGAAAGGGTGAAAAAGGCAACGTTGAATAAAAATCGTGGAATAGACATTAAACATGCAAGTCTTCATTTACAATTTATTTATATACAAATATAACCACACACATACATACATATGTATATAAGAATCATATATATTATTTCCAATTGCTGTTTTTATGTACGAGTCCCTTTTTCGCTCTTATTTGGAATCCAAATCTATAAATAAAGTTTTGGTTGTAAAGATGGGGATTCGGGCTATTAGCCAATTTTGGTCGTAGTGCTTTTGTTTAGCTATATTTTATTAAAATAATTGGTTAAAAATAAACGATTGTGAGCACACAAAGAAATCTATTTTTACTATGGCACTATTGTGAACATTTGCACTGCATTACCGGCAGTTGCTATTGTACGCTAGATGGCATCACAAGCTGTATTGTACGATAGATGGCAGCGCAAGCTGTATGTTAATAGAACAGCTGATTTCTATTGATATTTGATAAGAGACTTTTATATTGGTTGCGCAAGATGCGCCAGGGTCAGGCTCGTAAATTCGTTTAATGTTATTTGCCGTTTCACTTTCTTTCGCACAATACGGCATTTAGTACAGCAGCGAATACGAAAATAACACTGCACATTTTAACAAATTTTGTGAACTAAATTCTGCTTTTTTTCGATGATTTAGGAATTTAGGATTTGGGAATATTTTTGGGTATGCAGGCTTTTAGTCCAATAAATTTAAGTCTAACAATTTTTGATCTTTGACTATTCTTTTTTCGAAGATCTTTCACGCGAAGCTTTATTTTTTATATGGAAGAAAATCTGAAACACACATCGACAACAAATTTTCAAAAATCAATGCGAACTTTGAGAAACCTATAACTGGTACTTTGTAAAAAGAAAATTGATTGACCTACGAACCCTGAAAACTATCCCGACAGCAACTTTGCATACCATTCTACACATCCAACTGGCATACCGAATGGCCAAAAATAAAGCGCTAGCAATTACAACAAGGCTTAAGGCATCGGGACATCTGCATATGCCATAGCAGTATAGCGCCATCTTATATAGGACGAACAGTCTACATGGCCCCGGCCTTAGCTTCGAAAAAGATCTTGGGACCACAATAGAGCCGGGGTGTTAGTGCAAGAGTACAGAAATAGCTGAACACACTTTGCACGTGCATACCGTATTACGGAAAGCGTCGGGCCTGCAGTTTATATATAAATTGGATCTTCCCCTGGCGTCACACGCTTATAAGTTAGGCAGCGTAACTTAATCTGATGTAGGAAGTACGAACAGCAGGAAGAAACAGTTTTCTGTGTGCATGTCCTGCGCTCGCGAGGTCAAGGCACCAGCTATTAGGGGCGGCAAAGTTGCCAAATCTTGGGGCTGAAATTTAACTAGACCCTAGAAAGCTTTAATGGTCCTGGCACCTAATAGGGGTTTATTCTCTGGGCGTCAAACAAATTCTGGTGACGCTATGGACAGCTTTAGTCTAGATCCTTATTGACCGGCCAGTTAAAACTCAAACTTACCGAACCTACCACTGCTATTTTCGTTTTCTCTGCTGTATATACACTTATATGTACATATGTACGTGCGTATTTTACTAAAATGTACGCGTGAGACTTCGGTTATAAAAAAAACGGAAATGCATATTTACTTTAATTTAGTTTAAACATTTGTTTTTGGATTCACTACTCAATTAAATATAAATATAGTTGAGCTACGTACCGTTTTGCTTTTTTATCGAATATTATTCAGTTTCGGAACAACTGCCTAACAACATACATTCCGCTGCTTTATCTTTTAACATCCCGTATATGAAGATACGATGCAGAGACCTAGACCTAGATGGAAGTGGGTGGTTTATATGCACTACAGCAACACAGAAGATGGATTTCCTCTGGTCGCACAAGCTCTGGTGCCAAGCACAGCATATACTTGAGATTCGCATAAGTGGTAGAGGCAGCTGCACTGGACTGTCGTGACGGATTATGAAAATTGGAAAATTTAAGCTGTGCAAAGCAGCTGTAGAGGGATTGTACCCGTAGGGGAAGAACAGCCTATGATAAGATCGGTCTACATGCGATATAAAAAAAGTTTCAAAAGATCGCACCTTAATTTTAAGCTTATTGTGAGAGGATTTCGAGAAAAAGGTGATCCAAAATAATTTGTTCAAAATAGAAACATACTTTAAGGGGCTACAACTGCCTTAAGATCTTCTTAAGACCAAATTAAATATTTATCAATTTTAAAAGTAGGATGTCATATAATCAATCTAAGTATAATCAAAAGTAAAAGAATTTGGGTTCAGCTTCAACCTAAAGGCGGCGGCCTTCTTCCAGTTTTTTCTTTCGACCCAGTCTACTAAACACTCTATTGCTTACTTTAGAGTCGCATCGAGTAATAGGTACTTATGTAATTATACGTTTAAGTGTATTCTAAACATCAAGTTTTTACATAATTAAATATAAATTCTACTCACCGCTTGTCCTTGCGCGTTTGTGATGTTCGAAAATAACCATTGCCCATTGTGCCGCCATAGCACAGGCTGTGACTTTGTCCTGAACCTATTTTGAACGTTGATAAAAAATCAATTTGCCAACCTTTTAAGAAACAATTAGCTTAGCTGTGTAAAATGAAATTTAATGAACACAAATTTGAAAGCAAACGGCGCTAATTTGATTAAAAACGTAGAGGCGTGGGATTAATTAAATAAGCAATAATGAATGATTGATTAAAACGCGTAGCTTCGTTTGAAGTTGTGAAACAGCGATTGTCAATATATTTAAGCGGCTTTGTTGTTTCCGAGAACTCATTGCGTATTTTTTAATTATCACAAACACACTAACACTAAATGCATTTACACTTTGGCATTTTTTAGTTAAATTTTGTCTTACTCAATAATTATTGAATTAGTAAATTACGTAGTTATGAGGCCGAGGTATCGATTGAGGAATTTCGAAATTATTTATCTTTTGTTCCACGTTAACACAATTTTCTTCTTATTTCTTTTATATTACCAATTATTCACGGCCTAACTTTGCCTGGAATAATTTCTGAAGTCTCAGCAGTCATATTGGCGTATGATTCTTCTGCCCATTCATCCATATGACAAAGAATGGAGAACTACTTTAAGGCGCGTTCATAAGAACAGTTTTGGTAACGCTGGTTCATTGTATAGCACGTTATAGTTTTTTTTTAATATATTCCAGAGAAAAGTTAGTGGAGGAGGATAACCCTAAAATCCTTACTTTCGAGAAAATTTACTTGATTTATCGAGATAGTTTGTAGAATATTTACGAAGCTTAATGAGTCCAAGCAAATTACAAAAAAATGCGCAAGCTTAAACAGATGTCGAAACAAGTAAGGAAGGCTAAATCCTGGTGTAGCCGAACATTACATACTCAGCTGAGAGCTTAGGAGACAAAATGAGGGAATATTACCATGTAGGAAAATGCACCTAGGGTAACCCTGGCCACCGTGGTGTGATGGTAGCGTGTTCCGCCTACCACACCGTATGCCCTGGGTTCACACCCCGGGCAAACCAACATCAAAATTTTAGAAATAAGATTTTTCAATTAGAACAAAAATTTTCTAAGCGGGGTCGCCCCTCGGCAGTGTTTGACAAGCGCTCCGAGTGTACGCCAATTCGAGATATCGCCATAAAGGTGGACCAGGGGTGACTCTAGAATTTGTTTGTACGATATGGGAATCAAATGAAAAGTGTTAGGGAGTATTTTAAAAGGGAGGGGGCCTTAGTTCTATAGGTGGACGCCTTTTTGAGATATCGCCATATACGTGGACTAGGGGGACTCTAGAATGTGTTTGTACGATACGGGTATGAAATGAATGGTGTTAATGAGTATTTTAAAGGGGAGTGGGTCTTAGTTCTATAAGTAGACGCCTTTTCGAGATATCGCCATAGAGGTTGACCAGGGATGACTCTAGAATTTGTTTGTACGATATGGTTATCAAATGAAAGGTGTTAATGAGTATTTTAAAGGGGAGTGGGTCTTAGTTTTATAGGTGGACGGCCATAAAGGTGGACCAGGGGTGACTCCAGAATGTGTTTGTACGGTATGGGTATCAAATGAAAGGTGTTAATGAGTATTTTAAAAGGGAGTGGGCTTTATTTCTATAGAGGGGCGCCTTTTCAAGATAAATAATAATACCCAACGGATTAATACCCTCCAAAGCCAGCCCAACCGATGCGAGAGGCACACCCGCATGACGCGCGGATTTTTTTTACTTTTGCCGAGTTGTGGATAAGCGGAGGTTTGTTAAGCGTTGAGATCTAAAACTGCTCAGCTACAGAATAAAAATCATCAGCTGAGTATTATAAAAACAGTTAGAAATTATGCATATACTACATTGTTAAGTAAGTGAACTTTTTAGTACGTAATTTTTTTTTATTTTTTTTTTTTTTTTTTTTTTTGTTACGAGTTAAGATAGGATAGGACAGTTTTCTTTATTGTAAAAAGTGAATCCGTTATATCAAATGAACTAGAATGAGTGTTGACACAACGCCGAAAAGGTTCATTTAAATCAAAATTAGTTGACTTATCTTGTTTGGTTGATTTTCCGACAGGGTGGATAAATGATGTATATTGGAACGATTTTCCGTCATCCCTTGTCAAATTTGGTTTTGAGACAAACCGGTTTCGGCGTTGTGCCATCATCAGTGTCGATTTTCGTTCTGATCTGTTGTTGTCATTTGTCCTGTATTTATAGTTCGTAGGTATATGAGCAGGTATTGTCAAATTGATGCTTGTGTATATTTAGTTATGTGTATGTGCTGTGTGTTCGTTCAGAACCGAGGGTGGTTTACTAATCGATTTGTGTGGCTGACTGGGGTAGGTAGAAATCTGTGATTTTAGTCGTTTGACCTTCTTTGTCGGTTTTTTGTTTTGGTGTGTTAATTGTTTTGTATTTATTTGTTGTTGTGCGTTTGTCTGTTGTACCTGTGTGATTAAGTTGTTTCCTGTAAACAAGTTTTAAAGGCTCGAATATTGTGTCAGAAATGGTGTTTATCTGTTCGTTTATTATTCTACCGTCGAATGTTTTCTGTTTGTAGATTTCCATGTTTTCGAGTACGTTGAGACGTCGGCCCTTTTCTTGTATGTGAAGAACCCTAACTGTTTTATTGATGTTTGCTGGGGAACATTCATTCTCGACCATGTGATTCGCGAAGTTAGGCTCGGGTATAATGTTTGGATTCCGTATTTTTTTGTTGTAATCTCTAATATGTTCTCTGAACCTCGTTCTTATTTGCCGTCCTGTTTGTCCTATGTAACTATGCTGGCATCCGCAGGTAAGCTTGTATACGCCGTGGCTGCTAAACGGATCCTCTGAGTTAATGTTAGTTCTTAGTTTTCGCCCTAGATTGTTCGATGTTTTGAATGCTGTGTTAATGTTGTATTTTTTAAAGAAATTTGCCAATTTATATGTTGCTTTTCCAGTATATGTCATAGTCGTCCAGCTATTATTTTCTTTTTCATTATTTCTTTTTGGTTCTCCATTTGTCCTTCTGAGCTTATCTACTAGTGCTTTTTTATATCCGTTGTTTGCCTCAAAAGAAAAGGTTTGTAATGTCTTAACACTCGTGATGGGACGTTAAGGTTTACTTCGTTTAAGAGAATTGGGCTAGAAATCAATCCATTCGGTAGTTTAGTCATAAATATTATTTCTCTATGACTTGCAATAAATTGGAAAATTTATAAGCTTCAACCGACTAGTATAAGGGGGAAGATTATACGCAGAGTCCCACTGAAAATTTCTTAAAGAGAAAAGGAGAAATTGCTTTTGTACTGATTCAAGTCTATCTGCATGAACTCGATATTTAGGATTCCAGATATCGCCATAAAGGTGGACCAGGGGTGACTTTAGAATGCGTTTGTACAATATGGGTATCAAATTAAAAGTGTTAATGAGTATTTTAAAAGGGAGTGGGCCTTAGTTCTATAGGTGGAAGCCTTTTCGGAATATCGTTATAAAGGTGGACCAGGGTTGACTCTAGAATGCTTTTGTACAATATGGGTATCAAACGAAAGGTGTTAATAAGTATTTTAAAAGGGAATGGGCCTTAGTTCTTTGCGTGGACGCCTTTTCGGGACATCGCCATAACCGTGGACCAGGGGTGACTCTAGAATGCGTTTGTACAATATGGATATCAAATGAAAGGTGTTACTGAGTATTTTAAAAGGGAGTGGGCCTTAGTTCTATAGGTGGACGCCTTTTCGAGATATCGCCATAAAGGTGGACCAGGGGTGATTCTAGAATTTGTTTGTACGATATGGGTATCAAACGAAAGGTGATAATGAGTATTTTAAAAGGGAGTGGGCCTTAGTTCTATAGGTGGACGCCTTTTCGAGATATCGCCATAAAGGTGGACCAGGGGTGACTCTAGAATGCGTTTGTACAATATGGATATCAAATGAAAGGTGTTACTGAGTATTTTAAAAGGGAGTGGGCCTTAGTTCTATAGGTGGGCACCTTTTCGAGATATCACCATAATGGTGTACCAGGGGTGACTTAGAATGTGTTTGTACGATATTGGTATCAAATTAAAGGTATTAATGAGAGTTTTAAAATGGAGTGGCCCTTAGTTGTATATGTGAAGGCGTTTTCGAGATATCGACCAAAATGTGGACCAGGGTGACCCAAAACATCATCTGTCGGGTACCACTAATTTATTTATATATGTAATACC
This sequence comes from Eurosta solidaginis, assembly GCF_040869045.1. NCBI lineage: Eukaryota > Metazoa > Arthropoda > Insecta > Diptera > Tephritidae > Eurosta > Eurosta solidaginis. Next base: position 202,349,692 of record NC_090323.1, on the reverse strand, counting down.
ACGAACAGTATTCCTGCCAAGATTCCAAGGGCTTTTGATTTCGCCCTGCAGAACTTTTTCATTTTCTTCTACTTAATATGGTCGGTGTGACACCCGTTTTACAAAGTTTTTTCTAAAATTATATTTTGCGTCAATAAACCAATTCAATTGCCATGATTCATCATTTTCGTATTTGGCATTTTTTTCATTTTTCGTAATTTTCGATATCGAAAAAGTTGGCGTGGTCATAGTCGGATTTCGGCCATTTTTTATATCAAGATAAAGTGAGTTCAGATAAGTACGTGAACTGAATTTAGTAAAGATATATCGATATTTGCTCAAGTTATCGTGTTAACGGCCGAGCGAAAGGACACACGGTTGACTGTGTATAAAAACTGGGCGCGGCTTCAAACGATTTCGCCCATTTTTACAGGAAACAGTTATCGTCATAGAATATATGCCCCATTCAAATTTCACAAGTACTAGTAAATTTGTGTTCGATTTATGGCATTAAAAGTATTCTAGACAAATTAAATGAAAAAGGTCGGAGCCACGCCCATTTTGAAATTTTCTTTTATTTTTGTATTGTATCACATCATTACTGGAGTTGAATGTTGACATAATTTACCTATATATACTGTTAAGATATTAAATTTTTTGTTAAAATTTGACTTTAAAAAAAAATTTTTTTTTAAAAGTGGGCGTTGTCGTTCTCCGATTTTGCTAATTTTTATTGAGCATACATATAGTAATAGGGGTAACGTTCCTGCCAAACTTCATCCTGATATCTTCAACGACTGCCAAATTACAGCTTGCAAAACGTTTAAACTACCTTCTTTTAAAAGTGGGCGGCGCCACGCCCATTGTCCAAAATTTTACTAATTTTCTATTCTGAGTCATAAGGTCAACCCACCTACCAAGTTTCATAGCTTTATCCGTCTTTGGTAATGAATTATCGCATTTTTCCGGAATTTCGAAATTTTCGATATCGAAAAAGTAGGCGTGGTTATAGTCCGATATCGTTCATTTTAAATAGCGATCTGAGATGAGTACCCAGGAACCTACCTACCGAATTTCATCAAGATACCTTAAAATTTACTCAAGTTGTCGTGTTAACGGACAGACGGACGGACATGGCGTAATCAATTGTTTTTTTCGATACTGATGATTTTGATATATGGAAATCTATATCTATCTCGATTCCTTTATACCTGTACAATCAATCGTTATCCAGTCAAAGTTAATATACTCTGTGTGCAAAGCACGCTGAGTATAAAACATTTAAGCTTAAGGCAGAACCCTAAACAAACAAAAAAGCGATTGCCAACTATGCATCCAGATCGCCTGACGGTCTGTTGACTTTTGTTTCAAAGATATTGCTGATGTGATAGTTAATGTTCTGAAATCTTAGTTATGGTGAATTAAGATATCGGAGATCATCGATACGTTTGATAGCAGAAGATGCTAATTGAAGTTCCTATAACTGTCTCTGAAAAATTTAAAAAAATCGAATTTGATTGTGATTTGACGTGTAAACAGAAAACAGGGTTACTGGCTCTGCCTCAAAATCTTTCTTCAACCTTCGCGAAGAAAAAGAAGCACTACTTAGTAACAGATTAAAAATAACAAAAGCTAACAGTTTTGAAACCACTGTATACAGCATAAAAAGTAATAACATTAACACCGCAAATCAACTACTAAGCACAATTTTTAAGTGGGAGCTTACTAATTTTAAAAGATGCTTGAAAGTTGCTCGTTTTTATATTGTAATTAAACTAATTTTAATTAAATTTTCGCTTTTTTCACCAAGATTTTGTGTTATTTTATTTCATTATGTTTTGTATTTATTTATTATCACAATTTTTTTTTATTTAATCTCATTTCATTGTAATCAAATTTCACTTTATTTTTCTGTTTTAAATTTTTTATTTTTTTTTTATACATGATGAGTTTGTTTTATTTAACATGTAATTTTCTATAATTTCATTATTTTATTTTACTTATCACTTTTTTATTTAATTTTCCTGCAATTTTAATTTACACCATTTTGTTTAGCCTTTTTCTTTATCAGCTTGTTAATTTTTTTATTCTATCTCTTCTTTCATTTTGTTTAAATAACTTGTTTTCTATAATTCTGTTTAATTTGATTTTATTCGATGATTTTTAATAAATTTTTCATTTTACTTTTTTTAATTTATTTTTATTTTATTTTTTTATTTTATTTTTCTTTTTTTATTTTATTTTATTATAATCTGTTTTGTTTCCACTTTATTTAATTTTGTTTTACTTTAGTTTATTTCCTTAGTTTATTTTATTTTATATTATTTTATTTTTTCAAATTTTATTTTATCTATTTTATTTAAATTGATATTAGAGAAAAATTGTAAGTTTACAAACGGCGATGGTTACTAGGACATGTTTCTGAATTTGTTTGAACTCGAATCTCCAGCTAAAGGCTTGCACTGATATGAATGTTGGAGATTCGAGTTCAACGCTCAACTCCCGAAAAGCTAGCTGATGAAGAAGTGAAATTCAGAAACATGTCCTAGTAACCATCGCCGTTTGTAAACTTACAATTTTTCTCTAATATCAATTACAAAAACCATTGTATAAAGCAATATGAGCAAAGCTCGCTAATTAAATACATATGATCATATTTTATTTAAATTTAATTTATGTTATTTTATTTTGTTCTATTTTATTTTATTTATTTTATTATTTTATTTCATTTTATTTTAGTACTGTTCTATTCTATTTTGTATTATTTAATTCAATTTTATTTTACTTTTTTATATTTAAATTTTTTTTCAATTTATGTTATTTTGTATTATTTTATTTTTAATTGCTTTATTCCTCCTAAATTTGTATGGTTTCATCACTGTACTTAATTTAAACTTAATTTCCCCTTTAATTTTCCCTTGAACTCGTTGTTTTTTGGCTTTTTCTTCATAAAATGTTTTATATTTTCAAATTTTTTATTATTTTGCTTAAAGTTTTTTAGTACTATTTTAGTACTATTTTTTGCCTTATTAAATGTTATGTTATTTTATTCTGAAATACTAAATTTAGCTTTATTTTGACTTGCTTTAATTTTTTGTTTCGCGTTAAAAAGATAATAAAAAATTATGTACTTTTTTATTTCATGGTACTTGGCATTTCGTTATATTTTGTTTTCTTGTATTGTATTGAATTTTTATTATATTTTATAATTCTGAAATTTTATTTCGTCATTCTGTTCTATCTTTTTCTTTTTATTATATTTTACTTTGTATAATGTTTTATGTTATTAATTTTGCATTTTCTTTTTTTACTTTACTATATATTTTTTAGTTTGTTCCTTAATTTTTTTTTTTTTTTTTTTTTGTTAAAATGATTTTCTATTTAAATTTTCAATTTTTACACATACTTTGAAATGTTTTTGCTTCCTTTTTAAAACTTTAAATGCTTTTGATTTTAACAATAATTTTACAAATGTATTATATATGTTCGCGTAGCCTTATTTGTCCATTCTTAACCCAATCCACTACAGTTTTCAACTCGCTCCACATCCATATAAACTTACTACCACGCAAGCATATGCTTTCACTCAATTAATCCATATTTCATAGCAAAATTCAAATCAATTTGCTTTAATGAGCATTAAATTCCTAGATTCTAGCCTCTCCCGGTCTTTTGTTTGCTAATATTTTTGTATTACTCCGTCCCATTCCTTTCAAAATTATATTCTTTCTCGTTTTTCTTCTTCTTATTTTATTTACATATTTCGTTCCAAGGCAATACTAAAACAGTTAATAATGAACAAACAGTGTCATCTGACAAAGAGAGCCACACTTTAGATAAAAAATCATTGCTTGCAACGGACGAAAATTGCTCCAAAGGTACGATAAATCTACCCCATTTGCGATTAGCTGCTAGTGGAACATTGCTACTAGTGCGCTTACATTTATCTTTATCAAAAAGTTGATCATTTTGTTCTTGTTCTTTATTCCTTTCTTTATTAATTTATTTGTTTATATACAACAACTACACTTAACTACATGCATACAACCATATGTACGTCTTCATGTCCATTTTAAAGACGATGATCTAACACTATTGAAGCTTACACAGTTGCGCGCTCAATTACGAAATCATGGTCAGAGTTCTGTTGGCAGAAAAGATGTGCTGGTAAAACGTTTGCAAAGCTATTTGACGCTCAAATCTGGAAAGACTATTATAACCCATATACCTTCCGATACAAAAGATGATAATTTGAAATCAAGTAAATCGGAGGATCAAACAAGTAAAAATGATGGAACAGCGGAACACGACTTATCTGACACAAAAGGTGAATCAGTAGGTAAACAGAAATTTAAGTTCATAAGCGTGATCGAAAATTTAAGAGAAGACTTGAAAAATAAGCATTCTCAAACGCCTGCAATGCAATTAGTACCTGGTCATACTGTGGATGGAAAACCTGATGAAATAAGGTTTTTACAAGTCGAAGATGAGGATCATAATAATGGACAATGTCCGGCTTCAAGAGTTGCAAATAGAGTTGATGGTCTTAAACATAAAGAGAATAACGCTGTAAGATCAGTTTCAGAGCCAGCATCTGATGGAAACAGTCCTGCTGGTGTCGGTGGTTCTGATGGTGGTTATAATGAGGATAGACATTCTAAAAACGAGAATTCTCAAAGTCATACCCCCGTAAAACCTGTTGTAGAAAGTGCGTGTGAACAATCGAAGGGTATGTATTGGTGGTATTTTCTTAATATATGATGGATGGAATATACTACAAAGTTGATACAATTTTATAATAATATAGAAGCTAACTTATTTATGTTAGTTATAAATTCCCCTATTTTAAGAAAATTGCTTTTCAATTATGTATATGTTTTTATACATATTTTTTGGCGAACTTCCACTTCACCGCCGTTTTATTTACGCGACGCAATGTAGCAGAGATAGGCCAAAGATAATAAATAAAATATTCTGGGCGCAAGGCATAATGCATTCACTTTGCATTGCCAATACCAGAAATATTAATGCTTAGAGCTCAAAAAAAGTAATGAAATTTTGCCGAAGAAGCTAAATCGATTTGAATGAAATTTTATGTATGAACAAAGGTTCTACTCCAAGCTTAATTTCTTGGATGTTCCGTACTTACTTACTTAATTGGCGCTTAACCGTTTAAACGGTTATAGCCGTAGAATAATGCGGGCCAGCTGCTTCTTCGCTCTGCCAACTGGCGCAATTGGTCACACCAAGAGAGAGGATAAAGTCCAATCAGCCGATTCACGGTGGGCTTCAACGTTTCGCACTACTTCGTTTTGTAACGTCGTCGCGTCAAGTTCGTTTTTCCCCACAACTCAACTGCGTGCTATAAAAGGATGCTATTCATGTGGTTTAGACTAAAATGGCGGATAGTGCGGGAATCGAAATGACAAAAAATTGAATTGGAAACATTTGAAAAACTGAAAAATGTATCGTGCTTGGAGTAAACCATTAAATCGGAATGTATCTAAATATATAGTAGCCTCAATTACGCAGAAACCTACGCACATGGTTCGGGCCTTGGTGTATTACCTGTGTGTTGGTGGAGCAACTGTACAGCAATCTAAATACATCAAACTTCTGAAAGATTTCACGAAATAAGAATTAGTTATGGCGTTATAGCTATCTAAGTAAGTCGGGACAAGGTAGTCTTTCATTCAAGTTAAGGAATGGAAGCAACTTAAAACTAAAAAAAAACAAACAAACAATGTTTCGCACAATATACTTGACAGGGCCTTATATGCCATATTTTGAAAAGAAGCTGATGCATGCGCCTTACCAACTCCTCTCCGCCGTATTTAAATACCTCCACAGGCAATTCAGCAGCGCCCGCGGCCTTTTTGTTTTTTAATCTGGCTATTGCTGTTCTAACTTCATCATAATCGGTTGGGAGCACATTAACTCCATCGTCATCGATTGCTATCGGGTTCATCACTCGCTGTATCCATTAAGGAGAGCAGAGTACTCTCTGGATATCAGCTACAAGATCGCTGTTTTTGTTCTTACAGAAGTTCGCTCCCGACATGAAACTTTCCGTCTGTCGCCAAATCCTTTGCTCAACCTCCTCGTGCTCACGCCTTTCTGACTCCGATTTTTTCTTCTTGTAAAAGCGTCTCGCTTCCCTTTTCAAGTCGCGGTAGCGTTCACACACTTATTGTTGCGCTCGCTTTTAACGTATCCCTGTAGGCAACGTCTTTTCTTTCGGTTGCAACGGGGATGCTTATTTTAGCTGCGACGAGATAATGGTTCGAGTCGATGTTAGGTCTTCAGATTGTGCGCACATCTTCTAACGCACTTCGTCTATCGCAACGTGGTCGATTTGATTGCGTGTATTTCGATCGGGCGGGGAGCCATATAGCTTAATGTATCCTTTTGCGTATGAACCTCGTGCTGTATATGACCATGTTTCAAGCACCGTCAAAGTCAATCAGCCTCTGTCCATTGGGGGAAGTTTCATTGTGTAGCCTGAATTTTGCGACTGTGCGGCCAAAAACACCTTCTTTACCCAACCTGGCGTTAAAGTCGCCAAGCACAAATCACATATATCATGGCGGGGGCACCGGTCGTTTTTGCGTTCTAAACGTTCATTGAAGGCGTCTTTGACCACCTCTGTCGGTGCATGGGCGCAGATGAATGATATATTGAAAAATTTTACTTTTATTTGGACAACGGTGAGACGTTCGTGCACAGGCATGAACGCTAGCACTTGGCAGCAAAGTCCCTCTCCCATCACGAGTCCGACGCCGAAACTGCATTTATTTGTGTGGCCGCTCCATTAGATGTCACAAGACAGACGCCCGCTTGCATACGCACCTTGTGGTGGACAGACGCTGCCGATAAATCCCGCAGCTAGCCTTTAAACCGAATATGTCAGAGTGGCCTAGACAGGTTGTCGCCTTCTCGATTGTTCCAATTTGAGATAATCTTGCAAACTTGACATTATGAATTATGGCCTTTTTGAAGTATAGTTGGTTGAACCTAGGATTGTAGTATATTCCTTTGTGTATACGTTGCATATTTATAAGTTGCATTCTAAACTTTGTTCCTCTCCAACCAGTTCTCTGTTAAAACCCCCTTACTGTTCTGATCATGTTCTAGCGATTTAAGAGGGCATCCTAGCAATTCTGAGCGTGGTGTTTTGACAGGCCTATAGTGTGCTCCAGAATCTCTCTTTTAAAATTGGCCACCATATGGCAAGGGATTTGAGGATTTCGTCTGGCCTCTGAACTTAAAATACTATTGCGTCTGAGTGTAGGTCCTGAACGGACGTCACACCTATTATAATTGGGTGTTGGACAGGCGGTAGAGTAATGCCATCGACGTGGATGTCTAATATTACCGATATTTTCCCGATAGCCGTCTTGTTTTGTACATGTGTATACATCTACATTTACCGTTAATAAAAACGCTTATCATCACTTGCATAATGTTTGGGAGACCCCTCTAGCGGCAATTATTGAAGACTCGCGGTAGTGCTAAATAACTCGCTACAAAACGTGTTGTTCTGAATAGCGGAGACACACACGTCTGTTGGTTGTAGTGTCTAACCAATAGCTGAATAGGTTGCGATGAAAAGTGGACTCACACCATTTACGGTCGTAGAAGTGGAGAATAGTGTAGATATATAATTGAGAGATACACTTCAGTGGCAACTGAGCATAATCCGTACTAATTTTCTTCGCAAAAATTTCATAAATTTTGATAAAGTTACAGTCGAAGCAGTCCATAGAAAGTTTAAGTACATATGTATATACATGCTACTAAGCACAGCTATTAATTGCTTATTCAGCAAGCGATGCTCTATTTAAAGACTTCATATTTGTTCTACCGTCTGTTGCACAGTCGAAATTCTGAAATTCGATTAAAATCTCTCATATGTTTATAAATAAACCCAGCAGAAAATAGTGCGAGCGTTTCCAGGAAACAATGAATACGCTGTATAAAGTGGATAGGGGATAAGTTCTCATACATAACTTCCGACCCGTTACAAATCCGAAGAATTTTAGATCAGATGTATGACATTTAAATATATGTAGCTTAAAGGGCAAGCTTTATAAATTTTTTAAGGAGTGAGAGGTATCACGATTCGATATAAATATCGGGCCTATTTCATGCCGATATACATTTTATTGTATAGGTAGAGGAAGCAGTACTAAATGGTAGACAAGCAAATTTTTGGGTAATGCAGCGTTCTCAAATGAAATTCACTTTATATAAGGTGAATACTTGTTAATCATTATAAAAACGCATACATACAAAGCTATGTACATGCAGGTGCGTTTATCGCAACGCTTGCGTTAACTTTGATCCACAGCTTATCACAAACACCATTAAATTTTAGTGCCCCGATACCCAAGTAAACACACACATGCATATGTGAATTTTCTATAAACCCACATGAGGCATCTTTGCAATTGTCACGCGTGTGGCATGTGGCATGCAAAAGCTAAAATGCCTGTTTTCTTTCTGTGCATATCGAGAGCGCACAAGTGAAGCTTGTTAATTATAAATGCGAAGCCCATACGGTCGCTATCATACAACTGCACATACATGTGAATATTCTAATTCAAACAAGTGCAAATGCGCATACATATTTACGTTGTGTTAGAGTTTGTTGCCTTTCCACACACATACCTATTGTAACGAATTTTCTGCAAATCCTCTTATTTGCAATCCTCTGCTAAGTTCGAATCACTAAACTGTTGAATAAATAACTCCAATATTGAATGATGGAAAAATGGCCTTTATTAAGTACTTCACAATAACACTCAAACTGTGCAACGAATAGCTTAATAACCAAACTGATATCTTAAAGGAAACTGACTTTCAAAATAATAGTGCTATTGCTCGCTAGATATCGTCTTACTCGTAACTGCTTGACAATTCAAATCAAACTGAATTCCTTCTTACTCGCTGGCGCCGCTTTTATAGTTTACGCTGCATACTTCTAGGCTCTTCGATTTCCAGAAGTTACTAGTTGTTTCGGCTACAAAATCGCCAGCCACAACTACGTGCACAAATTATTACTCTCTCTTGTGACAACTCAGATAAGGTATATGCATGTGTTTGTAGTTTACAGTCTCCCGCACACACATAAGCGTATAAGTAAATTCATCGGTGTGTGACATCTCATCTCTCGCTGCCTTGTATGTAAATGTTGCTCGTCGGAATGTGTACATATGTGTAGACGCAATTATTGATTCGTTTATGTAGATACATAATGATTGAATTATTGATGTGCATTCACGTCACTGCTTAGATCGGCTTAGAGCTGGCAGCACTCCTTAGTTTTGCTAATATTCGTAACACTATGTATGTATGCATCTAGGTTTAAATTTTGCGCGAGAAATAGCATCGCTGGTTGGTATTAATCAAATTTTTGCTGAATTAAATATGTGACAGAGAATTCAAATACTTATGTACATATATAACGAAATTAGGACGTATCGCAAAGAAAAAATCACCATTTTTCATACCGTCCAAATATATGATATATATGAAACACATGGCAATTGTTTTTCCAGACAGTTACGAATAAAATATAAGATTAAGTTAGGTTGAACTTGCCGGCCCGTGAGGACCTCTCATAGACTGAATACGTCCATAGTGTTACTAGAAGTTTGTTTGACGACCGAACTAAAAAGCGTTATCAAAAACCAGCACATATGTTATAAAATAGTTCCGTCCTCTTAGAAAATACTAGAAGGTTTCTAAAACCTATGCCACTTGCTGCTTCTAGATGTGTTAACTATATCACTATTAATAGCTGGAGTCTTAATCAGACAAGCGCAGAGCACGAGCACAATATATGCTCTATCCTTTTCTCCACCTAAATAAAGTAATAAGCAATTTCTGGGACCTGTTTGGCGAAAGCGAAATTATCGTTTTTTCTGAACAGTTTCATCAAAGGGAATTATTCGGAGATTCGTACTCAAATTTTCAAAATATGATGGTATATCGCTATATGTGTCTGAACTGAACATGTTTTATAACTTTCATATATACGAAATGGTATATTAAATTTGTCACGAATAATTTTGAGATTCGCTCTTAACGGAGAAGAGATACCCACCAGTCAGTATATCGAAATGATCGGGATGACGAGCTGAGTTGAGTTAGCCAGGTCTGCATGTCTGTCTGACCGTCCAGCTGTCTGTTTGATCGCAAATTACTCCCTAAATTGTACAGATATCTTGATAAGGTTAAGAGAGCGGGTATAATTTGCGCTCCGGTTAAACATTTTTTGGAACCCGCCGGATCGGACCACTATAGCATATATCGCGACTATAGCATACAACCGATTTTTCAAAAAAGACGATTTTTGTGTATCTTCCTCAATTTATGAGATTGCAGCTTCAAATTACACCATATGCTTCCATATACGAGTATAGCACTTATTTATATCTGAAGAAAAAAGAAGAGATCGGTCGTATATATAGCATATATCACCTATAAACGTTTGTTCCGATAAGAAGCTTCTCGTAATTTCTGTCTCATTTTAACAACTAGCAGCTTCAAGCTTGAACAAATGATTGCAGATATTGTTGTACGAAAAAGTCGTAGAGATCGGTCGCATATATATATATATATATATATAATATATATACTATGTAAACCGATTGTTCAGATAAGGAACTTTTCGTAATTTCTTCCACATTTTAATAGAAGCATCAAATTTTATAAAGTACTTACGTATGCGTCATATATAGTTCAGATAATTGATTCATAGTAATAGCTAACTCATATAGGCAACAAGAAAGATGAAACTAAGTGTGAGGCTTGCCGATCGGTTTTTGAATAGCTTAGGTACATCTGTACTATTTGTATAACTCATCTTATATAGTAGATTTTTGGGATAAGACAGTGGCCTTATTTGTTTATTTTTAATTGTTGCCTTTTAGTTTTGGGGATAGATAGTGAACATTTTATTTTCAATACCCTCTAATGTACAAAAATACTCGGATACCATAAAAAGATTACTCATACGCAGTGGGACACTTTTAAATTTATTTCGACGCCAACATGGCAGTGGCGCTATTACTGCCTGAATGGAATTGCGGCAAATGTGGTAAAGGATTTTGTGCATATTTATGATTTACAAGAAGATTTAAATAGTCAGTCGGCTTATAATTTACAATTTAAAATAGCGCAATGGTAAACCAAGAGTGGCAAAAGGAAAAGGCAAAAATTTTTTTTTTTTGTTGGCTTATACCAACTTAACCCAGATAGCGTGTGAAGATGTCCTTGGACATACACTCACCATCGGCCAACTTTTGGCCGCGCAAGACAGGTGCCCGTTCAAGGGGATAGGTTGTTTATTTCAAAACTTTTTAAATTTAATTGTCACAAACTTCTAATCTATTTAAGTACAATATTGACATTGCGGGCGCGGTCGTAGTGTGGTGGCGATATGTCTTACACAAAATAGTTTACACAATTTTTTAACCCCTCAAAAGTGGTCTGACAAGGTCTCCGAGTGTCCTGAAAAGCTTATCAGCTAAAATGCATCCTCGAATATGTAGATACCATGTAGGAAAAATATCTAGTCCTGAACTGTTGCATTGCTAGTACATTCGGAACCATTACTACCGCGCCCTATATCTCTTTTACGTGCATTTAACTGGGAAATTTTACATGGCGATGTCCTAGGATGTGAAAATTGTTCCCCGCTGTAGTAGCTTTTCTGTAGTTCCGAGCTAGTTAAAATTCTGTGAAATGTGTACCCCTACTGCCTTATAATAAAATGCAACATACAAAAATTAGAACAAAATACCGAACTAAATCTGATATAATAGTGAACAAGCATTGGTTATAAAGCACTTCTATAAATCCAATGGTATTAAGCTCTTGAAAGCGCGCCTAAAAGTATTCCACATAATTAGGAATAAAAACATACAGAATTAGTATGTACCTAATGGTGTATAAAAAACAAGCAATACTTAGAGACCAATTGCAAAGCGAGCAGCGGGGCATTCATATGGCTGAGCGAATAAAGGCCTTTACACTAGTATGAAGTATGAATGTTGGAGATTTCGAGTTCAATACTCAGCTCCCGAGGAGCTAGCTGATGAAGAAGTGAAATTTAGAAACGTGTCCTAGTAATCATCGCCGTTTGTAAGCTTTGTAATTTTTTATAATTTTTTTTCCGTCATCGAAATAACCTCGTAATCACCTATCTCGGTTTCACGGTAGTTCCTTTTAACTTCTTTTCTCGGTTCACTTAAGTACTTGCATTCGCTGGATGCTGCTGCTCACGTACGCAGCATGTCCCTGTAGGTACTATCCTTATTTGCGAAAGCGGTGCGATATTGCTTATTACACCAGTTATTTTTCTATCCCACCATACCCACATCGGGGGTGAGTAGTGAGCAAGAAGTGTGCTTCCCGTGCTAGGTTAGTCGAAGGTTACTCTCAGTGCACTGTATGCCATTCTGCACATTCCACCTGTAGATCTGGTAGCAAAGAACATAGCGTTAACAATTGCAACCAGGCTCGGTTCCTCGAGGCAGCTTGAGCGCTGACCATACGGCCATAGTAGTTTAGCGTCATCAATCACAAAACGAACAGACTACCTGATTCCCTACCTGCGCTACGATGGCGATCTTAAGGCCACAATAGAGGTGGACGGTTGGCGTAAGGGTGCTCAAATGGCGGACGAGGCGATACATGTGTACACAGATGTTTCCAAAGTAGTGGAAGGAGTAGGGTCTGCGGTATACTGTGCTGATCTGGAAATAAACAGATCCTACAGGCTACCGGATTACTGTAGCTTTTTTCAAGCGGAAATATTAGCCGTAACCAAAGCAGTAGAAACCCTGGAAGAGAATAGCTTAAGCTACAACCGTGTTAACTTTTATATTGACAGTCAAGCAGCAATTAAGGCAATAATCTCGCATAGCACAGCACCCAGATGCGTGTTAGGGTGTAAGCGGTCTCTGGAGAGAATCGGGACAGGGAGAAGCATACATCTGTATTGGGTCCCAGGGCATATGGGTATAGAAGGGAATGAAAAATCGGAATAACTGGCTAAAAAGGGCGCATCCCGTGAAGCTTGTTCCGTAGACGTCCCAATTTGACTAGACGAAATTAAGCGAAGGCGAGAGGTGCACATGATCGACCAAGCAGGAAAGGCGTGGGTTCAAGCGCGGGGCTGTAAAATGTCGAAGATTATGTGTAGGTCTTACAACCTTAGGCTAACAAAGTTGCTTCTATCATTAAAAAGAGAGGAATCTAGACTCGTGACGGGTATTCTGACTGGACACTGCCTTCTGGCGTCACATGCCTTTAAATTAGGTTTGATCAGTGATAGCAGATGCAGGAAGTGCGTGCTGGAGGAGGAAACGATTGAGCATTTTCTGTGCTCGTGCCCTGCGCTTGCCAGGCTAAGACCCCATCTATTAGGAGTGATACAGCTTTCAGATCTAGAAGCAGCAAGTGGCTTAAGTCCTAGGAAGCTTCTAGTATTTGCCAAGAGGACGGAGTTATTTTATAACATAGGTCCTGGTTTTTGATAGGGGTTTTCAGTTTGGTCGTTAAAACAAACTTCTGGTAACTTTACGGACTCAATCAGTCTATGTGACGTCCTCATGGACCGGTCAGTTCAACCTTACCTAACGTACTCTCAGTGAGAGGGTGTGAAAGCTAAGTGGAGAAATCATCAGCTGGCTGGTTGATCAACCTCATTCAGCCATTACTTCCCCTTACACACCACCCTCTTTAGTCTGCATTATATGAGCAAGCGAGGAATCCTTGTGATAAATGAAGACAAAATGAAGTATTTGCTCTCACAAAGGAAGCATTACCTCATTTTCCCCTTAACAGCCACCTCACTGTTTGCAGCTATATATTTGAAGCTGTTAAAGATTTTGTCTATCTGTGACCCAGCACTTATAGCGAAAACAATGTCAGCATAGAAATAAATCACTAAATCAATCCTTTTAACATAAATTAAAATAAATATAAGGCGTGATAATCTCTAATGGGATTTTGGGCCGAGCTTCGTTTCCAATTTGCGTCACGCCCCTTTTAATTTTCCCGGGAATCGGACGGACGGGAGCTACATGTTTTACACCGACTCTAAACGCCAAATTGCTTGCCAAATCATTGCCAAGGGGCAGCAACCTCGCTTAAAAAAACTTCCTTCTTATCCAAAAAACTTGTTTCTACAATTTTGATATTCCAAAGGCGGAAAACAAAAATTTGAACAATGGCCCCACTTACACAATACCCATTACCCCTTGAACTTATACCTAAACTATCTAAATCCCTTACGTCCGAGTACTATCACACAAAATATGCAACCAATCCTCGCACACAGACTCACACGCATATTCACTCGTTTCACTCAAGCTCCTCTTGTGCGAAAACGTATTTAGAGAACTATGACCTGTTATCAAAAAACCCAGACTCAGTTAAAATCTGAAGTCTAGATACTTTGCCACTTATCAGTAACCTCTTTTTAAATAAAAACCATCTCTCTACATCAATGCCGGTTATACAATCATCCCGCGACAAAGACATACTCAAACCCATTTTCAACCTGAAAGTGATAGCTCCAAGTATCACCAGGTCAAAAGGTGGTTCACCAGAGTCGGATTAACCCTCAACGGGGCCCTAGGCAACCATCAATTTAGGGGTTTTTTTTCCGTCCTTTCTTTTTCGATTAAAAAATACAAACTTATATATATCTTTCATAAAAATTTTATTGTCACAATGTAATAATATCAATAAAATTACAATCTATATTTTAAACATGTCATTTTCTATATTTGTTTTCGGCAAATTTATCAATTATATCATCAACATCGATTTTGTTCAATAAATCTGCCTCAATGCAAAGTATATCTAACATCTCGAGTCGCTCTTGTCCATTCTTTTTAATGGCGAAAGGATCGTTCGGCAGAACAATTTGTGAACATTAATGGTAAAAAAATCCGAAGAGCCATTTTTGTGTTAGGAAATACATCGGCTAATTGTTCTTCCATTAGAATCTTATACAAATGATTATGAGTGTTTTGTGCATCAGTTTATCTGGAGTTCAAGTAACTTTGGAATTGTTTCATTTCAATGAAAAATTCTTCCAAATCTCTAGAATAAAAAAAAACTAAGTAATTTATAGCTACGTGGATGCCTCCATCACTTAGAGAAAAGTTGATGAGAAATGCAAATCTCTCCGAAACTTCCATATACACTTTCGCACGTGGTTTGATTTCACTCTGAAGATTGTCGATGATTTCGAGGAAGAAAAGGCTTTGAAGAGATTTACAAGGTATAACGAAACCGCTGTCGCCTTATCCGTCCTGATGTCGCGTTGTTTAAAATTTTCCCAAATTATTAAATAAAAAATAATTGTTTTGTTTCTTCCCCGAAATCAATGAACTTTTTACGGAATGAAACTAAACTCTCTTCTAACAATTCGCACAAAAAAGCACACGTTTGCAAATCTGCTTTTTCACTTTGCAGTGACTTAATCACTGAACCCATAGCAGTCAAAATAGAGTTTCACAACATTCATTTCATTCATCATCAGCAATGATTTCTAAAGCCTCTAATATGATATCAAATCAATCGTAAACTGCATTCGTCGCATTCGAATGTGCTTCCCAGCGTGTAGTTGACAATGCCTTCAAGGTTTTCTCATCGTTTATTTTATTTTTTAATACGTCCCAACGAAAGGTGGAAGTGGAAAAAAAAATTATATAATGTCTCCATAATGGCGAAAAAATCTACAGCATAAAAACCGCACTTCACAGCACGCTCTCCAAACAAATTAAGGGAATGCGCGGGACAGGGAACATAGATCGCATTCTCATTCTAACTCAATATTATTGCTGGCACACCTTTATACTTTCCGGACATGTTTAATGCGTTGTCATATGATTATCCTCTACAATTTTGAATATCTAAACCACAGCCTTCAGTGAAACTTTAAAGTTTGATTCGATAGACTTTCACCAGTATGACCTTCAAACTGAAGAAAAGTTTTAAAACTTTTTATACCTTTCATGAAAATGAAATGGTATATTAATTTCGTCACGAAACCCAAAATTGGAAGTCCTTAAAGGAAAATAGATAGACCCAACATTAAGTATACCGAAGTAATCAGGATGAAGAGCTGAGTTGATTTAGCCATGTCCGTCTGTTTGTTTGTATGTAAACTAGTCCCTCAATTTTAGAGACGTCTTGATAAAATTTGGTGAGCGGGTGTAATTGGGTGTCCGATTAGACCTTTGTCTGAACCGGCCGGATCGGACCACTATAGCATATATCCTCCATACAACCGATTTTTCAGAAAAAGACGATTTTTGTCTTATCTTACTCAATTTAACAGATTGAAGCTTCAAACTTCGCCATATAATTTCGTATATTGCACATATTGTTGCCTGAAAAAATTGATGAGATCGGTCGTATATATAGTATATATACCCCACAACCGCTTGTTCAGATAAGAAACTTTTCGTAATTACTGCCCTATTTTAAAAGCTAGCGGCTTCAAATTTCAACGAATGCTTACGTATATAGTATATATTGTTGTCTGAAAAAATCATAAAGATCGGTGGTATATATAGTATATATATGGTGGTATATATAGTATATATATATAGTATATATATATATATATATTCGCAATTTTAGCCCCATTTTAACAGCTAGAAGCTTCAAATTTCACCGAATGCTTACGTATATGGCATATATTGTTGTCTGAAAAAATCATAGAGATCGGTTGTATATATAGTATATATCTCATTCAACCAATTGTTCAGATAAGAAACTTTTCGCAATTTCTACCCCATTTTAAGCTTCAAATTTCACCGATTGCTTACGTATATAGTATATATTGCTGTGTCAAAAAATCATAGAGATCGGTGATATATATAATATATATATGATGGTATATATAGTATATATATAGTATATATATTTTTTTTTGCCATTTCTGCAATTTTAACAGCTATAAGCTTCCAATTTCACCAAATGCTTACGTGTATAGCATATATTGTTATTTGAAAAAATCATAGAGATCGGTTGTATATATATTATATACCCCATATAAACTGTATTTTTTTTTTTGCCCCTTTTTTACGGCTAGAAGCTTCAAAATTCATCAAATTTCATCAAATAGTTACGTTTACGTCATATATTGTTGAAATACGTGATTCGTAGTCATAGTTTTTACACGCAGACCACAAAAAACCTGAAACTTTGCATCTTCACACAAAGTATCTACCTATTTTTTATTTTATATTTTTCTTAAAAATCGTTTAGGTATGTAGATCTGTTCATTATATATTTCTTATCTTATACATCCGATTATTCGGAGATTACGAACGGCATAAGATTATTGTTCAGCCCCATTCATGAAAGGTATGAAGTCTTCGGCACAGCCAAAGACAGTCCCGTCCTTACTTGTTTATTATTCAATATACTCTCCTTTCACTTCGATACACTACTTTGCACGATCATAAAATTTGCCAACTGAGCCGGAAATGTCCTTTTGTCGCCTTTTGAATGCGGCCAATTGAGTTTTATTTATTTGAGTACAATTTTTTTTTATTTCTGATCATATTTTTCATTCACTCTCTAGAATTTTATGTTTGTAAGAAAATCTTAGAAGTCTTTTTCATTTTTCGTGGGCCCCCTAAAATCGGGGCCCCAATCAGCTGCCTATTCTGCCTACTTGTTAATCTGGCCCTGGGGTTCGCACATAAAAACTTGCATCGCATCCGACGATATAGTGCGACGCACTGGTAAACATGCCAACAAGCATCCACCTTTGTATACTAAGGATATGCCTTAGACTATGAGCAGTAGTAACCGTTCGATACCATATTGCATCCATACCATACGATAAACTGTACAAACAGCACATCGACTCAAGTCTCAGTTTCTTATAAGGCGACGCAACTTCCCTCAACATTTTTTCAATCAAACAAATTAGGTTAGATCTAATAAAGACCTCACAAGGACTGAATGTATCCATAGTCTTACCGAAATTTGTTTTACGGCCAACCCCAGTCAGGTTCCAGAACTATGTTACAGAATCACTCCGTCCTCTTGGCAAATACTAGAAGTTTTCTAGGAGGTAGCTTAATTGCTGCCTCTAAATCTGGCAACTCTGTCGCCCCTAATAGCTGGAGCCTTGACCAGGCGAGCGTAGGACACGAACACAGAACGTGCCTGACTGTTAATTCATGCAGCTCACACTTCCTACACCTGCTGTTACTGACGAGGCATGACTTATAAGCAGGTTACGCCAGAAGGCAGTGTCCAGTTAGTATGCCCATCGTGATCCTTACGTTTTCCCTCTTGAGAGATATGAACCACTTTATGAGTCTAATAGCATAGTTTTTGCATTTAATCTTGGAAACTGTGTAGCCCCGCGCTTTTGTCCACGCCTTTCCTGCTTGATGGATCATATGCAGATCCTGTCTCCTTTTGATTCCTCCCAAACGGTTTGGGACGTCTATCGTGGATTCAGCGACTGTTCCACCCTCTTTTGCCAACCCATCGGCCTTTTCATTACCTTCTTTCCTTTTATGACCGGGAACCCGGTTCGGCCTAAGCGAAGTTTTTCCAATGCTTCTTTGCATTCCAGTACACTTCTTGATGAAGTACTGTGTGAGATTACCTTAATCGCCGCTGGACTATAAATATATATATTGACGCGACTGCAGCTTAAGCAAGCCACCTTCAGGATGTCTTCTGCTTTCTACACGGCCATAATTTCTGCCTGAGACACGCTGCAGTAATCTGGGAACCTGTGGGATCTACTTATTTCTGGATCGACGCAGCGGCAAACGGCAGACCCAACCCTTTCCGTTAACTTGGAGCCAACGGTATACACGTGAATAGTATGTTCTGTTATTTGTGCACCCTTGAGGTAACCGTCTGGCTCAATTGCAGCCCCCATAACTCTTTCGAAGCTAAGGCACGGGACCATATACTCCGATATTAGATGGCGCTATACTCCTATATCCATACTTCCTGCACTCAAGCTGTCCCGATGACTTAAGCCTTGTGGCAGTGGCTAACATGCTTTTTTAGCCATTAGGTCTGGAGGCGGGATGTATAGAATGATATGCAATGCTGCTGTCGTAGTTTGGAATACAATTCGTTCTCTCCCCCTATTGTCAGCCCGAGGTACTTCGCCTGAGTCACATATCCAATACTGACCCCACCTACACGACCAACCAATGACGACTCCGGGACAACATTGTCACAGTTTTGCCACACCAACGTGAGCGCCCCAGTTAGCCACTACTTCGCATAATGAGTATTTATATGATAGCACAATGCTTGTTTTATTTTGGCTTCAGCTAACTGTTTAGCAAAACTCGGCTTGTTACTATCGGAATTAGCAGCTGTTTCTAAAACCACTATTTTAGTGTTGTTTTATTATTATTTTTTTTTTTGTTTTATGAAGAATATAGACGAACATCTCTTGATACAGAGGAAAGTCAACTATTTTTTCTCAAAACTATTATTTTTTGTAGTGTCGAAGAGCAAAATATCATCTGCATTAGAGCAAAACTTTAAACTTTTGGAAGCCGCACACTTTGACCTTTAGACTCAAGTATTCTTGCTCTTTCTTTCCACCTTTTGACGTCAGTTGCCTTTTAAAATGGCTTGTATAGGGGCATGTTGGAATTTCTTGCAGTATAATAAATTGTCCGATATCAATAGCCGCTGGCAGCCTTACAACAAAAAAATACAAACAAACATGCAAAACAAGCACAAATTTTGATCACAACAAACACAAACGTTGCTGCCCACCCAAAAGTCATCTCCAACTTATTTCCTGCTTGTCTATTGTACATCCGATTTGGTGCAGGAAAATAGAACTTTTGAAATCATGTGAAACAGTAAACTTCAACACAAAAAGATGATAAAAAAATTTTAAGGACTACCTTTATATAAATGGACCAAAAAATAGAAGGAAATTTTTCCTTTAATACAGACATAGTCTTGTTGAATTTTAACTGAAAAGCTTTAACAATAGCTCTTGTAAAAGAATTTTGGGATTTAAAATTATAAAGGTAGAGCGCGTGTTTAAATTTTAAATAATCAATTAATTAATCCCAAGTATATGGTTTGCCTTAAATTGAAAGATTGCATACGCCTGAGAGTCTAAAAGAATCGTGGTGAAAGTCGCGTTCGCCTAAAAGTATGCCAGGGCGTGCATTGAGTTGGGCATTCAACGAGGTGGATTTCTACAACGCCTGCAACACTCAGGAGGCTAGCCATGAAGGTATGGCGCAATCTTCTAAATAATTCGACTTATGCGTTACGTGGCTCAAATGTTTGGATCAAACATTGCACTGTCACCGAGTTTTAAATTATATTTCAGGCTTAAAGTCGGTAGATATCCAGGAAGTTAGTTAAAAATCGATTGCAAGATTCCCAGTTTAAAAAAAGTTGTCTCAATATCTCGATCCATGCGCCACCTAGCGGGAATTTTTTGATCAAATATTGCATTGTCACCGTGTTCTGACTTACGGCTCAAGTGTCATATCTCCAGTTCACCGGGAAGTTACTCAAAAATCGATTGCAATATTTCCCTCGTTTTTCCAGGATTTGTAGTTATCTCACTTAGCGCTCCACCTAGCGGAATCTTATTTTCTGCAGATTGTATTGTCACCGAGCCTCGAACTGTGTGCTAAGTTACAAGTCTCTAGGTAACCCGGAAGTTAGTTAAAAATGGATTGAAAGATTCCCAAATTAAAATTAATTTTCTTAATATCTGAATCCATGCGCCACCTAGCGGAATTTTTTTGACAAAATATTGCATTGTCACCGGGTTCCGACTTACCACTCAAGTTCCATATCTCCAGGTCACCGGGAAGTTACTCAAAAATCGATTCTCGATTCGTCTGCCACCTGGCGGCATTTTGTTTTCCACGAATTGTAGTGCCATCGACTCGCAAACTATGTGCTAAGTTTCAAGTCTCTGGATCAGCGAGAAGTTAGTTAAAAGTCGATCGCAAAATTTCCATTTTAAAATTAATTTTCTGTATATCTCGATCCGTGCGCCACCTAGCGGATTTTTTTTCACTTGCGTTGCAATGTCTCGCAGATATGAACTATGTTCTAAGTATCAAGTGTCTAGCTCAACGGGAAGTTACCGAAAAAGACTTTTCCGTGGGTCAAAAATTCGCATGGAAATGAGGGGACAAACATGAAAGCGACTTAATAGCCGTGTTTTTTTTTACACGTAAACATCTATACGCTTAAACTTTATATGGACTGCTAAGCGTCAAACTTTAAATACACCTCTGAAATTGCTGCGCATAAAATGTGTACTACTAAATTTCAATACGCATTATACTCAGATGTAACTGAAATATGTGTTTTTATTTCACCCTCTACACTAATTCTATGTATTCTATGTGTGTCCACAATTCATCGCAACTGATTTAGCTATATGGCCATCAGAGGGTTGTGTCTCCGCTTTTCGGTGCACCCTGTGGCTGCAGCTAGTTATTTAACCACTGCCGCTAGATGGGTCTCCTAAGCATTATCTAAGCGAGGATAGGCGTTTTTTTTCACGCGCACACGTATAAAAATAAAAAAAATAAAATAAAAAATAAATGTAAGGCGCGATAACCTCCGAAGAGATCTAAGGCCGAGCTTCTCTTCCAATTTGCGTCGTGCTCCTATTGATTTTCCCTACAAATCGGCCGGACGGGACCTACATGTTTTATGCCGACTCCGAACGGCATCTGCAAGGCAGATGAGTTTTCCCTGAGAGCTTTTCATGGCAGAAATACACCCGGAGCGCTTGCCAAACACTGCCGAGGGGCGACTCCGCTTAGAAAAATTTTCTTCTAATTGAAAAACCTTATTTCTAAAACTTTGTTGTTGCTTTGCCCGGGGTGTGAACCCAGGGCATACGGTGTGGTAGGCGGAGCACGCTACCATCACACCACGGTGGCCGCCATATGCCACACGTAAACGTATACGCGTGTATAAAAAAACACGGCTAATATAAAGGTAGAAAAAAACCAAACAAGTTGAACATTTTTAAAGCCGTCCCCAAAAAATATTTGAGCCCAAAAAAAAAAAACAAAAAAAACAAGAAAACAAACAAATCAACAAACCAAATAAGCAGAAAAACTACATTTTACCCATCCCCTTCATAACCTCTGTTGGGTCAGGCTATGTGTTTGTTTTAGCAGCCAACTAGACGCCGCTCATTTGGCAAAAGGGTGTATTTTTCGCACATTTATCCGAGCATGGTTAACCCCAAAGTTATAACTATGTATTATATGTGAAAAATTACATACATACATACATACAAATGTTCTCAGGCATTAGTAACGGCGTATGTACCTACAAATGGACGTTTCTCTGCAAAAAAACCGTGCAACTAATGCCTAAAGAGATCAGTATCCGATCTATCTCTTTTTTCTTCATTTGAGCATAACTGATCCCCTTTAGTCCCTTTCGGGTACAGTTGGGATTAATCAGTTCGAAATATATGTAGGCCATTTTAAGATATATTAAAAAAAAACGGCAACGAAATGTATTATGTGTTCGAAATATGAGCCAAATCGGACCACAAATACGATTTTTGTGAATATCTCGATCCCTGCGCCGCCTAGCGGGGATTTTTTTCATAGGTCGCTTTCTATTCTTGTATGTATTATGCGTTCCAAATATGAGCCAAATGGGACGACAAATACGATTTTTGTGAATATCTCGAACCTTGTGCCACTTAGCGGCGATTTTTTCACAGTTCGCTTTCTATTCTTGCATGTAATATGTGTTCCAAATATGAGCCAAATCAAACCACAAATATGATTTTTGTGAATACCTCGATCCTTGCGCCACCTAGCGGCGATTTTTTCATAGGTCGCTTTCTTTTCTTGTATGTATTATGTGTTCCAAATATGAGCCAAATCGAACCACAAATATGATTTTTGTGAATACCTCGATCCTTGCGCCACCTAGCGGCGATTTTTTTTCCTATTACTGCATTGTCAACGGGTTCTGAACTACATTCCAAGTTTCAAGCTTGTAGCTTGTCGGAAAGTTACTACGGCCGGCCGTCCACCCTGTCAAGTCAAGCTAAATAAAACCGTTTAAAGAGCGTTTAAAAATGCGGAACCCTATACCGAACCTACTAGGACTTAAAGACTAAGCCGAAGTTAGGGTTAAATTTTCAGAGAATATTTTTTATTCATTTTTGAAAAGCGCGCGAACAACTTACATCAGATAGATTTGGTGGCTTGGCGAACACTTCTATTGTGTTTGTCATTAAAAATGCGACTGGTAACTATTTGAGTCCTTATTGAAACGGAAAGGGACTGGTCTTCATATCTTCCCATATGTGTACAAAGGGGATTGGTCATATCGATCCCTTTTGGGTATATATAGGGGGCAATTAGTCTCTTCATAGGACATGCTCAAACAAAAGGGAACAGTTCAACTCATACAAAGAGATCGAAACTGGCATTAGTCGCATATTCCTTAACGACTAATCGTATTTTAACAGGGTTGCTATGCGAACAACGCTGCTGTGGGATTGTAGAACACATTTTATTGGGAAAACTCAATTGGGGTTATCTGTTTTGTTGTTGTTGTTGATGTGAGTGCTGTGGTTGCATCAAAAGCAAATTGGTATCTCTAAAATCAGAACTGAAGACTCAAATAATCAACATCAAGTAAACGTAGCTAACCAAATTGAGGTCAAGTTTTAGACAATTTGTGGAGGACGAAATCAAAGATAAATAAGGAATGAACCAAATTTTTAAGCTATTGCATAGATTTTATCGCGGTATTGGCGACTAAATAAAAAAAAACCGTAACGGATATTTGTCAAAAAAGATCCGAAAAGGCTCGAAAAGATTCGAAAACGTTCGTAAAGGTTCGGTGTTAGCAACAGGCCAAATACATAATATTGGATCTCTATCATAATCAGCGGTGGGCAGATTACCAAATTGAGAATGTGTTAGTAAACACGAACGCGTAGCGAGCACGAAAGCAAAATCAATTATTTATTTAGTTTGATTTCAATGCTTGAACGTTGAAGATGTGTCACACGCCCTCTTTGGTACTCTGTTTTAAGCGCACGTGCGACACCTCCTCACCGTACGACCATCGAAATCAAACTAAAAGAGCTGTCGTTGATTTTCACGAAGTAGCCATTGTGCTATCGCTTACAAGCCAACCTAATAAAACCGCACTGCGTTTTTTTAGCGCACGCAAACAACCGGCGTTTTTTGCCCTAACCCAAATAAACATGCGTTGCGACAATGTAAAGCATGTGTGCAAACGTCAAATATAAATGTCACGCAGAACAAAAATTGGAAATCGAGTTAGGTTTTCACGCAGCAAATACAATTTGAGTTGCTCTCATACAAGTTGTATGTGCATGAGACATTTTTGACAGAAAATGACTTGCGTGCGTTTATATTAGGTTGGCTTGTTAGCACGTGCTAAGCTTACACCCACTCCGGATCATAAAGTTAAAGTTAAAGTTAAAATTAAAGTTAAAGTTAAATTTAACTTTATGTTAAAGTGAATGTTAAAGTTAAAGCGAAAGTTAAAGTTAAAAATAAAGTTAAAGTTAAAGTGAAAGTTAAAGTCAAAGTTAAAGTTAAAGTTAAAGTTGAAGTTAAAGTTAAAGTTAAAGCGAAAGTTAAAGTTAAAAATAAAGTTAAAGTTAAAGTGAAAGTTAAAGTTAAGGTTAAAATTAAAGTTAAAATTAAAGTCAAAGTTAAAGTTAAAGTTAAGGTTAAAGTTAAAGTTAAAGTGAGTGTTAAAGTTAAAGTTAAAAATAAAGTTAAAGTTAAAGTTAAAGTTAAAGTTAAAGTTAAGGTTAAAGTTAAAGTCAAAGTAAAGTTAAGGTTAAAGTTAAAGTTGAAGTTAAAGTCAAAGTCAAAGTTAAAGTTAAAATTTAAGTTAAAGTTAACGTTAAAGTTAAAGTGAATGTTAAAGTTAAAGCGAAAGTTAAAGTTCAAAATAAAGTTAAAGTTAAAGTGAAAGTTAAAGTTAAAGTTGAAGTTAAAGTTAAAGTTAAAATTAAAGTTAAAGTTAACGTTAAAGTTAAAGTGAATGTTAAAGTTAAAGCGAAAGTTAAAGTTAAAAATAAAGTTAAAGTTAAAGTGGAAGTTAAAGTTAAGGTTAAAGTTAAAGTTAAAGTCAAAGTTAAAATTAAGGTTAATGTTAAAGTTGAAGTTAAATTTAAAGTTAAAGCAAAAGTAAAAGTTAAAGTTAAATTTAAAGTTAAAGTTAAAGTGAATGTTAAAGTTAAAGCGAAAGTTAAAGTTAAATTTAAAAACAAAGTTAAAGTTAAAGTTGAAGTTAAAGTTAAAGTTAAAGTGAATGTTAAAGTTAAAGAGAAAGCTAAAGTTAAAGTTAAAAATAAAGTTAAAGTTAAAATGAAAGTTAAAGTTAAAGTCAAAGTCAAAGTTAAAGTTAAGGTTAAAGTTAAAGTTAAAGTTAAAGTTAAAGTTAAAGTTAAAGTTAAATTTAAATTTAAAGTTAATGTTAAAGTTAAAGTTAAAATGAATGTTAAAGTTAAAGTTAAAGTTAAAGTTAAAGTGAATGTTAAAGTTAAAGTGAAACTTAAAGTTAAAAATAAAGTTAAAGTTAAAGTTAAAGTGAAAGTTAAATATTAACTTCTCATTTATTCAAAAAAGTAAAAAATTTGTTTTCTTATCGGTCACCACGCTTAAAAAGGTTAACTTGAATTAATATCAAAGACAAAACTTGAATTAATATCAAAGAAAACAAAATGTTGCACAAATATTATAATTGCATAAGTTGATAATATGCAATAGCTTTACCGCGGCAGTCCCCGAGTGCCACACGTCCTTTTTTTAAGCTTTTGAGCACGAGTATTTGTCTTTCAGTGTATAATTTTCAATTAAGCTCATTACTACTAGACCCCTGCTGACTCATATTGAATCCTTAAGTCTACGTTGCATGGTTGTATCTATTAGACAAAAAGCCTTAAAATAAAAAAGCTTATTAGTTTTGTCTGACAACTATTTTTATGAATTTTTTATTTTAATGGCTATTTAGGTCATTTTTACTCTAAAGTAGATGCATTAACTGTTTTCTTATAGAACTAGCAATTCACGCTGACAGTCAAGCGGCAATAAAAGCCCTCCAAGCCAAGAACACTTCATCGAAACTAGCAATAGAACGCATACATACTCTAACCGAACTTGAATCGCGGTGCAAGACAGCTGTTGCATGGGTCCCAGGTCACAGCTCTGTACCCGGGAACTGTGCAGCCGATGAACTAGCGAGGAAGGCTACTGAACAAATAGAGATAAGCCAGCTGAATGACATTGCTCCCCCTCGTGCTGTGTGCTAATACTGGCTCACATCATTTTTTACCATGAAGGCAACTTCCAGATGGACGCCGGAACCCACATGGGTGGTGTCCAAACAAACCCGGCCTCGCATAAATGAGAACCGAACTAGGTTCCTTATTAGCCTCAACGGCCTCTCCCTAGGTCCACTGCTGGGGATAGTAAGGGACCATTGCCTGATGGGAATACACGGCGAACGCATTGAAATTCCAACCAATAATTTTTGTCGAAGCTGCAGGGATGAAGAGGTGATAGAAAGCGTCGAGCACTTCCTCTTTAGATGACCTGCTCTGGCCAGTATACGTATGGAACGCCTTAATAAGCATTTCATCGACTGCTTAGCAGAATTTGGCACTGCCGAAATCGAAAACATCTACGCTACATCCGAAGGACAAATTGGTTCAACTTCTTACACATCTAAAAGAGAAAGCGCAATAGGCCACATGGTGGTACCACAATTGGCCAACCTGCCTAAGTGTGTCTCTCACATTGCTGGGAGGCAGCCACTTTAACCAAACCTAACCTAGAGTTGGTAGCCCGTATGTTGTCATAACAAAGCTTGCCATCTCAAAAAGCATGGTTGATCTTCATGAACTGCCACAAGCAAGATTTGCAATGCTTAACCTTACAGATTTAAATTTCCGTGGAGGCTTTGGATATACATATTAAAGAACCTCCTCAGACGTTTTATTCCATACCCCAAACGAATTACGAATCGCACCACCTAGGTAAGAGAATTTCTCTCTTGCTAAAGTAATGCATTCGCTGGAAATGATAATCGGAGGTGCATCATGTTTCGCATCTGACAAGCTCACTTATGTCGTTTCCTTTTCTAAAAAGGAATGTGAATCTGTTGGTTCTTCTAACTTCTCTTGCGAGTTTGTAGAATCCGTTCACAAAATATTCCACACTGAATAAGATAATGGTACCCCTTACTAACAAAATCAGTATTTTTGCACAGCGCCAGGTAACATATGTAGTTCAAGAGCTAGAATTTAAGAGTGCAGTATCAGGGGAATATTTTTTCCACAGAAGAAATCCCCATTAAAAGATAACATAGAATACAGTATCTCATATAGAAAAGCAATGCGTATATAAAAACAATGCTGTGGCGAATATTAGCAGTTTCGATATATCACTATGCAGCTGGTAATAAATGCTGGACAACGACAATACCATCGCAATCAGATGACGAGGAAAATAGCCACACATACATGTACTCAGCAACAAATAGCACATATTACTCAGTTAATACACACATATCCGTAAAAGGCCACAGTGAATATGAGATGCAGAAGTAAATAAGCAACTAATCGAAAAAGCTGTTTGCGGAAAGTCTAGGACCTGGGAGATATATACGAACAAAGTAACTAAGAGCATAAATGCAGCGGAAGCAAATGTATATTCAATCAAGTTTATTTTAACACGCTATAAGTGAAGAACGCGAGAACATTAAATTACAAGACCTATTACCACAGTAGTGCTGCCAATAATAATACGTGTTTGACTGGTTCAGCTGATGACTCTAACGACGTTGCTGTTGCTGTTTCTGCTAGTGCCGATGCTAGTGCCGATGCTAGTGCGTATACCGATAGTAATTCGATTTTGTGCTCTAATTTAATTAGAAAAGGTAATGAGCCTAACAATATCAAATTTGTAAATTTTAAACTTGGTTTTCTCGGGAACGATTTATATGACCACATTAAACCTTCTTTGCCATCCCGCCCTCCCCACCCCCTGGTTCCATGAGTAACTTGTGGTCGCCAGAGCATCGGCTGTTAATGAAACAGGATTCGCCATGGATAGGTGAGGTTTTAAATTGGGTTGGAGAAGCTATATATTGCGCTGGCAACCCCTTGCGAGGGTTGCCCTACACAACCCCTTGAATCAATTTGGTATTTTAGTCGCCTCTTACGACAGGCATACCTAATAAATAAAATAAATGTAAGGCGCGATAACCTCCGAAGAGATCTAAGGCCGAGCTTCTCTTCCAATTTGCGGCGTGCTCCTATTTATTTTCTCTACAAATCGGCCGGACGGGACCTACATGTTTTATGCCGACTCCGAACGGCATCTGCAAAGCAGATGAGTTTTCACTGAGAGCTTTTCATGGCAGAAATACACCCGGAGCGCTTGCCAAACACTGCCGAGGGGCGACCCCGCTTAGAAAAATTTTCTTCTAATTGAAAAACCTTATTTCTAAAATTTTGATGTTGCTTTGCCCGGGGTGTGAACCCAGGGCATACGGTGTGGTAGGCGGAGCACGCTACCATCACACCACGGTGGCCGCCATACAGGCATACCTACCGTGGGTATATTCTAAGCCCCCTAACCCACTGGGGGTTTCCAAACTGCTAATATGTTCTATCGTATACTGTCACATGACCAGTGTTGGGAGAAGTGCAATTAATTTTGAGTAACAACGCTGCTCGAACTTAAGCGGGATGACATAATTAAAATTTTGTTCGAAGTATTAATGAGACCTTCAATTGTGATGGATTTAAGCATCTTTTTATAGTTCTTATGTTTGTAAAATTAATGGGTTTTAGACGGCTTCTGTAGGAATTTTTAAAATCAGTTTACGTCGCTTCAAATAAAACAACCTTATTACTGTAGACTTTTTGATGTTTTTACAAGAGAATGTGGGGTGACAACCAAGGTGATAGTAAGTATATTGGACTATATTAATTATATTCGGATCGGGGTTAAGACAAATTTTATACGCACAAGTGTAAGGTAACCTTGATTGAATAACGGTTGTACATAATAACATGAAGGAATTGAGAAAGATAGAGATTCCCTTATATCAAAATTTTTGAAATTCGATATATGTCTTAGCTAATTTGAGCTCGGAATGGATTGGTATTCCAAAAACTTGGAAAGCTGACAGATTTAAAAATACTCTAAAAGTGGTAAAACTTGGCGAGTCTGTTAACTTTATGACTAAATCATGTAAATTTAGTAAAAGGTAAAAAGAACATGGACGGAGTACCGCAGATATTTATAGCGATTTCCTCCTCCCCGGTTTGCGATGTCATCGCCTTTTCCATCTCATCTTTACTTCATCTTGGTCGTACGACTATTACGTCAAACCGCAATTACCCACTGGCCTCAAATCATCCAATAGGCACGGTGCGCATAACACCCTGGACTAGGAGGTTAGGAGGTTGGCAGTTCTTGGTCACCGACATCCCGTGGCCCCCTATAAGGCGAAACAGCGTAGATACAGGCCCTAAACCGCTCAGCCCTAAAATCGGGCGCTATAGAGTTCTGCTAAGCCCTTACACCAACGGCAAGGTCTCTCCTATAGTGACGGCTAATATAGGATTGCTCCGAGAATGCTTGGGCTATTAAAATTAATATGTAAGTATGTATGTATGTAAGATATATACATACATATGCAGATAAAGTATTTAAAGATAAAAACTATGATGTAAGTTTAAGTTTCCCTTTTGAATGCTGCTGTTAAGTACTGACACGATTTTTTTTTTTAATTCGGAAAGAAATTAGGTCTAGCCATCTTATTGAAAACTTGTGAAATCTCATGTGTGTAAATTCCTTCTAAATAATGTTAAAATTACTGAAAAAAACCTCACTAAAAAGCATTGAGCATTTCACTACCTCTAATCAAAATTATTTATTTTAAATTTTAACGCTCACACAATATAGCTACCAAAATCTAATGAAAAGCTTCACCAAAAAACCGCCCACTTTAAAAAATGTTTATGCGGATTGAGTAACTTCCAAGTAGACACAGTGCCAAATTTTAAGATAAAAGCTGCATTGGGTACTGAAAAAACACTAAAAAATTGAATGGTAACATGTGAAAATATAATATGTGTCCAACTATGGTATTGTAACGAATTTAGTGCAATTCCGCTTATTTGCAACCTTCTGCTAACGTTCGAATCACTAAACTGTTGAATAAATAACTCCAATAATCAATAATGCAAAATGGTCTTTATTAGACTACTTCTACAATAACACTTCTGCTTCTCAACAGATAGCGTGCTTAAATCAAATTGATTCCATGCCTCAGCTGGCGTTGCCTTTATACTCTTCGGTTTCCTCGTTTGCTTATTTCTAGGCGTTTATAGAATTTACTATTGTTTACCAGCTATGAACTCACCAGCTATAACTACAGATGCACGTTATAGCTTCTCGTATGCGCGTGTGTATGTGAGTCATACTTCCATCGATGATTGCCTACTTTTGGGATTATCTCAGATATATGCATGTGTTTGTGTGTTTCTCTCCGCTGCTTGTATGGACATATGTGTAGACATAATGATTAATTTGTTTACGTACATACAGCTTGCTTGTGGCAGCTTGCTTTATTGTTGTTGTGGCATTATTTACTTATTTTCAGATTAGTGATATGAGTATCACTTAGTGTCACTAGTATTAGTTACACTGCCCTCCACCTAAGTCTGATGGTCCCGATCAGACAAATTTCCCGATCTAAACGCCGCCAGCCTTTCCAGATTAACCACTTTCATTTGGTTCGTGGTTTACCAATGGTTTGTATGCGGTAAATTATATCGTTGATCCGTTTTACAACTTTGTATGGGCCTTCCCAGTTACACTGCAATTTCGGGGACAAACCTTTTTTCCGTTGTGAGTTGTATAACAGCACCAAATCTCCTTCCTGAAAACATTCCGAATTAATTGCTTTATCGTATCTGGCTTTCATCTTTTCACTCATAATCTTTGTTCGTTGCCTTATCAGATCGTGTATTTCTCTCAGTTCTTCTTTCAAAACACCAGTGGATTTCTTAACATTTCTCTCCTCATCGGCATCTATCCCAAACTTCAAATCAGCTGGCAGTCGAAGGTCATTGCCAAAAATTACTTTTGCATGGGTTTGGTCCGTTTTCGCATGCATTGCTGATCGTTAAGCCATCAAGAATAATGGTATGCAGGTATCCCACTCTTTACGGAACTTGTCCAATACTTTCCTTAAATGCTCCTCCAATGATCTATTGAATCGTTCTACCATACCATCGGACTGAGGATGCAATGCAGTTGTCCGTGTTTTTCGAATGCCCATGATTTACACATTTCCTAGAACACAGCTGATTCGAAATTCCTGCCTTGGTCAGAATGTAACTCCATTGGTACACCATACCTTGCAACCCGATTGTTTATATACACTTCTGCTACCGGTTCCGCTTATTGATTTGGGATTGGTTATACCTCTGGCCATTTGCTGAAATAATCCATAACCATCAGTACATATTTGTTTCAGCAGTTGCTAGTAGGAAATGGACCTGCGACATCCATAGCGATCCTTTCAAATTACGCACCTGAGTTATATTGCTTCTTCTGGTCATGACTTCGGGTTTGGGCCCTTTCGCTCTACTGCAAACCTCGCAGTTCGCAATCCACTCAGTGGCCGACTGACGGCAACCAACCCAATAGAATATCTGCTTAATTTTCTCGAGCGTCTTCGTGATTCCAAGATGACCTCCACTTCGACCGTTATGTAATTCACTGAGAACGCCGGAAATCCTTTTCATTGGAACAACTATCAGTTTCCTCTTACTTCGACCATCCTCACTCTCCCATACTCGATGCAAGCAACCGGATGTCAATTCCAAACTGTTCCACTGTGCCCAATATGACTTCGCAATGGGGCTCTCTGCTGACATCTCTCTATTTGGTCTTTCGTTTCGTTCGAGCCCTTGCATAACATGTGACAGATCAGTATCTTCTAGCTGACACTTCCTTAGTTGTTCCTTGTCCAATTCATCTGTACATGTTATAGTCATCAGCCAGACATCTATAATGTCTTCTTTAGCCTCTGCCTTTGAACAGTGCTTGCATTCCAAACTACGTGGTCTTCGTGAATTTGCATCGACATTCCCATGGGTACTACCTTTCCGATGCTCAATGGAAAAGTCATAGCTTTGTAGTCGCTCGATCCACCGTGCCAATTGTTCTTATGGATTACGGAACTGCAGAAGCCATTTCAACGCTACGTGATCTGTCCTGACGCGGAATCGCTGGCCGTAGAGGTATTTGTGAAAATGTTTAATGCACTCTACTAATGCCAACAGCTCTCTCCGTGTAACGCAGTAGTTCCTCTCTGGTTTTCCAATTGAACGGCTGTAATATGCAACTACCTTCTCGTGTCCATCAACCAGTTGTGATAAAACGCCTCCTATAGCATATCCACTCGCATCTGTATCTAGAATAAATGTTGCTCCTGGGATCGGATATGCCAACATTGGGGCAGTGCACAAACGCTCTTTCTATGTTTGGAAAGCCACTTCTTGCTCCTTCTTCCATTCGAAAGCTTTATTTTTTCTTGTAAGCTCGTGGAGGCTATGCGCCACGCTGGAAAAATTTGG
Organism: Eurosta solidaginis; assembly: GCF_040869045.1. NCBI lineage: Eukaryota > Metazoa > Arthropoda > Insecta > Diptera > Tephritidae > Eurosta > Eurosta solidaginis. Next base: position 202,317,000 of record NC_090323.1, on the reverse strand, counting down.
TACAAATCGCCGGTAATATGTGCACAGCCCAAGGAAACTTCTCAATTAATGCAGATTCTGTGGTCTTGGCCAATCCTTCACGACTTCTATATTTTCATTCGAAGTGCAGATGCCCTCCGTCGTTACTTTTTGACCCAAGTAACCAACTTGCTTCTTGAACAGAGAACACTTTTTCAGACCATCACCAGCTATTCTTTGGAAAACCACCTCCAAGTTCTTCAGATGTTCTTCGAAGTTCTTTCCCAATACGATGATGTCGTCTAGGTACACTAAGCATGTTTTCCAATGTAGTCCTTTCAGTACCTGATCCATGAGTCTTTCAAAAGTAGCTGGTGCATTACATAGTCCAAGAGGCATCACTGTAAATTGCCAAATACCATCACCGACACTGAAGGCTGGTTTCTCTTTGTCTTCCTCCTTCACCTAAACCTGCCAGTAGCCGCTTTTCAATTCCAGTGTGGAAAACCATTTCATACCAGATAGCGAGTCCAGGGTATCTTCAATTCTTGGCAATGGGTACCTATCCTTTTCCTTGACGTCGTTCAACTTGTGGTAGTCCACTCGAAACCTCATTTTCCCATCCTTCTTCTTCATAAGTACCACCGGTGAGCTCCATGGACTAGCTGATGGTTAGATGGCGCCGCTGTCGCTCATTTCTTGAACGATTTGACTCACAACTTCCCCCTTCGCCAGTGCAACACTACGAGGAGCTTTACATATCGGCCTGGCGTCTCCAGTGTCAATTTGATGTTTCACAATATTGGTGCGGCCTGGTTTGGAACCATTCTGCTCAAATATGAACGATGGAATGAGATGCACCCGTGTCTACAGTCAGTAGGCGTTCCTTTCCATCCACGTGTCCTCCTACAGTAAGGTTGTTTGACCTTCTTCCAATTTGTGAGATAGAGGTTATGGGGCATTCAATTGAGGGAGCCAGCTGTCGCCACTTGCAGCTGACTCGCTGTAGTTTAACGATTGAGTGAACTTGGAGATTTGCTCATCTCCTTCAGCTCTGCGTTTACGGCCACCCACATTGTTGGAACTATTGGGACCGGTGCTGCAATTTCATGCAATGTGAACTGTGTTGCCGCACTTGAAACATTTCATAACTCCGGCATTTTTCTGTTGTGATCCCTTCAGTGCTTCCAAAATGGTGTCTGCCCAATCTGGCCTATCCAATTCCACACGATGAGCTTTGTATACTGGTTTACTCAATAGTTAGGCAGTCTCCTGGGTAAATGCATGTGATACCGTTTCTGCAAATGTTGGCTTTGGGTTTGCGTATGTAACTCGCTCCGTTTCGACGTCCCGTATGCCATTTATAAAGCTCTGAATTTTTACCCTTTCGGTGTATTCCACGGGTGCGTCGGCATTCGCCGAAATGTGCAAGCCTTTCGACATCTGGCGGAAACTCTTGCAAAGTCTCATTAGCTTTTTGGTACCGGTTTTGCAACTCTATTTGGTATATCTGCTTCCTATGTTCGCTTCCGTATAGCCTCTCTAGAGCGCTCATCAATATTTCATAGCTGTTCCGTTCGTACTCTGGAATTGTCTGTAAGATTTCAGCTGCAGGCCCTTTCAATGCCACGAACAGTGCAGCAGATTTATCATCCTCATTCCAGTTATTCACTGCTGACGTCTTCTCAAATTGAAGCTTAAATACATGGAAAGGGACAGAACCGTCAAAGTTTTTACCTTCGTATTACTCGCTGAAGCAGCCGGACGATTAAGTTGCAACTCCTGGATACGACCTTTCAAAACATCCACCTCTGCCTCGAATTTTTCTTAAAACTGCATTATTTTTTCGTCCAGGCGCGCATCGAGTTTTGATGATATACGCGCCTCTTGTGCTTCTAGTTGTACTATTATACGTGTCTCTTGTTCTTTCAGTTGAGTTGCCATATATGTCTTTTGTTCTTCGAGTTGTGATGAAATTTGTGTTTCCTGTGCTTCAATCTTGGCTGTTATACGGTTCTCCTGCAATTCCAGATGGGATGACACTTGCGACGACATTTCTGAAATGTGTGCCTCCTGTGCTTCCGTCTTGGATGTTATACGTGTCTCCTGTGATTCCAGTTGGGATGCTATACTTGTCTTCTGTTCTGCCAGTTGAGATGACATTTCGGTTGATATTGGTTTCAAAACTGCTAGTATCACGTTAGTGTCACCACCTGCCAATAGATTCGGAGTCTCCGTCTTCTCCTCCATTTTAGTCGCTGGCTCTTCCACATCAGGATAAAAGACATACTCGTCCACATTAATTCCTTCCAACTCCATTACCTCTCGCACACGTGTTTGAAGTTCGATCTTATTGCCACGGTTCTCCAACTCCTTTTTCGGTTGCTGGATCCTTAATTCATTTAACTTTGCCATGTTCTTGTTGTCCTCTGGAATTTATTCAACAATTCCTCTTCTGACACCAATTGTAACGAATTTAGTACAATTCCGCTTATTTGCAACCTTCTGTTAACGTTCGAATCACTAAACTGTTGAATAAATAACTCCAATATTCAATAATGCAAAATGGCCTTTATTAGACTACTTCCAGAATAACACTTCTACTTCTCAACAGATAGCGTACTTAAGTCAAACTGATTCCATGCCTCAGCTGGCATTGCTTTTATACTCTTCGGTTTCCTCGTTTGCATATTTCTATGCGTTTCTAGAATTTACTATTTGTTTACCAGCTATAAACTGACCAGCTATAACTACAGATGCACGTTATAGCTTCTCATATGCGCGTGTGTATGTGAGTGATACATCCATCGATGATTGCCTACTTTTTGGAGTATCTCAGATATATGCATGTCTTTGTGCGTTTCTGTCCTCTGCTTGTATGGACATGTATGTAGACATAATGATTAATTTTTTTACGTACATACAAGTGTGGCAGCTTGCTTCATTGTTGTTGTGGCTTTATTTACTTAGTTTCAGATTGGTGATATGAGTATCACTTAGCGTCACCAATATTCGTCACAGTATTAACTTACCAATATAAAGAACGGTCCACTCAAAATGCAAATAGATTGATCACGCCTTTTGCTGCAGTAGAAAAAATTGTTTTTTTTAGGCAAGGTGCACACGAGGCTACGCGTCATAGACGCGTACAAGATATTTCATATAGCTACAATTTCTCTACGCCTCAAGATCTGCACACGAAGCTACTTTCGAGTGTCGCTACAAAAAGTAAATTATGAAAGGTAATTTTAAACCACCGCGGACTAGAGAAAAGGGTGATTTCTCGTTTCCAACCCTTTTTAGCCTTTTAAAACGCTTCAACAATGTCTAACCAAGCTGTTGTGGTGTTTAATACTCTTTTCGCTTTGGTAATATACCTTTCACCAGGCCAGTCAAGAGGGGAGGGGGAATAGGGGGATTCCCCCGGGCCCGGGGTTTCTGAGGGGGCCCGCGATTTAGAGGTACTTAGACATTTTTTTTAATTCAGGAGAGTCTTTAGTTGTTCAATTGTGCAATTTTTTAGCCGAATTTCAAAAGCAATGAATATCTGCATTTCGTTTTAATATTATAGTGAAATGTGAAAAATAAAAATCTATATATATATGTATAAAGAAAGGCTAAAATGTGTTTTAGGTGGTCGCCGGTGTTTGAAGAGATGCGTCGGTCGATTTTGTTCAAACATGGACCCGGGTACCCCTAGAATGTGTTTATGGATAACAAATGCAAGCTGTTGATGAGTGCTTTAGTAGAGTGTAATTTTCATACCCCTGGGTGACTAGGGTCTCGAGACATAGACCAAAACATGGGCCCGTGAATGCGCAGACAGTGTTTATACAATATGGATATCAAAGCTGTTGATGAGTGCTTTAATACAGGGTAGTTTTCATACCTATTGGTGACTAGGGTCTCGAGATATAGGCCAAAGCGTGGATCAGGGTAACACTAGGAGGTATTTTTACATTATGGGTATCAAATTGAAGCTGTTGATGTGTGCTTTAGTACAGAGTAATATATTATACCGCTGGGTGACTAGCGTCCCGAGATATAGGCCAAAACGTGGACCCGGATACCCCTAGAATGTGTGGGTAATATGGATATCAATTCAAAGCTGTTGCTGAGAGCTCTAAAGTAATTTTCATTGTTATATTCTATTTAGCCGCATCAACCTGGCAAAACTAATAAATATGCATGCGAAGCCGAAATAAAGACATGAATTAATAATACCCACATACCTATTTACATACGTCCTATTCGATTTGCCTGAAATTTGGTATATAAATTTGCCTATATTAGTATTTACGATCCTTTTTTCCGGAAAGTAGACCAGAGACGGACTGGGACTGGGATTAGGACTGGGACTGAAACTCGGAGTGGGACTGGGACTGGAACAAAATACATACCACCGTCTAGGACAGGCAATAAAGGATGAAGAAGAATGAGAAGAAATTGAGAGAAGAGAAAAGAGAGAAGGAGAAGGAAGATGGATATAGATGAAGCGTGATCGTTATGACGAGGCATTTCCTACCTTGTTGTTTAACAGAATCTTGCCAAATGAATAGAAAGTGGAGCGTGACTGGTTGGTGTGGAGTGCCAGTAGCAATGCTTTTTATTGCCTACCATGTCGTCTGTTAAGCACCAATACTTTAAATCGACCTAAAATATGTTGTCCTGGCGAATATTCGAAATTGCATGTGTGGAAGAAGCTATACGATAAACTGCCAGCACATGGAAATACTCAAAATCACATTAAATGTTATATTCAATGGCGATCTTTACAAAAACCAAATTCAAAAGAAGGCTACAATTGACACACTTATCAATGAACAGCTAATCACTGAAACTCAAAAGTGGAAATAAATTGTATATAGAATTTTTGACACTATTTTATTTTTGGGTGAAAGAGGTATAGCTTTCAGAGGCGAAAGTATATATCTTGGTGAACGAAACAATGGAAATTTGTTGGACATCTTAGAACTCATAAGCCATTATGATCCGATACTTAGAGATTATTTGGAGAGAGTTAGGATTTCACAACAGCAGCACAAACGTTTACAAGTTCACTATCTTCCCCAGACATTCAGAACAAGTTTATAGAAATTTGTGCAAAGCACGTGAGGGAAACTATATTAGATCAAGGCAAGAAAGCCAAGTATTTTGCTACTATCGTTGATGCTATGCCTGATGTTAGTCACGTTGAACAGACTACGTTCATTTTGCGCTACCGCTATTTCATTTCGAAAGCAACAAATTTTACAATTCAAGAACGGTTTTTGGCTTTCGTGGATTGTATCCAAAAAACGGGTAAGGAAATCGCGGATTAAATTTGCCATACTCTAGGTAAACATGAAATCCCATTAAAAGATTGTCGTGCACAAGGGTACGATAACGACACCAATATGAAAGGAGCTTACAACGGAGCACAACGTCACATTCTCGACAAAACTCGAATGCTGATTACTCGCCTTATGCGACACTATGTGGTCGGCTAGAATTGAGGCAATCAGACCATTAGGAAACCATGTTCCAGGATTAACACAAGCACTAAACGCATAACTTAAGCTAAATTTGACTGCACGAGCATATTACCAGCATTCTCAAGTAAATTAACAAGTTCGAATGTATCTTGCTGTCCTCAATTTGGTTCAAAATACGGACTACCATTAATGAAAGAAACGTCCTACTCCAAGCTAGAGACGCCACCATGGATGTTGAGGTTCGACATCTGGTTCCCCCCATAAACTAAGAAAACAAAAATTCGGAAACACATTTCTTCAGAAAACATTAGTCAAAACCTTTCTTTCAAAAAGCCAAAATTCAGAAGTAAAAATTTCAGAAACGAAAATTCAAAAACGTAATCATACAGCAAAAAAACATAAAATTTTTCGCAAAATTTTATGTTTTTTTGCTTTCTGATTACTTTCTGAATTTTGAGTTCTGAATTTTGCCTTCTGAAATTTGACTTCTGAATTTTCACTTTTGAAATTTGAATTCTGAGATTTGACTTCTGAGTTTTGACCACTGAATTTTGTCTTTCTGAAAAAAGGGTTCTGACTAATGTTTTCTGAAAAAATATGTTTCTGAATTTTTGTTTTCTGAGTTTATGGGGGGCACCGCGACCTCTAGATGCCTTATTAGCTGATTTGATCAGGAACCAATGGGAAACAACTTTAAACGAATGCAAAACATTTGCTATTCAATTGAACATCTCGCCAAAGTTTCCGGACATTCGAAAGAGGAATCCCAAAAGACGTTTTGAAGATAATGGAAATTGGATGATTACGGATGATTCAGAGTCTGATTTTAAAAACAATACATTCTTGGTGATCGTTGATTTGGTAGTCACTGGCATTACTGAACGATTTGCAGCTCTGAGAAATTTCAACGAGACGTTTTCCTCTTTGTGGCATTTTGAAGACATGGATAAAACTACGAACCGGGCGAGTGCAGCAAAATTTGTCGAAAAATACAAGGCGGACGTTTCTCAAAGCTTAGAATGCCAAATAATACACTTGAAACACATTTACGAAGCAAATTTTGATAAATATAAAATAAAAAATAGGTAGGATCTGTCACCATTGGAATTGCTAAATGCTATCTATGTTCAAAATCTGTATACGATTTTCCTCAACATTTGTGTTGCTTTACGTATCTTTTGAACTATACCTGTCACTATAGCTAGTGCAGTATGTTCCTTCAGCGTCCTTTCAAGAATCAAAAACTTTCATAGATCGTGTTCATCTAAAGAGCGAGTTTTAGGACTTGTCACGCTTCGTGTTGAATTTGTTTTGGCATGACAGTTAAATTTTGACATTATTATAAAAAATGTTTCAGTGAAAAATGCAAGAAAAGCCACCCTTTGATATCTGAACCTTCTATATTGAATAATTAAAATTTATAATCATCATTATATTTATTAGAAATGTACTAAAATGTTACCAAATAACTAGTAAAGATTATTTGAAACAATATGTGGCTGTTAAAAGAGAATTTTACGTTACAATAAAATAGTATAAATAGTAAATATTCTTTGTTAATTTTATTTTCAGCTCTTAGTCCAATAATCATTTAGTTTTAGTCGGCTGTGCCGAAGATTTCATACCTTTCATGAATGGGGCTGAACAATAATCTTATCCCGTTCGTAATCTCCAAACAATCGGATGTATAAGATAAGAAATATATAGTGAACAGATGTACATACCTAAACGATTTTTAAGATAAATATAAAATAAACAAGTAAGGAAGGCTAAGTTCGGGTGTAACCGAACATTACATACTCAGTTGAGAGCGGTGGAGACAAAATAAGGGAAAATCACCATGTAGTAAAAAGAACCTAGGGTAACCCTGGAATGTGTTTGTATGACATGTGTATCAAATGGAAGGTATTAAAGAGTATTTTAAGAGGGAGTGGGCCATAGTTCTATAGATGGACGCCATTTAGGGATATCGCCATAAAGGTGGACCAGGGCTGACTCTAGAATTAGTTTGTACGATATGGGTATCAAATGAAAGGTGTTAATGAGCATTTTAAAAGGGAGTGGGCCTTAGTTCTATAGGTTGACGCCTTTTCGGAATATCGTTATAAAGGTGGACCAGGGTTAACTCTAGAATGCGTTTGTACAATATGGGTATCAAACGAAAAGTGTTCATGAGTATTTTAAAAGGGCGTGGGCCTTAGTTCTATAGGTGGACGCCTTTTCGAGATATCGCCATAAAGGTGGACCAGGGGTGACTCTAGAATTTGTTTGTACGATATGGGTATCAAATGAAAGGTGTTAATGAGTATTTTAAAAGGGCGTGGGCCTTAGTTCTATAGGTGCACGCCTTTTCGAGATATCGCCATAAAGGTGGACTAGGGGTGACTTTAGAATTTGTTTGTACGATATGGGTATCAAATGAAAGGTTTTAATGAGTATTTTAAAAGGGAGTGGGCCTTAGTTCTATAAGTGGACGCCTTTTCGAGATATCGCCATAAAGGTGGACCAGGGGTGACTCTAGAATGTGTTTGTACGATATTGGTATCAAATTAAAGGTATTAATGAGAGTTTTAAAAGGGAGTGGTGGCAGCTGTATATGTGAAGGCGTTTTCGAGATATCGACAAAAATGTGGACCAGGGTGATCCAGAACATCATCTGTCGGGTACCGCTAATTTATTTATATATGTAATACCACGAATAGTATTCCTTCTAAGATTCCAAGGGCTTTTCATTTCGCCCTGCAAAACTTTTTCATTTTCTTCTACTTAATATGGTAGGTGTCACACCCATTTTACAAAGTTGTTTTCTATAGTTATATTTTGCCTCAATAGACCAATCCAATTACCATGTTTCATCCCTTTTTTCGTATTTGGTATATAATTATGGCATTTTTTCATTTTTCGTAATTTTCGATATCGAAAAAGTGGGCGTGGTCATAGTCGGATTTCGGCCATTTTTTACACCAATACAAAGTGAGTTCAGATAAGTACGTGAACTGAGTTTAGTAAAGATATATCGATTTTTTCTCAAGTTATCGTGTTAACGGCCGAGCGGAAGGACAGACGGTCGACTGTGTATAAAAACTGGGCGTGGCTTCAACCGATTTCGCTCTTTTTCACAGAAAACAGTTATCGTCCTAGAATCTAAGCCTCTACCAAATTTCACAAGGATTGGTAAATTTTTGTTCGACTTATGGCATTAAAAGTATCCTTGACAAATTAAATGAAAAAGGGCGGAGCCACGCCCATTTTGAAATTTTATTTTATTTTTGTATTTTGTTGCACCATATCATTACTGGAGTTAAATTTTGACATAATTTACTTATATACTGTAAAGATATTAACTTTTCTTTTAAAATTTGACTTTTAAAAAATTTTTTTTTAAAAAGTGGGCGTGGTCGTTCTCCGATTTTGCTAATTTTTATTAAGCATACATATAGTAATAAGGGTAACGTTCCTGCCAAATTTCATCATGATAACTTCAACGACTGCCAAATTACAGCTTGCAAAACTTCTAAATTACCTTCTTTTAAAAGTGGGCGGTGCCACGCGCATTGTCCAAAATTTTACTATTTTTATATTCTCTTTCATAAGGTCAAACCGGCTACCAAGTTTCATCGCAATATCCGTCTTTGGTAATGAATTATCCCACTTTTGTGTTTTTCGAAATTTTCCATATCGAAAAAGTGGGCGTGGTTATAGTCCGATATCGTTCATTTTAAATAGCAATCTGAGATGAGTGCCCCGGAACATACATACCAAATTTCATCAAGATACCTCAAAATTTACTGAAGTTATCGTGTTAACGGACAGACGGACGGACGGACGGACATGGCTCACTCGAATTTTTGTTCGATACTGATGATTTTGATATATGGAAGTCTATATCTATCTCGATTCCTTTATACCTGTACAACCAACCGTTATCCAATCAAAGTTAATATACTCTGTGAGCTCTGCTCAACTGAGTATAAAAATAGGTAGGTACTTTGTGTGAAGATGTAAAGTTTCAGGTTTTTTGTGATCTGCATGTAAAAACTATGACTGCGAATCATGTGTCTCAACAATATATGACGTAAGCGTAACTATTTGATGAAATTTGATGAATTTTGAAGCTTCTAGCCGTAAAAAGGGGCAAAAATGACAGTTTATATGGGTTATATAATATATATACCACCGATCTCTATGATTTTTTCAGACAACAATATATGCTATACATGTAAGCATTTGGGAAATTTGAAGCTTCTAGCTGTTAAAATGGGGCTGAAATTGTAAAAGAAAAATATATATATACTATATATATATACTATATATATATACTATATATACCATCATATATATATTATATATACCACCGATCTTTCAGACAACAATATCTGCTATATACGTAAGCATTCGTTGAAATTTGAAGCCTCTAGCTCTTAAAATGGGGCAGTAATTACGAAAAGTTTCTTATCTGAACAATCGGTTGTGGGGATATATACTATGTATATACGACCGATCTCATCAATTTTTTCAGACAACAATATGTGCAATATACGAAAGTATATGGTGAAGTTTGAAGCTTCAATCTGATAAATTGAGGAAGATATGACAAAAATCCTCTTTTTCTGAAAAATCGGTTGTACGGAGGATATATGCTATAGTGGTCCGATCCGACAAATGTCTAATCGGACATCCAAATACACCCGCTCACCAAATTTTATCAAGATATCTCAAAAATTGAGGGACTAGTTTGCATACAAACAGACAGACGGACAGATGGACATGGCTAAATCAACTCAGCTCTTCATCCTGATTATTTCGGTATACTTAATGGTGGGTCTATATATTTTCCTTTAAGGACCTACAATTTTGGGATTCGTGACGAAATTAATAAACCATTTCATTTTCATGAAAGGTATAAAAATGTAAACAAACATCTTGTTCTTCCTTTTTTTCAAGCGTACGTACGCTCAGCGACCAACATTGCTGTGCGATTAGCTACACGAAAATTTCATGCTTTGTCGCTTTCATGCAGCTGACGCCTCGTATGCAGGTCTCCATCCAAATAATTGTTTTCGGCATCAAAGCGCATAAATTTCGCCTGCAGCGTCTAATGACGTGTAGCCTCGTATGCACCTTGCCTTATATTAATTTTATTTTGCGCACTGATTAAATTACTTGAACGCTATACATACCTTTTTAATTAGTCCGCGTTAAAGAATCTGTATTATTTTTCACAAGTGAATGAAAATTTATGAATGACAAATTGATCGTTTTTCATATACCCTACTACTATGTAATATATGTTTCCAAATATTCTTGTAAATTTAAAAAATTCATTACATTCTTTTCATTGGTGTTAGTGAGTTAGAAGTTTTTATGATTGTATTGGTAATTTCGGTAGTCGATGTTTGCTGTACAACCCTGCAACATCAGAGGAGGCGAATGTTTATTTACGTCTTACCAAACAGATATTTTGCAAACAAACGCCCATGCGCATGTCTTTATGATTAAATATGAGCAATAACACGAACCTGGACACAAGACACAACAGATACACGCAGCCACTCATTAAAACCAGTAAGGAGACAGGCTGTAGTTACACCCTTGAATCTGAGTCAAAGTCCTAGAAAGTAAAAATTTTTCGAATTATCAGTAACTCTAATTTATTTAATCGATGAACTGATTCTATAACTTGAACCATATTTTTAAGCTTTGGAATACAATATTTTCTATTAACATGTTCATTTGATGTTTTTAATTTGAACATATTCCACACGTGACACTTAAATTTTGGATTCTAGCAAAGAATCTTATTAAGAGAAATTAATTGCTTTCACAAAATTTGGTTTCCCAAATGTTCGTTTATCTAAAGGTATTTAAATAAAAAACAAGCTACTTTCATATATTCGCCGAGATTTTCTAATATATAGCTTCACTAATAATTGCGCCTACTTTTTTTGCGTCTATTTATGTCCCACCCGTGACAGCAATAAAACTTATTTTAATTTGCATATATACAAAGATATTGTGATTTTTTACATAACAGGCTCAGCTTCCGAATGTTAAAATTGGAGATGAAAACCGTCCGCTACAACAGCGCCCCTTCCTGTATTAAGGTCGCCATTACTTCCCGAGAAGGCTCCATTCAAATACAGCCGGAAATACCCCCTGGCTTCAAGTGAGCTAATAGGCACGGTCCGCATAACACCCTGGAGTTCGGCTAAGCCCACACACCATCGACAAGGTGCCTGCTATAGTGCGGTAGTGAAGTTTCGTAAAGAGTAGTAAATTTTCTTCCTTGATTGCCGATATCTTTTTCTAAAACTTGTATGGATTCTTTGACTTACATCAGGATCCCTATCCTGTTCTAATCGTATGTAAAGCATGCATTGAATAACAATAGCTCAAAAATGGTAAATCGAACAAATGACATGGTGAACTAGTCACCACAACACGACAGCTTATTAGATTAACCATTTGCTACCAATTCCATAGTTTCACATATTTATATTGATCGTTTGAATCACAATCACTTTCGGTTCATGCTAAATGTGGTTACACTGAAATGACAGCCCTGGATCTGTAAAAATCCCCAGTCGCTCGAGTACATAAAACCTGCTATAGTGATCGTATGAAACGATACTGCTCCAGCTTTTCAAAGTTTTTTCTTCCTAAACAAATTTTAAAAGCAATACAATCAAACAAATTTTTTTTAAATCGCAGTTATAAACTTTTATTTGAAGATAACATAAAAAAATATCGCCATTTCGACTGCTGATTGGAATATCACTATATCTCAGCTGCCGTTTCGAAAAAGTTCCATCTTAGAATAATTTCTATATGCTTTGACGTGAGCTGCAAGGTGTATGAAAAAAGTTCTGAAACGGGGGGGTCAGCCAAGTTAGGGTGATTTTCCACTCAGTAGTCGACTTATAACAAAATCCTGCAATTAAGACCACAACGCTGTTCTTAAAAACTCTTGAACTTCATTATTCGTTACAACTGTAAAAACAATCGGTGAACTGTAGTCCGCATCATGAAGATAATGTGATGCCACCGCATAAATTTTTCCATCTACAATGCTCGGTGTTCCTGAATCTACAAGGCACCCACCAGCTGTAACAGGACTAGCACAAATCATTGCTGGTGTTAAATCAATTATTGGGCTTCTACAACGCTGCTCACAATCATTAGGTTCCAATGGAGACCAGTCAGTTAATTGCATTGGATTCGAAATGTCCCCATTTTCTGCATATTTCCAACCGAATTGCCCAACTCGCATTCTCTGGCCCCATCCAAATTCAAGTGTGCATATCGCTATTGTGTCTACTGTACCTGGGACCCTGTTAACCCATCTATCCAAATTCATCACAGCAATATTCAAATGTTTTATATCGGAGCTATACCCAGGTGGATAATCTACAGTCTGCACATTGCAAACTTGTCCATTTTCCCAGTTATCATGTACATTCGTTAAACCTGCTACAACACTGAATAAGCGCTCTTCTAAATCTTTAACACAATCTGCAGCTGTAAGAACCTTCTGCAAAGTGACTAATGAGCCAACGCAATGATTCCTGTTGTCATGACGTATTAATATCACATATGGAGTTCTCTCATATGGAGTTATCTCTTGATGCCCATTACTGTCACCTACCATGCGATATTCCGAATTTGTGAAAGTCAAAATGCAGGCAACTATGACAAACAAGAACGTTAAGTAATTGCGTATACACATTTTAGACTATTTCCACAGCTTTTTAAGAATAACTACACCAAGATCAATTTTGTGGGCGCTATTTATACGTAATTGGGTCGTGTGAATAAAAAAAAGCAAACACGTTTCCATCTAGATTCCAGGAATTTAAACAATAAAAACACTTCTGCATTTTAATTAAAGCTATTGTTGGAAAGGCAATTTTTTATTTTATTTTTTACTCAACCCACTTAACCTTGAGTAAGTTTTTGGTTAGAAATGCCTAATTAAAATTTCAATGCCCTTAATGATGAAAAATACAAAATATTTATACAGCTTTTTAAAATGGCATTTCTGTAGAAATTTCTTATTATATTAGCTTTATATTTTTATGAAAAGAACAAAGCTTACACTTAATTATTTTCATTTGTTTGCAAACTGCTGCTGTTGTTGTTGTTTTAAAGATAAAGACACACCACGAAGGCTTTGGGGAGTGTTGTCGACGTTGATGGTCTTCCGGTAACAAAGCACCATTAAGGTACTTCTCGGGAACGATTTATATGACCACATTAAACCTTCTTTGCCATTCCGCCCTCCCCACCCCCTGGTTCCATGAGGAGCCTCGGCTGTTAATGAAACAGGATTCGCCACGAAATAGTGATACAATCACAACAGACTGCCAATGATTTGCACAACTCATCCTGAAGGAATACAGGAGCAGTGGGAGCATATCTCCAAAGCACTTCGTACTGCCGCCGAGGAAAAAATTGGTTACCGGCGGCCACGAAAAAACAACTAGTACGATGAAGAATGCCGCGTTGCAACCGAAAGAAAAGACGCTGCCTACAGGGCTACGTCAAAAGCGAGCGCGACAAGAGGAGTGTGTTAACGCTATCGTGAGTTGAAAAAGGAAGCGAGACGCCTTTTCAGGAAGAAAAAAGCAGAAGCAGAAAGGCGTGAGTGCGAGGAGCTTGAGCTGCTAGCCACCAGGAATAACGCCCGAAAATTTTACGAAAAAATACGGCGACAGACGGAAGGTTTTAAGACCGGGGCAAAATCCTGTAGGAACGAAAACCTTGTAACTGATGTCCAGAGAGTGCTTAGATTATGGATGGAACACTTCTCTGTTCTGCTAAATGGAGGCAGCAATTCACCGCGCAGAGATGAAGAACCCGGTCCCGCAATCGATGATGATGGAATATATGTCCCCCCCGCCCGATTATGACGAAGTTAGAATAGCAATAACCAGATTGAAAAACAACAAGACCGTGGACGCTGATGGATTGCCTGCGGAGCTATTCAAGTACGGCAGCGAGGAGTTGGTAAAGCGCATGCAGCAGCTTCATAGCAAAATATGGGCGGAAGAGTGCATGCCCGACGGTTGGAATCTAAGTGTTCTTTGCCCAGTCCACAAGAAGGGGGATGCTGCAAAATGCACCAACTATCGTGGAATCAGCCTTCTTAATATCGCATATAAGGTCCTTGCAAGTGTATTGTGCGAAAGATTGAAGCCCACCGTGAACCGGCTGATTGGACCTTATCAGTGCGGCTTCAGACCTGGTAAATCTACCATCGACCAGATTTTCACAATGCGCCAAATATAATGGAAAAAACCCGTGAAAAGAGAATCGACCTCTTCGTCGACTTTAAAGACGCCTTCGACAGCACAAAAGGAGCTGCCTATATGCCGCTATGTCTGAATTTGGTTTCCCCGCAAAACTTATACGGCTGCGCAAAATGACGTTGAGCATCACCATCAGCTCAGTCAGAATTGGGAAGGACCTCTCCGAGCCGTTCGAAACTAAACGAGGTTTCAGACAGGGTGACCCCCTATCGTGTGATTTCTTTAATTGATGCTGGAGAAAATTATACTAGCTGCAGAACTTAACCGCACTGGAACAATATACTATAAAAGCGTTCAATTACTGGCATATGCTGATGACATTGACATCATCGGCCTAAACACCCGCGCTATTAGTTCTGCTTACTCCAAACTGGAAAAAGAAGCGGTAAAGATGGGTTTGATGGTGAATGAGGACAAAACGAAGTACCTGCTGTCATCGAGCAAAGAGTCAGCGCATACGCGCCTTGGCAACCACGCTACTGTTGGCAGCCATAATTTCGAAATAGTAAAAGACTTCGTTTATTTGGGAACCAGCATCAACACTAGCAACAACATCAGCACTGAAATCCAGCGATGAATCAATCTTGCCAATAAATGCTACTTTGGACTAGGTAGGCAATTGAAAAGTAAAGTCCTCTCTCGGCGAACGAAAATCATACTCTACAAGTCACTTATCGTACCCGTCCTGCTATATGGGGCAGAAGCATGGACCAGGACAACAGCAGATGAAGCGGCTTTGGGAGTGTTCGAGAGAAAAGTTCTTCGAAAGATTTATGGACCTCTACGCGTTGGCGATGGCGAGTACCGAAGAAGATTTAATGATGAGCTGTACGAGCTGTACGCAGACATCAACATAGTCCAGCGAATTAAAACGCAGCGGCTGCGCTGGCTAGGCCATGTTATGCGAATGAAAGATGATGCTCCGGCCAAGAAAGTTTTTCTATCGGAACCCGCCTATGGAAGCAGAGGTAGAGGGCGGCCCCCACTCCGTTGGTAGGACCAGTTGGAAAACGATTTAAACTCCCTTGGTGTGACCAATTGGCGCCGGTTGGCGGAGCGAAGGAGCGACTGGCGCGCCTTGTTGGACGGCCATAACCGTTTAGACGGTTAAGCGCCAATTAAGCAAGTAAGATTCTTCGTTAGATTTTAAAACTGGTGTTGTTGTTGGTATTAACGCTGGTTTCCAAACAAACGAAGTGGTTTACTGCTTCAAAGTTATGGCTGCCAACAGTGGCGTGGTGGCCAGGGCGCAAATGTACTGACGCTTTGCTTGATGGCGGCAGGTACATCTTTTTAACTGTCTCCCATCGACACAAAATTTCATTTGTACGATGTTGTTGTTGCAGTTGTTGTAGCGATAAGGACACTCCCCGAAGGCCTTGGGGAATTTTATCGATGTTGATGGTCCTTTGTAGGATGCAGATCCGGTACGTTCCGGTAACAAGCACCAGTAAGGTACTAGCCCGACCATCTCGGGAACTATTTAGTATGACCACATGAAACCTTCAGGGCCATCCCGCGCTCCTACTCCCTAGCTCCATGACGAACTTGGGGTCGTCAACGCCTCGGCTGGTAATGCAACAGGATTCGCCACAGAGAGGTGAGGTTGACAATGGAGTTGGAGAAGCAATATATTGCGCTGGAAGCCCCTTGAAAGGGCTGCGCTACATAATCCCTTCAATCAATTTGGTATTTTAGTCGCCCCTTGCGACAGGCATACCTGCCGCGTATATGTGTTGACATTTGTGAGATCTTTGACTGTGTTACTATCGTTTGATGGGATTAGACTGCAACATTTCTTTCAGTTGACTTTTAAGGAACACCCTAATGTAGAATCTATGAGCTACAATACAGTTGTTTGCTCACGTTTTGGTATCCAAACATTCTTTAAAATTCCTCTGAAGAGTAATTAGGTACATTCCGTGTGGACTTATGTACTTATAATCAGGATGAATTCAAAAAGTAAAATTTTTTGTTACGGTTAAAATTTTTCGATCCAATTTCTCACTTTTCCCCAACTACATAAATACAAACAATTAGCAATGTGTTGTCACTTTTTAGTGCGAACAACTTTTTTCTTCAACTCCTCTTAATCAAGGCGATTGACTGTTTCGCTCGTGCGGTAGAAGACATTTAATTACTTATCTAATAATATTTGTACAAATATACATATTTATATAGTACTAATACACGCATAGTAAAAATGTAATGCGAAGATGTTAGTTACTAATTCTTAATATCAGTTAAATGTTCTAAATGTTCTTTAGAGCACGACTCTTCAAGTTGTATTTTTATGGAATTTTGCTTTTACCATATACATACATTCATATCTTGCATGTTTAATTATCATTACGAATAGTGAATAGATAGTGTATACAGTAGCGAACAGAAAACCAGCAGTGTCGATTTTTATCGTATTTCTACAATTAAATTCTCCTCCTATTATTTTGGATATTTTAAGAAAAAACTTCTATGAATGTTCTAACCGAATTATGCAAACCAAATTCAATACCGCTTTCGAAAAAATTCGAAAGTTCGCCGGTTTTATGTGGATTTCTCTGAATTTTTTTGAGTAAGCAGTTTTGTAGTCCAATAAATGTTAGTCTAACAAAGTAAAAGTGATAGGTTTTCACATAAGACTCGCGCAAGTCGGAGGGCGTTTAAAATGTTCGTCTATATAAAAACAAATGCCTTGTATAGAGGAGAATTTAAAACAAAAATCGAAAAAAAAAAATTCAAAAATACGAACCCTAAACTTGTACTTTGTGCGACTAAAACTAATTGGGCTACAAACATGAATACTTAAAAAAAGTTTAGAGAACTCCAAACAAAAAGCTCGAAATATTAGTAAAGTTTTTCCGAGTTTTCGAAAACATTTTTGAGGTTGGTTTGCAGTACAAGTTACACTTACGAATAGCCACTTTTTCTTAAAATAGTGAAAAAAAGAGTTTTGAGGAAATTTGATACAAATTGCCAATAATATTTATACTCAGCTGTTCAGACCTCACAGAGTATATTAATTTTGTTCGCATAACGGTACCCGGTAACGGCATAAAATAATCGAGATAAATATAGACTTCTATATATCAACATGATTTGGGCGAAAAAAGATCTTCATTTAGCCATGTTCGTCCATCCGTTCGTCCGTCTGTCCGTAAACACGATAACTAGAGTAAATTTTGAGTTATCTTAACTAAATTTGGTATGTAGGTTCCTGGGCACTCATCTCAGATCGCTATTTAAAATGAACGAAATCGGACTATAACCACGCCCACTCTTTCGATATCGAAAATTTCGAAAAACCAAAAAAGTGCGATAATTCATTACGAAAGACGGATAAAGCGATGAAACTTGGTGGGTGGGTTCACCTTATGAAATTTAAATTTATTGAAATTTAATTTGGCAGTCGTTGAAGATATCATTATGAAATTTGGCAGGAACGTTGCTCCTATTACTATATGTGTGTTAAGTAAAAATTAGCGAAATCGGACGACGAACACGCCCACTTAAACAAAATTTAAAAGTCAAATTTTAACAAAAAGTTTAATATCCTTAAATTATGTCAACATTCAACTCCAGTAATGATATGCTGCACAAAAATACAAAAATAAGATAAAATTTCAAAATGGGCGTGGCTCCGCTCTTTTTCATTTATTTGTCTAGAATTCTTTCAGTTGCATAAGTCGTACAAAAATTTCTTTGTGAAATTTTGACAGTAATTTTTTTCTGTGAAAATGGGCGAAATTGGTTGAAGACACGCCCAGTTTTTATACCCAGTCGACCGTCAACACGATAACTTGAGCAAAAATCGATATATCTTTACTAAACTTAGTTCACGTACTTACCTAAACTCACTTTATCTTGGTATTAAAAATCGGCGAAATCGGCGTGGTCATAGTCACACTCACTTTTTCTATATCGAAAATTTTGAAAAATGAAAAAAATTCTATAATTCTATACCAAATACGAAAAAAGGGATGAAGCATGGTGATTGGATTGGTTTCTTGACGCAAAATATAACTTTAGAAAAAACTTTGTATAATGGGTGTAACACCTACCATATTAAGTAGAAAAAAAATTAAAAAGTTCTGCAGGGCGAAATAAAAAGCCCTTTGAACCATGGCAGGAATACTGCTTGTGGTATTACATATATAAATAAATGAGCGGTACTCGACAGATGATGTTCTGGGTCACCCTGGTCCACATTTTGGTCGATATCTCGAAAACGCCTTCACATATACAACTAAGGGCCACTCCCTCTTAAAACCCTCATTACCACCTTCCATTTGATACCCATATCGTAAAAACACATTCCAGGGTCACCCCTCGTCCACCTTTATAGCGATATGTCGAAAAAGAACTACGGCCCACTCCCTTTTAAAGTACTCATTACCACCTTTCACTTGATACCCATATCGTACAAGCACAGTCCAGAGTTACCCTAGGTTAATTTTCCGACATGGTCATTTTCCCTTATTTTATCTCCAAAGCTCTCAGCTGAGTATGTAATGTTCGGTAACACCCGAACTTAGCCTTCCTTACTTGTCTTATATTCTGTAAGGTATTGATAGTTGCTGATTTGCTATTCATAGTTGAAAAAAAAACACTTCGGTTTTTGATGCTATGTATTTACATTTATATTTGGTGTATTGTTCAAATAAACTACACCAGTTTGCAAATGCAATGATGCTAGACCATTTGCACAAATTCCTCAACTCCCCTAATATCTTTTTTATATTAACAACTGATTAACCAAATAATTGGGTTATAATTTGTCCTGAAAATTATGTAAAAAAATGTTCGATAATATCGATAATTATGTACACTACTGCATTCGGAACCATCGAATGTGGGGACTATCGACATCTTTACAGAACTACTCTCAGTTTGATTGTATACAAAATTTTCTATTCGAAGTAGACCTAAATTTAAACTAAAAACCATTTCCACTTCCCCCACGAGCAATCATGGAATTCAAAAAGTTTGTGTCGTTTTCACAAGCTATGTACCTTTTTTTTAACAACTGAGAGAACTGTTATTATCTACATATGAACAACAAGTAAATTCTCAAATTGTCAATCAACTACACTTCCGTTTCCGCTTGCTTGGGTCAACTGCAGTAGTCCAAAGTGTTCACACATTGAGAATGCAAACACCATCAATAGCATAAATATAAATGGCATATGTATGTGTTATAGATATGCTAGGTAAGAGGGTGTTAGTGGGTGTCACAAGCCAAGTTAGCTGATTTTGCGAATAAGCGCAGTTATTGTTTCTCCGTTATACATTCTTTTTTTGTGCGACCTTATGTATACATACATATATGAATAAAGTCGTACATTAACTCACTATAATCTGCCTGGAGGACAATCAATTATCATTTGACATTTAACTTTGCACAATACATAATTGTTAAAGTGCTAAAAAATGTGTCATATTTGCAGCGATTTGTTAAAATATCTAAATATTTTCAGTTAAAATTAAACTATGTGTATTTTGACTCATTTCGTTTTGTTGATTTCAAGCGCCAATTAAAAAATGTATCTTCCAACCGGTAGGGAAAGGACCAAAACAAACCATAGAATACCTCCACGATCATTTTTTTCCGTAGAAGGATGAATGAAAAATCAATAGGGGTGGTCTCAAACATTCGCTTCTTAATTATAAGAGGTTAAGAAGTAAGGCCTTTTCTTTTGTCCCTTTGCAAAAATAGGACGTGTTGAGGCTCCCATTATATTGGCAACTCATTTTTTTGCGATATACATACATAAAAACCAATTTCAAAACTTTTCGAAATATTGTTTCACTTATTTCATAAAAATTTTATTTTTGTGGCATTCAAAAAAGTGAAAAATGTCAAATCAACAATTTTTTTTGTGTTTTCTTTGGTTTGGCATTTCCACAAAGTTTAAGAGAGTGATTTTAAACTTTTTTTAAAAATCAAAAAACCATTATGGCCGCCAATAAGAGTAAATGGTTTTACCTGGTAATATTTTTATCATGTTTTTTTTTTTTTGTAATTTTTCAATAGTTTTTTGTTTGTTTTATTTTTAACAATTTTTGCTGTTTGAGCGCGATTCAAATCCGCGATGTTTTATTTTTAGTTTAATATGTTTATTTTTTTTTTGTTTCAACACACACTTTTTTGTTTTATTTGCTTTGTTTTTTTGCCGTTTTGTTTTATAAATTCCTATATACTAACTCTTCTTAAACTCAATGCACCGTTCTTTCGCACTTAAGCTTAACCGATCCGTTGCAACGTCTGCAAACGCGAAAATCTTAAAGTTAACTGATTTTTAATTCCATCAATATGTTTCAAATAAAAAAAAAAACGAATTAAAGAAAAAAAACATAATACATTGCATTTACAAGTACAAGTAGTAAACTGGCGGGGCTGACTGAACTACTCGTAATCACGCTCAATGCTTAAAGAAAATCCCAAAAAATCAAAATGCATGAAAATAATAATAATCAGCGGTGGAGGTGGCAACGTTGGGCGCGGGCGTGAAAGCGGAAATGACGGCCAACAACCGCAACCGACAAGATAGTAAGCGGCCAAATCGCACCACTTACCCACATATGTAACATTTTTATATACAGACAGACATAGTTACATATGTAATTTATTAGGTATATAAATAATTGTACATAAGTACATGGGCACCAATTATGACGCCAAAGTCTGGCTAATGATCGTTTACTTCTGGCTCATAAAGAAGACGGCATTCCATAATGCACATAATTAAGTTTGTAATAGCAGCAACAGCAGCATTTGCCATTGCAGCTAAAGCGGTTACTTACTTATTAATATTATGCTGGATTTATTTAAACCAATGGAAGTCAAGTGCGCGCTATTGCGCAGGCGCCACTGCTTCAGTCACAGCGGCTAACTCAACCATTAAAGAAATTTGATTTAGAAAGAAAATAAATTTTAAACTTCACATAACTTTGGCATGAAAATGAGCTAGTTGTTGGGGCAGGTAAAAGAGTTAAATGTGTTACTTACACACTCACACACACACGCTTACAAGCACATGCCCTCATATAATGTTATCGAAAATAACAACAGTTAATTAGCATAACAATATTTTGATGAGCCAACAGAGATTTACTATGAGCAAAAAAATATGTTGAGAACCATATCTTATACATAAATAACAATGGTTGTGTGTGTGTGCGTGTGTGTGCTATGGGCGTCCTAACTACTCATCCGATCTTCATGTTGCCAAAAGACCGGTCTTTTTGGCTCAAGCTATTCATATATGTGACCCGGTCTATGAAAAGGTGGCTTATGACTCAAAAAAGAAATTGCGAGAAACAGCTGTTAAAGATAAACAATACAGTTCTTCAGTTTCTTAGAAGTTTTCTTTTGCATTAAGAACAGTCATATCCAAAAGGCAAAGCAGTTTCTGACCGATATTTTGGCTCCATTGCCATCGAACAAAATGCTATCAAAAAATCTGAGGATGCTTCACCAGCCACCAAAGTGGCAACAAATATCACAAAAGGCTTCATCGTCTTTCATTTGTGCTCTTCTTACTCTACATTTCTAGTACACTTCTAAGCAAGTTAGGACTTTCTAGTTTTCACCACATGGAAGGGAGAAGTAGAATGAGAAAGGAATGAACATAGAGGGAATAACAGACCGGAATAAGAATTAGAAATGGAAGAAAAAGTAAACCAGGATTAAATAGAGAGTGATAGAGGGAATGAAGAACCACTTTCTAATTGCAGGAAAGCCAATTTTCGGGCAGGACAACGTCTGCCGTGTACGCTTGTATTTAAATAAAATTGACATGTTTTGTCTAGGCAGAACTGGCAGGTTAATAAAAACCTGACATTGGCTAAATTTGGGCATTGTGTTGCCAGAACACGTTCGTCGTCAAAACGGAAAAACCAAACTATTTCGGCAATTAGCTATCATAACCTGATCACTGAGACCAATTTTCGATTTGTCAATACAATCTAGGAAAAGGTGCACATTTTACTATTTTCCTTTCCCACTAAAGACTCTATAGGACGTCAGCTAAAGAATGTCATTCTGCCTCTGAACAAGAAAGGAATGCTAAGTTCGGGTGTAATCGAACATTACATACTCAGCTGCCAAATTACCTTCTTTTAAAAGTGGGCGGCGCCATGCCCATTGTCCAACATTTTACTAATTTTCTATTCTGTGTCATAAGCTCAACCCACCTACCAATTTTCATCGCTTTATCCGTCTTTGGTAATAAATTATCGCACTTTTTCGGTTTTACGAAATTTGCGATATCCAAAAAGTGGGCGAGGTTATAGTCCGACTTCGTTCATTTTGAATAGCGATCTGAGATATGCGCCCAGGAACGTACATACCAAATTTCTTTGAGATACCTCAACATTTACTCAGGTTACTCAGGTATCGTGGATAGACGGACGGACGGACGGGCGGAGGGACGGATATGGCTAAATGAGTTTCTTTTTTTGCCCACATCATTTTGATATATAGAAGTCTATATCTATCTCGATTAGTTTATGCCGTTACGGGCCACCGTTATGCGAACAAAATTAATATACTCTATGAGTTCTGCTCAGCTTCGTATAAAAATGTTAAAACCGGGTACTAAAGATAAACAATCAATTTCAAACCAAGAACCGCTTACTTTCCCATGAGCATATTCCGAGCCGCGGCGAAGTCGATTAAGTCCTTTTCCGCCCCGGATACATCATCTGGTGTTGGTGTGGTACAGACATACATATGTCAAATTCAACAGCATCGCCTTGATGTGGATAGCGGTGTGCGCTCCTCTAAAATATCTTTTCCTTCACAAAACCTGTCCCGTGGCTACGTTTGCGCTTCCCTCTGGGCGGTATAGTGAATAGTCACTGCAAACCAGAGTAGGTCCTAAAACCAAGTATTCCGCAAGTTCTCCCACCCTACTTCAATGTTCTATATCTTTACGCCGAGGCTCTAGGTATCATAAGATTTGTTCACCATATCTTACAACTGGAACTACTTTCCTGGCGGTAAAACCACCCTCTATTTCAATTCATTAGGAAACATGTGCACATACTTTATTCGTCTTTAACGATTTTCTACGAATTATCTAATATATAAAATTCTTCTGTCACGGTTTTAGAGGCTGAACTACGGCTGAACCGATTCTCATGAAATTTTATGAGCATATTGGGTAGGTCTGAGAATCGGCCAACGTCTACCTTTTTTCGATACGTGCCTAGGGTCTTGAGATGAAAACGTGGACCCGGGTACCCCTAGAATGTGTTTATACAATATGGACATCAAATGAAAGCTGTTGAAGAATGCTATAGTACAGGATAATTTTCATACCCCTGGGTGACTAGGGTCTCGAGATATAGGCCAAAACGTGGACCCGGATACCCCTAGAATGTGTTTATACAATATGGATGTCAAATGAAAGCTGTTAATGAGTGCCATACTACAGGATAATTTTCATACTACTGGGAGGCTAGGGTCTCGAGATATAGCCCAAAACATGGACCCAGGTACCCCTAGAATGTGTTTATACAATATGGATATCAAATGAAAGCTGTTGATGAGTGCTATAGTACAGGATGATTTTCATACAACTGGGAGGCTAGGGTCTTGAGATATAGCCGAAAACGTGGACCCGGGTACCCCTAGAATGTGTTTATACAATATGGATATCAAATGAAAGCTGTTGATGAGTGCTATAGTACAGGATAATTTTCATACAACTGGGAGGCTAGGGTCTAGAGATATAGCCCAAAACTTGGACCCGGGTACCCTTAGAATGCGTTTGCACAATATGAATATCAAATGAAAGCTGTTGATGAGTGCTATAGTACAGGATAATTTTCATACAACTGGGAGGTTAGGGTCTCGAAATATAGCCCAAAACGTGGGCCCGGGTACCCCTAGAATGTGTTATACAATATGGATATCAAATGAAACCTACTGATGAGTGCTATAGTGCAGGATAATTTTCATACAACTGGGAGGCTAGGGTCTTGAGATATAGCCCAAAACGTGGACCCGGGTACCCCTAGAATGTGTTTATACAATATGAATATCAAATGAAAGCTGTTGATGAGTGCTATAGTACAGGATAATTTTCATACAACTGGGAGGCTAAGGTCTCGACATATAGCCCAAAACGTTGACCCGGATATACGTAGAATGTATTTTTAGATTATGAGTATCAAATTGAAGCTGTTGATGTATGCTTTAGTTCAGAGTAAGTTTTACACCGCTGAGTGACTAGGGCCTCGAGATATAGGCCAAAACATGGACCCGGATACCCCTAAAATGTGTGTATATTATGAATATCAAATGAAAGCTGTTGCTGAAAGCTCTAAAGTTCATTGTGATATTCGATTTAGTCGCATCAACCTGGCAAAACTGATAAATATTCATGCGAAGACGAAATAAAGACAAGAAATAATATTATCCGATTTGCCTGAAATTTCGTATATAAATTTGCCTATATTAGTATTTACGATGCTTTTTTCCGGGAAGTATACCAGAGACGGACTGGGACTGGGATTAGGACTAGGACTGGGACTGAAACTGAGACTCGGAGTGGGACTGGGACTGAGACTCGGAATGGGACTGGAACAAAATACATACCACCCTCTGGGACTGGCAATAAGAGATGAAGAAGAAGGAGAAAAACTTGAGAGAAGAGAAAATAGAGAAGGAGACTGAGAAAGAGATAGAATGAAACGAAGATGGAGATGAAGCGAAAAAGGCGGAGGGAGAAGTGAATAAAAAGATTAGGAAAAAGTGTAGAGGGGTAGGGCAGAGTTAGGCGGAAAAGGCTTATTAAAGTGTATGCAGATAGGCCAAATTTAGGGCAGAACAACGTCTACCGGGTCTGCTAGTTTTAATATAAATTTTCTTTCGGCTGACGGGGAGAGATCTGCTGCAGTGCGTATCGATTTAATGTAAACCATACCTTTTGACGTTAAAAGTTCTAACATGCTCTGAACAACATCAATACGCCGAAATAACTAGCAAACCAACCTCAAAAATGTTTTCGAAAAATTTCGAAAATTCGGAAAAACGAATATTTCGGGGTTTTATTCAAACTTTTTATTTGTACTTCTCTAATTTTTCTGAATACTCATGTTTGTAGCCCAATTAGTTTTAGTAGCACAAAGTACAAGTTTTAGGTCTCAAGACTCGCATTGAATTTGAATTTGAATTTATTTGAATTTATTTCTTTTTTCGTTTTTGTACAGCTAAGACTAATTGGTCTTTTATATGTACATCATCAAATGGATATTATGTTATTCTATTTTTGAAAATTTGTTTCCAATTTTTATTTTAGATTTTCCTCTATTCAAGGCACGAAGCAATGAAATTTTTGCCACTTTAGTGAAGTTGCCTCAGTTTTGGGCAAAATGTTTTGAAGCGTGGTTCATCCACTCTGAAATGCAATTTAGTAGAAACAAGTAAGGAAGGCTAATTTCGGGTGTAACCGAACATTACACACTCAGCTGAGAGCTATGGAGACAAAATAAGGGAAAATCACCATGTAGGAAAATGACCCTAGGGTAACCCTGGAATGTGTCTGTGTGGCATGTGTATCAAATGGAAGGTATTAAAGAGTATTTTAAGAGGGAGTGGGCCATAGTTCTGTAGGTGGACGCCATTTAGGGATATCGCCATAAAGGTGGAATAGGGCTGACTCTAGAATTTGTTTGTACGATATGGGTATCAAATTAAAGATGTTAATGAGTATCTTAAAAGGGAGTGGGCCTTAGTTATATAGGTGGACGCGTTTTCGAGATATACAAAGCGAGTTCAGATAAGTATGTGAACTGAGTTTAGTAAAGATATATCGATTTTTGCTCAAGTTATGGTGTTAACAGCCTAGCGGAAGGACAGACGGTCGACTGTGTATAAAAACTGGGCGTGGCTTCAACCAATTTCGCCCATTTTCACAGAAAACAGTTATCGTCATTGAATCTATGCCCCTACCAACGGATTGGTAAAGTTTTGTTCGACTTATGGCATTAAAAGTATCCTAGACAAATTACATGAAAAAGGGCGTAGCCACGCCCATTTTGAAATTTTCTTTTATTTTTATATTTTATTGCACCATATCATTACTGGAGTCGAATGTTGACATAATTTACATTATATGACTTAAAAAAAATTGTTTTTAAAGTGGGCATGGTCGTTCTCCGATTTTGCAAATTTTTATTAAGCATACATATAGTGATAGGAGTAACGTTCCTGCCAAATTTCATCATGATATCTTCGACGACTGCCAAACTACAGCTTGCAAAAGTTTTAAATTAAAATGGGCGGTGCCACGCCCATTGTCCAAAATTTTTCTAATTTTCAATTCTGCGTCATAACTTCAACTCACCTACCAAGTTTCATCGCTTTATCCGTATTTGGTAATGAATTATCGCACTTTTTCGGTTTTTCGAAAATTTCGATATCGAATAAGTGGTTATAGTCCGCATTTTAAATAGCGATCTGAGATGAGTGCACAGGAACCTACATACTAAATTTCATCAAGATACCTCAAAATTTTCTCAAGTTATCGTGTTAACGGGCAGACGGACAGAAGGACGGACATGGCTCAATCAAATTTTTTTTCGATACTGTTGATTTTGATATATGGAAGTCTATATCTATCTCGATTCCTTTATACCTGTACAACCAACCGTTATCCAATCAAAGTTAATATACTCTGTCAGCTCTGCTCAACTGAGTATAAAAATATTAGTCAGGAAATAACCAAATATGAGTATGTAATTACTTCACTTCCTCAGGATGTCATTATGACAATTTTAGATTTCATTCAGAACCCCCCTGAAAATAACAAATTCACTGCAATAAAGAAAGTTTTAATTTAACGACATTCTTTGAATGAGAATGCCAAATTTGACAAAGTTTTGTCTGATTTTGAGTTGGGAGATCGTAAACCATCTGAATATTCTCGGTCTTTAGTATTACTCTCTGGTACTAACTTCAGCCAAGAAGTTCTTAAGAAACTTTGGATGAGAAAACTGCCAAAGAATTTGAATGTAATTTTAGCTAGTTCAAATTCTAGTGATATAAACGAATTAATGACATTAGCTGATAATGTATGGGAGGTTATCAATAAAAATTAAATCGCTTCTGTTAATAATTTTCAAAATTCAAAAAGCTAAAATACAGAAATATCTAATTTGGTTCAAACGACTAATCTTTTGTGTAAAAATTTTAAAAATTGTCTTTAGAATTATCAGAAATTAAGAAAGAAATTAATCAAAATTATTCAAGGTCTCGTTCTATAAGTAGGAATCGTTTTCGAAGTCCTTCCAGATACAGGTCCAATTCTCGTGAGAATCCTAATTGGCTCTGTAAATCTATATATATAAAATTCAAATTATGTATGTATGTATGTAGGTATAGATCGGGTTGCGTCCTAAACGGATCGACCGATCACAACCAAATTTGCACAACCCACTAGAAACCTTCCAGGGATGATCGTAGGCTAAATAAATAATTTCGATATATCAAAGGGGTGTGGCACCTGCCATACAAATGGAATCCTTTAATATTGCATAACTCTGAAGGTATTCATGCTAGAACATTGAAATTCAGTAAGGAGTTAAAAGAGGTCAATGCCTAACACCACCAAGAAAATGTGGCACCTCCCATACAAATGGAATATATCATACTGCATATCTCTGGATGTAGTAATGGTGGGATAGTGAAAATTGGTAAGGAGCTATACGACGTTAAGTTCTAACGTCTCCAGTAAAATGTGGAATTGGTGGAAAGGGGGCGTTGCACCTTCCCTACAAATGGGATTTTGCAGAACTATGGCTGCCGTACAAACTTAGGTTATTTTAGCAGCTAAAGTTTGACTTCAGAAATTAGTTTGGCTGTTATCTCTTTTGGACGTTTAGTGTTGTTGTTGTTGTTGTTGTAGCTATTAGGTTACTCCCCGAAGGCTTTGGGGAGTGTTATCGATGTGATGGTCCTTTGTCGGATATAGATCCGATACGCTCCGGTAACACAGCACCATTAAGGTGCTGACCCGACCATCTCGGGAACGATTTATATGGCCACATTGAACCTTCAGCCCATCCCTCCCTCCCCACCCCAAGTTCCATGAGGAGCTCGGGGTCGCCAGAGCCTCGTCTGTTAGTGAAACGGGATTCGCCGCTTGAAGGTGAGGTTGACAATTAGGTTGGAGAAGCTATATGTTGCGCTACACAACCCCTTGAATCCCCTTGGACGTTTAGTAATCTGCCGCCGTTAAAATTTTTTTTGTCAACTTCAGTCTATCTATATCTTCTATATCTATATAAAATTCAAAATTTCGAAAACAGCAAAGTTTTCATAACAAGGATTCCATTTATTCCGACTTTACCAATTTCCTATTAAGTTGGCTTTGGCAATGTCTATCAATAAACCTCAAGGCCAGTCATTAGCTGTAGCAGGAGTCAATCTTACCAACTCATGTTTCACCCATGACCAATTATGCATAGCCTACTCCAGAGTTGGCTCATCGGAGAATCTTTTTATTTATACTCCA
This sequence comes from Eurosta solidaginis, assembly GCF_040869045.1. NCBI lineage: Eukaryota > Metazoa > Arthropoda > Insecta > Diptera > Tephritidae > Eurosta > Eurosta solidaginis. The sequence continues at coordinate 202,287,738 of NC_090323.1, read as the reverse complement.
AATAATATTACAAACAAGTAAGGCAGGCTAAGTTCGGGTATAACCGAACATTACATACTCAGTTGAGAGCTTTGGAGACAAAATAAGCGAAAATCACCAGGTAGGAAAATGAACCTAGGGTAACCCTGGAATGTGTTGTTTGTACGATATGGGTATCAAATGAAAGGTGTTAATGAATATTTTAAAAGGGCGTGGGCTTTAGTTCTATAGGTGGACGGCTTTTCGACATTTCGCCATAAAGGTGGAACAGGGGTGACTCTAGAATTTGTTTGTACGATATGGGTATCAAATAAAAGGTGTTAATGAGTATTTTAAAAGGGAGTGGGCCTTAGTTCTATAGGCGGACGGCTTTTCGAGATATCGCCATAAAGGTGGACCAGGGGTGACTCTAGAATTTGTTTGTACGATATGGGTATAAGGTGTTAATGAGTATTTTAAAAGGGAATGGGCCTTAGTTTTATAGGTGGACGCTTTTTCGAGATATCGCCATAAAGGTGGACCAGGGATGACTCTAGAATGCGTTTATACAATATGGGTATCATATGAAAGGTGTTAGTGAGTCTTTTTAAAAGGGAGTGGGCCTTAGCTCTATAGGTGGACGCCTTTTCGGGATATCGTTATAAAGGCGGACCAGGGGTGACTCTAGAATTTGTTTGTACGATATGGATATCAAATGAAAGGTGTTAATGAGTATTTTAAAAGGGAGTGGGCCTTAGTTCTATAGGCGGACGACTTTTCGAGATATCGCCACAAAGTTGGACCAGGGGTGACTCTAGAATTTGTTTGTACGATATGGGTATAAAATGAAAGGTGTTAATGAGTATTTTAATAGGGAGTGGGCCTTAGTTTTATAGGTGGACGCTTTTTCGAGATATCGCCATAAAGGTGGACCAGGGATGACTCTAGAATGCGTTTATACAATATGGGTATCATATGAAAGGTGTTAGTGAGTCTTTTTAAAAGGGAGTGGGCATTAGCTCTATAGGTGGACGCCTTTTCGGGATATCGTTATAAAGGTGGACCAGGGGTGACTCTAGAATGCGTTTGTACAATATGGGTGTCAAACGAAAGTTGTTAGTGAGTCTTTTTAAAAGGTAGTGGGCCTTAGCTCTATAGGTGGACGCTTTTTCGAGATATCGCCATAAAGGTGGACCAGGGATGACTCTAGAATGCGTTTGTACAATATGGGTGTCAAACGAAAGTTGTTAATGAGTTTTTTAAAAGGGAGTGGGCCTTAGTTCTATGGGTGGACGCCTTTTCGAGTTATTGCCATAAAGGTGGACCAGGGATGGCTCTAGAATGCGTCTATACAATATGGGTATCATATGAAAGGTGTTAGTGAGTCTTTTTAAAAGGGAGTGGGCCTTAGCTCTATAGGTGGACGCCTTTTCGGGATATCGTTATAAAGGTGGACCAGGGATGACTCTAGAATGCGTTTGTACAATATGGGTGTCAAACGAAAGTTGTTAGTGAGTCTTTTTAAAAGGGAGTGGGCCTTAGCTCTATAGGTGGACGCTTTTTCGAGATATCGCCATAAAGGTGGACCAGGGATGACTCTAGAATGCGTTTGTACAATATGGGTGTCAAACGAAAGTTGTTAATGAGTTTTTTAAAAGGGAGTGGGCCTTAGTTCTATGGGTGGACGCCTTTTCGAGATATTGCCATAAAGGTGGACCAGGGGTGACTCTAGAATTTGTTTGTACGATATGGGTATCAAATGAAAGGTGTTAATGAGTATTTTAAAAGGTAGTGGGCCTTAGTTCTATGGGTGGACGCCTTTTCGAGATATCGCCATAAAGGTGGACCAGGGGTGACTCTAGAATTTGCTTGTACGATATGGGTATCAAATGAAAGGTGTTAATGAGTATTTTAAAAGGGAGTGGGCCTTAGTTTTATAGGTGGATGCTTTTTCGAGATATCGCCATAAAGGTGGACCAGGGATGACTCTAGAATGCGTTTATACAATATGGGTATCAAACGAAAGGTGTTAATGAGTATTTTAAAAGAGAGTGGGCCTTAGTTCTATGGGTGGACGGCTTTTCGAAATAACGATATAAAGGAGGACCAGGGGTGACTCTAGAATATGTTTGTACGATATGGGTATCAAATGAAAGGTGTTAATGAGTATTTTAAAAGGGAGTGGGCCTTACTTCTATAGGTGGACGCCTTTTCGAGAAATCGCCATAAAGGTGGACCAGGGGTGACTCTAGAATGTATTTGTACGATATGGCTATCAAAAGAAAGGTGTTAATGAGTATTTTAAAATGGAGTGGGCCTTAGTTCTATAGGTGTACCCCTTTTCGAGATATCGCCATAAAGGTGGACCAGGGGTGACTCTAGAATGTGCTTGTACGATATGGGTATCAAATTAAAGGTATTAATGAGCGTCTTAAATGGAGTGAACCTAATTTGTATATGTGAAGGCGTTTCCGAGATTTCGACCAAAATGTGGAACAGGGTGACCCAGAACATCATCTGTCGCTAATTTATTTATATATGTAATACCACGAACAGTATTCCTGCGATGATTCCAAGGGCTTTTGATTTCGCCCTGCAGAACTTTTTCATTTTCTTCTACTTAATATGGTAGTTGTCACACCCATTTTACAAAGTTTTTTTCTAAAGTTATATTTTGCGTCAATAAACCAATGCAATTACCATGTTTCATCCCTTTTTTCGTATTTGGTATAGAATTATGGCATTTTTTTCATTTTTCGTAATTTTCGAAATCGAAAAAGTGGGCGTGGTCATAGTCGGATTTCGGCCATTTTTTATACGAATACAAAGTGTGTTCAGATAATTATGTGAACTGAATTTAGTAAAGATATATCGATTTTTGCTCAAGTTATCGTGTTAACGGCCGAGCGGAAGGACAGACGATATACTGTGTATAACAACTGGGAGTGGCTTCAACCGATTTCGCCCTTTTTCACAGAAAACATTACTGTCCTAGAATCTAAGCGCCTACCAAATTTTACAAGGATTGGTGAATATTTGTTCGACTTATGGCATTAAATGTATCCTAGACAAATCAAATGAAAAAGGGCGGAGCCACGCCCATTTTGAAATTTTCTTTTGTTTTTGTCTTTTGTTGCACCATATCATTACCGGAGTTGAATGTTGACATAATTTACTTATATACTGTAAAGATATAAAATTTTTTGTAAAAATTTCACTTTAAAAAAATTTTTTTTTTTAAGTGGGCGTGTTCGTGCTCCGATTTTGCTAATTTTTATTAAGCATACATATAGTAATACCAGTAACGTTCCTGCCAAATTTCATCATGATATCTTCAACGACTGCCAAATTACAGCTTGCAAAACTTCTAAATTACCTTTTTTTAAAAGTGGGCGGTGCCACGCCCATTGTCCAAAATTTTACTTATTTTCAATTCTGCGTCATAAGTTCAACCCACCTACCAAGTTTCATCGCTTTATCCATCTTTGGTAATGAATTATCGCACTTTTTCGATTTTTCGAAACTTTCGATATCGAAAAAGTGGGCGTGGTTATAGTCCGATATCGTTCATTTTAAATAGCGATCTGAGATGAGTGCCCAGGAACCTATATACAAAATTTCGTCAAGATACCTCAAAATTTACTCAAGTTATCGTGTTAACGGACGGACGGACGGACGGACATGGCTCAATCAAATTTTTTTTTTTCGATACTGATGATTTTGATATATGGAAGTCTATATCTATCTCGATTCCTTTATACCTGTACAACTAACCGTTATCCAATCAAAGTTAATATACTCTGTGAGCTCTGCTCAAATGAGTATAAACATATTGTATATCCTATGGTTTTCAGCAATACCTAAATGCGCAAATACACAACCTTAAAATAAGTTTAAGATTTGTGTTACTTATTTTTCAAGTTTCTATAGAAACTTGTGGTGAAGCCCGCGGGTATAAGCTAGTATCTTTATAAATTCGGGAACAAAGTTCAAAATTCTCCCGTTGTTGCAGCGACGAACAACGGAAATTTAGAAGTATCAACTCGTCGCTTATTTATATTTGACCGGGATAATGATTACATTTTCTAATTGACAGTGGTGCAGAAATTTCGGTACTTCCAGTTTCAAAATTTGTAAGTAAAAAGAAATCTTCCGATATTATTTTTGGCAGCGGCTAATGGTACTAGTATTTATACATACGGTAAAAAACTTTTGAATATTAACTTAGGGTTAAGGCGTGAATTGCCGTTTATGTTTTTGATAGCCGATATCGCGAAACCAATCATATTAGCTGGTTTTTTGTCTAAATATGGCTTGCTAATCCATATAAGAAACAAACGTTTAGTTGACCCGTTGACAAGCCTTTCAGTCAACACCATCTCTTGTTTTTGTAATGTTCCTCTTCCAAAAAATTTTTCAGTAGATAATAAATATACAAAATTATTTAAATCTTTTCCATCTTTGATTTCTGATCCAGATTATTCGAAGTCAGTCAAACATACTACGGTCCATAGACTTGTTACTGAAGGAAACCTTCCTTTTTTCAAGCCCAGGCGCATAGATCCGATTAAATTCAAATTGGCCAAAACCGAATTTGATTTTTTGTTAAGAACTGGAATTTGTAGACCATCAGATTGATCCATTGCATCCCCTCTTCATTTAGTGCCCAAAAAAGAAGCTAATGACTGGCGTCCTTGTGGCGATTTTCGTAGACTTAATGTATCAACAGTTCCTGATCGATATCCTTTACCCCATCTCCACGATTTCAATTTGAATCTTAGAAACAAAAGCATTTTTTCTAAAGTTGACTTAGTGAAAGCGTACCATGTAGGATATATACAAAACCGCAATAACAATGCCTTTTGGGATGTTTGAATTTTTGCGAATGCCCTTCGGACTAAGGAACTCAGCCCAAATTTTGCAGAGATTTATAAACGAGGTAATTAGCGGACTAGACTTTGTTTTTGTCTACGTAGATGATTTGCTTATTGCAAGTAAAATGAAGAAGAACATCTACAGGACCTTAGCATACTTTTCAAGCGTTTAGCTGAGTACGGTTTGAATATAAAACATAATAAATGTATCTTTAGAGTTCCCAATATTGATTTCTTAGCACACAATATTTCTGGTTTTGGAATTAGACCATCAGATGAGAAAATTGCAGCCATAACTTTGAAATTCCAAAATCAATAAAACAGGCACAAAAATTTATAGGTATGATAAATTAATATCACAGATATATTTCAAATCTTGCTGAGTACACAACCTGTTTATACAACTTAATTAATAAAACGAAGAAGAAACGCGACAGAACATTAATTTGGAACGATACATCAATTAAGGCTTTTGAATGTATTAAAGAAAAATTTGCATCGTAGATGTATTTGTTAAATCATTTTAGTAAAGATGCAAAACTTTCTTTAAATGTTGATGTAACAAATACAGTGATAGGTGGTGTCATACAACAACACTTCAACGGCAAATTGGAGCCACTAGGTTTTTATTCAAAGAAGCTTTCTCCTTCAGAAACTAAGTACAGTACATTCGATAAGTTGTTAGCCATATACCTAAACGTTAAGCATTTCCGGTATCTTTTGGAAGGACGAGAGTTTACGGTATATACAGACCACAAACCATTGACTTTTGCTTTAAGTTCGAAAACAGAACGCGGTCCTAGGCAAATGAGACACCTTAAGTTCATTGCACAGTTCACTAACGATATTCAGTACTCAGTACATTAAAGGAAAAGATAACATATTAGCTGACACTTTTTCACGAGCTTTTGAGGTAGATGCAATCAAAAATGCTAATCTAAATTTTAAAGTTTCACAAAAAGAACAACAGCAAGATAACGAACTTAAAGAATTAATATCTGGGCAAACTTTCCGAAATCTTAAATTGATAGAAATTCCTTTTAAGTTCTAGCATATGGTGAGAAGTTTCACAAGAAAATCCTAGACCATTTGTACCAAACAATTTGCGGAAATCAATTTTTGACACAATCACACAACCTGGTACAAAAGCTTCGGGTAGATTGATAATTAAGAAATATTTTTGGCCAAATATGAATAAACAAATTATTTGTGGTCTAAGGAGTGCATAAGTCAGTCAGAAGTCAAAAATTTATCGTTACACAAATATACCAACTACAAAAATTGCAGTACCTAAGAGTAGAGTCGAACACATTCATTTAGATACCGTGGGCCCTCTTCCTGTTTCAAGAGGATATCGTTATATTTTTACTATAATTGATAGGTTTACACGTTGGCCAGAGGCATATGCGTTAAAGGATATTTCTGCGGTAACGATTGCCAGAAAATTTTTTAATGAATATATTTCACGTTTCGTGGTTCCATTGAAAATAACTACAGATCAAGGTGCTCAATTTACGTCGAATTTATTTTCAGAATTAATTAAACTTCTTAGAATTCATGAAATAACAACGTCTTCCTATCATACTCAAGCTAATGGAATGGTAGAACGTTTTCATAGGCAACTTAAGTCTTCAATAATGGCTAGGAATGGAAACAGAGATTAGTACGAAGAGTTACCGATAGTATTTTTAGGTTTGCGATCAATTTTTAAAGAAGATATTTCGGCTACTCCAGCAGAAATGGTTTTTGGACAAAATTTGAGAATACCTGATGAACTTGTTGTCTCTACTTCTTAGAATACAACTTCATCAAAAGTTTTGAGTAGTTTACGTGAACATTTCAACAATGTTAAATCAAATCTACAACATCATAAAAATTCTACAGGTATTTTTTTTTTTTGTCAAAACATTTAGAAGATTGTAAATTTGTCTTTGTTCGAGTTTTAAACAAACGCTCCTTACAAGATCCATATGATGGACCATATATAATTATTGAAAAAAATGTTAAATTTTAAAGTAGAAATAAATAATGAAACTAAAAGTTTTCCAATTGATCGATTGAAACCAGCAATGGTTGGTATTACATATTTCAATAACACTAAAACAAAAAGGAGAGCTACTTTTAATTTATTTGACAATAAATCCCTGGAAGGGGAGTATTGTAGGGTATTAGTAATAGATTAATTGTATTAATTTGATTTAATTTTGTAAATTTATTACTTTGAATTTTTATAATTTTCAATATGTATCTAAATGTTATTTTTCAATTTTTAATTTTATAACATCAAAAATTTTCGTTCTTTGAAATTTTGTTAAACAAAAAGATTCAAGGTTCGAAACGAGCTCAAGGCCAGAACAATAATTTTTTGCAATGATTATTGTTTTTTTTTTTATTTTTCTATATTTGAAAAATTGTATTTTGTTTTTGGAATAGTAAGTAGAAAATTTTTCAGACAACCTGCCATAGCTGCGCAGATAGATCCATTTCAAAGGGTGCTAAACCTTCATCATCAGTACTCTTTAGGCGCGCTGCGCTAACCATTTAGCTATACAGCGGTGCACATAGAGGTATTTGAGCAATCTGGGCGGCCAAAATTATTTTTGGCTTTAAATAGTTTAATAGTTATTCACGGTGATTTCAGTTATATTTAACTATTTATTTTATTTTATTATATATACAGTGGTCTAAAAAGCATGCGGAAAAATAGTGAATTTCTATACATGGCTTACGTGTGCGGTATTACTAGACTAGTAAATAATCAATACTAAAGCTAAAACTCGTATCCCAATCCGACACACTGTTATTTGTAACAGAAGTCCAGTCGCATGGTTACTTATCATTCTTTAGGGCTCATCATCAGAGGGTATGTCAGGCAGGTCATCATCTTGGATTTCAAACGACGTATGTCTCTTTCGAGTTTCAATGGTATCTTTTTTTGAATAAGGTCCCAAGCTTAGAAGGTATTTGTCTAAACTGTTTAATTTCTCGTTAATACTTTCCGCATCTGATGCTTTCATGTGATTGAATAATTCGTTACGGGTGATTACTCGACCAGAGAAACCGTAATTAAAAAAATCTTAATAAAGCTATATACAGAAACAAAAACCTTTTGGAAAAAAAAAATTTGGAAAAAATTTTGCCCCAACACATCAGTTTTTAAAAACTGTATTACGAAGGCGTTAAGGACTATATAAATCTTAAAATAGATAAATATTATACACACTTACCTGTTTCATAAGAATCCATGGCTTCTTTTTTATAAACTTCACTGAAACCCGCAAGATATGCACGAATGGTCCAATTTTGAGTGGATGTCCACACTAGGCATTTGAATGATGAAAAGAAATAATTATTGATTCGAATACGCTAGAGTATTGGCCTACTAAAAATATATTTTTTTTTATTTGCTGCGTTTGGAAAATTCATTTTTGGCCGCCCATATTGTTCAAATACCTCTATGTGCGGTGGTTTGTTTAACTGAAAAATTGCTACTTGTATTCCTTCTTACCAACTATATTTATTCAGCGTCGCGCCATCTGTTGCAAATCACTGATAATGCTGGATTTGTTTATTGTCAGTTACTTTGTTTTGACATTCCAAAGTGCTCTTGGTTTTATTAACCATTGTTTTTGTTTTTATCGGCTTATTGATAAATGAAAATGTTTTCTTCTGTTATGTATATGGAATATGCATATATTTTTCAAGGATAGTACCCGGCTGGGAGAGGATCTCGTCAACAGAAGGGCTGATATCACCGCTAAACAGGAAAAAAGAACGAGGCCAGGCAGGAGCACAAATGGGGGTTACGTCGTCGAATACAATGGAGGGAGCCCCAAATTGCAGCTATGGTGTAGGTTTTATGGTGAAGTTTTGCCGACAACTGCTGTCAGTCACGGCTCTTTCTATAAAAAGATAGGAATGACTGTCCCCGAAACAACATCATAATCATGCTTGTTGCACTTAACACCAAGGTGGACATGGAGCGATATTTGAACCTTCAGTCGGAAAATACAGCCTTCACGATATAATATCTCCCCCGAAATAAGGCCATCTAAAGAAAAGTGACACAAAGCTACGTGGATTTCTGCTGATCAAATAGCACGAAACGAAAATGCCACTGAGCTCTGTCATCTGCATACTATCTTCTACCTGACATTTCTTCCTTAATGCGTGCCGCCGCTGCGTACACTAAGGGTACGCCACAAGCCCGGAAAAAACAACTGGTACGATGAGGAATATCGTCCCTCGGCAGTATTTTGGCAAACTCTCCGAATTATGCTCGCGTGTAACGCTCTTGTCTATGCAGAAAAAGAAATCAACTGAACGTCAGGGAATTGCGAGGCTTAGCGTGAATACCAGTGATCTTTTCAGCGCACCTCAGGAAGAGTTAAACGTAATTTTCACCTGGGGCCTCTTATATGTGTTGGTGAAAGTAGGCAGCAAATGAGCTATCAGATGGAGAATGTTTAGCATGTGGTAATAAACTTACTATAGGCACTCGTTAATACTAATGCCGAAATATTATGTGAGGTGATGAGTTCCAAGAGCAGAATATAAAGTATACTTCTAGAGAGGAATGGGACCAGAGCTTAGAAACTAAAAGGGATATTAAAGTATTAAATGGCAAAGGGAAAAGAGGCTAGGCTTTACGCGAAGCATCTGCACATTAGATAATCTTGGCGGTTTCCTGATTGTTGAAGAGTCTTCCTTCCGCCTTTCGCCATAGAAAAGGAAGCTAGATTTCTACAGAATAAGCAGATCCAGCGACCATCGTACCAATCTTAGTTGACAGCGTTTAATCTCGCTGCAGTCCATAGGACACATGAATTCCTCCCTCTGCTGTGTCTCATAGTAGAGCCATATAAAAGGGAACGAACTTGCAGATAAGATGGCTAAGGTTTCAAAATGAATTCAGAACGAATTTGCTCAAAACTGGTCCAGGGTTCTACAAAAATTTGTGAAGAGAAAGAAGAGCTTATTTTTAAACTAAGCAAATCTGCATTGCTACTATTTACGGGCGGGCCAATACTTCGACGATTCCGTTACCTCTGTAGAAACTTTCATGAGGAGGAAGAGGGGACCATTCATGATTCGTGCAGGATTGCAGATATGCCTTCCTTACAAAGCTTCTGTTTCCAAATAAGGTTGTCTATATACAAACCTTCTTGGTCGAAACGTCTTCATCCATTCGACATGACATAGTCAGTGAATGTTGGGCTTTTATCGAGGCTCTATATCTCCGTAAAGTTTATACAGCCCATCATTCTCAGGGTTCGCGACATCGCCTCTCCTGTAAATTGGGTAGAGCATACTTAAATTCCAATCTGGAGGCATGTGCTCGTCCGAGCATGTTCTGCGATGGAGTTGATGTTGAGTAACCAACACTTCGCCTCCTTGTTTTAACAGCTCTGTGGGTATTCCGTCTTTACCCGACGCGTTGTTATCCTCTTCCTTGGATATTGCCATTCTCACTGCATAATGGGTAGTTGTGGAATATTTTTTCGTCATCAGCAATGAGGGTCGTCTTTTTCCTGGCTAGCTAACAACGAGGCGAAATGTTCCCTACACAGCTCAAGCATACTCTGTATGTTCCTATCATTCCTATCAACCAGCATATAAAGCTTCTCGACGCAGGCCGTTATCTCTTACGTATTTTTCTTCTATAGTTAGCGTCCTGTTTTTCCGAGGCAGCACGACGTTCATCATCATATCCGTTTTTGTCACAGAATCTTTGGAAACCCTTGGGCTTGTGATCTATGTGAGGTCTATGTGTAGTCTTACGGCCGGCCAGTTCAACGTTTGATGTCGGCAGCGGCAGTAGTTAATGAAAGAGAATTTTGCTCCCCCTGCTCGGCTACAGCGTCAAGTCTAACTGAGCAGGTATGCAAGCTGAGTGGAAATCACCTACCTGTTTTGCGAGCAGCTTTTCGACGGAAAGCATTCCTTGTGTTACAGTTCCAAAATAGTTTCTACTTACATATATATCTATGTATATAAAAGTTGACTGAACAACTCTCTTTTTGACCCACCCTAATATATAATATTGTATGCATTTAAGTATTTTTATAGCTCAAGCACACACAATTTATTTTCTAATATTTAATTTTAATTTTCTACAGGAGACGTTTACGTCGAATATATACAGGGACTTCCACACCTAACAGTACCGCTGCCAAGCAGATTGGAAAAATGTCGATTCGCTTTAAAGCCTGTCTCGCACAAAGTAGGTGATCTAATTGAAATGTTGAAAATAGAAGATCACGGTATTGATCGAGCGGTTGTGCTGAACAGATGCGGCGTACGAATAGCGTCCACATGCGCCATCGATAGCCTTCTGGATGAGCCATTTTGGTGAGTAGAATACTAGAAAATACAAAATCGTATTCCAAAGTCGTTTATAAATCATCAATCGTTACAGGCTCCAGATAAATGACAACAAATATGAAGTGATTCCTCCTAAACGGAAAAAAATCGATTCTGAAGACTTACAGAGGCTTAGTGATGTTAGAACTTTAGTAGCACAAGTAAGTTCGGCTTATCATATCGTCGGTTGTATTGAAGATCTACCTAAATCGGCTGAAAGCTCGACAACATTCTAGCTCGGAACCTTCTTTAAAAAGCAATTTTTGCAAACTTCTTTCAAAAAATTGCAATCGCTGAGTTCGGTGCAAGTAGTCCCTATTTCAAAACTTTGTTCGAAAAACGCAAAATTGGCACGTTGAAATTTTGTTTTCTATTTCAGAATAAAGTAAAAGAATGACCCATCTCAAAATTTTGTTCAAAAATGCCTTGCGTGAATTTGAAGCATATTCTTCGAACAAATTCTTAGATAAGCGTTCTTCGAAACTATCTAACGATAGAGGGGATTCAAGGGGTTGATAAGCGCAATATATAGCTTTATAGCTTCAAAGCTTCTCAATTGTCAACCTCACCAACGGGAGGGGAATCCTGTCACAAATATGAATGTATCATACACATATTTAGCAGGCGAGGGCGGGATGGCCTAGAAGGTTTAATGTGGTAATATTAATCGTTCCCGAGATGGTCGGGCTAGTACTTTAATGGTGCTTTGTTACCGGAACGTACCGGATCTATATCCGGCAAAGGACCATCGATACACTGCCCAAAGCCTTCGGGGGGCATCTTTATCGTGAATACAACAACAATATCCAGCAATAGAGGGTTTTTGTCATTGCAGTCTATATAGAAAGATCTTCCACTCAGTTGCCGACAAGTAAACACCATAATCCCAAATATTCTTTTTTCAGCTTTATGAAGCTTTACACGTCGGCGAATATCATTTGTATAAAGAACAAGAATTAGTTACAAAATTAGAAAATTTAAAGTTTGAAATCTCACCTTTAGAAATGGTAAGCTTTTGAAAAGGCATTTCCCTTTAATTATCTCTTTATAAATTTGTTTTTTATATATTTAGGAAAAGCAAGAATTGACAAAACTTGCGGAACGTAAAACCGTTATTGCTACATGGGTCGGACTCAGTTTGATGGCGGTACAATTTGGAGTTTTAGCGCGTCTTACATGGTGGGAATACTCCTGGGATATTATGGAACCCGTCACATACTTTGTAACCTATGGTACAACGATGGCCATGTACGCCTATTACTGCCTAACGAAATCGGTGAGTATGCTCCAAACTTCGTTATTTTTTATTTTTTAGAAAAACTTACGGCTCACTTTCCACAAGTTGCAGGTATCTTGCCACGAGTCGATTTAATAAGTCACAGTGTGGATTGTGCTGATGTGTGCACGTCCACAGTAGGTAGGGATTGAATAAGTTTTGTAGTGCAAGCCTTTAAAGCGGTTGCCAGCGTAATTTACAGCTTTTACCCAATTGGCAACCTCACAAACTCCTGTTTCCTTAGCAGGCGATGCTCTGACGGTAGAAGGTGAAACGTGATTTAATCAAATAGTTCCCGAGAGGGTTGTGCTACTACCTTAATGGTGCTATATAGCTGAATATACCAAAGAAATATCGGGCAAGGGACCATCAACATCCATAACTATCCCCAACATCTTCGGTGAGTCTCAGCATCGCTCTTACAAGAAAAAGAAGTGAGTTTAATATAGGGTCGCAACCCGACGTGGAAACGAAGCGACAAAAGCGGGTGAGTTTATAGACTTCCTATCTCATCAGCAGTAGCACCACTCCTTCATACAGTTATAAAATTTCACCTGATTACTTAACTTCTTCTTACAAAACTTCAATTAACAATCCTTGACAGCAAAACATGGTCTCTAGTTTGTTTTACAATCGTGCCTAGCAGGCTATAAAATTAAGGCACCGAACTGGGCTGAAAGCGGATTGTATTGGTGAGACCTCGAAGGAGCTAAGTTAGTATGTGGTGTAGACACAATTATGGCCTGTTTTGATATCACAATATGTGACGATAACACTGGCTTTCAGTTACTTAGCGAATCTCTTCATTGCTACAAGATAGTCTCGTATTAGGCATCCACTGACCCTGGACAAGTTCTCTGGGCTTATGACTTCATCCACAGCGAGGTTTTTGCCTTTTCTTAGCGAGCAGTTAAGTATGAAGCGATGGGACGTTTCTATGTATAGTGATACGAACCGCAGGAAATTCCATTGAGCAGTGTCCTGCCTACAATCATGATAGAAATATGAGCGTAGTAAACCTTAGAACTTCTGCTGAGCTCTTAGCGTCAACAACTAGCCGGAAGAATTTGCTCATCTCAAAAAATATCTTGTAATTTTTGAGCTTGGTGAGCAGACAACTTGTCCAGTAACATCCCGCAGGTGGCCAGGAGAATTTAAGAATGCCTACTTAAAAACACGTTCGATCTGCAGGTCCGAGCTCATGCGAAGAGAAATCAGCGGAGCTATCAGATGTGGAAATTAAGGGCCCTTATGATGATGATGCCTAAACAATTAAAAACGAGGTCAAATATTCGCAGACCACCCAATACCGCACTGTATATCCCTGACCAGTGTTTTATCACCAGATTGACTGTCCGATATCAAACCGAAATAGCTAACTGCTGAAGCGTTTAAATGCATCCGATTTATCACTTCTTTAAAGTGGCCCACTCCGCTTAGAATGCGATTTTGGCCCGTCGGCTATCTTGCCGGTGTGTATAGAAAACTGTGAAAGTCGACTCACTGTGGCTGGCCGTATACTACATTCATGGCACCGAGACTTAAAGTAAGATTATACCGAGAGGTTAAGCATTGCATGCAAAGAGTTCACAACTAAGTTGTAGCAAGGTCTTCCAGGCGAATCCACAGAAATCTCGTCGAATTACAAAATATTTCTTAAGAAGAGATAAAATATCGCGCCACGGGGGTCGGTTCAATGAATGGACCCATTAGAGGGACCATGAAATAAAATATTCCACGCTCTTTATCGCTTCTAGCTCGTCTGCGTCCATAGTGTTACTAGAATTTGTGTGGTGACCAAACGGAAACCCCCTATCGAGTTCCATGATTAACTTATTCTAGAAGTTTTCTAACTTCCAGCTTGATTGCTGCTCAAGCTTTGACCTCCCCGCGAGCGCCGCTCGAAACAAACACAGAACGTGCTCAACCATATCTTCTTGTATTTTAAACTTCCCAGATATGCTTTCACTGACGAGGCCTTTTTTATAAATATGTGACGCCAAAAAGCAATGCCCCGTTAGTACGCCCGTTATCAGCCTTAAGTCTTTTTTTTTAGAGTTATGAGCAACACAGAGTAGTGCCAATAGTTTTGTAGGCGGGGCTTGCAGAATGGCATGATAATATCAAGTTTCCCATAAATCGTACCATTGATAGCCTGAATATGAGCTATGTGTCTCTCAGTCCTAGAACCTTATATTTCTTAGTAAATCAAAACTCAATTCATAAACTGTTTCTTCTTTTATTCAGGAATATGCTTTTGAAAATGTTAGAGATCGTCTTTTCCTCATTAGCATACACAACAAGGCCAAAAGGAAGAATTTCGATGTGGATAAATATAATTTACTCAAACGACAAATAGCCGAAGCTGAATACGATTTAAGACGATTGCGTGATCCTATTAACTTACAACTGCCGCCACATATTGATCGTGCACAACGAATAAGACCCATTGAGCCATCGCATGGCGGTAGCAAAACCACCGGCTCCGATACGCGAATCGTTTCGGCTGTGACCTTCGAGAAGAAACCCGTTAGCTTCCGACTGCCCTTTTTAGAACCGAAAAATTAGATATGTAATAAAAAAATTTAAGAAAAAATACTATTTATTATTTGTTTATGGATGTATTTACGTTTGTATGTATGTATGTTCGTAAATGAGTTTATCACGCAAAAAAAAAAAACAAAACAAAAAAAAAGCGAAAAACAAAATGTTGAATTTAATCCAAGCACAAACTGGCTTTAGGCGAATACAAATTTAAATAATTTTTAGAAACAAATACAAAAATACTACATAAATACGTACAAGGAAATACAAATCGAGATACTGACACACATATTAATACATAAATAAGTATATAAAGATTATTTATTAAGAATACAGCTGCGAGTAGGAAAATAGCAGCAAAAGTTATTAACAAATTTAAACAGTAATTTATTTCTTTGCTTTAAAAAAAAACTTTTCTAAAGAAAACTATCTAAACCAATTTTAAAAATTTCAAAACCATTTTCAAAAAAATCTGCCTACTAAAAAAGTTTCTTAGTTTTCATGAAATTTTTTTTTGGAATTTCGAAATTGTTCTTGAAATTTTATTACATAACTTTCTTTAAGGAATTCACTTAAATTTATTGAATAACATAAGTATCTGCATACTCAATAAGTTATTTAGTAAAAATTTTCAAGTTTTGAAAACTTTTTGGAATTTCGAAAAGCTGTTTGAAATTGTTCTTCATAGTTTTCGTTTATTAAAATTGATTTGACTACAAAACTGCATACTCAACAAGATTATTAGTAAAAAAATTTCTTGGAATTAGGAAAATTTTCGAAAACGTTTATGAAATTGTCTTATATGTACATTTCTCGTTAAATTTTATTGGACTGCGAACCTTTCGAAGCATTCATGGAGGTTTTTTAAACTGTTTGAATGTCTAAGCTTTTCAACATTTTTCAAAATTTCTTATATAATTTTCGTTACAAAGTTCTTTTTAATGATAGAACTTTGTAGTCCTGCATACTCAGGAAGTTTCTTCGTAAAAATTTCGAAGTTTTAAAGCAAGTTTTTACCAACTTTTTGGAATTTCGAAACTTTTCGTTTTTGAAATTTTCTTATGTAATTGTTGCTATAGAGTTCATTAAATATCATTGCAGTGCAAAACTGAATACTTAAAAAATTTACTAGTAAAAATTTCGAACTGTTCATGTTAGTTTTTTAAAAACTTTATATAATTTCGAAACTTTTCGAAAACTTTTTTCAAATTTTTTTACTTAGTTTTCTATAATTTTCATTCTATTTGATTGAACTAGAAATCTGCAGCCTTGGCTAGTTTCTCCGTAAAAACTTCGAAGTTTTTAAGCATGTTTATAGCAACTTTTTGGAACTTCGAAAATATTCGTTTTTAAAGTTTTCTTAAATAGTTCTTAAAATAAATAAATGTAAGGCGCCATAACCTCCGAAGAGATTTTAGGCCGAGCTTCTCTTCCAATTTGCGTCGTTCTCCTTTTTAATTTTTCCTACAAATTGGCGGGACGGAACCTACTTCTTTTAAGCCGACTCCGAACGGCATCTTCGAGGCAGATGAGTTTTCACTGAGAGCTTTTCATGGCAGAAATACACTCGGAGTGCTTGCCAAACACTGCCGAGGGACGACCCCGCTTAGAAAAATTTTCTTCTGATTGAAAAACCTTATTTCTAAAATTTTGATGGTGGTTTGCCCGGGGTGTGAAACCACTCGGTGTGGTAGGCGGAGCACGCAATCATCACACCACGATGGCCGCCAAGTATAGTTCTTACTATACTTAATTGGACTGTAAAAGTGCATACTCAAAAAGTTTATTAGAAAAAATCTCGAAGTTTTTCGAAAACTTTTGTTACACTTCGAAAATTTTACAAAACGATTTTGATATATTTTACATAATTTTCATTATAAAGTTCATTAATATTGATTGGACTATAAAACTGCATACTCTTAGTAAAAGCTTCAAAGTTTTCATTATTGTTTTTAGAAACTTTTTGGAAATTCGAAAATTTTCGAAATTGTTTTTGAAATTGTCTTACATAGTTTTCGCCATACAATTAATTTAAGCTTTTTAATTCAATTAACGAAAGTAAAAAGTTGTTATTTTTTCACTCGCGGGTGTACATTTGTTGCATAAATCAATTTGTTTGTTTGTTGCTTGTTTGTTTGGTTTTATGCGTTCTACATATTTACTCTCATTTACTTAACTAAAATCTTAATAATAATTGTTGTTTATGGCTTTAATCCTTTTTATATGTCCCATATTTAATTAAGAGACATTTTATTGTAAGTGACCTTCCTATCATATGAATATAAGTATGTATGTACTTGTATGTTAAATGAATTGCTTATTAGACTAAATATGTAGTTAGATTTCTATTAAATTATATATCGTTGCAACAGCAATTGTTGTACGATCATTCAGGTGTTTTTATGTAAATAAATATGTAATTACAAAAACAAAAAAATGTGCTGTAAAAACTATATGAAATGGTATTAAATATCGTGTCACGAAATAATAAATTAAGGGGAAATTATAATAAAAGCATTTAGCCAATGAATTGTTTTTGCTTTTGTTAAATTTTCTTCAGCATAAAGTTATGTATCCTGACTTTTGTGTTTAACTGTTTTTTCTATATGTAGGTTTATACTATTGCCGTTCTTGGCCTTTTCGTGAGATTACAACCATCGCATAAGTGAATTAAATTTAATAATTTATTTATTTTGAATAAAAGTTTATTGTTTAAGAGTTGTTTTTACTTTCTTGGATTTTTGTTATACTATTTTTTCAAACTTTTGTCATGTGCAAATAAAACGAGGATAGTCGTTGACGATTTAGAAATACTCTTCGAAGGTAACCCCCCCACCTATTACCTGAGTGTAAACCCCACTAAAACGAGGGTTATCATACTCTCTTACGGCAAAACTTAACGGCACGACTATAATTTTCTTTTCTGAGGCCAAATATTACGGTATAATTCCCACAGTGTCAAACTGACCTCATACCAGATGTGGACTTTTTAAGTACTTATACCAGGCCAGGTACATATTATAAGGTTTCACTCGAGGTCGTAGTCCTAGAATAGTGAATAATAACCCCATAAATAGTCGCGAATATATCAAAAAATAAAAAAAAAATAAAAAATTAACAGTGCGGAAAGTATTTCCAAGTAAACTCGAAAAATACCGCCCTGTATAATTGAGAGAAGTCCTAAAATGATTGCCCCAACATGATCCTCTGATTATGTAATAAAAAACTGCCTACTTTCCAAAATTGTTTAGATGGAAGTCTATATATTTGGCTTTTAGTATATCGTGGTGTCTTTGTGACTCAATTGAAATTTGGCATATGTAGCTTTTTGTCTGGAAGGACATATAGGATTAACTTTTTTCTAGAGTAGGGACCAAATCGCCCCTGGAAACAGTTTTTATACGAAATGATTCTGAAACAGTTTTCGGTTGCGAAACGGTTCAAAATAGCCTTTAACTAGGCTCGAAAATAAACCCGGTTTTATATGAACACAATCGCGAAGTTGTCCAGCAACAGCACCACCGATATTATTAGAAACTCAATCAAGAAACTGATCGGAAACAGTCTAGAAAAGATCCTGAACCCAATATCTAAGCTGTCCGGAAACTGCACAAAGAAGTTCTGAAATAGCCCCGAAAATATCCATAAAACAATACCGAAGCGGTCCCGTAATACTCCTGAAATAATTTTAAAATCATCACGAAACGATTTCGAAAAAAATCCTGAGACCACCTCAAATAGTACCGACCTTTTCCCGAAAATAATCCCAAAACAGCTCCGTGAAAGGAAATAACCTGGGAACAGTCTCACAATGATCCCATAACTATCCTGCAAATATTTCGAAAACTGGCTACTTTTCCTAAAATATTTAAACCTAAATCTGATCTGAAAAGAGCCCGAATGCTACTCTTAAAATAGTAGTAGTTGTAGTAGTAGATCCATTAACGAATCTCAAACACGAATCCGGTACAATTCCGGAATAGTCTTATGTTATTTGGAAGCACATTCTCGAAATAGACCCGAAGTATTCCGAAATCAGCTCGGAACCACCTAGGTATGATCTTGAAATTATTTCGATATGATTCCAAAAGCAATCAGTAATTTATCCCCGAATGGTCACGAAATGATAGCGAAGCAGCCCCATAAAGATCAAAATATCCTCGAAACAACTCGGATATAGTCACGAAATGATTTGCAGTAAGTTTCGAAATGATCCCGAAATGATCCCGCGAATATCCTGAAATGTAAGTATGCGGCGGTACGGGAAGTGGTAACACCCTTCAATTTCCCAAGTTGTTAGACGCCGTAGATTGAATTGCTAGCTTGTTTCGATAAAACTTGTTTGGTTTCAAATTAATAAAATGGTTCAGTTTAAATTTCAAACGCGAAAGTTTAATATTCAAACACATTTCAGAACTGTTATTTTGTTAATTACTTGAAAACTTTGAATTTTAAGCCAAGATTGTTTCGGTCACATATGTAGTCTTGAAGAGTTTTAAAATACAATTGTATTTTGCTGCTTCGTAACAATGATAAACATTTGAATTTGTTTGTTCAAAGATACTCAATTTGAAACCGAAAAATTTTATCGATCCGAGGAAATTGAAACATGTTTCCCTATTCGAAAAATTGTCTCGAGTTCGAAAACAAAAATATGGATATATATGTCTATCTTTGGTACTTGGCAAATGGGTTCGTATCATTTACAGTTAAATAAATTTTATTTTTATTTCCGACGAATTGCTTAGGCACATTCTAAGAAAAAAAAGTATATTAAAATCTTACGTAATAAATTACTTCAAGGCGTCATAAAAGATATATGTACTACATAAATATCATTCAATAAATTTTGTACATACTATCTGTAATAACTGTAAGTATACTCTCTTGTGAATACGCTCAAACTTTACGCTACTTACACTAATATATATACACATTAACTATAACAAAGAGCTTTTAAAAATCCCGTATCCTTTAATATGCACAAAACTTAAGCAAATAATTTCCGTCACGTAAAAAAAACTCGCTAAAAGAAATTTTTAAAGAACGTAAAACGAAATAAAAAATAAGTTTTATACGCATAGATACAAATTGTTTTTCTTCCTAAATAAACTCGAAATTATTATAACCGAAACCCGTTCCTACATATATCTAAGTATGTAGAATATATTACGTAAACTATATACAAAGTAAGCCGCTCGTATATACTCTATCTTTCTCTATTCTATTAATTTTTATTTAGTTGTTACACTTTCTATCATTCAATGATTCTTAATTTTATTTCAAATGTTGCTTACGTATTACTAAAATAAAAAAAAATGTTATGCCTTGAAACCTTAAAATAGAAAAAAAATTTTAATTAAAAAACATGTAAACTTTTGATAAGCACTATATTTAAGAAAAGTTCTCCGGGGATCCGATTCGAATCAAATTGAAATGAAAACGAATAAACAATATCACCCTATCTCCGCTGTCATTCAGAATTTGTTTGAAGAACGCCCTGCTTCAAAATTTTGTTCAAAAACGCCCTATCCCATAATCATGGCCCAATTATATGGTTGGCTCATCTCATCAGATGATTTTATTTTTTCCATTTCACTGGCATAGGGATTGTTAAATGGAGATGGCAAACGCAAATGTAACCAACACATTGACAATTATTTACTGCCGTAGTGGTCAATTTTTTATTAAACAAGTAAGGAAGGTTAAGTTCGGGTGTAACCGAACATTACATACTCAGTTGAGAGCTATGGTGACAACATAAGGGAAAATAACCATGTAGGAAAATGAACCGAGGGAAACCCTGGAATGTGTATCAAATGAAAGGCGTTAAAGAGTATTTTATGAGGGAGTGGGCCATAGTTCTATAGGTGGATGCCATTTAGGGATATAGCCATAAAGGTGGATCAGGGTTGACTCTAGAATGCGTTTGTACGATATGGGTTTCAAATGAAAGGTGTTAATGAGTATTTTAAATGGGAGTAATCCTTAGTTCCATAGGTGGACGCCATTTCGAGATATCGCCACAAAGGTGGACCAGGGGTGACCCTAGAATTTGTTTGTACAATATGGGCATCAAACGAAAGGTGTTAATGAGTATTTTAAAAGGGAGTGGGCTTTAGTTCTATAGGTGGACGCCGTTTCGAAATATCGCCCTAAAGGTGGACCAGGGGTGACTCTAGAATATGTTTGTACGATATGGGTATCAAATTAAAGGTATTAATAAGGGTTTTAAAAGGGAGTGGTGGTTGTTGTATAGGTGGTCGCCTTTTCGAGATATCGCCATAAAGGTGGACCAGGGGTGACTATAGAACGCGTTTGCACGATATGGGTATCAAATGAAAGGTGCTAATGAGTATTTTAAAAGGGAGTAATCCTTAGTTCCATAGGTGGACGCGGTTTCGATATATCGCCATAAAGGTGGACCAGGGGTAACCCTAGAATTTGTTTGTACAATATGGGTATCAAAAGAAAGGTGTTTATGAGTATTTTAAAAGGGAGTAATCCTTAGTTCCATATGTGGACGCCGTTTCGAGATATCGCCATAAAGGTGGAGCAGGGGTGACCCTAGAATTTGTTTGTACAATATGGGTATCAAAAGAAAGGTGTTAATGAGAATTTTAAAAGGGAGTGGGCCTTCGTTCTATAGGTGTTCGCCTTTTCGAGATATCGCCATAAAGGTGGACCAGGGGTGACTCTAGAATGAGTTTGTACGATATGGGTATCAAATTAAAGGTATTAATGAGAGTTTTAAAAGGGAGTGGTGTGAAGGCGTTTTCCAGATATCGACCAAAATGTGGACCAGGGTGACCCAGAACATCATCTGTTGGATACAGCTAATTTATTTATATATGTAATACCTGCCAAGATTTTAAGGGTTTTTTATTTCGCCCTGTAGAACTTTTTCATTTTCTTCTACTTAATATGGTAGGTGTCACAACCATTTTATAAAGTTTTTTCTAAAGTTATATTTCGCGTCAATAAAACAATCCAATTACCTTACCATGTTTCATGCTTTTTTTCGTATTTGGTATAGAATTATGGCATTTTTTCATTTTTCGTAATTTTCGATATCGAAAAAGTGGGCGTGGTCATAGTCGGATTTCGTTCATTTTTCATACCAAGATAAAGTGAGTTCAAGTAAGCACGTGAACTAAGTTCATTAAAGATATGTCGATTTTTGCCCAAGTTATCGTGTTAACGGCCATGCGGAAGGACAGACGGACGCCTGTGTATAAAAACTGGGCGTGGCATCAACCGATTTCGCCCATTTTCACAGAAAACAGTTAATGTCATAAAATCTATGCCCCTACCAAATTTCAAAAGGATTGGTTAATTTTTGTTCGACTTATGGCGTTAAAAGTATCCTAGACAAATTAAATGAAAAAGGGCGGAGCCACGCGCATTTTGAAATTTTCTTTTATTTTTGTATTTTGTTGCACCATATCATTACTGGAGTTGAATGTTGACATAATTTACTTATATACTGTAAAGATATTAAATTTTTTGTTAAAATTTTACTTAAAAAAAATTTTTTTTTTAAAAGTGGGCGTGGTCCTTCTCCGATTTTGCAAATTTTTATTAGGCGTACATAGAGTAATAGAAGTAACGTTTCTGCCAAATTTCATCAAGATATCTTCAACGACTGCCAAATTACAGCTTGCAAAACTTTTAAATTACCTTCTTTTAAAAGTGGGCGGTGCCACGCCCATTGTCCAAAATTTTACTAATTTTCTATTCTGCGTCATAAGTTCAACTCATCTACCGAGTTTCGTCGCTTTAGCTGTCTTTTGTAATGAATTATCGCACTTTTTCGGTTTTTCGAAATTTTCGATAACGAAAAAGTGGGCGTGGTTATAGTCCGATATCGTTCATTTTAAATAGCGATCTGAGATGTGTACTCAGGAACCTGCATACCAAATTTCATCAAGATACCTCAAAATTTACTCAAGTTATCGTGTTAACGGACGGACGGACGGACAGACGGACGGACGGACATGGCTCAATCAAATTTTTTTTCGATCCTGATTATTTTGATATATAGAAGTCTATATCTATCTCGATTCCTTTATATATGTACAACCAACCGTTATCCAATCAAACTTAATATACTCTGTGAGCTCTGCTCAACTGAGTATAAAAATTGTTTCACATCACTTTAATTTATTTTTTTAGTACCGCGTATCCCAAATACTGCTCGCAAATGACTTGATGATGACTTGATTTTTGTTGACTTGTGCTTTTTGATGACACTACTGGGGAAAGAAAAACTTCTATCAAACTTCACAACCACAATTTTATGCTCGCTGACAATCAATAGTGTAGTGTTGTCTACCTGAATTTGTAATTATGATCTCACGAAGTTGGGGAGTGAATGGATTGGTGATAGTGACGTACCGCGTGACCAAAATAACTATAGAGGTCGGAGCGATTGTTTATTTTCGAGCAAGAACTGCCATTTATCACTACCAAAGCTCCGTTTGGTGGTGAAATGACCTTAGACCTGCAAGAATTACTCGATAGTGGGTATAGGATGGTTCGTTTGAAAATTCTACTGATGCCTGTTTCGCCACTTAATTACTTTGCTGTACACCTTTTCCATCCCAAGAAATTAGTTCCCTATAAGTGTCTAGGGTGAGGTTGGCCGTTACCGTAAAGTTGCTAGTACAGCATCGGTCACACTGCTCTAAACCATCGCCGAATATGTTTGTGATTAATGCAACGACAACAGGATTATGCTGTTGTGAGGGCCTCGTAATTTGCCTGAGTGTTTTTGTCTATTTCGTTCATCGCGTCAGCCATTTGGCATCCTACGATATCCCTGAGCCCAGAGATCCAGTAAAGGGGGGCATTGAGTTGCTTAATGGATGCCTGCGAGGTAAAATTTTCCCGAAAAATTTCAAATTGTATTACCTTACCTAAACTACATTAAACCCCAGTTTACATTTGCCTCATCCCTACGGACTAGATTATAAAATTTCATTTCCGTCGGTCGGCCGTCTTGGTTACGCTTTTTTGAGGTTTCTCTTTCACTTGGTGTTTCCATTTAGAGGTCGCTTGAGAAAAAGAATCGACATCTCTAGAAGCATGCTCATATTTACCGATTATCTGAGGGGAAAATTTAAATTAGGAAGAATTACACTGAAGAGGGCACAACGCCCAAACCGGTCTGTCTCGAAACCAAATTTGACATCACCCCAATCGTTCCAATAAATGTACATCGCAAATCTACTAAATTAATCACGGATTAGGAGTGAAGTATGAAAATGAGGATAAAGTCGTTGTATTTAAACTTGGTCTTATGGCGTTTTGTTTTGCAGAACATTAGGTGACATAGTTTCGTGGTTCCATTTTGAGATGGCCCCTAGAGGTGGTTCTTTGTCTACGAAAAAAATCCGCATCTGTAAAATTTGTTCATAAATCCCGATTATAGAAAGGAAAATCGAGTTATTTAATTCCTGTTTAGAAATTAAGTACGGTCTAAAGTGTAACATGAAGGTACAATTTTTTGCACAAAAGAAAACTCCATTAGTATCATTATAGAGTCTACAGAGTCTACACACGGTGCGTGCGACTCACTAGTTATATTTGTATGTGTTGACAAGACGTCAATACCAAGTTCAATTTGATTTCGACGAGTCTTATCGATGTAACTAACTTTAAAAGACTTACACTAATTCTTCGAAGCTCGCTCGCTCTTCAAACGCATATGGTACAGACCCCTATTAGAGTTTAATCAGATGTCATATCCAGAACTATTTTCTGTCCAATGAATGAAGTTACAAAACGCAGAACTAAGAAGATGAAGTAAAATAAATGCCACTAACAACCGGAAAAGCTTTGATGGTTGAATTACTTGAGGCGAACGCCATTCCCTAGACCTAGAAGATTGTATAATCGAAACAATTATCGTTTCGTCTGTCCTGCTATGGTTGTTGTTTAATTTTGCTCAAAGTCAAAACATGAATAAATAATAATGCAAATTCCATTTTGGTAGCCAATTTTATTTTACAATTTTCTCTCATAAGCTGCTAAATTTTTTTAGGAAGGCACGGCGGTTTTATGCGTTGCGCCATCTTTAGTACAATTTTTTAGTAAGATGTTTCTGTGCCATTGATTTTCATATTATGTTATTTATAATATATATGTATGTCCAAAATACGAGTCCTTATAAACGTCATATTTATAACATCAAATTATAAAATTAAAATTATTTTTTATAATTTCTGACAATTTGTTTTGTCCTCTTCTATTTACATATTAACGAATTTAATAACTATAAAAATTTATACGAGAAATAAGTAGATAATCTATAAATATCTACCAATACTATATTAAAAACTAAAAATTAAAAATCCTTTACTTGAAACGATACCAAAGCTAACCGAGAAGGACTAATTCTTATATAATCTATCTAATCTCTAGCATATTTACTTTCGAATATACATATATATATGTGTATATATATAAATACTTTATAGTAAGTGCTTTAATAATTTCAAAATTTAAACTTTTACATTATTAAAATAATTTTTTTGCATACATAAATAGTGATTGTTAAAACAAAAATACTAAAACAAAAAGATTACTTCGAAAAAAAAAGTTTGAGTTGTATTTAAAACTAAATTTTTCTATAAACAAGCGCAATTTGTTAAATATCTCCGATCAGAAAAAGAACTTACTAACAAAAAAAAAATTTTTAAAACATTCAAAAACTTAAAGCATTTAAAATATATTAAAAAAAAACTTTCCCTTACCAATATTTGGACTTGTAACTCTCAAAAAAAACTGAACTAAAAATACTAACAAACTAACTAAACAACTTATTATAATGAAGAAAAAAACGTTACGCTAAAAATCTTTGAACAATGAAAGCTGTTATATGAGATCAAACTTAAATTTATTAAAAGCTTCATATGTAACAAACAAAATGTATATATTAAAAAAAATAATAACACTAAATAAATTAATGAATAAACATAATAAACGATGCCATTTCCAACGAATTGCAAAAATTTGTTTCATTCATGTCATCCTAGGCGATCTTTTATACCTGCAAGAAAAGATACTAGTCCCTAGAAAGAGTGGCGTGTATTAATCCCTTTCGATTACAATTGGGTATAATGTGAGGATACTCACGGCTAGGGGGTTACTTCACAGTTTGATTCAGGGTTTCTATTATTTATGGTTAAAGCGCTCCGTGCGCTAATCTGTTTTTCTATAACTACAGTCACAACAACAACAACAGTCACTTTGTATATAAATCTTGAACCAAGACAAACAACAAAGTTTTTGCTGTTGCAGTATAGAGCTACCCCACCAATAGATCAACCCACAATTTGACATAAATTTCAATAATTAACCATTAATCGCAAAATGAGAATTTATCGGTACGCAAATGAACCAGCGCCTAAATTGTCCTATATCTCTTATATCAAGAAAGATGTTTGAAGTTTTATTTCGTATTATACAGCCACCTATTTGTAGATTAATTCACAGTTTGATCCAAGATCTTACCATTAAGGGTTCAAGCGCTACGTGAGATATCCGGTTATTCTACAGCTACTGGCGACTAAACCCATTATTGTTTATATCTCTTGAAGCAAACAAAATTTCAAAATTCTTTTTATTACATTACGCAGCTACCTACTTGCAGATTGAGGCACAACTTCATTCAAAATCCTAACTTTAACGGTTAAGGCGCAGACTGCATTAATCGGATTTTCGATAACTACTGTCCCTCCCTTTAACAAAGACAAATGACAAAGTCTTTGTTTTTGCAATATAGAGGTACCTTCTTGCAGATTAACCCACAATTTGACACACATTTCTATCATTAAGCCTTCAGGGCAAAATGAGAATTTATCGGTACGCAAATGACCCACCGCCTAAATTGTCCTATATCTCTTATATCAAGAAAGATCTTTAAAGTTTTCTTTCCTATTATATAGATAACTACTATTAGATTGATCCACAAGTTGATTAAAGTTCCATCATTAACCCTTCAATGCGAAAATTGGAATTATCGGTAAACGGATGAGCCAGCACCTTAATTTGTATATCTCTTGAACCAATCCAAATGGAACCCTGGCTTAGATAGTGTCCTAATCTGCAAATAAAAAATAAATGTAAGGCGCGATAACCTCCGAAGAGATCTAAGGCCGAGCTTCTCTTCCAATTTGCGTCGTGCTCCTCTTGATTTTTCCCTACAAATTGGCCGGACGGGACCTACATGTTTTATGCCGACTCCGAACGGCATCTGCAAGGCAGATGAGTTTTCACTGAGAGCTTTTCATGGCAGAAATACAATCGGAGCGCTTGCCAGACACTGCCGAGGGGCGACCCCGCTTAGAAAAATTTTCTTCTAATTGAAAAATCTTATTTCTAAAATTTTGATGTTGCTTTGCTAATCTGCAAATAGCTTCCTATATATTGCAACAAAAAAGTTATAGAAATCTTGATTGATTGAAGAGATAAAGGGCAATTCAGGTCATTTGCGTACCGATAAATTCCCGTTTCCCCCCGAAGGGTTATTGACAGAAATGCATGTCAAAGTGTGTGTTAATCTACAGGTGGGTACCTATATATTGCAAAAACAAAAACATTGTCATTTGTCTTGGTTAAAGAGAGGGACTGTAGTTATCGAAAATCCGATTAATGCAGCTGGCGCTTTAACCGCTAACGATGGAATATTGTATCAAATCGCGCCTTGAAACACAGGTGGGTAGCAATGTATAGCAACAAAAAAAATTTTAATTTAGCTTGCTTCAAGAGATATATACAATAGTCGGTTTGTCGTCAGTAGCTGCCTATATAGATATCTCACGTAGCGCTTGACACCCGTAAATGATTGAGCCTTGGATCAAATTGTGGATTAATCTACAAGCAGGTGACTATATAATACAAAACAAGAGTTTTGAAATTCTTGCTCGATTCAGGGGATATAAGGCAATCTAAGTGCTGAGGTCATTTGTGTACTGATAGTTCCTATTTTTGCCTTGAAGGGATAATAATGGAACTTTTAATCAAGTTGTGGCGTAATCTACAAGAAGTGGGCAATATAATTTAAAAACGAGATTAAAAACTCGTGCTTGATTCAAAATATGTAGGGCATATTAGGCGCTGGGTTATTTATGTACCGATAAAGTACCATTTTGCTAAGTTTAACTATAGAAAATTATGTCAGATTACAGTTTAATCTACAGGTGAGTACCCATGTGTTGCAAAAACAAAAACATTGTCATTTGTCGTGGTTCAAGAAAGTGACAGTAGTTATCGGTAAACCGATAAACCCACCTATGCCTTAACCGTTGCTCGTAGAACCTTGAAATAAATTGTGGATCAATCTACACAAGGAAGCTATATGAATACCAGGAATAACTTTTGGAATTTTGCTTTGTTGGAGAGTTATACACAAAAAGCAGTTAGTAGTCAGCGTTGATCGATCAACCGATAAATCGCACGTAGAAATTGAACCGTTAATGATAGAACTTTGGATCAAATTGTGCATTAATCTACAAGCAGGTGGCTATATAACACAACACAAGAGTTTCTAAATTCTTGCTCGGTTCAGGAGATATAGGGCAATCTATGTGCTGGGGTCATTTGTGTACCGATAAATTCCCACTTTTACATTGAAGGGTTATGATGAAGCTGTATATCAAACTGCGGATTAATCTACAGGTAGGTAGCTATATAATACAAAAACAAAATTTTTAACCCATGCTTGATTCAAGAGATTTAAGATAGTTTGGATGCTGGATCATTTGTGTACCGATAAATTCTCATTTCGCCCGCAAGGGTTATTGATAGAAATGTATGCCAAATTGTGGATTAATCTACAGGTGAGTACCTATTAGAGGTCTACGCCGATCACTTTGTCGGCGGCGGTGACGTTGGCTTTATTATATGCCGGTGGCGGCGGCGGGGGCGGCGCGTCGGCGTAAGCCGGTGTTCTTATTATAAAAAGCTTGATTTTTCTATTTAAAAAAATATTTAGGTTTGTTTGTATGTATTTATGGAAATCAACATTTTGGCCATCTCGGAAAGATCTGGGGTTTTGCCTCAAAATTTCGCAGATCGTTCAAACATTTTCAGGAGTAGCTCCTTGCTGAGGGACTGTCCCTCGTTCACTTACTCCAGAAAGGCTTCGAACCTAACCCTGGTCTTTGGAATTGCTGCGTCTGCTGAAAACAAATAGAGATACATAAAATGGTCACACTTTTGTCTGAATATCTCGTGCAAAGCGTAGTTTAACCTGGGGTTAACTCCTAATAATCGTCGCAAACACAATTTCTTTAAATAATTTGTGGCTCCTTGGCGGTCACGCACGAAGGCGACTTCCGGTTGCTATTAATGGTCTATTAATACTCATGACTCTTTTGGCACAGGGCGCATCCAGTTTTTTCGAGCTACAATTCCCGATGAATAAGAGCTACAATTCCCGATTTGCGAACAGTAGCAATCCCGACCACCAGTCGCTGCCACGCCTCCTGACCCTCACACCATATGCCAGCACAGAAGCTATAGGACTGCGACTGTATATGTACCTTCGTCGACGTCACTTTCCTAGAAGCTATAGGTGTAGCTCCGAAGACTTTCTACCGGATGTTTTTGTCGCGCTATGCTGCCGAGCTACACCAGAGAAACACCTTGAAACGTTAGGGTGTCACTATTCGGCCAAGTATCTCGAAGTCATAAGCAATATAAATGGATGTCATTGCGTAACTTGTGGGTGAATATCGTATAATCCTCGGCACATCTACATAATTAAAATTTTACAACGACCCTGGATAACACTTTTAAAATGTAGACCAAATTTTGCAAACGTTTGTGTTCACAACATTGATTTCAATAGTCTTCGTTAAATCAATACGATATTTTAGAATCAAAGTCGACCGATTTTAAGTTAAAATATGTTAATTGCTGTTTTCCGGCTTTATGATATAAGAGCTCATTATGGATGACCGCGTACCTTCAGTTTTGAGACTAGTTCGACTGTCCACTACGTTACGGTAGTAACACACACGGTCATTAGTTCGACTGTCTTGGGAAAGCTTTTGCTTCACCACTTTGAGTGTTCTTGCGAAGGACAAAGCCTCACCTGGTAAATATATGTGCCGACGTATTCACATTTGTAAAAAGAGCCGTAACGTGTAGGTGATATTTAAACTTGGTTGATAGGCTATAATCAATTTTAATATTTTGTTTTTAGGCTATTTGACCTATTGTGGGTTCCAGTAAGAAATAAAAAGATGGTAATTATTCCACTGTTGCGGCCCTAATTTTTGTTTACGTGTATATATGTATGTGGGTCCTTTTTGTACCTTAAATAGTATTAGCTTAGCTAAAATTGTTGTTTTGTGACACTTTATTGTTGTTGATGTAAATAATTTCAAAAATTGTGACCAAAAAACTAATGTAATTATTTCTTATGTTTTATTGTTGAAAATAAATAGACTTCGCCCCTGAAGAAGCTAGGACGGCTAGCGAAACGTACAGCCGCAACAGTGGAATAATTACCATCTTTTTATTTCTTACTGGAACCCACAATAGGTCAAATAGCCTAAAAACAAAATATTAAAATTTATTAGAATTGACCGGAATAACCCTAATACATATAACAACGGAAGGTCAGCCGAATACCAAGATACCAATAACAAAAAGCGCTAGGGAAAAATTGCATTAGTTCATATTATACAAAGATGAAAGGTTTTTACCAAGCCATCAAATACAAATATGGTGAGCACACCTGTATGACTATGAAACACTACAGCAAGCAGAAACAAAAATTAGCAAAACAAACGGAACAACTAAAATTTCTTTTGGAATGCTAAAAATATGATTTAACACCGAGCCACCTAACAAACGCAGTCAAAAACATAACTATCAACTCAACTTCACAGATTGTAAGACAACAACTACACAAAACAAAGCTATTATTTCCTCGCAAAATATTAAACACAGAAATTACACAAACAAATATAAACATAAAAATAACGAAAGATTACATACATCACGCGGAAAAGACTCTTAAAGGCATTCTTAGCGAAACAGAGCTCAGAACATTCACAAGCAATCAAAACTTCTTAGGACAACGAATAGCAAAAGAGACACGGGATACTCATACATCGAAGATACAAAACTTGAAACGACAACAACTACACAACTTCGGTATCAATACAAATAACGACTGGTTTGTGAACAAAACAAACATACACTTCCTCGAAGAAACCAAGTGGTTGCTCTATCTTGGAACAAACTTTACGATTCCTACAACGAAAACGAATTTTACCCCAGTACACATAATTGCAGAAATGGAGCAAATCATACAAACTCTAGACGACGAGCGAACGAAGGAAATAGCGAGAAACAGACTAAGTAATCGAATACTCCAGTTTAAAAGGAACATCAAACACAACTCAGCAGAAAAGTTCATAACAGGGGTGTATAACAAAAGCAAAACTTTCCTAAAGCAATACAAAAACGAAATTGTGATAACAGAAGCAGACAAAGGGAAAAAGACAGTCGCACTTTACAAAAAAGACTACAACGCGAAAACGAACGACTTACTGCAAGACAAAAACACATACAGAGCAACCAAAACCGATCCAACACACGCACTACAAAAGAAAAACAATAACATCGTCAACGATTTATACAAAAACAAATACATCTCTGCGAAAGAAAAACAGCAACTTTCATGCTCAGCAGCCAATGCGCTGAGACTCTATGGATTACCAAAAATCCATAAACCTAACTTCCCCCTCCGTCCAATCGCATCCTCTTTGAACGTTCCGTGCTATCAGCTATCCAGGTATGTAGGCAATATAATAATGAATATAATATATGAAAAACACAATATGCGTCTGACTTAAAAGAGAGGCTTCATGGCATTAGTGTCGCCGAAGACGAAGTTTTAGTGTCTTGATGTCATATCCCTTTTTACTAACATTCCAACTTATCTCCCTATCAACATTATTATGAAACAAGTAAGGAAGGTTAAGTTCGGGTGTAACCGAACATTACATACTCAGTTGAGAGCTATGGTGACAACATAAGGAAAAATAACCATGTAGGAAAATGAAGCGAGGGAAACCCTGGAATGTGTTTGTATGACATATGTATCAAATGAAAGGCATTAAAGATTATTTTATGAGGGAGTGGGCCATAGTTCTATAGGTGGACGCCATTTAGGGATATAGCCATTAAGGTGGACCAGGGGTGACTCTAGAATGTGTTTGTACGATATGGGTATCAAATGAATGGCGTTAATGAGTATTTTAAAAGGGGGTAATCCTTAGTTCCATACGTGGACGCCGTTTCGAGATATCGCCATAAAGGTGGACCAGGGGTGACCCTAGAATTTGTTTGTACAATATGGGTATCAAAAGAAAGGTGTTAATGAGTATTTTAAAAGGGAGTAATCCTTAGTTCCATATGTGGACGCCGTTTCGAGATATCGCCATAAAGGTGGACCAGGGGTGACCCTAGAATTTGTTTCTACAATATGGGTATCAAAAGAAAGGTGTTGATGAGTATTTTAAAAGGGAGTAATCCTTAGTTCCATAGGTGGACGCCGTTTCGAGATATCGCCATATAGGTGGGCCAGGGGTGACTCTAGAATTCGTTTGTGCAATACGGGTATCAAACGAAAGGAGTTAATGAGTATTTTAAAAGGGAGTGGGCCTTAGTTCTATAGGTGGACGCCTTTTCGAGGTATCGCAATAAAGGTGGACCAGGGGTGACTCCAGACTTTGTTTGTACGATATGGATATCAAATGAAAGGTGTTAATGAGTATTTTAAAAGGGCGTGGGGCTTAGTTCTATAGGTGGACGCCTTTTCGAAATATCGCCATAAAGGTGAACTAGGGGTGACTCTAGAATGAGTTTGTACGATATGGGTGTCAAATTAAAGGTATTAATGAGAGTTTTAAAAGGGAGTGGTGGTAGTTGTATATGTGCAGGCGTTTTCCAGATATCGACCAAAATGTGGACCAGGGTGACCCAGAACATCATCTGTTGGATACCGCTAATTTATTTATATATGTAATACCTGCCAAGATTTTAAGGGTTTTTTATTTCGCCCTGAAGAACTTTTTCATTTTCTTCTACTTAATATGGTGTCACAACCATTTTATAAAGTTTTTTCTAAAGTTATATTTCGCGTCAATAAAACAATCCAATTACCTTACCATGTTTCAACCCTTTTTTCGTATTTGGTATAGAATTATGGCATTTTTTTCATTTTTCGTAATTTTCGATATCGAAAAGGTGGGCGTGGTCACAGTCGGATTTCGTTCATTTTTCATACCAAGATAGAGTGAGTTCAAGTAAGCACGTTAACTAAGTTCATTAAAGATATGTCGATTTTTGCTCAAGTTATCGTGTTAACGGCCATGCGGAAGGACAGACGGACGACTGTGTATAAAAACTGGGCGTGGCATCAACCGATTTCGCCCATTTTCACAGAAAACAGTTAACGTCACAAAATCTATGCCCCTACCAAATTTCATTGGATTGGTTAATTTTTGTTCGACTTATGGCGTTAAAAGTATCCTAGACAAATTAAATGAAAAAGGGCAGAGCCACGCCCATTTTGAAATTTTCTTTTATTTTTGTATTATTGTTGCACCATATCATTACTGGAGTTGAATGTTGACATAATTTACTTATATACTGTAAAGATATTAAATTTTTTGTAAAAATTTTACTTTAAAAAAATTTTTTTTTTAAGTGGGCGTGGTCCTTCTCCGATTTTGCTAATTTTTATCAGGCGTACATATAGTAATAGGAGTAACGTTCCTGCCAAATTTCATTATGATATCTTCAACGACTGCCAAATTACAGCTTGCACAATTTTTAAATTACCTTCTTTTAAAAGTGGGCGGTGCCACGCCCATTGTCCAAAATTTTACTAATTTTCTATTCTGCGTCATAAGTTCAACTCATCTACCAAGTTTCGTCGCTTTATCTGTCTTTTGTAATAAATTATCGCACTTTTTCGATTTTTCGATATCGAAAAAGTGGGCGTGGTTATAGTCCGATATCGTTCATTTTAAATAGCGATCTGAGATGAGTGCTCAGGAACCTACATACCAAATTTCATCAAGATACCTCAAAATTTACTCCAGCTATCGTGTTAACGGACAGACGGACGGACGGACATGGCTCAATCAAATTTTTTTTCGATACTGATGATTTTGATATATGGAAGTCTATATCTATCTCGATTCCTTTATATATGTACAACCAACCGTTATCCAATCAAACTTAATATAAACAGAACAACAAAATATATACCCAAATGTTTGGAATGCCCATGGGCAATCCCCTCTCCCCAACTATAGCAGATATAATTATGGATGATTTAATCGAGAACACTTTCGCAACATTAAAGCAGCAACACAATACGAAAATAAAGTTTCTGGTCAAATATGTAGACGACATATTGGCAATAGTCACCCGCAACGATTTGGAAATAATTTTAAATACGCTCAACAGCTACCACAATAAGTTACAATTCACCCTGGAAGTAGAACAAAATCACAGCATCCCCTTTCTTGACGTCAAGATCCACAAAAATAATGGATCTCTTTTATTCGATTGGTATGCCAAACCTTCGTCATCCGGACGGATGATCAATTTCCTTTCATCGCAGCCCTTTAAATATAAATTAAACACAGCGAGAAATTTTGTAAACAAAGTTCTGTCTATAAGCCACGAACAATTTCACAATGCCAATAATGGAAAAATATACCAAATATTAAGAAACAACAACTACCCACATAACATGATACAAAATCTAATACAGCAAAAAACACTGAGAACAGAAACGAAACATACCAAATCACTAACATCGCAAACAACGAATTCAACGAAACAATACTACAGCGTTACATATATCCCCAAACTTACGGAAACTGTTCGCAAAACATGAATATTAAGCCGAACATTACCATAGCACATAAATCCAACTGCACCCTATCCAGCATATTTACAAACACAAAGAGCCCCATCAAGATCCTACAACAAAATAATGTTGAAATCAGTTGCAAGGGAAACAAAAAAGTTAACGAAAATTGCAACCGGGTATATATTGGGACCACAAAGCGAAATCTGAGCGTACGACTAAGAGAACACGAAGCTGACATACAGAAGAAAAAGAACAACACTGCGTTATCACAACAAATAACATCAACTGGACATACAGCTGATCTCGCGAATACCACAATAATAGACAAAAACAAAAGAGGAAAAGTCCGATACACGTTAGAGAGCCTCCGAATAATGCAAAAAAGGGAAATCACGATAAACAAGAAGGAGGATACAGAAGCGATTGCAGCAAGTTATCTTTTATGT
This sequence comes from Eurosta solidaginis, assembly GCF_040869045.1. Lineage (NCBI taxonomy): Eukaryota > Metazoa > Arthropoda > Insecta > Diptera > Tephritidae > Eurosta > Eurosta solidaginis. The sequence goes on along the minus strand of NC_090323.1, from coordinate 202,252,362 downwards.
TTATAATATTTTTATGTTTAGTATGACTATGATACCCATTGCAAGTGGTACCGAACATTTTTAGAGTTAAGGAAAAAAATATCATGTGAGTGATGTTAATTTTTGTTTACGTGTATATATGTATGTGCGTCCTTTTTGTACCTTAATTAGTATTAGCTTAGCTAAAATTGTTGTTTTGTGACACTTTATTGTTGTTGATGTAAATAATTTCAAAAATTGTGACCAAAAAACTAATGTAATTATTTCTTATGTTTTATTGTTGAAAATAAATAGACTTCGCCCCTGAAGAAGCTAGGACGGCTAGCGAAACGTAGAGCCGCAACAGTGGAATAATTAGCATCTTTTTATTCCTTACTGGAACTCACAATAGGTCAAATAGCCTAAAAACAAAATATTAATAATCAATGTAATTCACTCCAAGGGACTAGTTTTGGATTGGGCCGCCAACTTTAGGATATCTCAAACCGGGAGACTTGGGTGTTGAAGGATGAAGTGTGAAAATCAAAATTAAAGTTTCAGACGCTATTGTATAGTTTCGCAAATAAACAACAGATGTTTGAATGTAAGCTCAAGTGATTTTTCAAACCCACCTCATACGTACATATATCGTCAACTTAAGTATGAGGTAGGAATTATTTCAAAGGAGTGTTTATGCCCCTAGAACCTACTAAAGGATTATGCATCACTGATTTCGCTTATTCTTTCAGCCAATCGCAATACACAATTTTTTAAAAAATCGAGACCTTTTTTGGATAATTTGCTTTTTTTTAACAACTTGAGGACGATTTGAAAACATGTTAGCCTTGGGTCATTCTATTTGAATTCATTGTTCATTATTAATTTTTTTTAAAAAATATGCAAAGTGAGCATATAAATTTATTATATAACTTTTCTTTTAGTGTTTTCTTTTAATAACTGACATCGAAAGCGCCTGTTTTTTTTTTAAATTACATTTGAACAGTTAGAAAGGGTTAAATTTCGCAATAAGTTTCTTGTAACTGGCAGTGATACGCATCCTTTGATCCATGCCCTAACAATTTGTAATGGTTCGAGTCCTTCGTTTATGGCAGCATATAGCATTGCATAGCTCCTTTGTCTACTTGCGGAAACATGAAATCATGGATGAATTTTTAGATAGCTGATAGTTTAAAAAATGTGTTAACAAGTGATTTACTATTGCAACTATCTTAATAATCGACTGTTTATGGGCACTTCACATCGTATAAGCTCGGCATTTTTCTATTTTGCGGAGATTAGGTAAGCCGTATACCGAACTGCTTACGTAGATTTTTATAAAACTTTGAAAAAAAAACTAGCAAGAGCTTAAAAAAAATTGTATAAAAATCTAAAAAAAAAATTTAAAGCTAATAATAAATTTTCAAGCTAAACGGAGAAAAAAAGCTAAATCTAGCTTGAACAAGTAAGGAAGGCTAAGTTCGGGTGTAACCGAATATTACATACTCAGCTGAGAGCTATGGAGACAAAATAAGGGAAAATCACCATGTAGGAAAATGAACCCAGGGTAACACTGGAATGTGTTTGTATGACATGTGTATCAAATGGAAGGTATTAATGAGTATTTTAAAAGGGCGTGGGCGTTAGTTCTATAGGTGGACGCCTTTTCGAGATATGGCCATATACGTGGGCCAAGGCGACTCTAGAATTTGTTTGTACGATATGGGTATCAAATGAAAGGTTTTAATGAGTATTTTAAAAGGGCGTGGGCTTAGTTCTATAGGTGGACGCCTTTTCGAGATATCGCCATATACGTGGGCCAAGGCGACTCTAGAATTTGTTTGTACGATATGGGTATCAAATGAAAGGTTTTAATGAGTATTTTAAAGGGGCGTGGGCTTAGTTCTATAAGTGGACGCCTTTTCGAGATATCGCCATAAAGGTGGACCAGTGGTGACCCTAGAATGCGTTTGTACAATATGGGTATCAAACGAAAGGTGTTAATGAGTATTTTAAAAGGGAGTGGGCCTTAGTTATATAGGTGGAAGCCTTTTCGAGATATAGCCATAAAGGTGGACCAGGGGCGACTCTAGAATTTGTTTGTACTATATGGGTATCAAATGAAAGGTGTTAATGAGTATTTTAAAAAGAAGTGGACCGGCGTGACTCTAGAATTTGTTTGTACGATATGGGTATCAAATGAAAGGTGTTAATGAGTATTTTAAAAGGGCGTGGGCCCTAGTTCTATAGTTGGACCCTTTTCGAGATATCGCCATAAAGGTGGACCAGGGGTGACTCTAGAATTTGTTTGTACGATATGGGTATCAAACGAAAAGTGTTAATGAGTATTTTAAAAGAGAGTGGGCCTTAGTTCTATAGGTGGACGCCTTTTCGAGATATCGCCATAAAGGTGGACCAGGGGTGTCTCTAGAATTTGTTTGTACGATATGTGTATCAAATGAAAGGTGCTAATGAGTATTTTAAAAGGGAGTGGGCCTTAGTTCTATAGGTGGACGTCTTTTCGAGATATAGCCATAAACTTGGACCAGAGCGACTCTAGAATTTGTTTGTACGATATGGGTATCAAATGAAAGGTTTTAATGAGTATTTTAAAGGGGCGTGGGCTTAGTTCTATAAGTGGACGCCTTTTCGAGATATCGCCATAAAGGTGGACCAGTGGTGACCCTAGAATGCGTTTGTACAATATGGGTATCAAACGAAAGGTGTTAATGAGTATTTTAAAAGGGAGTGGGCCTTAGTTATATAGGTGGAAGCCTTTTCGAGATATAGCCATAAAGGTGGACCAGGGGCGACTCTAGAATTTGTTTGTACTATATGGGTATCAAATGAAAGGTGTTAATGAGTATTTTAAAAAGAAGTGGGCCTTAGTTCTATAGGTGGACGCCTTTTCGAGATATCGCCATATAGGTGGACCAGCGTGACTCTAGAATTTGTTTGTACGATATGGGTATCAAATGAAAGGTGTTAATGAGTATTTTAAAAGGGCGTGGGCCCTAGTTCTATAGTTGGACCCTTTTCGAGATATCGCCATAAAGGTGGACCAGGGGTGACTCTAGAATTTGTTTGTACGATATGGGTATCAAACGAAAAGTGTTAATGAGTATTTTAAAAGAGAGTGGGCCTTAGTTCTATAGGTGGACGCCTTTTCGAGATATCGCCATAAAGGTGGACCAGGGGTGTCTCTAGAATTTGTTTGTACGATATGTGTATCAAATGAAAGGTGCTAATGAGTATTTTAAAAGGGAGTGGGCCTTAGTTCTATAGGTGGACGTCTTTTCGAGATATAGCCATAAACTTGGACCAGAGCGACTCTAGAATTTGTTTGTACGATATGGGTATCAAATGAGTATTTTAAAAGGAAGTGGGCCTTAGTTCTATAGGTGGACACCTTTTCGAGATATCGCCATAAATGTGGACCAGGGGTGACCCTAGAATACGTTTGTACGATATGGGTATCAAATGAAAGGTGCTAATGAGTATTTTAAAAGGGCGTGGACGCCTTTTCGAGATATCGCCATAAAGGTGGACCAGGGGTGTCTCTAGAATTTGTTTGTACGATATGGGTATCAAACGAAAGGTGTTAATGAGTATTTTAAAAGTGAGTAGGCCTTAGTTCCATAGGTGGACGCCTTTTCGAGATATCGCCATAAAGGTGGACCAGGGGTGACTGTAGAATTTGTTTGTACGATATGGGTATCAAATGAAAAGTGTTTGTGAGTATTTTAAAAGGGAGTGGGCCTTAGTTCTATAGGTGGACGCCTTTTCGAGATATCGCCATAAAGGTGGACCAGTGGTGACCCTAGAATGCGTTTGTACAATATGGGTATCAAACGAAAGGTGTTAATGAGTATTTTAAAAGGGAGTGGGCCTTAGTTATATAGGTGGAAGCCTTTTCGAGATATCGCCATAAAGGTGGACCAGGGGCGACTTTAGAATTTGTTTGTGCTATATGGGTATCAAAAAAAGTGCGAACGTCAAGCTGTGAAGTTGTGTTTTGATTTCTACTGTGCCTTATTTTATCTTAAATCAATAAATTTGTTTGTTTAAATAATTATTGTGCTAAAAATAAGTGTAAACACGTTGTGTACTGCATTCAGCAATTTAAAGTTCTGCTTTTCTTTACTAAAATAAATTGTATCTTAAAAATAATTGATAAAGTGTGTACATCCATACATACATACATATTTGCCGAGTCACTTTGCATATTTGTTGTTGCATTTGATTGGCATTTATTTATTTTCAGTTTTCAATTGTTATTTGCTCGTGCACATTTACTTCATTTTCTTTTCACTGCCACAGCTGTTTGCATTGTGTGTTGTTAAGTGTCAGTTAATAGCGATCTTAAACTGCTCATACAGTGATCTTCAAACTGCTCAAACAGTGATTTTCTTACTGTGATCTCCAAACTACTTTCACTGCCTCCGTCTGTTTAATCAATTTTACTTTAACTTACAATGTCTTGCAATTTTGTTAACTGCCAATTGAAAGGTGATACCGAGCGTTTCGTGTCGTGCTGGCTTTGTGATGAGCTTGCTCATATGAAGTGCGCTAGTTTGACAGCAAGGGTGTGTGATGCGATCAACGATAACAAGGGTGTGCGTTGGTCGTGCCTGAAATGCAGATCCACGGAAGTGGATCTTTTTAAGCTTTTCAAACATACCCGAAACGCATTCTCCGAAATCGGTAAGGAACTTTCTACATTAGGGGATAAATTCAAGTATTATGAAAACTTGTTTAAAACTTTCAAATGTATTACCGATTCAGCTGCTAATGCTAACAGCGACAGTCGTGACAGCAAACGAAAACGAACTGATGTCTCGGCTGGCGTACTGACCCTAGACCCCGTTCAAAACATCCAGAACCCAATCGTTCCTACACCCAGCACGATAGAATTAATAAACTAAGCATCTCCAAGTCCTCTTACAGTAGAGCCTTCAACATCAAAGGCACCTCCAACAAAACTAGCAACTAGAAAAAATATTGAACCTGCAAACCGTTCTCAGGCGACTGAGCCTGGAACTAGGAAGTTGGTTGTAGTCCCTCCTAAAAAATCGATATTCGTGTCAAGATTCGAGAGGGATACCACTGAGGAGGATCTGAAATCGTATATCTTCTCAAAAAGGAAAACCCATTACGTAACAATTCGGAAATTTAATTTTAGTTATGAAAGAAACGTATCTTCCTTTAGATTATATGTACCTATTGACCATTTTGACACTATCTTGAGTAACGATTTTTGGCTATCTGGGGCACTTGTGCGGGAATTTGAATATAGGCGGAATAAGAGTGTTCCAAACTTAGCAAAGATCCCTGTTAATAACACTGAGTCAAAAAACTGAACCAAAAATCTGCTTTAGATATACTTTACCCAAATGTTAGAGGCTTAAACACCAAGTTAACAGAACTGTTTTTAAAGTCATTTAACTCAAGCTACGATATAATTGCTTTAACCGAAACCTGGCTGAAACCTCATGTTTTTAACTCAGAGATCCTCTGTAATGACTACCAGATATATCGAAATGACCGCCTGAACAGGGTTGGAGGTGGAGTTCTGCTTGCTGTACACTCTTCAATACCATCTGAAGAGATTTGCGTAACCGCCACCGATACAACTGAGTTCTTGTGCATACGCACACAACTAGCAAATTTGCACATTTATTTGGCCATCTGTTATATCCCGCCATCTTCTGAACTGTCCGTTTATATGCATCACATTTCCTTGCTAAGAACTGTTAATTCGATGCTAAAGCCTTCCGATTCCATTATTGTCTTGGGTGACTTCAATATGCCACACATATCATGGTGCATCTCTGACTTTAAAATCGTACCAGTTTCGTCAAAGTCTTCCAACAATGAATTTCTAGACGGAATGTCTGAGCTGTGCCTTCAACAAATCAACATCCAATCGAATAAATTCGGAAGAGTGTTAGATTTAGCCTTTGTGGATGATGAATCTAAATATTCCATTAGTCGATGCGAACCCATTATTGAACCTGAAGATGCTTACCACCGTTCCCTCAAAATAGTTTACGAAGTTGTAAATTATGCTTGTAACAGCGGAAATAAACGATACAACTCCAGTTATCGCTTCGACTTTGCGAAGGCCAATTTTAAAAAATTAAATCGTGATCTATCTCAAATAGTGTGGCCAATATTTAATGCTGATGTGGAGCAAAGCGTTTCTCACTTTTACAATACCATTTACTCTCTTTTTGAAAAATACGTACCTAAGCGGATTTGTGTACATTCCGATACAAGCCAAGTATGGTTCACTAAAGAGCTGAAAATTTTAAAGAATAAAAAGTCTCGATCTTTCAAGTTGTTCAAAAAGACGGGTTTACATAACCATTATTTACAGTACTCGATTCTACGCTGCAAGTATTTTCAATTGAACAAAAAGTGTTACAAAGCTTATCTTTGTAAAATGAAAAGAAATATAACTTGCAACCCGAAGGCATTTTACGGATTCGTAAACTCTAAACGCAGGGTGAAAGGGTTTCCATCATCCATGAAATTCCAAGATAATATTTTCAGCGATGATCAAGAGATCGCCGACTTCTTTGCGGAATTTTTCAAATCAAATTACTCTATTGAGACCAACGTTTCACCTAATGAATACCCATACCATATTGATTCATGTTATTCAATCAGAGCTCCATTTATATCTTCAGAAGATGTATTATCTTATTTAAAAACTTTAAAAGTATCATATTCGTACGGCCCAGACAGGATCCCGAAACACTTTCTTAAAAAATGTGCTGCAAACATCTATCAGCCGCTAACAGATTTATTTAATTTATGGCGTTTTCCCAACAATATGGAAGGAATCTTTTCTTATTCCGCTTCATAAAAATGGAAGCAGGTCTTCAATAGAAAACTACCGGGGCATAGCAAAGTTATCCGCTATCCCAAAGCTATTTGAGGCTATTGTTACCCACCACCTAACATTCTCTATTTCCCCCATAATTGCAAGCTCGCAGCATGGGTTCTGTAAGGGCAAATCACCTATCACCAATTTACTAGAATTTACCACCCACGTTTCTAATGGATTTAGAAAAGGCCTTCACACTGATGTAATTTACACCGATTTCAGTAAAGCTTTCGACAAAGTATCACACCCATTACTTATTCATAAGCTCAGTCAACTCGGTTTTCAACCCCGTCTTATATGTTGGATTTCTTCGTATCTTGGTTATCGTATGCAAAAAGTAATCTTTAAAAATACACTTTCTGGGGTCATCAATGTTTCTTGTGGTGTTCCACAGGGCAGCCATCTTGGTCCGATTCTGTTCTTGTTGTTCATAAACGATATATCTGGTACAATTAAATACTCAAAAATCTTGATGTACGCAGACGATGTAAAACTTTTCAAATCATGTGCCTCGGTTGAGGAACATTCCTTGCTTCAAATGGATTTAAATCACTTGGTTACCTGGTGCAATGTAAATTATATGCCGCTCAATCTCAAAAAATGTAAATTCATGTGTTTTTCTCGGAGAGTTTCGCCACCAGCTTCATATACAATTAACAACTATAGTCTAGAAACTGTAAATAATTTTATTGACTTGGGAGTCATGATGGATTCCAAACTTAGTTTCAATCTTCATATTAATGCTATAGTGAATAAACACAAAGGTTTTTTTGCATTTGTTAAACGGTGGTCAAAAGAATTTAACGACCCTTACATAACTAAAGCACTTTTTACAACATTAGTTAGGCCAATATTAGAATACGGCTCGATAATTTGGAATCCGCGTTATCAAGTCCATGCAGACAGTCTCGAATCAATACAAAAACAATTTTTACTATTTGCCTTAAGAAATTTCCAATGGGACTCTTTAACTAATCTTCCACCCTATACTAATCGATTAAAGCTTATCAATCTTCCAACTCTAGCTAGTCGAAGGGAAATGCTTGGTGTAATATTTATGACAAAACTTTTAAATGGATCAATTTCGAGCCCATTCCTTCTGAATGAAGTGAACTTTTGCGTTCCCTCTCGGACATCGAGACACTTCAAACCTCTTCTGCTGAAACAATGTAAAACGAATTTCGAACAAAATGAACCTTTTCGGCGTTTATGCCAAGATTAAACACTCACTCAAACACATTTGATATCTCGGACTCCCTTTTTTCTATAAAAAAGATTGTTCTCACCTCTCTAAATTAATGTATAATAAGTTTGATTCTGTTCTCTTTAAGTATTACGCTTGGCTGATGAAATTTCTTCTGTAGCTGAGCAGTCTCAGATCGTGACGCTTGACAAACCGCTGCCCATCAAAGACTCGGCAAAATAAAAAAAATAAAAAATAAAAAAAAAAAGTTATTATATATATATATAAATCGATCGCGTGAACAGGATTAGCCTGGTTTCATTGGGCCACTTGAGGGCAGCGCGCTGCCACAACGTCCATTAAAAAAAAAAAAATTGAAGGTGTTAATGAGTATTTTAAAAGGGCGTGGGCCTTAGTTCTATAGGTGGACGCCTTTTCGAGATATCGCCATAAAGGTGGACCAGGGGTGTCTCTAGAATTTGTTTGTACGATATGGGTATCAAACGAAAGGTGTTAATGAGTATTTTAAAAGGGAGTGGGCCTTAGTTATATAGGTGGACGGCTTTTCGAGATACCACCATAAAGGTGGACAAGGGGCGACTTTAGAATTTGTTTGTACTATATGGGTATCAAATGAAAAGTGTTAATGAGTATTTTAAAAGGGAGAGGGCCTTAGTTCTATAGATGGATGCCTTTTCGAGATATCGCCATAAAGGTGGACCAGGGGTGACCCTAGAATGCGTTTGTACGATATGGGTATCAAATGAAAGGTGCTAATGAGTATTTTAAAAGGGCGTGGACGCCTTTTCGAGATATCGCCATAAAGGTGGACCAGCGTGACTCTAGAATTGGTTTGTACGATATGGGTATCAAATGAAAGGTGTTAATGAGTATTTTAAAAGGGCGTGGACGCCTTTTCGAGATATCGCCATAAAGGTGGACGAGCGTGACTCTAGAATTTGTTTTTACGATATGGGTATCAAATGAAAGGTGTTAATGAGTATTTTAAAAGGGCGTGGACACCTTTTCGAGATATCGCCATAAAGGTGGACCAGGGGTGTTTCTAGAATTTGTTTGTACTATATGGGTATCAGAAAGGTGTTAATGAATTTTTTAAAAGGGAGTGGCCCTTAGTTGTATATGTGGAGGTGTTTTCGAGATATCGACCAAAATGTGGACCAGGGTGACCCACATGATCACCTGTCGGGTACCGCTAATTTATTTATATATGTAATACCACGAACAGTATTCCTGCGAAAATTCCAAGGGCTTTTGATTTCGCCCTGCAGAACTTTTTAATTTTCTTCTACTTAGTATGGTAGGTGTCACACCCATTTTGCAAAGTTTTTTTCTAAAGTTATATTTTGCGTCAATAAACCAATCCAATTACCATGTTTCATCCCTTTTTTCGTATTTGGTATAGAATTATGGCATTTTTTTCATTTTTCGTAACTTTCAATATCAAAAAAGTGGGCGTGATCATAGTCGGATTTCGGCCATTTTTTACACCAATACAAAGTGAGTTCAGATAAGTACGTGAACCGAGGTTAGTAAATATATATCGATTTTTGCTCAAGTTATCGTGTTATCGGCCGAGCGGAAGGACAGACGGTGGACCGTGTATAAAAACTGAGAGTGGCTTCAACCGATTTCGCCCTTTTTCACAGAAAACAGTTATCGTCCTAGAATCAAAGCCCCTACCAAATTTCGCAAGGATTGGTAAATTTTTGTTCGACTTATGGCATTAAAAGTATCCTAGACAAATTAAATGAAGAAGGGCGGAGTCACGCCCATTTTGAAATTTTCTTTTATTTTTGAATTTTATTGCACCATATCATTACTGGAGGCGAATGTTGACATAATTTACTTATATACTGTAAAGATATTCAATTTTTTGTTAAAATTTTGCTTAAAAAAAAATTATTTTTAAGAGGGCGTGGTCGTTCTCCGATTTTGCTAATTTTTATTGAGCATACATATAGTAATAGGGGTAACGTTCCTGCCAAACTTCATCATGATATCTTCAACGACTGCCAAACTACAGCTTGAAAAACTTTTAAATTACCTTCTTTTAATAGTGGGCGGTACCACGCCCGTTGTCCAAAATTTTACTAATTTTCTATTTTGCGTCATAAGTTCAACTCACCTACCGAGTTTCATTGCTTTATCCATCTTTGGTAATGAATTATCGCACTTTTTCGGTTTTTCGAAATTTTCGATATCGAAAAAGTGGGAGTGGTTATAGTCCGATATCGTTTATTTTAAACAGCGGTCTGAGATGAGTGCTCAGGAACCTACATACCAAATTTCATCAAGATACCTCAAAATTTACTCAAGTTATCGTATTAACGGACAGACGGATGGATGGGCAGATGGACGGACGGACGGACGGAAGGACGGACATGGCTCAATCAAATTTTTTTTCGATACTGATGATTTTGATATATGGAAGTCTATATCTATCTCGATTCCTTTATACCTGTACAACCAACCGTCATCCAATCAAAGTGAATATACTCTGTGAGCTCTGCTCAACTGAGTATAAAAAAGCTAAAATGGCAACACTGGCATAGCAATGCTAACATTCGCCATAACATGTACAATAACTAGCATAAGAAAATTCAAAAAGTTGATGTTGATGCGGTTGCAAAAAAATTGTTGTTGAATTTATTGATGTGGCGTTTGATAGAACAAAGAATGATATGATCAGTGGTCATGGGTGTGCTGGTGAAACATCCTCAAAATCAGAAATACATTGGTTTACAATAAGGTTGAATACATCAGCTCTTTCAAACGGAGTTTGCCAGGGCCACAAAATACTTATTCCGCAATTTTCTTTTTATCTCATGTTCTATTCATTAAGGAGAGAAGTTTTAAAGCTAAGAATATTTATTGAATACAAACAAAAATATTTTTTTTAAATCACAATTATAAACATATACTTGAAGATAACATAAAAAAAATATCGCCATTTGAACTGCTGATTGGAATATCACCATATCTCAGCTGCCGTGACGAAAAACTTCTATCTTAAAATAATTTCTATATGCTTTGACGTAAGCTGCAAAGTGTATGCAAAAAGTTCTGAAACGGGGCGTTCAGCCGAGTTAGGGTGATTTTCCACTCAAGTCGACTTATAACAAAATCCTGCAATTAATTGTTACTTAAAAACACTCGAACTGCACTATGAGTTACAACTGTAAAAACAACCGGTGAACTGTGGTCCGTACGATCAAGATAATGCGATGCCACCGCATAAAGTTTTCCATTTACAACGCTCGGTGTTCCTGGAACTACAAGGCACCCATCAGCTGTAACAGGACTAGCACAAATCATTGCTCGTGTTAAATCAATTCTTGGGCATCTACTACGCTGCTCACAATCATTAGGTTCCAATGGAGCCCAGTCAGTAAATTGGATTGGATTCGAAATGTGTCGATGTTTTGCATATTTCCAAACGAATTGTCCAACTCGCATTCTTTGGCCCAATTCAACTCCAGGTGCGCATAACTCTATTGTGTCTATTGTACCTGGGACCTTGTTAATATATCTATCCAAGTTCATTACAGCAATATTCACATGTTTTTTATCGGATTCATACTCAGGTGGATAAGCTACAGTTAGCACATTGCGAACTTGTCCATTTTGCCAGTTATCATGTACATTCGCTAAACCAGCGACAACTTTGAAAAACTTCTCACGGAAACCTATAACACAATCTGCAGCTGTAAGAACCTTCCGAAAAGTAACTAATGATCCAACACATTTATTCGCTCCTCTATAAAATATTAATATCAGATATGGAGTTCTCTCATATGGAGTTATCTCTTGATGCCCATTACTGCCACCTACCATGCGATATTCCGAATTCGTGAAAGTCAAAATGCAGGCAATTATGACAAACAAGACCGTTAAATAATTGCGTATACACATTTTAGACTATTTCCACCACTTTTTAAGTATAACTACACCAAGATCAATTTTGTGGGCGGTATTTATACGTAATTGGGTCGTGTGAATAAAAAATAAGTAAACACGCTTCCATCTAGATTCCAGGAATTTAAACAATCAAAACACTTCCCTATTTTAATTAGGGCTATTGATAGAAAGGTAATTTTATACTCAGCGTATTAAATACACAGAGTATATTAACTTTGATTGGATAACAGTTAGTTGTACAGGTATAAAGGAATCGAGATAGATATAGACTTCCATATATCAAAATTATCAGTATCGAAAAAAAATTGATTGAGCCATGTCCGTCCGTCCGTTAGCACGATAACTTGAGTAAATATTGAGATATCTCCACCAAATTTGGTACGCTAACTTACCTGGACCCAGAATAGATTGGTATTGAAAATGAGCGAAATGTATGATAACCACGCTCACTTTTTATATATACAAAATTTTGGAAACCACAAAAACCTGACAATTTAGTAAATAATACACCTAGAATGTTGAAATATGACATGTGAACTAATATTGAGACTGTTGAAGAAAATTTGGAAACATTTTTTTAAAATAGGCGTGGCATCGCCCACATGTGATAAAATCAATTTTACAAATATTATTAATCATAAATCCAAAATCGTTAAACCTATGGTAACATCATTCGGCAGTGAGGTTGCATTTACTCTAAGGAATTCTTTAAAGGAAAATTAATGAAATCGGTTAAGGACCACGCCCACTTTTATATAACAGATTTTTAAAAGGGTCGTGGACGAATAAAATAAGGTATATCTCTGCAAAAGAGAAAAATTTCAAATTTAAAAGATGGGAGTGGCACCGCCCCATTTATGACTAAGCAATTTTCTAGGTTTCGGGAGCCATAACTCGAAGAAAAATTAACATATCGTAATGAAATTGTGTACATTTATTTTCCTTATAGCAGAAAATATTTCTAACTTTCTAAATTATAATACCAAAAAATACATGGTGTTTTCTTTATCCTTGCGGCTTTGAGCTCAATAATTAACCAGAAAGTTAAAATGCACTTATAAGGCTATTAACAAAACCCGAAAATATTTCTAGTAAAAATGGACGGGATCGGTTAAAGACCACGGCAACTTAGATATATATAGTTTTGAATCAATTATATTTCACTTATAAAGTTTTAATGTAAGAGGAAATGGGGAGAAATTTTTTTTGAACGGGCGGTGCCACGTGTTATGTAGAAAAGTAATTTATCTGAAATGAAATGTACAATTAAAGCTCACACTGAGTATATAATACTCGGTTACACCCGAACTTAGACACCTTACTTGTTTATTTTATGTTTTACTCAACACACTTAGCCTTAAGTAAATTTTTGGTTAGAAATGCCTAATTAATATTTCAATGCCCTTAATGACGAAAGATACAAAATATTTATACAGCTGTTTAAAATGGCATTTCTGTAGAAATTTCTTCTTATATTAGCTTTATATTTTTATGAAAAGAACAAAGCGTACACGTAATTAGTTTCATTTGTGTCCAAACTGCTGCTGTTGTTGTTGTATTAAAGACACTCCGCGAAGGCTTTGGGGAGTGTTATCGATGTTGATGGTCCTTTGCCGGATATAGATCCGGTACGTTCCGGTAACAAAGCACCATTAAGGTACTTGCCCGACATCTCGTGAACGATTTATATGACCACATTAAACCTTCTGGCCGTCCCGCCCTCCGTACCCCCCCCCCCCCGTCCCGCCCTTCGAAGCCCCCTAACCCGTTGGGGGGTTTCCAAACTTCTAATATGTTCTTTCGTATACTGTCACATGGCCAGAGTTGGGAGTAGTGAAATAAATTTTGAGTAACAAAGCTGCTCGAACTTAAACAGGATGACATAATAAAAATCTTATTCAAAGGTTAATGAGACCTTAATTTGTAATGGATTTAAGCATCTTTCCATCTTCCTTATGTTTGTAAAATGTATGTGTTTTAGACGGCTACTGTAGGAATTTTGAAAATGAGTTTACGTCGCTTCAAATAAAACAACCTTGTTACTTTAGCCTTTTTGATGTTTTTACAAGAGAATGTGGGATCCCAACGACGTTTTTGTAAGCTTAATGTTGGTTTTTTTTTTTTTTTTTTTTTGAGAAAACTTATTAAACACGTAAATTAACTTTATTTTGCTTGTTAGGTATTTATAGAATGGAAATGTTTTCTTTTTTACTCAACCCTGAGTAAATTTTTGGTTTGAAATTCCTAATTAAAATTATGATGAAAAATACAAAATATTTATACAGCTTTTTAAAATGGAATTTCTGTAGAAATTTCTTTTTTTTTCTCTCGGACGTTGTGGCAGCGCACTGCTCTCAAGTGGCCCGATGAAGCCAGGCTAATCCTGTAAATTTTTTTGTTTTTTAATACATATTTTTTTATTCTAATTCTTATTTATGTTTTATTTATAATTTATAATTTTTTTTGTTACCGACTCTTTTGAGAGGCAGTGGCTTCCTAAGCACCGAGATCTAAAACTGCTCAGCTACAGAGAAATTCATCAGCTGAGAAATATAAATTCACAAAATACAATAGATTAAAAGTATGCATATATAAGATAGAACATTTTTCATGGCAAAGAGCGAGTCCGAAACATCGATTATTCTCGAGTGAGAGTTATAATCTTCACACAAACATACAAAAGGTTCGTTTAGTTGGAAAATGTTTCTGCATTGTTTAAGAATTATAGATTTATAATGCTTTGAAACTCGACATGGAACATTCAAGTTTACTTCGTTCAAAAGAAATGGGCTCGAAATCGATCCATTTAATAGTTTAGCCAAAAATAGTACACTTAGCATTTCTCTACGACTTGCAAGGGTAGGAAGATTTATTAACTTTAACCAATTAGTGTAAGGAGGACGATTATACAAAGAGTCCCATTGCAGATTTCTCAAGGCGAAAAGTAAAAACTGTTTTTGAATTGATTCTAGCTTATCCACATGAACTTGATAACGCGGATTCCAAATTATCGAACCTTATTCCAACATCGGCCTCACCAATGATGTAAAAAGTGGTTTTGTAACGTAAGGATCACTAAACTCTTTTGCCCATCTTTTCACAAATGCTAAAACTCCTCTCGCTTTATTGACTGTGGCATTAATATGAGGGTTGAAACTAAGTTTGCAATTCATTGTAACTCCCAAGTCGACAAAAACATCAACGCTTTCCAGAATTTGGCCATTAATTGTGTAAGAAGCTGGCTGTACGTTCCCACGTGAAAACACATGAATTTACATTTTTCTATATTGAGCGGCATAAAATTCGCATTAGACCAAGTAACTAAACAATTTAAATCCGACTGGAGTACAGAATGTTCTTCAACCGACGCATATGACTTAAAAAGTTTTCCGTGAAAGTTCTAAGTGGGAAATTTGGCAGCCCTGCAACTTTCTCCGTTGCTGCGATTTGTGGATTTTGATGCATCTTTGTGAATTGTAGGCAATTTCGGATGCTTTTATATTGGAGCAGAAACTGTGTTCGGACATCACAACCAAAAGCTGTTGGATTTCCACAGCAATAACGCTATGCCATCGAAGTTGCTGTCCGGTTGTAGCTTTATGTGCAAGGTCCACGTCGTCACCAATACAGTAAATCAGTGCCGAGTCCTGTGATGTGAAAAATTTGAAGAAACAAGGGATATAAATGTTTATTTTGCAGCATAGTTTTCTTTTGTTCATTCCAATCTGCATTCGCAGATCCATGAAGCTACCGGGCAAAACTTAATTCCTCCTCTATGCCTTCCAACCCGCCGGGGGAACGAAGCTCCCTTCGTTGTTGTCCTTCAGCAACGAGGCAAATATTTCCTATATTTCAGGACGAGGGTGGCAGAGGTATGATGACTTTCTCACCGTTATGATGACTTTCACACCAAAATGATCACACTCCAGCGATTAAGAATTCGGGAGTTCTCATAAAAAAGTTTGAGCTTAACGTAAAAATATTTAAAACAAGTAAGGAAGGCTAAGTTCGGGGGTAACCGAACATTACATACTCAGTTGAGAGCTGTGGAGACAAAGTAAGGGAAAATCACCATGTAGTAAAAAGAACCTAGGGTAACCCTGGAATGTGTTTGTATGACATGTGTATCAAATGGAAGGTATTAAAGAGTATTTTAAGAGGAAGTGGGCCATAGTTCTATAGATGGACGCCATTTAGGGATATCGCCATAAAGGTGGACCAGGCCTGACTCCAGAATTTGTCTGTACGATATGGGTATCAAATGAAATGTGTTAATGATAACTTTAAAAGGGAGTGGGCCTTAGTTCTATAGGTGGACGCCTTTTCGAGATATCGCCATAAAGGTGGACCAGGGGTGACTCTAGACTTTATTTTGTACGATATGGGTATCAAATGAAAAGTATTAATGAGTATTTTAAAAGGGCGTGGGCCTAAGTTCTATAGATGGACGCCTTTTCGGAATATCGTTATAAAAGTGGACCAGGGTTGACTCTAGAATGCGTTTGTACAATATGGGTATCAAACGAAGGTGTTAATAAGTGTTTTAAAAGGGAGTGGGCCTTAGTTCTATAGGTGGACGCCTTTTCGGGATATCGCCATAAAAGTGGACAAGGGGTGACTCTAGAATGCGTTTCCACAATATGGGTATCAAATGAAAGGTTTTAATAAGTGTTTTAAAAGGGAGTGGGCCTTAGTTCTATGGGTGGACGCCTTTTCGGGATATCGTCATAAACGTGGACCAGGGGTGACTCTAGAATGCGTTTGCACAATATGGGTATCAAATGAAAGGTGTTAATGAGTATTTTAAAAGGGCGTGGGCCTTAGTTCTATAGGTGGACGCCTTTTCGAGATATCGCCATAAAGGTGGACCAGGGGTGACTCCAGAATTTGTTTGTACTATATGGGTATCAAATGAAAGGTGCCAATGAGTATTTTAAGAGGGCGTGGGCCATAGTTCTATATGTGGACGCCTTTTCGAGATATCGCCATAAAGGTGGACCAGGGGTGACTCTAGAATTTGTTTGTACTATATGGGTATCAAATGAAAGTTGGTAATGAGTATTTTAAAAGGGAATGGGCTTTAGTTATATAGGTGAACGCCTTACCGTTATCGTTTATAAAGAGCAAAAACAGAATCGGACCGAGATGGCTGCCCTGAGGCACACCGGAAGGAACATCGATGACATTCGAACAAATGTTTTTAAAAATTACTCTTTGAGTTCTGCCGCAAAGATAGGAGGATATCCAGATAGTTCGGTCAGGTTGAAAACCAAGCAATTCGAGTTTATAGACAAGTAATGATGGCTTTGCTGCAATCAGAGTATATAACGTCGGTATGATGATTGTTTCTAATACTATTTTCACACACACGGCTTATTGTATAATAAAGGCAGTTTTCTACATTAAGGCGCTTGTTGAGCTCAATCATCCCTACAAAATTCGAATCTATAATTATTTCATTAGTGACAAATCGAATGCCTAATGAAATCAAAAGCCATATGCAACTCTGTTGGGAACGTTCAGTTTCTTAGTTTTTGGTGCGTTCAGTGCTTAAAAATGTCATTTGTCAAAGTAAATGTCATTGTCTGTCATATAGCATTGTCATTTTATTCGCTTGACAGAGCAGCTGCTTCTGTGTGAAGGCAAAACATTTACGACTTCATTAGAAGGTGAAATGAGATCATTAAGTTTCTGTGTGAAAACTGTATAAACCCATTAAAGACGTGAGTTTTAAATTCAACAAATTGGATGTGGTTGATTTGCTTCTACAAACAGCTGTCAAAGAGTGAAAACGTGTTTTTTTACTGCTCTTATTCTTTTATTGTTTTTGCGTTTAATTTATCGTTTTGCTTGCTATAAACAATGGATGATTTCTGTGGAAAGTGCAATAAAGATTTCGGTAGATCTGACTCTATGATTGTCCCATGTAGTGGCTATTGCAAACAGCTCTTCCATCGCGCCTGCTGTGCAGGGCCTATCGCCGAATATGAAGTGAACCTGATGAAATCTAACCATAATATTCGGTACCTGTGCCCAGACTGTGCTAATGGGCCGGAAAAACTCTGTAAACTATTTGAGTCTGTGATTGCTACACAAAAAAGTGGGTTAGAAGCACTGATGACTGCCTTTGAAATTAAATTCAAAGATTTGGCCGCGCAGATTGATACTCTAAAAGCTAATATGATAATAGTGCCGTTGCATTACAACAACGAAACCAATAAAAGTAATGTGACTGACAATAATGGTGCAAAAAATAGCAAAAAAACACCAAAAAAGAGCAAAACAACACGAAAATAATATTAATACGGCTTTATTAGCCGCAGAAATAAATGCCCTAAAGACAGATGTAGTTAGCTCTCGTACTTTTAGTGCTAAAAGCAATCATAATATTAATTGTGATAGTTGTCGCTCTGCAGATGTCGATTTCTTGGCATTCTCGCATTTGCCCAGTACCTCACGCACTCTCCCTACTGCACATCTGGCTACCACTCCTGCTAATAAACCTGTTAACACTGATCCTAAAATTAATGCTGCTACAAATACAGACAATACTAATACTGCCGCGATCAGTAGTGCGCCGTCAATTAACCATGCTACTAATACGGTTGAATCTATTTCTATTGCTCCGTCTGCAGGGCCTGCTGCTGTTTCTATTGACGGCTGCCCTGTCTCTCCGGCTGCGTCCCGACGAATAGACTCTGCAAACATCATTGGCATAACTGCGGCTGGCATTTTGGGCCAAGATCTTAATCATTTGGCCTCCATTTCAACACAGCCTGCTGTTTTTCAGAATGTTCGAAGAGAAGTGACAGCCGTTCCGCCTCGTAAAGTGATCTTTGTATCAAGGTTGCATGCATCACTATCGGAAGAAGACATTTCTAATTATATCTACACTAAGCTTGGAGTTGAAAATAGTGGCATCAATGTCTTCAAGTTTACTTTTAAATATGCGAGAGACATATCTTCCTTCAAAATATCGGTTCCTGATAAATATTTTGATAAGGTACTGGATACTTCCTTTTGGCCGACTCATTCTGTGGTTCATGTATACTCTAAAAAGCATGTCAATACGTCAAAAACTAAGAGACCTGTGCTGTGAGAGCAGCACATACCTTGATAGCTGTCTACCGTCCTGTTCAAAAGGTCAGGGAGTTGATAATATTACCATAAATGGCACCCAAAAGCAATTGAGTGTCTACTTTCAAAATGTCTCCGGAATGCGAACTAAGTCTAACGTAATGTACAATATGAGTTCGCTTGTGGACTATGACGTGTTCGTTCTTATTGAAACCTGGCTAAATCCTGAGTTCCTTAATGCTGAGTTTTTTGACTCTAACCTGTACACTGTCTATCGCAAGGATCGCGATTTTTCCAAAACTGGACTCTCTAGAGGCGGTGGAGTTTTAATTGCCATACGCCGGCACATCAACTCGTCGCTTGTGGAGCTGAAGGATCAAGACTCGCTTTTGGACCAACTGTGTGTCTCAGTTCGCGGCATCTCTGAAATTTTTATCTGTGTGTCGTACATTCCACCGTCTAGTCCAGACTCACTTTATAAGTCTCATGTAGATAATATTACTGATTTAGTTCACTCTTGTGATAGTGGTAACTTTTGCATATTAGGTGACTTTAATTTACCTAATATTGAATGGTCTTACGCCGATAATAACTACTCATTGGTTCCGAACAATGTAAACACCACTTCTGAGATTTACCTTATTGACAGTTTCTCAAGTGTTAGTCTTTCTCAGATCAACGGCTTCACCAATCAACTGTCGAGAATTCTTGATCTTGTCTTTCTTAATGATAATTTTAGCTGTACGGTCACCGAATGCCTGGAACCGTTGTCGTGCTCTGGTTTGCACCACATTCCGCTTATCCTCGAAGTAGAATTCTATAACTTCGAAAGTATTGGAACTCTGAATGAAGATCCTACTTTTTCATTTAGACGTGGAAATTATAACTGTATATATCAGGAAGTTTCGTCCGTTGATTGGGAAGCCCGGTTTCGGGGATGTGATCTTGCTCGATGCTTCAGCTTATTTAAAAACGTTGTAAATCAAATCTCCATAAACAATATACTTCAGAAAATGAAGCGGTGTTACAGAATACCATGGTATACTAGAAAACTAAAGAGGCTTAAGGATCAGAGGAATAGGTTTTACAAAAAGTTCAAGGCCACTAAGCTAATGGCGTATAAAGAAAAATACCTGCGTTATTCCAAATCATTCAAAGCGTTAGGCAAAAGGCTCCATGGTAACTATGTTCGTAATTTTGAATCCGACATTGAGGAAAACCCTAGGGCATTCTGGACTTATGTAAATTCCAAAAAACGATGCTCAAGTATCCCTGCCTCAGTCATCTATAATTCTGAGCATGCTTCATCAACAGCTGAAGCGGCCAATCTTTTTGCAGCCTTCTGCTCCAATTTCGTTACGCCACCGGAAGACCCGCAGGAGATGCCGACTGTGGTTGACAGTCCCATTAACTTTGGTGCGCTGACTCTATCATTTGAAGATATGGTCGATGGAATCCAGAATATTAAATCATCTACTATCATATTGATCTACTATCATATTAATCATCTACCATCATATTGATGGCTTATCGTCTTATCTTTTAAAAAATTGTTTGGCTCTGGCATTTCCCCTCTTTTTAATTTTCAACAAATCTTTAGAGTGCGGCGAATTTATTGATGCGTGGAAGATAACCTTCATCAGCCCTATTTTCAAGTGTGGTAGCAAGAACAATGTCGCGAATTATATGCCCATTGCAAAATTATCATCGGTTTCAAAATTATTCGGGTACATTGTGAAACAAAAAATGTACTTTGCAGTTAAACCTCTAATCACTGAAAATCAACATGGTTTTATGGCCGGTAGATCCACTGTAACAAACCTATCTATCTTCTCTGATTTTTGCATATCTTCTTTTAATGACCGTTGTCAAGTTGATACTGTGTACACCGACTTCTCAAAAGCATTTGATAAAGTTAGTCATTCTATCCTGATTTCTAAATTGACTCGCGTGGGCTTCCACTCGATGTTTTTATCATGGATTAAATCATACCTCCACCAGCGTAGCTGTGTTGTGGTTATAGACAATAACTCTTCAAACACATTCACAGCCACCTCCGGGGTGCCTCAAGGTAGCATACTTGGCCCATTACTTTTTGTAATTTTTATAAACGATATTTCCACCTGCTTCCAGCACTCTAATTTTCTATTATACGCTGATGACCTAAAGATTTTTAATACCATCGCAAACTCAGACGACGTGATTAAAATGCAATCTGATTTAGATAACGTTGCTGTTTGGTGTCGTGCCAATAACTTGCCACTAAATGTTAGCAAATGCTTTCTTGTAAGCTTTTCTAAATCACGTGGCCTCATTCCCAC
This sequence comes from Eurosta solidaginis, assembly GCF_040869045.1. Classification (NCBI taxonomy): domain Eukaryota; kingdom Metazoa; phylum Arthropoda; class Insecta; order Diptera; family Tephritidae; genus Eurosta; species Eurosta solidaginis. Next base: position 202,230,995 of record NC_090323.1, on the reverse strand, counting down.
TTCCTACTCTCTCGATGGTACCCACCTCTCAACTCTTAACGAGATAAAGGACTTGGGTGTTGTCTTCGATTCGAAATTTTCTTTCACGACTCATATAAATTCTACTATTGCTAAGGCGTATTCACTTCTGGCTTTTATTAGGCGTTCCTGCACAGACTTCACGGATCCCTACACCCTCAAGTTATTGTTAGCTGCACTAGTTCGTTCGAAGCTGGAATATGCCTGTTTTTTTTGGAGGCCGTATCATGAATGCCATATTGTTAGGCTTGAACGTGTGCAGAAAGCGTTTGTTCGGTTCGCGCTGCGCTCGATGAACTTTTCTGAACCGATTCCATCTTATAAATCCAGGTGCTCACTTATCAAATTGGAGTCCCTGGAATGCAGACGAACTGTCCTATCGCTCACTTTTGTTTATGACATCATTAATGGTGTAGTTGATGCACCTTGTCTCCTCAGTAGTCTCCGATTCCATATCCCTATAAAGCCTCTTCGTAATATACTTATTTTCTATACGGATTGTGTCAGAACCCTCTATGCCTCAAACGCACCTTTGCTTAGAGCTATGACCGACTTTAATCGCATCTCTGATTCTTCAGCTATTGATTTCGCTCTTTCTAAGTTTACTTTTAAAATAATACTTACTGATATCTTTTCAAACAGATAAATGTGCTGGTCAATCTCTTCATAGCATGTAAGTTTTATTGTGTCTATAATCAACTTATGTACTATACTATTAAATAATTATCTAATTTTAATTTAACATTGTTATCTAGTCTGTAAGGGCTTTAAATGCCATAGACTGAAATAAAAAAATATAAATATAAAAGCCATGCTGAAAGGTGATTAGTAACGATTACTTCGAAAAGCTTAGGGATAGCGGAGAGCTTTGCAATTCCACGATAGTTTTCAATAGACGACTTGCTTCCTTTTTTATGAAGTGGATAAGACAATATTCCTTCCAAGCCGTCGGGAATATGCCATTTCTTAAAGAAAGGTGAAACAGATCAGTAAGGAGCTGGTAAATGTATTCCGCACATTTTTTAAGTAAATATGTTGGGATCAAATCGGGACCGTATTTGAAGGACTCTTTTAGGGTTTTTAGATGTAATAGAACATCTTCAGGCAACAAATGTGGAGCATATATTGAGTTACTAGAATGGATAATTTGTAGGTGATGAATCAACCATAGCAGAGGAATTAGAGTGAAAGAATTGAGCGAAGAAGTTTGCAATCTCTTGATTGTCGATAGAAATGCTATTTCTAAACCTCATGGCAGAAAGAAACCCGTTAGTTCTGCATTTAGAATTTACGAAATCATAAAAACATTTCGGGTTGCAAATAATGTTTCTTTTGATTTTACATATGTTAACTTTATAACACTTTTTGTTAAGTTCAAAATACTAATGACGGAAAATAGCTTACTGTGCATAATCATAATGTAAACCAGTTTTCTTATATAATTTGAATAAATGTGATTTTTTATTTTTTAAAATTTTTAGTTCTTTAGTAAACCAGGCTTGCCCTGGTTCATTGTAAGAGCATGTGCATTTGGGCACATGTTTTTCAATTAAAGTATAAATTATTTAGTTTTATTAAAATGTAAATCTTTATGATGAAAAATACAAAATATATATACAGCTTTTTAAAATGGCATTTCTGTAGATATTTCTTATTTATTAGCCTTATATTTATTTGAAACGAACAAAGCGTACACTTTTTTTAGTTTCATTTGTTTCCAAACTGCTGCTGTTGTTGTTGTTGTATTAACGATAAAGACACTCCACTCCCATCTAATTTGTTTCGTCCCTCCCACAAATTGTCATCCTTCCAGCAGCTCCTTGCAGCAGGACTGCTCCATATTCTCTTACTCCGGGAAGGCATCGAATCCAATCCGGGTCCGTCTCCTGACCCTGGTCCTGAGAAATGGTTTTGCTGCATCTACCGGAAAAGAATCTTTTTAGGACGGTCATACTCTGTTCAGTGTGTCTCGTGCAAGGGATGGTTGCATCGGACAGGTTGTTCTGGGCTTGATCCCAAAACCCGACGTCCACGTAACTTTTATAAATCTTTAGTGGCTCCTTGCTGTTCACGCCCAAGGGCGTCCCGAGGTCTACGTCTAAGCGCCCCCCCCCCCCCACTACCTTCCAGCAGCCCCGCTGCTCAGCAAGCCACTACAAGTACCCGCTGCTGCTCGCGCCCCACGGCGCCAACAACTCAAACAGCTGCTACCACTCATAACTACAATCTTCGTAGTAGAGTCGGAAGCAATGCTGAGCAACAGCCCCTGCCCCCGTCTTCTCCCCCCCCCCCCCTCTTTTCCGGCAGCAATCGTGTAGGTCAGGGAAGTAGACTCTTAGTCCCCACCTCCGTTTGCACCGTTTGCCAGCACAGAATATATATGTTTGCGACATCCGCCCAATGCAGCTCCTGCCTTGGGTGGTTCCACTTTCCTAGATGTTCTGGTCTCCGCGACGGCAACCCCCCGACGGGTTTCATCGCGCCATGTTGCCAGGTCGCAAACCAAAATCATCCGGGTACCCCAATGCTTGCCCAAGGACGCCCAGTCCTAGGGCCACAACAGCAATTGCGTCCTGGCCTTCCCCAACCCAGGCGTAGTCACCCGTCACTTACCCCTAGAGTGGCGACGTCTCCCCTTATACACTTCAGAATTCTGCAGTTAAACTGTAATGGACTAACTGGGAAGATTACGGAGATAGTCGATTTCATGAAGCGGCACAACATCCGCATTGCTGTGATTCAAGAGACTAAACTCACAGCAAGATCTGCATTGCAGACCTGCTCTGGGTATAACGTCCACAGGAAAGACCGCGAGAGGGGAAATGGAAGCGGTCTCGCGTTTATCATACACGACTCTGTGCAATATTATATATTTGATCCTGACATCGACCGCAGGGACAATGTCTTAGAACGTCAAGGCCTATCTGTCCGGTCAGGCGATGCAAACCTAGAAATCATCAACATCTACATCCCTCCTGCCACCTGTTGCCCCAGTGGATACCGCCCTAATATCAGGGCCTTACTCACTGGCAACAATCGCATTATCTTAGGCGATTTCAATGCCCATCATGATCTATGGCATTCAAACTTGCGGGCGGACAGTAGGGGTGAGATGTTGGCGGATCAAATAGAAGAAACGACGTTCTGCACAATAAACGGAGACGCCCCCACACGTATGGTAGGAAGCTGTCACAGCTCGCCAGATATCCCAATCGTAAACTGCGTCAACTGGCAGCCGATGGTAACATTGGCATCCGACCACCTGCCCATACTTATTTCGCTTGAGCGTACCGCCGACTTCATCGTCACTGAAAAACGCACTTTCATAAACTTCAAAAAAGGAAAGTGGGAAGAATATAAATCCTTTACAGACAGCCGCCTAGCTGCCCTCCCTATCCCGACTGATGCCCGCCAAGGGGAGCGTGCCTTCCGTAAGGTCATTAAATCCGCCTCGGCACATTTCATTCCCGCTGGGAGAATTTCCGAAATCCGGCCCACTTCCCGGCGGAGGCCGCAAACTAAGCGAGAGAACGTGACCTTATAAGACAGCTTAATCCAGGCGACCCCCAAATAAGGGATATAAACCAACGCATCAGATTGCTTGTGGATGAACACAAGCGGGCGAAATGGGAGGAGCACCTAAGAGGTTGTAACCTCTCTACCGGTGTGGGTAAACTTTGGTCCACCGTAAAGTCCCTATCGAATCCGACTAAGCACAAAGACAAAGTTTCCATCGCCTTTGGCGACAAAGTGCTGTCGGACGCGAAAAAATGCGCGAGCGCTTTCTGCCGACAATATATAATGCATCCTACGGTCGACAAAGATAGACGGAGAGCCAATAGACGCGCACATAAACACAAATTCAGCGCGTCACCAATCACCATCACCGCTAAAGAGGTTGAAGGCGCCATTGGTCATGCTAAACCATCCAAAGCAGTGGGCCCAGACGGCATAGCCATGCCGATGCCTAAAAGCCTAGGGAAAGAGGGTTTCAAATATTTAGCGCATGTCTTCAATCTGTCTCTTTTCACCTTTGTCATACCTGAGAAATAGAAAATGGCCAAGGTGGTCCCGCTACTAAAGCCTGGGAAACCAGCTAACATAGGTGAGTCGTATCGTCCGATATCTCTCCTATCGCCAGTGGCCAAGATGCTTGAAGCCATTTTGCTCCCTTATTTCCAAGCAAATTTGCAGCTAGCCCCTCATCAGCATGGCTTCAGAAAACTCCATAGCACTACCACCGCACTAAATGCCATTATCACCCAGATAAATTGCGGTTTAAATCAATACCCCCACCATAGAACAGTACTCGTAGTGCTAGACCTATCAAAAGCTTTTGATACGGTCAACCATGGCTCGTTACTGTAGGACCTGGAAGGGTCTACCCTTCCCCCATGTCTTAAAAGGTGGACCGCAAATTATCTGAGTGGTCGGCAGGCATCGGTGCAATTTAGAAACGAAACATCAAAACCAAGGAGAATTAAACAAGGGGTGCCACAGGGTGGTGTCCTATCCCCACTTTTGTTTAATTTCTACATATCTAAGCTACCACCGGAAGGAGTCACAATCGTTTCCTACGCCGATGACTGCACAATAATGGCCACAGGCCCAGGCCCAAAGATCGATGCGCTATGCAATAAAATAAACGGCTACCTCCCTGATCTCTCCAGTTTTTTCGCCTCGCGAAACTTGGCATTATCACCGACTAAATCTTCCGCGACCTTATTTACAACATGGACGCCCCAAATGTCGACCATTTTGAACATCCACGTCGATGGCACTACGCTACCGACTGTCCTACACCCCAAAATCTTGGGTGTGACGTTTGATCAAGATCTACATTTTGGTGAGCACGCAGCCGCAATTGTTCCGAGAATTCAGAGCCGTAAAAAAATCCTCAAATCCCTCACTGGCAGTACTTGGGGAAAAGATAAAGAAACGCTCATGACTACATACAAAGCAATTAGCCAGCCGATTACGTGCTACGCGTCACCCATATGGTCGCCAAGCCTAAAAATCACCCACTGGGAGAAACTACAGGCCTGCCAAAATACCTCTCTCAGAATCGCCACGGGCTGTCTTCTTATGTCCCCAGAACCCCATCTGCATAATGAGGCGAGAATACTCCCCATCAAGGAGAGAAATGAGATGCTGACCAAACAGTTCCTGTTGAATACCCAGAAACCTGGGCATCCCAACAGACATCTGATTGATGAACCAGCACCGCCTAGGGGCTTAAGGAGTCATCTCCGTAAGCATTTTGAGGAAATACGGCACCTGAGAACCCAGCCGTATGAAGTGAAAAAACACAAGCAGGTCCTTGGTGAACTCCATAAACAGGCGTCGGACCTTTATGCCGGGAATTGCCCGGTGAATCCAGTACTTAACGAAAATTATCCAAAACTAGCGGAAGAGGAACGCATACTCCCCAGGGAAACGCGTGTCACTCTTGCTCAACTTCGTTCTGGATACTGTAACAGGTTAAACTCTTACCTATCCAGAATCAACCCCGACATACAAAATGTATGCCCCGCTTGCAATGTGTCCCCACATGACACCAACCATCTCTTCAATTGTAATGTGGAACCAACGCCTCTAACACCCCTTTCCTTATGGTCCACCCCTGTTGAAACGGCAAGTTTCCTTGGACTCCCGTTAGAGGATATTGATGACAATTTGTGATCGGTCGCGGCTATTAGGTGGGGCGAGCATTGCTACAACAACAACAACAACAACACTCCACGAAGGCTTTGGGGAGTGTTATCCATGTTGATGGTCTTTTGCCGGATATAGATCCGGTACGTTCCGGTAACAAAGAACCATTAAAGTATTTGCCCGTCATCTCGGGAACGATTTATATGACCACATTAAACCTTCTTTGCAATCCCGCCCTCCGCACCCCCTAGTTCCATGAGGAACTTCGGGTCGCCAGAGCCTCGGCTGTTAATGAAACAAGATTCACCACGGATAGGTGAGGTTGATAATTGGGTTCGAGAAGCTATATATTGCGCTAGCAACCCCTTGATAGGTTTGCGCTACACAACCCCTTGAATCAATTTGGTATTTTAGTCGTCTCTTACGACAAGCATACCTACCGCGGGTGTATTCTAATCCCCCTAACCCGCTGGGGGGTTTCCAAACTGCTAATATGTTCTATCGTATACTGTTACTTGACCAGAGTTGCAATTAGTGCAATAAATTCTGCTCGAACATAAGGGGGATGACATAATCAAATCATGAAACAGTGGGATAACCTGGAAATGCCACAACATTATCGAAGCAACAATTTAAGCATCTTTCTTATATTGGTAAAATTAATATGTTTAAGAAGGCTTCTATAGGAATTTTGAAAATGTATTTACGTCGCTTCAAATAAAACAACCACGTTACTTTAGACTTTTTGACAAGGGGTCTACCACGTTATTCTCAAAATCAAAATCCCCAAAACAAAGTCCCCAAATCAAAATCCCCAAACTCATAATCCCCAACACAAAATCCCTATTTTATGTGTGAAATAAATTCAAATTAGGTTTAAAATCGCCGCGACCAAAAAAGGCTAATAATCCATACCAACTTTCTGCATAGGCGGCCTTCGGCCGCGCTTATAAAAAATCACCCTGGGCTACGCCATGCCAGGTCCGGGAGTGTGGTATAACCGTGGGTACTGCCACGGTGATGTCCTTCTGCGTAGTACACGCTTCTGTTAGCTTGTTCGAATTAGAGCGTCTGGCAGTCCTATATATGGATAAGTAAAAATATGTATTGCCAAAACGTGAATATATAGTTATACATATATAAATATGAATGAAAGAGGAAAGAGATATTGCTCTTTTTTACACGATCATGATGTTTATCGTAGCACTGGGATTTTGTGTTTGGGGATTTTGATTTTGGGGATCTTGATTTTGGGGAATTTGATTTTGGGGATTTTGAATTTGGGGATCATGTGTTAGGATATTTCTTTTTTTCTTTGGGGATTTTGTGTTTGGGTATTTTTTTGGGAATTTTGTGGCACTCCCTTTTACAAGAGAATGTGGCGTCCCAATCAGGTTTTGGTAAGCTTAATTTTTTTTTGAGAAAACTTATTAAACACGTACATTACGTTTATTTTGCTTGTCGGGTATTTATAGAATGGAAATTTTTTCTTTTTACTCAACCCACTTAACCTTGAGGAAATTTTTGGTTAGAAATGCCTAATTAAAATTTCAATTCCGTTAATGAAGAAAAATACAAAATATTTATACAGCTTTTTAAAATGGCATTTCTGTAGAAATTTCTTATTATATTAGTTTTATATTTTTATGAAAAGAACAAAGCGTCGACTTAATTAGTTTCATTTGTTTTCAAACTGCTGTTTTTGTTGTTGTTGTTGTTGTATTAACGATAAAGACACTCCAGGAATGCTTTGGGGAGTGTTATGATGTTGATAGTCCTTTGCCGGATATAGATCCGGTACGTTCCGCTAACAAAGCACAATTAACGTACTTGCCCGACATCTCGGGAACGATTTATATGACCACATTAAACCTTCTTGACCAGCCCGCCCTCCCTACTCCCTAGGAACTTGGGGTCGCCTGAGCCTCGATTGTTAATGAAACAGGATTCGCCACGGATAAGTGAGAAATTTCAATGCCCTTAATGATGAAAAATACAAAATATTTATACAGCTTTTTAAAATGGCATTTCTGTAGAAATTTATTATATTAGCTTTATATTTTTATGAATAGAACAAAGCGTACACTTAATTAGTTTCATTTGTTTCCACATTGCTGTTTTTATTGTTGTAGTATTAACGGTAAAGACATTCCTCGAAGGCTTTGGGGAGTGTTATCAATATTGATGGTCCTTTGCCGTATATAGATCCGGTACGTTCCGGTAACAAGGCACCATTAAGGTACTTGCCCGACATCTTGGGAACGATTTATATGACCACATTAAACCTTCTTGGCCTACCCGCCCTCCCCACCCCCTAGTTTCACGAGGAACTTGGGGTCGCCAGAGCCTCGGCTGTTAATGAAACAGGATTCGCCACGCATAGGTGAGGTTGATAATTGGGTTGGAGAAGCTATATATTGCCCTGGCAACCCATTGAATTAATTTGGTATTTTAGTCGCCTCTTACGACAGGCATACCTACCGTGGGTATATTCTAAGCCCCCTAACCCACTGGGGTGTTTCCAAACTGCTAATATGTTCTATCGTATACGGTTACATGACCAGAGTTGGGAGTAGGGCAATAAATCTTGAGTAACAACGCTGCTCGAACTTAAGCGGGATGACGTACTCAAATCATGAAACAGTGGGATAACCTGGAATTGCCCACAACATTATCGAAGAAACAATTTCAGCATCACTGAACAAAAAAATGTAAAAGAAAAGCAAACATATGCAGGCGTCAATTACATGCCAGGATTAACGGACAACAAAACATACATTGCATAGCATCACACGCAACAAGAATATAAATTTTGCGCATAAACCAAATCGAACTTTGAACACAATCTTTACACAAACAAAAGACAAAATCGACAAAGAACAACAACATAATGCGGTATACGAAATAAAATGTAATGGGAGCGCAGGAGAAACTTGCAATCAAATATACATTGGAACGACGAAGCGATCGCTAAGTGTACGAATAAACGAACATAGACTAGACACCAAAAATAGAAAAACAACAACAGCACTATGCGAACATTTGACCATAGTGTACAATACCAAGTGTGTCAACTAAGCGATAAACGTCAAAATTTCAAACAGATCTGCTCGCCTGATGCAAATCTCAGGTCTAGAGTTGCATTTTTGGTACGAAAGAATACTTTAACCTGAGTTGCATTTAATAGTTCAACAAAACTTTGTAGTATTTACAGTTGAAATAGTTGCATATATTTCCACGGAAATATAAATAATAGAAGACTTATAGCCTCCAGCAATGCGGTGACATACGTCCGTGCAAAATTTATTTAAATTAGAGTCAAAAAGTCTAGAAAAACAAAATATAAAGCGCCAGACATGTAACATTGTTGCTTTTTCATACAAAAATGCTGTTACCAGATTATTGTATTACACAAATATAAAAACTTGGGTAAAGAAATTCAGAAATCATTGAAAACATTTTACGGATATACTTTGTTGTAGTGTTTAAAAAGTTTTTCACAATAATTTGATAAACTCTACGTTTTCTATGCTTTTTACACATAGAAGGAGTAACCTCATGTAATAAATTAAATTTTCAATGAAAATCAATAACTCTGAACTAATCAATTTTCGCCATGAAAAAAATTAAAATGCTGTGTAACAGGAGCAACACTTTTGTGACTACATAAACTCTGTTTCAATCTTTTACGTCCCTGCACAGCACCCTAATTGACCGTTTTCAACCGAAACAACCCAGCAACCCAGATTTTCCCGTTATGCTAACTTAAGCGAGTGTCTGTCAGAAAGAAGTCAACATACTTGTACTTATCCACAATGCATTTGACCAACAAAGGACACACAGCGGACTTCGAAAACTCGAAAATATTAGACGTTGAGGAGAAATAACGAACACGAATGACGCTGGAAGCTCTACGAATACAACAAAAAATCAATACTGCAATGAATTTTAAAGAAGACGTCAACAATATAAACTGCGCTTATATGACGCCATTGTCAGCCAATGGACGTACCAGGAAACATGAATGGAGGCAGTAAATTAAATGTAAAGTTTTGTTTATTTATGTTTAGATGTTAAAGTTTCAATGTTATAAATTGAAAGTAAGTATTATATTAACAACAGAGTGATGTGAATTGTGTAATTATAACTAATGTGTTAATGTTTGTTTTTTTTTATGTCATATTTTATGATAAGTATACAGTCTCCCTGATGAAGATGAAAAAATTTCACCGAAACGCGTAGGAGGAAAGGAGAAACCTTGTGTTTTGTCTTTATTTTATCGGCCGAAAAGCTCCAAATAATTACAATTGTAACAAAAAATTGGCCCAAAATAAATATGTTTTAGACTGCTTTAGTAAGAATTTTGAAAATGAGTTTACGACGCTTCAAACAAAACAACCTTGCTACTGTAGACTTTCGATGTTCTTTCAATAGAACGTGGGGTCCCAACCACGTTTTTGTTAGCTTAGTGTGGTTTGAGAAAACTTATTAAACACTTACATTACGTTTATTTTGCTTGCTGGGTATTTATAGAACGGATTTTTTTTTTTTACTCAACCCACTTAACCATGAGTAAATTTTTGGTTAGGAGATCCTAATTAAAATTTCAATGCTTTTAATGATGAAAAATACAAAATATTTATACAGCTTTTTAAAATGGCATTTCTGTAGAAATTTCTTATTATACATATCGTTGGCTTAATGCGTGCTAAGTATTAATGTGCTAAGTCACTTTTTACGAATTTTACAGCAGACGAAAAAAACTGAATAATTTTTGAAATAACGGTTTTTTTTTCAAAACTGTGAATGAGGATACCTTAGTTGCAATACTTTTGAGTGTAGAAGCTTTGAAAAAGATAAATAAAAATCATGTATGTTAACCCAGCAGCTATTTTATGACTTAGCACAATTTCATCACTCAAACAAATTTGTTCTCCTGACTTAGCACTTTTTACTCAATAAGTATGATTTAAAGATTGAAATATAACACTAAAATACTATTTATTTGTCAAACTATTTCCAAATATTGACGGCCACCGTGGTGTGATGGTAGCGTGCTCCGCCTACCACATAAAATGCCCTGGGTCCACACCCAGGGCAAAGCAACATCAAAATTTTAGAAATAAGGTTTTTCAATAAGAAGAAAAATTGTATAAGCGGGGTCGCCCCTCGGCAGTGTTTGGCAAGCGCTCCGAGTGTATTTCTGCCATGCAAAAGCTCTCAGTGAAAACTCACCTGCCTTGCAGATGCCGTTCGGAGTCGGCATAAAACAAGTAGGTCCCGTCCCGCCAATTTATAGGAAAATTTAAACAAAGGAGAACGACATAAATTGGAAGAGAAGCTCGGCTTAAAATCTCTTTAGAGGTTATCGCACCTTACATTTATTTATTTATTTTATTTCTAACGGTTCTGATCTGGACTCCTTTTTCGGGTGGTGCGCAGACAATAATTTATTTTTAAATTCAAACAAATGCTGTGCTGTGCCTTATTCCATAAAGACAACTACCACATACTTTATCTACCAACTAAATTCTAAACCTTTTAATCGTTGTCAAGAAACTAAAGACTTGGGGAGTAATTTTTGACTCCAAACTCTCTTTTTTTAGTCACATCGATTTCGTTGTTTCAAAATTTGTTACAATGGTTGCGTTCAGTAGACGTAATACCAGTGACTTTAAAGATCCTATGACGTTGAAGGCACTTTATATATCCTTGGTCAGAAGTGGTCTTGAATATTGCTCAATAATATGGAATCCTTTCTATGAATTAACTCCTATCAAATTGAGAAAGTTCAAAAAATTACAAAAAAAAAATTCTTAACGTATGCTTCTCTGGCCAGACGGCCTCTCATCATATACCAGTAGTCACAAATTGCTTGGTCTTCAGGCTTTGCACGACAGAAGTACTTGTATCTCACTAATGCTTGCCTATAATGTATTAAACTTGAGCATAAATTGCTCCGATTTATCTAATTTGTTCATTCCATATATTCCACTGCGTGATCTTCGGCATAATAGATTATTTATCTAAATAAGTAATAAAACGCATTATGCTATGAATGAACCTATAACTAGGACTACACATCTAGCAAATCGATTCAGTAGTGTTACTACTTTTAATAAGAGCTTATATAAGTTTAAGCTTGAATTGTATTCTATTTTTAACTAGTCTGTAAGAAAGTATGTAGTTATCAACATGTAAGAATTGAAGTAGATTATAGTTAGTGCAAAACATTTATCAAACACCAAAGGCATGTCTCACCCTCTCAGGAGGTTGCCAGCAAAATATATAGCTTCCCCAACAAAATTGTCAACTCACCTAACCATGGCGAATCCTGTTTCATTGACAGCCGAGGCTCTGGCGACCCTAAGTTCCTCATGGAACTGGGGGGTGGAGAGGGCGGTATGGCCTAGAAGGTTTAATGTGGTCATATAAATAGTTCCCAAGATGGTCGAGCTAGTAGTACCTTAATAGTGCTTTGTTACCGGAACGTATGGGATCTATATCCGGCAAAGGGCCATCAACATCGGTAACACTCCCCAAAGCCTTCGGGGAGTGTCTTTATCGTTAATACAACAACAAAAAAGCACGTACTTTTATACTATTTTCACACACACGGCTTATTAAATAATAAAGGCAGTTTTCTACATTAAGACGCTTATTGAGCTCAATCTTTCCTACAAAATTCGAATCTATAATTATTTCATTAGTAACTAATTGAATGCCTAATGAAGTCAAAAGCACAATGCAACTCTGTTGGGAGCATTCAGTTTCTTAGTTTTTGGTGTGTTCAGTGCTTAAAAATATCATTTGTCAAAGTAAATGTCATTGTCTGCATGGCGGAACGATATAAGGTGGCCGCATCGAACAGCTGATTATAACCTTTTTTATTTGATTGGATACATCAACTTTCGGCGCAGTACGATTTTGACATTTGTCCATCGAATTTGCAAAAACAAAGTACATGGAATTCTTATTTATGAATGTAGGTATGTCACCATGCTGCCACCTTGTATCGTTCCTCCATGATTGTCTGTCATATAGCATTGTCATTTTATTCGCTTGACATTTCATCCTTCATACTAATCGAGCAGTCACTTCTGTGTGAAAGCAAAAAATTAACGATTTCATTAGAAGGTGAAATGAGATCATTAAGTTTCTGTGTGAAAACAGTATTAGGCTGAATGAATGAAATAGATAAATAAAATGCGCGCACAAAGAAATGACTAGTAATTCAGATTGATATTATTGACAGTTTGACTTAGCACATTTTTTTTTAACAGCTGACGACTTAGCACATTTACACATCATTGCCCACAGCACGTAAAAATGAATAATTTAAATATTTTTTTTTTTTTGTGATCGATATATTTTGTTTCAGTTATAAAACTGCATTAAAATACAATTTTTCAAAAAAAGTGACTTACCACATTTTCACATTAAGCTAACGATATGCCTTTGAAGCCAATAAAGATAGACATAAAACTATGGCTGCGCTGTGATGCCAAAACAGGCTACACTTATGACTTGAATGTATATACTGAAAAAGACATATCCTCTAATCTGAATGGAACTTTGGGAGAACGGATTGTAGAAAACTTGACAGCAAGCATTCGTGAGCAAAACTTTGTTGTGGCGTTTGATAGATTTTTCACCTCAATGAATTTGCAAAAGACCATACCATTCCCTGCGATTGGTACATTTATACGAACGCGTAAAGAGACTCCTGTATTTAGTGGACGTCTAGAACGAAATTCAATTCCAAATAAATTGCTATGGTGTAGGGGCTGCTCGATGGATGGATTCGAATGAAGTCCTACTTGCTTCGAACTATCATATGCCTATTATAACAAAAGTTAGCCAAAACAAAAAGATGGTTCTAAATTAGAAGTTCACTGTCGACTAGCTATTGCAGACTACAATCGTATAATGGAGGGCGTAGATTTAGCAGATCAGAAGGCTGCAATATACGACATGAACCGTAAGTCGCAAAAATGGTAGAAAAAGGTATTTTACAAGATTTTTATGCTAGCTGTTGTGAACGCTTGGATTATATTTACACAACGTCGACATAGTAAAATTTCACTCATTCAATTTATTGTGCCATTAGCCGAGTCAATGATAGCTGAAGGAATAAAGCACAAAAAACTCACAACACATCAATATGGTGGAAGACCAGCAAAGCGATCTCGATCTGAACAGCTAAATATTGGCGATCATATTCCTGTTGAACAGCCTTCTCGTCGTCGATGCGTCCATTTCACCTCACAAAAAAAGGAAACCAGGACCAAATACGTCCGTTCTGGATGCAACAACGCTTTATATTTTAAATGTTTTGCTTCTTTTCACAAGTGACGAGAAGTGAAGAGGAAAAATTAATAAACAGTGAAATTAATTATTTTTAAGCTATTGCATTGATTTTATCGCGGGCTTGGCGACCAAATCAAAGAAAAAACCGTAACGGATATTTGTCAAAAAAGGTTCGGAAAGGTTCGAAAAAGGTTCGGTGTTAGCAACAGGCCAAATAAATAAAATTATAAAGTTAAAATCATAAAGTTAAAGTTAAAGTTAAAGTGAATGTTAAAGTTAAAGTGAAAGTTAAAGTTACAGTTAAAGTTAAAGTTAAATGTAAAGTTAAAGTTAAAGTTTAAGTTAAATGTAAAGTTAAAGTTAAAATTAAAGTTAAAGTTAAAGTAAAAGTTAAAGTTAAATTTAAAGTTAAAGTTAAACTTAAAGTTAAAGTTAAACTTAAAGTTAAACTTAAAGTGAATGTTAAAGTTAAAATGAAAGTTAAAGTTAAAGTGGAAGTAAAAGTTAAAGTTAAAGTTAAAGTTAAAGTTAAAGTTAAAGTGAAAGTGAAAGTTAAAGTTAAAGTTAAAAATAAAGTTAAAGTTAAAGTTAAAGTGGAAGTTAAAGTTAAAGTTAAACTTAAGGTTATTATAATTGCATAAGTTGATAATATGCAATAGTTTTACCGCGGCAGTCCCCGAGTGCCACACGTCCTTTTAGAATATAACTGCTAATTGAGCGTTTTATTATTTGATTTAATTGTTAAAATGTACGAATTTTATTGTTTGTTAATATTTATTACTTTCGTTATGAATGTGTGCACAATATTTTAAATTTATAAAAAATAAATGTTGAAATTGTCATAAAAAAGCTTGCAGTACTTTTTTAACGATGGATAGCAATAAAATCTGACAAAGGCTACATAAAGAGGGCCCACTATAAGCTTTTTAAAACTAGTCGACTTTAAGCTATGCCTAAGTAGTCAGCTCAAAGCTATATCGAAACTGTCTGACTAGAAGTCTATTTTAAAAAGCTAACTAAAACTTGTAATAACATAATTGGCTTAAAATTAAGTAAAAAAAACGAACGAAAAATTCTCTCGAAAAATAGTTAACCTTTAATTGACCTTAAAAGTTGTCTTGTAGTCAGCTAGAAGGCATGCAGAAGAAAGCACAGTTGACTACCTTCTAGCCATCGCCATGTAAAAATAGTCAGATCGTTTCATAAAAAGTAGTCAACTTTTCAAACAGTACTGGGTGCGAGACAGTGAACTTTAAATCTATTTGTGGTTAGCCAAATTCCCGACTGGGAAGTTTCATCACACAACCTAAGGCATTTGTCTCACACCTTCATTGAATACAATCAAAAATATTTTTTTTTTAAATCGCAATTATATTTATTTAAAGATAGCATAAAAAAATATCGCCATTTCGACTGCTGATTGGAATATCACCATATCTCAGCTGCCGTTTAGAAAAAGTTCTATCGTAGAATAATTTCTATATGCTTTGACGTGCGCTGCAAAATGTAGGGAAAAAGTTCTGAAACGGGACGTTCAGCCGAGTTAGGGTGAATTTCCACTCGGTAGTCCACTTATAACAAAATCCTGCAATTAAGACCGCAACGCTGGAACTAAAAACTCTCGAACTTGAATATTAGTTACAACTGTAAAAACAATCGGTGAACTGTAGTCCGTATCATAAAGATAATGTCATGCCACCGCATAAAGTTTTCCATTTACAACGCTCGGTGTTCCTGGATCTACAAGGCACCCACCAGCTCTAAGAGGACTAGCACAAATCATTGCTGGTGTTAAATTAATTTCTGGGCTTTTACAACGCTGCTCACAATCTGTAGGTTCCAATGAAGCCCAGTCAGTAAATTGAATTCGATTCGAAATGTCCCCATTTGCTGCATATTTCCAACCTAATTGCCCAACTCGCATTCTTTGGCCCCATCCAAATGCAAATTCGCGCAACCGTATTGTATCTACTATACCTGGGAGACTGTTCATATATGTATTCAAATACATCACAGCAATATTCAAATGTTTTATATTGGCATTATACTCAGGTGGATGAGCTACAGTCCGCACATTGCGAACTTGTCCATTTTCCCAGTAATCATGTACATTCGTTAAACCAGCTACAACTCTGAATAAGGTCGTGTCTAAACCTATAACACAATCTGCAGCTGTAAGAACCTTCCGAAAAGTGACTAATGAGCCAACACAATGATTCCTGTTGTCATGACGTATTAATATCAGATATGGAGTTCTCTCATATGGAGTTATCTCTCGATGCCCATTACTGCCACCTACCATGCGATATTCCGAATTCGTGAAATTCAAAATGCAGGCAACTATGACAAACAAGAACGTTAAATAATTGCGTATACACATTTTAGACTATTTCCACAGCTTTTTAAGAATAACTACACCAAGATCAGTTTTGTGGGTGGTATTTATACGTAATTAGGTCGTGTGAATAAAAAATAAGCAAACACGCTTCCATCTAGATTCCAGGAATTTAAACAATAAAAACACTTACGCATTTTAATTAAAGCTATTGTTGGAAAGGCAATTTTTTATTTTATTTTTTACTCAACCCACTTAACCTTGAGTAAATTTTTTGTTAGAACTGCCTAATTAAAATTTCAATGCACTTAATGATGAAAAATAAAAAATATTTACACAGCTTTTTAAAAGGGCATTTCTGTAGAAATTTCTTATTATATTAGCTTCATATTTTTATGAAAAGAACAAAGCGTACACTTAATTAGTTTCATTTATTTGCAAACTGCTGTTGTTGTTGTTGTTGTTGTTGTGATAAAGACACCCCACGAAGGCTTTGGGGAGTGCTATCGATGTTGATGGTCCTATAAAAGCACCATTACGGTACTTGTCCGACATCTCGGGAACGATGTATATAACCACATTAAACCTTCTTGGCCATACCGCCCTCCCCACCCCTTATTTCCAGGATGAACTTGGGGTTGCCAGAGCTTCGGCTGTTAATGAAACAGGATTCGCTACGGATAGGTGAGGTTGGCAATTGGGTTGGAGAAGCTATATATTGCGTTGGTAACCCCTTGAGAGGGTTGCGCTACACAACCCCTTGAATCAATTTGGTATTTTAGTCGTCTCATACGACAGGCATACCTACCGCGGGTATATTCTAAGCCCCCTAACCCGCTGGGGGTTTCCAAACTGCTAATATGTTCTATCGTATACTGTTACATGACCAGAGTTGGGAGTAGTGCAATATATTTTGAGTAACAACGCTGCTCGAACTTAAGCGATTGACATAATCAAAATCTTGCTCAAAATGTTCGTGAGACCTTAATTTGTAATCTTTCCATCTTTCTTATGTTTGTAAAATTAACGTGTTTTAGACGGCTTCTGTAGGAATTTTGAAAATGAGTTTACGTCGCTTCAAACAAAACAACCTTGCTACTGTATACTTTTTGATGTTTTTACAAGAGAATGTGGGGTCCCTACCGCGATTTTGTAAGCATAACTTTTTTTTTTTAAATTTATTAAACACGTACATTATTAGGTTTATTTTGCTCCTTGGGTATTTATAGAATGGAAATTTTTTCTTTTTAACTCAACCCACTTAACCTTGAGTAAATTTTTGGTTAGAAATGCCTAATTAAAGTTTCAGTGCCCTTAACGATGAAAAATACAAAATATTTATGCAGCTTTTTAAAATGGCATTTCTGTAGAAATTTCTTATTATATTAGCTTTATATTTTTATGAAAAGAACAAAGCATACACTTAACTAGATTCATTTGTTTGCAAACTGCTGCTGTTGTTGTTGTTGTATTAACGATAAAAACACTCCACGAAGGCTTTGGGGGGTGTTGTCGATGTTGATGGTTCTTTGCCGGATATAGATCCGGTACGTTCCGGTAGCAAAGCACCATTAAGGTACTTGCCCGACATCTCGGGAACGATTTATATGACCACATTAAACCTTCTTGGCCATACCGCCCTCCCCACCCCTTATTTCCATGAGGAACTTGGGGTTGCCAGAGCCTCGGCTGTTAATAAAACAGGATTCGCTACGGATAGGTGTGGTTGGCAATTGCGTTGGAGAAGCTATATATTGAGCTGGCAAACCCTTTAGAGGGTTGCGTTACACAACCCCTTGAATCAATTTGGCATTTTAGTCGCCTCTAAACAACTTGCCGCGTGTATATTCTAAGCCACCTAACCCACTGTGTTGATATTTGTGAGATTTTTGACTGTGTTGCTACCGTTTGATGGGATTAGACTGCAACAACCCTTTCAATTGAATTTTAAGGAACACCCTAATGTAGAATCTATGCGCTACAATGCAGTTGTTTGGTCAGGTTCTGACATCCAAACTTTCTGTAAAATTCCTCTAAAGAATAATTAGGTACATTCCGTGTGGACTTATGTAGTTATAATCAGGGAGATTTCAAAAAGTAAAATTTTGTGTTACGGCTAAAATTTTCCCAATAAAATTCTCACTTTTCCCCAACTACATACATGCAAACAATTAGCAATGTATTGTCACTTTTTAGTCCGAAAATCTTTTCTCTTCAACTCCTCCTAATCAAAGTGACTGACTGTTTCGCTCGTGTGGGACAAGAAACTTAATTACTTATCTAATAATATTTATACAAATACACATATTTATATAGTACTAATACACGCATAGTTAGAATGTAATGTGAAAATGTTACCCAATAAACATTTTTGTTGGAAATTGGTTTGAGGTCAAATGGAAATCCAACTCGTTTTCCAAATTCCAATGCTTAATATCCATTGTACCACCATTGGAGCACCAACCCATTCTCAAACAAAACGGCACATTTTTTATACGTAAATAATCTTAGTTCTCCACTTGAGAAAGTCTTTGATATAAATTTGAACTCCAACATCAATCTCCACTTGGATTCAAATGAAAAGAAAAGTTCAAGAATTAAATTTCCCATCCCAATTGAATAAAAATAACAGTGTTAACAGTTCATTAATTAGATTCTTACAAAATTTTAAAAATTCTTTGCACCAAAGCTGAGATATTTTTTTTTTTTTTTTCAAATTTCAATGCACTTTGCAAGTGTCAAATATACTGTTTACACAACTTCGTCAAAGAACATAACTTAAAATAGCCATAACTTTACGAAAAGATTCGTAATTAAGATCGTAATATCTTCAATTGAAGGGAGTAGTACTAAATGATATGATTGGAGAAAGAAATCACCAAAAAATTGTGTATCCTGTAAAAGGTCTCTAAAGTAGGGAAAACGCCGTTTTTCGCGTACATAACTTCAATTTTCTCAGAATTTCTCCGGTTGACCCCCACTTTTTTACATTTTTCTATGTTTCTCGACGCTTTGAGCACGAACAAAAATATCTCAGCTTTGGTGCAAATAATATTTAAAATTTTGTAAGAATCGAATTAATGAATTACAATTAGTTCAAATTTTTTATGATTATCTTAGAATCATTAAATTAATGCAATAAATCAATATATTATTTTTATTTAACCTCAGTAGCATTCTCTTTCTTGATGTATTGCATTTTTTCCACCAGGCGATTGTTGGCTTGATGAAAGAAGGACATTAGTCCTTTCGAAGTCCTCATCGGAAGGGTTGGCAAATTTTTGATTGTAAGCCTCTGAAATAAAAAGGATTTCAATTATAAATTAAAATAATAATGGACATGTAAAAGTTACTCTTCAGGCTCCCGATGTACTTAGCACTCTAATAGCTTTCTTGTTGGGCGTACCCTTCATCGCTTATCACTTTTCACCACACCATTTTTATGAAGCGTATGGAATTACCACAAACTATAGTTTGGAGTTCAACAACCTCGAAAAAAAGAGAGTACGAAGTATACAGTAGAATAGAATATAAAAATAAAATAGTTTATATATTTACCCAAAATATTTAAAAAGGCCATTGGCAGCTGCATTTGTAATATTGAATTCTACTGCCCAACGAGCTAACTCATAATTTAAGTTGGGCAAATCATCAGCAATCTCTTCTGAATCGCTTTCCGAGGAAGTTTCTTCACTTGAAGAGTTTTTCGAAGAATTGTATGCAGCAGTTGACGTGGAAGGCTCCATTGGCAAACTTTAAATTGTTGGCGAGCGCTCCGACAGCAAAACCACCACCTCCCTTACATCACTTCTAATTTTTTTGCTTCTATGCATTTTAATAGTTGCACATATATATGTTAAATTAATTAAATACTTACAATATTAAAATTGGGTACTTCCCCGAAATATATCAATTAATTCACTTTTTTCACTACTTTCAGTTTCAATGCTATCCAATCTTTTGACAGATGATTGGCCGTCATTGGCACACACATAAATGAATAAACGCGTTACCATCTAAAAAAATTTTAAGTAATACCTCAAATTGACCTCCCAGAGCACTCAATTTGAAAGCAAACTTTGGAAAAAAGATTTGATCTCCAAATGTTGTAAAAGTTGGATTTCCATTTGAGAACTACATTTCTCAAAGGTTGGAAAAAAGTTGTACTTGTGCATAATGGGTAGTTACTATGTAACTCATGATATCAGTTAAATATTCTTTAGAGCACGACTCTTCAAGTTGTATTTTTGTGGAATTTTTCTTTTACCATATACGTACATACATATCTTGCATGTTTAATTATCATTACGAATACTGAATAGATAGTATATACAATAGCGAACAGAAAACTAGCAGTGTCGATTTGTATCGTGTTTCGTCAATTAAATTATCCTCCTATTATTTTGGATATTTTAAGAAAAAACTTCTATGAATGTTCTAACCGAATTATGCAAACCAAATTCAATACTGTTTTCGAAAAAATTCGAAAGTTCGCCGGTTTTATGTGGATTTTTCTGAATTTTTTTGAGTAAGCAGTTTTGTAGACCAATAAATTTAGTCTAACAAAGTAAAAGTGATAGGTCGGAGGGCGTTTAAAATTTTCGTCTATATAAAAACAAATGTTTTGTATAGAGGAAAATCTAAAACAAAAATAGGAAAAAAAGGACGCGTGGCACTCGGGGACTGCCGCGGTAAAGCTATTGCATATTATCAACTTATGCAATTATAATAATCTTAACTTTAACTTTAATTTTATTTTAACTTTAACTTTAACATTCACTTTAACTTTAACTTCCACTTGAACTTTAACTTTAACTTTAACTTCAACTTTAACTTTAATTTTAACTTTAACCTTAACTTTAACTTTAACTTTAACCTTAACTTTAACTTTAACTTTATGATAGAGATCCAATTTTATGTATTTGGCCTGTTGCTAACACGGAACTTTTTCGAACCTTTTTTTACAAATATCCGTTACGGTTTTTTTTTGATTTAGTCGCCAAGCCCGCGATAAAATCTATGCAATAGCTTAAAAACTTTCAAAAATTCGAATCTTGAGACCTTAAACTTGTACTTTGTCCGACTAAAACTAATTGGGCTACAAACATGAGTACTTAAAAAATATTTAGAGAACTCCAAGTAAAAAGCTCGAAATATTCGTAAAGTTTTTTCGAGTTTTCGAAAATTTTCGAAAATATGTTTGAGGTTGGTTTGCAGTGCAAATTACAGTTACGAATTGCCACTTTTTCTTAAAATAGTGAAAATAGCAAGTAAAAGAGTCTAAGTTCGGGTGTAACCGAACATTATATAGTCAGTGTGAGCTTAATTGTATATTTCATTTCAGATAAATTACTTTTCTACATAACACGTGGCACCGTCCGTTAAAAAAAATGTCTCCTCATTTTCTCTTACAGTAAAACTTGTTCTAGTCTACGAACCTTTTAAGCTTGTTTTATATCTAAGTTGCTGTGGTCTTTAATCGATCCCGTCCATTTTTACTAGAAATATTTTCCGCTATAAGGAAAATGTGTGTACACAATTTCATTATGGCTCCCAAAACATAGAAAATTGCTTAGTCATAAAAGGGGCGGTGCCACACCAATTTTCAAAAATTTTAGTGTTTTCCAATTTAATGTTGGCTCATTCCATTTCAAGACACTCCGTCCGCGCAGGACATGATTTTTGATTTTGATGAAATTTTAATATGTTGCTCTTTGGTCAAAATAATGAAACACGTGTTTTTTTTGCCCCAAAAATTTTTTTTTCGGATTTATCGGCAATTGAATTCTATAAAATGCAATTGATATTTTATTCATCTATTTTTTCAACTGTCAATAACTTTGTCAAAAATTGGCCGATTCTCATGCTTTTTTCTGTGAAATGTTCGACATTACTTTTAAATTTATATAAATTTATAAACAATGCATATAGTTAAAAAAAAAATTTTTTAGTATTTAGTAAAAGTGTATGACTTTTTTTTCACAAATTAATATTTCAAATAACGGTTATGGTCTTTTGTTTAAACTTTTTCTATATTATTAGGTGTATTATTTACTAAATAATCAGGTTTTTTGAATTTTCCAAAATGTTATATAATTAAAAGTGGGCGTGGTTATAATCCGATTTTGCTCATTTTCAATACCAATCTATTCTGGGTCCAGATAAGCTCGTGTACCAAATGTGGTGAAGATATCTCAATATTTACACAAGTTATTGTGTTAACGGACGGACGGACAGACGGACGGCTCAATCAAATTTTTTTCGATACTGATGATTTGGATATATGGAAGTCTATATCTATCTCGATTCCTTTATACCTGTACAACCTGTAACCGTTATCCAATCAAAGTACAAGTACAGCTGGGTATAACTAAAGCCGAAACCTACACTTATGATTGTACACCAACAACAATGTTTTAAGAATTCGGCGTGAGCAAAGAAAACAACAAAAGAAGAGTGTATATAATGCAAGATGGTTTGCATTGAATGCGCAACGACAAATTAAGCTTGACTACTTATGTAAATATGTATGTAATTATGTGTATCTAATGTAGGCAATTATGTTTGTAAAATTTTTTTTTGTTCGCTTTTCTTATCAATTGCTGATCCTTTGTTGGGATTATCAGCAGTGCTAAACAAACTTTTATAAATTTGACCATAATGATTACACTCACCGCTTTCTCAATCTGATGGAGGCGCCTGCATTTAGTTGAGTAGCTATGCTGAAAAGTATTAGAAAGACTTGACATACATACATATATACATAAAACTACGCTCAATTACCCAACCAGATTGCTCGCTTGCCAACTTGGTTTACGAGTTAATTGGTAGTATGCTGATTATGTCCGTGGCGATGATGCACGGCAACCAACAAAAAAAAGGTGTGTGGAAAAAAAAATTGAAAACAAGTAAGGACGGGACTGTCCTCGGCTGTGCCGAAGACTTCATACCTTTCATGAATGGGGCTGAACAATAATCTTATGCCGTTCGTAATCTCCAAATAATCGGATGTATAAGATAAGAAATATATAATGAACAGATGTACATACCTAAACGATTTTTAAGATAAATATTGTAACGAATGTTAGCAGCACTGAGCGATGCTATCGTCTCTAAGCCGATGCTAAGCAGTGACGTGAATTCACATCCATAGATCAATCATTATGTATCTACATAAACGAAACAATAATTGCGTCTACACATATGTACCATGTACGTATACGAGCAGCGGAGAGTCAATGCACAAACACATGCATATATCTGAGATACTCCTGAAAGTATGCAATGAGAAAAAAACTATAAAATCGTGCAATTGTAGTTACAGCTGAGAAGTTTGAGAGCTGCTGGACAAGTAGATTCTGGAAGCACCTAGAAGATGCGAACGTTGAAATCCGAGAGTATAAAAGGCGGCAATTGTAGAGGCGCTGGAATTCAGTTTGACTTGAGATTTCGATTAAGACGCTATCTACCGAGCAAAAGCAATATTATTTTGAATAGTAGAGTTTCATTTGAGCTATAAATCAGTTTGGTTATTAAGCAAGCTATTCGTTGCACAGTTTGAGCGTTATTGTGAAGTACTTTAAAAAAGGCCATTTTGCATTATTACATATTGGAGTTATTTTTTCAACAGTTTAGTGATTCGAAATTAGCAGAGGGTTGCAAATAAGAGGATTTTCAAGTAAATTCGTTGCAATTGGTGTCAGAAGAGGAATTGTTGAATAAATTCCAGAGGACAACAAGGACATGGCAAAGTTCATTGTATTGAAGATCCAGCAACTGAAGAAGGATTGGGAGAGCCGTGGATTGAATACAAGCGGCGTTAAACTCGAAATTCAGGCACGGCCACGAGAGGCAATGGAAGCAGAAGGAATTGATGTGAACGAGTATGTCTTTTATCCTGATGGGGACGAGACAACAACAAAAATTGAAGAGAAAAACGAAACATCGCAGACAGTTACGAGCACAGACTTTAACATGATTTTGGCTGCAATATCTGCTCAAATATCGACAATGTCATCTCAACTAGAAGAACAGAAAACGTATATGTCATCTAAACTAGAAGAACAGAAAACGTACATGTCATCACAGATGGAATCCCAAGAGACACGTATTACATCCAAGATGGAAACTCAACTGGCAGAACAGAAGACATATATGGTATCCCGAATGAAATCACAGGAGACATATATATCCGAAATGTCGTCACAAATAACATCCAGGATTGCAACATAGGAGGCACGTATATCCGAAATGTCGTCACAAATAGCATCCAGGATTGAAGCACAGGAGGCACGTATATCCGAAATGTCGGGACAAATTTCAGCACAAGTATCATCGCAGATCTCTGTACAACTAGAAGGCCGTATGGACGAAAAAATAATGCAGTTTGAGAACAAAATCGAGGCTCAGGTAGATGCTTTAAAAGGTCGTATACAGGAGCTGCAACTAAATCACCCAATTATTTCAGCAAGCAATACGAAGGTAAAAACACCATCCTTTGACGGTTCTGTTCCTTTCCAGGTCTTTAAGCTACAGTTTGAGAAGACCGCAGCAATGAACTACTGGAATGTGGAAGATAAAGTTGCCACACTCTTCGTAGCATTGAAAGGACCAGCTGCCGAAATCTTACAGACTATTCCAGAGCACGAACGGAACAGTTATGACGCATTGATGACTGCTGTAGAACGGCGATACGGAAGCGAACACAGGAAACAGATATTTCAAATAGAATTGCAAAACCGTTACCAAAAAGCTAATGAGACTTTGCAAGAGTTTGCTTCGGATATTGAAAGGCTAGCACATTTAGCAAATGCGGACGCACCCGTGGAATACACTGAAAGGGTAAAGATTCAGAGCTTTATATATGGCATACGGGACGTCGAAACAAAGCGAGCTACATACGCAAACCCAAAGCCAACATTCGCAGAAACGGTGTCACAAGCTCTGATTCAGGAAAAGCGTCGCTTCTGTGTAAGCCAGTTTTCAAAGCACGCCGTGTGGAAGTAGAAAGGCCAGAGTGGGTAGACGCAATATTGGAGGCGCTGAAAGGATCGCAAAAGCGGAGTGAAAAAGTTATCAAATGCTCCAAATGCGGGAAGTCCGGTCACATTGCACGTCGTTGCAATCTTGGTCCTAATATTCCAACAATGTGGGTGGCCGTAAACGCAAAGCTGGAGGAAATGAGCAAGAGCGTGTCGGATGTAAAGAACGAAAACTTGCACCGGCTATTGAATGTCCTGTGACATCTGTGTCGCAAATTGGAAGGAAATCAAGCAGTCTTATCGTCAGAGGGAATGTGGATGGCAAGGAGCGTGTACTGACTGTAGATACGGGCGCATCTCATTCCTTGATCCGATCTGACTGGGACAACAGGAGAGTAAAACCGTTACCTGGAGCAAGGTTGCGTACGGTCACTGGTGAGTATAACCAAGTTCAGGGAGAAGTGATATGTGAAGTCTTGATTGGAAAGGTCACGGTTCTACACAAATTCGTTGTGGCGAAGATCGTTAAAGAAGTCATATTGGGAGTAGACTTCATGGTTGACCACGACATCAAGATCGATATGCAGAGAAGGGTGATGCGTTATGCGAACCAGGATATACCACTTAACTTCAAGTTGGAGAAAGGGTTCAGTAGTAATCGAGTAATAGTGGAGAAGACTCGACAAAGGCCACGAAAGTCAAAAGAAAAGGTTGATGGATCGAATGTGCCAAAAAACCGATATTAAAAGTACCTGCGAGAAAAACACCGGCATCGACAAATCCTAATGGACGCACTAAAATTACTGAAAGAACTTTTCAGATGGAATTCAAGGGTGGTTTCAAGCCAGCGGCACTACTGTTGTGAAACGTCCAGACGATAATGATGATGCAAAGTCAATCCGTGAAGTGCAAGCTCTGCGAAGAAGTTCATTGGCCAAACAACAGAGTGCGAGGGAACGATCAAGACTAATGAGTAGTAAGATGAAACGCAGGTACAATGAGAACAAAAATTCGGATGGTTTCTTGGAGGGAGATTTGGTACTGTTATACAACCCTCACCGGCAGAAAGGTGTTCCATCCAAGATTCGGTGCAGTTGGGAAGGCCCGTACAAAGTTGTGAAGAAGATCAGTGATACCATCTATCGCATACAAACCACTGGGAAACCACGAATTAGAAGAGTGGCTCATTTGGAAAGGCTGGCAGCGTAAAGATCGAGAGATTTGTCTGATCGGGACTATCAGACTTAGGTGGAGGGCAGTGTAATGAATGTTAGCAGCACTGAGCGATGCTATCGTCTCTAAGCCGATGCTAAGCAGTGACGTGAATTCACATCCATAGATCAATCATTATGTATCTACATAAACGAAACAATGATTGCGTCTACACATATGTACCATGTACGTATACGAGCAGCGGAGAGTCAATGCACAAACACATGCATATATCTGAGATACTCCAGGGGGTCAATTCACTAACTGTGAAAAAATTAAAAATGTACACTCATTGAAAACTCATTTGCACACAAAATTTACACTTTAAATTTTCATGCGATTCTGTAAATTATTGTGCACATGGTTTTGCTGAATGAGCGCTGAATGTAAAAGTCTTATGTCAGTGAGAAAATATTCATCAAGCGCCATGAAAACAAAAATGTCATTATGTAACAGTGCGTATGAGTTTTGAATGTCACAATAGTGTACAGTGGCTGTCAAGAAAACTCACCAAGTTTTTATCAGTGAGTTTTTTTGTTCACAGTTTTGCTTTACAGAATCAGAATTTCAAAGTTTACACAATTTCTTGTGTACACTTTAAAACTCACAGTTAGCGAATAGGGCCCCTGAAATTTAAGACGCTATCTAGCGAGCAAGAGCAATATTATTTTGAATAGTAGAGTTTCATTTGAGCTATCAATCAGTTTGGTTATTAAGCAAGCTATTCGTTGCACAGTTTGAGCGTTATTGTGAAGTACTTTAATAAAGGCCATTTTGCATTATTACATATTGGAGTTATTTTTTCAACAGTTTAGTGATTCGAACTTAGCAGAGGGTTGCAAATAAAAGGATTTGCAAGAAAATTCGTTAAAATACTAAATAACTCTACTATTGTCCGACAGATAGCGTACTTAATTCAAACTAACATTCTGCGCCTCTATTGTTGGCGCTTTTATACTCTGTGATTTCCTCGTGGCAACTTCTAGGCGCTTCCAGAATTTACTTAGTTACCGCCATATAATCATAACTACAGATGCACGTATATAGCTTCTCATATGCGCGTGTATTTGTGAGCGACACTTCCACAATTACAATTGCATACTTTTGGGAGCATCTCACTTAAGATATCTGCATGGGTTTGTGCATATCTTCTCCACTGCGTATACACTACTACTGCGTACATTTGTGTAGACATAATGATTGATTCGTTTATGTAGATACATGGTTGATTTATGGATGTGCATACAGTCATTGCTTAGCATCGGCTTAGAGATGGCGGTACCCATTAGTGTTGCTAATATTCGTAACACTGCCCTCCACCTAAATCTGATCGTCCCGATCAGACAAATCTCTCGATCCAAACGCCGCTAGCATCTCGAAACCTACTACTCTTCTACTTCGTCGTTTCCGAATGGTTCGTATGCGGTAGATGGTGTCACTGATCTTCTTCACAACCTTGTACAGGCCTTCCCAACTGCACCGAAATTTGGATGGAACACCTTTCCGCCGATGAGGGTTGTATAACAGTACCAAATCTCCCTCCAAGAAACCTTCTGAATTATTGTTCTAATCGTACCTGCGTTTCATCTTATTACTCATTATCCTTGATCGTTCCCTCGCACTCTGTTGTTTGGCCAATGAACTTCTTTGTAGAGCTTGCTCTTGACGGATTGGCTTCACATACTCAGTATCGTTCCGACGTTTCACAACAGTAGTGCGCTCCGGCTTGAAACTACCCTCGCATTCTTTCTGGCAAATTCGTTGCTTCGTTTTTGTGCGTCCATTAGGTTTTGTCAATGCCAGTGTTTCTCTCGCAGGTACTTTTGATTTTATTTTATTTGGCCCATTCGATCTACCAACCTTTGACTTTCGTGGTCTTTGTCGAGTCTTCTCCACCAGTACTCGATTACTACTCAGCCCTTTCTGCAAACTGAAATTAAGTGACATATCCTGGTTCTTATAACGCATCGCCCTTCTCTGCATATCGATCTTGATGACATGGTCAACCAAAAAGTCCACTCCCAATATGACTTCAACAACGATCTCCGCCACAACGAATTTGTGTAGAACTGTGACCTTTCCAATCAAGACTTCACATACCACTTCTTCTTGGACTTGGTTATACTCTCCAGTGACCGTACGCAACCTTGCTGCAGGTAACGTTTTTACTCTTATTGACCAAGTCAGATCGGATTAAGGAATGAGATGCGCCCGTATCTACAGCCAGTACACGCTCCTTGCCATCCACATTTCCTTTGACGGTAAGACTGCTCGATTTCCTTCCAGTTTGCGAGATAGATATCACACGACGATCAATAGCTGGGGCAAGCCCTCGATCTTTACATTTGAATCGCTCTTGTTTATCTCCTCCACCTTTGCGTTTACGACCAGCCAAGTTGGAACTACCATGACCGGTGCTGCAATGACGTGCAATGTGACTTGGGGGACCGCACTTGAAACACTTCATAACTCCGGCATAGTTTTGTTGTAATCCCTTCAGTGCTTCCAAAATTGTGTCTACCCAATCTGGCCTTTCCACTTCCACGCGATGAGCTTTGTATTCGGGCTTACTCAGCTGTGACGCTGTTTCCTGAGTCAGTGCATGGGATACCGTTTCAACAAATTTTGGCTTTGGGTTTGCGTATGTGGCTCGCTTTGTTTCGACGTCCCGTATGCCATTTATAAAACTCTTGATTTTTACCCACTCGGTGTATTCCACGGGTGCGTCCGCATTTGCCAAATGAGCCAACCTTTCAACATCCGAAGCAAACTCTTGCAAAGTCTCATTAGCTTTTTGGTAACGGTTTCGCAACTTTATTTGGTGTATCTGGTTCCTGTGTTCGCTGCCGTATCTCCTCTCTAGAGCACTCATCAATGTTTCGTAGTTGTTCCCCTCCCCCTCGGGAATAGTCTGTAGGATTTCAGCAGCAGATCCTTTCAATGTCACGAATAGTGCAGCAACTTTATCTTCAGCACTCCAGTTGTTCACTGCTGCGGTCTTCTCAAACTGAATCTTAAACACCTGAAAAGGAACAGAGCCGTCAAAAGATGGAGTTTTTACCTTCGTATTGCTTGCTGCAAAAACTGGGCGATTTAGTTGCAACTCCTGTATATGACCTCGCAATGTTTCAATCTCGGCATCGATTTTGTTCTCAAGTTGCAAAATTGTTGTGTCTTGCGCATCCATCTTCGAAGAAATACGTCCTTCTTGCTTTTCCAGTTGTGCAAAGATCTGCTGATATTTGTGCCGACATTTCGGATATTCGTGCCTCTTATGCTTCAGTCTTCAATGTTATACGGTTCTCCTGCGATTCCAGTTGAGATGCCATATATGTCTTCTGTTCTTCCATCTTGGATGTTAAACGTGTCTCTTGCGATTCCAGTTGAGTTTCCATCTTGGATGTTACTGTCGACGTTTGTGCAGATATTGCGGCTAATATTGTGTTCAAGTCTGTGCTCGCCATTGTCTGCGGTGTTTCGTTTTTCTCTCAATTTTTGTTGTTGTCTCGTCGCCATCAAGATGAAAGACATACTCGTTCACGTTAATTCCTTCTGCTTCCATTGCCTCTCGTAGTTTTGCCTGAAGTTCGAGTTTATTGCCGGTTGTATTCAATCCACGGACTTCCAACTCCTTTTTCAGTTGCTGGATCCTTAATTCACTTTTATGCGTGCTGCTTTTAATTACAACAGTCAGATTGATTACAGTATGTACGGATATATTGGAATAATGGACGCAATATGTCCACATTGTGATGCGGCTAAATTTCCAGGTGAAATGCCCGGCATGTGTTGTGCTAATGGCAAAGTGAGACTGCCAGCATTAGAAACTCCACCCGAACCATTGTCTTCATTAATTTTTGGGACTTCTGAAAATTCGAAGCACTTTTTGAGTCATATTCAACAATACAATTCGGCATTTCAAATGACTTCTTTTGGTGCTACTAACATTATTAGAGATAATTTTATGCCTACGTTTAAGGTAAATACTTAAACAGGATTGTCCCAATCAATCTGAATCATAAAAGTATTCTATAGTTTTAAAAATTATTATGCAACATATACCTAAAATTGCATACATGTTGCAGATTCAGGGCCAAAATTATTATCAAGCTGATTCGTTATTGCCATACCCCGACCCTGATTATAAATTTTTGCAAATTTATTTTATTGGTGATGAAAATCGTGAATTGAATCAACGTTGTGCAATTGCTTTGAATACAAGACGAGAAATTATTTATGAGCTACAAAGGTTTTTCCATCAGCATAAAGCATTAGTTCAATTTTTCTAAATTGCTCTCGATCGTATGCCATCTGATAATCACAAAATCGTAATAAGGGCTGATAGAACACCTTTTGGAGAGCATGAACGGCGATTCAATGCACCGACAATTGATGAGGTTGCAATTGTAATTCTTGGTGATCAGTTTCAATCCCGTGATATTATACTTCATCGCAGAATTGAGCAATTGCAACGTGTTTCGGAACTTCATCGTAGTTACGACGCATTATAATACCCAATATTGCATTGAAAAGGTGACGATGGCTACCATATCAATATACCAATGATTGATCCACGAAAAGGTAAATAATATTTTCAGTGTGTTGACATTTCATCATTTGTATAAATTCTTAAGTCACATTTTGCACTTATTTTCAGGTCTACATGTACAGAAAAAAGTAAGTGCCATGAATTTGTATTCGTATCGATTGATGGTTCGTCCACAAGAACAAAATTATATCTTGAGATGTGGTAAACTATATCATCAGTACATCGTTGATATGTATGCCAAAATAGAAACAGAACATCTTAATTTTGTTCGTTTCAACCAAGCAAAATTAAGATCTGAACAATATATTCATTTGCAAGATGCGATTGCGAATGATGCTAATATTAATGACATCGGACGTTTAACTATATTGCCATCTTCGTATATTGGTAGCCCATGAACGAATATGCACAAGACGCAATGTGTTATGTAAGAAAATACGGTCGACCGGATCTGTTCATTACATTTATATGTAATCCGCAGTGGGATGACATCAAAAACAATTTATTTGCAGGACAGTCGACAACCGATCGTCATGACATTACTGCGCGTGTTTTTTGGCAAAAATGTAAAGCACTTATGGATTTAATTGTGAAGTTATATGTATTTGGGGAGGTGCGTTGCCATAAGTACTCCATCGAATGGCAGAAAGGGGGATTGCCGCACGCACATATATTAATTTGGCTGGTACATAAAATAACTCCGGATCAAATCGATAACCTTATGTCAACTGAAATTCCTGATCACACTGCTGATCCTGAGTTATTTCAAGTTGTCGTTAAAGACATGATACATGGACCGTGCGGTGAACTAAATGTGAATTCACCATGTATTGTTGATGAAAAGTGTTCGAAACGATACCCAAGGCAATTTACTTCAGACACAATAACGGGCAATGACGGATATCCGTTGTATCGACGTAAATCACCTAATGATAATAGTAAAACGGCAAACATTAGAATGCAATGCCAAGGACTGTCATTTTCAGTATAACTCCATTTAATTTGTTGCGTCCCTCGCACAAATTATCATCCTCCCAGCAGCTCCTTGCAGCGGTACTGCTCCATATTCTCTTGCTCCGGGAAGGTTTCGAACCCAATCCGGGCCCGTCTCCTGACACCGGTCCTGAGAAATTGGTTTGCTGCGTCTGCCGGAAAAGAATCTTTTTAGGACGGTCATACTCTTATCAGTGTGTCTCGTGCAAGGGATGGTTGCATTGGATAGGTTGTTCTGGGCTAGATCCCAAAATCTTGACGTCCCCGTAACTTTTATAAATCGTTTGTGGCTCCTTGTTGTTCACGCCCAAGGGCGTCCCGTAGTCTACGCTTTAGTGCCCCCCCCCCCCCCCCCAATACCTTCCAGCAGCCTCGCTGCTCAACAAGCCAGAACAAGTACCCGCTGCAGTTCGCGCCCCACGGCGCCACCAACTCATACAGCCGCTCCCACTCATAACTAGTATCTCAGTAGTAGAGTCAGTAGCAATGCCGAGAATCAGCCCCTATCCGTCTTCTTTCCCCTCTTTGCCGGCAGCAATCGTGTAGGTCAGGGAAACCGACTCTTAGTCCCTACCATCTTTTGTACCGTTTGTCAGCACAAAATATATATGTTTGCGACGTCCGCCCATTGCAACTCCTGCCTTGAACGGTGCCACTTTCCTAGATGTTCTGGTCTCCGCGATGGCAATCCCCCGACGGGTTTCATTGCGCTATGTTGCCAGGCCGCAAACCCAAATACACCGGGTATCCCAATGCTTACCCAAGGACGTCCAGTCCCAGGGCCACAACAGCAGTTGCGCCCTGGCCTTTCACAACCCAGGCGTAGTCACCCGTCACTTTTTCCTAGAGTGAAGACGTCTCCCCCGTTGCACTTCAGAATTCTGCAGTTAAACTGTAATGGATTAACTGGAAAGATCACGGAGACAATCGATTTCATGAAGCGGCACAACATCCGCATTGCTGCGATTCAAGAGACTAAATTCACAGTAAGATATGCTCTGCAGACCTGTTCTGGGTATAATGTCCAGAAAAAAGATCGCGTGAGTGGAAATGAAGGCGGACTCGCGTTTATCATACACCACTTTGTGCAATATCATATATTTGATTCCGACATCGGCCGCAGGGACAGTGTTTTAGAACGTCAAGGCTTATCTGTCCAGTCGGGTGATGCACCCCAAAAATCATCAACATCTACATCCCTCCTGCCACATGTTGCCCAGTGGATGCCACCCTAATATCAGCGCCTTACTAACTGCCAATAGTCGCATTATCTTAGGCGATTTCAATGCCCATCACGATCTATGGCATTCAAACTTGCAGGCAGACAGTAGGGGTGAGATGTTGGCGGATCAAATAGAAGAAACGACGTTCTACACAATAAAAGGAGACGCCCCTCACGTATGGCAGGAAGCTGTCACAGTTCGCCGGATATATCAATCATAAACTACGTCAACTGCCAGCCGATGGTATCATTGGCATCCGACCACCTGCCTATACTTATTTCGCTCGAGCGTACCGCCGACTTCATCGCCACAGAAAAAAGCACTTTCATAAACTTTAAAAAAGGAAAGTGGGATGAATAAAAATCCTTTACAGACAACCGCTTTGCTGCCCTCCCTGATGCTCACCAAGGGGAGCGTGTTTTCCGCAAGGTCAATGAATCCGCCTCGGTCCCCTTAATTTCCGCCGGTAGAATTCCCGAAATTTGGCCTCGCTTTCCAGCGGAGGCTGCAAATTTAGCGAGAGAACGTGACCTTATAAGACAGCTCGATCCCGGCGACCCCCAAATAAGTGATATAAACCAACGCATCAGATTGCTTGTGGATGAACACAAGCGGGCGAAATGGGAGGAGCATCTAAGCGGTTGTAATCTCTCTGCCGATGTAGGTAAGCTTTGGTCCACCGTAAGGTCCCTATCGAATCCGTCTAAGCACAATCACAAATCGCCTTTGGCGTTAAAGTGCTGTCGGATGCGAAAAAATGCGCGAGCGCTTTCTGCCCACAATATATAATGCATTCTACGGTCGACAAACATAGACGGAGGGCCAACAGATACGCACATAAACATAAATTTAGCGCGTCTCCAATTACCATCACCGGAGGTTAAGGACCCCATCGGTCGTGCTAAAAGCAGTGGGCC
This sequence comes from Eurosta solidaginis, assembly GCF_040869045.1. Taxonomy (NCBI): domain Eukaryota; kingdom Metazoa; phylum Arthropoda; class Insecta; order Diptera; family Tephritidae; genus Eurosta; species Eurosta solidaginis. The sequence continues at coordinate 202,196,802 of NC_090323.1, read as the reverse complement.
AGACGGCATAGCCATGCCGATGCTTAAAAGCCTAGAGAAAGAGTGTTTCAAATATTTAGCACATATCTTCAACCTGTCTCTTGCCGCTTTTGTTATTACCGAAAAATGGAAAATAGCCAAGGTGGTCCCGCTACTAAAGCCTGGGTAACCAGCTAACATAGGAGAGTCATATAGCCCGATATCGCTCCTATCGGCAGTGGCCAAGAGGCTTGAATGCATTTTGCTCGCCTACTTCAAAGCAAATTTGCACCATCATAGCACCACCACCGCGCTAAAGGCCATTAGCACCCAAATAAATTGCGGTTTAAATCAAAACCCCCGCCATAGAACAGTAATCGTTGCGCTAGATTTATCAAAAGCTTTTGCTTAACTTCAACATATCAAAGCTACCTTCGCCACCAGAAGGAGTTGCTCTCGTTTCCTACGTCGATGACTGCACAATAATGGCCACAGGCCCAGGCCCACAGATCGATGAGCTTTGCAACAAAATAAACGGCTACCTCCCTGATCCCTCCAGATTTTTCGCTTCGAGAAACCTGGCATTATCACCTATTAAATCCTCCGCGACCTTATTTACAACATGGACGTCCCAAATGTCGACCATTTTGAACATACACCCCTAAATCTTGGGTGTGACGTTTGATTAGGATCTACATTTTGGTGAGCATGCAGCCGCAATTGTACCGAAAATCCAGAGCCATAATAAAATCCTCAAATCTCTTGCTGGCAGTACTTGGGGAAAAGACAAAGAAATTACCACTTACAAAGCAATTGGCCAGCCGATTGCATGCTACGCGTCCCCTATATGGTCGCCAAGAATAGAAACTACTCACTGAAAGAACAAGCTACAGGCCTGCCTAAATACTGCTCTCAGAACTGCCACGGGCTGTCTTCTTATGTCCCCAGAACACCATCTACATAATGAGGCGAGAATACTCCCCATCAGGGAGAGAAATGAGATGCTAACCAAACAGTTCCTGTTGAATACCCAGAAACCTGGGCATCCCAACAGACATCTGATTGATGAGCTAACACCACACAGTGGCTTAAGGAGTCATCCCCGTAAGCATTATGAGGAAATGCGGCACGTGAGAACTCAGCCGTATGTAGCCAAAAAATACAAGCAGGTCCTCAGTGAACTTCACAAACAGGCGTCGGACCTTTATGCCGGGAATTGCGGAAGAGGAACGCATACTCCCCAGGGAAACGCGAATCACTCTAGCTCAACTTCGATCTGGATGCTGTAACAGGTTAAACTCTTACCTATCCAGAATCAACCCCGGCATACAAAATGTATGCCACGCTTGCAATGTGTCCCCACATGATACCAACCATCTCTTTAATTGCTCTCTTTAACATGCCTCTCATTATGGTCCACCCCTGTTGAAGCAGCAAGTTTCCATGGACCCCCGTTAGAGGATATCGAAGCCAATATTTGATCGGTCGCACCTATTGGATAGGGCGAAGCACTGCTACAACAACAACAGCCACAGGACGGAGTTATTTTATAACATAGGTCCTGGGTTTTTCAGTTTCGTTAAAACAAACTTCTTGTAACACTACGGACTCATTCAGTCTACGAGAGGTTCTCATGGACCGGCCAGTTCAACCTAACCCACCGCCGTGGTAAAGAACGTTACCCAGAAACGAAAAGTTATTACCCATACATGCAAAACTTTCTTCTCGGCTTTTCCGTATATTTCATCTATACCAGCGGTCTCCAGCTAGTGAAATAATTATTCTACATAGCTCACTTCACACACCTTATTACTCTCTTTCGTTTAGTATTTGCTGAACAAGCAGAGTAGCAACATCAGAGGAGGCGAATATTTATTTACGTGTTTCCAAAGAGATATTTTGCAAACAAACGCCCATGCGCATAATGTTTTTATAACTTTCATGAAAATGAAATGGTATATTAATTTCGTTACGTATCCCAAAATTGTAAGTCATTAAAGGAAAATAGACAGACCCACCATTAAATATACCGAAATAATCAGGATGAAGAGCCATGTCCGTCTGTCTGTTTGTCTGCAAACTAGTCCCTCAATTTTTGAGATATCTTGATAAAATTTGGTGAGCGGGTGTATTTGGGTGTCCGATTAGACATTTGTCAGAACCGACCGGATCGGATCACTATAGAATATATCCTCCATACAACCGATTTTCCAGAAAAAGAGGATTTTTGTCACATATTCCTCAATTTATCAAATTGAAGCTTCAAACTTCACCAAATACTTTCGTATATTGCACATATTGTTGTTTGAAAAAACTGATGAGATCGGTCGTATATATAGTATATATCCCCACAACCGATTATTCAGATAAGAAACTTTTCGTAATTACTGCCCTACTTTAAGAGCTAGAGGCTTCAAATTTCAACGAATGCTTACGTATATAGCAGATATTGTTCTCTGAAAAAATCTTAAAGATCGGTGGTATATATAGTATATATATGGTGGTATATATAGTATATATGGGGTATTCCATCCCATTTCGACCAATTTTAAACCCGACCCCTTTAGAATTGGCTGAAAGTTTTTCTTCTTTTTCGAGCTTATTAAAGACGTTTTTCAGAATTTTTCACATTTTTTCATGCAACTCAAAAAAAGTTATGAATTTTTAAAAAAAACACCGGTTTTGTTTTCAAAATGCTATAACTTTTTCAAAAATTGACCGTTTGGGATCTTTTTTTTTTAAAAAAATTTGTTTTTAAATGTACTTTTCGGAAAAAATACAAAAAAAATGTTTAAGTTTTTTTTTTAATTTTTCAGTTTTTCGAAATTTTTCCAATTTCGCCATTTTTTTTTTCTTTCTCATAAAAAACTTCAATCAATTCTGCAATCATCCCCACTAATCCCGGAGTGGGCCGATTTTTTATATTTTTTTATTTAATTGAAAAAAAAATTTTAAAAATTAAATTTTTTTTATCAATTTTATTTATATAACAAAAAAATGTAAGAAATGATTTTTAAGTATTCTTTTCTTTATATATTACAGTTATCTACGATTAAAATGACTCGCTTTCACTGTCCAGCAACTGTCAGTCATTAATCCTGGTTATTTTAATCGTAGATTACCATAATATATAAAGAAAAGAATACTTAAAAATCATTTCTTACATTTTTTTGTTATATAAATAAAATTGATAAAAAAAAATTTTATTTTTGAAATTTTTTTTTTCAATTAAATAAAAAAAAATATAAAAAGAAATCGCAGAATTGTTTGAAGTTTTTTATGAGAAAGAAAAAAATGGCGAAATTCGAAAAATCTCGAAAAACTGAAAAATTAAAAAAAAAAAACTTAAACAATTTTTTTGTATTTTTTCCGAAAAGTACATTTAAAAACAAATTTTTTTTTAAAAAAAAAGATCCCAAACGGCAATTTTTGAAAAAGTTATAGTATTTTGAAAACAAAACCGGTGTTTTTTTAAAAATTCATAACTTTTTTTGAGTTGGATGAAAAAATTTGAAAAAATTCTGAAAAACGCCTTTCGTAAGCTAGAAAAAGAAGAAAAACTTTCAGCCAATTCTAAAGGGGTCGGGTTCAAAATTGGTCGAAATGGGATGGAATACCCCATATATATAGTATATATATTTTTTTTTTGCAATTTCAGCCCCATTTTAACAGCTAGAAGCTTCAAATATCACCAAATGCTTACGTGTATAGCATATATTGTTGTCTGAAAAAAACATTAAGATCGGTGGTATACATAGTATATATCTCATACAACTGATTGTTCAGATAAGAAACTTTGCGCAATTTCTGCCCCATTTTATCAGCTAGAAGCTTCAAATTTCACCAAATGCTTACGTATATAGCATATATTGTTGTCTGAAAAAATCATGGAGATCGGTGGTATATATATTATATACCCCATATATACTGTCATTTTTAATTAACACGCTTTTATTAGCTTGGCCTGTGTGTAACAGAATCTTTGAGCTTAATTTTCACCGGTTTCTAGAAGTCTGATTAATTCGAAACTTGGCATACGTATCAGGGACCGATGACAATGCATTAATGTGATTGGCCTTATTACCACTGTGAATGGCCATAAGTTTGACTGAAACTTTGCACACATATCAAGGCTCGATGACAATGCATTAATGTGATGGTGTGGTGACATAAGGTCAACGGCCATAAGGTCAATTGGCCTTATTACCACTTTGAATGGCCTCAAGTTTGATTGAAACTTTGCATACATATCAAGGCCCGATGACAATGCAATAATGTGATGGTGGGGTGACATAAGGTTAACGGACATAAGGTCAAGGGAACTTATGACCACCCCAAATGGACATAGATTTGAAACCTTGCACATAATGCGAAGAACGCATTCCTTTATTAATGATAGAAGTGGATGCATGGCACATCTACGAAAGAGCATACTGAAGCCCTTTTTAACACGCTTTTATTAGCTTGCCCTGTATCTATCTATGTATCTATGTATCCATGTATGTATGTAACGGAATCTGGAGTGGAGCCGAGAGCCCCGGTAATGCAGAGCTCCGAACTCCGTTGCACTTTTTGAAGTATTTTAAGATAGGTTCTTTTAGCTAGTGCAGGCCACCAGACCAAGGCACCATATAAAAGAATCGGGCTCACAATGGCTGTGTAAATACAGTAGGTCACCTTAGGAGAGAGTCCCCAGGAGGTGCCAATTGCCCTCTTGCAGGTGAACAGCTCTGCTGCTGCCTTCTTGAATCGCTCCACTATATGGTCACTCCATAATAGCTTCCTATCCAGAATGACTCCCAAATATTTGACCTGATCGCTAAACGCTAAGAACGTACCCCCGAATTCTAGGCGGTGTAAGATTTAGTACTTTGTACCTCCTCGTGAAGAGAACAAGCTCGGTTTTATCCGGGTTGACTTCCAAACCTGTGGCGGGTTGTACTCCTGGAGCAGCTCCAGGATGTCAGCTGGGTCCGTCGGCGTCACTGGAACCCAGGCTCTAGCCCTTGGTCCACTACCTTGAGGCGCGCGCCCGGATATACCACCCCTATCAGCGTGACGGCGGCCCTATAGAGGTTGACCGACCTGGCGTCGTCACAGGCAATTAGCTTGACATTGCCCTGGAACCACCCTGCATCGGTGTAAGATGGCGGTGGACCAGGGTTGTCTTTTTAACCTTAACGGCCACCGTAGCGAGCCCGGCCTCGATCCATTTCCACTGTTGTTTCGGGATCCTGCCATCTTCGCTGCTCTCGTCTATAATGCCAATGATCTGCCGACCCTTGGCAATTTCGGCGAAAGACCACGTCCAGCCTCCCTGCGTTTGGCCCTTTTAGGCGCCGTGGGGTTGGGTTCATCCATGGACCGCTGGCATTTCGAGGTTTCATCACTCTCGACTAAAACTTTTAAAATTACATGAACTGAAAAATTAAAAATAAGTAATAGTTTAAAAAAACTAAAAAACACGCTTTTATAGCAAACCGGACTAAAAAATAGAAAATAATTTTCTAAAAAACGAAGAAATTCTTCAGTGTGACTTACATACCAAAATTAACAGAGAACTTCGGCTCTGATATACCATACAACAAAAATAACACATGCTTGGCTTATAAATCAAATCGAACTCTACAAAGTATTTTCACTAAAACAAAAAGCCCTATCCCCCTTTCACAACACAACAATATAGTATACGAAATACCATGTGAAGGAACCGAACACGAAAAATGTAATAAAATATATATAGGTACAACAAAGCGGACCTTGGGTATTCGACTCAAAGAGCATGAGTCGGATATAAATAAAAAGAAAAATAATACAGCACTATCGCAACACACAACGGAAAGCGGACACTCTGTTGATCTAGGTAAAGCGAGAATATTGGACAAGGAAAGGCGGGAAAAAGTGAGATACACAACAGAAAGCTTAAGAATTATGCAAAATAGAGAGAGAACTGTTAATAGAAAGGAAGACACAGCTGACATCTCCGCCGCATATCTTTTATGTTTATAAAGTTTTTGTTTACATTTTCACATTCTTAGGTATTCACTGAACACAGCCTTTCATACATACGTACATATGTAAACAAAACATACCAATTATGTTTGATGATCAAAGTCCAGTTTAATGACAAGTGTACTACATATTACTAGTACCATTTTTATACTTTTAATTTTCTTGAATAACTTAGTTAGTTTATACTAAAATTGTGCAATTTGTGACGCCTAATGTAATCTAGGGATACATACATTTATATATGTAAGTTTTTCACTAAACAATCTGTTTGCTAAATTCTAACCAAAATTTCTTTTAATAACTTTCTTTTATGTACATTGCTGTTGTTATAAAATTACTGGTTTGTGATAAAAATTACTAAATAAATTCAGTTTCGCTCCTGAAGAAGCTAAGGTGCTTAGCGAAACGTTGAGCCGAAATAGTGGAGTTTAATTTAACTTTGCACTAAGCAAATAATGGTCAAAAAGCCTATTTATACTGCTGGAAAATAATTTTCAATTAAAAAGAGTTTATATAACAGTAGTAGAAGGTCAAACAATCGTTTATAGTTAATCACCTCAAAATAAAATTATAATAAAATTTAAGTTATTAACAGAATAATTTAATTCACAGTAAAAAGCGTGGGGTGCTTGGTATTGAATGTTACAATCATTCCATTCGCAACTATCTGAGAGGAAAGATATGAAATGTAGTCAAATGCACCCCACGCTTTTTACTCTGAATTAAATTATTCTGTTAATAACTTAAATTTTATTATAATTTTATTTTGAGGTGATTAACTATAAACGATTGTTTGACCTTCTACTACTGTTATATAAACTCTTTTTAATTGAAAATTATTTTCTATTTTTTAGTGTTTTTTAGTTTTTTTAAACTATTATTTATTTATTTATATATGTAATACCACGAACAGTATTCCGGCCAAGATTCCAAGGGCTTTTGATTTCGCCCTGCAGAACTTTTTCATTTTCTTCTACTTAATATGGTAGGAGTCACACCCATTTGACAAAGTTTTTTCTAAAGTTATATTTTGCGTCAAACCAATCAAATTACCATGTTACATCTCTTTTTTCATATTTGGTATAGAATTATGGAATTGTTTTCATTTTTCGTAATTTTCGATATCGGAAAAGTGGGCGTGCCCATAGTCGGAAATCGGCCATTTTTTATACCAAGATAAAGTGAGTTCAGATAAGTACGTGAACTAAGTTTAGTAAAGATGTATCGAGTTAACGGCCGTGTTATCGAGCGGAAGTACAGAAGGTCAACCGTGTATAAAAACTGGGCTTGGCTTCAATCGATTTCGCCCATTTTCCACAGAAAACAGTTATCGTAATAGAATCTATGCCCCTACTAAATTTCACAAGGATTGGTGAATTTTTGTTCGACTTGTGGCATTAAAAGTATTCTAGACGAGTTAAATGAAAAAAGGCGGAGCCACGCCCATTTCGAAATTTTCTTTTATTTTTGTATTTTGTTGCACCATATCATTACTGGAGTCGAATGTTGACATAATTTACTTATACTGTAAAGATATTAAATTTTTTGTTAAAATTGGACTTAAAAAAATTTTTTTTAAGTGGGCGTGTTCGACATCCGATTTTGCTAATTTTTATTTAGCACACATATAGTAATAGGGGTAATGTGCCTGCCAAATGTCATCATCATATCTTCAACGTCTGCCAAATTACAGCTTGCAAAACTTTTAAATTACCTTCTTTTAAAAGTGGGCGGTGCCACGCCCATTGTCCAGAATTTTACAAATTTTCCATTTTTCGTCATAAGGTTAACGCATCCACCAAATTTCATCGCTTTATCCGTCTTTGGTAATGAATTATCGCACTTTTTCGGTTTTTCGAAATTTTCGATATCGAAAAATTGGGCGTGGTTGTATTCCGACTTCGTTCATTTTAAATAGCGATCTGAGATAAGCGCCCAGGAACCTACGTACCAAATTTCATCAAGATACCTCAAAATTTACTCAAGTTATCGTGCTTACGGGCGGACGGACGGACATGGCTAAATAAATTTCTTTTTTTGACCAGATCATTTTGATATATAGAAGTCTATATCTATCTCGATTAGTTTATGCCGTTACGGGTTACCGTTATGCGAACAAAGTTAATATACTATGTGAGCTCTGCTCAGCTGAGTATAAAAATTTAAGAGAAAAACGAAACATCACAATCAGTTACGAAAACAGACTTGAACACGATTTTGGCTGCAATATCTGCTCAAACATCGACAATGTCATTTCAACTGGAAGAATAAAAGACAAATATAGCATCCCAACTGGAATCGCAGGAGAACCGTATAACACATAACAAATATAACATCTCAACTTGCAGAACAGAAGACAAGTATAGCATCCCAACTGGAATCGCAGGAGAACCGTATAACAGCGAAGATTGAAGCACAGGAAACACAAATTGTATCACAGCTGGAAGAACAAAAGACATATATGACAACTCAACTGAAAAAACAAGAGACACGCATAACAGTACAGCTAGAAGCACAAGAGGCGCGTATATCATCAAAATCGAAGTGCGCATGGACGAAAAAATAATGCAGTTTGAAGAAAAATTCGAGGCAGAGGTGGATGTTTTGAAAGGTCGTATAAAGGAGTTGCAGATAAATCGCCCAGCAGTTTCAGCGAGTAATCCAAAGGTAAAGACACCATCATTTGACGGTTCTGTCCCTTTCCAGGCCTTTAAGCTACAGTTTGAGAAGGACGAAGCAGTGAACAACTGGAATGCTGAACATAAAATTGCATCTCTATTCCTAGCATTGAAGGGGCCAGCAGCCGAAATCCCACAGACGATTCCCGAAGGAGAGCGGAACAACTACGAAACTTTGATGAGTGCTTTAGAGAGGCGATACGGAAGCGAACATAGGAAACAGATATACCAAATGGAGTTTCAAAACCGTCATCAAAGAGTGAATGAGACTTTGCAGGAGTTTGCCTCGGATGTTGAAAGTTTGGCTCATCTCGCAAATGCGGACGCACCCGTGTTTTATAAATGGCATATAGGACGTGGAAACGAAGCGAGCTACATACGCAAACCCAAAGCTGACATTTGCTGAAACGGTATCCAGTAGGTACGGTCCGCATAACACCCAGGATTAGAAGGTTTGCAGTTCTTGGTCACCGATATTCCGCCAGGCACTATGGAGTTCGGGTAAGCCTTCACACCATCGACAAGGTGCCTGCTATAGTGAGGTAGTGAAGTTTCGTAGAGAGTAGTAAATTTTCGTCCTTGTAACCAAGACGTTCACTGCCGATATCTTTTTCTAAAAATCGTATGGATTATTTGAATTACATCAGGATCCCTATCCTGTACTATATCGAATCGAGAAGAATGTTTTGAATAACAATAGCTCAAAAATGGTAAATCGAACAAATAACATCGTGAACTAGTCACCACAACGCGACAGCTTATTAGATTAACCATTTGCTACCAATTCCATAGTTTCACATATTTATATTGATCGTTTGAATCACAATCACTTTCGGTTCGTGTTGAACGTGGTTACACTGAAGTGACGGCCCTGGATCTGTAAAAATCTCCACTCGCTCGGGTACATAAAACCTGCTACAGTGATCGTATGGAACGATGCTGCTCCAGCTTTTCAAAGTTTTTTCTTCTTACCAAATTTTCAAAGCAGCAAATACATCCATATATCTTTTGATATTTGCCGCTATTTCAATGCGATTTATTGAGTTTTGAAAGAAATTAGTTATTTAATTATTTATTGGTGAACTTTGAGGATAAAAACCCTAATACGCTAGAGGTGGGCGAAGTCGAAAAGGACCTCAAAAGCCTAAGGGAAAAAAACAGGTGGAGGTCCCCGACGTCACCACGAAGGTGTTAGAAGAGGACCAGCCGCCAAATGGTGCTGTGACTCGCACAGGGGAACACCCGGCACAAGAGTCACGAGAGGCTGAAAGGGCCCTCGAATACTCTAAACCAAAAGGGCAAGGGGAGGACGACGACGTGACGACGAAGGTGTTGGAGGGGACAAACAGCTCAATGGTACTGCGAGTCCTACAGATAAACCTTCAACACAGTCGAGTGAACTCCTCCTAACCCTTGAGGAGGGTTCATTTGACCTGGCGCTGATCCAGGAGCGGTGGCTCTCATCGGGGGAATAGCTTCCTGGACTTAGCGCGCGCGGGTTTGGCGTTTACTACGCGCAAACGGAAGGACGGGTGCAAGCTTGAGTAATGGTAAGGAAACAGCTACATTCATATATGATGCCTAATTACACTACGGAGGACCTCGTTGCGGTGGCAGTTGATCAAGAGAATAAGCAGGTATTTATCATGGCATCTTGCTATATGGCCCATGCTGCGGAGGTTCCACCGATGGAGCGCAGGAGGCTAGTACAGGAGGAGGGGCGCAAAGGGCGGTTGGTCATAGGCGCAGATGCAAATGCGCACCATAATGCGTGGGGAGGAGCAGATACGAACGAGAGAGGCGAATCTCTATTTTGTTACATCCTGCAAACCAATTTGCAGATAGCCAACAGGGGAAATGTCCCTACATACATTGGCCCAACATACAGCAATGTTCTGGATATTACAGTGAGCTCCGAGCGTGATATATCAGGGTATGATTGGATGGTTCTTGATAGACCATCCTTCTCCGACCATGCGTATATCAGCTTCAGCATCCCCCTAAAGAGGGTAGAGAAGGGAGAAACCTTTAGAAACCCTAGGTCAACGAACTGGACTAAATTCCAGAAATATGTAGAAACAAAACTGGGACAACCCAAAGAGGTTGCCAATGTGGAGGAACTGGAGGAGTCGAATGAATTCCTAACAAGGACGCTTATGACTGCGTATAACAAAGCTTGCCCTCTAAGAAGATTCAGAGGAAAAGCAAAACCGCCATGTTGGAGCAATGAGCTGAGTCTTCTAAGGAGATAGGTAAAATAAATGTTTAAGCTCGCAACGACCGCGGTAAGCGGAGCGGTTCGGGACGAGTACAGGGACCTATTGAGGATCTACAATCGAGAAATTTCCAGGGCGAAGAAAAACTCATGGAAAAGTTTCTGTACGGACATAGAGTGCTCCAGCGAAACAGCACGGTTGAAAAAAGGGGAAACGGGGAATGGTCACGTAATAGTAAGGAATCCTTTGAGGTGATTCTCGACACACATTTTCCATCTGCAGACGGCTTAGAAGAGCCAGCAGACATCACACAGTCGGTAGACACCGCATTGCATAGGGTGATAATAAGCATAGAGAAATCCCTGGAATATTAGGAGTATGCTCTAGGAGTCTTCTTGGACATTACCGTGGTTTTTAATAATATTGTAAAATGGGCGATTATGGATGGTCTTAATTACATTAAAGTACATTCTGCCTTAATCAGATGGATCGGCTACATGCTAAATTGCAGAAAGATTAAATCAAAATGGGGATTGTACGAGGCCACGAAATCAGTGGACAGGGGCACACCGCAGGGAGGGGTGCTATCACCTCTTCTGTGGACGCTGGTCATCAACCAACTGCTCAGGCGATTCGGCGAGGGATCCGTAAAACTTACGGCTTACGCAGATGACGTTGCGATTGTCATAAGTGGAAAGTGCCTTCCAACGATTAGTTCTTTGGATCGGGCGCTTCGGGATATTCATACCTGGGCATCTAATATCGGGTTGAAAGTCAATGCGGAGAAGACGGATATGGTCTTGTTTACAAAGAGGTACAAGGTCCAAAATTGAACCAGATCTAAGTTAGGATGGGTGAACTTACAGGAGAAACCTTGCACAAAGTATCTAGGAATCATCCTAGACAGTAAGCTGTCATGGAAGCTCAACGTGGAGGAGAGGGTTAAGAAGGCTTCAACGGCACTCTATGCATATAAAAGAATGCTGGGGCGTACGTGGGGCTTATCGCACTCTCTTTCTCATTGGGTTTCTATACTATGGAGTTCTTGTTTGGTGGAAAGCCACACAAAAAACAACATACCTCAAAAAATTAAAGGGGGTATGCAGACTATCGATGCTTAGAATTACGGGAGCTGAAACAACCCCGACGGCTACACCGTATGCCATTCTGCACATTCCACCTATAGACCTGGTAGCAAAGAACATAGCATTAACAACCACAACCAGGCTCGGTGCCTCGGGGCAGCTTGAGCACCGACCATATGGCCATAGTAGTATAGCGTCATCAATCACAAGACGAACAGACTACATGATTCCCTATCTGCGCTTCCAGGGAGATCTTAAGGCCACAATAGAGGTGGACGGTTGGCGCAAGGGTGCGCAAATGGCGGACGAGGAGATACATGTATACACAGATGGTTCCAAAGTAGTGGAAGCAGTAGGGTCAGCGGTATACTGTGCTGATCCGGAAATAAGCAGATCGTACAGGCTGTCGGATTACTGTAGCGTTTTCCAAGTGGAAATATTAGCCGTAACCAAAGCAGTAGAAACCCTGGAAGAGAATAGCTTAAGCTGTAACCGTGTTAACTTTTATATTGACAGTCAAGCAGCAATTAAGGCAATAATCTCGCATAGCAAAGCACCTAAAGCAGTCTCTGGAGCGAATCGGGACAGGGAGAAGCATACATCTATATTGGGTCCCCGGGGCATATGGGAATAGATGGGAATGAAAAAGCGGACGAACTAGCTAAAAAGGCGAGAGATGCACATGATCGACCAAGCGGAAAAGGCGTGGGTTCAAGCGCGGGGCTCTAAAGTGTCGAAGATTATGTGTAGGGCTTACAACCTTAGACTAACACAGTTGCTTCTATCATTAAAAATAGAGGACTGTAGACTCATGACGGGTATTCTGACTGGACACTGCCTTCTGGAGTCACATGCCTTTAAATTAGACTTGGTCAGTGATAGCAGATGTAGAAAGTGCGGGTTGGAGGAGGAAACGATCTAGCACGTTCTGTACTCGTGCCCTGCACTTGCCAGGCTAAGACTCCAGCTATTGGAGTGATACAGCTGTCAGATCTAGAAGCAGAAAGTGGCTTAGGTCCTAGGAGGCTTCTAGTATTTGCCAAGAGGTCGGAGTTATTTTATAACATAGGTCCTGGTTTTTGATAGGGTTATTCAATTTGGTCGTTAAAACAAACTTCTGGTAACACTACGGACTCAATCAGTCTACGTGAGGTCCTCATGGACCGGCAAGTTCAACCTAACCTAACCTTGGTTAACTGCTAGGCTAGGCTCAGCTGGGTACTTCAACCAAAAACAAATTGCTTAGCTACGGTATGGTTTTCACTAAGGCGTTATGGTATGGCATCAATAACAGAATACATTGATTTCAAATAAAGTTGATTGCATCAGCTCTTTCAAACGGAGTTTGCCAGGGCCATAAAACACTTATTCCGCAATTTTCTTTTTATCTTATGTTATATTCATTAAAGAGAGAACTTTAAAGCTAAGAATAAAGTTTCATCACACAACCTGAGGCATTTGCATGTCTCACACCTTCATTGAATACAATCAAAAATATATTTTTTTACATCGCAATTATAAACATTTATTTGAAGATAACATAAAAAAAATATCGCCATTTTGACTGCTGATTGCAATATCACCATATCTCAGCTGCCGTTTCGAAAAAGTTCTATCTTAGAGTAATTTCTATATGCTTTGGCGTGAGCTGCAAAGTGTATGAAAAAAGTTCTGAAACGAGGCGTTCAGCCGAGTTAGGGTGATTTTCCACTCAGTAGTCGACTTATAACAAAATCCTGCAATTAAGACCACAACGCTGTATCTAAAAACTGTTGAACTTCGGTATCAGCTACAACTGTAAAAACAATTGGTGAGCTGTAGTCCTCATCATGAAGATAATGTGATGCCACCGCATAAAGTTTTCCATTTATAACGCTCGGTGTTCCTGGATCTACAAGGCACCCACCAGCTGTAACAGGACTAGCACAAATCATTGCTGGTGTTAAATCAATTATTGGGCTTTTACAACGCTGCTCACAATCTCTAGGTTCCAATGAAGCCCAGTCAGTAAATCGGATTCGATTCGAAATTTCCCCATTTTCTGCATATTTCCAACCTAATTGCCCAACACGCATTCTTTGGCCCCATCCAAATTCAAGTGTCCATAACAATATTGTATCTACTATATCTGGGACCCTGTTAATCCATCTATCCAAATTCATCACACCAATATTCAAATGTTTTATACTGGATCTATACCCAGGTGGATAATCTACAGTCTGCACATTGCAAACTTGTCCATTTTCCCAGTTATCATGTACATTCGTTAAACCTGCTACAACGCTGAATAAGGTCGTGTCTAAACCTATAACACAATCTGCAGCTGTAAGAACCTTCCGCGAAGTGACTAATGAGCCAACACAATGATTCCTGTTGTCATGACGTATTAATATCAGATATGGAGTTATCTCATATGGAGTTATCTCTCGATGCCCATTACTGCCACCTACCATGCGGTATTCCGAATTCGTGAAAGTCAAAACGCATGCAATTATGACAAAAAAGAACGTTAAGTAATTGCGTATACACATTTTAGACTATTTCCACCACTTGTTAACTATAACTACACCAAGATCAATTTTGTGGGCGGTATTTATACGTAATTGGGTCGTGTGAATAAAAAATAAGTAAACACGCTTCCATCTAGATTCCAGGAATTTAAACAATAAAAACACTTCCGCATTTTAATTAAAACTATTGATAGAAAGGAAATTTTTTATTTTATTTTTTATTCAACCCACTTAACCTTGAGTAAATTTTTGGTTAGAAATGCCTAATTAAAATTTCAATGCCCTTAATGATGAAAAATAAAAAATATTTATACAGCTTTATAAAATAGCATTTCTGTAGAAATTTCTTATTATATTGGCTCTATGGTTTTATGAAAAGAACAAAGCATACACTTAATTAGTTTCATTTGTTTTCAAACTGCTAATTCATTCTATCGTATACTGTCATATGACCAGAGTTGGGAGTAGTGCAATAAATTTAGAGTAGCAACGCTTAAGCGGGATACCATAATCAAAATCTTGTTTAAAGTGTAAATGGGCATCCCAGCAGTCATCTGATTGATGAGCCAACACCACACAGGGGCTTAAGAAGTTATCTCCGTAAGCATTATGAAGAAATACGAACTCAGCCGTATGTAGCCAAAAAACACAAGCAGGTCCTCAGTGAACTCCACAAACAGGCGTCGGACCCTTATGCCAGGAATTGCGGAAGAGGAACACATACTCCCCAGGGAAACGCGCCCCCACCGCCTTGGTAAAGAACGTTACCCAGAAACGAAAAGTTTTTACCCATACATGCATAACTTTCTTCTCGGCTTTCCCGTATATTTCATCTATACCAGCGGTCGTCAGCTAGTGAAACAATTATTCTACATAGCTCACTTCACACACATTATTGCTCTCTTTGGTTAATATTTGCTGAACAAGCAGAGTAGCAAAATCAGAGGAGGCGAATATTTATTTACGTGTTTCCAAACAGATATTTTGCAAACAAACGCCCATGCGCATAATGTTTTTATGGTTAAATATGAGCAATAAAACGAACTTGAACACAACACACAGATACACGCTGCCACTAATTAAAGCCAGTATGGAAACAGGCTGTCGTTACACCCTTGGATTACGGCCAAAACCATAGAAAGTAAAAATTTTTCGAATTTTCAGTAACTCAAATTTGTTTTGTCCATGAACTGATTCTATAACTTGAACCATATTGTGACGAATATTAATGACAATAGGTGATACTCATATCACTAGTCTGATGCCAAGTAAATGAAGCCACAACAACAATAAAGCAGGCAGTCGCTTGTATCTACATAAGTGAATCAATCATTATGTCTACACGTATGTACGTGCACGCAGCAGAGAGAGACGCACAAACACATGCATATATCTTATCTGAGATGCTCGCCAAAGTAGCCAATCATCTGTGGATGCATGGGCTATGCGAGAAGCTATAACAATAGGGCATCTCTAGTTATAGCTGAGAAATGTATAGCTGGCAAACAAGTAGCAAATTCTAGAAATAGAAACGCCTAGAAATATGTCAACGAGGAAATCTAAGAGTATAAGAGCAGCAGCTGAGGCAAGACGAATCAGTTTGATTTAAGCACGCTAACTGTCGAGAAGTAGAAGTGTCATTTTGAAGGAATTTAATAAAGGTCATTTTTCATTAATGAATAGCGGAGTTATTTATTCAACAGTTTAGTGATTCGAACGTTAGTAGAAGGTTGCAATTAAGAGGAATTGCACTAAATTCGTTACAATTGGTGTCAGAAGAGGAATTGTTGAATAAATTCCGAAGACTTCGAATACAACTTTGACATGGCAAAGTTGAATGAATCGAAGATCCAGCAGCTGAGGAAGGGGTTGGAGAGCCGTGGATTGAATACAAGCGGCAATAAACTCCTAACTTAGCCTGGTCCAATTTGGGATCTTGTACCTCTTTTTAAAGAAGTCCATATCCGTCTTCTCCGCATTGAATTTCAACCCGACATTAGATGCCCAGGTACGAATATCCCCAAGCGCCCGATCCATCAAAGAACTAATCGTTGGAAGGCACTTTCCACTTATAACAATGGAAATATCATCTGCGTAAGCCGTAAGTTTTACGGGTCCCTCATCTAATCGCCTGAGTAGTTGGTTGATGACCAGCGTCCACAGCAGAAGTGATAGCACCCCTCCCTGCGGGGTGCCCCTGTCCTCTGAATTCGTGGGCTCGTACAATCCCCATTCTGATGTAATCTTCCTGCAATTTAGCATGCAGCCGATCCATCTGGTTAAGGCTGGATGTACTTTAATGTAATTAAGATCATCCATAATCGCCCATTTAGAAACATTATTGAAAGCCCCGGCAATGTCCAAGAAGACTCATAGAGCATATTCCTTATGTTCCAGGGATTTCTCTTTGCTTACTACCACCCTATTCAATGCGGTGTCGATCGACTTGCCTTTGCTGTACGCATGCTATGTTGTGAAGAGCAGCTTTTCATCCACGTTGGACTTTATGTACACATATACCAGCCTCTCAAAGGTTTTGAGCAGAAATGATGTAAAGCTAATGGATCTATAGTCTATGGGATACACGTGACCGATCTTCCTCGCCATTGGTAGGAAAGCTACACGAGCAGTTCTCCAAGAGTGCGGTACATGATTTAGCCTTATGCACCCATCGAATATTATTTTAAGCCATTCCACGACCGCCATATTTGAAACTTTTAGCATGGCCGGGAGTATACCATCTGGGCCCGGCGATTTAAACTTAGAAAACGTTTATACTGGCCATTCTATCTTGGTATCGGTCACCAAACTCGGCACAACTAGCTCCGTGATCGAAGTGTGAGTGATGTCTGCTGGCTCTTCTAAGCCGTCTGCAGATGGGAAATGTGTGTCGAGAAGCACCTCAAGGGATTCCTCACTATTACGTGACCATTTCCCGTTCTTTTTCTAAATTAGTCCCTGGAATATGTTTCCCCTTGATAGGACTTTTTTAACCGTGCTGTTTCGCTGGAGCATTCCATCTCCGTACAGAAACTTTTTTTCTTCGCCCTGAAAATTTGACGCTTGTAGATCCTCAGTAGAACCCTGTACTCGTCCCGAGACGCATCGCTTTCCGCGATCTTTGCTAGCTAAACATTTATTTTACCTATCTTCTTAGAAGGCTCAGGTCATCGCTCCACCATGGCGGCTTTGCTTTTCCTCTGAATCTTCTTATAGGGCAAGCTTTGTTAAACGAAGTCATAAGCGTCCTTGTTAGGAATTCATTCGACTCCTCCAGTTCCTCCACATTGGCAACCTCTTTGGTTTGTCCCAGTTTTGTTTCTACATGTTTCTGGGATTTAGTCCAGTTCATTGACCTAGGGTTTCTCAAGGTTCCTCCTTCTCTACCTTCTTTAGGGGATGCTGAAGCTGATATAAACATGGTCGGAGAAGGATGGTCTATCAAGAACCATCCAATCATACCTTGATATATCACGCTCGAAACTTAACGTAATATCCAGAACATTGCTGTATGTTGGGCCAATGTATGTAGGGACATTTCCCCTGTTGGCTATCTGCAAATTGGTTTGCAGGATGTAACAAAATAGAGATTCGCCTCTCTCGTTTATATCTGTTCCCTCCACGCATTGTGGTGCGCATTTATATCTGCGCCTATGACCAACCACCCTTTGCGCCCTTCCTCCTGTACTAGCCTCCTGCACTCCATCGGTGGAACCTCCGCAGCATGGGCCATATAGCAAGATGCCATGATAAATACCTGCTTATTCTTTTGATCAAGGTCCTCAGTAGTGTAATTAGGCAGCATATATGAATACAGCTGTTTCCTTACCATTACTACAGCTCGCACCCGTCCTTCCGTTTGCGCGTAGTAAACGCCAAACCCGTGCGCGCTAAGTCCAGGAACCTTTTCTCCCGATGAGAGCCACGGCTCCTGGATCAGCGCCACGTCAAATGAACCCTCCTCAATGGTTAGGAGGAGCTCGCTCGACACCACTTTACTGTGTTGGAGGTTTATCTGTAGGACTCGCAGCATTGGGTTGTTTGTCCCCCTCCAGCACCTTCGTCGTGACGTCGTCGTACTCCCCTTGCCCTTTTGTTTTAGAGCATTCGAGGCCCCCTTCTGCCGGTCGTAACTGTTGTGCAAGGTGTTCCTCTGTGCGAGTCACAGCACCATTTGGCGGTTGGTCCTCTTCTAACACCTCCATCTGTCTTTTTTCTCTTAGGCTTTTGAGGTCCTTTCCGACTTCGCCCATCTCTAGCGTGTCGCGATTTTAATCCTCGGGACTTCTTTTCCTGTGTCGCATGTAAATTTTGCACGTATGCTGTCACAATTAATTAATTTTGTTTGTTTTCAAACCGCTAATATGTTCTATCGTATACTGTCGCATGACCAGAGTTGGGAGTGGTGCAATAAATTTAGAGTAACAACGCTTTACCCTAGTTCGGCCGGCGAGTCACCGGGGTGACTTTTTCATATTCTCCCCTCAAAAAAACACAATTTTTTTAACTCATTTTCCGTAACATCCTAACTTAATGAATTTTAAGTAGAAATAATACAAAATAAGGTTTTATAATTTTAGTCATAGACAACTGTAACGGGTTGAACACTTATATTCTTTTTTATGGCAGTCACCGGGTGTTCAAGTGTTCAATATTCTTTTTCTGGCAGTCACCGGGTGACTGCGTCGCCCAAAAATAGGCGTAAAAATCGTCGGCCGAACTAGGGTTAAACGGGATGACATAATCAAAAGCTTGTTCAAAGTGTTAATGAGACCTTACTTTGTAATGGATTTAAGCATCTTTCCATCTTTCTTATGTTTGTAAAATTAATGTATTTTAGACGGCTTCTGTAGAAATTTTGAAAATGAGTTTACGTCGCTTCAAATAAAACAACCTTGTTACTGTAGACTTTTTCATGTTTTTACACGGGAATGTGGGGTTCCAACCATATTTTTGTAGCTTAATGTTTTTTTGAGAAAACTTATTAAACACGTACCTTACGTTTATTTTGCTTGTTGGGTATTTATGGAATGAAAATTTTTTCTTTTTTACTCAACCCAATTAACCTTGAGTAAATTTTTGGTTAGAAATGCCTAACTAAAATGTCAATGCCCTTAATGATGAAAAATACAAAATATTTATACAGCTTTTTAAAAGGGCATTTCTGTAGAAATTTCTTATTATATTAGCTTTATATTTTTATGAAAAGAACAAAACGTACACTTAATTAGTTTCATTTGTTTGCAAACTGCTGCTGTTGTTGTTTTAACGATAAAGACTCTCCACGCAGGTTTTGGAGAGTGTTATCGACGTTGATGGTCCTTTGCCGGATATAGATCCGGTACGTTCCGGCACTCCAAAATATTTTGATGTCACTTCTAATATCTGTTCCAAATATGGGGCAAATCGGGCTACAAAGAATATCTCGATCCTTGCGCCACCTGTCGTAGTTTTTATACTCATTTTAGCAGAGCTCACAGAGTATATTAACTTTGATTGGATAACGGTTGGTTGTACAGGTATAAAGGAATCGAGATAAATATAGACTTCCATATATCAAAATCATCAGTATCGAAAAAAATTTGATTGAGACATGTCCGTCCGTCCGTCCATCTGTCCGTTAGCACGATAACTTAAGTAAATTCTGAGATATATTTATGAAATTTGGTATGTAGGTTCCTGGGCACTCATCTCAGATCGCTGTTTAAAATGAACGATATCGGACTGCCAACTTTATCGATATCGAAAATTTCGAAAAACCGAAAAAGTGCGATAATTCATTACCAAAGACGGATAAAGCGATCAAACTTGGTGGGTGCGTTGACCTTATGACGAAAAATAGAAAATTTGTAAAATTTTGGACAATGGGCGTGGCACCGCTCACATTTAAAAGAAGGTAATTTAAAAGTTTTGCAAGCTGTAATTTGGCAGTCGTTGAAGATATCATGATGAAGTTTGGCAGGAACGTTACTCCTATTACTATATATGTGTACACTCACACTTCGATCACGGAGGTAGTAGTGCCGGGTTTGGTGACCGATACCAAGATAGAATGGGCAGTATAAACGTTTTCTAAGTTTAAATCGCCGGGCCCAGACGGTATATTGCGGGCCATGCTACAAGTTTCAAATATAGCGGACGTGGAATGGCTTAAAATAATATTCGATGTGTGCATAAGGCTGAATCATGTACCGCACTCTTGGAGAACTGCTCGTGTAGCTTTCCTACCAATGGCGGGGAAGATCGGTCACGTGTATCCCAAAGACTATAGACCCATTAGCTTTACATCATTTCTGCTCAAAACCTTTAAGAGGCTGATAGATGTGTTCATAAAGTCCAACGTGTCTGAAAAGCTGCTCTCCACAACACAGCATGCGTACACCAAAAGCAAGTCGGTAGACACCGCATTGCATAGGGTGGTAATAAGCATAGAGAAATCCCTGTAATATTAGGAGTATGCTCTAGGAATCTTCTTGGACATTGCCGGGGCTTTCAATAATGTTGCGAAATGGGCGATTATGGATGGTCGTAATTACATTAAAGTACATCCTGCCTTAATCAGATGGAACGGATGCATGCTAAATTGCAGAAAGATTACATCACAATGGGGATTATACGATGCCACGAAATCAGTGGACAGGGGCACGCCGCAGGGAGGGGTCCTATCACCTCTTCTGTGGACGCTGGTCATCAACCAACTGCTCAGGCGATTCGATGAGGGACCCGTAAAACTTACGGCTTACGCAGATGACGTTTCAATTGTCCTAAGTGGAAAGTGCCTTCCAACGATTAGTTCTTTGATGGATCGGGCGCTTCGGGATATTCATACCTGGGCATCTAATGTCGGGTTGAAAGTAAATGCGGAGAAGACGGAGGAGAGGGTCAAGAAGGCCTCAACGGCAGTCTATGCATGTAAAAGAATGCTGGGGTGTACGTGGGGCTTATCGCCCTCTCTTCCTCATTGGGTTTTTACAGCGATTGTAAGCCCTATTCTATACTATAAATTTCTTGTTTGGTGGAAAGCCACACAAATAACAACATACCTCAAAAAATTAGAGGGGGTATGCAGACTATCGATGCTTAGCATTACGGGAGCCCTGAAAACAACCCCGAAGACTGCACTGTATGCCATTCTGCACATTCCACCTGTAGACCTGGTAGCAAAGAACATAGCATTAACAACCACAACTAGGCTCGGTACTTCGGGGCAGCTTGAGCACCGACCATATGGCCATAGTAGTATAGCGTCATCAATCACAAGACGAACAGACTACATGATTCCCTATCTGCGCTTCCAGGGAGATCTTAAGGCCACAATAGAGGTGGACGGTTGGCGCAAGGGTGCGCAAATGGCGGACGAGGCGATACATGTGTACACAGATGGTTCCAAAGTGGTGGAAGGAGTAGGGTCTACGGTATACTGTGCTGATCCGGAAATAAGCAGATCGTACAGGCTACCGGATTACTGTAGCGTTTTCCAAGTGGAAATATTAGCCGTAACCAAAGCAGTATAAACCCTGGAAGATAATAAAGCTGTAACCGTGTTAACTTTTATATTGACAGTCAAGCAGCAATTAAGGCAATAATCTCGCATAGCACACATCTAAATGCGTGTTAGAGTGTAAGCAGTCTCTGGAGAGAATCGGGACAAGGAGAAACATACATCTATATTGGGTCCCAGGGCATATGGGAATAGATGGGAATGAAAAAGCGGACGAACTAGCTAAAAAGGGCACATCCCTTGTAGCCTGCTCCGTAGACGACCCAATTAGATTGGGCGAGATTAAGCGAAGGCGAGAGGTGCACATGATCGACCAAGCGGGAAAGGCGCGGGTTCAAGCGCGGGGCTCTAAAGTGTCGAAGATTATGTGTAGGGCTTACAACCTTAGACTAACACAGTTGCTTCTATCATTAAAAAGAGAGGACTGTAGACTCATGACGGGTATTCTGACTGGACACTGCCTTCTGGAGTCACATGCCTTTAAATTAGACTTGGTCAGTGATAGCAGATGTAGAAAGTGCGGGTTGGAGGAGGAAACGATCTAGCACGTTCTGTACTCGTGCCCTGCACTTGCCAGGCTAAGACTCCAGCTATTGGAGTGATACAGCTGTCAGATCTAGAAGCAGCAAGTGGCTTAGGTCCTAGGAGGCTTCTAGTATTTGCCAAGAGGTCGGAGTTATTTTATAACATAGGTCCTGGTTTTTGATAGGGTTATTCAATTTGGTCGTTAAAACAAACTTCTGGTAACACTACGGACTCAATCAGTCTACGTGAGGTCCTCATGGACCGGCAAGTTCAACCTAACCTAACCTTGGTTAACTGCTAGGCTAGGCTCAGCTGGGTACTTCAACCAAAAACAAATTGCTTAGCTACGGTATGGTTTTCACTAAGGCGTTATGGTATGGCATCAATAACAGAATACATTGATTTCAAATAAAGTTGATTGCATCAGCTCTTTCAAACGGAGTTTGCCAGGGCCATAAAATACTTATTCCGCAATTTTCTTTTTATCTTATGTTATATTCATTAAATAGAGAACTTTAAAGCTAATAATAAAGTTTCATCACACAACCTGAGGCATTTGCATGTCTCACACCTTCATTGAATACAATCAAAAATATATTTTTTTAAATCGCAATTATAAACATTTATTTGAAGATAACATAAAAAAAAAATATCGCCATTTCGACTGCTGATTGGAATATCACCATATCTCAGCTGCCGTTTCGAAAAAGTTCTATCTTAGAGTAATTTTTATATGCTTTGGCGTGAGCTGCAAAGTGTATGAAAAAAGTTCTGAAACGAGGCGTTCAGCCGAATTAGGGTGATTTTCCACTCAGTAGTCGACTTATTACAAAATCCTGCAATTAAGACCACAACGCTGTATCTAAAAACTCTCGAACTTCGGTATCAGCTACAACTGTAAAAACAATCGGTGAACTGTAGTCCTCATCATGAAGATAATGTGATGCCACCGCATAAAGTTTTCCATTTATAACGCTCGGTGTTCCTGGATCTACAAGGCACCCACCAGCTGTAACAGGACTAGCACAAATCATTGCTGGTGTTAAATCAATTATTGGGCTTTTACAACGCTGCTCACAATCTCTAGGTTCCAATGAAGCCCAGTCAGTAAATCGGATTCGATTCGAAATTTCCCCATTTTCTGCATATTTCCAACCTAATTGCCCAACTCGCATTCTTTGGCCCCATCCAAATTCAAGTGTCCATAACAATATTGCATCTACTATATCTGGTACCCTGTTAATCCGTCTATCCAAATTCATCACACCAATATTCAAATGTTTTATATTGGATCTATACCCAGGTGGATAATCTACAGTCTGCACATTGCAAACTTGTCCATTTTCCCAGTTATCATGTACATTCGTTAAACCTGCTACAACGCTGAATAAGGTCGTGTCTAAACCTATAACACAATCTGCAGCTGTAAGAACCTTCCGCGAAGTGACTAATGAGCCAACACAATGATTATTGTTGTCATGACGTATTAATATCAGATATGGAGTTATCTCATATGGAGTTATCTCTCGCTGCCCATTACTGCCACCTACCATGCGGTATTCCGAATTCGTGAAAGTCAAAATGCAGGCAATTATGACAAAAAAGAACGTTAAGTAATTGCGTATACACATTTTAGACACTAGCCTTAGACAAATAGCCTTTTAAGTATAACTACACCATCTCAATTTTGTGGGCGGTATTTATACGTAATTGGGTCGTGTGAAAAAAATAAGCAAACACGTTTCCATCTAGATTCCAGGAATTTAAACAATAAAAATACTTCCGCATTTTAATTAAAGCTATTGTTGGAAAGGCAATTTTTTATTTTATTTCTTACTCAACCCACTAAACCTTGAGTAAACTTTTGGTTAGAAGAGCCTAATTAAAATTTCAATGTCCTTAATGATGAAAAATAAAAAATATTTATACAGCTTTATAAAATAGCATTTCTGTAGAAATTTCTTATTAGCTCTATAGTTTTATGAAAAGAACAAAGCATACAATTAATTAATTTCATTTGTATTCAAACTGCTAATATGTTCTATCATATACTGTCATATGACCAGAGTTAGGAGTAGTGCAATAAATTTAGAGTAGCAACGCTTAAACGGGATACCATAATCAAAATCTTGTTTAAAGTGTAAATGGGCATCCCAGCAGACATCTGATTGATGAGCCAACACCATACAGGGCTTAAAGAGTCATCTCCGTAAGCATTGTGAGGAAATACGGCACGTGAGAACTCAGCCGTATGTAGCCAAAAAACACAAGCAGGTCCTCAGTGAACTCCACAAACAGGCGTCGGACCCTTATGCCAGGAATTGCGGAAGAGGAACACATACTCCCCAGGGGAACGCGAGTCACTCTAGCTCAACTTCGATCTGGATACTGTAACAGGTTAAACTCTTACCTATCCAGAATCAACCCCGACATACAAAATGTATGACACGCTTGCAATGTGTCCCCACATGATACCAACCATCTCTTTAATTGTAATATGGAATGAATGTGTGTGAATTGTTGAAACAGCAAGTTTCCTTTTACTCCCGTTAGCGTATATTGATGACAATATTTGATCGGTCGCAACTATTGGATAGGGCGAAGCACTGCTACACCAATAACAGCAACAGGACGGAGTTATTTTGAACAAAGGTCCTGGGTTTTTCAGTTTCGTTAAAACAAACTTCTTGTAACACTACGGACTCATTCAGTCTATGAAACAATTATTCTACATAGTTCACTTCACTCACATTATTACTCTCTTTGGTTTAGTATTTGCTGAACAAGCAGAATAGCAACATCAGAGGAGGTGAATGTTCATTTACGTGTTTCCAAACAGATATTTTGCAAAGAAACGCCCATGCACATAATATTTTCGTGGTTAAATATGAGCAATAAAACGGACCTGAACACAACACACATAGCCACGGATACACGCTGCCACTCATTAAAGCCAGTATGGAAACAGGCTATCGTTACACCATTGGATCAGGGTCAAAACCCAAGAAAGTAAATTTTTTTCGAATTTTCAGTATATTTGATGCAGCCATCCAGAAATTGCGCAAGGATTTTTTAAGAAGGCTTAAATAGATTTTGGCATATGACGAAGGACGAATTCAACTCGACTTGGCCGCCAGAAAATTGCTTTGCTGAATGGAATCAGGCAACTCCGGCGGAATTATGCCGCCGTCTTCTTCTTCTTATGCTCCTCTGTTGATGTTGTTGTGGCACCAATTCATTACTTATTTCAGTGAATACCATACGAAAAGCAATACTGTGTATGTTTACACTTTATTTGTTAATTTTAAACAAATTCGAAACAATAAACAATAATTTAACTTTTTAAATCAATTTTTTAAACAAATAATAATAAATGCGCAACGAAATAGCAATTGCCAAAACAGCTGGCTTCGGAAATTCGAAATTCCTATTCACCAATTATTGTTCTCCCTAGGAGAAAAGAATTAGGGCAATTTTTCCGCGGGAATGAAAAAATCCGCGAGAACAAAATTCCGAGGGAATATTTAGAATTTGGCTTATTATAACGAATTCTGGTTAAATCCTGGTTATTATGCACCTTCTTCTAACGCTCGTATCGTTGAACAGTCGAATAAATAACTCCAATATTCAGTATTGCAATATGGTCTTTATTCAGTCTACTTTGGGAGTAGTACAATTATACTTCAATATCACGTACTTCACAAAACCGTGTTTAAATCAAACTGATTACTGATTCATGAGCTTGCGTTGCTTTTATACTCTCTTTCACCCATTTCTCCTAAGGTCTAGCCATTTCGCGAACAGTTCGAGAACAATTGAATCTCATGCTTGTTTACCGGCTATATACATACATGTATATTTGTAGTTTGTTCTTTCTACTAGCCATATTCGTGTGTATATGCGAGTAACAACTTTGACTGATGACTACATGTGTGTGTGTGTGATATCTCTTCACTTCGAGCTGCTGGTTATGTGTGTGCATGTAAATACATAAGTTTGGCTGCTTACTGTTGCCTGAACTTTTTCAGAAAAAAAGCCATGTGGACAAAAAAAGCTGAAAAAATGTAAAGCTAAAAATATAAGGCAATTTTTCAAGTATATTATTCATTTTGTCATACAACTCTTAGTGTTTTATACATCTAGTAAAAAGTTTTAATTAATTTGTACTCCAAATATAATTTACAGATGCAATATATGTTTTATACAAATTTTTTAAAGTCAATCATTTGACCACTCGTCTATTCCTACTACAACTATTTCATTGGTTGCAACAAGATATACATACATATAAAAGGTAGTAGTAGTGAGATAAAAATATACATAAAGTCTTAAAATATTAAGATATCACAGGGTCATTCATCATCTGGCCGAAATCGCGATAAAGTATACCGAACTTTTTTTTTCTTTTTGCGTAAAACATAACTTGCTATGGAACTTTATTTCCTAAATCACCTAAAAATACTATATATCTGTGATTTAAAATTGTCTATATTTGATACATCACCCATTTAAAAAAAAACCTCTGAAGTAGGAAAATGGAGAAAAAATCAGCATCAGTGAAAAAGGTGAATAATATTTTAACGAAATATTTCCATTGTACAATTTTAAGCTTAGTATAAAGAAAATAATTTATTTTATTAAATCCAAATAAGTGGTAAATTAATTGTGTCCGGTATGCATGTTTGGCTGCAAGGATTAGGCTGCAATTTTGTGTAACGTGGCAGTGCAAAAAACCCTTAGTTTTTCTTTTATTTTTGTTTTTAAGCTATTTTTCAATAACGCACTGATAAATTATCTTAACGTGGTTGATGGAATTTTGGTATTTGTTGAAAAAACGTTGAATAATAATAGGCGACATGGACTAAAACTGGTCAAGCTTGTGTAGCGTGGCAGTAATTTTGCAAAATGTATATAGTTTTTTCAATAAACTATAAATTTACAGGCTCACTTAAACAATGCTCAGCAAAATTAAAATTTGTGGCTAAGCTCAAGACTGCAGCAAAATGTGAAGAATACAGGCACAACAGATCTGCCAAAGCAATATTGTATCGAAAAAAAAGAATGATGAAGAAAATGAAATGCTGCTCAAGGGAAAAATAACTACCAGAAGCGATGCGAAGCCACACGAAAAAGTGTACAAAAATATAGAGCAAAAAAATTGTCTAGGTTAGAAGGCAACTCCAACAGGTAAAATTATACCTCAGGGTTATAACTACCAACAAACACTCGGCAAAGCGGTGCGGAAAGTAGATCGTGCATTTCCACAATCACCAACTAAAAAGAAAGCTGTGATGGCCCAAATTTTTTTCTAATTTTTTCAGCACATTAAAGTGCGTGATATTTTATTTAACAACGCTTCTGACTTTGTGCGCGTTGTATCCATGACTCCATCCAAAATAGCGG
Source organism: Eurosta solidaginis (assembly GCF_040869045.1). NCBI lineage: Eukaryota > Metazoa > Arthropoda > Insecta > Diptera > Tephritidae > Eurosta > Eurosta solidaginis. Next base: position 202,168,914 of record NC_090323.1, on the reverse strand, counting down.
TTGAAGAAGTAACACAAGAACAAATTAAGCGATCAAAGCGGAATCTAAAACTGCTGAGTTATTTTCAAATGCGAAATCCATATCCAATATTTCTAGTGCGCACCAAATACAAACGTGGGAGCAAAAAGTAATTTCCTTTTCATCTCTAAACAAGGATATAACTAATATGCATCCCTGTCTATGTAAATATATGCTGCGAATAGGATTTTTACGTTTTTGTATAAAAACATATTGTTTATAATTCGTACGTTTCGAAAAGTTCTATCTTAGAATAATTTCTATATGCTTTGGCGTGAGCTGCAAAGTGTACGAAAAAAGTTCTGAAATGGGGCGTTCAGCCGAGTTAGGGTGATTTCCACTCAGTAGTCGAATTATAACAAAATCCTGCAATTAAGACCACAACGCTGTATCTAAAAACTCTCGAACTTCGGTATCAGCTACAACTGTAAAAACAATCGGTGAACTGTAGTCCTCATCACGAAGATAATGTGATGCCTTCGCATAAAGTTTTCCATTCATAACGCTCGGTGTTCCTGGATCTACAAGGCACCCACCAGCTATAACAGGACTAGCACAAATCATTGCTGGTGTTAAATCAATTATTGGGCTTTTACAACGCTGCTCACAATCTCTAGGTTCCAATGAAGCCAAGTCAGTAAATCGAATTCGATTCGAAATTTCCCCATTTTCTGCATATTTCCAATCTAATTGCCCAACTCGCATTCTTTGGCCCCATCCAAATTCAAGTGTCCATAACAATATTGTATCTACTATATCTGGGACCCTGTTAATCCGTCTATCCAAATTCATCACACCAATATTCAAATGTTTTATATTGGATCTATACCCAGTTGGATTGCGGTATTCCGAATTCGTGAAAGTCAAAATGCAGGCAATTATGACAAACAAGAACGTTAAGTAATTGCGTATACACATTTTAGACTATTTCCACCACTTTTTAAGTATAACTACACCAAGATCAATTTTGTGGGCGGTATTTATACGTAATTGGGTCGTGTGAATATAAAAAATAAGCAAACACGCTTCCATCTAGATTCCATGAATTTAAACAATAAAAACACTTCCGCATTTTAATTAAAACTATTGATAGAAAGGAAATTTTTTATTTTCTTTTTTATTCAACCCACTTAATCTTGAGTAAATTTTTGGTTAGAAATACCTAATTAAAATGTCAATGCCTTTATTGATGAAAAATAAAAAATATTTATACAGGATTTTAAAATAGCATTTCTGTAGATATTTCTTATTATATTAGCTTTATAGTTTTATGAAAAGAACAAAGCATACACTTAATTAGTTTCATTTGTTTTCAAACTGCTAATATGTTCTATCGTATACTGTTATATGACCAGAGTTGGGAGTAGTGCAATAAATTTAGAGTAGCAACGCTTAAGCGGGATACCATAATCAAAATCTTGTTTAAAGTGTAAATGGGCATCCCAGCAGTCATCTGATTGATGAGCCAACGCCACACAGGGGCTTAAGAAGTCATCTCCGTAAGCATTATGAAGAAATACGAACTCAGCCGTATGTAGCCAAAAAACACAAGCAGGTCCTCAGTGAACTCCACAAACAGGCGTCGGACCCTTATGCCAGGAATTGCGGAAGAGGAACGCATACTCCCCAGGGAAACGCGCCCCCACCGCAGTGGTAAAGAACGTTACCCAGAAACGAAAAGTTTTTACCCATACATGCATAACTTTCTTCTCGGCTTTCCCGTATATTTCATCTATACCAGCGGTCGTTAGCTAGTGAAATAATTATTCTACATAGCTCACTTCACACACATTATTGCTCTCTTTGGTTAATATTTGCTGAACAAGCAGAATAGCAACATCAGAGGAGGTGAATGTTCATTTACGTGTTTCCAAACAGATATTTTGCAAAGAAACGCCCATGCGCATAATATTTTTGTGGTTAAATATGAGCAATAAAACGGACCTGAACACAACACACATAGCCACGGATACACGCTGCCACTAATTAAAGCCAGTATGGAAACAGGCTGTCGTTATACTCTTGGATTACGGTCAAAACCATAGAAAGTAAAAATTTTTCGAATTTTCAGTAACTCAAATTTGTTTTGTCCATGAACTGATTCTATAACTTGAACCATATTGTGACGAATATTAATGACAATAGGTGATACTCACATCACTAGTCTGATGCTAAGTAAATGAAGCCACAACAACAATAAAGCAGGCAGTCGCTTGTATCTACATAAACGAATCAATCATTATGTCTACACGTATGTACGTACACGCAGCAGAGAGAGACGCAAAAACACATTCATATATCTTATCTGAGATGCTCGCCAAAGTAGGCAATCATCTGTGGAAGTATCACTAACATATACACGCGCATGGGCTATGCGAGAAGCTATAACAATAGGGCATCTGTAGTTATAGCTGAGAAATGTATAGCTGGCTAACAAGTAGCAAATTCTAGAAATAGAAACGCCTAGAAATATGTCAACGAGGAAATCAAAGAGTATAAGAGCAGTAGCTGGGGCACGACGAATCAGTCTGATTTAAGCACGCTAACTGTCGAGAAGTAGAAGTGTCATTTTGAAGGAATTTAATAAAGGCCATTTTTCATTAATGAATAGCGGAGTTATTTATTCAACAGTTTAGTGATTCGAACGTTAGTAGAAGGTTGCAAATAAGAGGAATTGCACTAAATTCGTTACAATTGGTGTCAGAAGAGGAATTGTTGAATAAATTCCGAAGACTTCGAATACAACTTGGACATGGCAAAGTTGAGTGAATTGAAGATCCAGCAGCTGAGGAAGGGGTTGGAGAGCCGTGGATTGAATACCAGCGGCAATAAACTCCTAACTTAGCCTGGTCCAATTTGGGATCTTGTACCTCTTTGTAAAAAAGACCATATCCGTCTTCTCCGCATTGAATTTCAACCCAACATTAGATGCCCAGGTATGAATATCCCCAAGCGCCCGATTCATCAAAGAACTAATCGTTGGAAGGCACTTTCCACTTATAACAATTGAAATATTATCTGCGTAAGCCGTAAGTTTTACGGGTCCCTCATCGAATCGCCTGAGTAGTTGGTTGATGACCAGCGTCCACAGCAGAAGTGATAGCACCCCTCCCTGCGGTGTGCCCCTGTCCACTGAATTCGTGGGCTCGTACAATCCCCATTCTGATGTAATCTTCCTGCAATTTAGCATGCAGCCGATCCATCTGGTTAAGGCTGGATGTACTTTAATGTAATTAAGATCATCCATAATCGCCCATTTAGAAACATTATTGAAAGCCCCGGCAATGTCCAAGAAGACTCCTAGAGCATATTCCTTATGTTCCAGGGATTTCTCTTTCCTTACTACCACCCTATTCAATGCGGTGTCTATCGACTTGCCTTTGCTGTACGCATGCTGTGTTGTGAAGAGCAGCTTTTCATCCACGTTGGACTTTATGTACACATATACCAGCCTCTCAAAGGTTTTGAGCAGAAATTATGTAAAGCTAATGGATCTATAGTCTATGGGATACACGTGACCGATCTTCCCCGCCATTGGTAGGAAAGCTACACGAGCAGTTCTCCAAGAGTGCGGTACATGATTCAGCCTTATGCACCCATCGAATATTATTTTAAGCCATTCCACGACCGCCATATTTGAAACTTTTAGCATGGCCGGGAGTATACCATCTGGGCCCGGCGATTTAAACTTAGAAAACGTTTATACTGCCCATTCTATCTTGGTATCGGTCACCAAACCCGGCACAACTAGCTCCGTGATCGAAGTGTGAGTGATGTCTGCTGGCTCTTCTAAGCCGTCTGCAGATGAGAAATGTGTGTCGAGAAGCAGCTCAAGGGATTCCTCACTATTACGTGACCATTTCCCGTTCTCTTTCTAAATTAGTCCCTGGAATATGTTTCCCCTTGATAGGACTTTGTTAACCGTGCTGTTTCGCTGGAGCATTCTATCTCCGCACAGAAACTTTTTTTCTTCGCCCTGAAAATTTGACGCTTGTAGATCCTCAGTAGAACCCTGTACTCGTCCCGAGACGCATCGCTTTCCGCGGTCTTTGCTAGCTAAACATTTATTTTACCTATCTTCTTAGAAGGCTCAGGTCATCGCTCCACCATGGTGGCTTTGCTTTTCCTCTGAATCTTCTTATAGGGCAACCTTTGTTAAACGAAGTCATAAGCGTCCTTGTTAGGAATTCATTCGACTCCTCCAGTTCCTCCACATTGGCAACCTCTTTGGGTTGTCCCAGTTTTGTTTCTACATGTTTCTGGGATTTAGTCCAGTTCCTTGACCTAGGGTTTCTAAAGGTTCCTCCTTCTCTACCTTCTTTAGGGGGATGCTGAAGTTGATATAAACATGGTCGGAGAAGGATGGTCTATCAAGAACCATCCCATCATACCTTGATATATCACGCTCGAAGATTAACGTAATATCCAGAACATTGCTGGATGTTGGGCCAATGTATGTAGGGACATTTCCCCTGTTGGCTATCTGCAAATTGGTTTGCAGGATGTAACAAAATAGAGATTCGCCTCTCTCGTTTATATCTGTTCCCTCCACGCATTGTGGTGCGCATTTGCATCTGCGCCTATGACCAACCACCCTTTGCGCCCTTCCTCATGTACTAGGCTCCTGCACTCCATCGGTGGAACCTCCGCAGCATGGGCCATGTAGCAGGATGCCAGGATAAATGCCTGCTTATTCTTTTGCTCAAGGTCCTCAGTAGTGTAATTAGGCAGCATATATGAATACAGCTGTTTCCTTACCATTACTACAGCTCGCACCCGTCCTTCCGTTTGCGCGTAGTAAACGCCAAACCCGTGCGCGCTAAGTCCAGGAACCTTTTCTCCCGATGAGAGCCACGGCTCCTGGATCAGCGCCACGTCAAATGAACCCTCCTCAATGGTTAGGAGGAGTTCGCTCGACGCCACTTTACTATGTTGGAGGTTTATCTGTAGGACTCGCAGCATTGGGTTGTTTGTCCCCCTCCAGCACCTTCGTCGTGACGTCGCCGTACTCCCCTTGCCCTTTTGTTTTAGAGCATTCGAGGCCCCCTTCTGCCGGTCGTAACTGTTGTTCCGAGTGTTCCTCTGTGCGAGTCACAGCACCATTTGGCGGTTGGTCCTCTTCTAACACCTCCATCTGTCTTTTTTCTCTTAGGCTTTTGAGGTCCTTTTCGACTTCGCCCATCTCTAGCGTGTTGGGATTTTAATCCTCGGGACTTCTTTTCCTGTGTCGCATGTAAATTTTGCCCGTATACTGTCACAATTAATTAATTTTGTTTGTTTTCAAACTGCTAATATGTTCTATCGTATACTGTCACATGACCAGAGTTGGGAGTGGTGCAATAAATTTAGAGTAACAACGCTTTACCCTAGTTCAGCCGGCGAGTCACCGGGGTGACTTTTTCATATTCTCCCCTCAAAAAAACACAATTTTTTTAACTCATTTTCTGTAACATCCTAACTTAATGAATTTTAAGTACAAATAATACAAAATAAGGTTTTATAATTTTAGTCATAGACAACTGTAACGGGTTGAACACTTATATTCTTTTTTATGGCAGTCACCGGGTGTTCAAGTGTTCAATATTCTTTTTCTGGCAGTCACCGGGTGACTGCGTCGCCCAAAAATAGGCGTAAAAATCGTCGGCCGAACTAGGGTTAAACGGGATGACATAATCAAAAGCTTGTTCAAAGTGTTAATGAGACCTTACTTTGTAATGGATTTAATCATCTTTCCATCTTTCTTATGTTTGTAAAATTAATGTGTTTTAGACGGCTTCTGTAGAAATTTTGAAAATGAGTTTACGTCGCTTCAAATAAAACAACCTTGTTACTGTAGACTTTTTCATGTTTTTACACGGGAATGTGGGGTTCCAACCATGTTTTTGTAGCTTAATGTTTTTTTGAGAAAACTTATTATACATGTACATTACGTTTATTTTGCTTGTTGGGTATTTATGGAATGGAATTTTTTTCTTTTTTACTCAACCCAATTAACCTTGAGTAAATTTTTGGTTAGAAATGCCTAACTGAAATGTCAATGCCCTTAATGATGAAAAATACAAAATATTTATACAGCTTTTTAAAAGGGCATTTCTGTAGAAATTTTTTATTATATTAGCTTTATATTTTTATGAAAAGAACAAAGCGTACACTTAATTAGTTTCATTTGTTTGCAAACTGCTGCTGTTGTTGTTTTAACGATAAAGACACTCCACGAAGGCTTTGGGGAGTGTTATCGACATTGATGGTCCTTTGCCGGATATAGATCCGGTACGTTCCGGCACTCCAAAATATTTTGATGTCACTTCTAATATCTGTTCCAAATATGGGGCAAATCGGACCACAAAGAATATCTCGATCCTTGCGCCACCTGTCGTAGTTTTTATACTCATTTTAGCAGAGCTCACAGAGTATATTAACTTTGATTGGATAACGGTTGGTTGTACAGGTATAAAGGAATCGAGATAAATATAGACTTCCATATATCAAAATCATCAGTATCGAAAAAAATTGTATTGAGACATGTCCGTCCGTCCGTCCATCTGCACACCATTAGCACGATAACTTGAGTAAATTTTGAGATATATTTATGAAATTTGGTATGTAGGTTCCTGGGCACTCATCTCAGATCGCTGTTTAAAATGAACGATATCGGTCTGCCCACTTTATCGATATCGAAAATTTCGAAAAACCGAAAAAGTGCGATAATTCATTACCAAAGACGGATAAAGCGATCAAACTTGGTGGGTGCGTTGACCTTATGACGAAAAATGGAAAATTTGTAAAATTTTGGACAATGGGCGTGGCACCGCCCACATTTAAAAGAAGGTAATTTAAAAGTTTTGCAAGCTGTAATTTGGCAGTCGTTGAAGATATCATGATGAAGTTTGGCAGGCACGGTACTCCTATTACTATATATGTGTACACTCACACTTCGATCACGGAGCTAGTAGTGCCGGGTTTGGTGACCGATACCAAGATAGAATGGGCAGTATAAACGTTTTCTAAGTTTAAATCGCCGGGCCCAGACGGTATATTCCCGGCCATGCTACAAGTTTCAAATATAGCGGACGTGGAATGGCTTAAAATAATATTCGATGTGTGCATAAGGCTGAATCATGTACCGCACTCTTGGAGAACTGCTCGTGTAGCTTTCCTACCAATGGCGGGGAAGATCGGCCACGTGTATCCCAAAGACTATAGACCCATTAGCTTTACATCATTTCTGCTCAAAACCTTTAAGAGGCTGATAGATGTGTACATAAAGTCCAACGTGGCTGAAAAGCTGCTCTCCACAACACAGCATGCGTACACCAAAGGCAAGTCGGTAGACACCGCATTGCATAGGGTGGTAATAAGCATAGAGAAATCCCTGTAATATTAGGAGTATGCTCTAGGAATCTTCCTGGACATTGCGGGGGCTTTCAATAATGTTGCGAAATGGGCGATTACGGATGGTCTTAATTACATTAAAGTACATCCTGCCTTAATCAGATGGATCGGATGCATGCTAAATTGCAGAAAGATTACATCACAATGGGGATTGTACGATGCCACGAAATCAGTGGACAGGGGCACGCCGCAGGGAGGGGTCCTATCACCTCTTCTGTGGACGCTGGTCATCAACCAACTGCTCAGGCGATTCGATGAGGGACCCGTAAAACTTACGGCTTACGCAGATGACGTTTCAATTGTCATAAGTGGAAAGTGTCTTCCAACGATTAGTTCTTTGATGGATCGGGCGCTTCGGGATATTCATACCTGGGCATCTAATGTCGGGTTGAAAGTAAATGCGGATAAGACGGAGGAGAGGGTCAAGAAGGCCTCAACGACACTCTATGCATGTAAAAGAATGCTGGGGTGTACGTGGGGCTTATCGCCCTCTCTTTCTTATTGGGTTTTTACAGCGATTGTAAGCCCTATTCTATACTATAGATTTCTTGTTTGGTGGAAAGCCACACAAAAAACAACATACCTCAAAAAATTAGAGGGGGTATGCAGACTATCGATGCTTAGCATTACGGGAGCCCTGAAAACAACCCCGATGGCTGCACTGTATGCCATTCTGCACATTCCACCTGTAGACCTGGTAGCAAAGAACATAGCATTAACAACCACAACTAGGCTCGGTACCTCGGGGCAGCTTGAGCACCGACCATATGGCTATAGTAGTATAGCGTCATCAATCACAAGACGAACAGACTACATGATTCCCTATCTGCGCTTCCAGGGAGATCTTAAGGCCACAATAGAGGTGGACGGTTGGCGCAAGGGTGCGCAAATGGCGGACGAGGAGAAACATGTATACGCAGATGGTAAGTGGTGGAAGGAGTAGGGTCTACGGTATACTGTGATGATCCGGAAATAAGCAGATCGTACAGGCTGCCGGATTACTGTAGCGTTTTCCAAGTGGAAATATTAGCCGTAACCAAAGCAGTATAAACCGTGGAAGATAATAGCTTAAGCTGTAACCGTGTTAACTTTTATATTGACAGTCAAGCAGCAATTAAGGCAATAATCTCGCATAGCACAGCATCTAAATGCATGTTAGAGTGTAAGCAGTCTCTGGAGAGAATCGGGACACGGAGAAGCATACATCTATATTGGGTCCCAGGGCATATGGGAATAGATGGAAATGAAAAAGCGGACGAACTAGCTAAAAAGGGCACATCCCTTGAAGCCTGCTCCGTAGACGTCCCAATTAGATTGGGCGAGATTAAGCGAAGGCGAGAGGTGCACATGATCGACCAAGCGGGAAAGGCGCGGGTTCAAGCGCGGGGCTCTAAAGTGTCGAAGATTATGTGTAGGGCTTACAACCTTAGACTAACACAGTTGCTTCTATCATTAAAAAGAGAGGACTGTAGACTCATTATGGGTATTCTGACTGGACACTGCCTTCTGGCGTCACCCTGCCTTTAAATTAGACTTGGTCAGTGATAGCAGATGTAGAAAGTGCGGGTTGGAGGAGGAAACGATCGAGCGCGTTCTGTACTCGTGCCCTGCGCTTGCCAGGCTAAGACTCCAGCTATTGGAGTGATACAGCTGTTAGATCTAGAAGCAGCAAGTGGCTTAAGTCCTAGGAGGCTTCTAGTATTTGCCAAGAGGACGGAGTTATTTTATAACATAGGTCCTGGTTTTTGATACGGTTTTTAAGTTTGGTCGTTAAAACAAACTTCTGGTAACACTACGGACTCAATCAGTCTATGTGAGGTCCTCATGGACCGGCCAGTTCAACCTAACCTAACCTTGGTGAACTGCTAGGCTAGGCTCAGCTATGTACTTCAACCAAAAACAAATTGCTTAGCTACGGTATGGTTTTCACTAAGGCGTTATGGTATGGCATCAATAACAGAATACATTGATTTCAAATAAAGTTGATTGCATCAGCTCTTTCAAACGGAGATTGCCAGGGCCATAAAATGATTATTCCGCAATTTTCTTTTTATCTCATGTTCTATTCATTAAAGAGAGAAATTTTAAAGCTAAGAATAAATTTTCATCACACAACCTAAGACATTTGTATGTCTCACACCTTCATTGAATACAAACAAAACTATTTTTTTTTTTAAAACGTATTATAAACATTTATTTGAAGATAATATGAAAAAAATATCGCCAATTCGATTGGAATATCACCATATCTCAGCTGCCGTTTCGAAAAAGTTCTACCTTAGAATAATTTCTATATGCTTTGACGTGCGCTGCAAAGTGTAGGAGAAAAGTTCTGAAACGGGACATTCAGCCGAGTTAGGGTGATTTTCCACTCAGTAGTCGACTTATAACAAAATCCTGCAATTAAGGCCGCAACAGTGGACCTAAAAACTCATGAACTTCAATATTAGTTACAACTGTAAAAACAATCGGTGAACTGTAGTCCGTATCATGAAGATAATGTGAAGCCACCGCATAAAGTTTTCCATTTACAACGCTCGGTGTTCCTGGATCTACAAGGCACCCACCAGCTGTAACAGGACTAGCACAAATCATTGGTGGCGTTAAATTAATATTTGGGCTTTTACAACGCTGCTCACAATCTCTAGGTTCCAATGAAGCCCAGTCAGTAAATCGGATTCGATTCGAAATGTCCCCATTTTCTGCATATTTCCAACCTAATTGCCCAACTCGCATTCTTTGGCCCCATCCAAATCCAAATTGGCAGAACCGTATTATGTCTACTGTATCATGGATCCTGTTAATCAATCTATCCAAATTCATCACAGCAATATTCAAATGTTTTGTGTTGGATCTATACCCAGGTGGATAATCTACAGTCCGCACATTGGAAACTTGTCCATTTTCCCAGTTATCATGTACATTCGTTAAACCTGCTACAACTCTGAATAAGGTCGTGTTTAAACCTATAACACAATCTGCAGTCGTAAGAACCTTCCGAAAAGTAACTAATGAGCCAACACAATGATTCCTGTTGTCATGACGTATTAATATCAGATATGGAGTTCTCTCATATGGAGTTATCTCTCGATGCCCATTACTGCCACCTACCATGCGATATTCCGAATTCGTGAAAGTCAAAATGCAGGCAATTATGACAAACAAGAACGTTAAGTAATTGCGTATACACATTTTAGACTATTTCCACCACTTTTTAAGTATAACTACACCAAGATCAATTTTGTGGGCGGTATTTATACGTAATTGGGTCGTGTGAATAAAAAATAAGTAAACACGCTTCCATCTAGATTCCAGGAATTTAAACAATAAAAACACTTCCGCATTTTAATTAAAGCTATTGTTGGAAAGGCAATTTTTTATTTTATTTCTTACTCAACCCACTTAACCTTGAGTAAATTTTTGGTTAGAACTGCCTAATTAAAATGTCAATGCCCTTAATGATGAAAAATACGAAATATTTATACAGCTTTTTATAATGTCAGAGAATTTAAACACAATGAGAAGGCGTTTTTGCTAGATTCCAACTTTTTTGCATGTGAACACGTCTTGCACTTCACCACACACAATCCAATTTCAATGTTAACCAGTTAACAGCAGAAAATTCACTGTCAACAGTTTCAGCTGGTGTATAAATTCTCTGGATTTTCTCTTAATATGATTTCTTTGTGGGAATATAGGTATTTAGTAGGATTAATTATATTTAAATTTTATTACTTGTAGCAATATATTTGCTTGTTTTATGTTGATGCAAATTGCAGAAATTTTGCTTATTTCTTTACAAACAAAAACCTATTCATATACCCAAAATATGCCCTTTCATGAAATGTATGTAAATTAATCATACATTTATGAATTATCCCATCCCTTTTTGTTAATAAATTAAAATGTTAGGAAAATGTATGCAAATTAAAATATGCATGCAAATAGTGTTTTGCCGACGGCATTTGCACACTTGGAATTTCTGTGCACACGAAATCCATTGCATATTTATAAAACGTTAATTTGCATAAAATGTATGCATATTAACCATGAAGTATGAATTATTAATAAATTGAAAAATTGAAATAAATAAAATATTTGATAACAGTTGAATAAATAAAAAAAATATTTAGTTATTATTTGGACTATGGGTGGGAGGGGAGGTACCTATAAAGAAATTTCCTAAAGCATTTTATATGTGTTATTCAGTACAATGATGTAAGTACCTATGTACTTGAATATTTTCAAAGGCAGGTTTGATAAGCCAAGTCAAACTTAAATACATTTGACCTGCCTCAAATCAACCCTTAAATACATATGTAAATAAGACCAACAATACACAAAAGACATGTGCCTGTTGATCAGATGTTGAGCATTGTATCATTGAATATATACATATGTATGAAAATACAAACCAAAGCAAAAAAGTACAAATGTACATACATATATACATATTCAATAATACTCCAATTAAAGGCAGACATGTATAAAAAGCTTGGTCGCTTTGATGCTGTGGCAGTGTCTTAAGTTATTAATAAAACAACTTGTCGCTTTCCGCGTTATGAAGCGACCAAATCAATTATGGCAATCCGCGTATACGGCCATGTATATGTAAATATCAATGCTCGTAGCAATTAGCCGACGAAATACAATAGGCACGAGCCAAATTATGTGTCGTCGGTGGTTAAAAGTGTTGCCGTTTATACCTTTAACAACTCACAGCTAAAAGGGGAATTTATTATAAAATTAAAATAAACGAATTTATTGCTCTTTTGCGAAATAATGGTATATTTTTTCGCAAAATTACTTTAATTTATTTCGCCGCTCCCATATATTAATTTTTATCTATGAAAATAATGTAAAATTCTTACTTTGTACTGACATGTGATAAACAAGTCAGCATATACAGTATGACGTCACAGTGCGAATTCGGGCCAGAAACGGGTAAAACACCACTCTTATGTTACAACTGCAACACAGTTGCTGCAAATTTGGCTGCGTGACTGCGCGAACAATTTTTCGGCAGAATATGATAGGGGGTTTCAAATAGCAAATAAAAATGTCCATAAGCTGTGACAACTCGGCAATTCAGGATATGAGAAAATTATTTGCAATAATTTATATGAACAATGGATGGACATTTTTAGATTATATTGCTAATATGTTAGTGGACATTTACTAGGCAATATCTGTGCATGTTTATTTGCATTTTTTACTACCATATTAGTACTTTCATACAGACTTATAAATAGTTTGGTATTATTTCAAAGGAAAAGTGCGAGGTTATGAAAGTAGTTATGCTCGTCATAATGAATACCCCCAATATGCATCAAAGTTGGAATTTATAAAATCGCAAAAATTTGTCTTTTGACGATTTTATCAAATGCCATGTTGCCGAATTGCAAAATTCTATCATCAATTTGGACAACTTAAGAAGAAGCATTAAGAATGAAAAATCAAGAGGAAGCTAGTTTTCAGGATTTTGTGATTTACATACAAAACATGAGCATACATATGTAAATATGTATGTGTGCTTGTGCGTATGGTTGGATGGTTGAAGTGAATTTTGTTTTCTTTGTCAACATGCGAATATAAAAATATTTCTTAGCTTACATATGAACATAGATTTGTACATATGCTTGTGCGTAAGAATAATTTTTGTTGGAAGTGTTTGATTGAAACAGTTTGTCTTTTATTTGAACATGTGAATGTACAAACATTTGTTAGCTTATGCATGGATATATTGGTATCAATGAAGTGGGTGGGAAATGGGGGTGTAGGCTGATCTTTAGTTTACATACATATATACCAATCTAGGTTTGTTTATACCCACTCACCATTTAGGTGATTAAATTTTCAATTTCCCTACATATCAATATAATTTGATTACTCTTTCTGACAAAATAATCAGTTACCATACAATTGAACAAAAGAAATAATCAAATATGAATACTTTAGATGATCAAACACTGAATATATTTTTTCAACCACATTTTGGAATCATATTTGAATCAAATGTGTTTACTTTAGGAGATCAAAAATTTATAATAATTTTTATTTCAGCTTTCTGAATCTTTTTTGACTATATTTGTTGACTGAATAATGTATTTTATACTTGTCAAAATATTTCTTTACATCGGAGCTGCTCAACCCCTATACACTTGTAGCACTTTTGTTTTTGTTTTGCCCTGAATCATAGGCACAGATTCAAATTCACACTTTGAATATAAAAAAAAACAAGTAAGGACAGGACTGTCTGCGGCTGTGCCGAAGACTTCAACCTTCCAACCATCATAATTTATTTACAAAAAATCAGAGAATTCAAATTTCCAATATATTTGCTCTGATCAGAGATTTTTTGGTAACAGACGAACAGAGGAAATCGTTAAGAGAATTTTCTGTTACGTCTTGCACCCTGTTAAGTTAACATGAATTTGGGGAATAGTGGTGAAGTGCAAGACGTGACACATGCAAATGGATCGTAAGCAGTGGATGCCAAAATAACGCCTTCTCATTGTGTTTAAATTCTCTGATAATGTCATTTCGATAGAAATTTCTTATTATATTAGCTTAATATTTTTATGAAAAGAACAAAGCGTACAATTAATTATTTTCATTTGTTTCCAAACTGCTATTGTGTTCTACCGTATACTGTCACATGACCAGAGTTGGGAGTAGTGCTCGAACTTAAGCGGGATGACATAATCAAAATCTTGTTCAAAGTGTTAATGAGACCTTAATTTGTATTGGATTTAAGCATCTTTCCATCTTTCTTATTATTGTAAAATTAATAGGGGGGTTCACGACTTTGTGCAAATGTCCTAGCACCATTGGATTTGCAAAATGGTGTAGTATTTTTACACAAAACGCCAAAAAAATTTACGGCTATGCATTTGCTACGTCATGGCAAATACGCAACCTCAAAACCCGTATTTTATTTTTTGAATTTTGATTTGCAAATGAACAACTATCAAAACAAAACAAAATACGCAAAGAAAAAATTTAAAAACGAGAAAAAGTTGTTCACGATCTATAGCTTTCATTTGCTAGAGCAATGTTTCCAAACCCAAATACACAAAATTCTAAACTACCTTAATGTGTTTTAGACGGCTTCTCTAGGAATTTGAAAATGAGTTTACGTCGCTTCAAATAAAACAACCTTGTTACCGTAGGCTTTTTAATGTTTTTACAAGATAATGTGGGGACCCAACCAGGTCTTTATAAGCTTAATGTTTTTTTGAGAAAACTTATTAAACACGTACATTATGTTTATTTTGCTTTTTGTTAATAGAATGGAAATTTTTTGTGTTTACTCAACCCACTTAACCTTGAGTAAATTTTTTGTTAGGAGAGCTTAATTAAAATTTCAATGCCTTTAATGATGAAAAATACAAAATATTTATACAGCTTTTTAAAAGGGCATTTCTGTTGAAATTTCTTATTATATTAGCTTAATATTTTTATGAAAAGAACAAAGCGTACAATTAATTAGTTTCATTTGTTTCCAAACTGCTGCTGTTGTTGTTGTTGTTTTAACGATAAAGACACTCCACGAAGGCTTTGCAGAGTGTTATATCTGGTAACAAAGCACCATTAAAGCATTTGCCCGATATCTCGGGAACGATTTGTATGACCACATTAAACCTTCTTGGCCTTGCTAATATGTATGTTCTGTCGTATACTGTCACATGACCAGAGTTGGGAGTAGTTGAATAAATTTTGAGTAACAACGCTGCTCGAACTTAAGCGGGATGACATAATCAAAATCTTGTTCAAAGTGTTAATGAGACCTTAATTTGTGATGGATTGTAATAGTCCATCAAAGAAAATGTACATTATTGCGTTGTCACCTTCCCTTGCACGTCAAAATTTGTCGCATGCGATAAAAATCAATGAACGTGTGCTTGTCACCCTGTCAGTCAGTACCGTGGGTATACAAAAAGCTAAAAATTTTAAAGCTACTAAACTTTGCAAAAATGGGCACGTAAAATGTCAACAACTGAAGCCAAATGTCTTGTCTTCCGACGGTATAAAAGGGCGCTCGACGCAACAGTTAGCCTCTTTTATTAATTTCCATCATGTACCATACAAAAGGATAAATCGACTAGGAATTTTGCCATCCACGTGCTGATTAATAGAAAAGGTATGTTGATTAAATACTATGGGCTCAAATCCTGCAGTTTACAACGCATTTGCTATAACCAACAGAGAATCTACCCATCTGCGTGCTACCAATCTCGTGCAAGCGGTAAAACACCATCCCTAACACCAAGATTCCGATGCAATTTGCGCAAAAAAATTGGCAGCCTCTCGCCACCTCCATCACGGCTTGGTGAGGGGGTGGAAAAGTTATTCAAGTAACCTGCTATATGTGCCATCATGTGTTGGACGATGTGCCCATAATTCCGCCGATTATAACCGGAAAAATAGAGCCCATCTTGGAAAGACTCTGTATCAGCATCTGCACAAGAACTTTAGAGGCAGCAAGGAACACGAGGCACCTTAATGTAGGCATAAAGGCGTAAAGCCGGACCACGCATACCCGGCATGCAGAATTGATGTGGGCACCAGATTTTTTTTTTATTGAAACTAACTATGGCATATGATGTTCCAATAACCAAACCACGAAAAACCTGTTGCGTAAAGAAAAACCAGGAATATAGCTGCAACAAAAACTTTGTACTAATATATATATTTTTTTGGTTATTTAAAGAAAATATTAGAACAAGAGACATAAGAAAAAAATACTGAGAGAACTGAAAAAAAAGAAATAAGTTTAACTAACAAAAAAACAAGTAAAGAAGGCTAAGTTCGGGTGTAACCGATCATTACATACTCAGCTGAGGGCTTTGGAGACAAAATAAGGGAAAATCACTATGTAGGAAAATTAACCGAGGGTAATCCTGGAATGTGCTTGTATGACATGGGTATCAAATGGGAGGTGATAATGAGTATTTTAAAAAGGAGTGGGCCTTAGTTCTATAGGTGGACGTTTTTTCGAGATATCGCCATAAAGGTGGACCAGGGGTGACTCTAGAAGGTGTTTGTACGATATGGATATCTAATGAATGGCGTTAATGAGTATTTAAAAGGGAGTAGGCCTTCGTTCTATAGGTGAACGCCTTTTCGAGTTATCGCCATAAAGGTGGACCAGGGGTGTCTCTAGAATGTGTTTGTACGATATGGGTATCAAAGGGTTAAGTGAGGATTTTAAAAGGGAGTGGCCCTTAGTTCTATATGTGAAGGCGTTTTCGAGATATCGACCAAAATGTGGACCAGGTTGACCCAGAACATCATCTGTCGGGTAGCACTAATTTACTTATATATGTAATATCACGAAGAGTATTCCTGCCAAGATTTCAAGGGCTTTTGATTTCGCCCCGCAGAACTTTTTCATTTTCTTCTACTTAATATGGTAGGTGGTCACACCCGTTATACAAAGTTTTTTTTTTTAAGTTATATTTTGCGTCAATAAACCAATCCAATTACCATGTTTCATCCCTTTTTCATATTTGGTATAGAATTATGGCATTTTTTTAAATTTTCGTAATTTTCGATATCGAAACAGTGTGCGTGGTCATAGTCGGATTTCGGCCATTTTTTAAGCCAAGATAAAGTGAGTTCAGATAAGTACGTGAACTAAGTTTAGTAAAGATATATCGATTTTTGCTCAAGTTATCGTGTTAACGGCCGAGCGGAAGGACAGACGTTCAACTGTGTATAAAAACTAAAGCATTCTAGACAAATTAAATGAAAATGGTCGGAGCCACGCTCATTTTGAAATTTTCTTTTATTTTTGTATTTTGTTGCACCATATCATTACTGGAGATGAATGCTGACATAATTTACTTATATGCTGTAAAGATATTAAATTTTTTGTTAAAATTTGACTTTAAAAAATTTTTTTCTAAAAAGTGGGCGTATGCTTCATCCGATTTTGCTAATTTTCATGTAGCACACATACAGTAATAGGAGTAACGTTCCTGCCAAATATCATCATGATATCTTCAACGACTGCCAAACTACAGCTTGCAAAACTTTTAAATTACCTTCTTTTAAAAGTGGGCGGTGCCACGCCCATTGTCCATAATTTTACTAATTTTCTATTCTGCGTCATAAGTTCAACGCACCTACCAAGTTTCATCGCTTTATCCGCCATTGGTAAAGAATTATCTCATTTTTTCGATTTTTCGAAATTTTCGATATCGAAAAAGTGTGCGTGGTTATAGTCTGATTTCGTTCGTTTTAAATAGCGATCTGAGATAAGTGCCCAGGGACCTACACCCCAAATTTCATCAAGATACCTGATACTTTACTCAAGTTATCGTGTTTACGGACGGACGGACATTGCTAAATGAAATCGATTAGTTTATGCCATTACGGATTACCAGAGAATTTAAACACAATGAGAAGGCGTTTTTGCTAGATTCCAACTTTTTTGCATGTGAACACGTCTTGCACTTCACCACACACAATCCAATTTCAATGTTAACCAGTTAACAGCAGAAAATTCACTGTCAACAGTTTCAGCTGGTGTATAAATTCTCTGGATTTTCTCTTAATATGATTTCTTTGTGGGAATATAGGTATTTAGTAGGATTAATTATATTTAAATTTTATTACTTGTAGCAATATATTTGCTTGTTTTATGTTGATGCAAATTGCAGAAATTTTGCTTATTTCTTTACAAACAAAAACCTATTCATATACCCAAAATATGCCCTTTCATGAAATGTATGTAAATTAATCATACATTTATGAATTATCCCATCCCTTTTTGTTAATAAATTAAAATGTTAGGAAAATGTATGCAAATTAAAATATGCATGCAAATAGTGTTTTGCCGACGGCATTTGCACACTTGGAATTTCTGTGCACACGAAATCCATTGCATATTTATAAAACGTTAATTTGCATAAAATGTATGCATATTAACCATGAAGTATGAATTATTAATAAATTGAAAAATTGAAATAAATAAAATATTTGATAACAGTTGAATAAATAAAAAAAATATTTAGTTATTATTTGGACTATGGGTGGGAGGGGAGGTACCTATAAAGAAATTTCCTAAAGCATTTTATATGTGTTATTCAGTACAATGATGTAAGTACCTATGTACTTGAATATTTTCAAAGGCAGGTTTGATAAGCCAAGTCAAACTTAAATACATTTGACCTGCCTCAAATCAACCCTTAAATACATATGTAAATAAGACCAACAATACACAAAAGACATGTGCCTGTTGATCAGATGTTGAGCATTGTATCATTGAATATATACATATGTATGAAAATACAAACCAAAGCAAAAAAGTACAAATGTACATACATATATACATATTCAATAATACTCCAATTAAAGGCAGACATGTATAAAAAGCTTGGTCGCTTTGATGCTGTGGCAGTGTCTTAAGTTATTAATAAAACAACTTGTCGCTTTCCGCGTTATGAAGCGACCAAATCAATTATGGCAATCCGCGTATACGGCCATGTATATGTAAATATCAATGCTCGTAGCAATTAGCCGACGAAATACAATAGGCACGAGCCAAATTATGTGTCGTCGGTGGTTAAAAGTGTTGCCGTTTATACCTTTAACAACTCACAGCTAAAAGGGGAATTTATTATAAAATTAAAATAAACGAATTTATTGCTCTTTTGCGAAATAATGGTATATTTTTTCGCAAAATTACTTTAATTTATTTCGCCGCTCCCATATATTAATTTTTATCTATGAAAATAATGTAAAATTCTTACTTTGTACTGACATGTGATAAACAAGTCAGCATATACAGTATGACGTCACAGTGCGAATTCGGGCCAGAAACGGGTAAAACACCACTCTTATGTTACAACTGCAACACAGTTGCTGCAAATTTGGCTGCGTGACTGCGCGAACAATTTTTCGGCAGAATATGATAGGGGGTTTCAAATAGCAAATAAAAATGTCCATAAGCTGTGACAACTCGGCAATTCAGGATATGAGAAAATTATTTGCAATAATTTATATGAACAATGGATGGACATTTTTAGATTATATTGCTAATATGTTAGTGGACATTTACTAGGCAATATCTGTGCATGTTTATTTGCATTTTTTACTACCATATTAGTACTTTCATACAGACTTATAAATAGTTTGGTATTATTTCAAAGGAAAAGTGCGAGGTTATGAAAGTAGTTATGCTCGTCATAATGAATACCCCCAATATGCATCAAAGTTGGAATTTATAAAATCGCAAAAATTTGTCTTTTGACGATTTTATCAAATGCCATGTTGCCGAATTGCAAAATTCTATCATCAATTTGGACAACTTAAGAAGAAGCATTAAGAATGAAAAATCAAGAGGAAGCTAGTTTTCAGGATTTTGTGATTTACATACAAAACATGAGCATACATATGTAAATATGTATGTGTGCTTGTGCGTATGGTTGGATGGTTGAAGTGAATTTTGTTTTCTTTGTCAACATGCGAATATAAAAATATTTCTTAGCTTACATATGAACATAGATTTGTACATATGCTTGTGCGTAAGAATAATTTTTGTTGGAAGTGTTTGATTGAAACAGTTTGTCTTTTATTTGAACATGTGAATGTACAAACATTTGTTAGCTTATGCATGGATATATTGGTATCAATGAAGTGGGTGGGAAATGGGGGTGTAGGCTGATCTTTAGTTTACATACATATATACCAATCTAGGTTTGTTTATACCCACTCACCATTTAGGTGATTAAATTTTCAATTTCCCTACATATCAATATAATTTGATTACTCTTTCTGACAAAATAATCAGTTACCATACAATTGAACAAAAGAAATAATCAAATATGAATACTTTAGATGATCAAACACTGAATATATTTTTTCAACCACATTTTGGAATCATATTTGAATCAAATGTGTTTACTTTAGGAGATCAAAAATTTATAATAATTTTTATTTCAGCTTTCTGAATCTTTTTTGACTATATTTGTTGACTGAATAATGTATTTTATACTTGTCAAAATATTTCTTTACATCGGAGCTGCTCAACCCCTATACACTTGTAGCACTTTTGTTTTTGTTTTGCCCTGAATCATAGGCACAGATTCAAATTCACACTTTGAATATAAAAAAAAACAAGTAAGGACAGGACTGTCTGCGGCTGTGCCGAAGACTTCAACCTTCCAACCATCATAATTTATTTACAAAAAATCAGAGAATTCAAATTTCCAATATATTTGCTCTGATCAGAGATTTTTTGGTAACAGACGAACAGAGGAAATCGTTAAGAGAATTTTCTGTTACGTCTTGCACCCTGTTAAGTTAACATGAATTTGGGGAATAGTGGTGAAGTGCAAGACGTGACACATGCAAATGGATCGTAAGCAGTGGATGCCAAAATAACGCCTTCTCATTGTGTTTAAATTCTCTGGGATTACCTTTATGCGAGCAAAATTAATATACTCTTTGAGCTGTGCTCAGCTGAGTATTAAAATAGGCTTGGTAAAAGTGGTATACAGTTCTCTTGCAATACTGCGAATTTATTTGTGTTGCACAACAGTAGAAAAAAAGAATATAGCCTATCTACAATTATAAAGTTAATGTGAGATCAGAGAATTTAAACACAATGAGAAGGCGTTATTTTGGCATCCACTGCTTACGATCCATTTGCATGTGTCACGTCTTGCACTTCACCACTATTCCCCAAATTCATGTTAACTTAACAGGGTGCAAGACGTAACAGAAAATTCTCTTAACGATTTCCTCTGTTCGTCTGTTACCAAAAAATCTCTGATCAGAGCAAATATATTGGAAATTTGAATTCTCTGATTTTTTGTAAATAAATTATGATGGTTGGAAGGTTGAAGTCTTCGGCACAGCCGCAGACAGTCCTGTCCTTACTTGTTTTTTTTTATATTCAAAGTGTGAATTTGAATCTGTGCCTATGATTCAGGGCAAAACAAAAACAAAAGTGCTACAAGTGTATAGGGGTTGAGCAGCTCCGATGTAAAGAAATATTTTGACAAGTATAAAATACATTATTCAGTCAACAAATATAGTCAAAAAAGATTCAGAAAGCTGAAATAAAAATTATTATAAATTTTTGATCTCCTAAAGTAAACACATTTGATTCAAATATGATTCCAAAATGTGGTTGAAAAAATATATTCAGTGTTTGATCATCTAAAGTATTCATATTTGATTATTTCTTTTGTTCAATTGTATGGTAACTGATTATTTTGTCAGAAAGAGTAATCAAATTATATTGATATGTAGGGAAATTGAAAATTTAATCACCTAAATGGTGAGTGGGTATAAACAAACCTAGATTGGTATATATGTATGTAAACTAAAGATCAGCCTACACCCCCATTTCCCACCCACTTCATTGATACCAATATATCCATGCATAAGCTAACAAATGTTTGTACATTCACATGTTCAAATAAAAGACAAACTGTTTCAATCAAACACTTCCAACAAAAATTATTCTTACGCACAAGCATATGTACAAATCTATGTTCATATGTAAGCTAAGAAATATTTTTATATTCGCATGTTGACAAAGAAAACAAAATTCACTTCAACCATCCAACCATACGCACAAGCACACATACATATTTACATATGTATGCTCATGTTTTGTATGTAAATCACAAAATCCTGAAAACTAGCTTCCTCTTGATTTTTCATTCTTAATGCTTCTTCTTAAGTTGTCCAAATTGATGATAGAATTTTGCAATTCGGCAACATGGCATTTGATAAAATCGTCAAAAGACAAATTTTTGCGATTTTATAAATTCCAACTTTGATGCATATTGGGGGTATTCATTATGACGAGCATAACTACTTTCATAACCTCGCACTTTTCCTTTGAAATAATACCAAACTATTTATAAGTCTGTATGAAAGTACTAATATGGTAGTAAAAAATGCAAATAAACATGCACAGATATTGCCTAGTAAATGTCCACTAACATATTAGCAATATAATCTAAAAATGTCCATCCATTGTTCATATAAATTATTGCAAATAATTTTCTCATATCCTGAATTGCCGAGTTGTCACAGCTTATGGACATTTTTATTTGCTATTTGAAACCCCCTATCATATTCTGCCGAAAAATTGTTCGCGCAGTCACGCAGCCAAATTTGCAGCAACTGTGTTGCAGTTGTAACATAAGAGTGGTGTTTTACCCGTTTCTGGCCCGAATTCGCACTGTGACGTCATACTGTATATGCTGACTTGTTTATCACATGTCAGTACAAAGTAAGAATTTTACATTATTTTCATAGATAAAAATTAATATATGGGAGCGGCGAAATAAATTAAAGTAATTTTGCGAAAAAATATACCATTATTTCGCAAAAGAGCAATAAATTCGTTTATTTTAATTTTATAATAAATTCCCCTTTTAGCTGTGAGTTGTTAAAGGTATAAACGGCAACACTTTTAACCACCGACGACACATAATTTGGCTCGTGCCTATTGTATTTCGTCGGCTAATTGCTACGAGCATTGATATTTACATATACATGGCCGTATACGCGGATTGCCATAATTGATTTGGTCGCTTCATAACGCGGAAAGCGACAAGTTGTTTTATTAATAACTTAAGACACTGCCACAGCATCAAAGCGACCAAGCTTTTTATACATGTCTGCCTTTAATTGGAGTATTATTGAATATGTATATATGTATGTACATTTGTACTTTTTTGCTTTGGTTTGTATTTTCATACATATGTATATATTCAATGATACAATGCTCAACATCTGATCAACAGGCACATGTCTTTTGTGTATTGTTGGTCTTATTTACATATGTATTTAAGGGTTGATTTGAGGCAGGTCAAATGTATTTAAGTTTGACTTGGCTTATCAAACCTGCCTTTGAAAATATTCAAGTACATAGGTACTTACATCATTGTACTGAATAACACATATAAAATGCTTTAGGAAATTTCTTTATAGGTACCTCCCCTCCCACCCATAGTCCAAATAATAACTAAATATTTTTTTTATTTATTCAACTGTTATCAAATATTTTATTTATTTCAATTTTTCAATTTATTAATAATTCATACTTCATGGTTAATATGCATACATTTTATGCAAATTAACGTTTTATAAATATGCAATGGATTTCGTGTGCACAGAAATTCCAAGTGTGCAAATGCCGTCGGCAAAACACTATTTGCATGCATATTTTAATTTGCATACATTTTCCTAACATTTTAATTTATTAACAAAAAGGGATGGGATAATTCATAAATGTATGATTAATTTACATACATTTCATGAAAGGGCATATTTTGGGTATATGAATAGGTTTTTGTTTGTAAAGAAATAAGCAAAATTTCTGCAATTTGCATCAACATAAAACAAGCAAATATATTGCTACAAGTAATAAAATTTAAATATAATTAATCCTACTAAATACCTATATTCCCACAAAGAAATCATATTAAGAGAAAATCCAGAGAATTTATACACCAGCTGAAACTGTTGACAGTGAATTTTCTGCTGTTAACTGGTTAACATTGAAATTGGATTGTGTGTGGTGAAGTGCAAGACGTGTTCACATGCAAAAAAGTTGGAATCTAGCAAAAACGCCTTCTCATTGTGTTTAAATTCTCTGGTGAGATCTTTAAACACACTAACGAAAAAAGACACAGTACGTTTACTTTTTTAAGAGAAAAATTGTTTCGTGAAATAATAAAAACTTTTGACAAAGAAAACGTCTAAACATCCGTAAAACCCCAAAAAAAAAATAAAAAAAAGAGTAATATTCAACCAAAACTTTACATCCTAACAATAGCAATAACGTCAGACCTGCTGCATTATCTTGGAAGGCCTTTCAGCGATGGATTGCATAATATATCTTAAGTGCCTACGAACAACTGCAAGTACATTCTTCCTTATATGAAACTAGCAAGTACCCGGCTTACTTCGTTACACCGCAAAAAGTTTATCTATTGAGTTTTTCCTATTTGGGTATAGTTTGAAAGAAGAGATACATATACATATGTCATGTATTTTTTCTGCTACGAAGAGAATAGAAATGCAAACATTTTTAAATTCGTTAGCGTTATAAACGATTTATTAATGAACAACTTTGAAAGAAAACACAACGCAAAAATATAGCAATTCAAATAACATTATGTACTTAAGTAAATCGACTGCTCAAAATGTATTGGATTTATACCGAGATGAAACAAATTTTGAAATAGGGCGTTTTTCAATCAAATTTTGCGGTAGGGCATTTTTGAGTCAAATTCTCAGGTAGGACGTTTTTGAAAAGAATTTTGAATAGGGTGCTATACTCAGCAGTCGAAATTGGACTGTAGAACTTGAAAAATTAATACATAAAATAAGGTACACTTTTTTTATTAATTAAAAACTTCCGGGAAGATAACGTTCTTTGTTTTATTATCATTTCCAGGAATGAGAAAACTTTGGTTCTGTGGGGAACCAGTTCTTGAAATAGACACATACATTTGACCGTGAGAAAACACTTCACAACGAAGGTCTGCACCAACATAACTAAATGTTTGTCCTTGCGACTTATTAATTGTAATTGTGTTGGTCCAAGTGCAATAGGGGGTACTTCGGAGTAAAGCAAAGTCTTTGCAAAATCGTCAACTGAACAAAGGGGAAAAAATGCTGTCAAAGTGGTTTGTAGTGGTTCCTGCAGTACCATAAACCCTTTGTCCATTTTCTAAGTGAACAGATAGATGTACAACCGTTGGGAATTGCTCATGGAGCGAAAATCCGAGTAATCTCCAAATACTTTCTGATGTGCTTAAATATCTGCCCTTCAAAAAATTTTGCACTTCGTCCTTATAGTCTTGAACGGAAAATGTCGCTGCGTCGCTACCTTTGTTGACATACTAAAAAATATATTTTATTGCTTGCACTGAATGACAGTACTCTACATTTATGTGAGCGGAGAAACACTTGGAAAGAACGGGGCAATATGGGTATAGCCACCGTCCGCTGAAGACCTTCGTCTATATTTTGGATATCCATCTTCCCCGGTCTGTGTATGCTGCTAGAGCTCGCAGGGGTATCGTTTTGAGCATCGTCCATTCAACATGCAGGTCTTTATTTGGAATTTTCGCTGATATAATGCGATCCATGCCATCGGGAAGAATTTTATGTATTAGCCAAATTAAAATACATATGCGCATGAGGTAAACCTCGCTTTTGCCATTCAGCAGTAAACATATGGCATCTAACTGTTCCAAATATATCTTGTTTTGTAGTTAAACTCATGAGTTGGTGTAGTCTGATATGGAATACTCTCGAAACAATGTCATAGCGCTCACTTGGTCGTTGATTAGAAAACAATTCGTTTTAGATTTCAGTCCACTCTGGATTGCATATTAATATTATAAATAAGGCCTGACTGACCATAATGACGGACATATAAGAGCGCGACTTGTGTACGTTCATGCAAATATCGAGGCGATCCAGTAAATGAAGACGGCAAAATTACTAACGGCCCCATATTTTCAGGATTGCAGTCCTAGTTAACAGCATCCCTTAGATGTATATAACTATATGCACGCAACGTCTTTTGGTGTGCTCTTATAAAATTCAAACTTTTGGTCATCAGATTAGCAGCCATGTCCACATAGTATCGGTTAAAGATATATCTATATCTATGAAGCGCATTAAAGCTATTTTCTCTAATCATAATTTTATATGCATAAAATTGCAGACATGAAACTATTTTTTGTGGGTTAGGTGCCCCACTGCTTGGAGAAGTTTGCAGTAGATTTATGCTGTAACCGTCCTCGGCATATAAAAATATGATAGGGTAATGCAAGGGGTCATATGAAAGATGAATTTCTGACACACGATAGAGGGTGTTATCGTCGAACTGTAGCACAATATGGCGGGGACCAGCATTTTCGTCAACAATTAATACTGCGACCTCGCATGTAGTCTTGGCATTATATCGACCATGGAGTTCACTAACAGGACGTTTGTCGGCATGGATTACAACTCCATAGTTAGTCGTATTAAATGGCATACGCTCCATAGAAGTCATAAAACTTCGAACATACACATTATTTTCAAGCAGAATTTCTTGAATTAATTTCAAAATATCTCTTTGAAGAGTTGGTGCAGATTTTGGCACAACGAACGCTACTCCTCTTCGGAAGAAAAATATATTTGTAAAAATTTTTGAAACATGTTGGGCGGTGGAAATAACCTTCCCATAATATGTATGTTTGTTTATTTTTAATGGTGTGTTCAATTTATACTTATTATTAATAATTCATGAGCTTAACACCGGCTTATAATAATTGAATATTCAATTATTATGTTTTTCTAAGAGAAACTGAAAAGAAAGGAAAAAAATATTTACTGGCATATTGCGATGGTACCATTTCGTAAATCGCCACAATTCATCGTCAGGCAATTTTGTAATGTTATCAAAGGTTTCGCCGAGATTCGAGCCGCGAATCACACGGTGAAACTGCAGTTGCCTTAACCACTAGGCTATCCTGCTTGTATTTGTCTCTTTGCTTAATTCAGTTTATCTTATTTCCACACTAACAACACAACTGAGCCATTCTGCCTCTATTAATTTGTGTGTATGTAGATTTGTTTTTGTAAAGTTAACCTTGAGTAAATTTTTGGTTAGAAGAGCTTAATTAAAATTTCAATGCCTTTAATGATGAAAAATACAAAATATTTCTACAACTTTTTAAAATGGCATTTCTGTATTTATTATATTAGCTAAGCACCATTAAGGTACTTTCCCGACATCTCGGGAACGATTTATATGACCACATTAAGCCTTCTTGGCCATTCCGCCCTCCCCACCCCCTAGTTCCATGTGGAACTTGGGGTCGCCAGAGCCTCGGCTGTTAATGAAACAGGATTCGCCACGAATAGGTGAGGTTGCTAATTGGGTTGGAGAAGCTATATATTGCCCTGGCAACTCCTTGAGAGGGTTGCGCCACACAACCCTTGAATCAATTTGGTATTTTAGTCGCGTCTTACGACAGGCATACCTGTCGTGGGTATATTCTAAGCTCCCTTACCAGCTGGGAGTTTCCAAATTGCTAATATGTTCTATCGTATACTGTTACATGACCAAGTTGGAAATAGTGCAATAAATTTTGAGTAACAACGCTGCTCGAACTTAAGCGGGATGACATAATCAAAATCTAGTTCAAAGTGTTAATGAGACTTTAATTTGTATTGGATTTAAGCATCCTTCCATCTTTCTTATGTTGGTAAAATTAATGTCTTTTATACGGCTTCGGTAGGAATTTTGAAAATGAGTTTTTACGTCGCTTCAAATAAAACAACCTTGTTACTGTAGACTTTTTGATGTTTTTACAAGATAATGTGGGGTCCCAACCAGGTCTTTGTAAGCTTAATGTTAAAACTTATTAAACACGTACATTACGTTTATTTTGCTTGTTGTGTATTCATAGAATGGAAATTTTTTGTGTTTACTCAACCCACTTAACCTTGAGTAAATTTTTTGTTAGAAGAACTTAATTAAAAATTCAATGCCTTTAATGATGAAAAATACAAAATATTTATACAGCTTTTAAAAATGGCATTTCTGTTGAAATTTCTTATTATATTAGCTTTATATTTTTATGAAAAGAACAAAGCGTACAAATGATTAGTTTCATTTGTTTCCAAACTGCTGCTGTCGTGGTTGTTGTTTTAACGATAAAGACGCTCCACGAAGGCTTTGGGGAGTGTTATATCCGGTAACAAAGCACCATTAAACCACTTGCCCGATATCTCAGGAACGACTTATATGACCACATTAAACCTTCCTGGCCATTCCGCCCTCCCCACCCCCTAGTTCCATGTGGAACTTGGGGTCGCCAGAGCCTCGGCTGTTAATGAAACAGGATTCGCCACGAATAGGTGAGGTTGACAGTTGGGTTGGAGAAGCTATATATTGCCCTGGCAACTCCTTGAGAGGGTTTCGCCACACAGCCCTTGAATCAATTTGGTATTTTAGTCGCCTCTTACGACAGGCATACCTACCATGGGTATATTCTAAGCCCCCTAACCCGCTGGGAGGTTTTCAAACTGCTAATATGTTCTATCGTATACTGTTACATGGCCAGAGTTGGGAGTAGTGCAATAAATTTTGAGTAGGTTAGGTTATGTTAGGTTGAAGTGGCTGCATCCGCTGTCCAAGCGGAGGTTCACGTAGGCCATTGTGGCCCGTTGTGCTATCACGCGGGGGCCCCTATATCCTATTTCCCTACTTCTGAAGCATGTTTAGACCCCAGTGAGGCTAAACCAGCGCGTTTGCCTGATTAAATGCAAGATGTCGTTTGTGTGTGCAGATTCAAGCTCCGCAAGACCCCCAAAGGATTGTCTGTGGAGGCATCGGTACCTGATTTTTCACTGTGCTGTTCTCGTCCCTACAGCTGCGGCAGAAGTAATTTGTCTATAGGCCCATATAGGCACCATGAGTGCCCAGGAGACAGTGACCTGTAAGAAGGCCCACTAGTGGGCTTATAGAGATACGCTTTAACATTGTCAGCGATTGCGATCTCTTTTCATCCCTCTTCGACCAGATTTCCTTGGATATTCTACATGTAGGTTCCATGGCCCATCTGGCGTTGGCTTGATCCGTGAATAGAGATCGCAAGCAGTGCTTGCATGTGTTTAGAGGAGGGTTGGCCCAACCAGCAGAGGTTATTGGTGCCTTCCCTAGCTAGCTCATCCGCAGCGCAGTTTTCTGAGATGCCACAGTGGCCGGGAATCCATATAATGCTCAGGTTGCATTTATCAGCTAGCTTGTTGAGGGTTTCTCTGCACTTCAACGCCACTAGTGACGAGGTGTTACTGCATTGCAGGGATTTTATGGCGGCTTGGTTGTCCGAGAAAATTGAAATAGAATTGGTCACCTGCAGGTTAGCAAGATAGAGGGCTGCTTCTCAGATAGCTATAAGTTCAGCCTGAAAAACACTGCAGTCGTCTAGTAAGCATAAGCTCTCGCTTAGATTGAGCTTCTCTGAGAATATTCCGCTGCCGACTCTGTTGTTCAATTTAGAGCCATCTTTAAAAACGGAGATTTCGAAAGATCCCGGCTCCCTGCCGTTTGCCCACTTGTTCCCCTCTGGAACTTTGTGGAAAACGTGTTGTCCCAGGTAGGGGACAGTATTGTATGACCAAACCTGCAGTCCCTCCATGGTTCGATACCGTTTAGCCTTGTCGCGTTGCAGGAGGCACAGTATTTTCCATATAGATCAGTGGAGAGAAGGAATAATATGGTTTCAAGAACATTGGGGGAGTGGAGGGAAGGGCACCGCTAGTAAGCATTGCCGCCATCCTCTGGACTAAATACGTTATAATGCGTTTGCGGGTAAAAAGCACCATCTTAGTTTTTCACTGCTGATGCTGAGTCCGCACTCCCTAGACGAAGTATTTGTTAGATTAAGAGCAAGAGTTCGCCAAGCATCGGAAGGTGTTTGCCGGTAACTGTATATGTCATCGGCATATGCAATGACTTGGCATCCGGTGGGCTGTAGTATAGATAACAGAGGGTTCACCGCCAGGTTCCATAGTAGAGGAGAAAGAACGCCCCCTAGGGGGTTCCTCTGTTGGTATACTTTATTAACGGTGAGTTGCCCAGCTCAGAGATAATGTTTCCGTTGTTTAGAGGGAGCTCGACGAATTCCACAAGACGCTCTTCTACCCCTAGTGAACGTAGAGATTTTGTGACCGCTGCTGGGAGAACGTTGTTGAACGCTCCTTCTGTGTCGAGAAAGATACCCAGCGTGAATTCTTTAAAGGCAAGTCCATTCTCTATCTTAGTGGCGATAGCATGTAGAGCTGTCTCTACGGATTTGCCCTTAGAGTAGGCGTGTTGGTTGTTCGAGATTAGTGCTTGGTTTGCCGATCGTCTAATATAGGCATCCAGCAATCGTTCTAGAACTTTTAGGAGGAAGCAGGTCAGACTAATTGGTCTTAAATCCTATGGACTTTTACACGATATCCTGCCTCCTTTGGGTATGAAGACTACCTTTGCCTTGGTCCATTCCGTGGGGATATAGACCAGGTTGAGGCAAGCCTTTTAGATTTTAGCTAGCAGCGTGCTTATAAGCTCGCTTGCAGCTTGTAATTCAGCGGGAAATATTCCAGCCATTCCCGGAAATATGAAGGGTTTAAAGAACTTGATTGCCCAGATAACTCATTTTTCGCTTACAATGTGGTCCAGGGGTCGAAACGGCCCTGGGTTAGATTGCGTGTTTAAGAGATATGGTTGAGAAGTGCAGCCTGAAAAGTGAGTGCTGACCAGGGTTTCTAGAATTTCCGTACTAGAAGTGGCCTATTCTCCGTTCGCGGTGCGAATGCAGCTGCGAAGTATGGGGTTTTTGGAGAGGACCCGATTGGTCTCTGAGATATCATTGGTGAAGTTCTTCCAGGAGTCCTTTTTGGCCTTTTGGATTGATTTCTTAAAAGATTTTAAGGTGTTCTTATAATGGGACCAGATTCCAGTGCGCTTAGCCTGGTTAAAAAGTTTTCTGCTGTTTTTCCTCTGCTCGAAGATTTCTTGGTTCCACCAATAGGGGTCCTTTTTACCCCTTACAATATGTGGTGATAAGATCTACTGCTTTTTCTATTTTTGACGATGAGTCTAGCTCACCGAGAGAAGCAAATGTTGTGCCTAAAGGAGGCGCTTCATCAGTTCTTAGCGGTAAGCTCGACCTACCGTGAAAAGCGTTTTTTAGGAGAATAGAGGATAGGACTTTTTTATAAAGGCTCCAGTCCGTACGTCCCCTATTCCTGTAAGCCACCCTAGGCGGTGTGCAGCGTAAAAGTGATATACATATGATCAGAGTAGGAGTTTTCGTTGGAAACTCTCCAATTTTTTACAAGGTCAGAGACTCACCCCTTGTGCTAATGTCGGTAGAGCCCCAAGCAGTGTGATTTGCATTGGCATCGGCCCCGATTATTATCGGGAACCCTTTAATGTGGGCCTCCCGTACCGGTTTGCAGAGCCGGTCCTGCACAGAAATTGGGCGATCGTGCGCAAGATAAGCGGACCTCATCCAGAATGTTCGATCCTGTAGCTAGAGGCTAATGCAGGTAAAGTCCTCGCGCTAAAAAGAGATAGTAGAATAAATACTAGAGTTTTCTTTATTAGAATGCACGATCTGATTCTACCTGTCACGTGCGGTGTCACCAGCTGGTAGTCCTTAGATGAGAGCCCACAGACTTTGCTGCCAACGACCCAAGGCTCCTGGACTGAGAACGACGTCCTCATATGTTGTGCTGAGGTGTAAGATTAGTGCAGCCGAGCCTGCCTTAGAGTGGTGCAGGTTTATTTGCAGTACCTCCGCGTCCGTTAAAGGTCGGCTTCAGCATCGACGTCCATCCTCGGCTGATCCGCATTGTCGGATAACTCCTATACGATAGTATCGACGAATTCGGCACCCGACGGATCGGATTCCAGCAGAAGTTGCTCGTCGATGCTAGTTAAGAACTGGTTCGCCATCTCAGATACCGAGAGTGTATCTCTCTTGGCATCCGGAGCGCTGCGTGCCAGTTCGATATCGGCCCCATGTCCACTCAAGGTGTTGCACGGGTCCTCGAGATTCGTTGTGGCGGTTGCGAGCTCGCTCGAGGCGGTGTCCCCAATCACCAGATTTTCCAGCGTGGTGGCGGTTCCTTTCACCTCAGGGCCAGGGGCAGCAGATCCACTCAAAGTGTTTCTGTCTATCTTCCATCCCTGAGGTAGGCTCAACACCGTCCAGGTCTTCTTGTGTACTATCCCTTCGAACCTTCAACGTGATGGAGTAGAAGCCGTAGCTTAAAACTCCACCACATTCGTCAAACCAAGGGAGAGAAGCCTCGTTTATGATTAAACCAACATAACGCTGCTTCTCCCTTGTCTCGCCAGCCCGGACTATCTCCAATCACTCGAAGGTAGCCCCTTATTTGATTCCGCGATGGTATCCAAAATCTCACCAGGATCTGCAATGCCGTCTGGGACCCAGGCCCAAGTTCTCGGTCTGTTCGAAATTTCTTCCAAACTGAACGCATCCAAGCTGGCCCCATGCCACAGGTGTCCAAGCGAAGCTATGGCGAATTTGTAGAGCTTGCACGAGCACTAGTCGGCGAGCTTGACCCTACCTTGGTACCGGCCGGTATCACGGATAGTGGGAGTCGGCCCCGGATACTTGGTCATGATGTCCTTAACTATCCTGTCCTTAACTTAACCGGCCTTCGTTAAGGACATCCCTCCAGTTATCTGGGGTCATGTTCCCATCCGGGTGACCGCGATTCAGAACCGCCAGCGTAATGTTGTCCTTAGCCACCTCGCTGAAGGTTTTGGTCAGTTCAGGGGGAGTAGAGGCCGAGGGCCTGTGCCTTTTGGGAACGCTCGAGGCATTTCCCATAAACCTTTGTGTCTTAAAGGCCGGAATATTCGGGTCAGAGGGTTGTTTGGTGGCAAAAGAAGTAGTCTCAGTACCTTGGGGGTACTGTTATTGCTGCTCTTCTTGGCAGCAATAATCTTCCTGACCCAGGCCAGAGAACTTTTATGCTCTGCCGTCAACTTTTCGCTGGGAGAGCTGCCAAATCTCTCAACGATTTTGGCGGCGTTGCGGATGTTCCGCTGGTTGCGGACCGAAATAGGGATTCGCTTATTTGCCTTGGAACATTCAAGGGGTTCAGCCGGCTGGTGAGATAGATTCGCAGCGATAGAGGTAGTACTTTTGTCCGTGTAGGACTTAGTGCTGCTTCCCAATTGCTGGCGAGAGTTACCTGTTACGGGCGTGGGACGAGCCTCCTGTGCTTGCTCAGTCGGACGCTGCTTACCATCTGTGGGGCTAGCTTTGGCGGCTGCCGCAGTATTGGACTTGCACTCAAGGGGTTTAGTCCTTCCACTAACTTGCACAGGTGGCCGAAGAGTATTTTGGCGCCGTGGAGGCCTGGTCGGCGCCGTCTGTGCGGTTCCCGACGGATTGGGTACTTTTCTAACGCCTAAATTTTGAGTAACAACGCTGCTCGAACTTAAGCGGGATGACAAATCAAAATCTTGTTGAAAGTGTTAACGAGACCTTAATTTGTAATGGATTTAAGCATCTTTCCATCTTTCTTATGTTTGTAAAATTAATGTGTTTTAGACGGCTTCTATAGGAATTTTGAAAATGAATTTACGTCGCTTCAAATAAAACAGCCTTGTTACTGTAGACTTTTTGATGTTTTTACCACGTTTTTGTAAGCTTAATGTTTTTTTGAGAAAACTTATTAAACACGTACATTACGTTTATTTTGCTTGTTGGGTATTCACAGAATGGAAATTTTTTTTGTTTACTCAACCCACTTAACCTTGAGTAAATTTTTGGTTTGAAGAGCTTAATTAAAATTTCAATGCCCTTAATGATGAAAAATACAAAATATTTATACAGCTTTTTAAAATGGCATTTCTGTTGAAATTTCTTATTGTATTAGCTTTATATTTTTGTGAAAAGAACAAAGCGTACACTTAATTAGTTACATTTGTTTCCAAACGGCTGCTGCTGTTGTTGATTTTCTTCTAATATTTGTTCCAAATATGGGCCAAATCAGACCACAAATACGATTTTTTGAATATCTCGATCCTTGCGCCACCTAGTGGCTATTTTTTTCATAGGTTGCTTTCTATTCTTGTATGTATTATGTGTTCCAAATATGAGCCAAATCGGATCACAAATACGATTTTTTTGAATATCTCGATTTTCGCGCCACCTAGCGGCGATTTTTCATAGGTCGTTTTCTATTCGTGTATGTATTATGTGTTCCAAATATGAACCAAATCGGACTGCAAATACGATTTTTTTAAATATTTCGATCCATGCGCCACCTATCGGAGTTTGTTTTCTTATTATTGCATTGTCACCGGGTTCTCAACCATATTCCAAG
Source organism: Eurosta solidaginis (assembly GCF_040869045.1). Lineage (NCBI taxonomy): Eukaryota > Metazoa > Arthropoda > Insecta > Diptera > Tephritidae > Eurosta > Eurosta solidaginis. The sequence continues at coordinate 202,134,600 of NC_090323.1, read as the reverse complement.
TTTCAAGCTTATAGCTTATCGGGAAGTTACTTAAATTTCAATTACAAAATACGAATCAACAATATCACCCTATCTCCGCTGTGATTCAAAACTTTTTTTCAAAAACGCCCTATCCCGGAATCATAGCTCAATTATATGGTTGGCTCATCTCATCAGTTGATTATATTTTTTTTTTTTCATTTCACTGGCATAGGGATTATCAAATGGAGATGGCAAACGCAAATGTAACCAACACATTCACAATTATTTACTGCCGCGGTGGTCAATTTTTTATTAAAAAATTGTTTCACATCACTTTTTAGTAAATTCATCTAATCAAGTCCAATTCAGTACCAGGTGTTGTTATCCCAACAGCTGATTGCTTCTTCTTGATTATTTTTCATTCAAAGCCTTGTACATGAATTTGTCAGTTAATCGAAATCAATGAAAATTTTCTTTTGACTTGACATTTTTTGGCACGGCGAATGGATTGAATGTATGGATTCGCCTTACATCACCTTATCCCATCAGCTGATTGCTCCTTCTTGATAATTTTCCATACAAAGCCTTGTACAACAAAATGTCAGTTAATCGAAATCTATGAAAATTTTCTTTTGATTTGACACTCATCTGCACGGCGAATAGATTGAATTCGTATTGCCACCACCTGGTATAAATTCGCCTTGAATTTAGCGCATTTTCCCACAATACACAAGAATTGCAAATTGTTTATGTTTTTTCTCCATTCTATTCGCCTAACACCAACACTAAGATTTTGACAATCTGAACAAAGGTATGTTGCTGCTGTAGAGATGAGCCAAACATATAGTTCAGCCATGCTCAGAATGTGTTTCAACAGATTTTGACATGAGTTGGGTCATTTATGAAAAAACCAGAAATATGACATAAAGCGTTTTCGAAAAAAAAAAATCAGTATAGTGTTGCGTACAGTGTTGCCATTTTGGTGCTTTTGGAGCCAGATCTAGCCCTTTTTTTTGAGTTTAGCTCCATAAATTCTGGTTTAGCTCCTAGCTCTTTTTTGGTCCATTTTAAAATGTTTGCCCCTTTTTGGCTCCAAATCTATTTCGGCAATAGCTATTTTGAAATTTGTAATGTGTTTTATGTGTGTCGAAGTTTTGTTTTATTTGTTTCGTTATGTATGATGTTGCAACTCGGTACTCAATTGATAACAAAACCATTAATCGATAAACCGTGTCATGAGGTTGCGTATTTGCTTTTCCAGCTTGTGAAACAGCATAGTGTCACCTTCTAAGAGTTTCGACACTTTAACTTCAGATTATAATAAATTTTTTCTCTCGTACCTTATTTTCATTACGAGTTTATTCATCATGAATTTCATCACGAATTTATTGAAAGAAAGATGCGTAATATATGTCGCGACTTTTTAAATTAATAGAGCAATTAAGGCAACGCTTGCCGCAAAATATAGAAACGCTTAGCAAAATAGATTTCTTTTCAGTTGAAAACACATTGAGAATTGTGAAACCTCAATTGTTTTCATATTTCACAAATGAAAAAGACAAGTATAGCACTGATGAAACAACTAGGTTAGAAATGCAGTGGAAGAATATCCATCTACAAAATTGGAAAAATGTGACTTCAACTTTAAGTTTTTGGTTTGAGGTTAAAGAGTTTAAGAACGCGTTAAATGAAAACCCTTTCCAAGAGCTTTTCGATTTTATGCTTACCTTTCTTTTGCTGCCAATAAGTAATGCTGGAGTTGAAAGAACGTTTTCAAACATGAGTATAATTAAAAGCAAACACAGAAACAAAATCAATTTAGTTATTTTGATTTCGCTTCTGACAATAAGAAGTGGTCTTAAACGGCTGAATAAATGCTGTCAAGACTTTGAAATAAACAACGATCTCTTAAAATTAATGAACACAAGAAATATTTATGAATGTAGCAATAATAATAATTCATCTTCTGAGGACGAAATCATAGATTTTGAAGTCTAAGGCCCTTCAAATATATCTAATCCCAACATAAATTTGAATATCGTACACGTGTATTTTAATGGTGATTCGACCACCCGTGCGACGTTAAAAATTTAATAAATTTAATAAAAAAATTTTAATAAATTTGCATCATTTTGGCAAGTCGTATTTTTGGCGAACCTATAGCCGTTCCGTCATTGTAGTAGTGTGAAAAATACTTCTTACTTTTTAATGATACCTTACCGCCAAATGGCAAAACAAAAGTTAAAAAATAAAACGTATTTTTGTTGTTAAAAAATATAAAATGAACTATAAAAACAGTATTATTTATGTACCTCTATTGTACCTTATTTTTTTTTTTTTTTTGTTTTTTTGTTTTTTTTTTCTTTTTGCGAGTTTACTGTACTTTTTTATAAGTTTGTTTCAGTTTGATTTGAAATAAGTGTGAAACTATACATTGAAGAATATTCATATACTTTTAGCTCTTTTTGCAACGGGTTTTGGATTTTCTTGAAGAATATTAGCTCTTTCCAGCCCTTTTTTTCTAGATTCTAGCTCCAAAGAAATTTTTTTTTCTGGCAACACTGGTTGCCTACCTAATACTTTTTAAATGAGATCATCTCATCAAGATAATTATGTAATGGATGGATGATAGTGACGTACCGCGTGAGCAAAAGAGCTATAGAGATCGGAGCGATTGTTTATTTTCGAGCAATAACTATCACTTATCACTACTATAGCTCCATTTGGTATTGAAATGACCTTAGACCTGTAAGAATTACACCATAGTGGGTATATGCCGCGTACGTTTGAAAATTCTACTAATGCCTGTTTCGAGCACTTAATTACTTTGCTGTACACCCTTTCCCATCCGAAGAAATTAATTCCTTACAGGTGTTTAGAGTGAGGTTGGCCGTTACCGTAAAGGTGCTAGTACAACATCTGTCACACTCCCCTAAACCTTCGCGGAATATGTTTGCGGTTAATGCAACGACAACAGGACTATGCCTCGTAATTTACCTTAGTGTGTTTGTGTATTTCATTCATCTCGTCAGCCATTTGGCGTCCTACGATATCGCTGAGCCCAGAGATCCAGTAAAAAGGGACATTGAGTTCCTTAACAGATGTCTGCGAGGTAAAATTACACTGAAGGGGCACAACGCCCAAACCAGTCTGTCACGAAACCAAATTTGACAAGGGATAATGCACAATCGTTCCAATAAATGAACATCGAAAATCTACTAAATTAATCACGGATTAGGAGTTAAGTATGAAAATGAGGATAAAGTCGTTGCATTTAAACTTGGTCTTATGGCGTTTTGTTTTGCAGAACACTAGGTGACATAGTTGAACAGTTAAAATTTAAGACCACGTTTACACATGTTATGTTTATATTAATCTATATTAAATCCGCAATTGTTAATCTACGCGTTCACATATTCCCCATCCCTAAGAACTGTCAAATTTTCACGTTTCTCTTTTATTTCGTGCTTCCATTTTGAGATGGCTCCCTGGAGGTGGTTTTTTGTCTACGAAAAAAATCGGGATTTGCAAAATACGTTCATAACTACCGATTATCGAAGGCGAAATCGAGTTATTTAAATTCTGATTAGAAATTAAGTACGGTCTAAAAGTGTAACATGAAGGTAAAATTTGTTGCACAAAAGAAAACTCCATTAGTATCATTATAAAGTCTACGGAGTGTACACACGGTGCGTGCGACTCGCTAGTTATATTTGTATGTGTTGGCAAGACGTCAATACCAAGTTCATTTTGATTTCCACGAGTCTTATCGATGTAACTAACTTTAAAAGACTTACACTAACTCTTCGAAGCTCGCTCGCTCTTCAGTCGCATAGGGTACAGACCCCTATTAGGGTTTAATCAGATGTCATATCCAGAACAATTTTATGTCCCATGTATGAAGTTACAAAAGGCAGAACTAAGAAGATGAAGTAAAATAAATGTCACTTACAACCCGAAAAGCTTTGATCCCCCTTCTTGTGGACTGGGCAAAGAACACTTAGATTCCAACCGTCGGGCATGCACTCTTCCGCCCATATTTTGCTAAGAAGCTGCTGCATGCGCCTTACCAACTCCTCGCCGCCGTACTTGAATAGCTCCGAAGGCAATCCATCAGCGCCCACGGCCTTGTTGTTTTTCAATCTGGTTATTGCTATTCTAACTTCGTCATAATCGGGCGGGGGGACATATATTCCATCATCATCGATTGCGGGATCGGGTTCTTCATCTCTGCGCACTGAATTGCCGCCTCCATTTAGAAGAACAGAGAAGTATTCCCTCCATAATCTAAGCACTCTCTGGACATCAGTTACAAGGTCGCCGTTTTCGTTCCTACAGGAGTTTGCCCCGGTCTTGAAACCTTCCGTCTGTCTCCGTATTTTTTGGTAAAATTTTCGGGTGTTATTCCTGGTGGCTAGCAGCTCAAGCTCCTCGCACTCACGCCTTTCTGCTTCTGCTTTTTTCTTCCTGAAAAGGCGTTTCGCTTCCTTTTTCAACTCACGATAGCGTTCACACACTCCTCTTGTCGCGCTCGCTTTTAACGTAGCCCTGTAGGCATTCTTCATCGTACCAGTTGTTTTTTCGTGGTCGCCGGTAGCCAATTTTTTCCTCGGCCACAGTACGAAGTGCTTTGGAAATATGCTACCACTGCTCCTGTATTCCTTCAGGATGAGTTGTGCTCTCAGAGAGCAGGTGTGAGAGTCGAGTTGCGAAATCATTGGTAGTCTGTTGTGATTGAAGCTTTTCGACTTCTAGCTTCCCTTGTGTTTTTTGTTCCTTGGTTTTAGCCGCGTTGAGGCGGGTGCGTATTTTGGCTGCAACGAGATAATGGTCCGAGTCGATGTTAGGTCCTCGGATCGTGCGCATATCTAAAACACTGGAGGCATGCCGTCCGTCTATCACAACGTGATCGATCTGATTGCGAGTATTTCGATCAGGAGACAGCCATGTAGCTTGATGTATCTTTTTATGCATGAACCTCGTGCTGGATATGACCATGTTTTGAGCACCGGCAAAGTCAATCAGACTCAGTCCGTTAGGAGAAGTTTCATTGTGTAGGCTGAACTTTCCGACTGACTGTAGGGCCAAAAACACCTTCTTTGCCCACCCTGGCGTTAAAGTCACCAAGCACGACTTTTATATCGTGACGGGGGCAGCGCTCGTATGTGCGTTTTAATTGTTCATAACAAGTGTATTTCACCTCATCGTCTTTCTCCTCTGTCGGCGCATGGGCGCAGATGAATGATATATTAAAAAATTTTGCTTTTATTCGGATAGTGGCGAGACGTTCGTCCACAGGTGTGAACGCCAGAACTTGGCGACAAAGTCTCCCTCCCACCACGAATCCGACGCCGAAACTACGCTTATTCGTATAGCCACTCCAATATATGTCACAATTTTTGATCTTCTTTCTTCCTTGCTTCGTCCAAAGCATTTCTTGGATGGCAGTGATGTCAGATTTTGCTTTGACGAGAACATCAACCAGCCGGGCATCTGCACCAATCCCATTCAGGGAGCGTACGTTCCAGGTGCATGCCCTCAATTCATTGTCCTTCAAACGTTTGCCATGGTCGTCATCAATAGAGAGTGTATTTATCCGAGGCTTTTTGTTATATTTCATTGGAGTATGGTTTTACGTGGCGGGTCCCAAGCCCAGCGCACAACCCGCTCAGCGGGGGTGAAAATGTTACTTGGCACGTTTATATAGCGAGCCGCTTGCTCCAAGACAGACGCCAGCTTGCAGCCGCACCTAGAGGTGTACAGACGCTGCCGATGAGATCTCCCCCGGCTAGCCCGTAAACCGATTATGTCAGAGCGGCCTAGCCAGGTTGTCACCTTCTCACATTAGCTCACCGTTAAACGGATGTTTAGCGGCTACTCAGAGGATACTTGGCCGCAAGCGACCGGCAGTAGTGAGCTGCTTGAACCGCATGCAAAAGAATCGCTCTGGCCATTCCCAGGTGAATGGCGGTCAGAAGCTTTCCCCACTTTCGTGGACTTCTACACACGGTCCCACCCTCCGAGAATAAGTAGATTAACTATAAATATCTAGCAATACTATATTAAAAACTAAAAATTAAAAATCCTTTACTTGGAACGATACCAAAGCTAACTGAGAACTACTAAATCTTATATAATCTCTCTAATCTTTAGCAAATTTACTTTCGAATGTATATATAAGTATATATATACATATAAATAGCATATAGAAGGGCTTTAATAATTTCAGAATTTTAACTTTTACTTTTAAATAAGTGTTTTTACATACATAAATAGTGATTGTTATAACAAAAATACTAAAACAAAAATATAACGCCGAAAAAAAAATTTGAGTTGTATTTATAAGTAAATTTTTCTATAAACAAGCCATTTTTTAAAGCCATTTTTAAATTACTCCAATCAGAACAAAAATTAACTACATACAAAAAAAAAATTAAACATCATTTAAAATCTTAAAGCTTTTAAAATATATTTAAAAAAAAAACTTTCCCTTACCAATATTTGGACTTGTAATTCTAAAAAAAACAAAAACTGAACTAAAAATGCTAACAAACGTTTTTCGATAACTACCGTCATATTGTATATGTATATCTCTTGAACAAAGCAACATGACAAAGTTTTTGCATTTGCAATATAGGTATCTTCTTGTAGATTAACCCACAATTTGACATAAATGTCTTTCATGAACCCTTCACGGCAAAATGGGAATTATCAGTACAAGAATGACCCAGCATCTTAATTTTGTATATCTCTTGAACCAAGACAAATAGCAAAGCTTTAGTTGTTGTTGTAGTATCGAGCTACTCACCTGTGGATTTACCCAAAATTATACATAAATTTCTGTCATTAACCCTTCACAAGAAAATGGGAGCTTATCTGTACACAAACGACCTAGCACATAGATTGCCACGCATCTCTTGAATCAAGCAAGATTTTTTAATTTTTTTTTTTATTATATAGCACCCACTTGTAGGTTAATCCTCAATTTGATATAAAGTTCCATAATTAACCCTTCAAAGCACAAATGGAAATTTATTGGTACACAAACGACCTAGCACCTAGATTGCCCAACATCTCTTGAACCGAGCAAGGTTTTCGAAATTCTCTTTTTCATTATATAGCCACCTATTTGTAGATTAATTTACTGTTTATCCAAGGTCCTACCATTAACGGTTCAAGCACTACGTGAAATATAGGGTTATTCGGCAGCTACTGACGACTAAACCGATTATTGTTTATATCTCTCGAAGCAAGCAAAATTTCAAAACTCCTTTCATTACATTACCTAGCTACCTACTTGCAGATTAAAACACAACTTGATTGAAGGTCCTACCTTTAACGGTTTGGGCGCAAACTGCATTAATAGGATTTTCGATAACTACTGTCCCTCTCTTTAACCAAAACAAATGACAAAGTCTTTGTTTTTGCAATATAGAGGTACCTTCTTGCAGATTAACCCACAATTTGACATAATTTTCTATCATTAACCCTTCAGGGCAAAATGAGAATTTATCGGTACGCAAATGACCCAGCGCCTAAATTGTCCTATATTTCTTATATCAAGAAAGATATTTAAAGTTTTCTTTCGTATTATATAGACCTACTAGTAGATTGATCCACAACTTGATTAAAAGTTCCATCATTAACCTTTCAATGCAAAAATAGGAATTATGGGTACACGTATGACCCAGCGCCTTAATTTTGTATATCTCTTGAACCAAGCCAAATGGAACCCTGGCTCAGATAGTGTCCTAATCTGCAAATAGGTTCCTATATATTGCAACAAAAAAGTTATAGAAATCTTGTTTGTTTGTAGAGATAAAGGGCAATTCAGGTCAGGTCAGAAATGTATGTCAAAGTGTGGGTTAATCTACAGGTGGGTACCTATATATTGCAAAAACAAAAACATTGTCATTTGTCTTGGTTAAAGAGAGTGTCAGTAGTTATCGAAAATCCGATTAATACAGCTTGCGCTTTAACCGCTAACGATAGAATATTGAATCAAATCGCGCCGGTTTAGTCGGTTTAGTCGTCAGTAGCTGTCGATAAGCCGAATATCTCACGTAGCACTTGGCCCGAAATGATTGAGCCTTGGATCAAATTAAGGATTAATCTACAAGCAAGTGGCTATATAATGCAAAACAAGAGTTTTGAAATCTTGCTCGATTCAAGAGATATATGGCAATCTAAGTGCTGAGGTCATTTGTGTGCTGATAGTTCCAATTTTTGCCTTGACGGGTTAATAATGGAACTTTTAATCAAGTTGTGAAGTAATCTACAAGAAGTGGGCAATATAATTAAAACAAAAAGATTAAAAACTCGTACTCAAAAGATATAGGGCATATTAGGCGCTGGGTCGTTTGTGTACCGATAAACTACCAGTTTGCCCAGAAGAGTTAATTATAGAAATTTATGTCAGATTGTGGGTTAATCTGCAAGAAGGCACCTATATATTGCAAAAACAAAAACTTTGTGATTAATCTACAAATAGTTGGCTATATAATGCAAAAACAAGAGCTTTGAAAATCTTGCTCGGTTCAAGAGATGTAGGGCAATCAATGGTGCAGGGTCATTTGTGTATCGATAAATTCCTATTTTTACTTTGAAGGGTTAATGACGGAACTATATATCAAACTGGGGATTAAGCTACAGGTAGGTATCTATATAATACAAAAAAAATGGTTAATCTTGCTTGATTTAAGAGACTTATGACAGTTTGAGCGCTGGGTCATTTGTGTACCGATAAAATCTCATTTGTCCAGAAGAGCTAATGATAGAAATTTGTGTCAAATTGTGGATTAATATGCAGGTGAGTACCTATGTATTGCAAAAACAAAAAATTTGTAATTTGGCTTGGTTCAAAAGATATGCACAAATCGACGATGATTAACCCACGTAGCGCCTTAACTGTGAATGACAGAACTTTGAATCAAATCGTAGATTAATCTTTAGAAAAAGAAACGCCCACCTAAAAAGTGATATTCTTAATTTTTTTCATTTATTAATTTTTTTACAAAAGTACAAAAATTTCCTAAGTCTTAAACTACATAATTAGTTTCGAAATTAATTTTTTAAACAGGCACAATCCACTTACTATAAAATAATTTATAAATCATAATCTATCAGTGTCCCCATGATTATTTTACATACATTTTATTTCGAGCCTATAACAATTTTCCGAATCCGTGCGATTCCATTGCGCTACTTCCGCTATAGGTCGACTAGGTTTCAGGAACAAAGTCAGCTCTTCGTTGAGACTCAAAGGCGAAAATTTACTCACCACCACTGCTTTGGTGGCACTACGATATCGACCCTTTAAAGGTGATTCTTCCTCGCGACCAAAACTACGCCCACGCTGATCGGGCCATTCATTTGTCTCGACTACCGCCATAGCCGCATCGTCTATGACACGGTAGCTAGGTTGCTTGTATGGGCTATAACCTAATTGTTTGCAAATTTTACGTACCTCACGCACATCTGGAGGACTCTTACGTGGAAAGCATTTGGTATGCCACACCCCATAAGTCTGTTCGATTACTTGTCCATATTGCTGCGATTGTTTGGGATGACTGTATACGAGTAGAGAAAATCTTAGTACGGTATAATACAATACAATAATATACAAATCTCTACTTACATTGGTGCTATATGCTTAAAGTCTGCCTTCCCTGTAACTTCCTGTTGCGGGAATTCAATGCCATAGCAATATCGCTCATCCTCACCGTTCGGACAATCGGGTTCCTTGTCACAAACAAAATCTCTCGGTACACATTCATTGACTGATCTGTAATTTGTTTTCTTTTTAATTACTAATATTCAAATTATTCTAATCTCTTTTAAATTTCATTCTCGGCAGGCAATACTACAAAACTAATTGAGGGTAAAATTATTCGAAAGTTGAATAAGCCTTTAAAGACGTCGAATATAGTGTTCACACATATTTAAGACAAAATCGTGGACATGTATATATACTTTAGCGATAATTCCATTAGAGTTAATAACTAGATTACTTTATATAGAAATTGGATATTTAAAATACAGATTTTTTAATCTTAAATATGTAGTATAATTACTTACTTTCCACATCGAAAATGATTCGCAGTACAATTACATAACGCTGGACTCTCATCGCTTTTGTCCCAACAATTTCGTATGCCATCGCATATTTTTTTTGGATCCGTAGCTCTATCGATGAAAAATTTATTCGATTAGGACTCTTATGTTCATCAAGTTAACTCATTATATCTTACGTACTGAAGATATGTGTAACAGGAACAGAGCGTGGGCTCATCGGTCATATCATCGCAATCGGCAATGTGATCGCAAAACTTAGTCTTCGGAACGCATTTATAACTGGTACGACATTTTAGCTCTGACGGCTGACAAACTGTTTAAAAAAAGGATTAAGAAAAATAAATCATGGATTAAAAGTTTTAAAAACTACATATATGCAGTTTAAAGAAAAAAATCAATTGGAAAAACTTTTTCTACTGAAGTAGTAAGGTAACATTTCATTAATACGGTAACACTTGGCATACTACGTCTAAAAATATACTACCAGGAAGCTACATGGGAACTAGGCTTGGGGATCTATTGAACTAAAAAACGAAAGAAATAGATCTTTTAATTGAACTAGTTCGCTAGTTCGTTCAGTAAAGTGAACTAAACTTTTATGTGGCAACTTTCAAAATTAAAGTTTCAAAATGTATGGCAACTCACTTCTTTGTCAAAATTAAAACAGCTGATCGAATTTCGCCATGTTTACCGCCATATCGTCATTTTTTAAGTTTTACAATTTATTTTAGAAGTTTAGTCTTTAAAATGTAATAGTAAGTGTTTCCATATTGCTTTCATAAATTTAACTAGAACAAGTAAAGAAGGCTAAGTTCGGGTGTAGCCGAACATTGCATACTCAGGTGAGAGCTTTGGAGACAAAATAAATGAAAATCAACATGTAGGAAAATGAACCTAGGGTAACCTAGGGTAATGTGTTTGTATGACATGTGTATCAAATGGAAGGTAATTAAGAGTATTTTAAAAGGGAGTGGGCCATAGTTCTATATATGGACGCCTTTTCGAAAAATCGCCATAAGGTGGACCAGGGGTGACTAGAATGTGTTTGTACGATATGGGTATCAAATGAAAGGTGTTAATGAGTGTTTTAAAAGGGAGTGGTCCTTAGTTGTATATGTGAAGTCGTTTTCGAGATATCGACCAAAATGTGGACCAGGGTGACCCAGAACATCATCTGTCGGGTACCGCTAATTTATTTATATATGTAATACCACGAACAGTATTCGTGTCATGATTCCAAGGCGTCAAAAAACCAATCCAATTACTATGTTTCGTCCCTTTTTTCGTATTTGCTATAGAATTATGGCATTTTTTTAATTTTTCGAAATTTTCGATATCGAAAAGTGGGCGTGGTCATAGTCGGATTCCGCCTATTTTTAACACCAAGATAAAGTGAGTTGAGGTAAGTACGTGAACTAAGTTTAGTAAAGATATATCGATTTTTGCTCAAGTTATCGAGCGGAAGCACAGACGGTCGACTGTGTATAAAAACTGGACGTGGCTTCAACCGATTTCGCCCATTTTCACAGAAAACAGTTATCGTCATAGAAGGTATGCCATTACCAAATTTCACGAGGATTGGTAAATTTTTTTCCGACTTATGGCATTAAAAGTACTCTACACAAATTAAATGAAAAAGGGCGGAGCCATGCCCATTTTGAAATTTTCTTTTATTTTTGTATTTTGTTGCACCATATCATTACCGGAGTTGAATTTTGACATAATTTACTTCTATATTCTGTAAAGATATTGAATTTTTTGTTAAAATTTTTACTTTTAAAATTATTTTTTTTTAAAGTGGGCGTGTTCTTTATCCGATGTTGCTAATTTTTATTTATTTAGCACACATATAGTAATAGGAATAACGTTCCTGCCAAATTTCATCATGATATCTTCAACGACTGCCAAATTACAGCTTGCAAAACTTTTAAATTACCTTCTTTTAAAAGTGGGCGGGGCCACGCCCATTGTCCAAAGTTTTACTAATTTTCTATTCTGCGTCATAAGGCCAACCCACCTACCAATTCTCTCGCTTTAGCCGTCCTTGGTAATGAATTATCGCAGTTTTTCGGTTTTTCGATATCGAAAAAAGTGGGTGTGGTTAAAGTCCGATTTCGTTCATTTTAAATAGCGATCTGAGATGAGTGCCCAGGAACGTACATACCAAATTTCATCAAGATGCCTCAAAATTTACTCAAGTTATCGTGTTTTCGGACGGACGGACATGGCTAAATGAATTTCTTTTTTAAAATAATGATAAAACAGAACAATAAACATAAACACATAAGTGCCATTGTACTAAAAAGCGTTATTACAAAAAGAAAGGGCAGGGTTATTAACGAAATTGTCCGACTTTTACTAGAAATAGCTTATTACCTGCATCTACGCACTTTTACAAAATCTTTTATATAAAGGAAGGCGATTTGACCGATTTAGTCCATTTTTACTGCAAATATTCCTGCTAAAGGCATATATGTGCACCAAATTTTTCTTCGAGTTATGGCTCCAAAAACATTGGGAAATGCATTGCAAGAAGTGAGCAGTGCCGCGCCCATTTTTCAAGAATTGAATTTTTTCCCATTTCTTGTTATAATGGCACAAAACACAATTGGTACAAAACTATTTTTCGCTAAGATTTAACTTATTATTTTTGCCAACGACCCTTTTTAAAGTTATTTATATAAAAGCGGGCGTGGTCCTTAACCAATCCTGTCCATTTTGCTAGAAATATTTCCTGCTATAAGGAAAATATGTGTACCCAATTTTGTTACGATATTTAAATTTTTCTTCGAGTTATGACTCCAGAAACATTGAAAATTGCTAGACAAAAAAGGGCGGTGACACACCTATTTTCAAAAATTTCAGTGTTTTCCAATTTAAAGTCATATTTCAATTTATAAAGTAAAATTCTATTGATACAAAGCTATTTTTCGGTAAGATATAGCTTATTATATTCGTCGGATCGTACCCTTTTAAAAATCTTTTATATAAAAGTGGGCGTGGTCTTTAACCTAGCTCGTCCATTTTTTCTAGAAATATGCTATAGAAAAAAATTTTGTACCCAATTTTATTACGATCCGTTCATTTTTCTTCGAGTTATGGCTCCCTATCTGCGCTTCGGGGGCGATCTTAAGGCCACAATAGAGGTGGACGGTTGACGCATGGGTACTCAAATGGCGGACGAGGCGATACATGTGTACACAGATGGTTCCAAAGTAGTAGGGTCTACGGTATACTGTGCTTATCCGGAAATAAACAGATCCTACAGGCTGCCGAGTTACTGTGGCGTTTTCCAAGCGGAAGTATTAGCCGTAACCAAAGCAGTAGAAACCCTGGAAGAGAATAACTTAAGCTGCAACAGTGGTAACTTTTATATTGACAGTCAAGCACCAATTAAGGCAATAATCTCGCATAGCACAGCATCTAAATGTGTGTTAGAGTGTAAGCAGTCCCTGGAGAAAATCGGCACGGCATACATCTATATTGGGTCCCAGGGCATATGGGAATAGATGGGAATGAAAAAGCGGATGAACTAGCTAAAAAAGGCGCATCCCTTGAAGCTTGCTCCGTAGACGCCCCAATTAGAATGGGCGTGATCGACCAAGCAGGAAAGGCGTGGGTTCAAGCGCGGGGCTGTAAAATGTAGAAGATTATGTGTAGGTCTTACAACCTTAGAATAACAAAGAAACTCAAATTGTTTAAATCAGGGAGTGAGTAGATTTGACTTCCGAATTGAACTAGTTCAACTAGGTGACCGAACTAAATGCCGAAAGAACTAGTTCGATGTACTCATCGAACGAGAAGTGAACCAATCAATCTCTTCATTGAACTAAAAAATCCAACTCTTATGGGAACATAGGAAATTAACAAATAGCACGTGTGGATAAGTTGTTGTTGTACAGTCAGCTGTGAATCGATAGCATTTCATTGCATTGCCAATGTTCGCTTTCTGATTTTCGAACGCTTTACAACCTTCGTCATTTAAAAGTGCGGTTTTGGTGATTGCACTTCGAGCTATACATCTGCACCAAGGGTAAGTAGCGACAAAAACAAGAAACCCTCTCCTTTATATCCGATTTTGCTGCTCAACTCTTCCGCTGATTTGCCGCACCATACTATTGCTATTGTTAACTCAACCGTTACCGCTCCATAGTGACGCAGAAACTGCAGTTCCCTACTATCTGACTGCTCTGATAATATCTGCTAACTTATTCTTTGGCCTGATTATACTTATAAGACCTACCCACCTTTCTCTTTTGCTTCCATACTCTCTTTGTACGGAATGCTGATTTCCTCCTAACACCTCACGTTTGTGTATTCCATATTAATCCTGCGTTTTTATTTGTTTTTACTAAAGCTTGTTTTTTTTTCTGGAATACGCGCGAGAATTTCGCGAAATCGAGAGTTCAGCTCGTGTACTCGTAAAGCTCGCAAGCTTCTAGCCATTCAATTTAGTCGCTGAATTTGCAGTAAATAAGAGTTGTGTACTGTACGACCGTCTCACAGTTGTTATCGATTCGTTACGATACCAATCGGTATTGATATTTTTACTTGATAGTTACATGCCACATGTTTTTTTTTTGGGTCGAAATTCCCAACTCTGACTGGTATTTCTGTAAATTATCCTTTGGAAAAAGTTTTAGGAAAGCTGACGAGTTTCCAAACTCATGGTAAAAGTCCTTTCTCACTATTCAAGGAATAATATACATGAATAAAGCTTTTATTTTATTTCTCTACGGGAGTGCAGAACAGTCGTACAATAGAGAGTCGAAACGCGGTCATTGATATGGACATAGCGAGGAGTGTAACAAAGAATCGAAAGACATCATCCGTGCGAGTTTACCATTTCCTCACTTTTTCCCAATTGGAAAGCATGTACCAATATGTCATAGGACATATGCATTTCTTGAAAAAAAAAAAAAACAGATCGATCAGTAAATATCGTTTTCTGACCCTCTGACAACCGGTTGAACTTCATTTACTTTCCACTTGTAAAATCGTCCGGATAGCTGATTTATAATCTGTAACTTCAGGCCAAACTTTTTGCCGAACACTTTTTGCAGGCAAGCACAGCCACATAGGCTTTTGGTTCAATAAAGCACACAATACTTCTGGTAGAAAGAGTTGTCATTGTATTCATTAGGCTTCGTGAAATGGACTCCGACTTCAGGGCCTCCAGAATTTTAAAAAACTTCGAATTTGTGCTTCAGATTACTGTGTACCGACAGCCTCTCTGTTCTCGGGCTTAAGCCCCTTTAATCGGCAGCACAACCCGCAAGTTCCGGGATTAATGTGGATTTCTAAGCCCGAACGGGTACAATTTAACTGGATCTAGAAAATTTTGACTGTAGAAAATTTGGAGTTCCCCTGGTCGCCTATGCGAAAACGCTCTCTTAAGTCTCGACATCCTTCTGTCTGGTAGCGTATGGCAGAAGGTCTGCGATATCATTGACTTCATTAATGCTCATATATGGAAGTTAATGCGGCACGTCTCAATATACTACAAGCTCCTTCCTGTTGCAGCTGCTTGGAGGATAAGGTATTTGAGTCACCGAGTCACTTCGTGCTTGAGTATGCAGCTGTTGCACTAAATAAAAGTATTTCGGCCTCAGTATACTCAGATGCCCAGAGAAGCTCTCCAATGTCAAGATCAGGCACATTCTAAGCCACATCATCGCTAGGGGGCGATTCTCTTAGTTATTAAAGTTTACTTCGCCGTTATTTTATGTAGTGGGCCTTCATGTACAAATTTCAAATCTTAACTTCTCCTACCGACGTAGCTACCTACATTTAGAACTATTCAATACACAATCCCTATGAACATAATTTTCATTGGTGAAAAATGCTTTTTTGAAGGTACGCAAAACGAACGGAAGAAGGTTTTGTCAGATCCAATCGACGTCCCGAAACTAACTGCAACGCATGCATAAGAATAGCCTTTCAAAGTCCATAGAGCAAGTGTATCTCTTTCCGGGAGTGGTTTAGGCTTTTGCAATACCGACTTTTTCAAGAATCTTGTACTATGAAAGTAGATTATTTTCAGTCAATGCTCTCTAGAGTGAGAAATCCCAACCTATGATGGGATGCACGGTGCTGAAATTGGTCTCATCATATTGAGGCCTGCTCGATTCAGGAGCCACAATTCAGCAAATTCTAAGCAAGAGTTTGGCCCAAATGCAGCTCATAAAATTACCCATTCGCCTTGGTTCGACTACGTGGATAAAATTAAAATGACACTTTTACTGATGGCACTCTTACGTATCATTACATCTCGTATATATGACTTTATTCGTGGACTACAGTAAAAAGGGAAGAACTTTTCTCATCTCTTCAAGCTAAACAAAAGCATAATCAAAGGTTATCTCATTATATACCTTTCTTTCTTCCAATGCACAGCTGTCTCTCCTCGTCCGCGCCGTCATGACAATCACTTATACCATCGCAAATCTTTGCATCATCCAGACACTCGCCAAGTAAACAACGAAAACTTTTGCAAACCGGTACTCCATTAGGCTGTTCACATTTTGGTTTGTCTTTAACAAGATCGAAAAGGACGTGACACAAAAAAAATAACAAACAACTTTTTGAAACTCAAACTCTTTACTTACCAATTATATTCTGTATCGTACCATACACTTTTTCCAAACTTCGCAAAGCCAATGCATCCTTAAAACTATCACAATTTGTATTGTTATAATCGAACAGCGCCATTGGATACCAACCAGTATTCGTTTCACGACAAGCCAAAATACCTTGATCAACCGGTTCGAGTGCAGTGCGGCTGATATTCTTCTTACCAAATTGTGTGCAAGTAGTAAAACGAGAAATTGCCTTACCCAAAGCATCAATTCCATCGCCGTCATTGTCGTCTAAAGCTTCTCTCAATGTCACTTCATCCGACAAATTTATAAAATCTTCGTCGCTCACTCCCAATTCATCGATGAGGTCCTTTGGTGGCTTACGTTCCACCAAACGATAGCAGGACATATCGGATGACTTACAGAGTGCATCATTTCGCTCATCAATTGCAGTAACGGTTTTTATGCGGCCACTGTTGTCATCATGTAAAATGGCGATGCATTGTTTGCCCTCTTCGGATAAGCGCGCTGAGCTGGGATGAAATGTTTTGTAGACAAAACGCAGTAAAACAATTGCTTAAAGAAGGTTTTAGCTCAGATAAAAACTTACAAATCAGGCAAAAAAGTAGGCAAAACATGATGTGTGAAGTGCGTGGGCTTTTCCAAATGATACAGCAGAACATCACTTTTGGGTACTCGTTCAAAACAGTCGACGCGTCGTATTTGTTCGTGTGTGCTTTTATGGCGAAGATGTTTTGACTTGCCTCCGCCTAGTAGGACAGCGATGTAATTGATATGGAATCTATAAAGAAATTAGTGTGAAATTAAATTTATTATAACGAAGCTTGATGTCGATTGTGGCTTTTTTCTTTGCCTGGCAAAATAGTAGGATGAAACATGATCGGAGTTCTAATGGACTGTCCCTTAGTAAAGCAGAATGTGAAACACTTATCGAGATCTTTTTTGACCAAAAGCATAGAGTCAGAATGATCTGCGAGTTTGCAAAAGGGCGTTGAGAACAAAATTAGGTATGAGGGCGCCTGTGGTGTGATCACCAATCTATCGATTGATCTTTTTAAAGGCATCTAAGAACAGCTTCATGCTAAGGGACCGGTATTTTTATGGGGCGTTCATGTGGGCACGACCTTTCTATGAAAGTTTGAAAATGTGGTAAATTCCCAACAAAGATTCAATATATACGTTTCCACGGACTGTCGAAATCTTTGTTGTTTGTTGCGGTTCTGAACTTTGAATAGCGGTAACTGACACCAATTGGGAGCCCCAAAATAAATCAAGCCTTCCTCCCCACTTATTTTCAAACTCTTTGGAGGTCGCCTTCCTCGAAAGAAATACTTTATGGTCGCACCGTTTTTGTCCAGATAACGGGAGAGAATGATTGTGCAGAAACGCTATGATTTCGAATAAGACCCTGGATAAATCATTCTAGGACCTAGGTGAGAATAGAGCGGAATACTTTCGAATGGTTCTGGCAAAAGCTGAACAGTCAAACAGGAATTGCCTCATCATCATCCACGCAACTGGTCTGGAAAGGCGTTTCCACTATATTAAGACCCTGCATGGACTGTGGCCCGATGAATGCCAATCACTACTGATAGATGAGCCTTGGTGAACGCATAATTTTAGCAGACCGCTTGCCATCAACTTTCGAAGAGGTATGATCCGCCTAGCTTTTGCTGTCTTGAAGCCTATTTATACAGAAGCAGATCACCGTGGTGTGATGGTAGCGTGCTCCGCCTGCCACACCGAATGCGCTGGGTTCACACCCCGGGCAAAGCAACATCAAAATTTTAGAAATAAGGTTTTTTAATTAGACGAAAATCTTTCTAAGCGGGGTCGCCCCTCGGCAGTATTTGGCAAGCATTTCGAGTGTATTTCTGCCATAAAAAGCTCTCAGTGAAAACTCATCTGCCTCTCAGATGCCGTTCGGAGTCGGCATAAAACAAGTAGGTCCCGTCCAGCCAATTTGTAGGAAAAATTAAAAAGGAGCACAACGCAAATTGGAAGAGGAGCTCGGCCTAAAATCTCTTTGGAGGTTATCGCGCCTTACATTTATTTTTTTTTTTTAGATCATAATTGAGCAGCGGTGCTACAAGTTTCCTTCCCCCTTTAAATTCAGTTCAGTTGTAGGCATATGAGCTTAAAAATCAGCGTGACAGTTGTCCAAACTTTTAAAATCTAAAAAGAGTTCTCCGACCACTCGCGATCGCAACACAGTTGAACTCAAAGTTGTAATAGGCGCTTTGTTACCATGGAGTTAGGGGTTGGGGGACGGGATGGCCAAAAAGGTTCAATGTCTTAATGATGCTTATTGCCGGAACGTACCAGATCTGGGTTCAACATTGATAACAGTCCCCAAAACCACAACAACTAGCGAATCGTATCGAACGCCAGACAGAAATCCCCACCAATTATCTCTTCGAACTTATACCCATCCATGAACCAGTTAGCTAGACCACAGCCCGAAATGAGTCCTTATCCTGTATAGGGGGAATGACTTAGGTGGAGGTTGCAGAGAGAGCAGTTTTTGACAAAAATAATTTGTCCTTTCTGGGATAGAGGTAAGGATACTGGTTTGCACAAAGTTGGAAAGCCCATATCACAAACTATCGGACCCCAGCCGCCTAGACTGCGATCTGATACCAACCAGGTCTGTCCGCTATACTGACACTAACATTTTGGTAATGATCGCCATGTCTAGCGAGTTCCAGCAGACCAGCATCCCGTATCAATCGGCTTGACTACTATCGCAAAACGTCAGAGCACAATCGTTGGCGAAAGTCCCCAGCTCTTGCTCAGGAGATGCTGCAGCAGAAAAAGGCAAACAGTACCTTGTTATTCATATCCTACTCCAAGAAAGTTCCATAGCTGGTGACCCCAAGTCCCATGACAAGGGGGTGGGGAGGAGGGATGGTCTAGAAGGTTCAGTGTGATCATATTAAATCGTTTCCGAGATAGTTGGACTTTTACCGGAACGTACGGGATCTATTTCCGGCTAAGAACCATCAACATCGATAATACTCCCCAAAACCTTTGGGAAGTGCCTTTATCGCTACAACAACAGCAACAACTAGCCTTCAACTTCACTGAGGAATGATCCACGACAAAAAATCCATAATCGGGCCCAAAAAATGACTCAAGCTCTCCATTCGTGTATGTATAATTAAGGAGACAATTTAGAGTTTGTAGATTTTGAAACTCAACTTCAGCAGTGACTGGACTCAGCTTTGAAAAAATAGTAGACGTCCACACTCCCCTTAACCTCCCAAAAAGAATTCATTACAAATAAATAACTGAAAAGAAAACTCACCTCACTCCAAATTGACACGACTCGTGCACCAACACCCAATATCGATCAACCAAAGCACCAACACACCACAATTGTCCATCGACGTAAACATCAACTATCCACGGCCAATGCATTTCCTCCACAGCCTCATGCAATTTATTATCAATCATCAGCGATATATTTTTTCGACTCTCAATAACCTTCTCCATTTTCTCGAGTATTTCATCTTTTTTGTTCATCAAAATCATTGACGACGTTGGAGGTGTAACATAGACATTCGGTTTACCATATGTCTCTAATGCTGGTCGCAATCCTGAGGATGATACACCGTCCGAAGATATTTGATCCCCCGCACTTATTGTCTTAATAGGTTCGACGTTGTTTGCTTTGGCTTCACATTCCACAAAAAGACCCGAACACTCATTACTAGTGCGTTCTATATGAAGCGTACGGGCTTTGTTATTCAAATCATTTGGTCGGAATTCATTTCGGAAATTGGGGAAATTGTGATTGTCGGCAGCGATGGAAGAAAAATGTGAATGTATACTTTTGGGTTTGTGAAAATCGGGATGAATCGGTACAATAGTATCGTGTGTAATGAAATGGGTTATGTTGTAGAATTTTAAACTTTTGAATCCAAGTTGTGTACAAACGCTGCTTGCTGTGTTGGCTATTTGTTCGACGAGTGGGATTTCATGAGTACACACTACGAGCCATTTACCATGAGAATTGCGTGAAAATATCCCAGCACTGTTCAATGTTGGACGTTTATCAGCATCCAACACGATCTCGCGTCCATTAGTTAGTGCGACTGGAAAAAGGAGAATCATTTGAGTTGAATATTTGCTCTCAAACGATATTATTTAGTACTTACAACAATCCTTTTCGTCCTCCTTGAAATCACAATCGATGATGCCGTCACAGCGCTTTTTTAGTGATACACAAGTTTTTGAAAGTGGACACAGGAATTCACTGGACCGGCAGTTATCTGAAGGAGAAAGTTTTGTCTATAACTCATGAGTAGCTCAATGGCTCTTTATAATGAAAAAAAAACCATCACATTGGTGGGTATTCTGATTTGACTCTGCCTGTTTATCCGCGATATACCTTCGAAGAGGATTAGGCCGAGCTTCTCTTCCAATTTGCGTCATGCAACTTTTTGATGTTTTTTTCTTTTCTTGAGCCATGAAGTCGAGACCTTCGGTGTGGTAGACGAGCACGCTGCCAACACCTGCTAATCAAGTTTACTATAATAATGATGCACTTGCATGTTCCTTGTCATCTTGTGTTAAAGCTTGCAATGTCTGTCCTGTCAGGGCTGAAATCCCAGTTGGTAAAGTGCTCGAAGTAAGAGAGACCATTATCAACCGTACCGGCAAAGGACCATCAACATCGATTCCCAAGGCCTTTGGGGAGTGTCCCAATCGTTACAACAACAACAACAACAACATCACCCGTATCGCGAATCCTAATAATCTGCGTTAAACCTTACACTGTCTGTCCTACCAGGGATGAAGTAGTAGCCTAGTCTTGAAGGAAGTACGAGGTAGATGGTATTCTTAGAACGCCGCTGATACCCAATAGCGCTGTCAGTTCTACTGACACTTATATCTTGGTTATGCCCAACCTGTCCAATGCGTTTCACAAGATAAGCACGCTACTGAAGAGAATCGACTTGTCAGACATTTCATGAAGGCAATGTACTCACCTTGGCGAATGTCCCCAAATGAGTTATCGCACCTAATGGATGGGGCGTAGCACTGATACAAGAAGAAGAGTCCCCATCTCTCGCCGATGGCCCTCTGCAATAGAACTAGGCAACCGCGGTCTTCTTAATTCCATCCTTTACATTTGGCCGCCATTGCAGTTTTCCGTCGAAAATAATCCCTTAATGTTTATCCCTACCGGCGCTCTCCCTATAAGGGGACCTCCGAATGTGGGGATCTTATATCTTCTCGTAAAAATAATCAACTTCGTTCAACCAGGATCCTTTCGTTTGCAAGGCAAGGCTTTGACTAATACATACTGACTGTTGTTATTTGGCGATTGACCTCCGAAGAGATCTAGGCCAAGCATCTCTTCCAATTTTTGTAGCGATCCCTTTTAATTTTTTGGAGCTGCATTTAATGCCGACTCCGAAAGGCAGCTGCAAAGCAGGTGAATTTTCACTAAGAAGATTTTAATGGCTGAAATATACCCGGAATGTTTGTCAACAGCACTGCCAAGGTGCGACCCCGCTTATGAAGGCTTTGACCTAATTGAAAAGGCTTTATTCTAAATTTTTAATGTTGCCTCAGGTGTGGCAGGCGGAGCGCGCTATCATCTCACCAAGGCGGCAAAATTAAACTTACCACAATTTTCTTCATCAGTTAAATCTTCACAATCAGATTTTCCATCACAGATGAGGATGTTTAGTGTTCCTTTTAAAAAGTCGCGACAACTGCATGCCTCCTCATCGGTACCATCTTCGCAGTCCAAAATCCGATCACAACGATTTGTTTGTTCAACGATTTGAGGTATCCTGAATGTTATATAAGATGAAAATTGTATTCAATAAATAAGTTTCAATATTACTTTTCAGATCATAGATCATAGATCAAAACAGAGTCATTAAGTGCGTAGTCCTGAGTACATGTATAAGGAGCCCAACTACGTAAAGCAGAGTTGAATTTTTGGTCGTGCATAAATGAGAGCGGAGCTGGATTGCTATTAAGATTAGGATTATCTGAGTTCGGATGCATTATTAAATCCTAGAAATTTTCGCGCGGACTATTCAGCCCGAATGGGTAAAATAAGAAGGAACATAGAGTTCCGTGGTCCCGCTGGCCATTTGTAGACTTCCCTTATACAGAAGGGGAATGAGCTAAATAAACTCTACGGCGAAGCCACTTCCTCCTGTTGGTTGACGTAATGCTTCTGGCTATAAGTGGATGGCAGGTGATCTGCCGAAATAATTATATTCACTAGAGCTCATTTGGTGGTGGTGATTTCAGGGTTTCTGACGTATTAACGTCGCACGTTTTTACATACTGAAGAACCCTTCCTGCTGCAGCTTCATGGTGAATGATAGGGTGGAGTCATCGAGTCAATTCGTGCTTGGATGCCCAGTTTTTACCGGAACTATACAAAAGTATTTCACGCTCGGTTTTCACGAGTCTCCTGAGAGGTCAAGATCAGTCATATTTAAGACTATATCATCCTTACGCAGCGAATTTCTTTTTCATATAATTTAAGCAAGCTTCTACTACTGGCTTAGCTACCACTCAACCTAACCTAACGTGGGTTTCATATGAATCTTAAATAAAAACATATTGATTGGTATATTTATGGGTCACTATCACATGGGAATACTCGGTGAAGGTGAAGGAATCCCAGGGAATGATTTCTAGCGGAACTTTGGCGTCAATAAAGAGATAAATAGTGTTAAATGCTTCCATTACAGATGCCCCGCTCTGAACATGCATTCTTGGAATGAATGACATTGTGCACAGCATTAGCAGTTGCGTTGCAGTAGGTCTGCCCACCTTTTTAGCGCTCTTTACATAAGTTTATAATATGATATGATATTTGATACCCACCTTTGACAAACGAATTTTCCCGGAATGGTTGAAGTATTAAACTTTGGTTGTTTTACAGAAACAGTTGCTATTGTAGTTGCCTCAGTTCTGGCTATTTCGGGTACTTGACTTGAAACAGAATTTATTGTAGAAGACATTACAAAGTCCTTCATGGTTGTTGTAACCAAATTCTGAACATCAAATGGTGTTTGGGATTTTGTATTTGTTGCGCTTGATGACGGCCCTTCAGTAGTGATTTCCGTTGTACTCGATTCCGATGTACTAATCTCTTCTGTTGTATAAATGGCAGTGTTGTCGGCCAAAATTGTGCTTGGACTATCACTAGTAATTTCAGTCGTAGTTGGAACAGTAGAAGATGCAGTAGTTTGAGTTGTCATAGACGTGTTAGTGTCTAGAGTTGACGATTCCGTATTATTCATTACCGTTTGCACTGTACTAGATTTGATCGTACTTCGTTCGGTTGTATCAAATTCGGTAATATTCTCTTTAGTAGTACTACCATCCGTAGTAACTTCTTCCGTGCTTAGCGTTTCTGGCAAACTGTATGCCATTGTATTCATTTGAGTTGTAGTTGTTGCGTCGGTGCTGCTAATTTTGGTAGCAGATGTTTGAAATTCTGTTTCTGTTTCCGTTTCATTCGCGATAGTTGTGACCATTATTTTTGCTTTTTCTCCATCTTCCTTCTTCTCTTCATCTTCAACCCTTTCACGGACTTCATGCCCCTTATCTGATAGCTTGCAGGGTGGTGAAGTTACCACATTCTCAGGATAATAGTCACTCTCCGTTGTTGTTGTCATATTGAAGCTACTACCAACCATATCTGGTATGAAATTATAAAAACAACCAACCTCATCTTCCCCACCTAAACAATCCACCACACGATCACAACGCTTCTTCATGGCTATACAACGTTTACCACCCCAAACACAAGTATATCCCGGACAAAGGATACGGGGTTTTATTTTACCCGAATACTTCATTGCCATTTCAATCCAATCCAAATAAAGTGACACACGCGTATAGGCACCAACCTCACCTGGACGTGCACATCCATTGCCATGACTAACAATGCCAGCCAAATACCATTCGTCTGTATTGTTGACACTGCGACAGAAGAGTGGTCCACCCGAATCACCTTGGCAAGCATCTCGCCCTCCACTTATATCACCAGCACAAACATTCTCGGACATTTTATCGTCCAATTCAATACATTGCTTACGTATTGGTACAACAACTTCACGTAATTGATCGCCTGAAAAGAAGTGCAATTTAAAATGACGATACCTAACATCTTAAAAACGGCATAAAGTTAAGCTTACTTCCAGGCCCTTTCTCCCGCACCGCACCCCAACCTACTGCAGTGCATAGTGTATTTTCTTCTGGTCCCCAAATCCAATCATTGCCAGCTGTACTTCGTCCCATATCTGGTAGACATATTGGTTTTACCCAACGATTAAACATCAACGGTTCATTCATTCGCAGCAACGACAGATCATTCCTCATGCTTCGTCTCTCATAAGCCTGATGTACAACGACATTTGTAATGCTACGTATTTGTGCAGAACTCTCAAAACTTGAACGACGTAGCGTGCCAGCACGAATTTCGTAATAGTATTTGTGGTAGTTAATGACGCAGTGAGCAGCGCTGAGTATCTATCGAAACAAGAGATAAATCGGCTTATTTTCGGTGATGTTATTTATAAGAGCAATGCTTTTTAGGAGTAATGGTCTTCACAAAACCTACTACAACTAACTACCAGCAGACCCTTCCTCGTTTCTCTGCAGTTTAGTCTTATAGAATAATAATTTCAGACTAATCTAAGCCATTGCGTAATATTTCCCTCATCGCATTCCCCTCCAACTGCATTTTCTTTCTTTTTTTGTAGTTTTACTCTTCCTTCATTTTCTTCTCTCAATTGTCTAGACCTTTGCCATGTTCTTCTTTAATCGCTTCTGGTCTTCCCTTCCTTACTGCCCTTTTTCTATTCTTCCATTCTCTCCTATTCTTTCTTTTTTTACCTCGTTGGCTGCCGCACCTCTCCCCCTTTTACTATTAATATTTGAAACCTCCAGGCGCAAAGTATTTGCGACATCAAGGACCGATTTATGCTAAATTGATTCACCGGCCATCTCGTTTCCTCTTATGATACTGTAACGAATTTTCTGCAAATCCTCTTATTTGCAATCCTCTGCTAAGTTCGAATCACTAAACTGTTGAATAAATAACTCCAATTTGTAGTAATGCAAAATGGCCTTTATTAAAGTGCTTCACAATAACACTCAACTGTGCAACGAATAGCTTGCTTAATAACCACACTGATTGATAGCTCAATGAAACTCTGCTATTCAAAATAATACTGCTATTGCTCGCTAGATATCGTCTTAATCGGAACTGCTTGACAACTCAAATCAAACTGAATTCCTTCTTACTCGCTGGCGCCGCTTTTATAGTTTACGCTGCATACTTCTAGGCTCTTCGATTTCCAGAACTTACTAGTTGTTTCGGCTACAAAATCGCCAGCCACAACTACGTGCACAAATTATTGCTCACTCTTGTGACAACTCAGATAAGGTATATGCATGTGTTTGTAGTTTACAGTCTCCCGCACACACATAAGCGTATAAGTAAATTCATCGGTGTGTGACATCTCATCTCTTGCTGCCTTGTATGTAAATGTTGCTCGTCGGAATGTGTACATATGTGTAGACGCAATTATTTATTCGTTTAAGTAGATACATAAAGATTGAATTATTGATGTGAATGTTTGTAGTTTGCGCACATAGGCATATAAGTAAATGCATCTGTGTGTGACATCTCTCTGGGCTGCCTTATATATGTGTATACTTGATTTAATTATTAACGTAAATACTGCTTGGCATGGCCTTAGCATCGCCTTAGTGATGGGATAATTTAGTGATGCTAATATCCGTGACACTGCCCTCTACCTAAGTCTGATCGTCCCGATCAGACAAATCTCTCGATCTAAACGTTGCTAGCCTTTCCAAATGGACCACCTTCATTTTGGTTCGTGGTTTACCGATGGTTTGTATGCGGTACACTACATCGTTGATCCGTTTTACAACTTTGTATGGGCCTTCCCAATTACACTGCAATTTCGGGGACAAACCTTTTTTACGTTGTGGGTTGTATAACAGCACCAAATCTCCTTCCTGAAAACCTTCTGAATTAATCGCTTTATCATATCTGGCTTTCATCTTGTCACTCATAATCTTTGTTCGTTGCCTTATCAGATCATGTATTTCTCTTAGCTCTTCTTCCAAATCACTAGTGGATTTCCTGACATTTCTCTCCGCATTGGCATCTATCCCAAACTTCAAATCAGCTGGCAGTCTAAGGTCATTGCCAAAAATTACTTTTGCAGGGGTTTGGCCCGTTGTCTCATGCACTGCTGATCGGTAAGCCATCAAGAATAATTGTATGCGGGTATCCCATTCTTTATGGTACTTGTCCACTACTTTCCTTAAGTGCTCCTCCAATGTTCTATTGAATCGTTCTACCATACCATCGGATTGAGGATGCAATGCAGTTGTCCGTGTTTTTCGAATGCCCAATGACTTACACATTTCCTGGAACACAGCCGATTCGAAATTCCTGCCTTGGTCAGAATGTAACTCCATTGGTACACCATACCTTGCAACCCAATTGTTTATAAAAACTTCTGCTACCGTTTCCGCTTCTTGATTTGGGATTGGGTATACCTCTGGCCATTTGCTGAAATAATCCATAACTACCAGTACATATTTGTTTCCGCCGTTGCTAGTAGGAAATGGACCGGCGACATCCATAGCGATCCTTTCAAATGGCGCACCTGAGTTATATTGCTTCATCTGGCCATGACTTCGTGTTCTGGGCCCTTTCGCTCTGCTGCAAACCTCGCAGTTCGCAATCCAATCAGTGACCGACTGACGGCAACCAACCCAATAGAATCTCTGTTTAATCTTCTCGAGCGTCTTCGTGATTCCAAGATGACCTCCGCTTGGACCATTATGCAGCTCGCTGAGCACATCAGGAATCCTCTTTCTGGGAACAACTATCAGTTTATTCTTGTATTTACCATCCTCACTCTCCCATACTCGATGAAGGCAACCGGATATCAATTCCAAACTGTTCCACTGTGCCCAAAATGACTTCGCAATGGGACTCTCTGCTGACATCTCTTCTCTGTTTGGTCTTTCATTTCGTTCGAGCCCTTGCATAACACGTGACAGATCTGCATCTTCTAGCTGGCACTTTCTTAGCTGTTCCTTGTCCCATTCATCTGTACATGTTATAGTCATTAGCCGGACATCTATAATGTCTTCTTTAGCCTCGGCTTTTGAACAGTGCTTGCATTCCAAACTACATGGTCTTCGTGACATTGCATCGGCATTTCCATGGGTACTACCTTTTCGATGCTCAATGGAAAAGTCATAGCTTTGTAGTCGCTCGATCCACCGTGCCAATTGTCCTTCTGGATTACGGAACTGCAGTAGCCATTTTAAAGCTGCGTGATCTGTCCTGACACGGAATCGCTGGCCGTAGAGGTATTTGTGAAAATGTTTAACGCACTCTACCAATGCCAACAGCTCTCTCCGCGTAACGCAGTAGTTCCTCTCTGGTTTTCCAATCGAACGGCTGTAATATGCAACTACCTTCTCCTGTCCATCGACCAGTTGTGATAAAACGCCTCCTATAGCATATCCACTCGCATCTGTATCTAGAATAAATGTTGCTCCTGGAATCGGATATGCTAACATTGGGGCAGTGCACAAACGCTCCTTCAATGTTTGGAAAGCCACTTCTTGCTCCTTCTTCCATTCAAAAGCTTTATTTTTTCTTGTAAGCTCATGTAGGCTATGGGCTACGCTGGAAAAATTTTGTACAAATCGGCGGTAATATGTGCACAGCCCAAGGAAACTTCTTAATTCATGTAGGTTCTGTGGTCTTGGCCAATCCTTTACAGCCTCTATCTTTTCGTTCGCAGTGCAGATGCCCTCTGTCGTTACCTTGTGACCCAAATAATTTACTTCCTTTTTAAACAGCGCACACTTTTTGGGACTTAACTTCAGACCAGCGCCAGCTATTCTTTGGAAAACTTCCTCCAAGTTCTTAAGATGTTCATCGAAATTCTTGCCCAATACGATGATGTCGTCCAGGTACACCAAGCATGTTTTCCAATGTAGTCCTTTCAATACCTGATCCATGAGTCTCTCGAAAGTAGCTGGTGCATTACATAGTCCAAAGGGCATTACTGTAAATTGCCAAAGACCATCTCCGACGCTGAAGGCTGTTTTCTCTTTGTCTTCCTCATTTACCTCCACTTGCCAGTAGCCGCTTTTCAAGTCCAGTGTGGAAAACCATTTCGTACCAGAGAGCGAGTCCAGAGTGTCGTCAATTCTTGGCAATGGGTAGCTATCCTTTTTCGTAACGTCATTCAACTTCCGGTAGTCCACGCAAAACCTCATTTTTCCATCCTTCTTCTTTACAAGTACTACCGGTGAGCTCCAGGGACTAGCTGATGGTTCGATGACGCCGCTGTCGCTCATTTCTTGTATAATTTGACTCACAACTTGCCGCTTCGCCAGTGGAACACTACGTGGAGCTTGACGGATCGGCCTCGCATCTCCAGTGTCAATTTGATGTTTCACAACGTTGGTGCGGCCTGGTTTAGAACCATCCTGGTCAAATATGTTCGCGTACTTTAGGAGCAGTTGTTTTGCCTTACTCTGATATGCTTCCTCTAGCCCCTGCGTCCATGCCGTGATGTCATTTGAAAGATTAGTATTACTAGCTGAAACGTGTTCCTGGAGCTGTTCACAGTTAATAACTACTTCAGCCTCTTGGCATCTTCCCAAAATAGCTCCTTTAGTTAGTTTGAGTGGTGAATTGAACTCATTGAGTACTCTTACTGGAACACGTCCATCTTGTTTTGTCATAGCCAGGGTTTTTCCTACAAGTATGTTCAGTGCTGATTTGTTTGCTGCTTCGACAACCCACAATTTGTTTGTCCCACAATCTCCATCAACCTTTGCCCAGATGACTGCTTCGGATTTTGGTGGTATTCGCTGACTCTCTTCCACCAGCACTCGTTTACTGCTGTAGCCTCTCTCGTAGCCGAAATTAAGTGGTACATCCATGTTCTTATATCGCATCGTCTTGCTTTGCATGTCGATCTTGATGCCCTGGTCGATTAAGAAGTCCACTCCAATTATGATTTCATCAACAATCTCTGCCACTATAAAATTGTGTACTACCGTGACGTTCCCAATTGCGACTTCACATGATACTTTTCCTAGAACCGTGCTGTCTTCTCCAGTGGCTGTACGCAATCTTGCTCCATGCAATGGTGTTATCTTCTTGTTGACTAAATCCGCTCGAATGATGGAATGAGATGCACCCGTATCTACAGTCAGTAAACGTTCCTTTCCATCCACATGTCCTCCGACAGTAAGATTGTTTGACCTTCTTCCAATTTGTGAGATAGAGATTATGGGGCATTCAATTGAGGGAGCCAGCTGTCGCCCCTTGCGGCTGACTCGCTTTAGTTTAACGATTGAGTGGACTTGGAGATTTGCTCATCTCCTTCAGCTCTGCGTTTACGGCCACCCACATTGTTGGAGCTATTGGGACCGGTGCTGCAATGTCGTGCAATATGACCTGGGTTGCCGCACTTGAAACATTTAATAACTCCGGCATTTTTCTGTTGTGATCCCTTCAGTGCTTCCAAAATTGTGTCTACCCATTCTGGCCTTTCTACTTCTACACGATGAGCCTTATATGCTGGTTTACTTAATAGGGAGGCAGTTTCCTGAGTCAATGCATGTGATACCGTTTCAGCAAATGTCAGTTTTGGGTTCGCGTATGTAGCTCGCTTCGTTTCCACATCTCGTATGCCATTTATAAAGCTCTGAATCTTCACTCTTTCCGTGTATTCCACGGGTGCATCCGCATTTGCAAGATGAGCCAATCTTTCAATGTCAGAAGCAAACTCCTGCAAAGTCTCGTTAGCTTTTTGGTAGCGGTTTTGCAATTCTATTTGAAATATCTGTTTCCTGTGTTCGCTTCCGTATCGCCGTTCTACAGCAGCCATCAATGCGTCATAACTGTTCCGTTCGTATTCTGGAATAGTCTGTAAGATTTCGGCAGCTGGTCCTTTCAATGCTACGAAGAGTGCGGCAACTTTATCTTCCACATTCCAGTTGTTCACTGCTGCGGTCTTCTCAAACTGTAGCTTAAAGACCTGGAAAGGAACAGAACCGTCAAAGGATGGTGTTTTTACCTTTGAATTACTCGCTGAAACTGCTGGACGATTTAATTGTAACTGCTCCATACGACCCTTCAAATCATCGACTTCTGCCTGAAATTGAGCGATTTTTTCATCCTGCGCTTCCAGCTTTGATGTTACCCTTGCTTCCTGTGCTTCTAACTGTGAAGACATTTGTGCCACCTGCAATGATAAGCGCTCCTCTTGTTCTTCCATCTTTGATGTTATGCGTGTCTCCTGCGATTCCAGTTGGGATGCCATATATGTCTTCTGTTCTTCCAATTGTGATGTTATACGGGTTTCCTGCGATTCCATCTTCGATGTTATGCGTGTCTCCTGCGATTCCAATTGTGATGACATGTTGGTGGATATTTGCGATGACATTTCTGTTATACGTGCCTCTTGCGCTTCCAGTTGGGATGCCAGTTGCGACGACATTGATGCTACTGTCGATGTTTGTGCAGATATTGCAGCCAATATCATGTTCAAGTCTGTGCTGGTAACCGTCTGCGATGTTTCGTTTTTCTCTTCAATTTTTGTTGTTGTTTCGTCCCCATCAGGATAAAAGACAAACTCGTCCACATCAATTCCTTGCGACTCCATTACCTCTCGCAGCCGTGCTTGAAGTTCGATCTTATTGCCGGTTGTATTTAATCCACGGTTCTCCAACTCCTTTTTCAGTTGCTGGATCTTCAATTCACTGAACTTTGCCATGTCCAAGTTGTATTCCCAATCTTCTGAATTTATTCAACAATTCCTCTTCTGACACCAATTGTAACGAATTTTCTGCAAATCCTCTTATTTGCAATCCTCTGCTAAGTTCGAATCACTAAACTGTTGAATAAATAACTCCAATTTGTAGTAATGCAAAATGGCCTTTATTAAAGTGCTTCACAATAACACTCAACTGTGCAACGAATAGCTTGCTTAATAACCACACTGATTGATAGCTCAATGAAACTCTGCTATTCAAAATAATACTGCTATTGCTCGCTAGATATCGTCTTAATCGGAACTGCTTGACAACTCAAATCAAACTGAATTCCTTCTTACTCGCTGGCGCCGCTTTTATAGTTTACGCTGCATACTTCTAGGCTCTTCGATTTCCAGAACTTACTAGTTGTTTCGGCTACAAAATCGCCAGCCACAACTACGTGCACAAATTATTGCTCACTCTTGTGACAACTCAGATAAGGTATATGCATGTGTTTGTAGTTTACAGTCTCCCGCACACACATAAGCGTATAAGTAAATTCATCGGTGTGTGACATCTCATCTCTTGCTGCCTTGTATGTAAATGTTGCTCGTCGGAATGTGTACATATGTGTAGACGCAATTATTTATTCGTTTAAGTAGATACATAAAGATTGAATTATTGATGTGAATGTTTGTAGTTTGCGCACATAGGCATATAAGTAAATGCATCTGTGTGTGACATCTCTCTGGGCTGCCTTATATATGTGTATACTTGATTTAATTATTAACGTAAATACTGCTTGGCATGGCCTTAGCATCGCCTTAGTGATGGGATAATTTAGTGATGCTAATATCCGTGACAATACGATGCACGAACGTGATCCACTCCTAATCAGACTCGATAGATTGATTGCACTTTCGGCAGACTGAGGATGCCCTAGAATACTATATCCGGTTTGATTTGACTTTGTACAATTTGGAAGTTACAGTTCATTCGAGGTCTAAAAACCTATTGGTTTGGCATGTGATCATGTAGGAAATTACCGAAAAAAGACTCATAAGAGTTGGATTTCATTAAACAAGTTCTGAATATCAAAGTGGAATGCTAAAAAGAAGACTTATTCAACTTATGGTCTATAATAGTTGAGCATATATGTAGTTCAAAAAATCTCCAAATGTGAACATATCATGTGAGACAAAACTTTTCATATCAACACTTACCCAATTTTCTGTATAGATGGTCCCACCACAATGGAATTTTCCATCTCGATAAATACCAACAACAAAAGGCCACTGCATTGGAGCACTGTAACTTCCACCCACGATACGTTCGTCAGATACTTCACGCTTCAGTCTGTCTTTTTTTAATTTCACCGAATCAGATAATGCACGAGATCGTTTTTGACGGAATGGAGATTTCTTTCTTTTCTTCACTCGACCGCATGCAGTTGGCGCGCAATCAACAAATGCGGCTTGGTCTTTGAGCTTATCACCTGCGTTCCGTTGTTGACATGATTGAGGAAAATGAGCTTGACCCACGATGGTGGGTTCAATGAAAGGACCCGTTAATGTAATCTCACGAAACGATACTATTGGCTTTGTACTTTGATCTGCTTCATTTTCACAAGCTTCATACGCCCATTTTTCAGCATTATTGCAAACAGGATACCAATCACCACGATAGTTGTGAAAGAGGAAACCACTTGAACTGGAAACGGCATGTGACTGAAAGTGCAAGCAAAAACGAGTATATGGTACGCGAAGTGTACTTTGGGAGCTCTTATGCCTACAGTACTTACCATATGATCCTTTACATCTTTCACAATTATATTGCACTCAAGCTCATCACGTCCATTCAAACAGTTCATAATACCATCACATTTCTCAATCGCACTATAACACATCGATACTGTGGATCGATGAAACTGAGCGTACTTCTCAGGACCATCATAACAGGAATAAGATGCATCCGTACAACCAAAACAGCCCAATTCATCTTCGCCCATTGGACAATCCGCATAGCCATCACATATACGATTGTTGGTCAGACGATCGATACAACGACAAGCTGATTCGTCACTGCCATCATGACAATCAACCAAATTATCACACCACGAACTTTTCCGTATACATTCCTTGCCGCTATAGCAGCCGATCTCTTCGGGCGACTCACAATCGTAGTGATCCGCATGACCCAAATGATCGGGAATACTTGTGTATGAGGCATAAATGATGTCAGTTGACAGATTTTGTGCGCTGGTACGCATTTTAAAGTTGGCATTGGAAAAACTCATGGCATTCATGGCGCCACCTCCACTACCCATCCCTGAGGTGGATGACATTTTATTGCTATTTGCATTATTTTGCATGTAGGTACAAAAGAATTGTTGTTGTTGCTTTTGTGGTGAGGCATTCTTGGAAAACACATTGGCCATGTTACCTTGATTACTGCAAAAATTATAAAAAACTTATTAGTTTTAGCAGCCTCAAATATATCGGCAGCCCTAAAATCACGAATATGTAAAAATAAATAAATATTTACATGGGGCGATATACATGCGAGGATATTTAGGCAACGATTCTTCTCTAATTTGCATCGTTCTACTTTTAAAATGTCCTACACATTGGCGTGGGGGCCTATATGTTCTATGCCGACTCCAAAAGGCATCTGTAACCAGCTTTTCATGGCACTAATACACTAATCATCTTGCAGATATGTTCATCCCCCCATATCTTCCTCTGCTAACTATTTTCCATTTCTCCTTCCTATTTCTTTCCTTTTCACATTTCATTTCTATTCATCCTAAACTCCAACACTCACACTTCCAATACTATTCCCACTCCCACTCTCACTACACTGCCATTCCCAACTCCCACTCTCACAAAATCGACTGAGAACTCACGTTGTGTACACATATACACAGACACACATTCACTTTTTATTTATAAGATGGGGAAGTCACTTACCCTCCCCCGCCTGTAGCGCCAGTTTGTGCAAAGAAGCCAGCTGTCGGTCCAAAACTTTGTTGTGGTACAAAGAAAACACCGTTATTCATATTCATACCCATTTGCGTATTCATAAAATTATTCTGCATGCCTTGAAAGCTTTGAAAACCTTGACCCCACATTGGGCTCTGGTTGACCATACGAAAATTGGCTGGTGTTAGGTAAAAGCAGATCGGTATCGTGGGCATGCCGAAATTGGGATTATAAAGAAATTGCGCTGTTGCCTTCATTGTTTCACCAGTCACCGGAAATCCACCAGGACCGCGGCTTGTAAAATGAGAACTCGGTGGAGGTGTTACATTTGTTGAGTTTCTATAACCGCCTCTGTTGCGTAAGCGTTTAGCTACCTGCTCGCAGAGTGACATAAACTGCATATCTGAAATTAAAATTATGAACTATTCGCATAACCAATGCTGGTTTTGTGTAAAAAACAAAAAAAAACTCACCCTGAAAAGAGTCAATATTCGCTGAATTTAGTTTTGCGCCATTCTTCATCATTTCCTGTACATCTGCTGCATCAAAGGTATCAATTAGCTCGTCTTGTTGCACTAGCGAGCTTTTACGAAATAGTTCCTCCCAAATTTGTGGATCATACGCGCTTGGTACGCTCGTATTTTTTGTATCTAAGGTGACGCTTACTTCTTTGTTGGTCTTAGGTTGGAGTTGCCGCTCAGCGCTTTCAAGCATATATTCTAAACTCGTTGGACTATCCAGAGGATGTTTTGAGCCTTTTCCCTGCAAAACTGATTGTTCATTTAACTCATCCAATTTTGAAGCTGTAGGCTGTGGAGGTGTTGTAGCGCAATCTCGCCCATATGTGATTGTAACACTTGTAAAATTACTTAGTGTCACCGTACGATTCATAACCAAAGTGTGAGTGGACAGTATATCTGGATCTATTGTTGTGTACTCAATGCGCTCGAAATCTGCCAGTACACTTGCAGCTGGCACTCCCTCTCCTGCTATTGTATCATATTTCAGTTTACGTAATTTATCTTCATCCACATCAACACTTTCTGTGACTAGTTTCAGTTCTTGGAAGATATCTTGCGTAAATGTAGCACTATTTTTTTGAGTTGTTGCAGCTTTGTCTTCGCTATCATCATGTCCATCTATAATCCAACTTATTCTATCAGGTTTGTTCTCTGTTGGTTCTTTTGTTGGTTTTGCTGTTGCTTCGGTCACGAGTTCATCTTCGTTTTCATTTTCGTCCAGTATCCAAGTTATTTCTTCTGCAATTTTCGTTGTTAACTCCTTCACTAAAATTGTTTCAGTTGTGCTCTTGAGCTTCATTTCTGGTTTTGCATCATCGTCATGCTGACCATCGATTATCCAGCTAATTTTTTCGGGCTTATCATCGATTGTAGTTTTAGATTTCTGTGCTGCTTCACTTCTAAACTCTGTTTCCAGTGGCTTCGCAGTTGTTAATGGTCTATCCGCAGGCCTCACTTCTTGATCGTTTTCAAAACCATCCAAAATCCAACTTATCTTATGCGATTCATTATCTGTATCCAAATTAGCAGTATCATTGTGATTTTTCTCAGTGCCGGTCTGTTGGAAATCCACACTCGTTTCACTGACTACTACCAAACTCACATTGGTAGGCCTGTATGAGGTCGCTTCTGACATACTATCAGTTCCATTAGGCACTATAGAGGTTGTCGATATTGTGGCGGGTACTATTGTTGACTCCGGTTTAATCGAGCTCACAGTTTTCTCTTTATTTTCCTTTGAAGCATCTTTCATCGGTACACCATAGTCTGGACCATCGATTATCCAACTGTAATATATATGTTTATCCTCATTATTCGTACTCGAATGGTTTTTTCCATCATCTCCTTTCTGCAAGTCTGCATTGAAGCTAGTCTCGGTTGTTGAGCTTACTATCACTTCTTCATTCTTTTTTTTATTTTTCGTACTCTTTTCATCTTTGTTTTGTGTTTTATCCTTCACATTCTCTTTGGAATCGTGTGAAACTGAGCCTCCACTTTGTTCGAGGGCTTCTTCATTTTCATTGAAGATATCTTTCATTTTATCCATTTTTTCACTGATTTCTTTAGCTAAGCTATAAAGTTGTGCAAAGGCCGCCATACATCCACTGCTATTTATCGATTCTTTTTTACAACGAAAGTACTCCTTTTCCAATTTACTTAACTCCAAACGAGTGCGCTTGTTACGTACTTTCGCATAGAGACTATCAAAATCGGGTTCACGTTGTAAAAATATCGGATCCAACATATCTGGCACGAATCTAGCTTGACGATGATGTAAGATTCTCGCACGCAAATGTTGTACGTCTAAGCTTGGGTCGTAATCTTTTAGTGATTCTATCGCATCATTGTTTGAAATGGGACCAGTGGCTGTCTCAAGCTCTATATTTGACGAGATGTGATTCGAATGCGAGTGTTTCCCGTTTTGGTGTTTCTCGTGTTGCGAACTCAAAATTTTAAGTTTATGAAGTTTTTCTAGGCAAAGTTTATAGTTAAATGAATATAAAATGCATAGGTCTTATTCAACTTACCTATTCTATCTAGTGCTATTGCGTAATAAATTAAAGCCATCATTATCACCACCAGCAGTAAGCCCAATACGGCTAGTATACGCGTCAAAACAGTTTTGAAGCATTTTCTTTGAGATCGTGTGCGCTGAATATCATTATCTAATAAGTGAAAAATAAACTGGTATAAGTAAGGGTGCACTCAAAGCCGACGGGGGCCAATTATCCCTTGCAGACACTGCCAGCGGCACCATCAAGACATTGCTTTAGGTGTGTTCAAAATACTGCTCTCAGAACCGCCACGGGTTGTCTTCTTATGTCCCCAGACCACCATGTACATAATGAGGCGAGAATACTCCCCATCAGGGAGAGAAATGAGATGCTAACCAAACAGCTCTTGTTGAATACCTGAAACCTGGGCATCCCAACAGACATCTGATTGATGAACTAACACCGCCCAGGGGCTTAAGGAGTCATCTCCTTAAGCATTATGTGGAAATACGGCACCTGAGAACTCAGCCGTATGAAGCCAAGAAACACAAGCAGGTCCTCAGTGAACTCCACAAACAGGCGTCGGACCTTTATGCCAGGAATTGCCCGGTGAATCCAGTGCTCAAAGAACAATAGAGGAACGCACACTCCCCATGGAAACGCGAGTCACTCTAGCTCAACTTCGATCTGGATACTGTGACAGGTTAAACTCTTACATATCCAGAATCAACCCCGACATACAAAATGTATGCCCTGCTTGCAATGTGTCCCCACATGACACCAACCATCTCTTCAATTGTAATATGGAACCAACGCCTCTAACGCCCCTCTCATTATGGTCCACCTCTGTTGAAACAGCAAGTTTCCTTGGACTCCCGTTAGAGGATATTGATGGAAATTTGTGATCGGCCGCACCTATTGGATGGGGCGAAGCACTGCTACAAAAATAACAACAACAACTGACCTGAGAATCACATATGCTAGCAACGAGGCTTTATATTTCCAATTTCACTCACAAACTGCCATCGATATAATCTAACGGCAGTTCAAGAAACTTGCAGTTTCAATAAGGTCCCTACCATGGGTGTTAGAGTCGTTGGTTTCACATTCCAATTGAAGAGATGGTTGGTATGATGTGAAGACACATTACATGCAGGACATACATACATTGCGTATGTTGGAATTGATTCTTCATAATTTACAGTTTAACTTATTGCAGTATCCAGATCGAAGTTGAGCCAGGGTGACGTGCATCTCCCTGGGAAGTATGATTTCCTCAACTGCGAGTTTCGTGTATAAGACTATGAGAACTGGGTTCGTCGGGCATTTATTGGCATAGGACTTTGCCCAGACTCATCGTGTATAAGTTTGAGTTATCAGGTTCAAACGGCTGAGTTCTTATGCGTCGGATTTCTTCATGGTACTTGAGAACATGCACCTGGAATGTCCGTTCCCTAAATGGGATTGGTGCAGATGCCCATAATGTTCTCCCCAAAGCAAAATCCGACAACACCGCCATTCAAAAAATGCGAAGGACCAAGCAGGGAAGAAAGAAGATTACAAATTGTGACATCTACTGGAGTGGTCATGCAAATAAAAGCAGTTTCAGCGTCGAATTCGTGATGGGAGTGAGACTTTGTAGCCAAGTACTGACACACCTGTCGACGAAAGTCTCGCCGCTAGCCGAATAAAAGCAAAGTTTTTAATATGTATATTAGCGTGGGTCAAGTTTATTGTTGAAAAGACACAACCAGTTTCTGAATCTATGGGTCATACTGAGTAATTTTGTCCATGTAACCATAGGTCTGAAATGAATTTCGAGACTCCCTAATTTTGTTAGAAAATTGTATAACCCAATACGAATAGCGGCTCTCACAAATTAAATACATGAAAATAAATGTCAAATTCGGATTCGGATTGGGATAAACAATTTTCTAACAAAATTATTAAAGTATCCAACGCTTTCGGCGATAAAACTTTATAACATAAACATAAACAAGTGTGACCCATTACCATCACACCCACAAACGTTGAAGAAGCCATCCAAAAGACCAAACTCTCTGAATCAATAGGCCCAGACGGAATAGTCATGCCAATGATAAAAAAAAACCTTGGCGCTGAGCGGATAAACTACCTAACGCACGTTTTCAACCTGTCGTTGAAGTCCTTGTCATTCCCGCCGAACAATGGAAAATGGCAGGGATAATTCCCCTACTAAAGCCTGGTAAACCAGCTAACGAATCGACCGATATCACTCCTTTCGCCAATAGCGAAGATATTGGAAACCGTCCTGCTCTCTCATTTCACGGTGAAACTTCGCCTAGCACAAACGAGCGGTGCCCCTCGTTATGATATAAAAGTCGTTCTTGGCGACTTCAACGCCAGGGTAAACGAAGAACGTGTTTTTGGCCCCACAGTCGGAATGTTCAGCCTCCACAACGAAACCTCTCCTAACGGACTGAGGCTGATCGACTTCGCCGGTGATCGAAACATGGTCATATCCAGCACGAGATTGATGCATAAAAATATATATCACGCTAAATGGCTGCCGACCATGTTGTGATGGAAGGATGACATGCCTCCTGTTTTAGATTTGCGCACGATCCGATGACCTAACATCGACTCCGACCAAAATATGGTCGGACGGGTTCACGTCCGACGATTGGAATCTAAGTGTTCTTTGCCCAGACCACAAGGAAGGGGATTCTGCAAACTGCGTCAACTATCGTGGAATTAGCCTTCTTAATATCGCAGATAAGGTCCTGTCAAATGTTTTGTGTGAAAGACTGAAGCCCGCCGTGGTTCAGCTGATTGGACCTTATCAGTGCGGTTGCAGACCTGGTAAATGTACTATCGACCAGATTTTCACAATGCGCCAAATCATGGAAAAAACCCGCGAAAAGAGAATACACACACATCACCTGTTCGTCGATTTAAGAACCGCCTTCAAAATCACGAAAAGGAGCTGCCTATATGCCACAATGTTTGAATTTGGTTTCCCCGCAAAACTTATACAGCTGTGCAAAATGTCGTTGAACAACACCATCAGCTCAGTAAAAGCGTGCAATTACTGGCGCATGCTGAGGACATTAATATCATCGGTCTGAACGCCGTAAGTTCTGCTTACTTCAAACTGGAAAAAGAAGCGGAAAATATGGGTTTGATGGTGAATGAGGACAAAATGAAGTACCTGCTGTCATCGAGCAAAGAGTCAGCGCATTTGACACGTCCGCGTTGTAAATATAGTCGGCGAGGATTTCGTCGGTAACATTGACAATATTCGCGAGGTGAAAAGACCGGAAAGTCTAGGAAGAAAGTGGTAAATTGTTTACATAAGTTCATCAATGGATGGGTTATGGCCTGTTCTCATTATCGTACAGTCATCCGCGTAGAACACAATGGTAACTCCTACGGGTGGGGAAAGGAGCTTCGATATGTAAAAATTAAAAAAAGCTGAGTATCTTGTTTAATTCTTCCGCGTTTTGATGTTACGTTCCTCAACTGCATCTAAATAAAGTTTTCACTCAATCATTAGATCAAGATATGTATTTCTAAATCGTGAGTCCGAATAACGACCTATGTGAACTAGAGAATTAGAGGCGTACTAGTTGAATTTATAATTTATCATAATTTGTATAAACAATTTGGCAGTTTCATATTTATAAATTGAGTGAAGATGGGATTCCGATACGACCCATGACCCAGGGCCTGAATCGTGTTATACGATCACGTATGTATCTGTCAAGCTTTTCTCAAAAACGATAATACATAGTGAGTCTAATAAGTACTCGTAGCCGCTAATTCCGTATTACCTCAATCCGTTTCATTTCAATGCTATTGCGATTCAAAAAATTAAATTCGATCACAGGTCGTATAACACGATACGGGCCCAGCAAAACAAAATTTTTCGGTTGAAAAAATAACGTTAAAATTATTGAAAAACAAATGAAACAAGTAAAGGTGTCTAAGTTCGGGTATAACCGAACATTATATACTCAGCGTGAGCTTCAATTGCAGATTTCATTTCAGATAAATTACTTTTCTAAATAACACGTGGCACCGCCCGTTTAAAAAAAGTCTCCACATTTCCTCGTACAATAAAACTCGATAAGTGAAATATCATTGATTCAAAACCATTTTTTGCTAAGTATAGCTTATTATTCTAGTCGACGACCCTTTTAAACTTGTTTTATATCTAAGTTAAAAAAAAATAAATGTAAGGCGTGATAACCTCCGAAGAGATCTAAGGCCGAGCTTCTATTCCAATTTGCGTCGTGCTCCTCTTGATTTTCCCTGCAAGGCAGATGAGTTTTCACTGAGAGCTTTTCATGGCAGAAATACACCAGGAGCGTTTGCCAACGACCCCGCTTAGGAAAATTTTCTTCTGTATCTAAGTTGCCGTGGTCTTTAACCGATCCCGTCCTTTTATACTAGAAATATTTTCTGCTATAAGGAAAATATGTGTACACAATTACGATATGTTAATTTTTCTCGAGTTATGGCTCCCGAAACATAGAAAATTGCTTAGTCATAAAAGGGGCGGTGCCATGCCCATTTTTTAAAGTTTGAAGTTTTTCCTATTTATCGTTATAAATCCACTTAGGAAATGAAATACCATTGATATAAAGCTCTTTTTTGCAAAGATATAGCTTATTTTATTCGTCCACGACCCTCTTAAAAATCTTTTATATAAAAGTGGGCGTGGTCCTTAACCGATTTCCTTAATTTTTCTTCAAAGCATTGTTTATAGTAAAGGCAACCTCCCTGCCGAATTTTGTTACGATAAGTTTAACGATTTTTGATTTATGATTAATAATATTTGTAAAATTGATTTTATCACAAGTGGGCGGTGCCACGCCCATTTAAAAAAATGTTTTCATATTTTTATCAAAAGTCTCAATATCAGTCCACACGTCAAATTTCAAAATTCTAGGTGTATTATTTACTAAATAATCAAGTTTTTTGTGTTTTCCAAAATGTTATATATATAAAAAGTGGGCGTGTTGTTATCATCCGATTTCGCTCATTTTCAATACCTATCTATTCTTCGTTCTAGCTATTCTAAGTTATGCTCCAAGAAAGAATTGGAATATATATGCAAAGAAATTGACCGATTAAATACAGTAAGAAACTCAAAATACTGGTGGAGGGTTGCTAACTCGTTAAAAAACCGTCCTCATAGTGTGACTGGTAGTTTGACGCTAAGAGATCTATATAATCATTATACTCAGTTGAGCAGAGCTCACAGAGTATATTTACTTTGATTGGATAACGGTTGGTTGTACAGGTATAAAGGAATCGAGATAGATATAGACTTCCCTATATCAAAATCATCAGTATCGAAAAAAAATTCGATTGAGCCATGTCCGTCCATCCGTCCGTCCGTCCGTCCGTCCGTCTGTCCGTTAACACGATAACTTGAGTAAATTTTGAGGTATCTTGATGAAATTTGGTATTTAGGTTCCTGGGCACTCATCTCAGATCGCTATTTAAAATGAACGATATCGGACTATAACCACGCCCACTTTTTCGATATCGAAAATTTCGAAAAATCGAAAAAGTGCGATAATTCATTACCAAATACGGATTAAGCGATGAAACTTGGTAGGTTAGTTGAACTTATGACGCAGAATAGAAAACTAGTAAAATTTTGGACAATGGGCGTGGCACCGCCCACT
The DNA here is from genome assembly GCF_040869045.1 of Eurosta solidaginis. NCBI lineage: Eukaryota > Metazoa > Arthropoda > Insecta > Diptera > Tephritidae > Eurosta > Eurosta solidaginis. The sequence goes on along the minus strand of NC_090323.1, from coordinate 202,091,969 downwards.
TTTAAAAGAAGGTAATTTAGAAGTTTTGCAAGCTGTAATTTGGCAGTCGTTGAAGATGTCATGATGAAATTTGGCAGGAACGTTACCCTTATTACTATATGTCTGCTTAATAAAAATTAGCAAAATCGGAGAACGACCACGCCCACTTTTAAAAAAAAAATTGTTTAATTCAAATTTTAAAAGAAAATTTAATATCTTTACAGTATATAAGTAAATTATGTCTACATTCAACTCCAGTAATGATATGGTGCAACAAAATACAAAAATAAAAGAAAATTTCAAAATGGGCGTGCCCCGCCCTTTTCCATTTAATTTGTCTAGGATACTTGTAATGCCAGAAGTCGAACAAAAATTTACCAATCCTTGTGAAATTTGGTAGAGGCTTAGATTCTAGGACGATAACTGTTGTCTGTGAAAAAGGGCGAAATTGGTTAAAGCCACGCCCAGTTTTTATACACAGTCGGCCGTCTGTCCTTCCGCTCAGCCGCTAACACGATAACTTGAGCAAAAATCGATATATCTTTACTAAACTCAGTTCACGTACTTACCTGAACTCACTTTGTATTGGTGTAAAAAATGGCCGAAATCCGACTATGACCAAGCCCACTTTTTCGATATCGAAATTTACCAAAAATGAAAAAATGCCATAATTATATACCAAATACGAAAAAAGGGATGAAACATGGTAATTGTATTGGTCTATTGACGCAAAATATAACTTTAGAAAAAAACTTGGTAAAATGGGTGTGACACCTACCATATTAAGTAGAAGAAAATGAAAAAGTTTTGCAGGGCGAAATCAAAAGCCCTTGGAATCTTGGAAGGAATACTGTTCGCGGTATTATATATATAAATAAATTAGCGGCACCCGACAGATGATGTTCTGGATCACCCTGGTCCACATTTTGGTCGATATCTCGAAAACGCCTTCACATATACAACTAAGGGCCACTCCCTTTTAAAACCCTCATTAATACCTTTAATTTGATACCCATATCGTACAAACACATTCTAGAGTCACCCCTGGTCCACGTTTATGGCGATATCTCGAAAAGGCGTCCACATATAGAACTAAGGCCACTCTTTTTTAAAATACTCATTAACACCTTTCATTTGATACCCATATCGTACAAACAAATTCTAGAGTCACCCCTGGTCCACCTTTATGGCGATATCTTGAAAAGGCGTCCACCTATAGAACTAAGGCCCACGCCCTTTTAAAATACTCATTAACACCTTTCATTTGATACCCATATCGTACAAACAAATTCTAGAGTCACCCCTGGTCCACCTTTATGGCGATATCTCGAAAAGGCGTCCACCTATAGAACTAAGGCCCACTCCCTTTTAAAATACTCATTAACACCTTTCATTTGATACCCATATCGTACAAACAAATTCTAGAGTCACCCCTGGTCCACCTTTATGGCGATATCTCGAAAAGGCGTCCACATATAGAACTAAGGCCACTCTTTTTTAAAATACTCATTAACACCTTTCATTTGATACCCATATCGTACAAACAAATTCTAGAGTCACCCCTGGTCCACCTTTATGGCGATATCTTGAAAAGGCGTCCACCTATAGAACTAAGGCCCACGCCCTTTTAAAATACTCATTAACACCTTTCATTTGATACCCATATCGTACAAACAAATTCTAGAGTCACCCCTGGTCCACCTTTATGGCGATATCTCGAAAAGGCGTCCACCTATAGAACTAAGGCCCACTCCCTTTTAAAATACTCATTAACACCTTTCATTTGATACCCATATCGTACAAACAAATTCTAGAGTCACCCCTGGTCCACCTTTATGGCGATATCTTGAAAAGGCGTCCACCTATAGAACTAAGGCCCACGCCCTTTTAAAATACTCATTAACACCTTTCATTTGATACCCATATCGTACAAACAAATTCTAGAGTCACCCCTGGTCCACCTTTATGGCGATATCTCGAAAAGGCGTTCACATATAGAACTAAGGCCCACTCTTTTTTAAAATACTCATTAACACCTTTCATTTGATACCCATATTGTACAAACAAATTCTAGAGTCACCCCTGGTCCACCTTTATGGCGATATCTCGAAAAGGCGTCCACATATAGAACTAAGGCCCACTCTTTTTTAAAATACTCATTAACACCTTTCATTTGATACCCATATCGTACAAACAAATTCTAGAGTCACCCCTGGTCCACCTTTATGGCGATATCTCGAAAAGGCGTCCACCTATAGAACTAAGGCCCACTCCCTTTTAAAATACTCATTAACACCTTTCATTTGATACCCATATAGTACAAACAAATTCTAGAGTCACCCCTGGTCCACCTTTGTGGCGATATCTCGAAAAGGCGTCCACCTATAGAACTAAGGCCCACGCACTTTTACAATACTCATTAACTATCTTTCATTTGATACCCATATTGTACAAACGCATTCTAGAGTCACCCCTGGTCCGCGTTTATGGCGATATCCCGAAAAGGCGTCCACCCATAGAACTAAGGCCCACTCCCTTTTAAAACACTTATTAACACCTTTCGTTTGATACCCATATTGTACAAACACATTCTAGAGTCAACCCTGGTCCACTTTTATAACGACATTCCGAAAAGGCGTCCACCTATAGAACTAAGGCCCACGCCCTTTTAAAATACTCATTAACACCTTTCATTTGATACGCATATCATACAAACAAATTCTAGAGTCACCCCTGGTCCACCTTTATGGCGATATCTCGAAAAGGCCTCCACCTATAGAACTAAGGCCCACGCCCTTTTAAAATACTCATTAACACCTTTCATTTGATACGCATATCGTACAAACAAATTCTAGAGTCACCCCTGGTCCACCTTTATGGCGATATCTGGAAAAGGCGTCTACATATAGAACTAAGGCCCACTCTTTTTTAAAATACTCATTAACACCTTTCATTTGATACCCATATCGTACAAACAAATTCTAGAGTCACCCCTGGTCCACCTTTATGGCGATATCTCGAAAAAGCGTCCACATATAGAACTAAGGCCCACTCTTTTTTAAAATACTCATTAACACCTTTCATTTGATACCCATATCGTACAAACAAATTCTAGAGTCACCCCTGGTCCACCTTTATTGCGATATCTCGAAAAGGCGTCCACATATAGAACTAAGGCCCACTCCCTTTTAAAATACTCATTAACACCTTTCATTTGATACCCATATAGTACAAACAAATTCTAGAGTCACCCCTGGTCCACCTTTATGGCGATATCTCGAAAAGGCGTCCACATATAGAACTAAGGCCCACGCCCTCTTAAAATACTCATTAACACCTTTCATTTGATACCCATATAGTAAAAACAAATTCTAGAGTCACCCCTGGTCCATCTTTATAGCGATATCTCCAAAAGGCGGCAATCTATAGAACTTAGGCCCACGCCCTTTTAAAATACTCATTAGTACCTTTCATTTGATCGCCATATCGTACAAAATAAATTCTAGAGTCACCCCTGGTCCACCTTTATGGCGATATCTCGAAAAGGCGTCCACCTATAGAACTTAGGCCCACTCCCTTTTAAAATTATCATTAACACATTTCATTTGATACTCATATCGTACAAACAAATTCTAGAGTCAGGCCTGGTCCACCTTTATGGCGATATCCCTAAATGGCGTCCACATATAAAACTATGGCCCACTTCCTCTTAAAATACTCTTTAATACCTTCCATTTGATACACATGTCATACAAACACATTCCAGGGTTACGCTAGGTTCTTTTTACAACATGGTGATTTTCCCTTACTTTGTCTCTACAGCTCTCAACTGAGTATGTAATGTTCGGTTACACCCGAACTTAGCCTTCCTTACTTGCTTTAAGATGCTGTTGTCGGATACACATGAAGCACCCTCCATGCAATGGACGTTGCCCTCAGTGATCGACCCTTTTCTCGATGCACCTTTTGAGCTCCGTGAGCTGCAGCTTGTACTCAAAGGTTTGAAAGACAACAACGCTCCTGGCCAAGACCGTATCAGCTATGGGTTTTACAAATATGCGTCACAATCCATCTTAACCGAACTACTTGCTTTGTTTAACTTAATTTTTCTAAAAAATAAGTACCTCATTCGTTTCGCAGCGCTATTATAATCTAACCTTTTCAAAAAAGGTGACCCTGATCTTCCATCCAACTACAGGGGCCTAACACTGCTTGATTCAATTTATACAATTTTCGCTGGTTTGCTGCTGAGCCGCATCAACGCGTGGCTTGATTGTAACAATATAATTACGGAATACCAGGCGGGCAAAAACTATTCAACAATGGACAATCTCTTCAATTTAACTAATATAGTACATTTAAACTTCAGTGCGAAGAAGAAAACTTTCGCTTTCTTTGTTGATTTTTCATGTGCTTTTGACACAGTTCCTCGGAATATGCTTTTTTACAAGTTGGCTCATATCGGTCTCTCCAGCCACATTATAGAGGTTCTGCGACTCATTTATAAAGATACACCAAGTCAGGTATGGTTTGATGGAGTGCTTTCTGAGCCGTTTACTGTCAATCAAGGTGTTCGACAAGGTTGCTTGCTGAGTCCAACTGTTTTCTCTATATATATAAATGACCTAAGTGACAGTCTCTCCGGCGGTGTACAGGTTGCGGACACAACAGTAAAAGCTCTTATGTACGCCGACGATATCGTGCTTTTAGCCGACTCGGCACAAGTTTTACAGAAAATGATAAATGAGCTTTACGAGTACAGTATGCAGTGGGGCTTGAGAGTTAACCTCGCCAAATCTAAAATAATAGTTTTCAGGGAATGTAACAGGTCTCCTTCTTTTCAATGGAATTATGGGAGCGAGATCATTGAAATTGTTAATGAGTACAAGTACTTGGGAGTTCTTTTTAACTACAAATTATGGTACATAAAGCACCTTGCGGCGAAACTGGAAGAGGTTAAGACAGCTATAAATGCTACATGGTTAAAATACATAAATAACCCTCGCATTTGTATATCAAAAAAGATGAAAATTTTTGACGCCGCATGTAGGTCCATCATGTTTTACGGTGCCCAAATATGGGGTGTTGATTAGTTTGAATGCGTAGAGAAACTTCTCCGTTTCTTTGTAAAAAAGTTAATCTCTCTGCCATCTAACACACCAAATTATATGATACACCTAGAATCAGGTTTATGCTCCCTATTCATACATACTTTGCGTACACACATGCTTTATATTTCACGCTGTTTAAGTTTGACTCCAAACAGACTCCCCCGTGTTGTAGCAGAGGAAGCAGTAAGGCAAGGTTCCTCCTGGGTAAAAAAGTAGAAAAACATATTTACGAAAGTGTTAACATGATTCCCCAGTCGGACTTCTCCCACACATCGCTCAAGCTTAGTATTCCAATAGTACTAGAAAAATTGATTCAAAAAGAGTTTGATAACTACACCGAAAGAGCACGCCAGTCTAGGTCACATGACCTCGACTACGGCTTGATTCCTACGGACTCCACCTATTATAATCATACGTATTCTGCGTATGCCATAAGTCTGATCTTCCGGGCAAGGGGTGGGCTTGCTAAATCTTAATGCTAGAACTTTCAAAAACGTTGCTTCCGTAAACTGCTCTATTTGCTGTATATTGGCATATGTCCTAGTGAGAAAGTTTTAGATCTGAAGATGGTGATAAATATCCTTAAAGGTTGTAACTATCATTCGCTTTACGTTTATATAAGTAACTGTCTTAAATATAGAAGTCTTATTATGAACGAATTTTCCTAAATGTTTGTTTAGATATAAGTGATATTAAGACACACAACATTTATTGTTATTGTATAAAAAAAAATTTTATTTATTTTATATCTAGTTCAGGTTAATTTTGCTTTTACTTTTGTAATTCCATTTTAAAAGAAAATAAATAAACTACTACTACTACTATTCTGGGTCCATATAAGCCAAATTTGGTGAAGATATCTCAATATTTACTCAAGTTATCGTGTTAACGGACAGACGGACGGACGGACGGACGGACATGGCTCAATCAAAGTTTTTTTCGACGATGATGATTTTGATATATGGAAGTCTATATCTATCTCCATTCCTTTATACCTGTACAACCAACTGTTACCCAATCAAAGTTCATATACTCTGTGTGCAAAGCACGCTGAGTATAAAAAAATGTTCGAATTTTTGATGAAAATAACGTTATTATGCAGCCATGCGTTTTTTTAGCCTGCGATATCTTGATCATCTTAAAATTTCATATTAATAAAATAGGACAGTAAGTATGCTTATTGTAATTTATATTCTAAATTTAGCTTTATTGGTGCATAAAAATAAAATAATTTTACATTTAATTACAGCTTAACATACAGATAGCTCATATGAATTAGAGATATACGTCGCCGCCGCATAGTGGTCTGGATTTGGCTTTCAGTGGACTGGATTTGGCTTTCAGTGGAAATGAAAAAAATATTAGTTAATAACACAAAAACTTTGATGGGGATTTTTTCATAAAATCTTAAACAAAAAAGTTATAAGATCGCGAGTTCGAATCGAGCTCAAGGCCTAACAATAATTTTTTATCATTATTATTTTTATGATACATTTTTTCTTGAGCTCGATTCGAACCCGCGATCTTACAAATCAGTAGGCCGATATAACAACAAAAATTGTTAATACATCCCAGAGCACGGGGAAAAAAGTGTCAATAAAATATGACACTACGGCTGCATTGCCATCAAACAAGTCCAATTTTCACATCCATTCTGCAACAGATGTCGCAGTGTTGTGAATATCAATTGGCACGAACCAGAATAGAAGTAGGATTAATGAAGACAAACAAAAAACCGCTGTGATGGCTGAATGGTTATAGCAGCGGCGCCTAAACGTTGCCGATGAAGGAATTTAGCAGTTCCCGAAATGGATCTATACAACGAGCTTTGGCAGTTGTCTAAATTTTTTCTTTCTTCTATTCTAATTTAAAAATTTTTTTCAATTAAGAAAAAATTTATCATAACAATAATAATGATAAAAAATTATCGTTAGGCCTTGAGCTCGATTCGAACCCGCGATCTTACAAATCAGTAGGCCGATATAACAACAAAAATTGCAAAAAAGTTATAGGAAATAAAAAAAATGTATGTATGGGAAAAATCACATTTTTACCGTTAACTCATTTTCCTCACAGTTCCTCAAAACTTGATTAATTTATTTATATATTTAGGGTTATATACTATGCACTGTACTCGGTTTCATGTATCGAGAAGGTTCGCGTTTTTTTTTTTTTTTTTAGTATTGCGAATCACTTTTTAATTCTGGGTAATATTTAAAAACAAAAATATTTGATAATTCATATTATACATTTATTTTTCATATTGAATTTACATTTAACAAACAAAAAAGGCTCAAATCAAAAATGTAGCTATTCCAAAAGAGTAATTAAAAAAAATAAATAAATGTAAAGCGCGATAACCTCCGAAGAGATCTAAGGCCGAGCTTCTCTTTCAATTTGCGTCGTGCTCCTTTTGATTTTCCCTACAAATTGGCCGGACGGGACCTACATGTTTTATGCCGACTCCGAACTGCATCTGTAAGGCAGATGAGCTTTCACAGAGAGCTTTTCATGGCAGAAGTACACCCGGAGCGCTTGCCAAACACTGCCGAGGGGCGACCCCGCTTAGAAAAAATTTCTTCTAATTGAAAAAACTTATTTCTAAAATTTTGCTGTTCCTTTGCCCGGGGTGTGAAACCAGGGCATACGGTGTGGTAGGCAGAGCACGCTACCATCACACCACGGTGGCCCCCAGAGAGAGTAATTACATGCAGAAATTATTCGATCGGCCAATAGTCCATGAAATCTCCAAATATACATATAGGTACATGACCAAACAAAAAACTAAAAAAAAAAAACAATTTTTATTATTTTAAGTAAATATTGCGTTTCATATGTAGTATATATATTCGCACCCATTTAAAATTCAGAAACTAAAATATTTAGTTTTCGGTATCATAGTCGAGGTTTTGCGGTAGGAGTAGTAGAGATTTCACTTCTTTGGATATTTCCTCATGCTTACTAGGTAATATCCATCTCCTCGATGAAATAAATGGGTCAGAAGTAACTAACAAATTATTTAAAATGTCCTCATTTGTGGCTTTGCGGCTATAGTTCGACGTAAACTCGAATGGTTTCTCTGGCGTACATCTTGAACTTTTGTACATCTATTGGACACCCACATGAAAGTGCCCCTAATATTGTGGAGAATCTTTAAATGAGATTTTCACTAACACCAATTATAGAGGCGGCAGTTTTAATGTCAGCGAAAAATCCTCTAGCGGTATTTCCATCATCCGTTGTACCGCGTCCTTGCTTTACCACGTCTACCAATAAACCAGTTTCTGAAAGAATTCTGTACCGTTCTCCGCTTTTCTTTCAATTTAGATTTATTATCTCCTTTCGTTATTCACGTTTTAAATTCTAATCGGTAAGATATATGAAGAATACACTCCATAAGCCGAATTCTCGCAGGCAGAGTTGACATCCCATATTTGTAAATGTCAGTATCATCGTCTATGTTAAAAATTAAAGTGAGGTCATTCATCTCTTTTGGGGTAGCCTTACATATGTCACAAGGTTGCGTGGATGTATCACTCAAAATTGATGAAGCTTTTCCATCAATCATGGTTAGTACTAATGAGTGACTGATTTTAACTTTTTCACATTTTGTTTCCGTTAAATTGTCGATTTCGAATTGAATCGCACTCATTTCTTGAGTGATAGTATATTTGTTTTCTTGCACAAATTTGAAAAAAATGGGACGACAAAAATATGTCGAATTCGGAAAATCATTTTCCCAAACAATCTTCTCCTCATAAACTAATTTAATCGGTACCACAATTCCCATTAAAATGCAAGAATCATTTTCAATATCATCACAAGTGCTAATTTTTTGTTTGTAATTGGCTTCACTGGAAGCACAATCAAATCCCCATTTATTTGTTAATGTTAAATTTTGGTATTCATTACCCCCCAACTTCATCGTTTTCAATAGCCTTATTACTGTTAGATCCAAAAGTGATGACAACCATCTGTTAATGTTACATCGTTTTTAGGCACATAACATTTCTGCTTTTCTCCTTGGATTTTATAATATGAAGGAAGTATGTCCTCAGCCTTTTCATGCATACGTTTTCTTAAAATGTTGTATTGCCATTTAGACAACTTCAGTGATAAAGCTAAACCCAAAGCTTCATACGATGAAAATGAGACTTGTTTTTTGTTTTGGAAAAGTAAATTTTTTACTTTATCTACATCTTGAGGATTTTTAATTAAGTATTCAGTTATTTCTAAGACACTCTTATTTCCTGCTGCTTTTAACTGCGCGGCATTTGCATATGATATTTCATCATTTGAACGACTATTGGAGAGCACTTCAATGCGTCTCTTCTTTTTGTTTGTTACCTAATTCTTTGAAAGGTTTTCGAGGAGCTATATTGGTGGAGGTTCCTATAGATTTTTTTGTAGTCAAAAGCTTAGTAGATGTGCTGGTAAACTGGATTCATCGGTAGTTTTTTTTTTTATAATCTGGCCAAGGTACTTGCTTCTGTAACCATTCACTGTTTGTATCTTTAAACACTTGATCTTTGGATCCTCATTTTTCCACCTTCTATGCAAATTGAAGCAGTATTTTGAGCAAGAGGCTTTTGAACTGTTCAAATTTTTACCATTAAGATGTATCAATCTATCTTCTTGATGTATCAAAATTTTGGATTTAATAAAATTGTATAAAAATATATAGTCTTTAATATTGTAAAATTCTTTAAATTTTTCAAATAAATCAGAATTTATCACTAAATCACAATCCATTTCGAAAACAGCGAGTCGTAGATAGTAGGTTAATAAGGTAGCCTTAAGCTAATGACTAATGATTGATTTGATTCTCTGAATTTGAACAACAATCTATTACTTGATTTGTTAAAAATATCGTTTATAGCAAAAAAATATATGTCGCAGGATTAGGATCCTTTATTGCAATTTAAGTTAGTTTGACGCGCACTGCTTATTTTTTGCTCCACTTCCAAAAACTTAATGCCCAAAAACTTCAATAATTTTCTCAACTTTTGTTTCATGGCCTACTATCAACTCTTTGTAATCTTTTTTATAGCAAGTAAATCTAAGCGTCACTTTGATTTCATGACCAACTATTAACTCTGTATAACCTCTAAGATTTGTCGAGTTTTAGCATATTTTGCACAGATTTTTAAAATAAAATTGAAAACTTCTGGGTTAGACCTTGATGCATATTTTTATTGAGAAATAGTAAAAATTATTTTAGTGAAGCCAAAATTGCTGGAAATTGGAAAAAATATCTAGATGTACCATATGCTTGTTAGGGTATGTCGATATGAAACCCGGTTACTAAAAGTGTCATAACTTTTTTAAATTAGGTTTTACGAAAAGATGTTATATAACTATAAATTATCACAGGATACGAAAATGTATCAATTTCGGTCCACTGTGCGGAGCCGCCGATTTTTGTCGTTTTTCGAATGTCAAAAATATCGGCGCGGCGGCGGCGGCGTCCGGCGCGTTACTATATTTTCTACTCGTTTAAAACTATTTAGACCATTATATGTCGAAAATTGGTCAGATATGGTCGAAGTGGTATCAACGGATGCGAATCACTGCCAGTTATAAGAAACTAATTGCGAAATTTAACTATTTCGAACTGTTCAAAAGTTATTTAAAAAACAGGCGCTTTCGATGTCAGCTTAACACGGACTTTTTGCATCGCCCAATTCACCAAGTTCAAAACACTAAGAGAAAAGTTTGATAATAAATTTATATGCTCACTTTGGATATTTTTTTTTTTTTTTCAAAAAATTAGTAATGAATAATGAATTCAAATAAAATGACCCAAGGCGAACATGTTTAAATGGTCCTCAAGTTGTGAAGAAAAGCAAATTACTCCAAAAAGGTGCCGATTTTTTAAAAATTTTCAGAATTTTTTCGGCGAGGGTGTTGAGCAATTTCGCACATACATCGCGTGAACAAAAATGCATTTTGTATGTGCGAAATTGTAACAACACCCTCGGCGAAAAAAATTCTGAAAATTCAGGAAAAATTTTGAGCTATTTCTAACTTGCACATTATTATACTAAAATTTATTGGGCTACAATACTGCATACTCCAAAATTTTCTATAAGTTCTGAAAAAAAATTTGAAAATTTTGAGGATCATTTTTGAAATTTTGATAAATTCTCCTTACCTTTGAATAACCTTTCACATTTTTTTGCATGTGGTTTATATTAGGGAATTTGCGATATTTTAGATGAGAATTATCAATTAAGCTGTGACCATTGCATTTGAGTTTTTTTGAACAAAAACCAAGTGTGTACTTATTTTTGCGAGTAACGTACATTCAAACAGCTGTTGTTTATTTGCGAAACTATACAATAGCGTCTGAAATGTAAATTTTGATTATAACACTCAAGTTTCCCGGTTTGACATTTCCTAAAGTTTGCGGCCCTATCCAAAACTAGTCCCTTGGAGTGAATCACATTGATTTTATGCTATCAACCAAGTTTAAATATCACCTACACGTTACGGCTCCTTTTACGTAAGCACATATATTTACCAGGTTAGTCCTTGTCTTTCGCAGGAATACTCAAAATAGTGAAGCGAAAGCTTTCCCAAGACAGTCGAACTAATGACGATGTGCGCTACTACCCTAACGTAGTGGACAGTCGAACTAGTCTGAAAACTGAAGCTACGCGGTCATCCATAATGAGCTCTTATATCATAAGACCGACTTTAATTCTAAAATATCGTTTTGATTTAACAAAGGCTATTGTAATCAGTGTTTTGAACACAAACGCCTGCAAATTTTGGCCTACATTTTAAAAATTTTATCCAGGGTCCTTGTAAAATTTTAATTATGTAGATGCGCCGAGTATTATACGATTTTTATCCACGAGTTACGCAATGACATCCACTTAGACTGCTTATGATTTCGAGAGCGGCATCCTTGGCCGAATAGTGGCTCTCTAACGTTTCAAGGTGTTTCGTCGGCAGCATAGCGCGACAAAAACATCCGTTAGAAAGTCTCCTGAGCTCCACCAAGAGCTTCTAGGGAAGTGACGTCGACGAAGGCATGAGTTCGAAATCGCAGTCCTATAGCTTCTGTGCTGGCATGCGGTGTTAGGGTAAGGAGGCGTGGTAGCGACTGGTGGTCGGTATTGCTACTGTTCCCACATCGGGAATTGTAGCTCTTAAAACAACCGAAAAAACTGGAGGGGCCCTGTGCCACGAGAGTAATGAGTATTAATAGACCATAAATAGCAAACGTAAGTCTCCTTTGTGCGTGACCCCCAAGGAGCCACAAATGATTTAAAGAAATTGTGTTCGCGACGATTATTAAGAGTTAACCCCAGGTGAAACTACGCTTTGCACGAGATATACGTACAAAAGTGTGACCATTTTATGTATCTCTATTTCTTTTCAGCAGACGCAGCAGTACCAATTCCAAAGATCGGGGTTAGGTTCGAAGCCTCTCTGGAGTAAGTGAACGAGGGACAATCCCTCCGCAAGGAGCTGCTCCTGAAAATTTTTGAACGATCTGGGAGATTTTGATTCAGATCTTTCGGATCTTTCCGAAATGGCCAAAAAGTTGATTTCCAGAAATACATACAAACAAAATCTTTACTAAATATTATTTTTTTTAAATAGAAAAAATCAAGCTTTTTAAAGTAAGAACACCGGCGTGTGTCGGCGCGCCACCCACGCCGCCGCCGCCGATAAAGTGATCGGCGTAAACCTCTAATAGGAATTTATGTCAAAAATCTACAACCTAATTATTAAATTAATTATTGAACCATAACCTAAGACTATGTGCCAATGTGTTGATGGCTTCGAGAGAAAGGAGAAAGATGATGAAAATTTATAAAATTGCGCTAGGCCTAGGCGATTTTGGTATTGGATGAAAAGGTCATAACCGTTTAAACGGTTAAGCACCCATTAAATTAAGAAAAGGCCCGCCAGTTGTCCCTGTTTTAAAATAAATAAAACCAGTTACGAACACCAAGGAAAATAATGTCACATGGTGGGGGTCTCCCCTTTCATCTGCTTGCAAATGCTTCCTCTATTTAATTAAGTGATGGCTGAACTTACAGAAGAAATTTCTGCGCACAAAATTGGTATTTCTTAAAAAAAAATATGCATGCTCCTTGGCACCCGAGGTCGATTTCTCTACTATGATAAGCTTCGAAACAACACAAAAAGTATGATATAACAGTATCGAATACACTAATACTCCCACTCCGATGGAAGGAGCAAGGGAAGAAACATGTGAGACCCTTGATGTTGCCAATTAGCTCCGGTTAGCAAAATGAAGAAGACACTGGGCAGCTTTATTAAACTGTTAAAATCGTGTAAACAGTTATTTAGGTATGTATATGACAACTTTTTTCAACTCAATTTAATTGGTTGTTTTTTTTGAGAGTCGCAGGTTTGGCGTGAAATAGGGGCGAAGGACGGCTGCAAATGTCTTATAGGAGAGATATTGGACTATATGAGAGTATCTTATTTTTATACTCAGCGCGCTTTGCACACAGGGTATATTAACTATTATTGGATAACGGTTGCTTGTACAGGTATAAAAGAATCGAGATAGATATAGACTTCCATATATCAAAATCATCAGTATCGAGAAAAAAAATTGATTGAGCCGTGTCCGTCCGTCTATCCGTCTGTCACGATAACTTGAGTAAATATTGAGATATCTTCACCAAATTTGGTACACTAGATTATCTGGACCCAGAATAGATTGGTATTGAAAGTGAGCGAAATCGGATGATAACCACGCCCACTTTTTATATATATAAAATTTTGGAAAACACAAAAAAACCTGATAATTTAGTAAATAATACACCTAGAATTTTAAATTTTAAATGAGCGTGGCACCGCACACTTGTGATAAAATCAATTTTACAAATATTATGAATAATAAATTAAAAATCGTTAAACCTATCGTAACAAAATTCAGTGGAGAGGTTGCCTTTACTATAAGGAATGCTTTGAAGAAAAATTAACGAAATCGGTTAAAGACCACGCCCACTTTTATATAAAAGATTTTTAAAAGGGTCGTGGACGAATAAAATAAGCTATATCTTTGCAAAAAAAGCTTTATATCAATGGTATTTCATTTCCGAAGTAAGAGTTATAACAATAAATAGGAAAAACTTCATATTTAAAAAAATGGGCGTGGCACCGCCCCTTTTATGACTAAGCAATTTTCTATGTTTCGGGAGCCATAACTCGAAGAAAAATTAACGGATCGTAATAAAATTTTCCCTATAGCAGGAAATATTTCTGGAAAAAATGGACCAGATCGGTTAAAGACCACGTTCACTTTTATATGAAAGATTTTTAAAAGGGTCGTAGACGAAAATAATAAGCTATATCTTAGCGAAAAAGAGCTTTGTATCAATAGAATTTTACTTTCTAAAATCAATTATAACATTAAATTGGAAAACACTAAAAGTTTTGAAAATGGGTGTGGCAACGCCCCTTTTATGACTAAGCAATTTTCAATGTTTCGGGAGCCATAACTCGAAGAAAAATTTACATATCGTAACAAAATTGGGTACATATATTTTCCTTATAGCAGGAAAATGGACGGGATCGATTAAAGACCACAGCAACTTAGATATAAAACAAGCTTAAAAGGTTCGTAGACTAGAACAAGTTTTACTGTAAGAGAAAATGAGGAGACATTTTCTTTAACGGACGGTGCCACGTGTTATGTAGAAAAGTAATTTATCTGAAATGAAATGTACAATTGAAGCTCACGCCGAGTATATAATGTTCTGTTACACCCGAACTTAGACACCTCTACTTTTTTTTAGTGGTTTTATTTTAAAATTTTGTTTTAAACAATTTTTTACTTATTTTTTTTTTTTGTAGAAATATATTTGTTTTACTATTTTTATAAGCATGCTTCTTATTCTTGTTGTTGTCGCGATAAGGATACACCCCGAATGCCTTGGGGAATGTTATCGATGTTGATGGTCCTTTGCCGGTTGCAGATACGGTACGTTCCGTTAGCAAGCACCATTAAGGTACTAGCCCGACCATCTCGGGAACGATTTAGCAGGACCACATGAAACCTTCAAGGTCATCCCACCCTCCCTGAGGAGCTGAGGGTCGGTAGAGCCTCGGTTGTTAAAGAAACAGGATTCGCCGCGGTTGCGCTACATAACCAGACCTGTTAAATTTTAATTAGCATTAGTAAACAATTAATTAGATGCCTATTTTATGGCATCTGATTATGGGCAATAATTATTTCAATTGTTTTCTGAAGGAACAATTACTAATTGATTACCATTAGAAAAAAATCAAAAAAAAAAATTATGATTTTTTCCAATTATTAAAAAAATCTAAAATAATCAAAAGTAATCAATTACGATTATTTTTGATTTTTTTTTTTTTTTGATTATTTTCCGCTTTGTTGAAAGAAAAATTCTCGTTTGTTGCATGCACGGTACATTTTAGGATGCAATAGAAAATCGTAAGCGCTTACCGAGGCGAATATATACATGTAATATATAGGGCGAATAGTATATCGTTATCTTAATGTGAAAATATGCTAAGTCACTTTTTTTGAAAAATTTTATTTTAATGCAGTTTTAAAACTGAATTGAAAATACATCGATCACAAAAAAAATATTTTCATTTTTCATTTTTACGTGCTGTGGGCAATGATGTGTAAATGTGCTAAGTCGTCAGTTGTTAAAAAGAATGTGCTAAGTCAACCTGTAAATAATATCAATCTGAATTACTAGTTCTTTGTTCCCGCATGCTTTGTTGCTGTTGTACTAACGATAACGACACTACCCAATGGCTTTGGGGAGTGTTACCGATGTTGATGGTCCTTTGCCGGATATACATAGATCCGGTACATCCCGGTAACAAAGCACTTTTAAGTTACTAGCCCGACCATCTCGGGAATGATTTATATGACCACATTAAACCTTCTAGGCCATCCCGCCCTACCCACCCCCTAGTTCCATGAGGAACTTGGGATCGCCAGAGCCTCGGCTGTCAATGAAAGAGAATTCGCCACGGTTAGGTGAGGTTGACAATTGGGTTGGAGAAACTATATATTGCGCTGACAACCCCTTGATAGTGTTGCGAACACAACCTCTTGAAATTGGATTCACCTAATTGAGACATGCCTTTGGTGTTTGAAAAATGCTTTGCGCTGACCATAATCTACTTCAATTCTTACATGTCGATAACTACATGCTTTCTCACAGACTAGTTAAAAATAGAAAACAATTCAAGCTTAAACTTATATAAGCTGTTATTAAAATTATTAACACTACTGAATCGATTTGCTAGATGTATAGTCCTAGTTATAGGTTCATTATAGCCATAATTCGTTTTATTACTTATTTCGATAAATAATCTATTATGCCGAAGATGACGCAGTGGAATATTTGGAATGGACAAACTAGATAAATCAGGGCAATTCATGCTAAAGTTTATTACATTATAGGCAAGCATGAGTGAGATAAAAGTTCTTCTGTCATACAAAGCCTGAAGACCAAGCAATTTGTGCCTGCTGGTATATGATGGCAGGCCGTCTGGCCAGTGAAGCGTACGTAAAGCATTTTTTGTAAAAAATTTAGAACTTTCTCAATTTTATAGGAGTTAGATTCATAGAAAAGATTCCATATTATTGAGCCATATTCAAGACTACTTCTCATCAAGGATATATAAAGTGCCTTCAACGTCATAGGGTCTTTAAAGTCACTGGTATTACATCTACTGAACCCAGCCATTGCAACAAATTTTGAAACAATGGAGTCAATGTGACTAGAAAAAGAGAGTTTGGAGTCAAAAATTACACCCAAGCCTTTACCCTCGTGACAGCGATGAAGAGATTTAGCATTTAGTTTGTGGATAAAGTATGTGGCAGTTGTCGTTATGGACTAAGACACAACACAGCATTTGTTTAAATTTAAAAATAAATTATTGTCTGCGCACCATCAGGCAAAAGAGGCCAGATCAGGACCGTTAGGAATCGTTTGACAAATAAATAGTATTTTTTGTGAAATATATATCTTTAGTGTTATATTTCAATCATTAAAGGGGAGGAGTGGTGAGGAAACATATTGAGTATAAAGTGGTAAGTCAGGAGAAAAAATTTGTTTTGAGTGCGGAAATTGTGCTAAGTCATAAAATAGCTGCTGGGTTAGCATACATGATTTTTATTTAACTTTTTCAAAGCTTTTACACTCAAAAGTATTGCAACTAAGGTATCCTCATTCAAAGTTTTGAAAAAAAGAGGTTATTTCAAGAATTATTCATTTTTTTCCGTCTCCTGCAAAATTCGTAAAAAGTGACTTAGCATATTTTCACATTAAGCTAACGATATGATTGATTCAAACATATTCTCCGGTAAGTAAACACATGTGCATTATTTGCTACACTCATTATATAAAATAATGTGGGATCGAAAACGGCTGTTTTTCTAATTGCCAAGACAATATGTAAAAAATGTTGGATTCATAGGTTGGCGTCCAAAAGCTTTTATTTAGCAACGATCCTTTATGGTTTCATCCTTAAATCTAGCCAATTTTGTTATATCCAAAATAAATATGTATATCCACTAGTTTGGATTACGTTATGGCTATGCACTGATTATATTGTACATACAAGTACATTGGTGGATGTAACGGTATATCGTGAGCGCTTATCTAGGCATATGGGTACATATATACACACCTACAAATTATCGTTTCTATAGATGTATCCGACGAATACCTTGCGGGGGAATGCGTATTGTTTTACGACAAAACAATATGTATGAGTACTACCACTTAGGTTGATAGTGTGACGAATATTAGCGACACTAAGTGATACTCACATCACTAGTCTAATGCTAAGTAAATGGAGCCACAACAACAATTAAGCAGGCAGTCACTTGTATCTACATAAACGAATCAATCATTATGTCTACACGTATGTACGTACACGCAGCAGAGAAGAGACGCACAAACATATGCATATATCTAATCTAAGATGCTCCCAAAAGTAGGAAATTATCTGTGGAAGTGTCACTCACATATACACGCGCATATGAGAAGCTATACACGTGCATCTGTAGTTATAATTTTATAGCAGTAACTAAGTAAATTCCGGAAACGCCTAGAAGTATGGAACAAGGAAATCGAAGAGTATAAAAAGCAGCAATAGTAGAGGCACGACAATCAGTTTGATTAAGCACGCTATCTGTCGAGCAATAGAAGTGTTATTTTGAAAGTACTTGAATAAAGGCCATTTTGCATTATTGAATAGTGGAATTATTTATTCAACAGTTTAGTGATTCGAACGTTAGTAGAAGGTTGCAAATAAGCGGAATTGCACTGAATTCGTTACAATTGGTGTCAGAAGAGGAATTGTTGAATAAGTTCCGAAGATTTTGAATATAACTTGGACATGGCAAAGTTGAGTGAATTAAAGATCCAGTAACTGAAAAAGGAGTTGGAAACCCGTGGATTGAATACAACCGGCAATAAGATCGAACTTCAAGCACGGCTACGAGAGGTAATGGAGTGGCAAGGAATTGGTGTGGACGAGTATGTATTTTACCCTGATGTGGAAGAGCCAGCGACTAAAATGGAGGAGAAGATAGAGACTCCGAATCCGTTGGCAAGTGTTGACACTAACGCGATACTAGCAGTGTTGAAGCAAATGTCGTCACGAATGTCATCTCAACTGGAAGAACAAAAGACAAATATAACATATCAGCTGGCCGAACAAGAGACACGTACAACATCCAAGATGGAAGAACAGAAGACACGTATTGCAGAAATCTCGTCAGAAATAACATCTGAAATAACATCGAAGATTGAAGCACAAGAAACGCGTATATCCGAAATGTCGTCGCAAATGTTATCTCAGCTGGAATCGCAGGATAACCGTATAACAGCGAAGATTAAGCACAAGAGGCACGAATATCCGAAATGTCGGCGCAAATTTCAGCACAGATATCATCGCAGATCTCTGCTCAACTGGAAGAGAAAAAAGGACGCATTTCCTCGAAGTTGGAGGCGCAAGATACAAAAATTTTACAGTTTGAGGAAAAAATCGAGACCGAGGTGGATACTTTGAGAGGACGTATCGAGCAGTTGCAACTAAATCGCCCAGCAGTTTCAACGAGTAATCCAAAGGTAAAAACACCATCCTTTGACGGTTCTGTTCCTTTCCAGGTCTTTAAGCTACAATTTGAGAAGACGTCAGCAGTGAACAACTGGAATGCGGAAGATAAGGTTTCTGCACTGTTCGTGGTATTGAAAGGTCCTGCAGCTGAAATCTTACAGACTATTCCAGAGTACGAACGGAACAGTTATGAAGCATTGATGGTCGCTGTCGAGAGACGTTATGGAAGCGAGCATAGAAAACAGATATACCAAATTGAGTTGCAAAGCCGTTACCAAAAAGCGAATGAGGCTTTGCAGGAGTTTGCGTCGGATGTTGAAAGATTGGCTCATCTCGCAAATGCAGATGCACCCGTGGAATAAATCGAGAGGGTTAAAATTCAGAGCTTTATAAATGGAATACGGGATATCGAAACGAAACGAGCTACATGTGCGAACCCAAAGCCAACATTTGCTGAAACGGTATCCCATGCACTGACTCAGGAAACAGCGTCACTTTTGAGTAAGCCCGCATACAAAGATCATCGCGTGGAAGTGGAAAGGCCTGATTGGATAGACACAACTTTGGAAGCACTGAAGGAATTACAACAGAAATATGCCGAAGTTATGAAGTGTTTCAAGAGCGGGTAACCCAAGGCATATTGCACGCCATTGCAGCACCGGTCGTGGTTGTTCCAACTTGGCTGGTCGTAAACGCAAAGCTGGAGGAGATGAGCAAGAGCGAGTCAGATGTAAACATCGAGAACTTGCCCCAGCTATTGAATGTCGTGTGATACCTATATCGCAAACTGGAAGGAAATCGAGCAGTCTTACCGTCAAAGGAAATGTGGATGGAAAGGAGCGTGTACTGACTGTAGATACGGGCGCATCTCATTGTTAAATCTGATCTGATTTGGTCAACAGGAGAGTAAAGTCATTACCTGGAGCAAGATTGCGTACAACTACTGGAAAGTATAACCAAGTCCAGGGAAAAGAGGTATGTGAAGTCTTAATTGGGAAGGTCATGGTTCTACACAAATTCTTTGTGGAAGAGATCGTTGATGAAGTCATATTGGGAGTGGACTTCTTAGTTGACCCTGACATCAGGATCGACAGGCAAAGAAGGAATATGCGCTATGAGAACCTGGATATACCACTTAACTTTAGTTTGGAGAAAGGTTTCAGCAGTAATCGAGTACTGGTGGAGAAGACTCGACAAAGACCACGAAAGTCAAAGGTAAAGGCTAATGGATCGAATGGGCCAAATAAAGCGAAATCAAAAGTACCTGCGAGAGAAACACTGGCATTGACAAAACCAAAGGGGTGCACGGAAACGAAGGAAAGAATTTCCCAAAAAGAATGCGAGGGTAGTTTCAAGCCGAAGCGCACTACTGTTGTGAAACGTGGGAACGATACTGATTATGCAAAGCCAATCCGTCAAGCGCAAGCTCTGCGATGTAGTTCATTGGCAAAAGAACAGAGTGTGAGGGAACGGCCCAGGGTAATGAGTAGTAGGATGAAACACAGGTACGACAAGAACTATAATAAGGAAGGTTTCTTGGAGGGAGATTTGGTACTGCTATACAACCCTCACCAGCGGAAAGGTGTTCCATCCAAATTTTGGTGCAGTTGGGAAGGCCCGTGCAGAGTTGTGAAGAGGATCAGTGATGTCATCTACCGCATACAAACAATTGGGAAACCACGAAATAGAAGGGTGGTTCATTTGGAGGGGCTAGCAGCGGTTAGATCGAGAGATTTGTCTGATCGGGACGATCAGACTTAGTTGGAGGTCAGTGTGACGAATATTAGTGACACTATGTGATACTCACATCACTAGTCTAATGCTAAGTAAATGAAGCCACAACAACAATTAAGCAGGCAGTCACTTGTATTTACATAAACGAATCAATCATTATGTCTACACATATATACGTACACGCAGCGAAGAAGAGACGTACAAACACATGCATATATCTAATCTGAGATGCTCCCAAAAGTAGGCAATTATCTGTCGAAGTGTCACTCACATATACACGCGCATATGAGAAGCTATACACGTGCATCTGTAGTTATAATTTTATAGCAGTAACTAAGTAAATTCTGGAAACGCCTACAAGTATGGAACGAGGAAATCGAAGAGTATAAAGAGCAGCAATAGTAGAGGCACGACAATCAGTTTGATTAAGCAACGTATCTGTCGACCAATAGAAGTGTTATTTTGAAAGTACTTGAATAAAGGCCATTTTGCATTAATGAATATTGGAGTTATTTATTCAACAGTTTAGTGATTCGAACGTTAGTAGAAGGTTGCAAATAACCGGAATTGCACTAAATTCGTTACAATAGCTTAACTTCCAACTGGAGCGATCCTCTAAGTTGCCTTTCATCATCATGATCAGTTGTCTAACCAAAGGTTGTTATATCCCAGATAAATTTATTAAGATATAGACCTGAAAACGAAAATAAAAGATACGCAGGCGTCAAATATATACCAGGCCTAAAAGACAAATACTTTTGATTATTGTGGTGCTACTTGTGTATTTTTCCACTTATATATGTTATAAAAAATTATTTATATTCAATATATTATCTTTAAATTTCAAATATGTAAAAAATTTTCAATTGAATTTTTCCCTTCAATGTTTCTAACTTTCAACTTATCAATAAACATTTTCCAAATAAATATTAGAGGATATAATTAATAATACTTTTATCTCATTGTGAATTGATATAAATGGCGATCCTCCTTATCTGGAATTCCCTATTAGACAATATTAACTACAGAAGAAAATAAAATAATTAAAAAAAATTTTTAAGTTAAACGGTTTTATTGAAAACAATACTTACATGAAATAATAATAATACGAGAAGCTAGAAAATAATTAGGTAGGTCCTAGGTACTAGTCATCACACTCCTTATCAATCTAGGACGTTGATCAGACAATTAAATAAAAGCGTTGGACGCGTGAAATTTCTAAAAATGTGAGGCGTAGCATAACCTGATTAAGGTTCAGTTGGTTTTACTTATGACTATCAATAGAAATATGACGCGTCCAACGCTTTTATTTAATTGTCTGATCAACGCCCTAGATTGATAAGGGGTGTGATGACTAGTACCTAGGACCTACCTAATTATTTTCTAGCTTTTCGTATTATTATTATTTCATGTAAGTATTGTTTTTAATAAAACCGTTTAACTTAAAAATTTTTTTTAATTATTTTATTTTCAAGTTTTTAGTCTTTATTTAATTGCCTATTATTTCTCATTCTATTTAGTTCATTTAGTGACTCATTATTACAAGGACTCTTTCCTGACAATTTGTTACAACCTAAGTCCTCAATACATAATCCTTCCAAAGACTTTACTCGACTCTGCGCCACGTATGTTTGTCCCTCCTCCAACTCCAAAATATTTTGATGTCACTTCTACTGGACTGTATGCAATATTTGTTCCAAATATGAGCCAAATCGGGCATCATAGGTCCATTTCTATTCATGTATGTATTATGTGTTCCAAATATGGACCAAATCAAATCGGACCACAAATACGATTTTTGTGAATATCTCGATCCTTGCGCCACCTAGCGGCGATTTTTTTTTATGTATTATGTGTTCCAAATATGAGCCAAATCGGACCACAAATGCGAATTTTGCGAATATCTCGATCCATGCGCCACCTAGCGGCGATTTTTTTTTTATTATTGCATTGTCATCGGATTCTGAACTATATTCCAAGTTTCAAGCTTGTAGCTTATCGGAAAGTTACTTAAATTTCAATTACAAAATTCGTTCACAACGGCCATGCATGCGGCCGTGCGGCCGTGCATGCGGCCTGCCTGTCAACTCAAGCTAAATAAAACCGTTTAAATATGAGAAGAAGTAGAATTATAGTTCTAAACATATTTTCAACGGAAAATAATTGTTCTTCTTAACTAAGAACGCATACAAATTAGTGAAACAAATAAATACATATAAACTTTGAAACAAATTAGAACAATGAACTAAATAAATGAAAATACAGCAAGATACATATCGACTATATAAGCATAGTGGTAAAATCTTCTTTACTACAAATCATGGTTTTTTTCCAGTTTTGGGAATTGAATGTTCCAATTCCAATAAATGGCAAGAGGACTTTTAAATTGCCTCTTAAATCGCCAGGTTAACAAACGTAAAAGGGTACTACTATACATGCCACATTCAGAAGTGCCTAAGCAGCTAACACATGCCGCAACGTAAATACCCGTCGCACAAAGTTTCCTTTAATATTTTCCTTTTTGTAAATCCAGTTTTAGTCGAAAATTTACAATTTATGTATATAATGCGTCTTGAACTTCTTCACATGAGCTCAAAATATTTAAAATATAGAAAACTGAATTGATTTTTAAAAGTTGCATAGCGAGCATGTCATATCCACATAAGAAAGTTGATTGATGGTCTCAAAAGTGAGCGGCATACACATAAAATGAATATACTTCAATAAAAGAACACAAAAAAAATTCTCAGATACATACTTCACATAAAATAACCTTGTATATCAAACCTAAGATGAATATATATTAATTATATATATGTATATATATATTTTTTTTAATTTATTATTATTATTTTTTTTTAATGCTTAATATATAATATTTATACATATTTTTTAAACTGTAAATTGTTCTTTTTTTCCATTTTTTTTTTTCTTTTGACCTTTTATATCTTAGTATACATTTTTACTTTAATATATACTAGTTATATATATTTTTTTTAAATGTAAATTTTTCATTCTTTTCCAATTTTTATTTTTTTTTTAATTACTTATTAACTTTTTGATTATACATTTTATTTTTATTTTATTAAACATTTAGAAATTAGTTTAAAGTTTAATACATATTTAACATATGCAGCAAAATAAAAGTAACACATACAAAAAATAAAAACAAATTCAAACAAAGCAAAATGCTTACAAGCAAAGCAAAAAACCAATTATTTATATATCTTCTAACTTATATTTCCTATAGTAATATTCTTGTATACATTTCAGCATAAAATAACAACCATAGAACCTTGTCTAACTTTGTCTCATGTAAAAAAGGATAACAAAACATTGTAATTATCCACATTCTTCATATAAAATAATTCACTTAATGTATTAAATTTATTGAAAATGTTATATTTGTTTCTTACTCTATCAAACTTGGTGCAATGGAAAACAAGATGTTCAGCAATTTCTATAGTATTACATACACTACACTGATCAGAAATATTTGCTTTAATTTTGATAAGATAGTCTCTTCTATATGTACGTCCAATTAATAGTCTGTTTAATAGTTTAGTGTCATACGTATTAAAATGAAACTTTTTAGATTTGAACCATGGATTACAAATCATGGTTCAATTATATGGTTGGCTCATCTCATCAGCTGATTTTATTTATTTCATTGCATGGTCGATGGGATTGTCAAAAGGAGATGGCAAACTCAAAATGAAAACAACACATTGACAACATTTTCTTACACATACAAAAACTGCTAAGTTTTATGTTTCCATTCCATACCATCCGCACCAACACCAATACACATATTTTGACAATTTGAACAGACATATTTTGTTATTGTACAGATGAGCCAACCATATAGTTGAACCATGCCACAAATCTAAATTAAGAAAGAGACAAATAAGAATTAAATGAATCTGATTTTTTTTTTAAATAGTGAAATTTGTTTTGAAATAAAATATAAATTTAAAATTTAATAATGCAAAATTAGACTTGATTAAAGGAAAAACATTTACAAAGAATTTTGATAAAAAATTTTAATAATAAAAGATTCTTAAAATTGTATCAAAATAGTGACAAAATGAAACAATCAATAAAAACCTCAACCATTACAAATATATAAAACACCAAATTCTGCATGGTGCGATAGACATTTTTCTTCTATCAAATACTTCAATATAAATAAACAACAATCAATAATTCTTCAATAAATTTAATTACAATCAACAACTAGAGCATACAAATTATTTAAACTCATCAATCAACTATCCCAAATATATAAACAATTTAATGAATTATTTTTATTAAATTATTATGTGCGTGAGTAAAATTTCGATCTTAACACTAAATATTTATTAAATTTAAAAAAAAAATTCATACATTTTACTTAATTTGTCAACTCTATCTCCAGTTTATTTGTTTATGAATATACATGATTCATTTCCTTAAAGAATATAATGGTTTTAACAAGAGCTCAAGAAAATAATATTACTTTATTAGAAGAAAACATGCCACTTACAGATAGTCCAACAACCACATCACAAATTTATCAAAGTCATCTTTCCACATTTACGAATTCAAATCCTATACTTCTCCAGAGTTCAGTGACAACAATAACTACACAAAATTTAACAATTGCAACACCAACAGTTACACGAAATTTTTTCCAACCTCAAATATTTCAAATAGTTCGACAACTCCTTTTGTTGCAATGTCTTCCATTCAAAATAATCAACCAATAAATAAATTTTTAAAATTACCAAATTTTTGGTCTGAAAATCCTGAAATTTGGTTTATTCAGCGGAGGCACAATTTGTTATTAATAATATATGTGATGACACATTGAAGTTTCATAATATTTTAGTTGCTCTTCCGCAAGAAGTTGTTACAAAAATATCAGATGTTATCAATCCTCCACCACTAACAAACAAATTCGAAACAATAAAGAAGATTTTATGTGAGAGATTATCTAAAACTGAAGATAGTCGAATAGAACAACTACTCTCTAATACTCACCTGGGAGATAGAAAACCTTCTAAGTTATATCGTGAAATGAAATGTTTAATTGGTTCTAGTTCGATTGGACCGGCTTTGCTTTATAAACTTTGGTTACGTAAATTGCCTCAACAATTTCAAGCTCATTTAACATCTTTTGATAAAGAAAGTGTAGATAATAAAATTAAAATAGCTGACAAAATTTATGGTCTTTATTTTCAATCGCAAGTTTCTTCAATTTCACAAAATTTTTTTTTAGAACAAAGTATTCAAAATTTAACGCAATTAACTTCTATTCTTTGCGAAAATTTGAATAAACTGACTCTTGATGTTAATGAGTTACGATCCAGATCAAAATCTAATGAACGAAATAGTTTTACCAATAAAGATAAAAGATCATTCAGGGACCGTGCAAACAAAAATAAAAAAAAAAACACTTGTTTGGACTGATGAGTCAATTAAATCCTTTGACTATGTAAAACGTCTTTTTGCTGAAAACACGCTTTTAAATCATTTTGATACAGATTCTATATTATCTATATCTGTTGGTGCTTCAAATGTTGCGATTGGAGCTGTTTTACAACAATCTAAGCACGATACTTTGGAATCTTTGGCTTATTTTTCTAGAAAATTAACTCCTGAAGAATGTAAATATGACAAGGGATGATGGAAAATCGTTCCAATATACATCGTAAATATTTCACTTTTGATAGGGAGCTTTTAGGTATCTATAGGGCAATTAAACATTTCAAGCATTTTTTAGAAGGTCAAGTATTTACAATATACACAGATCATAAACCGTTGACATATGTTTTGAGTTCAAAAACGGAACGATCTCATCGACAAACACGACATTTGGAATATATAGCACAATTTACGAATGATATACAACATATATCAGGGAAAAATAATATTGTAGCGGATGCGTTATCAAGGTTTCCAGAAATGGATGCACTTTCGATTAAAGATATAAATTTTCATACTTTGTATGTTGAGCAAGAAAACGATGAGACTCTTAAAGCTCTAGTGTCTTCTCAAACATCTAAAAATAATTAAAGGCAGATTATCATTCCAATTCATAATTTAAAAATTTGGTGTGATATTTCCGGTTCAATACCACGTCCTTATGTTCCAAATTCCATGAGGGATATAATTTTTTCAAAATTACATTCTTTATCACATCCAGGGATTCGTGCAACTAGGCGTTTAATTCAATCAAAATATTTTTGGCCTAACATGCGAAAGGATATAAACCTATGGGCTGCAAACTGTATTTCTTGTCAGAAATCAAAAAATTCAAGGCACACAAAACCAGCTATACAAAAAGTCGATATACCCAATGATAGATTTGAACATATCCATTTGGATTTAGTTGATCCACTTCCACCATCTGATGGATATCGATATATTTTAAAAATTATTGATATCCCTTCAAAAAACGCGAGTACTCTATAAATAATGTAAGGAATACTCCTTTGGGAGTATAGAACTGCTCCAAATCTAATCTGTATTCATACAAAAAATGTGCTCCAATTAACATTGCGATGTCCTAGGAGAGGAGTAGATGATCCTACTCTCGCTTTGTTTGTGAGTATTCCATAGAGTACATACGTGAGAGTACTTTCCAAAGTACTTTCACTGTAGTACTCCATGGAGCACCCACAGAGGATCATATGCCAAAGTAATAAAAAGGAATTGTGTCGGAAAGAATTATCGAAGTGAATTTAATTTAAAATGAAATAAAGTAAATGAAGAGGGGCAATACAACTTTTATATTTTATACTACGAATATTCTTATGTTATTTAGCATTTGCGTGAATAAAGAAACTAATATAATATGTATACATAAAACCAGTGCGCTGTTGCATTTTATCAGAGTTGCCAAAGTAACATTTTATTATTAGTTATTTGCATGCAATATTTTACTTTTGGCAACTCTGTTCGATCGTCATCGTGTCGTGATCACTGTCGTTAAAAAACGAGCAATGATCGGCTGATCCGTGGTGTGATGGTAGCGTGCTCCGCCTATCACACCGTATGCCCTGGGTTCAACTCCCGGGCAAAGCCACATCAAAATTTTAGAAATAAGATTTTTCAATTAGAAGAAAATTTTTCTAAGCGGGGTCGCCCCTCGGCAGTGTCTGGCAAGCGCTCCGATTGTATTTCTGCCATGAAAAGCTCTCAGTGAAAACTCGTCTGCCTTGCAGATGCCGTTCGGAGTCGGCATAAAACATGTAGGTCCCGTCCGGCCAATTTGTTGGGAAAAATCAAGAGGAGCACGACGCAAATTGGAAGAGAAGCTCGGCCTTAGATCTCTTCGGAGGTTATCGCGCCTTACATTTATTTATTTATTTAATGATCGGCTGATGGTGGTCCGCAAACGCATTGCAAAGGAGTATTGTTAGGTACTCCAACATGATGAAAATGGAACACGTAATCCAACAATTTTTGCAGGGTAGGCATTCAAGATGGCCAGAGGCTTATCCTCTTAGAAATATAACTGCGCATACGGTAGTAAAGACTTTTGTTCAAAATTATATTTCTAGATTTGGGGTTCCTCTTAAAATTACTGTTGATCAAGGTGCTCCATTTTCATCTGTGCTATTTAATGAACTCACTAAAATTCTCGGTTCACATAAAATTCAAACATATGCTTATAATCCACAGGCTAATGGTATAATAAAACGATTTCATCGTCAACTAAAAACCTCAATTATAGCTTCAGGAGATTCAATTCATTGGGCAGAAATTTTACGAATTATATGATTAGGGTTACGTACTGCAGTTAAAGAAGATTTAAAAACATCCCCAGCTTAGTTAGTTTATGGACAAACTATCAGAATTCCTGGAGAATTTGTTGTTTCTACACATTGTGAAAATTCTGCCCAAAACACTCTTAAAGGATTAAGGGATCACTTTTCAACAGTTAGAACCAAAATTTTACATCACAATAAAGATGTGAGCTTTGTTCCAAGATCACTTAAGGAATGTGAATATGTTTTTATTAAAGTTAATCAAATTTCAGGACTCAATCCACCTTACGAAGGACCTTTTAAGGTCATATCAAAGCTCAAAAATACATTTAGAATTCAAAAAGGTAATATTATTAAAACAGTATCAATAAGCCATTTAAAACCTGCTCATATATCATCTAATTTTACAACTGAACCTAAAACAACAACTAAAAAGGTTACTTTTAATATTAATTAATTTTTATAGTTGTTATTTAAAGAATTTACTTAAATTATTTTACTTCTATGTTTTACTGGTGGGGGAGTAAATATGGTGCTACTTGTGTATTTTGCCACTTATATGTGTTATAAAAAATTATTTATATTCAATATATTATCTTTAAATTTCAAATATGTTAAAAAATTTCAATTGAATTTTTCCATTCAATGTTTCTAACTTTCAACTTATCAGTAACCATTTTCCAAATAAATATTAAAGGATATAATTAATAATACTTTTATCTCATTGTGAATTGATATAATTATTTTTGATTTTTTTTTTCTCTTTTTGATTTTTTTTGATCTTTTTCAATAATCGTAAAAAATCATGATTTGTTTTGATTATTTTTTTAATCAATTGAAAAGTAATCATTATATTGGCGACCACCGTGGTGTGATGGTAGCGTGCTCCGCCTACCACACCGTATGCCCTGGGTTCAAACCCCGGGCAAAGCAACATCAAAATTTTAGAAATAAGATTTTTCAATTAGAAGAAAGTTTTTCTAAGCGGAGTCGCCCCTCGGCAGTGTTTGGCAAGCGCTCCGAGTGTATTTCTGCCATGAAAAGCTCTCAGTGAAAACTCATCTGCCTTGCAGATGCCGTTCGGAGTCGGCATAAAACATGTAGGTCCCGTCCGGCCAGTTTGTAGGGAAAATCAAGAGGAGCACGGCGCAAATTGGAAGAGAAGCTCGGCCTTAGATCTCTTCGGAGGTTATCGCGCCTTACAGTTTTTTTTTTATTTAATCATTATAATGGCAAGTAATCATTAAATGGCGTTTAAAGAAAATAATCAATGGAACGGCTAATCATTACCGTTAGTAATCATTATTTAATAGGTCTGTACACAACCCCTTTACCAAATTTGGTATTTTAGTCGCCTCTTACGACAGGCATAACTGCCGCGGATGTATTGTAAGTCCCCGCCCCCCCCCCCCCCCCCCCCCCATGTGTCTTTTTTAATGCGAACGAAAAAAGTTTAGCACATCGTTTTTTTTTTAATATTGCTATATTTCTCTTTCGAACTTTTGTATTGCTTCTTAGTTTCAAAAAATTGCTTTTTTATACCTTTTATACATTTTTCGGCGTTTTAATTTATTTTAAAAAATATTTCTCGAAAACTTTTTATTTTTTTACTCCTTTTTTAATACACTAATCGGGCCACAAAAAGGACTTTATACAAAATTTGTCAAACCTACCATCGGATAAATGCTTTAACTTCGCCATCATTTTTGCTTTATTACAAAAAAAAATAATTTATTAATTATGCATTAAACTGCTTTTATTTCACAGAGTCGATAAAATTTTTTAAATTATTCTTAACAAACCGAATTTGTCTTGAGAAGCTATGTTTACACTTAAAAAAATATCGTAAAATTTTTTTTTTTTTAGTACATCCAAATTAATCATACATATTTTGAATAAATGTTAACATTTGTTGTTATTAGCTGTCATCACAAGGATCAAATTGCATTTTTTTACACATAAAAATGTTCATTAATTCACAAGACACCTTCACGTTTCCAATGAAATACAAAACTCATTGAGCTCTTTTATGGCAATTGATATATACATATGTATATCGATGTGTTTATTTATATATGCATCTATGTAAGTAGTTCACCTTCCAGATATCAACAATTAGAAAACAAATCCAATATTTAAATTCCGACCAACACAAATCGAACACTTTCGTTTGAAGAACGAGACGAGACTGTGACCAAAAAGAGCTCGCAATGCTGCTTTTCAATCATTTCCGTAAGTAGAATAACACTAAAAACCATAAGGGAAGCGCCCCAATTTTTTTTTTATACTCAGTTGAGCAGAGCTCACAGAGTATATTAACTTTGATTGGATAACGGTTGGTTGTACAGGTATAAAGGAATCGAGATAGATATAGACTTCGATATATCAAAATCATCAGGATCGAAAAAAAATTTCATTTAGCCATGTCCGTCCGTCCGTTAACACGATAACTTGAGTAAATTGTGAGGTATCTTGATGAAATTTGGTATGTAGGTTCCTGAGCACTCATCTCAGATCGCTATTTAAAATGAACGATATCGGAATATAACCACGCCCACTTTTTCGATATCGAAAATTTCGAAAAACCAAAAAGTGCAATAATTCATTACCAAAGACAGATAAAGCGATGAAATTCGGTAGGTGAGTTGAACTTATGACGCAGAATAGAAAATAAGTAAAATTTTGGACAATAGGCGTGGCACCGCCCACTTTTAAAAGAAGGTAATTTAAAAGTTTTGCAAGCTGTAATTTGGCAGTCGTTGAAGATATCATGATGAAATTTGGCAGGAACGTTACTTCTATTACTATATGTACGCTTAATAAAAATTAGCAAAATCGGAGAAGGACCACGCACACTTTTAAAAAAAAATTTTTTTAAAGTAAAATTTTAACAAAAAATTTAATATCTTTACAGTATATAAGTAAATTATGTCAACATTCAACTCCAGTTGTTGTTGTTGTAGCAATGCTCGCCCCACCTAATAGCCGCGACCGATCACAAATTGTCATCAATATCCTCTAACGGACACATTGCAAGCGGGGCATACATTTTGTATGTCCGGGTTGATTCTGGATAGGTAAGAGTTTAACCTGTTACAGTATCCAGAACGAAGTTGAGCAAGAGTGACACGCGTTTCCCTGGGGAGTATGCGTTCCTCTTCCGCGAGTTTTGGATACTTTTCTTTAAGTACTGGATTCACCGGGCAATTCCCGGCATAAAGGTCCGACGCCTGTTTATGGAGTTCACCAAAGATTTGCTTGTGTTTTTTCGCTTCATACGGCGGGGTTCTCAGGTGCCGTATTTCCTCAAAATGCTTACGGAGATGACTCCTTAAGCCCCTAGGCGGTGCTGGTTTATCAATCAGATGTCTGGTGGGATGCCCGGGTTTCTGGGTATTTAACAGGAACTGTTTGGTCAGCATCTCATTTCTCTCCCTGATGGGGAGTATTCTCGCCTCATTATGCAGATGGTGTTCTGGGGACATAAGAAGACAGCCCGTGGCGATTCTGAGAGCAGTATTTTGGCAGGCCTGTAGTTTCTTCCAGTGGGTAATTTTGTACTGCCAGCGAGGGATTTGAGGATTTTGTTACGGCTCTGAATTCTCGGAACAATTGCGGCTGCGTGCTCACCAAAATGTAGATCCTGATCAAACATCACACCAAAGATTTTGGGGTGTAGGACAGTCGGTAGCGTAGTGCCATCGACGTGTACGTTCAAAATGGTCGACATTTGGGACGTCCAGGTTGTAAATAAGGTCGCGGAAGATTTAGTCGGTGATAATGCCAGGTTTCGCGAGGCGAAAAAACTGGAGAGATCAGGGAGGTAGCCGTTTATTTTATTGCATAGCGCATCGATCTTTGGGCCTGGGCCTGTGGCCATTATTGTGCAGTCATCGGCGTAGGAAACGATTGTGACTCCTTCCGGTGGTGAAGGTAGCTTAGATATGTAGAAATTAAACAAAAGTGGGGATAGGACACCACCCTGTGGCACCCCTTGTTTAATTCTCCTTGGTTTTGATGTTTCGTTTCTAAATTGTACCGATGCCTGCCGACCACCCAGATAATTTGCGGTCCACCTTTTAAGACATGGGGGAAGGGTAGACCCTTCCAGGTCTTGCAGTAACGAGCCATGGTTGACCGTATCAAAAGCTTTTGATAGGTCTAGCGCTACGAGTACTGTTCTATGGTGGGGGTATTGATTTAAACCGCAATTTATCTGGGTGCTAATGGCATTTAGCGCGGTGGTAGTGCTATGGAGTTTTCTGAAGCCATGCTGATGAGGGGCTAGCTGCAAATTTGCTTGGAAATAAGGGAGCAAAATGGCTTCAAGCGTCTTTGCCACTGGCGATAGGAGAAATATCAGACGATACGACTCACCTATGTTAGCTGGTTTCCCAGGCTTTAGTAGCGGGACCATTTTCCATTTCTCGGGTATGACAGAGGTGGAAAGAGACAGGTTGAAGACATGCGCTCAACTCCAGTCATGATATGGTGCAACAAAATACAAAAATAAAAGAAAATTTCAAAATGGGCATGGCTCCGCCCTTTTTCATTTAATTTGTCTAGGATACTTTTAATGCCATAAGTCGAACAAAAATTTACGAATCCTTTTGAAATTTGGTAGGGGCATAGATTATATCACGTTAACTGTTTTCTGTCAAAATGGGCGAAATCGGTTGAAGCCACGCCCAGTTTTTATACACAGTCGTCCGTCTGTCCTTCCGCATGGCCGTTAACACGATAACTAGAGCAAAAATTGACATATATTTACTGAAGTTCACGTACTTATCTGAACGCACTTTATCTTGGTATAAAAAATGAACGAAATCCGACTATGACCACGCCCACTTTTTCGATATCGAAAATTACGAAAAATGAAAAAAATGCCAGAATTCTATACCAAATACGAAAAAGGGGATGAAACATGGTAATTGGATTGGTTTATTGACGCGAAATATAACTTTAGAAAAAACTTTGTAAAATGGTTGTGACACCTACCATATTAAGTAGAAGAAAATGAAAAAGTTCTGCAGGGCGAAATAAAAACCCTTGAAATCTTGGCTGGTATTACATATATAAATAAATTAGCGGTATCCAACATATGATGCTCTGGGTCACCCTGGTCCACATTTTGCTCGATATCTGGAAAACGCCTTCACATATACAACTACCACCACTTCCTTTTAAAACTCTCATTAATACCTTTAATTTGATACCAATATCGTACAAACACATTCTAGAGTGACCCCTGGTCCACCTTTATGGCGATATCTCGAAAAGGCGTCCACCTATAGAACTAAGCCCCACGCCCTTTTAAAATACTCATTAACACCTTTCATTTGATACCCATATCGTACAAACAAAGTCTAGAGTCACCCCTGGTCCACCTTTATTGCGATAGCCCGAAAAGGCGTCCACCTATAGAACTACCACCACTCCCTTTTAAAACCCTCATTAATACCTTTAATTTGATACCCATATCGTACAAACACATTCTAGAGTCACCCCTGGTCCACCTTTATGGCGATATCTCGAAAAGGCGTCCACCTATAGAACTAAGGCCCACTCCCTTTTAAAATACTCATTAACACTTTCGTTTGATACCCATATTCTACAAACGCATTCTAAAGTCACCCCTGGTCCACCTTTATGGCGATATCTCGAAAAAGCGACCACCTATACAACAACCACCACTCCTTTTAAAACCCTCATTAATACCTTTAATTTGATACCAATATCGTACAAACACATTCTAGAGTGACCCCTGGTCCACCTTTATGGCGATATCTCGAAAAGGCGTCCACCTATAGAACTAAGGCCCACTCCCTTTTAAAATACTCATTAACACCTTTCGTTTGATACCCATATTGTACAAACGTATTCTAGAGTCACCCCTGGTCCACCTTTATGGCAATATCTCGAAGAAGCGACCACCTATACAACTACCACCACTCCCTTTTAAAACTCTCATTAATACCTTTAATTTGATACCAATATCGTACAAACACATTCTAGAGTGACCCCTGGTCCACCTTTATGGCGATATCTCGAATAGGCGTCCACCTATAGAACTAAGGCCCACTCCCTTTTAAAATACTCATTAACACCTTTCGTTTGATACCCATATTGTACAAACGTATTCTAGTGTCACCCCTGGTCCACCTTTATGGCAATATCTCGAAAAGGCGACCACCTATACAACTACCACCACTCCCTTTTAAAACTCTCATTAATACCTTTAATTTGATACCAATATCGTACAAACACATTCTAGAGTGACCCCTGGTCCACCTTTATGGCGATATCTCGAATAGGCGTCCACCTATAGAACTAAGGCCCACTCCCTTTTAAAATACTCATTAACACCTTTCGTTTGATACCCATATTGTACAAACGTATTCTAGAGTCACCCCTGGTCCACCTTTATGGCAATATCTCGAAGAAGCGACCACCTATACAACTACCACCACTCCCTTTTAAAAATCTCATTAATACCTTTAATTTGATACCAATATCGTACAAACACATTCTAGAGTGACCCCTGGTCCACCTTTATGGCGATATCTCGAAAAGGCGTCCACCTATAGAACTAAGGCCCACTCCCTTTTAAAATACTCATTAACACCTTTCGTTTGATACCCATATTGTACAAACGTATTCTAGAGTCACCCCTGGTCCACCTTTATGGCAATATCTCGAAAAAGCGACCACCTATACAACAACCACCACTCCTTTTAAAACCCTCATTCATACCTTTAATTTGATACCAATATCGTACAAACACATTCTAGAGTGCCACTGGTCTACCTTTATGGCGATACCTCGAAAAGGCGTCCACCTAAAGAACTAAGGCCCACTCCCTTTTAAAATACTAATTAACACCTTTCGTTTGATACCCATATTGTACAAACGTATTCTAGAGTCACCCCTGGTCCACCTTTTGGCAATATCTCGAAAAAGCGACCACCTATACAACTACCACCACTCCCTTTTAAAACTCTCATTAATACCTTTAATTTGATACCAATATCGTACAAACACATTCTAGAGTGACCCCTGGTCCACCTTTATGGCGATATCTCGAAAAGGCGTCCACCTATAGAACTAAGGCCCACTCCCTTTTAAAATACTCATTAACACTTTTCGTTTGATACCCATATTGTACAAACGTATTCTAGAGTCACCCCTGGTCCACCTTTATGGCAATATCTCGAAAAGGCGACCACCTATACAACTACCACCACTCCCTTTTAAAACCCTCATTAATACCTTTAATTTGATACCAATATCGTACAAACACATTCTAGAGTCACCCCTGGTCCACCTTTATGGCGATATTTCGAAACGGCGTCCACCTATAGAACTAAGGCCCACTCCCTTTTAAAATACTCATTAACACCTTTCGTTTGATACCCATATTGTACAAACGCATTCTAAACTCACCCCTGGTCCACCTTTATGGCAATATCTCGAAAAAGCGACCACCTATACAACTACCACCACTCCCTTTTAAAACTCTCATTAATACCTTTAATTTGATACCAATATCGTACAAACACATTCTAGAGTCACCCCTGGTCCACCTTTATGGCGATATTTCGAAACGGCGACCACCTATAGAACTAAGGCCCACTCCCTTTTAAAATACTCATTAACACCTTTCGTTTGATACCCATATTGTACAAACGCATTCTAAAGTCACCCCTGGTCCACCTTTATGGCCATATCTCGAAAAAGCGACCACCTATACAACAACCACCACTCCTTTTAAAACCCTCATTAATACCTTTAATTTGATACCAATATTGTACAAACACATTCTAGAGTGACCCCTGGTCCACCTTTATGGCGATATCTCGAAAAGGCGTCCACCTATAGATCTAAGGCCCACTCCCTTTTAAAATACTCATTAACACCTTTCGTTTGATACCCATATTGTACAAACGTATTCTAGAGTCACCCCTGGTCCACCTTTATGGCAATATCTCGAAAAAGCGACCACCTATACAACTACCACCACTCCCTTTTAAAACTCTCATTAATACCTTTAATTTGATACCAATATCGTACAAACACATTCTAGAGTGACCCCTGGTCCACCTTAATGGCGATATCTCGAAAAGGCGTCCACCTATAGAACTAAGGCCCACTCCCTTTTAAAATACTCATTAACACCTTTCGTTTGATACCCATATTGTACAAACGTATTCTAGAGTCACCCCTGGTCCACCTTTATGGCAATATCTCGAAAAGGCGACCACCTATACAACTACCACCACTCCCTTTTAAAACCCACATTAATACCTTTAATTTGATACCCATATCGTACAAACACATTCTAGAGTCACCCCTGGTCCACCTTTATGGCGATATTTCGAAACGGCGTCCACGTATAGAACTAAGGCCCACTCCCTTTTAAAATACTCATTAACACCTTTCGTTTGATACCCATATTGTACAAACGCATTCTAAAGTCACCCCTGGTCCACCTTTATGGCAATATCTCGAAAAAGCGACCACCTATACAACAACCACCACTCCTTTTAAAACCTTCATTAATACCTTTAATTTGATACCCATATCGTACAAACAAATTCTAGAGTCAACCCTGATCCACCTTTATGGCGATATCCCTAAATGGCGTCCACCTATAGAACTATGGCCCACTCCCTCATAAAATACTCTTTAATGCCTTTCATTTGATACACATGTCATTGAAACACATTCCAGGGTTTCCCTCGGTTCATTTTCCTACATGGTTATTTTCCCTTATGTTGTCACCATAGCTCTCAACTGAGTATGTAATGTTCGGTTACACCCGAACTTAACCTTCCTTACTTGTTTTTTTTTTCTTTTTGCTAAACCAACTAAAAATTGCAGTTAATTAATAAAATGCAAAATATTTTTTTTTTGTTATACACGCGGATTTTGTTGATGTTCGCATAAAAAAGTACAACAATATTCGGACATTATCGACCTTTTCATGAAAAAGTTTTATTTTGCACTGAATTCAAAAGAAACACAAAGAACAGATACATATCTAAATACAGAGTTGGGCAATATTCGCATCAGAAGGTAGTACCTGGATGACCGGTGCCCATGGCGTGTTGATACCGTGCCCCGCCTACCACTTCGAAAGCCCTGTGTTCGAGTTGCAGGCAAAGCAATATCGAACAGTTAGAAAAAAAATTTGTTCAATTAAATAGAAGGGGCCGGACCCTCGGTTGTGATTTGGCAAACACTCCGAATGTATTTCTGTCATGAAAAGCTTCGCAGTGAAAATTTATCTGCCTTGCAGATGCCGTTTGGAGTCGTCGTAAAACATTTCCCGCCAATTTGCAAGAAAAATTTAAAAAAATCACGACGCAAATTGCAAGAGAAGCTTGGCTTAAAACCTTTGCGAAGGTAAATCGCACGAACTTATATTTTTTTTTTGCCTTAATGACCAAACTTAGCTAGGCGTAATTTACCTTTTACTTAGAAACTTTACCAGTTATTACAAAATTATCAAGCCATCATTCGCTGCGTTTTGGTCTTATACGGAAATAATTTCAAAGTTCTCATCTGCTCCCTTTTTAACCTTCTCATTTTTCTTCTCTTTCATTTTTAAACGACCACTTTAATTTTACACTACTCTCCTTTGCCCGTCCTCTTTCTTTTCGTCTTCTTTCCGCCCTTCACACTCTTTTTGGCTTTGCCACGCCATGCGCTCCTCCCTTCCTCTTTTGTCTTCCACTCACACTCCCTTGCGCTTCTTACCTTATTGCAGCGACCAAAAGACTCCTCGAAGGTTTTTGGGAGTTTATCGATTTTGATGGTCCTTTGTCAGCTCAGATCCATAGCTACTTTCCAGAAAATAACATCATAAAGGTATTAGCCCAACTAATTCGGGATCGTCTTGATATAATCACGGTGAGGCTTCCAATACCTTCCTTTTCTGAGTAAGTTGCGGTTGCCAGAGCCTCGCCTGCGAAATAAACAGGATTCGTAATACATAGATAAATGAGGTTGACAATTGTATTGTAGAAGCTATAAACTACGGTACACACCCTTGAATCCCTTACCCCTTACCCGACTCCTCCTCCTTCCACGATTCCTCTCACTCCTTCGCCCACTCCTCCTCCTTTACATTACTATTTTTTTTTCGTCTTGCTCTCCACCTTCCGCTTCCCCTACTCCTCCTCCGCTCCTTGACTTTTTTATTTGCATTACTAGTTTTCTTCGTTCTCTTCTTTATCTCCGCCTTCCGCTTCCCCTTTGCGTTGTCAGCAGAACATAATCTTTCCGCGTTTTCTTCTTCTTTGTCTAATGTTCTATCCCTTCACTCTCCCACTTTCTGTCTATTCTTCTTCTTCCTGCTTCCGGTCTTCCTGTACCCTTCGCCCTGCTTCTCTTTTCAACTAACCCCTTCCCCGATCCCGCAATCGATGATGATGAAATATATGTCCCCCGCCCTATTATAACGAAGTTAGAATAGCAATAACCAGATTGAAAAACAACAAGGCCGTGGGCGCTGATGGATTGCCTGCAGAGCTCTTCAAGTACGGCGGCGAGGAGTTGGTAAGGCGCATGCAGCAGCTTCTTAGCAAAATATGGGAGGACGAGTTGAAATGTAAGTGTTCTTTGCCCAGTCCACAAGAAGGGAGATACTGCAAAATGCACCAACTATCGTGGAATCAACCTTCTTGATATCGCATATAAGGTCCTTTAAAGTGTATTGTACGAAAGATTGAAGCCCACCGTGAACCGGCTGATTGGACCTTATCAGTGCGGCTTCAGACCTGGTAAATCTACCATCGACCAGATTTTCACAATGCGCTAAATCTTGGAAAAAACCCGTGAAAAGAGAATCGCCACACATCACCTCTTCGTCGACTTTAAAGCCGCCTTCGACAGAACGAAAAGGAGCTGCCTATATGCCGCTATGTCTGAATTTGGTTTCCGCGCAAAACTTATACGGCTGTGCAAAATGACGTTGAGCAACACCATCAGCTCAGTCAGAATTGGGAAGAACCTCTCCGAGCCGTTCGAAACTAAACGAGGTTTCAGACAGGATGACCCCCTATCGTGCGATTTCTTTAATTTGATCGTGGAGAAAATTATACTAGCTGCAGAACTTAACCGCACTGGAACAATATACTATAACAGCGTGCAATTACTGGCATATGCTGATGACACTGATATCATCGGCCTAAACACCCGCGCTGTTAGTTCTGCTTAATCCAAACTGGAAAAGGAAGTGGTAAAGATGGGTTTGATGGTGAATGAGGACAAAACGAAGTACCTGTTGTCATCGAGCAAAGAGTCAGCGCATACGCGCCTGGGCAACCACGCTACTGTTGGCAGCCATAATTTCGAAATAGTAAAAGACTTCGTTTATTTGGGAACCAGCATCAACACTAGTAACAACATCAGCACTGAAATCCAGCGAAGAATCAATCTTGCCAATAAATGCTACTTTGGACTAGGTAGGCAATTGAAAAGTAAAGTTCTCTCTCGGCGAACGAAAACCATACTCTACAAGTCACTTATCGTACCCGTCCTGCTATATGGGGCAGAAGCATGGACCATGACAACAGCAGATGAAGCGGCTTTGGGAGTGTTCGAGAGAAAAGTTCTTCGAAAGATTATTGGCGATAGCGAGTACCGAAGATTTAATGATGAGCTGTACGAGCTATGCGCAGACATCAACATAGTCCAGCGAATAAA
The DNA here is from genome assembly GCF_040869045.1 of Eurosta solidaginis. Lineage (NCBI taxonomy): Eukaryota > Metazoa > Arthropoda > Insecta > Diptera > Tephritidae > Eurosta > Eurosta solidaginis. Next base: position 202,051,570 of record NC_090323.1, on the reverse strand, counting down.
AACGCAGCGGCTGCGCTGGCTAGGCCATGTTATGCGAATGAAAGATGATGCTCCGGCCAAGAAAGTGTTTCTATCGGAACCCGCCTATGGAAGCAGAGGTAGAGGGCGGCCCCAACTCCGTTGGAAGGACCAGGTGGAAAACCATTTAAACTCCCTTGGTGTGACCAATTAACGCCTCTGGCGGAGCGAAGGAGCGACTGGAGCGCCTTGTTGGACGGCCATAACCGTTTAGAGGGTTAAACGCCAATTAAGTAACCTTTGAGCTGGTGGATTTTAGTCGCCTCTTACGACAGTCATTCTTACCCCCAGCGGGTTAGGGGGTTAGAATATACCAGATTCAAGAGGTTGTGTAACGCAACCTTTTCAGGTCGCCAGCGCAATATATAGCTTCTCCAAACCCAATTGTTAACCTCACCTTCGAGCGGCGCAACCCGTGTCACTAACAGACGAGGCTCTGGCGACCCCAAGCTCCTCATGGAACTGTGGGTGGGGAGGGAGGGATGGCCTGAAGGTTTAATGTGGCCATATAAATCGTTCCCTAGATGGTCGGGCTAGCAACTTAATGGAGCTGTGTTACCGGAGCGTACCGGATATGTATCCTGCAAAGGACCATCACATCGATAACACTACCCAAAGCCTTCGGGGAGTAATCTCATCGCTACAACAGCAACAACAACAACAGTCATGCTTAGCGCGGAATATTCGAAGCCCACAGCTGCCTAGGGGCTCGATATTAAAGTCATTTTTATTTGCCGTTTATTGAGATAAGGATGAAGCCGTTTAAGTGGAACCAAATAAGTACTTTAGGTGGCCAGTAACTAAGAAGAGTTTAATTAATATGACCATATTGCACCTTCTAGGAACTTGGGGTCACCGAAAACACGCCTGCCTGAAGAAACAGGATTTGCCATGGGTAGGTGAGGTTGAAAATTGGGTTGGAAAAGCTAAAAACTGTGACGATGGTTGTCTAGCTCATTAACGCGAGAGTAGCCAACGAGCTCAAGTAGAGCACTTCCATACCCGACGTGTGCTAAACGAGATCCCGAACGAAAGCAAGCAAAGAAGTTCTACACGCAGAGCATCTACATATCGAGTCCCACGTCTTTAAAAAACGAGGAGAAAAGAAGACAAAGCTCGTATACAGAACATTGTTTAGATACATGTGATCATTGTAGCATCAGACTAATTACGATAAGGAAATTTGAGTCAACATTATTATGCGAATACATTTTGCCTAACACTGCCTATATAGAAATAAATTAAACTAAAGCTTAGCCTGAAAATATTGTTAAATCATATGTAGGTGCAAATTTTGCTTTGGTAAGCAAAGGGCATGCAATGCGTTGACCAGTACATAATTCGCCCCCGCTTCAATAAAAAAAATTTGGGGTCATTACGGACATTGCTCTACTTCATATTCGAAATAGTGGAATATTTCAGAGACATGAATAATTTTTATAACAAACATTGATATAATTCAAAAGAGAACTGTCGTGTTTGGAAGCTTAAGATAGATCTGGTGTACTTTGTTACGAGATCGCCAAAACCGTCAGGGCAGTTAATTAAATTAAATCAACTAAATTTTTTTACTTCGTGCGTACACAGATGAGCTTATTCCAAAAAATTAAATAAATATATTTGTGTCCAATTTAATTCCATTTCTCAAATTTATTTCATTGTTTACTAAATTCATACTTTTATTTATAACTAAAATTATGCAAATATAACAAAAGAGAATATAACTTTTTATTCCATCAATGAACTAAATTAAATGCATACAAGAACAATTTGTTATATATAAAAATCAGAAATTATATAACTATAAAAACAAACTATAATACTTCCCAGCAGGTGAAATTTACATACATATTATGTACTTTTACAAATAACGAACATATCAGTATATTTTACTTTTAACTACTAAATTCAATTCATTTGTAAAATCTAGTAAGGCACATTTTAGAGAAAATAATACTTAAAAGTTAATTATCAGTCAGGGTAAATATGTAAATATTAGTTGTCCACGTAGTTTCTAAACTAAACCGATTCCAAATTATTACGTAATTTACGTTGTTCATATAGCTCCTGAATGACTTCTCGAAACAAAATTGGATTTATATTTACGCTAACTTTGAAAAGCAAAAACCAATCTCCAAAGCTTATATTTTCCAAAGCAAGTTCCACTTGTGTTCTTGACATCGGCCGTACCTGTGTACTTATCATTTTCAAACGAAAAGTTCTGCTCGAAATTAAAAATAAACGATACAACAAATTTAAGCCAGCGATAACTGCCATTATAATGAACCAGCACCAAAGAAAAGCAAACATTTTCTCATTTAATATATTTAGCGGTAGAATGCATAATACATCGCGCCTAGTTTGTGAGCCGCCAGGTCCAAATACATTATAGTCACATATAGAAATTTTTGGGAAAACGCGTGAAGTCATACGATTCCAATTGTCCCAATCATAACGTGGTATAGCTGCTAACGCATCGATATATTTAGTCCAGTAATCATTTAAGAATATGTTAAGTAGCAACATATTTAATATCTAAAATGAAGAATTATTTAGAATTTGGCAGCAAGCAGAACAGAAAAGAAAATATAAGCTTACACTGATTATAAAGTTTAGTACCTCACATGATAAGCATTTGATCATGTAGCAAAAATGTATTTCCTTATAGTCAGTAGAAAAATATTTTACCAGCATTCGAAGTCGTTCAACATAAGTGCTTTCCGGTATAAGGGCATCTCCTATATAAAAGCAATTTAATAGGAATTAGTTTAGGGCAAATTCTTTGTAGTGCATATGACTGCTGCAAACATATCAATAAATAAATACAAGGCGCGATAACCTTCGAAAAGATTTTCAGACCAATTCTAAATATTCTCGAGGAATTTTGTTCTCGCGGATTTTTTTATTCCCGCGTAAAAATTCCTCCAATTCTTTTCTCCTAGGGAGAAGAGTAATTGGGGAATAGGAAATTCGAATTTTCGAAGTCAGCTGTTTTGTCAATTGAAATTTCGTTGCGCATTTTTTATTTTGTTTAAAAAATTTAAAAGTTTGATTATTGTTGCCAATTGGTTTGAAATTAAGGAATAAGGTATAAACAATGCACATTATTGCATTTCATGTGGTATTCACTGAAATGAGTAAAGAATTGGTGGCCAACAGAGGAGCATTAGAAGAAGACCGGCTGGATAACACAAATCCTGGAGTTGCCTGCATTCATTCTGCAAAGCAATTTTCTGGCGGCCAAGTCGAGTTGAATTCGCCTTTCGCCATATGCCAAAATCTACTTAAGCCTTCTTAAAAAATCCTTGCGCTATTTCTGGATGGCTGCATCAAATATGCGAAGAGCTCTTCCGTTGCTTATGATATACATTTCGACTTAAAATAAAGAATATTGTGGTTGTTGTTGTTGTATTAACAGTGAGAATAATGAATGTAAATACATATTTTAGCACAAATAAGTATTCTTTCTTAAAATAACCAATTTCGCCTTTGAACTATTTTGATGCATTCCCTTTAATTTAACTAGTGAAATCCCTCCCTCACATACATAATACCTACTTTTCTCCCATAACCGTTTTCCGCTTTTTCGAACATGGTTCAGAATAGGAGGAAAGGGAGAAGTGAAAAAACTCACAAGGAATTGTTATTTAGAATACGAAGAATGGGAGGGGAAAAAAACTCGCACGGAATTTTCGTTTAGAATTGGGCTGTTTTTTAGGTCGTTTCTTTTCGTGTTTCTTGGCGGGACGGAACCTAAACGTTTTACGCCGACACCGAACGGCGCGACTCCGCTTAGATAAACTTGTTTCTAGTTGAAAAAACTTGGGTAAAACTCTAGAACAATGGTCGACTGCTAATACGCGGTCAAAAATATCGAGAGGTTTTAAAAGACGCCTATTAATCTCACAACAATAATCCGAAGACGGAAAATAAAAATTGTATTGCTGTCCAGAGATATTTGCAGTTGAAGTTGGTAATTTCTATGTGGTTGTTGTAATGTTGTTGTGCACTGAAAAAAAATGTTGTGTACAAATGGATTTTGCACGAATTTAATTTTGCACCCACCCCATTGGTGAACCAGCCAGAGTAATATTTTATAAGCGCTGCTGATGGCCGCCAATACAGAAAGATGGTCTGCGTAAAAATACTATGAATCCCACCACCAGTTTCGGAGGGACCCGGGGTGTTTCGTTAATATATTTTGATCGAGTTAAAATTTTTTGTTTCCGCCTTCAGATTATTGTTGTCGAGGTCAATACGCCTCTTTTGACACCTCTCTTGATATTTTTTGGAGCCTATTAGCAGTCGACTCATGTTCTAGACTATTACCAAAACTTGTTTCTAAATTTTTGTTGCTTTGCACAGGTTCTTCGGTGTGGTAGGCGGAGCACGCTACCGCCACACAACGGCGCGCGTCTAACATATACGCGCATATATTGCTAACTTACCGACTTCCGAACATAATTGTTTAAGGCGTTGACCTTCCCACACCTTCCATAAAAATGATGGAAAATAGAAGACGACAGATTGCAACAAAAGTAGCATAATAACCCATTGGTAGTAACGTAAATATATACGTTCTGTAACGCCATGTACCCGTCCGAGAACATTTTCCGCTATATACGGGGATTCTTCTCCGGTCTGTGTACTTATAAATTTGTTTCCATGTGGTATCCGATCATATGTTTCGTAAACGTTGAATACATAAGTTCCCATTGTCCAGCAAAATGAGTTAACATATTCGATGTTATCCACACCGCCTATACATTGTATAGGCTCACCAAAGTACTGCTTGGCCGATAGCAAAAAGGAACAAGTTAAAAGGAAGACCACCGTGCACTTGGAATGCAACGTGAAGACGAGATCATAGATGCGCACAGATTTGAATTGCAAATATTTGGAGAGTGGCCTCACAGCGGCATACATGTTTACCGTTTGTGGGATGAAAATTTCCAAAACCTCTAACACGAAATCGTAAATTTTGTACTAATTTCAAGTTGCGATAAACATATAAACTTTTATTTACAAGTTTCTTATAGAAAACGCGCGGTATTTTGTGTAAAATAATACACTTTTTTTACATCTTTTATAACGGTTTGTTTTGGCGTTTACGACGAATCATGGCGGAACCATACAAGGTGGCAGCAAGGTGACATACAAACATAAATAAAAGTTCCATATACTTTGTTTTTGTAAATTCGATGGACAAATGTCAAAATTGTACTGCGCCGGAAGTTGATGTATCAAATAAAGTAAAAAAGTACAAATCAGCTGTCCCGTGCTGCTACCTTGTATAGTTCCGCCAACTAATCATTGGCATAAGATTGCACATTGTGAATGATAACTAATGCCCTCTTCCAGTGAGTTTTACAGCTCCGGCTCACGCTCAATTCTCACGGAAATGCTCTGGATCATTGAAAGACTTGAGAAGCAGATGTCGTGAAATTTTCGCACACGTGAAATTTGATAAGCAGATGTCGCTGCTGGCTTTCATTTAACTCATACGGCGAAAGGCTAACCAGCGACATCTATATTTGAAAAAGTAGGTTTATTAAAGTCATCGTTGCCAAACTAAAAAGAAGTAATTAAGAAATTATCTGGCTCACAAATTGAACCAGACTTCTATCTGGACTTACCTGGCTCAAATCGTTGTTGTTCCATTTACATGCAAAATTAATTATCTGGCTCAGGATTTTGCCACCGGATGATGTTTTAAGTGTGATATCTTATCTGTCAAATGCCTGAGAGGATGTTCAATATGGCTACTTTTTAGCATTTTGACAGGGTGTTCAATATGGTGGCGGCTATCTTCAGCGTGTGATAGAAAGAGATACAGAATGAGACAGCGATAGTCAAATACAAATCAGGTGATCCAATCACTTTGGAATTTTGACGTTTATGCAGAAGATATCACACTTAGTTATCATTCACAATGATTGCGCATGTAAACAAAAGATTAGCTATTTTTATGGGAAATTTTTACGTCATTTTCCTTTAGTTCTTGTTTTTTCTCTCTTTCTTTCATTCGCTCAAGCAGTCAAGTGTGACGTAGATGAGCAGAACGAATCAATTTTAAACCCGTGAACTCGCAATCTTCATGTGTGATTTGTGGTTCCGCCATGCGACGAATGCATTTCGCCCGGATATCATCTACTACCATTACCCTGCAAAAATTGTTGGATTACGTGTTCCATTTTCTTCAATACTCCTTTGCAATGCGTTTGCGGACCCCATCAGCCGATCATTGCTCGTTTTTTAACGACAGCGACCGCGACACGATGACCTTCGAACAGAGTTGCCAAAAGTAAAATATTGCATGCAAATAACTAATAATAAAATTTTACTTTGGCAACTCTGATAAACGCAACAGCGCACTGGTTTTATGTGTACATATTAGCTATCATCCGGTGGGAAAATCATGAGCCAGATAAATAATGTTGCATGTAAATGCAATAACGATTTGAGCCAGATTAATCCAGATAGATGGTTCAATTTGTGAGCCAGATAATTTGTTAATTACTTCTTTTTAGGTTGGCAACGCGGCCTTTAATATACATACTTTTTCAAAAATAGATGTCGCTGCTTAGCCTTTCGCCGTATGAGTTAAACGAAAAACAGCAGCGACATCTGCCTATCTCATTTCACGTGTGCGAAAATTTCACGACATCTGCTTCTCAAGTCTCTCAATGATCCAGAGCATTCCCGTGAGAATTGAGCGTGAGCCGGAGCTGTAAAACTCACTGAAAGACGGCAATTATATTAGTTTCTTTATTCACGTATGCGTATGCGTATTATATTAGTTTCTTTATTCACGCAAATGCTAAATAACATAAGAATATTCGTAGTATAAAATATAAAAGTTGTATTGCCCCTCTTTATTTACTTTCATTTTAAATTAAATTCACTTCGATAATTCTTTCCGACACAATTCCTCTTTAGTACTTTGGCATATGATCCTCTGTGGGTGCTCCTTGAAGTACTACAGTGAAAGTACTTTGGAAAGTACTCTCAAGTATGTATACTCTATGGATACTCAAAAACAAAGCGAGAGTGGGATCACCTACTCCTCTCCTAGGACATCGCAATGTTAATTGGAGCACATTTTTTGTATGAATACAGATTAGATTTGGAGCAGTCCTATACTCCCAAAGGAGTATTCCATACATTATTTATAGAGTACTCGCGTTTTTTGAAGGGTAGTGATGTTTGCCATAATAATAAATAATTTTGCATATAAATGCAACAACAACGATTTGAGCCAGATAACCCTTCTTCATGTTGGAGTACTCTAACAATACTCCTTTGCAATGCGTTTGCGGACCACCATCAGCCGATCATTGCTCGTTTTTAACGACAGTGATCACGACACGATGACGATCGAACAGAGTTGCCAAAAGTAAAATATTGCATGCAAATAACTGATAATAAAATTTTACTATGGCAACTCTGATAAAATGCAACCGCGCACTGGTTTTATGTATACATTCTACAGTTATTTATAGAGAAATATTAGGTTCTTTATTCACGCAAATGCTAAATAACATAAGAATATTCGTAGTATAAAATATAAAAGTTGTATTGCCCCTCTTCATTTATTCTCATTTTAAATTAAATTCACTTCGATAATACTCTAAGACCCAATTCCTCTTTAGTACTTTGGCATATGATCCTCTGTGGGTTCTCCATGTAGTACTACAGTGAAAGTACTTTGGACAGTACTCTTACGTATGTACTCTATGGAATACCCACAACCAAAGCGAGAGTGGGATCACCTAAATTAAAAAATTTTTTTTAAATGAGTACCGCCCACTTGTGATAAAATCAATTTTACATATATTATTAATCATAAATCTCAAATCGGCAGAGTGGTTGCCTTTACTATAAGGATTGCTATGAAGAAAAATTACCGAAATCGGTTAAGGACCACGCCCACTTTTATACAAAAGATTTTTAAAAGGGTCATGGACGAATAAAATAAGCTATATGTTTGCAAAAAAAGAGCTTTATATCAATGGTATTTCATTTCCCAAGTGGATTTATAACAATAGATATGAAAAATTTTAAATTTAAAAAAAGGGGGTGGCACCACCCCTTTTATGACTAAGCAATTTTCTATGTTTCGGGAGCCATAACTCGAAGAAAAATTAATGAATCGTAATAAAATTGGGTGCACAGATTTTCCCTATAGCAGGAAATATTTCTAGGAAAAATGGACGAGATCGGTTAAAGACCACGCCCCCTTATAAACAAAGATTTTTAAAAGGGTCGTAGACGAAAATAATAAGCTATATCTTAGCGAAAAAGAACTTTGTATCAATAGAATTTTACCTTTTAAATTGAATTATAACATTAAATTGGAAAACACTAAAATTTTTTAAAATGGGTGTGGCACCGCCCCTTTTATGACCAAGCAATTTTCTATGTTTCGGGAGCAATAACTCGAAGAAAAATTAACGGATCGTAATTAAATTGGGTACACAAATTTCCCCTATAGTCGAAGGTATGCCTAGTAAAATCGGTTAAAGACCACGGCAACTTAGATATAAAAAAGTTTAAAAGGATCGTAGACCACAATCATGTGATTTTAAAATTTGTTTAAAAATCAAAAAACCATCATGGCCGCCAAGAAGAGTAAATGGTTTTACCTATTAATATTTATACCATGCAAAAAATTGTTGGTTTGACATCTGTATCTATTCTGTTTGGTTTCTGTATAATAATGTAACATAAGTTGTGTTTTTTTTTTCACGACTATATACGTTTACGCTTAAACTTTATATGGACTTCTAAGCGACAAACTTTAAATACACCTCTGAAATTGCTACGCATAAAATTAGTACTACTAAATTTCAATACGCATTATACTCAGATGTAACTGAAATATGTATCCACGTTTCACCCTCTGCACTAATTCCATGTATTCTATGCGCGTCCACTATCTATCACAACTGATTCAGCTATATGTTATACACAGAAATACAACAGAGGGTTGTGTCTCCGCTTTTCGGTACACCCTGTAGTTGTAGCTAGTTGTTTAACGACTGCCGCTAGATGGGTCTTCAAAGCATTATCTAAGCGAGGATAGGCGTTTTTTTACGTATACGTTTCGTTTGCTAATAAACGGAAAAATTGTATTCCGCTGAGTCACCCTATCACACACTATTATGAAATAATTTTTTGTTAGCACCCGGCGTAGAACAGCTGTACAGAAACTCCTTTTTGCGGAAGTGAGCAGCTCATTACTGTGTTACCGTTAAATGTATAGTTCCATCTCAAAGTAAAATAAAATTTATTAACAATTTGAAATAAGTTAGTTTGAACGATTTCTGTATAATCAAATGCATTAAATTGTTTAACTATGCGGTTGTTGGATGAAAGAGTTACATTGACGATTCAGGTAAACGAATTTGATGCACAATTCACTATCTATTGATTTTTCATACGATCTCATGTACTTCCTTGTCTCATTTTGCGGAACAGTTTAGCTACAATGCTTCATATGGATTATCCAAATCAAGTTATTTATGCACCCTTAAATCAAATGGTTACTGATTCCGATGAAGAATCTGAGGAGGAAATTCATAATAGCACAAAACATCCACAACATCAAATATACCATCAACAACATCTACAACAACCACAACAGGTGAAACAAAACGGAAGTGTTAGTATTGGGAAAAAAGAGCCACCCAAGAGTCTTGCGTTTCGCCAACATAAAACCAATTTTAACACAGTGCATTTTACAAAGAGTAATACAACCGCAAATGTGGGTATGTAAATATGTACTTAATAAGTATCTAAATATCTATTAGACCCTCGTTTCGTTTACAGTGCCAAGAAAACTTTGTTATAAAATTTTGTAGTGCCCTAGGATCATAGCCCCTGCTAAGAGTATTTTATTAAGGCGCATAGAAATTGGAAATCCGCCCCTACTTTTCTGCGGAGGGGACCATGCCTTATCCCAAAGTAGCCCCAAAAGCCTGGAACCAAGAACCTAAACGGTATTTTTAACGAAGCGGGGCCGCCTTTACGGCACATAAGAAAGCAGCCACCGATGGCTACTTGACGAAATTTACCTATAGTCCGTCAATTAATGTGTATTCTTCCTTCGTCATATGTGGTAACAGAAGGAGGGAAGTGAAGTCTATATGAAACGGATCGCTTTAGTTTTTGAATATGAGGTAACTTAATAACGCAAACACACCTCTTTAAACAAACTTATCCAAGATCAGTCTCAGTAAACGAATGTATGTATGTGCATATGTCATAAGAGGCGAATAAAGTAAAGAAAGTAAATCGTTTAAAGAACCGAACAAAATTCATATCCGCCAAAAGGCTGTTCCTTCGGAGGTAAACCTCGACTCTTTTTGGGACTAAACGAAAGCGATTGGGGTTGCATTCCAGGCTATACAAAGCTGTATAGCTTCACAGCTTCCGGAACGCAATTGTGGACCTCACCTACCCGAGGAGTTAACTGTTCCCCAGATGGTCGAACTGGTGCCTTAATGGCGTTTTTACCGTTTCTATAACCGGCAAAGGTCGAGGCAACATCGATAAATATCCCCAAAAGTTCAGGGTGGGTCTCTATCGCTACAGCTAAAACAGCAACAACGTATTCCCGGCATGAATCTTCCAGTTGCCATTGGGGCTGATCTGCTACGGAATCGTAACATATGATCACGGATCGAAAACTATTTTTACTTAAGCGATAAAAATTAGGGTATTAAAAATATATATTAAAAAAAACAACAATAATATATTATGAATCTAGTGAGTACGCATTGTCCCTAGTTCACATATTTCATTAATCCGATACACCATTTCAGAGATATTGTGATTTTGAAAGCGGCATTCAATCGTCTCCCCAGCGGGTTAGGGGGTCAGAATATATCCGCGGTAGGTATGTCTGTCGTAAGAGGTGACTAAAATATCAGATTCAAGGGGATGTGTAGCGCAACCCTTCAGTTTGCCACCGCAATATATAGCTTCTCCAATCCCAATTGTCAACCTCACCTATCCGCGGCGAATCCTGTTTCACTAACAGACGAGGCTCTGGCGACCCCAAGCTCCTCATGGAACTTGGGGATGGGGAGGGAGGGATGGCTTGAAGTTTTAATGTGGCCATATAAATCGTTCCGGAGATGGTCGGGCTAGCACCTTAGTGGTGATGTGTTACAGGAGCGTACCGGATCTGTATGCGGCAAAGGACCATCAACGTCGATAACACTCCCCAAAGCCTTCGGGGAGTAACCTTATCGCTACAACAACAACATATGGATCGTATGTTACGCTTCGGCCCCTGATTTTTGAGTTAAATTTTGAATACAAAGTTAACTACAACACATTACAGGCATGCATCTTCCAGTTGCTATTGAAAACAAATTCAAGTTGTTATCAGCACGCTTATATTAGCTCTAATTCTATGATTGCATGTACATATGTATGTACTTTTAAAGCGGTACGGATTTGTTTGCGTGTAGTTGATTGGTTCTTAATTAAACTTACTTATTTGGTGCTTAACCGTTTAAACGGTTATGGCCGTCCAACCAGGCGCTCCAGTCGCTTCTTCGTTGGGTTTACTGGTAAAATCGTTTTCCACCTGGATTCCAGCCTTTCCAGCGGAGTGGAGCCACCCTCCTCCTCTGTCTTCATAGGCGGGTTCCAATAAGAATACTTATTTAGCCGGATCATCTTCAATTCGCATAAACATGAACTAGCCAGCATAGCCGCTGTGTTAATTAAAACTGTGCTGTTTAAATTAAACAACGTACTTCTTTTTACTTCAACTCACTAACATATCTTCGCACACACATTACTTTTCAGGAAACCACTCAATAAACATCCAAAGACCAGTGCCACAACCCACCAGTTACACCACAAATATGCAAAATACCTTTAGATCTGTAATGATGTCCGACATAGGTTCAAATGGTCAGGGAAGCACTTTTTCCAGCTTCAATAGCGACTACGATGAACGTAATCAGACTGATGCCGATAATGTCGCTATTTTAGGACGAGGCAACTCAAAGGATATCAACACACATGAGCCGATGTCATCAGCTCGCCAATGTTGTTTCATATCATCATTGCTATTGTGTGTATTTGCTATATTTGGATTTGTATGGTTGGTGCCCTGCAATGAAACTTGCCCAGCACCTGTGGATCAAATACGTACACACAATTGGTTTAATAACTATACTAAAATCGAACTCAAAGGAGGCGTGCATATTGTTAGTGGGCTACGTAGTTGGGAGAATAATTTAATATTTTTATATCGTGGCGATGCATTCTTTCCCGATGGCAATAATGCCAAACGTAATGGGATTATATCGCTAATTGGAAATGCTGGCGCTGTTGCATGGTATGATGAAATGGTAGATGAGCCTGTAGCCATTGATTGTACGCTAATTGATGTGGATCATAATGGACGCTCGGATTGTTTGGTACTCGATGAGTTTGGTGAATTGCGTGCAATCGATCCATTAACCGGACAATGGCATTGGCATTATAAAGAACGCTCACCACATAGGGTGGATGCGCTAGATTTCCCAGTGATATTACCAGATTTAGATGGTGATGGAGTTTTAGAGATTCTCGTGGTCACAAGTATGCCATTTGAAATGCGTACACGCAATTTGGTTTATAAAGGAGAGTTGCGTGCACGTAATCATCGTGTGGATGAAAGGAATTTCTTGCGCATACTGTCTGGACGTAATGGCAAGCCAATGGGTGATGGTTTCAAGGTGCAAGATTGTGATATTTTGCATAAGTTGCAATTGGAAAATTCACAAAAAATAACATTTAATTGTTGGCGCAATAATACAGAAGCGCAGCGGTCGAAAACTTTGGCTGATTTGTATGCGCTTATAACAAATAAATCTATAGCCACAGGACAAAAGTTATTACCAGCATCGGAAATATCTCAGCATCGTCATTATGGACAACGCAAGGAAACGGAAGCACAGCGCAATATTTATTCGCTAAGCGGGCGTGAACTGGTTGTAGAGAATCGTGGCAAATGTCCTGAAGATTGCAATGTGACATTTGTGCTACGCGAAACACGCAAAAACAAAACAATTGTGCTGAGAAATTTTACAAACCCTGCAATGTACGGTATGGTGCCGGCACAATGGCATTTTAAAAATATGAAACGTGAAATGTCCGGATTTGTAATGAAATTTTGGAAATGGACTAATCACAAGGAGGCCGTACATGCTCCCGCAACCAAACAACTCAAGAAAGAAAACACCAACACAAACGGCGGCAGTAATATCAATAATTCACGCGATTCTGCAATATTTAATTCAAATAAAAAGGCCAAAACTCATTATGCTAAAGAAAGTACAACAAAAACCGCCAAACAAAATCATATTACAACAAATACAACGAAACGGCAAAGTAGTGTGGATAACAGTGAGAAAACAGATAAGAAATATGATCTTATATATGATTTCCCCGCAACCACAACAGCAAACAACGTGTTCGATCATTTTATACATAAGAGGCATACTTACACATTACCGTTAGTTATACAAAACGTGACACGCCCACGTCGTAGCAGTAACACTAATTTATTTCTTAGTAACTATAAAATGCAAATGATAACAGAAAGCGTAATTTTAGTGATTTTCGTAGGCGCTGATACGCGCATTGAAAATACATCACAGAGCAATATTGTACAATTTTGTCGTAATGATCATGGTGAAGTTATATGCCAACCAGATTTAAACAATCAAGAGAATTCAATGTTGATTGCTGATTTCGATATGGACGGCTCACAGGAATTGGTATCATATTCGTCAACATTCACACATAAGGGTAATGATGATCCAGATGATTGGAAGCTGGTGACATACGTGCGATTGTTGCGTTTGCAAGCGGAGTTGCCAATTTTGTATGAAGAGAACCAAAAGGATTAAGGGAAAATGAGAGAATTATGGCGAGAAGAAGAGATGTTATACGTAATTAAGAGAGGTAAAGAGTGGTGTGGGACGTTAGAGCGAGACATACAGAGAAAGAACTAATTGTTAAAGCAGGAGCCATAAAAAAGGATTGTGCCGTAACGAGATCGGTAAAGATGTTGGTGTACCAGGAAGAGGTCAACTAAATTAACAGGGGGGCTCTCTAGATCCGATTATTGTTCTTATGCTGCCATATCGATGCATATGCACGGCTAAGTGGAAGAGGTTAAAAACTGTCATGAATTGTGATCGGAATTTTGTTATATCAACAACATTGTGCCGAATCATATCTCAATATGTTAATTCAAATACATTTGGATCATTTTTAAAATCATATTTTCTGGTAATTAAAAAAAAAGCTACACATATTTTCCTTGCGTTGAAAGTTAAATTACACTGCGGAACAAATTTCCACTTTTCAAATTTTTCCAAGGAAATTTTTATCACATTAGATGTAATTTTGTGTGCTGATTTCATAAATCATTTTTTGTAACAGCTCTAGTTTTCGAGATATTTTCTACTAACCGAAAACTTATCCCACAGGAGTAGAAGAGGCAAAAACAAAAAATGCAACAATTTACAAAAGCAAACCTCAATTTTTTTAATACTTCATTTATTATTTGCCTTTGTTCTTTCATTTTAAACTATTGATTTTTGTATTATTGTGTATTTGTTGTTTCATTTAACAAAAATTAAAAAAAAAATCTACAAGAATGCCAATAAGGACTCAGCGAAAGTGATCGACATTATTTTGTTTTTGTTCTTAAACTTTCGTTAAATTAAACAACAAATACACAACAAGTACAAAAACAAATAGTTTAAAATGAAAATGAAAGTGAAGTTTGCGCCTTTCGCTTTTGCACTTTTCAATTACTATTCGTTCGTATTGGCTTTGACTGTGTAATATAAAAGAGCTAGGCTGCAACATGAGCATTAAGATTCATTATTTGCATAGCAATTTAAATCGGTTTCCTAAGAATCTTGGAGATTATAGTGAAGAGCAGGGTGAAATATTTCACCAGGACATTCGCGTTATGGAAGAGCGATACCAAAGAAGGACCCCATGTGCTGGCCGATTACTGCTGGAGTCCTTGTCGGGATCGTTACAAGACCCACTGACAAGAAAGTCTTATAAAAGGCAATTTTGTGCTGATACGCGGTAAATCATTAAAATTAAGTATGTAAAAATTCTCATTTTTGTAAGAATTTAACACCTATACGAAAATTAAAAACTGTAACTGTTAGAAAAAAATCGTTTGTTCGTAATCAGCACCCTTAAATTGACTTAAAACGACTAAAAAAAGTCTGGAAAACTGTTGACCAGTGTTATTATACCAATTTCACACAGAAGCTTAATACTATGTACAAACATACGCCAAATTGGCAATTTATACCATTTGGGCAATTTATTACGCAATTTGCCATATAATAAGTTGCCAATTTAAAAAAATTGCGTAATAAATTGTTTGCAACTGCAAATGCAACCTTGTAAATTGTGTTTATTGAGTAGATTTAAACGTCAGTTTACGCATGGCTCAACTATATGGCTGGCTCATCTCATCAGCTGATGTTATTTTTTTCATTAACCTGGAGTAGGGATTGTCAAAAGAAGATGGCAAACTGAAAATCATTGTTTACTATATAGTTTGGCAGCTTAAGTAGAGGTTATGTTGCGAATAGAGTGGAAGGCAGTGGACTAGGCAGTCGAATATCATATAATGAAGGAATGGTGTTCGGAGTTTTTTCAAAGTTAAAAAAAAAATGATAGAAGCTTTAATAAAAATAAAACTATTGTTTTAATAACAACAAACACGCCATATATATTCTGTATACATAAATTTGTAAGGATTATCTCACTTTAAAATTTGAATTAAATAATCTAAAGTTTTTTTTTGAAACTGAGTCGAGAACTGTGCGTTTGAATGTGCAATTTTCACCGATCAGCTGTTAGTTGCGCTACTTGGTAAAATTTACAATGCTGAAAATGAATCCAAAACATTGAACACATTTTCTTATGATATTTATTTGCTGACCACTTTATAGATTTTTTTATTAATGTTAGTTTTTTAATAAGCTGATGCGGTCTGATGTCCGCTAGTGCAAGAAAAAAATATACACTTTTTCTCCACTTAACTCCCTACGTTTCGCCAATCTCCTTGGCATCCTCAGGGGCAGGATCTTTATTTTATAAGACACAAACAAAGATAATACATAAGAGACAATATCATAAAAACATGTATAAGTGTCACTTACATTGAAAAGTTGGAAAAAATGTATAATATAAAAACATTAAACAATAACAACAAATTTTTTAAATTTGAGTCACATAACATAATTTATCTGTACCATCAATGTCAGGTACATTTGTCAGACTGATTTGTTATCATAAACATAACAAATATGCTGCCGCGATTTCGTCGCTAACTTCCTTTTTGTTCATTGTTTTTTCTCTGTTTTTCAAAATATGTAGGCTCTCCAGTGTATATCTTGTTCTCTCTTTTTTCTCTTGCACTAGCGCACTTCAGACGGCATCAGCTTATTAAAAAACTAACATTTTCTTACACCACACAAAAATTTCAAAGTTTTATGTTTTAAGTTTTGACAATCTGAACAAAGGTATGTTGTTGCTGTAGAGATGAGCCAACCAGCTATCAAATTACTATTGTGTAAACTAAATTGAGTTGTATGAACGCCACTCAATTTAAATCGAAATTGCCTCTATTAATTTTTCTGTTTGAACATAGTATAATGGAATGACAATATTAATTAGTGAAATATTTGTTTTTTCCTTTTCACCCAGGACCACTTGTTTTATTAACGCATATCCGTCAGCAGCCCAAAAAAATATTACGTTTTTACAAAAAATGGTTAAAAAGGAAAGCAGCCATGTTCTTTTTAACTCTGAAGATAGTGAAAATAAGATGAATGCGCAACTCATTGTGGACAAAATAAGTGTGATATCTTATCTGTCAACTGCCTGACAAGTTGTTCAAGATAGCTAGTTTTTCGCGGCTAGGCAGCGTTTTGACAGGATGTTCAATATAGCGGCGCAACCGGCGGGCTATCTTCAGCGCACATAGGTAGATTTTCAAGTTTTAGGCGGCCAAAAATATTTTATTGCCTATATCTTCTTAAAACTGTTTAATAAATGAAAAATTATAATAATTTGTGTAATTAATCGCTTATATTAAAAAAATAGATATTACACTGTGTAACACTAAAAAATTTCTGCGCGGTGAGCCTATTTTTCTTGTTGTACAGCAAGAAGTGTAATAACTTAGTTCTGTCTTTATCTAGGGTAAATTTTTAATTAGCTTTATGAAAAATTATAATAATTTGTGTAACTAATCGGTTATATTAGAATAGATATTACACTGTGTAACACTAAAAAATACCTGCGCATTGAGGCTATTTTTCATGCTGTACAGCAACAATGGTGTATCACGCCTCCTATCTAACACCCTATCTGCAAGTATCTGCAGCTAAATTTAATGCTGTTGGCAAGCTAATTGTGCCAAGTACCACGTTCAAAACTAATTTTCAGTTGGACGGACTTGGAAACGTAACAAAACTGGTTTTGAACACCAAAAATAAAAAAAATAAAAAAAAAATTTAACATCGTAAATAAAATAGGTTCTTTATCAATTTATAACTTTTAAAAATCACTAACACCGTTAATAATGTTAGTATTTACCTGAAATATCAGAATCCATCACAATTACTCAATTTAATTGTCTTAAAACTTAAAATATTCACGTTAAAACATGCGATTTCACATAGGTTGAAAAAAAAAACATAACACGTTTCAGAAATAGCTCAATTCCGATTACTTGATGTCACGTTGTTTAAATTTTTCCCAAATTATTAAATAAATTATAAATAAAAAATTGCTTCCAATTTTCGTATACTACTGAAAATAACCAATTCGACATAAGATACGATACAACTTTAACTTTTACAATAAAGTTAAGGCAAACGAATTTAGGGAAAGTTAACAGAATGAATACATTTTGCTTTGGCGTAAACATGTTACGAAGTTTTTTTTTTTTTTTGTTTTTTTTTGTTTTAGCATCCAATACATTTTGCCAACTGTATACATAGAATACATCTAACAAATTTTTGATTTTTTAAAAGTAATTCATAATTAATTAAACTTGATAAACTTGATGGGCATGGATGGATTGCTGTTGTTGTTGTTGTTGTAGCGATTAGGTTACTCCCCGAAGGCTTTGGGGAGTGTTATCGATGTGATGGTCCTTTGTCGGATACAGATCCGATATGCTCCGGTAACACAGCACCATTAAGGTGCTGGCCCGACCATCTCGGGAACGATTTATATGGCCACATTAAACCTTCAGGCGATCCCTTCCTCCCCACCCCAAGTTCCATGAGGAGCTTGGGGTCGCCAGAGCCTCGTCTGTTAGTGAAACGGGATTCGCCGCTCGAAGGTGAGGTTGAAAATTGGGTTAGAGAAGCTATATATTGCGCTACACAACCCCTTGAATCCCCGGATGGATTGCTCTCAGTAGTGCATCCATTTTTTTAAGAATTTATTAATACCACTTAATAAACTTGGTGGGCATGGATGGATTGCTCTTGTACTGCAACCATTTTTTTAAGAATTAATCAGTGTCGAAGATCTGTGATTGACTTTCTTTTCAGGCGCGTGAAATTAGTTGGTCTTGCTGACAGGGCTAGAATGAATGGGTTGGGGTGAGTTAGAAGCCTCGTGTTGTATGAAATAGCATACTTTTTGATTTCTTCAGCTATTGTTGGTACCTTTAGATCCCGGTGTAGCTGGTTGTTAGTCACATAGTAGGGTGCGTTTACAATCATACTAAGGGTTTTCGACTGGAATCTTTGGAGAATTTCTATGTTTGAGTTTGCTGTAGTTCCCCACAGTTGTATTCCATATGTCCAAAAGGGTTTTATGATGGCTGAGTAAAGCAGGATTTTGTTATCAACTGATAATTGTGAATTTCGGTTCATAAGCCAGTACAGATTTCTTAGTTTGATACCAAGGGCTTTTCTTCTGTTGAATATGTGGGTCCTCCAAGATAATTTTCTGTCGAGGTGCATACCAAGGTACTTTGTTTCGTCGACGAAAAGTTAGGCAACTTTTGATAACTTTGTTATTTGCCGTATTTTATTTTGACTTTTGTTCCCCGCGTTTTCAAGTTTTACAGTAAAATCAACATCAACAGATCAACGTAAGAACATTTCCAATAACTAGTAAAAAATACTGTATAAAACCAGTTTCAATGCAATTGCAAAAGTTGTGTTTTGACTCTTCTTGCTACGAAGTTCTCAATTGTCAAAGTTAAAGTGTGGCGTAAAGTTCTACTGGCACGGCGCTTAATTTCGATTCTCATTTGTTACTAGAATTTTGAATCCATTCGGCATTCAAAAAAGCAATAATAAGATTATTAGGAATTTGTATTTTGTATGGAAGACTGAGTGCAATAAGGGCTTTAATTTAGACGGATGTACAAATTATTTAATTAACCCTTTCGTATGGACAAAAACGCCGAATTAGATAAAATGTATCAAGTAACTTCCTGGATTATTGGCTGTTCAACCATAAAAGTCCAGTCGGTAGATATAATAAAAAAATATTTTTTTTGCTTGATCTATTCTGTTATTTAATTAAAATTTGTTTACAGTCCTATCTAAGTGTAAGCATAATCGATGCATACATTTCAGCTCGACAAATTTTCTAATCAAAAAACAGCGCTAAAATAACATCGCGAAATCGGTCTTATTTATTTAGGAGCAGAGATTCAAGGTAGAGTTCTAAGTATTTAACCTACGCATATTTGTTCATAGAACAATAGTAACTAATATGATGTAACTTTTTCTAGTCAATGCAATGTTAAAAATATTCGTTCATATACAAATAAACACATCAATATGTAGCATTTATCAAATTGTTCTTATTTAAATTTATACATATATATATATTGTATAAGTATATCAAATTTAAAAAACTATAGTTACAATATATAGTACATTATATACAGATTAATATTATACAAGATACATTATTATACATATGTACATACGTATACGTAGTACACAATTTAAAAAAGGAAACAACAAAAAACAAAAGGCAAAAGGCTTACGACGACAAGGTTTCGGTAGAACTATAACTAATTTAATTTAAATTGATTTGATAGAGTTTCGCATTTAACTTTTCAAACACCAATTTTTTTTAAGTTAATCTTTAATCAAGATCATTACGGATTTCTTGCTGTTATGCAATGTTTAAAAACAATTTTTTTAAATTTAAATGTATGACAAATGCTAAAAATATCACTGTACTTTCTCGAAAAAGAACTTAATTCCCCAACAAGCAAAGTAAAGGAAAAGTAAGTTTTTAACAAGTTTACTGAAATAGATATTAAGTTAACGCTGATTTTTCGTTTACAAAACGTTTGAAAGAAAACGTAAAATAATCGAAATGGAACGTTGGTTAGAAGCTTAAAAATGTAAGCTTACATAAAATTGTATAGAAAGTAATACATTTGGGTTTTGTATATAAAACTAAATCATTAACAAACATTCGGTCTCAACGCTTACAAAAAGATTTTTGAAGAAAATTAAAATTGATTAAATATTGAAAGCGTTTATACTAGAGCTTACGATTTCTACTCGAACGCAAGCGAGGTTTTCGGGGCCCGAGAAATCGAGAACTCGACTTCTCGTGTCTCGAAATACTCGTAAATCTCACGAACTTCTCGACATAAACTTAATTGCTGTATGGACAGTATTTATACACATGGTTTTTTTCACTTGTGATTTTTTTTTTCGTTGATTTTATTGCTTTCCAATGACATTTAACTCAAAACATATTTATTATATATATAATTTTGTTCACAATACTTTATTTTTTTAACGAGACATCGAGAACAAGGCTTCTCGCGATATTCTCGAATCACGAAATACTCGTAATACTCGCGGGTTTCTCGACTTTCAATTCTCGCGAGATTCTCGAATCTCGACATACTCGTAATACTCGCGAGCTCCTCGACTTTCAATTCAGTCGCTGCATTGGCAGTATTCTATACATTTCCCTGTTTTTAGTTGTTGTTTTGTGGAAATTTTAGCTTGTGCTCCAGAAGATATCATAACTCTATATAAAACAACCGATGAATTGATTAATCTGAATCTCGAGAAGCTCGCGAGCCGTTCGAGCCTTACGAGTCATTCGAGATTCGAGAATCTCGTGAGAAGGCGAGACTCGCGAGAAATGTCTTCTCGAACAAGTTCGAGAAATCGTAAGCCCTAGTTTACACTTCACTTATTATATAAACTTACTTAAGTTATTTCAAAAAAAATTTACAGAAATGCCCGTTGGGTCAAGTAACAACTAACATGACTTCGTTACTAAAACCATTTTAAAACACAAACCAACGTTAATTCGTTACGATAGTCTCCTCACAGCTACATTGTCGTTGTGGCTAAAAACTAGAATATAAATCTTAACTATTACCAAAACTTCGTACGAAATACATACATATGTAATGGAAAATTTCTGCTATTCTTATTCAAGATTTTTTAAATAAAATAACTATAAACAAACAAACAAATATTATTTATATGGCAACACCACACCTTTACATTTTTTTGTTGTGGCAGACTACACTGGTATTGTAATTGCATCGAAGCATAAATCATTGAATTCCATCATCGAATCAACAGCAGGCGTTGTTAACAATAAATGGCTTTTAACTTTTATTTTAGTTGTTTTTTGTACAGCAGAGTTCGCAGTTGATTTTTGGGCATTTTTATTGATGCAACTGATTTCTGTATCCCTAGCGATATTTTCCGTATTTGTTTGCGCTGGAGCAACTTCATTTTTGGTATTTGAATTTTCATGTTTAATTTTATGTACATCATATAAAGCTTTATTTATTGTGGCATATGGACAGATTTTACATTTGTATACAATTGAATCGGCGAACTGAGGATGTTTTTGTTGTACATGTTTCTGGAAAGATGGAAAATATATTAATTACAAATGGACCCTACAGACTTTATCCTGCCCGAAAATTGGTTTGCCAACATTCCATACATTCATTCTTCTCTTTATACTATTCTCGCCTTCTTTATCCTTCATTTTTATACCTTTCATGAAAATGAAATGGTATATTAACTTCGTCACGAATCCCAAAATTGGAAGTCCTTAAAGGAAAATAGATAAGCCCACCATTAAGTATACCGAAATAATAGGGATGAAGAGCTGAGTTGATTTAGCCATGTCCGTCTGTCTGTTTGTATGAAAACTAGTCTCACAATTTTTGAGATTTCTTGATAAAATTTGGTGTGTTGGTGTATTTAGGTGTCCGATTAGAAATTTTTCGGAACGGGCCGGATCGGACCACTATAGCATATATCCTCCATACAACCGATTTTTCAGAAAAAGAGGTTTTTTGTCATATCTTCCTCAATTTATCAGATTGAAGCTTCAAACTTCACCGAATGCTTTCGTATATTGAATATATTGTTGTCTGAAAAAATGGATGAGATCGGTTATATATATAGCATCCCCCACAACCGATTATTCAGATAAGAAACTTTTCGTAATTACTGCCCCATTTTAAGAGCTAGAGGCTTCAAATTTCAAAGAATGCTTACGTATATAGCAGATATTGTTGTCTGAAAAAATTGTGACGAATATTAGCGTCACTAAGCTGCTACTAAATAAATGCACAACAACAATAAAGCAGCCACTCTGGTGTACATGAACAAATCAATCGTCATTTACACACATACATACAAGGCAACGAAGAGATATTCACAAACACATGTAGTCATCAGCCGAAGTAGTTACTCACAAATGCTCACGCATATGGCTACAAACTACAAATATACACGTATACAGCTCGTAACCAAGCATGAGCTACAAGAGTTCTAGAAGGTCTGGACTTTTGGAGAAATATGCAGACGAGGCAACAGAGTATAAAAGCAGCGCAAGCTGAGTAATAACGAATCAGCTTGATTTAAACACGCGATTAAATAAAAAATAAATAAAGTAGTCTAATAAAGACCATTTTGCATTACTGAATATTGGAGTTATTTATTCGACAATTTAGCGATTCGAACGTTTTCAGAAAGTTTATAATAACAAGGATTCCCCAAAATTCGTTACAATATATTACATACCCCATATAAACTGTCATTTTTCCCCTTTTTTACGGCTAGAAGCTTCAAATTTCATCAAATACTCAAATTGTAGTCATAGTTTTTACGTGCAGACCACAAAGATGATGATGATTACAAATGGGGTAAGATTATTGTTCAGCCCCATTCATGAAAGGTATGAAGTCCTCGGCACAGGGAGTGCCACGAAATCTCCAAAAAAAAATACCCAAACACAAAATCCCCAAAGAAAAAAAATACCCAAACACATAATCCCCAAATTCAAAATCCCCAAAATCAAAATCCCCAAACACAAAATCCTAGTGCTATGATAAACATCATGACCGTGTAAAAAATAGCAATATCTCTTTCCTCTTTCATTCATTTTTATGTATGTATAACTATATATTCACGTTTTGGCAATGCATATTTTTACTTATCCATATATAGGACTGCTAGTCGCTCTAATTCGAACAAGCTAACAGAAGCGTGTACTACGCAGAAGGACATAAACGTGGTGGTAGCCATGGTCGCACCACAAACCCGGACTTTGCATGGCGTAGCCCAGGGTTATTTGTTATAAGCGCGGCCGAAGGCCGCCTATGCAGAAACTTGGTATGGATTACACTGTGCTACAGTGAAAATACACTCATCAAGTGACCTAGCTAAGATTGTTTATCTAGTCAAGTGTAACACGAAACGGTATTTGAAAAATCCGCTATACCCTCAAATTTTTTTTTATTGTGAAAAAACCGTTATTCCATGCTTGTCGGCACATAAAAGTTCCTAGAGGGGCTATTTTTGAACCGATTTCAATTTTTCCAACGGTTTCGGAAAATTAAATAATGGCATTCTTAATATATAAACAGCAGTTTGTTAGTTTATAAGGTATAAGAAGAATTTTTTCTACTTAAATCTGAAAATTTCGTAAAATTTTTTCGTTTTTTCGAGTCTGACGCCATTTTTTTGGTACAATTCGAAAAACATGCTTTAATTACAACAAATATTATTGTTCTACTATTAATTCTGAGTAAAACTAGACCTTATTTATTGAAAAATCTTAAAAAATGACGAAGTTACAACGCTTTTTCGAAAACAAGAATTTCAACCTTTTTACCACCCACTGCATAGCAACGTATGGTTGACATGCTTGGTCGACCGGTCGACCGGCCAGCGGTAAAACTGCATGATATCACCTCATTATATTATTTTTATTGATTCCATTGTTCTTTGTATACAGAACAATTTAACTTTTTCAAAATAGATTCGAGTTAGAAATGTTTGCTTGATCTTTTTCGTTTAAATGACGAATCATCAGTTTCACGTATAAGTGACCAGCAGTAATTAGCTAACATCCTCACTTGGTTCTTTCCTGCAAACCGTTTTTCAATCGTCAATATCTCTTGATGAAAACGTTCTCCTTGTTCGTCGCTACATTGACCGAAATTGTCTGGGAAAAATTCCAAATGGGAGTGCAAAAAATGAATTTTTATAGACATGGCAATGCTCGTGATCGAGTGCGGACGTTCCGGTACGTTCCGGTAACAAAGCCCGACATCTCGGGAACGATTTATATGACCACATTAAACCTTCTAGGCCATCCCGCCCGGCCAAAGTGCTAGCAGAAGTTTGCTCTACAGCCAAACTGGGAAACAGAAGCCTCTGTAAAGTGTCATATATGTAGCTCAAGGGCATTTGCAGCGTCCTTTTATTTTTGAATTTCTATTGTAGTTTCAGGTTCGACTTTGGTTCCGGTTTAGCTACGGTTGCGTTTTACCCTTTTGGTTCTAGTACTCGGTTCGGTAACAAATTTTGGGCGCGGTTATGGTTGCGTTACGGGTTTCAGTTTCAGTTGTGATTTCGATCCCGTTTATGTCCAGTTTAGGTTTCAGTTCCGGTTCCGATTAAAGTTCCGCTTCTGAATTCGTTCCAAATGTCAGTCCAGTTTCGATTTCTTACCGCTCTCTTCATTTCCTTTTCCCTCCCTTCCTTTTCTTTCCTTTCCCCGGCCCACCCTTTTTTCTTTTTTTGAATTTTTTTTTCTGATTTCGTTCACTTGATGGAGAAAAAATTGAAAATGTGTGCCCTCCGTGTTTACACACGTATGAGAATTAAAAAAAAATATATATATTAAGGAAGTTCAGAATTTTTTGTATTTGATGTTGGAAACGTTGCTATAGCAAATGAAAGCTCGGCCCGTGAAAAACTTTTTATACTCAGCTGAGCAGAGCTCACAGATTATATTAATTTTGTTCGCATATCGATACCCTGTAACGGCATAAACTAATAGAGATAGATATAGACTTCTATATATCAAAATGATCTGGGTGAAAAAAATTCATTTAGCTATGTCCGTCCGTCCCTCCGTCCGTCTGTCCGTTAACACGATAACTTGAGTAAATTTTCAGGTATCTTAATGAAATTTGGTACGTAAGTTCCTGGGCACTCATCTCAGATCGCTGTTTAAAATGAACGAAATCGGACCATAATCACGCCCACTTTTTCGATATCGAAAACTTCGAAAAACCGAAAAAGTGCGATAATTCATTACCAAAGATTGATAAAGCGATGAAAAGCGGTAGGTGGGTTGGCCTTGTGACCCAGAATAGAAAATTAGTAAAATTTTGGACAATGGGGGTGGCACCGCTCACTTTTAAAAGAAGGTAATTTAAAAGTTATGCAAGCTGTAATTTGGCAGTCGTAGAAGATATCATGATGAAATTCCGCAAGAACGGTTCTCCTATTACTGTATGTAGTCTAAATAAAAATTAGCAAAATCGGATAACGAACACGCCCACTTTTAAAAAAAAAAGATTTTAAGTCAAATTTTAACAAAAAAATTAATATCTTTACAGTATGTATATAAGTAAATTATGTTAACATTCAACTCCAGTAATGATATGGTGCAACAAAATACAAAAATAAAAGAAAATTTCAAAATGGTCGTGGCTCCGGCCTTTTCATTTAATTAGTCTAGAATACTTTTAATGCCATAAGTCGAACAAAAATTTACCAATCCTTGTAAAATTTGGTAGGGGCATATATTCTATGACGATAACTGTTTTCTGTAAAAATGGGCGAAATCGGTTGAAGCCACGCCCATTTTTTATACACAGTCGTCTGTCCTTCCGCTCGGCAGTTAACACGATAACTTGAGCAAAAATCGATATATCTTTACTAAACTTGGTTCACGTACTTATCTGAACTCACTTTATCTTGGTATAAAAAAATGGCCGAAATCCGACTATGACCACGCCCACTTTTTCGATATAGAAAATTTCGAGAAATGAAAAAAATGCCATAATTTTATACCAAATACGAAAAGAGGGACGAAAAAGGGTGATTGGATTGGTTTTTCGACGCAAAATATATCTTAAGAAAAAACTTTGTAACATGGGTGTGACACCTACCATATTAAGTAAAAGAAAATGAAAAAGTTCTGCAGGGCGAAATCAAAAGCCCTTGGAATCATGGCAGGGATACTGTTCGCGGTGTTACATACATATATAAATGAATTAGCGGTACCTGACAGATGATGTTCTGGGTCACCCTGGGTCATTTGATACCCATGGCATACAAACACATTCCAGGGTTACCCTAGGTTCATTTTCCTACATGGTGATTTTCCCTTATTATGTCTCCAAAGCTCTCAGCTGAGTATGCAATGTTCGGTTACACCCGAACTTAGCCTTCCTTACTTGTTTTTAATATATTTATTGCATTTTTTTTCAAAGGTTTATGTATGCTGAGTGCTCATATAAAATTGGTAGCGGAAAATGATACGGAGTTAAAAGATCTAATTTTAGATGAATTTACAATAAATTCTCGAAGAATTATACTTACTTAGCAGATTTGCTAATACTCAGAGAATGAGTAATACAATTTAAAATACATCTCTGTAACTAAATAAAGTATGTGGAAAAATACAATTTTGTTGAATCTGAAACTCACTTGGGGGATCACATTTCTAAAGTAATTACACCTTGTACTAACTATTAAATGAATATATCTAATTCAACAAAGTTTTGAATTACTAAATCCTAGACATGGCAGATATTTTAGGAAGCTCTTGCTAAATAAATAAAAATTTTAATGGACTGCTAGAGCTGGGTCTATAAAGCAGGCTTCGCTTTTACCTAGACGTCATTACCTTTATACTTATAAACACGCTATATATGATGAATCTGAAATTAAACAAATATTTTTTTTTTACATTTTTCACATTTCCTTGTTGTTGTGTTAGCAGTGCTTCATATTTCCTCATACTCGCACCCGGGGGTACATTTGTACACATCAATAATTCAATGTCATAACGCCACCTTATTTTGGACATTTACTGAGTCTTTGTACCAACCTCTGCAATAGCAACTATATTCCCTTAACTTATCTTGTTTTGTTGATTTTCCGACAGGGTGGATAAATGATGTATATTGGAATGATTTTCCGTCATCCCATTCTGAATGAAGACACAGCACATACACATAACTAAATATACACAAGCATCAATTTTGACAATACCTGCGCATGTACCTACGAAGTATAAATACAGGACAAACGACAGCAACAGATCAGAACGAAAATCGACACTGATGATGGCACAACGCCGAAGCCGGTTTGTCTCAAAACGAAATTTGATGACTGAAAATCGTTCCAATATACATATTCCCTTAACTTCAACTAACAATTATCAGATGCGAATTACAAATATGAATATGTGACCCGGTCTATGAAAAGGTGGCTTAGGTTAGGTTAGGTTGAACTGGCCGGTCAATGAGGACATCACATAGACTGATTGAATCCGTAGTGTTACCAGAAATTTGTTTTAACGACCAAACTGAAAAACCCTATCAAAAACCAGGACCTATGTTATAAAATAACTCCGTCCTCTTGGCAAATACTAGAAGCTTCCAAGGACTTAAGCCACTTGCTGCTTCTAGATCTGACAGGTGTATCACTCATAATAGCTGGAGTCTTAGCCTGGCAGGTGCAGGGCACGAGCACAGAACGTGCTCGGTCGTTTCCTCCTCCAATCCGCACTTCCTACATCTGCTATCACTGACCAAGCCCAATTTAAGGCATGTGACGCCAGAAGGGAGTGTCCAGTCAGAATACCCGTCATGAACCTACAGTCCTCTTTTTTTAATGATAGAAGGAACTTTGTTAGTCTAAGGTTGTAAGATCTACACATAATCTTCGACACTTTACAGTCCCGCGCTTGAACCCACGCCTTTCCCGCTTGGTCGATCATGTGCACCTCTCGCCTTCACTTAATCTCGCCCAGTCTAATTGGGACGTCTACGGAGCAAGCTTCAAGGGATGCGCCCTTTTTAGCTAGTTCGTCCGCTTTTTCATTCCCATCTATTCCCATATGCCCCGGGACCCAATATAGATGTATGCTTCTCCCTGTCCCGACTCTCTCCAGAGACTGCTTACACTCTAACACGCAATTAAGATACTGTGCTATGTGAGATTATTGCCTTAATTGCTGCTTGACTGTCAATATAAAAGTTAACACGGTTGCAACTTAAGCTATTCTCTTCCAGAGTTTCTACTGATTTGGTTACGGCTAATATTTCCGCTTGGAAAACGCTACAGTAATCCGGCAGCCTGTAGGATCTGCTTATTTCTGGATCAGCACAGTATACCGCAGACCCTACTCCTTCCACTACTTTGGAACCATCTGTGTACACATGTATCGCCTTGTCCGCCATTTGCGCACCCTTGCGCCAACATTCCACCTCAATTGTGTCCTCGAAGCGCAGATAGGGAATCAGGTAGTCTTTCGTCTTGTGATGGTGACCATATGGTCGGCGCTCAAGCTGCCCCGAGGCACCGAGCCTGGTTGCTGTGGTTAATGCTATGTTCTTTGCTACCAGGTCTACAGGTGGAATGTGCAGAATGGCATACGGTGCAGCCGTCGGGGTTGTTTTCAGGGCTCCCGTGATGCTAAGCACCGATAGTCTGCATACCCCCTTTAATTTTTTGAGGTATGTTGTTTTTTGTGTGGCTTTCCACCAAACAAGAACTCCATAGTATAGAATAGGGGTTACAATCGCCGTAAAAATCCAATGAGAAAGATAGGGCGATAAGCCCCACGTACACCCCAGCATTCTTTTACATGCAAGAAGTGCCGTTGAGGCCTTCTTGACCCTCTCCTCCACGTTGAGCTTCCATAACAGCTTACTGTCTATGATGATTCCTAGATATTTTGTGCAAGGTTTCTCCTGTAAGGTCACCCCTCCTAACTTAGGCGTGGTCCAATTTGGGACCTTGTACCTCTTTGTAAACAAGACCATATCCGTCTTCTCCGCATTGACTTTCAACCCGACAGTAGATGCCCAGGTGTGAATATCCCGAAGCGCCCGATCCATCAAAGAACTAATCGTTGGAAGGCACTTTCCACTTATGACAATTGCAACGTCATCTGCGTAAGCCGTAAGTTTTACGGGTCCCTCATCGAATCGCCTGAGCAGTAGGTTGATGACCAGCGTCCACAGCAGAAGTGATAACACCCCTCCCTGCGGCGTGCCTCTGTCCACTGATTTCGTGGCCTCGTACAATTCCCATTGTGATGTAATCTTTCTGCAATTTAACATGCAGCCGATCCATCTGATTAAGGCAGGATGTACTTTAATGTAATTAAGACCATCCATAATCGCCCATTTTGCAACATTATTGAAAGCCCCGACAATGTCCAAGAAGACTCCTAGAGCATACTCCTTATATTCCAGGGATTTCTCTATGCTTATTAGCACCCTATGCAATGCGGTGTCTACCGACTTACCTTTGATGTACGCATGCTGTGTTGGGAAGAGCAGCTTTTCATCCACGTTGGACTTTATGTACACATCTATCAGCCTCTCAAAGGTTTTGAGCAGAAATGATGTTAAGCTAATGGGTCTATAGTCTTTGGGATACACGTGACCGATCTTCCCCGCCTTTGGTAGGAAAGCTACACGAGCAGTTCTCCAAGAGTGCGGTACATGATTCAGCTTTATGCACCCATCGAATATTAGTTTAAGCCATTCCACGACCGCCATACTTGAAACTTGTAGCATGGCCGGGAAATGTTTTCACTGCCAATTCTATCTTGGTATCGGTCACCAAGCCCGGCACTACCAGCTCCGTGATAGAAGTATGAGTGATGTCTTCTGGCTCTTCTAAATCGTCTCCCGATGGGAAATGTGTGTCGAGAAGCACCTCAAGGGATTCCTCACTATTACGTGACCATTCCCCGTTCTCTTTCTTTATTAGCCCCTGGACTATGTTTCCCCTTGCTAGGACTTTTTTCAACCGTGCTGTTTCGCTGGAGCACTCTATGTCCGTACAGACACTTTTCCATGAGTTTCTCTTCGCCCAGGTAATTTCACGCTTATAGATCCTCAGTAGATCCCTGTACTCGTCCCGACACGTTTCGCTTTCCGCGGTGTTTGCGAGCTTAAACATTTCTTTTACCTGTCTTCTTAGAAGACTCAGCTCATTGCCCCACCATGGCGGCTTTGCTTTTCCTCTGAATCTTCTTAGAGGGCAAGGCTTGTTATACGCAGTCATAAGCGTCCTTGTTAGGAACTCATTCGTCTCCTCCAGTTCTTCCACATTGGCAACCTCTTTGGGTTGTCCCAGTTTTGTTTCTACGTGTTTCTGGAATTTAGTCCAGTTCGTTGACCTAGGGTTTCTAAAGGTTCCTCCCTTCTCTACCCTCTTTAGGGGGATGCTGAAGCTGATATACGCATGGTCGGAGAAGGATGGTCTATCAAGAACCATTCAATCATACCTTGATATAGCAGGCTCGGAGCTCAATGTAATATCCAGAACATTGCTGGATGTTGGACCAATGTATGTAGGGACATTTCCCCTGTTGGCTATCTGCAAATTGGTTTGCAGGATGTAACAAAATAGAGATTCGCCTCTCTCGTTCGTATCTGCTCCTCCCCACGCATTGTGGTGCGCATTTGCGTCTGCGCCTTGACCAACCGCCCTTTGCACCCTTCCTCCTGTACTAGCCTTTTGCACTCCATCGGTGGAACCTCCACAGCATGGGCCATGTAGCAGGTCGCCAGTATAAATGCCTGCTTATTCTTTTGCCCAACGGCCACCACTACGAGGTCCTCAGTAGTATAATTAGGCAGTATATATGAATGCAGCTGTTTGCTTACCATTACTACAGCTCGCACCCGTCCTTCCGTTTGCGCGTAGTAAACGCCAAACCTGCGCGCGCTAAGT
Organism: Eurosta solidaginis; assembly: GCF_040869045.1. Classification (NCBI taxonomy): domain Eukaryota; kingdom Metazoa; phylum Arthropoda; class Insecta; order Diptera; family Tephritidae; genus Eurosta; species Eurosta solidaginis. The sequence goes on along the minus strand of NC_090323.1, from coordinate 202,020,227 downwards.
CCAGAAACCTTTCCTCCCGATGAGAGCCACGGCTCCTGGATCAGCGCCACGTCAAACGAACCCTCCTCAAGGGTTAGGAGGAGTTCGCTCGACGTCACTTTACTGTGTTGGAGGTTTATCTGTAGGACTCGCAGCGCCATTGGGCTGTTTGTCCCCCTCCCCCTCCCTTCGTCGAGACGTCGTCGTCCTCCCCTTGCCCTTTTGGTTTAGAGTATTCGAGGCCCCTTTCAGCCTCTCGTAACTTTTGTGCCGCGTGTTCCTCTGTGCGAGTCACAGCACCATTTAGCGGTTGGTCCTCTTCTAACACCTTCGTGGTGACGTCGGGGACCTCCACCTGTATTTTTTCCTTTAGGCTTTTGAGGTCCTTTTCGACTTCGCCCACCTCTAGCGTGTTAGGATTTTTATCCTCGGGACTTCTTTTCCTGAGTCGCATGTAAATTTTGCCAATGCCAAAGGACATTTTGCCAAGCTGTGTGTACAAAATATCCTCCGCCTGCTTGTTTATTTGGAAGATGTAGAACTGACCTTCCTCGGTAGGCAGAGATACAATAAGTACCTTCCAATCCTGTGTCGCTATGTTCGGATTCTGATTCTGCAGAAGTCGCAGTGTATTCTCAGACTTCTTCACGCATGGTATCCATACCTTAACTTTTGGTACCGTGGGGATTTGCGCTTTATCTACCACCTCAAACCGCGCGTTCGTGCCTTGCTTTTGGATGTTTGGAACCACTTCCTCCAGCCACCGCAAGCTCGCGATGTTGTCGCACGCTATCATTTTCACACCATTATACCATCCCCCCGAATCAAAGGTTGGAAGAGGCTTACTTGGTTGTTCCCGCGTCATCTTAAGCATTAAGCTAATAAGCTCCCTTTCCACAGATCTCCACCTTTCAGTAGTCATTTGTCCGAAAGGACTGCTACGATCAACCAGCGCCACAGTCAGTGACTGCTTTGCCACATCACTCATCTTCTCGGGAAAATCCGGAGTCTTAGTGTTATCTCCCTTTGGCACCTCCGAGAAAGCCGTAGTATTAGCGTTAACTCCCTTTAGCACCTCCGAGAAAGCCGGAGTGCTGCACGGTACTGCGAGAAAGCTCTTTTACTTCCTCTGCTCCGTACCCTTCTCCACTCTTCTACTCCGTTTTCATTTGTGTGCTTCTCCAACACGGAGTTCATTGAATCAGCACTACTCTCCCTCCCCGAGTCCGACGCATCGCTTAATTCGTATTTGTCGTCCTTGGATTGCGACTCAGTCCTCCTCTTTACATCGTCCTTATTACAATCAGGTAATGAGTCGTTCATCTTGGTCGTACGACCACCTGCCCGACAAGGCGGGCTCAGCGGTCCAGTATTATATACGGGGAAAGAACCGTCCGCCACAGCAGCGCCCCTTACTGTGGTAAGGCCAAAAGGTGGCTTATGACTCAAAAAAAATATCTCCACTTTTTTTCTGGTTTCGATAGTTTTTGAGACGCTCTTTCACGTGTGAAAACTAGAAAGTCCTAACTTGCTTAGAAGTGTACTAAAAATGTAGAGAAAGAAGAGCACAAATGAAAGACGATGAAGCCTTTGGTTCCTTCGATGCCACTTTGGTGGCTGGTGAAGCATCCTCAGATCTTTTTGATAGCATTTTTTTCGATGGCAATGGAACCAAAATATTGGCCAGAAACTGGTTTGTGCTTTGCCTTTTGGGTGTGGCTGTTCATAATGAAAAAGAAAAACTATCTTTAACAGCGGTTTCTCGCAATTTCTTTTTTTGAGTCATAAGCCACCTTTTCATAGGCCGGGTCACATATATTGAATTAAATTAAAGTCTTACCTGATATGCCACGCTTTGTATTGACTTGTAATCACAATGAATGCAAGCATACATTTTTGCATTATTGTCGTGTGTCATTTTGTGACGCCGAAATGCGTTGTGATCGCTTGTGGAATAATCGCAGGTATTACATTTGAAACGTCGCGACGGTTCGTGTGATTGCATGTGTAATTTAAGAGATGAACGTGAAGTCAATATACGTTCACACACCTCACATTGCACAGCTGCAGCGACATTCTTACATAAATGTTCACGTAGTGTTTTCTGATGAGAGAAAATTGCGTCGCAATCTTTGCAACGATGGAAACTGCGGGCAGGCGCTGTTGAAGGTACTGTAGTAGGGATGGTTGTATTTGTGGTAACTTGTGAAGATACCCCCGCTGTTGGTTCTTTATTATTTTTTTCCTTTAATTTTTCACTTGTAACTGACGATGTTTCCTCTATTTTGGTAGATTCCTTCTTTGCTACAGATGTTTTATTATGGTTACGATGCCAACGACGATGATTTTTTAATTGTTTAGTATTTTTAAATGCCTTTTCACATTGATCACATTTATAGTTACGTTCATCGTAATGAATTTTGGAATGTGTATTTAATAGACGTGAATATATGGGAGTTTTGAAATTACATAATTGGCAACTATATAATTCCATATCGATTTTATGAGTACGCCATAGATGCGTGTGCAATGAATTCCAATTTGTGAATGATCCTTTGCATTCAGGACATACCATTGATTGTGATGATGATTCACTGTGGAGACATAAAAGTTAATATTAATTTTCGTTCACAAACAAACGTTGCAACCAAATTACTAGTCTAGTACCCGGCGGAGTTCGGGTTGGTCCTCCATATAAAGGTATTTATATTGACCTGAACAGATAGGTGTACTGATAGAAAACTTCCCGATACCCCAAAAGAATATATTTGAGGCCAGCTGTTTTACGGGGGTTGCTATTTATATTTTGAGGCTAATAATGAAAAGACAGTAATTTATTATCGAAAATGGCTTTATTGTTTTTCGAAGTATTCTCCGTGATAATCAGTACACTTTTGCGTGCGTTCAAACCAATTTTCGTAGCACTTTTCCCCTTTCGATTGAGGTATCTCCAAAACATGGTTTTTGAATGCATCAACGGCTTCTTCAGACGCCGAAAAAAGAGAAGTAAGACATAAGTAAGTAAAAAAGAAGTGACTCATTAGTTCGACGTTTTGGCCAGTCAAATAGACGGTTGTTTCAGCCGATGTGTGAGAGCTGGCAATGTCATGATGAAGAATGATCCTTCTTTGCCGCTTCTTCTTCCGTATTTCACCAAGCACTACTGGCAAACAAATTATTGTGTACCATTCGGAATTCACCGTTCTTCGCTGCTTTAATTTCACGGTAGCCACATGTCCAGTTATTCCGAGGAAACAGGCGATCATTTGCTTCGAAGAGCTTCGCGCACGAATCACTTTTGTCGGATTTGGCTCACCTTGGAAGACCCATACAGTTGATTGCTGTTTTGTTTCGGGCTCATACGAATAGATCCAAGATTCGTCACCTGTGTAGATGTTATATACAGCTTTTGATGCACCGCGATTGTATTTCTTGGGGATTTCTTTGCACCAATTGACACGAGCATGTTTTTGAGCTGCGGGAACCAACGCGAACAAATTTTTTTCGCAGCTAAATGTTGATGCAATATCTTATTGATGCTCGTCATACTCAGGGCCGGCTCTACCATATACGCGAACTACGCGACCGCCTAGGGCACCAAGTTCTAGGGGGCACCAAATTCGATAAACACTTTTGTATTAAAAATCCTTTTTGCAAAAAAAAAAAAAAAAGAAATTTTGTAGGGGCCCTATATTTAGTTTCATTAAACAAAATTATTTTTCACCTTAGTTATATTTTACAACACAACTTGTCTGGTCTCATGCCCAATTTAGTATTTTGTTGACGATACCAAAACGTAATCAAAACGTACTTGCGTTCGGCCATGACTCAAGAAAGGCTTGTCGGTTTAGCATTGCTATCAGTAGAGCAGGAAATTGCGCAAAAATTAGATTTAAGTAAAATTATATCAACTTTCTCTGAGTTGAAGGCACGGAAAATGAAGTTTTAGTAAAATCTAAGATAATTAAAAATACTTTTGTGTGTTTCGTTCTTTTGTTGAAAAAAAATATACTTAATATGCAAAATAAATATTTTTTTTGTTTTATTGACACTAAGTTTGAATTTAATATTTCTGATCTCTAATTTTCTGATCTCCAATTTCTTTCTATAAATACGGGAGAAAGGTGCCGCAAATAATAACTCGTCTAGGGCCCCAAATTCTCTTGAGCCGGCCATGATCATACTAATGACCAGGGATGCCTCAATCTCACGATAAGTCGTATGACGATCTTGCAATATAAGTTCGCGCACAGCGTCAATGTTTTGTGGCACAACGACTTATTTTGGACGACCTTATCGACTTTCGTCCCTGAGCGAACAGCGGCCACGATGGAATTCGTTATAGCAGCGTTTCACAGTGGGAAAAGGATGGGACTTCATCACTGGAAGTAAGTTGTTCAAAGCACTCCTGTCTTGATAATCCACGGCGATAGTCGTAAAAAATCATCGCACGAAAATTTTCACTAGTTAATTCCATTTTTTTGCTGAGATACAATTTTTAAGTTACTGTAAACAACACAAGTTGTGCTCAAATGTCAAATTTTCTGAAGAAGGTTATGCTTAAAAACGTCAAACTTTCAATTGAAAACGTTAGATGGCGCCGGCAAACAATTAGTGTTGCCAAGGCTCAAAATATAAATAGCAACCCCCGTATCTGTTTTCAATAGTTTATCTGTTACCTTCCCAATTCAGTTTTCTGCTTTCCTCTACCTTGCTCCCCTCGCCCTCCTTCACTCCCAAGTTATGTTGTTCTTCTTCTATCTTTCTACAGCATATTTCCTCACAGTCTCTTATCTGAACGCATACTAATCATCGCTCACTCCCTCATTCCTACTATGAATATCCAATTAGTATGTCTTCTAGTTATGCTCTTCTTCTTACCCACTTTTTACCTGTCTCTTAGGAATTTCCTACCTCTCCTTTCTCACAATCTTTTTCTCCTTCGCTCTCAGTTTCCTCTTATTCTCTTTCCTGACCACGCCCTTTCCTTCCCTATTCCTAATTTTTTTTATTTGCTGTCCTATAACATATTTTTTTCTATCTTAAGAAGGTGTTAGTACCGGAGAGGACCACACACATATCAGGAAAAAAGTGGCAACATCCACAACACTCCCCTAGGCCTTCGGAAAGGTGAACCTACAAAGTGACCACTTTCATGAGCTACACATATAGCAATCCCATAGCAATCCAATTAGCACTAGAGCTCATTTTGTACAGCTGGCCTGGTTTGTGGTAATAAGCAGACGTATTAGAGAGAGCTGTAGCAACGTTAAGACTGAGCGAGCCTGAGCCGCTTTTGTCAGCTGAGGGAGTATACAATGCACGAGTAAAGGGAGAAGGGAGAGGAATGCTTGCACATTACGTTAGGCAAAGTTTCTGTTGAGGCGTTATACACAAATCGGTGCAGAGCGGTTATAAACCTCTCAGTAATTTAATAATTCTAACAAGTAATCTGACAGGACACTGCAGATTCAACAGCAACATACATACGTATGTGCGTTGTTTCTATGCGTGTTGGTTTTATGGTTAATCAGCGTAGGATGCAATAACTCACAATATCCTTTCAGAAGGCGACGCACATACGGGGCGTAGGGCTGAACGGGATTTGTCGATAATCAATATATGGCCGCCTAGTGTGGTGGCAACGCCCTCCTCGTACCACACCGAAGATCCTGGGCTCACGTCTCGGGCAAAGCAACATTAAAAATTTAAAAACAAGTTTTTTCAAAGCGGGGTCGACCCTCGGCATTGATTTGGCAAGCGTCCTAAGTGCATTTCTGCCATGAAAAGTTCCTAAGTGAAACCTTGCCTTGCAGATGCATTAAAACCTGTAAGTCCCGTCCTGCTAATTTGTAGGGAAAATTGAAAGGAGCACGACGTAAATTGGAAGAGAAGCTCGGCTTCTTCGGAGGTTATCGTGCTTTAAATTTATTTTATTTAATATAAAACCGTACACCTGTAGACCTGGTAGCAAAGAACATAGCATTAACAACTGCAACCAGGCTAGGTGCCTCGGGGCAGCTTGAGCGCCGACCATATGGCCATAGTAGTATAGCGTCATCAATCACAAGACGAACAGACTACATGATTCCCTATCTGCGCTTCCTGGGAGATCTTAAGGCCACAATAGAGGTGGACGGTTGGCGCTAGGGTGCGCAAATGGCGGACGAGGCGATACATGTGTACACAGATGTTTCCAAAGTAGTGGAAGGAGTAGGGTCTGCGGTGTACTGTGCTGATCCGGAAATAAGAAGATACTACAGTCTGCCGGATTACTGTAGCGTTTTAAAAGCGGAAATATTAGCCGTAACCAAAGCAGTAGAAACCCTGGAAGAGAATAGCTTAAGCTGCAACCGTGTTAACTTTTATATTGACAGTCAAGCAGCAATTAAGACAATAATCTCGCATAGCACAGCATCTAAATGCGTGTTAGAGTGTAAGCAGTCTCTGGAGAGAATCGGGACAGGGAGAAGCATACATCTATATTGGGTCCCGGGGCATATGGGAATAGATGGGAATGAAAAAGCGGATGAACTAGCTAAAAAGGGCGCATCCCTTGTGCTTGCTCCGTAGATGTCTCAATTAGACTGGGCGAGATTAAGCGAAGGCGAGAGGTGCACATGATCGACCAAGCGGGAAAGGCGTAAGTTCAAGCGCGGGGCTGTAAAGTGTCGAAGATTATGTGTAGGTCTTACAACCTTAGACTAACAAATTTGCTTCTATCATTAAAAAGAGAGGATCATGACGGGTATTATGACTGGACACTGCCTTCTGGCGTCACATGCCTTTAAATTAGGCTTGGTCAGTGATAGCAGATGTACGAAGTGCGGGTAGGAGGAGGAAATGATCGAGCATGTTCTGTGCTCGTCCCCTGCACTTGCCAGGCTAAGACTCCAGCTATTAGGAGTGATACAGCTGTCAGATCTAGAAGCAGCAAGTGGCTTAAGTCCTAGGAAGCTTCTAGTATTTGCCAAGAGGACGGAGTTATTTTGTAACATAGATCCTGGTTTTTGATAGGGTTTTTCAGTTTTGTCGTTAAAACAAACTTCTGGTAACACTACGGACTCAATCAGTCTATGTGAGGTCCTCATGGACCGGCCAGTTCCACCTAACCTAACCTAATATAAAACCGATAATACACCCACAACTTATCGATGAAAGCACGAAAAATGGTCGATAATAAGAGGATAAAACGCGGATAACAATTCAAAAGCTCGTCGATTATAGGCACCGATCGTTGATTATAGATAACAAGCTTATGACACGTCTATATCCGTTGTTATCGATAACAAATCGATAACTCGTTAATATCTGTTATCTATGTACAGGAAACCGAGAACAACCTGGTGAGGTTTTTCTCAAACTTTCGCAAATCGTACCGAAAATAATTCCGAAATGGTATCAAACCTAATGCATTAGGCATATCCGGGAATAACCATTATGGGCCCGAAACAAAGGAAAAGTGGTCTAAAATATTTCCGACATGGTTCTGAACAAGTTCAAGAAACCGAGAAAGTTGCAGAAGAAAACCCGACGTATCCCGGCCGATATCCAAACTGACCCCGAAGAAGTTCATATATATCAACGCGATTACGTAAAGTTTGTAGCGATAAAAAAATATACCGAGTGATTTGAAAATAGTGTGGTACGTTCCGGAATTTAGCACCATTAAGGTAATAGCCCGACCATATCGGGAACATTTCAGATAACCACTTCGAACCTTCTAGTGCTGTGAACTTTGGTCGCCTCTTACGACAGGCATGCCGTCAGAATTGTCTAAGCATCTTAACCCTCCGGGTGAATTCGTCAGATAATTCTTCCAAAAAGATCTCCAAATCATCCTTTAAGATTTCCAGACATCATTCTAATATTAAACAAAGTATTTTTTTTTTTGAAAAATTATGTTCAAAATTATAGCGCTCAATTAAAATCGTATCTCTCTTTACCTCCCAAATCGCTTCCTAGGTTGCTATCCACTTTCGTCTATACATTCTCTCACATCAGTATGAATCCGCTTTGCCAATTTTAAGTTCCCAAAATTTTCTATCGAAATAGTTACTTTCACGATACTTTTCGTCTTATCGCTTTAGTACCTGCTATTCCTATCGAAATAGCTTCTAAATGCTGTGTCGCTTTCGTATCTGAATGTTGTTTCGCTATAAGGGAACCTTATTATGAGGCCTTATTATGTAAGTCCATTTGAATGGAAATGCGAAAGCTGTCAAATCACATACATTTTTTTTTCAAATGCGAAAAAATTTCTTTTCAATCGAGTTACATAATAAGGCCCCAGCTAATCCCGAAAGCTGATAAAAATTCGAAACAACGGCGATATCTCCGCGATCATTCTGCGGAGATGTCGAATCGAATCTCAAAATTGTAAGTCCTTAAAGGGAAATCGATAGACCCACCAATAAGTTACCCAAATGATCAGGATGAAGAGCTGAGTTGATTTAGCCATGCCCGTCTGTCCTTCTGTCTTTTTGTACGCAAACTAATTTGAGATATCTTGATAAAATTTGGTGAGCGGATGTCCGTTAGACATTTGTCGGGACCGGCCGGACCGGAGCACTATAGCATATATCCCCCATACAACCGATTTTCCAGAAAAGAGGATATTTGTCATATTTTCTTCAATTTATCAGAATGGAGCGTCAAACTTCACCATATGCTTTCGTATATAGCACATATTGTTGTCTGAAAAAATAGATGAGATCGGTCGTATATATAGTGTACAGTAACTACACGACACACCCTTTACCCATTCAGCGCAGGTATTGTATTGGAAAAACCAACGGAACATCTGTCTGCATCTACATATGTACGGTCTTATGTATCTAACGCAGTATAATTCCAATAACAAACATTTGCATGCGCATAGTAGGCTATGCATGTATGTAATAAAAGATAAAAACTGGTTCTATTGTTTCTCAGAGAATCAGGTGACGTTATGTACGGGTATATAGAAATTATCACGCCACTTGGTACCCAAAAATATAGATCACTGATGGAAAAATGTTTTTTTTATGTTTTGAGGAGCATTCGCAATTAGACTGCACTAGTGCGCAGAACATTTTTATACTTTATAATAAAGAAACGAGTTGTCTTGCAAAAAAGCTGACCAATTCTTTTCATTTAATTTCAAGATACAGTCCACGCGTTATATCATCGAACATTTTTTGGTCATTCGATCCGGATCAGACGCAAACAAATCGGTTTATTTTATTATTACGGGGTTCTTTTTGTAAATGTTCTGCAAAACGCATGGTGCTTGGGTTAAATCGCAGTGAACCATTATGCAGAAACTAAAGTCAAAACGGGCACTGCTTAAGGGGCTATTACGCGCATGTTCACGTTTGTGAACACCAACGGAATCGATCAACCTATTTCAGATTGGGAGTGTCGCTTGGAACGTTTGGAGGAGATTTGGAGGGAATACAAGGACATTGTTCGGGTAATGATCGAGAAGAGCGACGATGGAGAAGAGGTACAATCCGAGATCGAGGCGGATTGGGAAGAGTTCGAAGAGCGGATGCTTAGCTTAAAAAGCAAATTACGTGCCTACACATCTGAAAAGTCACGCGTGACAGGAGCTGCATCAGCTATATTCGAATCAACTCGTCAAGACGCTGCAATGACGAGTGTCTTATCATCACAGACTGACATTCTACAAAATTTGGCAAAACACGTGTGTAGTGCCAATATGAGTTTTTTACCGAAAATAAAAATAAAAGCATTTGCTGGTCAACTTACTGAGTGGAAATCATTTCATGACTCTTTCGTCAGCGCAGTACACAATAACACAACATATACTGCTTGCCAAAAGTTCCAGCTGCTAAAGGTCTATCTAGCTGAATCAGGATATGAGTTAATTTAGCACATTCCGGAAACAAACGATAATTACTCAGAAGCTTGGAACAAGCTATGCTCACGGTACAACAAATTAGGTGTTATTGCTAATGCACATATTACCAAATTCATAAATATGTCAGCTATTAACAGTCAATCATCGATTAACTTGCGCAAATTATACGACGGCGCAGATGAGGTTTTGCGCGGATTACGTGTATTAGAAATGATGCAGAAAAGCGTGATATCTGGCTAATACACATTTTGTTGTCCAAGTTGGATCCAGTTACAACTAAGGAATGGACTAAGTTCAATTAATCTAACATCGATTTTCCTACATTTAATGAATTTTTGAGCTTTTTAGATACCACATGTCTTGCTTTGGAGTCTGTGGCGTTGACAACAACATCACCATCACATCAGCGCATAGTTTCAGTAAAGTCTCACTAAACAACAGTAAACAATCAAACTGTCTGTGTGAGGTGCAATGATGCTCACGAGCTGCCTCAGTGCAGTGCATTCATAGAATTGGCTGTCAAAGAACGACGAGATTTTGTGGCTAGCAAACGTATTCGTTTCAATTGCTTAAGAGGAGCCAATTGTCGCTCTAAATACTCTTGCCGCGTTTGCCGTAAACGACATCACAGTCTACTTATAAAGACACCACTGAGGTATCGCCAAATCGACAGGATGATAACAAGACGGTGAACGTAAACTTCAACGCATTGCCAGAGATTAATACACTTCTGCCCACAGCAGTATGCAAGGTTACTGATGCTTATGGTATACAACAACAGTATGTCGCATGATATTGGATAGCGGCTCAGAAAAAACAATAATATCCGAGAAGTGCGTGCAGCGTTCGGGACTACGCCGTCAGCACTCAAGAATACCAATACATGGTTTAAACAATGCATCCACGGGTGTTTCTCATGGTTGGGTCTGCCTTTGCATAACCGCCAGGACGGGTGGCGAATCATTCAACGCCGAGGCTCTGATTATGCCAACCATTTCTTCATCCATTCCCGGACATAATCTTCAGAAAGAGCAGTACTATCATTTTTATCACTTGATCTTGCCGATCCAACATTTTATATTTCGTCGCCGGTTGACATTCTCTTGGGAAACGAAAAATTCTTCGAGGTTTTAACGGGTAAGAAAATCAGCGAAAAAAACCAGCGTTTGAACGCATTTTCAGCAACACTCGGATGGATTGTGGGTGGTGATTTAACTCGCATGAATGAGAGAAGCGTGGGCGTGATGTTCAACAGTGTCGACATTGATAGGACACTCACACAGTTTTGGGAAACGGAGGAAGTCCCATGTTCACTATTGTACACCGAAGACGAGGAAAAAGCAGAGACATCATTCCGACAAACATATACGAGGGATGATGATGGTAAGTTTAGCGTCGAACTACCATTCAAGTCACAATCGATCGACTTCGGTATGTCCGCCGAACACGCACTAAAACGATTCTACGCAACAGAACGCAGACTTGCAGGTAATTCCGAATTGCAATAACAATATTGTAATTTTATGGCAGATTATCTTTCGATGCAACATATGGAGCTAGTGCCAGCAGCTGAAATCGAAAAGCCATCGACCGAATGTTGCTACTTACCTCATCACCCTGTGATTAAAGACACAAGCACAACAACCCGTCTTCGCGTAGTGTTTGATGGTTCTGCACACAGTGGCAATTATTCGTCGCTAAATGAAGCTGTGCTTCCTGGTCCATCACTTTCGCTAGAAATATTTTCAATAATTTTAAGATTTCGTAGGCATCGATTTATTATGTCGGGTGACGTAGAGAAAATGTACCGTATGATTTGGGTGCATGACTACCACCGAGATTTTCAACGGATTTTGTGGCGTAGTTCCCCTAATCAGCCAGATGAGCATTACAGATTGAAGACAGTAACGTATGGTACAGCATGCGCTCCCTACTTGGCTGTAAGGGTTTTAAATGAACTGGCGCACACATACCCTTTGATATCACAAGTAATTTCCAAGAATTTTTATAAAATATGTGCGAAATGTCTGCAGTATCCCTTGAACCCACGAAATGCTTAAAGCTCCTTGGAATGAAATGGAGCCCAGCAACTGATGCATTTGAGTTCTGCATATCACCTTCAACTACAGTTACGGTAACAAAAAAATGAATATTGTCGGATGCTGCTCGCATATTCGATCCACTAGGTTTGCTAACACCCACAACGGTTCTAATTAAAATCCTTTTTCAAGAATTGTGGTTAATTAAGTCGGAATGGACAGATGAAGTGCCTGAGCAAATAGCTACACGTTGGAAAAATCTAAGAAGTACCCTTGAAATGCTCAATACATTACAAATTCCAAGAAGAGTACTTTTTAAACTTGGCCATAACGAACTCCACTGGTTTTGCGACGCCTCACAGAACGCTTACGCAGCGGTGGTATATTGCCGATCAGAGTATGAAGGTAAAAGGTACACACATCTCGTTGCTGCCAAAAGCCGTGTAGCTCCGCTTAAGATGGTGTCACTACCACGCCTCGAGCTGTGTGGCGCAGTACTGCTTTGCCGACTGATGAACCAAGTTATGCAGGCATTGGAATTCGATAACTCTAACGTTTATATGTGGACGGACTCCTCAATTGTTTTACATTGGCTTTCAGCGTTGCCAAGGTGGTGGTCAGTGTACGTGGCAAACAGAACTTCGGAAATTTTAACATCGTACACTCGTTCGCAGTGGAACCATGTTCGGTCCGCAGATAATCCAGCTGATCCTGGTTCGCGAGGGGTGTTGCCACTCGAGCTAAAATCTCTAACCATTTGGTGGAACGGCCCAAGTTGGCTCGCTGAGGCAAGGGAGTTATGACCACAAACGAAATCGCTGTTGCACATATCTCAAGAGAACTTATAAGAACGTAAGAATCATATTCAATCTATTACTAAAGTTTTTCTAATTTCAACAGACCAACATGTCGTCCTTGGCTCATTACTACAACATATATCTATGTGGTCTCGGTTAGTGCGTGCCACAGCTTATTGCTTAAGATTTATCGGTTGTTTGCGAAAACAAACATACGGCTTATTTTTGTCTTCATGTGAACGACAGAATGCTATAAACCTTATAATTTGTACTGTACAGAAGGAGTTGTTCGCAGATGAAATTTTCACGTTGAAAGAACATAAAGCAGTCGCAAATAAGAGTAAACTGTCTAGCCTCGTACCATTTATAGACAAAGATGGAGTACTAAGAGTGGGTGGCCGCATAGAAAACTCATCAGCAACCTTCAACATCAAACATCCAGTAATACTATCAGCGAAGCATATCGTCACTGAAATGATTATCAAATATATACATATTGCGAATCTCCACGTCGGCGTTAATCAGCTGATTTTTATAATAAGGCAGCAGTATGGATTTTGGGTGCACGCAACATTGCACGACGAGTTGTCCACGACTGCATTACTTGCTTTATGTTACGCAAATCGACACAACAACAAATGATGGCCGATTTACCTATCGAAAGAGTTCGATTTCAGCGCGCATTCAGTAAGGTGGGCTGTGATTATGCAGGTCCCTTTCTATTAAAAGAAGAGGTTGGCAGAGTCCCACGAAAGGTGAAGGGCTATATTTCGCTGTTCGTATGCTTCATTACGAAGGTAATTCATTTGGAGTTGGTGGGCGACTTGACGACCCAATCATATATCGACGCGTTAGATCGGTTCATATCGCGCCGTGGTAAACCAGTAGAGGTATGGTCAGACAACGCGACTAACTTTGTGGGGACTAAGCGGATTCTCAACGAAATGCAAAACATAGTAAGAAAGCAACACAACAGCTCTTTCTTTGCACAGAATAACATTGTCTGGCGCTTCATAACACCTTCATCTACCCATTTCGGTGGGCTCTGGGAAAGTGGAGTCAAATCAGTCAAAACACATTTAAAGCGGGTTATTGGTGAAACCGCTTTAACTTATGAACGATTTTATACATTGCTCACTAGAATTGAGGCCCTCCTTAACTCCAGGCTATTATGCCCCAGTAATGATGGTGAGATCGATGCACTGACCCCAGGTCATTTTTTAATTGGTCAACCATTTACGGCTAGGACTGATGGATATGTTGACCCTAATATAAATATAAGCCCATTGAAGCAGTGGAACAAAGTGAAACATATGGCGCAGGGATTTTGGAAGAGGTGGCACTCTGAATACCTCACTAGTTTACAACAAAGACAAAAATGGCGAAAAGATGAGCCGAATATTAAGCTAGGTGATATTGTAATTCTTCGGGAACCAAATGCACCACAGTCACATTGGTACTCGCAAAAGTCATTAAACTACATCCCAGCGAGGACACAAAGTCAGAGTAGTAACGATACAAACTTCGAAAGGTGAATACATGGGACCCATAACCAAATTAGCTGTGCGGCCAATTTCAGTAGGATCGGAGTCCTCCAGCGGAGGGGAGGATGTACAGTAACTACACGACACACCCTTTACCCATTCAGCGCAGGTATTGTATTGAAAAAACCAACGGAACATCTGTCTGCATCTACATATGTACGGTCTTATGTATCTAACGCAATATAATTCCAATAACAAACATTTGCATGCGCATAGTAGGCTATGTATGTATGTAATAAAGGATAAAAACTGGTTCTATTGTTTCTCAGAGAATCAGGTGACGTTATGTACGGGTATGTAGAAATATCATCTATATATATATATATAGAAATATCGCACCACTTGGTACCCAAAAATATAGATCACTGATGGAAAAATGTTTTTTTATGTTTTGCGGAGCATTCGCAATTAGACTGCACTAGTGCGCAGAACATTTTTATACTTTATAATAAAGAAACGAGTTGTCTTTCAATTCTTTTCATTTAATTTCAAGATACAGTGCACGCCTTATATCATCGAACATATAGCATATATATAGACTAGAATAATAAGCTATAACGTAGCAAAAAATAGTTTTGAATCAATGATACTTCAACTATCAAGTTTTATTGTAAGAGGAAACGGGGAGACATTTTTTTAAACAGGCGGTGCAACGTGAAAAGTAATTTATCTGAAATGAAATGTAGAATTGAAGCTCATAGTTTACCAGGTAGAGCCGCTCAAAGTTGACCAATTTTCAACATTGGGAAAAATTTTAAAGTTTTCTTCTTTTTCGTTGTATTTAAAATGGTTTTGTGAGTAAATAAGGTGGCCGGTTGTCGTTTTCTTGTATAGCAATTAAAAATAATTTAATTTAGGATTGACACAAAAAAAAATTGTGATTTTTTTTTTTGTTAAAAGTTGGCGGATATACCTGTTTTTCGAAATGCCTATTTTTAGGCCCTTTTTAAAACTTTGATGGAAAAAAAAATGTTAAAATATGTGCTCCGTCAAATTAACAGTAGTTATTTGTGAAATATTCAGTTACCTAAATTCATAAAGTCTACCTGCGTCCAGCAGCAACTTCACTTTTTACATCAAATAAAGTTAAACAACCTTGGGCATAAATACGCGCCTGAGCAGGTATATATAATTCAGTACGGCCGTAAGGTCGTTTTTGTTATTGGAACTTGTTAACAACATACATTTCTTTAGTTTAGTTACGAATTGTATACCTGAAATTCATTTTAATAATTTGAGTAGGTATATAAAGTTATCCATCATACAATGCACATTATCATTCGTATTTTGGAGATTAAGGAACTAAGTATTCTGTTTACTTAAATAAAGTGAATAGTATTTTTAAATATAGTTCACAGATTAATATTTAGTCAGATACACTCGAAGCCAATTCTAATATGTATCTAGAAAACTCGAAACTATTTGCGGTGTTTAAATCTACAAAGTCAAGACGGGACTTCGTTGAGGCTATTATGAGAGAATTAGCGAGTGAAACAAGCATTAAAGAAAAGGAAGGCCTGGAAGAAAAAATTGGTTTACAATACATTATGATAGAAAGAAAATGGAAGGACGTCTATCGTAACAATTCAAAATTGCTAAGCAAGCATGAAAAGTGGCTAGCTGACAAAACTTTTTTGGACGAAGAAACGCCTATCACGTCAACCAATCCAGAGGGAGACCAACAAAACCCATAGAAGAGTGTTCTACCTACACAAGGAAAAGGAAGCTGTCTGATACCACAAACGCTATGGCCACGACTCATCTTTCAGAAGCACTGGCTATTAAATATAAAAAAGACTACGAAAACGTGAAGTCTCATATAACAGAAGCAGTTGCGGTAGCAAGTCCAGTGCGACTGACGAGGATCAAAAACAGCTTTCCCACACCACCAAATGCGCTACCTAGGAAATACACTCCCGAAGAAGCTTTGGCGCTGTTTATAGATATCGGTTTAAGGAAGAAACAATATATTATATTGCCTAAGTCATTATTGCAACGTAATGCCGATATTTTACCTGGATACAAAAAAATTACTCAAGCCAAGAAAGAATCAGTTCCTCTAAGTCCCAAAATAACCGAATTATCAGCTGAAATTAAGCTACAAAACCTAATGGATCATACGTCTACACGACTCCTTCAAAGTTTTACTGAAGAAAAGTTGAAATCACTGCCAAAGGAGCTAGCATTGATAACTAAGTGGGGCTGTAATGGATCGTCAGGACAAAGCGCATATAAACAAAGAATAAATGTAGACGATGAAACAATTACAGATAGTAATATGTTTATTGCTTCTATTGTTCCATTACGACTAAAAGATGAAGCTTCAGAATATTGGAAAAATCCACGTCCGTCATCAACTATATTGTGCCGCCCGATATTATTTAAATACTAGAAGGAGTCTTGAAAATCTTGATTACTTTAAACTGCCATGAACCAGTTAATGGATCCAAATTTGGAGAATATGCATCTAAAACTACAGAGATGCTGCATCAAAAGTATCCTGAGAAGAAACTTACACCAACGGTACATACAATTTTAGCACATGGAAAAGATTTAAAAGAGTACCAGTGCTTACCATTAGGAGAATTGTCTGAAGAAGCTCAAGAATCTAAGAACAAGGACTACAAAAGATATAGATGTATGAACACCTGCAAAGTATCACGAGTTAGACAAAACGAAGACCTTTTCAACATGTTAGCTATTTCTTCTGATCCAGTCATATCATCTATGAGTTATGTAAGAACACAAAAAGATCTTACAGATGCGTATAGCTCAGAAATGGTTGCTTTGTTAGATATATGTTCCAGTGACGATGACTATGTTAAGATAAAATAAGTTTCTCACTTCTTATCACAACAATGAAAAAGAGATGTACTAATCAATTTTGTTACTTTATTGAAAAATAAGATATCTATGTACAAGTTAATTTTTTATTTCAAATAAAAGAATTAATTAATTTAGTGATTTATACATACATATATGCTTTTCGTTATTGCATTTCTCTAAAGTTTATCAAATTTATTTTAAAGCTTAGGCATTTCGCCTTCAAACGTATTAAATTTGTATAGAAATCAATACGTCTATCGAGTTTGGTACAAATTGGTAAAGCGGTTACTATGATCAAACTTTTTAGCATAAATGGGTAGTGCCACTCCCCTTTTCCAAAATTCGTTGGATGTTTAATCTTGAGCTCAAATAAAATTTCATTGAACCACTTTCAATAACTTTTAGTTATTAATAAAATACATATTTGGCTTGTAAATTAAAAAAAAAAACGTAAAATTTTACGATGAATTTTGAAGCACCTTGTTATTGTGGCACCAAAAACGGACATTTGAGTTTTATAAGAGTATTGCCATTTAAAAGAAACAATACGTCTATCGATTTTGGTAGTTATTGATTACGTGACTACTTAGATACAACTTTTTATCATAAGTGGGAAGTGACACGCTATCTTATCAAAATCATTAGTTTATCTTATTTAATGCTTAAATACGTCATTATAAGACAAATCTCATTTTATTCTTTTTATTTTTTACTAAAAACATTTTGTTTTTGCATTTTTCTAAAAATTTTCGAGTTTGACGAATTTTTTTGAAGCACCCTGTATCTGTGAAATTCTGAGCTTTCACACAATAAAACTTAAAATAATAATTCATTTGCATTTTAAATCTTTAAAGTATATTCATTGGTTCAAAAGTTATGATTTTTGCAAAGAAAAAACTCAAAAGGCGCCACTGTGCGTTGGTTAGAATCCCACCTAACGAATAGGCTCATGTGTGTTGAAATTGAAAATAGTAAGCCCCGCAGCATTTGGAGTACCCCAGGGCAGTATTCTTGCTCCTCTCCTGTTATTGCTTTTTATACACTCAGAGTATATTAACTTTGATTGGATAACGGTTGGTTGTACAGGTATAAAGGAATCGAGATAGATATAGAGTTCCATATATCAAAATGATCAGAATTGAAAAAAAATTTGATTGAGCCATGTCCATCCGTCCGTATGTCCGTTAACACGATAACTTGAGTAAATTTTGAGGTATCTTGATGAAATTTGGTATGTAGGTTCCTGGGCACTCATCTCAGATCGCTATTTAAAATGAACGAAATCGGACTATAACCACGCCCACTTTTTCGATATCGAAAATTTCGAAAAACAGAAAATGTGCGATAATTCATTACCAAAGACGGATAAACCGATGAAGGTGGGTAAGTGGGTTGACCTTATGACGCAGAATAGGAAATTAGTAAAATGTTGGACAATGGGCGTGGCACCGGCCACTTTTAAAAGAAGGTAATTTAAAAGTTTTGCAAGCTGTAATTTGGCAGTCGTTGAAGATATCGTAATGAAATTTGGCAGGAACGTTACTCCTATTACTATATGTGCGCTAAATAAAAATTAGCAAAATCGGATGACGAACACGCCCACTTTTTAAAAAAATGTGTTTTAAGTCAAACTTTAATAAAAAATTTAATATCTTTACAGTATATAAGTAAATTATGTTGACATTCAACTCCAGTAATGATATGGTGCAACAAAATACAAAAATAAAAGAAAATTTCAAAATGGGCGTGGCTCCGCCCTTTTTCATTTAATTTGTCTAGAATACTTTTAATGCCATAAGTCGAACACAAATTTACCTATCCTTGTGAAATTTTGTAGGGGCATAGATTCTATGACGATAACTGTTTTCTGTGAAAATGGGCGAAATCGGTTGAAGCCACGCCCACTTTTTATACACTGTCGACCGTCTGCCCTTCCGCTCGGCCGTTAACACGATAACTTGAGCAAAAATCGATATATCTTTACTAAACTTAGTTCACGTACTTATCTGAACTCACTTTATCTTGGTTTTAAAGATGGGCGAAATCCGAATATGACCACGCCCACTTTTTAGATATCGAAAATTTCGAAAAATGAAAAAAATGCCATAATTTTATACCAAATACGAAAAAGGGATGAAAAATGGTGATTGGATTGGTCTTTTGACGCAAAATATGTATATCTTTAGAAAAAAATTTGTAACATGAGTGTGAGACCTACCATATTTTTTATTTCATTTCATTTATTAAAAGAAATAACTATTAGCACAATAAGATCACTTATGATCTTTTATAGTACAGCAGACATTAAATAATAGGATAATAATAAAACATTCAAGCTTTAAATTTAAAACATTAACTAACCTATTTAAGGTATATAAAATAATATATGATGGAACCAAAACAGATTTATAACAGAAATGCTCATTACAATTCAAAAAGAAAGAAAAAGTTAAACAATAGCAAATATTCCCTCGCAACGCTTACGAAAAACAATTAGGAAAATAAAAATGAACTTAGTATTAAAATCGGTTATATGTAAATATACAGAAAGCTTGCAATAAGCTATTTTCGAAAAACAGAATTTCTAGTTGGGTACCAGAATATTTAAAATAATAATAATTGACTAGAAGATATGTAGGTAAACTAAGTTTCAAGACATTCATTGACGAAAGAACGAATATATAACATTCCTAAAGTTACCTTTACTTAAGCTATTGGGAATTGAGTTCGGGATGGAGTTCCATATGCGGATAGCATTGACAAAGAATAGCCTTGCAGAGTTCAAATAGCTTTAGTTCGGTAAAATTTTGTCACATATGCGAGCAGATTGCGAGAGAGTAAACTTGTTATATAAGTAACTGGGCGCTTTATCTGCCATGATACGATAAAGGAAAATGCAGTTCCTCGTTCTAAGGTAATCAGAGACATCACAACTTAACAGACGAGTCCTCCATTCAGATACATGGTCAAATCGTGCTAAGCCAAAAACATATCGCGTTACATGATTGAAGGCTACATCAATTTTGTGTACAGACCTGGAATCTAGTTTGCTGTATACACATTCCGCATAACAAATATTGGTAATATTAATTGTATAGCCAGCTTTCTCCTTATTCCTAGCGGGGTAAATGCCGCCGATACTCTTAAGTTTCATTACTCTTCGTTTCATTTAACGTAATCAACACAGGACAGACTAGAATTTATGACGAACCCCAGATTCGTCGCTTTAGAAACATATTTCAGACAGTTAACATTAATGTAAAGATTTGTTAGATCCTGAAAGTTAATATGCTTTTGTGAAATGGGAAGTACATACGATTTAGCACTGTTAAGGGCAAGGAGATACGTACATAGATGCACGACGGGATAAGGATGACAGGTCACTGTTAAACTTGGCACAAAGTTCAGAGGCTTGTCCCAGCATCGCTGACATATAGATCTGGATATCATCTGCGTAGGAATATATTTGCGTATGCTGACAAGTGCTGAAGATGTCATTTATAAATAGACAAAACAATAGCGGTCCCAATATAGAACCTTGAGGTACACCAGCGAGCAATGTCCTAACGTCAGATAATTCCGACCCAACCTTAACACGCTGCGCTCTACCCCCCAAGTAGATCATTAATTTTACCGCAGTCACTAAATCCGAAGTAGGATTTCAGCTTCATACATAGCAAACTATGGTTAACTGATTCAAATGCCTTTGAAAAGTCGAGCATACACAACAATGTTAATTGACTTTTGTCATAGGATAGACGTATGTTATCCAGAATTTTTATAACAGCAGTAGTGCAGCTGTGCTTAGATCTAAAGCCCGACTGCAGCGGTGAAAGTACTTTGTATACAGTTATATGCGAGTGGATTTGCTCAGATAACAGGAATTCCAGGGCCTTCGATAGAGCGGGATGAATGCTTAGGGGACGGAAATCAGATGTACTACTGCTACCGGAAGAATGATTGCAAGCTTCCATGCATCTGGAAAGCACGAAGTTGTAATAAAATGGTTGATAATATGTGTTAGGGTTGGCAAAATATGAGGAAGAATTATTTTTAGAAATTTTACCGGGATTCCATCAGCACCAATTGCGTTTGAGCGGATCTTACGAACACATCTTGCAACATCAAACTCCGAGACGGCACAAAATTCAAATTGCTGAACTGATGCACGTGGAGAGGGTACGTGCTGGGAAATGGTGGCGCTGGGTGAGGAACTACGATTTACAAATACATCATTAAGCTCATGTTTAAGGGAACAATTTGGATTATCTTTAACATACACACTAAGATTTTTTTAAATTACGCCAGAGGTCATTATTTGGGGGCTCGGAATTTAACATTTTGCCAAACTATTAGCGTTTTTCACGTTTGATAACGGCTGCAGTTTCATTTCGAACATTCTTATATATTAAGTAGAAGAAAATGAAAAAGTTCTGCAGGGCGAAATCAAAAGCTTTTGGAATCATGGCAGGAATACTGTTCCTGGTATTACATATATAAATAAATTAGCGGTACCCGACAGATGATGTGTAACATTCACTCATTAAGTTATTCATTCATTTGTACAAACATATATCTTAACCCGTTTTGGAATTTCTTAAAATGCATTGACTCTTACATACATGTTAATACATTTGTACATACATATCTTTGGCTCACTTTGGTATGGCCTGAGATTTATTGACACATTCATTCATTTGTACAAACATATATTTTCTACATGCCTCGGTAACTAAGCCGTTCACTGTCTGGTAACCTGAACCTTGGTATGTTACTGTTTAGAGCTTGCTCGCCACAAGCCTTTACCTGTATACAAATTATTAACATGATTCACTTGTGCTTGCGTTGCAGATTCCACAGCTAATTTTATTTAGGCTTAGAATGCAGTCCCCAGGGAACTGAACTGAATGTATATGTATGTGATACACTTAGTTTGTAAGTATTAGTGTAAGTAGGTATTTTAACTTATAGAAATTTTGCATAAAAGAAACAGCTTTTTAATAAAGAACTCAATTACGTCTGGTACCGCTAAATGGGCACCACCCCAAATCCAATTACTTTTTATTCCCATCATTACAGATGTTCTGGGTCACCCTGGTCCACATTTTGGTCGATATCTCGAAAACGCCTTCACATGTGCAACTAAGGGTCGCTCCCTTTTTGACTGGTGCCGTACCAACAATCTCTTCCTCAATGTGAAAAAGTGCTTCACCATGTCATTCTCGAAATCATCCCAAATTTGGCTTCAACTTCACCTTCAATAACCATATCTGCTATGTACTGCCAAGGGCCTGCACAAATCTATCTTTCCTTCGCAGGTATGCAAAAGATTTTAGAGATCCTTATACCAGGAAATCCCTATACATCTCTGTGGTGCGCTCTAAATTATAGCAGTCACTCGGTGGAAAAAGTTCAAAGAAAGTTTGTTCGCTTTGCCTTACGCTCTTTAAATTTTGATGATCCGTTGCCATCTTATTCCTCTCGTTGCAAACTTATCAATTTGCAATCACTTGAAACAAGGAGAACGGTGCAGCTGGTCATGTTTGTATATGACCTCAT
Organism: Eurosta solidaginis; assembly: GCF_040869045.1. NCBI lineage: Eukaryota > Metazoa > Arthropoda > Insecta > Diptera > Tephritidae > Eurosta > Eurosta solidaginis. The sequence goes on along the minus strand of NC_090323.1, from coordinate 201,997,618 downwards.
TGCAGGCTCTTTGGACTGCCCAGCTCTTCTTGGCAACATACCGTTTAATGTGGCCCTAAGAATTCTTCGCTCATTGTTGTTGTTGTTGTAGCCATAAGGTTACTCCCCGAAGGCTTTGGGGAGCGTTATCGATGTGATGGTCCTTTGTCGGATACAGATCCGGTACGCTCCAGTGACACAGCACCATTAAGGTGATAGCCCGACCATCTCGGGAACGATTTATATGGCCACGTTAAACCTTCAGGCCATCCCTCCCTCCCCTCCCCAAGTTCCATGACATTGGGGTCGCCAGAGCCTCGTCTGTTAGTGAAACGGGATTCGCCGCTCGAAGATGAGGTTAACAATTGGGTTTGGATAAACTATATATTGCGCTGACAACCTGAAAAGTTGCGCTACACAACCCCTGGAACCTGGTATTTTAGTCGCCTCTTACGACAGGCATACCTACCATATTCTAACCCCCTAACCCGCTGGGGGTTCTCCGCTCATTCCTCCTGTTTTGTTTGCCTGCCTTTTTAACGGCTAAAAGCTTCGAATTTCATCAAATACTTAAGTTTACGATACACATTGTGGAGATAAGTGATTGATTGCCATAGCTATTTCATGCAGACCACAAAAAAACGTGAAACTTTGCATCCTCACACAAACTACCTACCTATTTTTTATTTATCTTAAAAATCGCTTAGGTATGTACATCTGTTCATTATATATTTTAAATCTTATACACCCGATTATTTGGATATAAGGAATGGTATAAGATTATTGTTCAGCCCCATTCATGAAAGGTATGAAGTCTTCGGCATAACAGTCCCGTCTTTACAGTCCCGTCCTTACTTGTTTGGTATATTGTTTTCGATTTTGTACCATGGAACCGTTTCAAATTAAGCTACAATAACTTATTACACATACCTGGTATGACATTTTATATGATAATCGATTGTGGTGGATTTCTTGAAACGAAAAGCACACCCGGCAACTGTACATTTCAAATAAACACCTGCTGCACTATTATTGTTATTCGGCATTTGTTTTCGTTGTTTTGTTATGCCAGTACGATTAGAGCCAAAAGGACGGCCACGCACCGATGTACCACCCATGACCGTTACAGCTATAGGTGCTTGCGCTTGCTCGTTACTTGTCTTAGTGTTTGTAGTATCAATAGATTTAGGTGGTGCGGCAATTGGAGTTGATATGTGCATGGATGTACTGCTGCTTTTGCCATTTGGTGACTGTAATAAATTGTTGGCCACATAAATACGTCCGCGTTCAGGAGGTGGCACTGTTGTTATGTTAGCAACAGTTGTGATTGCTACATTTTTAGGCAATTGAATTGGCAACGACTGCAACATTGGAACAAGCGGCGGTACTGGCAAACCATTTGGTGCAACCGATATAGAAACATCTGATGCATTTTTCATTGTAGTATATGTTGTTGAGGAAGTCATTGCTGTTAGAGGAGGAAGGTTATCAAAATTTGTATTTGAATTTATTTGTTCACCAGTTGGAGTAGCTTGATTTAAGCGCTCTTGTTTAAGAACCTCCGGAGAAGAGTTTTTCAACTGATTTGCTGTTACTGAGGCAGCGGAGCGGTCCTTTTCAATTTCATTCATAGAAGGAGCAGCAGCATTAAACAGAGCAGTGTTGCGTGCATTCTCAGTACTACATATTGCTGAATCCTGCATGATATTATCTGCAGCCGTATTTGAACATTCGAAAGCGAAATTTGTATTATCCTGCTGTTGTGTTGTAGCAGTTGCTGATACCTCTTCTGCGTTTGTTTGTGATTCTTGCGCAATATTTACTTGAACTCTTGCACAAGTCAGCTCTTCTATGTCTGGTATGGAAATCAATGATATTTGTGGTGTATCCAAATCATGTATAATTTTTTGTGGTGGAACTGGTGCTGTGGATAAACTAGGCACCATAGTACTAGTTATAATGTCTCTTATATCTTCGCCTAAATCATAATCATCATGCCAGCTATTTTGCGTATTTGTAAATTCGTTTAATTTAAAATTTTCACATTCATAAGGAATTTGTTCAGTGACATTTTTATCATTAGCAGTTAATGGGTCAGCACTTGCTGTATTCACCTGCTGGAAATTATCGCTGAGTTCATCCTCAATCATATTTGTTTGATTACTCTCCAAATTCGGTGCTATTAAATTTTCAACTTCTCTACGATTCATTAAATTCAGCTCATCGACTGTACGCAAATGTAGTAATCCACGAGGTTCGTGCTGGAATTGGGGCTCTTTCAGTATATCCACATTTTTGATGAAAATTTTTTGTTTCTGTACATTTGTCAAGGATGTTGATGGCATTTCATTTATACTACAATTTCCACCATTGCTAACGTTCGTCATCAATGCTGATGGTAGCGGAAGCGTTGGCGGTGCTGATGATTGTGGTGGTGGTGGTGGTGTAGGTTCGGTTATAATTGGTGTTATAGCATCTGTAAAGCGATTGGCATCCATTGGTAAAAACCCATCCGCATCCGTTTCATTGCCATAAGCGTAATTGTCTGTGGAGGGTGTGGTAGAATTACTTAAGAAATTGCCTGCGCCACTATCAAAAAGATATTGATCGGATATGGTGCCAAGCGGTAGCTGCGACATGCCAACTCCGCCGCTAAATGACGGCACTGTTGCATTCAAGCTCTCCAAGTGTGTGTCCAAGTAGTTAGAAGCATTTTGCGTTAACGTTTGCGGCATGAAATTGAAATTCATTCCATTATTTGAGGAAGATTCGGTTATATTGGGACCATTTAACGTACTTGAAAATGTCATCGGCTCTTTGAGTATATCAACATTTTTTATATAAATTTTAGGTTTTCTAGGTTTTTGGTAGCCTTGTTCGAAATTCGAAGCTGCAACATCGACCGCACTACTAAGCTGTTGTTCTCTGTTTGTATAATGATATTGCACATCAGCATTTGTACTCCTATTACTTTCAATTTCACAATTGTTTGTTGCATTGTTGTTGCTGTTATGATTATTGTTTGAAACGTGTAAATTTAAATCATTACAAACATTCATAAAATCTCCAAATGTCTGCATTTCATAATCGCGTCGTATAAGCGCCGGTTCGCAAAGCACATCAACACTTTTTATTGAGATTTTTTGTTTAGGTTGTACACTTGTTGGTGGTTTATCTAATTCTATTGATGCTGTTATAGTTTCATTAACAATATTATCAACAGTATTGTTGCTTTTATTATTATTGGGAAATGTTGTTTCGTCACTTGTCAGCATACCGATGAAATCCTGATCCTCCATACTTATACTACCTATATTCACCAAAGTATTGCAATCATCATTTTCGAATTGAAATAGACTTTCGGTAATTAAATTATCTTGCTGTTCGATGGGATCCCTATGTGGTTCACGCAAACACTCAACATTTTTTAAATAGATTCTACTACGCCGCTGTGTACCATTCACTGAGTTCTCATTTGGGACGCCCACATCTGAAGATTTAACACTGTTGCTAGGTGGTGCTGAATTTTCAGGAGCTTGTTGTTGTTTATTTTTAATGGCATGCATTAGTTGTCCTATATCTTGTTCGCACATTAGATGGTCTTCACGTAAATGAACTTCAACACTTGTGAAAGTATAGAATATATTCTCGCAGCCTGAAATACAAAAATTAAAAAAATTTAATTAATAATGTATTGCATATTCAAGTTTTAAGCGAGTAATCTCATATATGTGCATTTACAAGATATAATATTAGCCTTATCATCACACTGTAAGGGTCATTTAATAGTTGTCCTCTATTATTATTCGCCGATAGCTTAAAACTGGCCCCTCGACGAAATAAATATTAAAAACCTGACATATATGGACGCGAGATTATTTTTAATACATCGGTGGATTTTATCTATCCTTAAATGTTACGCTTTGAACGCACGATGTAACTTGTGGCATGTGATTTGTTATGTGTGCATTTGACCTGCGATGTTCTTTATATGCAATTCAAAGTGACTTTGATAGTAAAATCGAATGTGGCGAAGCATTGTTAACACAACAACAACAATAACTTAAATTTCTATTCCATGACTAGATGTTATGATATCAAACCGAGTTAAGCAGGATCAAATCAAACTGACACATCGATTACTTCCATACGTTAAAACTGAAATGAACACATCCTATAAGATCACATTACTTTGGATAAGCCCTTATATTCTGCAGCCTAAATAAGAAGAGTAGGATACATACATCTATTGATATCAAATCGCATAATTTCAATTACTTGATATGCATGATATCATATCAAAGTAAAAAGGTTCGTCTCATATTATCATATTAAATCAGGGTACACCAAATGCAATCACATTCACCCTAGAAAGATAACGTTATTTTTTTACCCTAGAAAGATAACGTACGTCTGAGAGACGTGTTCAAGTTTAAGGACCCTAAAGATATAAAGAAAAAACTTACATTTTTTTGTTTTTTAATCATTTATTTGATATATATTCACTTCTTTTAAATATTTTTTAAAGAAAAATATTGTTTTTTTAATATATTAAAAATTAAGTTTGACTTGGACTTGTCCTTACAAAAATCTATTTTTTCGAAGGACCTCAGTTTATAGCAAAAAATTTAAAATAAAATACATATTTTTGTACTTCAATTGAATGAATTAACTGTTTTAAACTATACTTAAAAAAATATTAGCTAAAATTACCATTTTCGGCAAAAATTATATATAAAATTATTCATGTCACGTAAAAGATAGCGATACGTCTCTTAGACGTATTTAAAAAAAAATCGTATATATTTCAGCAAACAGAATAGTTACTACTGAAAAACACCCCCCACTGACAAGCTGGTAATGGTAGCTGAGAAAACTGAGAATGAGAATGTTCTCTCTTTACGATTGGGGGAGACTGAGAGCATAATTAAAACGACGTACGTCTCACAGGCGTGCGTTATCTCACTAGGGTTAAATAAGTTCAGGTTCACATTAGATGATGTCGTATAACATCAGATAAGATCATACCATATCACGTCATACTGAATCATGATATTAGTTATCCTCGTTCAAAGTTTCAAATTCTAAGAAGAAATAAGATCAGTTAAGATAATACCATGTCACATTTGGGCAATTCACAATAGTGTCGTATTCATGTCAAATTTTAAAATTTCAGTTGCTTCCATGGTTTCCAATATAAAATACAATACAGCGAATATGAGACCTTTTAGATTGGCTAATTATTTCGACGGATAGTATTAGCTATTTACTTATAAAATTTCAAATTAAATTTGAGGGTACATATTGTAACGAATTTGCTGCAAATCCTCTTATTTGCAATCTTCTGCTAAGTTCGAATCACTAAACTGTTGAATAAATAACTCCAATTTGTAATAATGCAAAATGGCCTTTATTAAAGTACTTCACAATAACACTCAAACTGTGCAACGAATAGCTTGCTTAATAACTACACTGATTGATAGCTCAATGAAACTCTACTATTCAAAAAAATACTGCTATTGCTCGCTAAATATCGTCTTAATCGCAACTGCTTGACAACTCAAATCAAACTGAATTTTTTCTTACTCGCTTGCGCCACTTTTATAGTTTACGCTGCATACATCTAGTCTTTTCTATTTCCAGAACTTACTAGTTAGTTTCGGCTATAAAATCGCCAGCCACAACTACGTGCACAAATTATTGCCCTCTCTTGTGACAACTCTGATAAGATATATGCATGTGTTTGTGCATTGCCGCTCCGATGCTCGTATACGTACATATGTGTAGACGCAATTATTTATTCGTTTATGTAGATACATAATGATTGAATTATTGATGTGAATGTTTGTAGTTTACAGTCTCTCGAGTACACATAGGCGTATAAGTAAATGTATCTGTGTGTGACATCTATTTCGGCTGCCTTATATATGTGTATACATGATTTGATTATTGACGTAAATACTGCTTGGCATGGCCTTAGCATCGCCTTAGTGATGGTATAGCTTAGTGATGCTAATATCCGTGACACTGCCCTCCACCTAAGTCTGATCGTCCCGATCAGACAAATCTCTCGATCTAAACGCTGCTAATCTCTCCAAATGAACCACTTTCATTTTGGTTCGTGGTTTGGTAGTGGTTTGTATGCGGTACACTACATCGTTGATCCGTTTTACAACTTTGTATGGGCCTTCCCAGTTACACTGCAATTTCGGGGACAAACCTTTTTTTCGTTGTGGGTTGTATAGCAGCACCAAATCTCCTTCCTGAAACCCTTCCGAATTAATTGCTTTATTGTACCTCGCTTTCACCTTGTCACTCATAATCTTTGCTCGTTGCCTTACCAGATCGTGTATCTCTCTCAGCTCTTCTTCTAAGACATCAGTGGATTTCTTGACATTCCTCTCCGCATCGGCATCTATCCCATACTTCAAATCAGCTGGCAGTCGAAGGTCATTGCCAAAAATTACCTTTGCGGGAGTTTGGCCCGTTGTGTCATGTACTGCCGATCGGTAGGCCATCAAGAATAATGATATGTGTGTAGCCCAGTCCTTATGGTACTTGTCTACTACTTTCCTTAAATGCTTCTCCAATGTTCTATTGAAACGTTCCACCATACCATCGGACTGAGGATGCAATTCAGTTGTCCGTGTTTTTCGAATGCCCAACTTCTTGCACATTTCTTGGAACACAGCTGATTCAAAATTCCTGCCTTGGTCAGAATGTAACTCCATTGGTACACCATACCTTGCAACCCATTCGTTTTTAACCACTTCTGCTACTGTTTCTGCTTCTTGGTTTGGGATTGGGTATACCTCTGGCCATTTACTGAAATAATCCATAACCACCAGTACGTATTTGTTTCCGCGGTTGCTAGTAGGAAATGGACCTGCGACATCCATGGCGATCCTTTCAAATGGTGCACCTGAAATATACTGCTTCATCTGGCCATGACTTCGGGTTTTGGGCCCTTTCGCTCTGTTGCATACCTCGCAGTTGGCAATCCACTCGGTGACCGACTGACGGCAGCCAACCCAATAGAATCTCTGCTTAATTTTCTCGAGTGTCTTCGTGATTCCAAGATGACCTCCACTTGGACCATTGTGCAGCTCGCTGAGCACGTCAGGAATCCTCTTCCTGGGAACAACTATCAGTTTCTTCTTGCATTGACCACCCTCACTCTCCCATACTCGATGCAAGCAACCGGATATCAATTCTAAACTGTTCCATTGTGCCCAATATGACTTCGCAATGGGACTCTCTGCTGACATCTCCTCTCTGCTTGGTCTTTCGTTTCGTTCGAGTCCTTGCATAACATGTGACATATCTGTATCTTCTAGCTGACACTTTCTTAGTTGTTCCTTGTCCCATTCATCCGTACACGTTATAGTCATTAGCCGGACATCTATAATGTCTTCTTTAGCCTCGGCCTTTGAACAGTGCTTGCATTCCAAACTACATGGCCTTCGTGACATTGCATCGGCATTTCCATGGGTACTACCTTTTCGATGCTCAATGGAAAAGTCATAGCTTTGTAGTCGCTCGATACACCGTGCCAATTTTCCTTCCGGATTACGGAACTGCAGAAGCTATTTCAACGCTGCGTGATCTGTCCTGACACGGAATCGCTGGCCGTAGAGGTATTTGTGAAAATGGTTAATGCACTCTACCAATGCCAACAGCTCTCTCCGCGTAACACAGTAGTTCCTCTCTGGTTTTCCAATCGAACGGCTGTAATATTCAACTACCTTCTCCTGTCCATCGACCAGTTGTGATAAAACGCCTCCTATAGCATATCCACTCGCATCTGTATCTAGAATAAATGTTGCTCCTGAAATCGGATATGCTAACATTGGGGCAGTGCATAAACGCTCCTTCAATGTTTGAAAAGCCACTTCTTGCTCCTTCTTCCATTCAAAAGCTTTATTTTTTCTTGTAAGCTCATGGAGGCTATGGGCTACGCTGGAAAAATTTGGTACAAATCGGCGGTAATATGTGCACAGCCCAAGGAAACTTCTTAATTCATGTAGGCTCTGTGGTCTTGGCCAATCCTTTACAGCCTCTATCTTTTCGTTCGCAGTGCAGTTGCCCTCTGTCGTTACCTTGTGACCCAAATAATTTACTTCCTTTTTAAACAGCGCACACTTTTTGGGACTTAACTTCAGACCAGCGCCAGCTATTCTTTGGAAAACTTCCTCCAAGTTCCTAAGATGTTCATCAAAATTCTTGCCCAATACGATGATGTCATCCAGGTACACCAAGCATATTTTCCAATGTAGTCCTTTCAGTACCTGGTCCATGAGTCTCTCAAAAGTAGCTGGTGCATTACAAAGTCCAAAAGGCATCACTGTAAATTGCCAAAGACCATCACCGACACTGAAGGCTGTTTTCTCTTTATCTTCCTCCTTCACCTCCACTTGCCAGTAGCCGCTTTTCAAGTCCAGCGTGGAAAACCATTTCGTACCAGATAGCGAGTCCAGAGTGTCGTCAATTCTTGGCAACGGGTAGCTATCCTTTTTCGTAACGTCATTCAACTTTCGGTAGTCCACGCAAAACCTCATTTTTCCATCCTTCTTCTTTACAAGTACTACCGGTGAGCTCCATGGACTAGCTGATGGTTCGATGACGCCGCTGTCACTCATTTCTTGTATGATTTGACTCACAACTTCCCGCTTCGCCAGTGGAACACTACGTGGAGCTTGACGGATCGGCCTCGCATCTCCAATGTCAATTTGATGTTTCACAACATTGGTGCGGCCTGGTTTGGAACCATCCTGGTCTAATATGTTCGCGTATTTTATGAGCAGTTGTTTTGCCTTACTCTGATAGGCTTCCTCTAGCCCATGCGTCCATGCCGTGATATCATTTGAAAGATCAGTATTACTAGATGAAACGTGTTCCTGGAGCTGTTCACAGTTAATAACTACTTCGGCCTCTTGGCATTTTCCCAAAATAGCTCCTTTAGTCAAATTGAATGGTGACTTAAACTCGTTGAGTACTCTTACCGGAATACGTCCATCTTGTTTTGTCATAGCCAGGGGTTTTCCTACAAGTATGTTCAGTGCTGATTTATTTGCTGCTTCGATAACCCACAATTTGTTTGTCCCACAATCTCCATCAACCTTTGCCCAGATGACTGCTTCTGATTTTGGTGGTATTTGCTGACTCTCTTCCACCAGCACTCGTTTACTGCTGTAGCCTCTCTCGTAGCCGAAATTAAGTGGCACATCCATGTTCTTATATCGCATCGTCTTGCTTTGCATATCGATCTTGATGCCTTGCTTGATTAAGAAGTCCACTCCAATTATGATTTCATCAACAATACCTGCCACTATAAAATTGTGAAGTACCGTGACGTTCCCAATTGCTACTTCACATTCTACTTCTCCAATTACATGGGTGTCCTCTCCCGTGGCTGTACGTAATCTTGCTCCAAGCAATGGTCTTATCTTCTTGTTGACTAAATCTGACCGAATGATGGAATGGGATGCACCCGTATCTACAGTCAGTAAACGTTCCTTTCCATCCACATGTCCTCCGCAAGTAAGATTGCTTGACCTTCTTCCAATTTGCGAGATAGAGATTATGGGGCATTCAATTGAGGGAGCCAGCTATCGCCCCTTGCGGCTGACTCGCTTTAGTTTAACGATTGAGTGGATTTTGAGATTTGCTCGTTTCCTTCAGCTCTGCGTTTACGGCCACCCACATTGTTGGAACTATTGGAATTGCTACTACCTGGGTTACCGCACTTGAAACATTTCATAACTCCGGCATTTTTCTGTTGTGATCCCTTCAGAGCTTCCAAAATTGTATCTACCCACTCTGGCCTTTCTACTTCCACACGATGAGCTTTGTATGCTGGTTTACTCAATAATGACGCCGTTTCCTGAGTCAATGCATGGGATACCGTTTCAGAAAATGTTTACTTTGGGTTCGCGTATGTGGCTCGCTTCGTTTCGACGTCCCGTATGCCATTTATAAAGCTCTGAATCTTCACTCTTTCCGTGTATTCCACGGGTGCATCCGCATTTGCAAGATGAGCCAATCTTTCAATGTCCGAAGCAAACTCCTGGAAAGTCTCGTTAGCTTTTTGGTAGCGGTTTTGCAATTCTATTTGAAATATCTGTTTCCTGTGCTCGCTTCCGTATCGCCGTTCTACAGCAGCAATCAATGCGTCATAACTGTTCCGTTCGTACTCTGGAATAGTCTGTAAAATTTCGGCAGCTGGTCCTTTCAATGCCACGAAGAGTGCGGCAACTTTATCTTCCACATTCCAGTTGTTCACTGCTGCGGCCTTCCCAAACTGTAGCTTAAAGACCTGGAAAGGAACAGAACCGTCAAAGGATGGTGTTTTTACCTTTGGATTACTCGCTGAAACTGCTGGACGATTTAATTGTAACTGCTCCATACGACCCTTCAAATCATCGACTTCTGCCTGAAATTGAGCGATTTTTGCATCCTGCGCTTCCAGCTTTGATGTTACCCTTGCTTCCTGTGCTTCTAACTGTGAAGACATTTGTGCCACCTGCAATGATAAGCGCTCCTCTTGTTCTTCCATCTTTGATGTTATCTGTGTCGACTGCGATTCCAGCTGAGATGACATTTGAGATGTTATTTCTGTCTTTTGCGATTCCAGTTGGGATGCCAATTGTGACGACATGTTGGACATTTGTGCCGATATTGCAGCCAACATCATGTTCAGGTCTGTGTTCGCCATTGTCTGCGGTGTTTCATTTTTCTCTTCAATTTTTGCTGTTGTCTCGTCCTCATCAGGATAAAAGACATACTCGTCCACATCAATTCCTTCTGCTTCCATTGCCTCTCGTAGCCGTGCCTGAAGTTCGAGTTTAACGCCGCTTGTATTCAATCCACGGCTCTCCAACTCCTTCTTTAGTTGCTGGATCTTCAATTCACTGAACTTTGCCATGTCCTTGTTGTCCTCTGGAATTTATTCAACAATTTCTCTTCTGACACCAATTGTAACGAATTTGCTGCAAATCCTCTTATTTGCAATCCTCTGCTAAGTTCGAATCACTAAACTGTTGAATAAATAACTCCAATTTGTAATAATGCAAAATGGCCTTTATTAAAGTACTTCACAATAACACTCAAACTGTGCAACGAATAGCTTGCTTAAATAACCACACTGATTGATAGCTCAATGAAACTCTACTATTCAAAATAATACTGCTATTGCTCGCTAGATATCGTCTTAATTGCAACTGCTTGACAACTCAAATCAAACTGAATTTTTTTTACTCGCTTGCGCCACTTTTATAGTTTACGCTTCATACATCTAGGCTCTTCTATTTCCAGAACTTACTAGTTAGTTTCGGCTACAAAATCGCCAGCCACAACTACGTGCACAAATTATTGCCCTCTCTTGTGACAACTCAGATAAGATATATGCATGTGTTTGTGCATTGCCGCTCCGATGCTCGTATACGTACATATGTGTAGACGCAATTATTTATTCGTTTATGTAGATACATAATGATTGAATTATTGATGTGAATGTTTGTAGTTTACAGTCTCTCGAGTACACATAGGCGTATAAGTAAATGCATCTGTGTGTGACATCTCTTTCGGCTGCCTTATATATGTGTATACATGATTTGATTATTGACGTAAATACTGCTTGGCATGGCCTTAGCATCGCCTTAGTGATGGTATAGCTTAGTGATGCCAATATCCGTGACAATATACTATCAGGAATAATTCAGTGTACAGCAAATATTATCACATGATATAAGTTCAGGTCAAGTCACATTAGATGGTGTCATATCAGATAATATAAGATCGTATAAAATATCAAATCCAAAGAATTAAGAAGATGCAGTTTAAGAAGTCGATTTATAATTTAAATAAAATAAATAAAAAAAATGTTTAAGCTAAACGGTTTTATTGAAAACAACACTTACATTAAGTAGTAATAATACTAAAAGATAGAAAATAAAATAATTTAAAAAAAATTTAAGTTAAACCGGTTTATTGAAAACAATACTTACAAACCGGTTTTATTGAAAACGATACTTACATTAAGTAGTAATGATACTAAAAGATAGAAAATAATTAGGTAGGTCCTGGGTACTAGTCATCACACTCCTCATCAATCTAGGGCGTTGATCAGACAATTAAATAAAAGCGTTGGACGCGTCAAATTTCTATTGATGGTCATAAGTAAGACCAACTGAACCTTAATCAGGTTATGCTACGCCTCACATTTTCAGAAATTTCACGCGCACAACGCTTTATTTAATTGTCTGATCAACGCCCTAGATTGATGAGAAGTATGATGACTAGTACCTAGGACCTACCTAATTATTTTCTATCTTTAAGTATTATTACTAATTAATGTAAGTATTGTTTCCAATAAAACTGTTTAACTTAAATTTTTTTTTATTTATTTTATTATACTGAAATTTCACTAACAAAATTTGAATTTATGTGCTTCAAAGTATTCTGACGTCTCTTCTAACGGGACTAGAATTTTTATACTGAAATTTCACTAGCAAAATTTAAACTTATGTGCTCCAAAGTATTTTGATGGCACTTCTGCCGGACTGTATATAATATTTGTTCAAAGAGCCAAATCGGACAGACAAATACGATTTTTGTGAATATCTCGATCCTTGCGCCACCTAGCGGCCAATTTTTTTTCATAGGTCGCTTTCTATTCATGTATGTATTATGTTTTCCAAATATGAGCGAAATCTAACCACAAATACGATTTTTGTGAATATCTCGATCCCTGCGCCACCTAGCGGCGATTTTTTTCTTATTATTGAATTGCATCGGGTTCTGAACTATATTCCAAGTTTCAAGCTTGTATCGGGAAGTTACTTAAATTTTAATTGCAAAATTCGCGCTGGCCTTCCTATCCGTGCAGCCTATCAAGTCAACCTAATTAAAACCGTTTAAAAGAGGTATTATCTTAATATATAAAAAACACGTGTCACACAATTGAGGCCAATGGACTCCTAAACTACTGAACCGATTTTGAATTTGTTTTGCACCCCGTGTGTATTTTGACTAGGGTCTCGATATATAGGCCAAAACGTGAGCCAGTGAATGCCTAGACAGTGTTTATACAATATGGATATCAAATGAAAGCTGTTGATGAGTGCTTTAGTACAGAGTAATATATTATCCCAAGACGGACTGGGACTGGGATTAGGACTAGGACTGGGACTGTGACTCGGAGTGGGACTGGGACTGGAACTGGAATAAAATACATACCACCCTCTGGGACAGGCAATAAGGGATGCAGAAAAATAAGAAGAAATTAAGAGAAGAGAAAAGGGATAAGGAGAAGGAGAATGAGAAAGAGATAGAATGAGACGAAGATGGAGATAGATGAAGCGAAAAAGACTGAGGTAGGAGTGAATAAAAGGATAAGGAAAAAGTGAAGAGGGGGGAGGGCAGATTCAGACGGAAAAAGCTTATTAAAATGTATACAGGTAGGGCAAATTTAGGGCAGGACAACGTGTGCCGGGTCTTATAGTCATAATATATAATATCAGCTTATATAAGGGAACAGCAGATGTCATAAGGTTATTTAAGTTCAGTCACATTAGATGATATATCATATCAGATGAGATAATACCATATCACATCGTACCGAGTAATGATATTGGTTATGTTCCTAAAAATGTCCCAATTCAAAGAATTAGTAAGATCTATTACACTTAAGAAGTCGCAGATTACATCAGCAAATGCCATCATCTATCTATCTGTATATATAAAATTCAAATTATGTATGTTGGTATAGATCGGGTTGCGTGCTAAACGGATAGAGCGATCACAACCAAATTTGCACAACCCACTTGAAACCTTCCAGGGATGGTCATAGGCTAAAAATAATTTCGATATATAAAACGGGCGTGGCACCTGCCATACAAATGGATTCTTTGATACTGCATAACTCTGAAGGTATTCATGCTAAAACATTGAAATTCAGTAAGGAGTTATATGAAGTCAACCCTTAACTCAACCAAGAAAATGTGCGGTGAGGGAGAAAGGGGGCGTGGCACCTCCCATATAAATGGAATTTATCATACTGCATATCTCTGGATGTAGTAATGGTAGGATAATGAAAATTGGTAAGAAGCTATATGAGGTTAAGTCCTACCACCTCCAGTAAAATGTGGAATTGGGGAAAAGGGGGCGTGGCACCTACTTAAAATGGGATTTTTCAGAACTATGGCTGCCGTACAAACTTAGGTTATTATAACAACTAAAGCTTGACTACAGAGTTGTTTGGCTGTTATCCTTTTGGATGTTTAGTAATCTTCCGCCGTTAAAATTTTTTGTTAACTTCAGTCTATCCACATCTACTATCTATCTATATATATAAAATTCAATCTATGTATGGGGTATTCCATCCCATTTCGACCAATTTTGAACCCGACCCCTTTAGAATTGGCTGAAAGTTTTTCTTCTTTTTCTATCTTACGAAAGACGTTTTTCAGAATTTTTTCAATTTTTTTCATCCAACTCAAAAAAGGTTATGAATTTTTAAAAAAACACCGTTTTTGTTTTCAAAATGCTATAACTTTTTCAAAAATTAACCGTTTGGGATCTTTTTATTTTTAAAAAAAATTTGTTTTTAAATGTACTTTTAGGAAAAAATACAAAAAAATTTTTTTAAGTTTTTTTTTTAAATATTGATTTTTTGCCGGCTCAAGGTCCAAAAACCCAATTGAAAAACCAATGTTTTTCGGTTTTTTTTTATGCCAATATATTTCGGCTACACTGCGGTAACCTTCCTCAGGGCCACTGATACAGAAAAAGTAAAGATAGCACACAAACCGACTAACACATTAAAAACAATATTCAACAGAACAAAAACAAAAATATCAACAACCGAAAAAAGTAATTTAGTATATAAAATACCTTGTAATGGAAACTTGAACGAAGCTTGTGAAAGTATATACGTAGGCACAACAAAAGCAAAACTAAAAACGAGACTGTCCCAGCACAAATCAGATTATAAACAATGTCATCACGTTAATTTTCAGAAAACTGCACTCATGACACACTGTGCGGCTAGTGGGCACTCACCAAACTTCGATGCAGCAGAGATTCTCGCACAAGAACAAAACTACAACAAACGATACACATTGGAAATGCTACACATAATTAACACGCCCACAAAAATACGAATGAACTATAAAACGGACTGTGATGGATGTGCTCATGCGTATCGTCATTTACTAAATAACAATAGGACAGTAGCAAACACCTGATTAGACGGTGCAGACGGAAACACCAAGCAATGTATGTATATGTCAAATGATGTAATTGTGAATTTTTGTTAAAACTTTTGTTTGTAAACATTTTGTTAATTTGTAATTTTTATTAGTGAAATATGTGATATTAATTGTTTGTTTTCTATGTTTTTATGTTGTCTTCAGTGGCCCTGAGGAAGGTTACCGCAGTGTAGCCGAAATATATTGGCATAAAAAAAACCGAAAAACATTGGTTTTTCAATTGGGTTTTTGGACCTTGAGCCGGCAAAAAATCAATATTCGATTAAAACAGGTCACTAAAATCATCAATGTTTTTTTTTTAATTTTTCAGTTTTTCGAGATTTTTCGAATTTCGCCATTTTTTTTTCTCATAAAAAACTTCAATCTATTCTGCACCTAATCCCGGAGTTGGCCGATTTTTTATATTTTTTTGTATTTAATTGAAAAAAAAAATTTTCAATTATAAAATTTTTTTTTTATCAATTATAAAATTTTTTTTTTATCAATTTTATTTATATAACAAAAAAATGTAATAAAATGATTTTTAAGTATTATTTTCTTTATATATTATGGTAATCTACGATTAAAATAACATGTTTACTGTGTCAGTCATTAATCCTGGTTATTTTAATCGTAGATTACCATAATATATAAATAAAAGACTACTTAAAAATCATTTTCTTACATTTTTTTGTTATATAAATAAAATTGATAAAAAAAAAATTTTATTTTTGAAAAATTTTTTTTCAATTAAATAAAAAAAAATATAAAAAAAAATCGGCCCACTCCGGGATTAGTGGGGATGATTGCAGAATTGATTGACGTTTTTTATGAGAAAAATTAATGGCGAAATTCGAAAAATATCGAAAAACTGAAGAATTAAAAAAAAACTTTAAACATTTTTTTGTATTTTTTCCGAAAAGTACATTTAAAAACAAATTTTAAAAAAAAAAAAAAGATCCCAAACGGTCAATTTTTGAAAAAGTTATAGCATTTTGAAAACAAAAACCGTGTTTTTTTTAAAAATGCATAACTTTTTTTGAGTTGGATGAAAAAATTTGAAAAAGTTCTGAAAAACGTCTTTCGTAAGCTAGAAAAAGAAGAAAAACTTTCAGCCAATTCTAAACGGGTCTGGTTCAAAATTGGTCAAAATGGGATGAAATACCCCATATATAAAATTCAAATTATGTATGTATGTAGGTATAGATCGGGTTGCGTCCTAAACGGATAGACCGAACACAACCAAATTTTCACCACCCACTGGAAACCTTCCAGGGATGGTAATAGGCTAAAAATAATTTCGATATATAAAAGGGGCTTGGCACCTGCCATACAAATGGATTCTTTGATACTGCATAACTCTGAAGGTATTCATGCTAGAACATTGAAATTCAGTAAGGAGTTATATGAAGTCAATCCTTAATACAACCAAGAAAATGTGCGGTGAGGGAGAAGGGGGCGTGGCACCTCCCATACAAATGGAATATATCATACTGCATATCTCTGGATGTAGTAATGGTAGGATAATGAAAATTGCTAAGGAGCTATATGACGTTAAGTCCTAACACCTCCAGTAAAACGTGGAATTGGGGAAAAGGGGGCGTGGCACCTTCCCTACAAATGGGATTTTTCAGAACTATGGCTGCCGTACAAACTTAGGTTATTTTAACAGCTAAAGTTTGACTACAGAGTTGATTTTGGCTCTTATTCCTTTTGTACCTTTAGTAATCTGCCGCCGTTAAAATTTTTTGTTAATTTCGGTCTATCTACATCTTCTCTCTATATCATGTAACGAATTTACTTGCAAATCCTCTTATTTGCAATCCTCTGCTAAGTTGGAATCACTAAACTGTTGAATAAATAACTCCAATTTGTAATAATGCAAAATGGCCTTTATTAAAGTACTTCACAATAACACTCAAACTGTGCAACGAATAGCTTGCTTAATAACCAAACTGATTGATAGCCCAAATGAAACTCTACTATTCAAAATAATACTGCTCCTGCTCGCTAGATAGCGTCTTAGTCGAAACTGCTTGACAACTCAAATCAACCTGAATCCCAGCGCCTCTACAATTGCCGCCTTTTATACTCTTTGATTTCAACCTTCGCATCTTCTAGGCGCTTCCAGAATCTACTAGTCCAGTAGCTCTCAAACTTCTCACCTGTAACTACACACAATTTTATAGTTTGTCTCATTGCATACTTATAGGAGTATCTCAGATATATGCATGTGTTTGTGCATTGACTCTCCGCTGCTCGTATACGTACATGGTACATATGTGTAGACGCAATTATTGTTTCGTTTATGTAGATACATAGTGATTGATCTATGGATGTGAATTCACGTCACTGCTTAGCATTGGCTTAGAAACAGCAGCACCCCTTAGTTTTGCTAATATTCGTAACACTGCCCTCCACCTAAGTCTGATCGTCCCGATCAGACAAATCTCCCGATCTAAACGTCGCTAGCATCTCCAAATGTACCACTCTTCTACTCCGTGGTTTCTCAATGCTTTGTATGCGGTAGACGACATCACTGATCGTCTTCACAACTCTGTGCGGGCCTTCCCAACTGCACCGATATTTGGATGGAACACCTTTCCGCCGGTGAGGGTTGTATAGCAGTACCAAATCTCCCTCCCGGAAACCTTCCAAATCATTTTCCTTGTCGTACCTGTGTTTCATCTTACTACTCATTATCCTGGATCGTTCCCTCGCACTCTGTTGCTTGGCCAATGAACTACTTTGTAGAGCTTACGCTTGACGCATTGGCTTCGCATAATCAGTATCGTTCCCACATTTCACAACAGTAGTGCGCTCCGGCTTGAAACTACCCTCGCATTCTTTCTCGGAAATTCGTTGCTCCGTTTTCCTGCGTCTTTTAGGTTTTGTCAATGCCAGTGTTTCTCTCGCAGGTACTTTTGGTTTTGCTTTATTTGGCCCATTCGACCTATTAACCTTTGCCTTTGACTTCCGTGGTTTTTGTCAAGTCTTCTCCACCAGTACTCGATTACTACTGAATCCTTTCCGCAAACTGAAGTTAAGTGGTATATCCTGGTTCTCATAACGCATCACCCTTCTCTGCATATCGATCTTGATGTCATGGTCAACCAAGAAGTCCACTCCCAATATGACTTCTTCAACGATCTTCGCCACAACGAATTTGTGTAGAACCGTGACCTTTCCAATCAAGACTTCACATATCACTTCTCCCTGAACTTGGTTATACTCGCCAGTGACCGTACGCAACTTTGCTACAGGTAACGGTTTTATTCTCCTGTTGACCAAGTCAGATCGGATCAAGGAATGAGATGCGCCCGTATCTACAGTCAGTACGCGTTCTTTACCATCCACATTCCCTCTGACGGTAAGACTGCTCGATTTTCTACCAATTTGCAACACAGATATCACAGGGCATTCAATAGCTGGATCTAGCTCTCGATCTCTACCTCTTACTTTCTCTTGCTCATCTCCTCCAGCTTTGCGTTTACGGCCACCCACATTGTTGGAACTATTAGGACCAAGATCGCAATGACGTGCAATGTGACCGGACTTCCCGCATTTGAAGCATTTGATAACTTTTTCAATCCGCTTTTGCGATCCTTTCAGCGCCTCCAATATTGCGTCTACCCACTCTGACCTTTCTACTTCCACACGGCGTGCTTTGAACACTGGCTTACACAGAAGCGACGCTGTTTCCTGAATTAGAGCTTGTGACACCGTTTCTGCGAATGTCGGCTTTGGGTTTGTGTATGTAGCTCGCTTTGTTTCGACGTCCCGTATGCCATTTATAAAGCTTTGAATCTTTACCCTTTCAGTATATTCCACGGGTGCGTCCGCATTCGCTAAATGTGCTAGCCTTTCAATATTCGACGTAAACTCTTGCAATATTTCACCAGGCCTCTGGAAGCGGTTCAGCAACTCCATTTGGTATATCTGCTTCCTGTGTTCGCTTCCGTATCGCCTCTCTAGAGCGCTCATCAATGTTTCGTAGTTGTTCCGCTCTCCCTCGGGAATAGTCTGTAGGATTTCAGCAGCAGATCCTTTCAAAGGCACGAATAGTGCAGCAACTTTATCTTCAGCACTCCAGTTGTTCACTGCTGCGGTCTTCTCAAACTGCATCTTAAACACCTGGAAAGGAACAGAACCGTCAAAGGATGGTGTTTTTACCTTTGGATTGCTGGCTGAAACAGCTGGGCGATTTAGTTGTAACTGCTTCATACGACCTTTTAAATCATCTACTTCTGCCTGAAATTGAGCCATTTTTGCATCCTGCGCTTCCAGTTTTGATGATACCTGTTCCAAAATTTCTGCCGACATTTCAGATATACGTGCCTCTTGCGCTTCCAATTGAGATGTCATATATGTCTTTTGGTCTTCCAGTTGAGGTAATACTTGCGACGTCATATCTGAAATACGTGCCTCCTGTGATTCCAGTTGGGATGCTATATATGCCTTCTGCTCTTCCAGTTGGGATGTCATATATGTCTTCTGTTCTTCGAGCTGTGTTTCCATCTTGGATGTTATCTGTGTCGACATTTCTGACATACGCGTTTCTTGTGCTTCAATCTTCGATGTTATTCGTGTCTCTTGGGATTCCATCTGTGATGACATATACGTTTTCTGTTCTTCTAGTTGAGATGACATTGTCGATGTTTGAGCAGATATTGCAGCCAAAATCATGTTCAAGTCTGTGCTCGTAACTGTCTGCGATGTTTCGTTTTTCTCTTCAATTTTTGTTGTTGTCTCGTCCCCATCAGGATAAAAGACATACTCGTCCACATCAATAACTTCTGCTTCCATTGCCTCTCGTAGCGGTGCCTGAAGTTCGAGTTTAATGCCGCTTGTATTCAATCCACGGCTCTCCAACTCCTTCTTTAGTTGCTGGATCTTCAATTCACTGAACTTTGCCATGTCCTTGTTGTCCTCTGGAATTTATTCAACAATTCCTCTTCTGACACCAATTGTAACGAATTTACTTGCAAATCCTCTTATTTGTAATCCTCTGCTAAGTTCGAATCACTAAACTGTTGAATAAATAACTCCAATTTGTAATAATGCAAAATGGCCTTTATTAAAGTACTTCACAATAACACTCAAACTGTGCAACGAATAGCTTGCTTAATAACCAAACTGATTGATAGCTCAAATGAAACTCTACTATTCAAAATAATACTGCTCTTGCTCGATAGGTAGCGTCTTAGTCGAAACTGCTTGACAACTCAAATCAAACTGAATCCCAGCGCCTCTACAATTGCCGCCTTTTATACTCTTTGATTTCAACCTTCGCATCTTCTAGGCGCTTCCAGAATCTACTAGTCCAGTAGCTCTCAAACTTCTCAGCTGTAACTACAATTGCACAATTTTATAGTTTGTCTCATTGCATACTTATAGGAGTATCTCAGATATATGCATGTGTTTGTGCATTTACTCTCTGCTGCTCGTATACGTACATGGTACATATGTGTAGACGCAATTATTGTTTCGTTTATGTAGATACATAGTGATTGATCTATGGATGTGAATTCACGTCACTGCTTAGCATCGGCTTAGAGACAGCAGCACCCCTTAGTTTTGCTAATATTCTTAACAATATATATAAAATTCAAAATAATGTATGTTTTACGTAGGTATAAATCGGGAATCACCCACTAGAACCCTTCCAAGGATGGTCATAGGCTAAACATAAATTCAATATAAAAAAGGGTGTGGCACCTACCATACAAACGGAATATTTGATACAGCATAACGCTGGAAGTATTCATTCAAGAACATTGAAATTCAGTAAAGAGTTATATGAGATCAATCCCTAACACCACTAAGAAAGTAAGATGTGAGTAAGAAGGGGCGTGGCACCTCCCATTTCATACTGCATATTTCTGGATTTAGTAATGGTAGAATAATGAAAATTGGTAAGGAGCTATATGACGTTAAGTCCTAACAGCAGATTAATATATGGAATTGAAAAAAAAAAACAAGGCAAATGGGATTTTTCAGAACTATGGCTGCCGTAAAAACTTTGATTATTTCAACATGTAAAGTTTTATCGCAGAGTTAGTATTCTTTTGGGGTTTGTTACCTTTAGGGTTGGTATTGTTGCATACGCCTGGAGGAACCGGAAAAAAACATTTCTGCTAAATTTGATATTAAATGATGTAAGAGCAAAAAAGGGAAATCACGATGGCAGTTGCTTCCTCAGTTACCGCGGATATCCTTTGTGTGGTAGACGTACTGCTCACTCCGCATTTATATTACCACTGTCCGCAAACATCTGATAGGCCGATGTGCAACATAAGCAGACGGTGATGCCAAAGTGAGTGTGCGGGATGTGTGCACGATGACTCATAAACAGTCGCTGCAATTTTTAGACCGAACCCTAAAGGATTTGAGGTGTAATGATCATCAAAAGGGTGGTGCTTTCCTTTTACTTGATGGAACAGCCGCAGATGAAGTAAATGCGTGGTTTTTCATGCAGCGACGTAAAAAAATTTACTCTCTTTAGAAATATGAGAGCGCTTTTTGGCGGAAACACTTCAGCAGCAGCTTTTGCTAAACAACTGCTTGAAATTGATTATGGCAAAATTCCTATTTCTTACAATACAAACCTTTAGATCTTCAGAGCATCTGCAACCCAATTGTCAACCTAACCTACGCGAGGGGAGTCCTGTTACAAATATGAAGGTATCATACAACAAAAGTCATTAGCTGTAGCAGAAGTCAATCTTACCAACTCATCTTCCACCCAATGCCAATTACGCGTAGCCTGCAACCCACGGGCATAAGCTTGTATTAAATAAACTCAGGCCAAAAAACATTAGATGATGTCCTATCAGGTCAATTAAGATCGTTGCATATCACATTTTTTTGACTCATAGTATTAATTATCTACATATATAATTTCAAATTAAATATAAGAAGCCGATGAATTATAACAGGTTCAAATTACTGTTAGTCGATCGTATCACATTTCAAATTTGAATCCTCACATAACGAAATAATTTATAACATATGGAAGATAAGAAGCCAGCATATAAATTACTAATTCCCCAGCGGGTTAGGGTGTCAGAATATACTCGCGGTAGGTATACCTGTCGTAAGAGGCGACTAAAATACCAGATTCAAAGGGCTGTGTAGCGCAACCTTCAGGTTGCCAGCGCAATATATATCTTCTCCAAACCCAATTGTCAACCTGGGTTGCGCATGCAACTTCTCGTTATTCTCTTTTTTTTTTTTTTGTCCAATTTCATTTTTGTAAGATATATATTTATTAAAGCAGACTTACCCGGACAATGAATTGCAACACGGTTTAATGCGTTTTCACATGCATTAAAATTTCCCTGGTGTATTGCTTCCAAATGCAGCTGTAATCCACTTTCATTCAAACTTATAAAAGCACAACATTGACATCTATATATATTTGGAAATACAAATGTATTGCCTTCGGGAGCACAGGTTGACATATTATCACTACTTCCCACATTTGTAACTATTTCACTGCTATTACCATCTAAATCTAAATCTTTATTATTCGTGCATATATTTTCATTTTGAATGGAATTTTGTGATGTATTACTATCAGAGCGCTGTTGCGTACCTATTGTTGTTGCTGGTGGTGTAGGTGTTGCATTTATACGGTCTTTAGCAGTTTCTGCATTTTCAGATTTGATTGGTTCTGCTTTTATCTCATGGTTATTAGTGGCATTACGTCGAAAGCGTGTACTATTAAATGCACTCTGTGGTTGCACATCGGTCGTATGAATTTGTACAAAAGGAATTTGTGTAAATACATTTGCTGGAACATTATGACTAGCATTCGGTACAGCACTATTATTGTTGCAGACGTAATTCATTTGCGTAGCATTATTAACTGTATGTATTGTAACATCACCTGGTGTCACGAATGAATTGTTAAACGTTGAGGAATGATGATGATGCTGAAATCGTCGTGAATTTTGATGTTGTATATGGTGGGAGGATAAGTCTTTATGTTGAAAATCCGCTTCGAGTGATGCATGTATTGAGGTTGTCATTGCCATTTCAGCAGCCAAATCTGCGGGCTATAAATGTAACATAGCTTAAGTGTAAAGAATACTGATTCGCATGGATGAGCTTACCAGACCCGAACCACTAAAGTAGTTCTCATAGCTGGAGATAACTCCCTCGTTCATAATTCGCACTTTTTCACTTTTCCGTGTCGTGTTTTTTGGAAAGAAAAAAATTGAACGTAAACAGATGATGTATAGATCAGCTGTGCAAAGAGCTACTAGGTCTTTTCCCGTACTTTTTCTGACTAAATCCTTAAAAGTATCAAAAACAATAAAGGGCGGCGCAGATGGATTTATTCGAGGAGCTTGAACTTTAACCGTTGTGTTTTAAAGTGCGTGCAAACTAAGCGACGCGACACGTAGCGACACATTCCACAAAATAATCGCGGCACTTTTGCCTAATCTAATTGGTCAACTTGGTCGTGTCGTGTCGTCCGACTGTCGCTATGTGTGCATAGCATACAAAGAATATTTTGTCGCTATATGTCGCGTCGCTTAGTGTGCACGCACTTTTAAGGCGAGGATCTGAATAGCCATATGGCAATGAAGCATTCAAAGCACAATTTTTCTGCTGAAAAAATGTATTAAAGCATGTTTGAAACAGAGCTGTAAAACTGTGCCATCATTTGAAATTTTAAATCATTGATTTAAGAATGCTTGCTCTTCATTCATTCATTCCTTGTTAAGGAATGTGGCTTAAAAGTTAAACCATTCTTCATGTATTCCCGAACTCATCGAAGAAAGATTGAAGTTATTGAATGAAACACAAACATTTTTCAACACAGAATAAGCATTCAAATGAATGCAGCCTTTGCTGAGTGTGCACACACTTTTCTAGTACCAATCAGTTATGAAAAATGTCGTACATGCACAAAACCCGCTCAAATATCACATGGTTGCATTTAATTAAAGCAACTTCAAAATATCTACACAAAAATTTAATTATTGCCCGTAATGACCAGTTTTTTCGAAATTTAAATGGTAATAAAGCACAAAGAAGTTAACTGGAAAATTATTCTTGTTGAAGTTTTCCTAAAAATTTAATAATAATAAAGGCAAATGACAAAGATTTCAACATCCCTGTTCCGAAAATTGTCATCGTTCTAAATAAGTGTTGCCAATGTGCCATATAAAAGGCTTACATGAAAAATTACTAATCTACATTTCAACGTCCTCAATTGTTGATTAAACAATTGAAAGTTATATATTATAAAAGCTCTTAAGTTCGTTCATATATTCGTCCTAGCGGTTTATGGTCAAATACTGTATCTATACTGGTTTGTGAGTTTGCAAGTTGCTAAAATCGCAGTATGCCGGTAAATGTTTCTCTCTTTTCAAAAATAATGATTGAATATTCAAATATTATAAGTTGGTATTAAGCTCATGAATTCTTAAATTTTAAACTACTTGAATAATTAGTTGGGGCTATTATTTCTATTGATAAATTTTACGCCTTTTTTGCACTAAACTAACTCCTAAATTGATTTAACATCTCTGAGGGCAATGAAAGTATACCAAAAAATAACCTTGGCGAAAAAGTATTTAAAGATTGGGAATGTTTCCTACATTCACACTCTATATTGAATTATATTTTACCATTCAATAACACACACCCTTTAGCTTTGAGTTAAAGTATTTTGAGTCATTCAGGAATGGAGATTTATAATATGCAACCAAAAAATCGCAATTTTTTAAAAGAATGCTGAGAGCATTGTGAATGATAACTAAGTGTGATATCTTCTGCATAGACGTCAAAATTCCAAAGAGATTGGTTCACCTGATTTGTAATTGACTATCGCTGTCTCATTCTGTATCTCTTTCTATCACCCGCTGAAAATAGGCGCCGCCATATTGAACACCCTGTCAAAACGCTAAAAAGTAGTCATATTGAACATCCTGTCAGACAGTTGACAGATAAGATATCACACTTAGTTATCATTCACAATGGCTGAGAGAATGCACACTCAATTAATTCAATCTTTTTACAGCTCTGGTTTGAAGGCAAATTTGGTGATAAGAAAGACATTTACGTTAATCTTTTGATATTTATTATATTTTCTATATACGGTAGACGATAGTTTTCGCTTAATGGGGTGTTGGCATTGTTAAGTTATACACCCAGACAATTCACTTGGTCTTCTATTAGCCGTATGTGGTATGATTTATTCAAATTGCATATTGGAAGCCAAGGAATTGGCTCATATCTTACAATTTACATGAATTGCAATGGTCGGAGAACTGAGAACGTATAGATTTTCTTTAGTTTCCGACTGTGCCACTAGGCGTGTTTTTCACTACATCTATAGACGTTTACGCTTAAACTTTATATGGACTACTAAGCGTCAAACTTTAAATACGCCTGTGAAATTGCTGCGCATAAAATTTGTACTACTAAATTTCAATACGTATTATACTCAGATGTAGCTGAAATATATGTGTATGTTTCACTCTCTACACTAATTCTATGTATTCTATGCGTATCCACTATTCATCGCAACTGGTTCAGCTAAATGTTATACATTATGGCCACCAGAGGCAAAGATGACTTGATACGAAACACTCTTATTTTTCTCACTCTCAGGAGGGATTTATCTCAAATTTGTGCTGGCAACAATCACAGATAAATCCCTCGCGCCAGCTGAAGAGGGTACCAGAACAAAAAATGTGCCAGCTAAAACGAAAAACGGGCCAAAATTTTCAGTAAAGCATATATGACACTACTTTCTTTTTGCTTGGATTCCAAACTAAAAAACTGACGAAACTTTATCGGAACTTCAAAACACAAAAACAATTTCTATCACGAAAAAGCGAGACCACTATTTCCCCAAAATTAGTGAGCTTAACATGTTTTTGTTCATGTTTTACATTTTATTTTTACATTAACACTTTTAACAATAAAAACAATGCAAATAACACGCGAAAATCACTTCGGTCACTAATGGTTCACTTTTTTCACAAGAAAGTTGATTTTAATTGTGTTTTTATGCACCAAAA
This sequence comes from Eurosta solidaginis, assembly GCF_040869045.1. Classification (NCBI taxonomy): domain Eukaryota; kingdom Metazoa; phylum Arthropoda; class Insecta; order Diptera; family Tephritidae; genus Eurosta; species Eurosta solidaginis. The sequence continues at coordinate 201,971,349 of NC_090323.1, read as the reverse complement.
TTTCAAACTAAAAAAAAATTCATGTGTCAGAAAAAAATAAAGAAAAAAACGGCCGAATGACAAAAAACCTATCGAAATAAAAACTGGCTCGTTTGTTTTTAATGAACTAGAATGTATTTTCCTTGTATTTCGTTACTTTTTTCAAATATAGTTTACACACTTGCACCAGTACTGAAGCCGTATTAGGAGGGAGTGTGACGAAGATAAAATACAAGAAAAAATACATGAAAATAAAGTAGTGTCATATAGGTATAAACTTTAGTTTGACCTACAACTGTAGAAATGCCTTCAAAAATTATGGGGAAAAAGATAAAAATACTTGTTTTAGTGTAAATATTATTAGTTCGAAGGAGGAGTAAATATTATTTCGCATTCAAAAGTTATCACTAAAAACAAGTTTTGTAAATGTAAATTCCCGATGCAACCAGTCCATTTTGACCACAGAACCTGGAACGTCAGACATGTAAGATAGGCCCAATACACTAAATAATGTTAACTATTATGTCCTAGGTCCGATTTACTCAAAATTCAAAAGAATATTTGGTTTTCACTGTGATTTGAAAGCGTTACAATATTTGACTAATTAATTAAATCCAAATGTAAATTTCACTTAGATTTGTTTATATTTAACTCTAACTATTCATATTGTAACGAATTTACTGCAAATCCTCTTATTTGCAACCTTCTGCTAAGTTCGAATCACTAAACTGTTGAATAAATAACTTCAATATTTAATAATGCAAAATGGCCTTTGTTAAAGTACTTCACAACCAAGCTTGCTTAAATGAAACTGATTTTCAAAATAATGCTATTGCTCGCTAGATAGCGTCTTAAATCCAACTGATTCTCGCGCCTCTACTGTTGCTGCCTTTTATAGTGTTTAGTTTCCTCGTTGACATTTCTAGGCGGTTCTGTTCTAGAATCTACTAGTTGGTTATCTGCTATAAGTTTCTCAGCTATAACTACAGATGCACAATTTTTTTAGCTTCTCTCACAGCTCATACGCGTGTGTTTGTGCGTTGCTTCTCCGCAGCGTGTAAGTACATATGTGTAGACATAATGATTAATTTGGTTATGTGCATACAAGTCGCTGCTTAGCATCGCTTATAGATGACATAATCCCTTAGTGTTGCTAATATTTGTAACAGTATTATTGAAAACAAGTTTAAAGAAATGAATATTTTTCGACTATGATATATATTGGAACGATTTTCCGTCATCCCTTGTCAAATTTGGTTTTGAGACAAACCGGTTTCGGTGTTGTGCCATCATCAGTGTCGATTTTCGTTCTGATCTATTATTGTCGTTTGTCCTGTATTTATAGTTCGTAGGTACATGAGCAGGTATTGTCAAATTGATGCTTGTGTATATTTAGTTATGTGTATGTGCTGTGTGTTCATTCAGAACAGAGGGTTATTTTTACTGATCGATTTGTGTGGCTGACTGAGGCAGGTAAAAATCCGTAATTTTAGTCGTTTCACCTTCTTTGTGGGTTTTTTGTTTTGGTGCGTTAATTGTTTTCGGTTTATTTGTTGTTGTGTGTTTCTCTATTGTACCTATGTGATTACTTTGTTTCTTGTAAACAAGTTTTAAGGGCTCGAATATTGTATCAGAAATTGTGTTTATCTGTTCGTTTATTATTCTAACGTCGAATGTTTTCTGTTTGTAGATTTCCATGTTTCCACGTTGAGACGTCGGCGTTTTGCTTGTATGTGAAGAACCCGGGAAAATTTTAGAATAGCAACCCCCGAGTTCGGGGTAAAACTTGGTATCAAATGAAAGAGGGAGTTGTCCCTATCACAAATATATATATTTTAAAGTGCGCAAACTTATAATTTAAAAGTTATTTGTTGTTAAAGTTTGCAAATTTAGCAAATTTCTATAGCACTTTAAATTACAATTTACACATCTTTCAAAACCTTAATCCACATACATATCTATATAAATTGGAAAGGATAAATTTAAATTGCATTTTTGTATATTTCACATTTCATTTTTGCATTGTTTTTACTTATTATAAATGTTTTTATTAAATCAATCGCGCTTTTGTAGCAACATCTTCATTTATATATATATATTTTATTGATGACATTACAAAGCTGTGCTGCCACATAAACAAAAAAAAACAAATATAAATATTACCTTACCACCTTTCAGTTAATAAACAAAAAGGAAAATATATATTTTTACTACTCATTTTGAAAAGTTGAAACACCTTTCCGCGAAGGCGGCCTTCGGCCGCGCTTATAAAAAATAACCCTGGGCTACGCCATGCCAAGTCCGGGTGTTATACCACACACCCGGACTTGGCATGGCGTACTCCAGGGTTATTTTTTATAAGTGCGGCCGAAGGCCGCCTATGCAGAAAGGTGTTCTACGCAGAATTACTGTGCATGGCGCAGCCGGTGTTGGATTGGCTAACATAACAATAAATAAAAAAAATAAATAAATGTAAGGCGCGATAACCTCCGAAGAGATCTAAGGCCGAGCTTCTCTTCCAATTTGCGTCGTGCTCCTCTTGATTTTTCCCTACAAATTGGCCGGACGGGACCTACATGTTTTATGCCGACTCCGAACGGCATCTGCAAGGCAGATGAGTTTTCACTGAGAGCTTTTCATGGCAGAAATACAATCGGAGCGCTTGCCAGACACTGCCGAGGGGCGACCCCGCTTAGAAAAATTTTCTTCTAATTGAAAAATCTTATTTCTAAAATTTTGATGTTGCTTTGCCCGGGAGTTGAACCCAGGGCATACGGTGTGATAGGCGGAGCACGCTACCATCACACCACGGTGGCCACGGTACCACACCCCCGGGCTTGGCATGGCGTACTCCAGAGTTATTTTTTATAAGCGCGGCCGAAGGCCGCCTATACAGAAAGGTGTTCTACGCAGAATTACTGTGCATGGCGCAGTCGGTGTTGGATTGGCTAACATAACAATAAACATTAGAGTTATAAAGTAATATCAGCTCGTTCACGAATGCAAAAAAGAGCTTTTTCAAATTTTTGATAAATAAAGACTAGAAAAGTTAAATATATATATACATCAGATGAAAGGTATTTTTATAAGTTATCTTTCGATTCTGGACTTTTTCCGTTTTTTAGATGTGGCAGCACAGATTTGTAATGTCATAAAATATATATACGTATACGCATATAAAAGTTGTATAGAAATTTGCAAACTTTAACAAATAACTTTTAAATTATAAGTTTCCGCACTTTAAAATATAGGGAGAACTCTCTCTTTCATTTGACATCAAGTTAAACCCCGAACTCGGGGGGTGCTAAACTAAATCGCTGCCAAGAACCCTGTTTTATTAATGTTTGCTGGGGAACATTCATTATCGACCATATGATTCGCGAAGTTAGAATCTGGTATAATGTTTGGATTCCGTATTTTTTTGTTGTAATCTCTAATAGGTTCTCTGAACCTCGTTCTTATTTGACGTCCTGTTTGTCCTATGTAACTATGTTGGCATCCGAAGGTGAGCTTGTATATGCCGTGGCTGCTAAACGCATCCTCTGAGTTAGTGTTAGTTCTTAGTTTTCGCCCTAGATTGTTCGATGTTTTGAATGCTGTGTTAATTAGTGCTTTTTTATTTTCGTTGTTTGCAGCGATGTTATATATAACTTCAAGTTATCTCTTACATGCTTCTTTTGTAAGAGGTGTTCTTTCAAGTCTATGTACCAAATGTCTTAATGCTGCATTTTTATGCGGTTGGGGGTGATTTGAGGTATTATGTATTATTGTGTCGGTGGCCGTTGCCTTTCTATATATGTCATAGTTAAATCTTTTGGCTTCCTTATAAATATTGTAACGAATATTAGCAACACTAAGGGTACTGTCATCTCTAAGCCGATGCTAAGCAGTGACGTGAATCATTATGTCTACACATATGTACGTATACGCAGCTGAGAAGCAACGCACAACCACATGCATATATCTGAGATACTCCCGAAAGTATGCAATGAGAGAAGCTATAAAATCGTGCAATTGTAGTTACAGCTGAGAAATTTGATAGCTGATGGCCAACTAGTACATTCTGGAAATGAAAGCGCCTAGAAGATGCGAAAGATGAAATCAGAGAGTTTAAAAGGCAACAACAGTCGAGGCGCAATAATTCAGTTTTGATTAAGCACGCAATCTGTCGGGCAATAGTATAGTTATTTATTGTGAAGTACTTTAATAAAGGCCATTTTGCATTATTAAATGTTGGAGTTATTTATTCAACAGTTTAGTGATTCGAACTTAGCAGAAGGTTGCAAATAAGAGGATTTGAGTAAATTTGTTACAATATTATTGATATTTTCGACTATCATTTTTATACTCAGCTGAGCAGAGCTCACAAAGTATATTAACTTTGTTCGCATAACGAAAATCCGTAACGGCATAAACTAATCGAGATATATATAGACTTCTATATATCAAAATGATCTGGGTGAAAAAAGAAATTCATTTAGCCATGTCCGTCCGTCCGTCCGTCTGTAAACACGATAACTTGAGTAAATTTTGAGGTATCTTGATGAAATTTGGTATGTAGGTTCCTGGGAGCTCATCTCAGACCGTTATTTAAAATGAACGAAATCGGACTACAACCACGCCCACTTTTTCGATATCGAAAATTTCGAAAACCCGAAAAAGTGCGATAATTCATTACCAAAGAGGGATAAAGCGATGAAACTTGGTAGGTGCGTTGACCTTATGACGCAAAATATAAAATTGGAAAAGTTTTGACAATGGGCGTGGCACCGCCCACTTTTAAAAGAAGGTAATTTAAAAGTTTTTCAAGCTGTAATTTGACAGTCGTTGAAGATATCATGATGAAATTTGGTAGGCACGTTACTCCTATTACTATATGTGTGCTAAATAAAAACTAGCGAAATCGGACGACGAACACGCCCACTTAAAAAAAGTCAAATTTTAACAAAAAATTTAATATATTTACAGTATAAAATTAAATTATGTCAATATTCTGTTATGGTAACGCATTTTCTAAGGGAAGCAGTAAGGAAGGCGGTCGGCATGATGTGGTGGTGCACAGTGGCTAGTCATTGTCGGCTGGGGCGGGTCCTTGCCAACCTTACTGTTCCTGCGCCATAATAAGAAAAAAATTCCTATCATGCCTATCAAAAAACTCAGCTGTCAAAATCAAAAAAACCTGACAGAAGCGCAGAAACCGACTCAAAACGCTTATCAATTCAAAATTAAACGACATCCGGTCGACCCGGATGCCACGGACAGACCGTTAGACATTCAAACATTTAAAATTCAAAAAGAAATAACCGCGAAAAAAAATTACCGAACCGGACATGACCGGTTACTACTCTAAAATCAAAAATCAAAAAAAAAAACGGCTGAAAAATAAAGATACAAATAAAAGGGCCGAATATACAGAGGGGCGCCGCGGGTGTTGTTGCGACGCCCGGTGCATATACCCACCCTCAAATCCATGGCCACCGATGCACCTATTTTTCGGTGGCCCCTTACCTGGTAACCCTACGTGCCTTCTAAATAAATGGCGACGCCAGCATTCCCATATTATTTACAAGTTTATTCAAATTTCATTTTTACTAACGTATGTATGCTATAAAAGAAATATTTAAAGCTATACCTATATTTATGTCACCCCCTTTTTTTCTTGACAAGGGTTATAAGCGCTTGGTGTGAAAAAAAAAATTGTAAATAAATGTGCTTATGAATAGTAGATATATTACATGCAAAGTAAACATTTGGTTAAATGCCCGTTTTCGTTTCATTCACAAACCTATTCTAGGGCTATACAGTTTGGATACAAATTCCGATAATTGGGGCCCCCTTACAAAATTAATATGTTGTTGTAGTAGAACTTATTTTTTGAGTTTAACAAAATATCAATTCGGTATAACGCATAGTATAATGACACTAATATGTAATATGTTCTAAGAAAATTTGTTATAAACGCAATTAAGATTAAATTTGGGGTAAATCATACTCCTCGAAGAAATTGTTTCACATATTCAAGTAAAACATAACTTTTAAATTTATAGGAAAATTAACGGAATCGTTTTACATGTTCAGGTAAAACGGGTACTTTTAAATTCATAGAAAAATTAACGAAATCGTTTACATGTTCAGGTTAAACGTGAACTTTTAAATTTATAGTAAAATTAATGAAATCGTTTTACATGTTCAGGTAAAACGTAAACTGTTTTACATTTATCAGTCAGTGCTGGTATTGTTTTGTTTTTTTTTTCTTGCTTCTAAGTTAATTAAACCTATCTACTTAACTTTACGTTACGTCTATCTTTTTTTTTTGCATGGTATAATAAGTTAACTTTACAACAAGTGGATGCAGCTTGCTCTCCTTAACCTAGGTATATGCATGTATGTATGTATTACGTGTTAGGATTCTATACTAGGGTGATAGCCTTGAATTTGAATATGTTTGTATATTAATAATATATGTTGTTGTAGAGTCAAAAAAAGATTTAAAGAACAAGGCTGAGGCTACAAATACGTATATTTAGTTCAGTATTGGAACGAACTCACCGCTTTAACCGCTGATATTCGTTGTCGCTATTGGGATGGCCGCAGGCCTATGTTCGCTGCCCTGTGATTGTTATTGTAGCTGGTATTATTGTAGCCCGTATGGTCGTAGCTGATAAGGTTGCGGCTAGTATTGTTGTAGCCGGTATGGTCGTAGCTGATAGGGTTGCGGCTAGTATTGTTGTAGCCGTTATGGTCGTAGCGGATAAGGTTGTGGCTAGTATTGTTGTCGGTGGTACCGCTTGTTGTAGGTGTTAACATTAGTGGCCGCAGGCCTATGTTCGCGGCCCTGCTGCGTGCCTTGCAACAGGTGGTGGCGGTACGTTTGGTGGTTGTTACGCTCGTGGTTGGCGCTAATGAAGGGGTAGGGGGAGGTACTACCGATGGTGATGCCCGTGATAATAGTAGGCGCCGTTGGTGGTGGTTGGCGCTTTGGGTCGAGGTAACCGAGTGAACCGGGTGGCGATAAAGCTTCGTGCTACCCTTCACGAGCCGGATGACTTGGCTATTTTGACGTTGATTGTATTACGCGGCAGCGTTCTGCTGGCCCTGGAGGCGGAGGTGGTGTCGGACGCTTTTCCGCAGGTGATAGTGTTCTTCGTAAACGTAGAGGAAGGGGTTTATCTTACTAGGTGTGACTGCGAACGCCGACATACTTCAACTGGATCTTGTGTCCACACAACACAACCGGTGCAAGGTTTATTACCACCCAAAATAGACGCGTAGAAACGAGATTTGTCGGAAAGAACGGTTTCGGTGCTTTGCGCTATCGACTCTTTCCTAGTTTCTGGACAATTACCTGCTTACGCGCACAGCCGGCGAGGATGTTTTGTGATTAGTTGAGTATCGTTGGGGATGCGCAGTGAGCAATAAGGTTACCAAAGCAGTATAGTTGAATATCGTTGGGGATGCGAAGTGAGCAATGAGGTTACTAAAGCAGTGTATTAGCGGAGCTTGACGCCTTTGCTGCTGAAGTTATGTCCCTAGATGTTATATATTCCCATTTGTATAATTGTAGGGCCGCCAAAATTTCGCCCATGCAATTTTCCACCCTTCCTCTTTTTTTTTTTTGCCGGAAACTCATGGCAATTTTCGCTAGTGATCGCCCGTCTGTCTTCTTCCTTGTTTTTCGATACTTTTTATCGCAACTTTCGCCACATCACTAGGTGTGTTCGCGCGAACACGCTCCCAAGTGGATCGTAGCCGTAGACCGTAGCAGCAGACCGTAACAAACCTGCTTCGCTTTGAAGACCTGACGATGAAGCGAACAGGAAACCGGATCATCTGTGGGAAGCCACTCCCAGGGATCTCCGACGACAAGCAACGTGGGGAACGACTCACCCCTGAGATAAGAGTCTCAAAGTCCTACTACGAAGCTAGCCGGGCAACATAGGTCCATCAAAAAAAACTAAGTCAAGTTGGGAATTAATTCTGCTTCCTAGTTTAAAAGGGCTTTGCGGCAATTAGACATTTTTTATGGAGAACTAGTCAAAACTCCGAAAGATGATTTCTAGTGGGTATCGCTCCCACAGGAATGCAAAACAAAAAAAAGGTGTAGGCATTTTGATCTGGAGAACTCGTCCAAACTCCGAAAGGCTAGTCCGACCTAAGCGTGGACTGCCAGGGTGTTCACGGTCCTCGGTGAGTACGCGCGTGAACATCCTATGAGGTCAGTGCTCGGGGAGAACACTGGGCGAGATGTCCCCGACCGCCAAAACGCCCAGACAAAAAAAGAGGTCCAATTGGTAGAGAAAAAAAATTAAATTGTAATTTGGCAAAGAAACGTTCTTTCTGGTTCATTGCGGACGAATGTCCGAAGCGTGAAAGCGACCTATCAATTTCCCGTTTAGGTCTTCGAGATCATACAGTGCATTGCCTATTTTTCGAAGCACGCGACACTTCAGGTATTTTGGTAGGAATTTGGCGCTAATGCCATGTTTGAAGTTACTTAAGGCAAAGTTTCTCCGAAAAACTTCCTGACCTTCTTTATAGTTGACTTGCCTAGAGCACTTGTTATAGGTGGTTACTCCCCTATCCTTGGCCTGATCTGAATTTCTACGGATCTGCTCACGAATATTAGTCAACTTGTCAGCTCGGCTTACTACCGTAACCTGGTCTTCCCGAAGGCTGCCGAGTTTCCCTAAAATGTTGTACGTTGAGGCATGTTGGACCATATTTTGGCCATATAATGCAAAGTATTGAGAACACTGAATCGCCGTATGAAAATCACTTCTCAAAACTGATAAAATCTCGGGTATATGCTTATCCCAATTGGTATGGTCAGGTTTATCTTTCAGGAAAATCCTAATCTTCGAAACAATTTCTCTATTAACGCGCTCGGATGCGTTTGCTTGGGGAGAATATAACCCCGTCCTCACGTGCGTCACCCCGTAATTTGTAAAAAATTGGTTCATTTCCTTCGAGATAAACTGTTTACCATTGTCACTGTGAATAAACTCAGGGACCCCTACAGCCGGAAAAATTTCTGAAGCGAAGTAATTTACAACGTTTACAGTGGTGGCTCTCTGCATGGGCTTTAGCCAAACGTATTTTGAAAAATGGTCTAGTACTATGAAAAGAAATTGATTTCGCCGCTTAGATCTCGGATACGGCCCTAGGAAATCGCAATATAATCGCTGAAATGGCCTCTCGGATACAAAGGTATTTTCTATAGGCGGTCTCGACTGCTGATTAGTAGGTTTAACTGATTTGCAGGTATCACAACGCTGGACGTAGTCCCTGACGTCCTTAGCCTGCTGCGGCCAGAAGTACTTCTGCCTAACACGTTCTAAGGTTTTCTGCCACCCGCCATGGTAACTCCGGTTAGCGTCATGTGCTAGTCTCACTGCTTCCTCAGTCAACCCTTTCGGCAACCATAATCGCCACAGCGAGTCTTCTTCCCCTTCCACTCCCTTACGAAATTTAACTCGTTTGAAAATTACCCCGTCCCCCAATCGTAAATCCGGAAGCGATTCCTCATTTTCGGTGACGGTCCGAATTAAGTCTAAATATTCGTTGCTGCTAAATTCGGGAGAGACCAAATCTATTTCCCCGGGTGTGATAGTGAAAGACAACTCATCGGCATCAAACCGCGACAGCGCATCTGGTACTACATTCAGGGTGCCCTTACGATGTTCCATTTTAAAGTCGTATCTTTGCAGTAAGAGCGACCACCTCGCCAACCTCCCGCTCAAGTCCTTCTGTGTCATTAACCACTTGAGACTGGAGTGGTCCGTGATAATACGAAACGGTAATCCCTCCACATAGGGTCGGAAACGTTTCACGCTGATTATGGCGGCGAGACATTCCAGCTCGGTTACCGTGTAATTGCGTTGAGCATTATTCAGTTTTTTCGACACAAACGCGATCGGATGCTCAGCGCCCTCGTCATCGACCTGGAACAGCACTCCGCCAACACCTATTTTGGAAGCGTCGCATTGTATTACGAATTCCCTTGAAAAGTCTGGTTGGGCCAAGACAGGGGCGGAACTCAAAGCTACTTTTAGCTTTTCGAAGGCCTCTGTAGCTTCAGAGGTAAGCTTGAACGGGCCTGCTGACTTACGGAGACAGTCGGTCAAGGGACCTGCCAAGTCAGCAAAATTGGTAATAAACACCCTGTACCAATTCGCCATGCCCACAAACCTACGCACTTGCCGAGGGGATTTAGGGATCGGGAAGTTTTGCATTGCTTCTATTTTTCCCGGATCCACTTTCAGACACCCGCTGCCTATCAAGTACCCTAAGTAGCGTATTTCCTTCTGACAAAATTTACTTTTTTCCACGTTTATTGTCAGCCCTGCGTCACTCAAACATTGGGCCACTTCCGCTAGCAATTTCAGGTGGTCTTCAAAATTAGTGCTGCATACCATCAGATCGTCCAGGTAGACAAAGACGTTCTCTCGCAGACGCGAAGGGATTGCCTTGTCCATCAGCCTACTCATAGTCTGCGGTTCATTGCACAGACCAAATGGCATTACTTTGAAGTGGTACAGAGGCCTCTCCGGAACTGCGAATGCTGTTTTTTCCTTAGAGGACTCTGTCAATTTGATCTGGAAGAACGCGTCCTTCAGATCAATGCCACTAATAAAATGCGTATCTTTCAGTCTGCTCAATAAGCCGTTGATATGAGGCAGGGGGTACGAGTCTTTCTTAGTCACCGCGTTGACCTTCCTGGAATCTATGCACAGCCTAACTTTACCTGGTTTCCGGACCAGTACTACAGGACTACACCACGGGGAGTTTGATTCTTCTATAACTCCTAATTCGAGTAACCTGTCTAGTTCGCTAAAAGCTTCGGCTTGCCTCGGTGGCGAAAGAGGGAAGTGTTTGCTTTTTATGGGAACGGCATCACCGGTGTCAATGTGGTGCTCCACTAATTTAGTTTACCCTAGGCCTAACTTCTCGTACGAAGGAAACGTCTCGATGACCTTTTGCAATTCTAATTTCCGGTCTGGTGACAATTCATGTAGGTTAAGTTCCTCTTCTTTTTCAAGTCTAATCTCTATGCACTCTACGCTTGGGAATATTTCGGGAGCTAACGCAAATGCTCTCCAAAAATCTACCCCGAAATACGCTTCTTGGAGCAATGAGGGAACAAGGTAAAAACGAATAACCTTTGTGATATTTTTGAAGGTGACTGGTAGGGATACTGAGCCTAAAATTTGTTGCTTGTTGCCGCCCGCGGTATATACGAACGCATGTAAGGGCTGATATTCGAAGCCGTTATCCTCTAGGAATTCTAATCCATTTTTCCCTAAGATGGAGACGTTGGCTCCCGAGTCCAACAGCCCTACAAGAAAACTACCCTTAATTTTGGTCTTTACGAGAGGCCTTTCATCCTCTGTAAGCGTTAACGTGGTGGCTTGCAGCAGTCTTCGCTCCTGTACTCTCCAGTGGTATCTCTTCCTACACTTCAAAATATTGTCCGATACCGGGTATTGTTCGAAGATGGTATGTCTTATTTGTTTATACCTATGTTCCCTTTCTTCTAAGTTTGGTGGAAATTGCGTTTGGCAAGCGACATCCCTATGCTGGCGTTGCAGAATTCTGGTCGGCTCGCCCATCGCTGATGAGGACGTTTGACTCTCGGATTCAGAACTATTCGAATTGTCGGTACTGTCAGGGTAAGTTATTATCACGTTTGGGTGTTCCTTTTCCAGGGTACTACTGCACCTCGGAAGCTCACCACCTCCATGCAGAGATTCACCCTCTGGTTCGGTGCACGGGACGACACTTCGAGCACCAGCTGGTGTGGGAGCTATGAAGCCGAACGAGGATCCCCCGCCTTCTCGCTCGGGTACTGGTTTCCCTGCCTGCGATGGTCCCTAGGGCATTTTGGAGTTAATACTCCCCTATGGCCGCATTTAAAACAAAAAGGATTCCTAATGAGTTACTCGCAGTATATGTATGAGTGGCCCATTGCCTGGCAATTCCAGCATTGGATTCCCGAATAGTCTGGCCTCCTGTTGCGTCGATATTCCAGCGCCTCTATCTGTGGATCCATTTCGCCGTCCTTGCCGTCCATCCTTATGTCCGGGGTTGTCACGCGTGCTTGGTTTACATGCCGTCCTGGGTAAGTGGCTCCCAACAGCTTGCTTTCTTTCAGCACTTGTTCACCTCTGCGTGCTACATCGCGTAGATCATGAAGGGTCCTTACATCTGCGTTAAAAAGCATCAGCTTAAGGCTACTCTTGACGTTTCTTTTTATTATGTCAATCAGTAGAAGCTCCGACATGGGTTATCTTAAGCGCGCGTTCAAGGAGATTATGTCCGTGTGGAACACGTCATAGCACTCACTTGCTTTCTGCTTGCGCATGGAGATCTCCATCATGATCTCGTGGTCAGTTTTCAAAGTGCCAAACTCTCTTTTCAATGAGTAGCACAAAAAGGCATAAGTCGCGTTTGGGTTTTGTTTCGTGAAAAGCCAGTACCATTCTTCGGCCCGCCCGGAAAGAAACAGGTGGAATCTAGCCATTATTTGTTCGTCCGTGCATTGTGTGTGCTCACACAGGGTGTTCAGTTTAAAAAGGAAATCGGCTATGCTTCCAGTGCCGTCGAACGCGATTTTCCACTCCTGCGGTTTCACTACTATGCTGCTCGGTGCAGGGTACATTGGTGGTGCTACTGTTTGGAGCGGGTTACGGTCCATCCTATTTGTGTTCCGGTTCTGATTCGCTGATTGCTGCGCAGATTCGAGAGCGGCGTTGAGCTGGTCCATATTGTTTCTGATTGACCCCATCTCTCTCCGCATTTCCTCCTGCGAAGCCTGGAAAAGCTGGTGTAGCACGTCCACCCACGAGCCTCCACGAGTAGCTTCGTTCTGGATTCCTGGAGTATTCGTCCGGTCACTTGCAGCTTCTCTTATATTTCCCATTCCATAATTAGGTGGTAAAGCACCAGCTCCATCTGGAGCGTAGGTCGACACATTGGTCATTAGCCCCGAGATATCATGCGCGTTTAATAGGGGCGCGTTCAATTGACTGTTGCTTCCCGGTCTGTCCAATTTTTCGCGAGGGTCAGGCAGGTCCGAGCCCATGTTCCCGCGGGATCTCCATATGGTCCACCTACTGGGGTGTGCACCACCAAGGGACGCCTGGTCTTGGAGAAAGCCCCCCTATTATTACCGCCCCGGTTCTGGCTCCCCCGAAAGCTTCCCGCACTCCCGAACGGAGTATTTCGGCCCGGTTGGCCGTACGACTGCTCGCGTGACATAATCCGTAAAAAAAATGTTACTTATGTGGTAGTTTTGATAAAAAAAACTTTTGGTCAAATAAAAATGTATATAGGAAAAATCGCGTGAATAACTGCAGTAAATAATCGATGCTCGTATCGAAAGACAAAAAAACAGCTGAAAGAAAATTAGTAGTTAAGTTAAATATATAGTGCAAGTGATCAATGGGAAGCTGGCATCCCCTTCCCGAAGGCACTCGGGCTACAGGTAAAAAAAAAATTACATAAATTCATTCATACTTGTCCCTAGTGCTCCCAACCGCAATGCGAGGGAGTCTTAAGGCCCCCCTCCGAGACTGGTTGGGGGTGTTGAGGCCTCCCGTCCATTCTCACTGGACACCCCTCCGCCGCAATGGGTGGATCGGTTTCGAAGCCGCTTCCCAGTCTGGTGGGACAGGAAGGAGTGCCACTCTGAATCCCAGCTCAACCCGTCACAGTCCAGGTGGTATTCGAAACTACCACCTGGGACGCGGGATGAGCTGGGGTTCTTTCAACACATACACACTCACTCTAACAACACAAATTCGGCAGATACACTAAAAAAACTACTTTACAAAAAAAAACCCAATTAGCGGACACATATTTTACCTAAGCCGACTAACGCACCACATTCCGGGAAAATAAAAACCTCTAATCTACAAAAAAAAATTAAAGTGCGTGCAGCACTGCCTCATCGGGGGAATACAAAAATTCGGAGGACTGACGTGAAGTCCCGTGACCTCATCAGCCACTGTCCCCCGATGACCAGCGCGGACAACCTGATCCGTCCAACCATCCCACCGCAACGTAGGTGGCAGCTTCTGTGGCTGCTCACTCGGACTGGTGGGATGGTCAACTTCACAGGTTGACCCGACTGACCCTCGCGACCAGCGCCTCAGGCGCCACGTTGGGCGCCATCTGTTATGGTAATGCATTTTCTAAGGAAAGCAGTAAGGAAGGCGGTCGGCATGATGTGGTGGTGCACAGTGGCTAGTTATTGTCGGCTGGGGCGGGTCCTTGCCAACCTTACTGTTCCTGCGCCATAATCAGAAAAAAATCCTATCATGCCTATCAAAAAACTCAGCTGTCAAAATCAAAAAAACCTGACAGAAGCGCAGAGACCGACTCAAAACGCTTATCAATTCAAAATAAAACGACATCCGGTCGACCCGGATGCCACGGACAGACCGTTAGACATTCAAACATTTAAAATTCAAAAAGAAATAACCGCGAAAAAAATTAAAAAATTAAATTTATAGTAAAATTAATGAAATCGTTTTACATGTTCAGGTAAAACGTAAACTGTTTTAGCTGATAAGGTTGCGGCTAGTATTGTTGTAGCCGGTATGGTCGTAGCTGATAGGGTTGCGGCTAGTATTGTTGTAGCCGTTATGGTCGTAGCGGATAAGGTTGCGGCTAGTATTGTTGTCGGTGGTACCGCTTGTTGTAGGTGTTAACATTAGTGGCCGCAGGCCCATGTTCGCGGCCCTGCTGCGTGCCTTGCAACAGGTGGTGGCGGTACGTTTGGTGGTTGTTACGCTCGTGGTTGGCGCTAATGAAGGGGTAGGGGGAGGTACTACCGATGGTGATGCCCGTGATAATAGTAGGCGCCGTTGGTGGTGGTTGGCGCTTTGGGTCGAGGTAACCGAGTGAACCGGGTGGCGATAAAGCTTCGTGCTACCCTTCACGAGCCGGATGACTTGGCTATTTTGACGTTGATTGTATTACGCGGCAGCGTTCTGCTGGCCCTGGAGGCGGAGGTGGTGTCGGACGCTTTTCCGCAGGTGATAGTGTTCTTCGTAAACGTAGAGGAAGGGGTTTATCTTACTAGGTGTGACTGCGAACGCCGACATACTTCAACTGGATCTTGTGTCCACACAACACAACCGGTGCAAGGTTTATTACCACCCAAAATAGACGCGTAGAAACGAGATTTGTCGGAAAGAACGGTTTCGGTGCTTTGCGCTATCGACTCTTTCCTAGTTTCTGGACAATTACCTGCTTACGCGCACAGCCGGCGAGGATGTTTTGTGATTAGTTGAGTATCGTTGGGGATGCGCAGTGAGCAATAAGGTTACCAAAGCAGTATATTTGAATATCGTTGGGGATGCGAAGTGAGCAATGAGGTTACTAAAGCAGTGTATTAGCGGAGCTTGACGCCTTTGCTGCTGAAGTTATGTCCCTAGATGTTATATATTCCCATTTGTATAATTGTAGGGCCGCCAAAATTTCGCCCATGCAATTTTCCACCCTTCCTCTTTTTTTTTTTGCCGGAAACTCATGGCAATTTTCGCTAGTGATCGCCCGTCTGTCTTCTTCCTTGTTTTTCGATACTTTTTATCGCAACTTTCGCCACATCACTAGGTGTGTTCGCGCGAACACGCTCCCAAGTGGATCGTAGCCGTAGACCGTAGCAGCAGACCGTAACAAACCTGCTTCGCTTTGAAGACCTGACGATGAAGCGAACAGGAAACCGGATCATCTGTGGGAAGCCACTCCCAGGGATCTCCGACGACAAGCAACGTGGGGAACGACTCACCCCTGAGATAAGAGTCTCAAAGTCCTACTACGAAGCTAGCCGGGCAACATAGGTCCATCAAAAAAAACTAAGTCAAGTTGGGAATTAATTCTGCTTCCTAGTTTAAAAGGGCTTTGCGGCAATTAGACATTTTTTATGGAGAACTAGTCAAAACTCCGAAAGATGATTTCTAGTGGGTATCGCTCCCACAGGAATGCAAAACAAAAAAAAGGTGTAGGCATTTTGATCTGGAGAACTCGTCCAAACTCCGAAAGGCTAGTCCGACCTAAGCGTGGACTGCCAGGGTGTTCACGGTCCTCGGTGAGTACGCGCGTGAACATCCTATGAGGTCAGTGCTCGGGGAGAACACTGGGCGAGATGTCCCCGACCGCCAAAACGCCCAGACAAAAAAAGAGGTCCAATTGGTAGAGAAAAAAAATCAAATTGTAATTTGGCAAAGAAACGTTCTTTCTGGTTCATTGCGGGCGAATGTCCGAAGCGTGAAAGCGACCTATCAATTTCCCGTTTAGGTCTTCGAGATCATACAGTGCATTGCCTATTTTTCGAAGCACGCGACACTTCAGGTATTTTGGTAGGAATTTGGCGTTAATGCCATGTTTGAAGTTACTTAAGGCAAAGTTTCTCCGAAAAACTTCCTGACCTTCTTTATAGTTGACTTGCCTAGAGCACTTGTTATAGGTGGTTACTCCCCTATCCTTGGCCTGATCTGAATTTCTACGGATCTGCTCACGAATATTAGTCAACTTGTCAGCTCGGCTTACTACCGTAACCTGGTCTTCCCGAAGGCTGCCGAGTTTCCCTAAAATGTTGTACGTTGAGGCATGTTGGACCATATTTTGGCCATATAATGCAAAGTATTGAGAACACTGAATCGCCGTATGAAAATCACTTCTCAAAACTGATAAAATCTCGGGTATATGCTTATCCCAATTGGTATGGTCAGGTTTATCTTTCAGGAAAATCCTAATCTTCGAAACAATTTCTCTATTAACGCGCTCGGATGCGTTTGCTTGGGGAGAATATAACCCCGTCCTCACGTGCGTCACCCCGTAATTTGTAAAAAATTGGTTCATTTCCTTCGAGATAAACTGTTTACCATTGTCACTGTGAATAAACTCAGGGACCCCTACAGCCGGAAAAATTTCTGAAGCGAAGTAATTTATAACGTTTACAGTGGTGGCTCTCTGCATGGGCTTTAGCCAAACGTATTTTGAAAAATGGTCTAGTACTATGAAAAGAAATTGATTTCGCCGCTTAGATCTCGGATACGGCCCTAGGAAATCGCAATATAATCGCTGAAATGGCCTCTCGGATACAAAGGTATTTTCTATAGGCGGTCTCGACTGCTGATTAGTAGGTTTAACTGATTTGCAGGTATCACAACGCTGGACGTAGTCCCTGACGTCCTTAGCCTGCTGCGGCCAGAAGTACTTCTGCCTAACACGTTCTAAGGTTTTCTGCCACCCGCCATGGTAACTCCGGTTAGCGTCATGTGCTAGTCTCACTGCTTCCTCAGTCAACCCTTTCGGCAACCATAATCGCCACAGCGAGTCTTCTTCCCCTTCCACTCCCTTACGAAATTTAACTCGTTTGAAAATTACCCCGTCCCCCAATCGTAAATCCGGAAGCGATTCCTCATTTTCGGTGACGGTCCGAATTAAGTCTAAATATTCGTTGCTGCTAAATTCGGGAGAGACCAAATCTATTTCCCCGGGTGTGATAGTGAAAGACAACTCATCGGCATCAAACCGCGACAGCGCATCTGGTACTACATTCAGGGTGCCCTTACGATGTTCCATTTTAAAGTCGTATCTTTGCAGTAAGAGCGACCACCTCGCCAACCTCCCGCTCAAGTCCTTCTGTGTCATTAACCACTTGAGACTGGAGTGGTCCGTGATAATACGAAACGGTAATCCCTCCACATAGGGTCGGAAACGTTTCACGCTGATTATGGCGGCGAGACATTCCAGCTCGGTTACCGTGTAATTGCGTTGAGCATTATTCAGTTTTTTCGACACAAACGCGATCGGATGCTCAGCGCCCTCGTCATCGACCTGGAACAGCACTCCGCCAACACCTATTTTGGAAGCGTCGCATTGTATTACGAATTCCCTTGAAAAGTCTGGTTGGGCCAAGACAGGGGCGGAACTCAAAGCTACTTTTAGCTTTTCGAAGGCCTCTGTAGCTTCAGAGGTAAGCTTGAACGGGCCTGCTGACTTACGGAGACAGTCGGTCAAGGGACCTGCCAAGTCAGCAAAATTGGTAATAAATACCCTGTACCAATTCGCCATGCCCACAAACCTACGCACTTGCCGAGGGGATTTAGGGATCGGAAAGTTTTGCATTGCTTCTATTTTTCCCGGATCCACTTTCAGACACCCGCTGCCTATCAAGTACCCTAAGTAGCGTATTTCCTTCTGACAAAATTTACTTTTTTCCACGTTTATTGTCAGCCCTGCGTCACTCAAACATTGGGCCACTTCCGCTAGCAATTTCAGGTGGTCTTCAAAATTAGTGATGCATACCATCAGATCGTCCAGGTAGACAAAGACGTTCTCTCGCAGACGCGAAGGGATTGCCTTGTCCATCAGCCTACTCATAGTCTGCGGTCCATTGCACAGACCAAATGGCATTACTTTGAAGTGGTACAGAGGCCTCTCCGGAACTGCGAATGCTGTTTTTTCCTTAGAGGACTCTGTCAATTTGATCTGGAAGAACGCGTCCTTCAGATCAATGCCACTAATAAAATGCGTATCTTTCAGTCTGCTCAATAAGCCGTTGATATGAGGCAGGGGGTACGAGTCTTTCTTAGTCACCGCGTTGACCTTCCTGGAATCTATGCACAGCCTAACTTTACCTGGTTTCCGGACCAGTACTACAGGACTACACCACGGGGAGTTTGATTCTTCTATAACTCCTAATTCGAGTAACCTGTCTAGTTCGCTAAAAGCTTCGGCTTGCCTCGGTGGCGAAAGAGGGAAGTGTTTGCTTTTTATGGGAACGGCATCACCGGTGTCAATGTGGTGCTCCACTAATTTAGTTTGCCCTAGGCCTAACTTCTCGTACGAAGGAAACGTCTCGATGACCTTTTGCAATTCTAATTTCCGGTCTGGTGACAATTCATGTAGGTTAAGTTCCTCTTCTTTTTCAAGTCTAATCTCTATGCACTCTACGCTTGGGAATATTTCGGGAGCTAACGCAAATGCTCTCCAAAAATCTACCCCGAAATACGCTTCTTGGAGCAATGAGGGAACAAGGTAAAAACGAATAACCTTTGTGATATTTTTGAAGGTGACTGGTAGGGATACTGAGCCTAAAATTTGTTGCTTGTTGCCGCCCGCGGTATATACGAACGCATGTAAGGGCTGATATTCGAAGCCGTTATCCTCTAGGAATTCTAATCCATTTTTCCCTAAGATGGAGACGTTGGCTCCCGAGTCCAACAGCCCTACAAGAAAACTACCCTTAATTTTGGTCTTTACGAGAGGCCTTTCATCCTCTGTAAGCGTTAACGTGGTGGCTTGCAGCAGTCTTCGCTCCTGTACTCTCCAGTGGTATCTCTTCCTACACTTCAAAATATTGTCCGATACCGGGTATTGTTCGAAGATGGTATGTCTTATTTGTTTATACCTATGTTCCCTTTCTTCTAAGTTTGGTGGAAATTGCGTTTGGCAAGCGACATCCCTATGCTGGCGTTGCAGAATTCTGGTCGGCTCGCCCATCGCTGATGAGGACGTTTGACTCTCGGATTCAGAACTATTCGAATTGTCGGTACTGTCAGGGTAAGTTATTATCACGTTTGGGTGTTCCTTTTCCAGGGTACTACTGCACCTCGGAAGCTCACCACCTCCATGCAGAGATTCACCCTCTGGTTCGGTGCACGGGACGACACTTCGAGCACCAGCTGGTGTGGGAGCTATGAAGCCGAACGAGGATCCCCCGCCTTCTCGCTCGGGTACTGGTTTCCCTGCCTGCGATGGTCCCTAGGGCATTTTGGAGTTAATACTCCCCTATGGCCGCATTTAAAACAAAAAGGATTCCTAATGAGTTCCTCGCAGTATATGTATGAGTGGCCCATTGCCTGGCAATTTCAGCATTGGATTCCCGAATAGTCTGGCCTCCTGTTGCGTCGATATTCCAGCGCCTCTATCTGCGGATCCATTTCGCCGTCCTTGCCGTCCATCCTTATGTCCGGGGTTGTCACGCGTGCTTGGTTTACATGCCGTCCTGGGTAAGTGGCTCCCAACAGCTTGCTTTCTTTCAGCACTTGTTCACCTCTGCGTGCTACATCGCGTAGATCATGAAGGGTCCTTACATCTGCGTTAAAAAGCATCAGCTTAAGGCTACTGTTGACGTTTCTTTTTATTATGTCAATCAGTAGAAGCTCCGACATGGGTTATCTTAAGCGCGCGTTCAAGGAGATTATGTCCGTGTGGAACACGTCATAGCACTCACTTGCTTTCTGCTTGCGCATGGAGATCTCCATCATGATCTCGTGGTCAGTTTTCAAAGTGCCAAACTCTCTTTTCAATGAGTAGCACAAAAAGGCATAAGTCGCGTTTGGGTTTTGTTTCGTGAAAAGCCAGTACCATTCTTCGGCCCGCCCGGAAAGAAACAGGTGGAATCTAGCCATTATTTGTTCGTCCGTGCATTGTGTGTGCTCACACAGGGTGTTCAGTTTAAAAAGGAAATCGGCTATGCTTCCAGTGCCGTCGAACGCGATTTTCCACTCCTGCGGTTTCACTACTATGCTGCTCGGTGCAGGGTACATTGGTGGTGCTACTGTTTGGAGCGGGTTACGGTCCATCCTATTTGTGTTCCGGTTCTGATTCCCTGATTGCTGCGCAGATTCGAGAGCGGCGTTGAGCTGGTCCATATTGTTTCTGATTGACCCCATCTCTCTCCGCATTTCCTCCTGCGAAGCCTGGAAAAGCTGGTGTAGCACGTCCACCCACGAGCCTCCACGAGTAGCTTCGTTCTGGATTCCTGGAGTATTCGTCCGGTCACTTGCAGCTTCTCTTATATTTCCCATTCCATAATTAGGTGGTAAAGCACCAGCTCCATCTGGAGCGTAGGTCGACACATTGGTCATTAGCCCCGAGATATCATGCGCGTTTAATAGGGGCGCGTTCAATTGACTGTTGCTTCCCGGTCTGTCCAATTTTTCGCGAGGGTCAGGCAGGTCCGAGCCCATGTTCCCGCGGGATCTCCATATGGTCCACCTACTGGGGTGTGCACCACCAAGGGACGCCTGGTCTTGGAGAAAGCCCCCCTATTATTACCGCTCCGGTTCTGGCTCCCCCGAAAGCTTCCCGCACTCCCGAACGGAGTATTTCGGCCCGGTTGGCCGTACGACTGCTCGCGTGACATAATCCGTAAAAAAAATGTTACTTATGTGGTAGTTTTGATAAAAAAAACTTTTGGTCAAATAAAAATGTATATAGGAAAAATCGCGTGAATAACTGCAGTAAATAATCGATGCTCGTATCGAAAGACAAAAAAACAGCTGAAAGAAAATTAGTAGTTAAGTTAAATATATAGTGCAAGTGATCAATGGGAAGCTGGCATCCCCTTCCCGAAGGCACTCGGGCTACAGGTAAAAAAAAAATTACATAAATTCATTCATACTTGTCCCTAGTGCTCCCAACCGCAATGCGAGGGAGTCTTAAGGCCCCCCTCCGAGACTGGTTGGGGGTGTTGAGGCCTCCCGTCCATTCTCACTGGACACCCCTCCGCCGCAATGGGTGGATCGGTTTCGAAGCCGCTTCCCAGTCTGGTGGGACAGGAAGGAGTGCCACTCTGAATCCCAGCTCAACCCGTCACAGTCCAGGTGGTATTCGAAACTACCACCTGGGACGCGGGATGAGCTGGGGTTCTTTCAACACATACACACTCACTCTAACAACACAAATTCGGCAGATACACTAAAAAAACTACTTTACAAAAAAAAACCCAATTAGCGGACACATATTTTACCTAAGCCGACTAACGCACCACATTCCGGGAAAATAAAAACCTCTAATCTACAAAAAAAAATTAAAGTGCGTGCAGCACTGCCTCATCGGGGGAATACAAAAATTCGGAGGACTGACGTGAAGTCCCGTGACCTCATCAGCCACTGTCCCCCGATGACCAGCGCGGACAACCTGATCCGTCCAACCATCCCACCGCAACGTAGGTGGCAGCTTCTGTGGCTGCTCACTCGGACTGGTGGGATGGTCAACTTCACAGGTTGACCCGACTGACCCTCGCGACCAGCGCCTCAGGCGCCACGTTGGGCGCCATCTGTTATGGTAATGCATTTTCTAAGGAAAGCAGTAAGGAAGGCGGTCGGCATGATGTGGTGGTGCACAGTGGCTAGTTATTGTCGGCTGGGGCGGGTCCTTGCCAACCTTACTGTTCCTGCGCCATAATCAGAAAAAAATCCTATCATGCCTATGAAAAAACTCAGCTGTCAAAATCAAAAAAAACCTGACAGAAGCGCAGAGACCGACTCAAAACGCTTATCAATTCAAAATAAAACGACATCCGGTCGACCCGGATGCCACGGACAGACCGTTAGACATTCAAACATTTAAAATTCAAAAAGAAATAACCGCGAAAAAAATTAAAAAATTAAATTTATAGTAAAATTAATGAAATCGTTTTACATGTTCAGGTAAAACGTAAACTGTTTTAGCTGATAAGGTTGCGGCTAGTATTGTTGTAGCCGGTATGGTCGTAGCTGATAGGGTTGCGGCTAGTATTGTTGTAGCCGTTATGGTCGTAGCGGATAAGGTTGCGGCTAGTATTGTTGTCGGTGGTACCGCTTGTTGTAGGTGTTAACATTAGTGGCCGCAGGCCTATGTTCGCGGCCCTGCTGCGTGCCTTGCAACAGGTGGTGGCGGTACGTTTGGTGGTTGTTACGCTCGTGGTTGGCGCTAATGAAGGGGTAGGGGGAGGTACTACCGATGGTGATGCCCGTGATAATAGTAGGCGCCGTTGGTGGTGGTTGGCGCTTTGGGTCGAGGTAACCGAGTGAACCGGGTGGCGATAAAGCTTCGTGCTACCCTTCACGAGCCGGATGACTTGGCTATTTTGACGTTGATTGTATTACGCGGCAGCGTTCTGCTGGCCCTGGAGGCGGAGGTGGTGTCGGACGCTTTTCCGCAGGTGATAGTGTTCTTCGTAAACGTAGAGGAAGGGGTTTATCTTACTAGGTGTGACTGCGAACGCCGACATACTTCAACTGGATCTTGTGTCCACACAACACAACCGGTGCAAGGTTTATTACCACCCAAAATAGACGCGTAGAAACGAGATTTGTCGGAAAGAACGGTTTCGGTGCTTTGCGCTATCGACTCTTTCCTAGTTTCTGGACAATTACCTGCTTACGCGCACAGCCGGCGAGGATGTTTTGTGATTAGTTGAGTATCGTTGGGGATGCGCAGTGAGCAATAAGGTTACCAAAGCAGTATAGTTGAATATCGTTGGGGATGCGAAGTGAGCAATGAGGTTACTAAAGCAGTGTATTAGCGGAGCTTGACGCCTTTGCTGCTGAAGTTATGTCCCTAGATGTTATATATTCCCATTTGTATAATTGTAGGGCCGCCAAAATTTCGCCCATGCAATTTTCCACCCTTCCTCTTTTTTTTTTTTTGCCGAAAACTCATGGCAATTTTCGCTAGTGATCGCCCGTCTGTCTTCTTCCTTGTTTTTCGATACTTTTTATCGCAACTTTCGCCACATCACTAGGTGTGTTCGCGCGAACACGCTCCCAAGTGGATCGTAGCCGTAGACCGTAGCAGCAGACCGTAACAAACCTGCTTCGCTTTGAAGACCTGACGATGAAGCGAACAGGAAACCGGATCATCTGTGGGAAGCCACTCCCAGGGATCTCCGACGACAAGCAACGTGGGGAACGACTCACCCCTGAGATAAGAGTCTCAAAGTCCTACTACGAAGCTAGCCGGGCAACATAGGTCCATCAAAAAAAACTAAGTCAAGTTGGGAATTAATTCTGCTTCCTAGTTTAAAAGGGCTTTGCGGCAATTAGACATTTTTTATGGAGAACTAGTCAAAACTCCGAAAGATGATTTCTAGTGGGTATCGCTCCCACAGGAATGCAAAACAAAAAAAAGGTGTAGGCATTTTGATCTGGAGAACTCGTCCAAACTCCGAAAGGCTAGTCCGACCTAAGCGTGGACTGCCAGGGTGTTCACGGTCCTCGGTGAGTACGCGCGTGAACATCCTATGAGGTCAGTGCTCGGGGAGAACACTGGGCGAGATGTCCCCGACCGCCAAAACGCCCAGACAAAAAAAGAGGTCCAATTGGTAGAGAAAAAAAATCAAATTGTAATTTGGCAAAGAAACGTTCTTTCTGGTTCATTGCGGACGAATGTCCGAAGCGTGAAAGCGACCTATCAATTTCCCGTTTAGGTCTTCGAGATCATACAGTGCATTGCCTATTTTTCGAAGCACGCGACACTTCAGGTATTTTGGTAGGAATTTGGCGTTAATGCCATGTTTGAAGTTACTTAAGGCAAAGTTTCTCCGAAAAACTTCCTGACCTTCTTTATAGTTGACTTGCCTAGAGCACTTGTTATAGGTGGTTACTCCCCTATCCTTGGCCTGATCTGAATTTCTACGGATCTGCTCACGAATATTAGTCAACTTGTCAGCTCGGCTTACTACCGTAACCTGGTCTTCCCGAAGGCTGCCGAGTTTCCCTAAAATGTTGTACGTTGAGGCATGTTGGACCATATTTTGGCCATATAATGCAAAGTATTGAGAACACTGAATCGCCGTATGAAAATCACTTCTCAAAACTGATAAAATCTCGGGTATATGCTTATCCCAATTGGTATGGTCAGGTTTATCTTTCAGGAAAATCCTAATCTTCGAAACAATTTCTCTATTAACGCGCTCGGATGCGTTTGCTTGGGGAGAATATAACCCCGTCCTCACGTGCGTCACCCCGTAATTTGTAAAAAATTGGTTCATTTCCTTCGAGATAAACTGTTTACCATTGTCACTGTGAATAAACTCAGGGACCCCTACAGCCGGAAAAATTTCTGAAGCGAAGTAATTTATAACGTTTACAGTGGTGGCTCTCTGCATGGGCTTTAGCCAAACGTATTTTGAAAAATGGTCTAGTACTATGAAAAGAAATTGATTTCGCCGCTTAGATCTCGGATACGGCCCTAGGAAATCGCAATATAATCGCTGAAATGGCCTCTCGGATACAAAGGTATTTTCTATAGGCGGTCTCGACTGCTGATAAGTAGGTTTAACTGATTTGCAGGTATCACAACGCTGGACGTAGTCCCTGACGTCCTTAGCCTGCTGCGGCCAGAAGTACTTCTGCCTAACACGTTCTAAGGTTTTCTGCCACCCGCCATGGTAACTCCGGTTAGCGTCATGTGCTAGTCTCACTGCTTCCTCAGTCAACCCTTTCGGCAACCATAATCGCCACAGCGAGTCTTCTTCCCCTTCCACTCCCTTACGAAATTTAACTCGTTTGAAAATTACCCCGTCCCCCAATCGTAAATCCGGAAGCGATTCCTCATTTTCGGTGACGGTCCGAATTAAGTCTAAATATTCGTTGCTGCTAAATTCGGGAGAGACCAAATCTATTTCCCCGGGTGTGATAGTGAAAGACAACTCATCGGCATCAAACCGCGACAGCGCATCTGGTACTACATTCAGGGTGCCCTTACGATGTTCCATTTTAAAGTCGTATCTTTGCAGTAAGAGCGACCACCTCGCCAACCTCCCGCTCAAGTCCTTCTGTGTCATTAACCACTTGAGACTGGAGTGGTCCGTGATAATACGAAACGGTAATCCCTCCACATAGGGTCGGAAACGTTTCACGCTGATTATGGCGGCGAGACATTCCAGCTCGGTTACCATGTAATTGCGTTGAGCATTATTCAGTTTTTTCGACACAAACGCGATCGGATGCTCAGCGCCCTCGTCATCGACCTGGAACAGCACTCCGCCAACACCTATTTTGGAAGCGTCGCATTGTATTACGAATTCCCTTGAAAAGTCTGGTTGGGCCAAGACAGGGGCGGAACTCAAAGCTACTTTTAGCTTTTCGAAGGCCTCTGTAGCTTCAGAGGTAAGCTTGAACGGGCCTGCTGACTTACGGAGACAGTCGGTCAAGGGACCTGCCAAGTCAGCAAAATTGGTAATAAACACCCTGTACCAATTCGCCATGCCCACAAACCTACGCACTTGCCGAGGGGATTTAGGGATCGGGAAGTTTTGCATTGCTTCTATTTTTCCCGGATCCACTTTCAGACACCCGCTGCCTATCAAGTACCCTAAGTAGCGTATTTCCTTCTGACAAAATTTACTTTTTTCCACGTTTATTGTCAGCCCTGCGTCACTCAAACATTGGGCCACTTCCGCTAGCAATTTCAGGTGGTCTTCAAAATTAGTGCTGCATACCATCAGATCGTCCAGGTAGACAAAGACGTTCTCTCGCAGACGCGAAGGGATTGCCTTGTCCATCAGCCTACTCATAGTCTGCGGTCCATTGCACAGACCAAATGGCATTACTTTGAAGTGGTACAGAGGCCTCTCCGGAACTGCGAATGCTGTTTTTTCCTTAGAGGACTCTGTCAATTTGATCTGGAAGAACGCGTCCTTCAGATCAATGCCACTAATAAAATGCGTATCTTTCAGTCTGCTCAATAAGCCGTTGATATGAGGCAGGGGGTACGAGTCTTTCTTAGTCACCGCGTTGACCTTCCTGGAATCTATGCACAGCCTAACTTTACCTGGTTTCCGGACCAGTACTACAGGACTACACCACGGGGAGTTTGATTCTTCTATAACTCCTAATTCGAGTAACCTGTCTAGTTCGCTAAAAGCTTCGGCTTGCCTCGGTGGCGAAAGAGGGAAGTGTTTGCTTTTTATGGGAACGGCATCACCGGTGTCAATGTGGTGCTCCACTAATTTAGTTTGCCCTAGGCCTAACTTCTCGTACGAAGGAAACGTCTCGATGACCTTTTGCAATTCTAATTTCCGGTCTGGTGACAATTCATGTAGGTTAAGTTCCTCTTCTTTTTCAAGTCTAATCTCTATGCACTCTACGCTTGGGAATATTTCGGGAGCTAACGCAAATGCTCTCCAAAAATCTACCCCGAAATACGCTTCTTGGAGCAATGAGGGAACAAGGTAAAAACGAATAACCTTTGTGATATTTTTGAAGGTGACTGGTAGGGATACTGAGCCTAAAATTTGTTGCTTGTTGCCGCCCGCGGTATATACGAACGCATGTAAGGGCTGATATTCGAAGCCGTTATCCTCTAGGAATTCTAATCCATTTTTCCCTAAGATGGAGACGTTGGCTCCCGAGTCCAACAGCCCTACAAGAAAACTACCCTTAATTTTGGTCTTTACGAGAGGCCTTTCATCCTCTGTAAGCGTTAACGTGGTGGCTTGCAGCAGTCTTCGCTCCTGTACTCTCCAGTGGTATCTCTTCCTACACTTCAAAATATTGTCCGATACCGGGTATTGTTCGAAGATGGTATGTCTTATTTGTTTATACCTATGTTCCCTTTCTTCTAAGTTTGGTGGAAATTGCGTTTGGCAAGCGACATCCCTATGCTGGCGTTGCAGAATTCTGGTCGGCTCGCCCATCGCTGATGAGGACGTTTGACTCTCGGATTCAGAACTATTCGAATTGTCGGTACTGTCAGGGTAAGTTATTATCACGTTTGGGTGTTCCTTTTCCAGGGTACTACTGCACCTCGGAAGCTCACCACCTCCATGCAGAGATTCACCCTCTGGTTCGGTGCACGGGACGACACTTCGAGCACCAGCTGGTGTGGGAGCTATGAAGCCGAACGAGGATCCCCCGCCTTCTCGCTCGGGTACTGGTTTCCCTGCCTGCGATGGTCCCTAGGGCATTTTGGAGTTAATACTCCCCTATGGCCGCATTTAAAACAAAAAGGATTCCTAATGAGTTCCTCGCAGTATATGTATGAGTGGCCCATTGCCTGGCAATTCCAGCATTGGATTCCCGAATAGTCTGGCCTCCTGTTGCGTCGATATTCCAGCGCCTCTATCTGCGGATCCATTTCGCCGTCCTTGCCGTCCATCCTTATGTCCGGGGTTGTCACGCGTGCTTGGTTTACATGCCGTCCTGGGTAAGTGGCTCCCAACAGCTTGCTTTCTTTCAGCACTTGTTCACCTCTGCGTGCTACATCGCGTAGATCATGAAGGGTCCTTACATCTGCGTTAAAAAGCATCAGCTTAAGGCTACTGTTGACGTTTCTTTTTATTATGTCAATCAGTAGAAGCTCCGACATGGGTTATCTTAAGCGCGCGTTCAAGGAGATTATGTCCGTGTGGAACACGTCATAGCACTCACTTGCTTTCTGCTTGCGCATGGAGATCTCCATCATGATCTCGTGGTCAGTTTTCAAAGTGCCAAACTCTCTTTTCAATGAGTAGCACAAAAAGGCATAAGTCGCGTTTGGGTTTTGTTTCGTGAAAAGCCAGTACCATTCTTCGGCCCGCCCGGAAAGAAACAGGTGGAATCTAGCCATTATTTGTTCGTCCGTGCATTGTGTGTGCTCACACAGGGTGTTCAGTTTAAAAAGGAAATCGGCTATGCTTCCAGTGCCGTCGAACGCGATTTTCCACTCCTGCGGTTTCACTACTATGCTGCTCGGTGCAGGGTACATTGGTGGTGCTACTGTTTGGAGCGGGTTACGGTCCATCCTATTTGTGTTCCGGTTCTGATTCGCTGATTGCTGCGCAGATTCAAGAGCGGCGTTGAGCTGGTCCATATTGTTTCTGATTGACCCCATCTCTCTCCGCATTTCCTCCTGCGAAGCCTGGAAAAGCTGGTGTAGCACGTCCACCCACGAGCCTCCACGAGTAGCTTCGTTCTGGATTCCTGGAGTATTCGTCCGGTCACTTGCAGCTTCTCTTATATTTCCCATTCCATAATTAGGTGGTAAAGCACCAGCTCCATCTGGAGCGTAGGTCGACACATTGGTCATTAGCCCCGAGATATCATGCGCGTTTAATAGGGGCGCGTTCAATTGACTTTTGCTTCCCGGTCTGTCCAATTTTTCGCGAGGGTCAGGCAGGTCCGAGCCCATGTTCCCGCGGGATCTCCATATGGTCCACCTACTGGGGTGTGCACCACCAAGGGACGCCTGGTCTTGGAGAAAGCCCCCCTATTATTACCGCCCCGGTTGTGGCTCCCCCGAAAGCTTCCCGCACTCCCGAACGGAGTATTTCGGCCCGGTTGGCCGTACGACTGCTCGCGTGACATAATCCGTAAAAAAAATGTTACTTATGTGGTAGTTTTGATAAAAAAAACTTTTGGTCAAATAAAAATGTATATAGGAAAAATCGCGTGAATAACTGCAGTAAATAATCGATGCTCGTATCGAAAGACAAAAAAACAGCTGAAAGAAAATTAGTAGTTAAGTGCAAGTGATCAATGGGAAGCTGGCATCCCCTTCCCGAAGGCACTCGGGCTACAGGTAAAAAAAAAATTACATAAATTCATTCATACTTGTCCCTAGTGCTCCCAACCGCAATGCGAGGGAGTCTTAAGGCCCCCCTCCGAGACTGGTTGGGGGTGTTGAGGCCTCCCGTCCATTCTCACTGGACACCCCTCCGCCGCAATGGGTGGATCGGTTTCGAAGCCGCTTCCCAGTCTGGTGGGACAGGAAGGAGTGCCACTCTGAATCCCAGCTCAACCCGTCACAGTCCAGGTGGTATTCGAAACTACCACCTGGGACGCGGGATGAGCTGGGGTTCTTTCAACACATACACACTCACTCTAACAACACAAATTCGGCAGATACACTAAAAAAACTACTTTACAAAAAAAAACCCAATTAGCGGACACATATTTTACCTAAGCCGACTAACGCACCACATTCCGGGAAAATAAAAACCTCTAATCTACAAAAAAAAATTAAAGTGCGTGCAGCACTGCCTCATCGGGGAATACAAAAATTCGGAGGACTGACGTGAAGTCCCGTGACCTCATCAGCCACTGTCCCCCGATGACCAGCGCGGACAACCTGATCCGTCCAACCATCCCACCGCAACGTAGGTGGCAGCTTCTGTGGCTGCTCACTCGGACTGGTGGGATGGTCAACTTCACAGGTTGACCCGACTGACCCTCGCGACCAGCGCCTCAGGCGCCACGTTGGGCGCCATCTGTTATGGTAATGCATTTTCTAAGGAAAGCAGTAAGGAAGGCGGTCGGCATGATGTGGTGGTGCACAGTGGCTAGTTATTGTCGGCTGGGGCGGGTCCTTGCCAACCTTACTGTTCCTGCGCCATAATCAGAAAAAAATCCTATCATGCCTATCAAAAAACTCAGCTGTCAAAATCAAAAAAACCTGACAGAAGCGCAGAGACCGACTCAAAACGCTTATCAATTCAAAATAAAACGACATCCGGTCGACCCGGATGCCACGGACAGACCGTTAGACATTCAAACATTTAAAATTCAAAAAGAAATAACCGCGAAAAAAATTAAAAAATTAAATTTATAGTAAAATTAATGAAATCGTTTTACATGTTCAGGTAAAACGTAAACTGTTTTAGCTGATAAGGTTGCGGCTAGTATTGTTGTAGCCGGTATGGTCGTAGCTGATAGGGTTGCGGCTAGTATTGTTGTAGCCGTTATGGTCGTAGCGGATAAGGTTGCGGCTAGTATTGTTGTCGGTGGTACCGCTTGTTGTAGGTGTTAACATTAGTGGCCGCAGGCCTATATTCGCGGCCCTGCTGCGTGCCTTGCAACAGGTGGTGGCGGTACGTTTGGTGGTTGTTACGCTCGTGGTTGGCGCTAATGAAGGGGTAGGGGGAGGTACTACCGATGGTGATGCCCGTGATAATAGTAGGCGCCGTTGGTGGTGGTTGGCGCTTTGGGTCGAGGTAACCGAGTGAACCGGGTGGCGATAAAGCTTCGTGCTACCCTTCACGAGCCGGATGACTTGGCTATTTTGACGTTGATTGTATTACGCGGCAGCGTTCTGCTGGCCCTGGAGGCGGAGGTGGTGTCGGACGCTTTTCCGCAGGTGATAGTGTTCTTCGTAAACGTAGAGGAAGGGGTTTATCTTACTAGGTGTGACTGCGAACGCCGACATACTTCAACTGGATCTTGTGTCCACACAACACAACCGGTGCAAGGTTTATTACCACCCAAAATAGACGCGTAGAAACGAGATTTGTCGGAAAGAACGGTTTCGGTGCTTTGCGCTATCGACTCTTTCCTAGTTTCTGGACAATTACCTGCTTACGCGCACAGCCGGCGAGGATGTTTTGTGATTAGTTGAGTATCGTTGGGGATGCGCAGTGAGCAATAAGGTTACCAAAGCAGTATAGTTGAATATCGTTGGGGATGCGAAGTGAGCAATGAGGTTACTAAAGCAGTGTATTAGCGGAGCTTGACGCCTTTGCTGCTGAAGTTATGTCCCTAGATGTTATATATTCCCATTTGTATAATTGTAGGGCCGCCAAAATTTCGCCCATGCAATTTTCCACCCTTCCTCTTTTTTTTTTTTTGCCGGAAACTCATGGCAATTTTCGCTAGTGATCGCCCGTCTGTCTTCTTCCTTGTTTTTCGATACTTTTTATCGCAACTTTCGCCACATCACTAGGTGTGTTCGCGCGAACAAGCTCCCAAGTGGATCGTAGCCGTAGACCGTAGCAGCAGACCGTAACAATTCGACTCCAGTAATGATATGGTGGAACAAAATACAGGGAAAAAAAATTTCAAAATGGGCGTAACTCCGACCTTTTTCATTTAATTCGTCTAGAATACTTTTAATGCCATAAGTCGAACAAAAATGTACCAATCCTTGTGTAATTTGGTAGGGACATAGATTCTATGACGATAACTGTTTTCTGTGAAATTGGGCGAAATCGGTTGAAGCCACGCTCAGTTTTTATACACAGTCGACCGTCTGTCCTTCCGCTCGGCCGTTAACACGATAACTTGCGCAGAAAACGATATATCTTAAATAAACTTAGTTCACGTACTTATCTTAAGTCGCTTTATCTTGGTATAAAATATGGCCGAAATCCGACTATGACCACGCCCACTTTCCCGATATCGAAAATTACGAAAAATGAAAAAAATGCCATAATTCTGTACCAAATATGAAAAAAGAGATGAAACATGGTAATTGGATTGGTTTTTTGACGCAAAATATAACTTTAGAGAAAACTTTGTAAAATGGGTGTGACACCTACCATATTAAGTAGAAGAAAATGTAAAACTTCTGCAGGGCGAAATCAAAAGCCCTTGGAATCTTGGCAGGAATACTGTCCGTGGTATGATATATATGAATAAATTAGCGGTACCCGACGGAAGATGTTATGGGTCACCCTGGTCCACATTTTGGTCGATATCTCGAAAACGCTTTCACATATACAACTAAGGGCTACTCCCTTTTAAAACCCTCTTTAATACTTTTAATTTGATACCCATATCGTACAAACACATTCTAGAGTCACCCCTGGTCCACCCTTATTGCGATATCTCGAAAAGGCGTCCACCTATAGAACTAAGGCCCACTACGTTTTAAATAATCATTAAGACCTTTCATTTGATACACATTTCATACAAACTTATTCCAGGGTTTCCCTAGGCTCATTTTGCTAAATGGTGATTTTGCCTTATTTTGTCTCCAAAGCTCTCAGCTGAGTATGTAATGTTGGGTTACACCCGATCTTAGCTTTACTTACTTGTTTTAAATTATTGAAACTATAAAAGTGCGGAAATGTATGTCAGAAATCCCCATATGCAGATCTATTCACTTTTGTTTGGAGTGGCTTCATTAACAAAAATGTGCATTTTGACAGCGCTCTCTCAAAATCTAGAGTCGCAAATCCATTCATCTATGCCAGAGGTTTGTGTCTCCGATTTTAGGTACACCCTGTGCTGTAGCTAGTTATTTATCCACCGCCGCTAGATGGGTCTCGTAAGCATTATCTAAGCGAGGATAAGCGTTTTTTACGCGCAAACGTAAACGTATGCGCGTGTAAAAAAACACGGCTACTGATTCAGACATTGATAAGTGATTCTGAGTGTTAGGGAACGGACCTGAAATGAATGAAAACCGACTGTCAAAATTCGCGTTGATTTTACGTTTATAGATTTCTCGGCTTTTTGCCATTGTTTACTATATAGTTTGGCAGCTTAAATTGAGGTTATGTTGCGAATAGAGTGGAAGGCAGTGAAATAGGCCATAGTGTATAAGTACAAGTGTGTTGACTTCTTTCTGACAGGCACTTGCTTAAGTGAGTATAATGGGAAAATCTGGGTTGCCATTGCTGTTTCGGTTGAAAACGGTTAATTAGGGTTCTGTGCAAGGATCGTAAAAGATTGAAACAGGGCTTATGTAGTCACAAAAGTGTTGCTCATGTTCCACAGCATTTTAATTTTTTTCATGGCGAAAATTGTTCAGTTCAGAGTTATTGACTTTCATTAAAAATTTAATTTACTATACAAGGTTACTTCTCTAAGTGTAAACAGCATAGAAAACGTAGAGTTTTTCAAATTATTGTGAAAAACTTTTTAAACTCAACAACAAAGTATATCGGTAAAATATTTTCTAGGATTTCTGAATTTCTGTACCCAAGTTCATTATATTTGGGTAATAAAAGAATCTGGTAACAGTATTTTTAAACGAAAAAACAACAATGTTATTGCATAAAAACTTATCCAATATTTAAACTTTCATTCATTAAATTTTTGCCCGCTTCTTTGGTTTGCTTCCACTCACAGCACCGTTTTATTTGCGGGAGACTTTCACAGCGACAGAAATTAAGGCGGATTTACATAGACACTTTGGTTGTGTTGCATCGATCTGATCTTGGCAGGGCCGTAATATAAAAATGAGACTCCTTGCCATTTACTTCGCTTTGAAGCGAAGAGAGTTGTAAATCCTCCTTTGAGAATTTCTCAACTTTTTGAGTCCTTTAACATTCAACAAACTTTGCTTGGCAAAATAGAGGAGCTCCCATAAATTTAACTCATCTGTCGGGCGAAGCATCAAAAGATTTATATAAACGATTTGGTTGCATGCCTACGCCATTGACGACGCCATACGAAAAACAATCAAACGCCTTGCGTTATCTTTGCTTTGAAGCGACCAAAGCGTTTATATAATTTTGCTTTATGCATTTGTGTAAACAGCCATAGAAGTGAAAATTTTCCTCAGGGCAACACGTTACACGCTTTATATTTGGTTAAGTTTCTCTAGACCTTTTTGACTCTAATTTAAATAAATTTTGCTTTCGGTATGTTTCCGCATTGTTGGAGGCTACAAATCTTCTATTATTTATATTTCCGCAACTATTTCATCTGTTAAAACTACAAAGTTTTATTAAACTATCAAATTCAACTCAGCTTAAAATACTCTTATGTACCAAAAATGCAACTCTAGACCTGAGATTTGCATCAGGTGAGCGAGGCTGTTTGTAACTTTGACATTTATCGCTTAGTTGACACACTGGTACTGTACACAATAGCTATCATCCGGTGGCAAAATCCTGAGCCAGATAAATAATTTTGCATGTAAATGCAACAACAACGATTTGAGCCAGATAAATCCAGATAGAAGTCTGATTCAATTTGTGAGCCAGATAATTTGTTAATTTCTTCTTTTTAGGTTGGCAACGTGGTGTGCGAAAATTTCACGACATCTGCTTCTCACGTCTCTGAATGATCCAGAGCATTTCCGTGAGAATTGAGCGTGAGCCGGAGCTGTAAAACTCACTGAAAGACGGCAAATGAAATAGGCAGTCGAATAACATCCCTACAAGACGGTGGTAACTAATTCACCCACACATTCAAAGCTTTTTTCGCTCTCCACTAACACATCGACGTTTCATGCTGTCATCGAAATGGCAGTTCATTAATTATTCCGGGAAACTTTGAAACCACTGATGACATGATATGAAACTTTTATTCTCTCTCAATTCGTTTCCAGGAATGGGTCTTGAAGTTCATTTGATTGTAAACAAAAGTTCATTCGTTTCCAAGAATGGGTCTTGAAGTTCATTCGATTGTAAACAAAAGTTCATTCGTTTCCAAGAACATCAGATGGCTATAGAGTTGCCTAAACTACCCAAAACAAAACTCCAAGAAATATGTTCAGTTTCATTATTTTCAAAAAAATCAGCAAGTAAGGTGATAAAAACTTATTAAAATTTATAAAAAAGGCAAAGTTTTGTAGAAATATTGTGTGGTAGATAAGTGAAAAAATATGAAATAATATATTTCGATTGCGTTGCTTTGCTTTGTTGCGCTGGCACCGCCATAAGATAACAATGAACGGCTAGCCCCTTTTTCACTTTGATGCGACCAAAATGGTTATGTACATACATATGTATATCCACATACAATAAAAAACGCAAACAATTTATAAGAAATTACGAAATTAGATCACTTGGTGAAGTATCTACGGTTACGGTCCACTTGGGAGCGTGTCCGCGCGAACACCTAGTGATGGGGCGAAAGTTGCGATAAAAAG
Organism: Eurosta solidaginis; assembly: GCF_040869045.1. Taxonomy (NCBI): domain Eukaryota; kingdom Metazoa; phylum Arthropoda; class Insecta; order Diptera; family Tephritidae; genus Eurosta; species Eurosta solidaginis. The sequence goes on along the minus strand of NC_090323.1, from coordinate 201,936,066 downwards.
TATCGAAAAAAACAAGGAAAAAGACAGACGGTCGATCACTAGAGAAAATTGCCATGAGTTTCCGCAAAAAGAAAAAGAGGAAAGGTGGAAAATTGCGTGAGCGAAATTTTGGCGACCCTACAATTATACAAACGGGATATATAACATCTAGGGGCATAACTTCAGCATCAAGTTCCGCTAATATACTGCTTTAGTAACCTTATTGGTCACTTCGCATCCCCAACGATACTCAACTATACTACTTTGGTAACCTTATTGCTCACGGCGCATCCCCAACGATACTCAACTAATCACAAAACATCCTCGCCGGCTGTGCGCGTAAGCAGGTGATTGTCCAGAAACTAGGAAAGAGTCGATAGCGCAAAGCACCGAAACCGTTCTTTCCGACAAATCTCGTTTCTACGCGTCTATTTTGGGTGGTAATAAACCTTGCACCGGTTGTGTTGCGTGGACACAAGATCCAGTTGAAGTAGGTCGGCGTTCGCAGTCACACCTAGTGAGATAAACCCCTTCCTCTACGTTTACAAAGAACCCTACCATCTGCGGAAAAGCGTCTGACACCACCTCTGCCTCCAGGGCCAGCAGTACGCTGCCGCGTAATACAATCAACGTCAAACAACCGAGTCATCCGGCTCGTAAAGGGTAGCACGAAGCTTTATCGCCACCCGGTTCACTCGGTTACCTCGACCGAAAGCGCCAACCACCACCAACGGCGCCTACTATTATCACGGGCACCACCGACAACAATATTAGCCGCAACCTTATCAGCTACGACCATAACGGCTACAGCAATACTAGCCGCATCCTTATCAGCTACGACTATACCGGCTATAACAATGCTAGCGCAACCCTATCAGCTACGACTATAACGGCTACAACAATACTAGCCGCATCCTTATCAGCTACGACCATACCGGCTACAACAATACTATCCGCAACCTTATCAGCTACGACCATACGGGCTAAAACAACACCAGCTCCAATAACAACCACAGAGCAGCGAGCATCGGCCTGCGGTCATCTTAATTGCGACAACGAATATCAGCGGTTAAAGCGGTGAGTTCGTTCCAATACTGAACTAAATATACGTATTTGTAGTATCAACCTTGTTCTTTAAAATTTTTTTTGACTCTGCAACAACATATATTGTTAATATACAGACATATTCAAATTCAAGGCTATCACCCTAGTATAGAATCTTAACACGTAATACATATATACATGCATATACCTAAGTTAAAGAGAGCAAGCTGCATCCGCTTGTAGTAAAGTTAACTTATTATACCATGCAAAAAAAAAAGGTAGACGTAACGTAAAGTTAAGTAGATAGGTTTAATTAACTTAGAAGCAAGAAAAAAAAACAATACCAGTACTGACTGATAAATGCAAAACAGTTTACGTTTACCCTGAACATGTAAAACGATTTCATTAATTTCAATATAATTTTAAAAGTTCACATTTTGCCTGAACAGATAAAACGATGTCGTTAGTCTTACTATAAAGTTAAAAGAAGTTAAAAGTTCACGTTTTACCTGAACATGTAAAACGATGTCGTTAATTTTACCATAAATTTAAAAGTTCACGTTTTACCTGAACATGTAAACGATTTCGTTAATTTTTCTATGAATTTAAAGTACACGTTTTACCTGAACATGTAAAACGATTCCGTTAATTTTCCTATAAATTTAAAAGTTATGTTTTACTTGAATATGTGAAACAATTTCTTCGAGGAGTATGATTTACCCCAATACTATGCGTTATACCGAATTGATGATTTGTTTAACTCAAAAATAAGTGCTACTACAACAACATATTAATTTTGTAAGGGGGCCCCAATTATCGGAATTTGTATCCAAACTGTATAGCCCTAGAATAGGTTTGTGAATGAAACGAAAACGGGCATTTAACCAAATTTTTACTTTGCATGTAATATATCTACTATTCATAAGCACATTTATTTACAACTTTTTTTTCACACCAAGCGCTTATAACCCTTGTCAAGAAAAAACGGGATGACATAAATATAGGTATAGCTTTAAATATTTCTTTTATAGCATACATACGTTAGTAAAAATGAAATTTGAATAAACTTGTAAATAATATGGGAATGCTGGCGTCGCCATTTATTTAGAAGGCACGTAGAGTCTACAGGTAAGGGGCCACCGAAATTTTAGGTGCGTCGGTGGCCATGGATTTTGAGGGTGGGATATGCACCGGGCGTCGCAACAACACCCGCGGCGCCCCCAAGTTATATTCGACCCTTTTTGTTGATACCCGTTTGTATTTATTTTCAGTATTTTTTTTGATTTTCAGAGTTAGTAACCGGCCATGTCCGGTTCGGTTAATTTTTTTTGCGATAGATTTTTTTGAGTTTTTTTTGAATTTGAATTTTTTTGAATGTTAACGGTCTGTCCGTGACATCCGGTTCGGCCGGATGTTGTTTTATTTTGAATTATAATCGTTTTGAGTCGTCTCTGCGGTTTTTGACAGTTGAGTTTTGATAGGCATGATAGGAATTTTTTTCTGTTTATGGCGCAGGAACAGTAAGGTTGGCAAGGACCCGCCCCAGCCGACAATTACTAGCCACTGTGCACCAACACATCATGCCGACCGCCTTCCTTACTGCTTCCACTGTAAATGCGATTCCATAACAATATGTTATTCATAAACACTGATTCTTATATTTTCATTATCATTAAACTGTAGACTGTAGACTCATGACGGGTATTCTTACTGGACACTGCCTTCTGACGTCACATGCCTTTAAATTAGGCTTGGTCAGTGATAGCAGATGTAAGAAGTGCGGGTTGGATGAGGAAACGATTGATTACGTTTTGTGCTCGTGCCCTGCGCTTGCCAGGCTAAGACTCCAGCTGACAGCTGTCAGATCTAGAAGCAGCAAGTGGCTTAAGTTCTAGGAAGCTTCTGGTATTTGTCAAGAGGGCGGAGTTATTTTATAACATGTCCTGGTTGTTGATAGGGTTTTTAGCTTGGTCGTTAAAACAAACTTCTGGTAACACTACGGACGCAATCAGTCTATGTGAGGTCGTCATGAACCCGCCAGTTCAACCTAACCTATATTTTGTTTTTGTTTTTCCTTTAGAATTAACCGTTTAAGTAAGCGATGTCAGCTAACTAAGCGCCTTCAAATGTAGATCTATAAGGAACTTTGGACTTTTCATACTGCACGTCCATACAAGAACTTCGGATAATGAATTAAGTTGTTGTTGTTGTTGTTGTTTTTGAATTAAACAGTCATCTGCATTTGTTTGTTTTTGTAGCACGTCTAATTTCCTTCGTAACATCAATCAATTATCCCTTGTTATAATGTTGTGTTCTCTATGAATGCAACAGCGAAGTATCTTCGGGTACCCCTGATTCTAGTTATCTGAAATCTTCTTGAGTCCCTTGTGCCTTTGGCCTCTCAGAAAAGAGCTAATTGTGGAGCCCTATTAAAAGAACACTTTTCGGGTTAAATATATTAAAAACTTTAATCTATCCTTACTGATATTAGACTCTTTCTCATTCTAGGTAATTTGATTTTGACGATGTGCGCATAGCAATATTCCAAATATTCCAGCTGTAGCTGAAGGAAGAACATAAATTTGCTCAAATTATAAGAAAACTGCGACAACTATCCCCCGCCTTTTTAGTACCACAGATAAGGCGCTAACAAGCATACTATGGGAAAGGGTCAAGACCAAAGGATCAATATCACCTGTACATCGACTTTGATAGCACGAATTGGGGCTTCCGGTATTATCCCTACAAAACTCATATGGCTCTGCAAACTGATGTTGAACAACACCACCAGCGCAGGAAAAATTGGGCATCATCATTGAGCTTCGAAAGTTTCAGAGAGGGCACAGCTATTAATAGACGTTATTGTACTTAATTAGCTTGTACATATCAATATACAAATATGTAAAGTTCACTAGAGTAATAAGGGAATAATTTAAATTGTAAAAAACATTGTATATATGAATTATTTATAATTATATATTATCTGAACATAAAGGACGCGTTTCATTCATGGAAAAAGCGATTTGACAGAAGGTAACCGATAGGCCAGTTACCCGTGTTGTTGTTGTTGCATATATTTTGGTTAGCGATAACGAAAACATAACTGATGAGGTAACTTAAAAATGTAAATAACATCGAGCGAGAGGGAATGTCGAAAACACAATAGGTAAGAGCGAGAAAGCGAGTCACACGTACACTATTTTGAGAGAGCGCATGCGTTACCTTTTTCACGACAGCAATGTAAAAGTCATTAAGACGATAATTGGTGAACAAGTTATTGGTGACGATTAAGTAATCGATTAGGTAACGGGTACCTGCCTTGTAGGGATATAATAAAGGAATGGTGTTCGGAGTTTTTTCACAGTTAAAAAAAAAATTAGAAAGCTTTAATATAAATAAAAATATTGTTTAAATAACAAAAAAACGCCTTATATATTCTATATACATAAATTCGTAAGGATTATCTCCCTTTAAAATTTGAGCTAAATAATCTAAAGTTTTTTGGAACTGAGTCGAGAACTGTGCGTGTGAATGTGCGACTTTTCACCGATCATCTGTTAATTGCGCTACCTGGTAAGATATATGTTGACTTTTACGTTGCGTTATTTTAACTTTGTAAAACATAACAATCAATATTGTACGCATACTGTTGAGCAGGGATGCACCTTAACGTTAAGCTAATCGTTTATCAAAAAATTTCCACCGTTTCCGTTGAAACACTTCGAAATATTATTGATAAAGAAATTATCAAGATAAATTGTATCTCGTTTTTAACCGAAACGAAAAGCTTTCGTTAACGTTAAAACCGTTAACAAAAACGTGATACTTTATGTTTGAATTGTGCTGGCAATGCTATAGCCATGGTGAAGCCGTAAGGTGGTAACAACAAGCGCACATACACACACAAACTCCATGTAATTTGTTTGTGTAATTCGTTGGTGGTAATGTCAAAAATACTCTGAGAAATGTTCGTACTGTCAAAATACATGAGAAAAGTTGCAATCAGCTGGGCTAATGCTTTCACCATTAATGACCCCGCCATCAATCAGCTTTGCCAGCATAGTTTGAAATTAATAATCAACATAAACGATTTGATTTCGTTTTGATATGGCAGAAAACGAAACGAAATAATTTCGTTAATTTGACGTTCTTAACGTTAATAAACGAAACGAAATGACTTTGTTTCGTTTATTAACGTTAATTACCGTAACGAAATGATATCGGTTCGTTGGTTAAGCATGCCTGCTGTTGAGTTTTACTTTGCGTTATTTTAAGCTGCAGGCATTGGTGCTTTATCGGTAACCGTACCGGTAACCTTATAACAGCTGATTCGACCAACCTTATGGGAATCAATGCAATCGATTATTGGTGCCGCTAAGGTCGTAACCGTATCGTAGCCAAACAATTGGGTTTTGGTTTACCGTCGTAACGATAAACAGCTGATTACGTTAGGGATACGACTACAGCGATACGACAAACGGCACCAATGACTCCGGCTTAAAGCCGTATGTCGTATCGCTGTATCCGTATCCCTAACGTAATCAGCTGTTTATCGTTACGACGGTAAACCAAAACCCAATTGGTTGGCTACGATACGGTTACGAACTTAGCGGCACCAATAAACGATTGCATTGATTCTCATAAAGTTGGTCCAATCAGCTGTTATAAGGTTACCGATAAAGCACCAATGTCTTGGCTACGATACGGTTACGACCTTAGCGTTACGATATGGCACCAATAATCGATTACACTGATTCCCATAAGATTGGTCGAATCAGCTGTTATAAGGTATATATGTATATATATATTTCGTCAGAAAAATTTCAGTACAGTTCAAATAAATATTCTCGTTTGCTAAAATTCGTTTGCTGGAAAGTCTTTAATATACAATGCTTTTTGCTGTTTATTTCGACAAACATTTTTGATTTGATTTTTGTGCTCATCGAAAGAATTCACAATTATATAGCACCATGCCGCGAATTATGATAAAAGGTGGTGTGTGGAGAAACACTGAGGTAAGCATTTGACGCGACTGGTTACTCTTGGACGTGTATTAACTAAATTGATAACTTTCAGGATGAAATCCTCAAAGCAGCTGTAATGAAATATGGCAAAAACCAGTGGTCACGTATTGCATCACTGCTGCACCGCAAATCTGCCAAGCAATGTAAGGCACGCTGGTACGAATGGCTTGATCCTAGCATAAAGAAGACAGAATGGTCACGGGAAGAGGATGAAAAGCTTTTGCATTTGGCCAAATTAATGCCAACACAATGGCGTACAATTGCGCCGATTATTGGACGCACGGCGGCACAATGTTTAGAACGTTATGAATATTTACTGTAAGTTATGCAGAGAAGTGCAAATAACATCATTTTTATATATTTATGTATATATTTTACGTTGATCAATAAAGTGATCAAGCACAACGTAAGGAAGATGGAGAGGATGGCGGTGATGATCCGCGTAAGCTGAAACCAGGAGAAATTGATCCAAATCCCGAGACAAAGCCTGCACGTCCCGATCCCAAAGATATGGATGAAGATGGTATGCAAATTAAAATTTTGTTTTTTTTTTTGCTATAATTTACAATATTTAAATGTATATAGAACTCGAAATGCTGTCTGAGGCACGTGCTCGTCTTGCCAATACACAGGGCAAAAAAGCAAAGCGTAAAGCACGCGAAAAACAATTGGAAGAAGCACGTCGATTGGCCGCACTGCAAAAGCGTAGAGAATTGCGTGCTGCCGGTATTGGTAGTGGTAATCGCAGACGTGTTAAAGGCATCGACTACAATGCAGAGATACCATTTGAAAAGCGACCCGCTATTGGTTTCTATGACACCTCAGAAGAAAATGTTGAAAAACTAGAACCAGACTTTAATAAAATGCGTCAACAGGACCTGGATGGTGAACTGCGTTCAGAGAAAGAAGAACGCGAACGCAAGAAAGATAAACAAAAGCTCAAGCAACGTAAAGAAAATGATATGCCCCTAGCTATGTTGCAAAATTTAGAACCCGAGAGAAAGCGCTCCAAACTGGTGTTACCGCAACCACAAATATCCGATCGCGAATTGCAGCAAGTGGTCAAATTGGGACGTGCTAGTGAAATAGCTAAGGAAGTGGCAGGGGAAAGTGGTGTTGAAACAACAGATGCGCTGTTAGCCGATTACTCTATTACGCCACAAGTTGCAGCAACTCCACGTACACCTGCACCTTTCACCGATCGCATAATGCAGGAAGCACAGAATATGATGGCGCTTACACATGTGGAAACACCATTGAAAGGTGGCGTTAACACGCCATTACATGAATCAGATTTTTCAGGAGCGTTACCTAAGGCGCAATCAATTGCTACACCTAACACTGTTATTGCCACACCATTTAGGTGAGTATACATTCATAAGTTTTTTTGTTTTTTTTCTTTTGAACATTTTTAAGTTAGCAAAACTTGCGAAACTGACTGATCCAATTCCCTGTTCTAAGAAAAATATTTCTAATAGCCTATTTTATAAAAGTTTCTGATAAGTGCCTTTGGCAGTGCTGAAAGAGTTATAATACTTACCAGTATGTTTGTTGCCTTTTCACTTTTTTTCTGAAACTATTTAAATTGTTAATACATTATTGCTATATCACCGTCAAATCTTTACTTCTTTCCCCTTAGGACCCAACGTGGTGGTGAAAATGGAACACCAGGTTTTGCAACACCAGCTTCTAGTGCACTTGTTCCGTTTGCTAAAACACCTTTACGACAAACACCGTCTATGGTGCGCGATAAATTGAGCATCAATCCCGAAGATAATCTAAATGTAGGCGATACTCCAGCCGTATACAAAAATTATCAGAAACAATTGAAGAATTCTCTGCGTGAAGGATTAGCCACATTGCCTGTACCACGCAATGATTATGAAATTGTTGTACCCGAACATGATGATCATGAAGCCAACGATGCGCAATCTACAAATACGGTCGAAGATCAAGCCGATGTTGATGCACGCGCCATCGCCGAAGAAAATGCCAAACGTCAACGTGAACTGGAGAAACGTTCACAAGCTATACAACGCCAACTGCCGAGACCAACTGAAGTGAATACAAAAATTTTACGTCCACAATCAGAGAAACAAAATCTTAACGATATGCAAAAAGCCGAGGAGTTAATTAAACATGAAATGATAACTATGCTTCTGTATGATTCAGTTAAAGATCCAGTGCCAGGACAGTCTCAAAATAAAATCGAACAGCTACAAAATTATTTCAAAGCCAATCCCTATGAAGAATATAAAAAGCCCGATTTAGAAAAAGCTACCAAGTTGATTAAGGAGGAAATGGAAGTTGTAAAGGAAGGCATGGGGCACGGTGATTTACCAATGGAAGTGTATTCACAAGTGTGGCAAGAGTGTTTGGGACAAGTGTTATATTTGCCGTCACAAAATCGTTATACCCGTGCTAATTTGGCAAGTAAAAAAGATCGTTTAGAATCCGCGGAAAAACAATTGGAACAGAATCGTCGTCACATGGCGAAAGAAGCAAAACGTTGTGCTAAAATCGAGAAGAAATTAAAAATACTCACAGGAGGCTATCAAGCGCGCGCACAAGCAATGATTAAACAATTACAAGATACATACGATCAAATCGAACAGAATACGTTGGCATTATCAACTTTTAAATTTTTAGCCGAGCAAGAGTCAGTTGCTATACCCAGACGTTTAGAGGTAAACAAAAAAATTATAAAATCTCAAATATAATAGTTTTCTTTTTATAGTCACTGCAAGAGGATGTACGTCGCCAAATGGAACGTGAAAAGGAATTGCAACAAAAATATGCAAATTTGCGAGAAGAACTTGAGCAAGCGCAGCAAGAGCTAGAATTGTATAAATTCCATGAAGAAACGAATGCCGCATTAAATTAAATACAATAAAGTAAACAAAAAAATATTCTTATCACACACTGGAAAGTTGTATTCATTAGTCAAATTAAATAAGGTGTAATTTCTACCTTGGATGGTTAATAAAACAGCAGAAATGTCAGGATTAATTATCTTAGTACTTTATTTTTCGGTCTTCGATCCAATAATGAACCGGAAGTCCACCATCTTCTCTTTCTTCGATTTTCTTCCTTTACCGTGATTTATTTTTGCTTATTCTATTAATTAGTTGACATGGTTAAATAAACTACCCGTGTTGCTGATCCTAGTTAGGTTAGGTGGTAGCTGCCCGGATAAGGATAGCTGACTTGGACAACACGAAGGTCCGTCGTGATACCACATACACCAAAAATAACAGTGACTTAGATCTAGCTACTTAGAGAATCGTTGGGTAGCAACGATAAAGCTCCGAATGATACCAATCTCAACTTTGGATAAATCCTCGGGAGATCCAAGTGAGTCGCGACCGAAGCACTTTCGCCTAGTTCTGACAAAAGCTTGGCAATCAAGCATAAAGTGATTCTACCACATCATCCTCCATACAGCTGCAGCAGGATGGAGTTTCCAGTATATTGAGACGAAATGCATGGATGGATACCCAAGGGACAGTGCCCTGTCAAAACCCCAATGACCATTGATAGGTGAGCCTTAGTGAACCCAATTATTTCAGCAGACCTGCCATCCACTTTCGGCCAAAAAGATCTTGCTACCTTGCAAAACGTGGTGTCCGCCCAACGTTTGCTGAGCTGACTCGAGGCCCAGCTTTGGAGGAGCAATCCACAGGTGGCCAGCGGAATCCCGAAATCCCTACAGCCATCTTCATCCGATTCGAACGTTAGCAGAAGGTTTGGAATACGCGGAATTTCCCTAAATTCGTTACAATATTTTTTTCAACCAACTTCAAAATTTTCTGAGACAACTGTTTTGATGCCTTGGACAACTACACCCATTGTACAGGTACAAATACCTGTACAATGACTACACCAACACCATGATGGAATAACCAGATGAAGTAAGCCGTCAATTGTCTCGCTCAAATTCTTCTTTGTTCTGTCATTCGGCTATCTGAAAATTTGTCAACAATGTTGTCCCCGAAAAGGTGTTGTTTATTGTTGTCATACCCAACTAAGTGTTTTAGCCTGTTCAGCGCTACTGAAGATTTTCGAGGAATGTTTTTGTCTTTCCTACAGCCAAAACTGTCGTGTTACACCTTATTTATGTTAAAACTTTGCTAAAACACTGGAATTCTAAATATAGTTACAACAAATTTTAACTCACTGTTGCTTTGCCCTAAAAATCAGACCAGTAAGATAAGAGGACCAATTGGCGCCGGTAGGCAGAGAGAAGAAGCGACTGGTGCGCCTTGTTGAACGGTTAAGCGCCAATTAAGTAAGTAAGTAAGATAAGAGAAATGTTACAGTTATGGATTGTAATATAGAATATATGAAATCGGCTCGATCGGATCAGCATCTTCTGGTTCTACGCCGATTGTCGCGGGGCTAGTATATCCCCTGGCGTATTTTAGTAATTAATAACTTGGTAACATTAGTAATACATCATGAATTCAGCTGTCAGGAGTTTTTGGGGGATCTTCTGATCAAGTTTGTATAATATATTAGAAGGGCATATGTTTTAGTTCCGACTCTCAACGACAAATCAAAAGAGCAGATGGCAATATCAATACGTTTTTAGGGATGGAAACACATTTAGAAGTATTATGGTCACTTCCAAGTGGGACTGTAAAACTTTTCACCAAACCCGAATCCCATTTAAGTGCGCAAAGTTACTACAGTTCAACTAAATAATGGATAACACCTCTCCCTTTTATGTCCGGTTTTTCGATGAAAGTTTCAACTGCCGTTGAAGATGAGGTTAGTTTACTTTAGACGCATTCATTGAATTTTACCGATCATCGCTGTTTCAGTTTTTTTATTTTTATTCGATGCCAAAAGTAATGTAAACTCGTACTGGTCCTGTGTATCCCTTCTGCATTGGCGTTAGGTAGCACTGATATGCTGAAAAAAACAGTTTCTGTAATGCCTTTCGTAGCAAGGTATTTTTTTTTTCTAGTCCTATTTTTTCAAATCGGGTAACAATTTTACCCTCTTCTGACCGTTGAAAATACATCACTACCGTTTCAGATAGCGTACATCTTCTGTCTTTTTTTATTTACTTCACCTGGTGATTCCACCATGCACCAACACAAGGTTGTAAACGGTAATGCTTCAAAAAGTTGTTAAGACTAGGCAACTTCAACCGACATTTCTTTTTTTTTTTTGACAGGTTGAGTTGTAATCTGTAATACCAAATTGCAAAATTTCAACTAAAAGAGAGTTGAGTTGTAAACCGTAATAGGGGCACACGACGTCATTTTTTCTAACAACCATTCCGCGTCTGTCATCCGTTTCATCCACCCTCCCTTGAAATTAAACCCTGTTGCAATTCTACCTTCAATCTAAGTAAATGTTTATTTTTTTATTATTAAAATAAATTTCATTAACGTTTTGGATATGAATGGTACGAAATATTTAATTGTGAGAACGAGCAATTATAATAAATATATATACATATAATTTTTTTTGTTTGTTTTATTTGGTGCTACAATACTTTTAAATTGGATATGATTTTTTAATAGATATAGGCTAAATTATGCCTATATGTATTTGTGGTACATACTTATGTATATATAATAATGATACAGAATTAATGATACAGCTGTAATGTTTTAGCATGTTTACTCATGTTGCATGCCGTTTGCTGAGTGGGAGATAGACCTTTCACTGAAATCGCTTATTCAGGGTTGTCATGGAATCCAAGTCGGTTTTGCGTTTTGTCGGAATTGCAAACCAATATTGATTTAAATTGGTGTCATAAAACCGTATTGGTTTTGCTCTTTTCGAATGTAAATAAAAACGATATTATCAGCTGTTTTGCAATGTTATCGGTGCACCGGCAATTTTGATGTTAATTTTTTTGGCAAAATTTTATAAAATTGTTTTGTGCATCTAATCAGAAATAAACAAATTTATTGAGTGCAAAATGGCATCAGCAGTTGTAGCATTTATGTTATTGGAAGAAGAAAGTTGCGAGAAAGTCAAAAGAAAATTTTTGAGGGATCGCAGCAATCCATTGGAGCTGCCAGAGACAGCGTAAGCAAAATATTCTTTAATGTGCGTTTTTAAATATTTATAGTGTATTTGCAGTTTCATTGCATACTATCGCATAAACATAGAGGTTTTCCTAATGGTATTGAACACCATTGAAGGACACTTGAACTCGGTTGCAAGTTCTAACAGTGCTGCAACTAGCAGCTACGTTACGATTTTTAGCTGAAGGATCATATCAAAGGTTTCTGTGACACCTAAAACCGACACTAATTCCAATTCGAACATTAAACCGATAACATTGGATTTCATGACACCAAAGTGATTTTTTTGTCGTTTTTAAATCCGATTCCGACAACAATTGGATTCCATGAATTGGAATTAGTGTCGGTTTTAGGTGTCACAGAAACCAATAATATCGATTTTGCTATCGGAAACAAACCAATCAGTTAAATGCCGTTGGATTTCATTTTTTCATAGTTGTTGTTCTCTTGCACTTGAGTATTTTCTAAAAATGTAAGTAAATAAAGGTTAATTTTATAAAAATAAATATACATATATTTTCATTCTTAATAAGGGAAGGCATAAAAATTCAATGCAGAACAGTATTTGACTGAATTTATGGAGAAACATCCAGATATTGCGAAGGGCTTTACGAAGCACATCATCTAAAATCGTTGGCACCGTGCTTCTACCTACACTCATGCTAGAATCCTTGGCAACTGATTTTTGATATGATCCTTCAGCTAAAAATCGTAACGTAGCTGCTAGTTGCAGCACTGTTAGAACTTGCAACCGAGTTCAAGTGTCCTTCAATGGTGTTCAATACCATTAGGAAAACCTCTATGTTTATGCGATAGTATGCAATGAAACTGCAAATACACTATAAATATTTAAAAACGCACATTAAAGAATATTTTGCTTACGCTGTCTCTGGCAGCTCCAATGGATTGCTGCGATCCCTCAAAATTTTTCTTTTGACTTTCTCGCAACTTTCTTCTTCCAATAACATAAATGCTACAACTGCTGATGCCATTTTGCACTCAATAAATTTGTTTATTTCTGATTAGATGCACAAAACAATTAATTTTATAAAATTTTGCCAAAAAAATTAACATCAAAATTGCCGGTGCACCGATAACATTGCAAAACAGCTGATTCGAATATCGTTTTTATTTACATTCGAAAAGAGCAAAACCAATACGGTTTTATGACACCAATTTAAATCAATATTGGTTTGCAATTCCGAAAAAACGCAAAACCGACTTGGATTCCATGACAACCCTGACTAAGAAAGTTCCATTTTCCACTCAACCGTCAAATTTAGTGATGCAATGTCAAATTTTTTTATTTTCTCGCACTTATGAATTTTAAAGTCTTAAAATAGGGCTTAAATATTTTTTCGCATTTCACACGAAATATATTTCTTACATATAAATGTATATACGTTCTTCGCTTATATGTTTGTATGAACTTATCTAATCGATAGTATGGTCCATCGTGTATTATCAAAAATTTAGAATAACGTTGCAGGACTTATGTGTTAAATTCATTTTTTAATTTTTCCGAATTGTCTTGTTGATATAATGTTTTTTGCTTTGCACAATTATAAGAAATTTAAATAAACGTCCTAATTTTTATAATATTTTATGAGCTTAAGCAAAGTTTTTAATATTTTGCCATAGTTTTTAGTTACTATAAATTTAGTAGAAATTTGAGTTTCATGTTTGAATTACGGGCAATAAAGAACGGATTTATATTGTAACGAATTTAGGAAAATTCCGCTAATTCCAAATCTTCGACTAACGTTCGAATCACTAAACTGTTGAATAAATAACTCCAATATTCAATAATGCAAAAATTTTCTTTATTAGACTACTTGAAAGTACTTCACAATAACACTTCACAACCAATAGCGCGATTATATCAAACTGATTGCTCATGCCTCAGCTGGTGCTGCTTTTATACTCTTCGCTTTCCTCGTTCGCATATTTCTAGGCGTTTCTCCTTCTAGAATTTACTAGTTCGCTGAAGATTGCATACTTTTGTGAGTATCTCAGAAATATGCATGTGTACGTGTGAGAACTACTTTGCTGATGATTGTATACTTTTGTGAGTATCTCTCCGCTGCTGTATGTACATATGTGTAGACATAATGATTGATTTGTTTATGTAGATACAAGTGACTGCTTAGTATCGGCTTAGAGATGATAGTATCCCTTAGTGTTGCTAATATTCGTCACAATATTAAGAGTGAATAAAACTGAAACATATTGTGACGAATATTCACATCACTAAATAAATGCACAACAAAAACCTTAAAGCAAGCTACATAAAAACATTAATCATCATGTACACACATACATATAAGTAGTCATCGCTGGAAGTAGTATTCACATATACACGCACATATGGCTATGCGAGAGGCTATAAACGTGTATCTGTAGTTTATAGCTGGTAGCGTAAAGCTGGTAACCAAGTAGAAAATTCTAGCAGAAGAAAAGTCTAGACATTTGGGCATAGAGTATAAAAGCAGCGAAAGCTGAGTAATCTGCAATCATTTTGATTTAAGCACGCTATTGGTTGTGAAGTATAAGTGTTATTGTGAAGTACTTTCAAAGTAGTCTAATAAACACCATTTTTGCATTACTGAATATTGGAGTTATTTATTCAACAGTTCAGCGATTCGAACGTTAGCAGAAGATTTGGAATGAGCGGAATTTCACTAAATTCGTTACAATATAAACAAGTCGGTAAAAAGGGAATATGAAAAACAAAAAAGTTTTTCCCGCTTTTTACGGATATGTTTATAAATTTCATTTATGTACCATAAAGCCCCACTTTTCAGTGCGACTTTAAGTTAAGTAGAGATTAAACTTGCTCTCTTGGTTTATTTAACTGTGAGGAGTATTGAAATTTTGTGTAAACGGTCATAGCAAGGTTGTATTGAGATAAACTTTAAACACAGCTTGATTTTTTATTGAATAAAATAATTTAAAAACAAATTTTAAGTCAAACGGTTTTATTGAAAACAATACTTAAATGAAGTACATAATAATACTAAAAGCTAGAAAATAATTAGGTAGGTCCTAGGTACTAATTGTCTGATCAACGCCCTATATGGATGAGGAGTGTGATGACTAGTACCTAGGACCTATCTAATTATTTTCTAGCTTTTAGTATTATTATTACTTCATGTAAGTTTTGTTTTCAATAAAAGCGTTTAACTTAAAATTTTTTTTTAATTATTTTATTTTCAAGTTTTTAGTCTTTATTTAATTGCCTATTATTTATCATTCTACTTAGTTCATTTAGTGAATCATTATTACAAGGACTCCTTCCTGACAATTTGTTACAATCTAAGTACTAAATACACAATCCTTCCAAAGACTTTACTCGACTCTGCGCCACGTATGCTTGTCTCTCCCCGAACTCCAAAATATTTTGTTGTGACTTCTACCGGACTGTATGTAATATTTGTTCCAAATATGAACCAAATCGGACATCATAGGTCGCTTTCTATTCATGTATGTATTATGTGTTCCAAATATGGACCAAATCGGACCACAAATACGAAAATTTTGAATATCTCGATCTTTGCACCACCTAGCGGCGACTTTCTTTCATTGGTCGCTTTCTATTCTTGCATGTATTATGTGTTCCAAATATGAGCCAAATCGGACCACAAATACAATTTTTGTAGCGGCGATTTTTTTCATAGGTCGCTTTCTATTCTTGTATGTTTCATGTATTCCAAATATGAGCCAAATCGGACCACAAATACGATTTTTGTGAATATCTCGATCCTTGCGCCACCTAGCGGCGATTTTTTTCTTATTATTACATTGTCATCGGGTTCTGAACAATATTCCCAGTTTCAAGCTTGTAGCTTATCGGGAAATTACTTATAGCGTTTTCTTTTCTGAAATAAATTGTTGCCTAAGTAAATGGTAAAGCCTTAATAGTTACTCCTACCCCAGAAAATGTTCAACATTTATAGTGCATGCAAAGAACATAAATGGCTACCCCATGTATTAGCTGATTTTCACAAACGCGCCGTCAATGATAATAAAAATTCATTAGCATTTATTTCCTTCATTTAAATTTTCTTCGCCTAAAAGGAGAGACAAGCATACATGGCGCAGAGTCGAGTAAAGTCCTTGGAAGGATTATGTATTGAGGACTTAGATTGTAACAAATTGTCAGGAAAGAGTCCTTGTAATAATGAGTCACTAAATGGACTAAGTAGAATGAGAAATAATAGGCAATTAAATAAAGACTAAAAAACTTGAAAATAAAATAATTAAAAAAAAAGCCTAGTTTAGCAGAGTTGCACTGCCACACCGCCATTTTATGCAGGGTAAAAGTGTAACGCTTTTGCGTTGCGATCAGGCAACAATTTTCACAAAAGAACGAAATACCCCGTAAAGGCGTTACCTGCTTTTTAGAAAAGAACAAAATATATTTACAACCCTTGCGCGGCGTACAAAAAGCGTAGCACTTTTGCCAGAAAGAAAACGCTATTAAATTTCAATTACAAAAAAAGTGCTGTCCAGCCTGTCAAGTCAACCTAAATAAAACCGTTAAAAAAAACGTTTTTTAACCGCTTTTTACGGATATATTTTTAAATTTCATTTATGTACCATAAAGCACGGCTTTTCAGTGCGACTTTAAGTTAGAGATTAAACTTGCTCTTTTGGCCCATTTAACTGTGACGAGCAGTGAAATTTTGTGTAAACGGTCATAGCAAGGTTGGATTGAGATAAACTTTAAAAACAGCTAGATTTTTTACTGAAAAATGGCATGGTTCAATTCTAGTCAAGTTTAAACTCGCACTGAAAACCTGGCACTAATATAAATTCATTTTATGTTGGTGGTCATTCGCTTTTGGTTTGTCTTAAGCTAATAAAATATTACCAAATATACAACAATTTATAGGCCTAAAATAGCAACAAAACAAATATTTTCAAAAAGGGTTTTAAATTTGCAAATATGTATGTATATAGTTAAGGAGTTAAACTTATTAAGGAAAAAAGTGCTGGCCAAATGCATAATTTCCTTAAAAATATATATATACAACTTCAGTACAAGAATATGACGTAAACAAATCCCCCAGCTGGTTAGGGGGTCAGAATATACCCGCGGTAGGTATGCCTGTCGTAAGAGGGGACTAAAATACCAGATTCAAGGGGCTGTGTAGCGCAACCCTTCAGGTTGCCAGCGCAATATATAGCTTCTCCAACCCAATTGTCAACATCACCTTCAAGCGGCGAATCCTGTTTCACTAACAGACGAGGCTCTGGCGACCCCAAGCTCCTTATGGAACTTGGGGATGGGGAGGGAGGGATGGCCAGAAGGTTTAATGTGGCACATAAATCGTTCCCGAGATGGCCGGGCTAGAACCTTAATGGTGCTGTGTTACCGGAGCGTACCGGATCTGTATCCGGCAAAGGACCATCACATCGAAAACACTCCCCAAGCCTGCGTGGGGCAACCTTATCGCTACAACAACAACAACGTAAACAAATCAATTACTAATTGTTGCACACTAATATATTACAAACAAGTTTATACATATGTACAGTACGCAAAATATAATTTCGCCATGGCGCATTCCATTTCAAGATAACCGGTCCGCGCGGGCCATGACTTTTGATTTCGATGAAATTTTAATATGTTGTTCTTTGTCTGTTCTGAAAAATAACAACAAATGAATGTTTTCAATAATAAATGTTATATGGTTATTAATTCTGAAGCATTTGTCATTGATCCCTTGTATGCTGATATGTATTGCAGCAATATATGGCGAAAAAGTTTAATATTCAAAAATTCATATTTCGAAAACAACTAATTTTGGCTAATGGGCATTTAGCCAAGTTGGAATATATGCTATTCAGTCAGTATGGAAAAAGTTCAAACAAAAAAATTCTTTTAACTGTATGCTATTGTTTATAAATTTATATAAAATTAAAAGTAATAACGAACATTTCAAAGAAAAAATCATGAGAATCGGTTAATTTTTGACAAAATTATTGACAGTGAAAAAATATGTGAATAAAATATCGATTGCATTTTATCGAATTGAATTGCCGATAAATCCGAAAAAAATTTTATGAGGCAAAAAAAAAAAAACACGTGTTTCATTATTTTGACCAAAGAACAACATATTAAAATTTGATCGAAATCAAAAATGATGTCCCGCGCGGACCGGTTGTCTTGACATGAAATGAGCCCCATACATTCTCCCATATGGAAAATTATTATTTTTTACGGCCTAATGTATTTGCTAGTTCGGAGTGAAATAAAAAATTGTATCTTCTTTGCTTGAGGGTGGAAGCCCCTTCATACCAAAAGGGAAGATTTTTGTCTTTAAAGCGGCGCAATCGGGGTCGGGGTCTTCGCTTAATGGTCCTCTTTTGTAACTGACAGAAATCGTTGGGTGAAATTATCTTCTTTGGAGATTTTATGATATTCCAAAATAGCAGGCTGGTGAGATTGAGCTCCAATATATAGAACACTCCAAGGGACAAAAAATCCAGGGATAGCTGTTTTTTAATCTTATTTTTGAAATAGAGCTGTATAATTAAAAAAAACTGCGTTTATCCAAAAAAATATAAAAATTCAAATTATTTTTGGTTACAAGTTTGCAGTTTCGGATGTTTTCTGTTTTAATAAAAGCTGCAAATTTCACCAACATACGCAAGATACAAATTGTTTTGCTCCATCCTAGTAAATACACATTCGAGGCCAAAGCAATAGTAGCACAAAATAATAATTTAACTTTCAACCTTGGCAACAAAAGCAAGCTTCTAACTTGTTGTTACAAGTAACAATTTCGTAGCCCAATAAATTTTAGTATCATGGCGGCCACCGTGGAGTGGTGGTAGCATGCCGCGCCTACCACACCGAAAACCCTGGGTTTAGGCCCCGGCAAAGCACCATCAAAAACTTAGAAACACATTTTTTCAATTAGAAAAAAGTTTTCCTAAGCGGGGTCCCCCCTCAGCAGTGATTTGGCATTGCTACCATGAAAAGCTCTCAGTGAAAACTCATCTACCTTACATTACTATATATATCGAAAAAGGAGTGTGGATCGTACATTAAAAATTCGAATCGAATGTCAACGAAAGGAAATTATCCTTATTGCCGTTACTTCGTACTACTATAATTTTTACATCTACTCTATTGCATATGTATAATTGAAAAAACTTAGCATTTGAAATGCAAATAAATCGTTGTTTGGGAAATAATTTTTTTTTTCTACACAAAGTCTACATACATTTATAGATATTAGTACATAAATTTAAAAAATATATTGAGTCTTAATTTTTTTAGTAATATTTTTATACTACAGATCAAGAGATATCGAACTAATTTACAGTGATTGGAAAACATATACAGTATATGTAAACAAATTTAAATTAAATGTTGATTTGGAGCTTTACGGCCGATGAATTTAGGGCAAAAAAATGGCTGATGCTGAAAAAAAAAAAAAAGCAACAGCGCTTGCAGCGCATTTAACTAATAAAAACCACATAGCGGACTTCGAAAATGCAAAAATATTGGATATAGAGAACAGGAGAAATGCACGAATGGCAATGGAAAGTCTTCGCATACAGCAACAACTACACAGAGTGATGAATTTTAAGGAGGACATAGATAAAATTAACAACGCATATACAGCTATGATACAGTACGGAGATGGCAGCAAAAACACCAACATTAAATAAGTTAAGGACAGTGGGTTTAGACGTACTATATATGGGTTTTTTTTAGTTATTACTAAATAGTTGAATGTAAGTGTGATATAAAATAACTTTTGATTGAAATGTGTACAATTGATAACGATTTACTTTCATTTTTAAATAAAAAAACATATTCCCTGAAGAAGATGCGACAGCATCAAAACGCGTAGGAGGGACCAGGAACGAAAAAAAAATGTTTAAAAGAATTTTTTTTTGCCTTAAATTCATCGGCCGTAAAGCTCTAAATCAGCACATATAAAACTGCCATTTTGGCCCAATTACAAAAAAAAAACCATTAAATTTAAATTAAGTTTCGTTATAAGAATAGTTGAATAACAAAGAAGCACAACGAAACTTTTTTTTTTGAAAGCTCTACCTATTTATGTTAGATGGACAATTTATATACTCAATTCTTGGACAAAACAAAAGTACGTGTATTTAAAACATTTTTTTCTTTTTTGCTTTTATTTAGCATATTTAGGTATGTAAATATAGAAAAAATGATTTAACAATAAGTGGTATACAAGGTATTTAAATGTATATTTCTAAGTGTATGTATGTAGATAAACTGTATGTAATATATGTATATGTCATAGCTAAATATCTATAATTATTGTTAATCGTCTTCAACATCATCAATGGCGGCACTAGAACGTGATAATCTCATATAAGCAGCACAAATGCATTCACATACAAAACGATATTGACTCTGAAAAAAATATTTCAAAAATTAATTGTAAGAATACACGACATGGCATAAAGAATTCTTATTCTGTGCGTTGGACCAAACAATTTTTTAATAGTTTGAGCCATATGTAAAAAGCAGTTTCTCCGTATTTCGAAGGAAGTTGGTTCCAAAAATTAGATATGCGCCTTCGTAGTTCGAAATTGACATCTAATAATTTTATATTCAGCTGAGCAGAGCTCACAGAGTATATTAACTTTGTTCGCATAACAGTAATCCGTAACGGCATAAACTAATCGAGATAGATATAGACTTCTATATATCAAAATGATCTGGGCGAAAAAAGAAATTCATTTAGCCATGTCCGTCCGCCCGTAAACACGATAACTTGAGTAATTTTTGAGGTATCTTAATGAAATTTGGTATGTAAGTTCCTGGGCACTCATCTCAGATTGCTATTTAAAATGAACGAAATCGGACTATAACCACGCCCACTTTTATGATATCGAAAATTTCGAAAAACCGAAAAAGTGCGCGATAATTCATTACCCAAGACGGATAAAGCGATGAAACTTGGTAGGTGGGTTGACCTTATGACGCAAAATAGAAAATTTGTAAAATTTTGGATAATGGGAGTGGAAATGCCCACTTTTAAAAGAAAAAAATAAATTTAAAGTCAAATTTTAACAAAAATTCAATATCTTTACAGCATATAAGTAAATCATGTCAACATACTCCTGTAATGATATGGTGCAACAAAATACAAAAATAAAAGAACATTTCAAAATGGCCGTGGCTCCGCACTTTTTCATTTAATTTGTCTAGAATACTTTTAATGCCATAAGTCGAACAAAAATTCACCAATCCTTGTGAAATTTGGTAAGGGCATTGCTTCTATGAAGATAAATGTTTTCTGTGAAAATGGGCGAAATCGATTGGAGCAACGCCCAGTTTTTATACACAGTCGACCGTCTGTCCTTCCGCTCGGCCGTTAACACGATAACTTGAGCAAAAATCGATATACATTTACTAAACTTAGTTCACGTACTTATCTGAACTCACTTTATCTTGGTATTAAAAATGGGCGAAATCCGACTATGACCACGCCCACTTTTTCGATTTCGAAAATTTCGAAAAATGAAAAAATGCCATAATTCTATACCAAATACGAAAAAAGGGATGAAACATGGTGATTGGATTGGGTTTTTGACGCAATATATAACTTTAGAAAAAACTGTGTGTGAAAAAATGGGTGTGACAGCTACCATATTAAGTAGAAGAAAATGAAAAAGTTCTGCAGAGCGAAATCAAAAGCCCTTGTAATCATGGCAGGAATACTGTTCGTGGTCTTAAATATATAAATAAAATAGCGATACCCGATAGATGATGTTCTGGGTCACCCTGGTCCACATTTTGGTCTATATCTCGATAACGTCTTCACATATACAACTAAGGGCTACTCCCTTTTAAAACCCTCATTAACCATGGTCCACCTTTATGGCGATATCTCTAAAAGGCGTCCACCTATAGAACTAAGGCCCACTCCCTTTTAAAATACTCACATTTCATTTGATACCCATATCGTACGAACACATTCAAGAGTCACCCCTTGTCCACCTTTATGGCGATATCTCGAAAAGGCGTTAACCTACAGAGCTAAGGCCCACTCCCTTTTAAAATACTCATTAACACATTTCATTTGATATCCATATCGTACAAACACATTCTAGAGTCACCCCTGGTCCACCTTTATGGCGATATCTCGAAAAGGCGTCCACCTATAGAACTGTGGCCCACTCCCTTTTAAAATACTCCTTAATACGTTCCATTTTATACCCATGTCATACAAACACATTCCAGGGTTACTCTAGGTTCATTTTCCTAAATGGTGATTTTCCCTTATTTTGTCTCCAAAGCTCTCAGCTGAGTTGTAATGTTCGGTTACACCCGAACTTAGCCTTCCTGACTTGTTTTTACTGTTTTTAAAAAAGTAAAAATGAAAGCGTGGTCTGCGTTCTTTTCATTTTGGAACATTTTTTGTTTATATTTATTTTATTTTTATTTCAAGCTTATACAAGAGACGTTAGGTCAGTTATGATTCCGTTTAATCGTCCCCTTGCCATGCTATCCAATATCGTAGCTTGCTGTATTCGGTTGATTTCCACATGTTGGATTCTGTTAGTCGTCAATCTCCTTTCTCAGCCAATCTCTGCACAAACACTTGTAGAGGCATAAAGTGGAAAATAGCGTTGAGCCCTTTCTGAGGTGCTCTGCTCACTATGCCTGACATACCCAAGAATGCTAGCCTTTGCACCTTCCCAACCATATGCTGATTACTCTTTTTGTCTAGCGCCTTCCACCAGACAAGATCTACATACGTTAGTATCGGTCGAATGATTGTGTTGTACATACCATGGATGATATGCGGTGACAGTCCCCAGTTAATTCCGAAAGCTCTTTTGTAGGCGTTGTTTGGTGCCTGAGTTTTCTTTGACCTCAACTCAGGTTTAATTTGCCAGCTAAGATATTTGGTTTCAGACGAGAGATTCATCGTTGTGGCGTTCAGCCCTGGTAAGTTAGAGGGGATTATTGTTTTTCTTGTGAACAGGATAAGTTCTGTTCTTGTTGGGTTTACCCCTAACCCGTTTAACCCTTCGTATCCATGGGCTCGCTAATCATTGGGAGGAATTCGCCTGTAATCAGAATCATTAAGTCGTCGCGTATGCGACTACCTATAGATTTCTAAAATTTCATTAACTACCAGTATGCAAAGCAGAGGCGATAGCATGCCGCCCTAAGATGTGCCTCTGGTAGCCATTTTACAAATTAAGCCAGCTCTTAAAGTTGCTTTGACGACCCGCTCCTAAGTATAGAATCGGCACATGCATATATAGTCTTAAGTTTCATGTCGCATAAGTGCCCTGCAGATGGCTTGCGTTTGCCCGTTGTTGTTGTTGAGGGCACCTTTAATGTTGAGAAAGGCTACCGATGTGTATTCTTTGTAGTGCAATGATTTCTCGATGACGTTAAGTGCCTCGCTTTCAACTGATTTGCCCTTCCGGCATTCGAGCTGAGCTGCGTCCATCTTAGAGAAATTTGCTTAGTCTCTTATACACTGAAAGAAATGGTGCTAGTAAAATCAACAAATCGGTTCTGTTGTTCTTGACTTAACGGAGATTCGGTGAAATTGATCGAATTATGGTTAATTCGACCGAGTTCTTTGTCAAGCGAACAGATTAGTTTAGTCATTTCAACAGAAGAGAAATTGTCGCTCTTAAGTCAACAAAATTCTGTAAAATTGACAGATTCCTTTAATCTAACTGATTTTTCTGTTAACACAACTGATCTCACTGGTCATTTCAACAGCGATCAACAGTCATGAGCAATACATGAGCAAATTTCAAAGAGAATTTTACGTTCACTGCGCTCTCTACTTTGTACTTATGACGATCGTGCCACTTGTTAAAAAGAAAACACCAAAATAAGAAAACCATCAAATCGAAAAAAAACACACAAAATGGGAAAACAACAAAAAACTAGTTTTTCAGTTATCAATACAAAACGAAAAACCCTTTTTTGAAGAGAGAAGAAATTGAGAATGAGCTGAGCTACAACTGAAAGAATTGAGAATGAGTTGACTACTAAAAAGGTCAATTACGAATCAACGATTTGTACGCAGTTGATTCAACATCTTGTTGCGTTGAATAAAAATTGACAGAAATTTCGGTTCAATTGACCCGTATTTCGGTTGATTTTACCAGTATTTTTCTTTCAGTGTATGCAGGTCGATAAGTATCTCCAATGTCTTAAGGATAAAGGAGGGGAGGCTTATGGGCCTGTAGTCTTGGCCTCAAAGTGGTTTAGTTTTCTTAATTAAGGTATTACCACCACTCGTACACTTCCCAAGACTTCGGGAACATAACCACCTTGTAGGCATCTTGAAAAGATGCCACGTGCATTTAGTATCAATTTGTCGCACAGTGTAATTAATCAGTATTTTTTTTAATTTTTATTCATGTTTTCTTTAATCGAGCAAAATTTTCAAATTTTAAATCGTATAGCTTTGAAAGTAATTGTAAAATTTCAATACGGCTCGTAAAACATCATAGGAAAAATCGTTTGAAGTGGATTCAAAATTAATTTTTTTATAATCGAGTAATCCGGTAAATTTTTTAGAAATTTATGTAGAGATGTCAAAAATGCTTACCACATTCTGCACCATACAGGCACGCTGATCACGCATTGTACGCACAATATCCAATGGATAAACAGGTTCTCTTATTTCCATTAAAGCTAATGCTGTATCCATTAATATGAGAACGCCTGTACGTCCAATGCCAGCTGAACAATGTACTATCACAGGTGGATTTGCTGCGCTGATGCATCTAAAATAAGAGAACAAACATTTTATACATTTTTTTAAATCATATAGTTTAGGTTTTATAATAAAAATCCTATTTTATTCAAAACTAGTAGAACCGGCAGATATTGTTCTGCCCTACATTTGGTCTATCTGCATACATTTTAATAAGCTTTTTCCGTCTAACTCTGCCCTCCCCCTCTTCACTTTTTCTTAATCCTTTTATTCGCTCCTCCCTTCGTCTTTTTCGCTTCATCTATCTCTATCTTCGTCTCACTCTATCTCTTTCTCAGTCTCCTTCCCTCTTTTCTCTTCTCTCAAGTTATTCTCATTCCTCTTCATCCCTTATTGCCAGTGCCATTCCGAGTCCCAGTCCCACTCCGAGTCTCAGTCCTAGTCATAATCCCCGTCCCAGTCCGTCCCTGGTCTACTTCCCGGAAAAAAGGATCGTAAATACTAATATAGGCAAATTTATATACCAAATTTCAGGCAAATCGAATAGGACATATGTAAATAGGTATGTGGGTATTATTAATTCATGTCTTTATTTCGGCTTCGCATGCATATTTATCAGTTTTGCCAGGCTGATGCGACTAAATCGAATATCACAATGAAAATTACTTTAAAGCTCTCAGCAGCAGCTTTCATTTCATATCCATATTACACACACATTCTAGGGGTATCCGGGTCCACGTTTTGGCCTATATCTCGAGACCCTAGCCACCTAGCGGTATAAAAAATATTCTGTACTAAAGCACACATCAACAGCTTTAAGTTGCTGCCCATTTTCCTAATTCCACACTTTCTTGGTGGTGTTAGGGATCGACTTCATATAACTCCTTACTGAATTTCAATGTTCTGGCATGTATAGCTTCAGAGTTATGCAGTACCAAAGATTCCATTTGTATGGGAGGTGCCACGCCCCTTTAATATATCGAAATTATTTTTAGCCTAAAACCTTCGTGTTGATCAAAGGAACCTATAGCCAAAATTTGGTGATGATTGAAGTGTGGGAAATACGTTTCCATAGCGAACACACACACATACCTACAGAATTTGATTTTTATATACACAGATAAAAAAATATATTCTACTGAACTGAGTTAAAGGCTTAAAATACGTTTGTGGCAAATGTATTCATGTCTGCAGAGGCGCCTAAAATCCAGAAGAATGCAATCGTTCTCATGACAGGCGGATCTAGCATCATATTGGTTATAACTCTCACTGCGGATGGACTACCCCTACTTAATGGCGCACAGCAATACAACGAAAATTAAGTCACGTAACCAGTTAAACTGTTAAAACCTTTCTGAAATGCCAACCTTATTCTTTAACTGGAAAAAGTGTCTGTAATTGAACAGCATTCGAGTTCCTTTCGAATCAAATTACGGATTAAGGCCCCTGATATCGCGACATTGCAATTAGCACAAGATGACGGCATGTTATCATCAATCTGATACAAAATTCGTCAATTAAACTAAATAATCCAAATTTTCTCTTGGTTTGGATTTCTGTTGCCCGGTGAATTGGATATGAATTCGCTTTGCCGTCACCTTCTATAGAATCGGATTGAGTTAAATTGTGAATTTAAAAATTCTTAACTGGATTTGAGATAGTCCGAATCCTCCGAATGAGAATCCTCTATAAGCTTTTTTGCCAAAGATGCTCGCCAAAATATCGAACTGAAGAGTTCACTTTAGAACTTTCGACGGCTGAGTTAATAGCACTATATCTCAATAATTGGTCACAAAGGACTTGTGGCAGAATTTCATTGTCGAAGGCCCTATCACGGCCAAAAATGTATTGTATTCTTATTCAGACCAGCGTTGGCGTGTAGACCTTGCTTTCCTTGTCCCTTACATATATGTAATACTCCTATATTGCTACAAAATTCTACGTACACTCAACCCTCATATTAATGCCACAGTCAATAAAGCGAGAGGGGTTTTAGCATTTGTGAAAAGATGGGCAAAAGAGTTTGGTGATCCTTACGTTACAAAAACCCTTTTTACATCATTGGTGAGGCCGATATTAGAATATGGATCGATAATTTGGAATCCGCGTTATCAAGTTCATGTGGATAGACTAGAATCAATTCAAAAACAGTTTTTACTTTTCGCCTTGAGAAATCTTCAATGGGACTCTCCGTATAATCTTCCTCCTTACACTAATCGATTAAAACTAATAAATCTTCCTACACTTGCAAGTCGTAGAGAAATGCTAGGTGTACTATTTATGGCTAGACTTTTAAATGGATCGATTTCAAGCACATTTCTTTTGAATGAAGTAAACTTGAATGTTCCATGCCGAGTTTCAAAGCATTATAAACCTATAATTCTTAAACAATGCAGAAGCAATTTCCAACTACACGAACCTTTTCTATGTTTGTGTGAAGATTATAACTCTCACTCGAGAATAATTGATGTTTCGGACTCGCTCTTTGCCATAAAAAAGACGGTTCTATCTTCTCTTAATAATTAAAAAAATTATATTTACTTTTAGTTTATTGTATTTTGTGAATCTATATTTCTCAGCTGATGAGTTTCTCTGTAGCTGAGCGGTTTTGGATCTCGGCGCTTAAGAAGCCACTGCCTCTCAAAGACTCGGTAACAAAAAAATTATAAATAACACATAAATAAGAATTAAGATACATAAAAAAAAAAAAAACCGTATGTATGAATTAAAAAAAACCAAAAACAGGATTAGCCTGGTTTCATCGGGCCACTTGAGGGCAGTGCGCTGCCACAACGTCCGAGAAAAAAAAAAAAATATCAGAGTGCCGATATATTGTTGTTTAAACGTTTTTGTTTTGTATTCAACAATCGAATGTACCTAAATTTAAATCTTTTCTTGTCACACTTATGCTGCTACAATCACAAAAACTTTATAGGCTGTCTTGTTTTGATTTCGAATTCAAAACACATTGCGAGCATTTTCTATTAGCAATATAGGAGTATTACATATATGGTCCCTTATCCTCATCAATTCCGTTATTACCATATCTGTCTCAAAGCCAAATATCATACATGCAAATCTTCAAAAAATTTACCGGAATAAAATAAGATCATATATATCGGGTATTCCATCCCATTTCGACCAATTTTGAACCCGACCCCTTTAGAATTGGCTGAAAGTTTTTCTTCTTTTTCTAGCTTACGAAAGACGTTTTTCAGAATTTTTTCAAATTTTTTCATCCAACTCAAAAAAAGATGAATTTTTAAAAAAACATCGTTTTTGTTTTCGCAATGCTATATTTTTTTTTCAAAAATTGACCGTTTGGGATCTTTTTTTTTTTTAATTTGTTTTTAAATGTACTTTTCGGAAAAAATACAAAAAAATTTTTAAAGTTTTTTTTTTTGTAATTTTTCAGTTTTTCGAGATTTTTCGAATTTCGCCATTTTTTTTTCTCATAAAAAACTTCAATCAATTCTGTAATCATCCCCACTAATCCCGGATGACTGCATATGAAACGGAAAATCTCATAAAATAATTTTGTTCAGCTAGCTTGTTCTACACGAAACACTGTGCTATGGTCCCATGGACAATATTACTCAGTATGACCCATAGATTCAGAAACTGGATGTGCACCTGAAGTTTTTTTCCCCCATACAATTTGACCCGCCCTAATATATATGTTGCTTACAACTTATTTATAACATTTCTTAAAGATCGGTCAAAAGCTTAAATTTACACATATTAACCACTTACTGATGCACACTAGTGGATACCGGATTTTCATCCTCCGGCGTCACACCATTACTCGCAGCACATTTACGTTCACTCATCAAACCACCATTCTCATCAGCATCAGCATCTAACAAACGTACTTGTTTCAGACTTTCCTCAATTTCCTGCAATAACGTTTTATTACGTGCGACACGTACACGATCCGTGAATTCAATAAACAGATTCGGGTCGGATGGTACACAATGATCAGGCCAAGCTAGATATTGCATATGTTGTATGTGACGTTGTTCACATGTGCGTTTATCGCATAAAACAAATTCACGAAATACAAAACTGCCCGTCTCATCCGGTTGCTCGCTGAGACACTTCACTGAAAAACCATCACCTAAATGCAATTCGTCACCGGTTACTGGCCAATATTGATGACATTTTTGTCGTCCCGCTTCCATAACAGTTGTAAGCATAACAATCAAATGGCTGCTCTCTTGTTGCACCATACGCCAAAAATCAGTTGTTGTATTGGCTAAGGGTCCCTGTGTGGCAATATAACGATTGACCACACCATTTGGAATTTCCATATTTACATAATTGGCATTGATGTAATCGCCGGTACTCGAATTTACCAGCGACACGCGTGTACAATCATCTAAAAATGAGAGGAGAGCAAAATTTAGTACAGTTTTATATGCATATTTTTGTATTTTCGAAAATATGCGAAAAGTTGTGAAAGTTAAAGGGTTACAACTTTTCCAGTTTAGATTTCATTTGAAAATTCCTTTGACCTCGTTCAAAATGCATGACCGATTTACCAAATACTAGGTCTAACTAATAGAAGATATTTCGGTAACAACCCCGAAACTGTTTCGAAATTATCCGAGCACAATCCGTAATCTGTTCCGAAATAACCCGCAAAGTAAAATTATCCTGGTAACAATCACGTAATTCCGTAATTGCTCGGAAACAGTCCCAAACTTATGCCGAAGATAATTCGATGTAACCACGGAAGGTTTATGGTCCTGTCCTGTGACCTCCCTTGGTGATCCCAACTGGCGCCAGTTATTGCGAAACAGAGGTAGCTGGCGTGATTTGTTACGAAACGGTCACAATCGCTTAGGTGCCAATTAATGTTGATGGATGACCTCGAAAATGTCCGAAACAACCTCGAAGTCGTGATATCGAAATATTCACAAAAGTCTGGAGTAGAAGCCGCATAACTTTCTGGAACTATCACGAGAACATTACTCAACCTGTCCCAAAATAGTTCCGAAAACAATACCGAAAGAACGGATCGAGATGCTCCCGAAATACTCATAGAACGGTACGAAGATAGTTAAATAATCTCCAAATGGTGACGAAAAAATTAGGCAGGAATTAACTTGCATGGTAACGAAATATATCCGAAACAATTCCGGAACTACTGAAATTATCCTGAAATATACGCGAAACGATCCGAAATAGTCCCGAATACATCTTGAAACAGTTCCGAAATTATCCGGAAATAGTTACGAAATCCTCCTTAAAAAGCATTGGAGCTTACCGAAAACATTCCCGAAATAGTCCCAATATGATGCTTAAAATTGCTGCGAAATAGTTCTGAAATGTACAAAAACGATAACGAAAAGATCCGATAATATCTTTGGCTCTGGAAATTCTGGAAATAGTCCCGAAATGATCCCGGAAACAGTCCTGAAACTATCCCGAAAACAATCCCAAAATTATCCTGAAATGGTTTCGAAATAGTTCGAAATACTCCTTCCCAATGACAGGAGGGTGCTACTGCTCACTTTTCCAAAATTGCTCCAGCCCCTGTCAAAGGTGCCTCATTGAGGTCAAAGTTAGGAAAAGCAGCGATTTTTCAGAAAAATTGTGTTTCTTCAGTAAAAGTGAAACCATTTATGACAGGAACTTGACTCGTATACCATTGAATATTGTAATGTCCATAGACGTTTGCATGGAAATTAAAAATTAGGGATATCCACTATGACCTGATCTGATAAATGCTAAATACTGCTAAAAATAACCGTTTTATAAAAATATTATTAAGATCAAAATCAATACAAATCAAATTGCTTATCGAATGGTGTACGAGTCAAGTTCCTGGCATAAATGGTTTCACTTTTACTGACGAAACCCAAAAAAATGTTTTCTGCAAAATCGCTGTTTTTCCTAACTTTGACCTCAATGAGGCACGTGTTAACATTATCGGATTGGCCTGAAACTTTGTATGTATCATTTTTTAATCTATTGGCATATTTTATGGGAGTGCCCCAGCGGAAAATCTAAAATTGATTTCTTGTGGCAACCCTAGTGCATACCAATACCCAGGATACTTTGCGTACTGGGAAACTTTTATAATTTAAAACCTGCCAAGCTCGTGCTGCCACATTCTTCACAATAACATTTCTGGCTATTTGCCCTAAATTACAAATGAATTAAATATTCATAAAATACATTCAACTTACATGGTGATATGTCACGATAACGATTTTTAGCAATGTTTTCCGGTTTACGCGCTTCCGTTATAGCCAGTTCGGGATTTTTACGATACATCAGTTCGTATTGTGCCAAAAGCGCACCTGATGCCAAGCCATCACTCAACAATAATAAACTTTGCGTAAATAATGCGTCACCATCGAGTAAATTTGAATGTGAACCAATCTCATCATTTTCGGGCACATACTGATACAATGGCTCTTCTTCGGAGTGTATAGCACGTAAAGCTTTAGGACGTACAGTTAGCAAAAGTTCACCAGCACGTTGTGTACGACTATCACGTATCATTGTTACGACCTGATCATGCTGTAACCCAGCTACATCACGACCATTTATCATTACCACTTCATCACCTTCACAAACACGTGGCGTACAACGATCCGCTGGTGTATTCGGCACAACTTTAGATACTTGTACAGGTAGACTTAAATCGATGCCACCTTTAACATTGAAACCGAAACGTCCTTGGTCATCCGATTGTAAACGTATTGTCACCAAATCACTACCGCTATCCAAATTTGATGATGTGTTGCTATGATTACCATTAATTAGTGTCGTAATGGGAGGACCAAGATGTGTGTTGGTGGCGGAATTATTTGTTGAATTCAATATTGGACTGTGTGCACCCGAACTATAGGCAGGAGGTATTGGTGAATCAAAGCGTCTGGCAATGATACCGGAATCACTGAAAATATAAACAAACAAGTAAGGAAGGCTAAGTTCGGGTGTAACCGAACATTACATACTCAGTTGAGAGCTTTGGAGACAAAATAAGGGAAAATAACCATGTAGGAAAATGAACCTAGGGTAACCCTGGAATGTGTTTGTATGACATGGGTATCAAATGGAAGGTAGTAAAGAGTATTTAAAAAGGGAGTGGGCCATAGTTCTATAGGTGGACGTCATTTCGGGATATCGCCATAAAGGTGGACCAATAGTGACTCTAGAATGTGTTTGTACGATATGGGAATCAAATGAAAGGTATTAATGAGTATTTTAAAAGGGAGTGACCCTAAGTTGTATATGTGAAGGCGTTTTCCAGATATCGACCAAAATGTGGACCAGGTTGACCCAGAACATCATCTGTCTATATGTATATGTAATACCACGAACAGTATTCCTGCCATGATTCCAAGGGCTTTTGATTTCGCCCTGCAGAATTTTTTCATTTTCTTCTACTTAATATGGGAGGTTTCACACGCATTTTACAAAGCTTTTTCTAAAGTTATATTTTGCGTCAATAAACCAATCCAATTACCATGTTTCATCCCTTTTTTCATATTTTGTATAGAATTATGGAATTTTTTTTCATTTTTCGTAATTTTCGATATCGAAAAAGCGGGCGTGGTCATAGTCGGATTTCGGCCATTTTTTATACGAAGATAAAGTGAGTTCAGATAAGTACGTGAACTAATTTTAGCAAAGATATATCGGTTTTTGCTCAAGTGAACATGTTAACGACCGAGCGGAAGGACAGACGGTCGACTGTGTATAGAAACTGGGCGTGGCTTCAACCGATTTCGCCCATTTGCACAGAAAACAGTTATTGTCATAGAATCTATACCCCTACCAAAGGATTGGTAAATTTTTATTCGACTACTGGCATTAAAAGTATTCTAGACAAATTAAATGAAAAAGGGCGGAGCCACGCCGATTTTGAAATTTTCTTTTGTTGCACCATTACTGGACATAAATGTTGCCATAATTTACTTATATACTGTAAAGATATTCAATTTTTAGTTAAAATTTTACTTAAACATTTTTTTTAAAGAGTGGGCGTGTTCGTCATCCGATTTTGCTAATTCTTATTTAGAACAAATATAGTAATAGGAGTAACGTTCCTGCAAAATTTCATCATGATATCCTCAACGACTGCCAAATTACAGCTTACAAAACTTTTAAATTACCTTCTTTTAAAAGTAGGCGGTGCCACGCCCATTGTCCAAAATTTTAATAATTTTCTATTCTGCGTCATGAGGTCGACCCACCTACCAAGTTTCATCGCTTTATCCGTCTTTGGCAATGAATTATCGCAATTTTTCGGTTTTTCGAAATTTTGGATATCGAAAGTGGGCGTGGTTATAATCCGATTTCGTTCATTTTAAATAGCGATCTGAGATGAGTGCCCAGGAACCTACATACCAAATTTCATTAAGATACTTCAAAATTTACTCAAGTTATCGTGTTTACGGACAGACGGACGGACATGTTTAAATGGATTTCTTTTTTCGCCCAGATCATTTTGATATATAAAAGTCTATATCTATCTCGATTAGTTTATTAGTTTATGCCGTTACGGATTACCGTTATGCGAACAAAGTTAATATACTCTGTGAGCTCTGCTCAGCTGAGTATAAAAAATTTTATGGTCTTGGCGTTAACATTAAACCTGTTTGAAATAAGTAAGTAATAAGTAGCTAATATTGTACCTGTTCCGAAAAAAGTTAATGCCTCCCAACCATTTGATTTTCGGCCTATCAGTATTCTTCCGTGTCTATCAAAGATTTTTGAAAAACTTTTATTGAGCCAAATTATGAACTATTTGACAAAAGAAAATCTGCTTTCACAAAACCAATCAGGTTATCGTAGGGGTCATAGCTGTTCAACGGCTATGCTTAAGGTAATGGAAGATATACGGCCTTCCTTTGATAACGGCGACCTGACAATTCTTGCACTGTTGGATTTCTCCAAGGCTTTTGACACTGTCTGCCACAAAATTCTTATTCATAAGCTTCAAACATACTTTGGTTTCAGTTGGGATGCTGCAAGGCTCATAAATAGCTACTTGACAAACAGGTATCAGAGGGTAGTGTGTAGAGATAGT
The DNA here is from genome assembly GCF_040869045.1 of Eurosta solidaginis. Lineage (NCBI taxonomy): Eukaryota > Metazoa > Arthropoda > Insecta > Diptera > Tephritidae > Eurosta > Eurosta solidaginis. Next base: position 201,902,222 of record NC_090323.1, on the reverse strand, counting down.
AAATCCAAATTGCCGGTGAAATCTGGTGTACCTCAGGGCTCTATTCTTGGTCCAAGTTTATTTAGCTTGTATATAAATGACATAGAGAAATGTTGTCAAGATGTATCTATGCATCTTTATGCTGATGATGCGCAAGTATACCTCTCGGCACCTCTGGGGTTAGTGGAGGATCTTGTTTGTCGAATAAATGAAGACCTAAAAGCTATAAATCAATGGTCTAACAATAATAAGCTCTGTCTTAATGCATCTAAAACACAGGCGATTGCCATTTATCATTATTCTTATAATTTGGATGACGTTTCTCCAATAATACTTAATGGGAATGTTGTGAAATTTGAGAAGACTGTTAAAACGCTTGGATTCATACTAAATAAGCATCTTGCTTGCGCTGATCATGTACATTCATCATTTAGTAGGTTATATTATATATTGAGACATTTATGGAAAACGGCCAATTTTATTAGTGAAGATACCAAGCTTAAACTTGTTAAAACTCTATTACTGCCAATAATATCGTACCATGAGCTGATATATGGTTGCCTTGATAAAGGTTCCATGAGGAAATATCAACTTATAATTAATAATTGCGCCAGATATATTTTTCTTAAAAGGAAATACGATCATATTTCCAGCTTCTTAGTAACGATTCTTGAATGTAGTTTATCTTCGTTCTTTGATCGCCGTCTACTATTTTTTATACATAAAATTATTTACTCGCGTTCCCCAGAATGTCTGTTTTCGAAGCTTTCGTTTGCGCGGTCAACTCGTACTTGCAACCTTATTATACCGCACTTTAAGTACTCGGTGACATCCGGAATATTTTTCGTTAGAGCTGTGCAATTGTGGAATGCGTTGCCTAATAAAGTAAAGTCAGAACTAAATCCTAAGGGCGTCAAGTTAGCAGTACACCAGATCCTTTGTTAATGAGCTTATGAAAAATATCTATGCTTTTGTCTTATTTCATCTCACTTTTTGAATTGATCTCATTTTTGAATCTCGCTCTGTCAGTAACTAATATTAAATATATAAATAAGTAATAAATTTGTACTAGTATTAAGTAAACATTTCAAATATGACACTGTAAAAGACCATGTCTTATATGTTCATTAAATAAATAAATGAATGAAATAATAGTGCTATAGGTCAAATGCTTACTTCCCAAGAAATATATTAGTTTCAGGTGCACTTGCAGAGTGGTGGCAAGTTATCTTTGTATATAGCTCAGTGTTTGCTTCTTATGAAGAGTAAAATTCATAAATTTTTGAAAAATCATAAATTTAACCCTATGTTAAGAATTTAACATGTCGTTCTGTAAGTGGGCCCAAGAAGGTATTTTTAACCTTCATAAAGTTATCTGGCCAAATTTAACACTTTCGGGAATATAAAAATAATCATTAAAAAGGATTATTTCCGGGCTTTTAATTTTTTAGTCCGAAATAAATTATTAAATTCGGACTTTTATTTTTTAACGACCTAACCACATGAAACGAATTTTGTACCAATAGATTCTTCTAAATGTCTAGATTTGCAGCATATTGTGACGAATATTCACATCACTAAGTGATACTAGCATCCCTAATCCGATACTAAGCAGCCACTTGTATGTACGTAAACAAATCAATCATCATTTACACATGTAATTACAAGGCCGCAGAGAGATACCATCAGCCGAAGTAGTACTCACATATCCACACGCATATGGCTACGCGAGAGACTATAAACTACAAATATACATGTACATATACGGCTGGTAACCAAGCATTAAGTTTGCGAAGTTACTAGACCTTAGGAGAAATGGGTGGACGAGGCAACATAGAGTATAAAAGCAGCGAAAGCTGAGTAGTCAGTAAGCAGTTTCGATTTAAACACGCAATTAGTTGTGAATTAAGAGTTATTGTGAAGTACTCTCAAAGTAGTCTAATAAAGACCATTTTGCATTATTGAATATTGGAGTTATTTATTCAACAGTTTAGCGATTCGAACGTTTGCAGAAGGTGTAAAATAAGCGGAGTTTCCCAAAATTCGTTACAATATGATGTAGCCATTTGAAAGCTTTTATTACTAATACCAGAAATTTGTCATAGAAAAACTAAAACCAACTCTCATCGTACTTTACTTTTACTTTTCCATAGTTAACTTGCACCTGTTTTTTCGCCATGAAGTTTGATCCAATTAACACATTGCCTTGAGAATTGATACACCGCTTTCTGTTGAAACAAGAAGTCTGTACTAAAATGGACAGAATCGGTCAGTTACCACGCCCACTTTTGCATATACCCCCAGTGGGTTAGGGGGCTTAGAATATACTCGCGGCGGGAGTGCCTGTCGTAAGAAAGTATAAGATACCACCTCTCTCAACTCCGGCGCTGACAAACACAGTGCTTAAGTTACGTGAGTCCGCCAACTATCTAGGGCTCACACTTGATAAGAAATTGAACTGGTCACAAAACACCACGGAACGTATCCGTAAGGCCACGGTTGCCCTCTACACATGTAAAGGGGAAATTGGTCGGAAATGGGGTATGTCCCCTATGATAGTTCATTGGATATACACGGCCAACCATACCAACTTTAACAAGGGATACGAGATATTAATCTCTGAGGGAACAGTGGGTGAATGACTCAGATTGGCCCACTGGCAGCATTCAGATCTGCACAGATGGATCTAAACTGGATAACAGGATCGGAGGGGGTGTTTATTTGGAACGATTGGACATACAAAGATCGTTTCGCCTTCCGGATCACTGTAGCGTATTTCAGGCCAAGCTTGCGGCCATATAAAACACTGTGGACTGCTTAAGGCAGAAGGCAGTCTCTCAGAAGCACATTTATATTTTCTCAGACATTCAAGCAGCACTAAAAGCCCTTGACTCTGTCACAACTAATTCTGGAACTGTCGTAAAAGGCGACTAAAATACCAAATTGATTCAAGGGTTATGAAGCTCAACCCTTTCAAGGGGTTGCCAGCGCAATTTATAGCTTCTACAACACAATTGTTAACCTCACATACCCGTGGCGAATCCTGTTTCTTTAACATACGAGGCTCTGGCGACCACAAGTTTCTCATGGATCTATGGGGTGGGAGAACTGGTGCTCTTTACGAGGAAGTATAAGATACCACCTCTCTCAACTCCGGTGCTGACAAACACAGTGCTTAAGTTACGTGAGTCCGCCAACTATCTAGGGCTCACACTTGATAAGAAATTGAGCTGGTCACAAAACACCACGGAACGTATCCGTACGGCCACGATTGCCCTCTACACATGTAAAGGGGAAATTGGTCGGAAATGGGGTGTCCCCTATGATAGTTCATTGGATATACACGGCCAACCATACCAACTTTAACAAGGGATACGAGATATTAATCTCTGAGGGAACAGTGGGTGAATGACCCAGATTGGCCCACTGACAGCATTCAGATCTACACAGATGGATCTAAACTGGATAACAGGGTCGGAGGGGGTGTTTATTTGGAACGATTGGACATACAAAGATCGTTTCGCCTCCCGGATCACTGTAGCGTATTTCAGGCCAAGCTTGCGGCCATATAAAACACTGTGGACTGCCTTAGGCAGAAGGCAGTCTCTCAGAAGCACATTTATATTTTCTCAGACAGTCAAGCAGCACTAAAAGCCCTTGACTCTGTCACAACTAATTCTGGAACTGTAGTAGGCTGTGGCAGAACACTTAACGTGATGGTTGAACAGTGTACTCTGCATCTGGTATGGGTTCCGGGACATAAAGGCATACCAGGTAATGGCAAGAAAGGGTACCTTCCTTCCACTTTCGCCATCCTGGAAGAGGTTGGTCATGCCGCTCTCCACCTGCAAGCTCAAGATAAAGGAGGCTCTACTGATGGAAGCCGGAGCCAGGTGGAAGGAAGCATCATGATATATGCCACACTGCAAAACTCACATGGCCGAAATGGAATGAGAGATCGCGAGAGCTTCTCACCCTCCGTAAGAGTGATCTTTCCTTAGTTGTAGGTCTTCTCACTGGTCACGTTTGTGTTGGACCGCATGCGGAAAGGATTGGCTCTCCATTTAATAATTATTGTAGAAGCTGCGGCAACAAAGAAGAGCCCAAATCTATTAGGCATCTACTTTGCGAATGTCCAGCGATGGGTAGAAAAAGGCAACGTTTCATGGGCAAGATGTTTCTCGTAGATCTGACTGATATAGCTGAGGTCAATACACGACGCTTAGTTAGGTTCAAAAACTCAACGAATTGGTTTGATTAGGAGAGTAGGAACAAGTCCGTGTTTTACTTTAATTTTACTGTTTTACTGAAAAAAGTTCGAAAAAATAGTATCCTTGTTGTGACTCCTCTTAAAAATGCATTGTGGACACCCGGGATTCCCTAAACTTTCATCTAGGACAATTTTTTGACCCGAATTTTTTAGAAGCAAAAACAATTTAAAATTTAAGGGACCATCGAAAAAGGCACCACCTTCAAAAGCCCAATTTGTAAATTTTCTAAATAATTTCTATACTGCGCTTCGAAACTCTTTTTTTATTCTTTAACGGTTGAAGTTCACTCTGAATTTCACACTTACAGTTGTATATCATATTCATCGCTTTGTTGTTCCCATGCCTTTCGTGGCATTGTATTAGTCTGCTTTGAGGTCACTTTATTGTCGTGTGGACGGCTCGTTTTCGTAATAGTCAAAATGGACGTATGTGTTACCAATGCAGCTGATGTGATTTTTCCATTATGCGAAACGCTGCCATTGCTATCCGAACCACTGGTGCCATTCATTAATGCTAATGGAGATGTGGCTACATTGCCAGTAGCAGCTATTAATCTTTTGCTTGGCGAACGTACAAATGCTTTATGTACAGCGCCTCGTTGTTTGGAATCTTGTACAGCTTGCAATTCCGTGCGTCCGGAATAATAGAATCTTGATTTTGTTGTTTTGAATTGAGAAAGGGATTTTCTTTACAAAGAAAAATATTATTTATGAAATTGTATATTTTGTATACTCACTTCGAACCGAGACTCATGTTTAGAAAACGTGGAAGTCGATGTGGGCGTTTTAAACGGAAGAATGAATGGTGTTCCACACAGGATTTCCATAAAGCTTTAGCATGTTTATGCGAGGTCATACTGAAGCCCAATAGAGTGTCATAGCTTTCCGACTAAAAGTTTCAAATAAACGGAGTATTTGAAGTATTTTGAAAAATGTTAAAGGTATAATGATGTTAAAAATTTCGTATGGTATAAACGTGCACAGAGTTTTGCCTTAATTTTTTGCTACTAGCTATTCGTGTGGGAATATTTTTTTATGGAAATAAAACAGAAACTCCGCAAATTAGAAATTTTTAAATGAATACAAAACAAAACAAGTAAAGGTGTCTAAGTTCGGGTGTAACCGAACATTATATACTCAGCGTGAGCTTCAATTGTATATTTCATTTCAGATAAATTACTTTTCTATAAAACACGTAGCACCGCCCGTTTAAAAAAAGTATCTCCCCATTTCCTCTTACAATAAAACTTGATAAGTGAAATATCATTGATTCAAAACTATTTTTTGCTAAGTTATAGCTTATTATTCTAGTCTACGACCCTTTGAAACTTGTTTTATATGTAAGTTGCCGTGGTCTTTAACCGATCTCGTCCATTTTTTCTAGAAATATTTCCTGCTATAGGGAAAATTTGTATACCCAATTTTATTACGATCCGTTAATTTTTCTTCGAGTTATGGGTCCCGAAACATAGAAAATTGCTTAGTCATAAAATGTGCGGTGCCACGCCCATTTTTTTTAAATTTAAAGTTTTTCCTGTTTATTGTTATAAATCCACTTGGGAAATGAAATACCATTGATATAAAGCTTTTTTTTTGCAAAGAAATAGCTTATTTTATTCGTCCACGACCCTTTTAAAAATTTTTTATATAGAAGTGGGCGTGGTCTTTAACCGATTTCGTTAATTTTTCTTCAAAGCATTCCTTATAGTAAATGCAACCTCTCTGCCGAATTTTGTTACGATAGGTTTAACGGTTTTTGATTTATGATTAATAAGATTTGTAAAATTGATTTTATCACAAGTGGGCGGTGCCACGCCCATTTAAAAAAAATTTCCAAATTTTTATCAAGAGTCTCAATATCAGTCCACATGTCAAATTTCAACATTCTAGGTGTATTATTTACTAAATTATCAGGTTTTTGTTTTTTTCCAAAATTTTATATATATAAGAAGTGGGTGTGGTTATCATCCGATTTCGCCATTTTCAATACCAATCTATTCTGGGTCCAGATAAGCTAGTGCACCAAATTTGGTGAAGATATCTCAAGTTATCGTGCTAATGGACGGACGGACGGACGGACGGAAATGGCCCAATCAAATTTTTTTTGCGATACTGATGATTTTGATGTATGGAAGTCTATATCTATCTCGATTCCTTTATACCTGTACAACCAACCGTTATCCAATCAAAGTTAATATACTCTGTGTACAAAGCACGCTGAGTATAAACATATGTATGTAGATATCTTTGATTTTTACTTACCGGCTCCCTTCGCAGTTGGATAAAAAAGTCTTTGCGCTTAAATGATACTTTTACCATTTTTGACCAGGAAAAAGTATTTATACGCAAGCCGTTTTGAAAAACTAATAAACCAATGGCCGAAACTCCCAACTGCAAGTCTTTGCCATTAGAGTCCTGAAAGAAGGAACATCACTCAAATTATTTTAAAAAATCCACTTGACAAGATTACATAGGTAATTCTACAATGGATATTAAACTTAATATCCCTATAGTGTGGGTTTATTACAAGCTCACTACAAGCAGGATCCGAATAACTCATGAATAAATACACAGACACGAAAGTACAAGGCGTAAAAAGGTCGTTCCCGCGACAGTGGTCATATTTCCAAAAAGTAATCACGCATCTCTGGACTGGTATTTATTCTTATTAGCTTCGACAGATGCAAGAAGGCTTTCTCGTGTCATATTATCCAAAGGAAAGATGACGCCACGGACTAAACAAGATTATGCTTAAATTAGAGTAACACACGAGTTATACCGCCACGTGGGCTGGCTATGGAAGCAGTGCAATAAGACACAATAATCAAATTTAGAAGCAATTTATCAATCAACGCTCCAGCGGGTTAGGGGGTCAGAATATACCCGCGGTAGGTATGCCTGTCGTAAGAGGCGACTAAAATATCAGATTCAAGGGGCTGTGTAGCGTAACCCTTCAGGTTGCCAGCGCAATATACAGCTTCTCCAAACCCAATTGTCAACCTCACCTATCTGCGGTGAATCCTGTTTCACTAAGAGACGAGGCTCTGGCGACCCCAATCTCCTCATGGAACTTGGGGGTGGGGAGGGAATGATGGCCTGAAGGTTCCCGAGATGGTCGGGCTAGCACCTTAATGGTGCTGTGTTACCGGAGCGTACCGGATCTGTATCCGGCAAAGGACCATCACATCGATAACACTGCCCAAAGCCTTCGGGGAGCAACCTTATCGCTACAACAACAACAACAACGCAATAATCAAATTCTTCACATGATCTCGGCACCGCAATGGTGAAACAACCGGCAAATATCGGTATTGATTAAGTATGAAGTAATATTTAATGGCGGGACATTTGTGCGCTTCAAGTTTTAGTAATTTTTATGTAATGCTTCTACAGCATAAAACTCCGAAACCAGAAAACCTTTTCAAATTGACCTTTTATTTTTTTTAACCAAGACTTTCTCCTTGTATGTTGTTAAAAGAACTTAGAAGGGTTGAAAAAAACCTAATATAATGATTGGCAAAGACCTCTCCTAACCAAGGCAGTCGGTTCTATGTACCGGAGCGACTCGGGATTTTTCCCGACCAAGGACTGTCATTTCAGTGTGACCCCATTTAATTTGTTTCGTCCCTCCCACAAATTGTCATCCTCCCAGCAGCTCCTTGCAGCAGGACTGCTACATATTCTCTTACTCCGGGAAGGTATCGAACCCAATCCGGGTCCGTCTCCTGACCCCGGTCCTGAGAAATGGTTTTGCTGCATTTGCCAGAAAAGAATCTTTTTAGGACGGTCATACTCTGTTCAGTGTATCTCGTGCAAGGGATGGTTGCATCGGACAGGTTGTTCTGGGCTTGATCCCAAAACCCGACGTCCACGTAACTTTTATAAATCTTTTGTGGCTCCTTGCTGCTCACGCCCAAGGGCGTCCCGTAGTCTACGCCTAAGCGTATCCCCACTACCTTCCAGCAGCTTCGCTGCTCAGCAAGCCACAACAAGTACCCGCTGCTGCTCGCGCCCCACGGCGCCAACAACTCAAACAGCTGATACCACTCATAACTACTACCTTCGTAGTAGAGCTGGTAGCAATGCTGAGCATCAGCCCCTGCCCCCGTCTTCTTCTCCCCCCCTCTTTTCTGGCAGCAATCGTGCAGGTCAGGGAAACAGACTCTTAGTCCCTGCCTCCGTTTGCACCGTCTGCCAGCATAGAATATATAGGTTTGCGACATCCGCTCAATGCAGCTCCTGCCTTGGGTGGTGCCACTTTCCTAGATGTTCTGGTCTCGGCGACGGCAACCCCTCGACGGGTTTCATCGCGCCATGTTGCCAGGTCGCAAACCCAAATCATCCGGGTACCCCAATGCTTGCCCAAGGGCGCCCAGTCCCTAGGCCACAACAGCAATTGCGTCCTGGCCTTCCACAACCTAGGTGTAGTCACCACTCACTTACCCCTAGAGTGGCGGCGTCACCCCTCATGCACTTCAGAATTCTGCAGTTCAACTGTAATGGACTAACTGGGAAGATTACGGAGATAGTCGATTTCATGAAGCGGCACAACATCCGCATTGCTGCGATTCAAGAGACTAAACTCACAGCAAAATCTGCATTGCAGACCTGCTCTGGTTATAATGTCCACAGGAAAGACCGCGAGAGCGGAAATGGAGGCGGCCTCGCGTTTATTATACACCACTCTGTGCAATATCATATATTTGATCCTGGCATCGACCGCAGTGACAATGTCTTAGAACGTCAAGGCCTATCTGTCCGGTCAGGCGATGCAAATCTAGAAATCATCAACATCTACATCCTTCCTGTCACCTGTTGCCCCAGTGGATACCGCCCTAATATCGAGGCCTTACTCACTGGCAACAATCGCATTATCTTAGGCGATTTCAATGCCCATCACGACCTATGGCATTCAAACTTGCGGGCGGACAGTAGGGGTGAGATGTAGGCGGATCAAATAGACGAAACGACGTTCTGCACAATAAACGGAGACGCCCCCACACGTATGGTAGGAAGCTGTCATAGCTCGCCAGATATCTCAATCGTGAGCGCAGAACTCGTAAACTGCGTCAACTGGCAGCCGATGGTAACATTGGCATCCGACCACCTGCCCATACTTATTTCGTTCGAGCGTACCGCCGACTTCATCGTCACCGAAAAACGCACTTTCATAAACTTCAAAAAAGGAAAGTGGGAAGAATATAAATCTGCAACAAACAGCAGCTTTGCTGCCCTCCCTATCCCGACTGATGCCCGCCAAGGGGAGCGTGCCTTCCGTAAGGTCATTGAATCCGCCTCGGCACATTTCATTCCCGCCGGGAGAATTCCCGAAATCCGGCTCCACTTCCCGGCGGAGGCCGCGAGCTTAGCGAGGGAACGCGACCTTATAAGACAGCTTGATCCAGGCGACCCCCAAATAAGGGATATAAACCAACGCATCAGATTGCTTGTGGACGAACACAAGCGGGCGAAATGGGAAGAGCACCTAAGAGGTTGTAACCTCTCTACCGGTGTAGGTAAACTTTGGTCCACCGTAAAGTCCCTATCGAATCCGACTAAGCACAAAGACAAAGTTTCCATCGCCTTTGGCGATAAGGTGCTGTCGGATGCGAAAAAATGCGCGAGCGCTTTCTGCCGACAATATATAATGCATCCTACGGTCGACAAAGATAGACGGAGAGCCAATAGACACGCAAATAAACACAAACTCAGCGCGTCACCAATTACCATCACCGCTAGAGAGGTTGAGGACGCCATTGGTCGCGCTAAACCATCCAAAGCAGTGGGCCCAGACGGCATAGCCATGCCGATGCTTAAAAACCTAGGGAAAGAGGGTTTCAAATATTTAGCGCATGTCTTCAACCTGTCTCTTTCCACCTTTGTCATACCCGAGAAATGGAAAATGGCCAAGGTGGTCCCGCTACTAAAGCCTGGGAAACCAGCTAACGTAGGTGAGTCATATCGTCCGATATTTCTCCTATCGCCAGTGGCAAAGACGCTTGAAGCCATTTTGCTCCCTTATTTCCAAGCACATTTGCAGCTAGCCCCTCATCAGCATGGCTTCAGAAAACTCCATAGCACTACCTCCGCGCTAAATGCCATTAGCACCCAGATAAATTGCGGTTTGAATCAATATCCCCACCATAGAACAGTACTCGTAGCGTTAGACCTATCAAAAGCTTTTGATACGGTCAACCATGGCTCGTTACTGCAAGACCTGGAAGGGTCTACCCTTCCCCCATGTCTTAAAAGGTGGACCGCAAATTATCTGGGTAGTCGGCAGGCATCGGTGCAATTCAGAAACGAAACATCAAAACAAAGGAGAATTAAACAAGGGGTGCCACAGGGTGGTGTCCTATCCCCGCTTTTGTTTAATTTCTACATATCTAAGCTACCTTCACCACCGGAAGGAGTCACAATCGTTTCCTACGCCGATGACTGCACAATAATGGCCACAGGCCCAGGCCCAAAGATCGATGAGCTATGCAATAAAATAAACGGCTATCTCCCTGATCTCTCCAGTTTTTTCGCCTCGCGAAACCTGGCATTGTCACCGACTAAATCTTCCGCGACCTTATTTACAACATGGACGCCCCAAATGTCGACCATATTGAACATCCACGTCGATGGCACTACGCTACCGACTGTCCTACACCACAAAATCTTGGGTGTGACGTTTGATCAGGATCTACATTTTGGTGCGCACGCAACCGCAATTGTTCCAAGAATTCAGAGCCGTAATAAAATCCTCAAATCCCTTGCTGGCAGTACCTGGGGAAAAGATAAAGAAACGCTCTTGACCACATACAAAGCAATTAGCCAGCCGATTACGTGCTACGCGTCACCCATATGGTCGCCAAGCCTAAAAACCACCCACTGGAAGAAACTACAGGCCTGCCAAAATACTGCTCTCAGAATCGCCACGGGCTGTCTTCTTATGTCCCCAGAACACCATCTGCATAATGAGGCGAGAATACTCCCCATCAGGGAGAGAAATGAGATGCTCACCAAACAGTTTCTGTTAAATACCCAGAAACCTGGGCATCCCAACAGACATCTGATTGACGAACCAGCACCGCCTAGGGGCCTAAGGAGTCATCTCCGTAAGCATTTTGAGGAAATACGGCACCTGAGAACCCAGCCGTATGAAGCGGAAAAACACAAGCAGGTCCTTGGTGAACTCCATAGACAGGCGTCGGACCTTTATGTCGGGAATTGCCCGGTGAATCCAGTACTTGAAGAAAAATATCCAGAACTCGCAGAAGAGGAACGCATACTCCCCAGGGAAACGCGTGTCACTCTTGCTCAACTTCGTTCTGGATACTGTAACAGGTTAAACTCTTACCTATCCAGAATCAACCACGACATACAAAATGTATGCCCTGCTTGCAATGTGTCCCCACATGACACCAACCATCTCTTTAATTGTAATGTGGAACCAACGCCTCTAACACCCCTTTCCTTATGGTCCACCGCTGTTGAAACGGCAAGTTTCCTTGGACTCCCGTTAGAGGATATTGATGACAATTTGTGATCGGTCGCGGCTATTAGGTGGGGCGAGCATTGCTACAACAACAACAACAACCTCTCCTAACCATTCAAACGAAGCTTCGGATCCCATTGTGATTGCAATTACCATCACCTTTAGCTAAGAAGGTAGGGGTAGCGCGTTTTGGGAAAATTGTTTAGGCAGTTAAGTACCAAATAACGATTGAATCGGTGCAAATTTTCGGTTGGCGGTTATAAGCAATGAATTAAAGCAAATTCGCCATACTGTCTTTTGCGTTGTGCATCATAGTACCCATGCTAAAAGGAATATCAGAATCCAGTTGAAGAACCCCCAATCTCACAATTGGTCTCAAAATTGTAAATAAACGCTCATATATAATGTTTGCTTAGATACACCATTTTTGAAACCAACTTCTGAGATAGGGTATATTTTAACAAAAAGATTTGAGGTAAGAACTTCTACTAAACTAATTCACATATAGAGCACTTTTAAAAAGTTTGCTGAGATGGATCGTTTTTCCAACGGCAGCCGAGTTGAGGTGATACTTCACTCAGCAGTCGGTACACGGATAAAAATAAATCATAAATTTTTCATGAACGACGTTCATAAAAATTCTGCCCTTGGTTTTATGAATAAGTTCATTGATTTTAATGAATTTTTCATAAATGAAATGTATAATTTCATAGAAATTTATGAAAATGCTCATAAAGGTAATGGATGCAAATTCATGAAGTAGTCTTAGAACAAAATTTCAGTTTCTATGCTTTATGAATGCTTTTCATAAACTTCTATGAAATTATTCATTGAGTTTATGAAACATTTCATAAAATCAAAGAATTTTTCATACAACTGATGGTGTTATTATTATCTTGTGCAAATAATCGGGGTAAAGTTGCAAATCCCGTCGCGTTTAGGCTGCAGAACTACACAAAAAAGGGAAACTTTTCAAAAGTTGACACCACTGAATTTCGCATTATCAGTTGAGTGAAAAAAGGTAAAATAAAACTGCATAAATTTGTTTGTTAAATAAAATCTGTGTTTTGTTTGTGAATTAAAATGATCTGTGCTTTAAATTAACATTAAATCATTTTATGCGGATCACATCGCAACATACTTATTGACATAATTATAAGATTCTTCATCAACAACGACTTCCATATGTCACTTCAAAGTAACCACTGCTTAGAAAGAGAGGAAAACTGTCCACCGAATTTTGCAGCATGAAAAAACGAATTAAAAGCTTCAGTTCCGAAGCTAAACAGCGTCGTATGGAATTTCCAGAGGTCGAAGAAAACGGTAGGTGTTGCAGTATATTACCTAATTTTTCGTTTACTTAATTTTTATTTCATTTCAAGTTCCGGAAATTGGTGCTGAAGAAATGGTTCAGCGTGTGAAGTTCGACAATTTGACTGCGGAGGAGTTTCAAAACGCTTGGCAAGCTTGCGCCAATTATAGAATAAATCAATCCCAAACAAAATTTCAAAACATACACCAAGTATCATTCAAGGTTCGAATCGAGCTCAAGGCCAGAACAATAATTTTTTTCTAATGATAATTATTATTTTTTAATTTTTCTAAATTTGAAAAATTGTATTTTGTTTTTGGAATACAATTTTTCAGACAACCTGCCATAGCTGCGCAGATAGATCCATTTCGAAGGGTGCTAAGCCTTCATCATCAGTACGCTTTAGGCATGCTGCGCTAACCATTTAGCTATACAGCGGTGGTTTGTTTGACTAGCAAATTTGCTACTTCTATTCCTTTTTACCAACTATATTTATTCAGTGTTGCGCCATCTGGTGCAAATCACTGATAATGCTGGATTTTTGTTTATTGTCAATTACTTTGTTTGACATTCCCAAGTGCTCATGGTTTATTAACAATTTTTTTTTGTTTTTATCGGCCTATTGATAAATCATTCAAGGTTCGAATCGAGCTCAAGGCCAGAACAATAATTTTTTTTTCCCTTGAGCTCGATTCGAACCTTGAATGATTTATCAATAGGCCGATAAAAACAAAAACAAGCATACACCAAATATTTCGCGAGTGGCCAGAATATAAGAAACCTGATGGATATCATCTGGTGAATAAATCTTAAATCATAGGTTTTGTGTTTGCAATTTACTAACAAAAACTTTAAATGTTTTTTTCAGATCGATCTTGATTTCGCAGTAATGTTCCCAAATACCCACAATTTTCTTAGCTGTCAACAAGAACTATTGAGGTTATTTCATTTTCTGCAGAAGCCTGGAGTTTTGAAAGACAGTTGGAAGAAAATACTCACACCTTCGACGAAAAAAATTCTGAAAATTCTGAAAATTTTTGGGGAGTGAAAATTATTGAAAAGATTCATAAAGCTTGTGAATCTTTTCATTAAAGTCTATGAAAAAATACATTAAAATCTACGAATTAATTCATATACACTATGAATATGTTCATTAAAATCTACGGATAAATTCAAAAAAGAGCTATGAAAAACGTCATTAAATTTTATGAACCCGTTCATAAAATTTTTGTGAACAGCGTCGTTAATTTCTTTCATAATCATAAATAACGTTCATAAATTTTAAAATTTATGAATATCGATCATTAAATTATTATGATTTTGTTCGTTGGCACGTTTTTCATGAATGTTTTCATTGAAATCAATTTACAAATTCCTTGAATTTATGAACGTTTGCGCTCCGTGTACAATGTACTATGAATCTGGAACGAATTTCCTTTTGCAGACCAGGAAATAGTAGCCGTTTATTTTGAAAACCACATACTACCCATGAACACAACCACTGACTTATTCCACTTCTGAAAAAACTTAGCTTTCTATGTCAGGAGGCGACAGAATGAGGTTGATTCAGACTACTTTAAAAATAGAGCACTGTGCCTTTAGAACTTACCGTAGCTTTGTGTAAATCTATGCCATATAAATCAAGGCGTTTCGCATGTTCCAAATAATTATATTCTGCATCAGCCGGTAGTTGGCCACGATGCAGTTTATGCAATTCTGATATTTTACGCTCAGCATCTGGTGTTTGTTCAACTAATAATTGCATATCACTTAAATAACCTTGTTGATGTTCTGATGAGTTGAAGTCACCCAATTCGGCTAAACAAAAAGTAGACAAATTTGCAATATTAATACAATTTATTGTTTAAATTTGAAGGTATTTAATACTCACATTGCACAGTATAGCTGGCAAGCAAGCATTGTGTATTCACAGAGCATGGCAGTCTTCCCAGTAATATATTACGTTTTATTTGCAAATAGAATTGATAACGCGTATACTCCTCCTGTAAACGACTGGGATCACTTACATAAAACTGTCAAAAGTAACAAAAACAACAACAACAAAATTAGGTTAATTCCAAATAAATGCTTATCTTTGTTTTTCAGTTTACCTTAACTCTAAATTCTAGCGTTTGAATGGCTTCATTATCTAGAGCGAGGCTACTGCATTGCTTTTTAAATTGCTTATGTGCATCAACCCATCGCTTTACAGAAGAAGAAATAAAATAGTCATTATTTTTCTTTATAAGGTTTCTGCATTTATTTTTGCCAAAAAACACTTACAACGACATCTCCCGGTTTCTGTGGAAAGAGTAATCCAAAATAGTCCTTTTCGGATAGTTCTAGAAAGTGAAAAACTTGATCCAGTAATTCAGATCCTTTAGCACGTTTCTGTTATAACAAAAAAAAACAATTTATTTATTTATGAGTTAATTCCACTAATCCTATATATTATATATTATACTAGAGTACACGAAAAACTCCTAAAAATGGCAGAGAAATCTTCCTTTCAATCACATTCCATTAACCGTTTTTCCCTTTTTCGAACATTGTTCAGAATAATAGGATAGGGAAAAGCGAAAGACTCTCAAGGAATGGGAAGGGAAAAAACTCGCAAGGAATTTTGGTTTGGAATTGGGCTTGCCATGTAACATCAGAGATAGGAGAGTCATTTATCGCCTAGAATGTGTCAAGTCCGATGTTGATGCATATAGCTTGGAAAGTTCTAACAGTATTTTAAACCCATTTATTGATAAAGATACTGCTCTTCAGATTCTACTTGCATTGAAACCGATATCTTCACCGGATCCAGATGGTGTTCCCGGTTGCGTTCTTAAGTACTGTGCTGTCAGCCTATCTGAACCTATCTTAAAATTGTTTAAACTGTCTCTGGAATCCGCATCATTCTCATCTATTTGGAAACAATCGTTTATCATAAAAAAAAAAACCTTTGCATAAAAAAGGTAGTAGATCTAATATTGAGAACTACAGAGGCATAGCCAAGCTCTCAGCTATCCCTAAAACTTTTGAGCAGATAATTACATGCCAGCTTCAATATCTGTGTAGCTCTTTAATATCACCTTGCCAACATGGCTTTGTGGGTCGAAGATCAACAACTATCAACTTGCTTGAATTTACGTCTTTTGTTATAAATGGTTTTTTAGATTGCAAACAAACAGATGTCATTTACACTGACTTTAGTAAAGCGCTCGACTCTGTTAATCACGAGCTCTTAGTTCACAAACTTGATCTACTGGGCTTTCTTATATTGGATTTCTAGTCATCTTGAAAATTGGACACAACGAGTTTTCTTCAAAAAGAATCTTTCAAGGTCGATTAATATAACTTCTGGCGTGCCCCAGGGTAGCAATTTGGGTCCATTACTTTTTACCCTGTTCATCAATGACTTACCACAGGTTATCTTGCATTCTAGAATTTTTATGTACGCAGATGATGTAAAACTTTGTTACACATATCTGCCTTCAAACTTGTCCTGTTTTAAACAGCTTCAGGCCGATCTCGACTCTTTTCAAAGCTGGTGTACTGCAAATTTACTTTTTTAATTGCTCTAAATGCAAGCAAATGACATTTAACCGGGTTAGGCCGGTCCTGACATCTTATATACTTAACGGCAACCCTTTGGAACGGATATCCGTTGTAACTGATCTAGGCGTTATTTTTGATCCGAAATTAAGTTTTAACATACATATCTCTCAACCACTATTAACAAAGCAACTGGTGTACTAACCTCTCTGAAGTTGGCAAGACAACTTTTACGTGGAAAAAAATTACCTATTGGGAAAATTGCCGTAATTTATCCGTGAAACAAAAAAATTTGCCGTGACCATATTTTAGAAAATATAGGGTGGCACGATAACTTCACGTGAAGTTGGCGGTGCACCATACAAAAAATTTAAATATTTTTTTTTTCGAATTTATAAAATATGCTACTTATCTACGGCAAATTCGTGTGCAAGAATTTTTTTCCTAGCTGGTCGCTAAGGTGGTTTTCTGTGGGTGGCACGCTAACTTCATGTGAAGTTGGCGTGCAACTCATATTTTCTAAAATATGGCCGCGGCAAATTTTTTTGTTTCACGGATAATTCACGGCAAATTCACGTGCAAGAATTATTTTCCTAACTGGTGTCTATGGTGGTTTTCGAAAAGTGGCACGCTAACTTCACGTGAAGTTGGCGGTGCACCATAAAAAAATTTAAATATAATTTTTTTTTCATTATGAAATATGCCACTTATCTACAGCAAATTTACGCCAAATTCGTGTCCAAGAATTATTTTGCTAGCTGGTCGCTAAGGTGGTTTTCTGACCACCTTGGCTTTGATAGGTTGGAGACCAAACACATGAACAATTACGTGAAGTTAGCGTGCCACCCTATATTTTCTAAAATATGGCCGCGGCAATTCTTTTTGTTTCACGGATAAATTACGGCAAATTCACGGCAATTTTCCCAATAGGTAATTTTTTCCACGTAAAAGTTGTCTTGCCAACTTCAGAGAGGTGGTGTACTAGGATTTATCAAACGTTGGGCTAAAGAGTTTGATGACCCTTATTTAACCAAGATCCTTTATATCTCGCTGGTACTTCCCATTCTCGAGTATTGTTCATGTGTTTGGTCTCCAACCTATCAAGCCATATAAATCGGATTGAGTCGGTACAGAGACAGTTTTTAATTTTTGCATTACGAGGTCTCAACTAGGAATCAAGTACGCGTCTTCCACCATACAGAAATAGACTTCGTTTAATTAATTTGCCATCTCTAGAAAATCGTAGAGCTTTACTCGGCGTTATGTTCATTCATAAGCTCATCATCAGCGTGATTGACTCCCCTGACCTAATCAGTCAACTAAATTTTGCTGTTCCTGCTAGGGCCTCCAGACATTTTGTGCCTTTTCATTTACCTCTATGCCGGCAAAATTTTGCTAGAAATAGTCCCCTGCGTCGTTGGTGCTCACGTTACAATGATTTGTACAACTGCATTAGCCTTGAATGCTCGTTTGCCGCTTTACATACTGCGATACTCTTAGGTTTAGCCTGATATTTTAATTTTATTACTCTTACGCGTGTTTCCCCTACTGGGCATCCGGCTCCTTTATGAGCACGTCGCGTCAGCCCCCTTATGGGCACCGAGCTCCTTTCTGAGCACCCCGCGTAAGCTCCCTTCTGAGCTCCTCTCGATAGCCCCCCACTGAGCACACTTAAATAAATTCTTATATAACATTGTTCCTTTCTGTATACTATAATTGAAATTGTAATGCGTATAATTATATGTAATTTATTTTAATTCTTGGCTTGTAAGTTTATGTACGTTCTTTTCTTGTAATTGAATCTACTATTCTTAACAGTCGACCGCTTTGTTTTGAGTCGACTATAATTTTAAATAAAATAAATAAATAAAACAAATAAAAGAAAAGGCTTATGGTATCATTCTGTGCGAACCAAAGCTCAGACGAACGATTCGTATCTTAGCGGGCTACTTTGCTGTAAAATGTTGTCTGGGTAATAACAAAATCTACTCTGCGGCAGAGCTGCAAAAGTATCGATATAAATATCGATGCATCGAGTACAAGGTTCATGGTGCGATTATCGATGTTTTTTTCTAAATATCGAGTACTGTATTCCCATTTCTTATTCCTTTTCTAGAAGCAGAATTACCAGCGTCTAGGACTTTGGTAAGACAAATAAAACATGAAAAAATAAAATTACATACATTATGTCAGATTTGTGTTTATTTTAGATGAATACCTAACAAGTTGGTGGCTCTGAATATTGAAAAATTCTTACAGAAGTTCAATGTGAAAAGTACGTTATTTTTTTCATATTATGAAATACTTTTGCAATATGCCACTATTGCAAACAATTTTGTAAAACTAGTGGTAATACGTCCAATTTGTTTCACCAACTAGAACGATCGCATACAACTTCAAATTTAGATTCACATAGCTCGCCAAATAAGATTGATTTTTATATGAAAAAAAACCTATGAAGATCCATCATCACCTAAAAAGGCTTTTGACAGCACCCTACTAGGGTTTAATCAACGCAGACGTTTGACCTTTTCCCATAGTGGATGACAAAGGGTGTTGTTACTTTGTATATACCCTCGTTTCGCTGTATAAGCTACCATCGCTGACAACTTTGCAGAATGTGTTTTATGATAGTTTCGAAGTTATGAAGACAATATTAAATATATATATACATGTACATATTGTATTTACATAAATGTCTGATATATACCTGATATTGCTTTTAAATTGAGTAAGAGCTTTTCACCATAAAAAAAATTCGATATATATCGCGATATATCGATACCCTCCCTCTTGAATATCGAAAATATCGAGTAAGCCGAATATCGATACTTTCGCAGCTCTACACTGCGGTTTATAGCAAAAAGGCAGTAAAATGCACTTACTGCCTCTTAGGAATTTTTATGCCAATGAATTGCTGCAATTATAATTAATTCACTCATCAACTAAACAGAAACTCATTTAAAATTTACAGTGAAAGATAAAACAAGGTTTAAATTTTGATGCTTTATTTTAAAAATCTTAAATTTCCCAAATAAAAATTCAATTTTCGTCGATTTCACTTTTCACACTTTACTGCCTTTTTGCTATGGACGGCTGTGTAGGTTCTTGTCATTTACGTGTGTTTTCAAAGCTTTTATAGCCCTATATATTTTACACAAACTTTGTTTATATAATAAATCACGTTATCACAAAATTATAATTAGTATAACGTAGATATGTATTTATTTATTTTTTGTATAAAGTAGCTACTCGGCAAAAAATAATGTAAGCGGTAGTGTACTTGTATCTGAAAGTTACCTGGCAACATCCGAAATTAAAATTTGCAAGCTCGCCGTGATCGGCCTCTCTCACTGAACGTCGCGGGTTCAAGTCCCGCCCGAAGCAAGGAAATTTTTCTTTTTCAAAAAATCCTTGCATATTTCAATTGATGCACGCAGTACGCATTTCGAATCAAATTTTGTAAAAAACAAGTAAGGAAGGCTAAGTTCGGTTGTAACCGAACATTACATACTCAGCTGAGAACTTTGTGACAAAATAAGGGAAAATCACCATGTAGGAAATTGAACCTAGGGTAACCCTGGAATGTGTTTGTACGATATGGGTATCAAATGGAAGGTATTAAAAAGTATTTTAAAAGGGAGTGGGCCATAGTTATATAGCTGGAGGCCTTTTCGAGATATCGCCGTAAAGGTGGACCAGGGGTAACTCTATAATGTGTATGATATGGGTATCAAATCAAAGGTATTAATGAGGGTTTTAAAAGGGAGTAGCCCTTAGGTTTATATGTGAAGGCGTTTTCGAGATATCGACCAAAATGTGGACCAGGATGACCCAGAACATCATCCGACGGGTACCGCTAATTTATTTATATATGTAATACCACGAACAGTATTCCTGTCAAGATTCCAAGGGCTTTTGATTTCGCCCTGCAGAACTTTTTCATTTTCGTCTACTTATTATCGTAGGTGTCTCACCCATTTTACAAAGCTTTTTCTAAAGTTATATTTTGCGTCAATAAACCAATCCAATTTCCACGTTTCATCCCTTTTTTCGTATTTGGTTTAGACTTATAGCATTTTTTTCATTTTTCGTAATTTTCGATATCGAAAAAGTGGGCGTGGTCATAGTCGGATTTCGGCCATTTTTTATACCAAGATAAAGTGAGTTCATATAAGTACGTGAACTACGTTTAGTAAAGATATATCGATATTTGCTCAAGTTATCGTGTTAACGGCCGAGCGGATGGACAGACGGTCGGCTGTGTATAAAAACTGGGCGTGGCTTCAACCGATTTCGCCCATTTTCACAGAAAGCAGTTATCGTCATGGAATTTATGCCCCTACCAAATTTCACAAGGATTGGTAAATTTTTGTTCGACTTATGGCATTAAAAGTATTCTAGACAAATTAAATGAAAAAGGGCGGAGCCACGCCCATTTTGAAATTTTCTTTTATTTTTGTATTTTGTTGCACCATATCATTACTGGAGTTGAATGTTGACATAATACTGTAAAGATAATCAACTTTTTGTTAAAATTTGACTTAAAAAAAATTTTTTTTAAAGTGTGCGTGTTCGTCATCCGATTTTGCTAATTTTTATTGAGCACACATTCAGTAATAGGAGTAACGTTCCTCCCAAATTTCATCATGATATCTTCAACGACTGACAAATTACGGCTTGGAAAACTTTTAAATTACCTTCTTTTTAATGTGGGCGGTTCAACGCCCATTGTCCAAAATTTTACTAATTTTCTATTCTGCGTCATAAGGTCAACCCACCTACCAAGTTTCATCGCTTTATCCGTCTTTCGTAATGAATTATCGCACTTTTTCGGTTTTTCGAAATTTTCGATATCGAAGAAGTGGGCGTGGTTATAGTCCGATTTCGTTCATTTTAAATAGCGATCTGAGATGAGTACCCAGGAACCTACATCACCTTCAACTTTGTCTTACAAGGGAAAAATAAAAAAAAAATGTCTTGAGCGTTTTGGATACCGCGCTTAAGAAAAAAATATTTGGCGCACCCCAGGTTTACATATATATGTAAACATGTTCCAATGTTTTGAAATATAAGTAATTGCACTTCGGTTCAAGTTCACTTGTTGGCCGACATAACGGTTGTAATGATCAGTTTAATTGCATTGCGGTTGTGTTGTAAATTATAAAACATTTAAAACAAACAAATAAACAAATAAACATTAAAACGCACTGAAGTAATAATAAGATAAGAAATAACAAGACCAAATGGAAACAAAGAGCTTGAAATAGAAAGTTTTAACGGTGAGATAGATTCAAAATGCAAGATGTTTAATGGATATAAAGCTGCGAAAAAATTTAAGCAACTTGTCATATGAACCACAATCGGATAGACGGATTCATAAATTAGACGGATTCCGCTCTTAAGAAATTCAAAAGTCAAGTATAACGGAACCGAAAACGGGTCTAACGATTATAGCCGAGACGGTTTCAAAAAAGGCCAAAAACTGGACGAACGGCGCTATAGTCACTTACCAAAAGGCCCTAACGGAGTTGAAGTATGCCGCACATTGCTTCAAAACGGTGTGAAAGTGACAAAAACCCAACATAACAAAAAACAACTCTGTCTTCTTCGCAAACACTTGAATTTCATAGGACCTACCCCACTTACAGTGGAAAATTGTCCCGCTCGCAATAGTCGCAATTTTAGTATGGCGGGGGCAGGACATGAACACAATATATGCTTAAAAAATTAAAGCGATGAGGAAAGTGGAGCTGTTTCGAAAAAAAAGAAACTGCTGATGAGACCACGCTGCGTGCGGGCACAGCAACGCGCGATATATGGTGACGTGAAAAGGAAGGAGACACGTCTGCTTAGAAAAATTATATGTGAGGACGAACGACGTGAGTGGCAGGAGCTTCAGATCCTGGTTTAATAAAGCTTGAAAGTACGACTAGAAGATGACGGAAGGTTGCAATACAGGGGCAGATTCCTCAACCCCTATGCAAAATATGGTCGGCTGAGCACATACCTAAAGATAACAATTTAAGTGTGCCCTGTCAATTAACAAACTTATAAGGCGTTATTAAATACTTCTCCGAGCCATTTGAAACCAAACAATGCTTTAGACAATGGGACTCGCTATAGTGCGATTTATTTAACCTGATCTAGAGAATATACATTTGCCTTAAAAAAATCACCGTAAGATCTGCCTTCTTGGGCTTGGATAAATATACGAAGAAATGGGTCTTATGATGAACGAGGACAAGTCATGGCGTCCCGTCACTGCTAAAGCTCGGTTAAAAGCTCCAAACTTTGAAAGCCTTCGCTTATCTTGGGACCAACAATAACAACGAAAACAATGTCGGTCTCCAAATCAAATGTAGTATAACTTTACTAACAAAAGCTACTTTGGACACAGTAGACACTGAAACCTCTCTACGAACAAAAATCTCGCTCAATAAGGCCCGGTTTTTCAGTACAAGTTCAACTCAGTTTGTCGGTTAAACTACGCTTAAACTTATTCTGCAGTTTTTCAGTCTACTTTAACTGAAGTTTAAGCTAAGCTTAAGCGACCGATCTGCCAGGGTTAAACTCTAGTTAACCTATCTGCTATTTGTGTTCGTACGAAATGGCGTCGAATATACCCAACAAGCATTTGGGCTTGTGTACTATTAGAGCACATGTTGATAACTAGGCATACTTCTAGAATATCAAGAGTTGTTTCGAAACAGTCTCAACTCAAGAATCATAGCGTACTCAACAAAAGAGGGAACTTTTTATAAAACAAAATATGGTATTACTTAAGTTGAAAAAATGTAATTAACAACTTGTGGTTCTCTAACTGGACTCAAATGTAAGATTCAATGATGTTGATGTAGGATCTTCGGTGTGGTAGGCGGAGCACGCTACTTTCACGCCACGGCGGCCGCCTATATAATTTATTCTTGATTAATTACGCTTCATTACTTAATCAGCCAGGTGTTTATTTCTCACAATAAACAGCTGTTGGTTTTCGTGGTACCACCTAGCAGATTTTTTTCAACTCCACCTCAACTCAATATATAATGTAAGATATCAACTGGAGAAATGGGATGAATATTCATTTGAGAACTGTACATTTCTCAAAATCTCTCGAAATTAGGATAATAATTGGAAAATATTAATGACGTTGGAGATCAACTGGAAAACTTTTAAAATTAAAAAATTTCTCAAAGGTTGGATAGTGACTAGAGAATGAAGTTGGATATAAATTCGAGAACTATCTGGTTTAAGAATAATTAAATAATGTTGTTTGATATCACCTCCGGAACTAGATATATATTTCGCCGGAGAATTTTTTTCCATGTTTGTTGGGTAAACAAAATCCAGCTGTTGCCGTATCTACAAATTATCTAGATAATAAAAAAACCAATGTTGCCGCACAAAACAGCATACCCCAAAGGCGGCCTTAAACTGTGACTGAAAAACTGCTCAGTAGTTTAACTGGAGTTTAAATTTGACTAGAGTTTAAGCAAGCTTAGTTTAAACTTAGCTTAACCAACCATTGATAAACCGGGCCTAAGTCTATCATGATACCTGTTCCTTCTGATGTATGGCTTAGAACTATGGATGGCTTGCTCTTTGGAGTATTAGAGAGAAGGGTTCTCTGGGAGGCTTATGCTCCTGTCTGAAATGCTACCCACGTGTAAAAAAAAGGGCATTTGAATATGAGCTCTATGAGCTTTACACAGACATCAACATAGTGCAAGAATAAAAGCCCGGCTACGCTATCAAAGGCGCAACGTCTCTTGTTCACTGATTTCGTGGCATCATATACCTCGCAAAGAGCTACATAATTTCCTGCAAAACCAATCACACTCATCAAGGCGGGATATACTGCAATGGAATTCACATCAACCCCTCAGGCGTGCTCCATGTGTTTCAAGACTTTCTCTAATTTAATAGAGAGTGATAGTTTCGCCCACTTTTTAACATTGCAATAAAATAGCTTGAAAAACTGCACAGCTTACTATAATTTTTTCAGTTTTGCCCCAAAGTACATTTCTTTACTTGTTTTTTATTTTTATGTTTTTGTTTTCGCTACGCAGCATAATATTTACGTTAATGTCCGGATGAGTGCTCGCGCAGTCGACGAGACAACAAGCAACAACACAGACAACATAGGCATTGAAACATAAAAATCCCAAAGTATGATTATTTGGATTATCAGTCTGAGTACTTTCTATTTAGTCATCAGTAGGCAGATATGGAGTACATTTGAACTTATATACAAATAAAACTCGCAGTGGTGGGCGAAAAAATAGCACTAAAACTAAAAATGAAATCGTTTTCAAATTATTATCATTATAATTTTTTTAGTTTTAATCATTTTCATTTCAAATATGATTCGAAAAACAACAGAAGCCATAAAAATAAAAACCAAAAATACATTAAACACGAAAAAAAAAATTTATAACGTTTTTTCTATCCGTGCGCTACTTGGGCTCGGATCTTTGGTATCCGAGCGGCAAAGCAACCAACCAACAAGGATTCCTAGAAGATTAGTATAACAGCTTCATATTTTTCATGTACTGAAAGACAATAATTTAATTCCAGTTTTTTTTTTTTATAGTTGTGGTGTCTTTTTAGCGGATTATTAACGCAGGAAAACGCGCTTCACCCTGGCGCAACTTCGACCTGGATGCTGTAATAAGTTTGACTCTTACTGATACAGCATGTATTGCGTCTCCACATACAAGAAAGATCTTTTCAATTGGAATGTGGAGACAACGGCTATAACACCTATTTCTTCTTGGTCCAGCCCTATTGAAACTGCAAGTTTGCTGGGCCTTCCTTTCCATACACTTTTGGTTCAAATGACTGAATTATTGTGTGGCGCATCCTTTCTTCTGTCTCCTTATATACCTGGTAAGCTGGTAAGCGTCAATCATCTGTCTGCTAGAATACCTAGGTTTCTAGGAATTTAACATAAACTGTTTGTTAAGTTCGTTCGTTCTTTTCTCTCCTTTATGGGGAACATAAGAAAACATCCCGTGGCAACTTTGAGCGAGGTGCTTTGACAGGCCTGCAGTATTCTCCAGTTTGCTTCTTTTTAGGCGACCATATCGGAGATGCGTAACATATAGTCGTACAGAACGTCGGTCTCGTGTTGTTGGTCCGCCAACATGTCTCCCCCTTTGCCGCTTGCAGGTGGGAATGCTATAATTCGTCTTGGCAGTAAAATCGCCTAAAAAAATGATACGATTTTTGCTTGAGAGTTGTTAACTGATGTCCGTTCGGAAGGCACTGGGGTAACAGGTGACAGGGGGATGTAGATGTTTTTATTTTCTAGATTCGCATCGCCTCACCGAACAGATACACATGCCTTGACGATTTCACAGCGGCTGATGCGGGTCAAAGAGATTGTATTGCACAAAATGAAGGGCAATGAATGCGACGCCGTCTCGAGTTCCTCTCGCGCGACCTTTTCCGTGGACGGTTAAGCCGGGTCAAGTTTGCCAGCTAAATTTTGCGAGCTTCTGCTATTAGGAGTCTTCGAACTGCCATTAGTGGGTTCTATCGATTATCCGGTTAGTCGAAGGCACATGGTTCTGAATCACCATCTGCTACCTTTTCAAGTACTTGTACATCGAGGACGAACTTTTATCGTACGCAAAGCCAGGCAACCTAATGTTAATAATACACAAATACATGTACATTAGAACGGGTCACGGGTATGGATGGATTTTTTTCATCAGGAGTATAGCAAAAACGTAATCTACATATGATTCTAAGAAAAATTGTTGAAGACAAACACCATCGCTGTAAGTCCGATTTCGAGTCCCCGACTTTTGCAAAATAGATATTTTGCCATATGAATGTAGGGTTTGGCCAAAAAATCTTCATAGCTTCTGATATAATTATAGGAAAAATATCAAATTTGGCTTACTTTAAAGGTATTTTACTTTAAAGGTATTTCAGAATCTGTATTAATATATATAGTGCTTATGAATTTTAGTAGAGATATCAGGCTTAAATTATGAGAAATTAGCCCAAAATGAACTTTTAACTACTATATTATCATTTTTAACAAATTTGTTATGGAATTTTTTTTTTCTTTACAGCTAAAATAAGTTCAGAACATTTCCAACAACTTTCACTCAGACAGTTTTTCTTTTTATACTCAGTTGAGCAGAGCTTACAGAGTATATTAACTTTGATTGGATAACGGTTGGTTGTACAGATATAAAGTAATCGAGATAGATATAGACTTCCATATATCAAAATAATCAGTATCGAAAAAAAATTCGATTGAGCTATGTCCGTCTGTCCGTCCGTCTGTAAACACGATAACTTGAGTAAATTTTGAGGTATCTTGATGAAATTTGGTATGTAGGTTCCTGGGCACTCAGGTGGGTTGACCTTATGACGCAGAATAGAAAATTAGTAAAATTTTGGACAATGGGCGTGGCACCGCCCACTTTTAAAAAAAGGTTATTTAAAAGTTTTGCAAGCTGTAATTTGGCAGTCGTTGAAGATATCAGGATGAAATTTGGCAGGAACATTACTCCTATTACTATATGTATGCTAAATAAAAATGAGCAAAATCGGATGACGAACACGCCCACTTTAAAAAAAATTTTTTTTTAAGTCAAATTTTAACAAAAAATTTAATATCTTTAGAGCATATAAGAAAATTATGTCAACATTCAACTCCAGTAATGATATGGTGCAACAAAATACAAAAATAAAAGAAAAATTCAAAATGGGCGTGGCTCCGCCCTTTTTCATTTAATTTGTCCAGAATACTTTTAATGCCATAAATCGAAAAAATATTTACCAATCCTTGTGAAATTTGGTAGGGGCATAGATTCTATGACAATAACTATTTTCTGTGAAAATGTGCGAAATCGGTTGAAGCCACGCCCAGTTTTTATACACAGTCGACCGTCTGTTCTTCCGCTCGGCCTTAACGGCCGATCGATATATCTTTACTAAACTTAGTTCACGTACTAAGATACTTGGCTTGGATATCATAAGTGGTTTCAGGCTCTGGATCAGGGACTGATATCAGTCTTAGACCGGCCATAGTGACGAATGTCACGCGTGATTAGTTATCACGTCCTGCACGAGGTGCCCCTGCTTCTACTGATAATGGCGGATCTAGAGAGGACAACTCGATAAAACCAGCACCCCTTGAGTCATTGTGCCGAGCTCAGGGGAGGGAGAGTCAAGATCGGTACACAACGGTGACGAACTGGACTGTTTTAGGACTTTGATTTCACATTACATTTTGACTTGATGACATTGGGCTGGTAGGTGCGGTATTCTGTCACTTTAGTAGGTCGGGGTGAAACCCTACCAACATGGCTGGTAGGCTAATGCTGCACCTGCCCACGTCCCGTTAAAACCGTGGCGGGCCTCAAGGTACGTTCCGGCTCCGTCGCCGTCAAGTTGGTGGTGTAGGTGCGGTTGAAGATTTTCCCGCTTCGCGTCCGGTCTGGCTCTGAACGCATTACTCATAAGGTAATGCGTCAACCCTCGCGTGGCCTCCCTGCGTAGCATAGATAACCACGAGATCGTTAAAGGGCGACTACACAATCGGCTCCGGATAGCGGCCTTGAGGGGGGACTTTTTTAGAATGGACAATACTAATACGAATCCGCCAAGGATGGGGTGCGGAAGAAGAGCGCTTTTGATGGAAATCCGTCAAATCAATCTTCAGCACTCTAAGGCGGCTTCCGCAAATTTGTTGCTCTGCCTTGAAAAAGGCGGAGTGGATATAGTCCTTGTCCAGGAGCCGTGGGTGAGTAGTAACGGCAGTAAGATTTCTGGATTAAGGACTGGAAAATTCAACACCTTGGTGCATGGGGAGGCAAGTAGGCCTAGATCCTGTGTACTTGTTAAAAAAGAGATTAAAGCTTTTATTCTCTCTAATTTCAGCAATGCTGACGTAACCACGGTCTGCCTCGAGCGAGGAAGTAATGAAATGTGGGTGGTCTCAGCGTACATGCCCCACGAGGACGTAGTGGGACCACCACCTGCGATACTGGGTGAAATCACCGCTGAAGCAAGGCGGAGAGGTGTTGGCGTGATCATCGGTGCCGATGCAAATGCCCATCATAGCATAGGAAGCTCGGATACCAACACTAGAGGTGAGTCTTTATTTACTTTTATTGTAGATGAGGGACTTTGTATATGTAATAGGGGGAATGACCCGACTTTTATTACTGCGTTAAGGGAGGAGGTCCTGGACCTCACCCTGGTTAGTAGAGAACTGGAAGGTCGGATATCTGGATGGAGGGTTCTCAACGAGCACTCCTTCTCTGATCACCGATATATTCAGTTCTCAGTGAACAAAGAACGTCCCGGTAAAATATCTTTTAGGAACCCTAAAAGTACTAACTGGGACTTGTATTGTAGGAAGCTGGGAGAGCTACTGCCTGCGGTGCCTATCATTAGTTCGGGCCTGTCCGAATCTGAGATAGACGTTCTGGTGGAAAACTTCACCTCGGCAAGCAATAGCGCCTTTCAGCTGTCCTGCCCATTGAAAACTTACAGGGGGAAGGGCAAGCCGCCCTGGTGGTCGGATTCTCTTGACGACCTAAGAGCGTCCAGTCGGCGGCTCTTCAACAGAGCCAGGAGGAGTAAATTACCCTCGGACTGGGAGCTCTATAAGGTGAGTCTGGGGATTTATAAATATGAAATAAGGATAGCCAAGCGAGATGCATGGCGAAGCTTCTGCGAAAACGTAGAAGGCTGCAATGAATCCGCGAGATTTAGAAAAATACTCTCTAGGAACCCCGCTCCTCTGGGGTATCTGAGAGATGATGGTGGGGACTGGTCGATGAGTAGCGAGGAGTCCCTAAGGCTTTTACTGGACAATCATTTTCCCGATGTCCCAGTTGCGCAGGGATCTTCGCCTGCATGGTCGGCGGTCGTTGGCCATGCAGAAGTGCCTGCCATTCCAATACGGGAAAGTCAGATAACCTGGGTTATAGGGTCGTTCAAGCCCTATAAGTCTCCGGGCCCGGATGGAATCATTCCTGCGCAGCTTCAAAGGTCTTTGGGGATTTCCTGCCGCTGGTTGGCCATCATATATACTAACTACCTCAGGCTTAACTATATCCCAAAGTCTTGGCACACGGTTAGGGTTATTTTCATTCCGAAGGCCGGCAGAAGCTCTCATGTATCACCTAAGGATTTCAGGCCAATCAGTCTCTCGTCGTTTCTTCTTAAGACGTTTGAGCGGTTGATTGACCTGTACCTACGGGAAAGGATACCTCGGGGGTTACTGTCGGCTTCACAACATGCGTACTGCAAGGGCA
Source organism: Eurosta solidaginis (assembly GCF_040869045.1). NCBI lineage: Eukaryota > Metazoa > Arthropoda > Insecta > Diptera > Tephritidae > Eurosta > Eurosta solidaginis. The sequence continues at coordinate 201,872,346 of NC_090323.1, read as the reverse complement.
GATCGACGGAAACGGCTCTCCATTCGATTGTAAAGCAAATAGAGGGGTCCCTAGAACACAAAGAGTATGCTCTGGGTGCCTTTCTAGACATCGAGGGAGCTTTTAACAATGTCTTACCGGGGTCAATCGAAAGAGCTCTGGTGGGTTTAGGAGTCGAGGCGGCTCTGGTTGAATTTATTAGCAAACTTCTATGCGGCAGAATTGTCGCAGCGGAGTGGGGAGGGGCCATAATTAAGAGGAAGGTGTGCAGGGGCACGCCACAGGGGGGTGTCCTATCTCCTCTCCTCTGGGTTGTGCTAGTCAACGAGCTTCTTGTGGAGCTGGAAGCCAATGGTTGTCGGGTGGTTGCCTATGCAGATGACCTCGCTATCCTAGTCAGAGGCAAATTTCTGGGCGCCCTGCGCGATGTTCTTCAGGGCTACCTGGATACTGTGGCTAGGTGGGCTGAATCATGTGGGTTGGCGGTCAACCCGGGAAAAACGGAATTGGTCCTTTTCACAAGAAGATATAAGGTGCCCGATTTCAGAACTCCCTCGATTGGAGGGGTACCGTTGGTACTTTCTGATAGGGTTAAATATTTGGGGATTGTTTTGGACAAGAAACTGTCCTGGAGACCCAATGTGGAAGATCGGGCCAGGAAGGCCGCCATTGCCTTGTACTGCTGCAGAGGAGCTATCGGAAAGAGATGGGGACTCTCGCCAAGAATAGTACACTGGCTTTATGAGATGGTGGTCAAACCGTTTCTGCTATATGGGGTGCTGGTCTGGTGGAAAGCACTGGACACGGCGAGCACCTCCAAAATGTTAGTGTCAGTGCAACGGACGGCGCTGATCGGTATCAGTGGCGCTCTCAGAACAACGCCTACCTTGGCACTGAACGTCATGCTGAACATATACCCAGTAGATATTGCGGGAAAGGCGGCCGCGGCAAGGTCGTTGGTCAGGCTTCGTGATATGGGATATAGACTTTCTGACCGCGGAAACTCTAGCCTTCTTACCAGTTTCGACTTCATCCCGGACAGAACGGACTACTGTATGCCGATAACAGCTCCCTATACAACCTTCACCCCAGTTATTCCAGAGAGAGAGGATTGGGGAAGAGGAATTATCTGGGGCATGGGACCGGTTAACTTGTTCACGGATGGGTCAAAGCTGGATGGAAAGGTTGGTGGGGGGTCTTTTGTCAAGAGCTAAATTTAAGCCGCAAGTTTAAGTTGGCTGATCACTGCAGTGTATTCCAAGCGGAAATTGCTGCGATTAAGGATGCGGTGGATGGAATGCTATCCAGTGCTACCACTGTTAGGGAATTTAACATCTACTCTGATAGCCAATCGGCTATCAAGGCCTTGAGCTCAACTACAGTGCGATCGAGGGTGGTCTGGGAGTGCCTGACCTCGCTTGCGATTGCATCGAATTATTTTACAATTAAGATTATCTGGGTCCCGGGCCATAGTGATACCCGGGTAACTGTCAAGCGGATCTCTTAGCCCGCATCGGTACAACTGAACCGGATGAAGATGGCTGTAGGGACTTCGGGATCCCGCTGGCCACCTGTGGATTGCTCCTCCATAGCTGGGCCTCGAATCAGCTCAGCAAACGTTGGGCGGATACCACGTCTTGCAGGGTAGCAAGATCTTTCTGGCCGAAAGTGGATGGCAGGAGGTCTGCTGAAATAATTGGGTTCACTAAGGCTCACCTATCAATGGTCATTGGGGTTTTGACAGGGCACTGTCCCATGGGTATCCATGCGGTACGTCTCAATATACTGGAAACTCCATCCTGCTGCAGCTGTATGGAGGATGATGAGGTGGAATCACCAAATCACTTTATGCTTGATTGTCCAGCTTTAGCCAGAATTAGGCGAAGTACTTCGGTCGCGACTCACTTGGATCTCCCGAGGATATATCCAAAGTTGAGATCGGTATCATTCGGAGCTTTATCGTTGCTACCCAACGATTCTCTAAGTAGCTGGATCTAGGTCACCGTTATTTTTGGTGTATGTGGTATCACAACGGACTTTCGTGTTGTCCAAGTGAGCTATCCTTATCAGGGCAGCTACCACCTAACCTATCCTATCCTAGTTCACGTACTTATCTGAACTCACTTTATATTGGTATAAAAATGGCCGAAATCCGACTATGACCACGCCCACTTTTTCGATATCGAATATTACGAAAAATAAAAAAATGCTATAATTCTATACCAAATATGAAAAAAGCAATGAAAAAATACTCATTACCACCTTTCGTTTGATAACCATGTCATACAAGCACATTCCAGGGTTACCCTAGGTTCATTTTCCTACATGGCGATTTTCCCGCAATTTGTCTCCAAAGCTCTCAGCTGAGTATGTAATGTTCGGTTACACCCGAACTTAGCCTTCCTTACTTGTTTTGAATTATTTTTTATGAAAATCTGTTTAGCTTCTGCTATTAGGAGTCTTCGAATTGTCATTAGTGGGTTCTATGGATTATCCGGCTAGTCGAAGGCACATGGTTCTGAATCACCATCTGCTACCTTTTCAAGTACTTGTACATCGAGGACCAACTTTTATCGTACGCAAGGCCAAGCAACCTAATGTTAATAATACACAAATACATGTGCATATACTTATTTGTATGTGGTTGTAGATAAGTACAATATTATTGCGTTGGGTAGGCTGAAGTGAAATTACTACTCGTATTGTAAAGTTGAGTTATGGATTTTTAAATGTAAGCAGATTCTTCTTCAAATGAAATGTGGCACGGTTCGTTGATTGGTTGGTAGGGCAACAATTGTAAAGAATCAAGACTGCCGTTGCTTTTTAATGCACTTACAATTTGTACTACTTAAGTGTTTTTGTGAATTACCTACATAATTTCATAATTATATCTATAGTATTACATATGTATGTAGTTACCTGCCGTCATATGAGACTGGTCGCTAAAAAACTTGTATAGGTACAAAATGATAAAGGAAAGGCAAAATCTTTTTCCGAAGAAGAAATAGGAAAGATAAAGGTGTAACGACCTTAACAGTTAAAGTTTAATTACTAACAATAATATAACTCTGACGACTTTCAGAGCAGAGTCACATTTGCTTTCTTTTCAACTAAGGTAGCAAAGTGAGCTGTTTCAAAGATTCAAGAGGTCAAACTAATCATCCCCGCAATACTCGGACTACTCCCCAACGTATAGGATTCACATGCGGGCTGTATACGCGAATGCCTTACGTCTTGCAAAGCGTGTTTAATCGATCCAAAGTCTTTCTTTATCACAACCATTGCACATATCGGATCAGCTTGCTGGTTGCATGACACCGCACTTACGTTTCTATCTCGATAGATGGAGTCTATCTGATGGAGCACACTCAACTATGTGTACACAAAGAAAGTGCCCTGGACAAATTAATGAAATACTTAGGACGTATTGCTAATCCTCGTACATACCTCTATCCGAAAGGTGTGCGTTGTGTCATCTAAAAACAGGATCGTGACACATTGTTGCTTTTGTTGTTTCTTATCGCGCGCCAGTTCTACACTTCGTAAACGACAATTTGCACTTAAATTACTTAAACGAAAACGTTCAAGCATTGCAATTATCCATGGCAATTGGAAGAGCAATTCAGTTTCTCCAAATCAAATATATATTAAAAATGTTGTATTGGTCTATGTCTTAAGTATTTCTTACAATTAGTGTTATTTTCTGATATTTAATTTCTTCTTTGTTAAAGAAATGGTCAGTCACTGTTTGTTTATGTTGTTTTTTTGTTTGGCTGGTTTATAATTTTATTGCAAGCCGATATATACTTATGTAATATATATGTGTATGTTTGTATGCAATCGACTTGGTAATTTATAGACGACCTTCTTCTTCGTTGGTGAGCGACGTTAATTGTGACGGACGTTGTATTGATCGCTGATTGGATGGATTCATGTGATGGATCGTGTTTATTCTGTAACCAAAAAAAAAAAAAACAGATTTTTAAAAATAAATAAATTAACCACTTATTATACTTATAAATAAAGTAAAGGTGTCTAAGTTCGGGTGTAACCGAACATTATATACTCAGCGTGAGCTTCAATTGCACATTTCATTTCAGATAAATTACTTTTCTACATAACACGTGGCACCGCTCGTTTAACAAAAAATGTCTCCCCATTTCCTCTTAAAATAAAACTTGATAAGTGAAATATCATTGATTCAAAACTATTTTTCGCTAAGTTATAGCTTATTATTCTAGTCTACGACCCTTTTAAATTTGTTTTATATAAAAGTGGGCGTGGTCTTTAACCGATCTCGTCCATTTTTACTAGAAATATTTTCTACTATAGGGAAAATTTGTGTACCCAATTTTATTACGATCCGTTAATTTTTCTTCGAGTTATGGCTCCCGAAACATAGAAAATTGCTAGGTCATAAAAGGGGGCGGTGACACGCCCATTTTTTTAAATTTGAAGTTTTTCCTATTTATTGTTATAAATCGACTTGGAAAATGAAATACCAGTGATATAAAGATCTTTTCTGCAAAGATATATCTTATTTTATTCGTCCACGCCCCTTTTAAAAATCTTTTATATAAAAGTGGGCGTGGTCCTTAACCGATTTCGTTAATTTTCTTCAAATCATTCCTTGTAGTAAAGGCAATCTCTCTGCCGAATTTTGTTACGATAGATTTAACGATTTTCGATTTATGATTAATAATATTTGTAAAATTGATTTTATCACAAGTGGGCGGTGCCACACCTATTTTAAAGTTTTTTTTTCAAATTTTTATCAAGTCTCAATATCATTCCGCACGTCAAATTTCAACATTCTAGGTGTATTATTTAATAAATAATCAGGTTTTTTGTGTTTTCCATAATGTTATATATATAAAAAGTGGGCGTGGTTATCTTCAGATTTCGCTCATTTTCAATCTATTCTGGGTCCAGATAAGCTTGTGTACCAAATTTGGTGAAGATACCTCAATATTTACTCAAGTTATCGTGTTAACGGACGGACGGACATGGCTCAATCAATTTTTTTTTTTTCGACACAGATGATTTTGATATATGGAAGTCTATATCTATCTCGATTCCTTTATACCTGTACAACCAACCATTATCCAATCAAAGTTAATATAATCTGTGCACAAACAAAGCACGTTAGGTATAATTATACGTTGTAGGACTTAGGAAGCGTGTTCCAGTGAGCTCTGGACCAAGTTGAAATCCCTTCGGAACTATCCAGATCAGTTCTATGAGAGTTGGCAGCACTCAACTCATGTGTATAAATAATACGGTGCCTGTTATTTACCAAATTTTTTCTCCGAACCACCCCTAAATTTCAAACCAATCATCAAACTAAAAAATAGTATTATTTAAAAAAAAAAAATAGTATTATTACTTATGTAAAATATACAGCAAATGGATAATATCTGAATCACTATTATCGCGAGTTTTATTTTCACCCGAAATTATTCATAGTTTTTGTTCACCCTATCGCAAAGGGTGGCGAACAAATTTTTCATGTTCGAAAAAGATTTCGCCTTATTGGCAACTCTTTGTTCGGGCGAAATGAACAGCGGGCGAAATGAACAGCGGGCGAACGAAAGAAAATCAAAATGTGAGTAATTTGTTTTTGCATATTGATATTCTTATAATTTTATTTACGTTTATTATTAGCACTAAATCAATAAATAATGCGCAATCAGAAATGCTACTTGAAAAAATTATGCAAAATCCCGACATTGCAAGAGGGTTTTCAAAAGAAAATCGGGAAAAAGTCGTGGACTTCTGGAAGCAGCTAAATTTATGTTTAAATAGCCTGGGTCCCCCCATTAAGAGTGAAGCTGCGTGGAAAAAAGTAAAACTCCTTTATTGCTAAGTATGTAAACTCAATTTTTTATGACAACGTATTTTTTTTCTAGGTATAGAATGACAAAAAAGATATGTACGGAAGAAGGCGTCAAAAAATGCTATTTACGCGAGAAGGACAGGAGGCGGCCCCAACAAAACACAAAAACTTTCGACTGCAAAAGAGGCAATATACCAACTGCTGGATTTAAAAGATTCAGTTGAAGGTTTTCAAGACTCACATAGCTACGGAGTATCTTCAAAAAAGGCCAAAACGAGTTCTCCAATGGAAATAGTATCGAACATTGTACTATGTGAAGTTCCCGAAATTGCCGATAGGCGAAAAAAGTTCACCCGAACAAAAAAAGCGAAGGCGAACAATTTTCCGCGCGAACTTCACGATAAGGGTGAATATGTGTAGCTTAATATTTGAGAAACTTTTTTTCCGTGAAGCGAAACAGTGGCCTACCTACTCCAAAAAATTGTATTTATGGTGCGATTTGCTTGAAATTCGGTAGAGGGTTCAATTTTCGACTAGCTTAGCAATTAAGACACTTTTCTTTCCGGCAAGTGAACCTGTGACCGAATTATTGTAAAAAAATTGAATTGCGGTGCGAATTGCTTGCAACGGCACCTTCTTAGCTAGCTTTTTTTTCCGGGATGTGAACCAGAAACCAGCCACTTGATAAAAAAAAAAAACTAATTTATGGTGAGATTTTTTTTAAATTCAATACAATACAATTTGACCAAGTTAGTATATGAAAAACTTTTCATTCTGGGAAGTGGACCAGGGGCCAACCTATTGTAGTAAATCGTATCAACGCTGCGCTTTAGCTGAGATTAAAAAAACTTGGCGCGATTTTCCTTCGAGGAGATTTAGGATTTAGGCCGAGCTTCTCTTCAAAATTGGCGGGATGGGACCTAAATATTTTAAGCCGACACTGAACGGCATCTGTAAGGCAGATGAAATACACTTAGACTGTTTGCCAAATCACTTCCGAGGGGCGACACCTATTATAACATTTTTTTTAATGTTACCTTGCCTCGGAGGTGAACCCAGGACCCTCGTTGTCGGAGCCGGAGCACGGTACCATCACACCACGGCCGCCGAGATTTACCTTGCTTAATATTTGATAAAGTTTTCTTTCCACGAAGTGGAACAGTGACCGACCTATTCGAAAAAACGCGATTTATAGAGCGATTTGCTTGAAATTTAGTACAGTGTTTCCTCTTCGACAAGCTTAATAGTTGGGACTCTTTCTTTCTGTAGACTAGGGTCCTACCCATTTGTTCGAAATTTATTATTTAGGCAGCCTTTCGAATAGGTAAGTTTTATTATAAAATCTGCTGATAACTTTATAGCTTAAGATCGTAGATGGTATGTAAGTGGATGTAGACCAGGCTGGCCTTAGAATTTGTTTTCAAATTGGATGTGTTAGTAAGGGGTTTGATAAAGGGTGGTGGTTAAGAAGAAGAGCGAGGGGAAAGGAAGATTTATACGAAAAGCCACATGTAGAAAAAGCGAAACAGGAAAATAAGAGAGATAGGAGTACTAATCGTAGAGGGGTGAAAAAGGAAGGGAAAAGGAAGAAAAACAGAGAGGGTTGGAAATAAAGTGGGTGTAGTAAATGTTGTTAATAATGGGGAAAGAGCGAGAGGAAAATAGAAATAAGAGGAAGCAAAAGAAGGGAAAGAGATGAAAAAAATATAGGAACCAGCAATTTTCGGGGAAGAACAAAGCTGTCCGGTACTCTAGTTTTCCAAATAAAATTATATGGGATTTCGCACTTACGCATATCTAAATATGTATATGAAAACAGCGATCAACTCAAAAAAATTAAAAAACTTATTCACTCTAATTAGTGGAGGTATTCTTCCATCAAGTATACAGTTCTGTAGGTTTTGAAATTGGAAGCCCGGTGGTACTCCTAAATTCAAACTTTCAGATCTTTTTGTTAGCTTTATTTAAATCTAAGTTTTCCGTCTCCGTTTAATAACACGCCAACCCTTTCCCCACCAAGTGTTGTTCAGATGCCACCTGATACTCGATACCTGTACTCATTTAAAAGGATAGAGGAGAGTAATTTATACCAAAAAATATCGAGGAGAAGTTTTCGATAACTACTCGTGTAATCTTAGTAAAACTTATGAACTACTTACATATTAAAATAACATTGGATTATGATGGACGTAATAATTACTTTCAAAATTAGGTTCCGGATTCCTAATGCTGTAATTATTACTTAACAGCAAAACTACTTTAGATTTCTTACTTTCATTCTAAATTTTATGTGAGTTCATTCTAAATTTTATGTAGTATAATCTACAGCTTACTTTGGATTTAACGTTTTTTTTGTCTATGTAATTATTAAATTAAAGTGGAGATCGCATTTTCTAATTTATTTATTTTTTTTCAATTTATTTATGAGCGGAACGAAATAATCTCAAAATTGAAAATTTTTTGGGGCATTTTTATATATGAAATGAACATTGCCAAATGTTTCTTAAAATATAATTTGGCGGAAATTGTCAGGGCAGTTAGAAAAATACAGAAGACATGATTTGACACGGGTAACCGATACTTACTGTGCCCACGTACTCGATACCTTAGAACGTACTCGTGCGAGGTAATCGACTACGAAAAATAATTGGTACTTGAGAAAAGTACTCGTAGTTCCTCGTATCGGAACAACACTATCACCACCCTTACCTCATTCACGTAGGTATTTTCTAAACCTAACGGCGCTGGCGATAGCAAATAAAAATTTGCGAGCGATTGAGAATATAAGTATATTTGAAATATGTATTTTTCTTTTAGCGTGTTTAGAGGCTAATCTTTTAATAATATTTATTTGTTTACATGTCTTTTTACAATGTCTATTTTTAGTTTGTTATATTTTTTTTGCATCTACTTCAGATTGGCTATAATTTTGAATTTGCTCCTGAACTCATAGTGTTAATTTTTTACGTCAGAAAAGCCACATTATAGCCAAGCATATACATATATTTGTATGTATGTATTAGAGATATACGCCGCCGATTTTAGTCGCTTTTCGCACGCCGCCGCGGAATGTCAAAAATATCGGCGCGGCGGCGGCGGCGTCCGGCGCGGTACTATATTCTCTACTCATTTAAGACTGTTTAGGCCATTTATTGAATAACAACTTTCCTAAATACTTTTTTTTTCATTTCGTTTCGTTTATTAACGTTAAAAACGTCAAATTAACGAAATGATTTCGTTTCGTTTTCTGCCATATCAAAACGAAATCAAATCGTTTATGTTGATTATTAATTTCAAGCTATGCTGGCAAAGCTGATTGATGGCGGAGTCATTAAAGGTGAAAGCATTAGCCAAGCTGATTGCAACTTTTCTCATGAATTTTGACAGTACGAACATTTCTCAGAGTATTTTTGACATTACCACCAACGAATTACACAAACAAATTACATGGAGTTTGTGTGTATGTCCGCTCGCTGTTGCCACCTTACGGCTTCACCATGGCTATGGCATTGCCAGCACAATTCAAAACATACAGTATCACGTTTTTGTTAACGTTTTTAACGTTAACGAAGCTTTTCGTTTCGGTTAAAAACGAGATATAATTTATCTTGATAATTTCTTTATCGATAATATTTCGAAGTGTTTCAACGGAAACGGTGGAAATTTTTTGATAAACGATTAGCTTAACGTTAAGGTGCATCCTTGGTCGTGTGTATGGTTTAAGTATAAAATAGTTTCACCATATATTAAGCGCAAGGGATGTTTCGTAACGTTAATTGTAACGTTTACCAAAAAAACCAATCGTTTCTGTTGAAACGATTCAGATTTTTAACGTCTAGGTTATAAACGAAATAATATTTAGTTTTATAACATAAACGAAGTCCAATCGCTGATTTTGAACACACGAGCAGCAGTAGCAGGTAGCTACCCCGTGAGACACTCGCGCACAACCAAGACATGATTACTTTCAAAACTTTCTCATACCATTGTCCATTAGCATGTATGGCATGCAAGCACAAAAACATACGAACGCGGCTCGGCTGCTAAAACAGCAACAAACACAAAGATTTATTTTGAACGACGCGATTGAGTTTGTTACGCTAATTTAGTGTTTAAACGAAACGAAATTATTTTGATAAGTTATATTTGCGCTTAAACGAAACGAATTAGATTTGAATTGTTTGTTAAGCATCTCTGATTGAGCGCCTTTCATCCGCTGAAGTAGATTTCTACTACTAGGAACTACTGTTTTTAACGCGCTTTTATTAGCTTGGCCTGTACGTAACGGAATTTTTGAGCTTAATTTTCACCGGTTTCTAGAAGTCTGATTAATTTGAAACTTTGCATACGTATCAGGGACCGATGACAATGCATTAATGTGGTGGTGTGGTGACATAAGGTCAACGGACATAAGGTCAATTGGCCTTATTACCACTTTGAATGGCTATAAGTTTGATTGAAACTTTGCACACGTATCAAGACTCAATGACAATGCATTAATGTGATGGAGCGGTGACATAAGGTCAACGGCCATAAGGTCAATTGGCCTTATTAGCACTTTGAACGGCCATAAGTTTGATTGAAACTTTGCACACGTATCAAGGCTCGATGACAATGCATTAATGTGATGGTGTGGTGACATAAGGTCAACGGCCATAAGGTCAATTGGCGTTATTACCACTTTTAAAGGCCATAAGTTTGATTGAAACTTTGCAAACGTATCAAGGCTCGATGACAATGCGTTAATGTGATGGTGCGGTGACATAAGGTCAATTGGATTTATTACCACTTTGAATGGCCATTAGTTTGATTGAAACTTTGCACACGTATCAAGGCTCGATGTAATGCATTAATGTGATGGTGTGGTGACATAAGGTCAACGGCCATAAGGTCAATTGGCGTTATTACCACTTTTAGAGGCCATAAGTTTGATTGAAACTTTGCACACGTATCAAGGCTCGATGACAATGCATTAATGTGATGGTGTGGTGACATAAGGTCAACGGCCATAAGGTCAATTGGCGTTATTACCACTTTTAAAGGCCATAAGTTTGATTGAAACTTTGCAAACGTATCAAGGCTCGATGACAATGCGTTAATGTGATGGTGCGGTGACATAAGGTCAATTGGATTTATTACCACTTTGAATGGCCATTAGTTTGATTGAAACTTTGCACACGTATCAAGGCTCGATGTAATGCATTAATGTGATGGTGTGGTGACATAAGGTCAACGGCCATAAGGTCAATTGGCGTTATTACCACTTTTAAAGGCCATAAGTTTGATTGAAACTTTGCACACGTATCAAGGCTCGATGACAATGCGTTAATGTGATGGTGCGGTGACATAAGGTCAATTGGATTTATTACCACTTTGAATGGCCATTAGTTTGATTGAAACTTTGCACACGTATCAAGGCTCGATGTAATGCATTAATGTGATGGTGTGGTGACATAAGGTCAACGGCCATAAGGTCAATTGGCGTTATTACCACTTTTAAAGGCCATAAGTTTGATTGAAACTTTGCAAACGTATCAAGGCTCGATGACAATGCGTTAATGTGATGGTGCGGTGACATAAGGTCAATTGGATTTATTACCACTTTGAATGGCCATTAGTTTGATTGAAACTTTGCACACGTATCAAGGCTCGATGTAATGCATTAATGTGATGGTGTGGTGACATAAGGTCAACGGCCATAAGGTCAATTGGCGTTATTACCACTTTTAAAGGCCATAAGTTTGATTGAAACTTTGCACACGTATCAAGGCTCGATGACAATGCGTTAATGTGATGGTGCGGTGACATAAGGTCAATTGGATTTATTACCACTTTGAATGGCCATTAGTTTGATTGAAACTTTGCACACGTATCAAGGCTCGATGTAATGCATTAATGTGATGGTGTGGTGACATAAGGTCAACGGCCATAAGGTCAATTGGCGTTATTACCACTTTTAAAGGCCATAAGTTTGATTGAAACTTTGCACACGTATCAAGGCTCGATGACAATGCATTAATGTGATGGTGCGGTGACATAAGGTCAACGGCCATAAGGTCAATTGGCCTTATTAGCACTTTGAATGGCCATAAGTTTGATTGAAACTTTGCACACGTATCAAGGCTCGATGACAATGCATTAATGTGATGGTGTGGTGACATAAGGTCAACGGCCATAAGGTCAATTGGCGTTATTACCACTTTTAAAGGCCATAAGTTTGATTGAAACTTTGCAAACGTATCAAGGCTCGATGACAATGCGTTAATGTGATGGTGCGGTGACATAAGGTCAATTGGATTTATTACCACTTTGAATGGCCATTAGTTTGATTGAAACTTTGCACACGTATCAAGGCTCGATGTAATGCATTAATGTGATGGTGTGGTGACATAAGGTCAACGGCCATAACGTCAATTGGCGTTATTACCACTTTTAGAGGCCATAAGTTTGATTGAAACTTTGCACACGTATCAAGGCTCGATGACAATGCATTAATGTGATGGTGTGGTGACATAAGGTCAACGGCCATAAGGTCAATTGGCGTTATTACCACTTTTAAAGGCCATAAGTTTGATTGAAACTTTGCACACGTATCAAGGCTCGATGACAATGCATTAATGTGATGGTGTGGTGACATAAGGTCAACGGCCATAAGGTCAATTGGCGTTATTACCACTTTTAAAGGCCATAAGTTTGATTGAAACTTTGCACACGTATCAAGGCTCGATGACAATGCGTTAATGTGATGGTGTGGTGACATAAGGTCAACGGCCATAAGGTCAATTGGCCTTATTGCCACTTTGAATGGCCATAAGTTTGAGTGAAACTTTGCACACGTATCAAGGCTCGATGACAATGAAATAATGTGATGGTGGGGTGACATAAGGTTAACGGACATAAGGTCAATTGAACTTATGACCACCCTAAATGGCCATAGATTTGAAACCTTGCACATAATGCGAAAAACGCATTCCTTTATTAATGATAGAAGTGGATGCATGGCACATCTACGAAAGAGCATGCTGGAGCCCTTTTTAACACGCTTTTATTAGCTTGGCCTGTATCTATCTATGTATCCATGTATGTATGCAACGGAATCTGGAGTGGAGCCGAGAGCCCCGGTAATGCAGAGCTCCGAACTCCGTTTCACCTTTTGAAGCATTTTAAGATAGGCCAAGGCACCATAAGAAGAATCAGGCGCACAATGGCTGGTCACCTTAGGGGAGAATCCCCGGGAGGTGCCAATTGCCCTCTTGCAGGTGAACAGCTCTGTTGCTGCCTTCTTGGATCGCTCCACTATATGGCCACTCCATAATAGCTTCCTATCCAGAATGACTCCCAAAAACTTGACTTGATCGCTAAACGCTAAGAACGTACCCCCAATTCTTGGCTGTGTAAGATTTGGTACTTTGCACCTCCTCGTGAAGAGGACAAGCTCGGTTTTATCCGGGTTGACTTCCAAACCTGTGGCGGGGTGGAGCAGCTCCAGGATGTCAGCTGGGTCCGTTGGCGTCACTGGAGCCCAGGCTCTAGCCCTGATATCACGCGCCTCCACTACCTTGAGGCGCGCGCCCGGATATACCACCCCTATCAGCGTGACGGCGGCCCTTTTTGCGAATATCTCGAAAACTAAATGAAAACCTAAATTATCTTTTGTGGCCCTAAAAAGCACCTAAATAGCTCCTAATTTTGATATATTTTTATTTAAAATAAAATGAAATTTAAATTGTGGGTGTGGACCCTAAAAAGCACCTAAATAGCTCCTAATTTTGATATATTTTTTATTTAAAATAAAATGAAATTTAAATTGTGGGTGTGCCAGCTTGACGTTAAGCAAGCAGACCCACACTTTTTTGCGAATATCTCGAAAACGAAATGAAAACCTAAATTATATTTTGTGACCCTAAAAAGCAACTAAATAGCTCCTAATTTTGATATATTTTTTATTTAAAATAAAATGAAATTTAAGTTGTGGGTCTGCTAGCTTGACGTTAAGCAAGCAGACCCACACTTTTTTGCGAATATCTCGAAAACCAAATGAGCACCTAAATTATCTTTTGTGGGCCTAAAAGCACCTAAAATGCACTTAATTCTCAAACAACTTAAACTTATTTTTGAGCACTTGGGTCTGCCAGCTTTACGCACGTCAAAAAATAAACTTTTAGCAGGTCGATGTCTGCACACTGAAGATATTTCAAAAAAATTTATTGGAGAGGTCGTTATTAGATCCCTCAACCCAAATCAGCATGTTTTTTTAATTTTTGCCTGTATGTATGTTTGTACTCGCATCACGAGGGCTTTGGCACATTTTTAAAATTTTTGAGATATCTATCTTAACCCGTTTCCGAGGCATAGTCCAAAATGTGTTTCAGGAGGATTACATATTAGAGCTTACGATTTCTTCTCGAACACAAGCGAGATTTTCGAGACCATAGGAATGGAGAACTCGACTTCTCGCGAGATTCTCGTGTCTCGAAGTACTCGTAAATCTCGCGACATAAAATTAATTGCTGTATGGACAGTATTTATACACTTGTTTTTATTACATATTTATTATACATATAATTTTGTTCGCAATATTTTATTTTTTTTTTTAACGAGACATCGATAACACGGCTTCTCGCGAAATTCCCGAATCCCGAAATACTCGTAATACTCGCGAGCTTCTCGACTTTCAATTCAGTCGCTGAATTGGCAGTATGCTATACATTTCGGTGTTTTTTAGTTGTGGTTTTGTGGAAATTTTCGCTTGTGCCCCAGAAGAAATCGTAAGCTCTATATAAAACAGCCAATGAATCGATTAAATTGAATGTCGAGAAGCTTGTGAGTATTATGAGTATTTCGAGATTCGAGAATCTCGCGAGAATTGAAAGTCGAGAAGCTCGCGAGCCTTACGAGTAATTCGAGATTCGAGAATCTCGCGAGAAGGCGAGACTCGTGAGAAATCTCTTCTCGAACAAGTTCGAGAAATCGTACGCTCTAATACATATAATGAAATTCTAACAGGTCGATGTCTGTACATTGAAGATATTTCAGAAAAGTTGATAGGAGATGTCCTTCTTTGACCCCCTGAGCCCATATCAGAAGTTTTCAAAATGTTTGTCTATCTATCTGTATGTTTGTACTCGCATCACTCAGAAACTACTGCATAGAATTGAGTGCACCTTACACTGTTGCATCCGACGAGGTCTAACTTAAATTTTACGATACATTTTAAACCCCCAGATTTCTAGAGTGTTTAAACCCAAAACATTGACCCGGGTATTTTTCAAATGCATTTTGACAATATGGATACCTAATGAAAGCTACTGATGAGGACATTTATAAATTTCTAAGATATCATAACCCGTTTCCGATATATGGGCCAAAATATTGTTCAGGGGTACTATTATAAATAAAACTATAAATGAGGTCGCTACATTAGTACCCCGGAAGCGGTTTCGATATTACTTGGCTTTCGTATCCAACAACAAAATCCTTCAGTAATGCAACACGGCACAAAAACTTAAGAGAATATACCGTCCAACGCTTTTATTTAATTGTCTGATCAACGCCCTAGATTGATGAGGAGTGTGATGACTAGTACCTAGGACCTACCTAATTATTTTTAAGCTTTTAGTATTATTATTACTTCATGTAAGTATTGTTTCCAATAAAACCATTTAACTTAAACATTTTTTTTTTATCTTTTTTTACTGTATGACCGTGTCAGTAAAAATTGGTTACAATAACAAGTGCCTAACGTATGGCAAGCCTAGCTATAGGGCTTATTTTTGTTTTAATTATTGTATATATGTATGTTTGTTTTTCTGTGACGATTTTCGCCTCCAAATGTGTAATTTTATTAGAAACAAAGTACATAATCATAATTTCCTTTTGGCATTAAGCCGAAAATACAAAGATGATGTTTTATTTTCGTAGAACGACGCAGCCACAAATAGTAAAAAACAAAAATAGTTGTCATAGCAAGAACGTCACCTTTGCCTTGAAATTCTGCAATTTGCAATTATGTCCAAGGAAAATTACTGGTACAAACTTAAAATTTAAGTATTTTTAGAACATAGCTTTTTAATTATTCTGGGAAATGTGATATTTTTTGATTAAACTAGCTTTTTCGCTTGTAGTATACGGGTAATACTTACATCCGGCGCCTGATTTGCGAATAGTCCGTTTACGTCTTTTACGTTTAGTATGAAGGCGGGGATGTTCAGCGAGAGACTCCGCACTAACGCGAATCCTCCCATTCTATTTTAGGGCACCGATCAGCCTATACTGCCGACGACTACCCCTAGAGATGCAACCAGCCGCTGTTCAGGTAAATCCAAAGAGTATCCTAAATCAGCGACGCTCACATTTTCCCAACTTCGCTTTGGTACGCGCTCCAACGCCTATTGCCGCTGTGGTCACCCAGCTTTCCGGCCGGTGCCACCGCTGTCATACCGTCACACGTTTGTTGCAGTCAGGAAGCTGTCCGTCGTTACAACGACCGTTTCCCGCTGGTTACCATACCGCCGTTGCCAAAGTGGTCTCTCCGTCACTACGACGAACATTTGCTATCCGCCACCGTACCGCGTTCAGCCGTTGCCGCGCTGATACACTCCATCGCCTCATTTCCCCAACTGTCGGCAGTATGCAGACTGTACAGTGTGCGTGTGTGCATTCGGCAGTGCGCACAGTGTTTTTATTTAGAGGGGGTTTGTGGGACCTCTGATTGACCCTGTTGTTGTTGTTGTAACGATAAAGACTCTTCCCGAAGGATTTGGGGATTCTTATCGATGTTGAAAGTCCTTTGCCGGATATACATAGATCCGGTATGTTCCGGTAATAAACACCATTAAAGTACTAGCCCGACTATCTCGGGAACGATTTAATATGACCACATTGAACCTTCTTGATCATCCCGCCCCCTTCATATTTGGAACAGGATTCGCCTCGCATAGGTGATGTTGACAATTGGGTTGCGGAAGCTATGCATTGCGCTTATCAACCCCTTCAATCCCTCTGATTGGCCCTGGATTCATTGAGTGCTTCCTAAGCCTTCGAAAAAACCAAACCCATAGTCCTATCTCAGCTGCCGATTCGAAAACGTTTTAACTCAGAAATGATATCAATAACATCAGTTTCAAATTCATCGAGACAAAAAATTTAACTCAGAAAAACACTATTAACGATCCCTGATTTATACAACGGGCCAAATAAGTAATGAACCGCTTGGAAAGGTACAAAAAATAAACAGAAAAGAAGAATACAAATAAAGAAAACTAGCTCAGCAAGGTTGACCTCATTTCTATGGCAAAATATGATTATAATCATAATGAAACTGTTGTACCTACTTAAACTACATACATACATACGTACTTAATATATATTTATTCGACCCCAAGACACAGCATTAATAATAAGTCCGTATGTACTTGTATGTAGATCACAATTCCGCCGGAAACTGAATATTTTTGTAGCGGTAGATCCACTTTAGCAACAAAGGCATTTTAAAATAAATAAGAATAAAAATAGACAAATTACGGTCAACGAACCACAAGCTTTTTACTGCTAGCAAACCAATGTAATTTTCAAGTATTGTGTAGTGTTTTGTTACATTGTACACCCCCACCACCCCACCATACAATGTTCTGGAGCACAATAGCAAATGGGACACAATAGGGAATTTAGCGAAAAGTCGGAGCTGTAGGGTTTATTTTTATTCCCACCACAAACAAATTCGACCAGAGAAGCTTAAAATTCTAAGCAACATACATCATAGCTTTCTATAGCCCCTTCCTATCCTTGGAGATTTTACGAACCTCAAGCCTTCGAAGCAAAAGCAAAAGAGCTAGTGCTGATTTTTCACCACGTACTTCTTTTCTACAACCCGAAGATAGTTTTCTTTAAATCAGTGAGAAAAAATTGCAAAATAAAAATGAAATTGTCTTCTGCAAGAATGAAATGAATTTTGCCTAATTGAAAAGGAAGGTTAGGTTAGGTTGAACTGGCCGGTCAATAAAGAGCTCACATAGACTGAATGTGACGTCCCTTATTTTAGCTGCCAAAGGTTGGCGTAATAAGTTGAAAATTTTACATAATGAGTAGCTAATTATTTGCAAATTAATTGCGAGAAAAAAAATGTATAGCTTTACAAATTTTTTTTTATGAGATTCTGCGCTAAAATAAGACTGAAGTTAGCGAAACCAATCAGCGAAAGGTTGGCGGAATAAGTTGAAAATTTTACATAATTAGTAGCTAATTAATTGCGAGAAAAAAAATTTATAGCTATACACATTTTTTTGTATGCGTTTCTGCGCTAAAATAAGACTGAAGTTAGCGAAACCAATCGGCGAAAGGTAGGCGGAATAAGTTGACCTGGCACCTGATTGGGGTTCTTCCGCTTGGTAGTCAAACAAATTCTGATAACACTCTGGACACATTCAGACGTCCCTTATTTTAGCGGCGAAAGGTTGGCGGAATAAGTTGAGAATTTTACATAATGCGTAGCTAATTAATTGCAAATTAAATGCGAGAAAAAAAATTTATAGCTATACAATTTTTTTTATGGGTTTCTGCGCTAAAATAAGACTGAAGTTAGCGAAACCAATCGGCGAAAGGTAGGCGGAATAAGTTGAAAACTTTAGATAATGAGTAGCTAATTAATTTCAAATTAATGCGAGAACAAAAATGTATAGCTTTACAATTTTTTTTTTATGAGATTCTGCGCTAAAATAATACTGTTTTCACACAGAAACTTAATGATCTCATTTCACCTTCTAATGAAATCGTAAATTTTTTGCTTTCACACAGAAGTAACTGCTCGATTAGTATGAAGGATGAAATGTCCAGCGAATAAAATGACAATGCTGTATGACAGATAGTCATGGCGGAACGATACAAGGTGGCAGCATGGTGACATACCTACATACATAAATAAGAATTCCATGTACTTTGTTTTTGTAAATTCGATGGACAAATGTCAAAATCCTACTGCGCCGGAAGTTGATGTATCAAATCAAATAAAAAAAGGTTATAATCAGCTGTTCGATGCGGCCACCTTGTATCGTTCCGCTATGCAGACAATGACATTTACTTTGACAAATGACATTTTTAAGCACTGAACACACCAAAAACTAAGAAACTGAACGCTCCCAACAGAGTTGCATTGTGCTTTTGACTTCATTAGGCATTCGATTAGCTACTAATGAAATAATTATAGATTCGAATTTTGTAGGGAAGATTGAGCTCTTATTTTAGCGCAGAATCTCATAAAAAAAAATTTCTAAAGCTATACATTTTTTTTTCTCGCAATTAATTTGCAATTAATTAGCTACTAATTATGTAAAATTTTCAACTTATTCCGCCAACCTTTCGCGGCTAAAATAAGGGACGTCTGAATGTGTCCATAGTGTTATCAGAATTTGTTTGACGACCAAGCGGAAGAACCCCAATCAGGTGTCAGGTCTTATGTTATAGAATAACTCCGCCCTCTTGGCAAATACTAAAAGTCGTCTAGAACCCAGTTTAACTACTACCTCGAGACCTGGCAATTCTGCCGACCCTAATAGCTGGAGCCATGACCTGGCGAGCGCAGAAAAATGAACACAGAACGTGCTCAATGATTTCTTCCTGCAGCTCGCGCTTCCTACATCCACTGTTACTGACAACTTATAAGCATGTGACGCCAGAAGGCAGTGTTCAGTTAGTATGCCCATCGCGGGCCTTAAGTCTTCTCTCTTCAGAGATATGAGCCAATTTCAAAGTCTAAAATCGTAGGCTTTGCACATAATCTTAGAAATTTTGCAGCGCAGCGCTTGTGTCCACGCCTTTCTTTCTTGTTGGATCATATGCAACTCCTGCCTCTTTTTTATATCTCCCAAACGAATGGCGATGTCTATCGTCGATTCAGCGAGTGTTGCACCCTCCTTTGCCAACTCATCGGCCTTTTCGGTACCTCATATCCCTTTTCTGATCGGTAACCCAGTAAAGATGTATGATACGGGCTGAGCGAAGTTTTCCAATGCATTTCTTTGCATTGCAGAACACTTCTTAACTACTGTGTGTGTGTACTGTATGAGATTATTGCCCTAATTGCCGCCTGACTATCAATAAATATATTGACGCGCCTGCTGCTTTCTTTATGGCTATAATTTCCGGCTGAAAGGCGCTCCAGTAATCTGGCAGCCTATAGGATCTACTTACATATTTCTCGACCAACATCAGAACCGACCCCTTCCATTAATTTGAAACCATCCGTATGTATGCACGTGTATATGTTCTGCCATTTCAGTACCCTGGCACCAACCCTGCGGCTCAATTGTGACCCCAAGATCCCTCTTGAAGCTCAGGCACGGAACCATATATTCCGTTTGCCCGATATTAGATGGGGCTATACTGCTATGGCCATACGGCCTGCACTCACGCTGCCACGAGGCCTTAAGCCTTGTTGCGTTTGCTAACGCGATATTTTTGACCATCAGGTCTGCAGGCGGGATGTGTAGAATGGCATGCAATGTTGCTGCCGGAGTAGATTTTAGGGCTGTGGTTATGCTTTTTATTGATACTCTGCATATCCATTAAAGTTTTTCGGTATACGTACGTTTTTGTGTGGTTGTCCACCAAAAAAAGGACCCCATAGTAATTGAAAAGGAAACTCGATCTCGAAATTTCTGCGTTTGAAAATTCGTATACAACTATACGCAACATCCCTAGTACACACAACGTATATGAATACATATGTAGACTCCTATATTTTACACAATCAATCCTTTATTTATAAGTCACAAACCGCATCTCAACCTAGTTTACAATTATCCAACAACAAAATATGAGTTTAGGTATCATGCTAATTCATTTGCCACATGCCATAAATGATGTTACTCGTAACTCTAAATTTAGATTGTTGTTATATGCATAAAGAAGAGACACAAGGTGCCTTCGTTTTTAAAACATGTGATTTTATGTGCATTAAACCGTTTCAGAAAGAAATCCAAAAAAGGCACGAGTACTCGTAAATTTTGATATGCAAACATATCTACAGGATATAAATCAAGGAAACAAAGATTTTTAAGTAACCTGGACCTCGCACAGGGGTTAAAGTTAAACCACAACAGAGGTAACTTTACCAGAAACAACGGACTTTTTGAGAAGGGCTTTGTCGACATTTACCGACAAGTTATTGTTTTATTATCGGTTTATTATTGATAGCGAAATATTATTGTCGAGTTTACAATTTATCAGATTGGTATCAATTTATCAGCTTTTCATCGTTTTCTGGTTGGTTTCTTATCGACGTGTTATCGATTTTATATTGAAGTTTTATCGGTATCTGCTTTACAGCAGATCGTCTTTGACAAATCATTATGATAAAAAAATTGGTAACACTCCGATAAGGAATCGATACATTTTTTATAGCAAAATCGATAACTTTTCGATAACACGCCGATAACGAATTGGTAAAACCCCGATAACAAATCTGTAAGTTTTTTGATTTAGGGCAAGGAAAATTCTTTCTTTGGTACTTATATATGGGGTATTCCATCCCAATTCGACCAATTTTGAACCCGACCCCTTTAGAATTGGCTGAACGTTTTTCTTCTTTTTCTAGCTTACGAAAGACGTTTTTCAGAATTTTTTCAAATTTTTTCATCCAACTCAAAAAAAGGTATGAATTTAAAAAAAACACCGTTTTTGTTTTCAAAATGCTATAACTGTTTCAAAAATTGACCGTCTGGGATCTTTTTTTTTTTAAATTTGTTTTTAAATGTACTTTTCGGAAAAAATACAAACAAGTTTTTAAAGTTTTTTTTTTTTTTTCAATTAAATAAAAAAAATCGGTCCACTCCGGGATTAGTGGGGATGATTGCATAATTGATTGACGTTTTTTATGAGTAAAAAAAAAATGGCGAAATTCGAAAAATCTCGAAAAACTGAAAAATTACAAAAAAAAACTTTAAAAATTGTTTGGAATTTTTTCCGAAAAGTACATTTAAAAAAAAATTAAAAAAAAAAAGACTCCAAACGGTCAATTTTTGAAAAAGTTATAGCATTTTGAAAACAAAAACGGTGTTTTTTTTTTAATTCATAACTTTTTTTGAGTTGGATGAAAAAATTCTGAAAAACGTCTTTCGTAAGCTAGAAAAAGAAGAAAAACTTTCAGCCAATTCTAAAGGGGTCGGGTTCAAAATTGGTCGAAATGGGATGGAATACCCCATATATAAGTACAAAAAAATCTGTAAGTTTCCGAAAAAAATTGATATTCTGTTGATAACATATCGGAAAAGTAATCGATAACTTTTTGGTAACACTCGGAAAAAGATAGTAAAAATCCGATAAAAAATCAATAACATATTGATCACATATCAGTAACTTTTCTTTGATAAATCGATAATTTCGATAACAAATAAAAAATCGATTTAATTTATTTTATTCTTTTAAATACATTTTTATTTTATTTTATTCCATTTTATTTTATTTCATTTTATTTTATTTTACATATTTTACTTTATTTTAGCTTATTTTGTAATATTTTTTTATTTAATTAAATTTTTCTCTTTGTTTGACCTTTATTATTTCATATAAATATAACCAAATAATGTACAAAAATGTTGCAACCAACAAAACATTAAAAAAAAAAACAAAAAAACCTGAATACCTTATCACGTGCTTTGTTTTTGTAAACACTTTGAGTACCAGTAACAAAAAAGGCATACCCTCATTTCTGGCTTTTTATTTTCAACAGCATTGTATACATCTCTTCGTGCATTTGCAAGCATAAAAATCGCGTATTTGCTCTGAGACTTAAATAAATAAAATAAATGTAAGGCGCGTTAACCTCTGAAGAGATTTTAGGCCGAGCTTCTCTTCCAATTTTCGTCGTGCTCCTTTTAATTTTTCTTACAAATTGGCGGGACGAGATCTACTTGTTTTATGCCTACTTCAAACGGCACCGGCAAGGCAGATGAGTTTTCACTGAGAGCTTTTCATGGCAGAAGTACGCTCGGAGTGCTAGCAAAACACTGCCGAGGGGCGACCCCGTTAAAAAAATTGTCTTCTAACTGAAAAAACTTTTTTCTAAAATTTTGATGTTCCTTTGCCCGGGGCGGTCGTTTAACGACCAAACCGAAAAACTCTATCAAAAACCAGGATCTAGGCAAGACTAGAAGCTTTCTAGGAACTATGCCACTTGCTGCTTCTAGATCTGACAGCTGTATCACTCAACATTATTAACATTATTAGTAAGAATTATTTACGCAGCTTAACGAAGGAAAATTTTAGTCTTATTTGGATTTCAAGATTTGGAATGAAAATGAATAAATAATATTCTGAAACCGCCTAATGCAGTACATATGTATATCCATATTAAGGGGGATATACATACATACTTTATATATTTTCTACTAGATTATTTTATGTTTGTGCCGTTCAAGCCGCAAGCAATCATTAAGGTGACAATTTTGCAATTGGGGACACACACAGTATTGTGCAACATAATAGCAACACCAAATAATGAATTCAGTTTTCTTTTTTAAAGCTGAAATAATTAACAAAAGTGACTTTTGAATCAATTCACGACTCATCTGAGACATTAAGTACACAAATTGCGAATCTAACTCGTTGCTGTTGTTGTTGTTGTTGTAGCGATAAGGTTGCTCCCCGCTGGCTTTGGGGAGTGTTATCGATGTGATGGTCCTTTGCCGGAAACAGATCCGGTACGCTCCGGTAACACAGCACCATTAAGGTGCTGGCCCGACCATCTCGGAAACGATTTATGTGGCCACATTAAACCTTCAGGCCATCTCTCCCTCCCCACCCCCAAGTTCCATGAGGAGCTTGGGGTCGCCAGAGCCCCTTCTGTTAGTGAAACAGGATTCGCCACGGATAGGTGAGGTTGACAATTGGGTTTGGAGAAGCTATATATTGCGCTGGCAACCTGAAGGGTTGCGCTACACAGCCCCTTGAATCTGGTATTTTAGTCGCCTCTTACGACAGGCATACCTACCGCGGGTATATTCTGACCCCCTAATCCGGTGGGGGGCGAACTCCTTGCTGTTGGGAAGGTATGATGAAATTCTTGGTATTAATATCCATTTGGAGGGTGGGGCCGTGTGTAGAAGTCCACGAAAGTGGGGAAAGCTTCTGACCGCCATTCACCTGGGAATGGCCAGAGCGATTCTTTTGCATGCGGTTCAAGCAGCTCACTACTGCCGGTCGCTTGCGGTCAAGTATCCTCTGGGTAGCCGCTAAACACCCGTTTAGCGGTGAGCTAATGTGAGAAGGCGACAACCTGGCTAGGCCACTCTGACATAATCGGTTTAAGGGCTAGCCGGGGGAGATTTCATCGGCAGCGTCTGTACACCTCTAGGTGCGGCTGCAAGCGGGCGTCTGTCTTGGAGCAAGCGGCTCGCTATATAAACGTGCCAAGTAATATTTTCACCCCCGCTGAGCGGGTTGTGCGCTGGGCTTGGGACCCGCCACGTAAAACCATACTCCAATGAAATATAACAACAAGCCTCGGATAAATACACTCTCTATTGATGACGACCATGGCAAACGTTTGAAGGACAATGAATTGAGGGCATGCACCTGGAACGTCCGCTCCCTGAATGGGATTGGTGCAGATGCCCGGCTGGTTGATGTCCTCGTCAAAGCAAAATCTGACATCACCGCCATCCAAGAAATGCGTTGGACGAAGCAAGGAAGAAAGAAGATCAAAAATTGTGACATATATTGGAGTGGCTATGCGAATAAGCGCAGTTTCGGCGTCGGATTCGTGGTGGGAGAGAGACTTTGTCGCCAAGTGCTGGCGTTCACGCCTGTGGACGAGCGTCTCGCCGCTATTCGAATAAAAGCAAAATTTTTTAATATATCATTCATCTGCGCCCATGCGCCGACAGAGGAGAAAGACACTTTTTATGAACAATTAGAACGCACATACGAGCGCTGCCCCCGTCATGATATAAAAGTCGTGCTTGGCGACTTTAACGCCAGGGTGGGCAAAGAAGGTGTTTTTGGCCCTACAGTCGGAAAGTTCAGCCTACACAATGAAACTTCTCCTAACGGACTGAGGCTGATTGACTTTGCCGGTGCTCGAAACATGGTCATATCAAGCACGAGGTTCATGCATAAAAAGATACATCAAGCTACATGGCTGTCTCCTGATCGAAATACTCGCAATCAGATCGATCACGTTGTGATAGACGGACGGCATGCCTCCAGTGTTTTAGATGTGCGAACGATCCGAGGACCTAACATCGATTCGGACCATTATCTCGTTGCAGCCAAAATACGCACCCGTCTCAACGCGGCTAAAAACAAGGAACAAAAAACACAAGGAAAGCTAGACGTCGAAAAGCTTCAATCACAACAGACTGCCAATGATTTCGCAACTCGACTCTCACACCTGCTCTCTGAGGGCACAACTCATCCTGAAGGAATACAGGAGCAGTGGGAGCATATCTCCAAAGCACTTCATACTGCCGCCGAGGAAAAAATTGGTTACCGGCGGCCACGAAAAAACAACTGGTATGATGAAGAATGCCGCGTTGCAACCGAAAGAAAAGACGCTGCCTACAGGGCTACGTTAAAAGCGAGCGCGACAAGAGGAGTGTGTGAACGCTATCGTGAGTTGAAAAGGGAAGCGAGACGCCTTTTCAGTAAGAAAAAAGCAGAAGCAGAAAGGCGTTAGTGCGAGGAGCTTGAGCTGCTAGCCACCAGGAATAACGCCCGAAAATTCTACCAAAAAATACGGCGACAGACGGAAGGTTTTAAGACCGGGGCAAACTCCTGTAGGAATGAAAACTGCGGCCTTGTAACTGATGTCCAGAGAGTGCTTAGATTATGGAGGGAACACTTCTCTGCTCTCCTAAATGGAGGCAGCAATTCACTGCGCAGAGATGAAGAACCCGATCCCGCAATCGATGATGATGGAATATATGTCCCCCCGCCCGATTATGACGAAGTTAGAATAGCAATAACCTGATGGCGCTGATGGATTGCCTGCGGAGCTATTCAAGTTCGGAGGCGAGGAGTTGGTAAGGCGCATGCAGCAGCTTCTTAGCAAAATATGGGCGGACGAAAGCATGCCCGACGGTTGGAATCTAAGTGTTCTTTGCCCAGTCCACAAGAAGGGGGATACTGCAAAACGCACCAACTATCGTGGAATCAGCCTTCTTAATATCGCATATAAGGTCCTTTCAAGTGTATTGTGCGAAAGATTGAAGCCCACCGTGAACCGGCTGATTGGACCTTATCAGTGCGGCTTCAGACCTGGTAAATCTACCATCGACCAGATTTTCACAATGCGCCAAATCTTGGAAAAAATCCGTGAAAAGAGAATCGACACACATCACCTCTTCGTCGACTATAAAGCCGCCTTCGACAGCACGAAAAGGAGCTGCCTATATGCCGCTATGTCTGAATTTGGTTTCCCCGCAAAACTTATACGGCTGTGCAAAATGACGTTGAGCAACACCATCAGCTCAGTCAGAATTGGGAAGGACCTCTCCGAGCCGTTCGAAACTAAACGAGGTTTCAGACAGGGTGACCCCCTATCGTGCGATTTCTTTAATTTGATGCTGGAGAAAATTATACTAGCTGCGGAACTTAACCGCACTGGAACAATATACTATAAAAGCGTGCAATTACTGGCATATGCTGATGACATTGATATCATCGGCCTAAACACCCGCGCTGTTAGTTCTGCTTACTCCAAGCTGGAAAAAGAAGCGGTAAAGATGGGTTTGATGGTGAATGAGGACAAAAGGAAGTACCTGCTGTCATCGAGCAAAGAGTCAGCGCATGTGCGCCTTGGCAACCACGCTACTGTTGGCAGCCATAATTTCGAAATAGTAAAAGACTTCTTTTATTTGGGAACCAGCATCAACACTAGCAACAACATCAGCACTGAAATCCAGCGAATAATCAATCTTGCCAATAAATGCTACTTTGGACTAGGTAGGCAATTGAAAAGTAAAGTCCTCTCTCGGCGAACGAAAATCATACTCTACAAGTCACTTATCGTACCCGTCCTGCTATATGGGGCAGAAGCATGGACCATGACAACAGTGATGAAGCGGCTTTGGGAGTGTTCGAGAGAAAAGTTCTTCGAAAGATTTATGGACCTCTACGCGTTGGCGATGGCGAGTACCGAAGAAGATTTAATGATGAGCTGTACGAGCTATACGCAGACATCAACATAGTCCAGCGAATTAAAACGCAGCGGCTGCGCTGGCTAGGCCATGTTATGCGAATGAAAGATGATGCTCCGGCCAAGAAAGTGTTTCTATCGGAACCCGCCTATGGAAGCAGAGGTAGAGGGCGGCCCCCACTCCGTTGGAAGGACCAGGTGGAAAACGATTTAAACTCCCTTGGTGTGACCAATTGGCGCCGGTTGGCGGAGCGAAGGAGCGACTGGCGCGCCTTGTTGGACGGCCATAACCGGTTAGACGGTTAAGCGCCAATTAAGTAAGTAAGTAAGTAATATCCATACGCTCGGCTAGACTTCAAAACACGTAAGGAAGGCTAAGTTTGGGTGTAAACGAACATTACATACTCAGCTGAGAGCTCTGGAGACAAAATAAGGGAAAATCACTATGTAGGAAAATGAACCTAGGGTAACCCTGGAATGTGTTTGTATGATATGTGTATCAAATGGAAGGTATTAAAAAGTATTTTAAGAGGGAGTGGGCCATAGTTCTATAGGTGGACGTCATTTAGGGATATTGCCATAAAGGTTGACCAGGGCTGACTATAGAATGTGTTTGTAGGATATGGGTATCAAATGAAAGGTGTTAATGAGTATTTTAAAAGGGAGTGGGCCTTGGTTCTATAGGTGGACGCCTTTTCGAGATAGCGTTATAAAGGTGGACCAGGGTTGACTCCGGAATGCGTTTGTACAATATGGGTATCAAACGAAAGGTGTTAATGAGTATTTTAAAAGGGAGTGGGCCTTAGTTCTATAGGTGGGCGCTTTTTCGAGATAGCGTTATAAAGGTGGACCAGGGTTGACTCCAGAATGCGTTTGTACAATATGGGTATCAAACGAAAGATGTTAATGAGTATTTTAAAAGGGAGTTGGCCTTAGTTCTATAGGTGGACGCATTTTCGAGATATCGTTACAAAGGTGGACCAGGGTTGACTCTAGAATGCGTTTGTACAATATGGGTATCAAACGAAAGGTGAATGAGTATTTTAAAAGGGGGTAGGCCTTAGTTCTATAGGTGGACGCGTTTTCGAGACATCGCCATAAAGGTGGACCAGGGGTGACTCTAGAATTTGTTTGTACGATATGGGTATCAAATTAAAGGTATTAATGAGGGTTTTAAAATGGAGTGGTGGTAGTTGAATACGTGAAGACGTTTTCGAGATATCGACCAAAATGTGAACCAGGGTGACCCAGAACATCATCTCTCGGGTACCGCTAATTTATTTATATATGTAATACCACGAACGGTATTCCTGCCAAGATTCTAGGGGTTTTTGATTTCACCCTGCAGAACTTTTTCATTTTCTTCTACTTAATATGGTAGGTGTCAAACCCATTTTACAAAGTTTTTTTCTAAAGTTATATTTTGCGTCATATAGTAATAGGGGTAACGTTCCTGCCAAATTTCATCATGATATCTTCAACGACTGCCAAATTACAGCTTGCAAAACTTTTAAATTACCTTCTTTTAAAAGTGGGCGGTTCCACGCCCATTGTCCAAAATTTTACTAATTTTCTATTCTGCGTCATAAGTTCAACTCACCTACCAAGCTTCATCGCTTTATCCGTCTTTGGTAATGAATTATCGCACTTTTTCGGTTTTTCCAAATTTTAGATATCGAAAAAGTGGGCGTGGTCATAGTCCGATATCGTTTATTTTAAATAGCGATCTGAGATGAGTGCCCAGGAACCTACATACCAAATTTCATCAAGATACCTCAAAATTTACTCAAGTTATCGTGTTAACGGACGGACGGGCGGACGGACATGGCTCAATCAAATTTTTTTTCGATACTGATGATTTTGATATATGGAAGTCTATATCTATCTCGATTCCTTTATACCTGTACAACCAACCGTTATCCAATCAAAGTTAATATACTCTGTGAGCTCTGCTCAACTGAGTATAAAAATTAAGTAACCTTTGAGAAATTATTTAGCGACAACCAGTTTTATTTGTTTCCTAGGAAAAATCACAACCCGCCATGGAAACCATGGTCACCCAAATGTAAAACTTATTGTAGGATGAAGTTTAAACTTTAATCAACCCATAGCAAGCTAGCTCATTCACGGACTGTAAGACTTATTACAGATGGTTGTATGTACCTGAAAATATTAATTTGAATACTTCAGTTGCAACCCCCACAAAGGACTTATTAGCATTTCCGTAAACGGGCGGCGAGCAAATTGTTACCATTTCCATCGATTTTGGTTTTCATTCTCACATCGAGGGTAAATTCTCCTCTTTGCATTTGTAATGTTGCATTAAGTATGGTTTTGTTTAAGTATTCTTTCTTGCATTTGTGGGGTTTTACTGTTTGTTAAGTACAAAGTAACCCCATTGCGGTTTACTGTTTTGAATTTGCGAAGCTAAAGGTGAATAGCCACTTGTCTACAAATATTTATACTAAAATGCTTATCGACAAATTTGCAAAATCAGCTACCCAAATAAAAAAAAAAATTAATTATTGGCGCGATTTATTTCGGATGAGATTTAGGCCGAAGTTCTCACCCAATGTGCGTCGTGCTGCTTTTTAATTGGAGGGGTGGGACCTACATGTTTTATACCGACTCGGAAAAGCAGGTAGACGCAAGAAAACCGTAGAGAAAATATACCAAATCCCATATTAAGTTCTTCATTCTTAGTCGGATACGCCGATGAAATTGCGGCAGTCATTGCAACAAAAGAATCACACAGAAAGCTCAATCAGGATATGATACGCACAACTTAAAAGCTCGGGCGGAATCAATCGTAGCATAGTTGATACGCCTAATAAAAAGAAGAAGATCCGAAGAGCATTAACAACGATTTGTTCAGCAACCCATTTTCCTTTTCAAATGCTCAAGATGGATACGGAAGCGGCAAATGATCGATCAAATAGTCGACCCAATCGTTGACCTTAATGCTACAACAACTGCTGCTCAGCAAAGTAGCAAAACACACTCAAAGCAAAAAAGCGGGAGATGTAAACAAGGAAAGCAGAAGCCCAGAAGACAAAACGCCACCCTGAAGTAATACGAAGGATGCGCCTTTTGTGAAAGTGACAAAAAATGCTTCGAAAAATTAAATTTCCTAGGCATTCAGATATAACAAAATATTTTCGGATTCAAGGGGTTGTGTAGCGCAATATATAGCTTCTCCAACCCAATTGTCAACCTCACCTTCGAGCGGCGAAACCCGTTTCACTAACAGACGAGGCTCTCGCGACCGCAAGCTCCTTATGGAGCTGTATGGTGCTGATGCTGCCACGAGGCGTTGAGTACAGTTGCATTTGTTATGGCTATGGTCTAGGCCACTTAGTCCATAGGTAAGATGTGTGATACTGATTATTTATAATCTGCAATCCCGCTCTAGTTTCTTACTAATTACGTATGGTTTTTTTTTTTTGTTTAAACAAGGGGTCAATAGTACTGGAGAGATGTTGTTGTTGTTGTAGCAGTGCTTCGCCCCATCCAATAGGTGCGACCGATCACAAATTGTCATCAATATCCACTAACGGTAGTTCAAGGAAACTTGCAGTTTCGACAGGGGTAGACCATAGTGAGAGGGGTATTAGAGGCGTTGGTTCCACATTGCAATTGAAGAGATGGTTGGTGTCATGTAGGGACACATTGAAAGCAGGACATACATTTTGTATGTCGGGGTGGTTGATTCTGGATAGGTAAGAGTTTAACCTGTTAAAGTACCCAGATCGAAGTTGAGCTAGAGTGACGCGCGTATCCCTAGGGAGAGTGCGTTCCTCTTCTGCGAGTTCTGGGCATTTTTCTATATGATCTGGATTCGCCGGGTAATTCCTGGCATAGAGGTCCGAGGCCTGTTCGTGGATATCACTGAGGACCTGCTTGTGCTTTTTTGTTTCATACGGCTGCGGTCTCAGGTGCTGTATTTCCTCATAATGCTTACGGAGATGACCTCTTAAGCCTCTGGCAGGTGTGACCTCATCAATCAAATGTCTGCCCAGGTTTCTGGGTATTCAACAGAAACTGTTTGTTCAGCATTTCATTTCTCTCCCTAATGGGGAGTACTTTCGCCTCATTGTGTATGTAGAAGACAGTCCGTAACGGTTCTGAGGGCACTGTTTTGGCAGGCCTGTATTTAGTGACTCCTTCTGATGGTGAAGGTAGCTTCGATATGTAAAAGTTAAACAAAAGCGGGGATAGGACACCACGCCGTGGTACCTGAACCAGCAAAAAAACCTTTTCATTTATTTTATAACTAGGGAAAAATTTTAACAACTTCACATCAGGACGGACAAGACGCCAGTTGGTTCGACTAGACTTTGTAAATCTCTTCAAAGCCTTCTACTATGTTTTGTGATTTTCCGGTCAATTTATTTATAACATTTACTAATGCTTACTTAGGCTCTTTTGACCATTAGCGTTTGGTGCAAATAAAAACAAACTTATTTCACCATTCCAACCCGACGTTTCGCTAGTCTCTCTAGCTTTTTCAAGGGCGATCTGTGTATTTTAATAACAAAAAACAATGCATTAATATAAAAACAGAAAAGGCATAAGTGCGTAACATTTCAATATTAGTAATCACAGTATTACATACAAACAAATATCACAAAACAAGAGGCAAAAACACTTCGAATAATATAACACGACACGACTATGGTTGAAGTGTTGCAAACGCATTCAGCCACGTCATACTTCTTGTAAACTTATCCCAATTGTCTTCTTTCAATTTTTACACAGTATATACTTCATATACATCTTATCATGGTCAAAGTTATGACTCTTTGATGTTTGTAGGTTTCAAAGAAACTGGTATTTTGCTTTGTTCTATTTATAGAAATACAAAGATTTAACCAATACACAACACTGATGGTGAAAAATTTACACTGATGATGGCACAACGCCGATACCGGTTTGGAGAGCATAATTGCGAAATATCATCCTATCTCGGCTGCCGTGTTGAAAACGACCTATCTAAGAATACGTTTAAATAAAGTCCTTTTCCACAATTTGTCTCAAAAACGCTCTTTCTTAGAGGTCGGCTGAAGAACGCCCCATTTCAGTTTTTTTTTTCATAGTAGTCGATACACTGCCATCGGCTCGAAATAGTAATGAAAAAGAATTTAGTAGCTCAAAAGCACTGTGTAGTTATATCGACGATCTTCAGAAAGCGTTTGATCACATAGTATGCTCTCACGTCGTAAAAGAACTACACAAATGGGGTCTCCTGGACACGATGTGTCATTTGGGGACATAGCATATTTTCAATTGTCATGTGGAACTTACGACTCAAACACCAACTTCCCTATGGCCCACCGCTGTTTATACTGCTGTTGTTTTTGTTGTAGTAGTAATAAGGACACTCCCCCGAAGGCGTTGGTGGGTGTTATCGATTTTGATGGTAATTTTCCGGATGCAGATGCGATACGTTCCGGTAACAAGCACCATAAACATAAACACGATGTCCCACCCATTACCATCACCCCCACAGAGGTCGAAGCAGCAATCCGCAAGGCCAGGCCTTCCAAATCGATTGGCCCCGACGGAATAGCCATGGCAATGCTTAAACACCTTGGCGACGAGGGAATAAAATACCTCACACATGTTTTCAACCTGTCGCTCGAATCCTTCGTTATTCCCGAGAAATGGAAAATGGCAAGGATTATACCGCTACTAAAGCCTGGCAAGCCAGCTAACCACTGCCACTGCTACAACAGCAACAACAACAAAGCCAGCTAACGAAGGCGAGTCTTATTGACCGATATCAATTCTTTCGCCAGTAGCGAAGACATTGGAAACCGTTTTGATCCCTCATTTTAGGGCAAATCTTCGCCGCGCAACACACCAACATGGCTTCCGAAAAATGCACAGCATCACCACTGCTCTCAATGCCATTAACACTCAGATTAATTACGGGTTAATTCAGCAAAAACCCAATTATAGGACGGTGCTCGTAGCACTCGACATATCAAAAGCTTTTGACACAGTTAACCACCGCACGCTACTCCAAGACATTGAAGGCTCACACCTTCCTGCTTGTCTAAAAAGATGGACCGTTCTTCTGTTTAATTTTTACATGTCAAAACTCCCTTCCCCCCAGAAGGAGTCACAATCCTTTCCTATGCTGCCGACTGCACTATAATGGCTACAGGACCTGGCCCTTCAGTTGATGAATTAGTTTCTAAAATAAACAATTATCTCCCCGATCTTTCCGGTTTTTTCACCTCGCGCAACTTGGCACTATCACCGACAACATCCACGGCCACCCTGTTCACGACGTGGAAGGAACAGATGCTGCAAATATTGGACGTACGCGTCGATGGTGTCACAATACCGACTGTCAGTCATTCCAAGATCTTTGGGGTAAGGTTGGATAATACTCTAACAATCAAGGCTCATGCCACCGAGATTGTTTCTAAAGTGCAAAGTCGCAACGAAATCCACAAGTCGCTTGCCGGCCGCACATGGGGAAAAGATAAAGAAACGTCGCTAACCACGTACAAAGCAATTGGCCGGCCGCTCATGAGCTATGCGTCACCAGTTTGGTCGCCTGGTCTTAAAAATACACACTGGAAAAGGCTACACGCCAGTCAAAATACTGCAATCAGAACTGCAACAAATAAATGTATTAACTGCATACGTGCGAAAGAAAGACTAAATATCGATGTGGACATTAATCACGTGGCATTTAGTAAAAGTTGTCCACTATATGTGAATAAACTGGAAGCTAAAAGGAGAAA
Organism: Eurosta solidaginis; assembly: GCF_040869045.1. Taxonomy (NCBI): domain Eukaryota; kingdom Metazoa; phylum Arthropoda; class Insecta; order Diptera; family Tephritidae; genus Eurosta; species Eurosta solidaginis. The sequence goes on along the minus strand of NC_090323.1, from coordinate 201,838,643 downwards.
AAATGGTTACTAGCAATCAAAGTCAATAATACTTTTTTATGCAAATATACAAGGACTTATAAATAATAAAGCGGAGTTAGAGCACATATAATAATTCTATCGGAAACTCATGTAACTGAAGACATAGAACTTAGTGAAATAAAACTACAAAATTTCAATAGTTTTCAGTGTGTATCAAGCTCTCGAAAAAAAGGTGGCGTTATTATATACACGCATAAAGAAATTAAAGCGAATATTGTAAACTGTCTAGTCAGTGATATGAAAATATGCATCGTTGATAACAACGAGCTGTACATCATGGGGCTTTATAGATCACCAAATAGCTCGGAACGTGAATTTTGCAACACATTTCAAGATAAACTGGAAACAATAACGGAAATAAGTAAAGATTTTATAATAGCAGGCGACTTTAACATTGACTGGTCGAAAGATAGTTTATACAAGCGAGAATTAGAAAAAATAACAAACGATAACGGTATAATGCAGAAAATGAACGAGAGTACTAGAATAACTAGAAACTCTAAAACCTTGATTGATTATGTTTTAACGAATATACACAATCTGAGAGCAACAGTGCAAAATTCTCTAAAAATATCAGATCATGAGTCGATAGTTATAGAAAAACCTACTCGCGAAAGTGTAATAAAACCAAAGCACAAAGTAATTGAACAATTCCACTACAACCAGCGTGAATTTAATAGAATGCTTTTAAACAAAAACCTAAAAGATAGTAACGCATATGATGTAAATGAAAACACTGTTATTCTGGAAAAGTGCATACAAGATTTGGTGGTAGCTAATACGAGAAGTAGAACGATTAGAAATAGCTCAAGTCGCAACAAATGGTTTAACTCAACGTTAAAGAAGCTAAAAATAAATAAAATTAGAGCATACCAAGCTGCAAGAGTAATGGACGATACCAATTCATGGTTAATTTATAAAAGTGTATGTAAAACATACAAACAAGAGATAATAAAGGTCCGTCAAGCTGGACCCCCCCCCCCCCCCCCACGATGGATTCGAAATTTGGTAGGCCAGGTATTATGTGCTATTTATGTGTTCCCAAAATAAAAAATTTTGTGCCCAAAATTTAAGTATTTTTTTTAACCTCAAAATGGGGGGTCCAGCTAGACCCTCCCCTCATACGCACTAGGTCAAACAAAAAAATGTAAATGTGGGAAATATGTGCTATTTATGTGCTCCAACATAAGCTACGGTCTGTCCAGAAAAACAGGGGGGTGACAAGGGGGAGCGGGGGCATATAAACCCAGAGGAAAAATCGAAACGGGATAGGTGCAGAATTTTGTGCTATTTATGGGCTCGATAGTTCCAAAAACGACTCGTTTTTTTGACAACTTGTAATGCTTTTTTTTAAAACATCAAAAGTGGTGGGTCCAGCAGGACGTCCAGCTAGACCCCCCCTCGTAAGAACTAGGCCAAACAAAACAATTCAAATGTGGGAATTATGTGCTATTTACGTGCTCAATAGTGCCAAAAAGAATTCGGGTTTTTAACAACTTTTAATGATTTTTTTAAAACTTCAAAAGTGGGGGGTCCAGCTGGACGTCCAGCTCGACCCCCCCCCCCCTCCTCTTAAGCACTAGGTCAAACAAAAAAAATTAAATGTGGGAATTATGTGCTATTTATGGGCTCGATAGTTCCAAAAACGACTCGTTTTTTTGACAACTTTTAATGCTTTTTTTTAAAACATCAAAAGTGGTGGGTCCAGCTGGACGTCCAGCTAGACCCCCCTCGTAAGAACTAGGCCAAACAAAACAATTCAAATGTGGGAATTATGTGCTATTTACGTGCTCAATAGTGCCAAAAAGAATTCGGGGTTTTAACAACTTTTAATGATTTTTTTAAAACTTCAAAAGTGGGGGGTCCAGCTGGACGTCCAGCTAGACCCACCTTCGTAAGCACTAGGCCAAACAAAACAATTTAAATGTGGGAATTATGTGCTTTTTACGTGCTCAATAGTGCCAAAAAGAATTCGGTTTTTTGACAACTTTTAATGATTTTTTTAAAACTTCAAAAGTGGGGGGTCCAGCTGGACGTCCAGCTAGACCCCCCCCCCCCCCTCATAAGCACTAGGTCAAACAAAAAAATTTAAATGTGGGAATTATGTGCTATTTATGTGCTACAACATAAGCTACGGTCTGTCCAGAAAAACAGAGGGTGACAAGGGGGGAGCGGGGGCATATAAACCCAGAGGAAAAATCGAAACGGGATAGGTGCAGAATTTTGTGCTATTTATGGGCTCGATAGTTCCAAAAACGACTCGTTTTTTTGACAACTTGTAATGCTTTTTTTTAAAACATCAAAAGTGGTGGGTCCAGCTAGACCCCCCCCCCCCCTCGTAAACACTAGGCCAAACAAAACAATTTAAATGTGGGAATTATGTGCTATTTACGTGCTCAATAGTGCCAAAAAGATTTCGGGTTTTTAACAACTTTTAATAATTTTTTTAAAACTTCAAAAGTGGGGGGTCCAGCTGGACGTCCAGCTAGACCCACCCTCGTAAGCACTAGGCCAAACAAAACAATTTAAATGTGGGAATTATGTGCTATTTACGTGCTCAATAGTGCCAAAAAGAATTCGCGTTTTTAACAACTTTTAATGATTTTTTTAAAACTTCAAAAGTGGGGGGTCCAGCTGGACGTCCAGCTAGACCCACCCTCGTAAGCACTAGGCCAAACAAAACAATTTAAATGTGGGAATTATGTGCTATTTACGTGGTCAATAGTGCCAAAAAGAATTCGGGTTTTTGACAACTTTTAATGATTTTTTTAAAACTTCTAAAGTGGGGGGTCCAGCTGAACGTCCAGCTAGACCCCCCTCATAAGCACTAGGACAAACAAAAAAATTTAAATGTGGGAATTATGTGCTATTTACGTGCTCAATAGTGCCAAAAAGAATTCGGGCTTTTGACAACTTTTAATGATTTTTTTTAAACTTCTAAAGTGGGGGGTCCAGCTGGACGTCCAGCTAGACCCCCCCTCGTAAGCACTAGGCCAAACAAAACAATTTAAATGTGGGAATTTATGTGCTATTTACGTGCTCAATGGTGCCAAAAAGAATTCGGGGTTTTGACAACTTTTAATGATTTTTTTAAAACTTTTAAAGTGGGGGGTCCAGCTGGACATCCAGCTAGACCCCCCTCATAAGCACTAGGTCAAACAAAAAAATTTAAATGTGGGAATTATGTGCTATTTACGTGCTCAATAGTGCCAAAAAGAATTCGGGTTTTTGACAACTTTTAATGATTTTTTTAAAACTTCAAAAGTGGGGGGTCCAGCTGGACGTCCAGCTAGACCGCCCCCTCGTAAGCACTAGGCAAAACAAAACAATTTAAATGTGGGAATTATGTGCTTTTTACGTGATCAATAGTGCCAAAAAGAATTCGGGTTTTTGACAACTTTTAATGATTTCTTTAAAACTTCAAAAGTGGGGGGTCCAGCTGGACGTCCAGCTAGACCGCCTCCTCATAAGCACTAGGTCAAACAAAAAAATTTAAATGTGGGAATTATGTGCTATTTATGTGCTCCAACATAAGCTACGGTCTGTCCAGAAAAACAGAGGGCGACAAGGGGGGAGCGGGGGCATATAAACCCAGAGGAAAAATCGAAACGGGATAGGTGCAGAATTTTGTGCTATTTATGGTTATAGTTATTCCCACATTTAAATTGTTTTGTTTGGCCTAGTGCTTACGAGGGGGGGTCTAACTGGACGTCCAGCTGGACCCACCACTTTTGATGTTTTAAAAAAAAAACATTAAAAGTTGTCAAAAAACCGAATTCTTCTTGGCACTATTGAGCACGTAAATAGCACATAATTCCCACATTTAAATTGTTTTGTTTGGCCTAGTGCTTACGAGGTGGGGTCTAGCTGGACGTCCAGCTGGACCCCCCATTTTGAGGTTAAAAAAAAGTACTTAAATTTTGAGCACAAAATTTTTTATTTTGGGAACAAATTAGCACATAAATAGCACATAATACCTGGCCTACCAAATTTCGAATCCATCGTGGGGGGGGGTCCAGCTTGAGGGACCTAGATAATAAAGGCAAAAAATAAATACTTTAAGCTAAAAATCAATAGCGCAACAAATCAAAAAGAAATTGGAGAATACTTAAAAATTTAATACTTATCAAAGATGTAAACGGAATAAGCTCTATAATTTATGAAAACGAAGAAATAAGTGATGAAAATGAAACAGCTGATAAGCTCAATAAATACTTCATTGAGAGCATAGAATTAATAGATCATTCAATTGATAAAGACATATATATATTAACAATATTGGTCATTGTCCTGAAACCTTTCATTTTAAAGAACTACAAATTTGGGAACTAAAGGCAATTTGTAAAAAACTTAAGAACAAAAAGGATTGGAATAATGTGAGCCCAAAGATCATTTTGGACAACTGGAATATGCTTGGGCCTTTCTTAACAAAGTTAATAAATCATTCATTAATGAGCGGAGTATTCCCAAATGAATGGAAGGACTCATTGGTAGTGCCAGTTGAAAAACCGCTAAAACAAAAAAATGTGAAGAGTTTCGTCCAATAAATACTCTTAAGATATTTGAAAAATATTGGAAAGTGTTGTGCAAAATCAACTACAAACGTACCTAGAAACTAATAATATACTGTCTCTAAACCAGTCCGGATTTCGTAAGAATGATTCATGTGAAAGTGCAATAAACTTCGTCGTGAGTGGAAGAAACGTCCACGAAAAACAATAATAGCAGCTCTATTTCTTGACTTTAAAAGAGCATTTGAAACAATAGACAGAGGTATTCTAATAAAAAAGCTGTATATGTATGGAATAAGAGGAAAAGAACTACTTTGGTTTAAGGACTACCTTACAAATCGTGGACAGCAAACAAAAATAAAATCCACAAAATCAAGTTTTTCATATGTGAATACAGGGGTGCCCCAAGGTTCTCTTCTGGGAGCAATTCTGTTTATAATTTACATAAATGATATAGAAAAAGTGATATCAAAATCCAAAGTGGTAATGTATGCAGACGATACATTGGTATATACAGAAGCAGAAACAGTGAAAGAATGTAAACGAAAGTTAGAATGTGATATAGATGAAATGGCTTAAAATGAATAGGCTCAAATTGAATGAACAGAAAACAAAAGTAATGGTGATGAATACAAATAGCGAAATAAATTTAGTGATAAATAATACTAGTATTGAGCAAGTAACCAATATGAAATACTTGGGTGTAATAATAGACAATGAGCTCAAATTTAACAATCACGTGGACTATTTGTGTAAAAAAGCCGCAAAAAAAATGTACTTCTTTAGAAGAATACGAAATAAATTAGACACTTTAACAGCAATAATAATATACAATACAATCATAAAGCCACATTTTGAATACTGTTCCACAATTCTGTACACATCTTGTAACCAATCACAAATAGGAAGAATACAGAAATTACAAAACAAATGTATGAGATCAATAATAAAATGCCACAAATACACCCCAATAAGTCACATGCTTGAAACATTGAAATGGCTTAATATTGAGCAAAAACTGATGCTCAATACACTAATAATGATTTTTAAAATTAAACAGAACAGGGCGCCGATGTATTTAACAAGTTGCATTCAGTATGTTAGAGATACACACCAATATGCTGTACGGAATGCGAATGACTTTCGACTAGGATTACAGCGGATTACTGCAGCCCAAAACACATTATTATATAAGGACCTTAACATATTTAACTCGTTACCTGCTATATCAAAGGAGAGAATAATATTATGAATTTTAAACGGCTATGTATAGATCTTATTCGAGGCTAAAATACTTTTTATTACTTTTTAGTACTTAATATATATATATATCATACACGTCTATGAATTGAAAATGAATTTGTGATATTTAAAATTTCTTGTGAAATCAAAAAATATGTAAACATATTAATAATAAATATCAATCTATCTATCTATCATGTCTCCTTATGACTCCCGAACGCCATCTCCATAGTGAGGCCAAAGAGCTCAATATTAAAGAGCACAATGCTGAACAAACAGTTCTTGGTTAATTGTCACAAACCAGGACATCCTAGAAAACAACTGCTTGATTCAGCACCGCCTCCACGGGAAATAAGAGAACAACTCCAAAAGCACTATGATGGGATGCGGCACCTGCCAACACTTCCGTTTGATCCAGGCAAGCATAAGCAGGCCCTTAGCCAAATCCATACAGAATCGGTAAACGCCTTTGTCAGGACGCGCCCGGGAACCCTGTTATTAATATGCGATATCCCACCCTTGCAGAAGAATAAAGAATACTACCAAGGGAAACACGAGTCACCCTGGCCCAACTTCGTTCTGGATACTGTAACAGGTTAAACTGTTACTTGTCCAGAAAAAAAAACCCAGACATACGTAATGTACATATATACTGCATGTGATGTGTCCCCACATGACACCAACCATCTTTTCAATTGTAATGTGGAACCTACGACTCTAACACCCATCTTCCTATGTTCCGCCCCTGTTGAAACGGCCATTTTCCTAGGACTACGGTTAGAGGATTTTGATGACAATTTGTGAGGGGTCGGGCCCATTGAGTGGAGCGAAGATCTGTTAATATAACAACAACATTAAGGTAATACCCCGACCATCTCGGGCGTAATTGGTGTGACCACATGAAACCTTCTAGGCCAACCTAGATCCTTGGGGAAATTGGGTTCGCCAGAGCCTCGGCTATAAAAGAACGCGGATTCGCTACGGGTATATGAGGTAGGCAATTGGGTTTAAGACGCTATATGTTGCGCTGGCAACTTCTTGAAAGGGTTGCGCTACACAGCCCTTTGAATAAATTTGATATTTTAGTCGCCTCTTACGACAGGCACACCCGCCGCGGGTATATTCTAGGCCCTCTAAGCCTTTTGGGGGTGTTCAAACTGCTAGTTTCCTTGGATTTCCGTTAGAGGACTTTGAAGGCAATATGTGGATGATGCGAAGCACTCTTTAAACAACAACCACCAATTGAGTTTACCATATGGATAAATTTGTTATTGCATTTGCAAGTTAAATCTCTATCCGTATCTGGATCAGGATTATTTGGAATGGAACGCGAAGATTGTTTTAGTAAGTACCCATTTCACGTTGACGTGACATTGATGTCGATACGACGTGATGTCGATGACGATAGAAGTGATAGTTGACATTGAAAACCATAATAAGGATGTCATCTCAAATGTTGTATGGAGATTAAGGTTTTTCCAAAACTTAACCAAAACTTAAACAAGATTTATAAATAAATGACTTACCTGAACAAATATTGCGAATCCTTTATGGAAAAATTAATGCTGCTCAATTATGCTAATTGTCCAATTGTTCTACATACGAGGTAAGTTCATTTTCCATAAATGGACGTGATTAAAGTGATGAAATTGTTTCGGATTTACTTGCATATATGTATATAGATATAATAAGTATGTATTCTCTGGAGCATTTATTTTATTATATTTAATATTAAAGCGTAGGGCACAAAAAGCAATATTTATTTTACGACGGATGGCCGATTGATACTCCGAGAGGATTACGCTACATCAATTAGCAATAGAGATTTTATTCAATTGATTCCCTTTACACACGCACAAGTCTTTTAAGAAAGGATTTGCACAATCTTTAACTTATAAATTATTGCACTTTGGTATTTAAATTTCAACAAATTGAAACATTTTAATTCGTTACCATTAAATCACTTGCATATATATATTTACGCATATAGATCACAAACCGAAATTCTGGGCAAAAAAAATTCTGAGAAATATAGTCACTTCCCACGAGATGAGTATCGAGCTAAACGCACCAACAATATAGCATAAATCACAATTATAAATTTTCAAAAGATATTAATAGTACTAAAATTTCATTTTTTTAGTTTACAGTATATTATAAATCAAATAAAAACTAAAGCCGATTGATGAACAAAATCACGTCTACAAATTAAAACAATTGGCAATCTGACATTTCGTTTCGGTAATAAAATTGGAAAAAGAGCCTGGCAATGAGCACAAAGCAAATTAACCGATAATAATGGCTGCCGAAGCAGCGTTGCATAGAACGACGTCCACTTCGCTGTTGACATCTGCCGTCTTTCAGTGAGTTTTACAGCTCCGGCTCACGCTCAATTCTCACGGGAATGCTCTGGATCATTGAAGGACTTGAGAAGCAGATGTCGTGAAATTTTCGCACACGTGAAATGTGCGGCAGATGTCACCGCTGTTTTTCATTTAACTCATACTGCGAAAGGCTAAGCAGCGACATCTATTTTTTAAAAAGTAGGTATATTAAAGGCCGCGTTGCCAACCTAAAAAGAAGTAATTAAATTATCTGGCTCACAAATTGAACCAGACTTCTATCTGGATTTATCTGGCTCAAATCGTTGTTGTTGCATTTACATGCAAAATTATTGATCTGGCTCAGGATTTTGCCACCGGATGATAGCTATCAGGTGCGTAATTGCAATGAGATGGATGAGGTGAATGAATGGACATGGTGAAAATGTTTTTGTTAGTGATGCGCCCACTCGTATATTATTCGGTTTTTACGCAATTTAGTAGACAATTCAAAATTCGCCTAACTAACAGAGCATAAAGGCTGATTAATATATATATTTTGGACGCGTTGCTTCGTCCCCCAGCAGGTTAGGGGGTCAGAATATACCCGCGATAGTTATGCCTGGGTAAAAGTTTAGTTGAGGGGTAGACTGATAATACGTGTCAATAAATATCGAGAGAGGTGTCAAAAGACGCGTATTAACCTCGACAACAATAATCCGAAATTTTATCTGTTCGGAAATATTTGCAGTTGAAGTTGGCGATTTTCATGTGGTTGTTGTAATTTTGTTGTACCCACAAAAAATTGTGAACAAGTGTTTTGCGCGGATATAGTTTCGGTCCCCAAACCGGTGTGGGACCCAACCACGGTAATTTTTCATAAGCGCGGCCGAAGGCCGCCAACGCAGAAAGGTGTTCTGCGCAAAAATAATATGGATCCCACCCCCGGTTTCGGAGGGACCCGCGGGTCATTTTTCGGTTTTTCGTTAATATCTTTTGAACGAGTTGAAATTTTTATTTTCCGCCTTCGGATTATTAATACCGATATCAAGACGCGTTTTACACCTCTCTCGATATTTTTGGTAGTGTATTAGCAGTCGACCCCTCAACTAGACTTTTACCTATGCCTGTCGCAAGAGGCGACTGAAATACCAGATTCCAGGGGTTTTGTAGCTCAACCCTTTCAGGTTGCCAGCGCAATATATAGCTTCTCCAAACCCAATTGTCAACCTCACCTAACTCCTCATGGATCTAGGGGGTGGGAGGGCGGGATGGCCAAGAAGGTCGCATGTGGGCAAAACAAATCGTTCCCGAGATGGTCGGGCTTGGTACCGGATCTGCAACCGGCAAAGGACCATCAACATCGTAAACACTCCCAAAGGCCTTCGGGGAGTGTCCTTATCGCTACAACAACAACAACAACGCGTTGCTTCACTTTGACTTATTGGCATCGCCATAAAGTCGGATTTACGTACATTGTTGCACTGCTACGTCTGCCTGACAAATGAGCTCGATGGTAAAAGCTAGAACAGCAGGCGACTCGTGGTACGGGTCCAAAAATACTGAGAGAAGATTCAAAACTCAATAATTTTCTTGTACGTTTTGCACCCAACACATATAGCACAGTAGCAAGCACACAAAAAAGTACCCGGTGGAGCAAAAGTACTACCCGGTTTCAAAAAAGGACTGAGTTTTTTAAAAGAACCCGGTTCTGAAAAAGTATCCGGATTTAAAAAAGGATTCAGTTCTACAAAAGTAACCGGTTCTGATGAGGGATACGGTATCAAAAAAGGACCCGGTTCAAAAAAGTTACCAGCTCTGAAAAAGTATCCGCTTCATCGAAATTAGGGTTTGAAAAATTACCCGGTTTCAAAGAAGTACCCAGTTCAGTGAGAGTACCCGGTTCCAAAAAATTACCCAGTTTAACAAAAGTACGCGCTTCTGAGAAAGTACCCGGTTCCACACAATTTGTTCTCCCTGTGTACATCGAAATGTAAATTTTTAATCTTTCCTTGCAAACGATAACGAAGCAGCAACTACCTCGAAAGCTGCCAGTCAAAGAGAGAACGTGAGAGGTGGTGGTTTGCCAACAGCGGATTTGGAACATGATGATAGCCAAAGGAGGTAAAACTACGGCTCCGGCTTTCTTGGAGGCAACACTAAGACGCCGCCTGTTCCCGCGCCGATGATTGAAGTGGCGAGCAGTCACTGACTGTGATACTGATTGATCTTAACACAAATATGTAGAAGGAGGTTATCAGCTTTAAGCCGGAGTCATTGGTGCCGTATGTCGTATCGCTGTATCCGTATCCCTAACGTAATCAGCTGTTTATCGTTACGACGGTAACCAAAACCCAATTGGTTGGCTACGATACGGTTACGACCTTAGCAGCAACAATAATCCCGGCGTCATTTCTGGGAGGTTTTAGGGATACCGTCGGGGCAATTTCAGGACTTCTTCGAGATCATTTGGGGTCCCTTCCGGCATCATTTCTGGATGGTTTTAGGGATCCCTCCGGGATCCCGTTGGGGTAATTTCGGGACTATTTCGGGATCATTTGGTGCACCTTCCGGCATCATTTATACATGGTTTTCGGGATCCGTCCGTTATCCCGTCGTGGTAATTTCGGGACTTTTTATCGAATAATACGGGATAATTTAGGAACCATTTCGGCATCATTTCTGGATGATTTTCGGAATCCGTCAGGGATCCCGTGAGGGTCATTTCGGGGCTATTAGGGGATCATTTGAGGACCTTTCCGGCATTTTAGGACTTCTTCCGGATCATTTGGGGTACCTTCCGGCATCATTTCTAGATGGTTTTCGGGTTCCCGTCGTGGTCATTTCGGGACTTTTTCTCAATTAATTCGGGATCATTTGGAGACCCTTTCGGCATCATTTCTGGATGATTTCGGGACCCGTTCGGGATCCCAGCAGGGTAATTTCGGGACTATTAGGGGATCATTTGGGGACCTTTCCGGCATCGTTTCTGGATAGTTTTCGCGAACCGTTCGGGATCCCATAGGGGTCATTTCGGGACTATTTCGGGATCATTTTGGGGTACCTTCCGGCATCATCTCTAGATAGTTTTCTGGATCCCGTTGGGGTCACTTCGGGACTTTTTATCGACTGATACGGGCTCAAATGGGAACCCTTTCGGCATCTTTTCTGGATAGTTTTCGGGATCCGTCCGGGATCCCGTCGGGATCATTTCGGGGCTTTTTCGGGGCTATTTCGGGATCATTTGGGGTATTTTCCGACATCATTTTTAGTATGGTTTTCGGGATCCATCCGGGATTCCGTCGGGGGTCTGTACGGGAACCCATAAGGGCAATTTCGGGACTTTTTCGGGACTATTTCTGAATCATTTTTGGACCCCTCGTGGTTAATTTCTGGATGATTTTCGGGATCTGTCCTGGAATTTTAGTATCATCTTGGGTCTCTTCGCAACCGGTAGTTCAGCACACATGCCTTTTTAAATTATGAGCTTTTATGGCCGTGGATTTGCTGCTAATTATTCGTAATTAAAATTGGGTATGTTTTATCTTCAATCTAACACAGCTTTTTATACTCAGTTGAGCAGAGCTCAAAAAATTTAATATCTTTACAGTATATAAGTAAATTATGTCAAGATTCAACTCCAGTAATGATATGGTGCAACAAAATACAAAAATAAAAGAAAATTTAAAAATGGGCGTGGCTCCGCCCTTTTTCATTTAATTTGTCTAGGATACTTTTAACGCCATAAGTCGAACAAAAATTAACCAATCCTTTTGAAATTTTGTAGGGGCATAGATTTTATGGCGCTAACTGTTTTCTGTGAAAATGGGCGAAATCGGTTGATGCCACGCACAGTTTTTATACACAGTCGTCCGTCTGTCCTTCCGCATGGCCGTTAACACGATAACTTGAGCAAAAATCGATATATCTTTACTAAACTCAGTTCACGTACTTATCTGAACTCACTTTATCTTGGTATGAAAAATGAACGAAATCCGACTATGACCACGCCCACTTTTTCCATATCGAAAATTATGAAAAATGAAAAAATGCCATAATTCTATACCAAATACGAAAAAAGGGATGAAATATGGTAAGGTAATTGGATTGTTTTATTGACGCGAAATATAACTTTAGAAAAAACTTTATAAAATGGTTGTGACACCTACCATATTAAGTAGAAGAAAATGAAAAAGTTCTGCAGGGCGAAATAAAAAACCATTAAAATCTTGGCAGGTATTACATATATAAATAAATTAGCGGTATCCAACAGATGATGTTCTGGGTCACCCTGGTCCACGTTTTGGTCGATATCTAGAAAACGCCTTCACATATACAACTACCACCACTCCGTTTTAAAACTCTCATTAAACCTTTAATTTGATACCCATATCGTATAAACTCATTCTAGAGTCACCCCTGGTCCACCTTTATGGCGATATTTCGAAAAGGCGAACACCTATAGAACGAAGGCCCACTCCCTTTTAAAAATACTCATTAACACCTTTCATTTGATACCCATATCGTACAAACAAAGTCTAGAGTCACCCCTGTTCCAGAAAGGCCCACTCCCTCTTAAAATACTCATTAAATCCTTTCGTTTGATACCCATATTGCACAAACGAATTCTAGGGTCACCCCTGGTCCACCTTTATGGCGATATCTCGAAACGGCGTCCACCTATGGAACTAAGGATTACTCCCTTTTAAAATACTCATTAACACCTTTCATTTGATACCCATATCGTACAAACGCATTCTAGAGTCACACCTGGTCCATCTTTATGGCGATATATCGAAAAGGCGTCCACCTATAGAACTAAGGCCCACTCCCTCTTAAAATACTCATTAACTCCTTTCGTTTGATACCCATATTGCACAAACGAATTCTAGAGTCACCCCTGGTCCACCTTTATGGCGATATCTCGAAAAGGGGTCCACCTATAGAACTAAGCCCCACGCCCTTTTAAAATAATCATTAACACCTTTCATTTGATACCCATATCATACAAACAAATTCTAAAGTCACCCCTGGTCCACCTTTATGGCGATATCTCGAAAAGGCGAACACCTATAAAACGAAGGCCAACTCCCTTTTAAAAATACTTATTAACACCTTTCATTTTATACCCATATCGTACAAACAAAGTCTAGAGTCACCCCTGGTCCACCTTTATTGCGATACCTCGAAAATGCGTCCACCTATAGAACTAAGGCCCACTCCCTCTTAAAATACTCATTAACTCCTTTCGTTTGATACCCATATTGCACAAACGAATTCTAGAGTCACCCCTAGCCCACCTTTATGGCGATATCTCGAAACGGCGTCCACCTATAGAACTAAGGCCCACTCCCTTTTAAAATACTCATTAGCACCTTTCGTTTGATGCCCATATTGTGCAAACAAATTCTAGGGTCACCCCTGGTCCACCTTTATGGCGATATCTCGAAACGGCGTCCACCTATGGAACTAAGGATTACTCCCTTTTAAAATGCTCATTAACACCTTTCATTTGATACCCATATCGTACAAACGCATTCTAGAGTCACCCCTGGTCCATCTTTACGGCGATATCTCGAAAAGGCGTCCATCTATAGTACTTAGGTCCACGCCCTTTTAAAATACTCATTAATACCTTTCATTTGATACCCATATCGTACAAACGCATTCTAGAGTCAACCCTGATCCACCTTTATGGCTATATCCCTAAATGGCGTCCACCTATAGAACTATGGCCCACTCCCTCATAAAATACTCTTTAATGCCTTTCATTTGATACACATGTCATACAAACACATTCCAGGGTTTCCCTCGGTTCATTTTCCTACATGGTTATTTTCCCTTATGTTGTCACCATAGCTCTCAACTGAGTATGTAATGTTCGATTACACCCGAACTTAACCTTCCTTACTTGTTCATTCTATAATCGTGTAAGGAACTGTTATAACTATAATTACACCTTTTGTAATATTTTAACCAACTAAATACCCGAAAAAGCGACACTATTTTCGTCTAAAAAATTCTCTTTGGTTTTAGCTAATTGTAGTTTCACTCTATGAGTAGTAATTCTTTCACCCCTTTACTATCAGTTAATTTAATTTAAAAACAAAATGTATTTTTTTAATTCGAAAAAACTGTTGTATTGTACTATTCATGAAAGCGTGCCTTTCAGCTTATCTTCTCATTTAGTTCTTTTTTTTTTACTAAATTACAAAAATAAAATACATTAGACAAAAATAATTTTTAAACAGATAACTTGATAAGCAGGCTAACTTGAATAGCACATATATTTTATTTTCTCCTTGCGGACGGGGCCGCGGGTAAAGGCTAGTCTAATATATATTATAAATGGGAAAGTTTGGATGTTAAGATGTTTGGATGTTTGGATGTTTGGATGTTTGTCCAGACGTTTGTCTTTGTGACTCAATAACGCAAGAACGGCTGGACCGATTTGGATGAAATTTTGCACACATATAGCCAATAGTCTAGAAGGATCTACTAGCTATATATTTTTCAAAAGGGGCGTGGTCCCCGCCCCCTAGGAACAGTTATAATTTAATTATTATATTTTTTCGTCTTTGCGACTGAATCACGCCAGAATGGCTACACGGATTTTGATGAAATTTGGGACACAAACAGTAGTCTACTAGCGAAATTTTTTTCGATCATGGAAAGAGGGGTGGGGGTCCCACGACCCCTTCGAGAAATTATTTTTTATAATTTTTACACATTATAACTTTACGTATACTGGCCTTCACCAATATCACAGACTCAAGGGGTCAAATAAGTCGGGGGCTTACAAAGTAAGCAGTGACACCCTCCGTCCGCCCCTTTATCTACCCCTCTGGTGTAAAATCCATAAATTGTTATAACTCAATCTAAATTTTCTCCTAAATCAATAGTTTTTGGTATCTGGTACATACAGAACGAGATCTAGACAATTTTGGAGGAACGATCAACGATCCTCTACTCCCGCCATCCGCCCTCCATCAATTGTTTTTATTAGCACGCTTTTATTAGCTTTACCTGTATGTTTCTATCTAACTTTTTATTCGCTCCAATGCGCCTACTGCCTTATTAACATGGTTTTATAATTAGCTTCACCTTATTTGTAATCCCGTAAGGGTCATATCGAGACCCTTCCGGGATCATTTCTGGATGGTTTTCGGGATCGGTCCGGGATTACGCCGGGGTAATTTCGGGACTTTTTCGGGACTATTTCGGGATCATTACGGGACCCTTCCGGGATCATTTCTGTATAGTTTACGGGATCCGTCCGGGATACCGTCGGGGTTATTTTGGAACATTTTCGGGACTATTCCGGAATCATTTCGGGACTATTTCGCGATCATTTGGGGACCCTTCCGGCATCATTTCTGGATGGTTTTCGGGATCCGTGCGGGATCTCGTCGGGGTCATATGGGGACTTTTTCGGGATCATTTGGGGGCTCTTCCGGCATCATTTCTGGATGGTTTTCGGGATCCGTCCGGTATATCGTCGGGGTCATTTGGGGACTTTTTCGGGATAATTTGGGGGCTCTTCCGGCATCATTTCTGGATGGTTTTCGGGATCCGTCCGTGATCTCGTCGGGGTCATTTGGGGTCTTTTTCGGGATCATTTTGGGGCTCATCCAGCATCATATCTGGATGGTTTTCGGGATCCGTCCGGGATCCCGTCGGGGTCATTTCGGGACTTTTTCGCGACTAATACGGGAGCATTTGGGAACCCTTTCGGCATCATTTCTGGATGGTTTTCGGGATCCGTTCGGGATCCCGTCGGGGTCATTTCGGGACTTTTTCGCGACTAATACGGGATCATTTGGGAACCCTTTCGGCATCATTTCTGGATGGTTTTGGGGATCCGTCCGGGATCCCATTAGGGTAATTTCGGGACTATTAGGGGATCATTTGGGAACCTTTCCGGCATCATTTCTGGATAATTTTCGGGATCCGTCCGGGAACCCGACGAGGTCATTTCGGGACTATTTCGGGATCATTTGGGATACCTACCGGCATCATTTCTGGATGGTTTTTGGGATTCGTCCGGGATCCCGTCGTGGTCCTTTCGGGACTTTTTTTCGACTAATACGGGATCATTTGCGGACCCTTTCGGCATCATTTCTGGATAGTTGTCGGGATCCCGTCACGGTCATTTCGGGACTATTAGGGGATCATTTGAGAACCTTTCCGGCATTATTTCTGTATTGTTTTCGGAATCCTTTCGGGATCCCGTCAGGGTCATTTTGGGACTTTTTCGGGGCTAATACGGGATCATTTGAGGATCCTCTAGGGGTCGTTTCGTGACTTTTTCTGTTTTATTTCGGGATCATTTGGGGACCCTTCCGGCATAATTTCTTGATGGTTTGCCGGATCCATCAGGGTCATTTCGGGACCATTTTGGGATCATTTGGGGGCCCTTCCGAGATCATTTCTGGATCCGTCCGGGATGCCGTAGGAGCCATTTCGGGATTTTTTGTTACTTTTCCGGGATAGTTTTTGCACCCTTCCGGGATCATTTCTGGATCTGTGCGGGATCCTATCTGGGTCAATTCCGGACTATTTCGGGATCATTTGTAATCCTTCCGGAATCATTTCTGTATGGTTTTCGCGATCCATCTCCACGATCCCCTCGGAGCCATTTCGGAACTTTTTCTGGAGTTAGTCGGGATAATTTAGGGACCCTTCCTGGATATTTTCTGGATGGTTTTTGAGATCCGCCCGGGAGCCCGTCAGGGTCATTTCGGAACCTTTTCGGGATCATTTTGGAACACCTTCAGGGATCATTTCTGTGTGGTTCTCTGGATACGTCTAGAATCGTGTCGCTCTCATTTCGGGTTTTTTTGGGACTATTCGGGGAACTTTTGGAGACCCTTTCGGGGCATTTCTGGATGGTTTTCGGGATCCGTCCGCGATAGCGTTGGGGTCATATCGTAGCTTTTTCTGGATAATTTCGAGATCATTTTGGATCCTATCAGGTTATCAGCTCATTTAGTTATTTTTTTTTACTCAATTACAAAAATAAAATGCATTAGACAGAAAACAAAATTTTAAACAGATAATAAGCAGGCTAACGCGAATAGCCCATATATTTAAAATTTTCCTTGCGGACGGGGCCGCGGGTAAAGGCTAGTATATTATAAATTGCAAAGTTTGGATGTGAAGATGTTTGGATGTTTGTCCAGAGGTTTGTCTTTGTGACTCAATCACGCAAGAACGGCTGGACCAATTTGGATGAAATTTTGCACACATATAGCCAATAGTCTAGAAGGATCTACTAGCTATATATTTTTGAAAAGGGGGGAGGTCCCCGCCCCCTAGGAACAGTTATAATTTAATTATTAGATTTTTTTAGTCTTTGCGACTGAATCAAGCCAGAATGGCTACACGGATTTTGATCAAATTTGGGACACAGACAATAGTCTACTAGCGAAATTTTTTTCAAATTACATGGAAAGAGGGGTGGAGGTCCCACGACCCCTTCGAGCAATTACTTTTTAATAATGTTTACACATTATAACTTTACGTATACTGGCCTTCACCAATATCACAGACTCAAGGGGTCAAATAAGTCGAGGGCTTACAAAGTGAGCAGTGACACCCTCCGTCTCCCTCCCC
Organism: Eurosta solidaginis; assembly: GCF_040869045.1. NCBI lineage: Eukaryota > Metazoa > Arthropoda > Insecta > Diptera > Tephritidae > Eurosta > Eurosta solidaginis. Next base: position 201,820,933 of record NC_090323.1, on the reverse strand, counting down.
CCTTCTCTCCACCTCTGGTGTAAAATCTATAAATTGTTATAACTCAAAATAAATTTTCTCCAAAATCAAGAGTTTTTGGTATCTGGCACATACAGATCGAGATCTAAACAATTTTGGAAAAACGATCAGTGGTCCTCTCCTTCTCCTCCCGCCATCCGCCCTCCTTCAGTTGTTTTTATTAGCACGATTTTATTAGCTTTACCTGTATGTTTCAATGTAACTCTTCATTCGCTCCAACGCGCCTGCTGCCTTATTAACATGGTTAGGGTCGTATCGAAACCCTTCCGGGATCATTTCTGGATGGTTTTCGGGATCCGTCCGGGATTCCGCCGGGTATTTTCGGGATCATTTGCGTACCTTTGAGAGATAAATTCCTGATGGTTTCCGGGATAACTACGGGACCTTTCGGGGTTATTTTGGGTCCCCTCCGTAATCATTTCTGGATGGTTTTCGGTATCCGTCCGGGATCCCGCCGGGGTCATTTCAGGACTTTTTCGGAACTATTTCGAGACTTTTTCGGGATCGTTTTGGGACCCTTCCGGGATCATTTCTGTATAGTTTTCGGGATCCGTCCGGGATCCCGTCGGGGTCATTTCGATACTTTTTCGGGATTTTTTGGGGTCCCTTCCGGCATCATTTCTGGGTGGTTTTGGGGAAACCGTCGGAGTAATTTCAGGACTTCTTCGAGATCATCTGGGGTCCCTTCCGGCATCATTTCTTGATGGTTTTAGGGATCCCTCCGGGATCCCGTTGGGTTAATTTCGGGACTTTTTCGGTATCATTTGGGGTCCCTTTTGGCATCATTTCTGGATGGTTTTCGGGATCCTTCCGGGATCCCGTCGGGGTCATTTCGGAACTAATTCGGGATCATTTGGGGTACCTTCTGGCATCATTTCTAGATGGTTTTCGGTATCCGTCCGGGATCCCGTCGGTGTCATTTCGATACTTTTTCGGGATTTTTTGGGGTCCCTTCCGGCATCATTTCTGGGTGGTTTTGGGGAAACCGTCGGAGTAATTTCAGGACTTCTTCGAGATCATTTGGGGTCCCTTCCGCCATCATTTGTGCATGTTTTTCGTGATCCGTCCGGGATCCCGTCGGGGTCATTTCGGGACTTTTTCGGGATCATATGGGGTCCCTTTTGGCATCATTTCTGGATGGTTTTCGGGATCCTTCCGGGATCCCGTCGGGGTCATTTCGGAACTAATTCGGGATCATTTGGGGTACCTTCTGGCATCATTTCTAGATGGTTTTCGGGATCCGTGAGGAATCCCGTCGGGGCCATTTTAGGACTTTTTCGGGATCATTTGGGGTACCTTCCGGCATCATTTCTAGATGGTTTTCGGTATCCGTCCGGGATCCCGTCGGGGTCATTTCGATACTTTTTCGGGATTTTTTGGGGTCCCTTCCGGCATCATTTCTGGGGTTTTGGGGAAACCGTCGGAGTAATTTCAGGACTTCTTCGAGATCATCTGGGGTCCCTTCCGGCATCATTTCTTGATGGTTTTAGGGATCCCTCCGGGATCCCGTTGGGTTAATTTCGGGTTCGGGACCTTCCGGCATCATTTATACATGGTTTTCGGGATCCGTCCGTTATCCCGTCGGAGTAATTTCGGGACTTTTTCTCGAATAATACGGGATAATTTAGGAACCGTTTCGGCAACCGGGAGCCGTAGGGGTTATTTTAGGACCATTAGGGGATAATTTGGGGCCCTTTTCGGCATCATTTCTGGATAGTTTTAGGGATCCGCTCGGGATCCCGACGGGGTCATTTCGGGATCATTTGGGGTACCTACCGACATCATTTCTGGTTGGTTTTCGGGATCCGTCCGCGATCCCGTCGGGTCAGTTCGGGACTATTTCGGGATCATTTGGGTACCTACCGGCATCATTTCTGGATGGTTTTCGGGATCCGTACGGGATCCCGTCAGGTTCATTTCGGGTCTTTTTCGGGATCATTTAAGCATGGTTTTCAGGATCCGTCCGAGATCCCGTCAGGGTAATTTCTGCTATTTTCCGAGACTATTTCAGGATCATTTTGGGACCCTTCCAAGATCATTCCTGGATGGATTTCGGGATCTATCCGTGATCCCGTTAGGATCATTTAGGGATCCGTTCGAGATCCCGTCAGGGTCATTTCGGGATTTCTTCGGGACTATTTTGGGATTATTTTTGGATGGTTTTCGGGATCCGTCCGGGATCCCGTCGGGGTCCTTTCGGGATTTCATTTCGGGATTTTTTTGTTACTTTTTCGGGATTATTATGGGGCCCCCTTCCGGGATCATTTCGCGGACTATTCGCGAATAATACGGGATCATTTGGGGACCCTTTCGCCATCATTCTGGAAGGTTTTCGGGATCCATCCGGGACCTTGTCATGGTAATTTCGGGACTATATGGGGATCATTTGGGCACTTTTCGGGCATCATTTCTGGATAGTTTCCGGGATCCCTCGGGGATCCCTTCAGGGTCATTTCGGGATCATTTTGGGGTACCCACCGGCATCATTTCTGGATAGTTTTCGGTATTCGTCCGGGATCCCGTCGGGGTCATTTCGGGATCATTTGGAAATCTTTCGGGCATCGTTTCTGGATAGTTTCCGGGATCCCTCGGGGATCCCTTCAGGGTCATTTCGGGACTATCTCGGGATCATTTTGTGGTACCCACCGGCATCATTTCTGGATGGTTTTCGGTATTCGTCCGGGATCCCGTCGGGGTCATTTCAAGACTTTTTCGGGATCATTTGGGGTACCTAGATGTATGGTTTTCGGGATTCGTCCGGGATCCCGTCTGGATCATTTCAGGACTTTTTCAGGATCATTTGGGGTATCTGCCGGCAACATTTCTAGATGGTTTTCGGGATTCGTCCGGGATACCGTCTAGGTCATTTGAGGACTTTTTCGGGATCATTTGGGGTATCTTCCGGCAACATTTCTAGATGGTTTTCGGGATTAGTCCGGGATCCCGTCTGGATCATTTCAGGACTTTTTCGGGATCATTTGTGGTATCTTCCGGCAACATTTCTAGATGATTTTCGGGATCTGTCCGGGATCCCGTCGGAGTTATTTCGGGCTAATTTTGGGACCCTTGCCGGATAATTTCTGCACGATTTTCGGGATCTGTCTGAGTTTTTTCGTGACTTTTTCCGGGCTATTTCCGGATCATTTGCTAACCCTTCAGAGGTCAATTCTGGATGGTTTTCGGGATCCCGTCAGGGTCATTTCGGGATTTTTTCGGGACTATTTCGGAATCATATTGGGACCCCTCCGGGATAATTTCTGGGTGATTTCGGGATCTGTCCGGGATCCCGTCGGAGTTTTTTTGTGACTTTTTCCGGACTATTTCGGGATCATTTTCGGAACCTTCAGAGATCAATTCTGGATGGTTTGGGGACTTTTCCGGGATCATTTGGGGATCCCTCCAGTCATTTTTGGATGGTTTTCGGGATCTCGTCAGGGTCATTTCGGGCCTTTTTCGTGACTATTTCGGAATCATTTTGGGACCCCTCCGGGATAATTTCTGGGTGATTTTCGAAATTTGTTCGGGATCCCGTTGGAGTTTTTTCGGGACTTTTTCCGGACTATTTCGGGATCATTTGCGGACCGTTCGGTGATCAATTCTGGATGGTTTTCGCGATCCGTCCGGGATCCCGTCAGGGTCATTTCGGGACTTTTCGTGACTTCTCGGGATTATTTTGGGACCCTTCCGGCATCATTTCTGGATAGTTTTCGGGATTTGTCCGGGATCCCGTCGGCATCATTTCGTTACTATTTTGGTGTCATTCAGGGACTCTTCCGGGATCATTTTAGGTCTCTTCGAAACCGGTAATTCAGCACACATGGCCGTGGATTTACTGCAAATTATTCGTAATTAAAATTCGGTATGTTTTATCTTTAATATCTAACACAGCTTTTTCGTTCTATTTTTAAAGGAATCCTGTAACGAACTGTTGCAACTATAATTACAATTTTTGTAATATTTTGACCAACTAAACACACGAAAAAGCAACACTACTTTCATTTCAAAATTCTCTTTGGTTTTAGCTAATTGTAGTATCACTCCTTTGTTCTATGAGTAGTAATTCTTTCACCCCTGTCATATCAATTAATTTAACTTAAAAACAAAATGTATTTTTTAGTTCGAAAAAAAAGTATTGTACTATTCATGTAAGCGTGCCTATCAGCTCATTTAACTCTTTTTTAATGTATTAAAAAATGAAATACATTGACAGAAGCAATTTTTAAACAGACAACTTGATAAGCAGGCTAACGTGAATAGCGCATATATTTTATTTTCTCCTTGCGGACGGGGCCGCGGGTAAAGGCTAGTATATTATAAATGGGAAAGTTTGGATGTTTGGATGTTTGTCCAGACGTTTGTCTTTGTGACTCAATCACGCAAGAACGGCAGGACCGATTTGGATGAAATTTTGCACACATATAGCCAATAGTTTAGAAGGATCTACTAGCTATATTTTTTTGAAAAGGGGGGAGGCCCCGCCCCCTAGGAACAGTTAAAATTTAACTATTGTATTTTTTCGTCTTTGTGACTGAATCACGCCAGAACGGCTACACGGATTTTGATGAAATTTGGTACACAGACAACAGTCTACAAGCGAAATTTTTTTCGAACATGGAAAGAGGGGTGGGGGTCCCACGACCCCTTCGAGCAATTACTTTTTAATAATTTTTACACATTATAACTTTACGTATACTGGCCTTCACCAATATCACATACTCAAGGGGTCAAATAAGTCGAGGGCTTACAAAGTAAGCAGTGACACCCTCCGCCCTCCCCCCCTTTATCTCCCCTCTGGTGTAAAATCTATAAATTGTTATAACTCAATATAACTTTTCTCCTATCTGGCACATACAGATCGAGATCTAGACAATTTTGGAGGAACGATCAGTGGTCCTCTCCTTATACTCCCGCCATCCGCCCTCCTTCAATTGTTTTTATTAGCACGCTTTTATTACCTTTACCTGTATGTTTCTATGTAACTTTTCATTCGCTCCAATGCGCCTGCTGCCTTATTAACATGGTTTTATAATTAGCTTCACCTTATTTGTAATCCCGTAAGGGGCATATCGAGACTCTTCCGGGATCATTTCTGGATGGTTTTCGTGATCGGTCCGGAATCCCGCCGGGGTAATTTCGGGACTATTTCGTAATCATCTTGGGACCCTTCCGGGATCATTTCTGTATAGTTTTCGGGATCCTTCCGGGATCCCGTCAGGGTTATTTTGGGACATTTTCGGGACTATTCCGGAATCAGTTCGGGAATATTTCGCGATCATTTGAGGACCCTTCCGGCATCATTTCTGGGTGGTTTTCGGGATCCGTCCGGGATCCCGTCGGGTTACTTTCGGGATCATTTGCGTACCTTCGAGAGATAAATTCTTGATGGTTTCCGGGATCATTACGGGACTTTTTCGGGGTTATTTTGGGTCCCTTTAGGCATCATTTCTGGATGGTCTTCGGGATTCGTCCGGCATCCCGTCGGGTTCATTTCGGGACTTTTTCGCGACTAATACGGGATCATTTGGGGATCCTTCCGGCATCATTTCTGGATGGTTTCCGGGATCCGTCCGGGATCTCGTCGGGGTCATTTGGGGACTTTTTCGGGATCATTTGGGGACTCTTCCGGCATCATTTCTGGATGGTTTTCGGGATCCGTCCGGGATCTCGTCGGGGTCATTTGGTAACTATTTCGGGATCATTTGGGGGCTCTTCCGGCATCATTTCTGGTTGGTTTTCGGGATCCGTCCGGTATCCCGTCGGGGTCATTTCGGGACTTTTTCGCGACTAATACGGGATCATTTGGGAACCCTTTCGGCATCATTTCTGGATGGTTTTCGGTATCCGTCCGGGATCCCGTCGGGGTCATTTCGGGACTTTTTCGCGACTAATGGATCATTTGGGAACCATTTCGGCATCATTTCTGGATGGTTTTCGTGATCCGTCCGGGATCCCATCAGGGTAATTTCGGGACTATTAGGGGATCATTTGGGGACCTTTCCAGCATCATTTCTGGATAATTTTCGGGATCCGTCCGGGATGCCGACGAGGTCATTTCGGGACTATTCCGGGATCATTTGGGATACCTACCGGCATCATTTCTGTATGGTTTTTGGGATTCGTCCGGCATCCCGTCGGGGTCATTTCGGGACTTTTTCTCGACTAATACGGGATCCCTTCGGGGCCCTTTCGGTATCATTTCTGGATAGTTGTCGGGATCCGTTCGGGATCCCTTCAGGGTCTTTTCGGAACTATTAGGAGATCATTTGAGGACCTTTCCGGCATCATTTCTGGATAGTTTTCGGGATACTTTCGGGGTCCCATCAGGGTCATTTCGGGACTTTTTCGGCATCATTTAAGATTGGTTTTCAGGATTCGTCCGGGATCCCGTCAATGTTATTTCTGCACTTCTCCGAGACTATTTCGGGATCATTTTGGGACTCTCCCAAGATCATTTCTGGATGGATTTCCGGATCTGTCCGGGATGCAAGGTCATTTCAGGACTATTAGGGGATCATTTGAAGACCGTTCCGGCATCATTTCTGAATAGTTTTCGAGATTCGTCCGAGATCGCGACGGGGTCATTTCGGGACCATTTGGGGCACCTAGCGGCACCATTTCTGAATGGATTTCGGTATCCGTCCGGGATCCCGTCGGGGTCATTTCGGCCCTTTTTCGGGATCATTTGATGTCCCTTCCGCCATCATTTGTGCATGGTTTTCGTGATCCGTCCGGGATCACGTCGGGGTCATTTCGGGACTTTTTCGGGATCATATGGGGTCCCTTTTGGCATCATTTCTAGATGGTTTTCGGGATCCGTGAGGAATCCCGTCGGGGCAATTTTAGGACTTTTTCGGGATCATTTGGGGTACCTTCCGGCATCATTTCTAGATGGTTTTCGGTATCCGTCCGGGATCCCGTCGGGGTCATTTCGGGACTTTTTCTCGACTAATACGGGATTATTTGGAGATCCTTTCGGCATCATTTCTGGATGGTTTTCGGGATCCGCCCGGGATCATTTCGGGACTATAAGAGGATCATTTGAGGACCTTTCCGGCATCGTTTCTGCATAGTTTCCGGGATCAGTCGGGGATCTCGACGGGGTCATTTCGGGACTTTGTCGAGATAATTTGTAATCCCTTCCGGCATCATTTCTGGATGGTTTTCGAAATGCGTCGGCGATCCCGTCGGGGTCATTTCAAGACTTTTTCTCGACTAATATGGGATTATTTGTGGACCCTTTCGGCATCATTTCTGGATGGTTTTCGGGGTGCGTCGGGGATCCCGTCGGGGTCATTTCAAGACTTTTTCTCGACTAATATGGGATTATTTGGGGACCCTTCCGGCATCATTTCTGGATGGGTTTCAGGATCTGTACGGGAACCCATCAGGGTAATTTCGGGATTTTTTCGGGACTATTTCGGGATCATTTGGGGACCCTTTAGGGGTCATTTCGTGACTTTTTCTGCAATATGGGGACCCTCTCGGCATCAATTCTGGATGCGTTTCGGGATCCGTTCGGGATCCCATCAGGGTCATTTCGGGACTTTTTCGGGACTATTTCGGAATCATTTTGGGACTCCTCCTGGTTAATTTCTGGATGATTTTCGGGATTTGTCCAGGTTCCCGTCGGCATCATTTCGTTACTATTTTGGTATCATTTTGGGACCCTTCCATGATCATTTTTGGTCTCTTCGCAACCGGTAGTTCAGCACACATGCCTTTTTAAATTATGAGCTTTTATGGCCATGGATTTGCTGCAAATTATTCCAAATTAAAATTCGGTATGTTTTATCTATTTTTGAGTGTTTTAAGTGAATGCTGTAACGAACTGTTATAACTATAATTACACTTTTTGTAATATTTTGACCAACTAAATACCCGAAAAAGCAACACTATTTTCATTTAAAAGATTCTCTTTGGTTTTAGGTAATTGTAGTTTCACTCCTTTGTTCTATGAGTAGTAATTCTTTCACCCCTCTCATATCAGTTAATTTAATTTAAAAGCAAAATGTATTTTTTTTAATTCGAAAAAACTGTATTGTACTATTCATGAAAGCGTGCCTTTCAGCTTATCTTCTCATTTAGTTCCTTTTTTCACTAAATTACAAAAATAAAATACATTAGACAAAAATAATTTTTAAACAGATAACTTGATAAGCAGGCTAACTTGAATAGCACATATATTTTATTTTCTCCTTGCGGACGGGGCCGCGGGTAAAGGCTAGTCTAATATCTAATATCTAATATATATTATAAATGGGAAAGTTTGGATGTTAAGATGTTTGGATGTTTGGATGTTTAGATGTTTGGATGTTTGGATGTTTGGATGTTTGGATGTTTGTCCAGACGTTTGTCTTTGTGACTCAATAACGCAAGAACGGCTGGACCGATTTGGATGAAATTTTGCACACATATAGCCAATAGTCTAGAAGGATCTACTAGCTATATATTTTTCAAAAGGGACGTGGTCCCCGCCCCCTAGGAACAGTTATAATTTAATTATTATATTTTTTCATCTTTGCGACTGAATCACGCCAGAATGGCTACACGGATTTTGATGAAATTTGGGACACAGACAGTAGTCTACTAGCGAAATTTTTTTCGAACATGGAAAGAGGGGTGGGGGTCCCACGACCCTTCGAGAAATTATTTTTCATAATTTTTACACATTATAACTTTACGTATACTGGCCTTCACCAATATCACAGACTCAAGGGGTCAAATAAGTCGAGGGCTTACAAAGTAAGCAGTGACACCCTCCGCCCGCCCCCCTTTATCTCCCCCTCTGGTGTAAAATCCATAAATTGTTATAACTCAATCTAAATTTTCTCCTAAATTAATAGTTTTTGGTATCTGGTACATACAGAACGAGATCTAGACAATTTTGGAGGAACGATCAGTGGTCCTCTCCTCTACTCCCGCCATCCGCCCTCCATCAATTGTTTTTATTAGCACGCTTTTATTAGCTTTACCTGTATGTTTCTATCTAACTTTTTATTCGCTCCAATGCGCCTGCTGCCTTATTAACATGGTTTTATAATTAGCTTCACCTTATTTGTAATCCCGTAAGAGTCATATCGAGACCGTTCCGGGATCTTTTCTGGATGGTTTTCGGGATCGGTCCGGGATTACGCCGGGGTAATTTCGGGACTTTTTCGGGACTATTTCGGGATCATTTTGGGACCCTTCCGGGATCACTTCTGTATAGTTTACGGGATCCGTCCGGGATCCCGTCGGGGTTATTTTGGAATATTTTCGGGACTATTCCGGAATCATTTCGGGACTATTTCGCGATCATTTGGGGACCCTTCCGGCATCATTTCTGGATGGTTTTCGGGATCCGTGCGGGATCTCGTCGGGCTCATATGGGGACTTTTTCGGGATCATTTGAGGGCTCTTCCGGCATCATTTCTGGATGGTTTTCGGGATCCGTCCAGGATATCGTCGGGGTCATTTGGGGACTTTTTCGGGATCATTTGGGGCTCTTCCGGCATCATTTCTGGATGGTTTTCGGGATCCGTCCGGGATCCCGTCGGGGTCATTTCGGGACTTTTTCGCGACTAATACGGGATCATTTGGGAACCCTTTCGGCATCATTTCTGGACGGTTTTCGGGATCCGTCCGGGATCCCGTCGGGGTCATTTCGGGACTTTTTCGTGACTAATACGGGATCATTTGGGAACCCTTTCGGCATCATTTCTGGATGGTTTTCGGGATCCGTCCGGGATCCCATTAGGGTAATTTCGGGACTATTAGGGGATCATTTGGGAACCTTTCCGGCATCATTTCTGGATAATTTTCGGGATCTGTCCGGGATGCCGACGAGGTCATTTCGGGACTATTTCGGGATCATTTGGGATACCTACCGGCATCATTTCTTGATGGTTTTTGGGATTCGTCCGGGATCCCGTCGTGGTTCTTTCGGGACTTTTTTTCGACTAATACGGGATCATTTACGGACCCTTTCGGTATCATTTCTGGATAGTTGTCGGGATCCCGTCACGGTCATTTCGGGACTATTAGGGGATCATTTGAGGACCTTTCCGGCATCATTTCTGTATTGTTTTCGGAATCCTTTCGGGATCCCGTCAGGGTCATTTTGGGACTTTTTTGGGGCTAATACGGGATCATTTGGGGATCCTCTAGGGGTCGTTTCGTGACTTTTTCTGTTTTATTTCGGGATCATTTGGGGACCCTTCCGGCATAATTTCTTGATGGTTTTCCGGATCCATCATGGTCATTTCGGGACCATTTTGGGATCATTTGGGGACCCTTCCGAGATCATTTCTGGATCCGTCCGGGATGCCGTAGGAGCCATTTCGGGATTTTTTGTTACTTTTCCGGGATAGTTTTTGGACCCTTCCGGGATCATTTCTGGATCTGTGCGGGATCCCATCTGGGTTATTTCCGGACTATTTCCGGATCATTTTGGGATCCTTCCGGAATCATTTCTGTATGGTTTTCGCGATCCGTCGTTGATTCCCTCGGAGCCATTTCGGAACCTTTTCTGGAGTATGTCGGGGTCATTTGGGGACTTTTTCGGGATCATTTGGGGCTCTTCCGGCATCATTTCTGGATGGTTTTCGGGATCCGTGCGGGATCTCGTCGGGGTCATTTGGGGACTTTTTGGGGATCATTTGGGGGCTCTTCCGGCATCATTTCTGGATGGTTTTCGGGATCCGTCCGGAATATCGTCGGGGTCATTTGGGGACTTTTTCGGGATCATTTGGGGGCTCTTCCGGCATAATTTCTGGATGGTTTTCGGGATCCGTCCGGGATCCCATCAGGGTAATTTCGGGACTATTAGGGGATCATTTGTGGACCTTTCCGGCATCATTTCTGGATAATTTTCGGTATCCGTCCGGGATGCCGACGAGGTCATTTCGGGATTATTTCGGGATCATTTGGGATACCTACCGGCATCATTTCTGGATGGTTTTGGGATTCGTCCGGGATCCCGTCGGGGTCATTTCGGGACTTTTTCTCGACTAATACGGGATCATTTGCGGACCCTTTCGGCATAATTTCTGGATAGTTGTCGGGATCCATTCGGGATCCCGTCACGGTCATTTCGGAACTATTAGGGGATCATTTGAGGACCTTTCCGGCATCATTTCTGGATAGTTTTTGGAATCCTTTCGGGATCCCGTCAGGGTCATTTCGGGGCTTTTTCGGGATCATTTAAGGATGGCTTTGAGGATTCGTCCGGGAACCCGTCAGGGTAATTTCTGGACTTTTCCAAGACTATTTCGGGATCATTTTGGGACCTTCCCAAGATCATTTCTGGATGGATTTCGGGATTTGTCCGGGATGCCCTCAGGGTCATTTTGGGACTATTAGGTGAGCATTTGAGGACCGTTCCGGCATCACTCTGGATGGTTTTCGGTATACGTTCAGATTCCCGTCGGAATAATTGCGGGACTTTTTCGGGATCATTGGGGTCCCTTCCAAAATCATTTCTGGATGGTTTTTGGGATTCGTCCGGTATCCCGTCGGTGTCATTTCGGGACTTTTTCTCGACTAATACGGGATAATTTGCGGGCCCTTTCGGTATCATTTCTGGATAGTTGTCGGGATCCGTTCGGGATCCCGTCAGGGTCTTTTCGGAACTATTGGGAGATCATTTGAGGACCTTTCCGGCATCATTTCTGGTTAGTTTTCGGGTTCCTTTCCGGGTCCCATCAGGGTCATTTCGGGACTTTTTCGGCATCATTTAAGATTGGTTTTCAGGATTCGTCCGGTATCCGTCAGGGTAATTTCTGGACTTTTCCCAGACTATTTCGGGATAATTTTGGGACCCTCCTAAGATCATTTCTGGATGGATTTCGGGATCTGTCCGGGATGCCGTCAGGGTCATTTTTGGTCTATTAGGTGATCATTTGAGGACCTTTTCGGCATCACTTCTGCATGGTTTTCGGTATCCGCTAAGGATCCCGTCGGAATTATTGCGGGACTTTTTCGGGATCATTTGGTGTCAGTTCCGGCATCATTTCTGGCTGGTTTTTGGGATTCGTCCGGCATCCCGTCGGGTTCATTTCGGTACTTTTTCTCGACTAATACGGGATCATTTGCGGGCCCTTTCGGCATCATTTCTAGATAGTTTTCGGGATCCGTTCGGGATCCCGTCAGGGTCTTTTCGGAACTATTAGGTGATCATTTGAGGATATTTCCGGCATCATTTCTGGATAGTTTTCGGGATCCTATCGGGGTCCAGTCAGGGTCATTTCGGGACTTTTTCGGGATCATTTAGAGATGGCTTTCAGGATTCGTCCGGGAACCCGTCAGGGTAATTTCTGAACTTTTCCGAGACTATTTCGGGATAATTTTGGGACCTTCCCAAGATCATTTCTGGATGGATTTTGGGATCAGTCCGGGATGCCGTCAGGGTCATTTTGGTATTAGGTGATCATTTGAGGACCTTTCCGGCATCACTTCTGGATGGTTATCGGTATCCGATCAGGATCCCCTCGGAATTATTGCGGGACTTTTTCGGGATCATTTGGGGTCCCTCCCAAGATCATTTCTGGATGGATTTCGGGATCTGTCCGGGATACCGTCAGGGTCATTTAGGGGTGCGTTCGAGATCCCGTCAGGGTCATTTCGGGACTTCTTCGGGAATATATCGGGATCATTTCTGGATGGTTTATGGGATCCATCCATGACCCCTTAAGGGTCATTTCGGGACTATTAGGTGATCATTTGAGGACCTTTCCGGCATCACTTCTGGATGATATTCGGTATCCGTTCGGGATCCCGTCGGAATCAATGCGGGACTTTTACGGAATCATTTGGGATTCCTTCCGGCATCATTTCTGGATGGTTTTCGGGATTTGTCGGGGATCCCGTCGGGGTTATTTCGGGACCTTTTCGGGGCTAATACGGGATCATTTGGGGATCATCTAGGGGTCGTTTCGTGACTTTTTCTGTATTATTTCGGGATCATTTTGGGACCCTTTCGGCATAATTTCTTGATGGTTTGCCGGATCCATCAGGGTCATTTCGGGACCATTTTGGGATCATTTGGGGACCCTTCCGAGATCATTTCTGGATCCGTCCGGGATGCCGTAGGAGCCATTTCGGGATTTTTTGTTACTTTTCCGGGATAGTTTTTGCACCCTTCCGGGATCATTTCTGGATCTGTGCGGGATCCCATCTGGGTCAATTCCGGACTATTTCGGGATCATTTTGGAATCCTTCCGGAATCATTTCTGTATGGTCCATCGTGGATCCCCTCGGAGCCATTTCGGAACTTTTTCTGGTGTTAGTCGGGATAATTTAGGGACCCTTCCTGGATATTTTCTGGATGGTTTCTGAGATCCGTCCGGGAGCCCGTCAGGGTAATTTCGGAACTTTTTCGGGACTATTTCGGGATCAATTTGGTACCCTTCAGGCATCATTTCTGTGTGGTTATCTGGATAAGTCTAGAATCGTGTCGTTGTCATTTCGGGTTTTTTTGGGACTACTTCGGGAGCTTTTGGAAACACTTCCGGGGCGTTTCTGGATGGTTTTCGGGATCCGTCCGCGATAGCGTCGGGGTCATTTCGTGGCTTTTTCTGGATAATTTCGTTATCATTTTGGGATCCTATCAGGTTATCAGCTCATAAAGTTCTTTTTTTTACTCAATTACAAAAATAAAATGCATTAGACAGAAAAAAAATTTTAAACAGATAACTTTATAAGCAGGCTAACGTGAATAGCCCACATATTTCATTTTCTCCTTGCGGACGGGGCCGCGGGTAAAGGCTAGTATATTATAAATGGGAAAGTTTGGATGTTAAGATGTTTGGATGTTTGGATGTTTAGATGTTTGGATGTTTGGATGTTTGGATGTTTGGATGTTTGTCCAGACGTTTGTCTTTGTGACTCAATAACGCAAGAACGGCTGGACCGATTTGGATGAAATTTTGCACACATATAGCCAATAGTCTAGAAGGATCTACTAGCTATATATTTTTCAAAAGGGGCGTGGTCCCCGCCCCCTAGGAACAGTTATAATTTAATTATTATATTTTTTCATCTTTGCGACTGAATCACGCCAGAATGGCTACACGGATTTTGATGAAATTTGGGACACAGACAGTAGTCTACTAGCGAAATTTTTTTCGAACATGGAAAGAGGGGTGGGGGTCCCACGACCCTTCGAGAAATTATTTTTCATAATTTTTACACATTATAACTTTACGTATACTGGCCTTCACCAATATCACAGACTCAAGGGGTCAAATAAGTCGAGGGCTTACAAAGTAAGCAGTGACACCCTCCGCCCGCCCCCCTTTATCTCCCCCTCTGGTGTAAAATCCATAAATTGTTATAACTCAATCTAAATTTTCTCCTAAATTAATAGTTTTTGGTATCTGGTACATACAGAACGAGATCTAGACAATTTTGGAGGAACGATCAGTGGTCCTCTCCTCTACTCCCGCCATCCGCCCTCCATCAATTGTTTTTATTAGCACGCTTTTATTAGCTTTACCTGTATGTTTCTATCTAACTTTTTATTCGCTCCAATGCGCCTGCTGCCTTATTAACATGGTTTTATAATTAGCTTCACCTTATTTGTAATCCCGTAAGAGTCATATCGAGACCGTTCCGGGATCTTTTCTGGATGGTTTTCGGGATCGGTCCGGGATTACGCCGGGGTAATTTCGGGACTTTTTCGGGACTATTTCGGGATCATTTTGGGACCCTTCCGGGATCACTTCTGTATAGTTTACGGGATCCGTCCGGGATCCCGTCGGGGTTATTTTGGAATATTTTCGGGACTATTCCGGAATCATTTCGGGACTATTTCGCGATCATTTGGGGACCCTTCCGGCATCATTTCTGGATGGTTTTCGGGATCCGTGCGGGATCTCGTCGGGCTCATATGGGGACTTTTTCGGGATCATTTGAGGGCTCTTCCGGCATCATTTCTGGATGGTTTTCGGGATCCGTCCAGGATATCGTCGGGGTCATTTGGGGACTTTTTCGGGATCATTTGGGGCTCTTCCGGCATCATTTCTGGATGGTTTTCGGGATCCGTCCGGGATCCCGTCGGGGTCATTTCGGGACTTTTTCGCGACTAATACGGGATCATTTGGGAACCCTTTCGGCATCATTTCTGGACGGTTTTCGGGATCCGTCCGGGATCCCGTCGGGGTCATTTCGGGACTTTTTCGTGACTAATACGGGATCATTTGGGAACCCTTTCGGCATCATTTCTGGATGGTTTTCGGGATCCGTCCGGGATCCCATTAGGGTAATTTCGGGACTATTAGGGGATCATTTGGGAACCTTTCCGGCATCATTTCTGGATAATTTTCGGGATCTGTCCGGGATGCCGACGAGGTCATTTCGGGACTATTTCGGGATCATTTGGGATACCTACCGGCATCATTTCTTGATGGTTTTTGGGATTCGTCCGGGATCCCGTCGTGGTTCTTTCGGGACTTTTTTTCGACTAATACGGGATCATTTACGGACCCTTTCGGTATCATTTCTGGATAGTTGTCGGGATCCCGTCACGGTCATTTCGGGACTATTAGGGGATCATTTGAGGACCTTTCCGGCATCATTTCTGTATTGTTTTCGGAATCCTTTCGGGATCCCGTCAGGGTCATTTTGGGACTTTTTTGGGGCTAATACGGGATCATTTGGGGATCCTCTAGGGGTCGTTTCGTGACTTTTTCTGTTTTATTTCGGGATCATTTGGGGACCCTTCCGGCATAATTTCTTGATGGTTTTCCGGATCCATCATGGTCATTTCGGGACCATTTTGGGATCATTTGGGGACCCTTCCGAGATCATTTCTGGATCCGTCCGGGATGCCGTAGGAGCCATTTCGGGATTTTTTGTTACTTTTCCGGGATAGTTTTTGGACCCTTCCGGGATCATTTCTGGATCTGTGCGGGATCCCATCTGGGTTATTTCCGGACTATTTCCGGATCATTTTGGGATCCTTCCGGAATCATTTCTGTATGGTTTTCGCGATCCGTCGTTGATTCCCTCGGAGCCATTTCGGAACCTTTTCTGGAGTATGTCGGGGTCATTTGGGGACTTTTTTGGGATCATTTGGGGCTCTTCCGGCATCATTTCTGGATGGTTTTCGGGATCCGTGCGGGATCTCGTCGGGGTCATTTGGGGACTTTTTGGGGATCATTTGGGGGCTCTTCCGGCATCATTTCTGGATGGTTTTCGGGATCCGTCCGGAATATCGTCGGGGTCATTTGGGGACTTTTTCGGGATCATTTGGGGGCTCTTCCGGCATAATTTCTGGATGGTTTTCGGGATCCGTCCGGGATCCCATCAGGGTAATTTCGGGACTATTAGGGGATCATTTGTGGACCTTTCCGGCATCATTTCTGGATAATTTTCGGTATCCGTCCGGGATGCCGACGAGGTCATTTCGGGATTATTTCGGGATCATTTGGGATACCTACCGGCATCATTTCTGGATGGTTTTGGGATTCGTCCGGGATCCCGTCGGGGTCATTTCGGGACTTTTTCTCGACTAATACGGGATCATTTGCGGACCCTTTCGGCATAATTTCTGGATAGTTGTCGGGATCCATTCGGGATCCCGTCACGGTCATTTCGGAACTATTAGGGGATCATTTGAGGACCTTTCCGGCATCATTTCTGGATAGTTTTTGGAATCCTTTCGGGATCCCGTCAGGGTCATTTCGGGGCTTTTTCGGGATCATTTAAGGATGGCTTTGAGGATTCGTCCGGGAACCCGTCAGGGTAATTTCTGGACTTTTCCAAGACTATTTCGGGATCATTTTGGGACCTTCCCAAGATCATTTCTGGATGGATTTCGGGATTTGTCCGGGATGCCCTCAGGGTCATTTTGGGACTATTAGGTGAGCATTTGAGGACCGTTCCGGCATCACTCTGGATGGTTTTCGGTATACGTTCAGATTCCCGTCGGAATAATTGCGGGACTTTTTCGGGATCATTGGGGTCCCTTCCAAAATCATTTCTGGATGGTTTTTGGGATTCGTCCGGTATCCCGTCGGTGTCATTTCGGGACTTTTTCTCGACTAATACGGGATAATTTGCGGGCCCTTTCGGTATCATTTCTGGATAGTTGTCGGGATCCGTTCGGGATCCCGTCAGGGTCTTTTCGGAACTATTGGGAGATCATTTGAGGACCTTTCCGGCATCATTTCTGGTTAGTTTTCGGGTTCCTTTCCGGGTCCCATCAGGGTCATTTCGGGACTTTTTCGGCATCATTTAAGATTGGTTTTCAGGATTCGTCCGGTATCCGTCAGGGTAATTTCTGGACTTTTCCCAGACTATTTCGGGATAATTTTGGGACCCTCCTAAGATCATTTCTGGATGGATTTCGGGATCTGTCCGGGATGCCGTCAGGGTCATTTTTGGTCTATTAGGTGATCATTTGAGGACCTTTTCGGCATCACTTCTGCATGGTTTTCGGTATCCGCTAAGGATCCCGTCGGAATTATTGCGGGACTTTTTCGGGATCATTTGGTGTCAGTTCCGGCATCATTTCTGGCTGGTTTTTGGGATTCGTCCGGCATCCCGTCGGGTTCATTTCGGTACTTTTTCTCGACTAATACGGGATCATTTGCGGGCCCTTTCGGCATCATTTCTAGATAGTTTTCGGGATCCGTTCGGGATCCCGTCAGGGTCTTTTCGGAACTATTAGGTGATCATTTGAGGATATTTCCGGCATCATTTCTGGATAGTTTTCGGGATCCTATCGGGGTCCAGTCAGGGTCATTTCGGGACTTTTTCGGGATCATTTAGAGATGGCTTTCAGGATTCGTCCGGGAACCCGTCAGGGTAATTTCTGAACTTTTCCGAGACTATTTCGGGATAATTTTGGGACCTTCCCAAGATCATTTCTGGATGGATTTTGGGATCAGTCCGGGATGCCGTCAGGGTCATTTTGGTATTAGGTGATCATTTGAGGACCTTTCCGGCATCACTTCTGGATGGTTATCGGTATCCGATCAGGATCCCCTCGGAATTATTGCGGGACTTTTTCGGGATCATTTGGGGTCCCTCCCAAGATCATTTCTGGATGGATTTCGGGATCTGTCCGGGATACCGTCAGGGTCATTTAGGGGTGCGTTCGAGATCCCGTCAGGGTCATTTCGGGACTTCTTCGGGAATATATCGGGATCAATTCTGGATGGTTTATGGGATCCATCCATGACCCCTTAAGGGTCATTTCGGGACTATTAGGTGATCATTTGAGGACCTTTCCGGCATCACTTCTGGATGATATTCGGTATCCGTTCGGGATCCCGTCGGAATCAATGCGGGACTTTTACGGAATCATTTGGGATTCCTTCCGGCATCATTTCTGGATGGTTTTCGGGATTTGTCGGGGATCCCGTCGGGGTTATTTCGGGACCTTTTCGGGGCTAATACGGGATCATTTGGGGATCATCTAGGGGTCGTTTCGTGACTTTTTCTGTATTATTTCGGGATCATTTTGGGACCCTTTCGGCATAATTTCTTGATGGTTTGCCGGATCCATCAGGGTCATTTCGGGACCATTTTGGGATCATTTGGGGACCCTTCCGAGATCATTTCTGGATCCGTCCGGGATGCCGTAGGAGCCATTTCGGGATTTTTTGTTACTTTTCCGGGATAGTTTTTGCACCCTTCCGGGATCATTTCTGGATCTGTGCGGGATCCCATCTGGGTCAATTCCGGACTATTTCGGGATCATTTTGGAATCCTTCCGGAATCATTTCTGTATGGTCCATCGTGGATCCCCTCGGAGCCATTTCGGAACTTTTTCTGGTGTTAGTCGGGATAATTTAGGGACCCTTCCTGGATATTTTCTGGATGGTTTCTGAGATCCGTCCGGGAGCCCGTCAGGGTAATTTCGGAACTTTTTCGGGACTATTTCGGGATCAATTTGGTACCCTTCAGGCATCATTTCTGTGTGGTTATCTGGATAAGTCTAGAATCGTGTCGTTGTCATTTCGGGTTTTTTTGGGACTACTTCGGGAGCTTTTGGAAACACTTCCGGGGCGTTTCTGGATGGTTTTCGGGATCCGTCCGCGATAGCGTCGGGGTCATTTCGTGGCTTTTTCTGGATAATTTCGTTATCATTTTGGGATCCTATCAGGTTATCAGCTCATAAAGTTCTTTTTTTTACTCAATTACAAAAATAAAATGCATTAGACAGAAAAAAAATTTTAAACAGATAACTTTATAAGCAGGCTAACGTGAATAGCCCACATATTTCATTTTCTCCTTGCGGACGGGGCCGCGGGTAAAGGCTAGTATATTATAAATGGGAAAGTTTGGATGTGAAGATGTTTGGATGTTTGGATGTTTGGATGTTTGGATGTTTGTCCAGACGTTTGTCTTTGTGACTCAATCACGCAAGAACGGCTGGACCGATTTGGATGAAATTTTGCACACATATAGCCAATAGTCTAGAAGGATCTACTAGCTATATATTTTTCAAAAGGGGCGTGGTCACCGCCCCCTAGGAACAGTTATAATTTAATTATTATATTTTTTCGCCTTTGCGACTGAATCACGCCAGAATGGCTACACGGATTTTGATGAAATTTGGGACACAGACAGTAGTCTACTAGCGAAATTTTTTTCGAACATGGAAAGAGGGGTGGGGGTCCCACGACCCCTTCGAGAAATTATTTTTCAATAATTTTTACACATTATAACTTTACGTATACTGGCCTTCACCAATATCACAGACTCAAGGGGTCAAATAAGTCGAAGGCTTACAAAGTAAGCAGTGACACCCTCCGCCCGCCCAACCCCCCTTTATCTCCCCCTCTGGTGTAAAATCTATAAATTGTTATAACTCAATATAAATTTTCTCCTAAATCAATAGTTTTTGGTATCTGGTACATACAGAACGAGATCTAGACAATTTTGGAGGAACGATCAGTGTTCCTCTCCTCTACTCCCGCCATCCGCCCTCCATCAATTGTTTTTATTAGCACGCTTTTATTAGCTTTACCTGTATGTTTCTATGTAACTTTTTATTCGCTCCAATGCGCCTGCTGCCTTATTAACATGGTTTTATAATTAGCTTCACCTTATTTGTAATCCCGTAAGGGTCATATCGAGACCCTCCGGGATCATTTCTGGATGGTTTTCGGGATCGGTCCGGGATTACGCCGGGGTAATTTCGGGACTTTTTCGGCACTATTTCGGGATCATTTTGGGACCCTTCCGGGATCATTTCTGTATAGTTTTCGGGATCCGTCCGGGATCCCGTCGGGGTTATTTTGGGACATTTTCGGGACTATTCCGGAATCATTTCGGGACTATTTCGCGATCATTTGGGGACCCTTCCGGCATCATTTCTGGATGGTTTTCGGGATCCGTCCGGGATCCCGTCGGCGTCATTTTGGGACTTTTGCAGGATCATTTGGGGTCTCTTCCGGCATCATTTCTGGATGGTTTACGGGATCCGTCCGGGATCCCGTCGGCGTAATTTTGGGACTTTTGCGGGATCATTTGGGGTCTCTTCCGGCATAATTTCTGGATGGTTTACGGGATCCGTCCGGGATCCTGTCGGGGTCATTTTGGGACTTTTGCGGGATCATTTGGGGTCTCTTCCGGCATCATTTCTGGATGGTTTACGGGATCCGTCCGGGATTCTGTCGGGGTCATTTTGGGACTTTTGCGGGATCATTTGGGGTCTCTTCCGGCATCATTTCTGGATGGTTTACGGGATCCGTCCGGGATCCCGTCGGCGTCATTTTGGGACTTTTGCGGGATCATTTGGGGTCTCTTCCGGCATCATTTCTGGATGGTTTACGGGATCCGTCCGGGATTCTGTCGGGGTCATTTTGGGACTTTTGCGGGATCATTTGCGGTCCCTTCCGGCATCATTTCTGGATGGTTTACGGGCTCCGTCCGCGACCCTGTCGGGGTCATTTTGGGACTTTAGCGGGATCATTTGGGGTATCCTCCGGCATCATTTCTGGATGGTTTACGGGATCCGTCCGGGATCCTGTCGGGGTCATTTTGGGACTTTTGCGGGATCATTTGGGGTCTCTTCCAGCATCATTTCTGGATGCTTTTCGGGATCCGTCCGGGATCCTGTCGGGGTCATTTTGAGACTTTTGCGGGATCATTTGGGGTCTCCTCCGGCATCATTTCTGGATGGTTTACGGGATCCGTCCGGGATCCTGTCGGGGTCATTTTGGGACTTATGCGGGATCATTTGGGGTCTCTTCCGGCATCATTTCTGTATGGTTTACGGGATCCGTCCGGGATCCTGTCGGGGTCATTTTGGGACTTTTGCGGGATCATTTGGGGTCTCTTCCGGCATCATTTCTGGATGGTTTACGGGATCCGTCCGGATCCTGTCGCGGTCATTTTGGGACTTTTGCGGGATCATTTTGGGTCTCTTCCGGCATCATTTCTGGATGGTTTACGGGATCCGTCCGGGATCCTGTCGGGGTCATTTTGGGACTTTTGCGGGATCATTTGGGGTCTCTTCCAGCATCATTTCTGGATGGTTTTCGGGATCCGTCCGGGATCCTGTCGGGGCCATTTTGAGACTTTTGCGGGATCATTTGGGGTCTCCTCCGGCATCATTTCTGGATGGTTTCCGGGATCCGTCCGGGATCCTGTCGGGGCCATTTTGGGACTTTTGTGGGATCATTTGGGGTCTCTTCCGGCATCATTTCTGGATGGTTTACGGGATCCGTCCGGGATCCTGTCGGGGTCATTTTGGGACTTTTGCGGGATCATTTGGGGTCTCTTCCAGCATCATTTCTGGATGGCTTTCGGGATCCGTCCGGGATCCTGTCGGGGTCATTTTGAGACTTTTGCGGGATCATTTGGGGTCTCCTCCGGCATCATTTCTGGATGGTTTTTGGGATCCGTCCGGGATCCTGTCGGGGTCATTTTGGGACTTTTGCGGGATCATTTGGGGTCTCTTTCGGCATCATTTCTGAATGGTTTACGGGATCCGTCCGGGATGCTGTCGCGGCCATTTTGGGAATTTTGCGGGATCATTTGGGGTCTCCTCCGGCATCATTTCTGGATGGTTTACGGGATCCGTCCGGGATCCTGTCGGGGTCATTTTGGGACTTTTGCGGGATCATTTGGGGTCTCTTCCGGCATCATTTCTGGATGGTTTACGGGATCCGTCCGGGATCCTGTCGGGGTCATTTTGGGACTTTTGCGGGATCATTTGGGGTCTCTTCCAGCATCATTTCTGGATGGTTTACGGGATCAGTCAGGGACCCTGTCGGGGTCATTTTGGGACTAATTCGGCATCATTTGGGGTACCTTCCGGTATCAATTCTAGATGGTTTTCGGGATCCGTCCGGGATCCCGTCGGAGTCATTTCGGAATTTTTTCTCGACTAATACAGGATCATTTGGGGACCTTATCGGCATCATTTCTGGATGGTTTTCGGAATCCGTCCACGACCCTGACGGGATCATTTCGGGACTATTTCGGGATAATTTGAGGTACCTGCCGGCATCATTTCTGCATGGTTTTCGGGATCCGTCCGGGATCCCGTCGATGTCATTTCGGGACTATTTCGGCATCATTTGGGGTCTCTTCAGGCATCATTTCTGGATGGTTTTCGGGATCCGTCCGGGATCCTGTCGGGGTCATTTTGGGACTTTTGCGGGATCATTTGGGGTCTCTTCCGGCATCATTTCTGGATTGTTTACAGGATCCGTCCGGGATCCTGTCGGGGTCATTTTGAGAACCTACCGGCATTATTTCTGGATGGTTTCCGGATCTGTCCGGGATTCCGTCGGCGTAATTTCGGGACTATTAAATAACCATTTAGGGACCTTTCCGGCATCATTTCTGGATAGTTTTAAGGATCCCTGCGGGATCCCGACGGGGTCATATCGGGACCATTTGGGGTACCTACCGGCATCATTTCTGGTTGGTTTTCGGGATCCGTCCGGGATCCCGTCGGGATCATTTCGGGACTATTTCGGGATCATTTGGGTACCTACCTTCATCATTTCTGGATTATTTTCGGGATCCGTACGGGATCCCGTCGGTGTCATTTCAGGACTTTTTCGGGATCCGCCCGTGATCCCGGCGGGGTCATTTCGGGACTATTTCGGGACAACTTGGGAACCTTTCCGGCATCATTTTTGGATAGTTTTAAGGATCCGTGCGGGATCCCGACGGGGTCATATCGGGACCATTTGGGGTACCTACCGGCATCATTTCTGGTTGGTTTTCGGGATCCGTCCGGGATCCCGTCGGGATCATTTCGGGACTATTTCGGGATCATTTGGGTACCTACCTTCATCATTTCTGGGTGATTTTCGGGATTCGTCCGGGATCCCGTCTGGATCATTTCGGGACTATTTTTCAGGACTATTTCATTTCGGGACTATTTCGGGATCATTTGGGTACCTACCTTCATCATTTCTGGATGAAGGGTCATTTCGGGACTATTTCGGGATCATTTGGTGTACCTAGATGGATAGTTTTCGGGATTCATCCGGGATCCCGTCTGGATCATTTCAGGACTTTTTCGGGATCATTTGGGGTATCTTCCGGCCACTTTTCTAGATGGTTTTCGGTATTCGTCCGGGATACCGTCAGGGTAATTTCGGGACTATTTGGGGATAACTTGGGAACCTTTCCGGCATCATTTTTGGATAGTTTCCGGGATCCTTCGGGGATCCCGTCAGGGTCATTTCGGAACCCGCGACTAATGCGGGATCATTTGGGGACCCTTTCGCCATCATTTCCGGATGGTTTTCGTGATCCGTCCGGGATACCGTCAGGGTAATTTCGGGACTATTTGGGGATAACTTGGGAACCTTTCCGGCATCATTTCTGGATAGTTTCCGGGATCCGTCTGGAATCCTGTCAGGATCATTTCGGAACTATAAGGGGATCATTTCATTTTTCATCTTTCTTTAAGGGGATCATTTCACCTTCCAGCATCATTTCTGTATACTTTTGGGGATCCGTCCGGGATCCCGACGGGGTTATTTCTGGCCTATTTCGGGATCATTGTGGGGTACCAACCGGCATCATTTCTGGATGGTCCGGGATCCGTCCGGGATCCCATCGGGGGAATTTCGGGAATTTTTCGGGATCATTTGGGGTCCCTTCCGGCATCATTTCTGGATCGTTTTCGGGATCCGTCCGAGATCCCGTCGGGTTTATTTTTTTACTTTTTCGGGAAAATGTCAGGGAGTTTCGAGACTGTTCTTGGATCATTTGGGGATCCTTCAGGAATAATTTCTGGATGGTTTTCGGGATCCCGTCGGGGTA
Source organism: Eurosta solidaginis (assembly GCF_040869045.1). NCBI lineage: Eukaryota > Metazoa > Arthropoda > Insecta > Diptera > Tephritidae > Eurosta > Eurosta solidaginis. The sequence continues at coordinate 201,796,690 of NC_090323.1, read as the reverse complement.
ATTTCGGGACTTTTTCACGACTATTTCGGGGTCAGTTGCCTTTAAAGATCATTTCTGGGTGGTTTTCGGGATCCGTCCGGGATCCCGTCAGGGTTATTTCGCGCCTTTCCGGGACTATTTCGGGATCATTTTGGGACCCTTCCGGGATAATTTCTCTATGATTTTCGGGATCTGTTCGGGATCCCTTCGTAGTTTTTTCGCGAGTTTATCTAGGATAAATTGCGGACCCTTTAGAGATCAATTCTGGATGGTTTTCGGTATCGGTCTGGGATCCCCTCAAGGTCATTTCGGGACTTTTTCGGGACTATTTCGGAATCATTTTGGGACCCCTCCGGCATAATTTCTGGGTGATTTTCGGGATCTGTCCGGGATCCCGACGGAGTTTTTTCGGGACTTTTTCCGGACTATTTCTGGATTATTTGGGGACGTTTCAGAGCTCAGTTCTGGATGATTTTCGGGATCTGTCCGGGATCCCGTCAGAGTTATTTCGGGGTAATTTTGGGACCCTTCCAGGATAATTTCTTCATGATTTTCGGGATGGGTCTGAGTTTTTCGTGACTTTCGGGACTATTTCGGGATCATTTGCGGAACCTTCAGAGATCAATTCTGGATGGTTTTTGGACTTTTCCGGGATCATTTGGGGATCCCTCCAGAGTCATTTCTGGATGGTTTTCGGGATCCCGTCAGGATCATTTCGGTCCTTTTTCGTGACTACTATTTCGGAATCATTTTGGGACTCCTCCGGGATAATTTCTGGGCGATTTCCGGGATTTGTCCGGGATCCCGTCAGAGTTTTTTCAGGACTTTTTCGGACTATATCGGGATCATTTGCGGACCGTTCAGGAATCAAATCTGGATGGCTTTCGGGATCCGTTCGGGATCCCGTCAGGGTCATTTCGGGACTTTTCGTGACTACTTCGGGATTATTTTGGGACCGTTCCGGCATCATTTCTGGATAGTTTTCGAGATTTGTCCAGGATCCCGTCGGCATCATTTCGTGACTATTTGGTGTCATTTAGGGACACTTCCGGGATCATTTTAGGTCTCTTCGAAACCGGTAATTCAGCACACATGGCCGTGGATTTACGGCAAATTATTCGTAATTAAAATTCGGTATGTTGTATCTTTAATATATCACAGCTTTTTCGTTCTATTTTTAAATGAATCCTGTAACGAACTGTTACAACTATAATTAAAATTTTTGTAATATTTTAACCAACTAAATACCCGAAAAAGCAACACTGCTTTCATTTAAAAACTTCTTTTTGGTTTTAGCTAATTGTAGTTTCACTCCTTTGTTCTATGAGTAGTAATTCTTTCACCCCTGTCATATCAATTAATTTGACTTAGAAACAAAATGTATTTTTTTTAATTCGAAAAAATTGTATTGTACTATTCATGTAAGCGTGCCCATCAGCTCAGTTAGTTCTTTTTTTTTACTGTATTAAAAAATAAAATACATTGACAGAAAAAATTTTTAAACAGACAACTTGATAAGCAGGCTAACGTGAATAGCACATATATTTTATTTTCTCCTTGCGGACGGGGCCGCGGTAAAGGCTAGTATATTATAAATGGGAAAGTTTGGATGTTTGTCCAGACGTTTGTCTTTGTGACTCAATCACGCAAGAACGGCTGGACCGATTTGGATGAAATTTTGCACACATATAGCCAATAGTTTAGAAGGATCTACTAGCTATATATTTTTGAAAAGGGGCGTGGTCCCCGCCCCCTAGGAACAGTTATAATTTAATTATTATATTTTTTCGTCTTTGCGACTGAATCACGCCAGAATGATTACACGGATTTTGATGAAATCTGGGACACAGACAGTAGTCTACTAGCGAAATTTTTTTCGAACATGGAAAGAGGGGTGGGGGTCCCACGACCTCTTCGAGCAATTACTTTTTAATAATTTTTACACATTATAAATTTACGTATACTGGCCTCCACGAGGGCTTACAATGTAAGCAGTGACACCCTCCGCCCCCCTCCCCCCTTTATTACCCACTCTGGTGTAAAATCTATAAATTGTTATAACTCAATATAAATTTTTTCCTAAATCAATTGTTTTTGGTATCTGGCACATACAGATCGAGATCTAGACAATTTTGGAGGAACGATCAGTGGTCCTCTCCTTTTACTCCCGACTTCCGCCCTCCTTCAATTGTTTTTATTAGCACGCTTTTATTAGCTGATGTCCAGAGAGTGCTTAGATTATGGAGGGAACACTTCTCTGCTCTCCTAAATGGAGGCAGCAATTCACCGCGCAGAGATGAAGAACCCGATCCCGCAATCGATGATGATGGAATATATGTCCCCCCGCCCGATTATGACGAAGTTAGAATAGCAATAACCAGATTGAAAAACAACAAGGCCGTGGGCGCTGATGGATTGCCTGCGGAGCTATTCAAGTTCGGCGGCGAGGAGTTGGTAAGGCGCATGCAGCAGCTTCTTAGCAAAATATGGGCGGACGAAAGCATGCCCGACGGTTGGAATCTAAGTGTTCTTTGCCCAGTCCACAAGAAGGGGGATACTGCAAAATGCACCAACTATCGTGGAATCAGCCTTCTTAATATCGCATATAAGGTCCTTTCAAGTGTATTGTGCGAAAGATTGAAGCCCACCGTGAACCGGCTGATTGGACCTTATCAGTGCGGCTTCAGACCTGGTAAATCTACCATCGACCAGATTTTCACAATGCGCCAAGTCTTGGAAAAAACCCGTGAAAAGAGAATCGACACACATCACCTCTTCGTCGACTTTAAAGCCGCCTTCGACAGCACGAAAAGGAGCTGCCTATATGCCGCTATGTCTGAATTTGGTTTCCCCGCAAAACTTATACGGCTGTGCAAAATGACGTTGAGCAACACCATCAGCTCAGTCAGAATTGGGAAGGACCTCTCCGAGCCGTTCGAAACTAAACGAGGTTTCAGACAGGGTGACCCCCTATCGTGCGATTTCTTTAATTTGATGCTGGAGAAAATTATACTAGCTGCAGAACTTAACCGCACTGGAACAATATACTATAAAAGCGTGCAATTACTGGCATATGCTGTTGACATTGATATCATCGGCCTAAACACCCGCGCTGTTAGTTCTGCTTACTCCAAGCTGGAAAAAGAAGCGGTAAAGATGGGTTTGATGGTGAATGAGGACAAAACGAAGTACCTGCTGTCATCGAGCAAAGAGTCAGCGCATATGCGCCTTGGCAACCACGCTACTGTTGGCAGCCATAATTTCGAAATAGTAAAAGACTTCGTTTATTTGGGAACCAGCATCAACATTAGCAACAACATCAGCACTGAAATCCAGCGAAGAATCAATCTTGCCAATAAATGCTACTTTGGACTAGGTAGGCAATTGAAAAGTAAAGTCCTCTCTGGGCGAACGAAAATCATACTCTACAAGTCACTTATCGTACCCGTCCTGCTATATGGGGCAGAAGCATGGACCATGACAACAGCAGATGAAGCGGCTTTGGGAGTGTTCGAGAGAAAAGTTCTTCGAAAGATTTATGGACCTCTACGCGTTGGCGATGGCGAGTACCGAAGAAGATTTAATGATGAGCTGTACGAGCTATACGCAGACATCAACATAGTCCAGCGAATTAAAACGCAGCGGCTGCGCTGGCTAGGCCATGTTATGCGAATGAAAGATGATGCTCCGGCCAAGAAAGTGTTTCTATCGGAACCCGCCTATGGAAGCAGAGGTAGAGGGCGGCCCCCACTCCGTTGGAAGGACCAGGTGGAAAACGATTTAAACTCCCTTGGTGTGACCAATTGGCGCCGGTTGGCGGAGCGAAGGAGCGACTGGCGCGCCTTGTTGGACGGCCATAACCGTTTAGACGGTTAAGCGCCAATTAAGTAAGTAAGTAAGCTTTTATTAGCTTTACCTGTATGTTTCTATGTAACTTTTCATTCGCTCCAATGCGCCTGCTGCCTTATTAACATGGTTTTATAATTAGCTTCACCTCATATGGAGACCCTTCCGGGATCATTTATGGATGGTTTTCGGGATCGGTCCGGGATCCCGCCGTGGTAATTTCGGGACTTTTTCGGGACTATTTCGGGATCATTTTGGGACCCTTCCGGGATCATTTCTGTATAGTTTTCGGGATCCGTCCGGGATCCCGTCGGGGTTGGGACATTTTCGGGACTATTGCGGAATCATTTCGGGATTATTTCGCGATAATTTGGGGACCCTTCCGGCATCATTTCTGGATGGTTTTCAGGATCCGTCCGGGATCCCGTCGGGGTACTTTCGGGATCATTTGAGTACCTTCGAGAGATAAATTCTTGATGGTTGCCGGATCATTACGGGACTTTTTCGGGGTTATTTTGGGTCCCTTTAGGCATCATTTCTGGATGGTCTTCGGGATTCGTCCGGCATCCCGTCGGGGTCATTTCGGGACTTTTTCGCGACTAATACGGGATCATTTGGGGACCCTTTCGGCATCATTTCTGGATCGTTTTCGGGATCCGTCCGGGATCTCGTCGGCCTAATTTGTGGACTTTTTCGGGATCATTTGGGGGCTCTTCCGGCATCATTTCTGGATGGTTTTCGGGATCCGTCCCGGATCTCGTCGGGGTCATTTGGGGACTTTTTCGGAATCATTTGGGACTCTTCCGGCATCATTTCTGGATGGTTTTCGGGATCCGTCCGGGATCCCGTCGGGGTCATTTCGGGACTTTTTCGCGACTAATACGGGATCATTTGGGAACCCTTTCGGCATCATTTCTGGATGGTTTTCGGGATCCGTCCCGCATCTCGTCGGGGTCATTTGGGGACTTTTTCGGGATCATTTGGGGCTCTTCCGGCATAATTTCTGGATGGTTTTCGGGATCCGTCCGGGATCTCGTCGGGGTCATTTGGGGACTTTTTCGGGATCATTTGGGGGCTCTTCCGGCATCATTTCTGGATGGTTTTCGGGATCCGTCCGGGATCCCGTCGGGGTCATTTCGGGACTTTTTCGCGACTAATACGGGATCATTTGGGAACCCTTTCAGCATCATTTCTGGATGGTTTTCGCGATCTGTCCGGGATCCCGTCGGGGTCATTTTGGGACTTTTTCGCGACTAATACGGAATCATTTGGGAACCCTTTCGGCATCATTTCTGGATGGTTTTCGGGATCCGTCCGGGATCCCATCAGGGTACTATCGGGACTATTAGGGGATCATTTGGGGACCATTCCGGCATCATTTCTGGATAATTTTCGGGATCCGTCCGGGATGCCGACGAGGTCATTTCGGTACTATTTCTGGATCATTTGGGACATCATTTCTGGATGGTTTCTGGGATTCGTCCGGGATCCCGCCGAAGTCATTTCGGGACCTTTTCTCGACTAATACGAGACGGGATCATTTGCGGACCCTTTCGGCATCATTTCTAGATAGTTTTCGGAATCCTTTCGGGATCCCGTAAGGGTCATTTCGGGACTTTTTCGGCAACATTTAAGATTGGTTTTCAGGATTCGTCCGGGATCCCGTCAGGGTAATTTCTGGATTTTTCCGAGACTATTTCGGGATCATTTTGGGACCCTCCCAAAATCATTTCTGGATAGATTTCGGGATCTGTCCGGGATTCCGTCAGGGTCATTTTGAGACTATTAGGTGATCATTTGAGGACCTTTCCGGCATCACTTCTGCATGGTTTTCGGTATCCGTTCAGGATCCCGTCGGAATAATTGCGGGACTTTTTCGGGATCATTTGGGGTCCCTTCCGGCATCATTTCTGGATGGTTTTTGGGATTCGTCCGGTATCCCGTCGGGGCAATTTCGGGACTTTTTCTCGACTAATACGGGATCATTTGCGGACCCTTTCGGCGTCATTTCTAGATAGTTGTCGGGATCCGTTCGGGATCCCGTGAGGGTCTTTTCGGAACTATTAGGAGATCATTTGAGGACCTTTCCGACATCATTTCTGGATAGCTTCCGGGATCCTTTCGGGGTCCCGTCAGGGTCATTTCGGGACTTTTTCGGGATCATTTAAGGATTGCTTTCAGGATTCGTCCGGGAACCCGTCAGGGTAGTTTCTGGACTTTTCCGAGACTATTTCGGGATCATTTTGGGACCTTCCCCAGATCATTTCTGGATGGATTTCGGGATCAGTCCGGGATGCCGTCAGGGTTATTTTGCAACTATTAGGTGATCATTTGAGGACCTTTCCGGCATCACTTCTGGATGGTTTTCGGTGTCCGTTCAGGATCCCGTCGGATTCATTGCGGGGCTTTTTCGGGATCATTTGGGGTCCATCCCAAGATCATTTCTGGATAGATTTCGGGATCTGTCCGGGATCCCGTCAGGGTCATTTAGGGATGCGTTCGAGATTCCGTCAGGGTCCTTTCGGGACTTCTTCGGGACTTCTTCGGGATCATTTCTGGATGGTTTACGGGATCCGTCCAGGATCCCTTAAGGGTCATTTCGGGACTATTAGGTGATCATTTGAGGACCTTTCCGGCATTACTTCTGGATGGTTTTCGGTATCCGTTCGGGATCCCGTCGGAATCATTGCGGGACTTTTTCGGAATCATTTGGGATCCCTTCCGGCATCATTTCTGGATGGTATTTGGGATTTGTCCGGGATCACGTCGGGGTTATTTCGGGACCTTTTCGGGGCTAATACGGGATCATTTGGGGATCCTCTATGGGTCGTTTCGTGACTTTTTCTGTTTTATTTCGGGATCATTTGGGGACCCTTCCGGGATAGTTTTTGGACCCTTCCGGGATCATTTCTGGATCTGTGCGGGATCCCATCTGGGTCAATTCCGCACTATTTCGGGATCATTTTGGGATCCTTCCGGAATCTTTCTGTATGGTTTTCGCGATCCGTCGTGAATCCCCTCGGAGCCATTTCGGAACTTTTTCTGGAGTATGTCGGGGTAATTTGGGGACTTTTTCGGGATCATTTGGGGGCTCTTCCGGCATCATTTCTGAATGGTTTTCGGGATCCGTCCGGGATCTCGTCGGAGTCATTTGGGGACCTTTTCGGGGCTAATACGGGATAATTTTGGGATCCTCTAGGGGTCGTTTCGTGACTTTTTCTGTATTATTTCGGGATCATTTGGGGACCCTTCCGGCATAATTTCTTGATGGTTTGCCGGATCCATCAGGGTCATTTCGGGACCATTTTGGGATCATACGGGGACCCCTCCGAGATCATTTCTGGATCCGTCCGGGATGCCGTAGGAGCCATTTCGGGATTTTTTGTTACTTTTCCGGGATAGTTTTTGGACCCTTCCGGGATCATTTTTGGATCTGTGTGGGATCCCATTTGGGTCATTTCCGGACTATTTCGGGATCATTTTGGGACTCTTCCGGAATCATTTCTGTATGGTTTTCGCGATCCGTCGTGGATCCCCTCGGAGCCATTTCGGAACTTTTTCTGGAGTATGTCGGGATAATTTAGGGACCCTTCCTGGATATTTTCTGGATGGTTTTTGAGATCCGCCCGCGAGCCCGTCATGGAAATTTCGGAAATTTTTCGGGATCATTTTGGAACACCTTCAGGGATCATTTCTGTGCGGTTCTCTGGATACGTCTAGAATCGTGTCGTTGTCATTTCTGGTTTTTTTTGGACTATTCCGGGAACTTTTGGAGACCCTTTCGGGGCATTTCTGGATGGTTTTCGGGATCCGTCCGCGATAGCGTGGGGGTAATTTCGTAGCTTTTTCTGGATAATTTCGGGATCATTTGGGATCCTATCAGGTTATCAGCTCATTTAGTTCTTTTTTTTACTCAATTACAAAAATAAAATGCATTAGACAGAAAACAAAATTTTAAACAGATAACTTGATAAGCAGGCTAACGCGAATAGCCCATATATTTAAATTTCTCCTTGCGGACGGGGCCGGGGGTAAAGGCTAGTATATATTATAAAAGGCAAAGTTTGGATGTTTGGATGTTTAGATGTTTGGATGTTTGTCCAGACGTTTGTCTTTGTGACTCAATCACGCAAGAACGGCTGGACGAATTTGAATGAAATTTGGCACACATATAGCCAATGGTCCAGAAGGATCTACTAGCTATATATTTTTCCCCGCCCCCCACGAACAGTTATAATTTAATTATTATATTTTTTAGTCTTTGCGACTGAATCACGCCAGAACGGCTACACGGATTTTGATGAAATTTAGGACACAGACAGTAGTCTACTAGCGAAATTTTTTTGGAACATGGAAAGGGGGGTGGGGGTCCCACGACCCCTTCGAGCAATTACTTTTTAATAATTTTTACACATAATAACTTTACGTATACTGGCCTTCACCAATATCACAGACTCAATGGGTCAAATAAGTCAAGGGCTTACAAAGTGAGCAGTGACACCCTCCGCTCGGCCCCACCCCCTCCCTTTCTACCCCTCTGGTGTAAAATCTATAAATTTTTATAACTCAATATAAATTTTCTCCTAAATCAATAGTTTTTGGTATCTGGCACACACAGATCGAGATCTAAACAATTTTGGAAAAACGAGCAGCGGTACTTCTCCTCCCGCCGTCCGCCCTCCATCAATTGTTTTTATTAGCACGCTTTTATTAGCTTTACCTGCATGTTTATTTGTAACTCTTCATTCGCTCCAACGCGCCTGCTGCCTTATTAAAATGGTTCTAAAATTAGCTTCGCCTTATTTGTAATCCCGTTGGGGTCATATCGAGACCCTTTCGGGATCATTTTTGGATGGTTTTCGGGATGCGTCCGGGATCCCGCCGGGGTCACTTCGGGACTTTTTCGGTACTATTTCGGGATAATTTTGGGACCCTTCCGGCATCATTTCTGTATAGTTTTCGGGATCCGTCCTGGATCCCGTCGGGGTTATTTTGGGATATTTTCGGAACTATTCCGGGATCATTTCGGGACTTTTTCGCGAAGATTTAGGGACCTTTCCGGCAACATTTCTGGATAGGTTTCGGGATCCGTTCGGTCCCCAGTCGGGGTACTTTCGGGATCATTTGCGTACCTTTGAGAGATAAATTCTTGATGGTTTCCGGGATCATTACGGGACTTTTTCGGGGTCATTTTAGGTCCCTTCCGCCATTATTTCTGGATGGTTTTCGGGATCCGTCCGGGATCCCGTCGGGGTCATTTCGCGACTTTGTCGGGATCATTTGGAGTCCCTTCCGGCATCATTTCTGGATGGTTTTCGGGATCATTTCGGGACTATTAGGGGATCATTTGAAGACCTTTCCGGCATCATTTCGGCATAGCTTCCGGGATTAGGTGGGGATCATTTCGGGACTATCAGGAGATCATTTGAAAACCTTTCCGGCATCATTTCTGCATTGTTTCCGGGATCCGTCGGGGATCTCGACGGGGTCATTTCGGGATCATTTCTGCATTGTTTCCGGGATTCGTCCGAGATACCGTCGAGGTCATTTCGGGACTTTTTCTCGACTAATACGGGTTAATTTGGGGACCCTTTCGGCATCATTTCTGGATGGATTTCGGTATCCGTCCGGGATCCCGTCAGGGAAATTTCGGGACAATTAGGGGATCATTTGAAGACCTTTCCGGCATCATTTCTGCATAGTTTCCGGGATCCGTCCGAGATACCGTCGGGGTAATTTCGGGACTTTTTCTCGACTAATACGGGATCATTTGGGGTCCCTTCCAGCATCATTTCTGGATGGATTTCGGTATCCGTCGGGGATCCTGTCTTGGTCATTTCGGGATTTTTTCTCTAAAAATACGGGATTATTTGGGGACCCTTTCGGCATCGTTACTGGATGGTTTTCGGGATCCGTCCGGGATTCGCGTGGGATCATTTCGAGACTCTTAGGGGATCATTTGAGGACCTCTCCGGCATCTCTTCGGGGTCATTTCGGGATTTTTTGGGGTCCATTCCGGCATCATTTCTGGATGGTTTTCGGGATACCGTCGGGTAATTTCAGGGCATCATTTCTGGATGGTTTTAGGGATCCGTCCTGGATCCCGACGGGGTCATTTTGGGACTATTTCGGGATTTTTTAGGGTCTCTTCCGGCATCATTTCTGGATGGCTTTCGGGATTCGTCCGGGATCCCGTCGGGGTCATTTTGGGACTTTTTCTCGACTAATACGGGATCATTTGGGGACCCTTTCAGCATCATTTCTGGATGGATTTCGGTATCCGTCGGGGATCCCGTCTTGGTCATTTCGAGACTTTTTCTCTAAAAATACGGGATTATTTGGGGACCCTTTCGGCATCGTTACTGGATGGTTTTCAGGATCCGTCCGGGATTCGCGTGGGATCATTTCGAGACTCTTAGGGGATCATTTGAGGACCTCTCCGGCATCTCTTCGGGGTCATTTCGAGATTTTTTGGGGTCCATTCCGGCATCATTTCTGGATGGTTTTCGGGATACCGTCGGGTAATTTCAGGGCATCGTTTCTGGATGGTTTTAGGGATCCGTCCTGGATCCCGACGGGGTCATTTTGGGACTATTTCGGGATCATTTTGGGGTACCTACCGGCATCATTTCTAGAAGGTTTTCGGTATCCGTCCAGGATCCCGTCGGGGTCATTTCGGGACTTTTTCGGGATTTTTTAGGGTCTCTTCCGGCATCATTTCTGGATGGCTTTCGGGATTCGTCCGGGATCCCGTCAGGGTCATTTTGGGACTTTTTCTCGACTAATACGGGATCATTTGGGGACCCTTTCAGCATCATTTCTGGATTTATTTAGGGATTCGTCCGGGATTCCGTCGGGGTCAATTCGGGGCTTTTTCTCGACTAATACGGAATAATTTGGGGACCCTTTCGGTTTTCGGGATCCGTCCGGAATTCCGTCAGGGTGATTGGGAGACAATTAGGGGATCATTTGAAGACCTTTCCGGCATCATTTGTGGATAGTTTTGGGGATCCGTTCGGGATCGCGACGGTGTCATTTTGGGGCCATTTCGGGATCAGTTTGGGGTACCTACCGGCATCATTTCTGGATGGTTTTCGGTATCCGTCCGGGATCCCGTCGGGGTCATTTCGGGACTTTTTCGGGATTTTTTGGGGTCCCTTCCGGCGTCATTTCTCGGAGGTTTTAGGCATACCGTCGGGGCAATTTCAGGACTTCTTCGAGATCATTTGGGGTCCCTTCCGGCATCATTTCTGGATGGTTTTCGGTATCCGTCCGGGATCCCGTTAGGGTAATTTCGGGTCTATTTCGGGATCATTTGGTGCACCTTCCGGCATCATTTATACATGGTTTTCGGGATCCGTCCGTTATCCCGTCAAGGTAATTTCGGCACTTTTTCTCGAATAATACGGGATAATTTAGGAACCATTTCGGCATCATTTCTGGATGATTTTCGGAATCCGTCAAGGATCCCGTGAGGGTCATTTCGGGACTATTAGGGGATCATTTGAGGACCTTTCCGGCATCCTATCTGGATGGTTTTCGGTATCCGTCCGGGATCCCGTCGGGGTCATTTCGCGACTTTTTCGGGATCATTTGGGGTCCCTTCCGGCATCATTTCTGGATGGTTTTCGAGATTCGTCCGGGACCAGTCGGGGTCATTTTAGGACTTCTTCCGGATCATTTGGGGTACCTTCCGGCATTATTTCTAGATGGTTTTCGGGATCCCGTCGGGGTCATTTCGGGACTTTTCTCAATTAATTCGGGATCATTTGGAGACCTTTCGGCATCATTTCTGGATAGTTTTCGGGATCATTTTGGGGTACCTTCCGGCATCATCTCTAGATAGTTTTCTGGATCCCGTCGGGGTCACTTCGGGACTTTTTATCGACTGATACGGGCTCAAATGGGAACCCTTTCGGCATCTTTTCTGCATAGTCTGCGGGATCCGTCCGGGATCCCGTCAGGGTAATTTCGGGACTATTAGGGGATCATTTGAGGAACTTTCCGGCATCAGTTCTGGATAGTTTTCGGGATCTGTACGGGAACCCATAAGGGTAATTTCGGGACTTTTTCGGGACTATTTCTGAATCATTTTGGGACCCCTCCTTGTTAATTTCTGGATGATTTTCGGGATCTGTCCTGGAATTTTAGTATCATCTTGGGACCCTTCCGGAATCATTTTAGGTCTCTTCGCAACCGGTAGTTCAGCACACATGCCTTTTTAAATTATGAGCTTTTATGGCCGGGGATTTACTGCTAATTATTCGTAATTAAAATTCGGTATGTTTTATCATCAATCTAACACGGCTTTTCCGTTCTATAATCGTGTAAGGAACTGTTATAACTATAATTACACCTTTTGTAATATTTTAACCAACTAAATACCCGAAAAAGCAACACTATTTTCGTCTAAAAAATTCTCTTTGGTTTTAGCTAATTGTAGTTTCACTCCTTTGTTCTATGAGTAGTAATTCTTTCACCCCTTTACTATCAGTTAATTTAATTTAAAAACAAAATGTATTTTTTTAATTCGAAAAAACTGTTGTATTGTACTATTCATGAAAGCGTGCCTTTCAGCTTATCTTCTCATTTAGTTCTTTTTATACTCAGTTGAGCAGAGCTTACAGAGTATTATAAGTTTGATTGGATAACGGTTGGTTGTACATATATAAAGGAATCGAAATAGATATAGACTTCCATATATCAAAATAATCAGGATCGAAAAAAAATTTGATTGAGCCATGTCCGTCCGTCCGTCCGTCCCTTAACACGATAACTTGAGTAAATTTTGAGGTATTTTGATGAAATTTGGTATATAGGTTCCTGAGCACTCATCTCAGATCGCTATTTAAAATGAACGATATCGGACTATAACCACGCCCACTTTTTCGATATCGAAAATTTCGAAAAACAGAAAAATTGCGATAATTCATTACAAAAGAGAGATAAAGCGACGAAACTTGGTAGATGAGTTGAATTTATGACGCAGAATAGAAAATTAGTAAAATTTTGGACAATGGGCGTGGCACCGCCCACTTTTAAAAGAAGGTAATTTAAAACTTTTGCAAGCTGTAATTTGGCAGTCGTTGAAGATATCATGATGAAATTTGGCAGGAACGTTACTCCTATTACTATATGTACGCTTAATAAAAATTAGCAAAATCGGAGAAAGACCACGCCCACTTTTAAAAAAAATTTTTTTTTAAAGTAAAATTTTAACAAAAAATTTTATATCTTTACAATATATAAGTAAATTATGTCAACATTCAACTCCAGTAATGATATAGTGCAACAAAATACAAAAATATAAGAAAATTTCAAAATGGGCGTGCTCCGCCCTTTTTCATTTAATTTGTCTAGGATACTTTTAACGCCATAAGTCGAACAAAAATTAACCAATCCTTTTCAAATTTGGTAGGGGCATAGATTTTATGACGTTAACTCTTTTCTGTGAAAATGGGCGAAATCGGTTAATGCCACGCCCAGTTTTTATACACATTCGTCCGCCTGTCCTTCCGCATGGCCGTTAACACGATAAATTGAGCCAAACTCGACATATCTTTAATGAACTTAGTTCACGTGCTTACTTGAACTCACTTTATCTTGGTATAAAAAATGAACGAAATCCGACTATGACCACGCCCACTTTTTCGTTATCGAAAATTACGAAAAATGAAAAAAATGCCATAATTCTATACCAAATACGAAAAAAGGGATGAAACATGGTAAGGTAATTGGATTGTTTTATTGAAGCGAAATATAACTTTAGAAAAAACTTTATAAAATGGTTGTGACACCTACCATATTAAGTAGAAGAAAATGAAAAAGTTCAGCAGGGCGAAATAAAAAACCTTTAAAATCTTGGCAGGTATTACATATATAAATAAATTAGCGGTATCCAACAGATGATGTTCTGGGTCACCCTGGTCCACATTTTGGTCGATATCTGGAAAACGCCTTCACATATACAACTACAACCACTCCCTTTTAAAACGCTCATTAATACCTTTAATTTGATACCCATATCGTACAAACTCATTCTAGAGTCACCCCTGGTCCACCTTTATGGCGATATCTCGAAAAGGCGTCCACCTATAGAACTAAGGCCCACTCCCATTTAAAATACTCATTAACTCCTTTCGTTTGATACCCATATTGTACAAACAAATTCTAGAGTCACCCCTGGTCCACCTGTATGGCGATATTTCGAAAATGCGACCACCTAAATAACAACCACCACTCCCTTTTAAAACCCTCATTAGTACCTTTAATTTGATACCCATATCGTACAAACACATTCTAGAGTCACCCCTGGTCCACCTTTATGGCAATATTTCGAAACGGCGTCCACCTATAGAACTAAGGCCCACTCCCTTTAAAATACTCATTAACACCTTTCATTTGATACCCATATCGTACAAACATATTCTAAAGTCACCCCTGGTCCACCTTTATGGCGATATCTCGAAACGGCGTCCACCTATTAGAGGTTTACGCCGATCACTTTATCGGCGGCGGCGGCGTAGGCGGCGCGCCGGCGTACGCCGGTGTTCTTACTTTAAAAGCTTGATTTTTCAATTTAAAAAAATAATATCCAGGAAAGGTTTTGTTTATATGTATTTAAGGAAATCAACGTGTTGGCCATTTCGGAAAGATCCGGGGTTTTTGCATCAAAATCTCGCAGACCGTTCAAAAATGTTCAGGAGTAGCTCCTTGCGAAGGGATTGTCCCTCGTTCGCATGCTCCAGATAGGCCTCGAACCTAACCCCGGTCTTTGGAATTGGCACTGCTGCGTCTGCTGAAAAGATACATAAAATAGTGACACTTTTATCTCGTGCAAAGCGTGGTTTCACCTAGGGTTAACTCCTAATAATCGTCGCGAACACAATTTCTTTAAATCATTTGTCGCTCCTTGGCGGTCACGCATAAAGGCGACTTAGGGTTGCTATGAATGATCTATTTATACTCATGACTATCGTGGCACAGCGCCCTGTTTTTCGACTGTTTTTAAGAGCTAAAATTTCCGATGTGCGAACAGTAGGAATCCCTACCACAAGTCGCTACCACGCCTCCTGAGCCTCACACCATATGCCAGTATAGAAGCTATAGGACTGCGACTTCGAACTCATACCTTCGTCGACGTCACTTTCCTAGAAGCTCTAGGTGTAGCTCCGAAGACTTTCCAACGGATGCTTTTGTCGCGCTATGATGCCGCTTTCGAAATCATAAGCAGTCTAAGTAGATGTCATTGCGTCATGGGTGGAAATCCGTATAATCCTCGGCGCATCTACACAATTAAAATTTTACAAGGACCCTGGATAAAATTTTTTAAAATGTAGACCAAAGATTGCAGACGTTTGTGTTCACAACATTGATTTCAATAGTCTTCGTTAAATCAAATTTAGAATGAAAGTCTATGGATTTTAAGTTGAAAGTTTTTAACTACTGTTTTCCGGCCTTACGATATAGGAGCTCATTATGGATGACCGCGTAGCTTCAGTTTTCAGACAAGTTCGACTGTCCACTACGTTAGGGTAGTATCACACACGGTCATTAGTTCCACTGTCTTGGGAAAGCTTTTGCTTCACCACTTTGGGTGTTCTTGCGAAGGACAAAGCCTCACAGTGCCTACGTATTCACAATTGTAAAAGGAGCCGTAACGTGTAGGTGATATTTAAACTTGGTTGATAGGCTATAATCAATGTGATTCACTCCAAGGGACTAGTTTTGGATAGGGCCGCCAACTTTAGGAAATGTCAAACCGCGAGACTTGGGTGTTGAAGGATGAAGTGTATAATCAAGATTAACATTTCAGACGCTATTGTATAGTTTCGTAAATAAACAACAGATGTTTGAGTGAAAGCCCAAGTGATTTTTCAAACCTCTCTCATACGTACATATATCCTCAACTTAAGTGTGAGGTAAGAATCATTTCAAAGGAGTGTTTATTTCCCTAGAACCTACTAAAGGATTTTGCATCAATGATTTCGCTTATTATTGAGGACAATTTAAAAACATGTCCGCCTTGGGTCATTTTATTTGAATTAATTGTTCATTATTAATTTTTTCAAAAATGCAAAGTGAGCATATAAATTTATTATATAACTTTTCTTTTAGTATTTTGTTTTAATAACTTGCTAAATTGGGTGACGCAAAATCCGTGTTAAGCTGACATCGAAAGCGCCTGTTTTTTCAAATTACTTTTGAATAGTTATAAAGAGTTAAATTTCGCAATTAGTTTCTTATAACTGGCAGTGATGCGCATATCTCGAAAAGGCGACTACCTATACAACAACCACCACTCCCTTTTAAAACCCTCATTAATACCTTTAATTTGATATCCATATCATACAAACACATTCTAGAGTCAACCCTGTTCCACCTTTATGGCGATATTTCGAAACGGCATCCACCTATAGAACTAAGGCCCACTCCCTTTTAAAATACTCATTAACACCATTCGTTTGATGCCCATATTGTACAAACAAATTCTAGGGTCACCCCTGTTCCACCTTTGTGGCGATATCTCGAAACGGCGTCCACCTATGGAACTAAGGATTACTCTCTTTTAAAATACTCATTAACACCTTTAATTTGATACCCATATCGTACAAACGCATTCTAGAGTCAACCCTGATCCACCTTTATGGCTATGTCCCTAAATAGCGTCCACCTATAGAACTATGGCCCACTCCCTCATAAAATACTCTTTAATGCCTTTCGTTTGATACACATGTCATACAAACACATTCCAGGGTTTCCCTCGGTTCATTTTCCTACATGGTTATTTTCCCTTATGTTGTCACCATAGCTCTCAACTGAGTATGTAATGTTCGGTTACACCCGAACTTAACCTTCCTTACTTGTTTTTTACTAAATTACTAAAATTAAATACATTAGACAAAAATAATTTTTAAACAGATAACTTGATAAGCAGGCTAACGTGAATAGCACATATATTTTATTTTCTCCTTGCGGACGGGGCCGCGGGTAAAGGCTAGTATATATTATAAATGGCAAAGTTTGAATGTTTGGATGTTTAGATGTTTGGATGTTTGGATGTTTGTCCAGACGTTTGTCTTTGTGACTCAATTACGCAAGAACGGCTGGACGGATTTGAATGAAATTTGGCACACATATAGCCATGGTCCAGAAGGATCTACTAGCTATATATTTTTCAAAAGGGGGGAGGTCCCCGCCCCCCACGAACAGTTATAATTTAATTATTATATTTTTTAGTCTTTGCGACTGAATCACGCCAGAATGACTACACGGATTTTGATGAAATCTGGGACACAGACAGTAGTCTACTAGCGAAATTTTTTTCCAACATGGAAAGGGGGTGGGGACCCCTTCGAGCAATTACTTTTTAATAATTTTTACACATAATAACTTTACGTATACTGGCCTTCACCAATATCACAGACTCAATGGGTCAAATAAGTCGAGGGCTTACAAAGTGAGCAGTGACACCCTCCGCTCGGCCCCACCCCTCCCTCCCTTTCTACCCCTCTGGTGTAAAATCTATAAATTTTTATAACTCAATATAAATTTTCTCCTAAATCAATAGTTATTGGTATCTGGCACACACAGATCGAGATCTAAAAAATTTTGGAAAAACGATCAGCGGTACTACTCCTCCCGCCATCCGCCCTCCATCAACGCTTTTATTAGCTTACCTGTATGTTTATTTGTAACTCTTCATTCGCTCCAACGCGCCTGCTGCCTTATTAAAATGGTTCTACAATTAGCTTCGCCTTATTTGTAATCCCGTTGGGGTCATATCGAGACCCTTCCGGGATCATTTTTGGATGGTTTTCGGGATGCGTCCGGGATCCCGCCGGGGTCATTTCGGGACTTTTTCGGTACTATTTCGGGATAATTTTGGGACCCTTCCCGCATCATTTCTGTATAGTTTTCGGGATCCGTCCGGGATCCCATCGGGGTTATTTTGGAATATTTTCGGGACTATTCCGGGATCATTTCGGGACTTTTTCGCGACGATTTAGGGACCTTTCCGGCAACATTTCT
The DNA here is from genome assembly GCF_040869045.1 of Eurosta solidaginis. NCBI lineage: Eukaryota > Metazoa > Arthropoda > Insecta > Diptera > Tephritidae > Eurosta > Eurosta solidaginis. The sequence continues at coordinate 201,778,834 of NC_090323.1, read as the reverse complement.
GGATGGGTTTCGGGATCCGTTCGGCATCCAGTCGGGGTATTTTCGGGATCATTTGCGTACTTTTGAGAGATAAATTCTTGATGGTTTCCGGGATCATTACGGGACTTTTTCGGGGTAATTTTAGGTCCCTTCCGCCATTATTTCTGGATGGTTTTCGGGATCCGTCCGGGATCCCGTCGGAGTCATTTCGCGACTTTGTTGGGATCATTTGGGGTCCCTTCCGGCATCATTTCTGGATGGTTTTCGTGATCATTTCGGGACTATTAGGGGATCATTTGAAGACCTTTCCGGCATCATTTCGGCATAGCTTCCGGGATTCGTCGGGGATCATTTCGGGACTATTAGGAGATCATTTGAAGGCCTTTCCGGCATCATTTCTGCATAGTTTCCGGGATCCGTCCGGGATCTCGACGGGGTCATTTCGGGATCATTTCTGCTTAGTTTCCGGGGTTCGTCCGAGATACCGTCGGGGTCATTTCTGGACTTTTTCTCGACTAATACGGGTTAATTTTGGGACCCTTTCGGCATCATTTCTGGATGGATTTCGGTATCCGTCCGGGATCCCGTCAGGGGTCCCTTCCGGCATCATTTCTGGATGGTTTTCGTGATCATTTCGGGACTATTAGGGGATCATTTGAAGACCTTTCCGGCATCATTTCGGCATAGCTTCCGGGATTCGTCGGGGATCATTTCGGGACAATTAGGGGATCATTTGAAGATCTTTCCGGCATCATTTCTGCATAGTTTCCGGGATCCGTCGGGGATCTCGACGGGGTCATTTCGGGCCTATTTCGGGATCATTTCTGCATAGTTTCCGGGGTTCGTCCGAGATACCGTCGGGGTAATATCGGGACTTTTTCTCGACTAATACGGGATCATTTGGGGTCCCTTCCAGCATCATTTCTGGATGGTTTTCGGGATCCGTCCGGAATTCCGTCAGGGTGATTTCGAGACTATTAGGGGATCATTTGAAGACCTTTCCGGCATCATTTGTGGATAGTTTTGGGGATCCGTTCGAGATCCCGACGGGGTCATTGTGGGACCATTTCGGGATCAGTTTGGGGTACCTACCGGCATCATTTCTGGATGGTTTTCCGTATCCGTCCGGGATCCCGTCGGGGTCAATTCGGGACTTTTGCTGGTTTTTTTGGGGTCCCTTCCGGCGTCATTTCTTGGAGGTTTTAGGGATACCGTCGGGGCAATTTCAGGACTTCTTCGAGATCATTTGGGGTCCCTTCCGGCATCATTTCTGGATGGTTTTAGGGATCCCTCCGGGATCCCGTTGGGGTAATTTCGGGACTATTTCGGGATCATTTGGTGCACCTTCCGGCATCATTTATACATGGTTTTCGGGATCCGTCCGTTATCCCGTCGTGGTAATTTCGGGACTTTTTATCGAATAATACGGGATAATTTAGGAACCATATCGGCATCATTTCTGGATGATTTTCGGAATCCGTCAGGGATCCCGTGAGGGTCATTTCGGGGCTATTAGGGGATCATTTGAGGACCTTTCCGGCATTTTAGGACTTCTTCCGGATCATTTGGGGTACCTTTCGGCATCATTTCTAGATGGTTTTCGGGATCCCGCCGGGGTCATTTCGGGACTTTTTCTCAATTAATTCGGGATCATTTGGAGACCCTTTCGGCATCATTTCTGGATGATTTCGGGATCCGTTCGGGATCCCAGCAGGGTAATTTCGGGACTATTAGGGGATCATTTCGGGACCTTTCCGGCATCGTTTCTGGATAGTTTTCGCGAACCGTTCGGGATCCCATAGGGGTCATTTCGGGACTATTTCGGGATCATTTTGGGGTACCTTCCGGCATCATCTTTAGATAGTTTTCTGGATCCCGTTGGGGTCACTTCGGGACTTTTTATCGACTGATACGGGCTCAAATGGGAACCCTTTCGGCATCTTTTCTGGATAGTTTTCGGGATCCTTCCGGGATCCCGTCGGGATCATTTCGGGGCTATTTCGGGATCATTTGGGGTATTTTCCGACATCATTTTAGTATGGTTTTCGGGATCCATCCGGGATTCCGTCGGGGCCATTTCGGGGCTAATACGGGATGATTTGGCGAGCCTTTCGGTATCATTTCTGAATGGTTTTCGGGATCTGTACGGGAACGCATAAGGGCAATTTCGGGACTTTTTCGGGACTATTTCTGAATTATTTTGGGACCCCTCGTGGTTAATTTCTGGATGATTTTCGGGATCTGTCCTGGAATTTTAGTATCATCTTGGGTCTCTTCGCAACCGGTAGTTCAGCACACATGCCTTTTTAAATTATGAGCTTTTATGGCCGTGGATTTGCTGCTAATTATTCGTAATTAAAATTGGGTATGTTTTATCTTCAATCTAACACAGCTTTTTATACTCAGTTGAGCAGAGCTCACAGAGTATATTAAGTTTGATTGGATAACGGTTGGTTGTACATATATAAAGGAATCGAGATAGATATAGACTTCCATATATCAAAATAATCAGGATCGACAAAAAATTTGATTGAGCCATGTCCGTCCGTCCGTCCGTCCGTCCGTTAACACGATAACTTGAGTAAATTTTGAGGTATCTTGATGAAATTTGGTATGTAGGTTCCTGAGCACTCATCTCAGATCGCTATTTAAAATGAACGATATCGGACTATAACCACGCCCACTTTTTCGATATCGAAAATTTCGAAAAACGGAAAAAGTGCGATAATTCATTACCAAAGACCGATAAAGCGACGAAACTTGGTAGATGAGTTGAACTTATGACGCAAAATAGAAAATTAGTAAAATTTTGGACAATGGGCGTGGCACCGCCCACTTTTAAAAGAAGGTAATTTAAAACTTTTGCAAGCTGTAATTTGGCAGTCGTTGAAGATATCATGATGAAATTTGGCAGGAACGTTACTCTTATTACTATATGTACGCTTAATAAAAATTAGCAAAATCGGAGAAGGACCACGCCCACTTTTAAAAAAAAATTTTTTTAAAAGTAAAATTTTAACAAAAAATTTAATATCTTTACAGTATATAAGTAAATTATGTCAAGATTCAACTCCAGTAATGATATGGTGCAACAAAATACAAAAATAAAAGAAAATTTAAAAATGGGCGTGGCTCCGCCCTTTTTCATTTAATTTGTCTAGGATACTTTTAACGCCATAAGTCGAACAAAAATTAACCAATCCTTTTGAAATTTGGTAGGGGCATAGATTTTATGGCGCTAACTGTTTTCTGTGAAAATGAGCGAAATCGGTTGATGCCACGCCCAGTTTTTATACACAGTCGTCCGTCTGTCCTTCCGCATGGCCGTTAACACGATAACTTGAGCAAAAATCGATATATCTTTACTAAACTCAGTTCACGTACTTATCTGAACTCACTTTATCTTGGTATGAAAAATGAACGAAATCCGACTATGACCACGCCCACTTTTTCCATATCGAAAATTATGAAAAATGAAAAAAATGCCATAATTCTATACCAAATACGAAAAAAGGGATGAAATATGGTAAGGTAATTGGATTGTTTTATTGCCGCGAAATATAACTTTAGAAAAAACGTTATAAAATGGTTGTGACACCTACCATATTAAGTAGAAGAAAATGAAAAAGTTCTGCAGGGCGAAATAAAAAACCCTTAAAATCTTGGCAGGTATTACATATATAAATAAATTAGCGGTATCCAACAGATGATGTTCTGGGTCACCCTGGTCCACGTTTTGGTCGATATCTAGAAAACGCCTTCACATATACAACTACCACCACTCCCTTTTAAAACTCTCATTAATACCTTTAATTTGATACCCATATCGTACAAACTCATTCTAGAGTCACCCCTGGTCCACCTTTATGGCGATATTTCGAAAAGGCGAACACCTATAGAACGAAGGCCCACTCCCTTTTAAAAATACTCATTAAATCCTTTCGTTTGATTCCCATATTGCACAAACGAATTCTAGGGTCACCCTTGGTCCACCTTTATGGCGATATCTCGAAACGGCGTCCACCTATGGAACTAAGGATTACTCCCTTTTAAAATGCTCATTAACACCTTTCATTTGATACCCATATCGTACAAACACATTCTAGAGTCACCCCTGGTCCATCTTTACGGCGATATCTCGAAAAGGCGTCCATCTATAGTACTTAGGTCCACGCCCTTTTAAAATACTCATTAATACCTTTCATTTGATACCCATATCGTACAAACGCATTCTAGAGTCAACCCTGATCCACCTTTATGGCTATATCCCTAAATGGCGTCCACCTATAGAACTATGGCCCACTCCCTCATAAAATACTCTTTAATGCCTTTCATTTGATACACATGTCATACAAACACATTCCAGGGTTTCCCTCGGTTCATTTTCCTTTTCATGGTTATTTTCCCTTATGTTGTCACCATAGCTCTCAACTGAGTATGTAATGTTCGGTTACACCCGAACTTAACCTTCCTTACTTGTTCATTCTATAATCGTGTAAGGAACTGTTATAACTATAATTACACCTTTTGTAATATTTTAACCAACTAAATACCCGAAAAAGCAACACTATTTTCGTCTAAAAAATTCTCTTTGGTTTTAGCTAATTGTAGTTTCCCTCCTTTGTTCTATGAGTAGTAATTCTTTCACCCCTCTCATATCAGTTAATTTAATTTAAAAGCAAAATGTATTTTTTTTAATTCGAAAAAACTGTATTGTACTATTCATGAAAGCGTGCCTTTCAGCTTATCTTCTCATTTAGTTCCTTTTTTCACTAAATTACAAAAATAAAATACATTAGACAAAAATAATTTTTAAACAGATAACTTGATAAGCAGGCTAACTTGAATAGCACATATATTTTATTTTCTCCTTGCGGACGGGGCCGCGGGTAAAGGCTAGTCTAATATCTAATCTAATATATATTATAAATGGGAAAGTTTGGATGTTAAGATGTTTGGATGTTTGGATGTTTAGATGTTTGGATGTTTGGATGTTTGGATGTTTGTCCAGACGTTTGTCTTTGTGACTCAATAACGCAAGAGCGGCTGAACCGATTTGGATGAAATTTTGCACACATATAGCCAATAGTCTAGAAGGATCTACTAGCTATATATTTTTCAAAAGGGGCGTGGTCCCCGCCCCCAGGAACAGTTATAATTTAATTATTATATTTTTTCGTCTTTGCGACTGAATCACGCCAGAATGGCTACACGGATTTTAATGAAATTTGGGACACAGACAATAGTCTACTAGCGAAATTTTTTTCGAACATGGAAAGAGGGGTGGGGGTCCCACGACCCCTTCTAGAAATTATTTTTCATAATTTTTACACATTATAACTTTACGTATACTGGCCTTCACCAATATCACAGACTCAAGGTGTCAAATAAGTCGAGGGCTTACAAAGTAAGCAGTGACACCCTCCGCCCGCCCCCCTTTATCTCCCCCTCTGGTGTAAAATCCATAAATTGTTATAACTCAATCTAAATTTTCTCCTAAATCAATAGTTTTTGGTATCTGGTACATACAGAACGAGATCTAGACAATTTTGGAGGAACGATCAGTGGTCCTCTCCTCTACTTCCGCCATCCGCCCTCCATCAATTGTTTTTATTAGCACGCTTTTATTAGCTTTACCTGTATGTTTCTATCTAACTTTTTATTCGCTCCAATGCGCCTGCTGCCTTATTAACATGGTTTTATAATTAGCTTCACCTTATTTGTAATCCCGTAAGGGTCATATCGAGACCCTTCCGGGATCATTTCTGGATGGTTTTCGGGATCGGTCCGGGATTACGCCGGGGTAATTTCGGGACTTTTTCCGGACTATTTCGGGATCATTTTGGGACCCTTCCGGGATCATTTCTGTATAGTTTACGGGATCCGTCCGGGATCCCGTCGGGGCTATTTTGGATCATTTTCGGGACTATTCCGGAATCATTTCGGGACTATTTCGCGATCATTTGGGGACCCTTCCGGCATCATTTCTGGATGGTTTTCGGGATCCGTGCGGGATCTCGTCGGGGTCATATGGGGACTTTTTCGGGATCATTTGGGGGCTCTTCCGGCATCATTTCTGGATGGTTTTCGGGATCCGTCCGGGATATCGTCGGGGTCATTTGGGGACTTTTTCGGGATCATTTGGGGGCTCTTCCGGCATCATTTCTGGATGGTTTTCGGGATCCGTCCGGGATCTCGTCGGGGTCATTTGCGGACTTTTTCGGGATCATTTTGGGGCTCATCCGGCATCATTTCTGGATGGTTTTCGGGATCCGTCCGGGATCTCGTCGGGGTCATTTCGGGACTTTTTCGCGACTAATACGGGATCATTTGGGAACCCTTTCGGCATCATTTCTGGATGGTTTTCGGGATCCGTCCGGGATCCCGTCGGGGTCATTTCGGCACTTTTTCGCGACTAATACGGGATCATTTGGGAACCCTTTCGACATCATTTCTGGATGGTTTTCGGGATCCGTCCGGGATCCCATTAGGGTAATTTCGGGACTATTAGGGGATCATTTGGGAACCTTTCCGGCATCATTTCTGGATAATTTTCGGGATCCGTCCGAGATGCCGACGAGGTCATTCCGGGACTATTTCGGGATCATTTGGGATACCTACCGGCATCATTTCTGGATGGTTTTTGGGATTCGTCCGGGATCCCGTCGTGGTCCTTTCGGGACTTTTTTTCGACTAATACGGGATCATTTGCGGACCCTTTCGGCATCATTTCTGGATAGTTGTCGGGATCCCGTCACGGCCATTTCGGGACTATTAGGGGATCATTTGAGGACCTTTCCGGCATCATTTCTGTATTGTTTTCGGAATCCTTTCGGGATCCCATCAGGGTAATTTTGGGACTTTTTCGGGGCTAATACGGGATCATTTGGGGATCCTCTAGGGGTCGTTTCGTGACTTTTTCTGTTTTATTTCGGGATCATTTGGGGACCCTTCCGGCATAATTTCTTGATGGTTTGCTGGATCCATCAGGGTAATTTCGGGACCATTTTGGGATCATTTGGGGACCCTTCCGAGATCATTTCTGGATCCGTCCGGGATGCCGTAGGAGCCATTTCGGGATTTTTTGTTACTTTTCCGGGATCATTTCTGGATCTGTGCGGGATCCCATCTGGGTCATTTCCGGACTATTTCGGGATCATTTTGGGATCCTTCCGGAATCATTTCTGTATGGTTTTCGGGATCCGTCGTTGATTCCCTCGGAGCCATTTTGGAACCTTTTCTGGAGTATGTCGGGGTCATTTGGGGACTTTTTCGGGATCATTTGGGGCTCTTCCGGCATCATTTCTGGATGGTTTTCGGGATCCGTGCGGGATCTCGTCGGGGTCATTTGGGGAGTTTTTCGGGATCATTTGGGGGCTCTTCCGTCATCATTTCTGGATGGTTTTCGGGATCCGTCCGGGATATCGTCGGGGTCATTTGGGGACTTTTTCGGGATCATTTGGGGGCTCTTCCGGCATCATTTCTGGATGGTTTTCGGGATCCGTCCGGGATCCCATCAGGGTAATTTCGGGACTATTAGGGGATCATTTGTGGACCTTTCCGGCATCATTTCTGGATAATTTTCGGTATCCGTCCGGGATGCCGACGAGGTTATTTCGGGATTATTTCGGGATCATTTGGGATACCTACCGGCATCATTTCTGGATGGTTTTTGGGATTCGTCCGGGATCCCGTCGGGGTCATTTCGGGACTTTTTCTCGACTAATACGGGATCATTTGCGGACCGTTCCGGCATAATTTCTGGATAGTTGTCGGGATCCGTTCGGGATCCCGTCACGGTCATTTCGGAACTATTAGGGGATCATTTGAGGACCTTTCCGGCATCATTTCTGGATTGTTTTTGGAACCTTTCGGGATCCCGTCAGGTTCATTTCGGGGCTTTTTCGGTATCATTTAAGGATGGCTTTCAGGATTCGTCCGGGAACCCGTCAGGGTAATTTCTGGACTTTTCCGAGACTATTTCGGGATCATTTTGGGACCTTCCCAAGATCATTTCTGGATGGATTTCGGGATTTGTCCGGGATGCCCTCAGGGTCATTTTGGGACTATTAGTTGAGCATTTGAGGACCGTTCCGGCATCACTTCTGGATGGTTTTCGGTATCCGTTCAGATTCCCGTCGGAATAATTGCGGGACTTTTTCGGGATCATTGGGGTCCCTTCCGACATCATTTCTGGATGGTTTTTGGGATTCGTCCGGCATCCCTTCGGGGTCATTTCGGGACTTTTTCTCGACTAATACGGGATCATTTGCGGGCCCTTTCGGTATCATTTCTGGATAGTTGTCGGGATCCGTTCGGGATCCCGTCAGGGTCTTTTCGGAACTATTGGGAGATCATTTGAGGACCTTTCCGGCATCATTTCTGGTAAGTTTTCGGGATCCTTTCCGGGTCCCATCAGGGTCATTTCGGGACTTTCGGCATCATTTAAGATTGGTTTTCAGGATTCGTCCGGGATCCGTCAGGGTAATTTCTGGACTTTTCCCAGACTATTTCGGGATAATTTTGGGACCCTGCCAAGATCATTTCTGGATGGATTTCGGGATCTGTCCGGGATGCCGTCAGGGTCATTTTGGGACTATTAGGTGATCATTTGAGGACCTTTTCGGCATCACTTCTGGATGGTTTTCGGTATCCGCTCAGGATCCCGTCGGAATTATTGCGGGACTTTTTCGGGATCATTTGGTGTCCCTTCCGGCATCATTTCTGGATGGTTTTCGGTATTCGTCCGGCATCCCGTCGGGTTCATTTCGGGACTTTTTCTCGACTAATACGGGATCATTTGCGGGCCCTTTCGGCATCATTTCTAGATAGTTGTCGGGATCCGTTCGGGATCCCGTCAGGGTCTTTTCGGAACTGTTAGGTGATCATTTGAGGATATTTCCGGCATCATTTCTGGATAGTTTTCGGGATCCTTTCGGGGGCCAGTCAGGGTCATTTCGGGACTTTTTCGGGATCATTTAGAGATGGCTTTCAGGATTCGTCCGGGATCCGTCAGGGTAATTTCTGGACTTTTCCCAGACTATTTCGGGATAATTTTGGGACCCTGCCAAGATCATTTCTGGATGGATTTCGGGATTTGTCCGGGATGCCCTCAGGGTCATTTTGGGACTATTAGTTGAGCATTTGAGGACCGTTCCGGCATCACTTCAGGATGGTTTTCGGTATCCGTTCAGATTCCCGTCGGAATAATTGCGGGACTTTTTCGGGATCATTGGGGTCCCTTCCGACATCATTTCTGGATGGTTTTTGGGATTCGTCCGGCATCCCGTCGGGTTCATTTCGGGACTTTTTCTCGACTAATACGGGATCATTTGCGGGCCCTTTCGGCATCATTTCTAGATAGTTGTCGGGATCCGTTCGGGATCCCGTCAGGGTCTTTTCGGAACTGTTAGGTGATCATTTGAGGATATTTCCGGCATCATTTCTGGATGGTTTTCGGGATCCGTCCGGGATATCGTCGGGGTCATTTGGGGACTTTTTCGGGATCATTTGGGGGCTCTTCCGGCATCATTTCTGGATGGTTTTCGGGATCCGTCCGGGATCCCATCAGGGTAATTTCGGGACTATTAGGGGATCATTTGTGGACCTTTCCGGCATCATTTCTGGATAATTTTCGGTATCCGTCCGGGATGCCGACGAGGTTATTTCGGGATTATTTCGGGATCATTTGGGATACCTACCGGCATCATTTCTGGATGGTTTTTGGGATTCGTCCGGGATCCCGTCGTGGTCCTTTCGGGACTTTCTTTCTACTAATACGGGATCATTTGCGGACCCTTTCGGCAACATTTCTGGATAGTTGTCGGGATCCCGTCACGGCCATTTCGGGACTATTAGGGGATCATTTGAGGACCTTTCCGGCATCATTTCTGTATTGTTTTCGGAATCCTTTCGGGATCCCGTCAGGGTAATTTTGGGACTTTTTCGGGGCTAATACGGGATCATTTGGGGATCCTCTAGGGGTCGTTTCGTGACTTTTTCTGTATTATTTCGGGATCATTTTGGGACCCTTTCGGCATAATTTCTTGATGGTTTGCCGGATCCATCAGGGTCATTTCGGGACCATTTTGGGATCATTTGGGGACCCTTCCGAGATCATTTCTGGATCCGTCCGGGATGCCGTAGGAGCCATTTCGGTATTTTTTGTTACTTTTCCGGGATAGTTTTTGCACCCTTCCGGGATCATTTCTGGATCTGTGCGGGATCCCATCTGGGTCAATTCCGGACTATCTCGGGATCATTTTGGAATCCTTCCGGAATCATTTCTGTATGGTTTTCGCGATCCATCGTGGATCCCCTCGGAGCCATTTCGGAACTTTTTCTGGAGTTAGTCCGGATAATTTAGGGACCCTTCCTAGATATTTTCTGGATGGTTTTTGAGATCCGCCCGGGAGCCAGTCAGGGTCATTTCGGAACCTTTTCGGGATCATTTTGGAACACCTTCAGGGATCATTTCTGTGTGGTTCTCTGGATACGTCTAGAATCGTGTCGCTCTCATTTCGCGTTTTTTTGGGACTATTCGGGGAACTTTTGGAGACCCTTTCGGGGCATTTCTGGATGGTTTTCGGGATCCGTCCGCGATAGCGTTGGCATCATTTCGTAGCTTTTTCTGGATAATTTCGGGATCATTTGGGATCCTATCAGGTTATCAGCTCATTTAGTTCTTTTTTTTACTCAATTACAAAAATAAAATGCATTAGACAGAAAACAAAATTTTAAACAGATAATAAGCAGGCTAACGCGAATAGCCCATATATTTAAAATTTTCCTTGCGGACGGGGCCGCGGGTAAAGGCTAGTATATTATAAATGGGAAAGTTTGGATGTTAAGATGTTTGGATGTTTGGATGTTTGGATGTTTGTCCAGACGTTTGTCTTTGTGACTCAATAACGCAAGAGCGGCTGAACCGATTTGGATGAAATTTTGCACACATATAGCCAATAGTCTAGAAGGATCTACTAGCTATATATTTTTCAAAAGGGGCGTGGTCCCCGCCCCCAGGAACAGTTATAATTTAATTATTATATTTTTTCGTCTTTGCGACTGAATCACGCCAGAATGGCTACACGGATTTTAATGAAATTTGGGACACAGACAATAGTCTACTAGCGAAATTTTTTTCGAACATGGAAAGAGGGGTGGGTGTCCCACGACCCTTCGAGAAATTATTTTTCATAATTTTTACACATTATAACTTTACGTATACTGGCCTTCACCAATATCACAGGCTCAAGGGGTCAAATAAGTCGAGGGCTTACAAAGTAAGCAGTGACACCCTCCGCCCGCCCCCCTTTATCTCCCCCTCTGGTGTAAAATCCATAAATTGTTATAACTCAATCTAAATTTTCTCCTAAATCAATAGTTTTTGGTATCTGGTACATACAGAACGAGATCTAGACAATTTTGGAGGAACGATCAGTGGTCCTCTCCTCTACTCCCGCCATCCGCCCTCCATCAATTGTTTTTATTAGCACGCTTTTATTAGCTTTACCTGTATGTTTCTATCTAACTTTTTATTCGCTCCAATGCGCCTGCTGCCTTATTAACATGGTTTTATAATTAGCTTCACCTTATTTGTAATCCCGTAAGGGTCATATCGAGACCCTTCCGGGATCATTTCTGGATGGTTTTCGGGATCGGTCCGGGATTACGCCGGGGTAATTTCGGCACTTTTTCGGGACTATTTCGGGATCATTTTGGGACCCTTCCGGGATCATTTCTGTATAGTTTACGGGATCCGTCCGGGATCCCGTCGGGGTTATTTTGGAACATTTTCGGGACTATTCCGGAATCATTTCGGGACTATTTCGCGATCATTTGGGGACCCTTCCGGCATCATTTCTGGATGGTTTTCGGGATCCGTGCGGGATCTCGTCGGGGTCATATGGGGACTTTTTCTGGATCATTTGGGGGCTCTTCCGGCATCATTTCTGGATGGTTTTCGGGATCCGTCCGGGATCTCGTCGGGGTTATTTGGGGACTTTTTCGGGATCATTTTGGGGCTCATCCGGCATCATTTCTGGATGGTTTTCGGGATCCGTCCGGGATCCCGTCGGGGTCATTTCGGGACTTTTTCGCGACTAATACGGGATCATTTGGGAACCCTTTCGGCATCATTTCTGGATGGCTTTCGGGATCCGTCCGGGATCCCGTCGGGATCATTTCGGGACTTTTTCGCGACTAATACGGGATCATTTGGGAACCCTTTCGGCATCATTTCTGGATGGTTTTCGGGATCCGTCCGGGATCCCATTAGGGTAATTTCGGGACTATTAGGGGATCATTTGGGAACCTTTCCGGCATCATTTCTGGATAATTTTCGGGATCCGTCCGGGATGCCGACGAGGTCATTTCGGGACTATTTCGGGATCATTTGGGATACCTACCGGCATCATGTCTGGATGGTTTTTGGGATTCGTCCGGGATCCCGTCGTGGTCCTTTCGGGACTTTTTTCGACTAATACGGGATCATTTGCGGACCCTTTCGGCATCATTTCTGGATAGTTGTCGGGATCCCGTCACGGTCATTTCGGGACTATTAGGGGATCATTTGAGGACCTTTCCGGCATCATTTCTGTATTGTTTTCGGAATCCTTTCGGGATCCCGTCAGGGTCATTTTGGGACTTTTTTGGGGCTAATACGGGATCATTTGGGGATCCTCTAGGGGTCGTTTCGTGACTTTTTCTGTTTTATTTCGGGATCATTTGGGGACCCTTCCGGCATAATTTCTTGATGGTTTGCCGGATCCGTCAGGGTCATTTCGGGACCATTTTGGGATCATTTGGGGACCCTTCCGAGATCATTTCTGGATCCGTCCGGGATGCCGTAGGAGCCATTTCGGGATTTTTTGTTACTTTTCCGGGATAGTTTTTGGACCATTCCGGGATCATTTCTGGATCTGTGCGGGATCCCATCTGGGTCATTTCCGGACTATTTCGGGATCATTTTGGGATCCTTCCGGAATCATTTCTGTATGGTTTTCGCGATCCGCCGTTGATTCCCTCGGAGCCATATCGGAACCTTTTCTGGAGTATGTCGGGGTCATTTGGGGACTTTTTCGGGATCATTTGGGGCTCTTCCGGCATCATTTCTGGATGGTTTTCGGGATCCGTGCGGGATCTCGTCGGGGTCATTTGGGGAATTTTTCGGGATCATTTGGGGGCTCTTCCGGCATCATTTCTGGATGGTTTTCGGGATCCGTCCGGGATATCGTCGGGGTCATTTGGGGACTTTTTCGGGATCATTTGGGGGCTCTTCCGGCATCATTTCTGGATGGTTTTCGGGATCCGTCCGGGATCCCATCAGGGTAATTTCGGGACTATTAGGGGATCATTTGTGGATCTTTCCGGCATCATTTCTGGATAATTTTCGGCATCATTTCTGGATGGTTTTTGGGATTCGTCCGGGATCCCGTCGGGGTCATTTCGGGACTTTTTCTCGACTAATACGGGATCATTTGCGGACCCTTTCGGCATAATTTCTGGATAGTTGTCGGGATCCGTTCGGGATCCCGTCAGGGTCTTTTCGGAACTATTGGGAGATCATTTGAGGACCTTTCCGGCATCTTTTCTGGTTAGTTTTCGGGATCCTTTCCGGGTCCCTTCAGGGTCATTTCGGGACTTTTTCGGCATCATTTAAGATTGGTTTTCAGGATTCGTCCGGTATCCGTCAGAATAATTTCTGGACTTTTCCCAGACTATTTCGGGATAATTTTGGGACCCTCCCAAGATCATTTCTGGATGGATTTCGGGATCTGTCCGGGATGCCGTCAGGGACTTTTTCTCGACTAATACGGGATCATTTGCGGGCCCTTTCGGCATCATTTCTAGATAGTTGTCGGGATCCGTTCGGGATCCCGTCAGGGTCTTTTCGGAACTATTAGGTGATCATTTGAGGACATTTCCGGCATCATTTCTGGATAGTTTTCGGGATTCTTTCGGGGTCCAGTCAGGGTCATTTCGGGACTTTTTCGGGATCATTTAGAGATGGCTTTCAGGATTCGTCCGGGAACCCGTCAGGGTAATTTCTGAACTTTTCCGAGACTATTTCGGGATAATTTTGGGACCTTCCCAAGATCATTTCTGGATGGATTTCGGGATCTGTCCGGGATCCCGTCAGGGTCATTTAGGGGTGCGTTCGAGATCCCGTCAGGGTCATTTCGGGACTTCTTCGGGAATATATCGGGATCATTTCTGGATGGTTTATGGGATCCGTCCATGACCCCTTAAGGGTCATTTCGGGACTATTAGGTGATCATTTGAGGACCTTTCCGGCGTCACTTCTGGATGATTTTCGGTATCCGTTCGGGATCCCGTCGGAATCAATGCGGGACTTTTACGGAATCATTTGGGATTCCTTCCGGCATCATTTCTGGATGGTTTTCGGGATTTGTCTGGGATCCCGTCGGGGTTATTTCGGGACCTTTTCGGGGCTAATACGGGATCATTTGGGGATCCTCTAGGGGTCGTTTCGTGACTTTTTCTGTATTATTTCGGGATCATTTTGGGACCCTTTCGGCATAATTTCTTGATGGTTTGCCGGATCCATCAGGGTCATTTCGGGACCATTTTGGGATCATTTGGGGACCCTTCCGAGATCATTTCTGAATCCGTCCGCGATGCCGTAGGAGCCATTTCGGGATTTTTTGTTACTTTTCCGGGATAGTTTTTGCACCCTTCCGGGATCATTTCTGGATCTGTGCGGGATCCCATCTGGGTCAATTCCGGACTATTTCGGGATCATTTTGGAATCCTTCCGGAATCATTTCTGTATGGTTTTCGCGATCCATCGTGGATCCCCTCGGAGCCATTTCGGAACTTTTTCTGGAGCCATTTCGGAACTTTTTCTGGAGTTAGTCGGGATAATTTAGGGACCCTTCCTGGATATTTTCTGGATGGTTTCTGAGATCCGTCCGGGAGCCCGTCAGGGTAATTTCGGAACTTTTTCGGGACTATTTCGGGATCAATTTGGTACCCTTCAGGCATCATTTCTGTGTGGTTATCTGGATAAGTCTAGAATCGTGTCGTTGTCATTTCGGGTTTTTTTGGGACTACTTCGGGAACTTTTGGAAACACTTCCGGGGCGTTTCTGGATGGTTTTCGGGATCCGTCCGCGATAGCGTCGGGGTCATTTCGTGGCTTTTTCTGGATAATTTCGTTATCATTTTGGGATCCTATCAGGTTATCAGCTCATAAAGTTCTTTTTTTTACTCAATTACAAAAATAAAATGCATTAGACAGAAAAAAAATTTTAAACAGATAACTTTATAAGCAGGCTAACGTGAATAGCCCACATATTTCATTTTCTTCTTGCGGACGGGGCCGCGGGTAAAGGCTAGTATATATTATAAATGGCAAAGTTTGGATGTTTGCATGTTTAGATGTTTGGATGTTTGGATGTTTGGATGTTTGGATGTTTGTCCAGACGTTTGTCTTTGTGACTCAATCACGCAAGAACGGCTGGACGGATTTGTATGAAATTTGGCATGCATATAGCCAATAGTCTAGAAGGATCTACTAGCTATATATTTTTCAAAAGGGGCGTGGTCTCAGCCCCCTAGGAACAGTTATAATTTAATTATTATATTTTTTTGTCTTTGCGACTGAATCACGCCAGAACGGCTTCACGGGTTTTGATGAAATTTGGGACAGAGATAATAGGCTACTGGCGTAATTTTTTTTGAACATGGAAAGGGGGTCCCACGACCCCTTCGAATAATTACTTTTTAACAATTTTTACACATTATAACTTTACGTATACTGACCTTCACCAATATTACAAACTCAATGGGTGAAATAAGTCGAGGGCTTACAAAGTGAGCAGTGATACACCCCCCCCCCTCCTTACCCCTCTCGTGCAAAATCTATAAATTGTTATAACTCAATGTAAATATTGTCCTAAAATCAATAATTTTTGGTATCTGGCTCATACAGATCGAGATCTAAACAATTTTGGAAAAACGATCAGTGGTACTCTCCTCCTCCCGCCATCCACCCTCCTTCAATTGTTTTTATTAGCACGCTTTTATTAGCTTTACCTGTATGTTTCTTTGTAACTCTTCATTCGGTCCAACGCGCCTGTTGCCTTATTAACATGGTTTTATAATTATCTTCACCCTATTTGTAATCCCGTTTGGGTCATATCGAGACCCTTCCGGATCATTTCTGGATGGTATTCGGGATCCGTCCACGATCCCGCCGGGGTCATTTCTGGACATTTTTGGGACTATTCCGGGATTATTTTGGGACCCTTCCGGGATCATTTGTGTATAGTTTTCGGGATCCGTCCGGGATTCGGTCGGGATTATTTTGGGACATTTTCGGGACTATTCCGGGATCATTTCGGGACTATTTCGCGATCATTTGGGGACCCTTCCGGCATCATTTCTGGACGGTTTTCGGGATCCGTCCGGGATCCCGTCGGGGTCATTTCGGAACTTTTTCTCGGCTAAGACTGGATCATTTGGGGACCCTTTCGGCATCCTTTCTGGATGGTTTTCGGGATCCGTCCGGGTCCCGTCGGGGTCATTTCTGGACTTTTTCTCGACTGATACAGGATCATTTGAGGACCCTTTCGGCATTATTTCTGGATGGTTTTCGGGTTCCGTCCGGATCCCGTCAGGGTCATTTCGGGGCCCTTTCTCGACTAATACGGGATCATTTGGGGACCCTTTCGGCATCACTTCTCGATGGTTTTCGGGATCCGTCCGGGATCCCGTCGGGGTCATTTCGGGACTTTTTCTCGACTAATACGGGATCATTTGGGGACCTTTTCGGCATCATTTCTGTATGGTTTTCGGGATCCGTTCGGGATCCCTTCAGGGTCATTTTGGGACTTTTTCTCGACTAATGCGGGTTCCTTTGAGGTACCTTCCGGCATCATTTCTAGATG
Source organism: Eurosta solidaginis (assembly GCF_040869045.1). NCBI lineage: Eukaryota > Metazoa > Arthropoda > Insecta > Diptera > Tephritidae > Eurosta > Eurosta solidaginis. Next base: position 201,761,943 of record NC_090323.1, on the reverse strand, counting down.
GTTTTCGGGATCCATCAGGGATCCCATCGGGGTCATTTCTGGACTTTTGCTCGACTAATACGGGATCATTTGGAGTAGCTTCCGGCATCATTGCTAGATGGTTTTAGGGATCCGTCCGGGATCCCGTCTTGGTCATTTCGGGACTTTTTCTCGACTTATACGGGATAATTTGGGGACCCTTTCGGCATCATATCTGGATGCTTTTCGGGATCCGTCCGGGAACCCGTCGGGGTCATTTCGGGACTTTTTCTCGACTAATACGGGATCATTTGGGGACGCTTTCGGCATCATTTCTGGATGGTTTTCGGGATCCGTTCGAGATCCCGTCGGGGTCATTTCGGGACTATTTCGGGATCATTTGGGGTACCTTCCGGCATCATTTCTAGATGGTTTTCGGGCTCAGTCCGGGATCCCGTCGGGGTCATTTCGGGACTTTTTCTCGACTAATACGGGATCACTTGGGGATGCTTTCGGCATCATTTCTGTATGGTTTTCGGGATCCGTTCGGGATCCCTTCAGGGTAATTTTGGGACTTTTTCTCAACTAACACCGGTTCATTTGAGGTACCTTCCGGCATCATTGCTAGATGGTTTTCGGGATCCGTGCAGGATCCAATCAGGGTCATTTCGGGACTATTTCGGGATCATTTGGGTACCTTCCGGCTTCATTTCTAGACGGTTTTCTGGACCCGTCCAGGATCCCGTCGGGGTAATTTCGGGACTTTTTCTCGACTAATACGGGATCATTTGGGGTAGCTTCCGGCATCATTGCTAGATGGTTTTCGGGATCCGTCCGGGATCCCGTCAGGGTCATTTCGGTACTATTTCGGGATCATTTGGGGTACCTACCGGCTTCATTTCTAGATGGTTTTCTGGATCCGTCCGGGATCCAGTCGTGGTAATTTCGGGACTTTTTCTCGACATATACAGGATCATTTAGGGTAGTTTCCGTCATCATTCCTAGATGATTTTCGGGATCCGTCCGGGATCCCGTCTTGGTCATTTCGGGACTTTTTCTCGACTTATACGGGATTATTTGGGGACGCTTTCGGCATCATATCTGGATGCTTTTCGGGATCCGTCCGGGAACCCGTCGGGGTCATTTCGGGACTTTTTCTCGACTAATACGGGATCATTTGGGGACGCTTTCGGCATCATTTCTGGATGGTTTCGGGATCCGTCCGGGATACCGTCGGGGTCATTTCGGGACAATTTCGGGATCATTTGGGGTACCTTCCGGCATCATTTCTAGATGGTTTTCGGGATCCGTCCGGGATCCCGTCGTGGTCATTTCGGGACGTTTTCTCGACTAATACGGGATCATTTGGGGACGCTTTCGGCATCATTTCTGGATGGTTTTCGGTATCCGTCCGGGATCCCGTCTTGGTCATTTCGGGACTTTTTCTCGACTTATACGGGATCATTTGGGGACGCTTTCGGCATCATTTGTGGATGGTTTTCGGTATCCGTCCGGGATCCCGTCTTGGTCATTTCGGGACTTTTTCTCGACTTATACGGGATCATTTGGGGACGCTTTCGGCATCATTTCTGGATGGTTTTCGGGATCCGTCCGGGATCCCGTCTTGGTCATTTCGGGACTTTTTCTCGACTTATACGGGATCATTTGGGGACGCTTTCGGCATCATTTCTGGATGGTTTTCGGTATCCGTCCGGGATCCCGTCTTGGTCATTTCGGGACTTTTTCTCGACTTATACGGGATCATTTGGGGACGCTTTCGGCATCATTTCTGGATGGTTTTTGGGATCCGTCCGGGATCCCGTCTTGGTCATTTCGGGACTTTTTCTCGACTTATACGGGATCATTTGGGGACCCTTTCGGCATCATATCTGGATGCTTTTCGGGATCCGTCCGGGAACCCGTCGGGGTCATTTCGGGACTTTTTCTCGACTAATACGGGATCATTGGGGACGCTTTCGGCATCATTTCTGAATAGTTTTCGGGATCCGTCCGTGAAACGGTCGGGGCCATTTCGGGACTATTTCGGGATCATTTGGGGTACCTTCCGGCATCATTTCTATATGATTTTGAGGATCCGTCCGGGATCCCGTCGGGGTTATTTCGAGACTTTTTATCGACTGGTATCAGATCATTTGGGGACCCTTTCGGCATAATTTCTAGATGGGTTTCGGTAATTTCGGGACTATTAGGGGATCATTTGAGGACATTCCGGCATCATTTCTGGATAATTTTCGGAATCCGTCTGGGATCCCCTCGGGGTCATTTCAGGACTTTTTCGGGACTAATACGGGATCATTTTGGGACCCTTCCGGAATTATTTCTGTATGGTTTTCGCGATCCGTCGTGGATCACCTAAGGACTCTTCCTGGATATTTTCTGGATGGTTTTTTAGAACCGTCCGGGAGCCCGTCAGGGTCATTTCGGAACTTTTTCGAGACTATTTCGGGATCATTTTGGTACCCTTCAGGCATCATTTCTTTGTGGTTCTCTGGATAAGTCTAGAATCGTGTCGTTGTCATTTCGGGTTTTTTGGGACTATTCCGGGAACTTTTGGAGACCCCTCCGTGGCATTTCTAGATGGTTTTCGGGATCTGTCCGCGATAGCGTCGGGGTCATTTCGTGGATTTTTCTGGATATTTTCGGGATCATTTGGGGATCCTATCAGGTTATCAGCTCATTTAGTTCTTTTTTTTACTCAATTACAAAAATAAAATGTATTAGACAGAAACAGCTTTTTAAACAGATAACTTGATAAGCAGGCTAACGTGAATATCCCATATATTTAATTTTCTCTTGCGGACGGGGCCGCGGGTAAAGGCTAGTTATATTATAAATGGCAAAGTTTGGATGTTAAGATGTTTGGATGTTTAGATGTTTGGATGTTTGGATGTTTGGATGTTTGTCCAGACGTTTGTCTTTGTGACTCAATAACGCAAGAACGGCTGGACATATTTGGATGAAATTTTGCACACATATAGCCATTATTCTAGAAGGATCTACTAGCTATATATTTTTCAAAAGGGGCGTGGTCCCCGCCCCTTAGGAACAGTTATAATTTAATTATTATATTTTTTCGTCTTTGCGACTGAATCACGCCAGAATGGCTACACGGATTTTGATGAAATTTGGGACACAGACAATAGTCTACTAGCGAAATTTTTTTCGAACATGGAGAGAGGGGTGGGGGTCCCAAGCCCCGTTCGAGCAATTACTTTTTAATAATTTTTACACATTATAACTTTACGTATACTGGCATTCACCAATATCACAGACTCAAGGGGTCAATTAAGTCGAGGGCTTACAAAGTAAGCAGTGAAACACTCCGCCGCCCCCCCCCCCCTTTATCTCACCCTCTGGTGTAAAATTTATAAATTGTTGTAACTCAATATAAATTTTCTCCTAAATCAATAGTTTTTGGTATCTGGCACATACAGATCGAGATCTAGACAATTTTGGAGGAACGATCAGTAGTCCTCTCCTTCTACACCCGCCATCCGCCCTCCTTCAATTGTTTTTATTAGCACGCTTTTATTAGCTTTACCTGTATGTTTCTATGTAACTTTTCATTCGCTCCAATGCGCCTGCTGCCTTATTAACATGGTTTTATAATTAGCTTCACCTTATTTGTAATCCCGTAAGGGTTATATCGAGGCCCTTCTAGGATCATTTCTGGATGGTTTTCGGGATCGTTCCGGGATCCCGCCGAGGTAATTTCGGGGCTTTTTCGGGACTATTTCGGGATCATTTTGGGACCCTTCCGGGATCATTTCTGTATAGTTTTCGGGATCCATCTGGGATCCCGTCGGGGTTATTTTGAGACATTTTCGGGACTATTCCGGAATCATTTCGGGACTATTTCGCGATCATTTGGGGACCCTTCCGGCATCATTTCTGGATGGTTTTCGGGATCCGTCCGGGATCCCGTCGGGGTACTTCCGGGATCATTTGCGTACCCTCGAGAGATAAATTCTTGATGGTTTCCGGGATCATTACGTGACTTTTTCGGGGTTATTTTGAGTCCCTTTAGGCATCATTTCTGGATGATCTTCGGGATTCGTCCGGGATCCCGCCGGTTCATTTCGGGACTTTTTCGCGACTAATACGGGAACATTTGGGAACCCTTTCGGCAACATTTCTGGATGGTTTTCGGGATCCGTCCGGGATCTCGTCAGGGTAATTTGGGGACTTTTTCGGGATCATTTGGGGGCTCTTCCGGCATCATTTCTGAATGGTTTTCGGGATCCGTCCGGGATCTCGTCGGGGTCATTTGAGGACTTTTTCGGGATCATTCGGGGGCTCTTCCGGCATCATTTCTGGATGGTTTTCGGGATCCGTCCGGGATCCCGTCGGCGTCATTTCGGGACTTTTTCGCGACTAATACGGGATCATTTGGGAACCCTTTCGGCATCAATTCTCGATGGTTTTCGGGATCCGTCCGGGATCTCGTCGGGGTCATTTGGGGACTTTTTCGGGATCATTTGGGGGCTCTTCCGGCAACATTTCTGGATGGTTTTCGGGATCCGTCCCGGATCTCGTCGGGGTAATTTGGGGACTTTTTCGGGATCATTTGGGGGCTCTTCCGGCATCATTTCTGGATGGTTTTCGGGATCCGTCCGGGATCCCGCCGGTTCATTTCGGGACTTTTTCGCGACTAATACGGGAACATTTGGGAACCCTTTCGGCATCATTTCTGGCTGGTTTTCGGAATCCGTCCGTGATCCCGTCGGGGTAATTTCGGCACTTTTTCGCGACTAATACGGGATCATTTGGGAACCCTTTCGGCATCATTTCTGGATGGTTTTCGGGATCCGTCCGGAATTCCATCAGGGTAGTTTCGTGACTATTAGGGGATCATTTGGGGACCTTTCCGGCGTCATTTCTGGATAATTTTCGGGATCCGTCCGGGATGCCGACGAGGTCGTTTCGGGACTATTTCGGGATCATTTGGGATGGTTTTTGGGATTCGTCCGGGATCCCGTCGGGGTCATTTCGGGACTTTTTCTCGACTAATACGGGATCATTTGCGGACCCTTTCGGCATCATTTCTGCATAGTTGTCGGGATCCGTTCGGGATTCTGTCACTGTCATTTCGGGACTATTAGGGGATTATTTGAGGACCTTTCCGGCATCATTTCTGGATATTTTTCGGAATCCGTTCGGGATCCCGTCGGGACTTTTTCGGGATCATTTAAGGATGGCTTTCAGGATTCGTCCGGGAACCCGTCAGGGTAATTTCTGGACTTTTCCGAGACTATTTCGGGATCATTTTGGGACCCTCCCAAGATCATTTCTGGATGGATTTCGGGATCTGTCCGGGATGCCGTCAGGGTAATTTTGGGACTATTAGGTGATCATTTGAGGACCTTTCCGGCATCACTTCTGCATGGTTTTCGGTATCCGTTCAGGATCCCGTCGGAATAATTGCGGGACTTTTTCGGGATCATTTGGGGTCCCTTCCGGCATCATTTCTGGATGGTTTTTGGGATTCGTCCGGCATCCCGTCGGGGTCATTTCGGGACTTTTTCTCGACTAATACGGGATCATTTGGGGACCCTTTCGTCATCATTTCTGGATAGTTTTAGGGATCCGTCCGGGATCCGGACAGGGTCATTTCGGGACTATTTCGGGATAATTGTGGGACCCTCCCAAGATCATTTCTGGATGGTTTTCGGGATTTGTCCGGGATCCCATCGGGGTTATTTCGGGACCTTTTCGGGGCTAATACGGGATCATTTGGGGATCCTCTAGGGGTCGTTTCGTGACTTTTTCTGTATTATTTCGTGATCATTTGAGGACCCTTCCGGCATAATTTCTTGATGGTTTGCCGGATCCATCAGGGTCATTTCGGGACCATTTTGGGATCATTTGGGGACCCTTCCGAGATCATTTCTGTATGGTTTTCGCGATCCGTCGTGGATCCCTCGGAGCAATTTCGGAACTTTCTTTGGAGTATGTCGGGGTCATTTGGGGACTTTTTCAGGATCATTTGGGGGCTCTTCCGGCATAATTTCTGGATGGTTTTCGGGATCCGTCCGGGATCCCGTCGGGGTCATTCCGGGACTTTTTCTCGACTAATACGGGATCATTTGGGGACCCTTTCGGCATCATTTCTGGATAGTTTTAGGGATCCGTCCGGGATCCGGACGGGGTCATTTCAGGACTATTTCGGGATCGTTTGGGGGCTCTTCCGGCATCATTTCTGGATGGTTTTCGGGATCCGTCCGGGATCCCGTCGGGATCATTTCGGGACTTTTTCGCGACTAATACGGGATCATTTCGGAACCCTTTCGGCATCATTTCCGGATGGTTTTCGGGATCCGTCCGGAATCCCATCAGGGTAATTGCGGGACTATTAGGGGATCAATTGGGGACCTTTCCGGCATCATTTCTGGATAATTTTCGGGATCCGTCCAGGACGCCGACGAGGACATTTCGGGACTATTTCGGGATCATTTGGGATACCTACCAGCATCATTTCTGGATGGTTTTTGGGATTCGTCTGGGATCCCGTCGGGGTCATTTCGGGACTTTTTCTCGACTAATACGGGATCATTTGGGGGCTCTTCCGGCATAATTTCTGGATGGTTTTCGGGATCCGTCCTGGATCCCGTCGGGGTCATTCCGGAACTTTTTCTCGACTAATACGGGATCATTTGGGGACCCTTTCGGTATCATTTCTGGAGAGTTTTCGGGATCCGTCCGGGATCCGGACGGGGTCATTTCGGGACTATTTCGGGATCATTTGGGGTACCTACCGGCATCATTTCTGGATGGTTTTCGGGATTCGTCCGGGATCCCGGCGGGGTCATTTCAGGACTTTTTCGGGATCATTTAGGGTACCTTCCGGCATCATTTCTAGATGGTTTTCTGGATTAGTCCGGGATCCGGTCGGGGTCATTTCGGGAATTTTTCTCGACTAATACGGGATCATTTGGGGACCCTTTCGGCATCATTTCTGGATGGTTTTCGTAATCCGTCCGGGATCCGGTAGGGGTCATTTCGGGACTTTTTCTGGACTAATACGGGATCATTTGCGAACCCTTCCGGCATCATCTCTGGATAGTTTTCGGGATCCGTCCGGGATCCCGTCGGCGTCATTTCGGGACTTTTTCGGGATAATTTGGGTTCCCTTCCGGCATCATTTCTGGATGGTTTTCGAGATTCGTCCGGGATCCCGTCGGGGTCATTTTAGGACTTTTTCGCCACTAATACGGGATCGTTTGGGGGCCGTTTCGCCATCATTTCTGGATGGTTTTTGGGATCGGTCCGAGATCCCGTAATGGTCATTTCGGCACTATTTAGGGATCATTTGGGAACCATTCCGGCATCATTTCTGGATAGTTTCCGGGATCCGTCGGGGATCCCATCAGGGTCATTTCGGAACTATTAAGGGATCATTTGAAGACCTTTCCGGCATCATTTCTGGATTGTTTTCGGTATACGTTCGGGATCCCGTCGGGGTCATTTCGGGACATTTTCGAGATCATTTGGGTTCCCTTTCGTCATCATTTCTGGATGGTTTTCGAAATTCGTCCGGGATCCCGTCGGGGTCATTTCAGGACTTTTTCGCCACTAATACGGGATCATTTGGGGACCCTTTCGCCTTCATTTCTGGATGGTTTTCGGGATCCGTCCGGGATCCCGTCAGGGTAATTTCGGCACTATTTGGGGATCATTTGGGAAACTGTCCGGCGTCATTTCTGGATAGTTTCCCGGATCCGTCGGGAATCCCTTCAGTGTGATTTCGGGACTATTAAGGGATCATTTGAGGACCTTTCCGGCATCATTTTTGAATAATTTTCGGGATAAGTCCGGGATCCCGTTGGGGTCATTTCGGGACTATTTCGGGATCATTTGGTGTACCTTTCGGCTTCATTTCTGGATTGTCTTCGGGATCCGTAAGGGACCCCGTCGGGGTCATTTCGGCACTTTTTCTCGAAAAATACGGGATCATTTGAGGACCTTTCCGGCATCAGTTCTGAATAGTTTCCGGGATCCCGACGGGGTCATTTCGGAACTATTTCGGGATCATTTTGGGTACCTACCGACATCATTTCTGGATGGTTTTCGGGATCCGTACGGGATCCCGTCAGGGTCATTTCAGGACTCTTTCGGGATCATTTGGGTCCCTTCCGCCATCATTTCTGCATGGTTTTCGGGATCCGTAAGGGATCCCGTCGGGGTCATTTCGGGATCATTTGGTGTACCTTTCGACATCATTTCTGGATGGTTTTCGGGATCCCCCCGGAATCAGGTCGGGGTTATTTCAGGACTTTTTCGGAATCATTTTGGGTACCTTCCATCATCATTACTAGATAGTTTTGGGGATCCGTCCGAGATCCCGTCGGGGTCATTTCGGGACTTTTTCGGGATCATTTAAGCATGGTTTTAAGGATTCGTCCGGGATCCCGTCAGGGTAATTTGTGGACTTTTCCGAAACTATTTCAGAATCATTTTGGGCCCTAATGATTCCTGAATGGATTTCGGGATCTGTCCGGGATCCCGGCGGGGTCAGTTAGGGGGCCGTTTGAGATCCCGTCAGGGACATTTCGGGACTTCTTCGGGACTATTTCGGGATCATTTCTGGATGGTTTTCGGGATCCGTCCGGAATTCCGTCGGGGTTATTTCACGACTTTTTCGGAATCATTTTGGGTACCTTCCTTCATCATTTCTAGATAGTTTTGGGGATCCGTCCGGGATCCCGTCGGGGTCATTTAGGGGCTTTTTCGGGGACAATACGGGATCATTTTTGGACCCTTCCGGCATCACTTCTGGATGGATTTCGGGATCTGTACGGGAACCCATCAGGGTAATTTCGGGACTTTTTCGGGACTATTTCGGGATCATTTGGGGACCATTTAGGGGTCATTCCATGACTTTATCTGTATTATTTCGGGATCATTTGAAGACCCTGCCGGCATCAATTCTTGATCGTTTGCCGGATACAACAGGGTCATTTCGGGACCATGTTGGGATCATTTCTGGATCCGTCCAGGATGCCGTAAGATTCATTTTGAGATTTTTTTGTAAATTTTTCGGGATAGTTTTGAAACCCTTCCGGGATCACATTTGGATCCGTGCGGGATTCCATCGGGGTCATTTTCGGCCTATTTCATAATCATTTTGGGACCCTTCCGGAATCATTTCTTTATGGTTTTCGCTATTCGTTGTGGATCCCTCGGGGTCATTTCGGAACTTTTTCGGAGCTTTTTCTGGACTATGTCGGGATAATTCAGGAACCCTTCCAGGATGGTTTTTGAGATCCGTCCGGGAGCCCGTCAGGGTAATTTCGGAACTTTTTCGGGACTATTTCGGGATCAATTTGGTACCCTTCAGGGATAATTTCTGTGTGGTTCTCTGTATAAGTCTAGAATCGTGTCGTTGTCATTTCAGGTTTTTTTGGGACTACTTCGGGAACTTTTGGAGACACTTACGGGGCGTTTCTGGATGGTTTTCGGGATCCGTCCGCGATAGCGTCGGGGTCATTTCGTGGCTTTTTCTGGATAATTTCGTTATCATTTTGGGATCCTATCAGGTTATCAGCTCATAAAGTTCTTTTTTTTTACTCAATTACAAAAATAAAATGCATTAGACAGAAAAAAAAATTTTAAACATATAACTTTATAAGCAGGCTAACGTGAATAGCCCACATATTTCATTATCTCCTTGCGGACGGGGCCGCGGGTAAAGGCTAGTATATTATAAATGGGAAAGTTTGGATGTTAAGATGTTTGGATGTTTGGATGTTTGGATGTTTGTCCAGACGTTTGTCTTTGTGACTCAATCACGCAAGAACGGCTGGACCGATTTGGATGAAATTTTGCACACATATAGCCAATAGTCTAGAAGGATCTACTAGCTATATATTTTTCACAATGGGCGTGGTCTCCGCTCCCTAGGAACAGTTATAATTTAATTATTATATTTTTTCGTCTTTGCGACTGAATCACGCCAGAATGGCTACACGGATTTTGATGAAATTTGGGACACAGGCAGTAGTCTACTAGCGAAATTTTTTTCGAATATGGAAAGAGGGATGGGGGTCCCACGACCCTTTCGAGAAATTATTTTTCAATAATTTTTACACATTATAACTTTACGTATACCGGCCTTCACCAATATCACAGACTCAAGGGGTCAAATAAGTCGAGGGCTTACAAAGTAAGCAGTGACCCCTCCGCCCGCCCCCTTTATCTCCCCCTCTGGTGTAAAATCTATAAATTGTTATAACTCAATATAAATTTTATCCTAAATCAATAATTTTTGGTATCTGGTACATACAGAACGAGATCTAGACAATTTTGGAGGAACGATCAGTGGTCCTCTCCTCTACTCCCGCCATCCGCCCTCCATCAATCGTTTTTATTAGCACGCTTTTATTAGCTTTACCTGTATGTTTCTATGTAACTTTTTATTCGCTCCAATGCGCCTGCTGCCTTATTAACATGGTTTTATAATTAGCTTCACCTTATTTGTAATCCCGTAAGGGTCATATCGAGACCCTTCCGGGATCATTTCTGGATGGTTTTCGGGATCGGTCCGGGATTACGCCGGGGTAATTTCGGGACTTTTTCGGGACTATTTCGGGATCATTTTGGGACCCTTCCGGGATCATTTCTGTATAGTTTTCGGGATCCGTCCGGGATCCTGTCGGGATTATTTTGGGACATTTTCGGGACTATTCCGGAATCATTTCGGGACTATTTCGCGATCATTTTGGGACCCTTCCGGCATCATTTCTGGATGGTTTTCGGGATCCGTCCGGGATCATTTGCGTAACTTCGAGAGATAAATTCTTGATGGTTTCCGGGATCATTACGGGACTTATTCGGGGTTATTTTGGGTCCCTTTAGGCATCATTTCTGGATGGTCTTCGGGATTAGTCCGGCATCCCGTCGGGGTCATTTCGGGACTTTTCCGCGACTAATACGGGATCATTCGGGACTTTTTCGGGATCATTTGGGGGCTCTTCCGGCATCATTTCTGGATGGTTATCGGGATCCGTCCGGGATCTCGTCGGGGTCATTTGGAGACTTTTTCGGGATCATTTGGGGGCTCTTCCGGCATCATTTCTGGATGGTTTTCGGGATCCGTCCGGGATCTCGTCGGGGTCATTTGGGGACTTTTTCGGGATCATTTGGGGCTCTTCCGGCATCATTTGTGGATGGTTTTCGGGATCCGTCCGGGATCTCGTCTAGGTCATTTGGGGACTTTTTCGGGATCATTTTGGGGCTCTTCCGGCATCATTTCTGGATGGTTTTCGGGATCCGTCCGGGATCCCGTCGGGGTCATTTCGGGACTTTTTCGCGACTAATACGGGATCATTTGGGAACCCTTTCGGCATCATTTCTGGATGGTTTTCGGGATCCGTCCGGGATCCCGACAGGGTCATTTCGGGACTTTTTCGCGACTAATACGGGATCATTTGGGAACCCTTTCGGCATCATTTCTGGATGATCTTCGCGATCCGTCCGGGATCCCATCAGGGTAATTTCGGGACTATTAGGGGATCATTTGGGAACCTTTCCGGCATCATTTCTGGATAATTTTCGGGATCCGTCCGGGATGCCGACGAGGTCATTTCGGGACTATTTCGGGATAATTTGGGATACCTACCGGCATCATTTCTGGATGGTTTTTGGGATTCGTCCGGGATTCCGTCGTGGTCATATCGGGACTTTTTCTCGACTAATACGGGATCATTTGCCGACCCTTTCGGCATCATTTCTGGATAGTTGTCGGGATCCCGTCACGGTCATTTCGGGACTATTAGGGGATCATTTGAGGACCTTTCCGGCATCATTTCTGGATTGGTTTCGGAATCCTTTCGGGATCCCGTCAGGGTCATTTTGGGATTTTTTCGGGGCTAATACGGGATCATTTGGGGATCCTCTAGGGGTCGTTTCGTGACTTTTTCTGTTTTATTTCGGGATCATTTGGGGACCCTTCCGGCATAATTTCTTGATGGTTTGCCGGATCCATCAGGGTCATTTCGAGACCATTTTGGAATCATTTGGGGACCCTTCCGAGATCATTTCTGGATCCGTCCGGGATGCCGTAGGAGCCATTTCGGGATTTTTTGTTACTTTTCCGGGATAGTTTTTGGATCCTTCCAGGATCATTTCTGGATCTGTGCGGGATCCCATCTGGGTCATTTCCGGACTATTTCGGGATCATTTTGGGATCCTTCCGGAATCATTTCTTTCCCTCGGAGCCATTTCGGAACTTTTTCTGGAGTATGTCGGGGTCATTTGGGGACTTTTTCGGGATCATTTGGGGGCTCTTCCGGCATCATTTCTGTATGGTTTTCGGGATGCGTCCGGTATCCCGTCGGGGTCATTTCGGCACTTTTGCTCGACTAATACGGTATCATTTGGGGACCCTTTCGACATCATTTCTGGATAGCTTTCGGGATCAGTCCGGGATCCGGACGGGGTCATTTCGGGACTATTTCGGGATCATTTGGAGTACCTACCGGCATCATTTCTGGATGGTTTTCGGTATCCGTCCTGGATCTCGTCGGGGTCATTTGGGGACCTTTTCGGGATCATTTGGGGCTCTTCCGGCATCATTTCTGGATGGTTTTCGGGATCCGTCCGGGATGCCGTCGGGGTCATTTCGGGACTTTTTCGCGACTAATACGGGATCATTTGGGAACCCTTTCGGCATCATTTCTGGATGGTTTTCGGGATCCGTCCGGGATCCCATCAGGGTAATTTCGGGACTATTAGGGGATCATTTGTGGACCTTTCCGGCATCATTTCTGGATAATTTTCGGTATCCGTCCGGGATGCCGACGAGGTCATTTCGGGATTATTTCGGGATCATTTGGGATACCTACCGGCATCATTTCTGGATGGTTTTTGGGATTCGTCCGGGATCCCGTCGGGGTTATTTCGGGACTTTTCTCTACTAATACGGGAGAATTTGCGGACCCTTTCGGCATCATTTCTGGATAGTTGTCGGGATCCGTTCGGGCTCCCGTCACGGTCATTTCGGGACTATTAGGGGGTCATTTGAGGACCTTTCCGGCATCATTTCTGGATAGTTTTCGGAATCCTTTCGGGATCCCGTCAGGGTCATTTCGGGGCTTTTTCGAGATCATTTAAGGATGGCTTTCAGGATTCGTCCGGTAACCCGTCAGGGTAATTTCTGGACTTTACCGAGACTATTTCGGGATCATTTTGGGACTTTCCCAAGATAATTTCTGGATGGATTTCGGGATTAGTCCGGGATGCCGTCAGGGTCATTTTGGGACTATTAGGTGAGCATTTGAGGACCTTTCCGGCATCACTTCTGGATGGTTTTCGGTATCCGTTCAGGATCCCGTCGGAATAATTGCGGGACTTTTTCGCGATCATTGGTGTCCCTTCCGACATCATTTCTGGATGGTTTTTGGGATTCGTCCGGCATCCAGTCGGGGTCATTTCGGGACTTTTTCTCAACTAATACGCGATCATTTGCGGGCCCTTTCGGTATCATTTCTGGATAGTTGTCGGGATACGTTCGGGATCCCGTCAGGGTCTTTTCGGAACTATTGGGCGATCATTTGAGGACCTTTCCGGCATCATTTCTGGTTAGTTTTCGGGATCCTTTCCGGGTCCCATCAGGGTCATTTCGGGACTTTTTCGGCATCATTTAAGATTGGTTTTCAGGATTCGTCCGGGATCCCGTCAGGGTAATTTCTGGACTTTTCCGAGACTATTTCGGGATAATTTTGGGACCCTCCCAAGATCATTTCTGGATGGATTTCGGGATCTGTCCGGGATGCCGTCAGGGTCATTTTGGGATTATTAGGTGATCATTTGAGAACTTTTCCGGCATCACTTCTGGATGGTTTTCGGTATCCGTTCAGGATCCCGTCGGAATAATTGCGGGACTTTTTCGGGATCATTTGGTGTCCCTTCCGGCATCATTTCTGGATGGTTTTTGGGATTCGTCCGGCATCCCGTCGGGGTCATTTCGGGACTTTTTCTCGACTAATACGGGATCATTTGCGGGCCCTTTCGGTATCATTTCTGGATAGTTGTCGGGATACGTTCGGGATCCCGTCAGGGTCTTTTCGGAACTATTGGGAGATCATTTGAGGACCTTTCCGGCATCATTTCTGGTTAGTTTTCGGGATCCTTTCCGGGTCCCATCAGGGTCATTTCGGGACTTTTTCGGCATCATTTAAGATTGGTTTTCAGGATTCGTCCGGGAACCCATCAGGGTAATTTCTGAACTTTTCCGAGACTATTTCGGGATAGTTTTGGGACCTTTCCAAGATCATTTTGGTATTAGGTGATCATTTGAGGACCTTTCCGGCATCACTTCTGGTGGTTTTCGGTATCCGAGCAGGATCCCGTCGGAATCATTGCGGGACTTTTTCGGGATCATTTGGGGTCCCTCCCAAGATCATTTCTGGATGGATTTCGGGATCTGTCCGGGATCCCGTCAGGGTCATTTCGGGACTTCTTCGGGACTATATCGGGATCATTTCTGGATGGTTTATGGGATCCGTCCATGACCCCTTAAGGGCCATTTCGGGACTATTAGGTGATCATTTGAGGACCTTTCCGGATTCACTTCTGGATGATTTTCGGTATCCGTTCGGGATCCCGTCGGAATCAATGCGGGACTTTTTCGGAAACATTTGGGATTCCTTCCGGCATCATTTCTGGATGGTTTTCGGGATTTGTCCGGGATCCCGTCGGGGTTATTTCGGGACCTTTTCGGGGCTAATACGGGATCATTTGGGGATCCTCTAGGGGTCGTTTCGTGACTTTTTCTGTATTATTTCGGGATCATTTTGGGACCATTTCGGCATAATTTCTTGATGGTTTGCCGGATCCATCAGGGTCATTTCGGGACCATTTTGGGATCATTTGGGGACCCTTCCAAGATCATTTCTGGATCCGTCCGGGATGCCGTAGGAGCCATTTCGGGATTTTTTGTTACTTTTCCGGGATAGTTTTTGCACCCTTCCGGGATCATTTCTGGATCTGTGCGGGATCCCATCTGGGTCACTTCCGGACTATTTCGGGATCATTTTGGGATCCTTCCGGAATAATTTCTGTATGGTTTTCGCGATTCGTCGTGGATACCCTCGGAGCCATTTCGGAACTTTTTCTGGAGTATGTCGGGATAATTTAGGGACCCTTCCTGGATATTTTCTGGATGGTTTTTGAGATCCGCCCGGGAGCCCGTCAGGGTCATTTCGGAACCTTTTCGGGATCATTTTGGAACACCTTCAGGGATCATTTCTGTGTGGTTCTCTGGATACGTCTAGAATCGTGTCGCTGTCATTTCGGGTTTTTTTGGGACTATTCGGGGAACTTTTGGAGACCCTTTCGGGGCATTTCTGGATGGTTTTCGGGATCCGTCCGTAGCTTTTTCTGGATAATTTCGGGATCATTTGGGATCCTAACAGGTTATCAGCTCATTTAGTTCTTTTTTTTTTACTCAATTACAAAAATAAAATGCATTAGACAGAAAACAAAATTTTAAACAGATAATAAGCAGGCTAACGCGAATAGCCCATATATTTAAATTTCTCCTTGCGGACGGGGCCGTGGGTAAAGGCTAGTATATTATATATGGGAAAGTTTGGATATTTAGATGTTTGGATGTTTGGATGTTTGTCCAGACGTTTGCCTTTGTGACTCAATCACGCAAGAACGGCTGGACGGATTTGGATGAAATTTGGCACACATATAGCCAATAGTCTAGAAGGATCTACCAGCAATATTTTTTTGAAAAGGGGGCAGGTCCCCGCCCCCTAGGAACAGTTATAATTTAATTATTGTATTTTTTCGTATATGTGACTGAATCACGCCAGAACGGCTTCACGGATTTTGATCAAATTTGGGATACAGACAATAGTCTACTGACGAAATTTTTTTCGAACATGGAAAGGGGGCGGTGGTCCCACGACCCCTTCGAATAATTACTTTTTAATAATTTTTACACATTATAACTTAACGTATACTGACCTTCAGCAATATTACAAACTCAATGGGTCAAATAAGTCGAGGGCTTACAAAGTTAGCAGTGACACCCTCCGTCCCACCACCCCCTTCTCTCCCCCTCTGGTGTAAAATCTATAAATGGTTATAACTCAATATAAATGTTCTCCTAATCAATAATTTTTGGCTCATACAGATCGAGATCTAAACAATTTTAGAAAAAGGATCGGTGGTGCTCTTCGTCTCCTCCCGGCATCCGCCCTCCTTCAATTGTTTTTATTAGCACGCTTTTTTTACCTTTTCCCGTATGTTTCTTTGCAACTTTTCATTCGCCCAACGGCGCCTGCTGCCTTATTAACATGATTTTATATTTAGCTTTACCATATTTGTAATCCCGTTATGGTCATATCGAGACTCTTCCGGAATCATTTCTAGATGGTTTTCGGGATCCGTCCGGGATCCCGTCGGGGTCATTTCGGGACTTTTTCGGGATCATTTGGGGACCTTTCCGGCATAATTTATGGATAGTTTTCAGGATCCGTCCGGGATCCGGACGGGCTTCTTTCGGGATCATTTGGGGTACCTACCGGCATCATTTCTGGGTGGTTTTCGGGGTCCGTGCGGGATCCCGTCAGGATCATTTCGAGATTATTAGGAGATCATTTGAGGACCTTTCCGGCATCATTTCTAGATAGTTTTCGGGATCCGTCCCGGATCCGGACGGGGTCATTTCGGGATTAATTGGGGTCCCTTCCGGCATCATTTCTGGATGGTTTTCGGGATTCCGTCGGGGTCATTTCGGGACTTTTTCGGGATCATTTGGGGACCTTTCCGGCATCATTTCTGGATAGTTTTCAGGATCTGTCCGGGATCCGGACGGGCTTCTTCCGGGCCTATTTCGGGATCATTTGGGGTACCTACCGGCATCATTTCTGGATGGTTTTCGGTATCCGTCGGGGATCCCGTCAGAGTAATTTCGGGTCTATTAGGGGATTATTTAAGGACCTTTTCGGCATCATTTCTGTATAATTTTCGGATCCCGACGGGGTCATTTCGTGACTATTTCGGGATCACTTGGGTTACCTACCGGCATCATTTCTGGGTGGTTTTCGGGGTCCGTGCGAGATCCCGTCGGGGTGATCTCGGGACTCTTTCGGGACCATTTGGGGTCCCTTACCGCATCATTTCTGGATGGTTTTCGGTATCCATTCGCGATTCCGTCGGGGTTATGTCGGGACTTTTTCGGGATCATTTGAGGTCCCTTCCGGCATCATTTCTGGATGGTTTTAGGGATCCGTCCGGGATCCCGTCGGGGTCATTTCGGGACTATTTCGGGATCACTTGGGGTACCTACCGGCATCATTTCTGGATGGTTTTCGGGATCCGTCCGGGATCCCGTCGGGGTCATTTCGGGACCATTTGGGGTCCCTTACCGCATCATTTCTGGATGGTTTTCGGTATCCATTCGGGATCCCGTCGGGGTCATTTTGGGACTTTTTCGGGATCATTTGAGGTCCTTTCCGGCATCATTTCTGGATAATTTTCGGGATACCGACGGAGTCATTTCGGGATCATTTGAGGTCCCTTCCGGCATCATTTCTGGATGGTTTTCGGGATCCGTCCGGAATCCCGTCGGAGTCATTTCGGGACTTTTTCGGGATCATTTGTGGACCTTTCCGGCATAATTTATGGATAGTTTTCAGGATCCGTCCGGGATCCGGACGGGCTTCTTTCGGGATCATTTGGGGTACCTACCGGCATCATTTCTGGGTGGTTTTCGGGGTCCGTGCGGGATCCCGTCAGGATCATTTCGAGACTATTAGGAGATCATTTGAGGACCTTTCCGGCATCATTTCTAGATAGTTTTCGGGATCCGTCCCGGATCCGGACGGGGTCATTTCGGGATTAATTGGGGTCCCTTCCGGCATCATTTCTGGATGGTTTTCGATGTCCGTCCGGGATCCAGTCGGCGTCATTTCGGGACTTTTTCGGGATCATTTGGGGTTTCTTCCGGCATCTTTTCTGGATAATTTTCGGGATCCAGTCGGGGTCATTTCGGGACCATTTAGGGTCCCTTCAGGCGTCATTTCTGAATGGTTTTCGGGATTAGACCGGGATCCCGCCGGTGTCATTTCGGGACTTTTTCTCGACTAATACGGGATCATTAGGTGACCCTTTCGGTATCATTTCTCGATGGTTTCCGGGATCCGTCCGGGATCCCGTCAGGGTTATTTCGGTACTATTAGGGGATCATTTGAGCACCTTTCCGGCATCATATCTGGGTGGTTTTCGGTATCCGTCCGGGATCACATCGGGATCATTTCGGGACTATCAGGTGATCATTTGAGGACCTTTCCGACATCATATCTCGATGGTTTTCGGTCTCCGTAATGGTTTTGGGGATCCGCCCGGGATTTCGTCGGGGTCATTTCGGAGCTTTTTCGCGACTAATACGGCATCTTTTGGGGACCCTTTCGGCATCATTTCTGTATGGTTTTCGGGATTCGTCCGGGATCCCGTAAGAGTAATTTCGGGACTATTAGGGTATCATTTAAGGACCTTTCCGGCATCATATCTGGATGGTTTTCGGTATACGTCCGCGATCCCGTCGGGATCAGTTCGGAACTTTTTCGGGATAATTTGGGGTCCCTTACGGCATCATTTCTGGATGGATTTCGGGATTCGTCCGGTATCTCGTCGGGGTCATTTTAGGACTTTTTCGGGATCATTTGGGGTACCTTCCGGCATCATTTGTAGATGGTTTTGGGGATCCGTCCCGGATCTGGTCAGGGTCATTTCGGGACTTTTTCTCAACTAATACGGGATCATTAGGTGACCCTTTCGGTATCATTTCTGGATGGTTTCCGGGATCCGTCCGGGATCCATCGGGATCATTTCGGGACTATTAGGTGATTATTTGAGGACCTTTCCGACATCATATCTCGATGGTTTTCGGTATCCGTAATGGTTTTGGGGATCCGTCCGGGATTTAGTCGGTGTCATTTCGGAGCTTTTTCGCGACTAATACGGGATCTTTTGGGGACCCTTTCGGCATCATTTCTGGACTATTAGGGTATCATTTGAGGACCTTTCCGGCATCATATCTGGATGGTTTTCGGTATACGTCCGGGATCCCGTCGGGATCAGTTCGGAACTTTTTCGGGATCATTTGGGGTCCCTTACGGCATCATTTCTGGATGGCTTTCGGTATTCGTCCGGTATCTCGTCGGGGTCATTTTAGGACTTTCGGCATCATTTGGGGGACCTTTCCGGCATCATTTCTGAATACTTTTCCGAAGCTGTACGGGAACCCATCGGGGTAATTTCGGGACTTTTTCGGGATCTTTTGGGGACCCTTTAGAGTTCATTTCATGACTTTTTCTGTATTATTTCGTGATCATTTGGGACCCTTCCGGCATCATTTCTTGATGGTTTGCGGGATACATCAGGGTCATTTCGGGACCGTTTTGGGATCATTTGGGGACCCCTTCCGAAGTAATTTCTGGATCCGTCCATGATGCCGTAGGAGTCATTTCAAGATTTTTTTGTTACTTTTTCGGGGTCGTTTTGGGACCCTTCCGGAATCATTTCTGTATAGTTTTCGCGATCCGTCGTGTATCCCCTCGTGGTCATTTCGGAACTCTTTCTTGACTATGTCGGGATAATTTAGGAATCCTTCGTAGATATTTTCTGGATGGTTTTTGAGATCCGTCCAGGAGCCCGTCAGGGTCATTTCGGAACTTTTTCGGAACTATTTCGGGATCATTTTGGTACCCTTCAGGGATCATTTCTGTGTAGTTCTCTAGACAAGTATAGACTCGTGTCGTTGTCATTTCGGGTTTTTTGGGACTATTCCGGGAAATTTTGGAGCCCTTCCGAGGCTTTTGTGGATAATTTTCGGGATCCGTCCGCGATATCGTCGCCGTCATTTCGTAGCTTTTTCTGGATAGTTTCCGGATCATTTGGGTATCCTATCAGGTTATCAGCTCATTTAGATCTTTTTGTACTTAATTACAAAAATAAAATGCATTAGACAGAAACAAAATTTTAGACTGTTAACTTGATAAGCAGGCTAACGTGAATAGCCCATATATTTCATTTTCTCCTTGCGGACGAGGCCACGGGTAAAGGCTACTATATATATAAATACATACAAATTATTTGTAAAAAGCTGAATACGTCAGCCAAAAATGAAGAATAATTCCCAAATAGTATAAAAAGAAGTGAGGAAAGTGAGAATATTTACATAATAAGAGAACCATAAGGCAAAGCAAAAATTAAAGAAAATTTTTAAAGAAGTGATATGTTAAAAAAAGGAGATAAATGCGAAAAGTGAACATATTTGCTTATCTTAAGAAAGCACAATGAAAAGCAAAATATCAAGAAAAATTCCTAAGAAGTGCGCCTGTAGAAAAAGGAAAAGGTGAAAATATGTAAAAAGACATAGGGAAAAGCAAAACTAAAGAAAAATTCCTAAGTGCGTTTGTAGAAAAAGAAAAGTGAAAATATGCTAAAAAGCGAAAGAAAAAGGCCTGTGTAGGCCGAAATAATGAAAACGTTAAGCATGAGTTGAATAAAGTAAAGCGAAATACAGTCATAAAAAAAATTTTTTTTTACAAAAGAAAACAGAGTTGAAAAAACTACATAAAAATATGTATATATGTAGCTACATAAATGAAAGTCTATAATATCAAAAAAAAGGTAATAAAAGAATTGTTTATGAAGTTAGATACATTTGTAAAGAAAAAAAGAGGAAGATTTATTTAGTGGTTTATATACAAAACTAATGATATAGCAATTTTAAGAGTACAGAAAGTTATATGCGAGGAAAATTGTGATAGAAAATCAACACTATTGTTTATCCAAGGCTTTATTTAGGCCAAAATTTGTAAGAGTGCAGAGAAGAGTTAAAAAGCTTAAAACAAATTGCATAATTAAAAGACCCGAGGAAAATATATACAAGAATGTATATAAAAATACCAATATAACCGGTAATAAGTTATATAATAAAAAAATAAATTAATAAAAAAAGCATTAAAATAGAAATTACTTGCAAAAAAATATATATACGGGTCATCCTAATTGTCTTCTCGCGGTCATAACACATATACACTTGCATTCAGTGTTCGGATTGCTGACTGAACTATAACTATTTCAGTTTCAATGCATAGTCAATATTTGCTCAATAACCGCGACTATCGCATTAGGTATGAAATAGCTACATATAAAATGGAAATGAAATATACAAACACTTAAATGAAACCAACTGCTAAAGTGACGACAACGAACAACGAATGTATTTTAGCCGACATCCACAGTTCTTTGCACAACAGTTTACTGTTGCTGCTTACAAGAACTATGAGTTGTTTAAATGCATTGTGCGTAATAACTACGACAACTGCTTAGACTATGAATTCAAATGATTGAAACAAATCGCCTGGACAATAGATACATATGTACATATTTTCCTACAGTAGATTTTCGCAAAAAAAAAACGCTGTGTTTTTGGTGAAATTCAGGCTGATTGTTTATTTTTTCAGGGGTGCCTCTGTAAATTTAATTGATATAGTTTTCTTATGTTCAGATAAAATTAAAAAAACAAAATTAAAACCAAATTAAGTAAGTAATTCCATAAAAACTTTTCAGTTAAACATAAAACAGAACTTTAAACAGAAAATGAAATTAGTCCACTGAATCCACTATTCCATCCATATCTTCAAAGAGGGGCAAATCGTTAACCGCTTTATCCAAATACATCGGGTTTAGCTAAACAATTAGGATGTCCTCTAGCATATCCTGGCCCAGTCGGTTGCGGTTATCCGTAAGTATTAACTTAAGGGATGAAAATGCCCGTTCAATGGTTACCTAATTAATTAAGTATGAGTCGATTTAAAAGCTAAAATTTTCTCATTAAGAGTCATTATCAAAAGTAGTAGTAAAGCTATTTTTTTAATATTTATTATTTGTTTAGTGAAAATCACTTACTATGAACTAAATAGTTAAGAAGAAATTAAAAGATATTTAAAGTACATTTTTTAAATATTAAAAAAATTACTTTAAACTGTCTTTTTATTTTGACTCTAAGATTTACCTGCGTTGGAGGTACCGCAAAGCATATATTAGAAAGCGCATACAGTTCTGGATCTGCGAATTCCCTCTCTCCAGAACTCGAGCACGTTTGTGGAATCAAGAAAGATAATTTAAAAAGAAAAGATAATTTAAAATTTTCAATTTTTTTGTACACGTCAAAGTCGTTGTCATTTCCGGCCTCCAAGTTTTGGCAAAGGTATTCATTTATGTATTCGTCTTCATCTTCGTGGCGATCTTCATTCAATATAACTGACGTATTATGTAACGAATTTGTTCTGTCGGATTTGGTGCATCCTATTTCCTTTATTCTGTCATACAGTTTTTTTAAATATGTGATTGCGTCTGCTCTTTTATCGGCTGTTAGGGTATGATTGAAACATGGATCCAAAAATAAGCAAGCATTTAGACTTTCGTTCGATAGCAATTTAGACGTTCTAATTTCAATATTTCGAAGAAGATTATTTCCAATTGTCAGAGACAGTGAATCATCAACATCAAATGATTGCAAAATTTTTTCTGTTAATATTTTACATCTTAGCCATTGGGCATAAAAGTCACCATAATGCAATGCTTCTGTTTGAAATTTAATAATAGTTTTTTGAAGTGGTTCAAAAACTGTGTAGTACGTTTTTATAAAAGCCAAAAAATTATCGTTTACTTCAAAGTTTTCATCCTGCGATTTATTTTTAACTGATTCAATGTTAACTAACACATCCTTTGCGTTACATATGTTTTTAATCATGTTGTAGGTTGATCCTCATCTAGTTGGGCAATCCAGTTGTGGTAGGGCTAATTTTTTCAGTTCAAAAATTTCACGGTAACCGTTTGAATTATTTTTTATATACTTAGTCAAATTTCGGCAATTCATTAAATAACTTTTTATTAAAGTATCTTTAGTGCTATCTAATGCACAAAGTTATCCCATCTCCCATTTGTAGCTTAATTGTGTCATTAAACATTTCGATATTTTTCAAATACACGTAATTAACTTCTTCTACATCGTCTTTATCTTCTTTTAACAAGCTGAAGTGCGATAAAATTTTTGTTGATTTTATCATGTTTGGCCCATTGTCAGATGTGATGGACACAATTTGATTAAGACCGACACCATATTTACTCAATATTTTCATAACTTCAGCAGCAATATTCCTGGAAGAGCTTGATGCAACGCCCTTGAGTTCTACCATTCCGAGAATTCTAGATTGAATTATGTAGTTGTTAATATATTGTGCAATAAGAGCAAATATATTGCGTGATAAACGAGATGCACTATCCATTTTTAATGATATTAGGCGCTGATTCAACTCTTTCTTAACTTGTATTATTTGCAACTTGCTTTAAAACAGTTTTACAGTTTCGGCTGTTTAAGGTAAACATTTTGTTGCACTTCTGACTCAATCCACGACATATCGGATCTATGATATTTTTCATGTTTTGAGAATCTAACACATTAAAGGGAATACTTTCCTCGGTGACCAGTTCAATATAACTTTTAAATAATGGCTTTTTGCTTATTTCAACTTTAACTGACTGTTTTTTAAACTCGGCTTTCACAATTCCACTACAACCACTGCTTGAAGTGTCAGCATGACTTATATTGATTTTGTGCACATTATTTAAATGATTTTTTAAATTAAACATTCTATTTTTTTTAAATTGCTGTTGCAAATATTGCAAACAGCAATATCATCGTTATCTTTTACTTTGAGATGTTCAAAAATTCGGGTTTTATTTAATCGCGGAGCCATAACGATCTTACCACTATCTGCTACCTATGTATATTAGGGGGACTCATGTAACCGTATAAATGCCTTATAAAGTGTGTAAACGTATAAATTTATCTAGTGCGTAAACGAACTGTCAAATTTTGTATGAAAAATCATTTACACAATTTGTATAAATTTACGCGCACATTTCATTGTGTAAACGCGGTAAACTCAAAGGAATGCAACCTTGCAACATTACAGCAGGCATTTTCATCAGAAATCTCCAACATCAGCAAGCCATTTACTAGAATATCTTAGTAAAGACGTTTTAGTTTTGATTTTTCACTTAATCTTAGCATTTTTTAATTTGTATAAGTTAGTTAATGCTGTTTCCAGGGCACAAGTTTTTGATCTCTTTGGATCGAAATTTTTGATCTCTTTGGTTGGTGCCTGGAAACCGCTTCACAAATGAAACACTTTGTTTTAGTTAAACACTTTATTTAATTTTATTCACTAAACACTTTTTCCACTTTAATAATTCTAGTTTCCTTTTCTAAGGAAACTACCTCGCTTAAGTACTTTTTATCGACCAACTGTTCAAGTTTTCTTGACTGACGATTTTGCTTCGGTTATCCCGAAGTGTCGGTGTGACAAAAGCGTATTTAAGCGAAGTGTTTAGTTAGCCACAGCAGCATTGTGTGATGATATTTATGTTTGCATGCAAAATGCAATTGAATGCCGGCGTACAGCCACTGCTGTACGGGCATATATGTATGTATGTATGTTTGTAATGAATTAAAGTGAAGATATACATACTGCTGTGTTAACTCCTCCCCCTCTTAATCTCGGATCGTCCTCGATCCGACAGACTCTAATAAACCTAAAATAGGAATTCTATTTGTTTCTTATAACTATGTACGTTGTAAAAAAGTTGTATTGTTCTTTGTATAGAAAAGCTTATGCAAATATAAGAGATGCATAGATATGCTTAAACTATGTTTACAATTACCATTTGTAAGTTGCAAGAAAAGGCTATATTCATAAATTTATAGATTCTGTGTTGTAAAAGTTTTTTTTTTTTTATACTAAAGTTAGATAAATTTCTTGAATTTGTTTGAGTATTATGAAATTGTTGTAAGACTAGCGTCTACACTTACATTATATGTATTTGCTTTCGGCAAAGATACTTAAAAAAATTTTTTGGTTAACTTAAATTATAAAGTTTTTGGCTGTAATTATTTTTTTAGAATAACGCCTATACATTATATGTATTTGTTTTAGGCAAAAGTTCATTATAAATTTTTTGTAAATGGCATGAAAAATTTTCTTGAATATTAAAAAAAATTTATGAATTCATTTGAATTGAATTTTAACAAAAATTTTTTATTGGTGCCTATACATTATATGTATTTGTTTCAGGCAAAAGTTCATTATAAACTTTTTGTAAATGGCATGAAAAATTTTCGCGTTTTAATGTTATCACGTGAATATAAAAAAAAAATTTAATTAATCAATTTGGATTAAATTTTAATTAACTTTTTTGATTGACGCCTATACATTATATGTATTTGTTTTAGGCAAAAGTTCATTATAAATTTTTTGTAAATGGCATGAAAAATTTTCTTGAATATTAAAAAAAATTTATGAATTCATTTGAATTGAATTTTAACAAAAAATTTTTTTATTGGTGCCTATACATTATATGTATTTGTTTCAGGCAAAAGTTCATTATAAACTTTTTGTAAATGGCATGAAAAATTTTCGCGTTTTAATGTTATCACGTGAATATAAAAAAAAAATTTAATTAATCAATTTGGATTAAATTTTAATTAACTTTTTTGATTGACGCCTATACATTATATGTATTTGTTTTAGGCAAAAGTATATGACATTAATAGTAATGTAAATTTTTGTGGTCTTATATAAAAAAAATTCTTAGTTTTACAATTATTTATATTTAGTGTTTTTTTTTTTTTTTTTTACATGTTGATTTTATCAAAAGTTAATACGTATTTGCATTATTATCTAATGTTGTCCTTGTGAATTTTTTTACCGTTTATCATTACGGTCGTACCTAAATCTTTTTGGACGGTAACCTGAATATAAATTTTGTTTAGTTTTGTACCCAACCGTTTATTACGTCGAACAAAAACTATGTCACCTTCATTGAAAACTCGATTATTATTGCCAAAGCGTTTTAGAACTTTGTCTTGGGCGGAGATTAGTTTTGATTTGATTTGGTTTAGGTGAAGTTCTGAAAAAGTATTAATTATATCTATTGGTTTGGCTTCAACAGTGGAATGTATTGAGTTGTTGTATTTATAAGTTGCAAGAAGCATAAGTTCAGTAATGTCTGATATGTTTTGTTCGGATTTTATGCAACGTGCTATCTCTGTTACGGTGGAGTGAAAACGTTCCACCTGTCCGTTGCTCCTGCTGTGCAAAGGCGGTATGAAAAACTGTTCTATTTTAAAATAATCTCTGAGCATATTAGATATTGTGTTTGATTGGAAGGACTTTTCATTGTCTGATACTAAAATTTTAGTGTTTTTAAACTTGTTAAGTAAAATTAGTAACGAATTTTTTATGTCTATGGTTGATCTTGATTGTATCGGAATTGTTATGGCAAATTTTGAAAATTTACAAATGCAGGTCAGAAAGTGTTCTTTGTTAACTGAAAATATGTCGATATGTAGGATTTCGCCTGGGTATTCTGGAATAGGTGTTTATCAGAAGACGTCTTTTCGTTTAGTTTTCTAAAATCGATCACCATTCTTAAACGCTGGTTGCCTTCATCATCCAACCCCTTTTTTGTAACTATGTGTATTGGTGAATTATACGACGAGTAAGATTTTTGGATTATGCCGTCTCTGAGTAAATCTGATACCTCCTTGTTAACAAAACCTGCTACAGACATAGGATATGGATAGCTTCGCGAGTAGATGGGTGCATCTGTTGTTGTTTCAATGGTTGCGATTACTCGCGTGTTGAAAGGGAGAGCTCTATCTGGCGACGCAAATGCCTTTGAGTTGCATTTAATCAGTTCTTGAATATTACTACATATGTCTCTATTAATGGGTATGATAGTATTTACCTCTTGGCAGTGAAAATGATAAAAACTTTCTTTTCCTTTTTTGTGGAAAAGAAGGCTATCCTTAATATCTAGTCGGGCTTCAATTGCTCTTAAAAAATCATAGCCGATGATGCCATCGAAACTCTTTAGTTGGGGTAAAATATAAAAGGTAGCTGTTTCTCCCAGTATAAAAACCTGACATTTTTCATCCACTTTATTCAGACCGTTTATAGACCTGACTTGAAATGGTTTATCTAATTTTGATATACCTTTAAAGAAATCGAGTTTTTTAACATAATTTTTAGAAGTGCCTGTATCTATGAGAAATTGAAGAACTCGCCCATCCGAGATGGTACGTTTTAGAAGTGGCAAGTTCGAATTTACTCTAAAAAATTAACTTCCTCCACTGATTGGGTTTCAAAGTTTTCGGAGTAATATGACTCGTTTTCCATTGTATTTATTCGCTGTATTTTATTGTATGGTAGTTGCGTAGAATTATTGCCGGTATACGTTCTTTTAGGATTATTACTTGGTTGTTGTTGTTGTTGCGCGTAACCAAGTTGCTCCGTACGAAGTTGGGCTTGGTTCGAGTTGTTTCCGCGCTGTTGTTGGCTAAATTGGTTTGATGGTTTGTTTTTAAGATCAGTATGTGTGTTTTGCACACCAGGGACTATTGTGACAGGTGGATAACGATCCTCTTGTGAGGGAGACAAGTTTTCAAAAGCTCTAGTAATTTGTGTAATTTTATTATCTAATTCGGTCTTGGCGACTTCGACCACCGATTCTACTAGAGATAACACTGCGTTGCGCTCCATGTTTACCAAATTAACTCGCTTAATATTTTATTTAATTGGAAAAAAATAAATAAATAAAAATTATTTACCACCGCCCTCGTTAGTCTCTAAATATTGTTTCTATAAACGATTGTTTACACTCAACAAAATTATATTGATT
Source organism: Eurosta solidaginis (assembly GCF_040869045.1). NCBI lineage: Eukaryota > Metazoa > Arthropoda > Insecta > Diptera > Tephritidae > Eurosta > Eurosta solidaginis. The sequence continues at coordinate 201,734,193 of NC_090323.1, read as the reverse complement.
AATTGCACAATTTAGTCATAGACATTGAAAAACCCAAAAAAATGTAAATGTCGTATTCTTACCAGACGCCGAAAATAGTAGCACTGTCTTTTAGGTAACTTGCGATTCGCTGGATCTTCTATATATTATGCTGTAAGTTGTTCCCTTGCTCTGTTTTTCCGATGCTCCGGCAGATCGAATTTCCACGGGTTCTGATATGCTTTTGGTTAAAGATGATTTTACACTCGTGGTGTATTTAATTTTCAAATATTCTGATATGCTTATGCACTTTTTGGTTAAAGATGGTTGTGTATTTAAAAAAATTTTCTTTTTTAATATTGTTGAACTGAGTGTTGTTGGTTTTCCACGCTTGTTCATATATTTGTGTTTACGAACAATCTCGTCTCCACGTGTTTAAAATGGCTCAGTTTATAATACTACTTTGTGATGCACTTATTCACTTTATAGTGAATAATTTGACATTCAGATTTTAGCACATGCTTTTTGCTTGCAAAAAGTTTATATTTCGCAACATTCCGCAAAGGATTTATTGGGCTCGAGTGTTTGAGCTACTACACCTCACATAACGTTTGTTTTATAGGGCGCGTTATATTTTTTGTAAGTAATGTTTGTTGTTGTTAGCCGCAAACTATATAATTTTTTGCACATAGTTAAAGTTAAGCTAATTTTTTGGGCGGCACACAAGTATTGTTTGTTGTTGTTGGCCGCTTAATTTTATAAAGCGCAAAAAAATTTGGCACGCAAGTAATGTTTGTTATAAAGTGCAACTATATGTTTTTGCACACAATTATAAAGCGTAAACTATTTTTGGGCGGTACACAGGTAAAACTTGTTGTTGTTGGCCGTTTATAAAGCGCAAAATTTGTCAATTTGTTCACACATGTATTGTTTGTTGTAAAGCGCAAACTATTTTTCATTTTTCGGCACACACGTATTGTTCTTGTTGGCCGTCAATTTTTATAAAGCGCAAACTATTTTTTTACACACGTACTGTTTGTTATAAAGTGCAACTATATATTCTTTTGCACACAATTAATGTTTATAAAGCGTAAACTTTTTGGGCGGCACACACGTAAAATTTGTTGTTGTTGGCCGTTTATAAAGCGCAAAATATTTTTTTTACACATGTATTGTTTGTTGTAAAGCGCAAACTATTTTTCATTTTTTTCGGCACGCACGTATTGTTCTTGTTGGCCGTAAATTTTTATAAAGCGCAAACTATTTTTTACACATGTATTGTTTTCATAGTACACATTTAAAGTTTGTTGTTGGCCGAAGCGCAGGCAAACAGGTTTTTTTTTTTTTTTTTTTTTTTATTGGGTGACGAAAGCCCCACGTTGGGCGCCAGTTAGTTAATGCTGTTTCCAGGGCACAAGTTTTTGATCTCTTTGGATCGAAATTTTTGATCTCTTTGGTTGGTGCCTGGAAACCGCTTCACAAATGAAACACTTTGTTTTAGTTAAACACTTTATTTAATTTTATTCACTAAACACTTTTTCCACTTTAATAATTCTAGTTTCCTTTTCTAAGGAAACTACCTCGCTTAAGTACTTTTTATCGACCAACTGTTCAAGTTTTCTTGACTGACGATTTTGCTTCGGTTATCCCGAAGTGTCGGTGTGACAAAAGCGTATTTAAGCGAAGTGTTTAGTTAGCCACAGCAGCATTGTGTGATGATATTTATGTTTGCATGCAAAATGCAATTGAATGCCGGCGTACAGCCACTGCTGTACGGGCATATATGTATGTATGTATGTTTGTAATGAATTAAAGTGAAGATATACATACTGCTGTGTTAACTTATAATAATCAAAAAATTTTTGTTTGACAATAATACAGCTGATAAACAATCAAGTTTATCAATAGTATTTCTAGGTGCGTTCATATAACAGCGTGTGTAAATGGATATAATTTTACACCTTATAAGTTTATATGCTTTCATGAGTCCCCCTATTAACTGTCTATGCAATTTGTATCGATCATTTCAATTCATAGTCCAAGCAGCAATGGGTTTCGTTTTAGTGCTTAAATATTTCATTTCGATTTTGTTACACGCAATGCATTTAAACAACTCATAGTTCTTGTAAGCAGGAACAGTTAACTGTTATGCAAAGAACTATGAATGTCGCCTATCAGTCATTCTTCGTCGTCTTTTTAGCAGCTGATTTCATTTAAGTGTTTGTATATTTCTTTTCTATTTTATATGTAGCTATTTCATACCTAATGCGAAAGTCGCGGTTATTGCACAAAAATTTACAATGCATTGAAAATGAAATAGTCGAATTACTATTGCTTTTGCTAATTTTCAGTCAGCAATGTTAACCCTGCTTGCATTACTTCTTTTACAAACTGATCAACACGCATACATGGAAGCGCTTTCATCGAGGGCTGTATCTCCATTCATGTAAGTTAATTGTGCTGATTATAGCCCCCATTACTGATACTTAGCATAGACTTCACTTGGCGTAAACTTGGCAACTTAGCCACGATTATACTCCACTTGGCGCATATAATCTGGCATCATAATCAGCGTTGAAATTTACTTTTAAATAAATGTCAATTTGTATGACAAAATGTCAAAATGAAATGGAAACAAACAAATGGCATCTCAAAATGTAAACGTCACTTAGAACTTACATAGAAAATCAAAATTCAACAGACTTCTAAGTCAAGTTAAGTGTTGCCAAGTTTTGAGTAATCAGTAACATGCAATGTTCATTTAACTTAAACAATAATAAAAGCTTATTTTTAAAAAAGTTTTCTTTTCTTTAATTTTATTTTTTACTTCTTAGTTCATTTTATTAACAAGTAATAAAATCTTGTTCTTAGAAAAGCTTTTTTCTTAAATTTAATTTAAATATCAATTATTTTTAATTTTTAGTAGGTTAAAATATTGTTTAAATTAGTTATGTAATCTTTACTTAGTTATTTGTAACGTTTCTCATCCTATCCATTTTTTTAATGCATCAACATTACAAGGCTTATTCGAAGTCAACTTTTAACAGTCAAGTTCTTCGATTCGAAGACCTGCTAAAGACCTAACTCGGCTTAAAGCCACATAAACTTGACCAGCAGCAAATAATTTGCAGCCTAGATAGATAACAGCATGATCTAAAGTAGTTCCCTGCATTTTGTGCACAGTTGAAGCCCACGACAAGACAATCGGGAGCATTCTTCTTTCAGCTGTGCCGTGATTAAACTTAGAAGGAAATTGAACTGATTTAGGCTGTATTTTGTGAACGCCATCGTTACGAAAGTCTACGCGAACCGATGGTATATCGTTATGGTATAGTGGAGCACGTCTGAAATATGGCCATATAATTTCAGTGATGTGACCTATTGCTCCATTTACAAGTCCCTTAGCAACGTCAACGTTAGATCTCATCATAACTTTTGTTCCAACAATTAATTAATCTTGCTAATAATCAGTTATCAGTGAAAGAAATTGTGCTTTTGAAATGATACGTTGAGCCAACTGTCAACAAACAATCGATAAAAACGTTGAGTGAATAAAGCGGAAAATTTGTATGCTCACTAATTTGTCGTAAAGTTGCAACTGTGCGTTCCAAGAAGTTATCACTAATCAACTTCGCCAGCAGTTGTGCTTTTGGAATGCGCCCCATGCTTTGTTCAACTCATTCAAATGAATTTGTATATATGTGCATACACATGTTCACGTGTTCTTGCAACAACAAATCATTAAATACATACATACATACATATGAATATACAGATTTTCGAGAAAACATATCGTATGTGTATGCCAAAAGTGGCTTCATTTCGGATATCAGCATCTTCGGTTGTCAGATCTTTCGCGTTCAACGCTAATGCGGCAGTTACCCACCGACGTGTGCCGTACGTAAGGACGTTTGTCGTACGAAGCACGTTTGACCGAACTCTCAAGCCCGTAGGAATCAATGTATGCGTCTGTGTACATGTACATAACATATTTGTGTGTGTATTGTTTACAGATAAGCACTGTTGCCATTGACCATTTTGCATGTATGCTTATGGAAACATCAACTTTTTCCAATTTAATTTTTGATATTGTAAAAGGCCGGAATACATATTAAATAAGTATAAATAGATTAAATATTTATAATCAGCACTTTTACATAATTATTTCGAATTATTTCCACAATTTTTCAAACTTTAATTAGGCGTTTTTGCATAAAATTGCAAACGGTCAAAAATTAGCGCACAAAAGTTTACTAGGTAACTCTGTCTAGTGAGAGAGCGATCAGCTGACACGTTCTTACGGAAAAAATCAAAATTGTTTTGATTTCTACGTTCCGGGCTACGTACGTACGGGCGTTGCACGTCGGTGAGTTTTCGTTTACATTGCACACTCATAAGATAGGTCGTGTCAGCTGACACGTTTTTTCTACGTACGTTCGTGGGTAACTGCCGCATAACGCGGTGTCAGGATGAAAAAGACTCTCAATCAAATTACTGATACGAATCGCTACGTTTAAATAACCCTGACGGAGTACACAATTTTTTATATCATGATCCGAATATATTGGGGCATATTCAAAATAGAAATAAAATGTGATTTAGTTAGTTGAAGCATTTTTGACAGATAGCACATATAAAATCGTGTCAAACAGGGCTAACTAACTTAAAATCATATTTTATTGTGACTTTGCCTATGTCGCGTTCAGTTTACTACTACTAATTGCAGATCTCTGCTCTGTGAGTTAAATCTGTAAAACAAAATCAAGTGTGTAGAAAAGTATGCAATATTGAGCCATAATAGCCTACCTTTTACGTTCGTTGTATACACAAACAAAGCGAAGTTACCTCGTTCTTGAGCCGCTGTAGGTTATTCACCATGCCTCTAAACACACAAATCACACACAGAAGATTGCCCATTCACGAGTTTAAAATTGCTTCGTTCTGCGCATATATGTCACACTTGACTGCTTGAGCGAATGAAAGAAAGAGAGAAAAAACAAGAGGTAAAGGAAAGTGACGTAAAAATTGCCTATAAAAAAAGCTGATCTTTTGTTTACATGCGCATAGCGCAATCTTGTGTTAGTGATTTGTGCTCTAAACAAAGGACTTAAGGGCGAATTAATGGTGACTTATAACCATAAAACCATATCCAGATAAAACATCTGATCGAACCTACCTTATGGAAATCAATGTAAGCGATTAATGGTGCCATACCATAACACTACCTCGATTACATTGATTTCCATAAGGTAGGTGTGATCAGATGTTTTATCGACTTATGGCTTTATGGTTATAAGTCACAATTAATTCGCACTTTAAGCTGCAGACATTGGTGCTTTATCGGTAACCGTATCGGTAACCTTATATCAGCTGATTCGACCAACCTTATGGGAATCAATGTAATCGATTATTGGTGCCGCTAAGATCGTAACCGTATCGTACCCAACCAATTGGTTTTGGTTTACCGTCGCAACGATAAACAGCTGATTACGTTAGGGATACGACTACAGCGATACGACATACGGCACCAATGACTCCCGCTTTAGGCTTTTATTCCCTTGTGAACACAAATCTTTACCGATAACTCTGTTATCGATTAATTTATCGAATTCTCGCAAAGTAATATTGCATTGTCATCGGAGTTATACATGTGTGCAAAATTTCAGCTCCATCGGACACAGGGAAGTGTATCAAATTTAACTTACAAGATTTGATTACAAACAACAGTAAATAAAAGCTTATAAAAAGGGAACTTTCGTACCACACAGGAATTTTTTTGCGATAACTTTGGTATAAATTTTTGTTTGACAACTCTTCTCCAATCTTAAATAACAAATCATTGATAATATATGTACATAAGCGAATAGGCTCTATTTTATATTGGACTGATTAGATACGTACCTGCGTATGTATACAATATGCAGTATATATAATTTGGTACATATTTACAATTTAAGCGTAATTTCTAATTAAATAAAAAATGTAATATGTGAATGAATTGAAACAAAAACAAGTAAGGAAAGCTAAGTTCGGGTGTAACCGAACATTACATACTCAGCTGAGAGCTTTGGAGACAAAATAAGGGAAAATCACCATTTAGCAAAATGAACCTAGGGTAACGCTGGAATGTGTTTGTATGACATGTGTATAATGTGAAAGGTGTTAATGATTATTTAAAACGTAGTGGCCCTTAGTTCTATAGGTGTACGCCTTTTCGAAATATCGCAATAAGGGTGGACCAGGGGTGACTCTAGAATGTGTTTGTACGATATGGGTATCAAATTACAAGTATTAATGAGGGTTTTAAAAGGGAGTAGCCCTTAGTTGTATATGTGAAGGCGTTTTCGAGATATCGACCAAAATGTGGACCAGGGTGACCCAGAACATCTTCTGTCGGGTACCGCTAATTTATTTATATATTTCATACCACGAACAGTATTCCTGCCAAGATTCCAAGGGCTTTTGATTTCGCCCTGCAGAACTTTTTCATTTTCTTCTACTTAATATGGTAGGGGTCACACCCATTTTACAAAGTTTTATCTAAAGATATATTTTGCGTCAAAAAACCAATCCAATTACCATGTTTCATCTTTTTTTTTTCATATTTAGTACAGAATTATGGCATTTTTTTGAATTTTTCGTAATTTTCGATATCGGAAAAGTGGGCGTGGTCATAGTCGGATTTCATATTTTATACCAAGATAAAGTGACTTCATATAAGTACGTGAACTAAGTTTAGCTAAGATATATCGTTTTTTGCGCAAGTTATCGTGTTAATGGCCGAGCGGAAGGACAGACGGTCGACTGTGTATATAAACTGGGCGTGGCTTCAACCGATTTCGCCCATTTTCACAGAACAGTTATCGTCATAGAATCTATGCCCCTACCAAACCGTATGCCCTGGGTTCGCACCCCGGGCAAAGCAACATCAAAATTTTAGAAATAAGGTTTTTCAATTAGAAGAAAATTTTTCTAAGAAGGGTCGCCCCTCGGCAGTGTTTGGCAAGCGCTTCGAGTGCATTCGGCCTTAGACCTCTTCGGAGGTTATCGCGCCTTACATTTATTTATTTTATTTTTAGACGAATTAAATGAAAAAAGGCGGAGTTACGCCCATTTTGAAATTTTCTTTTATCTTTGTATTTTGTTGCACCATATCATTACTGGAGTCGACATAATGTTGACATAATTTACTTTTATACTGTAAAGATATTAAATTTTTTGTTAAAATTTGACTTAAAGTGGGCGTGTTCGGCATCCGATTTCGCTAATTTTTATTTAGCACACATATAGTAATAGGAGTAACGTGCCTACCAAATTACATCATGATATCTTCAACGACTGCCAAATTACTGCTTGCAAAACTTTTAAATTACCTTCTTTAAAAAGTGGGCGGTTCCACGCCCATTGTCCAAAATTTTTCTAATTTTCTATTTTGCGCCATAAGGTCAACGCACCTACCAAGTTTCATCGCTTTATCCGTCTTTGGTAATGAATTATCGCACTTTTTCGGTTTTTCGAAATTTTCGATATCGAAAAAGTGGGCGTGGTTGTAGTCCGATTTCGTTCATTTTAAATATCGATCTGAGATGAGCGCCCAGAAACCTACATACCAAATTTCATCAAGATATCTCAAAATTTACTCAAGTTATCGTGTTTACAGACGGACGGACATGGCTAAATGAATTTCTTTTTTCACCCAGATCATTTTGATATATAGAAGCCTATATCTATCTCGATCAGTTTATGCCGTTACGGATTACCGTTATGCGAACAAAGTTAATATACTCTGTGAGCTCTGCTCAGCTGAGTATAAAAATTTGTGAGTAAATTGATTAATGGTGGTAGCAAAGTGAAGTGGTAAGTGATGATTACATAGGGACATCTACAACTATTTGTGCTAAATTAGATGTCAAGGCAGGGAGGGATAAGAAGCACGAGCGCCATGTCACCTGGGCGGCTCATAACTTGGAGAAGGAGGAGTTCTGGTCATAGTTATGCCCCTTTTTTCCCTTAGCAGCGTTTTTTTTTTTTTGTTAGTTAGAGAGGCTAGTGCAACAAACAAATTTTTTTGTGATAATTAAACAGGGACTCTGAAATAAAATGTAATGGGGTCTGGTGCTGTGAGGAAAGTTCGCGAACCCCCCCACCACTGTTTTGCTAGCCAATATATGGGTCCTGATGGACCTACTCCTCACAGCATGAGCAGGTAAGAAGACCTTAAGTCCTTTTTGGATATTTTCCAATTCCATAATCATTACACCTAGCTAGATCATGTAGACAAAAGGACAAGTGAAACTTTGTGTTCAAATTCGATTATGTACATACATTGAATAAGATTATTGCTCAGCTTCATTCATGAAAGGTATGAGGTCTTCGGCAGATCCGAAAACAGTCCCGTCCTGACTTGTTTTAATGGTAAAGTTAGAACAGCAATAAAACGAGTTTCAATAAGTAATTCAACGATTATCATTTCGAAGAGCCCATAAAAGGTACAAAATCTATTTTATTCGCTTTGATTTTTCCTACATTTTTTCGCGACCTTGTATAAGGTTCAAATTTTCTGGTGGGTAGCACGTCTAGTAACGATCTGTGTGTATGTATGTTGCTTGACATGTCGATTGCCTACTTCTAGAAAAATTATGCGCCATAAGAATTTTTTAGATACTTAACTTACTCAAATTCTTTAATTTTGCTTTTAACAGAGCCACCCGCCAAACCAAAGGTTCTAGGTTCAAGACACATGGAGTAGGCTCTCGTTAGTGTTTGGTAAACATTTTGTCATAAAAACTTTTCAGAAAAAAGCATCAGCTGTACTGGTAATCGCCGCCAATTTCTAACACAAAATGAAAAACGTCACAAATTGCAAGTGAAGCTCGGCCTTAATCTCCTCGCAGGACTATATGCCAAGTTATTAATATTCTTCCGTATCTAATAATTAATAAACCTCATCGGAGGTAAATCGCGCATTTCGACTAAGTTGACCCATTTAAACATTTGAAAAACCAGGCAGTCCAATTATATGGAGAACAAGTAAGGAAGGTTAAGTTCGGGTGTAACCGAACATTGCATACTCAGTTGAGAGCTATGGTGACAACATAAGGGAAAATAACCATGTAGGAAAATGAACCGAGGGAAACCCTGGAATGTGTTTGTATGACATATGTATCAAAGGAAAGGCATTAAAGAGTATTTTATGAGGGAGTGCGCCATAGTTCTATAGGTGGACGCCGTTTCGAGATATCGCCATAAAGGTGGAGCAGGGGTGACCCTAGAATTTGTTTGTACAATATAGGTATCAAAAGAAAGGTGTTAATGAGTATTTTAAAAGGGTGTAGGGCATAGTTCTATAGGTGGACGCCTTTTCGAGATATCGCCATAAAGGTAGACCAGGGGTGACTCTAGAATGAGTTTGTACGATATGGGTATCAAATAAAGGTATTAATGAGAGTTTTAAAAGGGAGTGGTGGTAGTTGTATATGTGAAGGCGTTTTCCAGATATCGACCAAAATGTGGACTAGGGTGACCCAGAACATTATCGGTTGGATACCGCTAATTTATTTATATATGTAATACCTGGCAAGATTTTAAGGGTGTTTTATTTCGCCCTGCAGAACTTTTTCATTTTCTTCTACTTAATATGGTAGGTGTCACAACCATTTTATAAAGTTTTTTCTAAAGTTATATTTCGCGTCAATAAAACAATCCAATTACCTTACCATGTTTCATCCCTTTTTTCGTATTTTGTATAGAATTATGGCATTTTTTTCATTTTTCGCAATTTTCGATATCGAAAAAGTGGGCGTGGTCATAGTCCGATATCGTTCATTTTTCATACCAAGGTAAAGTGGGTTCAGATAAGTACGTTAACTGAGTTTAGTAAAGATATATCGATTTTTGCTCAAGTTATCGTGTTAACGGCCATGCGGAAGGACAGACGGACGACTGTGTATAAAAACTGGGCGTGGCATCAACCGATTTCGCCCATTTTCACAGAAAACAGTTAAAGCCATAAAATCTATGCCCCTACCAAATTTCAAAAGGATTGGTTAATTTTTGTTCGATTTATGGCATTAAAAGTATCCTAGACAAATTAAATGAAAAAGGGCGGAGCCACGCCCATTTTTAAATTTTCTTTTATTTTTGTATTTTGTTGCACCATATCATTACTGGAGTTGAATCTTGACATAATTTACTTATATACTGTAAAGATATTAAATTTTTTGTTAAAATTTTACTTTAAAAAAATTTTTTTTTAAAAAAATTTTTTTTTTAAAAGTGGGCGTGGTCCTTCTCCGATTTTGCTAATTTTTATTAAGCGTACATACAGTAATAAGGGTAACGTTCCTGCCAAATTACATCATGATATCTTCAACGACTGCCAAATTACAGCTTGCAAAATTTTAAATTACCTTCTTTAAAAAGTGGGCGGTGCCACGCCCATTGTCCAAAATTTTACTAATTTTATATTTTGCGTCATAAGTTCAACTCATCTACCAAGTTTCGTCGCTTTATCTGTCTTTTGTAATGAATTATCGCACTTTTTCGATTTTTCGAAATTTTCGATATCGAAAAAGTGGGCGTGGTTATAGTCCGATATCGTTCATTTTAAATAGCGATCTGAGATGAGTGCTCAGGAACCTACATACCAAATTTCATCAAGATACCTCAAAATTTACTCAAGTTATCGTGTTAACGGACGGACGGACGGACGGACGGACGGACGGACATGGCTCAATCAAATTTTTTTTTGATCCTGATTATTTTGATATATGGAAGTCTATATCTATCTCGATTCCTTTATATATGTACAACCAACCGTTATCCAATCAAACTTAATATACTCTGTGAGCTCTGCTCAACTGAGTATAAAAATCTACGCCTAATGGTGGTATGACTGCTGTTGTAGTGTGATGGTAGCGTGCTCCGCGTACCGCACCGAAGTAAGAAAATTTATAGAAGCACGACGCAAATAGGAAGAGAAGTTGGGCCTAAATCCCCTCAGAGGTAAATCCCGCCAAGTATTTATTTAATTAATTAAATTATCACATTTTGTTTTATAATCGATACATTCTAATGTAGACTTCCATCATACAACCCAAGAAACTTTTAGGCTGCTATCAATAACAAATATGTGTAATACTCTCGTTCTGATAGAAAGACACATATGTACCTACTATATCCAATAAGCTTAAGTTAGTTCTCTGTGTATTTTTGCTATAAATTGAGAGAATCTTAATCATTCGGCACACAATAAACTGATTGTTTGAGGCGAAAGCACGTTCGAAAATTGTTCTCGAAATGGGGGGGAATTTTTGTCTAGTATTCTTCATAGTGATCGCATGTCAGAATTTCGGTGCATATGCAAAGGCTAGAGACTACAAGTAAGTGAACATACGTATACACAAATGGCCGTGAATTCGTAAAACGGATCACTTTGTACATGGCATGAAGCAAAGTATAATGTAACGTGTGGATCTTAGAGTACGTTTTGGCCCAACACTTTTACCGAAATATTTTTTAAAAATTTCCAGGTTTGCGATGGTTAATAAAGGATTAAAGTTATTGGTCTTCTTTCTTAACATTAGAGCATATAAATCTTCGGTAAAAGTCTAGAACAGGGGTCGACTGCTAATACGCCTCCAAAAATATCGAGAGAAGTGTCAAAAAACGCGTATTGACCTCGACAATAACAATCCGAAGGCGGAAAAGAAAAATTGTATCTCTGTCCGGAGACAGTTGAAGTTGGCCATTTTCATGTGGTTGTTGTAATGTTGTTGTGCACTGGAAAACAATTTTGTGTACGAAGGGTTTTGCACACATTTAATTTTGATCCCACTTCATTGGTGGACCGGCCAGGGTAAGTTTTATAAGCTCGGCCGAATGCCGCTAATTTTGAATGGTGTTCTGCGCAAAAATACTATGGATCCCACGCCCGGTTTCGGGGGGACCCGGGGTCATTTTCACATTTCTTTTCCGCCTTCGGATTATTGTTGTCATGGTCAATATGCGTCTTTTGACACCTCTCTCGATATTTTTGGACGCGTATTGGCAGTCGACCCCTGTTCTATACTACTACCAAATCTTCGTTTATGAATAAAAAACAGTCATCGACGCTAGTGTATGGCAGTGGTGTATATTTTCCGGTAGTGATAAAATAGCGGCGACACAAACCTTTTTTCGAAAAAGGCTATTTCAAATCCGGCGCCCTATCACGATTAGTGGTTGAAACCCATTTTCAATCAAACAGCAGCTATGCAAATGTCGAACTATTTCTAAAAATTATAATAAGTTATGGATCTCATGAGTACCTTTTATCGCTAGTTTACATAGGTCACTAATCCAATCCACCATTTCACAGCTATTAGGGGGACTCATGTAACCGTATAAATGCCTTATAAAGTGTGTAAACGTATAAATTTATCTAGTGCGTAAACGAGCTGTCAAATTTTGTATGAAAAATCATTTACACAATTTGTATAAATTTACGCACACATTTCATTGTGTAAATGCGGTAAACTCAAAGGAATGCAACCTTGCAGACATTACAGCAGGCATTTTCATCAGAAATCTCCAACATCAGCAAGTAAAGGCGTTTTAGTTTTGATTTGTCACTTAATTTTGGCATTTTTTAATTTGTATAACAATCAAAAAAATTTTGTTTGGCAATAATACAGCTGATAAACAATCAAGTTTATCAAGAGTATTACTAGGTGCGTTCATATAACAGCGTGTGTAAATGGATATAATTTTACACCTTATAAATTTATATGCTTTCATGAGTCCCCCTATTATGATTTAAAAAATGAGTTTTGAGCACGGATCGTAAAACGCAATTCGGACGCCGTTTTGGTAAGGTTTGAAATTCAGTACAAAACTTGCTAACATTTTCTTAAAACTTGGCATTGTCCGGAACGCAGGGCCGGATTAACCATCACCGGCCCCTAGGCAACCATCAATTTGGGGGCCCTTTTTTCACGTCCCTTCCCTTCTTTTTTCGATTAAAAAATACAAACATATCTTTCATAAAAAGTGTATTGTAATAATATCAATAAAATTACTGTCTACATTTTAAACATGTGGTTTTCTACATTAGTTTTCGGCAAATTCATGCAAAGTATACCTAACATCTCGAGTCGCTCTTGACGTGTTGTAGCTCTTTCAGCAGCTTTGATTCTTTTTAATTGGATAAAGCTGGAGACATTGGTGCTTTATCGGTAACCGTATCGGTAACCTTTTAACAGCTGATTCTCCAATCGATTATTGGTGCCGCTAAGGTCGTAACCGTATCGTAGCAAACCAATTGGGTTTTGGTTTACCATCGTAACGATAAACAGCTGATTACGTTAGGGATACGGATACAGCGATACGACATACGGCACCAATGACTCCGGCTTAAGCTGTTACCCTACAAGACAGGTACCCGTTATCTAATCGATTACTTAATCGTTACCAATAACTTGGTCGCCAATTATCGTCTTAATGACTTTTACATTGCTGTCGGGAAAAAGGTAACGCATGCGCTCTCTCAAAATAGTGTACGTGTGACTCGCTTTCTCGCTCTTACCTATTGTGTTTTCGACATTCCTTCTCGCTCGATGTTATTTACATTTTTAAGTTACTTCATTAGGTATGTTTTCGTTATCGGTAACCAAAACATATGCAACAACAACAACACGGGTAACTGGCCTATCGGTTACCCGTACCGGTTACCTTCTGTCAATTCGCTTTTTATATGAATGAAACGCGTTCCTAAATAAATAATATTTAATTATGAGTAAATTATGTATACAATGGTTTTTACAAATAATTTCCTTAATTTTCTAGTAAACCTTACATATGTGCATATTTATATGTACAAACTTCATATGTAAAGACATAAACTCATTCGTAGTCCTGTCCTTTCTGAAACCATTTTGAGTTTCGAAGCTCACACTGATGGTGCTCAATTTTTCCTGCGCGGGTGGTGTTGTTAGTATCAATTTGCATAGATATGAGTATTGTAGATATAACACCGGAATATATGCACCCCCATTTCGTGCTATCAAAGTCGATTTGCAGGTGATGTTGAGCCTATGAACTTGACCCTTTCCCATAATATGCGTGGTAGGGCCTTATGTGTGATACTAAAAAGGCCGAGGGACAGTTGTCGCAGTTTTCTTGTAGTTTGAGCAAATGTACGTTCTTCTTACAGCCACAGCTGGAATATTGCTATGCCCACATCGTCAAATCGAATTACCTAGAATGAAAAAGAAACGAATATCAGTAAGGATAGATAATAAGTTTTTAATATAACCGGAAGTGCTTAATAAATACAAGATACTCAAGGGGATTTCAGATAACCAGAATCAGGACCTGTAAAGTAAATTCAAGTGAACCTCCACCATGCCCAGGCATCTTCCGGTAGCGGGGGTACCCGAAGATTATAACAAGGGATAATTGATAGATGTTGGGGTAATAGATAGTAAATTAGGCGTGCTACAAAAACAAAAACGAATAAATGCAGATGACTGTTTAATCCATTATGCGAAGTTCTTTGAATGGATGTGCAAATTGAAACGGGCAAAGTACTGCTAAAACTGCTTTCCCCGAGTAACCCGGGGACGAATTGATATGACTACGTCTATTCTTCTTTAGCAGCAGTGCCGAGCACCAATTCCCTTTTGAACAGGAAAGTAAACGTTTGGTTGTCTGCAAGTTTATCATATGCCAGTACAGAACATACTCGTTTGCTGGATCTGAGCAGTACATCTAATTTTCCCAGATTTTCTGGGCTCAGCGAGGGTATCCTCCTGAATGGTGCATGTGTACCCTGCTGCCTTGCCTGGCCGCTCAACCAACAACACCAGGCACGACAGAACTTGCCTTGCGACACGCAAAGTGCACTCACGCTTCTCATGGCTCCAGCGGGTTAGTGGGCTTAGAGTATACCCGTGGTAGCTATGCCTGTCGTAAGAGGCGACTAAAATACCAAATTGATTCAAGGGGTTTTGTAGCGCAATCCTTTCAATGGGTTGCCAGCGCAATATATAGCCTCTCCAACCCAATTGTCAACGTCACCTACTCGTGGCGAATCCTGTTTCTTTAACAGCCGAGGCTCTGGCGACCTCATGTTCCTTATGGATCTACATTTGAAGGCGCTTAGTTAGCTGACATCGCTTACTTAACCGGTAGATTCTAAAGTAAAAACCAAAACACAAAATATAGGTTAGGTTGAAGTGGCCGGTTCATGAGGATCTCACATAGACTGAATGAGTCCGTAGTGTTACCAGAAGTTTGTTTTAACGACCAAGCTGAAAACCCTATCAAGAACCAGGACCTATGTTATAAAAAAACTCCGTCCTCTTGACAAATACTAGAAGCTTCCTAGGACTTAAGCCACTTGCTGCTTCTAGATCTGACAGCTACAAACCAAAGCAAAAAAGTACAAATGTACATACATATATACATATTCAATAATACTCCAATTAAAGGCAGACATATATAAAAAGCTTGGTCGCTTTGATGCTGTGGCAGTGGCTTAAGTTATTAATAAAACAACTTGTCGCTTTCCGCGTTATGAAGCGACCAAATCAATTATGGCAATCCGCGTATACGGCCATGGATATATAAATATCAATGCTCGTAGCAATTAGCCGACGAAATACAATAGGCACGAGCCAAATTATGTGTCTTCGGTGGTTAAAAGTGTTGCCGTTTATACCTTTAATAACTCACAGTTAAAAGGGGAATTTATTATAAAATTAAAATAAACGAATTTATTGCTCTTTTGCGAAATAATGTTATATTTCTTCGCAAAATTACTTTAATTTATTTCGCCGCTCTCATATATTAATTTTTATCTATGAAAATAATGTAAAATTCTTACTTTGTACTGACATGTGATAAACAAGTCAGCATATACAGTATGACATCACAGTGCGAATTCGGGCCAGAAACGGGTAAAACACCACTCTTATGTAGCAACTGCAACACAGTTGCTGCAAATTTGGCAGCGTGACTGCGCGAACAATTTTTCGGCAGAATATGATAGGGGGTTTCAAATAGCAAATAAAAATTTCCATAAGCTGTGACAACTCGGCAATTCAGGATATGGGAAAATTATTTGCAATAATTTATATGAACAATGGATGGAAAGTTTTAGATTATATAGTTAATATGTTAGTGGACAAATACTAGGCAATATCTGTACATGTTTATTTGCATTTTTTACTACCATATTAGTACTTTCATACAGGCTTATAAATAGTTTGGTATTATTTCATAGGAAAAGTGCGGGGTTATGAAAGTAGTTATGCTCGTCATAATGAATACCCCCAATATGCATCGAAGTTGGAATTTATAAAATCGCAAACATTTGTCTTTTGACGATTTTATCAAATGCCATGTTGCCGAATTGCAAATTGCCACGTTGCCGAATTCTATCACCAATTCGGACAACTTAAGAAGAAGCATTTATGAATGAAAAATCAAGAGGAAGCTAGTTTTCAGGATTTTGCGATTTACATACAAAACATGAGCATACATATGTACATATGTATGTGTGCTTGTGCGTATGGTTGGATGGTTGAAGTGAATTTTGTTTTGTTTGTCAACATGCGAATATAAAAATATTTCTTAGCTTACATATGAACATAGATTTGTACATATGCTTGTGCGTAAGAATAGTTTTTGTAGGAAGTGGTTGATTGAAACAGTTTGTCTTTTATTTGAACATGTGAATGTACAAACATTTGTTAGCTTATGCATGGATATATTGGTATCAATGAAGTGGGTGGGAAATGGGGGTGTAGGCTGATCTTTAGTTTAGGAATATATGTGTGTACATATATACCAATCTAGGTTTGTTTATACCCACTCACCATTTAGGTGATTAAATTTTCAATTTCCCTACATATCAATATAATTTGATTACTCTTTCTGACAAAATAATGAGTTATTCACGCAAATGCTAAATAACATAAGAATATTCGTAGTAATAAATATAAAAGTTGTATTGCCCCTCTTCATTTACCTTAATTTTAAATTAAATTCACTCCGATAATTCTTTCCGACACAATTCCTCTTTAGAACTTTGGCATATGCTCCTCTGTGGGTGCTCCATGGAGTACTACAGTGAAAGTACTTTGGAAAGTACTCTCACGTATGTACTCTATGGAATACTCACAAACAAAGCGAGAGTGGGATCACCTACTCCTCTCCTAGGACATCGCAATGTTAATTGGAGCACATTTTTTGTATGAATAAAGATTAGTTTTGGAATACTCCTATATTCCCAAAGGAGTATTCCTTACCTTATTTATGGAGTACTCGCGTTTTTTGAAGAGAGGTTCACAGTGCGATTATCGATGTTTTTTTCTAAGTATCGAGTACTGTATTCCCAATTCTTATTCCTTTTTCTAGCGTTAGAATTACCAGCGTCTAAAATTTTGGTAAAACAAATAAAATATGAATAAATAAAATGACATAATATCAGATTTGTGTTTATTTTAGATGAATACTTAAAAAGTTGGTGTCTCTGAATATTGAAAAATTCTTACAAAAGTTCATTGTGAAAGGTACGTTATTCTTTCCGTATTATATACACATATATACATGTATTCGTATATGTAGATATACACGCAACAGAAGAAATCATTGAGTTGTGTTGCCAAAAAGCTACGAAGTACAAAGTAAATTATTTTGATCCATTTTGACAAAATCAGTAATACTTTTGCAATATGCCACTATTGCAAAATATGTTATAAAACTAGTGGTAATACGTCCAATTTGTTTCACTACGATCGTTATAGCATACAACTGCAAATTTAGATCACATAGCTCGCCAAATAAGATCCATTTTTATATGAAAAAAACATTAAGATCATTGTTTACTATATAGTTTGGCAGCTTAAGTAGAGGTTATGTTGCGAATAGAGTGGAAGGCAGTGGACTAGGCAGTCGAATGTCATATAATGAAGGAATGGTGTTCGGAGTTTTTTCAAAGTTAAAAAAAAAATGATAAAAGCTTTAATATAAATAAAACTATTGTTTTAATGACAACAAAAACGCCATATATATTCTATATACATTAATTGGCAAGGATTACCTCACTTTAAAATTTGAATTAAATAATCTAAAGTTTTTTTTTGAAACTGAGTCGAGAACTGTGCGTGTGAATGTGCGAATTTTCACCGATCAGCTGTTAGTTGCGCTACTTGGTAAAATTTACAATGATTAAGATCTATCACCACGTAAAAAGGCTTCTGACAGCACCCTACAAAGGTTTAGTCACCGCAGACGTTCGAACTTTTGTCTAGAGTTGTGCCCTTTCGTTGATTTCAGAGATTCGAATCTTTCGTTCTTTTCCTGATGAACGAACAAGTTGTTCTTTTTGTTCATCTGTTCTTTTTTTTTTCAAGCAAATTTGATCACTGCTGCTCGCACCCGCGAAAAAAGCCAACAAGTATAGATGGGGGTGTGTATGCAGCAATGCTTTGTGTAGGTATATTTAAATGAGTAATGAATAAATAAGTTAATATATATATGTATAATTAACTTCAAAAAAAGTTACAAATTTCGGAAGATCCAGGAAATTGAAAGAGTACAGACACAAATTGTAAATATGAACTTTTCAAGTTTAATAAATGTAATAATTAGTTTCTTACAAAACATGTCGTTCATAAATAGTCCATACATATATTGTTGTAGCAGTGCCACACACAAAGATGACCACATATATCTTTAGTGTAAGTGGCATCACCGACATAAGTGCTCACTGTGAATTTCTGCGTATGTATGTATGAATTTACAATGTTCGCGAACGAGAAGAGTGAAAGAATAACATTAGATAAAACGAACTAAAAGAACAAATGAACTAAAAGAACGAAAAGAACCGAAATCGAAGATGTTGTTGTTGTTGTTGTTGTAGCGATTAGGTTACTCCCCGAAAGCTTTGGGGAGTGTTATCGATGTGATGGTCCTTTGTCGGATACAGATCCGATACGCTCCGGTAACACAGCACCATTAAGGTGCTGGCCCGACCATCTCGGGAACGATTTATATGGCCACATTGAACCTTCAGGCCATCCCTCCCTCCCCACCCCCAAGTTCCATGAGGAGCTTGGGGTCGCCAGAGCCTCGTCTGTTAGTGAAACGGGATTCGCCGCTCGAAGGTGAGGTTGACAATTGGGTTGGAGAAGCTATATATTGCGCTACACAACCCCTTGAATCTCCCGAAATCGAAGATCTAGTTCACTTGTTCAGTTGGGAGACCCGGTCAATTGAACAAGTTCAGAGCGAAACGACCCAACTCTACTTTTGTCATAGTGGATGACATAGGGTGTTGTAACTTTGTATATACAATCGTTTCGCTGTATAAGCTACCATCTCGGACAACTTTGCAGCGTGTGTTTTATAATCGTTTCGAAGCTATGAAGACAATATTACATATATATACATGTACATATTGTATTTACATAAATGTCTGATATATACCTGATATTACTTTTAAATTGAGTAAGCGCTTTTCATTATAAAAAAAATTCGATATATATCGCGATATATCGATACCCTCCCTGTTAAATATCGAGTAAGCCGAATATCGATACTTTTGCAGCTCTACACAGAACACAGTGATCGTTTGGAGCGAAAGCTCGTGCACATTGTTTACTATATAGTTTGGCAGCTTAAGTAGAGGTCAGGCATGCTTAACCAACGAAACGATATCATTTCGTTACGATAATCAACGTTAATAAACGAAACGAAGTCATTTCGTTTCGTTTATTAACGTTAAGATCGTCAAATTAACGAAATGATTTCGTTTCGTTTTCTGCCATATCAAAACGAAATCAAATCGTTTATGTTGATTATTAATTTCAAACTATGCTGGCAAAGCTGATTGATGGCGGAGTCATTAAAGGTGAAAGCATTAGCCAAGCTGATTGCAACTTTTCTCATGAATTTTGACAGTACAAACATTTCTCAGAGTATTTTTGACATTACCACCAACGAATTACACAAACAAATTACATAGAGTTTGTGTGTGTATGTGCGCTCGTTGTTGCCACTTTACGGCTTCACCATGGCTATAGCATTGCCAGCACAATTCAAACATAAAGTATCACGTTTTTGTTAACGTTTTTAACGTTAACGAAAGCTTTTCGTTTCGGTTAAAAACGAGATACAATTTATCTTGATAATTTCTTTATCGATAATATTTCGAAGTGTTTCAACCGAAACGGTGGAAATTTTTTGATAAACGATTAGCTTAACGTTAAGGTGCATCCCTGGTAGAGGTTATGTTGCGAATAGAGTGGAAGGCAGTGGACTAGGCAGTCGAATGTCATATAATGAAGGAATGGTGTTCGGAGATTTTTCGAAGTTAAAAAAAACAAGTAAGGAAGGTTAAGTTCGGGTGTAACCGAACATTACATACTCAGTTGAGAGCTATGGTGACAACATAAGGGAAAATAACCATGTAGGAAAATGAACCGAGGGAAACCCTGGACTGTGTATCAAATGAAAGGCGTTAAAGAGTATTTTATGAGGGAGTGGGCCATAGTTCTATAGGTGGATGCCATTTA
This sequence comes from Eurosta solidaginis, assembly GCF_040869045.1. Taxonomy (NCBI): domain Eukaryota; kingdom Metazoa; phylum Arthropoda; class Insecta; order Diptera; family Tephritidae; genus Eurosta; species Eurosta solidaginis. Next base: position 201,713,674 of record NC_090323.1, on the reverse strand, counting down.
GGGATATAGCCATAAAGGTGGATCAGGGTTGACTCTAGAATGCGTTTGTACGATATGGGTTTCAAATGAAAGGTGTTAATGAGTATTTTAAAAGGGAGTAATCCTTAGTTCCATAGGTGGACACCATTTCGAGATATCGCCACAAAGGTGGACCAGGGGTGACCCTAGAATTTGTTTGTACAATATGGGTATCAAAAAAAAGATGTTAATGAGCATTTTAAAAGGGAGTAATCCTTAGTTCCATAGGTGCACGCCGTTTCGAGATATCGCCATAAGGTGACCAGGGGTGACCCTAGAATTTGTTTGTACAATATGGGCATCAAACGAAAGGCGTTAATGAGTATTTTAAAAGGGAGTGGGCCTTAGTTCTATAGGTGGACGCCGTTTCGAAATATCGCCCTAAAGGTGGACCAGGGGTGACTCTAGAATATGTTTGTACGATATGGGTATCAAATTAAAGGTATTAATAAGGGTTTTAAAAGGGAGTGGTGGTTGTTGTATAGGTGGTCGCCTTTTCGAGATATCGCCATAAAGGTGGACCAGGGGTGACTATAGAACGCGTTTGCACGATATGGGTATCAAATGAAAGGTGCTAATGAGTATTTTAAAAGGGAGTAATCCTTAGTTCCATAGGTGGACGCGGTTTCGATATATCGCCATAAAGGTGGACCAGTGGTAACCCTAGAATTTGTTTGTACAATATGGGTATCAAAAGAAAGGTGTTTATGAGTATTTTAAAAGGGAGTAATCCTTAGTTCCATATGTGGACGCCGTTTCGAGATATCGCCATAAAGGTGGAGCAGGGGTGACCCTAGAATTTGTTTGTACAATATGGGTATCAAAAGAAAGGTGTTAATAAGTATTTTAAAAGGGCGTGGGGCTTAGTTCTATAGGTGGACGCCTTTTCGAGATATCGCCATAAAGGTGGACCAGGGGTGACTCTAGAATGAGTTTGTACGATATGGGTATCAAATTAAAGGTATTAATGAGAGTTTTAAAAGGGAGTGGTGTGAAGGCGTTTTCCAGATATAGACCAAAATGTGGACCAGGGTGACCCAGAACATCATCTGTTGGATACAGCTAATTTATTTATATATGTAATACCTGCCAAGATTTTAAGGGTTTTTTATTTCGCCCTGTAGAACTTTTTCATTTTCTTCTACTTAATATGGTAGGTGTCACAACCATTTTATAAAGTTTTTTCTAAAGTTATATTTCGCGTCAATAAAACAATCCAATTACCTTACCATGTTTCATGCTTTTTTTCGTATTTGGTATAGAATTATGGGATTTTTTCATTTTTCGTAATTTTCGGTATCGAAAAAGTTGGCGTGGTCATAGTCGGATTTTCGGTATCGAAAAAGTTGGCGTGGTCATAGTCGGATTTCGTTCATTTTTCATACCAAGATAAAGTGAGTTCAAGTAAGCACGTGAACTAAGTTCATTAAAGATATGTCGATTTTTGCCCAAGTTATCGTGTTAACGGCCATGCGGAAGGACAGACGGACGCCTGTGTATAAAAACTGGGCGTGGCATCAACCGATTTCGCCCATTTTCAGAGAAAACAGTTAATGTCATAAAATCTATGCCCCTACCAAATTTCAAAAGGATTGGTTAATTTTTGTTCGACTCATGGCGTTAAAAGTATCCTAGACAAATTAAATGAAAAAGGGCGGAGCCACGCCCATTTTGAAATTTTCTTTTATTTTTGTATTTTGTTGCACCATATCATTACTAGAGTTGAATGTTGACATAATTTACTTATATACTGTAAAGATATTAAATTTTTTGTTAAAATTTTACTTTAAAAAAATTTTTTTTTTAAAAGTGGGCGTGGTCCTTCTCCGATTTTGCTAATTTTTATTAGGCGTACATATAGTAATAGAAGTAACGTTCCTGCCAAATTTCATCAAGATATCTTCAACGACTGCCAAATTACAGCTTGCAAAACTTTTAAATTACCTTCTTTTAAAAGTGGGCGATGCCACGCCCATTGTCCAAAATTTTACTAATTTTCTATTCTGCGTCATAAGTTCAACTCATCTACCAAGTTTCGTCGCTTTAGCTGTCTTTTGTAATGAATTATCGCACTTTTTCGGTTTTTCGAAATTTTCGATATCGAAAAAGTGGGCGTGGTTATAGTCCGATATCGTTCATTTTAAATAGCGATCTGAGATGTGTACTCAGGAACCTGCATACCAAATTTCATCAAGATACCTCAAAATTTACTCAAGTTATCGTGTTAACGGACGGACGGACGGACATGGCTCAATCAAATTTTTTTTTCGATCCTGATTATTTTGATATATGGAAGTCTATATCTATCTCGATTCCTTTATATATGTACAACCAACCGTTATCCAATCAAACTTAATATACTCTGTGAGCTCTGCTCAACTGAGTATAAAAATGATAAAAGCTTTAATATAAATAAAACTATTGTTTTAACAACAACAAAAACGCCATATATATTCTGTATACATAAATATGTAAGGATTATCTCACTTTAAAATTTGAATTAAATAATCTAAAGTTTTGTTTTGAAACTGAGTCGAGAACTGTGCGTGTGAATGTGCGAATTTTCACCGATCAGCTGTTAGTTGCGCTACTTGGTAAAATTTACAATGCTCGTGCATTACTATGCATGAAATGGAAAGGAATTTGTTTTTAGTGTTCTTTATATTCATAACATATCAGAGTTTTAGTGCATCTGTAAAAGGTGAAGAGTATCAGTAAGTAAATATATCTACCTTTATGCGTATTATTTATGAATAATAAATTGGTCTAACCAATATTTTATTAGCGAATTTCATAGTGTACCTATACCAAGTGTGTTCACTAAGCGATAAACGTCAAAACTACAAACAGCCTCGCTCACCTGATGGAAATCTCAGGTCTAGAGTCGCATTTTTGGTCTCAACGACAACATTTTTGACTACCAATCGTATGGACTTTTTCAATTTTTCAATCATTCGGAGCATTCGGTAATGGTATCCATTTTGAATTCGCTGTCATTCCAAATCCAGCGAGTGCCTGTCAGAATGCTTGACAGATAAGTCAACACACTTGTACTTGTACACTATGGCGAATTTCTTAAAGTGAAAACATCGAACCAGTAATGCCAGATTGTGGGAGATTATCCGTTTTGAGGGATATTTCAGTAAAATATTTAGTAATGTTCCAGACATATTAACGTATTTCATATAAAAAAGATGTTCTTGTAGCAAAATGTATAACAAAAATAATAAATATGGTCAGCACTCTTAGACTGATGACGGAAATTTAAAAAGTCTGACTACCAGAAACGTTTCAAGCTTGTAAAATATATAAAAATAATAATTGCTTCTCGCCTGACATTGCTTAAAGAATGTTTGGACGTAGATTAATACGGCTCTTATACACGATTTCTTAGACATAATTATTTAAATTGACAGAAAATGTATTATACCTATATTACAGTACTTTATTTTCTCTGTATTTTTCTTGTATTTTCTTTTGTTTTTTGTCGCCCTCCCTCCTAATACGGTTTCAGTACTGGTGTAAATGTGTAAGCTATATTTCAAAAAACTAACGAAGTACAAGAAAAATATAACCTAGTTCCATAATGTAATGATAGAAGGTGGCGGAAGATTTGAAAGCCGTGATATCGAACGCTCTTAGCTGCAGTGAATTCCAGGTTGTATTTTGGAAGCACACGAAAATGTGGCCATAAAAGAGGACCCTTTTTCAAATAGTACTTAAATTAATACTTTTTAATTGATATTAGAGAAAAATTGTAAGTTTACAAACGGCGATGGTTACTAGGACATGTTTCTGAATTTCACTTCTTCATCAGCTAGCTTTTCGGGAGCTGAGCGTTGAACTCGAGTCTCCAACATTCATATCAGTGCAAGCCTTTTTTAGCTGCTACGCCATATGAATGTTCCGTTGTTCGCTGTACAATTGGTCTCTAAGAGTTGCCTTTTTTGTTTATATTCCTTTTGATCACCATGTAGGCACATACACTCTGTATGTAGTTTATTCCTAATGGTGTGGATATGATTTTTAGGCGTGCTTTTGAAAGCTTAGTAACATTTGTTCGGATTTTTACAGTATTTGTTTTTTTAATACTTCCGCTGTTACTATTATATCAATATGATCATATGTATTTAATTAGCGAGTTTTGCTCATATTGCTTTATACAATGGTTTTTGTAATTGATATTACTTTTTAAATAATGATAGAATATAGATGTAGCTTGATTTTAATGCAATTTTATGATAAAAACTATAAATTAAGTTTGCTTTATTGATTTTTGAAACGTTTACAGCGTATCGATTTTGCTAGTAATACTCTAGGACAGGGGCTCATCGGAGATGAGCGAGGAAATAACCAGTGTCGAAGTAGGCATATCCTTAGCAGTAGCCAAGGGGAATATCCAAAGCTTCTACTTGAAGAAAGCACAAAGTGGAACAACATCACCACCTGTGCAATATCAAAATCCATTTAGGCAAACTATGATGGAACGAGGACGAGAATCCTTCTGAACAAATCCAGGGCCAACACACGCAAACTGATAGCAGTCTGCACCGGTCATTGGGCAGTAGGTACGCATGCGGAAAAGATGGGCATTCCGTATAACTGCAGAAGCTGCAAAGATCCAAATGCCAAGGAGACAGTGGACCACTTTATGTGTAAATGTCCGGCTCTAGCTAGAGTCCGGCTAAGGTTCCTTGGAACCCCGTTTCTAGAAGACCTCAGAGGTCTATCTGTGATAGCAATCCCGAATATTCTTAATTTTATCAACAACTCTGTCTGGTTGTAATACATTGACCGTAACATTCCGTAGGTTTTAGACGATTTATGTGGCATCAAAACGGCTTTATATAGCTACTTGGGCGACCAGGGTCGCAGCCATTTTACCTACCTACTCTAGGACAGAGGTCGACTGCTAATACACTGCCAAAAATGTCGGAAAATCTGAAAGTAAAGACTGTACTAATGTCAAAAGATGTTTGCAAAAACAAACTATTTAAATTTTATGCTGAAACGGTTCTGCGACAAAAGACTATGAAAAAAATCTTGGAGCGGTTGAGGGTCATTGTTCGGATTTAAATTCTGAGACCAAAACGAGTCTTTTGAACACGCTCCTGACAGTTTGAACGGGTATTAACAGTCTACCCATGTCCTGTAGAATAACTTACTTAATTGGCGCTTAACCGTTTAAACGGTTATGGCCGTCCAACAAGGTGCGCCAGCCGCTTCTTTTCTCTGCCAACTGGTCACACCAAGGGAGTTTAAATCGTTTTCAACCTGGTCCTTCCAGCGGAGTGGTGGAAAAATTTAACAACATACAATCGTAGGACGAACAAGACCACAGGTTTATAAATTACGTTGGATATAGTAAGCTGAAGTTCTGAATTTTAGTCTTTATCCTGTAAACCTGAGAAGTTTCAATGTTGGTCACCCACCATTACAATTCGACGCTCAGGTCAACTGAAGCTAGGGGTTCGGAGCCAAAGGGATCATCGGTCACCATACTACACATCTATTCAAGCCTTCGCTGACAGTACAGAAGAAGAACGTTGTTTTAAACAACATTACATCTACATTACATAGCATACATTGTTTTTGATTTTGTCTTAACGATAAAAGATACTCCCCAAAGGTTTTGGGTAACGTTATCGGTGTAGATAGTCCTTTTCCGGATATAGATCCGGCTAGTGCCCTTAAGGTATTAGCAGTCGGCTCTCGGAACCGAATTGATGTGACCAAGTTCAGCCTTCTAGGTTATACCATCCTCTCCACACAAGCTTCTGATAGCCATTCACCTGGAATGACCATCATGGGTGGATGAATTGTACATTAATCGGGTTACTATACAAAAGTGTAATATAATGCGCCCACCTCTCAAATACCGGTGTATTGGTAGACATCTCTGAGGCTGACCGTCCATCAACTTTATTCATCAATAGTGACATACTTACCAATCTCAAGAAACCCGTAATTGGTTACTACGGACTTTTATAAAACCAAATTATTAAAACACGATCAGAAAATAACAGTTTCTACTGATTATATCCAGAAAAGAGATATTAAGGATCACATCCTCAATCACAGGACACAGGCTGTTTAGCCTACACACGGAACGTATGGAAATCCCCTTCAACGCTAGGTCTAAGAGCTGTAGTGAGACGGTTGGTAGGAAAAAGTCACCCATATTACCTGCGAGAGCTTAGCCCCAGGGAGCATTACGTCCCGAACATAAGCCAGTTTTGTGCTATACGATTTAAGGGCGGTATCAAAATGTACAGTAAAGGATAACAGGATGTATATTGACCTAACCAAATGGTTTTGAGTTAAACTTACTTACTTACTTAATTGGCGCTTAACCGTCTAAACGGTTATGGCCGTTCAACAAGGCGCGCCAGTCGCTCCTTCGCTCCGTCAACCGGCGCCAATTGGTCACACCAAGGGAGTTTAAATCGTTTTCCACCTGGTCCTTCCAACGGAGGGGGGGCCGCCCTCTACCTCTGCTTCCATAGGCGGGTTCCGATAGAAACACTTTCTTGGCAGGAGCATCATCTTTCATTCGCATAACATGGCCTAGCCAGCGCAGCCGCTGCGTTTTAATTCGCTGGACTATGTTGATGTCTGCGTATAGCTCGTACAGCTCATCATTAAATCTTCTTCGGTACTCGCCATCGCCAACGCGTAGAGGTCCATAAATCTTTCGAAGAACTTTTCTCTCGAACACTCCCAAAGCCGCTTCATCTGCTGTTGTCATGCTCCATGCTTCTGCCCCATATAGCAGGACGGGTACGATAAGTGACTTGTAGAGTATGATTTTCGTTGACCGAGAGAGAACTTTACTTTTCAATTGCCTACCTAGTCCAAAGTAGCATTTATTGGCAAGATTGATTCTTCGCTGGATTTCAGTGCTGATGTTATTGCTAGTGTTGATGCTGGTTCCCAAATAAACGAAGTCTTTTACTATTTCGAAATTATGGCTGCCAACAGTAGCGTGGTTGCCAAGGCGCATATGCGCTGACTCTTTGCTCGATGACAGCAGGTACTTCGTTTTGTCCTCATTCACCATCAAACCCATCGTTACCGCTTCTTTTTCCATTTTGGAGTAAGCATAGCTAACAGCGCGGGTATTTAGGCCGATGATATCAATGTCATCAGCATATGCCAGCAATTGCACGCTTTTATAGTATATTGTTCCAGTGCGGTTAAGTTCTGGAGCTAGTATAATTTTCTCCAGCATCAAATTAAAGAAATCGCACGATAGGGGGTCACCCTGTCTGAAACCTCGTCTAGTTTCGAACGGATCGGAGAGGTCCTTCCCAATTCTGACTGAGCTGATGGTGCTGCTCAACGTCATTTTGCACAGCCGTATAAGTTTTGCGGGGAAACCAAATTCAGACATAGCGGCATATAGGCAGCTCCTTTTCGTGCTGTCGAAGGCGGCTTTAAAGTCGACGAAGAGGTGATGTGTGTCGATTCTCTTTTCACGGGTTTTTTCCAAGATTTGGCGCATTGTGAAAATCTGGTCGATGGTAGATTTACCAGGTCTGAAGCCGCACTGATAAGGTCCAATCAGCCGGTTCACAGTGGGCTTCAATCTTTCGCACAATACACTTGAAAGGACCTTATATGCGATATTAAGAAGGCTGATTCCACGATAGTTGGTGCATTTTGCAGTATTCCCCTTCCTGTGGACTGGGCAAAGAACACTTAGATTCCAACCGCCGGGCATGCTTTCGTCCGCCCATATTTTGCTAAGAAGCTGTTGCATGCGCCTTACCAAGTCCTCGCCTCCGAACTGGAATAGCTCCGCAGGCAATCCATCAGTACCCACGGCCTTGTTGTTTTTCAATCTGGTTATTGCTATTCTAACTTCGTCATAATAGTGCGGGGGGACATATATTCCATCATCATCGATGGCGGGATCGGGTTCTTCATCTCTGCGCGGTGAATTTCTGCCTCCATTTAGGAGAGCAGAGAAGTATTCCCTCCATAATCTAAGCACTCTCTGGACATCAGTTACAAGGTCGCCGCTTTCATTCCTACAGGAGTTTGCCCCGGTCTTAAAACCTTCCGTCTGTCGCCGTATTTTTTGGTTGAATTTTCGGGCGTTATTCCTGGTGGCTAGCAGCTCAAGCTCCTCGCACTCACGCCTTTCTGCTTCTGCCTTTTTCTTCCTGAAAAGGCGTCTCGCTTCCCTTTTCAACTCACGATAGCGTTCACACACTCCGTCTTTTCTTTCGGTTGCAACGCGGTATTCTTCATCGTACCAGTTGTTTTTTCGTGGCCGCCGGTAACCAATTTTTTCCTCGGCGGTAGTACGAAGTGCTTTGGAGATATGCTCCCACTGCTCCTGTATTCTTTCAGAATGAGTTATGCTCTCAGAGAGCAGGTGTGAGAGTCGAGTTGCGAAATCATTGGTAGTCTGTTGTGATTGAAGCTTTTCGACGTCTAGCTTTCCTTGTGTTTTATGTTCCTTGGTTTTAGCCGCGTTGAGGCGGGTGCATATTTTGGCTGCAACGAGATAATGGTCCGAGTCGATGTTAGATCCTCGGATCGTGCGCACATCTAAAACACTGGAGGCATGCCGTCCGTCTATCACAACGTGATCGATCTGATTGCGAGTATTTCGATCAGGAGACAGCCATGTAGCTTGATGTATCTTTTTATGCATGAACCTCGTGCTGGATATGACCATGTTTCGAGCACCGGCAAAGTCAATCAGCCTCAGTCCGTTAGGAGAAGTTTCATTGTGTAGGCTAAACTTTCCGACTGTAGGGCCAAAAACACCTTCTTTGCCCACCCTGGCGTTAAAGTCGCCAAGCACGACTTTTATATCATGACGGGCGCAGCGCTCGTATGTGCGTTCTAATTGTTCATAAAAAGTGTATTTCACCTCATCGTCTTTCTCCTCTGTTGGCGCATGGGCGCAGATGAGTGATATATTAAAAAATGTTGCTTTTATTCGGATAGCGGCGAGACGCTCGTCCACAGGCGTGAACGCCAGCACTTGGCGACAAAGTCTCTCTCCCACCACGAATCCGACGCCGAAACTGCGCTTTGAGTTAAACACTAACAGGTTAATTCAAGCAACCAAACAACCATAAAAGCCTAGGATACTGCCACTTTTGTTTTACATACATTTTTTCCTCTGAATAAAAAAGTAGTTTTATCAAGCGACAACATTCTTATTTCTAAGGGCGTTCAAGATGGCGGCGTTAAAGCGAGAAATTGCTTACATCTGTCGCCTTCTATAATTCCATCATGACCTAGTTCATTAAAAACAAACGAGACAGTTTGTTTTTCGATAGGTTTTTTTGGCATTCGGCCGGTTTTTCTTTATTTTTTCTGACAAATGAAAATTTTATTTTTATTTTGAAAATTTTGTGCACAAACATGTAACAAAAATTACCGTTCTTGTGAAAAAAAAAACAACCAAACGACCGTGCAATATTTTTTCGGCTATATTTTCATAGTTTTATTGTAAAAAAATTTGGTGATAAAAGAAACGAAAAAAAGTCAACAATAACATGTTAAACACATGATGTAATAATAAAGGTGATGTCAACAACATAACCTCACTTTTTCGGCAGCTCTAAGTGCCAGTATTTACGTGTATTTCAAAAGTAATAAATTTGGATTGCTTAATTTTTCGTACAAATTCTTCAAATAAATTAGTTTTCTGCAAAATTTTCTCTATATTCTGTTAGGGAAATTCTATTAACGGCTTATATAGTTATAATATTTCTAAACATATAGTAGAATCTACTACGATCGTAGTAGAACTCAAAGGCAGTTCTGTATGATAGACAACCCTCTAAATTATGCATGCCGAAATTGTCAGAATAAGGGGAAACGTCAACGGGATGAGAACACCTGAATATTCATTTCATCATAGTCAAACATATTCCTTTTGTGGGCAATATTGGCCCCTCTTGCTCTCGTTGGAAATTGTGTTTGAATTTTGACTTTCCGATAAAGTTTCGTCAGGATTTTAAGCTTGGAATCCAAGCAAAGATAAAGTAGTGTCATATAGGCATTAGTGATTGAAACATATGTATATTTTTTGTTGAGCTATTTATATGAATTTTCAAGGCGACGTTTACAAGTACACTAATCGAAAATAAATCCTCAATGGATAATCTACGCGTTTGCACATGGTCCATTTCTAGGAACTAGATTATTATCTCTCAACTTTTCACGCTTCTCTTTTATATCATGATTTCAATTGGAAATTACACTATAGAGGTGATATTTTTTATTTTTTTTTCTATAAAAAATCTACATCTAAAATTTATTCATAATTGCCGATTATCGAAGGCAAAAATTTATAATGGACATCTAGTAATTTAATTAACGATTAGGACCTTAAAACGAAAATGAAGATAATAGCGTTATGGTCCATTTCTAGGAACTAGATTATTATCTCTCAACTTTTCACGCTTCTCTTTTATATCATGATTTCAATTGGAAATTACACTGTAGAGGTGATATATATTTTTTTTTTCTATAAAAAAAATCTACATCTAAAATTTATTCATAATTGCCGATTATCGAAGGCAAAAATTTATAATGGACATCTAGTAATTTAATTAACGATTAGGACCTTAAAACGAAAATGAAGATAATAGCGTTATATGTAAACTAGATCTAAATTACGAAACAAACAATTTATATTTGGGACTATTTGATTTTAGATGTGGGAAATTGGTGTAATTTTGTTGAAATTCTGGAGGTAATTTCACAGATATTATCTGGCATCACTGCATCGAACGCCTTTCATTTGCAGGGATGCAACATCGCTATAAATACGATCGATGTTTCATTATTCAAATATCGATGTCGAAAACGTCGACCTTTATCTTGATACCGATGTAGATTCGATGGTTTTAGTCCAAATATTTTTCGTAAAATTTTAATTGACCTCCTCCTTGACACCTCATTAAAAATATCAACGAAATTTCTGTTTGCATAATCAATTGCATTCCAATTAGTTTTCAGAGCTCCCGATGTTCGCAGTGAACGTATATAAATCTGGAAGCACTTTAGAATTTATATTCGGCCCTTTTCTTTCCTTCCAATTGCAGGGCTGTATACGGTTACGAATGCCAGCAGAGCATTTGCAATAAAGTTGAATTAACAGAGGAGACTATTAAAACTGCCATTAGTTTACCGGTATGTCGAATGCTTTGTGGAGAAACAAAAGTGGGTACAGTCTGGCCGCAGCCAACAAGAGGAATTATATATGAAAATGATTTATTGAATGTTGATATAAGAAATATATCATGGAAATTTCCTGATCAGTTTACCAAACAGCTACTGTTTTGGAGAGCAAGTAAAGGAAGATTTTTAAAACAGTTGGAGAATGCTAATGATGATATAAACAGTATAAACAATGGTGAATCCAAGTTAGAGATTGTAATAAAAATCAATAGAGGAACAAACGAGGTTCCGCGTCTAACTCTTGATACCGATGAAAGCTACAAGCTTTCGATATCTTATACGCCAACAGATGGTGCCATTGCTAAAATATCATCAAATACATATTTTGGTGCTCGTCATGGTTTAGAGACACTCTCACAATTAATTATTTATGACGAAATACGAAGTCAATATCTATTGTTGGCTAAGGTTGAAATTGAGGATGCGCCAGTATATAAATGGCGAGGTATATTATTGGATACATCAAGACATTTTTATTCAGTAAAGTCTATTAAACGTACCATAGGTAAGACCATGTTTACAAATCATTAATATACAATAAATCCACAATAGTTAATCCACGAGTTCACATGTGTCCCAGCCCTAGGAACTAGATCAGCTGCTGTCAAATTATTACATTTCGCTTTTAATTCGTGCTTCCCTTTAGAGATAACACCCTATAGGTGACTCTATTTCTAGGAAAAAGCGACATCCCTTAAATCTTCTTTGTTGCTTATTTTCCCGATTGAATACGGTCTAAGTATTATACTTTGTTATTAACCATTGACGTTACAACCTCAAAATCGCTTACAGCTTACAAAAAATTAACTTTATTCACCTCTAACATTCTTCAAATTTAATGGCACATAGTCGTAGTCAAAACAAAATAGGTTTTAAATTTAGTTGCCGCTTTTTTGACAGATAGGTCATAGAAAATTATGTCAAAAAGCTACAACTAAATTTAAAACCTATTTTATTTTGACTATGACTATGCGTCAATGAGCTTAAGACCACTATTATATATGCACTTATATACAATAAACAGGTAATAGTTAATCTAGACTTTCACATATGTTCCATCCATAAGAACTAGATTATTAGCTGTAAAATTTTCACGTTTCTGTTTTATTTCGAGATGGCACCCTAAAGATGGTTCTAAGTATGGGAAAAATCCTCACCTCTAAAATTTGGTCATAATTACCGATTATCGATTGAAAAAATGTGTATGGGAAATCTAATTATTTAATTTAATTCAATTATTACTACGGCTGTTTAGCAGGGATGCACCTTAACGTTAAGCTAATCGTTTATCAAAAAATTTCCACCGTTTCCGTTGAAACACTTCGAAATATTATCGATAAAGAAATTATCAAGATAAATTGTATCTCGTTTTTAACCGAAACGAAAAGCTTTCGTTAACGGTAAAAACGTTAACAAAAACGTGATACTTTATGTTTGAATTGTGCTGGCAATGCTATAGCCATGGTGAAGCCGTAAGGTGGTAACAACGAGCGCACATACACACACAAATTCCATATAATTTGTTTGTGTAATTCGTTGGTGGTAATGTCAAAAACACTCTGAGAAATGTTCGTACTGTCAAAATTCATGAGAAAAGTTGCAATCAGCTTGGCTAATGCTTTCACCTTTAATGACTCCGCCATCAATCAGCTTTGCCAGCATAGTTTGAAATTAATAATCAACATAAACGATTTGATTCCGTTTTGATACGGCAGAAAACGAAACGAAATCATTTCGTTAATTTCACGTTCTTAACGTTAATAAACGAAACGAAATGACTTTGTTTCGTTTATTAACGTTAATTATCGTAACGAAATGATATCGGTTCGTTGGTTAAGCATGCCTGCTGTTTAGGCCTAAAACTAAAACTCCTAAATAAAATTAAATGTTGGTCCTATTGAATATGCTCTCAGAATGCTATGTGATTCCGATCAGCATATTTACTAGCGTTACAAACGGACAACCGATTAGAAGTACGAAAATGAAGACAATCTCATTTTATGTAAATAGATCTTATGATACGACAATGAAGACAGCCTCGTTATATGTAAGCTAGGTCTTAAATTTGTTCATTATTACCGATATTCGAAGGGAAAAATTGATATTGGAAATGTAGTTATTTAATTACCTAGGAGTTAGTTTACACGTGTTGTTAATCCGATCCACCATTTCATACCTATTGCAAGGCGAATTCGGTACAAGATGGTGTTATCCCCCTATGACTTTTCTATGAACTTTTCGGGCTCTTTTACACGAGTAGATTTAATAATAAATTTTATTGACCAATTAATATCTTTGCTTCTTTTATTTTCTTTAGATGCCTTAGCGATGGTAAAACTCAACACTTTCCATTGGCACATAACAGATTCTCAAAGTTTTCCTCTTGAACTTAAATCCCGTCCTGAATTGCATACACTTGGTGCATATTCTCCCAAGAAAGTTTATAAACAAGAACAAATTTCTGAAATTATTCAGTATGGATTGATTCGAGGTGTACGAGTAATGCCAGAATACGATGCTCCCGCTCATGTCAGCGAAGGCTGGCAACATAAGGCGATGGTTGCTTGTTCTAATTATCAGCCTTGGCGAAGTTATTGTTTTGAACCACCATGCGGACAACTCGATCCTACTGTGGATGGATTATATCCTATATTAGAAGATATTTATCGTGAAATTTTTGAGCTATTTAATCCAGACATCTTTCATATGGGTGGCGATGAAGTGGTATCTGAATGCTGGAATTCTAGTGAAAGTATTAGAAATTGGATGCAGTCACAAGGTTGGGGTCTAGAAGAGGATGACTTCCATCGGCTTTGGGGTGATTTTCAAAATAAAGCTCTGAAGAGGGTAGATAAAGTAACTAATAATAGTAAACCGCCAATTATATTGTGGACAAGTACTTTAACACAAGAACCTTACATTGATCAATATATAGATAAATCTAGATATATTATACAAATTTGGACAAAAAGTACTAGTCTTGAAATCAAAGCTATTGTAGATCGTGGCTTCCGTGTTATCATATCGAATAGTGATGCTCTGTATTTCGATTGTGGTGGACCAAGCTGGACAGACAGTGGTAACAATTGGTGTTCCCCATTTATTGGTTGGCAGAAAGTTTATGAAAATAATTTGGATATCATTGCTGGAACGAACAAATCTCTAGTTTTGGGTGCTGAGGCAGCAGTTTGGTCAGAGCAAATCGATGAATTTACCCTCGACTATCGATTATGGCCACGTTCCAGCGCACTAGCAGAACGATTGTGGTCAAATCCTAAGCAGGGATACAGAGAAGCTGAAGCTCGCATGTTGTATCATCGTCAGCGATTAGTGGTTAACGGAATAAGTGCTGAGGCATTACAACCGGAATGGTGTCTGCAAAATGAAAAATCATGTTCATGATCTTCGGCTTAATAGATTTGCATATATTTATATTTAAATATGTTTATTAATAAATAAATGGTTTGAGCACAAATATCATTTCGTCCCGTTTCTGCGTTATACTGTTTTCACACAGACGGCTTATTGAATAATAAAGGCAGTTTTCTACATTAAGACGCTTATTGAGCTCAATCTTCCCTACAAAATTCGAATCTATTATTATTTCATTAGTAGCTAATCGAATGCCTAATGAAGTCAAAAGCACAATGCAACTCTGTTGGTAGCGTTCCGCTTCTTAGTTTTCAAAGCAAATGTCATTGCCTGCATGGCGGAACGATACAAGGTGGCCGCATCGAACAGCTGATTATAACCTTTTTTATTTGATTTGATACATCAACTACCGGCGCAGTACGATATTGACATTTGTCCATCGAATTTACAAGTACATGGAATTTTTTTTGTTTGTAGGTATGTCACCATGCTCCCACCTTGTATCGTTCCGCCATGATTGTCTATCTCATCCTTCATACTAATCGAGCAGTTACTTCTGTGTGAAAGCAAAAAATTTACGATTTCATTAGCAGGTGAAATGAGATCATTAAGTTTCTGTGTGAAAACAGTATTAAACACGTATCTACACTTTTTTGAGAAATTCGTTTTTTGATATGGCAGCACTGAGAAGCTATCACTAAATGTGGCCTGACAATGATATGTCAAAATATTATAACAGTAGTCTTTTCTATTTTAATTCTATTTCCTCGTAACTCCATTCATAGTGCGTGAGTTAAAAGAAATACTTCGTATCTACACACCTAGTACATTAAACTAAAATTATCAGTTGGTTTGATTAAAAATTAATTTCTTTATAAGTAATTGGATAAAAACGTGAAACTATAAACAATTTTTTTTTTTTTAAAGTGGTGCAGTTCGTGTATTAATGCTGTATATATGTATTTACATTTTGTCATAATTAAAAGCGTGTAAATTTTTCTAACCTTACAGATTAAAAATGTCAAGTAAAGAAAATTTCAAAGAAAGTTTAGATCTGTTAAAAATGTACTTGTTATAAAACTACAACACGAATAGTTCGTATTCCTGTAAATTTCTACATCAAGTTTTCTTTGCATATATGTTTGCATATTCTGTCAAATAAATTATTCCTAAAATAAACGCTATTGAATCTAAACGTGTTTTTCTAATTTGTTCATTTTTCGGCTCTGGTTCCAACAATATCCCTTATTTGTAATGATAGAACAGCCCGTAAGATAAACCATTTAATTAATTAAATTTCGCCATTAGCTATATTTTACGTTTCAGTGCGAGTTTAAGCAAAGAGGATAATACAATAAGAGCCGTCACTCGTTATTTTTTTGGCATTTACTCCATGTATACTGAGAGGTAGTCGCTACTTTTTTTTGGGCGAGATGTTTATAAATGTCTTCTATACATTTTCGTGGGGTATTTGTGTTTATTTTTCGACTGTATTTAATTAATTTATTTAATTCTCTTTCCAAAAATCACAGTTGCACAAGGGGCCTTCACGGCATGGATAAATGCGAGACAATTAAAAATGTCCCTCTCTTTGGTTTAAACAAAGAGGATAAATACAATAAGAGCCGTCACTCGTTATTTTGTGGCGAGTATCTCGCTGGAAAAAAAAAGTAGCGACTACCTCTCAGTATACATCGAGTAAATGCCAAAAAATAACGAGTGACGGCTCTTATTGTATTTAGCCCCTTTGGTTTAAACTTCAGTTAAAGTTGACTTGCCACTTTGTCCAATAAAGGGCCAGTTAAACTTCCTTAACCCTAACGCCACAGTCGTAACCATACTCATATCCATAACCATCTCCAATGTGATCGATTAATGGTGCCTTAACCTAAAAATCGTGAAAATTTCATAAAAATGAAGAAAACGCAAAAAATTATAAACATATTCCACAAAAAATAAGTCTCTTAGTCTAACGTATCCAAAACAATGAATAAAATCTACAAACAGTTATTAAATTCACCAACTCAAATATTTGTAGGTTATGGATATGGCGAGAAACCAAAAACCAATTGGTTGGCTATGGTATGGTTCAGAGCTGGTGAAGAATGAAATCATTTGCTTTTTGAAATTAGAGTTTTTCTACAATCAGTATATCACAATTTTTTCTTCATACGAGAATTATGCTTCCATTTTTTAATTCTGCAATCATGCAGAGAAATAAGGATTTCATTTAGCACCGCATGCAATTGAAAAGAATGCTAAATCAGACTGCAGAAATAAATATACTTAAATCAATGACTGCACTCAGGTGATTTCACATTTTTGGTGTGTGAAGTCATGCATTCAGTACCAATCACTTACTACAAAAATGCGCAAATAGTACCTAAAATAGTACGAAAAATTTTAAGTTCCTTTTTGTGAAAGCTTAGTTTTAAAAATTGGTTGAACAAGTTTTTATGAAGATATTTAGCGCGAGAAGAGTTAAAACAACTTGCTTAAAAGCATTAAGCACGACAATTTTAAAAGTGTCGAGTTATATTGAAAAAAAGTCACATTCCGGCAAGTTGAACATTCCTGTCTTTCATATTAAAATTTTTATGGGAGTTGCTGATATAGCGATTTTTTTACTTGGGCGTATTTAATTAACCCTCGGAGCCCTTTAATTTCGCTGTCACATCTTTAAAAAAATAAAGCTAAAATGCCTATAAAATTTTTTTTGTAAATTGTCATAGACAAAGTGCAAAACCACCCAAATAACACAAATCAAAACGTAAGATTTTACAGCTGTGAACCCCAGACACCCCGCTCTATACATAGAAATCATAAATTTTTTATTTTAACCTTAATTTTGAGAAATAACGGATGAATAATATGCTGCTTTCACAAATGAAATAGACTTTTTCAGTAAGCAGAAGCATTTTTAAGTTTAGAAAAATTATTATGTACCTATATTATTATGGTAAACATTGGAAAAGAAAAAGTACTCTACAGTAAGTTTTCTACCCGCTTGTAAAGTTTGCATCATCGGTTTCAATCAATTTTTTTCCCGTGTTCATTTTGATACATGTAAATCTTTATTTTTCTCGATTAGTTATGCCATTACGATGCAGAGTGACAGATGAAACGAATAACTTTATTATCTTGGGTAGAATAAAGTAAGATAGATATGAGTGGGAGTTATTGGTGCCGTATGTCGTATCGCTGTAGTCGTATCCCTAACGTAATCAGCTGTTTATCGTTACGACGGTAAACCAAAAACCAATTGGTTGGCTATGATACGGTTACGACCTTAGCGGCACCAATAATCGATTGCATTGATTCCCATAAGGTTGGTCGAATCAGCTGTTATAAGGTTACCGATACGGTTACCGATAAAGCACGAATGTCTGCAGCTATATCCAAAATTTTACATCATTTGCGCACCATACAACAACAGGGCACATTTATATAAAAATCTGTGAAAATCGGCGTGATATCGAGCAATCTATTTAAGTGCGCTTTGGGTGTAAACTATTTACTCCAAATTGCTAAACTGTACCTACTCGCTAAGAAGCATGGATCTTACTGATCTTGATTTTCTTTATTTACGTTTTTTTGTACTCTTTTTTAATAAAAAAGTTTCTTGTACTTTTACTGTTTTTTATGGTATTAGGAAAATATATATATATATATATATATACGTACTCACCGTACAGGTATCTGAGGTCTCGAAGACTAGTGTTTTAGAACATTTTTTCTAGTTTCCGAGTAATAGCAACATGTGCCCCCAAATGGGTTAATGAATATTCCAACAAATTTTAAAACTTCACCTTATATTAGGGATGTCAATATTTTATAATTTCGGAACCCCGGGATTTTCGGTATCTTGTATTGTAATTATTACCGGGATTTAGATATTCCTTAGATTTCAAAAACTTAACCTACGAAAGTGCCCAATATTATTTGGGATAACCTTTTATGCATCAAATCATAAGGGTTAAAATTAATTCAGCAATAAATATGTTTCAAACATCGTTGCATAATATTTTCAATTGAAACTAACAATCACATATTTAAAAAAAAATAATATACATTGTATATTAGACCATAATTTCTTGAGAACCATTTAATCTATTGTGATCTGATAAGTTAAAGAAATTTCATAACATCCTACTTATGTGTATGTTCTGCTTTTACTACTAAGCAACATTCAAAAACTTCAAAAAGTATTCCTACACTCAAAACAGTACTACTACTATAGGTTTGTATGTGTTCGTATGTATATGTATGCGCGCATGCTAAATTAATATTGAATGAGGTAAGCTTTAAAAAGCGGTTTTCTGACGGCACTTCATGCTTCTTAAGAAATTTGGAGGCCCGAAAATGCTAGAATTTGTATTAAAGGTGATGTCTCTGAATTTACATCGTTAGCATGCAATATACGGGATCATTTGGGGACCCTTTCGGCATCATATCTGGATGCTTTTCGGGATCCGTCCGGGAACACGTCGGGGTCATTTCGGGACTTTTTCTCGACTAATACGGGATCATTTGGGGACGCTTTCGGCATCATTTCTGGATGGTTTTCGGGATCCGTCCGGGATCCCGTCGGGCTCATTTCGGGACTATTTCGGGATCATTTGGGGTACCTTCCGGCATCATTTCTAGATGGTTTTCGGGATCCGTCCGGGATCCCGTCGTGGTAATTTCGGGACTTCTTCTCGACTAATACAGGATCATTTAGGGTAGCTTCCGTCATCATTGCTAGATGGTTTTCGGGATCCGTCCGGGATCCCGTCTTGGTCAATTCGCGACTTTTTCTCGACTTATACGGGATCATTTGGGGACCCTTTCGGCATCATATCTGGATGCTTTTCGGGATCCGTCCGGGAACCCGTCGGGGTCATTTCGGGACTTTTTCTCGACTAATACGGGATCATTTGGGGACGCTTTCGGCATCATTTCTGGATGGTTTTCGGTATCCGTCCGGGATCCCGTCTTGGTCATTTCGGGACTTTTTCTCGACTTATACGGGATCATTTGGGGACCCTTTCGGCATCATATCTGGATGCTTTTCGGTATCCGTCCGGGAACCCGTCGGGGTCATTTCGGGACTTTTGCTCGACTAATACGGGATCATTTGGGGACGCTTTCGGCATCATTTCTGAATGGTTTTCGGGATCCGTCCGGGAAACCGTCGGGGCCATTTCGGGACTATTTCGGGATCATTTGGGGTACCTTCCGGCATCATTTCTAGATGGTTTTCGAGATCCGTCCGGGATACCGTCAGGGTCATTACGGTACTATTTCGGGATCATTTGAGATACCTTCCGGCACCATTTCTAGATGGTTTACGGGATCCGTTCGGGATCCCGTCAGGTTCATTACAGAACTATTTCGGGATCCTTTGGGGTACTTTCCGGCATCATTTCTATATGGTTTTGAGGATCCGTCCGGGATCCCGTCGGGGTCATTTCGGGAATTTTTCTCGACTAATACGGGATCATTTGGGGACACTTTCGGCATCATTTCTGGATGGTTTTCGGGATCCGTCCGGTATCCCGTCGGGGTCATTTCGGGACTATTTCGGGATCATTTGAGGTACCTTCCGGCACCATTTCTAGATGGTTTTAGGGATCCGTCCGGTATCCCGTCAGGGTCATTTCGGGACTATTTCGGGATACCTTCCGGCATTATTTCTGAATAGTTTTCGGGATACATCCGGGATCCCGACGGGGTCAATTCAGGACTTTTTCTCGACTAATACGGGATGATTTGGGGACCCTTTCGGAATTATTTCTGGATGGTTTTCGGGATCCGTACGGGATCCTGCCAGGGTCATTTCGGGACTATTTCGGGATCATTTGGGGTACATTCCGGCATCATTTCTATATGGTTTTGAGGATCCATCCGGGATCCCGACGGGGTCAATTCAGGACTTTCTCGACTAATACGGGATGATTTGAGGACCCTTTCGGCATCATTTCTGGATGGTTTTCGGGATCCGTACGGGATCCTGCCAGGGTCATTTCGGGACTATTTGGGGATCATTTGGGGTACCTTCCGGCATCATTTCTATATGATTTTGAGGATCCGTCCGGGATCCCGTCGGGGTTATTTCGAGACTTTTTATCGACTGGTATCGGATCATTTGGGGACCCTTTCGGCATAATTTCTGGATGGGTTTCGGTAATTTCAGGACTATTAGGGGATCATTTGAGGACATTCCGGCATCATTTCTGGATAGTTTTCGGAATCCGTCGGGGATCTTGACGGGGTCATTTCGGGATCATTTCTGCATAGTTTCCGGGGTTCGTCCGAGATACCGTCGGGGTAATTTCGGGACTTTTTCTCGACTAATACGGGATCATTTGGGGTCCCTTCCAGCATCATTTCTGGATGGATTTCGGTATCCGTCGGGGATCCCGACTTGGCCATTTCGGGACTTTTTCTCTAAAAATACGGGATTATTTGGGGACCCTTTCGGCATCTGTCCGGGATTCGCGTGGCATCATTTCGGGACTCTTAGGGGATCATTTGAGGACCTCTCCGGCATCATTTCTGCATAGTTTCCTGGATCCGTCGGGGCTCTCGACGGGGTAATTTCGGGACTATTTCCGCATCATTTGGGGTACCTACCGGGATCACATCTGGTTGGTTTTTGGTATCCGTCCGGGATCCCGTCAGGGAAATTTCGGGACAATTAGGGGATCATTTGAAGACCTTTCCGGCATCATTTCTGCATAATTTCCGGGATCCGTCGGGGATCTCGACGGGGTCATTTCGGGATCATTTCTGCATAGTTTCCAGGGTTCGTCCGAGATACCGTCGGGGTAATTTCGGGACTTTTTTCGACTAATACGGGATCATTTGGGGTCCCTTCCAGCATCATTTCTGGATGGATTTCGGTATCCGTCGGGGATCCCGACTTGGCCATTTCGGGACTTTTTCTCTAAAAATACGGGATTATTTGGGGACCCTTTCGGCATCTGTCCGGGATTCGCGTGGCATCATTTCGGGACTCTTAGGGGATCATTTGAGGACCTCTCCGGCATCATTTCTGCATAGTTTCCTGGATCCGTCGGGGCTCTCGACGGGGTAATTTCGGGACTATTTACGCATCATTTGGGGTACCTACCGGAATCACATCTGGATGGTTTTTGGTATCCGTCCGGGATCCCGTCGCAATCATTTCGGGAATTTTTCGGGATCACTTGGGGTACCTACCGGCATCATTTCTGCATGGTTTTCGGTATCCGTCCGGGATCCCTCCAGGGTCATTTCGGGATTTTTTCGGGATCATTTGGGGTACCTACCGGCATCATTTCTGGATGGTTTTCGGGATACCGTCGGGGTAATTTCAGGGCATCATTTCTGGATGGTTTTAGGGATCCGTCCTGGATCCCGACGGGGTCATTTTGGGACTATTTCGGGATCATTTTGGGGTACCTACCGGCATCATTTCTAGATGGTTTTCGGTATCCGTCCAGGATCCCGTCGGGGCCATTTCGGGACTTTTTCGGGATTTTTTAGGGTCTCTTCCGGCATCATTTCTGGATGGCTTTCGGGATTCGTCCGGGATCCCGCCGGGGTCATTTCGGAACTTTTTCTCGACTAATACGGGATCATTTGGGGACCCTTTCAGCATCATTTCTGGATTGTTTTAGGGATTCGTCCGGGATTCCGTCGGGGTCAATTCGGGGCTTTTTCTCAACTAATACGGGATAATTTGGGGACCCTTTCGGCATCATTTCTGGATGGTTTTCGGGATCCGTCCGGAATTCCGTCAGGGTGATTTCGAGACTATTAGGGGATCATTTGAAGACCTTTCCGGCATCTTTTGTGGATAGTGTTGGGGATCCGTTCGGGATCCCGTTGGGGTAATTTCGGGACTATTTCTGGATCATTTGGTGCACCTTCCGGCATCATTTATACATGGTTTTCGGGATCCGTCCGTTATCCCGTCGTGGTAATTTCGGGACTTTTTCTCGAATAATACGGGATAATTTAGGAACCATTTCGGCTTCATTTCTGGATGATTTTCGGAATCCGTCAGGGATCCCGTGAGGGTCATTTCGAGACTATTAGGGGATCATTTGAGGACCTTTCCGGCATCCTATCTGGATGGTTTTCGGTATCCGTCCGGGATCCCGTCGGGGTCATTTCGCGCCTTTTTCGGGATCATTTGGGGTCCCTTCCGGCATCAGTTTTGGACGGTTTTCGAGATTCGGCCGGGACCAGCCGGGTTCACTTTAGGACTTCTTCCGGATCATTTGGTGTACCTTCCGGCATCATTTCTAGATGGTTTTCGGGATCCCGTCGGGGTTCTTTCTGGACTTTTTCTCAATTAATTCGTGATCATTTGCAGACCTTTCCGGAATCATTTCTGGATGGTTTTCGGGATCCGTTCGGGATCCCAGCAGGGTAATTTCGGGACTATTAGGGGATCATTTGGGGACCTTTCCGGCATCATTTCTGGATAGTTTTCGCGATCCGTTCGGGATCCCATAGGGGTCATTTCGGGACTATTTCGGGATCATTTTGGGGTACCTTCCGGCATCATATCTAGATAGTTTTCTGGATCCCGTCGGGGTCACTTCGGGACTTTTTATCGACTGATACGGGCTCAAATGGGAACCCTTTCGGCATCTTTTCTGCATAGTCTGCGGGATCCGTCCGGGATCCCATAGGGGTCATTTCGGGACTATTTCGGGATCATTTGTGGAACTTTCCGGCATCATTTCTGGATAGTTTTCGGGATCCGTCCGGGATCCCGTCGGGATCATTTCGGGACTTTTTCGGGGCTATTTCGGGATCATTTGGGGTATTTTCCGACATCATTTCAGTATGGTTTTCGGGATCCATCCGGGATTCCGTCGGGGCTATTTCGGGATCATTTGGTGTCCCTTCCGGCATAATTTCTGGAAGGGTTGCGGGATCCGTCAGGAATCCCGTCGGTGTCACTCCTGTACTTTTTCGGAACTAATACGGGATGATTTGGTGAGCCTTTCGGTATCATTTCTGGATGGTTTTCGGGATCTGTACGGGAACCCATAAGGTAATTTCGGGACTTTTTCGGGACTATTTCTGAATCATTTTGGGACCCCTCCTGGTTAATTTCTGGATGATTTTCGGGATCTGTCCTGGAATTTTAGTATCATCTTGGGACCCTACCGGAATCATTTTAGGTCTCTTCGCAACCGGTAGTTCAGCACACATGCCTTTTTAAATTATGAGCTTTTATGGCCGTGGATTTGCTGCTAATTATTCGTAATTAAAATTGGGTATGTTTTATCTTCAATCTAACACAGCTTTTTCGTTCTATAATCGTGTAAGGAACTGTTATAACTATAATTACACATTTTGTAATATTTTAACCAACTAAATACCCAAAAAAGCAACACTATTTTCGTCTAAAAAATTCTCTTTGGTTTTAGCTAATTGTAGTTTCACTCCTTTGTTCTATGAGTAGTAATTCTTTCACCCCTTTACTATCAGTTAATTTAATTTAAAAACAAAATGTATTTTTTTAATTCGAAAAACCTGTATTGTACTATTCATGAAAGCGTGCCTTTCAGCTTATCTTCTCATTTAGTTCTTTTTTTTTTACTAAATTACAAAAATAAAATACATTAGACAAAAATAATTTTTAAACAGATAACTTGATAAGCAGGCTAACGTGAATAGCACATATATTTTATTTTCTCCTTGCGGACGGGGCCGCGGGTAAAGGCTAGTAATAAATAATCTAATAAATTGGAACAATTAAATGTTGTGCAAACATTTTGTGCATGCTGATAATCATCGATACTACACGATTCATTTGATAATTTATTAAAAAAATGTGAACGATCAGGTAGTTGTGTTTCGTTGAGACGTTCTTCTGAATCTAAGTAGTCATATGGAAAAATACCTTTACGTTTCATTAAATCAAAGTGATGATCGTTGGGGAAATAAGACCTTGTTATTTCTAAATCAATATTACTTAAATTCTTAGCTAAACTGTCTAAGCTGGAAGGCATGAATCGAAATGAATCTAAAAACCTAAGTTCAATGGTATCTTTATTATTAACATATATTCTCTTTGATATTGAAATATACAACTCTTTGTTTAAGGGAATGATATTTATATCCCCCTCTACAGATGACAACTCTTTAATAAATAAATGACAATCATATTTAGATAAATTATGGAAAAATATTGGAATAAAATTTGCTATCTGATATTCTAAATTACATTTATTATGTGTATAAAGCAATATGAGCAAAGCTCGCTAATTAAATACATATGATCATGTTGATATAATAGTAACAGCGGAAGTATTAAAAACAAATACTGTAAAAATCCGAACAAATGTTACTAAGCTTTCAAAAGCGCGCCTAAAAATCATATCCACGCCATTAGGAATAAACTACATACAGAGTGTGTGTGCCTACATGGTGATCAAAAGGAATATAAACAAACAAGGCAACTCTTAGAGACCAATTGTACAGCGAACAACGGAACATTCATATGGCGTAGCAGCTAAAGGCTTGCACTGATATGAATGTTGGAGATTCGAGTTCAACGCTCAGCTCCCGAAAAGATAGCTGATGAAGAAGTGAAATTCAGAAACATGTCCTAGTAACCATCGCCGTTTGTAAACTTACAATTTTTCTCTAATATCAATTACATAATGGCTTTCATTGAAATCATCACTGTATAAAGAAATAAGATTAATGTGATGTGATTTTTCTTCTTTTGTTAAATAATAGGGTCCTAATACCAAATTGTCTTCTATACCAAACACATTTACATTAATATCTGGATTATTTCATTCAAATATTTCCATATCTTTTATTTGTAATGGGAAATTTAAATTTTCAAAATTGACTACTTTATCATTAATTAAAGTTATAATGGAATCTTGGATATTTCTAATGTGATATGAAGAACACCTTTGTCCATGTTTTGAGGGTTGGTAAAGAGATGAAATTATGGCCCACTTAAAGCAATATATATCATTGTTAACAATATTAGTACAAGCTTTTTTATCTGCTATTACTTTTGGTAGTGGTATATATAATGAGCTTCTAATTGGTTGATATTTATTTATGTTTACTTGTAGATGGATAATTTCACTTAGACTCCAACCACTATCTCGCTCTTCAAATGTTTTCATTTTTTCAATCAATTTACTAAACTTTTCCTTAATTATGTCACCAACATTATTGTTCTCCATAAATGCTTCAGTCATTTGTGTTGTGGTGTGACATTATAGCGAATTCTTCAATATTTTCTTTTATTTGAATATATTTACAAAATAACTCCAAGTTAAATTTGATGTTTTCATACTTTTCTATAGATTTCTGTAAAAGTGCAGATAATTCGTTAAAATGTTTTTCAAAAAAATGTTCAACAATTAAATCATTGTGTTGATCGTTTTCCAAAACGTATGTCTCAATACGATTATTAAACATAGCGTTAATACATTTAACATTACTATTTACATTATACATACAATTCTTTTTATGCATATTTGTTCTCAAGTGTGCTGACCATACATTTTGTTTCACTTGAATTTTACACTGCTCACAAAAAATAGCGGGTTTTTTTATAACTTGATATTTCATTGCAATATGTCTAACTAAACTCCTCTTCCGAGTATATATCTTTTGACAAGAGCTACACGAATACATTTTTTTATTAATTGGCTTTTTCGAGCCTTTTTCCTTTGAAATTGCTTTTAAATCCTTAAGAGCTTGATTTATAATGTGGAATATGCCTACAATAAGCAACGGTGTTAAAGAAGTAACGATGTATAAGTATTAAAGTTTATTACTGTTTACTAGAAGTGATCCTGGTTAAACACGGCTGAAAATCCTTATAAATGTTTATCCGTGAAATATAGATGAGTGCTGAGCGGCTTTAAACAATTTACTACATTTTTTTTACCGGAAAGATGTACAATTTATATGCACTGAGACAAGTAGCTCTTATCTAAATGTATGTATATGGATGGGTATGTCTCTGTCGGTATGTATTTTGTGGTTTGTTGATATATATATATATATATATATATATATATATTAGGCCGGGTCGATTTGTGGGGAGGCAAAAAAATCGCCCATTGCTCTGTGAAAATCATATTCTAGGGATCAAAATAAGAAACTTTGCCGAAGGAACCATACCTCTAAAACGAATTCTGATGTCCCCCAATTTGGGTCGAACTTTTGGGTAGGGGCAAATTTTGAAAAATCCCACTTTGACCCATTTAGAGTGCTCCAATCGAGTCCAAATGTATGACCGACCCCCACTAACTTTGGAGGCCCGATCCACCGATGCCAGTGGCACACCCGCGGGAACCCCCCTGGGGGTTCACCATACAAACATTTCAAAAAATCGTCGGTTTTGCACTTTACATGAAAAAATCAGTTAAATGGCTATGTGGTAATAAGGCCAATTGACCTTATGGCCGTTGACCTTATGTCACCACACCATCACATTAATGCATTGTCATCGGTTCTTTACGATTTGCAATTGTGTCACAGTGATACCTTCATTTTTTTAAACGGTTGAATAAAAAACCCACACAACTATGTTTACGACATGCAAATGCATCACAGTGATGCCTTGATTTTAAAAGGGTTGTAAAGACGCTAATTTCTAATAATTTTTTTTAATTTCTTTTCTATTACTAAGTTAAATTCATTTTTAGCACGCTTTTATTAACTTGGCCTGTATGTAACGGAATCTTTGAGCTTAATTTTCACCGGTTTCTAGAAGTCTGATTAATTTGAAACTTTGCATACGTATCAAGGACCGATGACAATGCATTAATGTGATGGTGTGGTGACATAAGGTCAACGGCCATAAGGTTAATTGGCCTTATCACCACTTTGAATGGCGATAAGTTTGATTGCAACTTTGCACACCTATCAAGGCTCGATGACAATCCATTAATGTGATGGTGTGGTGACATAAGGTCAACGGCCATAAGGTCAATTGGCCTTATTACCACATAGCCATTTAGCTGATTTTTTCATGTAAAGTGCAAAACCGGCGATTTTTTGAAATGTTTGTATGGTGAAGCCCCAGAGGGGTCCAGGGGGTGTGCCACTGGCAACGGTGGGTCGGGCCTCCAAAGTTAGTGGGGTCGGTCATACATTTGGACTCCATTGGAGCACTCTAAATGGGTTAAAGTGGGATTTTTCGAAATTTACCCCTACCCAAAAGTTCGACCCAAATTGGGGGACATCAGAATTCGTTTTAGAGGTATGGTTTCTTCGGCAAAGTTTCTTATTTTGATCCCTAGAATACGATTTTCACAGAGCAAGGAGCGATTTTTAAATCGACGCACCCTAATATATATATATATAATTTATACGGTGTCATGTTTACGGACCCCAAATGGTTGTAATCAGTATGATAACAATTTCTACTGTTCGAGGAGATATAAATATGAATTTTAGAGTGTAATGAGCTATTTGTAATTATATGTTTATGGAAATAACATTAACGTAGAGCAATGGATTCTGAAAATTATATAAACTTTTATGACGAACAACAATTGTTTAATAATGACTTTTTCCGGTCAATTTATTTATAGAAGTAAATTTTGGTTAGGCTTTTGACGAATGTATTTTAGATGCAAAATAAAAACTTTATTTCATCTTTCTACCCGACGTTTCGCTAGTCTCTCTAGCTTCGTCAGGGGGATATCTATTTATTTAGGAAAACAACAAAACATTAAAGCATGTGGTAAAAACCGAAATGAAAACTAATATTACATTACATTTTTATATATACACATGAATACATGATAAATATCACAAATCACAAATAAACACGTAACACCCTAATAAAACATTTATCACACTTACATATTTATATTGTTTTAAATGTTATATTATTCTAAAAAATATTATTTGTACCATTCTATAGTGGTATCATTGTCATACTAAACCATTGTAAACTTTACCAAGTAACGCAACTAACAGCTGATCGCTCAAAATTTTGTTCACACACACAAACATCACTAATGGCCATATTACGGAAATCTTAGGGAAATTGAAGTTGAATTTTTAAACAGACATATAATGTTATAATTTTGGAATATATAGCATCTAGGACACCTTAATTGCAGTAATTGAGAGAAAATGTTTGCTTATACTCAAGTATTTAATTATTTTTTCTAAATTTATCTTTAATATTGATCCAATGATTGATCCATTGCAACTCTGGTCTTCCTACTGTTCTTCATTCCACTCCATTCGAGTGCCTATTTTCACGGCCTGCGAGTGCCTTCCACTCTATTCGCAACATAACCTCGAATTAAGCTGCCAAACTATATAGCAAACAATGTACTAAACTAATAAATTTGACTATAGACATAAAGTGTAGGCAGCGGCGACGTCATCGGTATCTTCCTTTTTATTTATTGTTTTGTCTCTATTTTGTAAAATTCTTAAGCTTTCCAATGTAAGTCTGGTTTTTCCTTGTTTGTTTTTATCAAGTATTCGTATATTCGCTAAATCAGCTGTATGGTCGTTTTCTGTTGTGTGCTGTGATAATGCTGTGCTTTTCTTCTTTTTCTTTATATCAGCTGTATGTCCGGTTATGCGGCAGTTACCCACCGACGTGTGCCGTACGTACGGACGTTTGTCGTACGAAACACGTTTGACCGAACCCTCAAGCCCGTAGGAGTCAATGTACATGTACATAACATATTTGTGTGTGTATTGTTTACAGCAGAGCACTGTTGCCATTGACCAGTTTGCATGCATGCTTATGCAAACATCAACTTTTGGAATTGCAATTTTTCATGGTGCAAATGGCAGAAACAAATACTGAATAACAATTTCTAGCTCATTTACTTGTAACCTCCAATAATTTTAGGATATTTCATCAAAATTTTAAACAATCATTAGGCCTTTTTGTCTAATAACTGCAATTGGTCCAAACATAGCACACAAACGTTTACTAGGCAACTCTGTCTTGTGAGAGAGCGATCAGCTGACACGTTCTTACGGAAAAAATCAAAATTGTTTTGATTTCTACTTTCCGGGCTACGTACGTACGGGCGTTGCACGTCGGCGAGTTTTCGTTTACATTGCACACTCATAAGATAGGTCGCCGACGTGCAACGCCCGTACGTACGTAGCCCGGAACGTAGAAATCAAAACAATTTTGATTTTTTCGTTATGAACGTGTCAGCTGATCGCTCTCTCACTAGACAGAGTTGCCTAGTAAACTTTTGTGCGCTAATTTTTGACCGTTTGCAATTTTATGCAAAAACACCTAATTAAAGTTTGAAAAATTGTGAAAATAATTCGAAATAATTATGTAAAAGTGTTGATTATAAATATGTAATCTATTTATACTTATTTAATATGTATTCCGGCCTTTTACAATATCAAAAATTAAATTGGAAAAAGTTGATGTTTCCATAAGCATGCATGCAAACTGGCCAATGGCAGCAGTGCTTTGTTGTAAACAATACACACACAAATATGTTATGTACATGTACACAGACGCATACATTGATTCCTACGGGCTTGAGAGTTCGGTCAAACGTGCTTCGTACGACAAACGTCCGTACGTACGGCACACGTCGGTGGGTAACTGCCGCATTAGTCGAACTTGTAACGCCCGTTTCGTCTGACCGATGTATATTTTGTTGCAGTCTTCGTTTTCATTGCCTTTGCATGTTATTTCGTAGATTACATTGCTATGCTGTAGTTTTTCAATAGGGCTTTTTGTTCTTGTGAATATCGTCGATAATGTTTGGTTTGATTTGTAGGCTAGTGATACTTTCAGTTTGTTTTTGGTGAGTGCTTTGCTAAAGTTTTCTGTGAGTTTCGGTATGTATGTTACACTGAAATATTGTTTTGTTTCTGCCTCTTCTCGTGTTGATTTACTTTGTTGGCTGTTTATTTCAATTACTTTTTGTTCAGTCAGACTTTTTATTAGGGTGCTCGGATAATTGTTATTTCTTAAAATTTCGTTCATTTTACTAATATTTTTGTTCCAAAATTGTTTGTCGCTTATTGTTAGCACCTTGTTAGTAAAATTTTTTGCCGTATTAATTTTATATTTTAGGGGCTGTGAAGAATGAAAATTGATGAGACGGTCGGATGATAATGGTTTTGTATACGAATCAATTAGGGTTCCTTTGTTGTTATGTATTCTTATGTCCAGAAAGGGAATGGTACGATCCTTTTCCATTTCGTACGTGAATTGAATGTTTTTGTGGTAGCTGTTGAGGGCATTTCAAATTTGTTCCAAATCATTTTGTTTTACTATCGCGAAGATATCGTCCACATATTTGACTAGAAATTTAATACTGATGTTAAGATTTTGCTTAAGTGCCTTAAGTGTGTTGTCAACTAAATCATCCATAATTATGTCAGCTATTGTCGTGGAAAGTGGGTTGCCCATTGGCATACCAAACGTTTGTGTATAGTTTGTATTATTGTGCATAAAATAGTTATTTTCTAATAGACAAAATTTCAGTATGTCATGAAACTTAATTTGGTCCCATTTGCTCATGATTATGTTTATGGCTAGATTGGTGGGAATGTTTGTGAACAGGGACACTACATCAAAGGACATTGTTTAATTTTGTGATCGATCAAGAGGAATTCGATAAGGTGTTAAAAAGTTTTTATGAAGACGAATTTGATAAGCAGCTTCAAAAACTAGAAGAGCCCATACAATCCCTACAAAGTACAACTGAAGTGGAACCACATATATTAAATAAGGGTAGGAGGAAACAGCCTTCAAAAATAATACTAGCAGAAGAATTTGATGAGCAGCTTCAAAAACTAGAAGAGCCCATACAATCCCTGCAAAGTACAACTGAAGTGGAGCCGCATATATTAAATTTGATAAGCAGAATAAGCGCAAGAGAAAACAACCTTCAAAGATAAAACTAGCTGAAGGTTCTATACAAAAAGTCATCCAACCAAAAGATATACCCAAGAATGTAAATAATTGTATTGATTCTTGCAAGCCAACAGTAGCAATTGTTCCTATAACTGCAATATTATATACTAAAGGGTTACTAAATGTTGAAAAAATTAATTTAAATGATAAGATGGAAAAAATTCCCTCATTTGAAGTTAATTTTAAAAATGATGTAGATATTCAAAAATTAAAGTTTTTAATACAACAGTGGTTCGATGACCAAATTAAAGCAGATGATATTGATTTGGGATGCGCTGGAACTTCAACTAAAAAACATAATGTTAGTTGTGATATTGAGTGGATCTCTGAAGATAAACTTCTTAATGAGGTTTTAGGAATTGTATACAAAAACAAAGGTATCGGTGGTTTTGCTCGTATTAGACACAAGACAAAAAGTTTATATGGATTCATAAAATTTAGTCAAAACAAATGTTTTATTTATAAATGTACAAATATTTTAAATTTGAAATAATATATTTTATGTGAATATATAAAAAAATAGAAATAAAAAATATTTAAAACAATATCGTTTCTTTTATTACTACACAATCATCAAAATTTACAGCAACAAGAAATTTTGTGGCATATGCAGCCCAACGTGCATCTCACTTAAATGCTAATATATTGACTTCAAATTCTCCATATCTTGCCTCCTTTTTAAATTTTCTAGGAGTTCCATAAGTTTTAAAATGAAAATGATATTCCATCAGTTCTGTAAGTAGTTGTTGTATAAAACTTTCACAAAGTCTTTGTAAATCAAATATCCAAGTATTGTTATTCCTCCATTGCTTTCTGATGCAATTCCTTCGCACTTGTTCACTCAACCCTCTATTTAAAAAAGGAGACAAAATTCCAATTCCTTCAGAAGTAATGCAATCCACAACAATAACATCATCATCTTCACATGAAAAATTAAATGCTGAACTAGGCATTTTAATTATACAAAAAATGGATTTTAATGATGAACTTTTAGCAATTGTGTTAGAAAAATTAATAAAAATGTATGCATTCAATTAAATGTTTTTATGAATTTCCCAACAATTATGTCATGTTTAAGGAGCCCAAATGGTTGTAATGAATGTGAGAACATGTTTTATTGAAATATAAAACAAAAAAATCATTAGTTCAATATTAAGATAACCTTTAGTTAAGAAATTCTCACATGCATATATATGGTCCAGCATCAGCATGTGTACACAAACTTACAATCAAACAATCATATGTGTAAGTATGTACATACAAACTTATACCCTAATAAAAAGACAAATAATATGTTCAATCTGCCCCTGATCGGGTTTCTATGTTTTATACTTAGGGAAAATTCTGATAACGAATTTAATTAAATGAAATACAGCATGAAGTTTTATTTACATATATACATATAAATATGTTTCAATGTTGTACGGTTGAGGTTTCTTATCGGTGTGGTTTAATAAAATTCCAATGTACAATGTAATGGGGGTTGGGGTTGGTGGTTGGTGGTTGGGGGGTTGGGGTTGGGGTTGGGATTGGGCGGTACTACAGGTGTCCAACTGCTACTTTTTGTTGACGAGAAAAAAGGCGGGTGGTAGGGGGGATTGGGGAGCAGTCGCTCGATTAGAAATCTATGGGACTCTTTAAAACGGCTCGGGTGAAGCCTAGGACTCATTAGAAATATGAGGGAACATTTAAAAATTTGCGGCCCTTTAAAAATGTAGGGCCCCCCATTTAACGATCCTCATTTTTTTACTCAAAAGATGTTCAACTTATATACATTGAGACATGTAGCCCTTATCTAAATGTATGTATATGGATGGGTGTGTCTGTGGCGGTATGTATTTTGCGGTTTGTTGATATATATATATATATATATATATATATATATATTATGATCTTTTATGATCTATTCCTTTATTTTACTTCGATATCGCAAGCAACGCGTTGGCTGGGCTTCTTCTCTTCTTTTTACATATTGTTACGAATATTAGCAAAACTGAGGAGTGCTGCCATCTCCAGACCGATGCTAAGCAGTGACGTGAATTCACATCAATAATTCAATCATTATGTATCTACATAAACGAATCAATAATTGCGTCTACACATATGTACACATTCCGACGAACAACATTTACATACAAGGCAGCGAGAGATGAGATGTCACACACCGATGAATTTACTTATACGCTTATGTGTGTGCGGGAGACTGGAAACTACAAACACATGCATATATCTTATCTGAGTTGTCACAAGAGAGAGCAATAATTTGTGCACGTAGTTGTGGCTGGCGATTTTGTAGCCGAAACAACTAGTAAGTTCTGGAAATCGAAGAGCCTAGAAGTATGCAGCGTAAACTATAAAAGCGGGGCAAGCGAGTAAGAAGTAATTCAGTTTCATTTGAGTTGTCAAGCAGTTGCGATTAAGACGATATCTAGCGAGCAATAGCAGTATTATTTTGAATAGTAGAGTTTCATTGAGCTATCAATCAGTGTGGTTATTAAGCAAGCTATTCGTTGCGCAGTTTGAGTGTTATTGTGAAGTACTTTAATAAAGGCCATTTTTCCATCATTCAATATTGGAGTTATTTATTCAACAGTTTAGTGATTCGAACTTAGCAGAGGATTGCAAATAAGAGGATTTGCAGCAAATTCGTTACAATTGGTGTAAGAAGAGGAATTGTTGAATAAATTCCAGAGGACAACAAGGACATGGCAAAGTTCAGTGAATTAAAGATCCAGCAACTAAAGAAGGAGTTGGAGAACCGTGCGTAGAATACAAGCGGCGTTAAACACGAACTTCAGGCACGGCTAAGAGAGGCAATGGAAGCAGAAGGAATTGATGTGGAAGAGTATGTCTTTCATCTTGATGGCGAGGAGACAACAAAAATTTAAGAGAAAAACGAAACATTCCAGACGGTTACCAGCACAGACTTGAACATGATATTGGCTGCAATATCTGCACAAACATCGACAGTAGCATCGATGTCGTCACAAATGTCATCACAACTGGAAGAGCAGAAGACATATATGGCATCACAACTGGAAGAACAGAAAACGTATATGTCATCCCAACTGGAATCCCAGGAGAACCGTATAACATCCAAGATGGAAGAACAGAAGTCACGTATTGCAGAAATGTCGGCAGAAATAACATCGAAAATTGAAGCACAAGAAACGCGTATTTCACAAATTTCAGCACAGATATCATCTCAGATCTCCACACAACTAGAAGAGCAGGAAGTCCGTATATCATCTAAACTGGAAGCGCATATGGAAGAAAAACTAACCCAGTTTCATGAAGGCTTCAGTGGTCGACAGGATAAAATCGAGGCCGAGGTGGATGCTTTGAGAGGACGTATCGAGCAGTTACAACTAAATCGTCCAGCAGTTTCAGCGAGTAATCCAAAGGTAAAAACACCATCCTTTGACGGTTCTGTTCCTTTTCAGGTCTTTAAGCTACAGTTTGAGAAGACCGCAGCAGTGAACCAATGGAATGCTGAAGATAAAGTTGCAGCTCTGTTCGTGGCACTGAAAGGGCCTGCCGCGGAAATCTTACAGACCATCCCAGAGTACGAGCGGAACCATTACGAAACATTGATGAGCGCTTTAGAGAGACGTTACGGAAGCGAACACAGGAAACAGATATTTCAAATAGAATTGCAAAACCGCTACCAAAAAGCTAACGAGACTTTGCAGGAGTTTGCTTCGGACATTGAAAGATTGGCTCATCTTGCAAATGCGGATACACCCGTAGAATACATGGAAAGAGTGAAGATTCAGAGCTTTATAAATGGCATACGGGACGTAGAAACGAAGCGAGCCACATACGCGAACCCAAAGCAAACATTTTCTGAAACGGTATCCCATGCATTGACTCAGGAAACGGCGTCATTATTGAGTAAACCAGCATACAAAGCTCATCGTGTGGAAGTAGAAAGGCCAGAGTGGGTAGACGCAATATTGGAGGCACTGAAAGGATCGCAAAAGCGAAGTGAAAAAGTTATCAAATGCTTCAAATGCGGGAAGTCCGGTCACATAGCACGTCATTGCGATCTTGGTCTTAATAGTTCCAACAATGTGGGTGGCCGTAAACGCAAAGCTGGAGGAGATGAGCAAGAGCGAGTAAGAGGTAGAGAGCTAGATCCAGCTATTGAATGCCCTGTGATATCTGTGTCGCAAATTGGAAGGAAATCAAGCAGTCTTACCGTCAGAGGGAATGTGGATGGCAAAGAACGAATACTGACTGCAGATACGGGCGCATCTCATTCCTTGATCCGATCTGACTTAGTCAACAGGAGAGTAAAACCGTTACCTGGAGCAAAGTTGCGTACGGTCACTGGCGAGTATAACCAAGTTCAGGGAGAAGTGATATGTGAAGTATTGATTGGGAAGGTCATGGTCCTACACAAATTTGTTGTGGCGGAGATTGTTGATGAAGTTATATTGGGAGTGGATTTCTTGGTTGACCATGACATCAAGATCGATATGCAGAGAAGGGTGATGCGTTATGAGAACCAAGATGTGCCACTTAACTTTAGTTTGGAAAAAGGGTTCAGCAGTAATCGGGTACTGGTGGAGAAGACTCGACGAAGGCCACGAAATTCAAAGGTAAAGGTTGATGGAACAAATGGGCCAAACAAATCAAAACCGAAGGTACCTGTGAGAGAAATACTGGCATTAAAAAGCCCTAACGGACGTACTAAAACCAAGAAAGAATGCAATGGTGGTTTCAAGCCAAGGCACACTACTGTTGTGAAGCGTCGGAACGATACTTATTATGCAAAGGAAATCCATCCAGCGCAAGCTCTGCGAAGTAATTCTTCATTGGCCAAGAAACAGATTGCGAGGGAACGATCCAGAATAATGAGTAGTAAGATGGAACACAGGTACGACAGGGAAAATAATTCGGAAGGTTTCCGGAATGGAGATTTGGTACTGTTAAACAACCCTCACCGGCGGAAAGGTGTTCCAGCCCAATTTCGGTGCAGTTGGGAAGGCCCGTACAAAGTTGTGAAGAAGATCAGTGATACCATCTACCGCATACAAACCACTGGGAAACCACGGATTAGAAGGGTGGTACATTTGGAGATGCTATAGCCGTTTAGATTGGGAGATTTGTCTGATCGGGACGATCAGACTTAGGTGGAGGGCAGTGTTACGAATATTAGCAAAACTGAGGAGTGCTGCCATCTCCAGACCGATGCTAAGCAGTGACGTGAATTCACATCAATAATTCAATCATTATGTATCTACATAAACGAATCAATAATTGCGTCTACACATATGTACACATTCCGACGAACAACATTTACATACAAGGCAGCGAGAGATGAGATGTCACACACCGATGAATTTACTTATACGCTTATGTGTGTGCGGGAGACTGGAAACTACAAACACATGCATATATCTTATCTGAGTTGTCACAAGAGAGAGCAATAATTTGTGCACGTAGTTGTGGCTGGCGATTTTGTAGCCGAAACAACTAGTAAGTTCTGGAAATCGAAGAGCCTAGAAGTATGCAGCGTAAACTATAAAAGCGGGGCAAGCGAGTAAGAAGTAATTCAGTTTCATTTGAGTTGTCAAGCAGTTGCGATTAAGACGATATCTAGCGAGCAATATCAGTATTATTTTGAATAGTAGAGTTTCATTGAGCTATCAATCAGTGTGGTTATTAAGCAAGCTATTCGTTGCGCAGTTTGAGTGTTATTGTGAAGTACTTTAATAAAGGCCATTTTTCCATCATTCAATATTGGAGTTATTTATTCAACAGTTCAGTGATTCGAACTTAGCAGAGGATTGCAAATAAGAGGATTTGCAGCAAATTCGTTACAATATATTCGGAGCCGGAAGTCACCAAACCCTGCTCGACACTTCGTGCTGCCAGATTACTATAATTACATTCAGATAACTTATTCTATTACAGCTCGGTCAACCTGACAATCAATCGACCTCGATTGATCCATACAATCCTTAATTTCATCCAAATATTCATAATCAGTACAATCACTTACAATTTCTTCTTCTAAATACTCATAATCTGTACAATAATCATTTGACATAGAGTCATCAGGACTATCAATGTTGCCTTCCAAATCCACACCTTGATCAGGCTCTAACCACTTCTTCATGCGACTTGAATCAATTACATTATTGTATGGTATTTGAGTAACTTGACAATTTTCAATATCTTTAACTACATATCGGTCACAACCCAACTGCTTATGCACTACATATGGACCTTTATACTTAGGGATTAGTTTCTTATTTTTACCCACAGTAGTGTCCACATTTTTTATTACCACCAAATCCCCTATTTTAAATTCTCGTGGCGGTTTATGACTTCGTTCGAAATTGCTCTGATTATGCAACTGAGATTTTTGAATGTTAATATCAGCCTCATTTCTCAACACTTCTAAATTTTCAATGGGCTTAAAGTAAATTTCATGCAAGTATTCGGTTAATTCATCAATTTGCTCCCCCCTTTGTTCAACACCAAACATCATTTGGCTGGGAGTCTGCTTAGTTGTACAGTGTACAGTGTTATTTATTGCAAACTCCACCCTAGACAACTTCCTTCTCCAATCGGCATGACATATTGGGTCCCTTAGCTTCGATAAAATACTTTTTAACACCCTATTCACTCGTTCTACCTGGCCGTTCGATTGGGGTGAAGCTACTGCATTTAAAATATGACTCACGTTACATTCTTTACAGAAGTTCTCAAATTCATTGGAAGTAAATGCTGTTCCCCGATCACTTACGATTCTTCGTGGACGACTGTAATCTACAAAGTACTTTTTAAGTGCACATATACCCTCTTTGCAGCTTGGTCTAACCGCATATAACTCAGCAAACTTCGTAAACCCATCAACGATCACCAATACATGCCTTTGTTTCGATTTTACCGACTTCAATGGTCCAAAGTGGTCAATGTGTAATGCCCGGCCTTTTCGGAATACTGCAAAGATTTCGCTCTCTGTTGCTAGGCAAACTAGAATAATATATACACTTCAAGCAATTTCGTATAAATTTATTCAGCTTTCTCCTCATCAAAGGAAACCAATAATGCTTCTGTATTTGATTTGAGCACTTATCTATTCTTTTTTTTCCGTTTTAGGAATTGAATGTTCCAATTCCAATAAATGGCAAGAGGACTTTTAAATTGCCTCTTATATCGCCAGGTTAACAAACGTATAAGGGTAATATACTTGCAACATTTAGACGTGCATAAGCACTAACATATGTGGCAAAGTAAAAACCCGTAGCACAAATTTTCTCCTTGTAATTGCTAAATATATGGCTTGTTGCCATGTGCTTTTTCAAAATTTGCAATTCATCATGAATTATATTTTTACGTAAGTATGTATCATAAATTTTATTTTTTTTTATTTTCCAATCTCCAATATCACTTTATGATTGTATGATTCGAATCCAGTAATTTGTATAATCCGGTGAGTTTTAATATAATATGTACAAATGCTCTAATCCATTCAGTCGTGGTAATTATTTTTCGTTTATTTCATTTTTGTAAAAGTATTTTCGTCTTTTCAGGTGTTATATTTTATATTTATTTTTTAAAAAATCACGTCAGTTTTCTACATTTTAAACATTTGGAGCCCATGTGAAGAAGCTCAGGACGCATCATAAAAATTTCCAACTTTTGCCCAAGATTTATGGTTGTATAATTCAAATCCAGTAATTTGTATAATCCGGTGAGTTTTAATATAATATGTACAGATGCTCTAGTCCATTCAATTGTGGTAATTATTTTTCGTTTATTTCATTTTTGTAAAGTATTTTCGTCTTTTCAGGTGTTATATTTTATATTTATTCTGGTTATGTGTACATGACATGCAAATATGTGACCTCTCAACTAGTCCACCATTTGGTAATTTCAGTCTTTATTTTTAAATTGTTTTGTTTTAATAAGAAAATTTTTGTCATAAAATATTTTATATTATAACACGTTTATGTGGATTGATTATATGTACATTACTGTACATTTATGTTAGGTTTTTTTTTTCTCATTTTCGTTACAGTTATATGTTCCGTTTGTCCTCGGTGACATTATATATTTCCAAATCGGTATGTATGTACATAGCAAGATAGATTTATGTATATATAAATTTGCCTTGTTTTAAATTTATTATTTTAACATAATAATACTGATAAAATTTATTATATTGGATAATTGCCCGCTAGCAATTGTCCGTGTTTGACACTGAAAAGCGTATAAAACGAAGGTTTTATACATATATGTTTGCACTTCACATGTGGTTTATTTATTCCTTTGAATTTTTAGGCACGATAGCACCTGGATATTTTTAAACAATTTCGCAAAATGATGTTTAGATATATTTTGATTTAATGGTTTACTCCAAGTACGATAATATTTAATTTGATCTTTGCCACTTCGATTTCCGCACCATCCTCCATTTTGTTCTCAACCGCATGCATCACGTCCTATTTTTTGCACACCGTTGAGCTGTGGGGAAAAACGAACTTAACGCGACGACGTTACCATTGTAAATTTTACCAAGTAGCGCAACTAACAGCTGATCGGTGAAAATTCGCACATTCACACATTCAGTTTCAAACAAAAACTTTAGATTATTTAACTCAAATTTTAAAGTGAGATAATCCTTACGAATTTATGTATATAGAATATATAAGGCGTTTTTGTTGTTATTAAAACAATAGTTTTATTTATATTAAAGCTTTATCATTTTTTTTTTAACTTTGAAAAAACTCCGAACACCATTCCTTCATTATATGACATTCGACTGCCTAGTCCACTGCCTTCCACTCTATTCGCAACATAACCTCTATTTAAGCTGCCAAACTATATAGTAAACAATGGACGTTACAAACCGAAGTGCACTTATCATGGTTCAACTATATACAGGTTGGCTCATCTGTAAAGCAACAAAATATGTCTGTTCAAATTGTCAAAATCTGTGTATTGGTGTTGGTGCGAATGGTATGGAATGGAAACATAAAACTTAGCAGTTTTTGTATGTATAAGTAAAATGTTGCCAATGTGTTGGTTTCATTTTGAGTTTGCCATCTCTTTTTGACAATCCCTTCGACCATGCAATGACATAAATAAAATCAGCTGATGAGATGAGCCAACCTGTACATAATTGAACCATGGCACTTATCTATTCTATCTATTAGTTTAAGCTTCAGTTGAAGTTGACTTGCCACTTTGTTCAATAAAGGGCCAATTAAACTTCCTTAACCCTAACGCCATAGTCGTAACCATGCCTATATCCATAACATTTAGAACATTTATTTATTTAAATTTTTTCCTAGCACAACAATTTGGTAAATTATTTTACAGTGCTAGTCAGCAATTGTAAATAGTTAACTTTAAAATGAATTAATATGACAATAGAATTAACACCAAGTAATAAACAATACAACAACAATATTAGTAAAGATAAAAATAATACTTATACAAATATGATTATTAGACAATGTGGAAAAAGAAAAAAGGAAACAAGATGACGAGATAATACAATTTGTAGGGGTCCTATATTTAGTTTCATTAAAAAAAAATTTATTTTTGCCTTAGTTATATTTTACAACACAACTTTTGTGGTCTTATGCCCAATTTAGTATTTTGCTGACGATACCAATGTCGGTTGCGAGTGGCGAGCGTAGCTTTTCGAAACTGAAATTAATCAAAACGTACTTGCGTTCGGCCATGACTCAAGAAAGGCTTGTCGGTATAGCATTGCTATCAATAGAGCAGGAAATTGCGCAAAAATTAGATTTAAGTAAAATTATATCAACTTTCTCTGAGTTGAAGGCGCGGAAAATGAAGTTTTAGTAAACTCTAAGATAGTTAAAAATACTTTTGTGTGTTATATTTTCGTTCTTTTGTTGAAAAAAAAAAATATATTTAATATACAAAAGAAATATTTTTTTGTTTTATTTACACTAAGTTTGAATTTAATATTTCTGATCTCTAATTTTATGATCTCCAATTTCTTTCTATAAATACGGGAGAAAGGGGCCGCAAATAATAACTCGCCTAGGGCCCCAAGTTCTCTTGAGCCGGCCCTGTATGGAAGTAACGAAGAACTGCCGTCCAGAGGTTAGAAAGCGGTATCTTATGTGCGTGAGAAAAAGCATAGATCTCGATGAATTGAGAAACGTAAGCTTCCGATATAAATAATCACGTTCCATTGTATATATAATTTTGTGAAGGATAGTCAGTGTTTTAACTTTTAAAAGACTATGAAAAGAAATATTTAGCAACCTTTCAGCGTGATCTGAGCGTGGTCAAGTCTTTTCAACCCAAATACATACCTAGCAAAGTTATTGTAAGCAACATTAAGTTTAAGTAAATCTCACATCCATAAAGGAGTGTAGGTATTAGGTACGTTTTCGCTAGAAGTAGTCTAATATGTAGGGGAGTAAAATACTGAGTTAGCCACAGTATACGAAGCATTCCATACACTTTTCCTACCATGATAAAAATGTGGCCTTTCCAGGTTAAAGTCTTATTAAAAACTACTCCTAGGTTTTTTGCTGCGTCAACGTATTCTATGACAGAATTGTCGATAACTATGTTGTCCAAAGCATGCCCGATGCATTTCGACTTTATTTGGTATGTAATTATGGGATTTTTTTCATTTTTCAAAATTTTCGATATCGAAAAAGTGGGCGTGGTCATAGTCGGATTTCGCCAATTTTTAATAACAAGATAGAGAGTTCAGACAAGTATGCGAACTAAGTTTAGTAAAGATATATCAATTTTTGGTCAAGTTATCATGTTAACGGCCGAGCGGAAGGACAGACGGTCGACTGTGTATAAAAAACAGTTATCGTCATAGAAGCTATGCACTTACCAAATTTCACAAGGATTGATAAATTTTTGTTCGACTTATGGCATTAAAAGTATTCTAGACAAATTAAATGAATAAGGGCGGAACCACTCCCATTTTGAAATTTTCTTTTATTTTTGTATGTTGTTGCACGATATCAGTACTGGAGTTGAATGTTGACATAATTTACTTATATACTGCACAGATATTAAATTTTTTGTTAAACTTTGACTTTTAAAATTATTTTTTTTATAAGTGGGCGTGTTCGTTATCCGATTTTGCTAA
The DNA here is from genome assembly GCF_040869045.1 of Eurosta solidaginis. Classification (NCBI taxonomy): domain Eukaryota; kingdom Metazoa; phylum Arthropoda; class Insecta; order Diptera; family Tephritidae; genus Eurosta; species Eurosta solidaginis. The sequence goes on along the minus strand of NC_090323.1, from coordinate 201,671,045 downwards.
TTTTTATATTATCACACATATAGTAATAGGAGTAACGTTCCTGCCAAATTTCATCATGATATCTTCAACGACTGCCAAATTACAGCTTGCAAAACTTTTAAATTACCTTCTTTTAAAAGTGGGTGGTGCCATGCCCATTGTCCAAGATTTTACTAATTTTCTATTTTGGGTCATAAAGTCAACCCACCTACCAAGTTTCATCGCTTTATTTGGTTTTTCGAAATTTTCGATATCGAAAAAGTGGGCGTGGTTAAAGTCCGATTTCGTTCATTTCGCGATCTGAGATGAGTGCCCAGAAACGTACATACCAAATTTCATTAAGATACCTCAAAATTGACTCAAGTTATAGTGCTTACGGGGGGACGGACGGACGGACGGACATGGCTAAATACATTTTTTGTTTCGTCCAGATCTATCTCGATTAGTTTATGCCGTTACAGGGTACCGTTATGCGAACAAAATTAATATACTCTGTGACCTCTGCTCAGCTGAGTATAAAAAATGAGTCTCTTAGTCATAACGTATCCAAAACAATGAATAAAATCTACAAAAAGTTATTAAATTCACCAACTCAAATATTTTTAGGTTATGGATATGGCGAGAAACCAAAAACCAATTGGTTGGCTATGATATGGTTATGGCTTTAAGCTGGAGACATTGGTGCTTTATCGGTAACCGTATCGGTAACCTTTTAACAGCTGATTCGACCAACCTTATGAGAATCAATGCAATCGATTATTGCCGCTATGGTCGTAACCGTATCGTAGCCAACCAATTGGGTTTTGGTTTACCGTCGTAACGATAAACAGCTGATTACGTTAGGGATACGACTACAGCGATACGACAAACGGCACCAATGACTCCAGCTTTAGCGTTATGGTATGGCACCATTAATCGATTACATTGATTTCCATAAGGCGGCCGAAGTGGCAAAGTTAAACTCTAGTCAACTTTCAGTAGCAGGTGGTGTTGCTGATTGCTTTTTCTTGATAATTTTCCATACAAAGCCTTGTACAACAAACTGTCAGTTAATCAAAATCTATGAAATTTTTCTTTTGACTTGACATTCTTCTGCACGGCGAATTGATTGAATTCGCTTTGCCACCACCTGGTATAGATTCGCCTTGGCCTTGTACTTTAATCAGCCCAATTCTAAACGAAAATTCCGTGCGAGTTTTTTCCCTTCTCCCATTCCTCGTATTCTAAATAAAAATTCCTTGTGAGTTTTTTCACTTCTCCCTTTCCTCCTATTCTGAACAATGTTCGAAAAAGCGGAAACCGGTTATGGGAGAAAAGTAGGTATTATGAATGTGAGGGAGAGGGAGATTTCTCTGCCATTTCATAGGAGTTTTTTCACTAGTTAAATTAAAGGGAATGTATCAAAATAGTTAAAGGAAAATGGTTATTTTAAGACAGAACACTTATTTGTACAAATTTGTGCTAAAATATGTAATTACATTCTACCACAATATTCTCACTGTTAATACAACAACAACAACCACAATAGTCTTTATTTTAAGTCGAAAATATATCATAAGCAACAGAAGAGCTTTTAGTATATTTGATGCAGCCATCCAGAAATTGCGCAATGATTTTTAAGAAGGCTTAAATAGATTTTGGCATATAGCGAAAGGCGAACTCAACTCGACTTGGCCGCCAGAAAATTGCTTTGCTGAATGAAAGCAGGCAACTCCAGTGGATTTGTGTTATCCCGCCGTCTTCTTCTTCTTATGCTACTCTGTTGATGTTGCTGTGGCACAAATTCATTACTCATTTCAGTGAATAACACATGAAATGCAATACTGTGCATTGTTTATATTTTATTTCTTAATTTCAAACAAATTTGCAACAATAAATAAACTTTTCAATTTTTTAAACGAAAGAAGAAATGCGCAACGAAATTTCAATTCACAAAACAGCTGACTTCGAAAATTCGAAATTCCTATTCCCCAATTATTCTTCTCCCTAGGAGAATAGAATTGGAGGAATTTTTCCGCGGGAATAAAAAAATCCGCGAGAACAAAATTCCGCGAGAATATTTAGAATTGGTCTGAATATGTCAGTGAATTGAATTCAATTAAAATTTTCTTTTGGCTTGATATTCTTCTGCACGGCGAATTGGTTCAATTCGCTTTGCTACCACCTGGTATGGATTCACCATGGAGATAACACCACCTATTACCGAATTCGCCTTCCGCTCTGCTTTACTCAAGGCGAATCCATACCAGAAGGTGGCAAAGCGAATTCAACCAATTCGCCGTGCAAAAGAATGTCGAGTCAGAAGAAAATTTTCATTGATTTCGATTAACTGACATAATTGCCGTCATCCAGTGAGTTTTACAGCTACGGCTCTAGCTCAATTCTCACGGGAATGCTCTGGATTATTGAGAGACTTGAGAAGCAGATGTCGTAATATTTTCGCACACGTGAAATGTGATAGTTAGATGTCGCCGCTGTTTTTCATTTAACTCATACGGCGGAAGGCTAAGCAGCGACATCTATTTTTGAAAAAGTAGGTTTATTAAAGGCAGCGTTGCCAAACTAAAGACAAGTAATTAACAAATTATATGGCTCACAAATTGAACTGGTGTTATCCCAACAGCTGATTGCTAATTGATAATTTTCCATACAAAGCCTTGTACAACAATATGTCAGTTAATCGAATCAATGAAAATTTTCTTTTGACTTGACATTCTTCTGCACGACGAATTGGTTGAATTCCCTTTGCCACCACCTGCTATGGATTCGCCTTGTTTATGGCAAATCGAATTCAACCAATTCGCAGAAGAATTTCAAGTCAAAAGAAAATGTTTATTGAATTCGATTGACTGACATATTGTTGTAAAAGGAGTTGGAAAGAACATTATCAAGAATATAGATGGGATAACAAAATTGAATTCGCCTTGGCTTTATTTTATCAACTTCTAGTCAGTTATATGCAGTACTTTGTGGTTAACTCCTCAAATGTGGGTAATTTCGATCGTTTCTGGGCAAACATACTAGGTCCCCGTTTTCGTTCTTACTGGAGTTTGCCCGGGCTTAAAACTTTTTGTATATTGTCAAGTATTTTGGTAAAACTTTCAAGCACTTCGCACTCGCGTCTTCTACCTCTTCCTTTTTCTTTTTGAGCATACATCCCGCTTCTCCGTTGAACTGGCGGCGGTGTAGGCAGCGTCCTTACTTTTGGATGAAACCCGGCATTCTTCTTCGTACCAGTTATTTTTCGGTGGTGGCCGTAAAAATTATTTCCCTCAGCGATGGTACGAAGTGCTTTAGATAAGTATGTTCGTTCTGAATTCTGTCCCGTTGATTTGTTCTTTCATAGACGAAGTGTGAGAGACGACCTGCGAAATCAGTAGCAGTCTATTGGGTTTCTGTTTTACTAGCGCACGGGCGGGCGCATATTTTGGCCGCGACGAGATGGTGATCTGAGTCGACGTTAGGTATTCAGATTCAGCGCAACAACAACATTATGCGCACATCTAAAACACTGGAGGTATGCCGTCCGTCTTAGACACCCTGGCCGATCCGATTATATTTATTTAGATCGAGGGACCGACATGTAGGTTGAATTATATTTTAAAGCTTTAATCATGTTTCGCTTACCGGAAAAGTCGATCAGCCTCATCCTATTAAGGAAGGTGGAGCCAAAAGCAATTCCTTTACCCACAAAATTTAAAAATGTGTCAAATTGTTTCATGGAGTTGTCGTGTGTAAATGGATCCGAAACTCCAAAAGAGAAGTTACTAATGAGCACCAAAGCCATTGTGACAATGATAAAAGTAGTTGTTTTTTTTTTTTAAATATAGAAGATACTACTCAGTAGCATCAAAAATGGCAAGTGACTTAAAAAGAGTCCTTAAATAAGCCAGGTTTTCTTTCAATTGATTCAATGCGTGTAATCCAAATTATATTTTTATTGTCATAGAGGCCAGAACCATGTACAGCAGCATTCCGTTATATATATAAAATTAATTTGTCTTTTTAAAATGGTACCACGCCAGTATTTAAATTTTATTTCGAGAATTTTCATTTATGTATGTAAATGTGGCTTGTCGCCATGTTTTTCATTGTCGCCATGTTTTTTCCTGTCCCGTTACGATGATCCGTTATATGCGAGTTGGTTTTTTTATGGCACCACGCCAGGTTTTAATTTTTAATATGCAATTATAAATTCACTGATTCCTGTTGGGAGTGCAAAACCACCACCCTGACTCCGGGCCAGTGAAGTACTGCATCTCCCAACTCCGCCTAAACGCCCAAGGGAAGCCAACCTTGAGGCCTATTTTAATTTTCCACTCAACGCAAAAAAGCCCGAAAATTGACGCTGAGGCGAGGATGACCCTGTACGACCGCTCACACGAAAAGATAATACCGGAATGTAAAAGTAATTTGTGTGTTAACATGGACCAAAGTTAAAAGCGGAGTCATTGGTGCCGTTTGTCGTATCGCTGTAGTCGTATCCCTAACGTAATCAGCTGTTTATCGTTACGGCGCAAACCAAAAACCAATTGGTTGGCTACGATACGGTTACGACCTTAGCGGCACCAATAATCGGTTGCATTGATTCCCATAAGGTTGGTCGAATCAGCTGTTATAAAGTTACCGACATTGTGTATGAAACTGTTATAAGGTTACCGACATTGTGAATGAAACTAAGTTAGGTTAGGTTAGGTTAAAGTGGTTGCCTCCCCTGTCCGAGCGGAGACTCACTTAGGCCGTTGTGGCCCGTTGTGCTACCACGCGGGGCCCCTATTTCCTGTTACCCTACTTTCGAAGAAGAAGAAAGTTTAGACCCCAGTGAGGCTAAACCAGCGCGTTTGCCTAATGAAACGCAAGATGTCATTTGGGTTTATAGATTCAAGCTCCGAAAGGCACCCAAAAGAGTGTATTTGGAGGCATTGGTACCTGGTTTTTGAGAGTGTGGGACAGTGGCACAGATAGTGCTCAACGCTTTCTATCTCCTCCTCGTCCCTACAGCTTCGGTGGAAGTCACTTGTCTGCAGGCCCATATAGGCACCGTGAGTGCCCATCAGACAGTGACCTTTAGTCGGCTTATAGAGATACGGTTTAACAATTTCACCGATCGCGATCTCTTTTCATCCAGCTTAGGCCAGATTTGCTTGGATATACTACATGTAGGTTCTTTGACCCATCTGGCGTTTGCCTGATCCGTGAAAAGAGATCGCAGGTAGTATTTGCAAGTGTTTAGAGGAGGGCTGGCCCATCCAGCGGAGGTTATTGTTTGCAGGTTGGTGCCTTCCCTAGCTAGCTCATCCGCGGCGCAGTTTCCTGAGATGTCACAGTGGCCACGAACCCATATTATGCTTAGGTTGAAATTTTCAGCTAGTTTGTTGAGGGTTTCTCTGCACTTCAATGCCACTAGTGACGAGGTGTTACTGAATTGCAGGGAGTTTATGGCAGCTTGGCTGTCAGAGAAAATTGAAATAGAATTGGCCACCTGCAGGTTAGCAATATAGAGGGCTGCTTCCCAGATAGCTATGAGTTCGGCATGAAAAACACTGCAGTGATCGGGTAAGCGAAAGCTCTCGCTTAGATTAAGCTTCTCCGAGAATATTCCGCTGCCGACTCTGTTGTTTAGTTTAGAGCCATCTGTAAAAACGGAGATTTCGTGTGATCCCGGCTCCACGCCGTTTGGCCACTCGTTCCTCTCTGGGATTCTAGTGGAAAATTTGTTGTCCTAGCAAGGAGACGATGTTGTATGGTCCAATTGTAAGAAGGATTCGGGGACTTGCTTCAGGATCCGGGTGTGACCAAACCTGCAGTCCCTCCATGGTTCGATAGCGTTGAGCCTTGCCGCGTTGCAGGAGGCACAGTATCTACCATATAGATCAGTTGGGAGAAGGAATAATATGGTTTCAAGAGCTTTGGTGGGAGTGGAGGGAAGGGCACCGCTCGTGAGCATTGCCGCCATCCTCTGCACTCTCGTTACTTTGCTCTTGTTAGATTTGATATCGAGTGCCGTCCACCATACGGTGACGGCGTAGAAGAGTATGGGTCTCACCACTGCCGTATAGATCCAATGGACTATGTGTGGCTGGAGACCCCACCTTTTTCCGATTGCCGACTTACAAGCGTAGAGAGGCATTGTGGCTTTCCTGGATCGTTCCTCCGCATTTCGCTTCCAGTCAAGCTTCCTGTCTAGAATAACTCCGAGATATTTAATCTCGGTAGAGAGTTTGATTTCCCTCCCGACGGGAGGGTAAATTCCGGTATAATGCGTTTGCGGATAAAAAGCACCATCTCAGTTTATCCACTGCTGATGCTAAGTACGCATTTCATAGACCAAGTGTTTGTTAGATTAAGAGCATTTTGCAAGAGTTCGCCAAGCACCGGAAGGTGTTTGCCGGTAACTGTCAAGGCTATGTCGTCGGCATATGCAATGACTTGGCATCCGGTGGGCTATAGTATAGATAACAGAGCGTTCACCGTCAGGTTCCATAGTAGAGGAGAAAGAACGCCCCCCTGGGGGGTTCCCCTGCTGGTATACCTTATTAACGATGAGAGATAATGATTCTCTTGTTTAGAAGGAACAATGAATGAAACTAAGTGTGATATCTTATCTGTCAACTGCCTGACAGGATGTTCAATATGGCTACTTATTAGCGTTTTTTTGACAGGGTGTACAATATGTCGGCAAATAGGGCCTGCTATCTTCAGCGGATGATAGAAAGAGATACAGAATGAGACAGCGATAGTCAATTACAAATCAGGTGATTCAATCACTTTGGAATTTTGACGTCTATGCAGAAGATATCACACTTAGTTTCATTCACAATGGTTACCAATACGGTTACCGATAACGCACCAATGTCTGCAGCTTAAAGCGGAGTCATTGGTGCCGTTTGTCGTATCGCTGTAGTAACCCTAACGTAACCCTATATGATACATTGTTACGATTAATGGTGCCTTAACCTAAAAATCGTGAAAATTTCATAAAAATGAAGAAAACGCAAAAAATTACAAACATATTCCACAAAAAATAAGTCTCCTAGTCATAACGTATCCAAAACAATGAATGAAATCTACAAAAAGTTATTAAATTCACCAAATCAAATATTTTTAGGTTATGGATATGGCGAAAACCCAAAAATCAATTGGTTGGCTGCGATACGGTTACGACCTTAGCTTTGCGATATTTCACCAATAATCGATTACATTGATTCCCATAAGGTTGGTTGAATCAGCTGTTATAAGGTTACCGAAAACGCACCAATGTCTGCAGCTTTATGCGTTATGCGACAATACGTGCATGCCTCGGGTGCGTTCACAATGTAAGGAGTTTCTAATTACAACTCTGTTTAATGCCACATTCTTTTTGACATTTCTAAATTCAGCTGTCGACGTCGTCGTGTACGAAATGTGGTTTTAATTTTTTCTTGGAAAATATTGGAAGTAGAGTTTGTGAATACTGCAATAAGTTTGTTAAATATACACCCATGTGGACTTGTTATGCAGTGTGTTTTAATCTACATACATTCATTTAAAATATATATAATTAAAGAAAATTGCATCTTAAATAAATAAAAGGCATTTCAGTAGAAGCAAACAAAAAGTTGAAAAAAGTAGGAGCAGAGGCGGCAATGAAATTGTGAAACGCGGCTTGTGCATTGTGTGCTACGTACCGCCGTTGCCGTGTGAACGCGTCCCATAGAAACGAAGTGAACGAAACTGTATTTGAAATACCGGAACAAAAGAAAAGTAGAAATAGCAATTTGGCAAATGAGAAAAGTCCGATAAAATTCGCGAATGTGTCAATACGGGAACGAAACATAGCGGCTTTTGTTTGTGCATAAAATCAACTTTTGTTGAAGATAAAAAGTTTAATATTTTAAATTTTCTTTAATAACCTAGTGACGATAATTGTGCTACAAAATTGATATCAGCAAACATAAAATAAAGTCTAATGAATTGTGAAGACTTTCACTATACTAACTCCAAAAACGTGTGCGTACGAGTGTCTCGTCGTTGGAATTGTGAGTCGTCTATGAAAAAAAGAATAAAACTCATACAGAACAAGTGGTTTCAACATATTTTTTCAGCTAAGTCTTTATGAAAAGGCACTCTTTCAACTATTAAAAAAAAACTAGTTGTCCACCAGAAAAATGATATTTGCTATATCTTTGCAAAAAAAGTAAAAATATTGCAGAAGTTACAAGAAAGATATCGGCAACGTTATCAATCTAAAGAAAAATAAATGTGATCTAAAAAGACAACATTTGGCAATAGTTTTATAATACACTTCTTTAGTATTAACTATAAAAAAGCAGAACTCCATTCATTTTATGTTCAAGCAATCATCTTTTACTAAGTATAAAATATACGAATTTTGCTGAACGCATTAAAAACAGCGAGGAGTCTCACTACAATTGGAAAATTTGTTCAAACATTTGGTAAGTTTGTACTGAAATTAGATTTACTAATTTACTAATATTTTAACGACATTTAATTCACAAAGTTGAAAACGGTGTATCATGCGTTTGATTTCCAGTCATTTGCCTAATAACGTTTATTATTTATTTAATCTGTTGAGGATCTGAATACCCATTGTAGAGCTCAATCGTGGTCCACTAAGGGAAACATTTTTAGCGGTTGCACCTAAGATATGAATGCTTCAACAGGCTGAATTCTCTCATATATTTACGTTAAACCCCGACATATCCAATGCCCAGTACCTGTACGGCGGGCACCACCTATTGGCATGCTCAAATAACCAATGACAGTTCCTACAGCAAAGGACCAGATAAACAGGGTAAAGTCACTGCTACATCAACAACAGGCTAAATTGATGCGACAATAGGACGATCACAAAATACATTTGCTCGCAGCTGGAACTTTAAAGAAGTAGTTTTTTTATCACACTACAGAAAACAATAATGCAACTGAATGTTTGCGTGTCTTCCGGTAGAAGTATTTGGGCATATTCACATGCTATTACATTTCAAAACCAGACTTGTAAGAAACATATATACGTCTACCTGCAAATTTCGGCAATATTGGACAGCCACGTCGATGACATTAAGCTATCGAGTGTCTTACAACCATATATACTGAGAGTTACGTTGGATATTGACGACCGTTTCGGTGAGCACTCTACTGCAATTGTACCTAAAGTTCAGAACCGTAAACAATTCTTTAAAACCCTCTTGACAGCACTTGGGGCAAAGAAAAATAAACGCTCATAGCTCAATTTAAACTACCGCTTATATGCTACGCGTCCCCATTGTGGTCGCCTAGTCTCCTAGAATGGGATTAAAGGGGTTGATAAGCGCAATGCAAAGCTTTATAGCTTCAGAGCTTCCAAAATCTTCGGGGATTGTTGTTGTTGTTGCAGCGATAAGGTTACTCCCCGAAGGCTTTGGGGAGTGTTATCGATGTGATGGTCTTTTGCCGGATTTAGATTCAGTGCCGCTAACATTAAGATGCTAGCCCGACCATCTCGGGACCGATTTATATGGCCACATTAAACCTTGCTTACAATCGATTATTCGGATAATCGACTAGTCTAGTACAACTTATGCATTGATTGAACATAGAGTAGCTGGTATTCGAATACTTATTGGCACTTTTTCTCATTTATCTAGGAGCTAGTCTGGACTATCGATATACGCCGATAGCATCGTATGTAAGTATCACACTCATTAACACACGTCCAAAGTTCCTTTGTACACACAATTTTTTCCTGTGTACAACAACATTACAACAACCACAAGAACATTTTAAATTTTTTTTCAAAATAACTTTTCACAGGCGCAAAATTTTTAATTTCCGTTTTCGGATTCACGATTCTGGGTACAAAACGCGTCTTTTGACACCTCTCCCTATTTTTGGACGTGTATTAAGTGTGTCATACTGTCGTATGGAATAACCCAAACATCTAACAGAGCTAACACTTTATTTTCCGCTTCCGGATTTTAATTTTTGGGGTCAAAAGGCGCAATTTGATAACTCTTACCAGCATTACAAGAGCTACCAATGCGTTTTTATATTATATAGTAGAAGATCCGGCAGACGTCCTGCCTTAAATTTGGCCTATCTGCATACATTTTAATAAGATTTTTCGCCTGACTCTCCACATTATATACAGACATTCTAGGGGTACCCGAGTCCACGTTTTGGCCTATATCTCGAGACGCTAGTCATCCAGGGGTCTGAAAATTACCCTCTACTAAAGCACTCATCAACAGCTTTCATTTGATATCAATATTCTATAAACGCATTCTAGGGATACCCGGGTCCACATTTTGGCCTATAGCTCGAAACCCTAGTCACCCAGGGGTATGAAAATTACCCTCCAATAAAGCACTCAGCAACAGCTTTCATTTGATATCCATATTCTATACACACATTCTAGGGGTACCCAGGTCCACGTTTTGGCCTATATCTCGAGACCCGAGTCACCCAGGGGTATGAAAACTACCCTCTACTAAAGCACTCATCAACAGCTTTCATTTGATATCCATATTCTGTAAACACTCTAGGGGTACCCGGGTCCACGTTTTGGCCTATATCTTGAGACCCTAGCCACCCAGGGGTATGACAATTACCCTCTACTAAAGCACTCATCAACAGATTTCATTTGATATTCATATTCTATAAACACATTCTACGGGTGTCCGGGTCCAGGTTTTGACCTATATCTCGAGACCCTAGTCACATATCCTATATTTCAAGTTAGATCAAACTACACACGGGGTGCAAAACAAATTCAAAATTGGTTCAGTAGTTTAGGAGTCCATTGGCCTCAAACATAGTGCCACATATTTTTTTATATACATATTAAGATTAAGATAAACATAATTCTTCCACACTGCAATGGCTAATCGCTACAAACGATAGTATCGATACTCATAAAACATTGATAGTATCATCGATAGGTACAAACTATCGATGCTATCGTCGATAGTTTTCCACCACTATTTGCTATGAGTCACTTATTACGTTTTCGTTTGGAACGCCTCCCTTTAACTGAAAAATTAACATGTAATAAATTTGTCATAAATCTAGTTCCAAAAATTAAAAAAAATGTGCTCACCAAGTTTTAGAGATGCAAAATAAAAATATTCAGAAACAAAGTCACAAGTTTAGTATTAAATTATGTGCTGAAAAAGTGTAGAAAACGCTGGCCCAAAGAGAGAAATATAACACGACGTTAAATTTAGGTGTGCAGTGGTGTGTGACAATTTAACGGAATTCCCACAGAATAGTTAGTTAAATGCCTGCATTCAATCTTTCGCATCACAGAATTATCATATCAAATTTTTCCTGTTCTGTTTTGTTCATTTTTATAAAAATTGTTCTTGTTAAAGTTTGTGGGTGTGTACGTTTTTTCAGCAGCAACAATACCTTATACCTTGCATCTCCCGATGCACTCTGCGCACATGTCTTTCCCAAATTGAACTTTGGCAATCCTCACATGTTTCATTCTCTTGACATACCAGAAACATTTGGTAAAGCAACTTTGCGTGCACTGGCGATTTCTAGTATCCCAAATCTCCTAGTACCAATGCTTATTTGTGGTAATAAAAGGTAGTGATACGTTATCGAATAAATAGTATCGATTAGCTCCCTCTTAAAACTATCGGCTACAAACATCAGTAAAAGAAGAAGCTTAACTTGAGGCGTTTTTTATATGAAAATATGTATTTTAGCTCAAAAAATGTCGGGAGAGGAGTCGAAAAACACGCGTTGTCCAAAGACGTAACTGTGAGTTAAAAAATGTACACTTTTTTCATATAATTTTTATGTAAAAAAAAATGTTTATTTCAAAACTCACACTTACTGAAAACAGCCCCAGGACCGGAAAGCAAAAAATAAAATTTTTATTTCTGTCGAAAGATATTTTCAAAAAACTGAAAAATAGCCCCAGGTCACTCTGAAACGATGGGTGTTTGTGGAAAATTACTCTGGCCGCTCCAGCAATGATATGGGATCCAAACTAAATCCACGCGAAATCTCTTAGCACACTATTTGCCCCTATTATCCCTAATCCGTTTATCCATACAATTTTCTAAGCGGTACAACCCTTATATCTACTCTTGACTGCTCCTGTAACCTGAAATTAAATAATTACTGGAGATCTGATTTAAAAAAAATATATATTTTGGCCCATCTCATCGCGGTTCGAATGAAAAAAAAAATATTCCCGAGACAGGTAAAAAGTACCAGAAGGTACTAGGACCGGAGCGTATTGGATTCCGTCAAAGGACTGCCTATATCCTTATAACAATAATATTTAAAAATAGTATATTACATTGTTTAAACCTACATAATAACATTATGTGAATCCGATTTGGTTCACAACATATTGTCTTAAAGCACATTGCCTCTATAAAAAATTAAAAATCGTATAGCGGTGGGTGTTCCGTATTACAGTTCTGTATTCTAGCCACTGAGCTATCACATCTGTGAAATATACAGTCTGTCATACATTATGATTATTAGAACATGTTTACACATGTCCTTATCTTTAATGAATCGCCATAGATAATCCACGCGTTTACATATGTTCCATCCCTAAGAACTAGGTTATACTCGGCGTGCTTTGTACACAGAGTGTATTAGCATTGATTGGATAACGGTTGGTTGTACAGGTATAAAGGAATCGAGACAGATATAGACTTCTATATACCAAAATCATCAGTATCGAAAAAAAATTTGATTGAGCCATGTTCGTCCATCCGTTAACACGATAACTTGAGTAAATATTGAGATATCTTCAATTTGGTACACGAGCTTATCTGGACCCAGAATAGATTGGTATTGAAAATGAGCGAAATTGGATGATAACCACGCCCACTGTTTATATATATAACATTTTGGAAAACACATAAAACCTGATTATTTAGTAAATAATACACCTAGAATGTTGAAATTTGACGTGTGGACTGATATTGAAACTCTTGATAAAAATTAAAAAAATAATTTTAAAATGAGCGTGGCTCCGCCCACTTGTGATAAAATCCATTTTACAAATATTATTTATCATAAATCAAGCATCGTTACACCTATCATAACAAAATTCGGCAGAGAGTTTGCCTTTACTATAAGGAATGCTTTGAAGAAAAATGAAGGAAGTCGGTTAAGGACCACGCCCACTTTTCTATAAAAGATTTTTAAAAGGGTCGTGGACGAATAAAATTAGCTATATCTTTGCAAAAGAGATCTTTATATCAATGGTATTTCATTTCCCAAGTGGATTTATAACAATAAATAGGAAAAACTTCAAATTAAAAAAAAATGGGGGTGGCGCCGCCGCCCCTTTTATGACTAAGCAATTTTCAATGTTTCGGGACCCATAACTGGAAGAAAAATGTACATATCCTAACAAAATTGTGTACACATATTTTCCTTATATCAGAAAATATTTCTAGTAAAAATTGACGGGACCACGGCAACTAAGATATAAAACAAGTTTAAAAGAGTCGTAGACTAGAATAATAAGCAATAACTTAGCAGAAAATAGTTTCGAATCAATGATATTTCACTTATCAAGTTTTACTGTAAGAGGAAATGGGCAGACATTTTTCCTTTAAACGGTCGGTGCCACGTGTTATGTAGAAAAGTAATTTATCTGAAATGAAATGTACAATTGAAGCTCACGCTGAGCATATAATGTGCGGTTACATCCGAACTTAGACACCTGTAGTTGTTTTTTGTAAAATTTTCTCGTTTCTCTTTTATTATGTGCTTCCAATTAGAGATTACACTCCAGAGGTGGAACTTTTTATATGAAAAAATTCGCATCTCTAAAATTTGATCATAATTACAGATTATCGAAGGGAAAATTTATATGGAAAATTGCGAAAAAAAGATAATCTCGTTATATGTAAACTTGGTCTAAGCATTGGTTTTCAGTGTGAGTTTAAACTCCCGAACACTTTCAACTTTTGAGTCGTTTTGGCGCTGGTGTCACTTTGAAATTACGCGCGCTGAAAGCTTGCCTGCCACCGTGAACGCAAGGAAACTCAAATTTTGATTTGTTTCACTGATTAAATTTTAAAACGAACAAATTTGTTGCTATGTATATGTAAATCATGATGAAATTAATATTCAGATGTTCTCATCCCGTTGACGTTTTCCCTTATTCTGACAAGTTCGGCATGCATAATTTAGAGGGTTGTCTATCATACATAACTGCCTTTGAAATCTACTACGGTCGGAGTAGATTTTACTATACGTTTAGAAATATAATAACGTATGTAAGCCGCTACCATAATATTTTAGACATAACATAACTTTGTATTCCCCAAAAGATTAAAGGAAAATTTTTGCAGAAAACGTAATTTTTTGAGGAAATTTGTAGGAAAAATATAGCAATAAAAATTTAGTACTTTTGTAGTACAAGGAAATACTGGCAAATAGAGCTGCCGAAAAAGTTAGGTCATGTTGTTGCCATCACCTTTATCATTTTCATCATAATGTAAATATTTTTCAAGATAAAACAAAAATAAAAATTAATGTATTTCGCATACAATCAAAGACATTGGAATAAGAGAAAAACAACTCTCTGAAGTTGACAAGACAACTTTTACGTGGAAAAAAATTACCCATTGGGAAAATTGCTGTGAATTTGCCGTAATTTATTCGTGAACCAAAAAAATTTGCCGCGGCCATATTTTAGAAAATATAGGGTGGCACGCTAACTTCACGTGAAGTTGGTGGTGCACCATAAAAAAATTTAAATTTTTGTTTCCAAAAAATTAAATATGCCACTTATCTACGGCAAATTATTGTGCAAGAATTATTTTCCTAGCTGGTCGCTAAGATGGTTTTCTGAGGGTGACACGCCAACTTCTAAAATATGGTCACGGCAAATTTTTTTGTTTCGTGGATAAATTACGGCGTTTTTCCCAATAGGTAATTTTTTTCCAAGTAAAAGCTGTCTTGCCAACTTCAGAGGTGAGAAGAACGTAAGTTTCTGAAATCTTCTGAATATGTAATTCGATTGCTCGCGGTATTTCATGAATATCGAGCCGCTATAGACGAGTACAATAATCAGTGGTATCGATAAAACACACCCAGTACTCATATCGTTTTATTACTAGTCGTCTCGTACAAGGAGGAATATTTGATGGTTGAAACAGGGCGAAAGTTAAACGGCGACTGACTTATTTAATGATATGTCAAAAAATTTTATTCATCAATTTGTGGCAGAAATAAATAAAATATTTCCTGTTAATATCGGATAGAAATTTAAACGAAGTGCATACAAATCAAAATTTCATAAAATTATTACTTGATTGCTAGAAAACGGTTAAGAAAAAAATGAAAACGTATGGATAATTGATCGAAAATCTATTCAATTGCTGAAGTGAAAAAAGTGGCGTAGCTGCACACATCATTAATTGCAAGGCTATGGCTATGTAGAGAAGAAAAACGAAATTTTTTATGCAAGAAAAAATGAAAATATTCAGTTGCCACTTAATATTTGACTGCTTTCAATTTTTCCTATTGCGTGCTATTGGTTAAAGTGCATTTTGTGAAAAAAAAGTTCATGCGACAAAAAATTATAAAAATTAGGTAAAGTAATAACATGAGTACTAGAAAAACTCGAAACATACAGTACGACGAAAATTAGCAATAAAATAACGAAGAAGAATACAAGAAAGTAGGAAGAGCAGAGGCGACAATAGAAGAGACCACATAAAGAAAGAAGAGGATAAAAGTTGTGGGAAAGCTGGCGATCAATTTAAAGGATAGCCCACAAGAAACAAGAAGGGAAGTCGAATGGATTATTAAAAAACAACTACTGAGAATTAAGTTATTGCATAGTCGCGGCAAAAATTTTGGAATATATTATATCGTTTCTGCTACGGCAGCGGTGTTTAACACCAACACGACATCGTCGTTTTACATCAAATTTCTTGTCGATCGACCAAGCAAGCAGGCGTTAAAGGTTAAAATTACCTAAATACGAGTACTCGATTATTTTTGGATAGGTCGTGAGAAAACTTGGACGCTGACAACAACAGCACAACGAAGGCGTTGGCTGCTGTCAGTCATCAACTTTAACGATGCGATGATTTGTAGAAAATATTTAATGCAGCGAAAATAACAACAACAAAGAAAAAATTATCAATCAGCAAAGTGGTCTTTGAAGTAGAAAACCAAATATTAAAACTAAAGTGATACAAATTAAATTTGTTTTATTAATTAAGCGCGCACTAAAACGTACGACATTTATTCGTGCGTAAGTGCGTGCGTGTTTACGGCCAGTCTCCAGTTCAGCAGTAACGATTGACCAATAGGTTGAGATTTTTTCCAAGTAACGCACAAAATGGAATATCTATGGGGTTTGTATTTTTTAATTCGATAAACCTTAAGGAGAGAAAATATAGCTGCTTTTACCACCTACTTTATTCATTGCACCCATTAATGATTTTTCCAAAGACACTGCGCATTTGTCATTACCTACATATGTATTTTTGTTTTGTTTTGGTTTTGCTTCCTTATATCTTTTCTAGGTATCATGCACGAAGGATAAGGCATGCAATTGTAATTTTATTTCCATAATAACACCGCTAAAAGGCTAATTAATGGGGACTTGTAACCATAAAACCATAACCAGATAAAACAGCTGATCGAACTTACCTTATGGAAATCAATGTAATCGATTAATGGTGCCATACCATAACGCTAACTCGATTACATTGATTTCCATAAAGTAGGTGTGATCACTGTTTTATCTGGTTATGGCTTTATGGTTATAAGTCACCATTAATTCGCCCTTAGCCCTTAAGGCACCATTAACCGAACACATTGGAGATGGATATGGATATGGGTATGGTTACGACTATGGCGTTAGGGTTAAGGAAGTTTAATTTGACCTTTAAAGTTCTTCTTCGTTTAAAGTTTGTATTACAGTAGTCGCTCACAAATTAGAACCTCTAGTAATTAGAATGTCCAGAAATTAGAATCAACGTTTTCAATACATTAACTACACAATCTAAAATTGGAATCGTATGTTTTTATTTTTTTGTTGCACAATAGATATTTATTTATTTATTTGTCAGTCTACAAATTAAACAATTATACAGACCAAGTATACCGACACTTAATTCTCAGATGTAATACACGAAATAAACAACATAAGCAGTCATAAATTTTAAAGTAATATTTAAACAGTATTTAATTAAACGCTTGACAATTTCAATTAAAAACTTAGAAGTAAGCAAAAGTTAAAATTTTGTAAATGTGTTAAAATGTACTCACGAAGGAGCTATTAAATAATAATTTAAGAAATTGACAATAAAGCAAATTAATAGTAGATGAAATATATACAGAATAGAATTTATACGGAGTAAATGTGATTGCATACATATAAAAATAATGATCACAACGCAATTTTGCAAACATGTTTCAAGTAACTGGTACTTCATATTTGAAACAGAGGGTTGAACAGTATATCACGGTTTAGCGTTCTTTGCTTCATGTCGAATTACAAATTTAATGTAGTTAAAAGGTATTTTTTAATACAAAGAAACGAGTCGCAGACGTCTAAATTTTTACAGTGTTTATTAAAATCGAGACATAAACAGCGAAGTGGGGAGGGGAATCCCCAATATATTCATGTTACGCTCGGTAGTCGTTGGATTTTCGTCGCGGTTTTGTACGGTTTCTTTTAGTTTTTGTGTGAAATTCGGTAGGCGTGTACGTCTTTTAGCATTGTTAGTTTAAAAGTGAAAGTAATACCCTGAAATGCCAAATAAACGTAAGAAAAATACTTTGTCCTTGGAAACCAAAGTACAGATCTTGGAAAGGCTTGACAAAAGTGTTCAAGGGAAGCGGTTAGCCCTAGAACTTGATGTGGCGCCATCTGCAATCAGCTACATACATATATCAAATCGAATAAATCATCAATTTCAAACGTTTCTAATACGAATCATGAGGGTAACAAAAAATCATTGCACATCTCTGGATATTGTTTATGAAGTTTTTGATTAATTTTTGGCTTTTTTAATGTATTTCATCGATCTTTTATGTATTTTTAATGAAATATTATATTTATTGTAATTGTCGTTTTGTGTTTTGATCTTTTTTTGATTTAGCGTATATGTATATACATTAGAGCGGGTCAAACACCATAGCTCTAAGTCGGATTTCGAGTCCCCCACTTTTGTAAAATAGAATAAAAATTAATAAAATAAAATAATGTCAGGGTAAAAAAAAAATATAAAAACTGACAGTTTATATTATTAGAACTTATCTACCAATGTATTTAAATGTAAAATACTATAATTCTGTTGTATACGGCAGTTTACTTTTATCAAAGTTTATTCGTTGGACACGTTACCTACCACGTAATTTACCTAATGTTGTAGATGGCGTAATCCAAAATAATTCATATTACGTATGTACATGTGGAAAACATTTTATTAACAATGTTATTTGATGTTAGAAAAGCCATACGTGATAGAGCTATCAAAAAATTATATACTATCGAGAAAAAATACTTGATCCAACTAAACTCAGGGTTTACAAAAAATATAATATCAATTTTAATGCTTCAGATTATACTGATATGATTGGTCTGAATGACTATACTATATACTATATGAACCGGCATTCACAAGAAATATTCCATACGATCACTTGGTTCTTGGATTATGATGAGCCAACACTAGATGATCGTAATATTCCAATTCATATACAAGGAACAGAAAGATGTGTACAGTTTCCCCCAGCGGGTTAGGGGGGGTCAGAATATACCCGCGGTAGGTATGCCTGTCGTAAGAGGCGACTAAAATACCAGATTCAAGGGGCTGTGTAGCGCAACCCTGCAGGTTGCCAGCGCAACATATAGCTTCTCCAAACCCAATTGTCAACCTCACCTATCCGCGGCGAATCCTGTTTCACTAACAGACGGGGCTCTGGCGACCCTAAGCTCCTTATGGAACTTGGGGTTGGGGAGGGAGGGGATGGCCTGAAGGTTTAATGTGGCCACATAAATCGTTCCCGAGATGGTCGGGCCAGCACCTTAATGGTGCTGTGGTACCGGAGCGTACCGGATCTGTATCCGGCAAAGGACCATCACATCGATAACACTCCCCAAAGCCTTCGGGGAGCAACCTTATCGCTACAACAACAACAACATGTGTACAGTTGTTAACACCTGTTTCCAAACGTGTTATATATAGAAAAAAACGTGATGGTGTTATGGCTGTTATAACAGAAAGTCGTGAAAAACAACCACGAATGGAGAGCAAAAAAGATTAAAAAAAAATAACAACTTTAATTTTATTTAAAAAAATACGTTAAAATTGTCAATTCTAAGCAAAAAAAATATTTTTTAAATAAATTACATTAAAATTATAAAAATTGTGTTTTTTGCTTATTACTTGAATGTTGTTTTTTTTTGGAAATATTTTTCTACTAAAACGAATTCGAAAAAAGGAAAACTGTCTGAATGAAAGTTGTTGGAAATGTGCTGAATTTATTTTAGCTGTAAAGAAAAAAAAAACTTTTTTTATAAGAAATTTGTTAAAAATGATAATATAGTAGTTAAAAGTTCATTTTAGGCTAATTGCTCATAATTCAAGCCTGATATCTATACTAAAATTCAAAAACCCTATAGATATTAATACATATTCTGAAATGTGCGTAAAATACCTTTAAAGTAAGCCCAATATAATATTCTTCCTATAATTCTATCAGAAGCTATGAAGATTTTTCTGCCAAACTCGACATTCATACGGAAAAATATTTATTTTACAAAAATCGGGACCTCGAAATCGGACTTAGAGCTATGGTGTCTTCAAAAATTTTTCTTAGAATCATCTGTAGATTACGTTTTTGCTATACTCCTGATAAAAAAAAATCCATCCATACTATTTGACCCGCTCCAATATACATATATGTCTATTTAATAAAACAAGAACTACAATTTTTTTAAGTTAAACGATTTTATTGAAAACAATACTTACATGAAGTAATACTAATACTAAAAGCTAGAGAATATGGTATGTAGGTCCTAGGTGCTAGTTTTTATGGATATATTATATATATTCAATTCATCTATGGATATATTATGGATATTCAATTCATCTATATTTGTTCAATAAGTTTTATAATTAAATAATCACGATATATTTAATAATAATTATATTCGTTCAATAATCAATTCAAAAAGCAATATATAAATTTTCACATCAAAAAATAACATGAAATATAAAAACTGGAAACTCGATTTTTAAAGAAAAATTAAAGTTTTAACAATAACAAGTATTTCATAACAACGTGTAGTAAATCCCTACACGACTCCTCGGTAAAATGTTTGTTGTGCTGCTCGAATACTTTGGCTTCTGCCAAAACTTTACGATTTCATGTGATGGCCTGAAGATAGAGTAACACCGAGAAGCCTTCTAGAAATATTGATTGTATGGGTTGCTGGCTGTTTGTTCTATATATCTAATATTCCGCTTTGAGTAAAATTTCAGCTTAAATGCGCAAGGATTACGTTTAGAAATATTGATTGTATGAATTGCTGGCCGTTTGTTGTATATATCTAATATTCCGCTTTGAGTAAAATTTCAGCTTAAATGCGCAAGGATTACGCTCTTCGGCTCCTGGCGGGGTCATCAAATTTTATGGATATATTATGGATATTCAATTCATCTATGGATATATTATGTATATTCAATTCATCTATATTTGTTCAATAAGTTTTATAATTAAATAATCACGATATATTTATTAATAATTATATTCGTTCAATAATCAATTCAAAAAGCAATATATAAATTTTCACATCAAAAAATAACATGAAATATAAAAACTTGAAACTCGATTTTTAAAGAAAAATTAAAGTTTTAACAATAACAAGTGTTTCATAACAACGTGTAGTAAATCCCTACACTAGTCATCACAATCCTCATCAATCTAGAGCGTTGATCAGACAATTAAATGAAAGCGTTGGGCCCGTGAAATTTCTAAAAATGTGAGGCGTAGCATAACCTGATTAAGATTCAGTTGGTCTTACTTATGACTATCAATAGAAATTTTACGCGTCCAACGCTTTTATTTAATTGTCTGATCAACGCCCTAGATTGATGATGAGTGTGACGACTAGTACCTAGGACCTACCTAATTATTTTCTAGCTTTTAGTGTTATTATTACTTCATGTAAGTATTGTTTTCAATAAAACTGTTTAACTCAAACAATTTTTTTTTATTATTTTATTTTCAAGTTTTTAGTCTTTATTTAATTGCCTTTTATTTCTCATTCTATTTAGTTCATTTAGTGACTCATTATTACAAGGACTCTTTCCTGACAATTTGTTACAATCTAAGTCCTCAATACATAATCGTTCGAAAGACTTTACTCGACTCTGCCCCACGTATGCTTGTCCCTCCGCCAACTGTAAAATATTTTGATGTCACTTCTTCCGGACTGTATGTAATATGTGTTCCAAATATGAGCCAAATCGGACCACAAATACGATTTTTGTGAATATATCGATCCTTGCGCCACCTAGCGGAAATTTTTTCTTATTATTGTATTGTCATCGGGTTCTGAACTATATTTCAAGTTTCAAGCTTGTAGCTTATCGGGAAGTTACTTAAATTTCAATTACAAATTCGCTCACAACGGCCGTGCAGCCTGTCAAGTCAACCTAAATAAAACCGTTTAAAAATATTCGATATGATTTGTACTGGATTCTTACCTTATGTTTTCTCTTTTTTATGAATAAAATTTAATAAGAAAAAATTTCATTGTAGTTTTTAATCCAAATTGACTTAATTTCTAAAATACAAATAAAAAAACGCTCAGGAATTAGAATTTTTAGAAATTAGAATCACCCCAAAAACAAAGTGGTTATAATTTGTGAGCGTCTACTGTAATCCTATGCTAGGGTACAAAAGGTTTCAGACAATGCTTTTAGAACCTCTCTGAAGTTGGCAAGACAACTTTTACGTGGAAAAAAATTACCTATTGGGAAAATTGCCGTGAATTTGCCGTAATTTATCCGTGAAACGAAAAAATTTGCCGTGGCCATATTTTAGAAAATACAGGGTGGCACGCCAACTTCACGTGAAGTTAGCGTGCCACCCTCAGAAACCCACCTTAGAGACCAGCTAGGAAAATAATTCTTACACACGAATTTGCCGTAAATTTGCCGTAGATAAGTGCCATAGTTTATAAATTCGAAAAAAAAATTTTAAAATTTGTTTTATGGTGCACCGCCAACTTCACGTGAAGTTAGCGTGCCACCCTCAGAAAACTACCTGAGAGGCCAGCTAGGAAAATAATTCTTGCACACGAATTTGCCGTAAATTTGCCGTAGATAAGTGGCATAGTTTATAAATTCGTAAAAAATATTTTCAAAAATTTTGAATTTTCATTTTCGAATTTATAAAATATGCCACTTATCTACGGCAAATTTACGACAAATTCGTGTGCAAGAATTATTTTCTTAGCTGGCCTCTAAGGTGGTTTTCTGAGGGTGGCTCGCTAACTTCACGTGAAGTTGGCGGTGCATCATAAAAAAATTTGAAAATTTTTTTTTCGAATTTATAAACTATGCCACTTATCTACGGCAAATTTACGGCAAATTCGTGTGCAAGAATTATTTTCCTAGCTGGCCTCTAAGGTGGTTTTCTGAGGGTGGCACGCTAACTTCTCGTGAAGTTGGCGTGCCACCCTGTATTTTCTAAAATATGGCCACGGCAAATTTTTTTGTTTCACGGATAAATCACGGCAAATTCACGGCAATTTTCCCAATAGGTAATTTTTTTCCACGTAAAAGTTGTCTTGCCAACTTCAGAGAGGTGCTTTTAGATGTCGTGAAACTGCCTGGATAAGCATTTTCGCCCACCTAGATTAAAAAAGCGTTCAACTAAAAAAACTGACTGCTCCCCTAAATACCTGGAGGTACTCTTGTTATATTTTACAACATGGGTAGACTGGTTATATAGGTCCAAACAAGTCGGGAGAGGTGTCATCTATTACGAAGTTGGCAATACAACTTTCACTTAGCAAAAAATAATTATTAGATGGTTTGCTGTAAATGAAGTATAACCATAAATTAGAGAAATGGAAGAGCCAATGCAGACAAATTATTTTACTTACTAAAAATATTAAGTGGAAGTTGAATGATGTTTAGGCCTTCTTAGGAATGGCTGAATTCCATGAGAACGTTATATAAAAAATTTGTCAAAGCAAAGCTCACAATTAATCAGTGGCGTAACTATACCATTTGGGGCACGTGGAAAATTCTTTTGATGGGGCCGTATCAATAAAAATAGTCACGTTGTACTCAATTTAGTTTTAATTAACTTTGAAAATTTCAGCGTATTCTATTAACCGTTGTATATGTCCCACAAATGCCCATAGGTATCCTCTCTTAATTTCTTTATTAGATATAAAACTTTATAAAATATTCCATCTTTTGATGCTATGCCTAAAAAATTATAAATTCGTTGAATTGTTTAAAAAAAATTTTGCATATACATAACCTCTCACTGCATCACTAAGTACTAGATCTAAATTATGACCAGCACAGTGAACATATCGAAAGGCTAAATGACACGTTGAAAGTGTCAGGGTATCATAACGGAGCCTAGAAAGTATTTGGCGCCACACAAATTTTTCTTTTTTGTCCATAAACTCTTGCTCTTCATCGAGTGTTCCACGTAGCTGCCACTGTTGATACGTAAGATAGGAATCCAGATGAATTTTTAATGTCTCGTGTCATTGTCCTCAATCCAAACGTTTTGCATTTTCTTAGATGCCCGATTTGCGTATAGCCAACACGGTTCACAATACGCTTTCTGAAGAATTAAAGAATAGGATAGTCATGTACGTTCAAGTTTCACGCCAGACTTGGAAACAATATAGTAATGTTTTTCTAGATCTATTGTCACTATCTTTTAAGAAAGGGTTCTTAGCTTTACAATATCCGCTTCCAATCACGAACCTTTTCACTAGATCAGTTAGCTCTTTAAAATTACCCTTATCAGTAGGTGGGGTGTCATAAAGCCATAGGACATAAAGTTCTTGTTGTTGTAGCGATAAGGTTGCCCCCGAAGGCTTTGGGGAGTGTTATCGATGTAATCGTCCTTTCCCGGATACAGATCCGGTACGCTCCGGTACCACAGCACCATTAAGGTGCTAGCCCGACGATTTCGGGAACGATTTATATGGCCACATTAAACCTTCAGGCCATTTCTTCCGTCCCCACCCCCAAGTTTCATGAGGAGCTTGGGGTCGCCAGAGCCTCGTCTGTTAGTGAAACAGGATTCGCCGCGGATAGGTGAGGTTGATAATTGGGTTTGGAGAAGCTATATATTGCGCTGGCAACCTGAAAGGGTTGCGCTACACAGCCCCTTGAATCTGGTATTTTAGTCGCCTCTTAGGACAGGCATACCTACCGCGGGAATATTCTGACCCCCTAACCCGCTGGGGGCATATGCTATAAAGTCTCAATATAATGGGACTTAACGCCATACGTTTTTTTTCCCGAAATGAGACATGAAGCCATATTTTTTAATGATTCTATGTCACGCTATTTCACGTAGAAAGGCATTGTGGTTTCATATCGGCTTGTTTCATGTTAAAAATGCATTTGGCTGTTGTTGACAATCAATCAAATTACGACATTGCAGGTGGTCCACGTGTTTACAGATTTAACTGATATGGAAAATTGGGAAGATATTTTTGAATATAATATAATATCCGGATTTAGAAAGAATAGCAAGTTGGTATACGTAGAAAAGGAACAGCAAATTTATAAATATAAATACAAATATAATAATGCTGATTATTATTATTGTTAATATATATAAAATAGGATGTATGTATGTATGTTTGTATGAGGCTTATGGACTCCGAAAATACCACGCCGATTTTATTCAAATTTTCAGGATAACTTAGTAGGAACCCGGAGAGTGTTTGTGAAAAGTTTTTTTTCCAGGAAGTGGACCAGGGACCGATTTATTCTAAACTATCGTATATATGGCTCGATTTGCCTGAAATTTGGTATGTATGTAGCGTTATATCTAGAATAAAATGTCGGATAATTTTTCTTCCGGGAAGTGGACCAGGATACATATTGGTGACTGAGGTCTCGAGATATAGGACAAAAAGTGGACCCGGGCACCCCCAGAATGTGTTTATACAATATGGATATTCAATGAAAGCTGTTGATGAGTGCTTTAGTACAGGGTAGTTTTCATACCTATCGGTGACTAGGGTCTCGAGATATAGGCCAAAACGTGGACCCGGGCACCCCTAGAATGTGTTTATACAATATGGATATCAAATGAAAGCTGTTGTTGAGTGCTTTAGTACAGGGTAATTTTCATACCTATTGGTGACTAGGGTCTCGAGATATAGGCCAAAACGTGGACCCGGGAACCCCTAGAATGTGTTTATACAATATGGATATCAAATGAAATCTGCTGATGAGTGCTTTAGTACAGGGTAGTTTTCATACCTATGGGTGACTAGGGTCTCGAGATATAGGCCAAAACGTGGACCCGGGCACACCTAGAATATGTTTATACAATATGGATATCAGATGAAAGCTGTTGATGAGTGCTTTAGTACAGGGTAGTTTTCATACCTATTGGTGACTATGGTCTCGAGATATAGGCCAAAACGTGGAACCGGGCACCCCTAGAATGTGTTTATACAATATGGATATCATATGAAAGCTGTTGATGAGTGCTTTAGTACAGGGTAGTTTTCATACCTGTTGGTGACTAGGGTCTCGAGATATAGGCCAAAACGTGCACCCGGGTACCCCTAGAATGTGTTTATACAATATGGATATCAAATGAAAGCTGCTGATGAGTGCTTTAGTATAGGGTAGTTTTCATACCTATTGGTGACTAGGGTCTCGAGATATAGGCCAAAACGTGGACCCGGGAACCCCTAGAATGTGTTTATACAATATGGATATCAAATGAAAGCTGTTAATTAGTGCTTTAATACAGGGTAGTTTTCATACCTATTGGTGACTAGGGTCTAGAGATATAGGCCAAAACGAGGATCAGGGTAACACTAGGATGCGTTTTTACATTATGGATATCAAATTGAAGCTGTGGATGTGTGCTTTACTACAGATAATTTTTTAAACCGCTGGGTGTCTTGGGTCTCGAGATATAGGCCAAAACATGGACCCGGATACCCCCAGAGGTATGTGTATTTTGGATATCAAATAAAAGCTGTTGCTGAGAGCTTTTAAGTAATTTTCATTGTGATATTCGATTTAGTCGCATCAACCTGGCAAAACTGATAAATATGCATGCGAAGCCGAAATAAAGACATTAATTAATAATACCCACATACCTATTTACATACGTCCTATTCGATTTGCCTGAAATTTGGTATATAAATTTGCCTATATTAGTATTTACGATGCTTTTTTCCGGGAAGTAGACCAGAGACAGACTGGGACTGGGATTAGGACTGGGACTGAGACTCGGAGTGGGACTGGAACAAAATACCCTCTGGGATTGGCAATAAGATATAAAGAAGAATGAGAAAAACTTGAGAGAAGAGAAAAGAGAGAAGGAGACTGAGAAAGAGATAGAATGAGACGAAGATGGAGATAGATGAAGCGAACAATACGGAGGGAGGAGTGAATACAAAGATTAGGAAAAAGTGTAGATGGGCGAGGGCAGAGTTAGACGGAAAAAGCTTATTAAAATGTATGCAGATATACCAAATTTCGGGCAGAACAACGTCTGCCGGGTCTGCTAGTTATTGTTATAAAAAGAACTGTAATATGGCAGTTGCAATTGAGTTCAACAGTGCGTTATATTGTCGTATAATTGGTAAACAGGACAAGGTATATATTCATGGGCCGCAAAATAGTCTTTTTGAAATAAAACAACTCCGTTTGTTGCTTATATGTATTTAATTTCGATATTTCGATCTCAGATTGAGATCGAAATATCGAAATTAAATACATATAAGCAACAAACGGAGTTGTTTTATTTAAAACAGGCCTAGAGCTCATAAAACAGAATAATATATATATTTATTCATTAACGGCCAATAAACAAATTAATTATGTCTTTTTGAAAAGTTAAAAGTAATAAATTCAATTAAATACGATGTTAAAACTGCAACTTTGAAGAGATCAAGTGTACGCGAATTGTTTGAAGATAACTTTAAAAAGCATAAAGCAGGGGGATGTTAATTGAATATGGTAAAATGCGTAGGAATTTGCTGCGAATCAAAGAAGAAAAATTATCCAAAGCACCTACGAATTTTGAAGAAATAAAGCATTTGCAACACAAAACATCAAATGGGACATAAAACCATAATGGCTTTATGTCC
This sequence comes from Eurosta solidaginis, assembly GCF_040869045.1. NCBI lineage: Eukaryota > Metazoa > Arthropoda > Insecta > Diptera > Tephritidae > Eurosta > Eurosta solidaginis. The sequence continues at coordinate 201,643,735 of NC_090323.1, read as the reverse complement.
CATTCGGCTAAAATTGATATCGAGACTTATAAAGCCATATTGAAATTATGGCTTTATGTCCGTTTGGATTGAGACATAAAGCCTTTATGGCTTAATGTCCTATGGCTTTATGACACCCCACCTTATCAGTAACATATGGCGAAGATACAATATTGTCCGTGGTAAAATATAATTCTCTTTGATTTTTGCTAGTATATTGTTGTCGTTGTTCTGGATCTGGGTAGTCACTGGTGTTGGGTGCTGCATTTGATAATTCTGCTATACTTTTAGTAAGGTCCATTTCTTCACTTTAAGTCATAATTTTTCAAGTACTGACTAATTTTAGGTACCTTTTTAGTTTTTTCTTCAGCCTCCCTCTTTCTCTTTCGTTGTTCGTTAAAATAATCGAACAAAGAATACGCAGTCTAGTAGAGCCATTTTTGACACTACATATATACTCTGGAGCGATTATCTGCCGTTAATGATTTAGGTGTATACTAATGATTTAGGTGTAACTATATTTTAATAACTACGCATATTTCATCCATTGTAAATAAAACAACGAGTATACTTGGCTTTGTTAAACGTTGGGCCAAAGAGTTTAACGATCCTTATCTCACGAATATCCTATACACTTCCTTGGTCCGCACTACTTGAATATTGCTCGTCTGTCTGGTGTCCTATACACAAAAATGATATAACGTGGATTGAGTCTGTGCAGAAACAATTTTTAATATTTCCACTTCGCGGTCTTAATTGGGATTCTAGCATTCATCTTCCACCTTACAGAAGCAGGCTTCTAATAAATCTGCCTACTCTTGAAAAAAGTAGAATTCTACTTGGGGTGTTGTTCTTTCATAAGTTGGTCATCGGTGAGATTGACTCTTCTGAAATGCTAGCTCGGCTTAATTTCGCGGTTCCCGCTAGGACGTCGAGACACAGTCGCCTAAACTTCGCACTACATATATACTCTGGAGCGATTATCTGCCGTTAATGATTTAGGTGTATACTAATGATTTAGGTGTAACTATATTTTAATAACTACGCATATTTCATCCATTGTAAATAAAACAACGAGTATACTTGGCTTTGTTAAACGTTGGGCCAAAGAGTTTAACGATCCTTATCTCACGAATATCCTATACACCTCCTTGGTCCGCACTACTTGAATATTGCTCGTCTGTCTGGTGTCCTATACACAAAAATGATATAACGTGGATTGAGTCTGTGCAGAAACAATTTTTAATATTTCCACTTCGCGGTCTTAATTGGGATTCTAGCATTCATCTTCCACCTTACAGAAGCAGGCTTCTAATAAATCTGCCTACTCTTGAAAAAAGTAGAATTCTACTTGGGGTGTTGTTCTTTCATAAGTTGGTCATCGGTGAGATTGACTCTTCTGAAATGCTAGCTCGGCTTAATTTCGCGGTTCCCGCTAGGACGTCGAGACACAGTCGCCTAAACTTCGCAAAAAGTGAACCTCTGCGGATTTGGTGTGCGCACTACAATGACCTGTATAAATGTATAAGTGTCGAATGTTCGCTTCCTTCATTAAATTGCCTAATACTTTCTAATTTGACGTGATATTTTATAGTGTGACTAGCAGACGTTGTTCTGCCCTAAATTTGGCCTTTCTGCATACATTTTAATAAGCTTTTTTCGTCTAACGCTGCCCTACTCCTCTACACTTTTTCCTAATCTTTTTATTCACTCCTCCCTCCGTCTTTTTCGCTTAATCTCCATCTTCGTCTCATTCTATCTCTTTCTCAGTCTCCTTCTCTCTTCTCTCTAGTTTTTCTCCTTCTTCTACATCTCTTATTGGCAGTCCCAGAGGGTGGTATGTATTTTGTTCCAGTCCCATTCTGAGTCTCAGTTCCAGTCCCCGTCCTAGTCCTAATCACTGTCCCAGTCCGTCTCTGGTATACTTCCCGGAAAAAAGCATCGTAAATACTAATATAGGCAAATTTATATACGAAATTTCAGGCAAATCGAATGGGACGTATGTAAATAGGTATGTGGGTATTATTAATTCTTATTATTTTGGCTTCGCATGCATATTTATCAGTTTTGCCAGGTTGATGCGACTAAATCGAATATCACAATCAACTTTAGAGCTCTCAGCAACAGCTTTCATTTGATATCCATAATACACACACATTCTAGGGGTATCCGGGTCCATGTTTTGGCCTATATCTCGAGACCGTAGTCACCCAGCGGTGTAAACCTTACTCTGTACTAAAGCATACATCACCAGCTTCAATTTGATACCCATAATATAAAAACACATTCTAGGTGTATCCGGGTCCATGTTTTGGCCTATATCTCGAGACCGTAGTCACCCAGCGGTGTAAACCTTACTCTGTACTAAAGCATACATGAACAGCTTCAATTTGATACCTATAATGTATAAACACATTCTAGGGGTACCCGGGTCCACGTTTTGGGCTATATCTCGAGACCCTAGCCTCCCAGTTGTATGAAAATTATCCTGTACTATAGCACTCATCAACAGTTTTCATTTGATATCCATATTGTATAAACACATTCTGGGGGTACCCGGGTCCACGTTTTGGGCTATATCTCGAGACCCTAGCCTCCCAGTTGTATGAAAATTACCCTGTACTATAGCACTCATCAACAGCTTTCATTTGATATCCATATTGTATAAACACATTTTAGGGGTACCCGGGTCCACGTTTTGGGCTATATCTCGAGACCCTAGCCTCCCAGTTGTATGAAAATTATCCTGTAATATAGCACTCATCAACAGCTTTCATTTGATATCCATATTGTATAAACACATTCTAGGTGTACCCGGGTCCACGTTTTGGGCTATATCTCTAGACCCTAGCCTCCCAGATGTATGAAAATTATCCTGTAGTATAGCACTCATCAACAGCTTTCATTTGATATCCATATTGTATAAACACATTCTAGGGTACCCGGGTCCACGTTTTGGCCTATATCTCGAGACCCTAGTCACCCAAGGGTATGAAAATTATCCTGTACTATAGCACTCATCAACAGCTTTCATTTGATATCCATATTGTATAAACACATTCTAGGGGTACCCGGGTCCACGTTTTGGGCTATATCTCGAGACCCTAGCCTCCCAGTTGTATGAAAATTATCCTGTACAATAGCATTCATCAACAGCTTTCATTTGATATCCATATTGTATAAACACATTCTAGGGGTACCCGGGTCCACGTTTTGATCTCAAGACCCTAGGCACGTAGCGAAAAAAAGGTAGACTTTGGCCGATTCTCAGACCTACCCAATATGCTCACAAAATTTCATGAGAATCGGTTCAGCCGTCCCGGGGAGTTAAGCCTCTTAACACCGTGACAGAAGAATTATATATATTAGATATTCTCTCTGAATTTGAATTCTTAAATGCATAAGTTTACTTTTATTTAATGTTAATCTTATAATTTATAAGTTTAATAATTTTTGTACAAATTTTATACTTTACCAGTCGACCGTTTTCGTTCTGTGTCGACTTTAAATAAAAACCAAGTAAAGGTGTCGTAAGTTCGGGTGTCACCGAACATTATATACTCAGCGTGAGCTTTAATTGTATATTTCATTTCAGATAAATTACTTTTCTACATAACACGGGCACCGCCCGTTTAAAAAAAATGTCTCCCCATTTCCTCTTACAATAAAACTTGATAAGTGAAATATCATTTATTCAAAACTATTTTTTTCTAAGTTATAGCTTATTATTCTAGTCTACGACCCTTTTAAACTTGTTTTATATCTAAGTTGCCGTGGTCTTTAACCGATCCCGTCCATTTTTACTAGAACTATTTTCTGCTATAAGGAAAATATGTGTAGGTAGACAATTTCATTACGATATGTTAATTTTTCTTGAGTTATGGCTCCCGAAACATAGAAACTTGCTTAGTCGTAAAAGGGGCGGTGCCACACCCATCTTCAAAAATTTTAGTGTTTTCCAATTTAATGTTATAATTGCATATTTGCATATTTCGTCTACGACCCTTTCAAAAATCTTGTATATAAAAGTGGTCGTGGTCCTTAACCGATTTCGTTAATTTTTCTTCAAATCATTCCGTATAGTAAAGGCAACCTCTCTCCCGAATTTTGCTACGATAGGTTTAAAGATTTTTGATTTATGATTAATAATATTTTTAACATTGATTTTATCGTAAGTGGGCGGTGCCACGCCCATTTTGAAAAATTTTTTATTTTTATTTTTATCAAGAGTCAATATCAATATTAATTTTGTTCGCATAACGGTATCCCGTAACGGCATAAACTAATCGAGATAGATATAGACTTCTATATATCAAAATGATCTGGGCGAAAAAGGAATTAATTTAGCCATGTCCGTCCGTCCGTCCGTAAACACGATAACTTGAGTAAATTTTGAGGTACCTTGTTGAAATTTGGTATGTAGGTTCCTAGGCGTTCATCTCAGATCGCTATTTAAAATGAACGAAGTCGGACTATAACCACGCCCACTTTTTCGATATCGAAAATTTCGAAAAACAGAAAAAGTGCGATAATTCGTTACCAAAGACGGATAAAGCGATGAAACTTGGTAGGTGGGTTGACCTTATGACGCAGAAAAGAAAATTGTAAAATTTTGGACAATGGGCGTGGCACTGCTCACTTTTAAAAGAAGGTTTGCAAGCTGTAATTTGGCAGTCGTTGAAGATATCATGATGAAATCTGGCAGGAACGTTACTCCTATTACTATACATATGTGTGCTAAATAAAAATTAGCAAAATCGGTTGACGAGCGTGCCCACTTTTTAAACTAAAATTGTTTTAAGTCAAATTTTAACAAAAAATTTAATATCTTTACAGTATATAAGTAAATTATGTCAACATTCAACCCCAGTAATAATATGCTGCAACAAAATACAAAAATAAAAGAAAATTTCAAAATGGGCGTGGCTCCGCCCTTTTTAATTTAATTTGTCTAGAATACTTTTAATGCCATAAGTCGAACAACCATTTACCAATCCTGTTGAAAGAAATTTGGTAGGGGCATAGCTTCTATGACGATAATTGTTTTTTGTGAAAATGGGCGAAATGGATTGAAGCCACTCCCAGTTTTTATACACAGTCGACCGTCTGTCCTTCCGCTCGGCCGTTAACACGATAACTTGAGCAAAAATCTATATAGCTTTCCTAAACCCAATGCTCTCAGCTGAGTATGTAATGTTCGGTTACACCCGAACTTAGTCTTCGGAATTTCCAAACGTAAACAAATGCGCAGGGTTGTATGAAACGAAAACTGAATGAATTCAAAAGTTGGCTCAGACAGAAAAATTGATCAATGTAAACGGCATTTTGAATTCATACAAGTGAAAAATATTTCTCTTCTTCCATTGCCATACCTACCTGTCAAATAATTGCTGACAGGGAGAACGGCTGTCGCGAATGCCCAGAGAATGGAAGAAAGGTTTGTTTTTTGCTCGCGGTTAATAAATTGAAGTGCCATGACTTGCCCATTTGTGTTTCAAGTCATCTATTCTCTTGAATTATACTAGAAATTAATATTGATTTTTTAAATCTAGTAAATGGAGAAAATATGGGCATCCAGTTTAGCAATCATTTTAAAATATGTAAATAATGCAATAAACCAGTCGTGTACAAAAATGTTTGAAAAACACTATTGAGCAAATGATATTAGTAATCGAACAGCGGTTGAACAGGTGATCGAGGCTGTTTACTATTGTGAACGTTTTTTCAAACATTCGCCACTTGTATGAATTCACAATGGCTCAGATAGAAAAATTTATCAATGTAAACAGCTTTCATGAATGCCAAACTTGGCGTAAAAATGATAATTCATTATAAATGTAATAACTACTTATGTCCATTTTATGACGCCTTCCAAATCATCATTTCAGTGGTATTGCGATTTAAAAAATTGAATTCGATTACGGGTCGTATAACAAGATACGGGCCAAGCTCTTGTTTTTCAATGTTAATTGAACGGGGTACGATTGCTGAAACACGTCTAAAAATGTCCAGAGATACCTTCACCGCTATCTTTTTGACCTTAGTATCAGTATCTGTAATTAAAAACTTTTTTTCTGCAAAAGGATATTTACTGAAATTGAAAAACAGAAAAATAAATTGAGGCAATTTCGATTTAAATTGACTGGTGTTCATACAACTCAATTTAGCTTACACAATAGTAATTTGATAGCTGGTTGGCTCATCTCTACAGCAACAACATACATTTGTTCAGACTGTCAAAATGTGCGTGTTGGTATTAGGCGAATGGAATGGAATGAAAATATAAAACTTTGAAATTTTTGTGTGTTGTAAGAAAATGTGTTAAATGTTTTGGTATCATTTTGAGTTTGACGTCTTCTATTGACAGTCCCTACTGCAGTGAAATGAAAAAAATAAAATCAGCTGATGAGATGAGCCAACCATATAGTTGAGCCATGCGTAGCTGACATTTAAATCTACTCAATAAACACACTTTACAAGGTTGCATTTGGAGTTTGAAACAATTTATTACGCAATCTTTTTTAAATTGGCAATTTATTATTACAATTTGTTATATGATAAATTGCGTAATAAATTGCCCAAATGGTATAAATTGCCAATTTGGTGTGTGTTTGTACATATTATTATACTGTTGTGGCTGTAGCGGTAAAGGCACTCGCCGAAGGTATTGGGGAGTATTATCGATGTTGATGGTCCTTTACTGGATATACATAGATCAAGTACGCTCCGGTAAAAATAACCATTAAAGTATAAGCGCAACCATCTCAGTAACGATTTAATACGAATACATTGAACATTCTACGCCATCCAGACTCTCTACCTCCTAGTGCCATGAGGTCGCCAGAGCCCCTTCTGCTAAATATGTATATGATACACATGCCTATTTGTAACCGGATTCGCCTCGCGCAGGTGAGGCTGACAATTGCTTTGCGTAAGCTGTGCATTGCGTTAAATAACGTTTTGAATTCCTTTCATTATTACTCAAATCGTTTAGTGTGATTTATTACAAACAGTTTTTTGGGACCGAAATAGGATTCCGGAATGGTAAGCCTCACGTCTGCTTATCATTATGTTATTATCAGGGTCTGCAAATAATTGTTATTCGTCAAGTTGTTGTCATGTTATAGGTTTGATATCGCATTGTTATCAATAATAATCGATATAGGCGAGTTATTGCTTGTCATTGGCGTTTTATTGGGTTGTTACAGACGTTTAATCGGTTTGACTTATCGATAAAAAACCGATATGGATAACTAAATTATCGTCAAGCTATCGGTTTGCTCTCAACCATGTTCTCGCCGAATCTTCGGCGTATTATTGGTTTCTTTTCGGCTTGTTGTCAATGGTTTATCGATATATTCCGAATTTACATATATTGCGTTGGTACTGGTTGGCACCTGTTTTATTACAAACCGATAACATTTCGATAAAAAGGCTAAAACTCGTCGATAGCAAATCTATAATTTTTGGAGAAGAAGTCAGTAACTTTTCGATAATTAGTCCATAACTTTTCGATAATTAGTCCATAACTTTTCGATCACTTTTTGGTAGCAAATCGTTAATAATTAATATTCTATAGTTTTCGTTGGTAAAAAATTGACAACTCGTCGTCAACGATTGTTATGGATAAACAATGTATAATACTTTGATAGCAAATCGATAACCCGATTAATCGATAAAATACCGAAAACCAAGCGAAAACCAACCGATAATGCACCGATAACATTCGTTTCATTTAATTTCTTTTCTCTTATTTTCCTTTCTTTGTCTTTGCGATAGCACATAAATGATTCAGATGAGTGGCGGTAAAAACTGCCTAATACCAATTTCAGACAAAGGCTTAATTGAATAATTAGTCAGGTTTTCTACATTAAGATCTTTATTGCACTCAACCTTCCATAGAATATTTAAACTTTTAATTATCGCATTATTGCTTTATTGAATGCATAATGGGTTGAAAAATGTAGTCGCTTACTTGGTGTTTCGGATTTTTTTGTCAATGTAACAAGTGCAATCAAAAATAAATTATTTTTAATAATTAACTACAAATATAAAATTATCAGAAAGATGCAATTTTTTTGTAGCATTTACAACAAACGATTATATGGCTTTAAAAAAAATACACATATTTGGTTAGGTGCAATATCTATGAATAACATACATTTTATTTTGATTGCCTTGGAAGTTAAAGTGTAAACATTTTTTTGTAAAAAGCATAAGCTGCTGGCAGATGTTCGTTAATTAGTTATTTCAATAAACGAATTTATGATTCCATTAAGCTTCTGTGTGAAATTGGTATAAATCCATGCAACGCAATTTTGCAGTAGAACCAAAAAACTCAATTGAATGAAATCACAGAAATTTCAAAAAGTATTGAAAATATATAGAGTTAGCTGCTTTTCCTAATTTTGTCGGAGCCAGCACGTTTTAAGCTTCGTAATTTTTAACGATTCTGGACACTAAGCAGACCCTTTTATTTTAACACCATGTTCAAAAGCCGTTCCCTATTCCATTAGTATTAAAAATTCGTACTGAGTGAAAGGTGGAGTTAATAACTTTTACCGCTTAGTCGACGATATATATACAGCTGTGATCACTGAAATAGTACTGTATAACTGTCAAATGCTTCACACCACTTATTATGCATTTTATGCCATGTAGATACAACTTTTTTAAACGGTTTTATTTAGCTTGACTATGTGTAGCGAGCGTTGTTTACGAATTTTGTAATTGAAATTTATGTAACTTCCCGATAAACTACAAGCTTGAAACTTGGAACATAGTTCAGACCAGTGTTGCCAGAAAAAAAATTTCTTTGGGGCTAGAATTTAGAAAAAAGGGCTAGAAAGAGCTAAATTTCTTCAATAAAATCCAAAACCCGTTGCAAAAACAGCCAAAAGTATATGTATATTTTTCGTTGAAAGTTTTCACATTTATTTCAAATCAAACTTAACCAAAGTTATCAAAAAGCTACAGTAAAATAAACAAAAAACAAATAAGATACAAGAGAGGTACATAAATAATACTGTTTTTATACTCAGCGTGCTTTGCAAACAGAGTATATTAACTTTGATTGGATAACGGTTGGTTGTACAGGTATAAAGGAATCGAGATAGATATAGACTTCCATATATCAAAATCATCAGTATCGAAAAAAATTTGATTGAGCCATGTCCGTCCGTCCGTCTGTCCGTTAACACGATAAATTGAGTAAATATTGAGATATCTTTACCAAATTTGGTACACGAGCTTATCTGGACCCAGAATAGATTGGTTTTGAAAATGAGCGAAATCGGATGATAACCCGCCAACTTTTTATATATATAACATTTTGGAAAACACAAAAAACCTGATTATTTAGTAAATAATACACCTAGAATGTTGAAATATGACATGTGGACTGATATTGAGACTCTTGATAAAAATTTGAAAAAATTGTTTAAAATGGGCGTGGCACCGCCCACTTGTGCTAAAATCAATTTTACAAATATTATTAATCATAAATCAAAAATCCTTAAACCTAACGTAGTAAAATTCGGCAGAGAGGTTGCCTTTACTATAAGAAATGCTTTGAAGAAAAATTTCGAAATCGGTTAAGTACCACGCCCACTTTTGTATAAAAGATTTTTAAAAGGGTCGTGGACGAATAAAATAAGCTATTTCTTTGCAAAAAAGAGCTTTACATAAATTGTATTTCATTTCCCAAGTGGATTAAAACTTCAAATTTAAAAAAATAGGCGTGGCACCGCCCCTTTTACGACTAAGCATTTTTCTGTTTCGGGAGCCATAACTCGAAGAAAAATTAACGGATCTTAATAAAATTGGGTGCACACATTTTTCCTATAGCAAGAAATACTTTTAGAAAAAATGGACGAGATCGGTTAGAGACCACGCCCACTTTTATATAAAAGATTTTTAAAAGGGTCGTGGACGAAAATAATAAGCTATATTTTAGCGAAAAAGAACTTTGTATCAATAGAATTTTACTTTCTAAATTGAATTATAACATTAAATTGGAAAACACTAAAATTTTTTAAAATGGGTGTGGCACCGCTCCTTTTACGACTAAGCAAGTTTCTATGTTTCGGGAGCCATAACTCGAAGAAAAATTAACATATCGTAATGAAATTGTGTACACATATTTTCCTTATAGCAGAAAATATTTCTAGTAAAAATGGATGGGATCGGTTAAAGACCGCGGCAACTTATGTAGATATAAACACAGTTTAAAAGGGTCGTAGACTAGAATAATAAGCTATAACTTAGCAAAAAATAGTTTTGAATAAATGATATTTCACTTATCAAGTTTTATGGTAAGAGGAAATTGGGAAACATTTTTTTTAAACTGGCGGTGCCACGTGTTATGTAGAAAAGTAATTTATCTGAAATGAAATATACAATTAAAGCTCACGCTGAGTATATAATGTTCGGTATTTAGGTTAGAAGGGTATATTGCTTTTTAATCCAAAAATACATCGAACTGCACACAATTTTTATACAATTTTAGATGTATGCGGTTAGTAAGTAAGGTTAGCTCCGTTGGCGTTGCAGATGGGTTTTCGGGTATGTATACTATTCAGTGGACATCTAGGAACGCCAGGGAGCAGTTATATTTAAAAAAATTGGAATATTTTGAATAATCGACTTTTGGCCAGCTAGATGTTTTATTTTATTTATTTTTTTTTAGTTTTTTTATTATTATACCTTTCATGAAAATGAAATGGTATATTAATTTCGTCACGAAACTGGAAATTGTAAGTCCTTAAAGGAAAATAGATAGACCCACCATTAAGTATACCGAAATAATCAGGTTGAAGAGCTGAGTTGATTTAGCCATGTCCGTCTGTCCGTCTGTCTGTTTGTATGCAAACTAGTCCCTCAATTTTTGAGATATCGTGATAAAATTTGGTGAGCGGGTGTATTTGGGTGTCCGATTAGACATTTGTCGGAACCGACCGGATCGGACCCCTATAGCATATATCCTCCATACAACCGATTTTTCAGAAAAAGAGGATTTTTGTAATATCTTACCCAATTTAACAGATTGAAGCTTCAAACTTCACCATATACTTTCGTATATTGCACATATTGTTGCCTGAAAAAACTGATGAGATCAGTCGTATATATAGTATATATCCCCCACAACCGATTGTTCAGATAAGGAACTTTTCGTAATTACTGCCCTATTTTAAGAGCTAGAGGCTTCAAATTTCAACGAATGCTTACGTATATAGCATATATTGTTGTCTGAAAAAATCATAAAGATCGGTGGTATATATAGTATATATATGGTGGTATATATAGTATATATATGGTGGTATATATAGTATATATATATAGCATATATATATATATTTTCGCAAATTTTAGCCCCATTTTAACAGCAAGAAGCTTAAAATTTCACCGAATACTTACGTATATAGCATATATTGTTGTCTGAAAAAATCATAGAGATCGGTTGTATATATAGTATATATCTCATACAACCGATTGTTCAGATAAGAAACTTTTCGCAATTTCTACCCCATTTTAACAGCTATAAGCTTCAAATTTCACCGAATGCTTACGTATATAGCATATATTGTCTGAAAAAATCATAGAGATCGGTTGTATATATAGTATATATCTCATACAACCGATTGTTCAGATAAGAAACTTTTCGCATTTTCTACCCCATTTTAACAGCTATAAGCTTCAAATTTCACAAAATGCTTACGTATATGGCATATATTGTTGTCTGAAAAAATCATAGAGATCGGTGGTATATATATTATATACCCCATATAAACTCTAATTTTTGCCCCCTTTTTACTGCTAGAAGCTTCAAAATTCATCAAATTTCATCAAATAGTTACGTTTACGTCATATATTGTTGAAATACGTGATTCGTAGTCATAGTTTTTACACGCAGATCACAAAAAACCTGAAACTTTGCATCCTCACACAAAGTACCTACCTGTTTTTTATTTTATATTTATCTTAAAAATCGTTAAGGTATGTAGATCTGTTCACTATATATTTCTTATCTTATACATCCGATTATTCGGAGATTACGAGCGGGATAAGATTATTGTTCAGCCCCATTCATGAAAGGTATGAAGTCTTCGGCACAGCCGAAGACAGTCCCGTTTTTACTTGTTTTTTATTTAGTTTTTAAATCCTTTTAGGAAACGGTTTTATTTGGCCACTTCTGTTCTATAGATTGGCAGTTTAAAATCATTTTTCCTACGGGTATTAAAATTATGGGTTTCGTTAATATATACAACATTATTTGTTAAGTATTCAGGTACATTTCCTTTTCGTATGTTGAAGATCATTTTCATCTTAATATATAAAAAACACGTGTCACAGGTTTGAAGCCAAGGGACTCCTAAACTACTGCACTGATTTTGATTTTGTTTTGCACCCCGTTTGTAGTTTGATCTAACTTGAAATATAGGATAGGTTATATCTCAGTTTATAGTCGCAATATTATTTTATTGCAATTTTTTTATTTGTTTATACGTAGTATTAAAATCTTACGTATACGCAGTGGTGTTTAATTAAACAACCTGCTTATCAATAAAAAATATTATAGCGAATGATATCAAGTATAGCACATCACCAGGCCCGACGAGTGAGGCGGCGGGGTTCTTAGGGGGCCCGCGATTTAGAGTTACTATGACATTTTTTTTTTAATACGGGAGAGTCTTTAGTTGTTCCATGTGCAATTTTTAAGCCGAATTTCAAAAGCAACGAAAATCTGCATTTCGTTTTAATATTGGTACGAATATTAGCAAAACTAAGGAGTGCTGCCATCTCTAGGCCGATGCTAAGCAATTCAATATTGGAGTTATTTATTCAACAGTTTAGTGATACGAACTTAGCAAAAGGGCAAATAAGAGGATTTGCAAGTAAATTCGTTACAATATTATAGTGAAGTGTGAAAAATAAAAATCTATATATATAAAAAGAAAGGCTAAAATGTGTATTAGGTGGTCGCCGGTGTTTGAAGAGATGCGTCGGTCGATTTTGTTCAAACTTTCACATAAGTTGCGTAAACCTCACGCGGTGGTTACTACAGGTACAGGGTCTCGAGATATAGGCCAAAACGTGGGCCAGTGAATGCCTAGACAGTTTTTATACAATATGGATATCAAATGAAAGCTGTTGATGAGTACTTTGGTACAGAGTAATATATTATCCAGAGACGGACTGGGACTGGGATTAGGACTAGGACTGGGACTGAGACTCGGAGTGGGACTGGGACTGGAATAAAATACATACCACCCTCTGGGACAGGCAATAAGGGATGCAGAAGAATGAAAAGGAATTGAGAGAAGAGAAAAGAGAGAAGGAGATTGAGAATAAGATAGAATGAGACGAAGATGGAGATAGGTGAAGCGAAAAAGACGGAGGGAGGAGTGAATAAAATGATTACGAAAAAGTGTGGAGGGGGGGGAGGGCAGAGTCAGACGTAAAAAGCTTATTAAAATGTATGCAGATAGGCCAAATTTATGGCAGGACAACGTCTGCCAGGTCTTCTAGTAGTATAATAAAAAATAATTTGTTTGACACTTAACCATTTTAGTTTTATTAGCATGTCGCTTATTGACGCATCTGACTCTTCCCGTAACACAAATCTCATACACCTATTTTGCAATATCTGAAGTCTATCTATTTTTGTATCTGGTATAATTAATAAGACTGATGGGCAATATTTAAAATGAGATTCTATAAATGTTTTGTATACAATATCCTTAAACTCTCTATAAATTTACAGGTTCTTTGCATAAAACCGACTTGTTTAGCTAGCTTTCCTACATTGTATCTAATATATTCATCAAATTTGAGTTTGTTGTCAATTACAATCCCAAGATATTTTATTGATTTTATTTGCTCTAACATTTCATCTTTCACCCTGAGATCAATACTCGCAACTTCGCTTTCGATTTTTCGGCTAATAACCATATATTTTGTTTTACTCACATTAAGTTTAAGTCTGTTACCACATAAACATTTATATAAACTATCTAAGTCACACTGCATTTTTGTCAATGCAGTTGTTAAATTACTTTCACTTATTCTAAGCAGAGCATCATCCGCAAACAGTTTTATGTTACAGTACTTTACAGCTTTAACAATATCATTTATATAAATCAAAAATAATATAGGAGCCAATACAGAACCCTGCGGCAACCCTTACGGGACCGAAAGTTCGTTCGAAACTTTATCACCGATTATGGTAGTTATTTTGTTTTCTGGCAGTCAAGTAATTTTGGAACTACTTTAATTCTTTACCCTGAATTCCCATGACTTTCATTTTCTGGAGCAAAATGTCTCGATCCACTGTTTCGAATGCCCTTTTTAGATCCAGGAAAAGAAGAAAATTGCCCAACACCTTATATAAATACTTAAATTGGCGCTTAACCGTTTAAAAGGTCATGGCCGTTCAGCAATCGCTTCTTCGCTTTGCCAACTGGCGCCAATTGGTTACACCATGGGAGTCTAAATCGTTTTCCACCTGGTTCTTCCAGCGGAGTGGGGGCCACCCTCTTCCTCTGCTTTCATAGGCCTCTGCTTCCATAGGCGGGTTCCGATAAAAATACTTTCTTAGCCGGAGCGTCATCTTTCATTCGCATAACAGCGTAGCCGCTGGGTTTTAATTCGCTGAACTATGTTGATCTCTGCGTAAAGCTCGTACAGCTCATCATTAAATTTTCTTCGGCACTCGCCAACGCGTGGAGGTCCGTAAATCTTTCGAAGCACTTTTTTCTCGAAAACTCCCAGAGCTGCTTCATCTGATGTTGTCATGGTCCATTCTGCTGCACCATATAGCAGGACGGGTACGATAATTGACTTGTAGAGTTTAATTTTCGTTTGGCGAGAGAGGACTTTAATTTTTACTTATGCCCAACACCACTGCAAAAAAAAAATGAACATTTTTAGTTACTTCTAACTGGCCACTAAAACCAGAGGCTGAAACTGTTATTCCTTTTATAATATAATTCATTGCAAAACTATTAATTTTGGACTTTAAATATACATTTGATCCAAGATAAAAATTATTTTCAGATTTTTATTTTTTGAGTCCGATAGAACTAGTTAAACTCAAAAAATAAAAATACAGATTTTACTTTTATATGTGGACTTTTATGGAAAAAGTTCGAAAAATAAAAAGGATGCATGATTCGACATGATATTGCTATAGGGATACCTGGGAACTGCAACATTTTCACCTAAACCAATTTTTTGACCAGGATTTTTTCGACTCCGAAAAAATAATAATAATTATTTTCCGTCCCTGCCTAAAACTGCACACTAAAAAAATTCGTACATTTTTCGAAGCCTTGTGTTTGTTTTTTTTATTTAGTAAGCATATGAAATCAGACTAAGCTTTAATTTTGTCTGCTTATATGTAGTTTAATAATGTAAAGAAACCACTTTTATCTATTATTATTTACTAACCGAATATTTTTTTTATTTGAATATACTTTATAGCAGGCGGTTATGTGTACATGAATGGGGATGCAGTAAAGTTACAACCACCTGTTGCAAACACTTTATATGCTCATGTGCCCGTTGAAACGGCAATGTTAGCCACAACCAATTTATATGGTCCAACAACGGCTCAATTGGCAGCAGCACCACCAACAGCAACACATATTCCAATAATAGCTACAACAGCAACGCAACCTCCACATCCACAAGCCTTGCAAGTGGCCGCAGCCCCACCACCACAATCTACACAACATCAACATCAGCAACATCAACAATTAATAGCACATCAACATCCACATCCCGCACATACGCATACACATAGTGCAGCCGTTGCTGCTGCAGTAGCTGCTGCTGCTGTTGCTCCACACGCGCAACAACAACAACAACCAAGTGGCGCCTCTGCATCGACACTACAAACGGTGCCTCCAACTGCCGCACATCAAACCGCACATTTACAATACGCTCATCAGTCTCAGCCACAGACGGTGTTAGCTCAAGTTGCCGCTGGTGGTGGAGGTACAACAACTGTTGCAACAATCGATAACGCCGAGTACGCAGCTGCCGTCATGAATGGTACAATTGCGCAAGATGGCAGTGCCGTTTGTTATGGCCAACAACAACAACAAGACGAATTATCAAGTGGTTTAATAGCCGTAGATGCGTCTGGCATGACGGCGGGTACACCAACATCACTTGGTGGTTCTCATCACCAAGCACACCATACGCAACATCATGTGATTGTGGCTAATGGACCACATCAACATCAACAACAGCAACATCAAATACATGTACAACATCAACAACAAGCAATTGCTGCTGCCGGTAATAATGCAGCCAATACTGCCGAAAATGCTGGTATACCAATGGATCAGCTAAAACAAATGCTCTCAACGCAATTGGAATACTATTTTTCCAGGTAAATTTGGGTTGAAAACTACTTGAATTTACTTTTTCTACATTTTATGAATATAAATAAAAATAAATAAATGTAAGGCGCGATAACCTCCGGAGAGATTTTAGGCCAATTTGTGTCGTGCTCCTCTTGATTTTCCCTACAAATTGGCCGGATGGGACCTACATGTTTTATGCCGACTCCGAACGGCATCTGCAAGGCAGATGAGTTTTCACTGAGAGCTTTTCATGGCAGAAATACACTCGGAGCCCTTGCCAAACACTGCCGAGGGGCGACCCCGCTTAGAAAAATTTTCTTCTAATTGAAAAACCTTATTTCTAAAATTTTGATGTTGTTTTGCCCGGGGTGTGAACCCAGGGCATACGGTGTGGTAGGCGAAGCACGCTACCATCACACACGGTGGCCGCCAGAATGGATATGATATGGTATATTAAACGCAGCAATTTTCGTTGGTTTAAGAATCAGAAGAGATATACAGCTGTAGAAAATAGGAGCAAAAATTAATATTGTAAGGAAGAATATTCCAAACGATTTCGAAACTTGTTTGAAAAAAAATAAAAAAAAAATGGAAAATACGAAAAATGTGTAAACAAACTTGTTTAACTCGTTAACAGTTAGCTTAAACTCGCACTGAAAACCGGGCCTTAGAGTTTTAAGAAACTTTTTGAGTGCGTAGTTTTGTTATATAATAAATTATAGCCTAGCAAAGTACAAACGCCATTCGAAAAACAGTGCCCGTATCATGTTATGCGATCCGTGAGCGAAATCAATTTATATACTCAGCTGAGCAGAGCTCACAGAGTATATTAATTTTGTTCGCATAACGGTAATCCGTAACGGCATAAACTAATCGAGATAGATATAGACTTCTATATATCAAAATGATCTGGGCGAAAAAAGAAATTCATTTAGCCATGTCTGTCCGTCCGTCCGTCCGTCTGTCCGATAACACGATAACTTGAGTAAATTTTGAGGTATCTGGATGAAATTTGGTACGTCGGTTCCTGGGCACTCATCTCAGATCGCTATTTAAAATGAACGAAATCCGACTACAACCACGCCTACTTTTTCGATATCGAAAATTTCGAAAAACAGAAAAAGTGCGATAATTCATTACCAAAGACGGATAAAGCGATGAAACTTGGTAAGTGGATTGAACTTATGACGCAGAATAGAAAATTAGTAAAATTTTGGACAATGTGCGTGGCACCGCCCATTTTTAAAAGGAGGTAATTTAAAAGTTTTGCAACCTGTAATTTGGCAGTCGGTTAGGATATCATGATGAAATTTGGCAGGAACGTAACTCCTATAACTGTATGTGTGCTAGATAAAAATTAGCAAAATCGGATGACGAACACGCCCACTTTAAAAAAAAAATTTTTTTAAGTCAAATTTTAACAAAAAATTGAATATATTCGCAGTATATAAGTAAATTATGTTAACATTCAACTCCAGTGATGATATGGTGCAACAAAATACAAAAATAAAAGAAAATTTCAAAATGGGTGTGGCTCCACCCTTTTTCATTTAATTTGTCTAGAATACTTTTAATGCCATAAGTCCAACAAAAATTTACCAATCCTTGTGAAATTTGGTAGGGGCATAGATTCTGTGATGATAACTGTTCTGTGAAAATGGCGAAATCGGTTGAAGCCACGCGCAGTTTTTATAAGCGGTCGACCGTTTGTCCTTCCTTAACACGATAACTAGAGCAAAAATCGATATATCTTTACTAAACTTAGTTCACGTACTTAGAACTCACTTTATCTTGGTATAGAAAATGGCCGAAATTGGACTATGACCACGCCCACTTTTTCGATATCAAAAATTACAAAAAATGAAAAAATGCCATAATTCTTTACCAAATATGAAAAAGGGGATGAAACAGGGTAATTGGATTGGTTTATTGACGCAAAATATAACTTTAGAAAAAACTTTGTAAAATGAGTGTGACACCTACCATATTACGTAGAAGAAAATGAAAAGGTTCTGAGGGGCGAAATCCATAGCCCTTGGAATCTTGGCAGGGGTACTGTTCGTGGTATTACATATATAAATAAATTACCGGTACCCGACAGATGATGTTCTTGGTCACCCTGGTCCGATATCTCGAAAACGCATTCACATATACAACTAAGGTTCATTCCTTCATTTAAAACCCTCATTAATTCCTTGATACCCATATCGTACAAAAACATTATAGAGTCACCCCTGATCCACCTTCATGGCGATATCTCGAAAAGGCGTCCACCTATAGAACTATGGTCCACTCCCTTTTAAAATACTCAACACCACCTTTCATTTGATACCCATGTCATACAAACACATTCCAGGGTTACGCTAGGTTCATTTTCCTACTTGGAGATTTTCCCTTATTTTGTCTCCAAAGCTCTCAGCTGAGTATGTAATGTTCGGTTACACCCGAACTTACCCTTCCTTACTTGTTTAAATTGCAAAAGCACTGAAAACGTGAATCGGATTAAGGAAATATGTGAAATATTGGCTAAGAGTACTTATTAGATCCATAGTTTATTATCGTTTGAAACGAAAATGGTTTATCCATACGTGATCGTATAACAAGATACGGGCCCAGTTTCGACCCCGAGCTTAGCCTTCCTTACTTGTTAAAATTAAGGAAAATATAAAAATTAAATAACTGATAACATTAATAGTTCTATTTTCCGTTTTTTTTTTTACTCGCGGGTGTATATAAACATATGCAGAATATTTAACTCCTTAAAAGCCTTCGTCGTATTCGAATATAACTTTGTCTTCTCCTTTTTAACATTTCATTTCGTTTACTTTATTTAATTACAGAGAAAATTTGGCTAACGATACATATTTGCTAACACAAATGGATAGCGATCAATATGTTCCCATAATCACTGTAGCTAATTTCAATCTTGTTAAGAAGCTCACAAAAGATATTAAACTTATTACCGAAGTGCTAAGAGAATCGCCAAATGTGCAAGTCGATGAGGATGGCTTGCGTGTACGTCCAAATCACAAACGCTGTATAATTATATTACGTGAAATAAATGAAAAGACTCCTGTGGATGATGTCAAGGTAAGAGATTTCTCGGGCAACTCTCAAGACTACCCTACAGTCAAACCAACTAGTTGTATACTAGAAGGATACTAGTTTGCCAAAAATCCGAAGTAGTATGAGCTCTGTAATTTTTCCATATTAGCAACTGGTATTTTTAACACGGCAATGTTCTACGAAATATCAATTGCCAGTCTCTGAGTTATGACGACGTTGCATCAAATGAGCGATATGTACATACTATTCAATATTTGCATCTGCATCCTACTAGTTAATATACTAGTCCTATTCGGGTTGAAAAATTATTTGAAAATTGATAAATTAACTCAAATTCATTTTATTCATTATATTTCATATGTATAAAAAGTATGACTATATATTTTGTTATCGATCAGCGGAGACGGCGGACCATATGCTCCTGGAATGTGACGCAATTCAAAACCCAGGGCTAAGTTTATGGGCTCACCATGGCCAGAACAGTCCCATATTAATTGCAAATTTGTTTTTGGTTTCGGGTTTACATTCCAATAAATCAGAAAATGCCTTTTAAATAATAAAATGAACACAATGTAAATTCAAACAATGAACTATCTTTTTATTCAAATTTATAAAAAACTAATCCCAAAGCCCTATAATTTAAAATTTTATATATGACTATTTCTGCACAATGCAGAAAACAAAATATCTATACAAAACAACTGGACAAGGAAGAACGCAGTAATTTTGAGCCCTGAAGAAGACCAAAATAAAAGGTCGAAACGTTGGCGAAAAAATAAAAAAGGCGTTTTTCTGATTTATTGGACTGTAAACCCGAAATCAAAAACAAATTTGCAATAAATAAAGAAAACAGTCGGTAGTACAAAAAGTAAGTCCCATATTAAATCCATCAAGCCAAGAGAACTGCTAGGGTTCAACAAGGAAGTCGATTGGGTGAGGTGGTGTGAAGGGGGTGAGGGCACAATAGAACAATGGTCGCAGTGCAATGCTCAATAAATTATCTATCTATCTAACGGAGAAGAAACGAGCCAGTCGTGGTTGACTGTGTCAAAACAGGCCAAGCTGCACTAGCACCGTCCTATGATGAGTGTTAATGGATTTCGGAATGGTGGTAGTGATATGCACTTTACGGAAGTCATGCTGATGGCTGGATACCCGATGAATTTCATTTAATTGAGGCTGGCTGGGTTTCCGGTCTTTGGTAGGGGTTTGACCTTGCCATTCTCCGTCGTTTTGACATGGGCATAGGTGTTCCATCTGGGACTATTGATATTGTCACGGATATTACCACCCCTAAGTTATCCCATCACTAAGGCGATGCTAAGACCATGCCAAGCAGTATTTACGTTAATAATCAAATCAAGTATACACATATATAAGGCAGCCCAGAGAGATGTCACACACAGATGCATTTACTTATACGGCTATGTGCGCGCGAGAGACTGTAAACTACAAACATTCACATCAATAATTCAATCTTTATGTGTTTATATAAACGAATAAATAATTGCATCTACACATATGTACGTATACGAGCAGCGGAGCGGCAATGCACAAACACATGCATATATCTTATCTCAGTGGTCACAAGAGAGGGCAATAATTTGTGCACGTAGTTGTGGCTGGCGATTTTGTAGCCGAAACAACTAGTAACTTCTGGAAATCGAAGAGCCTAGAAGTATGCAGCGTAAACTATAAAAGCGGTGCAGGCGAGTAAGAAGTAATTCAGTTTGATTTGAGTTGATCAGCAGTTACGACTAAGAAGATATCTAGCGAGCAATACCAGTATTATTTTGATTAGTGGAGTTTCATTTGAGCTATCAGTTTGGTTATTAAGCTATTCGTTGCACAGTTTGAGTGTTATTGTGAAGCATTTTAATAAAGGCCATTTTTCCATTATTCAATATTGGAGCTATTTATTCAACAGTTTAGCGATACGAACCTAGCAAAAGGGGCAAATAAGAGGATTTGCAGCAAATTCGTTACAATTGGTGTCAGAAGAGGAATTGTTGGATAAATTCTAGAGGACAACAAGGACATGGCAAAGTTCAGTGAATTGAGGATCCAGCAGCTGAAGAAGGAGTTGGAGAGCCGTGGATTGAATACAAGCGGCGTTAAACTTGAACTTCAGGCACGGCTACGAGAGGCAATGGAAGCAGAAGGAATTGATGTGGAAGAGTATGTCTTTCATCTTGATGGCGAGGAGACAACGGAAATTGAAGAGAAAAACGAAACATCGCAGACGGTTAGCAGCACAGACTTGAACATGATATTGGCTGCAATATCTGCACAAACATCGACAGTAGCATCAATGTCGTCGCAACTGGCATCTCAACTGGAAGCACAAGAGGCACGTATAACAGAAATGTCATCACAAATATCCACCAACATGTCATCACAACTGGAAGAACAGAAAACGTATATGTCATCACAGATGGAATCCCAGGAGACACGTATCTCAGAAATGTCGTCGCAAATGTCATCTCAACTGGAAGAACAGAAGACATATATGGCATCGCAACTGGAAGAACAGAAGACATATATGATATCTCAGTTGGCTCAGCAGTTGAAAGCGCAAGAGGATCGCATATCATCGCAGTTGGAATGTTTTAGTGAACGACAAGATAAAATGGAAACTGAGATGGATGCTTTGAAAGATCGGATTCAGCAGTTACAATTAAATCGTCCAGCAGTTTCAGCGAGTAATCCAAAGGTAAAAACACCATCCTTTGACGGTTCTGTTCCTTTCCAGGTCTTTAAGCTACAGTTTGAGAAGACCGCAGCAGTGAACAACTGGAATGTGGAAGATAAAGTTGCCGCACTCTTCGTAGCATTGAAAGGACCAGCTGCCGAAATCTTACAGACTATTCCAGAGTACGAACGGAACAGTTATGACGCATTGATGGCTGCTGTAGAACGGCGATACGGAAGCGAACACAGGAAACAGATATTTCAAATAGAATTGCAAAACCGCTACCAAAAAGCTAACAAGACTTTGCAGGAGTTTGCTTCGGACATTGAAAGATTGGCTCATCTTGCAAATGCGGATGCACCCGTGGAATACACGGAAAGAGTGAAGATTCAGAGCTTTATAAATGGCATACGGGACGTCGAAACGAAGCGAGCCACATACGCGAACCCAAAGCAAACATTTTCTGAAACGGTATCCCATGCATTGACTCAGGAAACGGCGTCATTATTGAGTAAACCAGCATACAAAGCTCATCGTGTGGAAGTAGAAAGGCCGGAGTGGGTAGATACAATTTTGGAAGCTCTGAAGGGATCACAACAGAAAAATGCCGGAGTTATGAAATGTTTCAAGTGCGGTAACCCAGGTCACATTGCACGTCATTGCAGTAGCAATTCCAATAGTTCCAACAATGTGGGTGGCCGTAAACGCAGAGCTGAAGGAGACGATCAAATCTCCAAATCCACTCAATCGTTAAACTAAAGCGAGTCAGCCGCGCAAGGGGCGACAGCTGGCTCCCTCAATTGAATGCCCCATAATCTCTATCTCGCAAATTGGAAGAAGGTCAAGCAATCTTACTGTCGGAGGACATGTGGATGGAAAAGAACGTTTACTAACTGTAGATACGGGTGCATCCCATTCCATTATTCGATCAGATTTAGTCAACAAGAAGATAAGACCATTGCTTGGAGCAAGATTACGTACAGCCACGGGAGAGGACACCCAGGTAATTGGAGAAGTAAAATGTGAAGTAGCAATTGGGAACGTCACGGTACTTCACAATTTTATAGTGGCAGGTATTGTTGTTGAAATCATAATTGGAGTGGACTTCTTAATCAACCAAGGCATCAAGATCGATATGCAAAGCAAGACGATGCGATATAAGAACATGGATGTGCCACTTAATTTCGGCTACGAGAGAGGCTACAGCAGTAAACGAGTGCTGGTGGAAGAGAGTCAGCAAATACCACCAAAATCAGAAGCAGTCATCTGGGCAAAGGTAGATGGAGATTGTGGGACAAACAAATTGTGGGTTGTCGAAGCAGCAAATAAATCAGCACTGAACATACTTGTAGGAAAAACCCTGGCTATGACAAAACAAGATGGACGTATTCCGGTAAGAGTACTCAATGAGTTCAAGTCACCATTCAATTTGACCAAAGGAGCTATTTTGGGAAGATGCCAAGAGGCCGAAGTAGTTATTAACTGTGAACAGCTCCAGGAATACGTTTCATCTAGTAATACTGATCTTTCAAATGATATCACGGCATGGACGCATGGGCTAGAGGAAGCCTATCAGAGTAAGGCAAAACAACTGCTCCTAAAGTACGCGAACATATTTGACCAGGATGATTCTAAACCAGGCCGCACCAACGTTGTGAAACACCAAATTGACACTGGAGATGCGAGGCCGATCCGTCAAGCTCCACGTAGTGTTCCACTGGCGAAGCGGGAAGTTGTGAGTCAAATCATTCAAGAAATGAGCGACAGCGGCGTCATCGAACCATCAGCTAGTCCATGGAGCTCACCGGTAGTACTTGTAAAAAAGAAGGATGGAAAAATGAGGTTTTGCGTGGACTACCGGAAGTTGAATGACGTAACGAAAAAGGATAGCTACCCATTGCCAAGAATTGACGACACTCTGGACTCGCTATCTGGTACGAAATGGTTTTCCACGCTGGACTTGAAAAGCGGCTACTGGCAAGTGGAGGTGAAGGAGGAAGATAAAGAGAAAACAGCCTTCAGTGTGGGTGATGGTCTTTGGCAATTTACAGTGATGCCTTTTGGACTTTGTAATGCACCAGCTACTTTTGAGAGACTCATGGACCAGGTACTGAAAGGACTACATTGGAAAACATGCTTGGTGTACCTGGTCGACATCTTCGTATTGGGCAAGAACTTTGATGAACATCTTAAGAACTTGGAGGAAGTTTTCCAGAGAATAGGTTGCACTGGTCTGAAGTTAAGTCCCAAAAAGTGTGCGCTGTTTAAAAAGGAAGTCAATTATTTGGGTCACAAGGTAACGACAGAGGGCATCTGCACTGCGAACGAAAAAATAGAGGCTGTAAAGGATGGGCCAAGACCACAGAACCTACATGAATTGAGAAGTTTTCTTGGGCTGTGCACATATTACCGCCGATTTGTACCAAATTTTTCCAGCGTAGCCCATAGCCTCCATGAGCTTACAAGAAAAAACAAAGCTTTTGAATGGAAGAAGGAGCAAGAAGTGGCTTTCCAAACATTGAAGGAACGTTTGTGCACTGCCCCAATGTTAGCATATCCGATTCCAGGAGCAACATTTATTCTGGATACAGATGCGAGTGGATATGCTATAGGAGGCGTTTTATCACAACTGGTCGATGGACAGGAGAAGGTAGTTGCATATTACAGCCGTTCGATTGGAAAACCAGAGAGGAACTACTGTGTTACGCGGAGAGAGCTGTTGGCATTGGTAGACTGCATTAAACATTTTCACAAATACCTCTACGGCCAGCGATTCCGTGTCAGGACAGATCACGCAGCGTTGAAATGGCTTCTGCAGTTCCGTAATCCGGAAGGACAATTGGCACGGTGGATCGAGCGACTACAAAGCTACGACTTTTCCATTGAGCATCGAAAAGGTAGTACCCATGGAAATGCTGATGCAATGTCACGAAGACCATGTAGTTTGGAATGCAAGCACTGTTCAAAAGCCGAGGCTAAAGAAGACATTATAGATGTCTGGCTAATGAATATAACATGTACAGATGAATGGGACAAGGAACAGCTAAGAAAGTGCCAGCTAGAAGATGCAGATCTGTCACGTGTTATGCAAGGGCTCGAACGAAATGAAAGACCAAACAGAGAAGAGATGTCAGCAGAGAGTCCCATTGCGAAGTCATATTGGGCACAGTGGAACAGTTTAGAATTGATATCCGGTTGCCTTCATCGAGTATGGGAGAGTGAGGATGGTAAATACAAGAATAAACTGATAGTTGTTCCCAGAAAGAGGATTCCTGACGTGCTCAGCGAGCTGCATAATGGTCCAAGCGGAGGTCATCTTGGAATCACGAAGACGCTCGAGAAGATTAAACAGAGATTCTATTGGGTTGGTTGCCGTCAGTCGGCCACTGAGTGGATTGCGAACTGCGAGGTTTGCAGCAGAGCGAAAGGGCCCAGAACACGAAGTCATGGCCAGATGAAGCAATATAACTCAGGTGCGCCATTTGAAAGGATCGCCATGGATGTCGCAGGTCCGTTTCCTACTAGTAACCTCGGAAACAAATACGTACTGGTGGTTATGGATTATTTCAGTAAATGGCCAGAGGTATACCCAATCCCAAACCAAGAAGCAGAAACAGTAGCAGAAGTGGTTAAAAACGAATGGGTTGCAAGGTATGGTGTACCAATGGAGTTACATTCTGACCAAGGCAGAAATTTCGAATCAGCTGTGTTCCAGGAAATGTGTAAGTCATTGGGCATTCGAAAAACACGGACAACTGCATTGCATCCTCAATCCGATGGTATGGTAGAACGATTCAATAGAACATTGGAGGAGCACTTAAGGAAAGTAGTAGACAAATACCATAAAGAATGGGATACCCGCATACCATTATTCTTGTTGGCTTACCGATCAGCAGTGCATGAGACAACGGGCCAAACCCCTGCAAAAGTAATTTTTGGCAATGACCTTAGACTGCCAGCTGATTTGAAGTTTGGGATAGATGCCAATGCGGAGAGAAATGTCAGGAAATCCACTAGTGATTTGGAAGAAGAGCTAAGAGAAATACATGATCTGATAAGGCAACGAACAAAGATTATGAGTGACAAGATGAAAGCCAGATACGATAAAGCAATTAATTCAGAAGGTTTTCAGGAAGGAGATTTGGTGCTGTTATACAATCCACAACGTAAAAAAGGTTTGTCCCCGAAATTGCAGTGTAATTGGGAAGGCCCATACAAAGTTGTAAAACGGATCAACGATGTAGTGTACCGCATACAAACCATCGGTAAACCACGAACCAAAATGAAAGTGGTCCATTTGGAAAGGCTGGCAACGTTTAGATCGAGAGATTTGTCTGATCGGGACGATCAGACTTAGGTGGAGGGCAGTGTCACGGATATTACCACCCCTAAGTTATCCCATCACTAAGGCGATGCTAAGGCCATGCCAAGCAGTATTTACGTTAATAATCAAATCAAGTATACACATATATAAGGCAGCCCAGAGAGATGTCACACACAGATGCATTTACTTATACGGCTATGTGCGCGCGAGAGACTGTAAACTACAAACATTCACATCAATAATTCAATCTTTATGTGTTTACATAAACGAATAAATAATTGCATCTACACATATGTACGTATACGAGCAGCGGAGCGGCAGTGCACAAACACATGCATATCTTATCTCAGTGGTCACAAGAGAGGGCAATAATTTGTGCACGTAGTTGTGGCTGGCGATTTTGTAGCCGAAACAACTAGTAACTTCTGGAAATCGAAGAGCCTAGAAGTATGCAGCGTAAACTATAAAAGCGGTGCAGGCGAGTAAGAAGTAATTCAGTTTGATTTGAGTTGATCAGCAGTTACGACTAAGAAGATATCTAGCGAGCAATACCAGTATTATTTTGATTAGTGGAGTTTCATTTGAGCTATCAGTTTGGTTATTAAGCTATTCGTTGCACAGTTTGAGTGTTATTGTGAAGCATTTTAATAAAGGCTATTTTTCCATTATTCAATATTGGAGTTATTTATTCAACAGTTTAGCGATACGAACCTAGCAAAAGGGGCAAATAAGAGGATTTGCAGCAAATTCGTTACAATATGAAAAAATACTAAATAACACAAAGCTATAGTCAATGAACTATTCTAAAACAGACTAGTATGATAAACGCCACCAAATTCTAGTCAATTCACTACTCATCCACTAACTAGTATGAATAACCCCTCAAAATTGTAGTCAATGAACTAGAATGTTAGTTGAGTACTTTGACTTTTGACTGCAGGGTAGTTTCGTTATCTGCAACTTTTAAGTTATGTAAATACAAAAGTCTTAACGTCTGAGATTACTTAGCTAGTCGAAGATGGAGTGCTTTTCTGTGAAGTAGCAGAGTTTGGCGCCATTTTTAAGAAGGATTTTGCGTATATCCAAACCTTTTTGATTTAAAATCCACCGACTAATTTGATCTCACACAGTTTTAGTACACATAGTAAATAATACTTTGCACACAGAGTATATTAGCTTTGATTGGATAACGGTTGGTTGTACAGTTATAAAGGAATCGAGATAGATATACACTTCCATATATCAAAATTATCAGTATGGAAAAAAAATTTGATTGAGCCATGTCCGTCCGTCCGTCCGTTAACACGATAACTTGAGTAAATATTGAGATATCTTCACCAAATTTGGTACACGCGCTTTTCTGGACCCAGAATAGATTGGTATTGAAAACTAACGAAATCAGATGATAACCACGCCCTCTTTTTATATATATAACATTTTGAAAAACAAAAAACCTGATTATTTAGTAAATAATACACCTAGAATGTTGAAATTTGACGTGTGGACTAACTAATATGGAGACTCTTGATTAAAATTTGAAAAAAATTTTAAATGGGCGTGACAGCGCCCACTTGTGATAAAATCAATTTTACAAATATTATTAATCATAAAAAAAAACCGTTCAACCTCTCGCAGCAAAATTCGGCAGAGAGGTTGCCTTTACTATAAGGAATGCTTTGAAGAAAAATTAACGAAATCGGTTAAACACCACGCGTACTTTTATATAAAAGATTTTTAAAAGGGTCGTGGACGAAGAAAAAAACTATATCTTTGCAAAAAAGAGCTTTATATCAATGGTATTTCATTTCCCAGGTGGATTTATAACAATAAATAGGAAAAACTTCAAATTTAAAATATGGGCGTGACACCGCCCCTTTTATGACTAAGCAATTTTCAATGTTTCGGGAGCCATAACTCGAAGAAAAATAAACGGATCGTAATAAAATTGGGTACACAAATTTTCCCTATAGCACGAAATATTTCTAGAAAAAATGGACGAGCTCGGTTAGAGACCACGCCCACTTTTATATAAAAGATTTTTAAACGGGTCGTAGACGAAAACAATAAGCTATATCTGAGCGAAAAAGAGCTTTGTATCAATAGAATTTTACTTTCTAAATGGAATTATAACATTAAATTGGAAAACAGTGACATTTTTGAAAATGGGTGTGGCACCGCCCCTTTTACGACTAAGCAAGTTTCTATGTTTCGGGAGCCATAACTCGAAGAAAAATTAACATATCGTAATGAAATTGTGTACACATATTTTCCTTATAGCAGAAAATATTTCTAGTAAAATGGACGGGATCGGTTAAAGACCACGGCAACTTAGATATAAAACAAGTTTAAAAGGGTCATAGACTAGAATAATAACTTAGCAAAAAATAGTTTTGAATCAATGATATTTCACTTATCAAGTTTTATGGTAAGAGGAAATGGGGAGAAATTTTTTTTTAAAGTAATTTATCTGAAATGAAATGTACCTTTACTTGTTGTATTTGTTTTTTATCTTATGTTTTTTTGAAGTGAGCATTTAAACAAGCATTTTAAAATAAAGTAAATAAATATGTATATAATTAATAAATTTCATTTTGCAGAATATTTTCAATAATGAAAATTGCCCACGTGTTATATCATGCGAATTTGCGGGCAATAATTCATGGTACATTACATTTGAGTCTGATGAGGATGCCCAAAAAGCTTTTAAATATTTGAGAGAAGATGTCAAAACGTTTCAGGTAAGAAGGAAGCACTCTTGCAAACTAATCATCGTAGCTTTTTTGGATTTTCCCGTTTTGAAGTCGACAAATATACGCGAAAAGCTTGCAAAAAAAAAAAAAAAACATAAAAACTTGAAATTTTTAAAAAGCTTCGGAAGTGCAAAGAAATAAAAAAGTAAAATAATAAGAAATTAAAAAAAAAAATAATGGTAAGAACTTGAAAAAAGTGTAATTTTATCTTCATAAAAAAAATTTTTAAAAAAATTTATAATTGAAACAAGAAATGTAACTTTACTCTGCAAAAACTATCACAACAAGCCTATTAATAAATATAGAGCCCAATTCTAAATATTTCCTCGGAATTTTGTTCTCGCGGATTTTTTTATTCCCGCGGAAACATTCCTCCAATTCTTTTCTCTGACAATAATTGGGAGAGAAAAGTAATTTCGAATTTTCGAAGTGAGCTGTTTTGTCAATTGAAATTTCGTCGCTCATTTCTTATTTTGTTTAAAAATTTTAAAAGTTTAATTATTTTTGCAAATTTGTTTGGAATTAAGAAATAAAATATAAACAATGCACAGTATTGCATTTCATGTGGTATTCACAGAAATGAGTAATAAATTGGTGCCACAGCAACATCAACAGAGGAAGGGAGCATAAGAAGAAGAAGACGGCGGGATAACACAAATCCGCTGGAGTTGCCTGCTTCCATTCAGCAAAGCAATTTTCTGGCGGCCAAGTCGAGTTGAATTCGTCTTTCGTCATATGCCAAAATCTATTTAAGCCTTCTTAAAAAATCCGTGCGCAATTTCTGGATGGCTGTATAAAATATACCAAGAGCACTTCCGTTGCCTATGATATACTTTTCGTCTTAAAATAAAGAATACGAGCCGGACCCGTGCGCAACCAATATAAAAGTCTATTATCAAATATCAACAGAAATCAGCTGTTCTATCAATCAATTAAAAATCACATCTTGCGCTGCCATCTGGCGTATGGTAGCAACTGCCTTTAATGCAGTGCAAATATTCACAATAGTGCCATAGTAAAACTAGATTTCTTTGTGTGCTCACAATCGTTTATTTTTAACAAATTATTTTAATAAAATATAGTTAAACAAAAGCACTACGACAAAATTGCCCAAAGCTCGCTAATAGCACGAATATCCGTCTTTATAACCAAAACTTTATTTATAGATTTGGATTCCAAATAAGAGCGAAAAAGGGACCCGTACATAAAAACAGCAATTAGAAGTAATATATATACATATATGATTGTGGTAGAATGTACATATTTTAGCACAAATTTGTACAAATAAGTGTCCTTTCTTAAAAGAACCAATTTCCTTTAACTATTTTGATGCATTCCCTTTAATTTAACAAGTGAGAAAACTCCTAAGAAACGGCAGAGAAATCTCCCTCTCACTCACATTCATAATACCTACTTTTCTCCCATAAACGGTTTCCGCTTTTTCGAAAATTGTTCAGAATAGGAGGAAAGGGAGAAGTGAAGAAACTCACAAGGAATTTTTATTTAGAATACGAGGAATGGAATTTTTGTTTAGAATTGGGCTGATATTAATCTTATAGTTAAGAATTAGAATGTCAACCTAAAGTTATAATCCTTTTCTTATTGTTCTCAGGGTAAACCCATCATGGCTAGAATGAAAGCGAAACCTTTTATTAATCGTTTACCTATTGCTCCGGTTCCAAGCTTAAAGAATGGTTACCGTTTAACTTCTTCTCCAGCAGCGGTGTACGATCCGAATGCCGCTGCTACTGCGGTTGCTTACAGTGCAGCTCCACAACGTTTTGTATATGCAAATGGCACAACAATGACGCAGGCGTCCGTACCTTACAATGCGCCAGTACATATATTTGTAAGTTTTCCATACTTTATACTTTTTCATAACTGAATTTTCAGGATATAGAAACATTAAAATTTCCATTCTTATATCTAATTTAGCAGCCATTCCAGCAACAGCAATTTTATCCAGGTCTCGTTGCTACTACGCCATGGCCACCGGCGGCTGCTGCCGCTGTAGCAGCAGCCGCTACCACCGCACATGGTCAAAACTTTTATGAAATAGGAAATGTGTTCGCCGCTAATGGTTTAGCACCGCCAACGGCAGTACCGGCTGCTTATGCGACAACAGCACCGCCACAGGCCACTGCCCAATTGACGGCGACAACCAAGGGACAGAGTGGTGGTAGTAGCGGTGGTGGTGGTCGTTACAATAGCCATCGCAATAATACTAATAATTCTGGTGGTGGAAATCGTAACAAGTTACGTAATAATAATGCACAACAAATGCAACAACAAACTCAACCCTTACCGGGCATGATTGCAACATTGGGTAATGTTGTTGGCAGTTTGGTAAGTGTCGTACCAACTATAATTGATCCACATCAACAGCAACAACAATCGCAGCAGCCGCAGACGCAACAGGTGCAGCATCAAATGCAACAGCAACAAACGACTTCAAGTCAAGTGCAACAACAGCAGCAGCAGCAACAACAATCACAGCAATCACAACAACAGCCTCAGGGAAATACTTCCGCGAGGCATTATAATAGTATGAAGAGTGGTGGAGGTATGCTTTCAAATTGATTTTTTTTTTTTCAATTTTTTTAACTTGAGTTGAAGTGTACATACATATATGAATGATGAGTATATTATGTACTCATAAACATACAGAAAATTTACGGTCATGCTTGTTTTCAATTTTTTCCGATGTATTTTTAGAATATTCACAGCAGGGTTGCGTGATTCTAAATCCTTTTTGATTTAAAATCCAACTTCCAATCAAAGATACTTTTTATTTTTTTATTTACTCGGCGTTCAAATGAAAAATATTTTTTATTTGTTATTTGATTCGGTATTCAAATAAAAATACTTCTTATTTCTGTGGAATTTTGACAAAACAACTTATTTCAAATCTGATAACTTTTCAGGAGAGCTAAATATGTGATTTGAATAAAACTGAAAGATATTTAAGGCAAAAGTATACAGCGGATATAATAAAAGGAAATTTGCCCCGCATTTTAAAATGTATTTCTTAATTTTTAATGCAGTACTTTTTT
The DNA here is from genome assembly GCF_040869045.1 of Eurosta solidaginis. Lineage (NCBI taxonomy): Eukaryota > Metazoa > Arthropoda > Insecta > Diptera > Tephritidae > Eurosta > Eurosta solidaginis. The sequence continues at coordinate 201,611,501 of NC_090323.1, read as the reverse complement.
TAAAATGTCTTTAAAATTATATATGTTGTTATGCCAATTTTTTTTTTATGTAAACTTATACTTATTTCAATTAAGTTGTTTTGTCAAAACTATTTTCTATATAAAATATATAAAAATTTCCACCTATTTTAAAATAGGTTGTTTTGTAAGACTTAGCCAAGCAAACAAGTGTGAAATAAGGTGAAACGTAAAAAACACATAGTATATTTTTATGGAAATCCAATAACTTTTATGAATAGTTAGATATGCATTTATTTAAAATATTAAATTTTATTATTATTATTAAAATCCCGTTATTCATTTTCTTCGATTTCATCAATATCTGAGTCTACTTCCACTTCGCAATCGTCTTCAACTTTTAAATTTTTGTAGTAACAGTGGAACTCTGTATTTATAAAAGGCAACACATCCAACAAGTTTTTCTTCTTGCTGGAAGAAATAGCCAGGGGTCCTGCGTAGCAATTATTTAACGAAAAATCCAAATTTTTTCGTCGTCTTTGATTAATATTTCACTCCTTGAAACTTTCATTACAGTCAAAGAAATTCTTATAATGCAATACATCTGGTGTAGACTTTTTATACCTCAACCAGCGTATCTTTTTCCATTCGAATTTCTCGCCTGTGGGAAAATATAATTTAAAAGTGAATAAATGAATTATATATTTGTACATGTCATCAAAAGTTTAAAATGCTGCCTCCGAGTTTGAAAACTTCTCTTTATGACTATTTCAAAAAGAAATGTTTGCAGTGTGCTGCTTATTCCTTTTTTTTTAAATCCATTTTTGACAACTTGTGAACCCGGGGAAAATATTTTCTAATATAACTTATGATAATATGATAATGCTTAACAGATTTGTAAAAGTAAAACGACTTCGCATAGTTTTACAGATATTTTCGAAGTCTGAATGTATTATCAATCTATCTTCGCTGCAAGTTCGAAAACGATAAATCTAAGAAAAACGTTTAATAACGCTCTATCTCAGAATTAAATAAGGTGTTAGAAAAAAATAAGGTGTTATTAAAAAAATACTGGCATAGGGCGCTTAGAAAATCCTCATAAAGTTCTTTAAAGATATACAGATATAGTATAGTAGAATAATGAGATAGGGCCTTCTCGAAACGCCAGCAGACCTAAAATGATTTTTCACTCAGACTTTGATAAAATAAAGTATGTATGTACCGGAGCTATTTGTTTTTTTTTTTTCAATTAAAGTAATTTTTTAACAAGCCGGAAAAATCAAATAAGTCGTTTTGTTTTAGTTTGTGAACGATATACTTTTTGTTCGCAGCTGCGATAAGGTTTGCCCAATCATGTGGATGTTGGATAGATCCTGAAGAATTTTTTCTCTTTTTTTCGATTTGGGCATGTACTGTGTCACATTCCATATGGGTGTGACCAACTACAAGAAATTTGAGGTCAATAGTTTCAATAGTTGTGCTTTTTAAAACAATTTGGAACATTGCACAGATATTGGCATTGCGATTTTGTCACTATATAAAATAATGTGTTTGACCATCGGAGGTACCGTTGAAAGGCATTTAAAAATACACGACCCTATATCATTTGATCGCCTCTTTGCGATTGTCTCATTCCAAATGAAACAATGGGCTTTGTTTGTAGATCCCTCATGCATTGTGAAATTATATGTCCATAACGGACGCTTGTAAAAAAAACACTGATGCATTTATATGTGGAGTCGGCAAACATTGTTGTAAATCCATTGAAAACATCATGACAGTTTTGTCGGCTACAGAAAGTTGTTTATCGGCTTTCTTACAGCTATAGGCAAAGTCTAATTGGTCGTGATGCTCTTTTTATAGTGACTTAAGACTAGATTTTTCTTCGGCGTCCAAAGAATTTTGTATTTGCAACATAAACTTCTCGCAAGTGTTGCACAAATCAAGCTACGGCTTTTTGAATTTGATATTCAAAGAACGAAAAATTTCACAATATTTCGATTTTGAAACTGGATCATCAAATTTCCGCATACAAATTGTATAACTTCGAAATATTGAGATCACTTTGGAAGTACAACATGTTGGTGTGTCTACGGCTATAATGACTTTGATATTTTGGTATGCTGCTTATGTGCTCCAAAACTTCATTATGCTTTTCGATTGAGAGTTTGTGTGATGGAGCGTGTTTTCCCCGGCGATCTCCCTTAATAAGTCCACCACACTCCAGCTGAACTCTGTATTTGTTTACTGTTTTGATCATTTGTTCGGTTTCCCCAAATATTTTTAAGAAACACATTTTACATACCCGATGTCTTGCGGAACTGATCTTAAAGTGATACAAATAGTTATATTTGCGATCTCGAGGATTTGCTGATTTTCGAAAAGTTTCAGAATTTTTCGCCTCAACTTCAATTAAACTTGATACAAATTGTCGACGTTTAGTGTAGTCCGTTTTCTGCTGGTCAAAGTTTATGCCCCTATTGCCGTTTACAACTCAACTCTGGTTGAGTTGAAATTTCGTAATTTGGTATTACAGATTACAACTCAACCTGTCAAAAAAAAATTCGGTTGAGTTGTCTAGTCTTACAACTTTTTGTGGCATTGCCGTTTACAACCTTGTGTTGGTGTAGTTGTCAAAGACGTCAAAATCTTACAACTGCTTACTAGCAGTTGTCTCATGCAATTTTGCAGTTGTTTTGAAAAAATGTTACTTTTTAGAAGACGGTTCACCACCTAATTTTTAACAAAGATGTTCAAAGTTGATATCAAAAGACACGTTTCCACCTCCGATTTAAGAATCCGAAAACAAAAATTGTAATTCTTTGCGACAGCATGGCACTGCTAATACGCGTCCAAAAATATCGAGACGCGTATTAATCTCGAGAACAATAATCCGAAGGCGGAAAAGAAACATTTTATCTCTTGTCCGGAGATATTTGTAGTTGAAGTTGGCGATTTTCATGTGGTTGTTGTAATGTTGTTGTCTTTTTTCGGGTTTTGTTTAATATCTTTTGAAGGAGTTAAAACTTTTATTTTCCGCCTTTGGATTATTAATACTGATGCCAAGACGCATCGTTTAATACCTCTCTCGATATTTTTGGACACGTATTAGCAGTGTCATGCTGTCGTAAAGAATTACCACAAAAATTAAAAATTGTATTTCTAATAAAATCTAATTTCATGTGGTTGTTGTATTTTGCCAGATTTTTTGTACACAGCTATGCAGAAAGGTGTTGGACCCAACCAGAGTTATTTTTACGAATCGCGGCCAAAGGCCGCCAACGCAAAAAGATGTTCTGTGCAAAAAAAACTGTGGAACGGGCCTCATATTTCGTACCCTCTCGGGCCATTTTGTGGGTCTTTGTAAATATCTTTCAAAAGAAATACAATTTTTAATTTCCGCTCTCGAATCCTAAAAACGGAGATGGAAACCCGTCTTTTGATACCTCCTTTGATAAGAGTTAGATGGTGCACGGGCTTATAAAACGTTACCAAAAAAAAGCAAAAAATTTAAAGCCGGTAGTTAAACCTTTTTTAATCAAACAATAATCAACAATTTTGTACACATTTCTAGAAAAAACAACGTTTAAACGAATTACATTGAATAACTTTTTGATTTTAGTTGGACGAGGCTGGCCGCAGTTCGGATGCAGCCAAAATAGGTGAAATAAATATGCGAGTCCCATTGATACTTATCACTACTCCTGGGAATGCTATTTGAGTAAAATACAGTTTTTTCTGTTTGGGTTTTAATCTACTTCACACAAATATTCTCCTCAATAATATCTAAAACCAGTCCAACACCAAAATCATTTCCACATCATATTTGATAGCTGTCGTCAGCAAGGAATCGGAGTATGGCGCATAATTTTAAAATACGAACGCGTATGCGGAAATGGTCCTTAATTTTGTTTGGTACTGAGTAAAATGCTTCCTTTCAAATCTGCAAAATAACTTCATATGAAACTCATTATTTGTTTGTCACTTAAACATTTTCTTACCTGGTGCTTGGTAGTTCCAAGGGATTGGAATGATCACGCGAATGTTTTCCGTATTCGCGAAATGTCAATCACCAACATTTTTGTCATTATAAAATAGATTTCATATAATATTAATAAAAAAATCACATTTGAAAATGCTTAAATATCTGCCACAAATTGATCAGCTGTTTATTTATCTGTCAAATCATCACTTTCTGAAGTTGGCAACTCAATTCAATTTCAACTGAAATAAGTTGTAATTCGTAATACCAAACAGGAGTTGAGTTGTCTTAAAGTTGAGTTGTTTTAATTACAACCCAACTAAGTTGAGTTGTAAACGGTAATAGGGGCATTAGTTTTAAATGACAGTTCCTGCGGCATTTTTTAACCTTTCAATTTGTTTATTATCACAAGATTCTGGACTTTCTGTATCACTTTCACTGTTTTTCGTATTTTTTTGTTGCACGTTATATGAATTTAGTATATCAATAACACCAGTATCAAAAGATGTCATTGTCTCATTAGGTAGTGGCTCTAACACTAATCCATCATCATGAAAATATGGCTTTGACACACTTGGTTCTGATAAATTAACTAGATTTGTATTTTTAGACACTTTCCTAGCCATATCTGCCATCTGGCGTCCCCTTTGCATATTTAGTTTTGATAGTTTTATTGTAACCGAAATCACTTATTTTTGAAATTTTTTCAATAAGCACTTGGCAAAAGCACTTATTTATAGATAAAAAATATATTGAACACTCTTCACTTTTACAAAAGCACGTATTTCAAAATAAGACGTCTTGTTTTTTCAAAATTACCCCGATACTAATTTCACAAAACAAACTATTTCAATATAAGTTGCCAAAAAAATTAATTGTAATTTGACATAACAATTTATTTGGAAAAAGGTTGCTTTGTGAAATACGATTTTTATTTTCATGGCCGCCTTAAATCGAAATAAGTTGTTATAAAAAAACTACAATGATTACAATTATTTGAAGTTTTTTGAATTTTTCGACTTAAATGAGAAAAGTTGTTTTCACCGACGCAGTTTGGAAAAAAATGAGTTAAGTTGATTTTTCGGATACTGTAACTTTCTAACTAAACATCATAGAAATAAACCAGTAAGACCAATATATGCATACCAATTGACAAAATTACATGCAATTAATATCTAAAATATTTCCTATCTTGAGATAAGTTGTTTTGTCAAAACTCCACAGATTTGTTATTTGATTCTTCCGCCGAATCAAAGATACTTTACACCTCTCATGCAATTGAACTGGTACATTAAGTTGGTCCGAATCTCAAAATTGTAAGTCCTTAAAAGGGAAGAGATATACCCACTGATAAAAATACGGAAATTATCATGATGATGATCGCCATGTATTTAGCCATGAGCGGTTATATGTATGTATAATGCTTTCTGATTAGAACTGTGTCAGAACCGACCGGATAGGACCACTATAGTATATGTTGCTTGGCGAGCTCTCTGGCCTCAGAAGAAGCTTTAGGCGCTCAGAAGCCGATTATGCTCCACAGCTTGGCTAGGCTGATCAGGCTAGGTAAAAATCAGAAAAATTCTATTAGGCCTGCGATTTTGCGAGGTTATCTATCGACTTTCAAAATACAAGAACATGCCACTTTCGCACAACGCAAAAAATCTCCTGCTTTTATATGGAACATAAAAGAAATCAAGGGTGAAGTTCTTCATTTTCCAAAAATTGACAGACTCGATGTTTGCTATACTAGAGATATACGCCGCCGCCGATTTTTGTCGTTTTTCAGATAGCGAACCAAATAGGAAAGGAAAATTGTCTTTGATTTCCCTAAAGAACCAAATAACAACTAAAAGGTATTTTTTATTTGTATGTCGAATCAAATAAAAAATAAAAAATATCTTTGATTCGACTGAAGAATCAAATAACAAATAAAATATATTTTTTATTTGGATGCCGAATCAAATAAAAAATAAAAAATATCTTTGATTTGAAAACATTTTCAAATAAAAAATACATTTTATTTTTGGATTCATGATTCATTGAAATAACAATCACGCAACCTTGGTCCACAGTCTCGGACTACTGTCCAACTGTTAACTGTGAGAATGCGATTTTTTATCTTTTCGAGATTCACAATTATTTTTTGTTGATTTTTCGACTGGTGGATGATTGATGTATATTTTTAGAAAAATTACAGGGGATGACAGAAAATCATTCTAATATAAATCAGTAGGAAAAAAACTTCAATATTAGATTTAACGCTATAAAGGAAAATTCTTATTTTGTGTGTCACCCTGTACAGTTATTTACTTGCAGTAAATATATTCATCAAAGTCAAAATAAAAAATATAAATAATTTAAAATCAAATAAATATAAGGCGCGATAACCTCCGAAGAGATTTTAGGTCGAGCTTCTCTTCCAAATTGCCTCGTGCTCATATTGATTTTTCCTACAAATTGGCTAGACGGGACCTACTGGTTTTATGCCAACTCCGAACGGCACCTGCAAGGCAGATAAGTTTTCACTGAGAGCTTTTCATGGCAGAAATACACTCTAGTGGCAACTAAAAAATTGATTACTGTTGCTAACTCTTTACCTTTAATGTTAGATTTGGTGTATTTGTGAAATGATTTTGTCTTCTAAAAGTTAGCTTGCTACTGAGTTAAAACATTTGGACTCCCAAAATATTTTTTCCAATATAGGTATATATGTATGTATATTTTAAATTTATTAATTTCAGGTGGTATGTCAAAATCATCTATGGATAAAGCATACGGAGGGGGTGGTATGTCCACACACATCCATTATAGCACACAAACACAATCAGTATCTGCTTCAGCACAGCACCATAATACGTCGTCATCAGCTCAGTTGCAATCGCAACAACAACAATCAAATGCCGTAACTGGTGGCGTCGGCGGGGGAGCACATATGCAACAAACTCACTATCAAATGTCTTCCTCAAATGCAACCGTAGGTGGCATTGCAACAGGAGCAATACAACATGCTTCCTATACTCATTCAACGCCAACAGTGTCAGTGCAACAACAACAGCATCACCATCAAACACATCATCAGCAACAGCATATGCATAGCCAACATGCTGCTGAATTACAAGATGACGGCAGTGTTTTAGTCATTGGTGCAGGGGGTGAAATGTTGCAGCATTCACAGCAGCAACAACAACAATCTGTTCATCTTCACCAACAGCAGCAGCATAGTAGAAGCAATTTGTCTAGTTCAACGTCGTCGCTGGCGACGTCGTCATCTGTTGGTGTTGGTGGAGGGGTGGGCAAGGAGCCACCAATGCATTGGACGCAGCCACGACATCGGCGTCGGAGGCGTGACGATGACGGTAGCATTATGACATATACACCAAGTACTAGACTTGGCGGCGGTGGCAGCGGTGGCGGCGGAGTAACCGGTGGGGTCAGTATAACGACATTTTATACGCCTTATAGCACTTATGTGCATAATGTTGTTGTGGTAGGTGGTGGAGTTGGAGGAGTTGGTGGAAGCGATATGGGTATAGAGTACGATGTAGGCAATAGTGGCAATATTGGATGCATAGATAATATAAGCGGCATTGAAACTGACAGTGGAGTAGGGGGAGTGGCCACAACAGCCGTTGGCGGTGGAGAAGGCGGGGGGCTGCATGGCGGTGGATTGCAGTTATATACTAGCAACCCCACCATCACCACCACCACCACGACTACTACTGTCATAACTTCAATCGATAGCTACAATAACGCGGCAGCGAATTCAAATCACAATTTGAACTTAAATTCAAATGTAATTGCAAATTCAAATACAAATTTGAGCACGAATTCGAATCGAAGCCCAAATCCAAGTCCGAATCGCAATGCGTATACGAAAAGTGAAATGAGTCAAAGCCATAATCAAAACCATCATAATAAACACTATGGTCAGCAGCAGCAGCACCAAAGTCATCATCAAACCCATTTAATATCAAATAGCTTCCACAACAGCTTCCACCACAACCAATATACTAATAATAATACTAAATTTAGCAATAATTGTTCTGCCTCTTCTACTACCACCACCAATACTACTACTAATACTACCACTAAGACTTCTTCTACTAATACTAATAATGCTACTAACAATAGTCATAATAATAATAATTTTGCTACAACAACAACATCATCAATAATAACAAGCACAACAAATAATGTGAATTTGCAAAAAGCGAAAATATTCATTCAATCCTCTACTCCGCAGCAGCAATCCTATATTGGTGGTAGTTCAACGTCACATCATCAATCTCAACAACAACAACAATCGTCCAACTCGGCCAGTTCACTATCGTTATCATCAAACAATAATAGCAATGTACTATCAGCGCAGACAAGCGGTGGCGGTGGAGGTCTTGGTGGGCATCATAGTCAACGTGGTGAGGGTGGACATCATGGTGGCGGTGGTGGATCTGGTTATAATTCTCATCGTGATGAGCATCGTGGTGGCTACAAAGGCAATAATTATAACCCACACTACAATAGTGGTGGTGGTATGGGACATCATTCCCAACATTCGGGTGCTTCACATCACCATCATCATAGTGGCGGCGGCGGTACATCACAGCAGCATCATCATCACCATTCGTCATCCTCACACCACTCCGGTTCAACACATCATTATCATCATCATCGGCACGATGTTGGCGGTGGTGGTGGTGGCAGTGGTGGCGGTGGATTGAGTGGTGGTGGACCAAATAGTGGAGGCCATGGTATTAGCGATCGTAGCAATGATCGTAGTGGTGGCCACAGTAGACATCATGAATCACAACAACAACAACATGTTTCGCCGCCACAGCCGCCACAATTCGATTTAGAAGCGGCCGCTTTTCCGCCACTGCCGGGTTAGTATTTTATTTGTTTTTATACAGATTTTGATCAAGTTTCACTTCATATCAATTTGTTGGTTGATTAGTTTTTTATTTAACATTAATTTACAATTGATGATAGCATTCTATAAAAGGTCGGAATTATATCAACAAGTCTATATCTATAAATTATAATTTAAATTCGAAAATAGATATACGAAATATGTTCGTTTTCGTAATCTAAATTCACTAAATTAATTAATGTTCTCAAACTGCTTCTATATAGTGCATTAAATATGAAATTCGAAATAAGGCTATAGCGAAGCTTATTCGAGTATAGATTTCGATAATGTAATAATGCAAAAAGAAGGGATAAAAGGCACAGAAATCTAAATTCGTAAACTTGATTAAATCGAATCCTCAAAATAGATACCTCAATAAGGAAGTTATTTGTTTTTCAATTTTATTTCTACTCGAACGTGTTATACCAGATTAAGTTTTTTTGAACATGCTGTTCTTAAATAGTTTTTCGAAATAAGCTGCCACTTTAGAAGCTTACTTGATTCGAATGTAATATTTTTTTTCTCTAAATTTCAAAGATAGAGCAAGTGCAAGGAATCTAAAACAGAGCAATTTTTTTCTGGAATCGAAAAATATTAAGCAGTAAAAGAAAAGCCACTTCCATGTTCGAAAAGTTCAAGATAATGAAATTTTATAAAAAGTACAATAACTATATACAGTGTAGGCTATATATAGAACCATAATGTAATGCTAGAAGGTGGCGGAAGATTTGAAAGCGCCTTTTTGAAATAGTACTTAAATTCATACTTTTTAAATAATCATAAAATACAGAAAGGAGTGTACGGAGCTTGATTATTGAGCAATTTTATCATAAAAATTATGAAATGAAGACTGCTTTCTTAAATTTTGGGACGTCTGCAACTTATAAACTTCTTGTGAACGCATAAATTTTGCTGGTAATACTTTAGGACAGAGGTGGAATGCTTAGGATAGGATAGGTTAGGTGGTAGCTTCCCTGATAAGGATAGCTCACTTGGACAACACGAAGGTCCGTTGTGATACCACATACACCAAAAATAACGGTGACCTAGATCCAGCTACTTAGAGAATCGTTGGGTAGCAACGATAAAGCTCCGAATGATACCGATCTCAACTTTGGATATATCCTCGGGAGATCCAAGTGAGTCGCGACCGAAGTACTTTCGCCTAATTCTGGCAAAAGCTGGACAATCAAGCATAAAGTGATTTGGTGATTCCACCTCATCATCCTCCATACAGCTGCAGCAGGATGGAGTTTCCAGTATATTGAGACGTACCGCATGGATACCCATGGGACAGTGCCCTGTCAAAACCCCAATGACCGTTGATAGGTGAGCCTTAGTGAACCCAATTATTTCAGCAGACCTCCTGCCATCCACTTTCGGCCAGAAAGATCTTGCTACCCTGCAAGACGTGGTATCCGCCCAACGTTTGCTGAGCTGATTCGAGGCCCAGCTATGGAGGAGCAATCCACAGGTGGCCAGCGGGATCCCGAAGTCCCTACAGCCATCTTCATCCGGTTCAGTTGTACCGATGCGGGCTAAGAGATCCGCTTGACAGTTACCCGGGATATCACTATGGCCCGGGACCCAGATAATCTTAATTGTAAAATAATTCGATGCAATCGCAAGCGAGGTCAGGCACTCCCAGACCACCCTCGATCGCACTGTAGTTGAGCTCAAGGCCTTGATAGCCGATTGGCTATCAGAGTAGATGTTAAATTCCCTAACCGTGGTAGCACTGGATAGCATTCCATCCACCGCATCCTTAATCGCAGCAATTTCCGCTTGGAATACACTGCAGTGATCAGCCAACTTAAACTTGCGGCTTAAATTTAGCTCTTGACAAAAGACCCCCCTCACCAACCTTTCCATCCAGCTTTGACCCATCCGTGAACAAGTTAACCGGTCCCATGCCCCAGATAATTCCTCTTCCCCAATCCTCTCTCTCTGGAATAACTGGGGTGAAGGTTGTATAGGGAGCTGTTATCGGCATACAGTAGTCCGTTCTGTCCGGGATGAAGTCGAAACTGGTAAGAAGGCTAGAGTGTCCGCGGTCAGAAAGTCTATATCCCATATCACGAAGCCTGACCAACGACCTTGCCGCGGCCGCCTTTCCCGCAATATCTACTGGGTATATGTTCAGCATGACGTTCAGTGCCAAGGTAGGCGTTGTTCTGAGAGCGCCACTGATACCGATCAGCGCCGTCCGTTGCACTGACACTAACATTTTGGAGGTGCTCGCCGTGTCCAGTGCTTTCCACCAGACCAGCACCCCATATAGCAGAATCGGTTTGACCACCATCTCATAAAGCCAGTGTACTATTCTTGGCGAGAGTCCCCATCTCTTTCCGATAGCTCCTCTGCAGCAGTACAAGGCAATGGCGGCCTTCCTGGCCCGATCTTCCGCATTGGGTCTCCAGGACAGTTTCTTGTCCAAAACAATCCCCAAATATTTAACCCTATCAGAAAGTACCAACGGTACCCCTGCAATCGAGGGAGCTCTGAAATCGGGCACCTTATATCTTCTTGTGAAAAGGACCAATTCCGTTTTTCCCGGGTTGACCGCCAATCCACATGATTCAGCCCACCTAGCCACAGTATCCAGGTAGCCCTGAAGAACATCGCGCAGGGCGCCCAGAAATTTGCCTCTGACTAGGATAGCGAGGTCATCTGCATAGGCAACCACCCGACAACCATTGGCTTCCAGCTCCACAAGAAGCTCGTTGACTACCACAACCCAGAGGAGAGGAGATAGGACACCCCCCTGTGGCGTGCCCCTGCACACCTTCCTCTTAATTATGGCCCCTCCCCACTCCGCTGCGACAATTCTGCCGCATAGAAGTTTGCTAATAAATTCAACCAGAGCCGCCTCGACTCCTAAACCCACCAGAGCTCTTTCGATTGACCCCGGTAAGACATTGTTAAAAGCTCCCTCGATGTCTAGAAAGGCACCCAGAGCATACTCTTTGTGTTCTAGGAACCCCTCTATTTGCTTTACAATCGAATGGAGAGCCGTTTCCGTCGATCTGCCCTTGCAGTACGCATGTTGTGAAGCCGACAGTAACCCCCGAGGTATCCTTTCCCGTAGGTACAGGTCAATCAACCGCTCAAACGTCTTAAGAAGAAACGACGAGAGACTGATTGGCCTGAAATCCTTAGGTGATACATGAGAGCTTCTGCCGGCCTTCGGAATGAAAATAACCCTAACCGTGTGCCAAGACTTCGGGATATAGTTAAGCCTGAGGCAGTTAGTATATATGATGGCCAACCAGCGGCAGGAAATCCCCAAAGACCTTTGAAGCTGCGCAGGAATGATTCCATCCGGGCCCGGAGACTTATAGGGCTTGAACGACCCTATAGCCCAGGTTATCTGACTTTCCCGTATTGGAATGGCAGGCACTTCTGCATGGCCAACGACCGCCGACCATGCAGGCGAAGATCCCTGCGCAACTCGGACATCGGGAAAATGATTGTCCAGTAAAAGCCTTAGGGACTCCTCGCTACTCATCGACCAGTCCCCACCATCATCTCTCAGATACCCCAGAGGAGCGGGGTTCCTAGAGAGTATTTTTCTAAATCTCGCGGATTCATTGCAGCCTTCTACGTTTTCGCAGAAGCTTCGCCATGCATCTCGCTTGGCTATCCTTATTTCATATTTATAAATCCCCAGACTCACCTTATAGAGCTCCCAGTCCGAGGGTAATTTACTCCTCCTGGCTCTGTTGAAGAGCCGCCGACTGGACGCTCTTAGGTCGTCAAGAGAATCCGACCACCAGGGCGGCTTGCCCTTCCCCCTGTAAGTTTTCAATGGGCAGGACAGCTGAAAGGCGCTATTGCTTGCCGAGGTGAAGTTTTCCACCAGAACGTCTATCTCAGATTCGGACAGGCCCGAACTAATGATAGGCACCGCAGGCAGTAGCTCTCCCAGCTTCCTACAATACAAGTCCCAGTTAGTACTTTTAGGGTTCCTAAAAGATATTTTACCGGGACGTTCTTCGTTCACTGAGAACTGAATATATCGGTGATCAGAGAAGGAGTGCTCGTTGAGAACCCTCCATCCAGATATCCGACCTTCCAGTTCTCTACTAACCAGGGTGAGGTCCAGGACCTCCTCCCTTAACGCAGTAATAAAAGTCGGGTCATTCCCCCTATTACATATACAAAGTCCCTCATCTACAATAAAAGTAAATAAAGACTCACCTCTAGTGTTGGTATCCGAGCTTCCCCAAATGCTATGATGGGCATTTGCATCGGCACCGATGATCACGCCAACACGTCTCCGCCTTGCTTCAGCGGTGATTTCACCCAGTATCGCAGGTGGTGGTCCCACTACGTCCCCGTGGGGCATGTACGCTGAGACCACCCACATTTCATTACTTCCTCGCTCGAGGCAGACCGTGGTTACGTCAGCATTGCTGAAATTAGAGAGAATAAAAGCTTTAATCTCTTTTTTAACAAGCACACAGGATCTAGGCCTACTTGCCTCCGCATGCACCAAGGTGTTGAATTTTCCAGTCCTTAATCCAGAAATCTTACTGCCGTTACTACTCAGCCACGGCTCCTGGACAAGGACTATATCCACTCCGCCTTTTTCAAGGCAGAGCAACAAATTTGCGGAAGCCGCCTTAGAGTGCTGAAGATTGATTTGACGGATTTCCATCAAAAGCGCTCTTCTTCCGCACCCCATCCTTGGCGGATTCGTATTAGTATTGTCCATTCTAAAAAAGTCCCCCCTCAAGGCCGCTATCCGGAGCCGATTGTGTAGTCGCCCTTTAACGATCTCGTGGTTATCTATGCTACGCAGGGAGGCCACGCGAGGGTTGACGCATTACCTTATGAGTAATGCGTTCAGAGCCAGACCGGACGCGAAGCGGGAAAATCTTCAACCGCACCTACACCACCAACTTAACGGCGACGGAGCCGGAACGTACCTTGAGGCCCGCCACGGTTTTAACGGGACGTGGGCAGGTGCAGCATTAGCCTACCAGCCATTTTGGTAGGGTTTCAGCCCGACCTACTAAAGTGGCAGAATACCGCACCTACCAGCCCAATGTCATCAAGTCAAAATGTAAAGTGAAATCAAAGTCCTTAAACAGTCCAGTTCGTCACCGTTGTGTACCGATCTTGACTCTCCCTCCCCTGAGCTCGGCACAATGACTCAAGGGGTGCGGGTTTTATCGAGTTGTCCTCTCTAGATCCGCCATTATCAGTAGAAGCAGGGGCACCTCGTGCAGGACGTGATAACTAATCACGCGTGACATTCGTCACTATGGCCGGTCTAAGACTGATATCAGTCCCTGATCCAGAGCCTGAAACCACTTATGATATCCAAGCCAAGTATCTTAGCCCCCGAATGCTTATAAACGAGTAAAAATGTCGGCAGAGGTGTCGAAAGACGATGTTTTTAGCTCGGTATTAATAACCTGAAAGTATATATTTTACTGATGCCAAAAGATATTTGCAAAATTAGCGTAATTAACAAAGGTGTTCTACTCCCGGTTTTGGAGCGGCCAGGGGTTGTTCTCCGGATAACTGATACCGACGTAAAAACGTGTCTTTTGAACTCTCTCTCGACATTTTTGTGCCTGTAATAACAGTCTACTCCTGTCCTGGAGTATTAAAGAAAGTAGTTTTTAATATATTACATCAGGGGAAAATGTTATTGAACACACAACAGTAGGACGGAGCAGGCAGCAGGTAGATACATTTGGTGGAATATTATTTGAGGTTTTGGCTTTAGTCTTGATCCCTTTCATTGAAATCGACGCTGCGGCTAACTATAGGTAAGGGGTACGAAGCCGGAGAGAGTGTGTACACATCTAGCCAAGCCTTTGCTTACAGTAAAGATACCAAGCTAGTAGCTGCAACTTTTCAGATGACCGTTCGGGACATCGTCATGAGCATAACGTCTACATTATACATCGCACGTTGTTGTTTTAACGATAAGGACACCCCAAATGCTTTGATAGTCGTTTCCCGGATATAGATTACTTTAAGGAACTATCACGACCATCTCGGGAACGATTTGATATTACCAAGTTGAACCTTCTAGGTGATAGCACCATTCACCTGGAAATAAGACCATCATGAGCGGCTCACTTATAGATCAATGGTATCACTATACAAAGGTGTAATGTAACAATAATTCCCGCCTCGGCTAGGAAACCTGCCACATAAAACGACATTAATACTACAATTAAAGCAGAGCTACTAGGTTTAGAAAGGGCGTGTAGCTTCCTATTAGAGAATCATGTAAGCGGCGGTAAGATATGCCTATACTCAGACAGCCGAGCGATAGATTTACCTAACACGTTCGTACTGATGTGGCAGTAACGGACTGTTTTCATTAAATCAAGGTGACATGCTCCCCAACTTCAAAAAACGCAAATTTGCAATTGGTTTTCTATGGAAATATGTAAAACCACCAAGCAAACAACCAAAAACCACTATTGGTGCTGACCACGGCAAAACTTTTAACCCATGCAATTTTAGCTCTGCCCTGCTGGTTATGTGTTCAGCAAGAAAACGATGAAAGCATCGCCATTCAATATACATATGTATGCGATAGACGGAGCAAGGAAAAGCGGGTTAGATGATTACATTGCTAAAGGTTTAATGTCACGAGGACGGATCTCTTATTGAGAGCTTTGGCCAAGCTTTTGACCAATCTGGTCAATCTGGCGCTTGGCCGAAAAGAAATACTTAGCACGATATACCTGAGATTTACGCCGGGCTTTACTTTTATATATATAGATGTTTTGTGCCCCGAACAGCATCTATAGGGAAGATGCTACTTCACAGAGAAATTTTTGATGGCAGAAATACAGTAGGAGTTTTTTCCAAACTTCTGCCGAAGGCGACCCAGTTTCGATGATGTTCTTTTTCCGAGACTGGACTTGAAGCCAGGACCTTCGCAGTGGTAGGCATGTACACTATTATCAGACCACGTCGGCCGCCACTTGACCGAATCCATGTAAAAATCAAAGATTAGGGAAATAAACTTGCTAGTGCTGGTATGTTTCAGCGGTTGGCCAAGAGTTGGTACAACGCAATACAATGCCCGGCTAAGTCGCCGAAGTTTATAAAGGGAATGAGCTGTAAAATCTATAGGGTCGAGTCGGCATATATTTGGACACATTTCCACTATTCTAAAAAAAGAAGTTGTAGCCGAAATTTCTTTAAAACAGAAAGAACTAATTGCCACTTTTATGTTCAAAAGGCTTTGGGAAAAAGGTGACTTCAAATTGAGCATCAGTAAAAAGTCAACGCAGTTGACTAAGTTCGTCATCACTTTGTGCTAGCTGTTACAAGTTGCCAATAATCTGTAGGGAATTTTATTGTTCATGATCCATAAGGTCGATATTTGTCTTAATGTTAAGTTCCGCTATGGTGGGGAAGAGATATTATGCCGTGCAACATATCAGAACATAAATGAATTCAGTCATGCAATTTCCGCTTATTATCAATACCAATTAGAAATCTGTTTCTTAATATCCGCAATACAACTCACCTTAATTTAAAGACAAAAACATGCAAATTTCTTTAGTTCTGCAAATAAATAAAATCTTTTTCAGAATTGTCACAGAATTTTATGATAGAAAAGTCAGAGCAAAACAAAACTGGAGAAAAAAAGTGATGCCGTTGCAATTTTTTAAACAAAATTGGATGTGTGTTGTTTTTAGTACACTTTTTCCATTGAATAAAATAGGAGTTTTGTAAAGCAACAACATTCTTATTTCTAAGTGCGTTCAAGATGGCGGCGTTAGAGCGAGAAACTGCTTACATCCGCCACCTTATTTGTCACTTGTATTCACACCCGTAACATGCCTAGTTAAAACTATTCCAAAGACCCACAAACTTTGCCAGATTTCGTTTCAATAAATTTGCTTTGATATTCAATACCAATAGCGACTTCCTCTTTGGGAACATCATCATCGATAGCGACCTCTGGGCTAGCTTCTTCAAATGCAGGTGGTAATACTAGCAACAGTGCTTCGGCGTCTACCAACAAACAAACTGCAAATTTGACGTCAAACCATCAACAAATTCAACAGTCACAACAACAGCCATTTGGTAGTAGCGGTGGCGGTGGTAGTGGTGGTGGCAACACCAGTGATGGTAGTGTAAGTGGAAATAATGATGTACAAATGCAAAAGACAAGTTCTGGCTATATACAGCAGCAACCACAACAACAACACAATCAAAGCTCAAGCCATTCTAATGCCTTACAGCAATTAAATAGTTCCTCGTCAGCCGTAGCTGGAGTGGTGCCAGCAATTGTCAGTGGTAGTGGGGGTGTTGGCGGCGGTGCAAATACACTCAGCAACAATAACACCATAACCAACTTTGGTGCCAGCGGCAGTGGCTGGTCCAATGAGAATCGTTTATCAGATGTGGTACGCTCTGGAGGCGGGGGTGTTGGTGCTATTTCTGGTATAGGTGGTAATAATAAAAATAAATCCCGCAAAGATTCCGCCCATAATAATAAGCAACCACAAATTTATCAGCAACGCGGTAGTGCGGGCGTCTCGAATACTGGCAACGTTGCTGGTATAAATCCCACCTCAACAGCAGCGCCCACAAATAGCAATACTAGTACCGCCTCAACTAACATAATAAACACAACAACAACATCGTCAAAAGATGGTGCTGACTCAAGTAATGTATCTGCAAAACCGATCAACAACAACACTAGTAAGTCGGCGATCTTGAATAAACAAAATTCGAATAATAACTACACCACTTCCGCCTCCTCCTCATCCAACAACACTGTGATAAAGTGTCAAACACAATCAAGTAACAACAAAAATAACAATGCCTATAGTCTGATTGGCGGTAACGCCTCATACGACAGTAATACTGGTGAGATATATCACTTTTGATTGTTTATTTACTTATATAAGCGTATCACGACCCTATGCAGTTATCTGAGAACTTTTGAAGCGTTACCACATATTTATAATTTTTACAACAACTCTGAAACGTCTTTCGTGCACGAAAAATTATTTACCTTCTTTCAATGGGTAACGATACTAAAACGTTCAGCGTCTGAGTCAGAAAGTTGTGTGCTGCTGTATCAGTCGCTTAACAGTTCTATATGTTGCATATTCAATGCTTTTCAGCTATGTTTTACACTTGAAATTAGCAAAACAAATATATATTTTTTTAATTAAAAGATGAATTTTGACAAGAATTTCTTCATAACGACAGGGTGTTCCAACCGTTTATCAGTTTGACATTCAACAATTTATTCCAATTTTTTGTTCCCCCCAAATATTAACAGCAATTTCCAAATTACAGTTTCTGGTGAGAAACCAATAAACAAGACTGACGAGCTGTATGCCTCTGCATCATCACAAGAAGCAGGATGTAAACAACAACAACATGCTATCAACGACCATAGCAGCAACGAACAGATTTATTCACATCATCATCATCATCGCAGCAACAGCAGTAGTAGCAGCCAAGGAATAATAAAAAATACAACAAACAATATATTATCACCAGCGTCCACAGTTGGTGGTGCTGCTCCTGGTGCACTTATCAGTTGTGCTGTTACACTGGCAGCGGCGATAACATGCAGCGTAGCTACAATGACAACAAATTTTGCTGAATGTAACCTAAGCAATCATAAAAAACCTCCAGCTGTTGCGGATTTACTCGCTAAAAAGGCTACGCCAAAAGATGCTACAAAACATAAAAATGCTTCTACATCTACAAATACAGCTTCCATTGAAAATATTGTTGCAGCACAAACCGCTGGTGGCGGCATAACAATGACGAACTTATCGTCATCAAACATAGCTGCCGTTTCTGCTGCCGCTGCTACAGCCGTAGCGAATAATAACAACTCACGTTTAAGCTATGCTCAAGTTGCACAGCATCATAAGGAACGTGCTGCTGTTTCAGGTATCGAATGCAGTGGTAATAGTAAAGAAAGTTCCATTTCGGGAAATGCATCACCAGTGGCTGTGCCTAATAAAAATGAAACGTCGACCACGCCAACGACAACTGCATTGAATTCAAACAAAATTGAGACTGTTGGTGGCAATGGTGCGTCATCTGGCAATGCGACTTCTGCTATTGTAGCAGGGGCGACGGCGGCCGTAATTGTAACTCCAGTTGCAACCCCAATAACAACCCCATCACAATATGCTGACAAACAAAATGATAAACCCATAGGATCAGCTGCAGCAACTGCTTCAGTTATAATGGATAAACAACTTCAGCGTGGCATAACAAATGCAATGACAAGTCAAACGTTGTTAAGTGCTGCTCCAGTTGCTGGTACGGCGGGAAGTAGTGGCAGTGGTAGTGGTAATAATACCGGTGCTGTGAACACAAGTGGCAGTAATGTTATAACATTACGCACTGATATATCCAAAGATAAAGGTTAGTACATAAAGTAGTACTTTATTTGTTTTTTTTAGTAATAACAAAAAAGCTTAGATCAGTCATATTACGCTTTTAAATTCAGGTATAAATTAACCAAACTTATTTTTAGAAGGATGTTACAGACTTTGTCCAACATGAAACATTTTTATACGCCTTAGGCCCGGTTTTTCAGTACAAGTTCAACTCAGTTTGTCAGTTAAACTACGCTTAAACTTATTCTGTAGTTTTTCAGTGTACTTTAACTGAAGTTTAAGCTAAGCTTAAGCGGCCAATCTGTCAGGTTTAAACTCTAGTTAACCTATCAGTTATTTGCGTTCGTACGAAATGGCGTCGAATATACCCAACACGCATTTAGGCTTGAGTACCATTAGACCTCATGTTGATAACTAGGCATACTTCTAAAATCACAAGAGTTGTTTCAAAACAGGGGCTCAACTCGAGAATCATAGCGTACTCAGCAAAAGACGGAACTTTTTATAAAGCAAAATATGCTATTACTTAAGTTGAAAAAATGTAATTAACAACTTGTGGTTGTCTAACTGGACACAAATGTAAGATTCAATGATGTTGATGTAGGAACTTCGGTGTGGTAGGCCGCTACCATCACACCACGGCGGACCTATATAATTTCTTTTTGATTAATTACGCTTCATTACTGCATCAGGCAGGTGTTTATTTCTCACAATAAACAGCTTTTGGTTTTGGTGGTACCTCCTTGGAGATTTTTTTCAACTCGGATAGTTACTGGAGAATGAATAAACTCGAGAACTATCTGGTTTAAGAATAATTAAATAATGATGTTGGATATCACTTCCGGAACTAGATATATATTTCGCCGGAGAATTTTTTTCCATGTTTGTTGGGTAAACAAAATCCAGCTGTTGCCGTATCTACAAATTATCTAGATAATAAAAAAACCAATGTTGCCGCACAAAGGCGGCCTTAAACTGTGACTGAAAAACTGCTCAGTATTTAAACTGCAGTTTAAATTTGTATAGAGTTTAAGCAAGCTTAACCAACCACTGATAAACCGGGCCTTATACATATGTATATACGAAAATCCAAAACACCCTTTGGGAAAAAATTTTAAATAGCAATGCGAAATTTATAGGCGCAAACTGGCAAATTTTTAAACTTAACCCTCTGCGACTGACGTGGTAGTCTGACAGACACCAATAAACAGAAAAATAGATTTTTCGCCGTTATTTTACACACTTATCACACTCTCTCTTTACCTTCATATTGCATACTCATGCGTAAGTTAGTATGTTGAAAGCGATTGAAGGGAGCACATGCGTTGTTTTGAGCGGAAAAGTTTCTACGAGTCAACCACGTCAGTTTTAAGGTAGGTGTCTGTGAGACAACCATCTCAGTATTTAAGTCACAATTATTTAGCATCACCTTAAGGTAAGGTAGGTATCTGGGAGACCACCATCTCAGTATGTAAGTCATAATTTTTTAGCGTCTGCATCAGTGAAGTTGTTTTGATATCTTATATTTCTAGTTTATTTTGTTCTGATGGATTACTCAGGAATTAATGATCGCCCTCACTGTTATAAGAGAACTTCATCCGGGGCTTTTAAAAGCCGCGTATAAGCTTTGGAAAGCCTAACTATAAAATGCATATCGGCATGTTTGACATGAAACATCTTTTTATTTAACCGCTGAATTTTTCTCTTTTTTGAAAGATTGACGATACACTAAAATAAGTAAAAGCTTTTGTTGAAAAAAAAATATAATATGGAATATATTGTTCGTGTTTCTTTATAGATATAAATTGCTCAGGGTCAATTTTAGCCATGTAAATAAATACCGTTTAAAATGAATTGACTTTTGGAATTGTAAAAAAATACTATAAATAAACACGTTCACCTTGGAACTTAAAACAGGAATGCTTTCAATACGTTTGCCAAATTAGATGAGAAAATATAAGCTATCGTAAAGGTGTCTGGTGGACTACCACGTCAGTGGAATAGGGAAACTTAATTCACGTCAGTCGCAGAGGGTTAAATGAATATGACAACAAAACTGCATCTCAAAAAGATTCTCGAAATTGTAAATAAAAATTAGAAGTTTTCACCAAAAATTTTAAGAACGTATCGAATTTTGAAAATTGGCTTACATAGTTTACGTTATACGCTTAATTCAATTTTATTTTAAGCTAACAAGAACAATACAGGTTTGTATAAGCATCAAATGTACGGATGTGTAAGACTTATAGACTGATAGTGTTTTCTTTTCTACACGAAAATGTCGCCACTTTCAAGAGCAAACATTTTTAAGATTCTCACTACGCCATGTGAAATTGTAGCTCACTTAAAATGTTCAGTGCCATCCTGCATGACTTGAAGGAACAAAAATTGCCAAGATGAAATGTCAAAATCTTGCATTCTTTATCGGAGCTGCTTTATCGTAGGTGATTTATGTTTGCTAGAAGGTAACATATAGTATACTGAGTTTATTTGTCAATGTGATTCATCAGCTGATTTACAGGGCTGTTCTCTGCACCGTCAATGGCAGCGAGGGCAAGTAATGTTTCATTTTTGGTCATTTTTATGGGTAGGTTGTTGAAAAAAGATAATGATGCCCTCTATTGAGGCAACGCTGATTTTACAACAGAACACCAACTTCTTGAAGAGTTGGCATGAAGGCGATATTTTCGTGTAGAAAAGAAAACACTATGAGTTTGAGTAGAAAGGGTATAGAAAGTGAGGAAACTTCAAATATATGAAAGCCAATTTCCGGCATATCGAAATTTCCGGGTCCGCTAGTAGATTCCAAATTATAAATGTGAGTTTCTCATTCACTGGTTTAAATATGAAAAACCTAAAGCAGGAGTATTGGCCCAAACCAGCTTGTCTTCTGGTTTCATATGACGAAAAAATAATACGATTTGAGAAAAAAGCGAATCACACCACATTTTTACTTTTTAGTTTTTCCAATATGGCCATTTTAAAAATTTTACAAAAAGCCCATTTCGAACCTAGATAGTCCATACTTATGTTTGATAAAAATATTTATTATATTTACTTTTGGCTCAATCCTCTAAATAATGGTTTGATCCAATTACCTAGAAAAAAAAATTATTTTGCCTTACAGTGTTCTAATAATTTCGAGTTTTTTTGAGATTACCCTGTTAAGAAAATCTCTAGTTCAAAACTGGTGCGCTTCTGAGGCATTCGGAATCACTAATAATTCGCCATCTATTTCTTTTAAATGCTTTCAACTGGCGAATTCAACATCGCGATGTTTTAGGCGGTGGGAACTGTACCAGCTGCATTACATTTTCTTTAGCAGGGAGTCGAAAAAGTCCGGGTCAAAAAATTGTCCTATGTGAAAATGTTTGAGTTCTTAGGTATCCCTATAGCAATATCATGTCGAATCATGTATCCTTTTTATTTTTCGAACTTTTTCCATAAAAGTCCACATATACATAAAAGTAAAATCTTTATTTTTATTTTTTGAGTCCGATAGAACTAGTTAAACTCGGACTTTTGAAAATAAAGTCCGGAAATAAAAGTTAAATCCGGATTTTTATTTTTTAAGGCCAAAATAAAAGTCCGGCTTGATAACAAAGAAACGGCTTTCCGAAATAAAAAAAAATTTAATTCGGATAAGCCGTTTCTTTGTTATCAAGCCGGACTTTAATTTTGGCTTAAAAAATAAAAGTCGGGATTTAACTTTTACTTCCGGACTTTTATTTTAAAAAATCCGAGTTTAACTAGTTCTATCCGAAATAATCCGAAAATAATTTGTATCTTGATCCAAATATATTAAAAGTCCAAAATTAATAGTTGTGCAAGGAATTATATTATAAAAGGAATAATAGTTTCCACCCCTGTTCTTCAGTTTCGAACTAGATAAAAATTTCCACTTTAGAACTGGTTTATTGGCTTGTTTCCCATAGTTTCAAACTAGTGTAAAAATTTACAGTTTAGTTTTAATTCTTTACTTGGTAATATTTCGTTGGCTCCGAACCGGACCAAAATTCTACATGTTGCTTCTAGCAGGATATTATAGATAGTTCCGGTGGGAAGTGTAAGAAAAAAATATATACTCATAGTCGAAGTTTTTAAGCTGGTAGCAGTTTTTTTTTATTGGTGGCCTATTTTTAAAATTTATGTTAAATATGAAATACAAAAATCCAAACTGTCGATTTTATAACTGAAGAAAATCTAGTTCCTAACGAACTAGTACTTATTTGGCAGTTTAGGTCTAGTTTCGAACCAGAAATTTGTATCACTACACCATTTCAAGTTGGATTTTAGAAAGCGTTAATTGGATTTTAGAATTGTCAATTGCAAATTCGAAAGCGTCAAATGGATTTAAGGAAACGTAGGTTGGATTTTAGAAAACTGGAAATTCTTCCGTTGGATTTTAGAAAGCGTCAATTGAATTTTGGAAAACGTTAACTGGATTTTAGAAAGCGTCTATTGTATTTTAGAATAGTCATTGGAATTTAGAAAGCGTCAATTGGAATTTAGAAAACGTAAATTGGATTTTAGAAAACTGGAAATTGTTCAGTTGGACTTTAGAAAGCGTCAATTGGATGTTTGCAAACGTAAATTGGATTTTGGAAAGCGTCAATTGGATTTTAGAAAACGTAAACTGTATTTTAGAAAGCGTCAATTGTACTTTAGAATAGTCAATTGGAATTTAGAAAGCGTTAATTGGATTTTAGAAAACTTAAATTGGATTTCAGAAAGTATAAATTGGATTTTAGAAAGCGTCAATTGTACTTTGGAAATAGTAAATTTTTATTAATTCACACGCTACGTTTACATACAATGCAACAAGATGATAATGAACAAGGAATAGCAGTATAAATATTGTCACGGATATTAGCATCACTAAATTATCCCATCACTAAGGCGATGCTAAGGCCATGCCAAGCAGTTATTGCAGCCAATATCATGTTCAAGTCTGTGCTGGTAACCGTCTGCGATGTTTCATTTTTCTCTTCAATTTTTGTTGTTGTTTCGTCCCCATCAGGATAAAAGACAAACTCGTCCACATCAATTCCTTGCGACTCCATTACCTCTCGTAGCCGTGCTTGAAGTTCGATCTTATTGCCGGTTGTATTTAATCCACGGTTCTCCAACTCCTTTTTCAGTTGCTGGATCTTCGATTTCCAGAACTTACTAGTTGTTTCGGCTACAAAATCGCCAGCCACAACTACGTGCACAAATTATTGCTCACTCTTGTGGCAACTCAGATAAGATATATGCATGTGTTTGTGCATTGCCGCTCCGCTGCTCGTATACGTACATATGTGTAGACGCAATTATTTATTCGTTTATGTAGATACATAAAGATTGAATTATTGATGTGAATGTTTGTAGTTTACAGTCTCTCGCGCGCACATAGGCATATAAGTAAATGCATCTGTGTGTGACATCTCTCTGGGCTGCCTTATATATGTGTATACTTGATTTGATTATTAACGTAAATACTGCTTGGCATGGCCTTAGCATCGCCTTAGTGATGGGATAATTTAGTGATGCAAATATCCGTGACAATATATATGTTTATGTACATACATTTAAAATGTGAATATGAATAGGTTAAATAAGTATAAGAACGAATTATAACAGACGGTTAATACGATTATTTTAAGAAAGGGTTATAAGAAAAAGCATACAAACAGCTCATGTAACAAAAAAAATAAAGGTTCATTCACCAACCTGCATGTCTTCTCTCATGTCTCCTACAGTTATCTTGGCCTTAGCGGCGTCTATAAGCGTTTCCACGTTTGCTCGCATACCCCGGAGCCTACTGTAATGGGAACTTCCATTTGGCTTTTCACGTAGCAATTCACTTTTGCCCAAATAATTTATATTTTTCTCTATTTAGCATAGAGCTATATGGTCCCAGCCGTAGAAGTTTGGACCTTCCACCCACATGCTCCTCTATGACAGCTCTTATGCTTGTATGACATGGCGCGTTGTCGCATACAACGACCAAGTCGCTAAGGCTGTTTCCCTGTTACTCCCACAAGTCAAACATAAAGCCCATAAAGCGCAGGCAGATGAATGAAAATATCCTCGTTGTCTGACGACAGTTACAACCCGTGCTGCTGCGATTGTTCCTATTAAGTGAACGTTTGGCCCTCTATCTGCAGGAACCTGCTGCACAGCACGACTGCCGACCCTTGACCGCCCTTTAATATGACGGAAAAACAAGTTGAAGTTCGTCTCGTCGATCCAAACTATTTGCTTGCCCTCTCTAATGTAATTATTTAGTACACCAATGTAGCTAAGACGTTTCTCCTTTTTTATTGCAACAGGCTGCACGTGAACCGTTTTTTAAACTATAGAGCTTACCCTCGAGGTAGTTTCCTACGGTGGTCCGGGAGAGGACTACAAATTCGCTTCGGATGCGCTCACAAATTTGCTTTAGGGATATGCTGCATTTCTCCTCAAGCCACCCCAACATAACGTCAACCTGATCATTCAATTTCGGCCTATTTCCGCCTCTTGGTTTGAATATCTTTTCACCGGCGTTCACCCATGACCATGCCGTTTTGTAAGCGACACCCATTCCTGCGCGCATTCATTCCTGAGTAGGTACCAGTGAGCTGCAATTATTCATCTTTTAAAGTTATTAGTGTACTAACCAAAAAATGAGTATTAGAATATCAAGCACTTATATCCACTAAAACACATTTACATAGCCATGCTTCGTAAAATGAATAACCGCTCATAAGCCACGAAGCAGTTCAGTACTCAATTGTCTTATTGAGCAAGAAAGTCAACTGTGTTATACGAAAACACTAATTGGAATCAGTAAGACTAACAGTGCAATAAAATGAATATAGTCATATCAGTCTTCTGACGATAGCAACATTAACGATGTACACGAAACTAAACTGAATACAGCGCTAAAGAAAAACCGATAATAAACGAAGTATACAGTGTATTACACACGAAACCAACGTGCTACTGAGTTAAAGCGACTATGATTTCAGTTTATACTCAACAATGTCATATATGTATGGGACATATGTATTTCGGGGCACTCGTATGTATTTTCTATTGTATGTGCTAATCACTCATAGTATTTTTCTGTACTTGAGTAAGTACACATTTAGACACAATTTTTTGGCTCATGACTAAGTGCACTAATTTTATTAGTACTCAAAGCAGATCTCTGGTAGGTACACAGAGTCAATATTAAGAAAGCTGTGCAAATTATAAATATTATATAGAAATGCCCACACGGCGAAACAGTACTGACCTCTTTGCCGCAAGCATACAGCTTAAACAAATGCCACAGTCATCTTTCATTTGCATTTTTTCAGTTTTTTTTTAATTTGATAACAAAATGTATGAATTTAGCACAGACCGATACAATCTTCGCTTGAAAATTTTTATTTTACATATAAAAAAAATGTTTAGAAAAATTAAAAAATAATAATTACACAGGCCGACAAAATGAGACCAATTTTTTTGACCATAAACCAGACCATACTTTCCTAAAGGTTTTCGATGCGCTGAATTCAAATCTGGACGCAGAATTGCTCTATCACGTCAGGATTTTGAGATATCCTAACCTAAATGTGCAAAAAATACCGTTTTTGCCTATTTTTGAGGTTATATATAAACGACAAATTTTTTTTTTTAAAAAGCACACATAGCATCTTAAAGAAGAAGTCTTTCTCTTACGAATGGCGTTGAGTTTGCTCAAATATCCTTTTTTTCGCTAAGATAGAGCACTTTAAAATTTATAAATTACTACTACTGCATCATACCATCATACCTAATTCAGTGGTTTTTCAGCTATAGGAAAATTAGCAAATTTTTAAACTTTAAATTGCTCTATCTTAGCGAAAAAAAAAGATATTTGATCAAACTCAACGCCATTCGTAAGAGAAAGACTTTTTCTTTAAGATGCTATGTGTGCTTTAAAAAAAAAATCTGTCGGTTATATATAACCTCAAAAATAGGCAAAAACGGTGTTTTTTGCACATTTAGGTTAGGATATCTCAAAAGCCTTACGTGATAGAGCAATTCTGCGCCCAGATTTGAATTCAGCGCATCGAAAACCTTTAGGAAAGTATGGTCTGGTTTATGGTCAAATTTCTTGTCGGCCTGTGTTATCATTAGAAAAAAATTATTGTTCTGGCCTTGAGCTCGAATCGAACCTTGAATCATTTATTAATAGGCCGATAAAAAAACAAAAACAATTGTTAATAAACCATGAGCACTTGGGAATGTCAAAACAAAGTAATTGACAATAAACAAATCCAGCATTATCAGTGATTTGCAACAGATGGCGCAACTCTGAATAAATATAGTTGGTAAGCGATTTGTCAGTCAAACAAACACCGCTGTATAGCTAAATGGTTAGCGCAGCGTGTCTAAAGCGTACTCATGATGAAGGTTTAGCACCCTTCGAAATGGATCTATCTGCGCAGCTATGGCAGGTTGTCTGAAAAATTGTCTACTTACTATTCCAAAAACAAATGCAATTTTTCAAATTTAGAAAAATTAAAAAATAACAATAATTATCATTAGAAAAAAATTATTGTTCTGGCCTTGAGCTCGAATCGAACCTTGAATCAAAAAAAATGTTGCATTGACAAATACCGCTCATAAAAAAGTATTGCGATTCATAATGTGAAGTGAAAATTTTCTAAAATCCAATTTACGCTTTGTGAAATCCAATTTACGTTTTCTAAAATCCAATTGACGCTTTCTAAAAACCAATTGACTATTCTAAAGTACAATTGATGATTTCTAAAATCCAATTGACGCTTCCCAAAATCCAATTGACGCTTTCTAAATTCCAACTGACTATTCCAGAATACAATTGATGCTTTCTAGAATCCAGTTTACGTTTTCAAAAATCCAATTGACGCTTTCTAAAGTCAAACGGAAGAGTTTCCAGTTTTCTAAAATCCAATTTACGTTTTCTTAAATCAATTTGACGCTTTCCAAAATCCAATTAACGTTCTCTAAAATCCAATTGACGCTTTCTAAAATCCAATTGACTATTCTAAAACCCAATTGACACCTTTCTAAAATTCCCTTCACCCTTTCTAAAATCCAACTTGAAATGATTTCCATTCAGGGTTATTTCGTATGCATTCAATCAAAGCTTCCCGATCTTGTTTTAACAACAAAAAAATCATGTGTATTCGGAAGTTTTGGACAAATATCCACAAGTATTTTAAGCGTTTATAAAAATTGCTTAATTTTTAATTAACAACTCATTTAAATTTAATTTTTAGATGCTTTACGTGAAAATCGTCAAAGCACTGGCAGCAACAACAGTGGTAGCAGTGGATTTAGTAGTAGTGGTCCTAATACAACCACTCTTACGACGACCAGTGTACGCAATCGTGGTAACGATGGGAAAGAGAAGATCGTACGTGAACGTCATGACACTACTGAAAGTAGCAGTAGTGGGCGGAAATCTGGTAGAAATTAATCATCATCACTTCAAATACGTTGTAAAGAATTGGCGATATAACGCACGAAAAGCATTTCAATAGTACATACATTCATATATATGTATACATAACACTACAAAGCACACACACATATACACTTATCCCTACTTAGCATAAAAAGCGATTGATAACTGCGAAAAAAACATTAACTCACATAAAAGTAGAAATAAATGCAAAAGAGGGACATGGAAATGGAAGTGTTTTAGGCATGAATGCAACAAACACCATACCATGCGGCATGAAGTATAAAATAGCTATGCGTGCTTAAAAATATACTACTCATGTAATAAGTAAAAATGTATTCGTAATCCTACGGTGTGTAGGAAAGAAAACGAAAAAAAGCAGATCTGGAAAAAAAAATCTTCAGAAATGTCTAAAGTTCAAATTTAATTCCATATTTGAAGCTGTACAAACCAAAAAGAGGAGTGGAAAAATCTAATTTATGCGCATTTAGCATGTGTTTGTTGTGCTGTAATTGCAACAATTATTGTTGTTATACACTAGATTTTATGTGTGTGTGTATGCATATATAATTTGAATGAATACAGTGAAAATCGGCGGAGTTGCTGATTTAGTAGCGATTTATCTAGCTCCTTCATTGATATTATATGTAACTGCTTTAAGTGATGGTGACTTTTATTTGTCAAAAAGAAGAAAAACTACAACTGTGCTGCTAAAATAAAACCACAATAAAATTATAGTTATAATTACCAAATAGTTAGTACGGCTATATAGAAATATGATAATTACGAATATACATACATATATACACATACTTAAATATATAAGGAAAAGAAAACAAAAATCAACTATATACTACGAAATGCTACAATCCGCAAAATGTACTGCTGCAGAAAATCTACTAATTTAATACAACTTTCGTGAATTTATTTTGTATAATACCACTAATATTTTGCGAAAAATTAATTGTTATACGGATCGAAAACAAAACAAAAAAGTTGTAGAACAACAGTAAGCAGAAAAACGGTAAGTACAAAGCAATTAAAGCATGATTTAGATTTAGTTTTAAATTGTATTATACCACGGACTGTATAATTCGAAACTAACGAGTCTAAACAAACAATTTTTTCGGACACGAACTATGAATCCGACTGAGCGGTTAAAATGAAGGTGTGGAAAAAGTCGGCAAATTGGTTGAAACCCACGCCTAGTTTCTTATAATGGCATATGTTGGATGTCATATAAACTAAACTTTAAATATTTTTGTTGTTATATCGGCCTACTGATTTGTAAGATCGCGGGTTCAAGGCCTAACAACAATTATTTTATCATTATTATTGTTATGATACATTTTTCCTTAAACGAAAAAATTTTGGAATTAGAATAGAAGAAAGAAAAAAAAAAAGAAAAAATTTAGTCAACTGCCAAAGCTCGTTGTATAGATCCATTTCGGGAACTGCTAAATTCTTTCATCGGCAATGTTTAGGCGCCGCTGCTATAACCATTCAGCAATCACAGCCGTTGTTTGTTTGTCTTCATTATTTCTATTTCTTTTCTGTTATTTGCCAATTGATTTTCACAGCGCTGCGACATCTATTGCAGAAAACAAGTACAATTTTCACAACGTGTTTGTTAATCTTGTCATTCTAATTCTAATTCTTGCTTTGCTATGCGATATTATCGCCTTTATGATCCCCTTTTGATTTGGTCACGTCTGCAATTGCCGCATAAGAGACACTTTAGTGATCAACCAGCTTGTAGATCTGCTTGTTATCGGATCAGCTTAGTATGCCCTATTGGCATGCACGCCCTTGCCACACCTCTCCACCTCTACTGGGGCTCTAACATCTCCATCGAAACAGGCATACATATCATTTAGAGTAGTGTAATAGAAAAATTTGTTTCCGTGTATGTATGTAAAATTTAATATATTTTTGAAATTTCATGCTATTAGCATCCTATTCGTATAGCATTTAGAGCGTCGGAAAGTATTGCCTCTAGACTAGCAAAGCTTCTAGCTTCCTCTGCCGTGACCCTTACGCATGGTTTTCATTAGGTCAAAATGTTATTGTCAAAGTTATGTCATGTCGATAAAGTAGTATGTGTTCAAAGCTTAACCTCAAATTGTTTATTTCATTTATTCATTCATTCGTTATTTCATTTATTATGTCGCCAACATGTTGGCTATGAATGAAGTTGTAATGTCGAATTTTCCATACCTGTGGACAATTGACGTTTTCACTTAATTGCCATTTTAAACCTTTATATTAAGTCCCTTTTATGTTTGTCCCCTCATTTCCATACGAATTTTTGACCCACGGAAAAGTCTTTTTCGGTAACTTCCCGTTGAGATAGACACTTGATACTTAGAACATAGTTCAGATCTGGGAGACATTACAATGCAAGTGAAAAAATCCGCTAGGTGGCGCACGGATCGAGATATACAGAAAACTAATTTTAAAATGGAAATTTTGCGATCGACTTTGGGAATTTTTCAATCCATTTTTAACTAACTTCCCGGTTACCTAGAGACTTGTAACTTAGCACATAGTTCGAGACCCGGTGACAATACAATTTACAGAAAACAAAGTTCCGCTAGGTGGCGTGCTAATTCAGATAACTACAAATGCCTGAAAAACGAGGGGAATCTTGCGATCGATTTTTGAGTAACTTGCCGGTGAGCTAGATACTTGAAAATTGGGCCGTGGTTCAGAACCCTGTGACAATGCAATATTTTATAAAAAAATTCCGCTAGGTGGCACATTGATCGAGATATTAGGAAAACTAATTTTAATTTGGGAATTTTTCAATCCATTTTTAACTAACTTCCCAGTTACTTAGAGACTTGTAACTTAGCACATAGTTCGAGACCCGGTGACAATACAATTTATAGAAAACAAAGTTCCGCTAGGTGGCGTGCTAATTGAGATAACTACAAATCCCTGCAAAACGAGGGGAATCTTGCGATCGATTTTTGAGTAACTTGCCGGTGAGCTAGAGACTTGAAACTTGGGCCGTAAGTCAGAACCCGGTGACAATGCAAATTTTCTAGGTGGCGCAATTTCGCTAGGTGGCGCATGGATCGAGATATTGAGAAAACTAGTTTTAAATTGGGAATCTTGCGATCGATTTTTAACTAACTTCCTGGATATCTAGAGACTTGAAAATATAGATTATTGTTTGAAATATAGATTAAAACTCGGTGACAGTGTAATGTTTGATCAAAAAATTTGAGCTACGTAACACACAAGTCAAATTATTTAGAAGATTAGGCCATACCTTCTTGGCTAGCCTCCTGAGTGTTGCAGGCGTTGTAGAATTCCACCTCGTTGAATGCCCAACTCAATGCACGTCTTTGCATACTTTTAGGCGTATGCGAATTTCACCACGATTTTCAGCTGTGCAAATTAAGTAGCTGACAAACGAGGTGGAATTCTCTTGTTAAGATGCGAGGCGAAATTCTGTTGTTTGCGGCTGTGTTGTCAGCGAAAATTCCACCAATTCTCTTAAATCTTGCTATTTTGAACAAATAAATAAAGATAAGAATTTTCACTTAGGAATTACTTAAGTTACTAATCAAAGCTGCAATTGCCTTTTTGTAGGCAGTACTAAAAAATTGAAAATAAAAAGATGATAAAAAAATTTTAAGGACTACCTTTATATAAATGGACCACAAAATAGAAGGCAATTTTTCCTTTAATACAGACATAGTATGGTTTAATTTTGACTAAAAAACTTTAACAATAGCTCTTGTAACAGAATTTTGGGATTTAAAATTATACAGGTAGAGCGCGTGTTTAAATTTTAAATAATCAATTAGTTAATCCCAAGTACATGGTTTGCCTCCACCTTTATAGTTTTAAATCCCACAATTCTTTTACAAGAGCTATTGTTAAAGTTTTTTAGTCAAAATTCAACAATACTATGTCTGTATTAAAGGAAAATTTGCCTTCTATTTTTTAATCCATTTGTATAAAGGTAGTCCTTAACATTTTTTTATCATCTTTTTATTAATTGTCACTTCGTAGTCAAAACGGACAACGAAACGCTATTCACGTCCAATGACAAGCCGTTTACATTGATATGACAAGGTTTGCGGTTAACTTTGACCAAGTGAGAACCAAACACAATACTTTCTTCTTTTACATGCAGTTCTTTTCTGTTTTCTTCAATAACTTTTTCTCATGTTTCCTTTCCAGCTATTTTGGTTACGGAAAGACATGCCCGGTCGGCATACATATATAAATATGTATATGACGCTGAATTTGTATAAACAAAGGACCAGTCTTATAACTACTATTAATAAATATACATACAAAAAGATATATATATACATATATGTATACATATATACATATATGTATATATATATAAACCTATAATATAAAACTTATCTTTAATTTTTAAGCAATTGATAAACGAAATGTCAAAATGTAATGCAAAAGAAAATGTTAATGTGAGAAAAAATACGAAACGAAATGTTCATAATTGTTGTATATA
This sequence comes from Eurosta solidaginis, assembly GCF_040869045.1. Taxonomy (NCBI): domain Eukaryota; kingdom Metazoa; phylum Arthropoda; class Insecta; order Diptera; family Tephritidae; genus Eurosta; species Eurosta solidaginis. The sequence continues at coordinate 201,578,342 of NC_090323.1, read as the reverse complement.
AAAAAATTAACTTAATTTATCATTATTAATATAATTATATTATTTATATTAACATGCACATAAGTGTTACAATAGTTGATATGTGTATATGCAAAAGATTAGATATATACACAAATATTGAACACTGATAATAAATGAAACAAAAAAGTGTAATGCACACATACGCAGACATAAAACATACACACACATTAAAAAGGACTGTGTGTGCGATTTTACATCCATAGATGGAATCAACAGAAAGTAAAAACACACATAAAAGGGGATATTAATATATAATAAATGGTAGTTAGGAATAATACAGTGAATATTATTACATACAGACATATACATAGTATATACAACTCTACTAAAAAAAAAAACAGATATTGCAATAATCTGTTTGATATGAAATGTGGAGTGAATGGGATGAGGTTTTATTTTTCTCTTTTTTATTCAATTTTGTTTTCTTCTTATACATATGTGACAAGAATGTGTGCAAATGTGTTAATACAAATAATTAAATATATTTACGTATGTAGGGAAATCCAATTTTATAATAATAAAAGCCATAATTAAAAGAGAAAGTCTGTCTGTCGGGCTTCGGAGCGAAGAGAATTTTTTTTTGTTTTTTTATGCGACCGCTAGGAAAATCGCTGCAAAGAAAAAAAAAGCAAATCAACGCCAAAAAAAATTATAACTAATTGTTATAAAGGCTGTAGTGACAAAATAATACCTTTTCAACTACGTGGATATTGGGAAATTATGTTAAAATGTATATTGGCAGTGATACACACACATACGCGTGAGCTTATGATTAAAAGACAATGAAATTCAACAAGCAATCTGTTGTTGGTTTTTCCATATCTTACGTAATTTATATTAATTGATGACTCCCATAAAACATGAATTATGAATTATTATATAATAAATGTAAATAAAACAACAAAAACCAACAAAACATAAACATCTGTTATAATTTCAAATGTTTTTATGCAATTATAATTTTTGTGTAGTGTAGAAGTGGTTAGTTAGAGAGAGTTAAAGAGCGGCGCTACATCGTAGCAAATGCAAACTGTCGCCCTTAAAAACTATGTAAGCGACAATAAGTGGGTGTGTTTGAGGCGGCCAATAATAACAGCAATATTGCAACAATGCTACTTAATTGATAGTATGCTGCTTATACTTAACTGACATACCCATGTAACGCTCCGCAAAAAAAGACCAATTACACAGAAAAAAAAAATTTCAACGATTTATTGCAATCGAAAGTTCGTTCCCTAAATTGGTAAAAACCGGAGATCGACATCTTTATTATAATTGTTGAGTTATGAGCATTAAAAACATTAAAAAAGCTAGCATACACGACCTAACACATGCTCGCCATGTAAAAGCAACTGGAGCAACGGTGCAGTAAAAAATTTTTATGATAAATAGTAATGAACAATAATTTTTCAAAATTGTCCAAACTTTGCCGAGGAACGTGATGCCTTGTCATTAAAAGTAACACTGCTGCAATAAATTTCTTTCAGCTTGTGTAATAGTTCTATGATAGCTAGCTCCACTCAATATTAATTAGTCGTATATCTAAAATATTTCGAAACTTTAATTCTGAAAAGCATGAAAAGAAATATATGAAAACATGAATATTTATCTAAAAACTGGTATATACAGCGGTATATGTGACCCGGTATATGAAAAGGTGGCTTATGACTCAAAGATAACTTTTCCACTTTTTTTCTGGTTTCGATAGTTTTTCAGACGCTCTTTGACGTGGTGAAAACTAGAAAGTCCTAACTTTCTTAGAAGTGTACTAAAAATGTAGACAAAGAAGAGCACAAATGAAAGACGATGAAGCCTTTGGTTCCTTCTATGCCACTTTGGTGGTTGGTGAAGTATCCTCAAATTTTTTTGATAGCATTTTTTTCGATGGAAATGGAACCAAAATATTGATCAAAAACTGGTTTGTGCTTTGCCTTTTGGGCATGACTGTTCATAATGCAAAAGAAAAACTACTAAGAAACTGACGAAATGCATTGTTTATCTTTAACAGCTGTTTCTCGCAATTTCTTTTTTAAGTCATAAGCCACCTTTTCAAGGACCGGGTCATATATACTGAATAATTTGTTATACATATCTAATATAATATTTTTTTTTAAATCACATACCTTTATTGTTACTTTATTTTGAATAGATCGTCAGCTGATGAGTGGAAGATCGCGCTAACTCAGGTGATTGAAAAAATGATCTACATTACAATTTGTTTGAAAAATTCTTTATCTCAGAATTGTTACTCAAAAACACATTATCTCAGAATTTGTTTGAACTTTTTTAAAAATCGCCATGTCTATATAAATCCAATACAATTTCAGCTGAGATATGATGTTATGATTAAAAGAAAAATTCGATAGAGGTCATTTTAAAACTAATTTTTAGATAGTTATAGGGAGATAACGTGATCAGACGACATGTAGTTGTAACACTTGCTTTGCGCCTTAAAAAATGAACTTTTGTAAATATGTTTTTAATGCGCATAGTAAGCTGCCGTTGATAAAAAAATTACGTTTTAAAATGCAGGGCTGTAATTTCAGTATAATACCGTTTTCACACAGAAACTTAATCGAAACACAATTATATTTAATGAAATAATTAAGTCTCCCTTTTCATACTGGCCCTTTTGCTTCATTAAGCGAACATCTGTCAGTAGCCCCAAAAAATTTTTTCGTTTTTACCAAAAATTGGATTATGGGAAGCAGCCGTTTCCTTCTTAACTATAAATACATACAATCAAAATAAAATGCATGCGCAACTACCCATAGATGTTGCGCCTAACCGCGCCTAATCTTTTGCAGCAAATGCAGCGAAAATTAAATTAGATTTTTTTCGTGTTTTTCTATTTTTCTTAAATTTTCGAAAATAATTTATTTTTGATTGTCATTTGCTACATTGACATTAAAATTCGAAGTACCAAGCAAAACCGACTGTATTTTTCAATCGATTAGGCATTCAATAAAGCAATAATGAGTTAATAATAATTTGTATTTTGTATGTAAGATTGAGTTCAATTAGGGCTTTAATGTAGAAAACTTGACTAATTATTTCATTAAGCCTCTGTGCGAAATTGGCGTAACTCTGTTTATTACGGCCTGCTCAACTTTCGTGATTGAATGTACAAATAAAGCAGGGAATAGTGTATATGTATACTGTACAACAACAATAACAGCATTGACAATTCTAAACACTGTTGTATCTTGCAATCGCGTTTGAATCATTACGTATTTTCGAACACACCATAGGGTCTGTATTGCACGATAAGTTTGCAAAGCGTGTTTAAGTGACTTTATTTTAATTAAATTTTCAATACGAATGAAAATATGATGTACGTACTTCTTTCTCTTAATAATTTTATTATTTCTAGAAAAGTAAATAAATCATTTAACAATACCGTTTGGCGTTTCTAAATGATAACTTTCCTAAGGCTGATGACAGAATTTAAGCTAGAAGCAATACGTTATTAAGATAGGAAGCGTGAACATTGCTTCTAATTAATATTTGTAAAATGTGTTAGTGTCAGAAGAACTTGAAGCTTATTATTTTTCTTTAGACGTTAAGCGATATTTTTATTCATATGTAGTTTGTATGTGATTTTCATATAAAAATATTTTGTTCTGATGTGCAACTCCACATTTGAATAAAGATGTGAGTTGACGTCTAACCTTATAGCAAGCTTAAAACATTTACAGTCACTGGGGAGCACTGCCGAAGTATTTGGTCCAATTTGAATTTCGGACCAAAAATTCAATAAAACCCATACAATTTAATAATAAAAAAAATGCTATTACGGTTCGTTTTTTTTAAACCCAGTTTAAGAGAAAACAAATCTGAATTGAATTTCCGATAGCAAAAAACTAAACATCTAAATATATCGGTATGTTCTAGCACTGTTGGAAACTAAACTATAATGAGGAACGATTTATTTTCGATATCATAATAAAAAATAAATAATACTAGAGCTAAAGATAAAATAATTTTGTAAAAATAATAAAAAAAAGTGCATATACTTAAGCGAATGTGCCATAAAAAGAATGCTACGCAATTGAACGAAAGTGCAACTAAAAATTTGAATGTCAATTTGGCGGTATTTTTGAAAAAAATATATATTTTTATCTGTTCTACGCTAGTTAAGTTTTTATTCTTTGTAAACCTTTTTCGATTTCGATGTTGTCAAATCGATCAAGTTAAGTTTTTCAATTCGAGTAACCTTAAACAAATAAATTGAATGTTATTGAAAATTTCATTACGGCTACTAGAAAAACAGCGAAAAACAAATTTAAATCGGTGCGAATTTGTTTGTGGAAACTAGAATAAGCCTCATAAATTATTTGAAATCTTAAATTTTTTGGAAATTTGAAATGCTTTGAAACTCAAAATCAATTTTTGCCTCTTTGAAATTTTATAAATTCGAATAAGTTCTTTCTTTTTTCTAATTGGTGTATAGCTGTTAACCCGAAAATAGCAAACATTATTACTTTTTTTGTGATTTTATATATTTTGTTAATTTTAGAAAATAGTTAATGAATTAAACGTTTTGCTAAAAACAGAATATTCGTTATTTTGAAACTTAGAACTATTCGAAACCTATTTAGTGTGCAGTTTTGTAGTCTAATAAATTTTAGTCTTACAAAGTACAAATCGACTGCTGAGTTGCATAGCTACAACAATAACAACTGCTGAGAGTAATATCATCCTATCTCGCCTGTCAGTTGGAAAACAACCTATCTCAGAAAACGACCTTAAATCAGAGAAACTGTAACGACCTATTTCAGAGTTTGTTTCAAAACGTCCTATATTGAATTGAATACATTTTGCAACTATTTGGGGCGTTTATGAGTTCTGAAATAGGGCGTTTGTAAAGAAAATTCTGCAATTCTTGTTTTTTTTTTTTTTTTTTTTGTTTTGAAAATTACTATAGGGCAATATTTTACTCAGCCGTGGAAATTGAAAGTAGAATGAATATTTTTTATGAAGGCAACTTTTGTTGAGGCAACACATTCCATGTCCATGAAATATTGGTATGCCATTGGAGGTGGCGTCATGCAACACGTAGCAAACTAAATACATGCCTTTACAGCTGGGGCGTCTTACCACACATTGCAGACAGGGACAGGGGAAGGCGCTTGCCGAATTGGTTATCTTGCCACTGCTACAATAGAGTCTCCTTCACTTTCCTGAAATTAAATGTCCAAAAACATCTTTTGGCATATTTGTTATAAATCGTTCAATCGTTGAGAAAACCGCCCTTAGTCACTTAATTCGACTTTACACACAAATATTTTTGTTCTTGAAGCTCGTAACCTGAAGAGGGGGCGAAAAAGAAATCGGACGGGCACCGATTTTTTCCTGATCGGCGACTTAGTTTATGCAGTCTTTTTTCTGTTGTCAAATTCTGGTTTTTGTGAATCTTTTTCCGTTGAAGAACTTTTTGTTGATTTTGAACACAATTTTTTATAATTTAAATTGATATTTCTAATATTTCACAATAATTTTGCAAATTTTCAATAAAAAAAAAACAAATGTTTAGTAAGAAAGGAAATAAATTGTCAAATCGTTGCTTAGAAAAAGTCGCCGTTAGTAAATATTGATACGCAACTCCAAAAGAGAAGTTGTCCTAAGCAACAACAAAACTTTTTGTGTGTAAACTGCAACTTATAGAATTTGAAAAACTTTTTTTTTTAACTTATTAAGTTTCCTAATAAGTTACTTTTTTTATAATTTAGAACATTTTTTCTTTTTACGCTTTTTTTATATTTTTTCAATAATATATTTTTTTTTGTTTTTGGCACAATTTTTTATTTTTTTACTAATGAATTTTTAAACCATTTTCATTGAAACTGAACTTTTTTCATTTACTTTTTGAAATAGTACCCAAATATTTTTTATTTTAATATTATGTATTTGTTTTCTTGTTATCTTTTAAATAATTTTTATTTTTATTTCTAAAACTTCTATTTAATTTTGAATTTTATTTCATTTTGTTGTTTTTAATTTTTCGTAGTGAATGTTTCGTAGTGGAGCTTCTGAAGATTACTTTTATCATCCGGAATTATTGGCAACAACTACATCAAAAACAAACAGTCCCAATAGCTTATAAAAGCTACGAAAGAAAGCTACAACTAAAACATATAAATAAGATCAACAAACCTTAGAAAGCTGGGTGAATGATTTATCAATAATATTTCGTTGCCAATTATTCAAGTTCAGTATAATTAGGTATAACCTTAACTTTTACTTACCTTTTTTTATATGTATCGTTTTTTATATTTTCATAATAGTTTTTATGAGTTTCTGTATATATTACATATTTATGTTTTTTTTTTTTTCATTTCTTTCTTTTCCATTATTCTTATGGGCACTTAGGTTGTTTTATTAATAATTTGAACTCATACATTTCTATTTACATATATAAACCAATTTCACAAAGAAACTTAATGGAATCACAATTTCGTTTAATGAAATAATTAGTTTATTCCTTTTCACACAGAGCCACTTGTTTCATTAACGAACAAAAAAAATGTGCTTTTTACAAAAAATAGTTAAAATGGATAGCATTCGTTTCCTATTCAACTTAAAATTTCTTAGGTCCACTTCTATATCTATGGTATACCTTTTCATTCTTAGGATTTTTTGAATGTGATTACGTACAGACTCAATATTGATTATATGGCGTATTTTATGTTCTTTATATGGTATGTCAACCTGCCATCAGTCGTCGTAAAGAGCAGTGCAAAATTGATACATCTGTTGTTGTTGTTGTAGCGATAAGGTTGCTCCCCGAAGGCTTTGGGGAGTGTTATCGATGTAATGGTCCTTTGCCGGATACAAATCCGGTACGCTCCGGCACCATAGCACCATTAAGGTGCTAGCCCGACCATCTCGGGAACGATTTATGTGGCCACATTAAACCTTCAGGCCATTCCCTCCCTCCCTACCCCCAAGTTCCATGAGGAGCTTGGGGTCGCCAGAGCCTCGTCTGTTAGTGAAACAGGATTCGCCGCGGATAGGTGAGGCTGACTATTGGGTTTGGAGAAGCTATATATTGCGCTGGCAACATGAAAGGTTGCGCTACACAGCCCCTTGAATCTGGTATTTTAGTCGCCTCTTACGACAGGCATACCTACCGCGGGTATATTCTGATCCCCTAACCCGCTGGGGTAATTGATATATCTCTTCATTGCAAGCTATTTTAGTAATAGGTAAAAATCGAGGTTTATCAGCAAGAATACTACGTAATGCCTCCACTTGCTCATTCATCGCCAATTTCCTCGGAATGCTATATTTCTGTTTATCTCTATTATCATTGTATATTTGTTGAATTCTATCAGAGACAGAGCATTCAGAGGACAGATTCTTACCGATTACTGGGTTTATATCTGAGGGTTTTTACTCTTGTTCTTGAGTTTTTACTGTAGTTTTGCTTTTACTGAGGAGTGAAGGCTCAATCTCTGCTTTTCTCCATTATCAGCCCAATTCTAAACAAAAATTCCGTGCGAGTTATTTCCCTTCTCCCATTCCTCGTATTCTAAATAAAAATTCCTTGAGTTTTTTCACTTCTCCCTTTCCTCCTATTCTGAACAATGTTCGAAAAAGCGGAAAGCGGTTAATGGGAGAAAAGTAGGTATTATGAATGTGCGTGGGAGGGATATTTCTCCGCCATTTCTTAGGAGTTTTTTCACTTGTTAAATTAAAGGGAATGCATCAAAATAGTTAAAGGGCATTGGTTCTTTTAAGAAAGAACACTTATTTGTACAAATTTGTGCTAAAATATGTACATTCTACCACAATATTTTTTATTTTAAGTCCAAAAGTATATCATAAGCAACGGAAGAGCTATCTCTTGGTATATTTGATGCAGTCATCCAGAAATTGCCCAAGGATTTTTTAAGAAGGCTTAAATAGATTTTGGCATATGACGAAAGACGAATTCAACTGTACTTGGTCGCCAGAAAATTGCTTTGGTGAATGGAAGCAGGCAACTCCGGCGGATTTGTGTTATCCCGCCGTCTTCTTATGCTCCTGTTTTTGTTGTTGTTGTTGTAGCGATAAGGTTGCTCCCCGAAGGCTTTAAGGAGTGTTATCGATGTGATGGTCCTTTGCCGGATACAAATCCGGTATGCTCCGGTACCACAGCACCATTAAGGTGCTAGCCCGACCATCTCGGGAACGATTTATGTGGCCACATTAAACCTTCAGGCCATTCCCTCCCTCCCTACCCCCAAGTTCCATGAGGAGCTTGGGGTCGCCAGATCCTCGTCTGTTAGTGAACAAGATTCGCCGCGGATAGGTGAGGTTGACAATTGGGTTTGGAGAAGCTATATATTGCGCTGGCAACCTGAAAGGTTCGCTACACAGCCCCTTGAATGTGGTATTTTAGTCGCCTCTTACGACAGGCATACCTACCGCGGGTATATTCTGATCCCCTAACCCGCTGAGGGGGCTTCAGCTTATGCTCCTCTGTTTATGTTGCTGTGGCACCAATTCATTACTCATTTCAGTGAATACCACATGAAATGGGATAATGTCCATTGTTTATACCTTATTTCTTAATTTCAAACAAATTCGCAACAATAAATAAACTTTTAAATTTTTTAAGCAAAATAAGAAATGGGCAACGAAATTTCAATTGACAAAACAGCTGACTTTGAAAATTCGAAATTCTTATTCCCCAATTGTTCTCCCTAGGAGAAAAGAATTGGGGGAATTTTTACGCGGGAATAACAACAAACACGAACAAAATTCCGAGGGAATGTTTAGAATTGGGCTGTATATGTTCAAGAAAGTGCTTGCTCTATTGACTTCCATTGCATGTAGTTCATCAATTAGTTAGTCTTGATTTCTTAAGTAACATCCTAAAATTATTAATATAATGAGAAACAGCTTCTTTCCTACAAGGGGTTCACCCAGGCCTTCTACCAGTAATCTCGTCCTTATTCCTTTATTCCGGTTATGCTTTTCTTTATACTGTTTAGCCTTCATAAGTTCTTCAAAATTATTGACGTTCAAGTTCTGTGGGTCAAATTTGACCCGAGCGGTAAAGTTGTGGTATAGAACTAATTTAACATATTAAAATGTTGTATAAAATATAGCATATTATATTTAGCTAAAATTAATAAATATTTTATACTTTTAACAGCATTTATTTCAGTATTTTTCTGTTTGATTTCGCAAAACTAAGCAAGAAACACATTGAAATAGAGTGTATGGAATAAAAATATAATATGAATTATTTAAATTCAAGAAAAAAATAAAATTGAATTCATGGCAAAATTATATATAGATAATTCAAGTTTTTAATTATTGCATCGGTTACATAAGACAATCGTTTTAGAATGCTCCTTACATACAAAGGTTTCACAATTGGTACCGACTAATCCATTTTTATTATCTGACTTCTGGCATAGTTGGCATCGACGTCTTTTTGTTGTACTTTTGTCTGGTCTTAACTCCGATCTTGTTGAAATAGACGGCTGTTGATCGTGTTGATCCAAATCTTGAATTCTCTTAACGATTTCCCGAGAAAATTTAGCCCTTCGTAACGTTTCTCTTTTTTTTATATAAGGCGCTGTATGCTGGAGGCATACGTTTTCCAAGAAGTGCCGGCTTTTTTAAAAAGAATTTTCGTTATAGCCATTATTAACAGATGTAAATAAAATAAAAGCATTATACGCTGATATGTCAGTCATATTGATAAATCAACTTGGGTACATCGATTTGTCTTTTTTTGCAAGTACAACCGGACACAACTTTATCTATCACCTTTACACTTGTTATAAGTCCTCAGTGAAAATATTTTCGTTATTACTTTGACCATCACTTTCACTATCTGACGACTCAACGTATTCAATGTTATCTTCACTTTCTGCACAAGATTCCTCTTCGTCTGATACTTCATTCAATAGGGCCTCTATTTCACTATCTTTTATTTTCTTTGAAAAAAGAAAAAAATTTATTCGTGTTACTCTTTCCGTGTTTATTTTACTACTGTATCAGTATTGCAAGAACACATTTTTAGTTCACTGACAAACCAATAATCTGGGGATTCCCCGATATTAAAGCACAAACGCAATACAAGGAAGCGAGAGAAACATATGTCTATAAGCGTTTATTTTAAATTTATAGACGTTAGAAATGCGGAAGTTCGCCAAAAAGATTATTGAGGAAAACAAAAATAATAGTGCGTTTACAATGGGTCAAATTTGACCCGAAGAATCTATTTGTAAAAAATTTTATATCAATAAAAGTAGTAAATATATGAGTTCAAAATTATTAGTACATTTGTGGCATCTAAAATGAATAAAAGTCATAAAATATGAAAAACTATATCCTCAAACTTTGCCGGAAAAAACGATTTTCTTGCTAAAATGGGTCAAATTTGACCCGAACACCTTATAAAGGTTAAGATATTGATATTTCATAATTATGTGTACTTGTATGACAAAGCAACCATAGTGGAAGCCAGATGATCTGGGTCCTTAATAGGATTTGCTACTCTACGCAACAAGGTGAGCTTAGTAATTTCATGCTCTGTGTGTTTTTTATTAACCTGAAAATCTTACCGATTTTGTTCAATAATACTTCTTGGGCTTCAGTGTTGCTTTCCATTGTTTTCTTTGAGAATATTTGACTGTTTATTTTGATATGGAGTTGTGTTGTATTAACGGTAAAGATGCTCCCCGAAGGTTTTGGGAAGTGTTATCGATGTTGATGGTCCTTCCGGGATCCGGTACGTTCCGGTAACAAAGGACCATAAAGTTACTAGCTCGACCATCTCGGGAACGACTAATATGACCGCATTAAACCCTCTAGGCCATACCGCCCCCTCGCCTGCTAAACATTTGTATGATACATTCATATTTGTAACAGGATTCTCCTCGCGTAGGTGAAGTTGACAATTGAGTTGCGGAAGCTTTGAAGCTATAAAGCTTTGTATTGCGCTTATCAACCCCTTGAATCCTTTGGTATGGAGTGTTTGTGCTGAACGGTAGTTTAATAAATTACTTGCGCTATAAATTAGTTTATAATACAGTTATTAGGATGTTAGAAAATTGTTAAGAATATTGATTTTATTAGTATACGAAAGCGTTTACTCTTAATGAATATGTATCTCTTATACATGTATGTATGTATTATATTTTTTCGCGTTTTAGTTACAAGTAGTATCTTTTCAACTGTATTAATTTTTTTTTCAATCTTAGGTGGGGGCTAAAAAAATTAGAACAATCTGTTGGTAAATTACTTTTTTAATTTGCTTAGAAATCTTAGTTTTAACAACACATATTTAATCTGTACATATTTTTACTACTACAGCAATTTTTACTACTATTTTGCTTTCTTTTGGGTGTCAAGAAGTTTAAAGCATATTTTTTAAATCATATCAAGGCGAATTCAGTACCAGGTGTTGTTATCCCAACAGGTGATTGCCACTTCTTGATTATTTTCCATACAACGCCTTGTACTACAACATGTCAGTTAATCGAAATTTATGAAAATTTTCTTTTGACTTGGCATTCTTCTGCAGGGCGAATTGGTTGAATTCGCTTTGCCACCACCTGGTATGGATTCGCCTTGAGTTCATATCATTTACATACCCAATAAACATTTGTGTTCAATCTTATTTTCATATGCAATTACTTAATATATTATTAATTAACTTTATTCTAAAATATCAAATGTTAGTTTTCAAACGCGTCTCAAATAACTCTTAATAGCGTTCACAAACCAAAAGGCATTACTTCTCAAGTTCGGAAAATTTATACTCTCAAACTCACCTCCTACATGACCGGCACGAAATGGCATCGAAATGCTTTTCTCAATTTCTACTTAAGTAGAAAATTGAAATTTCAAAAAACGTTTGGCCTCATATGTTCAACTGTGTTGGAATTTAAATTGAGAATTAACGTTTTCTGCAACAGTTGAGTACTTTTGTTATTTAATAATAAAAATAAAAAAATTGCTCAAAAAAATTGTTTTTTAACACATTCAGCAGTACGTGTCCTTCCAGCTTAACAAAAAACAACCAATATCCATAGTGTACCTATACAAGTGTGTCAACTAAGCGATAAATGTCAAAACTACAAACAGCCTCGCTCACCTGATGCAAATCTCAGGTCTAGAGTTGCATTTTTGGTACGTAAGAGTACTTCAAGCTGAGTTGCATTCGATAATTTAATAAAACTTTGTAGTATTTACAGATGAAATAGTTGCATATATTTCCGCGGAAATAAGAATACTAGAAGATTTGTAGCCTGCAACAATGCGGAAACATACGGAAAGCAAAATTTATTTAAATTAGAGTCAAAATATAAAGCGCCACACGTGTAACATGGAACAATTTCACTTCTAAGGCTGTTCACACAAAATGGTGCTGCAAGTATAAACAAATCAAACTCCTATATGACACTAATTTATTTTCTATGTATTTTTAGTTATATTTTCTGTTATATTTTTTGTCGAGGGAGCCAATAAGGTTTCAGTAGTGGTGTAAGTGTCTGAACTATATTTGAAAAAAATAACGAAATACAAGAAAAATACAACGTAGTTCATTAAAAACAAACAAGCCAGTTTGTATTCCGATAGGGTTTTTTGACATTAGGCCGTTTTTTCTTTATTTTTTCCATATACGTAATACTCCTATATTTCTACAAAAGGCTAGGTACATTCCCAAACATCATAGTGCCGATATATTGCTGTTTAAACGTTTTTGTTTTTGTATTCAATAATCGAATGTACCTAAATTAAAATTTTTTCTTGTCACACTTATGCTGCTACAATCACAAAAATTTTGTAGGCTGTCTTGTTTTGATTTCGAATTCAAAACACATTGCGAACATTTTCTATTAACAATATAGGAGTATTACATACATATATGATTTTTTCTGACAAATGAAAATTTTGTTTTTAGTTTCAAAATTGTTTGCATAAAAACACAACTAATTTCAAAGTGTAGATTGTGTGTGCAAATGAGTTCTCAATAAGTGTACATTTTTCAGTTTTTCATAGTTAAGGAATTGACCTCCAGATTCTTGTGTTACACAAATATAGTGAGCTTGGGTACAGAAATTCAAATTAAAAAGTTTTTCACAATAATTCTCTGCTTTTTACACTTAAAGGAGTAACCCTCCGTAATAAATTAAACATGTAATGAAAATCAATAACTCTGAACTGAATACTTTTCGCCATGATATAAAATTAAAATGCTGTGGAACAGGAGCAACACTTTTGTGACTACATAAACCCTGTTTCAATCTTTTACATCTCTGCACAGAACCCTAATTGACCATTTTAAACCGAAACAACAATGGCAATCCAGCTTTTCGCGTTATGCTCACTTAAGCGAGTGCCTGTCAGAAAGAAGTCAACACACTTGTACTTGTACACTATGCCAATTTCGAAAGCGTTTTTGAAAAAATTCCAGATGTTCTTAATTTCGTTTTTATATGAAGGAAAATGTGAAGCGCACTTCGGTAAAAAAATTGTCAAAAAGCAATGCGAATTTCGGAGACCTCAAACTTTGACTTTGTTAGACTAAAATAAATTGCATCATATTTATTTATTTATTAGTCTACAAATTTAACAATTAATCAGACTAAATATAGTTACGGATTCCAGATAAATTACAGAAGCATACAAAGTGAACAAAATTATATTATAAAATATGTATGTATAAATATTATTAAATCAGTTGTCGGGATGAACTGTGATGCCGAGCAACGGGAATTGATTATTAGTGCTGTCGGAATGGACGTGATTTCGAGCAGCTGATGTATTTTTGACACACAACAAGTAGGGCTGCGATGTGTGGGAGGTTGGAAAGGAAGTGATTCCAAGCCACCTGCCCAAAATTACTGGAGCTGGCGATAAGAGTGGGAGGTTGGAAAGGAAGTGATTCCAAGCCACCCACCCAAATCATCGTGTATTTAAGGTAGTGAGCAGATATTTTTTTTTATTACGTGGAGTGAGTCACACGTATCAATGTTTTTGCAGTGCTTATTGAAGTCAGTACACAGATAACGAAATGGTTCGTGCATTTCAAAATTCGATCTGCATGTGCTTATATGAAGCGGTTGAAAATGTCTAGATGGTCTAAAGGGAACATTAAATAAAATGTCACCAAGCAGAAAAGGGATATTTACCATCCCTCTAATAAGTTTTACTACAAATAACATACCTACCATCTCCCCACCACTCCGTAACGTAGGGAGCTGAATAACAATGAAAAAGTTTCATTAAATTTTTAAGAATTAACACCAGGTAACAGAGTTGTTAAGAAATGCATTCCATTTGAATTAATTATTCCTTTGATTGCAGTCCTAGAGGATTGCAACACTTTTTTGTTAGTCCGAAATACTGAACAAAAAATTTTAGTCATTATTCTTTTTTGCATTAGACTAATTATTCCTTTTTTATTCCCCTTTTTGTATTACATGAATTGCATTCATGCGACTGCAATACTCGAAGGAATGCATTCCATAAACCTTTGCATTCCTCTTGCTTTTCTATAATAATATTGACTTGCGGAATGCTTTGAATTTTTTTTTTTTATTTCACAGGAATGCATAAAGAAATAATTACTGTGGACTATCAAAAAGTAATAATGGCTTTTAAAAGTTCATTCATTATTCCAAAAAAAGGAATAAACGCTGCAATCCAAAAGTGTTAGTTCAGGAATGGGAATGCATGGATAGCATTCCGGGGTGATTGCATTTCGTAATAAGTCTGTCAGGTAATAATAAGTCTTATTTCATTATTATTATTTTTTTTTTATTAATGAATAACTGAACAGAAAGACAGATTTACTGGCATATTGCGATGGCATCATTCCAAAAACTGCCAATCAGGCAATTTCTTAATGGTTTTGTTTTTATAAAGGTTTACGCGTTTTGAAAATTCTAATAAAGCTTTTTAAAAACTTTTCAAATTGTCTAATTTCTTCGAAAACGTGCTAAAAAATTGATTGCATTGGAAGGAAACTGATTTTGAAAGGAAAACTTAATGTTTTCGAAATTGATGTAAATAGTTTTCGTTTACAAAGAAAAATTGTAAATTATGGCATTCAAAGGTTTTGTTGCTATATACAAAATACCACTGAGCCAACGAGCCTTAAGTATTTCAAAAATGCATTCGAAAAAATTCTAATGAAAATGCTGAAATTTTTACCCTGAATTTAAGGAAATTTTTGAGTTTGAAGCCTTAAAATTCGTATTGATTTTGGAAAACTTATTTTCCGAAGGATGTTTTTTATTTTCCTCAATAGAAAGAATATATATCTAAAAACTTTCAAATTTTTTTCCAAACTATTTTCGAAATTGGTTTCAATAGTTTTCGTTAAAAAATTCATTAAAGTACTGTTTCTTTTGACATTTAACGAATATTAAAAAGAAGAAAATTATTGAAAAATTTGACAAATAATTTGGTCGGTTATTTTTTTACACGCATTAGTACATATATACATGTAATTTTTACACCTAGAAAAACAAATACACCAACATAGTTTAGTTTTATAGGTCAAATTCAATTTTCATTTTTCGCTTTGAATTAGTATGCGCGCGCGTTTGTGTGTGTGTGCTGTTTCACGAAATGACCAATGCCAATTTAGCGATGATATTTAATATGTACATTTAAAAAGATGTATATATTTACGTATGAATGTAATTAGATCGCTGTCAGAATAGTCTTAAAAACATAAATATATGTACATATATATAAATAAGAAATGATAATAAAATTTATAATAATATTTAATATATAAAATACACATATATTTTCTATTTGATTAAGTTAAATTGTACCTACCGGCGGTACTAATTAATAAGTTAACTAATTTATATAAGCAAATTGGTATAAAATCTAAGAGCAAATCAGGAAACTCATATGTGAATTATGTACATATATCTATAATACTGTGTTAGGGTGGAGCGAAAAACAAGAACATATTATTAGTTTTTAACCATAATTGTTTCTTGAAAAACCAATTTTTTTATTTGTTTGCTTTGTCTTCATTAATAGATTTACCTGTTATGTTTAGTAAAACTGGTTATAAGGTTTGGCAGTAGGACAATATTTTTGAAAAACTTTGAACAATTTAATTTTTTAAATTTTTTTAAATACTATCAACAAACTGTTGAATAAATCAGTCCGACATTCAGTATTGCAAACTGGGCTTTATATATATTACTTTTGGAGTAGTACAATTATACTTCAATATCACGTACTTCACAATAGCGTGTGTTAATCATTTTATTCTTAGGCCTGGAACCATCTCTAGGGTGTCATCTCTAGATGGAAGCACGAAGTAAAAGATAAACGTGAGAATTTGACAGCTAATATACTACAGTACCTTGAGATAGGACGCCTAGATTAACTATTGTGGATTCATTATAGATTAGTGCATGTGGAAACGTGGTCTTACCCACAAACTATTCCTTTAGCAATCGCAAACTTTTTTATTTACTATTTACCTTTTTTGGTGTTCCGTCGCTTACTAGAGTACCAGACCTACTACGCATTCATAAGCCGCATGCATGTTCCGTCTTCGAACAAATTAAAAATTTGTTTGCTTACTTTGCTCCACTCAAATAATAACATAATAATGATAATATAACATAATAATTACAATAAAAATATCAACTGAATTCGTATAACCTTTAAAAATGCCTCACAAATTCATAAAAAACCAATTTTTGGTTTATAAGAGACCTTTATAAGTTTATATGAATTGCTCTGTAGTGATAATATAATATAATAAGAGTAGTAATAATTACAATAATTTTAAAACAAGAATAACAATAATATTAACAAATAATCATGCACTACCCATGCACTCACTCACAAAGTCAAAAGTAGTGGTGGGATTATTTTCGAATTATATTCGAATAAACGAATAAATTTATTCGTTTCAAATAATCCGAATAATATTTATTCGGATTTTTTATTCGTTTATTCGGATAGTACTATCCGGATAGTGCGCACTATCCGGATACTTCGAATAGTAAAATAAAAGACATCGCGTTTATGTTACGCTCATCGCTTGTGCAGATGACCATGCACATATATTTATACGTACATATATTTATGTGTGTATAGATGCATATATGCATATATTTTTGTTTATTTGGGGTTGCTTTGTTAATATTCATTTATTTAGTTACATATATTTACGTAACCAAAGTTGTGCTTCAGGCTTATGCGGCAGTTACCCACCGACGTGTGCCGTACGTACGGACGTTTGTCGTACGAAGCACGGTTGACTGAACTCTCAAGCCCGTAGAAATCAATGTGTGCGTCTGTGTACATGTACATAACATATTTGTGTGTGTATTGTTTACAACAAAGCACTGTTGCCATTGGCCAGTTTGCATGCATGCTTATGGAAACATCAACTTTTTCCAATTTAATTTTTGATATTGTAAAATGCCGGAATACATATTAAATAAGTATAAATAGATTACATATTTATAATCAGCACTTTTACATAATTATTTCGAATTATTTTCACAATTTTTCAAACTTTAATTAGGTGTTTTTGCATTAAATTGCAAACGGTCAAAAATTAGCGCACAAAAGTTTATTAGGCAACTCTGTCTAGTGAGAGCGCGATCAGCTGACACGTTCTTACGGAAAAAATCAAAATTGTTTTGATTTCTACGTTCCGGGCTACGTACGTACGGGCGTTGCACGTCGGTGAGTTTTCGTTTACAATGCACACTCATAAGATAGGTCGTGTCAGCTGAGACGTTTTTGGTACGTACGTTCGTGAGTAACTGCCGCATTAAGCTAGAAATAGTTATCGGGGTCGTTTACAACTGTACTGATCATAGAACTTTGTTTATTAGTAAACAGGTGTGGAAATGGTAATATGGTAGGGATTTTTGTTTCCCATATACATACATATATACATATGTTTGTATGTAAGTTGTATGGAAAATTTTTGTTTTGATATCTTTTGGTTTGTATAAACATCTAATTGCTCACCATTAAAAAAATAAGTTTACATGTCATTGTCAACATTTTTTGCGAAGTCTGATGGATCAAAAGTTATTTAAGGTCAATGTTAACTTAATGAAAACTTTGGAAAAAAATTTCCTAAAATAAAGTTTGAAGCAATCCATTTTAAACGTAACAAAATTCTAGTGGAATTAGTGACTAGTTTCAAAAACGGCTGTCTGTCTGTTTTTGCCGCTCCTTAAAATTTTGATTGTCCTTGAACGCGTTAAACGCTGTAATATAAATACCCAAATGTGCATATAAGCATATTCTAACATATGTACATGTTGTATTCTTGCAGATTCCTTTGAATCTAATTTAAATAACTTTTGATCCATCAGACCGCAAAAAATGTTGACAATGACATGTAAACTTATTTTTTTAATGGTGACCAATTAGATGTTTATACAAACCAAAAGATATCAAAACAAAAATTTTCCATACAACTTACATACATACATATATACATATGTATATATGTATGTATATGGAAAACAAAAATCCCTACCATATTACCATTTCCACACCTGTTTACTAATAAACAAAGTTCTATGATCAGTACAGTTGTAAACGACCCCGATAACTATTTCTAGCTTAAGCCTCAAGCACAACTTTGGTTACGTAAATATATGTATGTAACTAAATAAATGAATATTTTACAAAGCAACCCCAAACAAACAAAAATATATGCATATATGCATCTATACACACATAAATATATGTGCATGCTCATCTGCACAAGCGATGAGCGTAACATAAACGCAATGTCTTTTATTTTACTATTCGAAGTAGTGCGCATTATCCGGATAGTACTATCCGAATAAACGAATAAAAAAGCCGAATAAATATTATTCGGATTACGAATACCTGGCGAATAAAAGAGTTTATTATTCGAATAATTTTTATTCGGATAGTCTCACCCCTAGTCAAAAGAAAGTTTTTTTTAATGCAGTAATCAATTATCTTTTTTTATTTTTATTGCTTTTTTGTTTGACACACTTGTTCTGGGTTTTACAACTAGCTCCGACTCGATTTTGAGCAAGGCGAATCCATACCAGGTGGTGGCAAAGCGAATTCAACCAATTCGCCGTGCAGAAGAATGTCCAGTCCAAGGCGAATCCATACCAGGTGGTGTCAAAGCGAATGCAACCAATGCGCCGTGCAGTAAAATGTCAAGTCAAAAGAAAATGTTCATTGATTCGTTTAATTGACATATTGTTGTACGAAGGCGTTGTATAATCAACAAGGCGAATTCATTACACGTGGTGTTATCCCATCAGCTGATTGCTTATTCTTGATAATTTTCCATACAAAGCCTTGTACAACAAAATGTCAGTTAATCGAAATCTATGAACACTTTCTTTTGACTTGACATTCATCTGCACGGCGAATTGATTGAATTCGCTTTGACACCACCTGGTATAGATTCGCCTTGATAATCAAGAAGAAGCGATCAGCTGTTGGGATAACAACACCTGGTACTGAATTCGCCTTGGATCACAACCGACTTTTTAACTAACTAAAAAAATTATTAAATTGAAAAAATAGGCTAATCACGCTCATATTTTTCAAGTTTTGTTTTTGTAATGAGTTCATTTAAAAAGATAGTACCCAATTTTTCGATTTCCAACTACGAAAGTTTTGAAGGTTAAGTCCGTACAAAAGAGAATTAGATTTTCACTTTTAGCTCAAGCTCGAGAACAAAGTGGTTGGTACACTACCGAAGAAAGGAGTGTTTGATCAAAACTTGCCAGAACATTTGTAAAAATTTTCTCTCTGACAAACTAAAAATAAGTGCCACACATTTCTCGAAACGATGAAGATGAAAAAAAATTCATATATGTATGTGAATAATTTTTTTAGGATGTTTTTTTTTTACATTTTACCACTTCATAGAACAAGAATTCCTCACAGGTATAGAAAGCTTTTTTTCATTTGTTAATTTTTTTTATAAAAGCCTTGATACCTTCCATGGCGGAGCCAAACAGGAGACGCCCGGAATTCAGCTGATAGGTACTTTTTTAATATGATTTGACACTTCAATTTCCGGTGCAGTACGAATTATAAAAACAGTACATGGCATTTTTTTATGTTTGTATGTGTGTCGCCCCGCCGCCACCTTGTATGGTTCCGCGATAGCACCTTCATAATGTTTGAACAAATTATTAATAATAATTTTACGAAAAAATGTTAATAAATTAAGTTGAAAGCAAAGTTATACGTAGTAATATAAAAATGCTAAAAAAATAAAGTTTTGCTAATAAGTAACACACACACATATATGTACATACATATGTACATTTAAACGTATGTATGTATGTACATCTGGATACTTGTTATGGAGATTCAAATAATGTCCAAAAATTGTATGCTGCTAAGCAGCAAATGTAAATAATTAAGCACTAATTTAAATTGAATATGCTAGACGAATTTGACACATATCCAGATGTACTTATGTGTATACATTAAGGTGGGTCGATTTGTATGGACGAAAGTTAATCGATATCGCGCCATCGATTTTTCGATAGGATTTGGGCTCAGTAAAAAAAAGTTCCACTACGCATACCCAAAAAAATTATTTTCGAGCCTACGAAATTTCATTTTTTTGATTTTTAAAGTTTTTTTTCATGAACTACTAAAAAATATTTTTTTTTCATACATTTTTGGGTCGGGCAAGGTATACATATGAACATTTTTTTAGTAGGTCATGAAAAAAACCTTAAAAATCAAAGTCGAAAAAAGTAAAAAAAAAATGAAATTTCGCAGGCTCGAAAATTATTTTTTTGGATATGCGTAGTGGAACTTTTTTTCCTGAGCCCAAATGCTATCGCTAAATGGATGGCGCGATATCGGTTAATAAATCGACCCAGTCTAATATACATACATACAAAAAGTAGATGAAGAGGCAAACATAAGCACCGTATTTTTTGATTAAATTTTCTTAATGGCTAATAAGCGCTTGAATTATGTTTTGTTTAATATGAATTTTGATGATATACATATGTACATATACCACAAATGAAATACATACATAAATACATACATGCATACTATGCTAAAATTTATATAGAAGTGAAGTAGTTTTAAACGTAATTTTATAAACATAACTGTACTATATGTTAAATAATTAATATAAGTATGTTTGTATGCATGTACACTAGGGTGGGTAACTTTCGTCCATACAAATCGGACAGGGTATACATGAAAATTTTACAATCAAATGAACATTTTTTTAGTAGGTCATGAAAAAAACCGTAAAAATCAAAGTCGAAAAAAAAGTTGTAATTTCGCAGGCTCGAAAATTATTATTTTTGGGTATGCGTAGTGGAACTTTTCCTAAGCCCAAATCCTTTCGAAAAATCGATGGCGGGATATCTGTTAATAAATCGACCCAGTCTAATGTACATATGTATTTTGCTATTAATATTTAATTTAATTAGTTTGTTTCATTAACAAGTTTCAATGTATGTATGTCCCTATATTATACATTTATAGCCTACTGAAAAAAGTATCATTTGCTAAAAACAAGCTAACCTAATAGTTGACTTTTTTGTATGATGGTATTCGAAGCAGTAACTTATTTTTAGTTAGCTACAAAAAGTCAACTATTAACTGGTTCTTAAGTCATGCAACGTTGCCATTGTAAAAACTTTAGCTGTGAAATTGAGAAAGTAGAGTAAATAGTCAAATAATAGTGCACGTTGATTTATTGAACACCAAACGTATAGTCAATTTGCAGTTAGCTTCTTTTATTGCTGTGTGAATTCATATGTAAATATGTATGTTTGGGTTTTTTTTTATATTTCTAAATGCTTTGGATTTACCCATTTTTAATTTAATTTTTCATCAAATTTACACCCACATATGCACCTTATTTTTAATGATGATTAAAAAGGCATACATTTAATAGATGGGTGAAAGATGAAATGGTTAATAATAGTATAACACATTGATATTCGTACTATTGCAGTTGTTATTTAATTAAGTGAATAAAGCGTTTGCATAAGTTGATTGCCAACTCAACTATACCTTTTAGTTTTGAATTATTATTTTTAGTTGGGTGGGCTTGTTTGTGTGTAAACAAAGTAGATGCTAACATCTGGCACCACGCTATTTTTTTCTGTAGCCTTACAACACACCAACACAAAGATGAGTCTCCAAATTCCCTTCGGAGTATTTTTTGTAGAGATTAATTTACAAGCAACAAGCTATTTCCCTAGTTTTTCGAAGTTATTCTCCGAACTATAGATGTTGACTTTCGAAGTTCCAAATTGGACCCCCTTTTAATATATTTTATTTGAAAAATTATAAAAGTAAAAAAGTAGACGTGTTCGCCAACACATTTCTTACTTCATGCGTGGAAAGATGTTTGCTTTCAAAGATTTTACAATTTTAAGCCAAGGCGAATCCACATGAGACGATTGCAAAGCGACCCGAACCGTTTACTTCAGAATGTGAAATCAATTTTTTATTTCTCGGAACTGACATCGCGATCTCTTGATTTTACTAAGAAAATTGCAAGGCGAATTAAGTACCAGGTTTTTTTTTATCCCAACAGCTGATTGCATGTTCTTGATTATATCTTCTGCACGGCGAATTGGTTGAATTCGCTTCCTGGTATGGATTCGCCTTGGAAAATTGTAAGAACAAGCAATCAGTTACAAATACAACAACAACAACAAGCAAACAGCTCGCATGTCATCGTCTTGTTCTAAATTCGCTTTGCTTCAAGATTTGGTCACACTCTTCATTTTCATTTTATATTGCCAATGCAAATTCAATTAAACCAAATAACAAAAATTTTTTTAGGATTTGTCCTTTTGAAGTACTGCGGGGTTGTGTCTGTAATTTTTAACTTTTTCACGGTGGTAGGAAAGCGATTTCAAACCTAATACGCCTTGCAGCAGATTGTCAAATAAAAGGGAAATATGCGCTATTTTGATTTATTGACATCCTAGACCACCAGATGCTCTGCAAGGCGAATTCAGTACAAGGTGTTGTTATCATAACAGCTGACTGCTTCTTCTGATGGGATAACACTATTTTGTACCGAATTGGACCGATTTCTTGGAAAAAATCGCAAAACAAGCTATCAGCTGATGAGGTTCTATCTAGGGTGAATTCAGTACCAGGTGTTATTATCGCAACAGCTGATTGCCTTTTCTTGATTATTTTCTATACAACGCCTTGTACAACCGTTCAATTAATCGAAATCAATGAACATTTTCTTTTGACTTGACATTCTTCTGCACGGCGATTCGCCATCACCTTGTATAGCTTCGCCTTAAGTACTAAATTTGCCTTGGGTTCTATCACCTTGTACTGAATTCGTGGTGGTTTTGTTTATTGCATTACTTTTTACTTGCACGGTGTCGTCAGCCTTATGAAAAAAAAACTGGTTTTGAGTATGTACGTCATTTTTTCAAATATTTCCAATTTTACTTTAATACTTTGTGTTATATACATAATTGCTCAAGTGCCTATTAAATAACTAAGTTTTTTAGAATACACTCTATATTAATTTCATTGTAATGAATTGCATTAAATTTAGAGCGTGTGTAAATCTCATAACAAAACTGGAATGATTGCAATATACTCGGAGATGAATTTGTATATATGTACATACATTAAATAGTATGAGACGGAACTTTAGTTTTGCATTGGGCGATGGTCATTTTTAAATACTAAAATCTTCGATGCAAGCTTAAAATATCGCTACAGGCGAGAGAAGAGAGTTATAAACGTTGCCGACCGGGTTATACATTTCCGGCAACTAAGGTTCGGTTTTCACTACGAGATTAAACTTTAGTTAAACTTGATTAGAGTTTAGCCCTTCCACTTAGGCAGCAGCAAAATTTTGTGTTAAGGTTACGTTGTGGCAAGGTTAAACTCAAGTCAACTTTAACTGAAGTTTAAACTCGCACTGAAAAACCGAGCTTAAGAGTTGCATGTCGGCACAGGCAATATACAAGCTAAATATTTAGTATAGCTAACATAACCAAACTTCCATTAAGGGATCTGGGAATTGGAGAGTAGCTGGGATCAGATATCGGTTAACCATGGGTTTGTTCGGGCTGCAGTTGTTGCAGCAGTGTTGCTTTTTATGACAGAACATCACCTTCTTCGGAAAAGTGTTATCAGCTGTGGTGACTACGCGCGTTCGTTGAAGGAAATGTCAACAATCTATTGATCATCACTAGCAAATCAAACAGAACATAAAAATTTTCTCTGTGCTATTGCAGCATATTATCAGTTTGAGTATGAGCAACATTTCATCAA
The DNA here is from genome assembly GCF_040869045.1 of Eurosta solidaginis. NCBI lineage: Eukaryota > Metazoa > Arthropoda > Insecta > Diptera > Tephritidae > Eurosta > Eurosta solidaginis. Next base: position 201,554,048 of record NC_090323.1, on the reverse strand, counting down.
TTAAGTAACGCTTTAGCGATACTGCTGTTATTATTTTGCGGCTTGAACGCACCCAAAGCTCTGAGATAACTGCTCTCGTATTCTGGGAATCGGCATCGCTAAAACTTGATAGACCTTTAAAACTAAGCATTGCATACTTTTGGGCGAATACGACTTCGAGCTTTTCAGAAATTCACTAATGGAAATCCATCAACATGGATGAAGTGCACGTTCCCCAATCAATTATACGTATTGCCATCGTTTTATAAATTACTTAAAGCTTTCTGAGGCCTATCTTGATATGATAGCTGTGTGGCTCCTCATATTTGGAAGTCTTAATCTGGCGTGCGGAAGGCACAAACACGGAACGTGCCAAACTGTTTATTCCGTAATGTGAAAGGACAGTGCCCAGTAAGAATGCTCATCACGAGACAACCTCTTTTTAGTGATAAGCGTAGCATACATGATGTTTGTTCCTCCGTGCATGGTTTCCTACCTTTCTTTGTTTTTTGGCTTTAAAACTGGTTTGGTTATTTTTTCTCGTGAAACCATGGCGGCCGCCAGAATTAACGTTAATTTTCAGAAATAAATGTTAGTTAAGTGATGGAGCTCAGTATTCATGTTGAAGCTGAGTTGTAATGCACACCTTGTGCGACTCTGCTCTCGAGCAAGCTCACAGCTCCAATGAGCTCTATGCTAACATTGAACGCACACTTTCCTACTGGGAGTTGATTTTCGTTCTGTGAAAACATGAAGTGAATTTTATTGTTCTCAAATTTTCGAACGACTTCCGGTTGTCATTCAACGAAAAAATATGAAAACATGTTTTCATATGATAAAAAAACCAGAAATGAAAACTTTTCATTCAACCATTTCACCCTAAAACTACGATATAGTGCTCGTTTTTATATGGAAGTGAAGTCGAGGATTAATAAAATTAAGTACACAGTCAAATACAAACACGCTATATATTAACATAAACAAGCCACATAAAGAAATAATTATAATAAAATAGGGAATAAGTTAGTTAACTAATTAAATACAAATAAAAATTAAAAACTAGAAATTTAATATATAAAGTAAATTTCAGTAGTACTTGTATATATGTAGCGATGCACAAGAATAGCTGGTGGCAATTTTTATCAAATTTCTACAATTAAATGCTTCTTTTATTTTCGACAGTTCAAGAAAAAAAAACTACCACGAATTTGGTATCTAAAACTATGCAAACGATTATGAAAAACATTTTCGAAAAGGTTCGAAAATTTGAGAAAATTTCGAAGCTTCTATTTAAAGCTTTCTGAAATTTTTTGAAAATGCAATTTTGTAGCCCAATCTATTCAAGCCTAAGTTATAGGTCTCTAAAAATTCACATTGATTTTTGAAACTTTTTCACGAACTGTGTTTCAGAATGTCCTCCATACAAAGCGTGAACAATTTTTTTTTAATGGAAAATTTCTCTAAAATTGGTTGGGTTACAAAATTGCATACACAAAAAATTTCACAGAGTTTCGAATAAAAACTTCGAAATTTTCGTAAAATTTTGTCGAATTTTCGAATTTTTTTTTGAAAATTTTTTTTGAGATTGGTTTGCATTATTTCAGTTAAAAACTTATGCAAGAAGTATTTAATTGACGAAAATTCATAAAAATTGTCACTGCTATATTCTTGCTCGCTTGTGTATGTACAAAAATAATTATATATTCGTAAATTTACTTTTATTTACGAACTTCTACAAAAAAAAAAGTTTATGTCAGTTTATACGCAATAAAAGAAAAATAATAAAATACACTAAGAGAAATTCTATAAAATTTGTATAGGAATGCTTAGTAACAGTAACAAATTTGGAGTGGAAAGAATTGTAAAATTCGAGACAGGTTAAATATATGACTAAAAAATATAAGTTATGACACATATGTATGTATATATAGTTAGTTCTTAAGTAGCAATGAAAAAATGATATATTAAATACTAAGAAAAATTTAGGAAACTACATAAATAAACAATTTTAATACTGTGAATAATAAAAAAATGTAAAATAGCGTGTAACATAAGTAACAGCAAGAAATATAAATAAAATAATTAATATAAAGTAGGTAATAATTAAATAATAACAACAAACTAAACAAAATAGCAAACAATTTGTAATAACTTAAATAAAAATAAAAAACAAAATAACAAAAACTTAAAATTAAGCTACTAAGTTAACGCTTAAAAAATACTAAGTATTAATTTAAGCCCTCTACTAAGATTAATAATAATAATAATGATAAATTAATAACTACTCAGAAATGATAAAAATAGAATAAGTTGCAATAACACTGTGCGAAAAAATTTACAGAAAAGAAATCATAGACGCAGTATGTTACAGTGAAAGTGCTCCTAGGCATAAGAACACTCGGCCCCAATAAAAAATTTCAAATTGTTATTAATATTAGCCCGCCATGCACTGCGACGATTATTTAGATGTATTGTGCTTGGGCTTTCAACCTATTACTGTGTGTACATTAGGGTGGGTCGATCTGTATGGACGAAAGTTAACCGATATCGCGCCATCGATTTTTCGATAGGAAAAAAATGAAATTTTGCACGCTCGAAAATAATTTTTTTTGGTATGCGTAGTGGAACTTTTTTCCTGAGCCCAAATCCTATCGAAAAATCGATGGCGCGATATCGGTTAATAAATCGACCCAGTCTAATGTGTAGCCTTTTAATTTATTTAAGTACCTCTTCATATCACGAGGGGATTAACTCACATGACAGCGACGCATTCGCAGAGAATATGAAGCGATGGTGTCATCCTCCAGCTCACAAACTACAGGGACCGAATCGTAACATACGATCACGGATCTAATACGATATAAAAGAAAATTACGCGATAAGTCAGTCGTATAAGTTAAATGGGATTATAACATACGATAGCAAACAAATCTCGATATATTTTAACAGAATTACTCTTTTAAGGACCAAAACTACGTTGGAACATATATCAGCTCCCGTTTTTTTGGTCATAAAATTGTGATCCAGCCGTGATCCAGATTTCTAAGTCAGGGCAATATGTGGATTACGTGTTTCGCAAAGCGTTCTGTACACAACAAACACCTTAAAATTCCATGAGACTCTGAGCGTAGGCGCCATTGCATCAAGCAGTTGCAATACGAGATGTTCTTATTACTTTCATTTGCTTTCAATTACAGGGTTCACAAGAGTGGGAGTGAGTACACCCCCTTGAGAGCATTTCCTAGTGATGATCACAATTGTCTCAGTTCTCTCTCCCAGCTCAAATCTGATTTTTCTTCTCTTTATCACGAATAGCATCCAACGAAAGATCATTGGGCTTAGATCCTTGTCATTCATAGCTTGTTCGATAGCTTAATGTGTCGAAAATTTTGAACTTTTTATTTGAAGTTCCCAGAGGTTTTTCGAGTATGGAGTTTTGTGACTAACCAATGTTAATCTAACAAATTACAAGTTATATATAGATCTTACAAATTTTTGCAATTATTTTTGACAATGTGTTTCAGATTTTCCTCCATATAAACTATTTTTACTCTTTGTATGGAACAAAATCGAAAAGACCCTGCGGGAAAACATTATCAATGTCAGTTTTGAGACATCTATAAATTTGTTGTTTGTTAGACTAAAATTGATTCGGCTCTAAAACTCTAAACTCAAAATAAATAAAGAGAACTTCAAATAAAAAGTTCGAAATTTTCATATAATTTTCTCGAATTTAAAATTTTTTTCGAAAACTTCTTTCGAGATTAGTTTGCATAGTTTCAGGGTCAAAATTTCAAGAAGTTTTTTCTTTAAAAGAGTCGAAAAAAATGTAATTGACGACATTTGAACAAATTTGCCACCTGTTCGATGCTCTTCATCGCGCATAGGGTATTGCGTTTTGGGTCTGGCAGTTTAATATAAGTAAACTTGAACAAAACTTTGAATCCTATATCATCTATAAAAAGAAGATTGTAAAAATTAGGAATAAAGCGGTCGGTGCTCCAATTCACTTGAGCTCCTTCACTTTTATGATTGTTATACCTGATGGTGGTATCTTTTCTTAACAGTTGCACAGTGTTTTACATTAAATAAATAATAACTTATAATTAAAATAAAATCGATTAATATATGTAATATGAATTATTACAAACATTGAAATATAAATAAAATTAACTAATTTTTTACATTAGGGTGGAGCGAAAAAGGTGTATCAACATCTTTTGACCATCGCAGACTTTACAATACCAACAAGTAGCAGAGAAGCGTACAACGGTGTGTTTTGATGTTGTACCAGCTTCAACTTTATGCCTAACACAACAAATTACAGCACATCGAGGTCAACCTTATTCGCATAAATATCTGTTGCAACAGACTTGATGCGAGAACTAATTTGAAGCAGTTGGCTGTGTAACGAAATATGGCTTTAAAAGAACGAACAAACACTTTTTATTTTCGCTCCACTTTACTGTTTTTTAAACCAAAAATATTATGGCCATGCTTAATTCATTATTAACATCATCTATTTTGTGATCGCGAATTTTGAAAACTTAAACTAAAAGTTATATATGTATATTCACTAATAAATAAATGCAAAAAAAATCTCACACATCTACATAGTCTATATGTACACCTGTGTGCACAAAAATAACAGCAACTTTCTTTTTATATTTTATCGGGTTTTTCTCTTGTTTGTTTTAGTTAGTTGAATAAAATACTTCAATGAAATATGGCGCAAAAAAAAACTTAAAAAAAAAATCGAAAATTCAGGAAACTTGCATTTTTTGAGTTTGCGGTTTTGTGGTCCAATTAAATTTTAATTTACCAAAGTATAAATATGAAGTTGAAATTTACATTGATTTTTATAAAATTCATAATTTCTTTCAAATAAAAAATAAAAAAAATAACTTCGTGTTGATTAAGATTGAAAAAAAAATTAGAAAACTTTTCGAATTTGTGAAAACTGCCACACTTGTACTTTCATAGACCACAATTAGTTGGAACACTAAACTGTATACTCAAAAGATTTTTAAAACTCTTAAGTATACATTTCGAAGTTTTTCGAAAAGTTTTTTAAAATAAGTCAGATATTCTTCGTCGCATTGAAGTTTTTCAAGAAAATGGAAAAGTGTGTGTTGCTGGTTTTAAGTTCTTGCTAAAATGTTTGAAATTAATAAAACATATATATTTTTTTTAAAACGACTACAAAAAGACAAATTTTTTATATTTTCTTTTATGCAAGTTCGAATTTTATCTAACCTTCATGTATTTTTCGAGTAACAAACATTTCGTTGCAAATTGTGATAAGATCAAATTAGACGCAAAAGAAATTGTTTCATCTTCAAAATTTTAAGTTAAAGTTTCAAAATGATCAAAATGAAAAGCTGTGTTTTTTTTTTACGCTATGAAGTTAAAAAAAATATGTAGCATACAAAATTTGTTTTGAGTAGCGAAACGTGAACTAAAAATTTGTAAAATGTTAATAAAAAAAAGAAAAATAAGACAAAAAATTATACTACTAAGTCATGTTTATTTTTCTATATAATTTTCCTTCGAAACGAAAATGTATAAAACAGAAAATAAAAAAAAAAAAAATATATATATAATATATATGCCTATTATTGATTAGTTTTTAATAAGATACATTTAAATAAAACAGAAAAAACCAAAAACAAGAAAAGAAAGAAATTTGTTTTCTTTTGAAACTAGCGAACTAGCGGCAGTTGTACTCGATGATTTTGGTCGCCATATTAACCATTTGATTTTCACTGGCATTATGATATTTGATATAAAATCGTGCTACCACAGTGGGTTGCAGCATTTTTTATTTTGTCCTGAGGGATTTTACCCAATAAAAAAAAAAAGGGCTTTTAAATAGAGAGAATCAACTTCGAGAGAAAAGTTCTTCGAAAGATTTATGGACCTCTACGCCTTGGCGATGGCGAGAACCGAAGAAGATTTAATGATGCGCTGTACGAGCTTTACGCAGACATCAAAATAGTCCAGCGAATTAAAACACAGCGGCTGCGCTGGCTAGGCCATGTTATGCGAATGAGATATGACGCTCCGGTTAAGAAAGTATTTTTATCGGAACCCGCCTATGGAAGCAGAGGAAGAGGGCGGCCCCCACTCTGCTGGAAGGACCAGGTGGAAAACGATTTAAAGTCCCTTGGTGTGACCAATTGACCAATTGGCGCCAGTTGGCAGAGAGAAGAAGCGACTGGCGGGCCTTATTGGACGGCCATAACCGTTTAAACGGTTAAGCGCCAATTAAGTAAGTAAGTAAGAATCAACTTCGCCACGTATGGCGATGATGAAAGACCAAAACAAGGGAAAAGAGGCGTCTACAATCAACAGGCGCGAAGGCTAAAAACAATACATGGAATATTTTTATTCAAAAATGTATGTTAATTTCCGCCGAGGTAGTTTGGTTGATACCAGAATATATTTTTTCGAATGTTACAAACATAGAGGGGTAGTTCCAAATCTTATCCGCCACTGCCCCCATTTGACTGTGTTTTGGCATTCCCTTTTGAAAGAGCGCTACCCATGGTGGAATCACCAGGTGAAATAAATAAAAAAAGACAGAAGATGTGCGCTATCTGAAACGGAAGAGGATGTATTTTCGCGGATCAGAAGAGGGTAAAATTCTTACCCGCTTTGAAAAAATAGGAGTAGAAAAATAAATACCTTCCAACGAGAGCCATTCCAGAAACTGCTTTGTTCAAAAACCGGACATAAAAGAAAGATGTGTTAATCATATATAGTATGTACATCAGTTATTTAGTTATGTATTTTCGTGAACTTAAATGGGGTTCGGGTTCGCTGAAAAGTTTTACAGTCAAATTTGGAAGTGATCGTTATGTACTCTTAAATGTGTTTTCATCCGCTAAAAATTCATTAAAATGTTCATCCGCTTTGTTGATTTGTCGTTGAGAGTCGGAACTAAAACATATACCCTTCTAATATATAGCAAACTTAATCAGAAGATTTCCTAAAAATTCTATAGTTGAATTTATGATGTACTAGCAGGGTACCCGGCGTTGCTCGGGTTGGGCAGATACCAATCTAAATAAGATACCAATCCTTCCTGTTACTTAATGTCAAGCAATCAGTATATAAGATTTTATTGATCTTCTTCAAAATGTATCTTCCAATTTTTCTCATTCTTACCCTTTATAATTTCCTTATCTCTCTCTTCTTTTTTCTTAGATCCCTCATTCCTCTAATTTATCATTCTTTGCTTTATTTTCTCACACACAATTCATACTCAAAATCTCATAACTTAATCAAAATATTTCAGCTGCACAATTTTTCTCTGTCATCTTATATAGACAGCTATTTTTACAATGGAATGCTTAATTTTAATAAAAACTTTTATATTACTCAATGCAATCGCTTTAACTTTTTGTGAATTCAATGCTATGACCAAACAAAAGTTCTGCACTTAAGTACGTACATGGCGTATGAGTGACTTTTGCTGACATACAAAATTTGTCGCACCACCCAGTGGCGCACGTGAAATTGAAAAAAAAATTTTTTTAATATAAAATTCTTAGTTCTGAAATATGAAAAACCTTTGTCTTGAAGGTTGGGAAATACGTTTCCATAGAGAACACTCACACACACACACAGAATTTTATTTTTATATATATAGAAGATTACTAATGTTACCTTTGTTATTCCTCTTATCTTAGTGGTCTGATTTTTAGGGCAAAACAGCAACAATGAGTTAATTTTTTTTGTATATTTAGAATACCATTGTTTTAGTGAATTATTTTCATAAATAAGGTACAATACGACAATTTTGGTGTTCTTGTAGGAATGGGAAAAGCATTATTCAAAAGTCTTCAGTAGTACTGTACAGGGGAACATCCTTGATTGAATATGACGTGAATGCAAATAATTTGTTTTAACAAAGACCTGTTTAAATTTTTTTGGGAACAAATTTAAAATATATAATGGAAACATCAAAAATTTTGACGTGTTAGTTTAGCATGGCCTTACTTATGGAAGCCAACACCAAAGATACCCAAATGATGAATCTCTGCAATTAAATCCAGTAAAGGTCCATCGATATTCACCTCATAGTTTATGTAAAAAAGTTCTAAAAGTGGCATTTTTAATCCTGAAAAATGCATTGGGGGACAACATTGGCGAACAATTTTCAGATAGCCGAATGATGGCACTGATATGCTGAAAAAAGCAGTTCCTGTAATGGCTTTCTTAGCAATGTATTTATTTTGCTAGTCCAATTTTTCCAAAGCGGGTAAAAATTGTACCCTCTTCTGATCGTCAACCGTTTCAGATAGCGCATATCTTCTGTCTTTTTTTATTTACTTCACCTGCTGATTCCACCATGCACTACCTCATACTCTACCTGACAGATTATCGAAAGGTTTCTGCCAGAATAAAGTTAGCGCCACCGAAGTGGGTGATAAAGGCCTTAAGTCACCAAAGCTGACAGTAATTTAAAAGCCGTAACGGTTACGGCGTTGCGTGGGTTAAGCGGTTTATGGATAACTATTGTCAATTTGTGTATATTTTTTGAACCAAGGCAAATGACAAAGTTGTTTTTGCAGTATATTGGTACCTATTTGTAGATTAATGCACAATTTGATATAATCACCCTTATGCCGCAGTTACCCACCGACGTGTACCGTACGTAAGGACGTTTGTCGTACGAAGCACGTTTGACCGAACTCTCAAGCCCGTAGGAATCAATGTGTGCGTCTGTGTACATGTACATAAGATATTTGTGTGTGTATTGTTTACAGATAAGCACTGTTGCCATTGACCATTTTGCATGTATGCTTATGGAAACATCAACTTTTTCCAATTTAATTTTTGATATTGTAAAAGGCCGGAATACATATTAAATAAGTATAAATAGATTACATATTTATAATCAGCACTTTTACATAATTATTTCGAATTATTTTCACAATTTTTCAAACTTTAATTAGGTGTTTTTGCATAAAATTGCAAACGGTTAAAAATTAGCGCACAAAAGTTTACTAGGCAACTCTGTCTAGTGAGAGAGCGATCAGCTGACACGTTCTTACGGAAAAAATCAAAATTGTTTTGATTTCTACGTTCCGGGCTGCGTACGTACGGGCGTTGCACGTCGGTGAGTTTTCGTTTACATTGCACACTCATAAGATAGGTCGTGTCAGCTGACACGTTTTTGGTACGTACGTTCGTGAGTAACTACCGCATTAGTGTCATTGTCATCGTCGACATCGTTTTTCAGTCGGCGTCACATCGTATCGACGTCGTCGTTACTTCGACACCAAATCGGTATTGGCTAACCCTGTAAAAATCGTTGGATCATGTGGTCCACTGGAGCACTTACCAGTATACTCCACTGTAATGCAGCAATGGACCAACTCATGTTTCTACACGAACATATTGTAAGCCGATCATTGCTCGTTTTTAACGTATGTTTATTGAACTGTGGGTACTCCATCGATTACTCTGATGTAACGCGGAGCTGGAGTATATGGTCCAGTCCTAGGACATCGCAATGTTAATTGGACCATATTTTTTGTATGAATTGTAGTTAACTTTGTAGCACTTGGGTGGTCCAAAGCGAGTACTCCATAAATGCATGCATGGAGTACTCGCGATTTTTGCAGGGAAGCTTGTTGAGACAACGACGACAATTTATCGATAAAACGAAAGGAAAATGTACCATCTCTGCCGTTTCTTGATCAGCTGTTCGATTTTTTTTACAATTTCTGTATCTTTTTACGCGAATTGAGATTTGTTTAAATATTTCATTTCGACAATACACGAATAATAGATGTGGAAAGCAAAATAAAGAAAAGATTAACGTTGGAAGGTCTTCGAATCCAACAGCAGATAAATAATGCAATGAACTACAAAGAGGATGTAGATAATATCAGCTGTGCATACAAATGTGTAATAACCAACAATTGACGAACAGCTGGGATAGAGTGTAGATGGTTTTTAAATGTAAAAATTTTGTTTATGTGTATATATTTTTGTAAAAATGTGTAGTTAATTTGCAGTCTACAATTTATGTTATGGTATGTATGTACTATAATTTAGAAAAATATTTTCTAATTATGTTTTCTTGTCGAAATAAATACATAGTCTCTCTGAAGAAGACACAATAACGTGTCGAAACGCGTCGGAGAAAAAAAGAAAAACTAATGTTTTTGCTTTAAATTGAACTCAAAAATTCCCTTGGTCTAAAAAATACAATAATTTCATTTCAAGATTTTACAAAAATGTTTTATTATGACAGTAGTGCGAGCTCTACTGACGAAAATAATAAAGAGGATTAAACTCAATACAAAAAATATCAGAAATAACTCCCGATTTCTCCTAGCCCAGCTACAGGAACCCCGAATTGTTACGCACTCGTTATTTTTATTTTGAATATCTAAAAAACAATGCATACCATGATGCATATTACATGTTTGTATATTTAATTAATTAAAAAAGAAATGTTTTACTTACAAATTTTCCTTCTTTCGGCAGTAAAAACAGCGTCGACAAAAATGACGTCATGTGAGGGCGACGACGACAGCAAAGTTGCTTAGCCAATACCAAACATGTGTCGATAGTCGTTAATAGTTATCGAAAACGCCTATGGCAATACCGAATTTAGCACGTCTTCGTCGTTCAGTGACGACGACGACAATGACAATAAGGGTGAATGTTCCATCATTAACCCTTCAAGGAGAAAATGGGACTTTATCTCTTGAACCAAGCAAGATTTTCTAAATCCTAGCTGTACATTATATTAGATACCTATACCACTGCGAACTAAACCGATTATTGTGTATATCTCTTGAACCAAGCAAAATTTACAAATTTTTTTGTTGCATCATAAGGATACCTACTTGTAGATGAAGGCACGATTTGATTAAAGGGCGAATTAATGGTGACTTATCCATAACCAGATAAAATAGCTGATCGAACCAACCTTATGGAAATCAATGTAATCGATTAATGGTGCCATACCATAATGCTAAAGCCATAACCATACCATAGCCAACCAATTTGTTTTTGGTTTTTCGCCATATCCATAACCTAACAATATTTGAGTTGGACAATTAACTAACTTTTTGTTGATTTTATTTATTGGTTTGGATACGTTTTGATTAAGACACTTCTTTTTTGTGGTATATGTTTGTAATTATTTGCGTTTTCTTCATTTTTATGTAATTTTCATTTTTAGGTTTAGGCACCAATAACTGATGGCAATTTGATATGGATAAGTAAATATGGTTATGACTATGGCGTTAGGGTTAAGGAAGTTTAATTGTCCCTTAAATACTACTCGGTTTTTCGATAACTACTGACGGTTTGTATATATCTCTTGAACAAAAGCAAACGGCAAAGTTTTTGTTTTGCAATATACATGTACTCACTTGTAGATTAATCCACAATTTAATTTAAACTTCTATCATTAACCTTTGAAGGCAAAATGGAAATTTATCGGTACACAAATGACCAGGCACCTAGATTCCTTATATCTCTTCAACCAAGCAAGATCTTTTAAAGTTGTTTTGCATTACATAGGTAGCTATTTGCAGATTAAGACACCTTTTGACTAGGCGTTACATTTGCCTTGGTTCAAGAGATATACACAAGTCGACAGCAGTTATCGACAAACCGATTAATCCACGTAGCCCCTTTACCGTTAATGGTAGAATCTTAAATCAAGTTGTGGCTCAATCTACAAGAAGTATCTACATTCTTAATGCGACAGAAAAAAGTTTGAAATTTTGCTTGGTTTGAGATACATACTCCATAATCTGTTTAGTCATCAGTAGTTGTCGATAAACCGGATATCTCGCGTAGCGCTTGAACCGTTAATGATAGAACCTTGAATAAAATTGTGTCTACATCTGCAAGAAGGTAGCTATATATTGGTGAAAAAAGTTCATAGAATCTTGCTTGGCTTAAGAAATATAGGGCGATTTAGACGCTAGGTCATTTGTGTACCGATATGTTCTCATTTTCGACTTGAAAGGTTATGCCCCTATTACCGTTTACAACTCAACTCTGGTTGAGTTGAAATTTCGCAATTTGGTATTACAGATTACAACTCAACCTGTCAAAAAAAATTTCGGTTGAGTTGTCTAGTCTTACAACTTTTTGTGGCATTGCCGTTTACAACCTTGTGTTGGTGTAGTTGTCAAAGACGTCAAAATCTTACAACTGCTTACTAGCAGTTGTCTCATGCAATTTTGCAGTTGTTTTGAAAAAATGTTACGTTTTAGAAGACGGTTCACCACTTAATTTTTAACAAAGATGTTCAAAGTTGATATCAAAAGACACGTTTCGACCTCCGATTTAAGAATCCGAAAACAAAAATTGTAATTCTTTGCGACAGCATGGCACTGCTAATACGCGTCCAAAAATATCGAGACGCGTATTAATCTCGAGAACAATAATCCGAAGGCGGAAAAGAAACATTTTATCTCTTGTCCGGAGATATTTGTAGTTGAAGTTGGCGATTTTCATGTGGTTGTTGTAATGTTGTTGTCTTTTTTCGGTTTTTGTTTAATATCTTTTGAAGGAGTTAAAATTTTTATTTTCCGCCTTCGGATTATTAATACTGATGCCAAGACGCATCGTTTAATACCTCTCTCGATATTTTTGGACACGTATTAGCAGTGTCATGCTGTCGTAAAGAATTACCACAAAAATTAAAAATTGTATTTCTAATAAAATCTAATTTCATGTGGTTGTTGTATTTTGCCAGATTTTTTGTACACAGCTATGCAGAAAGGTGTTGGACTCAACCAGAGTTATTTTTACGAATCGCGGTCAAAGGCCGCCAACGCAAAAAGATGTTCTGTGCAAAAAAAAACTGTGGAACGGGCCACATATTTGGTACCCTCTCGGGCCATTTTGTGGGTCTTTGTAAATATCTTTCAAAAGAAATAAAATTTTTAATTTCCGCTCTCGAATCCTAAAAACGGAGATGGAAACCCGTCTTTTGATACCACCTTTGATAAGAGTTAGATGGTGCACGGGCTTATAAAACGTTACCAAAAAAAAAGCAAAACATTTAAAGCCGGTAGTTAAACCTTTTTTAATCAAACAATAATCAACAATTTTGTACACATTTCTAGAAAAAACAAAGTTTAAACGAATTACATTGAATAACTTTTTGACCTTAGTTGGACGAGGCTGGCCGCAGTTCGGATGCAGCCAAAATAGGTGAAATAATTATGCGAGTCCCATTGATACTTATCACTACTCCTGGGAATCCTATTTGAGTAAAATACAGTTTTTTCTGTTTGGGTTTTAATCTACTTCGCACAAATATTCTCCTCAATAATATCTAAAACCAGTCCAACACCAAAATCATTTCCACATCATATTTGATAGCTGCCGTCAGCAAGGAATCGGAGTATGGCGCATAATTTTAAAATACGAACGCGTATGCGGAAATGGTCCTTAATTTTGTTTAGTACTGAGTAAAATGCTTCCTTTCAAATCTGCAAAATAACTTCATATGAAACTCATTATTTGTTTGTCACTTAAACATTTTCTTACTTGGTGCTTGGTAGTTCCAAGGGATTGGAATGATCACGCGAATGTTTTCCGTATTCGCGAAATGTCAATCACCAACATTTTTGTCATTATAAAATAGATTTCATATAATATTAATAAAAAAATCACATTTGAAAATGCTTAAATTTCTGCCACAAATTGATCAGCTGTTTATTTATCTGTCAAATCATCACTTTCTGAAGTTGGCAACTCAATTCAATTTCAACTGAAATAAGTTGTAATTCGTAATACCAAACAGGAGTTGAGTTGTCTTAAAGTTGAGTTGTTTTAATTACAACCCAACTAAGTTGAGTTGTAAACGGTAATAGGGGCATTAATGATGGAACTTTATATCAAATTGTGGATTAATCTAGAAGTGGGTACCTATGTATTGCAAAAAAAAACTTTTGCCTTTTGGCTTGGTTCAAAAGATATACATAAATTGACAGTAGTTATCGAAAAACAGATTAGCCCACGTGGCGCCATTACATTTTGGTGACTGTCAAAGCGTATCGCAAAGGGGTCAAAGCTCAGATAAAAGCTCAAAAATATTTCAGTTATAAGTTTACCTGTGGGACACGTCTTCGATCATACTATAGTCCATTTTCGGTATTGAAAAAACATTTTTTGAGATACTCATAGCTAAATCTTAACTTTGCCCCCTCCTGTGCGTCATACCTTAGAAGTCTACAGTGGGAACCAAACTTTTTACTATATATGTATTTGACTTTGGTATCACCGTTTGTGCTCTGCTCTGGCCTTACCACATGTGACGAATCAATAATAGTATTAAACACACTTTTGACTCCTAAAAAGTCAGGAATATCGACTTTGGTATTATGTCTTACTATGCACTGCTCCATAAGCACTAACACAGTGACGTGGCCATTATCGCAACAAGTCACGCCAAATATCACTGTTTCGGGATAACTGATGTCAAATCTTTATCCACCCGCCATCCACCGCTTATGGAACGTCCCCATCAATTCGCATAAGATGACCTAGCCAACGAACCTTTGGGTTTTATTCGATGCACTATATTCATATCTTTTTAAAGCTCTTCATTATACCTCTTTCGGTACTCGCCGTCGATATCACGGACAGTACCATCTATTTACTTTTCTCTCGAATACTCCAAGAGCCATCTCATCTTCTCTGACATCTTCCATGATACGAAGCCGTACATCAGGAAAGGTATGATGAGCGGCTTGTAGAGCGTGATTTATTGTATAGAGCGTGAAGGTATTGTCGGACATAAGTCATCTATTGAGACTTCAGTTCTTTTGCCATGTACTTCCGTGTAAATTGTCCAGTTAATACTCCAAACAGTGTACTTACAGCGTGTATAACGTGTCAGCGTGCTCCGTCTGCGACACCGAAGATCCTGGGTTCAATGCCCGGACTCGGTAACATCGAAAATTTAGAAACAAGTTTTATCAATTAGAAAAAAGTTGTCCGAGTATTTCTGCCTTGAAAAGCTTCTTAGTTCGAAGTCGGCATAAAACATACTCATGCAAATTTATATAATCATGGACCGCACCATGTACCAACTTGGTACATAGTGACACACATTTGCATTTATGTCTTCATTGATGTGAGCAAATCTAATACAATTATTTGGCTCAGAGAAATTTCAAGGGTTTTCTATCAAGCCAACAATTTACTGTAAGCTTCTGCTCCTCTGTAAATCAAACAACGCAGTTGCTTTACTTTCCATAAGTCCAGGAAATATCAGAAGTTCCAATAAATTTACTGCCCCTTCTCGTGTGATACATCTTTAGAACTTTCACTGCACGGGAAATCAATTACATAACTGGTCACCTGTTTTGTTTGAACTGTTTGTGTTTATGATCGTACAAGAAATATTTAAAGTTATAGCTGTACAAAGTAGACTGAACAGCTGCGAACTACGCCTAGTCAAAAATTGAATGCCCGGAATACGAATGAAGTTTTCTGAAATCGAATTTACTAATACCCTTCTAAAATACATCTAGAAATGGTGTTATATAATTTTTTGTCTTATAACTTTAAATGAGCAACTCTTGTATATTTGTGTGTTTGTATAGCCGAACGATCCCGGGAACGGCTCAACCGATTTAAATGAAATTTGGCACAGAGATAATGTATCACCTTCTAAGACTTTCTACCTAGGTGTTGCCACTCAGAATGTTTCACAAGGTTGCCACCTATTCGAAATTAAAAAAAATTGCATGATATATGCCGATATGTGTGTCAAACGAAAGGTATTTCACTCCGCATTACAATAGGGACATTTTCGAGTAGGGTTGCCATTTAAGGTTGCCACCTATTCGAAATAAAAAAAATTGCATGAGATATGCCGATATGGGTATCAAACGAAAGGTATTTCACTCCGCATTACAATAGTGAATTTTTTGAGTAGGGTTGCCACCTATTCGAAATTAAAATAAAATTGCATGGCTTATGTCGGTATGGGTATCAAACGAAAGGAATTTTACTCCGCATTACAACAGGGACATTTTTAAGTAGGGTTGCCACCTATTCGAAATTAAAAAAAATTGCATGAGATATGCCGATATGGGTATCAAACGAATGGTATTTCACTCCGCATTTCAATAGGGACATTTTTGAGTAGGGTTGCCACCTATTCCAAATTAAAAAAAAACATATGAGATATGCCGATATGGGTATCAAATGTAAGGTACTTCACTCCGCATTACAATAGGGACATTTTTGAGTAGGGTTGCCACCTATTTAAAATTAAAAAGAATTGCATGAGATATGCATTATGGGTATCAAACGAAACGTATTTCACACCGCATTACAATAGGGAAATTTTTGAGTAGGGTTTCCACCTATTCGAAATTAAAAAAATTGCATGAGATATGCCTTATGGGTATCAAACGAATGGTATTTCACACCGTATTACAATAGGGAAATTTTTGAGTAGGGTTGCCATTTAGGGTTGCCACCTATTCCAAATTAAAAAAAAAACATATGAGATATGCCGATATGGGTATAAAACGAAAGGTATTTCACACCGCATTACAATAGGGACATTTTTGAGTAGGGTTGTCATTTAGGGTTGCCACCTATTCCAAATTAAAAAAAAAAACGTATGAGATATGCCGATATGGGTATCAAACGAAAGGTATTTCACTCCGCATTACAATAGGGACATTTTTGAGTAGGGTTGCCACGTATTCGAAATTAAAAAAAAATTGCATGAGGTATGCCCATATGGGTATCAAACAAAAGGCATTTCACTCCGGATTACATAGGGACATTTTTGAGTAGGGTTGCCATTTAGGGTTGCACCTATTCGAAATTAAAAAAAATTGCATGAGATATGCCGATATGGGTATCAAACGAAAGGTATCTCACTCCGCATTACAATAGGGACATTTATGAGTAGGGTTGCCATTTAGGGTTGGGGTAGTTAGACGAAATAGTACTCTATTTACTCGTATTCTATTAAAGCTTTAAAGGAGAACATTAAAGTTAAAAATCTTCGTAAAAAAATCTTACACATGATTCGACTTAATTTTCTTAATTTCACACTCGCTAATAAAATTGAAATGCAATATCAAGACACCGTGGCAAATTCTAGCAAAATATATTTAAATACATATTTTTGCCAAATATGAAATGAATAATTGCAATTTCTCACAGATATCTCACCGTGGTAATTTGCTACCGTTGAACACTAGAGGCATATCCCTGCAAAAATCGTTGGATCATGTGGTCCACTGGAGTACTTACCATGTTGTTGTTGTTGTTGTTGTAGCAATGCTCGCCCCACCTAATAGCCGCGACCGATCACAAATTGTCATCAATATCCTCTAACGGGAGTCCAAGGAAACTTGCCGTTTCAACAGGGGTGGACCATAAGGAAATGGGTGTTAGAGGCGTTGGTTCCACATTACAATTAAAGAGATGGTTGGTGTCATGTGGGGACACATTGCAAGCAGGGCATACATTTTGTATGTCGGGGTTGATTCTGGATAGGTAAGAGTTTAACCTGTTACAGTATCCAGAACGAAGTTGAGCAAGAGTGACACGCGTTTCCCTGGGGAGTATGCGTTCCTCTTCTGCGAGTTCTGAATATTTTTCTTCAAGTACTGGATTCACCGGGAAATTCTCGACATAAAGGTCCGACGCCTGTCTATGGAGTTCACCAAGGACCTGCTTGTGTTTTTCCGCTTCATACGGCTGGGTTCTCAGGTGCCGTATTTCCTCAAAATGCTTACGGAGATGACTCCTTAGGCCCCTAGCCGGTGCTGGTTCGTCAATCAGATGTCTGTTGGGATGCCCAGGTTTCTGGGTATTCAACAGAAACTGTTTGGTCAGCATCTCATTTCTCTCCCTGATGGGGAGTATTCTCGCCTCATTATGCAGATGGTGTTCTGGGGACATAAGAAGACAGCCCGTGGCGATTCTGAGAGCAGTATTTTGGCAGGCCTGTAGTTTCTTCCAGTGGGTGGTTTTTAGGCTTGGCGACCATATGGGTGACGCGTAGCACGTAATCGGCTGGCTAATGTTCAATATGGTCGACATTTGGGGCGTCCATGTTGTAAATAAGGTCGCGGAAGATTTAGTCGGTGACAATGCCAGGTTTCGCGAGGCGAAAAAACTGGAGAGATCAGGGAGATAGCCGTTTATTTTATTGCATAGCTCATCGATCTTTGGGCCTGGGCCTGTGGCCATTATTGTGCAGTCATCGGCGTAGGAAACGATTGTGACTCCTTCCGGTGGTGAAGGTAGCTTAGATATGTAGAAATTAAACAAAATCGGGGATAGGACACCACCCTGTGGCACCCCTTGTTTAATTCTCCTTTGTTTTGATGTTTCGTTTCTGAATTGCACCGATGCCTGCCGACCACCCAGATAATTTGCGGTCCACCTTTTAAGACATGGGGGAAGGGTAGACCCTTCCAGGTCTTGCAGTAACGAGCCATGGTTGACCGTATCAAAAGCTTTTGATAGGTCTAACGCTACGAGTACTGTTCTATGGTGGGGATATTGATTCAAACCGCAATTTATCTGGGTGCTAATGACATTTAGCGCGGAGGTAGTGCTATGGAGTTTTCTGAAGCCATGCTGATGAGGGGCTAGCTGCAAATGTGCTTGGAAATAAGGGAGCAAAATGGCTTCAAGCGTCTTTGCCACTGGCGAAAGGAGAGATATCGGACGATATGACTCACCTACGTTAGCTGGTTTCCCAGGCTTTAGTAGCGGGACCACCTTGGCCATTTTCCATTTCTCGGGTATGACAAAGGTGGAAAGAGACAGGTTGAAGACATGCGCTAAATATTTGAAACCCTCTTTCCCTAGGTTTTTAAGCATCGGCATGGCTATGCCGTCTGGGCCCACTGCTTTGGATGGTTTAGCGCGACCAATGGCGTCCTCAACCTCTCTAGCGGTGATGGTAATTGGTGACGCGCTGAGTTTGTGTTTATGTGCGTGTCTATTGGCTCTCCGTCTATCTTTGTCGACCGTAGGATGCATTATATATTGTCGGCAGAAAGCGCTCGCGCATTTTTTCGCATCCGACAGCACCTTATCGCCGAAGGCGATGGAAACTTTGTCTTTGTGCTTAGTCGGATTCGATAGGGACTTTACGGTGGACCAAAGTTTACCTACACCGGTAGAGAGGTTACAACCTCTTAGGTGCTCTTCCCATTTCGCCGCTTGTGTTCGTCCACAAGCAATCTGATGCGTTGGTTTATATCCCTTATTTGGGGGTCGCCTGGATCAAGCTGTCTTATAAGGTCGCGTTCCCTCGCTAAGCTCGCGGCCTCCGCCGGGAAGTGGGACCGGATTTCGGGAATTCTCCCGGCGGGAATGAAATGTGCCGAGGCGGATTCAATGACCTTACGGAAGGCACGCTCCCCTTGGCGGGCATCAGTCGGGATAGGGAGGGCAGCAAAGCTGCTGTCTGTTGCAGATTTATATTCTTCCCACTTTCCTTTTTTGAAGTTTATGAAAGTGCGTTTTTCGGTGACGATGAAGTCGGCGGTACGCTCGAACGAAATAAGTATGGGCAGGTGGTCGGATGCCAATGTTACCATCGGCTGCCAGTTGACGCAGTTTACGAGTTCTGCGCTCACGATTGAGATATCTGGCGAGCTATGACAGCTTCCTACCATACGTGTGGGGGCGTCTCCGTTTATAGTGCAGAACGTCGTTTCGTCTATTTGATCCGCCAACATCTCACCCCTACTGTCCGCCCGCAAGTTTGAATGCCATAGGTCGTGATGGGCATTGAAATCGCCTAAGATAATGCGATTGTTGCCAGTGGGTAAGGCCTCGATATTAGGGCGGTATCCACTGGGGCAACAGGTGA
This sequence comes from Eurosta solidaginis, assembly GCF_040869045.1. NCBI lineage: Eukaryota > Metazoa > Arthropoda > Insecta > Diptera > Tephritidae > Eurosta > Eurosta solidaginis. The sequence goes on along the minus strand of NC_090323.1, from coordinate 201,534,205 downwards.
CAGGAGGGATGTAGATGTTGATGATTTCTAGATTTGCATCGCCTGACCGGACAGATAGGCCTTGACGTTCTAAGACATTGTCACTGCGGTCGATGCCAGGATCAAATATATGATATTGCCCAGAGTGGTGTATAATAAACGCGAGGCCGCTTCCATTTCCGCTCTCGCGGTCTTTCCTGTGGACATTATAACCAGAGCAGGTCTGCAATGCAGATCTTGCTGTGAGTTTAGTCTCTTGAATCGCAGCAATGCGGATGTTGTGCCGCTTCATGAAATCGACTATCTCCGTAATCTTCCCAGTTAGTCCATTACAGTTGAACTGCAGAATCTGAAGTGCATGAGGGGTGACGCCGCCACTCTAGGGGTAAGTGAGGGGTGACTACGCCTAGGTTGTGGAAGGCCGGGGCGCAATTGCTGTTGTGGCCTTGAGACTGGGCGCCCTTGGGCAAGCATTGGGGTACCCGGATGATTTGGGTTTGCGACCTGGCAACATGGCGCGATGAAACCCGTCGAGGGGTTGCCGTCGCGGAGACCAGAACATCTAGGAAAGTGGCACCACCCAAGGCAGGAGCTGCATTGAGCGGATGTCGCAAACCTATATATTCTGTGCTGGCAGACGGTGCAAACGGAGGCAGGGACTAAGAGTCTGTTTCCCTGACCTGCACGATTGCTGCCAGAAAAGAGGGGGGGGAGAAGAAGACGGGGGCAGGGGCTGATGCTCAGCATTGCTACCAGCTCTACTACGAAGGTAGTAGTTATGATTGGTATCAGCTGTTTGAGTTGTTGGCGCCGTGGGGCGCGAGCAGCAGCGGGTACTTGTTGTGGCTTGCTGAGCAGCGAAGCTGCTGGAAGGTAGTGGGGATACGCTTAGGCGTAGACTACGGGACGCCCTTGGGCGTGAGCAGCAAGGAGCCACAAAAGATTTATAAAAGTTACGTGGACGTCGGGTTTTGGGATCAAGCCCAGAACAACCTGTCCGATGCAACCATCCCTTGCACGAGACACACTGAACAGAGTATGACCGTCCTAAAAAGATTCTTTTCTGGCAAATGCAGCAAAACCATTTCTCAGGACCAGGGTCAGGAGACGGACCCGGATTGGGTTCGATACCTTACCGGAGTAAGAGAATATGTAGCAGTCCTGCTGCAAGGAGCTGCTGGGGGGATGACAATTTGTGGGAGGGACGAAACAAATTAAATGGGGTCACACTGAAATGACAGTCCTTGGTCGGGAAAAATCCCGAGTCGCTCCGGTACATAGAACCGACTGCCTTGGGAAGCGAGAGTACTTACCATTGTACTCTACTGTAATGCAGCAATGGACCAACTCATATTTCTACACGAACATATTGTAAGCCGATCATTGCTCGTTTTTAACGATTGTTTATTGGACTGTGGGTACTCCATGGATTACTCTGATGTAATGCGGGGCTGGAGTATATGGTCCCGTCCTAGGACATCGCAATGTTAATTTGACCATATTTCTTGTATGAATTGTGGTTAATTTTAGAGCACTCGGTTGGTCCATAGCGAGTACTCCATACATGCATGCATGGAGTACTCGCGATTTTTGCAGGGATGTTCAATTTGAAAACGACATCTAATCATTTAACTACTTACCAACAGATGGCGCTTAGGGAAGTAAGTTGACATTTAATTAAGCTAACTGATAGTTGTCATAACTGATAATTGTCATTCGTGAAATTTACAAGTTTTTGGAATGTAATAAAATGGTCAGACTTTCATAGTGTATAACTAAAAAAATGTTTGAAATTAATAATTCGGCGCATGAAGATACTCGACCTAAATAACTTAGTTCTCGATTGCACTAATTGTATAACAATACAATAACAATCTCTTATACTATAGGCTGGAATTACCCTTTTCAGATTTTTCATTCCAGTTCATTTTGCCGTTAGTGTTTGATATGTTTTTGAAATCTATTTTTAAGGAAATCAAATATTGGTAAGTAAAAATATATAATATATGTACATATCAAAAAGGATAGTTTGATTAATGGTGACATGTAGAACAAAGTATGTTATGCGGCATACTCGAAGATTGCCGAGCAAAGCTCGGTCGCCCAGGTACTTTAATGTTGTTCTTCTAACTAATAATATTGAAATAAAAAAGTTATTTCCGTTTTCTTTTTTACCAAGTACATAACTAAATTTTTATTCATCTCTCAGTCCCATTACGGCCTCACACATAATATAATTTATATAAGTAGTGTTTCAAAACAAACGAAAAATTGTAAAGAAATTAATATCTTATTTAAATTATACAGTTATACTTTGCTATAGCTAATATAACAGCATATGTTTATATAGGTATGTTTGTTTGTTTTGTATAATTGTTTGTTGCTTATTACACATCGTTATAAATAATGTTGACTAACACTTATGCACAAAAACGTTAGTTTTAATTACACGTTTAATTTAGTTTTATGGTTTTACAATACAAATTAAAAAAAATATGTTAGTGCTATTAATAAAATATAATTTTTTACAATTTTTTCATTAAATATTTTCTAAATGCTTGCCAAATATAGAAGGAGAAAAAACAAAACAAATTAAAATCATCAACTAATATCGTCTGTATGTATCTTTCTTGTATTAACTACTTTAAATTATTCTTTGATTTGTCTGTGACTGTGTGTATGTATGTGTGTTTTATATATATATCTATGTATGTGTATGTGCACATGTGCATTTGTTAAAGGTTTAACTAAAGTATTTGAAATGTTTTAAGTTGAAGAAATTTTACAATACTTGTTTGTTTTTGTTTTTGTTTTAAGTAATTAATACAAGTAATTTTTTTATGTTTTTAAAAGTTTTCCAATGTTCAGCGGTGTTAGAATTGTTGTTGATGCACCGAGAAGACAGTAAATCTAATACAAAATTTCTAAATACAAAAATATAGACATGAATAGATCAAAAATACAAGGAACACAATAATTAAGTAACGCAACCTATAGATTTTACGAAAAATATAATTAGTGCTATTTAAAATATTTGTTGCAATTCTTAAATGATTCGGAATTTTCTTAGCATTTACATTAGCATAATTATTACGAATAGTTTTGTTGTTGTTACTGCTGCTAGTGTTGATGTTGTTGGTCAGTGGCTTAATTTCTAACGTCAAATTGTCAGCAATACTTGTTGTTGCCTTTGCTGTTACTATTGATGCCGCTGATACTCCTCTAATAGCATTGAATAATTTGAAAATAGTTTGCTTTTGCTATTTCAAATCGAGATCCTCATCCGTTGATGATGACGTCGTTATGTTGCCGCTGCCATTATTTACGTTCATATTTTTAGCACAACGCGCTATCAGTTCTTCATAGGGTTTATTATGTAGAAAACACACAAGCACAACAGTCATATTGTCGCCACCTAAACCGCCCATTTGACAATCGGGCGCTAAACAATGATTCATAAGCTCTTCGCAAATCTCTTCCGGATACATTCCCATACCGATACGTTTTCGACAAAAGTCCACAACTTCTTTGTTGCTCATTACATCCCAAATGCCATCGCATGCTAATACAATGAATTCCCAATCACTCGTTATTTCACGTGTCTCCACATCCGGATAGGCTACAATAGCAACAACGTTTGTTAGAAAACCAGTAATGTATGAATGTTGCGGCAGCGGTTGAGGTAATCAATGTGTGATGTAGCGGAACCAGCGGAAAAGAAAAAAAAGAGACAATATTAATTAAAATGGTTAACGAAAAACTAAAAACTTGTAGCAGACAAATCAAACTAGAGTTGTTACCTTAAGAACACATCAAAAGAAAAGTGAAAAATTGCTTTTTCTAAAATTTTTTTTTTGGAAAAAGTGCACATACCCTGCTTTCGTCAATAAATATATGTGCATCTAATTTTTCCTTGAGCAACGATCCTGTAAGAGCACAGTCGGTTAAGTAGCAAGGTTAGGTCAGCTTAAGTTGAAAGGACTGTGCCGAGCAGTTGCATCGCAGCCCTTACTGTACCAGCTGCAGCGGATCGAAACACTTAGACGAATCAAGAAACTTAACTATCGCCCTTATTTCGGGCTTGGAAACCTCCGCAAGATCATTTAATAACGGTTGAACGGGAACAGCCAACCTGTTGTTGTTGTTGCCGCGATAGACACTTCACGAAGGTTTTGGGCAGTGTTATCGATGTTGATTTTTCTTTGCTGGAAATAGATCCGGTACGTTTCGGTAACAAAGCACAATTAAGGCACTAGCCCAACCATATCGGGAACTATTAATATGGCCACATTACACCTTCTAGGCCATCCAGCCCCCACCTCCTAGTTTCGTGAGGAACTTGGGGTCGCCAGACCCTCGCATACTAAATATGTGTATGATACATTTATATTTGTAACAGGATTCCCTTTGCGTAGGAAGCTCTGAAGCTATAAAGCTTTGTGTGGCGCTTATCAACCCCTTGAATACTGGTCGGTCGTACCCTTTATGGCCAGCTCAACAGCTAAATTTGCTTTCAATTTCCCTGTGTGCAGGCACCCATACAAGGGTAATACTGAAGTGCTGGGCCATTTAATTTAAAGATATTTTCCCATGTTTAGGCACAGGTGCCAGATGATTTATAGCACCGCACTATGCTAAAATTTCCGTTTGATAAAAGCTAGAATGGTCGGGGAGCCGGAAGGAGATCTCTAGTCCAAGGTCCGGTGAAAAGATACCACCCCTCACCTTCCCCTCAAGACTGGCCAGTCATCAGTAAATATGTTGATGGCATCCTCAAGAGCACGTTGCTATGAAAAGATACCACCACTCACCTTCCCCTCAAGGCTGGAGAGTCATTAGTAAATATGTTGATGGCATCCTCAAGAGCAAGATGCCTATTTTATCATTTTTGTTGTTCTATGGGAATGCACACTGTATAATTTTTATTGAAAATTTTTGCACGGAGTGCAATAGTCAATGAGTGCTGGTATTGGAACTGGGACTTTGGTGCTCCAGATATTATCATGGCCAATCCCCATATTCTTTCGTCTGCCAAATCTCTAATTCGCAGGGCCGCGATAACACCTATCCCATACGCTACCAAATCAAGTGGTGGTAGGTTCAGGATACTTTTGAGTGCCTATGTCGGAGTGGATACAAGAGAGCAACTAATACAGAACTCCGCGCTCCTCTGGACTTTATGCATATATTTGAGGTTCGTGGCCTTTGTAAGAGCCGGCCACCAAACCAGAACACATACAGAGGAATTGGGCATACAACGGTTGTATAGATACATTGTGCTACCTTTGCATAACAATGATTGTATTTATGAGTGGAGTGTATTCTCTTTACTTGAGCGCTTCTGATGTATTGCAGAGTCTGATTTTTGTGTCTTGTCGGGAAGTGACGCCGGGAAGGAAGTCTTGTTCTAAACGGGGTCGCCCATCGGCAGCGTTTGGGAAGCACTCCTAGTGTATTTCTGCCATGAAAAGCTCTCAGTGAAAACTCATCTGCCTTGCAGATGCCGTTCGAAGGCGACATAAACAATTGGTTCCGTCACGAAGATTTGCAGGAAAAATTAAAAGGTGCCCGACGCAAATTGGAACGAAGTTCGGCCTAACATATTTTTGGAGGTTATCGTGCCTTACATTTTTTAAATTTTTTTTAAAAGGAAGTTCCAAATTTTCTTGGCCACTACTATTTCATGAAACAGAACAAAGAACGAAATTTTTTTTGAGCGAATTTTTTTTAGATGTGGACTTTTGAGTTTTAGTACAAAACTATTTTTTAATAAGAATGGAAGGAACAATATATATTATCTATATATATTAGGGTGGGTCAAACTTATTGTTGAAAAGGCACATCCAGTTTCTGAATCTATGGGTCATACTGAGTAATATTGTCCATGGGGCCATAGGTCTGAAATAAATTTCGAGCCTCCCTAATTTTGTTAAAAAATTTTATATCCCAATCCGAATAGCGGCTCACACAAATATAATACATGAAAATAAATGTCAAATTCGGATTCGGATTGGGATATAAAATTTTCCAACAAAATGATGGAGGCTCGAAATTCATTTCAGACCTATGGTCCCATGGACAATATTACTCAGTATGACCCATAGATTCAGAAACTGGATGTGCACCAGAAGTTTTTTTTTCCGATATGTCCCCATACGATTTGATCCGTCCTAATATATATATTATATCCAAATCCGGAAAAAATTCCCGGTGCACTAAAAGCATTTTAATATGAAACGGCCCAGACGATCTCATTGTTGGTTTCTTTAACTGCGTATTTTTGCTTTTATCTCTTTATTACCTATTTATTTGGATTACTACGAAAGCGTGTAAATATTAGCGTAGTTCACACCCGGCTCGTTAGTTTATTTTATTAAACCCACTCTTGTTTCATTGCGGTTAGACGAGTATAAAAATGTCTACAAAGAAATCTTAGCCATTTGATAATATTTCTCTCTGCCGATTTCTCCGCCTCTGCCTATTCTTTTTCTTTGTACCTTTTACCTTACTCACACTATAATTGCTTCACTTATTTTCTCCCTCGTTCTACTTCGCTAACTCCTCCCTCCACACTACTTCTCGCTTTATCTTTAATTTTACCTGCCCCAATATATTTTTATTCTCTTCTGCTTATTCTCTTTTTTTCATCCCCTTCATTCCTTCTTGGTCTTGGTATTGCTTACACCCCTTCACATTCCCCCCCTCCGGTTTTGCGACTTCCTACCACAAATTACTCCCTTCTCCTCGACCTCTACACCACCCTTTCCCTTCAAAATAAATGAAAGGTGCTATAACCGAGACGGGACCTACATGTTTTATTCCGAATGCGAAAGGTATCTGCAAGGCAGATGAGTTTTCACTAAGAAGCTTTTCATGGCAGAAATAAACTCGGAGTACTTGCCAAATTACTGCCGAATTGAAATAACTTGTTTCTAAAATTTTGATATTGTTTTGTCCGGGGAGTGAACCCAGGATCTTCGTCTGGTAGGTCACGCTACCACCACACCACGGCGGCCGCCCTTTTCCTTTGCCTCACTGAATTACTCTTAGGGTACTCTTTCACTCCTATATCCTTTTCCTTTTAAAACTCTTTACCTTCCTTTTCTTACGCTCTATCTATCTTTCGTTTCCCTTAAGCCACTCTCTTTTCAAGAAGGGAATTGCTTTCATATCTGACCCTTAAATGAGCCCATAATGAGCGTAAACGCTACGATTTAGGACCCATTTTTGATAGCCCCCAGGGGGCTAGGGGGTTTGGAATATACCTACGGAAAGTATGACTGTCCTAAGAGAAAGAGGCGACTAAAATACTCAAATGATTCACGGGGCCGCGTAGCGCAATTTATAGCTTCTCCATCCTAATTGTCAACCTCACCTATCCGTGGCGAATCCTGTTTCCTTAGCAGCCGAGGCTCTGGCTATCACAAGTTCCTCATGTATGGCCTAGAAGGTTCAATATGGTCATATTAAATCGTTCTCCAGATGGTCGGGCTTGTACCTTAACGGTGCTCGGTATCAGAGGGTACCGGATCTATATCCGGAAAAGGACTGTAGGGTTGTTGTTTTAATTTACCACCTTAAGAGCTAATTGTTGTCACCATTACTTTATATATGACTAGCAGACCCGGCAGACGTTGTTCTGCCCTAAATTTGGCCTATCTGCATACATTTTAATAAGCTTTTTCCTTCTAACTCTGTCCTAGCCCTCTACACTTTTCCTAATCTTTTTATTCACTCCTCCCCGTCTTTTTCGCTTCATCTCTATCTTCGTCTCATTCTATCTCTTTCTCAGTCTCCTTCTCTCTTTTCTCTTCTCTCAAGTTTTTCTCCTTCTTCATCATCTCTTATTGCCAGTCCCAGAGGGTGGTATGTATTTTGTTCCAGTCCCATTCCGAGTCTCAGTCACAGTCCCACTCCGAGTCTCAGCCTCAGTCCCAGTCCTAGTCCTAATCCCAGTCCCAGTCCGTCTCTGGTATACTTCCCGGAAAAAAGCATCGTAAATACTAATATAGGCAAATTTATATACGAAATTTCAGGCAAATCGAATAGGACGTATGTAAATAGGTATGTGGGTATTATTAATTCTTGTCTTTATTTCGGCTTCGCATGCATATTTATCAGTTTTGCCAGGTTGATGGGACTAAATCGAATATCACAATGAACTTTAGAGCTCTCAGCAACAGCTTTCATTTGATATCCATAATACACATACATTCTAGGGGTATCCGGGTCCATGTTTTGGCCTATATCTCGAGACCGTAGTCACCCAGCGGTGTAAAACTTACTCTGTACTAAAGCATACATCAACAGCTTCAATTTGATAACCATAATGTAAAAAACACTTTCTAGGTGTATCCGGGTTCACGTTTTGGGCTATATCTCGAGACCCTAGCCTCCCAGTTGTATGAAAATTATCCTATACTATAGCATTCATCAACAGCTTTCATTTGATATCCATATTGTATAAACACATTCTAGGGGTACCCTTTTCCACGTTTTGGGCTATATCTCGAGACCCTAGCATTCCAGTTGTATGAAAATTATCCTGTACTATAGCACTCATCAACAGTTTTCATTTGATATCCATATTGTATAAACACATTCTAGGGGTGCCCGGGTCACGTTTTGGGCTATATCTCGAGACCCTAGCATACCAGTTGTATGCAAATTATACTGTACTATAGCACTCATCAACAGCTTTCATTTGATATCCATATTGTATAAACACATTCTAGGGGTACCCTTTTCCACGTTTTGGGCTATATCTCGAGACCCTAGCATCCCAGTTGTATGAAAATTATCCTGTACTATAGCACTCATCAACAGCTTTCATTTGATATCCATATTGTATAAACACATTCTAGGGGTACCCGGGTCCACGTTTTGGGCTATATCTCGAGACCCTAGCATCCCAGTTGTATGCAAATTATACTGTACTATAGCACTCATCAACAGCTTTCATTTGATATCCATATTGTATAAACACATTCTAGGGGTACCCGGTTCCACGTTTTGAGCTATATCTCGAGACCCTAGCCTCCCAGTTGTATGAAAATTATCCTGTACTATAAAACTTATTAACAGCTTTCATTTCATATCCATATTGTATAAACACATTCTAGGGGTACCCGGGTCCACGTTTTTGGCTATATCTCCAGACCCTAGCCTCCCAGTTGTTTGAAAATTATCCTGTACTATAGCACTCATCAACAGCTTTCATTTGATATCCATATTGTATAAACACATTCTGGGGGTACCCGGGTCCACGTTTTGAGCTATATCTCGAGACCCTAGCCTCCCAGTTGTATGAAAATTATCCTGTACTATAGCACTCATCAACAGCTTTCATTTGATATCCATGTTGTATAAACACATTCTAGGGGTAAATGGGTTCACATTTTGATCTCAAGACCCTAGGCACGTAGCGAAAAAAAAGGTAGGCGTTGGCCGATTCTCAGACCTACCCAATATGCTCACAAGATTTCATCAATAGTTTTCATTTGATATCCATATTGTATAAACACATTCTAGGGGTACCCGGGTCCACGTTTTGAGCTATATCTCGAGACCCTAGCCTCCCAGTTGTATGAAAATTATCCTGTACTATAGCACTTATTAACAGCTTTCATTTTATATCCATATTGTATAAACACATTCTAGGGGTACCCGGGTCCACGTTTTTGGCTATATCTCCAGACCCTAGCCTCCCAGTTGTTTGAAAATTATCCTGTACTATAGCACTCATCAACAGCTTTCATTTGATATCCATATTGTATAAACACATTCTGGGGGTACCCGGGTCCACGTTTTGAGCTATATCTCGAGACCCTAGCCTCCCAGTTGTATGAAAATTATCCTGTACTATAGCACTCATCAACAGCTTTCATTTGATATCCATGTTGTATAAACACATTCTAGGGGTAAATGGGTTCACATTTTGATCTCAAGACCCTAGGCACGTAGCGAAAAAAAAGGTAGGCGTTGGCCGATTCTCAGACCTACCCAATATGCTCACAAAATTTCATGAGAATCGGTTCAGCCGTTTCGGAGGAGTTAAGCCTCTAAAACCGTGACAGAAGAATTTTATATATTAGATGAATTTCATAATAAAACCTATAAAAGAAGCACATTTTGAACCCGACCCCCCTCAGATTTTGATGAAATTCTGCATAGAGGTACACTTTACCTATACAAACACCACCTCGTTTTTAGAAATTGCATTTTTGAAAAATTGTGGGCGTGGCAAGGTGTCAAAGTTGTGAAAAATGCGTGAAAAATTACGGTAATATGTATTTTAAGCTGTGATAACTACGGAATAGCTAAACCGATTTCAAAGATCATGGTACCATTGGAAAGGTATTCAGATCGGCTTTCTAAAACATACACTGTAAACATTTTTTAATACACTGAACAATTTTTTGTTTCAAAAAAAAAATTTTTAAACTTGGAAAAAAATTCAAAGGCCAAGTGTTTTAAAATAAAATATATTTTTATTAGAAAGGTCTATTTTATGTATATAACATATCCAAAAACTAAAATGGTGTTTTTTTTTTTCTTTTTTTTTATAAAAATCATTAAAATCGGTTCAGCCATTCTGTAGTTATCACAGCTCAAAAGTACTATGATATCAACATTTAGAGATGAATTTACTTAAAAATTTTTATAAAAAAAAACGCCATTTTAGTTTTTGGATATGTTATATATATTAAATAGGTCTTTCTAATAAAAATATATTTTATTTTAAAACACTTGGACTTTGAATTTTTTTCCAAGTTTTAAATTTTATTTTTGAAACAAAAAATTTTTCAGTGTAATCAAATTTGTTTACAGTATATATGTATTTACGAAAGCCGATTAGAATACCTTTCCAACGGTACCAAGATCTTTGAAATCGGTTGAGCCATTCCGTAGTTATCACAGCTCAAAAATATCTATTACCGTCATTTTTCACGCATTTTTTCACAACTTTGACACTTTGCTACGCCCACAATTTTTCAAAAATGCAATTTTTAAAAATGAGGTTGTGTTTGTATAGGTAAAGTGTACCTGTATGCAAAATTTCATCAAAATCTGAGGGGGTCGGGTTCAATGAATATCGGTTTTGATATGAAATTCATCATATGTAGTTTCTACTTTTTTTGTGATGAATTCTGGTTGTTAAATTTTCAATCTTCAATATGTTCATGTTTTCAAAAGTTTTCATTCAATAAAAATTGATAATTACATATATATGTAACTCTCTTAATAATTCTTTATTAATTTTTTTATTGGATGAATTCCTAAAAGGGCCATCAACATCGATAACCCTCCCCAAAACCTCCGGGGAGTGTTTTTATTGCTACAACAACAAAATTCCATTTTTGATTCGTTTTGGACTCCGAAAGTTTGCTAGGTAGTTGAATAATTTTCATAATTTTCGGTTGCTCACAATTTTATCAAATTTGAGTCATAAAAGTAATAAAAGAATTATACGTGATTATATTGGTGAGGCTCATATTTTAAATATATGTCGTACTATTAAGAAATATTAACGTATTTAAAGTATTGAATAACTACAAGCAAAGGGAAGCTTTTTTAGGTACTTATCTACTTGAATAAAAAAATTAAGGTTAAATAAATACAAACACAATTAAGAACACAAACAAATTAGAAAGAAAAAGCTAATTAACATTAAAAAAGTACCCAGTACGAAATTGCTAAAACAAAACCCAACTGTTTACAAATGAAGGCTCCGTAAAATGCTTTTAGAACAGTCGCTGCATGTAGAGTATAACTTGGATATTGGTATATGATGTGGTCTTTAATACGTGCGAATAGCTTCCTACTAGCCCTAGAAGATAGCTATAAACGTTACATTATAATTGACATGCGTAGAGCTGCCAGACGTTTTAATTTTTTTGAAAATGTACCGCTTTTAGACCATATGTTCTGATATTCCGGACTAAGTTCCACGCTTAAGATTTCATTACACAAATTTGAAAAAAATGTTTTAAATTTACTACAGGTTTTAATTTAAGAAACAGTTACATCTACCGTCAGATGAAATATTTTATAGATGTGGTGGAAATAAATTGATCTTACTAATTTGAAGCAACAGTGTTTGTTGTTTTCTTTGTTTGTTTTCAATGCAAAGTTTATACAACGACTGTTCGCATGAAAGCTCCTGTGCATCCGCGGTATCGTATTTTTATGGAAAACAACACTTGACTATTTTAACCGACCGCGGATATTTTACCAAAGGTTGTTGTCAGAGTACCCTGAGTTTATGGTCTCGACAGCATAATGGGGTAAATGCTCTCGTTAGGAAGGGATGGGACTGTACATCGGTATTGCTCCTGTTCATTATACAGATATTGTTGTTATGAACGCATCTGTAGAAGAGGTGAATTTGAAATGGAAATTCTGTACTTTGATGGTTTTTGTGATCATTAAACCCTTAGTGCAAAACTGTCGTTTTACGTGACTGTCTGTAATATTTGCTGCAGAGAAATAATGCGTGTCGTATTAACTCCAAAAATTTAACAGCTCGGTTTTTGTGGTATTTGACATTTGTTCAAACAAAAATTATACTATTTACTTTTCGCAGAATTTAAGGCCACTTGCAGATCGGAAAGTTACTTTTTTCAATTTAGAATTCATTAGAAGCAATTTAGATTTTTTTTCTACCCCAGCGGGTTACGGGGTTAGAATATATCCGCGGTAGGTATGCCTGTCGTAAGAGGCGACTAAAATACCAAGTAAATTCAAAGAGTTGTGTAGCGCTACTCTTTCAGGTTGCCAGCGCAATATATAGCTTCTCCAAACCCAATTGTCAACCTCACCTATCCGTGGCGAATCCTGTTACATTAACAGCCGAGGCTCTGGCGACAACGAACTACTCATGGATCTAGGGAGTTGGAGGGCGGTATGGCCTAGAAGGTCGCATGTGGTCATAACAAATCGTTCCCGAGATGGTCGGGCTTGGTACCGGAACGTACCAGATCTGCATCTGGCGAAGGACCATCAACATCGATAACACTCCCCAAGAGCTTCGGGGAGTGTCCTCATCGCTACAACAACAACAACAACAACAACACTCTTTTTCCAGACTTAGCAACTAATAATGATCGGTTAAGCCCATACATTTTTAACCAATTTCCAATTAATTCAGAGAAAAAAAGTTCTGCACGTGGCCCTAAGTCGCACAAAATAACAATCGAATTTTAATTAATACTTCGCCTTTTTTTCAACTGAATACATACCGGTTACGATTTGTTCCTCAGGTCTCTTATTCACATTACGTTTGAATATGAAATCGCCCAAAGCACGAGATAATGCCAAATTGCCATTAACACGATTGAATTCTACATAACCGCCGCCCTCATGTATACGCTTTGTTTCAGCCTCATTATTTGGCTTATGATCCAAAGACAAAGTCTCTACCTCTCCATTTATGCAAGCAATAGCACGGGAATCACCAGCATTGGCACAATATAATCGATTATCTTTGATAAGTACAACAACAGCTGTTGAGCCGGCCATTTGTTCACCCCACGATTCATTATAGAGCATCTCGTAGTCGATGTCCAGAAATGCCTAGAAAAAAGAGTTGAAAAGTTGTGATATATAGAAAAATACACACAGCAAAAGATGATAGAAAGCCAAACCAGAACCAATTCACCGTACAACAGACTTTCAAATCAAAAGAAAATTTTATAGTTGAGGAAAATCCCTTCACTGACATCTTAAGGTACCAATCCCGGCCAGATATAACCATTGTTATAAGAATTGGCCCACTTTGTACCCTTACATAAATGTTCTGTTATTACAACAAAATGTTTGGATTGTATCCCGTAGGGTTTAAGATTTGTCGGGTTGTTGCTTTTTAGAAATATTGTGATGTTGGATATCGCATTGTCGGAATTTTACTCTCAGTTTTTTTGCCTGTTTGAATTGTGTCTTGGCGGGATTTCTGAAAATTTTCGGGATTCTGAACAAAACTCCCATTGGGCAAATACATGTCGAATGTATACAAGGTTATAGAAAAGCAAATTCAGACTGAATTCGCGGTACAGCTGAATGTTTGAATGTTTGTTTTACGGGTATTATGCATTACTAGAATTTCCGAGAATTGCAAGAGCAAGCTCTCGGCTGTTCTTATGCCGTCACCTTGATCTGGAGTCGCGTTGAGACATTTTGTTTGGACATCCATCATTTTCATGTGGAAATAGGGGCCAAAATGCTCCAAATTAGTTTTGAGCCCTAAGGTATGTCGAATAAGTTTCCGGTCAAATACGTTCGCAAGATCCTTTGTTGGGTTTAACTAGGCTTTAAGGATTGACCCTCAATCCCAATAACAAGTGCTGGAAAGTCCGAAATATCCAAGGACTTAGAAGCCGCCAGAAGAAAGAATTACACGAAACTGATACCGCAATAGTGAATATCCCAGATAGATACCTGGAGTAGAATTTGTACCCGACCAGGTGATGGTTCTTTAATACGTAATTTGGAGTAGGGTGCCCAGGGCACATAGAAGCGGAAGGGATTGTTGCTCAATTGTCGTGCTACTTAAGATGTTGCGGAAACAAGGTTTAGGAGATGTAAATGCCGGTTAATGCGAGGAAGAAGGTATCATACAAGTCGAGGTCTTTAAACCGATTTCATCCGAGTAAGTTTTACACAGATATATGCCGTAATTGCGGAAATTCAATGCCATTACGTCATACAATAGTTGATACGCTCAGAATCTCGCAGAACATTGAGGTATACCTTGAGAACGAGTGCTCTGGGAAATCATGATCTGGCATACTTTGCATATGTTCCGTTGTTTTTGGTTACCACACTGGTACCTTTTGGTACTAGCGACCTTTTTACAAGCTAAAACAATCAAAAACTGGTAAAGGGACGCGAAAGAGGTTATATTAGTAGACCGAATTGGACGTGGCTATCTTCTGCGTCACCCTGATTGAAATGTCTAGTAATCTCTAAATTATTGGCGTTATTTAATTCACACACTCTATTGAGGAGAGTGGTCGGAATGATAGGGGGATGAGCGTTAGATAACAGATACCATCAAATTATCGGTGGATCGGCGAGCCATATTTAGTCTGTGGCCTGATTCAATGGTGGAGTTAGGTGACGGTGAAAATTAAGATGAGGATCTGCTAAACCTATGAGTGGTTGGTTAATCGATGCCAAAGTTACCAATAGATGTAGAACGGCGCTACTGAATCATAGTGGATGATGGATAGTAAAACGGGTAGTGGTTTATCGGTACAAAAGCCACAAATAGATGTAGAATGGCGGATTTGGTGTACGACGAACCGGCGTTCAAAATATATCATGCAGATCATTGACTACAATTGGGCGCGATTAGTGTTAACTACATATAAGTATGACGTGATGTTACTAAAATGGCATTACACACAACCTTTGAGACGGAAACATATGTAATAAAAGTTAACAGTAGCGAAAACTTTCGAAGATGTTTATCCACGGGTCGTGCATTATAGCCGCCATAGCTACTCTACTATATCAATTTGAAGGGGTTGTGTAGTGTAATCCCTCAAGGGATTGCAAGAGCAATTCATATCTTCTCCAACGCAATTGCCAACCACACCTATCCGTGGGGAATCCTGTTTATTTAGCAGACGGGACTGGTGACCCCAAGCTCCTCATGGAGTTCCACAAGAGGGTGGGTGACGGGATGACCTAGAAGGTTCAATGTTGTTGACGGGCTACTACCATCATGGAGATATTTTCCGCAACGGGCAGAATAAGTATCGGGCAAAGACCCAAAAAACACCAATAAAATTCTACGAAACCTTTGAGGAGTCTCCTTATCGCTACTAGAAGAAGATATTTTTCCGAAGTCGGTGCACTTCCGTCATCAGATACATTTTTGTTCGTTCTGTTGACCACTTGACCATTCTAGCAATAGATGATCGGTTTGGTTATTATTGTTGTTGTTGTAGCAGTGCTTCGCCCGCTCCAATAGGTGTGACCGATCACAAATTGTCATCAGTATCCTCTAACGTTGCTAAGCTTGCGTTGGTTCCACATTACAATTGAAGAGATGGTTGGTGTCATGTGGGGACACATTACAAGCAGGGCATACATTTTGTATATCGGGGTTGATTCTGAATAGGTAAGAGTTTAACCTGTTACAGTATCCAGATCGAAGTTGAGTTAGAGTGACTCGCGTTTCCCTAGGGAGTGTGCGTTCCTTTTCGGCAAGTTTAGGGTATTGTTCTTTCAGTACAGGATTCACCGGGCAATTCCTGACATATAGGCCCGACGCCTGTTTGTGGAGTTCACTGAGGACCTGCCTGTGTTTTTGGCTTCACACGGATGTGTTCTCAGGCGCCATATTTCCTCACAATGCTTACGGAGATGACTCCTTAAGCCCCTGGGCGGTGTTGGCTCATCAATCAGGTGTCTGTTGGGATGCCCAGGTGTCTGGGTATTCAACAGGACCTGTTTGGTTAGCATTTAATTTCTCTCCCTGATGGGGAGTATTCTCGCCTCATTATGTAGATGGTGTTCTGGGGACATAAGAAGACAACCCGTGGCGGTTATGAGGGCAGTATTTTGACAGGCCTGTAGCTTCTTCCAGTGAGTAGTCTTTAGGCTTGGCCACCATATGGACGCGTAACAAGCAATCGGCTGGCCAATTGCTTTGTAAGTGGTAATGAGCGTTTCTTTATCTTTTCCCCCAAGTAGTGCCATCAATAGATTTAGGGATTTTATTACGGTTCTGGATTTTCGGTACAATTGCGGCTGCATGCTCACCAAAATGTAGATCATGATCAAACGTCACACCCAAGATTTTGGGGTGTAGGACAGTCGGTAGCGTAGTGCCATTGACGTGGATGTTCAAAATGGTCGACATTTGGGACGTCCATGTTGTAAATAAGGTCGCCGATGATTTAGTCGGTGACGTCAGGTTTCGCGAGGTGAAAAAACTGGAGATCAGGAAGGTAGCCGTTTATTTTGTAACAAAGCTCATCGATCTGTGGGCCTGGGCCTGTGGCCATTATTGTGTAGTCATCGGCGTAGGAAACGATAGTAACTCCTTCTGGTGGCGAAGGTAGCTTTGATATGTAGAAGTTAAACAAAAGTTTGGTAAGTCTGCTTTATATATTGTTACGAATATTAGCAAAACTAAGGAGTGCTGCCAGCTCTAAGCCGATCTAAGCAGTGACGTGAATGCACATCAATAATTCAATCATTATGTATCTACATAAACGAATAAATAATTGCGTCTACACATATGTACACATTCCGACGAGCAACATTTACATACAAGGCAGCAAGAGATGAGATGTCACACACCGATGAATTTACTTATACGCTTATGTGTGTGCGGGAGACTGTAAACTACCAACACATGCATATACCTTATCTGAGTTGTCACAAGAGAGAGCAATAATTTGTGCACGTAGTTGTGGCTGGCGATTTTGTAGCCGAAACAACTAGTAACTTCTGGAAATCGAAGAGCCTAGAAGTATGCAGCGTAAACTATAAAAGCGGCGCCAGCGAGTAAGAAGTAATTCAGTTTGATTTGAATTGTCAAGCAGTTACGAGTAAGACGATATCTAGCGAGCAATAGCACTATTATTTTGAAAGTCAGTTTCCTTTAAGATATCAGTTTGGTTATTAAGCTATTCGTTGCACAGTTTGAGTGTTATTGTGAAGTACTTAATAAAGGCAATTTTTCCATCATTCAATATTGGAGTTATTTATTCAACAGTTTAGTGATTCGAACTTAGCAGAGGATTGCAAATAAGAGGATTTGCAAGTAAATTCGTTACAATTGGTGTCAGAAGAGGAATTGTTGAATAAATTCCAAAGGACAACAAGGACATGGCAAAGTTCGGTGAATTGAAGATCCAGCAACTAAAGAAGGAGTTGGAGACCCGTGGATTGAATACAAGCGGCGTTAAACTTGAACTTCAGGCCCGGCTACGAGAGGCAATGGAAGCAGAAGGAATTGATGTGGAAGAGCATGTCTTTCATCTTGATAGCGAGGAGACAACAAAAATTGAAGAGAAAAACGAAACATCGCAGACGGTTACCAGTACAGACTTGAACATGATTTTAGCTGCAATATCTGCTCAAACATCGACAGTGTCATCTCAACTGGCAGAACAGCAAACATATATGGAATCGCAGGAGAACCGACTAACATCGAAGATTGAAGCACAACTTGAAGAACAGAAGACGTATATGGTATCCCAACTGGAGTCGCAGGAAACCCGTATAACATCCAAGATGGAAACGCAATTGGACGAACAGAAGACATATATGGCATCCCAACTGGAATCGCAGGAGACACGCATAACATCAAAGATGGAAGAACAAGAAGAGCGCTTATCATTACAGGTGGCACAAATGTCTTCACGGTTAGAAGCACAGGAAGCAAGGGTAACATCAAAGCTGGAAGCGCAGGATGCAAAAATCGCTCAATTTCAGGCAGAAGTCGATGATTTGAAGGGTCGTATGGAGCAGTTACAATTAAATCGTCCAGCAGTTTCAGCGAGTAATCCAAAGGTAAAAACACCATCCTTTGACGGTTCTGTTCCTTTCCAGGTCTTTAAGCTACAGTTTGAGAAGACCGCAGCATTGAACAACTGGAATGCGGAAGATAAAGTTGCTGCACTGTTCGTGGCATTGAAAGGGCCTGCAGCGGAAATCTTACAGACGATTCCAGAGTACGAACGGAACAGTTATGAAACATTGATGGCTGCTGTAGAACGACGTTATGGAAGCGAGCATAGGAAACAGATATTCCAAATTGAGTTGAAAAACCGCTACCAAAAAGCAAATGAGACATTGCAGGAGTTTGCTTCAGATATTGAAAGATTGGCTCATCTTGCAAATGCGGACGCACCCGTGGAATACACGGAAAGAGTGAAGATTCAAAGCTTTATAAATGGCATACGGGACGTCGAAACGAAGCGAGCCACATACGCGAACCCAAAGCAAACATTTTCTGAAACGGTATCCCATGCATTGACTCAGGAAACGGCGTCATTATTGAGTAAACCAGCATACAAAGCTCATCGTGTGGAAGTAGAAAGGCCGGAGTGGGTAGACACAATTTTGGAAGCACTAAGGGGATCTCAACAGAAGAATGCCGGAGTTATTAAATGTTTCAAGTGCGGCAACCCAGGTCACATTGCACGTCATTGCGATCTTGGTCCTAATAGTTCCAACAATGTGGGTGGCCGTAAACGCAAAGCTGGCGGAAATGAGCAAGAGCGTGTCGAAAGTAAAGAACGAAAACTTGCCCCGGCTGTTGAATGTCCTGTGATATCTGTGTCGCAGATTGGAAGGAAATCAAGCAGTCTTACCATCAGAGGGAATGTGGATGGTAAAGAGCGTGTACTGACTGTAGATACGGGGGCATCTCATTCCTTGATTCGATCTGATTTGGTCTACAGGGGAATAAAGTCATTACCTGGAGCGAGGTTGCGTACGGTCACAGGCGAATATAACCAAGTTCAGGGAGAAGTAATATGTGAAGTCCTAATTGGGAAGGTCATGGTTCTACACAAATTCGTTGTGGCGGAGATCGTTGATGAAGTTATATTGGGAGTGGATTTCTTGGTTGACCATGACATCAAGATCGATATGCAGAGAAGGGTAATGCATTATGAGAACCAAGATGTGCCACTTAACTTCAGTTTGGAAAAAGGGTTCAGCAGTAAGCGAGTGCTGGTCGAGGAGATTCGACAGAGACCACGAAAGTCAAGGAAAGTAGATCGAGCAAAGGTTGATGGATCGAATGTGCCAAATAAAGCGAAATTAAAAGTACCTGCGAGGAAAAGTCCGGCATCAACAAACCCTAATGGACGCACTAAATTCACTGAAAGAATTTTTCAGAAAGAATGCAAGGATGATTTCAAGCCAGCGTGCACTTTTGTTGGGAAACGTCGGAACGATACTGAGTATGTGAAGCCAATCCGTCAAGAACAAGCTCTACAAAGTAGTTCTTCATTGGCCAAGCAACAGAGTGCGAGAGAACGATCCAGAATAATGAGTAGTAAGATGGAACACAGGTACGACAGGGAAAATAATTCGGAAGGTTTCCGGAATGGAGATTTGGTACTGTTAAACAACCCTCACCGGCGGAAAGGTGTCCCAGCCCAATTTCGGTGCAGTTGGGAAGGCCCGTACAAGATTGTGAAGAAGCTCAGTGATACCATCTACCGCATACAAAGCATTGAGAAACCACGGAGTAGAAGAGTGGTACATTTGGCGATGCTAGCAGCGTTTAGATCGAGAGATTTGTCTGATCGGGACGATCAGACTTAGGTGGAGGGCAGTGTTACGAATATTAGCAAAACTAAGGAGTGCTGCCAGCTCTAAGCCGATCTAAGCAGTGACGTGAATGCACATCAATAATTCAATCATTATGTATCTACATAAACGAATAAATAATTGCGTCTACACATATGTACACATTCCGACGAGCAACATTTACATACAAGGCAGCAAGAGATGAGATGTCACACACCGATGAATTTACTTATACGCTTATGTGTGTGCGGGAGACTGTAAACTACCAACACATGCATATACCTTATCTGAGTTGTCACAAGAGAGAGCAATAATTTGTGCACGTAGTTGTGGCTGGCGATTTTGTAGCCGAAACAACTAGTAACTTCTGGAAATCGAAGAGCCTAGAAGTATGCAGCGTAAACTATAAAAGCGGCGCCAGCGAGTAAGAAGTAATTCAGTTTGATTTGAATTGTCAAGCAGTTACGAGTAAGACGATATCTAGCGAGCAATAGCACTATTATTTTGAAAGTCAGTTTCCTTTAAGATATCAGTTTGGTTATTAAGCTATTCGTTGCACAGTTTGAGTGTTATTGTGAAGTACTTAATAAAGGCCATTTTTCCATCATTCAATATTGGAGTTATTTATTCAACAGTTTAGTGATTCGAACTTAGCAGAGGATTGCAAATAAGAGGATTTGCAAGTAAATTCGTTACAATATTTTGCACTACCAACACTTTTCACGGGGTGTCGACAAATTGAGAAGACTTAGACAGTTCCCCAAACAATTTCTGAGTTAAAGCGTTTTCGTCATAATCGACAGCCACGGCAGGATGATATTTCACTCGGCCATTGTTGCTGTTATTGTTGTAGCGATAAAGACATTCTCCTAAGGTTTTGGGGAGTATTATCGATGTTGATGGTCCGTTTCCGGCTATAGATCTGGTACGTTCCGGTAACAAGCACCATTATGGTACTAGGCCATCGGGAAAGATTTGATATGACCTTCGATTTTGTTTGCGCGTTTTCTACTTACTATAAGTCCTACCTATTTGCACCAGTCTGTTGAAGTGTATGTCTACAACTAAGTAACTCACCTGTTTCAACGCATCTTCAACGTTCTCCTTGTACTCAGGACGTTTCAATATGAATTTGTGTAAATGTTTGCCAGCATATTGAGCAACTGTCGCGCCGCCATGACCATCGTAGACAGCAAAGAATGATGTACCCGGATCATCGGGCAGCGATAGAATGTGTGTATGAGAATCTTCCATATTAATGCGCCATCCCTGCATACAACTGGAGCCGACGCGATACAATTCATTTTGACAATATGAAGACTCCTTGGCTGTGACTGGCTCGGAAAGTGTCTGACCCATTTTCTTGGAGTGTTGCTATTTGTATGTGTGTGTGAAAAAGTAGTTCCCAAAACAGGGAAGCTCGTATGGTGAGTATTTCCCTTTTTTGTTATTTCTTGCTCGTAGTTGTTGATTTGCAAAATGATTTAAGAATTGGCTGGTACAACTGCAAAAAAAAATGTTATATTAGTAGACAATGTGAAACATTTTTTTTTACAAAAATTTGGTTTTTTTGCCGCACAATCAATGGTTCAAAGAATTACCGCGCCTCTTATGCACCACCCGGTTGCTCGCAGAGGGGTGCGGTGCAAAGCTTTCAATGATTGATTCTGCTTATTCTATTTATGTACATATGTGTTTTTTTTTTATCTCAGTTTTGTGAAAATAAGTTCACGCTTCACTAAATCCCCCAACCCCAAAGCGCACTATTTCCTTCAAACACAATCAACTCACCTTCAACGGCTTTTGAAATATTTACGCTCAAGTCTCAAATTTTGGCTTATAATAACTTATTTTGTTAAATATAGAGTTATACTAAAATTATAACGGAAAATATTAGTAATTTTTTTTAAAGAAATTGTAACAAAATACACATAAAAATGCCACAAAGTAAACACAGATGACAATAGAACAGAAACTTGTCATTTGTCAATTAAGCGTCATTTGGAAAATACAAAAAGCTCTATGGAAACTATGAAGCGCGCCACAAAGCTAAACATGGCAACAAGTAAACAAATATTAAAAATAATACAACACAAGTAAAGGTGTCTAAGTTCGGGTGTAACCGAACATTATATACTCAGCGTGAGCTTCAATTGCACATTTCATTTCAGATAAATTACTTTTCTACATAACACGTGGCACTGGCCGTTTAAAAAAAATGTCTCCTCATTTCCTCTTGCAATAAAACTTGATAAGTGAAATATCATTGATTTAAAACTATTTTTTGCTAAGTTATAGCTTGTTATTCGGGTCTACGACCCTTTTAAACTTGTTTTATATCTAAGTTGCCGTGGTATTTAAACGATTCCGTCCATTTTTACCAGAAATATTTTCTACTATAGGGAAAATGTGTGTACTAGCGTTGCCGGGACATCTCGTATTTTTCACAAATTTTAAAGTGTCCCGCCGGGAAATGCTATGTCCCGGAATTTTCACAATATCAAAATTAATAAATTATAATCTGCTACGAAACATGGCCATATTTGCGGCTTCGATTGTATTCAGCTCATTAGCATATTATATGCAACTCTGTAAAGAAGAAAAATTCATCCCTACTGTGGTTCTGAATATTGTCAATGTTTGACATTTCGCACACCTAAATATTCATTTTGTATGGGGAAGTATTGTGTTTTAAAATAACGTCTGGAAAATGAATCCATAGAATATTGAATTCGCATTAAACACAGTAAACGTATTAATCGTTAGTCTGTTTCATAAAAATATTTGTTATAAATAAATGAGTTTAAAAAGTTTAATTCTATCTAAAAATTATTTCGCCGAATGAGCAACCCATACAAATGTATAGGTGTTTCTTATTTTTCAAATGTCTCGGGAAATTTTTAAAAATCCCGGGAATTTGGCTCTAATTTGAGATTTGTTCCGGGAACCCGAAATAAAAATCTGGCAACCCTAGTGTGTACCCAATTTTATTACGATCCGTTAATTTTTCTTCGAGTTATGGCTCCCGAAACATAGAAAATTGCTTAGTAATAAAAGAGGCGGTGCCACGCCACGTTGGATTTATGATTAATATTTGTAAAATTGATTTTATCACAAGTGGGCGGTACCACGCCCATTTCAAACAATTTTATAAAATTTTTATCAAGAGTCTCAATATAAATAAATAATAAATAAGCTCGTGTACCAAATTTGGTGAAGATATCTCAATATTTACTCAAGTTATCGTGTTAACGGACGGACGGACATGGCTCAATCAAATTTTTTTCTACACTGATGATTTTGATATATGGAAGTCTATATCTATCTCGTTTCCTTTATACCTGTACAACCAACCATTATCCAATCAAAGTTAATATACTCTGTGTGCAAAGCACGTTGAGTATAAAAGGTTACAACTATAGCCGGATATTTCAAAGATGTGTTTGAATTATTCTAGAGAACTTCAGTTGTGCCATTAGTCGCTTTTTGTATTCGTATCCCCTCTGACTGCGACTGCACTTCGATATTGAGTCATCGGTATGCTAATGAGTAGGAAAGTGCAGAATCAACTGTTACATCATTTTTAAAAATTAACGTAAGTTCTCATTTCAATTACTAAGCTATAGGTAAATACATATACACAGTCACACACAGCTAAAATGGAACAATGACCTAAGTCAATGAACATATTGTGTTCAACTTGAACGTTAAAGCGTCACATGAAGTTACTGGGCTGTTCTCTGCCTGAGGCTAAAGTTAGGCTGGTGACACACTTGACTTATTCATAAATCTATACACTCAGAGAAAAACGCCGTTCCAAAAGCCAGCACCACCGGACTCAATTCAAGCTTTTTAAGTTCTTACTTTTTTGTTCTTGAAAAAAGAACGACCTGTTCTTAAAACAACTACCTTGTTCTTGAACTGACACCATTTTCTTGAAAAGAGGACGGATGGTATTAAAATATGAACAAATGTTCTATTGATGAGAACGAATGTTCATAAATTAAGTACAATGTTCTTAAATTGAGTTCAACAAAAAAATAAACGGTACAATTCGTGTGCACTACAATGTTAAATACAACATTTAGCTCTCAAGTAGTTGTAATGGCCGAGCGGATATTATGTTGCAGTTGCGATCGTGTGGCGCGAGTTCGAAGCCCGTCAAACACTAAATTTTTTTACAATTTTTGTATCTTTTTTTAACTCTTATTTTTCATTCAGTTCCATTCACATATGCACAGTTAATTCTCAAACTTGTTATGAAATGTTTTAAGTATATATTCAGATTTCATCATCAAAAAAGAATTTTTCAGTACGAGAAATTTATGAGAAAATGCATATCATGCGTTTCTTGATATTTTGGTTTTAATAATATTTTTTTTGTTATTAATATGTTTTATTAATAAAAAAAAAAAATAAATAAGTGGGTACATACTATCCTGCAAAAATCGCGAGTACTCCATGCATGCATGTATGGAGTACTCGCTATGGACCAACCGAGTGCTCCAAAATCAACCACAATTCATACAAAAAATATGGTCCAATTAACATTGCGATGTCCTAGGACTGGACCATATACTCCAGCTCCGCATTACATCAGAGTAATCCATGGAGTACCCACAGTCCAATAAACATCGTGTAGTGATTACAATCGTTAAAAAGGAGCAATGATTGACTTACAATATGTTCGTGCAGAAACATGAGTTCGTCCATTTCTGCATTACAGTGGAGTATAATGGTAAGTACTCCAGTGGACCACATGATCCAACGATTTTTGCAGTGTAATTAAAAAAATTCCCTTCCCACGCCCACCAAAGATTAAGCACAAACCGTTCTTGAATTGAAACAGAAAAATGTTAAATCAACCACAAATCGTTCTCGAAGCGTGAGAACGAAAATTTTTAAATCAAGCCCAAGTAGTGCTTGAAATGAGCACAGAAGGTTCACACATCAATACCAAACTGGTCACAAAATACGAACGGTGTGCTTGGAAAAACTGTTCTCAAAACAAGCCCATCGGCCACGAGTTAGGAAAAAACGTACATAATAGACTTTTGTCAACGAATGTTCTTAATTTTGAACTTGTTTCTTTCGTTTCAGAACGATTTTTTTTTCTGAGTGTAGTCATAACTATACTAAATACTTAACCATATCTATTTGCATCAAGTCTTACTCTAAAAAATGTGATAATAATAATAAGTATTATTATGATTAGTCGTCGATGCACTACGACCTCTATTTAGATCTATAGTGCTGCGACCTTTATTTAGATCTGTATGTGGAGGCTTTCAATGAATTCAAGTACCTCTTCAGGCTTTTTACTTCATATCACGAATGTATTAAGAGTCAGGCCACCTAGATGAGAGAGCCTCTACCTAACAAGGGCGACGCATTCACAGAGAACGTGAACCGACATTTTATCCTTCAGCTTACAAAAGCGACAGATTTCTGTATCGGTTAGATTTAACTTACTTAGGTGATATCGTAGACTACAGTGTCCCGTTTAGTACCCAGTTAGAGTTTGTAGGTCCTTTCTGCTTAGATTAATGAGATTGGCTGATATTTTCGTTGCTGTGAGTATACACAATTTGGCCTCTCTTTGCCATGGGCATTTAATCCAGTGTTGTCTGAACTGCTTTGTTTCCCAGTTACTTATGGTTTCTGACTGAAAAATAGTGGTATAGATTTCTTGAAGTTCGGCTCATAGACGCTAGCTACCGATTTTCCGTATCCAAATTTTGATCCATCCGTTAACCAGACCTCTGAGTTTCCCAGAGTTCTGCCTCAAATTCCTTGAAATTCTAAGCGTAGGGGCCATTTCAAATATAGATTGTATTATGAAAATCTATAAAATTGTTATATACCACTTTTGCTCGTGACTGACTGTATACGAAATGCAGTAAACACTGAAGCTGATTAAATTTTTAATTAAGAAAACGGTATAATTGCTAATACATGGGGTAAAACGATATGATGACGTGTTCTTTCCGGGAAGTAATGTTACTCTGTTTCAAAAAATTACGAAATTCGCATTTTTATCAACTTAATTTCAAGGAAAAAACGTTTTTTTTGTCGTTCTAATTAGTTTTACAATATATAAAACTCAAGCATCTCTTTACGGATTTTTAACGTGGCGGATCCCATGGTATATGTTCTAAAGCAAAAGCAAAACTTGTTTCTAGACCGATTCCAGTTTGTCGCAATTAATATGTTAACACAGATTTCAGATTATCGAAGCATATTCCCAAATAGGCCTGACAGATGATATAAAAAAAAAGAGTTTTAGTAAAAGATAGGCCCTTGAATTCTTGAAAGCGACCTTTAACAAAAGCCAAAGTACCTTTATGTAGCTTTACTCACGCAGGATTCAATATGTAATTTAATATTCAATTTAGGATCCATTGTTAATTGCGAATCGTACTCATATGAATAAATGGATTTCTTCGTAAAACCGAAGTGTCAGTTTCGGTAGGTTTAGTGATACGACGTAAAGAGCAATTGGCATAGCTTTGGAATATTGTTGAGTTTAGCTTTTCCTCTATAATTTATGATACATGATCCTACTTTTATTAATATGAATGACTCCTCCCACTTCTTGGACAATTGCCCTTGCTTCAGGGACTCACTAATCAAACAGCCAAGACCTCGATATACAAGTTGAGCGCAAGCTTACAAGACAATGGGGTTCGCTAGTGTAGGACAGCTTCTTAATATGTTATTTCATTATTTAGGCGCTTTAGTTCTTTAACAGGGCGAGAAGTTGATGCAGTTACAGTCGAGGTTAAGGATATGTACATATATTAAGAAATCTGACATACATATACTATATTGTTAAAATGAGATATACTTCATCAATATCCTCAGATTGACTGTGAGAATCCAAATAATTATTTATTTTTTTTTACACTTCTTTGTACAAGTAGGACTAAGTCTTTTAGGTAGTACATCGATCAGTGCACAATTCTTGCGTTATGATATATGTACGTGGATGATATACATCATCAGGCACTGCAAAGGGATTGCATAGATTTGCGAAAAAAAATGGATGAATCGTCTGTAAAACCGTTGTTTTTTGAAAGATACCATCTTATAGATAGGCCATTTAGACACTCGTAGAAGATAGCGCGATAAGAAGTTGGGACTAGTAGACTCCAAGACTCACACGGAAGATTGAAGTCGACAAGTTCAAGCACATAATCAGAGGACTTGGTCATACAGAAGACGCTATTGAGGAAGATTGTGGTGGAGCTCAACATTCTCGTATTCAACAAAGTGCACTTCCTCGCAGAAAACCTAGGAATTAAAATTCATCCACCACTTATGGCCACTGCGTATTTTCTAAAAATTTCAAATAAATTCGATAAAACATCGACTATTAGATACTGTTGGGTTTAACCAAGTTTCGGTAAATACCAATACGTCATAACATATGTCATATTACTTGGTGTTCAACCTCCCAACGTTTTTACAATATATAACGAATATCAAGTTATTTAAGTCATTTGTTTACATTTTAACATGGTAGTTTTTTTTATGACGTCATGTATCCGACTTTGCCGTCTAAAGCCGGAGTCATTGGTGCCGTATGTCGTATCGCTGTAGTCGTATCCCTAACGTAATCAGCTGTTTATCGTTACGACGGTAAACCAAAACCCAATTGGTTGGCTACGATACGGTTACGACCTTAGCGGTACCAATAATCGATTGCATTGATTCTCATAAGTTTGGTCGAATCAGCTGTTAAAAGGATACCGATACGGTTACCGATAAAGCACCAATGTCTCCAGCTTAACTGCTGAGTCTTTAGCATTTTGATTCATGGTAAAAAAATACCACGTGACCAACTTCCCATATATGTATGTATATACATGTATATAGCATCATACAGATTTACAATCATATTGACCGTGTTTTTTTACATGTACTATATACATCTACATTTGCGGGTAAAAAAACGCTTATCATCACTTAGATAATGTTTAGGATACCTATCTAGCGGCAGTGGCTACAGAACGGGTTGTAACGAATAGTGGAGACACGCACCTCTGTTGGCCATAGTGTATAACCTATAGCTGAATCGGTTGCGGTGAAGAGTGGACAGACACCATTTGTAGAGGTTAAACTATTGTAGAGGTAAAACATAGACACACATATTTCAGTTGCATCTGCGTATAATGCGTATTAGAATTTAGGACTACATACTAATTTTCTGCGCAGCGATTTCAGAAGAGTAGATAACGCTTAGCAGTCGATATAAATTTTAAGCGTATATGTATATAGATGTGGAAAAAAACACAGCTATTATATATCTAAATATTCATCGACGCTTTCATGCCTACTCGCAGTTGTAAAAGTCTTGCTAACTTGTTTGACTTAAGACGTGATCTTTACTTTTGTGACAAAAAAAAAAAAAAAAAAATACAACACAAAATATAAAAATATTTACACAACTTATCCTACCCGCTTCATTGCCTGCCATGTATTCGATAGGAGTGTACAGGGTATGTCAGGTAATTGGGAGGTTTAACTACATAGTCGTATATGCTTTTGGCTGATTCACCTTGAAATGGGATGTATCCATTTAAGACAAATTAAATCCAAAAATAACGGTATTGCAAGGTTTTTTGTGCTGGTGGCAAATGGATTCGAACTCGATTCTTATGTTAGAACCATCTAGGATCGCATTCACTTTTTGAGCAAAGGTTAAAGTATCGATGCGTTTTTATGGAAACAGAGTTTTTTATAATCTTAGCACTCTCAATGTAAAGAAAAGACCTCTGCTACGCTTTGAGTTTGTAAGAAAACAAATTGTTTTAACAGGGATTCCCAGTACGAAAGAAGATCAATGTTGTGCTTGGCACAATGCTGGTGAAGAAGAGCTAATCAACTTCATTTTTTCTTGACGCTGGTTCGAGAATGAATTTGACATTTTTTCAATATAACCAAAATCAACCACTTGATTCTTAGATCTGTTACTATTTTTTGGGCATATCTGCCATTTATTGAAATTGTAAAGTGCAAAGACTAATTGGGAATTTGAAACACCATATTGCATTTTTTTCTAGCTTTACAACACTTATCATTCAGAATGATATCAGGACCCTTAAGGAATTAGCTGCGTATATTTTCGATATAATTTCCATTTATTTTGAGACTTTTTTTTATCTTTTTGGAATGCCAATTGTGAAATTGTGGAACAAGTTCGGTTCTTAATAGAGACCAATTCGGATATATGCGAGGTAACATCGAGGGTCTACCCCAAACTCGTTTCGGATTGCATTGGGGTTCAAAAGGGTATGGCAGAAAATTAAATTTAAGCTGCGATGTTAATATATAAACATAACATTTACCTGTATTGATGTGCTCTTTTTATAATCATCGAGTGAAGCAAGCAAGAATAGCATTTCATATATTCGAGAAGCTCAATAAACTATGGCCCAAGGTAAAACATACAACATATGGACCCGACGTTGCGTTGTTTCAAAAGGATACCGAAAAGATTTTTAGAGATCATAAAATTAAGCCCGGAAACAGTTTCCGAAACCAATCTAAAGTAATAACGAAAGCAATCACGATTCCGAAAATAATTCAGACAATTTCAAAATAGTCCTAAAATCGAAAAAGTTCCGAAAACACCCAAATTGATTCCTTAGTTGTTGCGAAATAATATCGAAACAGTCCTTAAATATTTTCGACATGACCTCGAAGAAGTCCCAAAGTTGTTCGGAAATGGTCCTGAAAATAGTTTCGAAATGGTTCAAATAAAGTCTCGATATGGTCTCCAAATAACCCCAAATGGTCTACATATAATCTCTAAGTTAATATCATGACAATATCGAAATAGTGATAATATTCATCCGACATAATAAACGAAAAGTTTCCAATGTAGTTCCGAAATAGTCCCACAATGACTCAATGATACTGATATAATTCCTAAATAATCCCGAAAAGGTTACGAAAAGTATAGCGTAATTATAACTGTTCCTTTGACTTTTTTGTGTAACTGCTTTTTTAAAGTTTGACTAAAAAATAATAACAGTTTCATCTAATAAAAATACCTGGCATAGTCTGTCTAACGTAGTAGTAGCAGTGTCATTGTAGTAGTAAGAGTAATTCCAAGTAGTATTTGCATAGTTGGTGATATAATCACAACAAAAATTACTAAAATTTTTATTGGCTTCACACTTTTCTGAGTTGAAATCTAAATTGAGGTTATTATAGTTATTATGATATAATTGTTAACAGCACTGTAGCCAAATTCATATAAACACCCTGTACCAAATGCCAAAAGTGTACGGTACCATTGTACTCAAATTACCGTTTATGATCGTTTATAAAATTGGGTGGTTCTGGTCGTCATAGAGCGACTCTTTTGCTGCCGCGAAGGACAGAAATGAGCCATTCGATAACTTCCCTCCTGATAAGGCGTCATTCATCTCTCACTGTCAAATGGTCTAGTAAAGTAGGGTATCTGCTACACATCCAGCAAAGAATAACCTCTTTTGGAATTAAAAAAAAAAATGTTATAATATCTAAAAACGTGCCAATAATTGTTCTTAACGAGCGCGCTGACAGCTAATTGAAAATACATATTTTATGCTTGGTGGGTACTAACTTGAAAGAGGAATAAGAGTGGGAAAATGGCAAATGAGCTAAAATTCCATAGCTGCAGACGTCCCATCTAATTTTGTATTTGCATATTTGCAATTCCACATTTACTTTTTTCCCACAGGTTTAAGTCTAAAAATACGAAGCGCAGGGAAGAAAGTGTATTTTTATATGCCGTGCAACGTACGCATAAGAGAGCCAGACAAATATGTACGTTCGCAACCTCAAGTGACAGAAAAAGTGGAATAGAAAAGAATTAAATAAACTTGCGTTTGGTCCAAGTGTTGTGAACTAAATATCTCCAATGCAATAAAAATGAAATGGTAAAAGCAAAACTATGCACAGCTTTAATTGTAAAAAATGTATTCCAAAATAAACATGATGTGATAAATATCTTCAATTTGTTTTTGTTTATAATTCATAACGGTGATATAAGCCAATTATGCATACATACTGTGTATACACACTGTACGTAAACAAATCAATCATCATTTACACATGTACATACAAGGCAGCAGAGAGATACTCACCATCAGCCGAAATAGTACTCACATATACACACGCATATGGCTATGGGAGAGACTATAAATTACAAATATACATGTACATACATGGCTGGTAACCAAGCATGAAGTTCACGAAGTTACTAGACCTTAGGAGAAATGTGTGGACGAGGCAACAGAGAGTATAAAAGCAGCGAAAGCTGAGTAGTCAGTAAGCAGTTTCGATTTAAGCACGCTATTGGTTGTGAAGTACAAGTGTTATTGTGAAGTAATTTCAAAGTAGTCTAAAAAACCATTTTGCATTATTGAATATTGGAGTTATTTATTCAACAGTTTAGCGATTCGAACGTTAGCAGAAGGTTTGGAATAAGCGGAGTTTCCCTAAATTCGTTACAATACTTTAATTGACAAAACGATAAGTCGAAAATACGCCAATAAACAACCGATAGCAAACTCATCGATATCACGCTCATAATCTGTCGATAACGGCTGTTATTCATATAAAACCTTGAATACTTCGATAACACGCCGGAACTTGCCGATAATGGTTCGTTTTCGATAAAAAATCGATAGTACTTCGCTAAAAGTCCGATAACTTGTCATTATCGGTTGTTAAGTGTAACAAGCCAATGAAGCTCTTCTTAAATAGTCTCAAAATTATACCGAAACGGTCTAAAAATCACAGCAAAATGGTTCCGAAAAAAATTTCAGTCATTCCAAAGAGATACCAAACTACTTAAACCCAAACCAGTAAAAAAAAATAGTCCGAAAAGATTCCCAACAGATCCTTTAGGAATTAGACATCAATACGGAAGAAGAACAATTAAGGCGAATAATCTCGCACGGCACAACATTTAAAAGTGTGTTAGAGTGTAAACAATCCCAAGAAATAATCGGGATAAAGCAAAGCATACAACTGTATTGGGTCTCAGGGTATATGGGAATAGCTACAAGGGCGCATTCCTCGAAGCTTGTACCGTAAACGTCCCAAAAAGATTGAGTGACATTTAGAGAAGGAGAACCAAAGCCGGTGCTGTAAAGTGTTAGTCATGTGCACAACCCTACATGTCTGATAACCTTACTATTATCATTAAAAAGAGGGGACTGTAGGCTCATAACGAATATTCTGACTATATACTGCCTTCTGGAGTCACATACCTTAAAATAAGTTTGTGGCAGATGTAGGAAATGTGGATTGGTGGAGGACGCGATCGAAGCATCTGGAAGCAGCGAGTGGCACAGGTCAGCTCAGCAAGCGTTGGGCGAACACCAACTCTTGCAGGGTAGCAAGATCCTTCTGGCCAGTAGTGGATGGCAGGAAGTCTGCCTAAATGATTGAGTTGTCTAAGGCACGTCTATCAATGATCATTGGGGCTTTGACAGAACACGGTCCAATAACGAGGGAGAGGAAGAAAGAGACGCAGAGAGAAAAGGAGTCAAAATATCAGAAAAGAAGAAGAGGGAAAGCGTGAGGGCAGGGGAGGGGAATGGACATTAAGAGCTAAACATGTCTTAAAATTCATGTAGATATACCAAAATTACCATTGTGTTTCTTCCTTTAAATGGTTAAATGAGACGCTCCGATATTAGAGCAATTTTAATGAAAATAGCAAGCATAACCTCCATAAAACAGCAATAAACGGGATTTTATGATTTCAATTGTTTTGTTTATTGGTTAATTAATAGTCTAATGAAATCGGTAAGACCTACATAGGTTCGGTTTGTTTTTTTGTTTAAGGAAAACTTTAACTCTGGCTTGAAAAAAAATTCTAATCAAAGACTGTCGAGATAAAAACGATAACGCATTTTTGTGTCATATTCGCGTATTTATGAGCTCAACACATAAATATCTAAACGCTACTACCAATTACCACTTATTTGCTGGATTAGTTACTTATATAGACAAACACATTATACATAAATAGATAACAAAAAAAAAAACTTAACTCGTTTGGTCGAAAATAGTTGCAAATGCGAAATGAAAACAATTAGTCAGTCAAATTTAGTGACTTGCTATCTAACATCCATATCGGCTAAAACTGTACAAATCTATAAATTAAGACGAGTATTTTTGTACCATACAAGTAATCCCACACAAAGTACAAATCTATATACATACATACATATAGGTGTACTTCTATATTAATTATACTCAACTGAGCAGAGCTCACAGAGTATATTAATTTTGTTCGCATAACGGTACTCCGTAACGGCATAAACTAATCGATATAGATATAGACTTCTATATATCAAAATGATCTGGGCGAAAAAATAAATTCATTTAGCCATGTCCGTCCGTCTGTCCGTGAACACGATAACTTGAGTAAATTTTGAGGTATCTTAATGAAATTTGGTATGCAAGTTCCTGGGCACTCACCTCAGATCGCTATTTAAAATGAACGAAATCGGACTATAACCACGCCCACTTTTTCGATATAGAAAATTTCGAAAAAGTGCGATAATTCATTACCAAAGACGTATAAAGCGATGAAACTTGGCAGGTGGGTTGACCTTATGACGCAGAATAGAAAATTAGTAAAATGTTGAACAATGGGCGTGGCACCGCCCACATTTAATACGAGGTAATTTACAAATTTTGCAAGCTGTAATTTGGCAGTCGTTGAAGATATCATGATGAAATTTGGCAGGAACGTTACTCCTATTACTATATGTGTGCAAGATTAAACTCTAGTGATATGTTGCAAAAAAATACAAAAATAAAAGAAAATTTTAAAATGGGCGAGGCTCCGCCCTTTTTCATTTAATTTGTCTAGAATACTTTTATGCCATAAGTCGAACAAAAATACACCAATCCTTGTGAAATTTATGCCCCTATTACCGTTTACAACTCAACTCTGGTTGGGTTGAAATTTCGCAATTTGGTATTACAGATTACAACTCAACCTGTCAAAAAAAATTTCGGTTGAGTTGTCTAGCCTTACAACTTTTTGTGGCATTGCGGTTTACAACCTTGTGTTGGTGTAGTTGTCAAAGACGTCAAAATCTTACAACTGCTTATTAGCAGTTGTCTCATACAATTTTGCAGTTGTTTTGAAAAAAATGTTACGTTTTAGAAGACGGTTCACCACCTAATTTTTAACAAAAATTTTCAAGGTCAAAAGACACGTTTCGACCTCCGATTTAAGAATCCGAAAACAAAAATTGTAATTCTTTACGACAGCATGACACTGCTAATACGCGTCCAAAAATATCGAGAGAGGTTCCAAAAGACGCGTATTAATCTCGAGAACCGAAGGCGGAAAATAAACATTTTATCTCTGTCCGGAGATATTTTCAGTTGAAGTTGGCGATTTTCATGTGGTTGTTGTAATGTTGTTGTCTTTTTTCGGTTTGTGTTTAATATCTTTTGAACGAGTTAAAATTTGTATTTTCCGCCTTCGGATTATTAATACTGATGTCAAGACGCGTCGTTTAATACCTCTCTCGATATTTTTGGACACGTATTAGCAGTGTCATACTGTCGTAAAGAATTACCACAAAAATTAATTCTAAATAAAATCTAATTTCATGTGGTTGTTGTGTTTTGCCAGATTTTTTGTACACAGCAATGCAGAAAGGTGGTGGACCCAACCAGGATTATTTTTACGAATCGCGGCCGAAGGCCGCCAACGCAGAAAGATGTTCTGTGCAAAAAAACTGTGGACCGGGCCTCATATTTCGGACCCTCTCGGGCCATTTTGTGGGTCTTTGTAAATATCTTTAGAAAGAAATAAAATTTTCGCTTTCGAATCCTAAAAACGGAGATGGAAACCCGTCTTTTGATACCACCTTTGATAAGAGTTAGATGGTGCACGGGCTTATAAAACGTTACCAAAAAAAAAACAAAAAATTTAAAGCCGGTAGTTAAACCTTTTTTAATCAAACAATAATCAACAATTTTGTACACATTTCTAGAAAAACCAACGTTTAAACGAATTACATTGAATAACTTTTTGACTTTATGTAGCGACATTCCATAGTTGGACGAGGCTGGTCGCAGTTCGGATGCAGCCAAAATAGGTGAAATTATGCGAGTACCATTGATACTAATCCCTACTCCTGGGAATCCTATTTGAGTAAAATACAGTTTTTTCTGTTAGGGTTTTAATCTACTTCGCACAAATACGCTCCTCAATTATATCTAAAAACCAGTCCAACACCAAAATCATTTCCACAGCATATTTGATAGCTGCCGTCAGCAAGGAATCGGAGTGTGGCGCATAATTTTAAAATACGAACGCGTATGCGGAAATGGTCCTTAATTTTGTTTAGCACTGAGTAAAATGCTTCCTTTCCAATCTGCAAAATAACTTCATATGAAGCTAATTATTTGCCACTTAAACATTTTCTTACTTGGTGCTTGGTAGTTCCAAGGAATTGGAATGATCACGCGAATGTTTTCCGTATTCGCAACATGTCAATAACCAACATTTTCGCCATTATAAAATAGATTTCATATAACATTAATAAAAAAATCACATTTGAAAATGCTTAAATTTCTGCCACAAATTGATCAGCTGTTCATTTATCTGTCAAATCATCACTTTCTTAGCTTGGCAGCACCAATTCAACTTCAACTGAAATAAGTTGTAATTCGTAATACCAAACAGGAGTTGAGTTGTCTGAAAGTTGAGTTGTTTTAATTACAACCCAACCAAGTTGAGTTGTGTACCGTAATAGGCCCTTTAGTAACGACATAGCTTCTATGACGATAACTGTTTTCTGTGAAAATGGGTGAAATCGGTTGAAGCCAAGCCCAGTTTTTATACACAGTCGACCGTCTATCCTTCCGCTCGGCCGTTAACACAATAACTTGAGCAAAAATCGATATATCTTTACTAAACTTACTTCACGTATTTATCTGAACTCACTTTATCTTGTATTAAAAATGGGCGAAATCCGACTATGACCACGCCCACTTTTTCGATATCGAAAATTAAAAAAAATGAAAAAAAAAATGCCATAATTCTATACCAAACACGAAAAAAGGGACGAAACATTGCGATTGGATTGGTTTTTTGACGCAAAATATAACTTTAGAAAAAACTTTGTAAAATGGGTAGAAGAAAATGAAAGAGTTCTGCAGGGCGAAATCAAAATCCCTTGGAATCATGGCAGGAATACTTTTCGTGGTATTACATATATAAATAAATTAGCGGTACCCGACAGATGGTGTTCTGGGTCACCCTGGTCCACATTTTGGTCGATATCTCGAAAACGCCTTCACATATACAACTAAGGGCCACTCCCTTTTAAAACCCTCCATAATACCTTTAATTTGATATCCAGTTCGTACAAACACATTCTAGAGCCACCCCTGGTCCACTTTTATAGCGATATCCCTAAATGGCGTCCACCTATAGAACTATGGCCCACTACCTTTTAAAATACTCTTTAATACCTTCCATGTCATACAAACACATTCCAGGGTTAACTTAGGTTCATTTTCCTACAAGGTGATTTTCCCTTATTTTGTCTCCAAAGCTCTCAGCTCAGTATGTAATGTTCGATTACACCCGAACTTAGCCTTCCTTACTTGTTTTGTTTCTGTTTGATCTGATGTTTACATTATTTAACTGGTAGTAGAAAATGTCTAATCATTCATATAAAATTTGCTCACAAAAATCATTAATGCTATTGCTACAAATTTTTATTAATTATTGAGCTACTTTGCCTTATAATTGCATACTTTTATTGCCAATCATATTTAGTTCTTGGTAAATGTAATAAACAACTTTATACAAAAAGTTGCCTACCAAAGTAGTTGAGGTTTGAATGGACAATATATAGCGATTATCATTATTCGAACAACGCCAGATTATCAGTGGTCGAGCACTTTCCTCTGTTTCATTTGTTGTTATTGTAGCGATAAAGAGAAGTGTTTTCGATGTTCCTTTGTCGAGTGTAGATCCGGTACGTTCCGGTAATAAGCACCATTAAGGTGCAAGCCCGACCATCTCGGTAACGATTTAATATGACCATATTGAACCTTCTAGGTGGTCATCCCGCCCCCTGCCCCCTAGTTCCATGAGAAACTTGGGGTGGCCAGCGCCTCGGCTGATAAATAAACAGGATTTACCAGGGGTAGGCGGGGTTGACAATTGTTTTGGACAAGCTATAAATTGCGCTGAAACTAGTTGAAACATTTGGGTATTCTAGTCGCCTCTTACGACAAGCATACCTGCCGCAGGTATATTCCGAGCCCCCTAACCCGTTGGGCGTTGGTTGGATAAGCTAGCTTTTTATATGGATATGCATAGTGCAAGTTTGCCACGAGCTTTAACAGTCTAAGTGCCGTGCATAACAAAACAGACCAGTTTGTGCAAGCGATTACCCCAGCAAGATTTTCATGCCAAAGGTTCTGTGTATGCTTGGACGCAGGACATTTGTTATTTTAATAACTCAACCGTCTTCTAGAGTTTGACATAATTGCTTCACCAAAACCATTTGAAGAGTAAAATCGAACATTCCTTTAGTAAGAAAGAAACAAAAAAAATGTAATTTACTTAGTAACTTTATCGCTTTGCTGATAATGTTATCAGTATAAAATTAAATAAACTACAAATATTTTATGAGGAGATAAAAAATTGCCAAGTAAAAGACATGGAAATAGTAATCGTAGAAATAAATAATGGCTTAAAGCAAACTTTATGCAGAAGTATAATACATATCTACAAGCGTATTTGCTACATACATAAGTGTGTATGTACATTAGAGTGACCTGAAAAAATAAACGAAAAGTGTTGAGGCTCTAGGCTTATGATATAGTTTTTACACATAGTAGCCGTGTTTTTTATTACACGTATATACGTCTACGATTGCGGGTAAAAAAAACGCCTATGCTCACTTAGATAATGTTTAGGAGATCCATCTAGTGGCATTGGTTAAATAACTAGCTACAGAACGGGTTGTACCGAAAAGCGGAGACACAAACCTCTGGTGGCTATAGTGTATAACCCATAGCTGAATCGGTTGCGGTGAATAGTGGGCACACACCATTTGTAGAGGTAATACATAGAGGCAGTGTAGAAATGAAACAGACACATATATCAGTTACATCTGAGTATAATGCGTATTAAAATTTCTGCGCTGCAATTTCAGAAGTATAGATAAAGTTTAACGCTTAGCAGTCCAT
The DNA here is from genome assembly GCF_040869045.1 of Eurosta solidaginis. NCBI lineage: Eukaryota > Metazoa > Arthropoda > Insecta > Diptera > Tephritidae > Eurosta > Eurosta solidaginis. The sequence goes on along the minus strand of NC_090323.1, from coordinate 201,495,697 downwards.
ATGAAGTTTAAGTGAATACGTATATAGATGTAAAACAAAAACACAGTTATGTTAGTACTCATTTAAAATACCCATCAAAAGTATCAAAGCATCGGTGCTTACCTAAACCTAAATAATAAGCTAAGCAAAATATTAACATGAGCTTAAAGTTTTAAACTGATCGATGAAAAAACAGCAGTGTTTTTTAAAACATATATATACATCTGCACTTAAACATTGAAATAGGTATATAAAATCAGTACTTCCAAGTTTCATTATGTCGTTTATACGACTTTTTTAATGCTTAACCGTACCTAATTAAAAAACGAAATGCCAACATAAAAGGAATCATCCGCTCGCAAGGAGCCATGTGCAACAACAACGATTTGAGCCAGATAAATCAACATAGAACCTGGCTCAATTTCTGACCCATATAATTTGTTAGTTTCTTGTCTTTAGTTTGGCCACTCTGCGTTAATAAACCTACTTTTTCAAAAATAGATGTCGCCGGAAATGTAGATGTATATACATGTAAAAAAGCCACGGCTTATACTGTATAATAACACAAAAGGACAACATTTTTTTAAATAACTTTCTTCAAGTTAAAAGCCCGGAAATGTAGGCGTGAGAAGAGATAGCAAAATCAAAGACAATCACCCCTATTATGGTTGTCAATAGTGAGAAAATTAGTGTCGACGCTCATGAATTGGTACGGCTTTGTCAAAGTCGATAACTATTGACGGGTGTTGATGATTTTTTGCTATCGGATAAGTTGTATTGACGTGACGCAAAATTTGTCAACATTAGAGTTGTGTTTTTTCGTTCATTTCAGAGATTCGGTTCTTTCGTTCTTTTTCTGATGAACGAACAAGTTGTTCTTTTTGTTCATCTGTTCTTTTGTTTTTTCAAGCAAATTTGTTCACTGATGCTCGCACCCGCGAAAAAAGCCAACAAGTATAGATGGGGGTGTGTATGCAGCAATGCTTTGTGTAGGTATATTTAAATGTGTTATGAATAAATAAGTTATTATATATATAATAATTAACTTCAAAAAAGTTACAAATTTCGGAAGATCCAGGAAATTGAAAGAGTACAGACACAAATTGTAAAAATGAACTTTTCAAGTTTAATAAATGTAATAATTAGTTTCTTACAAAAGATGTTTTTCATAAATAGTCCATACATATATTGTTGTAACAGTGCCACACACTAAGTTGACCACACATATCTTTAGTATAAGTGGCATCATCGACATTCGTGCTCACTGTGAATTTCTGCGTATGTATGTATGAATTTACAATGTTCGCGAACGAGAAGAGAGAAAGAATAACATTAGATAAAACGAACTAAAAGAACAAACGAACTAAAAGAACAAACAGAACAGAAATCGAAGATCTTGTTCACTTGTTCAGTTGAGAAACCCGGTCAATTGAACAAGTTCAGAACAAAACGATACAACTCTATTCAACATAGATTTTGGGGACGACAAGCGCTGCAATACGAAATTCGGCTATTAAAAAATGGTAAAATACGCCTTATTTATTCTTATAAATGAAATTGTTCCGAATCGGTCCCGAAATAGTCTCGAAATGATTCTGAAGTTGTCCTGTAACGAGTATGATTCAAAAGATATATGCGACTTTGTTCATGCTTTCGCTAGCTGTCCTTTTCCACCATTTGATGTTTGAACAGATGGTTGACAAGCACACATACAATCTGCCTTTTTTTGACGAAATTTAGTTTGATTTAACGACTTTATTTTGTAAGAAGTATATGTAAAACAATTACGCCTTGGTAAAGTTACGCGAACTATGTAAGTTTTAACTATGTCAGATCTTTCGTTTTTTATGGTCACTCTAATGTGTATACAGTGATAAATGAAAAAATAGCACTGAAATTCAAAAATTATGATAGCTACTTTGCCTTTAGATAAACTGTACTTCAAATATCTTATATATTATTTCTAATTATTGTTTTTATGTTCGGATCCCTTTTTCGCTCTTATTTGGAATCCAAATCTATAAATAAAGTTTTGGTTGTAATGATGGAGATTTGGGCTATTAGCGAGCTTTGGGCAATCTTGGTCGTAGTGCTTTTGTTTAGCTATATTTTATTAAAATAATTTGTTAAAAGTAAACGATTGTGAGCACACAAAGAAATGTATTTTTACTATGACACTATTGTGAATATTTGCACTGCATTACCGGCAGTTGCTATTGTACGCTAGATGGCAGCGCAAGGTGTACGTTTTAACTGATTGACGGCAGTTGCTATTATACGCTAGATGACAGTGAAAGCTGTAAGTTAATAGAACAGCTGATTTCTGTTGATATTTGATAAGAGACTTTTAGATGGGTTGCGCAAGATGCGCACGGGTACGGCTCATTATCTTTAAGACAAATCACAAAAATTAAAAAACATCACAAAACAAAAAAATGGTACACAAAGTTTACAAAATATAATTAAACAACAAAAAATGTTCATTTAAATTTCGAACTGCTTAAGAAACATTTCAATGAGCAGTTTTCGGACTTAAGGTCAAAGCTGGTGAAACTTTTTTGTCGTATGATGCATGTGGATGAATAAATTTTTTTTTAATGACAGACAATTGTTTTTGTTTTTATCGGCCTATTGATAAATGATTCAGGTTCGATTCGAGCTCAAGGCCAGAACAATAATTTTTTTCTAATGATAATTATTGTTATTTTTTAATTTTTCTAAATTTGAAAAATTGTATTTTGTTTTTGGAATAGTAAGTAGAAAATTTTTCAGCCAACCTGCCATAGCTGCGCACTTACTATTCCAAAAACAAAATACAATTTTTCAAATTTAGAAAAATAACAATAATTATCATTAGAAAAAAATTATTGTTCTGGCCTTGAGCTCGAATCGAACCTGAATCATTTATCAATAGGCCGATAAAAACAAAAACAATTGTTAATAAACCATGAGCACCTGGAATGTCAGACAAAGTAATTGACAATAAACAAAAAATCCAGCATTATCAGTGATTTGCACCAGATGGCGCAACACTGAATAAATATAGTTGGTAAAAAGGAATAGAAGTAGCAAATTTGCCAGTCAAACAAACCACCGCTGTATAGCTAAATGGTTAGCGCAGCATGCCTAAAGCGTACTGATGATGAAGGCTTAGCACCCTTCGAAATGGATCTATCTGCGCAGCTATGGCAGGTTGTCTGAAAAATTTTCTACTTACTATTCCAAAAACAAAATACAATTTTTCAAATTTAGAAAAATTAAAAAATAACAATAATTATCATGACAGACAATTTCGAAAACTCATTATTCATAAAAATACAAAATGTATATAAAGCTTTTTAAAATGTCCTTTCATACAAATTTTGAATTTAAGACATGAGTTGATCTTCGTTTCTAAAATCTCAATGACAGTTTCCAGCGATTTGTTGGCTTTATTGAAAACAGTACAAATCCGCCGTCTCAACTGGAACTATATTTTAAGTTAAAAAAAATAAACACACAAAAAAACCCAATGCCATTCTCAAATTTCTTTGACCACAACTGTATGTACATATATAAATATGTAATTAATTAAGTCTGAACAAGGGCAAAAATTCTGAACCTGATAGCTTAAGCTTCTCTCTGACAATTTATTTTTTGCAACAAAGTGTTGATAAGCTTTTAAGACTATTCGTCATCAAGTTAATAATACTTATATTTATAAAAGATTGAGCATGCGAGTAGGTTCACGAAGTCTTTGAATTTTTTATACTCTATTATTTTAGGTCAGCTTCGTGACTATCCGAGCGGATAGGCATTAACGTAACAAATCACGGTAGCTAAAGTTACTCAGGTTTTGTTCAGAATACGTAAAGTATTCAAGAAGTCAGCCGCATGAAGAAAAAGAGCTCAGAAAGTCCCTTAGAGACATTCACAAGAAGTCATCAGATTATTATGCCATAAATCGCCCGGCGACCCTAAAGTCGCAGATTAAGGAAAAAAACCTCCCTAGGCAGACGCGTGTCACTCCATCTCAAATTCGATCTGCATACTGTAACAGATCAAACTCTTAGTCTCTCTTTGGTTTAACCGTGTTGGAACAGCAAGTTTCCCTGTTAGAGGATATTGATGGCAATTTTTGAGTGTTCCCACCAATGGGGCGAAGCACTGCTACAACAACAACACTAACGCTGGCATATTACTACATACAAACTACAAATCAGATGAAGCGGCTCTGGGAGTGTCCGAGAGAAAAGCTTTTCGAAAGATTTATGGACCTCTACGCGTTGGCGAGTACCGAAGAAGAATTAACGATGAGCTGCACGAGCTCTACGCAACCATCAACATAGTCCAGCGAATTAAAACGGAGCGGCTGCGCTGGCTAGGCCATGTTATGCGAATGAGAGATGACGCTCCGGCCAAGAAAGTGTTTCTATCGGAACCCGCCTATGGAAGCAGAGGTAGAGGGTGACCTCCACTCCGCTGGAAGGTCCAGGTGGAAAACGATTTAAATTCCCTTGATGTGACCAAATGGCGCCAGTTGGGAGAGAAACCCGTGTAAACGGTTTAACGCCAATTAAGTAAGTAAGTGCCTCAAAGTATGAAAGAAATGTTTTTTTCTAAGAAGTCGAAAGTTTTTATGGATTCCACCAGATGTGATTTTAATGTAATAAAATAATTTAAAAAAAAAATTTTTAAGTTAAACGGTTTTATTGAAAACAATACTTACATGAAATAATAATAATACGAAAAGCTAGAAAATAATTAGGTAGGTCCTAGGTACTAGTCATCACACTCCTTATCAATCTATTGCGTTGATCAGACAATTAAATAAAAGCGTTGGGTGCGTCACGTATGTATTATGTGTTCCAAATATGGACCAAGTCAAATCGGACCACAAATACGATTTTTGTGAATATCTCGATCCTTGCGCCACCCAGCGGCGATTTTTTTGATAGGTCGCTTTCTATTCTTGTATGTATTATGTGTTCCAAGCATGAGCCAAGTCGGACCACAAATACGATTTTTGTGAATATCTCGATCCTTGCGCCACCTAGCGGCGATTTTTTTTTCATAAGTCGCTTTTTATTCTTGCATGTATTATGTGTTCCAACTTTGTAGCATTGTCATCGGGTTCTGAACTATATTCCAAGTTTCAAGCTAAGCTACGGGAAGTTACTTAAATTTCAATTACAAGATTCGTTCACAACGGCCGTGCGGCCTGCCTGTCAACTCAAGCTAAATAAAACCGTTTAAAAAATATGAAACTACTGTACGTTAGTGTGATAACAGCCCGAGAGCATGTTAAACAATAACCAAACCGAAGGAATAAATATAGGTAAACAAGCAAGTTAATAAAATGCGAAATCAATTGTAGAAGACATTGAAAGCAAAACAAACAATTGTTTAATAATTATATAGAGATAAAACATAAATATGCTAATAAAAAGAGAGGAAGAGAGAAGTATGAAATTTATAAGAATTGGTAGCTGAAGTGCTGCGCATTACTTGTTTAAGTGTAAATCAAAGAAAGGCAACGAAATACGTGTTGATGTGTGTGTGTGTGTGTGTGTGTGTGTGTATGGGGAAGTGGGTGGAATGGGTAGGGAATGTACGAGAATAAATCCAGATTAATTGCAATTGAGCTCTATTACCCTGGGATTGCACGAATATTGCTGTTGTTTATGCACATATACATACATATGTATATGAATGTATGTTTTTATGTAAAGATATTATTAGAAAAATATTTAGATTTCATATTGATTGATTACTATTTTGAGCACAAAACGATATATACATTAGGGTGGGTCGATTTGTATGGACGAAAGTTAACCGATATCGCGCCATCGATTTTTCGATAGGATTTGGGCTCAGGAAAAAAAGTGCCACTACGCATACCCAAAAAAAATAATTTTGGAGCCTGCGAAATTTCATTTTTTTGACTTTTTTTCGACTTTGCTTTTAAGGTTTTTTTCATGACCTACTAAAAAAATTTTCATTTGATTGTAAAATTTTCATGTATACCCTGTCCGACCAAAAAATGTCCGCAATAAAGGTTTTTTTATTTATTTATTTTTTTTTTCAAAAAACTGTTATCGACAACGTTTTTAGGTCGGACAGGGTATACTTGAAAATTTTATAATCAAATGAAATTTTTTTTTAGTAGGTCATGACAAAAAGCTTAAAAATCAGTCGAAAAAAGGAAAAAAATGAAATTTCGCAGGCTCGAAAATTATTTTTTGGGTATGCGTAGTGGAACTTTTTTTCCTGAGCTCAAATCCTATCGAAAAATCGATGGCGCGATATCGGTTATTAATCGACCCAGTCTAATATATATACATACATATGTATACAGAGAAACCTCTCCTAACGGACACCTCCCTTGGGCGGACATTTTTTCATGCACCATGTTTTAAGTGCATTTTTCAGAACAAATGCCCCTCTCTTATCCGGACACTCTCTCGGCCGGACGCGGAGTCATTTGCCATAAAATTAGACCAAAAACCTCTATTAGGCGGACGCGAACCTCTTGTCAACGGACAAAGAGATTTCGTTTCATAACAAATTAGAGAAAAACCTCTCTTGAGCAGACGCGAACTCCCCTTGAGCGGACAAAACTTTACATATGTACATAACAATGCAAAAAGTTCGTTACAATTATACTGACTTTTAAAAAACGTCGTAGTGCTTGTGTACACACATACGATGTGAGTAAATAAAAATAGGGGATTCCCGTGTTTGTTGAAAATATTTTTTAAGGCACATGCTTAGTTTGGTTTGCTCAGTTAATTGTGTTCAGTGAAAGTGAAAAGACGTAAAACAATGTCGTGGTCGAATGTGAGTTTGAAAGAAAAAATTGCAGTCTTAAACGGTAGTTAGGAAAACAATTTGTTCGCACGAGCATTAGCCAAAAGGTAAGTTTTACTAAAAAAAACCTCGTTCAAATTTATATTCGGAGTGTAAAAACAGTTTTCAATGAAAAAGAAAATCGACTTAATTATGTACAGAGTCCTTATATTATCTGTTTTAAGGTTCAAAATTGGAAGATATCCGAGCGAAATGGATGGATGGTAGCAATATTCAAAGTAGAAGGTCCTTTATGAAAGTAGATGGAAAAAAAAATTGACGAGATGTGTTACGAGTGGTTTTGTAGGGCCGAAGCCAAAATGTTCCAATATCCGGGCCAATAATTCAGGAAAAGGATAGAGGTATCGCTTTAAAACAGGGTGTCAATAATTTTGTAGCCTCTAACGGCTGGTTACAAAAATGGCGAACCAGACATAACATAACTTTTTGGTACATTTGTGGTGAAAGTGCTGCTGTTGATATGCAAGATGTCAAGCAAATTTCGAAAAACTACCATCAATGTTAATTGGATATGGGCCCAGGGATATTTATAACGCTGACGAGTCAGGCCTGTTCTTTAGAGCTTTGCCAAACAAAACGTTGGCTCTAGAAAATGAGGTACATATGTCGAGGAGGCAAACTTTCGAAAGAGTGCCTTGCTCTAAGTGGAATAATTATTTTTATTTTTGTTATTACTTTATATAAATGAAATATGTATGCATTGTCCGAAGTGCAATATTTATTTTTATTTTTGTTATTACTTTATATGAGATATGTATGCATGTCTATGAATTTTGGAATTAATAAACGCAAATCTTGTGTGAGCAATGTAATGAATATATTTTATTTAAATTAGCAATTGGTAAGCATTTAATTAGTTAAAAATTCAAAACTTCACAAAATAGTTACCCACTCCCATAACCGGACACCTCTCTTGGCCGGACAAAAATCAGCCGACGGTGAGTGTCCGCCCAAGGGAAGTTTCACTGTATACCAAAATGGGCATTTAAGAACTATTTTGTTAATGCTACAACGGTTATAACACACTGCGATAGTTTTATTGTATACTGGCTGCATTAAACTCGCTGCCTTCGACACAGCCACTTCAAGCCAACTTATATTAGAAATCGTTATACTCAAAATCTGTCAGATTTCGGGCATATTACCTTACATTAAAGAGAAAGGTCCAGCAGGTAGTGATGCCCATACGAAAGTTGGTAGTTGGTAAATCAACAATTGTGGTCAGAACCTAACGCTGTATCTGACAATGTAAGATTCGTCACACCAACGAATTGTTTACCTAGCAGTAATGACTGACAGTAAACTTATGAGTCAGAGAAAGGTCCAGCAAGTAAGGATGCACATGCAAGAGTTGCCCATACGTTAATTAAAAATTGTGGTCACAACACAAAGCTATGTCTGGCTATGTGAGACATGTCACACGAACCATTTGTTAACCTAATATTAATGTCTGATAGAAAAGCTATGAAAAGTTCATAAAAATGACTCACTTAGCATGAGTTCAAACATTGTGATTCATTGGCAATGATAATCAAAAGTGTTTAATGTAAATTTCACATCATACGAGTTTTTGCAGTTGTTGTTGTATTAACGATAGACACTTCCCGAAGGTTTTGGGGAGTGTTATCGATGTTGATGGTCCTTTGCTGGTATAGATACCGTACGTTCCGGTAACAAAGGGCTATCAAGGTACTAGCCCAATCATCTCGGGAACGATTAATATGACCACATTAAACCTTCTAGGCCATGGTGCTTCCCACCCTTAGTTCCATGAGGAACTTGGGGTCGCCAGAGCCTCGCCTGTTATATATGTATATGATACACACTTTCTTTAGAATATACCCGCGGTAGGTATGCCTGTCGAAAGAGGCGCCTATAATACCAAATAGATTCAAGGGGTTGTATAGCGTAACCCTTTCTAGGTGTTACCAGCGCAAAATAAAGCTTCTCCAACTCAATTGTCAACCTTACCTATCCGTGGCGATTCCTGTTTCATTAACAGCCGAGGCTCTGGCGACCACGAACTCCTCATGGATCTAGGGGGTGGGAGGGCGGAATGGCCTGGAAGGTCGCATGTGGGCATACCAAATCGTTACCGAGATGGTCGGGCTTGGTGCCGGAACGTACCGGATCTGCAACTCAGGTCCTTCGGGGAGCGTCCTTATCGCTACAAAAACAACCAATGAAATATTAAATTTTCTAAGCATCACTGAAACTGGAATTTCCAACGTTGTGGTTTCAAGTTTTGAAAGAACAAGTTTCCAATACCGAGAGTACTCCAATACTACACTTTACATTGTTTTATTATTTAACCTGTCTGACTGCAATAAATTACGATTAACACTGACAGCTCAAAGGGATTAGCCAAACGTTTTGGGAGGTTTGAGCACTCCAGCGGGTTAAGGGGCTTAGAATATTACCGCTGTAGATACACCTGGAAAAGGACCATGATATGATCTAAGAATTACTGACATGCATTACCCGATAAGCTTCAGTGTGACCCCATTTAACTTGTTTCGTCCCTCCCACAAATTGTCATCCTCCCAGCAGCTCCTTGCAGCAGGACTGCTACATATTCTCTTACTCCGGGAAGGTATCGAACCCAATCCGGGTCCGTCTCCTGACCCCGGTCCTGAGAAATGGTTTTGCTGCATTTGCCAGAAAAGAATCTTTTTAGGACGGTCATACTCTGTTCAGTGTGTCTCGTGCAAGGGATGGTTGCATCGGACAGGTTGTTCTGGGCTTGATCCCAAAACCCGACGTCCACGTAACTTTTATAAATCTTTTGTGGCTCCTTGCTGCTCACGCCCAAGGGCGTCCCGTAGTCTACGCCTAAGCGTATCCCCACTACCTTCCAGCAGCCTCGCTGCTCAGCAAGCCACAACAAGTACCCGCTGCTGCTCGCGCCCCACGGCGCCAACAACTCAAACAGCTGATACCACTCATAACTACTATCTTCGTAGTAGAGCTGGTAGCAATGCCGAGCATCAGCCCCTGCCCCCGTCTTCTTCTCCCCCCCTCTTTTCTGGCAGCAATCGTGCAGGTCAGGGAAACAGACTCTTAGTCCCTGCCTCCGTTTGCACCGTCTGCCAGCACAGAATATATAGGTTTGCGACATCCGCTCAATGCAGCTCCTGCCTTGGGTGGTGCCACTTTCCTAGATGTTCTGGTCTCCGCGACGGCAACCCCTCGACGGGTTTCATCGCGCCATGTTGCCAGGTCGCAAACCGAAATCATCCGGGTACCCCAATGCTTGCCCAAGGGCGCCCAGTCCCAAGGCCACAACAGCAATTGCGTCCTGGCCTTCCACAACCTAGGCGTAGTCACCCGTCACTTACCCCTAGAGTGGCGGCGTCACCCTCATGCACTTCAGAATTCTGCAGTTAAACTGTAATGGACTAACTGGGAAGATTACGGAGATAGTCGATTTCATGAAGCGGCACAACATCCGCATTGCTGCGATTCAAGAGACTAAACTCACAGCAAGATCTGCATTGCAGACCTGCTCTGGTTATAATGTCCACAGGAAAGACCGCCAGAGCGGAAATGGAGGCGGCCTCGCGTTTATTATACACCACTCTGTGCAATATTATATATTTGATCCTGGCATCGACCGCAGGGACAATGTCTTAGAACGTCAAAGCCTATCTGTCCGGTCAGGCGATGTAAATCTAGAAATCATCAACATCTACATCCCTCATGTCACCTGTTGCCCCAGTGGATACCACCCTAATATCGAAGCCTTACTCACTGGCAACAATCGCATTATCTTAGGCGATTTCAATGCCCATCACGACCTATGGCATTCCAACTTGCGGGCGGACAGTAGGGGTGAGATGTTGGCGGATCAAATAAACGAACCGACGTTCTGCACAATAAACGGAGACGCCCCCACACGTATGGTAGGAAGCTGTCATAGCTCGCCAGATATCTCAATCGTGAGCGCAGAACTCGTAAACTGCGTCAACTGGCAGCCGATGGTAACATTGGCATCCGACCACCTGTCCATACTTATTTCGTTCGAGCGTACCGCCGACTTCATCGTCACCGAAAAACGCACTTTCATAAACTTCAAAAAAGGAAAGTGGGAAGAATATAAATCTGCAACAGACAGCAGCTTTGCTGCCCTCCCGATCCCGACTGATGCCCGCCAAGGGGAGCGTGCCTTCCGTAAGGTCATTGAATCCGCCTCGGCACATTTCATTCCCGCCGGGAGAATTCCCGAAATCCGGCCCCACTTCCCGCCGGAGGCCGCGAGCTTAGCGAGGGAACGCGACCTTATAAGACAGCTTGATCCAGGCGACCCCCAAATAAGGGATATAAACCAACGCATCAGATTGCTTGTGGACGAACACAAGCGGGCGAAATGGGAAGAGCACCTAAGAGGTTGTAACCTCTCTACCGGTGTAGGTAAACTTTGGTCCTCCGTAAAGTCCCTATCGAATCCGACTAAGCACAAAGACAAAGTTTCCATCGCCTTTGGCGATAAGGTGCTGTCGGATGCGAAAAAATGCGCGAGCGCTTTCTGCAGACAATATATAATGCATCCTACGGTCGACAAAGATAGACGGAGAGCCAATAGACACGCACATAAACACAAATTCAGCGCGTCACCAATCACCATCACCGCTAGAGAGGTTGAGGACGCCATTGGTCGCGCTAAACCATCCAAAGCAGTGGGCCCAGACGGCATAGCCATTCCGATGCTTAAAAACCTAGGGAAAGAGGGTTTCAAATATTTAGCGCATGTCTTCAACCTGTCTCTTTCCACCTTTGTCATACCCGAGAAATGGAAAATGGCCAAGGTGGTCCCGCTACTAAAGCCTGGGAAACCAGCTAACGTAGGTGAGTCATATCGTCCGATATCTCTCCTATCGCCAGTGGCAAAGACGCTTGAAGCCATTTTGCTCCCTTATTTCCAAGCACATTTGCAGCTAGCCCCTCATCAACATGGCTTCAGAAAACTCCATAGCACTACCTCCGCGCTAAATGTCATTGGCACCCAGATAAATTGCGGTTTGAATCAATACCCCACCATAGAACAATACTCGTAGCACTAGACCTATCAAAAGCTTTTGATACGGTCAACCATGGCTCGTTACTGCAAGACCTGGAAGGGTCTACCCTTCCCCCATGTCTTAAAAGGTGGACCGCAAATTATCTGGGTGGTCGGCAGGCATCGGTGCAATTCAGAAACGAAACATCAAAACAAAGGAGAATTAAACAAGGGGAGCCACAGGGTGGTGTCCTATCCCCACTTTTGTTTAATTTCTACATATCTAAGCTACCTTCACCACCGGAAGGAGTCACAATCGTTTCCTACGCCGATGACTGCACAATAATGGCCACAGGCCCAGGCTCAGAGATCGATGAGTTATGCAATAAAATAAACGGCTATCTCCCTGATCTCTCCAGTTTTTCGCCTCGCGAAACCTGGTATTGTCACCGACTAAATCTTCCGCGACCTTATTTACAACATGGACGCCCCAAATGTCGACCATATTGAACATACACGTCGATGGCACTACGCTACCGACTGTCCTACACCCCAAAATCTTGGGTGTGACGTTTGATCAGGATCTACATTTTGGTGCGCACGCAACCGCAATTGTTCCAAGAATTCAGAGCCGTAATAAAATCCTCAAATCACTTGCTGGCAGTACCTGGGGAAAAGATAAAGAAACGCTCTTGACCACATACAAAGCAATTAGCCAGCCGATTACGTGCTACGCGTCACCCATATGGTCGCCAAGCCTAAAAACCACCCACTGGAAGAAACTACAGGCCTGCCAAAATACTGCTCTCAGAATCGCCACGGGCTGTCTTCTTATGTCCCCAGAACACCATCTGCATAATGAGGCGAGAATACGCCCCATCAGGGAGAGAAATGAGATGCTGACCAAACAGTTTCTGTTGAATACCCAGAAACCTGGGCATCCCAACAGACATCTGATTGACGAACCAGCACCGCCTAGGGGCCTAAGGAGTCATCTCCGTAAGCATTTTGAGGAAATACGGCACCTGAGAACCCAGTCGTATGAAGCGGAAAAACACAAGCAGGTCCTTGGTGAACTCCATAGACAGGCGTCGGACCTTTATGTCGGGAATGCCCGGTGAATCCAGTACTTGAAGAAAAATATCCAGAACTCGCGGAAGAGGAACGCATACTCCCCAGGGAAACGCGTGTCACTCTTGCTCAACTTCGTTCTGGATACTGTAACAGGTTAAACTCTTACCTATCCAGAATCAACCCCGACATACATAATGTATGCCCCGCTTGCAATGTGTCCCCACATGACACCAACCATCTCTTCAATTGTAATGTGGAACCAACGCCTCTAACACCCCTTTCCTTATGGTCCACCCCTGTTGAAACGGCAAGTTTCCTTGGACTCCCGTTAGAGGATATTGATGACAATTTGTGATCGGTCGCGGCTATTAGGTGAGGCGAGCATTGCTACAAAAACAACAACAACCCGATAAGCTTAGAAGGTCGCATGTGGTTGTTGTTGTTGTTGTAGCGATTATGTTACTCCCCGAAGGCTTTGGGGAGTGTTATCGATGTGATGGTCCTTTGTCGGATACAGATCCGATACGCTCCGGTAACAGCACCATTAAGGTGCTGGCCCGACCATCTCCGGAACGATTTATATGGCCACATTAAACCTTCAGGCCATCCCTCCCTCCCCACGCCCAAGTTCCCTGAGGAGCTTGGGGTCGCCAGAGCCCCGTCTGTTAGTGAAACGGGATTCGCCGCTCGACGGTGAGGTTGACAATTGGGTTGGAGAAGCTATATATTGCGCTACACAACCCCTTGAATATGATTTTTGTCGCCTTTTACGACAGGCATACCTACCGCGGACCAATGCTGAGCATTTGGTGTATGATACCACGATATCTAATAGGAAGTCTTCGCCCACTAGGCATTACCCGGCAGTCGCTGGACAATAGATTCTAGCAAAAAATGTGCTTTTTAGGTAACTGCATGAACATCTTTTTCAACCCTTAACATTCTCAAATCGGGTACAAACTAGCGAGTTTGATTTTCCCGCTTAAACAATTATTAAGGGATGATTATGATGTGTCATCGTACGTGTTACTCCTTGTCCCAATTGGATATACATATATGTATCTTCATACGTTTTGCATACATTGCGAATAAACAAAATTGAAAACTAAACAAATAGTAGATTACTAATTAAGCACAATATTAAATATAACTATGCATGTAAATTCAATTTGTTTTGCCATACGCCAGCGATCATCATCGCCACAACTATCTACATTCATGCACATATAACCAACAATAACAAAACGCTTACTCACCTGATTTACTGTTTTTCTTTCTACGCGATTGTAGATTTTGGATTTGATTCAATGCTAGTTCTATGGCACTCCAGTAGACTAGAATATCACTTGGCGGAAAAGGCGTTGATTGGACAAGTATTGCCTTTACCCTTTTCAAGCTTGGTCGTTTGAAACACTGCAACTACTGCCTCTGCTTTCGATTAGCAATAAGAAAATACTTTAATTTTATAAGATTCTTATTTTTTGCTGTCCAATATATTGTTTAACTGCGTGATTCACTTATTGTAAATATTCCACAATTTAATTGTACCATGAGGAAGAGAATATAAAATAAAATGAAAAAAACAAGAGATGATTTCCAAGCAATTTGTTTGTATTTTCAATGCGTGCCGCTGTCGTTAGTGTTTTTGTTGGATTGCGAGCGCTACTCCTCCGCCGGGGAAAAAATGTGCACAAAAACAAAAGTTGTTCTAGTTGTCGTCAGCGACAATTTGTTCTTTATTCTTTCACTTCCGCACTTTTGAATTATATTTTTTGCTCATTTATCCTTTTAACGTTAATTTATTTCGTTTTCCTGTTAATAAATTATCTTCCAACACAAAATAAGCACAACAAAAAAATTAATCTTTTTCCGTAGGTTTCGCATCGATTCTCCACATGAAAATAAAATACTCAATATAGACAAGTGTTGCTAACAATATTTTGTTAATCGCTTTTGCGGGAATTTTAGGTACACGTTTCATACGTGTGAAAATTTTTTGAGCCGCAGAAATTATTAACTTATTTGTAATTGCTCAGTTTTCATAGTGAAGCTCACAAATAAATTTCGTCAAACTGAATAACAATATTCAAATGACACGCTCTTTTTACCCTTTTATATTGGCTGAGTATGCATCACTGCTGCATGACAGCAATTCAAATGACGTTTAACGCATTAGAACAGAGTGAAACTTATTAGCACAGAGGCACACAAGTAAAAAAATATTCCAAAGCGGGTAAATACCCTGTGGCGAGAAAAATTGTGGAAAGTTTTAAATTTTGGTGAATAGTGAAATAAATATCGTGAGTTGATAGTTAGGTGGGGTTATGTTGTTATAACACCAATTTTTCTACTTAGTCGACAGGCATATTCAAAGTTAGGTGGAACAGTGCGAGAAATTTCTTCAAGAAGTTTTTTCTTTTCCTCTCTGTCTGTAATATGTAAAGCAATCATCAGTTGAAAGTCTAGATGACGTGCAAACAGCAAAAACATGAACATGACGTGTCGCCCATGGGATTCAACGGGCTATATCTTTATAGCTTTCGCAACCCAAATGGCAATCTTACCTCCGCGGGGGAATCTGGTAACAAACATAAAAGAATAATACTGTGAAGAATATACCACAGCGGGTTAGGGGATCAGAATATACCCACGGTAGGTATGCCTGTCGTAAGAGGCGACTAAAATACCAGATTCAAGGGGCTGTGTAGAGCAACCTTTCAGGTTGCCAGCGCAATATATAGCTTCTCTAAACCCAATTATCAACCTCACCTATCCGCGGCGAATCCTGTTTCACTAACAGACGAGGCTCTGGCGAGGGAATGGCCTGAAGGTTTAATGTGGCCACATAAATCGTTTCCGAGATGGTCGGGCTAGCACCTTAATGGTGCTATGGTACCGGAGCGTACCGGATTTGTATCCGGAAAAGGACCATCACATCGATAACACTCCCCAAAGCCTTCGGGGAGCAACCTTATCGCTACAACAACAACAACAACAACTGTGAAGAATATTAGCAGCACTAAGGGATACTATCATCTCTAAGCCGATGCTAAGCAGTGATTTGTATGTACATCAATAAATCAATCATTATGTCTTCATATATGTACGTACACGCAGCGGAGAAGAGACGCACAAACACGTGCAGATATCTTATCTGAGATGCTCCCAAAAGTATGCAATTATAATTGTGGAAGTGTCGCTCACAAATACACGCGCATATGAGAAGCTATACACGTGCATCTGTAGTTATAATTATATAGCAGTAACTAAGTAAATTCTGGAAGAGCCTAGAAGTATGCAACCGAGAAATCACAGAGTATAAAAGGCGGCAACAGTAGAGGCACGACAATCAGTTTGATTTAAGATGCTATCTGGCGAGCAATAGTAGAGTTATTGTGAAGAACTTTAATAAATGCCATTTTGCATTATTGAATAATGGAGTTATTTATTCAACAGTTTAGCGATTCGTACGTTAGCAGAAGATTTTGAATAAGCGGAATTGCAGTAATTTCGTTACAATTGGTGTCAGAAGAAGAATTGCTGAATAAATTCCGAAGACTGCGAATACAACTTGGAAATGGCAAAGTTGAGTGAATTGAGGATCCAGCAACTGAAGGAGTTGGAGAGCCGTGGATTGAATACAACCGGCATTAAGATCGAACTACAAGCACGGCTACGAGAGGTATTGAAGTTGGAAGGAATTAATGTAGACGAGTATGTCTTTTATCCTGATGTGGAGGAGCCGGCGACTAAAATAGAGGAGAAGATAGAGATTCCGAATCCATTGGCAAGTGTTGACACTCACGCGATACTAGCAGTTTTGAACCAAATGTCGTCACAAATGTCATCCCAACTGGAATCACAAAAGACAGATATAACATCTCAACTGGCAGAACAGAAGACAAGTATAGCATTCCAACTGGAATCACAGGAGACACGTATAACATCCAAGATGGAAGCACAAGAAACGCGTATTTCAGAAATGTCGACACAGATTACATCTAAGATTGAAGCACAAGAGGCACGAATATCCGAAATGTCTGCGCAAATATCAGCACAGATATCATCGCAGATCTCTGCTCAACTGGAAGAGCAAGAAGGACGTATTTCCTCGAAGTTGGAGGCGCAAGATACAAAAATTTTACAACTCGAAGACAAAATTGATGCCGAGATTGAAACATTGAGAGGTCGTATACAGGAGTTACAACCAAATCGCCCAGCAGTTTCAGCGAGTAATCCAAAGGTAAAAACACCATCCTATGACGGTTTTGTTCCTTTCCAGGTGTTTAAGCTTCAGTTTGAGAATACCGCAACAGTGAACAACTGGATTGCTGAAGATAAAGTTGCAGCTATATTCGTAGCATTGAAGGGGCTAGAAGCCGATATCCTACAGACGATTCCCGAAGGAGAGCGGTACAACTATGAAGCATTGATGGCTGCTGTAGAACGACGTTACGGAAGCGAACACAGGAAACAAATCTACCAAATATAATTGCAAAACCGCTACCAAAAATCTAACGAGACTTTGCAGGAGTTTGCTTCAGACATTGATCTTGCAAATGCGGACGCACCTGTGGAATACACTGAGGGGGTAAAGATTCAGAGTTTTACAAATGGCATACGAGATGTGGAAACGAAACGAGCTACATATGCGAATCCAAAACAAACATTTGCTGAAACGGTATCGCATGAACTGACTCTGGAAACAGCCTCGCTTTTGAGTAAGCCAGCGTACAAAGCTCATCGCGTGGAAGTGGAAAGGCCAGACTGGGTAGACACAATTTTGGAAGCAATGAAGGGGTCACAACAGAAAAATGCTGGAGTTAGGAAATGTTTCAATTGCGGCAACCCAGGTCACATTGCACGTCATTGCAGCACCGGTTCTAATAGTTCCAACAATGTGGGTGGCCGTAAACGCAGATCTGAAGGAGATGAGGAAATCTCCAAATCTACTCAGTCGTTCAACTAAAGCGAGTCAGCCGTAAGGGGCGACAGCTGGCTCCATCAATTGAATGCCCCACAATCTCTATCTCGCAAATTGGAAGAAGGTCAAACAATCTTACTGTCGGAGTACATGTGGATCGAATGGAAAGTTTACTGACTATAGATACGGAATACAAGAACATAAGACCATTGCATGGAGCAAGATTGCGTACAGCCACTGCAGAACTGGAGAAGACAGCACGGTTCTAGGAGAAGTAGCATGTGAAGTCACAATTGGGAACGTCACGGTAGTACACAATTTTATTGTTGATGAAATCGCAATTTAAGTGGACTCCCTAATCGACCATGGCATCAAGATCGACATCCAAAGCAAGACGATGCGATATAAGAACATAGATGTACCGCTTAATTGCGGCTACGAGAGAGGCTACAGCAGTAAACGAGTGCTGGTGGAAGAGAGTCAGCAAATACCACCAAAATCAGAAGCAGTAAACTGGGCAAAGGTTGACGCAGAATGTGGGACAAACAAATTGTGGGTTGTCGAAGCAGCAAACAAATCAGCACCGAACATACATGTAGGAAAAACCCTGGCTATGACAAAACAAGATGGACGTATTCCGGTAAGAGTACTCAATGAGTTCAAGTCACCACTCAAACTGACAAAAGGAGCTATATTGGGAAGATGCCACGAGGCTGAAGTAGTTATTAACTGGGAACAGCTCCAGGAACACGTTTCATCTAGTAATACTGATATTTCAAATGACATCACGGCATGGACGGAGGGGCTAGAGGAAGATTATCAGAGTAAGGCAAAGAAACTGCTCCTAAAGTACGCAACCATATTTGACCAGGATGGTTCCAAACCAGGCCGCACCAATGTTGTGAAACATCAAATTGACACTGGAGACGCGAGGCCGATACGTCAAGCTCCTCGTAGTGTTCCACTGGCGAAACGGGAAGTTGTGAGTTAAATCGTACAAGAAATGAGCGACAGCGGCGTCATCGAACCATCAGCTAGTCCATGGAGCTCACCTGTGGTACTTGTGAAGAAGAAGGATGGGAAAATGAGGTTTTGCGTGGACTACCGCAAGTTGAACGACGTCACGAAAAAGGATAGCTACCCATTGCCAAGAATTGACGACACTCTGGACTCGCTCTCTGGTACGAAATGGTTTTCCACACTGGACTTGAAAAGTGGCTACTGGCAAGTGGAGGTGAAGGAGGAAGACAAAGAGCGTTCAGCGTCGGGGATGGTCTTTGGCAATTTACAGTAATGCCCTTTGGACTATGTAATGCACCAGCTACTTTCGAGAGACTCATGGATGAGGTACTGAAAGGACTACATTGGAAAACATGCTTGGTGTACCTGGATGACATCATCGTATTTGGCAAAAACTTTGATGGACATCTTAAAAACTTAGAGGAAGTTTTCCAGAGAATAGCTGGCGCTGGTATGAAACAAAGTCCCAAAAAGAGTACGCTGTTTAAAAAGGAAGTAAATTATTTGGGTCACAAGGTAACGACAGAAGGCATCTGTACTGCGAATGAAAAGATAGAGGCAGTAAAGTATTGGCCAAGACCACTGAACCTACATGAATTGAGAAGTTTCCTTGGGCTGTGCACATATTACCGCCGATTTGTGCCAAAGTTTTCCAGCATAGCCCATAGCTTCCATGAGCTTACAAGAAAAAATAAAGCTTTTGAATGGAAGAAGGAGCAAGAAGTGGCTTTACAAACATTGAAGGAGCGGTTGTGCACTGCCCCAATGCTGGCATATCCGATTCCAGGAGCAACATTTATTCTAGATACAGATGCGAGTGGATATGCTATAGGAGGCGTTTTATCACAACTGGTTGATGGACAGGAGTATTACAGCCGTTCAATTGGGAAACCAGAGAGGAACTACTGCTTTACACGAAGAGAGCTGTTGGCATTGGTAGAGTGCATTAAACATTTTCACAAATACCTCTATGGCCAGCGATTCTGCGTCAGGATAGATCACGCAGCGTTGAAATGGCTTCTGCAGTTCCGTAATCCGGAAGGACAATTGGCACGGTGGATCGAGCGGCTACAAAGCTATGACTTTCCATTGAGCATCGGAAAGGTAGTACCCATGGGAATGCCGATGCAATGTCACGAAGACCATGTAGTTTGGAATGCAAGCACTGTTCAAAGGCCGAGGCTAAAGAAGACATTATAGATGGCCGGCAAATGATTATAACGTGTACGGATGAATGGGACAAGGAACAACTAAGAAAGTGTCAGCTAGAAGATACAGATCTGTCACATGTTATGCAAGGGCTCGAACGAAACGAAAGACCAATCAGAGAGGAGATGTCAGCAGAGAGTCCCACTGCGAAGTCATATTGGGCACAGTGGAACAGTTTAGAATTGATATTCGGTTGCTTGCATCGAGTATGGGAGAGTGAGGATGGTCAATGCAAGAAGAAACTGATATTTGTTCCCAGAAAGAGGATTCCTGACGTGCTCAGCGAGCTGTATAATGGTCCAAGTGGAGGTCATCTTGGAATCACGAATACGCTCGAGAAAATTAAGCAGAGATTCTATTGGGTTGGTTGCCGTCAGTCGGTCACCGAGTGGATTGCCAACTGCGAGGTTTGCAACAGAGCGAAAGGGCCCAAAACACGAAGTCATGGCCAGATGAAGCAGTTTATTTCAGATGCAGCATTTGAAAGGATCGTCATGGATGTCGCAGGTCCATTTCCTACTAGCAACCGCGGAAACAAATACGTACTGGTGGTAATGGATTATTTCAGTAAATGGCCAGAGGTATACCTAATCCCAAACCAAGAAGCGGAAACAGTAGCAGAAGTGGTTAAAAACGATTGGGTTGCAAGGTATGGTGTACATTCTGACCAAGGCAGGAATTTTGAATCAGCTGTATTCCAAGAAATGTGTAAGAAGTTGGGCATTCGGAAAACACGGATAACTGCATTGCATCCGCAGTCCGAGGGTATGGTGGAACGTTTCAATAGAAAATTGGAGGAGCATTTAAGGAAAGTAACAGACAAGTACCATAAGGAGTGGGATACACACATATCATTATTCTTGATGGCTTACCGATCGGCAGGGCATGAGACAACGGGCCAAACTGCCGCAAAGGTAATTTTTGACAACGACCTGCGACTGCCAGCTGATTTGAAGAATATAATAGATGCCGATGCGGAAAGAAATGTCAAGAAATCCACTGGTGTCTTGGGAGAAGAGCTGAGAGAGATACACGATCTGGTAAGGCAACAAGCAAATATTATGAGTGACAAGATGAAAGCCAGATATGCTAAAGCGAATAATTCGGAAGGGTTTCAGGAAAGAGATTTGGTGCTGTTATACAACCCACAACGAAAAAAAGGTTTGTCCCCGAAATTGCAGTGTAATTGGGAAGGCCCATACAAAGTTGTAAAACGGATCAACGATGTAGTGTACAGCATACAAACCATTGGCAAACCACGAACCAAAATGAAAGTGGTTCATTTGGAAAGGCTGGGAGCGTTTAGATCGATTTGTCTGATCGGGACGATCAGACTTAGGTGAAGGGCAGTGTGACGAATATTAGCAACACTAAGGGATACTATCATCTCTAAGCCGACGCTAATCAGTGACTTGTATGCACATCAATAAATCAATCATTATGTCTACATATATGTACGTACACGCAGCGGAGAAGAGACGTACAAACACATGTAGATATCTTATCTGAGATGCTCCCAAAAGTATTCAATTTTAATTGTGGAAGTGTCGCTCACAAATACACGCGCATATGGGAAGCTATACACGTGCATCTGTAGTTATAATTATATAGCAGTAACTAAGTAAATTCTGGAAGAGCCTAGAAGTATGGAAACGAGAAATCACAGAGTATAAAAGGCGGCAACAGTAGAGGCACGACAATCAGTTTGATTTAAGACGCTATCTGGCGAGCAATAGTAGTGTTATTGTAAAGAACTTTAATAAAGGCCATTTTGCATTATTGAATAGTGGAGTTATTTATTCAACAGTTTAGCGAACGTTAGCGGAAGGTTTGGAATAAGCGGAATTGCACTAAATTCGTTACAATACACATATTTAGCTCTTTCGAACCCAAATTCTCCATAGAATGGGGAGGTGGAGGGTGGGAAGGTCTAGAAGGTTAAATTTGATCATATTTAATAATGTTGCCCGGGCTAGTACCTCAATGGTGCTTGTTATTGGAAAGTACCGGATCTACATATATTCGGTCGATAACACTCCCTAAAACATTTGGGGAGTGTCCTTTTTGCTACAACAACATTAACGACAACAAAAACTCGTCGACACCCCACAGAAGTAAAAAAAACATTAAGAATCTCAAGCCTTCGAAATCAATAGACCCAGACGGAATAGCCATGCCGATGCTTAAACACCTTGGCGATGGGGCATCAGCTACGTAATGCATGTTTTCAACATGTGAAATCCTTTTTCCTTCCAGAAGACAGGAAAATGGTAAACATAACCCTGCTACTAAAGGCTGGAAAACCAGCTAACAAAGGTGAATAATATCGACCTATATCATCCTTTTTCTATCGTGGAGAAGACTTAGGAAACCATTCTGCTCCCTCATTTTACTGCAAATATTCAATTAGCGAGCCATAAGCACAACCTCTGAAAAATGTATTCAACAAAAACCAGCCGTAAACACTCAGATAAATTACGGCCAGAACCAGGAAAATCCCACCATAAGGATCACCTCTTCCCCCTGTCTAAAAAGATGGGCTGAAAATTATCTGAGCGGTCGATAGACGTCGCTAGATACAAGACGAAGCGAACAGTGGGTGGTGTCCTACCTCCCATTCTGTTTAATTTTTACATGCCATCCCTTTCCCTTCAAAAGGAGTTACTTTTATTTCCTATGTTGACGGCCGCACAACAATAGAACTATTTTCTGAATTGTCTCAAGCCGGGCATCTCAGCTATTGCTTTATTTAGTCCCGTCTCCCAGGCCGATGAGAAATATGACGAGATCTGCACTTACCAACGCAACAGTTTGATCTAGAAAAGCGCGAGGAGCCCCATGTTCCAACCATGTTGAAGCTGACAGTTTCCTTGAACTCCCGTTGGAAGACTTTGATTACAATCTGTGAATGATCGCACCTAATGGATGGGTAGAACACTATAACGATGCCAACAACCTATCAAGGATGAGGTAACAACAGCAAAAAAACCCGGGATTGACGGAATAAAGTAACTGTGAAATTTTCAAAAGTACAATACGTTTTCTAAGACTAATGTTGTTGTTGTTGTCGTTGTTGTTGTTGTTGTAGCGATAAGGTTACTCCCTGAAGGCTTTGGGGGAGTATTATCGATGTGATGGTCCTTTGCCGGATACAGATCCGGTACGCTCCGGTAACACAGCACCATTATGGTACTAGCCCGACCATCTCGGGAACGATTGATATGGCCACATTAAACCTTCAGGTCTTCCCTCCCTCCCCACCCATAAGTTCCATGAGGACCTTGGGGTCGCCAGAGCCTCATCTGCGAGTGAAACGGGATTCGCCGCTCGAAGGTGAGGTTGACAATTGGGTTGGAGAAGCTATACATTGC
Source organism: Eurosta solidaginis (assembly GCF_040869045.1). Lineage (NCBI taxonomy): Eukaryota > Metazoa > Arthropoda > Insecta > Diptera > Tephritidae > Eurosta > Eurosta solidaginis. The sequence goes on along the minus strand of NC_090323.1, from coordinate 201,472,275 downwards.
GTAAACATCCTACTGGTTGCTTCAAGGTCCGATAGCTGTGCCACTTCTACCAATTGGAGCCATAATCTGACGAGGACAGAGCGACCACTGACGAGACATAATTTATATGTGTGCGCTCAGAAAAGGCAGTGCCTAGTCAGAAAGCCCATTGCAAGCCTAAAATTTTTTTTTAAGTAATCAAAAGAATTCCTTTTTTTTACTGTCGAAAGACTTGTTCGTTGGTTCGGGGGTAACGCTTGCCCTTTATTTATTTTATACCTTGCGCCCTCCTTTGTCAGCTTCATCACGTAGGTTTTGGAATGTGGTATTGATGTTGATGGTGCCAGATATAAATTAGGTACGTTCCGGTAACAAGCACCATTAAGGTATTAGCCCGATCATCTTGGAAATTATTTAATATGACCACATTGAACTTTCTAGGTCATCCCACCCGTCTTACCCCAACTCCATGAGGAGCTTCGGGTCGCCAGAGCCTCGCCTGCTAGGTGACGTTCACTATTGGGTTGGAGAGCTAGACAGCTTTGTATTGCGCTTAACAACCCTTTGAATCCCTTAATTTTCTGTGCCCATGTTACCGGCACTCAGCATTGGTGTAAGTTTTTTCCCTGCCCTAACATACGTAAAGTTCCAGGACTCTGCGGAAGTGTCGCCTGGCTGAAAGTTGATCGTACATACCTGCACCTTTGCGCCAACTCTGCACCTCCATTATGGCACTAAGATATCCATCGAAGCGCTGGTACGCCATCAGCTAATCGACTTGTGCAATATTATATGATGCTTTATTACTATAGTAGTTTGGCCTGCACTAAAGCTGCCCAGAGGTATTGAGTATCGTTGCATTTGTTAAAACTATGTCATTTATTATTAGGCCTGCGAGCGGGATGTGCAGAGATCGACACTGATGACATTGTCGTTGTTTTCAAAGTTCACGTTATACTGATCTTTTTTTCGAGAACTTCTTGTCCAGTATGACCTAAATATATTTGAATGACGATTATTCCACAGGGGTGCATTTTATAACATAGGCATAGTCCAATTCGAAACCTTTTACAAAAAATAACAAACAACAACTCATCCGTCTGCTCCGCTTTGGCGATAACCAACTTTAGATGCCAAGGTATGCAAACGCCCTTTCCATTAGAGAGCTGGTTGCTGGCAGGCATTTGCTACTTATGATGACTGCACTGTTATCTGCAGGTGTCGTGAGTTTGAAGGGATCTTCGTCGACCCGCCTGCACTAGTTGGTTGATGTTTTGCGTCCATAGCAAAGGAGTCCCCATTTACTGATTTCATGGCCTCACATAGCAGTAATTGCATACATACATACATACATACATTGTTCAAAGCTTGCAAGTCTTCAGGAAGACACCTAGGGTGTAGTCCATTGGTCCAAAGGTTTTTTATGTGCATAACCGCCACATGAAGTTCAGTGCCTGCCGATTTGCCTTTGGTGTACACAAGTTGTGTTGAAGAGATACATTTTTCGTATATTTCCTAATTTATATCCACAGCGGCCCATTAAGGACTTGCACCAGGAATGATATCAGACTAGCGAGTCTGTGTTTGTTAGGAAAACGACAGTTCGGCAAATTATTTAGTCTTATGTGTTGAAGAAAAATTATCTTCGTCCGGGTTTTTAAACTTGTCAAAACGGTTCTTACTGCGCACTCTATTTCGGTATTAATCCTCAGTCGTGGCTTGCCTCGCTCTTCAGGTTATTCTTCATCACTTATTGATTCACTCAGCCCTGACCCTTCTCATCTCATGCAATCTGAGATGGATTGCCCCCCTGAAACAAGATAACGCGGCAGCTGGTGTTATTTACTTGATTAAAAAAAAAAAACTCTCATGTCATAATTTAGTTGTCGTTGTTGTTGTTGTAGCGATAAGGACACTCCCCGAAGGCCTTGGGGAGTGTTATCGATGTTGATGGACCTTTGTCGGATGCAGATCCGATACGTTCCGGTACCAAGCCCGACCATCTCGGGAACGATTTGGTATGGCCACATGCGACCTTCTAGGCCATTCCGCCCTCCCACCCCCTAGATCCATGAGGAGTTCGGGGTCGCCAGAGCCTCCGCTGTTAATGAAACGGGATTCGCCACGGATAGGTGAGGTTGACAATTGGGTTGGAGAAGCGCTGGTAACCCCTTGAAATGGTTGCGCTACGCAACCCCTTGAATCTATTTGGTATTTAGTCGCCTCTTACGATAGGCGTACCTACCGCGGGTATATTCTAACCCCTAACCCGCTGGGGGGTTAGTCTTTTACCACTATCACATTCGGTTCCTAAGTAGAACAATAAAATGAATATAAGTAATAACAAATTATTAAGCTACACAAAACCAATACATTTTCAAATGAGTATAATTTTGCCACACTCTATATCTATTTTATATCTCTTATTGTCTTCCATAGTAGGGAACTCTTGGAAATGGATGAGCTTCAGTATAAGCCAAAGATCTCAATATATAATCTGGAATGGGTGGTGGTGTAGGTAAATGGTCGCCTACAGGGTGATAACCATTTTCATCAACCGTGTAGGATACTTGGATAGGTTGCCCTTCAGGTGAATAATATCCATATGAGCCTGTAGCATGGAGACCACCCACACCACTTTCCTCAGCTTGAATACCATTCGAAGTTGCATATCCATATTGATAGCTGCCATCAGGATTTACATCACTCGTAGATTTAAGTATTGTGGCGTCAACGTCAGATGGATAGTTTCTGGCATAGGTGAGTGCAACAAGTGCTGACGAGATGAGGAGCTGAAAGAAGATGATGAGTTATTATTTAATTTCTATGAAGGTATACCATATATACCATGCTGTGAACTTACAAGTTTGAACATTTTGGAAGGTTTTGTACGAGATTTTCTAATTGACTTCTACGCCTTTTAACTTGCTGTTGGGTGAGGAAGTGTTTCGGTTACTGATTTAATCTATAATAAAAGAGATGCTTTTATATTGTTCTCATATTTGAAAAGTGTACACTTAAGCTGCATGTATGTATAAAGCAAAACTAGACAGATCCTATTTGATTACACCCCTCATCTTTAGAATTTATTTAAGTATTAAGGTACTCAGCGTTTGTGCTTATCAATTAAATACTTCGTTCGGGTGTCATTATACAGTGGGGTATTTGCTGGTAAAACTTCAAAATAACTAAAAAGGACCGCTTTTCTCCGACCTCAGCGGGTTAGGGGATCAGAATATACCCGCGGTAGGTATGCCTGTCGTAAGAGGCGACTAAAATACCAGATTCAAGGGGCTGTGTAGCGCAACCTCTCAGGTTGCCAGCGCAATATATAGATTCTCCAACAACAACAACAGCAACCGCTTTCTCCGTATCCGGTTAACGCTAACAAACAGTTTATCTGACAGATAAAAGAGCGGCTCTTGGAAATTAAAGTGCAAGCCAGCAGAAGTATAACTCCATATAAGATTCAAAGGGTAGTTAAGCGCAATACAAAACTTTATAGCTTCACAGCGTCTCAAACTTAAATGGCAACTTCACCTACTCGAGGTGAATCCTGTTACAAATTTTAATGTATCACACACATATTTAGCAGGGGAATAAAGTTGACGCGGAACTAGGGAATGAAGAGTTGGTAAGGTAAGGGAGCTTTCACGTTTTCATATCAAATCTTTCCAAAGATGGGTGGGCGAGTACCTTAATGGTAGTAAAGTAACCGGAACGTAAAGGATCTATATCCGGCAAAGGCCCATTCAACTGCTCAAAGCCTTCTGGGAATATCTTTATAGGTAAAATTGCAACAACATTATTTCCATAAATGAACGTTAGAGTGGAGAACGGTTTATTGAGCCTGCCCTCACCCGCATGCGACTGACTTCCTTTTCCTTTTGTCTTGTAACAAGGCTAAGGTTAAGATCATTCGTAATGCTAGTGTGAGATCTGACTAATCTCCTAAGGTCTTCAAACCAATCAGTTTATCATCGTTTGAACGCTTGATTGATATGTATGCTAGGATTCATGGGGGTTGTTACCAGCATCCCTTTATGCTTACTGCCGGAGCTTTGGCACCTTTCAAGACGGCACCTTAGAATGTTCTGCCTATCGAAACCAGATAAGAGCCAAGGGGTAATTTTTACGAAAATATGTAAAATTCTTACTTTCAGGCTTTCTTCTACCGCTGGTACCTTTGGCTGCGTGAAAAATGTAGAAATTTCACTTATAAGAAGCTGCTTTCGGGACTCAGTATTGAAGATATGGATATAAAAGCCTCCGTTGCCTTGTTCCGCTGAAGGAGACACCCAGCGGACAAGGGGGCTTAGAATATAGCCGCGGCAGGTATGCCTGTCGTAAGAGGCGACTAAAATACCGAAACGATTCAACCCCTTGAAATTGCCAGCGCAATTTATAACCTTTCTACCGGAACTGTCAACCTCACCTACCGGTGGTGAATTCTGTTTCTTTAGAAGCAGAGGCTCTGGCGACCCCAAGATCCTCACGGAACTAGGCGGTGGCACGGCGGTAAGGCCTAGTAGGTTCCATGTGGTCATATTAAATCGTTCCCGAGATGGTCGGGCTAATACCTTAATCGTGCTTGTTACCGGAACGTACCGGATCTCTATCCGGCAAGGAATCATCAACATCGATAAGACTCCTCAAAACCTTCTGGGAGTGGCTTTGATGATACAAGAAAAACAAGAACTTGACAAGACCTGGACACTTTCGGGGTCGTGTACTTGCTGTAGGAAATGGTAGTCAAGCCAATAATCTTCTCGCGGAAAGCAATGGAGAGAACGAGCATAAGAAAAATTTTGGTTTTCATACTGGTTGGTATACGCGGCTCACTAAGAGCAACACTAAAATTGCCCATGGATGTAATGCTGAACATACATCAAGGGGACATTATAAAATGTCTTCGAATTTTAGCCCATATAGGACGATCAATTGTGTGTAGCAGCTGCATCCTGTGCGAGTCTTAGCGCTTTTACTCGATCACAATAGCGTCTTACAAGTAGAAGTCGCCGCTATTAAAGATGCGATGGTTGGGATGCTATCTAGTGCTATTACAGTTAAAGGACGTGGCGTCAAGTGAGAATAAATGTCCTGAGCGCTTTGCCCCATAGCATGAGGATGGTCTGGGAGTATCTGACCTCGCTTGCGATTGTCGCAATTATTTTGAAATAAGAATAACCTGTTTAATTGCCATGTGGATCTCATTATCCGAATGGGTTCAGTTGAATTAAACGTAGTGACCCACATAGAATCTGAGTTCCGCAGCGCCTCCCCCACTGTAAGGATGACGCTCGAGCAAGCTAAGCAAATATTAGGTACACACTGCGTTTTGCAGAGTAGCAAGACCCTTCTGGCTGAAAGTGGATGGCAGTGGATCTGAATAAATCACTTGGTTCTCTAAGGCTTGGTGGTTGGGCAACTCCACCAGCTCTAGATACACGGAATATAGCGAAATGGAATCATGGAGTCACCTCTTGCTTCACTGTAGGCGAAAGTGTTTCTGTCTCGCCGTACTCGGATATCCGAAGGATTTGGTCAGCATCAAGGAATGATTCCCTACATACCTATGTTGGATATTTTAGTTCAGTGAACACTAGAGGGGAACCAGCATCAACACTAGCAACAACATCGGCACTGAAATCCAGCGAAAAATCAATCCTGCCAATAAATGCTACTTTGGACTAGGTAGGCAATTGAAAAGTAAAGCCCTCTCTCGGCGAATGAAAATCATACTCTACAAGTCACTTATCGTACCCGTCCTGCTATATGGGGCAGAAGCATGGACCATGACAACAGCAGATGAAGCGGCTTTGGGAGTGTTCGAGAGAAAAGTTCTTCGAAAGATTTATGGACCTCTACGCGTTGGCGATGGCGAGTACCGAAGAACATTTAATGATGAGCTGTACGAGCTATACGCAGACATCAACATATGTAGTCCAAGGAATTAAAAAAAACGTAGCGGCTGCGCTAGCTAGGCCATGTTATGCGAATGAAAGATGATGCTCCGGCCAAGAAAGTGTTTCTATCGGAACCCGCCTATGGAAGCAGAGGTAGAGGGTGGCCGCCACTCCGTTGGAAGGACCAGGTGGAAAACGATTTAAACACCCTTGGTGTGACCAATTGGCGCCGGTTGGCGGAGCGAAGGAGCGACTGGCGTGAATTGTTGGACGGCCATAACCGTTTAGACGGTTAAGCGCCAATTAAGTAAGTAAGTAAACACCAGAGGAAGGGGATCAAGAACACCTCTCTATTAATGTAAGAGAACCTCCACAATTCCATTGCGCCATTAAACCTTTCGTTCCTTGTGAGAGAGGTATTTTCCTCTGAAGATAATTGACGCCCAGACTTCGCCTAACATATGCCATTTAAAGGGTGGTGCTTTCATATGTCTCCTTAGGTACGAAGTAGGATGTAACTTTCAATTTTGGTGGAGCGCTGTCCATGCCAAGGCTAGAGCCCAGCAATATCTAGTCTCCGTACACAAATCTATTTGAGGTGCTTGGTTTCGGTCCCGTACCGTATTCCTAACCTCCAAACGAATCCCCACACCTCTAACTCTCCCCGTGCGTAGCTGCTAACAACGAATTGACGTGCTCTAAGCCTAAGTGTCCCACTGTGCACCGTTTATATGCAAATTGACCGCAAACCATATAATGTGATTACAATCACTTTATTGAGTAAATTTTTAGTAAAATCAAGTCTTCTTCTTAGTGCTTATCAATTTGGGAATTTATTTTGACCGTTTTTAATGATCTTTCTACATTTTGTTGTGAGCAATGAAACTGACTACCCTACAGTGAAACATCGTACTACTTGGTCGGAAAAAGACTAGTTTACAAAAACCTCCTTTTCAACTGAGAAAAGGGCAATTTTATTTTATAAATAAGCTAATGTTTTTGAGAAATGGGCAAATGAATTTGAGAAGTGGATATATGTTTTTGAGATATGTGAAATGTATTTCAAAAATATTAACTAAATAACTTTCAAATACGTTTGCCCTTCCCTCAAATACATTTGCAGAATTCTCGAATGCGTTTGCTCATTTCTATATGACAGTTTCTCATTTACAACAGCCCTTTTTATATCCAGCTGTACTTGTAAACAGGGTATTATAACTTTGATTGGATAGCGGTTGGTTGTACAGGTATAAAGGAAGGAGATATATATAGACTTCCATATATCAAAATCATCAGTATCAAAAAAAAAATTTTATTGCGCCATGCCCGTCCATCTATCCGTTAACACAATAACTCTTCACCAAATTTGGTACATGAGCTTATCTGGACCCACAATAGATTGGTATTGAAAATGAGCGAAATCGGATGATAACGACGCCCATTTTATATATATATATCACATTTTGGATAACATAAAAATCCTGATTATTTACTAAATAATACACCTAGAATGTTGAAATTTGACGTGTGGACTGATATTGAGACTCTTGATACAAATTTGAAAAAAATGTTTAAAATGGGCGAGGTACCGTCCACTTGTGATAAAATCAATTTGAAAAATATTATTAATCATAAATCAAAAATCGTTAAACCTACCGTAACAAAATTCGGCAGAGATGTTGTCTTTACTATAAGGAATGCTTTGAGGAAAAATTAACGAAATCGGTTAACGACCACGACCACTTTTATATAAATGACTTTTAAAAGGGTCGTGGACGAATAAAATAAGCTGTATCTTTGCAAGAAGAGCTCTATGTCAATGGTATTTCATTTCCGAAGTGGATTTAAAACAATAAATGGGAAAAACTTCAAATTTTAAAAAATGGGCGTGGCACCGCCCCTTTTATGACTAAGCAATTTTCTATGTTTCGGGAGCCATAACCCGAAGAAAAATTAGTTCAGAATAGAACCATATGTATATGTATTATTGCGCAGCCTTGTAACACTATTAAGCACACAAAACAAACCACAACAGCATTTCAAGTGTACAGCTGGACAAGTGAACCCTGCAGAAAAAAAATGGGAGACAGCTTTTCAAAGCGACAGTTTCGCACTACAGGTTTAATGACCACCTCCGAATTGGTGCTAATTGAATACAGAGCAGAACAGTTGGCAACAACACTTGTACTTAAACGCTTATATCAAAGGCAACGACTATTTCAGAATCGCCTACGACTGACTCAGTTAAGGACGCTTTTAAAAGGTCTCCGAGGGGAGCATTGCTGTTTCAAAGGACATCACAATATGTAAGGTATCAGTTGAATGCAGTAGGTCTGCGCTGATTTGGAACTAGTGCGATTCGCTGAAGTAATATGTTTTGTTATTCAGATATGATTGCGAATAGAGCACACAACTTTGATTCGGACAAAGTCGTTTCGAACACTTCACTTTTGTGTTACTCGGATTGGCTGCAGCTTCCTAGCGAGCGCAAAACACGAATACAATATATGCTTACAATCTTTCCAGGGGTTGACAGCGCAATTCACAGCTTCACCAACGCAATTGTCAACCACACCTGCCCATGGTGAATCCTGTTAATTTAGCAGACGAGGGAGGCTCTGGCGACCGCTATTTCCTCACTGAAGGAGGGGATTGGATGACCTATATGGTTTAACGTGGTTATGTCACATTGTTCCCTAGATGGACTGGCTAATTGTGCTATTTTCCGGACTGTTCATACCGGATCCATATCCGGTAAAATACCGTTAGCATGAACAAAGGAAGAAAAAGATGCCCATCCATTTCATACTGCAGTTCGCACTCCCAATAGGTGCTGTCACTGATGAAAAGAAATGTGTAAGCTTGTGATGACAAAACGCGAGTACGCCCATCACGAGCCTGCAGTTAGTCAAAGTTATATAGTTGTAAGACTTGCGCATGACGTGCGAGACTATCGCCTTACCGACCGCTTGGCGGTCATGATACAACGCAGCTATAGCGACAGTGTCCTAGATGTGAGAAAATTCTTGCATTCCTGCAATTTCTGGCATACGACGCAGGAGTTTGCCTAAGTAATAGAGATAATACTTCTTTTCATTTCTATATAGCCAGTTAGATGATGAACCTGATACGCGTATCAATGGCCACGGAAAATACAATACAGTATTGTTAAGAATATTAGCAACACTAAGGGATACTGCCATCTCTAAGCCGATGCTAAGCAGCGCCTTGTATGCATATCCATGAATCAATCATTATGTATCTACATAAACGAATCAATCATTATGTCTACACATATGTACGTATACGCAGCTGAGAAGCAACACACAACCACATGCATATATCTGAGATATTCCCGAAAGTATGCAATGAGAAAAGCTATAAAATCGTGCAATTGTAGTTACAGCTGAGAAATTTGGTAGCTGATGGTCAACTAGTAGATTCTGGAAATGGAAGCGCCTAGAAGATGCGAACGAGGAAATCAAAGAGTATAAAAGGCAGCGACAGATTGAGGCGCTAGAATCAGCTTTCGAGTAAGCACGCTATCTGTCGGGCAATAGTAGAGTTATTTATTGTGAAGTACTTTAATAAAGGCCATTTTGCACTATTAAATATTGGAGTTATTTATTCTGAGTTTAGTAAGAGGATTTGCAGTAAATTCGTTACATTATTTTCTTATCGCTATGTACCATATCTGATTGTCGACTTCAATGCAGTTTTTGCCAGTTCGATAAGGCGTTGGTTATATGTATAGGTCTCTAGATATAGGCCTGAATTTGAGTACACCGCATCTTATTTATTGCCTTTTCCGGCTTGCATACGAAGGCGAAAAACGTCGTTCTTGTGAGCAACTAGTGTGGAAAAACTATTTATATCGAGAAACCAGACTAAACAATGAAAACAACACCAGCCTAAAAACCCAGCAGATAAAATTTTTCCCAACAAGTGTTACTTAGGCGAGAGTAGGCAATTGAAAAGTAAAGCATTCTCTTAATCAACAAAAATAATCAGAAGATGTGTTGACGTTTGCAGTATTCTGAGGAAACGATCTCCGGGTAGCTAACGGAGTTTATCGAAGGGAGTTATGTGATGAGCTATATTAGTTTTACACAAATATGAACACTGGCGCAGAGTAAGTCATGTTATACGTATGAAAACAAACGCTCTGGCTCTGAAAGTATTCCTATCGATACCAGTGTTTCGGAGTAGAGTTAAGAAGAGACCTTCATTGAGTTAGGAGAGACAGGAGAGAAGGACCTCCGCTCCCTTGATGCTCCTAATTGGCGTGATTCGCATCCTTTGTTGCTACACGCCCGAAACCGTCTAGACAGTTAGGTGCCAATTAAAGCCCAAAACGAAATGAGCTATTTTTTTTACATCAACTTAAAATATTTACATATCTTCCGCCCACTTTTAAACTTGTATGCATCTTAATTCGCCCCAAATGAGCACACTGACCTTACTTACTTACTTATTTAAGATGCGAGTGTCGGTAGCAGCTAATAAAATGATCGAAACTTGCAATCACTAAACTAACTTTCTGGGTCATAATAAACGAGCAAATTAAATTAATTTTATTGACGTCTCAATAGAGACTCGTCTGGCCTAATAAAAAACTACTGCAAGTTATGCTTTTGGTTGACAAATGATTTTTGGCTATAAAACTTGTGCTATTCTCGCTAATCACCATCAAATCATTTAAGTGTCTTGGACAGTTAACAACTTCTGCAACTAATTTTGAGACCAAAGCAAAATTAAAAAAAAAAATGAATAAATTTGTGAGCAATAATTAATATCATTGTGTTTTTTTTTCTTTATTATTATTCTTACTTTTCCTTTTTTCACAGTTCCTTTTAGCCATCATCGCTACATTGGCATGCAGCAGCCATCAAGCCGCACTCACATACGATGGCCAAGCAGAGATTGTCAAGCATGATAGTCAAACGAGTCCGGATGGTAGCTATAAATTGGATTACGCCACTTCAAATGGTATAAGCGTTCAAGAGCAAGGATTCGGTGGTCAGCATTCTACTGGTGGTTTTGCTTACTACTCTCCTGAAGGTGAACTTATCCAATTATCGTTTTTGTCCGATGAAAATGGCTTCCAACCTCAAGGCAATCATTTGCCAACTCCACCACCAATCCCAGAGCAAATACTCAAGTCATTGGAATACAATCGTTTACATCCTTATGATGAGAAAGCTGAGCAACAACTTCAAAAACAACAATATAATCCACAGAAACAACAATTTCAGCATTTTGCAGCATCGAGCAATGAAGTGAATAATTTCCATGGTCCAGCGCAACAACGTAGACACTTTTGATTAGATGGGTCGGGTTGTATGTAAGATTTCACAAGTTCACACATGCCTATAAACGCTCATATGCACATCAAAGCTCACTAGTCTACGCGTAGATGTTTAAAACCTGTAAATATCTTGGAGTCAAGTAAAGAGGCATTTCAAATTAGTAGGAGTAGTAGTCAATAAAGAACTTTTTAATCAAAACTCATTTATCTCTTCGACTTCATTCATAGTAAGACATATTACGTAATATGCGCCAGTATGAACCCTGGTTGTTAGCTTCACAGCTCATATTCCCGCGAGGGAATAGGAGTAGGGAGCTCATTTGGAGCAGGGATCTACTGAGCCTGTTTAAGGTTGGATGTACACTTGATAGTCGGCGAGAGGCTGATCTCACTCGAGGTCCTATCGCGCGACTTTTACATAAATGTGTATGAAAACATGAGAGTCGGAGATGTATGGGACCCAAGTTTTTTTTATCGTTTTGCACAGCAGCGCCTGTACTAGTTGCATGGCAGATGGCGAGTTGAAGTCAATTCACATCTAGCTGTCTAGGTTTTGCAAGGAAAAGGGGTAAATATCTCGGCATGTATGTGTATGGATGTCCAGAGGATGGGTTTTCTGTTTCGAAAATATATCAAGAGTAAGCAGCGATTAACTTAATGACTGCAAACTTCCCAAGTCATAGTTATTAAAGCGTTTGTGTTGGTTATAATCAGATAACAGAGTTCTCATCTGAGGTATTGGTATATTTTTCATTGGAAATGGCTTTTATGATGCCATTTTCAAGTCATGATCACAACTCACCTTCAACCATTAAATACCGGGAGTCATCACTGCAACGCAATCACTGACGCCAATAGGGCGCACCATGGGCGATGAAGTCTTCCTTCATATGCTCACTACGTCATTGGCATCACGGAAGGACTAGAAGTCTGCCGGAGAACTCTTTTGTAGAATAATCCAATGGCCATTCTATCTGCTCTCGAAATCCTTCATGATCTCGGACAGGTATGGTAAGAGACTTAGAAAGCATAATTTTTGTTTATCGAGAGAAGACTTAACTTTTCAGTTGCGTATTCAGTCCAAAGTAACATTTCCTGGAACGATTGATTTATTGTTTGATTTCTAGGCTGATACTGGTTCCCAGATAGACGACTACATTTATGTCACTCAAGAGTAACATGGCTGCTAAGCCGCGAGTGTGCAAATTCTTTCTTTGATGACAGCAAGTATTTTGTCTGGTCCTTCTTCAGCGCAAGACCCTCTTCTCTCGACACTCTATCCAAACCAAAAAGGCGAGTGCGTTTATTAAGGCTTACGCGCTAATAGATCTACCTCACTTTGATTGAAATTTAAAGCAAGTAAACAGGATTCAGACCACCTAGCCACCATGTCTAGGTATTTTTGCAAAAGCTTCCGCGTCTGTTGCGAAATTCCCGCTGACAAGGACTGTTAGGTCGTCAGAATAGTCAGCCACTTAGACATCCATAGCCGCTGCATTCGAAATCTTTAAGTAACTCGGTTACGACTTTAAAACCAGAAGTGCGAAGACAGAACATCTCTTACGCGTTATCTCTTCTCACCCAACACAGATGGGACTGCATAGTTTATGTGGCAGTGTGCAACCGTCCAATGTGCATCTGCCGAAGATTTACAGCTTTTCTTGGAACTTTAGATTGATTGTAGGACTTGGATCTTTTAAGATTTATAAAACTGAACGTAATTAATACTGTGAGGAATATTAGCATCACTAAGCTGATACTAAATAATTAAAGGCACAACAATAATAAAGTAAGCTGCCACTCTTGTGTACGTAACAAAATCAATCATCATTGACACACATACATACGAGGCAACAATGAGATACTCACAAACACATTTAATCATCAGCCCAAGTAGTACTCACGCATACACCTGCATATGTCTATAAGATAGACATCAACTACAAATGTACATGTACATATATAGAAATTACCAAGCAGGAGATACAGCAGTTCTAGAAGGAAAAACGTATAGAATTTAGTAGAAATATGCGAATGAAGCAACGGAGAGTATAAAAGCAGCGCAAGCTGTGTAATCAGTGATCAGTTTCATTTAGACACGCTCTTAGTTGTGACGTTTAATTGTGAAGTACTACTCCCAAAGCAATCTAATAAAGACCATTTTGAAATACAGAATATTGGAGTTATTCAGTCGACAGTACAGCGATACTAACGTTAGCAGAAGGTTCCAAATAAGCGGATTTTGGGGCTAGTCAAATAGAACAGCGTTATTGTAATCTATGGAAAGTAGCCGTACTATACTTTTTTCACCTTCTTGCAGACACTAAAAGGATTCTGTATTGGAGGGGAGCTCTTCTTCTTCTTCTTGTAGCGATAAAGACACTCACCGAAAGCTTTGGGGGGTATTTATCCAGGGTGTTTAATAAATTAATTTCATTAATGTACTAACCCAACCATTTCGGGAACTATTTGACATCACTACGTCGAACCTTCAAAGTCTGTGGATTTAAGTCACAACTTACCGCAGACATGGCTACCACATGAATATTCTAAGTACCTTAACCCTCTGAAATGGTATGGTCATCTAGACTCATATTGCTTCAAAAAGGTTTTATCAAAATTTGCCAAAGTGCGACCTATATTAAAATTAAGATATCTGATATGCCAGGCAACCTCAACCGCATTATGCATTATAAATAACCTTCAACATCTTACTTCACTGTCATTTTATTATATAGGATTTTCAAGATTCTTAAATATGTACATGATATGATAACCAACAAACTCTCTAACATAACAATTTCTCACAAAGAACACATACGGGGATAATGAGGACCTTAGTTATTACAAAAACAAATATGCAACTACTTGGACTCAGATCTTCTTAGCATGCTTGCGTTCCTCTTCGCTCTCTTGTGATGGATGCGTACGAATGTATTCAAGTGATTTAAGTATGGCTTGTGGAATTGGTGGTGCTGTTGGTAAATGTTCACCGGTTGGATGAAAACCATTCTCATCGGCTGTATAACTTAGCTGAATGAGTTGACCATCGGGTGCATAATACGCAGCAGAACCACTTGCATAAGAGCCACCAACACCTGATTCACCAGCAGCAATGCCATTTGATGTTTCATATTCATAATGATAGCTACCATCCTCTTTTGTCTCACTTTTGAAGTTGCGCAACTCCGCTACAGCATCGTATTGATCAGGACGAGCTTGAACGTAGTTCAAGAAGATGACGAAGGAAAATGCGATGATGAATGATGTGGTGTTTGTCTGAAAATAATTGTGGCTATTTAATTTATCCTTGGAAATTGAAAGTGTTGCTATGTTTCCTTGTGTGTGTGTTTGTGTGTGAGTGTGTGTGCTACGCTTTCAGGTCCTACTTACAGATTTTTGCATTTTGTTGGTGTCTGCTGCGTTCGCTGCGTTTTATGAAATTAATGTTGTGGTCTCGGGACTATATACAAGAATGATTGCACATCTCATTGGCCAACGCTGCATTTATAGCAAAATTAAGTTGCAAAAGTTTCTCCTTCCTCATTTCCCTGTTTCCATAAAATTGAGTGAACTTGATTTGAAGTACTTTTTGGCAGAGAAAAACAAACAAATTACATCAAAGGAAGCTAAATTTCAGGTGCCTCGCAATAGTGAAAAAAAACGCCAGACAGCGCTAGCCTTTGAGTCTCATTCTTACCTTAATTACCCCGCTGCTCTCGTTCTACCTGCATTCGATTAAAAAAAAATTGATTTAGGACTTCGTTTAGCACAGGTTCTGTATATAAATTATTACCAGAGGCAGCCAACAAGGAGGAGAGGAGGCTTGTTGCAGACCCTCTGCTACTGGTAGCTGAAGAAATTCAAGAAGCTTCTCTCAACGAAAATGTGGTCAGTGACATGCAACTCGATGACCGATCGAGGTTTAACGACTTTCAACTCACATAAGCAATCGTCCGCTTTTTTCGTGTTAGGCAGCACTGCCAGCTCTATGAATCTAATATATGTAAATCTGAAGATGCAACGGCCGATATTCCCCTTCAATTTGAGTTGACTAAAACACATCGAACCAGCATTTCCGCACGTAACTGAATTATTTTTAGGATCTTTCACACTTGCTGCTTCGAGGTCTGATAGCTGTGTTTATCCTAATAGCTGTCTGATTAGCTGTCCCGTCCTGTAATCTGAACTTCCTACAACTATTGTCGCTAACGGGACATTCTTTATAAGCATCGCATGTCAAAAGCTATAAGAATATCCATCGTGAGCCTACAGGCACTCTTTTTTTACTAACAAGAGCTACTTTGTTATCCTAATAGCGGAAGACTTGCATATGGTCCACTCTATGGACACTTCGCAGACTGGCGCTTGTTTTCACTTTTTCTTCTTGGTTGATCATGTGCAAGTTTTGCGTTCTTTTATCGATTACAGCGCCCGCTCAATCGCCCTCTCACTGCCATTTACGACAATATCACCGGGAAACCAGTATTTTTAATTCTTTCGCTTGAAGGCCCAGGCGATCTTTGCCGTTTCATGATAACTGACGGCAATCGGGAGCATCAAGTAGACACAAGGAGGTTAACCCCTTCTTTTGCTTCCAAATACGGGTGTCAATAGAAATACTCTCTAGACCGAAACATCTAAATCCATTTGAATAACATGGATTAGCCAGCGAAGTCTTTGCGTTTTTATAAGTTGCACTATCGCCATATCTGCCTGAAGCTTATCCTCAAGATCTAGAGTTTCGTAAAGATCTGGTGTATAGTAGATCTGCCAGGTCTGAAGCCACAGGGATAAGGTTTAATCAGTTCGTTGACTTTAGGCTTCAGTCTAATAAGCGAAGTTTGCGGGATCGCTTTTCTTGTAGACTGGGAAGAGCACACTTAATCTCCAATCTGGAGGCATAAGATCGTCCGATAATGTTTTGCATAGGAATCTTGACGCATGCTTTATACCAACTCTTCGCTTCCATTTTTGATCAGCTCTTCGGATAGACTGTCGTTACCTGATGCCTTGTTATTCTTTAGCAAAGATATTACCTTTCCCATTTCGTCATAGTAGGTTTCCGGAGCGTAATTTCCGTTATCAGGGATTATGATATCGCGGAAACCTGCCCTTAGCTTGAAAACCCTCCGTTATTCGGTGGACGTTTTGTTTAACTTGAAGGAACTGCTTAGAACCGGAACAGCTCATTATACATCAGACCATATCTTTTTCTCAAGTCTAGGACCATCAATGTATTCGGGTAGCGTATAAGCCGCCACATATTCCAATTCTAAATTCCTCAACGAAGTACAGTCTCTATTATTCTAATCTTAAAAGTATCTGCCTGCCTAAAACTATGCCGAGTCATTGCATCTGGTTGCAATTATGAACGCCATGATATTGGCCACTAGATGTCCATCCCTGACTCTTTTCTTTTTCCGCCTATTACCTTTTCTTTCTCGACTTCAACCTGTATCGAGAATTGCTCGACGCAAAGCTTTCTCGCCTAGTTGCGTTCGACCGGCTTCTACTACCTTACGAGCTCATGTGAAGCCTTCGCTTTGCTGGTCGTTAAGTCGACCACCGCTCTCAAGAACTGTTATATTGGTTTCTTGCCTTATCTATTGCCTGCCCTTCTTCTATCGCACCTCTTATTCGGGCAAACCAGCAAATTCAATTTCCTCATGGAGATAGCTGCTATACGGGTTCCATAAAAGGTGAGCTCGCGACCTGGGAGGAACATAAAACTATAAGCGAAGAGTCGGGCTAGTAGGGGACCACCCCTTCTCCTCATTTTTTTTCCTTATCTTTTATGGAATTCACAATAATGTCCCTTTCTTCAGTAAGGCAATCATTGCTTCCCGAGTAGGGCCGGCTTCGACATGGCTGAAGGTTTAAATACAGTCGAATATACCTCCTGCACCAAAGCCGCGGGCGTTATGGTGTTCGGCTAAGCCGTGGAACCTTCTTTATTGTATGCAAGAGCACGGCCTTGCCAGGGTCAATTTGCATCTTTCGAGAGCTAGTGACGACTTTATGTCACACAAGTGGTGATGAAGCCTAGTCGGAGTTGCAGTGGCGACAAGGAGTTTCGGTTCTGAGCTAAATCTGATTGAAATCTCTAAACAGCTAGATAATATCTGGACAAGAGAGGAACATTGCTTTAATAGCCTTTATTTGTAGTATTAGATTTTGTGACAGAGCAAAGAAATCTTCCGAAAATGAAACACCCTAATGCATATCTCTTGGGTTAGTTCTTAACTTTTTGTAGTTTCCCTTTCGCCCTTAAATCGTAGCAACAAAAAGTGTTTGCCAATTTCCAATAGTGGCTATTAAAGTAGCAGTAAATACATGTTTTGTATGTTAATGCACACGCGTAACCTCTAAGACAAAGTTTTATTTTGTTTTGTGGATTTTCCGACAGGGTGGATAAATGGTGTATATTGGAACGATTTTCCGTCATCTCTTGTCAAATTTGGTTTTGAGATAAACCGGTTTCGGCGTTGTGCCATCATCAGTGTCGATTTTCGTTCTCAAACCAAATTTGACAAGGGATGACGGAAAATCGTTCCAATATACATCATCTAAGACAAAGTATCCATATAATTCAGTGGTGGTCAAACTATCGCATTTATGGTATGGCTGCGTTGATATCACGATATAACCAAATAATATTGTGCAGCTATCTCTCGTCTAGCGCTCTAGAGTTCTCCGTTTATTCATGCAGTGCACCTGAAGAGCAGGCCTGGGTATGTATGAAGCTTATGGACGCCGAAACTATTCCGCCGATTTTAATCAAATATTCAGGATAGCTTTCCGGAGAGTTTTCGGTGAAATATTTACTCAGGTTAGTGGACCAGTGACCGATCTATCATTATTAATTTTACTTATAGTGTTTTTGTTTGTAACTTGGTACACGGGCACCTCTTGGACTAGAAAATCTTTAATGAGAATCTTTTCTTTCCGAGAAAAAGGCCAAGGGCCGGCCTGTTCTAAAAAACCGCATTTAAGGTGCGATTACCTTGAATATTGGTTGGGGTGTTCTTTTTTGATTACGTTAATATTTGATAAGCTCTTCTTTTTGGGATGTGGCCCAGGGCTACCTCTTTGGCTTGGCTAATATTTGGGAAACCTTTCTTTCCGGGAAGTGTGACAAGGGCCGACTATTCTAGAAAATCTTATGTATGGTGCGTTTTTCTTGAAATTTGGGCCGACTTGTTCTAAAAATTGTATTTATGGTGGATTGTAAGTTGTAAGGACTTCTTCCTTGATTATTATAATATCTGAGAAACTTTCCTTCGCTGTAAGTGGGCCAGGGCTGACATTTTCTAAAAAATCTTATTTATGGAACGATTTTGTCTCCGAAAAGTGCACCTGGGTTGACCTTTTCTCAAAAATTTTTTATATTGTATCAAAAGAAGTTGGTCCATTAGAAACATGTTTTTATCAGCCAGGTCGCCTCTCGGCAATGATTTGGCAAACACTCAGAGTGTATTTCTGTCAAGAGAAGCTTTTCACTGAAAATTAATATGCCTTGCTTTGATGTTGCTCAGAGTCGGAGGAAAATGGCGTCACGTATTTTTTATTTATAGTGCAATTTGGTTGGGATACTTCCCCTTTCGGGGAGTGGACTAGGGCTGACCTAATATAAAAAACTTATAAATGATCCACTTAGCTTGAAATTTGGTAAAAAGGTAGAGTTTCGCCTAGGCTGATTTTCGGTATTCTTGTATTAGAAGTGGGCAAAGGACGGCAACATTTGAAACAATCGTATTCATAGTGAGGAAGAGAGTTAAAGGAGCGGAACAAGACCAAAAAAAATTAAAAGGAGATCACGCACGAAGCGAGATATAGGGACAAGGAGAGAGGGAATGAAAGAAATGGAGGAGTGGGGAATGGCGATGGTAATGAGAAGTTAAGAGGGAGAAGAAAAGGGGTAGGTAGATAATGTAAGGAGAGAGTGAAACTGGTAGAGGAGTGGTTATTGCTAGTCTAATTGTGAGCCAATTTTCGCATTGTGCTATTTTTAGAGGCATGCAAAATTTGCAAAATCGAAACCAGACGGCCTTTTACGTTGATATTGGAGCAGAAATAAAAGAAGGCTTGGCATTCGAAGATACGCAATATATTAAACATTATAATTCATTGTTAAAAAGCCAAAACCATGGAATAAGAAAACAACAAAACCAAAACACACTATACAAAAATAGAAAAAAAAAAATGGAATCACTCAACTAATTCAAAACTGTTGTTTGGTTATAAATATTTGAATGTAAGCAATTAAGATAAAACGGTTTGTTTAACATCATTTCATTCATCACAGTTGGAAACTTAAAAAAAAAACGATGAATTAGCATAAAATACTGATAAATAGTGGAGGATTAAAATGGAATAAAAAATTGACTTGGTGTTTGAATGAGCGAATTAGCTTGAATAGTGTGAAGATATATGGGCAAAAGTTTGTTTTTAAGCAATTTCAAATGTATAAATATTTACATACAAATTGGTGCAATCTTCCCCTCTACTTCTCTCTTACTTTTCCTCTCCCTGTCTCTCTCCTTGACATTCATCCTCTCCTTAACCAGGTCCCTGTTACTCTCCCTCTGCTTTTGCACCTTTCTCTCGCGCTTCTTTTCCCTCTTCCTCTGCATCTCCCTGTTCCTGTCCCACTTTCTCCTTATCACCGTTTCATTTCTTTCTTCTCTTCCTCTTTTTCAATAGGGAAAATAGATGGAGAACACAAAAGCTTTCCCACAAATGCGGTATTGCTCTGCCTTGGCCAGAGGACGATATCGGGTATCAAAAACCAATGCTTCTTCGATGGACTAGCAGACCTTCACACATGAAAATATGATCATGGGGCTCGGAACAATATGCAGATAGGCAGTGAACTGCCTTGGACAGTATTGGGCACACAAACCTAGCCTAACCAAGCTTTTTCCAACGGAACGAATAAAAATATGTTAAGCCCAATATATTATCTAAGAAAGCATCCTATAATTCCACTAGAAAAATAGCACACCCTAATAGGCATTGCATGCCCATAAAAAATTATTCACACGCCGGTGAATGTACGATCAGAATGGATAAAGGAGTATGACTTTGAATTCACGCTGACCTTGATTGTCACCAAAAAAGTGGTACAGTTAACAACCTCTTCCCCAATTCCTCCTGCACCACAAACAATACTCATCCCCTTCCCCCATTAATGCAATGAAATTCAAGATTAATTCAACTATTTGTATTTAGGTCAGGTTTGCCGAAAGCGAAAATTGATATAAAAGAAATAAAGACCAAAAACCCAAAAAGACAACAATGAAACAAATGTTGTAAAGCTGCAGAAGATGTGTCTCAAACAGGTAAAATGCAACTTGATTTGCGATATGAAAGATTACGTGGTGTAGCAAAACGAAAGGGAGAAGGAGATGGGGAAACTTGTAGCAAGTTCAAAATTCATTTGTGGTGTGCACATGATACCACAGTAAAAACGCATAGCCAAAAAGTTTTGATGCTGACGCTTGTAGGCGGTTCGATGCTTCTATCATGGCATTGGCACAAAGTTTGTAAATGCAACTAAGTAAGTATATGTCTGTACATGATAGTCTTTTATAAACTTACAAAACGTCAGGTTTTAAGAGTCTGCTCAGTTTTTTTGAGCTTCGAGCTAACAAAAGGGTATCAATATATGCTTGCTCTTTGGTCTCACCTGCAGCAAAAAGGAATTAATAAGTTAAGTGCTTCCTTGTGCAACAGCGCATCAGTGCACATCGCTACATCAACTACACACACAAACGCCAAGACGATTTCAATGTAATTTTAACTTCACTTTTGTCAACTGAGTGCTTTTCAGGCAGAAAATAAAACCACAAAAGAATGAAACTAGCTGGATTAATAGTTCCGGTTGTTAACTGATAGCCCAGCTTAAATTATGTTCAGGGTCAATCACAGACGCTACAGTTTTGAGCCTACTTTTGAAGGGTACAAAAAATTTCCCGTCTTCCTCTTATCCTTATCGACATCTTGAGACTTAATGCCTGAATCTACACAACCGCCTAGCGATTTTAAAGAAAACCTTTTACTAACTTACTAATGATCGATGACATGGATAAGAACCTATGTCTAAGGGCTTATTGCATTGCGCTTCTCAGTGCACCTTCGCCATATAGCCACAATCTTCGTGGCACAGACTTAACGACCAGCAGCAATGTTGTCCAGCAAGTCACACCATATTCTCGTTGCTTCAAATACCTACCCCCTGAGTAATTGTTCCTTTTCGACCGATGCGGTACTAACCTATCACATATTAGCTAGCGGAGGTAGAAGTATAAACTTCATTCACTCGATATGCTACTGTAATGACCACAAAAAGCCGTCATGAAGTAATTTCTGTGAAATCTAGCGCATTTAAAACCTATGAAAAGCTGTGATATTTTAGATGAATTTAGGACAACGTAATGCTGTAAATACCGCTCCGTCCTGTACTTATGTGCCGCAAGGCCTCAGGAATGAAAGATCACACATTGATGATACGGGAATTCATTCGCAAGGCTTCGCAAAGTCAATAGCAATATTGGCTTAATGTCTGTACAGAAGCGAGCTCGAAAACATACGGGACTAGGCTTTGTAGGCGACAGGCTCGTAGCCGCTACTTAGCCGGGGTGCCTTGCTACAGGTTTCTTATCACTGCAGTGGCTTTGTAACCAGCAACCCTTACTGCAACAGCTGACTGTACAACTGCATTGTAACCACTGCTCCACTCAATTATACGTAGCCAGTCATATACTGTTTTCACACAGACGGCTTATTGAATAATACAGGCAGTTTTCTACATTAAGACGCTTATTGAGCTCAATCTTACCTACAAAATTCGAATCTATAATTATTTCATTAGTAGCTAATCGAATGCCTAATGAAGTCAAAAGCACAATGCAACTCTGTTGGGAGCGTTCAGTTTCTTAGTTTTTGGTGTGTTCAGTGCTTAAAAATGTCATTTGTCAAAGTAAATGTCATTGTCTGCATGGCGGAACGATACAATGTGGCCGCATCGAACAGCTGATTATAACCTTTTTTATTTGATTTGATACATCAACTTCCGGCGCAGTACGATTTTAACATTTGTCCATCGAATTTACAAAAACAAAGTACATGGAATTCTTATTTATGTATGTAGCATTGTCATTTTATTCGCTTGACATTTCATCCTTCATACTAATCGAGCAGTTACTTCTGTGTGAAAGCAAAAAATTTACGATTTCATTAGAAGGTGAAATGAGATCATTAAGTTTCTGTGTGAAAACAGTAATATAGTAGCACTCTATTCTTACCACCACCAGTTACTTTGCCATAGAAGGAGTTTTCGATATGATCCGCGATCAGCTACCCCGACCGTTGTGTACCGTTAAGCCAGACCAACTTTCTCTTTCAGTTCTCCACTCTCCTTGATCTGGTAAAGGCTCTGTAAAAGATAACGGCTCCTCACCATGGAAAGAACGGAAACATTGGGGAGAAACACCAACTGACGCTAATAAGTATATACTTTCTAGGAGCGAAGTAGTCCCACAGTCTCTGAGTGGCGGTAAAGATTCAGAGACGGTTGCGGTCTCCAGGAAACGGCGTTAAAGGGTCTCATAAAATATTGGTGTGTATATCTTAATCCGCAAGGGTGTTCAATTGGAGGACGAGGCGATACATGTGTACACAGATGGTGGGAGGGGTAGGGTATGCGGTATATTGTGCCGATCTGGAAAAAGACAGATCTTACAAGCTGCCAGCTCACTGTAGCGTTTTCCAAGTGGAAGGCTTAGACTTAACCAAAGCAGTAGAAACACTGCAAGAGAATAGCTTAAACTGCAACCATGTTATCTTTTATATTGACAGCCAAGCAGCAATTAAGGCAATAATCTGGCATAGCACAGCATCTAGAGTGTAAGCAGTCTGTGGAAAGAATTGGGCATATGGGAATAGATGGGAATGAAAAAGCAGATGAACTATCTAAAAAGGGCGCATCCCTTTAAGCTTGCTCTGTAGACTTCCCAATTAGATTGGGCGAAATTAAAAGAAGGCGAGAGGTGCACATGATCGACCAAGCGGGAAAGGCGTGGGTTCAAGCGCGGGGCTGTAAAGTGTCGAAGATTATGTGTCAGTCTACAACCGTAGACTAACAAAGTTGCTTCTATCATTAAAAAGAGAGGACTGCCGACTCATGACGAGTATTCTCACTAAACGCTGTCTTCTGCCATTAAATTAGGCTTGGTCAGTGATAGCAGATGTAGGAAGTGCGGATTGGAGGACGAAACGATCCAGCAGTTTTGTGCTCGTACCCTGCGCTTGCCAAGCCAAGACTGCAGCTATTAGGACTGATACAGCTGTCAGATCTAGAAGCATCAAGTGGCTTAAGTCTTAGAAATCTTCTAGTAATTGCTAAGAGCATGGAGTTATTTTATAACATAAGGTCCTGATTTTTGATAGGGTTTTTCAGTTTGGTGGTAAAATAAATTTCTCGTAACACTACGGACTCATTCAGTCTATGTTCGGTCCTCATGGACCGGCCAGTTCAACCTAACCTAGCCTATATATCAACCCAGCCTTATTGGATTGGTGGTAGCGTGCTCCGCCTACAACACCGACGGTCATGAGCTCAAGCTTAGTACGAATCGGTAATGCTCCTTCGGCTCACAACTGACGGAAGCGAATAAGAAGGGCGATTTGACATATATGAAGAGGTCGATTATCAAAATTTATTTGAGTTTTATTGTGGGGCTTCAAACTAATTAAATGTAGCAACGCGATGGCATTAATCTCCCTTATATCTACTTAAAACTCGATACAACTCATTTGGAAGTAGGTATACATTTTGTGAGTCAGCATGTAATTAAGGCTGCTTTCGGTTAACATAGATGCTTTAGATATTTACGCATCAAGTCGAATTCGGGAATCAACAGGAATCACGTAGCAAGAGAGATTTATAAATCGCTGTTTTGTTTCGTCGAGAGAGAAGGAAGTTCTCCACAGTTTAAAATTCATATCCGTCAAAAGTGAAGAATGGGAATATAAGCCCAATGCTATCAATATCATCGTACGTTATGCTGCTCGAATCATCTTGTACGGCGTCTTCACGTTGCATAATTAATTTTTATTTAAGTGAATCGCTAATGAATTTCACGGCCACGATGCACAAACTTGACCTTAAACGTTTTGCAGATTTCCATCTAATCGCATTTGTGGTAACGAAAATTTGACTGGACAAACTAAACACAAAATGTTAGGATATTAATCTCACAATTTCCTTGTTAAACCAGAAAAATGAATGAAACAAACACCATTAGTGCAATAATTAATCATAAACAAGAATGAGATTTATCACGGGGAGTGAACTAATATTTTGATTCATATTAGTTGTGTTTTTTAGACACGTAATCGTCTATACGCTTAAACATTGTACGGACTGCTAAGCGACAAACTTTAAATACACCTCTGAAATTGCTGCGCATAAACTTTGCCCTACTAAATTTCAATACGCATTATACTCAGATGTAACTGAAATATGTGTCTTTGTTTCACCCTCTACACGAATTCTATGTATTCTATGTGTGTCCACAATTCATCGCAACTGATTTAGCTATATGTTATACCCTATGGCCATCAGAGGGTTGTGTCTCCGCTTTTCGGTACACCCTGTGGCTGTAGCTAGTTATTTAACCACTGCCGCTAGATGGGTCTTCTAAACATTATCTATGTGATGATAAGCGTTTTTACCCGCAAATGTAGATGTATGTATATACATGTAAAAAACACGGCTTGTTTACTGATCAAATGAGGCCCCTATTATGAGACAAATTCGATCTTCGACTGTGGTCGAAAAAGCTGATCGAACGAACTTTCATTCGGTATTATGACGCGCGTTCGATGAAGGTAAGCGTTATTGTGAATTTCGATAAATTCAAAAGTTCACAATAGCAAATTTCCAATACTCTGTCAAATAAAATAAATAAACAAAAGCAGAACTAGTTATTAAATGCAAATATTAAAAATGAAAGTATGACTACAACGGAATGGTGGTTTGATGATTCGTCAGATGAAGAGGAAAGCTTACTGGAGCTAGCCAGAAGTAGAAGACGGGTGAGATGCTTCAAACCCTTTGGAAATGAATTCCACCACGTAAAAGTGTAGCTTTCTAAATAAGTTGTTAAATTGTTGAAATTATAAGTTTTGTTTATAGATTTATTCAAAATTTCAGATTGTCCAAAGAAGCGTTCATGGACTTGTTGTCCAGTACAGATGAACCGCTGCAGCAATGCACAAGAGCCAAGTCTATTCCTAATATTTTTTAATTTTTTCCGATTTTGTGCTCAGGGATCCTACCAACTGAGCATTGGAAACGAAAATGCACTCGGACTTGCCCAGCCGACTGTGCCTGTGGTACTATCAGAGGTGTTGAATGGCTTGGAAAATTTTATTTGTGAAAGATGGATAAAATTGAATTACGAGGAGGCTGAGCTGCATCAAGCAAAGTTGCATTTCTATAACGTGCAAGTTCCTTTGCTATATGGTGATTTTGTTCCATAATTGAAACCAGTCTTTCAAGCTGTTGTTTTGTACTCACGACCTTGCACTTATATAAAATTAATTCAAATAGTTTGAAATTACTACTAGGTAGTAAAAAAGTAGAACATAAATACAAAAAACTTACATTTTAAACAATTCGTTTTCTATTCGATACAGCATCGACAACAAATTTCTATTCGCTTGAAAATTAGATACACAACGAAAATTTCGACAGAGATGAGTTTCATAATACCAATTTCAAATTCGATTTTCGATGTTCGATAGCCAGCGAAGAATCAAGATCGAATAATACTCATAATAGGGGCCTGATATAATAAAAAATTATCTATATATATAAAAGAAAGTGGTGTTTGTTACACTATTTATAACTCAAGAACGGATGGACCGATTTGACTGAAAATTGGTAGAGAGGTAGCTTATAACCGGGGTCATTTCGGAACTTTCTCGAGACTATTTCCGGATCATTTGGGTATCCTTCAGGGATCATTTCTGTGTGGTTTTCTGCATCAGTCTTAAATAGCGCCGTTGTCATTTCGGAACTTTCTTCTGGGACCATTTGGCGACCCTTGCGGGAGCATTTCTGGATGTTTTCGGGATCCGTCCGCGATACCGTCGGAGTCGTTTCGTGGCTTTTTCTGGATAATTTCGATCATTTTGGGATCCTATCAGGTTATCAGCTCATTTGGTTATTTTTTTTACTTAATCACAAAAATAAAATATACTAGACAGACAATTTTTTTTTAAACAAATAACTTGATAAGCAAAGTGAATAGCCTATATATTTTATTTTCTCCTAGCGGACGGGGCCTCGGGTAAAGGCTAGTAATTAAAAATTTTATACAACACCGCCTGCAACATCGAAGTGTACATCGAAATCTATTTAAGCCCATGTTAGCACGAACTGTCAAATATCCCGAACATTTTCCTCCCAAGATGTGCTATTATGGGAGCAAACACAACTATTGATCAATCATTGGACACTCTTAGCAAACACAACTGTTGATCAGTCATTGAGTGATAGCCTTCAGAACGCGTTGCTGAGTATTTTTGATCTACTGAACAGTTTGAATTTTACATCAAATTTCTGAGCAGACACTTTTCTAGATATGCTTTTTCAGTTGTCTGACAGTCCTTTGATATGTCAAAAAAATTGTCAAAAATTCTCGGTTAATATTATATTGTAGTGTGAAAAGCAAAGTATAGGTTTGTTATGTTTATTTCCTTCTCTTTCTAACACAGATCCATTTGACACTGACCCAAGTGGCAAAGTTTGACACTGAACGAAGTTAGCGAACAAAGGAGCGGAATCTCAGATATGCGTTTTTAAATTAGAACAAAGTTTTTCTAAGCGGGGTCGCACCTCGGCAGTGATTTGTCAAGCACTTCGAATGTATTTCTGCCATGAAAAGGTTTTCAGTGCGATTTCATTTTTCTTGAGGACGTCTTTCGGAGTCGGCATAAAACATGCAGGTCCCGTCGCGCCAATTTGTAGGAAACATTAAAAAGGAGCACGACAAAAATTGGAAGAGAAGCTTTTTCTAAAATCTCTTGGGGGGTTACCACGCCTTACATATATTTTTTTATTTATTAATAAAAAAATGAAAAATTAATAAAATAAAATGTTTCAATGCATTCAAAAGCAATTGGAGCAATCACTACTTTGCAATAACAACGAAATATCATAGGAACAATTATTTAATTTGACAGTTGGCTCACTCTCAGTTCATGCAACAAAATTTCTGTCACTCAACTGAGGGAAACATGTTTTCAGCATATCAATAAAAGTTGTGTTCACTGAAAGCGCCCAGTATGTGTAATTCACCTCCTGCAGCGAATATGGGAGACACTCAAGCAAGGTGACATTTTCGCGCTATTGGTTTAGGGACTACTTCCGATCTGTTCCAATCGGATGCAGAGCGGTACAGTTGTTGGCCACACTTGTACCACAGCTTTTAAGTCTGAGGGGTTGATTCTCGATAAGTAAGTGTTTAACCACTTACAGTATTCAGATCGAAGTGAAGCTACATAGACGCGCGCCTCCATGGGTAGATTGCTTTCCTCTACTGCGAGTTCGGTGTATTTGACTTTAAACATGGGGTTTGCCGGGCAATTCCTGGAATAGAGGGCCGACGCCTTTTTGTGGATATTACTGAGAAATTTTTGTTGCCGTATTTCCTTATAATGCTTGCGGAGATAACTTCTTAAGTCAATGGTAGGTGATGCCCCTTCAAGTAGATGTTTGTTTGATTGTCCAGGTTTCTGGATATTCAACAGTAACTGTTTGTTTAGCAATTCGTTTCTTTTCCTAATGGGGAGTACTTTCGTTCGGTGGTAGTGCGATTCGCTGCTGGGCTGTTATTTACAGTCAAGCCAAATTAATTTTTGCTATACTGCAGTCTCCATTAGTACTCTTGATGCCTGTATTGTACAAATAGCTATTAAGCCTTCGTTGGTGTACACGTGGGCGTTGGCCTAGAAGGTTATATGCGGTCCTATTAAATCGTTCGCGATATGGTCGGGCTGCTATCATAATGGTGCTTGTTACCGGAACTATATCCGACAAAGTACCATCACCATTGGCAACACTCCTCAAAACCTTCGGGGAGTGTCTTTATCACTACAACAACAACAACAACAAGTAAGGAAGGCTAAGTTCGGGTGTAACCGAACATTACATACTCATCTGAGAGCTTTGGAGACAAAATAAGGAAAAATCACCATGTAGGAAAATGAACCTAGGGTAACCCTGGAATGTGTTTGTATGACATGGAAGTATTTTAAAAGGGAGTGGGCCATAGTTCTATAGGTGGACGCTATTTCGGGATATCGCCATAAAGGCGAACCAGGGGTGACTCTAGAATGCGTTTGTACGATATGGGTATCAAAGGAAAGGTGTTAATGAGTATTTTAAAAGGGAGTGGGCCTTAGTTCTATAGGTGGACGCCTTTTCGAGATATCGCCATAAAGGTGGACCAGGGGTGGCCCTAGAATGTTTTTGTACGATATGCGTATCAAATTAAAGGTAGTAATGAGGGGTTTAAAAGGGAGTGGCCCTTAGTTGTATATGTGAAGGCGTTTTCGAGATATCAACTAAAATGTGGACCAGGATGACCCAGAACATCATCTGTCGGATACCGCTAATTTATTTATATATGTAATATCGCCAAGATTCCAAGGGATTTTGATTTCGCCCTGCAGAACTTTTTCATTTCCTTCTACTTAATATGGTAGGTGTCACACCCATTTTACAAAGTTTTTTCTAAAGTTATATTTTGCGTCAATAAACCAATCCAATTACCATGTTTCACCCCTTTTTTCATATTTGGTATAGAATTATGGCATTTTTTTCATTTTTCGGAATTTTGGATATCGAAAAAGTGGGCGTGGTCATAGTCGGATTTCGGCCATTCTTTATACCAAGATAAAGGGAGTTCAGATAAATACGTGAACTAAGTTTAGTAAAGACATATCGATTTTTGCTCAAGCAGAAGGACATACGGTCGGCTGTGAGTGAAAACTGGGCGTGGCTTCAAACCGATTTCGCCCATTTTCACAGAAAACAGTTATCGTCATAGAATCTAGCCCCTACCAAATTTCACAAGGATTGGTAAGTTTTGTTCGACTTATGACATTAAAATTATTCTAGACAAACTAAATGAAAAAGGGCGGACCACGCCCATTTTGAAATTTTCTTTTATTTTTGTATTTTGCCTATTACTGTAAAGATTTTTTGTTAAAATTTGACTTAAAAAATTTTGTTTTTAAAGTGGGCGTGTTCGTCATACGATTTTGCTAATTTTTATTGAGCACACATACTGTAATAGAGTAACGTTTTCATCATGATATCTTCAACGACTGCCAAATTACAGCTTGCAAAACTTTTAAATTACCTTCTTTTAAAAGTGGGCGGTGCCACGCCCGTGTCCAAAATTTTACTAGTTTTCTATTCCGTCATAAGGTCGACCCATCTACTAAGTTTCATCGCTTTATCCGTCTTTGGTAATGAATTATCGCACTTTTTTGGTTTTTCGAAATTTTCGATATCGAAAAAGTGGGCCTGGTTATAATCTAATTTCGTTCGTTTTAAATAGCAATCTGAGATGAGCGCCCAGGAATCTACATACCAAATTTCATCAAGATACCTCAAAATTTACTCAAGTTATCGTGTTAACGGACAGACGGACGGATGGACACGGCTAAATGAATTTTTTTTTCCCCCAGATCAATTTGATATATAGAGGTCTATATCTATCTCGATTAGTTTATGCCGTTACGGATTATCGTTATGCGAACAAAATTAATATACTCTGTGAGCTCTGCTCAGCTGAGTATAAAAAATCGATTTTCGGTGATCTTCTAGCTGAAGACTAAACTACAAGGCCAGTGAACATGCAATTTGTTCTTCATCATCAAAATACTTACTTAACTGTAGTGTTAACATTTTGCACAAAAAAGCAGTGATAATGGTAAAACTAAATCGTTTTGAAATGGGATGGGTTTGTCATGAATGCTGATCGATTTTGTTTAAATAATTAATAACATCAAAAATAAAAGAATATTAAATATTAAACAAAAACTAAACTTCACAGCAGGGATGCCAATAGAAAGCGTCTTTGTCGAAGTTTTATCGTATGTGCTACATGATTAATGTTGGAAGTGCTAAAATGTTGATTCGATGACACCTTCTATGTTACGGGCATGGTTGCCCTTTACGTTATATTTCTTGTAGCGGAAAAAGTACTAAGTCCGTCGGTATTTCAACCGCCATATTACTACTATTACCCTTTAAAAAAGTCGAACCATCTGCTCAGTCTGGGCAGGATTCCGCTTTGGTAACTATCGGCATTGCAGTAATCCCACCACAAACGCTGGTCAAGTGAAGTCTGCTCAGTCTGGCCAGGATTCCGCTTTGGTAACTATCGGCATTGCGGTAATCCCATCACAAACGCTGGTCAAGTGAAGCAGAGTTCAATTCGATTCGACTACTCTGCTACAGTGAGACGAGTCTACGTACAGAGATAGTTCAGATATTACCCGACTAAGAGCTGCTACTTCAGTATACCATTTGAAACCCCTTAACGTCATATTTTTATGATAGGCTGAACCCGCTGAGGAGGTCGAAGTAACATTACAACAACAACAACCGGCATCTGTGTATACGATGACTCCCTAGTCAGTGCTTCTTGTGTGGTTGTTGATACGGATGAAGTGGCAATTCTACTCATATTAAACTTCCTCCTATCCTACGCGATGGATGCGAAAGCGATATGTATAGGTTTGGCGTCTAGGTGGGCGGTGGTATGCGACTGGCTGTAAACTTTAACCAAACGGTATTCGTTTATTTCACGAAAAAAGCCTTGACTGAAGTAGTCTTACTATATCTAACCTTTAGAGAAACCTGTCGGGGATCTTAATGTGGAGAATAAAACTGGGAAGGCCTTCAGTTTTCACTGAGAAGATTTTTGTGGCAACACACTCGTAGTGTTGGCCAAATCACTGCCGAGGGGCAACCCCGATTAGAAAAACTTTTTTTAAATTGAAAAAACTTGTTTCTAAATTTTCGAAGTTATTTTGCCCGGCGCCTGAACCCAGGATCTTCGGTATGGTAGGCGGAAAACGCTACCACCAAACTACAGCAGCCACTCTTATACGACACATATGCAGGATTAATAATAAAGATATTCTACGTAGTATTTCAACAGAAATGTTTCTTAAGGCCGCGGTACAATGACATTTTTCATATAGATGCGTTTAACACAAGCTTATGCATTCCAATAACATCGCCACAATCAACTAAGATGTTGCGTTTGTAAATATGAAGGAATTTCAGACTTGGCAATTGAAGTTTATTATACCTTGCCCATTCACATACAAAATTTCGCGAAGCACTGTTGTAAACATTCTCCCTATACAACAACAAGTAAGGAAGGTTAAGTTCGGGTGTAACCGAACATTACATACTCAGTTGAGAGCTATGGTGACAACATAAGGGAAAGTAACCATGTAGGAAAATGAACCGAGGGTAACCCTGGAATGTGTTTGTATGACATGTCTATCAAATGAAAGGCACTAAAGAGTATTTTATGAGGGAGTGGGCCATAGTTCTATAGGTGGACGCCATTTAGGGATATCGCCATAAAGGTGGATCAGGGTTGACTCTAGAATTTGTTTGTACGATATGGGTATCAAATGAAAGGTGTTAATGAGTATTTTAAAAGGGAGTAATCCTTAGTTCCATAGGTGGACGCCGTTTCGAGATATCTCCATAAAGGTGGACCAGGGGTGACCCTAGAATTTGTTTGTACGATATGGGTATCAAATTATAGGTATTAATGAGGGTTTTAAAAGGGAGTGGTGATAGTTGTATAGGTGGTCGCCTTTTCGAGATATCGCCATAAAGGTGGACCAGGGGTGACTCTACGGGTATCAAATGAAAGGTGTTAATGAGTATTTTTAAAAGGGAGTGGGCCTTCGTTCTATAGGAGGACGCCTTTTCGAGATATCGCCATAAAGGTGGACCAGGGGTGACTCTAAAATGTGTTTGTACGATATTGGTATCAAATTAAAGGTATCAATGAGAGTTTTAAAAGGGAATGGTGGTAGTTGTATATGTGAAAGCGTTTTCCAGATATCGACCAAAATGTGGACCAGGGTGACCCAGAATATCATCTGTTGGATACCGCTAATTTATTTATATATGTAATACCTGCCAAGATTTCAAGTGTTCTTTATTTCGCCCTGCAGAACTTTTTCATTTTCTTCTACTTAATATGGTAGGTGTCACAACCATTTTACAAAGTTTCTTCTAAAGTTATATTTCGCGTCAATAAACCAATCCAATTACCATGTTTGATCCCTTTTTTCGTATTTGGTATAGAGTTATGGCATTTTTTTCATTTTTCGTAATTTTCGATATCGAAAAAGTGGGCGTGGTCATAGTCGGATTTCGTTAATTTTTTATACCAAGATAAAGTGCGTTCAGATAAGTACGTGAACTAAGTTCAGTAAAGATATGTAAATTTTTGCTCTAGTTATCGTGTTAACGGCCATGCGGAAGGACAGACGGACGACTGTGTATAAAAACTGGGCGTGGCATTAACCGATTTCGCCCATTTTCACAGAAAACAGTTAACGTCATAAAGTCTATGCCCCTACCAAATTTCAAAAGGATTGGTTAATTTTTGTTCGACTTATGGCGTTAAAAGTATCCTAGACAAATTAAATGAAAAGGGCGGAGCCACGCCCATTTTGAAATTTTCTTTTATTTTTGTATTTTGTTGCACCATATCATTACTGGTGTTGAATGTTGACATAATTTACTTATATACTATAAAGATATAAAATTTTTTTTTTGAAAGTGGGCGTGGTCCTTCTCCGATTTTACTAATTTTTATTAAGCGTACATATAGTAATAGGAGTAACGTTCCTGTCAAATTTCATCTTGATATCTTCAACGACTGCCAAATTACAGCTTGCAACGTTTTAAATTACCTTCTTTTAAAAGTGGGCGGTGCCACGCCCATTGTCCAAAATTTTACTAATTTTCTATTCTGCGTCATAAGTTCAACTCACCTACCAAATTTCATCGCTTTATCTGTCTTTGGTAATGAATTATTGCACTTTTTCGGTTTTTCGAAATTTTCGATATCGAAAAAGTGGGCGTGGTTATAGTTCGATATCGTTCATTTTAAATAGCGATCTGAGATGAGTGCTCAGGAACCTACATACCAAATTTCATCAAGATACCTCAAAATTTACTCAAGTTATCGTGTTAACGGACGGACGGCGGACGGACGGACGGACGGACGGACATGGCTCAATCAAATTTTTTTTCGATCCTGATGATTTTGATATATGGAAGTCTATATCTATCTCGATTCCTTTATACCTGTACAACCAACCGTTATCCAGTCAAACTTAATATACTCTGTGAGCTCTGCTCAACTGAGTATAAAAATACTTACTAACAAATTTTGTGTCGTATTCGATTGTTATATTGCAGTTTTTAATTGCGAAAAATGTTAGAAAATTTACCAACCAGTGGGAAAAATAAGTTCACTTGCAAAGTGTGCCAACACCCTTAGCCAAAGCAAATGTCAAATTCTTGTTCTAATGATTTGCTTGGAACAAAATTTGGGAGATGGCTACTTTTCAATATCAGATGGCGCCAGTGTCGCTCATTCTACCGTTCTCCATAAAAATACGTGCAATCTACTCATAATGCAGATGCTTGTGTTAAACTCATCTATATGAAAAACTGCTTATGTGTCGGAGCTGTTAGTAGGATTTGAATCTAGAGTTGCCCCTGCACCTTATTGTATTCATTACTTTACCACTTATATGAAATAGTTAAAAATTTTAAAATAAGTGTGACTATAAAAGCATGACACGATAGATATATTTTATCAGCTTTGCAATCAACGAATTTACAGTAGGGTTGCCAGCTAGTCTTATTAAAATTTTAATTTCTACTTATGCATGTAATCATGTTTGATTGATTTGTTCTAATATTGATAAAGTATTTTTTGGACTATTTTAAAGTTATTCTATATTTCTATGCCAAATGAAAACAAATGTACCAAATTAGGTAAAATATAAAATAAATGGCAATAATGACCATGGGTTTGTGTATCGATTTAGAATGCCTCTCATACAAATTTAATAGGCGATATAAAATTCTATATCGTTATGATTCTTGGGAAATATTAAACACGAATTCATTACACACTTCAGGCACGGTATATCATATTGTAAAAATCTCAAGGCTATATTCGCAACAAAACTATAAACATCAATAATAATTAAAGTTAGAAACATAAAATGCAAAACAACTGAAAAAAACACAAAAACAATATCTAACCAATTGACAAATTGTAGAGCAAAATAAGTATAAATTCTTTTTGAATTGCAGATCATCATAAACTCTTTGAAATGTGTAATCTTCTTTTTTATAAAACACAATTTTTTATTAGCTCAGTATTGCTAATGCATACCAGATCACATATACCACCATAAGTAGCTGCGTATGTCTATATGCATATATTGTTGTATATTTTTGCTAATATACTTTTTAAGTGTTTATTAATTTTTTTTCATGCAACTTATAAGTCTAAAGTTGGTAACATGCTGAGCAACAAGACCAATAAATTGGAATTGAATTGATGATAGTCTTCATATGAAATTGTTGCTAAGCTTCAGATGAGTTAGTTGTTGGTGTATTTTAGATCTGTATTCAGGGTGTGCAAATTTGTAGTTTAAATTCTTTTCAGTAAAATAAGTTTATATACTTGGGATTAAGGAGGAAAAGGTAGACAGATTTAAACCTTCCTCAACTAGATTTTCAAATTAGTTTGAGAATTAAGCTTAACTTAACACTTCGATTGTGCAGCTAAGAAAAAATGCTGGTAAAATCAACACCGGGCCAATTCAACTTAAATTTCTGTAAATTTGTGTCTAACGTAGAAGCTGTTGATTCTAAATAGACTTGTTTCAAAAGTCAAATCAACAAATACATTTCATTATACGTAAGCCTGAGCTCTATTAAACTAAAAATTATAATACCAATAAAAACTACTGAAATAACGGATTAATTTCAACAATAGGGTAACAGTGAAGGCTGTTGATATGACACAGACTTCTGCAGCACAATGGTCATAAGAACAAAATAGTAAATGCTGTGAGCTCTAAGTTTCTCTTAAAAATTAGCGAATGAATTTGAATAGTACCGAAGTTTTTTTTCTGTTGAAATGACAACTAAAACAGTTATTGACAACTAAAACAGTTATTTCAACAGAAAAATCCATTCAATTGATTGACAATCTGTTATTGTTGCAGATTATTATTAAATTAACACTAAATGTTTCTCTTATAACAAATTACTTAACAAATTTGTTCTCTTAAGAAAAAACTCGGTTGAACAACAAACAAAACTTGTTGCTTTTTTTGCGTCAATTCTTTTGGGTGGAAGCTAATAACATAAGAATTATGGTAACTCTAGCGCTAATGTGCTAGCGAACCATCTATTTCTTCTTTTTGTAGCGATAACGAGACCCCCCGAAAGTTGTATGAATTTTTACCGATGTTCACGGTAATTTACCGATTGTTGATGAGGTAAGTTCCGGAAAATAGCAACATAATAGTATTAGCGCGATCATCTCGGGAACAACTAGAAATGACTACGTTAAATTTGCTAAGTCATTCAACCTCCTCCTTCACAGAGGAGCTTGGGATCGCTATAGCCTCGCCTGATAAATAAGTAAGATTCGCCAAGGGTGAGGTTGAAAATTGGGTTGGATAAGCTATAAATTGCGTAGGCTCCTGAACTCCTTGAATTCCGTATAGGCGACCATCTTACCGTTTGTTAAAAAGTATATGTCTCACGTATCTGCTCATGGTATCCTATCTGTCACTTCTTTAGGTCATGCTATTGATGACATTTCCCGCGAATAGTTCACCTAGTGTCTCTTCTAACCTCCCTTCCCATTTCGTGGAGATACTACAGAAGTTAGCGTGTCGGCTTAAAAATGATGTTAAGTAGAAGTTTTAGCCCTGGGTTCAGAATGTGAATTGATTCTTGGGCCATTGCAGTACTGTTGCTTCATTGTTGTTGCAGGCTTCGTATAGTTTGGTGCCTGTATGGCAACATCATCTTTATCGATTCTACACGGATATTTTCTATACATGTTCATCATCATCTGCTAGAATATATATTGATAGCTTCTGTTGAAACTGTGCGCTGAGCTGAAGTGTTTCTCAGATTTCTGCACCAGAAATGAGTATGCAACCCGAGGCTGAAGCGAGTAACTTCCTTTTACATGGCTTTCGACTGCATTTGTTTGCCATTTATCTGCTAAAATATGGTACGATGTGCGAAGCTCTTCGCAGACTCCTCTAAAATGCTCCGAGAGAATGCGAATTCGTTGAGATTAAAATGTCTAGTGTGACCAGCAAGACTATCGATCCTGTTTGATGGCAGCTGTCTTTACTGCTGTTATGACATCTATTGTAGATCCAGAAAGCAAGCTGTCGGTGATAAACTCCTCCCTCATCCTTTCTTGCTGCCATGTGGCGTAGCCTTAGCAGGCATTACATAACTTTTCTGGCAGTGTCCATCATACATAAGGGGAATAAAGAAGCAAAGCTCCATTGTCCTTGGAAAATAGAACTAGCAAAAAGTGTATTGTCTCATCAACCATTACACTCCATTAGTCAGCCTTTAGAAATAATCTTTCAGAGACTAAGGTTAAATAGGCTATCAAGTCGCCAAGGCTACATCAATGCTGCGGACGAACAAACTGATCCTGGCTATCATCTTAAGGCCTAACTTTCATAGCATTTCCCATTCGACAGCTCTGCGATCAGTACACAAAAACCTAACCTAAGTTCTAGCTGATAGCTGCAGCGCCGGTGTTGACCTTGTCCAACCCACGTGTGGCCTTATTGGGTTGGCTGTAGCACTTCGGCGGCCTGCTTACACTAATGTTGATTTGAAAGCAGCTAATCATTTCGGTTATAACTGTTTCACCTTTGGTGCGGCCAGTGTCTCTCTTAAAGTGCTACATGTTCTAGACCTGCTGAACGGTACTGTATGTATACTATTCGCGGCAATCACTTAATGCTCCACCCTGTATATGAGTTTGCATACCAAAATCAGTTAACGATTTTCCGCTGCTCAATTTTTCATTTTAAAAATTTTGTTTCCTCTTCAAAGAGTTCACATTCTTTTTCGTATTAAAGAAGGCGGTTTCGAGTGCGCATAACTGCATTGGCGCATACATACATACACTCATGCATAGATTCGTAAACTTATAAACATTTGCAAGGTATTTTGTAATTATTATAAATTTTTTACCACTACTATAATTTCCAGTTTATGAATAGATTTTGTGTTAGATTTTCGGCGCACAAAGCCACACTTCGGCAGATATCTATGTATGCATAGTATATATGTATGCACGTAAGTAGGTGTTTGTTTGTATGTTTTGTGTTTAGGCATACGCTTAGGTACTTTGGTAATTGTCGGTTCGCAATTAAAATCTTTGAGTATAAATGCAAATACTTTGACAGCTGTTGATTCAAAAACAATTCGAGTTTGAAAGCCATCACAACGTGCAACACAACAATATTTTTATAGATCGTCAAAATCAAAACAGAATACTTAAGAAAAAAATTAAAATGTCCAAAATTGTAAGTGTTTTTCGAGAAAAAATATTTAAAAGTCAAACGTTCTAAATTAAAACAAATTCTTTTGGAATATGGGGTGAAGTGCTCGTACACATTTTTTTTTTGAAATAATTAAGTCTAACAAAAACAATAATAAAATGATAAAAGAAATATATAAATGACAACAAAAGTAAATAAAAATAATTAATTTGAAAAATACTTAAAAAAATTGTAAATTAAAGTTTTGGTAAAAATTAAAATAAATTAGGCGCTTAAAAATGGCAATAATTAAAATTATTTCTTAAAAAAAATATTCAAAAAAAAAAGATTGAGCAAAAAATATTGTAAATTTTAGCAGTTCTTCATCTTTGCCTAAATTAAAAAAAACATTAGGAAAAAAAATGTGTAACGGAAGAAAAATTCAAAAAGGCGAGAAAACAATAAAAATAATTTATTTAATATAAAAAAAAAAAAAATAATTAAAATACTGTAAAATTTAATATTTCTTCAGTAAAAACTATAATCATTTATTGGTAGACAATGAGTTATAGAATAAAAAACTAACAAACAGAATTTGAAATAAAAAGAAATTAAAAGTAAAATAATAAAAATGGTTTATCAAAAGTTTAGTATTTGCACGGTAATAATTTAAATCTTTTATAAAACATAAAACAGTACAAAAAAAAAAAAAAACGAAAATGTAATTTAAAAATGAGAATAATAAAAACCATAAATTGGCAATAATTAAAATTATTTCTTAAAAAAAAAAATATTCAAAAAAAGATTGAGCAAAAATATTGTAAATTTAGTATTTTTTCAGCAAAAATATAAGTCTTTTTCAAAAATTAAAAAAAAAAAAAAACACGACGAACAAAAACGTGTAACAGACGAAAACTTCAAAAAGGCGAGAGAACAATAAAAATAATTAATTTAATAAAAAAAAAAATTCTGTAAAATTTGAGTATTTCTTCAGTAAAAACTATGATCATTTATTGGCAGAAAATGAGTTATAGAATGAAAAAACTAACATATATAATTTGAAAAAAAAAAAATTTATTAATAGTAAAATTATAAAAAAGATTCATTAAAATTTTAGTAATAATTTAAATCTTTTATAAAATATAAAACAATAAAAAAAACAAAAATTTAATTTAAAGATGAGAATAACAAAAGCCATAAATTTAAAAAATATTCCTAAAAAAGCTCCAAAAAAAGTTCCAAGACATTATAATAAAAAAAAATAAAAACTATCAAAAAATTGTGCGTTTAAAATGAAAACAATGCAAAATTTTACATATTAAGCCCATAGTTAAGTCGCTATATGAGCAAATCCCAGCATTCAGTTCTCTCTCTCTCTCTCTCTATATCGCCAATTGGTTTATAACAGTGGTCAGTAGTAAGATCAGTATAAGCATAGATGAATGGATTTGCAACTCTTTGTTTCGAGAGAGCGCTGTCAAAATGCACATTTTTTATAACATTTAACAATGATGCCACTCCAAACAAAAATGAATAGATCTGAAAATGGGGATTTTTGACATACATTTCGGCGATTATAGTTTCAATCATTTAATAAAATGATAGTCGTAAAATATTTATTTCCTTAAAGTTATTTTACAATAATACGACTAGTTAGAGTTAAATATAAACAAATCTAAGTAAAACTAACATTTCGATTAAATTAATTAGTCAAATATTGTAACGCATTTAACTCGCAGTGAAAACCATATATTCTTTTGAAATTTCAGTAAATCGGACCTATGATATAATAGTTAACATTATTTAATGGATAGGGCTTATCCTACATGTCTGGCGTTCCAGGTTCTGTGATCAAAATGGACTGGTTGCATCGGAAGTTCATATTTACAAAACCTGTTTTTAGTGATAACTTTTGAATGGGAAATAATATTTACCCTCCGCCTTTGAACTAATAATACTTACACTAAAACAAGTATTTTTTTCCTTTTTCCCATAATTTTTAAACGCTATTCTACAGTTGTAGGTCAAACTAAAGTTTACCAAAATTTTTGGCACGTTTTTCGTTTTGGCTGGCACATTTTTTGTTCTGGGACCCGCTTCAGCTGGCGCGAGGGATTTATCTGTGATTGCTGCCAGCAACAACTAGGAGATAAATCCCTCGTGAGAGCGAAAATATGAGAGCGTAAACAAAAGATTCGTATCAATCTAATCTATGAGTATAAGATCAATATCAGGCGAACTAATAACCGATTGTGACAGAACCGCAGTTCA
Organism: Eurosta solidaginis; assembly: GCF_040869045.1. Classification (NCBI taxonomy): domain Eukaryota; kingdom Metazoa; phylum Arthropoda; class Insecta; order Diptera; family Tephritidae; genus Eurosta; species Eurosta solidaginis. The sequence continues at coordinate 201,432,120 of NC_090323.1, read as the reverse complement.
TATTTGCAAATAAATTGGTTATTACTTATCTTATCATACATATGTGCACTAACTGATATCGATCATTTTCGCCTGGTGGTTTGTTTGGTACTGATTTATTTTGTTTCTTTTAGAAACGAAACACTTATATTCTCACATTGAGTTTTGCGCTCCATTACACATTGGCACCTGCTTTATATGTAGTATACAAAGGAGAGCGACGTCTTTGACTGCAGAATGGCAAAACCCTTTACCACTGTAAGGCAGTTTCATTGGTATGCAGTTATATGGACTGCCACTCTCATTAAGTAACTATAAGGATACTGATATTTTGCAGCATTATTAAGGCTAAAATAACATCCATAGAGTAGCGTATATTTAAAAATTCTACATCCGATTTACTCTAGCCATAAAGTAGCAGTGAATGCCCTTCAAACAGTAATCTGAGAGTTGTTGCAATTGTATGGGACCCAGGTCACAGCGATACACCTGGTTACTGCGCTAACGATGCTACGTTCATGTAATGGCTTGGAGTCATTAATCTAAATGCACTTGCTGGGATATTAATTGATGAGAGAATATTTAAATGATGAGAGTATATAAAGAGCACATGCCATCAAAACGGATAACTTCTGTTACAAGCCGACCTAATATAAACGCACGCAAGTCATTTTCTGTCAAAAATGTCTCATGCACATACAACTTGTATGAGAGCAACCCAAATTGAATTTGCTGCGTGAAAACCTAACTCGATTTCCAATTTTTGTTCTGCATGAGATTTAGATTTGACGTTTGCACACATGCTTTACATTGTCGCAACGCATGCTTATTTGAGTTCGGGCAAAAAACGCCGGTTGTGTGCGTGCGCTAAAAGAACGCAGTGCGGTCTTATTAGGTTGGCTTGTTACAGCTGCAGAATATGTTGGAAAATGTGGCAATATTTCAAACATCAGGAAATACATTCCAATAACCGTATGATGCAACTACCCACTAATTTTCCATCTAAAGTCATTGGGTAACTATAACTAGCTCAGTGTTAGTTTATCGTTGGATGGCAGACTAGGCTTTACTCGTCGATATATACTCTACGTCATTGAAGCTTCGTGAAATTGATAGTGAAAATAGGTTTTTTCCATGCATAAATAACAACAAATTTCTTAAAATAATCAAAAATAGTAGATAATTGCTTGTTTGCGATACCCTGTGAAATGGAAATTTACAATTAAACGCCCGAGGACCTTCTTAGACTAGGTTGGGAGGTTAGGTTATACTGAACTAGTCGGTCCATAAGGACCTCACATAGACTGGATGAGTCCGTTAGGTTAGGTTAGGTTGAATTGGCCGGTCTATGAGGACCTCACATAGACTGAATGAGTCCGTAGTGTTTAGAAGTTTATTTTAACGACCAAACTGAAAACCCCTGTCAAAAACCAGGACCTATGTTATAAAATAACTCCGTCCTCTTGGCAAATACTAGAAGATTTCTAGGACTTAAGCTACTTGCTGCTTCTAGATCTGACAGCTGTATCACTCCCAATGGCGGGAGTCTTAAACTGGCAAGCGCAGGGCACGAGCACAAAACGTGCCCGATCGTTTCCTTCTCCAACCCGCACTCCCTACATCTGCTATCACTGACCAAACCTAATTTCAAGCTATGTGACGCCAGAAGGTAGTGTCCAGTCAGAATACCCGTCATGAGTCTACAGTCCTCTCTTTTTGATGATAGAAGCAACTTTGCTAGTCTAAGGTTGTAAGACCTACACATAATCTTCGATACTTTAAGTTGGTAGAGTTTGAAGACTTTTACAGGTTTTTTGATAGATTACATCAAAATTTGAAACCAGCTGGGTTGATCCCAGCGAATTGTGGATTGCAGAGCTTTTCTCCTAGTGGTAAGACAGCACAGTTTGCATCATGACATAGTCTAAATTAATCAAAGACGTGTAAAACGTGTAAGGCTGCAGGAAGCGTTTTCAGAAGATTTGCCTTATGTTACAAATGTTCGAGTATTTGTGCAAAAACAAAAACACAAGATTCATTTTCTTTCGTTGACTTTTCGATAGGCTGGAAAGTTTACTATTTGAAGACAACGCGATTTCGGCGTTATGCTATCTTCAGTGCTTCTTTTGTCTACAGTAGTGTTGTTTTCTAAAATAACATATCTTGGGAGCATTCTTTCAGATATCTTGCAGTTTGGGGTCTGCACTAAAGAAAATCGTCTTCATTGAAACGGAGGTTATCCCAGAAGTGAAGATCTCTGTTTTTTTATCAGCTTTAATTTTTAAATACTGAACCAGGTGGAAGAGATTTTATATGTCCGCCAGAAGCGTTTTCTTATACCACTGGAAAAATAGAGAGTGGCGATGATCAACTGACCTAAGAAAATAAATATTAATCTTTGTAGTTTTTTTACTAAACTGGAATCTAAATCCAAGGTCAATGGGAATGGCTATTGCTACCCAAGTTACAACCAAACAGATTGATTGTAAAGGAAACTCTTACTTTAAGGACTAATTTATAGGAAAAGTAGTAAAAGATGGAATCAAGACCCATATTATCACAAAAAATGCAAAAACCATGACCCGAATAGGATCGGAAAGCATCTCGAATCATTTTTAAACTGTGCTGCGGTTTGACAAGAGAATGAGTTACGGCGGCTTACCGGTAGAAGTAGGCATCGATTCAACTTTCCACAAAAGCAAGTTAAATCATGCATTCTTTCATAGCTCAAACCAGGTTTATAATGCTGCTGAAAAAGTGACGATGAAACTCATGTTTCATAAAGGGAGGGTAAAAAAGTGCTGTCATAACAAGCCTTTAGGTACTTGACCTCAGTGTAGCGCAAATCTACCATAGCCACCTTTTTTTTTGTAGGTAATTCATTCAACAGAAAAATTTAATGACATATAGGTACTAATAATATGGCCACCACAGTATGTTTTCAATACGTATACATCAACAAGGAATCTGTGTGCACATGTACTTTCCGGAGTACATCCGCTTATCGGATGTAACAATTAAACACAAATTTTCGCTTGCTCTGACGTCTTTCTAACAAAAAATTCTCTTCTACTTTCATTACAGTTTGCACTTACCATTATCGCTCTATGCGCTTTCTCGCTTTCACTAAGCAACGCTTCTCCTGCAGTCAGTGAATTATATGGTGCGCCCTATCATGGAACAGGCGGACGTGGTGGTGGTGGTGCTGGCGGTGCTGGCGGTGGTAGTTCAAGTGCTGATGCCCATGCCGAAATACGTAGTTATACTAATGATTTGAAAGAGGATGGCAGCTACAATTATCAATTTGAAACAAGTAACGGTATTTCAGCACAAGAATCCGGTGTAGGCGGTCATTATGCTACCGGTTCATCACAGTACTATTCACCAGATGGTCAATTGATACAATTGACTTACACCGCCGATGAGAATGGATTCCAGCCACAAGGTGCTCATTTACCTACACCACCACCAATTCCAGAGGCCATCTTGAAGGCTTTGGAATATATTCGTACACATCCACCACAACCTGAAAATCAACAGCAATATGGTGGTTCGCATCAAGGACGTGGCAGTGGATCGGCGCCTTCGCAACTTTATGGCGCACCCTATCACAAGAAGAAATAGAATTGAAAGGCTTTATATTGAAACTAAACGATCATCACGGAATTATTGTTTTATCTGGAGGTTAATGAATAAGATACTCGTGAGCTGTAAGTGATGGACACGCAATTTCAGCTAAATGTGATAAATATATAGCTCGTTGTGGGTATTTTAGCTGGGTTTTAAGAAAGTTTTTCGGTTTGTCACATTGTTGTAAATAAAATGAAGAAAAAAAAAACAAACTAAATACCTATTTATGTAAAATTCATCACTTAATTAGTCTTAAGTACTATTCGTTAATAAATTTGAAATGAATATTTAAATATTTTTTTTTTTAATTGAAGTTGTTGGGCTTAAGGTGCATGGGAGCTGGAGGATGCAAGTTGTACTCTTAAAAGTTATAATTTTCTACTTTATATTGTGGATATTTCTTCTTGGGCAAACTCATGGACTCTGCCCACCATGCTGTCGTCACAAAGGTAGAGCAACATGTTGCCTTCAAGTACTTCACACCGTGCTGAAAGAGAGGTTTAGCAACATCTATCCGCAAAAAGTTATTGGCTCCCTACTGAATTCGGGCTTTCTCGAAGTCAACTCCCAACGATAAGGACTATTCAAACCAAGCTGGGAGACTCCTCTATGATACAGAGGCACGCCAAAAGGAGGTGTGAAATTACGCTGACTTCCTTACTAATTAAATTAGGATGGTCTCTTGAAATATATAGCAGTACTGGTCTTTTGAAACTGGCCTCAAATTCAATTCTATGAAATGGTACTATTTAGAAGGTGTTAAAATTTTTCAGTCCACTGCTCTTAAGTGGAGTGAGGCTCAAATATTCACTGGAGGTTAAATACCTCGGCATCATCTTCGACAATAAACTAAATCAAATACGTTGAGGACAGAATCAGAAAGGCTATTACTTCCCTCTTCGATTTTAAAGAAGTCATGCGTAAAATGTGTGTTTTGAAGTCAAACATAATACCCTGGCTATATATCGCGGTAGTGAGACCCATCTTATTTAACGGCATCACTGCTTGGAACTCTACGTACGATGGTAAGTACCGAAGAAGATTTAATGATGAGCTGTACGAGCTCCGGCTAAGAAAATATTTCTCCCGGAAGCCGCCTATGGAAGCAGAAGAAGAGGGCGGCCCCACTCCGTTAGAAGGACCAGGTGGAAAACGATTTAAACTCCCTTTGTGTGACCAATTGACGCCAGTTGGCAGAGCGAAGAAGCGACTGGCGCGCTTTGTTGGATGGCCATAACCGTTTAAGCGGTTAAGCGCCTATTAAGTAAGTAATTGTTTGGTGAACTCATCTGTCGGTACATAAAGGGATTATATGCGTCAGAGGTGTATGTAAAAAATGTGCTGCCGAAAGACTAGCAAAGGGACATTATGCCCCCTCTAGCTCCCTGGCTTTACTGACACGTGTCTGTTTTTTAAACGGTTTTATTTAGCTTGACCCTGTATAGCGGCCGGCCGTTATGAACGAATTTTGTAATTAAAATTTAAGCAACTTCCCGATAAGCTACAAGCTTGAAAGTTGCAATATAGTTCAGAACCAGAACAGATGACAATGCAATAATAAGAAGAAAAAACTCCGATAGGTGGCGCATGGATCGAAATATTTCAAAAAAAATCGTATTTGTGGTCCGATTTGGCGCATATTTGGAACAAATATTACATACAGTCCGGTAGAAGTGACATCAAAATACTTTCGAGTTCGAGGAGGGACAAGCATACGTGGTGCTGAGTCGAGTAAAATCTTCGGAAGGATTATGTATTGTGGGCTTAGATTGTAACAAATTGTCAGGAGAGAATCCTTGTAATAATGAGTCACCAAATGATAATGAAATGCAATTAAATAAAGACTAAAAACTTGAAAATAAAATAATAAAAAAAATTTTTCAGTTAAAAGGTTTTATATTAAAAGCTAGAAAATAATTAGGTAGGCCCTAAGTACTAATCATCACACTCCTCCCCAGTCTAGGGCGTTGATCCGACAATTAAATAAAAGCGTTGGGCGCGTGAAATTTCTAAAAATGTAAGGCGTAGCATAACCTGATTAAGGTTCAGTTGGTCTTACTTATGACTATCAATAGAAATTTGATGCGTCCAATGCTTTTATTCAATTGTCTGATCAACGCCCTAGTTTGATGAGGAGTGTGATGATTAGTGCCTAGGACCTACCTAATTATTTTCTAGCTTTTATTATTATTATTACTTAATGTAAGTATTGCTTTGAATAAAACCGTTTAACTTAAAATTTTTTTATACTCAGTTGAGCAGAGCTCACAGAGTATATTAAGTTTGATTGGATAACGGTTGGTTGTACATATATAAAGGAATCGAGATAGATATAGACTTCCATATATCAAAATAATCAGGATCGAAAAAAAATTTGATTGAGCCATGTCCGTCCGTCCGTCCGTCCGTCCGTTAACACGATAACTTGAGTAAATTTTGAGGTATCTTGATGAAATTTGGTATGCAGGTTCCTGAGCACTCATCTCAGATCGCTATTTAAAATGAACGATATCGGACTATAACCACGCCCACTTTTTCGATATCGAAAATTTCGAAAAACCGAAAAAGTGCGATAACTCATTACAAAAGACAGATAAAGCGACGAAACTTGGTAGATGGGTTGATGTTATGACGCAGAATAGAAAATTAGTAAGATTTTGGACAATGGGCGTGGCCCCGCCCACTTTTACAAGAAGGTAATTTAAAAGTTTTGCAAGCTGTAATTTGGCAGTCGTTGAAGATATCATGATGAAATTTGGCAGGAACGTTACTACTATTACTCTATATGTGCTAAATAAAAATTAGCAAAATTGGATTAAGAACACGCCCGCTTTTTAAAAAAAAATTTTTTTAAATTCAAATTTTAACAAAAAATTTAATATCTTTACTGTATATAAGTAAATTAAGTCAAAATTCAACTCCAGTAATGATATGATGCAACAAAATACAAAAATAAAAGAAAATTTCAAAATGGGCGTGGCTCCGCCCATTTTCATTTAGTTTGTCTAGAATACTTTTATTGCCATAAGTCGAACAAAAATTTACCAATCCTTCTCAAATTTGGTAGGAGCATAGACTCTATGACGGTAACTGTTCTCTGTGAAAATGGGCGAAATCGGTGGAAGCCACGCCCAGTTTTTATACACAGTCCACCGTCTGTCCTTCCGCTCGGCCATTAACACAATAACTTGAGCAAAATCCGATATATCTTTACTAAACTTAGCCCACGTACTTACCTGAGCTCACTTTTTCTTGGTATAAAAAATGGGCGAAATCTGGCCATAACCACGCCCACTTTATCGATATCGAAAATTACGAAAAATGAAAAAAATGCCATAATTCTATACCAAATACGAAAAAAGGGATGAAACATGGTAACTGGATTGGTTTGTTGACGCAAAATATAACTTTGGAAAAATCTTTGTAAAATGGGTGTGACACCTATCATATTAAGTAGAAGAAAATGAAAAAGTTCTACAAGGCGAAATCAACAGCCCTTGGAATCTTGGCAGGAATACTGTTAGTGGTATTGCATATATAAATAAATTAGCAGTACCCGACAGATGATTTTCTGGATCACCTGGTCCACATTTTGGTGGATATCACGAGAACGCCTTCACATATACATCTAAGGGCCACTCGCTTTTAAAACCCTCATTAATACCTTTAATTTGATATCCATATCGTACAAAAACATACCAGAGTCACCCCTGTCCCACCCTAATGGCGATATCTCGAAAAGGCGTCCACCTATAGAACTAATGCCCCCTCTCTCTTAAAATGCTAGTAACACCTTTCGTTTGATACCCATATCGTACAAACATTCTAGAGTAACCCCTGGCCCACCCTAATGGCGATATCTCGAAAAGGCGTCCACCTATAGACCTAGTGTCCACTCCCTCTTAAAATGCTCAGTAACACCTTTCGTTTGAAACCCATATCGTACAAACATTCTAGAGTCACCCCTGGCCCACCCTAATGGCAATATCTCGAAAAGGCGTCCACCTATACACCTAATGCCCACTCCCTCTTAAAATGCTCAGTAACAGCTTTCGTTTGATACCCATATCGTACAAACATTCTAGAGTCACACCTGGCCCACCCTAATGGCGATATTTCGAAAAGGCATCCACCTATAGAACTAAGGATTACTTCCTTTTAAAATACTCATTACCACCTTTCATTTGATACCCATATCGTACAAACACATTCTAGAGTCACCCTGGCCCACCCTAATGGCGATATCTCGAAAAGGCGTCCACCTATAGACCTAATGTCCACTCCCTCTTAAAATGCTCAGTAACACCTTTCGTTTGATACCCATATCCTACAAACATTCTAGAGTCACCCCTGGCCCACCCTAATGGCGATATCTCGAAAAGGCGTCCACCTATAGACCTAATGTACACTCCCTCTTAAAATGCTCAGTAACACCTTTCGTTTGATACCCATATCGTACAAACATTCTAGAGTCACCCCTGTCCCACCCTAATGGCGATATCTCGAAAAGGCGTCCACCTATAGACCTAATGCCCACTCCCTCTTAAAATGCTCAGTAACACCTTTCGTTTGATACCCATATCGTACAAACATTCTAGAGTCACACCTGGCCCACCCTAATGGCGATATCTCGAAAAGGCGTCCACCTATAGAACTAAGGATTACTCCCTTTTAAAATACTCATTACCACCTTTCATTTGATACCCATATCGTACAAACACATTCTAGAGTCCACCTGGCCCACCCTAATGGCGATATCTCGAAAAGGCGTCCACCTATAGACCTAATGCCCACTCCCTCTTAAAATGCTCAGTAACACCTTTCGTTTGATACCCATACCGTACAAACATTCTAGAGTCACCCTTGGTCCAGCTTTATGGCGACATCTCGAAAAGGCGTCCACCTATAGAACTAAGGATTACTCCCTTTTAAAATACTCATTACCACCTTTCATTTGATACCCATATCGTACAAACACATTCTAGAGTCACCCTGGCCCACCCTAATGGCGATATCTCGAAAAGGCGTCCACCTATAGACCTAATGCCCACTCCCTCTTAAAATGCTCAGTAACACCTTTCGTTTGATACCCATATCGTACAAACATTCTAGAGTCACCCTTGGTCCACCTTTATGGCGATATCTCGAAAAGGCGTCCACCTATAAAACTAAGGATTACTCCCTTTTAAAATACTCCTTACCACCTTTCATTTGATACCCATATCGTACAAACACATTCTAGAGTCACCCCTGGCCCACCCTAATGGCGATATCTCGAAAAGGCGTCCACCTATAGACCTAATGCCCACTCCCTCTTAAAATGCTCAGTAACACCTTTCGTTTGATACCCATATCGTACAAACATTCTAGAGTCACCCCTGGCCCACCCTAATGGCGATATCTCGAAAGGGCGTCCACCTATAGACCTAATGCCCACTCCCTCTTAAAATGCTCAGTAACACCTTTCGTTTGATGCACATATCGTACAAACACATTCTAGAGTCACCCCTGGCCCACCCTAATGACGATATCTCGAAAAGGCGTCCACCTATAGACCTCATGCCCACTCCCTCTTAAAATGCTCAGTAACACCTTTCGTTTGATACCCATACCGTACAAACATTCTAGAGTCACCCCTGGCCCACCCTAATGGCGATATCTCGAAAAGGCGTCCACCTATAGACCTAATGCCCACTCCCTCTTAAAATGCTCAGTAACACCTTTCATTTGATTCCCATATCGTACAAACACATTCTAGAGTCACCCCTGGTCCACCTTAATGGGGACATCTCGAAAAGGCGTCCACCGATAGACCTAAGGCCCACTCCCTCTTAAAATGCTCAGTAACACCTTTCATTTGATACCCATATCGTACAAACAAATTCTAGAGTCAGCCCTGGTCTACCTTTATGGCGATATCCCTAAATGGCGTTCATCCATAGAACTATGGCCTATTCTCTCTTAAAATACTCTTTAATACCTTTCATTTGATACACATGTTATACAACCACATTCCAGGGTTACCCCAGATTGATTTTCCTTATTTTGTCTCCATAGCTCTCAACTGAGTATGTTATGTTCGGTTACACCCGAACTTAGCCTTCCTTACTTGTTATAATTATTTTATTTGTTTCTAGCAAGAAAGCGAATGCTAGGAGCGAAAAACAAGGTTTTGTTAGGATGGATTCGCTGATATCAGGGATATGAAGGTAATGAAAATGCAGATTACCTAGTAAAGCAGGGTGCTACATCAGCATTAATCTAAGCAGAGAGGACCTACGAACTCTCACTGTGTACTATACGGGGCACTGTGGTCTACGATATCACCTAAGTAAAATCTATCCGATACTCAAATGTGCCGTTTCTGTGAGATAAAAGGATAAAAGGCCGGTTCACATTCTCTGCGAATACGTCGCTCTGGCAAGACAGGGACTCTCTCATCTAGGTGGTGTGGCTCTTAATCCCCATGTGATATGGAGTAAAAGGCCTGAAGAGGTACTTAGATACATCAAAAGCCTCCACATACAAAATTAGGCTGAAATGTCATGCGCAATAGATCTACACAAAGGTCGCAGTGCTTCCAAGCATAATAATAATAATAATACTAAAGGTGTAGATGGAAACTTATAGGAATGTTTCTTTTTTGTTTCATCATATAACACAAAACTCGTGCAGGACAATGGCTGTGGTTCTGCATTGTGATTTGCCATTGGAAAAAAAAAAAAATTGGGGAGCCGGGTTATAGAAGCCAACACGATCTCCCTAGCATATATACATATATATATGTATGGATGAGTATACTTTTTTACAAACATAAACAATTTATGTGTAAAAATGCCCATTTGTTATTACCGTTACAATTTATAGCTCATAAACGGATTTATTGTTCATTTATTGCATTATCACCAAGTTAAGTGAGACTTGACACTTCTATGAGATACTTATGCACCCTGCAGAGAAAATGAGAGACAGTCACACAAAAAATGTCTGTCTCACACTTCAGGTCTAATGACTACCCTCGAGCTTGTGCTAATTGGATGCAGAGGGGAACAAACTTGTATCAATTAATTTATCAAAGGTTGAGATTGTTACAGAACCACCTATGATTGAACCAGTTAAGAATGTGTTCAAAGGGTCTGCAAAGGGGGTAATTGCCGTTTCGTAGAATCTAAAAAAAAATTGCGTCGTGCTACTTTTATTTTTTTCCCTACAGATTGGTGCGATGGGACCTACATATATTACGCAGGCTTCGAAATTTTTTCTAATTGGAAAAACTTATTTCTAAATTTTTGATGTTTCTTTTCCCGTGGATATCACGTCGCAATCAGGTCTATGCGAAGCAACAAAATCTGTAAACAGAATAACGCCACAGGGTGGGGTTTGATCGCCAATACTATGAACGCTGATTATCAACCAATTGCTTAGGCGTTACGAAGGAGCACCAGTCAAACTTACTGCATATGCAGATGACTTTTTGGTCATCATAAGCGGCAGATGTCTAACAACAATCAGCTCTCTGATGGCTCAGGCACTTAGCGATTTATATGCCTGGGCATCTGGAATTGGATTAACCGGCAACGCTGAAAAAACCGATCTAGTATTATTTACTAGGAAATATAAGGTCCCTATTTGGATAAAGCCTAAGCATAGTGGGGAAAATATCTAGGAGTATCCTAGATTATAAGTTGTCGTGGAAGCTCCACGTGGAAGAGAGATAGAGAAGAAAGCCTCTCCGGCACTGTATGCTTCCAAGAGGATGATAGGATGCACTTGGGCCTATCATCCAAACTCTCTTATTGGGTATTTACGGCAATTGTAATACCCATACTTTACTGTGGGGTCCTTGTACGGTGGACAGCCACACACAGAAAATTACGTATAAGGGGAAAAACTACCCCGAAGGAGCATTGCATGCCATTCTACACATCCCGCTTGCCAACCTAATGCCCAAAAATATCGCGTTAGCAACTGCAACAAGTCTTAAGGCATCGGGGCAGCTTGAGTGCAGGCCGTATCGCGAGTAAGCGAGTATACCAATGGCTCCAAATTAACGAAAGGAGTCAGTTCTGCTGTTTACAGTGTCGATCCAGAAATAAGTAGATCCGACAGGCTGCTAGATTATTGCAGCGTCTTTTCGACCGAAATTATAGCCGTGAAGAAAGCAGCGAAATTCTGAAGGAAGCGCGTTTGCGCTACAGTCGCGTCAATATACTCTATATTGATAGTCAGGCGGCGGTTAAGGCAATAACCTTACACGGCACTTCATCAAGAAGTGTCCTCGAATGTAAGGAAGCAGTGATAAAACCTCGCTCATGAGGCTTATACATCTGTATTTGGTTTCCGGTCATAAAGTGATAGAAGGTAACGAAAAGGCCAATGAGTTGGCAGATAAGGATGCAGCACTCGCTGAATCGACGATACACGTCACAATTCGTCCGGTACTGTAAAATGTCTAACATCATGTGCAAAGCCTACGATATTAGATTCACGAAGTGACTCATATCTCTGAAGGGAGATGACTTAAGGCTCACGATGGGCATACTAACTGGACACTGCCTTCTGGCGTCACATGCTCATAAGTTAGACCTCGTCAGTAACAGCAGATGTAGGAATTGTGAGCTGCAGGAAGAAATGGTTAAAGGCGGCAGATTTGCCAGGTGTTGAGGCGGAAATTAAGCTTGGTCCTAGAAAACTTCTAGTATTTGCCTAGAAGACGGAGTTATTATATTAAATAAGTTCTGGCAACTCCAATCAATCTTACATTTGGCACAATAGGCCAATAGGTCGCAGTGCTTAATTTCACAACATCTATCTATCTATCTACGTTTGGTCGTCTAAAAAATTCTGGTAACACCATGGACGCGTTTAGCCTATGTGAGCTATTATTGACCGGCCAGTTCAACCTAACCTAACCTTGCCCGGGAATTGAACCAAGGATCTTCGGTGTAGTATGCGAAGACCGCTACCACCATACCACAGCGTTTCGTCGAACATCAAAATACTAAGGCCCGATTTTTAAGTAGTTGGTTAAGCTAAGCTTAAACGAAGTTTGCTTAAAGTGTAGTCAAATTTAAACTCCAGTTAAACCACTGAGCAGTTTTTCAGTTACAGTTTAAGGCCGCATTTGGGGTAGGCTTTTTTGTTCGGCAACATTGGCTTTTTTTTATCTAGATAATTGGTAAATACGACAACGGCTGGATTTTGCTTACCCAACAAACATTTAAAAGATATTTCTCTATCGAAATATGTATGTAGGTCCGGAGGTGTTATCCAATATTATTATCTAGTTATTCTTAAACCAGATAGTTCACAAGTGTATATCCAACTTCATTCTCCCATCACTATCCAACCTTTGAGAAATCTTGTAAAGTTAATAGTTCTCGAGTTGATCTCCAAAGTCATTCGTATTTTCAAATTATTATCCAACCTTTAAGAGATTTTGAGAAATGTACAGTTCTCAAATAAATATTCAACACGTTTACCCAGTTGATATCCTACACTGGATATCGAGTCGACGTGAAGTTGAAAAAAAAATCTCCAAGGTGGTACCACAAAGCCAACAGCTATTTATTGTGAGAAATAAACACCCGATTGAAAGCAGGAATGAAGCATAATTTATCAAAAATAAATTATATATATACTATTTTATTTTCGTGAAAATACTGTAGTATTGGAATCTTGAGTCCAGTCAGAGAACCACAAGTTTGGAACTATCGTGTTTTCAACTTAAGTAATAGCATTTTTCGCTTTATAAAAATTTTCCTTTTTTGCTAAGTACTTATACTATGATTCTCAAGTTGAGCTACTATTTCGTAACAACTCTTGAGATTTTAGAGGTATGCCTAGTTATCAACATGAGCTCTAATGGTACTCAAGCCCAAATGCTTGTTGAGTATATTCGATGCCATTTCTAACGGACGCAAATCACCGATAGCTTAACTAAAGTTTAATGCTGCCACATCGGCCGCTTAAGCTCAGCTTAAACTTCAGTTAAAGTAGGCTGAAACACTGCAGAATAAGTTTAAGCGTAGTTTAACTGACAAACTGAGATGAACTTGCACTGAAAAACCGGGCCTAAAAGTGTCAGTTGAGAGCACTGGGAGGGGCTGAATTAGAATTAGTACCGTCTCTTAATGCGATAGTTCTGCGCTAGTTCAGTATTGATATTGCAGGGTATGCACAAGTATGGCTGTCAACTATCCGGCTGTGCATTCCGATTAGCATAAGTTGGGAGCTAGTCATTAAACCTGTAGTTCGAAGATGTCGCTTTGCCTGACTGTCTCCCATTTTCTTTGCAGGGTTAAAACAAATGTAGCTAATTAAATTCGTACATTTGACAGCAGATATCCACTTGACATCGTTAATTGTTAAGTTCATTAAGTTTGGTATTTTGATGGTTGTAAAATGAGCACAAAGTAATCGATTTTTTTTAAATTTGTTTGCTGCGCTTTTTTCAAATTTTATTTGAACTTAAAATTTTATCACACTTATAAAGCAAAGGTAGAAGGAATTAAGATAATGCAATGAGGTTCATATACATACATACATATGTGTCAAAAACTAGTTTGAACCTAATTTAGTATTTTGGGTAATAAGATTTTGTAATTATTTCTTTTTTTTTGGAACGAAGCGCATTAGAGCAAACCAAAATCAAGCTTCATTTCTTCTTCATGTTGTAAATGATGTATTAGCAGCAAGTGAAGCTTATACATATGTACATACATACACTTTGTCATTCCAGGCTCCATCAGACAGCATAAATGTCTAATTTGCAGGATCTTCATTTACGTTAGCTGACCTACTTGACGGTATTAATTCCATTTTTTTTTGCAATACAAAACCGGTTCGGATCATCATTTCATGTCCGCAACATATGAATTGCGATGAACGGAAATACAAAAAGTTAGCAATTTATCTTTAAATATTCTAATCATTAGAATCTTATGTAAACGCCGATACTAATTTCATAATCATATTAATTAGCGCTTAACAATCTAAGCGATTTTGGCCGCTTCGTAACAAGTCACGCCAACTATCCCTGTTTCGCTGAGTCCACGAAAGAAGTCCCAATCTGTTTGGGAGAAATCAAAAGGAGACAGGAGTTGCATATGATCCACCAAGCAGGAAAGGCGTGGACAAAAGCGAGGGGCTGCAAAAATTTCTAAGATCATGTGCAAAGCCTACGATATTAGACTCACAAATTGGCTCATATCTCTGAAGAGAGAAAAGTTAAGGTTCGCGATGCGCATACGGACTCAGTAACAGCAATGTTAGGAACTGTGAGCTGCAGGAAGAAACGGTTGAGCACGTTTTGTGTTCGTGTCCTGCGCTCGCCAGATCAGCGCTAAAGCTATTAGGGGCGGCAGAGTTGCAAGATATCGGGGCAGCAATTATGCTGGGTCCTAGAAAACTGCTAGTATTTGCCAAGTTGACGGATTTATTCTATAACATATGTCCTGGCACCTGATTGAGGTTCTTCCGTTTGGTCGTCAAACAAATTCTGGTAGCACTATGAACACACTCAGTCTATCTGAAGTCTTTATTGACCGGCCAGTACAACCTAACCTAACCATTCCTGTTTCGCGATAACTGATGCCAATTGGGTGCACCAAGAGCGGTCAAATCTTCCTCCACACAGTGAAAGTCTCCTCGGCATCCAAGTTGCGTTATCGACAGAAATGATTTCTTGGTCAGAGCGTCTTCGTCAATTCACATAATATGATTTAGCCAGCGAAGCTTTTGTGTTTTTATTCGCTGCACTATCGTCATATCTGTGCAAAGTTCATACTGCTCATCTTTATACCTCCTTCGATACTCGCCGTCGAAGTCACGGACATGACCACAAACCTTCCGGAGAACTCTCTCGAACAGTTCAGTAGCCATCTCATCACCTCTCGACACCGTCCATGATTCCGAGCCATACATCAGGACAGGTATGATGAGCGACTTGTAGAGCTTGATGTTTGCTCATCGAGAAAGGAATTTACTTTTCAATTGACTTCTCAGTCCAAAGTAGCACCAGTTATAAATAAAAAATGTAAGGCGCGATAACATCCGAAGTGATTTTAGGCCAAGCTTCTCTTTCAATTTGCGTCGTGCTCTTCTTGATTTTTCCTACAAATTGGCGGGACGGGACCTACTTGTTTTATGCCGACTCCGAACGGCATCTGTAAGCAGATACGCTTTATTTGAGAGCTTTTTATGGCAGAAATACTCTCGGAGTGCTTGCCAAACGCTTAGAAAAATTTTCTTCTAATTGAAAAAGCTTGTTTCTAAAATTTTGATGTTGCTTTGCACGGGGCGTGAATCCAGGATTCGGCCATTCGGTGTGGATGGCGGAGCCACCACGGCGGGTAGCATCTGTTAGCAAGAGTTATACTCCGTTTAATTTCTAAGCTGACATTGTTTTTATACTCAGTTGAGCAGAGCTCACAGAATATATTAACTTTGATTGGATAACGGTTGGTTGTACAGGTATAAAGGAATCAAGATAGATATAGACTTCCATATATCAAAATCATCAGTATCGAAAAAAAATTCGATTGAGCCATGTCCGTCGGTCCGTCCGTCCGTTAACACGATAACTTGAGTAAATTTCGAGGTATCTTGATGAAATTTGGTATGTAGGTTCCTGGGCACTCATCTTAGATCGCTATTTAAAATGAACGATATCGGACTATAACCACGCCCACTTTTTCGATATCGAAAATTTCGAAAAATCGAAAAAGTGGGATAAGTCATTACCAAAGATGGATAAAGCGATGCAACTTGGTAGGTGAGTTGACCGTATGGCGCAGAATAGAAAATTTTTAAAATTTTGGACAATGGGCGTGGCACCGCCCACTTTTAAAAGAAGTTAATTTAGAAAAAAAAATGTTTAAAGTCAAATTTAAAAAAAAGTTAATATCTTTACAGTATATAAGTAAATTATGTCAACATTCAACTCCAGCAATGATATGTAGCGACAAAATATAAAAATAAAAGAAATTTTCAAAATGGGCGTGGCTCCGCCCTTTTTCATTTAATTTGTCTAGGATACTTTTAATGCCATAAGTCGAACAAAAATTTACCAATCCTTGTGAAATTTGGTAGGGGCCTAGATTCTAGGACGATAACGGTTTTCTGTGAAAAAGAGTGAAATCGGTTGAAGTCACCCCCAGTTTTTATACACAGTCGACCGTTTGTCCTTCCGCTCGGCCTTTAACACGATAACTGGAGCAAAAATCGATATATCTTTAATAAACTCAGTTCACGTAATTATCTGAACTCACCTTGTATTGGTATAAAAAATGGCCGAAATCCGACTATGACCACGCCCACTTTTTCGATATTCGAAAAATGAAAAAAAAAAAAATGCCATAATTCTATACCAAATACGAAAAAAGGGATGAAACATGGTAATTGGATTGGTTTCTTGACGAAAAATATTACTTAAGAAAATAACTTTTTAAAATGGGTGTGGCACGTTCCATATTAAGTAAAATAAAATGAAAAAGTTCTGCAGGGCGAGATCAAAAGCCCTTAGAATCTTGGCAGGAATACTCTTCGTGGTATTACATATATAAATAAATTAGCGGTACCCGACAGATGATGGTCTGGGTCACCCTGGTCCACATTTTGGTCGATATCTCGAAAACACTTTCACATATACAACTACCACCACTCCCTTTTAAAACCCTCATTAGTACCTTTAATTTGATACCCATATCGTACAAACACATTCTAGAGTCACCCCTTGTCCACCTTTATGGCGATATCTCGAAAAGGCTTTCACCTATAGAACTAAGCCCCACGCCCTTTTAAAATAATCATTAACACCTTTTGTTTGATACCCATATTGTACAAATGCATTCTAGAGTCACCCCTGGTCCACCTTTATGGCGATATCTCGAAAAGGCGACCACCTATACAACTACCACCACTCCCTTTTAAAACCTTCATTAATACCTTTAATTTGATAACCATGTCGTACAAACACATTATAGAGTCACCCCTGGTCCACCTTTTTGGCGATATCTCGAAAAGGCGTCTATCTATAGAACTAAGGCCCACTCCATTTTAAAATACTCATTAACAACTTTCATTTGATACCCATATCGTACAAACAAATTCTAGAGTCAGCCCTGGTCCACCTTTACGGCGATATCCCTAAATGGCGTCCACCTATAGAACCATGGCCCTCTTAAAATACTCTTTAATACCATCCATTTGATACACATGTCATACAAACACATTCCAGGGTTACCCTAGGTTAATTTTCCTACATGGTGATTTTCTCTTACTTTGTCTCCATAGCTCTCAACTGAGTATGTAATGTTCGGTTACACCCAAACTTAGCCTTCCTTACTTGTTGCTGTTAATGCTGGTTCCCAAATGGACAAAACCCTTCACAGTCTCGAAATTGCAACATGCAAATTTAGAGGCTTGAATATACGAGACTAAATGCTCAATTAAAATGCTATGCCTCTAAAAAAATGTACAACTCCTCATTGATTCATCAATTTTGTTGAAATATTCGCTCATCACCTGTCGGATTTGCAGCAGCTCTAAAGGTGGCACGCAAATACAATCACTTTGCTGACATTAATTTGCTGCTCGTCAAAGTGACGTTGAGCTCGTGGATACTGATAAGAAAAAAAATGTTATTAAAGTGAGATAAAAAGAGGTGATAAAATTTGAATAGTTGAATAAAATGCGGCTAATTTGCCGTTGTCAGCGATGCAGCAACGATCTTAGTTCGTTGTTGTTCAATTTATGGTCTATTAAAATGTTAATTCATATTTCGAGGTACAGCGCTCCACTTGAGTGTAAATATTCGAAAAGCTATATGCATGTATATGTAGGTGTTACGTACATATGTAGGTGTATGAAGGTCTAAGGTGGCATTATGAGTACCAACTCTTGTCGCATCAAAATATTTGATAGTTGCGAAATTTTTTTGTGTTCAAAATGATAAACCTTTTGTTGCCCTTTATTTAGTCGTGGAACAATTGAATGGTTCCTCTAAAAAGCAAGAGCTGTTCACACGTTGGTTAGGAAGAAGCTCTTTACGCTTAATATCGCGTATAAGAGTCTACTATCTACTGTATTGTGGAGAAAACAGGGGGTTATTCTTTTTCCCCTGCTTTGGGTCGTGGTAATGAACGACCTGCTTCAGGATGTTAAAGAAAGGGGCTACCAAGGGGAGGATAATGCCGATGGCATGGCAATTCTTGTCGGGGGTATATTCAAAAACCCGGAGGGAAATTGTACAGGGTTATTTTGGTCTTGACCAGGTGCGGTCTAGCTGTCAACTCTACCAAATCGGCGCTCCTTTTGCTTACGCTTACAGGCACCTTGGGATTATTCCATGCCATGAAAGCGTAATATGAACTACAGGACTAGGAAGGTTTCGCTTGTCTACTGATAAAATAAATAAAAAATAAATGTAAGGCGCGATAAGCTCCGAAGAGAATTTAGGCCAAGCTTCTCTTCCAATTTGCGTTGGGCTTTTTTAATTTTTCCTACAAATTGGCGGTACAGGACATACTTGGTGTATGTCGTCTCCGAACGGAATCTGCACGGCAGATGAGTTTTCACTGAGACCTTTTCATGGCAGAAATACATTCGGAGTGCTTGCCAAAAACTTCCGAGGGGTGACCCCGCTTAGAAAAACTTTCTTCTAATTGAAAAAACTTGTTTCTAAAATATTTATGTTGCTTTTCCCGGGGCATGAACACAGGATATTCAGTGTGGATGGCGGAGCACGCTACCATCACACCAGGGCGGCCACATACTTATGCTACTGTTTTGGGATAATTGGGAAACGAACTGGGCTGTATAAAAGTGTGCTATATTGCTGGTAATACCGCAGTATGATACGGTGGTCATGCCGATTTTCTTCTATAGCGTCCTGGTCTGTTGGTCGGTAAAGACTTTGGAAGCAGTGCTGCAATTGGCGATGGTTGGAAAACCCAGGGCTTTTCGTACAACATTTACACTGGCACGAAAAAGTGCAGTGTATAATCTGTACCCGGTTGACTGCGTGTGCGAAATGGCTGCTGCGCGGGCGGCAAAAGGGCTTCATGTTGCGGGATAAAAGCTTGTAAATTACGTGAACTTTAGCACTCTGATCGAGTTTGGCTTCATCCCTGGCAGGACAACCTAATCTGCGCCGGCTTCCGCTTCAGAACTCCACACAGATTCCCTCTAGGAAGGGAATTAATATGGTACGTCAGTCTGGTGATCCTGGATGGATCCAGGCGGGACCATGGGGTTGGGGTGCAGAACTTTGCCATGAGATTGGTTTTAGCTAGAGTTTCAGGCTGCTACTGTAGATGGGATGCCATCCGTAGCTGTTATTTTTAGTGATTTTTACATCTACGCAGATAATCTCTGCCGAGATGTGGTACTGTGAGGTATTGCCTGACTTCGCTTCTCTAATTCTGGTCAGGTTGGGCGTGAATCAGCTAAGCTATCACCTGGCCTGACAGCATATTTTATCATGAGCCGAGATCTTTCGAACCCGTTGTTAACTCCAACCGTTAGGCCGAGTTAGTAGGGTTTACAAAAGCTCATCTATCCATTGGGCCAATTGCCGTACACCTTAATATACTGGATAACTCCAGCTGTGTGCTTTATTCGTTGCTTTATCGCTACTGGAAACCAGTTTCACCGTTAGAGGAGTGGACCTTCACTGAGTCGGAAGGAATTGGTGAAGAAAGACTTGAACTTCATTGGTACTCCCAATTTTATTGGTGAGTGGAATATCACCATTTTTTGGGTGCCATTTTAAAAATGCCCTATTTCTGATCTCGTTTGAAGAATGCCCCATTGCAGGTTTTTTTCAAAACCGCCCTATATCAGCTTAAGTTAAATGCATTTTTATATTAGGTCTGGTGTTTATGAACAAAATAATCTGAGATAAGGCGTTCTTCGGCTGAATTCTGAGGTGGTAGAGCATCAACGGAAAATATTCCCTGAGAAAGCGCTTTCGTACTGGGGGGGGGGGGGGGGGGGGGGTGAGCTTGGTTGTTGATATTCCACTTAGCCATCGAATTGGTGCTAGTTCTTGCGAAACAGATATAGCTGGCATAAATCTTTACCCTACAATCGAAATCGACTAGAAGGTTGAGCTCCAATTAATTATGATGGTGATGAATTAGAGGACCTTGATCTTTCGAGTTTCGACAACCTTCCCCAAGGTTATAACAAGGCTGTTTAAATTTTCAAATCTTCGTTACCAGCTCGATCTAACATCTACAGGTCCCTACCATTTAACCGTCTTATCTTCGCTCGTCACTCTACTCAATTCGGAGTCTGTTAAGCCCGAGTAAAAGCAATCCTATGAAAAGGAGACGTTCGTCTGAAACTTCGTTTTCTTTATTCTTGAACTGGTTACTATACACTTTTTCTGAATGATGGTCGTTTTCGTAAATTGATACGAGTCTAACCATGACACATCAACTTTTCATTAAGTGGTGCAGCTTCGGAAGTCCCTCTCTTCCACTCGACAGTCTTTACCAACACTTTTTTGTTTTACCTAACTGTTCATATTCAAAGTAATAGAATGGCATCAATTAACAACATGCCGTTAATGCGTTAGGTGCTCATAAATTGTGTAGGTAGAACTGTTAAAATTACAATTATCCATAATTATTTACTGAATAAGTATTTATGTATACTGCAACAATTGGGATTTAAACAGTGCACAAATTATCAGTTTCTGTGTTTGGCCATGAATTCTTAAATTTTTATTTTTTTCTTTCAATTTTTGAATACGTCATATTTGAACTTCTCAATGTTAGCATTGTTCTCCTTAAGGTTTGCCATTGTAATGATTATTTAAATGATGGATGATTTTTTGAAGAAAGGTAAAACGATGCACTTTGTTTGCTAATTTGTGGCGGACAGCATTCAGCATTAGAAAAATGATGAATGGGTAAATTAAAAGCAAAAATACGAATTGAGTCAAAACAATTAACATGAGCCAGATAAATATTTGAAGACTGGGTGAGGATACCTTGGATGTTTGTAGATATTCAATGTACAGCAGCGAAGAGAAAAATAATAGTCGCATTTTTTTTAATGGCGGCCACCGTGGTGTGATGGTAGCGTGCTCCGCCTACCACACCGTATGTCCTGGGTTCACACCCCGGGCAAAGCAACATCAAAATTTTAGAAATAAGGTTTTTCAATTATAAGAAAATTTTTCTTAGCGGGGTCGCCCCTCGGCAGTGTTTGGCAAGCGCTCCGGGTGTATTTCTGCCATGAAAAGCTCTCAGTGAAAACTCATCTGCCTTGCAGATGCCGTTCGGAGTCGGCTTGAAACATGTAGGTCCCGTCGGGCCAATTTGTAGGGAAAATCAAAAGGAGCACGACGCAAATTGGAAGAGGAGCTCGGCCTTACATCTCTTCGGAGGTTATCGCGCCTTACATTTATTTTTTATTTATTTTTTATTTTTTTTTTTATTTTTTTTTTAATTTCGTCAATTAAACTTCCTTTTTTATAAAGATCGAAAATTTCGTAAAATTTTCTAGAATTTTTGGAGTTTTTTCGAAATGGTTTTTGAGAATGATCTGCATAGTTTCAGGTCAAAATTTATAGAGCCTTTTTCAAAAATGTCGAAAATAAAAAAAGAAGAGTTTAGTTGACAAAACTTGCTAAATGTTGTCACTGCTATTTTTTCCTTCGATGCTGTAGATTTGATGACTAAGCTCTTAAATGAATTATTTATGACGATGCACTTTAGTTAAGCGTAAAATTATTCATAAATTTAGTAATCTAATTTAATGCTGTGAGTTTAGGCTGATTCGTGTTAGATCTAAGAATAAATGGCCAATTTAATTACAAAACTAAATCGAATCATGCACTCTGTTTAACATAAACGATTCTATGCAGATTTCTGCAGCTTGGCTTAAATCAAGGTCAATATTTCTTGTTCTACAATTAGTTTTCCAAGTTTGTTTGCATTTTGATATGGTGCTTTTCATTCGAAAACTTAATATCTCCAAAATCAAAGTTGGTGAAAATGTGGCTCTTGAAGGGTATATCCGCTGCGCAAAAGTAGTGGCCAAAATATGAACGAATTGCGATGATACAGGGTGTCGAAATTGGCTTTTTTCTTTGCGATTTTTATACTTAGCTGAGCAGAGCTGACAGAGTATATTAATTTTGTTCGCATAACGGTACCCCGTAACGGCATAAACAAATCGAGATAGATATAGACTTCTATATATCAAAATGATCTAGGCGAAAAAAGAAATTAATTTAGCCATGTCCGTCCGTCCGATCGCCTGTCCGTAAACACGATAACTTGAGTAAATTTTGAGGTATCTTAATGAAATTTGGTATGTAATTTCCTGATCACTCATCTCAGATCGCTATTTAAAATGAACGAAGTCGGACTATAACGACGCCCACTTTTTCGATATCGAAAATTTCGAAAAACGGAAAAAGTGCCATAAATCATTACCAAAGACGGATAAAGCGATGAAACTTGGTAGGTGAGTTAACCTTATGACGCAGAATAGAAAATTAGTGAAAGTTTGGACTATGGTTGTGGCACCGCCTACTTTTAAAAGAAGGTAATTTAAAAGCTTTGCAAGCTGTAATTTGGCAGCTTAGCATGTAATGTACGGTTACACCGAACTGAGCCTTCCTCACTTGTGTTCAATAAATGCTTAGACCACTCAATTTCAACGTACAAAAAAAAAAAAAAAAGATTTGAAGGATTTTTATAGTATTTTTCGGTACTTTTCAAAAATAAGCATTAAAAAAAATTTGATAAATTTATAAATAATTTTATTCTCTTAATTTTTTAAATTTTGCAACTTTTTGCAAAATAAGCATGCTTTGATTTTTGTTTAGTGTTGCTCAAATATTTATAAATATATGCCACTTTGTTGGGCAATGCCAATTTTTCTGTGTTTTCTCGCTATGATGCTTATCTAAACGGTCGCGTTAAAGTTTCAAAGCCCAAAAAATATAAAAATTGACGTTGCACCACAAAGTGACCGGGATATTTTTTGTAGGGGAGAAATTACCTTTTTATTTTAAGCAAGACAAGAAAAATCTAAATCGGTTCGTATTGCAAAAAATTGAAAATCAATTCAATTTAAAAATTTGTTTATTGCTTACTCTATAGTTTGGCAGTTTAAATTGAGGTTATGTATAGAATAGGAAAGAAAACAAGTAAGGAAGGTTAAGTTCGGGTGTAACCGAACATTACATACTCAGTTGAGAGCTATGGTGACAACATAAGGGAAAATAATCATGTAGGAAAATGAACCGAGGGTAACCCTGGAATGTGTTTGTATGACATGTGTATCAAATGAAAGACATTAAAGATTATTTTATGAGGGATTCGGCCATAGTTCTATAGGTGGACGCCATTTAGGGATATCGCCATAAAGGTGGATAAGGGTTCACTCTAGGATGCGTTTGTACAATGTGGGTATCAAACGAAAGGTGTTAATGATTATTTTAAAAGGGAGTGGGCCTTAGTTCTATAGGTGGACGCCTTTTCGAGATATCGCCATAAAGGTGGACCAGGGGTGACTCTAGAATGCGTTTGTAAAATATGGGTATCATACGAAAGGTGTTAATGAGTATTTTAAAAGGGAGTAATCCTTAGTTCCATAGATGGACGCCGTTTCGAGATATCGTCATAAAGGTGGACCAGGGGTGACCCTAGAATGTGTTTGTACGATATGGGTATCAAATTAAAGGTATTAATGAGGGTTTTAAAAGGGAGTGGTGGTAGTTGTATATGTGAGGGCGTTTTCCAGATATCGACCAAAATGTGGACCAGGGTGACCCAGAACATCATCTGTTGGATACCGCTAATTTATTTATATATGTAATACCACGAACAGTATTCCTGCCAAGATTTCAAGGGTTTTTTATTTCACCCTGCAGAACTTTTTCATTTTCTTCTACTTAATATGGTAGGTTTCACACCCATTTTACCAAGTTTTTTTCTAAAGTTATATTTTGCATCAATAAACCAATCCAATTACCATGCTTCATCCCTTTTTTCGTATTTGGTATAGAATTATGGCATTTTTTTTCATTTTTCGTAATTTTCGATATCGAAAAAGTATGCGTGGTCATAGTCGAATTTCGGACATTTTTTATACCAATTCAAAGTGAGTTCGGATAAGTACGTGAACTGAGTTTAGTTAAGATATATCGATTTTTGCTCAAGTTATCGTGCTAAAGACCGAGCGGAAGGACAGACGGTCGACTGTGTATAAAAACTGGGCGTGGCTTCAACCGATTTCGCCCTTTTTCACAGAAATAAGTTATTGTCCTAAAATCTAAACCTCTACCGAATTTCACAAGGATTGGTAAATTTTTGTTCGACTTATGGCATTAAAAGTATTCTAGACGAATTAAATGAAAAAGGGCGGAGCCACGCCCATTTTGAAATTTTCTTTTATTTTTGTATTTTGTTGCACCATATCATTACTGGAGTTGAACGTTGACATAATTTACTTATATACTGTAAAGGTATTAAATTTTTTGTTAAAATTTTACTTAAAAAAAATTTTTTTTTAAAGTTGGCGTGGTCGTTCTCCGATTTTGCTAATTTTTATTAAGCATACATAAGCATACAAATTTCATCTTTTAAAAGTGGGCGGTCCCACGCACATTGCCCAAAATTTTACTAATTTTCTATTCTGCGTCATAAGTTCAACTCACCTACCAAGTTTCATCGCATTATCCGTCTTTGGTAATTAATTATCGCACTTTTTCGGTTTTTCGAAATTTTCGATATCGAAAAAGTGGGCGTGGTTATAGTCCGATATCGTTCATTTTAAATAGCGATCTGAGATGACTGCTTAGGAACCTACATACCAAATTTCATCAAGATACCTATTTACTCAAGTCATCGTATTAACGGAGGGACGAACGGACGGACGGACGGACATGGCTCAATCAAATTTTTTTCCGATTCTGATGATTTCGATTCCTTTATACCAGTACAACCAACCGTTATCCAAACAAAGTTAGTATATCCTGTGAGCTCTGCTCAACTGAGTATAAAAAGGCAGTCGAATGGAGTGGACAGTATACCGTCAATCTTTGTACCAATATTAGAGATAAATTTAGAATAAATAACTAAATACTTGAATATAAGCAAAAAATGTTTCTTAATTACTGCAAATAGGACACATTATTAGTGCTATATCTTCCATAATTACCACAGTTGATGTCTGCTAAAAATTTAACTGGAATTTTCTTAAAAATTTTTGTAATATGGACGTTAGTAAAGTTTGTGTATGTATGCTAACTTTGAGCGTTCAGCTGTTAGTTATGCAATACTAACCCTCAACGGGTCTTTTGCTCCCAATAGGGGCTTCCTTATAAAAATGTATAGAACCTTTTCTGGGCAACGCCAATTTTTATGCCTTTTTGCATTTTCAAACTGAAGCTTATAGGTTCCATCCTGCTCCTTTGAAATTTCAAAAAACCTAAAAAATTGGCGATGACCCAGAAAATGGTCTCTATATCAGAGGGGGCCTAAAAAGTATACTTTTTCTTTTAGTGTAATCAAAATATTATTCAGGACATGCAAAGACATAAAACTTGGATAATATTGGATAGTTTGACCAATTTTTCACTACATATAAAAAAAAATATGTGATTCGGACTTATAAAAGGTAGAGGGTCACTTTTGAATGAAGTCGAATACTACATTTATTTCAACCCTGATGTGATTTGAATTACGATTTGAATATTTAGTGCAATTTTTCGTAAAATCCACTGCTATTTCAGGCTTGTAGGGTGGAAACATAAAAAACATATCGTCGGTCCAATGCCAAAGTCACGAATGTGCATATTAAATGTTTTGAGAAAAACGCGTAAGACATTGTTAAAAATAGAGATTTAATTAATAGAGATTTAATTTTATATTTTTTCAACCACTATTGGAAGGTTAACTTTTGTAAACCACTAAGTATTGTTAATTGAAAATTTATTTTTTATTTTTTTTTGCAAAAAAATGTACATTTGTAGTTTTGACTTTGCAAAATTTGACATATATAATATTTCGTTAAAAGAAAAATGGCACATTCGTGACTTTGGCATTGTACCTTGTACCGACGATATGTAGGTACCTAACATTCCTACCCCAACAACAAAAAGAATACAGCATAAACATTTCGTTTGGCATGTGCCAGAAACCGGTTTAATAGAACAGCGAAATAAGAAAAGCAAAAGAACAAAACTCGCACCACTCAGGCGCCTTAATAATGAACTGAATATGAATCACAAATCAACCACTAAATACCAGAATATCACTATACTAAAATTCATACAATTTGTTCGTTGCTTATGAAAAAGTGCTGCAATTGAGTCCTCTAATTCTTAACTTCTTTATGAAAAAAGTTATACAGTAGATCTTTTATAAGCTGATGAAAGCATACTTACCTGGCGTAGAGGTTACCGTGATCAATAAGGCGGTTCCTCCGGAGTGAGGCTTGACCATTGCACATTCGGTTGAGTTGACCTCCGCGATTATTCCTAATGCGAATAACTCGTGCGTGAAATTTTTGGTAGCCGGGAATGGCGTTCGCGCCGTCCCGACATTCTTAAATCCATTAATATAATAAACAAATTTGTGAGTAATGCCGCACCTTATAATTTAAAATTAGCGCAACGCCTTGTTTTTTGGTTAGGGCTAGGGCAAAAAAAAGTCGTTTTTGTGTTTGTAAAATTTCGGAGAAAAAAGCTGAAGTTATTATTGTTATTATTATTATTATTAACACGCACAAATTTAAGGAAAAGTGAGTTTTTGTTTTAAATTAAAAAAATTATAAATTTATTATTTCACTATATATGTATAAAAATTTGAAAAAAAAAAATCAAAAATTTGCGTTGTAAAATAAAACTTGAATTTTTAATTTTTACTAAAAAGACATGGAAAAATTTTGAGAAAATAGAATTTTTAAGTATTTAATTGCTTAGAGATAATTTTCTTCAATATTCGAACTTTTCTAAAAACAGTTTTGAAGAAGAAAGAAAAAATTAAAATTTGTTTAAAAAAGTATATACGACATGGAAAAGTTTTGAAAAAAAAGAATATTACAATTTTTTAAACATAATTTAATTGCTAAAATAGAATCTTTAATTTTTTTAAAATAATTTAATTGCTTAGAACAGTTTTTTCAATATTAGAACTTTTAACAAAAAAATTGAAGAAAAAATGAGCAAAATATGGGTTTGAAATTAAAATTTGTTGAAAAAATTAAGTTAGGAAAAGTTAAAGTTAAGGAAAAGTTTTGTTGAGAAAATAAATTATATATATAATAAATAAAAATAAATTTATAAAAGGTAATTCAATTGCTAAGAACAGTTTTTTCAATATTACAACTTGAAAAATTTTTTTAAGAAACAGTTAAAAAAATTTGGGCTTGAAATTAAAATTTGTTGTAAAAATTATTTTAGACATGGAAAAGTTTTGAAAAAATAGAATCTTTAAATTAAAAGATAAAACAACTAATTTGCTAAGGACAGTTTCTTTCAATATTAGAGCTTTAAAAAAAATTTGAAGAAAAGGAAAAAAAAATGGTTTTGGAATTAAAATTTGTTGAACAAATTATATAAGACATGGAACAGTTTTGAGAAAGTAGAATCTGCAAATTTTTAAAAAATAATTCAATTGCCTAGAACAATATTTTTTAAAAAAAGTTTTGAAGAGGAAATAAAAAAACTGTGGTTTGATTTAAAATTTGTTAAAAAAATTATGGGCTTAAAATTAAAATTTGTTGAAAAAACATAACAAGGTATGAATAAGTTTTGAGAAACTGGAATTTTTAAAAAATAATTTAATTGCTTAGGACAGTTTCTTTCAATATTCAAACTTTTTTAAAAAAAGGTCTGAAGAAAAAATAAAAAAATTTAGGTTTTGAAATTAAAATTCGTTTAAAAAGTTATATAACACATAGCAAAGTTATAAAAAAATAAAATCTTTAAAAGTCAACTTATTGCTTAGAACTTTTTTTTTTCAATATTCGTACTCTTCTAAAAGAAGTTTTGAAGAATAAATAAAAAATTTTATAAAACTTGGAAAAGTTTTGAAAAAATTAAATCTCAAGATTTTAAAAAATAATTGAATTGCCTAGATACTTGCAGTATTCTAACTTAAAAAAAAAAAATTTTGAAGAGGAAATAAAAAAAATTTGGGGTTTTCAAATTAAAATTTGTTGAATAAATTGTATAAGACATGGACAAGTTTCGAGAAAGTAGAATTTTCACATTTTTAAAAATAATTTAATTGCTTAGAAGAATTTCTTTCAATATTTTTTGAAATAAGTTTTGAAGTTTTATAAATAAGACCTTACAAAAGGCGTGAATTGTACGGATTTGAGAATTTGGAAGCATTGATCCGAACAAGGCAAAGTATAGAGCATTACATAGAAGATATGAAAGTTATGTGATAACTAACTTATAGTCTTAGACCATACCTAAGTCCGTAAGCTTTTAGTTGATTTCGAATGCGGTTGAGCTTATACCCACTTCACCTTTAACTTCTCTTAAAATACATTCGAATCAGCTTCTGCGCTCACAAATTTTTCAGACAAATCCAACATTTAATTACATTAAACTTACACTTATTACACACATATATATGAAGCATTACGAATTATGCATCAACTCAACATTTTTTATTGGCTTCAGATAAGTTCTGGCAATTCAAATACTTTAAATACCGAAAAGAAACTAAAAAAAAAGTTCCACATGACTTATTTGCATCGTACATCTGCCCAGATTGCCAAGATGAGTAATAAAATTAAACAAAAATATGTTTGTATGTAGTATGTCATTACATTCACGTCAACTTACGTTAGACTTAAATTGGGCTTGAGTTGATGTACGATGAAATTGCATCAGTTTCGATTTTAATTGCTTGAATGTTTTACATATTTTACCAAATTCGTTTTAGTATTTCTTTTAAGAAGCTATAAATGTTTGCATATATCATGAAAAATGGTATTACTTAGATAATCTTATAGCTGCTCTAGGCGCTTCCAATAAAATGTTGGTATGTTCTCATGTCAACTTAATTATTTTTTTATGTGATTTCCAAATATTTAAGTTGATTCCATAACGAATTGATGATGAACATAAGTATCTTATATTTAAAAATTTCTCAAAATTTGTACAAATGCATAGCATAAGCAAGTAAGCCGCAAACAGCATGCCACAGGTCTAAGTTATGAGTACCATGTGCTTAAATACCTTGAAGAGCTTACCGTTCTTAAACATCAACAACTTTTTCTTCATTTATAGGACTTTAATAACTTAAAATTGCAAATAAGTATATGACAAATTTTTATTAAGAATAGTTTTGTGCAAAAGTGAAGGGTAATAACTTAACTTAGGTTTAATTTACTTTTATGCCACTTCACTTCAATTTATACAGGGCGTTAAAAATAAATACCCTGCAGAGAATCATACTAGATCCGAACAAGCGCAGAGTTATCGCAAAAAGAGACGGTAAAATTTTTTTTCTGACCCCTCGCAGTGCTTTCAACTGACATTTTTAATATTATGATGTTCAACGAAATGGCAATTGCCTTCTTTCCCAACCCTTGAACGCGCTTCTGACTAGTTGAGATGCATATACATTGCTCCGGAATAGTTGCAGCCTTCGATCTCAGACTTCTGCGCTATTTATACAAATGTGACTGGAAGATGTGCCGCTCTGCATCCGATTAGCATCAGTGCGGCGGTAGTTATTGAAGCTGAAGTACACGAAACTGTTGCTTTGCGTTACTGTATCCCATTTTCACTGCAAGGTAGATTTCCTCTTGTAAATTGGCACTTAACCCTTTAAATGGTATCTTCTTCGCTGCGCTACCTGGCGCCAATGGGAAATAGTGCGCGAGGGTGCTCAAACCGTTTTCTACCCTGCTCGTGATAACGGTCTCACTACTCTGATATGAATGCCTTTTGTGCAGGAGAATCTTTTTTCATTAGCAAAACATGTTTTGAGAGTACCAACGAATGATCTCAATATTAGTCTCTTACACCATTTTATTGAAGTGACGAGGGTGATTAGGGAATTGTATCAGAAAAAATGTATTAAAACGTTTGACAATACTAACCTTAGTGGTATACGGTACTACGGCAGAGCTCTCTTACTTCCTCTGCTCCGTTGCCTTCTCCACTATAATTCTCAGCTTGCATTGTTATGATTTTCTAACACGGAGCTCATTGACTCTCTCCGAATCTCGCTCCCCCAGCTCAACGCATCACTTAGTGCGTCTTGACTACCTGATTCCGTATCGGCTCTTCGCAGGGGCACAATATAAGAGGATTGTTGGTGCAAGGGTTCCCAATTGGCGGACGTGGCGACACCGATGGTTCGAAAGTAGTAGAAGGAGTAGGGTCTACGGTAAACTGTGCTGATCCGGAAATAAACAAATCCTACAAGCTGCCAGATCACCATAACGTTTTCCAGGCGGAAACAGTAGCCGTAACCAAAGCAGAAGAAGCATTGGAAGAAAATAGCCAGAGAGGATAGATCGAATAAGAGACGTCATTTCAATTTTTATTTGTAATGTACCTGTTGGTGTTGTTGTAGCGATAAGGTTGCTCCCCGAAGGCTTTGGGGAGTGTTATCGATGTGATAGTCCTTTGCCGGATACAGATCCGGTACGCTCTGGTACCACATCACCATTGAGGTGCTAGCCCGACCATCTCGGGAACCATTTATAACCATTCCCTCCCTCCCTACCCCCAAGTTCCATGAGGAGCTTGGGGTCACCAGAGCCTCGACTGTTAGTGAAACAGGATTCGCCGCGGATAGGTGAGGTTGACAATTGAGTTTGGAGAAGCTATATATTGCGCTGGCAACCTGAATGGTTGCGCTACACAGCCCCTGGAATCTGGTATTTTAGTCGCCTCTTACGACAGGCATACCTACCGCGGGTATATTCTGACCCCTTAACCCGCTGGGGTGTTTTAATGTACCTGATTGGCGGGTATTAGAAAATTGCCTTCTACGCATTTTTAAGAAGTTAACATTAATATATATTGTGATTGTTGGAAAGAGGATGAATTGCTTGAATGTGTAGAAGCATTTTAAAATTACTCCTCAAATGGGACACTACAAAAAAATTTTGCAAAGAGGTATGAAATGACGTATCTTATTCTATCTATCCTCTCTGAAATAGCTTTAACTGCAGTCGCGCCAATTTTTATATTGACAGTCAGGGAGAAATTGAGGCAATAGTCTCGCATAGCACAGCATCTAATAGTGTGTTAGAGTGTAAGCAATCTCTGGAAAGAATCAGGACAGTTAGAGAGTTTAATATTAACTGAAATGTAAGAACTAAGCTGAGCCAGATTTAGATTGGATTGTCAGGAACGTGTGACTCCCTTGCAGTTGCACTTCTTTATCCTCACGATAGCGGATCTAATGATATTTCTGTCAACTAATATTTCTATGAATAAGTTAGTCTATTTTTGTATTCGGAAATGGTCTTTACGGTCTGATAATCAATAACAGACAAGATCAGGGAATTTTGATCTCGCGGCCAGTAGTTGACACTAAGCACGCTGCTGAAGTAGTTGGGTTCGAAAAGCTGGTACACCTATGGTGATGGTAGTGTTGAAACTTAATTACACGAACAGAGTCTAATTATTATTCTCATTCTCGTTTTTATTCTCATTCTGATTATTATCCTCAATCTCATTTTCTATCTCATTTTGATTTTTATCCTCATTCTTATTCATGTTCTTTATCTCATTCTCATAATAGTTCCAATTCTCAATCACATTCGCGTTTTTATTACACTCAGCGTGCTTTGTAGACATAGTATATTAACTTTGATTGGATAGCGGTTGGTTGTACAGGTATAAAGTAATCGAGATAGATATAGACTTCCATATATCAAAATCATCAGTATCGAAAAAAATTTTATTGGGCCATGTCCGTCCGTCCGTCCGTTAACACTATAACTTGAGTAAATATTGAGATATCTTCAGAAAATTAGGTACATGAGCTTATCTGGACCCAGCATAGGATTGGTATTGAAAATGAGCGAAATCGGATGATAACCACTCCCACTTTTTATATATATAACATTTTGGAAAACAAAAAACCAGATTATTTAGTAAGTTATTCACCTAGAATGTTGAAATTTGACATGTGGACTGATATTGCGACTCTTGATAAAAATTTGAAAAAAAAAGTTTAAAATGGGCGTGGCATGGCCCACTTGTGATAAAATCAATTTCACAAATATTATTAATCATAAATAAAAAATCCTTAAACCTATCGTAACAAAATTCGGCATAGAGTTGCTTTTACTATAAGGAATGCTTTGAAGAAAAATTAACGAAATCGGTTAAGGACCACGCCCACTTTATATAAAAGATTTTTAAATGGGCCGTGGATGAATAAAATAAGCTGTATCTTTGAAATCAATTGTAATTTGACGCGTTCAACTCTTTTATTTAATTGTCTGATCAACGCCCTAGATTGATGAGGAGTGTGATGACTAGTACCTATTTTCTAGCTTTTAGTATATTACTTCATGTAAGTATTGTTTTCAATAAAACCGTTTAACTTAACAATTTTTTTTTATTATTTTATTTTCAAGTTTTTAGGCTTTATTTAATTGCCTATTATTTCTCATTCTATTTAGTTCATTTAGTGACTCATTATTACAAGGACTCTTTCCTGACAATTTGTTACAATCTAAGTCCTCAATACATAATCCTTCCAAAGACTATACTCGACTCTGCGCCACGTATGCTTGTCCCTCCTCCAACTTCAAAATATTTTGATGTCACTTCTACCGGACTGTATGTAATATTTGTGCCAAATATGGGCCAAATCGGACATCATAGGTCGCTTTCTATTCATGTATGTATTATATGTTCCAAATATGGACCAAATCGGACCACAAAAACGATTTTTTTGAATATCTCGATCTTTGCGCCACCTGGCGGCGATTTTTTTATAGGTCGCTTTGTATTCTTGTATGTATTATGTGTACCAAATATGAGCCAAATCGGACCTAAAATACGATTTTTGTGAATATCTCGATCCTTGCGCCAGCTAGCGGGGATTTTTTCATAGGTCGCTTTTTATTCTTGTATGTATTATGTGCTCCAAATATGAGCCAAATCGGGCTACAAATACGATTTTTGTGAATATCTCGATCCTTCCGCCACCTAGCGGCGATTTTTTATAGGTCGCTTTCTATGCTTTTATGTATTATGTGATCAAAATATAAGACAAATCGGACCACAAATACGATTTTTGTGAATATCTCGATCCTTGCGCCTCCTAGCTGCGATTTTTTTCATAGGTCGCTTTCTATTCTGGTATGTATTATGTGTTCCAAATATGAGCCAAATCGGGCCACAAATACGACTTTTGTGAATATCTCTATCCTTGCGCCACCTAGCGGCGATTTTTTCATAGGTCGCTTTTTATTCTTGTATGTATTATGTGTTCCAAATATGAGCCAAACCGGGCCACAAATACGACTTTTGTGAATATCTCGATCCTTCCGCCACCTAGCGGCGATTTTTTATAGGTCGCTTTCTATGCTTGCATGTATTATGTGTTCCAAATATGAGCTAAATCGGACCATAAACACGATTTTTGTGAATATATCTATCCTTGCGCCACCTAGCGGCGACTTTTTTCCTAATATTGCATCGTCATCGGGTTCTGAACTATATTCCAAGCTTCAAGCTTCTAGCTTATCGGGAAGTTTCTTAAATTTGAATTACAAAATTCGTTCACAACGGCCGTGCATGCGGCCGTGTGCTTGCCTGTCAAGTCAAGCTAAATAAAACCGTTTAAAAATGGACGAGATCGGTTAAAGACCACGCCCACTTTTATATAAAAGATTTTTAAAAGGATAGTAGACAAAAATAATAAGCTATAACTTAGCAAAAAATAGTTTTGAATCAATGATATTTCACTTATCAAGTTTTACTGTAAGAGGACGTGTTATATAGAAAAGTAATTTATCTGAAATGAAATGTACAATTGAAGCTCACGCTGAGTATATAACGTTCGGTTACACCCGAACTTAGACACCTTTACTTGTTATCACTTCCGTCCTTACCTTCATTCTCATTAACCATGAACCAATAAACAGATCCCGCATTAAAAATGAGCGAGCGAAAAATCATAGTTAGTTGTGAAATAAATTTTCTCGGCGTGACGTCACGCTTTTGACAACATGTTTCATTGCTGACGCAGTGTTCAGACTTTATTCCAATCGGAGTATTTTGCTCCGCTCTTACCTCCTACTACATTTTTTATCTCAAAGGTTTATTTGGGTCGAGTTGAAAACTAAATAGTATTACTACCTAATATCTTTTGGTTGAAGTTTTTATTTTATACGTATGAAAAGATGATTGTTTCCAAGTGACGATTGGATGAAATGACGTAAATTCATTATTCGTGTCTTAAGACATGTTTGTTCATATTTTACCCACAGTTTTTGTACTTTTTTCGTACGGAATGAAAATAGAAGGAGTAAAATGTAATCAAAAATGTGTTTGGGCGCGATTTGTAAATCCTGCCAAAATTCAACATACGGCACTTCGTGAAGTTTTATATAAAAACGAAGTACGTTGAGTCAGTGAGGTCAGCTAACCATGTTTTGCGATAACAGTCGCCAATTGGGGGCACCTGGCGAGGTCAAATCCTCCTCCAACTGTCTCTCCCAACTCAGTGGAGGTCTTCTCTTTCCTCTGTTTACAAACTGCCGGAGCGTATTCGGTCATCCGCATAACATGCCCTACATAGCTAGGGAAGCCTTTGGAATTTCAATCGCTGCACTATCGTCATGTCTGCGTAAAGCTCATATAGTTCATGATTATACCTCCTTCGATACTCGCCGTCGATATCACGGATAGGACTATAAACCTTCCGGAGAACTTTTTTCTTTAATACTCCAAGAGCCATCTCATCTTCTCTCGACACCTTCCATGATTCCGAGCCTTAACTCAGGACAGGTAAGATGAGTGACTTGTAGAGCGAGATTTGATTTATAGGCCGACATTGTTTATGCTTTAAATGATGCTTCCCAAATGAACGCAATCACTCACACTCTCGAATTTATATCCGTCAACATTGACGTGGCTACAAAAGCTACGATGACAGCAAGTACTTCGTCTTGTCCAAATTGACTGGAACACCATGTTTGAGCAGCCCGGCGGTTATCCCGTTATTACTTGGCTCCTTGTGATTTTTTAGCCTTGATATTGGATGCCGGGGAGTATTTTTCGTCATCGGCGATCGGGGTATCGCGTTCGTCTTCCCCAACACTCTGTAAGTCAGTTACCAGGTCGCCGTTAGCGTTCCTTCAGGAATCTGCCCCGGCCTTGCAAATTTCTGTCATTAAAAGAGCATGAAATATGTATGGTAAACCGAAAATAATAATAATAATTTTAATATTTTGTTTTTAGGCTATTTGACCTACTGTGGGTTCCAGTAAGAAATAAAAAGATGGTAATTATTCCACTGTTGCGGCCCTACGTTTCGCTAGCCGTCCTAGCTTCTTCAGGGGCGAAGTCTATTTATTTTCAACAATAAAGCATAAGAAATAATTACATTAGTTTTTTGGTCACAATTTTTGAAATTATTTACATCAACAACAATAAAGTGTCACAAAACAACAATTTTAGCTAAGCTAATACTAATTAAGGTACAAAAAGGACGCACATACATATATACACGTAAACAAAATTAACATCACTCACATGATATTTTTTTTCTTAACTCAAAAAAAAAAAAAAAAAAAAATATCATGTGAGTGATGTTAATTTTCAAATAGGAAGAAAAAATATACTCCGAAAATTTAGTTTTTGCTCCGGCGTAGTCGTTTACTCAGGTAACAGATTTAAATACTCCGAACACTGGTAGCGAGAGAAATGTAATAAATCGAAAAATTTCAAAAGCGCTACGTCATCAAACTTTTTTTTCAAATATGATTACAAATACAACAATTCCGGAATGCGGGATCTTGGCTCATTCGATAACGCTCATTAACAGTGCTGCTCAAAATGTTTTATATGGAAGTGCAAATCACAATACATGTACAAAATTAGATGTGCACTGAAATTTTTTTTGTATTTAAAAAAAAAATAAATTAAAAAAATTTTTATTGTTTCAGGTCTGGAATAGTTGAAGATTTGATTTCAAGTTACAAAATGTTTGCTTAAAATAATACGTAAATAGTTATATAGTCAACATCCAAGAGCCAATAAATTTAATTCTGAAAGTTGCGAAAAATTACATTGACCAATAGCCTCAGTTTTTATAGTAATATATTTATATATATCGTCGGAATTTGGTTTTCAATAATCATAATAAAAGTGAATTTGGAGATTTCCGCGTATGTTGCATTAGAAATTGAGATTGATAACTTTCGAAATGCTTAATTAGAGGGCTCCGCGTGGTTTGTTTTAAATTTGTGTTTAAATTTACATAGATATGTGTATATTAGCAACAGAGATTACTGAGGTGCTGAAATACCACCTGAATTTAATAAAATGTTTAACAAGTAAATGATAGGCAGGATTGCTTAATGGTTCCCCCATTTTCAGTCCAAAAATATCTCATAACCACGAAAAATAATATACCGAAATAAAATACAAAATCACCGAAACTACACCGTAAGAGAATCTCTAGTTCAATACTAGTGCACATCTACTGCATTCTGAACCACTAATAGTTCGATATCTATCTCTTTTACATATTTTCAACTGGCGAATTTAACATTGCGATGTCCTAGGCGGGTGAAATTATCCCCGCTACTATATTCAAATTTCCACTTTAGAACTAGTTCTTTATTGGATAGTTACGAGCTAGTGTAAAATTTTACAGCTGATATTAGTTCTTTCTTGGTAATATTTGGTTGGCCCCGAACCTGGGCAAAATTCTACATGTTGCTTCTAGTATGATATTATCGCAATTTTTGATAGTTCCGGACTGGTGGAGTAGTGTTGAAAAAAGGCATACTCATACATATGTAGTCGTAGCTTCTTAAAGCTGGTAACAGTATTTTCAAATATGAAATATAAAAATCCAAACTGTCCATTTTATAATTGACAAATAGAGCTACTAACAAAATAGTACTTATTTGGCACTCTAGGTCTAGTTCCGAACCAGAAATTTGTATCACTAGTTACTGATTTCCCTTGAGGATAATTAACTATTATCATATGAAGTTAGAAGAGGCTCCTCTTCATTTGGTACAGTTTTGCTTATATTCTTTGGTCATATGCCCCATATACTTTCATCTCTGCGATCAGTTATCTATTTTAATTTTCTTTATGAATCAATTTTGATAAAAAATTTTTTTCAGTGCTATTATATTTTTGAATAATTTTTATACTCAGCTAAGCAGAGCTCACAGAGTATATTAAATTTGTTCGCATAACGGTAATCCGTAACGGCATAAACTAATCGGGATATATA
Source organism: Eurosta solidaginis (assembly GCF_040869045.1). Classification (NCBI taxonomy): domain Eukaryota; kingdom Metazoa; phylum Arthropoda; class Insecta; order Diptera; family Tephritidae; genus Eurosta; species Eurosta solidaginis. Next base: position 201,394,063 of record NC_090323.1, on the reverse strand, counting down.
TAGACTTCTATATATCAAAATAATCTGGGCAAAAAAAAGAAATTTATTTAGCTATGTCCGTCCGTCCGGAAACACGATAACTTGAGTAAATTTTGAGGTATCTTGATAAAATTTAGTATGTAGGTTCCTGGGCACATATCTCAGATCGCTATTTAAAATGAACGAAATCGGACTGTAACCACGCCCACTTTTTCGATATCGAAAATTTCGATGAAACTTGGTAGGTAGATTGACCTTATGACGTAGAATAGAAAATTAATACAATTTTGGACAATGGGCGTGGCACCGCCCACTTTTGAAAGAAGGTAATTTGAAAGTTTTGCAAGCCGTAATTTGGCAGGCGTTGAAGATATCATGATGAAATTTGGCAAGAGCGTTACTCCTGTTCCTATATGTGTGCTAAATAAAAATTAGCAAAATCGGATGACGAATACGCCCACTTAAAAAAAAAAAATGTTTTAAGTCGAATTCGAAAAATGAAAAAAAATGCCATAATTCTATACCAAATATGAAAAAAGGGATGAAGCATTGAAATTGGATTGGTTTATTGACGCAAAATATAACTTTAGAAAAAACTTTGTAAAATGGGTGTGACATCTTCCATATTAAGTAGAATAAAATGAAATAGTTCTGCAGGGCGAAATCAAAAGCCCTTGGAATCTTGGCAGGAATATTGTTCGTGGTATTACATATATAAATAAATTAGCGGTACCCGACAGATGATGTTCTAGGTCACCCAGGTCCACATTTTGGTCAATATCTCGAAACCGCCTTCACATATACAACTGAGGGCCACTTCCTTTTAAAAACCCCATTAATACCTTTAATTTGATACCCATATCGTACACACACATTCTAGAGTCACCCCTGGTCCACCTTTATGGCGATATCTCGAAAAGGTGTCCGCCTATAGAACTAAGGCCCACTCCTATTTAAAATACTCATTAACACCTTTCTTTTGATACCCATTTCGTACAAACACATTCTAGAGCCACCCCTGGTCTACCTTTATGGCGATATCTCGAAAAGGCGTCGACCTATAGCACTAAGGCCCACTACCTTTTAAAATACTCATTAACGCCTTTCGTTTGATTCCCATATCGTACAAGCACATTCTAGAGTCACCCCTGGTCCACCCTTATGGCGATATCCCGAAATGGCGTCCACCTATAGAACTATGGCCCACTCCCCATTTGATACCCATGTCATACAAACACATTCCAGGGTTACCCTAGGTTCATTTTCCTACATGATTATTTTCCCTTATTTTGTCCCCAAAGCTCTCAGCTGAGTATGTAATGTTCGGTTACACCCGAACTTAGCCTTCCTTACTTGTTAGTCGTCAAATTGTTAGTGTAAATTTTTTTCTTCATTCACAAGTGTCTCAGTTTCATACGGGAGTGCTTTTTCTTGGCACTTTCATAAGAAACTCGAGCATTTTCATATGATTCAAAATTATATGTGAGGGCATATGCGAGTGCTATGAACATTTGCTTTTATATTTGAAACGTGAATTTGTATCTGCGCCTATGATTCAGTGTAAAATAAAAACAAAAGTGTTACAAGTGTATAGGGGTTAAGCAGGGCTGCTCATTAAAATTCTAATTCTTACTATCACTCTAATTCTCATTCTAATTCTAATTCTAATTCTTTTCTTTCTCTCACTTACACTCCCACCCCCCGTCCCCCTCTTGTCCTCAGTCCCTCTCTCCCTATTGCAGTGATATACTTGGGACACGGGTTCGCTGAATATATCTTAGATGCACAGCGCATTCAAGGACTGGAGCCACTGCTGTTAATATTGCGTTTACTCTGGCGTACATTGGTTCTCTCAACCTATGAATCAACTATTTAGTTTGCGTAGTCTATAAATCGTACGTATTTTTATGACAGTCAAATTTAATTTGTTAAGCGGTAGGTGGTGATGCCAAGAATTTCCATTTACCTATGCACATGCCTCTATCGCCTGGTTACATACAAACAACTTATTGAATTTGATATGCTTTGACCCACTTTAGAGTTCAGAGCTAATTTATATCTGCATATGCCTTATTGTTTGTATATACATAAATGCAAGGTGTTAATGTGATTGAATTTAAAGCCATTCAAGATTTAATTGCCTGAATATATGATTGTATGTACATATTTGCGAGTTAAGCGAATGTTTCTTCGTTAAACAGGTGGGTATAAAATTGCTTGAAAATTATATATGCCCTTTCATAATTTTTATTTTTTTTTGATTCCTGGAAGGAGGAAATGCTTTATGCACAGACGGGGATATTTAAGCCTCACTGCGAGGCTCTCCGAGTGTAGACTCCCATCTTCCATGAAGGGCTACCCACTAAACCTCAACCTCCCACGGCCGGCGCAAATGATGGGCCACCTGCGTTCAGTGAGGCTAATATATGTATGTTAGATGGTTATAAGTTTGAGGCTTTATAACTTCATCGGAGTCCATGCAGTGATGCGCTGGACGCTTCGTTCAACTTCAGCTATGTTAGCTCCATAGAAGATGATGAGATGGAATCATCAACCCACTTCATGCTCCGATATTAGTTTTTGCGGTTTGGATGAATGTACTGGATATGCAGGATCAATATCTGACTAACCTTGGAATATAGCGACGATATGTAGCGTTTCGATAATCAACTGGAAGCCAGTGCTGCCGTGATATCATGTGACTTGAGCTCAATATATTATCGGCGTCTTAAAATATGTAAGTACAATCGACCCCACTCGTATTATTGTGGGTGACCAATGAATCATAATTGTGATAGTTGTCGCTCTGCAGATGTCGATTTCTTGGCATTCTTGCCCTTGCCAAGTACTTCACGCACTCTTCCTACTGCCCCTCTGGCTATCACTCCTGCTAATAAACTTGTTAACACTGATCCTAAAATTAATCTTGCTACAAATACAGCCAGTACTAATACTGCTGCGCCGTCAATAAACCATGCTACTACTATAGTTGAGTCTATTTCTGCTGCTCTGTCTGCAGGGCCTGCTGCTGTTTCTACTGACGGCTGCCCTGTTTCTTCTGGTCGACCAGTAAAAGTTGCTGCTAAACTCAGCAAAGCTGCCTATGCAAGTGCTACGTTAAATGCTGCAGATAATATTGTGGATGAAAGTTTTATTGAAATCGAAACTTCTACGTATGGAGACACTGCTGCAGCCCGGCCTGTCGACTTGGGCGGTGATTCCAATTCTCCAGCTGCGTCCCGGCGAATGGACTCTGCAAACATTATTGGCATTACAGGTGCTGGCATTTTGGGCCAAGATCATAATCATTTGGCCTCCATTTCAACACAGCCTGCTGTTTTTCAAAATGATCGAACAGAAAATGATCGAAGAGAAGTGACTGCCGTTCCGCCTCGTAAAGTGATCTTTGTATCAAGGCTGCATGCATCACTATCGGAAGATGACATTTCTAATTATATCTGCACTAAGCTTGGTGCTGAAACTAGTGGCATCAATGTCTTCAAGTTTACTTTTAAATATGCGAGAGACATATCTTCCTTCAAAATATCGGTTCCTGATAAATATTTTGATAAGGTACTGGATACTTCCTTCAGGCGGACGCATTCTGTGGTTCACGTATACTCAGGGACGTAGAGAGAAAATCCGGGCCCGGGACTAAATAATTTACGGGCCCTCTATAAAAAATCCACTAATAGATTTTATTAATTTGACTTAATGACGTCTCAGTCATGAATCATAGCAACGTCAGCTAAATGATTTTTGGACTAAGAGCTGAAAATAAAATTAACACAGAATATTTACTATTTATCATATATGTAATACTCCTATATTGCTAATAGAAAATGCTCTCAATGTGTTTTGAATTCGAAATCAAAACAAGACAGCCTATGCAATTTTTGTGATTGTAGCAACATAAGTGTGACAAGAAAAAATTAAAATTTAGGTACATTCGATTATTGAATACAAAAACAACAAGTAAGGAAGGTTAAGTTCGGGTGTACCCGAACATTACATACTCAGTTGAGAGCTATGGTGACAACATAAGGGAAAATAACCATGTAGGAAAATGAACCGAGGGTAACCCTGGAATGTGTTTGTATGACATGTGTATGAGGGAGTGGGCCATAGCTCTATAGGTGGACGCCATTTAGGGATATCGCCATAAAGGTGGATCAGGGTTGACTCTAGAATTTGTTTGTACGATATGGGTATCAAATTTAAGGTATTAATGGGGGGTTTAAAAGTGAGTGGTGGTAGTTGTATAGGTGGTCGCCTTTTCGAGATATCGCAATTAAGGTGGACCAGGGGAGACTCTAGAATACGTTTGTATAATATGGGTATCAAACGAAAGGTGTTAATGAGTATTTTAAAAGGGAGTGGGCCTTAGTTCTATAGGTGGACGCCTTTTCGAGGTATCGCTATAAAGATGGACCAGGGGTGACTCTAGACTTTGTTTGTATAATATGGGTATCAAATGAAAGGTGTTAATGAGTATTTTTAAAAGGGAGTGGGCCCTCGTTTTATAGGTGGTTGCCTTTTCGAGATATCGCCATAAAGGTGGACCAGGGGTGACTCTAGAATATGTTTGTACGATATTGGTATCAAATTAAAGGTATTAATGAGAGCTTTAAAAGGGAGTGGTGGTAGTTGTATATGTGAAGGCGTTTTCCAGATATCGACCAAAATGTGGACCAGGGTGACCCAGAACATCATCTATTGGATACCGCTAATTTATTTGTATATGTAATACCTGCCAAGATTTCAAGGGTTCTTTATATCGCCCTGCAGAACTTTTTCATTTTCTTCTACTTAATATGGTAGGTGTCACAACCATTTTACAAAGTTTTTTCTAAAGTTATATTTCGCGTCAATAAACCAATCCAATTACCATGTTTCATCCCTTTTTTCGTATTTGGTATAGAATTATGGCATTTTTTCATTTTTCGTAATTTTCGATATCGAAAAAGTGGCCGTGGTCATAGTCGGATTTCGTTCATTTTTTATACCAAGATAAAGTGAGTTCAGATAAGTACGTGAACTAAGTTCAATAAAGATATGTAGATTTTTGCTCAAGTTATCATGTTAACGGCCATGCGGAAGGACAGACGGACGACTGTGTATAAAAACTGGGCGTGGCTTCAACCGATTTCGCCCATTTTCACAGAAAACAGTTAACGTCATAATATCTATGCCCCTACCAAATTTCAAAAAGATTGGTAAATTTTTGTTCGATTTATGACATTAAAAGTATCCTAGACAAATTAAATGAAAAAGGGCGGAGCCACGCCCATTTTGAAATTTTCTTTTAATTTTGTAGTTTGTTGCACCATATCATTACTGGAGTTGAATGTTGACATAATTTACTTATATATTGTAAAGATATTAAATTTTTTGTTAAAAAATTTTTTGTCCAAATTTTTACTAGTTTTCTATTCTGTGTTATAAGATCAACCCATCTACTAAGTTTCATCGTTTTAGCTTTCTTTGGTAATGAATTATCGCACTTTTTCGGTTTTTCGAAATTTTCGATATCGAAAAAGTGGGCGTGGTTATGGTCCGATTTCGTTCATTTGAAATAGCGATCTGAGATGAGTGCTCAGGAACCTACATACTAAATTTCATCAATTTACCTCAAAATTTACTCAAGTTATCGTGTTAACGGATGGACGGACGGACGGACAGACGGACATTGCTCAATCACATTTTTTTTCGATCCTGATTATTTTGATATATGGAAGTCTATATCTATCTCGATTCCTTTATACCTGTACAACCAACCGTTATCCAATCAAACCTAATATACTCTGTGAGCTCTGCTCAACTGAGAATAAAAACGTTTGAACAGCAATATATCCGCACTCTGATGTTTGGGAATGTACCTAGTCTTTGTAGAAATATAGGAGTATTACATATATCCTATTTATACTGTTTTATGGTAACGTAGAAATAAAGTTCTCTTTTTACAGCCACGTATTGTTTTAAATAATCTTTTCTAGTTATTTGGCAACATTTTAGTATATTTCTGATAAATATAATGATGATTATAAATTTTAGTTATTCAATATAGACGGTTCGGATATAAAAGAACGGCTTTTCTTGCTTTTTTCGCTGCAAACTTTTTAATAATAATAATAAAATTTAATTATCTTGCCGAAACGGATTCAACACAAAGCGTGGCAAGTCCTGAAACTCGCTCTTGAGATGAACACGATCTATGAAAGTTTTTGATTATTGCAAAAACGCTGAAGGAACATTATGCACTAGCCGCAGTGACAAGTATAGTGCAAAAGATACGTAAAACAATACATATGTTGGGGAAAATTGTATGCAGATTTTGAACATATGTAGATGGCATTTAGCAATTCCAATGGTGACATACATTTATCAAAATTTGCTTCGTAAATGTGTCTCAAGTGATTTTGTTCGCATTCTAAGCTTTGAGAAACGTCCGTCTTGTATTTTTCGACAAACTTTGTTGCACTCGTCCGAACCATAGTTTCATCCATGTTTCCAAATTGTCACAAAAAGGAAAACGTCTCGTTCAAATTTCTCATAGCTGCAAATCGTTCAGTAATGCCAGTGATTACCGAATCAACGATCACCAAGAATGTGTTGTTTTTAAAATCAGACTCTGGATCATCCGTAATCATTTCACTTCCATTATCTTCAAAATGTCTTTTGGGTTTTCTCATTCGAATGTCCGGAAACTTTGGCGAGATGTTCAATTGAATAGCAACTGCTTTTCGTTCGTTTAAAATTGTTTCCCATTGGTTGCTTTAGAAGTGAAAATTCAGAATTCAAATTTCAGAAGGCAAAATTCGGAAGTCAAAATTCAAAAAGTAATCAGACGACAGAAAAAGCATTAAATCTTTCTCAAAATTCTGAAACGTTTATTTATTTGGAAGGAATTATGTATAAAGAAAAAGTAGTAAAATCTAAAATTTTATATTGTGTGGCTCGCTTCCAGCTGAAAATTGCTGCAGTTTTGTTTCTGGTATTGCATGTCAGGTGTGTCCCAAACGCACTTCGAATGACGTTGTACCACCTTTAGATAAAATTATTTGTACGGACTTCACTCAATTTCCATAATTCAATTGGATATGACGCCTTCTTTCGACGTTGCTGTGTTCCAGGCTGAAAAAAATTTCTGAAGTCAAAATACAGAAAGTAACCAGACAGCAAAAAACAAAATTTTCCGCAAAATTTTATGTTTTTTGCTGTCTTATTACTTTCTAAATTTTGACTTCTGAAATTTGACTTCTGAATATTGATTTCTGAAATTTTGGCTTTCTAAAAAAAGGGTTCTGACTAGGGGGAACCAGATGTCAGACCTCAACATTTATGGTGGCGTCTCTAGCTTGGAGTACGACATTTCTTTTATTAATGGTGGTAAGTATTTTGAACAAAATTGAGGACAGCAAGATACATTCGAACTTGTTGATGTACCTGAGAATGCCGGTAACATCACCGTATGCTTGTGCAGTCAAATTTAGCTTAAGTAATGCGTTTAGTGCTTATGTTAATCGTGGAACATGGTTTGCGAATGGTCTGATTGCCTCAGTACAACATTCTGCGGCATCAACACCACATAAATTCCGACTGTGGGTTGCACAAGGCGAGTAATCAGCATTCTAGTTTTTGTCGAGAATGTGACGTTGTGCTCCGTTGTAATCTCCTTTCATATTGGCGCCGTTATCGTACCCTTGTGCACAACAATCTTTTAATGGGATTTCATGATTACCTAGAGTATGGCAAATTAAGTTTTTTGGTTACGATCCACGAAAGTCAAAAACCGTTCTTGAATTGTAAAATTTGTTGCTTTCGAATTAAAATAATAGCAAAATACATGGCTTTTTTGCGTTGATCTAATATTGTTTCCCTGACGGGTTTTGCACAAATTTCTATAAACTCGTTCTGAAAAATAATGAACTTGTAAACGCTTGTGCTACTGTTGTGAAATCCTAACATTCTCCAAATGATCTTTAAGTGTCGGATCATATCCGCTTATGAGATCTTAGATGCTCAAAAAATGTTCATCGTTTCGTTCATCAAGATACACACTTTCGACTCTGAAAGCTGGGCCTCTTTCACCCAAAAATAAAATAGTGTCCAAAATTATATATACAATTTCCTTCCACTTTTGAATTTCAGTGATTAGCTGTTCATTGATAAGTGTATCAATTGTAACCTCCTTTTGAATTAGATTTTGTAAAGATCGGCATTGAATATAACATTTAATGTGATCTTGAGTATATTCGTATGATGGCGACCACCGTGGTGTGATGGTAGCGTGCTCTGCCTACCACACCGTATGCCCTGGGTTCAAACCCCGGGCAAAGCAACATCAAAATTTTAGAAATAAGGTTTTTCAATTAGAAACAAATTTTTCTAAGCGGGGTCGCCCTTCGGCAGTGTCTGGCAAGCGCCCGAGTGTATTTCTGCCATGAAGAGCTCTCAGTGAAAGCTCATCTGCCTTGCAGATGCCGTTCGGAGTCGGCATAAAACATGTAGGTCCCGTCCGGCCAATTTGTAGGGAAAATCAAGAGAAGCACAACGCAAATTGGAAGAGAAGCTCGGCCTTAGATCTCTTCGGAGGTTATCGCGCCTTACATTAATTTTTATTTTCTTCCATACCTGGACTTTCGAATATCCGAAGAACAAATTTTAGGTCGATTTAATAAAGTATTGGTGCTTAACAGACGACATGGTAGGCAATAAAAAGCATTGCTATTCGCGCTCCACACTAACCAGTACCGCACCACTTTCTCTCCAAATGCCTCGTCATGACAATCACGTGGAAAAATAACAGGACACTTTTGATGACCTCGGTGAATTATTTCGTTGACTTCTTCAGATTGCAAAAACTCGTTATTCACGGTACCGATATCGAAGTCGTTTAAACAATCTGGACTTTGATACAGAGTTGGTGGTATTGTTGGAAGACTTTTTGAAGATGAACCTTCATCAGTGTCACCACGAAAATTTTACGATTTCGGATTCATATAAACATACATTTTTGTTTGATATTTTTGATTGTTTCCCTAGGCCCAGGCAAAAAATCATTATAAATATTCATCGCTTTTGAAATTTGGCTTAAATTTGCACATGGAAAAACTAAAGACTCTCCTGAATTAAAAAAAAATGTCTTAGTACCTCTAGATCGCGGGCCCCCTGAGAAACACATTTTTATACTCAGTTGAGCAGAGCTCACAGAGTATATTAACTTTGATTGGATAACGGTTGGTTCTACAGGTATAAAGAAATCGAGATAGATATAGACTTCCATATATTAAAATCATCAGGATCGAAAAAAATTTGATTGAGCCATGTCCGTCCGTCCGTCCGTCTGTCCGTTAACACGATAACTTGAGTAAATTTTGAGGTATCTTGATAAAATTTGGCATGTAGGTTCCTGAGTACTCATCTCAGATCGCTATTTAAAATGAACAATATCGGACCGTAACCACGCCCACTTTTTCGATATCGAAAATTTCGAAAAACCGAAAAAGTGCGATAATTCATTACCAAAGACGAATAAAGCTATGAAACTAGGTAGGTGAGTTTAACTTATGACGTAGAATAGAAAATTAGTAAAATTTTGGACAATGGGCGTGGCACCGCCCACTTTTAAAAGAAGGTAATTTAAAAGTTTTACAAGCTGTAATTTCGCAGTCGTTGAAGATATCATGATGAAATTTGGCAGGAGCGTTACTCCCATTACTATATGTATGCTTAATAAAAATTAGCAAAATCGGAGAACGACCACGCCCACTTTAAAAAAAAATTTTTTAAAGTCAAATTTTAACAAAAAAATTAATATAATAATATAAATATAAATATAATAAGTAAATTATGTCAACATTCAACTCCAGTAATGATATGGTGAAACAAAATTCAAAAATAAAAGAAAATTTCAAAATGGGAGTGGCTCTTCCCTTTTTAATTTAATTTGTATAGGATACTTTTAATGCCATAAGTCGAAAAAAAATTTACCAATCCTTGTGAAATTTGATAGGGGCTTAGATTCTGGGATGATAAGTTATTTCTGTGAAAAATGGCGAAATCGGTTGAAGCCACGCCCAGTTTTTATACACAGTCGGCCGTCTGTCCTTCCGCTCGGCCTTTAACACGATAACTTGAGCAAAAATCGATATATCTTTACTAAACTCAGTTCACGTACTTATCTGAACTCACTTTGTATTGGTGTAAAAAATTACTGAAATCGGACGATGACCACGCCCACTTTTTCGATATCGAAAATTACGAAAAACGAACAAATTCCATAATTCTATACCAAATACGAAAAAAGGGATGAAACATGGTAAGGTAATTGGATTGTTTTATTGACGCGAAATATAACTTTAGAAAAAACTTTATAAAATGGTTTACACCTACCATATTATGTAGAAGAAAATGAAAAAGTTCTGCAGGGCGAAATAAAAAACCCTTAAAATCTTGGCAGGTATTACATATATAAATAAATTAGCGGTATCCAACAGATAATGTTCTGGGTCACCCTGGTCCACATTTTGGTCGATATCTGGAAAACGCCTTCACATATACAACTACCACCACTCCCTTTTAAAACTCTCATTAATGCCTTTAATTTGATACCCATATCGTACAAACACATTCTTGAGTCACCCCTGGTCCACCTTTATGGCGATATCTCGAAAAGGCGTCCACCTATAGAACTAAGCCCCACGCCCTTTTAAAATACTCATTAACACCTTTCGTTTGATACCCATATTGTAGAAACGCATTCTAGAGTCACCCCTGGTCCACCTTTTAGGCAATATCTCGAAAAGACGACCACCTATACAACTACAACCACTCCCTTTTAAAACCTTCATTAATACCTTTAATTTGATACCCTTATCGTACAAACAAATTCTAGAGTCAACCCTGATCCACCTTTATGGCGATATCCCTAAATGGCGTCCACCTATAGAACTATGGCCCACTCCCTCTTAAAATACTCTTTAATACCTTTCATTTGATACACATGTCATACAAACACATTCCAGGGTTACCCTCGGTTCATTTTCCTACATGGTTATTTTCCCTTATGTTGCCACCATAGCTCTCAACTGAGTATGTAATGTTCGGTTACACCCGAACTTAACCTTCCTTACTTGTTGTTTGATGTTTTTATTGTCTCCTCAAGCCCAGTCAAAAAATCATTATCAATATTCGTTGCTTTTGAAATTCGGCTTAAAATTTGCACTTGGAACAACTAAAGGCTGTCCTGAATTAAAAAAAATATCTTAGTACATTTAGATCGCGGGTCCACTGAGAAACACATTTTTGTTTGATGTTTTTATTGTCTCCTCAGGCCCAGGCAAACATGTTTTTCTGTTTCAAAATTATTCGAGTACATCGTGAAACAAAAAATGTATTTTGCTGTTAAAACTCTAATCATTGAAAATCACCACTGTAACAAACCTATCTATCTTCTATGATTTTTGCTATCTTCTTTTAATGACCGTTGTCAAGTTGATACTGTGTTCACCGATTTCTCAAAAGCATTTGATAAAGTTATCACTCAATGATTTTTAAATTGGCCCGCTTGGGTTTCCACTCGATGTTTTTATCATGGATTAAATCGTACCTTCACCAGCGTAGCTGTGTTGTGGTTATAGACAATGACTCTTCAAACCCATTCACATCCACCTCTGGGGTGCTTCAAGGTAGCATACTTGGCCCGTTACTTTTTGTAATTTTTATAAACGATATTTCCACCTGCTCGCAGCACTCTAATTTTCTATTATACGCTGATGACCTAAGGATTTTCAATACCATCACAAACTCTGATGACGTGATTAAAATTCAATCTGATTTAGATAGCGTTACTATCTGGTGCAGTGCCAATAGCTTGCCACTAAATGTCAGCAAATGCTTTCTTGTAAACTTTTCTAAATCACGTGGCCTCATTCCCACTTCATACTCACTTGATGGTACCCGCCTCTCAACTCTTAACGAGATAAAAGGCTTGGGTGTTGTCTTCGATTCGAAATTTTCTTTCACGACCCATATAAATTCTACTGTTGCTGAGGCGTGTTCACTTCTGGCTTTTATTAGGCGTTGTTGCATAGACTTTACGGATCCCTACACCCTCAAGTTATTGTTCACTGCAATAGTTCGCTCGAAACTGGAATATGCCTGTTTTATTTGGAGGCCGTATCATGAATGCCATATTGTTAGGCTTGAACGTGTGCAAACAACGTTTGTTCGGTTCGCGCTGCGCTCGATGAACTTTTCTGAACCTATTCCATCATATAAAGCCAAGTGCTCACTTATCAAACTAGAGTCTTTGGACTGTAGAAGAACTGTCCTATCGCTAACGTTTGTTTATGACATCATCGATGGTGTAGTTGATGCACCTTGTCTCCTTAAGGGTCTCCGTTTCCATATCCCTATAAGGCCTCTTCGTAATGTACCTATTTTCTATACGGACTGTGTCCGAACCCTCTATGCCTCAAACGAACCTTTGCTTAGAGTTATGACGGACTTTAATCGCATACCTGATTCTTCAGCTATTGATTTTGCTCTTCCTAAGTCTACTTTTGAAACAATACTTACTGATATCTTTTCAAATTAATGTTCTGGTCAATCTCTTCGTAGCATGTAAGTTTTATTGTGCCTATACTCAACTTATGTACTATACTATTAAGTAATTATCTAATTTTAATTAAACATTGTTATCTAGTCTGTAAGGGCTTTAAATGTCATAGACTGAAATAAAGAAATAATAATGATAATAATAATAATAAAAATAAAATGAGATTAAGTAAGCTTAGACCATGAAAATCCAGCCAGAGTTTAAAAAACCTTCAACTGTAGAAAATAAGTAACGAGTTGGATCGTCTGAGATAACGCAGATCCTCGTAGATCGATATATTGTCTCTCTCCACTTGAAAATGTATTGTGAGTTTGTTACCAAATAGTTATTCGCACCGTTTGTGAGAGTCTATTGATACCAAGCCTTTGTTCTAAGAAGGTTGAATGTAACTTTACGAGAATCTAATAGTTTCGGATTTTTTTGGGAAGAGCTTAGTCCGACGGCTAGCTATCGATAGGAAATTATTATCGCCAAGTTATCGAGCCGAAAATGTTAATACTAACGGCTTTTTATTGGTTTCTTATTGGCTTGCCGTCATTTTATATTGAAGTTTTATCGCTATATGCTTTATAACAAACTGATGAGTCGTCGTTCAGAAATCGATAACGTGCCAATTGTCAACCTCACCTATCCGCGGCGAATCCTGTTTCACTAACAGACGAGGCTCTGGCGACCCCAAGCTCCTCATGGAACTTGGGGGTTGGGGGGGGGGGGGGGGGGGTATGGCCTGAAGGTTTAATGTGGCCACATAAATCGTTCACGAGATGGTCGCGCTAGTACCTTAATGGTGCTGTGTTACCGGAGCGTATCGGATCTGTATCCCGCAAAGGACCATCACATCGATAACACTCCCCAAAGCCTTCGGGGAGCAACCTTATCGCTACAACAACAACAACAACAACCAATTTGGTAACACTCCGTTAAGAAATCGATTGCCTTTCGGCAACAAATAGATAACTTTACGATAACAAATTGATAACACGTCAAAGAAAAATTGGTAACACTCCCATAACTTTTTGATAACGAATCGGTAACTTTTGATGACATATCGATAACTTTACAATAATGAATCGCTACAAATTTATAACTGCTTGATAACAATAACATTTTGAAAACAAGGCGATAACTTTTTTAATAAAGATTGATAACTTATCGATAACAAATCAAATGCGTGCCGATAACAAATTCATAACTTTTTGTTAACTAATAATTAATAACTTTTTGATAACAAATTGATAAGATTTGGATAACAAATTTCTTACTTTTTGGTAATAAATCGATAACTTTTCCATAACAAATCGATAATTTTTGCCGTACAGTGTTGTGTGTGTACTTATGCTTTCATTCTGTATTCCCCCAAGCCGTGAGAGAAGATGATTACACACTAACGATATTACTTGTTGGCAATCGTCTTATTCACTCAAATAATATTCCACTGAAGCTTTGCAATTTTATTTTGTTGTACGCCAATTGCTTAGTCGAATTGTTTTCTTTCTACACCATTAATTAATATTACACTGTTGCATTTGTGGACAATATTTAGAGATCGCTTGCTATTAATGCCATTAAGATACGTACATATTTACGTATGTACATATGTGTCATTTGTTTGGCCAGTCAACTTGTGTTTTGTTGGTCTAACTTTTGCCTTCATTGCCGACAGCGCAAAAAGGTCCTTCGTACATCAAGAAACACGTCTCATTAAATATTATTGCAAATATGTGTGTATGTTTGTAACTCATATCTTTTTATAAATGTACTGCGTGCTCTAATATAAATTTTTCCACATTTGAAGTGTAGGTACAATAAAAAAGAGAGCATCGTCATATTGTGCGCCATCTACGTAACAGATTTCAGCCACATTCTTCCTATTATATGGAGCATTAACAAATGACATCTAATTGTATTAATGTTTGCATTTCGTAATTTACTAGAAATGGAATTTGTTATTTGTTTTTGTGTACTCGGTCTAGTCTTCACGCCCGCGTAGTCGTACTTACTTACATACATACCGCAAAAAATATATTGAATGTAACATTTTACAGCGTAGATTACAGTTTCCAATATATTTTCTACAGAGAGTTCCAGCTTACCCTCCCCAGTGAAAGAGTTGAGTGCTGCTCAATACTTTTTAAGCTTAATATTTGATTAACATACTCTTGGCTCTCCGTTAAATTTGACACATCTTGAGGCGGTTATTGGGAAACAATTTTTTAACTTCGCTTAACATGCTGACTTTCAGTAGACATTTCGTTGAGTATATGCCTGATGTTCACCTTCACAGAGTTTCGCACAGCAGGGTTTCATAAGAAGTCTTTGTTTTGGCCTTACCGTGAAGTTTCAGTCAGGCCCCAATAAAACCTCTTAGGAATCCCAGAAAATCCAAAGAGGCATTGCATGGTTGTAAGCACAAGCATTCCTAACAAGAACTATTGTGACGGAAGAGGTGCTTATCCTATAGATTCGCTACTGCACTAGTTACTCCTGCACGCTGAAAACTCATGGTAACTGAGGAAAAAGAGCTTTCAGAAGGCAGCATTTCATTAATACCAACAGCTCTACAAATGAGCCTTGGTTATTTTTAAACCGAAGTTGGGGTGAGACAAGCTCGATTCCTGGGTATGTTTATACGAAAACGTGAAAGAAAGTGACGAGTTCATGAGGCTCGAGAAGAACATATTGAGGAATTTTGCTTCATTGGGGCATATGAGAGATGTTGATGGAAGCTGGGCTATGATCCTAGTTTTGGAACCATATTAATTCCAATGTCGAGAAAAGCTCTCAGGCTCTAGAAACTTTTACCGATCCGCTTTGTGTCGTTGCTTCTAAAAACGCTGGCCCATCTGATTGATCGGTTATAGCTTTTCGTATCACAACACACCAGTCGTAAGGATCGGGTTATTTCGGCTGTCAAACTAATAGAAGTTTGACTCGAGAGCTATCAAGTTGTGCTGGGCGCATACTCCTTCAACATTGGACAACAGGTTGATGGATCTTGGTTAGAATAAGCAATAAAAAGTTGTGAGTCAAAGGCATTCTGTAGCTACACTTATAATTTATTTTGGAGCTGTCACGGAGCTGTCGCAGTTTGCTTGACCCAAATCGATTTGGCATCAATATTTTTTTTGGACAAAATGTGTCTGGGCATAATGATATTCCAGGTGATTCAAAACATAGAGTTTTAATTACATAAATAAGCGCTCGGCTGACACCAGCTCTTCCCCGGTAACAAAGCTTTTTGGCCAGTTGTTGACTCCAAGCGCTCGGTGAAACTGTAAGGTGTACCTAAGTTTCATTAATCCATCTTAGAAGCTGTGCTACTATCCTGAAAAGCCACCTCTGTTTTAGCATTACAAACTTCGATGAAGTTGGATCCTTCAGCCACTTAATGCCTATACTCCCAGCTTTTTGAGGAACAAAGAACAGGTCATTCGATTTAACTTAAGCCAACCTACATATTTTAAGGTTAAAAAGGCATACAAAGTATGTAAGGATGCAAAGAAGGATGAAGTGGAGCTCAATATCAAACGACATTCCAGCCAAGTAGAAGTTGGAGGTGGAGCGCTTGCCGTTAATGACTAGCAAATGATTGCACTAACTTGCAAACCTGAAAGTCTGCTTTAGATATTCAATAGCAAACTAAATAAGTTCAGTTGAACTCCGTTTCCCCATCACAGCCCCGTTAAGTTTGCTTCTACCTGTTCAGCCGAAGAGAGATTTGTCAGTGGTTAGGGCCACTAGCCAGCCAATTTAACTATCACCTAGTCGCCCCTGTATAGAGGTGCGTGCTTTCTTCGGATAACGACTGCCAGCTTTGCAGCGTGCGACACCAGTTGGCAGTTTGTTTGAAAAAAGTGCATATCTCTACAGAAAATAGCCAAGCTAGATATCCTCTCAACAGTGGAGCAATCCTATTGCTCAGCATGCTGTGAATATATTTAATAAGATTCATTTAGACTTATTTTGATAGCAACTGGCTGTAAATTAATCACTGCAGCTAAGTTTATAACACAGCGAGCTCATCATGATTTCCATGAGTGCCACTTTCTTGTATCTGCCCTTGCCTCTCACAAAATTATAATAAATACTTGAACGTATGCATTCATACCAATCAAAAAGTTTGATACTTGGGTAGGTGAAGCTAAATTAAAAATCCTTGAATTTTCATAGCATTTTTTTTATTGTTTACAACTACCTGCAGCATTTTTTATTGGGCACTTATTAATGCTCATATGTGGTTTTATTTTATGACACATATTTCCTACGCAGTTTTATTGCATGCTTTTTTCAAATTAAGTAGTTTTTTTTTAGATTTTTGTAAATTACTTAGTAAAGGTGTATAGTAACGAATGAATACACAAAAACATACCGAGATATGAAATATCTCACTGATAGCGCTCCCGAAAATGAATTATGTATATTAGACCGGGTCGATTTATTAACCGATATCACGCCATCGATTTTTCGATGGGATTTGGGCTCAGAAAAAAAAGTTCCACTACGCATACCCAGAGCTGGGTAAATTCAATTCCATTACATTACCCATTACATTCCTCAGTAATTGGAAAAAGTAATCGATTCCTTTCCTACACAGCAAAGGAATTGATAACATTTCAATTCCTAAAACAAAATACCAAAAGTCATTTCGTTTTTTGAGTACAAAAAATTGTTTGGTTTTAACTCAAAAAAAAAAAAAAAATAAATACTATGCTCAAATGTAATTTCTGCCCCATTACTTTCGAAAGGAATATTTTTTTTTTGGACTACCGACAGTTGCAAAAACAAATTTCGAAAGGAATTGCAAATGTGATTGAAAACTTTCCAATTTCATTACACGGAATGGAAAAAGTACTTTCGAATATCCCATTCCATTCCACAAAGGGATTGCGTAAGTAATTGAAAAACTACAAGTTAGTTTGTATACAGGAACTTACTCTGATTGATGTGGTTGACTTTTCGGGTCACACTTTTCATTATTTCATCAGATTTTTCTTGTGAGTGGTAACTGAAAGCATTTGGAAACACCAATGAATATAAAATCATTATCCTCCTAAATTTTTCGCATAAATTATCTGGCTTTATATGGGAAAAGGGTTTGGAAGTACGCTTATAATATCCCTCACTAAGGTACCTTGTTGTTTGTGTCAGGGCTTAGCCGAACACCATAGCGCCCGACTATGGGGCGCAGCGGTTTAGGACTGGCATCTACGCCATTTTGCCTCATAGAAGGGCGGCGGAATGTCGGTGACCAAGAACTGCCAACCCCCTAATTCACGGCGTTATTCGGTACGTGCCTATTGGACGCTTTGCAGCCAGGGATAAATTCGAACGAAGCCTTCCCGATACCGGAAACTCGGGAAGTATTGATGGCATTACCACAGTAAGGGGCGCTGCTGTGGAGCACGGTTCTTTCCCCGTACATAATACTGAACCGCTGAGCCTGCCCTGTCGGGCAGGTGGTCATACGACGAAGATGAACGTCTCATTATCTAATTCTAACAAGGACGGTGATAATTGGAGGACTGAGTCACAAGCCAAAAACGACAAAAACGCATTAAGCGATGCCTCCGACCCGGGGAGTGAGAGTAGTGTTCATTCAATGAACTTCATTTGAAAACGGAGTAGAAGAGTGGAAAAGGGTACTGGGCAGAGGAAGTAACAGAGGCCTGTCGTATAACCGATCGGCACTAAGAATTATCCAACGTCTGGGAGCAGCAGTCGACCAAACAGAGGCGGAGATCGAGCGCATGGAATGGGCTCATGAGGCGGCAGAAGTAGATCGAAGGCAGTCCAAAAGGTTTGCTGCGAGAAACCCTCGGTTCTGCAAACGGTATGAGGAGGAAGAAGCGTCGAATGGCAGAATGGAAAACCCACGTTCGGCGAAAGGCGACAAGCCTGCTTTCAAGAGGCAGAAAGGATCCGGTCCCAGAGTCGTGAGGCAGGGCAGTCGCATAGAGAAGACAAGTAGGCCCAACGCTGTAAGACAGGTGGGCCCCAATAACGAGGTAGCAAGTACCTCGAAAGCTGCGAGTCAGAGGGAAGTACCAACTACGAAAGTAGGACATAAGCCAAATGGAGATTCTCAGAGGTGCTAAAGGGAGTTAACGCTAAGACTCCGGCTTTCTCGGAGGTGCCAAAGGGAGATAACACTAAAACTCCGGATTTTCCCGAGAAGAAGAGTGACGTGGCAAAGCAGTCACTAACTGTGGCGCTAGATGACTACTGAAAGGTGGAGATCTGTAGAAAGGCAGCTTATTAGCTTAATGCTTAAGATGATGCGAGAACAACAAAGTAAGCCCCTTCCAACCTTTGATTCGGGGGATGGTATAATGGTGTGAAGATGATAGCGTGCGACAAAATCGCGAGCTTGCGGTGGCTGGAGGATGTGGTTCCATACCTGCAATGGCAAGGTACGAACGCGCGATTTGAGGAGGTGTATAAAGCGCAAATCCCCACGGTACCAAAAGTTAAGGTATGGATATCATGCGTGATGAAGTCGGAGGATACACTGCGACTTCTGCAGAATCAGAAACCGAACATACCGACACAGGATTGGCCGACGTCACCACGAAGTTGTTAGAAGAGGACCAACCGCCAAATGGTGCTGTGAGTCACACAGAGGAACACCGGACCAACAGTTGCGAGAGGCTGAAGGGGGCCTAGAATACTCTAAACGAAAAGGGCAAGGGGAGGACGATGACGTCACGCCGAAGGTGCTGGAGGGGGACAAACAGCCCAATGGTACTGCGAGTCATACAGATAAACCTCCAACACAGTAAAGTGGCGCCGACCGAACTCCTCCTAACCCTTGAGGAGGGTTCGTTTGACTTGGCGCTGATTCAGGAGCCGTGGCTCTCATCGGGAGGAAAGGTTTCTGGACTTAGCGCGCGCGGGTTGGCGTTTACTACGCGCAAACGGAAGGACGGGTGCGTGCTGTATTAATGGTAAGGAAACAGCTGCATTCATATATGCTGCCTTATTACACTACTGAGGACCTCGTAGCGGTGGCCGTTGAGCAAAAGAATAAGCAGGCATTTATCCTGGCATCCTGCTACATGGCCCATGCTGCGGATGTTCCACCGATGGAGTGCAAAAGGATAGTACAGGAGGAAGGGCGCAAAGGGCGGTTGGTCATAGGCGCAGATGCAAATGCGCACCACAATGCGTGATGAGGAGCAGATACGAACGAGATAGGCGAATCTATATTTTGTTACATCCTGCAAATCAATTTGCAGATAGCCAACGGGGGAAATGCCCCTACATTAGGCCGGGTCGATTTGTGGGGAGGCAAAAAAATCGCCCATTGCTCCGTGAAAATCGTATTCTAGGGATCAAAATAAGAAACTTTGCCGAAGGAACCATACCTCTAAAACGAATTCTGATGTCCACCCTTTGGGTCGTCGGGGCAAATTTTGAAAAATCCCACTTTGAAATGCCTATGTTTTTTCTTCATGGAGTTTATTTTTCTCTTTAGAAATTTGTTTAGTCAGAACATATGTAAATGAAAAAATGAACTTAACTTAGTAATAGAAAAGAAATTAAAAAAAAATTATTAGAAATTAGCGGTTTTACAACCCCCTTTTAAAACCAAGGCATCACTGTGATGCATTTGCATGTCGTAAAATTGCTTGTGTTGTTTTTTTTAAGCCACCACAAGACACAGCAGGTAGAAATTGCCCCTACCCAAAAGTTCGACCCAAAGGGGGGTCATCATAATTCGTTTTAGAGGTATGGTTCCTTCGGCAAAGTTTCTTATTTTGATCCCCAGAATACGATTTTCACAGAGCAATGAGCGATTTTTTTGCCTCCCCACAAATCGACCCGGCCTAATGTAGGGGCATTTCCCCTGTTGGCTATCTGCAAAATCCGCCCTACCATACATACATTGGTCCAACATCCAGCAATGTTATGGATATTACATTGAGCTCCGAGCGTGATATATCAAGGAAAGATTTCATGGTTCTTGTTAGACCATCCTTCTCCGACCATGCGTATATCAGTTTCAGCATCCCCCAAAGAGGATAGAGGAGGGAGGAACCTTCAGAAACCCTAGGTCAACGATCTGGACAAAATTCCAGAAAGAGGTAGAAACAAAACAGGGACAACCCAAAGAGGATGCCAATGTGGAGAAACTGGAGGAGTCGAATGAATTCCTAACAAGGACGCTTATGAGTGCGTATACCAAAGCTTGCCCTCTAAGAAGATTCAGAGGAAAAGCAAAGCCGCCATGGTGGAGCAATGAGCTGAGTCTTCTAAGAAGACAGGTAAATGAAATGTTTAAGCTGGCAAAGACCGCGGAAAGCGGAGCTTGTCGGGACGAGTACAGGGATCTACTGAGGATCTACAAGCGTGTAATTTCCAGGGTGAAGAGAATCTCATGGAAAAGTTTCTGCACGGACATAGAGTGCTCCAGCGAAACAGCATGGTTGAAAAAAGTCCTAGCAAAAGGAAACATAGTCCAGGGACTAATAAAGAAAGAGAACGGGGAATGGTCACGTAATAGTGAGGAATCCCTTGAGACAGTTCAGACGAGCCAGCAGACATCACTCACACTTCGATCACGGAGCGGGTAATGTCGGGCTTGGTGACCGATACCAAGATCGAATGGGCAGTGAAGACGTTTTCTAAGTTTAAATCGCCGGGCCCAGATGGTATATTCCCGGTCATGCTACAAGTTTCAATTTTCGATGGGTGCATAAAGCTGAATCATGTACCGCACTCTTAGAGAACTGTTCGTGTAGCTTTCCTACCAAAGGCGGGGAAGATCGGTCACGTGTATCCCAAAGACTATAGACCAATCAGCTTAACATCATTTCTGCTCAAAACCTTTGAGAGGCTGATAGATGTGTACATAAAGGGTATACGGCATACGGATGAAAAGCTGCTCTCCACAACACAGCATGCGTACACCAAAGGCAAGTTGGTAGACACCGGGGTGGTAATAAGTATAGAGAAATCTCTGGAATATAAGGAATATGCTCTAGGAGTCTTCTTGGACATTGCCGGGGCTTTCAATAATGTTTCTAAATGGGCAATTATAGATGGTCTTAATTACATTAAAGTACATCCAGCCTTAACCAGATGGATCGGCTGCATGTTAAATTGCAGGAAGATTATATCACAATGGGGATTGTACGAGGCCACGAACTCAGTGGACAGGGGCACGCCGCAGGGAGGGGTGTTATCACCGGGCCACAGGCCCGGGCCCACAGATCGATGAGCTTTGTAACAGAATAAACGGCTACCTCCCTAAGCTCTCCAGTTTTTTCGCCTCGCGAAACCTGGCATTATCACCTACTAAATCATACGCGACCTTATTTACAACATGGACGTCCCAAATTTCGACCATTTTGAACATCCATCGTCGATGACACTACGCTACCGACTGTCCTACACCCCAAAATCTTGGGTGTGACGTTTGATCAGGATCTACATTTTGGTGAGCATGCAGCCGCAATTGTACCGAAAATCCAGAGCCGTAATAAAATTCTCAAATCTCTTGCTGGCAGTACTTGGGGAAAAGACAAAGAAACGCTCATTACCACATACAAAGCAATTGGCCAGGCGATTGCGTGCTACGCGTCCCATATATGGTCGCCACGCCTCAAAACTACCCACTGGAAGAAGCTGCAGGCCTGCCAAAATACTGCTCTCAGAATCGCCACAGGCTGTCTCCTTATGTCCCCAGAATACCATCTACATAATGAGGCGCGAATACTCCCCATCAGGGAGAGAAATGAGATGCTAACCAAACAGTTCCTGTTGAATACCCAGAAACTTCTGCATCCCAACAGGTATCTGATTGATGAGCCAACATCGCCTAGGGGCTTAGGGAGTCATCTCCGTAAGCATTATGAGAAAATACGGCACCTGAGAACTCAGCCGTATGAAACCAAAAACATAAGCAGGTCCTCAGTGAACTCCACAAACAGGCGTCGAACCTTTATACCGGGAATTGCCCGGCGAATCCAGTACTCAAAGAACAGTACCCCAAACTTGCGGAAGGGGAACGCACACTCCCCAGGGAAACACGAGTCACTCTAGCTCAACTTCGATCTGGATACTCAAACAGGTTAAACTCTTACCTATCCAGAATCAACCCCAACATACAAAACGTATGCCCCGCTGGCAATGTGTCCCCACATGACACAAACCATCTCTTTAATTGTAATGTGGAACCAACGCCTCTAACACCCCTCTCTTTACGGTCCACCCCTGTTGAAACAGCAAGTTTCCTTGGACTCCCGTTAGAGGATATTGATGACAATTTGTGATCGGCCGCACCTATTGGATGGGGCGAAGCACTGCTACAACAACAACAACAACAAGGCCTCAACGGCACTTTATGCGTGTAAAATAATGCTGGGGTGTACGTGGGACGTATCGCCCTCTCTTTCTCATTGGTTTTTTACAGCAATTGTATGCCGTATTCTATACTATGGAGTTCTTGTTTGGTGGAAAGCCACACAAAAAACAACATACCTCAAAAAATTAGAGGAGGTATGCAGACTATCGATGCTTAGCATTACGTGGGCCCTGAAAACAACCCCGACAGCTGCACTGTATGCCATTCTGCACATTCCACCTGTAGACCTGGTAGCAAAGAACATAGCATTAACAACCGCAACCAGGCTCAGTGCCTCGGGGCAGCTTGAGAGCCGACCATATGGCCATAGTAGTATAGCGTCATCAATAACAAGACGAGCAGACTATCTGATTCCCTATCTGCGCTTCGTGGGAGATCTTAAGGCCACAATAGAGGTGGACGGTTGGCGCAAGGGTGCGCAAATGGCGGACGAGGCGATACATGTGTACACAGATGGTTCCAAAGTAGTGGAAGGAGTAGGGTCTGCGGTATACTGTGCTGATCCGGAAATAAACAGATCCTACAGGCTGCCGTTTTCCAAGCGGAAATATTAGCCGTTACCAAAGCAGTAGAGACCCTGGAAGAGAATGGCTTAAGCTGCAACCGTGTTAACTTTTATATTGACAGTCAAGCAGCAATTAAGGCAATAATCTCGCATAATCTCGCATAGGACAGCATCTAAATGCGTGTTAGAGTGTAAGCAGTCTCTGAAAAGAATCGGGACAGGGAGAAGCATACATCTATATTGGGTCCCAGGGCATATGGGAATAGATGGGGAATGAAAAAGCGGATGAACTAGCTAAAAAGGGCGCATCCCTTCAAGCTTGCTCCATAGAGGTCCCAATTAGACTGGCCGAGATTAAGCGAAGGCGAGAGTTGCACATGATCGACCAAGCCGGAAAGGCGTGGGTTCAAGCGCGGGGCTGTAAAGTGTCGAAGATTATGTGTAGGTCTTACAACCTTAGATTAACAAAGTTGCTTCTATCATTAAAAAGAGAGGACTGTAGGCTCATGACGGGTATTCTGACTGGAAACTGCCTTCTGGCGTCACATGCCTTTAAATTAGACTTGGTCAATGATAGCATATGTAGGAAGTGCGGGTTTGAGGAGGAAACGATCGAACACGTTCTGTGCTCGTGCTCTGCACTTGCCAGGCTAAGACTCCAGTTATTAGGAGTGAAGCAGCTGTCAGATCTAGAAGCAGCAAGTGGCTTAAGTCCTAGGTAGCTTCTAGTATTTGCCAAGAGGACGGAGTTATTTTATAACATAGGTCCTGGTTTTGATAGGGTTTTTCAGTTTGGTCGTTAAAACAAACTTCTGGTAAAACTACGGACTCAATCAGTATATGTGAGGTCCTCAGGGACCGGCCAGTTTAACCTAACCTAAATACACACAATGATCATACACTAGCGCATGACTGGTTGTACAAAAATGGCCAGCTCTGTTGTTATTTATATTATACACAATTATAACACATTTTATTTAAAATACAAAATTATTCTAGAAGAAGTAAGGGTGTCTAAGTTCGGGTGTAAAAGAGCATTATATAGGTACTCAGCGTGAGTTTAAATTTTACAGTTCATTTCGGAAAAATAACTTTTTTTTATTTTTTGAGGACCTGGAAATGTTGTGTAGTGCCTGATCGAAAAAAGGCGTGTCATCGCCCACATAAAAAACAAAATTTCAAAATTTCCTCTTACAATAAAATTTAATATTCTAGCCTACGATCCTTTTAAAATTTGTTTTTATAAAAGTGGACGTGGTCCTTAACGGATGCCGTCCATTTTTACTAGATATAGCTATAAAAAAATTATGTTTCCAAATCTTATTATGTTTCGTTAATTTTTATTTGAGCTATGGCTCCCGAAACATGGAAAATTGCTTAGGCAAAAAAAAGGGCTATGCTACGTAAAATTTAAGTTTTTCCCATTCTTGTTATAATTCCACTTGGAAATAGAAATACCACTCATATGAAGCTTTTTTCCCCAAAATATAGCTTATATTATTCATCTACGACCCTTTTAAAAGTCTTTTATATAGATGAGGCGTGGTCCTTAACCGATTTCATCATTCCATATAATAATAAAGGCAACCTCTCTGCCGAATTTTATTATGATAGGTTTAACGGTTTTTGAATTATGATAACTAATATTTGTAAAATTGATTTTATCATAATTGGGCGGTGCCATTCCCATTTTCAATTTTTTTCTAATTTTTATCAAGAGTCTCACTATCAGTCAACACATCAATGGTGTTTTCAAAAATGTTATGTATATAAAAAGTGGGCGTGGTTGTCATCCGATTTCGCTCATTTTAAATAGCAATGGGAGATGAGTGCCAAAGAACCCATATACTAAATTTCAAATATATCTCAATATTTACTCAAGTTATCGTGAACAATTCCCTTCATCAACCTAAGCATTTTAATATATGGAAGTCTTTGTTCAACTCGATTCGTTTATGCCGTTACGATCAACCGTTATGTTACCAAAGTTACTATACTATGTGTGCAAAGCGCGCTTAGTATAAAATCATGTGTGAGAACTCTCAATACAACGAATTTGTAAACAAACCAAAGGATGTCAAGAATAAAGTAGACGTGAAGAAACAAAAAAAAAAAAAAAAAAAAAAACAGAATTGCCACTCTGCTTGTGAACTAGAAGAACTTTGAAGCATGAGATATTTTTAAGGACGCGCCATGTAGTGAATAAAAATGAAAGTCATCCACGAGTAGTGCATGACTTAGATGAGAGTCATGCTGTGCGTCACGGCAGCTAACAAAACCTTACAAAGCTACCAATTGCTTGGAAAAGGCCTAAATTACGATTTGGGAATATCAACTTTTGTTCCATTTTATACAAACTGAATATACGTAGTCAGCTGTCAAGCTCCAATTGCATTGTGTGCAACAATGTCACTGCAATAAGCACTGCAACGTTAGCAAAATAATTTCTCTACGGTACAGTTAAAATGTAACTGTAAAGCATCGTTACACATTTGTGTGACATTTGTGTAAGTGCCACAGTTAAGTGCATAGTCAGCCAATATGATCGTGAAAATGAAAGTAAGTAAGTAATATTTCTGTGGGGAACGTGTTGCCAAAGGTTGTTAATTAGCGTAACAGGTGGGCTCAAAGCAACACTGGTAGCTTCGTTATACACCATCCTGCACATGCCACCATTGATATACAGCTATAATAAATGGTCTCGTGCTTAGATCTCTTAGACGTTCTGGAAAATTCTGAATATAACCAAAATAAGTAGGATTCACTTCTACCAGAACCCATAAAGCATACATAGGGTAGAACTATCTAGAGACTAAGCATGACACAAGAAGCATGTTCATTGCATCCTCCGAAGCAAAGGCTTAGAAGCAAATTTACAAGCCTTTGGGACTATTTCAATTAAGACAGTGGTGCTTGAATTGTGTTTCAAGGGATTGCCAAAAAGGAGTGGAAAGAAAAGAAGCAACAGGGAGGAAAGTAAAGAAAATGAAAGGAAGAAGAGGAAAGAAAAGGGAAGGAATGGAAAGGAAATGGAAGGAAAAGTAAGTAAAGAAAATGAAAGGAAAATAAATAATAGTTTAAAAACACTAAAAAAAACACGCTTTTATAGCAAACCGAACTAAAAAATAGAAAATAATTTTCAATTAAAAAGAGTTTATATAACAGTAGTAGAAGGTCAAACAATCGTTTATAGTTAATCACCTCAAAACAAAATTATAATAAAATTTAAGTTATTAACAGAATAATTTAATTCACAGTAAAAAGCGAGGGGTGCTTGATATTGAATGTTACAATCATTCTATTGGCAACTATCTGAGAGGAAAGATATGAAATGTAGTCAAATGCAGGAATGCGTTTTTCGCATTAAGTGCAAGGTTTCGAATCTATGGCCATTTGGGGTGGTCATAAGTTCAATTGACCTTATGTCCGTTAACCTTATGTGACCCCACCATCACATTATTGCATTGCCATCGAGCCTTGATACGTGTGCAAAGTTTCAATCAAACTTGTGGCCATTCAAAGTGGTAATAAGGCCAACTGACCTTATGGCCGTTGACCTTATGCCACCACACCATCACACTAATGCATTGTCATCGAGCCTTGATACGTGTGCAAAGTTTCAATCAAACTTATGGCCATTCAAAGTGGTAATAAGGCCAATTGACCTTATGGCCGTTGACCTTATGTCAACACAGCATCACATTAATACATTGTCATCGAGCCTTGATACGTGTGCAAAGTTTCAATCAAACTTATGGCCATTCAAAGTGGTAATAAGGCAAATTGACCTTATGGCCGTTGACCTTATGTCACCACACCATCACGTTAATGCATTGTCATCGAGCCTTGATACGTGTGCAAAGTTTCAATCAAACTTATGGCCATTCAAAGTGGTAATAAGTCCAATTGACCTGATGATCGTTGACCTTATGTCACCACACCATCACATTAATGCATTGTCATCGAGCCGTGATATGTGTGCAAAGTTTCAATCAAACTTATGGGCATTCAAAGTGGTAATAAGGCCAATTGACCTTATGGCCGTTGACCTTATGTCACCACACCATCACATTAATGCATTGTCATCGGTCCTTGATACGTATACAAAGTTTAATCAGACTTCTACAAAAATTAATCAGACTTCTAGAAACCGGTGAAAATTAAGCTCAAAGATTCCGTTACTTAGATACAGGTCAAGTTAATAAAAGCGTGTTAATTAAAAAGGAAGGACAGGAAAGGAAAGGTATGGAAGGAAAAGAAAGGAGAGAAATAGAAAAAAGGAAAGCAAGGATAGAAAAGGAAATATAAGAATTAAAAACTGAGGCCGGAACCGTAGTCGGTGGCACGTTGTGTGTTTCATAACGGAGTCTTAAGTTATCGAATTGTGATCGAAAAGTTATCAGAGGTAGAGTTCAGTTGCGTTTTTTGTCGATATCAACAGAATATGCCAGAAATCTACTGCTCGAGCTATCTTCCTCATAATCCGGTTGATTAAAACGCACGAAAAGAAGGCACATTGTATAAAATTTTTAATATACGTAGATATATTTTGGATATTAACACGGGCTCTGTATATAGTAGTCAACATGTGAGTTCAGTTTACCCTGAAGATATAAGCTAGAACTAGTGAGAGATGGGGAGAAGTAGTGGTAAAGTTCGTGTAGATATAGAGGCAATAAGTAGAGGTGAAGGTAGAATTAGAGGTTGGGATAATGGAACCGGGGAAGCTAATTTAACACAGTGAGGTTGGAAAAGACAGATATGGAGGGCTAGGAAAAGGAATGAGAGAGTGGGAGAGAGGGAGAAGCAAGGGAAGTGAGAGGATGGAAGGGTTTGAGGGGGTAAACTAAAGGGTAGAGAAGTAATATCTATGGAAGAGTGAGAGTTATATGAAGGGTAACAGGGACTGGGAGTAAATTATCGAGAAGTATGGAGCGGGAGTCAGTGGTAGATGGCGATGGGGGAGATACGTGGAGTGTGTTGCACAAGGGTTGAATGGAAAAGAAAATAGGGGGATAAAGTGACCAAAAAATTATAGAGGAGGAGATACAGAGACGGGTTTGTGCACAATATTCGGGATTATGTGAGTTAGAATAATAAATGTTACCCAATAGTGAGCTTTACTTTACATACAATTTTAGTATCCTTAAAAATCATGAACTTGCAAAGGATACGGGCTTTAACAATGTCGACGGCATGCTCTTATGCGCTAGTACATATACACACATACACGCGCACACCCAAATACTCACTTATAAACACACACTTTCAAATGCATCATTACGTGGAATCTTCTTTGTGTTTACATTTTTTTTTTTTATTTCCCTCACTACGGTAGGCACCTTGTCGTTGGCTTAGCTGAACTTCATAGCGCCCGACTATGAGGCGGAGCTGTTTAAGACTGACATCTACGCCGTTTCGCCTCATACGAGGGCGGCGGGATGTCGGTGACCAAGAACTGCCAACCCCCTAATCCAGGGTGTTATGCGGACCGTGCCTATTGGACGATTTGCAGCCAGGGGATAAATTCGGCTATATTTGAACGGAGCCTTCCCGATACCGGGCCACCTCGGGAAGTATTAATGGCCTTACCACAGTAAGGGGCGCTGATGTGGTGGACGGTTCTTTCCCCGTATATAATACTGGACCACTGAGCCCGCCTTGTCGGGCAGGTGGTCGTACGACAAAGATGAACGACTCATTATCTGATTGTAATAAGGACGATGTAAAGAGGAGGACTGAGTCGCAATCCAAGGACGACAAATACGAATTAAGCGATGCGTCGGACTCGGGGAGCGAGAGTAGTGCTGATTCAATGAACTCCGTGTTGGAGAAGCACACCAGTGGAAACGGAGTAGAAGAGTGGAGAAGGGTACGGAGCAGAGGAAGTAAAAGAGCTCTCTCGCAGTACCGTGCAGCCAGGCAAGAGGCAGAAAGGACCCACTCCTAGAGCCGCCAGGCAGGGCAGTCGCATAGACAATACAAGTAGGTCCAAAGCTGTAAGACAGATGGGCTCCAATAGCGAGGTAGCAACTACCTCGAAAGCTGCGAGTCAGAGGGAAGTTCCAATTAAGGAAGTAGGAGATAAGCCAAAGAGAGATAACGCTAAGACTCTGGCTTTCTCGGAGGTGCCAGAGGGAGATAACACTAAGACTCCTGCTTTTCCCGAGAAGATGATTGATGTGGAAAAGCAGTCACTGACTGTGGCCCTGGTTGAGCGTAGCAGTCCTTTCGGACAAATGACTACTGGAAGGTGGAGAGCTGTGGAAAGGGAGCTTATTAGCTTAGTGCTTAAGATCATGCGGGAATAACCAAGTAAGCCCATTCCAACCTTTGATTCGGGGGATGGTATAATGGTGTGAAGATGATTGCGTGCGACAATATCGCGAGCTTGCGGTGGCTGGAGGAAGTGGTTCCAAACCTCCAAAGGCAAGGCACGAACGCGCGGTTTGAGGTGGTGGATAAAGCGCAAATTCCCATGGTACCAAAAGTTAAGGTATGGATACCATGCGTGATGAAGTCGGAGGATACACTGCGACTTCTGCAGAATCAGAATCCAAACATACCGACACAGGATTGGAAGGTATTTACTGTATCTCGGCCTACCGAGGATAGTCAGTTCTACATCTTCCAAATAAACAAGCAGGCGGAGGATATTTTGTACACACAGCTTGGCAAAATGTCCTTTGGCACAGGCAAAATTTACATGTGACTCAGGAAAAGAAGTCCCGAGGATAAAAATCCTAACACGATAGAGGTGGGCGAAGTCGAAAAGCCTAAGAGAAAAAAGACAGGTGGAGGTAGCCGAAGTCACCACGAAGTTGTTAGAAGAGGACCAACCGCCAAATGGTGCTGTGAGTCGCACAGAGGAACACCGGGCCAACAGTTACGAAAGGCTGAAGGGGGCCTCTAAACCAAAAGGGCAAGGGGAGGACGATGACGTCACGCCAAAGGTGCTGGAGGGGGACAAACAGCCCAATGGTACTGCGAGTCCTACAGATAAACCTCCAACACAGCAAAGTGGCGTGGAGCGAACTCCTTCTAACCCTTGAGGAGGGTTCGCGGGTTTGGCGTTTACTACACGCAAACGGAAGGACGGGTGCGAGCTGTAGTAATGGTAAGGAAATAGCTGCATTCATATATGCTGCCTAACTACACCACTGAGGATCTCGAAGCGGTGGCCGTTGAGCAAAAGAATAAGCAGGCATTTATCCTGGCGTCCTGCTACATGGCCCATGCTGTGGAGGTTCCACCAATGGAGTGCAAAAGGCTAGTACAGGAGGAAAGGCGCAAAGGGCGGTTGGTCATAGGCGCAGATGCAAATGCGCACCACAATGCCTGGGGAGGAGCAGATACGAACGAGAGAAGCGAATCTCTGTTTTGTTACATCCTCCAAACCAATTTGCAGATAGTAAACAGGGGAAATGTCCCTAAATACATTGGTCCAACATCCAGCAATGTTATGGATATTACATTGAGCTTCGAGCGTGATATCTCAAGGTATGATTGGACGGTTCTTGATAGACCATCCTTCTCCGACCATGCGTATATCAGCTTCAGCATCCCCCTAAAGAGTGTAGAGAAGGGAGGAACCCTTAGAAACCCTAGGTCAACGAACTGGACTAAATTCCAGAAACATGTAGAAACAAAACTGGGACAACCCAAAGAGGTTGCTAATGTAGTGGAACTGGAGGAGTCGAATGAATTCCTAACAAGGACGCTTATGAGTGCGTATAACAAAGCTTGCCCTCTAAGAAGATTCAGAAGAAAAGCAAAGCCGCCATGGTGGAACAATGAGCTGAGTCTTCTAAGAAGACAGGTAAAATAAATGTTTAAGCTCGCAAAGACCGCGGAAAGCGAAGCGTGTCGGGACGAGTACAGGGATCCACTGAGGATCTACAAGCGTGAAATTACCAGGGCGAAGAGAAACTCATGGAAAAGTTTCTGTACGGACATAGAGTGCTCCAGCGAAACAGCACGATTGAAAAAAGTCCTAGCAAAGGGAAACATAGTCCAGGGACTAATAAAGAAAGAGAAAGGGGAATGGTCACGTAATAGTGAGGAATCCCTTGATGTGCTTCTCGATACACATTTCCCATCGGGAAACGGTTTAGAAACGCCAGCAGACATCACTCACACTTCGATCACGGAGCTAGTAGTGCCGGGCTTGGTGACCGATACCAAGATCGCCGGGCCCAGATGGTATATTCCCGGCCATGCTACAAGTCTCAAGTAGGGCGGTCGTGGAATGGCTTAAAATAATATTCGATGGGTGCATAAGACTGAATCATGTACCGCACTCTTGGAGAACTACTCGTTTAGCTTTTCTACCAAAGGCGGGGAAGATCGGTCACGTGTATCCGAAAGACTATAGACCCATTAGCTTAACATCATTTCTGCTCAAAGCCTTTGAGAGGCTGATAGATGTGTACATAAAGCCCAACGAGGATGAAAAGCTGCTCTCCACAACACAGCATGCGTACACCAAAGGCAAGTCGGTAGACACCGCATTGCATAGGGTGGTAATAAGCATAGAGAATCCCTGGAATATAAGGAGTATGCTCTACGAGTCTTCTTGGAGATTGCTGGGGCTTTCAATAATGTTGCAAAATGGGCGATTATGGATGGTCTTAATTACACTAAAGTACATCCTGCCTTAATCAGATGGATCGGCTGCATGTTAAATTGCAGAAAGATTACATCACAATGGGGATTATACGAGGCCACGAAATCAGTGGGTAGGGGCACGCCGCAGGGAGGGGTGCTATCGCCTCTGCTGTGGACGCTGGTCATCAACCAACTGCTCAGGCTACTCGATGATGGACCCGTAAAACTTACGGCTTACGCAGATGACGTTGCAATTGTCATAAGTGGAAAGTGCCTTCCAACGATTAGTTCTTTGATGGATCGGACGCTTTGGGATATTCATACCTGGGCATATAATGTCGGGTTGAAAGTCAATGCGGAGAAGACGGATATGGTCTTGTTTGCAAAGAGGTGCAAGGTCCCAAATTGGATCAGGCCTAAGTTAGGAGGGGTGACCTTACAGGAGAAACCTTGCACAAAATATCTAGGAATCATCCTAGACAGTTAGTTGTCATGGAAGCTCAACGTGGAGGAGAGGGTCAAGAAGGCCTCAAGGGAACTCTATCCATGTAACAGAATGCTGGGGTGTACGTAGGGCCTATCGCCGTCTCTTTCTCATTGGGTTTTTACAGCGATTGTAAGCCCTATTCTATACTATGTAGTTCTTGTTTGGTGGAAAGCCACACAAAAAACAACATACCTTAAAAAATTAGAGGGGGTATGCAGACTATCGATGCTTAGCATTACGGGAGCCCTGAAAACAACCCCGACGGCTGCACTGTATGCCATTCTGCACATCCCACCTGTAGACCTGCTTCGGGGCAGCTTGAGCGCCGACCATATGGCCATAGTAGTATAACGTCATCAATCACAAGACGAACAGACTACATGATTCCCTATCTGCGCTTCGAGGGAGATCTTAAGGCCACAACAGAGGTGAACGGTTGGCGCAAGGTTGCGCAAATGGCGAACAAGGCGATACATGTGTACACAGATGGTTGCAAAGTAGTGGAAGGAGTAGGGACTGCGGTATACTGCGCTGATCCGGAAATAAGCAGATCCTACAGGCTGCCAGATTACTGTAGCGTTTTCCAAGCGGAAATATTAGCCGTAACCAAAGCAGTAGAAACCCTGGAAGAGAATAGCTTAAGCTGCGACCGTGTTAACTTTTATATTGACAGTCAATCAGCAATTAAGGCAATAATCTCGCATAGCATAGCATCTAAATGCGTGTTAGAGTGTAAGCAGTCTCTGGAGAGAATCGGGACAGGGAGAAGCATACATCTATATTGGGTCCCAGGGCATATGGGAATAGATGGGAATGAAAAAGAGGACGAACTAGCTAAAAAGGGCGCAGCCCTTGAAACTTGCTCCGTAGATGTCCCAATTAGTTTGGGCGAGATTAAGCGAAGGCGAGAGGTGCACATGATCGACCAAGCGGGAAAGGCGTGGGTTGGAGGAGGAAACGATCAAGCACGTTCTGTGCTCGTGCCCTGCACTTGCCAGGCTAAGACTCCAGCTATTAGGAGTGATACAGCTGTCAGATCTAAAGGCAGCAAGTGGCTTAAGACCTAGGAAGCTTCTAGTATTTGCCAAGAGGACGGAGTTATTTTATAACATAGGTCCTGGTTTTTGATAGGGTTTTTCAGTTTGGCCGTTAAAACAAACTTCTGGTAACACTACGGACTTAATCAGTCCATGTGAGGTCCTCATGGACCGGCCACTTCAACCTACCTACCTTACAATCCATTTATATCTAGTTGTGCTGGTTTTGACGCTTTTACAGTAAAGCTAATTATTTCAGTATATGCGAATGTGTTCGTGCGTATTGTCTACATTTAACTGACTCTGTCATGTGATAGCACATTTCTGTATATTCGCTTGTAAACGCTTTTCGTAAGAATTTTAGGTATGTATGAAACGAAATGACTTTAACAATTTAAATTTCGGTTGCTTCCCTTCATCCTTCACAACCAACCTTTGACGCCAATCAAATTTGATGATTCTTGTGTGTGTGTATGTATACCCATAAATATGTACGTATGTATATTGTAATAGATCTTTTACGTTTTCTGACTGTTTGTTGTTATAGCTAAATGAATATTGACAGCTGTCATTGCCGGCAATGGAGATATAAAGTGGTAATAGAGTTTTGTGCTTGTTTTGGTTAGGTGAAGAAGTGTCATGACACAATATTGATACGTTGTTTTAAATATATATGTGTGGGTGTGTTGCACCAATGTTGACTTGTAAGAATAATTCGTTGTAAGCATACATTTGTAGTGTTGTCATAAGAAAATCAAAAACATTTACCACGTGTTTATTGATTGCTCATTTATTATTGTACGATTAACGACACAATTCAAGGTCGTTTGTAGTTGACCTACGATTAAGGAAAAGAGGTGTGAGTACCAAAGGATCGTTAATGTGTATATAAGTATCCATAACTGTAATCATTTAATTACCCAATAAAGAATAATCTTACAAGACTGCTGAATATATTTAAAATGCCTCGAGGTAATGAGCCTTGTTACGTTTAAATATTTAAGCGCCTCCCTTTTTTAATATCCTTGAGTTCTGCAAGGTTTCCATGAAACTGAGCTGTTGCTGTATTAACGATAAAGAAACAGAGCTCCAGTACGGCATCGCAGTGGTCAATCGCACGGCACAGTACATTGAAAATTCGACTCACGTTGCTTTCTTCCGTTGACAGCATCAATTAGTCTAATCAGTGATGATAGATACTATCCTTCATAAGATCTATCTAACAGAAGTGACTCCTATGCGGGCTAGGGGGCTTAGAATATACCCGACGCAGCTATCTCTGTCGTAAGTTTAACCCTCTCAAGGTGCTGCCAGCGCAGCTTATAACCTCTCCAACCCAACAGTCAACCTCACCTACCCGTAGAGCACCCTGTTTCTTTAGAAGTCGAGGCTCTTGCGACCCAAGTTCCACTGAACTAGGGTGTGGTAGATGGTTCAATATGGTCATATGGCATCGTTCTCGAGACAGTCGGGTTTGTACCTTAATGGTATTTGATACCGGAATTTACGGGATCTATATCCGGCAAATGACCATCATCACCGATAAAACTTCAGGGAGTTTCTTTATCGCTACAACAACAACAACCTTATGACTTACCGGTACGAGTTTTGCAAACATTGCCGTTCCTTTTTTCCAGATTTTTGTGAATCCTTTCCCCAACATTTTCTAGTGAGAGATGCCGCTTTTTTCTTCCCTAAGTACCCGCACATCATCTAATGTCATTTACTTAGTGTTGACATGTATAGAGCCTATGTATGTCATGACCTAAACACCTTTGCGATCGCACTACAGCCAGAGCTAGCTCTATCTTGCCTGTTATTCATATATTTTTTCAGGCATACGGAACTCATATTTCAAAAAGTTCAACCGAGGTGTCAAAGGGCGTCTATGTACCTATCAGAAAGGCATTTTTAGATGTTTGTTCCAGCGACACATCCAAATAACTTCCGAAGTGCTGCTTGCATATATCCCGATGATATTGATAGATTCCCATACCAGTAGCACATTCCTGTCGCTTCTGGAGTTCCAGGGATTATAGTTTGCCATATTGTATTCAAATCCATAAGCATAAAGGGAACCGTCTACTGCCTTCTTCGAATATTATCGTGAGCACTATCTTTACCTATGCATGTCAGCAAGACGAAATATTACAAGCAACTTCATCTGTATCTTATATTTATATTTATCCGAGCGCAAGGGACCTATCAATTCGAAAAGGTCACATTTGTGGTTTGATTTGTTTAAAACTTGGTAAATGTGTAGCTTTTTGTTTAAGAGAGAGAGATGGAGGATGGAGAGGTATGAGCGTATATAGAGGCAGACAGAGAGAAAGTAGGAGGAAACGAACGGAAAGTGAGGATGGAGAGATAAAGACAAATACAGGGGGAAACAGAAAGACAGTAGGAGAAAACGGAAAGCGGAAAATAAGTGGAAGAGTAGTTGGAAGAGGTGACGAGAGAAAAAAGGCGTGGGATTAGAAACTTTTGATATTTTTTTAAATTATAACCCTATGATCTGAAATAGGGGAGTGAAAGGTAAGAAATGGAAAATCAGCCAAGCTCATACCAGCTATTGAAGAAGGTTTAAATAGGTAGGTCAATTCACTGAAAACTTCTTTTATATAAATACATCGCTGTGTTCGGCAATACCTTACAACCCAACTTGCCGTACCTGCCTTGTAGAAAATGAACCGGTTGAAAGTGTTTGACCCTTTGTTTCGTTTACTACCGTAGCTGCAGATGTATTGGGGAGGATGAAGCTTGTATGATCTGCTGTGCCTTTCTCTGATAATAACAGTGGCGGATCGTAAGCTTGGTTGGGG
This sequence comes from Eurosta solidaginis, assembly GCF_040869045.1. Lineage (NCBI taxonomy): Eukaryota > Metazoa > Arthropoda > Insecta > Diptera > Tephritidae > Eurosta > Eurosta solidaginis. The sequence continues at coordinate 201,357,638 of NC_090323.1, read as the reverse complement.
GGGGGGGGGGGGGGGGAAGGGAGAGGAATGGTATCAAAAAGTTTCATAAATTTTGTTTTATTTTTATAAAAGTGGTATTCATGCATATATTGCCATGCATCGTGAAATGCCAAAATTTTGTGCATACTGCTATTTTCATGCTCACGAAAAATGCAACAACCAAACTGATTGATAGCTCAAATGAAACTCTACTATTGCCCGACAGATTGCGTGCTTAATCAGTAACTGCTTGATAGCTCAAATCAAACTGAATTCCAGCGCCTCTACATTTGCTGCCTTTTATACTCTCTGATTTCAACGTTCGCATCTTCTAGGCGCTTCCGTTTCCAGAATTTACTAGTTGCCATCAGCTCTCAAATTTCTCAGCTATAACTACAATTGCACGATTTTATAGCTTCTCTCATTGCATACTTTCAGGAGTATCTCAGATATATGCATGTGTTTGTGCATTGCTTCTCCGCTGCTCGTATACATACATATGTGTAGACGCAATTATTGATCCGTTTATGTAGATACTTAATGATTGAATTATTGATGTGAATTCACGTCACTGCTTAGCATCGGCCTAGAGATGGCAGTACCCCGTAGTGTTGCTAATATTCGTAACAATAATTTTATATTTTTATTTGGTGTGTACATTTCATACTTATATAATTTTAATAAAACAATGTAATGATAACAATGTAAATAAATGTTATCCTTAAAGGCAGAGTGAAAATTTCTGAAAGTGATCAGCGAAAAACGTCATAATTTATTTTTGAGCAACAATGGTATTATTTGATAGCTATCGATAACACAAACAAATGATCGTCTTCGATTTTTCCAAAAAAAAAATGTATCCTTAATTACCGCCATTTGAATTTTCTTTGTCCTTTTTCTGTTAAAGTTGCACGGTTTTTGCAACAATTCTAAAAATAGAAATTTATTTTACAGAAATAAAAAAATAAGCTCTTAAATAGTTTTTAATTACAAGCAAACTGGTTTTTGAATTGGCAAAATCGGTGGAGCCTATCGGCTGCTATTCAACTGGAGTAGATTTTTGCACGCAAGGAAACCCACATATGCTACATTTTACTCTCTATGATATTCTATTGAGAAAAAAATGGCCCGCAGTATGTATGCTAGATATTTTCTTTTGCACACCTTGGACTTGAAGATTTTCCATACAAAATTAAATTTTCAAATACTTTAAGTATTAAACATTTGAATATTTGTTTTCTTTGGAAACATAAATTTTATTACACAAAATATTATTATATTATTTCATCGCGCACTGTAACGAGTACGAGTGAATTCTACTTTAAATTATTTGTTGCTCAATGAGTGAGAAACATTGAATGCCTAAAGCATGTAACAACATATTTACTTACCATTTTCTATTTTTCACAATTGCCTTATTAAAAAGCTAATTCAAGCACTAATCTCGAAGGATAAAATATTATAACTCCCACAATTTAATAAAAACACTTTGCCACTTTGATATGTTCGCAATAGTTCTGACAGTATATTCACAGCTGATCGATCGATATATCAGCTCACATATGACTATCGATTGTACAGGTTTGGCGTGCGTTTACAACATGTTGTTTAATACACATTACTTACGAAATAAGATTCAAGCCCAAATGTCTTCCCAGCCAGCAAAATTATCGTAATCTAACAATTTGAAAATAGATAATAGGTATGAACAATATTACTCATTATGTCCCCATATATTCAGAAACTGGATGTGCCTTTAAAACAATAAATTTAACCCACCCTAATGTACGTGCTATGTATTTTGTGTAAGACATTCTGTGAAACCATCTTCTGAGCTCTTTGATAGCCAAACACCTAACTTGCATTATTTTTAAATCGTGCAAATTTAAAATAAATTTAAAGGAATATGAATATAGCACAATAGAATGTTTGAGTGCTGAGCACAACAATACCGCATTCAGCAAAGGTAGCATTCATAGTATGAATCCCACAAGGTTCCAGGGACGAAACCTCAAAAACTGTTTGTAATAAATGAAAATGTGCTTTTTCAATCACAAAGGAAAATTACACCGCACTTAATCGTAGTAAATAAAGTAATGAAATCAAGAAAAAAGATAAAACAAATCTATTCAATCAGTTGACAGATGCCACATACATACATGCATGTATGTACCCTGCAGTCAAACCAACTAGTTGTATACTAGAAGAATACTAGGTTGCCAAAAATCCCAACTAGTATGAGTTCTGTCTTTTTTCCATATCAGCAACTGGTATTTTTAACACGGCGATGTCCTTCGAAATATCAATTGCCAGCCTCTGCATCAGCATCATACCAATTGACAAACTAGTCATTATATACACCAACATCATACCAGATGACATACTAGTCAGCATACCCATCAGACTCATACCAATTAACATACTAGTCAGCCTTTGCGCCAGCATTATACCAGATGGCATACTAGTCAGTGTATTCAACATCAATATACCAGTTGGCATAGTACTCAGTCTATGCATCATTGTAATAACAGTTGACATACTAGTCGATATTTGCATCAGCATCCTACTATTTCATATACTAGTCTCAGTTGGGTTGAAAAATTACTTGAAAATTGATAAGATAGCTCAAATTTATGTTATTCATTATATTTCATATATATAAAAGGTATGTATATATACATATGTATATAACTTTAAAATTTATTACTTCAATACATTATACTTAGGAATAAATTTTAATAAAAATACGTACATATATATGAAAACTAAAAAGTAACGGAATAACACATGAATGTTACGCAATCTCAAAACGCAGGGCTAAGTTTATGGGTTCACCATGGCCAGAACATTCCCACATTAAATCCCTCAAGCCAAGAGAACTGCTAGGGTTCATCATGGAAGTCGGATGGGATGAGGTGTTGACCAATGGCCGCAGTGCAATCCTCAATAAATTATCTATCTATCTAACGTAGAAGGAACGAACCAGTAGGGGTTGACTGTGTCAAAACAGGCCAAGCTGCACTAGTACCGTCCTGTTATGCTGGGTAACTGAACAATTTCATTTTATTGAGGGAATCATAACGCTTTAAATGTTTTCGTTACTGATTAAAGGGATAATATCGGTAGACACTGGCTGGGTTTCCGGTCTTTCTCTGTTATTCTGGAAAGGCATAGGCTTCTAACGACAAGTAGAAAAAATGTCCTAGGCTACTGATGCCCTCATGGCCAAAGTGTTTTTTTGCATCGGTATAGGTCTTCCGTCTGGTCCTATTGATATTGGAGGCTTGGCCTTTTCAATAACTTCTTTAACCTCTGTTGAGGTAACGGTGAGGGTGGACTCGTCATGCTTCTGTTTATGTGCGCGTTGATTTGGACGATATCTAGCATTGTCACCTGAAGTATGCATTGCAAATTGGCTACAGAAAGCGCTCGCGCATTTTCTCGAGCCGACAGACGAAATTCTAGTCAAATGACTAAATAATTAATATAGAGCGGTAAACGACTCACACAATAAAGAATTAAAATTGAAACTCCTTATAGTCGTTTATATATATATATATGTTTGTTTTATTTGGCAAAACAATTGTTTCGACACTCGCGACGTGTCATCATCAGTTGCTAGTTAATAACGACTATAAGGAGTTTCAATTTTAATTCTTTAGTCAAATGAATTATTTAAATACTAACTAGTATTAATAACACCACAAAGTTATAGTCAATGAACCATTCTAAAACTGAGCAATATGATGAACGCCACAAAATTATAGTCAATGAACTAGAATGTTTGCTGACTACTTTGGCTTTTGACTGTAGGGTATGTATGTATGTATGTGAATGGAGAATAAATTTAAATTCAATTGTCTCAAAAAAGGTGTGTGTATTGCAACCGCATCGATATGTTTGTATGTACGGGTTTGTGATAAATTGAAGTTATTTGTCCATATATGGTTTTCATATTACGTTTTGTGATTGGCTTCACATTTGGGAAGCAGGAAAATTGGTTACACAATCCTAAGCGTTTCGGTGTGTGTGTTTACAGATTTATTTGTATGTCAACCACAAACACATATGCATATTTGCATAAGATGAGTTTACCTTTGTGTGTATATAAATTGATATGTATGTATGTGTGTCAGTATGTTAACGTAATTGAATTAATTTAAAATTTGCTTGAGTTCGCACGTTTTGTACGAGCAGTTAGTTTAGGAGGATTGAGTTACTGACTTCTTCTGGTTTCAGTAGCTTTTGCTGTTATTGTTGTTATGCAAATTCGACTTGCAGCTATTTTGTTTTAAATATTTTACTCCAGTTTTGTGGTATTAAGATATGGGAAAATTTAGATTCTTTCAAAGTTTTTGATAGCGAAAGAGATTTGTAAAAAGCGACCAGTTGAAGAACTTGGAGAGATTATTGCTGTAAGGTATACTAGATGTCATTTTAATTTTGTAATATGCATTTATTTAATAATTTATGAACGCTAGAATACATTACATTCAGTTGGGTCTTACATTATCCCAAATAGTAGAGGGAGAAAAATTCCAGCAAACAAACGGTAGAGTGTTGAACTGTAAAGAAATTGCTGTTGGAGATGGTGGTTTAAAATTGCTATGGAATATGTAGTCTCTGCTTTTGGAGGCAGTTAAATATAGGACATGAACTGATTATGGCGTATTGATAATATGCAGATCGAAATTAGGGCAGAGAGTGTGGGAGATCTAAATTCCTGTTGTTCTTGTTGTTGAAGCGATAAGGATTCTCCCCGAAGGCCTTGGAGAGTGTTATCAATGTTGATGGTTCTTTGCCGGATGCAGATCCGGTACGTTCCTGTAACAAGCACCACTAAGGTACTAGCCCGACCATCTCGGGAGTGATGAGGTATGACCACATGAAACCTTCTAGGCCACCTCCTAAATCCATAAGGAACTTGGGGTTGCCTGAACCTCGGCTGTTAAAGAAACAGGATTGGCCGCCCTGTACACAGGGTATTATAACTTTGATTGGATAACGGTTGGTTGTACAGGTATAAAGGAATCGGGATAGATATAGACTTCCATATATCAAAATCATCAGTATCGAAAAAAATTTGATTGAGCCATGTCCGTCCGTCCGTCCGTCTTTCCGCTAACACGATAATTCGAGTAAGTATTGAGATACCTTCACCAAATTTGGTACACGATCTATTCTGGACCAAGGATAGATTGGTATTGAAAATTAGCGATATCGGTGATAACCACGCCCACTTTTTATATATATAACATTTTGGAAAACCCAAAAAACCTGATTATTTAGTAAATAATACACCTAGAATGTCGAAATTTGACGTGTAGACTGGTATTGAAACTCTTGTGCTAAAATCAACTTTAGAAATATTATTAATCATAAATCAAAAATAGTTAAATCTACAGTAACAAAATTCGGCGGAGAAGTTGCCTTTACTATAAAGAATGCTTTGAAGAAAAATTAACGAAATCGGTGGTCGAAGGACCACGCCCACTTTTATATAAAAGACTTTGAAATAAGCTATATCTTTGCAAAAAGAGCTTTATATCAATGGTATTTCATTTCCCAAGTGGATTTATAACAATAAATAGGAAAAACTTCAAATTTAAAAAAGTGGGCGTTGCACCGCCCCTTTTATGACTAAGAAATTTTCTATGTTTCGGGAGCCATAACTCGAAGAAAAGTTAGTTCAGAATAGAACCATATATATATGTATTATCGCGCGGCCTTTTAACACTATTAAGCACACAATACAAACAACAACAGCATTTGAAGTGTACAGCTGGGCTGTAAGGTTCGGTTTCACCCGAACTTAGACTTCCTTACATGTTGTATAATCGAAATTTTTTTTCTGGAGAAAGTTTTGCCTTTTTGGCCATCTTTAAAAATCAAAATAAATGCACCCTGCCTAAATTATGTTACAATCAAATATACGACATAAAATATTGAAGTAAGGTCTTAGTAGTGGTTGCACTTATATCTCTTTCCATTTTTCGGGATTGACTAAGGAGTTTTCCCCTGACAGGTTTAAAGTATTCGCTACGAAGTTGTCGCCTTCATCGCGAGGTGTTTGGAGGGCCTTTTGAAAGACCATCGTCGTTGAATGTGGGGAAAATGTACGACATTCTTTTGTTTTGATTGCTAGTCGCGGAATCTTTTTAACTGCAGGATGAATTATAAACTCTTTACAAGAAGCGCTTGTGCATTTCTTCAGATCTGACATGGCTTTGTAGCTGCTTTGTCTGATTACACATGGACTTCACAGTGGACTAAAGATTAACAGCACCAACAAAGATGTGGCAGTATTTAAATCGTTCTTCCCACTTTGCGATTCTTCGAATGAGGGAATTGTAGTTTTAAATAGCATACTAGAGCACATTTTGGTTGCGACGTTGGTTCCTAAACTGACCGGTGCTTGAGGAGCTCATATAGATTTATTGAATCCATAATATTGTCACAAGTTTGCTTCAAATCCAAACTGAAGCACCCTATTAGAAACACTAAGTAATAAATAGAAATCCTGACAGGATACAACAAAACATGGCCCGCTCATTTGCTGGGTCCAAACCACCTTGAAGAGTCACTATAAACGCCACCACCCTGACCTCGAAGTCTACCCCTGATCGGCTAGAGGCTGATAACTCTCCAGCTTCTGCTGGTTGGATTATATACTGTCTTCGAAAGGAATGCTCACATCAATCAGGGTCATGCGCTGGCTAACCTCGAATGACGATTGCAGGTTCTAAATAGAAAGCAGCACCGTGCACGCCCTCCACTGACTTGTTCACCCCCTCGTTCTGGGAAATCTCAGCGCATGGTTTGTGGCGTTCAGTGACAGGGCTGCCCGGTGTATAATGCACCACATGCAAGGGCTTGTAATTTTCCAGATCGGAAGAAGTGGTTCGATACTGAGGTTTTCCTCGTCACTTCGAAGACTTTGCGTTAGTTCTGTTTACTTAGCAAAGCACCCGCATAGTGCTGCGCCACACGACATCGCAGCGTCGAGATATTGTGTTTGGCATCCTTCCTCTTGATTCAACTCGGCTGAATTCAGAACTCAGACTCCGGTGAGGACCTTGTCATGGTTATTAGCAGTCCATTCCACAATTTCGGGTTATTCTTCGAAGTAACGGTTATATAGGGTTAATATTTGAAGTTTTTTCACTTACTTACTTTTCTTACTTACGTACTTTTCTGAATTAATTACTGAAAATTATGAGTAGTAAATCGGGAGAAATATCTCCATTGTGCAGCATGTGAAGTAGGCCGGGTCGATTTGTGAGAAGGCAAAAAAATCGCCCATTGCTCTGTGAGAATCATATTCTAGGGATCAAAATAAGAAACTTTGCCGAAGGAACCATACCTCTAAAACGAATTCTGATGTTCCCCAATTTGGGTCGAACTTTTGGGTAGGGGCAAAAATCCCATTTTGACCCATTTAGAGTGCTCCAATCGAGTTCAAATGTATGACCGACCTCCACTAACTTTCCCGACCCACCGATGCCAGTGGCACACCCCCTGGAACCCCCCTGGGGGTTCACCATACAAACATTTCAAAAAATCGTCGGCTTTACACTTTATATAAAAAAAATTCAGAATACCCACAAAATAATCGAATTTTGCAAACACTTCTATCAATTTGGATTGTATAAAAATTCAGTAAGCCCTAAATAGAAAGTTTGAAATTTTCGTAAAATTTTCTGAAATCTTTTTGAAAATTGATTTAATATTGGTTTTTGTAGAAAAGTTGAGAAAACTCTATTTAAGAGTTCCCAAATTTTATAAAAATTTTTACGAATTGTTGCTTTTTTCAAAACGGTTTTAAGAATGGTTTGAAAAAAAAAATCAGAAAAGTAAAACATAAAAAGTTCGAAATTTTCGTAAATGTTTTCGAAAGAGTTTTGCAACAAAATAAAAGTTTTAGTAACAAAATAAAAGAATTTTTTTTTTAAATGATCGAAAAAAAAACAGGCATTTGATAGACGATGAACATTTTCCAGTGCTATTTTCGTGTTCGCTGCTGACACACATTTACGTGCAAATATATATATATATATATATATTTGTAAGTACAAAAATATGTCAAGTTGTCGCTTATTGAAAATTGTGTTTAAAAGTATGGCAAGCGAAATGTCTTTTCATTCATAAATTCAGCTCATATTAATACACAAAAGCGAGTAAATCACTTAAGCCGACAATAAATTCAACTCACCACAGCGATGTTATTGATAACAGCGCGGGAGAGCGCCATAGAGAGTTTGTATACATCGAATACTGTTATGCATTTATCCTGGTGCTCCTTAAAAGAATATACTTCAATTATTGCAGTAGCATTCCTTGTTTGAACGTTGTGGTGAAAAGGATATAACTCGCTTAAGGTACGCAGTGTTCTTAATTAGCGGAAAACGGAATAAAGGTCTTTGCTCTTATAACTCGGTGAATGTTTTTTCGTATACGAAAAATGTGAGCAAAACAAAGGTGATGAGAATAAAAGATTAAGGTGTATACTTGTGAAATACAAATAAAATAAATATTACTAAAGTGAGTGTGCTCTATTGAGGTGATGGTATATGAGAAGCGAAGCCAATGGTGATATACAAAGAAAAACACGTGGAAATGGGTGTTCGAAAATAAATAAACACAACATTGAAAGTAAACGGGTTTTGTGTAAGTAAATAGGCGCTTTTCCGTCGTTACGATGTTTGTCGGTGTGCCACTTAGTGTATAAGTGAAAAGTTACTACTGTACTAAATACATATGTATATGTACATATGTATTTAACTATATATATACCATATATTTTACATTAAGGCGTCTCATTTTGAGGCGATTTTTTTCTCGTATCTACTCGAAAAACTGATCATCTAAAAAAAAATATTATGATAGTAGTGATAGTGCTACCAGAATTTGGTTCGATGACCCATCTTAAAACCCTTATAAAGTACCAGGGCGTACCAAGAAATTTTGTGGACGGTTCTAATATGGTGAGCGCAGGACACCATTTCATCCTGCAGTACAGACTTCCTACACCCTCTTCACAAACCAGAACTAAAAGAGCCGTCATAATGACTACAGTTATGTTTTAATAGTGAACGACGCTCTCTTTATTAGGCTTAAGTCATAAGTTCTGCACTTGGTTCAAGCCTTTTCTGCTAGGTTGATCTTGTGCAACTCTTAACTGCTTTCTATCTTTCCTAATCTGATAGGTATACCTTGTATGCCTCAAGAATTGCGCTAAATGTTTACAAAAAAAAAGCTTAGCACTTCCCTGTGATATCTGGTTTACTCTTGTAAGATAATAAGATATTTGAATTTGATATGAGGATTCACCGTGCATTACTCAGCAAAAGTCACCGGCAGTAGTCACTAACGGAGTCTAAAGCTGCTATTCTCTTCCAAGTGCAATTTGCATATACTTAGTCCGGCCACTTTTTCCATGTGACCTTTAGTAGGGATGTCCTTGTGTGCCGGTAGGCAGATGACTGATTTAAGGATCTATTACTTCAGGTACTATGACTACGTTGACCACCATTGAACGCTCTGTAGCTGAGCCCAATTTTTTAATTGTTGCAGTCTTTCCGTGTACATATGGAATTTTCTAACTGATAGAGCGATGCATAGCATTTTATCCATACACCCGTTCAGTCTTCTGCTGGAAACCATCAGTAAGCAAGTTCATGAGTCTACTGCTACAGAGGAGTCCTCTCCACGTCACCTCCCTTAATATGATTGTGCTTGCAAAAGAGGCAGTATCCAGTCAAAAGTAATCTTATAATGGGAGATTTTTGTAATGATCATCATTCTCAGGATTATAACCCGCATCTCGTTTTGCAACATATACCTCCTCGTAAAAATTATTAGCTCTGCTTAACTTGTAGTGAGGAATAATTTTCAGGATACCTAGTAACCGGTTATACGCATAGACCACTACAGGACTCCTTGGATTTAAGGTCAACCAGAATCGTTTGAGAATGTGCCATGCTCTCAAGTCCTGAAGCATAATGAACATCGCGTTCAGTTCAAACTGAGATGGGGATCACTTGAGTAGAAGGAATCAGTTTGTGTTATCCATTTTCTTGACATTGAAGGAAGTTTCAAAAATTGCCTGCCAGTTAGTATCAAAAGGGTCTAAAATGTGGGGTGTCTAGCTGGCTCGGGATGCATTCATGAGTTAACGGCTAATAACAGATATGTAGCAGTGATAGGCTAGAAATGCTTTTCATTTGAGATTAAGTCGCTGACGGCGAGGGAGCCGACTCCTAAAGAGCAAGGTGTCGATGAAACGGGTGTCTTCTGGTCTTGTTGAACAGTCGTCTTTCAGAAGTGACAAGGTCCTTAAGTGTCTCGGTTCAGTACGAAGGTTATCGCCTTTCGCTTGGTGTGCTTTTAGCGGCAATGAAGTTACTCCAGCTTAAGTGTCTTAAATTGATTTTAAGGGAACGCTGCTCAGCAACCGAGAACTGAATATGTCTATGATAAGTACGCTTGGAAGGAATATTCTAACCTAAATACCCGTGAAACAGTTTTCAAAGGTTCAAGCCTGTAATTAACATTGCACTTTCCATTTAAGAACCAAATCTGCGGGTACAACAAGAGGAAAAAATATCGCCTGAAATGAAACACCCTAACGTACATACACAAATGTGTGGCTTAAAATCGAATGTCAATGTGTCAGCGAATGTTGACAGATTACCGAGTGAGTAACTAAGTGAGTAAGTGAGCGAGCGAGTAAGTTAGCAAACAAGGAAGTAAGTGAGTAAGCGACTCACACATTGTGCAACAGTAAGTTTTGTTTGCTATTTCCGTTGAAATGTAAATAATATTTTGATAAGTGCACAAATAATAAAATAAATCAAATAAAAATAAATATTAAAAAGGGTGAAAAGATAATAAAGGAAGTAAAAAGCAGAAAAGCAAAAAGTTGCACTCTATACCTTTTCAACGTTTCCCTATTTGCTCGAAGTTTTCCATTGTGTCAGTGAAAAATGAAATATTTACTTAACAATAATAAAGCAGTATTTAAAAGGGTACAACAAATTTAGTAAAATAAAATAATGCTGATGATTATTGTTTCTGCTTACATACTGCATATCACGTCATGAATATATAAGTGAATTAAACTAATACCCAAAAATATACAAATTATATATGTGACAAAAACAAAAAATTAGAAACAGGGGCAAGAGAACGAGTTGCTTGATATTCAGGTTAGTATTCGAATGGTCAATTTTTATTTACATACATACTTAGCTATTTTCCAATAAAAGCGTCCGTCAAATATTCCACATAGGCAGAAAATTTGTGTTTACTGAGAAATAAGCTAAAACTGGGGTATCTTCTTTCCTCGTATTCGTCTTTCAAGATAAATCAGTATGAGCTTAATCAAATTTTTAATGGAATATAATTTCTATATAGAGCGCGCCTATAATTACAATTAGAATTAAAAAAGCATATAGAATTAGTAGGTATCTAAATGGTGAATAAAGGAATAGCAACAAAAAGGCAACACTTAGAGACCAATTGCAAAGCGAACAGCGGGGCTTTCATATGGCTGAGTGGATAAAGGTATCTGCCTTTACACTAGTATAAAGTATGAATGTTGGATATTTCGAGTACAGTACTCAGCTCCCGAGAAGCTAGCTGATGAAGAAGTGAAATTCAGAAACATGTCCTAGTAACCATCGCCATTTGTAAACTTTGTAATTTTTCTCTAATACCAATAACAAAAACAATTGTATAAAGCAATTTGAGCATGTCCCGCTAATTAAATGCATATTATAATTTCTGCTTTTATGCATACTTAACCAATCATATAAAATATACAGACATATTTGGTCATACGGGGCGTATGAGTAACATTGACACACCTTTCTAAAGCCATTTGGTTCTTAAATTGGCTATGGTTTTCGAGTTATTTTTACCTCAAACTGCTAAAACCACAACAATATTTGAAAGTATTCCACACTCAGAAATGTGCTAATACTTTTTGGAATATTTTTTCTTTGCTCAACCTTAATAACGAATTGGATTTTTCGTTTTGGTTCTTTGGTTTCGAGATACTCTTACATATTGGTATGAAAATCACATTTTTCGGCTGCTTTTATTTGCCATTAAAACTAATATTCCTCAAAAATCTATAGATATAGCTAAGACAGCTTTCCAAAAATAATATAAATATATTTTAAAAAACTAAAAGAGACGCAAATATGGTGCCGTTTTAGTATCTACAATCCACTTAGATATTTGATGTTGATAGCACCGTAGCACAGAGGTTCGTGTCTCTGCTATTAAGCACAACTGATTTTGTAGCGAGTTGTTTAACCACTGCTTTCAGTCTTCAATAATTTCCGTTAGATTGGTCTAACGCTCCTTTGCGCGCCTAGCCTAGAGAGTTACAAACAAGCATATATACAAATGAAGCTAATATAATCGGGTTAAAAAGAAAATAAGTTGCATTTTAAAATTTCGAATGATGTTTTGTAATAAAAGGAGGTGTCGAAAGAGCGCGTGAATATATCAGTAAAATGTGTTTATTAAACATTCAGGTATATATATGTCAAAAACCAGAATTTATTTAAAAATTCTGACAACAGATTTGGATTAATATACCGAAGGTCTTAGGAAAAGAGTAAACTAATTCTGGGACTAAAATTTGTCGGCCTGTATTATTTGAATACTTATGACTTAAGCACAGCAAAATGCTTTTATGTTAAAATTATTGTCAGTGCGAAAATAATTTCTTTGCGAAGCTTTTAACACAATGACTTTAAGCAATACCACTAGCTTCATAAGGATTAGGAAAGAACTCTTCAAGTTATTCGAAACTACACCAGGCTTTAGACAAGGCTATTTTCGATGCGATTTATTTAAACTTATACTGAAAAGATGATTTCAGCAACCAATAAGTTAGTCTTGTCTTCTCTAGATTAGAGAGAGGGGGAGAGAGAGAGTGTGTGAGAGAGAGAGAGAGAGAGAGAGGCAGAGAGAGATTTTAATGACGTTTATTTTTGGTGTAAATTGGAGAATGACTTTATAATATAGAACCCTATTTATATTTCACACCTTCTTAGAATGGAAAATGTACACAGATGTTTCATTGCTCTGGAGCTACTTTATTTGAGTAAGGTTATACCATTTTACCCTGACCAGTGTATGCTTATTGCTGTTGTCTCTAGCTAGCAGAGGAACTATTCATTTTCTCGTGCTCATTTTTTTTATATTCATATTTTCTCCATCGCCATTCGGCGGCCACCTTGGTGTGATGGTAGCGTGCTCCGCCTACCACACCGTATGCCCTGGGTTCACACCCCGGGCAAAGCAACATCAAAATTTTAGAAATAAGGTTTTCAATTAGAAGAAAATTTTTCTAAGCGGGGTCGTCCCTCGGCAGTGTTTGGCAAGCGCTCCGAGTGTATTTCTGCCATGAAAAGTTCTCAGTGAAAACTCATCTGCCTTGCAGATGCCATCCGGAGTCGGCATAAAACATGTAGGTCCCGTCCGGCCGATTTGTAGGGAAAATAAAGAGGAGCACAACGCAAATTGGAAGAGAAGCTCGGCCTTAGATCTCTTCGGAGGTTATCGGCCTTACATTTATTTTTTTAATTTTTTTTTCTTTTCTCCATCGATTCTCTGGATCATCTTAGGTTCCTAGACTTCAATGTATCTAGTAGGATGTTAAAATCCAATTTACCTTTCAATATAAAAACTAAAAAATACAATAATTATAGCTTTGCCTTCATAAAGAGGACTTAAATCTAAAATATGTTATGATCTTGGTCTCGTCTTTACGATGCCTAAATCTTTGATTTTGTCAAAAGTCATGTCTCATTATCCTTAATTTTTAAATACATTTTAAGACATTTATTATTTTGTTTTAATATAATATTGTTATCTAGTCTGTAAGGTAGGTGTAACTTCAGACCCTGATAAATGAAACTAAATTAAAATAGCAGAGTAAAAAGCCTCTTGACCCCTCGTTTGAAGTCTATTTATTTTAGGACACATTTCTGTTTGCTTTGACTTATCAAATGAAGGAAATGTTCACCATGTTTTTAAACATATATTCGTAGTTTCAGCAAAAGGATGGTCCTACGGCGACAACACCTCATGATTACTTGTAGCTGGCAGACTTTTTTTTAGGCAATGGGATTCCCATGTCCTGGAATATGGTCATAATCACCCTTATTCCAAACTGAGAGATGGGCTACTTAAGTGAAAAAAGTTCCTGCTTCCTGCTCGTTTAGGCAGAGTTGTCACAGTGAAGTTATGGAGAGATGTAGCGCAGAGATATAGGAAAAGTGAAGAGCTAGTCCTTTCCCTGAGGAAGTCCAAGGGCCCATCGGAACTTTCCTGACCTAATCTACCTACAAATATTAAGCCACGTGTATATCGATAAAACGAGTTGGGTCAACCGACAGCAACAAGTCTTACAAACGGTCGTCCTTAAAAATTATTAGAAACTGTCAATGGCTGGGCTTTTTTGTCTTTGGAGGGCCATCATTTTTAAATGCAAAATCTATTAGCATTTTTTAATAGGACAGGAATTGCAAATAGTTCATCAGATATCAGACTCTAGCGCTTCATTTCAAATTTCCGCATAAAATAGCCTCCTCTTAAGAGGACCGCAAAATGTATTGAGTACTTGCTGATTAAGGTGATTTTTAAGCAAGTTCTGAGATATAGAACCTTTTAAACCGAATACATATGGCGTGTTTTAAGAACTTGCTGAGGTAGGCTGTCGTTAACGCAAAATTTAACGTAAGCGATTCACCATATTTTATAGGAATCGACAGCCCATCAATATAAATATCAGCTGTTTAATTTTCATAGCTCTTTATCAACCCCTAAGAGCTTATGGCTAAAGAAATTAGGAAGAAGGTGACAAGATTATTCATTAACGAGGGCTTCTCTACTGTAAGTATTCATTTTAGTTGACAAAATGGCGGCAATGGATCGACTTATGATATCAAATATGACAAAAACTCGTAATAAAGTCCCTTCCTCATCATTCCGCTTTCATCTTATAGAAATGTGTGTGTAACAATGTAGTGTTATGTTAGACAGCATTTACTTACAAGCTCCTTTTGGTGTAACGCGTAGAAACTAGACTTTATTTATTCTTCTTCCGGTTATCTGTTATCTGTTCTTCTTTCTCCAAATATACAATACTTTTGCAAAAACACATATCTTTACTCAAATTTTACATAAGTTCTACAAAATAAGGTGGCGATCGGTCCTGGAATATTCGGACTACTTCCTTAATGGTAGTAATTAGTGGAACGTACCGGATCTATATTCCATAAAGGACAATTAACACAAATAACACTCCTCAAAACCTTTGGGGAGCGTCTCCATCGCAAAAACAAAAACAAAAACCACAACAACAAATGTTTTACTTGTCAGTTTCACTCCAAGTTAAATACTTTGCCGCCCAAAAGTTTATTTGGAAAATGTATGTCTTTGAAGCACATGAAAATAGTTTCAGACGGCCTTTTAATTCTTGTCACTGCTATTAACATAAAAGTACATATACATATATATAGCTCCGTAGACTAAAAAGATAACGAGAAGCCCCTAAGGACACAAAGCTGTCGTACTACTCGAACCATTTCGTGCTTTCGACTTTAAAGCAACTCAACGAAACATAACATTACCTTGATTAGAAGTAAGTAATCTATTAAAACCCAATAAAAGCTTACAAAAAATGCTGGATTTATTTATATCGATAACAATCTTTTCTATTTTTCCTAGATTTATCTATCTGCCTCAAGTGCACAATACACTTCTACATATTTACTCAATATGCACACAACTATTTGTGAAGATTTTCTAAAGATTTAACTAAAAATCCAACAGCTACTGCCATTTCATTAACATATTTTGCATTTTTGATTGGAAATGATTGTTATACTCAGTTGAGCAGAGCTCACAGAGTATATTAAGTTTGATTGGATAACGGTTGGTTGTACATATATAAAGGAATCGAGATAGATATAGACTTCCATATATCAAAATAATCAGGATCGAAAAAAAATTTGATTGAGCCATGTCCGTCCGTCCGTTAACACGATAACTTGAGTAAATTTTGAGGTATCTTGATGAAATTTGGTATGTAGATTCCTGAGCACTCATCTCAGATCGCTATTTAAAATGAACGATATCGGACTATAACCACGCCCACTTTTTCGATATCGAAAATTTCGAAAAACCGAAAAAGTGCGATAATTCATTACAAAAGACCGATAAAGCGACGAAACTTGGTAGATGAGTTGAACTTATGACGCAAAATAGAAAATTTGTAAAATTTTGGACAATGGGCGTGGCACCGCCCACTTTTAAAAGAAGGTAATTTAAAATTTTGCAAGCTGTAATTTGGCAGTCGTTGAAGCTATCATGATGAAATTTGGCAGGAACGTTACTCTTATTACTATATGTACGCTTAATAAAAATTAGCAAAATCGGAGAAGGACCACGCCCACTTTAAAAAAAAAAAATTTTTTAAAGTAAAATTTTAACAAAAAATTTAATATCTTTACAGTATATAAGTAAATTATGTCAAGATTCAACTCCAGTAATGATATGGTGCAACAAAATACAAAAATAAAAGAAAATTTAAAAATGGGCGTGGCTCCGCCCTTTTTCATTTAATTTGTCTAGGATACTTTTAACGCCATAAGTCGAACAAAAATTAACCAATCCTTTTAAAATTTGGTAGGGGTAGAGATTCTATGCCGTTAACTGTTTTCTGTGAAAATGGGCGAAATCGGTTGATGCCACGCCCAGTTTTTATACACAGTCTTCCGTCTGTCCTTCCGCATGGCCGTTAACATGATAACTTGAGCAAAAATCGATATATCTTTACTAAACTCAGTTCACGTACTTATCTGAACTCACTTTATCTTGGTATGAAAAATGAACGAAATCCGACTATGACCACGCCCACTTTTTCGATATCGAAAATTACGAAAAATGAAAAAATGCCATAATTCTATACCAAATACGAAAAAAGGGATGAAACATGGTAAGGTAATTGGATTGTTTTATTGACGCGAAATATAACTTTAGAAAAAACTTTATAAAATGGTTGTGACACCTACCATATTAAGTAGAAGAAAATGAAAAGTTCTGCAGGGCGAAATAAAAAACCCTTAAAATCTTGGCAGGTATTACATATATAAATAAATTAGCGGTATCCAACAGATGATGTTCTGGGTCACCCTGGTCCACATTTTGGTCGATATCTGGAAAACGCCTTCACATATACAACTACCACCACTCCCTTTTAAAACTCTCATTAGTACCTTTATTTTGATACCCATATCGTACAAACTCATTCTAAAGTCACCCCTGGTCCACCTTTATGGCGATATTTCGAAAAGGCGAACACCTATAGAACGAAGGCCCACTCCCTTTTAAAAATACTCGTTAACACCTTTCACTTGATACCCATATCGTACAAACAAAGTGTAGAGTCACCCCTGGTCCAGAAAGGCCCACTCCCTCTTAAAATACTCATTAACACCTTTCATTTGATACCCATATCGGACAAACGCATTCTAGAGTCACACCTGGTCCACCTTTATGGCGATATCTCGAAAAGGGGTCCACCTATAGAACTAAGCCCCACGCCCTTTTAAAATAACCACTAACACCTTTCATTTGATACCCATATCATACAAACAAATTCTAAAGTCACCCCTGGCCCACCTTTATGGCGATATCTCGAAAAGGCGTCCACCTATAGAACTAAGGCCCACTCCCTTTTAAAAATAATAGTTAACACCTTTCACTTGATACCCATATCGTACAAACAAAGTCTAGAGTCACCCCTGGTCCAGAAAGGGCCACTCCCTCTTAAAATACTCATTAACACCTTTCATTTGATACCCATATCGGACAAACGCATTCTAGAGTCACCCCTGGTCCATCTTTACGGCGATATCTCGAAAAGGCGTCCATCTATAGAACTTAGGTCCACGCCCTTTTAAAATACTCATTAACACCATTCGTTTGATGCCCATATTGTACTAACAAATTCTAGGGTCACCCCTGGTCCACCTTTATGGCGATATCTCGAAACGGCGTCCACCTATGGAACTAAGGATTACTCCCTTTTAAAATACTCATTAACACCTTTCTTTTGATACCCATATCGTACAAACCTATTCTAGAGTCAACCCTGATCCACCTTTATGGCTATATCCCTAAATGGCGTCCACCTATAGAACTATGGCCCACTCCCTCATAAAATACTCTTTAATGCCTTTCATTTGATACACATGTCATACAAACACATTCCAGGGTTTCCCTCGGTTCATTTTCCTACATGGTTATTTTCCCTTATGTTGTCACCATAGCTCTCAACTGAGTATGTAATGTTCGGTTACACCCGAACTTAACCTTCCTTACTTGTTTTTGTTTTAAAAGTGACAGTAGCTGTTGTCAAGGACAGCTAATTGAGTAGGCAACTTCGCTTTCTTTAATGCCATGAATAATGTGAGACTTTCTAAGAAAAAAATAAGAAAAATGAGCTTATTTAAAATGGTTGAGCGCTACGCTTTATCCGCTATTTAAAGCTTCTTTATAAGTAGCTATTTACTATGCCAAGTTGCAGCCTAAAAGTATGCCGACAAATTAATTCTGCATATACAGGGTGATTGTTCAATCTTGTTGATTGAAGTAATCAGAGTCTAAGGCGCGGTTTTTCAGTGCAAGTTCAACTCAGTTTGTCAGTTAAACTACGCTTAACTTTATTCTGCAGTTTTTCAGTCTATTTTAGCTGAAGTTTAAGCTGAGCTTAAGCCGCCGATCGGGCAGTGTTAAACTCTAATTAATCTATCAGTTACTTGCGTTCGTTCGAAATAGCGTCTAATAAACCCAACAAGCATTTGGGCTTGAGTACCATTAGAGGTCATGTTTATAAATAGGCGTACTTCTAAAATGTCAAGGGTTGTTTCGAAACAGTGGATCAACTCGAGGATCTTAGTATACTCAGCAAAAGAGGGATTTTTTTATTAAACAAAATTATAAATTATTATTAAGAATTCATGAGCTTAACACCTGCTTATAATAATTGAATATTCGATTATTATGTTTTTCTAAGAGAAACTGGAAAGAAAGAAATATTTACTGGCATATTGCGATGGTACCATTTCGAAAACCGACACGAATTCATCGTCAGTTAACTTCGTAATTCGAATATTTAATTATTATAAGCAGGTGTTAAGCTCATGAATTCTTAATAATAAGTATAAATTGAACACACCAATAAAACAAACATACACAAAATTATAAATTTATTAATAAATTTATATAAAATAAAAAATTTAATTCCCAACTTGTGGTTTTCTAACTGGACTGGAATGTAAGATTCCATACCACAGTATTTTAACGAAAATAAAATAAAATATATATAATTTATATGTGATTAATTACGCTTCATTACTGCTATCAACCAGGTGTTTATTTCTCACAATAAGCAGCTGTTGGTTTTGGTGGTACCCCCTTGGAGATTTTATTTTCAACTCCAACTCAACTCGATATCCAATGTAGAATATCAACTGGAACTATCAGAATTATGCATTTATAAAAATCACTCAAAGATCGGAAAATAATTTAAGAATGCCGTCTTAAGGAATGATTCGACGTTGGATATTCCAAAGCTATATATTTTAAAAAATTTCTTAAAGGTCGGATATTGATTGGAGAATGAAGTTGGATATGGAGAACTATCTGATTTAAGAATAATTAAATAAGGATGTTGGATATTACCTCCGGAACTAGATACATATTTCGCTAGAGAAATATATTTTAAATGTTTGTTGGGTAAACAAAATCCAGCTGTTGCTGTATCTACAAATTATATATATAATAAAAACCAATGTTGCCGCACAAAAGATTATCCCAAAGGCGGCCTCAAACTATGACTGAAAAACTGCTCAGTAGTTTAACTGTAGTTTAAATTTGATTAGAATTTAAGCAAACTTAGTTTAAGCTTAGCTTAACCAACTACTGAAAAACAGCGTCTAAGGCCCGCTTGCAAAACGTCAAGCTATTTTTTAAGCCGTAAGTTATTTTGAAAATTTTGTCAAAAATGTATGGGTTTAACCTCTCATGCCAGGTTTACCTTGAATTAAAAAGTTAACTGGCCGTTATAAAAATGGACATGGTAAAACTTCCAAAAAATACGCTATTAAAAAAAGTCTAACAAACCCTAAATTTCAGCTTTCGCTAACGGTAAAACTTTATCACCAGAAATATATAAAACAGTATCAAGTGCGCATACAAGTATGCAACACTTAGTCCCATAGTTCTTCCCGCAGAATATTTCTAAGCCAAAAATAATTTGTAAAAAAAAAATTATTTTAGATATTTAAGAAAATTTTTTACCTTATAACTTTCGGTGATAAAACTCAGCAAGAACGAGTTGCGGAGTAGTGATATGAGATGGGCGTAATCGAAGGCTTGGGTAAAACTCCACTAATTCAGGTTTCAAGTAGAATAAATTCCCAGTATTTATGTATTTACATCGAATAACGAGATATTAAAAAGGCTTGAAATGTAACGAGAATAGCGGGTTTCCGTTAGAAGAAAGTGGCTGACGTGGTCGGTTTTACAGATCAATCTCACAATGGGTCAGCAATTTTCGGGAAAGTGTTGGGGCAGCCGAAAAACTGAGGTGGCAGTACCGGCGGCGATGAGTACGATTTCCGTATTATAGCGGGTGACTAATGGTTGTACCTGCAGGGAAGATTATTAGAACGATAGCTGGACGGCGGTGTTGTTGTTGGGAGTGTTATCGATGTAGCTATTCCTATGCCGGATGCACTATTAAGGTACTGGTTTGGTATGACCACATGATACATTCTAGGCCATACCACCCTCCAGATCCATGAGGAAATTGTGGTCGCCAGTGCATCGGCTGTTAAAGACACCGAGTATGCTCGATGTGGTGATCATATTTAAAGAGAATGCGAAGACTCATAAGCACCGGCTCACTCGCTGAATATTACCCATCGCGTATTTGTGCACTATTGCCGAGAAGATGGTTTGAAATCGAAAGAGTACCCTTTTGACACCGTCGCCCGGAGCTGTAAAATCGGCTCATAGCTGCAGGTGGAACAAAAAAGATGATGTGGTGCTTGTCAGGTGGGGAATCAAAAGTGCCTGCGCATCAATCCCATCCACTACACTTATAATTAAAAACGACTGCGTTGCCGATTCCCCGACTAACCTGCGAGAACTGGAGCGCCAACAGCCTTTATTACGACGCGGCATCAAAAAACAATATTTGCCTTTCTAGTGAAATATCATTGGTTGTTGGCAGTTGTTGTCCGCTGTATTTTGCTTAGTTTCTCTTGTTTCTCTTGTTGTTTTAGGCGCAGGTTACAATTGCCACTATCTAGCACCGCTAGTTTTGAACTAGTATGGTTTTTGAGCAGTGTAAGTTTTGAAAACAAAAAAAGTGTCGGTGTACATCTCATTTTGGGTAACAACTAAGATACTTAGCCTACCGAAATATGGTGTACGATTTTCACTCAGTTCTCATCAGAGCACAATTGCTATGGAATGCGGACCCCTGTTTTAAGTAGACAAAATATGCAGAACCCGCTGTCAAGAATTTAGTAACATTCCTGGTAATTGTGCAGCTTTTACTAATAATTGGGTAAATTGAGTTCATAGGTCTATAAGAAACTTAGTTTTTAGCCAGCTCCTCAGCCACCCTGTAAAATCCAGTTCATTTAGATGGCTATTAAAGCAATCTATTTACAAAGTATATACATACATACATTTGTATGTATTTATTAACTCCTAGAAGACCCGGCAGACGTTGTCCTGCCCTAAATTTGGCCTATCTGCATACATTTTAATAAGCTTTTACCGTCTGACTCTGCCCTCCCCCCTCTTCACTTTTTCCTAATCCTTTTATTCACTCCTCCCTCCGTCTTTTTCGCTTCACCTATCTCCACCTTCGTCTCATTCTATCTCTTTCTCAATCTCCTTCTTCTTCTCTCTCTTCTCTTCTCTCAATTTCTTATCATTCTTCTGCATCCCTTATTGCCTGTCCCAGAGGGTGGTATATATTTTATTCCAGTCCCAGTCCCAGTCACAGTCCCACTCCGAGTCTCAGTCCCAGTCCCACTCCGAGTCTCAGTCCCAGTCCTAGTCCTAATCCCAGTCCCAGTCCGTCTCTGGATAATATATTACTCCGTACTAAAGCACTCATCAACAGCTTTCATTTGATATCCATATTGTATAAACACTGTCTAGGCATTCACTGGCCCACGTTTTGGCCTATATCTGGAGACCCTAGGCACCCAGGGGTATGAATATTACCCTCTACTAAAGCACTCATCAACAGCTTTCATTTGTTATCCATATTCTATAAACACATTCTAGGGGTACTCGGGTCCACGTTTCGGCCTATATATCGAGACCCTGCACGTCGTTCGCAACCAAGCCTATGTAGTAACCACCGTGTGAAGTTTACGCAACTTGTGTGAAAGTTTGAACAAAATCGACCTACGCATCCCTTCAAACACCGGCGACTAACTAACACACATTTTAGCCTTTATTTATCTTAATATATAAAAAACACGTGTCACACAATTGAGACCAATGGACTCCTAAACTACTGAACCGGTTTTGAATTTGTTTTGCACCCCGTGTGTAGTTTGATCTAACTTGAAATATAGGATAGGTGACTGGGTGACTAGGGTCTAGATATATATGCCAAAACGTGGACCCGGGTACCCCTAGAATGTGTTTATAGAATATGGATATCAAATGAAAGCTGTGAAAGAGTGCTTTAGCAGAAGGTAATTTTCATACCCCTGGGTGACTAGGGTCTCGAAATATAGGCCAAAACGTGGGCCAGTGAATGCCTAGACAGTGTTTATACAATATGGATATCAAATGAAAGCTGTTGATGAGCGCTTTAGTTCAGATTAATATATTATCCAAAGACGGACTGGGACTGAGATTAGGACTAGGACTGGGACTGAGACTCGGAGTGGGACTGGGACTGGGACTGGAATAAAATACATACCACCTTCTGGTACAGGCAATAAGGGATGCAGAATTAAGAGAAGAAATTTAGAGAAGATAAAAGAGAGAAGGAAATTGAGAAAGAGATAGAATGAAACGAAGGTGGTGATAAATGAAGCGAAAAAACGGAGGGAGGAGTGAATAAAAGGATTAGGAAAAAGTGAAGAGGGGGGGAGGGCAGAGTCAGACGGAAAAAGCTTATTAAAATGTATGCAGATTGGCCAAATTTAGGGCAGGACAACGTCTGCCGGGTCTTCTAGTATATATACAGATTTTTATTTTTCACACTTCACTATAATAATAAAACGAAATGCAGATTTTCGTTGCTTTTGAAATTCGGCTTAAAAATTGTACATGGAACAACTAAAGACTCTCCTGAATTAAAAAAATGTCATAGTACCTCTAAATCGCGTGCCCCCTCAGAAACCCCCACCCTCTCGGCGGGCTTGGTGATGTGCTATATTTGATATCATTCGCTATAATATTTTTTATTGATAAGCACGTTGTTTAATTAAGCACCAACCAATTACACGGAAGTATATCCGCACCCTTAAAAATGTGAGTGCCGGTGCGTATACGTAAACAAATCAATACGTGAATACGTATAAACGAATAATACGTATAAGCAAATGAAAAAATTTGCAATAAAATAATATTGCGACTATAAACTGAGATATAACCTATCCTATATTTCAAGCTAGATCAAACTACATACGGGGTGCAAAACAAATTAAAAATCGGTGCAGTAGTTTAGGAGTCCATTGGCCCCAAACATGCTGACACGTGATTTTTATATACGAAGATTTGTAAGCCAAGTTGGTATTCCGCTTACTGTGGTGCCTTAATTTACTCTTTTCATTGTGATTTGCAAGCGCCTTGACTCTTGATCAGTGCAAAGTAAATTCTTTCATCTGCAAGAATGTAACAAAAGCATAAACAAATATGTTGTTGGAAACAAATGCTATGGGAAAATATGGCAAAATGAATGCGCAAAGTGGGAATAAGAAAATTGGTTTTGCATTGAATCTGTTATCGTATGCAAAGAGCTTACAAATTCGAGAATGTAGCCGGCATTTCAGCTATTTTTTTGTTTTTGCAATTTATTTTGTGCTTTATAAGGAAGCGTGTTAATTTGCAAAGCAGCATAAGTCTATCAAAAGGTAGCAATAGTAGACAACGAGCGGAAGAGATCTAGGTGCGAAATAGTTCAACTGATAATGAAGGATAATGGGAAATGTACATAAAAAAAATTTTTCTAAAAAAACGAGTTGAATTGAAGACATTTGATAGAAATTGACACTGCTATTTTCTGTTCGCTGTCGTATTTATTTTAACTATTTAAATTCGATGCTTTTCATTTAAAACAAGTAATCTTTTGCCTTTTTGTAACGACAATCCCTTAAGTAATCGCATATCTTATAATAAAAATTTTAATTTTTGAAAGTTGTACATATTTAAGTAATTTGTATTGTCATCGTCTTTTGTCAGAGAGCAAGGGGGCATCTTTAGCTTTTCAAATCAAAAGATTTGTTAGCAATTTTATATGTGTTAATTTATTTTGCTGCTATCCACATTCAACACAAATGCTAAGTTTTCAGAATTCTTTCACCATATTGACACATAGACGGACAGGTCAATTAAATAGGTTTCGACAGAATAAGCCTGATGGTGAGATGAAATTTCAATTTGTTCAAATTTTCCTTGACAAGCGATAAGACAGAAAATTCGTTAAAAGTGTAGATTTCTAAGTTAGTAAAAAACAAATGTTTGGTACAGCAAAATAATTCTGATGACAACAAAATCAAAGGCACATATACCACATAATGGAGGATAAGTGGGGAAGCATCTTACAGACTGTAGTCGAAAAAATAGTCACTTTAAAATTCGAGATGCGTCGCAAAATACTAAGCTCGTTTGGGTTTTTTAAATAGTACTTTGCCCCTATCTTTATTACGGTTTCTATAGAGTCTTCGAATTTGTTCCATAGTTTGCATTTAAAAAGAAGCTTGGAATAATTAAGGAGTTGTGTGCAAAAAAAGGGTCAGGTATCGATGTTCCTTTTTTCGTAGAACAGCTGAAACGAAAAGAAGTTTTATACCCCCCATCAAATATTTTGTTTAAATCTCTCAAACTGACTTCGTGACATACCAAAATGTAAAGCTCTATGCCAGGTTTTTGCTTTGTTCTTGAAAAAAATTAAATTATATTGCTCATACAATAAAATGTGCCTCCCCACTTAAGCTGTGTAAATATCTATTATATTTACCATTTTTTACATATGAAGTAGGACCCACAAAAATTTTATTGACATACCAACATTGTTTATGGTCTGGCGGATAGCAATTTCGATACATCACTATAACGTTAGTAAATAAATGCTGTACAAAAATAACAGGAAAGCAAGCAATCACACATACATATACAGCAGCTCAGGACGAAGAAGAAAGAGAAAAAAACACATACATGTACACAGCAATAAACAGCGCATATTTCTCAGCCGTATAAGTACATATGCAAAGAAGTGAACAGCGAGAGCGCATAAGAGCTCAGACTTTATTACACATACATGTGAACAACAGCTAAAAGCGCAGAAGTTACTACTCACACATATGCGCATTTACATATATAGAAGACACTCGATAAAGAAATGAGGAATAAATAGGAAATTGTTCGAGAAGGCTGTTCATGGAAAGTCTAGAGCAGGGCTCTTAATTTCATAGCACACAGATTCGATTCACACGGATTGCTTTGATATTTCGTTTATTTAATGTGTTAGTCGTCGCTTAACAAACGGAGTACCAATACCGAAGAAGATTATTGCTTAATTGCACATTTCAAAATAGCATATTTTGCAACCAAAATCTTAGGCATGTAATTTAAAGTATTTAAATCTTAGCATTATATTTTATTTTAATTCTTAAAAAAATCGTATTTTCCTAGTAAATTTACGAAATATTTTTTAAATGTTAGCAACCATTCGTCTGGCTTCATTGCTATTTGATCAACATCTGAATCCCTACCATTACGATCATAACACTCTTACTAACACAGTCACAGTTTCAGTTTTGAAGAGCTCTGGGCTAGACCCTAGGAGAAATAGGCGAACAAGGCAACTGAGAGTTTAGAGCCAGTTTAGAAATAATCAATAAGTTTGGTTTCAAATGTTCTAAGTGAAGTGCGCGAGTAATTTAATTATGTAGTACTACAACACTAGTAGTATTGTGAATAAGAATGTTTTGCTATCCTGAATATTTGAGTTCTCATTGAAAACAGAAAGTGTTGAGTTCTTAAGTACTACGTAGGATGCAAAAAGTCAACATTTACCTTCAATTTAGTTCGTCATTTTTTGTTAAAAATTGTGAAAATGGGATTTTGGTAACATGTGCATTGGAATTCGAAATACAATAAACTACATATTCAAAAATGTTTAAAATATTACAGCAAAAAAAATGCTCAAGCACTTCAAGTGTTTTGAACACGGAAATCTCAACATTTAATTTTCAAAGAAGTTTTCTTTTTGCACGCATCTCCTCAATTTGTGTAACTTCTCTAATAAGGTGAGAGCTTCATACTGCTCTCAATCTACCCTTCGTTATCATTGGAAGTGTATAGATGCTGTGGCTTCAAAAAAATATTATTTCGCAACACCTGCTGGTTGCCTTCCAAGAGGGATTTTGGAAGATATTTTTGCTGTAGTTTTTACATAAACTTTTCGCCTATATTTCCAAAAAGTTTTCATAAGTAAAACACTTGACGTGTACGCTTTGAAGGGGTTTCTGGTCAATGGAAGAGCTTTCGAAAAAAAGTAAGAATCGTGTGGTTCGCAGAGACTGCATCTAAAACTCTCTTCAAATTGAAAGTTTTGCTTACAGCCTTCTCGCTCGGGGTATGTAAAATCTGTAACCATGATAAATTTCTGGCAGGTATTTCTGAAAATAAAATATAATAATTTAAAAACCTCATTTCCTTTCTGGCAAAGGTGTTGCGCTTTCTGTTAATTCAAAACAACAACATTTAAATAAATTAAATCTAATTAGTTTAGTTGTTTGAAATGGGAAACCCCCTATCTCCCATAATAGCAGACATAGTGCTAGATAAAATTATTGACGACAGTATCTCTGAACTTGAATCTAACGACATATATATTAAATACATAGATAAGTATGTAGATGATATATTAGCCATAGTTAAGAAAAAGGACGTGGAAATCATACTCAAAACCCTAAACTCACAACACACGAAAATCCAATTCACCACAGAAAAAGAAAAAGACAACAAACTTGCATTCCTAGATATTGAGATCACTAGAGTAAACGAAAAATTGAGAACGAATTGGTATTCTAAGTCCATAGCGTCATCGAGGATGATAAACTACCACTCGAACCATCCATGGACCCAAAAGAAGAACACGGCAATAAGCCTAATAAGAAAAATTATGATTTTAAGTGATCAGGAGTTCAGGAATGAAAACAAGTTGAAAATAAAAAATATTCTATACAAAAACGGGTACCCTAATGCAGTCACTGAGAAGCTAATAACTACAACAATTAACAATACTGAACATTCAAATATTAATACACAAAACAATAATGTACGGGATAACATAATATACACAGGAATTACATACATACCAGGCTTAACGGACAACAAAAGTTTGAGAAATATCATAAACAACAACAACGTAAGATTTGCGCACAGACCACACTGCACTCTAAATAAAATTTTTACACGAACAAAAGACACAATCGAAAAGGAGCAACAACATAATGTGATATACGAAATCAAATGCAAGGGAAAAGCTGGCGAAGACTGCAACAAAATTTATATAGGGACAACAAAAAGAGCATTAGGAATACGAATAAGCGAACACAAAGCAGACGCAAGAAACAAAAAGACCTCTACGGCACTTTCGCAACACCTATCAATACACAATCACTCAGCTGATTTTTCGAATGCGCGTATATTGGACATAGAAAGAAGAACAAAAACAAGGCTAACACTAGAGGGCTTGCGAATACAACAACGAATAAAAGACTGTGTGAACTTCAAAGAGGACGTAGACAATATCAACTGTGCTTACTTCACAGCAATCAAAAAGCACACAGTGTGATGAGATGAGCAACGTAAAGGATGCAGCGCGAATATATGTGTGTATATAGTTTTGAAAAAATTTTTTTAATTTAATTGAATGTAATGTAAGTGAAATTCTCAATGTTGTGTAAAATGTTTCTTTTGCAAATAATTGTTTTATGTTATTAATAAAAACAGATCTCCCTGAGGAAGGTACAAAATGTACCGAAACGCGTAGGAGGATAAAGGAAAACTTAGTTTTTCGCTTAAAAACCACCGGCCTAATAGCTCTTATATAAAAGAATCTAATTAGTTTAGTTTGATAAACTTTTGAAAATATGCCTAGCACAAAATGCTTTCCTTAATGTAAATTAATTGAAAATATAAGCAAGTTTCATTTTGTGGATATTAATTACTTCGTCCTCGGGCATAAATATGTAGGCATCCTTCTTTTCAATCAGGGATCGTTGATATTGGTGTGCAAACACCAGAAGCGTAGTGTGGATACAATGAACGTGGTAGAGGTAATATGAGCGAAACCAGGCAAGGAAAGGAAAGGAAAAGTGTGTTATCGACGAAGTATAGAAGAGTTACCGACTTGTCATCAAAGTGCTAAAATTTGCTATCTATAACAAATATTATAGATTATTTATTAAAAAATATATATTGATTTGGTATCAAAATGTTGCTTATATTTATTGAAAACTTTCGATTTGTTATCAGAAAAGTTATCGACAATTTATAGAAAAATTATCGAGTTATTGTCAAAAAGTTATCGACTTGTATTGCCAAAGTAAATCGAGTGTTGCCAATTTGTTACCGCAAAGTTATCGCTTTGCTATATAAAAATTATAGCTTTGTTATCGATTTGTTATCAAAAATATATCCATTTTCTGTACTAAAATGATCGATATATTAACAAAGAGTGATCGATTTGATATCGTAAAGTTATCGATTTGGTTATGACTATTCATCGGTTTGTTATGAAACAGATACCTATCAAACATCAATTAAAAGTCGATAACATATTTGATAAGCCGATAAGAAACCAATAAGTAGTCGATGACTCCGCTATAACAAACCGACAAAACCGTCAACTCGACAAACCGATAATACCCTATCGATAATAGTCCGATAATAAAACAATAGCTTTTCCGTATCGGTTAATACCGATGAGAAGCGTTTAAACGGTTATTACTAACTGGCTTCAGTTGGTAACACTAAGGGAATTTAAATCGTTTTCCACCTAGTCCTTCCAGAGGAGCGGGGATCACTCTTTTTCTTATCTTCCATTGGTAGGTTAGTTTGAGAATACCTTCTGGACCAGCGTAGCTGCTGTGTTTTCCCTAGACTATTAGGCCGATGCCTGCATAAAGCCCGTACGTTGAATCCTTTCCTATACTCGTCATCGCCAATGCACAGAGTTCCGTAAATCTTTCGAAGAGCTTTTCTATCGGACACATCCAGTGCCACCTCAACAGATGTTGTCAACATGAATGCTTCTCCACTGTATAGCAGGACAGTTACGATAAGTGACTTGTAGACGGAAATTATCATTTGCCGAGAGCGACTTTACTTTTCAATCGCCTTCGTAGACCAAACCCAGCATTTCAGTGGCCCACTCCATACATATGCATGCAGAATTCAGTAAACGACTCTCGACTTTGTCTGTTCCCTTATTCTTATCATGTGGCATTTTCCATTTTAAACGCGACGCAGTCAACTGAACAACATCAAGAGGGGAAACAGTTCGTTGTTCAAAATTTTGTCTAAAGTTGTAAGACGAAAAGGTGATAAGCTCATGAAATTTACATTGTTCGGTTTAAAGTGAGCGGCTATTTTCAGCTACGAGACAAAAAACTATATTAACCTTTAATCAAGGCTTGATAAGTTCTGCGGTGTGGTTCAGTTTCTGGAATATTTTGATTGAGGAGCCTGGTGTATCGGTGATCTAATTAACCACGGATTTCGGTAAGCTTTATTTATTGCAAGCTTCCCTATAAGATTTGCTGAATTTATTCAGTACATGCGACCACCAAGGTGGATTATATGATTCCTTCATTCTTTTTAGTCGACCAGACCCTATCCAGAGTAGCAATGCACTGCTGTTTAAAAGTGTTAATGCACTCATCTAGCTATTTTTTATTACTAGATTGGTGTACTACATCTCCATCCACAAAATTTAAACGATAAAAATTTATTTGCAATGAAAATTCGCTCGATGATCTTTTTTTCCACCATACAATTTTTTTTCTTTTTATACCTTTTCTTTATTACAAAATAACATACAAGCTGTAAGTAGATATTAACATTAACAAAAGGGGCTAAAATATGTGCATACATATTTACTTGCTTTGTTACTGGTACACCTTTTCACTAAAGAAGGTAATTTGTGCGGCAAGTAGAAGAGAATTTAGGCACGTTCTTGCTGGAAGATAGAAATGTCTGAAGTTAAAGACTTAGTTAATGGTACGTTGTATTACGTTCAGCAAATTCCATTTGTACTTCATATCTGTCGTTTTGATATGGAGAGGGATTCCTTAAGCGTGCTTCAAATATAAAATAATGATACTTATATTAAATCATGGTTCTAAAGGGGCCTTTAATAAGGAATTTAGGGGTATTGCAACCCCACAATAAAATAGCGCATGTAGTTATTGGTTTAATAAACTTAGTATTTCATCTTTATTTCCGGTGCAGGGTCATCAAATATTTTGAGAACCAGCATTCATACATATGTTCCGGGTGTAGAAACTTCTAGCAGGAATTGTTGATGTTAATGTTAATGTTAATGTCAATGTTAATGTTAATGTTAATGTTAATGTTAAACTTAATGTTGATGTTATTACTAATGTTAATTTTAATTTTAATGCTAATGTTAATGTTAATGTTTATGTTTATGTTTATATTTATGTTTATGTTTATGTTTATGTTTATGTTTATGTTTATGTGTATGTTTATGTTTATGTTTATGTTTATGATTATGTTTATGTTTATATTTATGTTTATGTTTACGTTTATGTTTATGTTTATGTTTATGTTTATGTTTATGTTTATGTTTATGTTTATGTTTACGTTTATGTTTATGTTTATGTTTATGTTTATGTTTATGTTTATGATTATGTTTATGTATATGTTTATGCTTATGTTTATGTTTATGTAATGACCCCTACTTTCAGTCCCACGGGAACATAAGGTGTTCATTGTAGACAGAGCTCTTTGGAAAACAGACAGTCCATATACCGACCCTGACTCAGAGCTTCACGAATGGATCGAAACTTGACGAACACGCAGGAGTTGGGATCTATGGCCGGACTTCACGAAATCGATATCAAAAATTTAAAGACAAGTTTTTTCAATTAGAAAAAAGTTTTTCTAATCGGGGTTAATTTGGCATGCAATCCGAATGTATTTCTGCCCATGTCAGTGAAATTTCTTCAGTGAAATTTTTTTAGTTGCAAACGCAGATTAATAAAAAAATACGTTAAATATTTATGTTTGTTGAGACATAGTAGAATGATGTATAAAATAGTGAACATTTTGGGCTCTTTGTAACATATTCAGGTAGACACTTATCTATAATTTATCGAAGTTCCTGAAAGCAGCCACATGAGGCATCAGGCTGTCAGCTAAGTTAAATCCAAAAGTGTTAAGAAAAGTGAGCAGTTTTGTTGGTTTTCATCATTCCTAAGGGATTTTTGCGACTTTTTTTATAAAACATTCGTAGTTTTCGATTGAACTGGAGATTAGTTACCTTGTGTTGGTGGAAACAAAAATGACAAATGAAGCTCACTGACGGATTGCTTTCCCTATCGAATTTAACTAGATTTGTACTTAACCTAAAATGGTGAAAATGACTTTTAGACTATGATATTAAAAAATATTTTTAACATTTAGACCACGTTTATACACACCTTAATATACAATAAATCCCCAATAGATAGTCTATGCGTTTATATATGTTCCATCCCTATGAACTAGATTACTATCAGTCAAATTTTCTCATTTCTCTTTTATTTTGTGCTTCAAATCAGAGATTAAACTCTAGAGGTGGTAGTTTTCTATGACAAAAAAAAATCGGCATCTCTAAAATTTGTTCCAAATTATCGATTATCGAAGAGAAAAATTTCAATACGAAATCTTATTATTTAATTAACGATTAGGAGTTCAGTCCGAAAATGAAGATAATCTTGTTATATGTAAACTAGGTTTTAGTTCGGTTTACACCATCTTTATTTAGTCACCTATCTATAAGTTATCGAAATATAATTTTTCTCTTTGCTAACTGAATCATCGACTGTAAGTTAAGTGTAAGATAAAAGTGTAAATAAAAGTCAGCTGTTTTTTGTTCACGCATATTCACAGAAGACTGTTTTAGAAAAACATTTCTTTTAGAAAGAAATTATTCACAATTATCTAGTTAGCTGAGGATTGATCATCTTGTGTTGGTAAAGCCGGAAATGTTAAGATTGCTATCGTCCAGTTAAACTCTAACTTAACTAGAGATGGTAAAAACTGCTTTAAGTTATAGAAGTTTACACCCAACTGAACATCGACTGTCAGTTAAGTGCTTAGCAAAACCACCTTTTAGCCTGGTTTTCGCGTACTCACAATAGACTTTTGGGGACTAGCCAGCTTGTGTCGGTGAAAGCCGAATTGTCAGATAAGAATACGTGAAAGATTGCTATATTCGGTATACTCCGATCATCTCTTGACAAATTTTGTTTATTCACCCTATCGGAAAATCAACCAAACAAATGAACGGATTTAAACTTTTGCAGTTAACAGCCGGCAATTGCAATTCCTTTTAACTTTCACTTGAGTACTCTGCTGAATTTTGTACTTAAGAACCCGTCTTATATGTCTTGTATTGTGTGTGAATGTGTTTGCGAATGCGTATTGCAAGTGAGTGTGATTTTTTTCTCTCCGAAATTTTTTAAGTATTTGCTTAGACTTAAGAACGTTAGGTGTTTGAAAAATAGTCGAAATTTTAAAATGTTTGCAGCTGCGGTACTGTGAATTTACTTCATTGCGCTGGAACACACTTTCATTCACTCATTCAACGTTAGGTATGTTTGTAGTATTATTTGTTTGTAACATATAATAATAACGTTGACACAGCAATTTAGTTGAGTTGACAATGCGTGGCATAAGAGCGGTCAACATATTGAAAATAACAATACATAAAAGTACCAAACATCCAAATGAGAGAAGTTTGTAGTTTGAAATTTGCTTTAGTATATCTCAACCTAACACCCTGCCGTCATACCAACCGAACTAAATATTTTAAAGCCAATAGATGGTGCTGGGATCATGGTATAAAAAGTGGGAATAATGAGTCGTCATGGATATTGAGAGTTTCAGAGAAGAATATGATGTGATTGTTCGGAAGACATGTCTTGTTATAACTATATTTTCTTTGCTTCAGAAATGGCAACCAGCAAACTTTTTTTTCGCATTGGGCGAACAATTCTTCCCGAAGGTTAATAAGAATTCGAAACAACAGTGATATCTCCGGCGATCATTGTATCGAATAATTGGCTTACGAATGGAATAATGCTGACAGGGAACACATTAAAATTTACGACAGCTTCTTCGTAAACATAGCCATTCCAGTGTTGAAACACCTTGGCGATAAGGCAGTAAGCTACGAAAACGTGCGTCAGTCAAATTGTTGTTGAAATCCTTCGTCATTCCAGAACAATCGAAAATCGCAAGGATAATTGCACCTCTAAATCCTTGAAATGCAGCAAACGAAGATGAGTCATATCGCAAAATGCGTAGCACTACCACCACGCTAAACGCAATAAATATCCAGATAAGTTATGGACTAAACAAGCCAAAACCTCATCATAGGCCGGTGCTTGTGGCGTTTGCCCTGGCTAAAGCTTTTGCCACAATAACGGCAGACTACTCCAAAACAAATAGGTTTCAACCCCTTCTCCTTGTCTAGAGAGATGGGCCGCAGTCGGTTCAATTGAGTACCGAAACCTCAAAACCTGAAAGACTTAAACAGGGTATGCTACAGAGTGGTGTCCTGTTTCCACTTCCGTTTATTTCTATGTATAAATGCTGCTTTCCCAACCAGAAAAAGCGACTTCAATTTCCTATGCCGACGACTTCACGATAATGGCAACAGAACCTGACACTACCATGGACGAACTAGTTTCTAAAATAAATACCTCTCCCCAGTCTTTCTCGTTCCTCGCGCGACCTGGTACTATCACCAAACAAGTATATTTCTGGCCATTCTGTTCACGACGTAGAAGGAACAGGTGACGCAAATTTTGGATGTTACCGTTGATAGCATTGCGCTACCGTTTGTCAGTCACACAAAGATTTTAGGGTTAACGTTTGATAATTCTCTTACCTTCAAGGCAAATACCTCCAAAATTGTGTCTTAAGTACAAAACTGCAACAAAATTCTCAAATCGCTTGCCAGCAATACTTGGGGAAAAGTTTAAAAAACGCTGCTTACAATACAAAGCGATTGTCCGGTCGCTCTTGCGATACCCTTCGCCAGTTTGGTCGCCTGGTCTAAAAATCAGACAATGAAAAAAGCTGCAGGCTTGCCAAAATACTGCATTTAGAACTGACATGGAATATCTTTTTATGACCCATCAACATCATCTGCATAGTGAGGCAAAAGGGCTCAACGAAAGAGAGCGTAATGAAATGCTGAATAGTCAGTTTTAGCTAAACTGTCACAAATCAGGACATCACAGCAATCAACTGCTTGATCTAGCCCCGCCTACAAGAGCGATAAGGAAACATCTCCGAAGGCTATAGGATCCAGACAAGCATAGCGCGGCCTTTAGCCTAAAACACACAGAATCGGTAAACATATTTGCCAGGTCGCGCCCGGTAAAAAACCCCGTTATCAATATACACAATCGAAACCTTGCAGCAGAAGAAAGCATACATTCAAGGGAAACAATAATCATTCTGACTCAACTTCGTTCTGGATACTATATCAGATTCAACTCTTACTTGTCCAGAACCAACCCCGACATACGTAATGTATGTCCTGCATGTGATGTGTCCCCACATGATACCAACCATCTTTTCAATTGTAATATGGAACCTATACCTCTAACGGCATTATCCCTACCCAACCCTGCTGAAACTATTAGTTCCCTCGGACTCTTGCTAGGGTCGCACCTGTTCAAAGAGGCGAAGCGCTGATAACACAACAATAACACCATTATATTGTAGCGAATGCTAGCATCACTATGCTGTAAATGCACAACAACAATAAAGCAAGCAGCCACATACGTGTACATGAACACATCTAAGTAAACGAAGAATATTTCACACATATAACCAGCAGTTTAAAGCATTGTAGTCATCAGCTAAGAGCAGAATTTGTTACTCTCACACACACACACATATAGCTAAATAACCAAGTATGCGAGACAACTGTTCCAGAAGACATGTTCGGGAAAAGTTTAAACCTTAGAAGAAATATGCGAACGAGGCAGCAGAAAGTATACAAGCAGCGTAAGCCTATAAATAACTAATCAGTTTGATTTAACTACGGTATTAGTTGTGAAGTACTACTCCCAAAGCAGTCTAATAAAGACCATTTTGCAATACTGAATACTGGATTTATTTATACGACAATTCAGCGATTCGAAGTTTAGTAGAAGGTGCATACTAATCAAGAGCCCTCCAAAATTCTCTACAATATAGTCTGTTGATCTTTTCAAAGCCAAGTTTTGTTGTTGCATAATTTTTTCCCAATTGCCCTATGACATATATTATTTCCTAAATTCTTTGGCCTTTATTGCAAAAGCATTACGTATTTATATGTTAACAAATTTATTGAATTTAATAACTTTAAATTCAGAATCGGAAATGCAGTTTACTATTTTGTTGATTTGAAAATTCATTTATTTGCTGATTGCTTTATTTTAATAAAGTTCTTTACACGGTTGGTTTACTTCATTAAATAATTTTTATTGGCTTGCATATTTTTGCATTATTTATAGCTGAAGAACTTTCACTTGTTCACACCTACATACATACACATACACATCTCCACACATACTCTCACTTTATTGTATATAAATGAGCTCATGAAAATTAAAAAAAAATCCTTAATTAATATAAGTCAAGTATCGTCCTACATTTCTGCTATTTTCTTTGATATAAAAAATTCTTAAGCCGTAAATTACAAAAATAAAAAAATTTAGACAAACAAAAGTGTCGCGCCACTCACACAGAGTTATGAAAGAGGGACAGAGAAGGAAGGACGGACTCCAAAGTTAGTTTAGTTTTTGTATTTGGTGACTTTAACAATGAACTCTGGGTTTGGCTTGAAGCATTTGTTATACAAAACAAATTGGTTCTTATAGGGAAGATGAAGTGGTAAGCGATGCGGAGGAGCAAAAAAAGGAAGAAAGAAATGGCAGTGAATGAAGAAGTGCAGCATGAGCTGTTGCATGCAGAAGTTTTGTTAGTTGATTCGGCGAATGAGGAGCAGAAAAATGATGATACGGGGAAGCTAGGACATTTCTTTTAAAGGGCCTGGCTAGCAAGTGCCTTTATCTCCTGGGAACTCGGTTTATTAATTCGGTGGCTATAAGTACTGAATCAATTAGGCACTTCCCACTGCGGGTTAGGGGCTGTATAATTTACGCGCGGTAGGTATAGCGATCGTAAAAGCCAATCATTATAACACATGTCTAATTTCCGCCGTCTTGTGACGTTTAAATCGTAGAAAATGTCCGTTATCTTATAAGTGAAGCTTAGAACGTAGCAAACTCGGCGCTATCACAGTCGTTTAAAACTGTAGCGTGGGGAGCAGGAACAGATAATCGTGATCTGATACAATATATCGCAGATGTTTGTATTCAGGTCGTGATTCCTGCCCTGAGGACGGTGGTGAATCGCGGGGGGTTGTGGTTTCTGCGGAAAGTCAAAGAAAATATTGATCACATCCCAAAATTGTGACCACGAGGTAAACCTTTTGAGTAAATGGTGGATAAGCAGATGCCTATCATTTGTGTGAATTTGTGCTCGCTCTTATTTTCGAAATGTTTAGAACTGCGTAAGGCCATGTTGACCGATTGCAAATCATCTAGAGTAAATGTGATCAGTAACTTCATTTAATGAAGATGGATCTGTATTATATAGCTTTGTGAAGTAACCGAGCTTTTGAGCGGAAGACGTCAAAGTATCTATTCACAGTGAATGGGCATTTCAATTATGATGTATTGGCAATATTGTAACGACATTCCCTTAATTGTGATGTAGGTTATCCTGGTGATCAGAAGGGGTTGTTCACATCCCCTAATACTTGTTTTGAAATTGTAGAATTGTAACACTATTGATACATAAATATTGTATTAATATAATGGACCTTATGGATATTTGATATCTCAGACCCTAGAGAGTATTTCGTGAAACTCGCAAAAACATTTTTTGGTTAAATGACAAAATTGGCGTGTTCCCGGTAGCTACACCGTGAATGAAAGTGGACCTGGACTTCGTGCGTATTATCTTCTCCAACGGATACGAAATATTTCGATAGTTTTTAAATTCCGGAATGCGTCGACCTTGCCATGCTATTTTAACTGTTAAATGTTATTCTCTAAAGTTTATTTCCGGAACTTTATGGCCGTGTCACAATCAACATTTTCATATAGATGCGTTCAACGCAATTTTATGCATGACAGTAACATCGTCACAAACACGCAAGATGTTGCTTTAATAAATATGAAGCAACTTCAGGCTTAGCAATTGAAATTTATCTTGCCTTGCCCATTGATAAAAATTTTTCCTCGAAGCACTATTATAAACCTTATCACAATACATACAACAAAAATACTTGCTAACATATTTTTAGAAAAGTACCAACGAGAGTTAAAAATAATTTCACTTGCAATTTGTGAAAGCACCCTTAGCCAAAGCGAATGTCTAATTCTTCTTCTTCTGCAATAAAAGTTGGGAGCTGGCTACTTTTTCATGTCAGATGGCGCCAGTGTCGCTCAATCTGCCATTCTCTCATCATGCATAAGATTACGTTAAACGTATCTATTTGATATATTTCTTATGTAACAGGGCTCTTATACATCACTTTAATTTAACATTAACTGTATATTTCTGTATTCAGCATAAACTTAGCAAAATTATGCATTTGCGTTTTGATCACGTGACTAAAATACTACAAGTACAACACACTCGAGTAGCGCGCTCTTCAAGGCACAAATGTCTGTTGTTGACATAAACATCGACTGGTAACAGCTGCGTCCATTATTATTGAAGCATTTCGCATCCTCCCCTTATTTTTTTTTGCCCCTTCCTGGTGCTTAGTGTGACGAATGAGTGACGCTATAATGACGCGTTATATTTTCTGTCGTTGACTTTTGGGCATAAAATGATTACATAGTACATGGCGTATACGTAACCTAACCTACATACATAGTTGAAGAAGGCCTCTTGCATTCGTCACAGGATATGCTGCATACTTCAAGGCGCTACGAAAATGTGTTGCTACTTACATTTTTACTGAAACGTGTGTGTGTGTGGGTGTTTGATTTAAATATTTACGCAATACTGTAAACATCTTGGCTGGAATATGTGCAAATGATAATTTCTTTTTGCGTTATAGAGAAATTATTACACTTACGCAAAGCTACGATATTTTGAACGTCATTGTACTGTGAACCAACATATGTATGTGTTATATATTTAAAGTATATGAATGTTCATATGATTACACTTATGCATGTGTGTGTAGGTATTATGTAGCTTGTATGTATAAATAAAAAATTTTACACGTATAAAAAACAAAAAAAAAAATTTAATCGTCTGGTTACAAATTAAGTGAAAATGAATTTCCCTAATCGTATTTATTTCTCTACACCCATGGGAAAGAAGGTAAGGACATTAAGTTGCCTTTGAAAATTTCTTTAGACTTTTTTCTGAGGCCAAATACTGCCTCTGATGGCTGTTAACAAACGCCACTGGGGACTTTTATCTGCGCCTAAGAGCCAACCGAGAACGTGTTGGACTTCAGTAAGGATATCCAAATCATGCGTGGTTACTCCGCAGCTGGGCTGGCACGAATAGTTGGAGAGGGAAAATTCAGCCGACACAATGAAACATTTGGTAAAGGATTAAAGCTGGGCGACTTCGGCATAAAAATGATCATCTCTAGTACCCGCGTCCAGTATGAAAAGCTGTAGTCTGATCAAAGAAAACGAAAGTATATTTATAATCTATTGATCTACGGAAGACATGTTGGCAATGACCTGGATGCCAGGACTGTACTAGGTCCAAATATCCACTCGGACGATTACTTAGTGGCGGTAAAGATTGGCACAGGTCTCCGTATACCGAAGAAAGTGCCTGTAATGAATAGCAAATTTGACATAAGGAAGCTGCTCACAAAATAGGCACTTGATGATTTCTTTAGCCAGTTTTCTTACCTCATTATTGAGAACAACTTCTAAATCTACCGATCTAACTCACTAAAAGCCAACGCTGCTGATATTATAGGGTAACAGCGAGCCCAAAAAAACCAACGGTACCATGAAACGGCAGCCGTAGTGTGCCTGCAGCCTACCAAACCGACGGTCCTGAGTTCCAGAAAAGCAATGGTTGAAAAACAAGCCTAGTGTAGTTCCGCACTGCAAAGCTTGTATGCGAAAATAAAACTGCCTTACAGTTGCTGTTTGGAGGCTTCATTCCACCAACTTGAAGGGAAAATTAGAAAGCAGCACGATGCAAATTGAAGGGAACTTCGGCCCAAATTTGAAATTGTAAAGGAGTAAAGAAAATCTTTTATTTACTGTCATTAAAAGTACTAAAAGCCAATTTCCCGTTAATACTATTATGGAAAATTTTCCAAAGGATTCTGTAAGGGATGTAACTTTTCAACGGCGCTGTCATGCTAATAGATGACATTGTCGTTAATTTTAGAGCTCATAATTCATTTATGTACACTAGGGTGGTTATTAGAGATCAGTCTTATGCTTTTGAATGGTAATACCCAAGTGAGGTTAGGTTGAGTTGTAGACATCCCGGCATGCAGGTGCGTTATGATTCCAAGGAAGGAGCAGAGAATCATTATGTAGCAACAATGTAGAACATGACCAATCTCGACCCAGAATAAGTCCTAATGAGATCTACAGGGCAGCGACCGAAACATTTTCGTCTATTTGTGACAAAAGCTAGGACATT
Organism: Eurosta solidaginis; assembly: GCF_040869045.1. Classification (NCBI taxonomy): domain Eukaryota; kingdom Metazoa; phylum Arthropoda; class Insecta; order Diptera; family Tephritidae; genus Eurosta; species Eurosta solidaginis. The sequence goes on along the minus strand of NC_090323.1, from coordinate 201,317,354 downwards.
CTGACATGAAGTGTGTTGATGATTCCGCCTCATGGTTCAGCGGCCCGCCAAAAGCCTAATAACCATTGAGAGCCTTGGTTAACCTTATAATTTCAGTAGGGCGCTTGCTTTTCACTTCCGGCCACAGGGATCTCACTATATTGCAAAATCTAATGTCAGCCCAGTGTTTGCCATAATACCTGCAGCCATATATATCCGATTCACAGATTTAGATTTGGGTAATTTCCCGTATTCTTCGTGGTCCAGAGATCGTGAAAATTTAAAACACGTTCGAAATTGAAAGTTTCTCATTCGAGTTTTAGGGAACTTCACGATAACCCTGTAACCTGAAATTTGACCATAATTTTGGACTTTATTACGTTGTAATAAAAAAGTTTTCATGATGAGACCGGGATTGAGAAACATAGGAGTATTTAGAAAGTCCATTTTCCATTGGGCTAGATTCTTGAAACTAAGAACATACTTCATAACCCCCTGGTAATGCAACATAAAGGTACAAACTTTGATAGGTCGACCAGGGATAGTTAAAATTTAAAAAATCGTCCGAATCTGAAAATTTTGCTTTCGAGTTTTGAGGAAAGTCCCGATAGCATAGAAACCTGAAACTTTGAACGAAACTTCGTGCTTTAATGTTTAGAATAAAAGAGTTTTTTAGATGGGACAGCTATTGAGATATTTAGCGGTATTAAAAAGTCCAGAAGTTCAGAATTCTCGAATTTTGCAAAGGTTTTTTAAGTAACTACTCATAGACTTAACAAAATGAAACCTTTCACATCAGGCCACTTTGACAATGCAAGAAAAGGAGAAAATGAAAAGAAGATAAACAATTTTTAAGGACTTCTTCTATATAAATGGACAAGCAAAGACGTAATCTTGTTGAACTTTGACATTCAAATTTTAACATTACCACTGTAAAAATTGTTTTGAGGAATGAAAATGTGAGGTTGAAGTGAAATAAATAGATTATCGATATAATCTTTGCCTTTCACCCAGAAAAGGAAAGCACCCATCCCAGAACCATGCCTGGGTGAAACTAAAATACAATTCTCAATGGAGGCAAAATACCTGGGGGTCACACTGGATAGAATCCTCAAGTATAATGTTCATTTGGATGCTATCCTAAATAAAGCAACAAGAGCGTTCTTCGCCTGTACTGAACTCTACGGCACAATATGGGCAATATCTCCAAAAATGGTATGCTGGACATTTAATACTATTGTAAAGCCAATAGTCAGCTATGCTTCCCTTGTTGGGTGCCAGAAGGCCACGCAAAGAACAGCAACAGCAGAGCTAAGCAAACAGCATTGACTAGTTTGCGCTGGCATAACGGGTGCGATGAGAACGTCCCCTGCTGATGCACTTAGTGCTTTAGTGGGAATACCTTCGTTCCCTTTTTTGATAGAGAAAGAGGCAACACTAAGCCATCAAAATATTTCTGAGTTGAAACTAGGAAACATGAAAGGGCATATGAAAATAATGAAAAAATTCATAGGAAAACCCACATTACAAATGCGTGACGTAATGTCCCCTAAGCTCAGAATCTCATTGTGAACAGAACCCACTGGGATACAGGGAATCCTTATAAGTGACTCGGAAAAACGGGAGTTACATCTACGGGCCGAACTTCAAGAAATCGATACCAATGGGATGCTACCCTACCATGTTTCAGGCAGAAATCCATGCAATAGAAGTTTGCGGTAGAGAATGCCTACGGAGAGGGTCATCATCGAAGAGCATCCACATTATGTCACAAAGCCAGGCGGATCTGCGTGCCTTGCAATCCTACACAGTTACATCGAAGCTAGTGGATTACTGCATTGAAAACTTTAATGACCTTGGAGCCAAAAACAAGGTTTTGTTAGGATGGGTTTCCGGACATCAGGGAGTTGAAGGCAATAATATAAGGAAGATTACCTAGCAAAGCAGGGTGCAGTAGCAGCATTCTATGATCCAGGGCCCTTTTGTGGACTCACAAAAGCGTACACCAGGGAAAACATAAGTAATTGTAGTAAATCCGGCAAAATGAATTCCGCTTTTATATCTTTGTTCCCCATACAAATTTTAGAGTGATTATTTTAAAATTTCAATATCAAAATTCAACAGAATTATGTTTTGGTTTAAAAGTAATTTTTCGTATATTCTAGTCCATTTATATAAAGGAAGTTCTTATAAAGAAAGTTCTTTTTTTTATTTTGAATTATAAGGACCACCCTAATGTACATATGTACATATGGGGTATTCCATCCCATTTCGACCAATTTTGAACGCGACCCCTTTAGAATTGGCCGAATGTTTTTCTTCTTTTTCTAGCTTACGAAAGACGTTTTTCAGAATTTTTTCAAATTTTTTCATCCAACTCAAAAAAAGTTATGAATTTTAAAAAAAACACACTTTTCGGAAAAAATACAAAAAAATTTTTAAAATTGTTTTTTTGTAATTTTTCAGTTTTTCGAGATTTTTCGAATTTCGCCATTTTTTTTTTTCTCATAAAAAACTTCAATCAATTCTGCAATCATCCCCACTAATCCCGGAGTGGGCCGATTATTTTTTTTTTTTTTAGTTAATTGAAAAAAAAAAAAAACTAAACATTTTTTTGTATTTTTGCCGAAAAGTACATTTAAAAACAAATTTTTTAAAAAAAGAAAGATCCCAAACGGCCAAGTGGGGGATGATTGCAGAATTGATTGAAGTTTTTTATGAGAAAAAAAATGGCGAAATTCGAAAAATCTCGAAAAACTAAAAAATTACAAAAAAAAAAAACTTTAAAATTTTTTTGTATTTTTTCCGAAAAGTACATTTAAAAACAAATTAAAAAAAAAAAGATTCCATACGGTCAATTTTTGAAAAAGTTATAGCATTTTGAAAACAAAAACGGTGTTTTTTTAAAAATTCATAACTTTTTTTGAGTTGGATGAAAAAATTTGAAAAAATTCTGAAAAACGTCTTTCGTAAGCTAGAAAAAGAAGAAAAACTTTCAGCCAATTCTAAAGGGATCGGGTTCAAAATTGGTCGAAATGGGATGGAATACCCCATATATATCCATTAATATGCGCACAAGTTCTGCTCATTATGTTTCCTTTTTGACAAACAAATTTTACGATTTCCATAACTCGCTTCGGATGAATTGCAACACATTTTGCTGTTTAAGAGATTATCTTAGCATAATTTTGATGAAAAAAATATTATAAATAATACAACTACAGCAGCGAACAACAAAATAGAGTGTCAGTTTTAATAAAATTTCGAGAGCTTCATTTTGGTTTTTTTATATTCGATGATTTGAGAAAAAAATTTCCTTCTATATTAATATTATATTGCTTTTGACTTTTAATTGCATTATCCTTTGGATGAACTGAAAAAAAGTTGACAGAGAACTAGTTTAACATTTTTTAAAAAAGAAGTTCAATAGTAGCTTCAGAACTATAGAAAAGCTAATGCAGCTAGGGCCCATTTCTACCGTCTAGGACATCGCCACGTTAAATTCGCCAATTGGTATTTATATCCTACCAGATTGAGGGCGAACAGCAATGGTTCCGAATGCGCTAGAAATGCACTAGTTCAGAACTAGAGAGTTTCCCTGCAGGAATAATGCATTTTAAAAACTCGGCAACTGCCCTGTGGGGAAAATCTCTAGTTGAAAACTGATGAATTTTTACCCCTTACTAGTTTGCCCTTTATGTCTTTTATATGCTTTCAACTGGCGAATTTAACATGGCTATGTCTTTGGCGGTAGTTTCGAGCTAGATAAAAATGTCCACTTTAGAACTACTTGGTTTATTGGTACTTTTTCGATTGTTCCGAACCAGACCGGTATTCTACATATTGCTTCTAACATGACTTTCTTCCCTTTTTCGATAGCTCCAAACTACTCCATAATTATCTGCATTGCATAATCAAATCCCGTTCTAAGATAGTTCAGATCCAGGCGAAATATTTAAGCTGGTACCTTTCTGCATTGCCGCCCTTCAAAAGAATATCTATGGATCGGTCTAGCGATACAAATTATTTGTGCATAGAAAACATTTCAGAAGGGTATGCGTGTACACTGTACAGCTTATAAGTATTTGCTCTCACAAAGAATTAGGGATATTTAATACGAATTGACACAAATACAAGTTGATTGTCATTTTCTTGATGTACTCTATTGAATCTATATTGCAAAAATTTCCTTGGTGAAACCCAGGCTTTAAAGTATAGAGAAAGATGGCATACTCATAGTCTAAGTTCCCTATTGTCGATTACTCAACTAGATAAAATTTAGCTATTACCGAACTAGTACTTATTTATTACCGTACTAGTTACTGACATCCCTACAAGGTGTATGCTAACTGAAGTATAAAAGAATAAAGTGAATATTATGAGTTCATAAAAGTAAAGAGATAATATAAGGTTATGAATAAGACGACGGCCGCCTTGGTGTGGAGATAGGGTGCACCGCCCACCACACCGAAAATTTTAGGTTCAATTTCCGGTCATAGCAACATAAAAGTAGAAAAGGAGTTTTTTCAATTAGAAAAAAGTCTTTCTCAGCGAAAACTCATCTGCCTTACAGATACCGTTCGTTGCATGGAGCACAATGCAAATTGTGAGAGAAGCTCGGCCTAAAATCCCTTTGGAGGTGTTTGCGCCTTGTTTTATTTATTTATGAATAAGACGAAAGCCAGATGATAAAGCGGTATTATTTATATACGCCTACGCTATTTAAATACGAAGTAGATATTATAAGGACTTGAGTCGTTTTATTAAGTTGTGCTTATGGAGAAATTATTCTAATTTAACGCTAAACATTTTAATGCTTGATGTCAAAGTTGTCATCGCACAGCTGATTAATGTTTTTTGAAATGTCTGTGTGCAGCATCATATTCCTAGAGACTTATTTTACAACAACATATTTGCAGGTAATTGCAAATTTGATGCCGGAATTGTCCTGAGTTGATTAATGAAATGCAAACGTCTTGACGGAAATAACAAATGTTGGCATACTTCTGCAGCTGTCTTTGTTGTATTTGACTTGTTGTATTTGTATGCATTGTGAAATGTGTAAATGTTTGTAATAGCAACTAATACACTAGAAGTAGTTCTTGTTACGATAGTTCCACGCCCTGGTTAGGTTAGTCGCCAAATCTACGCATAAAATTTTCATCAAAGCCTTTTCACGAAATTATTTAATTAGTCCTCACTGAATGTCAGCTATTTTCCGCTGGAACCAGGTCGTATAAAGGGCTGTGCTATCTTTTGCTAGATATCACTGTTACGCTTATGAAGATACCACTAGTTTTCCTGTGAGCCGAATCAGTGGTATGCTGTGTGTTGCCAGCTAAGTTGTCCCGTAGCATCATTCATCCTTTTATTCACCTCAAACACCTTTATCGTTACATCTATTGGCGTTTTATTTTCTGGAAAATATCTTACCCTCATGCTGCGCTCTTAGATTCTAACTTCTTAGCTGGGTCACCTAGCGCCTTGAGTAGTTAATTAGACCCCTTTTATTAGACAGTGGAAGATATTTTGTGCAAGGAAAACACAAACTCACGAGAGAATTGAGAAGAAGCAACAGGGCGACATTATGTTCAGAAAAGAAGACGCCGTAAGCCTATTCGTCCCCCTAGATTTAAACTTCTCGAGAGGCTGATAGATACTGCACTTGTTCAAAGATATTTTTATGATCACGCCAAGTGAATTTTGTTCGTCAAGGGAGGGCTTTATTTTTCAACAGTTTACTCAGTTTAAAGTAGCAAGAGTTGTTTGCCGTTTGATATATCAGCTGAAATTTTTATACTCAGTTGAGCAGAGCTCACAGAGTATATTAACTTTGATTGGATAACAGTTGGTTGTACAGGTATAAAGGAATCGAGATAGATATAGACTTCCATATATCAAAATCATCAGTACCGAAAAAAAATTTGATTGAGCCATGTCCGTCCGTCCGTCTGTCCGTTAACACGATAACTTGAGTAAATTTCAAGGTATCTTGATGAAATTTAGCATGTAGATTCCTGGGCACTCATCTCAGATCGCTATTTAAAATGAACGATATCGGACTATAACCACGCACACTTTTTCGATATCGAAAATTTCGAAAAACCGAAAAAATACGATAATTCATTGCCAAAGACGGATAAAGCGATGAAGCTTGGTGGATGGATTGACCTTATGACGCAGAATAAAAAATTTGTAAGATTTTGGACAATGGGCGTGGCAACGCCCACTTTTAAAGGAAGGTAATTTACAAGTTTTGCAAGCTGTAATTTGGCTGTCGTTGAAGATATCATGATAAAATTTGGCAGGAACGTTACTACTATTACTATATATGTGCTAAATAAAAATTAGCAAAATCGGATGAAGAACACGCCCACTTTAAAAAAAAATTTTTTTAAAAGTAAAATTTTAATACAAAATTTTACATCTTTACTGTATATAAGTAAATTAAGTCAACATTCAACTTCAGTAATGATATGATACAACAAAATACAAAAATAAAAGAAAATTTCAAAATGGGCGTGGCTTCGCCCATTTTCATTTAGTTTGTCTAGAATAATTTTAATGCCATTAGTCGAACAAAAATCTACCAATCCTTCTTAAATTTGGTAGGGGCATAAATTCTATGACAGTAACTGTTTTCTGTGAAAATGGGCGAAATCGGTTGAATCCACGCCCAGTTTTTATACACAATCCACCGTCTGTCCTTCCGCTCGGCCGTTAACACGATAACTTGAGCGAAAACCGATATATCTTTACTAAACTTAGTCCACGTACTTATCTGAACTCACTTTATCTTGGTATAAAAAAAGGCCGAAATCCGACTATAACCACGCCCACTTTTTCGATATCGAAAATTACGAAAAATGAAAAAAATGCCATAATTCTATACCAAATACGAAAAAAGGGATGAAACATGGTAACTGGATTGGTTTATTGACGCAAAATATAACTTTGGAAAAACTTTGTAAAATGGGTGTGACACCTACCATATTAAGTAGAAGAAAATGAAAAACTTCTACAGGGCGAAATCAACAGCCCTTGGAATCTTGGCAGGAATACTGTTCGTGGTATTGCATATATAAATAAATTAGCAGTACCCGACACATGATTTTCTGGATCACCCTGGTCCACATTTTGGTCGATATCGCGAAAACGCCTTCACATATACATCTAAGGGCGACTCGCTTTTAAAACCCTCATTAATACCTTTAATTTGATACCCATATCGTACAAACACATTCTAGAGTCACCCCTGGCCCAACCTAATGGCGATATCTCGAAAAGGCGTCCACCTATAGACCTAATGCCCACTCCCTCTTAAAGTGCTCAGTAACACCTTTCATTTGGTTCCCATATCGTACAACACATTCTAGAGTCACCCCTGTTCCACCTTTATGGCGATATCTCGAAAAGGCGTTCACCTATAGAACTCAGGCCCATTCCGTTTTAAAATGCTCATTAACACCTTTCATTTGATACCCATATCGTACAAGCACATTCTAGAGTCACGCCTGGCCCACCGTTATGGCGATATCTCAAAAAGGCATCTACCTATAGAACTAAGGCCTACTCTCTCTTAAAATACTTTTTAATACCTTCCATTTGATACACATGTCATGCAGCCACATTCCAGGGTTACCCTAGGTTCATTTTCCTACATGGTGATTTTTATCATTTTGTCTCCATAGCTCTCAACTGAATATGTAATGTTCGGTTACAACCGAACTTAGCCTTCCTTACTTGTTGACTGTAAAATTTGACAATAGAAGTCCCTCTCAGTCTCGAAGTTGTATCTGTCGACTTGGCTACAAAAGCGCGAACGCAATGAGTAATGGGAGCGATATATTGAGCCTTATCATGCAGTTAACTTTCTAAGGATCACCATTTTTCGATAGAAATCTGCCCATAGAGATTACTGCAATCAATTTGATCCACAGTCAGTTACTGCTTAGCTATGTAATTTATTGTATAGGGAACGAGAGGGTCAAACCCACCTTCAGATAAAGTCGAGTGTTACCTGCCTTCTTCAGGTATCACGCTTCATCCATCCTCTCTATTTTTGGTATATCACCAATATTTCACCTCCTTTTCTTACTTGTAGCTATTGGCATCTCCCCGACCTATGTCCTCCAGGTGCGTGGAACTAGACATTGAGTTATTGTAGGAAGTGTGAGTTGCAGGAGGCAACTACCAAGCACATAATGTGATTACGCCCTGCGCTCGCAAGGCTAAAAATCCAGTTAATAGGAGTGTTACAGCGATCAGATCTTGGAGCAGCAAATAGCATAGGTCCAAGAAAGCTTCTAGTCACCGCAAGAAAACGGAGCTGTTTTATAGCATAGGTCATGGTTTTCGATAGTGGTTTTCTGTTTGGCCATTAAACAAACTTCTGGTAATTGTTTGGACTTATTCACAATAAGTATGGCCCTCGTGGACCGGCCAGTTCAGGCTTACCTAACCTACGTGTTTTGTCGATGCTACTAGCCTGCAGCCAGGTTCTGTGATTGCTTCCTAAATTGGGTCTTCAGCCTTATGCAGCCTTTTCACTTCATCCGAAGTTTATTTCTCTTGATACCGTCCAGTTGTGGTTGCAAAATTCAAATTTTTTGTGAGCCAAATGCTTTTGACCCACTTCTAATGGCTCACTGGCCCATTCTAAGCATCCAATCCCCCTAGCGGTTGGGTCGACCAAGGCCACCAAGTACTGAACAATTTCTAATACTGTCCATTAATATGAAAGGCTCTTTTATTCTCTCTGCTACGTAGATTCTTATCCACTCTCCTTTTCTGTTGGAAGCATCTGCCGCTCCCGTACAGCTTTCTTCGCTTTCCAAATCTACTATTCGCCTACAATGCTTTAATCTGTTTTTGCTATCGAGTTGTGTGTTTCTATATATTTTGTTTGGGCCGTATCACTGCCTTCCAAACAAGGTGGGTTCCTCGGTCTAATACACAATTTGGAAAGAAGAACCGTTTGCTGTCCTTGCTGTGGCAAGGCCACCGTTATTTTATGAGGCGGTCTGGAATCGGAAAGGCTTTGTTGAAATACGACCGAATATACCCCCGAGCTCCAAATATTCTAACAGACACGGTCCGCATAACATCCTGTATGAGGGAGGCTATCAGTTCTTAGTTACAGACATTCCCCGCTCTACTGTCCAAAGAACTCAGATAAATAGAAGGGCGGTATGGAGCTTGAAGCAGCAAAACAAAACTATTCAGGCATCATTGAGACTTCACTTCCATTAAATTGTTAAAACATGCAAATTTAAACATATTTTACCACCATTTTAAATTTTAAATTTATGTATCATTTTATTAAGCTTCTTTATCAATATAATGGAAGTAGAGACATAAATTAAATAAATAATTTTAATTAAATGTGATGTACGCTTAAAGTGCAACGATATCATAGAGGAGTTTTTTCTATAAAAAGTAATAACAAAATGATATGGCAGAAGTGATACAGCGAACGACAGAAGAAGAGCAATATAGCTTCAATTGCCCTAAAAGAACAGCAGCAATAGGGCCAATATTTGCTTCAATAACAAGAACGCATTATTCACATTGCTGCGTGTCAGAGGTAAAATTACAAGTATTTATACACGTAGAATATTAAATACCCACGTTGATTGTAAAAAGCAAATCAGAGTACACTTCGGGATGGAAACAAAAAAAGCTGACTTAAAATTGGATATTTTTCGCATTCCTGGGTTGTTAAAAATTATATCATGATTAAAATACCAAAGCACTTGAGTTCGTTTTTCAATCCAAAAAAAAAAAAAAAGATGTCCGAAGAGTACCTTTCCTCTGCTTCTCAAAGAGAAATATAATTTTCTCAAAATCATTTCAAACATTTGTTGTGTGTAATATATCTATAAACGAAATAAATAATATTCAGAAAGAGATAGCTTAACGAAAAAAAAAAAAAATCATAGAAAAAGATCAACTCATCTCTTAATAGCCCAGATCATACTATCCGATGCCGTATCCAACTATAACATACATACATGACATCAGGTAAAAACATATCACTATATGTTAAATAATATATGTGTTCCAATCAGACCGTTATTGGTAACGCAATCAACTTTTTCAGAGTAGATCAGATCACTTAGAACAAATCACGCGACATCACATTATCAGATCATATAATATTGTAACGAATTTACTGCAAATCCTCTTATTTGCAACCTTCTGCTAAGTTCGAATCACTAAACTGTTGAATAAATAACTCCAATATTTAATAATGCAAAATGGCCTTTATTAAAGTACTTCACAATAAATAACTCTACTATTGCCCGACAGATAGCGTGCTTAGTCGAAACTGATTCCAGCGCCTCTATCTGTCGCTGCCTTTTATACTTTTTGATTTCCTCGTTCGCATCTTCTAGGCGCTTCCATTTCCAGAATCTACTAGTTGGCCATCAGCTATCAAATTTCTCAGCTGTAACTACAATTGCACGATTTTAGCTTCTCTCATTGCATACTTTCGGGAGTATCTCAGATATATGCATGTGGTTGTGCGTTGCTTATCAGTTGCGTATACGTACATATATGTAGACATAATGATTGATTCGTTTATGTAGATACATAATGATTGATTTATGGATGTGCATACAAGGCGCTGCTTAGCATCGGCTTAGAGATGGCAGTACCCCTTAGTGTTGCTAATATTCGTGATATTGCTTCATTACATTATTTCAAGTCACATCCAGTTATACCAAATAAGGATTTTACGATCCATATTAAGTAAGATACAATCAAATCGGATCAGACACATGTTGCAGAAATAAAGTAAAATTAAACTGACATATGCTTGATTTACAATAGGTAAAATTTAGAGGCAAACCTTGTAATTTCAAGTAAAAGGCCTTATCATGCGACGTTAAATGCGCTTGACGTTAATTTTGAATATGAAGTGATAATTGAATTTAAAAAGGAGGTAAATTTTTGACACGCGCTGCTTCATCAACTTCAAGTCAATTATTTAACGTAATGAGGTGCCATAGTCTAGAATAGGCAGATGCACGCCACAGGGGGTGTTATATCTCCTCTATTCTAGGTTGTGATAATAATCGAGCTTTTGGCGGAGCTAGAAAGCAGTGGCTGCGAGTGGGGGCGTACATGTGTGGATAGCTTGGAAATTATTGTCAACTGTAATTGAGCAATATTCTGCGGGCCTATTTAGACACGGTGATTTGGTGGGTTAAGGCATGTGGACCCAGAATTAATCGTGGAATAGCAGAGCTAGTTCCTCTTTCGAGGAGATAAAAGGACCCTGCTTTCAAAATATCCTCGATTGTGGAAATGCCCTTGATACTTTCTGATAGCGTCAGGTATCTGTAGATTATATTGGACAGCAACTGCGAAAGATAGGGCTAGGAAGGCCTCGGTTGCCTGGTACTGCTGCAGGGGGGTCATCGAGTACACCCGGAGACTTTCGCTAAGGAAAGTACACTTGTTTTGTGAAATGGTAGTCAAGACGATCTTGCTTTAGCGGGAAAAGGTGTGGAGGGATGCATTTCATACGGCAAGTGTTAAAAAAAATGATAGTATCAGTAAAACTTACAGCTCTAATTGGTAACAGCGGCGCTCTAAGACCCACATCTACATTGGTATTGAATGTCATACTGAACATGCAAGCGGTTTATATTGCGGAGAAGATGGCTTCGGCGAGATCACTAATCGGGCTTCGTGACATGGGCTATGGGCTTTCTCATCTAGGCTATTGCAGGCTATTGTGCGCCAACAACTGCCCTTGTGTTTATTTCAGAACAGGCAAGCTTCAGTGTAGCCAGCCCTTTGTCAGAGAAGTGGGGAAAGCAATTTATATGTGGCAGTGGTCTAGTTACCTGATTTTAGGATGGGTAAAAAATAGACGGGAAGATTGGCCTACGAGTTTTCTGTCAGGACCTTGATGTAAGCCGCAACTAAAGGTATGTGATGCTGCAGTGCTACTTCGGTTAGAAAATTCAACATCTACTACCATAGCCCACGAGGTATGTAAGCCTTAAGTTCAACAGCTGTGCGATCGCGGTTGTGTCGAACTATTTTAATATTTATATTCTTTGAGTACCTAATAAAGAGCACCACTGGCCTCCTGTAATTTCCTTCTTTAACAGATGGGCCACAGCTCAGCTAGGCAATGAGCAAATCTTGATTTCCGGGATTTTGCAGTAGGTAAGCGAAAAATTTTCGGTATCGGTTCACTAGGATCTCCGGTTTTATTCGAAGCTGCATCGTTGCCGCACAACGGTTTTCATAACAACTAAAGATTAAGTAATCGTTGCCGTATGTGGTATCACAACAAACTTTCATGTTGTCCAAGTGAGTTTCCTTTGGCAAAGTGGCTACCACCCAATCTTAAGGCAAACGTGTGAGCAAAAATCAGCTATTTTGTTGGTTTTAGGGTATTCACAATAGATTTTTGGGATTTGCTCTACAAACTATTCACAATTATCGATTTAAATGGGAGCTGGTAACTCTGTGTTGGTGAAAACTGCCGTATGTGGTATCACAACAAACTTTCATGTTGTCCAAGTGAGTTTCCTTTGGCAAAGTGGCTACCACCCAATCTTAAGGCAAACGTGTGAGCAAAAATCAGCTATTTTGTTGGTTTTAGGGTATTCACAATAGATTTTTGGGATTTGCTCTACAAACTATTCACAATTATCGATTTAAATGGGAGCTGGTAACTCTGTGTTGGTGAAAACGAAAATATCAAATGAGGCTATCTGATGCTGATTTTTACTTATTTGCTTACTTACTTACTTACTTAATAGGCGCTTAACCGTCTAAACGGTTATGGCCGTCCAACAAGGCGCGCCAGTCGCTCCTTCGCTCCGCCAACCGGCGCCAATTGGTCACACCAAGGGACCTTAAATCGTTTTCCACCTGGTCCTTCAAACGGAGTGGGGCCGCCCTCTACCTCTGCTTCCATAGGCGTGTTCCGATAGAAACACTTTCTTGGCCGAAGCATCATCTTTCATTCGCATAACATGGCCTAGCCAGCGCAGCAGTTGCGTTTTAATTCGCTGGACTATGTTGATGTCTGCGTAAAGCTCGTACAGCTCATCATTAAATCTTCTTCGGTACTCGCCATCGCCAACGCGTAGAGGTCCATAAATCTTTCAAAGAACATTTCTCTCGAACACTCCCAGAGCCGCTTTATCTGCTGTAGTCATGGTCCATGCTTCCGCCCCATATAGCAGGACGGGTACGATAAGTGACTTGTAGAGTATGATTTTCGTTCGCCAAGAGAGGACTTAACTTTTCAATTGCCTACCTAGTCCAAAGTAGCATTTATTGGCAAGATTGATTCTTCGCCGGATTTCAGTGCTTATGTTGTTGCTAGTGTTGATGCTGGTTCCCAAATAAACGAAGTCTTTTACTATTTCCAAATTATGGGTGTCAGTCTCTTCTTCGCTTGGTAAACTCGCGCCAATTGGTTAAACCAAAGGAATTTAAATCAATTTCCCCCTGGTCCGTCCAGCCGACTGGAGGTCTCCATCTTTCTCTGCTTCGATTGGTGGGTTCCGATTAATACTTTCTGAGCTGGAGCGTAATATTTCATTTGCATAACAAGGCCTAGCCAGCGTAGCCGCTGCGTTTTAATCCACTGGACTATGTTATGTCTGCATAAACTCGTAGAGCTCATCAACAAATCTTCTTCGTTACACGCCGTCGCCAATTCGTAGAGGTCCGTAAATCTTTCGAAGAAATTTTCCCTCCAACACTCCCAGAGCCGCTTCATCTAATGTTGTCAAGGTCCATTCTTCTGCACTATATAGCAGGGCGGGTACAATAAGTGACTTGTAGAGCATGACTTTGTTTGTCTACCTAGTCCAAAAAAGATTTAATTGTCAAGAGTGGTTCTTCCCTTGATTTCAAAGGTAATGATTCCCAAATAAACGAAGTGTTTTACTATTTCGAAATTATGGCTACCAACAATGGCGTGGTGGCTGAATCTTCGCTCGATAACAGAAGGTACTTCGTCCTGTCCTCATTCACTATCTAACCCATCTTTTCCGCTTCCTGTCCCAGTTTGTATTAAGCAGAACTTACGGTGCGGGATTTCAGGCCGATGATATCGATGCTAACGGTTAAGTTTTGCAGCTAGTATAATTTTCTCCAGCATCAAATTAAAGAAATCGCACGATAGGGGGTCACCCTGTCTGAAACCTCGTTTAGATTCGAACGGCTCGGAGAGGTCCTTCCCAATTCTGACTGAGCTGATGCGTGTTGATCAACGTCATTTTGCACAGCCGAATAAGTTTTGCAGGGAAACCAAATTCAGACATAGCGGCATATAGGCAGCTCCTTTTCGTGCTGTAGAAGGCGGCTTTAAAGTCGACGAAGAGGTGATGTGTGTCGATTCTCTGTTCACGGGTTTTTTCCAAGATTTGGCGAATTGTGAAAATCTGGTCGATGGTAGATTTACCAGGTCTGAAGCCGCACTGATACGGTCCAATCAGCCGGTTAACTGTGGGCTACAATCTTTCGCACAATACACTTGAACGATTTTTACCCTCCTGTTAAATTTTAACTCAACTATAGATGGTGAACGACGCTTAGTCTGTTTGATCTTGTAATTTTTTTCAAGCTAATAGTAAAATATAAAATTATGGTACTCTCTAAATAATTAGGAGATTGTGCCGACGTCTTCAGGTGCGTCACAAATGTTAAATTAGGCACACAAGAAGGGCGGGTATTATGTAAACTGATATACAAATAGAACTTGCAATCGGGTTGCATTTTTCTCCATTAACAGCTTTCAGGATGAAGATGCTCAGTGTTAATTATAGCTGAGATTGAACATGACATTCGAGTATAACAGTGGGTGCAAAATATTTATCTACAACAGGAAATGCGCTTGCGGGGCAGATGTAATTAACAAAGTAGCAAGAAATCCAATAAATGAAGTATAAACAGCAAACTAATTATTGTCAATGTAGGAGCAATAGTCTTGCATATACGTACATATAAAAACAATAGTATATATCACTATATATAAAATAAACTTCGTAAATAAAAAAAAAAACAAGTAAGGGTGTCTATTTTTTGGTGTAACCGAATATTATATACTCAGCTTGAGCTTAAATTTCACAGTTAATTTCAAATAAATTACTTTTCGACATAACACGTGGCACCGCCCATTTAAAAAAAGAGTATTCAATTACCTCTTACAATAAAACGTGGTAAGTGAAATATCATTGATACAATACTGTTGCGAATATTAATAGTTTTATACATCACTATGGTCATACCAAATAAATGCCCAACAAAAAAAAGCAAGCAGCCACACCTATGTACATGAACACACTAAAGCAAGCAGCCACACATACACATAACCAGCACCTTGAAGCAGAGAGAGCAGCAGATAAGAGTGAAGAAGACAGAGAAATAATCACACATCACGTTATCATCAGCTAACAGCAGAAGTTGCTACTCATACATACACACGCATATAGCTAAATAACCAAGTATGCGAAACAACTGTTCCAGAAGAAATGTTCGTGAAAAGTTTAGACCTTAGAAGAAATATGCGAACGAGGCATCAGAGAGTATAAAAGCAGCGCAAGATGAGGAATAACGAATCAGTTTGAACACGCTTTCAGTGAAGCACGCTAGTAATTAATTTGTGAAGTACTATTTCCAAAGTAGTCTAAATAAAGACCATTCTGCAATACTGAATATTGGAGTTATTTATTGGAGAGTTAAGCGATTCGAACGTTAGCAGAAGGTGCATAATTATCAGGAACTCCTCAAAATTCGTTACAAAACTTCTTTTTCACTAAGATATGGCATATTATTCTAGTATAAGATACTTTTGAATTTCTTTTATATAAAAGTGGCCGTGGTCTTTAATCGATTCCGTCCATTCTAACTAGAAATATTTTCTACCATAAGGAAATATGTTTAACCAATTTTATTACGATATGTTAATTTTTCTTCGAGTTATGGCTCCTGAAACATAGAAAATTGCTTAGTCATAAAAGGCGCGGTGCCACGCTCATTTTCAAAAATTTGAAATTTTCCCAATTCTTGTTATAATTCCACTTGGGAAAAGAAATCTAATTGATATAAAGCTCTTGTTTGCAAAGATATAGCTTGCTTTATTCGTCGACGACCCGTTTAAAAATCTTTTATATAAAAGTGAGCGTGATCTTTAACTGATTTCGTAAATTTTTCTTCGAAGCATCTCTTATAGTAAAGGCAAGCACTCTGCTGAGTTAAGTTATCTGTAAAATTAATTTTATCATAAGTAGGCGTTGCCACGCCCATATTTCAAAATTGCTTGGAATTTATATTTTGCGTCATAAGGCCAATGCACCTGCCAAATTTCATTAGCTTAACGGTATTCGCTTTTGAATTATCTCACTTTTTCCATTTTTCTAAATTTTCGGTATCGAAAAAGTGGGCGTGGTTTTCGTCCGACTTCATTCATTTTCAATACCAATTTATTCTGGGTCCAGATTAGCCCGTATTCTGAATTCGTTGAAGATATCTCAATATTTGTTCAAGCGTTAATGGATGGACTGACGGACGGATGGACGAACGGCCATGGCTTAATCAAATTTTTTTTCGATACTGATTATTTTGATATATGGCAGCCTACATCTATGTCGATTCCTTTATACCTGTACGACCCACCGTTATCCAATCAAAGTTATAATACCCTGTGTACAATTACATCTGGGTATAAAACAAAAATTTAACCAGCGACATAGCTTACCTTACTTACCTTACAACCACTCAACCAAGGCAAGCTCCCAAACAACATTTGGATTGTTTAAACGTTTAATGTCGTACTTTTATTCGATTATTGGTTTTAACTTAATTTTATTGTTATAGTAATGGATGATCGCTTTTCATAGCAACATGGTGAGTTGCTAACAGCATTGAGTTCTTGGTCAGTGTTACAAACATACTATAAATGTATTTTGATTGTATAAGGATGTATGTGTTCTGATGATGTTGGCGGAACTGCTGTTGATGAGTTTGCTTCTCTTCTTTACTGCTGCAACGCAATTATTAGGAAAACGACTTTGCCAAGCCATTATTGGATTTAATGTGTTACTTTATTTATGCTTACACCGATTTCTTTTTAATTTTCCTTTAACAATCATATAAAATCTTATTATGAAAAAAAAGAATGACAGCTTCTGCAGATTTGAGATAGAAAATGTAAATTTTCATTCAATTCGTATAATACTTAGAAACTGCTGTTGTACTTACATTAATTGAAAACAACCAAAGTATGTATTTTCCGCTGAAAAAAAAAAATCACTTTAACAATTATAACACAGATTGTGGTAGATTTTGTTATAGATCATTGAGTGCATTGTCATTTTTCATTTAATTGGGATAGAAAAATAAAATTGTATTTTCATCTTTTTCTTGTTTATTTGCTAATGAGCAGGTAAGGGAGTCCTGTAAGAACAAAAGCGGCGACCTTGTATTCGATGTCCAGAGAGTGTTTCGATTATGGAGGGAATATTTCTCTGTTCTGCTTAATGAAGGCAGCGATGTGCCGCACAGGGATGATGAAGTCACAGTACCAATAACCAGATTAAAAACCAACAAGATAGCGGGCGCTGATGGATTGCCTGCGGAACTATTCAAATAAGGCGGCGAGGAGTTGGTATGGCGAATGCAACAGATTCTTTGCAAAATATTATAATGAATTTTAGGGGGATTCCGATTATTCTTCACCATCTGCTGCGTTCGAAACGCTGAACTGTCGAATAAAGAACTCAAATAATGAGTATTGCAAAATGGTCTTTATTTAGATTTCTTTGGTAGTAGTACTTCACAATCACAATTATTCTTCACTAATAGAGTGTTTAAATCAAACTGATTCTGATATCTCAGCTTGCGCTGCTTTTATACTCTCGGTTACCTCGTTCGCCCATTTCTCTCTAAGGTCTAGACGTTTCACGAACATGCCTTCTAGAACTGTTGTATCTCATGCTTGGTTATTTATTTTATATGTGTGTGTATGTGTGAGTAACAATTTCTGCTCTTAGCTGCCGGCTACGTATATGTATGTGAAATAATTTCTCCGCTTCAAGTTGCTGGTTATGTGTATGGAATATTTTTTGTTGCCTTGTACAGAACTTTAATGTGTACATGTACATAAGTGTGGCTGTTCGCTGTTTTTGTTGTTGTCATTATTTACTAACAGCATAGTGATATTAATATTCGCCACAATATGTTCAGCCGAGTGCATATCCGAAGATTGGAATCTGAGTGTACTTTGTCCAGTTCACCAGGAAGGGGATTCTTCAAACTGCGCCAACTATCTCGGTATCAGCCTTCTTAATATCGCGTATAAGCTGATTGGACCTTATAAGTGCGACTCCAAACCTGGTAAATCTATCATCGACCACCAGATTTCCACAATGCCTACAATTTTGGAAAAACCCGCATAAAAAGAATTACGACACCACCTCTTTGTCGATTTTAAAGCCGCCTTCGACAGCACGAAAAGGAGTTGCTTGTATACTGTTATGGCTGAGTTTGGTTTCCCCGCAAAACTTATACCGCTTTGCAAAATGACGTTGAGCAACACCATCAGCTCAGTCAAAATTGGAAAGAACCTTTCTGACCCGTTCCAAATTAAACGAGGTTTCAGACAGAGTGACAACCCCCCTTACATGCAACTCCTTTAATTTGATACTGGAGAAAATTATACTAGCTGCAAAACTTAACTGTTCCAGAAACAATACTCTGTAAAAGTGTGAAATTACTGGCGTATGCTGACGGCATCGATATAATCGACCTGAAATCACGCACCGTAAGTTCTGCTTAATACAAAATGGCAAACGAGGAGGAAAATGTGGATAAGATAGTGAATGAGGACAGCACGAAGTACCTTCTGTTATCGATCAAAGAGTCAGTCCATATGCGCCTAGGTAACCACTAAATTGTTGGCAGCCATAATTTCGAAATAGTAAAATACTTCGTTTATATGGAAATCATTACCTTTGAAATCAAGGGAAGAACCACTCTTGACAATTAAATCTTTTTTGGACAAGGTAGACAAACGAAGTCATGCTCTACCAGTCACCCATTACACCCGTCCTGCAATATAGTGCTGAATAATGGACCTTGACAACATCAGATGAAGGAGCTCTGGGAGTGTTGGAGGGAACAGTTTTTCGAAAGATTTACGGACCTCTACGCATTGGCGACGGCGTGTACCGAAGAAGATTTGTTGATGAACTGTACGAGTTTATGCAGACATCAACATATTCCAGTGAATTAAAGCGCAGCGGCTACGCTGGCTCGGTCATGTTATGCAAATGAAAAATGACAATCCGGCTTAGAAAGTATTAATCGGAACCCGCCAATCGAAGCAGGGTAAGAGGGAGACCTCCAGTCAGCTGGACCGACCAGGGAGAAATCGATTAAATTCCTTTGATGTAACCAATTGGCGCAAGTTTGCCAAGCGAAAAAGAGACTGACACCCCTTGTTGGAAGGCTATAAACGTTTAAATAGTTAAGCGCAAAATAAGTAAGTAAGTAAGGTTCGGATTAAGAGTGTGAAGGCCCGGGCTCCGTTTTTTGAAGACATAATCATGAAAAATAAAATGATTTGCGATATTTTTGAGGTGCTTCCGCAATATATGTCTATCTTAGCTCAGAAAGATTAAGTTAATTAGTCGCTTTTCCCCCACACATGTACGAAGTGGATATCTAACAACTTCACTTCGAATGATCTTTTTTTGGATTAACTCGATTTCAAAAGTGTCTGTCAACCAAATCTCTCGAACGTGTTTCCACAAGCGTTTAAGGCTTCAATTCGGTTTCTTCTGATTACATGAGCATCAGTTCACCAATAAAATTTATTCTCCCAGAAACTTGCTTGTAAGATGCAATTTTGTTTCCAAGTGCATCTATTTACTCATCATTTCGTGTGGAATACATTTTTGTTGGGTAAAAATCGAATTTTCACAACCAGTGAGTAGTACCACTCAAACGTTTATGACTGTGAGGTACTTTGAGTTGCTCATTAATATATCGCATCTCATCGATTGATCCGGTCCTGCGAATGAGATGTTCTTGTTTTGATTTTAATAAATGCCAAGTTTGCTTTTCATTTTTGTTGCTTAATTTTATTTGTGTTTGTCTTGTGATTTTTATACTCAGTTGAGCAGAGTTCACAGAGTATATTAAGTTTGATTGGATAACCGTTGGTTGTACATATATAAAGTAATCGAGATAGATATAGACTTCCATATATCAAAATAATCAGGATCGAAAAAAAAATTGAGCCATGTCCGTCCGTCCGTCCGTTAACACGATAACTTGAATAAATTTTGAGGAATCTTGATGAAATTTGGTACGTGGGTTCATGAGCACTCAACTCAGATAGCTATTTAAAATGAACGATATCGGACTATAACCACGCCCACTTTTTCGATATCGAAAATTTCGAACAACCGAAAAAGTGCAATAATGCATTACAAAAGAC
The DNA here is from genome assembly GCF_040869045.1 of Eurosta solidaginis. Taxonomy (NCBI): domain Eukaryota; kingdom Metazoa; phylum Arthropoda; class Insecta; order Diptera; family Tephritidae; genus Eurosta; species Eurosta solidaginis. The sequence continues at coordinate 201,296,890 of NC_090323.1, read as the reverse complement.
AGATAAAGCGATGAAACTTGGTAGGTAAGTTGTACAGAATAGAAAATTAGTAAAATTTTGAACAACGGGCGTGGCACCGCCCACTTTGAAAAGAAGGTAATTTAAAATTTTGCAAGCTGTAATTTGGCAGTCGTTGAAGATATCATGATGAAATTTGGCAGGAACGTTACTCCTATTACTATATGTGGGTTTAATAAAAATTAGCAAAATCGGAGGACCACGCCCACTTTTAAAAAAATTTTTTAAAAGTAAATTTTTAACAAAAAATTTAATATCTTTACAGTATATAAGTAAATTATGTCAACATTCAACTCCAGTAATGATATGGTGCAACAAAATACAAAAATAAAAGAAAATTTCAAAATGGGCGTGGCTCCGTCCTTTTTCATTTAATTTATCTAGGATACTTTTAATGCCATAAGTCGAACAAAAATTTACCAATCCTTTTGAAATTTGGTAGAGGCATAGCTTTTATGACGTTAACTGTTTTCCGTAAAAATGGGCGAAATAGGTTGAAGCCACGCCCAGTTTTTATACACAGTCGTCCGTCTGTCCTTCCGCATGACCGTTAACACGATAACTTGAGCAAACATCGACATGTCTTTACTGAACTTAGTTCACGTACTTATCTGAACTCACTTTATCTTGGTATAAAAAATGAACGAAATCCGACTATGACCACGCCCACTTTTTCGATATCGAAAATTACGAAAAATGAAAAAAATGCCATAATTCTATACCAAATACGAAAAAAGGGATGAAGCATGGTAATTGGATTTGTTTATTGACGCGAAATATAACTTTAGTAACACTTTGTAAAATGGCTGTGACACCTACCATATTAAGTAGAAGAAAATGAAAAAGTTCTGCAGGACGAAATAAAAAACCCTTGAAATCTTGGCAGGTATAATATATATAAATAAATTAGCGGTATCCAACAGATGATGTTCTGGGTCACCCTGGTCCACATTTTGGTCGATATCTGGAAAACGCCTTCACATATACAACTACCACCACTCCCTTTTAAAACTCTCATTAATACCTTTAATTTGATACCAAACATTCTAGAGTCACCCCTGGTCCACCTTTATGGCGATATTTCGAAAAAGCGTTCACCTATACAACTACCACCACTCCCTTTTAAAACCCTCATTAATACCTTTAATTTGATACCCATGTCGTACAAACAAATCCTACGGTCACCCCTGGTCCACCGTTATGGCGATATCTCGAAACGGCGTTCACCTATGGAACTAAGGATCACTCCCTTTTAAAATACTCATTCACACCTTTCTTTTGATACCCATATCGTAAAAACAAATTCTAGAGTCAACCCTGATCCATCTTTATGGCGATATCCCTAAATGGCGTCCACCTATAGAACTATGGCCCACTCCCTCTTAAAATACTTTTTAATACCTTCCATTTGATACACATGTCATACAAACACATTCCAGGGTTTCCCTCGGTTCATTTTCCTACATGGTTATTTTCCCTTATGTTGTCACCATAGCTCTCAACTGAGTATGTAATGTTCGGTTATACCCGAACTTAACCTTCCTTACTTGTTTAAATTGTAGTTTTGCATGTTTAACAATCAACAATTTCTTCATCACCGACCTTCCTTCATATACTTTGGTATACAATGTACAATAGGGTGGTCCTAAATAATATCAAATCTTCAAATATTGGACTTTAAATTAACAAGTGATATCTTCAACTATAATTTTATTGATTTAGTCGGTTCGATAAAAAATAACTTTAATTAATTTAGTCCCCAAAGGAGAATTAGAAATTTGACCTTTATGCTATACCTCATAAGCGTCTTCAATCTTGACCAACATTGTTATATGTTTGATCTGATATTACCATTTAAATTTGGAGACTGAAAAAATGGTAATGATTATTAAGCACCACCCTTATAAACATATAAACATTTTTCAAGCTACAGCATAATTTATTTAGTTTTGTATGAATAATAAAGTGAGTTTATACAGATTGCAACTTTCGTACGCTTAGCTCTACAATAGTGCAGAATTAAGTGCAACATTTTGTACACTGCGCCCAACATTGCAACGAACTAATGCAAACTTTGCGTTATAGCGGTAAGAAGTTTGATTGTGTGAGTCGTAAATCAAATACCCGTAGTTTAATCGGCTAACGAATTGGCTTGTGGAGAGAGTTGTCGGTTTCAATATAGACTAAGCACCTTACACCTGTACAAGTAAGTGCTTATAATAATTAGTTTGATTATTTTTTATATCTTTGATATCTTTTACGAATATCTAATCAAGTGACTGAGCGAGATTTCATGCCAACTTTTAAAGTGCAAATGTGGCTGTCGATTAGAATGTGACGTAGCCGTTGGATTGCCAGACCATTCAATACTTTTCGTACATACGTAGATATATCAACCCTGTCAAATACAACTCTGAATGCGACTGAGCCATTTGAATGAAAACAGTCAGTTGAACTCAGAGAAAGCACCAATTCGATAACGTGGTAATGCGCTAATGCATTTAAATGTCATAAATTCATAAATATATACAATTAACAGTCTCACTTTATTTCAACTATTCTTGTTAATAAATATTGTTAGCCACGAAGGCATTTTAAATACAGTGTTTTTCTTAATAAGGACTAACTTGACGACTTTTAAGTTTACCGAATTGCTTTCTGCGTTAGTGAGACAAATTTAACACGCATTTGTAATAAATCGTCATTGTTGAATACATTTCGACCAACACTTCATCATATTTCGCTTTGTAAAAGAAGAAAAAAATATCTGCTGTAGGAGCAGCTAACAGGAATCATCGTGATTTGATCGCAGTCAGCGTACTCACATATGTACATGTCACCATCAGTTGCTTCAGTAGCAGCATCAGTAAGTCTCGCTTAAGTTGCAACAACGCCGAATTTCAGTGAATTCGTAAAGCGCCAAATACACGACACGAACATTTCCGCGAACATTCCGCAATCTTGTTCGCAGCTTTGGCCATACACCATACCAACTTTTGGCCGAACATTAGTTCTCTTTCAGACAGCGATGAATACGGACAACAATTGTGCTGCAGCAATATTGCTCGCTGTAGCAATTAAGCGTAAAAAAAAGAGAGAAGATCGCAAAAAAAGAATTTGGTGCAAAGAATGGTTTAATGTTCGTATGAGCAAGGCAACATTTGACCAACTTTTACAAAAAATTTTGCCATAATCATTATTCTTTTTAATTCTATTACAATAATCTTTGCTTTTTACTTGCCACAATGATGGCAAAGATTTATACATTTCAATAAATTCACTCAGAAATTTTTTATTGTCCATTTTACCTTTCCGCGCACGTCTGTTCTGTTCAGAAATTACTACGATTATGAGCTATTTCGCCATACACGCACCAACAGTTCGCGCAGATGTTCGCCAAAAATTAAAATATTTTGATTTTTGGCGAACATTTGCGCGAACTGGCAAACACCACCATACACGACAGAAAAGGTCGCAGAAACATGACATAACGGGAATGTTCGCGGAAATGTTCGTGTCGTGTATTTGGCGCTTAAGCATACAAATATAAGCTGCGATTGCCGTCAGCAGAGTAAACAGTGGATTCTGCCTGCGTCAACTTCAGTAGCAGTCGATGTGCGCAACTTTCGCAGTTTAAAGAGTTTCAGTGAACTTGTCAGTTGAATTCTTAGTCGCCGTCAAATACACAAATTATTTGTTGCCATAAATAGTATAGTCGTCTGGTTCACACTTATTATATAAGTTTCCGAATATAATTGACAGCCATCTTGAACAAATTTTGGATTTCTCCAATCAAGTTCAGAACATTGTCGCCTTTTTAAAATCATCTCATTATGAACAACATTTGTATAACCCAATGCTTCTGGAGGAACTACTCCTCAAGCTGCCAGCTTCCAAACAGTTTGAGTGGTATCGGTGTGTAGCCGGTGCATCATCACATCCAAGCCTACAGACATTCGCCGATTGGTTGAGGGATATTGCTAAAGTTGTAAGCCTCATGCCATCGATGTTTACGTTTTCACTACGTGCAGGTCAGCCAAAATCATCAGCGAATAGCTGTCAAGGAATGCAATTATCGTCCAGCCGTCCAATGACAAATTCTTCACGTAGAGTGTTATACAGTAATGAGTCAGATCTTGATGAACAACAACAGTGGTCACAGTACTGCATAAAATGCAAAGAATCCCACAAATTAGTTGAATGTCCAGAATTTAAGGCACTTATTTTGAATAACAAATGGAAGTTAGTAAAGGACAACCGTTTGTGCTTTGGTTGCCTTCAAAGAGGTCATGGCTTGAGTGAATGTCGATCCAGGCGTGAGCGTGGACTGGAGGAGTGCAAGCGTATGTACCATCCTCTCGTGCATCAACTGATTATTTCTGATACGCAGGTCGAGTCAATGACAACTTCAGTTAACAACAATGATAAACATCTTTTGAATTGCCGCGATAACCAACATGGTGAGTGTTTATTCAAAATATTGCCAGTAATTCTTACATGTCCCAAAGAAAATATAGCAGTATATGCCATGTTTGATGAGCGTTCAGCGATAACGCTGCTCGAAGAAAATATCGCCAACAGTCTGGGTATAAAGGTCGTAATCTACCGCTCACTTTGCAGTGGTACAATAACAAACAAATAACAGAGCAAGCACGGGTAGTGAACTTGCAAATACAAGTGCTGGGACAAGACGCTTCATTTCAGTTAAAAAAATGTGCACACAATTAAGCAGTTAGATCTGCCAACACAGACATTTGATCGAAACCTTTACAGCCAGCTTCGTAATTTGCTGATGCCCAATTACATAACCGTCAAACGAACTTTGTTAATCGGTTTAGATAACATCATCACTTAATCGTAGCTAATTATATATTTGAACCCTAATGGGCCAATAGCAGTGAATACTAAGATGGGCTGGGTTGCTTATGGGCCAACACATCCCATGGAGCTTCCAAGTACTAAATTCCTTCATGTTCGTAAACCATTCGCGACTCAACAGCTGCATAAATTAGTTGAAGAATATTTCAGTTTGGACAGCCTAGTAGTGAAGAGTCCAGCTGTGCCGCTTGAGAGCAACGATGATCTAAGAGCAAGGAGGATTCTGGAGGAGACGACGAAATACATTGATAAGAGTTACGAAGTAGGTTTATTATGGCGTAAAGATAACATTAAGTTGCCACAAAGCTACGAAATGGCCAAGCGTAAACTCATAAAGGTGGAAAACAAAATGGCTAAAGATAAAAAATATGCCGAAAGCTACATTGCTGAGATGAACAAATACATATAAAAGGGATACGCTCAGCTACTAACGATCGAAGAGCTGGGAGCTGAAGGTCCGTTAACTTGGTATTTGCCACATTTTGGGGTGGTAAATTCACACAAGCCACATAAGCTGCGAATAGTATTTGATGCTGCAGTATCCACATCGAATGTGTCATTGAACTCAGTACTACTGCAGGGGCCAGAGCATGCTCAGCCGTTAATGGCCATTATGTTCCAATTTCGTCAACGTCAATTCGTTGTAGCTGGCGACATACAAGAAATGTTCTCACCGGTAAAGATCCGTATTGAGGATAGACAATCGAACCGCTTTCTGGGGCGAAATAGCGACCAGTCTCAACCGATCCAAGTGTATGTCATGCCGTCAATGATATTCGGTGCTGCATGTTCGCCTTGTTGTGCCGAATACATAAAAACCTCAACGCCAATAGTTTCAAAGAAGAGATGCCCCGAGGTGCAAAAGCTATAGTAGAAAGTACGTATGTGGATGATCTCGTCGCCAGCTTCGATCATACACAAGAAGCCGAAAAGGTAGTCAAGGAAGCTCTCTTAATAAATGCGGCCGCTGGATTCCATTTGCGTAACTTCATCTCAAACTGCAAGAAGCTTCAGTGTGAACTAAACCAGGGAGCCATAATAACATCCGATGTAGTGGCCATGGAGCGTCAGCCCACAACCGATAAAGTCTTAGGTATGTATTGGAATTCCAGAGATGATGTTTTCGAGTTTTATTTCAGATTCCACAAGATACCGCACGAGGTTATCGATTGCAGTCGGCCGCCAATGAAACGTGAATTAATGGGGTTAGCTATGGCCATTTACGATCCGTTCGGTTTTCTGGCCAACATTACCGTCGGGGTCAAGCTCATTTTGCAAGATACATGGAAACAACAAATAGACTGGGATGAACAATTGCCAGCCAGTCTCAACATAAAATGGGTTGCATGGTGGAAATCGTTCCAAGAGATCAAGTATTTTTCAGTTCCAAGATGCTATTCGCATACTCCACCGCTGAGAAATTGCAACTACACATATTCGTAGATGCCAGTGAAGCCGCTTAGGCTGCATACTGGTGATGGATCACTTTCACCGGAAGAACCACCACCAGAATAGCAGACTTACGATAAATGAAATGCGGCAACGATTCTGGATACCCAGGGCTCACTCCTTATTAGCTGCAGTGAAGAAGAGGTGTCCACTTAGGATCCGTGCTAATGCCAAAACAGCCGTGCCATTGAAGGGTCAGTTGCCACCTGACCGTCTGACGCCATATGTGCGACCCTTCTCTTACACGGGTGTGGATTATTGTGGTCCATTTCTAGTAGCTATTGGTCGCCGCCAGGAAAGGAGATGGGTAGCGTTGTTTACCTGCCTGACGACCAGAGCGTTGCATTTAGAGGTTGCTGTGGACTTATCCACAGATGCATTTATACTTTGTTTAAGAAATTTTGTGAATCGTCGTGGTATACTATTTCGCCTCAGAAGCGACAATGGCACTATCTTCATTGGAGCTCAACGTGAGATGAAGAATGACCGCCAGCTTTTTGATTTTGACAAGATCCAAAAGGAGGTGTCCAAAGTAGACATAGAATGGAATTTAACTGTCCAGCTAATTCCTCAGCTGGTGGCTGTTGGGAACGCCTTGTTCAATGTGTTAAAAGAATACTGCAGCTAGTACTTAAAGAAGAAGATCCACGTCTGGAAGCTTTCCGCAGCGTATTAGTAGAGGCGGAGAACATAATCAACAGCCGTCCTTTGTCCGACATTCCATTATCACCAAACAGCGAGGAGCCATTGACTCCCAATAATTTTTTGTTGGTATGTGTAAATTCAACCCAGACGCCATGTGAATGTAGAAATGTAGATCTGCTTTAGAAAGCAATGGAAATGTCACAGAATTTCAAAGACCGCTTCTGGAAGCGGTGGATTAATGAATATTTGCCTCAGTTGTTAACGCGTCAAAAATGGCAACAGGAGACCTCACCGTTGAAGCCAGGACAACTTGTTATGATCTGCGATCCGAGCTTGCCACGAAGTCAGTGGCGAACAGGTGGCGTTCTAGACGTCTTCACAGCTAAGGACGGACAAGTCAGTAGCTCTAACATACAGACTAGTCACGGTATCATAAAACGTCCGTCATCAAAGCTAGCCGCCTTAGAGTTTGTGAATCCCACAGAGAATTCACCAGGGGGTGGAATGTCGATTAGAATGTGACTCAGCCGTTGGATTGCCAGACCATTCAATACTTTTCGTACATAAGTAGACATATCAACCCTGTCAAATACAACTCTGAATGCAACTGAGCCATTTGAATGAAAACAGTCAGTTGAACTCAGAGAAAGCACCAATTCGATAAAGTGGTAATGCGCTAATGCATTAAATGTCATAAATTCATAAATATATAAAATAATAATGTTATTAAAAAATTTTATGGATATTTTTTGTTGTTCAGCAACAATTTTATTCTGCCAGGAAATTTCAAAAATTTTCATTTTACATTTTCAAACTCATCAAAAATCTCAAAGAAAACTCTTTCACACCAAAGCCATACAGTAGAATACCTTAACTACTCCCCCTTCTTAATATGAAATGTCCTCGTTTGAGTTAATAGGATTAATTCTACTATATGACTACAGCGTTTGAAATATCATAAGATATAATAACTTAAAATTCACAATTTAACAACAAGCATCCATTAAACAACATAATTAAATACAAGTAAATATTCAAAATTGATATTACAATCAAAAATAATATGAAAATTTAATAAAAAAAAAATGTAATATGTTTTTTCTCATCTTAGATTGCTTTTATGAATCTTTTTTCCTTCGATTAAAACTGATGTACCAAGGTCCTTTTCAATTACTTTTTCCACAAATATTTTATCAAATTTATTTCCTAGTCGCCTATTTCTCCTTACGAAAACTTTTTCCCCAGGTTCATATGATTTCATTGTTTTATCTTTATTGCATCTTTCTAAAGTCTCTTCCTGAACCTTAAATAATCTCTCCCGAACTTTACTTAATTCAATAGCCGAACAATTTTGAAAAATTTCAATTGGTTTAGAGTTTATTGTTGAAAGAATGCTATTATTATATTTATTTGTTGCCAACAAAACAAGGTCCACTGTCTCATTTAACTGCTGTTGCTCTTTAATACAGCGAGATATTTCCATTAATGTTGAGTGAAACCTCTCCACCTAACCATTGGTTTCACTGTGTAGTGTGGGAATGAAAAATTGCTCTATTGAAAAATTAACCCTTAACAAAGTTTATATAACATTTGACTGAAAAGCCTTTTCATTGTCTGAAACAATTATTTTCGTGTTTTTGAAAACTAATAAAATTTCAAGTAAAGCATCTTTTATATCCAAAGTAGATCGAGACGCAATTGGTTTAACAACAGCAAATTTTGAAAATTTATCTACGCAAGTTAAGAAAAACTGTTTATCTGTTATGAAAATATCAAGATGTAGGATTTCGCCAGGGTAATTTGGTATTGGAGTCCTCCCAATTACTAGGTTAGGGTGCTTTCGTTGATATTTATTCTCCAAACATAATTTACAGTTTGTAATAATTGATTTTAAAGTTTTTTTAATATCAGGAAAATAATAATCACTAATAATTTGCTTAAAATTCTCAAGTAAACAACGGTGGGCTCGATTATGTTCAGCAGTTATAACTTCAAGCTGATCATTTTTATTTGTCAAATCTATTAAAAGCAATTCAGTATGTCTAAATTTTATACCTGGAAATGAAGAAACTATACGATTTCGAACTTCCGCCAAAGTCTGTAGATCGCAGTGAATAGCATTAGTGCTACTAGGATTAACGACTTCTTTTAAACACAATAACAAATTTTCAACAGAATCAAAAACAATAGTATGGCGTATAAATTTGTTAAAAACAGCTTAAGAAGTTTTAATAAAAGATGGTCCTTTTGTTAATACAATTTGATTTCTAAATTGATTAACAGGGCACTTAACAATTTCAATTACATCTGTTGAAGATTCTTCACTATGCACTGTTTCCAAAGTAATGGTATGGTTATTAATATACTGTCTTGAAAGAGCATCAGCTACTTTGTTCTCTTTTCCAGGCTTATAATGAAATGTTGGAGAAAATTCTTCGATAAATGCACGCCATCTTTTTATTTTTGTATTTGGGTTTTTTTCCGAAATAGAGAATGTAAGTGGCTGATGGTCAGTAAATATCCTTAAATTTTTTGTACCATACAAATAATGTCTCAACGCTTTCAATGCCCACACAATTGCTAACATCTCACGTTCGTTTGTTGCATAGTTTTCCTCAGTGGAAGAAAGCGTTCGAGAAATCATTGTGATTGGTTTAATATTTTGAGATAATACCGCTTCTAATGCATTTGACGAAGCATCAGTTGTTAGCTCAAATGGACAATTAAAATCTGGATACTGTAAAAGTACACCTTCCCAAGCAAGTATGTTCTTAATTTTGTAAAAGCCAACTCTGCTTCACGATCAAAATTAATTTTCACATGTTTCGATTTATTTGCGTCAATATGGCCATGCAAAAATTTTGTTAATGGTTTCACTATTGAAGCATAATTTTTAACAAACCTGCGATAATGGCCAGCTAGCCCAAGAAAAGATCGCAACCCCCGTAATGTCTCCGGCATTTTATAGTTAATTATATCACGAACTTTATCAGGACAGGTTCGAATACCATTTTGTGAAACCATGAATCCTAAAAACTCAACATATGTCTTAAAAAATTTCGACTTATCTGACGATACCCTCATTCCTGATTGCTCCAACATTTTTAAAATTGTATCTACATCTCTTATGTGTGTACCTTCGTCGCGTGAAAAAATAATAATGTCGTCGATGTAAACGTGACATGTCTTACCTATTTCGTCGCGTAGAATATCATCAATTGCACGCTGAAAAATGCTTGGGGCGTTTTTCAATCCAAACGGCAAACGACAAAACACGTATTTTCCATTATTAATGCTGAAAGCAGTTTTTTTTCTGTCATTTTCGTATAAATTTATCCGGTGGAAACCAGATTTCAAATCAAGAGTAGTGAAAAACCGTGATTTTCTTAAATTTGACAAAATTACAGAAATATCCGGTATTGGATATTTATCTGATATAGTTTTTTCATTGATTTTCCGGAAATCAATTATCATTCGCAACTTTTGCTTTCCATTTTCATCCAACCCCTTTCTTGTTACAACGTGTATTGGAGAATTATATGGAGAACATTTTCTAATTATGCCATCTTTCAGAAGACTAAGTATTTCATTATTAATGAAATCTGCAGCAGACATAGGATAAGGATAACCTCTACTATAAATGGGATCATCCGTTACTGTACGTATTTTAGCTACTACATTTGTATTAAAAGGCAAGGCTCGGTTTGGATTCGCGAACGCATTAATATTATTAATATTATTATTTCTCTGAAATGATTACGTACATGTTCCGGAACTGAATCTTCTGTTATCTTAATCAGGTTAACTTGATTACAATTAAGCTGTTCAATTGCAACTCTACCATTTCGATAACACAAATATCCACTTTCTGTATAAATTTTCGCATCAATTTCTCTTAAAAAGTCATATCCTATAATACCGTCAAACGTGTTTAATGTTTCAAGCAAGTAAAACGTTGAAGTATGATCAAGTAAATTAACTAGACACTTTTGATTTATAAAATTGACTCCATTTATTGATTTTAATCTAAACGGATGTTTTATTAATTTAACTCCACGAAGAAATGAAAAATTTTTAATATAGTTTTTCGGTGTACCAGTATCAATTAAGAAACGAAGCTCCTGTCCATTCACCATTTTTATACTCAGTTGAGCAGAGCTCACAGAGTATATTAAGTTTCATTGGATAACGGTTGGTTGTACATATATAAAGGAATCGAGATAGATATAGACTTCCATATATCAAAATAATCAGGATCGAAAAAAAATTTGATTGAGCCATGTCCGTCCGTCCGTCCGTCCGTTAACACGATAACTTGAGTAAATTTTGAGGTATCTTAATGAAATTTGGTATGTAGATTCCTGAGCACTCATCTCAGATCGCTATTTAAAATGAACGATATCGGAATATAACCACGCCCACTTTTTCGATATCGAAAATTTCGAAAAACCGAAAAAGTGCGATAATTCATTACAAAAGACAGTTAAAGCGACGAAACTTGGTAGATGAGTTGAACTTATGACGCAGAATAGAAAATTAGTAAAATTTTGGACAGTGGGCGTGGCACCGCCCACTTTTAAAAGAAGGTAATTTAGAAGTTTTGCAAGCTGTAATTTGGCAGTCGTTGAAGATATCATGATGAACTTTGGCAGGAACGTTACTGCTATTACTATATGTACGCTTAATAAAAATTAGCAAAATCGGAGAAGGACCACGCCTACTTTAAAAAACATATTTTAAAAGAAAAGTTAATATCTTTACAGTATATAAGTAGATTATGCCAACATTTAACTGCAGTAATGATATGGTGCAACAAAATACAAAAATAAAAGAAAATTTCAAAATGGGCGTGGTTCCGCCCTTTTTCATTTAATTTGTCTAGGATACTTTTAACGCCATAATTCGAACAAAAATTAACCGATCCTTTTGAAATCGGTTGATGCCACGCCCAGTTTTTATACACAGTCGTCCGTCTGTCCTTCCGCATGGCCGTTAACACGATAACTTGAGCAAAAATCGGCATATCTTTAATGAACTTAGTTCACGTGCTTACTTGAACTCACTTTATCTTGGTATGAAAAATGAACGAAATCCGACTATGACCACGCCCACTTTTTCGATATCGAAAATTACGAAAAATGAAAAAAGTGCCATAATTCTATACCAAATACGAAAAAAGGGATGAAACATGGTAATTGGATTGGTTTATTGACGCGAAATATAACTTTAGAAAAAACTTTATAAAATGGTTGTGACACCTACCATATTAAGTAGAAGAAAATGAAAAAGTTCTGCAGGGCGAAATAAAAAACCCTTAAAATCTTGGCAGGTACTACATATATAAATAAATTAGCGGTATCCAACAGATGATGTTCTGGGTCACCCTGGTCCACATTTTGGTCGATATCTGGAAAATGCCTTCACATATACAACTACCACCACTCCCTTTTAAAGCTCTCATTAATACCTTTAATTTGATACCCATATCGTACAAACTTATTCTAGAGTCACCCCTGGTCCACCTTTATGGCGATATCTCGAAAAGGCGTCCACCTATAGAACTAAGTCCCACGCCCTTTTAAAATATTCATTAACACCTTTCATTTGATACTCATATCGTACAAACATATTCTAAAGTCACCCCTGGTCCACCTTTATGGCGATATCTCGAAAAGGCGAACACCTATAGAAAAATACTCATTAACACCTTTCATTTGATACCCATATCGTACAAACAAAGTCTAGAGTCACCCCTGGTCCACCTTTATTGCGATACTTCGAAAAGGCGTACACCTATAGAACTAAGGCCCACTCCCTTTTAAAATACTCATTAACACCTTTCTTTTGATACCCATATTGTACAAACAAATTCTAGGGTCACCCCTGGTCCACCTTTATGGCGATATCTCGAAACGGCGTCCACCTATGGAACTAAGGATTACTCCCTTTTAAAATACTCATTAACACCTTTCATTTGATACCCATATCGTACAAGCGCATTCTAGAGTCACCCCTGGTCCACCTTTATGGCGATATCTCGAAAAGGCGACCACCTATACAACAACCACCACTCCCTTTTAAAACCCTCATTAATACCTTTAATTTGATACCCATATCGTACAAACACATTCTAGAGTCACCCCTGGTCCACCTTTGTGGCGATATCTCGAAACGGCATCCACCTATAGAACTAAGGCCCACTCCCTTTTAAAATACTCATTAACACCATTCGTTTGATGCCCATATTGAACAAACAAATTCTAGGGTCACCTCTGGTCCACCTTTATGACGATATCTCGAAACGGCGTCCACCTACGGAACTAAGGAATACTCCCTTTTAAAATACTCATTAACACCTTTCATTTGATACCCATATCGTACAAACGCATTCTAGAGTCACCCCTGGTGCACTTTTATGGCGATATCTCGAAAAGGCCACCACCTATACAACAACCACCACTCCCTTTTAAAACCCTCATTAATACCTATAATTTGATACCCATATCGTACACACGCATTCTAGAGCCAACCCTGATCCACCTTTATGGCTATATCCCTAAATGGCGTCCACCTATAGAACTATGGCCAACTCCCTCATAAAATACTCTTTAATGCCTTTCATTTGATACACATGTCATACAAACATATTCCAGTGTTTCCCTCGGTTCATTTTCCTACATGGTTATTTTCCCTTATGTTGTCACCATAGCTCTCAACTGAGTATGTAATGTTCGGTTACACCCGAACTTAACCTTCCTTACTTGTTTTAGTAATGTATGGCAGGAGCGAATTTAGTTTAAAAAATGTATCTCATCACTAAAATCTGAAACTTGAATTTGGGACTCATTATCATCTAATTCAATCCCACCAATATTATTTTTATTATAATTAAGTTCATAACAAAACTGATCAGTGTTGTCAGGCATATAATTTATACGTTGAGTTTTTTCCAAAGGCCTCTCAAAAGAGCCAGATAGTTCCCTAGGGCATTTAAATGGTACTAATCGATTCGGCAATTGCTCAGGATGAGCCATATTTGACGGGTGAGCAGAATTAACATTCCGACTTGGAGTTAGAAAACCATTTCCTCATGTCCTTTGCTTATAAAATGATGACCCTGGGTCCACTTCCATTTGCTACGGTTGATTTTTAAAATTTGAACCTGATAACGGGCTACTTTTACTCAGAGTTACAGATGGAAATTGCTAGGTTTTATCATATTACCTATAGCAAAAGTGTTTGCAAAGTCGTACCGTTTATGATTCGATTCTAAGGATATCACATAAAGGACGACGGCGCCCAGAGATGAAAATACGTAGAGCGTTTTCTCTGGCTTTCTCATTTAGCGCATCTATTACTTCATTATTATTACTGTAAGTCATTATATGCTTGTTAATTATCAGAATTAAATGCTCCTCAACCTTACCATAATACTCTGCAACAGACAGACTACCCTGCCTAAGGATACTCAGCTCATTTTCAAGAACATATATGGGTCTTTTATCTGCGTACGTCTGATCCAGCCTTTCAATGATCGCTTCAAAATTTAAAACAGTATTGAAGGGTGACAACGTCATGTTGGCGTAACCAGTAATTTTATTTCTAAGTATACCTAGAGCTACGTAATATTTTTCTGATCCCTTAGGGTAATATTATATTGCGAAATTCGCAGCAGAACGCCATGCTGGATAACATGAAGAATCACCAGCAAACTTCGGCAAAGATTTAACTAAATCTAAACTACAGTTCCCTGAATCATTTGTAGAAATTATTTCCACTGGCTTGTAAGCCTCTACATTTGGTACCTGTAATCGCCCAAGAGCCAAAGTAAACGAATCTAGTTTAGCCGCTAATTCTCGCCTAGCATTTTAACCTGCCTCTATTTTATTATCTAACTCCTGTCTAGTATTATCACTTGCTACCTTAATTATTTCCAATACCTGTTCCCGTGTTATACTCATTTTATTAACCCAAACTATCCTAAATTATTACACAAATAATTTAAATTATTTAAATAACAAATTTTATGTAATTTAAGTATTCTATTTTTTCTAAGTAAAGTCGAAAAGGATCCTTTGTCAAAAAAAAATTTATAAAAACAATCTTAATATTTGCGCAGTACCCTAGAATGGTTTTCGCACAAAAAAAAAAAAAAAAATTCAAAATCGTATATAAATCAAATGATACTATTTTCTTTTAACAATAGGACTTTTTATGCCCTCATAATAAATTCAAATATTTAAACCAAATAGCCACATCAATTTTGATATCTACTTACAGTTTATATTTTATTTTTAGATATAGTTACTTGATCGATTAAAAGATTATTTGATTGAAGAATATAAATTGATTAAATGATGCTAGTTGATTTTATTATTTTCTTATACTTCCGTTAAAGACTAACCCGTCTGGAATATATTTTCCTTTGCCTATAAGAATCGGCAATTGTTTTTCAGGATTCGAGCGTTAAAAGTTGCTTGTTGTTTAGGGATTATGAATGATGCGGCGTATAGGATTTTATGATCCTTTTTTGACATTCAAAATTTATGGAGTTATTTTATTTCACTTTTTAAAAAAAAGTTTCAATAGAAATATTTAGGATTTTATGATCGTTTTAATAGTCACTATTTTATTTTTCACAAACCGAATTCAACGGAGCTTCATATCTAGGATTTTATAATCCTTTGAAAAGAAAACTTTAAGACAGCCCCACGTTGGGCGCCAAATAATAATTTTATTAAAAAATTTTATTGATATCTTTTGTTGTTCAGTAACAATTTTATTCTACCAGGAAATTTCAAAAATTTTCATTTTCCATTTTCAAACTCATCAAAAATCTCAAAGAAAACTCTTTCACACCAAAGCCATACAGTAGAATACCTTAACTTATACAATTAACAGCCTCACTTTATTTCAACTGTTCTTATTAATAATTATTGTTAGCCACGAAGGCATTCGAAATACAGTGTTTTTCTTAATAAGGACTAACTTGACGACAGTAGCATTACTTTACGCGATGATGCAGTACTAGGCAATTTTTAGACGATTCATTAATAAGACAATCGCAGGACATTTTGTGGGAATGAAATACGAGTTCTCAGTCTTTTAAAGCGAATATTAATGTTCTCCAAATCGTTCTGGATTTAGATGTTGTTACTTATGGCTTGCACCCTACAGCTGGCAAATATTGAGAGCGTTATATTGCTTCTAGCACCATTTAAGAAGCATTGCTCATATTATGACAGTTTGCTTAGAAAATCTGAAAATTTTCGGTCCTATGAGTCTTTACAATGCACCTTAGCCTTTAGGGGTGTGGGGCGAAGCCACTGCCATTTTTCGAGATTTTTAATCTCTATTGCTGGTGACCCTAATATAAAAAAAATTATTTTATGACTGGACTAGTTATCAGATTCAGTTGATATCACATATAAAAGGGTGACATCACATGATGCTTAATCATGTCAGATAGAAGCGAAGCCAGAGAAAATCAGATTGCAAAACCATAAATCCGAATTTAGCTAAGCGAGACAAGCTCATACCAAGAATACCAAGAGGAGATTCTCCATTGCATAACTTTAATTGGCGATGAAAGTTGTAGATTTGACTCAATCAATCTAGCTGATATCACATCATATACAAACATATGATCACATTTGATCAAATAGATCAGTTGCATCATAGGCACATGAATTTTGAGATTATTAAAACCATAAGAGTCTTATTAAATGAATTAACATCACTATTCGTCAGCTACGATAAGATCAAATGAATCTATATAAAAAATTAAAATATTAAAAAAAAAAACCGGACCTACATGAATATTTTCATTATGAAGCTTTTCATGAACGAAATACACTCGCAGTGTTTGCCAAATCACTGCCGAGTGGCGACCCTGTTTAGAAAAAGTATATTTCTAATTGAAAAAACTTGTTTCTAAGTTTGTAGTGCTGCTTTGCCCGGGCCTTGAGCCCAGGATCCTTGGTGTGGTAGACGGAGTACGATATCACCACGCCACACAAATGAATATTGACTGCTAATAAATAGTTTCTTGATGTAAACACTCGGTAATAGATACTTGCAAATTAAAGGCTTTGAATGACCGACATTTAGGCATCCGCTGAAAAAAAAAATGAAAAGAAAATACGTCTAAAGTGAGCTAGTTAAAAAAATAAGATCGATTTTTTATCTATGCATACTATAGGGACTCTTAAATCTCTTTTCTAGATCAGTATAAACAATCGATACACTATTTACAAACATCAAACATCTTCTTAAAATCTAAAAATTTCGGAGGCAGATCTCAATGCAATTCAGATTTTGAAGAATATATCACCTACTGTACTTTTCCTACAAATATAGTGTGATAGCCAAATTTAGATGCATATAAATAAATAAAGAAATAATAAATGAAAGGGGCGATAACCTCCGAAGAGATTTAAGGCCGAGCTTCTCTTCCAATTTGCGTCGTGCTTCTTTTAATTTTTCATACAAATTGGCGGGACCGGACCTACTTATTTTATGCCGACTCCGAACGGCATCTGCAAGGCACATGAGTTTTCACTGAGAGCTTTTCATGTCAGAAATACACTCGGAGTACCTGCCAAACACTGCCGAGAGGCAACCCCGCTATAAGAAATTTTCTTCTAATTGAAAAAACTTGTTCTAAAATTTTCGTGTTGCTTTGCCCGGGGCGTGAGCCCAGGATCTTTGGTGTGGTAGGCGGAGCACGCTACCATTACACCATATATATGATGGTGTTTTACATTCATCACCTTTTGAATTTATAATTTGAAACTTCGACTGTTGAAAATGTATTCAATAGTATGTGTATTATTTTTACACATATTAACAAATAAAATAAATTTCTTTTCCAATGATGGAGGACGGTTGATTTTTTGACATGCCCGCAAATGTCGTTTATTTGATAAATAGCTTTTTAAGAAATCTAATTAAATACATGTATGAGTTAACAAATGCACATACATACATAAGTGCATGGATTTATTTTAGGATGTGTTAAGTAAATACAAAATACAACTTTTTGATTTTGATTAATATGCTTTTATTTATTGCTAAGATGTTTTTTAAAATTTTTTAAACGGAATTAAGTGTAAGCTTTTTGAGTGAATTCAAAAAAAAATTGCTTGAGCATCAATTTTAAGAATGGAAAATATTTAAAAGCTGGAATGCAGGCATTGATAAATAAAAAACTGAGTATTTAAAGTGTACTCTATTAAACTAGAGTGCCCCGCAGAGATTGTACTGCCCGAAAATTGGTTTTTTTGCCTACATTCAAAAATTGAGCCTCGCTTCTCCTCTTCACTATCTATCCCATTCTCTGCTAGTCTATCTTCCATTTTTTCTTAAAATTCTTATCCATCCTTCATCCCATGTGCCTGATTCCCACACCTCAACCACAATTCCACTCCCAATCCCATTTCAACTTCCACACCCACTCCAACTTCCACCAAACTTCACATTCCCATTCCTACTTCCAGTCCTAGTCCCACTCCCACTTCCACTCTCATTCTCTCTCCCTTTCTTACCTTAATTTCCTCTTACATGGGATCTCTGTACCAAATATCGAATATCTGCTTCAGCGGGCCGACCGATTGCAATATCTTTGTTTGTATAAACGAAACTTTTTAAAATTAACGCAATTTTTAAAATCGCTTTCCTTTTCATAAATAATATTATTGTTGATAGATAGTTCACCTGTTCTCCTGACCGATAAAATTACTCTGCCAGGAGCCGATTGTCATACTGTAGCTTCTGCAAGAGAACAAAAAACAAAAAAAAACATGTAGGGACGGGACTTTCTTCGGCTGTGCCGAATACCTCATACCGTTCATGAATGGAGGTAAGCAATAATATGTTGAAAATTTAAAAACTCATAAAATCTGAACAATAAGTTGCTTTCAGACAAAAATATATACCTTATACGTATATGTTCTGTGAAGTTTTAAGGTTTAAGTTGCTAAAATGACGAATAAATGGCAAAAGCACTTCTTTCCGAAAACTGGGTTATATGGGTGATATTTGCTAAAGTGGTCCGATCCCTCGCCTCCGAGAAATTATCAAGCGGACACCCAAATGTACCAGCTCACAAAATTCCATCAAGATATCTCAAAAACTGTGGGAGTAGTTTGCATTCAAACAGACAGACCAGCAGATTGGCGGACGGACGGAAAGACAGATGGACATAGGTAAATCAACGCAGCTCGTCATCCTGATCAATTCACTGTACTCATTGGTGGTTTTTCTCTACTCTTTAAGGACTTACAATTTTGGGATTCGTGACAAACTTAATATACCATTACATTTTTATGAAAGGTATTATCATTATTATTATTATTATTAATAGGTCTGGAAGCACTGCGACCTTTGTGCAGATCTATTGTGCAAGACTTTTCAGCCTAATTTTGTATCTGGAGGCTCTTAATGTATCTAATTACCTCTTCAGGCTTTTTACTCCATATCACATAGGGATTAAGAGTCCCACCACCTAGATGAGATACTATCTGCCTAGCTAGAGCGACGCATTCGCAGAGAATGTGAACTGACGTTTCATCATCCAGCTCATAGAAACGACAAATTTGGGTATCAGATAGATTTAATTTACTTAGGTGATATCGTAGACCGCAATGTCCCGTGTAGTACCCAGTAAGAGATCTTAGGTCCTCCCTGCTTAGGTTAATGAGTTTGGCTGATACTTTCGTTGCCGGAAGTACAAACAGTTTGGCCTGCCTTTGCCCTGGGCAATCAATCCAGTGACGACTGGATTGTTTAGTTTCCCAGTTACTTATAGTTTTCCTGGTGTCTGCTTTTGTGAGTCCACAAAAGGGCTCTCGACCATAGAATGCTGATGTAGCACCCTGCTTTGCTAGGTAATCTGCATGTTCATTACCTTCATGTTGCTGATGTCCGGGAACCCATCCCAAAAAACCTTGTTTTTGGGTCCCAGGGCATTAAGGATTTCAGCGAATTCATCCACTAGCTTAGATGTAACTGTGTAGGATTGCAAGGCACGCAGTGGCGCCTGGCTGTCCGATAGAAAGATATACAAATTTAACTTAGCCTACTTAGCTCTTACTCTCCATATTTGATCCCTGTCTCTCCTTCATATCTTCTCCCTTTTGCATTCTCCATTTTTCTCTCTCCTACACTTGCTCTTTTCATTTCCACACTCCGATTTCTTATTTTCCTTTTTCGAAAGGCGGATTTCACAATACATTTCAAACCAGTATTTCCATAAATAAGATTTTTTTTAAATAGGTCGGTCACTGGTCCACTTCCCGAAAGGAAAAGTGTCTCAAATATTAAGCTAGACAAAGAGGTACACCTGTACCAAATCTTAAGCAAATCACCTGTCGAAATGCTGCAATCATGATTGCCACGGGATATCTCCTTATGACCCCCGAACATCATCTACACAGTGAGGCTAATGAGCTCAATACTAAAGTGTGCACGGGCAGTTTTTGCTAAATTATCACAAACTAGGATATCCTAGCAAACAACTGCTTGATCTAGCTCCGCCTACAGGGGGTTAAGGGAACATCTTCACAAGCACTATGACGATTTCCTGCACCAGCCAACACAGCCGTTTAATCCAGATAATAATAAGGAGGCTCCAAGCAAATACATAGAATGTGGAAATTTAACGTGTGGACTGATATTGGGACTCTTGATACAAATTTGAAAACTTTTTTTAAAATGGGCGTGGCACCGCCCACTTGTGATAAAATCAATTTCACAAATATTATTAATCATAAATCACAATTCGTTAAACTTATCGTAACAAAATTTGGCAGAGAGGTTGCCTTTACTATAAGGAATGCTTTGAAGAAAAATTAACGAAACCGGTTAAGGACCACGCCTACTTTTATATAAAAGATTTTTAAAAGGGTCGAGGACGAATAAAATAAGCTATAGCTTTGCAAAAAAAAGAGCTTTATATCAATGGTATTTCATTTCCCAAGTGGATTTATAACAATAAATGGGAAAAACTGCCCCATTTTATGACTAAGCAATTTTCTATGTTTTGGGAGCCATAACTCGAAGAAAAGTTAATGGATCGTAGTAAAATTTGGTACACAAATTTTCCCAATAGCAGGAAATATTTCCAAAAAAAATGGACGAGATCGATTAATATTATTTTATATAAAATATTTTTAAAAGGGTCGTAGACAAAAATAATAAGCTATAACTTAGCAAAACATAGCTTTGAATCAATGATATTTCACTTATCAAGTTTTATTTTAAAAGGAAATGGGGAGACATTTTTTTTAAACGGGCGCTGCCACATGTTATGTAGGAAAGTTATTTATATGAAATGAAATGTATAATTGAAGCTCACGCTGAATATATAATGTTCGGTTACACTCAAACTTAGACACCTTTACTGCAATAGAAATTTGGTTGAATATTACACAAGTTTCAGATGTTAAGCTACCGAAGTATTTTCGTTGAAATTTACCTAAGTTGTAGGGCTTAAATTTACCAAGAAACTTTGTAAGAATTTACCTAAGCTAACTTGGGCAAAACATACGATACTTCGTTAAATTTACCCAAGAAGAAAGCTTGCAAAGCTTTAACTAAGTTTTTTTCGTTAAGATACAAAAAAAAAACTTAGTAGGTTAATTTTCCCAAAGTCCTTGGTACGCTACATGCGATTCTTGGTTAAATTTACAATAGTTTTTCTCTGTGTGTAGTTCGTATTCATTTCAAAATTTATCAATAAAAATTCAAACTTATCACAGTGCGTGACGAGTTTTCTTCAAAATTTAAATAACAATTCAAATATTTTTGGATAAAGTTCAAAGTGTAAAATTTCTTCTGGCCAAACAACAACGCTAAGATGTGTTGAATTTATTCACCGCTAAACGGAGTGTTAAGCATCATCTGACCGGTTATGTGGCCCCTGCAGTCTGCCAGCTTCATCAAACGACAGAGTTAAATAACAAATAAACATTTAAGATGATTAACTTTTACGATGCCTTTTTCATTGCTGCGTTGATTTACTAGTCGGGTTAATGTTGATCAGTGTTGTCACTCTAGCACTATATTGGTAGATCTACCACTATTTAGGCTAAAATTCGGATCCACTTTTTTTTAAATCAACCACTTTTTTATTTACCTGCATTTGACTATGTTCTTTAAGTTGCTCACAATGACCTAAAATTAAGGTTTTTAAGTATATTGAAAATTAAAACTAAAGCACACTCTGTATAAGTTTTTCAAATTTTCACCAAAGAAATGTGTGATTTTTATAATATATACGTACCTTCGAAAGAACTTATACAATTTTATGTAAACTTTAGCTTTATTGATGCGAAATTCGTGCCAAAAACTTTGTAATAATTCGACTGCTGAGTGGAATATCGCCGTATCTCTGCCGCCGTTTCGAAAACGCCCTATCCCTAAAATTGTGGAATAACGCCCTATTTCAGTACTTGTTTCAAAAACGCTCTATCAAAGCTTAAATTTAGTAAATTTGTGAAATAATCTGGGACGTTGATGAAAAACATTTTGGACGTTCTTCAATCGAGTTCTGAGATAGGTCGTTTTCAAAAAAAAAACTGAAATATGGTGTTTTTGAAAAACATTCTCAGATAGGGCGTTCTCGAACTGGCAGCCGAGATACGAGCGATATTCCACTCAGCCGTCGATTGCAGTATCCGATGGATGCCTTCGATGTCACGGATGTAAGTTGTAAGATTTAAAAAATAAATTGTTTTAATGCACAAGTCTATTTCATTAGATTCGAGCTATTGGTATTCGTTGGATACCATTGAAGTAATTTGTTATTTTAAGGTTCCTTAGTAGTATTATTATATGTTTGAACTATGTGTTATGAAAAATGGAATATTTGGAGACTATTAACTAACTTTAGTCATATCCACACATGGTTTGTTCTTGGTCGGTAGTTCGCATTTGATTATCAATTTCAGCTGTTAAGGTTTTTGTAGTAAAAAAATTTTCAAACTTTTAAGACTAGTTCTTTGGTACTTATTCAAATAGTTTATTAAAAAAACGACTAAAACTACCGACTACTAACTTCAGAATAAAAACTAGGTGAGAGTCCCACTATTATTTAATTATATTTTTTTATTTGATAAGATCTAAAGCCTATACAGTATACACATAATATTCATACAGATGTTTATATGTATTTGTTAATGCAGTTAAAGTCATTATGTTCGTTTTAATGGTTGTATAATAATAATTTGAAAAAAAGAAATTGGTTTTAATGTTTTTGAAAATTCTACCACTATTTTTAGGAGATCTACCACCCTTGTTTTTGAAAATCTACCTCTAAATAGATTTTAGAAGTGACAACACTGATGTTGATGTTGATTTTTTTCTTGTTGACTCGTTCTTGGTTTTGGAAATGCGCGCTCTCTCGTTGGCGATGTCGGTAATATCATTGTTGCTTGCCATGATGAAAAATTTGCAGCTGCAGCACTTGACGGCCACAAAATTGCAGTAGAAGCACCTGAAGACCGCAGCTTGGTTTCAGCATTGCTAGCTTCTCACCGTTTTACATAATATAAGTGGAAGCTTGGTCGTCAAGTGCTTTACGGTCGCCTTTTAAGTGGAGATAAAAGTAACCAAAGTATAAATTATAATAGGACATGGCAGATGATGTAGCCAGTTTAATGGAATTGCCCCAGGAGCCAAAAATGGCGACATGGGTGGCTGGCATAATGGCTACTTCAGTATGTGCTATCGGTTAGACTGGGGCGTTTTCCTAGTAGTCATATCGACTAGGAAATCATCTAGAATGGTTTTTCATTTTAATACCCAGCTGCACGATGAATTTATTTTATAATGGGCTTACTGAAAAATCGTCTATATCTTCCTGTCAAGGGAAATTGACTTAATCAAACAAGTTTGGGATATCATCACCAGCATAGTTGTTTAAGGATTCAAATGCACAGGAAATCTCTATGCTGATGTTGAAACAACGTAGGGTGTAGGCTTTCTAAAGAAGGTTTTTATCCTGTGTTAGAAGGACCGATCTCGACTCTGAAAAAATCTTCCGGATAACAAAGTTAGTCGATATCGAAATACTTTCGCTCAGTTCTAGCAAAAGCTGAACAAACAAGAATGATGTATTTCTATGATTTCACATCTGCAACAGGAAAATTTGTGCAGTGAATTGAAGTGTACAACATAAACATAAATCCTCAGCGATAGACGAATCAACTAATCTCAGCAGAACGATTGCTATCCTTTTTTTGCAGAAAGATCTCGCCCTTCTGGAAGAGGTAATGTCCGCCCAGCGTTTGTCTGGCTTACTCAACCTCAGAAGCAAACAACAGGTGTCCAGCGGGAATCCAATGCTGAAAAGAAATAGCTCCGTGTTCGGTTCAGTTGTATCCATGCGGGAAAAGTGAAACGCAAGATAGTTACCCGGAATACTTTATTACCATTAACCCAGTAACTCCTCATTTTAAATTCAACTTCCACTAGGAAGACGCTGCAGTGATCGGGCAGCTGAATCTTGCGGCTTACGTCTACTTTCTGACAGAGGAAATCCCGGGGGATTTAATGTTACTTTATGTTATTGTTGGAATGTAGTCTCCCTAATGCCTAAGGATTTTCATATTCCATCTGGGAGGCTATACATGTCTGAAGGTAACACCTTGAGCAGCAGTCCTTTATTAGATTTGAGTTTAAGTCGCTAAAATTATTATCTCGCCACAGTATAAATACAGCTTTGCACACTTTCTGAGTATGTTTTTCTAGCGACTTAAGTCGGGTGATCAGATTGTCAGTAGACTGAATGTGAGTTTTGTTTGTACAGAGCCTATAATTGAGTATCCTATTGAAAAGGCTCCAAGATGTTCTTTTTGAATTTTTGAGCAGTTGATTTATCTTTTTCTTGCAGTCCTTACCGAAAAGGATCACACGTTGATACGACAGAGAGATTTTAGTCGACACCTACCGGTTCCAGAACAAAGCTTCTGAAAGTCAGATATTATTATAACTATTACATAATAATTTGCGGGACATTCAATGTGGATAGTCCCTCCGTTACGAGCAGTAGGCTGGTTTTTACAATAGTAGCGGCACATCACTTCTTTTCCTCTAGAAATGCAGAGATGCACAGCGCCCACAGAGCTACGAACACAGACGTATAGTTTTTTGTTGTAGTTCATTACTTGAAGCACAGGCGCTACACTCTCATGACATGTAGGTGAACGCCAAATGAACTTCCGACGCTCTAAGAAGCTCTTGACGGCATCTCTGCTCTAGAACAGTTTTCAACAAAATTGAAGTTGTGACTGTGTTGGTAAGTGTAAAATCTTCGTAGTCGTAGCAGTTTGGTCGCTGATCAACGAGACAAGAAGCAATGTATGCTTGTTAGCACTTAAAAAACGATTCGAAAATATGCTGTAACAGTTTGTCAAATATATCAATCGTGAGCGCTGGCCTCGTAAACTGCATCAACTGGCAGCCGATGGTAACATTGGAATCCGACCACCTGCCTATACTTATTTCGCTCGAGCGTACCGCCGACTTCATCGTCACCAAAAAACGCACTTTCATAAACATTAAAAAAGGAAAGCGGGATGAGTACAAATCCTTTACAGAGAGCCGCTTCGCTGCCCTCCCTATCCCGACTGATGTTCGCCAAGGGGAGCGTGCTCTCCGCAAGGTCATTGTATCATCCTCGGCTTGCTTTATTCGCGCCCCAAGAATTCCCGAAATTCGGCCACATTTCCGGAATAGGCCGCAAATTTAGCGAGAAAACGTGACCTTATAAGATAGCTTGATCCCAGTGACCCCCAAATAAGGGTCATAAACCAACGCATCAGATTGCTTGTGGATGAACACAAGCGGGCGAAATGGGAGGAGCATCTAAGTAGTTGTAACCTCTCTGCCAAAACTTCTGTCGCCTTTGGCGAAAAAGTGCTGTCGGATGCGAAAAAATGCGCGAGCGCTTTTTGCCGACAATATATGTATAATGTTTTCTACGATTGAAAAAGTTACACGGAGGGCCAACAGACGCATACGTAAACATAAATTCAGCTCGTGCCCAATTACCATCACCGCCAAAGAGGTTGAGGAAGCCATCGGTCATACTAAACCATCATCAGTGGGCCCAGACGGCATAGCCATGCCGATGCTGAAAAGCCTAGGAAAAGAGGGTTTCAAATATTTAGCACATGTCTTCAACCTGTCCCTTTCCACCTTTGTCATTCCCAAAAAATGCAAATGGCCAAGTTGGTTCCGCTACTAAAGCCTGGGAAACCAGCTAACGTAGGAGATTCATATGGCCCGATATCGACATCTGATTGATAAGCCGACACCACCCAGGGGCTTAAGGAGTCACCTCCGTAAGCATTATGAGGAAATACGGCACCTGAGAACACAGCCGTATGAAGCCAAAAAACATAAGCAGGTCCTCTGTGAACTCCACAAACAGGCATCGGACCTCTATGTCGGGGATTGCCCGGTGAATCCTGTACTCAAAGAACAACATCCAAAACTTGCAGAAGAGGAACACATACTCCTTAGGAACACGCGAGACACTCTAGCTCAACTTCGATTTAGATACTGTAACAGGTTAAACTCTTACCTATCCAGAATCAACCCCGAAATACAAAACACATGCCCTGCTTGTAATGTGTCCCGACATGACACCAACCATCTCTTCGACTGTATTGTGGAATCAACACCCGTCTCATTATGGTCCACCCGTTTAGAAACAGCAATTTTCCTTGGACCGTCGCTAGAGTATATTGGTGACAATTTGTGATAGGTCGCACTTATTGGAGGGGGCGAAGCACTGCTACAACAACAACATTATAAACTAATCGATATAGAAAAAAGGAATTCCGTCCGTCCGTCCGTCTGTCCGTAAATACGATAAATTGTGTAAATTTTAAGGTATATTAATGAAATTTGGTATGCAAGTTCCTGGGCACTTATCACGGATCGCTGTTATAAATGAATCGGACTATAACCACGCCCACTTTTTCGATATCGAAAATTTCGAAAAACCGGAGAAGTGCGTTAATTCATTACCAAAGACGGATAAAGCGATGAAGTTTGATAGGTGGGTTGACCTTATGACGCAGAATAGAAAATTAGTAAAGTTTTGGACAATGGGCGAGGCACCGCCCACTTTTAAAAAAAGGTAATTTAAAAGTTTTGCACGCTGAAATTTGGCAGTCGTTGAAGATATCACGATGAGATTTGGCAGGAACGTTACTCCTTTTACTATTTGTGTTCTAAATAAAACTTATCAAAATCGGATGATGAACACAACCAAATAAAAAAAAAAAATTTAGTAAAATTTTAACAAAAAATTGAATATCTTTACAGTATATAAGTAAATTATGTCAACATTCAACTCCAGTAATGATATGGTGCAACAAAACACAAAAATAAAAGAAAATTTCAAAATGGGCGTGGCTCAGCCCTTTTTCATTAAATTTGTCTAGAATACTTTTAATGCCATAAGTCGAACCAAAATTTACCAACGCTTGTGAAATTTAGTAAGGGCATAGCTTCTATGACGATAACTGTTTTCTGTGAAAATGGGTGCAATCGGGTGAAGCCACACCCTGTTTTTATACACAGTCTACCGTCTGTCGTTCCGCTCGGCCGTTAACACGATAACTTCAGCAAAAATCGATATATCTTTACTAAACTTAGTTCAGGAACTTATCTGAACTCACTTTATCTTGGTACTAAAAATGGGCGAAACACAGAGTTAAGGTAAATAACACCGTCGAAAAAGGGTACACGTTTTACTTCTTTGCCATCATTAAAAAGTAGTTTCTGATTGCATGCAAATAACTAGTAAAAAAAAAAAATAATAAGAGGACGTGAAAAAGATTGACAATCAAGTTCAGTTTAAATCTGAAATATTAAATAAATAAATATTTATTTACTTCCATTAAATGTAGCACGAATTCGCAAGTTAATCGAATGTTATTTTTGAATTATGTCCACTGTCGGAGCATCTTCCAGTAATGACTGAATCGGAACCTAAATTATCAGTATCAGTATATATCAAATTTCAGGCAAATCAAACCATAAATAGAGTTTGTTCGAAGAGACTGGTCCCTGGTCCTGTTTCCGCAAAGAAAGGAAGTTTCCCTATACCAAATTCACGTTTCACGTTGAATAGCTCGGCACCTGGTTCACTTCCCGGAATGAAAAATGTTTCAAAGGTTATCTTTGTCAACGAGGTACCCCTATACCGAATTTCAAGATTATTAATATCATAAGATTATTTTCGATGGGTCGGCCTTGGCTCACTTTACGGACCAAATTGTGAGCATAAAAAATTCTCAAATCCCCTTGAACACACCAACAACATTTTATTAAAATCGATCGAGATAGGAGAAGAGATATATATACATATAAGATATATTAAATCTTTTTCTACCCGGTTTTCCAGTAGGAGTTTATACTGCAGTTAAAGCTGATTAGAGTTTAACCATGCCACTTCGGCCGCTTAAGCTGAGATGAGCAGCAAAATTGTAAGTAATCGAACAAAGTGACAAGGTTAAACTCCATTCAACTTTAAATAAAGTTTAAACTCGCACTGAAAAACCAAGCATTAGTGCACAAACACTAGTATATATGGATATATATACATACATTCATACAAACATACCAAAAATAGAACCTGCAGACACCTTGTAGAATGGAGAAAGGGATACGATAGGAATCTTTTAGTGATTCCCAAAGTCGTTCCAGTTGTTGCGTTTTTAACTCAAGGAGTGATTCTGTTTGGTCACCAATCAGATTTGCTGACCATTTAGAGTAAAAATCCTCCATTCTTCGAAAAAGAAAGTGTGAAGACTTGAGTCGGTTCCACCAGCGGGAGAGATTCATTTTTATTTTCCAATCCCATTTTTTGGTTTTGTGAAGAAAACTAGACTTGCCCCTGTAGAAAATTATACTCATCTGTTTAGAAAAGATACTTACCTGCGAATTAAACTGTACACACCTGTGAAAATTTAACAAACTTTAATTTATTAAAAAACAAAAAAAAAATGTGAAGATACCGTAAAAATCTCTGTGAGTTGCAAAAACAAATATATGGCTGCGTTTATACTCGCACAGAGCGTGCAAAATCTAATCCATACAATCATAGACCCGCATAAGTAGTAAACCTACAAAAACTGGCACCTGCTGATATAATTGATTTGTATTTGTAGTAAATTGTCCCTATTCTTTTTTCTATCACTGGAAGTATTTGCACAACTGAATTGATATATTAATTTGAGAACATGTGTACAATAACTGTATTTTTAATGAATAAATAGAGAATAGTAGTATACTTAATTAGTTCTATCTGTTTCAAACTGCTAATTAATCCATTGTTTTCTCCCGCGACAAAACCATAGTTGGGGGCAGTGCGTTAAATTTTGATCAAAAACACTGCACGTAACTGTGAGGCGCTTTGGTTTTTCTATGATTTTCAAATAAACAAATACATTTCTTTGGTTCAATATAATACGTTTTACAACACTGGGTGGGAACAGTTTCTAATTCCGAAAGCTGAGAGTGGTAATGTCAAATGAGAAAAACCGATCAGCTGACTGATATCACGAAAAATGTTGGTAATGACTTCCGCAAAAATAGAGCGTCTTTCCTTTTTAATTTGCATCGTCGACGAGTCAACAAGGAAAAGAGTCAACTACAACATAATCAAAGTGTCGGGTACTTAAAACGGTATCGTGATTTAATTAAGTCATTTATTTAAGACGCGGCCACCGTGGTGTGATGGTAGCGTGCTCCGCCTGTCACACCGTATGCCCTGGGTTTACACCCCGGGCAAAGCAACATCAAAATTTTAGAAATAAGGTTTTTCAATTAGAAGAAAATTTTTCTAAACGGGGTCGCCCCTCGGCAGTATTTGGCAAGCGCTCCGGGTGTATTTCTGCCATGAAAAGCTCTCAGTGAAAACACTTCTGCCTTGCAGATGCCGTTCGGAGTCGGCATAAAACATGTAGGTCCCGTCCGGCCAATTTTTAGGGAAAATCAAGAGGAGCACGACGCAAATTGTAAGAGAAGCTCGACCTTAGATCTCTTCGGAGGTTATCGCGCCTTACATTTATTTATTTAATTAATTTATTTTTATTTATTTAAGACACGAAAGTCTGCGATATACTCAATCAAAATAATATTAAAAATATATTCAATTCGACCCCCATATACGAAAAGCTTTTGGTGAACGATAATCAATCTGCTTCTAGAAGGTGGAGAAAGAAGATTTACCGAAGGATCCTGGGAAAATCCATCATCTTGCAAAGAGGGAATTTCCATCATCACTCTACCTACAGGAAAATTGGTCAAAAGAAATCGAGAATCCGCCCGGAGCTGCGAATGGTGTTGGTGCTAGAAAGGGAATAAGTATATTAGTGCCAATTTGATATAGCTTGGTTCGTTCGGCCACGTGCAAAGTTCCAATCCCTTAGTTTGTTCACAATCAGTTACGCGTTCACTATTTGAGATTTAGCATTTTGTACAAACAAAGTTGTTTTTCGAAAATCAAAATACTTTTTGAAAATTTCGTATTGGATGTTCCACTATACTTAGGTAAAAGCCGCATGTGCTCTTAATTTTTATACACTTTATCTAATATATAGATATCAAGAGAAAGGCGATGCGATTGCAAAAAAAAAAAAACTGCATAACTATGTACTTTTGTATGTATTGTAATGAATTTAGGGAAATTCCGCTTATTTGCAACCTTCGAATCACTAAACTGTTGAATAAATAACTCCACTATTCAATAACGCAAAATGGCCTTTATTACATTATTTCACAATAACACTTCTACTTCTCAACAGATAGCGTGCTTAAATCAAACTGATTCGTCGTGCTTCAGCTGGTACCGCTTTTACACTCTTTGGTTTCCTCGTTGACATGTTTCTAGGCGTTTCTGTTTCTAGAATTTGTTACTTGTTTACCAGCTATAACTACAGATGCACGTCATAGCTTCTCCTATGCGGGTGTATATGTGAGTGATACTTCTACCGATGATTGCCTACTTTTGGGAGTATCTCAGATATATGCATGTGTTTGTGCGTTGCTCTCCGCTGCTTGTATGGACATAAAAAAAAAAAATAAATAAAAGGAACAAGCTACAAAAGCTAAATTTTTGATTTGAACTTTTCTTGTATTGTTAAATGTAAATTCAGTATAAAAAATTAAATGTATAATATGAATTATCTAATATTTTTGTTTTTAAATATTACCCAGAACTAAAAAGTGATTCGCAATACTAACATTAAAAAAAAAAAAACGAAAAAAAAACAAAAAATAAATATTTTTGTTCCCAACATTAAAGTGATTCGTAATACTAAAAAAACAAAAACCTTTTCTAACCATGAAACCGAGTACATTGCATAGTATATAACCCTAACTATATAAATAAACTAGCAGACCCGGCAGACGTTGTTCTGCCCTAAATTTTGCCTATCTGCATACATTTTAATAAGCTTTTTCCGTCTAGCTCTGCCCTCCCCCTCTACACTTTTTCCTACTCTTTTTATTCACTCCTCCCACCGTCTTTTTCGCTTCATCTCCATCTTCGTCTCATTCTATCTCTTTCTCAGTCTCCTTCTCTCTTTTCTCTTCTCTCAAGTTTTTCTCCTTCTTCTTCATCTCTTATTGCCAGTCCCAGAGGGTGGTATGTATTTTGTTCCAGTCCCATTCCGAGTCTCAGTCCCAGTCCCACTCTGAGTGTCAGTCTCAGTCCCTGTCCTAGTCCTAATCCCAGTCCCAGTCCGTCTCTGGTATACTTCCCGGAAAAAAGCATCGTAAATACAAATATAGGCAAATTTATATACGAAAAATTCAGGCAAATCGAATAGGACGTATGTAAACAGGTATGTGGGTATTATTAATTCTTGTCTTTATTTCGGCTTCGCATGCATATTTATCAGTTTTGCCAGGTTGATGCGGCTAAAGCTCTCAGCAACAGCTTTCATTTGATATCCATAGTACACACATATTCTAGGGGTATCCGGGTCCATGTTTTGGCCTATATCTCGAGACCCTAATCACTTAGCGGTGTAAAACTTACTCTTTATTATAGCACACATCAACAGCTTTAATTTGATATCCATAATATAAAAACACATTCTTGGTGTATCCGGGTCCATGCTTTTGGCCTATATCTCGAGACCGTAGTCACCCAGCGGTGTAAAATTTACTCGTACTAAAGCATATATCAACAGCTTCAATTTGATATCCATAATGTAAAAGCACATTCTAGGTGTATCCGGCACGTTTTGGGCTATATCTTTAGACCCTAGCCTCCCAGTTGTATGAAAATTATCCTGTACTATAGCATTCATCAACAGCTTTCATTTGATATCCATATTGTATAAACACATTCTTGGGTACCCGGATCCACGTTTTGGCTTATATCTCGAGATCCTAGTCAACCAGGGGTATGAAAATTATTCTATACTATAGCACTCATCAACAGCTTTCATTTGATATCCATATTGTATAAACACATCCTAGGGGTACCCGGGTGGACCGAAATGTAAACTTTTTTTTTCAAATTTTGAATTTTTTCTAAAAAATATGCATAACTCAAGAATGGCTAAATCGATTTGGGATTTCAAAATCAACTAACCATCATCTCTCCTTCCTGTATCTTTCCTAAAAATTTCATGGCAATCTGTCAAGCCGTTCTCGAGTTATGGAGTGACAATCAAAATGTACACTTATTTTTATATATATAGATTAATGAAGTTTTGAGGAAATGTGAGGAAAATGAGTTAACGGTAAAAATGTGTTTTTCCCATACATACAATTTTTTTATTTGCTATAACTTTTTTGTTTAAGACTTTATGAAAAAATACTCATATATAGAAACTTCATGTAATGAGGCTTAAAATCGATCCCCATCAAAGTTTTAGTGTTATTAACAAATATTTTTTCATTTCCCTAAGTCCACTGAAAGCCAAATCCAGCCCACTGTGCGTCGGTGAGGGTTGTATAGCAGTACCAAATCTCCCTCCGAGAAACCTTTCGAATTATAGTTCTTGTCGTACCTGTGTTTCATCCTACTACTCATGGATCGTTCCCTCACACTCTGTTGTTTGGCTAATGAACTACTTCGCAGAGCTTGCTCTTGACGGACTGGCTTTGCATAATCAGTATCGTTTTGACGTTTCACAACAGTAGTGCGCGCTGGCTTGAAACCACCCTTGCATTCTTTCTGGAAAATTCTTTCCTTCCTTTTAGTGCGTCCATTAGAGTTTGTCAATGCCAGTGTTTTTGATTTGTTTGGCCCACTCATTCCATCAACCTTTGCCCGCTTTACTTTCTTTGACTTTTGTGGTCTCTGTTGAATCTCCTCCACCAACACTCGCTTACTGCTGAACCCTTTCTCCGAACTGAAGTTAAGTAGTATATCCTGGTTCTTATAATGCATAACCCTTCTCTGCATATCGATCTTGATGTCATGGTCAACTAAGAAGTCCGCTCGCAATATGACTTCATCAACAATCTCCGCCACAACGAATTTGTGTAGAACCATGACCTTCCCAATACTTCACAGATCACTTCTCCCCGGACTTGGTTATACTCGCCAGTGACCGTACGCAACCATGCTCCGGGTAATGGCTTTACTCCCCTGTTGACCAAATCAGATCCGATTAAGGAATGAGATGCACCCGTGTCTACAGTGAGTACACGTTCTTTGCCATC
This sequence comes from Eurosta solidaginis, assembly GCF_040869045.1. Taxonomy (NCBI): domain Eukaryota; kingdom Metazoa; phylum Arthropoda; class Insecta; order Diptera; family Tephritidae; genus Eurosta; species Eurosta solidaginis. The sequence goes on along the minus strand of NC_090323.1, from coordinate 201,263,197 downwards.
CACATTCCTTCTGATCGTAATACTGCTCGATTTTCTTCAAATTTGCGAGATAGATATCACAGGATATTCAACAACTGGAGCTAGCTCTCGATCTTTACATCTGGCATGCTCTTGCTCATCACCTCCAGCTTTGCGTTTACGGCCACTCAAGTTGGAAATACCAGGACCGGTGCTGAAATGACATGCAATGTGACCTGGGTTACCGCACTTGAAACACTTCATAATTCCGTAATTTTTTTGTAGTGATCCCTTCAGCGCCTCCAATATTGTATTCACCCAGTCTGGCCTTTCCATTTCCACACGGCGTGCTTTGAAAACTGGCTTACACAGAAGCGATTCTGTTTCCAGAATCAGAGAATGTGATACCGTTAGTAGTAATGTAGGTTTCGGGTTTGCGTATGTCGCTCGCTTCGTTTCGACATCCCGTATTCCATTAATAAAGCTCTGGATTTTTACCCTTTTGGTGTATTCCACGGGTGCGTTCGCATTCGCTAAATGTGCCAGCCTTTCAACATCCGACGCAAACTCTTGCAATGTTTCACCAGGCCTCTGGAAGCGGTTCAGTAATTCCATTTGGTATATCTGTCTCCTATGATCAGTTCCGCATCGTCTCTCTAGAGCGCCCATCAATGCTTCATAACAGTTCCGTTTGCCCTCTGGAATGGTTTATAAAATCTCAGCTGCAGGCCCTTTCAATGCCATGAAAAATGCAGCAACTTTATCATCCGCATTCCAGTTTTTCAATGCTGACGTCTTCTCAAATTGTATCTTTAATACCTGGAAAGGAACAGAATCGTCAAAGGATGGTGTCTTTATCTTTGGATTACTCGCTGAAACTGCTGGGTGATTTGTTTGTAGCTGCTCCATACGAGCTTTTAACGCTTCTATATCGGCATCAATTTTGTCCTCGAGTTGTAAAATTTTTGCATCCTCTTCTTCCAGTTTCACAAACGGCTGCGACGATACCTGTTCCGAAATTTGTGCCGACATTTCAGATATATGTGCCTCTTGCACTTCCAGTTGAGATGCCAAATATGTCTTCTGTTCTTCCAATTATGATGTTATACGTGTTTCCTGCGATTCCAGTTGGGATGCCATATCGGTTGATATTTGTGACATTTCTGAAATGCGCGTTTCTTGTGCTTCAATCTTGGATGCTATACGTGTCTCCTGGGATTCCAGATGGGATACCATATACGTCTTCTTCTCTTCCAGTTGTGATGCCATAATTGTCTTCTGTTCTTCTAGTTCAGATGACATTTGCCACGACATTGATGTTACTGTCGATATTTGTGCAGATATTGCAGCCAATATCATGTTCAAGTCTGTGCTGGTAACTGTCTGCGATGTTTCGTTTTTCTCTTCAATTTTTGTTGTTGATTCTTCCACATCAGGATAAAAGACATACTCGTCCACATTAATTCCTTCCAATTCCTTAGTCTCTCGTAGTCGTGCCGGAAGTTCGAGTTTATTGCCGGTTGTATTCAATCCACGGCTCTCCAACTCATTCTTCAGTTGCTGGATCTTCAATTTACTTCACTATGCCATGTCTTTGTTGTATCCAAAATTTTCGGAATTTATCCAACAATTCCTCTTCTGACACCAACTGTAACGAATTTAGGGAAATTCCGCTTATTTGCAACCTTCTACTAGCGTTCGAATCACTAAGCTGTTGAATAAATATTTCCGCTATTCAATAATGCAAAATGGTCATTATTAAAGTACTTCGCAATAACACTTCTACTTTTCAACAGATAGCGTGCTTAAATCAAACTGATTCGCCGTGCCTCAGCTGGTCCGCTCTTTGGTTTCCTCGTTGACATATTTCTAGGCGTTTCTGTTTCTAGAATTTGTTACTTGTTTACCAGCTATAACTACAGATGCACGTTATAGCTTCTCATATGCGCGTGTATATGTGAGTGATACTTCCACCGATGATTGCCTACCTTTGGGAGTATCTCAGATATATGCATGTGTTTGTGCGTTGCTCTCCGCTGCTTGTATGGATATATGTATCGACATAATGATTGATATGTTGATGTGCATACAAGTCACTGCTTAGTATTTGCTTAGCGATGATAGTATCCCTTAAAAAAAAAAAAAGTATTGCTAATATTCGTCACAGTATGTTTGTTTATATTCTTAAATTAATAACTTCTTTATTTATGAGATCGTGTTGCTTTTCTTTTCGTTCCCCCTTTATATATACATATATAATTAAATTTAAGTTGAAGAATATAATATTTTAAGGGCCAATTAATGGTCACTTATAACCATTTAACCATAAAACAGCTGTTCGAACCTACCTTATGGAAATCAATGTAATTGATTAAGGTTGCCATACCATAACGCTAACGCCATAACCATACCATAGCCAACGAATTGGTTTTTGGTTTCTCGCCGTATCCATAACCTAAAAATATTTGAGTTGCTGAATTTAATAACTTCTTGTGAATTTATTTATTGGTTTGGATACGTTATGACTAAGAAACTTATTTTTTGTGGAATATGTTTGTAATTTTTTGCGGTTTCTTCATTTTTATGAAATTTTCACAATTTTTAGGTTAAGGCACCATTAATCGATCACATTGATGATGGTTATGGATATGAGTATGGTTACGACTATAACGTTAGGGTTAAGGAAGTTTAATTAGCCCTTTACTCATAATGAGATAACATATGGTAGATTGGGGTGCCCAAAAATGTTATGAAATAAATTACTGCAGAATATACTTATGTTGCTGAAAAGAAATTTTTGCAAGAATAGGTCCGATAGGCGTAATTAAGATTTGAAAAATGTATAAAAATTTAAATTTAATTAATAAATGAAATATTGTTAGCGTTTAATATGAAAAGATAGAGTTGCTTTGTAGTGGGATGATTGCACCGTAAATCTGTGGATGTGGTTGGGGTTGGTGATACGGAAAGTATGTATCTCTATGGCTGGGTATGGGAGATTGGAGAAGCGGCTATATTACTTCTCGAATTTGAGCTTGGAGTTTTCTTTACTATAGAGTCCGTCTGTTGAATAGAAAAAGGGTTGTATTTTTTGGGGAAACTCATTTCATTTTCTTTGGTCTGGTTTTACTAAGGTACATTTTGCGTGAATATTTTTGCATTGTGCTTTTGATAACATAACGATAACTTTTCGATTAATAAAACTCTTGTAAAAAATCGCAATTATTTCGATAAATTTTTGATAGCGAATCGATAAGTTATCGACGACAAATCTAAAACTGTTTGATAGCAACTAGATTATTTTTCGATAATATAGCGATAAACATTCGACAACAAATTGATTACAAGTCGATAAAAAATCGATAACTATAACAAATTGATATCTTCTCTATAACAAATGGATCATTTTTGATAACACAACGATACATTTGCGATTAATAATTAATAACTTTTTGATAACAAATTGATAAGGTGTCGATAACAAATTTCTTACTTTTTGGTAATAAATCGATACATTTTCTATAACAAATCGATAATTTTTGTCGTACAGTGTTGTGACTATACTTATGCTTTCATTCTGTATTCCCCCAAGCAGTGAGAAAAGATGATAACACACTAACGATATTACTTGTTGGAAATCGTTTTATTCGCTCAAATAATATTCCAATGAAGCTTTGCAATTTTATTTTGTTGTACGCCAATTGCTTAGTCGAATTGTTTTCTTTCTACACCATTAATTCATTTTACACTGTTGCATTTGTGGACAATATTTAGAGATGGCTTGCCATTAATGTCATTAAGATACGTACATATTTACGTATGTACATATGTGTCATTTGTTTGGCCAGTCTACATGTGTTTGGTTGGTCTAACTTTTGCCTTCATTGAAGACAGCGCAAGGTCCTTCCTTCATCAAGAAACTGTTAACACATCTCATTAAATGTTAATGCAAATATGTCTGTAAGTTTGTAGCTCATTCTTATCTTTTGTAAATGTACTGCATGTTCTAACATAATTCTAAGTTCACAACATACAGTCATATAAATTATTGCACATTTGAAGTGTAGGTACAATAAAAAAGGGAACATCGTCATATTGTGCGCCATCTACGTAACAGATCTCAGCCATATTGTTCCTATTATATGGAACATTAACAAATGACATCTAATTGTATTAATGTTTGCATTTCGTAATTTACCAGAAATGGAATTTGTTATTTGTTTTTGTATACGCGGTCTAATCTTTACGTCTACTTACTTAGATACGTATGTATATACAACAAAAAATATATTCAATACTACATATTTGAAAAACACGGCGTGTATTACAGTTTCCGGATTATTGTCCGAAAAGAGTTCGTTCAACCTTGCCCTCCCTAACTAAAGGGTTAAGTGATGCTCAACACTTTTTATGCCTAACATAAAATTTTGCACAAGACAAAAGCAATTCGTAAGGCAGGATGTTTCAAACAAGCAGTATTGTTTCCTAAACTCTAAACTTACCCTAATTTACATATCTCAAACCCTCATTCCTCAAACCTCAGTTTTAAAACTGAATTCAAAATACATCGATCACAAGAAAAAATTTTTTTAATTTTTAACTTTTACGTGCTGTTTGCAATGATGTGTAAATGTGGTAAGTCGTTAACTGTTAAAAAAAAAATGTGCTAAGTCAACCAGTCAATAATATCAATCTGAATTACTAGTCATTTCTTTTTGTGCGCGCATTTTATTTACTTATTTAATTCATTCAGTCGAAAAGTACATGCTTTGTTGTTGTTGTATTAACGATAAAAACACTCCCCGAAGGCTTTGGGCTGATGTTGATGGCCCTTTGCCTCATATAGATCCGGTACGTTTCGGTAACAAAGCACTATTAAGGTACTAGTCCGACCATCTCGGGAACGATTTATATGACCACGTTAAACCTTCTAGGCCAAGCCCGCCCTGCCCACCCCCTAGTTCCATGAGGAACTTGGGGTCGCTAGAACCTTGGCTGTCAATGAAACAGAATTCGCCACGGGTAGGTGAGGTTGGCAATTTGGTTGGAGAAGCTATATATTGCGTTGGGAATCCCTTGAGAGGGTTGCCTACACAACCCCTTGAAATTGGATTCACCCAATTGAGACATGCCTTTGGTGTTTGATAAATGCTTTGCGCTCACCATAATCTACTTCAATTCTTACATGTCGATAACTACATGCTTTGTTACAGGCTATTTAAAAATAGAAAACAATTCAAGCTTAAACTTATATAAGCTGTTATTAAAAGTAAGAACACTACTGAATCGATTTGCTAGATGTATAGTCCTAGTTAAACGGTTTCATTCATAGCATAATCCGTTTTATTAGTTATTTAGATAAATAATCTATTATGCCGAAGATCGCGCTTTGGAATATATGGAATGAACAAATTAGATAAATCAGAGCAATTCGTGCTAACGTTTATTACATTATAGGCAGGCATGAGTGAGATTCAAGTTGTTCTGTCATACAAAGCCCGAAGACCAAGCAATTTGCACCAGCTGGTATATGATGGGAGGCCGTCTGGCCAGTGAAGCATACGCAAAGCAATTTTTTTAAAAAATTTTTGAACTCTCTCAATTTTATAGGAGTTATATTAATAGAAAGCGTTCCATATTATTGAGCAATATTCAAGACGAATTCTGACCAAAGATATATAAAGTGCCTTCAACTTCATAGGCTCCTTAAAGTCACTGGTGTTACGCCTACTGAACCCAACCATTGCAACAAATTTTGATAAAAAAAGTCAATGGTACTAGAAAAAGAGAGTTTGGTGTTAAAAATTACACTCAAGTTTTTACTCTCTTGACAACGACTAAGATATTTAGTATTTAGTTTGTAAATAGAGTATGCGGCAGTTGTCTTTTTTGAATAAGACAAAACACAGCATTTGTTTGAATTTAAATATAAATTATTGTCTGCGCACCATGCGGCAAAATAGTCCAGATCAGAACCGTTAGAAATAGTTTGACAAATAAATAGTATTTTTTGTGAAATATAGTTTTAGTGTTTTATTTCAATAATTAAAGGTGAGGAGTGATGGGAAAACAGGAGAAAAAATTTGTTATGAGTGCGGAAATTATGCTCAGTCATAAAATAGCTGCTGGGTTGGCATACATGACTTTTATTTATCTTTTTCAAAGCTTCTAAACTCAAAAGCATTGCAATTAAGGTATCCTCATTCTTAATTACTTACTTAATTGGCGCTTAACTGTCTAAACGGTTATGGCCGTCCAACAAGGCGCGCCAGTCGCTCCTTCGCTCCGCCAACCGGCGCGAATTGGTCACACCAAGGGAGTTTAAATCGTTTTCCACCTGGTCCTTCCAACGGAGTGGGGGCCGCCCTCTACCTCTGCTTCCATAGGCGGGTTCCGATAGAAACACTTTCTTGGCCGGAGCATCATCATTCATTCGCATAACATGGCCTAGCCAGCGCAGCCCCTGAGTTTTAATTCGCTGGACTATGTTGATGTCTGCGAATAGCTCGTACAGCTCATCATTAAATCTTCTTCGGTACTCGCCATCGCCAACGCGTAGAGGTCCATAAATCTTTCGAAGAACTTTTCTCTCCAACACTCCCAAAGCCGCTTCATCTGCTGTTGTCATGGTCCATGATTCTGCCCCATATAGCAGGACGGGTACGATAAGTGACTTGTAGAGTATGATTTTCGTTCGCCGAGAGAGGACTTTACTTTTCAATTGCCTACCTAGTCCAAAGTAGCATTTATTGGCAATATTGATTCTTCGCTGGATTTCAGTGCTGATGTTGTTGCTAGTGTTGATGCTGGTTCCCAAATAAACGAAGTCTTTTACTATTTCGAAATTATGGCTGCCAACAGTAGCGTGGTTGCCAAGGCGCGTATGCGCTCACTCTTTGCTGTATGACAGCAGGTACTTCGTTTTGTCCTCATTCATCATCAAACCCATCTTTACCGCTTCTTTTCCCAGTTTGGAGTAAGCAGAACTAACAGCGCGGGTGTTTAGGCCGATGATATCAATGTCATCAGCATATGCCAGTAATTGCACGCTTTTATAGTATATTGTTCCAGTGCGGTTAAGTTCTGCAGGTAGTATAATTTTCTACAGCATCAAATTAAAGAAATCGCACGATAGGGGGTCACCCTGTCTGAAACCTCGTTTAGTTTCGAACGGCTCGGAGAGGTCCATCCCAATTCTGACTGGGCTAATGGTGTTGCTCAACGTCATTTTGCACAGCCGTATAAGTTTTGCGGGGAAACCAAATTGAGACATACGGCATATAGGCAGCTCCTTTTCGTGCTATCGAAGGCGGCTTTAAAGTCGACGAAGAGGTGATGTATGTCGATTCTCTTTTCATGGATTTTTTCAAAGATTTGGCGCATTGTGAAGATCTGGTCGATGGTAGATTTACCAGGTCTGAAGCCGCACTGATAAGGTCCAATCAGCCGCTTCACGGTGAGCTTCAATCTTTCGCACAATACACTTGAAAGGACCTTATATGCGATATTAAGAAGGCTGATTCAACGATATTTGGTGCATTTTGCAGTATCCCCCTTCTTGTGGACTGGGCAAAGAACACTTAGATTCCAACCGTTGGGCATGCACTCGTCCGCCCATATTTTGCTAAGAAGCTGCTGCATGCGCCTTACCAACTCCTCGCCGCTGTACTTGAATAGCTCCGCAGGCAATCCATCAGCGCCCACGGCCTTGTTGTTTTTCAATCTGGTTATTGCTATTCTAACTTCGTCATAATCGGGCGGGGGGACATATATTCCATCATCATCGTTTGCCGATCGGGTTCTTCATCTCTGCGCGGTGAATTGCTACCTCCATTTAGGAGAGCAGAGAAGTATTCCATCCATAATCTAAGCACTCTCTGAATATCAGTTACAAGGTCACCGTTTTTATTCCTACAGGAGTTTGCCCCGGTCTTAAAACCTTCCGTCTGTCGCCGTATTTTTTGGTAGAACTTTCGGGCGTTATTCCTGGTGGCTAGCAGCTGAAGCTCCTCGTACTCACGCCTTTCTGCTTCTGCTTTTTTCTTCCTGAAAAGGCGTCTTGCTTCCTTTTTCAACTCACGATAGCGTTCACACACTCCTCTTGTCGCGCTCGCTTTTAACGTAGTCTTGTAGGCAGCGTCTTTTCTTTCGGTTGCAACGCGGCATTCTTCATCGTACCAGTTGTTTTTTCGTGGCCGCCGGTAACAAATTTTTTCCTCGGCGGCAGTACGAAGTGTTTTGGAGATATGCTCTCACTGCTCCTGTATTCCTTCAGGATGAGTTGCGCTCTCAGAGAGCAGGTGTGAGAGTCGAGTTGCGAAATCATTGGCAGTCTGTTGTGATTGAAGCCTTTCGACGTCTAGCTTTCCTTGTGTTTTTTGTTCCTTGGTTTTAGCAGCGTTGAGGCGGGTGCGTATTTTGGCTGCAACGAGATAATGGTCCGAGTAGATGTTAGGTCCTCGGATCATGCGCACATCTAAAACACTGGAGGCATGCCGTCCGTCTATGACAACGTGATCGATCTGATTGCGAGTATTTCGATCAGGAGACAGCCATGTAGCTTGATGTATCTGTTTATGCATGAACCTCGTGCTGGATATGACCATGTTTCGAGCACCGGCAAAGTCAATCAGCCTCAGTCCGTTGGGAGAAGTTTAATTGTGTAGGCTGTACTTTCCGACTGTAGGGCCAAAAACATCTCCTTTGCCCACCCTGGCGTAAAAGTCGCCAATCAAGACTTTTATATCATGACGGGGGCAGCGCTCGTATGTGCGTTCTAATTGTTCATAAAAAGTGTCTTTCACCTCATCGTCTTTCTCCTCTGTCGGCGCATGGGCGCAGATGAATGATATATTAAAAAATTTTGTTTTTATTCGGATAGCGGCGAGACACTCGTCCACAGGCGCTAACGCCAGCACTTGGCGACAAAGTCTCTCTCCCACCACGAATCCGACGCCGAAACTGCGCTTATTCGTACGGCCACTCCAATAGATGTCACAATTTTTGATCTTATTTCTTCCTTGCTTCGTCCAACGCATTTCTTGGATGGCGGTGATGTAAGATTTTGCTTTGACGAGGACTTCAACCAGCCGGGCACCTGCACCAATCCCATTCAGGGAGCGGACGTTCCAGGTGCTTGCCCTCAATTCATTGTCCTTCAAACGTTTGCCATGGTCTTCATCAATAAAAAAAAAAATAAATGTAAGGCGCGATAACCTCCGAAGAGATCTAAGGCCGAGCTTCTCTTCCAATTTGCGTCGTGCTCCTCTTGATTTTCCCTACAAACTGGCCGGACGGGACCTACATGTTTTATGCCGACTCCGAACGGCATCTGCAAAGCAGATGAGTTTTCACTGAGAGCTTTTCATGGCAGAAATACACCCGGAGTGCTTGCCAAACACTGCCGAGGGGCGACCCCGCTTAGAAAAATTTTCTTCTAATTGAAAAATCTTATTTCTAAAATTTTGATGTTGCTTTGCCCGGGAGTTGAACCCAGGGCATACGGTGTGATACGCGGAGCACGCTACCATCACACCACGGTGGCCGCCCTTCTTCATCAATAGAGAGTGTATTTATCCGAGGCTTGTTGTTATATTTCATTGGAGTATGGTTTTACGTGGCGGGTCCCAAGCCCAGCGCACAACCCGCTCAGCGGGGGTGAAAATATTACTTGCACGTTTATATAGCGAGCCGCTTGCTCGAAGACAGACGCCCGCTTGCAGCCGCACCTAGAGGTGTACAGACGCTGCCGATGAGATCTCCCCCGGCTAGCCCTTAAACCAATTATGTCAGAGTGGCCTAGCCAGGTTGTCGCCTTCTCACATTAGCTCACCGCTAAACGGCTACCCAGAGGATACTTGGCCGCGAGCGACCGGCAGTAGTGAGCTGCTTGAACCGCATGCAAAAGAAATGCTCTGGCCATTCCCAAGTGAATTGCGGTCAGAAGCTTTCCCCACTTTCGTGGACTTCTACACACGGCTCCACCCTCCAAAATATCCTCATTCACAGTTTTGAAAAAAGATGGTTATTTCAAAAGTTATTAATTTTTTTTCGTCTCCTGAAAAATTCGTAAAAGTAGCCTAAGCACATTTTCACATTATGCTAACGATATGTGTTTTTTATTATTTTTAATCAAAATGTTGTATTCATTCTTTATTAAGTTTATTTATATGTAACTTCAATTTTTTTGACGTGATTGATGTACTACCTAAAAGACAGGGTCTTACTTGTACAAATAAGTTTTAAATAAATAAATAAAAAATAAATAATTCTTGAGCCGCTTACTGGGGTTCAGTAGACATTTCGTTGAGTAACTTCACTGAGTTTTTCACAGCAGGGTTTTATAAGAAGCCTTTGTTTTGGGCTTACCGTGAAGCTTCAGAGTCAGGCCCCAATAAAGCCTCTTAGGAATGCCAGAAAATCCAAAAGGACGTTGCATGGTTGTAAGCACAGGCATTCCTCACAAAATCTATTGTGACAGGAGATGTACTATTCCTATAGATTCGTTACTGCTACTAATTAATTGAGGAAAAAAATGCTTTCAGAAGGCAGGATTTGCTTAATGCTGACAGCTCTATAAATGTGCTTTGGATATTTTTAAATAGAAGTTTGAGTGAGACAAGCTCGACTTCTGGGTACGCTTATATGGAAACGTTAAAGAAAGTGAAGAGTTCATGAGGATCAGGAAGAACATCTTGTGGAATCTTGCTACGTTGGGGCATATAAGAGATGATTGATACAAGAAAGGCTATGCCCCTAGCCTTGGAACCATTATCACTCAATTGGCGAGAAAAGCTCTCACGCTCTAAAAACTTTTACCGATCGACTTTGTCTCGTTCCTTTTAAAGACGCTGGCCCACCTGATTGATCGATGATAGCTTTTATGCAAGGGTGGGCTTTTTTTGGCTGCCAAACTGATAGAAGTTTGACTCGAGAGCTACCAAGTTGCGCTGGCCGCATAATCCTTCAACAATGTCCCACCAATCACCACAGAAAGGGACAGCAGGCTGATTAACCCTGGTTAGAATAAGCGATATAAGACTGTGTGTCAAAGGGATTCCGTAGCTACACTTATAATTTAGTAAGGACTGTCACAGAGCACAATTAAATTTGACATCGATAACTTTTCTGATAAAATGTAATAATTATATTTCATGTGATTCAAAACATAAAGCTTTAATTACTTAAGCATGCGCTTAAAGTTACTTTCATTCGAGCTTTTTTCGGATAGCGACTGCCAGCTTTACAGCGCGGAACAGCAGCTGGCAGTTTTTTTGACACACATTCCATGGCTGGAAAATGTAAGTATCCCTGCAGGATATAGCCAAGCTAGATCTCCACTCAACAGTGGAGCAGTCCTGTTGTTCAGCATGCTGAGAATAAATTTAAAAAGATTAACTTAGACTTTCGGTTACACCTATTTTGATAGCAAATGACTGGTATTTATTCACTGCAGCTAAGTTATAACAAGGCGAGCTCACTACGATTCCAAGAGCGCCACTTTCTTGTGCCTGTCCATACGTCTAGCAAAATTATCATATATATTATTCTTGATTGTTTTTTTTATGTACGGGTCCCTTTTTCGCTCTTATTTGGAATCCAAATCTATATATAAAGTTTTGGTTGTAAAGATGGAGATTCGGGCTATTAGCGAGCTTTGGGGAATTTTGGTCGTAGTGCTTTTGTTTAGCTATATTTTATTGAAATAATTTGTTAAAAATAAACGATTGTGAGCACACAAAGGAATCTATTTGTACTATGGAACTATTGTGAATATTTGCACTGCATTACCGGCAGTTGCTATTGTAGTTTTAATTAATTGACGGCAGTTGCTATTATGCCTTAGATGGCAGCGCAAGCTGTAAGTTAATAGAACAGCTGATTTCTGTTGATATTTGATAAGATACTTTTATATTGATTGCGCAAGATGCGCACGGGTCCGTAAATGTTTAATTTAAATAAAAAATCCTTGAATTTTCATAGCATTTTTTTATTTTTTACAACTACCTGCATAGTTTTTTAGTGGGCACTTACTAATGCGCATATGTGGTTTTATTTTATGACACATATTTCCTACGCAGTTTTATTACATGCTCTTTCAAATTTAGTTTGTTTTTTTTAGATTTTTATAAACTGCTTAGTACACTGAAAGAAAAAGATTGGTAAAATCAACCGAAATACGGGTCAATTCAACCGAAATTTCTGTAAATTTTTATCCATTGCAACAAGATGTTGAATCAACTGCGCATTAATCGTTGATTTGTAGTTGACCGTTTTAATAGTCAAATGAACAAAAAAAGTTGTTGCGACAGCTTTGTATGAAAGTACCTATGTTGCCATATAAATAAATAAATGTAAGGCGCGATAACCTCCGAAGAGATTTTAGGCCGAACTTCTCTTCCAATTTGCGTCGTGCTCCTTTTTAATTTTTCTTACAAATTGTCGGGACGCGACACACTTGTTTTATGCCGACTCCGAACGGCATTTGCAAGGCATATGAGTTTTCACTGAGAGCATTTCATGGCAGAAATACACTCGGAGTGCTTGCCGAACACTGCCGAGGGGCGACTCCGCTTAGAGAATTTTTCTTCTAATTGAAAAAGCTTGTTTCTAAAATTTTGATGCTGATTTTCCCGGGGTGTGAACCCAGGGTCTTCGGTATGGTAGGCGGAGCACGCTACCATCGCACCACGGCGACCGCCATATAAATACGTAAATATGTGAATACATAAATACGCATGCTTGCTACATTTCCATACATATGAATATAGAAATGAAAACAGTAGTCACAAAACTGATTCTCAATTCTTTTAGTTGCAGCTCAGCTCATTCTCAATTTCTTCTCTCGCATGTAGTTTCGAACAAAACTTGTAGTATAAACGTTTGACGTACCATTTTAAAAAGTGAACTTGTATGTTATAGAAAAGTAAAGAATCAAATCGCAGGAAGGTAATGCACCACTGGAGTAACTTTAAATGTAATTCGGCAAGTTTAGTTTTAAGTTGAAACGATTCCAAAACAACTCAAACTTTTATTTTGTCGAAAACATCAACATTAAAAAAGGATGTTTTTTTACTATCTTATTAGATTCGTTCGCGTGAGTGAAAATTCATTAAAACTTGAACAATATGTTACTAACTTTGTAAAAATCCTGTTCGTTCAATCAAAACTTTTGCAACAAGAGGGCGCAATTTTGCATTTCGCTTCGACGAGAAGTTGCAAAATTGTACCCGATAAATAGGTGTCCCGGTATCTCATAATTGTTGGCATAGTAAATTCAAAAAAGGGTTTTTTCATTTTGCATTGATAACTGAAAAACTTGCTTTTCATTGGTTTCCCATTTTGTGTGTTTTTTCGATTTGATGGTTTTCTTATTTTGTTTTTTTTTTTTTTAACAAGTGGCACCATCATCTTAAGTACAAAGTAGAGAGCGCAGTGAGCCTAAAATTATCTTTAAAATTTGCTCATGTATTGACAGTTGATGGCCGTTGAAATGGGGTGTAAGATCAGTTGCGTTAACAGAAAAATCAGTTAGATTGATTAGGAATCTGTCAATTTTACAAAATTTTGTTAATTAAGAGCGACAATTTCTCTTCTGTTGAAATGACTAAACTAATTTGTTCGCTTGACAAAGAACTCGGTCGAATTAACCATAATTTGATTAAAATTACCGAATCTCCGTTAAGTCAAGAACAACAGAACCGATTTGCTGATTTTACTAGCACCATTTCTTTCAGTGTAAAGGTGGGTAGTTACGAATGAATACACAAAAATATACCCAGTTATGAAATACCTCACTGATAGCGCTTCCGAATATGAATTATATAGAGTTCGCTTTCATTATAGCATCCTCAAGATGGGAAAAGTTATCATGCTGCCATATTTGGCAAATGCCCATTTTATAAAATTCGAATAAAACATTAAATAAATTAAATACACACAATAATCACACACTAGCGCATGACTTGTTGTACAAAAATGGCCAGCGCTGTTGCTATTTATATTATACACAATTATAACATATTCTATTTAAAATACAAAATTATTCTAGAAGAAGTAAGGGTGTATAAGTTCGGGTGTTTTATATACATTATATAGGTACTCAGCGTGAGTTTCAATTTTACAGTTCATTTCGGAAAAATTACTTTTTTTTATTTTTTGAGGATCTGGAAATATTGTGTAGTTTCTTATCGAAAAAAGGCGTGTCATCGCCCATATAAAAAACAAAATTTCAAAATTTTCTCTTACAATAAAACTTACTAAATGAAATATCGTTGATACAAAACTATTTTCGCTTAGATATAGCTTCTTAATATTCTAGTCTACGTTCCTTTTAAAATTTTTTTTTATAAAGGTGGGCGTGACCTTTAATCGATGCCGACCATTTTTACTAGATATAGCTATAAAAAAGAATGTTTCCAAATCTTTTTATATTCGTAAATTTTTCTTTGAGCTATGGCTTCCGAAACATAGAAAATTGCGTAGTCAAAAAAAGGGGCGATGCTACGCCTGTTTCATAAAATTTAAGTTTTTTCCCAGAAAATGACAGGAAAGAAGAGGAAAGGAATGGAAAGGAAGGGGAAGGAAAAGTAAGTAAAGAAGAGGAAAGGAAAAAAAAGGAATGAAAAGGACAGGAAAGGAAAGGTATGGAAGGAAAAGAAAGGAGAGGAATAGACAAAAGGAAAGCAAGGAAAGAAAAGGAGATATAAGAATTAAAAACTGAGGACGGAACCGTAGTCGGTGGCACGTTGTGGGTTTCATAGCGAAGTCTTAATTTTTGTTATAAATGAGTTTTTGGTTTGTTATCGACGGGTTATGCGCGTGTTATCCATTTGTTATCGACCAGCTATCGGTTTGTTAAAGGTGTCATATCGACGAGTTACCGGGTTGTTGTCGCAAAGTTATCGACTATTTATCGAAAAAATAATGATATTTAATAAGAAGGTTATCGATTTGTTATTAAAAATTTATGTTATTTTAAAAAAAAGCCATCGATATGTTGGCGAAAAGTTATCGATGAAGTGTCAAAAAATTACGGATTATTTATCGAAAAGTTATCGATATTCTTTTAGAAAGTTTTTAACTGGCTATCGATTTGCTAACGGTACTTATGGATTTTTATAGCAATTTTATAGAAGTCATCGAATTGTGATCGAAAAGTTGTCAGTTTTTTGTGGGAGTGTGACAGATTTTTAATTGAAGACTCGTCTTTTCTTATGAAACAGATACCACTAAAACCTTAATATAAAATCGATGATACTTCTATAACCCATCTAAAACAATCTAATAAGAAACCAGTAGAATGTGATGAAGCTCTTCACAAAAAGCCTGAAGGTACTTTGTTCTGTAAAGTTACCCCTGTAATGGCTCAACTTCAGCCCCTGGGCGAACTCTAGTTTCTTTAAAAACATTAGTTTTCTAGACATATGTATGCAAGTATACTCATTGAACTTCACGAGTATTTGGTACACAAGCATTTGTTGCACGGAATCCCCGCACACTTCAAGTTTTCGTGTGAACGAACATCACAAACTTCTATGCGAAATGTTGCCATCAATTGTTGTTTTCATTGTCTCAGTTGAAGTCCTCTTGTACCGCCTTAACGTGCATGCATTATGCTTAGATCCTTGAATGCGTCATCTAATGGCACATTCATGGGAATATGCGTTTGCGTTTACACATCTGTATCCTTCCAAAACATATACATACATATCAAAACTATGGGGGCAATTTACGATCCCGCCGTTGAGAATCCCGACAACACATTTATTCCTTAATTATTCCAATAATTCCGGCTTCGCAATAACTGGCACCGATGAAGATCAATTCCTTCTCTTCTTGTCCCTTCTTATTTCAGTAGACGTGACTGTCTTCCTCTGCTAACAAACACAGTTGTCGCGAAGAATACTTGCCGTGGCTTTTTCACATAATATGACCAATCATTCGTTCGACACACTCCATGGTCAGCATGGAAATGATCATCAGTCTTCTGGAGAACTTCTAGTTCGAACACTTCAAGAGCCATACCATCGACTCTTGCCATCGTCCATGAATCCGAGCCATAAATCAGGAGATATGTGATGGAAGCCATAAAGAACATGATTTGCGCACTTTGAGAAAATATTTTACTTATTGGTGATATTTTACTTTTCAGTTGCCTTCCCATTTCGAAGTATGACTTGGTCTCCAGACAGACGATGGCATTCACAGTGTCCAATTCGTACCTGTTTACGTTAACGTAGCCGCCAATGCAACCACTCCTTCTTTGATGGCTGCAAGTAAACCGTTTCCACGCTTCTTTATCTGATCCAGAGAGGTAGAATTCAGTTGCGTTTGTTGTCGATATCAACAGAATATGCCAGAAATCGAGTGCTCCAGCTATCTTCCTCATCATCAGGTTGATTAAAGAGCACGAAAAGAAGGTACATTTTCTAAAGTTTTTAATATACGTAGATATATTTTGGATATTAACACGGGCTCTGTATATAGTCGTCAACATGTGAGTTCAGTTTACCCTGAAGATATAAGCTAGAACCAGTGAGAGAGGAGGAGGAGTAGTGGTAAGGTTCGTGTAGATATAGAGGGAATAAGTAGAGGTGAAGGAAGAATTAGAGGTTGGGATAATGGAACCGGGGGAGCTAATTTAACACGGTGAGGATGGAAAGGACAGATATGGAGGGAGAGGAAAAGGAATGGGAGAGGGGGAGAGAGAGAAGCAGGGGAAGGGGAGGATGGAAGGATTTGAGAGGGTAAATTAAAGGGTAGAGGAGTTATATATATGGAAGAGTGAGAGCTATAGGAAGGGTAACAGGGATTGGGAGTAAATTATCGAGAATTATGGAGCGGGAATCAGTGGTAGTTGGCGACGGGGGAGAGACGTGGAGTTTGTTGCACAAGGGTCGAATGGAAAAGAAAATAGGAGGATAAAGAGACCAAAAAATTATAGAAGAGGAGATACAGAGACGGGTTTGTGTACAGTAGTCGGGATTATGTGAGTTAGAATAATAAATGTTACACAAAAGTGAGCTTTACTTTATATACAATTTTAGTATCCTTAAAAATCATGAACTTGCAAAGGGTACGGGCTTTAACATTGTCGACGGCATGCTCTTATGCGCTAGTACATATACACACATACACGCACACACACAAATACTCACTTATAATCATTCACTTTCAAATTCATCATTGCGTGGAATCTTCTTTGTTTTTTACAATCCATTTATTTCTATGCTAGTTTTGACGCTTTTACAGTAAAGCTAATTATTTCAGTATATGCGAATGTGTTCGTGTGTACTGTCTACATTTAACTGACTCTGTCGTGTGACAGCACATCTCTGTCTATTCGCTGATTCGCTTGTAAACGCTTTTCATACGAATTGTAGGTATGTATGAAACGAAATGACTTTAACCTAATTTAAATTTCCGTTGCTTCCCTTCATCCTTCACAATCAACCTTTGGCGCCACTCAAATTTGATATAACCATTTATGAATATGAGCTATTTATATTCTTGTGTGTGTGTATGTATGCCCATAAATATGTACGTATGTATATTTTAATAGATCTTTTACGTTTTCTGACAATGTCTGTTGTTATAGCTAAATGAATATTGACAGCTGTCATTGCCGGCAATGGAGATATAAAGTGGTAATAGAGTTTTGTGCTTGTTTTGGTTAGGTGAAGAAGTGTCATGACACAATATTGATACGTTGTTTTAAATATATATGTGTGGGTGTGTTGCACCAATGTTGACTTGTAAGAATAATTAGTTTTAAGCATAAATTTGTGGTGTTGTTATAAGAAAATCAAAAACATTTACCACGTGTTTATTGATTGCTCATTTATTATTTTACGATTAACGACACAATTCAAGGTCGTTTGTAGTTGACCTACGATTAAGGAAAAGAGGTGTGAGTACCAAAGAATCGTTAACGTTTATATAAGTATCCATAACTGTAATAATTTAATTAGCCAATGAAGAATATTTTTATAAGACTGGTGAAAATATTAAACCTGCCTAGATGGACGAAGTGTTGTTACGTTTAAATATTTAAGAGTCTCTCTTTTTTAATATCCTTGAGTTCTGCAAGGTTTCCATGAAACAAAGCTGTTGTTGTATTAACGATAAAGAAACAGAGCTCTTGTACGGCATCGCAGTGGACAATCGCGCGGCACAGTAGATTGAAGATCCGACTTACGTTACTTTCTTCCGTTGGCAGCATCAATTAGTCTAGTCAGTGATGATAGATACTATCCTTCACAAGATCTACCTAACTCAATTTACTCCCAAGTGGGCTAGGGGGCTTAGAAATATCCGCCGCAGGTATATATGTCGTAGGTTTAACCCTTTAAATGTGCTTCCAGCGCAACTTATAACCTCTCCAACCCAATAGTCAACCTCACCTACTCGCAGCGAATCCTGTTTCTTTAGAAGCCGAGGCTATGGCGACGCAAGATTCACGGAACTAGGGTGTGGTAGATGGTTCAGTATGGTCATTTTGCATCGTTCTCGAGACAGTCGGGTTTGTACTTTAATGGTATTTGTTACCGGAACTTACGGGATCTATATCCGGCAAATGACCTTCATCACCGATAACACTTTCCAAAACCTTCGGGGATTGTCTTTGTCGCTACAACAACAACAATCTTATGACTTACCGGTACAAGTTGTGCAAACATTTCCGTTCCTTTTTTCCAGATATTTGTGAATCCTTTCCCCAACCTTTGCAATATTTGTTAATAGTGAGATATGCAGCCTGTTTTTCTTGTAAGTACGTGTACGTCCTCTGCCAATTTCTTGGTGATTCGTGGCTTATATATAGAGCCTATGTATGGCATGATCCAATCACCTTGTGATCGCAGTACAGGAGAGTATTGAGCTCTATGTTGCTTGTTATTCATATAGCCCGTCTTGAGTACGTTCAACAACCTATATTAAATTGGATCAACTAACCGCTTTGTGCATATATTCATGACGTAAGGTTGGGGCTTCTTCAATATCATTGCTTATTCATGCATACGGACTCATATTTTAAACAGTTCAACCGAGGTCTCTATGTATCTATCAGACCGGCTTTTCAAATATTTGTACCAGCGATACACCCAAATAACTTCCGAAGTGCTCCTTGCATATATCCCGCTGATATTGATAGATCACATACCACACAGAGCGAAAACCACCTAATAAAATAGAACAAAAGTAAGAAGATATCTCTATAGATTTTCTTTAAGAAGAATCCCTACTTACTTTGAATTAATAAAGAAGGCCTTCTTCTTATTTTTATTAAGTTTTCTTATTGAGTTTACTAAAAAGGTTATCCCCTTATTTTTATTTGGTTATCTCATTGAATTAACTGAAAAGATAATCTCCTTATTAATGTAAGCTAATCTTCTTGAATTTACTAAAACTCGTATCTGATTATAAACAAATAATATTTATTCGTAAAATACGACTGCAAATAAAAACACATTCATTCCTTATATATAAGTATTCTAATCTTACATACATACATATGTATATATTTGTTACATATAAGTACAAAGTTAGTGTTAAACACTAAACTTAAATAAATTTATTATAAATTTTTTATACATTCAAATTTAGTCGTCTAAACATTACGAAATAAGTGTACAATGTGAATATACAAGATAATCAATATATTTTTTTGCGACCACCGTGGTGTGATGGTAGCGTGCTCCGCCTACCACACCGTATGCCCTGGGTTCACACCCCGGGCAAGGCAACATCAAAATTTTTGAAATAAGGTTTTTCAATTAGAAAGAAATTTGTCTAAGAGGGGTCGCCCCTCGGCAGTGTTTGGCAAGCACTCCGAGTGTATTTCTGCATGAAAAGCTCTCAGTGAGAACTTATCTGCGTTGCAGATGCCGTTCGGAGTCGGAATAAAACATGTATGTCCCGTCCGGCCGATTTGTAGGGAGAATCAAGAGGAGCACGACGCAAATTGAAACAGAAGTTCGACCTTAGATCTCTTCGGAGATTATCGCGCCTTACATTTATTTTTTATTATTTTATCTGAATTGACCCATCGAGAAAACAACTTTCCCGTGGGATTTTTCTTTCCGTAATTTGTAGCTAGAAAGTATGCTTCGTAGACAAAAAACAAGTAAGGAAGGTTAAGTTCGGGTGTAACCGAACATTACATACTCAGTTGAGAGCTATGGTGGCAACATAAGGGAAAAGAACCATGTAGGAAAATGAACCGAGGGTAACCCTGGAATTTGTTTGTATGACATGTGTATCAAGTGAAAGGTATTAAAGAGTATTTTAAGAGGGAGTGGGCCATAGTTCTACAGGTGGTCGCCTTTTCGAGATATCGGCATAAAGTGGACTAGGGGTGACTCTAGAATATGTTTGTACGATATGGGTATCAAATGAAAGGTGTTAATGAGTATTTCAAAAGGGCGTGGGGTTTAGTTCTACAGGTGGACGCCTTTTCGAGATATCACCTTAAATGTTGACCAGGGGTGACTCTAGAATGTGTTTGTACGATATGTGTATCAAATTAAAGGTACTAATGAAGGTTTTAAAAGGGAGTGGTGGTAGTTGTATAGGGTCGCCTTTTCGAGATATCACCATAAAAGTGGACCAGGGGTGACTCTAGAATGCGTTTGTACAATATGGGTATCAAACGAAAGGTGTTAATGAGTATTTTGAAAGGGCGTGGGGATTAGTTCTATAGGTGGACGCCTTTTCGAGATATCGCCATAAAGGTGGACCAGGGGTGACTCTAGAATGTGTTCGTACGATATGGGTATCAAATTAAAGGTATTAATGAGGGTTTTAAAAGGGAGTGATGGTAGTTATATAGGTGGTCGCATTTTCGAGATATCGGCATAAAGGTGGACCAGGGGTGGCTCTAAAATGCGTTTGTACAATATGGGTATCAAACGAAAGGTGTTAATGAGTATTTTGAAAGGGCGTGGGGATTAGTTCTATAGGTGGACGCCTTTTCGAGATATCGCCATAAAGGTGGACCAGGGGTGACTCTAGAATGTGTTCGTACGATATGGGTATCAAATTAAAGGTATTAATGAGGGTTTTAAAAGGGAGTGATGGTAGTTATATAGGTGGTCGCCTTTTTGAGATATCGGTATAAAGGTGGACCAGGGTGATTCTAGAATGCGTTTGTATAATATGGGTATCAAATGAAAGGTGTTAATGAGCATTTTAAAAGGGAGTGGGCGTTAGTTCTATAGGTGAACGCCTTTTCGAGATATCGCCATAATGCGTTTGTACAATATGGGTATCAAACAAAAGGTGTTAATGAGTATAAAACTGGTCCTGGCTTCAACCGATTTCTCCCTTTTTCACAGAGATAAGATATTGTCCCAAAATCTAAGCTCCTACCAAATTTCACAAGGATTGGTAAATTTTTGTTCGACTTATGGCATTAAAAGTATCCTAGACAAATTAAATGAAAAAGGGCGGTGCCACGCCCATTTTGAAATTTTCTTTTATTTTTGCATTTTGTTGCACCATATCATTACTGGAGTTGAATGTTGACATAATTTAGTTATATACTGTAAAGATATTCAATTTTTTGTTAAAATTTGACTTTAAAAAAAAATTTTTTTTTAAAAGCGGGCGTGGTCGTCCGATTTTGCTAATTTTTATTAAGCATACATATAGTAATAGGAGTAACATTCCTGCTAAATTTCATTATGATATCTTCAACGACTGCCAAATTACAGCTTGCAAAAATTTTAAATTACCTTCTTTTCAAAGTGGGCGGTGCCACGCCCGTTGTCAAAAATTTTACTAATTTTCTATTCTGCGTCATAAGTTCAACCCACCTACCAAGTTTCATCGCTTTATTCGTCTTTGGTAATGAATTATCGCACTTTTTCGGTTTTTCGAAATTTTCGATATCGAAAAAGTGGGTGTGGTTATAGTCCGATATTGTTCATTTTAAATAGCGATCTGAGATGAGTTCTCAGGAACCTACATACCAAAGATAAAGATACCTCAAAATTTACTTAAGTTATCGTGTTAACGGACGGACGGACGGACGGACATGGCTCAATCAAACTTTTTTTCGATCCTGATGATTTTGATATATGGAAGTCTATATCTATCTCGATGCCTTTATACCTGTGCAATGGAGTGTTTTTCCTGAACATAACCATACCGCATTTCGCAAAAGTAGCATTCATAGTATGAATCCCACACGGTTCCAGGAACGAAACCTCAAAAACTGTTTGTAATAAATGAAAATGTGCTTATTCAATCAAAAAGGGAAATCACATCGCACCTAACTGTAGTAAAAAAGAAATAAAATCAAGAAAACCGATAAAACAAATCCATTCAATCAGTTGACAGATGTGAATGGAGAATAAATTTAAATTCAATTGTCTCAAAAAAGGTGTGTGCATTGCAACCGCATCGATATGTTTATATGTATGGATTTGCGATAAATTGAAGTTATTTGTCCATAGATGGTTTTCATGTTACGTTTAGTGGCTGGCTTTCACATTTGGTGAAGCTGGAAAATTGGTTACATAATCCTCAGCGTTTGGGTGTGTGAGTGTGTGCGTTCACATATTTATTTGCATATTTGTATGTCAACCACAAACACATATGAATATTTGCATAAGATGAGTTTACCTTTGTGTGTATATAAGTTGATGTATATGTATGTGTGTGTGTCAGTATGTTAACTTAATTGAATTAGTATTAAAATTTGCTTCGTTTCGCACATTTTGTACGAGTAGTTAGTTTAGGAGGATTGAGTTACTGACTTCTTCTGTTTACAGTAGCTTTCGCTGTTATTGTTGTTATGCAAATTCGACTTGCAGCTATTTTGTTTTAAACATTTTATTCAAGTTTTATGGTATTAAGATTTGGGAAAATTTAGATTCTTTCAAAATTTTTGATAGCTAAAGGTATTTGTAAATTTCAAAGCGAGCAGTTGAAGAACTTTGAGAAAATATGGCTTTAAGGTATACTTGTTATCATTTTAATTTTATAATATCTTATGTTATTACTAGGCCTGGAAGCACTGCGACCTTTATGTAGATCTATTGTGCATGACCTTTCAGCCTAAGGCTTCAGGGTTTTTTATCCATATCACATAGGGATTAAGAGTGACACCACCTAGATGGGAGAGCCTTTGCCTAGCCAGAGCGATGCATTCGCAGAGAAAGTGAACCGGCGTTTCATTCTCCAGCTCATAGAAACGCCAAATATGGGTATCGGAGAGATTTAACTAACTTAGGTGATATCGTAGAGCACAGTGTCCGGTATAGTACCCAGTGAGAGTTCTTAGGTCCTCATTGCTTAGATTAATGAGTTTGGCTGATACTTTCGTTGACGGAAGTATAACAGTTTGCCCTGTCTTTGCCCTGGTCTGTCAATCCAGTGACGTATGAATTGTTTAGTTAACCAGTTAGTTAAAGTTTCCCTGGTGTGTGCTTTTCTAAGTTCAAAAAAGGGCTCTGGATCATATAATGCTGCTATAGCGCCATGCTTTGCTAGGTAATCTGCATTTTCATTACCTTCATGTCCCTGATGCCCGAGAACCCAACCCAACAAAACCTTGTGTTTGGCTCCCAGGACATTAAGGAGTTCAGTGCAGTCCTCCACTAGCTTAGATGTAACTGTGTAAGATTGCACGGCACGCAGGGCCGCCTGACTGTCCGACATAATGTAGATGCTCTTCGATGTTGAGCCTCTCCGCAGACATTCTCTACCACACACTTCTACTGCATGGATTTCTGCCTAAAATACGGTGGGGTATCATCCCATTGGTATCGATTTCTTGAATTTCGGCCCATATATGCAAGCTCCCGTTCTTCCGTAATCGAATTTCGATCCATCCGTGAACCAGACCTCTGAGTCAGTGTCATTATAGAGATTCCTTGTTTTCCAATGGGTTCTGTCTATAATGGACAATTCACAGTTCCTATGTTATGGTAGGATACTTCATGTTCTCTGTAGTTACACGTTACACGCCTATGTTTCTTAGAATCATGTGGAAGAACGATGAGGTATAAGATCTCATCACAAAGCTTATTTATGTGGTTATGGCCATCCAACAAGTCGCACCAGTTCGCTTTGATAACTGGCGCCAAAGGAATATAAATGGTCTTTCACCTGGTCATTCCAGTGAAGTCAAGGCCACACTCTTTCTCTGCTTTCGTAGGCTCTTTCCCATAAGAATACTTTATTAGCGCCGGATCATCATCTTTCAGATGCATAAGATGGCGTAGCCGTGGTATTTAAATTTGCTGGACTATGTTGATGTCTGCGTAAAATTCTGCGGAAATTTTCTTCGGTACTCGCCGTCGCCAACGCGTAAAGATCCAAGAACATTTCTCTCAAACACTTCCAAAACCGCCGCATCAGAGATTGTCATTGTCCGTGCTTGGTACATTCGACGATATTCAAGTACTCGCATGCCTGTTTAAAATTTGATTATGCTTTTTAACGTTGAGCACTTTCACATCACTGCTCAGTCACTGACATCTATAATGTATGCAACTGTAGTCGAGCACCTTACTGCAGACGCGTAAAGCAAGATGGTATTGCCAGTTTGGTTACACGTGGTTAACTTAGGAGACGTACTCCATTGTTGTTGTTCTTCTTTTAGTACAAAAACACTTCTTAGTGCAACCAGCAAGAGACTTAAGGATTTTGTTGCGACTTTGTATTTTTGCGGCATTTCCGGTTGACAGTGAATTGAAGCCAAGACTACTATTGACGCTCACACTCAAGTCTTTACGGTTGTCTGAAAAGCGCCAATGTTATGACATCTGAGTTCATGTTCTCTAGCTGTCCCATCAGCCAAATCCATGTCACGAATGAAGTCGCATAGATCATCTATACATCATCTAGCGCTTGATTTAACTCACACGATGTCGGTGATTTGTCAACTTCTAATATGCGGTGAAATAAGGGGCTATAATTAATTTGTTTCTGAGGTCTCAGTAGTGGTTCCACCTATATCTCTTTCCATTTTTCGGGAATGACTAACGAATTTTCTCCTGACAGGTTTAAAGTATTCGCTACGTAGCTGTCGCCCTCATCGCGAGGTGTTTGGACCACCATTTGGAAGGCTTTCTTAACGTCTTTGATCGTGGGGAAAATGTATGATATTTTTTTTTGTTCTGATTTCTCTTCCCGGATCTTTTTAACCGCAGGATGAATTATAAACTCATTGCAAGAAGCGTTTGTGCATTTCTTCAGATCTGACATGGCTTAGTAGCTGCTTGGTCGGACTAAACATACACTTCACAGTGGCCTAAAGCTTAACATCACCAGCAGGGTTGTGACAGCACTTAAGGCGTTCTTCCCATTTTGTGATCCTTCGCATGGGGGTATCGTAAGACGAAATGTCATACTAGAACATGTTTCGGTTGTAAGGTTGGGTTTTAAACAGACCCGTCCCTATGGATCTCATATAGACTGAATGAGTCCATAATGTTGTCATAAGTTTGCTTCAAATCCAATATGAAACACCCTATCAAAAAACACTAATAAATAGCAACCCTGACAGCATCCAACAAAAAATTGACGGACTGCATTTTATTGGCGGTGCCATCTGGTGCCATGCGTTAATGTGGCGTAGAACTGTCTGGTGCTTACGTGTTCCACCTTTATGTCTCGGGAATAGCAGATGGTTTTGCTTATCGCAAACTTCCTCACGAGCCTGGCATAAGTGTTGAGAAGGTTCATGGACCACTCATTTGCTGGGTCCCATCCATCTTAAGGGCCCACTATAAACGCCACCACCCTGACCTCGTAGTCTACCCTATCAGCTGATCGGCTAGAGGCTGATAACTCTCCACCTTCTGCTGCTCGGATTATATTCTGTTTTCGAATGGAATGTCCATGTCAATTAGGGTGATGTGCCGGCTAACCCCGCCAGGAATGACGATGGCAGGTTCTAAATAGGAAGTAGCACCGTGAATCAGAACGCGGTGAAAATGCAATATTTTTTCAAAAAAATTCCGTTAGGTGGCGCATGGATTGATTTATTAGGAAAATTTATTTTAATTTGGGAATTATTCAATCCATTTTTAACTAACTTCCCGTTACCTAGAAAATTGTAACTTAGCACATAGTTCGAGACCCCAATACAATTTATAGAAAAAAAGTTCCGCTAGGTGGCGCGCTAAGTGAGATAACTATAAATCCTTGAAAAACGAGGGGATTTTTGAGTAACTTCCCGCTGAGCTGGAGATATGAAACTTGAGCCGTAAGTCAGAACCCGTTGACAATGCAATATTTTATCAAAAAAATTCCGCTAGGTGGCGTATAGATCGAGATATTAGGAAAATTAATTTTAATTTGGGAATCTTTTAATCCATTTTTAACTAACTTCCCTTTACCTAGAAACATGTAGCTTAGCACATAGTTCGAGACACGGTGACAATACAATTTATAGAATACAAAGTTCCCCTGGGTGACGTGCTAATTGAGATAACTACAAATCCTTGAAAAACAAGGGGAATTTTGCGATCGATTTTTGAGTAACTTGCCGGTGAGCTAGGGAATTGAAACTTGGGCCGTGGGTCAGAACCCGGTGACAATGCAACATTTGATCAAAAAAATTCCGCTTGGTGGAGCATGGATCGAGATATTAAGAAACCTAGTCTTAAATTGGGAATCTTGTAATCGATTTTAACCAACTTCCTGGATTTCTAGAGACTTGAAACCTAAAATATAGTTTAAAACTCGGTGACAGTGCATTGTTTGATCAAAAAATCGAACTATTTAGAAGATTATGCCAGACCTTCATGGCTAGCCTCCTGAGTGTTGCAGGTGTTGTAGAATTCCACCTCGTTGAAGGCGCAATTCAATGCACGTTTAGGCGTACGCGACTTTCACCACGATTCTTTTAGATTTTCAGGCGTATGTGAATTTTACCACGATTTGCAGCTGTGAAAATTAAGTAGCTGACAAACGAGGTGGAATTCTCTTGTTATGATGTACATTCACCAGCAATGGAAATTCACCACATCATCAATTGTGTTGAACTTACTTCCTCAGCAATTGTGAACATATTCACCAACATCGATTGCGTTGCACTATCCGGCTTCGCCAATTATGAGAATAATCGCCAACAACAATCATTCACCACATTCATTCTCTTTGACCAACTCACCCGCTCAACCATTATCAAGAATACCGAACAGCTATATTAATTCACCCATTTATATGTAGCACCATACATCCTTCTACAGTCACCTAAGCCGAATATAGATATAGACGAAGTACGTCCGGCAACGCCAAAGAACGGGTAGCTATTTTGAACCAATAAAAAGACAAAAATAAGAATTTTCACTTAGGAATTACTTAAATTACTAATCAAAGTTGCAATTGCCTTTTTGTAGGAGGTACTAAAAAATTGAAAATAAAAAGATGATAAAACACTTAAGGAAGGCTAAGTTCGGGTGTAACTGAACATTACATACTCAGCTGAGAGCTTTGGAGACAAAATAAGGGAACATCACCATTCAGCAAAACGAACGTAGGGTAACCCTGCAATGTGTTTGTATGACATGTGTATAAAATGAAAGGTCTTAATGATTATTTAAAACGTAGTAGGCGTAGTTCTATAGGTCGACGCCTTTTCGAGATATCGCATTAAGGGTGGACCAGGGGTGACTCTAGAATGTGTTTGTACGATATGGGTATCAAATTAAAAGTATTAATGAGGGTTTTAAAAGGGAGTAGCCCTTAGTTGTATATGTGAAGGCGTTTTCGAGATATCGACCAAAATGTGGACCAGGGTGACCCAGAACATCTTCTGTCGGGTACCGCTAATTTATTTATATATGTCATATCACGAACAGTATTCCTGCCAAAATTCCAAGGGCTTTTTCATTTTCTTCTACTTAATATGGGTGTGGACATAGACGGATTTCGGCCATATTTTATACCAAGATTAAGTGACTTCAGATAAGTACGTGAACTAAGTTTAGTTAAGATATATATGGTTTTTTGCGCAGGTTATCGTGTTATCGGCCGAGCGGAAGGACAGACGGTCGACTGTGTATAAAAACTGGGCGTGACTTCAACCGATTTCACAGAAAACAGTTATCTTCCTAGAATCTATGTCCCTACCAAATTTCACAAGGATTGGTAAATTTTTGTTCGACTTTTGGCATTAAAAGTATTCTAGATGAATGAAATGAAAAAGGGCGGAGTTACGCCCATTTTGAATTTTTTTTTTTTTTGCATTTTGGTGCATCATATCATTACTGGAGTCGAATGTTGACATAATTTACTTTTATACTGTAAAGATATTAAATTTTTTGTTTAAATTTGACTTTTTTATTTAGCGCACATATAGTAGTACGAGCAACGCGGCTACCAAATTTCATTATGATATCTTCAACGACTGCCAAATTACAGCTTGCAAAACTTTTAAATTACCTTCTTATAAAAGTGGGCGGTGCCACGCGAATTGTCCAAAATGTTTCTAATTTTCTATTTTGCGTCATAAGGTCAACGCACCTACCAAGTTTCATCGCTTTATCCGTCTTTGGTAATTAATTATCGCACTTTTTCGGTTTTTCGAAATTTTCGATATCGAAAAAGTGGGCGTGATTGTGGTGCGATTTCGTTCATTTTAAATAGCGATCTGAGATGAGCGCCCAGGAACCTACATACCAAATTTCATCAAGATACCTCAAAATTTACTCATGTTATCGTGTTTACAGACGGGCGGACAGACGGACGGACATGGCTAAATGAATTTCTTTTTTCACCCAGATCATTTTGATATATAGAAGTCTATATCTATATCGATTAGTTTATGCCGTTACGGATTACTGTTATGCGAACAAAGTTAATATACTCTGTGAGCTCTGCTCAGCTGAGTATAAAAATTTTAAAGACTACCTTTATATAAATGGACCAAAAAATAGAAGGCAATTTTTCCTATAATACAGACATAGACTTGTTGAATTCTGACTAAAAAATTTTAACAATAGCTTTTCTAAAAGAACAGTGGGATATAAAACTATAAAGGTGGAGCGGAATCTTTCAATTTAAGGCAAACCATGTACTTGGGATTAACTAATTGAATATTTAAAATTTAACACGCCCTCTATCTTTGTAAGTTTAAATCCCAAAATTCGTTTACCTTGAACTCACTTTATCTTGGTATGAAAAATGAACGAAATCCGACTATGACCACGCCCACTTTTTCGATATCGAAAATTACGAAAAATGATAAAAATGCCATAATTCTATACCAAATACGAAAAAAGGGATGAAATATGGTAAGGTAATTGGATTGTTTTATTGACGCAAAATATAACTATAGAAAAAAACTTGGTAAAATGGGTGTGACACCTACCATATTAAGTAGAAGAAAATGAAAAAGTTCTGCAGGGCGAAATAAAAACCCTTAAAATCTTGGCAGGTACTACATATATAAATAAATTAGCGGTATCCAACAGATGATGTTCTGGGTCACCCTGGTCCACATTTTGGTCGATATCTGGAAAACGCCTTCACATATACAATTACCACCACTCCCTTTTAATACTCTCATTAATACCTTTAATTTGATACCCATATCGTAAAAACTCATTCTAGAGTCACCCCTGGTCCACCTTTATGGCGATATCTCGAAAAGGCGTCCACCTATAGAACTAAGGTCCACTCCCTTTTAAAAATACTCATTAACACCTTTCATTTGATACCCATATTGCACAAAATAATTCTAGGGTCACCCCTGCTCCAGCGTTATGGCGGTATCTCGAAACGGCGTCCACTTATGGAACTAACGATTACTCCCTTTTAAAATACTTATTATCACCTTTCTTTTGATACCCATATTGTAAAAACAAATTCTAGGGTCACCCCTGGTCCACCTTTATGGCGGTATCTCGAAAATGCGACCACCTATACAACAACCACCACTCCCTTTTAAAACCCTCATTAGTACCATTAATTTGATACCCATATCATACAAACACATTCTAGAGTCACCCCTGGTCCACCTTTATGGCAATATTTCGAAACGGCATCCACCTATGGAACTAAGGATTACTCCCTTTTAAAATACTCATTAACACCTTTCATTTGATACCCATATCGTACAAACGCATTCTAGAGTCAACCCTGATCCACCTTTATGTCTATATCCCTAAATGGCGTCCACCTATAGAACTATGGCCCACTCCCTCATAAAATAATCTTTAATGCCTTTCATTTGAAACACATGTCATACAAACACATTCCAGGGTTTCCCTCGGTTCATTTTCCTACATGGTTATTTTCCCTTATGTTGTCACCATAGCTCTCAACTTAGTATGTAATGTTCGGTTACACCCGAACTTAACCTTCCTTACTTGTTATTAATATTTTACTTTTCACATTTAGCCCTAGAAATTTTTCAACTTGCGGTTTGTTTGTGGCTTCTTATAGGAATAGCTAAGAATTATCGGTTTCAAGCTTGTGAAGTGCTCTTTCTTCTTTGCTGAAAATTTTGCTTCAAAAACAGCGTAATTAACATTTCCTCGTGCAGCGCCGGCTCTTCACATACCACCATACTCACCCATATTTATTACACACTATTCAACACTCATCAAGTCATTGAAAACAAATAACAAAAGTAATGAGCATAAAATGTTGGGCCACACAAAATTAGTGGCATATGATGTGGTTAAAAATAGCAACAAAGAGCACAAAAGAAGAACCACACACACAAAAGCTGGCTGAGGATATTGTGAGGCAAATAAAAACTAAACTCACATACATCTGTATATATGTTTGTCTTGCGAAACACTTAGTGGTGGTGATAAAAGAAAAAAAAAAGAAAGAAAAAACACATATAAAACTTTACCCGAATGAAGTGTAAACAAAAGCTGAAAATGTAATGTAACATTAGGAATTGGGGTAAAAACATATAAATACTTCCGGGTCGTAATGATAATGAGGGGACATTAGCCGATAAATTGAGCAATATTTGAGAGACAAACTTAAGATCGGAACATTCTAAATGTCACATAAAATAACGATTTGATAAAGGATATGAATGCTCTTATCTTAATGTAAGCACAAGATTGCATATGCCATTATTATATGCCGTTATTTGAATGTTTCATGCCCAAGGGTCTAACTCTCAATCAGATGTGTGGGCTGAAACTCAGAGGTGATTATTAATAATTAAATAATAAAGGATTTTTGTGGCACCGAAAATTAATGCTAGCTAGACAACTACAAAGTTAGACAATACCAAAATAATATGATAAATAAAATTTTTGTATTTCCTTCCTTGCACATGGTGCTGCTCGGCGTATGAGTGACATTTTCATAATTGTATGTTTTGTGATGAGGTGTTTGCCATGGGATAATTTTGTTAGACAAGTAAATATTAATTTATTTAATTGCAATTCTAAGATATTTAGTTATGTACTTATAGAGGTATAATAGGTTACATTAAACTTAATAGCTAAGGGCATTAAAATTAAGTCAAAGGGAGGAAGAAACAAGTAAGGACGGACTGTCTTCAGCTGTGCCCAAGACTTCATACCTTTCATGAATGAGGTTGAACAATAATCTTATCCCATTCGTTATATCCAAATAATCGGCTGTGTAAGTTATGAAATTAAAAAAGCTTCATATCGGAACAATCGGTTGTGGGGAATATATGCTATATATGTATGCTACCGATCTCATCAATTTTTTCAGACAACAATATGTGCAATATATGAAAGCATATGGTGGAGTTTGAAGCTTCATTCTGATAAATTGAGGAAGATATGACAAAAATTCCATTTTACGCTATATTGGTCCGATCCGGCTGGTTCCGACAAATGTCTAATCGGACATCTTAATATAGCCGCTCACCCGCGGCTTTAAAATTCGAAGTTTTCCAAACGAAGTTGCCAGCTTTGATAGAGTAATCTGTTCCATACAGCCTAAGTTTTCAAAACAGAAGCCGGTTCTATCTTAATATACAAAAATCACGTGTCACTATGTTTGTTCCCGATGGACTCCTAAACTACTGAACCGATTTTGAATTTGTTTTGCACCCCGTGTGTAGTTTGATCTAACTTGAAACATAGGATAGGTTATATCTCAGTTTATAGTCGCAATATTATTTATTGCATTTTTTTTAAATGTTTATACGTAATAATAAAATGTTACGTATACGCAGTTTCTGAGGGGCCCGCGATTTATAGGTACTAAGACATTTTTTTTTTAATTCAGGAGAGTCTTTAGTTTTTCCATGTGCACTTTTTATACCGAATTTCAAAAGCAACGAATATCTCCCTTTCGTTTTAATATTATAGTGATGTATGAAAAATAAAAATCTATATATATAAAAGAAAAGGCTAAAATGTATGTTAGTTGGTCGCCGGTGTTTGAAGAGATGCGTCGGTCGATTTGGTTCAAACTTTCACACAAGTTACGTAAACCTCACGCGGTGGTTACTATATAGGTTTGGTTGCGATCGACGTAGAGGGTCTCGAGATATAGACCGAAACGTGGACCTGAGTACCCCTAGAATATGTTTATAGAATATGATATCAAATAAAAGCTGTTGATGAGTGCTTTAGTACAGAGTAATATATTATCCAGAGACGGACTGGGACTGGGATTGGGACTAGGACTGGGACTGAGACTCGGAGTGGGACTGGGACTGGGACTGGAATAAAATACATAGCACCCTCTGGGACAGGCAATAAGGGATGCAGAAGAATGAGAAGAAATTGACAGAAGAGAAAAGAGAGAAGGAGATTGAGAAAGAGATAAAATGAGACGAAGATGAAGATAGATGAAGCGGAAAAGACGAAAGCTTATTAAAATGTATGCAGATTGGCCAAATTCAGGGCAGAACAGTCTGCCGGGTCTTCTAGTATTTCTATAAAAAATGTAACCGATTCCAAAGAGAAAATTAAAAAAAGAACCAATTTCAATAAGTTATTTTTTTTTTAAAGGAACCGATTTCAACGAACTTATTTAAAACAAAAGCAACCCATTCCAAAAATGATGCAGGTTCTAAAGAGGTAACTTTTGTAAGAAAAGTAACCGATTCAAGGCGGCCACAGTGATGTGATGGTAGAGTGCTCCGCCTACCGCACCGAAGATCCTAAGTTCACGCCCGGCCAAAGCAATATTACAAACTTAGAAATAAGTGTTTTCAATTAGCAGAATATTTTTTTAAGCGGGGTCGCTCCTCTGCAGCGATTTGGCAAGCACTCCGAGTTTATTTCTGCCATGAAAAGCTGCTAAGTGAAAACTCATCTGCCTTGCAGACCCGTTCGGAGTCGGCATGAAACAAGTAACAAATCGGAAGAGAAGCTCGCTTTTCGGAGGTTATCGCGCCTTACATTTGTTTTATTTATTTAACCGTTTCAAAAAAGTAGCTTTTACGAAAAATAACCGGCTCGAAGGAAGTAATTTCCATAAAATACATCCAATTACAAAGAAGTTATTTTTATAAAACAAGTAACCGGTTCCAAGGAAGCAATATTTGTTAAAAAAAAAGAATCGGTTATTTTTATAAAGGCAGTAAACTGTTCATAAGAAATAATATTTATAAAAAATATTAAAGGTTCCAAAGATGTAACTTTAATTTTTGAAAAAAATTACCGGTTTCAAGGAAATTACTTTTGCAAAATAGGTAGCCAGTTCAAATAAAAATTGTTTTTGTAAAAGGTAGCCAGTTCCAAAGAAGTCATTCTATTAAAAAAATTTAACCGGTTTCATACAAGTAATTTTTATAAAAAAAGAAGTTTTTTGTATAAAATAGAAGCCCTTCTCAAAGAAGTAACTTTTATAAAGGAAGTAACCGATCACGAAGGAGTAACTTTTATAAAAAAGGTGTCCGGTTCCAATACGGAAATTTTTTAAAAAATAGTACACGGCAGGAAAGTAGAAGTAAATTTAATTCACTTTTATAAAATACTAATTGGTTTTTTCTTCGGACTTTTATTATTAAAGCCATTACTATTTGGGTTCCTGCTGCAAGCCCGCTCAAAGTTAAATGCCTGTAACTATTTTTAAACGGTTTCTTTAGCTTGACTTGGCAGGCTGGCTGGCTGACTGGTTGGCACGAATTTTATAATTGAAATTGAAGTAACTTCCCGATAAGCTGCAAGCTTGAAACTTGGAATATACTTCAGAACCCGATGACAATGCATAATAAGAAAAAAACTCCGATTGGGTTGCGCAAAGTTCGAGATATTTCAAAAATTATATTTGGGGTCCGATTTGACTCATATTTGGAATAAATATTACATATAGTCCGGTAGAAGTGACATCAAAATATTTTGTAGTTCGAGGAGGGTTGGTTGATTGGGTGCTGTGCTGTCCGGCTATGGAGCCGGGCCCAAGTAGCTCTCTAGGCGCCATTTTAATGCACTTCCTCCTGGAACCAATTACGTTTTGGATTGATGTACCTGGCGTATAGTTTATTCAAACCACTTGGTTAGATCAATAAACCTACTGATGTCCTTGATTCGGCAGTTTCACACCGCCCTTAAGTTCGGAAACACATAACTGCCTAGAGTTCGGGACCGAAAATTCGCGAGGGCTGTGCACTCGTAGAGAAAGTCAGTAACCGATTCCTCGGCACCAATTCTATTCGCGTGTGTGCCAAACGGCCAGTGCCCTGTAATAGTAGCCGTGATTATTTATATTTCCTTCCTGGACCTATTTAGTAGGTCATCGGTTCTTTTCTGGTTGTAGTCTGGCCATATTAATTTTGTGATCCTACAGTTGTCCGTAGAGTACCAATCTTGGATTGCTATTTTCCTTAGATAGGTGAGAACGTCTCTTTGAACTGATGTGAGTGGTCGATGCACCGCGACTGCTTCCGTGATGTCTAACGAGGCTCCTTCCTCTGCTATTTCATCCGCTTTTTCGTTGCCGTCAATGTTCCTGTCGCCGGGTGCCCATCTGAGAGTGACAGCTGCCTGGTTGGCTGCTTCACGTAGCACTCGCATACAGTTATCGACGGCTTCAGAGGATGTGTACGGTGATTCTAGCGCTTTGAGTGCTCCTTGGCTGTCGGAGAATATAAATACCTCATCGTCTATGCGGTTATGCAAAAGGAAGATGCAGGCCCTCTCTATTCCTTGCAGATCTGTTTGGAAGATGCTGGCTGTGTTTGGAAGACGGAGGGGATTGGGACTTTTAGTTGGTTGGAGTAGACACCTGCACCGACGCCGCAATCCATTTTGGACCAGTCAGCGTAGAGCGAGGTGGCTTCCTCCCTGCCAACTCTGTCGTCCGACCAATCCGTTCTAGAGGGTATCTGCACCTTGTAATTTCTGTCGAAAATCAGTGTTTTTGAGAAGTAATCTGTTGTCGAATCCACATCGGTGAACCTTGTTAGGATGTCACTGTGGCCATAACTTTTTCTTTCCAGAATTTAGGCTCCCTTAGTCTGATGGCTGTGCTGATCGCTATATATATCAGATGTGGAGGGTCAGTGGCAGCAGGTTAAGTATAACATTTAGTGCATCCTTCGGGCACGACCTAAGTGCGCCTTTTTTAGTGTTGTATTGCTTGAGGAGGGACAAGCATACGTGGCGCAGAGTCGAGTAAAGTCTTTGGAAGGATTATGTATTGAGGGCTTAGATTGTGACAGGTTGTCCGAAAAGAGTCCGTGTAATAATGAGTCACTAAATGAACTAAATAGAATGAGAAATAATAGGCAATTAAATAAAAACTAAAAACCTTGAGAATAAAGTAATAAAAAAAAATTTTTAAGTTAAACGGTTTTATTGAAAACAATATTTACATGAAGTAATAATAATAATAAAAGTTAGGAAATATTTAGGTAGGCCCTAGGTACTAGTCATCACACTCCTCATCAATCTAGTGCGTTGATCAGGCAATTAAATAAAAGCATTGGACGAGTCAAATTTCTATTGATAATCATAAGTAAGACCAACTGAACCTTAATAAGGTTATGGTACGCCTCACATTTTTAGAAATTTCAAGCGCCGAACGCTTTTATTTGTCTTACTTCATGTAAGTATTATTTTCAATAAAACGTTTATCTTAAAGTTTTTTTTTAATTATTTTATTTAAGTGGATTTCCTTCCTCTTAGTGTTATTTACGCCCCCATTCTGAGCGCTACCGGTAAAATAGTTCCCAGAACATTATGTAACCGAATATCGTTGCCAGTTCTTTTATTCGCGATTCTGGCCCAAGTGGTAACGCTATCATCACCTAGAAACTCACCAGTGTCTGTGGAGAAATTTGAAAGGTAGTTTTCTTCGCTTTCACGGTTGCCACTTTGGTCCATTTGGACCAAAAATGGTCCCTTCCAACCCATTTGGCCCGCTGGTTCCTTTTCTTCCTTTTTAGGCAATAGCCGCGATTGGTACTTTTCTTTCTTTTTCACTCAGGTAAAAATTCACAATATTGCCCAAAAACTCGCCACACTTTCGTTAGCCCCCAAATAATTTTGAATCTAATTGAATGGAACTCTCACCATAAAAAATTGCTCAGTCAATAAAATGTACCAGAAAAATAACATTTCACCTAGGATATAATTTATGCCAGGCATTAAAAGGAAAATTTTTGCCAAACACATTGTCGTTAATTGTTGAATGACCGACTGATAAAAAAAACTCTTGTTTTATAATAATATTAATAACGGCTAGATATTTCGATAGGTTATACAACACTATATAAAATATATGAAAATAAAAATTGCTTCTCGCCTAGCATAGCTTATAGTGAGCACTCTGCCGTGAGCCTAACACTTTCAAAATTTATACAAAGAAATTCTATGCTTCTCGTTTGGCACTTTGATATTTAAATCTTTCTCACCCAGCTCAATGAGTTCAAAGAATTCCAAGACTATTGTGGTGTTAAGCCACGCAAGGTGGGTAATTGAAAACTAGGTATCTTGGAACAAGAAATATTTTAACTCGAAAACAGAAGGAAGCAAATGCAAAAGAGATTATTCACGTAGGTGCTAGCAGAACCCCTGAGGCCTGGGTTCAAAACTCACACCTACTGAATCTAGGCTCTGATATGAAGTTTAAACCTTAAGGGAAAAAGTAAGCATCTAGCACTAACAAAATAGCACTAACAAAATTGCCTAGTTTCATTTATGATTTACTGAGTTTTCCACATACATAGTTCGGCAACACCAGAACGCAAATTTTGAACTGTTTCATTTTATTTGATTGCAATCAATAACATAGTGCTAGAACCAAGAGCTTTGTGACCAAAACTAGGTTCACAACGTTTGGTTGGTGAAAGGCATAGACTTATCCTATGTCAAAATATAGTACCATTTTTGGTTGCATGCACATATATTTGTTTGTTCAGCTTGAATTAAAGGAAAGTCTTCACTATGTTCAGTAAAATTTTATATGTAAACATCCTGAAATTTTGTATTTTATACTAATAAAATAAAACAAAAATTTGGTCCTTTTTTTCGATGAATTTTGGTCCCAAATGAAAACATGGTGTGGCAACCGTGTTCGCTTTAACGAAAATGTCTCACTTGTAGATACGAGGTTAACGAATGAACGGAACGATGTGTACATGCATATTATGCATGATAAGTTTCTACATAGGTATATTGTAATTTATTCTGTGAAAGTACATAATGTAAACAAATACATAGGTATAGTAAGAGGCAACACTTTTTTACTATTATCTTTATTTATTTGCGCTTACAATTCTTTATTTTTCAGTTTTGCCTTTTTCTAAACAACAGCTGTTGTGAGGTTATTTCGATGTAACCACCTACTTTTGTGGGTAACAAATTAACCGGTTACTTTCGCGGGTAGAATACCAAAAGGGTGTAAAAGTTGATACATGATTTCGTTACCGTGGTGAAGAATGTTGTTACCACACTAGAATTGGGGCGTTAATATCATGAATAATTTCGCGCCCAAATATATGTATATAACAAAATGTATATATATGTGCGTGTGTGTTAGTGTGGTGAGTTGTTACTCTCACTATTCAATATCTGTTAACATTATTATTTGTATAACAATTCACAAATTGGAGTTTGTTATTTATTGTTTGCACATGCGCCCTCCATGGCGTATAAGTAACTGGAGATTTTATTTATGGCGACCTACGCCATTCGTCACTACTACATGTCACTGTGTTTGTTTATAGGTATGTGGGCCAAATGGGATTGTGATTTAACCATGTTTACCTTTCAGGAATATTTTGTTACGAAGTGGCTATTTTTCCCCTTGCTTCTATAGCAAAAAAAAAAAAATAAAAAACTGAAGAAAAAGATTTCATTGTGAAAATTTGTGTACTGAAGGAATAGGAAATTCCATTTTGAACTTTTCCCATTCGACGAAGTTTGTTCATAATTTTTTCCAAAAGTTTTCTTTCTACCAAGTGTTTTTCTGTTACTTAATGAACGATCTCTAGTTATTAAGCTCATATTTTATTATAGCTTTTCAACAAGGAGATTAAATTGTATGATTAATCATGCCAAAATGTAAATATTTAAATTTTTTGTGAAGTGCCAATGAATAAATTTCTATTAATAGCTACAATTTATTTGAAATCTACCATTGTATGTCATAATATTTACAAATTAGTATGTATTTACAGCAGCAAACACAAAAACTGCAGCGCCAACTTTTAAGAATATTTTCAATTAAATTCTTCTTTTTTTATTTTTGAGAATTTAAGAAAGGTTTTCGAAAAAAATCGAGAATTTTGGTATGCAAAGTAAAAGTTATAGTTCTCTCCAAAAATACCTTGATTTTTGAAACTGTTTTCCTTGCAAAAGAAAATTCAGTAAACTTCCAATAAATCTTTGAAATTTTCGAATTTTTTTACAATTATTTAATTATATTGGGATTGGTATGCATGAAAAATTCAGAAAGCCCTAAATAAAATGTCTGAAATTTTCGTTAGGTTTTTTTTTTTTTTTTGAATTATTTCGATTTTTGAGACTGATTTGTGCAAAAAATTTAAAATTTTTTGAGGTTGATTTGCATAGAGAAAAGCATAAAACTCTAAAAAAAAGTTCGAAATTTTAGTAAAATTTTTTTTGAAAACTATCTAAGTTTGCATGAAATATTCAGAAAATTCCAAGTAGAAATTCAAAATTCGCAGATTTCTTAAAATGTATTCGAAGATTATTTTGAGATTAGGAACTCTGAATAAAAAGTTTGAAATTCTCGAAATTTCAAAACTTTTTTTGAGACTGATTTGCATAAAAAAGTTAGAAATCTTTTGAGATTGCTTTGCACAAAAAAAAAAAGCAGAAAACTCTAAAAAAAGTTCGAAAATTTTGTTAAATTTTTTCGAAAGGTATTTTAAGATTGAATTGCATGAAAAATAAGAACACTAAACACCTTCGAAAATTTCATTAAACGTGCTAGAATTTTCAAATTTTTTTTTTTTTAGACTGATTTGCACAAAAAAAAAGAAAAATAAAAAAACACTAAACAAAACCTTCAAAAATTTCGTCAGACGTTTTAGAATTTTCAAGTTTTTGCGAAAACTGTTTTGAAAAAAATTTGCATAAAAATTTTCGGAAAACTCTAAATAGAAAGTTGAAAACTTCGTACAATTTTTTTCGAATTTTTGAACTTGCTCGAGAACGTTTTTCATATTATAATTGAGACTAGGGAAAAATTGCAAAATTTGCACATGACATCTACTTGAATATCCTTTTGAATTTCAATTCTTCATCAGCTGGCTTGTCGGGTGCTTCGTTTTTTGAGATTGGTTTACATAAAAAATATTCAGTAAACTTTTAGTTTAAAGCTGAAATTTTATTAAAATTTTCTCGAGCTTTCCCGATTTTTCGAAAGCTATTTTGAGATCGGTTTGCAGAATCAGTATTACAAGGTTCTAGATTTTCGCAAAAAATGTTTCAAACTTTTGAATTTTTTCGAAATAGTTTTTGAGATAAGTTTGCAAAAAAAAAAATCAGTAAACTTAATAATTTTCGAAATTTTGACGAACGTTTGTTTTCATAAAAACTATTCAGATAACATTAAATAGAAAGTTTGAAATTTTTGTAAAATTTTCTCGAGCTTTTGAATTTTAGCGAAAACGTAATTGATTTGCACAAAATAAAATTAAGAAAACTATTTATAGAATGCTCGAAATTTTCGTAAACATTTTTCGAATATTAAAATTGATTTTCATAAAAAAAATTTAAAAAGCCTTAACGAAAGTTCGAAACTTTCGTAAGATTTTATCGAATTTTTGCATACACTATTTTTATTTTGAAATTTCGTAAAATTTTATCGAATTTTAGAATTTTTTCGAAATTATTTTGAAGCTGGTTTCCGAAAAAAAAGCTCACCCAGCTGAACTTTAACAAAATATTCTTAAACAAAAAGGCTCCTTTTAAATATAATAACATTCATAAAATTATAGAAATTTTTTAAAATTATTCCAAAACTGTTTGGAAATTTAAAATACCCACATAATTTTAGAATTTTTTTGAGCACTTCTTTCAGTTTTGATTGTACAAAAAAAAAATCAGTAAACCCTAAATAGAAAGTTCCAAATTTTCTGGAATATTTTCGAAAATTGTTTTAATTTGGTTTGCATAGAAAATTTGAGAAACCTCTAGTTAAGGGCTTCCAAATTTTGTTCAAATTTTTACGAATTGTTGTATTTTTTTGTTTTGAAAATGGTTTGTATAACAAAATCACAAAGTAAAAAATAGAAAGTTCGAAATTTTCGTAAAGTTTTCGCATATTTAAAATTTTCGTAAATGTTTTCGAAACAGTTTTGCATAGTTTTAGTAACTATATTCACATTAGCTTTTTTTTAAATGATCGAAAATAAAAATATAGGCATTGGAATGACGATGAACACTTTCCAATGCTTTTATTCGTGTTCGCTGCTGTATGTACATATTTACGAGTAAGTATGTATATATACTTGAAAGTACAAAAATATGTCAAGTTGTTGCTTATTGAAAATTGTGTTTAAAAATATAGCAAGCGTAACGCTTTTTCATTCATAAATTCAGCTCATATTAATACACAACAGCGAGTCAATCACTCAAGCCGACAATAAATTCAACTCTCCACAGCGCTGTTGTTGATAACAGCGCAAGAGAGCGCGATAGAGCGTTTGTATACAGCGAATACTGTTATGCATTTATCCTGTTGCTCCTTAAAAGAATATACTTCAATTATTACACTAGTATTCCTTGTTTGAACGTTGTGGTGAAAAGGGCATAGCTCGCTTAAGGTACGCAGTGTTCATAGCGGAAAACCGAATAGAGGTCTTTGCTCTTATAACTCGGTTAATGTTTTTTTTTTATATAATTCGTATACGAAAAATGTGAACAAAACAAAAGTGATGAAAATAAGAGATTAAGGTGTATACTTGGGACACACAAATAAAACAAATATTACTAAAATGAGTGTGCACTATTTTAAGTGATGGTATATGAAAAGCGAAGCCAATGGTGATATATAAAGAAAAACACGCGGAAATGGGTGTTCGAAAATAAATAAAAACACCTCTGAAAATAAATGGGTTTTGTGTAAGTAGGCGCGTTTCCGTCGTTACGATGTTTGTCGGTGTGCCACTTTGTGTATAAGTGAAAATTTACTACTGTACTAAATGCATATGTACATATTTGTATGTAGCTATATTTATAATGCACATTTTACATTAAGGCGTCTCATTTTGAGGCAATTTTTTTCTTGGACCTACTTGAAAAACTGATCATCTAAAAAAATATTATGATCGTAGTGGTAGTGCTACCAGAAGTTGCTTCGACGAACCATCTTAAAATCTTTATAAAGTACCAGTGCGTACCAAGAAATTTTGTGGACGGTTCTAATATGGTGAGCGCAGGACACCATTTCATCCTGCAGTCCAGATTTTCTACACCCTCTTCACAAGCCAGAACTAAAAGAGCTGTTATGATGACGACAGTTCTGTTTTCATAGTGAACGACGCTCTCTTTATTAGGCTTAAGTCATAAGTTCTGCGCTTGGTTCAAGCCTTTTCTGCTTCGTTGATCTTGTGCAACTGGACTGCTTTCTATCTTTTACAATCTGATTTGTATTGCCTATATGCCTCAAGGATTGCATAAATGTATCCAGATAAAAGCTGAACACGTCCCTGTGATGACTGGTTTACTTTTGCAAGATAAATAGATATTTGACTTTGAGATGGGGATTCACCGGGCACGACTCAGCAAAAGTCACCGGCAGAAGCCGCCAGCGGGGTGAAAAGCCGCTTTCTCATACAAGTGCAATTTGCATATACATTCTCCGGCCACTACAATCACGTGTCCCTCAGTAGGGATGTCCTTGTGTGCCGGTATGCAGATGACTGATTTAAGATTCTACTAATTCAGGTAGTATAACTACGCTGACCACAATCGAATGCTCTATAGCTGAGCCCAATTTTTGAATTGCTGATCGATGCATAGCATTTTATCCATAATCCCATTCAGTTTTCAGCTGGAAATCATCTGTAAGCTAGTTCACGAGCCTACTGCAACAGAGGAGTGGTCCCCATCTCCCCTACCTTGAAGATGTAGGATTGATTGAGCTAGCAAAAGAGGCAGTATATACTTAAAAGAAATCTTATTCACTAGGAACAAAGTTGGTAGAATATTTTAATGACCATAATTCTCAGGCTTATAACACGCATCTCAGTATCTAATTGTAATCCACGCCGCTGATTCATACTCTAACCAAACCCTGCACTGTTTAAATTTATTTCACTGCGAAAAACTGCTAGGTAGTTCAACAAAACCAATACTCTAAAGGAAGGCTCTGTTCACTTTATTAGACAGGAAGCGCCCTTCAACTGCAGAGAGCCACCAGTGCTTGCCAATGGCACCCCTAGAGCAATACAAGGAGCCTTTCTCTCCCCCTTTCAATACCTTTAGCAACATAGAACTCGTCATGAAAATCATCAGCTCTGCTTAATTTGTAGTGAGGAATAATCTTCAGGCTACGGACAACCTAGTAACCGGTTATCCACAAAAGCTACTACCGTACTCCTTAGGTTTTAGTAATTAAGGCACATCATGTGCTGTGGGAGAAATTTTTCTTTATACGCGTATCGCTTGAAAGTGGGCCATGCTCTCAAGTCCTGAAGCATAAGGTCCAAAGTGTGGGGTGGCGAGCTGACTCGGGATGAGGTCATTAAATGACGGCTGATAATAGATATGTAGCATTGATAGGCTAGACATGCTTTTCTAGGGAGCCCACTCCTTCACAGCCAGGCGTCTATGAAACGAGTGTCATCTGGTCTTGTTGAACAGCCGTCTTTCAGAAGTGATAATGTCTTTAAGTGTCTCCGCACAGTACGGAGTTTATCGCCCTTCACTGGGCGTGCTTTTAGTGGGAATGTAGTTACTCAAGCTTAAAAGTCTTAAAGTGTTTTTGAGGGAACATTACTCAGAAACAAAGAACATACATCTCTGATAAGTCATGCTTCGAAGGAACATTCTAAATTAAATACCCTTGA
Organism: Eurosta solidaginis; assembly: GCF_040869045.1. NCBI lineage: Eukaryota > Metazoa > Arthropoda > Insecta > Diptera > Tephritidae > Eurosta > Eurosta solidaginis. The sequence continues at coordinate 201,219,834 of NC_090323.1, read as the reverse complement.
AACAGGTTTCAAAGGTTCAAGTCTGTAATTCACATTGTAATTTCCTCTTAAGAACAAAATTTACAGGTAGAACAAGAGGAAAAAATATCGTCTGAGATGAAACACCCTAATGAACATACACAAATGTGTGGCTTAAAATCGAATGTCAATGTGTCAACGACTGTTGAGACAAATTACCTGGCGAGTAACTAAGTGAGTGAGTGAGCGAGCGAGTAAGTTAGCAAACAAGGAAGTAATGAGAAAGCGACTCACACATTGTGCAACAGTAAGTTTTGTTTCCTATTTCCGTTGAAATGTAAATAATATTTTGATTAATGCACAAATAATAAAATAAAGCAAATAAAAATAAATAGTAACAAGTAAGGAAAGCTAAGTTCGGATGTAACCGAACATTACATACTCAGTTGAGAGCTATGGAGACAAAATAAGGGAAAATCACCATGTAAGAAAATGAACCTAGGGTAACCCTGGAATGTGTTTGTATGACATGTGTATCAAATGGAAGGTATTAAAGAGTATTTTAAGAGGGAGTGGGCCACAGTTCTATAGGTGCACGCAATTTAAGGATATCGCCATAAAGGTGGACCAGGGTGACTCTAGAATGTGTTTGTACGATATGGGTATCAAATTAAAGGTACTAATGAGGGTTTCAAAACGGAGTGGTGGTAGTTGTATAGGTGGACACCTTTTCGAGATATCGCCATAAAGGTGGAGCAGGGGTGACTCTAGAATGCGTTTGTACAATATGGGTATCAAACGAAAGGTGTTAAGGAGTATTTTAAAAGGGAGTGAGCCTCAGTTTTATAGGGTAGTTGTATATGTGAAGGCGTTTTCCAAATATCGACCAAAATGTGGACCAGGGTGACCCAGAACATCATCTGTCGGATACCGCTAATTTATTTATTAAATATGTAATACCACGAACAGTATTCTTGCCAAGATTTCAAGGGTTTTTTATTTCGCCCTGCAGCACTTTTTTATTTTCTTCTACTTAATATGGTAGGTGTCTCATCCATTTTACAAAGTTTTTTCTAAATTTATATTTAAACCAATCCAATTACCATGTTTCATCCCTTTTTTCGTATTTGGTATTGAATTATGACATTTTTTTCATTTTTCGTAATTTTCGATGTCGAAAAAGTGGGCGTGGTCATAGTCGGCTTTCGGCCATTTTTAATACCAATACAAAGTGGGTTCAGATAAGTACGTGAACTAAGTTTAGTTAAGATATATCGATTTTTGCTCAAGTTATCGTGTTAACGGCCGAGCGGAAGGACAGACGGTCGACTGTGTATAAAGACTGGGTGTGGCTTCAACCGATTTCGTCCTTTTTCACAGAAAACAGTTATCGTTCTCGAATCTAAGCCCCTACCAAATTTCATAAGGATTGGTAAATTTTTATTCGACTTATGGCATTAAAAGTATCCTAGACAAATGAAATGAAAAAGGGCGGAGCAACGCCCATTTTGAAATTTTCTTTTATTTTTGTATTTTGTTGCACCATATCATTAATGGAGTTGAATGTTGACATAAGTTACTTATATACTGTAAAGATATTAAATTTTTTGTTAAAATTTGACTTTTAAAAAAATTTTTTTTTAAAAGTGGGTGTTGTTGTTCTCTGATTTTGCTGATTTTTAGTAGACATACCTATAGTAATAGGGGTAATGTTCCTGCCAAATTTCACCATGATATCTCCAACGACTGCGAAATTACAGCTTGCAAAATTTTTAAATTACGTTCTTTTAAAAGTGGGCGGTGGCAAGCCCATTGTCCAAAATTTTACAAATTTTCTATTCTACGTGATAAGGTCAACTCATCTACCAAGTTTCGTCGCTTTATCTGTCTTTTGTAATGAATTATCGCACTTTTTCAGTTTTTCGAAATTTTCGATATCGAAAAAGTGGGCGTGGTTATAGTCCGATATCGTTCATTTTAAATAGCGATCTGAGATGAGTGCTCAGGAACCTACATACCAAATTTCATAAAGATACCTCAAAATTTACTCAAGTTATCGTGTTAAAGGCGGACGGACGGACGGACGGACATGGCTCAATCAAATTTTTTTTCGACACTGATGATTTTGATATATGGAAGTCTATATCTATCTCGATTCCTTTATACCTGTACAACCAACCGTTATCCAATCAAAGTTAATATACTCTGTGAGCTCTGCTCAATTGAGTATAAAAAGGGTGAAAAGATAATAAAGGAAGTAAAAAGCAGAAAAGCAAAAAGTTGCGCTCTTTACGTTTTCAAATTTTCTTTATTTGCTCGAAGTTTTCCATTGTGTTAGTGAAAAATGAAATATTTAATTAATAATAATAAAGCAGTATTTAAAAGTGCACAACAAATTTAGTAAAATAAAATAATGCTGATGATTATTGTTTTTGCTTACATCCTGCATATTACGTCATGAATATATAAGTGGATTAAACTAATACTCAAAAAACAAAAATAATATATGTGACAAAAAAAAAATCAGAAACAAGGGCGAGCGAACGAGTTGCTTGATATTCAGGTGAGTATTCGAAGAGTTAATTTGTAGTTATCTACATACTTAGCTATATTCCAATAATAGCGGGCTTCAAATATTGTACATAGGGACAAAATTTGTGTTTCCTGATAAATAAGCTAAAACTGGGGTACTTTCTTTCCTCGTTTCCTTCTCTCAAAATAAATTAACACGAGCTTAATCAAATTTTATAATAGAATATAATTTCTATATAGAGCGCGCCTATAATTATTCCACACAATTAGGATTAAAAGGGCATATAGGATTAATATATATCTAAAAGGTGAATAAAGGAATAGCAACAATAAGGCAACACTGAGAGACCAATTGCAAAGCGAGCAGCGGGGCATTCAAAAGGCTGTGTGGATAAAGGCTAAAAAAGGCTTTCGCTAGTATAAAGTGTGAATGTTGGAGACTTGGAGTTCAGTACTCAGCTCCCGAGAAGCTAGCTGATAAAGAAGCGGAATTCAGAAACATGTGCTACTACCCATTGCCGTTCGTAAACTTTGTAATTTTTATCTAATATCAATAACAACAAGTAAAGGTATCTAAGTTGGGGTGTAACCGAACATTTTGTACTCAGCGTGAGTTTCAATTGCACATTTCATTTCAGATAAATTACTTTTCTACATAACACGTGGCACCGCCGGTTTAAAAATAATGTCTCCCCATTTCCTCTTACAATAAAACTTATAAGTGAAATATCATTGATTCAAAACTATTTTTTGCTAAGGTATAGCTTATTTTTCTAGTCTACGACTCTTTTAAATTTGTTTTATATCTAAGTTGCCGTGGTCTTTAACCGATCCCGTCCATTTGTACTAGAAATATTTTATACTACAGGGGAAATTTGTGTACCCAATTTTATTACGATCCGTTAATTTTTCTTCGAGTTTTGGCTCCCGAAACATAGAAAATGGCTTAGTCATAAAAAGGGCGGTGCCACGCCCATTTTCAAAAATTTTAGTGTTTTCCAATTTAATGTTATAATTCAATTTAAAAAGTAAAATGTTATTGATACAAAGCTCTTTTTTGCTAAGATATACATAGCTTATTATTTTTGTCTACGACCCTTTTAAAAATCGTTTATATAAAAGTGGGCGTGGTCTTTAACCGATCTCGTCCATACTTTCTAGAAATATTTCCCGCCATAGTGAAAATTTGTGTACCCAGTTTTATTACGTTCCGTTAATTTTTCTTCGATTTTTGGCTCCCGAAACATAGAAAATGGCTTAGTCATAAAAGGGGCGGTGCCACGCCCATTTTTTAAAATTTGAAGTTTTCCCTATTTACTGTTATAAGTCCACTTGGGAAATGAAATACCATTGATACAAAGCTCTTTTTCGCTAAGATATACATAGCTTATTTTATTCGTCCACGACCCTTTTAAAAATCTTTTATATAAAAGTGGGCGTGGTCCTTAACCGATTTCGTAAAATTTTTTTCAAAGAATTCCGTATAGTAAAGGCAACCTCTCGACCGAATTTTGTTACGACAAGTTTAAGGAATTTTTGATTTATGATTAGTAATATTTGTAAAATTGATTTCAGCACAAGTGGGCGGTAACACGCCCATTTAAAAAAAGTCTCAATATCAGTCCACGCGTAAAAAAATTTCAACATTCTAGGTGTATTATTTACTAAATAATCAGGTTTTTTGAGTTTTCCAAAATGTTATATATATAAAAAGTGGGCGTGGTTATCATCCGATTTCGCTCATTTTCAATACCAATCTATTCTGTGTCCAGATAAGCTCGGGTACCAAATTTGGTGAAGATATCTCAATATCTCAATATTTACTCAAGTTATCGTGTTAACGGACAGACGGACATGGGTCAATCGGATTTTTCGTTTTGGTTCTTGTTTTCGAGATACTCTTACATATTGGTATGAAAATCAAGTTTTTCGGCTGCTTTCAGTTGCCGCGAAAACTAATTTTCATAAAAAATCTATAGATATACAGTCGGAAAGCGAAGGAAGCTTTCAAAAAAAAAAAAACTACATTTTCTAGAAAATAAGTTGCACTTTAAAATTTAGAAAGCTGTTTTATAATGTTGTTGTTGTTGTTGTTGTAGCAATAAGAAAACTACCCGAAGGCCTTTGGAAGTTTTATTAATGTTGGTGGTCCTTTGCCGGATACAGATCCGGCACGATCCGATACCAAGCCCGACCATCTCGAGACCGATTTGGTATGACCTCATGCGGCCTTCTAGGCCATACCGCCGTCCAACCCGCTAGATCTATTAAGAGTTCGGCGTCGCCAGAGCCGCGGCTTTTAATGAAACAGGATTCGCCACGGATAGGTGAGATTGACAACAGGGTTGGTGAAGCTATCTATTGCGCTGGCATCACCTTGAAAGGGTTGCGCTACACAACCGCTTGAATCTATTTGGTATTTTAGTCGCCTCTTACGACAGGCATACCTACCGCGGTTATATTCTAACCCCCTAACCCGCTGGGTTTGGTGTCGAAAAGGTGCGTGAATATATCACAAAAACGTGTTTATTACACATTCAGGTGTACATGTCACGAAAACCAGAATTATTTAAAAAATTCCGACGACGTGGTTGGATTCAATATACCGAAGGCCTTAAGAAAAGTGTAGGCTAATGCTTGGCCTAAAATTTGTCGGCCTGTATTATTTGAATACTTATGACTTAAGCACAGCAAAATGCTTTAATGTTAAAATTATTGTCAGTGCGAAAATAATTTCCTTGCGAAGCTTTTAATACAATGGCGTTTAGCAACAGCACTAGCTTCTTAAGGATTAGGAAAGAACTCTTCAAGTCATTCGAAACCACATCAGGCTTTAGACAAGGCTATTTTCGATCCAATTTATTTAAATTTACACTGAAAAAATCATTCCAGCAGCAAATAAGTTAGTCCTGCCTTCTCTAGACTAGAGCGAGAGAGAGAGAGAAATTTTAAAGACGTTTACTATGGAACTCTATATAAATATCACTCTCCCTTAGAATGGAAAAACTACAGAGGTGTTTTATTAGGTTTGCTCTGCAGCCACTTTATTTGAGTAAGATTATACCATCTTACCCCCACCAGTGTATGCCTATTGCTGTAGTCTCTAGCTAGCAGAGGAGCTCTTAATTCTTTCGTGTTCATTTTTGATATTCCTATGGGCTCCATCGATTCTCCGGATCAGCTTAGGGTCCTAGACTTCAAGTTACCAAGTGGGATGTTAAAATTTAGTTTAAATTTTAATTTAAAAACTAAAAGAATACAATAATTATAAATTTGGCTCCATAAAGAAGACTTTAATTGTGTACAATAAAATATTTTATGATCTGGGTCTCAACTTTGCGATACCTAGATATTTATTTTTTGTCAAAAGTCGTGTATATTTATCCTTATTATACTGAGCGTACTTTACACACAGAGTATATTAACTTTGATTGGATAACGGTTGGTTGAATAGGTAGAAAGGAATCGAGATAGATATAGACTTTCATATATCAAAATAATCAGGATCGAAAAAAAATTTGATTGAGCCACATCCGCCCGTCCGTCCGTCCGTTAACACGATAACTTGAGTAAATATTCAGATACCTTCACCAAATTTGGTACACGTCTTATGTGGACCCAGAATAGATTGGTATTGAAAATGGACGAAATCGGATGATAACTAGTCCCACTTTTATATATACAACATTTTGGAAAACACAAAAAACCTGATTATTTAGTAAGTAATACAACCAGAATATTTAAATTTGACGTGTGGACTGATATTGAGACTCTTAATAAAAATTTGAAATAATGTTTTAAAATAGGCGTGGCACCGTCCACTTGTGTTAAAATCAATTTTACAAATATTATTAATAATAAATCAAAAATTCCTTAAACCTATCGTAACAAAATTCGGTCGAAAGGTTGCCTTTACTATAAGGAATGCTTTGAAGAAAAATTAACGAAATCGGTTAAGGACCACGCCCACTTTTATATAAAAGATTTTTAAAGGGACGAGGATGAATAAAATAAGCTATATTTTTGCAAAAAAGGACTTAATATCAATGGTATTTCTTGTTCCAAACGGATTTATAACAATAAATAGGAAAAACTTAAAATTTTTAACAATGGGCGTGCCACCGCCCCTTGTATGACTAAGCAATTTTCTATGTTTCGGGAGCCACAACTCAGAGAAAGATTAACGGATCGTAATAAAATTGGGTACACAAATTTTCCCTATAGCAGAAAATATTTCTAGTAAAAATGGACGGGATCGGTTAAAGACCACGGCAACTTAGATATAAAACAAGTTTAAAAGGGTCGAAAACAATTCAAGCTTTAACTTATATAAGCTGTTATTAAAATTGAGAATATTACTGAATCGATTTGCTAGATGTATAGTCCTAGTTATAGGTTCATTCATAGCGTAATTCGTTTTATTAGTTATTTAGATAAATAATCTATTATGCCGAAGATCGCGCATTGGAATATATGGAATGAACAAATTAGATAAATCGGAGCAAATTATGCTCAAATTTATTACATTATAGGAAAGCATCATTGAGATACAAGTTTTTCTGTCGTGCTAAGCCTGAAGACCAAGCAATTTGCGCCAGCTGGTATACGATGGGAGGCCGTCCGGCCAAGGAAGCATTCGTAAAGCAATTTTCGTAAAAACTTTTTAACTCTTTCAATTTTATATGAGTTAGATTCAAAAAAGGATTCCATATTATTGAACAATATTCAAGGCGACTTCTGACCAAGGAGTTATAAAGTGCCTTCAACGTCACAGGCTCCTTAAAGTCACTGGTGTTACGTCTACTGAACCCAACCATTGCAAAGAACTATGCAACATTGAAGTCAATATGACTGGAAAAAGAGAGTTTGGAGTCAAAAATGACATCAAAATCTTTAATATGTTGACAACGATTAAGAGATTTAGCATTTGTTTGTATTTAAACATAAATTATTGTCTGTGCACCAACCGGCAAAAGAGTCCAGATCAGATTGCAAGTTAGTGCAGTCAGATCTATTACGGACCTTCAGAAATAGTTCGACATCGTCCGCAAACATCAAACATTTAGCGAATTTGAATTGCTGGGGCAAATCATTTATGAAAATTAAGAATAATAGAGGGCCACAATGGGTACTCTGCGGAATACCTGACCAAGCGTTTATATGTAGAGATGACTAGTCGGCTCCAATTGCCACATAGAGCTTTCTGTTCAATAGAAAACTCGTGAAGAATTTCAACAAGTTTCCATTGATTCCATACTTGGCTAACTTGCGTACTAGAATATTATGATCAACCTTATCGAATGCTTTCGAGAAGTCAGTGTATATGACGTCAAGTTGCTCAGACTTCTCTCAAGCACCCAAAATTTGATTAGTAACTAACTGAAGAATAAGCTATAGCTTAGCAAAAAATAGTTTTGAATCAATGATATTTCACTTATTAAGAGGAAATGGGGAGACATATTTTTAAACGGGTGCTGCTACGTGTTATGTAGAAAAGTAATTTATCTGAAATGAAATGTGCAATTGAAGCTAACGCTGAGTATATAACGTTCGGTTACGCCCGAACTTAGACACCTTTACTCGTTTTTTAAATAATTTTAAGATATTTATTATTTTGCATTAATTTAATATTGTTATCTTGTCTATAAGGTAGGTGTAACTTCAGACTCTAATAAATGAAAATAGAAGAGTAAAAAGCCTCTTGGCCCCTCATTAGAAATATTTTTATTTAAGGACACATTTCTGTTTGCTTTGACGCATCAAATGAAGGACATATTCACCTTTTTTTTTAACATATATTCGTAGTTTCAGCAAAAGGAGGGTCCTACGACAACAACCCCTCATGATTTCTTGTAGCTGGTAGAATTTTTTTAGGCAATGGGGTTCCCATGTACTGGAATATGGTCATAATCAGCTTTATTTCAAACTGAGAGATGGGCTATTTGAGTGAAAATAGTTCGTGCTATTTGTTTTAGGCAGAACTGTCACAGTGAAGTTGTGGGCGACATGGCATAAGAAAAATTACTTCATTTAAAACGGCTGAATGATTTGCTTTATCTGCTATTTACAGCTTCTTTAAGTAGCTGTTTACTATGCCAAGTTGCAGGCTAAAAGTATGCCGAGAAATAAATTTTTATATACAGGGTGACTGTTGTATTTTGTTGAGTGAAGTAATCATAATCTAAGGCCCGCTTGCACATGGGAAAACTATTTTTTTAAAGCTCTTACAGTGGGTTTCCGTTACAAGAAAGTGGTTGATGTGGTCGGTTTTAGAGATTTGTCTCGCCGATAATAGATGGACGGCGGTGTCTGTCTGGCGGGTAAAATCGGCAATCAACGACATATTTTATATCAGTATCAGAGCCGGAAGAATGTGTGCATTATAATGAAGAGTTGAGCGGATCGGTGTTTGACGTCTAGAAATAGAATAGGCTTGGTCGAAGCCGGTTGATAGTTTGCTCGATGCGGTGATCATCTTTAAAGTTAATGCGAGAACTCGTAAGCACCGGCCCACTCGCTTAATATTACCCAGCGCATATTTGCGCACTAGTGCCAAGAAGATGGCTTGAAAATGATAGAGTACACTTATGACATCGCCGCACCATAGCTGTAGAATTGGCTCGTACCTGAAGCCTGAGCTGAAAGGAGGGAGTGTACGGATTTCCCCCTGGATCAATAGACCATAAGATAGGGCATGATGTGGCGTTTGTCAGGTGGGGAATCAAAAGTGCCTGCGAACCAATCCCGTTCACTAAACTTGTCATGAAAAAGAACTGCGTTGCCGATTCCTTCGACTAATCTGCGAGAACTGGAGTGTCATCAGCTTTTATTACGACGCGGCATCTAAAAAATACTTATTTGCCTTTCCAGTGAAATGTCGTTAGCTGTTCGTTGTCAGCTTTTGACTGATTAGCTGTTGTTCGCTGTATTTTGCTTATTTGCCCTTGGTTACTAAGTTGTTATATTTTAGCATAGTTTTAGGCGTAGGTTACAATTGCCACTATCTACCACTGCTAGTTTTATAAAAGTGTAGTGTTTGAGCATTGTAAGTTTGTAAAACAAAAAAAAATTGTGGAGGGTAACCACTGAGATACTTAGGCCCGGGTTTTTAATAGTTGGTTAAGCTAAGCTTAAACTAAGTTCGTTAAAACTCTAGTAAAATTTCATTTCCAGTTAAATTACTGAGCAGTTTTTCAGCTACAATTTAAGACCTCTTTTGGGGTAGGCTTTTTTGTGCGGCAATATTTGTTTTTTATTATCTAGGTAAGTTGTAGATACGGCAGCAGCTGGATTTTTTTTTACCTAACAAACATGGAAATAAAAATTCTCCAGCGAAATATATATATAGATCCGGAAGTGATATCAAACAACATTATTTAATTATTCTTAAACCATATAGTTCTCGAGTTGATATCCCCCTTCATTCTCCAATCACTATCCAACTTTTGAGAAATTTTGTAAAATTTTGAGTTTTCAAGTTGATCTCCAACGTCATTATTATTCAGCTCGCGAGATATTTTGAGAAATGTATAGTTCTCATTTGAATATTCAATACATTTCTCCATTTGATATCCTACATTGGATATCGAGTTGAGGTGGGGTTGAAAAAAGAGTTGAGGTGGAGTTGAAAAAAAAAAAGCTCTATTGGTACTCAAGCACAAATGCTTGTTGGGGATAATTGACGCCAATTCGAACGAATGCAAATAACCAGAGCTGTTCAACCCCTATACACTTGTAGCACTTTTGTTTTGCCCTGAATCATAGGCACAGGTTCAAATTCACACTATGAGTATAAAAAAATTTTGATTACACTCCCATATTCCCTCACATATAACTAAGAATCATATGAAAATGCTTGAATTTCTTATGAAAGTGCTAAGAAAAAGCATTCCCGTATGAAGCTCAGGCACTTGTGTATGATAAAAAAATGTATATTAATAATTTCACAATTAAAAATTATTCAAAAAAATTATAGCACTGAAAATAATTTGTAATCAAAATTGATTCAAAAATAAAATTAAAATAGATAATTGACCGCGGTGCTGAAATATATGGGGTATATGACCAAAGAATGTAAGCAAAACTGTACCAAAACAAGGGGAGCCTATTTTAACTTCATATGATATTAGTTAATTATCCTCAAGGGAAGTCAGTAACTAGTGATACAAAATTCTGGTTCAGAACTATACCTAGAGTGCCAAATAAGTATTAGTTCGTTAATAGCTAGATTTTCAGTAGTGAAATCGACTAAAAAACTGCTACCAGCTTTAACGAGCTGCGACTACATATGAGTATGCCTCTTTTTCAACACTTTTCCACCAGTACGTAACTATCGAAAAAGTACCAAAAAGAGATTTGTATATAGTTGGAACTAGTGAAAAGTTAAAGCAGCGGGGACAATTTCCACCACCTAGAACATCGCCATGTTAAATTCGCCAGTTGAAAATATGTCAGAGAGGTAGACGGCGACCTACTAGTGGTTCAGAATGCAGTAGAAATTCACTTATTTTGAACTAGAGGTTCTCCTTACGGGGTAGTTTCTCTGACTTTTTATTTCAATTCGGTATATTATTTTTCTTGGTTAAGAAACATTTTTTGACTGGAAGTGGGAGGAACCGTAAAGTAACCATGCCTATCATTTACTTGTTAAACATTTTATTAAATTCAAATCGTATTTCAGCACCTCAGTAATCTCTGTTGCTAATATACATATTGTTACGAATTTAGTGTAATTCTGCTTATTTGCAACCTTCTACTAACGGTCGAATCACTAAACTGTTGAATAAATAACTCTACTATTCAATTATGCAAAATGGCCTTTATTAAAGAACTTCACAATAACACTTCTACTTCTCGACAGATAGCGTGCTTAAATCAAACTGATTCGTCGTGCCTCAGTTGGTGCTGCTTTTATACTTTTTGGTTTCCTCGTTTACATATATCTAGGCGTTTCTATTCTAGAATTTGCTACTTCCACCGATGATTGCCTACTTTTGGGAGTATCTCAGATATATGCATGTGTTTGTGCTATCCGCTACTTGTATGGACATAATGATTTATTTGTTGATGTGCATACAAGTCACTGCTTAGTATTGCCTTAGAGATGATAGTATCCCTTACCGTGGCTAATATTCGTCACATTATGTATGTATACCTGAACACAAATTTAAAACAAACCACGCGGAGCTTTCTTTCACAATTAAATATATTGGCTCTTGTATGTTGGTGATATAACTATTGCCGTAATATTTTAAGCAAATATTTTGTAACTTGAAACCAAATATTCAACTGCACATACAATTTTGTAAATGCAGTGTGATTCGCACTTCCATATAAAAAAATGTAAGCAGCACTGCAAACAACTTGTAGGTTAACTAGAGGAGCTTCTACTGAAGACGCTCTTCTAGAACTTTTCTCTTTTATATATAAAGCTACTGATAATAAAAAAAGTTGTGCGAGTCTCTTTGTTGATATAAGAAAAGCTTTTGACACCGTTGACCAAAGCATTCTTTTAAGTAAACTAAACACCGCTGGTTTTCGTGGCAACATTCTAGAATGGTTTAGATCATATTTAACTTCGAGAAGGCAAAGGGTGAAAGTAAACCATAAATTCAGCGCAACAAGGCTTTGGATTTGGGAGTCCCTCAAGGTTCAGTCCTTGGGCCTATTCTTTTTTTGGTTTATATCAACTCATTGTTTTCTTTACCTTTCGTGGGAAAATTCACAGCATTCGCCGTTGACTTGGCGATGGCTAATGGATGAAGTAATGCTTTCAATCTTTTTATAGATGTTAATCACGATGTGCATTTGCTAAGGGAGTGGTTCGCTAGGCATAAGCTCATTGTAAGCAGTAGGAGAAAATTATTGTATTTCACCCCGCCTGGTAAGGAAGCACCATGCGGTGATACTATATTTCACTCTACAAACTGAAAGCGGAACATACTATGTAGTCATGCGTGTATTGAACAAGGGGTTCGAGGTAGCTATGGATCGGAAATTGATTGTGACAGCAGATGTTTCCATATCGAAGTAGAATCTAATTTCAAGTACCTAGGAGTTATAGTCGATGTGCTATCAACTATGAGATAATTTTTTACTCCAAAAAAATATGTTCAAGGAGTGTACTGCAAATGGTATATTATGGTCTAATACAATCTAAATTGCAGTATGGTATAACTTGCTGGGGAAGTGCATATGCTACTAAATTTCATCCTTTTCTAACGTTACAGAAGTGTCTCATAAGAAGAATATGTAACGCTAGCCATCTAGCTCACACTACAAATCTTTTTAAAAGTCTAAATACTCTTCCTGTGAGGCACTTGTACTACTATAAAGTTTTACAAATTTTTTTTTATGAGGAGTGGATATTTGCGTAATGCAATATATACCACCCACAGATTAAGAAGCAAGTCGCACTCAAATGTTGCAGTTCCTGCAGCTCGCACCACACTTTTCCGCAACTTTTATACCATAGTATCTTGTATGTTTTTTAATAAGCTTCCTAATGATATAAAAAGTATCAGAAGGTTACCAGTTTTTCTAAAGAAGGTGAAATTGTGGCTTTTTAATTTAACGCATGATGATATAGAGGTTCTGTTAAGGCCTATCACATAATCTGTTTTACTACTTAAATATCGAAAGTTGTTTTCTTACTACCTTTATTAAGTTCTTAATGCTTTTTTTATAGTTTATATAAATTTAGTTTTTGATATTATAAAATTTTTTAAATACTTATATACCAATGTTTAATACACTTACTAGCGTAATCTTGCATACCTATTGTTTTATATGATTTATGTATTGCACCCCACAATACTCATCATCATATTGTATATATTAAATGAAAAGACGCTATCCCTGTTCTTATATTTGGACACTCAACGTCATTAACTATTATTTTATTAAATTATTTATATATGTCTACTTATATATTATTGCCAATGATGTATGAATTCATAAGATAATAAAGAATAAACATCATACAAAAAAACAAACAAGTTTAATCCTGCAGATCGGCCGGTTCAGTTAAAGTAGGCTGAAAACTGCATAACAAGTTTAGGCGTAGTTTAACTGACAAACTGAGTTGAACTTGTCATGAAAAACCGGGCCTTAGCCTAACGAAATATGGCTTACGATTTTCTCCCAGTTCTCATCATTTAAGTCATCAGAGCATAATTGCTATCGAATGCGGATCCCTGCTTTAAGTAGAAAAAATATGCGAAACCCGCTGTCGAGAATTAAGTAAGATTCCTGGTTATTGTGCAACTTTTACCAAATTAGCTCAGTGGGCTCATAGTTCTATACAAAACTTATTTTCTAGCTAGTACCTCAGTCACCCTGTAAAATGCACTTCATTTTGATGGCGATTAAAGCAATCCATTTACAAAGTATATACATACATATATTTGTATGTATTTATTAACTATTTGTAAGCCAAGTTGGTATGTGTTGCCTTAATTTACTTATTTCACTGTGATTTGCAAGTGCCTTGACTTTTGTTCAGTGCAACGTAAATTATTTCATCTGCTATTGTAGTTGCTATTAGCAACATAAACAATGTAACAAAAGCATAAACAAATTTGTTGTTGACAACAAATGCTATGGGAAAATGCGGCAAAATGAATGCCCACAGTGGGAATAAGAAAATTTGTATTGCATTGAATCTGTTATTCCATACAAAGAGCTTACAAATTCGAGAATGTAGCCGGCATTTCAGCTATTTTTGTTTTTGCAATAGTAGCCAACGATCGGAAGAGATTTAGGTGCGAAATAGTTCACCGTTGATAATGAAGGATAATGGAAAATGTACATAAAAAAAAATTGTACTAAAAACAAGTAGGGAAAGCTAAGTTCGGGTGTAACCGAACATTACATAATCAGCTAAGAGCTTTGGAGACAAAATAAGGGAAAATCACCATGTAGGAAAATGAACCTGGTGTAACCTTGGAACGTGTTTGTATGATATGGCTATCAAATGAGAAGTGGTAATGATAAAAGGGAGTGGGCCTTAGAAAGATCTTAAATGACTAATTAGGGTTGTATACAAAGAAGTGCAGTCATGAAGGTGGATCAGGGCGAATCTAGAATGTGTTTCTGCGATATGGGTATTAAATGAAAAGCGTTAATGAGTATTTTAAAAGGGAGTGGGCCTTAGTTCTATAGGTGGACGTCTTTTCGAGATATCGCCATAAAGGTGGATCAGGGGTGACTCTAGAATGTGTCTGTACTATACGGGTATTAAAGTAAAGGTACTAATGAGGGTTTTAAAGGGGAGTGGCCCTTAGTTGTATATGTGAAGGTGTTTTCGAGACATCGACCAAAATGTGGATCAGGGTGACCCAGAACATCATCTCACGAGTACCGCTAATTAATTTATATATGTAATACCGCGAATAGTACTCCTGCCAAGATTCCAAGGGCTTCTGATTTCGCCCTGCAGAACTTTTTCATTTTCTTCTACTTAATATGGTAGGTGTCATACCTATTTTACAAAGTTTTTTCTAAAGTTATATTTTGTGTAAATAAATCAATCCAATTACCATGTTTCATCCCTTTTTCCATATTTTGTATAGAATTATGGCATTTTTTTTCATTTTTCGTAATTTTAATGTATCGAAAAAGCGGCGTGGTTGTAGTCGGATTTCGGCCATTTTTAATACCAAAATAAAGTGAGTTAAGGTAAGTGCTTGAGCTAGGTTTAGTAAAGATATATCGATTTTTTCTCAAGATAGCGTGTTAACGGCCAAGCGGAAGAACAGATGGTCGACTGTGTATAAAAACTGGGCGTGGCTTTAACCGATTTCGCCCATTTTCACAGAAAACAGTTATCGCCATAGAATCTATGCCTCTACCAAATTTCAAAATTAAATTTTTGTTCGACTTATGGCATTAAAAGTATTCGAGACAAATTGAATGAAGACGGGCGGATCCACGCCCATTTTGAAATTTTATTTTATTTTTGTGTTTTGTTGCACATATATTACTGAAGTTGAATGTTGACATAATTTACATATATACTGTAAAGATATTCAATTCTTTGTTAAAATTTGAAAATAAAATTTTTTTTTTTTTAAAAGTGGGCGTGTTCGCTATCCGATTTTGCTCATTTTTTATTTAGCACACATATACGATATATCGACTGCCAAATTACAGCTTGCAAAACTTTTAAATTACCTACTTTTAAAAGTGAACGGTGCCACGCCATTATCCAAAATTTTACTATTTTTCTACTTTGCGTCATAAATACAACCCCTCTACCAAGTTTCATCGCTTTATCCGCCTTTGGTAATGAATTATCGCACTTTTTCGATTTTTCGAAATTTTCGATATCGAAAAAGTGGGCGTGGTTATAGTCCGATTTCGTTCATTTTAAATAGCGATCTGAGATGAGTGCCCGTGAGCCTACATAGCAAAATTCATCAAAATACCTCATCATTTACTCAAGTTATAGTGCTAACGGACAGACGGACGGACGGACGGACATGGCTAAATGAATTTCTTTTCTAGCCCAGATCATTTTGATATAGAAGTCTATATCTATCTCGATTAGTTTATGCCCTTACGCATTACCGTTATGCGAACAAAATTAATATACTCTGTGAGCTCTGCTCAGCTGAGTATGAAAACGAGTTGAATTAAAGACATTTCATAGAAATTGACACCGCTATTTTCTATTTGTTTCAGTTATTTAAATTCGATGCTTTTCATTTAAAACAAATAAACTTTTGCCTTTTTGTTTCAACGACAATCCCTTAAGTAATTGCATATCTTATAATAAAAATTAAAATTTTTGAAACTTGTACATATTTAAGTAATTTGTATTGTCATCATCTTTTGTCAGAGAGCAAGGGGCATCTTTAGCTTTTCAAATCAAAAGATTTATCAGCAATTTTATGTGTCTTAATTTATTTTGCTGCTAGCCACATTCAACACATGTGCTAAGTTCTCAGAATTCTTTCACCATATTGACACATAGACGGACAGGTCAATTAAATAGGTTTCAACAGGATAAGCCTGGTGGTGAGTTGAAATGTCAATTTGTTTAAATTTTCCTTGGTAAGCGATAAGAAAGAAAATTCTTTAGAAGTGCAGATTTCTAAGTTAGTAAAAAATAAATAAAAAAAAGGACGTGTGGCACTCGGGACTGCTGCGGTGAAGCTATTGCATATTATCAACTTATGCAATTATAATATTTATGCAACATTTTGTTTTCTTTGATATTAATTCAAGTTTTGTCTTTGATATTAATTCAAGTTAACCTTTTTAAGCGTGGTGACCGATAATTAAATAAATTTTTTACTTTTATTGAATAAATGAGAAGTTAATATTTAACTTTCACTTTAACTTCAACTTTAACTTTAAATTTAACTTTAATTTTAAATTTAACTTTAACCTTAACTTTCACTTTAACTGTAACATTCACTTTAAATTTAACTTTAACTTTATTTTTAACTTTTACATTACTTTTACTTTAACTTTAACTTTAACTTTAACTTTAACTTTAACTGTAACTTTAACTTTAAATTTAACTTTAACTTTAACTTTAACTTTAACCTTAACCTTAACTTTAACTTTAACTTTGACTTTAACTTTAACTTTCATTTTAACTTTAACTTTAACTTTATTTTTAACTTTAACTTTAACTTTCGCTTTAACTTTAACATTCACTTTAACTTTAACTTTAACTTTAACTGTAATTTTAACTTTAACTTTTACTTTTACTTTAACTTTAACTTTAACTTTAACTTTAACATATTGCTGATTTTTGATAGCCTTGTAAGTACTTATTATTGTAAAAAATTTAATGAGCTGAGTCGATCAAACATAGTCATATGTTCCTGAAGATGATTTCAGACTGAAATCGAAATATCGACGAAGTAAAACTAAAACACAACTTTAAATATTGTGTTTTATTTAACTAAGGCCTATCAGCTCTTTAACTTTAACTTTATTTTTAACTTTAACTTTAACTTTATTTTTAACTTTAACTTTAACTTTTACTTTAACTTTAACTTTAACTTTAACTGTAATTTTAACTTTAACTTTTACTTTTACTCTAACTTTAACTTTAACTTTAACTTTGACTTTAACTTTAACTTTAACTTTATTTTTAACTTTAACTTTAACTTTAACTTTATTTTTAACTTTAACTTTAACTTTGACTTTAACTTTAACTTTATTTTTAACTTTAACTTTAACTTTAACCTTAACTTTAACTTTAGCTTTATTTTTAACTTTAACTTTAACTTTAACTTTAACTTTAACTTTAACCTTAACTTTAACTTTAACGTTAACTTTAACTTTAACTTTAACTTTAACCTTAACTTTAACTTTGACTTTAACTTTAACTTTAACTTCTTTAACTTTAACTTTAACCTTAACTTTAACTTTAACTTCGCCCAGACAGCATGGTTTTCGGAGGGGGCACTCCACAATCGATGCCATAGCAGAAGTTGTAGACGCAAGACCTATAGTGTTGCTGGTCACGCTGGACGTCAAAAACGCTTTTAACTCAGCTAGGTGGGAGGACATGCTTGAGGCACTAGAAAGCACTTTCAAAGTACCGCAATATTTGTTAGAAATTTTAAGGGACTACCTAAGAGAGAGGTACTTAATATATGAAAGTACTCACGGTCAAAAAAAGGTAAAAATAACAGGTGGAGCAGCCCAGGGTTCGGTACTAGGTCCCGATCTCTGGAATATAACTTACGACAGTCTTCTTCGATTAGACATGCCAGAAAGCACCTTCCTCGTTGCATTTGCAGACGACGTGGCAGCTGTGATAACAGCACCAAGCTGCGAGCTGGCACAGCTAAAATTAAACCAGGTCATGCGTAATGTAAATAGGTGGATGGCTGAGCATGGTCTCCAGTTAGCAACAGCCAAAACGGAGACCGTCATCCTCACAAAGAGACGTATTCCCACTGCCAGGAACATGATGGTTGGGGACCAGCCAATAGAAACACTCGCTTCAACGAAATATCTGGGAGTGAGGTTAGACAGCAAACTCAACTTCTCGGATCACATACGAGGGGCCTGCGAAAGAGCTGCGCGCATAATAGCGCAGTTGAGTAGATTAATGGCAAACACAGGTGGCCCAAAGCCATGCACAAGGAAGTTGCTTGCATCAGCCTCGGATTCTATACTCTTATATGGTGCAGAAATCTGGGCGGACGCAATGAAATACCGGAAGAACCGAGTCGCCCTCACCTCGGTCCAACGCAGAGGGGCGCTGCGAATATCTTCGGCTTACCGCACGGTATCAGCTGAAGCTGTCCTGGTCGTTGCGGGAACCATACCGATATATCTTCTCGTTGAGGAAAGAAAAACAATATATGACAACGGATCGCAAGCAAGTAGAGCTGCTGTTGCCATGCAGGCGCGTGAAGAATCAATCCGATGTTGGCAAGATCAGTGGAGCAACAGCATCGTAGGAAAGTGGACTAGGGAACTAATCCCTGAACTGAATCCATGGTTGAAGCGACCGCACGGAGAGGTAGACTTTTACCTGACCCAGTTTCTAACGGGACATGGTTACTTCCACAAATACCTACACAGAATGGGTAAAGTTGATAGCCCGAGCTGCCTGTACTGTGGGGAAATAGACGATGTACGCCACACCTTCTTCGAATGCAGGCACTTCTCCCATCAGCGAAGGAGGGTAGAAGAGGTACTTGGCGACCTATCCCCGGGCAGTGTCATTAATAACATGACCTGTCGAAGAGACAAATGGGATACGGTCAGCACATATGTGAGACATATACTTACCAGTAAACGAGAAGACGGATGCCTAGCCCATTAGCGTGAGAGTAGCCATAGAGCTCATGTAGCGCGCACCCGCACCCGAAGTAATGCTAAACGCGGTCCCAGGTACGGGGATTTGCGCGGGCCGTGGGAGGTTAGGTTTTAGTGGGTAGGCCTTCATGGAAGAAGGGAGTCCTACACTCGGAGAGTCTCGCAGTGAGGCTTAAATATCCCGGTCAGTGCATAAAGCATTTCCTCCTTCCACGAAACACAAAAAAAAAAAAAAAACTTTAACTTTCACTTTCACTTTATTTTTAACTTTAACTTTCGCTTTAAATTTAACATTCACTTTAATTTTAACTTTAACTTTGACTTTAACTTTAATTTTAACTTTTAACTTTAACTTTGACTTTAACTTTACCCTTAACTTTAAATTTAACTTTAACTTTGACTTTAACTTTAATTTTAACTTTAACTTTAACTTTCACTTTCACTTTAACTTTATTTTTAACTTTAACTTTCGCTTTAACTTTAACATTCACTTCAACTTTAACTTTAACTTTAATTTTAACTTTAACTTTAACTTTAACTTTAACTTTAACCTTAACTTTAATTTTAACTTTATTTTTAACTTTAACTTTCGCTTTAACTTTAACATTCACTTTAACTTTATGATCCGGGGTGGGCGTGAGCTTAGCACCTGCTAACAAGCCAACCTAATATAAAGGCAGGCAAGTCATTTTCTGTCAAAAATGTCTCATGCACATACAACTTGTATGAGAGCAACTCAAATTGAATTTACTGCGTGAAAACCTAACTCGATTTCCAATTTTTGTTCTGCGTGACATTTAGATTTGACGTTTGCACACATGCTTTACATTGTCGCAACGCATGCTTATTTGGGTTAGTGCAAAAAACGCCGGTTGAAAAAACGCAGTGCGGTTTTATTAGGTTGGCTTGTAAGGGACCATATATGTATACGATAAGCGAAAGCACAATGGCTACTTCGTGAAAATCAACGACAGCTCTTTTAGTTTGATTTCGATGGTCGTACGGTGAGGAAATGTTGCACGCGCCGGCTAAAACAGAGTACCAAAGAGTGCGTGTGACACCTGTTCACCGTTCAAGCATTGTAATCAAACTAAATAAATAATTGATTTTACTTTCGTGCTCGCTACGCGTTCGTGTTTACTAACACATTCTCAATTTGGTAACCGTGTAAATGTAGTGGTGCCCACCGCTGTTTATGATAGAGATCCAATTTTATGTATTTGGCCTGTTGCTAACACCGAACCTTTACGATCATTTTCGAATCTTTTCGAATCTTTTCGAGCCTTTTCGGATCTTTTTTGACAAATATCCGTTACGGTTTTTTTGATTTAGTCACCAAGCCCGCGATAAAATCTATGGAATAGCTTAAAATGCTTGGTACAGCAAAATCATTCTGATGACAACAAAACCAGAGGCAAATTTACCACGTAATGGAGGAGGAGTGAAGAAGCACCCTCAGGGCTGCGTTCGAAAAAATTGTCACTCTAAATTTCGAGATGCATCGTAAAGTACTAAGCCTTTTTGGCTTTTTTAATAGTACTGTAACGAATTTACTGCAAATCCTCTGCTAAGTTCGAATCACTAAACTGTTGAATAAATAACTCCAATTTGTAATAATGCAAAATGACCTTTATTAAAGTACTTCACAATAACACTCAAACTGTGCAACGAATAGCTTGCTTAATAACCAACTGAGCGTCTTAGTCGAAACTGCTTGACAACTCAAATCAAACTGAATTCCAGCGCCTCTACATCTGCGGCCTTTTATACTCTCTGGTTTCCTTGTTCGCATCTTCTAGAATCTACTAGCATTGTCCATGAGCTCTCAAACTTCTCAGCTATAACTAAAATTGCACAATTTTATAGTTTTTCTCATTGCATACTTATAGGAGTATCTCAGATATATGCATGTATTTGTGCATTGACTCTCCGTATGAGTACATGGTACATATATGTAGACGCGGTTATTGTTTCGTTTATGTAGATACATAATGATTGAATTATTGATGTGCATTCACGTAACTGCTTAGCATCGGCTTAGAGCTGGCAGCACTCCTTAATTTTGCTAATATTCGTAACAGTACTTAGCTCCTCTTTTTATTACGGTTTTCATAGTGTCTTCAAATTTGTTCCATAGTTTGTATTTCAAAAGAAGCTTGGAACAATTAATGAGTTGGGTGCAAAAAAAGGGTTAGGAGTCGATGTTCCTTTTTTCGTAAAATAGCAATATATATATATATTGCTCATACAATACAGTGTGCATCTCAACTTAAGCTGTGTAAATGCCTATTATATTTATTATTTTTTAAAATGGAAGTAAGACCCATAAACAGTTCAATGACGTACAAATATTTTTTATGGTCTGGTGAATATCAGCAATTTCGATACATCACTAGCGGCATAGTGAATATATTTTGTAAATAAGACTTTAATAGCCGTGTTTTTTTACAGGCGTATACGTTTCGTTTGTGCGTGAAGAAAACCGCCTATCCTCGCTTAGATAATGCTTAGGAGACCCATCTAGCGGCTATGGTTAAACAACTAGTTACAGCAACAGGGTGTACCGAAAAGCGGAGACACAACCCTCTGTTGTATTTCTGTGTTTAAAATACAGCTGAATCAGTTGTGTTAAATAGTGGACGGGCATAGATAGTTGTGTTAAATAGTGGACGGGCATAGAATATATAGAATTAGAGCAGAGAGTGAAACATAGACACATATTTCAGTTACATCTGAGTATAATGCGTATTGAAATTTAGTAGTACTAATTTTATGCGTAACAATTTCAGAAGTGAATTTAAAGTTTGTCGCTTAGCATTCCATATAAGGTTTAACAGTAAACGTATATAGATGAGAAAAAAAAACACAGCTAATGTTACACACTTTTTGATCTGATAAAATTCCTTCTTTAGCGACTGTAATTTCAAAGCTTTGGTGTTTACCAAATTTTGTTCCGTAAAATAAATAGATCGCAATTTATGGTCTGATTATTTGTTGATTAAGATGTTGTGACTCATGGTTATTATAATTTATATATTTTATAAACACTATATACGGTAATTTGTGAGTATTATACTCATTTGTACCTACGACGCATGTATAACGGATGAAAAAGGTGAGAATGCAACTACCTTGAAAAAGTATCTGCCTGTGTTTTGCTGTGCTGAGTGCCCGAGCGAAAGAGTAAATAAACCACACACTGCAGACATGCGCAGATCGCGCGCTAGCTCTATCTCTCTTACTCCACTACAGAGGATCTATAAAAGAATTTATCAATCCTGGCGATCTTAATAAGGATAATGTTCTCAAATAATTGCATTGTCATCGGTCCCTGATACGTATGCAAAGTTTCAAATTAATCAGACTTCAAGAAACCGGTGAAAATTAAGCTCAAAGATTCCGTTACATACATACATGGATACATAGGCACATAGATAGATACAGCCCAAGCTAATAAAAGCGTGTTAAAAAGGGCTCCAGTATGCTCTTTCGTAGATGTGCCATGCATCCACTTCTATCATTAATAAAGGAATGCGTTTTTCGCATTATGTGCAAGGTTTCAAGTCTATGGCCATTTGGGGGGTCATAAGTTCAATTGACCTTATGTCCGTTAACCTTATGTCACCCACACCATCACATTAATGCATTGTCATTCTGCCTTGATACGTGTGCAAAGTTTAAATTAAACTTATGGCCATCCAAAGTTGTATTAAGGCCAATTGACCTTATGTCACCCCACCATCACATTAATGCATTGACCAATCCATGACCATTTGGGGTGGTCATAAGTTCTATTGACCTTATGTCCGTTAACCTTATGTCACCCCACCATCACGTTATTGCATTGGCATCGAGCCTTGATACGTGTGCAAAGTTTCAATCAAACTTATGGCCATTCAAAGTGGTAATAAGGCCAATTGACCTTATGGCCGTTGACCTTATGTCACCACGCCTTCACATTAATGCATTGTCATCGAGCCTTGATTCGTGTGCAAAGTTTCAATCAAACTTATGGCAAATCAAAGTTGTAATAAGGCCAACTGACCTTATGGCCGTTGACCGTATGTCACCACACAATCGCATTAATGCATTGTCATCGGTCCTTGATATGTATGTAAAGTTTCAATTAATCAGACTTCTAAACCGGTGAAAATTAAGCTCAAAAATTCCGTTACATACAGGCCAAGCTAATAAAAGCGTGTTAAAAAATAACAGCAAAGCAAGCAATCAAACATGTATATACAGCAGCACAGAACGAAGAAGAAAGAGAAAACAGCACACATGCGTGTACACAGCAATAAACAGTGCTTATTACTCAGACGTATATACAGTGTATATTATACACACATGCAAAGAAGGCAATAGTGAGTGCGCATAAATGCTCAGGCATACATGCAAACAACAGCTAAAGAAAGCATAGAAGTTACTACTCACACATATACGCATATAACTAGAAGACAAAGGATGTAGAAATAAGAAACAAAGGCAACTGTTCGGGAAGGCTGTTTATGAAAAGTCTAAATCAGTGCTCTTAATTTCATAGCACAATTGTGCAGACTCCATACATTTAAAAAAATAGTTTAAGTTAAACGGCTTTATTGAAAACAATACTTACATGAAGTCATAACAATACTAAAAGCTAGAAAATAATTAGGTAGGTCCTAGGTACTAGTCATCTCACTCCTCATCAATCTAGGGCGTTGATCAGACAATTAAATAGAAGCATTGGGCGCGTGAAATTTCTAAAAATGCGAGGCGTACCATAACCTGATTAAGGTTAAGTTGGTCTTACTTATTACTATCAATAGAAATTTGACGCGTCCAACGCTTTTATTTAATTGTCTGATCAACGCCCTAGATTGATGAGGAGTGTGATGACTAACACCAAGGACCTACCTAATTATTTTCTAACTTTTAGTATTATTATTACTTCATGTAAGAATTGTTTTCAATAAAACAGTTTAACTTAACATTTTCTTTTAAATTATTTTATTTTAAAGTTTTTAGTCTTTATTTAATTGCCTGATTTCTCATTCTATTTAGTTCATTTAAAATAAAATAAATGTAAGGCGCGATAACCTCCGAAGAGATCTAAGGCCGAGCTTCTCTTCCGAATTGCGTCGTGCTCCTCTTGATTTTCCCTACAAATTGGCCGGACGGTTATGGTTATGAATACTCATCGGTTTGTTATGAAACAGATACCCATTAAACATCAATTAAAACTCGATGACATATCTGATAAGCTAATAAGAAACCAATAGGAAGTCTATGACTCGGCAATAACAAACCGACAAGACCGTCAACCCAACAAACCGATAATACCCTATCCATAATAGTCCGATAATGAAACAATAGCTTGTCCGTATCCGTTAATATCGATGAGAAGCCGTTTAAACGGTTATTGCCGTCCAAAAAGTCGCACCAATCGCTTCTTCACTTAACTAGCTGACGTCAATTGGCAACATTAAGAGAATTTAAATCGTTTTCCACCTAGTCTTTACGGCGGAGCGGGGATCACTCTTTTTGTTATCTTCCTTTGGCAGGTTAGTTTGAGAATATCTTCTGAACCAGAGTAGCTGCTGTAGACTATTATGCCGATGACTGCATAAAGCTCGTACATTGAATCTTTTCCGGTACTCGTCGTCGCCAACGCTCAGAGTTCCGCAAATATTTTGAAGCTCTTTTCTGTCGGAGACATACCAGGCCATCTCATCAGATGTTGTCAGCATCCATATATCTCCACCATATAGCAGGACAGGTACGATAACTGACTTGCAGCTTATCGTTTGCCGAGAGCGTACTTTACTTTTCAATCGCCTTCGTAGACCAACCCCAGCATTTCAGTTCTTTGCGCTGTTGGCATACGAAACCAAAGTCTGGCTGGCACATGTGCCAAAGGATTTAATGCCACGTGTAGTTTTAGTTTTCCAGATCCGGTGAAAATATATATGCATACACCTTCCTATCAAGCCTGTAGCCATTGGTAAATACAGTAGGAGAATTCTAAACAATACGTTGTCTGTTTCGTTATTCTTGTCGTGTGGCAGTGTCCATTTTAAACACGAGGCAGTCACTTGAAGGCTCAAAACATCAAGAGGGGAAACAGTTCGTTATTCAAAAATTTTGTCTAAAGTTGTAAGCACATGAACTTTGCATGACTCGGTTTAACGTGAGCGGTTTTTTCGCCTACGAGACAAAACTATATTAAGCTTTAACCAAGGCTTGATAAGTTGGGCGGTGTGGTTCAGTTTCGAGGATATTTTGTTTGGAGAAGCCTGACGTATCAGTGATATAATTAAGTAACGGAATAGGCCAAACCACTGATTTCGGTACCGGGTAGGTCGTTGAATTTCATGTGCTTTTAAAAGCAAGTTAATGGTGTCCCTGGTAGTGCCGATCCCGTTTCCGGCCGAATTCGATACTCAACTCAATTCACTACCGAAGTCGACCAAATAAGCTCACTTTGCTTCACTGATTGCTTTTTTTGCTGCTGTTAAGATAAGTTTTGGAAAAATTGAGTAACCATCCTGTTAAGCTTTATTTATTGCAAGCTTCCTTATAAGTTTTCCTGAATTTATTCAGCATATACGTCCACCAATGTGGATTATACGATTCCTTTGTACTTTTAGTCGACCAGACCATATCTAGAGTAGTAATGCACTGCCATTTAAAAGTGTTAACGCACTCATCTAGCTCCTTTTATATTTAGAGTGCTTTGCACACAGAGTATATTACCTTTGATTGGATAACGGTTGGTTGTACAAGTATAAAGGAATCGAGATAGATATAGACTTCCATATATCAAAATCATCAGTATCGAAAAAAATTTGATTGAGCCATGTCCGTCCATCCGTCCGTCTGTCTGTCCGTAAACACGATAACTTGAGTAAATATTGAGATATCTTCACCAAATTTGGTACACGAGCTTATCTGGACCCAGAATAGATTGGTATTGAAAATGAGGGAAATCGGATGATAACCATGCTCACTTTTTATATATATAACATTTTGGAAAACACAAAAAACCTGATTATATAGTAAATAATACACCTAGAGTGTTGAAATTTGACATGCGGAATGATATTGAGACTCTTGATAAATACTTTTTAAAATGGGCGTGGCACCTCCCACTTGTGATAAAATCAATTTTACAAATATTGTTTTCATTTATTTCATTTATTAGTTAATAGTTTTAAAACATTAGCACATTAAGATTAAAATCTTTTATTGCACAATACAAACATAAAACTTATGTGTATGAAAATCTTAATATATAAAAAACACGTGTCACAACATGTTTGGCCGCGATGGACTCCTAAACTACTGAACCGATTTTGAATTTGTTTTGCACCCCGTATGTAGTTTGATCTAACTTGAGAGATAGGATAGGTTATATCTCAGTTTATAGTCGCAATATTATTTTAATAATAAAATGTTACGTATACGCAATGTCACTAATTTTTTCAGGTGGTGCGGATATACTTCCCTGTAATTGCTTGGTGTTTAATTAAACAACCTGCTTATCAATAAAAATATTATAGCGGGATTTCTGAAAGGCCCGCGATTTAGAGGTACTATGACATTTTTTTTAATTCAGGAGAGTTTTTAGTTGTGTAGAGGGTAAGCTTCATACCCCTGGGTGACTAGGGTCTCGAGATATAGGCCAAAACGTGGGCCAGTGAATGCCTAGACAGTGTTTATACAATATGGATATCAAATGAAAGCTGTGTGCTTTAGTACAGAGTAATATATTATCCAGAGGCGGACTGGGACTGGGATTAGGAGTAGGACTGTGACTGACATTCGGAGTGGGACTGGGACTGAGACTCGGAGTGCGACTGGGACTGGGACTGGAATAAATACGTACCACCATCTGGGATAGGCAATAAGGGATGCAGAATAATGCGAAGATTTTGAGAGAAGAGAAAAGGGAGAAGGAGATTGAGAAAGAGATAGAATGAGACGAAGATGGAGATAGATGATGCGAAAAAGACGGAGGGAGGAGTGAATAAAAGGATTAGGAAAAAGTGAAGAGGGGGGAGGGCAGAGTCAGACGGAAAAAGCTTATTAAAATGTATGCAGATAGGCCAAATTTAGGGCAGGATAACGTCTGCCGGGTCTTCTAATACTTATATAAAAATTAAAAATATAAGAGAGACAAATTTATAAAAACCCTGTTATGCAATTTGATCACTAAAATAGTCAAATATAAGATTTTTAAAATTATTTTCTCTCACTGAGTTCCTTAAAGACTGTTAACGTCGTTAACAAAGAAAAGCCTGGAAGAGGTTAAATAATTAAACTTTGGAAGAATAAAATTAGAGGAACGTATGCTTTTGGAAAACGTAAGCTTATCGTACAAATAACCCGGATTTTTGTAAACTAGCAATTTATACATAAAAATGCAATTACGCACTTTGATAAAATTTATTAGGTCACATCCATGAATTGAGTTTCTCAACGTAGATAAGTGAGCAAATTTCTTCAACCCGTGCACATATCTAGTGGCGTGGTTGAAAGCAACACTGAGTTTATGAAGGGAGACAGCATCTAAATTGCTATAAACGACCTCGAAGTAGGTTATGTAAGGTACAATAAGACACATAATAAGCTTTTTATTTGTATCAGAAGGTACGAAAATTGATGACACTCTAAGGCACCGCAATGTATAATAGATTTTACCCACAACTTGATTGACGTAGTCTTCGCAGGACTACTTAGAGTTGATTACAAAGTCTAGATTTCGTACATTTTCGACTAACTAAATTCTTGCAGATCCAAAGTAAAGGTGTGGGATATCAGAAATGTGGATCTTATCTTTATAGATTGAAAGAACATATGATTTTTGAGCATTAAGGCACAGAAGATTTAACCTAGAACACTCCATAATCGAGCGTAATTCCGCATTCACCTTATCTGTAAGATCCTGAACCAGGCTGATTTGGCTTGAAATGTATAATTGCACATCATCCTTATAAGCATGCCGTCGAGCATAAGAGCAGACATTAAAAATATCATTTATAAAAAAAAAATAAAATAAATAAATGTAAGGCGCGATAACCTCCGAAGAGATCTAAGGCCGAGCTTCTCTTCCAATTTGCGTCGTGCTCCTCTTGCTTTTCCCTACAAATTGGCCGGACGGGACCTACATGTTTAATGCCGACTCCGAACGGCATCTGCAAGGCAGATGAGTTTTCACTGAGAGCTTTTCATGGCAGAAATACACCCGGAGCGCTTGCCAAACACTGCCGAGGGGCGACCCCGCTTAGAAAAATTTTATTCTAATTGAAAAACCTTATTTCTAAAATTTTGATGTTGCTTTGCCCGGGGGTTGAACCCATTGTCATTTATAAAGATACTGAAAATAAGGGGACCCAAGACAGAGCCCTGTGGTAGTCCAGGCCTGGTAAACACAGCTGCAGAGAATCATAAATCAGAAATCGTGAAACCTATCGTAACAAAATTCGGCAGGAATAAGGAATATAAGAAATGCTTTGAAGAAAAATTATCGAAATCGGTTGCCCACTTTTATATAAAAGATTTTTAAAATGAAATGTACAATTGAAGCTCAGTATATAAAGTTCGGTTACACCCGAACTTAGACACCTTTACTTGCTTATTACTAGGTTGGTTTATTGCACTTCATCCACCAAACTTAAACGCTAAAAATTTTTTTCCAAAAAAGAAAATTCGCTCGATGATCTTTTTTCCACCATACAATTTATCACCTGGCTTAGTACAGTATGCCACTTTGCAGTTTACACTTTTTTTATTATGAAATAACTTACAAGCATACATACCTTTTTGTAAGTATATAATAACATGGCAAAGGGGGCCAAAATATGTGCATACATATCTACTTGCGTTGTTACTGGTACACATTTTCACTAAAGAAGGTAATTTGTGCGGCAAGCAGAAGAGAATTTCGGCACGTTCTTGCTGGAAGATAGAAATGTCTGAAGTTAAAGACTTAGTTAATGGTACGTTGGATTACGTTCAGCAAATTCCATTTCTACTTCATATCTGTCGTTTTGATATGGAGTGAGATTCCTTAAGCGTGCTTCAAATATAAACCAATGATAATTACACTAAATGATTGTTCTAAACGGGCCTTTAATAAGGATATTTGGGACATTGCAACCTCTCAATGAAATAACGCATATAGTTATTGGTTTAAGAGTATTTTATTTAATGCTTATAATATGAAGGTCAGTGTTCCGGGTGTAGAAACTTGTAGCAGAACAGGGTTGGTGTCGAAATTCTGTATGTACAAAATTCTAAAAACAAAATTTTGCTTTTCTAAAATTCTGCTTTCAAAATTCTGTATTACAAAATTCTGTATTAAAATATACTGTTAACAATGTTAAAGAGGTCATGTAATTATTTTGAAAAAGTGCGCCATGCACAGTAATTCTGCATAGAACACCTTTAATCTTTTATTTCGGGCTTCTAATCAGAGAATAAACTCTAGAGGTGGTAGTTTTTCTATGAAAAAAAAAAAAAAAAATCGGCATCTCTAAAATTGGTTTCAAATTATCGATTATCGAAGAGAAAATTTTCTATGCGAAATCTAGTTATTTAATTAATGATTAGGAGCTAAGTAAGAAAATTAAGATAATATTGTTATATGTAAACTAGGTCTTAGGTCGGTTTACAAAATCTTTATTTAGTTACCTATCTATAAGTTATCGAAACGTGCTTTTTCTTTTTGCTAACTTAATCATCGAGTGTCGGTTAATTGTAAGATAAAAGTGTAAACAAAAGTCAGCTTTTTTTTGTTCACGCATATTCACAGTAGACTGGTTTAGAAAAAAATTTGTTTAAAAAAAAAAAATGATGCACAATTATCTAGTTAGCTGATCATTGATCAATTTGTGTAGGTAAAGGCAGAAATGTTAGAGCTACTATCGTCCAGTTAAACTTTAACTTAACAAGAGATGGGGAAAGAAACTTTCACCTAACTTAACCTCGACTGTCAGTTAAGTGCTTAGCAAAAGTCACTTATTATCTTGGTTTTCGCCTATTCGCAATACATTTTTGGGGATTAGCCAGCTTGTGTCGGTGAAAGCGAATTGTCAGATAAAAATACGTGAAACATTGCTGTAACCGATGTATTTCGGTCATCTCTTGACAAGTTTGGTTTATTCACCCTATCGGAAAATTAACAAAAGAAATAAACGGATTTAAACTCTTGCAGCTAACAGCCCCAACAGCAATACCTTTTAACTTTCACTTGAGTACTCTGCTAAATCTTGTACTTAAGAACCCGTCTTATATGTTTTGTGTTGTGTGTGAACGTGTTTGCGAATGCGTATTGCAAGTGGGTATGCTTTTTTTCTCTCCGAAATTTTCTAAATATTTGCTTAGACTTAAGAACATTACGTGTTTGAAAAAATAGTTGAAATTTTAAAATATTTGCAGTCACGGTGCTGTGACTTTACTTCATTTATTACTGCGCTGGAACAGACTTACATTCACTCATTCAACATTAGGTATGTTTGTAGTATTATTTGTATGTAATATGTAATAATAACTTTGGCATAACAATTTAGTTGAGTTGACTATGTTTGGCATAAGGCTAAAGTACCAAACACTCAAATGAGAGAGGTATGTAGTTGGAAATTTGCTTTAGTATATCTTAACCTAACACCATGCAGTCGAACTAACCGAACCGAATATTTTGTAGCCAATAGATGGTGCTGGGATCATGAAAAACGCAGAAATCGTATATAAAGAAGTAAAAGAGGGGAAATGGGTTACGCAAATATTATAATGGTATAAAGATTGGGGATAATGAGTGGATCCCCATTCATGGATATAGAGAGTTTCAGAGAAGAATATGATGTGATTCTTCGAAAGACATGTCTTGTTATAAGCTATATTTTTCCTGTTGTTTTAAAGCGTGGAGTAGCATGAAAACATTTTCAATTTTAATTTATTAAATATTTTGGCAAATAAACTCAGCTTTGGCAAGACATTAACGACGTTTCCCTCTTTGCTTCAGAGATGGCAACTAGCAAACTTTTTTTTCGCATTGGGGGAAAAATTTTTCCCAAAAGTTAATAAGAATTCGAAACAGCGGTGATATCTCCGGCGATCATCGTATCGGATAAGTGGAAGAATACTGACATGGAACTCATTAAAATTTACGACAGCTGCTTCATAAATATAGCCATTCCAGTGTTGAAACGCCTTGGCGATCAGGCAGTAATCTACGAAAACGTGCGTCAGTCAAATTGTTGTTGAAATCCTTCGTCATTCCAGAGAAATGGAAAGTCGCAAGGATAATTGCACTTCTAAATCCTGTAAAAGCAGAAAACGAAGACGAGTCATATAGTTCGATGTCACTCCTTGTACCAGTTGCGAAGGCGATGGGAGCTACCCTGCTCCCTCATTCTACTGCGAATCTTTGCTTAGCCAGCATGGCTTCCGAAAAATGCATAGCACTACCGCATAAATTACTGACTAAACCAGCCAAAACTCCATCATAGGCCGGTGCTTTTGGCGTTTGCCCTAGCAAATGCTTTTGCCACAGTCAATCACGGCACACTAGCCCAAGACAAAGAGGTTTCACCCCATTTTCCTTGTGTAAAGAGACGGGCCACAAATTATCTGAACGGTCAGCAAGATTGGTGTAATATAGAACGAAACCTCAAAACATAGGAGAATTAAAGAGGTCGCTTCTCGGCAGCACTTAAGAAACGCTGCTAACAACTTACAAAGCGATTGGCCGGTCGTTCTTGTGCTACGATTCGCCAGAGTGGTCGCCTGGCCTAAAAAAACACACACTGAAAAAAGCTGCAGGCTTGCCAAAATGCTGCATTTAGAACTGTCACGAAATATCTTTTAATGACTCCTCAAGATCATCTGCATAGTGAGGCAAAAGAGCTCAACGAAAGAGGGCATAATGAAGTGCTGAATAGGCAGTATAGCTAAACTGTCACAAACGAGGACATCTCAGCAATCAACTGCTTCATCTAGCCCCGCCTACAAGAGCGATAAGGAAACACCTTCGAAGGATCTCAGATTCAGATAAGCATAAAGAGGTTGTTGCCCACCAAATGACACCAAAGATGGTGTTAAGAAGACTCCAATTCATTTTCCTGAAGTACCTTTATTTATAGTAATTTTCTTACCTTAATTATTGTATGCAACATACACATGTACATATGTATGTGTATGCATACATATGTACGTTGTCTATGTTACACACGTTTATCTTAATCCTATTCTTAGCAGCGAAAATGACAAATGTATATGAGTTCTAACACGTCCAGATATTTAATGTATTTACATATGTATGTTTAATCTTGTCTAGACATACATATACTTATATTTAAGAATTAATGAGCTTAACACTGGCTTATAATAATTGAGTTTCAATTATTATGTTTTCTAAGAGAAACTGAAAAGAAAGAAACATTTACTGGCTTCTCATTCGCAACGAAGAATAACTTTACAAAAACAAATCTACATGGCACACAAATTAATATAGAGACAAAATGTCTCAATTTTGTTGTTAGTGTAGAAATGAGAAAAACTGAATCAAGCATGAAAACAAATACCAGCAGGATAGACTAGTGGTTAAAAGGCTACTGCAGTTTCACCATGTGATTTACGGTTCGAATTCCGGTGAAACCTTTGATAACATTACAAAATTGCCTGACGATGATTACGTTGGCGGTTTTCGAAATGGTTCCATCGCAATATGCCAGTAAATGTTTCTTTCTTTCAGTTTATCTTAGAAAACAAAATAATTGAAATTCAATTATTATAAGCCGGTGTTAAGCTCATGAATTCTTAAATATAAGTATAAATGAACACACCATTATACAAACATACATACATATGTAAATACATTATGTACTAAAGTGTTTTTTTTTATCTAACTGATAACTACCTATCGTTTTGGTCCTATATAAACAATGCGCTATCTGCGCATATTACGTTGCCGTGATAATTAAATATACAAGATGTGCATCAATGAACTGCAAAAATCGAACACAACAATCTTCGATTACATTCGGCAACATGATCGTGTTCAATGATCCAACTTGTTTAAACGAACATAATCGACATTGACTTAAAATCAACCAACTTATTGCATGCGTAAATATAATCAATTCAGGCGTTTGCTCGTTTGCCTCAACGGTGATTGCATTCATCGGAATGAAAAGGCAAATATGAAAACTCCATGCGTCTGAATATTTGCATGATTCTTCTGCCCTTACGTCATGGCGACAAGCTACATATAAATATGCATATAAACATACATATAAACATTGCTTACGATTGTGTTTGTTTGCCGAACTAAACGATACTAATTCTCGTGCTTTGATTGATCAATACAATCGTGCGCAAAACCTGTTCGGTCATTCGATGGCAATCATACTAACAGAGTCTTGTAAAGACAGATGCTGAGTATATTCTATTACGAGTTTATTCAATTATGAGTTTATTCAAAGAGTTTATTAGCATGATTAAATGTGAATGCAAGTTTTAGTGTTTGATTAAATCAACAAAATTGTGATTTTTGCAGTTCTCTGATGTGCATTTTATAACGCATTGTTGATACCCACATACATATATACATCTACAACTGCTTAGAGCTGTTCAGAAGTCCGTACAGGGGTCTTTAGCCTAAAATACACAGAAACGGTAAACATTTTTGCTAGGTCGCGCCCGTAACCCCCTTTATTAATATAGACAATCGAAACCTTGCAGAAGAAGAAAGCATACTTTCAAGGGAGACAAGCATCACTTTGCCTCAACTTCGTGCTGAATACCATATAAGCTCTTACTTGTCCAGAACCAAACCTGACATAAGTAATGCGATGCGATGAATCCCCACGTGATACCAAAAATCTTTTCAATTGTACTGTGAAACCTACGCCTTTAACGGCATTATCCCTACTCAACCCTGCAGAAATTATTAGTTCCTTGGACTCTCTTTAGATGACTTTGATGACAATTTGTGAGTGTTCACATCTGCTCAAAGAGGCTTAGCACTGATTACGCAGCATCATCCCGATAATATACTCTGTTGATCTCTTCAAAGCCTTTTCTTCCGATAGCTCTACCAAAGCCAAGTCTTGTGGTTTTGCCACCTTTTCCCAATTGCCTTCTAGGGCATTTATTTTTGCCTAAACCCTTTGACGTTTATTGCAAATGCATTACGTATTTTTATGTAAAGAAATTAATCGAATTTAAAAACTTTAAGTTTAGAAAAAAATGCTGTTTGCTATTTCGTTGATTTGAAAATTCCATTATTTATTGATTGCTTTATTTTAATACATTGACGTTGATATCATCAGCCTAAACAGCCGCGCTGTTAGTTCTGTTTACTCCAAACTGGAAAAAGAAGCGGCAAAGATAGGTTTGATGGTGAATCGAGCAAAGAGTCAGCGCATATGCGCCTTGGCCACCACGCTACTGTTGGCAGCCATAATTTCGAAATAGTAAAAGACATCAACACTAGCAACAACGTCAGCACTGAAATCCAGCGAAGAATCAATCTTGCCAATAAATGCTACTTTGGACTAGGTAGGCAATTGAATAGTAAATTCCGCTCTCGGCGAACGAAAATCATACTCTACAAGTCACTTATCATACCCGTCCTGCTATATGAAGCAGAAGCATGGACCATGACAACAGCAGATGAAGCGGCTTTGGGAGTATTCGAGAGAAAAGTTCTTCGAAAGATTTATGGATCTCTACGCGTTGGCGATGGCGAGTACCGAAGAAGATTTAATGATGAGCTGTGCGAGCTATATGCAGACATCAACATAGTCCAGCGAATTAAAACGCAGCGGCTGCGCTGGCTAGGCCATATTATGCGAATGAAAGATGATGCTCCGGCCAAGAAAGTGTTTCTATCGGAACCCGCCTATGGAAGCAGAGATAGAGGGCGGCCCCCACTCCGTTGGAAAAACCAGGTGGAAAAAGATTTAAACTCTCTTGGTGTGACCAATTGGCGCCGGTTGGCGGAGCGAAGGAGCGACTGGCGCGCCTTGTTGGACGGCAATAACCGTTTAGACGGTTAAGCGCCAATTAATTAAGTAAGTAAGTTTATTTTAATAAACTTCTTTACACGGTTGGTTTACTTCATTAAATAATATTTATTAGCTTGCATATTTTTGCATTATTTATAGCTGAACAACTTTCATTTGTTCACAACCACACACAAACACATCTCCACGCATACTCACACTTTGTCGTATTTAAATTAGCTCATGAAAATTAAAAAGAAAATATTTCCCTAATATAAGTCAAGTATCGTCCAACATTTCTGCTAGTTTCGTTGATATAAAAATTCTGAAGCAATAAATAACAAAAATAACATAAAAATTTAGACAAACTAAAGTGTCGCGCCACCCTCACATAGTTATGATAAATAGAAAGAGAAGGAAGGACGGACTCCAAAGTTAATTTGGTATTTTTATTTGGCGACTTTAACAATGACATCTGGGTTTGGCTTGAAGCATTTGTTATTCAAAGGAAATTGGTTCTAATAGGGAAGATGAAGTAGTAAGCGATACGGAGGAGCAAAAAAGGCAGATGGCAATGGAAGTGAATGAAGAAGTACAGCATGAAGAGGTTTTGTTAGCTGACTCGGCGAATGAAGAGCAGGGAAATACTGATACGGGAGAGCTAGGACATTTCTTTTAAATGGCCTGGCTAGCAAGAGCCTTTGTCTCCTAGGAACTAGATGTATTGGTTCGACGGTTTAAGTCCTGCACTTCCTACTACGGGTTAGAGGGTGTAAAATTTACGCGCGGTAGGTTACGATCAGTAAACCAAGCCAATCGTAATACCACGTCCTAATTTCCGTCATCTTATTAGTGACGCTTAAATCGCAGGAAACGTCCGTCATCTTCAAAGTGAATCTTAAAACGTAGCAAACTGACGTCATCGTATTAGTGACACTAATAAATAAGGCTAACCAATCCTGGAGTGGTGTTTACTTGAAAACGAGCAGAGTGGACGAAGTGTATCAGCACGATCTAGGAACAGATAGTCCTGATCTAATACAATGTGTTTCAGAGGCTCATATTCAGGGTTTGATTCCTGCCCTGGGATACGGGTGAATGGGGGGTTATGGTTTCTGCGGAAGATCAAAGAAAAGGTTGATCGTATACCAAAATTTTGACCAAGAAGTAAACCTTTTGAGTAAATGGTGGATAAGCAGATGCATATCTTTTGTGTGGATTTTTGCTCGCTCTTATTTTTGAAATGTTTGGAACTGCGTTAGGCTATGTTGATCGATTGCATCTCATCTAGAGAAAATGTGATAAGTAGCTTTGTTTAATGAAGATGTTTAGTATTATATGACCTTGCAAGTAACCGAGCATTTGAACGGATGAGTCAGGGTATCTATTCACAGTGAATGGGAATTTCAATCACGATGTGTTGGCAATATTGCAACCACATTCTCTTAATTGTGACGCAGGTTATCCCGGTGCTCAGAACGGGTTGTTCACATCCCCTAATAATTGTATTGAAATTGTGGAATTGTATCACCAGTGATATATTAATATTAATATATTGGACGTTATGGATATTTCATATCTCAGACCTCAGAGAGTATTCGTGAAACTCGCAAAGGCGTTTATTTGATTAAATAACAATGTGAAAAATAACTGGCGTGTTCTCGGTAGCTATCCCGTCGATGGAAGTGGACCTGGATTTCGTTCGTATACGAAATATTTCAGTAGTTTTTAAATCTGATACTTTTTCAATGTTCCTGAATGATTCGAGCTTGCTATGCTATCCTAAGTGTTAAAAGTTATTCTCTAACCTTTATTTCCAGAACTTTATGGCCGTGTCACAATCAACATTTTCATATAGATGCGTTCAACGCAATTTTATGCATGAGAGTAACATCGTCATAAACATGCAAGATGTTGCTTAAATAAATATGAAGCAACTTCAGATTTAGCAATTGAAAGTTATCTTGCCTTGCCCATTCATAAAAATGTTTCCTCGAGGCACTGTTATAAACCTTATCACTATACATACAACAAAAATACTTGCTAACATATTTTTAGAAAATTACCAACGAGAGTTAAAAATAATTTCACTTGCAATATGATAAAGCACCCTTAGCCAAAGCAAATGTCTAATTCTTCTTCTTATGCAAT
Organism: Eurosta solidaginis; assembly: GCF_040869045.1. Taxonomy (NCBI): domain Eukaryota; kingdom Metazoa; phylum Arthropoda; class Insecta; order Diptera; family Tephritidae; genus Eurosta; species Eurosta solidaginis. The sequence goes on along the minus strand of NC_090323.1, from coordinate 201,182,410 downwards.
AAAAGTTGGGGGCTGGCTACTTTTTCATGTCAGATGGCGCCAGTGTTTCTCGATCTCCCGTTTTCCATAAAACAACGTGCAATCTACTCAGCATGCATAAGATTACGTTAAAGGTATCTATATGAAAAACTTCCTATATAACGGGGCTTTTATCCATCACTTTAATTTAACATTAACTATATATTTCTGTATTCAGCATAAACTTAGCAAAATTATGCATTTGCGTTTTGATCACGTAATTAAAATACTACAAATACAACACACTAGGGTAGCGCGCTCTGCAAGGCACAAATGTCTGTTGTTGACATAAACATCGACTGGTAACAGCTGCGTCTATTATCATTGAAGAATTTCACATTCTCCCCTCACTTTTTTTTGCCACTTCCTGGTGCTTAATGTGACGAATGAGTAACAATATAATGACGCGTTATATTTTCTGTCGTTGACTTTTGGGCATAAAATGATTACATAGTACATGGCGTATACGTAACCTAACCTACATACATATTTGAAGAAGGCCTCTTGCATTCGTCACAGGATTTGCTGCATACTTCAAGGCGCTACGAAAATGTGTTGCTACTTGATTTCTGCTTACATTTTACTGGCTGGAATATGTGCAAATGATAATTTCTTTTTGCGTTATAGAGAAATTATTACACTTACGCAAAGCTACGATATTTTGAACGTCATTGTGCTGTGAACCAACATATGTGTTATATATTTAAAGTGTATGAATGTTCATATGATTACACTTATGCATGAGTGTGTAGGTATTATGTAGCATGTATGTATGTATAAATAAAAATTATAACACGTATAAAATACAAAAGAAATTAAATTGTCTGGTTACAAATTAAGTAAAAGGAAATTTCCCTAATCGCATTTATTTCTCTACACCCATGGGTAAGAAATTAAGGACATTAGGTTGCTTTTGAAAATTTCTTTAGCCTTTTTTCTGAGTACTATGAAAGAGACTTCGCGGGCAAATACTGCCTCTCATGGTGGACGCCGTTTCGAGATATCGCCATAAAGGTGGACCAGGGGTGACCCTAGAATTTGTTTGTACAATATGGGCATCAAATGAAAGGTGTTAATGCGTATTTTAAAAGGGAGTGGGCCTTAGTTTTATAGATGGACGCCGTTTCGAAATATCGCCATAAAGGTGGACCAGGGGTGACTCTAGAATAAGTTTGTACGATATGGGTATCAAATTAAAGGCATTAATGAGGGTTTTAAAAGGGAGTGGTAGTTGTTGTATAGGTGGTCGCCTTTTCGAGATATCGCCATAAAGGTGGACCAGGGGTGACTCTAGAATGCGTTTGTACGATATGGGTATCAAATGAAAGGTGTTAATGAGTATTTTAAAAGGGAGTAATCCTCAGTTCCATAGGTGGACGCCGTTTCGAGATATCGCCATAAAGGTGGAGCAGGGGTGACCCTAGAATTTTTGTACAATATGGGTATCAAAAGAAAGGTGTTAATGAGTATTTTAAAAGGGAGTAAGCCTTAGTACCATAGGTGGACGCCGTTTCAAGATATCGCCATAAAGGTGGACCAGGGGTGACCCTAGAATTTGTTTGTACAATATGGGCATCAAATGAAAGGTGTTAATGCGTATTTTAAAAGGGAGTGGGCCTTAGTTTTATAGATGGACGCCGTTTCGAAATATCGCCATAAAGGTGGACCAGGGGTGACTCTAGAATAAGTTTGTACGATATGGGTATCAAATTAAAGGTATTAATGAGGGTTTTAAAAGGGAGTGGTGGTTGTTGTATAGGTGGTCGCCTTTTAGAGATATCGCCATAAAGGTGGACCAGGGGTGACCCTAGAATTTGTTTGTACAATATGGGCATCAAATGAAAGGTGTTAATGCGTATTTTAAAAGGGAGTGGGCCTTAGTTTTATAGATGGACGCCGTTTCGAAATATCGCCATAAAGGTGGACCAGGGGTGAATCTAGAATAAGTTTGTACGATATGGGTATCAAATTAAAGGCATTAATGAGGGTTTTAAAAGGGAGTGGTGGTTGTTGTATAGGTGGTCGCCTTTTCGAGATATCGCCATAAAGGTGGACCAGGGGTGACTCTAGAATGCGTTTGTACGATATGGGTATCAAATGAAAGGTGTTAATGAGTATTTTAAAAGGGCGTAATCCTCAGTTCCATATGTGGACGCCGTTTCGAGATAGCGCCATAAAGGTGGACCAGGGGTGATCCCAGAATATGTTTGTGCAATATGGGTATCAAAAGAAAGGTGTTAATGACTATTTTAAAAGGGAGTAAGCCTTAGTTCCATAGGTGGACGCCGTTTCGAAATATCGCCATAAAGGTGGAGCAGGGGTGACCCTAGAATTTGTTTGTACAATATGGGTATCAAAAGAAAGGTGTTAATGAGTATTTTAAAAGGGAGTAATCCTTAGTTCCATAGGTGGACGCCGTTTCGAAATATCGCCATAAAGGTGGAGCAGGGGTGACCCTAGAATTTGTTTGTACAATATGGGTATCAAAAGAAAGGTGTTAATGAGTATTTTAAAAGAGAGTAATCCTTAGTTCCATAGGTGGACGCCGTTTCGAGATATCGCCATAAAGGTGGACCAGGGGTGACCCTGGAATTTGTTTGTACAATATGGGTATCAAAAGAAAGGTCTTAATGAGTATTTTAAAAGAGAGTAATCCTTAGTTCCATTGGTGGACGCCGTTTCGAGATATCGCCATAAAGGTGGACCAGGGGTGACCCTAGAATTTGTTTGTGCAATATGGGTATCAAAAGAAAGGTGTTAATGGCTATTTTAAAAGGGAGTAAGCCTAAGTTCCATAGGTGGACGCCGTTTCGAAATATCGCCATAAAGGTGGAGCAGGGGTGACCCTAGAATTTGTTTGTACAATATGGGTATCAAAAGAAAGGTGTTAATGAGTATTTTAAAAGGGAGTAATCCTCAGTTCCATAGGTGGACGCCGTTTCGAAATATCGCCATAAAGGTGGAGCAGGGGTGACCCTAGAATTTGTTTGTACAATATGGGTATCAAAAGAAAGGTGTTAATGAGTATTTTAAAAGAGAGTAATCCTTAGTTCCATAGGTGGACGCCGTTTCGAGATATCGCCATAAAGGTGGACCAGGGGTGACCCTGGAATTTGTTTGTACAATATGGGTATTAAAAGAAAGGTGTTAATGACTATTTTAAAAGGGAGTAAGCCTTAGTTCCATAGGTGGACGCCGTTTCGAAATATCGCCATAAAGGTGGACCAGGGGTGACCCTAGAATTTTTGTACAATATGGGTATCAAAAGAAGGGTGTTAACAAGTATTTTAAAAGAGAGTAATCCTTAGTTCCATAGGTGGACGCCGTTTCGAGATATCGCCATAAAGGTGGAGCAGGGGTAACCCTAGAATTTTTGTGCAATATGGGTATCAAATGAAAGGTGTTAATGAGTATTTTAAAAGAGAGTAATCCTTAGTTCCATAGGTGGACGCCGTTTCGAGATATCGCCATAAAGGTGGACCAGGGGTGACCCTAGAATTTGTTTGTGCAATATGGGTATCAAAAGAAAGGTGTTAATGACTATTTTAAAAGGGAGTAAGCCTTAGTTCCATAGGTGGACGCCGTTTCGAAATATCGCCATAAAGGTGGACCAGGGGTGACCCTAGAATTTGTTTGTACAATATGGGTATCAAAAGAAAGGTGCTAATGAATATTTTAAAAGGGAGTAATTCTTAGTTCCATAGGTGGACGCCGTTTCGAGATATCGCCATAAAGGTGGAGCAGGGGTGACACTAGAATTTGTTTGCACGATATGGGTATCAAATTAAAGGTATTACTGAGAGTTTTAAAAGGGAATGGTGTGAAGGCGTTTTCCACATATCGACCAAAATGTGGACCAGGGTGATCCAGAACATCATCTGTTGGATACCGCTAATTTATTTATGTATATGTAATACCTGCCAAGATTTTAAAGGTTTTTTATTTCGCCCTGCAGAACTTTTTCATTTTCTTCTACTTAATATGGTAGGTGTCACAACCATTTTATAAAGTTTTTTCTAAAGTTATATTTCCCGTCTATAAAACAATCCAATTACCATGTTTCATCCCTTTTTTCGTATTTGGTATAGAATTATGGCATTTTTTCATTTTTCGTAATTTTCGATATCGAAAAAGTGGGCGTGGTCATAGTCGGATTTCGTTCATTTTTCATACCAAGATAAAGTGAGTTCAAGTAAGCACGTGAACTAAGTTCATTAAAGATATGTCGATTTTTGCTCAAGTTATCGTGTTAACGGCCATGCGGAAGGACAGACGGTCGGCTGTGTATAAAAACTGGGCGTGGCATCAACCGATTTCGCCCATTTTCGCAGAAAACATTTAATGTCATAAAATCTATGCCCCTACCAAATTTGAAAAGGATTGGTTAATTTTTGTTCGACTTATGGCGTTAAAAGTATCCTAGACAAATTAAATGAAAAAGGGCGGAGCCACGCCCATTTTGAAATTTTCTTTTATTTTTGTATTTTGTTGCACCATATCATTGCTGGAGTTGAATGTTGACATAATTTACTTATATACTCTAAAGATATTAAATTTTTTGTTAAAATTTTACTTTAAAACAAAATTTTTTTTAAAAGTGGTCGTGGTCCTTCTCCGATTTTGCTAATTTTTATTAAGCGCACATACAGCAATAGAAGTAACGTTCCTTCCAAATTTCATCATGATATCTTCAACGACTGCCAAATTACAGCTTGCAAATTTTTAAATTACCTTCTATTAAAAGTGGGCGGTGCCACGCCTATTGTCCAAAATTTTACAAATTTTCTATTCCGCGTCATAAGTTCAACTCATCTACCAAGTTTCGTCGCTTTAGTTGTCTTTTGTAATGAATTATCGCACTTTTTCGGTTTTTCGAAATTTTCGATATCGAAATAGTGGGCGTGGTTATAGTCCGATATCGTTCATTTTAAATAGCGATCTGAGATGAGTGGTCAGGAACCTACATACCAAATTTCATCAAGATACCTCAAAATTTACTCAAGTTATCGTGTTAACGGACGGACGGACGGACATGGCTCAATCAAATTTTTTTTCGATCCTGATTATTTTGATATATGGAAGTCTATATCTATCTCGATTCCTTTATATATGTACAACCAACCGTTATCCAATCAAACTTAATATACTCTGTGAGCTCTGCTCAACTGAGTATGAAAAAAAAATTAATTTTAAATTCGCCAATTGGTATTTATATCCTACCAGATAAAAAAAAAGATGGCTGGCGCCATGTGGGGAAGTATCGCATGCAGGACATATATTACGTATTTCGGGGTTGATTCTAACCAAGTAAGAGTTTAACCTGTTATAGTATCCAGAATGAACTTGAGCCAGGTTGACTTGTGTCTCCCTTGAGAGTGTACTTTCCTCTTCTGTAAGAGTAGGGTATTGTATATTGATAACAGGTTCATCAAGAACGTTCTAACAAAAGCGTTTACCGATTCTGTGTGAATTTTGCTAAGGGCCTCCTTATGCTTGTCTCGATCAAATGACTGTGTTGGCAGGTGTCCGATCTCATCGTAGTGCTTATGGACATGTTCCCTTAACCCCCGTGAAGGTGAGGCTAGATTAAGTACTTGTTGGTTAGGATGCCCTGGTTTATGACACTTTAGCAAAAACTGCCAGTTAAGCATTTCGTTGTGCTCTTTAATTTTGAGCTCTTTGGACTCACTGTGAAGATGGTGTTCGGGGGTGTAAGGCGATATCCCGCGCCAGTTCTGATTGCAGAATTTTGACAGACCTGCCGCCTTTTCCAGCATAGTTGGCAACGTTTCTTTATCTTTTCCCCAGGTGCCGTCGGTAAGCGATTTGAGGATTTTCTTACGACTTTGTACTTTAGATACAATTCTGTTTGTAAGGCCCTTTCGGGTAGGCCAGTTCAAAGTTAACTATCGGTTATTCAGTGAAAAAATAAGTTTGAAATATTTTCGATTTGGCTGATACATACAAATCGTATGCTTTGACTGAGCGACACTTTTATGCATCCAATGCAAAACAGTTGAACAAAAAAATCGGAATGAGACATCCGATCCCTATTACATACCTAAATCTAAATTGAGAGTTCAAAAATAATATGGATTTTTTAATCTATGCATACTAAGAGGTCATGAAAAGCTCTCAGTGAAAACTCATCTGCCTTGCAGATGCCGTTCGGAGTCGGCATAAAACATGTACGTCCCGTCCGGCCAATTAGTAGGGAAAATCAAGAGGAGTACGATGCAAATTGGAAGAGAAGCTCGGCCTTAGATCTCTTCGGAGGTTATCGCGCCTTACATTTATTTTTTTATTTTTACTAAGAGGTCCCTTAAATCTATATTGTTAGATCAGCATAAGTGATCGATACACTATTTACAAAGAAAAATCTTCTAAAAACTTAAAAATTCCGGAGGCAGATTTTAATTCAATTCAGAATTCAAAGAATATATCACTTACTATACTTCTTCCTACAAGCAGAGATGCATATAAATAAATACTGTACATAAATGTATGATGGCTTTTTACATTTAGGGCCTTTTGAATTTATATGATGAAACTTCGACTGTTAAATGTATTTAAAAATTTGTGTATTATTTTTACACATATTTCCAAATAAAATAAATAAATTTTCCAATAATGGATGACGGTTTATTTTTTGACATGCCCGCAAATGTCTTTCATTTGATATATAGCTTTTTAACAAATTTAATTGAGTACATGTATGAGTTAACAAATGCACATACATACATAAGTGCATGCATTTTTTTAAGGATGTGGTAAGTAAATACAACATACAATTTTTTGATTTTGATTAATATGCTTTTATTTATTTCTGAAATATTTTTTAAATTTTGTTAAAAGGAATTAAGTGTAGTAAGCTTTTTGAGTGAATTCAAATAAAAATTGCTTGAGTACCAACTTTAAGAATTACAAATTTTAAAGCAGAGCCGGCCACACAAATACTAAAACAATTGCATAAGTGTGTGTAAAAATTGAGTGACAACTCCCCACAGTGTGCTAAAAGAAAATGTGGACTGTAAAGTTCGAAATTAATATAGGCCAAGCTAATAAAAGCGTGTTAAAAAGGACTCTGGTTATTTGATTTCAAGATAATCCTAACAATATTTAATTATAATTATATAACTAAGAACGCGGAGGTCGAGCTAGCCAGATAAAACTTTTTTATAAAAGAAGGTATGGTATTTCTTCAATGCAAAGTTTACTTAAAAAATCACTTTTTCATTAAGAAAGAAATATAAAACAAAGTAAATGTAAAGATAGAAATATATATTTTCAAAACATAAAGTTATTCAATAAAAAAAAAAAAAATGTATAAAAATTATTAAAACTAAGTAGAACGTATAAATAGTTACTTATGTTAAATTGTCAATATTTATTAATAATTAATTAATTATTATTAATTATTAATATTTAAATTGTCAATATTAATATGTATGTTCAAAAGAACTTAATAATACTAACTAAAACGTTTACAAGTCACTTTAACCTTGCAGCATATTGTTTTTATTATGTGCCCATAAAGTAGCATGGACTTCTCCTTTTGCATTCACTGTTGATTTTAGTGAGTGACAAGCGAAAGCAAATGATTGTGATCGGCTGTGTGAAAATACAAACCAAAATTGCACAATGTGCAACTTTTGGCCGGCTCTGTTTTAAAGCTAAATTTTTAAAGTGATTTCTATCAAACTAGAGTACCCCGCAGAGATTGTGCTGCCCGAAAATTGGTTTGTTAACATACATTTAAAATTTGAGCCTCGCTTCCCCTCTTCAGTATCTATCCCATTCTCCTCTACTCTATGTTATATCTTTCTTATAATTCTTGTCCATCCCTCATCCCATTTGTCTGACTATCACTCTAGACATCACACCTCAACTCCCAACCCCATTCCTACTCCCGCACCACCTCCTACTTCAGCTAAACTGAAAAATCAAAATGCTCATAAAATCTGAACAATCAGTTGCTTTCAGACAACAATACATGCCTTAAACATACACATTCTGTGAAATTTTAAAGTTCAAGCTACTAAAATGAAGAAGAAATGGCACAAACTAGGTTATATGGGGGATATTTGCTATAGATGTCCGATCCCTTGCCACAGACTAATGATCAATCGGATACTCAAATGTATCAGCGCACAAAGTTCCATCAAGACATCTCAAAAATTGTGGAAGTAGTTTACGTTCAGACAGACAGACGGACAGACTGACGGACAGACAGATGGACACAGCTAAATCAATTCAGCTCGTCATCCTGATCAATTCAGTGTACTTATTGGTGGGAGCCACATTTTTGAGATTTGTAACAAACTGAATATACCATTATATTTTTATGAAAGCTATAAAAATTTAACTTCTTGCTTTTCTCCTCTTCTCTCCATATTTGATCCCTGTCTTTCCTCCATATCTTCTCCCTTTTACATTCTCCATTTTTCTCTCTCCCACACCCACTTTCGCTCTTTCGCTGAACCTTCCTCTGTTCCTTTTTCTCTATTTTCCATTTTCCCTTGCAATTTCTTGATTTTTATCTTATTTTTCTACTCACATTTTCTTTTTCTCCCTCCCATCTTTTTCTTTCCCTTTTCAATTCCCACTGTTAACTCTTATTTTCCTTTTTTCAAAGGCTGGAAAGCAATACATTTCAAACAAATTGTACCAAAAATAATATTTTTTTCCCCAGAAAGGAAAATTTCTCAAATATTATGCTAGACCCCTGGTACGCCTGTACCAAATATTAAGCAAAGCACAACATGAATATAAATTATTGCAATAGGTTGGCTCGACCACATTTCGAAAAGCAAAGTTTGTACCAAATTTCCAACAAATCTCACAATAAATGCGAATCACTACGAAAGGTCAGGTCTACTTTCTGGAAAGAAAAGTTTGGAATCGGTCGGCCCTTGCTCCAGACTAAGGTGTCAATCTAAAGAATCCTCGAGCCCCTTTCGGACACGCACACAAAATTTCATCAAAATCGGTCCAATCCTTTAGGAGGAGTTCAGTTCTCTGGACGGTGCTCGTGGCAAGTGGCCTATCAAAAGCTTTTGAAGCAGCAAATTATCTGAGGGGTCGGCAAGATTCGGTTCAATTCAGAAACGGTGGTGTCCTGTCCCCTATTCTGTTTAATTTCTACATTTCAAAGCTTCCTTCGCCATCGAAAGTAGTCACAATGATTACCTATGCGGAAAACGGCACGATTATGGCAATGGGGTCTGGCAATTCAATAGATGAATTAGTTTCTAAAATAAACAGCTATCTTCCCAGCCTTTCTAGTTTCTTCACCTCGCGCAACCTGTTATTATCTCCGACAAAATTCACAGTCATTCTGTTTAGGATATGGACGGTACAGATAACGCAAATATTGGACGCTCACATCGATGATTAAGGGAACATCTCCACAAGCACTATGTCGATTTCTGCATATGGCAACATAGCCGTTTAATACAGAAAAGCCTAAGGAGGCTCCAAGCAAAATCCACACAGCTTCGGTAAACGCCTTTGCCATGACGTGCCCGGTGAACCCTTTTTCAATTAATAATATCCTACTCTTGCAGAAGATGAAATCGCACTACCAAGGGAGACACCCCAGCGGTAGATATGCCTGTCGTAAGAGGCGACGAAAACACCAGATTCAAGGGGCTGTGTAGCGCAACACTTCAGGTTGCCAGCGCAATATATATCTTCTCCAAATGCAATTGTCAACCTCACCTATCCACGGCGAATCCTGTTTCACTAACAGGCGAGCCTCTGGCGACTTCAAGCTCCTCATAGAACTGAGGGGTGGAGAGGGAGGGATGGTCTGAAGATTTAATTTGGCCATATAAATTGTTCCCAAGATGGTCGGGCTAGCACCTTAATGGTGCTCTGTTACCGGAGCGTACCGGATCTGTATCCGGCAAAGGACCATCACATCGAAAACACTCTCCAAAGCCTCCGGGAAGTAACCTTATCGCTACAAAAACAACAACAAGCAAGGGAGCTACGAGTCACCCTGGCTCAACTTCCTTCTAGATACTGTAACAGGTTCACTGTCCAAAATCAACACCGACATATGTATGTCTTGCATGAGATTTGTCCCCACTTGACACTAAACATTTTAATCAATTGTAATGTGGAACTTACGCCTCTAATACCAATCTCCCTATGATTCGCCCAGTTTCCTTGGACTCCCCTTAGAGGACTTTAATAATAATTTGTGGGTGGTTGTGTTCATTGAATGTGCCACCACAACAACAACAACAGGAGTAGTTCAGGGACAAACACACGTACAAAAGAAATATATACAAATATGAGATTTATTCGAAAGTTTTTGCTAGTTAATGACGCCCTTTTAAGTAACTTTATACAGGTACCAAAGCAAAGACAAATTTCTTTAAAATTATTGCTACTCAGAAATGATAAAATCAACTGCTTAAATGCCGGTAATTTTTTAATTTTTAATTTACAAAGACTTTGTATAAGCGCGCATATAATATAAAATAAATTTTCACAGGAAATACAAAACTACTTCCATGAATATTTCAAAATATAATTTTAAGCAAACTTTCATGCTCAAGTTTATTTAGCCATTGCCAAATGCCTGATTTTCCGGTTCTCATACCAAAATTTTTCTATTTTATTTCGCGTCATTTAAACGTCGGCAGCATACAATATCTTTGTAAATATTTATGTACAAGTATGCACATTAAGCTGGGTTGATTTGCATGGACGAAAGTTAACCCATATCGCGCCATCGATTTTTCGATAGGTTTTGGGCTCAGGAAAAAAAGTTCACTAAGCATTCCCAAAAAAAAAATTTTCGAGCCTGCAAAATTTGAGTTTTTTGACTTTTTTTTTTTGACTTTTAAGGATTTTTTCATAACCATCTATGCCCCGTACGTAATCTTGTGGTAAAATTTGATGTTGCTAGCTGGTAAAATGAGGCAGAAATGGGGCAAATATGGCGAAAATCCTCTTATTGAACAATCGGTTGTATGGGAGGTATAATCTGTAGTGGTCCGATCCGCTTAATTCCGACAAATGTCAAATCCACCATCAAAGTATACCTGCTTACCAAATTTCATCAAGATATCTCAAAAATTGAGGGACTAGTTTGCGTTCAAACAAACGGGCAGACGGACAGACGGACGGACGACAGACGGACATGGCTAAATCAATTCAGCTCGCCCCTGATCATTTTGGCATACTTATTGGTGGGTCTAACGGAAACATATAAATAAAAAACGATTTGGAGCCTTGAAAATGAAAAAAAACGATTTCGACCAAAACAAGTCCCAAAAACCAAAAGAAAAATTTTTTTTTAAAAATCTGTTAATGCCAACGTTTTTATCACATAATTTAAGTGGGATAGAAACTATGAGACAAATTCGTTTTCATCGGCAACACTTTTGCACGTTTCTGAAGAAAACCTTAAAAAAAAATGGCGAAAAAATACATTTTTTCACTCAAAACACAAAAAATGTTTTTTTTTTCAAAAAACTGTTATCGCCAAAGTTTTAGCGGACAATTTTGAGTCGGGCAGGGTATACACGAAAATTTTAAAATCAAATGAAAATTTTTTAAGTAGGTTATGAAAAAATTCTTAAAAATCAAAGAAAAAAGTCAAAAAACTCAAATTTTGCAGGCTCGAAAATTATTTTTTTGGGTATGCTTAGTGGAACTTTTTTTCCAGAGCCCAAAACCTATCGAAAAATCGAATGCGAGATATAGGTTAATAAATCGACCCAGCTTAATGCACATACTTAAATAAATATACACTTTGTTCATAATCACATTTCACGTTCTATTAATGCATCAAAGCTCCTATCACCTGCCGTTAGCAGCTCATTTTGTGAATATTTTGGCGAAATGGCAAGACGTGCGTGGGTTTCCATTTTTCAATTAATTTTTAATTGAAAACAATAAGAGACATTCGAAAAGCAGTCACAGAGAAACAAGTTCACGTTGTGTGCATCTGGAAGGTAGAGCTAATATCTCAAGAAAAATTAAGTAAGTTAAAACTTTGCTAAGCTTAAAATCAAACAAAAGTTTGTATTATCTGCACAACCAAACGGCGGAAGCAGAATTAAACGCGAATCCTGTTTAATTTTGACATTTCAAGCAAAATTGTCTTAGAATTAAAGGCCAAGGCAAGAATGAGATATTTATGTCGTGTACTAGCTGGCCATGATGGCGAAATGTTTCGTCACGTTCTGAAGTATTTTGGGTTTCAATTGGAAAGATTGATCTACAGAGCTTTTAATTTACATATATCGATTTCTTCAGGACTTTGAGATGAAGATGGTTTTACAAATTTGCCACCTATTGAATTTTTTTATATTTAACTATGTCTACCAAAATGGGTGTAAAACTCGATAACTATGACCATGAATCACTTACCGGAACAATATATGACCTATACGTAAGCATTTGGTGAAATTTGAAGCTTCTAGCTGTTGAAATGGGACAGAAATTACGAAAATATTTTCATCTGAACAATTTGTTGTTGGCGATATATGCTATGTATATGACCGACCTAAATCAATAATGGTCCGATGCGGTCGGTTCCGGTCTAATCGGACACCTAAATATACCCGCTCACCAAATTTAATCAAGATATCTGAAACATTTTTGGGGCTAGTTTGTGCTCAATCAGACAGATGGACAGAGAGATGGACACGGCTAAATCGACTCAGCTCTTCATCCTGATCATTTCGGTGTACTTGTTGGTGGGTCTGTCTTTTCTCTCTTAAAGAATTACAATTTTGAGATTCGCGACAAACTTGATATACCGTTTCATTTCATTTGTTTCAATATTCGTTCGTACTTCAAAAATAGCACAGCCAATTTTAATGAAATTTGGGACATTATGTTCTAAGACTTTCGGCACAGGTGCACCACAAGGCAAGGAGAGTTGAGTAAAGGAAAGAAAACGAAGGAATGGAAAGAAAAGGAAAGTAAAGAAAAAAGAAAGAGAGGGTGGAGGAGAGATTAGTAGTAAAAACGAGCCCGAAAACGAAACCGGATGCCGTGTTATCAATTTGCTTAAGAAATATTATCAGTTTGTTATCGATGAGTTATCCGTTTATTAAAGTCTGGATATGAGCGCGTTATACTCTTCTTATCGACAAGATAACGGTTTGTTGTAAATGTGTTTTCGACTCGATATAGAGGAATTACGATTTGTTATCAACGTATTCTAAAATCGCTTACGTTGCGATTTTTTGTCGATGAGGGATCGGTTTTTTAACAAAAAATAATTGCTATATTATCAATTTAGTTTTGAATTTTCGATCGTTTATCCGCAAGTTATCGATATGCTATCCGGAAATTAATAAGTTTTGTTAGCGAAGAATTATCGATTTACTATTAAAAAGTTTTATATGTGATACCACAATGTTATAATTTTCTTATTGGAGTTTTACCAGTTTGCTATCGGCGACCTCTTATCAACGATTATCGATTTTTGGAAAACCAATATCGATACAATTTCCGTATAAAATCGATGAAGCATCTGTAACCCTATCCGATAAATACCCAATAAAAATAAGAATTCACAAATTTTTTTTAAAAAGTCAAAAAATAAAAAGGAAAAATAAAACGGATGCTTAATTCTAGAAGGCCATCACTAGAAGGCCTTAAGGACATTCGTGATCTCAAGGATTTTTCCTTGGACAGCTTTTTGACACTGTAAGCCATTAAAAACCCCTAAACAGGGTATATGTTTAAAAACATCTTCAAACGGAAAATATAATAAAACTATTGCAGCTGAGTATAAAAGTACTCATAATCTTTGGTTCATCGCATATATGTACCTTGGCGCTTGTAGTGCATCCTCAAGTATGATTTTGATCAATATGACGACATTTTTTTTACAATGTGTTGATACAGCAATTAATAGATCATAAGGCTGACAGATCACTGCAGTGTCTTTCATGTGCAGATTTTAGCCATGAAAAAAGAGGAAGAAAATCTGGAGGAATCATGCTTAAGCTGCTGTCGTGTCAATTATAAGTATTGATAGTCAGGCGGCGATCAAAAGCAATAATTTCAAACAGTACTTCATCACGAAGAGTTCTGGAATGCAAAGAAACATTGGATAGACTTTGCTCAGGCCGGACTATATATCTATACTAGTTCCTAAAGTGATAGAAGGTAACCAAAAGGCTGATGAGTTGGCAAAGGAGGGTGTAGTACTAGACGAATCGACTGTAAACCGAATCGACATTAAGGTATATGAAGGGCATATATACTAAACAATGCTTTCTGGCGTCACTTGCTTATACGTTAAGCCTCGTCAGTAACAGCAGATGTAGGAAGTGCGAATTGCAGGAAGAAACGGCTAAGCACATTTTATATTCATGTCCTATGCTCGCGAGGAAAAGGCTTAAGTTATTAGGAGTGGCAGTGTTGCCAGACATCGAGGCAGCAATTAAGCTAGATCCTAGATCCTTGGGATTTTTCCGTGTTGTGGTGTAACAACAATTCTTCAGTCTATGTGAGTTCTTTATTGATCGGCTAGTTCAAACTAACTTAATCAGAATTGTAGAATTTTTCAATAGTCATTAGTTAACGCTCTTTGAAGGACAGCAAATTTACCCATCCAGTGTTAAACCTGAACTATCAATTTAAAATTTTTCTTCAATCGAGTATACAAACATCAAGAACTGTGAAAATGAATGAACGAGCTTGCAGCTAACTAAAGTTATTTTATGGTAGGCTATGACTGATTTATTTGTGCGGGTATTTGATTGAATTAAAATTTTTTTTTTCATGTAGAAACAAAACCATTTGCTTGCCTTTAATCAGAGAATATCGCTGAAAAAATATTAGCTTGCCTTTACCATTTAAACACTTTGTTGTTGCTATTTGAGTAAATTAAATAAAAAAGCTCTTAAACATATAAAACATGGAATTCAATTTCAAATTAAAGCAAAATAAATTTCTTTAATCCAATAATATGGCAACATCATGTAGGGGCAAAGTGAATCGCCAGATAACGTAATTTATCTGGGAATTAAATTAAGGAAATAGCGAAACCTTTTTCATGTGTATCAACATGCATACATACATACGTATATACAATTTCGGCCAAAATCTTAGTAGTGCTTATGGCTGTTTTCATTTCGGGGGCCAAGTTATTTTTTTTATCACAACAGGTTTTCGGTATTCACTGTAAAATCCATTAGTGTAAGAAGTTGGGTTCCATTAGTCTAGGAAGTTGGGTTCCGTTAGTCTAGGAAGTGGGGAACTTGGTTTCTCACCAACAAAAGTACGTAAAGCCAACCAAGTGAAAAAAAAACGAAAGCCAGCAACGTCGATAAGAGAAGCAATTTCCATTTAGGCTGTTACTGAGATCAAGGATGCCTCAAAGGTGTCTTCAAGCATTGTAGTTATTCGTCGACGTTTGCGTGAGTACGACCTGAGTGTCCATATCCCACAAAAGGTACCGTTGTTCACTAAAACTTATGTAGAAAAAAGATTTCAATTTGCTAAAGAACAATTGAAGTGACCTTCTGCCAAATAGTGCAACATTTAATGATCGAATGAGTCGAAGATTTTCATGAGAACCAAGAACTAAGACTAACTCAGAGGATCCGTTTAGCAACCACGGCGTATACAAGCTTACCAGGGGATGCCAACACAGTTACATAGGACAAACAGGATGAAAAATAAGAAGGAGGGTCAGAGAACACATTAGCGATTACAACAAAAATCACGGAGTCCAAACATTACACTAGAGCCCAACTTCGCGAATCACACGGTCGAAAAAGAATGTTCCCCAGCAAACAACAAAACACAGTCCGGGTCCTTCACATACATGCAAAAGGCCGACGTTCTGAACGTAGTCGAAAACATGGAAATCTACACACAGAAAACATTCGACATTAGAATATTATACCAACAGACAAACAAAATTTCTGACACAATATTTGAGCCTTTAAAACTTGTTTTCAAGAAACAAAGTAATCACACAGGTACAACAGACAACCACACAACAACAAACACAAAACAAAGAGGGTCAAACGACTAGAACTACTAACTTTTACCTACAGTCAGCCAAATAGATCGATCAGTAAAAACCACCTTCGGTACTGAATGAACACACGCACATATACATAAATATACACAAACATCCATTCTGACAATACCTGCTTGAGTACCTACGAACAATAAATACAAGACAAACGACAGCAACAAATCAGGACGAAAATCAACACTGATGAAGGTAAAACGTCGAAACCTTTTTTCTCGCAACCAAATTTGACAAAGGATGACGGAAAATCGTTCCAATATATATCATCGTCATGTATGATGGAAAGGCTTCACGCTAAAATATAAGACGGCCACCTTATAGGTAATACCATGCGAAGTATGCATCAAAACCGTAAAGCATGGAGGTTCCATGGTAGGAGGTATCATGGTCTAGACATGGTCTTCTTGGCTATTCATTGGGTTAGGAAAATTATGATGAACGCTTCATATGTTGTTTTGCCTTATACGAGGCTTGTTGTTGCTCTTCATTGGAGTTTGGTTTGACGTGGCGGGTCGCAAGCCCATTGCACAACCCGCTCAGCGGGGATGAAAATATTATTTGTATGTTTATATAGCGAGCCACTTGATCTAAGACAGACGCCCTCTTGCAGCCGCACCTCATGGTGGACAGACGCTGGCGATGAAAAATCCCCCAGCTAGTCCTTAAACAGAGTCTATCAGATTGGCCTATATAAGTTTTCGCCTTCTTATATTAGCTCACCACTAAACTAATATTCAGTGTCTACACATAGGATAGTTGGCCGTAAGCGACCGGAAAGAGTGAGCTGCTTGAACCGCATGCAAAATAATCGCTTTGGCCATTGCCAGATGAATGACGGTTGGAAGCTTTCCCAAATTGCGGGGACTTTTGACACGGCTACAGTGCTTCATATGTTGATATACTCAAGGAAATTATACTGTCATATACCAGAGATAAAATACCACTTGTTTGAATATTCCAGCAAGACAACGACCGACCGAGCGAAGCAGAAAAAAGTTGGATTGAGGAGAAAGCCAGATCAACGTCATGTAATGGAATGGCCGCTACAGTAACTAGATACAAACCCCATTTGTAGGTTAATATCAAGGAGGCAGTAGCCAGGCGTAAGCCAACATCGATAACGCAGCTATTGGATGCTTTAAAAGGCGCATGGGTGTCGATTGTTGATTCAATGCCAACATTTTACATACAATTTGTTACATTATTAAGTTTTTGACCGCTTCAAATTCGTTTCAGTTTTTCGTGCTTAGGCGTGCTCCGCCTACTACACCAAATTTCCTGGGTTCACGCCCGGTGTAAAGCAACATCAAAATTTACAAGCAAGGTTTTGCAATTAGAAAAACATTTTTCTAAGCGGGGTCGCCCCTCGGCAGGGTTTGGAAAGCGCTTCGAGTGTATTTCTGGCATGAAATGCTCTCAGTTAAAACTCATCCGCCTTGCAGATGCCGTTCGGATTCGGTATAAAACAAGTAGGGAAAAGAAGCTCGGTCTTAAATCTCTCCGGAGGTTATCGTGTTCTACATTTTTATATTAAAATAAGATAAAGTTTGAAATTGTTGTACGATTTCATTTCCTTATTCGGGCTACAGGAGGGAAAGCATCCAATTTCTTGTTTGAAATAAAGATACTTATTCCTTGAAGAGGACACAATATCGTTTCGTAACGCGTCGGAGTTAGAAAAGAAAAATACAGTTGTTTGCTTTAAACTCGACGGCCAATACAGCTCTGAATAAGTACTAAACAAAAAATTTACTTTGGCCTAAACCAAACAATATAATTTGTTTATAGAACCGATTCCAAGTACTTTTTAAATCCATTCTCTTTTAAGTCTACCCACTGCTAAGATTTTGACTGCAACTGTAGATACATGCTAACACCTATACTCACACATTTATAAAATCATGCTGCCCAATAATGTAAAATAATTGTCAAGGAAAATACAATTCTCCCCCCATAACCCGCACACAGATTTTTGTTAACGTTAACAAGATTTCGAATGCTGACACCTGCTATGTGTGGGATTTGATGAAAATGATGAATCGCTTGTGACCTAAGCAGGCGAAACATCAAATGCGTGAATGTTGGCGAAAAATATATAAAGCGAAGCACGTGTATCTCACATACACACACATACATAGGCATACACATTGAATCAATATTGAAGTTTGCTAGCGTATCGTGTTCGAGTGTTTGTTTTCTTTTGTCAAATTTTTATTTTCTATTTTGATAGCAAGAGCAAACGACGTAAAGGGCCCTGATACTTAACATAGACTTAACTTGACTTGGCGTAAACTTGGCAACTTATCCACGATTATTCTCCACTTAGCGCATAGAATCGGGCAACATAATCATTAAAAGGCAATTTGTATGACAAAATGTCAAAATGAAATGGAAACAAACAAATGGCATCTCAAAATGTAAACGTCACGTAAAACTTACATAGAAAATCAAAATTCAACAGACCTCTAAGTCCAATTAAGTGTTGATAAGTTTTGAGTAATCAGTAACATGCAATGATCATTTAACAGAACTGTAAGTGACAGTTCTCAAGTCGAGTCATGTCTATGCTAAGTATGAGTAATGAGCCCTTAAATCTACTGAAATCAGCAATAAACAAATAAACAAAATCTAAGTTCGGGTGAAACCGAACATTATATGCCCAGCTGTGCACTTTAAACGTTGTTATGCTATGAAAGGAATGTTTATGCCAAATTTCGACGGATTGGGACATTTTTGTTCGACTTATGGCATTGAAAGTATTTTGGAAAGCGTACCAAAAAGGGGGAAGGGTGATCACGCCCATTTTCAACGTTTATTGAAGTTTTGTTCTTAGCTCAACCAGACCAATACTAAAGTAGAATATCAGTCAAATGTAATTAAATACCATAAATATTGTCTAAGCTTTGGTAATTCGACGGGCGAATAGTTTTTTGTTATTATATTATTTGTTATTTAAGTGGGCTGTATATTATTTTAGAGAGAGGTCGCTTTGTACTTGTTACACCATGTATGTATTCATTGGGGCGAGTACTGGGGGCTCCAAGGTATTGGCTGCGCGTTAAGCCACCTTGTTTTGCTTTGAAAATCCCGTTTTGGGATAAAAAATTTAAACTATCTCTTTAGAATATTTCACTAACCAATTGAGAATTACAAGCACACTCAATGCCTAATAAAACAAACGAACGGAAAATGTTCATAGTTTAAGTCACTTAAACAAAGTTATTGCAAACTTTGTTATGGTAAGACCCTTAGGAAAAGTGGGCGTGGTCTTTAGCCGCTTGCGATTATCTTCATTAAGTCTATTAAATTTGGTAAAGATAGTTTCTCTGCCGAATTTCAATGTAATATCTATAAACGGGTTTTGGTCTACGGCTAGTCAAACTTCCAAATTTTCTTCTTTTATTGCCCATATTCCAAATGTACTTTGAAACAGTGGGCGTGGTTAACGTTGAATTTCGCTCGTTTTCAATACCAATCTTGTCTGGGGCCAGATTATCCCGTAGACTGAATTTGATGAAGATATCTCAATATTTGCTCAAGTGTTAACAAATGGACCGACGGACGAACATGATTCAATGATTTTTTTTTTTTGATACCATTTATAGTTATATATAACTAATTCTTTGCTTGCTTCAGTCTTCAACTGATCCTAGGGAGCTAGGAGCGGGAGTGCATGCTTGCGTCAACCGTGCTTATCACTCGAGAGGTCGGGGTTCTTGCTGCGATCCACCCTAGTATGAGCATCTATATATAACTACAATATTTCATGCCCTACGCGGAACTTAACCGCCTAAAGACAAAGAAACAGAATAAAAAGCAAAAAGCACACAGCCTGTTTTCGCTGTTTACTCTATTAACTAGAATAGTAGAAACGGACGGACTTCTAACAGCAGAGAAATGAAGAACCTAAAAGCGATGGTAGTAACACACAACAAAAAAAAAAACAAGAACTTGCCGATGGAAAGGTGTGCATCTACAAAAAAAAAAGTATATATCGGCGTGTGGAGGAGATATGTATTATTACTCCTCTGAATGTATTCTCAATTTCCTGCCCTACCTTGTATTGAGAGTTACTGGCACTCTCCCATACACAACCAAATGCTTAGCTGAGTCACAAATTAGCCTACCTGTAAGCTGGCTTTTTCTCGACTATCAACAGTGTTGCTGTAGTATAAATTTTGAGTCGAATTAAATGGCAGTATTGATACTTATTTCATTATGCAAATATAGCAACCCCACTGTTATGTGAATTCACTGGGTGGTATGTAATTAAAACGTAGCCAAAAATACTACTATGTATAAAACAGCTGATAGGATTTTTGTATGTCAAATGAGTTTAGTAGCTAAGTTGGTGAAACCAAAAAAACTTATCCTCAAATCTGGGCTAACTTAAGTTGCAACTAAGATTTATCCCAAGACGAGTTAGTGAAATCGGCCCTATATCAATCTCGATTCCTTTATATCTGTTCAACCAAGCGTTATCCAATCCAATTTATAATACCCTGCGCAAGTACAGCTGGGTATAAAAATCAACACAAACACAAAATTTTTTATAAAGCATTTTATATGAAGAAATAAACTTGACATATAAATGCGTGTAAAAAGCTCAGCTTCATCAAACAATTACTTTAACTTTTAACTTTTTTTCACACTCGCGCACACAAAGAAGCGCACAGGAAATCCCCGCGGCGATCTTGGCATGCACTGGGGTGTATGAGTAAAATTTTTGCTTTCGCCCGAATTTAAAATACGCTAGGATTGCGAGTAAATATACATTGTACACTGTTAAAAATTTGGGTATAAATTTGAATTTTGTATGTAGGCTTCAAACTGCGTTTTTCTTTATGCCTATATTGGCTTCACTTGTATGTTCGTATGTATGTAATTCTTATAACAAATAATGAAAAAAAATGTAAAGGTACCCGTATTTTCAAGTAGTACGGTTATGTTTCCGTTGTTGTTGTTGTTGTTGTAGCAGTGCTTTGCCCCATCCATTAGGTAATGAGACGTGTGTTAGTGGCATTGGTTCCACAATACAACGGAAGAAATGGTTGGTGTCATGTGGGGACACATTGCAAGGAGGACATACATGATGTATGTAGGATTTGATTCTGGATAGGTAAGAGTTTAATTTGTTAGAGTAACCAGATGGAAGTTGAGCTAGAGTGACGCGCGTTTCCCTAGGGAGAGTGCGTTCCTCCTTTGCTACTTCTGGTTATTTTTCCTTAAGTACTGGATTCGCCAGCGAACTCCCGGCATAGAGGTCCGACACCTGCCTGTGGATATCACTGACTGGCTTTTAATATAACTAAGGACATGGTGAATTGGTTTCAAGAACAAACCAGAAAATTCAAAGTTTTTGCCGGAGAATCTGGTCTTTTCTATGGTTGGTGCGACGAGTTTCCTTGAAATCGAAATAGCGCTAAAGCGTATTTTTGACACCACAGCTGGAGATTTAACCTATGCAATATATTATAAGAAAACTGAGCGAATGTTCAAAACCCCCATGATACTCCGGTTCTACTTAATCCATTCCGTCGAGTATTTTTTTTTTTTTTTTTTTGATTAGACGCTACGCAGATCTAGCATACTTGGAAGAAGCTAGAAAAAGGATGAGTTTCGAAACTAATCTGAATATGTATTTTCTTTTTCTTAAGAACTACTAAAGATAATTTTTTATGATATGATTGCCACATGATTGTACAACATCTACAGTACTGCAAACGCTTTCAGCTATTGTTTGCTCCGCCGAGCTAGGGTTGAGATCTGATAACCTTAATAAGTTCCACAGATGCAAGAACCTCTTCTGCTCCCTAGACCATCTCTTTGTTCTGAGTGTTAAGAAAAACCCCAAGTAAACACTTTCAAGATGCATTAGACACAGCGCTAAAGGTAGATGACCATTCCGTTTCCAGGGCTATTGTTATCCAGTTATAATTTATGTACATGCCTCCTAGATAGCAAGAATCTCGTACTAAAACACTATCTGTGTCCTGAAGACGCATCGATATAGACCGGCGGCAGCGCTGCAAAGACTCCACTTCACTAGTCATTGATCATCGGCCGGTAAAAATCAGATGTTGAGTATCTAAGTGCGCTCTCTGTCGTTTCTATACTTATTTATAGGGCCTAAGTTCATACAGTTTGCATTGGAGAGCGTCACACATAGAACGGCACATATAAATCATTTGTGACATAAAAGTCATTTACAATGAGTATGATTCCGCGGTGCCTGTAGATGCAAGTTTGTTTGAGTTATCTTTTATTAAGAGATCGATTGGAAGAACATCGCATATCACGTATGAAACCACTGAGGGGCATGTCCTTATCGTCCCTATGATCGCCACATGGACAATTCGTTGTACTTCCGTAGTATTGTTTTTATGTACTTCGCCTCGACTGACCACCACCAAAGCATTGCTTCAATTGTTAGGATTGATTGAATAACGGACGGCCTTGTATATCCACGTCGTAAGTTCTGGCTTCAAAGAAGAATGGAGGGTGACACTTTTGCAGTTTTGTCCTAGTGGTGAAAAGTACTATCTCCATTTTCCGGCTTCCTCAGTAATACCTACATGATCCAGGAGATACCAGCAATATAATGTTATCAGCGTAGGCCACCATTCATACCGATTCAGTTCAGTTGGCAAAATACAATATCAATTATGAATGGAGACGGCCCTGCAGAGCCTCTTTTCACGAATGTGTTGTGACCTCACTTTCTCTTAGCTTAGTGCTATTGACTCTGGATCGCAGATTTACAGTACCCAGCATAGAACGCGTCACATATTGGTTGCTATTTGTTATCGTGAAACGACTTTCCCTTGTGGAGGACTTTATGCCGCTCAGTCTCTGTTGTGCGGTCATTGAGACACGCATTTTTGATTTTTGACAGCCCAGGGGTATTAAATCGATTGTCAATTTGGACGTCCTTATATATTTTCAAAGTTTATAAAACAAACAACAATAGGCGAATCTTATATCTCTTAAGTCTAGGCGAATATGCTTCAGTCTAACACAGGTCTTAACTACACATATATTGTAGCCAATGTATCAGATTCGAGCTTTTTTTTGTGGTTTTGCTGAGTAGACTGTACCTGGGCTTGAGAGTTTTTGTGATGAAAACTGTTCGTACTCACATTCAATCTTTTTTGGCGTTATTAGTTCATTTAGTAGCTGAAGGGAGGTTCATACTCTTTAATATCGTATTTTTCCATTTCAATACAGCAGCAGCCTAGAAAGTGCATTATTGAAAGCAGTTTCACTGTAACTAAGATACACCCTGCCAGATTTCGAAGCGTAGTGTTGGGTATTCAAGGCGTTGTGTAGCACCCATTTTGAGTAGTTGCGAGAGAAATATATAGCTTATTCAACCCAATTGTTAACCTTATCTGTCCGCAGCGAATCCTGTTTGCCTAGCAGGTGAGGTTCTAGCGACACCAAGTTCCTACAATGTTCAACGCGGTCACATCAAATTATTTCCGAGATGGTCGGACTAGTATCTCAATGATGCCATTTTCCGAAACGTTACGGATCTGCATCAGGCAAAGAGCTAAAAAAACCGATAAAACTCCCCAAAATCAATCGGAGTTCTCCTTATAGACGAAGAAGGGTAAAACACATCATCTTCCCTTGAAAAAGGTGGGAACAAATTTGTTTCGCTTGAATATTCCCTATTCTCGAAGATTATTTCTTTTTTTCGATAAAACTCCCCTTCTATTCATAACAGCATGCTCTTTATTTGAGTAGCTTTTCTATAGCCGTTGTATAGTTGCCTGCTGCCTGCTGAAGCGGCTTAAGTTGAATAAAAAGTAAGACTTTTTACTGAGCATAAAAAGTTTGGTGTTCCACCAGGGAAACATTAACGTCTTCGGCTATTGAAATATCGTGAAAAAAGTGCTTGTACATATCCATAATACCTGAAAAGGAGGTCACCGGTACGTATAAGTAATATTTTTTTAGTTTTATTTGACTGAAAAGAGTTATTTGGTAAGAAATGTTAGTTACATACGAAATACAAGTGAAGCTAATATAAGCGTATTAAAAGAGCATTAACATGTTCATTATACCCAGTTGAGCAGAGCTCACAAAGTTTATTAACTTTGATTGGATAACGGTTGGTTGTACAGGTATAAAAGAATCGATATAGATATAGACTTCCATATATCAAAATCATCAGTATCGATAAAAAATTTGATTGAGCCATGTCCGTCCGTCCGTCCGTCCGCCCGTTAACACGATAACTTGAGTAAATTTTGAGGTATCTTAATTAAATTTGGGACGTAGGTTCCTGGACACTCATCTCAGATCGCTATTTAAAATGAACGATATCGGACTATAACCACGCTCACTTTTTCGATATCGAAAATTTCGAAAAATCGAAAAAGTGCGTTAATTCATTACCAAAGACGGATAAAGCGGTGAAACTTGGTAGGTGAGTTGAACTTATGACGCAGAATAGAAAATTAGTAAAATTTTGGACAATGGGCGTGGCACCGCCCACTTTTAAAAGAAGGTAATTTAGAAGTTTTGCAAGCTGTAATTTGGCAGTCGTTGAAGATATTTTGATGAAATTTGGCAGGAATTGCTTAATAAAAATTAGCGAAAAACAAATTTTTTAAGTCAAATTTTAAAAGAAAAGTTAATATCTTTACAGTATATAAGTAGATTATGCCAACATTTAACTCCAGTAATGATATGGTGCAACAAAATACAAAAATTAAAGAAAATTTCAAAATGGGTGTGGCTCCGCCCTTTTTCATTTAATTTGTCTAGGATACTTTTAATGCCATAAGTCGAACAAAAATTTACCAAGCCTTGTGAAATTTGGTAGAGGCTTAGATTCTAGGACGGTGACTGTTTTCTGTAAAAAAGGGCGAAATCGGTTGAAGCCACTCCCAGTTTTTATACACAGTCGACTGCCTGTCCTTCCGCTCGGCCGTTAACACGATATCTTTAGCAAAAATCGATATATCTTTACTAAACTCAGTTCACGTACTTATCTGAACGCACTTTGTATTGGTGTAAAAAATGGCCGAAATCCGACTATGACCACGCCCACTTTTTCGATATCGAAAATTACGAAAAAAGAAAAAAAATGCCATAATTCTATACCAAAAAGAAATGAAATATGGATCGGTTTATTGAAGCAAAATATAACTTCAGAAAAAACCTTGTAAAATGGGTGTGACACCTACCGTATTAAGTAGAAGAAAATGAAAAAGTTCTGTAGGGCGAAATCAAAATCTTGGCATCTTGGCAGGAATACTGCTCGTGGTATTACATATATAAATAAATTAGCGGTACCCGACAGATGATGTTCTGGGTCACCCTGGTCCACATTGTGTTCGATATCTCGAAAATGTCTTCACATATACAACTACCACCACCCCCTTTTAAAACCCTCATTAATACCTTTAATTTGATACCCATATCGTACAAACACATTATAGAGTCACCCCTGGTCCACATTTATGGCGATATCTCGAAAAGGCGTCCACCCGTAGAACTAAGCCCCACTCCCTTTTAAAATACTCATTAACACCTTTCGTTTGATATGCATATCATACAAACAAATTCTAGAGTCAGCCCTGGTCCACCTTTATGGCTGTATCCCTAAATGGCATCCACCTATAGAACTATGGCCCACTCCCTCTTAAAATACTCTTTAATACCTTCCATTTGATACACATGTCATACAAACACATTCCAGGGTTACCCTAGGTTCATTTAAATTAATATTTTGTTCGGAGACTTGTTCGACTGAAGAAATAACGAATCAAGAGCTACAGATACAAACATATAAACTTGTACGGTGCGATTCCCACAGCAGGCACACAGGCGGTGTGCTAATATATATAAATGAAACAATTGAATACTCAATAAGTTACAACGGAACATTAAACAAGAACATCTGGTGTATTATACTAAAAGTTAAAAATATTTTCCCCCAATACCAAATAGCTCTGATATATCACTCACCGAGCTCGAGTGATGCAGAACTTATAACGTACTTATACGACATTTTAAATAATAACTGCGTAATACAGGATAATATTATCTTTGTGGGCGATTTCAATATCAACCTTTACAAGAGCACAACTTATAGTAAAAAGTTAGTTGACTTATTTCGATCCTTTGCTATGGAGCAAAAAATAGATTTTTATACACGAAAGGGCGATAAGACAGATACATTGATCGACTTGTTATTTACAGATAGTAACTCTATATCATGTTTAAAATTAGAAGAGTTTCAGATTTCAGATCATGAAACGATTAAATTCAAAATCAAATTACATAAACTATTTCTGATGAGAACGAAGAGAACAATAATTTCCTGGGAAAATTATACAAGCGACAGCCTTGTAAATGATTTATGACAGCTTAACTACACTGACTTTGAAAATCTGAGTATCGAAAATAAGGCAACATTTCTATATTATACGCTATCAAGCGCAGTGACCACCCTGGCATACTCTAAATAAGTCAGTGTCAAACTTATGAACAAGTGGTATGATCTTGAGCTGTCTAACTTAAATAAACGTAAGCTAAATCTTTACAAGATCAGCCTATCCACTAGAGAATGGAGTGAATATTATAGTGCGGAACGCCAATATAAACGGTTAATTAAGATAAAAAAAAGCCAAGTACATGGAAAACAAAACCAACAATAGTGTTGGTGATAGTAAGGTCATGTGGAAAAGCTTGAAAAATTCCATAAGTATGTCTAAAGAAAACAATGGTATTAAAAAAATTTAAATAAACGACCAACTCTACACAGAGGAAAAGGAAATAGCGCAGTCTTTGAATAACTATTTCATTGATATTATATTGGAGATTAGCACGAATATTCCTACTTCTTTTAGTAATGAAGGTACTATAGGTGAGCAAAATGGCCCTAATGTTTTCAAGTTTCAGAAAGTGTCCACTTCAGAAATAGTTGATATAGTAAGTAAGTTTAAAAATAAAATTGGAGGGAAGAAACTTGTATCGGAAGGGGTCGTTAAAGACTCCATAACGTATACAGGTTTTTTATATTCTCAACTTGTTAATGAGAGCTTAGATAAAGGTCTCTTTCCTAGTTTATGGAAATCTTCTATAGTTGTGCCATTAGAAAAAGTTAAAAATACCATCAAAGCTGAGGAGATAAGACCTATTAACACGTTACAAGGTGATGAAAAAATGTTGGAAACAGTGGTAAAAAATCAGTTGGTAAAATATTTAGAATATAATGTAATTATTATACCTCAACAATCTGGGTTTCGAAAGAAACATTCCTGTGAAAGTGTTTTGAATTTGGTTGTAGCTAACTGGAAAGAAGACTTAAGCAGGAAAAACATATATTAGCTGTGTTTTTGGATTTAAAACGTGCATTCGAGACGATCAACCAAAACTTAATGCTGAAAAAGCTTTCTTACATTGGCGTTTCTGGTATAGAACTAAAATGGTTTCAAGACTTCCTAATTAACAGATACCAAAGAACAGTGGTTGGAACGCCCGTATCGGATAAAAGGGAGGTACCTGTTGGCCTACCTCAAGGGTCTGTGCTGGCACCCATACTGTTCAATATATATATTAGTGATATAACTAGCTCCATTAAGCCATGTGAAATAAAATTGTTTGCTGATGACAAGTGGGAACAATATTACTGAAATATATGCTAACCTGCAAGGAGATTTTAACAGCGTATATGGTTGGTTATGCGTAAACAGACTGAAAGTGAATGTCAATAAAACGAAATTTATGGTTATATCTAGACGCAATTATCAAAACAGTGAGCTACAAAACTTAAATATAAATAACGAACTAATTGAAAAATTCAGCACCATAAAATACTTGGGAATAAAAATAGATAATAAGCTGAATTTCAACGAGCACGTGGATTATACGGAGGAAAAATAGCGAAAAAGTCACATTTTATACAACGAACCTGCAAATGTTTAAATAGAAGGTATAAAATCTTCGTCTACAGATCTATAATCGAACCTCATTTTATTTATTGCCCAACTATATTTTTCATCTTGCGAGATAGCAAGATATACAAGCTACAAAAGCAACAGAACCGAGCTATGAGATTCATTCTCAAAAAACGGTATGACAAACCTATCAGAGACATGCTATGCTCTCTTAATTGGCTTAGCATTAGACAGTAACTTTTTTATTATACCATGAAATTTATTAAAAACATAATAGAAGGAACTTTGCCTGCGTATTTGAGGACTAATATAAAATATTTAAAAGATATGCACTCTGTAAATACTCGTAATAAAAATGATTTTAATCTGCCGGCTTATAAAACTGAAGCAGACAAATGTAATCTGTATTATAAAGGTCTTAAATCCTATAATGAACTACCGAATGATATTAAATCATGTCATTCCTATACATTGAAACAAAAATTGTACAATTATTGCAGAACACTACCAATTTAGTGCTGGACAGGCGGGCTTCCATAGCATCGATAGAAGTGGAGCGAAACTATTCTGCTATGTAGTGCCAAGACTTCCAAGCTCTTGTACGCATACAAAAAAGGTTGCCGAAACACATACTGAAACGCATCACTCGATTAACTCAGTGCATCGCCGTGCAAATGTTGCCTTCGCGCTTTACTAACATGCGTAAAATGCCTACATACTACACTAGCACAACACTTTGTTCGCATGATTTGGAAGTCTCCCATCCACAGTACTCCAAGGTAGGACATAGATGTAACTATTATAGATTGCATAGTCCAGAAGACAATTATAAACATGTAAAATGGATTTAAGTTAGGCTTAGGAATTTGTCTCCATAGCTCTCAACTGAGTATGAAATGTTCGGTTACACCCGAACTTAGCCTTCCTTACTATTTTTTTATGTGTAAGTCAATAAATACTTTTCACAATTTTTAAAGTTTTTAGCAGTATATGTGAGTTAAATATTTATATATAATTTTCTTTTTGAATGAGTACATGAGTTGGATATACAATTTCCGTGTAAACAATGTGCACTTGTGAAGTATCAAAGTATGATATTTTGTGATAACAAACTCTTTATTATATAGCAAATTTATGACAATGACAGATTGTCAATAAGGCGAGAATCGTGCGTTTCGTCGTCATGTTCAAAGTGTTTGTTGGTCAAAAACACATACAAATTATTTGTGAATGTATTGAAGGCATTGTTTGTGATAGCAAATCTACCAATTATATATTGTTTAATTTGAAATTAAATATGCAATTGTAAATTATTGATAAAAACTACGTAATATTGCGTAAACACACGCTGTTGGCTTTAAAAGGTAATTGAAAACGAATATGACAAATAATTAACCAGAAAGGCTTTTTTGTAAGCAAATGCTATAGTAAAGCCTTGAGTTTATTGATATTGAAAAGATAGTTCATAAATGAGTATGAAAGTGGTGCGAGGAGCTGTTGACGAGACCATGCACTGTTTGTGTAAGCTTGCTATTACAATGACACGCAGAGGCTGGGCAATCAAGCATAAAGTGATTTGATGATTCCACCTTATCACCCTCCATTCAACTACAGCAGGATGGGGTTTCCAGTATATTGAGACGTACCGCATGGATTCCCATGGCAAAACCCCAATGACCATTGATAGGTGAGCCTTGGTGAACCCAGTTACTTCGGCATATGTATTTCCGGCCTGAAAGTTCTTACTACCCTGCAAAATGTGGTGTCCGCCCATCGTTTGCTAAGCAGACACGAGGCCCAAATATATGTAATAATCTAATAATTGGACATTGTGGCAGCGCACTGCCCTCATAAAAATAATAACATCTGCTGATATAATTTGTTAGTATTTTGCAGTAGTTCCTATTCTCCTTTCCGTCACTGTAAGTATTCGCACAACGGAATTGATATATTCATTTGAGAACGCTTATGTGATATGTGTACAATAACTGTATTTTTAAGGAACAAATAGTCAAAAGTACAAAGGGTTTACTTAATTAGCTCTATCTGTTTTCAAATTGCTAATTAGTTATATTGTATTCTCCTATCACAAAACCATAGATGCGGGCAGTGCATTAAATTTTGAGCAACAACACTGCTCGAAACTTAGTGGGTTGACGTATTCAAGATCTTGTATTAAGTGTTAATGGGACTTTAGTTTAATCCGATTTAAACGTCTGTTAATTTTTAACATATTCGTTAAATTTAATGATTCTAAGACGGCATCCACCGTGGTGTGATGGTAGCGTGCTCCGCCTATCACACCGTATGCCCTGGGTTCAACTCCCGGGCAAAGCAACATCAAAATTTTAGAAATAAGGTTTTTCAATTAATAGAAAATTTTTCTAAGCGGGGTCGCCCCGTCCGGCCAATTTGTAGGGAAAATCAAGAGGAGCACGACACAAATTGGAAGAGAAGCTCGGCCTTAGATCTCTTCGTAGGTTATCGCGCCTTACATTTATTTTTTTTTATAAAACGGCATCTGTAGGAATATAGAAATTGAATCAGGAGCTCGATTTTCTAAAAATATGTCACAAAGCGCCCATGTTTTTTAAACGTGTTTTATTTAGCTTGACTTGACAGGCCGGCCGCACGGTGGGGTATTTCATCAATTTAGCTGGCCAAAAGTCGATTTTTCAAAATATTCCAATTTTTTTAAATATACTCCCTGACGTTCCTAGATATCCACTAATAGTATACATACCCCAGAACCTATCTGCAACGTCAACGGAGCTAGCCGCGCTCATCTAAAGTTGTATAAAAATTTTAAACAGTTCGATGTATGTTTGGACTAAAAAGCAATATACACTTCTAAGCTAAATACTTGTTCACTTGTTTGGCCTTAATCAAGTCTAGTTACATTTTCTTTTAGGACAGCTAAATGTGTCTTTAATTCCGATTTTGGGTTTTTTATACCGCATGTTTTAACTGAGTTATTTTACTTGTAGTACTATTACTTTTCAATATCAAAATTTTTAAAAAACTTGCAAACAAAAATTTATATCTTTTTGTCTTGGCATATTATGTCAGTACTTTTTGGGCAATACATAGGCTTGGGTTTGTTTCAAAGTTTAATAATAAAAACGGTTGCGCATATCCGCGATTTTTTTAGTGGTGATCAATTTGGTAAGAGACTGATACCTTTATTGGCAAAAGGTGGCAATCTTGTGAAAGCATCCTCAGTGGTAACAGCTAGGTGAAATGACTTGAAATGTAATACTATATCGATGTACCAAATTTGATTCAAATCGGTTAAGCCGTCTCCGAGATGGTAGTGGATATAAAAAGAAATATAAAAACTAGCAACCCTAAGTGGCAACCCTTCTTAGAAACGTAAATAGAAATACGGAGTAAAATACTTTTCGTTTGATACTCATATTGACATATTTCTTGTAATGCTAAAAGATGGCCCCGGGTTCATCCGAAATCGGGGGGCGATCCATAGTGTTTCTGCGCGGAACACCGTGCATTAACTGTCAAATATTTCCTTTCATAACAATGAAGTCAGACAACCACTTTTTGAACAGAAATAACTGCTGTTTTAATTTTGCCCAGCTAGACTGATCAAATACCTCACCGTCCGACTGTCAGTCATCCAAAGATCTTAGGGCTAAAATTCGGTAACACTTTCACCTTCAAGGCGTATGCCCTCGAAGTTGTATATAAAGTACAAAGCCGCATCAAAATCCTTAAGTTGCTTGCCGGCAGCACTTGGGAAAAAGAAACGTTGCTAACCACGTACAAAGCAATTCGCCAGCCTTTCAGCAGCAAATCTAAACTACGATGATATCATCTTACCATAACTACCTTCATTTATGGCTAGGAGAAGTGAATTGCCAGTCATAGAAGATAGTGTTTGTGTTGCACAAAAGATTTCTTACGGTCCAAGGAATTACTATGGACTCAAAATTCACCGCTTGAATCGCTAAAATATTTTTGGACTAAATATTTTCCAATTACTTTTGCAATTCCTTTGAGGAATGGGAAATTTTTAATTATTTATGGCATTCCTTGTAATGTAATTGGAAAATTTTCAATTACATTTGAAATTCCTTTCGAAAGTACTGGGGCAGAAATTACATTTCAGCAAAGTATTTATTTTCAATTACAAAGAAAAATTTTGTTGTACTCGAGCCTCAAAAAAACGAAATTAAATTTGGTATTTTTTTTTTTTTTTGAGGAATTGATATGTCATCAACTTCTTTGCTCTGGAGAAAAGGAATTGATTACTTTCTTCAAGTATATGTAATGGGGAATTGACGGTAATTGAATACCTAATTTTATCACTATTACCCAGCTCTGTATACTTACTTACTTACTTAATTGGCGCTTAACCGTCTAAACGGTTATGGCCGTCCAACAAGGCGCGCCAGTCGCTCCTTCGCTCCGCCAACCGGCGCCAATTGGTCACACCAAGGGAGTTTAAATCGTTTTCCACCTGGTCCTTCCAACGGAGTGGGGGCCGCCCTCTACCTCTGCTTCCATAGGCGGGTTCCGATAGAAACACTTTCCTGGCCGGAGCATCATCTTTCATTCGCATAACATGGCCTAGCCAGCGCAGCCGCTGCGTTTTAATTCGCTGGACTATGTTGATGTCTGCGTATAGCTCGTACAGCTCATCATTAAATCTTCTTCGGTACTCGCCATCGCCAACGCGTAGACGTCCATAAATCTTTCGAAGAACTTTTCTCTCGAACACTCCCAAAGCCGCTTCATCTGCTGTTGTCATGGTCCATGCTTCTGCCCCAAATAGCAGGACGGGTACGATAAGTGACTTGTAGAGTATGATTTTCGTTCGCCGAGAGAGGACTTTACTTTTCAATTGCCTACCTAGTCCAAAGTAGCATTTATTGGCAAGATTGATTCTTCGCTGGATTTCAGTGCTGATGTTGTTGCTAATGTTGATGCTGGTTCCCAAATAAACGAAGTCTTTTACTATTTCGAAATTATGGCTGCCAACAGTAGCGTGGTTGCCAAGGCGCATATGCGCTGACTCTTTGCTCGATGACAGCAGGTACTTCGTTTTGTCCTCATTCACCATCAAACCCATCTTTACCGCTTCTTTTTCCAGCTTGGAGTAAGCAGAACTAACAGCGCGGGTGTTTAGGCCGATGATATCAATGTCATCAGCATATGCCAGTAATTGCACGCTTTTATAGTATATTGTTCCAGTGCGGTTAAGTTCTGCAGCTAGTATAATTTTCTCCAGCATCAAATTAAAGAAATCGCACGATAGGGGGTCACCCTGTCTGAAACCTCGTTTAGTTTCGAACGGCTCGGAGAGGTCCTTCCCAATTCTGACTGAGCTGATGGTGTTGCTCAACGTCAT
The DNA here is from genome assembly GCF_040869045.1 of Eurosta solidaginis. Lineage (NCBI taxonomy): Eukaryota > Metazoa > Arthropoda > Insecta > Diptera > Tephritidae > Eurosta > Eurosta solidaginis. The sequence goes on along the minus strand of NC_090323.1, from coordinate 201,149,082 downwards.
TTTGCACAGCTGTATAAGTTTTGCGGGGAAACCAAATTCAGACATAGCGGCATATAGGCAGCTCCTTTTCGTGCTGTCGAAGGCGGCTTTAAAATCGACGAAGAGGTGATGTGTGTCGATTCTCTTTTCACGGGTTTTTTCCAAGATTTGGCGCATTGTGAAAATCTGGTCGATGGTAGATTTACCAGGTCTGAAGCCGCACTGATAAGGTCCAATCAGCCGGTTCACGGTGGGCTTCAATCTTTCGCACAATACACTTGAAAGGACCTTATATGCGATATTAAGAAGGCTGATTCCACGATAGTTGGTGCATTTTGCAGTATCCCCCTTCTTGTGGACTGGGCAAAGAACACTTAGATTCCAACCGTCGGGCATGCTTTCGTCCGCCCATATTTTGCTAAGAAGCTGCTCTGTATAAGATCAATTAAATCTTCTTAGTGTACAAACATTAGTATATACATATGTACATACATACATAAAAACATACCAAAAATAGAGGCGCTATTTCTATTTTGTTGGCAGCCTTTTTTCGAATATATACATGCATCCATATATGTGCACGTTAGAGCGGGTCGCAAAAGAAGTTGTAACAACCCGCCCTTAAATTTCAAACTTATGTTGAGAAGGTATCGGATGAAATTTAAAAAAATTTTTTGATCCTTCGAAATGCAGCCGAAATTGCTTTTTATTGTTGCTTGGGTGTTAGTCCGATTTTAGAATTTGATAAACCATTGTTTTGGTATTGGAAATCTGCATATTTGCTTTAGTGTCTTTTCGAGCTATGAAGTCTAATGAAGGCCAAACAAATACTTAATGACACTAGTAAGCGATCTTCAACATTAAATCTTGATGCCGTGGTGTGGTAGAAGAGCGCTCCGCCAATCACACCGAAGGTGTGGGGTTCAAATCAAGGCCATGAAAAATTTTGAAAAAGTTTTTTTTAATTAGGACACATTTTTTGTCATCCCTCATCAGCGGCACCACTTTGTTGTTAAGTTGGTCCACCGCCGCACCCAATGCATACCAATTTGGTATCACCATTTTTCACAGTTTTTATGGTTTTTTGAGTTGTTTTTTATATTTGTGTAAGTTTTGTCGAAAATTTTAAATTAAAAAAAAATTTTTGTTTTTATTTATTGCAACATTTTTGACAACCGCTTTTTTGGCAACGCTTTCGAAGAAACCAAGTCTTTAGGGAAATGTTTAAAGACCACAATGTCATGAATTTGAAACTACTTTCGTATCGTAAAACAAATAGGTACTTTAGAGGGGATAGAACACAATTAAGGGATATAATGAAGTGAAAAAGACTTCATAGCTCGAAATTACATTAAAAGCAAAAATGCAGATTCCCAAGGCCAAAATAATGGCGTATCAATTAAAAAATCGGATGTCAAATATCCAAGCAAAAACCAATTTCGAATGTATTTTGAAAGATTTAAATAAATTAATATTAGGTTGAGATTTAGGGCCGGACTTCACACCTTTTTTTAATAGGGACCAACCCGCTCTAATGTACATCCCACTCAAAACAATTCTGCGCAAGCAATTCACAGCGAACATGCACACCAACTCACTTTTATAAATAATACACCTAGAATGTTGAAATTTGACGTGTGGACTGATATTGAGACTCTTGATAAAAATTTGAAAACATTTTTTAAAATGGGCGTGGTGCCGCCCACTTGTGATAAAATCAATTTTATAAATATTATTAATCATAAATCAAAAATCGTTAAACCTATCTTAACAAAATTCGACAGAGAGGTTGCCTTTACTGTAAGGAATGCTTTGAAGAAAAATTTACGAAATCGGTTAAGGACCACCCCCACTTTTATATAAAAGATTTTTAAAAGGGTCGTGGACGAATAAAATAAATTATATATTTGCAAAAAGAGCTTTATATCAATGGTATTTCATTTCCCGGATGGATTTATAACAATAAATAGGAAAAACTTCAAATTTAAAAAAATGGGCGTGGCACCGCCCCTTTTATGACTAAGCAACTTTCTATGTTTCGGGAGCCATAACTCGAAGAAAAATTGTCGGATCGTAATGAAATTGTGTACACATATTTTCCTTATAGCAGAAAATATTTCTATTAAAAATGGACGGGATCGGTTAAAGACCACGGCAAATTGTATATGGAACAAGTTTATAAGGGTCTTAGACTAGAATAATAAGCAATAACTTAGCAAAAAATAGGTTGGAATTAATGATATCTCACTTATAAAGTTTTATTGTAAGAGGAAATTGGGAGACATTTTTTTTTAACGGCGGTGCCACGTGTTATGAAGAAAAGTAATTTATCTGAAATGAAATGTGCAATTGAAGCTCACGCAGAGTATATAATGTTCGGTTACACCCAAAATTAGACACCTTTACTTGTTTTTTTTTTTTAATTTCACTCTCAACAAATTTTCATAACGAGCATAAAGAAGTATAAAAACTGCCTCACTTATTTCGTTAGTTTCGTTTTGAATCATGTTCTATTCATAAACGAGGGAACTTTAAAGCTACGTTTGAAGTTTGATCTCACAACCTAAGGCACTTGCATGCGTCACATCTTAAATGAATACAACCAAAGTTTTTTTTTTTAAATCGCAATTACGTTTTTTTTATTTATTTGTAAATAACACAAAAAGAAATATTGCCATTTGGACTGCTTATTGAAACAAGACCATATCTCAGATCTCGTTCGGAAAACGTTTTATCTTAGCATAAATTTTATGTTTTGACGTAAGCTAGGATGTTTATGAAAAAAGTTCTGAAATGGGGTCTTCAGCCTAGTTAGGTGAATTCGGCAGTCGATTAAAAAAAAAATAATAACACCTTGCAATTAAACTCTTTTCACAAATTCTATAAAACTACGAACATTTCTATTACGTAAACTTGTATATAAAGTCGGATAATTTGGGTTCAAAGGTTCTACCCCCTTTTACCACTGCACAAAGTTTGGCATTCAAAACGGCCAGCATAGCCCGAACAGGTATCACTTTTCTGTGCCCGATCTCTTAAACAAATTAATGTTGTTGGGAAACGTTTCCCCAGCACCGCATAATTTGCCTTATAACAAGCCGCACATTCGTTGATTGAGACTACTTCAAATTAAGCAGATTGAAGTACAGGCCAAGGTTTCTCAATCTTTGCATCGTTCGAACCCCATCCAAAAACCCGCAATTTTACACCTTGGTTTAAACCAGTTTCGCATAAAGGTATTGTTTTTATTCTTGAACTCATGGATTATGGTTTAGTCAATATAATCACAGCTAAATCCATTTCTTCCTTTATCCCAACCCAATTATATGGAAAAATAATATTCTCCGCAAAGCGTTCAACTTCTTTTGTGTGTATATTGGATATACTAGCCTTAACAGTGATTTGAGGCGGGTCAAAAGTTTTCAAGCAATATTCAGAAGTAAGCACCTTCTTCCAAGTAATTAAAGTACCAACACAACGATAATAGGCAATATTTTTTATACTAATATATATTGCCAGCACATATGGGCTATTCGTTATATCCGAATGACTGCCACCTACATATAACGCGATATTGCGAGTTTGTATTAGTAAAAACGCAGTTAAGGAAGACAAGCAAGTTAGCGATATAATAATTGCGTAAACACATTTTAGTTTAAGATTTTGTGTCGATTTTTAAGTTTAAAGTTAATGAATTTGAAATTTGTGGGTGCTATTTGTACAAAATTTTTGTTGTTGGAAAAACGAGTTAAAAAAGAAAGCCTGCTAAATTTTTTATAGCAGCATAAGTGTGACAAGAAAAAGATTTTTTTAAGGCACATTCGATTATTGAATACAAAAACAACAAGTAAGGAAGGCTAAGTTTGGGTGTAACCGAACATTACATACTCAGCTGAGAGATATGGAGACAAAATAAGGGAAAATCACCATGTAGGAAAATGAACCTTGGGTAACCCTGGAATGCGTTTGTATGATATGTGAATCAAATGGAAGGTATGAAAGAGTAGTTTAAGAGGGAGTGGGCCATAGTTCTATGGGTGGACGCCATTTAGGGATATCGCCATAAAGGTGGACCAGGGGTGACTCTAGAATTTGTTTGTACGATATGGGTATCAAAGTATTAATGAGTATTTTAAAAGGGAGTGGTGGTAGTTGTATATGAGAAGGTGTTTTCGTGATATTGACCAAAATGTTGGCCAGGGTGACCGAGAACATAATCTGTCGGGTACCGCATATTTATTTATATATGTAATACCACGAGTAGTATTCCTGCCAAGATTCCAAGGGTTTTTGATTTCGCCCTGCAGAAAATTTTCATTTTGTTTTACTTAATATATGGTTTTGCAAAGTTTTTTTCTAAAGTTATATTTTGCGTCAATAAACCAATCCAATTACCATGTTTCATCCCTTTTTTCGTATTTGGTATAGAATTATGACATTCTTTTCATTTTTCGTAACTTTCGATATCGAAAAAGTGGGCGTGGTCATAGTCGTCTTTCGGCCATTTTTTACACCGATACAAAGTGAGTTCCAGATAATTACCTGAACTAAGTTTAGTAAAGACATATCAAGTTATCGTGTTAACGGCCAAGCGGAAGGACAGACGGTTGACTGTGTATAAAAACTGGGCGTGGCTTCAACCGATTTCGCCCTTTTTCACAGAAAACAGTTGTCGTCAATCTAAGCCACTACCAAATTTCACAAGGATTAGTAAATTTTTGTTGGACTTATGGCATTAAAAGTATCCTAGACAAATTAAATGGAAAAGGGCGGAGCCACGCCCATTTTGAAATTTTCTGTTATTTTTGTATTTTATTGCACCACATCATTACTGGAGTCGAATGTTGACATAATTTACTTATATACTGTAAAATATTAAAGTTTTTGTAAAAATTTTACTTTAAAAAAAATTTTTTTTTAAGTGGGCGTGGTCGTTCTCCGATTTTATTAATTATTATTAGGCATACATATAGGAGTAATGTTCCTGCCAAATTTCATCATGATATCTTCAACGACTGCCAATTACAGCTTGCAAAACTTTTAAATTACCTTCTATTAAAAGTGGGCGGTGCCACGCCCATTGGCGAAAATTTTACTAATTTTCTATTCTGCGTCATAAGTTCAACTCACCTACCAAGTTTCATCGCATTATCCGTCTTTTTGTAATGAATTATCGCACTTTTTCGGTTTTTCGAAATTTTCGATATCGAAAAAGTGGGAGTGATTATAGTCCGATATCGTTCATTTTAAATAGCGATCTGAGATGTGTGCTCGGGAACCTACATACCATATTTAATCAAGATACCTCAAAATTTACTCAAGTTATCGTGTTAACGGACAGACGGACGGACGGACGGACATGGCTCAATCAAATTTTTTTACGATGCTGATGATTTTGATATATGGAAGTCTATATCTATCTCGATTCCTTTATACCTGTACAACCAACCGTTATCCAATCAAAGTTAATATACCCTGTGAGCTCTGCTCAACTGAGTATAAAGGCAATAACACAGCAATACATCGGCATTCTGATGTTTGTGAGTTTACCCAGCCTGTAGTAGCAATATAGAAGTATGACGTATATAGTAATTGGTGGCGCGCCGTGGTGTGGTGGTAGGGTGCTCCGCCTATCACACCGAGGTGCTGGGTTCAACTCCCGGGCAAAGTAACATCAGAAATTTAGAAAAAAAAGTTTTTCTAAGCGGGGTCCCCTCTCGCAAGTGATTCGTTACACAATCCGGTTGTATTTCTGCCATGAAGAACTTCTCAGTGAAAACGCAAATGCCGCTCGGAGTCGGCATAAAACAAGCCAGCCCAATCCCGCCAATTTTTAGGAAAAATTAAAAGGAGCACTACGCAAATTGAAAGAGAAGCTCGGCCTTAAATTTTTTCGGAGGCTATTGGGGCCTGAATTTATTTATTTAATTGTTTATTTCTATACAATAATGGAAATAATAATAGGGACAACTTAGTGCCAAATACTGAAAAAATTATATAAGAAGCACTTCAATATCTCCTTGGAATAGTGCACCCTATAATAGCATTTTAAGGTTGTTCTTTTGTGAAAAAGTGAACGAGTAGGAGTTTGGCTTGGAAAAAATAATAGGGGCAAAGCGTGTTTTTGATATTTTTGCATTATAAATGGTAAAAACTACGTTGTTGAAGCTTCTTATACAGTCCTATAAAATTACACATTAATGTGGTATGGAGCACTAAATAAATATTTAAGGGAAAATATTGGCACTTAACTTTTAGAAATAAAAACGTGCTACAAATTTTGTTTTAATCGTAAATACGTATACACTTTATTAATTATAATTGTTGTGTATACTCGTATGTATTAAGAATTTCGCTTTTATTAAGCTATTGCAGATTTTATCGCGGGCTTGGCGACTAAATCCAAAAAAACCGTAACGGATATTTGTCAAAAAAGCTTCGAAAAAGTTTGGAAAGTTTCGGTGTTAGCAACAGGCCAAATACATAAAATTGGATCTCTATAATAAAGTTAAAATTAGAGATAAAGTTAAAGTTAAAGCTAAAGTTTTTTTTTTTTAAAGCTAAAGTTAAAGTTAAAGTTAAAGTTAAAGTTAAGTTAAAGTTAAAGTTAAAGTTAAAGTTAAAGTTAAAGTTAAAGTTAATGTTAAAGTTAAAGTTAAAGGTAAAGTTAAAGTTAAAGTTAAAGTTAAAGTTAAAGTTAAAATTAAAGTTAAAGTTAAATTTAAAGTTAAAGGTAAAGTTAAAGTTAAAGTTAAAGTTAAAGTTAAGTTAAAGTTAAAGTTAAAGTTAAAGTTAAAGTTAAAGTTAAAGTTAAAGTTAATGTTAAAGTTAAAGTTAAAGGTAAAGTTAAAGTTAAAGTTAAAGTTAAAATTAAAGTTAAAGTTAAATTTAAAGTTAAAGGTAAAGTTAAAGTTAAAGTTAAAGTTAAAGTTAAAGTTAAGGTTAAAGTTAAAGTTTCTTATCGGTCATCATGCTTAAAAAGTGTAACTTGAATTAATATCAAAGACAACACTTGAATTAATATCAAAGAAAACAAAATGTTGCATAAATATTATAATTGCATAAGATGATAATATGCAATAGCTTTACCGCGGCAGCCCCCGAGTGCCAAACGTCCTTTTTTATTTTAAACATTTATTTGAGAGGCGCATATAGTGTGGCGGATAGCGAGCAATTAACTTAAAGCTGTCTATCGCACTCCGTTGGACATTCTGAGTTTCATTTTAGCGTCGTACCGGTGAGTGAGGGCTATCGCATTGGGAATCGGGTGGTTTTGAATGTGACGGATAAAACGTCCTTAATGTGTTTTTTCTGCAGAGGAGATGGATTGGACAGAATGTGTTCGGTTTCGAGGGCAATTGGGAGCCAATCTACCATAACGAGCAGTCAACTAAATCTTGTGGTTTGCATCCTCGAGTTCCTAAATCGGCGGGTACGTGGGTACGTGGCTAGGCAAGTTACGTTGCTAACGTGGGGTATCCTACGGTAATCCGTAACGGCATAAACTAATCGAGATAGATATAGACTTCTATATATCAAAATGATCCGGGCGAAAAAAGAATTTCATTTAGCCATGTCCGTCCGCCCGTCCGTCCGTAAACACGATACCTTGAGTAAATTTTGAGGTATCTTGACGAAATTTGGTATGTAGGTTTCTGGGCGCTCATCTCAGATTGCTATTTAAAATGAACGAAATCGGACTACAACCACGCCCACTTTTTCGATATCGAAAATTTCGAAAAACTGAAAAAGTACGATAATTCATTACCAAAGATGGATAAAGCGAAGAAACTTGGTTAGCGGGTTGAACTTGTGGCGCAGAATATAAAATTAGTGAAATTTTGGATAACGGACGTGGCACCGCCCACTTTTAAAAGATGGTAATATAAAAGTTTTGCAAGATGTAATTTGGCAGTCGTTGAAGATATATCGATGAAATCTAGCAGAAATGTTACTCCTATTTCTATATGTGTGCTAAGTAACAATTAGCAAAATCGGATGACGAACACGCCCACTTAAAAAAAAAAGATGTTTAAGTCAAATTTTAACAAAAAATGTAATATATTTACATTATATAAGTAAATTATGTCAACATTAAACTCCAGTAATGATATGGTGCAACAAAATACAAAAATAAAAGAAAATTTTAAAATGGGTGTGGCTCCGCCCGTTTTCTTTTAATTTGTCTAGGATACTTATGTCGAACAAAACATTACCAATCCTTGTGAAATTTGGTAGTGGGATAGATTCTATGAAGATAACTGTTTTCTGTGAAAACGGGCTTCAACCGATAGCCATACGCAGTTTTTATACACAGTCGACCGTCTGTCCTTCCGCTCGGCCGTTAACTCGATAACTTGAGCAAAAATCGATATATCTCTACTAAACCTAGTTGACGTACTTATCTTAACTCACTGTGTATTGGTGTAAAAAATGGCCGAAATCCGACTATGACCACGCCCACTTTTCCTGAAAGCTTACCTGAAACATGGTAATTGGATTGGTTTATTGACGCAAAATATAACTTAAAAAAAAAAAACTTTGTAAAATGGGCGAAACACCTACCATATTAAGTAGAAGAAAATGAAAAAGTTCTGCAGGGCGATATCAAAAGCCCTTGAAATCTTTGCAGCAATACTGTTCGTGGTATTACATATATAAACAAATTAGCGTTACCCGACAAATGATGTTTTGGATCACCCTGGTCCACATCTTTGGCGATATCTCGAAAAAGCTTTCGCATATACAACTAAGGTCCACTCCCTTTTAAAATCCTAATTAATACCTTTAATTTGATACCGATATCATACATACACATTATAGAGTCACCCCTGGTCCACCTTTATGGCGATATCTCGAAAAGGCGGCTACCCGTAAAACTAAGACTCCCTTTTAAAATACTCATTAACACCTTTCATTTGATACCCATATTGTACCAACGCATTCTAGAGTCAACCCTGTTCCACCTTTATGGCGATATCACAAAATGGCGTCCACCTATAGAACTATGGCCCACTCTCTTTCAAAATACTCTTTAATACCTTCCATTCGAATCCCATGCCATACAAACACATCCCAGGGTTACCCTAGGTTCATTTTTCTAAATGGTGATTTTCCCTTATTTTGTCTCCAAAGCTCTCAGCTGAGTATGTAATGTTCGGTTACACCCGAACTTAGCCGTCCTTACTTGTTTTATATATATTTTTTTTATTTTACTCAAAATTACATTGCGTGACACGAGTTACATAGCTTACATGACACTTGATAGGGTTCTTCATGGAAGTTGTATGTTTTGTTTCTCTTTAAAAATGTAGATTTTCGAGTAGAACGTAGAAGTTGTTCCCATAGAGAGGGAGCCTCAGTGGGCAGTTTCGACAAGCATGTATGCTCAAACATGGGGTCCCAGAGTTTGATGCTATCAGGGTACATAAGAAATTCTCTCGAACACTCGAGAGAAAAGTTCTTCGAAAGATTTATGGACCTCTACGTGTTGGCGATGGCGAGTACCGAAGAAGATTTAATGATGAGCTGTACGAGCTATACGCAGACATCAACATAGTCCAGCGAATTAAAACGCAGCGGCTGCGCTGGCTAGGCCATGTTATGCGAATTAAAGATGATGCTCCGGCCAAGAAAGTGTTTCTATCGGAACCCGCCTATGGAAGCAGAGGAAGAGGGCGGCCCCCACTCCGTTGGAAGGACCAGGTGGAAAATTATTTAAACTCCCTTGGTGTGACCAATTGGCGCCGGTTGGCGGAGCGAAGGAGCGACTGGCGCGCCTTGTTGGACGGCCATAACCGTTTAGACGGTTAAGTTCCAATTAAGTAAGTAAGTACATAAGAAATTATTTATTGTGGTGTAGGATGTCTTAAAATTCATTGAATTAAACAGCCGGCACAGTCAACCCGTAAACAAAACTTCTCTTATGTTGAGCTAAGCAAATTTGATTACTCTAAGCCAATAAGTCACGATACGCACATATGTACATATGTATGCAATTTTGTAGTAACTATGTATTATTAGAAAATAAGCTTTGTTGATGTAAAATATGTATAAACAGAAGAAAAAAATAGTAAAGAATCAATTATTCAATGTGCCTCGGCTGGCACTCACCAAAGGGTCAATTCTTTTTATTTTGGTTATTTAATTGGTTTGCTGCTTTTGAATCTGCTCACCATTTTCAGAGTATATTTGCTGAAGATTAGAGAAGATTTTCAGCTGGTTATTCATCAACATTCATAGGTTTTCGTACCGAGTTTTGAGGGCATCCACTGACAGCTGGAGGCTGTTGTCTGTTAGGAGGTGTTGTATCATAAGTTGGCCTGCTTAAACTCTTGTCTTTTGTTGCAGGTGATAGAGTTTTTGGAATGCGTTAATCGGGGATGGTTACCATAGCTCGCCGTAAACATCTCTCTAAATGCTGCTCAGTGTTCATAACTACCGTGGAGTATTTCGGTGTGGCGGTTGAGGTGCATTAGTAGGTCCCAACAGTTGCATGGCGTCGATAATTTGCGACATGCAATTTTCATAACTTTCAACGCATTTTTGATATTTCTGCTCTATCGAGATTGTAACCACCTTGTGGAATGCCAAAAGAGATACGTTTATTGGAATCTGATAGAGCTGTTGGGTTTTTAGGTTAAGGAGTAATGCTATTTGGTCACCTATAAGGTTTGCTGACCATTTAGAGTAAAAATCCTCCATTCTGTTACTTTCGAAAATGAAAGTGTGAAGACTTGAGTGGGTGCAACACCGGGGGAGAGATTCATTTTTATTTTGCAATCCGATGTTTTGACTTTAAGTAAGTGCAAAAAAGTTACGATTAGTATTTGTGAAGAAAATTAAACTTAATTCTGCAGAAAATTATACTCACGTGTGAAAATTTCGCAAACCTTAATTTATTAAAAACAAAAACAAAAATTATGCTCTTTAAAATCCCTGTGAAAAGAGTTGCAAAAGGAAATATATAGATGGGCGTGTTAATATTTTTAAAAAGTGCTGTACAAAATCAAATCCACACAGTGATATTTTTTGACCACGAGCAGTAGGAATGCATGCGTGGTATACCTAAAAAAAAAACAAAAAAAAACAAAAATAGCAACACCAAGGCGATCATGCATGTAAAATAAATTAAAATTGTAATATCGGTTCTTGGGTCATAAAATTTCATTTATTGCATCAACTTTTAAATGTTATATTTATTGGCTGCACTATTCCAAGGAAGATATTGAAGTTCTGCTGATATTATTCATTTAGTATTCGGCAGTAAATTGCCACTATTCTTTTTCCTTCACTGTAAGTATTTGCGCAGTTGAGTTGGTATATTAATTATGTGTACAAATATCACATGTACCACACGTGTCTGGGTTTTTAAAGAAAGTTTACTTAATTAGTACTATCTGTTTTCAAACTGCTAATTAGTTATATTTAATTCTCCTGTCACTAAACCATGGATGCGGGCAGTGCACTGAATTTTAAGCAACAACACAGCTCGAAACTTAGTGGGTTGACATAATGAATATCTTTTATAAAGTGTTAATGGGACGTTAATTTAATCCGATTTAAATGTCTGTTCATCTTAAACATATTCGTTAAATTTAATGAGCTTAAGACGGCATCTGTAGGAATACAGAAATTAAAACAAACTTAAAAACACGCTTTTAAATAATATCAAACTAAAAAGTTAAAAATAATCGTCAAAATAAGTTTAAGACAATAACGAACAAAAATACTAGTATGTATTATTGTGAAAAAAGCGTCAGCCGCTTGATTTAGAAAGACTTTGCCACAAAGCGCCAAATGAGTGATATTTTTTGTTAGTTTATGAATCCCTTTTACTTGTATAAAATATCTAGGAATCATCCTAGGCAGTAAGCTGTTATGGAAGCTCAACCTGGTGGAGAGGGTGAAGAAGGCCTCAGCGGCACTCTATGCATGTAAAAGAATGCTGGAGTGTACGTGGAGCCTATCGCCCTCTCTTTCTCATTGGGTTTTTACAGCGATTGTAAGCCCTATTCTATACTATGGAGTTCTCGTTTGGTGGAAAGCCACAAGAAAAACAACATACCTCAAAAAATTAGAGGGGGTATGCAGACTATTAATGCTTATCATTACGGGAGCCCTGAAAACAACCCCGACAGCTGCACTGTATGCCATTCTGCACATTCCAGCTGTAGACCTGGTAGCAAAGAACATAGCATTAACAACTGCAACCAGGCTCGGTGCCTCGGAGCAGCCTGAGCGCCGACCATACAGCCATAATAATATAGCGTCATCAATCACAAGACGAACAGACTACCTGATTCCCTATCTGCGCTTCGAGGGGGATCTTAAGGCCACAATAGAGGTGGACGGTTGGCGCAAGGATGCGAAAATGGCGGACGAGGCGATACATGTGTACACAGATGGTTCCAAAGTAGTGGAAGGAGTAGGGTCTGCGGTGTACTGTGTTGATCCGGAAATAAGAAGATCCTACAGGCTGCCGGATTACTGTAGCATTTTCCAAGCGGAAATAATTGCCATAACCAAAGCAGTAGAAACCCTGCAAGAGAATAGTTTAAGCTGCAACCGTGGTAACTTTTATATTGACAGCCAAGCAGCAATTAAGACAACAATCTCGCATAGCACAGCATCTAAATTCATGTCAGAGTGTAAGCAGTCTCTGGAGAGAATCGGGACAGGGAGAAGCATACATCTATATTGGGTCCAGGGTATATGCGAATAGATGGGAATAAAAAAGCGGACGAACTATCTAAATAGGGCGCATCCCTTGAAGCTTGCTCCATAGACGTCCCAATTAGACTGGGAGAGATTAAGCGAAGGCGAGAGGTGCACATTATCGACCAAGCGGGAAAGGCGTGGGTTCAAGCGCGGGGCTGTAAAATGTCGAAGATTATGTGTATGTCTTACAACCTTAGACTAACAAAGTTGCTTCTATCATTAAAAAGAGAGGACTTTAGACTCACGACGGGTATTCTGACTAGACACTGCCTTGCGGCGTCACATGCCTTTAAATTAGGCTTGGTCAGTGAAAGCAGATGTAGGAAGTGCGGGTTGGAGGAGGAAACGAGCGAGCACGTTCTGTGGTCGTGCCTGCACTTGCCAGGCTAAGACTCCAGCTTTTAGAGGTGATACAGCTGTCAGATCTAGAAGCAGCAAGTGGCTTAAGTCCTAGGATGCTTCTAGTATTTGCAAAGAGGACGGAGTTATTTTATAACATAGGTCCTGGTTTTTGATGGGGTTTTTCAGTTTGGTCTTTAAAAAAACTTCTGGTAACACTACGGACTCAATCAGTCTATTTGCGGTCTTCATGGACCGGCCAGTTCAACCTGACCTGTCTACGGCGGCCGCCGTTGTGTGATGTTAGCTTGGTCTGCTTTCCACACCAATCATCCTACGCTCCCGCCCCGTGCAAAGCAAAATCAAAATTTTAGAAACAAGTTATTTCAACAAGAAGACTATTTTTCTAAGTGGGGTCGCTCTTCGGTAGTGTTTGGCAAGCACTCCGAGTGTATTTCTGCCACGAAAAGCTCTCAGTGAAAACTCGTGTGCTTTGCAGATGCCGTTACGAGTCGGCATAAAACATGTAGGTCCCACAAATTGGAAGAGAAGCTCCGTCTTAAATATCTCTGGAGGTTATCGCCCCTTACATTTTTTTTGAAATTGTTTTACGATTTCATTTGCTAGATATTTGGGCTATAGGAGGGAAACATACAATTTGTTTTTTATAGAAGCGATTACAAGTACTTTTTTAATCTATTCTCTTTTAAGTCTACCCACTGCTAAGATTTTGACTGCAGCTGTAGATACATGCAAACACCTATACCCACACATTTATAAACTCATGCTCCCCAATAATATAAAATAATATTCAAGGAAAATCAAATTCTCCCCTCATTGTTAGCGTTTACAAGATTTCGAATGCTGCCACGTTCTATGTGTGGGATTTGACGAAAATCATGAATCGCTTGTGACCTAAGCAGGCAAAACATCAAAGGCGTGAATGTTGGTGAAGAATATGTAAAGGAACGCACGTGTGTATCGCATACACACACATACATAAGCATACATATTGAATCTACATTGAAGTTTGCTAGCGTGTCGTGTGTGAGTTTTTGTTTTCTTTTTAACACGCTTTTATTAGCTTGGCCTGTATCTATGTATGTAACGGAATTTTCGAGCTTAATTTTCACCGATTTCTAGAAGTCTGATTAATTTGAAGCTTTGCATACGTAATAAGGACCGACAGAAATGCATTATTGTGGTGGTGTGGTGACATAAGGTCAACGGCCATAAGGTCAATTGGCCTTATTACCACTTTGAATGGCCCTAACTTTGATTGAAACTTTGCGCACGTATCAAAGCTCAACGGCAATGCATTAATGTGATGGTGCGGTGACATAAGGTCAACGGCCATAAGGTCAATTGGCCTTATAACCACTTTGAATGGCCCTAAGTTTGATTGAAACTTTGCGCACGTATCAAGGCTCCATGACAATGCATTAATGTGATGGTGTGGTGACATAAGGTCAACGGCCATAAGGTCAATTGGCTTTATTACCACTTTGAATGGCCATAAGTTTGATTGAAACTTTCCACAGGTATCAAGGCTCGATGACAATGCAATAATGTGATGGTGGGCTGACATAAGTTTAACGGACATAATGTCAATTGAACTTATGACCACCCCAAATGGCCATAGATTTGAAACTATGAATATAATGCGAAGAACGCAATCCTTTATTAATGACAGAAGGGGATGCATGGCACATCTACGAAAGAGCATACTGGAGCCCTTTTTAACACGCTTTTATTATCTTGGCTGTATCTATCTATGTATCTGTGTATCCATGTATGTATGTAACGGACTCTGGAGTGGAGCCGAGAGCCCCCATAATGCAGAGCTCCGAACTCCGTTGAACCTTTTGAAGCATTTTCAGATAGGTACTTTTAGCTTGCGCATGCCACCAGACCAAGGCACCATAAAGAAGAATCGGGCGCACAATGGCTGTGTAAATCCAGTAGGTCACCTTAGGGGAGAATCCCCAGAAGGTGCCAATTGCCCTCTTGCAGGTAAACAGCTCTGCTGCTGCCTTCTTGGATCGCTCCTCTATATGGTCACTCCATAATAGCTTCCTATCCATAATGATATTTTTAATCTGAATTAAAATGTTCTGTTAATAACTTAAATTTTATTATAATTTTATTTTGAGGTGATTAACTATAAATAATTGTTTGACCTTCAACTACTGTTATATAAACTTTTTTAATTGAAAATTATTTTCTATTTTTTAGTTCGGTTAGTTATAAAAGCGTGTTTTTTTTAGTTTTTTTTAAACTATTATTTATTTAAAATTTTTATTTTCAATTTTTTATTTTGATAGCAAGAGCAAACAGCGTAAATCGACTGAAATCAAGATAAAATAAGTAAGAAAGTCTAAGTTCGAGTGAAGCCGAACATTACATACCCAACTATACACTTGAAACGCTGTTTTTGTTTGCTTTATGTGGTTAATAGTGTTGAAAGGCTGCGCAAAAATACATGTATGGTTCTATTCTGAACTCATTTTCGGTCAAAAGAAGTAAAAAGTATACAAAGTAGCCGCTAATGAACTTGACCGGAGTTTAAGAGTTGAAGCTATGAAAGAAATGTGTATGCCATATTTCGTTCGGTTTGGGTGGTATTTGTTCGACTGCCCATTTTCAAAATTTGTTGAAGTTTTGTTCTTAGTTTAACCGTACCACTACTAAAGTAGAATATTAGTCAATTGCTGTTAAATATCATAGAGTTATAGCAAACTTTGTTAATTTTATATCTTTAGGAAAAGTGGGCGTGTTCTTTAACCAATTTTGATTATCTTCACTCAGTCTAAAAAATTTAGTAAGTATAGCTCCTCTGCTAAATTTCAAGGTAATATCTGTAAACGGCTTCTGGTTTACGGCGTGCTTCCAAATATTCTACTTCTAAACGACCATATTCCAAATTTTTTTTGGAAAAAGGGGGCATGGTTATCGTCGGATTTCGCTCATTTTCAATACCACACTATTCGGTGGCCAGATTAGCCCCTAGACCGAATTTAGTGAAGATACCTCAATATTTTCTCAAGTTATCGTGTTATCGGATGGACAGACGGACGAACATGATTCAATTCAATTTTATTTTCGATACTGATGATTTTGATATATGGAAGTCTATATCTATCTCGATTCTTTTATATCTGTTCAGCCAAGTGTTATCAAATCAAAGTTATAATACCTTGCACAAGTACAGCTGAGTATAAAAATCGACACAAATACAAAATTTTTTATAAAGCAATTTATGTGAAGAAATAAGTTTGGCAAATAAATGCGTGTAAAAAGCTCAGCTTCATCAAAAATTTCTTAGCGATAACTTTTTTTCACACCCGCGCACACAAGGAAGCGCACAGGAAATCCCCGCGGCGATCTTGGCATGCACTGGGGTGTATGAGTAAAATTTTTGCTTTCGTCAGAATTTAAAATACGTTGCGATTGCGAGTAAATATACAATGTACACTGTTAAAAATTTGGGTACAAATTTGAATTTTGTGTTGTAGGTTACAAACTGCGTTTTTCTATATGCCTATATTGGCTTCACTTGTATGTTCGTATGTATGTAATTCTTATGCCAAATAATGAAAAAAAAAACATGTTAAGGTACCCATATTTTCAGGTAGTTTCCGTTGTTGTTGTTGTTGTTGTTGTTGTAGCAGTGCATTGCCCCATCCAATATGTGCGACCAATCACAAACTGTCATCAATGTCCTCTAACGGGAGTCCAAGGAAACTTGCTCTTTCTACAAGGGCGGACCATAATGAGACGGGTGTTAGTGGCATTGGTTCCGCAATACAATTGAAGAGATGGTTGGTGTCATGTGGGGACACATTGCAAGCAGGACATACATGATGTATGTCGGGTTTGATTCTTGATAGGTAAGAGTTTAATTTGTTATAGTAACCAGATGGAAGTTGAGCTAGAGTGACGCGCGTTTCCCTAGGGAGAGTGCGTTCATCCTCTGCTAGTTCTGTGTATTTTTCTTTAAGTACTGGATTTGCCAGACAATTCCCGGCATAGAGCTCCGACGCCTGCCTGTGGATATCACTGACTGGCTTTTAATATAACTAAGGACATGATGAATTGGTTTCAAAAACAAACCAGAAAATGCAAACTTTTTGCCGGATAATCGGGTGGTTTCTATGGTTGGTGCGACGAGTTTCCTTGAAATCGAAATAGCGCTAAAGCGTATTTTTGACACCACAGCTCGAGATTTAACCTATGCAATATATTATAAGAAAATTGAGCGAATGTTCAAAACCCCCATGATGCTCCCGTTCTACTTAATCCATTCCTTTGAGTATTTTTATTTTTGCTTAGCAGATACGAAGACCTACCATACTTGGAAGAAGTTGGAAAAAGGACGAGTTTCGAAACTAATCTGAATATGTATTTTCTTTTTCCTTAAGGACTACTAAAGTTAATTTTTTATGATATGATGGCCACATCATTGTACAATATCTACAGTACTGCAAAGGTTTTCACCTACTGTTAGCCCCGCCGAGCAAGTGTTGAGATCTGCGAACCCCTCATAAGTCCTACAGATTAAAGAACCTCTTTTGCTCCCGCGACCATCTCGTTGCTTTGAGTGTTAAGAAAAGCCGCGAACTAAACACCTCCAAGATGCATTAGCCACCTCCCTAAAGGTAGATGACCGTTCTGTTTCCAAGACTATTTTTATCCAGTTATACTATATGTACATGCCTCCTGGATAGCAAGAATCTCATACTAAAACACTCTCTGTGTCCCGAGGACGCATCGATGTAGACCGGCGGCGGCGCTGCAAAGACTCCACTTCACTAGTCATTGAGGATCGGCCGGTAAAAATCAGATGTTGACTCTCTGAGTGCACTCTCTGTCGTTTCTATCCTTCTTTCTAGGACCTAAGCTCATACAGTTTGCATTGGAGAGTGTCACACGGCACATATAAACCATTTTTCTTGTAACATAGTTGTCATATACAATGAGTATGATTCGGCGGTGCCTGTAGATGCAAGTTTGTTTGTGTTGTTGTATCTTTGATTAAGAGATCGATTGATGGGACATCGCATATCACGTATGAAGCCTCTGAGGGGCATGCCCTTATCGTCCCGGTGATCGCCACATAGACAATTCGTTTAACTTTCCGTAGTGTTGTTTATATGTACTTCGTCTCGACTGGTTTCCACCAAAGCATTGCTTCATATTGTAACGGATTTCCTGCAAATCCTCTTATTTGCCCTTTTGCTAAGTTGGTATCACTAAACTGTTGAATAAATAACTCCAATATTGAATAATGGAAAAATGGCCTCTATTAAAGTACTTCACAATAACACTTATACTTTTCAACTAGCTGGCTTAGTAACCAAACTGATAGCTTAAAGGAAACTGACTTTCAAAATAGTACTGCTATTGCTCGCTAGATAGCGTCTCAATCGAAAACTCAAATCAAACTGAATTCCAGCGCCTCTACAATTGTCGCCTTTTATACTCTTTGATTTCAACCTTCGCATCTTCTAGGCGCTTCCAGAATCTACTAGTCGAGCAGCTCTCAAATTTCTCAGCTGTAACTACAATTGCACAATTTTTTAATTATTAATTATTTACTATGTAGTTATTGTTTCGTTTATGTAGATACATAATGATTGATATATTGATGCATCGGCTTAGAGATAGCAGCACCCCTTAGTTTTGCTAATATTCGTAACAATATGTTAGGATTGATAGAAAAACGGCCTTTTATATCCACGTCGTAAGTGCTGGCCTCAAACCTCGATTTTCCTGTTTAACTTCTAGTCCAGTTTTATTTCAGAGTAGCTCTTAAGTATTCAGCATGATCAGAAAGACCTACTTATATATAATAATGACCTTTAAGTGAAGATAGGTTAAAGCTTTGGCAGTTTTGCCCCAGTGGAAAAAGTACTAGTTCCATTTTCCAGCTTCGTCAGTGATACCTGCATGATCCAGCAGATCGCTTTAGGGCACATATCAGATACCTACATTACTACGTCATCCGCGAAATTCTTCATACCGCTTCTGTTGAGTTGGCAAAAGACGCTATCTATGATGAATGGAGACGGACCTGCAGAGTCTCTTTTCACGAATGTGCTGTGAGCTCATATTAACTCTGGATCGCAGATTTGCAATACCAACAGCATAGAAGGGTTGCTATTTGTTCTCAAGGGTACTACTCCACCTTGCGGACCACTTCATGCCGCTCAGTCTCTGTTGAGGGGTCATTGAGACATGCATTTTTGATTTTTGAGGTACTAAATCTACATTGAACGTCCAGTGGTATTTTCAAAGTTTATAAAACAAACAACGAAAGGCTAATTTTAGAAGCTCTGTGTTTCCTGAAATAAATACTATACTCAAGTCTAGGCGAACATGCTTTAGTCGAATACAGGTCTAAATTACACATAAATTATAGCCAGTGTATCAGAAGCGAGCAGTTTTTTTGGTTTTGTAGAGTAGAATGGTAGTTTATACTCTTTAATATCCTGTTTTTCCATTTGGCTGCAGAAATAGCCTAGAAAGTGCGTTTCTGTAAGCAGTTTCACTATTACTAAAGTACACCCTGACGGAATTTAAAGCGTAGTGTTGGAGATCGAAGACGTTGTGTAAGGGATTATAGGGGTTGTGTAGCGCAACCATTTTGAGAGGTTGCCAAGGAAATTTATAGCTTATTCAACCCAACTGTTAACCTCATCTGCCCACAGCGAATCCTGTTTGCCTAGCAGGTGAGGCTGTAGCGACACAAAGTTGCACGCAAAACGATGTTGGATGGCCTACAAGGTTCAACGCGGTCATAACAAATTGTTCCCGAGATGATGCGGCTAGTATCTCAATGGTGCCATTTTCCGCAAAATATTGGATCTGCTGCAGGCAAATAGCTATAAACACCGATAAAACTCCCCAAAATCCTTCGGAGGTTTCTTATCGCTACACGTAGACGAAGAATTTCCGCTATTCTCGCAGACTATTTCGTGGTTTCGTAGATTTCTTGAAAAATCTTCGCAAGAGACAAACCGTTTCAAATATCCACTTCACAAATGCAGCAGATTCAATCTCCTGGCATGGGCTTTCTTTCAATATCTTCCCGGGGCAAGTGGTTATGAAGCTGTTCCCCTGTGAAGAGCTGCTCGAAAGAGAATAATTTTGAATTATGCTTGCAAATTAAATGTGGTTATTATAGCCCTTGGAGGTGTAAACCCCCGAGTCATACCAGTATGTACAGCTTGCTGACGTAGAAAATTTATAACCATTATGAGTGCTCTGGCCATATTTTTTATCTGGAGGAAGTTTTTTCAGTTTATTGCAGCTTTTTGGTAAAGATTTTTACTTGTATGGAATTTGCGGATAAATCGAGGCAAACAATTTTCTGGTTACATTCGTTATTATTAAAATATCTGCGGAGGTCGTTTAATGAAATAAGTATAACATAAAACCTTTGGACTAGATTTGACAGAGTTTGAAGAAACCAGAAGGGCCTTGCTGTGGAAATCTGCGCAGGGTGACCTAACCTAGTCGAAGGGGGAGAAAGTCAAGGGGGAAGGATATTAAATCCACCTAAAATAATCCTCGGCCAGTGACATATCGTGAACAAAGTGCTTATGCATATCCATACCACCTGAAAAGGGGGACACCGGTGCGTATACGTAATATATTTTTTGTTTTATTTGACTGAAAAGAGTTATTTGGTAAGAAAGGGTAACTATAAATAAATTAATATAATAATTAATATAAGCGCATTAAAAAAGCCTTAACGTGTTCATTTTTTTATGTTTAAATTAGTGCTTACGATTTCTCAAACATGTTCGAGAAGAAATTTCTCGCGAGTCTCGCCTTCTCGCGAGATTCTCGAATCTCGAATTACTCGTAAGGCTAGCGAGATTCTCGAATCTCGAATTACTCGTAAAGCTCGCGAGCTTCTCAACATTCAACTTAATAGATTCATTGGCTGTTTTATATAGAGCTTTCGATTTCTTCTAGAGCCCAAGCCAAAATGTCCACAAAACCAAAAGTAAAAAACCCCGAAATGTATAGAATATTGCCAATGCAGCGACTGAATTGACAGTCGCGATTGCGAGTATTACGAGTAATTCGAGGTTCGAGAATCTCGCGAGCCTTACGAGTAATTTGAGATTCGAGAATCTCGCGAGAAGCCCTGTTCTTGATGTCTCGTTGAAAAATAAAATATTGTGAACAAAATTATATGTATAATAAATATGTTTTGAGTTAAATGTCATTGAAGCATATAATCAACAAAAAAGTCACAAGTAAAAAAAGCCAAGTGTATAAATACTGTCCATACAGCAATTAAGTAAGAATGTCGAGAAGCTCGCGAGATTTACGAGTACTACAAGGCACGAGAATCCCGTGAGAGGTCGAGTTCTCTATTTCTGTGGTCTTTTAAATCTCGCTTGTGTTCGAGAAGGAATCGTAAGCTCTAGTTTAAATCAATAAATAATTTGCACTATTTTTAAAGTTTTTAGCAGTGTATGTGAGTTAAATATTTGTAAAAAATATTCTTTTTGAGTGAGTACATGAGTTGGATGTACAATTTTCGTGTATACAGTGTGCACTTGTGAAGTATTAAAGTTTGATATTTTGTGACAACAAACTATTTATTATATAACAAATTTATAACAATGACAGATTGTTAACCAGGCGAGAATCGAGCGTTTCGTCGTCATGTTCAAAGTGTTTGTTTGTCAAAAGCACATACAAATTATTTGTGAATGTATTGAAGGCATTGTTTGTGATAGCAAATCTACCAATTATCAAACTCAGTTGAGCAGAGCTCACAGTTTGATCGGATAACGGTTGGTTGTACAGGTATAAAGGAATCGAGATAGATATAGACTTCCATATATCAAAATCATCAGGATCGAAAAAAAATTTGATTGAGCCATGTCCGTCCGCCCGTCCGTCCGTTAACACGATAACTTGAGTAAATTGTGAGTTATCTTGATGAAATTTGGTATGCAGGTTCCTGAGTACTTATCTTAGATCACTATTTAAAATGAACAATATCGGACTATAACCACGCCCACTTTTTCAATATCGAACATTTCGAAAAACCGAAAAAGTGCGATAATTCATTACCAAAAACAGATAAAGCGATGGAAATTGGTAGGTGAGTTGAACTTATGACGGAGAATAGAAAATTAGTAAAATTTTGGACAATGGGCGTGACACCGCCCACTTTTAAAAGAAGGTAATTTAAAAGTTTTGCAAGCTGTAATACGGAAGTCGTTGAAGATATTATGATGAAATTTGGCAGGAGCGTTACTCCTATTACCATATGTACGCTTAATAAAAATTAGCAAAATCGTAGAAGGACCACGCCCACTTAAAAAAAAATTTTTTTTTTTAAGTAAAATTTTAACAAAAAATAAGTATATAAGTAAATTATATTAGGGGTGACCCTAGAATTTGTTTGTACAATATGAGTATCAAATGAAAGGTGTTAATGAGTATTTTAAAAGGGAGTAATCCTTAGTTCCATAGGTGGACGCCGTTTCGAGATATCGCCATAAAGGTGGACCAGGGGTGACCCTGGAATGCGTTTGTATAATATGGGTATCAAAATAAAGGTATTAATGAGAGTTTTCCAGATTTCGACCAAAATGTGGACCAGGGTGACCCAGAACATCATCGGTTGGATACCGCTAATTTATTTAGATGTGTAATACCTGCCAAGATTTCATGGGTTTTTATTTCGCCCTGCAGAACTTTTTCATTTTCTTCTACTTAATATGGTAGGTGTCACAACCATTTTACAAAGTTTTTTCTAAAGTTATATTTCGCGTCAATAAACCAATCCAATTACCATGTTTCATCCCTTTTTTCGTATTTGGTATAGAATTATGGCATTTTTTTCATTTTTAGTAATTTTCGATATCGAAAAAGTGGGCTTGGTCATTATCGGATTTCGTTCATTTTTCATACTAAAATAAACTGAGTTCAATTAAGTACGT
This sequence comes from Eurosta solidaginis, assembly GCF_040869045.1. Classification (NCBI taxonomy): domain Eukaryota; kingdom Metazoa; phylum Arthropoda; class Insecta; order Diptera; family Tephritidae; genus Eurosta; species Eurosta solidaginis. The sequence continues at coordinate 201,126,070 of NC_090323.1, read as the reverse complement.
GAACCAAGTTCATTAAAGATATGTCGATTTTTGCTCAAGTTATCGTGTTAAAGGTCATGCGGAAGGACAGACGAACGACTGTGTATAAAAACTGGGCGTGGCATAAACCGATTTCGACGGTTTTCACAGAAAATAGTTAGCATCATAAAATCTATGCCCCTACCAAATTTCAAAAGGATTGGTTAATTTTTGTTCGACTTATGGCGTTAAAAGTATCCTAGACAAATTAAATGAAAAAGGGCGGAGCCACGCCCATTTTGAAGTTTTCTTTTATTTTTGTATTTTGTTGCACCGTGTCATTACTGGAGTTGAATGTTGACATAATTTACTTATATACTGTAAAGATATTAAATTTTTTGTTAAAATTTTACTTTAAAAAAAATTTTTTTTTTAGTGGGCGTGGTCCTTCTCCGATTTTGCTAATTTTTATTAGGCGTACATATAGTAATAGGAGTAATGTCCCTGCCAAATTTCATCATGATATCCTCAACGACTGACAAATTACAGGTTGCAAAAGTTATAAATTACCTTCTTTTAAAAGTGGGCGGTGCCACGCCCATTGTCCAAAATTTTACTAATTTTCCATTCTGCGTCATAAATTCAACTCATCTACCAAGTTTCGTCGCTTTATCTGTCTTTGGTAATGAATTATCGCACTTTTTCGGTTTTACGAAATTTTTGATATCGAAAAAGAGGGCGTGGTTATAGTCCGATATTGTTCATTTTAAATAGTGATCTGAGATGAGCGCTCAGGAATCTACGCACCAAATTTCATCATGTTACCTGAAAATTTACTCAAGTTATCGTGTTAACGGCCATGCGGAAGGACAGACGGACGACTGTGTATAAAAACTGGGCGTGGCATCAACCTATTTCGCCCGTTTTCACAGAAAATAGTTAACATCATAAAATCTATGCCCCTACCAAATTTCGAAAGGATTGGTTAATTTTTGTTCGACTTATGGCGTTAAAAGTATCCTAGACAAATTAAATGAAAAAGGGCGGAGCCACGCCCATTTTGAAATTTTCTTTTATTTTTGTATTTTGTTGCACCATGTCATTACTGGAGTTGAATGGTGACAAAATTTACTTATATACTGTAAAGATATTAAATTTTTTGTTAAAATTTTACTTTAAAAAAAAATTTTTTTTAAAAGTGGGCGTGGTCCTTCTCCGATTTTGCTAATTTTTATTAGGCGTACCAATAGTAATAGGAGTAACGTCCCTGCCAAATTTCATCATGATATCTTCAACGACTGACAAATTACAGCTTGCAAAAATTATAAATTACCTCTTTTAAAAGTGGGCGGTGCCACGCCCGTTGTCCAAAATTTTACTAATTTTCTATTCTGCGTCATAAATTCAACTCATCTACCAAGTTTCGTCGCTTTATCTGCCTTTGGTAATGAATTATCGCACTTTTTCGGTTTTACGAAATTTTCGATATCGAAAAAGTGGGCGTGGTTATAGTCCGATATCGTTCATTTTAAATAGCGATCTGAGATGAGTGCTTAGGAACCTACGTACCAAATTTCATCAAGTTACCTCAAAATTTACTCAAGTTATCGTGTTAACGGACGGACGGACGGACGGACGGACGGACATGGCTCAATCAAATTTTTTTCCGATCCTGATTATTTTGATATATGGAAGTCTATATCTATCTCGATTCCTTTATATATGTACAACCAACCGTTATCCAATCAAACTTAATATACTCTGTGAGCTCTGCTCAACTGAGTATAATTAGTTCGATGCAATCGCAAGCGAGGTCAGGCACTCCCAGGCTACATTCGTTCGCACTGTAGTTGAACTCAAGGCCTTAGTAGCCGCTTGGCTATCAGAGAATGTTAAATTCCCTATCCGTAGTAACTCCGGATAACATTTCATCCACCGCATCCTTAATCGCAGCAACTCCCGCTTGTAAGACCCTGCAGTGATCACTCAACTTAAAAATGTGCCATACATTTTGCTCCTGACCTCTTCGACCATTCTCTAAACAAGGTAACCGGTCCCCTGCTCTAGGTAAGTCTTCTTCCCCATAAGCACTACGAATGAGCGGAAAACTTTGAGGCTTTTGAAGAGACCACAACCCACAAGCGTGCGAAGAAAAATATTGATGCCAACATCAGGTAAAAAAAATGCATGTTCTGAAAAGTGCTTTGCAAAGAAGTTAAACAGTCTTCAGATCCTAATAGAATATCCGCGAAGTCAACCAGTTAAACTGCCCAGAGATTTTGTTGCACAAATACAACAAATGTGCTCAAGCTAGAATCTTCTCAGACAAATGAAAAAACTTCAAAGAGGACCACATCTCTATATTGTACCGTTTTCACTGACGGTGAATTCCCAAAGAAATGGTAAAACTATTGGAGTGTCTTCTCCATCAATGTCTCCGGAGTATGCTTGACGAAGACAACAATCCATAATAAATGACATTGCAGAAGCGATAGACACAAACAAGAAAACCGAGATAGAGTGAAGACGAGTTTTCTACTAATCAAATTGGGCAGCAAAAGCGCTTTAAGCTCAGTATGTTGGACAGCATACTCGAAGCACTAAAGCTACCTTTTACGGTAACCAAAATATCTGATAGGTGTTTGGGGGATTACATGATACAGGGTGAAATGGATACTTGGCGTTCAATACCCGGGCAGTGTCAACTAAAGTAGAACCTACAGAAAGGGAGGTAGAGGCAGACATTTATTGTATATAATTTGGACCAAACTATTCCATAAAATTCAGAGTAGGCATAAATCAAACATTCCACGCTTCAGGACTTGAGGGCCAAGATCTGAAAGTTGTGCGAGACATGGGGTGTGCATATTCCGCGCGATTCACCGCTGGTTCGAAAAAATTAAAAACCGTGACATCAGGATGGAAAAGCGACAACTGTTTTGATTATACTTTGTAAATCTTTTCAAGCCTTTTGCTCCTGAAAGTAGGACTCTAACCCACACTCCTACGATGATTGAAGTGCTACAAATGAGTTTAGCCACGTAATGGCTTTATTGTAGTAGACTTATCTCAATTGCCTTCCTTGTATATTTTATTTCTTACACAATACGTGGTTTGTTTATTATTATATGTCAAAGTTATGTTTTTTGTTGATGGCAGGACTCAAAGTAATTTTTTTCTTTAATTGGCGTTTGGAAAAAAGAAATGAGAGATAGTTTTTCTCTTATTGGCGTTTCCACAGTTGTTGGGGCACCCTATTTTCGGCGTTAATAATAGCTACTTAATAAATGAATTCCTTTATTGTTGCAAATCTGTAGCTGCCTTCGCTGATGTACTCCCAAAGGCTCACTGCTTTTGTCTCTTCATGAGAAGATAGAACTTATGAGACTTAAGACCGGTCATATGTTGTTGATGTAATACAGAATGAAATTACTTCTATCTACACTGCGGTATTAACAAACATTGATTTCAAGGGACTCGCGCCGAGGTATGGGCATCAGGACGCCTTCCGTGTGAATATCAAGGATCTAAAAATACTTTAAGCAAGTAAGAAAGGCTAAGTTCGGGTGTAAAGGAACATTACATACTCAGCTGAGAGCTTTGGAGACAAAATAAGGGAAAATCACCATGTAGGAAAATTAACCTAGGGTAACCCTGGAATGTGTTTGTATGACATGGGTATCAAATGGTAGGTATTAAAGAGTATTTTACAAGGGAGTGGGCCATAGTTCTATAGGTGGACGCCATTTCGGGATATCGCCATAAAGGTGGACCAGGGGTGACTCTATAATGTGTTTGTACAATATGGGTTTCAAATTAAAGGTATAACCCTCATTAAAAGGGAGTGGCTCTTAGTTGTATATGTGAAAGCGTTTTCGAGATTTCGACCAAAATATGGACCAGGGTGATGCAGAACATCATCTGTCAGGTACCGATAATTTATTTATATATATAATACCACGAAGAGTATTCCTGCCAAGATTCCAAGGGCTTTTGATTTTGGTCTGCAGAACTTTTTCATTTTCTTCTACTTAATATGGTAGTGTCACACCCGTTTTACAAAGTTTTTTCTAAAGTTATATTGTGCGTCAATAAACCAAACGAATTACCATGTTTCGTCCCTTTTTCCGTATTTGGTATAGAATTATGGAATTTTTTTTTATTTTTCGTAATTTTCGATACCCAAAAAGTGGGCGTGGTCATAGTCGGATTTCGGCCATTTTTTATACCAAGATAAAGTGAGTTCAGATAAGTACGTGAACTAAGTTTAGTAAAGATATATCTATTGTTGCTCAAGTTATCGTGTTAACGGCCGAGCGGAAGGACTGACAGCCGACTGTGTATAAAAACTGGGCGTGGCTTTAACCGATTTTTCCCATTTTCACAGGAAATTGTTACGGTCATAGAATCTATGTCCCTACCAAATTTCACAAGGATTGGTAAATTTTTGTGCGAATTATCGCATTAAAAGTATTCTAGACGAATTAAATGAAAATGGGCAGAGTTACGCCCATTTTGAAATTTTGTTTTATCTTTGAATTTTCTTGTACAATATCATTACTGGAGTCGAATGTTGATATTATTTACTTTTATACTGTGAAGATATTAAATTTTTTGTTAAAATTTGACTTTAAAAAAATTTTTTGTTAAAGTGGTCGTGTTCGTCATCCGATTTCGCAAATTTTTATTTAGCACACATATAAAAATAGGGGTAACGTGCCTACCAAATTTCATCATTATATCTTCAACGACTGCCAAATTACAGCTTGCAAATCCTTTAAATTAAAAAAAAAAAAAATAAATGTAAGGCGCGATAACCTCCGAAGAGATCTAAGGCCGAGCTTCTCTTCCAATTTGCATCGTTCTCCCCTTGCTTTTCCCTACAAATTGGTCGGACGGGACCTACATGTTTTATGCCGACTCCAAACGGCATCTGCAAGGCAGATGAGTTTTCACTGAGAGCTTTTCATGGCAGAAATACACCCGGAGCGCTTGCCAAACACTGCCGAGGGGCGACCCCGCTTAGAAAAATTTTCTTCTAATTGAAAAACCTTATTTCTAAAATTTTGGTGTTGCTTTGCCCGGGGTGTGAACCCAGGGCATATGGTGTGGTAGGCGGAGCACGCTACCATCACACCACGGTGGCCGCCTTTAAATTACCTTCTTTTAAAAGTGGGCGGTGCCACGCCCATTGTCCAAAATTTTACTAATTTTCTATTCTGCGTCTTAGGGTCAACCCACCTACAGAGTTTCATCACTTTATCCGTCTTTGGTAATGAATTATCTCATTTTTTAGGTTTTTCCAAATTTTCGATATGTGGGCGTGGTTATAGTCCGATATCGTTCATTTTAAATAGCGATCTGAGATGAGCGCTCAGTAACCTAAATACCAAATTTCATCAAGATACCTCAGAATTCACTCAAGTTATCGGGTTGACGGCCAGACTGACGGACGGACGGACATGGCTCAATCAAATTTTTTTTCGATACTGATGATTTTGATATATGGAAGTCTATATCTATCTCGATTCCTTTATACCTGTACAACCAACCGTTATCCAATCAAAGTGTGCAAAGCACGCTGAGTATAAAAATTACGTTGTCAACTGGTATTCCAATTGTTTGAAAAATCTTCGCAAGAGACAACCGTTTCGAATATCCACTTATTTGTCAGATGCCGTAGCTGCAATCTCCCGATATGGACTTTCGTTCAGTACCTTTGCGGGGAAAGTGATTATGAAGTTGTCCCTATGTGAAGAGCTGCTCCGAAGCAAATAATTTCGAATAAATTTAATGTGGTTATTACTGCCCTTGGTAGGAGAAAAATCCCGAGTCGTACCGATATGTACAGCTGGATAACGTTAAGAAAGTTATATCACCATTATCAGTACAATCCTGCAAATCTAAATTCCTATAATAAATGGTTACTGAGCTCTACTGCACTGGGCACATTTTATATCTTGTCGAAGAATCCTGGAACCTGGAAGAATCCAGTTTATTGCAGCTTTTTTGTAAAGCGTTTTACTTCGTTGAGGTCGTTGAATCAAATAAGTATACTAGTATCTGGGCGACCGAGCTTTGCTCGGCAATCTTCAAGTTTGCCGCATAACATACTTTGTTCTACATGTCATCATTAATCAAACTCTACTTTTTTTATATGTACATATATTATATATTTTTACATACCAATATTTGATTTGCTTAAAAATAGATTTAAAAAACATAATTCCAGCCTATAGTATAAAGGATTGTTCAGACAATTAATGAAATCGAGAGAGAAATCGAGTTATTTAGGTTGAGTATCATCATGCGTCCAATTATTAATTTCAAAATTTTTTTTAGTTATACCCTATGAAAGTCTCACAATTTTATTACATTCCAAAAACTTGTAAATTTCACGAGTGACAACTATCGGTAGCAAATTGCCATGGTGATATATCTTTTTGCTATGGTGAGAAATCTTTCTAATAGAAATCTGTGAGAAATTGCAATTATTCATTTCATATTTGCCAAAAATATGCATTTAAATGTATTTTGCTAGAATTTGCCACGCTGCCTTTATATTGTATTTCAATTTTATTAGCGTGTGTGGAATTAAAAAAATTAAGTCGAATCATGCGTAAGATTTTTTATGAAGATTTTTAACTTTAATGTTCTCCTTTAAAGCTTTAATAGAACATGAGTAAGTAGAGTACTATTTCGTCTAACTACCTCAACCCTAAATGGCAACCCTACCCAAAAATGTTCCTATTGTAATGCGGATTGAAATACCTTTCGTTTGATACCCATATCGGCATATCTCATGGAATTTTTTTTTAATTTCGAATAGGTGGCAACCCTAAATGGCAACCATACTCTAAAATGTCCCTACTTGTAATGCGGAGTGAAATACCTATCGTTTGATACCCATATCGGCATATCTCATTCAATTTTTTTAATTTCGAATAGGTGGCAACCCTAAATGGCAACCCTACTCAAGAATGTCCCTGTTGTAATGCGGAGTGAAAAACCTTTCATTTGATACCCATATCGGCAAATATCATGAATTTTTTTTAAATTTCGAATAGGTGGCAACCTTGTGAAACATTCTGAGTGGCAAGACCTAGGTAGAAAGTCTTAGAAGGTGATACATTATCTCTGTGCCAAACTTCATTTAAATCGGTTGAGCCGTTCCCGAGATCATTCGGGTATACAAACATACAAATGTACGAATATACAAGAATTGCTCGTTTAAAGTTATAAGATAAAATCTTTGGAATAGATTTGACGCAACAAATTAAATGGGGCTCCACTTAATTAAATTATCTAGCGCATGTCTTCAACCTGTGCCTATCCACCCTCAACATCCCCGAAAAATGGGGGATTCCGCTATTAGAGCCACAGCCCAGGCCCACACATCGATGAGCTTTCAAATAAAATAAACAGCTATCTTCTTTATCACTCCAGTTTTTTCACCCAGCGAAACTTGGCGTTGTCACCGACCAAATCATCGGTGACCTTATTTACAACATGGACGTCCCAAATGTCGACCATTATGAACATCCACGTCGATGGCATTACGCAACCGACTGTCTTACACTCAAAAATTTGTTCGATCAGTATCTAAATTTTGGAGAGCATGCAGCTACAATTGTACCTAAAATCCAGAGCCGTAATAAAATCCTTAAATATCTTGCCGGCAGAATTTGGGTTAAAGATAAACAAACGCTCATTACCACTTACAAAGCAATTGGCCGGCAGATTGCATGCTACGCGTCCCCGATATGGTCGCCAATCCTTAAGGTTACCCACTAGAAGAAAACACAGGCCTGCCAAATCACAGAACCGCTGCGGGCTGTCTTTTTATATCCCCAGAACACCACCTATACAATGAGGCGAGAGTAGCCCCCATTAGGGAGGGAGATTAAGTGCTGAACAAACAAACCCATAAACCTGGGCATCCCAACAGACATCTGCTTGATGAGGCCACACCTCCCAGGGGCTTAAGGGGCCATCTCCGTAAGCATTATGAAAGAAAACAAGTAAGGAAGGCTAAGTTCGGGTGTAACCGAACATTACATACTCAGTTGAGAGCTGTGGATACAAAGTAAAGGAAAATCACCCTAGGGTACCTAGGGTAACCCTGGAATGTGTTTGTATGACATGTGTATCAAATAGAAGGTATTAAAGAGTATTTGACGAGGAAGTGGGCCATAGTTCTATAGATGGACGCCATTTAGGGATATCGCCATAAAGGTGGACCAGGCCTGACTCTAGAATTTGTTTGTGCGATATGGGTGTCAAATGAAATGTGTTAATGATAATGATAAAAGGGAGTGGGCCTAAGTTCTATAGGTGGACGCCTTTTCGAGATATCGCCATAAAGGTGGTCCAGGGGTGACTCTAGAATTTATTTTGTACGATATGGGTATCAAATGAAAGGTATTAATGAGTATTTTAAAAGGGCGTGGGCCTAAGTTCTATAGATGGACGCCTTTTTGAGATATCGCCATAAAGATGGATCAGGGGTGACGATATGAGTATCAAATGAAAGGTGTTAATGAGTATTTTAAGAGGGCGTGGGCCTTAGTTCTATATGTGGACGCCTTTTCGAGATATCGCCATAAAGGTGGACCAAGGGTGACTCTAGAATTTGTTTGTACTATATGGGTATCAAATGAAAGGTGTTGATGAGTATTTTAAAAGGCAGTGGGCCTTAGTTCTATAGGTGGACGCCTTTTCGGAATATCGTTATAAAAGTGGACCAGGGTTGACTCTAGAATGCGTTTGTACAATATGGGTATCAAACGAAAGGTGTTAATAAGTGTTTTAAAAGGTAGTGGGCCTTAGTTTTATGGGTGGACGCCTTTTCGGGATATCGCCATAAACGTGGACCAGGGGTGACTCTAGAATGCGTTTGAACAATATGGGTATCAAATGAAAGGTGTTAATGATTATTTTAAAAGGGCGTGGGCCTTAGTTCTATAGGTGGACGCATTTTCGAGATACCACCATAAAGGTGGACCAGGGGTGACTCTAGAATTTGTTTGTACGATATGGGTATCAAATGAAAGGTGTTAATGAGTATTTTAATTTATTCAACAATTCCTCTTTTGACACCAATTGTAATGAATTTACTGCAATTCCTCTTATTTGCAACCTTCTACTAATGTTCGAATCATTAAACTGTTCAATAAATAACTCCAATATTGAATAATGCAAAACATGGCCTTTATTAAAGTACTTCAAAAAAACACTTATACTTCGCAACTGATAGCTTGCTTAAACCAAACTGATTATCGTGCCTCAACTGTTGCTGCTTTTATACTGTGCGGCTTCCTCGTTGGCATATTTCTAGGCGCTTCTATTTCCAGAACTTACTAGTTAGTTATCAGCTATAAAATTACTCAGCTTTAACTACAGATGCACGATTTTATAGCTTCTCTCATAGCACATGCGCGTGTATATGTGAGTGATACTTGCACAAATGATTGCATACTTTTGGGAGTATCTAAGATATATGCATGTGTTTGTGCTTACTCTCCGCTGCTTGTATGGACATATGGGTAGATATAATTATTGATTTGTTGATGTGCATTCAGGTCACTGCTTAGTATCGGCTTAGAGATGATAGTATCCCTTAGTGTTGCTAATATTCGTGACAATATTTAATATGACTAACAAAAGCTCGTTCTAAATTATTAACACTGCCATATCATAAGACATTAAAAAACACCCACGCAAGCGAAAACTCTGCAGAGGGTTATCCAGCAGCAATGGCAAGGAGCGAAATTATAGCAACTTTTAAATTAATCAATTTAGTGAGATAAGCAAAATGAGTGCGACTGTTAACCTTTCACCTTAAGTTTGAATGGTCTATAAAAATACCACGGTGAAATATCACACGCACAAATGGAGGTATTCTCATTGCAGAAATTTAAAAATATATATGTGTATATATCTATGTGTATTTAAAGGTTAATCAACTTCTTCAGCTTTTATAGATTTTACATTGTTTTCATTTTGCTTTTGTTTGCGGTTTTTTGTATATTGCATTTAGATACAAATGTATGTATGTATGCATGTATGTATGTATGTAAGTGTGTATACTTTTATGTACATTGAGTACACTGTTTCAGAAAAACAGCGCAATTTTTTCGTTCAAACAGGCCTAAGAACTTTTATATAATCACCAAGGATATAATGGAGCTCCAGCGATACATACAATTTTCTTTTGAAATACATCAAATTTACAGGAATATTTAAATATTTGAATAGAGTTGTAAAAGGCACCTGTTCAATAAGGTCAATTCGTTATCCTGAAGCTCTTTCAATGTAAATATGTAGAACTTGAAGAAAAGAGCATGATATAGCGACAGATTTGCGATACAAATTTTACAGTCTTGTTTGCCGTTTCTCACTTTTATGAATTATCTTCGTAAGGTCTGCACGACGGGTGACATAATTCATAGAGTAGTTTGAGAATAAAAGTGTACGCTATAAAATGAACTCCAAAACAAATATTCCGCCATTGGAACAATGTTAAGTGAAAGATGAAAACAATGGACACCATAAGACCAGATTTCCATTGAAGGCTCTTTGTCGCGTCAAACCAATAAAAGTTACAAGGCATTTAATTGTTATCTTACGACGCGGTCAACTGTCTAAGGCTAAGTGTTTTACTGGCAGTTTTTTGTGAAAGTAATAAAACTCATTAGAATTGAAAGCACCTTTTCCTATACAATTTCGTTGCGGACGTGTGTTAATTTGAAATGTTCAAACTTTGATGATTAATTCTCCAAAATCACACTTTCTTCCCTGGGAGCAAGGAGATAGAAAACAATTTTCTTTTTCGTAGACAGTCTAATGCATGTATGTATATAAATTCATAACAAAAGAAATTAAATTGTCAATAGTTCGTGTGTGAAAAAGGTACGTGCACCATTTACCTCAAGAAATAAATTCTTTCTTAATTCCATTTAGACTTTGCACAAAAGTGATTGTAAAAAGGAATAAGGAGTAAAATGACGAATGTTGCAAAAAATTATTTAGCCTCCTCATTGTCATTAAAATTTACCTCGAACCTAGGGTAAAAAAAAAATACATCCAAAGAAATCTAGGCCGAGCTTCTCTTCCATTTTGGATTGTGCTTCTTTAAATTTTTCCTACAAATTGTAGGCACGGGACCTACATCTGTGTACGCATCTGCAAGGTAGATGAGTTTTACTGAGGAGTTTTCATAGCATGGAACTCGTCTTCTTAAACAAACACCCTACAAAATACCTTTAAGAAATTTTGTATATTGGCTTATCTTGACTCACAATAGATTGGTATAGAAAATTTAGAAAAATTGGAAAAAAGGCAATAATTTAACACGTAAGATCTATAAAGTGATGCAACGTTATACGTCGATTGACTTCATTCAATTCAATTCAATTCAATTTAGTAAAATTTTGAAAATTGGATTAACATCGAACAAATTTAAAAAAAAAAAAAAAAAAATTTGGAACATATTAAACCATAACTCAAAAGCCGTTAAAGATATCATATTCAAACTTTGCGCGGAAGCTGTCCTTGCTATTATATGTACACCTGGTGGTCGTTCTCCGATTTTGCTAATTTTTATTAAGCAGACATATAGTAATAGCAGTGACGTTTCTGCCAAATTTCATCATGATATCTTCAACGACTGCCAAATTACAGCTTGCAAAACTTCTAAATTACCTTCTTTTAAAAGTGGGCAGTGCCACGGCCAGTGTCCAAAATGTTACTAGTTTTCTATTCTGCGTCATAAGTTCAACTCACCTACCAAGTTTCATCGCTTAATCCGTATTTGGTAATGAATTATCGCACTTTTTCGATTTTTCGAAATTTTCGATATCGAAAAAATGGGCGTGGTTATTGTCCGATATCGTTCATTTTAAATAGCGATCTGAGATGAGTGTCCAGGAACCTACATACCAAATTTCATCAAGATACCTCAAAATTTACTCAAGTTATCGTGTTAACGGACAGACGGACGGACGGACGGCCGGACGGACGGACATAGCTCAATCGAATTTTTTTTCGATACTGATGATTTTGATATATGGAAGTCTATATCTATCTCGATTCCTTTATACCTGTACAACCAACCGTTATCCAATCAAAGTTAATATACTCTGTGAGCTCTGCTCAACTGAGTATAAAAACACAGCAGGTCATCAGTGATATCCACAACCAGGCGTCGGGCCTCTATGCCCGGAATTGCCCGGCGAATCCAGTTCTTAAAGAAAACAACCCAACCTTGTCCAAGGGGGAGGGGGATGGATACTAAATCCACCTAAACTCATCCGCTTGTAGAAATGTGGTATGAATACGACATTCCGGCATTGTGCAGGATTCTAGTAAAAATACGGTCCTTTGCAATTTAGGGAAAGCATATCCTCAGTACAGTTGCTAAATGCCATTGAGGCTTTTCTCTTCGCCAAAGTTGATTGGCCTTCCGGCGAATTCAACAAAGATCCCAATTTGGATACTAGGATTTGTCCATACTCCATCATACCTCTTTGAAATCTTGGGTTGAGTAGATATTTTCCTAATGCATGTGAAACTTGAACTTTTCTGTTATTTGGAGTTAGCACAGTCATCATGAAAAAGAAATTACTGTTAAGAAAGAAAGAAAAAGGAACTACCAGTACGTGCTTATCTTCGGTGCTTATATACCACTGTCCTATGTCAAGTCTTTCGCAATTTTTTGTTCCTTCGATTTCTAGTTTTCTATGTGTTCATTAAAATACCGCGATATTTTCTTCTACGGTTGCCTTCTAAAAACAATATTTGTTTTTCTCCATACCTTTTCATTTTCGACATTCATTCGCACCTTTTTTTTTCTTTAGCAAACCACTCAAAAAATTCCAATTTTCATTTGATGCCCAAAGTCTGATTGCTGTAATGCTTAATTGATGTTTTCAACGATGAGCGTGTTCAAACGGTTTTTTATTTTTATTTTTATTTTTTTTGTTATTAAATGGATTTAAATGAATTGATCAATCAAGTTTCATCTAATTTTCCAATGTATGAGTGAACTATTGTATACTCCGCTGCACTTGTTGAAAAGGCATTAAAATTATTCGCTTAACTGAGACTTCTGGTGGAATGAAAGAAGATATGTAAACTAGATAGATTGATAACCACGCCCATTTTTGGATATCGCAAATTTCGAAAAATGGAAAAAATGTGATAATTCCTTACAAAAGAACGATGAAGTTATGTAACTTGATATGTGAATTAACTTTATGACGAAAATTTAATTCTTGGAAAATAGGCGAGGCAGTGTCTACATTTATATAGAAAAAATATAAAGAAGATTGAAGAAATAATGTTGAAATTTTATTTAAAATCGCTTAAAAAATATTTTTAAAGTTCCATTGTATCAAAAATTTCAAATGGGCGAAATTGGCTGGAAGCTACGCCCATTTTTTATAGCCAGCCATCTGTCTGTCCTTCCGACCGAGCTGACTTGAACCCAAAGTTTAGTGGTATTGAAAATGATCGTAATGAAGTTATACCAAGCCCACTTTTTTGAAGAAGAAAATCTTCAAGTTGCAAGTCATAAATCAAAAGTCATTGTAAATATCATTTTGATATTTGGCAAGAAGGTTGTCTATATGGTCTTGTGAAAATTAACAACATCGGTTTGACGACCACGCCTCTTTAATATTTTTTTCGTTTAAGCCTAATATTAAAGAAAAATTAAAAATTTTACGGTATATAACTAAATTATACTGACATTTCACCTCAGAAGTGATATGATGAGGCAAAGTACGAATATTAAAAGGATTTGTTTTAAATGGGCGTATTCCCGCCTCTTTTAGTTAATGTCTATATAGCACTACCAATGCCTTGAGTTGAAAAATGAATTCTTATTAAATTTGGTGAAAGCATTGTTTTAACAACAATAGCGGCCTCCCTCTGTCCTTTCGACCATTTGCTAACACAATAACTTGAGAAAATTAATTAAAAATCTTCACCAAATTTGGTAGACGAGCTTATTTGAACTGTAAATATGTTGGTATTGAAATTGGTCCAAAGCAGATTATAAACACGCCCGCTTTTGTGATATCGAAAATTGCGTAAAATGGTCAATGCATTACAAAATACTGCTAAAGAGATGAAGTTGATAAACTTAATAGCGCAAAATAAAAGTTGAGTATAATTTTGAAAATGGTCGTGGCACCGCAAACATAGAGAAAAGGGAATTTGAAAGCCTTTACAAGCCGCAAATCAGTCTGCGTAAGATTACACTGGCTGATCTGGACCACACATAGACTGAATGAATCCATAGTGCTACCAGAAGTTCGCTTAACGACCAAACTGAAAAACTTTATTAGGGTTTTTATGTATGTATGTATGTATTTATTTGAAAATTTGTTCCTAGCACAACAATTTTGACAAATTATTTAACAGTGCTAGTCATGAATAGCATGAGCTATAAAAATTGAACATTTATAATAATAAATTAGATTAATCAAATTAAATTAAATACAACGGACAATACTGAAATATTTATGTATGTAAATGTAAATCTTAAAACTAAAGAAAAGTAGTTAATAAATATTAAAAGACAACCTTTGGCTGGTTATAGATTGAATAGTATTTAACAAATAAAGAAAGAAGACACAGAGAAAGGAAAAGGACTTAGAAATGAACATTTTAACAACAACAATTTGAGATCCAGTTTAAGAGTCGTTAAAAAATGATGTTAGCTCTTTTCTGAAGTGCAGAGCACTACTTAAGAGTCGAAGACTGGTAGGTAGCGAGTTCCAAAGACGTATTGCAGTAACAAAGAATTGGCGCTCAGAGGTTAGCGAGCGGTATCTGATGTGCTTAAGAAGAAGCACCGATCTTGATGATTGCAGAAAAATAAGCTTACGATATAGATAGTCAGGTTCCTTCGTGTGTATCAATTTATGGAGGAAGGACAGTGTTTTGACTTTTAAAAGATTTTCGAAAGAAATGTTTAGCAACCTTTCAGCATGTTGAGATACGTGGTCAAATCTTTTCAACCCAGAAACATATCTAGCAATGTTGTTGTAAACAACATTTAGTTTGTTCTTGCACAGATAGTCACAGTTTGAGTAAATCACACAACCATGGAGTAGCGTAGGTATTAAGTACGCTTTAGCCAGAAGTAGTCTTATGTGCAAAAGCGTGAAATACTGTGTTAACCATAGTGTACGAAGCATTCCATACACTTTCCCAACCGTTCTAAAAATATGGTCTTTCCATGTCAATGTTTTGTTAAAAATTACACCTAAGTTTTTCGCCGTATCTACGTATTCTATAACGGAATTGTCGAACACTACATTCTCTAAATCATTAGTGGGAAAAGACCTTCTATGAATAACAATACATTTTGACTTATTCGGGTTTATACATAAGCCATTCATAGCAGCCCATGCAAATATTTGATTCAAATCGTGGTTTAAGTTACTTATGCACAAGCTAGTTTGATCACGAGGACAACACGTAAATAACTGCACATCATCAGCGTAGATATGAACATTACAATACTTAAGGACATCGGGTAAGTCATTGATGTACAGAACAAATAACAGAGGACCCAGGATAGAGCCTTGAGGGACGCCTCTTAAGACATGAAGGAAGTCAGACTTTTCACCATCTATACATACTGCTTGAGTCCTATCGCCGAGATATGATCTTATAAGGGCAACTGCATGACCAGAGAAGTTAAATAGGTTTTCCAGCTTCCTACAGAGCAGAGTGTGGTCTACAGAATCGAAAGCTTTGGAGTGGTCAAGAAGTGTTAAGAAGGCAATGTAACTTTCATCCACTCGCTCACGAATTTCTTCTGTCACAGATAATAGTGCCGTTGTACAGCTCCGCTTTGACCTGAAACCGGACTGACTATCTGACAGGAGCTTGTATTCATGTACATATGATACGATTTGCCCATGTAGAATACGTTCAACGACCTTAGAGAGGAAAGGGAGTATGGCTATTGGTCGATACTCATTATTTTGTTTACGGATTGGAATAACTTTTGCAGCTTTCCAGTATATTGGGAAGACACCGGTCGTCAAAATTGAGTTGACCAAGTAAGTAATGTGGGGAAGGATTTTGGGAAGAATGACTTTTAAAAACTTTGAACATATACCATCAAGCCCCATTGCGTTAGACTTCACAGAAAGTATGGCTTGGACAACATCAAAATTATCGACACAAACAAACTCGAAAGGGCTAGTGTCAACATTAACACGCACGGAGTAGTTATCAATACACACATTGTCGGCTGAGTTTGGTAGTCTTACAAAAGTATTATTTATTTCGTTGATGTCGACATCAGGGGGATGAAACAGGTCACTTTTGGGCTTACCAATTCCTATTTGTTTGATTTTGTTCCACTTTTCTTTTGTATTCAAAGCAGAACTAAACTTATACTTAAAATAATTTGCCTTGGCCAGCCTTATGGCTTTGTTTGCAATAAGCCGAGCTGTTTTAAAGCAGCTATGCGCTTCGACTGTTTTGTACCTTTTCCACCGTGAGTAGGCTTGGTTACGAAGGTGGATAAGGTGTTTTAATGTAGCATTGAAACAAGGGCTATTCTTGTATTTAGGTGTTTTTATTTTTAGTGGAACGTGATCATCGAATAACTTATTTATATTATCCTGCAGAAACTTTGTCTGGTCATCAACCGATGTTAACGTGCGAATCAAGCTCCATTCAACCGACTCAACGGACACAGCAAGGGAATAATAATCTATATTTCTATAATCGAGATACGCGAACGAACTTGGCCTACATGATGTTTGGAAGTTGTAGTTTAGGAATATCAGGTCGTGTTTTGAGAAGCAGGAGGCGGATAGTTGCGTGTAGTGAATCATTTTATGAAGATCATTGACAAAATATAAATCTAATAGAGAAGAGTTAGTATTTATGAAATGCGTTGGTATAGCACAGTTTGTGGGAAAAAGTCCCAGAGATTCCATGCTTTGTTTTAAAGTGGCATCCACCAGTAGGTTACTATTAAAATCTCCAGCGATGATAATATTGTCATAGTCTAATAGTAACGATTGAAGAAATTCAATAAACGCGGAAAAATCTACTAGTCGATTCGGTCTATATGCACAGCCGATAAGAAGCCTATTATTATTATCAGAAAACATATGAACAAACACATATTCCACAGGATCACCTGGACTAGAACAACAACACAATTTACAGGACATACTACTTTTTACATATATCGCAACACCACCACCATGACCACTTCTATCAACTCTGAAAAGTTGGTAGCCATTTATCTTCACCATATCATTTCTATGAAACGAAGAAAACCATGTTTCTGAAACACATATGACATCAATATCGGAGCCTTCTGACAGAAACCTCAACTCGTCAAGCTTTTTATAAAGGCTTTGCGCATTGATATGAATAACTTTCAGGCCGTTTGCTTTTTTGCTGACTATGCGCAACAAAGTAGATAGACAGTCTTTGGAACTCGGGGATCGATCTGAATTAAAATTGTTTACGACCACGCCCACCCTTTAAAAAACAAAAATTGCTTATAGTTTCACTCATCACAATTTTATGACAACTAACTGCATTTCCATAATAGATATGTTTTTGCGAAGGACGACAGAATAAAAGAGTTTCAAATAGTCCTGGGTTCCCCTTTGAGTTAGTCACCGCTATTACGTCACGTTAATGCATTATAGGGATTTACTAAGACAATGTATTGATGTTGATGTGTTATCTATAATTTCATAGAAAAACTAAGTTCCTTATATTTTTGACAATTGTTTGTTTACAATTTCTTCTTCGTTTATTTATTTTGTTTAGTCAAAAATTTGTGGATCTAAAATTTAAAACCCTTTAATTAATTTTTTATGGGACAGTGAAACTTCGAGTTATGACGAATGCAAGGAGATGTTACTATTCCAAAGAAATAGAAGCGCCAAAGGTCTGGCATTTTCAATTTGCCACATAGGAAGTAGGTACAATAATTGCTGATTTCCATTAGTGCACAATTCTCCATTCCGGGCAAAATATAAACCTTCAGCATCCCTGAATGGTCTTGCGAGAGCATTTAATTTAGTTCCAATACCTTGCTATTGGAACTTAAAATACATTGGAACTGCCCCCCTGCTAAACGCCTTGACAAGCGTTTGGTTATTTTCCAATTCTGCAAAAAGCTGTGTGAATTGACTGTTGTTGGTTATCTTGGCCGATTTCTGAAATTCAACTAAAAATAAATAAATAAAGTATATTTTTAAGAATAAATAAAGCTTATTTTACTAATTTTGAAAAGCCGAATTTTGTATTGCCAGCGCATCACTAAAGACAACAACAGTTATCGAATTTGACAACGTCGATACCATTTAAACAGCATCGACATTATTTTTCTCACTAGTGACAACCGTAATATGGGTACACACCTTCACACAACTTTTAATGTCGAACAAAACTCGTTAAATTTCAACGAAAAATCAAATCAGTGCCTTTTTAACCTTAACTCTTCTATAGCCTCTTACAGTGGAAGATGTTTGCGTATGTGTAAGTACTTAGTATATTTCACGTTTCGTATCATTTAATGTTGACACATTTCTTTAGAATGTACCCTTAATGTGAGAACACACAGCTGAATATATATTGTTTAGCTTCAACCGAATTCAGACTTTATTACTTGTTATACCCAGCTGAGCAGAGCGCACAGAGTATATTAACTTTGTTCGCATAACGGTACCCCGTAACGGCATAAACTAATCGAGATAGATATAGGCTTCTTATATCAAAATGATCTGGGCGAAAAAAGAAATTCATTTAGCCAAAGTCAAATTTTAACAAAAATTTTATATTTTTACAGTATATAAGTAAATTATGTCAACATTCAACTCCAGTAATTATATGGTGCAGCAAAATACAAAAATAAGCGGAAATTTCAAAATGGGCGTGGCTCCGCCTTTTTTCATTTAATTTGTCTAGCATACTTTTAATGCCATAAGTCGAACAACAATTTGAAATTTTGTAGGGGCATTGCTTCTATGATGGTAACTGTTTTCTATGAAAATGGGCGAAATCGGTTGAAGCCACGATGAAAGATGGTGACTGGTTTGGTTTGTTGACGCAAAGTATACATAACTTTGGAAAAAACTTTTTAAAATGGGTGTGACACTTACCATATTAATTAGAGGAAATTGTAAAAGTTCTGCGGGGCGAAATCAAAAGCCCTTGGAATCATGACAGAAATACTATTCGTGGTATTGTATATATAAATAAATTAGCGGTACCCGTTAAATGATGTTCTGGGTCACCCTTGTCCACATTTTGGTCGATATCTCGAAAACGCCTTCACATATACGACTAGGGACCACTCCCTTTTAAAACCCTCATTAATACCTTGAATTTGATACCCATATCGTACAAACACATTCTGGGGTCACCTCTGGTCCACCTTTATGACGATAACTCGAAAAGGCGTCCACCTATAAAACTAAGGACCGCTCCCTTTTAAAATACTCATTACCACCTTTTATTTGATACCCATATCGTACAAACACATTCCAGAGTCCCCATTGGTCCACCTTTATGGCGATATCCCGAAATGGCGTTCTCCCTTTAGAACTATGGCCCACTCCCTCTTAAAATACTCTTTAGTACCTTCCATTTGATACCCATGTCATACAAACACATTCGAGGGTTACCCTAGGTTCATTTTCCTAAATGGTGATTTTCCCTTATTTTGTCTCCAAAGCCCACAGCTGAGTATGTAATGTTCGGTTACACCCGCACTTAGCATTCCTTATTTGTTTTTAATTGCTTTTTAATTGTCGTTGATTTTATATTAGCCCAATGGCTTTTGAGCGTGCGCTTTTAATTTTCTTATCCTTTTCGTTTTGCAAAACAATAAAGCGCTTCAACTCGAACAATCAGAAGTCCTACTTAATGGACAATTTTGATTTATGTACCATTTTCCATCAAAGCGTTTTGTGCTTTATGGCCTTGCAAGTGCTTTATCGTGATTGACGTGAAGATAAGGAGAAAGCACGGTATGTCATGTAGTTCATTCTTGTATTTTCTTTCGTTGGTCCTGTGAAGTGCTGCTGCTCAGGTGGGTATGGAAAATTGAGAATTGAGTATACATACGTGAATCACGTGGATGACGTAAATGTTTTCTTGGGATAGTGCAATTATCGTGATTTGTGCGTATTAAAAGCTATAAATAAAGTGTCCAGCAAAATTCGGTTGGTTTCTATTGTCTTGTTACAAATTGCAATTAAATCCAACTAAACTTTTTCACACACTCATATATTCCTCAAGTAGATTTTTAATAAAGTAGACAATTTTACTCCAAGCATAAGAAACGTTGTTGAGATTTATATATGATCTAAGTTAGAATAGCAGCCAAGGTTAAGTTAGGTTGAACTGGCCGGTCCATGAGGACCTCACATAGACTGATTGAGTCCGTAGTGTTACCAGAAGTTTGTTTTAATGACCAAACTGAAAAACCCTATCAAAAACCAGGACCTATATTATAAAATAACTCCGTCCTCTTGGCAAATACTAGAAGCCTCCTAGGACTTAAGTCACTTGCTGCTTCTAGATCTGACAGCTGTATCACTCCTATAGCTGGAGTCTTAGCCTGGCAAGTGCAGGGCACGAGCACAGAACGTGCTCGATCGTTTCCTCCTCCAACCCGCACTTCCTACATCTGCTATCACCGACCAAGCCTAATTTAAAGGCATGTGACGCCAGAAGGCAGTGTCCAGTCAGAATACCCGTCATGAGTCTACAGTCCTCTCTTTTTAATGATAGAATTAACTTTGTTGTAAGACCTACACATAATTTCGACACTTTACAGCCCCGCGCTTGAACCCACATCTTTCGCGCTTGGTCGATCATGTGCACCTCTCGCCTTCGCTTAATCTCGCCAGTCTAATTGGGATGCCTACGGAACAAGCTTCAAGAGATGCGCCCTTTTTAGCTAGTTCGTCCGCTTTTTCATTCCCGTTTATTCCCATATGCCCCGGGACCCAATATAGATTTATGCTTCTCCCTGTCCCGATTCTCTCCAGAGACTGCTCACACTCTAACACGCATTTAGATGCTGTACTATGCGAGATTATTGCCTTAGTTGCTGCTTGACTGTAATATAAAAGTTTACACGGTTGCAGCTTAAGCTATTCTTTTCCAGGGTTTCTACTGCTTTGGTTACTGCTAATATTTTCGCTTGGAAAACGTTACAGTAATCCGGCAGCCTGTAGGATCTGCTTATTTCCGTATCAGAACAGTATACCGAAGACCCTACTCCTTCCACTACTTTGGAACCATCAGTGTACACATGTATAGCTTCATCCGCCATTTGCGCACCCTTGCGCCGACCGTCCACCTCTATTGTGGCCTTAAGATCTCCCTCGAAGCGCAGATAGGGAATCAAGCTGCCCCGATGCACCGAGCCTGGTTGCAGTTGTTAATGCTATGTTCTTTGCTAAAAGGTATACAGGTGGAATGTGCAGAATGGCACACAGTGCAGCCTTCGGGGTTGTTTTCAGGGCTCCCGTAATGCTAAGCATCGATAGTCTGCATACCCCCTCTAATTTTTTGAGATATGTGATTTTTTGTGTGGCTTTCCACCAAACAAGAACTCCATAGTATAGAACAGGGCTTAAAATCGCTGTAAAAACCCAATGAAAAAAAGAGGGTGGGAAGCCCCACGTACACCCCAGCATTCTTTTACATGCATAGAGTGCCGCTGAGGCCTTCTTCACCCTCTCCTCCACGTTGAGCTTCCATGACAGCTTACTGTCTAGGATGATTCCTAGATATTTTGTGTAAGGTTTCTCCTGTAAGGTCACCCCTACTAACTTAGGCCTGGTCCAATTTGGGATCTTGTGCCTCTTTGTAAACAAGACCATATCCGTCTTCTCCGCATTGACTTTCAACCCGACATTAGATGCCCAGATATGTATATCCCGAAGCGCCCGATCCACCAAAGAACTAATTTTTTGTGTTTTGTAATGCATGGCCGATGGAAGGCAATTGAATCTTGGAGCATATATTTTTGTGGTTTATAGTTATAATGGGCTCACAGGAACCCTACGATAACCTCACAGGATTTAGGCAATAAGTCAGTGATGTGGACATACTGCTCAGTTCCAACCGAAGTTTGAAGGTGATTTTCAAAGTGCAAGTAAAACAGCCTTTTTCGATTATCTTTTCTACTGCATACTATCTTAGCTACGTAGAGAAGCGAGCGTGTATTTGCTGGCGCAAGATCGAGTATCCACGTCTAGAACATTGATGCTTTGACCTGTCGGTTTCGATTTTGATTACATATTACCTAACGTTCTTTTACCAGGAGATTTTTTTTTTTGCAGTAGCTGTGAAGTCGAACAACCTTAACACGCTGAGGTACGTTACATAGGTCACTTCCTCTGGCGGCATTTATCACATATATATTTTATGTTGAAGGATTCACCATTGATTCCTACACAGATGAAAGCACTAAATGGAAATGTGTCAGGACTCTTGACATACAGCTTCTGATGATAATTTAGTAAAAAAACCTGTTCATTTTAAAAGACAACTGCTTGAGATAGCCTCTAGGGAAGTAAGTACGCGGACATCTTTAAAAGCAATATGAAGTGATTCGACTTTTCAAAACGCAAACGATATGGATCAACTTTGATCACAACCGATTAAACCGATTAAAGCGAAGTATATACTGCATGCAACGTGCCTAATATGAAAACTACCGTCTTTTAAGTTGTTATGTTGAGCCGACGCCTCTCAGACATTTATTTCCATGGTCCAACTATGTTGAAACGGTGAGTTCACTTAGACATTCATTATAACATTTGGATGATAATTCACGAAGGATTTTGCCCAGCCCAAATTCATTCCTGCTGATTGTTTCCATGCCTTGTCCGGTCAAATACATCGGAATCAGAATGCCACCTTAATATTCATGACGGCCCGGCAGCTGTTCATTTCCTTGCCATTGTTCGATTTATTCGAGGTATAAGCGTTCAAAAGATTGTACTTAAAATATTTACCACGTTTCAAGAAGTTAATTACAAAGGCATTGCTTTTCTTCCTTTCAATGTGAGTGGGTTTTTTCGTAATGGGTACAAAGTCTTGGGATTGTTCGGTAACTACATATTTATACAGTTTGCATCAACCTGTTATCTATCGCAACTCTACCTTAAAGTATCAAAATATTGAGAAGAATTATTGAATTTGGTTGAAATATATTCGGCGTTTAGGTTTGACTGCCACATATCCGGATAAGTTAAAAGCGCTGAAGTAATACGTTTAAATTAGACAAAGGAACTTTAACAGATTACCTAAAACACATAAATATATATCGGAAATCCTTTGTGATATGTCTGACAATAATGTATTGCCAGAGCGTGAAAATGGTGGTACACTTGTTTGGAAAACACTTGTTTCGAAAAACACTTCTGTGGAAAAACATTTCTTTGGAAAAGCACTTCTTTGGAAAAGCACTTGTCAAATAGTACCTGTTGGAGAAAAGTAACTACGCAATATTGTAAAGTAAAATTATAGTGAGCTAGGAAAAGTGAATAGCAAGCTTTGAAAACCAAAATGTGTTTTCTGACAGTTTCTAAATCAAAAGTGCGTTGACGAGTTGTACACGCGGAGAATAATGAAAAGTGTAACCATCGGCGCATCGCTACATATCAGAAGAGGAAAATAATTACTATGGAAGATTCAACATACATATTGTAGCGATTTTACTTGCAAATCCTCTTATTTGCAATCCTCTGCTAAGTTCGAATCACTAAACTGTTGAATAAATAACTCCAATTTGTAATAATGCAGAATGGCCTTTATTAAAGTACTTCACAATAACACTTATACTTTGCAACGAATAACTTGCTTAACAACCAACCAAACTGATTGATAGTTCAAATGAAACTCTACTATTCAAAATAATACTGCTATTGCTCGCTAGATATCGTCTTAATATAAACTGATTGACAACTGAAATCAAACTGAATTCCAGCGCCTCTACATCTGCGCCTTTTTATACTCTCTGGTTTCCTCGTTCGCATCTTCTAGAATTTACTAGCATTGTCCATGAGCTCTCAAACTTCTCAGCTGTAACTACAATTGCACAATTTTATAGTTTTTCTCATTGCAGACTTATAGGAGTATCTCAGATATATGCATGTGTTAGTGCATTGACTCTCCGCTGCTCGTATACGTACATGGTACATATATTTAGACGCAGTTATTGTTTCGTTTATGTAGATACATAATGATTGAATTATTGATGTGCATTCACGTCACTGCTTAGCATCGGCTTAGAGAAGGCAGCACTCCTTAGTTTTGCTAATATTCGTAACAATATCTAATTTATTGTAGACAATTCCTTCAGAATTTTTGTAGCGTTAGTTAAAATAGCTTTTTTATTTTTAATATAAAATACAGAGACCATCTGAAGATGCTAAGGAAAGTGCAAGGTCACGAACAATAGTTAGGTGGCAAGAACGGTGAGAAGAATCGAGAAAAGGGCGCTGGACCTTCATGCTAGTTCGGAATATAGCGGAATGGTATGAGCGAAAACACGGCGAACTAAATTAACACTTTACACAGATATTGAGCAGGTGCGGCGGCTTCAAGGAATATCTACATAAGCGTGGGATAGAGGAGGATCCTTTCTGTCCACACTGTGCCTCCGAAATGGAAGCCCGGAACATGTAATGTTATACTCGTTTAGACGGCGAAAGACTCTGTACACAGAGTTTTTGGTAAGGAGCCTTCCATTAGGAATTTATTTCCCCGAATGTGCAGACAAGTAGACTGTTGGACTGCCGTGAGCAAGATGGCCCTTATAGTTTTGACGAAATTGATGCATGCTAAAAGGGAGCGCAGAGAAATGCGCATACGACTAGTGAAGACTAAATCGCCTTTACCCCTCGTGACGTTATTCCTAACGGCTGTCGCACGTGGTGCGGACACATGAAGAGGATAAGCCTAGTTTCATTGGGCCACTTGAGGGTAGTGCGCTACCTCTAGGTCCAATAAAAAAATACATACAGGTAAATGTATACTGAATAGAAAATTTAAAAAAAATTTTAAGATCAGCAGTCTCGTTGCCCATTAAGACCCAAAACGTGAGTAAAATTAGCAAGGTTGGAAAAAGGCGGCGAATGCGTATATGGGTTTTAGCCCAAATTTATCAAACGCCATGCGACTATGAAAGTACTGCACCGTTAGCCCAACAGATGAACAGCCTAGTGCGCAACCCATCTCTACAATAGTCCCACAGATATAAGTAGCATTACTTAGACGGTAGGAGTGGTAGGAGTTAAGGTGCACGTTATAGTCCCCTACTTTGAGGCTTTCGAAGCCTTCTTCAGAGAAAAAATGGGTGCGCGTATTTATGTAGAGGATTTACTTCTTTGCCATCATTTAAAAGTAGTTTCTAATTGCATGCAAATAATTACAATAAATAATAAGAGGACGGGAAAACGATTGTCAATCAAGTTCAGTTTAAATTTGAATTATAAATAAATAAATATTTATTTGCT
Source organism: Eurosta solidaginis (assembly GCF_040869045.1). Lineage (NCBI taxonomy): Eukaryota > Metazoa > Arthropoda > Insecta > Diptera > Tephritidae > Eurosta > Eurosta solidaginis. The sequence goes on along the minus strand of NC_090323.1, from coordinate 201,100,571 downwards.
TCCATTAAGTATAGCGCGAATTCGCAAGTTAATCGAATATTATTTTTGAATTATGTCCACTGTCGTAGCATATTCCAGTAATGACTGAACCGGAACTTCAGTTATCAGTATCAGTATATATCAAATTTCAGGCAAATCAAACCATAAATGGAGTTTGTTGGAATATATTAGTCCCTGGTCCAGTTTTCGCAAAGAAATTTCTAGCAAATCGCACTATAAACTGTTTCGTGTTAAATAGCTCGGCACTTGATCCACTTCCCGAAATAAAAAGTTTCTCAAATATTATCTTTGGCAAAAAGGTACCCCTGTACCAAATTTCAAGATTATGAATTCCATAGGATTATTTAAAATAGGTCGGCCTTGGCCCACTTTACGGACCAAATTGTGAATATAAAGAATTCTCAAACCCCCTTGAACACACCCAAAAAATTTTATTAAAATCGAACAAGATAGGAGGAGTTCAGTGACAAACACACGCACAAAAGAAATATATATACATATATGATAAATTAAATCTTCTTATGCCCGGTTATTCAATATGAGTTCAAACTCCAGTTAAAGTTGATTAGAGTTTAACCTTGCCACTTGGGCCGGTTAAGCTGAGATGAGCAGGAAAATTTTATGCTATCGAACAAAAAGACAAGGTTAAACTCTAGCCAACTTTAAATAAAGTTTAAACTCGCACTGAAAAACCAGGCATTAATGCACAAATACTTGTATACACATATGTACATACATTCATACAAACATACCAAAAATAGAGCTTGCAGACACCTTGTGGAATGGGGAAAGGGATACGATAGGAATCTCTTAGTGATTCCCAAAGTCGTTCGAGTTGTTGGGAAGAGATTCATCTTTATTTTCTAATCCCATTAATTTGTTTTAAGTAAGTGCAAAAAAATTACGATTAGTATTTGTGAAGAAAATTAAACTTACCCTGTAATCACTTTGTACTCACTTGTTAAAATTTCGCAAAACTTAGTTTATTAAAAAACAAACAAGCAATTTAATACCTTAAAACTCCCTGTGAATAGAGTTGCAAAAACAAATATATGGCTGCGTTTATACCCACACAGAGCGGGCAAAATCAAATCCACACAATCATAGACCTGCATAAGTGGTACACGTACAACAAAAAAAAAAAATAAAATAAAAACACATGCTGATATAATTTATTTAGTATTTTGCAGTAAATTGCCCTTATTGTTTTTTCCATCACTGTAAGTATTTGCACAACTGAATTGATATATTAATTTCAGAACGCTTATGTGATATGTCTACAATAACTGTATTTTTAAGGAACAAATATAGGAAAATACAAAGGGTATACTCAATTAGCTCTATCTGTTTTCAAACTGCTAATTAGTTCTATTGTATTACTTAATTTGTTCTATCTGTTTTCAAACTGCTAACTAGTTCTATTGTATTCTCCCGTCACAAAACCATAGAAGCGGGCAGTGCACTAAATTTTGAGCAACAACACTGCTTGAAACTAAGTGGGTTGACGTAATCAAGATCTTGTATTAAGTATTAATGCGACGTTAATTTGCTACCAATTTAAACGTCCGTTCATCTTTAACGTATTCGTTAAATTTAATGAGCCTAAGACGGCATCTGTAGGAATATAGAAATTGAGTCAGGCGCTCGATTTACAAAAAATATGGCAGTTTGTTGTTTTAAACTTATTTTGAAAATTATATTTAACTTTCAAGTTCTATATTATTTAACAGCGTGTATTTATACTCAGTTGAGCAGAGCTCACAGAGTATATTAAGTTTGATTGGATAACGGTTGGGTGTACATATATAAAGGAATCGAGACAGATATAGACTTCCATATATCAAAATAATCAGGATCGAAAAAAAATTTGATTGAGCCATGTCCGTCCGTCCGTCCGTCCGTTAACACGATAACTTGAGTAAATTTTGAGGTATCTTGATGAAATTTGGTATGTAGGTGCCTGAGCACTCATCTCAGATCGCTATTTAAAATGAACGATATCGGACTATAACCACGCCCACTTTTTCGATATCGAAAATTTCGAAAAACCGAAAAAGTGCGAAAATTCATTACAAAAGACAGATAAAGCGACGAAACTTGGTAGATGAGTTGAACTTATGACGCAGAATAGAAAATTAGTAAAATTTTGGACAATGGGCGTGGCACCGCCCACTTTTAAAAGAAGGTAATTTTAAACTTTTGCAAGCTGTAATTTGGCAGTCGTTGAAGATATCACGCTGAAATTTGGCAGACACGTTACTCCTATTACTATATGTACGCTTAATAAAAATTAGCAAAATCGGATAAGGACCACGCCCACTTTTAAAAAAAATTTTTTTTAAAGTAAAATTTTAACAAAAAATTTAATATCTTTACAGTATATAAGTAAATTATGTCAACATTCAACTCCAGTAATGATGTGGTGCAACAAAATACAAAAATAATAGAAAATTTCAAAATGGGAGTGGCTCCGCCCTTTTTCATTTAATTTGTCTAGGATACTTTTAACGCCATAAGTCGAACAAAAATTAACCAATCCTTTTGAAATTTGGTAGGGGCATAGATTTTATGGCGTTAGCTGTTTTCTGTGAAAATGGGCGGAATCGGTTGATGCCACGCCCAGTTTTTATACACAGTCGTCCGTCTGTCCTTCCGCATGGCCGTTAACACGATAACTTGAGCAAAAATCGACATATCTTTAATGAACTTAGTTCACGTGCTTACTTGAACTCACTTTATCTTGGTGTGAAAAATGAACGAAATCCGACTATGACCACGCCCACTTTTTCGATATCGAAAATTACGAAAAATGAAAGAAATGCCATAATTCTTTACCAAATACGAAAAAAGGGATGAAACATGGTAAGGTAATTGGATTGTTTTATTAACGCAAAATATAACTTTAGAAAAAACTTTGTAAAATGGTTGTGACACCTACCATATTAAGTAGAAGAAAATGAACAAGTTCTGCAGGGCGAAATAAAAAACCCTTAAAATCTTGGCAGGTATTACATATATAAATAAATTAGCGGTATCCAACAGATAATGTTCTGGGTCACCCTGGTCCACATTTTGGTCGATATCTGGAAAACACCTTCACATATACAAATACCACCACTCCCTTTTAAAACTCTGATTAATGCCTTTAATTTGATACCCATATCGTACAAACATATTCTAGAGTCACCCCTGGTCCACCTTTATGGCGATATCTCTAAAAGGCGTCCACCTATAGAACTAAGCCCCACTCCCTTTTAAAATACTCATTAACACCTTTCGTTTGATGCCCGTATTGTACAAACAAATTCTAGGGTCACCTCTGGTCCACCTTTATGGCGATATCTCGAAACGGCGTCCACCTATAGGACTAAGGCCCACTCCCTTTTAAAATACTCATTAACACCTTTCGTTTGATGCCCATATTGTACAAACAAATTCTAGGGTCACCCCTGGTCCACCTTTATGGCGATATCTCGAAACGGCGTCCATCTATGGAAATAAGGATTACTCCCTTTTAAAATACTCATTAACACCTTTCATTTGATACCCATATCGTACAAACACATTCTAGAGTCAAACCTGATCCACCTTTATGGCTATATCCCTAAATGGCGTCCACCTATAGAACTATGGCCCACTCCCTCATAAAATACTCTTTAATGCCTTTCATTTGATACGCATGTCGTACAAACACATTTCAGGGTTTCCCTCGGTTCATTTTCCTACATGGTTATTTTCCCTTATGTTGTCACCATAGCTCTCAATTGAGTATGTAATGTTCGGTTACACCCGAACTTAATCTTCCTTACTTGTTTGGTTTTTTTTTAACTATATTTGAATGTTTGTAGCTCTCCTTTGCGGGCCTAGTTACGCTACCGACTGTCAGTTATCCAAAGATCTTAGGGGTAAAATTCGGTAACAATTTCACCTTCAAGGAATATGCCATCGAAGTTGTATCTAAAGTACAACGCCGCACCAAATCCTTAAGTTGCTTGCCGGGAGTACTTGGAAAAAAGAAACGTTGCTAGCCACGATGATACAATCTTACCACAACTGCCCTCAGTTATGGCTAGTAGAAGTGAATTTCCAGTCATAGAAGACAGTGCTTGTGTTGTACAAAAGTTTTTTTATGGTCCAAGGAGTTACTATGGTCTCATAAAATCACCGCTTGGATCGCTAAACAGTTTTTATACTCAGCTGAGCAGAGCCCACAGAGTATATTAACTTTGTTCGCATAACGGTAATCCGTAATGGCATAAACTAATCGAAATAGATATAGACTTCTATATATAACAAGTAAGGAAGGTTAAGTTCGGGTGTAACCGAACATTACATACTCAGGTGAGAGTTATGATGACAACATAAGGGAAAATAACCATGTAGGAAAATGAACCGAGGGTAATCCTGGAATGTGTTTGTATGACAGGGGTATAAAATGAAAGGTATTAAAGAGTATTTTATGAGGTAGTCGGCCATAGTTCTATAGGTGGACGCCATTTAGGGATATCGCCATAAAGGTGGATAAGGGTTCACTCTAGGATGCGTTTGTACAATGTGGGTATCAAACGAAAGGTGTTAATGATTATTTTAAAAGGGAGTGGGCCTTAGTTCTATAGGTGGACGCCTTTTCGAGATATCGCCATAAAGGTGGACCAGGGGTGACTCTAGAATGCGTTTGTAAAATATGGGTATCATACGAAAGGTGTTAATGACTATTTTAAAAGGGAGTGGGCCTTAGTTCTATAGGTGGACGCCTTTTCGAGATATCGCCATAAAGGTGGACCAGGGGTGACTCTAGAATGCGTTTGTACAATATGGGTATCATACGAAAGGTTAATGACTATTTTAAAAGGGAATGGGCCTTAGTTCTATAGGTGGACGCCTTTTCGAGATATCGCCATAAAGGTGGACCAGGGGTGACTCTAGAATATGTGTACAATATGGGTATCAAATCAACGGTGTTACTGAGCATTTTAAGAGGGCGTGGGTCTTAGTTCTATAGGTATTAATGAGGGTTTTAAAAGGAAGTTGTGGTAGTTGTATATGTGGTCGCCTTTTCGAGATATCGCCATATAGATAGACCAGGGGTGACTCTAGACTTTGTTTGTACGATATGGGTATCAAATTAAAGGTATCAACGAGGCTTTTAAAAGGGAGTGGTGGTAGTTGTATATGTGAAGGGGTTTTCCAGATATCGACCAAAATGTGGACCAGGGTGACCCAGAACAACATCTGTTGGATACCGCTAATTTATTTATATATATAATACCACGAACAGTATTCCTGCCATGATTTCAAAGGTTTTTTATTTCGCCCTGCAGAACTTTTTCATTTCATTCTACTTAATATGGTAGGTGTCACACCCATTTTACAAAGTTTTTTTCTAAAGTTATATTTTGCGTCAATAAGCCAATCCATATACCATGCTTCATCCCTTTTTTCGGATTTGGTATAGAATTATGCCATTTTTTTTGTTTTTGGTAATTTTCGATATCGAAAAAGTGGGCGTGGTCATAGTCGGATTTCGGCCATTTTTTATGCAAATACAAAGTGAGTTCAGTTTAATACGTGAATTGAGTTTAGTAAAGATATATAGATTTTTGCTCAAGTTATCATGTTAACGGCCGAGCGGAAGGACAGATGGCCGACTGTGTTTAAAAACTGGGCGTGGCTTCAACCGATTTCGCCCTTTTTCACAGAAAACAGTTATCGTCCCAGAGTCTAAGCCCCTAACAAATTTCACAAGGATTGGTAAAATGTTGTTCGACTTATGGCGTTAAAAGTATCCTAGACAAATTTAATGAAAAAGGGCGGAGCCACGCCCATTTTGAAATTTTCTTTTATTTTTGCATTTTGTTGCACCATATCATTACTGGAGTTGAATGTTGACATAATTTACTTATATACTGCAGAGATATTAAATTTTTTGTTAAAATTTGACTTTAAGAAAAAATTTTTCATTTTAAATAGCGATCTGAGATATGTGCCCAGGAACCTACATACCAAATTTCATCAAGATACCTCAAAATTTACTCAAGTTATCGTGCTACCGGACAGACGGACGGACGGACATGGCTCAAAAAATTTTTTTTTCGATACTAATGATTTTGATATATGGAAGTCTATATCTATATCGATTCCTTTATACCTGTACAACCAACCGTTATCTAATCAAAGTTAATATACTCTGTGGCTCTGCTCAACTGAGTATAAAAATTATGTGGGCGAACAAGGAAATTTATTTAGCCATGTCCGTCCCTCCGTGCGTCCGTAAACACGATAACTTGAATAAACTTTGAGGTATCTTGATGAAATTTGGTATGTAGAAGGTAATTTAAAAGTTTTACAAGCCGTAATTTGGCATTCGTTAAAGATATCATGATGAAATTTGGCAAAAGCGTTACTCCTATTCCTATATGTGTGCTAAATAATAATTAGCAAAGTGGGATGACGAACACGCCCACTTTTTAGAAAAAATTGTTTTAAAGTCAAATTTTAAGAAAAAATTGAATATTTTTACAGTATATAAGTAAATTATGTCAACATTCAACGCCAGTTATGATATGGTGCAACTAAATACAAAAATAAAAAAATTTTCAAAATTGGCCCTTTTTTATTTAAATTGCCTAGAATACTTTTAATACCATACAAAATTTACCAATCCTTGTGAAATGTGGGAGGGGCATAGACCCTATGACGATAACTATTTTCTGTGAAAATAGGCGAAACCAGTTGAGCCACGCCCAATTTTTATATACAGTCGACCGTCTGTCCTTCCGCTCGGCCCTTAACACGATAGCTTGAGCAAAAATCAATATATCTTTACTAAACTTAGTTCACGTACTTACCTGAACTCCCTTTATCTTGGTATAAGAAATGGTCGAAATCCGCCTATGACCACGCCCACTTTTTCGATATCGAAAATTGCGAAAAATGAAAAAAATGCCATAATTCTATACCAAATATAAAAAAACGGATGAAACATGGTAATTGGGATGGTTTATTGACGCAAAATATAACTTTAGAAAAAACTTTGTAAAATGGGTGTGACACCTACCATATTAAGTAGAAGAGAATGAAAAAGGTCTGCCCATGTAAGAATACTGTTCGTGGTATTACATATATAAATAAATTAGCGGTACCCGACAGATAGTGTTCTGGGTCACCCTGATCCACGTTTTGTACGATATCTCGAAAACGCCTTCACATATACAACTACCACCACTCCCTTTTAAAAGCCTCGTTAATACCTTTAATTTGATACCCATATCGTACAGACACATTCTAGAGTCACCCCTTGTCCACATTTATGGCGATATCTCGAAAAGGCGTCAAGCTATAGAACTAAGGCCCACTACATTTTAAAATGCTCATTAACGCCTTTCATTTTATTCTCATATCGTACAAGCACATTCTAGAGTCCCCCTGGTCCACCTTTATGTCGATATCCCGAAATGGCGTCCACCTATAGAACTATGGCCCACTCCCTTTTAAAACACTCTTTAATACCTTCCATTTGATACCCCTGTCATACAAACACATTCCAGGGTTACTCTAGTTTCATTTTCCTACATGGTTATTTTGTCTCCAAAGCTCTCAGCGGAGTATGTAATGTTCGGTTACACCTGAACTTAGCCTTCTTTACTTGTTGTTATAACTCGTGTTGATATTTATTAATTAACTTTCAATTAATCAATTTACTCTCGCTATTCTACTAATTTCTTTTTTTGACCTCTTAATTTAGCCCGGTAGTTCCCATAACTTTTTTTGTCTTGTATTTAGTTGGAAAGAAGCTGTCTTATAGATTTTGACCTCCTGAACACGAAAATGGTGTCCATTTTTTTAATTCAGTGTTACGCTTTTCCGGGAAATCCGGAAAACTAGCATTACCATGTGGTAATCCTGGGTCGTCTAGGGTACAGGTTTTTGATGAAAGAAAACACTATTTTGGACATGTTTTTTTTAATTTTATTTCACAAATAATAGACGTTTTTGAACATTTTTATTAAACCGTAAATAAGGAAAGAATAAGTTTATAAAAATATAATAGAAAGACATTTTATGAACTAAAATATAGGTGGTTGAAATGATAGTTTGGTATGGTAACTTCCAAATACTTCACACAAAGTCCTACGATGCATTTTATACATGCTGTTCGTCCCTTAGCTTCGCATTTTTCACCGAAACAATGGCTACGATTCGATGGTACTACAATATGTACGCTCTGATCAAAACGGGGCAAACGTTATCAGGGATTTCAGTACAATCGTCTTCAGATCCTCCTCGCCAGATATGTTTCCGCCTACAGCAGTCTCGATATAAAGAGTGGTTGGTATATCTTGAATGTAATCAAGTATTTGTTGCGACGATAAACCTCTCAAGGTCGTAGAATTTAAAAAAATCTGCAGATTATATCAGATAAATTTTCAAAAAGGCACAGAAAAGCCATTGATACGCCTAGAAAACTGTACCCTAGCATAGAAAATCCCATGAAATACGAAGAAAAAACATGTACCCTAGCCGACCCACGGTTACCGTATGGTAACGCCTTAAATAAAATGTAAAAAATAACTAGAAATTAAGTAATTTCAGCAAAAAATTAACTTAAATATAATAACTTATAATAACTTATTTCAGTTACCGACTTTTATAGTTTTTATTTCAATGTTCTTAAAAATTATTACTTTAATCGCGTACTTACAGACGTGCCATATTGAAAAACGGGAATTTTCAACTTTTCTTTTTCTCACTTAAATTTGACTTACGATAGCGTCATTATATGAACCCAGACTGACCAAAGCTTTGTTTTTCGGAAAGTCACGGATATTCTGTATAAAATAGCGTTATTCATTTGTGGATTTGTTGTGCAGTTTAGATTTAATTCATGTAAATATAGCGACACCTTTTGCGTTACCATATGGTAATCGTGGGTTATTTCGGGTTAAATTAAAATGGCTTGCATATATTCTAACTGTTTGATAAAAAGTGATTCCCATCCCTTCGTGGCATGCTGGCTTTGCGATGGGCTCGCCCATATGAAGTGTGCCGGTTTGTCAGCGAGAGTGCTTGACGCACTCAACGATAGGATAAGGGAGTTCGTTGGGTCTCTTTGAAATGTAGACCAACTGAGATTGATCTTTTCAAAGTTTTCAAACAGACTCGCGATGGTTTCTCTGAAATAGGTAGAGAGTTAGCCGCACTGTCCAAGAAAGTCACACAATACGCAAACTTGTTTAAGTCTTTCAAATGTCCGAATGACGTAACAAACGCAGACATTCCACATGGAAACCGTCATCCGACCAGTGCTTGCTCTAGTGCCGTGACACTTGATGCCGTTGCAGAAGTCTTGCACCTGTATTTAGCTCACCGCTAACTATCGAATTAATAAATTTGGCATCCCCAAGTCCCTTAACGGCCTAGCCATCTTCATCAAATTTTTCTTTAACAAAACCTAAAAAATCATCTATAAAAAGTAATCAGGATCCCCAAAACCCTCCTACGGAATCCGAACCGCCGACTAGTAATCTTTTTATTGTCCCTATTAAAAAATCTATTTTTATGTCAAGATATGATAAATACACTACAGAAGCGGACCTAAAGTCGTACATCATCGCTAAACTTAAATTTGATAACGTGACAGTTCGAAAATACAATTTTAGCTATGCTAGAGATATTTCGTCTTTTAGGATTGATGTATCCGCACAATATTTTGAAACTATATTAAGTAATTCTTTTTGGCCGCCTGGTGCTTTTGTGAGGGAATTCGAACGTAGGCGTAACAATAATACCCTAAATATCGCTACACTTCCTCATAACAATATTGCATCAAAAAACTGAATGCTAAATACGCCCTAATTTTGTTTTGTCAAAGTGTAAGAGGCTTAAACACCAAACTAATAGAATTGTATTAGAAATCGTTTAACTGCAATTACAACATTATAGCTTTAAATGAATCTTGGCTAAAACCTCATGTATTTAACTCAGAGCTTCTTTGCCATGATTACCAAATATACAGAAATGACCGCTTGAAAAGAATTGGAGGTGGAGTTTTGCTTGCGGTACATTCTTCTGTACCCTCAACTGCGGTTGATTTACCCGTTACCGATTCTACGGAATTCAAATGCACTAGAATCAAGCTCGCAATGGGTTTTGTCTATATTGCTGTCTGCTATATCCCACTTTATTCTGATCCTTCGGTGTACATGGATCATATCTCCCTGCTGAAATTTGTTAAATCAATATTGAAGCCCATTGATTCGATGATAGACCTGGGGGACTTTAATCTCCCGCATGTGTTATGGACCATATCTGACGATGATATTGTACCTATTCCTTCAAAGCTGTCCAACAACGAATTTTTATCCGAAATGACTGAACTTTGCCTTAAACACATAAACATATTTCCTAATATGCTCGGAAGGACCCTTGATTTGGTATTTGTTGACGATACATCAAAATGTACTCTTAGCCGAGGTGAACCTCTAACTGTACCTGAAGACCCTTACCATCCTTCCCTGGAAATAGCATACGAATTCGAAACAAATTCTCTGAGTAGCGCTGTATCTAAATACGACTCTAGTTTCAAATTTGATTTTGCGAAGGCTAATTTTAGCAAATTTAATCAAACTTTATCTACAGTGGCTTGGCCCAAATACGGTGGAGACATTGACCAAAATGTTGCTGATTTTTATACCATCGTTTACGGTATTTTGGAAAAACACGCACCTAAGCGAAAATCTGTGTCTACCGAACCAGTCTAAATATAGTGCACTAAAGAGCTGAGGTCCTTAAAAAACAGAAAATCGCGCTTCTTCAAATTATTCAAGAGGTCCGGCTCTCACTCTGATTACTTCCAGTACTCTATTTTGCGTCACAAATATTTTTAATTAAACAAAAAGTGCTATAATACATACATCTGCAAGATGAAATGGAAAATAACTTTCAATCCGAAAGCCTTCTATGGTTTCGTGAACTCTAAACGAAGGGTTAAAGGGTTTCCGTCTGCTATAAAATACCAGGAAGATTTGTCTAGCGACGACCAAGGTATTGCTAATTACATTGCACAATTTTTCAAGTCCAATTATTCCGTTGAACTTAACTCTTTTTCAAAAGAATATTCACATCAACTTAACTCCCTTAACACAGTTAGTATTCCAGCAAAATCTCCTCATGAAGTTAAGGACCCCAGCGGAATATATAGCTTCTCCAAAGCCAATTGTCAACCTCACCTATCCGCGGCGAATCCTGTTTCACTAACAGACGAGGCTCTGGCGACCCCAAGCTCCTTATGGAACTTGGGGGTGGGAGGGAGGGGATGGTATGAAGGTATAATGTGGCCACATAAATCGTTCCCGAGATGGTCGGGCTAGCACCTCAATGGTGCTGTGGTACCGGAGCGTACCGGATCTGTATCCGGCAAAACACCATTACATCGATAACACTCCACAAAGCCTTCGGGGAGCAACCTTATCGATATAACAACAACAACATGAAGTTTTTTCATATTTAACGTCTTTAAAAAAATCTTACATGTATGGTCCTGATTTAATTCCCACTTAAAAAAAAATAAATATAACGCGCGATAACCTCCGAAGAGATCTAAGGCCGAGCTTCTCTTCCAATTTGCGTCGTGCTCCTCTTGATTTTTCCCTAGAAATTGGCCGGACGGGACCTACATGTTTTATGCCGACTCCGAACGGCATCTGCAAGGCAGATGAGTTTTCACTGAGAGCTTTTCATGGCAGAAATAAAATCGGAGCGCTTGCCAGACACTACCAAGGGGCGACCCCGCTTAGAAAAATTTTCTTCTAATTGAAAAATCTTATTTCTAAAATTTTGATGTTGCTTTGCCCGGGAGTTGAACCCAGGGCATACGGTGTGATAGGCGGAGCACGCTACCATCACACCACGGTGGCCGCCACCCACTTGTTTTCTTACAAAATGCGCTGAACACATATATCAGCCCCTAACTGATTTATTAAATCTGTCCCTAAGACGTGGAAGTTTTCCTTCTGCTTGGAAGGAATCTTTTCTCATACCACTCCACAAAAGCGGCAGTAGGTAGTGTGTAGAAAACTATCGAGGAATTGCAAAGTTGTCTGCCATCCCAAAGTTGTTTGAAGATATAGTTACCAACCAGCTAACTTTTTCCATTTCTACTTTGATAGCAGAACAGCAACATGCATTCTTTAAAGGGAATCTACCATTACTAATCTACCTGAATTCACAAATCTTGTTTCTAATGGATTTAGAGAAAATCTTCACACCGATGTTATTTATACCGATTTCAGTAAAGCATTTAGCAAAGTATCCCACCCCTTTCTTATCTACAAGCTTAATCGGCTTGGTTTCCAGCCTAGTCTCACACAGTGGATCTCGTCGTATCTCTGAGGTCGAACGCAAAAGTTATTTTTAAAAACACTTTTTAGGTCCTATGCGTCTATTGAAGAACGTCCCTTGCTTCAAGCGGATTTAACTGCTTAGTTGCTTGGTGCAACGCGAATTCAATGCCGCTGAACATCAATAAATGTAAATTCCTGTGCCTCTCTCGGAGATCTTTTTGCCAGCAGCAGTAAATTATTTTGTTGACTTGGGAGTCACGATGAATGCTAAATTTAGTTTCAACCTTAATATTATGACTACTGCCAATAAGTCTAGATGTGTTCTATCATTCGTGAAGAGATGGTCTAAAGAATTTAGTGACCCTTATGTAACTAAAGCACTTTTCACCATTTTAGTTAGACCAATACTAGAATACGGATCAATAGTCTGGAATCCTAAATATCGAGTTCATGCAGATAGAATTGAATCAGTACAAAAGCAATTTCTACTTTTCTCTTTAAGAAATTTTTAGTGGGACTGCGTATAATCTTCCCCTTATACTAGTCGGTTGAAGCTTATCAATATTTCAACTCCTGCAAGTCGTAGAGAAATGCTAGGCGTAATATTTATGGCTAAATTACTGAATGGATTGATTTCTAGACCAATTCTCTTAACCGAAGTAACCTTTAACGTCCCATCACGATTGTCAAGACATTACAAACCTCTTAATTTGAGGTAGTGTAGACCTAATTTCGAATTAAATGAACCTTTTCTGTGTTTGTGTCATGATTTCAACACTCATTCTAGTTTATTTGATATAACGGATTCACTTTTTACCATAAAGAAAACTGTCCTATCCTATCTTAACTCGTAACACAAAAAAAAAAAAACATGTTGTAATTTGACGTGTGGACTGAAATTCAGATATTTTTAAAATGGGCGTGGCACCGCCCACTTGTGATGAAATCCATTTTACAAATACTATTAATCACAAATCAAAAATGGTTAAACCTATCGTAACAAAATTCGGCAGAGAGGTTGCCCTTACCATAAGGAATGCTTTGAAGATTAACGAAATCGGTTAAGGAGCACGCCCACTTTTATACAAAAGATTTTTAAAAGGGTCGTGGACGAATAAAATAAGCTATATCTTTGCAAAGAGAGCTCTATATCAATTGTATTTCTTTTCCCAAGTGGATTTATAACAATAAAGAGGAAAAACTTCAGAATTTAAAAAATGGGCGTGGTGCCGCCCCTTTTATGATTAAGCAATTATCCATGTTTCGGTACCCATAACTCGAAGAAAAATTAACGGATCGTAATAAAATTGGGCACAAAAATGTCCCCTATAGTAGAAAATATTTCTAGTAAAAATGGACGGAATCGGCTAAAGACCACGCCAACTTAGATTGAAAACAAACTTAAAAGGGTCGGAGACTAGAATAATAAGCAATAACTTAGCAAAAAATAGTTTTGAATCAATGATATTTCACTTTTGTAGGAAATGGGGAGACATTTTTTTTTAACGGGCGGTGCCACGTGTTATGTAGAAAAGTTATTTATCTGAAATGTGCAATTGAAGCTCACGTTGAGTATACAATGTGCGGTTATACCCGAAGTTAGGCACCTTTACTTGTTTTTATACTCAGCTGAGCAGGAATCACAGAGTATATTAGTTTTGTTCGCATAACGGTAATCCGTAACGGCATAAACTAATCGAGATAGATATAGACTTCTATATATCAAAATGATCTGCGCGAAAAAAGAAATTCATTTAGCCATGTCCGTCTGTCCGTAAACACGATAACTTGAGTAACTTTTGAGGTATATTTATGAAGTTTGGTGTGTAGGTTCCTAGGCGCTCATCTCAGATTGCTGTTTAAAATGAACGAAATCGGACAATAATCACGCCCACTTTTTCGATATCGAAAATTTCGAAAAACCGAAAAAGTAAGATAATTAATTGCCAAAGACGGATAAAGCGATGAAATTTGGTATGTGGGTTGGCCTTATGACGCAGAGTAGAAAATTAGTAAAATTTTGGACAACGGGAGTGGCACCGCCCACTTTTAAAAGAAAGTAATTTAAAAGTTTTTTAAGCTGTAATTTGGCAATCGTTGAAGATATCATGATGAAATTTCGCAGGAACGTTACCCCTATTACTGTGTGTGTGCTAAATAAAAATTTGCAAAATCGGATGAAGAACACACCCACTTAAAAAAAAAAATTTTTAAGTCAAATTTTAACAAAAAATTGAATATCTTTACAGTATTATTATGTCAACATTCAAATCCAGTAATGATATGGTGCAACAAAATACAAAAATAAAAGAAAATTTCAAAATGGGCGTGGCTCCGCCCTTTTTCATTTAATTTGCCTAGAATACTTTTAATACCATAAGTTGAACAAAAATTTACAAATCATTGTGAAATTTGGTACGGGCATATATTCTATAACGATAACTGTTTTCTGTGAAAATGGGCGAAATCGGTTGAAGCCACGCCCAGTTTTTATACACAGTCGACCATCTGTCCTTCCGCTAGGCCGTTAACAGGATAACTTGAGCAAAAATCGATATATCTTTACTAAACTCAATTCACGTATTTAACTGAACTCACTTTGTATTGGCGTAAAAAATGGCCGAAATCCGAATTAGACCACGCCCACTTTTTCGATATCGAAAATTAGGAAAAATGAAAAAAAAAATGCCATAATTCTTTATCAAATATGAAAAAAGGGATGAAACATTGTAATTGGATTGGTTTATTGACGCAAAATATAAATTTAGAAAAAACGATGTAAAATGGGTGTGACACCTACCATTTTAAGTAGAAGAAAATGAAAAAGTTCTGCAGGGCGAAACCAAAAGCCCTTGGAATCCTGGCAGGAATACTGTGGTATTGCATATATAAATAAATTAGCGATACCCGCCAGATGATGTTCTGGTTCACTCTGGTCCACATTTTTGTCGATATCTCGAAAACGCCTCCACATATACAACTACCACCACTCCCTTTTAAAACCCTCATTAATCCCTTTAATTTGATACCCAAATCGAACAAACGCATTCTAGAATCACCCCTGGTCCACCTTTATGGTGCTATCTCGAAATGGATATATCTCGAAAAGGCGTCCACATATAGAACTAAGGATCACTCCCTTTTAAAATACTCATTAAAACCTTTCATTTGATTCCCATATCGTACGGACACATTCTATAGTCATCCTTCGTCCACCTTTATGGCGATATCTCGAAAAGGCGTCCACGTCGAGAACTAAGGCCTACTCCCTTTTAAAATACTCATTAAAACCTTTCATTTGATTCCCATATAGTACAAACACATTCTAGAGTCACCCCTGGTCCACCCTTATGGCGATATCTCGAAAAGGCATCCACCTATAGAACTAAGGATCACTCAATTTTAAAATAGTAATTAAAACTATTCATTTGATTCCCATATCGTACAAACATATTCTGTAGTCATCCTTGGTCCGCCTTTATGGCGATATCTCGAAAAGGCGTCCACCTATAGAACTATGACCCACTCCCTTTTAAAATACTCCTTAATACCTTCCATTTGATTCACATGTCATACAAACACATTCCAGGGTTACCCTTGGTTCATTTTCCTACATGGTGATTTTTCCCTTATTTTGGCTCCAAAGCTCTCAGCTGAGTATGTAATGTTCGGTTACACTCGAACTTAGCCTTCCTAACTTGTCTTTTTTTTTTAATTTCACTCTCAACAAATTTTCATAACGCGCATAAGGAAGTATAACAACTGCCTCACTTATTTCGTTAGTTTTGTTTTGTCTCATGTTCTATTCATAAACGAGGGAACTCTAAAGTTATGTTCTCTTCATAAACGGGGCAAATTTAAAGCTATGTTTAAAATTTGGTCTCACAACCTAAGGCATTTGCATGTGTCACATCTTAAATGAATACAACCAAAGTTTTTTTTTTTAATCACAATTACGTTTTTTATTATTTATTTGTAAATAACACAAAAAGAAATATTGCCATTTGGACTGCTTATTGAAACATCACCATATCTCAGCTGCCGTTCCGAAAACGCTCTATCTTAGCATTAATTGTATGTTTTGTCGTAAGCTAGGATGTTTGTGAAAGTAACATCACAAATTTAGAAAAAACAAGTAAGGAAGGTTAAGCTCGGGTGTAACCGAACATTACATACTCAGTTCAGAGCTATGGTGACAACATAAGGGAAAATAATCATGTCGGAAAATGAACCGATGGTAACCCTTGAATGTGTTTGTATGACATGTGAATCAAATGGAAGGTATTAAGGAGTATTTTATGAGGGAGTGGGCCATAGTTCTATAGGTGGACGCCATTTCGAGATATCGCCATAAAGGTGGACCAGGGGTGATTCTAGAATGTGTTTGTACGATTTGGGTATCAAATTAAAGGTACTAATGAGGGTTTTAAAAGGGAGTGGTGGTAGTTGTATAGGTGGACGACTTTTCGAGATACCGCCATAAAGGTGGACAAGGGGTGACGAATTTGTTTGTACGATATGGGTATCAAATGAAAGATGTTAATGAGAATTTTAAAAGGCGTGGGCTTAGTTCTATAGTTGGACGCCTTTTCGAGATATCATCATAAAAGTGGATCAGGGTTGACCCTAGAATGTGTTTCTACGATATGGGTATCAAATTAAAGGTATTCATGAATGTTTTAAAAGGGAGTGGTGGTAGTTGTATAGGTGGACGCCTTTTCGAGATATCGCCATAAAGGTGGACCAGGACTTTATTGGACTTTATTTGTACAATATGGATATCAAATGAAAGGTGTTAATGAGTATTTTAAAAGGGCGTGGGGCTTAGTTCTATAGGTGGACGCCTTTTCGAGATATCGCCATAAAGGTGGACCAGGGGTGACTCTAGAATGTGTTTGTACGATTTGGGTATCAAATTAAAGGTATTAAGGAGGTTTTAAAAAGGAGTGGTGGTAGTTGTATATGTGAAGGCGTTTTCCAGATATCGACCAAAATGTGGACCAGGGTGACCCACAACATCATCTGTTGGATACCGCTAATTTATTTATATATGTAATACCTGCCAAGATTTCGAGGGTTTTTATTTCGCTCTGCAGAACTTTTTCATTTTCTTCTACTTAATATGGTAGGTGTCATACCCATTTTACAAAGTTTTTTTCTAAAGTTATATTTTGCGTCAATAAACCAATCCAATTACCATGTTTCATCCCTTTTTTCATATTTGGTATAGAATTATGGCGTTTTTTCATTTTTCGTAATTTTCGATATCGAAAAAGTGGGCGTGGTTATAGTCGGATTTCGGCCATTTTTTATACCAAATCAAAGTGAGTTCAGGTAAGTACGTGAACTAAGTTTAGTAAAGATATATCGATTTTTGCTCAGGTTATCGTGTTAACGGCCGAGCGGAAGTGTATGAGCGGATGTGTATAAAAACTGGGCGTGGCTTCAACCGATTTCGCCCTTTTTCACAGAAATAAGTTACCGTCCTAAAATCCAAGCCCCTACCAAAATGGCTCAATCAAATTTTTTTCGATCCTGATGATTTTGATGGAGTCCGACCCGAGTGTCAGTCGTGTGGTGGTAGCATATTCAATTGAGATTGAGCTTCGCGGAAGGCGTTTCTTTTGTAAAGGGATTCCGATTTGACTCTTCATCTCAGCCAATTCCTTCTAACAAGAACTGTTGGAGAAGGGTTTTGGCTGAGATTTTTATTGACGATAGCAATCCTGCCGGGTCAAAAAGTTTCACTCCGGCTGAGAGTATTTGCCGTTTTGTATCTGACTTAAAGTCGGGAATTGGATTGCACAAGTACGAAAACGAGTCAGTTAATGTATTCCATCATATTCCTAAGGTTTTAGTAGTATCATGGAATTTGAGAAATTTTGTATCTATGACATCAGACTCTGTTATCGATTCCAGTCTTTCTGTTTGATTTGCTGTTATTTTTCATAGAATCCTGGTAATTTGAGAGCTTCGATAGGTTGGGTTAGGAATTAGCAAACGATGCAATTGGTTTATATTCTCTAATTCATTAAACAATTAGAAAGGTTCAAATAATTCTCATTAAATAATTGAAATTTTTATTCTAATGGTAACTCTAATTGCATTTTTTTGCCATTAGCAAAAAAATTGGTTTACCTTTACAATTAGAAATCTAATTGACTTCTGCTAATGCAATTAGATATTCAATAATTGATTCTAATTCAAGCTAATTGAATATCTAATTGCATTAGCAGATGTCAATTAGATTTCTAATTGTAAAGGTAAACCAATTTTTTTTGCTAATGGCAAGTAATTGCAATTAGATTTATCATTAGAATAAAAATTTCAATTATCTAATGGGAATTAGGTGAACCTTTCTAATTGTTTAATGAATTAGAGAATTTCGCAAATGAAGGTTAATTAGCAATCATTAGCATTATCTAATCATTACTTAACATCTATGACTTATGCACGCGCGTTAGAAGTTATACTTCTTTGTCATCATTCAAAAATAATTTTTAATTGCACGAAAATTATTTATTTAAATAAAACAATAAAGGGACTGGAAAAAGATGGTCAAGTAAAGAATTGTTAGTACTTATCTGACTCCTTCCATCACTCGAAACCCACATATAAATTCTTGAACAGATTAAAACGTTTTGAAAGCCAATTTCTAATCGTTTTTAAATTAGTTTAGTAGCATTTAACTTCATAGCCGTTCAAGGGTCGGTTTGTTTGCTTGTAATTTGAGAAAATTGCTTTGATGAAGGTTGAGGTGAAAACGGTCAAAGTCAAGTTTAACTTTTTTCGTTCACATGCGATGAGAGTGTCACAAAGCAACCATAGGTTGGGTGACCGCCGTGCAGTTTATTTGGAGACTATTATGTTGGTCCGTTGTGTTTGTATATGATCTAACGCTGGGGCTCACTGGTATATTTAGGGGCATCGCATGTATCTCCATTGTAGTGTCAACACTGAAATAACCAAAGGTAGATGAGCTTTTGTAAACTCTAATAGTGCCAGCGTTCTAGTCAACAACGGGCCAGAAAGGTCTCGACAAACGGAAAGAGTTTGCTTAGCTGGCACCTGTTCAAAGATAGAAAGTAAGTGTCCAGCGGACTCACAGTATCTCCCTGGCAGACTTGTCCATTTAGTCAGAGTCTTCCAGGACCAAGAGATTAGCCTGAAAGTTGCCTTATGCCTTGGTAATCAGATAATTTTTATCAAAAATTAGGTATATGCCACCGGAAGTGGGGTCAAGCCATTCCGTACAGATGTCGTTCAAACGATGGCTTAGCAATTTGCTAACCACCAGTAGATCTTAACTTCGACTGGAAGATGCCGCAGTGATCAGTCAGGTTAAATTTCCATTTAGCACTAAGCTCATTGCAGAATTCTCCAATCTTAAGCCTTCCGCCAAGACTGGATCTACCCATGAACAGGTTCACCACACTGCCGTTCCATATTAATTTCCCACTCCATTCCTCCCTTGAGGTAATATAGTGGTGAATGTGGCTACCGCCAGCAGCAGAAGCGGGAGTACAATATTCTATCCTGCCAGGGATGAAGTCGAACTCGGTTAGATTTCTGGAGTGCTCGTAAATCACAAGCTTATATCCTGCATCATGAAGCTTATATCCTGAATCCTGAAGCGGTTGTCCACAATATAGGGTGGCCTAAATTAAGGAATCCTGTGTTCAGGCCTAAACAAACGAGCTTCTTTTCGCTTATTCGCATGATTCGGATTAGCTAATCACCGACACCCATGTAACCCTGTAAACCGTTCCTTAGTGTTTTCAGAAAAATACTCTTAGAGGAGTTACGCGTCATCGGCATAGGTGGCTGAAGGTCGTTCCTTACCAAGAAGGGCAGAAAATACACATGTATGTCAAGAAAGGCAACCAGCACAAATTTTTTGCTGTCGAAGAACACCTCTCTTTATATAACCAGAATCGACCCGCACGTCTGTTTATTTTCATTGCTCATTACATTAAATTGAAACACAGATAAATCACCGCTTGGAAAACACGCGAAAAACATATGGGGTATTCCATTCCAATTCGACCAATTTTGAACCCGACCCCTTTAGAATTGGCTGAAAGTTTTTCTTCTTTTTCTAGCTTACGAAAGACGTTTTTCAGAAGTTTTTCAAATTTTTTCATCCAACTCAAAAAAAGTTATGAATTTTTAAAAAAACACCGTTTTTGTTTTCAAAATCCTATAACTTTTTCAAAAATTGACCGTTTGGGATCTTTTTTTATTTGTTTTTTAATGTACTTTTCGGAAAAAATACAAAAAAAATTTTAAAGTTTTTTTTTCAATTAAATAAAAAAAAAAAAAATTCTCGGCCCACTCCGGGATCAGTGGGGATGATTGCAGAATTGATTGAAGTTTTTTATGAGAAAAAAAAAAAACAAACAAAGGGCGAAATTCGAAAAATCTTGAAAAACTGAAAAATTACAAAAAAAAAAACTTTAAAAATTTTTTGAATTTTTTCCGAAAAGTACATTTAAAAACAAATTTCAAAAAAAAAAAAAATCCCAAACGGTCAATTTTTGAAAAAGTTATAGGATTTTGAAAACAAAAACGGTGTTTTTTTTTAAATTCATAACTCTTTTTGAGTCGGATGAAAAAATTTGAACAACTTCTGAAAAACGCCTTTCGTAAGCTAGAAAAAGAAGAAAAACTTTCAGCCAATTCTAAAGGGCTCGGGTTCAAAATTGGTCGAAATGGGATGGAACACCCCATATGTATGTGCATCGGATCGCTGTGAAAATGAACTGTATGACTAAGATGATATGATGGTCATCAATTGCTCCAACTATTTTACAGATCAGAAGAATGCAAGGAGTTGCATAGTGTATACCGCCATTGACATGCTAAAGAGGATTGCGAAGCAATAGCCGCGACCGTTTTTTAGTATCCAAGCGCTGGTGGCGCTTCAAGTCGAAGTGATTCGATCGCTTGCTAGTTGGTGGCGTTTTTAGGCTTTGGTAACATTAAACTGCAGCGCGAGCCTTGAGCCGCCAACGGCTGGTCTGCTGAGAACTTTGTTTTTACGAGTAATGAAGATATTTCCACGTGAGAACGACTAGCCCGTTCGCCGAGCCTTTTGGTATGCATATAAAGCACACCATGCACGCTGAGCTTAGGGTACAGTTTAGTGCAGAGTTAAGCGCCAGCTGAGCGGTTATGTGACCCCTGTAGTCTGCCAATATCATAAAACGACTGAGTTAAATAACAAATAAAAATTTGAAAAACTTAAGCACTTTTACGATGCCTTTTTCATTGCTGCCTTGATTTATTAGTCGGGTTAATTTTGATGTTGATTTTCTTCTGTTGACTCGTTCTTAGTTTTGGAAATGCGCGCTCTCTCGTTGGTGATGTCGGTTATATCTATATAAGTATTTCCCATGATGATGCCAAATTTGTCGCTGCAGCACTTGACGGCCACCAAATTGTAATGGAAGCACCTGAAGACCGCGGCTTGGTTTCAGTATTGCTAGCTTCTCACCGTTTTACATAATATAAGTGGAAGCTTGGTCGTCAAGTGCTTTACTGTCGCCTTTTAAGTGGCGATAAAAGTAACCAAAGTATAAACTATAGTAGGTCATGGCAGACGATGCAGCCAGTTTAATGGAATTGCCCCAGGAGCCACACATGGCGACATGGGTGGCTGGCTTTATGGCTACTTCAGTATGAGCTATCGGTTAGACTGAGGCGTTTTCCTAGTAGCCGTAGCGACTGGAAATTAACTAGAATGCTTTTAATTTTCATACCCAGCTGCACGATGAGTTTATTTTATAATGGGCTTACTGAGAAATCGTCTATATCTGCCTTGCAAGGGAAATTGACTTAATCAAAAAAGTTTGGGATAGGCTTTCTAAAGAAGGTTTTTATCCTGTGTTGGAAGGACCGATCTTGACTCTGAAAAAATCTTCCGGATCACAAAGTTAGCCGATATCGAAATACTTTCGCTCAGTTCTAGCAGAAGCTGTACAGACAAGAATGATGTATTTTTATGATTTAACATCTGCAACAGGAAAATTTTTGCAGTGAATTTAAGTGTACAACATAAACATCATAAGTCATCAGGGATAGACGAACCAAATAATCTCAGCAGAACGACTGCTATCCATCTTTATGCAGAAAGATCTCGCCCTTCTGAAAGAGGTAATCTCCACCCAGCGTTTGTCTAGCTTACTCAACCTTAGAAGCAAATAATAGGTGTCTAGCGAGAATCCAAGGCTGAAAGGAAATAGCTCCAGGTTCGGTTCAGTTGTATCCATGCGGGCAAAGTGAAACGCATGATAGTTGCCCGGAATACTTTGTTACCATGACCCAGTAAATCCTAATTTTAAATTCAGCTTCCAGTAGGAAGATGCTGCAGTGATCACGCAGCTGAATCTTGCGGCTTACGTGTACTCTCTGACAGAGAAAACCCCGGGGGATTTTATGTTACTTTATGTTATTGTTGGAATGTAGTCTTCCTAATGCCTAAGGCATTTTCATATTCCATCTGGCAGGCTTTACATGTCTGAAGGTCGCAAAAATTTATTATCTTGTCACAGAATAAATACCACTTTTGCATACTATATGAGTATGTTTTTCTAGAGACTTACGTCGGGTGATCAGATTGTCAGTAGACTGGATGTGAGTTTTGTTTGTACAGAGCCTATAATTGAGTATCCTATTGGAAAGGCTCCAGGATGTTCGTTTTTAATTTTTAAGCGGTTGATTTATCTTTTTCTCGCAGTCTTTAGCGAAAAGGATCAGACGTTGATACGACAGAGAGGATTTAGTCGACACCTACCAGTTTCAGACCGAAGTTTCTGAAAGTCAGATGTTATTATAAATATGACACAATAATTTGCGGGACATTCAACGTGGATAGTCGCAGCGTTACGAGCACTAGGCTGTTTTCTATAATATTAGCGACACATCACTTCATTCCCTCTAGAGATGCAGAGATAAATTGCACCCACAGAGCTTCGAACACAGACGCACAATTTTTTGTTGTAGTTCATTACATGAAGTACAGACGAAAACTGATTCGCTGCATGCTCTCCTGAATTTCAGTCGCTAGATTCATACGTCCTGTAGGTGAACGCCAAGTGAGCTTCTGACTCTCTGCGAAGCTCTTGACGGCATCTCTGCCGACTGTGCTGGTAAGTGTAAAATCTTCGTAGTGGTAGTAGTTCGGTCGCTGATCAACGAGACAAGGAGCATGCATGCTTGTTGGCACTTAAAAAACAATTCGCAAATATGCTGTAAAATAGTATTTTATTGCTAGTCTATAAAAAAAATTTAAAAAAAATATATTGCTAACATTAAAAAGTTAAAACGTTATGTGATGAGCGTTTGTTTGTTAAATACTATGTTTTTTTATACTCAGCTGAGCAGAACTCACACAGTACATTAATTTTGTTCTCATAATGCGGTTACGGTGATAAACTAATCGATCTATGGCATTCCAACCAGCAAGCGGACAGCAGGGATGAGATGTTGGCAGATCAAATAGATAAATAAACAAAGTTCTGCACAATAAACGGAGACGCCCCGACTCGTATGGTAGGAAGCTGTCACAGTTCGCCAGATATATCAATCGTAAGCGCAGGACTCGCAAACTGCGTCAACTGGCAGCCGATGGTAACATTGGCATCCGACCACCTGCCTATACTTATTTCGCTCGAGCGTACCGCCGACTTCATCGTCACCGAAAAACGCACTTTTGTAAACTTTGCAAAAGGAAAATGGGATGAGTACAAATCCTTTATAGATAGCCGTTTCGCTGCCCTCCCTATCCCGACTGATGTTCGCCAAGGGGAGCGTGCTTTCCGCAATGTCATTGAATATACCTCGGCTCGCTTTATCCCCGCCAGAAGAATTACCGAAATTTGGCCTCATTTCCGGCGGAGGCCGCAAATTAAGCGAGAGAACGTGACCTTTTAAGACAGCTCGATCGCGGCGACCCCGAAATAAGGGAGATAAACCAACGCATCAATTTTCTTGTGGGTGATTGCTTATGCCTTTGGCGATAAAGTGCTGTCGGATGCAAAAAAATACGCGAGCGCTTTCTGCGGACAACATATAATGCATTCTGCGGTTGACAAAGTTAGGCGGAGGGCCAACAGACGCGCACATAAACATAGATTCAACACGTCCCCAATTACCATCACCGCTAAATAGGTTGAGGATGCTAAACAATCTAAAGAAGTGGGCCCAGACGGCATAGCCATGCCGACGCTTAAAAGCCGAGGAAAAGAGGTTTTCAGATATTTAGCACATGCCTTCAACCTGTCCCTTTGCACCTTTGACATTCCCGAAGAATGGGAAATGGCCAAGGTGGTCCCGTTTCTAAAGCCTGGGAAATAAGCTAACATAGGAGAGCCATATCGCCCGATATCTCTCCTATCGCCATTAGCCAAGACGCTTAAAGCCATTTTTCTCCCCTACTTCAAAGCAAATTTGCAGCTAGCCGGTCATCAGCATGGCTTCAGAAAACTCCATAGCACCACCACCGCCCTAAATCCCATTAGTACCCAGATAGAACAGTACTCGTCGCGTTAGACCTATCAAAAGCTTTTGATACGGTCAACCATGGCACGTTACTGCAAGACCTGGAAGGGTCTAGCCTTCCCCTAAGTCTTAAAAGGTGGACCGCAAATTATCTGGGTGGTCGGCAGGCATCGGTGCAATTTAGAAACGCAACATCAACACCAAGAAGAATTAAACAAGGGGTGCCACAGGGTGGTGTCCTATCCCCACTCTTGTTTAACTTTTATATATCAAAGCTACCTTCGCCACCAGAAGGAGTTACTATCGTTTCCTACGCCGATGACTGCACAATAATGGCCACAGGCCTAGGCCCACAGATCGATGAGCTTTACAACAAAATAAACGGTTACCTCCCTGATCTCTCCAGTTGTTTCACCTCGCGAGACCTGACATTATCACCGACTAAATAATCGGCGACCTTATTTACAACATGGACGTCCCAGATGTCGGCCATTTTCAACATCCACGTCAATGGCATTATGCTACCGACTGTCTTACATCCCAAAATCTTGGGCGTGACGTTTGATCAGGATCTACATTTTGGTGAGCATGCAGCCGCAATGGTGATATTTTGGAAATAGTTATCAACAATATCCCTCGTTTTCCAGGTAGGGTTTACAAATTGCCATATTATAATAAAAGTCTAAAGAAACTAAAACATATCCGCAATAAATATTATAAACCCTTTAAAAATTCGGGATCCCTTTAGTTCAAGCAAGAATACTTGAAAGAATTTAATAGCCTTGATAAATTTCTATATAATCGATACATTCTTAACTTTGAGAATAATATTAAATCGAATCCCAAATTGTTTTGAAACTTTATTCGTCCAAGCAGTCCGTTTCAGTAATTCCGTTACCTGCGACATATCAAGACAAGATTTCGTCATCGGTTAGTGAATCTGCTAATTTGTTTGCAAACTTTGCCACTGATGATTCGCGGACTGACGATGGAGCCATGTTGAATGGGATAATCTATTGCTTCAACTTCTCTTCGTTAGTTCTTAATATTGATGATATTATTCTAAGTATTCAGGCCATCAACAATTCAAAACAATGTGATTTTCAACTATATTCATCGTTCTTTCTAAAGCAATGTGTTGGTCCTATTGCTGAACCGTTGTTGCAATTATTCAATTTATCGTTAAGGTCTGGAACTTTCCTAGATAAATGGAAAATTTCTTTTATCCAACCCAATAATGTTACCAACTATCCTCCAATATCGAAGATTCTGGTTATTTCAAAACTTTTTGAGAAAACCGTGATGAGTAAATTATTATCATTGGTTAAGCGTTATATCTGCCAAATCAGCATGATTTCATTCCAGGACGTTCGACAGTTACCAATCTTGCCATTCTTTCAAATTATTGTATATCGGCTTTCACAGATGGCTGTTAAGTTGACTGCATCTATACAGACATTTCCAAAGCTTTTGATAGAGTATCTCACAGAGCTCTGTTAGCAAAATTACAAAAACTGGGTTTCCATTCCGCATTTTTGCAGTGGATATATTACTTTCTATCTAACAGAGTAAATTTTGTTGTTATTGATAATTTAAGATCATCACCATACGTAGTAATCTCAGGTTTGCCTCAGGATAGTATCCTAGGTCCTCTTCTTTTTATTATTTTTATACTCAGCGTGCTTTGCACACAGATTATGTTATCTTTGATTGGATAACGGTTGGTTGTACAGGTATAAAGGAATCGAGATAGATATAGACTTCCATATATCAAAATCATCAGCATCGAAAAAAAATTTGATTGAGCCATGTCCGTCCGTCCGTCTATCCGTTAACACGATAACTTGAGTAAATATTGAGATATCTTCACCAAATTTGGTACACGAGCTTATCTGGACCAATAATAGATTGGTATTGAAAATGAGCGAAATCGGATGACGCCCACTCTTTGTATATATAATATTTTGGAAAACACAAAAAACCTGATTATTTAGAAAATAATACACCTAGAATGTTGAAATTTGACGTATGGACTGATATTGAGACTCTAGATAAAAATTTGAAAAAAAAAGTGTAAAATGGGCGTGGCACCGCCCACTTGTGATAAAATCAATTTTACAAATATTAATCATAAATCCAAAATCGTTAAATCTATCGTTAAATCTATCGTAACAAAATTCGGCAGAGAGTTTGCCTTTACTATAAAAGCAAAATTAACGAAATCGGTTAAGGAACATGCCCACTTTTATATAAAATATTTTTAAAAGGGTCGTGTGCGAAACTAATAAGCTATATCTTAGCGAAAAAGAGCTTTGTATTAATAGAATTTTACTTTCTAAATTGAATTATAACATTAAATTGGAAAATAATAAAATTTTTGAAAATGGGTGTGGCCCGCCCCTTTTATGACTAAGCAATTTTCTATGTTTCGGGAGCCATAACTCGAAGAAAACTTAACACATCGTAATGAAATTGTGTACACATATTTTGCTTATAGCAGAAAATACTTCTGGTAAAAATGGACGGGATCGGTTAAAGACCACAGCGACTTAGATACAAAATAAGTTTAAAAGGGTCGTAGACTAGAATAATAAGCTATAACTTAGCAAAAAATAGTTCTGAATCAATGATATTTCACTTATCACGTTTTATTGTAAGAGGAAATGGGGAGACATTTTTCTTTTAAACGGGCGGTGCCACGTGTTATGAAGAAAAGTAATTTATCTGAAAT
Source organism: Eurosta solidaginis (assembly GCF_040869045.1). Classification (NCBI taxonomy): domain Eukaryota; kingdom Metazoa; phylum Arthropoda; class Insecta; order Diptera; family Tephritidae; genus Eurosta; species Eurosta solidaginis. The sequence continues at coordinate 201,072,998 of NC_090323.1, read as the reverse complement.
GAAATGTACAATTGAAGCTCACGCTGAGTATATAATGTTCGGTTACACCCGAACTTAGACACCTTTACTTGTTATAAATGACGTGAGTGTTTGTTTCAAGCAATGCAGTTATCTCCTCTACGCTGATGACTTAAAAATCTTTTTCAAAATTATTAATGAGTCCGATGTTCTGAGTCTTCAATCCGAGTTAAATAATTTTAATGGCTGGTGCTGTAAAAACATGCTTGCACTTAATGTCAACAAGTGTTACTGCGTAATGTACTCAAAATTGAAAATTGTTTTCAACTTATTAGGCCCTAACCTGACGTCAGTGATATGCCTTTAGTTAGGGTGAAAAAAATCCGAGATCTGGGTATTGTATTCGATTCGTCGTTTACATTTACTGAGCATATAAATTTTCTAATCCCCAAGGCATATTTCTTATTGGCCTTTATTAAGAGAAATGGATCTGAGTCAAAGGACCCATATACTAAAAAGCTATTGTACAATGTCTTTGTACAATCTAGGCTTGAATATGGTTCCATATTATGGAGTCCCTATTATGAGGTACATAACAAAAGGATTGAACGTGTACAAAAAATATTTATGAAATACTGTTTATCTGATATAAGATTTGATTTACCCCTCCTCTCATATATCTCAAGTTGTAGGCTAATAAATCTGCATACGTTACAGAGTAGAAGGGTTATCTCACCGACAAATTTATCTACGATATTATTAATGGCAATATTGATTGTCCCACGCTTTTGGAGTCTTTTAGCTTTTATATTCCATCATGGAATTTGCGGCAACATCACAATAGAAAACAGACCAGTTTAAGTCTAATTATGCTCCCAATGGGCCGATCACACGCGCTCTAATTGCCATCAACTCATTAAACAATGATCATTGATCATTGATTTTTCCGTATCACGCTTTTGTGTATTCTCTATATTATGTTAATATTTTAACACTTTTTACTTATATATAAGTAAATTTATGTTAATCTAGTCTGGAAGATTATTGTAAATCATAGACTGAAGAAAGAAATATGAAATATGAAATTGTACCCAAAATCTAGAGCTGTAATAAAATCCTCAAATCTCTTACTGGCATTACTTGGGGGGAAGATAAAGAAACGCTCATTATCACTTACAAAACAATTGGCCGGTCGACTGCATGCTACACGTCCCCAATATGGTCGCCAAGCCTAAAGAATGCACGCTGGAATAAGCTACGGGCCTGCCAAAATACTGCCTCCAGAACCGCCACGGGTTGTCTCCTTAAGTCCCCAGAACACCATCTACATAATGAGGCGACAATACTCCCCATCAGGGAGAGAAATGTAATGCTAACCAAACAGTTTCTGCTGAATACTCAGAAACGTGGGCATCCCAACAAACATCTGGAGTCATGGAGTCATCTTCATAAGCATTATGAGGAAATACGGCACTTGATAACACAGCCGTATGAAGCCAAAAACACAAGCAGGTCCTCAGTGAACTTCATAAATAGGCGTCGGATCTCTATGCCAGGAATTGCGCGGTGAATCCGGTACTCAAAGAGCGATACCTAAAACTTGCAGAAGTAGAACGCACATTCCCTAGGGAAAAACGAGTCACTCTAGCTCAACTTCGATCTGGATACTGTAGCAGGTTAAACTCTTATATATTCAGAATCAACCCCGACGCACAAAACATATGTCCTGCTTGTAACGTGTCCTCACATGACACCAACCATCTCTTGAACTGTATTGTGGAACCAACGCCTCTAACACCCCTCTCATTATGGTCCACCCCTGTTGAAACAGCAAGTTTCCTTGGACTCCCGCCAGAGGATATTGATGACAATTTGTGATCGGTCGCACTTATTGGATGGGGCGAGGCACTTCTACAACAACAACAACATAAACTAATCGAGATAGGTACAGACTTCTATATATCAAAATGATCTGGGCTTAAAAAGAAATTCCGACCGTCCGTCTGTCCATAAACACGATAACTTGAGTAAATTTTGGAGTATCTTAATGAAATTTGGTATGTAAGTTCCTGGGCACCAACATAGACCGCAATTTAAAATGAACGAAATCGGACTATTACCACGCCTACTTTTTCGATATCGAACATTTCGAAAAACAGAAAAAGTGCGATAATTCATTACCAAAGACGGATAAAGCGATGTAGCTTGGTAGGTGGGTTGACCTTATGACGTAGAATATAATGTTAGTAAAATTTTGGACAATGGGCGTGGCACCGCCCACTTTTAAAAGAAGGTAATTTAAAAGTTTTGCAAGCTGTAATTTGGCAGTCGTTGAAGATATGATGATGAAATTTGGCAGTAACACTCCTATTACTATATGTGCTCTTAATAAAAATTAGCAAAATCGGATGGCGGACACGCCCACTTTAAAAAAAAAATGTTTAAGTCAAATTTTAACAAAAAATTTAATATCTTTACAGTATATAAGTAAATTATGTCAACATTCAACTCCACTAAGGATATGGTGCAACAAAATACAAAAATAAAACAAGTAAGAAAGGCTAAGTTCAGGTGTAACCGAACATTACATACTCAGTTGAGAGCTATGGAGTCAAAATAAGGGAGAATCACCATTTAGCAAAATGAAACTAGGGTAATCCTGGAATGTGTTTGTATGACATGGGTATCCAATGGAAGGTATTAAAGAGTATTTTAAGAGGGAGCGGGCCATAGTTCTATGGGTAGATGCCATTTAGGGATATCGCCATAAAGGTGGACCAGGGGTGAATCTATAATTTGTTTGTACGATATGGGTATCAAATGAAAGGTCTTAATGAGTATTTTAAAAGGGCGTGGGCCATAGTTCTATACGTTGACGCCTTTTGGAGATATCGCCATAAAGGTGGGCCAGGGGTGACTCTAGAATTTGTTTGTACGATATGGGTATCCAATGGAAGGTGTTAATGAATATTTTAAAAGGGAGTGGGCCTTAGTTCTATAGATGGACGCCTTTTCGAAATATCGTTATAAAGGTGGACAAGGGTTGACTCTAGAATGCGTTTGTACATTATGGGTATCAAACGAAAGGTGATAATGAGGGTTTTAAAAGGGAGTGGTGGTGGTTGTATATGTAAAGGCGTTTTCGAGATATCGAACAAAATGTGTACCAGAGTGACCCAGACCATCATCTGTCGGGTACCGTTTATTTATTTATATATGTAATACCACGAACAGTATTCCTGCCGAGATTCCAATGGCTTTTGATTTCGCCCTGCAGAACTTTTTCATTTTCTTCTACTTAATATGGTAGCTGTCACACCCATTTTGTCTTTTTTATTTTTTATTTAATTGCCATGTTTCATCCCTTTTTTTTTGATTTAGAATAATGGCATTTTTTTCATTTTTCGTAATTTTCGATATCGAAAAAGTGGGCGTGGTCATAGTCGAATTTCGGCCATTTTCTATACCAATACAAAGTGATTTCAGATAATTACGTGCACTTGGTTTAGTAAAGATATATCGATTTTTGCTCAAGTTATCATGTTAAGGGCCGAGCGGAAGGACAGACAGTCGACTGTGTATAAAAACTTGACGTGACTTCAACCGATTTCGCCCTTTTTCACAGAAAACTGTTATCGTCTTAGAAGCTAAGCCCCAACCAAATTTTACAAGGATTGGTAAATTTTTGTTCGAATTATGGCATTAAAAGTATCATAGACAAATTAAATTAAAAAGGGCGGAGCAACGCCCATTTTGAAATTTTCTTTTATTTTTGTATTTTGTTCCACCATATCATTACTGGAGTTGAATTTTGACATAATTTACTTATATATTGTAAAGATATTAACTTTTTTTTTAATTTCAGTTTAATAAAATTTTTTTTTTTAAGTGGGCGTAGTCGTTCTCCGATTTTGCTAATTTTTATTAAGAATACATATAGAGATAGGAGAAACGTTCCTGCCAAATTTCATCATGATATCTTAAACGACTGCCAAATACAGCTTGAAAACTTCTAAATTACCTTCTTTTAAAAGTGGGCGTTACCACGCCATTTGTCCAAAATTTTACTAATTTTCTATTCTGCGTCATAAGTTCAACTCACCTACCAAGTTTCATCGCTTTATCCGTCTTTGGTAATGAATTATTGCACTTTTCCGATTTTTCGAAATTTTCGATATCGAAAAAGTGGGCGTGGTTATAGGCCGATATCGTTCATTTTACATAGCGATCTGAGATGAGTGCCCAGGAACCTACATACCAAATTTCATTAAGATGCCTCAAAATTTACTCAAGTTATCGTGTTAACGGACGGATGGACGGACGGACATTGCTCAATCAAATTTTTTTTCGATACTGATGATTTTAATATATGGAAGTCTATATCTATCTCGATTCCTTTATACCTGTACAACCAACCGTTATCCAATCAAAGTTAATATACCCTGTGAGCTCTGCTCAACTGAGTATAAAAATTCAAAATAAGCATGGCTCCGCCCTTTTTCATTTAATTTGTCTATAATACTTTTAATGCCATAAGTCGAACAAAAATTTACCAATCCTTGTGAAATTTGGTAAGGCCATAGTTTCTATGATGATAACTGTTTTCTGTGAAAATGGGCGAAATCGGTGTTCTTTTTCTTTAAATTTGTCAGAACAGCTAAATATGGCGGAGTAGAAATGATACTCCAAACGCCAGGTTATTCTTGTGTGTTTATTGTAATGCTTCAATTAAGATCGGTTTTTTCACGGCACCTCGCCAGGTTATATTCAATTTGTCTTTAGTTAAGTTATTTATTTTTCGTTTAGAATTGATTCCAAAAGTATATTCAATTACAAATATTTTATACATGCCATCACGCCAGCCACACATTCAATAATGCTTTTAACTTTTTATATATCCATGTCCGAAAAAATGAATTTCACTTTTTGCAATATTAATTGCAGTTGGATGTATGTATGCAATGCATATATATCTATATATTCTCTTTTGCCCTGGTACCAAGTACAGAAGCATGCTTCTCCCTATCCCGATTCTTTCCAGGGACTTTTAGACACTGTGCTATGCAAGGTTTTTGCAGTAATTGCTGCTTGGTTTTCAATATAAAAGTTGAGCTTTTTTTTGTCAGTGTTTGTACTGCTTTGGCTACGGCTACTACTTCCGCCTAAAAAACTCTTCAGTAATCTTGCAGTTTGTATGATCTGTTCATTTCCGGATCAGCACAGTATAGCGTAGACCCTACTCCTTCCACTACTTTGGAACCATCGGTGTACATGTGTATCGTCTCGACGCCCATTTAGGCATCCTTGCATCAGCGCAGATACGGAATCAGGTAGTTTGTTCGTCCCGTATTTGATGAAGCTACATATACTACTATGACCGTATGATTATGCGCTCAAGCTCTCCCGAGGTACTGAGCCTCGTTGCAGTTGTTAACGCTATGTTCTTTGCTACCAGATCAACAGGTGGAATGTGCAGAATGGCATACAGTGCAGCAGTGGGCGTTGCTTTAAGGGCTCTCGTAATGCTAAGCATTGATAGCCTGCATACAGCCTCCAATTTTTTGAGGTAGTTTCTTTTTTGTGTGGCTGTCCATCAAGCAAGGATTTGAAGTTCGGTAGGATAGGCTTTGCAATTGCTTTAAATACGCAATGAGGCAGAGAGGGCGATAGACCACAAGCACACTGAGTGGAAAAATTGATTGGAAAATGAGTTTATGACGTTTTTCGGGTTTGTTGGGATTGATTTAAAAAAAGGTTTTCGATTAAAACTTTTTTCGAATGGATACATCCGATTTCAAACAGTCGGAACCGAAAGCAAAATCAGTAGTCTAACTTAGGCGAATATTCCACCTAATAAAAGCAACATTAAACATCAAAGTACCTGCTAAAGTAGTTTAGTAAATGTGCGGTTTGCAAACCTTATAATTATACCTCCATAATTCTTATACTCTTATCAGTCTTGGTGCATAAGTTATTAAGCTTAAACTTTTGTTTCTGTGCAATATTTTATGGAACGAGGATAAGCATGCAGTTGGAAGGGCAAGTGTTCTTTTTCATATCGCTTGATATATATGGCACTTGCTAAGCGAATTCATCCTAGCCAGTGAGAATTTGATTTACCCCTTCGATGTCTGGACTACATAAACTTTTCTGCTTGTATTATCATGTACTTATCAAACAATTGATTTTCTTATATTTACAGTTCCAGATATTTGCGCACACCTTCCAATACATTGGTCATCAGTTGGCTGTGAGTGATCTTCTCATGTTGTTAAAGTGTACCATTGCGATTTACCACAATTTTAAACAAGGTCCAGCTTTAGGAGATGCTGGTATGTGAAAAATCTTCATTTAGTTTTTATCTGCGAGTTTATGTATGTCAGATATTGTCAAAAGTCAAGGAATGGCACCGATGTCGGCAAGATGTGGTTTATTTTATATGCTATATATATATAGCATCAAGTATATATGATTTTAATTTCCTTTAACACTCCGTTAAATTGTTCCGTTACTAATTCTCGAGAATTTTTTATTTCAGTATGTATTATGTGGCCTGTTTCCAAGTGTTTTTCATGACCCGTTACGATCCATTATATGTATATGTACTAAAAGCGAATTGGTTATTATATAGCACCACGCCAGTTTTTATTACGAATTTTTGATTCCTATTAGGAATGCAAGAACACCACCCTAACACCAGGTCAGGGAGGTACCGCATCTCATAACTCCGCCAAACACCCGAAGGAAGCACAGAAGCCAATCTTGAGGCCTATTTTAATTTTCCACTCAACTCAAAAAAGCCCAAAAATTGATGTAGAGCCGAGGATGAGACCGTACGACCGCTCACGCGAAAAGACAAGACAGGAAAGCGAAATCGGTTGAAGCCATCCAGTTTTTATACAAAGTCAACCGTCTGTCTTTCCGCTCGGCCGTCAACACGATAACTTGAGCAAAAATCGAAATATCTTTACTAAACTTAGTTCACGTACTTATCTGAACTCACTTTATCTTGGTATTAAAAATGGGCGAAATCCGACTATGACCACGACCACTTTTTCAATATCGAAAATTTCGGAAAATGAAGAAAATGCCATAACTCTATACCAAATATGAAAAAAGGGATGAAATATGGTGATTGGATTGATTTTTTGACACAAATGATAACTTTAGAAACGACTTTGTAAAATGGGTGTGATACCTACCATATTAAGTAGAAGAAAATGAAAAAGTTCTTTAGGGCGAAATCAAAAGCCCTTCGAATCATGGAAGGAATACTGTTCGAAGTATTACATATATAAATAAATTAGGGGTATCCAACAGATGATGTTCTGGGTCACCCTGGGTCACATTTTGAACGATATCTCAAAACGCCTTCCCATATACAACTAAACTTTTAAAACCGTCATCAATACTTTTAATTTGATACCCATGTCATACAAGCATATTCCAGGGTTATCCTAGTTTCATTTTCCTACATAGTGATTTTCCCTTATTTGACAAATGAAGGAAAATCGTTCCAAAAAACGTCACCCTTGGTCTATAATTTTGGACTCTTATCGGACTAATAATTAAGAGCGCTTCGAATATATTTCAGGGGTGATTTAAACAAAATGATAAAGAAATGCGTTCAAATTTAACCAAATTTTCATATTTAAAAAAAATAAATAAATAAAAAAAACGAATTGATAGCTGAAGAAAGATAGCAAAGGGAAGTTGATCCACGTTTTAATATTACCATTTGTATGTATCCATGAAAAAGATAATTTTGTCTCCAAAGCTCTCAGCTGAGTATGTAATGTTCGGCTACACCCGAACTTAGCCTTCCTTACTTGTTTGAAATATTTCGGTCCATGCGCCACCCATCGGAGTTTTTTCCTATTATTGCGTTGTCATCGGGTTCTGAACTATATTCCAAGTTTCAAGCTTTTATCTTATCGGGAAGTTACTTAAATTTTAATTACAAATTTCGTAAAGAACGGACGGCCGGGCGGCCACTACACAGAGTCAAGCCAAATAAAAGCATCTAAAAAAGGGTGCGCGTACTTATGTAGAAGTTTTACTTATCAAAAAGTAGTTTCTAATTGCATGCAAATAATTAATTAAAATAAAATAATAAGACGAAGGGAAAAAGATTTTCAATCAAGTTCAGCTTAAAATTGAAATACTAAATAAATAAATATTTATTTGCTTCCCTTAAGTGTAGCACCAATTCGAAAGTTAATCAAATGTTATGATTTTTAAATTTTATCCACTGCCGTAGCATCTTCCAGTAACGACTGAATCGGAACTTCAATTATCAGGCAATATAAAATCACAAATAGAGTTTGTTGGAATACACTGGACCGTGGTCCAGTTACCGCAAAGAAAGGAAATTTCCCTATACAAAATTTCTAGAAAATCGCGCTAAATACTGGTTCACGTTGAATAGCTCGGCAGCTGGTCCACTTCCCGGAATGAAAAATTTCTCAAAGATTATCTTTGTCAAAGAGGTACCCCTGCACCGAACTTCAAGATTATGAATTTCATAAGATTATTTTCAATAGGTCGGCCTTGGCCCACTTTACGGACCAAACTGTGAATACAAAGAATTCTCAAACCCTGAGATGAGCAGCAAAATTGTATGTTATCGAACAAAAAGACAAGGTTAAACTCTAGTCAACTTTAAATAAAGTTTAAACTCCCACTGAAAAACTGGGCATTAGTGCACAAACACTAGTAAATATGTACATACATTCATACAAATATACCAAAATTAGAACCTGCAAACACCTTGTGGAATGTGGAATGGGATACGATAGGAATCTCTTAGGGATTTCCACAGTCGTTCGAGTTGTTGGGTTTTTACCTTAAGGAGTGATTCTGTTTGGTCACCTATCAGGTTTGCTGACCATTTAGTGTAAAAGTCCTCCATTCTTCGAAAATGAAAGTGTCAAGACTTGAGTCTGTTCCACCAGCGGGAAGAGATTTATTTTAATTTTCCAATCCCATTTTTTGGTTTAGTGAAGAAAATTAAACTTAACCCTGCAGAAAATTATACTCACCTGTTTATAAATTATACTCACCTGTGAAACTCTCACAAACCTTAATTTATGAAAAAAAACAAAAAAAAAAACAAACACCTTACAAATTCCTGTGAAAAGAGTTGCAAAAACAAATATATGGCTGCGTTTATACCCACACAGAAGAGCGAGCAAAATCAAATCCACGCAACCACAGACCTACATGAGTGGTACACGTAAATAAAAAAAAATAATAACATCACCTGCTGATATAATTTATTTAGTATTTTGCAGTAAATTGCCCTTATTCTTTTTTCCATCACTGTAAGTATTTGCACAACTGAATTGATATATTACTTTCAGAACGCTTATGTGATATGTGTACAATAACTGTATTTTTAAGGAACAAATATAGGAAAATACAAAGGGTATACTCAATTAGCTCTATCTGTTTTCAAACTGCTAATTAGTTCTATTGTTTTCTGTTGTCACAAAACCATAGATGCGGGCAGTGCACTAAATTCTGAGCAACAACACTGCTCGAAACTTAGTGGGTTGACGTAATCAAGATCAAATTGTGAATATAAAGAATTCTCAAACCCTCTTGAACACTCCCACAAAATTTTATTAAAATCGATAAAGCCATTTAGGAGGAGCTCAGTGACAAACACACGCACAAAAGAAATATATATACATACTAGCAGACCCGTCAGACGTTGTTCTGCCCTAAATTTGGTCTATCTGCATACATTTTAAAAAGCTTTTTCCGTTTTACTCTGTCCCCCCCCCCCCCCCCCCTAAATTGCCAATTTAAAAAAAATTGCGTAATAAATTGTTTCAAACTGTAAATACAATCTTGTAAAGTGTGTTTATTGAGTAGATTTAAACGTCAGTTGCGCATGGCTCAACTATATGGTTGGCTCATCTCATCAGCTGATATTATCTTTTTCATTTCACTGGAGTAGGAATTGTCAAAGGAGGATGGCAAACTCAAAATGAAATCAAAACATTGAACACATTATCTTACAACACACAAAAATTTTAAAGTTTTATGTTTTCATTCCATTCCATTCACCTAATTCCAACACGCACATTTTGACATTCTGAACACAGGTATGTTGTTGCTGTAGAGATGAGCCAACCGGCCATCAAATTACTATTGTGTAAGCTAAATTGAGTTGTATGAACACCACTCAATTTGAATTGATATTGCCTCAATTTATGATTCTGTTTGAACATAGTATAACCTTGCCACTTGGTCCGGTTAAGCTGAGATGAGCAGCAAAATTGTATGTTATCGAACAAAAAGACAAGGTTAAACTCTAGTAAACTTTAAATAATGTTTAAACTCCCACTGAAAAACTGGGCATTAGTGCACAAACACTAGTAAATATGTACATACATTCACACAAATATACCAAAAATAGAACCTGCAAACACCTTGTGGAATGTGGAATGGGATACGATAGGAATATCTTAGGGATTCCCACAGTCGTTCGAGTTGTTGGGCTTTTATCTTAAGGAGTGATTCTGTTTGGTCACCTATCAGGTTTGCTTACCATTTACTGTAAAAGTCCTCCATTCTTCGAAAATGAAAGTGTCAAGAGTTAAGACGGTTCCACCAGCGGGAAGAGATTCATTTTAATTTTCCAATCCCATTTTTTGGTTTAGTGAAGAAAATTAAACTTAACCCTGCAGAAAGTTATACTCACCTGTTTATAAATTATACTCACCTGTGAAACTCTCACAAACCTTAATTTATGAAAAAAAAACAAAAAAAAAAAAAACAAAAAAAAAACACCTTACAAATTCCTCTGAAAAGAGTTGCAAAAACAAATATATGGCTGCGTTTATACCCACACAGAAGAGCGAGCAAAATCAAATCCACGCAACCATAGACCTACATGAGTGGTACACGTAAATAAAAAAAAAATAATAACAACACCTGCTGATATAATTTATTTAGTATTTTGCAGTAAATTGCCCTTATTCTTTTTTCCATCACTGTAAGTATTTGCACAACTGAATTGATATATTAATTTCAGAACGCTTATGTGATATGTGTACAATAACTGTATTTTTAAGGAACAAATATAGGAAAATACAAAGGGTATACTCAATTAGCTCTATCTGTTTTCAAACTGCTAATTAGTTCTATTGTTTTCTGCTGTCACAAAACCATAGATGCGGGCAGTGCATTAAATTCTGAGCAACAACACTGCTCGAAACTTAGTGGGTTGACGTAATCAAGATCTTGTATTACGTGTTAATGGACCATTAATTTATTCCGATTTAAACGTCTGTTCATCTTTGAAATATTCGCTAAAATTAATGAGCTTAAAACGGTATCTATAGGAATACAGAAATTGAGTCTACATCGCAAAAAATAAAAAAGAGGTGCTATACTTTATACTTACATCATTTATCCACCCTGTAGGAAAATCAACAAAACAAGGTAAGGACTGTTAGTACTTATCTGACTCCTTCAATCACTCGAAACCCACATATAAATTCTCGAATAGATTAAAAGGTTTTTGAAAGCAAATTTCCAATCGTTTTTAAATAAGTTTAGTAGCATTGAACTTAGTAGTCGTTAAACAATTACGTGCATTCAACATCGATAGTTGGTTGGACGAACGCAGTCAGCGCTCGGAGTAGCGGCAAATTTGGTGCAATGAATGCGAGATTGATTGCTGTTGCTGCTGTAGGATTAAGCACACGTGGTTCGATTTGGGAACACCTGAATTGGTGGCGCCCTTGTAAAGCTATCGAGGGTCGTTTTGATTGCGTTTAATTTGAGAAAATTGCTTTGATGATGGTTGAGCTGAAAGCGGTCAAACCCAAGTTTAAATTTTTCCGTTCACACGAGGTGTAAGTGCCACAAAGCAACCATTGGTTGGGTGACAGCCGTGCAGTTTATTTGGAGACTATTATGTTGGTCCGTTGTGTGAGCATATGATCTAATGCTGGGGCTGACTGGTATATTTAGGGACATCGCATGGATCCCCATTATAATGTCAACGCTCCAATAACCAAAGGTAGATGAGCTTTTGTATACTCTAATAGTTCCAGCGTTCTAGTCAACAAAGGGCCAGAAAGGCCTCGACACGCGGCGAGAGTTTGCTTAGCTAGCACCTCTCCAAAAGTAGAAAGCATGTGTCCAGCGGACTCCCGAAGTCTCCCTGGTAGACTTGTCCAGTTGATCAGAGTCTGCCAGAACATTATGAATAAGTTAATATGCTCAATTAATACATTTCGTTATGGCATCACCATTATATACTAATGAGAATTTTTCCTCGAATCGATTTACTAGTCGAATGTCTGTTTACAATGAATTTTGAATTGGTTTAGGTTTCGTATGTTCATAGGTTTACGAAAGTGCACGACTCCTTGGTGTGCGTACTTTTTATAGAACCTATGATCAGCCATACTAATAGATCATGACATAGTTAATAAATTCATCGTAGAAATAAAAAAAAAATAGTCTAAGGATTTATGCAGCTCAGGACTTATCGGGTATTTGTAAACTGATTGCTTCCTATTCCTACTACTAATATTTTTCAAAAAAACAACACAGTTAACAGATGTCAATTCGATTTGGGAGCAGAATGGCTGCAATTGTCAGCCGAGCAAACTTCTTGTGATTGAGTCATAAACGCCGACGATATAGAAAAGCTTTTCAGTTGCATCCCAGCACTACCTTTCACTGCTGTGTACATACCGCAATGACATGCTAATGGTTTTCAGTAATAAAGGTTTAGTAATAAAATTGTTTTTTATGGAATTGAGTTTCAGCTTTTCTTTTTTATGAGTATATTTTCATGTTATTGTATACAGTTTATTCAAATAAACATTTATGTTTTAACATTAAAAAAAAAACACTCACTTTCGTATGAAAAGTACTTTTTGTATGAATGTTTCCTTTTTTTTGCATATGTTCTTACATACGAAAAATTATTCGATGCTTGAATGCAAATGATAGTTTTGAAAAATGTGCATACTTCTTAAAGAAAGAAATACAAAGAACCGAAGAATAAATAATAGTTTAAAAAAACTAAAAAACACGCTTTTATAGCTAACCGAACTAAAAAATAGAAAATAATTTTCAATTAAAAAGAGTTTATATAATAGTAGTAGAAGGTCAAACAATCATTTATAGTTAATCACCTCAAAATAAAATTATAATAAAATGTAAGTTATTAACAGAATAATTTAATTCAGATTAAAAATATCATTCTGGATAGGAAGCTAATATGGAGTGACCATATAGTGGAGCGATCGAAGAAGGCAGCATCAGAGCTGTTCACCTGCAAGAGGGCAATTGGCACCTCCTGGGGATTCTCCCCTAAGGTGACCTACTGGATTTACACAGCCATTGTGCGCCCGATTCTTCTTTATGGTGCCTTGGTCTGGTGGCCTGCACTAGCTAAAAGTACCTTTCTTAAAATGCTTCAAAAGGTGCAACGGAGTTCGGAGCTCTGCATTATGGGGGCTCTCGGCTCCACTCCAGATTCCGTTACATAAATACATGGATACATAGATACATAGATAGATACAGCCAAGCTAATAAAAGCGTGTTAAAAAGGGCTCCAGTATGCTCTTTCGTAGATGTGCCATGCATCCCCTTCTATCATTAATAAAGGAATGCGTTCTTCGCATTATATGCAAGGTTTCAAATCTATGGCCATTTGGGGTGGTCATCAGTTCAATTGACATTATGTCCGTTAAACTTATGTCAGCCCACCATCACATTATTGCATTGTCATTGAGCCTTGATACGTGTGCAAAGTTTCAATCAAACGTATGGCCATTCAAAGTGGTAATAAGGCCAATTGACTTTAAGGCCGTTGTCCTTATGTCACCACACCATCACATTAATGCATTTTCATCGAGCCCTAATACGTGTGCAAAGTTGCAATCAAACTTATTGCCATTCAAAGTGATAATAAGACCAATTAAACTTATGGCCGTTGACCTTATGTCACCACACCATCACATTAATGCATTGTCATCGAGCCTTGATACGTGTGCAAATTTTCAATCAAACTTATGGCCACCCAAAGTGGTAATAAGGCCAATTGACCTTATGGCCGTTGACCTTATGTCACCACACCATCACATTAATGCATTGTCATCGAGCCTTGATAAGTGTGCAAAGTTGCAATCAAACTTATGGCCATTCAAAGTGATAATAAGGCCAATTGACCTTAAGGCCGTTGGCCTTATGTCACCACACCACCACATTAATGCATTGTCATCCTTGATACGTATGCAAAGTTTCAAATTAATCAGACTTCTAGAAACCGGTGAAAATTAAGCTCAAAGATTCCGTTACATACAGGCCAAGCTAATAAAAGCGTGTTAAAAATAAGTGAGCACATATTGTATTTATAATGCATTCGTACTCAAATGCATTAACCAATCCATACACATCTTTACATAAAAGTGTGAATAGTATTAGATAAATCACAAGAACATGTATCAATGATTAACAGCACCGCGAAAAAGCGAGCTATAGATTAATGGCTTACCTTTATTGTGAGACTTGATTCTCTGTATATTTTTTCTAGTTCCTAAAGTCAATGGACACGAAAAATTAAATTTCGATTTTGAGAAATTTTATAGATGGCTTAGCACATGACGCAACAAAACCAGACAGGTGAAATCAATATTACCCCCTCTTAAGAAAAACTTACACATGTGTTGTTAATGTCATGATATGACCAATACTATGTTTTCAAGGTATATCGGCTTAAAGGTTTATAATCTCAGATGCAGTTTTCATCGTTTATAAATTTTATAGATTACTAGCAGGGTACCCGGCGTTACACGGGTTGGGCAGATACTAATCTAAAGAAGAAGGTGAATTTTAAAGCATTTCTTCCCGTTACTCAAATTCAAGATGTATCTCCCAACTTTTCTCATTCTTACCCTTTATAATTTCCTTATCTCACTCTATTCTTTTTTTACACCCTTTACCTCTCACCTTCTTTTTTCTTAGATCCCTCATTTCTCTAATTTACCATTCTTTGCTTTATTTTTAAAATTTTATTTTGTCACACACAATTCATACTCAAAATCTCATAACTTAATCAAAATATATTAACTGCACAATTTTTGTCTATCGTCTCATATAGACAGCTATTTTTACAATGGAAAAGTTAAATTTAATAAAAACTTTTAAATCACTCAATGCAATTGCTTTAACTTTTTGTGAATTCAATGCTATGACCAAACAAAAGATCTGTACTTTAGTCCGTACATGGCGTATGAGTAACTTTTGCTGACATACAAAATTTGTCGCACCACCCAGTGGCGCACGCGAAATGAAGAAAATAAATTTTAATTTAAAATTCTTAGTTATGAAATATGAAAAACGTCTTGATCGAAGGAACCTGTAGCCAAAATTTGGTGATGATTGAAAAATACGTTGCCATAGGGAACACGCACATAGACACACACACAGAATTTAATTTTATATATATAGATTTTTAGGTTTAGAGGAAATTCTAAGTTTATTAACATGTATATGAACTCTTACGGTACATGCTGAATTTCTATGCTCAAGACAATATTGTGTAATATTGTGATTCACAAAAGTATTTCTTGTTGTTATTTGTAATGCTTATCGGTAAAAATTTTGATAATTTCAGATAAAGTTGTTAAGATTTATTGGTTTAATTGATTGTATATCGATATTTTTGCGATATGGTAGACGTGGTATATACGTAGGATGCAGGCATACCATACCGAAGGTCCTTAGTTCCGCTAATGGAAGAATTAACATTAAAAAGAATTAACTTTAAAAAAAATATTTAAGCGGGGTAACCTCTCGGGAGTGATCTGGCATACCCTATGAGTATATTGTGATAAAAAGCTTTCCATAATATAATTTTTAATATAAAACCACTCTTTAAGTAATTATCATTTGAAATCGGCATAGATATCGGTCTCCATAAATCTTTAGGAAAAAAATTCGCCTAAATATTCTCAAAGATCTATAGTATCCAATTATTATCATTTTTATTAGTTTTATACGATGACTTCTTTTTATGCTCAGAAAAACAACTCCTTTTAAGCTTTTTAGAATATATTTTGCTTAGCACACAAAGTCATGAAAGGAAATTCCGAAATTTTTTTCCTATTCGAAATATCAGAAAAACAAAGCAAAAAATACCTCCAAATGACTTTAACGTAACAGAGGGCTTTTAAATGACGTCACATTTGACTCGCCCTCATAAATTAAAGCATTGCTTCTTGACTTATCTGCAGCACTGATTCTTTCAGTAATAAAAAAATACAACATTAATACCTTTCTGAGATATGAAGTAGGGTGCAGGAAATAACGCCTGCCGTCTGTTTTTCCTTTTGTAGGAGGGTGTATTTCCTTTTTCTGGGAGGAAATGGAAAAGTTTTATTCAACGGAACTGAATAGCCGAGTCTTCAGAGTATCACATTGCCGTCAACTAAGGAATATGGATAGATACCGCTTACGTCGATGAGATGACTGACAATATTTTAAAGTTGCGGATAAGTATTTCGGAGGTTTATAATTCGAAAACTCGGGACTGTCGGTATACGGTACCAAGATACGACATTTATGTGTTGAAGTAGACTCATTGAGCAGAAAGAGCTGGCTGGTGTAAAAATATATAGCGGAAGAGGTTTTACAGCAGTGATTCATCAACAGTTCAGAGAATATAGATGAAACAGATGGCAAAAAAAAAAACGTTGGCTTATCAGAACTTCATTTTAAACAGCTCTGGCTATGCCTGGAAACGTTTAGACAAACGTAAAATAGGCATTGTCGTGATCTTTTCTATCTAACTATAAATCGTCCTCTCCCCTCTGCATTATATAGTTTATATTAATCGGCTCATTCAATTTCCCTAATATTCTTAATCTTAGCCTTATTCTTAATCTTCCTGTTAACCTCCCTTTACTACTTTGTCTCAACTATTATCCTCATTTTTATTTTTACTCCCACTCTCCATCTTGTTCTCTTTACTGCTCCGACTTCCACTCTACTTTTTCCTGCCATTTCCTCTGTTCCCTCTTCTCTTTTCGTTCATGTCCCCGTTTCCAATGTGAAGATATATTGAGTTTGGCTTTTTCGCACATTACATTACTAAGGTAGTAAAAAAAATAGCAAAATAGTGCCACACATTTTCCCTCTCTACTACTTTCAAATTGTTGATTGGTTTATGAGGGCCGCCAATTTTTTGTTGTTGTTTTAATGACTTCACGCATCTCATTTTGTTGCACCATGGGCTTAGCAATGGCAAATTAGGCCTTGTCATTGATTGAAGATATTGAAAGTGCAAGCGTCAGGAGTAGCACAGCTATCAGACCTAAAAACCTTATAGTATTTGGCAAAAGGACAGAGTTATTTTATAACATAGATGGTCCTGGTCTCAGATAAGGTTTCTGGTCCTTGAGCAAACTTCTGGTAACACTATGGATTCACTCAGCTTACATGACGTTCTAACGTACCAGCCAGTTCAAACTTACCCAATATTTTTTTATTATCACGGACATATTTAATCCTCAATATATAAATATTGCTTACCTTACAATCTTAAAAAAATATAATTTTTAAGAAATTGCCTAAAATCTCTCCAAATGATAGATTTTGAGCCTCCGTACAATCTTGAAAAAGGCCAGGATCAAAAAACTTGGACCAAGTAGGTAGTATCGGTATGAAATTTGATCCTCTGTCTCGCAAGCCTATTTTGTACAAGACGTCTTGCTTGCCTGCGCACCAAACTTAGTATGATTGATTCCTTCAAACTGCCTCATCTAGCGCAAAAAATTTTCTTAAAAATAAAGCGCACAAAATTTAAATGATCTCAAAGGAAAGGAGATAAAAGGGAAGGAAAGAAAAGAGAAGGAAAGAACGAACGGAAAGGAAAGGAAAGGAACAGAAATAAAAGGAAACGAAAGGAAAGGAATGGAAAGGAAAGGAAAGGAAAGGTAAAGCTAAGGGATAGGAGAGGAAGGGAAAAATTATACATCAAAACCGAAGTCGAGACAACGTGTTATCAATTTGTTAATGAAATGTAACCGGTTTGTTATTGACACTTATGAACGGGATATTAATTTTTTATCGACGGATTAGGAGCATGTTAACTATCTCTTATTAATTTTGCTTTCAAAGCGCTAACGGTTTATGATCAATGAGTTATCGGTTCGTTATCAAGGGGTTATGGAAGTGTGATCCATTTCTTATCAAATTGTTGTGTTATAGAAGTGTAATAAGTTTGCTAGCGGAAACAATGTTTATCAAAGGGTCGTCCATCTCTTATCGAGTCAAGTGAAGCAAACTCTATTGGCTCTGAGTTATCGAAGTGTTAATGGAGTATTTTCGAAAATGTATCGATTTTTTGTTGAAAATTTATCGGCTATTTAATGATTTATCATCGATAAGCTATCGAATTTTTATCGAAGATTAAAAAATTTGTTATCAAAAAGTTAAGGAAATGTTATAGAAAAATTAACGATTCTTTATAGGTTTGTTATCAAAAAGTTGTCGATATTATATTTTGTGTCGCGTGTCACGGATTTGATAACGAGGTTTGTTATCGAGAAGTTATTGATATTATGTCTTAAAGATATCGGTTATTTAAGCAACTTTTACTGATTTGTTACCGAAAATTTAACAATTCCCTTTCCAAAAGTTTTAAACTTGTTATCAAAAAATTGTCGCCGTTGAATATTATCGATTTCTTAACCAAGTGTCATTGCGACAAGACTGGAATACCAGACAACATATGGTAGCGGGTACCGTCAACATATTCACGGATGCTTCTAAGCTTGACGGGAAGGTGGGAGCAAGCCGCTTTTCACCGGATCTGGGTCTAGTGGTATCTATTCACCTACCAGATCACTGTAGTGTTTACCAAGCAGAAATGCTGGCAATACACAGGGCTGTGAATCATCTCAGGTCTATGCCTAAGGATGGTAAACGGGTGTTTATTTTCTCAGACAGCCAGGCCGCATTAAAGGCCCTGAACTCATTCGTCGACAACGCAAAGTCGATCACTGAATGCCGCAGATCTCTTAACGAGATGGCTCAGCACTTCACTATCAGCCTTATATGGGTACCTGGGCACAGGGATATTGAAGGCAACTGCAGAACAGACGAGCTGGCCAGAAGAGGCACCACCGACCATATCCTTCCGGTAAATGATTCGGTAGGTATACCTGTGGACACTTTCAGGCTTCGTGTGAACACAAGAACTATAAGAATTGCAAATGGAATATGGTCAGCCATATCATCGTGTGAAACATCCAGGCTAACCTGGCCCTCATATGACAAGGGGCGCACAAGAGCGTTTCTGATTTTAAACAAATCAGTTCTATCGTCCCTGATAAGGGTTCTAACAGGGCATTGTTTAATAGGCATGCATGCTGTTAGAATGGGGGTAACGACCTTTGACTATTGTAGCAGCTGCAGGTGTACAGAAGAGGAGGAGAGTATCCAGCACCTTCTCTGTCATTGTACAGCGCTTAGTAGGCGTAGGTTGGCCATCCTTGGTAAACCTTTTCTACATGACCTTGCTGAGGTATCTAGCTATGAAGTCAAGGTTCTAGCAATATATATAAATTCCGCGAAGTTGTTTGACCAGCTTTAGGCAGGGTAAGGTTCCCCTTTGAGACCGTATAGGGTATTACAATGGGCTCATTGGTGGCCTAAGTAGTGAGCTGGTACCATAGTGCCCAGCTCAGCCCTCGCAACTTAACCTAACCTATCCAAGTGTCACCAATATGTTGTCAGCTTGCTATCGGCGATTCATCGGTTAATAATAAAATTATAAAATCTATGGCACATCTATAAACCGTCGGTAATAAGCCGAAAAGAAACCAAGAAGAAGACGATGATGATATATGTTGTAATCAGATATAGATTGTAATCAGTATGATGCTGATTTATCTGGCGAGAAGCACTTTAAGCTTCTATAGCTGTATCCCTTACTGCAAGTGACGTGAAAGAATGTTTGACATGAAATTAGTAACAAGTCTAAGAAATTTGTAAAACAATGATTATTAGCTCAAGTTATGCAGACAGTACCAATACTGTAGAAGTTGATGTAATAAAAAATTAAAAATATTTAACGAACAAAATAAATCGTTGACTTTCTTAATAAACAATGCAACGGGTACGCACATCAAGTTTACACCAAAATATATGTTTACTCTTCTTCATTATAAAATATTAAAATCTCAAAACGTGCAGCTACTTAACCTTCACTTTCTATATGCACTTTCCGTATACGTACATACATGCATATGTATATTAATGTAAGTATGTATATTCCGAAGCAATTGAGTGGAATTCTGCGTTCGAAAGTGCACTCGCAGTTTTTCTGCTGCATTTACTATCATGAAAACATAAAACATGAGAAAATATAATAGAATCATGACTTATACATAAATCTTGCCAGTTTATAGAATTACAAAAATGTTTTACAGCACTGCTGGGACTGCTGGTGTTCTGTGTATAGTGGATTGTCGTACATGTGTAACACACACACACCATGGGGCTATGAGTATGAAGAGTGTCTTTGTATCGCTGAAATTTGAATACGGGGCATATGCGTAACAAAAAAAGCTGAATATTATATTGTGGCGAATATTAGCATTACTAAGCTGTTAGTAAATAATCACACAATAACAAGAACATGAAGCAGCCACTCTTATGTACATGTACACATTAAAGCTAGCAATACTTATGTCGAAAGAGACGAAGAGCTATCTCACACACACACATGTGGTCACCAGCCGAAGTAGTTACTCACACATACACACGCATATGGCTATAAACTACAAAAATGCATGTTCTCAATTACTGTACTGTACTAATTACCAAGCAGGAGATACAAGAGTTCTAGAAGGTGAAACGTCTAGACCTTTGGAGAAATATGAGAACGAAGCAACGGAGAGTATAAATGTAGCACAAGCTGAACAATCAGTAATCAGTTTGATTTAAACTCGCTATTAGTTGGGAAGTGCAGTATAATTGTACTACTCCCAAAGTAGTCTAAGAAAGACCATTTTGCAATTCAGAATATTGGAGTGATTTATTCAACAGTTTAGCGATTCGAACGTTAGAAGAAGGTTTCAAATAAGCGGAATTTCCCAAAATTCGTTACAATATGATTAACGGAAATACAAGCGTGAACATTTCTTTACACAGTGCATATGAGTATACGAAAATACATACATATACGCAAGTGGGTCTAACTGTTAAATATTATTATTTAAGATGAAAAATGGATTGTATGGGTTGATCCAGATTATTGTCAATATCCATTCGGAGTGGATGAACAATTTCAATTATTGCATCTATGAAATGTATAAAAAATAGACTGCGTTTAAGTTTATTATTTCTCCAGTTTTTATTGATTAAACATTTCATTAATAAAAAAATCACTTAGCACAAATTTCGATTACTGGAGGCAGAGAGTATATTGTTTTATAAATTGTTGAAGTTTCACTATAAGCAATTAAGTTCTTAAATTGTGTAATTGAGTACCCTTAAACTCAGACATTTTATTCTCTATACTATGCGGTGAGTTAAAGTTGCAGAGATCGTATCCGATTTTTCAAAACAAGCTCCGAACTATTTCACAACCAATACATAAGGCATACCGTTTCCGAAAAACGAAAACTGCGCTGCTCACTGACAAAGCCTGAAAATTTTACTAGAAAAGCCTGAAGATGATATCGGGATGGATTACCAATTCCTGTAGGAAAAGAAATGGTGCCTAGGTTATAGAGGGGAAAACTTCTCATCAAGTGAAATGCTGCACTTACTTAATTGGCGCTTAACCGTTTGAACAATTAGCGCCGTCCAACAAGGCACGTCAGTCGTTTCATTGTAGGGTTAACTGGTTTTTGGTCTGATTTATATTGGAACGATTTTCTGTCTCTTTTTATAAATTAAAAATTTACAAGAGTTTATTTTAACAAGTATATAATGTCCATTGGAACGATTTTCCGTCATCCCTTGTCAAATTTGGCTTCGAGAAAAACCGGTTTTGGCGTTTTGCTCTCATCGGTGTCGATTTTCGTTCTCGAGATGAAAATCGACACTCATGGTGGCACAACACCGAAACCGGTTTGTCTCGAAACCAAATTTGACAAGGGATGACGGAAAATCGTTCCAACATACATCATTTATACACCCTGTCAGAAAATCTACAAAACAAAATAAGTTAGACAATGTACGTTACAACTGATGCCAATTGCTAACTCCAGAAGAATTTAAATTGTTTTCCACCTGGCCCTTGTAATGGAGCCTCCCTCTGCTTCAATAGGCGTGCTCCCATAAAGATTACCCCAAAAGCAACCTGGGAATATTTGCTCTTTCACCTGGCTATGACGAAGCGATAATACCTTTTTAATTTTTAAAAATAATCAGGCGCCGATAAGCAAGGGAGAATTGCTAAGACTATTCATTAACTTCTATATAATAGATGGTTGATTTAGGGCATGCGTCTCGTTTTAACTGTGAACCGCACAATTTACACAATTAGTACGGTAAGCAAGACCTACCGATCTAGCTGTGTAAAACAGTGAACTGCTTGAACAAACTGACCAGGCGTTATAATTATTGCTTGAGGCCTAGGAAGGCTATTACCGATTAGATTTTAGATTCCACCAAATCTTTGTCAACGACGAAACAAGCAAAAGTAAACTAGGCTGCAAAACAGCGAACGCTCTAGTTCTTCAGAGCTCTGCTCCTTTCTACATTGGTCATACCGGATTCTTGGCTATTTTATATGAATACACCAAATTCGGCAGTCTTGGTATGGTGGTAGCGTGTTCCGCCTGCCACACCGTGGATCCTGGATTCCAACATCAAAATTTTAGAAACAAGTTTTTCAATTAGAAGAAAATTTTTCCCAGCGGGATCGCCCCTCGGAAGTGATTTGGCAAGCACTATGAGTGCATTTCTGCCATGAAAAGCTTCTCAGTGAAAACTCAGCCTTGCAGATGCCGTTCGGAGTCGGCATAAAACATGTAGGTCCCGTTCCGCAAATTTGCAGGAAAAATTAAATTGGAAAGAGAATTGGAAGAGAAGTTTGGTCTAAAATCTCTTCGGAAGTTATTTTATTTTATTTATTTATTTATTCACAGCCATATATCCTATAATCCTTTTGATTTTATATAATTCGTATTAAATAATGTTTTACAATAATTATATAATAGGTTTTTAAATTTCTTCAAATTATTGCACGTTTTAATATCTACAGGTAGCTCATTATACATTTTCAAGCCTTTATAATACAGATCTAGCTTAGAATTTTCTGTCTGGCAACGTGATAATGCGAAATTGTGTCTACTTCTTGTAGGATAAGTGTGTGTATCACTGCTGTAGCCTAAGTTCTCTCTCAGGTTGTCCGGAAGTGCTCCTGTCTTAATGTTGTATATATATTTCATTGTGTGAAAGGAGATTAGTTTTTTTACGTTCAGCCATTTATGAGTGTTCAGCATTGATGAAATACTTGTGTCGTACCGCGCTTTGAGTATATGTCTCATTGCTCTATTTTGCATTTTTTGCAACTTATTTATTTGTGTGTCCTATGTGATAAACAAAACTTTGGCACAATATATAAAATGTGATACAATGATGGATTTATATACTAGTATTTTATATCTCCTTTTTAAATATGTTCATGTTCTTTTCATAAATCCAATTTTCTTTGAGATTTTACTCACTTCGTAGACAACATTATCACAGAATTTTAATTTGCTGTCAATTATGACGCCGAGATTTTTGTATTTCTTTACCTTCCTAATGGTTTCGTTTTTTATATTTAAAATATGTGGTCCTAAATTTAGTTTATTTGATGTGGATGTAACCATGTAATTGGTTTTTTCCACATTTACAATTAACTTGTTTTTACACAACCAAATGTAGAGAGAATTCAAGTCCTCCTGTATTTTTTCAAAGGCCACACCTATATTTTCTTCACTTAATGTCAACAGAGCATCATCCAGAAACAGTTTTATTTTATAGTTCTTTATTGACGAGATAATATCATTTATGTGTACGTTGAACAGGATTGGCGCTAAGACTGATCCCTGTGGAAGTCCTATGTTAATCGGCACGCTATCTGAAATTGCTTCATCAATCACTTTATAGGAATCACTTCAACTCAACACCTTCAATTCCGATTCGTTTCAATTTCTTTACCATCATGTTCCGATCAATAATTTCAAACGCTCTTTTTAAGCCAATGAATATCACTAATATACTCCTTTTTCTTCGCATATCTTCTTTCCACTAAGAAATAACCCATGTAAGAGCAGTTTCACAAGAGACAACCTGATTTCTCTTTAATAAAAATATTGCTTCTTTCAATATATTCAACTAGTTGATTTTTTACTTTTTCTAAAATTTTGTCAGTATTTGGAAAGGTATTTATTGGTCTAAGTTCTTCAGGTTTAACGGTGTTCTTTACTTTTTTCCCAGGTACTACTGTTGCTATTTTCCATTCTTCCGGCACTTCTCCTATTTTTAAACTCTCGTTGACGACTTGTGAGTAGAAATAACCTAAGTAAGGCATAGTGTCTTTAATAACTCCCTCCGTTAACAGTTTTTTGCCACCAATCTTGTGGCTAAAGCTTTTCACAATTTCCTCTATATTTTCTGAATTTCCTTCAGCAAATTTAAAAGGAGGTGTTAGTGATATAGTGATTACAGTCGTTGTTCTCAATTATCTCAATGCTTTCATTTATTTGCACTATACTTTCCACAAAGATTGTATTTAACACCTCAGCTATACGGTCTTTATCATCAATACCCTGAACTTCGTGCTGTATCACCGTTGTATTATCTTTCATATCTTGTTAGCATATAGTTTGCTTCAAGTACTTGCACATTAACTTGCTGTCGACAGTGTTTGTTGTAATTTTATGCTCCATATACTAAATTTTTTTATTTTTATCATTTTTTTTTTATTCTTTTTTGATTCTTGTGTATTCAGACCAGTCTCCGTTACTTATTGCAGCATTGAAAGCCAACAATTTCCTTTTATTTAAATTTATCAGTTCATAATCGTACCACTTGTTTTTTATTTTAATACTGGTATTCCCGGCTGACGTTGTCCTGCCCTAAATTTGGCCTATCTGCATATATTTTAATAAGCTTTTTCCGTCTGCCTCTGCCCTCCCCGCTCTTCACTTTTTCCTAATCCTTTTATTCACTCCTCCCTCCGTCTTTTTCGCTTCATCTATATCCATCTTCGTCTCATTCTATCTCTTTCTCAATCTCCTTCTCTCTTTCTCTTCTCTCAATTTCTTCTCATTCTTCTGCATCCCTTATTGCCTGTCCCAGAGGGTGGTATGTATTTTATTCCAGTCCCGGTCCCAGTCACACTCCGAGTTTCAGTCCCAGCGCCACTCCGAGTCTCAGTCCCAGTCCTAGTCCTAATCCCAGTCCCAGTCCGTCTCTGGATAATATATTACTCTGTACTAAAGCACTCATCAACAGCGTTCATTTGATATCCATATTGTATAAACACTGTTTAGGTATTCACTGGCCCACGTTTTGGCCTACATCTGGAGATCCTAGTCACCCAGGGGTATGAAAACCCCCCACCCTCTCGGCAGACCTGGTGATGTGCTATACTCGATATCATTCGCTATAATATTTTTTATTGATAAGCAGGTTGTTTAGTTAAAATAATTAATTAAATATGATTGCCACTGCGTGTACGTAACATTTTATTATTACGTATAAACAAATAAAAAAAATTGCAATAAAATAATATTGCGACTCTATAAACTGAGATATAACCTATCTTATCACTCAAGTTAGATCACACTACACACGGGGTGCAAAACAAATTCAAAATCGGTTCAGCAGTTTAAGAGTCCATCACAGCCAAAAATGTTGTGGCACGTGTTTTTTATATATTAAGATTTATTTCTTTAATGCGGGTTAACTGTTGCATACAATTTGACAAGCAAAAGTCTAAGTACGTGACCTTGTCATTCAGATTTTGATTCAGTATTTCTGAAAAGTTAACGTTTCTTAGTAGTGCTAATATGTAAATCGATTTTGGTCTCAGTCTTCTGCTATTCGCGCACAAAATTTTCTTATTTAATTTATTTATACCGAATTCATCTCTATATGGACGGGTATTGTGTACATCGAGTAGCTCGATACTCTCTGGAAGCTTGATTTTTGCTCAACTGCCCCAGGTTATTCTTGTGTGTTTATTGTAATGCTTCAATTAAGATCGGTTTTTTCACGGCACCTCGCCAGGTTATATTCAATTTGTCTTTAGTTAAGTTATTTATTTTTCGTTTAGAATTGATTCCAAAAGTATATTCAATTACAAATATTTTATACATGCCATCACGCCAGCCACACATTCAATAATGCTTTTAACTTTTTATATATCCATGTCCGAAAAAATGAATTTCACTTTTTGCAATAATAATTGCAGTTGGATGTATGTATGCAATGAATATATATCTATATATTCTCTTTTGCCCTGGGACCAAGTACAGAAGCATGCTTCTCCCTATCCCGATTCTTTCCAGGGACTTTTAAACACTGTGCTATGTGAGGTTTTTGCAGTAATTGCTGCTTGGTTTTCAATATAAAAGTTGAGCTTTTTTCTGTTAGTGTTTGTACTGATTTGGCTACGGCTACTACTTCCGCCTGAAAAACTCTTCAGTAATTTTGCAGTTTGTATGATCTGTTCATTTCCGGATCAGCACAGTATAGCGTAGACCCTACTCTTTCCTCTACTTTGGAACCATCGGTGTACATGTGTATCGTCTCGACGCCCATTTAGGCATCCTTGCATCAGCGCAGATACGGAATCAGGTAGTCTGTTCGTCCCGTATTTGATGAAGCTACATATACTACTATGACCGTATGATCTGCGCTCAAGTTCTCCCGAGGTACTGAGCCTCGTTGCAGTTGTTAACGCTATGTTCTTTGCTACCAGATCAACAGGTGGAATGTGCAGAATGGCATACAGTGCAGCAGTGGGCGTTGCTTTAAGGGCTCTCGTAATGCTAAGCATTGATAGCCTGCATACAGCCTCCAATTTTTTGAGGTAGTTTCTTTTTTGTGTGGCTGTCCATCAAGCAAGGATTTGAAGTTCGGTAGGATAGGCTTTGCAATTGCTTTAAATACACAATGAGGCAGAGAGGACGATAGACCCCAAGCACACTGAGTGGAAAAATTTATTGGAAAATGAGTTTATGACGTTTTTCGGGTTTGTTGGGATTGATTTAAAAAAAGGTTTTCCATTAAAACTTTTTTTGAATGGATACATCCGATTTCAAACAGTCGGAACCGAAAGCGAAATCAGTAGTCTAACTTAGGCGAATATTCCACCTAATAAAAGCCACATTAAACATCAAAGTACCTGCTAAAGTAGTTTAGTAAATGTTCGGTTTGCAAACCTTATAATTATACCTCCATAATTCTTATACTCTTATCAGTCTTGGTGCGAATTCATCCTAGCCAGTGAGAATTTGATTTACCCCTTCGATGTCTGGACTACTTAATCTTTTCTGCTTGTATTATCATGTACTTATCAAACAATTGATTTTCTTATATTTACAGTTCCAGATATTTGCGCACATCGGCCAATGCATTGGTCATCAATTGGCTGTGAGTGATCTTCTCATGTTGTTAAAATGTGCCATTGCGATTTACCACAATTTTAAACAAGGTCCAGCTTTAGGAGATGCTGGTATGTGAAAAATCTTCATTTAGTTTTTATCTGCGAGTTTATGTATGTCAGATATTGTCAAAAGTCAAGGAATGGCACCGATGTCGGCAAGATGTGGTTTACTTTATATGCTATATATATACAGCATCAAGTATATATGATTTTAATTTCCTTTAACACTCCGTTAAATTGTTCCGTTACTAATTCTCGAGAATTTTTTATTTCAGTATGTATGTGGCCTATTTCTAAGTGTTTTTCATGACCCGTTACGATCCATTATATGTATTGTACTAAAAGCGAATTGGTTATTATATAGCACCACGCCAGTTTTTATTATGAATTTTTGATTCCTATTAGGAATGCAAGAACACCACCCTAACACCAGGTCAGGAAGGTACCGCATTTCATAACTCCGCCGAACACCCGAAGGAAGCACAGAAGCCAACCTTGAGGCCTATTTTAATTTTCCACTCAACTCAAAAAAGCCCAAAAATTGATGTAGAGCCGAGGATGAGACCGTACGACCGCTCACGCGAAAAGACAAGACAGGAAAGCGAAATCGGTTGAAGCCATCCAGTTTTTATACACAGTCGACCGTCTGTCTTTTCGCTCGGCCGTTGACACGATAACTTGAGCAAAAATCGAAATATCTTTACTAAACTTAATTCACGTACTTATCTGAACTCACTACCCTCATCCACACTTTTTCTTAATCCTTTTATTCACTCCTCCCTCCGTCTTTTTCTTCTTCATCTATTTCTATCTTCGTCGCACTCTATCTTTTCTCAGTTTCCTTCTCCTTCCCTCTTTTATCTTCTCTCAAGTTCTTCCCATTCTTCTTCATCCCTTATTGCCACGCAAATCGAATAGTACGCATGTAAATGGTTATGTGGGTATTATTAATTCATGTGTTTATTTCGGCTTCGCATGCATATTTATCAGTTTTGCCAGGTTGATACGCCTATATCGAATATCACAATGAAAATTAGTTTAAAGCTCTCAGCAACAGCTTTCATTTGATATCCATATTACACACAGATTCTAGGGGTATCCGGGTCCAGGTAGGTTTTGGCCTATATCTCGAGACCCTAGTCACCCAGCGATACAGAGATTTCAATGTACTAAAGCACTCATTAACAGCTTCAATTTGGTACCCATAATGAAAAACACATCTTAGTGTTACCCTGATCCACGTTTTGGCCTATATCTCGAGACCCTCTACAAATTGGTATGAAAATTACCCTGTACTAAAGCACCCGTCAAGAGCTTTCATTTGTTATCCATATTGTATAAACACTCTCTATGGATACCTGGGTCCACGTTTTGGCCTCAATTTCGAGATCCTAGTCACCAATAGGTATAAAACCTACCCTGTACAAAGGCACTCATTAACAGCTTTTATCTGTTATCCATATTCTATAAACATATTCTAGGGGTACCCGCGTCCACGTTTTCGCCTATATATCGAGACCCTAGTCACCCGCGCGTACAAAAAATACCCCGTATCAAAGTACTCATAAACAGCTTCCATTTGATACCCATATTATACAAACATATCCCAGGATTACCCAGGTACACGTGGTGATCGCAAGACCCTAGCCAGAACGGGATAAAATTTATCCTATGTCTGTCACCAATTTTCAGCCAAATATGTTCATCCGTTCCTTCCTGTTCAATCACTCTTTATCTATTCAAAAAAAAAAAAAAAACAAAAAAAGCATTAAAATCCGTTGCGTATTTTTAAAGGTTTAAACATTCAAAGGACCATAGGGACAGAATAAGAGACTTTGTTTTACACTATGTAGTGATGTACATCCATACATACCTATAAACCTACGCCCGAAGTTAAATAACGCAGCGAATGATATATATGAACGTATGTATATGTCGCATCATGCCTCACTCAAAAGCTATTAGCGCGCACAGTTCACAGCGAACAACCACACACACACATTTTTTGGTAAAAATCTTAATTTTGTTTAAACAATTTGGCTGACATAAGAAAGGAATCAAGTATTTTTTTTTTTTTTTTTTTGATGCAAAACGAAGCTAAATATTTCAAAGTTTTACTGAAAAGTAGAATTTTTTAAATCCATCCATCCGTTTATGAGTTATAGCTGTGTAAACAATTTTATGATTTTTTACTACATTTTGGCAATTTGCCACGCCCCTATAATATATACCTTCAAATTATATTAATTGTGCGATCTCACGTAGCTAAGCTTTCAAATGCAAAAAACCGTTTTAAAATCGAAGCATTATACGATATAGATAAGATAAATTAAATCTTCTTATGCCAGGTTATTCAATATGAGTTCGAACTCCAGTTAAAGTTAATTAGAGTTTAATACTATGTACAAACACACGCCAAATTGGCAATTTATACCATTTGGGCAATTTACTACGCAATTTATCATATAATAAATTGTAATAACAAATTGCCAATTTAAAAAAAATTGCGTAATAAATTGTTTCAAACTGTAAATACAACCTTGTAAAGTGTGTTTATTGAGTAGATTTAAACGTCAGTTGCGCATGGCTCAACTATATGGTTGGCTCATCTCATCAGCTGATATTATCTTTTTCATTTCACTGGAGTAGGAATTGTCAAAGGAGGATGGCAAACTCAAAATGAAATCAAAACATTGAACACATTATCTTACAACACACAAAAATTTTAAAGTTTTATGTTTTCATTCCATTCCATTCACCTAATTCCAACACGCACATTTTGACATTCTGAACACAGGTATGTTGTTGCTGTAGAGATGAGCCAACCGGCCATCAAATTACTATTGTGTAAGCTAAATTGAGTTGTATGAACACCACTCAATTTGAATTGATATTGCCTCAATTTATGATTCTGTTTGAACATAGTATAACCTTGCCACTTGGTCCGGTTAAGCTGAGATGAGCAGGAAAATTGTATGTTATCGAACAAAAAGACAAGGTTAAACTCTAGTAAACTTTAAATAATGTTTAAACTCCCACTGAAAAACTGGGCAATAGTGCACAAACACTACTAAATATGTACATACATTCACACAAATATACCAAAAATAGAACCTGCAAACACCTTGTGGAATGTGGAATGGGATACGATAGGAATCTCTTAGGGATTCCCACAGTCGTTCGAGTTGTTGGGTTTTTATCTTAAGGAGTGATTCTGTTTGGTCACCTATCAGGTTTGCTGACCATTTACTGTAAAAGTCCTCCATTCTTCGAAAATGAAAGTGTTAAGACTTGAGTCGGTTCCACCAGCGGGAAGAGATTCATTTTAATTTTCCAATCCCATTTTTTGGTTTAGTGAAGAAAATTAAACTTAACCCTGCAGAAAATTATACTCACCTGTTTATAAATTATACTCACCTGTGAAACTCACAAACCTTAATTTATGAAAAAAAAAAATACAAAAAAAAACACCTTACAGATTCCTGTGAAAAGAGTTGCAAAAACAAATATATGGCTGCGTTTATACCCACACAGAAGAGCGAGCAAAATCAAATCCACGCAACCATAGACCTACATGAGTGGTAACGTAAATAAAAAAAAAAATAATAACATCACCTGCTGATATAATTTATTTAGTATTTTGCAGTAAATTGCCCTTATTCTTTTTTCCATCACTGTAAGTATTTGCACAACTGAATTGATATATTAATTTCAGAACGCTTATGTGATATGTGTACAATAACTGTATTTTTAAGGAACAAATATAGGAAAATACAAAGGGTATACTCAATTAGCTCTATCTGTTTTCAAACTGCTAATTAGTTCTATTGTTTTCTGCTGTCACAAAACCATAGATGCGGGCAGTGCACTAAATACTGAGCAACAACACTGCTCGAAACTTAGTGGGTTGACGTAATCAAGATCAAATTGTGAATATAAAGAATTCTCAAACCCTCTTGAACACTCCCACAAAATTTTATTAAAATCGATAAAGCCATTTAGGAGGAGCTCAGTGACAAACACACGCACAAAAGAAATATATATACATACTAGCAGACCCGTCAGACGTTGTTCTGCCCTAAATTTGGTCTATCTGTATACATTTTAAAAAGCTTTTTCCGTTTTACTCTGTCTCCCCCCCCCCCCCCCCCCCCCTCCTCCACACTTTTTCTTAATCCTTTTATTCACTCCTCCCTCCGTATTTTTCTTCTTCATATATTTCTATCTTCGTCGCACTCTATCTCTTTCTCAGTTTCCTTCTCCTTCCCTCTTTTATCTTCTCTCCAGTTTTTCCCATTCTTCTTCATCCCTTATTGCCACGCAAATCGAATAGTACGCATGTAAATGGTTATGTGGGTATTATTAATTCATGTCTTTATTTCGGCTTCGCATGCATATTTATCAGTTTTGCCAGGTTGAAGCGCCTATATCGAATATCACAATGAAAATTACTTTAAAGCTCTCAGCAACAGCTTTCATTTGATATCCATATTACACACACATTCTAGGGGTATCCGGGCCAGGTAGGTTTTGGCCTATATCTCGAGACCCTAGTCACCCAGCGATACAAAGATTTCAATGTACTAAAGCACTCATTAATAGCTTCAATTTGATACCCATAATGTAAAAACACATCTTAGTGTTACCCTGATCCACGTTTTGGCTTATATCTCGAGACCCTCTACAAATAGGTATGAAAATTACCCTGTACTAAAGCACTCATCAAGAGCTTTCATTTGTTATCAATATTATATAAACACTCTCTAGGGATACCCGCGTCCACGTTTTCGCCTATATATCGAGACCCTAGTCACACGCGGGTACAAAAAATACCCCGTATCAAAGTATTCATAAACAGCTTCCATTTGATACCCATATTATACAAACATATCCCATGATTACCCAGGTCCACGTGGTGATCTCAAGACCCTAGCCAGAACGGGATAAAAGTTATCCTATGTATGTCACCAATTATCAGCCAAATATGTTCATCCGTTCCTTCCTATTCAATCACTCTTTATCTATTAAAAAAAGCGCATCAAAATCCGTTGCGTATTTTTAAAGGTTTAAACATTCAAAGGGCCATAGGGACAGAATAAGAGACTTTGTTTTGTACTATGTAGTGATGTACATCCATACATACCTATAAACCTACGCCCGAAGTTAAATAACGCAGCGAATGCTATATATGTGCGTATGTATGTGTCGCATCATGCCTTACTCAAAAGCAATTAGCGCGGACAGTTCACAGCGAACAACCACACACACACATTTTTTGGTAAAAATCTTACTTTTGTTTAAACAATTTGGCTGATATAAGAAAGGAATCAAGTATTTTTTTTTTTTTTTTTTGATGCAGAACGAAGCTAAATATTTCAAAGTCTTACTGAAAAGTAGAACTTTTTAAATCCATCCATCCGTTTATGAGTTATAGCTGTGTAAACAATTTTATGATTTTTTACAACATTTTGGCAATTTGCCACGCCCCTATAATATATACCTTCTAATTATATTAACTGTGCGATCTCACGTAGCTAAGCTTTCAAATGCAAAAAACCGTTTTAAAATCGAAGCATTATACGATATAGATAAGATAAATTAAATCTTCTTATGCCCGGTTATTCAATATGAGTTCGAACTCCAGTTAAAGTTAATTAGAGCTTAATACTATGTACAAACACACGCCAAATTGGCAATTTATACCATTTGGGCAATTTACTACGCAATTTATCATATAATAAATTGTAATAACAAATTGCCAATTTAAAAAAAATTGCGTAATTAATTGTTTCAAACTGTAAATACAACCTTGTAAAGTGTGTTTATTGAGTAGATTTAAACGTCAGTTGCGCATGGCTCAACTGTATGGTTGGCTCATCTCATTAGCTGATATTATCTTTTTCATTTCACTTGAGTAGGAATTGTCAAAAGAGGATGGAAAACTCAAAATGAAACCAAAACATTGAACACATTATCTTACAACACACAAAAATTGCAAAGTTTTATGTTTTCATTCCATTCCATTCACCTAATTCCATCACGCACATTTTGACATTCTGAACATAGGTATGTTGTTGCTGTAGAGATGAGCCAACCAGCCATCAAATTACTATTGTGTAAGCTAAATTGAGTTGTATGAACACCACTTAATTTGAATTGATATTGCCTCAATTTATTATTCTGTTTGAACATAGTATAAACTTGCCACTTGGTCCGGTTAAGCTGAGATGAGCAGCAAAATTGTATGTTATCGAACAAAAAGACAAGGCTAAACTCTAGTCAACTTTAAATAAAGTTTAAACTCCCACTGAAAAACTGGGCATTAGTGCACAAACACTAGTAAATATGTACATACATTCATACAAATATACCAAAATTAGAACCTGCAAACACCTTGTGGAATGTGGAATGGGATACGATAGGAATCTCTTAGGGATTCCCACAGTCGTTCGAGTTGTTGGGTTTTTACCTTAAGGAGTGATTCTGTTTGGTCACCTATCAGGTTTGCTGACCATTTAGAGTAAAAGTCCTCCATTCTTCGAAAATGAAAGTGTCAAGACTTGAGTCGGTTCCACCAGCGGGAAGAGATTCATTTTAATTTTCCAATCCCATTTTTTGGTTTAGTGAAGAAAATCAAACTTAACCCTGCAGAAAATTATACTCACCTGTTTATAAATTATACTCACCTGTGAAACTCTCACAAACCTTAATTTATGGAAAAAAAAAACAAAAAAAAAAAACACCTTTCAAATTCCTGTGAAAATAGTTGCAAAAACAAATATATGGCTGCGTTTATACCCACACAGAAGAGCGAGCAAAATCAAATCCACGCAACCATAGACCTACATGAGTGGTAACGTAAATAAAAAAAAAAATAATAACATCACCTGCTGATATAATTTATTTAGTATTTTGCAGTAAATTGCCCTTATTCTTTTTTCCATCACTGTAAGTATTTGCACAACTGAATTGATATATTAATTTCAGAACGCTTATGTGATATGTGTACAATAACTGTATTTTTAAGGAACAAATATAGGAAAATACAAAGGGTATACTCAATTAGCTCTATCTGTTTTCAAACTGCTAATTAGTTCTATTGTTTTCTGCTGTCACAAAACCATAGATGCGGGCACTGCACTAAATTCTGAGCAACAACACTGCTCGAAACTTAGTGGGTTGACGTAATCAAGATCTTGTATTACGTGTTAGTGGACCATTAATTTATTCCGATTTAAACGTCTGTTCATCTTTAAAATATTCGTTAAAATTAATGAGCTTAATACGGTATCTATAGGAATACAGAAATTGAGTTTACATCCCAAAAAATAAAAAAGAGGTGCGTGGAAGTTATACTTACATCATTTATCCACCCTGTAGGAAAATCAACAAAACAAAGTAAGGACTGTTAGTACTTATCTGACTCCTTCAATCACTCGAAACCCACATATAAATTCTCGAATAGATTAAAAGGTTTTTGAAAGCAAATTTCCAATCGTTTTTAAATAAGTTTAGTAGCATTGAACTTAGTAGTCGTTAAACAGTTACGTGCATTCAACATCGATAGTTGGTTGGACGAACGCTGTCAGCGCTGGAAGTAGCGGCAAATTTGGTGCAATGAACGCGAGATTGATTGCTGCTGCTGCTGTAGAATTATGCACACGTGGTTCGATTTGGGAACACCTGAATTGGTGGCGCTCTTGTAAGGCTATCGAGGGACGTTTTGATTGCGTGTAATTTGAGAAAATTGCTTTGATGATGGTTGAGCTGAAAGCGGTCAAACCAAAGTTAAACTTTTTCCGTTCACACGCGGTGAAAGTGAGACAAAGCAACCATTGGTTGGGTAACAGCCGTGCAGTTTATTTGGAGACTATTATGTTGGTCCGTTGTGTGAGCCTATGATCTAATGGTGCGCCTGACTGGTATATTTAGGGGCATCGCATGGATCCCCATTGTAGCGTCAACGCTACCAAGGTAGATGAGCTTTTGTAAACTCTAATAGTTCCAGCGTTCTAGTCAACAAAGAGCCAGAAAGGCCTCGACACGCGGCGAGAGTTTGCTTAACTTACACCTAGAAAGCATGTGTCCAGCGGACTCCCGAAGTCTCCCTGGTAGACTTGTCCAGTTGATCAGAGTCTGCCAGAACATTATGAATAAGTTAATATGCCCAATTAGTACATTTCGTTATGGCATCTCCTTTATTTACTAATGAGATTTTTACGCGAATCGATTTACTAGTCGAATGTCTGTTTACGATGAATTTTGAATTGGTTTAGGTTTCGTATGTTCATAGGTTTACGAAAGTGCACGACTCCTTGGTGTGCGTACTTTTTATAGAACCTATGATCAGCCATACTAATAGATCATGACATAGTTAATAAATTCATCGTAGAAATAAAAAAAAAATAGTCTAAGGATTTATGCAGCTCAGGACTTATCGGGTATTTGTAAACTGATTGCTTCCTATTCCTACTACTAATATTTTTCAAAAAAACAACATAGTTTACAGATGTCAATTCGATTTGGGAGCAGAATGGCTGCAATTGTCAAAAAATTTGTCAGCTGAGCAAACTTCTTGCGATTGAGTCATGAACACCGACGATATGGAAAAGCTTTTCAGTTGCATCGCAGCACTGCCTTTCACTGCTGTGTACATACCGCAGTGACATGCTAATGGTTTTGAGTAATAAAGGTTTAGTAATAAAATTGTGTTTTATGGAATTGAATTTCAACTTTTCTTTTTTATGAGTATATTTTAATGTTATTGTATACAGTTTATTCAAATAAACATTTATGTTTTAATGTAACACACGCTTACATTAAAAAAAAAAAAAAACACTCACTTTCCTATGCAAAGTACTTTTTGGTTGAATGTTTCCTTTTTTTTTGCATATGTTCTTACATACGAAAAATTATTCGATGCTTGAATGCAAATTACAGTTTTGAAAAATATTCATACTTCATAAAGAAAGAAATACAAAGAACCGAAGAATAAATAATAGTTTAAAAAAACTAAAAAACACGCTTTTATAGCTAACCGAACTAAAAAATAGAAAATAATTTTCAATTAAAAAGAGTTTATATAATAGTAGTAGAAGGTCAAGCAATCATTTATAGTTAATCACCTCAAAATAAAATTATAATAAAATGTAAGTTATTAACAGAATAATTTAATTCAGATTAAAAATATCATTCTGGATAGGAAGCTATTATGGAGTGACCATATAGTGGAGCGATCCAAGAAGGCAGCAGCAGAGCTGTTTACCTGCAAGAGGGCAATTGGCACCTCCTGGTGATTCTCCCCTAAGGTGACCTACTGGATTTACACAGCCATTGTGCGCCCGATTCTTCTTTATGGTGCCTTGGTCTGGTGGCCTGCACTAGCTAAAAGTACCTTTCTTAAAATGCTTCAAAAGGTGCAACGGAGTTCGGAGCTCTGCATTATGGGGGCTCTCGGCTCCACTCCAGATTCCGTTACA
Organism: Eurosta solidaginis; assembly: GCF_040869045.1. NCBI lineage: Eukaryota > Metazoa > Arthropoda > Insecta > Diptera > Tephritidae > Eurosta > Eurosta solidaginis. Next base: position 201,035,903 of record NC_090323.1, on the reverse strand, counting down.
TACATACATGGATACATAGATACATAGATAGATACAGCCAAGCTAATAAAAGCATGTTAAAAAGGGCTCCAGTATGCTCTTTCGTAGATGTGCCATGCATCCCCTTCTATCATTAATAAAGGAATGCGTTTTTCGCATTATATACAAGGTTTCAAATCTATGTCCATTTGGGGTGGTCATAAGTTCAATTGATGTTATGTCCGTTAAACTTATGTCAGCCCACCATCACATTATTGCATTGTCATTGAGCCTTGATACGTGTGCAAAGTTTCAATCAAACTTATGGCCATTCAAAGTGGTAATAAAGCCAATTGACCTTATGGCCGTTGACCTTATGTCACCACACCATCACATTAATGCATTGTCGTGGAGCCTTGATACGTGTGCAAAGTTTCAATCAAACTTATGGCCATTCAAAGTAGTAATAAGGCCAATTGACCTTATGTCACCGCACCATCACATTAATGCATTTTCATCGAGCCTTGATACGTGTGCAAAGTTTCAAACAAACTTATGGCCATTCAAAGTGATAATAAGGCCCAGTGACCTTATGGCCTTTGACCTTATGTCACCACACCATCACACTAATGCATTGTCATCGAGCCTTGATACGTGTGCAAATTTTCAATCAAACTTATGGCCACCCAAAGTGGTAATAAGGCCAATTGACCTTATGGCCGTTGACCTTATGTCACCACACCATCACATTAATGCATTGTCATCGAGCCTTGATAAGTGTGCAAAGTTGCAATCAAACTTATGGCCATTCAAAGTGATAATAAGGCCAATTGACCTTAAGGCCGTTGGCCTTATGTCACCACACCACCACATTAATGCATTGTCATCCTTGATACGTATGCAAAGTTTCAAATTAATCAGACTTCTAGAAACCGGTGAAAATTAAGCTCAAAGATTCCGTTACATACAGGCCAAGCTAATAAAAGCGTGTTAAAAATAAGTGAGCACATATTGTATTTATAATGCATTCGTACTCAAATGCATTAACCAATCCATACACATCTTTACATAAAAGTGTGAATAGTATTAGATAAATCACAAGAACATGTATCAATGATTAACAGCACCGCGAAAAAGCGAGCTATAGATTAATGGCTTACCTTTATTGTGAGACTTGATTCTCTGTATATTTTTTCTAGTTCCTAAAGTCAATGGACACGAAAAATTAAATTTCGATTTTGAGAAATTTTATAGATGGCTTAGCACATGACGCAACAAAACCAGACAGGTGAAATCAATATTACCCCCTCTTAAGAAAAACTTACACATGTGTTGTTAATGTCATGATATGACCAATACTATGTTTTGAAGGTATATCGGCTTAAAGGTTTATAATCTCAGATGCAGTTTTCATCGTTTATAAATTTTATAGATTACTAGCAGGGTACCCGGCGTTACACGGGTTGGGCAGATACTAATCTAAAGAAGAAGGTGAATTTTAAAGCATTTCTTCCCGTTACTCAAAGTCAAGATGTATCTCCCAACTTTTCTCATTCTTACCCTTTATAATTTCCTTATCTCACTCTATTCTTTTTTTACACCCTTTACCTCTCACCTTCTTTTTTCTTAGATCCCTCATTTCTCTAATTTACCATTCTTTGCTTTATTTTTAAAATTTTATTTTGTCACACACAATTCATACTCAAAATCTCATAACTTAATCAAAATATATTAACTGCACAATTTTTGTCTATCATCTCATATAGACAGCTATTTTTACAATGGAAAAGTTAAATTTAATAAAAACTTTTAAATCACTCAATGCAATTGCTTTAACTTTTTGTGAATTCAATGCTATGACCAAACAAAAGATCTGTACTTTAGTCCGTACATGGCGTATGAGTAACTTTTGCTGACATACAAAATTTGTCGCACCACCCAGTGGCGCACGCGAAATGAAGAAAATAAATTTTAATTTAAAATTCTTAGTTATGAAATATGAAAAACGTCTTGATCGAAGGAACCTGTAGCCAAAATTTGGTGATGATTGAAAAATACGTTGCCATAGGGAACACGCACATAGACACACATACAGAATTTAATTTTATATATATAGATTTTTAGGTTTAGAGAAAATTCTAAGTTTATTAACATGTATATGAACTCTTACGGTACATGCTGAATTTCTATGCTCAAGACAATATTGTGTAATATTGTGATTCACAAAAGTATTTCTTGTTGTTATTTGTAATGCTTATCGCTAAAAATTTTGATAATTTCAGATAAAGTTGTTAAGATTTATTGGTTTAATTGATTGTATATCGGTATTTTTGCGATATGGTAGACGTGGTATATACGTAGGATGCAGGCATACCATACCGAAGGTCCTTAGTTCCGCTAATGGAAGAAATAACATTAAAAAGAATTAACTTTAAAAAAAATATTTAAGCGGGGTAACCTCTCGGGAGTGATCTGGCATACCCTATGAGTATATTGTGATAAAAAGCTTTCCATAATATAATTTTTAATATAAAACCACTCTTTAAGTAATTATCATTTGAAATCGGCATAGATATCGGTCTCCATAAATCTTTAGGAAAAAAATTCGCCTAAATATTCTCAAAGATCTATAGTATCCAATTATTATCATTTTTATTAGTTTTATACGATGACTTCTTTTTATGCTCAGAAAAACAACTCCTTTTAAGCTTTTTAGAATATATTTTGCTTAACACACAAAGTCATGAAAGGAAATTCCGAAATTTTTTTCCTATTCGAAATATCAGAAAAACAAAGCAAAAAATACCTCCAAATGACTTTAACGTAACAGAGGGCTTTTAAATGACGTCACATTTGACTCGCCCTCATAAATTAAAGCATTGCTTCTTGACTTATCTGCAGCACTGATTCTTTCAGTAATAAAAAAATACAACATTAATACCTTTCTGAGATATGAAGTAGGGTGCAGGAAATAACGCCTGCCGTCTGTTTTTCCTTTTGTAGGAGGGTGTATTTCCTTTTTCTGGGAGGAAATGGAAAAGTTTTATTCAACGGAACTGAATAGCTGAGTCTTCAGAGTATCACATTGCCGTCAACTGAGGAATATGGATAGATACCGCTTACGTCGATGAGATGACTGACAATATTTTAAAGTTGCGGATAAGTATTTCGGAGGTTTATAATTCGAAAACTCGGGACTGTCGGTATACGGTACCAAGATACGACATTTATGTGTTGAAGTAGACTCATTGAGCAGAAAGAGCTGGCTGGTGTAAAAATATATAGCGGAAGAGGTTTTACAGCAGTGATTCATCAACAGTTCAGAGAATATAGATGAAACAGATGGCAAAAAAAAAAAACGTTGGCTTATCAGAACTTCATTTTAAACAGCTCTGGCTATGCCTGGAAACGTTTAGACAAACGTAAAATAGGCATTGTCGTGATCTTTTCTATCTAACTATAAATCGTCCTCTCCCCTCTGCATTATATAGTTTATATTAATCGGCTCATTCAATTTCCCTAATATTCTTAATCTTAGCCTTATTCTTAATCTTCCTGTTAACCTCCCTTTACTACTTTGTCTCAACTATTATCCTCATTTTTATTTTTACTCCCACTCTCCATCTTGTTCTCTTTACTGCTCCGACTTCCACTCTACTTTTTCCTGCCATTTCCTCTGTTCCCTCTTCTCTTTTCGTTCATGTCCCCGTTTCCAATGTGAAGATATATTGAGTTTGGCTTTTTTGCACATTACATTACTAAGGTAGTAAAAAAAATAGCAAAATAGTGCCACACATTTTCCCTCTCTACTACTTTCAAATTGTTGATTGGTTTATGAGGGCCGCCAATTTTTTGTTGTTGTTTTAATGACTTCACGCATCTCATTTTGTTGCACCATGGGCTTAGCAATGGCAAATTAGGCCTTGTCATTGATTGAAGATATTGAAAGTGCAAGCGTCAGGAGTAGCACAGCTATCAGACCTAAAAAGCTTATAGTATTTGGCAAAAGGACAGAGTTATTTTATAACATAGATGGTCCTGGTCTCAGATAAGGTTTCTGGTCCTTGAGCAAACTTCTGGTAACACTATGGATTCACTCAGCTTACATGACGTTCTAACGTACCAGCCAGTTCAAACTTACCCAATATTTTTTTATTATCACGGACATATTTAATCCTCAATATATAAATATTGCTTACCTTACAATCTTAAAAAAATATAATTTTTAAGAAATTGCCTAAAATCTCTCCAAATGATAGATTTTGAGCCTCCGTACAATCTTGAAAAAGGCCAGGATCAAAAAACTTGGACCAAGTAGGTAGTATCGGTATGAAATTTGATCCTCTGTCTCGCAAGCCTATTTTGTACAAGACGTCTTGCTTGCCTGCGCACCAAACTTAGTATGATTGATTCCTTCAAACTGCCTCATCTAGCGCAAAAAATTTTCTTAAAAATAAAGCGCACAAAATTTAAATGATCTCAAAGGAAAGGAGATAAAAGGGAAGGAAAGAAAAGAGAAGGAAAGAACGAACGGAAAGGAAAGGAAAGGAACAGAAATAAAAGGAAACGAAAGGAAAGGAAAGGAAAGGAAAGGAAAGGAAAGGAAAGGTAAAGCTAAGGGATAGGAGAGGAAGGGAAAAATTATACATCAAAACCCAAGCCGAGACAACGTGTTATCAATTTGTTAATGAAATGTAACCGGTTTGTTATTGACGCTTATGAACGGGATATTAATTTTTTATCGACGGATTAGGAGCATGTTAACTATCTCTTATTAATTTTGTTTTCAAAGCGCTAACGGTTTATGATCAATGAGTTATCGGTTCGTTATCAAGGGGTTATGGAAGTGTGATCCATTTCTTATCAAATTGTTGTGTTATAGAAGTGTAATAAGTTTGCTAGCGGAAACAATGTTTATCAAAGGGTCGTCCATCTCTTATCGAGTCAAGTGAAGCAAACTCTATTGGCTCTGAGTTATCGAAGTGTTAATGGAGTATTTTCGAAAATGTATCGATTTTTTGTTGAAAATTTATCGGCTATTTAATGATTTATCATCGATAAGCTATCGAATTTTTATCGAAGATTAAAAAATTTGTTATCAAAAAGTTAAGGAAATGTTATAGAAAAATTAACGATTCTTTATAGGTTTGTTATCAAAAAGTTGTCGATATTATATTTTGTGTCGCGTGTCACGGATTTGATAACGAGGTTTGTTATCGAGAAGTTATTGATATTATGTCTTAAAGATATCGGTTATTTAAGCAACTTTTACTGATTTGTTACCGAAAATTTAACAATTCCCTTTCCAAAAGTTTTAAACTTGTTATCAAAAAATTGTCGCCGTTGAATATTATCGATTTCTTAACCAAGTGTCATTGCGACAAGACTGGAATACCAGACAACATATGGTAGCGGGTACCGTCAACATATTCACGGATGCTTCTAAGCTTGACGGGAAGGTGGTAGCAAGCCGCTTTTCACCGGATCTGGGTCTAGTGGTATCTATTCACCTACCAGATCACTGTAGTGTTTACCAAGCAGAAATGCTGGCAATACACAGGGCTGTGAATCATCTCAGGTCTATGCCTAAGGATGGTAAACGGGTGTTTATTTTCTCAGACAGCCAGGCCGCATTAAAGGCCCTGAACTCATTCGTCGACAACGCAAAGTCGATCACTGAATGCCGCAGATCTCTTAACGAGATGGCTCAGCACTTCACTATCAGCCTTATATGGGTACCTGGGCACAGGGATATTGAAGGCAACTGCAGAACAGACGAGCTGGCCAGAAGAGGCACCACCGACCATATCCTTCCGGTAAATGATTCGGTAGGTATACCTGTGGACACTTTCAGGCTTCGTGTGAACACAAGAACTATAAGAATTGCAAATGGAATATGGTCAGCCATATCATCGTGTGAAACATCCAGGCTAACCTGGCCCTCATATGACAAGGGGCGCACAAGAGCGTTTCTGATTTTAAACAAATCAGTTCTATCGTCCCTGATAAGGGTTCTAACAGGGCATTGTTTAATAGGCATGCATGCTGTTAGAATGGGGGTAACGACCTTTGACTATTGTAGCAGCTGCAGGTGTACAGAAGAGGAGGAGAGTATCCAGCACCTTCTCTGTCATTGTACAGCGCTTAGTAGGCGTAGGTTGGCCATCCTTGGTAAACCTTTTCTACATGACCTTGCTGAGGTATCTAGCTATGAAGTCAAGGTTCTAGCAATATATATAAATTCCGCGAAGTTGTTTGACCAGCTTTAGGCAGGGTAAGGTTCCCCTTTGAGACCGTATAGGGTATTACAATGGGCTCATTGGTGGCCTAAGTAGTGAGCTGGTACCATAGTGCCCAGCTCAGCCCTCGCAACTTAACCTAACCTATCCAAGTGTCACCAATATGTTGTCAGCTTGCTATCGGCGATTCATCGGTTAATAATAAAATTATAAAATCTATGGCACATCTGTAAACCGTCGGTAATAAGCCGAAAAGAAACCAAGAAGAAGACGATGATGATATATGTTGTAATCAGATATAGATTGTAATCAGTATGATGCTGATTTATCTGGCGAGAAGCACTTTAAGCTTCTATAGCTGTATCCCTTACTGCAAGTGACGTGAAAGAATGTTTGACATGAAATTAGTAACAAGTCTAAGAAATTTGTAAAACAATGATTATTAGCTCAAGTTATGTAGACAGTACCAATACTGCAGAAGTTGATGTAATAAAAAATTAAAAATATTTAACGAACAAAATAAATCGTTGACTTTCTTAATAAACAATGCAACGGGTACGCACATCAAGTTTACACCAAAATATATGTTTACTCTTCTTCATTATAAAATATTAAAATCTCAAAACGTGCAGCTACTTAACCTTCACTTTCTATATGCACTTTCCGTATACGTACATACATGCATATGTATATTAATGTAAGTATGTATATTCCGAAGCAACTGAGTGGAATTCTGCGTTCGAAAGTGCACTCGCAGTTTTTCTGCTGCATTTACTATCATGAAAACATAAAACATGAGAAAATATAATAGAATCATGACTTATACATAAATCTTGCCAGTTTATAGAAGTACAAAAATGTTTTACAGCACTGCTGGGACTGCTGGTGTTCTGTGTATAGTGGATTGTCGTACATGTGTAACACACACACACCATGGGGCTATGAGTATGAAGAGTGTTTTTGTATCGCTGAAATTTGAATACGGGGCATATGCGTAACAAAAAAAGCTGAATATTATATTGTGGCGAATATTAGCATTACTAAGCTGTTAGTAAATAATCACACAATAACAAGAACATGAAGCAGCCACTCTTATGTACATGTACACATTAAAGCTAGCAACACTTATGTCGAAAGAGACGAAGAGCTATCCCACACACACAGATGTAGTCATTAGCCGAAGTAGTTACTCACACATACACACGCATATGGCTATAAACTACAAATATGCATGTTCTCAATTACTGTTCTGTACTAATTACCAAGCAGGAGATACAAGAGTTCTAGAAGGTGAAACGTCTAGACCTTTGGAGAAATATGCGAACGAAGCAACGGAGAGTATAAATGTAGCACAAGCTGAACAATCAGTAATCAGTTTGATTTAAACACGCTATTAGTTGGGAAGTGCAGTATAATTGTACTACTCCCAAAGTAGTCTAAGAAAGACCATTTTGCAATTCAGAATATTGGAGTGATTTATTCAACAGTTTAGCGATTCGAACGTTAGAAGAAGGTTTCAAATAAGCGGAATTTCCCAAAATTCGTTACAATATGATTAACGGAAATACAAGCGTGAACATTTCTTTACACAGTGCATATGAGTATACGAAAATACATACATATACGCAAGTGGGTCTAACTGTTAAATATTATTATTTAAGATGAAAAATGGATTGTATGGGTTGATCCAGATTATTGTCAATATCCATTCGGAGTGGATGAACAATTTCAATTATTGCATCTATGAAATGTATAAAAAATAGACTGCGTTTAAGTTTATTGTTTCTCCAGTTTTTATTGATTAAACATTTCATTAATAAAAAAATCACTTAGCACAAATTTCGATTACTGGAGGCAGAGAGTATATTGTTTTATAAATTGTTTAAGTTTCACTATAAGCAATTCAGTTCTTAAATTGTGTAATTGAGTACCCTTAAACTCAGACATTTTATTCTCTATACTATGCGGTGAGTTAAAGTTGCAGAGATCGTATCCGATTTTTCAAAACAAGCTCCGAACTATTTCACAACGAATACATAAGGCATACCGTTTCCGAAAAACGAAAACTGCGCTGCTCACTGACAAAGCCTGAAAATTTTACTAGAAAAGCCTGAAGATGATATCGGGATGGATTACCAATTCCTGTAGGAAAAGAAATGGTGCCTAGGTTATAGAGGGGAAAACTTCTCATCAAGTGAAATGCTGCACTTACTTAATTGGCGCTTAACCGTTTGAACAATTAGCGCCGTCCAACAAGGCACGTCAGTCGTTTCATTGTAGGGTTAACTGGTTTTTGGTCTGATTTATATTGGAACGATTTTCTGTCTCTTTTTATAAATTAAAAATTTACAAGAGTTTATTTTAACAAGTATATAATGTCCATTGGAACGATTTTCCGTCATCCCTTGTCAAATTTGGCTTCGAGAAAAACCGGTTTTGGCGTTTTGCTCTCATCGGTGTCGATTTTCGTTCTCGAGATGAAAATCGACACTCATGGTGGCACAACACCGAAACCGGTTTGTCTCGAAACCAAATTTGACAAGGGATGACGGAAAATCGTTCCAACATACATCATTTATACACCCTGTCAGAAAATCTACAAAACAAAATAAGTTAGACAATGTACGTTACAACTGATGCCAATTGCTAACTCCAGAAGAATTTAAATTGTTTTCCACCTGGCCCTTGTAACAGAGCCTCCCTCTGCTTCAATAGGCGTGCTCCCATAAAGATTACCCCAAAAGCAACCTGGGAATGTTTGCTCTTTCACCTGGCTATGACGAAGCGATAATACCTTTTTAATTTTTAAAAATAATCAGGCGCCGATAAGCAAGGGAGAATTGCTAAGACTATTCATTAACTTCTATATAATAGATGGTTGATTTAGGGCATGCGTCTCGTTTTAACTGTGAACCGCACAATTTACACAATTAGTACGGTAAGCAAGACCTACCGATCTAGCTGTGTAAAACAGTGAACTGCTTGAACAAACTGACCAGGCGTTATAATTATTGCTTGAGGCCTAGGAAGGCTATTACCGATTAGATTTTAGATTCCACCAAATCTTTGTCAACGACGAAACAAGCAAAAGTAAACTAGGCTGCAAAACAGCGAACGATCTAGATCTTCAGAGCTCTGCTCCTTTCTACATTGGTCATACCGGATTCTTGGCTATTTTATATGAATACACCAAATTCGGCAGTCTTGGTATGGTGGTAGCGTGTTCCGCCTGCCACACCGTGGATCCTGGATTCCAACATCAAAATTTTAGAAACAAGTTTTTCAATTAGAAGAAAATTTTTCCCAGCGGGATCGCCCCTCGGAAGTGTTTTGGCAAGCACTATGAGTGCATTTCTGCCATGAAAAGCTTCTCAGTGAAAACTCAGCCTTGCAGATGCCGTTCGGAGTCGGCATAAAACATGTAGGTCCCGTTCCGCAAATTTGCAGGAAAAATTAAATTGGAAAGAGAATTGGAAGAGAAGTTTGGTCTAAAATCTCTTCGGAAGTTATTTTATTTTATTTATTTATTTATTCACAGCCATATATCCTATAATCCTTTTGATTTTATATAATTCGTATTAAATAATGTTTTACAATAATTATATAATAGGTTTTTAAATTTCTTCAAATTATTGCACGTTTTAATATCTACAGGTAGCTCATTATACATTTTCAAGCCTTTATAATACAGATCTAGCTTAGAATTTTCTGTCTGGCAACGTGATAATGCGAAATTGTGTCTATTTCTTGTAGGATAAGTGTGTGTATCACTGCTGTAGCCTAAGTTCTCTCTCAGGTTGTCCGGAAGTGCTCCTGTCTTAATGTTGTATATATATTTCATTGTGTGAAAGGAGATTAGTTTTTCTACGTTCAGCCATTTATGAGTGTTCAGCATTGATGAAATACTTGTGTCGTACCGCGCTTTGAGTATATGTCTCATTGCTCTATTTTGCATTTTTTGCAACTTATTTATTTGTGTGTCCTATGTGATAAACAAAACTTTGGCACAATATATAAAATGTGATACAATGATGGATTTATATACTAGTATTTTATATCTCCTTTTTAAATATGTTCATGTTCTTTTCATAAATCCAATTTTCTTTGAGATTTTACTCACTTCGTAGACAACATTATCACAGAATTTTAATTTGCTGTCAATTATGACGCCGAGATTTTTGTATTTCTTTACCTTCCTAATAATAATAATAATAATAATACCCAACGGATTAAACCCTCCAAAGCCCGCCCGACCGGCGCGAGGGGCGCATCCGCATGACGCACGGATTTGTTATTGCCGAGTTGTTGATAGGCGGAGGTTTGTTAAGCGTCGAGATCTAAAACTGCTCAGCTACAGAATAAAAATCATCAGCTGAGTACTATACATAACAGTTAGAAATTACATAGAAATTATACATATATATACTACGTTGTTAAATAAGTGAACATTTTTAATTTATTTGATTTTTTTTTTTTTTGTTAAGAGTTAAGATAGGATAAGACAGTTTTCTTTATGGTAAAAAGTGAATCCGTTATATCAAATGAATTAGAATGAGTGTTAAAATCATGACACAAACACCGAAAAGATTCATTTAATTCGAAATTAGTTCTACACTGCCTCAAAAGAAGAGGTTTGTAATGTCTTGACACCCGTGATGGGACGTTGAAATTTACTTCGTTCAAAAGAATTGGACTAGAAATCAGTCCATTCAGGAGTTTAGCCATAAATATAACGCCTAGCATTTCTCTACGACTTGCAAGAGTTGGAAGATTGATAAGCTTTAACCGACTAGTATAAGGTGGAAGATTATACGCAGAGTCCCACTGAAAATTCCTTAAAGAGAAAAGTAGAAATTGCTTTTGTATTGATTCAAGTCTATCTGCATGAACTCGATATTGTGGATTCCAGACTATTGATCCGTATTCTAGTATCGGTCTAACTAAGGTGATAAAAAGGGCTTTAGTTACATAAGGGTCACTAAATTCTTTGGACCACCGTTTCACGTATGAAAGAACACCTCTAGCCTTATTGACAGTAGCATTAATATGAAGGTTGAAACTAAGTTTAGCATCTATCGTGACTCCCAAGTCCTCAAAATAGTTTACTGATAGAAGACAAAAATTATTAATTACGTAAGAGGCTGCTGGCAAAGATCTTCGAGATAGGCACATGAATTTGCATTTATTGAGGTTCAGCGGCATTGAATTTACGTTGCACCAAGTAGCTAGGCAGTTTAAATCCCCTTGAAGCAAGGGACGTTCTTCGATAGACGCATAAGACCTAAAAAGTTTTACATCATCAGCATACATTAAGATTTTGGAATATTTTATAGTGGTACAGATATCATTAATAAATAGCAAGAACAGAATTGGACCAAGGTGGCTGCCTTGTGGGACGCCAGAGGGAACATCGATGACATTTGAAAAAGTATTTTTAAAAATAACTTTTTGCGTTCGACCGCAGAGATACGACGAGATCCACTGGGTGAGACCAGGTTGGAAGCCAAGCCGATCCAGCTTGTAGATAAGTAAGGAGTGGGATACTTTGTCAAATGCTTTACTGAAATCAGTATAAATAACATCTGTGTGAAGATTTTCTCTAAATCCCTTAGAAACATGAGTTGCGAATTCAAGTAGATTAGTAATGGTAGATTTGCCTTTACAGAATCCGTGTTGCGGTTCTGCAATCAAAGTAGAAATGGAAAATGTTAGCTGATTGGTAACGATAGCTTCAAACAACTTTGGGATGGCCGACAACTTTGCTATTCCTCGATAGTTCTCTACTCACGACCTACTACCACTTTTGTGAAGGGGTATGAGAAAAGATTCCTTCCAAGCAGAAGGAAAGACTCCACGTTTTAGGGACATATTGAATAAATCAGTTAGAGGCTGATAAATGTGCTCAGCGCATTTTTTAAGAAAACAAGTGGGAATTAAATCAGGACCGTACTTGAAAGATTCTTTCAAAGACGTTAAATATGAAAAAACTTCATCCGGATATATTTCTGGAATATTAATGGTGTTGAGTGAGTTAAGCTGAAATGGATATTCATTTGAAAAAGTATTAAATTCATTGGAATAGTTGGACTTGAAAAATTGTGCAAAGAAGTTAGCAATATCTTGATCGTCGCTAGACAAATCACCCTGGTATTTTAAAGCAGAGGGAAACCCTTTAACCCTACGTTTAGAGTTCACGAAATTATAGAAAGCTTTCGGATTGCAAGTTATTTTCCTTTTCATCTTACAGATGTACGTATTATAGCACTTTTTGTTTAATTCAAAATATTTATGACGCAAAATAGAGTAATGCAAGTAATCGGAGTGAGAGCCCGACCTTTTGTATAATTTGAAGAAGCGAGATTTTCTGTTTTTTAAGGACTTCAGCTCTTTAGTGAACCATATTTGGACGGATTCGGTAGACACACGTTTTCGCTTAGGTACGTGTTTTTCCAAAATACCGTAAATGGTGGTATAAAAGTCAGAAACATTTTTGTCAATATCAACACCATATTTGGGCCAAGCCACTGTAGATAAAGTTTGATTAAGTTTACTAAAATTAGCCTTCGCGAATTGAAATCTGAAACTAGAGTCGTATTTAGTAGCAATGCTACTCGGAGAATTTCTTTCGAATTCGTATGCTATTTCCAGGGAAGGATGGTAAGGGTCTTCAGGTACAGTAAGAGGTTCACCCCGGCTTAGAGTATATTTTGATGTATCATCGACAAATACCAAATCAAGGGTCCTCCCGAACATGTTAGGAATTATATTTATCTGTTTCAGGCAAAGTTCAGTTATTTCGGCTAAAAATTCGTTGTTGGACAGGTTAGAAGAAATAGGTACAATATTCTGATCAGATATGGTCCATAATACATGCGGGATATTAAAGTCACCCAGGACTATCATCGAATCAATGGGCTTCATCAATGAATTAACAATTTTGAGCACGGAAATATGATCCATATACACCGAAGGATCAGAAGATGGTGGGATATAGCAGACCGCGATATAGACACAACCCATTCCGAGATTGATTCTAATGCATTTGAATTCTGTAGAATCAATAATGGGTAAATTAACCTCAGCTGAAGGTACAGAAGAATGTACCGCAAGCAAAACTCCACCTCCAATTCTGTTCAAGCGGTCATTTCTGTATATTTGGTAATCATGGCAAAGAATCTCTGAATTAAATACATGAGGTTTTAGCCAAGTTTCAGTTAAAGCGATAATGTTGTAATTGCAGTTAAACGATTTCAAATACAATTCAGTTAGTTTAGTGTTTAAACCTCTAACATTTTGATAAAACAAATTTAGGGCCGATTTAACATTCAGTTTTTTGATGCAATATTGTTATGTGGAAGTGTAGCAAGATTTGAAATATTAGTATTACGCCTACGCTCAAATTCCCGCACAAAAGCACCGGGCGGCCAAAAAGAATTATTTAATATAGTATCAAAATGTTGTGCGGATACATCAATCCTAAAAGACGAAATATCCCTAGGATAGTTAAAATTGAATTTTCGAACTGTCACGTTTTCAAATTTAAGCTTAGCGATGATGTACGACTTTAGGTCCTCTTCTGTGGTGTCTTTATCAAATCTTGACACAAAAACAGATTTTTTAATAGGGACAACAATAAGATTGTTAGACGGCGGATCGGATTCCGTAGAAGGGTTTTGTGGATCTTGATTATCTTTTGCAGAATATTTTTTAGGTTTTGTTAAAGAAACCTTGGATGAAGATGGCTGAGCTGGTAAGGGATTTGGAGAAGCCAGATTTATTAATTCGATAGTTGGGGGTGCTGTAACTACGGGTGGAGGAACTTCAGCAACGGCATTGAGTGTCGGAGCACTTGAGGAGGCATTACAATTTCTATGTTGGTTTACGTTAGTTAAGTCATCCGGATATTTGAAAGACTTAAATAAGTTTTCATACTGGATGAATTTCTTGGACAGTGCGTCAATTTCCCTGCCTATTTCAGAGAACCCATCACGAGCCTGTTTGAAAACTTTAAAAAGATCAATCTCAGTTGGTCTACATTTTAAACAAGCCCAACGAACTCCCTTATCACTATCGTTGAGAGCGTCAACCACTCTTGCTGACAAACCGGCACATTTCATATGGGCGAGCCCATCGCAAAGCCAGCATGACACGAAGGGATGGGAATCACTTTTTATCAAGCAGTTCGCATATAGGCAAGACATTTTAATAAAAATTAAGAGACAGAAAAAAGAAATTAATAAAATAGTGAGAGTAAGTTGATTAATTGAAAAATAGCACAGCGGGTTATATAGAAAAAATAAAAAAATAAAAATAACAGTTTGGATGCACTGTATGAGCAGTTTGAGATGCACTGTGATAACACTGAACAAACCGCGCAAACAGCTGTGACACTAAGAAATGAAGTGTGCGCGCAAAATCAAAAATAAAAACAATTACACTATTAAAACTGATGCCTATCAACAGCAACAACACAATGCAATGCAGAAAACACTCGGCAAATCAATTGTATGTAAATAAGTGTGTGTATATGCAAATTAATGAAAAATTAGTTTTTATATTAAATATTTAACTAAAACAACTGAAATTAATTGAACTTCTTTAATTAGCACACTCAATGAATTCACTTCACTACTTATGTCAACAATAAAACTATCTTTAACAATATTAAACAATTTGTTTATCAAAAAAGACAAGAGCACAGATACAAAACAAACTATACAGCTTGACGTTTGCGAACTTGCATGCATGGTTTCGTTTTTTATATTTAAAATATGTGGTCCTAAATTTAGTTTATTTGATGTGGATGTAACCATGTAATTGGTTTTTTCCACATTTACAATTAACTTGTTTTTACACAACCAAATGTAGAGAGAATTCAAGTCCTCCTGTATTTTTTCAAAGGCCACACCTATATTTTCTTCACTTAATGTCAACAGAGCATCATCCAGAAACAGTTTTATTTTATAGTTCTTTATTGACGAGATAATATCATTTATGTGTACGTTGAACAGGATTGGCGCTAAGACTGATCCCTGTGGAAGTCCTATGTTAATCGGCACGCTATCTGAAATTGCTTCATCAATCACTTTATAGGAATCACTTCAACTCAACACCTTCAATTCCGATTCGTTTCAATTTCTTTACCATCATGTTCCGATCAATAATTTCAAACGCTCTTTTTAAGCCAATGAATACCACTAATATACTCCTTTTTCTTCGCATATCTTCTTTCCACTAAGAAATAACCCATGTAAGAGCAGTTTCACAAGAGACAACCTGATTTCTCTTTAATAAAAATATTGCTTCTTTCAATATATTCAACTAGTTGATTTTTTACTTTTTCTAAAATTTTGTCAGTATTTGGAAAGGTATTTTTTGGTCTAAGTTCTTCAGGTTTAACGGTGTTCTTTACTTTTCTCCCAGGTACTACTGTTGCTATTTTCCATTCTTCCGGCACTTCTCCTATTTTTAAACTCTCGTTGACGACTTGTGAGTAGAAATAACCTAAGTAAGGCATAGTGTCTTTAATAACTTCCTCCGTTAACAGTTTTTTGCCACCAATCTTGTGGCTAAAGCTTTTCACAATTTCCTCTATATTTTCTGAATTTCCTTCAGCAAATTTAAAAGGAGGTGTTAGTGATATAGTGATTACAGTCGTTGTTCTCAATTATCTCAATGCTTTCATTTATTTGCACTATACTTTCCACAAAGATTGTATTTAACACCTCAGCTATACGGTCTTTATCATCAATACCCTGAACTTCGTGCTGTATCACCGTTGTATTATCTTTCATATCTTGTTAGCATATAGTTTGCTTCAAGTACTTGCACATTAACTTGCTGTCGACAGTGTTTGTTGTAATTTTATGCTCCATATACTAAATTTTTTTATTTTTATCATTTTTTTTTATTCTTTTTTGATTCTTGTGTATTCAGATCAGTCTCCGTTACTTATTGCAGCTTTGAAGGCCAACAATTTCCTTTTATTTAAATTTATCAGTTCATAATCGTACCACTTGTTTTTTATTTTAACACTGGAAGTCCCGGCTGACGTTGTCCTGCCCTAAATTTGGCCTATCTGCATATATTTTAATAAGCTTTTTCCGTCTGCCCCTGCCCTCCCCGCTCTTCACTTTTTCCTAATCCTTTTATTCACTCCTCCCTCCGTCTTTTTCGCTTCATCTATCTCCATCTTCGCCTCATTCTATCTCTTTCTCAATCTCCTTCTCTCTTTCTCTTCTCTCAATTTCTTCTCATTCTTCTGCATCCCTTATTGCCTGTCCCAGAGGGTGGTATGTATTTTATTCCAGTCCCGGTCCCAGTCACACTCCGAGTTTCAGTCCCAGCGCCACTCCGAGTCTCAGTCCCAGTCCTAGTCCTAATCCCAGTCCCAGTCCGTCTCTGGATAATATATTACTCTGTACTAAAGCACTCATCAACAGCGTTCATTTGATATCCATATTGTATAAACACTGTTTAGGTATTCACTGGCCCACGTTTTGGCCTACATCTCGAGATCCTAGTCACCCAGGGGTATGAAAATTACCCTCTACACAACTAAGTACCTCTAAATCGAGAGCCCCCCCACCCTCTCGGCAGACCTGGTGATGTGCTATACTTGATATCATTCGCTATAATATTTTTTATTGATAAGCAGGTTGTTTAGTTAAAATAATTAATTAAATATGAGTGACACTGCGTGTATGTAACATTTTATTATTACGTATAAACAAATAAAAAAATTTGCAATAAAATAATATTGCGACTCTATAAACTGAGATATAACCTATCCTATCTCTCAAGTTAGATAACTCTACACATGGGGTGCAAAACAAATTCAAAACCGGTTCAGCAATTTAAGAGTCCATCACGGCCAAAAATGTTGCGGCACGTGTTTTTTATATATTAAGATTTATTTCTTTAACGCGGGTTAACTGTTCCATACAATTTGACAAGCAAAAGTCTGAGTACGTGACCTTGTCATTCAGATTTTGATTCAGTATTTCTGAAAAGTTAACGTTTCTTAGTAGTGCTAATATGTAAATCGATTTTGGTCTCAGTCTTCTGCTATTCGCGCCCAAAATTTGCTTATTTAATTTATTTATACCGAATTCATCTCTACATGGACGGGTATTGTGTACATCGAGTAGCTCGATACTCTCTGGAAGCTTGATCTTTGCTCAACTGCGCAAATGGTGTTCTGCGTAAAAACACGATGGATCCTACTCTCCGTTTCAGTGCAGTCCTGAGTCATTTTTCAGTTTATTTGGGAAAATTTTTTTAAACAGTTTGAGTAGTTGTAAGCCTAAGTAAAGAATTGCCGCCTTTTGATAAAATATCGATACATTTTCGATAAACTTTCGATAAGAATCGATAATCGTAAATTTATAAAACTTTGATAACAAATCGATGACTCGTCTACACCATGCCGATAACACAACTACTAGAAACCTTTCATTCATTGCGTTAATTTGGTGGCTGATATCGCACACTATCCTACAGCGCAGTGACTACACTTACGCTTACATTCTGGGATTCTCCGCGAACCTTGAACAAAGATGTTTATATAACAATGAGCTAGAAGGTAACATCGTGTATTAAAAGCACACTAACCTTTAGATTTGCTCGAAATTCAAAACCTTACAACAACGGTAACAGCGGAGCGTCGCTCCCATCCTCCGCAATCCAGTGTAGCACAGATAAATCGCTAGACATCGACCAAATCGTCAGTACATTGACAGATACGTCAAGTGAAGCCTTACTGTATAGATCCCGATTTCAAGCCTCTGTCACTGCAACGTCGACCACACTCTTTATCAAATTATGGTTGCAGTTTAAATTCCAATTGAACATCGCTGATAGCGACATTCTTTTCCGTTACCAATCTACCAGCATTTGTAATTTTAGGGCTCACACAACTGAGGATCATCCCCAACAACACTTAGTGTTTGAATATGAAGCAGTGTCAGTATCAACTATGCAAGCATTTCCTGGATTTGAGTCGACACCTATGAATATCAGGTGGAACCTCAGTCAGAGAAAATACTTGATGCAGAAATTTTTTTCGGTACGAGATCATTGAGGCTGTTGTTGTTGTTTTAGCGATAAGGACACTCCCCGAAGGCCTTGGGGAGTGTTATCGTGTTGATGGTCCTTTGCCGGATGCAGATCCGGTACGTTCCGGTAATAAGCACCATTAAGGCACCAGCCCAGCCATCTCGGTAACAAATTTAGTATGACCGCATGAAACCTTCAAGACCATACCGCCCTCCCACCCTCTAGATCCATGTTGGACTTGGGGTCACCAAAGCCTCGGTGGTTAAAGTAACAGGATTCGCCACTGGTAGGTGAGGTTGGGAATTGAGTTGGAGAAGCTATATTTTGCGCTGGCAACGCATTGAAAGGGTTGCGCTACACAACCCCTTAAATCAATTTGGTACTTTAGTCGCCTCTTACGACAAGCATACCTGCCGCGGTTATATTCTAAGCTCTCTAACCAGCTGAGGGTGTAACAAGTCTGAAATCATCGAGGATCGACCTCTCCAGTGCGGCGCGATCAGCCTAGCCAAGCTTTGGAGCATGATCGGCTCGTTAATGCCTAAAGCTACTTTTGAGTAGGGGGATCAGGTATGACGAGGCCAAAGAGCTCGCCAAGGAAGACATGCTATAGTGGCCCGAACCGATCGGTTCCGACAAATGTCTAATCGTACACCAATATATGTATACATACATACTCACAATACGATACGCTGCAAGGAAGAACTTACTTACCATAACGTAGGCTGATTTTCTCGGTTTCGCTTTGCTTTCGATGCTTATTTATGTTCAGATCGAGGTTTCTTATTAGGTTTCTCTTTCTTTTTCCTTCATAACTACAATTTCCTTTTCTTTTCTCTTCTACCCCTCTTATCCTTACCTTTCCTTGCATTTCTTTTCTTACCTTTAAAGTACATAATCAATGGAGCCCTCTGGTTCAGTTATTTACTTTAAAAAGTTCAAAAATATATTTACTTACACATCAATAAGCTCCATACCGGCACATTCTTGGCTATAGAAAAATGCAATTAAAGTCGGAAAATATTCAAATTTCTTAAGTACCTGAGTATGTTTACATGTGTGTATTTTTGGACTGATTGAAGATTTTGGATTTTCTTGTAGGGCGGTTTTATATATTAATTATCACTTTGACCGGGTAAACAACGACGACGAAAGCTTGTCGAAGGCTATCGAAGTCACTACTCAGGATAATTTAATCTAATTTACTGTCATTAAACTTAAGTAAGAACAAAGTATCCGACCCGCTTCCTTCCCTCGAATATCAAAGAAATGTGCGCACAGGAATTTGAGTAAATTTTCTGCAATCCTGGACAATAGCAGAGAAAGTGATGTGCCGTAACATAACATAGCAATATTTACAGAGTTTACTTGCTATTGCACGCCATGATCCTAAAATCTTTGCGACATTTTAATATCATCTGTGGGTAATCTCCGTGCATATTTGTTCAGTTTGAGAAGGAAGCAACCTTCCTTATCCTATCAGAGGGTTTTTGACACTTCGAAATTATTCCGGCTTTATACATATAACAAAGCGCGTGACCGTAACAACGCATTCTCCGATTTGGCTTAGTAGAACAAACAATAGTTTTCGTAAAGAACTTTCCGTCCCGTTTATGCTCTCCTCAGAATTTTTCATGGCTATCTCATTTACAATTTTATTCCTTTCGATATTGTTGTATCCTGGGACACAGGGAGACCATGACCGCAAAGAGAAACATTGAAAAGCCCTATGACAGACACGAAGACTCGGGACCTTCCTATAATTTCCTATTTTATCAAAATAACAAAAGCTTGAAATTCGAACTGTCATATCCTTGAGCAATCTTGTCGCTCTTATTATACTAATTACTTCCCTCATTTTTGCGTCATCGTCGAAGACTTAAAATTTCTTACCACTGTGTTTCCTCCTCCCATTCCTTCCCCGCGGCCACCGTGGTGTGATGGTAGCGTGCTCCGCCTACCACACCGTATGCCTTGGGTTCGCACCCCGGGCAAAGCAACATCAAAATTTTATAAATAAGGTTTTTAAATTAGAAGAAAATTTTTTAAGCGAAGTCGCCCCTCGGCAGTGTTTGGCAAGCGCTCCGGGTGTATTTCTGCCATGAAAAGCTCTCAGTGAAAACTCATCTGCCTTGCAAATGCCGTTCGGAGTCGACATAAAACAAGTATGTCCTGTCCGGCTAATTTGTAGGGAAAATCAAGAGGATCACGACGAAAATTGGAAGAGAAGCTCGGCCTTAGATCTCTTCGGAGGTTAACGCGCCTTACATTTATTTTTTATATTCCTTCCTCCTTCTTCTTGTAGCGATAAGCAGAATCCTCGTAGGTCTTGTGGAGTTTGATTGATGTTGATGATTTTTGCAGGATATTGTTTCGAAAAATAGCACCGTTAAGGTACTAGCCCGACCATCGCGGGAAAGAGTTGATATCAACTTTCGCTCACGTTGAACTTTCTATGTCACCCAACCCCCTGTTTCCGTTCAGAACTTGTGGTCGCCTAAATATCAATATTCGGCAGAGGTAAATGATAGATGAGAAAGATACTCTTTATTATATTTATGGAAGTGCACAACTGACCTACTGTTCTCAACGCATTATATTATTTTACTTCTACTATCGTTTTATCAAACCCTTGTCATGCCATTCAATATCGTCCTAGTTGTATGATCTACGCATTATTGGTTCTGACAGTAAGCTCTCCGCCCTTGATTTTCTCAAGCATGCTTTCCTCTTGCTACAACCCAGACCTCAATTGGCTGCTTATTTTGTCCACGGTATTCCATCAACTTAGAGCTGCATACGCAATGATGGGCAGAATGAATTGCGCATACAGCGAAAGACCACAGCTTCTCCCGCACACCGCTTTGTAGTTGAGATACGCTATCAGAGCTCTGTTTGATTTACCATCGTGAATTCGGATTTGGTAAATTGGTCGAGAAAATCTTTATTTTTATAGTGAACATAATAAAATCAGTGTTTTAGACTCACTCCTACTCCAGTTAGCTCTATTAATAGCGAAATGGTGTAATAATTTAAGGAGAAAGGGTAAATGTAAGTGAGCGATCTCTCCACTTGTCAGACTATTGATTTGCTTGATAGGTATGCTTTAGAGGGGTTTAGAAGGTGCGGACTGTGTATGACCAATAGTGGTCGTGAAGAGTAATGAGTATGTGAACTGTTCTAGGCCGCCGGACCGGTAGCTGTGCTTAACATCAAAATGTGGATTTGCACTGTTACTGGGTGACATGGCCGACACAATGAGAGAATTGTTAGACAGATTTCCAGCTCAACCAAGTTGGGGACCAAGGTAAGCGAGTCCTGGTTGTGGGTCAAACGCTTCCTTGATTTATGTGCTTTGGTGCGCGAGGTTAGGCCTACGCCGGCAGTACGCTGCTGTTTTTCTTGGAAGTAAAAGGCAACTGAAGCCTTCCTTAGCCGGTCTTCCACATTTATCTTCCATGACAGTTTAGAAGTTATCAAAAGTAAAACCAATGCACTCACTCTTTGAGACATACTCCAGCGTTACTCACTCTCCAATTCAGGAATGTTGTGCCTTTGATAACTTGCATTATTAAGACCACTTAATCCCACCGTGGTGTGATGGTAGCGTGCTCCGCCTACCACACCGTATGCCCTGGGTTCACACCCCGGGAAAAGCAACATCAAAATTTTATAAATAAGGTTTTTAAATTAGAAGAAAATTGTTTAAGCGGGGTCGCCCCTCGGCAGTGTTTGGCAAGCGCTCCGGGTGTATTTCTGCCATGAATAGCTCTCAGTGAAAACTCATCTGCCTTGCAGATGCCGTTCGGAGTCGGCATAAAACATGTATGTCCCGTCCGGCCGATTTGTAGGGAAAATCAAGAGGTGCACGACGCAAATTGGAAGAGAAGCTCGGCCTAAATCTCTTCGGAGGTTATCGCGCCTTACATTTTTTTTTATAATCCCAATACGCAGATATTCCTGTAAAACAGCCCTTAATGTATTTCGAAATATTTCCCTGGCACAGATTTCCAGGTCACTGTAGCCCCTACTAAAGCGCTGAACCAATACGCTTAAATTAGACAAAGAAACTTTAAAAGATTACCTAAAATACACGACTGCCAAATTACAGGTTGCAAAACTTTTAAATTACCTTCGTTTAAAAGTGGGCGTTGCCACGCCCGTTGTCCAAAATTTTACTAATTTTATATCCAGCTACCAAGTTTCATCGCTTTGTCCGTCTTTGGTAATGAAATATCGCACCTTTTTCGGTTTTTCGATATCGAAAAAGTGGGCGTGGTTATAGTCCGATTTCGTTCATTTTAAATAACTATCTGCGATGAGTGCCCAGGAACTTATATACCAAATTTTATCAAGATACCACAAAATTTACTCAAGTTATCGTGTTTACGGTCGGACGGACGGATGGACGGACATGGCTAAATGAATTTCTTTTCTCGCCCAGATCATATTGATATATAGAAGTCTATATCTATCTCGATTCGTTTATGCCATTATAAGCTACCGTTATGCGAACAAAATTAATATACTCTTTGAGCTTTGCGAATCTGAGTATAAAAAGCAATTTCGGCTGTATTTCGAAGGATTAAAAAGATGTTTAAAAATTTAAGGTATCAATTAAACAAGTAAAGGTGTCTAAGTTCGGGTGTAACCTATCATTATATACTCAGCATGTGTTTCAATTGTACATTTAATTTCAGATATATTACCTTTCTACATAACACATGGCACCGCCCGTTTAAAAAAAATATCTCCTTCCTCTTACAATAAAACTTAATAAGTGAGATATCATTGATTCAAAACTTATTATTCTAGTCTACGACCCTTTTAAACCTTTTAAACTTGTTTTATATCTAAGTTGCCATGGTCTTTAACCGATCCCATTCATTTTTACCAGAAATATTTTCTGCTGTAGGCAAAATTTGTGTACCCAATTTTATTAAGATCCATTAATTTTTCTTCGAGTTATGGCTCCCAAAACATAGAAAATAGCTTAGTCATAGAAGGGGCGGTGCCACGGCCATTTTTTAACATTTAAATTTTTTCCTATTTATTGTTATAAATCCACTTGGGAAATGATATACCATTGATATAAAGCTCTTTTTTTGCAAAGATATAGCTTTTGTTATTCGTCCACGACCCTTTTAAAAATCTTTTATATAAAAGTGGGCATGACCCTTAACCGATTTCGTTAATTTTTCTTCAAAGCGTTCCTTTTAGTAAGGGCAACCTCTGCCGAATTTTGTTACGATAGGTTTACCGATTTTTGATTTATGATTATTAATATTTGTAAAATTGATTTTATCACAAATAGGCTATGCCACGCCTATTTAAAAATTTTTTTTCAAATTTTTATCGAGAGTCTCAATATCAGTCTAAGTGTCAAATTTCAATATTCTAGGTATATTATTTACTAAATAATCAGGTTTTATGTGCTTTTCAAAATGTTATATATATAAAAAGTGGCCGTGGTTATCATTCGACTTCGCTCTTTTTCAATACCAATCTATTCTGGGTCCAGGTAAGCTCGTGTACTAAATTTGGTGAAGATATCTCAATATTTAATCAAGTTATCATGTTAGCGGACAGACGGACGGACGGACATGGCTCAATCAAATTTTTTTTCGATACTGATGATTTTGATATATGGAGGTTTATATCTATTTCGATTCCTTTATACATGTACAACCAACCGTTATCCAATCAAAGTTAATATAATATGTGTGCAAAGCACGCTGAGTATAAAAAATCGGGTTGATGTCGAAATTCTGTATGTATAAAATTCTAAAAACAAAATACTGCTTTTTAAAATTCTGCTTTCTAAAATTCTGCTTTCAAAATTCTGTATTACAAAATTCTGTATTAAAATAAAATGTTAACAATGTTAAAGAGGCCATGTAGTTATTTAGAAAAAGTGCGCCATGCACAGTAATTCTGC
The DNA here is from genome assembly GCF_040869045.1 of Eurosta solidaginis. Lineage (NCBI taxonomy): Eukaryota > Metazoa > Arthropoda > Insecta > Diptera > Tephritidae > Eurosta > Eurosta solidaginis. The sequence continues at coordinate 201,011,711 of NC_090323.1, read as the reverse complement.
GTAGAACACCTTTCTGCATAGGCGGCCTTTGGCCGCGCTTATAAAAAAAACCCTGGGCTACGCCGTGCCAAGTCCGGGTGTGTGGTATAACCGTGGCTACCGGCACGGTGATGTACTTCTGCGTAGTATACCCTTCTGCGTAGGCGGCCTTCGACCGCACTTTAAAAAAATAACCCTTAGCCGATCCAACACCGGCTACGCCATGCCATGATTCCGGAATTTTGCCTTCCAAAATTAAACATTCAGAATTTTGAAAAAGCAGAATTTTAGAAAGCAGAATTTTAGAAAGCAGAATTTTAAAAAGCAGAATTTTAAAAAAGCAGAATTTTGTTCAAGCAGAATTTTGTAATACAGAATAATGACACGCTCCCTAAAAAATCGCATGTCAAATATCCAAGCAGGAAAACAAATTTCGAATGTAATAGAGACCAAGCCGATCTAATGTACATCCCACTCAAAACAATTCTGCGCATGCAATTCACAGCGAACATACACACCAACTCACTTTTGTGTCACTTTTTTTTAAATTTCACTCTCAACAATTTTTCATAACTCGTCTCATGTTCTATTCATAAAAGAGGGAACTTTAAAGCTATGTTTAAAGTTTGATTTCACAATCTAAGGCATTTGCATGCATCACATCATAAATGAATACAACCAAAGTTTCTTTTTTACCACAGTTACAATTTTTATTATTTATTTGTAAATAGTGCAAAAAAAATACTGCCATTTGGACTGCTTATTGAAATATCACCACATCTCAGCTGCCATTCTGAAAACACTCTATCTTAGCATAAATGATAAAAAAAGTTCTGAAATGGGATTTTCTGCCGAGTTAGGTAAACTGATCAGGCGATTTAAAAAAAAAATCCACCTTGCAATTAAACTCTTTTTACAAGCTTTACGAAATTTAGAACCTTATCATTACATAAATTTGTATACAAAGTCGGATAATTTGGATTCAAACATTCTACCCCACCTGATAAAACTGCACAAAGTTTGTCATTCAAAACGGCCGGTGCGCCAGCATCTCCCGAACACGCATCACTTTTCTGTTCCTGATCTCTTAAACAAATTGATGTTGTTGGGAAACTTTTCCCAACCGCCGCATATCTAGCCTCATAACAAGCCGCACATTCGTTGATTGAGAGCACTTCAAATTCAGCAGATTGAAGCACAGGCCAAGGTTTCTCAATCTTTGCATCGTTCGAACCCCATCCAAAAACCCGCAATTTTACGCCTTGGTTTAAATCAGTTTCGCATAAAGATATTGTTTTTATTCTTGGACTCGCGGAGTATGGTGTTTTTAATATAATCACAGCTAAATCCATTTCTTCCTTTATCCAACTCAACTTAGATGCATAAATTATTCTCTCCGCAAAGCGTTCAACTCCACCTTCCTGTAAATTGGACATACCAGCTTTAACAGTGATGTCAGACAGGTCAAACGTTTCCAAGCAATTTTCAGATGACAGGTCAAACGTTTTCAAGCAATTTTCAGATGTAAGCACCTTCTTCATATTGATTAAAGTACCAACACAATGGTAATAGTCAATATTATTTACATTAATATATATTGCCACCACATATGGGCTATTCCTTATATCCCAATCAATGCCACCTATAACACGATATTGGGAGTTTGTATTAGTAAAAACGCAGCTAAGGAAGATAAGCGGGATCACGAAAGCTCTGCGTAAATACATTTTAGTTTAAGATTTTGCGTCGATTTTTAAATTTAAAGTGAATGAATTTGAAATTTGTGGGTGCTATTTATACAAAATTTTTGATGTTGGAAAAATGAGTTTTGAGTTGGAAAAAAGAGAGCCTGCTAAATTTTTGTGATTGTAGCAGCATAAGTGTGACAAAAAAAATTTAATTTAGGTATATTCGATTATTGAATACAATAACAAAAACATTAACACAGCAATACATCGGCACTCTGATGTTTGTGAGTTTACCAAGCCTGTGTGTAGCAATATAGAAGTATGACTTATAAGGTAATTGGCGGCCGCCGTGGTGTGGTAGTGGGGTGATCTGCCTATCACACCGGGGTCCTGGTTTCAACTCCTTTCTAATCGGGGTCACCCCTCGGAAGTGATTCCTCAAACACACCGCGTGTATTTCTGCCATGGAAAACTTCTCAGTGAAAATGCAGATGCCGCTCGGAGTCGGCATAAAATATGTCGACCAAGTCCCGCCAATTTTTAGGAAAAATTAAAAGGAGAACTACGCAACTTGAAAGCAAAGCTTGGCCTTAATTCTCTTCGTGGGTTATCGGGCCTTGCATTTATTTATTTAATTGTTTATTTATATACAATGATGGAAATAATAATAGGGACAACTTAGTGCCAAATACTGAATAAATTATATAAGCAGCACTTCAGTATCTCTCTTGGAATAGTGCACCCTATATAAATAGCATTTTAAGGTTATTCTTGTGCGAAAAAGTGAACCAGTAGAAGTTTGACTTCGAAAAAATATATGTACAAAACGGGTTATTTTTGCATTACAAATGGTAAAAACTTCGTTGTTGAAGCTTCCTATACAGGCCTATAAAACTGCACTTTAATGTGGAATGGAGCACTAAGAAAATATTTAAGGGAAAATATCGGCACTTCACTTTTAGAAATAAAAACGCGCCACAAATTTTGTTGTAATTGTAAATAAGTATAAACTTTGTTAATTATAATTATTGTATATATGTATTAAGAATGACGCTTTTATTTATTTTAAAGATTTATTTGATAGGGGATGTTTCCATTTATATATTTTGTGTAACTCTTTCATCGTAAGCTAGATTGGTGATACACAACCTTCAACCTTTGCCATTTTGTAGTCGGAGATGAGTTTTCGGCATTCGGTTCTGGCAGGTATGCTAAAGGGGTTCCTGGAAGGAAGTGCATTAGAGTGAGGGCTAATAAATCACTTGGATCCTGTAACATAGGAGAGAAAGGGCGAGAATAAGTACCGCGTTTATTCGAAAGATGAGTGTTGTGAATTCTTCGAACGTAAACCTTTTAATTTCTGCTACTTTGGTGAAATGCGTCGGGACGATTTGTACCGCGGCTTCCTATAGGCTGCCTATGTGTAAGGAAACGGGGGTATAAAATGCCAAGAAAAACCTGGTACCGCAAATTTTTCAGCGACATCTACAGCCGCTTCATTAATGAATATTCCGGAGCTCATTTTGAATAGCTCGTTGAGCACCAACGAATGTCTTTCCATTATTATACATTACTTCGTGGGATAATCCGCGTCGTCCAACGAAGCGAGAGAAGGCTGCTCTGAATACCTCAGTTGTCTAACTTGTGCAAGATTCGAGATGGACCGCTTTAGTAGAGAAGCACACAAATGCGCAAACGTGTGCTTTTGCGAGGGAAGCTTGTCGCAAGGGGGACTTCTTCACCGTAAATGGACCAGCGAAGTCAACGCCGGTTACGTAAAAGGACACCGAGTAAGTGACACGTTCGGTGGCATAGCGGGCATTATTTGCGAACGCATTCATTGCTTATATATCGTGCACGTCTTGCAGCTCAATTTGCATTTTTATACACAGCTGAGCAGAGCTCACAGAGTATATTAACTTTGTTCGCATAACGGTAATCCGTAACGGCATAAACTAATCGGAATAGATATAGACTTCTATATATCAAAATGATCTGGGCGAAAAAAGAAATTCATTTAGCCATTTCCGTTCGTCCGTCCGTCCTTTCGTCTGTCCGTCCGCCGGTTAACACGATAACTTTAGTAAATTTTGAGGTATCTTGATAAAATTTGGTATGCGGGTTCCTGGGCGCTCATCTGCGATCGCTATTTAAAATGAACGTAATCGGACTACAACCACACCCACTTTTCGATATCGAAAATTTCGAAAAACCGAAAAAGTGCAATAATTCATTGCCAAAAGCGGATAAAGCGATGAAACTTGGTAGGTGCATTGACCTTATAATTAAAAATAGAAAATTAGTAAAGTTTTGGACAATGGGCGTGGCACCGCCCACTTTTTAAAGAAGGTAATTTAAAATTGAAAAAAAAACATTGAAGATATCATGATGAAATTTGGCAGACACGTTACTCCTATTACTATATGTGTGATAAATAAAAATTAGCAAAATCGGATGACGAACGCGCCCACTTTAAAAAAAAAATTTTTTTAAGTCAAATTTCAACAAAAAATTTAATACCTTTACAGTATAAAAGTAAATTATGTCAACATTCAACTCTAGTAATTACATGGCGCAACAAAATACAAAAATAAAAGAAATTTTCAAAATGGGCGTGGCTCCGCCCTTTTTCATTTAATTCGTCTAGAATACTTTTAAGGCCATAATTCGAACAAGAATTTACCAATCCTTGTGAAATTTGGTAGGTGCATAGATTCTATGACGAAAACTGTTTTTTAGAAAAATGGGTGAAATCGGTTGAAGCCGCGCCCAGTTTTTATACACAGTCGACCGTCTGTCCTTCCGCTCGGCCATTAGCACGATAACTTGAGCAAAAAGCGATATATCTTTAATGAACTTAGTTCATGTACTTATCTGAACTCATTTTATCTTGGTATAAAAAATAGTCGAAATCCGACTATGACCAAGCCCACTTTTTCGATATCGAAAATTACGAAAAATGCCATAATTCTACACCAAATACGAAAAAAGGGATGAAACATGGTAATTGACTTATCTTGTTTGGTTGATTTTCCGACAGGGTCGATAAATGATGTATATTGGAACGATTTTCCGTCATCCCTTGTCAAATTTGGTTTTGAGACAAACCGGTTTCGTTGTGCCATCATCAGTGTCGATTTTCGTTCTGATCTGTTGTTGTCATTTGTCCTGTATTTATAGTTCGTAGGTATATGAGCAGGTATTGTCAAATTGATGTTTGTGTATATTTAGTTATGTGTATGTGCTGTGTGTTCGTTCAGAACCGAGGGTGGTTTACTAATCGATTTGCGTGGCTGACTGGGGTAGGTAGAAATCTGTGATTTTAGTCGTTTGACCTTCTTTGTCGGTTTTTTGTTTTGGTGTGTTAATTGTTTTGTGTTTATTTGTTGTTGTGTGTTTGTCTGTTGTACCTATGTGATTAAGTTGTTCCCTGTAAACAAGTTTTAAAGGCTCGAATATTGTGTCAGAAATTGTGTTTATCTGTTCGTTTACTATTCTACCGTCGAATATTTTCTGTTTGTAGATTTCCATGTTTTCGAGTACGTTGAGACGTCGGCCCTTTTCTTGTATGTGAAGAACCCTAACTGTTTTATTGATGTTTGCTGGGGAACATTCATTCTCGACCATGTGATTCGCGAAGTTAGACTCGGGTATAATGTTTGGATTCCGCATTTTTTTGTTGTAATCTCTAAAATGTTCTCTGAACCTCGTTCTTATTTGCCGTCCTGTTTCGTTCCAATATACATCATGGTAATTAGATTAGTTTATTGACGCAAAATATAACTTTAGAAAAAACTTTGTAAAATGGGTGTGACACCTTCCATATTAAGTAGAAGAAAATGAAAAAGTTCTGCAGGGCGAAAACAAAAGCCCTTGGAATCTTGGCAGGAATACTGTTCGTGATATTACATATATAAATAAATTAGCGATACCCGACAGATGATGTTCTGGGTCACCCTGGTACACATTTTGGTCGATATATCGAAAACGTCTTCACATATACAACTAAGGCGTACTCCCTTTTAAAATACTCTTTAATACTTTCTATTTGAAACCCATGTCATACAAACACATTCCAGGTTTACCCTAGGTCCACTTTTCTAAATGTTGATTTTCCCTTAATTTGCCTCCAAAGCTCTCAGGTGAGTTTGTAATTTTCGGTTACACCCGAACTTAGCCTTTCTTACTTGTTTTACTTTATGCTTGAGTCTGGAGATGTAGTACTCCCTCTGTATTATTAGTTGCATTTCGCCATGGAAGAAAACTTTATGGAACAAATCTAGAATTAGGGAGCAGAAGCTCTAGTTGTCTGTGATAATAATTGTACAGCGTTGTTTATAGCTCATATCAGCATTAACATAACGACCGAAGCTTTTCATGCTATTAGGGTTTGATTCTTCTAACTCAGTGATTTCTGCTAGGAAATGATGGAGTTGGACTGATATTATGAGTTTCATTTTAGCGTCGTAACCGTGAGGGAGGGCTATCGAATTGGGAATCGGGTGGTTTTGAATGTGACGGATAAAACGGGCTAAGGATGTGTGCGAGTTTGCCTAAATTGCTGCCTAAATCACTGGAAACTGTCGGCAAAGCAGTGAAAAAGAAAAAATTTTGAATTTTTTTGAGCATACTTTTCAACCTAAATTGAAATCTCGACCAAAAAAATATAAATCGATTTTTATTTTTACTTATTTTTGCCGATATGCGTTTATGCATGTACCATGGCATGTACCGTATTGTTCAGTGGAAGATGGCTGGCTCTTTAGTTGGTGCGGCGACTGGGCTTCTAATATAGTGTGGTACTGTTGGCGGTGCCTCCAAATTATTTCTGGTGGATGCTGGATTTAGAAGACTGCAAAATTAGGATCAAATTGACCAGCCATGTGGACCTAGAGTGTTAGTGAGATATAGTTCACATGCCGAGTGTAAGCAATATCATGGTGGACGTTCCTCTCCACCAGCTGTTAAAAATGTGGCCAACTTCCTGGAACCGCTGAACTTTCTTGTTTTCTATCTAGAGGTTATTTACCTGTCATGGATCATAGTGCTCCCCACTCTGTGCATGCATAAATATTACAAAAAATAATTAAGGTTGTCAATTTAACTCGGACAGTTCTGACAGCTTTTTACCTAAATTATTGTTGTGCTGGAAAGTTCCAGTGGAATATTAGTTTAGGTACCTAAAATTTAGCCGAACTGGCAGCCAGCCTTAATATGTTTTTCCTCCGAAGGAGATGGATTCGAAAAGATGTATTTTGGACAGAATGTGTTCGGTTTAGAGAGCCATTGGGTTCTAATCCACCATAATGAGCAGCCAACTAAATCTTTTTGTTTGCATTTTCGATCTCCTAAATCGGGAGGTACGTGGCTAGCAAGTCGCGTTGCTGACGTGAGGTTCTCTAGTCACAATGGACACAATGGAGGAATCCGACCCGAGTATCAGTCGTGTGGTGGCATATTCAATTGGGATCGAGCTCCGTGGAAGGTGTTCCACTTGTAAAAGGATTCCGATTTGACTTTTTCATCTCAGTCGATTCCTTCTAACGAGAACTGTTGGAGAAGGGTTTTAGCTAAGATCTTTAATGGCGAGAGCAATCCTGCCAGGTCAAAAAGTTTCGCTACGGCTGAGAGTATTTGCCGTTTTGTATTTGAATTAAATTCGGGAATTGGGTTGTATGAGTACGAAAACGAGTCAGTTAATGGTTTCCATCGTATTACTAAGGTTTTAGTAGTGCCATGGAATTTGAGAAATTCTGTACCTTGGACATCAGACTATGGTATTGATTCCAGTCTTTTTGTTTAATTTGCGTTTAGTTTTCGTAGAAGAAAGCCTGGTAATTTTAGAGCTTCGATAGTTTGGGTCACATAATCGAGAGTGGACTGTATATTGTGCCCGCCAGAGAGGAATCTGTGATAAGAGTTTCATGGAGGTTATACGGCGATAACAAATACGATCTTTGAAGGTTTGCATTGACTGTGGAGTGAGTTGATGGTGTAAAAAAGCATTGGTACAAATCTTTTTGCTTAAATCAGAGGAGAAAAGTGTGAACTGGCAAGTTGTAGGATTGGGGACGCAAAAAGAGTTTTTGAGAGCCTTGGTCAATTAGCGCACGAACTTTGTGATATTGCCTAGCGTAATGAATAAAGACTATTGCCGTGGGAAATAGTTTCGCAGCTGCCAAGAAATGTGATGACACTATGTGGGGAGTGTGATCCTGAGGTTTCTGCGTCGCTGTTTGGTTCGCTGTTTGCCTAGACGTAGATGGTTGTTCTTCGTTTCTATGGTGCTGAGTTGAGGTTTGGGCCAGGGCTATCTAGGGTCTAGAGGCCATCGCGGACAATACGTTCGATTGGGATTGTAAGAGGTAGTGATAACTTATTTGGAATTAAACGCATGAAAACTTGCGCTGACAATCACGCTGGAGATGGGGGTACGAAAAGCAATATTTTTGTATATATATTTTTTTATTTTACGCAAAAATACATTGCGTGATTCGAGTTACATAGCTTAAATGAGACTTGATAGGGTTCTTCATGGAAGTTGTTTGTTTTGTTTCTGTTTAAAAAGCTAGAGTTTGGAGTAGAACCTAGAAGCTGTTTCCGATAGAGAGGGAGTTTCAGTGGGCAGTTTCGACGAGCATGTTTGCACAAGGACGGGGTCCCAGATGTTGATGCTATCAGGATACATAAGCAAATTTATTGTGGTGTAAGATGTCTTAAAATTCGTTGATTTACGATTATAAATATTTGACACGAGTCAGCTAAAAAGCAGGCACAGTCAACCCGTAACCAAAACTTCTCTTATGTTGAGCAAAGCAAATTTGATTACTCTAAGCCAATAAGTTACGACACGCACATATGTACATACATATTTACGCAATTTTGTGGTAACTATGTATTATTAGAAAATAAGCTTTGTTGATGTAAAATATGTATAAACAGAAGAAAGAAATCGGTAAAGAACCAATTATTCAATGTGCTTCGGACGGCATTCACCAAAGAGTAAATTCTTTTTATTTTGATTATTTCATTGGTTTGCTGCTGTTGAATCTGCTCACCATTTTCAGATTATATTTGCTGAAGACTAAAGGGGATCTTCAGCTGGTTATTCATCAATATTCATCGGACTTCGTGCCGAGCTCTGAGGGCATCGCATAATAGCTGGAAGCTGTCATCTGTTAGGAGTTATTGTATCATAAGTTGGCCTGCCTAACCTCTTGTCTTTTGTTCAGGTGATAAAGTTTTTCGGCTTGCGTTAATCGGGAATGGTTACAGTAGATCGCCGTAAACATCTCGCTAAATGCTGCTCAGTGTTCATAACTGCCGTGGAGTATTTCGGTGTGGCGGTTGAGGTGGATTAATAGGTCTCAACAGTTGTATGGCGTCGATAATTTCCGACATGCAACTTTCGTAACTTTCAGAGCATTTTTGATATTTCTGCTCTATCGAGGCTGTAGACACCTTGTGGAATGCGTAAAGGGATAGGATTTATAGGAACCTACTAGAGCTGTTGGGTTTTTACCTTAAGGAGTAATTCTATTTGGTCACCTATCAAGTTTGCTAACTATTTAGAGTAAAAATCCTCCATTCTATTACTTTCGAAATTGAAAGTTTAAAGACTTGGGTCGGGTCCCCCAGCGGGAAGAGATTTATTTCTAATTTCCAATCCCATTTTTTGGTTTTAAGTAAGTGCAAAAAAATTACGAATAGTATTTGTGAAGAAAATTATACTTACCCCTGCACCTTCACTTGGGAAATTTTCACAAACCTTAATTTATTAAAAAACAAAAACAACAAGTAAAAGTGTCTAAGTTCGTGTGTAACTGAACATTTATACTCAGCGTTAGCTTCAGTTGCATATTTCATTTCAGATAAATTACTTTTCTACATAACACGTGTGACCATTCGTTTAAAAGAAAAATGCCTCCTCATTTCATCTTACAGTAAAACTTGATAAGTGAAATATCATTTTTCGTATCATATTATTATTCTAGCATACGACATTTTCAAACTTGTTTTATATCTAATTTGCGTGGTCTTTAACCGATCCCGTCCATTTTTACTAGAAGGGAAAATTTGTGTACCCAATTTTATTACGGTATGTTAATTCTTCTTCGAGTTATTGCTCCCGCAAGAAAGAAAATTGCTTTGTCATAAAAGAGGCGGTGGTACCCCCATTTTTTAAAATTTGACATTTTTCCTATTTATTGTTATAAAAACATTTGGGAAATGATATACCATTCATATTGAGCTCTTTTTTGTAAAGATATAGCGTCTTTATTCGTCCACGACCCTTTGAAAAAAAAACTTTTATATAAAAGTGGGCGTGCTCCTTACCCGATTTCGTTAATTTTGCTTTTATAGTAAAGGCAAACTCTCTGCCGAAATTTGTTACGATAGATTTAACGATATTTTATTTATGATTAATAATATTTGTAAAATTGATTTTATTACAAGTGGGCGGTGCCACGCCCATTTTATAAATTTTTTTTAAATTTTTTATCAAGAGTCTCAATATCAGTCTACACGTCTAATTTCAACATTCTAGGTATATTATTTACTAAATAATCCAAAATGTTATATATATATATAAAAAGTTGGCGTGGTTATTATCCGATTTCTTTCCTTTTCAATGCCAATCTATTCTGGGCCCAGATAAGCTCGTGTGCCAAATTTGGTGAATATATTTCAATATTTACTCAAGTTATCGTGTTAATGGGCGGACGGATGGACGGACGGACCGACGGACGGACGGACATGGCTCAACCAAATTTTTTTCCGACACTGATGATTTTGATATATGGAAGTCTATATCTATCTCGTTTCCTTTATACCTGTACAACCAACCGTTATCCAATCAAAGTTAATATACTCTGTGTGCAAAGCACGCTGAGTATAAAAGTATTGCCCTTAAACATCTCTGTGAGAAGAGTTGTAAAAGGAAATATATAGATGCACGTGTTTATATCCACAGTAGAGCGTGCAAAATTTTTCAAAAGTGCTACACAAAATCAAATCCACACAATCATATTTTTTTGACCACGAGCAGTAGGCCTGCATACGCGGTACACCTAAAGCAAAAAATAATAACAACACCAAGGTAATATCGGTTATTGGGTCATAAAATGTTATTAAAGGAAGATATTGGAGTTCTGAAAATATAATTCATTTTGTATTTGGCAGTAGGTTAGCTTAGGTTAAGGGGGTGTGTGTGGGCGTTACCCAAACTTCCACTCGGAGACTGTTTTTGTCCATTGTGAGTGCCCCCAGTAAGTATAGGGTGATGGCAAATTCATTTAACCACATTACCTCCTAGCGGTCCTCAACTACCCAAGAAGAAGCGAGGTCCTCACCGCAGATTTGTTCAGTTTGAGAAGGAAGCTGGTGCCCTTCCTATCCAAGCATGGCCATAAGGACCTTGAGACTTTGCAGTTAACCCTATTGCTCCACAGCAAGTCCGTTGCCCTGTTCTCATATTCGTCGATTCTCCCTAGGAGACAACTCAGTGGCGATCGGACGGAGCTGTCCACCTCACTTATATCTAAGTCGGAACCTTTCCTAGCCATCTCATGTGCGAGTTCATCCTCTTCAATGCCGCTGTACCCAGGGACCCAGCAAAGGGAGACATTGAAATGACTTAGAGATGACTTATAGAAGCCAACGAGTCTGTACACCTCCGCACGATGTCCGATTTTATCATATTGGACTCTAATGCCCTTAAGGCGGCTTAGCTGTCAACAAAGATTGTTACGTCGGTGTTAGAGACCGCGCAATCTTGGTGCAGCTTTGCCGCTCTGTCTGTGGCATAGACCTCGGCTCGAAATACACTGCATGCGTCAGAAAATCGGGATGATTGGCTTAGCTGTAGATATGTAGATTACATCCCAGCTCCAGTTCCCTTTTCCATTTTGGAGCCGTCGGTGTATATTGTGATGCCCCTGCCGTTGTCTGGGCCTACTTCCCATTCCTCCGTTGAAGAATATCGTATATTCTGAACCTGGGAGTCCAAAATCCCTGTGATGTTGTCTGTTTGCATGTTAGGTCGGTTATTATGCGGTTTATTTGCCCCTTTGTCATATCGTCCGGAATCGTCGCGTGTCCGTGCTTAGCTTGGCAGTAAATTGTCCTTATTCTTTTGCCCATCACTGTAAGTATTTACACAGTTGAATTGGTATATTAATTTGACAACGATTATGTGTACACATATCACATGTATCACACGTACCTGTATTTTTAAGGAAAGTTTACTTAATTAGTTCTATCTCTTTTCAAACTGCTAATTAGTTTTGTTGTATTCTCCTGTCACAAAACCATAGATGCGGGCAGTGCACTAAATTTTGAGCAACAACACTGCTTGAAACTTGGTGGGTTGACATAATCAAGATCTTGTATTGAGTATTAATGGGACGTTAGGTTAATCCGATTTAAAGGTCTGTTCATTTTTAACATATTCGTTAAATTTAATAAGCCTAATACTGTTTTCACACAGAAACTCATTTCAGCTTCTAATGAAATCGTAAATTTTTTGCTTTCACACAGAAGTAACTGCTCGATTAGTATGAAGGATGAAATGTCAAGCGAATAAAATGACAATGCTATCTGACAGACAGTCATGGCGGAACGATACAGGGTGGCAGCATGGTGACATACCTACATACATAAATAAGAATTCCATGTACTTTGTTTTTGTAAATTCGATGGACAGATGTCAAAATCGTACTGCGCCGGAAGTTAATGTATCAAATCAAATAAAAAAGGTTATAATCAGTTGTTCGATGCCGACACCTTGTATCGTTCCGCCATGCAGACAATGACATTTACTTTGACAAATGACATTTTTAAGCACTGAACACACCAAAAACTAAGAAACTGAACGCTCCCAACAGAGTTGCATTGTGCTTTTGACTTCATCAGGCATTCGATTAGCTACTAATGAAATAATTATAGATGCGAATTTTGTAGGGAAGATTGAGCTCAATAAGCGTCTTAATGTAGAAAACTGCCTTTATTATTCAATAAGCCGTCTGTGTGAAAACAGTATAAGGCGGCATCTATAGCAATATAGAAATTGAGTCAGGCGCTCGATTTACAAAAAATATGGCACAAAGAGCCCACGTTATTTTTTTCACAATAATAATAGCATTTTTCGTTCGTTATTCTTTTAAACTTATTTTTAAAATTATTTTTTAATTTTCTAGTTCTATATATTTTTTAAAAGCGTGTATTTTAGTTTTTTTTAAACTATATTTATTTGTTATTGATATTAGAGAAAAATTGTAAGTTTACAAATGGCGGTGGTTACAAGGACATATTTCTGAATTTAACTTCTTCGTCAGCTAGCTTTTCGGGAGCTGAGCGTTGAACTCGAATCTCCAACATTCATATAAGTGAAAAGGCAGATGCCTTTAGCTGCTAAGCCTAATGAATGTCCCGTTGTTCGCTATACAATTGGTCTCTAAGACGTTTGTAAACTTACATTTTTTTCTCTAATATCAATAACAAAAACAATTGTATAAAGCAATATGAGCAAAGCTCGCTAATTAAATACACTATATTTATTTGTTTGTAGTTACGCTACCGACTGTCAGTCATGCAAAAATCTTAGAGGTAAAATTCGGTAACACTATCATCTTCAAGGCGTATGCCATCGAAGCTGTATCTAAAGTACAAAGCCGCAACAAATTCCTTAAGTTGCTTGCCGGGAGTACTTGGGAAAAAGAAACGTTGCTAGCCACGTATAAAGTAATTGGCCGGCCGCTCAGCACCAAATCTAAACTAAGATGGTAAAATCTTACCATAACTGCCCTCATTTATGGCTAGGAGAAGTGAATTTCCTGTCATAGAAGATATCACTTGTGTTGTACAACAGTTTTTTTACAGTCGCTAAACTATTTTTGGACTAAACATTTTCCAAGTACTTTGGAATTATTTTGAGGAATGGGAAATTATTAATTACTTTTAACATTCCTTGTAATGTAATTGGAAAATTTTCAATTACATTTGCAATTGCTTTTGAAAGTACTGAGGCAGAAATTACATTTGAGCAAAGTATTTATTTTCAAGTACAAAGAAAAATTTGTTTGAACTCGAGCCTCAAAAATAGGAAATTGCTTTTGGTATTTTTGTTTTTGAGGAATTGAAATGTATTGCTGTGGTGAAAAGGAATTGATTACTTTCCTCAAGTACATCTAATGGAGAATTGACGGTAATTGAATACCTAATTTTATCACTACTACCCAGCTCTGTATAAGATGAATTGAAGGCCAAACAAATACTTAATGACACTAGTAAGCGAACTTCAACATAAAATCTTAATGCCGTGGTGTGGTGGAAGCGCGCTCCGCCTACTACATCGAATGTCTTGGGCTCAAATCAAGCCATGAAAAATTTTGAAAAAGCGTTTTCAATTAGGACACATTTTTTGTCGTCCCTCATCAGAGGCACCACTTTGTTGTTAAGTTGGTCCACCGCCGCAGCCAATGCATACCAATTTGGTATCACAATTTTTCGCATTGCTTATAGTTTTTATACTCAGTTGAGCAGAGCTCACAGAGTATATTAACTTTGATTGTATAACGGTTGGTTGTACAGGTATAAAGGAATCGAGATAGATATAGACTTCCATATATCAAAATCATCAGTATCGGAGAAAAATTTGATTGAGCCATGTCCGTACGTCCGTCTGTCCGTTAACACGATAACTTGAGTAAATTTTGAGGTACCTTGATGAGATTCCTGGTTCCTGGGTTCCTGGGCACTCATCTCAGGTCACTATTGAAAATGAACTATATCGGACTATAACCACGCCCACTTTTTTGATATCGAAAATTTCGAAAAACCGAAAAAGTGCGATAATTCATCACCAAAGATGGATGAAGCGATGAAACTTGGTAGGTGAGTTGAACTTATGACGCAGAATAGAAAATTAGTAAAATTTTGGACAATGGGCGTGGCACCGCCCACTTTTAAAAGAAGGTAATTTAAAAGTTTTGCCTGCTGTAATTTGGCAGTTGTTGTAGATATTATGATGAAATTTGGCAGGAACGTTACTCCTATTACTATATGTATGCTTAATAAAAATTAGAAAAATCGGAGAACGATCACGCCCCCTTTAAAAAAAAATTTTTTTTAATTCAAATTTTAACAAAAAATTTAATATCTTTACAGTATATAAGTAAATTATGTCAACATTCGACTCCAGTAATGATATGGTGCAATGAAATACTAAAATAAAAGAAATTTTCAAAATGGGCGTGGCTCCGCCCTTTCTCATTGAATTTGTATGGATACTTTTAATGCCATAAGTCGAAGAAAAATTTACCAATCTTTGTGAAATTTGTTAGGGGCTTAGATTATAGGACGATAACGGTTTTCTGTGAAAAAGGGCGAAATCGGTTGAAGCCACGCCCGGTTTTTATACACAGTCGATCGTCTGTCCTTCCGCTCGGCCGTTAATACGATAACTTGAGCAAAAATCGATATATCTTTACTAAACTCCGTTCACGTATTTGTCTGAACTCACTTTTTATTGGTGTAATCCGACTTTGACCCACTACGCCCACTTTTTTGATTTTGAAAGTTACGAAAAATTAAAAAATGCCAAATTCTATACCAAATACGAAAAAAGAATGCCTGGATTAGTTTATGACGCAAAATATAACTTTAGAAAAAAACTTTACAAAATGGGTGTGATACCTACCATATTAAGTCGGAGAAAATGAAAAAGTTCTGCAGGGCGAAATCAAAAGCCCTTGGAATCTTGGCAGGAACACTGTTAGTGGTATTACATATATAAATAAATTAGCGGTACCCGACAGATGAAGTTCTGGGTCACCCTGATTCACATTTTGGTCGATATCTCGAAAACGCCTTCACATATACAACTAAGGGTCACTTCCTTTTAAAATTCTTAATAACACCTTTCGTTTGATACCCATATCTTACAAACAAACTAGGTTGGGGTCAAAATTCTGCTTTTTTGGAAATTCTGCATTCATAATTCCGGAAGACGAAACACCGGAAATCAATATTATGGAAGTCAATATTCTAGAAAAAGCCGATCCAACACCGGCTGCGCTATGCACAGTAATTCTGCGTAGAACATCTTTCTGCATAGGCTCTTATAAAAAAATAACCCTGGGATACGCCCTGCCAAGTCCGAGTGTGCGGTATAACCGTGGCTACCGCCACGGTGATGTCCTTCTGCGTAGGCGGCCTTCGGCCGCACTAAAAATAATCCTTAGCCGATCCAACACGGGCTACGCCATGCCATGGTTTCGGAATTTTTACTTCCAGAATTTTGTCGACCCAGAATTTTGATTCCGGAATTTTGACTTCAGAATTTTAATTTTAGAATTTTGACCGTTTCCCAAACAAATTCTAGAGTCGCCCCTGGTCCACCTTTATGGCAATATCTCGAAAAGACATCCACCTATAGAACTAAGGCGCACGCAGTTTTAAAATACTCATTGACACCTTTCATTTGATACCCATATCGTACAAACAAATTCTAGAGTCGCCCCTGGTCCACCTTTATGGCGATATCACGAAAAGGCATCCACCTATAGAACTAAGGCCCACGCCGTTTTGAAATACTCATTGACACCTTTCATTTGATACCCATATCGTACAAACAAATTCTAGAGTGGCCCCTGGTCCACCTTTATGGCGATTACCATTACGTAAACTTGTATACATAGTCGGATAATTTAGGTTTAAAGGTTCCACTCCACCAGATACCACCGCACAAAGTTTGCCATTCAAAACGGCCGGTGCCCCAGCATCACCCCAACACGCATCACTTGCCTGTGCCTGATATCTTAAACAAATTAACGTTGTTGGGAAACGTTTCCCTACCGCCGCATAATTAGCCCCATGCCAAGCCATACATTCGATGATTGAAACTACTTCAAATTCGGCAGATTGCAGTACAGGCCATGGTTCCTCAATCTTAGCATCTTCCACTAACCCGTAATTTTACGCCTTGGTTTAAATCAGTTTCGCATAAAGATATTGTTTTTATTGTTGCACTCGGATTGTATGTTTTAGTCAATATAATCACAGCTAAATCCATTTCTTCCTTTATCCAACTCAATTTAGATGCATAAATTATTCTCCCCGCAAAGCGTTCAACTGCTACTTCCTGTAAATTGTATATACTAGCTTTAACAGTGATTTGAGGCGGGTCAAAAGTTTTCAAGCAATTGTCAGATGTAAGCACCTTCTTCATAGTGATTAAAGTACCAACACAAGGATAATATTGTCTGTCAATATACATTGCCACCACATATGGGCTATTCCGTATCTCCCAATCACTGCCACCTATAACGCGATATTGAGAGTTTGTATTAGTAAAAACGCTGATAAGGAAGACAAGCAAGGTTGCGATATAATTGCGCAAATACATTTTAGTTTTTCAGATTTTGCGTAGATTTTGAAATTTGTGGGTGCTATTAATACAAAACTTTTTTGTGAAAACAAAAATTAGTTCTGAGTTGGAAAAAGACAGCCTACTAAATTTTTGTGACTGTAGCAGCATAAGTGTGACAAGAAAAAATTTTAATTTAGGTACATTCGATTATTGAATACAAAAACTAATACCGATTTCACACAGACGGCTTATTGAATAATAAAGGCAGTTTTCTACATTAAGACGCTTATTGAGCTCAATCTTCCCTACAAAATTCGAATCTATAATTATTTCATTAGTGACTAATCGAATGCCTAATGAAGTCAAAAACACAATGCAAACTCTGTTTAGAGTATTAAGTTTCTTAGTTTTTGGTGTGTTCAGTGCTTAAAAATGCCATTTGTCAAAGTAAATGTCATTGTCTGCATGGCGGAACGATACAAGGTGGCCGCATCGAACAGCTGATTATAACAGTTTTTATTTGATTTGATACATCAACTTCCGGCGCAGTACGATTTTGACATCTGTAAATGTCATTGTCTGTCATATAGCATTGCCATTTTATTCGCTTGACGTTTCATCCTTCATACTAATCGAGCAGTTACTTCTGTGTGAAAGCAAAAAATTTGCGATTTCCTTAGAAGGTGAAATGAGATCATTAAGTTTCTGTGTGAAAACAATATAAGACATTAACACAGCAATACATAAGCACTCTGATATTTGTGAGTTTATCCAGCGTGTAGCAGCAATATAGAAGTATGAGTTATATGGTAATTGGCGGCAGCCGTGGTGTGGTGGTAGGGTGCTCCGCTTATCACACCGAGGTCGTGGGTTCAACTCACCGGCAAGGCAACATCACAAATTTAGAAAAAAAGTTTTTATGAGCGGGGTCACCCCTAGGAAGTGATTCCTCAAACACTCCGGGTGTATTTCTGTCATGAAAAGCTTCTCATGGAAAACGCAAATGCCGCTCGGAGTCGGCATAACATGTTCGCCCAGTCCCGCCAATTTTTAAGAAAAATTAAAAGGAGCACTACGCAAATTGAAGGAAAAGCACGGTCTCAAACCTCTTCGGAGGTTATCGGGCCTTGTATTTATTTATTTAATTGTTTATTTATATACAATGACGGAAAAAATAATGGGGACAACTTAGTGCGAAATAGAAAATAAATTATATAAGCAGCACTTCAATATCTCTCTTTGAATAGTGCACCCTATAATAGTATTTTAAGGTTATTCTTGTGCGAAAAAGAGAACCGGTAGAAGTTTGGCTTGGAAAAAATAATAGGGACAAATCTTGTTTATTGATATTTTTGCATTACAAATAGTAAAAACTACGTTGTTGAAGCTTCTTATAAAGCCCTACAAAATTGCACTTTAATATGTTATGGGGCACTAAGAAAATATTTAAGAGAAAATGTCGACACTTAACTTTTAGAAATAAAAATGCGCCACAACTCTTGTTATAATCAGCGTGCTTTGCACACAGAGTATATTTACTTTGATTGGATAACGTTTGGTTGTACAGGTATAAAGGAATCGAGATAGTAATAGACTTCCATATATCAAAACCTTCAATATGGAAACAAAATTTGATTGAGCCAAGTCCGTCCGTCCGTCTGTCCGGTCTGTCCGTTAACACGATAACTTGAGTAAATATTGAGATATATTCACCAAACTTGGTACACGAGCTTACCTGGACCCAGAATAGATTGGCATTGAAAATGAGCGAAATCGGATGATAACCACGCCAACTTTTTATATATATAACATTTTGGAAAACACATAACACCTGATTATTTAGTAAATCATACACCTAGAATTCTGAAATTTGACATGTGGATTGATATTGAGAATATTAATAAAATTAAAAAAAAAAAAATTGTTAAATGGGCGTGGCATCACCCACTTTTGATAAATTAAATTTTACAAATATTATTAATCATAAATCAAAAATCGTTAAACCTATCGTAACAATTCGGCAGAGAGGTTGCCTTTACTATAGGGAATGCGTTGAAGAAAAATTTACGAAATCGGTTCAGGACCACGCCCACTTTTATATAAAAGATTTTTAAAAGGATCGTGGACGAATAAAATCAGCTATATCTTTGCAAAAAAGAGCTTTGTAACTATGGTGTTTCATTTCCCAAGTGGATTTATAACAATAAATAGGAAAAAATTCAAATCTTAAAAAATGGGCGTGGCAACGCCCCTTTTACGACTAAGCAATTTTCTATATTTCGAGAGCCATAACTCGACGAAAAATTAACGGATCTTAACATAATTGGGTACACATATTTTCCTTATAGCAGAAAATATTTCTGGTAAAAATGGACGGGATCACGGCAACTTAGATATAAACCAACGACTCTTTTAGTTGTGGACTAGAATAATAAGCTATAACTTAAAAAAAAAATAGTTTTAAATTAATGATATCTCACTTCAAGTTTTATTGTAAGAGGGAATGGGGAGACATTTTTTTTTTAAACGGGCGGTGCCACGTGTTATGTAGAAAAGTTATTTATCTGAAATGAAATGTACAATTGAAACTCACGTTGAATATAAAATGTTCGGTTACACCCGAACTTAGACACCTTTACTTGTTTTAAGTGTAAATAAGTATAAACTTTATTAATTATAATTATTGTATATATGTATTAAGAATGACGTTTTATTTATTTTAAAGATTTATTTGAGAGACGCATATAGTGTGGCGGATAGCAAACAACTTAAAGCGGCCCATAAAACTCCTTTGGACCACTTACTATTTAAAGTAAAAAAAAAGGATATTTTTTTTTTGTATTTTTTTTTTTTAATATACAAAGTTAAGTTAAGTAACAGGTTACTCTAATTGGTACAGGGTACATGTAAGCAACTTTATACAATGCAAATGAATCAACTCCAGTCAATTGGGTGGTGTAGTTCGTCTTTAACCATAGCTCCTTCGCGAATATTCTTTTGCGGATATTTCCTTTTATATATCTTGTGTAATTCTTTCATCGTGGGCTAGATTGGTGATACAGAACCATTGCCATTTTGTAGTCGGAGATAATTTTTCGGCATTCGGTTCTGACAAGGATGCTAAGAGGACACTTGAAAGGAAGTGCATTGAAGTTAGGGCTAATAAATCACTTGGGTCCTTGACATAGGAGCAAAAGGGCGAGTTAAGCACCACTTTTATTCGATTGAAGAGTGTTGTGAATTCCTCGAACGTAAACCTTTGACTTCCTGCTATTTAGGTAAAATGTGTCATGACGATTTTTACCGCGGCTTCCTATAGGCCGCCTATGTGTGGAGCATATGGGGTATAAACTGTCAAGAAAAACCTGGTACCGCAAATCTTTGAGCGACATCTACAGCTGCTTCTTTGAAGAATAATGCGAGCTCATTTTGAATAGCTCGTTGATCAGCAACGAATGTCTTTCCATTATCATACATTACTTTGTGGGGTTACCCGCGTCGTCCAACGAAGCGAGAGAAGGCTTCTCTGAGGACCTCCGTCGTCTAATTTGTGCAAGATTCGAGATGGGACGCTTTATTAGAGAAGCATACAAATGCGCAAACGTATGCTTTGGCGTAGGAAGCTTGTCGCAAGGGGGACTTCTTCACCATAAATGGACCAGTGAAGTCAACGCCGGTAAACTAAAAGAACACCGAGTAAGTGAAACGTTGGGGCATAGCGGCCATTATTTGCGAACGCATTCATTGATTGTATAACGTGCACGCCTTGCAGTTGAATATGTATTTTTTTACTTTCTGCTGGGGTCTGGAGATATAGTACACCTTCCATGTGATTTAGGGTCAGCAGGAAGCTTTTCTTGCTATTAGGGCTTGATGTTTCTAACTGAGTGATTTATGCTGGGAAATGATGGTACTGTACTAATATTAAGAGTTTCATTTTAGCGTCGTACCCGTGAGTGAGAGCTATCGAATTGGGAATCGGGTTGTTTTGAATGTGACGGATAAAACGTCCTTAATGTGTTTTTTCTGCGGAGCAGATGGATGGGACAAAACGTGTTTAGTGGGGTATAATCCACCATAATGAGCAGTCAACTAAATCTTGTTATTTGCATACTCGAGCTCCTAGATCGGCGGGTACGTGGCTAGAAAGTTGCGTTGCTGACGTGGGGTTTTCTAGCAACAATGGACACCATGGAGGAGTCCGACCCGAGTGTCAGTCGTGTGGTGGCATATTCAATTGGGATTGAGCTTCGGGGAAGGTGTTCCACTTGTAAAAGGATTCCGAATTGGCTTCTTCATCTCAATCGATTCCATCTAACAAAAACTGTTAGAGAAGGATTTTGGATAATATCATTATTGGTAAAAGCCGTTCTGCCGGGCCAAAAAGTTTCGCTACGGCTGAGAGTATTTGCCGTTTTGTACTTGACTTAAAGTCGGGAATTGGGCCATATGAGTATGAAAACGAGTCAGTTAATGCATTCCATCGCATTCCTAAGGTTTTAGTAGTGCCATGGAATTTGAGAAATCCTGTATCTAGGACATCAGACTCTGGTATTGATTCCAGTCTTTTTGTTTGATTTGCGGTTATTTTTCTACAATTTGGGTCATAAAATCGAGAGTGGACTGTATATCGTGCTCGCTAGAGAGGAATCTGAGCCATAGGGGTTTCTTTGGATTAAATCGCGATATCTTATGTTGAACGATTTTCGAAGGATTGAGCTGGCTTTGAAGAATTTATTAGTTGGGAGTGGGTTGATGGTGTAAAATAGCATTGGTACCAATCTTTTGCTTAATTCAGATAAGCAAAGCGCGACCTCGCAAGTTGTTGAATTGGGACACCAAAAGCGTTTTTGAGAACCTTGGTCAATGAGCGCATGAATTTTGTGATATTGCCTCAAGTAATATATAGGGACTATTGCCGTGGGGAATAGGATTTTTTGGCAGCTGACAAGAAATGTGCCGACTCTGTGTGGGGAGTGGGATCATGAGGTTTCTGTGTCGCTGTTTGATTCGCTGCTTACCTTAACGTAAATGGTTTTTCTTCGTCTCTATGGTGCTGAGTTGAGGTTTGGGCCAGGGCTATCTGGGGTCTAGAGGCCGTCGCAGACAATGCCTTTGATTGGGGTTTTAAGGGGGAGTTATCTTTTCTTTGTTAGTAAATGCATGAAAACTTGCGCTTACAATCACGCTGGAGATGGGGGTACGAAAACGACATTTTTAAATATTTTGACAATTATTAGCATCACCAAGCTGTTAGTAAATAATCACGCAACAACAAAAACGTGTACGTGTACAAATTAAAGCTAGTAACACTTATATAGAAAGCGACGAAGAGCTATCTCATACACGCAGATGTATTCATCAGCCGAAGTAGTTACTCACACATACACGCACATATGACTATCACAAACGCATAAACTACAAATATACATGTATATCGCTGGTAATCAATCAGGAGATTCTAGAAGGTGAAACGTCAAGAAAAGTTTGTATTACTGAATATTGGAGTGATTTATTCACCAGTTTAGCGATTCGAACGTTAGAAGAAGGTTTGAAATAAGCGAAATTCCTCATAATTCGTTACAATATATATTTTATTATTTTACGCAAAATTATATTGCGTGATTCGAGTTACACAGATCACATGGGACTTGATACGGTTCTAGGTGGAAGTTGTTTGCTTCGTTACTGTTTAAAAAGGTAGAGTTTTGAGTAGAACTTAGAGGTTGTTCCCAAAGAGAGGGTGTTTCATTGGGCAGGTTCGACGAGCATGTATGCCCAAGGATGGGGTCCCAGAGGTTGATGCTATCAGGGTACATAAGAAATTATTTATTATGGTGTAGGATGTCTTAATATTCATTGATTTACGCTTATAAATATTTAACACGAGCCAGCTAGGCACAGTCAACCCGCAACTAAAACTTATCTGATGTTGAGCTAAGCAAATTTGATTATTCTAAGCCAATAAGTTACGACAAGCACATATGTACATACATATTTACGCAATTTTGTAGTAACTATGTTCTGTACAAAATAAGTTTTGTTGATGTAAAATATGTATAAGCAGAAGAAATAAATCAGTAAAGAATCAATTATTCAATGTGCCTCGGATGGCACTCACCAAATAGAAAATTCTTTTATTTTGGTTATTTCATTGACATGCTGCTTTTCAATCTGCTCACCATTTTCAGAGTATATTTGCTGAAGACTAGAGAGGATTTTCAGCTGGTTATTCATCGGTTTTCGTGCCGAGTTTTGAGGGCCTCCCATGATAGCTGGAAGCTATCATCCGTTAGGAGGTGTTGTATCATAAGTTGGCCTGCCTAACCTCTTGTCTTTTGTTCCAGGTGATGAAGGTGATAAATAGGAATCTTCTTGAGCTGTTGGGTTTTTACCTTAAGGAACAATTATGTTTGGTCACCTATCATGTTTGCTGACCATTTAGAGTAAAAATCCTCCATTCTAATACTTTCGAAAATGAAAGTGTGAAAACTTTAGTCGGGTGCACCAGATGGGAGAGACTCATTTTTATGTTCCAATCCAATTTTTTGGTTTTAAGAAGAAGAAAATTTAACTTACCCCTGCATAAAATGATACCCACCTGTTTAGAAATTATACTCACCTGTGAAAATTTCACAAACCTTAATTTATTAAAAAAACAAAAACAAAAACTATGCCTTAAAAAATCCCTGTGAAAAGAGTTGCAAAAGGAAATATATAGATGGACGTGTTAATATCCACAATAGAGCGTGCAAAATATCGGTTATTGGGTCATAAAACTTAATTTATAGCAACAACCTTCAAATGTTATTTTTATAAGCTGCACTATTCCAAGGAAGATACTGAAGTTCTGCTGATATAATTCATCTAGTATTTGGCAGCAAATTGTCCCTATTCTTTTTTCCATCGCTGTGAGTATTTGCGCAGTTGAGTTGGTATATTATATTGAGAACGATTATGTGTACACATATCAAATGTATCACACGTGGCTGTATTTTTCAGGAACAAATAGAGAGAAGTACAAAGGGCTTACTTAATTAGTTCCATCTGTTTTAAAATTGCTAATTATTTCTATTGTATGACTTAATTTGTTCTATCTGTTTTCAAACTGCTAATTAGTTTTATTGTATTCTCCTACCACAAAACCATAGAGGGGGGCAGTGCACTAAATTTTGAGCAACAAAACTGCTTGAAACTAAGTGGGTTTACATAATCAAGATCTTGTATTACGTGTTAGTGGGACGTTACATTAATCCGATTTAAACGTCTGTTTATCTTTAACATATTCGTTAAATTTTATGAGCTTAAGACGGCATCTATAGGAATATAGAAATTGAGTTTACATCGCAGCAAATAAAAAAAGTGGTGCGTGTACTTATGCACGCGCGTTAGAAGTTATACTTCTTTGTCATCATTAAAAATTATTTTTAATTGCACGAAAATTATTTATTTAAATAAAACAATAAAGGGACTGGAAAAAGATTGCCAATTAAAGAATTGTTAGCACTCATCTGACTCTTTCCATCACTTGATATATAAATTCTCGAATAGATTAAAACGTTCTTGAAAGCAAATTTCCAATCGTTTTAAAATTAGTTTAGTAGCATTTAACTTCATAGCTGTTCAAGGGTCGTTTTGTTTGCTTTTAATTTGAGAAAATTGCTTTGATGATGGTTGAGCTGAAAACGATCAACCCCAAGTTTAACTTTTTCCGTTCACATCAGGTGAGAGTGCCATAAAGTAACCATAGGTTGGGTGACAGCAGTGTTTCCATTTTGGTGCTTTTGGAGCTCCAAAAATTCCGGGGGCTAGCTCTTTTTTGGGCCTCTTTAAAATGTTTGCCCCTTTTTGGCTCCAAATCTATTTCTGCAATACGTATTGTGCAATGTGTAATGTGTTTTATTTGGGTCAATGTTTCATTTTATATGTTTCGTTATGTGTGAAGTGGCGTAAACGTTAACCGATAAACTGTGTAATGAGGTTGTATATTTGCTTTCCAGCTTGTGCAACAGCATAGTGTCACCTGCTAAGAGTTTCGACCCTTTAACTTCAGATTATAATAAATTTTTGCCTCCCGTGCCTTATTTTCATTATACCTTTGAAGAATATATACGAATTAAACAAGTAAGGAAGGCTATGTTCGGGTGTAACCGAACATTATATACTCAGCTGAGAGCTTTGGAGGAAAAATAAGGGAAAATCACCCAGTAGGAAAATGAACCTAGGGTACCCCCGGAATGTGTTTGTATGACATGGGTATCACCCTGGAAGGTATTAAAGAATATTTTAAAATTGAGTGGGTCATAGGTCTATAGGTGGACGCCATTTCGGGATATCGCCATAAGTGTGGACCAGGGTGACTCTAGAATGTATTTGTACGATATGGGTATCAAATGAAAGGTGTTAATGCGTACTTTAAAAGGTATTGGGCCTTAGTTCTATAGGTGGACGCCTTATTGTACGATATGGGTATCAAATTAAAGGTATTAATGCGGGCTTTAAAAGGGAGTGGCCCTTAGTTTTATATGTGAAGACGTTTTTGAGATATCGACCAAAATGTGTACCAGGGTGACCCAGAACATCATCTGTCGGGTATCGCTAATTTATTTATATATGTAATATCACGAACAGTATTCCTGCCAAGATTCCAAGGGCTTTTGATTTCGCCCAGCAGAACTTTTTCATTTTCTTCTACTTAATATGGAAGGTGTCACACCCATTTTACAAAGTTTTTTCTAAAGGTATATTTTGCGTCAATAAACCAATCCAATTACCATGTTTCATCCCTTTTTTCATATTTGATATAGAATTATGGCATTTTTTCATTTTTCGTAATTTTCGATATCTAAAAAGAGGGCGTGGTCATAATCGGATTTCGGCCATTTTTTATACCAAGATACAGTGAGTTCAGGTAAGTACGTGAACTAAATTTAGTAAAGATATATCGATTTTTGCTCAAGTTATCGTGTTAACGGCCGAGCGGAAGGACAGACGGTCAACTGTGTATAAAAACTGGGCGTTGCGTAAACCGGTTTCGGCCAATTTCAAACAAAACAGTTATCGTCATAGCAGCTATGCCCTTATCAAATTTCACAAGGATTGGTAAATTGCTGTTCGACTAATGGCATTAAAGGTAAATTAAATGAAAAAGGGCAGAGCCATACTCATTTTGAAATTTTCTACTATTTTTGTATTTTGTTGCACCATTTCATTACTGGCGTTGAATGTTGACATAATTTACTTATATACTCAAAAGATATTAAATTTGTGATAACATTTGACTTGAAAAAATTTTTTTTTAAAAAGTGGGCGTGTTCGTCATCCGATTTTGCTAATTTTTATTAAGCGTACATATAGTAATAGGAGTAACGTTCCTGCAAAATTTCATCATGATATCTTCAACTACTGCCGAATTACACCTTGCAAAGCTTTTAAATGACCTTCTTTTAAAAGTGGGCGTTGCCACGCCCATTGTCCAAAATTTTGATAATTTGCTATTCTGCGTCATAAGGTCAACCCACCTACCAAGTTTCATCGCTTTATCCGTCTTTGGTAATGAATTATCGCACTCTTTCCGTATCGAAAAAGTGGGCGTGGTTATAGTCCGATTTCGTTCGTTTTAAATAGCGGTCTGGGATGAGTGCCCAGGAACTTACATACCAAATTTCATCAAGATGCCTCAAAATTTACTCATGTTGTCGTGTTTAGGGGCGGACGGACGGACATGGCTAAATTAATTTCTTTTTACTCCCAGATCATTTTGAAATATAGAGGCCTATATCTATCTCGATTAGCTTATGCTGTTACAGGGTACCGTTATGCGAACAAAATTAATATACTCCGTTAGTTCTGCACAGCTGAGTATAAGAAAACCTTTCAAGAATTTATTGAGCCAATGGCAAATATCTTACTGACATCTAGTCAGTAAAATATTGTTGCGAATTCTCGGGGTTTCAGATAATTATGCACCATCTACTAACGTTGGAGTCGCTGAACTCTCGAATAAATAACTCCAATATTCAGTATTGCAAAATGGTCTTTATTTAAACTACTTTGGGAGTAGTACAATTATACTTCAATATCAAGTACTTCACAAAAGCGTGTTTTATTCAAACTGATTCCTGATTCCTCAGCTTGCGCTGCTTTTATGCTTTCGGTTTTCTCATTCGCCAATGCTCCTAAGGTCTAGTCGTTTCGCGAACCTGTGTTCGAGAACAGCTGCACTTCATGATTGGTTACCAGCTATATATGTGCATGTATATTTGTAGTTTATGGTTTTCTTCTAGCCATATGCGTGTGTATGTTTGAGTGGCAACTTCTGCTCTTAGCTGATGACTACATATGTGTATGTCATCGCCTTCATATCGTCGCCTTCTATATAAGTTTGGCTACTTGCTGTTTTTGTTGTTGTGATTATTTCCTTACAGCATAGTGATGCTAATATTCGCCACAATATTATTAAAAATTGACTTGATATTAATTAAGAATGAGCTCGGGGAACAGTTGCATTTGCTCGGTAGTACAGCTTAATCAGTGACTTAAACAAAGTTCTTGACATCGTAATGTCAAGATCTAGACTTCTAGAGATCCGGTTAAACTCTTCATGCCCTCTAACGAGAGGTGCAAAATTAAAATAATTAGATCTCCGAATTTCAATGTAAAATATATCTATTAAAATAACGGAGAGTTCTATTTGGAACATTGAAACAAAATTGTCCAAGAAGAGCTGGGCAGTCAAATATTCAAGTGATAATGTTGAAGATGAACATTAAGTTTTGAAAAGGACGTCTGCATAAGAATGCATCTAGCAACATGTGGAGGCAACGGATTATCAAAATAGAGAGGTTGAAGTGCAAATCGAATGAATTTGCGTTGAACCCTTTCAATTCGCGCCGAGCGTGTGGAGTAAATTGGATTCCAAATGACAGATGCATACTCCAAATTAGATTGCTCTAAACAACTATACACAATTTTCATAGTATATGGGTCGTTATAGTCCTTCGCGCACCGCTAAAAGCTAAATTAGCATTTGCCTTCTGTGTGATATAGTTAAGATGGTTAACAAAAGTGAAAGAATAGTAAACAATTATACCGAGATCAGGAAATACGTTATCTGAAACAATAGCTATACTTGATTTTAGTATGATGCCAAAGGTGCATTTATAGATTTATAAAACGTCAAATGAAATATTTACTTATATTAAGGGGCAGATTATTATGGAGTTCCTCGGCTTAAGAGAATTTAAATCATACTGCAAGAGTAATGTATCTGATGGACATGTTATCCTTCTATACTGTTTTAAGTCATCTGCATAAAGTAAGTACTTTGAGTATTTTAGAGATAAACCAACGTTATTGATGAAGATTAAACAAAGATTTGGGCCGAAAATGCTACCTTCTTAAACTCCGGATGTTGCTAAAAACTCATATAACTTCGTGTTTTCAATTTAAACAAAAGACGTTTTATTTGACAGGTATGTTTTCAGCCAAGACAAAAATATTGAATGGAAACCTATCTTCTTAAGTTTTAAAAGAATTAATTTGTGGGAAACTGTATCAAAAGCCTTAGCAAAAATCTGTATATATGGCATCAAACTGAATACCGTTCCTTGAAGGCAGAAACACAGAACTGCGAAAAAAACAGCAAGATATATAATAGTTGAACGACCTGCAACAAACCCATGCTAGAAAACATCGATTATCCCTTTTATAGAAAGTGCTAACATGTCTTTAAGTACTTTCTCGAAAAGTTTGGAGGAAGTTGACAGTTTAGAGTTTGGCCTATAGATGCGTTTTTATTTCCCGACTTAAATGTTGAAATGATAACGCACAGCAAACCACTGCATTGTTTTAAACAAAAAAAAAAAAAAAGTTGTGATTGTATCAATACAATACCTATTATCATTGATATCAGAATCAGTCACAAAATTGGATTTGAAGAAAACGGCAAAAAGATTCACTTTCTGGACTAAACTATTTGAACTAATACCAGTAAATTTGACGTAGGTTGGAATATTAGATGAACCTTTTTTCGATCGGAAGAAGTTCCAGAAAGATTTAGGATTTTCTTATACATTACATTATTTGAATAAATTGATGGCTTATCATTCATATAACATTTTTCTCTCTTTATATTTTTTCAAATTCTTCAAGTCAATGGACCCAAAATTTTCGCAGCATGCTTTTGAGGGATTTTTTCGATCGATATTTTATAGAAATTTTATTGATTGTTTAATGATTTGTTATCGATAAGCTATTGAATTGTTTTTTTTTCAAAGGTTACGGTAATGTTATCGAAAAATTAGCGATTTTTTGTTGGTTTGCTATCAAAAAGTTATCGATATGATATTGTGTGTCACGTGTCATGGATTTGATAGCGAGGTTTTTTATCGAGAAGTTATCGTAATTTTATCTTAAATATATCGCTTATTTAAGGAAATTTTACGGATTTGTTATCGAAAATTTAACAATCCGCCTTCCAAAAGTTATAAACTTGTTATCAAAAGTTTATCGCCGTCATATCAAAATATTATCGATTTCTTATCCAAGTGTCACTCACCAAAAAACCGATGGCACATCTGTAAACCGTCGGTAATAAGCTGAAGCTAGCCCGCATCGGTACAACTGAACCGGATGAAGATGGCTGTAGGGATTTCGGGATCCCGCTGGCCACCTCTGGATTGCTCCTCCATAGCTGGGCCTCGAATCAGCTCAGCAAACGTTGGGCGGATACCACGTCTTGCAGGGTAGCAAGATCTTTCTGGCCAAAAGAGGATGGCAGGAGGTCTGTCCCATGGGTATCCATGCGGTACGTCTCAATATACTGGAAACTCCATCCTGCTGCAGCTGTATGGAGGATGATGAGGTGGAATCACCAAATCACTTTATGCTTGATTGTCCAGCTTTTGCCAGAATTAGGCGAAAGTACTTCGGTCGCGACTCACTTGGATCTCCCGAGGATATATCCAAAGTTGAGATCGGTATCATTCGGAGCTTTATCGTTGCTACGCAACGATTCTCTAAGTAGCTAGATCTAAGTCACCGTTATTTTTGGTGTATGTGGTATCACAACGGACCTTCGTGTTGTCCAAGTGAGCTACCCTTATCAGGGCAGCTACCACCTAACCTATCCTATCCTAAGCTGAAAAGAAACCAAGAAGAAGCCGATGAATCGAGGTTAACAAGCCGAAAACACTCCGTTAACACGAAGATAAAAATTCACATTCGATAATATACCGATATTAAAAAAATACTTCGTTTGTATAGGTTGTAATCAATAAGATGCTGATTTATCTGACGAGCTTCTATATAGTGTTGTGCTTTTTCGTTCATTTCAGAGATTTGGTTCTTTCGTTCTTTTTCTGAAGAACGACCAAGTTGTTCTTTTTGTTCATCTGTTCCTTTTTTTTTTCAAGCAAATTTGTCCACTGTTGCTTACACCCACGAAAAAAGTCAACAAGTATAGGTGGGAGTGTGTATGCAGCAATGCTTTGTGTAGGTATATTTAAATGTGTTGTGAATAAATAAGTTAATATATGTGACCCGGTCTATGAAAAGGTGGCTTATGACTCAAAAAATTTTTCCACTTCTTTCTGGTTTCGATAGTTTTTGAGACGCTGTTTCGCTTGGTGAAAGCTATAAAGTCATAACTTGCTTAGAAGTGTACTAAAAATGTAGAGAAAGAAGAGCACAAATGAAAGACGATGAAGCCTTTAGTTCCTTTTATGCCACTTTGGTGGCTGGTGAAGCATCCTCAGATTTTTTTGATAGCATTTCTTTCGATGGCAATGAAGCCAAAATATCGGTTAGAAACTGGTTTGTGCTTTGCCTTTTGGGCATGACTGTTGATAATGCAAAAGAAAAACTACTAAGAAACTGAAGATATTCATTGTTTATCTTTAACAGCTATTTCTCGCAATTTCCTTTTTGAGTCATAAGACACCTTTTCATAGACCGGGTCGCAAATATACATATGTATAATTAACATCAAAAAAAGTTACAAATTTCGGAATATCCAGGAAGTTGAAAGAGTACAGACAAACTACAGACAAATTATAAATATGAACTTTTCAAGTTTAATAAATGCAATAATTAGTTTCTTACAAAATATGTGTTTCATAAATTGTCCACTTCATCTATGTAGTCCATACATATATTTTTGTAGCAGTGCCACACATACATATCTTGAGTGCAAGAGGCATCATTGACATTCGTGTTCACTGTGAAATTCTACGTACATATGTGTGTATGAATTTACAATGTTCGCGAACGAGAAGAGAGAAAGAACTAAAAGAACAAATAGAACCGAAATCGAAGAACTAGTTCACTTGTTCAGTTGAGAAACCCGGTCAATTGAACAAGTTCCTTACTGCAGGTGACCTGAAAGAATGTTTGTCATGAAATTAGTAACAAGTTTGACAAATTTGTAAAACAATGATTATTCGCTCAAGTTATCCAGACAGTACCAACACTGTCGAAGTTGATTTAATAAAAAATTTTAAAAATTTAACAAAAAAATAAATCGTTGACTTTCTTAATAAACAATGCAAAGGGTACGCATATCAAATTTTATGTTTATTCTTCTTCATTATAAAATATTAAAACCTCAAAGCGTGCAGCTACTTAACCTTCACTTTCTATATGCACTTTCCATATACGTATGTACATACATGCATATGTACATTAACGTAAGTATATATATTCCGAAGAAATTGAGTAAAATTTTGTGTTCGAATATTGCACTCGCAGTTTTTCTGCTGCATTTACGATCATGAAAACAAAAGACAGGAGGAACAAGTAAGGAAGGTTAAGTTCGGGTGTAACCGAACATTACATACTCAGTTGAGAGCTATGGTGACAACATAAGGGAAAATAACCATGTAGGAAAATGAACCGAGGGTGACTCTAGAATTTGTGTGTACGATATGGGTATAAAATTAAAGGTATTAATGAGGGTTTTAAAAGGGAGTGGTGGTAATTGTATAGGTGATCGCCTTTTCGAGATATCGCCATAAAGGTGGACCAGGGGTGACTTTAGAATGCGTTTGTACAATATGGGTATCAAACGAAAGGTGTTAATGAGTATTTTAAAAGGAAGTGGGCCTTAGTTCTATAGGTGGACGCCTTTTCGAGATATCGCCATAAAGGTGGACCAGGGGTTACTCTAGAATGTGTTTGTACGATATTGGTATCAAATTAAAGGTATTAATGAGAGTTTTACTTTTTGTAATTTTTATAAATGATAATTCCACCTGCTTCCAGCACCCTAATTTTCTATTATACGCTGATGACCTAAAGATTTTTAATACCATCGCAAACTCAGACGACGTGAATAAAATGCAATCTGATTTAGATAACGTTGCTGTTTGGTGTCGTGCCAATAACTTACCACTAAATGTTAGCAAATGCTTTCTTGTAAGCTAAATCACGTGGCCTCATTCCCACTTCCTACTCTCTCGATGGTATCCACCTCTCAACTCTTAACGAGATAAAGGACTTGGGTGTTGTCTTCGATTGGAAATTTTCTTTCACGACTCATATAAACTCTACTATTGCTAAGGCGTATTCACTTCTGGCTTTTATTAGGCGTTCCTACACGGACTTCACGGATCCCTACAACCTCAAGTTATTGTTCACTGCACGAGTTCGTTCGAAGCTGGAATATGCCTGTTTTATTTGGAGGCCATATCATGAATGCCATATTGTTAGGCTTGAACGTGTGCAGAAAGCGTTTGTTCGGTTCGCGCTGCGCTCGATGAGCTTTTCTGAACCGATTCCATCTTATAAATCCAGGTGCTCACTTATCAAATTAGAGTCCCTGGAATGTAGAAGAACTGTCCTATCGCTCACATTTGTTTATGACATTATTAATAGTGTAGTTGATGCACCTTGTCTCCTCAGGAGTCTCCGATTCCATATCCCTATAAGGCTTCTTCGTAATATACCTGTTTTCTATACGGATTGTGTCCGAACCCTCTATGCCTCAAACGCACCTTTGCTTAGATCTATGACCGACTTTAATCGCATCTCTGATTCTTCAGCTATTGATTTTGCTCTTTCTAAGTTTACTTTTAAAACAATACTTACTGATATCTTTTCAAACAGATAAATGTGCTGATCAATCTCTTCATAGCATGTAAGTTTTATTCTGTCTATACTCAACTTATGTACTATACTATTAAATAATTATCTAATTTTAATTTAACATTGTTATCTAGCCTGTAGAGCTTTAAATGCCACAGACTGAAATAAAGAGATATGAAATATGAAAAGGGAGTGGTAGTAGTTGTATATATTAAGGCGTTTTCCAGATATCGACCAAAACGTGGACCAGGGTGACCCAGAACATCATTTAACAGGTACCGCTAATTTATTTATATATGTAATAAATGCCAAGATTTCATGGGTTTTTTACTTCACCCTGCAGAGCTTTTTCATTTTTTTCTACTTAATATGGTAAGTGTCACAACCATTTTACAACGATTTTTCTAAAGTTATATTTCGCGTCAATAAAACAATCCAATTACCTACCATGTTTCATCCCTTTTTTCGTATTTGGTATAGAATTATGACATTTTTTTCATTTTTCGCAATTTCCGATATCGGAAAAGTGGGCGTGGTCATAGTCGGATTTCGTTCATTTTTTATACCAAGATAAAGTGAGTTCAGATAAGTACGTGAACTAAGTTCAGTAAAGATATGTCGATTTTTGCTCAAGTTATCGTGTTAACGGCTATGCGGAAGGACAGACGGACGACCGTGTATAAAAACTGGGCGTGGCTTCAACCGATTTCGCCCATTTTCACAGAAAACAGTTAGCGTCATAAAATCTATGCCCCTACCAAATTTCAAAAGGATTGGTAAATTTTTGTTCGACTTATGGCATTAAAAGTATCCTAGACAAATTAAATGAAAAAGGGCAGAGCCACGCCCATTTTGAAAGTTTCTTTTATTTTTGTATTTTGTTGTACCATATCATTACTGGAGTTGAATGTTGACATAATTTACTTATATAATGTAAAGATATTAAATTTTTTGTTAAAATTTGACTTAAAAAAAAAATTTTTATTAAAAGTGGGCGTGGTTGTTCTCCGATTTTGTTAATTTTTATTAAGCATATATGTAGTAATAGGAGTAACGTTCCTGCCAAATTTCATCATGATATCTTCAACGACTGCCAAATTACAGCTTGCAAAATTTTTAAATTACCTTATATTAAAAGTGGCGGTGCCACGCCCATTGTCAAAATTTTACTTATTTTCTATTCTGCATCATAAGTTCAACTCACCTACCAAGCTTCATCGCTCTATCTGTCTTTGGTAATGAATAATCGCACTTTTTCGATTTTTCGAAATTTTCGATATCGAAAAAGTAGGCGTGGTTATAGTCCGATATCGTTCATTTTAAATAGCGATCTGAGATGACTGCTCTGGAACTTACATACCAAATTTCATCAAGATACGTCAAAATTTACTCAAGTTATTATGTTAACGGACGGACGGACGGACGGACATGGCTCAATCAAATTTTTTTTCGATCCTGATGATTTTGATATATGGAAGTCTATATCTATCTCGATTCCTTTATACCTGTACAACCAACCGTTATCCAATCAAACTTAATATACTCTGTGAGCTCTGCTCAACTGAGTATAAATATAATAGAATCATTATTTATACATAAATCTCGCCAGTTTATAGAAGTACAAAAATGTTTTACATCACTGCTGGGACTGCTGGTGTTCTGTGTATAGCGGATTGTCGTACATGTGTAACACACAGACACATCATGCGGCTACACTGAAAGAAATGGTGCTAGTAAAAAAAAACAAATCATTCCTGTTGTTCTTGACTTAACGGAGATTCCGTGAAATTTATCGATTAATTCGACCGAGTTCTTTGTCAAGCGAACAAATTAGTTTAGTCATTTTAACAAAAGAGAAACTGTCGCTCTTAAGTTAAAAAAATTCTGTAAAATTGACAGATTCCTAATCAATCTAACTGATTTTTTTGTTAACACAACTGATCTCACTTGTCATTTCAACAGCGATCAACAGTCAATACATGAGCAAATTGCAAAGAGAATTTTACGCTCACTGCGCTCTCTACTTTGTACTTATGTATGCTGTGTACTATATGTATGCACATATTTACATATGTATATGGCGGCTGCCGTGGTGTGATGGTAGCGTGCTCCGCCTACCACACCGAAGACCCTGAGTTCACACCCCGGGCAAAGCAACATAAAAATTTTAGAAATAAGGTTTTTCATTTAGAAGAAAATTTTCCTAAGTGGGGTCGCCCCTCGGCACTGTTCGGCAAGCACTCCGAGTGTATTTCTGCCATGAAAAGATCTCAGTGAAAACTCATCTGCCTTGCAAATGCCGCAGCTTAGGTACTTTCGTAGAAAGCTGTCGCAACAACTTTTTTTGTTCATTTGACTACTAAAACGGTCAATTACGAATAAACGATTTGTGCGCAGTTGATTCAACATCTTGTTGCGATGGATAAAAATTTACAGAAATTTCGGTTGAATTTACCAGTATTTTTCTTTCAGTGTATGAGTATGAAGAGCGTTTTTTTGTCGCTGCAATTGGAGTACGGGGCGTATGCGTAACAAAAAAAAACTAAATGTCATATGATTAATGGAAATACAAGCATGAAAATTTCTTTACACAATGCATATGAGTATACACAATTACATGCATATACGCATGTGGTTATAACTGTTAAATATTATTGTTTAAGATGAAAAATGGATTGTATGGGTTGATCCTGGTTATTGTCAATATCAATTCCGAAAGAATGAACAATTTCAGTTATTGCATCCATGAAATGTATAAATAATAGACTGAGTTGAAGTTTATTGTTTCTCCAGTGTTCATTGATTAAACATTTCATTAATAAATAAATCACTTAGCACAAATTTCGATTACTGTAGGCAAAGAGTATATTATTTTATAAATTGTTGAAGTTGAGCAAAGTGCCATTATAAGTAATTAAGTTCCTAAATTTTATAAATGAGTAGCCTTAAACTCAGACATTTTATGCTCTGTACTATGCAGTGAATTTAAAGTTGCAGAGATCGTATTCGACTTTTCAAAACAAGCTCTGAGCTATTTCACAACAAATATATAAGGCATACCGTTTCCGAAAAACGAAAACTGCGCTGCTTACTGACAAAGCCTGAAAATTTTACTAGAAAAGCCTGAAGATGATATCGGGATGGATTACCAATTCCTGTAGGAAAAGAAATGGTGCCTAGGTTATAGAGGGGAAAACTTCTTATCAAGTGAAATGATGCACTTACTTAATTGACGCTTAACCGTTTGAACCATTAGCGCCGTCCAACGAGGCACGTCAGTCGTTTCTTTGTAGAGTTAACTGGTTTTTGGTCTGATTTATATTGGAACGATTTTCTGTCTCTTTTTATAAATTACAAATTTACAAAAGTTTATTTTGACAAGTATATAATGTCCAATGGAACGATTTTCCGTCATCCCTTGTCAAATTTGGGTTCGAGAAAAACCGGTTTCGGCGTTGTGCTATCATCGGTGTCGATTTTCGTTCTCGAGATGAAAATCGACACTCATGGTGGCACAACACCGAAACCGGTTTGTCTCGAAACCAAATTTGACAAGGGATGACGGAAAATCGTTCCAAAATACATCATTTATCCACCCTGCCGGAAATTCAACAAACAAAATAAGTTAGACAATGTACGTTACAACTGATGCCAATTGCTAACTCCAGAAGAATTTAAATCGTTTTCCACGTAGCCCTTGTAACGGAGCCTTCCTCTGCTTCAATAGGCGTGCTCCCATAAAAATTACCTCAAAATCAACCTGGGAATGTTAGCTCTTTCACCTGGCCATGACGAAGCGATAATGACTTTTTTATTTTCAAAAATAATCAGGCGCCGATAAGCAAGGGAGAATTGCTAAGACTATTGGTCCACTTCAATATAATAGATGGTTGACTTATTGCATGCATTTCGCTTCAACTGTGAACCGCACCTTTTACAAGAAAGGGCGCTAGTTGTTACGGATTTAGCCCTTGTAATATTGTAAGCAAGACCTACTGGTCTAGCTGTGTAAAACAGTGGACTGCTTGAACAAACTGACCAGGCGTTATAATTATTGCTTCAGACCTAGGAAGACTATTACCGATTAGATTTTAGATTTCACCAAATCCTTGTCAAAGACGAAACAAGCAAAAGTAAACTAGGCTGCAAAACAGCGAACGATCTAGTTCTCCAGAGCTCTTCTTCTTTCTATATTAGTCATACCTGATTCTTCGCTATTTTATATGAGTATACCGAATTCGGCAGTGTTGGTATGGTGGTAGCGTGTTCCGCCTGCCACATAGAGGATTCTGGGTTAATTTTAGAAACTACATTTTTCAATTAGAAGAAAATTTTTTTAGGTGGGGTCGCCCCTCGGAAGTTATTTGGCAAGCACTACGGGTGTATATCTGCTATGAAAAGCTTCTTTAAGCTGCCGTTAGGAGTCGGCATAAAAACATGTAGGTCCGTCGCGCAAATTTGTAGTACAAATTTAAAAGAAGAGAACGGTCTAAAATTTCTTTGAAAGTTATTCGCGTCTAACATTTGTTTATTTCATTTATTTATACCGAATTCATCTCTATAAGAACGGGTATTGTATACATCGAATAGCTCGATACTCTCTGGAAGCTTGATTTTTGCTCAACTTCTCAAATGTTTGTTCAAAACTTTCGAGCTTTGGGGGTGAATAAAATGGCCTTTCTTCGCTACACCGCACTCGAAAATAAAACGGTTCCATTCGCCGCGCACGGCTGCGCATAAAAACTTCGCCGCCGTTGATACATTGATAAAGGCGGCTTAAACATCCTTGTGGTATTTAGGATGCGAATGGCCGTATTGCGCCGTTGACATTGCGCCATTTTGAGGCTTTGTGGGGTGCGCGCAATCGTGCGCTTGGCCGTCCTTGCAACTTTGGGGGTTGCCGCTGTTTTCCTCTGAATGTGCGCCTTTTGGACCCTACAGGCGTAGGTGGGTTTCTTCTTATTCGGTTCGCAAAGCGTGGTAGCGGTGGCAGAGCCGACACCGAAGGCAGTTGTCAGTCTCTGCCATGGGAGCCAGATCGGTCGTCCTGAAAGTATAAGTACATATAGGGAAACGAGAAGTAGTTGGATACAGCGGATGATAAACGGTAAGTTAAGACTGAAAGTTAGTTATACGAGGAAAACGTATACAAGTTATAGCGATGTGCGCGAAGAGTGCTCCATTTAACTAAGGGGTGCATGACAAGCCCATTTTGGATGTGAACCTCTACAATCCGAATATGGTTGTCAGGACCGAGGCGAACGTCCTCAATTCATCTCAGACGCCACCCGGTGGGTGGGAGAGAATCCTCTTTGATTGCGGCGAGGTCACTTGGTTGAGAATTTCGCTGCGGCGTTTGCCATTTATAGCGCTTCTGAATGTCCTTCAGATAATCTTCTTTCCAGCGTCGACTGAATTGGTGATGAAGCTATTTGAGTTTTTCCCATCGATTTATCCAGGAGAGGTCTTCCGCGTTTGGCTCAGGAATGGCTAATAGCGGAGCACCTCGGATGAAGTGACCCGGAGTAAGCGCTGTGAAGTCAGCTGGGTCCTAGAATAGTGAGGTTAGAGGCCTCGAATTTAGAACTGCTTCAATACCCACCAACAGCGTCGTGAAATCTTCGAATGTAAAATTATGGGAAGCAGCGTTTTTTTGAAGTGGGTTTTAAAACTTTTTACTGCGGATTCCCACAGGCCGCCCATATGAGGGGCATTGAGTGGAATATACTGCCATTTTATTCTCTGGTAGGCATACTTCTGCACAACGTCCGCGGAGAATTCGTTAAGAAATTTAACGAAGTCGCATTCGAGTGCGCGTTGAGCGCCAGTGAACGTTTTGCCATTGTCGCTCGAAAGGCTTCGGTGGTTAGGTCCGAGCATAGCTCGAGGTGTAAGGCCATTGTGGAAAAACACACGAATACAGCCACGTACCCTTTTATGATAGTGGTTGACCTTTATTTGGAATGGACCTGCAAAGTCTACTCCTGTTGTGGAAAAGGGGAGTGAGACAACCCTGCTGATCTTGGCACACGTGACTGCAAGCCGCATGATTTGATCCGGCTCGAAGGAGCATGAATAAAATGGTCTTTCTTCACTACACTGCACACGAAAATAAAAAGATTTATATTTTTTAGTTTTTCAAGAACCTTAGATATAACTAAATTTTCTTTTTCTTCTCTAACAATATTTTAACACCAATAAGAGCATTTAATCTTTGCTGCCGATGGTAGTTCATGTGAATTAGCGCCTTTCCACTCGCCGCGGACGGCTGCGCATAAGAAGGGGGTGTGGTGCTATGCCTTTTAAGGTATGAAGTGACGCGTTTCAATGGCTTATTTACCCATCGATACCTGAGATTAACGGAAAAAACAGAATGAGTGGCAAGTACTCGCCATGTTCGATCTGTAACCGATTCAATTTAACATCGCTAAAAACTAGAAAACTAATGTTTTAAGTTAAATAGTTGAAATTAAACCGCAACCGAGATATGTTTAACAGAAGCATATATCGATCTTAATTGCTATAACTTCGATAGTAAATCGATAGTTTTTCGATAACAAATAAATTAAACTTCGATACATTTTCTATAAAAATCGATGACTTTTCGATAAGAAGCTGAAAAAGAATTGGCACCACTCCGATGACAAGTCTATGACCTTTTAGGTAATTGTTTAAATACTTTATTTCACAACTGTTACAACTAGTCCACAGTCCAAAAATATTAGAAAAAGTGGGGCAGGACGCGATATGGACACAGGACCACGGATCCGAAAATTTTATTCCTGTCAAGGGATATTTGCAAAGGAAGTTGAAATAACTCATGTGGTTGTTGTAATTTTGCTGTGCACAGGAAAAACAAGTAAGAACGGGACTGTCTTCGGCTGTGCCGAAGACTTCATACCTTTCATGAAAGGGGCTGAACAATAATCTTATCCCGTTCGTAATCTCCGAATAATCGGATGTATAAGATAAGAAATATATAGTGAACAGATCTACATACCTTAACGATTTTTAAGATAAATATAAAATAAAAAACGGGTAGGTACTTTGTGTGAGGATGCAAAGTTTCAGGTTTTTTGTGGTCTCCGTGTAAAAACTATGACTACGGATCACGTATTTCAAAAATATATGACGAAAACGTAACTATTTGATGAAATTTGATGAATTTTGAAGATTCTAACCGTAAAAAAGGGGTCAAAATGACAGTTTATATGAAGTATATAATATATATACGACCGATCTCTATGATTTTTTCAGACAACAATATATGCTATATACGTAAGCATTTTGTGAAATTTTAAGCTTCTAGCTGTTAAAATGGGGCCGAAATCGTAAAAAAAATATATATATACTATATATATATACTATATATACCATTATATATATATTATATATATCACCGATCTCTATGATTTTTTGACACAACAATACATACTATATACGTAAGCAATCGGTGAAATTTGAAGCTTCTAGCTGTTAAAATGGGGCCGAAATCGTAAAAAAAATATATATATACTATATATATATACTATATATACCATTATATATATATTATATATATCACCGATCTCTATGATTTTTTGACACAACAATACATACTATATACGTAAGCAATCGGTGAAATTTGAAGCTTCTAACTGTTAAAACGGGGCAGAAATTGCGCAAAGTTTCTTATCTGAACAATCGGTTGTATGAGATATATACTATGTGTACCACCGATCTCAATGATTTTTTCAGACATCAATATATGCTATACACGTAAGCAGTTGGTGAAATTTGAAGCTTCTAGCTGTTAAAATGGGGCCGAAATCGTAAAAAAAATATATATATACTATATATATATACTATATATACCATTATATATATATTATATATATCACCGATCTCTATCATTTTTTGACACAACAATACATACTATATACGTAAGCAATCGGTGAAATTTGAAGCTTATAACTGTTAAAATGGGGAAGAAATTGCGCAAAGTTTCTTATCTGAACAATCGGTTGTATGGGATATATACTATGTATACCACCGGTATCTATGATTTTCTCAGACAACAATATATGCTATATACGTAAGCATTTTGTGAAATTTGAAGCTTCCAACTGTTAAAACGGGGCAGAAATTGCGCAAAGTTTCTTATCTGAACAATCGGTTGTATGAGATATATACTATGTATATCACCGATCTCAATGATTTTTTCAGACATCAATATATGCTATACACGTAAGCAGTTGGTGAAATTTGAAGCTTCTAGCTGTTAAAATGGGGTAGAAATTGCGAAAAGTTTCTTATCTGAACAATCGGTTGTATGAGATATATACTATATATAGAACCGATCTCTATGATTTTTTCAGACAACAATATATGCTATATACGTAAGCAGTTGGTGAAATTTGAACATATCTAAACGATTTTTAAGATAAATATAAAATAAAAAATAGGTAGGTAATCTGTGTGAGGATGCAAAGCTTCACGTTTTTTGTGGTCTGCATGTAAAAACTATGGCTACGAATCACGTATTTCAAAAATATATGACGTAAACGTAACTATTTGATGAAATTTGATGAATCTTGAAGCTTCTAGCCGTAAAAAAGGGGTCAATATGAGAGTTTATATGAAGTATATAATATATATACCACCGATCTCTATGATTTTCTCAGACAACAATATATGCTATATACGAAAGCATTTTGTGAAATTTGAAGCTTCTAACTGTTAAAACGGGG
Organism: Eurosta solidaginis; assembly: GCF_040869045.1. NCBI lineage: Eukaryota > Metazoa > Arthropoda > Insecta > Diptera > Tephritidae > Eurosta > Eurosta solidaginis. The sequence continues at coordinate 200,969,862 of NC_090323.1, read as the reverse complement.
CAGAAATTGCGCAAAGTTTCTTATCTGAACAATCGGTTGTATGAGATATATACTATGTATATCACCGATCTCAATGATTTTTTCAGACATCAATATATGCTATACACGTAAGCAGTTGGTGAAATTTGAAGCTTCTAGCTGTTAAAATGGGGTAGAAATTGCGAAAAGTTTCTTATCTGAACAATCGGTTGTATGAGATATATACTATATATAGAACCGATCTCTATGATTTTTTCAGACATCAATATATGCTATACACGTAAGCAGTTGGTGAAATTTGAACATATCTAAACGATTTTTAAGATAAATATAAAATAAAAAATAGGTAGGTAATCTGTGTGAGGATGCAAAGCTTCACGTTTTTTGTGGTCTGCATGTAAAAACTATGGCTACGAATCACGTATTTCAAAAATATATGACGTAAACGTAACTATTTGATGAAATTTGATGAATCTTGAAGCTTCTAGCCGTAAAAAAGGGGTCAATATGAGAGTTTATATGAAGTATATAATATATATACCACCGATCTCTATGATTTTCTCAGACAACAATATATGCTATATACGAAAGCATTTTGTGAAATTTGAAGCTTCTAACTGTTAAAACGGGGCAGAAATTGCGCAAAGTTTCTTATCTGAACAATCGGTTGTATGAGATATATACTATGTATATCACCGATCTCAATGATTTTTTCAGACATCAATATATGCTATACACGTAAGCAGTTGGTGAAATTTGAAGCTTCTAGCTGTTAAAATGGGGTAGAAATTGCGAAAAGTTTCTTATCTGAACAATCGGTTGTATGAGATATATACTATATATAGAACCGATCTCTATGATTTTTTCAGACAACAATATATGCTATATACGTAAGCAATCAGTGAAATTTGAAGCTTATAGCTGTTAAAATGGGGTAGAAATTGCGAAAAGTTTCTTATCTGAACAATCGGTTGTATGAGATATATACTATATATACAACCGATCTCTATGATTTTTTCAGACAACAATATATGCTATATACGTAAGCAATCGGTGGAATTTGAAGCTTATAGCTGTTAAAATGGGGTAGAAATTGCGAAAAGTTTCTTATCTGAACAATCGGTCGTATGAGATATATACTATATATACAACCGCTCTCTATGATTTTTTCAGACAACAATATGTGCTATATAAGTAAATATTCGGTGAAATTTGAAGCTTCTAGCTGTTAAAATGGGGCTAAAATTTGCTAAAATATATATATATATACTATATATATATACTATATATACCACCATATATATACTATATATACCACCGATCTTTATGATTTTTTCAGACAACAATATATGCTATATACGTAAGCATTCGCTGAAATTTGAAGCCTCTAGCTCTTAAAATAGGGCAGTAATTACGAAAAGTTTCTTATCTGAACAATCGGTTGTATGAGATATATACTATATATAGAACCGATCTCTATGAGTTTTTCAGACAACAATATATGCTATATGCGTAAGCAATCAGTGAAATTTGAAGCTTATAGCTGTTAAAATGGGGTAGAAATTGCGAAAAGTTTCTTATCTGAACAATCGGTTGTATGAGATATATACTATATATACAACCGATCTCTATGATTTTTTCAGACAACAATATATGCTATATACGTAAGCAATCGGTGGAATTTGAAGCTTATAGCTGTTAAAATGGGGTAGAAATTGCGAAAAGTTTCTTATCTGAACAATCGGTTGTATGAGATATATACTATATATACAACCGATCTCTATGATTTTTTCAGACAACAATATATGCTATATACGTAAGCAATCGGTGGAATTTGAAGCTTATAGCTGTTAAAATGGGGTAGAAATTGCGAAAAGTTTCTTATCTGAACAATCGGTTGTATGAGATATATACTATATATACGACCGATCTCATAAATTTTTTCAGGCAACAATATGTTCAATATACGAAAGTATATGGTGAAGTTTGAAGCTTCAATCAGTTAAATTGGGTAAGATATTACAAAAATCCTCTTTTTCTGAAAAATCGGTTGTATGGAGGATATATGCTATAGTGGTCCGATCCGGTCGGTTCCGACAAATGTCTAATCGGACACCCAAATACACCTACTCACCAAATTTTATCAAGATATCTCAAAAATTGAGGGACTAGTTTGCATACAAACAGACAGACGGACAGACGGACATGGCTAAAACAACTCAGCTCTTCAACCTGATTATTTCGGTATACTTAATGGTGGGTCTATCTATTTTCCTTTAAGGACTTACAATTTTCGGTTTCGTGACGAAATTAATATACCATTTCATTTTCATGAAAGGTATAAAAATGGGCACGAAGAGACTTTGCGCAGATTTAATTTTGACGCTGGCTTGGGTAATTTTTTATAGGCAGGACAAAAGGTCACAAACAGGGAAGGGTGTTCTGCGTAAAACCTACTCACCGTTTCAATGTGGTGCCGAGTCATTTTTCAATTTGGGAACTTTTTTTTGAAAGAGTTTTAGTAGTCGTGAGCCTAAGTAAAGAATTGCCGCATTTTGATTAAATATCGATTCATTTTCGACAATAAATAGATAAACTTTCGATAAGAATCAATAATCGTAAATTTATAAAACTTCGATAACAAATCGATGACTCGTCTACATCATGTCGATAACACAACTACTAGAAACCTTTCTTTCATTGCGTTAATTTGCTGTCTTATGTCGCTACAGTGCATAGACCATACTTACGCCTACATTCTGGGATTTTCCCCGAACCGTAAACAAAGATGTTTATATAACAATGAGCTAAAAGGTAACTTTGTGTATTAAAAGCACCCTAGAGTTGCTCGAAATTCAAAACCATACAACAACGGTAACTGCGCAGCGTCGCTCTCATCCTCCGCAACACAGAGAAATCGCTAGACATCGACCGAATCGTCAGTACATTGCCAGATATGACAAGTGGTGCCTTATTGCATATATCCCGATTTCAAGCTTCGGTCACTGCAACGTCGACCACACTCTTTGTCAAATTATGGCTGCAGTCAAAATTCCAATTTAACATCGCTGATAGCGACATTCTTTGCCCAATCTACTAGCATTTTTAATTTTAGGGCTCACACAACTCAGCATCATCCCCAGCAACACTTAATGTTTGAATATGTAGTAGAGTCAGTATCAACTATGCAAGCATTTCCTGGATTTAAGTCGACACCTATGAATATCGGGTGGAACCTCACTCAGAGAAAAGACTTGATGCAGAAATTTTTTATAAAAATTTCTATCGGTACGTGATCATCGAGGCTGTTGTTGTTGTTTTAGTGATAAGGACACTCCCCGAAGGCCTTGGGGAGTGTTATCGTGTTGATGGTCCTTTGCCGGATGCAGATCCGGTACGTTCCGGTAATAAGCACCATTAAGGCACCAGCCCGGCCATCTCGGTAAGAAATTTAGTATGAACGCATGAAACCTTCAAGACCATACCGCCCTCCCATTCCCTAGATCCATGACGAACTTGGAGTCGCCAGAGCCTCGGCAATCTTACCTGCAGCGGGTATATTCTAAGCTCCCTAACCCGCTGGGGGTAATACAAGTCTGAATTCATCGAGGCTCAACCTCTCCAGTGGGGCATGATCAGCCTAGCCAAGCTTTGGAGCATGATCAGTTCGTTAGTGCCTAAAGCTGCTTTTGAATGGGGGATCAGGTATGACGGGGCCAAAGAGAGAGAAGGAAGACATCCTATAGTCGTCCGAACCGATCGGTTCCGACAAATGTCTAATGGTATACCAATATATGTATACATACATACTCACAATACGATACGCTGATAGAAAGAACTTACTAATGTTATGTTTTTTTAGGTTTAGATCGAGGTTTCTTATTCGGGTTCTGCTTCTTTTTTCTTCATAACAATAATTTCCACCTCTTTTATCTTCTACCTCTCTTAATAAAGATTAAATAAAAGTTCAAATACATATTTATTTACACTTCAATAAGCTCCATACCCGCACATTCTTGGCTACAAAAAAATGCGGATAAAGTCGGAAAATATTCACTTTGTTAAGTACCTGAGTATGTTTACATGTGTGTATTTTTGGAATGATTGAAGAAAAAATAAGTCATACATCAACACATTTCAATAACGCCAGATTTGATGAAATACAACGAATCGAATGTTGATAAACAGATGAAAGTTTATCCACATAAATAAATAAGTAGCTAAGAGCTTGAAGCTTCTATTAGTTGCATGCTTTTATATTAAGGTTTCTGCTTGGGTGAGTGCAACCTCATACAAACATAGTAAATAACACAAATACAGTGGTAATTGAAAAAAATCCAGTAAATGGTGTAAAAAGTTCAGAACGCTTGATGAACTAGCTCCAAAGGGTGATGTGACTGACATCATTTCCGATTTTCTTGAAGGGAACTTCTAGGCGATTTTAGATATAATTATCAATTTGATCGGATAAACAACGACAACGAGAGCTTGTCCGATTTACGTAATCAATAAGAGAATGTCGTTGTTTATCAATCAACAGAGCTATGAATGTACCTTTTTGTGGTATTAGTGAATTATACTTGTGATTTTGTGATATTATAGTTGATATCGAAGGCTCTCGAAGTCAGAATGATTTTTTGCACTTTGCTGTTGTTAAACATAAGTAGGTATAAAGTACTTAACGCTCTTGTCTCCCCTAGAAGATCAAAGAAATGTGCGCACAGGAATTTGAGTAATTTTCTGCAATCCTGGACAATAGCAGAGAAAGTTATGTGCCGCAACATAACATAGCAATATTTGCAGATTTTACTTGCTGGTGCACGGCATCATCCCAAAATCATTGCGACATTATAATGTCATCTGTGGGTAATCTCTGTGCATATTTGTTCAGTTTAAGAATGAAGAAACTTTCCTTATACTATCATAGGGTTTTTGGACATCGAAATTATTCCGTTTGTTGCATAACAAAGCGTGTGACCGTAACAACGTATTCTCCGATGTGGCTTAGTAGAACAAGCAGTAGTTTTCGTCCGTCTCGTTTATGCTCACCTCAGAATTTTTCATGTCTATCTCATTTACAATTTTATTTCTTTCAATATTTTTTTGTCCTGGGACACAGTGAGAAAAAGGAGCAAGCTTGTTGCTCTTATTTTACTAATTACTTTCCGCACTTTTGCGTCATCGTCGAAGATTTAAAATTTCTTATCACTGTATCTCCTCCTCGCATTCCTTCCTTCTTCTTCTTGTAGCGAGAAGGTGATTCCTCGCAGGAGGTTTTGTGTAGTTTCATTGATGTTGATAATTTTTGCAGGACATTGTTTTGAAAAGTAGCACAGTTAAGGTGCTATAGCCCGACCATCGCGGAAAAGAGTTGATAGGCCCAATAGATAAGAAAGGTACTCTTTATTATATTTCTGGAAGTGCACAGCTGACCTGCTGTTGTCCACGCCTTACATTAGGTTAGTTCTGCTACCCCTTGTAATGCCATTCAATATTATCCTACTTGTATGATCTACGCATTATTGACTCTGACAGTAAGCTCTCTGCCGTTGATATTCCCAAGTGTGTCACCCCTTCCTTCTTCCCTGGTAACAATTGAGTGCTTATTTTGTCCACGATAGTCCATCAACTTATAGCTGCATACGCAGTGATTGGCAGAATGTATTGTACATATTGCTAAAGTCCCCAACTCCTCGTGCACGCCTCTTTTTAGGTATAATACGCTATCAGAGCTTTGTTTAATCTACGGTCGTGAATTCAATTTCGGCAAATTGGTGGAGAGTGTCTTTATTTTTATAATGAACATAATAAAATCATATTTTTTGAGACTCACCCCTACTTCGGTTAGTCCTATTAATCGCGAAATGGTGTGATTATTGAAGGAGAGATGGTAAATATAAGCGAGCAATCTCTCCACTAGTTGGACTATTGATTTGCTTGATAGCTATGCTTTACAGGTGCTTGGAAAGGGTAGACTGTGGATGACCAATAGTGGTCGTGAAGAGTAATGTGTATGTGAACTGTTCCAGGCCGCCGGACCGGTAATGGTAGTTCGATACTCAACCGGAAGTGGTAAGCCCGACCAAAAACTTTAAAACTGGTACCACGGGAAACTTGCTCTGTTTCTGCTCAATTGGCATGGGCCCTTGGGCAGCTTCGAGATTAGAGAAATACGCCGCCGATAAACGCCGCCACCGCCGCCGATATTGGTCCTTTTTCTCACGCCGCATTACTATATTTTCTACTCGTTTAAGACTATTTAGGTCATTTATTGTTCATGTCGAAAATTGGTTGGATATGGTCGAAAGTGATATCAACGGATGCACATCACTGCCAGCTATAAGAAACTCATTGCCAAATTTAACTATTTCTAACTGTTCAAAAGTTATTTAAAACAATTAAGGAAGTCTAAGTTTGGAGGTACATACCCAGCTGTACACTTGAAATGCTGTTGTTGTTTGTTTTGTGTGCTTAATAGTGTTACAAGGCTGCGCAATAATACATATACATATGGTTCTATTCGGAACTAATTTTCATTTCATTTCTTTATTGAGTCAATGGTAACACACCTTACTGACTAGATAACAGGTGTACTTAGAACTAAATTATTAATTTAAGTATGGCTTAATGTGATAGATAGTAAGGCTCAATGCATGCCTTGAAGAGAGACCTAGACATGGCAAAGTCAAGATCTAGACTCCTAGAAAGGTGATTGAATTCTACAAGTCCTCTTAGAAGAGGAGCAAAGCTGAAGTAATTAGAACACAACACTTCAATACGGAATGTGTTGTGAAAGCGGAGGGCTCTGTTTGGGACACTGAAAGTTACCTGACCCAGGAGTTCAGAACAATCAATAGCACCAGATATTATATCAAAAATAAACATTAAGCCTTGAACAGAACGCCTGACTGCAAGTGGCAAGACATTGATAAGCATGCATCTCGCATTGTAGGGTGGCATGTGATTATCAAAGTGTAGAGGTTGAAGAGCAAACCGCATGAATTTCCGCTGAACTCGTTCAATTCTTAAAGAGTGTGAAGATCGGATTCCAAATGACTGAGGCATATTCTAAGTTTGAACGTACTAAGGAATTATACAAAATCTTTCTGATATACGGGTCTTTAAAATCCTTCGCATATCGTCGTAAGAAAGCTAAGTTGGTATAAGCTCTTGGTATAAGAAAGTTAACATGATTAGCAAAGGTAAAAGACGAATCAAAAATTACGCCAAGATCACGAAACTCATCAACTGGGGCAAGCGTTACGTTTGAGATCGAATTCACGGGCGAAAGGATATTCATTGACTTAGTAAACGTTAAGTGGCAGCATTTACTAATGTTGAGTCGCAGGTTATTTTGTGAAGCCCAATCGTTGATAGCATTCAGATCTTCCTGCAGACGCAAAGCATCAGAAATACTGGTGATCTTACGGAAGAGTTTTAAATCGCCTGCATAAAGTAAATAATTAGAATATTTTAGGCAAGAGCCAACATCATTAATAAAAATTATGAATAAAATAGGACCAAGGGTGCTACCTTGTGGTACACCGAAAGTTGCTAAGAATTTGTAGGACTTAGTTTTCTCGGTTTCAACAAAATATATCATATTTTCTAGGTAAGACTTCAGCCACAACAGAAAACTTGAATGAAAGCCCACACTCAAAAAAAGTTATCATCAATGCGATGCCATCTAGGCATCAATGTGCAATTTTTGCTTATCTTTTTTTCGTCATCAATGATCTTATGTTATGGGCATTTTCGAAATATCAGTTTGATACTTGTATTTGTCAAGTTAATAGACTACATACAAATGTAATGCGTTTTATAATCAATCTAGTATTAAATGTTATCATAATGAAACTAGGAAATTTATACAGGTATCATTTTGATACATTTTAAGGGCAAAACAAATATTTTCCAAGGGCATCAATGGTCAAGATACAAAATATATACTTTTAATTATACTTTTTATAATATTTATCGTTGCATTGATACCACGAAAATGATACCGTTTATAGTTTCATTTTTGGACATCCTGTATTAAAATGATAGTGATGCTTTTTTTTTGAGTGCATGCTTTCAAGTTTCCACAAAAGTATATGCCAAACTGTGTCAAAAGCCTTGAAAAAATCTGTATATATGGTGCCAACTTGACATCCATCCTTGAACGCTGAGACACAAAACTGGGAGAAAACCGCTAGATTTGTGACAGTCGAGTGCCCTCTAATAAAACCATGCTGACATTTTCGTTTAAAAGAAGCAAAAAGGATACAGAGGCTAACACTAATGACATTGAGCGGTAGTTTTCCTTCAGATATGATAATTTTCCTACTGCTAATTTTAAAATAATAATAAAACAGAACAACAAACATAAACACACAAGTGCCATTGTACTATAAAGCGTTATTACAAAAAGAAAGGGCGGGGTTATTAACGAAATTTTCCGACTTTTACTAGAAATAGCTTATTACCTGCATCTACGCACTTTTACAAAATCTTTTATATAAAAGAAGGCGATTTGACCGATTTAGTCCATTTTTACTGCAAATATTTCCTGCTAAAGGCATATATGTGCACCAAATTTTTCCTCGAGTTATGGCTACAGAAACATTGGGAAATGCTTTGTAAGAAATAGGCAGTGCCACGCCCATTTTTCAAGATTTGAATTTTTTCCCATTTTTTGTTATAATGGCACAAACCACGATTGGTACAAAACTATTTTTCGCTAAGATTTAACTTATTATTTTTGCCTACGCCCTTTTTATTTATTTATTTATTTATTTCAATATTAATCTAGAAAATAAAAAAAAAAAATTCACACAGATTACAAGAAGAAAAAGCATCTAAAAAAATAACAACCATTATTATTTTAACTTAAAAACTAATTAGCTAAGAAAAAGTTCATTTAATCTTGGTTTAAATACATCCTTCGTAGAGGAAAAATCAAGATTTCCAGGGTTCATAAGCGAATGAAATTCTTTCAACGCTCTAAAAATCGGAGCATTAGTTACGTAATTAGTTCTAACAAAGTCCAACCAGAAAATATCGTGATTCCGTAAACTCCTCTGCGGGATATTAAAACGTATTCTCTCAAGCAAGAAGGGACAGTCAATTAATCCACTTATTGAGTCGGACACAAAAGTGAGGGACAGAATGGACTGTCTAGTATCTAAGGACTTTAAGCTAATAAGCAAACAACGACTCCTATAGGGGGGAATCGGGTCTCTGAAGTTTAAGGACCGCAACGCAAAGCGGACAAACACTTTTTGAACTCGCTCAAGCCTCTTAATATGACAATAATAGTATGGTATCTAGATAAAAACAGCGTATTCTAATTTGGAACGTACAAGCGAGGTGTACAACAATTTTAAAGTGTAGGGATCAGAAAAGTCAGAGCCAAAACGTCTAATCAATGCAAGTGCTGAATATGCCCGTGCAATTACGTAGCTCAAATAACTGTGACACAGAAATTTGGAATCGAATGCAACACCCAGATCGATAAATTCACTTAAAGTGGATAGTGGAAGCCCATCAATATTGTAAGATGTCGGCAGAAGACAGCGAGACTTAGAGTAGAAGACATGTGAGCATTTTTTAATATTTAAATTTAGGTTATTTCGTTTACACCAAATCGCGACATTGTCTAAATCAGATTGGAGATTCGACACGTCCTACTTACTTGTAATTGACGAATACAAATTTAAATCATCAACATACAAAAGAAAATTAGTGTACTTGAAACAACTGGATATATCATTTATGAAGTTAATGAAAAGAAGTGGACCCAATATGCTACCCTGAGGAACTCCAGACGTCGCAATGAACGAATCCGATGAGAACCCATCAACAACGACCTTACATTTACGACACGTGAGATAGGATTCAAACCAATTTAAAAGGGTGGAGTGAAAGCCTAGAGCTCTAAGTTTCAATACTAAAATTTTGTGACTTACTTTGTCAAAAGCTTTTGAAAAGTCTGTGTATACAGTATCAACTTGAAGTCGGTTTTGAAACGCTGAGATGCAATATTCCGAAAACACTGCCAGATTTCAGACCGTTGAACGACCTTTTACGAAAGTCATTTATATAAAAGTGGGCGTGGTCCTTATAACAAATCCTATCCATTTTTACTAGAAATATTTCCTGCTATAAGGAAAATATGTGTACCCAATTTTGTTACGATATTTAAATTTTTCTTCGAGTTATGACTCCCGAAACATTGGAAATTGCTTAGACAAAAGAGGGCGGTGCAACACGCATTTTCAAAAATGCTAGTGGTTTCCAATTTAAAGTCATAATTCAATTTAGAAAGTAAAATTCTATCGATACAAAGTTTTTTTCGGTAAGATATAGCTTATTATTTTCGTCGGGTCGTACCCTTTTAAAAATCTTTTATATAAAAGTGGGCGTGGTCTTTTACCGATCTCGTCAATTTTTTTTAGAAATATTTCTTGCTATAGAGAAAATTTGTGTACCCAATTTTATTACGATCCGTTAATTTTTCTTTGAGTTATGGCTCCCTATCTGCGCTTCGAGGGCGATCTTAGGGCCACAATAGAGGTGAAAGGTTGGCGCGTGGGTACCCAAATGGCGGACGAGGCGATACATGTGTACACAGATGTTTCCAAAGTAGTAGAAAGAGAAGGGTCTACGGTATACTGTGCTGATCCGGAAATAAACAGATCCTACAGGCTGCCGGATTACTGAAGCCTTTTCCAAGCCGTAACCAAAGCAGTAGAAACCCTGGAAGAGAATAGCTTAAGCTGCAACCGTGGTAACTTTTATATAGACAGCCAAGCAGCAATTAAAGCAATAATCTCGCATAGCACAGCATCAAAATGCGTGTTAGAGTGTAAGCAGTCCCTGGAGAAAATCGGGACAGGGAGAAGCATACATCTATATTGGGTCCCAGGGCATATGGGAATAGATGGGAATGAAAAAGCGGATGAACTAGCTAAAAATGGCGCATTCCTTGAAGCTTGCTCCGTAGACGTCCCAATTAGAATGGGCGAGATTAAGTGAAGGCGAGAGGTGCACATAATCGAACAAGCAGGAAAGGCGTGGGTTCAAGCGCGGGGCTGTAAAGTGTCGAAGACTAACAAAGTTGCTGCTGTCATTAAAAAGAGAGGACTGTAGGCTCATGATGGGTATTCTGACTGGACACTGCCTTCTGGCGTCACATGCCTTTAAATTAGGTTTGGTCAGTGATAGCAGATGTAGGAATTGCGGGTTGGAGGAGGAAACAATCGTTGTGTGCTCATGCCCTGCACTTGCCAGGCTAAGACTCCAGCTATTAGGAGTAATACAGCTGTCAGATTTAGAACCAGCAAGTGGCTTAAGTCCTAGGAAGCTTCTAGTATTTGCCAAGAGGACGGAGTTACTTTATAACATAGGTCCTGGTTTTTGATAGGGTTTTTCAGTTTGGTCGTTAAAACAAACTTCTGGTAACACTACGGACTTATTCAGTCTACGTGAGGTCTTCATGGATCGGCCAGTTCAACATAACCTAACCTATGGCTCCCGAAACATAGAAAATTGCTTAGTCATAAAAAGGGCGGTGCCGCGCCTATTTTTTAAAATTTGAAGTTTTTCCTATTTACTGTTATAAATACACTTGGGAAATGAAACACCATTGTTATAAAGCTCTTTTTTGCAAAGATATAGCTTACTTTATTCGTCCACGACCCTTTTAAAAATCGTTTATATAAATAATCAGGTTTTTTTTGTTTTCCAAAATGTTATATATATAAAAAGTGGGCGTGGTTATCATAGGATTTCGCTCATTTTCAATTCCAATATATTCTGATTCCAGATAAACTCGTGTACTAAATTTGGTGAAGATATCTCAATATTGACTCAAGTTATCGTGTTAACGGACAAACGGACGGGCGGAGATGGCTCAATCAAATTTTGTTTCGATACTGAAGATTTTGTAATATGGAAGTCTATATCTATCTCGATTCCTTTATACATGTACAACCAACAGTTATTCAATCAAAGTTATAATACCCTGTGTACAAGTCAGGGTTGGGCCTGTAAACTCTTTACATTGTTTACAACAATTGTTTACATGTAAACAATGTAATTGTTTACAAGCTAATTGTTTACGTAAACAATTCATTTTTGTAAAAAGTTGTACACAATTCATTTTTTTGCTTTTTTTATGAGTCAGAAACAATCTACTACTAATTAAGCATTTTCACTATTTTTCAAACAGTTTTCCAAGTTTGTAAAAAAATAATAAAAAAAAATACGCTTTAATATTTAGCATTTCAATATTTTTTATTGATTTCCCTGTCCGATTCTTCATTGTTTTGGTCAATTTTAATTTATAATAAATAAAAAAGTAACTTTTTTGACCTTTCAAATCGATCTGTTTGACTTTAGAGTTTACAATGTAAGTTGAAATGACATATGCTGGTAAATTTTTACAATTGCTTACAATTATTTACAATGAAAGTGTAAACAACCCAAAAAATGTTGCAAACACGCAACCCTGGTACAAGTACCGCTGTGTATAAAAACATGCGTTTTCGATGTCAGCTTAACACGGATTTCGCATCACCCAATTCACCAAGTTATTAAAACAAAACACTAAAAGAAAAGTTATATAATAAATTTATATGCTCACTTTGCATATTTTTTTTTTTCAAAAAATTAATAATGAACAATGAATTAAAAAAAAAATTACCAAAGGCGAACATGTTTTCAAATTGTCTTCAAGTTGTTAAAAAAAGCTTGGGTATTGTGCTTTTTTAACAACTTGAGGACAATTTGAAAACATGTTCGCCTTTGGTCATTTTTTTTAACCCTCTGAAACTGACGTCGTAGTCTGATAGACACCGCAAATCAAAACTCAGAGGTGCCGATTTTTTTTTTTAATTTTATATTGCGATTGGCTGAAAGAATAAGAGAAATCAGTGATGCAAAATCGTTTAGTAGGTTCTAGGGGCATAAACACTCCTTTGAAATCATTCTTACCTCAAACTTAAGTTGAGGATATATGTACGTATGAGAAGGTTTTGAAAAATCATTTGGGCTTACATACAAAAATCTGTGGTTTATTTGCGAAATTATACAATAGCGTCTGAAATGTTAATTTTGATTTTCACACTTCCACCTTCAACACCCCGCAAGTCTCACAGTATGAGATTTCCTAAAGTTGGCGGCCCTATCCAACACTAGTCCCTTGGAGTGAATCGCATTGATTATAATCAACCAAGTTTAAATTTTATGGCTCCTTTTACAAACGTAAATACGTAGGCACATATATTTACCAGGTTAGGCTTTGTCCTTCACACGAACACTCATAGTGTTGAAGCAAAGGCTTTCCCAAGACGTAGTCGACAGTCGAAACAGTCTGAAAACTGAGCCACGCGGTCATCCATAATGAGCCCTTATATCATGAGGCCGGTCGACCTTCATTCTAAAATACGTTTTGGATTAACGAAGACTATTGAAATCCCCGTGGTGTGATGCTAGCGTGCTCCGCCTACCACACCTTATGCCCTGTGTTCACACCCCGGGCAAAGCAACATCAAAATTTTAGAAATAAGGTTTTTCAATTAGAAGACAATTTTTCTAAGTGGGGTCGCCCCTCAGCAGTGTTTGGCACTGCTTTTGATTTCGAGGGTGGCATCTTTGGCCGAATAGTCACTCCCTAACGTTTCAAGGTGTTTCTCTGGTGTAGCTCGGCAGCATAGCACGACGAAAGCATCCGTTGGAAAGTCTTCGGTGCTACACCTAGAGCTTTTAGGAAAGTGACTTCGACGAAGGTATGAGTTCGAAGTCGCAGTCCTTTCTGTGCTAGCATATGGTGTGAAGGTCAAGAGGAGTGTTAGCGACTGGTGGTCGGGATTGCTACTGTTCGCACATCGGGAATTGTAGCTCTTAAAAACAGCCCAAAACAACTGGAGTCGCCCTGTGCTACGAGAGTCATGAGTATTAATAGATTTTTAATAGCAACCGTAAGTCGCCTTTGTGCGTGACCGCCAAGGAGCCACAAATGATTTAAAGAAATTTTATTCGCGACGATTATTAAGAGTTAACCCTAGGTGAAACTACGCTTTGCACCAGATATACAGACAAAAGTGTGACTAGCTTATGTATCTCTATTTCTCTTCAACAGACGCAGCAGTACCAATTCCAAAGACCGGCGTTAGGTTCGAAGCCGCTCTCTCGAAGCAAACGAAGGACAATCCCTCCGCAAGGAGCTACTCCTTGAAAATTTTTGAACGGTCTGCGAGATCTTGAGGCAAAAACTTCGGATCTTTCCGAAATGGCCAACACAATGATTTCCTTAAATACAGACAATCCCTCCGCAAGGAGCTACCCCTTGAAAATTTTTGAACGGTCTGCGAGATCTTGAGGCAAAAACCCCGGATCTTTCCGAAATGGCCAACACAATGATTTCCTTAAATACATACAAACAAAAGTTTTCCTAAATATTATTTTTTTTAAATAGAAAAATCAAGCTTAAAGTAAGAACCGCCCACGCCGCAGCCTCCGCTATATAATAGAGCCTACGCCGCCGCGGCCGATAAAGTGATCGGCGTAAACCTCTAATAATGATAGCTGTGCTTAATATCAAAATTTGGAGTTGCACTGTTTCCGGGTGGCATGAACCACAGAGTGAGAGAAGTGTTAAACAAGTTTCCAGCTGAACCAATTTAGGGATCAAGGTAACCGATTCTTGGTTGTTGGCTAAACGCTTCCATGACTTGTGTGCTTTGGTGCGAGAGGTTAGGGCGACGTCGGCATTACAATGCTGTTTTTCTTGGCAATAAAATGCAATCGAATCCTTCCTAAACCGGTCTTCCACATTTATCTTTCATGACGGTGTACTAGTTATCAAAAATAAAACCTAGGCACTCAACTCTTTCAGACATACCCCAGCGGTACTCACTCTCCAATTTAGTGATGTTGTGCCTCCTCATTGATAATTTGCATAACTCAGACCACTTAATCCTAACACGAAGATATTTCGGTAAAACGTCCCTTAATGTATTTCTAAATATTTCCCTGACACTGATTTCCAGCACATTGTAGCCGGTACTCTCTAAAATCTAAAGCAAGTCATTTCTTCAATCTCAAGTGGGGGAAAGACCACCTCCTATTGCATATTTCTTTGAGCGCTAATAGTCCCAGACTACTCATTCTAATGACTAGTTATACAAAATTTTTTAAGATGTTTGCAAACACATATCTCTACATTTTTATTTACCACGCACACGTGTAAGCAAAATGTATGTATATATGCATATATTTCTTATCTTCCCTTTCAAATCAACTGATTGAGCAGCAGAGCTGTGGGAGTTCTGACTTTGATTGACTTACAATTTGAAGCAACTCTGTAGAGTACACAAATTTTGAAAATATTGAAATACGTAAATGTGCTAAAGTATTGGTGTTGGAATCTCTGTTTGCCCTTTTAAACTAGCTGAACAGTTTTGTATTTATACCACGTATAATCTCTCATATTATAGTTGGTAATTCATATCAGTCAATCTCCGAGAAAAAAAAATTGTATTAAAATATTTCGAACACTCAAGCAATGAATCATGTCTTGCTAAATATGTTAGTATGTGTGTATATACGTATGAGATTTTGTGCAATTTAAGCGCAAACATTCGACTAAGTTAGGCTAGGTTGATCTGGCCGGTTCATAAGGACCTCACATAGACTGAATGAGTCCGTAGGTTTACCAGAAGTTTGGTTTTAACGATCAAACTGAAAAACTCTATTAAAACCCAGGTCCTATGTTATAAAATAACTCCGTCCTCTTGGCAAATACTAAAAGCTTCCTAGGACTTAAGCCACTTGCTGCTTCTAGATCTGACAGCTGTATCACACCTAATAGCTGGAGTCTTAGCCTGGTAAGCGCAGGGCACGAGGCCAGAACGTGCTCGATCGTTTTCTCCTCCAGCCGGCACTTCCCACATCTGCCATCACAGACCAAGCCTACTTTAAAGGCTTGTGACGCCAGAAGGCAGTGTCCAGTCAGAATACCGGTCATGAGTCTACAGTCCTCTCTTTTTAGTGAAAGAAGCAACTTTGTTAGTCTAAGGATGTAAGACCTACACATAATCTTCGACAGTTAACAGCCCCGGTCTTGAACCCACGCCTCTCCCGCTGGATCGATCGTGTGCACTTTTCACCTTAGCTTAATCTCGCCCAATCCTATTGGGACGTCTACGAAGCAAGCTTCAAGGGATGCGCCCTTTTTAGCTAGTTCGTCCGCTTTTTCGTTCCCATATATTCCCATATGCCCTGACTGCTTATACTCTAACATGCATTTAGATGCTGTGCTATACGATATTATTGCCTTAATTGCTGCTGGACTAACATGTTTGCAGCTTAAGCTATTCTCTTCAAGGGTTTCTACTGCTTTGTTTACGGTTAATATTTCCACTTGGAAAACGCTACAGTAATCCGCAGCCTGTAGGATATGTTTATTTCCGGATCAGCACAGTATACCGCAGACCCTACTCCTGCCACTACTTTGGAACCATCTGTGTACATCGTGTACTCGTCCGCCATGTGAAAAAAAAACATTCGATTTAGTATTCATCCAATAACAATGTATTGATATGACGCGTGGCTATCTCTGAACTGTACTCTTGAAGATAATTATTCGAAAAAAATGCTGCAATTCAATCTAGCAAATACTAAATTTATTTACGATGGTAAAGTACAGTACAGCAAATAAAATATCTGAGTGGAATAGCAAATACTTAAGTTACTAAGCACTCTGAGGGGTTTGCGAATATTAAAAGCTATTTTATATAATACAGAAATAAAAATTTTTTGGTGTAAACACGTTCTTAAACGATTTTATTTAGGTTGACTTGACAGGCTGCACGGCCGGCCGTTGTGAACGAATTTTGTAATTAAAATTTAAGTAACTTCCCGATAAGCTACAAGCTTGGAGCTTGGAACTTGGAATATAGTTCAGAACCCGGTGACAATGCAATAATAAGAAAAAAATCGCCGCTAGGTGGCGCAAGGATCGAGATATTCACAAAAATCGTATTTATGGCCGATTTGACTCATATTTGGAACACATAATACATACAAGAATAGAAAGCGACCTATGAAAAAAATCGCCGCTAGGTGGCGCAAGGATCGAGATATTCACAAAAATCGTATTGTTGGTCCGATTTGGCTCATATTTGGAACACATAATACATACAAGAATAGAAAGCGACCTATGAAAAAATCGCTGCTAGGTGGCGCAAAGATCGAGATATTCACAAAAATCGTATTTGTGGTCCGATTTGGCTCATATTTGGAACACATAATACATACATGAATAGAAAGCGACCTATGATGTCCGATTTGGCTCATATTTGGAACAAACATTACATACAGTCCAGTAGAAGTGACACCAAAATATTTTGGAGTTGGAGGAGGGACAAGCATACGTGGCGCAGAGTCGAGTAAAGTCTTTGGAAGGATTATGTATGGAGGACTTAGATTATAACAAATTGTCAGGAAAGAGTCCTTGTAATAATGAGTCACTAAATGAACTAAATAGAATGGGAAATAATAGACAATTAAATAAAGACTAAAAACTTGATAATAAAATAATTTAAAAAAATTTTTAGTTAAACGGTTTTATTGAAAACAATAGTTACATAAAGTAATAATAATAATAAAAGCTAGAAAATAATTAGGTAGGTCCTAGGTACTAGTCATCACACTCCTGGCGTTGATCAGACAATTAAATAAAAGCGTTGGACGCGTAAAATTTCTATTGATATGTAGTCATAAGTAAGACCAACTGAACCTTAACAAGGTTGTGACATGCCTCACATTTTTATAAATTTCACGCGCCCAACGCTTTTATTTAATTTTCTGATCAACGCCCTAGATTGACCAGGAGTTTGATGACTAGTACCTAGGACCTACCTAATTATTTTCTAGCTTTTAGTATTATTATTTCTTTATGTAAGCATTATTTTCAATAAAACCGTTTAACTTAAAAAAATTTTTTTAATTATTTTTTTAATTGGAAAATTCTCTCAATAAAATTAAATTTTAATGGAGGTTTGCAGTTAAAATCACAAATTTTGAACAAAAAGTTGATAATGTTGAGTAATAATGCTTATTCCTATACCTATGTAGTATAGAGCCGGAGTGAAAAGCTCACAAAAAAGCTCACGTGAGCTATACAGAAAGAAACTATCGCAAACTTTCCAGCAAGGGACGCATGGGTCTGAAAAAACCCAAATCAATACTGTCATATAAAATATTGCCATCTGTGGCTTTGACACCTACAACCTATTTAAGCTAGTAACTACAATCAAAAAAAAAAATAAAAATCAATCAAAAAAGGTCAATTTGTGGTAATATCCTTATGATGATCTTGGTGCCATTTCGGGATTCTCCAGGAATCATTTGGTTATTACTTCGGGGTAGTTTCGGGATGATTTTGTGGACTATTTCGGGGTCATCTCTTGATCATGTTGGAATCATTTTGAGACTATTTCGTAGTTTTTTCAGGGTTATTTCGAGGTAAATATATATTTGGTAATTTCCTCATGACCTTGGGAACAATTTAGGTTCTCCCGGGGTCATTCAGGTATCACTTCGAGCTGGTTTCGGAATGGGTGAAGACATTTCGAAATAAATTTTTAGTTTTTTGCTGATGAACATAATAAAGTATAACAGCCGTTTTGTCAAACGGCCTTTAATTTTTACCTAAACTAGTGAGTGAGGAAAAATGTCTACGTGCGTTATTTTAATGTGACGCCAGCACCAAAGCGACGCAAAAATCAAATATTTTCGGCCCTTTAATACTGCCACTCCCCGTGACGCTTTAAGTGACAAGCCAAACCATTCTTACAAAATAAAGATTTTTCTCGAAATTTAAAGCTTCTAGCTATTAAAATGGGGCAGTAATTATGAAAAGTTTCATATCTGGCCAATCAGTTATGGGGGATATATACTATATATCATCCATTTTTTCAGACAACAATATGCGCAATATACGAAAGAATATGGTGAAGTTTGAAGCTCGGTTGTATGGGGGATATATGCTATAGTGGTTGCATCCGGTCGGGTCTGTCTAATCAGGCACATAAATATACCCGCTCACCAAATTTTATTAAGATATCTCAAAAATTGACGTACTCGTTCGCATACAAGCTGACAGACATAGATGGCTAAATCAACTCAGCCCTTCATCCTGATCATTCCGGTATACTTATTGGTGGGTCTATCTCTCCTACTTTAAGGACTTACAATTTTGACATTCGTGACAAACTTAATAATCCATTTCATTTTCATAAAAGTTATAAAAAAAATTTTGTATGTAACTATTTAATGTGCGTATATTTGTATAAACATTCTATTATCCCGCTAGTTTTGATTTTGCTATTTGTTGTTTGTTATATCTTTCCTCAGACCACTTAATCCTAACACGAAGATATTTCGGTAAAACGTCCCTTAATGTATTTCTAAATATTTCCCTGACACTGATTTCCAGCACATTGTAGCCGGTACTCTCTAAAATCTAAAGCAAGTCATTTCTTCAATCTCAAGTGGGGGAAAGACCACCTCCTATTGCATATTTCTTTGAGCGCTAATAGTCCCAGACTACTCATTCTAATGACTAGTTATACAAAATTTTTTAAGATGTTTGCAAACACATATCTCTACATTTTTATTTACCACGCACACGTGTAAGCAAAATGTATGTATATATGCATATATTTCTTATCTTCCCTTTCAAATCAACTGATTGAGCAGCAGAGCTGTGGGAGTTCTGACTTTGATTGACTTACAATTTGAAGCAACTCTGTAGAGTACACAAATTTTGAAAATATTGAAATACGTAAATGTGCTAAAGTATTGGTGTTGGAATCTCTGTTTGCCCTTTTAAACTAGCTGAACAGTTTTGTATTTATACCACGTATAATCTCTCATATTATAGTTGGTAATTCATATCAGTCAATCTCCGAGAAAAAAAAATTGTATTAAAATATTTCGAACACTCAAGCAATGAATCATGTCTTGCTAAATATGTTAGTATGTGTGTATATACGTATGAGATTTTGTGCAATTTAAGCGCAAACATTCGACTAAGTTAGGCTAGGTTGATCTGGCCGGTTCATAAGGACCTCACATAGACTGAATGAGTCCGTAGGTTTACCAGAAGTTTGGTTTTAACGATCAAACTGAAAAACTCTATTAAAACCCAGGTCCTATGTTATAAAATAACTCCGTCCTCTTGGCAAATACTAAAAGCTTCCTAGGACTTAAGCCACTTGCTGCTTCTAGATCTGACAGCTGTATCACACCTAATAGCTGGAGTCTTAGCCTGGTAAGCGCAGGGCACGAGGCCAGAACGTGCTCGATCGTTTTCTCCTCCAGCCGGCACTTCCCACATCTGCCATCACAGACCAAGCCTACTTTAAAGGCTTGTGACGCCAGAAGGCAGTGTCCAGTCAGAATACCGGTCATGAGTCTACAGTCCTCTCTTTTTAGTGAAAGAAGCAACTTTGTTAGTCTAAGGATGTAAGACCTACACATAATCTTCGACAGTTAACAGCCCCGGTCTTGAACCCACGCCTCTCCCGCTGGATCGATCGTGTGCACTTTTCACCTTAGCTTAATCTCGCCCAATCCTATTGGGACGTCTACGAAGCAAGCTTCAAGGGATGCGCCCTTTTTAGCTAGTTCGTCCGCTTTTTCGTTCCCATATATTCCCATATGCCCTGACTGCTTATACTCTAACATGCATTTAGATGCTGTGCTATACGATATTATTGCCTTAATTGCTGCTGGACTAACATGTTTGCAGCTTAAGCTATTCTCTTCAAGGGTTTCTACTGCTTTGTTTACGGTTAATATTTCCACTTGGAAAACGCTACAGTAATCCGCAGCCTGTAGGATATGTTTATTTCCGGATCAGCACAGTATACCGCAGACCCTACTCCTGCCACTACTTTGGAACCATCTGTGTACATCGTGTACTCGTCCGCCATGTGAAAAAAAAACATTCGATTTAGTATTCATCCAATAACAATGTATTGATATGACGCGTGGCTATCTCTGAACTGTACTCTTGAAGATAATTATTCGAAAAAAATGCTGCAATTCAATCTAGCAAATACTAAATTTATTTACGATGGTAAAGTACAGTACAGCAAATAAAATATCTGAGTGGAATAGCAAATACTTAAGTTACTAAGCACTCTGAGGGGTTTGCGAATATTAAAAGCTATTTTATATAATACAGAAATAAAAATTTTTTGGTGTAAACACGTTCTTAAACGATTTTATTTAGGTTGACTTGACAGGCTGCACGGCCGGCCGTTGTGAACGAATTTTGTAATTAAAATTTAAGTAACTTCCCGATAAGCTACAAGCTTGGAGCTTGGAACTTGGAATATAGTTCAGAACCCGGTGACAATGCAATAATAAGAAAAAAATCGCCGCTAGGTGGCGCAAGGATCGAGATATTCACAAAAATCGTATTTATGGCCGATTTGACTCATATTTGGAACACATAATACATACAAGAATAGAAAGCGACCTATGAAAAAAATCGCCGCTAGGTGGCGCAAGGATCGAGATATTCACAAAAATCGTATTGTTGGTCCGATTTGGCTCATATTTGGAACACATAATACATACAAGAATAGAAAGCGACCTATGAAAAAATCGCTGCTAGGTGGCGCAAAGATCGAGATATTCACAAAAATCGTATTTGTGGTCCGATTTGGCTCATATTTGGAACACATAATACATACATGAATAGAAAGCGACCTATGATGTCCGATTTGGCTCATATTTGGAACAAACATTACATACAGTCCAGTAGAAGTGACACCAAAATATTTTGGAGTTGGAGGAGGGACAAGCATACGTGGCGCAGAGTCGAGTAAAGTCTTTGGAAGGATTATGTATGGAGGACTTAGATTATAACAAATTGTCAGGAAAGAGTCCTTGTAATAATGAGTCACTAAATGAACTAAATAGAATGGGAAATAATAGACAATTAAATAAAGACTAAAAACTTGATAATAAAATAATTTAAAAAAATTTTTAGTTAAACGGTTTTATTGAAAACAATAGTTACATAAAGTAATAATAATAATAAAAGCTAGAAAATAATTAGGTAGGTCCTAGGTACTAGTCATCACACTCCTGGCGTTGATCAGACAATTAAATAAAAGCGTTGGACGCGTAAAATTTCTATTGATATGTAGTCATAAGTAAGACCAACTGAACCTTAACAAGGTTGTGACATGCCTCACATTTTTATAAATTTCACGCGCCCAACGCTTTTATTTAATTTTCTGATCAACGCCCTAGATTGACCAGGAGTTTGATGACTAGTACCTAGGACCTACCTAATTATTTTCTAGCTTTTAGTATTATTATTTCTTTATGTAAGCATTATTTTCAATAAAACCGTTTAACTTAAAAAAATTTTTTTAATTATTTTTTTAATTGGAAAATTCTCTCAATAAAATTAAATTTTAATGGAGGTTTGCAGTTAAAATCACAAATTTTGAACAAAAAGTTGATAATGTTGAGTAATAATGCTTATTCCTATACCTATGTAGTATAGAGCCGGAGTGAAAAGCTCACAAAAAAGCTCACGTGAGCTATACAGAAAGAAACTATCGCAAACTTTCCAGCAAGGGACGCATGGGTCTGAAAAAACCCAAATCAATACTGTCATATAAAATATTGCCATCTGTGGCTTTGACACCTACAACCTATTTAAGCTAGTAACTACAATCAAAAAAAAAAATAAAAATCAATCAAAAAAGGTCAATTTGTGGTAATATCCTTATGATGATCTTGGTGCCATTTCGGGATTCTCCAGGAATCATTTGGTTATTACTTCGGGGTAGTTTCGGGATGATTTTGTGGACTATTTCGGGGTCATCTCTTGATCATGTTGGAATCATTTTGAGACTATTTCGTAGTTTTTTCAGGGTTATTTCGAGGTAAATATATATTTGGTAATTTCCTCATGACCTTGGGAACAATTTAGGTTCTCCCGGGGTCATTCAGGTATCACTTCGAGCTGGTTTCGGAATGGGTGAAGACATTTCGAAATAAATTTTTAGTTTTTTGCTGATGAACATAATAAAGTATAACAGCCGTTTTGTCAAACGGCCTTTAATTTTTACCTAAACTAGTGAGTGAGGAAAAATGTCTACGTGCGTTATTTTAATGTGACGCCAGCACCAAAGCGACGCAAAAATCAAATATTTTCGGCCCTTTAATAGTGCCACTCCCCGTGACGCTTTAAGTGACAAGCCAAACCATTCTTACAAAATAAAGATTTTTCTCGAAATTTAAAGCTTCTAGCTATTAAAATGGGGCAGTAATTATGAAGAGTTTCGTATCTGGCCAATCAGTTATGGGGGATATATACTATATATCATCCATTTTTTCAGACAACAATATGCGCAATATACGAAAGAATATGGTGAAGTTTGAAGCTCGGTTGTATGGGGGATATATGCTATAGTGGTCGCATCCGGTCGGGTCTGTCTAATCAGGCACATAAACATACCCGCTCACCAAATTTTATTAAGATATCACAAAAATTGACGTACTCGTTCGAATACAAGCTGACAGACATAGATGGCTAAATCAACTCAGCCCTTCATCCTGATCATTCCGGTATACTGGGTCTATTGGTGGGTCTATCTCTCCTACTTTAAGGACTTACAATTTTGACATTCGTGACAAACTTAATAATCCATTTCATTTTCATAAAAGTTATAAAAAAAATTTTGTATGTAACTATTTAATGTGCGTATATTTGTATAAACATTCTATTATCCCGCTAGTTTTGATTTTGCTATTTGTTGTTTGTTATATCTTTCCTTGTAGGTTTTCTTTGCTTTATACTTATTCCCTTTTATTCAATAAATGTAATTTTTCATTTCGCACCACTTCGATTGAATATTCATTTATTTATTCATTCAACCGTTTTCTTTCAATCTTGTCACTTTCATTGTTATCAATGCTCTTTTTGTATCACCAAAGGAATTATGGCATTATGCAAATATTTGTTCGTAGTCATATTTACATAATCATTCGACAATGCTTACATGCACATCAATAAAAAAATTTTACACGTTTGACAAA
The DNA here is from genome assembly GCF_040869045.1 of Eurosta solidaginis. Lineage (NCBI taxonomy): Eukaryota > Metazoa > Arthropoda > Insecta > Diptera > Tephritidae > Eurosta > Eurosta solidaginis. The sequence goes on along the minus strand of NC_090323.1, from coordinate 200,945,763 downwards.
TTTAAGGCCATATTTTTATTTTGGGTTTTAATGTGATAATTTTATGCTTTTAAAATAATTGAAGTGTGATCAAATACAAAAACTTTTCTGTCATTAATATCGAACCCAAAACTTTTTGCATATAGTCTCAACACTCTTCACGCTGTCGTATTGTTTCCACCAAATTGACCACAATGGCATTTGCCATTAATCCTGCGTCTTCTCCGTCCCTAGAATTCATAACAAATGCTTTTGTTTACGCGTTATTGCCTATTCAACGCCTAAAAGCCGTAAAAACGATCAATTAGTTTACAAGCTTTTGTGGTTATTTAATCCGACTCGCTGACCCAATTTAGTTAGCGTAATTTTTTTTTTTTCTCTTTTACTGTGCTCTCTTCTGCTTTGCCGTTAGTATGACGTTTTAAATTTGAGTAACGTATCAATATTAGGCAATAGCAAATACGAAACGGCTTTAATTGTGTGTTGGTAAAATTGCTGAAATTACATAGAATAATTTGTGAAAAGCTATTTAGTATATTTTTCAATGTTTTGTTATAGCGTAATATTCCTTTGGTCAAGAAATTCATTACCTTTGATATATAAAATTACTAGCAACCGCACCTTGTTTCACACAGGGTGCAATATTTAAAAATGGTAATTTGTTGTTGCATAAAAATAAATATAATTCATAACTTTCCTTTCTATTTTCCTATCCCTTCCTTTCCTTTCCTTTCCTTTCCTCTCCTTACCTTTCCTTTCCTTTCTTTCCTTTCCTTCCTTTTCCTTTTCTTTCGCTTCCTTTAATTTTCTTTCATTTCCTGTCCTTTCGTTCGCTGTCCATCCCTGTAATTTCCTCTCCTCTTATTTGCTTATTATGAAAAGCTCGGCTCAAAAACTTATTTAAATCGTAACAATAAATTATTATTAAAATATTAAACTGCGTGGATGAAAGTTAAGGAAAAATTATCTTAATTAATTATTTTCATTTCCTCACCTTTCCTTTACTTTACTTTGCTTTCTCTTTCTTTGCCTTTTCTTTCGTTTCTTCCTTTCTTTACCTATCCTTTCATTTCCTTTCCTATCCTTTCCTTTCTCGTCCTTTCTTGTCCTCTTTTCTCCTATCCTTTCCTTTTCTTCGTTTCCTTTTCTTTCATTTCCTGGCCTTTCGTTCGCTGTGCGGTCCTCTCTTCTCCCTTCCTTTCCTCAGCTGTAACTTCCTCTCTTCTTCTTTCCTTTCCTTGCCTTTCCTGTCCTTTTCTTTCCTTTCCTTTCCTTTCCGTTCAATTCCTCTTATGTACTTCCCTTTCTGTTCTTTTATTTGTCCTTTCGAAAAATTATTCTGAATAATATAGAAAATCGCAATGTATGGTACTTACCTTTGCAGTAAAATTGATAAAAAAGCTCACTTTTGTTTCGATTTTAAATAAAATAAAATAAAACAAGTAAGGAAGGTTAAGTTCGGGTGTAACCGAACATTACATACTCAGTTGAGAGCTATGGTGACAACATAAGGGAAAATAACCATGTAGGAAAATGAACCGAGGGAAACCCTGGAATGTGTTTGTATGACATGTGTATCAAATGAAAGGCATTAAAGAGTATTTTATGAGGGAGTAGGCCATAGTTTTATAGGTGGACGCCATTTAGGGATATAGCCATAAAGGTGGATCAGGGTTGACTCTAGAATGCGTTTGTACGATATGGGTATCAAATGAAAGGTATTAATGAGTATTTTAAAAGGGCGTGGACCTAAGTTCTATAGATGGACGCCTTTTCGGGATATCGCCGTAAAGATGGACCAGGGGTGACTCTAGAATGCGTTTGTACGATATGGGTATCAAATGAAAGGTGTTAATGAGCATTTTAAAAGGGAGTAATCCTTAGTTCCATAGGTGGACGCCGTTTCGAGATATCGCCATAAAGGTGGACCAGGGGTGACCCTAGAATTTGTTTGCACAATATGGGCATCAAACGAAAGGTGTTAATGAGTATTTTAAAAGGGAGTGAGCCTTAGTTCTATAGGTGGACGCCGTTTCGAGATATCGCCATAAAGGTGGGCCAGGGGTGACTCTAGAATTCGTTTGTGCAATATGGGTATCAAACGAAAGGAGTTAATGAGTATTTTAAGAGGGAGTTGGCCTTAGTTCTATAGGTGGACGCCTTTTCGAGATATCGCCATAAAGATGGACCAGGTGTGACTCTAGAATGCGTTTGTGCAATATGGGTATCAAACGAAAGGAGTTAATGAGTATTTTAAGAGGGAGTTGGCCTTAGTTCTATAGGTGGACGCATTTTCGAGGTATCGCAATAAAGGTGGACCAGGGGTGACTCTAGACTTTGTTTGTACGATATGGGTATCAAATGAAAGGTGTTAATGAGTATTTTTAAAAGGGAGTGGGCCTTCGTTTTATAGGTGTTCGCCTTTTCGAGATATCGCCATAACGGTGGACCAGGGGTGATTTTAGAATTTGTTTGTATGATATGGGTATCAAATGAAAGGTGTTAATGATTATTTTAAAGGGGCGTGGGGCTTAGTTCTATAGGTGGACCCCTTTTCGAGATATCGCCATAAAGGTAGACCAGGGGTGACTCTAGAATTCGTTTGTGCAATATGGGTATCAAACGAAAGGAGTTAATGAGTATTTTAAGAGGGAGTGGGCCTTAGTTCTATAGGTGGGCGCCTTTTCGAGATATCGCCATAAAGATGGACCAGGTGTGACTCTAGAATGCGTTTGTAAGATATGGGTATCAAATGAAAGGTGTTAATGAGTATTTTAAAAGGGAGTAATCCGTAGTTCCATAGGTGTTCGCCTTTTCGAGATATCGCCATAACGGTGGACAAGGGGTGACTTTAGAATTTGTTTGTATGATATGGGTATCAAATGAAAGGTGTTAATGATTATTTTAAAGGAGCGTGGGGCTTAGTTCTATAGGTGGACCCCTTTTCGAGATATCGCCATAAAGGTGGACCAGGGGTGACTCTAGAATTCGTTTATGCAATATGGGTATCAAACGAAAGGAGTTAATGAGTATTTTAAGAGGGAGTGGGCCTTAGTTCTATAGGTGGACGCCTTTTCAGGATATCGACATAAAGATGGACCAGGTGTGACTCTAGAATGCGTTTGTACGATATGGGTATCAAATGAAAGGTGTTAATGATTATTTTAAAAGGGAGTAATCCTTAGTTCCATAGGTGGACGCCGTTTCGAGATATCGCCATAAAGGTGGGCCAGGGGTGACTCTAGAATTCGTTTGTGCAATATGGGTATCAAACGAAAGGAGTTAATGAGTACTTTAAGAGGGAGTGGGCCTTTCTGGACCAGGGATGACTATAGACTTTGTTTGTGCGATATGGGTATCAAATGAAAGGTGTTAATGAGTATTTTTAAAAGGGAGTGGGCCTTCGTTCTATAGGTGTTCGCCTTTTCGAAATATCGCCATAAAGGTGGACCAGGGGTGACTCTATAATGAGTTTGTACGATATGGGTATCAAATTAAAGGTATTAATGAGAGTTTTAAAAGGGAGTGGTGGTAGTTGTATATGTGAAGGCGTTTTCCAGATATCGACCAAAATGTGGACCAGGGTGACCCAGAACATCATCTGTTGGATACCGCTAATTTATTTATATATGTAATACCTGCCAAGATTTTAAGGGTTTTTTATTTCGCCCTGCAGAACTTTTTCATTTTCTTCTACTTAATATGGTAGGTGTCACAACCATTTTATAAAGTTTTTTTTAAAGTTATATTTCGCGTCAATAAAACAATCCAATTACCTTAACATATTTCATCCCTTTTTTCGCATTTGGTATAGAATTATGGCATTTTTTTCATTTTTCGTAATTTTCGATATCGAAAAAGTGGGCGTGGTCATAGTCGGATTTCGTTCATTTTTCATACCAAGATAAAGTGAGTTCAGATAAGTACGTGAACTGAGTTTAGTAAAGATATATCGATTTTTGCTCAAGTTATCGTGTTAACGGCCATGCGGAAGGACAGACGGACGACTGTGTATAAAAACTGGGCGTGACATCAACCGATTTCGCCGATTTTCACAGAAAACTGTTAACGCCATAAAATCTATGCCTCTACCAAATTTCAAAAGGATTGGTTAATTTTTGTTCGACTTATGGCGTTAAAAGTATCCTAGACAAATTAAATGAAAAAGGGCGGAGCCACGCCCATTTTTAAATTTTCTTTTATTTTTGTATTTTGTTGCACCATATCATTACTGGAGTTGAATCTTGACATAATTTACTTATATACTGTAAAGATATTAAATTTTTTGTTAAAATTTTACTTTAAGCGCACATATAGTAATAAGAGTAACGTTCCTGCCAAATTTCATCATGATATCTTCAACGACTGCCAAATTACAGCTTGCAAAATTTTAAATTACCTTCTTTTAAAAGTGGGCGCTGCCACGCCCATTGTCCAAAATTTTACTAATTTTCTATTTTGCGTCATAAGTTCAACTTATCTACCAAGTTTCGTCGCTTTATCTGTCTTTTGTAATGAATTATCGCACTTTTTCGGTTTTTCGAAATTTTCGATATCGAAAAAGTGGGCGTGGTTATAGTCCGATATCGTTCATTTTAAATAGCGATCTGAGATGAGTGCTCAGGAACCTACATACCAAATTTCATCAAGATACCTCAAAATTTACTCAAGTTATCGTGTTAACGGACGGACGGACGGACGGACATGGCTCAATCAAATTTTTTTTCGATCCTGATTATTTTGATATATGGAAGTCTATATCTATCTCGATTCCTTTATATATGTACAACCAACCGTTATCCAATCAAACTTAATATACTCTGTGAGCTCTGCTCAACTGAGTATAATAAATTATTAGCACAGCTTAAACAATTTACGTAAAGATTTTAATAAGAAAATTCATGAAAATTAACTCTTCTCTCTAAAAATGCATACTCATTTAATTTGTCTTTAGGATCGGCATACAAATTAGCATAAAAAATATATTGAAGAATTAAATCTCCTTAGTCCACAAATATTAGCATATACATGCAAAAATACCAAAAAATTAAACCCTTGTTTAAGTATTTTAAGGAAATGTTCAATGTTTTTAACGAAAGAGTATTTTTCAAGAGATGTATGCATTCTTAACCATTTATGTTACATTAACTTGGCAACACGCATAAATATGTATGTACATACATATGCCAAGCTGATATGATATGAAAATATATACATACATCCAAACATATAAATGTACTCCTGAAGTTAAATAACCAGTGTTGCCAGAAAAAAATTTCCTTGTGGCAAAATTTCTTCAAGAAAATCCAAAACCTGTTGCAAAAAGAGCTAAAAGTATAGGTATACTAGCAGACCCGTCAGACGTTGTTCTGCCCAAAATTGTGTCTATCTGCATACATTTTATTAAGATTTTTCCGTCTAACTCTGCCCCCCCCCCCTCCACACTTTTTCTTAATCCTTTTATTCACTCCTCCCTCCGTTTCTTTGCTTCATCTATCTCTATCTTCGTCACACTCTATCTCTTTCTCAGTCTCCTTCCCCCTTTTCTCTTCTCTCAAGTTTTCCCCATTCTTCTTCATCTCTTATTGCCAGACAAATCGAATAGGACGTATGTAAATAGTTATGCGGGTATAATAAATTCATGTCTTTATTTCGGCTTCGCATGCATATTTATCAGGTTTGCAGGTTGATGCGACTAAATCGAATATCACAATGAAAATTACTTTAAAGCTCCCAGCAACAGCTTTCATTTGATATCCATATTACACACAATCTAGGGGTATCCGGGTCCAGGTTTTGGCCTATATCTTGAGACCCTAGTCACCAAGTGGTACAAAAATTACTCTGTACTAAAGCACTCATCAACAGATTCAATTTGACACCAATAATGTAAAAACACATCCTAGTGTTACCCTGATCCACGTTTTGGCCTATGTCTCGAGACACTTCACAAATAGGTATAAAAACTACCCTGTATTAAAGCACTCATCAACAGCTTTAATTTGTTATACATATCCTATAAACACATTCTAGGGGTACCCGCGTTCACGTTTTCGCTTATATCTCGAGACCCTAGTCACCCGCGGGTACGAAAAATACCCCGTATCAAAGTACTCATATACAGCTTCCATTTGATACCCATATTGTACAAACATATCCCAGGAGTACCCAGGTCCACGTTTTGATCTCAAGAACCTAGCCAGAACGGGATAAAAATTATCCTATGCCTGTCTCCTGTTTCTAAGCTACCCCTCCACCAATTTTCAGCGAAATATGTTCATCCGTTCCTTTCTCTTCAATCACTCTTTATCTATTAAAAAAAAGGGCATCAAAATTCGTTGCGTATTTTTAAAGGTTTAAGCATTCAAAGGGACATAGGGACCGAAAAAGCGACTTTGTTTCATACTATGTAGTGATGTACATCCAGACATACCTATAAACCTTCGCCCGAAATTAAATAACGCAGCGAATGCTATATATGTACGTGTGTGTCGCATCGTGCCTCACTCAAACCAATTTCCGCGCACAGTTGACAGCGAAGAACCACACGCACTGCATTTTTTGTTAATGTTACTTTTGTTTAAACAATTTGGCTGATATAAGAAAGGAATGAAGTACCTTTTTTTTTTTTGATGCAGAACGAAGGTAAATATTTCAAAGTTTTACTGCAAAGTAGAATTTTTTAAATCCATCCATCCGAAGGTAAATATTTCAAAGTTTTACTGCAAAGTAGAATTTTTAAATCCATCCATCCGTTTATGAGTTACAGCTGTGTAAAAAAAATTTGAATTTTACTACATTTTGGCAATTTGCCACGCCCCTATAATATATACCTTCAAATTAATATGAAAACATCAATCTCACGTAGCTAAGCTTTCAAATGCAAAAAGGGTTTAAAATCGGAGCATTCTGTATGAAGTGATGCGCGTATAATGGCATTTAGCGACTTTATTTTATCAGACTTATAGAAGATCCACATATGGCACTCTTAATATTATGCACCTATCTATTTGATTACGGCTAGTACTTCCGCCCGAAAACGCTACAGTAATCTCGCACCTAGTAGGATCTGTTTATTTCCGGATCAATCATTAAAATGCAATGGTATATTAAGTTAGACACGAATCTCAAAAATATATGTACTTAAAAGAGAAGAGATAAACCCACCAGTAAGTATACCGAATTCACCAGGACGATCTGAGTAGATTTAGCCATGTCCATCTGTCTGTTCGATCGGAAACTAGTCCCTCAATTTTTGAGATATTTTGGTGAAATCAGCGGGTCTCTTTTGTAGCCGGATTAGACATTTGTCGGAATCGACGGGATCGGACCACAATATCATGTATTCCCGATTCAACCAATTTTGCGGAAAAGAGGTTTTTTTGAAGTATCTTCCTCAATTCATCAGTTTGAAGCTTCAAATATTACCAAGTGCTTTCCTATATTGCACATATTATTGTCTGCAAAACACGAGTGTCATATTTGTCCGTGCCTAACGGATTGGCGGACTTCGATACAATTGTGATGGGGATGCAAATGTAGGGTATATTATTGGACTATTTGGAGACTATTCTAAGACTGTTTTTCGGAGAAATTTCAGAACCACTTCTGCATTATTTTCGGAATCATTTCGAGACTATTTGAGAACCAATCTTAAAGAATTTCAGGATCACTTATGGATTATTTTAAGTATCGTTTCGGAGCCCTAAAACATTTCCCGAATATTTGGAGGGCATTTAAGGACAATTATAGGATCACTTCGGGACTATTTCTCATCATTTCACCACCACAGTTACTTCGAAATTGTTCTCTGTACATTTATGGAATAGTTACGGATGAAGGCGCATCCACCATCAAACTTGTTTGAGTCTCAGTATGGTATTACAGTCTCGATGTGATTATGGAAATTATCCAGAAATTATCACTAAATTTCCATGAAAAATTGTTTTGAAATGATCGAAACGAGGAGACCATTTATTATATTTCTAATTTTATGCTCAAATTTGTGGGCGTCGAAATTTGAAATTCGCTTGCGCTGTTCAAGTGGAACTGGCTTAGTAAAAAGGAAAAAAAAAAAATTGACAATCCGTAGAGTTTACCAATTTTTCGCTCCTGCAAAGAGACCACGAGTTAAGATATTTACGAATCTACAGAGACGATTTAAATACTTTTGTAATGCTTTATAATGCTTTTTGTAGCCAAATCTTATTCACTTTTCCTCATGCACTCTGGTGAAACATCCTCTTTGCAACTTCAATGTGGCTTTTTAAATTTTTAAAAATTATTACTTACTTACAGTATAATTTTAGCAAACAAATACGTGCCCTCTCCATGACCGGTTGATCTAAATTTATTGCTTCGAAAAAAACTTTCATACCCACACTAGCGCACCATAACTTGTGGTAACACCCAATGGCATCGTTTCAGTCATTTTTTTTTTTTCGATTTTCTATCATATATGAAGTCACGTCACGCATTGCATGTTCCCAATTTGTACTTTTCCCATTTGCCTCTCCGCTGCGTATGCCCTAAGCTAATGTTGTATGCACTGGTCAAGCTTCAAAGTCGCTTTTTCCCTTTTTTTATTCATATATGAACTTTAATAATTCTAGTTGTACTACGCTTGGTCACTTTCTGACGTTCAAAGTATGTTTGGATTTACCAAAAAGTAGATCCTTTCAGCTTTAATGGTGCTGTTCACAGTGTTTCGGGCAATTTGTGCTGCGAAAAGTTTCACCATGCAATACACAGCACTTCAGTTTTTTTTTTTTATATTAAAAATTCATGAGCACACTAGCCATATTTGTTGTTGTAATGTGTGAGAAAATAGTGTAAAAAGTAACCGCTGAACAAAGCTTGGCACTCACATAAAAGTATATAGTAACAAGCCAAAAACAAGGCTAAGCCAAATTGAATATACCCAACTGTGAGTCTTGCCAAAGCCGCCGTGGTGTGGCAGTAGCGTATTCGCCTACCACACTAACAAGACTCGCCACGAGTAGGAGAGGCTGAGAATTGCATGGTAGAAGCTATAAAATGCGCTGTCAACTCCTTGAATCCCTTTGAAAATGGTAAAACGACTACAACAAAGCATCTAGATCTACGTATTCCAAAACGCTGTACAAGAATTCTACTAAGCAGCTTAGGACATGGAAATCTGAATGCGCAGTACTATGTACTCCGCGGTGCAGTTTACTTGATAAAGTGTGAAAATTGGCGTTCGATAAAGTGACGTTCAACTTAGAAATTATGCTTAATTTAATACATATAACTACACCATGGCGGCCGCGGTGGTGTGATGGTAGCGTGCTCCGTCGACCACACCGAAGATCCTGGGTTCACACCTGGGAAAAGCACCATCAAAAAACTTTACAAACAAGTTTTTTCAATTAGAAGAAAATTTTTCTAAGCGGGGTCGCCCGCTGAAGTGTTATCGATGTTGATGGTCCTTTGCCGGATATAGATCCGGTACGTTCCGGTAACAAAACACCATTGAGGTACTAGGCCGACCATCTCGGGAACGATTTATATGACCACATTAATACTCCTAGGCCATACCCCACCCCCTAGCTCCATAAGGAAATTGGGGTCGCTAGAGCCTCGGCTGTCAATGAAACAGCATTTGCCACGGATAGGTGAGGTTGACAATTGGGTTGGAGAAGCTATATATTGCGCTGGCAACCCCTTGATAGGGTTGCGCTACACAATCCCTTGAATCAATTTCGCATTTTAGTCGCCTCTTACGACATGCATACCTACCGCGGGTATATTCTAGAACCCTTAACCCGTTGGTGGAAGCAATGCCATTAGAGACGTTTTCCAATATAACGAGGAAGAAAAAAGTCGCAATGTAAAATGTGCAAAAGTAAATTGGCGGGCCAATATTGGACAAATTTAAAACGCCACATAATAAAGAAGCACGGAAGATTTCTAGATGGTTTCAGGTCTAATTTCGAAAATAGCGAACCACCAAAAAAGAAAATTAAAATTCCATGTTCTATACAACCAGAGTCCTTTAAGAATGCATTAGTAAAAATTGTAACAAAAGATGGGCGGTCGTTGTCGCAATTGGACAGGAGATAGTGGTTCCCATCTTCAAAGCCCATAATATGAATATAATCAACTCCCATTATGTTATATAGTTAACGAGTAATCCAGCTGTAGAAATAAAAAAACGAAATAAAAATGTCAGGTCAGGTCAGGTTGGGTGGTAGCTTCCCTGATGAGAGGAAGCTCACTTGGACAACATGACGGTCCGTTGTGATACCACATATAATAAACTAAACTAACGGTGACGTAGATATAACTACTTAGAGAATCGTTGGGTAGCAACGATAAAGTTCCGAATGATCCCGATCTCAACCTTGGATAGCTCCTCGGGAGATCCAAGTGAGTCACGACCAAAATACTTTCGCCTAGTTCTGGCAAAAGCTGGGCAGTCAAGCATAAAGTGATTTGGTGATTCCACCTCATCATCCTCCATACAGCTGCAGCAGGATGGAGTTTCCAATATATTGAGACGTACCGCATGGATACCCATGGGACAGTGCCCTGTCAAAACCCCAATGACCATTGATAGGTGAGCCTTAGTGAACCCAATTATTTCAGCAGACCTCCTGCCATCCACTTTCGGCCAGAAAGATCTTGATATCCTACAAGACGTAGTGTCCGCCCAACGTTTGCTGAGCTGACTCGAGGCCCAGCTATGGAAGAGCAATCCACAGGTGGCTAGCGGAATCCCGAAATCCCTACAGCCATCTTCATCCGGTTCAGTTGTACCGATTCGGGCTAAGAGATCCGCTTGACAGTTACCCGGAATATCACTATGGCCCGGGACCCAGATAATCTTAATTGTAAAATAATTCGATGCAATCGCAAGTGTGGTCAGGCACTCCCAGACCACCCTCGATCGCACTGTAGTTGAGCTCAAGGCCTTTATAGCCGCTTGGCTATCAGAGTAGATGTTAAATTCCCTAACCGTAGTAGCGCTGGATAGCATTTCATCCACCGCATCCTTAATCGCAGCAACTTCCGCTTGGAATACACTGCAGTGATCAGCCAACTTAAACTTGCGGCTTACATTTAGCTCTTGACAAAAGACCCCCCCGCCAACCTTTACGTCCAACTTCGACCCATCCGTGAACAAGTTAACCGGTCCCATGCCCCAGATAATTCCTCTTCTCCACTCCTCCCTCGGGGGAATGACTGGGGTGAAGGTTGTATAGGGAGCGGCCACCGGCATGCAATAGTCCGTCCTGTCCGGGATAAAGTCGAAACTAGTAAGAAGGCTAGAGTGTCCGAAATCAGAAAGCATATAACCCATATCACGAAGCCTGACCAACGACCGGGCCGCGGCTGCCTTTCCCGCAATATCTACTGGATGTATATTCAGCATGACATTCAGTGCCAAGGTAGGTGTTGTTCTCATAGCGCCACTGATGCCGATAAGCGCCGTCCGTTGCACTGACACTAGCATTTTGGAGGTGCTCGCCGTGTCCAGTGCTTTCCACCAGACCAGCACCCCATATAGCAGAATCGGTTTGACAACCATCTCATAAAGCCAGTGTACTACTCCTGGCGAGAGCCCCCATCTCTTTCCGATAGCCCCCCTGCAGCAGTACAAGGCAACCGCGGCCTTCCTGGCCCTATCTTCCACATTGGGCCTCCAGGACAGCTTCTTGTCCAGAACAATTCCCAAATATTTAACCCTGTCAGTAAGTACCAACGGTACCCCTCCAATCGAAGGAGTTCTGAAGTCGGGTATCTTATATCTCCTTGTAAAAAGAACCAATTCTGTTTTTCCCGGGTTGACCGCCACTCCACATGATTCAGCCCACCTAGCCACAGTATCCAGGTATCCCTGCAGAACATCGCGCAGGGTGCCCAGAAATTTGCCCCTGACTAGGATAGCGAGGTCATCTGCATAGGCAACCACCCGACAGCCATTGGCTTCCAGCTCCACAAGAAGCTCGTTGACTACCACAACCCAGAGCAGAGGAGATAGGACACCTCCCTGTGGCGTGCCCCTGCACACCTTCCTCCTTATTATGGCTCCTCCCCACTCCGCTGCGACAATTCTGCCGCATAGAAGTTTGCTAATAAATTCAACCAGAGCCGCTTCGACTCCTAAACCCACCAGAGCTCTTTCGATTGCCCCCGGTAGAACATTGTTAAAAGCCCCCTCGATGTCTAGAAAGGCACCCAGAGCATATTCTTTATGTTCTAGAGACCCCTCTATTTGCTTTACAATCGAATGGAGAGCCGTTTCCGTCGATCTGCCTTTGCAGTACGCATGCTGTGAAGCCGACAGTAACCCCCCAGGTATCCTTTCTCGTAGGTACAGGTCAATCAGCCGCTCAAGCGTCTTAAGAAGAAACGACGAGAGACTGATTGGCCTGAAATCCTTAGGTGTTACATGAGAGCCCCTGCCGGCCTTCGGAATGAAGATGACCCTAACCGTGTGCCACGACCTAGGGATATAGTTAAGCCTGAGGCAGTTAGTGTAGATGATGGCCAACCAGCGGCAGGAAATCCCTAAAGACCTTTGAAGTTGCGCAGGAATGATGCCATCCGGACCAGGTGACTTATAGGGCTTGAACGAATTTATAGCCCAGGATATTTGACTTTCCCGTAGTGGGATGGCAGGCATTTCTGCATGGCCAGCAACCGCCGACCACGCAAGCGAAGATCCCTGCGCAACTGGGACATCGGGAAAATGATTGTCCAGTAAAAGTCTCAGGGACTCCTCGCTACTCATCGACCAGTCCCCACCATCATCTCTCAGATACCCCCGAGGGGCGGGATTCCTAGAGAGTATTTTTCTAAGCCTCGCGGATTCATTGCAGCCCTCCACGTTTTCACAGAAGCTTCGCCATGAATCCCGCTTGGCTAACCTTATTTCATATTTATAAATCCCCAGACTCACCTTATAGAGCTCCCAGTCCGAGGGTAGTCTACTCCTCCTGGCTCTATTAAAGAGCCGCCTACTGGACGCTCTTAGGTCGTCAAGGGAATCAGACCACCAGGGCGGCTTGCCCTTCCCCCTGTAAGTTTTCAGTGGGCAGGACTGTTGAAAGGCGCTATTGCCTGCCAAGGTGAAGTTTTCCACCAGATCGTCTATTTCAGATTCGGACAGGTCCGAACCAGCGATAGGCGCCTCAGGCAATAGCTCTCCCAACTTCCTACAATACAAGTCCCAGTTGGTACTTTTAGGGTTCCTAAAAGATATTTTACCGGGACGTTCTTCATTCACCGAGAACTGAATATATCGGTGATCAGAGAAAGAGTGCTCGTTGAGAACCCTCCATCCAGATATCCGATCTTCCAGTTCTCTGCTAACCAGGGTGAGGTCCAAGACCTCCTCCCTTACCGCAGTAATAAAAGTCGAGTCATTCCCCCTATTACATATACAAAGTCCCTCATCTACAATAAAAGTAAATAAAGACTCACCTCTGGTGTTCGTATCCGAGCTCCCCCATATGCTATGGTGTGCATTAGCATCGGCACCTATGATTACGCCAACACCTCTCCGCCTTGCTTCAGCGGTGATTTCGCCCAGTATCACAGGCGGTGGTCCCGTTACGTCCCCATGGGGCATATACGCTGAGACCACCCACAATTCGCTACTGCCTCGCTCGAGGCAGACCGTGGTTACGTCAGCATTGCTGAAATTAGAGAGAATAAAAGCTTTAAATTCCTTTTTAATAAGCACACAGGATCTAGGCCTACCTGCCTCCCCATGCACCAAGGTGTTGAATTTTCCCGTCCTTAATCCAGAAATTTTTCCGCCGTTACTACTCAGCCACGGCTCCTGGACAAGGACAATATCCACTCCGCCTTTCTCAAGACAGAGCAACAAGTTTGCGGAAGCCGCCTTAGAATGCTGAAGATTGATTTGACGGATTTCCATCAACACCACTCTTCTTCTTCTGCACCCCATCCTTGGCGGCTTCGCCCTCGGAGACTAGGAGGTCCTCCTCCTCCCCCAACAGACGACTTACACTGATGACGGATCCCGCCATCGATGATTCGCCCTCGGAGGCCAGGAGCTCCTCCTCGGCCCTATCATCCAGACGACTAGCACTGATGACAGATCCCGCTATTGACGGGACGTCAACAGTGCTTTCGCTGTCCAAATTAGCGGAGTCAGCATCCACAACCATGGGTACTGGCTCCCCTGCGGACGCCTCCACCTCCCGAACAGTTTCTGTGGGAGAGGAACCATCCCCCCTGGAATCGGCGTGGTAGATTTTAAGAACCACACGCTCGAGGCCATAGGAGATAACTCCCCTCGTGTCAGAGAGAGGACCGGTGGACTCTGCGTTTAGCAGAATCAGCACTTGCCGACGTGGCCCAACAGCCTCCTCTACTCTGAGAACCCTCCAGTTATGCGTCGGAAGGTTCGGGTTGCAGTAACGCATTAGTTCGAGTATTTTCTGCGGCTGAGATGGCCCGGCAGGCAACCACACCCGAGCCCTCGGTCGAAGGGGGAGATCCCTCCGTTCCACGGCCTCGAGTCTGGCCCCCCTCCAGACCTCCCCTACCAAAGAAATTATTTTCTTAAAGATACAGGCCGACCGCTCGTCAGCACAAGTAATCAGTCTAAAACCATGATACCACCCCGAGTATTCGAAGCATGGCCGCGTACCTGGGCTCTCCATAACAGCGGTCATATAGGCCGCTGATATGGCGCTGGCGACCCACGGCCACTCCTCTCGGGAGATGGCACCATCCTCCCTACTCCTATCCAGGACCCCGAGGGTGATGGAGCCTGCACGTTTAGCGATTTCGCTAAACGAAATTGCGTCCCCACCTCCTCGGGCCCTTTTTGTCGTTGAGGCATTCCGCTCATCCGACCTTTGCCGCTTCATAGCCCCCAAACCCTGCTGCTCACCCGCATCGTTCGACACCGGTGTGTGGTCGTCGCAAGCTACGACGCTCCTGGCCCACTCCAGCGTCCGGGAATGCTTCTCAGACATCTGAGCTGCATCCCTTCCGCCGTAGCGCTCCAAGATCTTCTCAGCTAAGCGCCGATCACCCAGAGCTTTCCTACGCGGCGTCGATCGCCTACCTTTCCCGGCAGGCTTCGACCCCAGGGCTCCCGTTGGGAAAGCTCCTCGCGACAGGGCTTCCTTACTAGTACTGGGCTGTTCCGTCGCATTCGTCGGACCTCTGCCTTTCCCTGTCACAGCCCCATATGGGCCTACATTGGGTGTCGGTTTCGACACCCCTCCACTAACCGAACTACCCGTACCTACGGGGTTTGAAACCAAACCCCTGCGCTGATCCGTCTGATCAGCCCTTTTGACCCGCCGGGAGCTTTCCCGGCTGGCGGCGACCTGCTTCGGAGCACTCTCCGCACCTGTCGCGTCCCCCGCACCATGACGACTTTCGCCGTCACTCCTACCCTCCTTTTTCTTCGTCTTCGTGTCCATTCTAAGAAGTCCCCCCTCAAGGCCGCTATCCGGAGCCGATTGTGTAGTCGCCCTTCAACGGTCCCGTGGTTATCTATGCTGCGCAGGGAGGCCACGCGAGGGTTGACGCATTACCTTATGAGTAATGCGTTCAGAGCCAGACCGGACGCAAAGCGGGAAAATCTTCAACCGCACCTACACCACCAACTTAACGGCGACGGAGCCGGAACGTACCTTGAGGCCCGCCACGGTTTTGACGGGACGTGGGCAGGTGCAGCATTAGCCTACCAGCCATTTCGATAGGGTTTCACCCCGACCTACTAAGGTGGCAGAATACTGCACCTACCAGCCCAAAGTCATCAATTCCTATCCATAGTCAAAATCAAGTCCCTAACAATCCGGTTCGTCACCATTGAGTACCGATCTTGACCCTTAACAGGGTCCTCCCTCCCCTGAGCTCGGCACACTGACTCAGGGGTGCGGGTTTTATCGAGTTGTCCTCTCTAGATCCGCCATTATCAGTAGAAGCAGGGGCACCTCGTGCAGGACGTGACAACCAATCACGTGTGACAATTCGTCACTATGGCCGGTCTAAGACTGATACCAGTCCCTGATCCAGAGCCTGGAACCACGTATGATATCCAAGCCAAGTATCTTAACCCCCAAATAAAAATGTGGTTGGAAAAAAATTTGTGTCAATTAAAATTGATGCCGCTACTCGGCTTGACCGCTCAATATTAGGAATTAACCTACAGCATATTTTAATTCAAAATCCAAATTAGTAGTAGTTGTATAAACTCTCGGAATGAGATCATTGTCACACCCACACACTGGGGACAAAATAAAAAGGACGATATTGGAAACTCTTGAGGAATATGATATTAGGCTGGATCAAATTTATAGGCATTGTATACATCAGGGCGTTAAAAAAAATTGCTAAAATATGCCTCTCTACCAGGAGCTCATAAACGTTCACCAAAGCTCGAAACTCAGTACCTTTTTGGATGAGATGGCTCAAAATATAGTAGCTGTAGTTCCTAATCTTGAAGTTTCCAAACTTAATAATATGTTTGCTGAAATCGACAATTTAGAAAGCCTTCAAACACGCTTGGCGGTATATGAAGACATTTCTACTTATTATCAAAATATTCGCTTTATATCTCCTGTTCTGTTTGAATTAGCCTTAGTCAGTCATGGTGTCCCTGATACGCAAGTATCAGTAGAAAGATCATTTTCTTCTTTGAATTTCATTTTGGATGGAAGGAGGTACAACTTAGCGAAAACTATTACTTGTAAAGCTTAACGCATAAGTACTTGTTCACTTTATTATGTTCAAAAATTTAATTTTTGTGTTGCTGAAAGACAAACCAGGTTTAAAAATCACCTTTTTTTGTTGATTTAGGGGTTTTTGTTTTACATTTTATAGTTTTTTTCATTGAAATACAAAAAAAATAATATTTTTTAACAATTATTTTCAATCTCTGCTGGAAGAGCATAGTCAATGTGCGTAATTCTCCCTTAAGCCTTTGGGAATGAAGTCGCCTTTCACTTCGTCTTTACTGAAACCTCATTAGATTTGGAATGATTTTTAGGACGCTTCCCAGTCCTGATGGAGGTGGTGGTGTTGGTCAGCGTGATTCAGACTCAGAATTTTCTAGGTGATAAGGCTCGGCAAAGCCTATCTACGCGCAGCCTATATCTGGTTCCTAGTGGATTTACAAGGTTCGAAGGCGCAATGACAACGCCCAATCACGCTGGACACAATTTTGCTGGATATTGATCCAATATGTTTTTGGTCTGTTAACCCTTCGCTATCATCTTATTATAGAAATGTCAATAGTACATCTTTTCTCGGTGTTTTGGTGCATTCAGCATGATATTTCGCCAGGTCTTGAAACCTAACCTTGGTCGTCAGATTTTCTGGTAGAATTTTCGAGCACTCTTTCTGTTAGCCAGCACCTAAGTACCTCTTTTTCCTTTTCTTGGCACTATACTTCTCATATATATGACGAGATGTTGCTACTTCATGGTCCTGCTATCAACTGTTAATGCTGGTCAAACTCTCAACTTGCAATAAAACTCAGATAAACTGTTCCCAGCGACGACCTCAGAGCGACATACGATTCTGTCGTGTAGATAGTTTAGAGCTCGTTCTAAAGCTCTGTTGCGGAAGTAATTGCCTCTTCGCTGTTTGGACTAAGAGTACTTTTCAGAAAGCCCATTACCCATTATAATAAAGCTGTCAGTGTATTATCATCACTGATTGCAATAAAAGCCATTCTCCATATGCAAGTGTACCGTCGCGAAAACCTTCGAAAACTTTATCCCTGGTATCAATGTATCACTCCTAATGCGCTTCATATGCCTGCGAAATTTGTGTCTTAAAGCGAAAATAGTTTATGAAATTTTAGACATCTTTTTAAATGCCAGAAAACTTTCCGCTACGAAAGTAGAATGAACGCATATCATGTCTATAACTGTAACAATGTTGGATATTCGAGGTGCTCACTTTTGCCTTTTGTTGTGAGCACCGGTGATGGTGCTGGAAGCTAAGGTGTTGATATATATTTTGCAAGCTTAAGTGTAATGGCTTGCATGAATTATAATACTACTGGGTATACAATGGAATATGTGTGGTTCTATTTTGTTTATTGTTAATAAACGCACGAAAAGTTTGTTAAAAATTTCCATGGCTTATACTAATTCAAGGAAGCGTACATACACACTGTACTTAGATGAGTTTGCAATATCCGTTTATGAGTATTTTATGTATATTTGTATGCACTAGCACAATTTGCACAATATTTATTTGCATGTATATATGTGTGTGTGTACGTGTGCTCATATTATATAAAGTTAATAATTAAGTTTCCAAAGCGGATTATTTAAATTTCAACAAAATATCCTTATCCGATTATCATTCAATTTATTACATATTCTAATTCACGCCATAAGCCCACACCACATGCAATGACTCAACCTTATCCTATCTATTCATCGGATGGGTACACGAATAAGAAGCATTGCATACATACATATATAAACACAGATTTACTATACCTGCAACAGAAGTAATAACAAACAAATTAAATGCTTTTTTTATTATCGTGAAAGCTTTGGTAATCTTTTTAACGCGCCTAGAAAAGCTTCTCTTGTATGTTTGTATGTCCCAGTTACATATGATGAATTTCATATCAAAGGCTGAAAAAAACGTACATTTTGAAACCGACCCCCTCAGAATTTGATGAAATTTTCCATGGGGTTACATCTTACCATTTTCGAAAAATTGTGGGCGTGGCAAGGTATCGAAATATCCGAAAATATTAGAAAAATGACGATAATAGGTACTTTTAAAGTGTGATTACTACGGAATGGCTTTACCGATTTCATACCATTAGAAAGGTATTGAAATAAGCTTTCAAAAAAATACACTGTAAAAATTTTTTAGTACACTGAAAAAAAAATTTTTTTTTTAAATAAAATTTAAAACTGAAAAAACACTTCAAAGATCAAGCGATTTTGAAAAATAAAATTTTATTTTAGAAAGGTCTATTGAATATATATAACATAACTGAAAACTAAAATGGGATTTTTTTTTTTTATTTTTTTTAAGTAAATGCATCTCTGGTTACTTTCTCATATTTTGATATCACGCGTAAACTAATCAACCGATTTCAAAAATTTTTATACCGTTAGAAAGGTATTAAAATCACCTTTGAAAAAATACACTGTAAAAAATGTTTATTCCAGTGGGGTGCACCCCAGCTAACATCAAAACAACGGCTCGAATACTTCACGTACAAGGAAAAGGTCGGCGACTCAATGTACTTGAGAACATGGAGATATACAAGTTAAAAACATTTGACGACAGGATAATAAACGAACTAACCAACACTATCTCTGACGAAATATTTGAACCCTTAAAACTAGTTTACAAAAAACAGCACAAGCCAGAAGGTACAGCAACCAAACACGTAACAATGAACAAGCAAAAACGAAAAATTTACCAAACGGCAAAAATCACCGATTTCTACCTACCTCAGCCTACCGCTTAGCTAACAAGCGGTATGTCTAGATACCTACAAAAACAACCCTTGGAAAAGGTAACAATTCGGACGTATCAATACCGCACACACACACACGCATATTAACGTTACCTACCACGGACACATAGATTGACATTACCTGCCACAGCACCCATGGACTATAAAAAACAACACAACGGATAGACACAGACCAGAACGAAGCTAGGCATTGATATGGAATCAACTAATAAATACAGATGTGTGTAGATATCAAGAAAATGTTCCTCGCAACTTCGAAACATTAGCTTAAACGAAGCAGCGCTGATATCTGAGCATTTTCCAGCAGTCTCCGACATTCATCGTTGCCGTATTTGCGAAAGTTGTCGCTTTAAACTTAAGGATGCTACCAAGATTGCTGATAATCAGCGTTCTACTGAAACGGAAAGTGAAGAGGTACAAGAAATCTTGACTAGCGGTGAATTGTATCAAGAATATAAGGAAGTTCCAACATGCAGCAGCTATACTAAATCACTCGAACGCAACGAACTCGTCGACAATATAAATAAGCATGTTATTCCTCATCTTGGAAGCCATCCATCGCCAATGAAGCGCAAATATTTAGAAAGGGATTCATACTGCAAAAAAAAACAGCAAATTGCGCAAAGTATTTCGGATTCACTTGGAGGTGGTTCACTGTCAACTTTATCAGAAAACCTAAAGAAGATCAAAGCTTACTACGAACAAATTTTGGAGAACATGAAATATCAAATCGAAAACTGCTCAAATAATTTGGATAAGCAAAAAATATTATCTCTATTACCAAACACCATGACAACTAAGGAAATTAAAGACATTTTTGGGCATGATTTATCTTACGAATTGATAAAAATTAGCAAAGATATACAAAAAAATAAAACAAAGTTTTCGGACGTCAAACGCTCTAGCATGGACAGGCGTAGTTTACCTGAACAAACTAGTAAGTAAGCAAATATTCCGAAAGCCAGCAGTATGAGCTGCGCAAAGTTGTATATTAAATCTAAATAAATAAAAATAAAAAATTTACTTTATCAAGTGTATGTCTATTTATTGTGCGTGTCTGAAAAATTTGATAATACGATTCTTGTTCGAATCTATTAGAATACTTAGTCATAGTATCTGTATCTGTATAACTTCCAAAGTATAGCTAGGTACCATTTTTGTCACACAATAATAGCAAAATAAAAAAAAAAGTTAACGAGAGATGGTTTTACTTATAAATTTTTTTAAAAGAAAAAAAAAAAAAAACACCATTCTAATTTTTATATTAAATCGACCATTCTAAAAAAAATTTTTTTTAAATCGCTTGGTCTTTGAAGTGTTTTCCCAGTTTGAAAAAAAAAATGTAGACAAAAATTAAAAAAAAATTTTTTTTCAGTGTAATATAGAATATTTACAGTATATGTTTTCAAAGGTTATTTTAATACCTTTCTAACGGTATAAAAATTTTCCAAATTGGTTGATTAATTTACCCGTGATATCCAAATATGAGAAAGTAACCAAGAGATGCATTTAATTAAAAAAAAATTAAAAAAGAAAAAAAAACCCCATTTTAGTTTTCAGATATGTTATATATATTAAATAGCCCTTCCTAAAATAAAATTTTATTTTTCAAAATCGCTTGATCTTTGAAGTGTTTTTTCAGTTTTAAATTTTATTTCAAAAAAAAATTTTTTTTTCAGTATACTAAAAATTTTTACAGTGTATTTTTTTGAAAGCTTATTTCAATACCTTTCTAATGGTATGAAGATCTTTGAAATCGGTAAAGCCATTCCGTAGTAATCACACTTTAAAAGTACCGATTATCGTCATTTCTCTAATATTTTCGGATATTTCGATAGCTCAATATTGCTTATACGCCTATTCCAGCAATTCAGTATCGTAGCTGTGAAGTTGGCTTCGCTTTAAGCCTACTCCCTGTAGCGAATCGCACTACTAGAACCATTGACAATTAACTAATTATACTCAGCAGAGCAGAGCTCACAGAGTATATTAATTTTGTTCGCATAACGGTAATCCGTAACGGCATAAACAATTGAGATAGATATAGACCTCTATATATCAAAATGATCTGGGCGAAAAAAGAAATTCATTTAGCCATGTCCGTCCGTCCGTCCATCCGTCCGTAAACATGATAACTTGAGTAAATTTTGAGTTATCTTGATGTAATTTGGTTCGCTATTTAAAATGAACGAAATCGGACAACAACCACGCCCATTTTTCGATATCGAAAATTTCGAAAAACCGAAAAAGTGCGGATAAAGCGATGAAACTAGGTGCATCGACCTTATAACACAAAATTGAAAATTAGTACAATTTCGGACAATGGGCGTGGCACCGCCCATTTTTAAATGAAGGTAATTTAAAAGTTTTGCAAGCTGTAATTTCGCAGTCGCTGAAGACATCACGATGACATTTGGCATGCACTTTACTCTTATTACTATATGTGTGCTAAATAAAAATTAACAAAATCGGATGACGAACCCGCCCACTTAAAAAAAAAATTTTTTTTTAAGTCAAATTTTAACAAAAAATGTAATATATTTACAGTATATAAGTAAACTATGTCAACATTCAACTCCAGTAATGATATGGTGCAACAAAATACAAAAATAAAAGAAAATTTCAAAATGGGCGTGGCTCCGCCCTTTTTCATTTAATTCGTCTATAATACTTTTAAGGCCATAAGTCGAACAAAAATTTACCAATCCGTGTGAAATTTGGTAGGTGCGTAGATCCTATGACGATAACTATTTTCTGTGAAAATGGGCGAAATCGGTTGAAGCAACGCAGTTTTTATACACAGTCGACCGTCTGTTCTTCCCCTCGGCCGTTAACAAGATAAATTGAGCAAAAATCCATATGTCTTTACTAAACTTAGTGCACGTACTTATCTGAACTCACTTTATCTTGGTATAAAAAATAGCCGAAATCCGACTATGACCACGCCCACTTTTTCGATATCGAAAATTACGAAAAATACAAAAATGCCATAATTCTGTACCAAATAAGAAAAAAGAGATGAAACACGGTAGTTGGATTGGTTTATTGACGCCAAATATAACTTTAGAAAAAACTTTGTAAAATGGGTGTGACACCTACCATATTAAGTAGAAGAAAATGAAAAAGTTCTGCAGGACGAAATCAAAAGCCCTTGGAATCTTGGCAGGAATACTGTTCGTGGTATGACATATATAACTAAATTAGCGGTACCCGACAGATGATGTTCTGGGTCATCCTGATCCACATTTTGGTCGATATCTCGAAAACGCCTTCATTAATACAACTAAGGGCCACTCCCTTTTAAAATCCTCATTAATACCTTTAATTTGATACTCATATCGTACAAACACATTTTAGAATCACCCCTGGTCCACCTGTATGGCGATATCTCGAAAAGGCGTCCACCTGTGGAACTAAGGATCACTCCCTCTTAAAATACTCTTTAATACCTTCCATTTGAAACCAGTTTCATACAAACACGTTCCAGGGTTACCCTAGGTTCATTTTGCTAAATGGTGATTTTCCCTTATTTTGTCTCCGAAGCTCTCAGCTGAGTATGTAATGTTCGGTTACACCCGAACTTAGCCTTCCTTACTTGTTTTAATTTTATCCACTCGCAGTGTTTTCAACTGACATATTTAACATTGTTATGTCCTACGAAATGGCTAATTGTGAAATTGGCCGTGCCTTTGATATATATTTTTACCGGCCAATAAATAACTCAATTTTGATTAACTAATTTTAATACATAGAGCTCAGACTTTCAATTTGCGTACCTGTCTCCTACTTGCTTTGAAGGGCGTTGTTATACCCTCCAGGGGGCACTACCTCAATAATCATGTGAAAGAATAAAGATGGCGAAGATATACTCTGCTGTCGCTTACAAACCAGGAAGCTTTCTAAGCTGTCCTGTACAGCTAATTTCGCGGGCAGTGATAATAAGTCAAGGATTAAACGTGAACGCTATTTGTGGTGATATTGCCCGTAGAATTGTGATTTGTGAGTGATTGTCTTCACGCACATAAGGAGCCATAGCAAAGTAATTAGGAAGCCCAAGTGGTTGCCTAAGGCACTCTTTGAGCATACTTGAAAATTGTTGTTTCAGTTAATGAGGATTCTGATAGTTTTCTAACCTATATGACGACTGAAGGCATTATCAAATGCTTAACTTTACTGGAGTAGGACAGGTTAATATTGCTTTCCTGTTGAACTGCTTTATTTAAGTTATATTTGTTAACATGCAATGGCCATGTACAGCTGCAACTACGAAATAGCAGCTGTTTTTATAAAACTTTAGTTGATGAAAATCATAAAAAATCAAAAAAAAATCGATAAAAAATGAAGCTATGCGCCCTACGTGTGGAAGCAAATTTAAAACGCACTTCAGAGAAATATTGTCAAAAATCAATACCATAGTTGGGGGTAGTGCACGTTTTGATTGCACTACACTTTCATAGGCATAAAAAAAAAATTTTAGTGCACACTATTTTTAATCCAGCTTATTGGTATTGTTGCCTTTCTCGATTACGGCCGAAAAAAAATTATTGCAATCGTTTCATTTGTTTACGGCCACTCAGCTGATTGAAAAAAAAAATACAATTGTTGGCAGTTTTCTCTGCCTCCACTCAAATGAGTGAAGAAAAATGTTTGTGCACTAAGCTGAAGCTCAAAATATTTTCACTTCCAGCTTTTAAATTTTATTGAAACATTTTTCAGCTTCACTACTACTAATGCTGAGTGAGGCTACTATTTTTTGGACGACCACTCAATTGGGTGTGAAAGCTGGTCCAACTCTGATCAATACGAATTTTGCAAAACCTATAACTTTGCCTTTGTTAGACCAAATATGATTGCGCTACAAAAGCGCATACTCATATAAATTCACATAACTCTTAATATATGTGACTCGGCCTATGAAAAGGTGGCTTGTGACTCAAAAAAGAAATTTCGAAAAACATAAGCCACCTTTTCATAGGCCGGGTGACATATAGTTAAAATTTTTGAAAACTTTTTTGAGATTAGTTTCATTAACAAAATTCGTGAACGTTTTTTATTAAATTATCGCAAAAAAAACTTAGTTTACGAAGCTTTTTAAAAAGAATTTGCAACTGCTATTTTCGTGTTCGCCACTGTATACAACGAACTTTTCCCATACGTATGTATATGGCATAACAATTCTCACGAAATGCGTCGCCTTCTATTTCCTTTTCATAAAATTACAGTTAAATGACACTTTTGAATAATAGCTTTGTACTTGCCTACATCTAACTATCCATGTTAGGGCTGTGGATTTTACTGTATTGCAAATACTTACATATATACATTCTCAAGTTAGCATTTCTTCCCTTTTCATAGCTCTACTTACATTTAAACATAAATATAGCCTGCGTGCATTTGTGAATTTATTATCACCAGGCAGCAAAACACTAAGTTTAGTAGTTATAAAAAAAGCCTAACTAAAATCAATGTAGTTCAAAACGAATCATACTCGCACCGACACAAATTCAAGCTACTGCCTTATAATATGCTCGATGCCATGGTGTCTTCCACGTGACCAGAACACTTATCCACTATGCCCGGCGGCATTTAATTATTTTCTAAAATACTACAATATATCCAAAAAATGTTTCACCGAATTTGATTTGAACTAGTTCGAGACTAGTTCATTTCTGTGAATAATCTGACAATGAAAAATACCTGTTGCTGCATTCCCGTAACAAACTGCTAAAAAATATTATTACGAATGGTTTGATGGCTTTTCAGATTGCTTACTATCACCTCCTTTCCCTGTACTGTCAAAGAAATAACCACAAAAATTGTGTAAAAATAGCTAGTTTTATTCACAACCAATAATATTGGTAATAATTCATATTCAACTGTGGTTTTACCGACAATCCGCTTAAAATAAAACTGATTGCAAGCCCTTGCTGTAAACTGTATTTTATAGTCTGTCTGAGAATATTTTGTGGTGTGGTTAAGACTCTAAATGAGAACAAGGCGAAGTTCAAGAAATAATTGGCACATTCGCGCCAATGTTACTGCTGATGGATATAAATTCGGGACTGTAAAGGATTTCGTCTATTTAGCAGCCAGCATTAACAGCAAAGACAATGTGAGCTTAGAAATCAAACGGATAATATCTCTTGGCAACAAGTGCTACTTTGGACGGAGTAGGCAATTGAAAAGTAAACTACTCTATCGATATCTTGATGTATGACTCGGAATCATAGATGTAGTTGCGAGATAATGAGGTGTGGTTATTGGACTGCTCAAGAGAAATGTTCACCAGAAAGTTTATGATCCTGTCCGCGATGCCGACAACGAGTACCGAAGCAGGTATTAAGATGAGCTCCATAACTTTTACGCAGATATGACGATAATGCAGCGATGTGTTATGCGAATAGACGAAGACTCTCCAGCCAAAAAAGTATTTCAGTCGACAGGAAAGGCAGTTGAAGGAAAACTTGGTTCTCTCAACTGCCGACAGTTATCTCGAAATATGGATAGCTGCCGTGACTTGTTACGAAACGGCCAAATAGCTAAGGCGGCTAAGCGCCAAAAATGATATACTCCTCATATACCTCTTGTTATCTATTCACATTATGGCTATCTGTATTCCTCTTGAGAATGCATACATTTCCTTGTGTATATTAAAATAGTGGGTTATACGGTCTATGAACTTTGTTTTTTTCTAATTTCCTCGTTTTCTATGTATAATAATTTAATGTAATATAGCTTGTGAAATATGTATACATTTTACAAAAATAACATTGGTCTTGAAGACAACAAATTAATATAATAACTAATTATTTACAGGCCAGTAAAACCAAACATAATACGACTAAGTGACCTTAATTTTAAATTTTTATTTCTCTTAGACTTTGGAAATTTGTTAAACAATGATAATGTTGTTAACGACTTAGAAAGAAATTGTAAGAACTTGGGTGAATTTTATAATACAGATTTCGATGGAACAGAACTTTTGTCGAAATATGTGACTACAAAATATTACTTCGCTGTAGAAGAGAAAATGAACCTAAAACTCCTTTAGAATTACTTACTTTTATAAACTCGTATGGAGAAGATATTTTCCCAAACTTGCGAGTGGCACTGCAAATATTATTGACTATCCCAGTATCAAGTGCTAGCTGCGAACGTTCAATCAGCAAATTAAAACTGATTTTGACATATTTACGATCAACAATGGGGCGAGGTCACCTAAGTGACCTAACAGTTTTAATTGTGGAAAAAGAAAAATCTGAAATGAAAAATTGGAATTGAAAAAAAAAAATATTTTGCCCCGGACGCAAGAAAACCTCACGACGCTACTGATAGAAATGTCATTTTAAAAAGCTGTTTAAATATTTTGTATTTTTCATCATTAGGGGCATTGAAGTTTTAATTAGGCCTTCTAATTTCTATAGAATTATCATTTAAAAAAGTTGTATAAATATTTTGTCTTTTTCATCATTAGGGGCATTGACATTTTAATTAGGCACTTTTAACCAAAAATTTACTCAAGGTTAAATGGGTTGAGCGCAAAAAAATAAAAATTTTCCGTTCTATAGATTGCTTTAATTCAAATGAGGAAGTATTTTTAATATCGAAATTGCTGGAATCTAGAAGAAATACGTACAAGATTTACACGACTAAATGACTAATTACACAAGTTTACAAATTCAGGTCAACTTTTGGATCTGAGCAGATAAGAACGATTCTTAACTATATTTGTTATGCGAATTCAGTTTTTTAAGATTGATTCTAGTTTCCGAGTTCTCGCATTATAGCACCATAGTGGCACTGCTTGATAAGTCATTTCAACTGTAACTGTAAAATAATATAAGTGATTAGAGCAAATAAAAATGCAGAGACAGTGTTGCAAAGTTGATTTAAAATGTTTTTGTTGTTTCTTATGCTTGTGGGATAGTCGCGCAACTGAACAGCATTATGTGAGAAAAGAATGGCAAAGTCGTACTCAATATGAGCCTGGACAGCGAAGCCACTTGTAAATCCACAAGACGTTTTCCTGCCACCTCTTCACATAAAATTAGGCCTTATAAAGAACTTCGTCAAAGCATTAAACCGTGAAGGACCGGCTTTTCAGTACTTAGTCAAGTTGTTTACTAAATTGTCATATGCAGAAATCAAAGAAGGAATATTTTTCGGACCTGATATTAGAAAATTAATGGCTGATAAAAAATTTGCAAAATGTTTAACGCCCGATGAAGCAGCCGCATGGGCATCTTTTCAAAATATCGTTCACCACTTTCTTGGTAATCAAAAATCCCCTAATTTTAAGGAAATTATTGGCGATATGTTGGAAAATTATCGAAAAATTGGAGCTAGAATGTCTCTAAAGATGCATTTTCTGCATTCCCATCTCGATTTTTTCCCCGAAAACTGGGGTGATATGAGCGACGAACAAGAAGAGCGGCTACACGAAGATCGAGCCAACATTGAAAGACGATACCAAGGATTTTGGGATGAAGGCATGATGAGCGACTCTTTTTGGACTCTAATACGCGAAAGAGATACTAAACAATACAAAAGGCAAAGTTACACCAATCTTCATTTCTAATTTATTACTTTTAATTTAACAAAATGAATATTATTTGACAAAAATCTTTAAAAATGAATTTATTGACTGTATTAAAAACTAGAATCAATCTTAAAAAACGGAATGAAGAATTGGATTCAGCGTCATAAATTGTCTTAAAAACCACTTTTAGTTGCCTAGATCCAAAACCGTGTATACTTGTGTTATTATATTAATTTGTTGCCTTCAAGACCAAGTATGTTATTTTTGTTAATGAGTATGAGTTAGTTTTATAATACACTGTATGGTTAACATTGTTGTAGAGCCTGATTAAAGATAAATAATTAACTTCTTAATAGTTGAGGTTGAGGTTGTTAGGTAAGTAAGTAGTATACGACTAGTTGGTTCCGCTGCAGGTACCATATTTATAAATGTATAACAACTCTCCCTAATCTAAGTGTGTCATGACAATTATTTGAATATGCATGCAAATGCGTCAATGGTAGGTTCAAGTAAATATTAGTATAATATGTTCATTTATTAGGCCAACTTTCCATGCAAGTATATACACACATCCATAGATAAATATCTACAGACATGCAATATGCATGCAACATAGACGTTCATAAGTATATAAAAACATTTGCACTATTAAATTTCTGTGGGAAAGTGGGCATAAGTGCAATATTATATAATAATTACACTGCAATAATTGATAACATATTGTGACGAATATTAGCAACACTAAGGGATACTATCATCTCTAAGCCGATGCTAAGCAGTGACTTGTATGCACATCAATAGATCAATCATTATGTCAACACATATTTACGTTCACGCAGCCGAGAGGAGGCGCACAAACACATACAGATATCTTATCTGAGATGCTGCCAAAGGTATGCAATTATAATTGTGGAAGTGTCGCTCACAAATACACGCGCATATGAGAAGCTATACACGTGCATCTGTAGTTATAATTATATAGCAGTAACTAAGTAAATTCTGGAAGAGCCTAGAAGTATGCAAAAGAGAAATCACCGAGTATAAAAGGCCCCAACAGTAGAGGCGCGACAATCGGTTTCATTTAAGCAAGGTATTGGTTGTGAAGTATCAGTGTTATTGTGAAGTACTTTAACAAATGCCATTTTGCATTATTAAATATTGGAGTTATTTATTCAACAGTTTAGTGATACGAACGTTAGTAGAAGGTTGCAAGTAAGCAGAATTGCAGTAAATTCGTTACAATATTATTACTTTGACTTCACGCAACTACTCTCTCCGTGCTCACATCACATAGATTTAATTAGTGCATAGCGCTAACCGAAGTTTGCTTAACGACCAAACTGAAAAATATTATTAAAAGCGGAACGAGTGTCATAAAATAACTCCGCCCTTTGGCAAATGCTAGTAGGGTCTAGGACCTGAGTGAATGTCGTACACAGTCTTACTGAGATATCATATGATCCAAAACAGTAATACTTCAATACTGAACATCCCATCTCATAAATTTATTGATAAAAGACTACTTCAGCTTTAGGTATAATGAACTTGTGTTAAGTAAGGGTTTTATTGAATAATCTCTGAAGTAAGCCATTACTAAATACCGACGATCTTTTTCAAATGATCTCAGAGACGAGAGCCAATCAATTGTGGCAAACACCTAAGTAATTCTAACCGATTTTTAGGCTACGAAAAACTTAAGAGATTAATATAGATGTAAAAATATGTAGTAAAATAATTGTATTTCCAGACACTTTGGGAACTTTGGCAGTTCTTCTTGGTAAAGTTTGAATTCACACTATCTACGGCTGGTAGTAGAATAAATCCAATCTAGAGCAACAGTAGCTATAACAAGTAAGGAAGGTTAAGTTCGGGTGTAACCGAACATTACATACTCAGTTGAGAGCTGTAGAAACCATGTAGAAAAATGAACCGAGGGAAACCCTGGAATGTGTTTGTATGACATGTGTATCAAATGAAAGGTATTAAAGAGTATTTTATGAGGGAGTGGGCCATAGTTCTATAGGTGGACGCCATTTAGGGATATAGCCATAAAGGTGGATCAGGGTTGACTCTAGAAAGCGTTTGTACGATATGGGTATCAAATGAAAGGTATTAATGAGTATTTTAAAAGGGCGTGGACCTAAGTACTATAGATGGACGCCTTTTCGAGATATCGCCGTAAAGATGGACCAGGGGTGACTCTAGAATGCGTTTGTACGATATGGGTATCAAATGAAAGGTGTTAATGAGCATTTTAAAAGGGAGTAATCCTTAGTTCTATAGGTGGACCCCTTTTCGAGATATCGCCATATAGGTGGACCAGGGGTGACTCTAGAATTCGTTTGTGCAATATGGGTATCAAACGAAAGGAGTTAATGAGTATTTTAAGAGGGAGTGGGCCTTAGTTCTATAGGTGGACGCCTTTTCGAGATATCGCCATAAAGATGGACCAGGTGTGACTCTAGAATGCGTTTGTACGATATGGGTATCAAATGAAAGGTGTTAATGAGTATTTTAAAAGGGAGTAATCCTTAGTTCCATAGGTGGACGCCGTTTCGAGATTTCGCCATAAAGGTGGCTCAGGGGTGACCCTAGAATTCGTTTGTGCAATATTGGTATCAAACGAAAGGAGTTAATGAGTATTTTAAGAGGGAGTGGGCCTTTTTGGACCAGGGGTGACTCTAAACTTTGTTTGTACGATATCGGTATCAAATGAAAGGTGTTAATGAGTATTTTTAAAAGGGAGTGGGCCTTCGTTCTATAGGTGTTCGCCTTTTCGAAATATCGCCATAAAGGTGGACCAGGGGTGACTCTAGAATGAGTTTGTACGATATGGGTATCAAATTAAAGGTATTAATGAGAGTTTTAAAAGGGAGTGGTGGTAGTTGTATATGTGAAAGCGTTTTCCAGATATCGACCAAAATGTGGTCAGGGTGACCCAGAACATCATCTTTTGGATACCGCTAATTTATTTATATATGTAATACCTGCCAAGATTTTAAGGGTTTTTTATTTCGCCCTGCAGAACTTTTTCATTTTCTTCTACTTAATATGGTAGGTGTCACAACCATTTTATAAAGTTTTTTCTAAAGTTATATTTCGCATCAATAAAACAATCCAATTACCTTACCATATTTCATCCCTTTTTTCGTATTTGGTATAGAATTATGGCATTTTTTCATTTTTCGTAATTTTCGATATGGAAAAAGTGGGCGTGGTCATAGTCGGGTTTCGTTCATTATCCATTCCATGACAAAGTGAGTTCAGATAAGTACGTGAACTAAGTTTAGTAAAGATATATCGATTTTTGCTCAAGTTATCGTGTTAACGGCCATGCGGAAGGACAGACGGACGACTGTGTATAAAAACTGGGCGTGGCATCAACCGATTTCGCCCATTTTCACAGAAAACAGTTAACGCCATAAAATCTATGCCCCTACCAAATTTCAAAAGGATTGGTTAATTTTTGTTCGACTTATGGCGTTAAAAGTATCCTAGACAAATTAAATGAAAAAGGGCGGAGCCACGCCCATTTTTAAATTTTCTTTTATTTTTGTATTTTGTTGCACCATATCATTACTGGAGTTGAATCTTGACATAATTTACTTATATACTGTAAAGATATTAAATTTTTTGTTAAAATTTTACTTTAAAAAAATTTTTTTTTTAAAAGTGGGCGTGGTCCTTCTCCGATTTTGCTAATTTTTATTAAGCGTACATATAGTAATAAGAGTAACGTTCCTGCCAAATTTCATCATGATATCTTCAACGACTGCCAAATTACAGCTTGCAAAAGTTTTAAATTACCTTCTTTTAAAAGTGGGCGGTGCCACGCCCATTGTTAAAAATTTTACTAATTTTCTATTTTGCGTCATAAGTTCAACTCATCTACCAAGTTTCGTCGCTTTATCGGTCTTTTGTAATTAATTATCGCACTTTTTCGGTTTTTCGAAATTTTCGATATCGAAAAAGTGGGCGTGGTTATAGTCCAATATCGTTCATTTTAAATAGCGATCTGAGATGAGTGCTCAGGAACCTACATACCAAATTTCATCAAGATACCTCAAAATTTACTCAAGTTATCGTGTTAACGGACGGACGGACGGACGGACGGACGGATATGGCTCAATCAAATTTTTTTTCGATCCTGATTATTTTGATATATGGAAGTCTATATCTATCTCGATTCCTTTATATATGTACAACCAACCGTTATCCAATCAAACTTAATATACTCTGTAAGCTCTGCTCAACTGAGTATAAAAAAATGAAGATATTGTAGGCCTAGCTTCACTTCAGGAGCTATAAGTAAGCAATAATAACGTTGGCCGAATGTTCCAAAACATCCATTAGGTTGCCACTTTCATAAACTGCTGAGTTTATTCTGGCTTGTTTTACAAACCTTCAGAGCGACAGTGATTTCCAAGACATCGTGAAAACCCTTTCGCGACGAAAAAGGGAAAGAATCAAGTCAAGAGCTCAATTAATTTAATTTGTTGCTGGGTTACCAAAAATGCTAATAGGTAAGCATTAAGCATTTGTTATGCATACCAAGGTCACTGAATGCATGTTGGTTGGTAATGCACTTTTAGGTCACTTCATTTTTAATGCATTGTGTGGCAATTTGCGACAATATTCTTAGAATAATTTGCACCGCGACAAATAAGGGCTACTAAACTTGGTTTAGTAGGTTTTCATTTTCTGGGTACAAACAATAACCGCCAAATGGGCTTAAGAAACAACATTTCGGTTTGGTATTTTCCATAGGAATACATTTATTTTTGTTTTGAGCATTGTAAAGGAAAATGCCTAATGTACCATAATTGCTGCTGTCACAGCAATCGTGTGTTCATGCTCTAAAATTGACCGCTTTTGGAAGCGTCGCCTCTCACCCCAAGGCCGCTTTCGCATAACTTCATAACTTCATAGGAGTCCAAAGCCTATCATCAATCACATCACCTAATTGAACCGCAAAGCTCCAAGAAAAACCATTGAAAAGCTTTGGTTAAATCAAATTCGTCTACTATAAAATTGGCATATGTTCAATCTAGTTTTCTGCGATTTTGGAGTTCATTGAATATTTTCGCAAACATTTGGTTTGGATCATGGCTAAGGTTATAGAGAACTTCACTTTGATACAGATCATGATGATTAGGTTTCGAAACTAGACAATAAATACCTTATCTTATCTTTTAGGTGGACTTATAAAAGCATATCTAGCCAGGCTCCTTAACGTTAGGATACATTCTAAAAACCGTCCAATTTTGCCATCAGCTACTGGCTCCGGTATTACCTGAAGCCAGTATAGCTTAGATTGTTAATTTTTCTGGAACCGTGGAGAGGAGGATCTGGCGACCACAAGTTTCTCATGGAACTATGGAGTGGGGGTGGAATGGTCTAGAAGGTTTAATGTGCTCACATTAAATTGTTCCCGAGATGGCTGGGCTTGTGCCTTAATGGTGTTTGTTACCGGAACGTACTGGATCATCCTGCAAAGCACCATCAACATCGAAAATACTCTCAAAAATCTTCAAGGAGTGCAATTATCGCTACAACAACAAAAAACAACAACAGCAACCAAAATGTATAGTATTATGGACTTTCCATGAGGAAATTTTATTTTTGACCAACAGGATTGAATAACCGTTTCGCTGGACTATGTTGATGTCTACGTAAAGCTCGTTTAGCTCATCATTTACTCTTCTTCGGTACTCTCCGTCGCCAACTCGTAGAGGCTCGTTAATCTTGCTAAGGAATTCTCTCTCGAATACTCCAAGTTGTATTGTTGCCATGGTCCACGCTTCTGTATCATATGGCAGGACGCAATTATATCTAAAATCCAGAGCCGTAATAACATCTCGTAATAACAATCTCCTCTGAAGCACTTATTGTAAAGATGAAGAGACGCTCATTACCACTTACAAAGTAATTGGCCAGCCGCTTGCATGCTCCACACCCCCGATATGGTCGCCGAGCCTAAGGGTTACTCACTGAAAGAAACAATAGGCCTGCCAAAACACCGCCCTCAGAACTGCTGTGAGCATCTGTTTGAAGAGGCCCCACCTCTCAGGGACTTAGAAAATTATCTCCGCAAGCGTTGCGAAGAAACACGATACATGAGAACTCAGCCGTACGTGAAAGTAAAGCACAAAGAAGTCCCCAGTGGTATCCACAAAAAGGAGTCGGACCTCTATGCCAGTAATTGTATGGCGAACCCCGTTCTTAGAGTCAAATACACTGAACTCGCAGTAGAAGAAACCTCTCCATGGAAACGCGCGTCACTCTAGATCAACTTCGATCGGGATACTGTAATAGGTTAAACTCTTACATATCCAGAACCAACCCCGACTCAAATAATATATGTCCTGCTTGTATCGTGCCCCCACATGACAGCAACCATCTTTTCAACTACAATTTCGAATCAACGCCTCTAACACCCCTTCTTCTCTGGTCCACCATGTGGAAGCTGCAAGTTTCCTTAGACTCCCGTTAGGAGGTATTAATGATAATGTGTGAGTAGCCGCAGCTATTGAATGTGACGAAGCACTGCTACAACAACAACAATAACAACGGGTACGATGAGTGACTTGTAGAGCATGATTTTCGTTTGTAGAGAGAGGAATTTACTTTTCAATTGCCTTCGTAGAGCAAAGTAGAATTTATTGGTAAGTGTGATTCTTTACAGGATTTCAGTGCTGATGTTGTTTCTTGCATTAATACTGGTTCCCTAATTAACGTTGTCTTTGGGATACGGGATAACTTACTTATTTACATGATTGGCCCAGCGCGCAACCCTCACAGCGGGGATTAAAATAATATTTGCACGTTTACATAGCGAGCCGCTTAATCCAATACAGATGCCCGCTTGCAGCCGCACCTCGTGGTAGACAGACGCTTCCGATAAATGATCCACCAGCTAGCCCTTAAACCGAGTATGTGGCTAATATTGGCAGTGGTACAACAATTTTAGATTCCAAAATATCTTAGCTCGTTTTCCCGGTATTTTGTAATGAAACCGCATACATGCATATGTTTTGGTTTTACAAACTCCACAACGTTTCAAATATCTTTATCATATTTATAAAATACTAGCAGACCCGGCAGACGTTGTTCTGCACTAAATTTGGCCTATCTGCATACATTTCAATAAGCTTTTTCCATCTAACTCTGCTCTACCCTCTACACTTTTTCCTAATCTTTTTATTCACTCCTCCCTCCGTCTTTTTCGATTCATCTCGATCTTCGTCTCATTCTATCTCTTTCTCAGATTCCTTCTCTCTTTTCTCTTCTCTCAAGTTTTTCTCCTTCTTCTTCAACTCTTATTGCCAGTCCCAGATGGTATGTATTTTGTTCCAGTCCAATTCCGAGTCTCAGTCCCAGTCCTACTCCGAGCCTCAGTCTCAGTCGCAGTCCTAGTCCTAGTCCCAGTCCGTCTCTGGTATACTTCCCGGAAAAAAGCATCGTAAATACTAATATAGGCAAATTTATATACGAAATTTCAGGCAAATCGAATAGGACGTATGTAAATAGGTATGCGGGTATTATTAATTATTGCCTTTATTTCGGCTTCGCACGCATATTTATCAGTTTTGCCAGGTTTATGCGACTAAATCGAATATCACAATGAACTTTAGAGCTCTCAGCAACAGCTTTCATTTCATATCCACATTTGAATACACACACATTCTAGGTGTATCCGGGTCCATGTTTTGGCCTATATCTCGAGACCGTAGTCACCCAGCGGTGTAAAACTTACTCTGTACTAAAGCATACATCAACAGCTTCCATTTGATACCCATAATGTAAAAACACATTCTAGGGGTACCCTGGTCCACGTTTTGGGCTATATCTCGAGAGCCTAGCCTCTCAGTTGTATGAAAATTATCCTGTACTATAGCATTCATCAACAGCTTTCATTTGAAATCCATATTGTATAAACACATTCTAGGGGTACACGGGTCCACGTTTTGGGCTATATCTCGAGACCCTAGCCTCCCAGGGGTATGAAAATTATCCTGTACTATAGCACTCATCAACAGCTTTCATTTGATATTCATATTGTATAAACACATTCTATGGGTACCCGGGTCCACTTTTTGGGCTATATCTTGAGACCCTAGCCTCCCAGTTGTATGAAAATTATCCTGTACTATAGCATTCATCAACAGCTTTCATTTGAAATCCATATTGTATAAATACATTCTAGGCGTACCCGGGTCCACGTTTTGGGCTATATCTTGAGACCCTAGCCTCTCAGTTGTATGAAAATTATCCTGTACTATAGCACTCATCAACAGCTTTCATTTGATATCCATATTGTATAAACACATTCTAGGGGTACCCGGGTCCACGTTTTGGGCTATATCTCGAGACCCTAGCCTCCCAGGGGTATGAAAATTATCCTGTACTATAGCATTCATCAACATCTTTCATTTGAAATCCATATTGTATAAACACATTCTAGGGGTACCCGGGTCCACGTTTTGATCTCAAGAACCTAGGCACGTAGCGAAAAAAAAGGTAAACGTTTGCCGATAATCGGACCTACCCAATATGCTCACAAAATTTTATGAGAATCGGTTCAGCCGTTTCGGAGGAGTTAAGCCTCTAACACCGTGACAGAAGAATTTTATATATTAGATTAAGTATTAAAATCTTGCCGCCCTTCCCCCAATATTAAAATGATTTACTTACAACAATTTTTTTGTTCATTTGAAAATGCGATATAAAAATTCAAGTCACGCAATGTTTACGTGCATAAAACACTGTTGGGGATTTCTTTGCCAATAATTGCTTTGGTCATAGATATGCCGTAGGAAAAACTTTGCAGCAAAGCAGTATCAGTAAAATGTATATGTGGGTATGTTGTTCGTGTTGTAGCAGGGTGGAATTTTTTCAAAAATGCGTGGACTGTGGTATGCTAGTCAATGAGAAATGTCTGATATCAATATAGATGGGAAGGAAGTATTGCCTCTTAATACGTGAATACCACTCATACGCCATGTCAAATACTTTCCAGTCAGAATACATACTGTGGCGAATATTAGCAGTTCGGTATGCCCCTATGCTGCTAGTAAATAAATGCACAACAAACGCAAAGCAAGCTAAGAGAATATTTCACACACATGTGTACGGAAAACAAGTACTGTTATATATACATGTACTTAACCAAAGCCAATAAGTGAAACAGACACGAGAAATAAATAAACAACTTTTCGATACGGCTGTGCGCGAAATGTATAGACCCTGAGAGAAATAGGTGAACGAGGCGTAGGCAGTATAAAAGAAGCGTAGGCCAAGGGATGACCAATCAATTTGATTTTAACATGCTATAAGTGAAATACGCGACTAATTTAATTTTGAAGTGCTACTACTATAGTAGTGTTGTAAATAAAGAAAATTTTGCTATACTGAATATTTGAATGATTTATTCGACAGTTCGGTGATTCGAGCGATAACAGAACATGCCAAATTAGCGCGATTTCTTTAAATTTGTAACAGTACAAATTGTACATTTTTTCACTATTTTCGTCTTCAACGAACAACAAACAATAACTCTATCAAATCCACTTATCCATAAAAAGTAAAAATTGTTTATAAAGCTCTCATAATTGAAAATTCGTAATGAAATATCATTTTGAAAATGTA
Source organism: Eurosta solidaginis (assembly GCF_040869045.1). Lineage (NCBI taxonomy): Eukaryota > Metazoa > Arthropoda > Insecta > Diptera > Tephritidae > Eurosta > Eurosta solidaginis. The sequence goes on along the minus strand of NC_090323.1, from coordinate 200,908,120 downwards.
AAGGCTTAGTCCTTTCCCATTAATGAACCTTTTGGTTGATGGCGATGGGGTTTTAAATTTTTATGTATATTTAAAAATATTTTTTTTTTGCTTATTTTTCTCAAATTTAAAATTTTGTATTTCTATTACTAGAACGATAAGTTCTTCGGAATTTTCCACTTTTCATAGCTGTTGAATCAACCTTGTTGATTCTGAATTGCTGTTTAAACAGCCAAATCGACAAAAAAAATGTAATCATACGTAAGCCTTAACTCTTTTAACTTAATAAATATCAATGTCGTCATAAGAATACAAATGAAACATTTTAAAATAACAGATTTTCGTCACTATAAGCATACCAGCGAAGACTTCTAATATGACAGAGGTCAGCGCTAAAGTGGTGAGCGCCGTGAGTGTAGGTTTCTATTAAAACTAGCTGATATAGTCCGTGATATTGACTGTTACTGGCTGTTGAAATAACCAATAAAATCAGTACTTTTAACAGAAATATCAGTTTCATTGATTTAGAGTCTGTAGTTTTCACAGATTGTTAACTTAAGACCAACAGTTTCTATTCTATTAAAGTAATTAAACAAATTTGTTCTCTTGACAAAAAACTCGACCGAATTACGAAATGTCTTTAATTAGCGTTATTTATTTCGATGTAGAAGTGTGGCTACAAATCAGTAAATTCAAAGAGATTACACCCACAGCTTAACTTTGATGCAGGAACAAAAACAAAAAGCTTTTATTAAATATATAAAACAAGGAACGCCACCCAAAGCAATGCGAATGCGGTTCAAGGTTCACGGTGGGCTCAGTTTTCAACTGAGTGATGTGCTTAAATCCACGGTTGCTCTATTCTGGTAACAATTATGATGCAAAATCCGTTTCCCTAGAAACACGTTATGTTATACCGACCGCGAATTTAGGGTAACCTGTTTTACTTTACTTTGTAGCATGCATCCAAAAAATGTTTCAGAAGTGTAATCCTCTCTAAAAAATGGTATATTCAAGTATGCGCTCTTGAACCATTTAGATGCAGTAACCTGCTTTCCTTTTTCGCTAATTAGATTATTTTATATAATCCAACATGAATGTCATGATGTGAAATGCTCTCGCTGAGTGCATAGTTGAAGGTTTGGTTCACAGCGAACAAACACACAAACTGTTTTTGTTTTTAAACAAGTGTAATTTTTGTTTAAAAAATTTTGGTTTTCATAAAAGGGAAAGAACCATGTATTGTTTGATGCCAAACTGAAGTAAATATTTCAAATTTTCATTTGACAGCAAATGAAATTTAATTGGAAAATTCGCCAAAATTCACTTTCACCACTTTCTTGCCATGTAAACTTTTGCGCACCAAACTCTCAAATATCGTAAAAATGTCGAGCTATATTACTTTCCATTTCTACTTCAAACGGAGCTTGAATTCATAACCGAATCTGTTTTTGTATTTTTAATAATGTAAAGCAGTAATAATTAACAAAAGCACTGCATCATGGAAGAATTACAAGCAGAAAGTAAAGAAGGAAATATAGTTAAAATGGTTTTGCTTTTAGCTACAGCTATTTACTTCTTTGACACTCAGCAAGGCAATGAAATGTAAGTAACATTTTTAATATGAAATTTTGTTTTCGTACTTAAAGCAATCTAATGCAACGAAAATTGCCTGCACAAAAAAAAGTTAACGATTTTTTGATATTAAATTTCTGTCAGCCACAACGCATAATTTGCTTCACTTTTCATATTCTTATGCTCCATTCCATTTTTATTGAAATAACAGCAAGGACTTTATTTTATGTAGCAATAAAAAAATTTTATAATGCTGCTCAAAGCTCCCCTATAAATGTTAAGTGTAAACACTAGGCTGTTTCATTAATGATATTAGGCAAAACTACAAAACTTTACAAAGCAACGTTTAGAATTAAGTATCTCGTGCTTAAAAATGTGCAATTTTTTGACATGGTTAATGATGATTCATGGAATTATGTGAAGAAATTAGGTTTATTCAAACAAAGCAAGTTGTGTGTGTCCGTTCGCTATCAACCAACCGTTGAAACATGCGTTCGGTGCGACCATTGTACCACATCCGATATTGAACGACATCAGATGGTGAGAAAGGCAAGCTAGTGGAAATATGCCTATCTATATACATATGCAATAAGGACAGATTTCTTATCGTTTTGGTTTCGGCAATCACATAAACATTTACACAATTTAAAGATTGGTAAAGACAAAAAAAATATATGTATTCCGAGTACACCCAACCATTTTGTTAAAATTTCCAAAATATGTACATACCTGCATAATCACCAAAATGGTGCTACGGTTAAGTTGTTCTTGGAAATCGGACCAGAGACTGATCAATTACGAAAAATCATATATACGATGCTACCCCAGATATTGATTGCTCCCAGCTTACATTATGAGGTACTTAGGACACAATGTTTCTAGGTAGTGGACTAAGTACCGAACTACGCAGATAAATCTAATTTGAGATGCGATTTTTGTGATTCGCCGACAACATTCTTTTTTTCCGGGAAGCGGATTGCTAAAAATTTGGTTACAAGAAACTAATAAAATAATTTTAAAAAAATTGTTAAGTTAAACGGTTTTATTGAAAACAATACTTACATTAATAAATAATAATACTAAAAGCTAGAAAATAATTAGGGAAGTCCTAGGTACTAGTCATCATACTCCTCATCAATCTAGGGCGTTCATCATACAATTAAACAAAAGCGTTTAACTTAACATTTTTTTTTTAATTATTTTATTTTCAACTTTTTAGTCTTTATTTAATTTCATTCTATTTAGCTCATTTAGCGACTCATTATTACTACAAGGACTCTTACCTGACAATTTGTTACAATCTAAGTCCTCAATACATAATCCTTCCAAAGACCTTACTCCACTCAACGCCACGTATGCTTGTCCCTCCTCGAACTCTAAAGTATTTTGATATCACTTCTACCCGGACTGTATGTAATATTTGTTCCAAATATGAGCCAAATCGGACCACAAATACGATTTTTTGAAATATTTCGATCCATGCGCCACATATCGAATTTTTTTTAAATCTTATTATTGCATTGTCATCGGGTTCTGACAAAATTCCAAGTTTCAAGCTTGTAGTTTATCGGGAAGTTACTTAAGTTTTAATTACAAAATTCGTTCACAACGGCCGGCCTGTCAAGTCAAGCTAAATAAAACCATTTAAAAACGTGCCGAGAAGAGAGAGAGAAAGGGATAGAGATAAACGAAGGTAAAGATGTAGAGATGGACGGAGTGGAGTAGGCGAAATCGAGGAAGGTAGAGAGAGAGAAATGAAGACAAAGTGTGAAGAAGGGAAAGAAAAAACGAAGAGAGAGAAAAAGATGCAGAAATATAGAAAAATGGAGAGAGAATAGCGAATAAAAGGAAAAGGTACAGAGGAAGTAAAATATAAAAACCAGCCAGATAAACCAAGATTAGGGAGGAACAACAGCTGCCGGGTCTGGTAGTATTTAAAAACTTGTCTGTGTTAAATGCCGTCACTTTAATTCACTCAGCGCTATGATTTGGCTTTGGCGATATGTGAAATATATCACCTTATCTCTAAATCGAATTTAAGCAGAAAACAAATTTCTCCCGTGATAGTTGATTTTTTGGATGAAGTTTGTTAATTTACCTACATACATTGATTGAATTTTTGAATGGAACATTTGATATGCTGATGTACATACATGCAGACAGAATGTGATTTAATAGCTGCTACTTCGCATACGTTCCCGCTCAGCATGCATCAATCGCGTCATAACTAGAAAAGCCATTTTGCTTACAGCAGTTCAGCATTGAGGGGCCAAAATCACTTTTTTAAGGTTCCTCTTCAAAATCTCTATGTAGGGAGAATCTTTCGTCTAGAAAACGATAGCAACGGTTTTTCGTATTCGGTGGGACAGTGTGAACAGAAAGGAACCTTCTCTGTCCTACATTTATGTAAAAACACCTTGAAACTGCCGTGCACACTCAATATCTGCGTGAGATGGTAGTTAAGTTTGCCGTGCTTCCTCATACCATCCCTTTATATTCCAAACTAACGTGAAGATCCAGCGCTCTTTTCGCGATTTTTGTCAGTGTTCTCGCCACCTAGCTATTGTTCTTGGACCTTGCGCTTTTCTTGGCATATTCTAATGGTCACACAAATCCAATATCCTACAGATCGGCCATTTCTCTTGACAGCAAATATACTAGGACTTTCGGAGATAAAGCAAGTATTGAATTTTCGGACACCGTTTGGTAAGCACTTGCTGTTCGTATAGCAGTAATTCGAAAGACGTGTAGCTTCACCTGAACCGACGACTGTGGGCACTATTGGCATAAGGGCTGCACTAATTTTCGAAAAGTTCTTTCTCGCCACTTTGAAGTGCTCCTTAAAAGTAAGTTTTGAGTCAGTGTTCACTCCTAAATATTTCAAGTAAGACTTTGAATATTTCAAGGAATTTTTGAATACCTCCTATGGTTGAGACTAACTTATCCACAGTCCATTTTGAGGTCACCAAAACTACTTCTGTATTATCGCTAGCCAACTCCAGTCCCATGTTTGTCAGCCGTTCCTTTATTCTTCCTACGGCGTCACTACAAACCGCTTGGAGTGGATCCAGCTTTTTGGCCACCGTTCGTATAACAATATCATCTGCATAGCCGAAAATGTATGTGCCTCTGGGAAGGTCGATTCGTAGCACGCCCTCATACATCGCATTCAATAACGTTTGTCCTAGAACAGATTTCTAAGTGACGCAGCCCGTAATGTTGTGCTTTCTTAATCCCTTATCCGTGTCAAAGAGAATTTCTAAAAAAGAGCTGCGAATAATTCTGCACATGTAAGCAAATTTACCAAAGCTTCGTGCCGCTGTCATTATTTGCATCTAGTTCGCAGTGTTAAGAGCACTTCTAATATCCATCAATACACAGATTTTCCTTTTATTTTGACCACCAGTTATGGCTTCACCGGCTATCGTGGATCTTGATTTTCAAAATCTAAACAATTTGACAAGCAACCTGGCTTTTCTAGGATCTGCTGCAGATGCTCATTCATAAAACGCTCGGAAATATTTCCTGTCGAATCCGCGCATACAAATCGGCCTGTATGGCGATGACTGGTCAGGCATCTTACTAGGTTTCAGCAAAGGACTAGTCTTTGGCGTTTCCGTGAGCGGGCGGAGATGCCATTTTTGATGCCGGCATTGCAGATATTCGTATATACTGGATTTCTATACATTTTCGCTGATTTGGCACTCCATTCGCTCCTGCGGATTTATTTATTATCTGCAACTTTATGTCTTGTATTCAGTACCTTTTGATCCGTTCAATTTCCCATAAGAATCTGTATGTTTATCTGGTGATTTGGGCACTTAGGGTTACAGCTCTGTGCACAGAATTTTGTAAGTTCTCACTCATTAAAGAAAAAGCTGAAATCGTCACGGCTACTTCTTTGATTGTCACGAACAACACTTTTACTATACCAAAACAAAAAAAAAAAAAAATTGTTTTGGCCCACCCTAATTTGTGCATCTTTGTTTATATTCATATGCATACCAACATAATTTTTTACATTCATCAAACATGAGCTGAGCTGAGACCTTGTCGCATATTTCATATTTGTTTCGTCTTCATAAATTTTGATAAGGGTCATCATTTGCACAGAGCCCACATTGCATAGGGACTGACTTAAAACGTCATCCATATAAATAATAATATTGCTCAAAATGGTAGCTATTTTGCGGTTTCAATGATGTGGAAAAGTTTATCATCAGCACGCTTCTTTGTTTTGATTAACTTCATGCCTTTTTTTGTATAGATGCGTATGTATGTGTATACACACGCACACGCATCCCATTATCATATTGTTGATTGCGTCACAAATGTGACCACAAATTAAAAGTTGACAGAGCAGATAAAAAATGATTATGGTTTAAAAATCATTCATACGCCTCCACGTACACCGCACACATGAAATCAGCTATACCGCAAATCATACACATACATACGCGTAATATTATACTCACGAATGAGCAGACTAGACATATGCGTACCTACATACATATCACATGTACATATATATGCCGTCAGTTCAATGACTGCTTCAAGCTGATAACTTTTTATACCTTTCATGAACATGAAATGGTATATTAACATTGGTCCGATGTTTGTAACGTTGAGAAAGTTGAGACTCACCATTAAGTATACCGAATTGATAAGGGCGACAAACTGAGTTGATATAGCCATGTCCGTCTGTCCGTCCGTCTGTCTGTTTGAACGCAAACTAATCCCTCAAATTTTGAGATATCTCAATAAAATTTGGCACAAGGATGTATTTTTGTATTATATTAGACATTTGATGGATCCGGTAGGATCAGACCACTATAACATATATCTCCCATACAACCGATCGTTCAGATAAGACGATTTTGGTCATTCGTGCCGCAATTTAGAAATTATAAACGTGAAACTCGGTGATATATATTCTAATATATCATAGAAGATATCCTGAAAAAATCACTTTGATCGGAGCTATATATAGTTATATCCCATAAAACCGATCGTTCAGATAGAAAGATTTTTGGCCATTTCTCCCTTAAATTAGAAAGTAAAAACGTGAAACTCGGTGATATATATTATGATATATCGTAGACGATTTTCTGAAAAAATCACTTTGATCGGATATATATAGTATATAACCCGTACAACCGATCGTTCAGATAGAAAGATTTTTGGCAATTTCTCCATTAATTTCCAATATATAACGTGAAACTTGGCGATATATATTCTAATATATCATAGAAGATTTCCTGTAAAAATCATTTCGATCGGAGTTATATATTATATCCCATACAACCGATCATTCAGATAAGGTGGTTTTTTGCCATTTTTTTATATTTATCTTAAAATCGTTTAGGTATGTACATCTGTTCACTATATATTTCTTATCTTATACAGCGCATTATTTGGGGATTACTGGTGGGATAAGATTATTTTCCAGCCCCATTCATAAAAGGTATAAAGACACTCCCGCCCTTACTTGTTTTTTATTAATTTACTAGCAGACCCGGCAGACGTTGTTCTGCCCTAAATTTGGCCTATCTGCATACATTTAAATAAGCTTTTGTCCGTCTAGCCCTGCCCTACCCCTCTACACTTTTTCCTAATCTTTTTATTCACTCATCCCTCCCTCTTTTTCGCTTCATATCCATCTTCGTCTCATTCTATCTCTTTCTCAGTCTCCTTCTCTCTTTTCTCTTCTCTCAATTTTCTCCTTCTTCTTCATATTTTATTTCCAGTCCCAGAGGGTGGTATGTATTTTGTTCCAGTCCCATTCCGAGTCTCAGTTCCAGTCCCACTCCGAGTGTCAGTCTCAGTCCCAGTCCTAGTCCTAATCCCAGTCCCAGCTCGTCTCTGGTATACTTTCCGGAAAAAAGCATCGTAAATACAAATATAGGCAAATTTATATACGAAATTTCAGGCAAATCGAATAGGACGTATGTAAATAGGTATGTGGGTATTATTAATTCTAGTCTTTATTTCGGCTTCGCATGCATATTTTCAGTTTTGCCAGGTTGATGCGGCTAAATCGAATATCACAATGAACTTTAGAGCTCTCAGCAACAGCTTTCATTTGATATCCATAATACACACACATTCTAGGGGTATCCGGGTCCATGTTTTGGCCTATATCTCGAGACCCTAGTCACTCAGCGGTATAAAACTTACTCTGTATTATAGCACACACCAACAGCTTTAATTTGATACCCATAATATAAAAACACATTCTAGGTTTATCCGGGTCCATGCTTTTGGCCTATATCTAGAGACCGTAGTCACCCAGCGGTGTAAAACTTACTCGTACTAAAGCATATATCAACAGCTTCAATTTGATATCCATATTGAATAAACACATTCTAGGTGTATCCGGGTCCACGTTTTGGGCTATATCTCGAGACCCTAGCCTCCCAGTTGTATGGAAATTATCCTGTACTATAGCACTCATCAACAGCTTTCATTTGATATCCATATTATATAAACACATTCTAGGGGTACCCGGGTGGACCGAAATGAAAAATTTTTTTTTTCAAATTTTGAATTTTTTCTAAAAAAAATCATAACTCAAGAATTGCTAAACCGATTTGGGATTTCAATATCAACTAACCATCACCTCTCCTTCCTGTATCTTTCCTAAAAGTTTCATGGCAATCTGTAGAGCCGTTCTCGATTTATGGAGTGACAATCAAAATGTACACTTATTTTTATATATACATACTAGCAGACCCATCAGACGTTGTTCTACCCTAAATTTGGTCTATCTCCATACATTTGAATAAGCTTTTTCCGTCTAACTCTTATCAGTTTTGCCAGGTTAATGCAACTAAATCGAATATCACAATGAAAATTACTTTAAAGCTCTCAGCAAACCCTTTCATTTTATATCCATATTACACACACATTCTAGGGGTATCCGGGTCCAGGTTTTGCCCATATCTTGAGACCCTAGTCACCCAGAGGTATAAAAATTATTCTGTACTAAAGCACCCATCAACAGCTTTCATTCGTTATCCATATTCGATAAACACATTCTAGGGGTACCCGTGTCCACGTTTTCGCTTATAGCTTGAGACCCTAGTTACCCGCGGGAACGAAAAATACCCCGTAACAAAGTCCTCATAAACAGCTTACATTCGATACCCATATTGTACAAACATATCCCAAGATTACCCAAGTCCACGTTTTGATCTCAAGACCCTATCCAGAACGATAAAAATTAGCCGATGTTTGTCTCCTGGTTCTAGGCTACCCCTCCACCAACTTTCAGCCAAATATGTTCATCCGTTCATTCCTCTTCAATCACTCTTTATCTATTTAAAAAAGCGCATCAAAATCCGTTGCGTAGTTTTAAAGGTTTAAGCATTCAAAGGGACATGGGACAGCAAAAGCGACTTTGTTTTATAATATGTAGTGATAGTGGTACATGCAAAAATACCAAGAAATAAAACTTTTTTGAAGAATTTTAAGGAAATGTTTAATATTTTTAACGAAAGATTATTTTTCAATAGATGTATGCATTCTTAACCATTTATGTTGCATTAACAATTACCATTTATGTTGCATAAATATGTATGTACATACCTATGTCAAGCTGATATGATATGAAAATACATACATATGTACATCCATACATACCTATAAACTTACGCCCGAAGTTAAATAACGCAGCGAATGATATATATGTACGAATGTATGTGTCGCACCATGCCTCACTCAAAAGCAATTAGCGCGCACAATTCACAGCGAACAACCACACATACGCATTTTTTGATAAAAATGTTACTTTTGTTTAAACAATTTGGCTGATATAAGAAAGGAATCAAGTATTTTTTTGATGAAGATCGAAGGTAAATATTTCAAAGTTTTACTGAAAAGTAGATTTTTTGAAATCCATCCATCCGTTTATGAGTTATAGCTGTGTAAACAAAAATTTTATGATTTTTTGCTACATTTTGACAATTTGCCACGCCCCTATAATATATATCTTCAAATTATATTAACTGTACCATCTCACGTAGCTAAACTTTCAAATGCAAAAAAACCGTTTTAAAATCGGAGTATTCTGTGTGAAGTTATGTGCGTACATGGCATTTAGCGGCTTTATTTTATAAGATTTATAGATAGATGCCTGGTGCATTATATAACATTCCAACAGTAGTGAGGTCTGACTAGTTTAAGCTAAATATATATGTATCCTCGACCCGATGGTTAAAGCTGCTTACTCCATTCAATAAAATGCTAGAGTTGAACGGAAAAACTCAGTTGAATGAAATCTACAATCATCCTCGAGCAATATACAGCTTAAAGGATCAAGGATCCTTGCACTGAAAAACATTAAAGGGCCAACTTGCCCTGCAAACACAATAGAACAACACAGTTAAGTTTTACAAAAAGGTTTATTTTAAGATACTTATAATTCTAATAACAAATTTAGTGAATAGAATATAGTATCGGTTAGAGCGAATACCCCAACGCAACTGCCCTCGCAATGTCTTCTGCTGCATTTTATAACATTCCTCTTGGCGTCGTTCCATAGCCAGACATATGCGATGTCTGGGTGTAAGCGTGGCCTTGACTTCCCGCATGGCCTTGACTTGGCTGGCATGTGAAATGCAAAAGTCTCACAACAATGTGAAATAGAAATATGCTGACTTGGTTCCCATAGGTTTGATAATGTTGCGGAATATTGTCATTGCACGACATGATGAAATGTACTTGGCCTTGAAGCGGGTGTTGGGTTGCAATTATGCTGCTTACAATAATTATGCTAACGCAGCTGCAGGTGGTCCATGGGACTGTGGGAAGAATTATTATGCTGACACAGCGGCAGGTGGCCCATGGAAATGTGGGAAGAATAATTATGCTGACACAGCGGCAGGTGGCCCATGTGACTGTGGGAAGAATAATTATGCTGACATAGCGGCAGGTGGGCTATGGGACTGTGGGAAGTATAATTATGCTGACACGGCGGCACGTGTAAACTTCAGCTTGTGGGAATCCAACATGTTGGGTGCCGCCAGCGTGTTAACTCCTCCCCATTTAAAGATCTGCGTCCCGCTGATTAGTTGGCAAAGAAGGATTTTCGCCTCTTCGACTTAGCCGATTTGCAATGTTTATTTCATGTAAGAGTTGCTATGATCTTCCTCCAAATGCACCATATGAATAGCATAAGTAGAAATAACCCTGATCCTTCAGAAAGTGCGAACCAATTGGTCTTGTCTCTTAGGTATTTCCGAAGTGTGATGCTTTCCATTGTTATAACGTGTACCAGGTTAAGGTTTAGTGACATACTGTGGTTTTTAATGCTGGTCAAAACTGGTGGAAGAACCTGTACTCCAGAGCTACTAGTGCTTGAGTATGTTTCGTTGTTAATGACAATGGTCTCGTTGTCCATCTGAAGAATATAAGAACCGTTTATGTAAATTAAACTTTTACCTAATCCTATTGTGCCCACAAAATTATCAAGGAATATCGTGTCCTCATTGATAACTTATACCGTGGATTCGTTGTATGTAGAGTAGGTACAACTTGTGTGTCCGCCTTTGAGAAGACGTACCAGACAACCAGTTTCCGGTAATAAGTCAAGAGATTTCCGGTCACAGATCCTAGCAGAAGATAATTGCAAGCAATATTCCCTTATCCCATAAGTCTCGAATTTGTTGGTCAGGATTGACATGTATTGCAAATCTATACGGTGACCTCCTTGGATGTTTGCCCTTGTGATTAGGTGATTAAATCTGGCATCAGTGACCTTAGGCAAGGATAGCACATACAGAAGGAGCGTGCTGTTGGTGTAGATCGATGGCTTGTCATACACAATGGCTTCGATAGCGTTGCAGTATGGGAGGACGTCGATTTCACTAACAAGTTGGTTGACTTCTTCTTTGCTCAACTGGTTGCTGTTAATAATGCCAGCTTTAACCATCCGGCATGCGCTTATTAGCTCGTTAACATCCTCCTTTAAAATGGTTATCCTGTGCTGCATTTACTGCTGTAATTTCTCCAGGTGCTTTCGATCAAGGACATTGTTTGTGATGGTCGCGATTCCATTTAGCTTCTGCAATAATTCATATACTGTTGTTCGTTGTTTCTGTTAAGCGAGTCTTCGTTTCGAAGGACTTCGTCCCAATCTGTGGTGTCAGCTAAGCCAGCGATCCACTTCCAGGCAGACCCAATCCAGCTAATGGATCGCCTTGATCGCCTTGAAGTTTTTTTATTTAGCATCCCAAGTCAATGCTGTGAATAAGCTTAAAGTGTCCATCGATGATCCAACCCATCACGTATTGTAGCCAATGGTGAATCTATCTTGAATATATCATACGAATATTCAGTTGCGCAGAGGCAGATGCTATGTAGTAGAAAAATCATTAAGCTAAGTTGTTAGTACTCTTCCAATATCCCCTTACGTGTATTTTCAAATGGTTATTTACTCAAATATTTATCTTACCCTAAATTACTATCCTAATCTTCAGTTTCATACATTCATTCATTCGTACAGCGAAAATCTTAGGAATATGTAAATATGTAGGCTAATAATTATTCTTATATTAGGGTACTGATTTGAATTGCGTGGGTTGGAAAGGAAAGTAAGTATTAGTAATTCGAAAGAACAAGTAGTTTTTGATTTTATTTTTAAAGGATTTTTAAGAGTTTTTTGTTTTTTTTTTTTTGGGAGCAGTGAAGCAGTGTAACGAAATGACTTCGCTCTTTGTTTGGTGTTAGTTGTTAGTACTTATGTTAGTTGTTAGTACTTATGTTAGTTGTTTCTTAACATCAGTATTAAATTTCTAGTCAAATATGTGGACGATATCTTCGCGATAGTAAAACAAAATGATTTGGAACAAATTTTAAATGCCCTTAACAGCTACCATAAAAACATTCAATTCACGTACGAAATGGAAAAAGATCGTCCCATTCCCTTTCTGGACATAAGAATACATAACAACAAAGGAACCCTAATTTTTGATTGGTATACAAATCCATTATCATCCGGCCGTCTCATTAATTTTCATTCTTCAGAGCCCCTAAAATATAAAATTAATATGGCAAAAAATATTATTAACAAAGTGCTAACAATAAGCGACAAACAATTTTTGAACAAAAATATTAGTAAAATGAATGAAATTTTAAGAAATAACAATTATCCGAGCACCCTAATAAAAAGCCTGACTGAACAAAAAGTAATTGAAATAAACAGCCAACAAAGTAAATCAACACGAGAAGAGGCAGAAACAAAACAATATTTCAGTGTAACATACATACCGAAACTCACAGAAAACTTTAGCAAAACACTCACCAACAACAAACTGAAAATATCACTAGCCTACAAATCAAACCAAACATTATCGACGATATTCACAAGAACAAAAAGCCCTATTGAAAAACTACAGCAAAGCAATGTAATCTACGAAATAACATGCAAAGGCAATGAAAACGAAGACTGCAACAAAATATACATCGGTCAGACGAAACGGGTGTTACAAGTTCGACTAACCGAACATACAGCTGATATAAAGAAAAATAAGCAAAGCACAGCATTATCACAGCACACAACAGAAAACGACCATACAGCTGATTTAGCGAATATACGGATACTTGATAAAAACAAACAAAGAAAAACCAGACTAACATTGGAAAGCTTAAGAATTTTACAAAATAGAGACAAAACAATAAATAAAAAGGAAGATACCGATGGCGTCGCCGCTGCCTACACTTTATGTCTATAGTCAAGTTTATTAGTTTAGTATGATAAGCATTGTTTACTATATAGTTTGGCAACTTAAACAGAGGTTATGTTGCGAATAGAGTGGAAGGCAGTGGACTAGGCAGTCGAATGTCATAAAATGAAGGAATGGTGTTCGGAGTTTTTTCGAAATTAAAAAAAAAATTGATAAAAGCTTTAATAAAAATAAAACTACTGTTTTAATAACAACAAAAACGCCTTATATATTCTATGTACATAAATTCGTAAAGATTATCTCACTTTAAAATTTGAGTTAAATAATCTAAAGTTTTGTTTTGAAACTGAGTCGAGAACTGTTCGTGTGAATGTGCGAATTTTCACCGATCAGCTGTTAGTTGCGCTACTTGGTAAAATTTACAATGATGATAAGGATACCACTAAAGAATGGTACAAATAATATTTTTTAGAATAATTTAATATTTAAAACAATATAAATATGTAAGTGTGATAAATATTTTATTAGGGTGTTACGTGTTTATTTGTGATTTGTGATATTTATCATGTATTCATGTGTATATAAAAATGTGATGTAATATTAGTTTTCATTTCGGTTTTTACCACATGCTTTAATGTTTTTATTGTTTTTCCTAAATAAGCAGATATCCCCCTGAAGAAGCTAGAGAGACTAGCGAGACGTCGGGTAGAAAGATGAAATAAAGTTTTTATTTTGCATCTAAAATACATTGGTCAAAAAAGCCTAACCAAAATTTAAATTTTTTTATTTTATTTTTATTTAATAAAAAAGTTATCAATAAATCAAACATTTAGCAGCATTTTTATGATGACCGTCTAATTGGTTTAGTGTCAAGCTTATGATTTTAACTGCTTAATAAATGCATATTTAAATGTCACATTTATTTGCAAATCAACAATAACGAATATTGTCTTAATGACCCCTTTTGTTCAAAATTGCCGATTTCACACTTCGTTTCCGGATAAATAAAAACGAAATAAAAATAAAAATTTTATTTCACACCAATTTGAATTTATCTTAGCCATTAATCAATAAGAGTATGAGCGTCCATATTTCTAAAAAGATGACGATTTTCGGAATTTTTCGCCTCTCGGCATTTTCGGCAAATGAAAGTTCAATCGCGAGACTGTTCTGAAATTTACCTTGCCTCCACTGATTGGCATAAATTGTGTCACTACGGTGGCCACGAGAAATCAATTTTAGATTTTCCGCTGGGGCACCCCCATAAAATATGCGAATAGGTTACAAAGACATACAAAGTTTCAGGCCAATCCGATAATGTTAAAACGTGCCTCATTGAGGTCAAAGTTAGGAAAAACAGCGATTTTTCAGAAATTTTTTTTTGTATTTCGTCAGTAAAAGCGAAACCATTTATGCCAGGAACTTGACTCGTACACCATTCGGTAGGTAATTTTATTTGTATTGATTTTGATCATGATAATATTTTTATAAAACGGTTATTTTTAGCAGTATTTAGCATTTATCAGATCAGGTCATAGTGGATATCCCTAATTTTTAATTTCCATGCAAACGTCTATAGACATTACAATATTCAATGGTATACGAGTCAAGTTCCTGGCATTAATGGTTTCACTTTTACTGACGAAACACTAAAATTTTTTCTGAAAAATCGCATATTTTAGGAGGGTGCCCCGAAAGATAGAATAAAAAAATAAATAAATAATTTGTCTTCTGCACTGAAGGTGAATGGGGTAGAACGTTTGTTTTTCAACCTAGCGTTCCTGACCTCCTGCTCCCCTTCTAATAATGCTTTAACGTCTTCATACGTTTTCTCTCTGAAAACGACCAATCCCTAGTAATTGACTCTAGAAGTCCTGCTAAGGAATACGTCTGCTGGCTTTCGCTTAATAACAGAGTGAACGGCATTGTTGTACCGGTCCACTGTTATCGAGACGCGTTCCATCGGAGTTAATCTATTAAATTCAACAGAAATGCAGCGGCATATTTCAATCAAGCGCTTGCCCTCAACCTAACCGTAGCTTTCACTTCGTTATGTGCGGATTTGGTTAACTTCTATACCTAGTGAGCGGACACAGTTTAAGACAAGAAGAGTTAGAAATCCCGTTTCGTTGTCCATGACCAATATTTTTGGTACTGAGAAGTAGGGCAGGAGATTAGTAAGCTTTTTTCGAAGACTTGTTCTTTATTGCAAATAGCTTAGCGAATTTTGAAAATTTATCTATTTTGCTAAGGTATTTCTGTTTTTCAATCTCTAAGATGTCTATATGCAGAATCTCGCACGGATAGCTCGGAATCGGTGTCGGTTGAAGGAAGGGTTTCGATGGATGCCTATCGTGTTTATTTAGATTGCAGGTGTCGCATTGTTTGGAATATTCCTTGATTTGCCTTGCCAAAGTAGCAACTGTTGGCAAGAGTTATTTTTCGTTAGATCTCTTAGCTGACATTGTTTTCGCCATTAATTCTGGTTCCCAGGTAGGCGAAGTTTTCACAGTCTCGTCTTCATATCTATCGACAGTTAGGTGGGTGCCAAGGCCCGTACGCGCCGGTTCTTTCTTGGATGGCAGCAAGTACATCGTCTATTCCTCATTTACCGCAAGCCCAACTTTTTTACCTCCATATCTAATCCAGTGCACGATATATAGCATTTAAATCGGTGGGAAAAGCACGATTGCCAGAGCTTATCTAATCTACTCTTTGCAACAGAGTTAGTTAATCAGAAGATAAGTAATGCCTGCTGGCTCTGGGATGTCACTCTACACGTCTCACAGGCAACTCAAACACGTTAATATTGTAATTGTTTTACCACCCAATTACTATTTATATAACACAAGAATTATATATTTTCTACCTAATTGGAACATACATCTATCTACATATTTAGGTGAAAATTAATAGCTGTAATAATTTAAGTGGTAAATATCGACTTGTAATTTAATGTGTCATTATTATTTTTACGTACCGTTAAATTTAACTCAGCAGTGGTGCAGAATGTTGTCAAAACCATTGCTCGGCCAGGTGTTGAACTTAAGTCACAACAGAGGTACGAAACCGACAATATGTTGCTTTGTTATCGGCTTACTATGGTTGACGAATTATATTCCCCGAGTTATCGGTTTGTTACCGATTTGTTATCGACGAGTTATCGGCTTCTTATTGGTTCTTAAACGGTTTGTTATTGGCTGGTATTATATTTGTTATCGACTTTATATTGATGTTTTATCAATATCTGCTGCATATTACAAATCTTTGAGTCGTCGTTAACAAACCAATAACAAACCGATAACAAATTAGTAAAACTACGATGAAAAGTCGATAGCAAATTGATAACTGTTTGATAACTAGCAATAACTTTTCTAAAACAAATCCATAACCTCTTATATCAAACAAATAGGTAACAAAAAATAAATAAAAGAAAGGCGCGATAACACCCGAAGAGATTTAAGGCCGAGCTTCTCTTCCAATTAGTTTCGCGCTCCTTTTAATTTTTGCTTCAAATTGTTCGGGACGGGACCTACTTGTTTTATGCCGAATCCGAATGGCATCAACAAGACAGATGAGTTTTAACTGAGAGATTTTCATGGCAGAAATACACTCGGAGTGCTTGCCAGAGCGACCCCGCTTAGAAAAATGTTCTTCTAATTCAAAAAACTTGATTCTAAAATTTTTTGATGTTGTTTTGCCCGAGGCGTGAACCCAGGATCATCGGTGCGGTAGGCGGAGCACGCTACCATCACACCACGGCAGGTACTAATTCGATAAAAAAGTTAACGACTTTTCGATAACAAATTGATAACTTTTTTGAAACAAATCGATGACTTTTCTATAACAAATCGCCAACATTTTGATAACAAATCGACAACTTTTCGAAAAAACCCGATTACTCGCCGATAAAACACTGACAAAACTCTAAAAAAGCGATTACTTTCCGATGATAAATTGGTAGCTTTTTGATAAAAGATCGTTGAATTTTCGATAACTAAGTCATAACTTATCGATAATGAACTCGTAACCCTACGATAACTTTTCAATAACTAGTCGAAAAATTTTTGATAAAATATTGATAACTTTTCGATAAATAATCTATAAGTTTTTTTATAATGAATCGATAACTTTTGGAAGGTTAACCGATAACTTGTTGCTGGAAATTCACAATTTTGTATCGATAGCCCACTTACATATATGTAAATGGTTTCACTACGCGTATAAAATATTTTGACATACAAACCTACTGTGAAACCTCAGTAGCACCACGCAACTGTAGGGGCTCACTTGTGCATCACTGCTACAAGCAGCAGTCATATGTCTTGTGTGGAAAGCCGTCAAACGTTTTGGCCGAAAGTTAAGATATTTCGACGTACACAGCGGTAATTTTCTACCTTTTTGTGACGTTAATAATTGATGTGTGCGCCACTTAAGAGAACCACCTGAGAATTTCGGGTTACAACAAAGGGTACACCTATATATATATATATATATATATAGACGGTTATTTGTAAAATACTCATGCTAAGGTTAGAAGTATAAACGCATTTAGGCGTCTGTTAAACAAATAAAACAAAGCGTTGACAGACAGGAACTTATGATCTTTTAACAACCCAAAGCGTAAAGTGGCACACACACCAACACACAAAACATATTCATTACAGAAATATACTTGCGGACTTGCACATATAAGTGAGTTGTACGTGACATACATATAAAAGATTGAAATCTGAAAATCGCTAAAGGACACCGATTTTGTCCTACATCACTTCACAAACAATTTACTTGAATTTATTTCGGTAAAATTTTTATTGTTGTTGAATTTGTCGTAATTTAAAACGGCTGCCACCTTTCGGTAATGCGTAGGAGTCAAATAGAAAATTATCTTTGACAACCATAAATTGTCACCAATTGCCTTTATAACTTACGAGTACATACAAGGGCACACCCAAGGAAAAGCATTGAAGCGTCACTGATTGCCTTTTTATTGTTGTTGCTGTGCTGAAACTTTATCTTTGTTCGGTTCGCCGGATGTGTATGAGCTCTTAAAGATAGAACCAATCCACTATGCTGTTCTATCATAGCAACCAATTAATAATAAACGTAACAATAGTAAAAATTTGGTGCTAAATATTTACGAGGTGACTTAGGCCGAGCTTCTGCGCAAATTTGTGGTGCGCTAATTAAAATTTTTTCCTACGAAATCGTGGGACGGGACCAACTCTGAATGGCATCTGCATAGCATATGGGTTGAGATTGCACTCGAAGTATTTGCACCCAAGACCTTCGCCGTTTTTGATTGCTAATTTTTGGAGTTTGACTTTGTCTCAGAAATTACGCATATACATGAAAATAAATACTTTGTATCCTTTTCTCAAAGCTGATTTCATGCATTCAGAATAAAGTCGGTCTGTGGTTAAATTTGAGTTGGAAGTGATGCACTGATGATCCGGAATAGGTTTATTGCAGCAGCGAACACAACAAAGGAAAGTTCTATCAACTGTCTTCAATTACAATATATTTTTTTAAACGGTTTTATTTAGCTTGACTTGACAGGCTGGTTGGTTGGATGGCTGGTTGGATGGCTGGTTGTCACAAATTTTGTAATTGAAACTTCCCCATAAGCTACAAGGTTGAAACTTGGAATATAGTTCAGAACCCGATGACAATGCAATAATAAGAAAATATTAAAAAAAAAATCGTATTTGTGGTCTGATTTGGCTCATATTTGGAACACATAATACATACAAGAATAGAAAGCGACCTGTGAAAAAAAAAATCGCCGCTAGGTGGCGCAAGGATCGAGATATTCAAAAAATCGTATTTGTGATCCGATCTAGCTCATATTTGGAACACATTATACATACATGAATAGAAAGCGACCTATGATGTCCGATTTGGCTCATATTAGGAACAAATATTACATACAGTCCGGTAGAATTGACATCAAAATTTTTTGGAGTTGGAGGAGGGACAAGCATAAGTTGCGCAAAGTCGAGTCAAGTCTTTGGAAGGATTATGTATTGAGGACTTAGATTGTAACAAATTGTCAGGAAAGAGTCCTTGTAATAATGAGTCACTAAATGAACTAAAAAGAATGCGAAATAATAAAAAATAAAAAAAAAATAAATGTAAGGCACGATAACCTCCGAAGAGATCTAAGGACGAGCTTCTCTCCCAATTTGCGTCGTGCTCCTCTTGATTTTCCCTACAAATTGGCTGGACAGGACCTACATATTTTATGCCGACTCCGAATGGCGTCTGCAAGGCAGATGAGTTTGCACTGAGAGCTTTTCATGGCAGAAATACACTCGGAGCGCTTAGAAAAATTTTGTTCTATTGAAAAACCTTATTTCTAAAATTTTGCTGTTGCTTTGCCCGGGGTCTGAACCCAGGGCATACGGTGTGGTAGGCGGAGCACGCTACCATCACACCACGGTTGCCGCCAAATGAGAAATAATGGGCAATTAAATAAAGACTAAAAACTTGAAAATAAAATAATTTAAAAAAATTTTTAAGATAAACGGTTTTATTGAAAACAATACTTACATGAAGTAATAATAATATTAAAAGCTAGAAAATAATTAGGTAGGTCCTAGGTACTAGTCATTACACTCCTGATCAATCTAGGACATTGATCAGAAAATTAAATAAAAGCGTTGGACGCGTCAAATTTCTATTGATAGTCATATATAAGTCCAACTGAACCTTAATCAGGTTATGCTACGCCTTAAATTTTTAGAAATTTCACCCGCGCAACGCTTTTTTATTACTTCATGTAAGTATTGTTTTCAATAAAACCATTTAATTAAAATTTTTTTTATTATTTTTTTTCTCGTTAATTTAACAAAAATTTCAATAACTTTTGTAACTAAAACTATTTAAACCAACCACAAAAAGTTTTCGAAAAAATTCGAAAGATCGAAATGTAAGATCATAAATGCAAACATGTCAACTAATTAATAGAATAAGCATAAATACATCACTGTAAAGGAAGAAAAAAGAAGATGGTGGACTTCCGGTTCATTATTGTATTGACGACTGAAGTATAAAGTATTAAGATAATTAGTCCGGACGTTTCTGCTGTTTTATTAACCATCGAAGGTAGAAATTAGAGAAAAAATTTTACGAAAATTGCAATTTTTTTAGTTAGAGTTTTCCAAATTATTCCTGGCGGCCGCCGTGGTGTGACAGTAGCGTGCTCCGCCGTCCACACCGAAGGTCCCGTGTTCACGCCCTTGCCAAAGCAACATCAAAATTTCAGAAACAAGTTTTTTCAATTAGGAGACAATTTTTCTAAGCGGGGTCTCCCCTCGGCAGTGTTTGGCAAGCACTCCGAGTGTATTTCTGCCATGGAAAGCTCTCAGTAAAAACTCATTTGGAAGAGAAGCTCGGCTTAAAATCTTTTCGGAGGATATCGCGCCTTACATTTATTTTATTTTATTTTTCTAAATTATTTTGTGTATGCAAATTTGTAGCCCAATCAATCAATATGGATATTGTAATATAAAATTTTCTTTTCTTACAGGTGGAAACCTTCTAACTTGTACGTAGTCACGGCACCGAGGTTAGAGAACTAGAAATGTAGTACATATATTACTAACAACAATTTTTTTTTTTGGAAATTGATAATGCCTTAACTATTTTTCCTTTAATAATAAAAGCCCTTGAAAAATTAATATTTATGGACTTTTATTTTTCGAGCGCTCTGAAATAAAAATTTCATCCGACTTTTAAAAAATCTTGGAAATGTATTGGGGGCCCACGCACGTTTGGAACAAACATTTTGTTTTTTTTAATTTTCTAATCGTTTCAGCTCCAAATATTTTGACATAATCAATGATGTTTAACTCACTGCACTATCTTCATATCTGCGTACATCTCAAACAGTTCTTCCGTATAGCTCCTTCGTTACTCGACATCGTAGTTTGGAAGCAGAAGAGGGGGAAATCCTCACGGAGTTCGGAGAGGTATGTGAAAGAAGACTTGAGCTCCCTTCGTGGGCCCATTAGGCGTCAGTTATCGCGAAACATGGAGCTGGCGTGACTTATTACGAAACGGCCAAAATATCTTAGGCGATTAAGCGCCTATTGTGCATAGAGGGCTCAAAAGGGATTGTGGTTAAACAAAATTCTGGAACATTGAGAAGTGTCAATGGCGTTCCCTCTTCTCCAGAAAACAGTAAATAGCCATAACTAGATTAGGTTAGGTTAGGTAAGGTTTAAGTGGCTGCCATTCGCATCGGAGCGGCACACCTAGGCCTTTATAGGCCAATTATCAAACCACACGGATTTGTTCCTACTCTCCTAATCCACTTCGTTGAGTTTGTGAAGCTAACTCAGCATCGTATATTGACCTCAGCTATATCAATCAGATCTACAAGAAACATCTTGCACATAAAACGGTGCCTTCTTCTACCGAGCGCTGGACATTCACAGAGTAGACGCCTAACAATTTCAGGCTCTTCTTTGTTGCCGCAGCTTCTACAAAAATCATTACAAAGAGCGTCAATCATTTCCGCATGCGGTCCAATACAAACGTGACCAGTGAGAAGACCTACAACTAAGGACAGATCCCTCTTACGGAGGGTGAGAAACTCTCGCGATCTCTTCTCACTCCATACCGGCCATGTGATTTTTGCCGTGTGACATATATCACGATGCTTCCACCTAGCTCCCGCTTCCATCAGTAGAGCCTCCTTTATCTTGAGTTTGCAGGTGGAGAGCGGCATGCCCAACCCCTTCCAGGATGGCGAAAGTGGAAGGGAGGTACCCTTTCTTGCAAGCTCATCCGCAGAGATTGAAGAAGCTAGTAGTCTCCAATTGGTACTCCTCGGGCACCTGCTAGACAAACAAGCAAACCTGATCAAATGCCGACAGTAAGAGAACAGAGGACGTACTCAATTGGTAAAGAAAAGGAATCTTTATGATCAATCACCACAATCACGGGACACTTGCTATTTGGCGTGAATGCTGAGAGATTGGGGATGCCTTTTAATAGCATTTACAGTAGCTGCGGCGAGGAGGGATGAATGCCCAGCTCTAGAACACACTAGAATTCTAACCATGGGCAGTTTTATTCTACCAGAACGTTAAGAAGTAGCTAAATTCTCCGTAAAATATATCAACAGGTTCATTGTCCGCTACAAATGGTTCGAACGGAGTACCGACTAACAATAAGAAATCCGCATAAAGTGGTTTAAGAAGAAATGTGCACCAAAATGGCGCTCTGTGCTCTACTTGGGCTCGGATCTGATTCCGTACAGGGTAACAACCTAAAATCGTATGTAGATCACTCGAACACAAATAAATTTACTGCATAATATGTATCTATGTAAGAATATATATAATTAATTTAGTTTGTGGCTAGAATCTTTACAAAGAAAGATAAATGAATTTCAAGAAAACTTAAATAAATTTAGCTTATAAAAGGGTATAAAAAACAATTTACAATTCACGACCATTCCAAAAGGGTGTGGCGTGAATTCAAACAAAGTGATTTCCACCATTTCGTTGTCATTAAGTTGGTTATACATCAACTTTACAATGTTTTCTATGTACATTTTACATTTCAATTGAACATTTCACTCTTTTTATGCTACATTTGACATCTCGCCCACTGTTCTTTTAATTTCACATTGGTAGCAGCAGCAACAACAACTCCCTTCACATGTAGTCTGGCAAAAAATCCTTCAAACGTTGGGTATACACCAGCAGCAATTCTCCCTTAGACTGTATACAACCGCTAGGTTCTAGTAAATGTAATGCAATATGATCGCGACGTTCGATTGAACCATCGTGACTGCAATCTCGTTCATATCTGTTGATGTAAGCAGCCACGGGGCGTATAGCACAGTAAATGTTGTTGACACAGCGTAGGTAAGCTGTAAGTAGAGCGGAAAAAAAGTTGTATATATTGGTAAATGATGATGACCCATAGAATGTGACGAAGTTGTGCGTTTTTGCAAATGATTGACTGTTTTAGGGGTAGGGTGAATATTGAATTAAAAGCACCTGCTACTGATAACTTGGATAGCATATCGCTATTCAATGATGTCTTGCACTCTGCCATGACTTTGCATAACGCAGCAGAGCGAAGTTTTTCCATCAACATGTTAATGTTAAAGTTTTGCAATGTCTGCATCCGCCGTCTAGGTCACAACAAAAAGTTGCACTGCGGTGACTAAGGCAATTTCGTTTGCAGCAAAATTGTTTTTCTTTGGTTTTGACTGATTGACTTTATAGTCGGCGAGCTGGAGGCAACATCATTGCAACTACCTTACAAAAACAAAAATGAAATATTTGACGCAATTTAGGTTAGTTAAGGTTTGGTTGAAGTGGCTGCCCGAGAGCCCACCTAGGCCAGTGATAATTGGCCCGTTTTGATAATATGAAAATACATCCTTACCTTTCCTCTTCAAATCATTTTGACGACCTCATAAAAGCTACCAAGTCCTTTGCGTCATGCTCCACAACCTGGCTCAGATTATATAGAAATGGAATACCCAGAAAGCGCTGCTGTGCACCACTTAGTGCCGGACAGTTGCAGATGAGGTGAACCAACCGTTTTCTGCTCCTCACCCTCTTTGCAACTCATGCAGCATCGACAATGAAGTGCTCCTATCCTCTGTATGCCTACCTATAAGACGATGTCCAATTAGTGACACTACAAATGTGGAAATTTCATCCCTACTTAGGTTGTACACGTGAGGGGATTTTTTAGGATCCCAATTTGGTCAGGTTGTTTTCGATATCCGACACCACGGTGTTTGTAACCATCTCTCTTTTGGCATTGGCTTGCATATGGCAAGGGGCTTACCTAAGCGTTCTAGGCCAAGCAGAATCTGCCTGGTTGTACCCTGCCTAGCGAGTGCATCTGCAATGCAGTTTTCGTCGATGTCCCTATGTCTAGGGAGCCTTGTGAGGTGTATACGGTTCTGTTGGACCATCATTTTAAGAGATCGGCGACAATTTAGTGTTAAGTCAGAATTGAACAAGTAGGAGCCAAGAGATTTTATGGCAGCCTGGCTGTGGTGTCCCTATCCTAACTTCGGCTTCCATGATAATTAAAACTTCTGCCTGGAATTCGCTGCAGTGATCGGGTAGTCTTAAGGAGAGCTGATGGTCAAGATCCCCTTAGTATACTCCACCTCCAACTCACCCGTCTAGTTAGAGCCGTCCGTGTATATGGAAATGCTGCCCTACTGGGAATGTTTATCATAAAGTTGGTTTCCTCAACTGTTGTGGTCGCACAGCGATCCGTGCTAAGAGGAAAATATTTGTATTTTTTAGTGCACTAGAGTGTCCTGTGGTCTCTTTTTTTAGACAGGACAACTCTCTTAAGCACAGGGCTGACGTTGCCGCCGCTCTACAACCAGCTAGATCCAATGGAAGGATGTCAAGAATGAAATGAATAGCTTTGACGCAATTTACCTCCCATGATATTAGACGAGCTTCTGTTTGAATTTGCGTCGTTCTACTGTTCCCAGTCACTTCCGCATTTGCTTCTGTGTGGCGTTTAGCAGCAGAACATGTAAACGTGTCCGGTGTACAAAGTGACAGTTGCAGAAGTGCGTCTCTTCGCCAGATAAGAAGAAATGGTTGAAGACAACGATTAAAGCAGGATCGATCATTTGGTCACACTGGATTCAGAACTTTGACTACAAAGAGGACCAGGCAAAGCGTATTTATATTTTGCTGCCAATTCTCTTCGATGCCTTCCGCTCTATCGACCAGTACATCTGTAAGGCTGGATGAAGGGGGCAGGCCTAATTCGTAAAATATATATATCTCGCCATTCCATGTGGCATACCGGATTGTTTTGCCCTTCTGCCTTGGCCTTCCTAAGCAATATTACCGCCGTGCATTGAGCAGGTCTTTAATGTCGGCTAGAGGTAGCGACTCGCCACCTCCTTTAAGGGGCAGCAGAAATACAAGTTTGGTGATAGGACATTGATGCAGATTCATCCCTGGTTTCGCAGTCCTTTGTATGACTTTATCGGCCTCGTTAAGATATCCTTAATCCATGTTGGTCACTTGCAGAATAAACTTTATCCGTGGTAAAAAGAAGTTTGCCTCCTGCCACAGGGCAGTTCAGAGCATCGCTCAGCGCGCCAAAGCATCTATTGCTAGATTCGTGAAATATTTGCACTAGGAATGATGCGTAGATGTTAGATTAGGGTGCCCACAAGAAATCAATTTTAGATTTTCCGCTGGGGCAACCCCATAAAATATGACAATATATTAGAAAATGATACATACAAAGTTTCAGGCCAATCCGATAATGTTAACATGTGCCTCATTGAGGTCAAAGTTAGGAAAAACAGCGATTTTTCAGAAAATTTTTTTTGTGTTTCGTAAGTAAAAGTGAAACCATTTATGCCAGGAACTTGACTCGTACACCATTCAACAGGTAATTTTATTTGTATTGATTTTGATCTGAATAATATTTTTATAAAACGGTTATTTTTTAGCAGTATTTAGCATTTGTCAGATCAGGTCTTAGTGGATATAAAGGGTATCGAGACGTGGTCGTATAAAACGGTACGAGCCCAGTCGTTCATATATTTTAATTAAAAGCATACTCTAGGGCAGATCTGATCTGAAGTAGAAAATTTGTTGTAAAAATTACTTCAGAACGCAGAAGGTTATTAGAAGAGCTTCTCGAGGTGAACTAAGTTACTTTACCTTATGTATCATATTAATTAATCTTTAAATTTTAACTTAAGCTTTTAAATAGTCAAACTTTTTATTTAGATCGTATTTACTTGCATGTCTGATAATTTTATTTTATGAATTCTATTTAATTTGGTGTGAGAGCGCACAGTAATTCATGCCTTTTTAGAACTTTTAACTTTAAAGGCAAAATTTCAAAGAAAACTTGAAGTACAAAATCTAAATCTAAAGAAGTTGAAGTTACACTAACGCATACGAGCACTTTGTGATATATTTATAGGAGGGGGTTTGAAAAACGTTCGCGTTGCTCGTTTACTTTATATTTGAAGGAAAAACCTTGATACAAATAAATACTGAAGGATAAACGACTTTTAGACATACTATCGCAGAAGTATGACTTCATTAATTTCTAACGAAATACTTAATGAATAAAGATCACATACGCAAATAATCACATCATTGTCACATGCGAATCATAAAGCTACCACAACAGTTAGAGCGATAACTAATCAACTGGTGGAGAGAGAATCAAACGCACTACCGTAGTGAGATAGGACCCAACAATGGCCTTTGCCGAGAAAATCAAACAAACGGATTTTGTTCTTTTTTGACAATATATAACCACGCTAAAAGAGCAGACTGCCGACTAAATTAAAGCTACTAAATTTCTGGTTCCATTATTCCTAACTTTCACTCATACCTTTACAATATTTGGGTGCCATTTCAATCGAGTGGATCGAAAAAGCAAGGAGTGAGAGTGGTTTATTTAATTTAGAGCAGGGCTATTCAAAACTGAAAGTGCACCTGTTTTAGTGAGAGCGCAATCGTGCGGCTGAATTGATTTTTATTTAGTCACTTACTAGCAAGCATAGATGAATGGATTTGCGACTCTTTGTTTCGAGAGAGCGCTGTCAAAATGCACATTTTTGTCCAAACAAAAATGAAAAATTCTGACTATGGGATTTTTGGCATACATTTTGGGGATTTTATGGTTTCAATCATTTAATAAAATGATAGTCGAAAAATATTCATTTCTTTAAACTTATTTTGCAATAATACGACTAGTTAGAGTTAAATATAAAGAAATCTAAGTAAAATTTACATTTAAATTAAATTAATTAGTCAAATAATGTGACGCAATTATCTCACAGTGAAAAACAAATATTCTTATGAAATTTTAGTAAATCGGATCTAGGATATAATAGTTAACATTATTTAATGGATAGGGCCTATCTTACATGTCTTACGTTCCAGTTTCTGTGATCAAAATGGACTGGTTGCATCGGGACTTCATATTTACAAAACACGTTTTTAGTGATAACTTTGAATGGGAAAAAATATTTACCCCCCGCCTTCGAACTAATAATATTTACACTAAAACAAGTATTTTTATCCTTTTTCCCATAATTGCTGGCACATTTTTTGTTCTGGCACCCGCTTCAGCTGGCGGAGGGATTTATCTGTGATTGTTGCCAGCACAAATTTGAGATAAATCCCTCGTGAGAGCGCAAAAAATGAGAGAGTTTCGTATCAAGTCATCTTTGCTAGCAAGCAACGAGCTAACAACAAGCATATGTATCGCGCATAATTTGTCATACATATTTTGATATCGATCAGCCGATACCCATAACCGATGTTGCTACGCCAAGTGCCAAGCATTGTGAATGATAACTAAGTGTGATATCTTATCTGTCAACTGCCTGACAGGTTGTTCAATATGGCTACTTTTTAGCGACGACAGAGCGAATTATATGCGTGTGAATTGAGAGGGCACAATTGTGCTATGAAATGAATAGCCCCGATTTAGATCCTTAATTGGCGCGACATGTTATTTGTGAAAACAATTCTTATATCATACCAATACCTGAGTCAAATAACACAAATAGCAAACAAACCACAAAGCGAGCATGCTTGCCGCTCGTTTGTAAGCATAACTGGATAAAATTTAATCAATGCGCTCCAACGAACGACGGCCATTCTCACTTGATGGTTTGTTAGCTACAAATCTGTTTTATGTTATTTCGCTCTAGCGTAGGTGTAAAACTTTAACATTTCCACAGTAAGCGCAACGATCCATGCCTCATCAATGCTTGATTTAAGCAATTCAGAGGTTGTTGATGGCGCGTACCTAAGAAGACTTATAGCGTTTTCTTTTCTGAAATAATTTGTTGCCTAAGTAAATGGTAAAGCCTTAATAGCATTGTGAATGATAACTAAGTGTGATATCTTCTGCATAGACGTCAAAATTCCAAAGTGATTGGATTACCTGATTTGTATTTGACTATCGCTGTCTCACTCTGTATCTCTTTCTATCACCCGCTGAAGATAAATAAAATAAATAAATGTAAGGCGCGATAACCTCCGAAGAGATCTAAGGCCGAGCTTCTCTTCCAATTTGCGTCGTGCTCCTCTTGATTTTCCCTACAAATTGGCCGGACGGGACCTACATGTTTTATGCCGACTCCGAACGGCATCTGCAAAGCAGATTAGTTTTCACTGAGAGCTTTTCATGGCAGAAATACACCCGGAGTGCTTGCCAAACACTGCCGAGAGGCGACCCCGCATAGAAAAATTTTCTTCTAATTGAAAAATCTTATTTCTAAAATTTTGATGTTGCTTTGCCCGGGAGTTGAACCCAGGGCATACGGTGTGATAGGCGGAGCACGCTACCATCCCACCACGGTGGCCGCCTAGATAGGCGCCGCCATATTGAACATCCTGTCAGGCATTTGACAGATAAGATATCACACTTAGTTATCAATGCTTAATAGTGTTACTCCTACCCCAGAAAATTGTCAACATTTATAGTGCATACAAAGAACATTTCATCTCACCATATTCACTCATATTACAAATCACACAAGAAGATTGCGCATTGCGTATGTACACATTAGATCAAGTGTCGGCAAAAATGTTGTGTGGATGTTTAGTGAGAGCGCTTTGATCGTACGAACCAATTGATTCACTGATCATTCGCTTGTAAAACTGCAACGGCTAAGCACGCAATAAATAATGAATTATTGATGCGCACAATGGCAGGCGAATATTTTATGTTGAACAACGCTTTTCGGCAAATTCAATGGGGTTTATGCTACACAACATTTTCAGCGACGTATGTAAATAACATCAAAAGACATTTTGAAAGTTCGCATAAAAACTTAAATAAGTTGAATGCAACAAAAAAATTAAAACTTTTTGAGGAGAGTTGCATTTTTTCATATTAAATTAGTTAAATTAATTCATATTAATAAAATGTATTTACGTAAATACGTGCATACATTTTTCGCTGCGCAACTAGCGATACCAACACTCGATGTTGACACGCCAACTGCTCATTGCAGACTGAACCATTCACTAAACAAAGAGCGCAGGCTATCTGTGTGAGTTGCTCACCATCTTAGGATGTATGAAACGCCGATGCCTGCATTAGATTATCTCTTTTTATGGACAATTCTTAAGTCATTTTCCTTTAGCTCTTGTTTTTTCTCTCTTTCTTTCACTCGCTCAAACGCAATCTGGTAGGTAATCTGTGCACTCATATTAACAGAGTATATGTGGAACTCAAGAGCGAATTGAGAGTTTCACAGAGTTGCATTGCCACACCGCCATTTTATACAGGGTAAAAGTGTAACGCTTTTGCGTTGCGAGCAGGCAACAATTTTCACAAAAGAACGAAATACCCCTTAAAGGCGTTGCCTGATTTTTAGAATAGAACAACAACCCTTGCGCGGCGTACAAAAAGCGTAACACTATAGCCAGAAAAGAAAACGCTATTACTGATATGTGCCTGTTTTATACAGATACTAGCTTATGCCCGGTTTTACCCCACGTTTCTATGAAAATATGCAGGCTACTCGAAACTGGCCATGGGTAAAACATGACTTGGTAAGATTGACTTCTGCTACAGGTACTGACTGTCGTTGTATGATATATTCATATTTGCAACACGATTCCCCTCGCCTAGGTGAGATTGACAATTGAGTTGCAGAAGCTCTGAAGCTATAAAGGTTTGTATTGCGCTCATCAATCCCTTGATTCACAGCTAATAATCGTCCTTGAGCTTCATTGAATAGGAAATTTGAGGTATTTAAAATTGAAAAGAAAAATCTATCGGTATCAATGGAATCCTTGATTTTAAACTTTTTTGTTTTCGAAATTTTCCGATAAAAGCAATTGCTTCAATGACATTCGTAAAAGTTTTGTGATGAAAAGCCTTGTCCTTCCTACTACATAAGCGTGGAAAACCGAAATAACGAAGCATAAATATTATGGTATTATGGGCCCTTAGATATTTCTGATGGCTCAAAAGAGCTAATAAGCTCAATCGGATATGCACAGCTTGGGATTCTTCCACGACTGTGTTAATAGAGTGAAAGGTTGTCTTGGTTCTAGTGATATTAACGTCCTCATTTTAAGGTGCCTAAAATGCCTTTTCTCAAAGCCGTTTATAGTTTGTAAAGATAGATTCAATATTTGGAAGAAACATTAGCTATGAAAGCTTCAGGGGATGTCATAATTTCTCAAACATTTGCAGGAAAAGAAATCAAATCTGTTAGCAAAGAAATAGGAATTTTGCCACAATTAATTTCAAGGAGTTGGTTAGCAAAAGCTGCTGCTGAAGTGTTTCCGCCAAAATGCACTCTCATATTTCAATTCTTACACCTGTCGTTTCTATAATGGGAAAGTGCTCTATATGCAGTGATCGGTGCTCGCCGGGCGATTTTCTATTTTGTAGTGTTTGTCACTGCAAAATTCATATAAAGTGCACAAATTTATCCGAAAGTGCAATTATTTTATTAATAACAATAACAATATTATGTATAAATGTGAAGTGTGTTCCTATGTTTTCGCGCTCTAAAATACACAAAGCGCTAAAAATTGTTGGTGCGCTGCAAAGTTTTCTTGACTTGCTAATGCCTCGAGAGAGTCATACGGATGAGGTGGACGATGTGAGAAGTGAAATCCGTACGCGATCAAAGACAAAGGTCAGTGTACATGAAGTAAATCAAAAAACTAAAAAACAAGGCGAAACAATGCAAAATAAAGCACAAAACAAATCACATCAGCCAGTGCATAAGGGAGTGAATTCAGGTGACAATGATAAGCCGTGTTCATCATCTTCTTTAAATGCGAGTGACAATAACAATAACAATAACAGCGAAACAGCACTTCTGACAACAACTATAGCGGATACTGTACGTAATGGTGCTGGCTCTCTGTCGAATGTTCTCTCAGCTGCCAAAGCTTGTCTTAGCAATCGTCACAATATCACAAACATTGACTTGCCGCTTGCTGCTGGCACTCGCTCTTTCGCTGCTGCTGCTGGCGCTGTTAACTATCCTATTGCGTCTAATGAGTCTACTGCTGCGCCTGCACAACCAACAAATGCGGTTAAATCTGCAAGGGAGAAGTCACATGCAGTTGTGAGGGGGAGCAATAATAACGCTGAGTTGGATGTTTTTGTCAAATTAAAATGGATTCACGTATCCTCTTTTAAGCCCTATTTCACGGAAGAGCATATTATAAAATACATCTCTGAACATGCTCTTATCGATGCTGAAAAGATTGGTTGCTTTAAGTTAGTTAAGAGAGATGTCGATGTCAACACTTTGGTCAGAGTTGCTTTCAAAGTACGAGTGCTATCTAAATACTACAGTGAGCTCCTTAATAACGATCTATGGCCCTCTAATGTTACGATTAAGCCGTTTCACTTTTTTCAAAAAAAAAAAAAAAAGAAACCGTGGCGAAGACGTAGTCTTAGCGGTTCAACGCACCTAAATATTTATTTTCATAATGTTTCTGGCGTAAGAACAAAATCTAGCATGCTTTTTAACATGAGCTCACATTCTGATTACGATCTTTTCGTTATCGTCGAAACTTGGCTCAAGTCTGATTTTTATGATGGTGAATTTTTCGACTGCAACCTATACAATGTGTATCGCAAAGACCGGGACTACTCTAAAACTGGTCTCTCACGTGGTGGTGGTGTTCTGATCGCTGTGCGCCGTCATCTCCGGTCATCGTTAGTGGATTTCAGTGATAAGAATTCACTACTTGATCAGCTCTGTGTCTCTGTTCAGGGCACCTCTAAAATCTTTATCTGCGCATCCTACATTCCTCCTGCAAGTCCGGATCATCTCTATATATCACATTATCATTGGCATAGTTCGCAACCATGTTGATGATCACTTCTGTATTTTAGGCGACTTTAATTTGCCTAACATTGTATGGTCATGTGTCAACAATAGTTCAAATCTAATTCCTACGAATGTTTCAAGTACCTCTGAGGTGTATCTTATTGATAATTTCCTAAATTTCAATCTATCCCAGATAAATAGCTTCTCCAGTCAGTTTTCTAGAATGTTAGATCTTGTCTTCATTAGTGATAATATTAACTGCATGGTGGCTGAATGTCTGGATCCACTATCTAGCTCTGGTATTCACCACATACCGCTTACGCTTGCCATAGAGTTTTACATTTTCGACAGCATCACTGCCGATAATGAGTCTCTTGGTTTTTCTTTTAGATGTGGCAATTTTGAATTAATTTTTCAGGAGGTCTCCTTGATTGATTGGGAAGCTCTTTTTCTGGGTTATGATCTTTCTGAGAGTTTTAATGTTTTTAAAAATACCGCGAATCAAATCTGTATTAATAATATTCCGAGGAAGAAAAAGAGTTGTTATAAAATTCCATGGTATACTAAGAAACTAAAGCGACTAAAAAATCTGAGGAATAAGTATTTTAAAAAGTTCAAATCTACCAAATTGTTGGCTCATAAACGTAAATACCTTTTTTACTCCAATAAATTCAAAGCGTTATGCAAGAGGTCTTTTGTTAGCAACTATGAATCTGACATCAAAGTAAACCCCAAGGCTTTCTGGAACTATGTTAAGGCTAAAAAACTTTGCTCGTCTATTCCTTCATCAGTCTTTTACAATACGGAGCGAGCTTCTGAACCTTTTGCGGCGGCTAATTTATTCGCAGACTTCTTTCGCGCCAACTTTGTGGCAGAGCCTGATCTCCCAATGGTTTTCTCCTCATTAGTAGCTAATTCTTTTAACTTCGGCGCCCTGACTTTGTCGCTAGACGATATTGTTAATGGGATTCAAAATATAAAATTGTCTACCCAGACTGATATTGACGGCTTATCGTCTTATCTTTTTAAAAACTGTTTGGATTTGGCCACCCCACTCCTGCTAATTTTTAACAAACCTCTCGAGTGCGGCGAGTTTTTGGATGCATGAAAGATGACCCTCATCACCCCTGTTTTCAAACACGGTAACAAAAACTATGTTGCTAACTATAGGCCCATTGCCAAATTGTCTACCATTTCTAAACTCTTTGAGTATATTGTCAAACAGGAAATGTATTTTGCCGTTAGGCATCTAATCATAGAGAATCAGCACGGTTTTGTGTCTGGCAGATCTACTGTGACGAACCTGTCGATTTTCTCTGAATTCTGCCTTTCAGCCTTTAACAGTCGCCTTCAAGTCGATGCAGTATATACTGATTTTTCTAAAGCGTTTGATAAAATCAGCCATTCTATATTGATCTCAAAACTGGCCGGTGTTGGCTTCCACTCAATTTTTCTTTCTTGGCTAAAATCGTATCTTGTACAGCGGAACTGTGTCGTTGTGTTAGAAAATGCGCGTTCGAACTCTTTTGTTGCCACCTCAAGCGTACCTCAAGGTAGCATTCTTGGACCATTACTATTTATAATTTTTATAAATGACATTTCGGTCTGTCTTAAACAATCAAACTTTCTGCTATATGCTGATGATTTAAAGGTTTTCTCTACCATTTCAAACTTGTCAGATTCAGATAAGTTACAATCCGATTTGGACAATGTCGCTGCCTGGTGTAATTCAAACAATCTATCGCTAAACGTAAGTAAATGTTTTCACGTAACATTTTCTAAATCTCGTTATCCCATATTCACATCTTATACCATTTGCAGTTCCCGCCTCTCAACTCTTACAGAACTGAAAGATCTTGGGGTAGTTTTCGACTCTAAGTTTTCGTTGTCGATACATTTAAATTCTACAATTGCTAAGGCCTAATCTCTTCTTGCTCTTATCCGGCGTTTTAGCTCAAATTTTACGGATCCTTATACCCCTAAGATACTGTTCACCTCACTTGTTCGCTCCAAGTTGGAATATGCCTGTTTCATTTGGCGACCCTATCATGAGTGTCATATCAAGAGGCTCGAAAGTGTGCAAAAAAGCTTTATTCGTTTTGCACTGCGTTCTTTGAATTTTTCCGACCCGATTCCTTCCTACGAAGCCAGATGTGCACTCATGAACCTACAGTCTCTAGAATCTAGAAGAACCTTGCTGTCAATGGCCTTTGTTTTCGACATTATCAACAGTTCAATCGATGCGCCAGCTCTCCTTGAGGGTATTCGATTCCATGTACCAAACAGGCCGCTAAGAAATAGCAACATGTTTTATACGGGGTTTATTCGGACCCTCTATGCTTCTAATGCTCCCATTTCTCGGACATTAACAGAATTTTATCTTCGCTCAAATTCTTTAGACATCGACTTTTCATTATCTAAACCTATTTTTAAAGCTGTAATTGCTCATACATAATTATATTATATTTTATTATTTTGTATTTTGTATTACATTTGTTTATCTTTACGTAGTCTGTAAGTATATTTTTGTACTAGACTACTTTTGTAATTTGTAACTGATCAAATTACTATTTAAATAAATAAATAAGCAAATAAATAAATAAATAAATATTTCTAAACAGAGTAAATTTTTGTACGTAAAGCCGTCTATAGACGAAAAAGCACGTATTTACTTTAACTGCGGCTGTTCCAGCAAGTAACAGGAAAGCACCACCTTTGGGATAATTATTACACCTTAAATTATTAAGGGTTCGGTCGAAAACTTGCAGCGACTATTTATGAGTCATGGTGCACACATCGCACACCCTCCCTTTGGCCTGACCGTTTGCTTATGTTGCACATCGGTGTATCAGATGCTTGCAGACAGTGGTCATTTAAATGCGGAGTTGTACATCCACTACACAAAGGGTATCCGTGGTATCTGAGAGAGCAACTGCCATTGTGATTTCTCTTTTTGCTCTTGCATCAATTAATATCAAATTAAACAGAAATGTTTCTTTCCGGTTCTTCCAGGTGTCTCCAAAAATACTAACCCTAAAGATAACATAAAAGTATACTAAAGGCATAATAGCCAAACCCAACTCTACATTCAAACTTTACGTGTTCAAATAACTTAAGTTTTTTAGGCAGCCATAGTTCTGAGAGTCCCATTTGTCTTGTTTTTTTTTTTCAATTCCACATATAACTGGTGCTGTTAGGACTTAACGTCATATAGCTCCTGAACAATTTTCATTATTCAACTTGTATGGGAGGTGCCACGCCCCTTCTTACTCACCACTTCTTTTCTCAGTGGTGTTAGGGATTGATCCAATTTAACTCTTGTATCAAACCTTCCATTTGTATTTCTTTATATTGGAGTTATGTTTAGCCTATGACCATCTTTGGAAGGTTTCTAGTGGGTGATTCAAATTTAGTTGTGATCGACCGATCCGTTTAGGGCGCAACCCGATTTATACCTACATACAAACATTCATAATTTTAACTTTATATATATGTATATAGATAGAAGATGTGGATAGACTGAAGTTAACAAAAAATTTTAACGGGGGAAGATTAATAAACATCCAAAAGGAATAACAACCAAACAACTCTGTAGTCAAACTTTAGCTGTTATAATAATCTAAGTTTGTACGGCAGCCATAGTTATGAAAAGTCCCATTTGTAGGGAAGGTGCCATGCCCCCTTTTCCCCAATACCACATTTTACTGGAGGTGTTAGGACTTAACCTCATATAGCTCCTTACCAATTTTCATTATCCTACCATTACTACATCCAGAGATATGCAGTATGATAAATTCCATTTATATGGGAGGTACCACGCCCTCTTCTCCCCCACCACATTTTCTTGGGGGTGTTAGGGATTGACCTCATATAACTCCTTACTGAATTTCAATTTTGTAGAATGAATACCTTCAGAGTTATGTAGTACAAATACTCATTTTGAATGGGAGGTGCCCCGCCTCTTTTATATATCGACATTATATTTAGCCTATGACCATCCGTGGAAGGTTTCTAGTGGGTTGTGCAAATTTGGTTGTGATCGGTCCATCCGTTTAGGACGCAACTTGATCTATACCTACATTGAATTTTATATATAGATTAAAAAAATCTGCCTAATCACAAATACAAAGGCTATGCTATCTAGGCCATGTTATGCGAAATAAACAGGTCTGATTATTGGAATCCCCCTATGTAAGCAGAGACAGAAGGTGGTATCCATTGCCCTGAAGGGATCAGGAGCCTTATTCTTTAAATGCATTCCAAAAGAAATGCGACTCGAAAGCTGTCAAATTACATACCAATTTTTTCAAATCCGAAAAATATTTCTTTCGGATCGAGTAACATAAAAGGCGACATGTGGAAAACTATCTAAATTATCTTGGTACTCTAAATATGCGCAAGTTAGAAACGGAAGGAGTGACCATTGGATCGCTATAACCGTTTTAACATCAATTAAGTAAATAAGATGATTTCTCAAGTTAAATAAATCAAACACGTTGGATATGACATAATTCTTTGATATTAACTATCTTGAGACGTAAAATTGTTTTAATACCAATACTAAGGTCATCACATCGGTAGCGTTCTCGGTCAACTTCATCGAAGATCCTTGGTTCAAGTTTCGAGTAAACAACGTCAAATCTTTAGAAAAAATTTTTTTTTAATTAGAGACAAGTTTTTCAAAGCGAAGAAGGCCTTCGGCAGTGATTCGGCAACCTTCTTTATTCATCTCCCTTGGAGCTGCCGTTCGCAGTCGGCAAACACATGTTGGTCCCGTCACGCAAATTTAAAGCGAGGTTAGGACCAAAACGCAGTGCTCAAAGATTTTAGAAACTTTACTAACGGCTGAAAAGTTTACTATGTTTCAAGTTCTGAGGTGCTTGTTGAAGATAACAGTGGCGAACTTCATATTTCTCTTCGGAAAGTAAACTTCAGTCTCAACAGTATGGACTCGTTCAGACACTGTGAAGTCTTCACCGATCAGTTCAACCATACTTCAGTTTTTCTACCTTTCATGAAAATGAAATGGTATATTAATTTCGTCACGAAACCCAAAATTGTAAGTCCTTAAAGGAAAATAGATAGACCCACCATTAAGTATACCGAAATAATCAGGTTGAAGAGCTGAGTTGATTTAGCCATGTCCGTCTGTCCGTCTATCTGTTTGTATGCAAACTAGTCCCTCAATTTTTGAGATATCTTGATAAAATTTCGTGAGCGGGTGTATTTGGGTGTCCGATTAGACATTTGTCGGAACCGGCCGGATCGGACCACTGTAGCATATATCCTCCACACAACCGATTTTTCAGAAAAAGAGGATTTTTGTAATATCTTACTCAATTTAACAGATTGAAGCTTCAAACTTCACCATATACTTTCGTATATTGCACATATTGTTGCCTGAAAAAATTGATGAGATCGGTCGTATATATAGTATATATCCCCCACAACCGATTGTTCAGATAAGAAACTTTTCGTAATTACTGCCCTATTTTAAGAGCTAGGGGCTTCAAATTTCAACGAATGCTTACGTATATAGCATATATTGTTGTCTGAAAGAATCATACAGATCGGTGGTATATATGATGTATATATGGTGGTATATATAGTATATATATATATAGTATATATATATATTTTTTTGCCATTTTAGCCCCATTTTAATAGCTAGAAGCTTCAAACTTCACCGATTGCTTACGTATATAGTATATATTGTTGCGTCAAAAAATCATAGATATCGGTGATATATATAATATATATATGATGGTATATATAGTATATATATATATATTTTTGCGATTTCGGCTCCATTTTAACAGCTAGAAGCTTCAAGTTTCACCAAATGCTTACGTGTATGGCATATATTGATGTCTGAAAAAATCATTGAGATTGGTGGTATATATATTATATACTTCATATAAACTGTCATTGTTGCCCCTTTTTTACGGATAGAAGCTTCAAAATTCATCATATTTCATCAAATAGTTACGTTTACGTCATACATTTTTGAAATACGTGATTCGTAGTTATAGTTTTTACACGCAGACCACAAAAAACCTGAAACTTTGTATCCTCACACAAAGTACCTACCTATTTTTTATTTTATATTTATCTTAAAAATCGTTTAGGTATGTAGGTCTGTTCACTATCTATTTCTTATCTTATACATCCGATTATTCGGAGATTACGAACGGGATAAGATTATTGTTCAGCCCCATTCATGAAAGGTATGAAGTCTTCGGCATAGCCGAAGACAGTCCCGTCCTTACTTGTTCTAACTGAAGTAACCAATGAACTCAAGAACTTGACTATTTCGAAATCGGCTCGGATATGTGCGACTTAATCATATCACCAAACAAAATGCCTTTACTTCACTTTGCGTATAGATCGTGTGGGGTTCATTACCATGAGATGATTTTGTCAAATAAAGAAAACCATCATGGGTGTCAGTATTCATTTTACTACAGGCGGTTAACAAGCTAAGAAATAGGAGCATGAAAAGGGTCTCAGAAACATCCACTACAGGTCGTCGAATAACTATACCAACAATTGCCCCGTGAACCCCGTTCAAAAAAACAAATACCTTAAATTGACAGTTGAGTCTCCCCAGGAAAACACTTGCGACTTTAGCTCAATTTCAACCTGGACACAGTAAAAAGTTAAACACTTAACTATACAGAATCAACCCCGACATACCCAACCGTGTCCCCAATTGACTCAACTTTTCAATTGCAATGTGGAAACAACGCCTCTAACTCACTTATCCCTCTGACCCGACTCTGTTGAAATGGCAAGCTTCCTGGGACTTCCGTTAGAAGATAACACTTATTGGATGGGGCGAAGCACTGCTACAACAACAACAAGCAGCAGACGTGCCTGCGGTGATAGGCAATTAAAATCTACCTGAAGGTTGGAGGGCCAAGCGAAATTGTTACGGTGATAGTTGGTCTAATACCAGAAGCTGCTAGTACCAAGACTCAGTAGTCTATCTATGATATTACCTAAGCCTTCGGGAAGGTTTTTTCCTTCTAAAACAACAACCAAGCCAATTGAAATTTTTGGAATGCAAAAAAGTCAGCTTAATTTTAAAATGACTTAACTTCCTTAGTCCCTCCATATGGAAGTAAAGTCTTGAACGCAGAAATTTCATTAAAGGACTACGATATGGTTTAGTAAGAGCTCACATTACATAAAGCTTTCAGCGTAGGACATAACACACTTACATACACACTAGGGCGGGTCGATTTAAAAATCGCTCATTGCTCTGTGAAAATCGTATTCTAGGGATCAAAATAACAAACTTTGCCGAAGGAACCATACCTCTAAAATTAATTCTGATGTCCCCCCCCCAGGTAGGGGTAAATTTTGAAAAATCACACTTTGACCCATTTAGAGTGCTCCAATCGAGTCCAAATGTATGACCGACCCCCACTAACTTTGGAGGCCCGACCCACCGATGCCATTGGCATACCCCCTGGAACCCCCCTGGGGGTAAAGTGCAAAACCGGCGATTTTTTGAAACGGTTGTATGGTGAATCCCCAGGGGGGGTTCCAGGGGGTGTGCCACTGGCATCGGTGGGTCGGGCCTCCAAAGTTAGTGGGGGTCGGTCATACATTTGAACTCGATTGGAGCACTCTAAATGGCCGATCCCCACTAACTGTGGAGGCCCGACCCGCCGATGCCAGTGGCACACCCCTGGAATCCCCCCCTGGGGGTTCACCATACAAACATTTCAAAAAATCGCCGATTTTTTCATGTAAAGTGCAAAACCGGCGATTTTTTGAAATTTTTGTATGGTGAACCCCCAGGGGGGTTCCAGGGGGTGTGCCACTGGCATCGGTGGGTCGGGCCTCCAAAGTTAGTGGTGGGTCTGTCATACATTTGGACTCGATTGGAGCACTCTAAATGGGTCAAAGTGGGATTTTTCAAAATTTACCCCTACCTGGGGGGGGGGGGGGGGGGAAATCAGAATTCGTTTTAGAGGTATGCTTCCTTCGGCAAAGTTTCTTATTTTGATCCCTAGAATATGATTTTCATAGAGCAATGGGCGATTTTTTTGCCTCCCCACAAATCGGCCCGCCCTAATACACACATATGTATGGATATGTATGGATCTGTCTGGAATTGTTTCTATGAAGGCAGCAAGGAATTTATTACATGTGCTTGATATACGAATGTATGAGTAAACGTATGTGAATGTGTGCATGATAATCTATCTAAGGTATGTGTAACTCACTTGCGGTTATATTGCTCGTATTATTCTCATCGTCGCCCTCAAGTGCTGGCTTACCAGCATCCAATCAGTAAGGGAGTGATATGAGAAAAATACCGCAGTCCACATGATTGCCACACGTTGGTGGGCGGTATTGGGTTGTTGTATACAAGCTTCGCTTATGTGACGTGAACGACAAGCACTACTGCTCGTATTCAAACTACTCGTCTTATCTGGAGCGTACAATGTCTTCTTTGTATTACTCAAACTATGCTGTATTGAATCTATTGATGTTATTAAATTAGGATCAGTCGCAGTAGCAGTCGGGTTTGTGATGATAGAAGAAGTTGTGAAAGAGTTGTCTTTGCTTGTAATTGAAGATCCGGCTGATGATGCTACCGATGCGGTTGCTATGTTCTGTATGTCGTCGACTGTGACAGGTGTTGATGCTGTGGGTATAAAATTGAATTGTGTTTTATTTGTAGGTGGTTATTAACGCTTTTGGCACGAAAAATCTTTGCTTGGAAAGCTATGTGGGTCATTCCATTTCAAATCCCTCAATGGTGGAAAGTAATTATATTCTATTTAGCACAAGAAACCGAAATGTGCTGAACATGGTTGCTAGACCTGGAGTCACAGTGAAAACCCTTGCGAATCAACGCTAACAGATATTACCATACCTGTAGGGGCATTACGCAAAAAAAAACTAATAAGTTGAAGACCGCTTGCATGAGCAGCAAGAAGCAGAAATGGGAGGAGCTTCCAGCAGATACCGATTGCGACCCACCAGACGGAAGCTTCTAAAGATTATTATAAAACATTAAGGTCAGAATACTAACACCGGAGATAGATACCGTTAACATAGTAGATGCACTTACACGCAGTCTTTCTTACTCGCGAAAAAAGAGAAGCAAGTGAAATCTAGTTTGGCGTGTTCGCCATCACCTCTTGGGAAGGCGCCAAAAAACCTATGTTTCAGCAGTAAAAGAACACATTTGAGGTCTATCACACAAGCACCCTTGCTTCGGGCATCAATTGGAGACCAAATCAAAGTGAATGGTCCTCCTTGCAAGCATAGACGTAGACATGGCTTAAGACACCACGAGACGGTTTGGCACGCTCGTCACCCATTCTTGGAAAGACTTTCCCCCGAAACCTCGCATTTCAGCCGCCATAGAACAAACTGCAGTACAATGACCTAGGCATCGTCACTTTGGACGGTAACTG
Source organism: Eurosta solidaginis (assembly GCF_040869045.1). Classification (NCBI taxonomy): domain Eukaryota; kingdom Metazoa; phylum Arthropoda; class Insecta; order Diptera; family Tephritidae; genus Eurosta; species Eurosta solidaginis. The sequence continues at coordinate 200,866,628 of NC_090323.1, read as the reverse complement.
GAAATCAAATTCAGGTGAATTGTCTATCTTGCAAGTCAAGACGAAAGCATCGCTTATGACAGCACGAGATAGCAGACATATTGGCAGGTTTAAAGCAACAATTCGAAATTCTATGGTATCTGCGGTGCGTCGTCAGATAGTATTTTAGAAATCGGATTCTCAAACGGCCCTCAGGCCAAGAAAGCCACATAAACAGTGATCAGTTCTCAGTCCTCATCCAAGAAACGCAAGCTGCTATTACCCATTCAATCTTCAAATACTGTTATTGTTTTCTTAGTCGGACGTTGTTGATGCTGCCATTTTAGCCCGAAATATAGAAGAATCACATAGATTTCTCAATCAGCTATTACTCTGAGGACGCAGGCTGGCAACAGAACAAGCAGAGATGATGATCCTACCAAAGGAGGACATTCTCCGGATATAAAGATTCAAAGAAGGAGTCAAGATAGTTATCTCGACTAATCTACCGAGCACGAATTCAGGACCAGCTTTACAGTTAGTCATTCGAACAGTCCTCATCGGCCTATAAGCGCAAGAAAGCCATGGCCGTGGAAAGGTTACTGGGAACACGAACAACGAGGTAAATCGACAACGAAACTATATATCGATGGCTGAGTGAAATATAACGCTAGCTCGGCCAGTACGAAAACATCCTAATTTAGAATCGTCTCAGCTAATGTCGCAATATTTGAATTTATGCACAGATATGGCAGTTTTGAACGAAATTCTGGAATAGGCCGTTATTCAAAAATTTTCTGAAAGAAGCGTCTCAGCAGTCGATATCATACACATTTAAGCATGGATCACTAAAAGCCCATACAGAACAAAAAGGACGTAAGGTTAGTCTAAGCCGGATGCATGTGAGGGCCATGCTAAACACATTTGCTTCAAATGCTGCGAATAGATAAAACGAAATATCTAGAATGTGATACGTGAACAATCCAGATACATGTAAAGCCATCCTGGTGTTGAGACTATACAACCTGACAGAATACAAAAGCGGTGTGCAAGGAAGGCATGGAATAACGGAGAACCAGAGTAACAATTTTGATGGAATCGGAGTGACCGACTAATCATGATATAATCTACATCTCGTGATGTGTGCTTTGTCTAGAGAGCACTAATAGCATTAGATGTTCGAGTAAAGTACTTCAGAGGTGGCTAACACCTCTTCATTCAGCTTAGCTGTGGCGATTTGAATCTCTTAATCCATGATTTGTGCTACCATAAACTTTTAGATGTCTCAGTGTAACAATTTTATGTGACATCTAGTACTAGATAACACCACAAATCGAGGTTTCTTTTACATACACGCCTAAACTTTATATGGACTGCTAAGCGTTAAACTTTATCTACACCTCTGAAATTGCTGTGGAGTAGAGCTTACGATTGATGCTCGAACACAAGGGAGATTTTCGAGACTCGAGAAATCGAGAATTCGACCTCTCGTGAGATTCTCGTGTCTCGAAGTTCTCGTAAATCTCGGGAGCTTCTCGAAATTCTTACTTAATCGCTGTAGGGACAGTATTTATGCACTTGTTTTTTTTCTTGTGACTTTTTTTATTGATTATATTGCTTCAACGACAATTAACTCAAAATATACCTATTATACATATAATTTTGTTCACAATGTTTTATTTTTCAACGAGAAATCAAGAACACGGCTCCTCGCGAGATTCTCGAATCTCGAGTTACTCGTAAGGCTCGCGATCTTCTCGACTTTCAATTAAGTCGCTGCATTGGCAATATTCTATACATTTCGGGGTTTTTTACTTGTGATTTTGTGAATATTTTGCCTTGTGAATCTCGCGAGAAGGCGAGACTTGCCAGAAATCTCTTCTCGAACATGTTCGAGAAATCGTAAGCTCTACTTGATACAATTTTGTTTCGATGTATTGAGACGAGTTTGCTTATTTCTCGATTTCATATTATCGGTTCATTTCACTGACTTGCCACTACAAGCACAGTGATTTTTAGAAACAAACCGATATACGGCTATAGAAGGGCAAAGCGAAACCAATAGAAGGGCAAAGCGATATGAAATAGAGGTGAAACATAGACACATATTTCAGTTGCATCTGAGTATAATGTGTATTGAAATTTACAAGTACTAATTTTCTCTACAGTAGACTGCAGCGACTTAATTGAAAGTCGAGAAGATCGCGAGCTTTAGGAATAATTCGAGATTCGAGAATCTCGCGAGCCTTACGAGTAATTCGAGATTCGAAAATCTCGCGGGCCTTACGAGTAATTCGAGATTCGAGAATCTCGCGAGAAGCCGTTTTCTTGATTTCTCGTTGAAAAATAAAATATTGCGAACAAAATTATATGTATAATAGCTATGTTTTGAGTTAAATGTCATTGAAGTAATATAATCAATAAAAAAGTCACAAGAAAAAAAAAACAAGTGCATAAATACTGTCCCTACAGCAATTAAGTAAGAATTTCGAGAAGCTCCCGAGATTTACGAGAACTTCGAGACACGAGAATCTCACGAGAAGTCGAGTTCTCGATTTCTCGGGTCTCGAAAATATCGCTTGTGTTCCAGAAGAAATCGTAAGCTCTAGTATCAAGTAAATATTGTTCGATTTGAGATAGAATTACCCATATATTGATAAATAGACATTGTTCAGTTTGCTTTTTACCTTTTTCTTGTGATGTTATTTTGAATGCTTCTATAACATGACCATTATTGTCCTAAGTGGTAGCATCATCGTTATTGTTGTTGTTGTTAAAGTTATTGGCATGCAGAAATGTTGTCAAACGTTTGTATGGCCACAAAAGCATTCTCAAATAAAGCTTTTCTTAAATCGTTGTGGATTAGGGATTACATTTTTGCTGTCGACAACAATGGTTGGGAAGGTGGGAACATTTGTGGTTATGTTGATGTTGATGATGACTCTGATGTCAATGGCTATGATGACGATGGCTGACAATGGTGATGTCGGCTTTTTCATCGCGCTGTTATGTTTAAAAATTGTATTCGATAAGTGGCGGTGGAGCGGGTGATGGTGTGAACACCGTAGTCGCTTCTGTGGATACGAGTTAAAACAGAAAAAAACAATTATGAGTTAAATGTAAACAATTGTTATTCAATCTTAATTCTAATGATTTGTAAACAAAAGGTGCAAATGTGCCAAGTTATTTATAAGAGTATAATTAGTGATAAAATGCTAATGACGAAATATGCAAATAATAAAATTATAAACATCTGCAGTGCTGCCACGTAGTTAAAAGATATCAGTGATGTGTCAGCAATAACAGTGATACAAGTTTTTTTTATACTCAGCTGAGCATAAATCACAGAGTAAATTAATTTTATTCGTCTAATGGTACCTTGTTGCGGCGTAATCGAATCAAAATAAATATAAACCTGTATAAATAAAAATAAAACATAAAAATATGTCTTATTAGCTTATTAGCTTCCGAACTTTTCCTTATGGAAAAAAACTGGACTTTTTTGTTTTTAATTCAAACGCCATCAGCTCAGTCGGAATTGGAGAAGACCTATCCGCGCTGTTCGAAAATAAAGAAAATTTCCGGCATGTTTTGATGGTGAAAGAAAACAAAACAAAGTACCTGTTGGCAGCCATAATTTCGAAACAGTAAAAGACTTCGTTTATTTGGGAACCAGCATCAACACAAACAACAACATCAACTCTGAAATCCATATTTCTTATAATTTTTGTCGATCCCTTATGGCGATATGGGAGCCAAAAACCACTCCTTCTCCTACTCCCCAATCTGACTCCTACTCAAAACCCATTCCTATTCAGACACCCACACCTATTTCCATCATACTTCACATTCCCACTCCCACTACAACCCCTATTCCCAGTTCCTCCCTCACTCTCAGTTTTCTCAATATGCTATCTCTATACCAAATATCGAGTACCAGCTTCACCTGTCCAATTGGTTCCAATATCTTTGTTTGTACAAGACTTTACAAAAGTATATGAAACTTATGCAATTCTTAAAATCGCTTCCATTTTTATAAATAAGATATAGATTATTAATTAACACGTTCTCTTGTCCGATAATATTCTTCCCTGCGATGTCATTATTCAACCAGTAAACAGAGGCATTTGCTATATTGCAGTTTCTGCAAAAAAACAAATGTTTACCTTACTACTGCCTGTCCCTCCTTCTCTCTATATTTTGATCACCGTCTCTCCTTCGTATCTTCTCTCTTTTATATTCTCGATTTTTCCTTCTACTACTCCCACTTATCTTCCTCCATTTTTCTTCATCTCCTTCCTTGCACATGTTACTTCTCCTTTCTATCTTCCACTCGCAATTTCTTCATTTATATTTCCTTTTTCTACTCACGCTTTCTTCCTTCTCTTTCTTTCCCTTTTAAATTTTCACTCCGTTCCCTTATTTTCTCTTATCGAATGGCTGCCTTAGCAATACATTTTAAACAAATTTCCCTGCCGTAAAGAAACTCTTCCAATTATATAGCTAGTCAAAAATAAACTCCTGTACTAAATTTTAAGCAAATCGCACCGCGAATAAGATTTTTCAAATAGGTCGGTAACTGGTCCACTCCCGGAAAGAAAATTTTCTCAAATATTAAGCTAGACAAAGAGGCACCCCTCTACCAAATCTTAAGCAAAAGAAAAGTTTCTCAGATAATAAGATACATAGTCACGGAAGTACTCTTATACCACATTTCATAGTATATATCCCATACAAACCGATTGTTGTTCTGTCCCATTTTAACAGCTAGAAGCTTCAAATTTCATGACATGCTTACGTGTATGGCATATGAGGACTGGTACAGAAAGCTCTGCAAATTTAGAACTCATAATTTTTTAGTAATGACATAGTAGGCGTCAAATAAATTATTTCTGAAAGGGTGTTTCATAAAGTTTTTCAATATATTAGTTTCGAAAGTCAAGCCTTCAACAAAGAGGAAAACGAGTAAGAAGGAAGAGCTAAGTAAATAAATGTTGTCACAATGTTAGTTGTAAAAAGTTGAATGGATCACCACCACCAAGCCCCGCCAAGTTGGAGAATAATGCTCTATCCCTAATTAGGAAAATCGATCCATGTCGACAATTGCCAAAATAGCCAAAACCATCCTTGTGCAAGTCACAGAAATCAAGCAGAGAAATTGTATTTAAACCTACAAAAATGAAGTGAAAAACAGACGCCAAAACGCACGTAAGCTCTACGGACCGAAAATTTTGGTGTTATTATGGATGCCGAAACGTCTTTAAAAATGGACCTAAGAAGCTTGCCAGATATCCAGTTTTACTGCTTGCAGTCTAGAAAAAACATTCCTTTTCGGGAAAAACAACCTTCATAGGAAACTTTGGCAGAATGGTCCGATTTGGCAAGCTATTTGTGAATGTGGGCATAAATCCACGCCGTTCTCTACGATGGGAACCATGAACGTAGAAATTTACGTGCAAGGGTGTCTTCAAAAACGTTTTCTGCAATTCTTTCGTCGTCATAATGATAGAATTGGAGACTTTGTGAATTGTCTAATTAAAAATAATGTTTTTGATTGTCACATGGTTCATTGAAAGTGAAGTTCAAAGCGTCAAGCAAAACGACTAGATTTTTGACGCCGTTAGCTATTCAATAAAGCACTAATAATATAATTTAGAATTTATATTGTGTTTGGAAGATTGAGTTCATTGAGCGCTTTAATGTAGAAAACTTGACTAATTATTGCAATAAATCTCGGTGTTAAATCGGTTAACAGATTTTCTCAATTAAGAAAACAAAATATAAGGTTATTGTAGTAATGACAACAAATTATTTATAAAGTTCTTGATCTCATGTTCGAACCTATGGAAAATAAAAAAATATTTTCATCCCTTGAACTTGCCTTCGAATCCATGTTAAGTAAAGATTACACTCTGTGACACCAAAAAAATACTTAGGAAATGATATCATTTCCTAGTAGATCTTGAATATTGAAGAATAACTACATACAAGATTTTTGTATCTATGGAAACTTACCAGCCTATAACTTTGTTGGTTAAAAACAGATTCTCAGTTTCTTTCCGGATCTAATAAGATTTTTAAGTTTTTTACCAATTTTGGAAAAACAAAACCTATTTTTTAAAATTTACTACACTTATTAGAAAATGTATTCACCCAACAAACCAAATTTTTTTGTTAAGTGGTTTGTTAAGTAATTTTTAAGAATGATGTTTTGTCTATCCAAAATTGGTGAAAAGCTTAAAATCGGTTAAGAACAGATGTTACAGTCACATTAGACAACGAGTGCCAAGTAAACAATTGTGTGTCGTTTTGATACAATTTTATATGTTTTTCAAATTTTGTTTTCATGAAATTTTGAATAACTCAGTCAGTTTTCAACACATTTAAAAATGAAAGCTCGTTGAGCTCAAAATTAGTTTTCAATTCTGATGTAAGTCAGGGTTAGTGCAGTCTCCATATAAATTAGTGCATAAACATAACACAAAAATTAAACAAATTTTTCTAGTTGATATTGTATTAGGCTGGGTCGATGTATTAACCGATATCGCGCCATCGATTTTTCGATAGGATTTGGGATCAGGAAAAAAAGTTCCACTAGGCATACCCAAAAAAATAATTTTCGAGCCTGCAAAATTTCATTTTTTTGCCTTTTTTTCGACTTTGATTTTTAAGTTTTTTTTTTATGACCTACTAAAAAAATTTTCATTTGATTATAAAATTTTCATGTATACCCTGTCCGACTCAAAAATGTCCGCTAAAACGTTGGCGATAACAGTTTTTTGAAAAAAACCTTAAAAATCAAAGTCGAAATAAGTCAAAAAAATGAAACTTCGCAGGCTCGTAAATAATTTTTTTTGGGTATGCGTAGTGGATCTTTTTTCCTGAGCCCAAATCCTATCGAAAAATCGATGGCGCGATATTGGTTAACTTTCGTTCATACAATTCGACCCACCCTAATGTGTATAGTTATAAAGTTCCTTTAATATCCAGAAATAAACTGAGAATCGGCCTATAACCAACAAAGTTATAGGCTCGTAAGGCTTTAAGGGTACGAAAACCCAGTTTTTTATACGTAGCTCACGATTTAGGAGGTGTAAGTGGATTTTTTGTATGCAGTCATTATAAGATCTTTTAGACCTACCAGAGAAATTGTATCACTTCTTAGGTGTATTAATGGTGCCACACAACGTTATTCTTAAGGTCTTGAAATTATGTTCGAACCTATGGAACGCTATGAAAAATTCAAACAAAAATATTTTAAGGTTTTAAGCTCATGTTCGGACCCATGATCAGCACAAATTATCTGTTTTGAACTGAAAAAAAATACATATCTACTTATAATTTATTGGCGGCCACCGTGGTGTGATGGTAGCGTGCTCCGCCTACCACACCGTATGCCCTGGGTTCACACCCCGGGCAAAGCAACATCAAAATTTTAGAAATAAGATTTTTCAATTAGAAGAAAATTTTTCTAAGCGGGGTCGCCCCTCGGCAGTGTTTGGCAAGAGCTCCGGGTGTATTTCTGCCATGAAAAAGCTCTCAGTGAAAACTCATCTGCCTTGCAGATGCCGTTCGGAGTCGGCATAAAACATGTAGGTCCCGTCCGGCCAATTTGTAGGGAAAATCAAGAGGAGCACGACGCAAATTTGAAGAGAAGCTCGGCCTTAGATCTCTTCGGAGGTTATCGCGCCTTACATTTATTATTTTTTTTTTACTTATAATTTATTATACTCAGCTGAGCAGAACTCACAGAGTATATTAATTTTGTTCGCATAACGGTACCCCGTAACGGCATAAACTAGTCGAGATAGATATATACTTCTATATATTAAAATGATCTGGCCGAAAAAAGCAATTCATTTAGCCATCTCCGTCCGACCGTCCGTCTGCCCGTAAACGCGATAGCTTGAGTAAAATTTGAGGTATGCATCTTAATGAAATTTGGCATTTAAATTCCTGGGCACTAATCTCAGATCGCTATTTAAAGTGATCGAAATCGGACTATAACCACGCTCACTTTTTCGATATCGCAAATTTCGAAAAACCGAAAAAGTGCGACAATTTATTACCAAAGACGGATAAAGCGATGAAACTTGGTATGCGGGTTGACTTTATGACGTAAAAAATAAAATTAGTAAAATTTCGGACAATGGGCGTGACACCGCCCACTTTCAAAAGAAGGTAATTTAAAAGTTTTGCAAGCTGTAATTTGGCAGTCGTTAAAGATATCATGATAAAATTTAGCAGGAACGCTACTTCTATTACTGTATGTGTTTTTAAAATTAGCAAAATCGAATGACCAACAAATTTTTTTAAAGTCAAATTAAAACAAAAAATTTTATATTTTTGCAGTATATAAGTAAATTATGTCAACATTCAACTCCAATAATGATATGGCACAACAAAATACAAAAATAAAATAAATTTTCAAAATGAGTGTGGCTCCGCCCTTTTTCATTTAATTTGTCTAGAAAACTTTTAATGCCATAAGTAGAACAAAAATTTACCAATCCTTGTGAAATTTGGTAAGGGCATTATGACGATAACGGTTTTCTGTGAAAATGGGCGAAATCGGTTGAAGCCACGCCCAGTTTTTATACACAGTCGACCGTCTGTCCTTTCGCTTGGCCGTTAACACGATAACTTGAGCGAAAATCGATTTATCTTTACTAACTTTGTTCACGTACTTATCTGAACTCACTTTATCTTGGTATTAAAATCGACGAAATCCGACTATGACCACGCCCACTATTTCGATATCGAAAATTTCGAAAAATGAAAAAATGCCATAGTTCTATACCAAATACGAAAAAAGGATGAAACATGGCGATTGAATTGGTTTTTTGACGCAAAATATAACTTTAGAAAAAGCTTTGTAAAGTGGGTGTGACAACCTCCATATTAAGTAGAAGAAAATGAAAAAGTTCTGCAGGGCGAAATAAAATGCCCTTGGAATCATGGCGAGAATATAAATAAATTAGTGGTAATCGACGGATGATGTTCTGAGTCACCCTAGTCAACATTTTGTTCAATATCTCGAAAACGCCTTCACATATAAAACTATGGGTCGCTCCCTTTTAAAACCCACATTAATACCTTCAATTTGATACCCATATCGTACAAACAAATTCTAGAGTCACGCCTGAACCACATTTATGGCGATAACTCGAAAACGCGTCCACCTATAAAACTTAAGGCCCCCTCCCTTTTAAAATGTTCTTTTACACCTTTGGTTTGATACCCATGTCATACAAACACATTTCGGGGTTATCCTAGGTTCATTTTCCTACATGGTGACTTCCCTTATTTGACAAAGGATGAAGGAAAATCGTTCCCACAAACGTCACCCTTGGTCTACAATTTGGTCGATATTACCAAACATATGTGGTATGGAATTCAAAACCACTTACAAGAGCCTTTCAAAAATATTTCAGGGTTGATTTAAAAAAAAATATAAAGAAATGCGTTCAAATTTAACCAGAAAATCTCAACAAAACGAATTGATAACTGAAGAAAGATAGCAAAGGCAAGTTGCTTCACTTTATAGTGTTACCATTTGTATGTATCCGTGAAAAAGACAATTTTGTCTCCAAAGCTCTCAGCTGGGTATGTAATATTCGGTTACACCCCAACTTAGCCTTCCTTACTTGTTACACCTCACAACCAAACTGAGACTTTTATGCATGAGTAATGGGTATTCTGTATCAATTACAATCATATTAACTATCTGTAAGTTTATACAACTTCTGCAACAACAAAAAGAAGCTGGTCTGTCTAAAAAATTCGTATTTATAAACAACAATTAAAATTCAAAACAAAACAATAACAATAAATTAGTTGATAGCATCAGTGCACAAAATATACTACATATATACCACATACATTCCTACATACTTATCGTAATGAGTATATCAACAAGAATATCAACTTTCCAATAGTAAATAAAACTTGCATGGCAAAATAATTTTTATTAATTGTTACTATTACATACATATATATTACAGTATATCAGGGACTGCAAGCAATTATCATTGGTTAAAACTTTATGGCCATATTATGTATAACGCTGCAACGCTTTGCGTCAATTTCACAAAGGCACTCAAGTTCACTGTCACTTACTGACGTGAATTAATGCTCTTACATCATACGAGCTTTACTTGACGCACGCGAGAAAAAATGACTCGCTGCGTTATACATAATTTGCCCCTTAAACACAGTGTGAAAGTGAAAATATGCTCTCTGCGAGATTTATCACAAGTTCTAGGTCTAGTCGAGTAGATAAAGACAACACACCTAGATTTTCGAATACAAAATTAGTTATTAAAAAGCGACTAAAAAAAAAATAGTGTTACGATGTCTGGCTTAAACATCTGTTTGTTATTGTTGTAAAGTGTGATCTATTGTATGTATCTTGTGTACCAGATGTGTCAATAAGTTTGTATAGTTCATATAAACTATTATTTGCAAACTAAAACCAATAACATCAACAAACTTACCAACCCCACCAACTCTGGTGGAAATGTGTTGATCACGATGCAATCGGCCGAAATGAGACTTCTGCATTAAATGTAGATAAAGTGAACCGCTAATAAGCAATAATGACACAATCAACGATGAAACAGTAAAAATGCGTCGCCAATTCACTCCCACCACAATGGAATTGTGCGAGGGTGCAGCATTCCGAACACCGACATCCGTTATATTTACGTGAGGCGGTCCTCCATTCTTTGCCGCAGATTTGACTGCTGCACTGTGATTAATTGGACGAATATTCACAACGAATTTTGTTTCATTTGACTGTTTTGGTTTATACGCGTTTTCATGTACGGCTCGCATGGATGTGATGATAATTTTATTAGTTTCTGCAAAATATGTTAGTAAGTAGTTAGTCTAATGGCACATCACGTTAGAGTTTACTTACGTTCACGTTCACTTAATTTTGCTTGTGTTTTTCTGATCCGCTACACAACAATGTACAGATGCGACTGGGGGCTTTTGCTCTCTCTCTTGTTGTGGTTAGTGTGATATGATAGATGCTTTCGTTTTTGTGGGTTGTTGTTATTGTTTTTTGTGCCCCGTTTTGTATTACATATTTTGTGTTTTCATGTGATATTTGCTTTTGTTATTGATAACCTCTACGCTTTGGATGCAAACCTCAACTGATTGTTTTTACAGTACTATCCCGATATATTGTAGGGTTCAATAGAACGAATCAATCAATAGTTTACATCAAGCTGAAAAACCTGGATTCACTTCCGGGATTTGAACTGTACACCGAAGCAAGAATATGATTTATACGGTATGGAATAGACCGTCCGAAGAGGAAGAACCGAGGAGTGAGAAGAAAAATGTGTACGATTAGGGTATGAGAAGGAGAATGTGTGGAAGGGGGAAAGAATGGAAGAATGAAGAAACAGTGGAAATCAAAAGGGAAGAGGGAGAGTATACGAAGAGAGTAGAGCTAGAGAAAACTATAAAAACTTTTTGACATTGTGCAGGTAAAGCGATATTTTGGCAGGGAAACCTCTCACGGCTATGATGATGCTATGAATTAGACCAGAAGCCGGTTAATCACAAAAATATTAAGTATAAGAGTAAGAAGAAGAAGGGAGTTAAGGAAAGGAGGAAAGAGAGTAAATAGGAACTGAGAGGTTATGAACAGGTTGCGGGAATGGAAGTGAAAAAGGAAGAGGAGGAGAATATAAGAGTGAAGCAGCAATCAAATGCTTGAAATTCATTTATAGTTACACCCAAAATGCGGTTTTTCACGTGAGTTTGATTGAATCGGATCAGAACCCATATAGGAAAGAGGGGTAGAAAAAGAAAGAAGAGGGAGAATAAGTAGAAAACGGGCAACTCTAGGGATAGGGAAAGACTTGGCGGAAGGAGAGAGGGTATAAAAAAGGAGTTAAAAAAATGAGGCAAGATAGTAGTAACGATGTAAGCTGGAAAGAAAAAGGAAAACAAAGTAGGAGAGCGAGCGATAAAAGCTTCTTGAAGTTAATTTAAGCCGGAGTCATTGGTGCCGTATGTCGTATCGCTGTATCCGTATCCCTAACGCAATCAGCTGTTTATCGTTACGACGGTAAACCAAAACCCAATTGGTTGGCTACGATACGGTTACGACCTTAGCGGCACCAATAATCGATTGCATTGATTCTCATAAGGTTGGTCGAATCAGCTGTTATAAGGTTACCGATACGGTTACCGATAAAGCACGAATGTCTCCATTTTTATAAATACGAGAATTGGAACAGAAAGCGATTTATTATACTTTCAGTGCTAGAAAGAGAGGAAGAAAGAAGGGAGGAAAGCAATTTGAAAAGAAATGGGTAAGACCTGCGTTAAAAGGCGAAAGAATGGAGTAGGTATGAGAACAGAGCGAGGGAAATTTATTATAAGCGCATGAAGTTACAGCTGCCATATTTCAAAAATATATCTCACTGTTAAGTCATTATGTATTTATATACATACACACATCCACACATAACTATAAATGTACACCCGAAATTATATAATGCGAGAGTTTTCACCATTCGATCTAATTCAACACATCTTTTTGTGACGCATATTGTGATGTGGTGAAAGTCCCACTCAAAGGAAGTTTGCTCGGGAAAATTATAGCGAACATACACACAAACTGCATTTTCAACCTTTGACTTTTGTATTACATTTTTAAAATTTAATTCTCATATTTTTTTCATAACGCACCTAAAGAAGTATATCTTGAAAAACATTACAAAATTCACGTGGATTTCCCCATATTCTTTATTAAAATTGTTGAGAGGAAAAAATATGTTTCGTTAGTGTATGTAAAAAAACTATAAATGTAAGGCGCGATAACCTCCGAAGAGATCTAAGGCCGAGCTTCTCTTCCAATTTGCATCGTGCTCCTCTTGCTTTTCCCTACAAATTGGCCGGACGGGACCTACATGTTTTATGCCGACTCCGAACGGCATCTGCAAGGCAGATGAGTTTTCACTGAGAGCTTTTCATGGCAGAAATACACCCGGAGCGCTTGCGAAACACTGCCGAGGGCGACCCCGCTTAGAAAAAATTTCTTCTAATTGAAAAACCTTATTTCTAAAATTTTTATGTTGCTTTGCCCGGGATGTGAACCCAGAGCATACGGTGTAGTAGGCGGAGCACGCTACCATCACACCATGGTGGCCGCCCAATTTTAGTGGCGCATATAATGACATAGCCGACAGAATTGGTTTAACAGCTTATCGATTTATTTAAGTGTATTTTACTACTTAATATATATAAGTTGCGCAATATCTAATCAGCGCTCACGACAAGTGATACGATAATTCCCTTTATATGTATGTGAAAGTCTAGCTATTGTTTTGCTAATCCTCCTATTACTTCTTATTATTACTGACTGTTCTAGGCTTATCTGTGTTTGAAAAACCTCTGCCACACTTTCGAGACAAGCCTTTCGACTACAAGTAGCTGCCAACCTTAACAAAATAATGCGTTTGATCAAATTAACGTTAGGGCTTCAAATCTAAAATAGACTTATATAGTCTTACTTCACATGTTCAATACATCATTCAGCTGAGGGTTGCCTCGTCTTCTTAATATTATCAATGCTAAAGTTCAGTTGTCCAAATGTAAGTTCCTTTAATTGTCATGAACTTACTCCAGAGCTGCTGGAACGTTGACTATACTATTTTTATAATTATCTAGTTCTTATAGAGTGAGATTTAAGCAATTTTGAAAAAGTGTGCAGTATCTACAATCAGCCTATACTGGCAATTAACAGATCAGGATGAGATCGTATATTTTTGGACTAAGTTGAATTGGCCTATCCATAAGGAACGTAGTTTTGGACTATTTTTGAGACTATTTTGAGCTCATGTAGTGACTATTTTAAGATCATTACAAAACTCGTTTAGGATCACTTCATATCAGGACAGATCGTTTCAAGATAGTCTTCGGGATTATTTTGAAACTAGTCTGGTATCACTTTTTAAAGAGTTTGGTTTGAGCAATTTCGGAAAAGTTAGTGCTACAAGCACGCTTTTATGTCAATCAACAGATACTGTCAGATTGAGATCACGTAATTTTGGACAAGGTTCATTTGGAACATTGTTTTGTGCTATCAATACCATTTTGGGATCACTTCGAGATTATTTAGATATCATTACGGAACTCTTTTAACATCACTTCAAGATCATATAGGGTTTATTTCGAAATAATTTCAAGATTGTTTTCAACAAAATTTTAAAACTATTTTATCATTGATTCGAGCTAGTTTGGGGTAACTTGGTGATACATTTAAGGATCCTATCAGAACTATTTCGAGACCGTTTCCATTTTGCGACAATTTCAGTCTATCCACAAATCATTTCCAGACTTTTTGGAGAATATTTCGGGATTGTTATCGGAGTTTAGACAAATTCTGGGATTCCTTTAAGTAGTGTATTTCGGAACAGGCTTTAGTTGGAATTATTTTGTTTTAACTCTTATAGCTGATCACTTTCCAGAACATTTCGGACAAGTTTTTAGCTACATTTTAGGATTATTTTTTGTATTTTTGGGCATGAATTTGGAACATAGAACAGATTTATTTCGTCCTTATTTTGCGATTGTTTATTTAAAATGTCGAACACGAAAATTGTATGTGTTATTTTCTTCAGGCTAATGGTGCTTAAGAAGAATATTTTTAAATATGTCTACAAATTAGCCAATTGTATTAGAGAAAAGAGAAAGGTATTTGAGAAAAGCGCAAGTTTCTTTTAAGAAATGAGGTCAGATATGTTTGAGAAAAGAACAAATGTATTTGAAAAATGGGAAATTATTTTGAGAAATGGACAAATGAACTTCGAATCAAATCAAAGATGGTAATAAAATACTTATCTCAAAATTATTTGCCCAGTTTGTAAAATACATTTGCATTTTTATCAAATATACTTGTAAAAGGTGTAGAAAGACAACAAGGCCGCAGTGGTATGGATAATAGCATGCCATATTATCATACAAATTACAGAACAGAGGCAAGGCGAATTCCGTACAACGTGGTATTTTCCCATCAGCTGATTTGTTATTCCACGCAACGCCGGGAACAGCAAGTTGCTGTTGTTGAAATCAATTTTTATTTTGTTTTGTTCTAATAAGCTTTGTTGAGTACGCTTTGCTATCACCTTGTATTAGTTTGCAATGGTCAGGGGTATACATAAGAGCTTCGTTGAGCGTCGGAAATCAGTTCTTCCTTTAGCGGAGCGACTTCCACCCCAAGTGAATAAGAAAACCAACAACACAACAAACACGATAATTTTCTTTAAAAATGTCTCATGCGCATACAAGAGAATTCAGGACCAAATGGTGTTGTCCCATCAGCTGATTTCTTCTTGTTGATATTTTCCATACAACGTCTTGGTACAGCAAAATTACAATGTTTCGAAATCAATACAAATTTTCTTTTGACTTGACATTCTTCTGTGCGGCGAATTGGATTGTATTCGTTTAGCCATAGTCTTGTATGGATTCACCTTGTTCGTTTTGGTAAGTAACGCCTTGGTTCAGCAATATGTCAGTTAATCCAAATCAATGCAATTTTTTTTTTACTTGACGTTATTCTGCACGGTGAATTGTGTTGAACTCGCTTTGCCCTCACTGTGTATTGTTTCGCCTTGGATCAGGCATGCTTAACCAACGAAACGATATCATTTCGTTACGATAATCAACGTTAATAAACGAAACGAAGTCATTTCGTTTCGTTTATTAACGTTAAGATCGTCAAATTAACGAAATGATTTCGTTTCGTTTTCTGCCATATCAAAACGAAATCAAATCGTTTATGTTGATTATTAATTTCAAACTATGCTGGCAAAGCTGATTGATGGCGGAGTCATTAAAGGTGAAAGCATTATCCAAGCTGATTGCAACTTTTCTCATGAATTTTGACAGTACGAACATTTCTCAGAGTATTTTTGACATTACCACCAACGAATTACACAAACAAATTACATAGAGTTTGTGTGTGTATGTGCGCTCGTTGTTGCCACCTTACGGCTTCACCATGGCTATAGCATTGCCAGCATAATTCAAATATAAAGTATCACGTTTTCGTTAACGTTTTTAACGTTAACGAAAGCTTTTCGTTTCGGTTAAAAACGAGATACAATTTATCTTGATAATTTCTTTATCGATAATATTTCGAAGTGTTTCAACGGAAACGGTGGAAATTTTTTGATAAACGATTAGCTTAACGTTAAGGTGCATCCCTGCCTTGGATAAAGGCGACGAAAATACCAGGTGTTGTTATCGCAACAGCTGATTGCTTCTTCTTGACTATTTTCCATATAACGCTTTGTGCAACAATATGTCAGTTAATCGAAATCAATGCAAATATTCTTTTGACTTGGCATTCTTCTGCGTGGCGAATTGGGTTGAATTCGCTTTGCTATTACCTTTTATAGCTTCGTCTTGCCTTGGAGCCAAGGCGAATCTATACCAGGTGGTGGCAAAGCGAATTCAACCAATTCGCCGTACAGAAGAATGTCAAGTCAAAAGAAAAATTTCATAGAGTTCGATTAACTGACATAATGTTGTACAAGGCTTTGTATGGAAAATTATCAAGAAGAAGCAATCAGCTGTTGGGATAACACCACCTCTACTGAATTCGCCTTGCTTGGAGCACTCGAAATTCTGCGCAACATTTCGGTTTGACGTTTATACACATGTTATACAGACATGGTCGTAACGCATGTTTATTTCAGTGAGAGTTGTTTTCGTGCGCTAAAAAAAACTTCGTGCGTTTTTATTAGGTTGGCATATAAATAGCGCCAGTGCAAGCACTGATCGCTAGTGTTTCAAGCAGTAAAAGCCCGAACACATGCGACTTTTGCGTCGTAACTTTGAAAGGACGCACGTTGAAAGTTTTCCTGCCACCATGAACGCAAAAAGAAAAATCAAATTTTTTTATTTTCTTCATTCAAATTATGTAAAAACAATTTTTATACTCAGACTATACTAGACTTCCATATATCAAACTCATCAGTGTCGAAAAAAAATTTGATTGAGCCATGTCCGTCCGTCCGTCCGTCCGTCCGTTAGCACGATAACTTGAGTAAATATTGAGATATCTTCACCAAATTTGGTATACGAGCTTATCTGGACCAAGAATAGATTGGTATTGAAAATGAGCAAAATCGGATGATAACCACGCCCACTTTTTATATATATAATATTTTGGAAAACAACAAAAACCTGATTATTTAGTAAATAATACACTTAGAATGTTAAAATGGGCGTGGCACCGCCCACTTGTGTTAAAATCAATTTTACAAATATTATTAATCATAAATCAAAAATCGTTAAACCTATATCGTAACAAAATTCGGCAGAGAGGTTGCTCTTACTATAAGGAATGCTTTGAATAAAAATTAACGAAATCGGTTAAGGACCACGCCTACTTTTATATAAAAGATTTTTAAACGGGTCGTGGACGAATAAAATAAGCTATATCTTAGCGAAAAAAAATCATCAACAGAATTTTACTTTCTAAATTGAATTATAACTCTAAACTAGAAAATACTAAACATTTTGAAAATGGTTGTGACCCGCCCCTTTTATGACTAAGCAATTTCCTATGTTTCGGGAGCCATAACTCGAAGAAAAATTAACGGATCTTAATAAAATTGGGTACACATATTTTCCTTATAGCAGAAAATATTTCCACGGCAACTTAGATATAAAACAAGTTTAAAAGGGTGGTATAAATAGTTTTGAATCAATGATATTTCACTTATCAAGTTTTAATGTAAGAGGAAATGGGGAGACATTTTTTTAAACGGCGGTGCCACGTGTTATGTAGAAAAGTAATTTATCTGAAATGAAATGTACAATTGAAGCTCACGCTGAGTATATAATGTTCGGTTACACCCGAACTTATACACCTTTACTTGTTTCTTATTTACTATAGGACAATAGACGCTTGAGAAACTTAATTTAAAATGTGCGTGTTAATTCTATAATAATATAAATAAGTCGACAAAGCAAATGTGTGACTCGCCTTCAAAGAGAGCAATTCAACAACAATAGACATACGATATCTTTTAGTAGTCAAATCATTCTTTGAAAGAAAAAAAAAGAAATAATAAAGAAAATTTACGCAAATGGTCTTTTCAAACAACAATTTCGCAATTGTTTTCTCTCAGACTTAGGAGAAAAAGCGCCGTTAAACGAGAAATAATATTCTCCACTTTTAAATTTGGTATGCGTTACTCATTATGACTTAAAAGGTTTGTGTCTCCATTATTTCTCCATATACTAAGTACTACTATGTGTAATTGTCGATGAGCGTTTTGTTAGTGGCAAATGTAGATGTATTTACATGTAAGCATAACACTGCTTATATGAATGACACCAATTCTGGGCAGTTTTGAATAAACGGAGAAATTTTCTATAAACAAATTAATGTGAAATAGGTACTACAAGGTATTAATAGCTTAATAAATCTACTCACACTCAAATGGGCGACTCGAAAATGTTGTAAACGCGAATCATTATTGTTCAAGAAAGCAAGTAAAATACGTTTATTATGGAACATATGGAATTTTTTTCCAGTTTATCATAAAATATGATATATGGTAGAAAATAGTACATAGGCAGCATTGATAATTTTAGCTTAGTATCCACGTCAAAAGAAAAAATTAAAAAGCCCATTTAAAAAATGCTGAAGAATTGCTCAAAAAAATTTCGTTTCTCTGGTAGTACCCTGCTCTTACGAAAACTAATGCGCTTTCTGCTACATATTTTTGTTTAAAGATTTTTTAGCAAACAAGCACAGGAGACTGCAGGTTCTGCCAAGAAATGTATGCGCGTCTCATTAAGGGAGCTCCAATAAGCTATCTAGCTCTAGATTAGGATCAAATCTCATCGAAACTATCTGCAGCAGTTCTACGCATGTGTACACATTTTTACAAACTTTTTCACTAAATTGTTTGTTCAAAATTCAAAACAAATAACGTTGTTTTTGCATTTGCACGTAAATTTTGTTATCGGGATTTGGATCAGTGCTCATTGGAACTCAGCTATTATTTCTTAAGCAATGACCCTGTAAGGACACAGTAGGTTAAATACAATGGATAACAGTGACTCTATATATGCATTTTTTAATGGAATTTGAAATTACATGTGAGTACAAATGCTCTTTTTATCTTGTCTATTGCATTCTCTTTTACTCAAGTGCATTTTCAACTCGACATGTTAATTTTACTACTATTTGTAACACAAGAAACATATATGTACGAAAGAGGATACATAGCTTTGGAAAAGGAATGGAGCAATATTAATGGGAATTTGCAAATAGCAAGGTAGTGTCGAAATTTGCGTATACAACGCTTTTCAAGTCACCCACTTACGGTACATCAAAATGCATATAGCAATATTTATATGTCTGGTCAAATTTACAGCCCACTTTTATATGTTGTGTTCCAGTGTTATTAGTTGCCAATTTTAAGCGATGGAAATAAAACAATGAATGTAAATTCAAAAAGTTTTTTATTGACTGGTGTGACAAGCAAGCAAATATGTTCGGCTACTGCCTGCTGTTTATGGCGTTGAATGGTTAATTTAGATTTTTAACGATGATGTTGTTTAACATTATCATTTGTCACGTGTAGCTTTCTTTTTATTGCTACCTGAAAGTACAACTCTTACTCTTTAAAATCTTTTTCAAGTTTTTAGAGATCTTCTTTGCTTCTGATAAATCGTCAATAATTCTTGAATTTTGTTCTATATCTCCTTTAATAACACCTTCCAGAACTCAGTAAATTCAATAAACGATTTCTTAAAAGCAATAAAAAAATTTCTAAGAACTCAAAATGGTTTTTGATACAATAATTGTTACGGTCTGCTGCTACGGTCTACGGCTACGATCCACTTGGGAGCGTGTTCACGCGAACACACCTAGCGATGTGGCGAATGTTGCGATAAAAAAAATATCGAAAAGGAAGAAAAAGACAGACCGGCCATCACTACGAAAAAAATTTTGCACGAGTTTCCGGTCGTGGCGACACTAAAAAGGAAGAAAAATTTTGCAAGAATAAGAAAGGAAAAGGCCACGATTTGTCCGGCCGGGAAAAAAACGCAAGAATTAGTCCTGCTTGATGAATACTATTGCTTGCATCAACTGCACATCCACGGCTATATTTAACTCAACGCAAAGCATCCTCGCCGTGCTGTGCACATACGAGAGAGCATTGTTGAAGAACAAAATTTTTTTATTCGCACGTCCACCAAGAAAAACGCAGACCCACCAAGAAAAACGAAAAATTTTCACAGCAGAGGACTTTTCGCAATAAATATGTCCATTAACTTGTATTTACGCTGATGAATAAAACGAGAAGACGCAGCAACAGCAAGGGAAGCGGTCTTTCAAAGATCCTCCTAGGTTCCTTCAAACGAAAGGGGGTGAGAAGGGAATACGCCCAAATCAA
The DNA here is from genome assembly GCF_040869045.1 of Eurosta solidaginis. NCBI lineage: Eukaryota > Metazoa > Arthropoda > Insecta > Diptera > Tephritidae > Eurosta > Eurosta solidaginis. The sequence continues at coordinate 200,846,220 of NC_090323.1, read as the reverse complement.
CAGTAGCAACCAGAACAGCCACCACCGGTACACCCCGGACCAGAGTTCAACAACCATCAACAGTACCAGCACAGCGCGCCCAAGACCGCGCACCACAACCAACATCAGTGTCAACTTCACCGGCAAGGTCAACTCCACCAGCGACAACACGCCGGCAGAGACCCATGGTACGTACTCTGTCGGCCATGTAAGTACCAGCACGGTATAAATTTAGATTTAATTACCCTAAAAAAAATTCTGGTCACGAAACTTACCCACGCCCATGCAAATGTGACTAAGAACATAACCTATAACTGTATAGTAACTAGTCAAACGGCGTGGAATGACGAGAGCATTTTTGCAAGGTAGTTAAAAGAACTTCCAAGTGGTACTTAGAGGGTTTTATATAGCCCCGGGTAAACCACTCGACAAGGATCGATTTTTTTTGTCAAAATTACGACATTTTTCAAGAATTATCAACATAAAAGATGAAAGGATAGTATATCGTGTTATAGACGAAAAAGGTCATACATAAATGATTGCCACGATTTACGCTTAGCTGTATTGATTATCTAACCAAAAGAATTGCCATGTGAACACTTATGTTTTGCAACTTGACAAGATATTAAAGAATGCAACCATATTTTAATATGCCAAAATTATTTAAACATTTCAAAGGTTTGTTCACAAATAAACAGGCAGTTTTGTCTCAGTCAGGTCAAGCAGCACTTACCTGTTAGAACGCTTGGCACTAATTCCAACATACGCCGTTTATTTGTGAATGCATCTTACATATATTATATCAAACAAAACTCTGTAAATATGACTAAATTTGTATTCAGCAATTCACTAGTATAATTTCATTTACCTAATACCTACCTAAGCATTAGCTTCATATAAAAAGAAAAAGCCTACATTTTTTTTCGATCATTCTAAGAGTATATTTTGTCACCTTAAGATGTTTAAAGTTAGCTCTATACATTTTATGAATAATAAGCCGTCGCTATCACGTGAAACGTTTTAGCGATTCATTTTTGGAAGCTTAATCATAGATTTAATGAAATTTTTTTTTGCGACAGCAGCCATTCGTCGATTGTCAAGTATACACGAATTGGCAAAAGGATTTTGAATTCAAAAATTTTTTTTTCTTTCAAATGCAATACATAGGTATATATATATGCATATGAATCCCTATTGCGGGCAATACCTTTCGAACAACAAGACGAAGGTGATTTACGTGCTCGTAATACATATTGCTATCGCACTTGTATATTTATTGCTTTTGGTAAATACTTTTTTTTGTACATATTAGATATTGTTAGCATTATACTAGGCGCATTAGCACTATACCGATTCGATATCAGGTTACACTCAAAACTGAGTCCTACGATAACATTGTAATAATTTTTGTAATGAATTTAATAATGTGTTTATAATTTAATAATGAATTATAAATAAATTGTAATTTAAAATGGGAATGCTGGCGTCGCCACTTACTTAGAAGGCACTTAGGTAAAGCAGGAAAGGGGCCACCGACAGATTAGGTGCGTCGGTGGCCATGGATTTTGAGGGTGGGTATATGCACCGGGCGTCGCAACAAGACCCGCGGCGTCCCCTATATATATTCGGCCCTTTTAGTTTATTTCCCTTCTTTTGTTTTACTTTTTCAGCTTTTTTGTTATTATTTGATTTCAGAGTAGTAACCGGTCATGTCCGGTTCGGTAGTTTTTTTTGCGTCAGTTTTTTTTTGAGTTTGAATTTAAATTTTTGAATGTTAACGGTCTGTCCGTGACATCCGGTTCGGCCGGATGTTGTTTTATTTTGTATTGATAAGCGTTTTGAGTCGGTCTCTGCGCTTTTGTCAGGGTTTTTGATTTGGCAGCTTTCAGTTTTGATAGGCATGATAGGAACTTTTTTTCTGCTTATGGGTCAGGAACAGTAAGGTTGGCAAGGACCCGCCCCAGCCGACAATGACTAGCCACTGTGCACCACCACATCATGCCGACCGCCTTCCTTACTGCTTCCACTGTAAATGCGTTTCCATAACATAATTTAAGGTTCGAATATCGCTTATTCTTCTTATACTTCTTATTATTACTGACTGTTCTAGGCTTATCTGTGTTTGAAAAACCTCTGCCACACTTTCGAGACAAGCCTTTCGACTACAAGTAGCTGCCAACCTTAACAAAATAATGCGTTTGATCAAATTAACGTTAGGGCTTCAAATCTAAAATAGACTTATATAGTCTTACTTCACATGTTCAATACATCATTCAGCTGAGGGTTGCCTCGTCTTCTTAATATTATCAATGCTAAAGTTCAGTTGTCCAAATGTAAGTTCCTTTAATTGTCATGAACTTACTCCAGAGCTGCTGGAACGTTGACTATACTATTTTTATAATTATCTAGTTCTTATAGAGTGAGATTTAAGCAATTTTGAAAAAGTGTGCAGTACCTACAATCAGCCTATACTGGCAATTAACAGATCAGGATGAGATCGTATATTTTTGGACTAAGTTGAATTGGCCTATCCATAAGGAACGTAGTTTTGAACTATTTTTGAGACTATTTTGAGCTCATGTAGTGACTATTTTAAGATCATTACAAAACTCGTTTAGGATCACTTCATATCAGGACAGATCGTTTCAAGATAGTCTTCGGGATTATTTTGAAACTAGTCTGGTATCACTTTTTAAAGAGTTTGGTTTGAGCAATTTCGGAAAAGTTAGTGCTACAAGCACCCTTTTATGTCAATCAACAGATACTGTCAGATTGAGATCACGTAATTTTGGACAAGGTTCATTTGGAACATTGTTTTGTGCTATCAATACCATTTTGGGATCACTTCGAGATTATTTAGATATCATTACGGAACTCTTTTAACATCACTTCAAGATCATATAGGGTTTATTTCCAAATAATTTCAAGATTGTTTTCAACAAAATTTTAAAACTATTTTATCATTGATTCGAGCTAGTTTGGGGTAACTTGGTGATACATTTAAGGATCGTATCAGAACTATTTCGAGACCGTTTCCATTTTGCGACAATTTCAGTCTATCCACAAATCATTTCCAGACTTTTTGGAGAATATTTCGGGATTGTTATCGGAGTTTAGACAAATTCTGGGATTCCTTTAAGTAGTGTATTTCGGAACAGGCTTTAGTTGGAATTATTTTGTTTTAACTCTTATAGCTGATCACTTTCCAGAACATTTCGGACAAGTTTTTAGCTACATTTTAGGATTATTTTTTGTATTTTTGGGCATGAATTTGGAACATAGAACAGATTTATTTCGTCCTTATTTTGCGATTGTTTATTTAAAATGTCGAACACGAAAATTGTATGTGTTATTTTCTTCAGGCTAATGGTGCTTAAGAAGAATATTTTTAAATATGTCTACAAATTAGCCAATTGTATTAGAGAAAAGAGAAAGGTATTTGAGAAAAGCGCAAGTTTCTTTTAAGAAATGAGGTCAGATATGTTTGAGAAAAGAACAAATGTATTTGAAAAATGGGAAATTATTTTGAGAAATGGACAAATGAACTTCGAATCAAATCAAAGATGGTAATAAAATACTTATCTCAAAATTATTTGCCCAGTTTGTAAAATACATTTGCATTTTTATCAAATATACTTGTAAAAGGTGTAGAAAGACAACAAGGCCGCAGTGGTATGGATAATAGCATGCCATATTATCATACAAATTACAGAACAGAGGCAAGGCGAATTCCGTACAACGTGGTATTTTCCCATCAGCTGATTTGTTATTCCACGCAACGCCGGGAACAGCAAGTTGCTGTTGTTGAAATCAATTTTTATTTTGTTTTGTTCTAATAAGCTTTGTTGAGTACGCTTTGCTATCACCTTGTATTAGTTTGCAATGGTCAGGGGTATACATAAGAGCTTCGTTGAGCGTCGGAAATCAGTTCTTCCTTTAGCGGAGCGACTTCTACCCCAAGTGAATAAGAAAACCAACAACACAACAAACACGATAATTTTCTTTAAAAATGTCTCATGCGCATACAAGAGAATTCAGGACCAAATGGTGTTGTCCCATCAGCTGATTTCTTCTTGTTGATATTTTCCATACAACGTCTTGGTACAGCAAAATTACAATGTTTCGAAATCAATACAAATTTTCTTTTGACTTGACATTCTTCTGTGCGGCGAATTGGATTGTATTCGTTTAGCCATAGTCTTGTATGGATTCACCTTGTTCGTTTTGGTAAGTAACGCCTTGGTTCAGCAATATGTCAGTTAATCCAAATCAATGCAATTTTTTTTTTACTTGACGTTATTCTGCACGGTGAATTGTGTTGAACTCGCTTTGCCCTCACTGTGTATTGTTTCGCCTTGGATAAAGGCGACGAAAATACCAGGTGTTGTTATCGCAACAGCTGATTGCTTCTTCTTGACTATTTTCCATATAACGCTTTGTGCAACAATATGTCAGTTAATCGAAATCAATGCAAATATTCTTTTGACTTGGCATTCTTCTGCGTGGCGAATTGGGTTGAATTCGCTTTGCTATTACCTTTTATAGCTTCGTCTTACCTTGGAGCCAAGGCGAATCTATACCAGGTGGTGGCAAAGCGAATTCAACCAATTCGCCGTATAGAAGAATGTCAAGTCAAAAGAAAAATTTCATAGAGTTCGATTAACTGACATAATGTTGTACAAGGCTTTGTATGGAAAATTATCAAGAAGAAGCAATCAGCTGTTGGGATAACACCACCTCTACTGAATTCGCCTTGCTTGGAGCACTCGAAATTCTGCGCAACATTTCGGTTTGACGTTTATACACATGTTATACAGACATGGTCGTAACGCATGTTTATTTCAGTGAGAGTTGTTTTCGTGCGCTAAAAAAAACTTCGTGCGTTTTTATTAGGTTGGCATATAAATAGCGCCAGTGCAAGCACTGATCGCTAGTGTTTCAAGCAGTAAAAGCCCGAACACATGCGACTTTTGCGTCGTAACTTTGAAAGGACGCACGTTGAAAGTTTTCCTGCCACCATGAACGCAAAAAGAAAAATCAAATTTTTTTATTTTCTTCATTCAAATTATGTAAAAACAATTTTTATACTCAGACTATACTAGACTTCCATATATCAAACTCATCAGTGTCGAAAAAAAATTTGATTGAGCCATGTCCGTCCGTCCGTCCGTCCGTCCGTTAGCACGATAATTTGAGTAAATATTGAGATATCTTCACCAAATTTGGTATACGAGCTTATCTGGACCAAGAATAGATTGGTATTGAAAATGAGCAAAATCGGATGATAACCACGCCCACTTTTTATATATATAATATTTTGGAAAACAACAAAAACCTGATTATTTAGTAAATAATACACTTAGAATGTTAAAATGGGCGTGGCACCGCCCACTTGTGTTAAAATCAATTTTACAAATATTATTAATCATAAATCAAAAATCGTTAAACCTATATCGTAACAAAATTCGGCAGAGAGGTTGCTCTTACTATAAGGAATGCTTTGAATAAAAATTAACGAAATCGGTTAAGGACCACGCCTACTTTTATATAAAAGATTTTTAAACGGGTCGTGGACGAATAAAATAAGCTATATCTTAGCGAAAAAAAATCATCAACAGAATTTTACTTTCTAAATTGAATTATAACATTAAACTAGAAAATACTAAACATTTTGAAAATGGTTGTGACCCGCCCCTTTTATGACTAAGCAATTTCCTATGTTTCGGGAGCCATAACTCGAAGAAAAATTAACGGATCTTAATAAAATTGGGTACACATATTTTCCTTATAGCAGAAAATATTTCCACGGCAACTTAGATATAAAACAAGTTTAAAAGGGTGGTATAAATAGTTTTGAATCAATGATATTTCACTTATCAAGTTTTAATGTAAGAGGAAATGGGGAGACATTTTTTTAAACGGCGGTGCCACGTGTTATGTAGAAAAGTAATTTATCTGAAATGAAATGTACAATTGAAGCTCACGCTGAGTATATAATGTTCGGTTACACCCGAACTTATACACCTTTACTTGTTTCTTATTTACTATAGGACAATAGACGCTTGAGAAACTTAATTTAAAATGTGCGTGTTAATTCTATAATAATATAAATAAGTCGACAAAGCAAATGTGTGACTCGCCTTCAAAGAGAGCAATTCAACAACAATAGACATACGATATCTTTTAGTAGTCAAATCATTCTTTGAAAGAAAAAAAAAAGAAATAATAAAGAAAATTTACGCAAATGGTCTTTTCAAACAACAATTTCGCAATTGTTTTCTCTCAGACTTAGGAGAAAAAGCGCCGTTAAACGAGAAATAATATTCTCCACTTTTAAATTTGGTATGCGTTACTCATTATGACTTAAAAGGTTTGTGTCTCCATTATTTCTCCATATACTAAGTACTACTATGTGTAATTGTCGATGAGCGTTTTGTTAGTGGCAAATGTAGATGTATTTACATGTAAGCATAACACTGCTTATATGAATGACACCAATTCTGGGCAGTTTTGAATAAACGGAGAAATTTTCTATAAACAAATTAATGTGAAATAGGTACTACAAGGTATTAATAGCTTAATAAATCTACTCACACTCAAATGGGCGACTCGAAAATGTTGTAAACGCGAATCATTATTGTTCAAGAAAGCAAGTAAAATACGTTTATTATGGAACATATGGAATTTTTTTCCAGTTTATCATAAAATATGATATATGGTAGAAAATAGTACATAGGCAGCATTGATAATTTTAGCTTAGTATCCACGTCAAAAGAAAAAATTAAAAAGCCCATTTAAAAAATGCTGAAGAATTGCTCAAAAAAATTTCGTTTCTCTGGTAGTACCCTGCTCTTACGAAAACTAATGCGCTTTCTGCTACATATTTTTGTTTAAAGATTTTTTAGCAAACAAGCACAGGAGACTGCAGGTTCTGCCAAGAAATGTATGCGCGTCTCATTAAGGGAGCTCCAATAAGCTATCTAGCTCTAGATTAGGATCAAATCTCATCGAAACTATCTGCAGCAGTTCTACGCATGTGTACACATTTTTACAAACTTTTTCACTAAATTGTTTGTTCAAAATTCAAAACAAATAACGTTGTTTTTGCATTTGCACGTAAATTTTGTTATCGGGATTTGGATCAGTGCTCATTGGAACTCAGCTATTATTTCTTAAGCAATGACCCTGTAAGGACACAGTAGGTTAAATACAATGGATAACAGTGACTCTATATATGCATTTTTTAATGGAATTTGAAATTACATGTGAGTACAAATGCTCTTTTTATCTTGTCTATTGCATTCTCTTTTACTCAAGTGCATTTTCAACTCGACATGTTAATTTTACTACTATTTGTAACACAAGAAACATATATGTACGAAAGAGGATACATAGCTTTGGAAAAGGAATGGAGCAATATTAATGGGAATTTGCAAATAGCAAGGTAGTGTCGAAATTTGCGTATACAACGCTTTTCAAGTCACCCACTTACGGTACATCAAAATGCATATAGCAATATTTATATGTCTGGTCAAATTTACAGCCCACTTTTATATGTTGTGTTCCAGTGTTATTAGTTGCCAATTTTAAGCGATGGAAATAAAACAATGAATGTAAATTCAAAAAGTTTTTTATTGACTGGTGTGACAAGCAAGCAAATATGTTCGGCTACTGCCTGCTGTTTATGGCGTTGAATGGTTAATTTAGATTTTTAACGATGATGTTGTTTAACATTATCATTTGTCACGTGTAGCTTTCTTTTTATTGCTACCTGAAAGTACAACTCTTACTCTTTAAAATCTTTTTCAAGTTTTTAGAGATCTTCTTTGCTTCTGATAAATCGTCAATAATTCTTGAATTTTGTTCTATATCTCCTTTAATAACACCTTCCAGAACTCAGTAAATTCAATAAACGATTTCTTAAAAGCAATAAAAAAATTTCTAAGAACTCAAAATGGTTTTTGATACAATAATTGTTACGGTCTGCTGCTACGGTCTACGGCTACGATCCACTTGGGAGCGTGTTCACGCGAACACACCTAGCGATGTGGCGAATGTTGCGATAAAAAAAATATCGAAAAGGAAGAAAAAGACAGACCGGCCATCACTACGAAAAAAATTTTGCACGAGTTTCCGGTCGTGGCGACACTAAAAAGGAAGAAAAATTTTGCAAGAATAAGAAAGGAAAAGGCCACGATTTGTCCGGCCGGGAAAAAAACGCAAGAATTAGTCCTGCTTGATGAATACTATTGCTTGCATCAACTGCACATCCACGGCTATATTTAACTCAACGCAAAGCATCCTCGCCGTGCTGTGCACATACGAGAGAGCATTGTTGAAGAACAAAATTTTTTTATTCGCACGTCCACCAAGAAAAACGCAGACCCACCAAGAAAAACGAAAAATTTTCACAGCAGAGGACTTTTCGCAATAAATATGTCCATTAACTTGTATTTACGCTGATGAATAAAACGAGAAGACGCAGCAACAGCAAGGGAAGCGGTCTTTCAAAGATCCTCCTAGGTTCCTTCAAACGAAAGGGGGTGAGAAGGGAATACGCCCAAATCAACAGTAGCAACCAGAACAGCCACCACCGGTACACCTCGGACCAGAGTTCAACAACCATCAACAGTACCAGCACAGCGCGCCCAAGACCGCGCACCACAACCAACATCAGTGTCAACTTCACCGGCAAGGTCAACTCCACCAGCGACAACACGCCGGCAGAGACCCATGGTACGTACTCTGTCGGCCATGTAAGTACCAGCACGGTATAAATTTAGATTTAATTACCCTAAAAAAAATTCTGGTCACGAAACTTACCCACGCCCATGCAAATGTGACTAAGAACATAACCTATAACTGTATAGTAACTAGTCAAACGGCGTGGAATGACGAGAGCATTTTTGCAAGGTAGTTAAAAGAACTTCCAAGTGGTACTTAGAGGGTTTTATATAGCCCCGGGTAAACCACTCGACAAGGATCGATTTTTTTTGTCAAAATTACGACATTTTTCAAGAATTATCAACATAAAAGATGAAAGGATAGTATATCGTGTTATAGACGAAAAAGGTCATACATAAATGATTGCCACGATTTACGCTTAGCTGTATTGATTATCTAACCAAAAGAATTGCCATGTGAACACTTATGTTTTGCAACTTGACAAGATATTAAAGAATGCAACCATATTTTAATATGCCAAAATTATTTACACATTTCAAAGGTTTGTTCACAAATAAACAGGCAGTTTTGTCTCAGTCAGGTCAAGCAGCACTTACCTGTTAGAACGCTTAGCACTAATTCCAACATACGCCGTTTATTTGTGAATGCATCTTACATATATTATATCAAACAAAACTCTGTAAATATGACTAAATTTGTATTCAGCAATTCACTAGTATAATTTCATTTACCTAATACCTACCTAAGCATTAGCTTCATATAAAAAGAAAAAGCCTACATTTTTTTTCGATCATTCTAAGAGTATATTTTGTCACCTTAAGATGTTTAAAGTTAGCTCTATACATTTTATGAATAATAAGCCGTCGCTATCACGTGAAACGTTTTAGCGATTCATTTTTGGAAGCTTAATCATAGATTTAATGAAATTTTTTTTTGCGACAGCAGCCATTCGTCGATTGTCAAGTATACACGAATTGGCAAAAGGATTTTGAATTCAAAATTTTTTTTTTTTCTTTCAAATGCAATACATAGGTATATATATATATGCATATGAATCCCTATTGCGGGCAATACCTTTCGAACAACAAGACGAAGGTGATTTACGTGCTCGTAATACATATTGCTATCGCAATTGTATATTTATTGCTTTTGGTAAATACTTTTTTTTTGTACATATTAGATATTGTTAGCATTATACTAGGCGCATTAGCACTATACCGATTCGATATCAGGTTACACTCAAAACTGAGTCCTACGATAACATTGTAATAATTTTTGTAATGAATTTAATAATGAGTTTATAATTTAATAATGAATTATAAATAAATTGTAATTTAAAATGGGAATGCTGGCGTCGCCACTTACTTAGAAGGCACTTAGGTAAAGCAGGAAAGGGGCCACCGACAGATTAGGTGCGTCGGTGGCCATGGATTTTGAGGGTGGGTATATGCACCGGGCGTCGCAACAAGACCCGCGGCGTCCCCTATATATATTCGGCCCTTTTAGTTTATTTCCCTTCTTTTGTTTTACTTTTTCAGCTTTTTTGTTATTATTTGATTTCAGAGTAGTAACCGGTCATGTCCGGTTCGGTAGTTTTTTTTGCGTCAGTTTTTTTTTGAGTTTGAATTTAAATTTTTGAATGTTAACGGTCTGTCCGTGACATCCGGTTCGGCCGAATGTTGTTTTATTTTGTATTGATAAGCGTTTTGAGTCGGTCTCTGCGCTTTTGTCAGGGTTTTTGATTTGGCAGCTTTCAGTTTTGATAGGCATGATAGGAACTTTTTTTCTGCTTATGGCGCAGGAACAGTAAGGTTGGCAAGGACCCGCCCCAGCCGACAATGACTAGCCACTGTGCACCACCACATCATGCCGACCGCCTTCCTTACTGCTTCCACTGTAAATGCGTTTCCATAACATAATTTAAGGTTCGAATATCGCCAATTTGATAAATTTTGGTATAGCTGTCCTATTTAGCATACTCGTTCAATATAAAGGCAATTTCACTACCAGGTGTTGTTATCCCAAGAGCTGATTGCTTGTTCTTTTTCGCCGTGTCCAGTAGGATGTCAGTTGGATATCAGTAAATAGAACGTTAAATTAGCTTTTTAAATTCAAACTTGAATTCAAAAATTCTGCTGTATCTACAAAAATCATTAAATTTGATTGTGTCTTTCGATATTCCTTTAAAAACATATTAAAACGAACATAATGAGAACGTTTTGTGATACATTGGAATCCCAGAAACAAGCACGTCCCCTTTTCCTTGATATACAGATTTCAGTTGCATTCAATCACAATGTTAGTAAAGCAACTGTCCCACCTTAGAATATCACACCTGCGTAGCTGGGTACACTATCATAACACTGGAAGCGCTAATATAAATTAATCAAGTTTACGTATAACTACTTCACGTGCAAAAAGTGAGCAAGACCCACAAAATGCATTCAAACAAGTAAGGAAGGCTAAGTTCGGGTGTAACCGAACATTACATACTCAGTTGAGAGCTATGGTGACAACATAAGGGAAAATAAGCATGGAGGAAAATGAACTGAGGGTAACCCTGGAATGTGTTTGTATGATATGGGTATCAAATGAAAGGTGTTAATGAGTATTTTAAAAGGGAGTGATCGTTAGTTCTACAGGTGGACGCCGTTTCGAGATATCGCCATAAAGGCGGACCAGGGGTGACCCTAGAATTTGTTTGTACGATATGGGTATCCAATGGAAGGTGTTAATGAGTATTTAAAAAGGGAGTGATCGTTAGTTCTACAGGTGGACGCCGTTTCGAGATATCGCCATAAAGGTGGACCAGGGGTGACCCTAGAATTTGTCTGTACGATATGGGTATCAAATGAAAGGGGAAAATGAGTATTTTAACATCGAGTGGGCCTTAGTTCTATAGGTGGACGGCTTTTCAAGATATCGCCATAAAGGTGTACCAGGTGTGAATCTAGAATGTGTTTTTCTACGATATGGGTATCAAATTAAAGGTATTAATGAGGGTTTTAAAAGGGAGTGGTGGTAGTTGTATATGCGAAGGCGTTTTTCAGATATCGAACAAAATGTGGACCAGGGTGACCCAGAACATCATCTGTTGGATACTGCTAATTTATTTATTTATGTAATACCACGAACAGTATTCCTGCCAAGATTTCAAGGGTTTTTTATTTCGCCCTGCAGAACTTTTTCATTTTCTTCTACTTAATATGGTATGTGTCACACCCATTTTCAAAGTTTTTTTCTAAAGTTATATTTTACGTCAATAAACTAATCCAATTACCATGTTTCATCCCTTTTTTCGTATTTGGTATAGAATTATGGCATTTTGTTCATTTTTCGTAATTTTCGATATCGAAAAATTGGGCGTGGTCATAGTCGGATTTCGGCCTTTTTTTATACCAATGCAAACTGAGTGCAGATAAGTACGTGAACTGAGTTTAGTAAAGATATATCGATTTTTGCTCAAGTTATCGTGTTCGCGGCCGAGCGGAAGGACAGACGGTCAACTGTGTATAAAAACTGGGCGTGGCTTCAACCGATTTCGCCCTTTTTCACAGAAATAAGTTATGGTCCTAGAATCTAAGCCCCTACCAAATTTCACAAGGATTGGTAAATTTTTGTTCGACTTATGGCATTAAAAGTATCCTAGACAAATTAAATGAACAAGGGCGGAGCCACGCCCATTTTGAAATTTTCTTTTATTTTTGTATTTTTTGGACCATATCAATACTGAAGTTGAATGTTGACATAATTTACTTATATACTGTAAACATATTAAATTTTTTGTTAAAATTTTACTTAAAAAAATTTTTTTTTAAAGTAGGCGTGGTCGTTCTCCGATTTTGCTAAGTTTTATTAAGCATACATATAGTAATAGGAGTAATGTTCCTGCCAAATTTCATCATGATATCTTCAACGACTGCCAAATTACCTTGTTTTAAAAGTGGGCGGTGCCGCGCCCATTGTCAAAAGCTTTACTAATTTTCTATTCTGCGTCATAAGTTCAAGTCACCTACCAAGTTTCATCGCTTTATCCATCTTTGGTAATGAATTATCGCACTTTTTCGGTTTTTCGAAATTTTCGATATCGAAAAAGTGGGCGTGGTTATAGTCCGATATCGTTCATTTTAAATAGCGATCTGAGATGAGTGCTCAGGAACCTACGTACCAAATTTCATCAAGATACCTCAAAATTTACTCAAGTTATCGTGTTAAAGGACGGACGGACGGACATGGCTCAATCAAATTTTTTTTCGATCCTGATGATTTAGATATATGGAAGTCTATATCTATCTCGATTCCTTTATACCTGTACAACCAACCGTTATCCAATCAAAGTTAATATACTCTGTGAGCTCTGCTCAACTGAGTATAAAAAGTAGCATTCGATATACTTCTGAGTGGCTTTATCGCATTGAACGTAAAGAATAACTGCCTTATAAAAACAGAAAACGCATTTCGTATTCCAAGAAAAAATCTTGGCATTAATTTTTCTCTTTTCAAATGAATATATGTATATATCCAAGGCGAATTCAGTACCAGGTGTTGTTATCCTATCAGCTGATTGCTTCTTCTTGATTATTTTCCATACAACGCGTTGTACTACAATATGTCAATTAATCAAAATTAAATGAAATTTTTTTTTTAACTAGACATTCTTCAGCACGGCGAATTGGTTGAATTCGCTTTGCCACCACCTGGTATGGATTCGCCTTGTATATGCATATCTGTTATTTAGTTAAGTTCTTTATGAAAAAGAATTATTGTTGGTTAAAGGAATATAATTTTATACCTTTAGCATAATTAAATGCCTTGTTGGTTACTAAATTACTACATTTTCCTTTACCCTTTGATTCATGTGCAATCCATTTGCGGGACATATATTGGGTGAACAAAAACGGAGTAACCCGGAAAATGTTTCAAACATTTCTTCGAATTCGATCTATAAAGAATTTCCGAAGGTCCTGGGTTCAAGTGCCGGAAAAAGCAACATCAAAATGCTTGGGTTTTGTTTTAATTAGAAAAATCGAGTATCGAGTTTATTTCTGCCATTAAAAGTTTTTCAGCGAACATTTATCTGCTTTCAGATGCCGTTCGGAATCGGCAAAAAACATTTAGCTAGCGACCCGCCAACTTGTGGGAATAATTAAAAAAAAAAACAGTAGCACAACACAAATTGAAAGAGAAGTTCGGACATACGATGACTGCCCAGGGATTCAAGGGGTTATGCAGCGTAACTTTTTCAAGGTGGTGCCAGGGCAACTATTGTCAACCTCACATTCGAGTTGCGAATCCAGTTTATTTAGCAGGGAGGCTCTGGCGAACTAAAATAGGTCACAGAAGGGGTTCAACGTGGTCATATCATTATCGAAATTGTATCATTGGTGGAGTATAATAAATTATAAATTGATCAATTTACTGACCATTACACTCAGTTTACTTAGAGTTAAACTTCGCCCAATACTGTCGAGCCGTTCTGGTGTGATTGTGTGATAAATGCAGCCAATTCATTATAATATAATAAAGACGGCCACACTTGATGAATTTATGTCGTGGGAAATAGTTTCACTAAAAAGACTTATACGGACTTCACTCTGTTTTTAACCGAAATTGCGCTTTAAACTTCCTCTTCTGCCAAATAAGGGACCACAATATAAAAATATGACAACGGCTCTATCAACACAAAAGTAACAAATGGGAAAACCAGGTCAAACGTGAAATTGTTTGTCTAACTAGACGAAACACATTGTATTAGTGCAAAAAGAAGCCATAATCCCGACTTCAACAATCTTTTGGGACTAGATTTATCGGGTCACAATTTGCACCTGGAACAATTGTATTAGGTTTATTTATGAATATAAAAACAAAACACAATGATTGATGACCATTGGTTTACACGTATTTATTTACGAAATACGTAAATAAATGCTCTTATATGTGCAATTATTTACAATGAATGGTAGAAATTTGTCGGTACAAAAATTTAGTTTTTAAGCTACTTGAAAATTGTTCATATATGCCAAGCTTGGATTGCTACAAGTGAGTGTCAACTCATACTGATACTTGCATTAGTTTAAACATACGCTCATAAAGCTCATCTTCGAAATTCTACATATACACCCTTACGAATACATTTCGAAGCTTGAAAAATTTCATAGCAGTAAAATATAAATATGGTAAGCTATTATCCGCTGTTGTTGTTTGGTTGCAGCAATATCTTGGATCGTTTACACTTGTTCGTTTCCTCGCCACAACTTTTTTGGTTGGCTTCAAATCGGGAACTTGGATTTGTTTGTTTAGCGAATTGTGAATCGTACCTGATCTTGTATTTTATCACCCTCTTCAAAACGTAAATGGTATATATGTCAGCTGGGCTCCTGTTGTTGTTGTAGCAGTGCTTCGCCCCATCCAATAGGTGCGGCCGATCACAAATTGTCATCAATATCCTCTAACGGGAGTCCAAAGAAACTTGCTGTTTCAACAGGGGTCGACCATAATGAGAGGGGTGTTAGAGGCGTTGGTTCCACATTACAATTAAAGAGATGGTTAGTGTCATGTGGGGAGACATTGCAAGCGGGGCATACATTTTGTATGTCGGGGTTGATTCTGGATAGGTAAAAGTTTAACCTGTTACAGTATCCAGATCGAAGTTGAGCTAGAGTGACTCGTGTTTCCTTGGGGAGTGTGCGTTCCTCTTTCGCAAGCTTTGGGTATTGTTCTTTGAGTACTGGATTCACCGGGCAATTCCTGGCATAAAGGTTCGACGCCTGTTTCTGGAGTTGACTGAGGACCTGCTTGTGTATTTTGGCTTCATATGGCTGAGTCCTCAGGTGCCATGTTTCCTCGTAATGCTTACGGAGATGACTCCTTAAGCTCCTAGGCGGTGGTGGCTCATCAATCAGATACCTATTGGGATGCCCAGATTTCTGGGTATTCAACAGGAATTGTTTGGTTAGCATCTCATTTCTCTCCCTGATGGGTAGTATTCGCGCCTCATTATGTAGACGGTGCTCTGGGGACACAAGAATACAGCCCGTTGCGATTCTGAGAGCAGTATTTTGGCAGGCCTGTAGCTTCTTCCAGTGAGTAGTTTTAAGGCTTGGCACCCATATAGGGGACGCGTAGCATGCAGTCGGCTGGCCAATTGCTTTTTAAGTAGTAATGAGCGTTTCTTTATCTTTTCCAGCAGGAGATTTGAGGATTTTATTACGGCTCTGGATTTTCGGTATAATTGCGGCTGCATGCTCACCAAAATGTAGATCTTGATCAAACGTCACACCCAAGATTTTGTGGTGTAGGACAGTCGGTAGCGTAATGCCATCGACCTGGATATTCAAAGTGGTCGACATTTGGGCCGTCCAAGTTGTAAATAAGGTCGCGGATAATTTAGTCGGTGATAATGCCAGGTTTCGCGAGGCGAAAAAACTGGAGAGATCAGGGAGGTAGCCGTTTATTCTGTTGCAAAGCTGAATGATCTGTGGACCCGGGCCTGTGGCCATTATTGTGCAGTCATTGGCGTAAGAAACGATAGTAACTCCTTCCGGTGGCGAAGTTAATTTTGATATGTAAAAATTAAACAAAAGTGGGGATAGGACACCACCCTGTGGCACCCCTTGTTTAATTCTCCTTGGCTTTGATGTTTCGTTACTGAATTGCACCGATGCCTGCCGGCCACCCAGGTAATTTGCGGTCCACCTTTTAAGACATGGGGGAAGGGTAGACTCTTCCAAGTCTTGCAGTAACGTGCCATGGTTGATAGTATCAAAAGCTTTTGATAGGTCCAGCGCTACGAGTACTGTTCTATGGTGGGGCTTCTGATTTAAACCACAATTTATCTGGGTGCTAATGGCATTTAGCGCGGTGGTGGTGCTATGAAGTTTTCTGAAGCCATGCTGATGAGGGGCTAGCTGCAAATTTGCTTTAAAGTAGGAGAGCAAAATGGCTTCAAGCGTTTTGGCTACTGGCGATAGGAGAGATATCGGGCGATATGACTCTCCTTTGTTAGCTGGTTTCCCAGGCTTTAGTAGCGGGACCACATTGGCTATTTTCCATTTTTCCGGAATGACAAAGGTGAAAAGAGGCAAGTAGAAGACATGCGCTAAATATTTGAAACCCCCTTTCCCTAGGCTTTTAAGCATCGGCATGGCTATGCCGTCTGGGCCCACTGCTTTGGATGGTTTAGCATGACCGATGGCATCCTCAACCTCTTTGACGGTGATGGTAATCGGAGACGCGCTGAATTTATGCTTATGTGCGTGTCTGTTGGCTCTCCGTCTATCTTTGTCGACCGTAGAATGCATTATATATTGTCGGCAGAAAGCGTTCGCGCATTTTTTCGCCTCCGACAGCACTTTATAGCCAAAGGCGATGGAAATTTTGTCATTGTGTTTAGAAAGATTCGATAGGGACTTTACGGTGGACCAAAGAGTACCTACACCGGCAGAGAGGTTTCAACCGCTTAGGTACTCCCCCCATTTGGCCCGCTTGTGTTCATCCACAAGCAATCTGATGCGTTGGTTTATATCCCTTATTTGGGGGTCGCCGGGATCGAGCTGTCTTATAAGGTCATGTTCTCTCGCTAAATTTGCGGCCTCCGCCGGAAAGTGAGGCCAAATTTCGAGAATTATACCGGCGGGAATGAAGCGAACCGAGGCGGATTCAATGACCTTGCGGAAAGCACGCTCCCCTTGGCGAGCATCAGTCGGGATTGGGAGGGCTGCAAAGCGGTTGTCTGTAAAGGATTTGTATTCGTCCCACTTTCCTTTTTTAAAGTTTGTGAAAGTGCGTTTTTCTGTAACAATGCAGTCGGCGAAATAAGTATAGGTAGGTGATCGGATGCCAATGTTACCATCGGCTGCCAGTTGACGCAGTTTACAAGTCCAGCGCTCACGATAGATATATCCGGCGAACTGTGACAGCTTCCTACCATACGTGTGGGGGCATCTCCGTTTATTGTGCAGAACGTCGTTTCTTCTATTTTATCCGCCAACATCTCACTGACCTGGGGGGTCAGCTGGGCTATCATACGCTGATGTTGTTCGCGCATTTTTTAAAAATCGATTGCAAAATTTGTACTGAAAATGCGGAAAAACATTCAACCGACCTAAAATAAAAAATAAACATATGAGTTACTATTACTTTTGTTTTCTTATACTTTGTACAAACACACACCAAATTGGCAATGTATTATCATATAATAAATTGTAATAACAAATTGCCAATTTAAAAAAATTGCGTAATAAATTGTTTCAAAGTACAAATGTGCAGCCTTGTAAAGTGTGTTTATTGAGTAGATTATGACGGTGAATACCATAAGTGGTGAGTAAATTTGAGACCGTGGATCCAAACTTGATTCTGTGGCTTCGAATAACAACACACATTTAGAGTTTTCCATATTATTAAAATTATTATTTTTTTTTTTTTCACTAATAAATTTTGAATTCAAAACACCACAAGCTGTCAAATTACTGTTGTGTAAACTGAACTGAGTTGTATGAAAACCATTCAATTTAAATCGAAGTTGCCTCAATACATTTTTCTGTGTGAACATAGTATTGTTATAACGTGACAAATTTCAGTTAATCTCAATTAAACTTTGCCTTCAATTATAGTTCGAATCACAGAATTGTCAAAGAAATAAACTTAAACTTGACTGCGTCACTTCCATAGCAGTCAGTTGTCATGTGCGTATTTCCCCCCGGGTCTACACTTTTCGCGAACAGCCTTCTCTATTAGTGGCTTATTTACTTCTCTCATATTTCTGCATCTCATATTCGCTGTTGTCCTCTATGCATATGTGTGTAGTTTACTTAATGTCATATGCGCTCTTAGTTATTGTGTACTTGTGTGCGTAGCTGTCTGCTGCCTCATCTACTTGCATTGCTGTTGTGTTGTATATCATGAGTGGAAATTCCGAATACTCGGCACAATATTTAAATACGTTGGTACATATGTATGTGTTTCAATTTCTGTCAAAAACCATCAAAAATCTATACAGGCTAAATGTCGGGACAACCTCCAAACTGAACTCTCAGTTCCCGAAAGCCCCGGGAGGCCAAAAATCAACATACCCAGTATTGGTACCCATTCTGCAATTTCGGAAACGGCAACACTGATTTGGATGTAATTTCGTACGCGGAAAGCCTACTGCGTTTTTAAACGGTTTTATTTAGGTTGACTTGAAAGGCTGCACAGCTGCATGGCCGTTGTGAATGAATTTTGTAATTAAATAATTAGGCTCATATTTGGAACACATATTACATACATGAATAGAAAGCGACATATGAAAAAAATCGCCACCAGGTGGCGCAAGGGTCGAGATATTTAAAATACTAGTACTTGTGGTCCGATTTGGCTCACATTTGGAACAAATATTCCATACTGTCCGGTAGAAGTGACATCAAAGTATTTTGGAGTTCGAGGAGGGTCAAGCATACGTGGCGCTGAGTCGAGTAAAGTATTTGGAAGGACTATGTATTGAGGAGTTATATTGTAACAAATTGTCAGGAAAGACTCCTTGTAACAATGAGTAAATAAATGGCCTAATAGAATGAGAAATAATACGCAATTTAATAAAGACTAAAAACTTGAATATAAAATAATTAAAAAACAAGTAAGGAAAGCTAAGTTCGGGTGTAACCCAACATTACATACTCAGCTGAGAGCTTTGGAGACAAAATAAGGGAGAATTACCATGTCGGAATATGAACCTAGGGTAACCCTTTAATGTGTTTGTATGGCATGTGTATCAAATGGAAGGTATTAAATAGTATTTTAAATGGGAGTTGGCCATAGTTCTATAGGTGGACGCCTTTTCGAATATCGCCATAAAGGTTGACCAGGGGTGAATCGAGAATGTGTTTGTACGATATGGGTATCAAATTAAAGGTATTAATGAGGGTTTTAAAAGGGAGTGGCCCTAGTTTTATATGTGAAGGCGTTTTCGAGATATCGACAAAAATGTGCACCAGGGTGACCCTGAACATCATCTGTCGGGTACCACTAATTTATTTATATATGCAATACCACGAACAGTATTCCTTCCGAGATTCCAAGGGCTTTTGATTCCGCCCTGCAGAACTTTTTCATTTTCTTCTACTTAATATGGTAGGTGTCACACCCATTTTACAAAGTTTTTTCTAAAGTTATATTTTGCGTCAATAAACCAATCCAATTACCATGTTTCATCCCTTTTTTCATATTTGGTATAGAATTATGGAATTGTTTTAATTTTTCGTAAATTTCGATATCGAAAAAGTTGGCGTGGTCATAGTCGGATTTCGGCCATTTTTTATACAAAGATAAAGTGAGTTCAGGTAAGTACGTGAACTAAGTTTAGTAAAGATATATCGGTTTTTGCTCAAGTTCTCGTTTTAACGGCCGAGCGGAAGGACAGACGGTCGACTGTATATAAAAAATGGGCGTGGCTTCAACCGATTTTGCCCATTTTCACTGAAAATAGTAATCGTCATAGAATCCATGCCCATACCAAATTTCACAATGATTTGTAAATTTTTGTTCGACTTATGGCATTAAAAGTATTCTAGACAAATTAAATGAAAAAGGGCGAAGCCACGCCCATTTTGAAATTTTCTTTTATTTTTGTATTTTGTTGCACCATATAATTACTGGAGTTGAATGTTAACATAATTTACTCTTATACTGTAAAAATAATACATTTTTTGTTTAAATTTGACTTTAAAAAAATGTTTTTTTAAAAAGTGGGCGTGTTCGTAATCCGAATTTGCTAATTTTTATTTGTTATACATATAGTAGTAGGAGTAACGTTCCTGCTAAATTTCGTAATGATATCTTCAAAGACTGCCAAATTACGGCTTGCAAACCTTTTGAATTACCTTCTTTTAAAAGTGGGCGGTGCCATGCCCATTGTCCAAAATTTTACTAGCTTTCCATTCTGCGTCATAGGTTCAACCCTACCAAGTTTCATCGCTCTATCCGTCTTTGGTAATGAATTGTCGCACGCTTTCGGTTTTTCGAAATCTTCGATAACGAAAACTGGGCGTGGTTATGATCCGATTTCGTTTATTTTCAATAGCGATCTGATATGAGTGCCCAGGAACCAACATACCAAATTTCATCAATATACCTCGAAATTTACTCAAGTTATCTTGTTAACGAACAGACGGACGGACGGGCGGACGGAATTTTTTTTCACCCAGATCATTTTGATATATATAAGTCTATATCTATCTCGATTAGTTTATTCCGTTACGGATTATCGTTATGCGAACAAAATTAATATACTCTGTGAGCTTTGCTCAGCTGAATATAAAAATGTTTAAATTAAACGGTTTTATTGAAAACAATACTTACATGAAGTAATAATAATACTAAAAGCTAGAAACTAACTAGGTAGGTCCTAGGTACTAGTAATCACACTCCTCATCAATCTAGGGCGTTGATCAGACAATTAAATAAAAGCCTTGGACGCGTCAAATTTCTATTGATAGTCATAAGTAAGACCAACTGAACCTTAATAAAGTTATGGTGCGCCTCACATTTTTAGAAATTTCACGCGCCCAGCGCTTTTATTTAATTGTCTTATCAATTCCCTGGATTGGTGAGGAGTGTGATTACTAGTACCTAGGTCCTACTTAATTAGTTTCTAGCTTTTAGTATTATTATTACTTCATGTAAGTATTGTTTTCAATAAAATTACAAATTTATTTTAATTATTTTATTTTAACTTAGATTTTGCCACAGAATATGTTTTACGAGATTGTCACCTATTTGAAGTTTTAAAATTATTAAATGAGAAAGGAAAGGTTTTTACTGTTTTTTTTTAATAAAAAAGTAGAGTTGCCACCTAAACTTAATTGTACATTTTCATTGTAAAACGTTCATTTATCGCATGAGGAATGTGTAATACCGCAATAAGCTGACAAATAATCAGGTTGAACCAAAATAAATTTGAATTACTTCAATTGTAAATGACATTTGCAGTAATTTTCGCAATCACATTTTTTGTTCAGATGCAACTGTTTTCCCATTAAATTCAATTAAAGAAGCGTAACAACACAAACGCCTACAATTCCAGTTTCTTGCTAAATTGTGTATTATAAAAAGACAAAACATAAAAAAAGAACAAATCGATGTGCGAAACTGCGTAAGTAATATAAATAGTTACTGCTTACACTTTTAAGAGTATTATTTATGTACATACATATAAAAAAAGTGGCAGCATGCTGACTAGGGAAATTAGAAACATTTTCCCTTATAAGTTTTCTACGAAAAAACTGTGCGTTGAACAGAGCGCTGGGAGCCAAGATGTAGTGGTATTTTTATATGCAGAAAAGAAAAATTTAAAACAGAAAAGAAAAGCATTTTTTTTCCACCAGCGCGCAATTGCGCAAAACTTTTGTGAACTATTTAAAAGATTTAAAGAAAAAAGGAGTAGACTAACAATAGAAACTAACAAGTAATGAAGGCTAAGTTCGGATGTAACCGACATTACATACTCAGCTAAGAGCTTTGGAGACAAAATAAGGGAAAATCACCATCTAGGAAAATGAACCTAGGGTAACCCTGGAATGTGTTTGTGCGATATGGGTATCAATTTAAAAATATTAATGAGGGTTTTAAAATGGAGTGGCCCTTAGTTGTATATGTGAAGGCGTTTTCGAGATATCGACCAAAACGTGGACCAGGGTGACCCAGAACATCATCTGTCGGGTATCGCTAATTTATTTATATATGTAATACTACGAACAGTATTCATGCCATGATTCCACGGGCTTTTGATTTCGCCCTGCAGAACTTTTTCATTTTCATAGGTATCACACCCATTTTACAAAGTTTTTCCGAAGTTATATTCTGCGACAAAAACCAATCCAAACGCCATGTTTCATCCCTTTTTTCGCTTTTTTTTCATTTTTCGAAATTTTCGATATTGAAAAAGTGGGCATGGTCATAGTCGGATTTCGCCCATTTTTAATACCAAGATAAAGTGAGTTCAGATAACTACGTGAACTAAGTTTAGTTAAGATATAGGATAACGATAGGATAGATAGAAGAGGAAGGGCAGACAGTCAACTGTGTATAAAACTGGGCGTGGCTTCAACCGATTTCGCCCATTTTCACAGAAAACAGTTACCGGCATAGAAGATATACCCTTACCAAATTTTACAAGGATTGGTAAATTTTTGTTCGACTTATGACTATGGGCGTGTTCGTTATCCGATTTTGCTAATTATACTCAGCGTGCTTTGCACACAGAGTATAATAACTTTGATTGGATAACGGTTGGTTGTACAGGAATCGAGATAGATATAGACTTCCATATATCAAAATCATCAGTGTCGAAAAAAAATTTGATTGAGCCATGTCCGTCCGTGCGTCCGTCTGTCCGTGAATACGATAACTTGAGAAAATATTGAGATATCTTCACCAAATTTGGTACACGAGCTTATCTGGTATTGAAAATGAGCGATGATAACCACGCCCACTTTATATATATATATCATTTTGGAAAACACAAAAACCTGTTTATTTAGTAAATAATACACCTAGAATGATAAAATTTGACATGTGGACTTATATTGAGACTCTTGATAAAAATTTTGAAAAAAAAATTTTTAAATGGGCGTGGCACCGGCCACTTGTCATAAAATAAATTTTACAAAAATTATTAATCATAAAACAAAAATCGTTAAACCTATCGTAACAAAATTCGACATAGCCTTTACTATACGGAATGCTTTGAAGAAAAATTAACGAAATCGGTTAAGGACCTCGCCCACTTTTATATAAAAGATTTTTAAAAGGATTGTGGACTAATAAAATAAACTATGTCTTTGCAAAGAAGAGCTTTATATCAATGATATTCCATTTCCCACGTGGATTTAAAACGTAAATAATAAAAACTTCAAATTTTAAAAAATGGGTGTGGCACCGCCCCTTTTGTGACTAAGCAATTTTCTATGTTTTGGGAGCCATAACTCGAAGAAAAATTAACGGATCGTAATAAGATTGGGTACAATGTCTTTCCCTATAGCAGGAAATATTTCTAGAAAAAATTAACGAAATCGGATAAGGACCTTGCCCACTTTTATATAAAAGATCTTTAAAAGGGTTGTAGACGAAAATAGTAAGCTATATCTTAGCGAAAAAGAGCTTTGTATCAATAGAATTTTACTTTTTAAATTTAATTATGACATTAAATTGGAAAACACTAAAATTTTTGAAAATGGGTGTGGCACCGCCCCTTTTATGGTTAAGCAATTTTCAATGTTTCGGGAGCCATAACTCGAAGAAAAATTAACGGCTCGTAATAAAATTGGGTACACAAATTATCCCTATAGTAGAAAATATTTGTAGTAAAAATGGACGGGATCGGTTAAATACCACGGCAACTTTTATATAAAAAATTTTAAAAGGGTCGTAGACTAGAATAATAAACTAAAACTTAGCAAAAAATAGTTGGGCGGTGCCACGTGTTATGTAGAGAAGTAATTTATCTGAAATGAAATGTGTAATTGAAGCTGACGCTGAGTATATAATGTTCGGTTACACCCGAACTTAGACACATTTACTTGTTTTTATTTAGCCCACATATAGTAGTAGGAGCCCTGTTCCTGCCAAATTTCATCATGATATCTTAAACGACTACCAAATTACGGCTTGCAAAACTTTTAAGCTACCTTCTTTTAAAAGTAGGCGGTGCCACGCCCATTGTCCAAAAATTTTCTAATTTTCTATTCTGCGTCATAAGGTCAACCCACCTACAAAATTTCATCACTTTATCCGTCTTTAGTAATGATTAATCTTTTACAGTTTTTCGAAATTTTCGATATCGAAAAAGTGGGCGTGGTTATAGTCCGATTTAGTTCATTTTAAATACAGATCTGAGATGAGTGCCCAGAAACATACATACCAAATTTCATCAAGATACCTCAAAATTTACTCAAGTTATCGTGTTTACGGGCGGGCGGACATGGCTAAATGAATTTCTTTTTTCGCCCAGATCATTTTGATATATAGAAGTCTATATCGATTAGTTTATGCCGTTACATATTACCGCTATGCGAACAAGATTAGATAATATTCCCAAAGAGCCCTGCTCAGCTGAGTATAAAAAGGTTTTCTAATCGGGGTCGCCCTTTTGCAATGGTTTGGCAAAGACATTGGGAGACATTACAATGCAAGTGAAAAAAATCCGCTAGGTGGCGCACGGATCGAGATATACAGAAAATTAATTTTAACCCATTACTGACCAACGTTAAATATAAGTAACAGTAACATAAATATGGATAATCGTACACCAATATCACTTTGAACGACTGTAATTGGGTTTGTTCGTGTGGCAATACGAAAGTCTTAAACATACACTTTACGATGAAGCGTGGTGCGATCAGTTTACTGAGAACCACCGAAGTGAGTAGAAGTTTTTAGGCTTGTGTAATATCCATGTGTGCCTTTTTTGCAGTTATGAAAAAACGCAAAATGTAAGTAATTATTTACAAATGTTTTCTTCAAATTCTAAGAAAAATTTTTGTACATAATTATTCAGTGCAGTGACAGAGAAATATTAAAAAATCAAAACAAAAAAAAAATGTTTATTTTTTTTGAGACAAGACCTTGAAAAGTCCACGATACATATATGTAACGTTGGTCACTACTATAGCAAGGGTACTTATTTCTTTATTTGCTTCGTTTGTCTTTATTTAAGCGACGTTTTACGCACAGAATAGATCCTTGAGCTGCTATAGGGCCAAGGCGATGAAGAACGTGACATCGAGATGGCATTTTTAGAACCACCGGATGAAGAAAATATTTCAGAAGAGGAATCCTCAAATGAAGATGAAGAGGAACATTGAGAAATTTATCTAGGAGGCAGAAAATTACTAATTGTGAAGTGGTATATGCAGGAGCGATTGATAAATTAAGAGGAGCTGGCGAGATACATCATTCATTGTCAAATGTGGAAACAGATCTTCTTGAAACACCTCCTCGTTTGCAGAAAGGATTGCCTACAACATTTTTTTATAAGAGGAAAACATCGACGCCTCAATCTTCTCAACACACTGCATCAAATCCTATTCCAGGAGCAACACACACTCATAAAGCTACACTTTCTTCTGTAGAAATGGCGGCAAGTTCACAAAAAGTGAAATCTCCTTTTGATCCAGTGCCAAACTCACCTGAATCAACTCCACCAAAACTACCTGAGTCATATGTGCGGCTAACTCCACCGAATCTGTCTCTTCTTTCGCCACCGATAGTCACAGAACCTCCAACAAATCGGAAAAATAGAATTCACCCAGTTCCAGTCGCTTCAAAGAAGCGAACAAGGTCACGAGCGATTATGAACAATGAGTTTAACTGGGTTGCACAAGAAGAACATACCAGGCCACTGAACACATTCCCCGATTTGGTATATCCAGTGGCATATGATATTGCACCTTACACATTTTTTGAAAAATTCTTCGATGATGAAGTAATAAATATGTTGTGTGATCAAACTAATAAATATACTATGTTCAAAGATCCAAACAAGGCCAGCCCAGTAATTACATCCCAAGAAATGCGGGTATACCTTGGGATTCTCATTGTAACTGGATATCGTCCTGCACCTGCCAAAAGGGATTACTGGTCTGAGGAAGATGACATGGGTAGTGTTATGGTTCAAAATGCCATGAGACGCAATCGTTTCGAAACTATATACACCAACCTTCATTTTGCGGATATATCTCAGTATGATGAGAAAGACAAAATATGGAAGCTTCGTCCACGCACCGACAAGCTGAAAACACAATTCCGAGAGAACTTTGTACCAGAGCAACATCTTTCTTATGACGAAAGCATGATGGAGTGTTTCGGCCGCCATAGTTGCAAGCAATTCATAAGAGGAAAGCCTGTGAGATTCGGTTATAAAATCTGGTCGTTAACACACCTCAAGGCTACTTGATAAATTTCGAGATGTACCAAGGTTCAAATCAAAGGCTCAACCCAGAATATATCGAAAAGTATCCGAAACCAACGGCGCCGCTCTTTTGTATACTGGACGAGTTTGATGAAGAGGTAAAACAATATCCTTTCTCGATCCATTTCGACAATCTGTTCACAAATGTAAACCTTCTCTTAGGATTGAAAAAAGAGGCTACGAAGGTACAGGAACTATTCGTGAGAACTATATTCCGAAATCTTGTACTCTTCCATCCAAAAAGGAACTTATCAAGATGAAAATTGAACGTGGGTGGACAGACGGTGTGAAATTGGAGAAGGCGAATATTTACTTCACTAAATGGAATGACAATTCTATTGTAACAATTGCGTCTACAATATATGGCATTTATCCTATATCGACAGTCCCAAAATACTCCCGTGAAGTTCATAAAAAAATAGATGTTCCACGGCCTTTGGCAATTAGTCGTTACAATAGCTTCATGGGTGGGACTGATCGAATGGATCAAAACGTATCTACTTATCGCATATCAGCCAGTGTAAGAAAGTGGTGGTCATCAATTTTTACTTGGCTTGTTGACGTCTCTATGCAGAATGCTTGGATTCTTTATCGAAAAGGTGGTGGAAATATGTCTCAACTTCAATTTCGCCAATTCACTGCCAGATATTATTGCAGAACTCAATGTATTGCAAAACCACCTGGCGGTTACCGTCGACCCAAAATTGATACCGAATATACAATCTCACGATACGACTGCCAGGCGCATTTCATAGCAAAAATTCCACTAGGAAAGAGGCGAAGATTTCAAGGCTCTAATTGCAAATCTAGCGTTACAACTGAATTTTTAAGATGTAATGTTAGATTGTGCGTTGATTACTTTCAAAAGTATCACTTTATACCCATAAACTAAACATTATAGATTATTTTTTGTTTACTTGTAAGCCAAATACTTGTTATTTAACCGTTTATCTTTTTATGTAACTTTACTCAAATAAAAATCAACAGTCATATGTCTTATATATAAAATGAATTATTTTGTGCTCCTTAAAATGTTATAAGAATAAAAGTGCTATTTATTTTCAAAATAAATAAAAGTATATATAATTCATGTTAATTTTGCAATTCGTATGGAAGTGACCAACGTTACATATGTGTAACAGCCCACTCTGTCCCAACGCCACAAAAAAAAAAAATTTGTTTCTATCAGTTTAAGTGGCTAAATATAAGCAATACACAAAATTTCAATAAAATCCATCTATGTTAAAGTTTCTGTCAGTAATGGGTTAAAATGGAAATATTGCGATCGACCTTTTACTAACTTTTCGGTGATCCAGAGACTTGAAACTTAGGCACATAGTTTGCGAGTCGATGGCACTACAATTCGTGGAAAACAAAATGCTGCCAGGTGGCAGACGAATCGAGATATACGAAAATCCCTGAAAAAACGCAGGGAATTTTGCGATCGATTTTTAAGTAACTTCCCGATGAGCTGGAGATATGAAACTTGAGCCGTAGGTCAGAGCCCGGTGAAAATGCAATATTTTATCAAAAAAATTCCGCTAGGTGGCGCAAGGTTTGAGATATTAGGAAAATTAATTTTAATTTGGGAATCTTTCAATCATTCTTAACTAACTTCCCGGTTACCTTGAGACTTGTACATAGACTTAGACAAGACTTGCACATAGTTCGAGACCCGATGGCAATATAATCTGTCCAAAAATTAAAAGCTTGGGCCGGGGTTGGAATCCGGTGACAATGCAACATTTCATCAAAAAAATTTCGCTAGGTGGCGCACGGATCGAGATATTAAGAAAATTAATTTTAATTTGAACATTTTTCGATCCATTTTTAACTAACTTCCCGGTTATCTAGAGACTTATAACTTAGCACATAGTTCGAGGCTTGGTGACGACACAATTTGCAGAAAATAAAATTCCACTAGGTGGCGCGCTCAGTGAGATAACTACAAATCCTTGAAAAACGAGGGGAATCTTGCAATAGATTTTTGAGTAACTTCGCGGTGAGCTGGGGATATGAAACTTGAGCCGTAGGTCAGAGCCCGGTGAAAATGCAATATTTTATCAAAAAAATTCCGCTAGGTGGCGCATGGTTTGAGATATTAGGAAAATTAATTTTAATTTGGGAATATTTCAATCAGTTTTTAACTAACTTTCCGGTTACCTAGAGACATGAAACTTGGCACTTAGTTAGAGGCCTGGTGACAACTTCTAGAAAACAAAGTTCCGCTAGATGGCGTGATAATTGAGATAACTACAAATCCCTGAAAACGAGGGGAATCTTGCGATCGATTTTTAAGTAACTTACTGGTGAGCTAGAGACTTGAAACTCGGGCCGTGGGTCAGAACCTGGTAAAAATGCAACATTTATTCAAAAAAAATTCGCTAGGTGGCACGCGGATCGAGATAGTAAGAAAACAAATTTTAATTTGGGAATCTGTCAATCCATTTTTAACTAACTTCCCGGTTACCTAACCATGGAAAACAAAGTTCCGCTAGGTAGCGCGCTAGTCAGGATAACTGCAAGTCCTTCAAAAATGAGGGGAATCTTGCGACCGATTTTATAGAAACTTCGCGATGAGCTAGAGACATAAAACTTTGGCTGTAAGTCAGAACCCGGTGACAATGCAATATTTTATCAAAAAAATTCGGTAGGTGGCGTATGTATCGAGATATTGAGAAAACTAGTTTTAAATTGGGAATCTTACAATCGATTTTTAACTAACTTCCTGGATATCTAGAGAATTCAAACCTGAAATATAGTTTAAAACTCGGTGACAGTGCAATGTTTGATCAAAAAATTTCAGCTACGTAACGCACAAGTCGAACTGTTTCGAAGATTAGGCCATACATTCATGGCCTTACTGAATGCACGTCCTTGCATACTTTTAGGAGTACGGGACTTTCACCACTTCTTTTCTTCTTTTAGGCTTTCAGGCGTATGCGAATTTCACCACGATTTTCAGTTGTGCAAGTTAAGTAGCTGACAAACGAGGTGGAATTCTCTTGTTATGATGCGAGGTGGAATTCTGTTGTTTTCGCCAGTTTTGTCAGCGAAAATTCCACTAATTCTCTTAAATCTTGCTATTTTGAACAAATAAATAAAGACAAGAATTTTCGCTTAGGAATTACTTAAATTAATTATCAAAGTTGCAATTGCAAATAAATAGATGATAAAAAAATTTTAAGGGCTGCCTTTATATAAATGGACCAAAAATAGAAGGCAATTTTTCCTTTAATACTATATCAACATTCGTGTTGATATTTTAAAAAATCTTTTATTTTCGATTTGAAATATAAAAATTTATTTTTGTTTATTTTTGAGTTTAAATATTTTCAAACTAATTAGAATTTTCTTTTTTTGAAGTTAATCAAAAAGTTTAAGTTAACACGAAAACTCAATTAAAAATTATTTTAAAAATTAAAGTAAAGAATACAAAGTAGTTAACACTATATTTACTCCCCCTCCAAACATAAATATATAGTGTTAAGCTATATATTTAAATAAATTTATTCTATGTATTATTTATTATTTTCACTTTTTACAAATTTTAAAAATATCTAACTATAACATTTTCATTTTGAAATAAGATTAAAAGTATTATAACATAAAAAATAATTTACAAAATTAAAGTATATTTTACAAAGTAGATAACCCTACAAATACATACATAGTCTTGTTGAATTTTGACTAAAAAACTTTAACAATAGCTCTTGTAGAAGAATTTTTGGATTTAAAATTATAAAGGTAGAGTGCGTGTTTAAATTTTAAATAATTATTTAGTTAATCCCAAGTACATAGGTTGCTTAAATTGGATGATTGCGATCCACCTTTACAGTTTTAAACCCCAAAATTCTTTTACAAGAGCTATTGTTAAAGTTTTTTAGTCAAAATTCAACAAGACTATGTTTGTATTAGAGGAAAAAGTGCCTTCTATTTTTTGATCCAATTATATAAAGGAAGTCCTTAAAATTTTTTATCATCTTTTTATTTATTTTTTATTTACGGGATTACGGAAGGCAACGTACTTTTAGTTACTTACTCAATTTACCCTTAACAGTTTTAACTGTTTTAGCTATCCAACAAAGTGTGCCAGAGTATTATCGATGTGCTCACGGGCGCTAATTTGTAAATTGATTTCCTCTTGTCCGCTACAGCGGATTAGGGGCTTCATCGTAGCCACTTTGTTTTAATTCGTTGGACTATGTCTGCGTAGATCTCGGATCTCGTACTTCTCATTATTAAATCTGCTTTGTACTCGTCATCTCCAATGCATATAGATTCGTAAATTTTTCAAAGAACTTTTCTATCTATCACTCCCATAGCTTGGGAAGATCTATTCTTTGCTGGATACCTGGGCTCACGTTGTTGTTTGTGCTAGTGCTGGTTCTCAAGTTCCCAAATAAACGAAGTCGTTTAGTATTTCGAAATTATTGTCGCCAACAGTGGCGTAGCTGCCAAGGCGCAAATGCGCTTTGTTTGATGATAGCAGTCAGCTTGTTTTGTCCACGTTCACCATCAAATACATCTTTTTCGCTTCCATTTCCAGTTTGTAGTAAGCAAAACTTACGCCGATAATATCAATGTTGTCATCAAACCAGAGCTAATAAGCTCTGTAGCTTGTATTATTTTCTCCGGGTCCCCTGCCTGACACCTCGTTTAATTACGAACGGCTCAAAGAGGTTCTACCCAATTCTGCCTGAGCTGATGGTGTTGCTCAACGCCATTTGGCATAGCGGTAAAAATTTTGTAGGAAAACCAAATTCAGATAAAGCGGCATATAGACAGCCTCTTTTCGTGGAGTCAAAAGACGGCCCTATAATCGATGAAAAGTTGATGTGTGTCAATTGTTTTTTCGCGGCTTTTTTTAGATTTGGCACGTAGAGAAAATCTGGTCAATGATAGGTTAACCAGGTCTGTGAACGTACTGATAAGGTCCAAACTGTAGATTCAAGGTGGCTCTCAATTTTTCGCACGATACGCTTGAGCGTACTTTATATATGATACTTAGGCGGCTGATACCGCGATAGTTGCCACAGTTTCAAGGTTTCCCTTCCCTATGGATGAAGCAAAGAACACTTTGACTCCATTTTGTTTAACATAAATCAATAAAGAATGTTCGGCTACTGTCACTTATTGAGGCACACTCAGTGAACAAAAATGCATCCTAGTAGAAGTGTGCGCAGATTCTCATGCCCGCCCTCTAAACTTAACCTCACCCATAGTTTCAAATTGGGAAAAACCTGCACATCCTGCCACATTGATATCGAAGCCTTGGCTCAAAAAAAAAGGCTTCAATATTCAAATGCTCCACACAACAGTTGATGCTACAACCAACAACGGGAAACGTATATATGTATATAT
Organism: Eurosta solidaginis; assembly: GCF_040869045.1. Lineage (NCBI taxonomy): Eukaryota > Metazoa > Arthropoda > Insecta > Diptera > Tephritidae > Eurosta > Eurosta solidaginis. Next base: position 200,814,251 of record NC_090323.1, on the reverse strand, counting down.
GGTTGTACGAATATCTACTGGTAAGCGCTTAATAAGTGAGTGTTGTTGCTTCACTGGTTGCCGGTGCATTTGTTCCTTTGTTTGCCTGCGTAGTTTTGTACTATTTTCACTTTTCCTGCAGCTCTTCCTACAGTTCGACAGCAGCGCGTACAACATTTCCATATCCGGTCCGTGTACCTTCGCTTGGACAATGTGATAGTCATGTTTGTAGTTTACATTTCACAGTTATCTCATGGCAATGTTATTTAATTGTAAAATTTTCACAATTTCATTCCACAGGCTACACAGATATTACTTTGTTGTTTTATGCAATGTACTTGGTTTGTTCTGATGTTTTTTGTTTTTGTCTTTTTTTCATAACTTTGGTTTGAGCCTGTTTTTATAGTCATCTGTTGATATCTTGCGGTTGTATTAAGTCGTGATGGTGTAGTATGAATAAAATGTGTTTGCATCAGTCATGCGATATGATTCCTTTCGTCATTTTACAGCTGCGCTGCTAGTTTTATTATTTTCTTTTACAACAACAAAAGAAGCAAAAAACTAGTAAAATAACAGTGATAAATAGTTATCTCAAGTGCTCCTTTTAAAGCAAATTCATCGTTTTATTGCAAATAGGGACTACCTTCTAACTTCAATTTGATGTTGTTAATAATTTCCGTAAGAGTGGTACTGAGGTCAAATGAAACCTATTCTCAGTCAAATTAAACTTTTTTCAAATCAAATGATATTTTTTTTAAACAAAAGAAACATTTTTCAAATTAATTTAAACTTTTTTTCAAATCAAACGAAACGTTTTTCAATTCAAATTAAAAGATTTTCAAGTCAAATGAAACATTTTTCAAACCAAATAAAATTTTTTTCAGGTGAAATCAAACATTTTTTAGTCAAGCGGAACTATTTTCAAATCAAATTAAACTTTTTCAAGTCAGATAAAACCTTATTTAAGTCCATTGAAATTTTTTTATTTCAAATGTAACTTTTTTCAAATCAAATTAAAATAAACTTTTTTCAAATATAGTGAAACTTTTTCAAATTAAATGAACTTTTTTTCAAATGAAATATAAATTTTCTCTAGTTAAAAAAAAAATAATAATAAATGTAAGGCGCGATAACCTCCGAAGAGATCTAAGGCCGAGCTTCTCTTCCAATTTGCGTCGTGCTCCTCTTGATTTTCCCTACAAATTGGCCGGACGGGACCTACATGTTTTATGCCGACTCCGAACGGCATCTGCAAAGCAGATGAGTTTTCACTGAGAGCTTTTCATTGCAGAAATACACCCGGAGCGCTTGCCAAACACTGCCGAGGGGCGACCCCGCTTAGAAAAATTTTCTTCTAATTGAAAAACCTTATTTCTAAAATTTTGATGTTGCTTTGCCCGGGAGTTGAACCCAGTGCATACCGTGTGATAGGCGGAGCACGCTACCATCACACCACGGTGGCCGCTAGTTAAATTAAACCTTTTTTAAGCCAAATGAAAAATTTTTGAAATGAAACGAAATTTTTTTCAGGTTACATAAAATTTTGTTTATTTAAAACAAACTATTTTCAAATCAAATTAAAAAAAAAAAACTTGTTTTAAATAAACTTATTCAAGTCAAATAAAACCTTTTTCAAGTCAAATGAAACTTTTTTCAAATCAAATGAAGTTTTTTTCAAATCAAATGAAACTTTTCTCAAATCAAATTTAAATAAACTTTTTTCAAATCAAACTAAACTTTTTTCAATTCAAATTAAATTTTTTTAAGTCAAATGAAACATTTTTCAAATCAAATAAATTTTTTTTCAGGTGAAATCAAACATTTTTTAATCAAGCGGAACTATTTTCAAATCAAATTAAAATAAACTGGTTTAAAATCAAATGAAACTTTTTTCAAATCAAATTAAAATAAACTTTTTTCAAATGAAACAAAACTTTTCTCAAGTCAAATTAAACCTTTTTCAGACCAAATAAAAACATTTTCAAGTCAAATGAAACTTTTTTCACATCAAATTAAACTATTTTTAAATTAAATGAATTTTTGTAAATGAAATGGGACTTTATTCAAATTAAACTTTTTTCAAATCGGATTAAAATTAACTATCGAATCAAACCAAACTTTATTCGATTGATATGAAATTTTTTTCAAATCAAATTAAAATAAACTGGTTTAAAATCAAATGAAACTTTTTTCAAATCAAATTAAAATAAACTTTTTTCAAATGAAACGAAACTTTTCTCAAGTAAAATTAAACCTTTTTCAGCCCAAATAAAACATTTTTAAGTCAAATGAAACTTTTTTCACATCAAATTAAACTATTTTTAAATTAAATGAACTCTTTTGTAAATGAAATGAGACTTTACTCAAATTAAACCTTTTTCAAATCAGATTAAAATTAACTATTTTCAAATCAAACCAAACTTTATTCGAATGAAATGAAATTTTTTTCAAATCAAATTAAAATAAATTTTTTCAAATGAAACGAAACTTTTCTCAAGTCAAATTAAACCCTTTTCAGTCCAAATAAAAATATTTTCAAGTCAAATGAAACTTTTTTCACATCAAATTAAACAATTTTTAAATTAAATGAACTCTTTTGTAAATGAAATGAGACTTTACTTAAGTCAAATTAACTCCTTTTCAAATCGGATTAAAATACACTATTTTCAAATAAAACCAAACTTTATTCGAATGATATGAAATTTTTATACCTTTCATGAAAATGAAATGGTATATTAATTTCGTCACGAAACCGAAAATTGTAAGTCCTTAAAGGAAAATAGATAGACCCACCGTTAAGTATACCGAAATAATCAGGTTGAAGAGCTGAGTTGATTTAGCCATGTCCGTCTGTCCGTCTGTCTCTTTGTATGCAAACTAGTCCCTCAATTTTTGAGATATCTTGATAAAATTTGGTGAGCGGGTGTATTTGGGTGTCCGATTAGACATTTGTCGGAACCGACCGGATCGGACCACTATAGCATATATCCTCCATACAACCGATTTTTCAGAAAAAGAGGATTTTTGTAATATCTTACCCAATTTAACAGATTGAAGCTTCAACCTTCACCATATACTTTTGTATATTGCACATATTGTTGCCTGAAAAAATTTATGAGATCGGTCGTATATATAGTATATATCCCCCACAACCGATTGTTCAGATAAGGAACTTTTCGTAATTACTGCCCTATTTTAAGAGCTAAAGGCTTCAAATTTCAACGAATGCTTACATATATAGCATATATTGTTGTCTGAAAAAATCATAAAGATCGGTGGTATATATAGTATATATATGGTGGTATATATGGTATATATATATATATATTTTCGCAAATTTTAGCCCCATTTTAACAGCTAGAAGCTTCAAATTTCACCGAAAACTTACGAATATAACATATATTGTTGTCTGAAAAAATCATAGAGATCGGTTGTATATATAGTATATATCTCATACAACCGATTGTTCAGATAAGAAACTTTTCGCAATTTCTACCCCATTTTAACAGCTATAAGCTTCAAATTTCATCGAATACTTACGCATATAGCATATATTGTTGTCTGAAAAAATCATAGAGATCGGTTGTATATATAGTATATATCTCATACAACCGATTGTTCAGATAAGAAACTTTTCGCAATTTCTACCCCATTTTAACAGCTATAAGCTTCAAATTTCATCGAATACTTACGCATATAGCATATATTGTTGTCTGAAAAAATCATAGAGATCGGTTGTATATATAGTATATATCTCATACAACCGATTGTTCAGATAAGAAACTTTTCGCAATTTCTACCCCATTTTAACAGCTATAAGCTTCAAATTTCACTGATTGCTTACGTATATAGCATATACTGTTGTCTGAAAAAATCATAGACATCGGTTGTATATATAGTATATATCTCATACAACCGATTGTTCAGATAAGAAACTTTTCGCAATTTCTACGCCATTTTAACAGCTATAAGCTTCAAATTTCACCGATTGCTTACGTATATAGCATATACTGTTGTCTGAAAAAATCATAGACATCGGTTGTATATATAGTATATATCTCATACAACCGATTGTTCAGATAAGAAACTTTTCGCAATTTCTACGCCATTTTAACAGCTTACGTATATAGTATGTATTGTTTTGTCAAAAAATCATAGAGATCGGGGATATATATAATATATATATGATGGTATATATAGTATATATATGTAAAGTTATGCAATTAATAACGTTTATTATTCAATTCAAAGTTGAGTATCCAAAAATAAGTACAATTAAAGTTATGGTTTAAAGTGGATTACAATTAAAGTAGGTTGGTACAGCGAATAATTATAGTAACGACGGCTGCTTTGGTCGACGGCTGATTACGACTCACTTGTCCGCTCGCTATTAGATTTTCTCCCAGCTAATTTACTCAGGCTGTGCGCTCGTTATTCGCCTTGAGTGTTTTACATTTGCGCTGCCATATGTGTTGGTATATGCGTGCTGTCACAGTGCCTCCTCACCCGACTTACATTCGGCCACCCTGATTAGCCATCTGCCTCAGATGACAAAAGCTCTTCGTTGTTGACTGTATACTTCCAAAGTTTCATATTATCGCAACTCGTGGACGTATTACAGGGCCCCTCTACATCTGCCGCCTTTCTAACGTTGAACCGGCCATTTCGTTTAACTTGTGTGATTTCGTACGGGCCGAGATATTCGCTAGCCAGCTTTCGTCCGGCTACAAACTGCGTGCGTCGTATTGCTACTAAATCGCCGATCTTGTACCCGTATTCCTTCTTTCGTTTGCTATCAAACTGCTTTTTGTATTGATTCTGAGCGCGCTCGATTTCGTGCCTCGCCTCTTGCCGCAAATTGTGCCGCCCTTCGTCGTATGCATCATATAGCTCCTGCTCGAGTAAAAGTTGTATCTGATCACTGCATGTGTGGTTCATTTTGACACCAAACATAAGTTCAAACGGCGGCCGCTTTGTAGACGCATGAGTATGTGAATTAATAGCTTGCTGTACTTTTGGAACTAACTTGAACCATTTTGCAGGTTCTTCTGCCGAGAGCTTTGCAATAATCGACATAACCGTTCGATTCACTCTTTCGATCTGTCCGTTTCCACGTGGGACCCCGGTAGTGCTCCAGATGTGATCAATACCCCTCTCCTTTACGTGCTCGGAAAACATATGTGCCGTGAACGCGGCACCTCTATCGGTAACTATGCGTGCGGGGTTTCCAAAAACCGCAGACCATGACTCCAGCTTCTGAACCGCTTCTTCGCAACCTGTGCTCTTTGTGGGGTACAGCCACACAAATTTGGTAAACGCGTCGACGATTGCTAAGATATATTTATACTGCTTTGAGGTAGCGTCCATTGGTCCCAGATGGTCAATATGCAACGTATGCAATGGTTGGTCACCTTTATCAATTACGTGCAGATAACCCTCTTTTTTACCCAACTTCTTATTATAAATGATACATTTCACACAATTGTTGATTACCTGCGTAACTTTTTGTTCCAGGTGTGGTATCCAATAATTTTGTTGTATAGCATGCATAGTTTTCTGCACCGCAAAGTGACCAACATTATGAGCATCGACAATAATTTCTTTTTCCATCTGCTTTGGAACCACCAAAAGATCGTTACCCTCAATATTTTTATATAACAGCCCACCTTTTATTTTAAAAGCTCCGTATGGTCGGCTATCCAGTAGATCTGCGATTGCTTTAGTCATTGTATCCTCTTGCTGTGCTTTTTTAATACGAGCCGCCAACTCCGACGCTACTATCATAACCTGCTGTGGGTATCGACTGAGGCAATCAACGTGCTTTAACCTTTCGCCTGCTCGGTGTTCTACACTAAAGTCGAAGTCTTGCAAATAAACCACCCACGAGGCAACTTCTCGGGGTACATCCTTTTTACTTAACGTTTGTTTGAACGCCGCGCAATCAGTCACTAGCTTAAAATGAATACCCAACAGGTAGTGACGAAACTTTTTAAAAGCGAGGTATACCGCCTTCGCTTCCAAAACATAACTGTGCTGTCGCGCTTCTGCCCCCGTCGACTTTTTGCTCCAGAAGTACACTGGGTATAGCTGGCCGCTATACCATTGCAATAGTGTTGCACCGAAACCATCCTTCGACGCATCTGTATGTACCTCAGTCTTTGCATTTCTGTTGTACAACCTTAGTACTGGCTCTTTAGTCAAACAATTTTTCAGCGTTTGTACAGCTTCGACTTCAGCTGGACCGATAGCAAACACAGAGTCTTTACGTAGTAGATTTGTTAATGGTCTGGCGATGTGTGAGTATCCTTTAATGAACTTTCGAAAAAATCCCGTTAGGCCTAAAAACGACTGCACGGCCTTAACATTTTTTGGGATTGCAAACTTATTAACCGCATCCGTTTTCTCTTTGCCTGGCCACACGCATCCATCTTTAACAAAGTGACCCAGGAAACTTACAGATGCCTGCATAAAATGGCATTTTGGCCATTTGATTTTCAAACCGTGTTCTGCTGCCGTTGCAAAAACCAGCTTTGTCTTACGAAGACAATCATCAGCTGTTTCTGCGTGAATGATAATATCGTCCATATATAAGTCTAATACGTTATTATTTATTAGATTCTGGAAGACATAGTTAACGAAACGTATAAAAACGGCGGGAGAGTTGCAGAAGCCAAACGGAGCCCTATTAAATTCGTAAAGCCCCCTTGTTGTTGTGAAAGCGGTGTATTTTTTGCTACTCTCTTCAATGGGGACGTGGAAAAACCCATTTTCCAAATCCAAAACCGTAAAAAATTTCGACTTCTGCAACTTTTCGAGTACGTCCTCAATTATAGGGACCGGAAAACAATCTTTTAGTACAGCCGAGTTAAGTTTTCGAAAATCCACACAAATGCGGCACGTACCGTCCTTTTTCTTCACGATAACCATGCGGCTGGCGAAGTTGGACGTAGACTGTCTTATGATTCCAGCTCTAAGCCACTCATCAATTTGCTTGTTGACTGCTTCAACTTCGTGGAATGGTATGCGACTTGGAGCGTGCCTGAACGGGACAACGTTACCATCCGGAATGATCTTCAATACAACTGGACATTCCTCAACATAATCGATTGGCTTGTAGTTGGCAATCAAGGAGCGAATTTCGGCTTCGTACTGCGGAGGAACATCAACATGAGAATTTGTGTCGGTTACATTATAAATACTTATCTGATTAACATCCTCATAAGTTTCCCCCACGTTTAGTGGAGAAAACTTATATCCATCTGCCGTCGCCGCCAAGTTGAACTTCGAAATAAAATCGTAACCCAGTAGCGTATCATACATAACGTCTTTGTCAGATACTACAATGAATTTTTGCTGCGTCAGTAAGTCGTCAACACCTACTTCAGCAACGAAACACCCAATTGGTTTTGTAGATTTAGTACCGAGGCCGCGAAGCTGTTGCATATATGTTTGCAGCACACCTCCACCAACTTTTTCGAATGTACTTTTTTTCATAATAGTTATATCTGCGCCCGTGTCTACTAACCCGCTTACTTCGACGTTGTTAATCTTTATGTTTTTACAGCGTTTCGAATTATGAACCAGGTTTACAGCAGCAGCTACAGTTGGACAGTCTTTCGACATATGCCCACTTTTATTGCAACGAAAACACTTTGTTTCTGCTTGGCAATTTTTCCGCATATGATCCGTAGCGCCACAGTTAAAGCAATGTGTTTTCTTTTCGCTTGAAATGTGCGAACGCTTCTCGTTTACGTGTACTTGCCCTTTATGCTCTTTGTTGCTTTTTTCCCGCAAAACTATTTTCTCGTAAACTTCGTATTGATCTTGCAATTCCTTATATGACTTACAGCTCCAAAGGTTGTATTTAAATTCGTCTTTTAATTGCAGTCCACCAACTATATAACGAATCACCGACTGCGTGTCTATATTACTACGTGTAGCCAATTTCTTCATCTGCAGCACATATTCGTGGAAACTCTCATTCTTTTGTTTTTTCCGTTCTCGTAGCTCTGCGTGAACATCAGCACTACACATTTTTGACTTGTCAAATTCGTCTTCCAACATTGTGCGCATTGCACCATATTCGTAAACAGCTACCGATTCAAGAACAAGTTTCGCAGTTTTCGTCATTTTCGCCCTTGCTTGCACGTACTTCTGTACATTGTTCAAACCGTATGCAGCTGCGTTTAATTCAAAGTTAGTAAACCAGTGTTTCACTGGCATATTTCCTCCATCAAATTCGGGTATAATTTTGCCAAAACTTTCTGCCGTAATTTTGGTTTCGGCCTGCTTTGTTTCGTCTGCTTGGATTTTCAATGTAAGCAATTGCACCAGCTGTTGTAGCAATTCATTATTCTTACATTCCACTGTTTTGTTTTGTTCTGCCATTGCCGCTGCTTCTTTTACTGCTTTCTGCTGCTCTGCTTCGGCCATGACTTTCTTGGAAGCTGTCTGAGCGTATTCTCTCCACCTCGTTGCCTGCTTTGTTGAGCGTGTGTTGTAACTCCGTCTCACTTCCTCTACCTGCTTTGTCTGCTTTTTGACTTTGGTGGTGTTTTTTGAATCGCCTGCGCTTTGGCGACTAGCACGAGTCATATGCGTTGAACGGAATTTTTTTTGACCGATCAACGACCCTTTTTTTTTTTTTTTTTTTTTTTTTTGCGACTGAACTGCAACTGTAGACGTACTGTTTTGCCAACTTCACTTTATTGCACTGCTTGCCTATTGTTCTTCAATTCGGCTGCAACTTACATAAGTTTGATTCAATTTGTATTAAGGTTCGGCAGGTTGAGCCCCCAAATGTAAAGTTATGCAATTAATAACGTTTATTATTCAATTCAAAGTTGAGTATTCAAAAATAAGTACAATTAAAGTTATGGTTTAAAGTGGATTACAATTAAAGTAGGTTGGTACAGCGAATAATTATAGTAACGACGGCTGCTTTGGTCGACGGCTGATTACGACTCACTTGTCCGCTCGCTATTAGATTTTCTCCCAGCTAATTTACTCAGGCTGTGCGCTCGTTATTCGCCTTGAGTGTTTTACATTTGCGCTGCCATATGTGTTGGTATATGCGTGCTGTCACAGTGCCTCCTCACCCGACTTACATATATATAGTCTATATATATTTTTTTTACGATTTCGGCCCCATTTTAACAACTAGAAGCTTCAAATTTCACCAAATGCTTACGTGTATAGCATATATTGATGTCTGAAAAAATCATTGAGTTCGGTGGTATATATAGTATATATCTCATACAACCGATTGTTCAGCTAAGAAACTTTGCGTAATTTCTGCCCCGTTTTAACAGCTAGAAGCTTCAAATTTCACAAAATGCTTACGTATATAGCATATATTGTTGTCTGAAAAAATCATAGAGATCGGTGGTATATATAGTATATATCTCATACAACCGATTGTTCAGATAAGAAACTTTTCGCAATTTCTACCCCATTTTAACAGCTATAAGCTTCAAATTTCATTGATTGCTTACGTATATAGCATATATTGTTGTCTGAAAAAATCATAGACATCGGTTGTATATATAGTATACATCTCATACAACCGATTGTTCAGATAAGAAACTTTTCGCAATTTCTACCCCATTTTAACAGCTATAAGCTCAAATTTCACCGATTGCTTACGTATATAGTATGTATTGTTTTGTCAAAAAATCATAGAGATCGGTGATATATATAATATATATATGATGGTACATATAGTATATATATATAGTATATATATATTTTTTTACGATTTCGGCCCCATTTTAACAGCTAGAAGCTTCAAATTTCACCGATTGCTTACGTATATAGTATGTATTGTTTTGTCAAAAAATCATAGAGATCGGTGATATATATAATATATATATGATGGTATATATAGTATATATATATAGTATATATATATTTTTTTTACGATTTCGGCCCCATTTTAACAGCTAGAAGCTTCAAATTCCACCAAATGCTTATGTGTATAGCATATATTGATGTCTGAAAAAATCATTGAGATCGGTGGTATACATAGTATATATCTCATACAACCGATTGTTCAGATAAGAAACTTTGCGCAATTTCTGCCCCGTTTTAACAGCTAGAAGCTTCAAATTTCACAAAATGCTTACGTATATAGCATATATTGTTGGATCAAAAAATCATAGAGATCGGTGGTATATATATTATATACTTCATATAAACTGTCATTTTGACCCCTTTTTTACGGCTAGAAGCTTCAAAATTCATCAAATTTCATCAAATAGTTACGTTTACGTCATATATTTTTGAAATGCGTGATTCGTAGTCATAGTTTTTACATGCAGACCACAAAAAACGTGAAGCTTTGCATCCTCACACAGATTACCTACCTATTTTTATACCTTTCATGAAAATGAAATGGTATATTAATTTCGTCACGAAACCGAAAATTGTAAGTTCTTAAAGGAAAATAGATAGACCCACCATTAAGTATATCGAAATAATCAGGTTGAAGAGCTGAGTTGATTTAGCCATGTCCGTCTGTCCGTCTGTCCGTCTGTCTGTTTGTATGCAAACTAGTCCCTCAATTTTTGAGATATCTTGATAAAATTTGGTGAGCGGGTGTATTTGGGTGTCCGATTAGACATTTGTCGGAACCGACCGGATCGGACCACTATAGCATATATCCTCCATACAACCGATTTTTCAGAAAAAGAGGATTTTTGTAATATCTTACCCAATTTAACAGATTGAAGCTTCAAACTTCACCATATACTTTCATATGTTGCACATATTGTTGCCTGAAAAACTTTATGAGATCGGTCGTATATATAGTATATATCCCCCACAACCGATTGTTCAGATAAGGAACTTTTCGTAATTACTGCCCTATTTTAAGAGCTAGAGGCTTCAAATTTCAACGAATGCTTACATATATAGCATATATTGTTGTCTGAAAAAATCATAGAGATCGGTGGTATATATATTATATACTTCATATAAACTGTCATTTTGACCCCTTTTTTACGGCTAGAAGCTTCAAAATTCATCAAATTTCATCAAATAGTTACGTTTTCGTCATATATTTTTGAAAGACGTGATTCGTAGTCATAGTTTTTACATGCAGACCACAAAAAACGTGAAGCTTTGCATCCTCACACAGATTACCTACCTATTTTTATACCTTTCATGAAAATGAAATGGTATATTAATTTCGTCACGAAACCGAAAATTGTAAGTCCTTAAAGGAAAATAGGTAGACCCACCATTAAGTTTACCGAAATAATCAGGTTGAAGAGCTGAGTTGATTTAGCCATGTCCGTCCTTCCGTCTGTCTGTTTGTATGCAAACTAGTCCCTCAATTTTTGAGATATCTTGATAAAATTTGGTGAGCGGGTGTATCTGGGTGGACGATTACACATTTGTCGGAACCGACCGGATCGGACCACTATAGCATATATCCTCCATACAACCGATTTTTCAGAAAAAGAGGATTTTTGTAATATCTTACCCAATTTAACAGATTGAAGCTTCAAACTTCACCATATACTTTCGTATATTGCACATATTGTTGCCTGAAAAAATTTATGAGATCGGTCGTATATATAGTATATATCCCCCACAACCGATTGTTCATATAAGGAACTTTTCGTAATTACTGCCCTATTTTAAGAGCTAGAGGCTTCAAATTTCAACGAATGCTTACATATATAGCATATATTGTTGTCTGAAAAAATCATAAAGATCGGTGGTATATATATGGTGGTATATATGGTATATATATATATATATTTTCGCAAATTTTAGCCCCATTTTAACAGCTAGAAGCTTCAAATTTCACCGAAAACTTACGAATATAACATATATTGTTGTCTGAAAAAATCATAGAGATCGGTTGTATATATAGTATATATCTCATACAACCGATTGTTCAGATAAGAAACTTTTCGCAATTTCTACCCCATTTTAACAGCTAGAACCTTCAAATTTCACCGAATACTTACGCATATAGCATATATTGTTGCATGAAAAAATCATAGAGATCGGTTGTATATATAGTATATATCTCATACAACCGATTGTTCAGATAAGAAACTTTTCGCAATTTCTACCCCATTTTAACAGCTATAAGCTTCAAATTTCACCGATTGCTTACGTATATAGCATATATTGATGTCTGAAAAAATAATTGAGATCGGTGGTATACATAGTAAATATCTCATACAACCGGTTGTTCAGATAAGAAACTTTGAGCAATTTCTGCCCCGTTTTAACAGCTAGAAGCTTCAAATTTCACCGATTGCTTACGTATATAGCATATATTGTTGTCTGAAAAAATCATAGAGATCGGTGTTATATATATTATATACTTCATATAAACTCTCATTTTGACCCCTTTTTTACGGCTAGAAGCTTCAAAATTCATCAAATTTCATCAAATAGTTACGTTTACGTCATATATTTTTGAAATACGTGATTCGTAGTCATAGTTTTTACATGCAGACCACAAAAAACGTGAAGCTTTGCATCCTCACACAGATTACCTACCTATTTTTATACCTTTCATGAAAATGAAATGGTATATTAATTTCGTCACGAAACCGAAAATTGTAAGTCCTTAAAGGAAAATAGATAGACCCACCATTAAGTATACCGAAATAATCAGGTTGAAGAGCTGAGTTGATTTAGCCATGTTCGTCTGTCCGTCTGTCTGTTTGTATGCAAACTAGTCCCTGAATTTTTGAGATATCTTGATAAAATTTGGTGAGCGAGTGTATTTGGGTGTCCGATTAGACATTTGTGGGAACCGAACGGATCGGACCACTATAGCATATATCCTCCATACAACCGATTTTTCAGAAAAAGAGGATTTTTGTAATATCTTACCCAATTTAACAGATTGAAGCTTCAAACTTCACCATATACTTTCATATGTTGCACATATTGTTGCCTGAAAAAATTTATGAGATTGGTCGTATATATAGTATATATCCCCCACAACCGATTGTTCAGATAAGGAACTTTTCGTAATTACTGACCTATTTTAAGAGCTAGAGGCTTCAAATTTCAACGAATGCTTACATATATAGCATATATTGTTGTCTGAAAAAATCATAAAGATCAGTGGTATATATAGTATATATATGGTGGTATATATAGTACATATATATAGTATATATATATATATTTTCGCAAATTTTAGCCCCATTTTAACAGCTAGAAGCTTCAAATTTCACCGAATACTTACGCATATAGCATATATTGTTGTCTGAAAAAATCATAGAGATCGGTTGTATATATAGTATATATCTCATACAACCGATTGTTCAGATAAGAAACTTTTCGCAATTTCTACCCCATTTTAACAGCTATAAGCTTCAAATTTCACCGAAAACTTACGCATATAGCATATATTGTTGTCTGAAAAAGTCATAGAGATCGGTTGTATATATAGTATATATCTCATACAACCGATTGTTCAGATAAGAAACTTTTCGCAATTTCTACCCCATTTTAACAGCTATAAGCTTCAAATTTCACTGGTTGCTTACGTATATAGCATATATTGTTGTCTGAAAAAATCATAGACATCGGGTGTATATATAGTACATATCTCATACAACCGATTGTTCAGATAAGAAACTTTTCGCAATTTCTACCCCATTTTAACAGCTATAAGCTTCAAGTTTCACTGGTTGCTTACGTATATAGCATATATTGTTGTCTGAAAAAATCATAGACATCGGTTGTATATATAGTACATATCTCATACAACCGATTGTTCAGATAAGAAACTTTTCGCAATTTCTACACCATTTTAACAGCTATAAGCTTCAAATTTCACCGAATACTTACGCATGTAGCATATATTGTTGCCTGAAAAAATCATAGAGATCGGTTGTATATATAGTATATATCTCATACAACCGATTGTTCAGATAAGAAACTTTTCGCAATTTCTACCCCATTTTAACAGCTATAAGCTTCAAATTTCACAAAATGCTTACGTATATAGCATATATTGTTTTCTGAAAAAATCATAGAGATCGGTGGTATATATATTATATACTTCATATAAACTGTAATTTTGACCCCTTTTTTACGGCTAGAAGCTTCAAAATTCTCCAAATTTTATCAAATAGTTACGTTTACGTCATATATTTTTGAAATACGTGATTCGTAGTCATAGTTTTTACATGCAGACCACAAAAAACGTGAAGCTTTGCATCCTCACACAGTTTACCTACCTATTTTTTATTTTATATTTATCTTAAAAATCGTTTAGATATGTTCAAATTTCACCAAATGCTTACGTGTATAGCATATATTGTTGTCTGAGAAAATCATAGATACCGGTGGTATATATAGTATATATCCCATTACAACCGATTGTTCAGATAAGAAACTTTGCGCAATTTCTTTCCCATTTTAACAGCTAGACGCTTCAAATTTCGCAAAATGCTTACGTATATAGCATATATTGTTGTCTGAAAAAATCATAGAGATCGGTGGTATATATATTATATACCCCATATAAACTCTAATTTTTGCCCCCTTTTTACGGCTAGGAGCTTCAAAATTCATCAAATTTCATCAAATAGTTACGTTTACGTCATATAGTGTTGAAATACGTGATTCGTAGTCATAGCTTTTACACGCAGACCACAAAAAACCTGAAACTTTGCATCCTCACACAAATTACCTACCTGTTTTTTATTTTATATTTATCTTAAAAATCGTTAAGGTATGTAGATCTGTTCACTATATATTTCTTATCTTATACATCCAATTATTCGGAGATTACGAACGGGATAAGATTATTGTTCTGCCCCATTCATAAAAGGTATGAAGTCTTCGGCACAGTCGAAGACAGTCCCGTTCTTACTTGTTTTCAAATCAAATTAAAATTAGGTTTTTTCAAATCAAATTAAATGAAATTTTTTTCAAGCCACTAAAACTTTTTTAAATCAAACAAAAATATTTTCAGGTTAATTAAATCATTTTTTTAATAAAGCAAAACTATTTTCCAATTAAATGAAGCTATTCTCAAATCATTTCAAAACAAACTTTTTTCAAATCGAATGAAACCCCTTCTTTTCAGTCAAATGAAATGAGATTATTTTAAAGCAAATCTATCAAATTAAACTTTTTCTAATCGACGAATCCTACCCCAAACCGGCCTGCATTTGGCAGAAACGGTGGCCTTACCTCAACTAAGGGCTCTGCTGTGGTGAACGGTAATTTTCTCCATGTTCTATGTTGTACTAGTTAGCTCATTTTATCTTGAAAATTTCTGCATAAACAGGACGGATCAGTTGAAAACGAAGCAAATAATGAGAAGTACAGTAGAATAGCGTTGCAGAGTATACATGGTGAACGTGATGAAAACGTTGAGTAAGACGTGCCCCCAGCGGGTTTGGGGTTAGAATATACTCGAGGTAGGTATGCCCGTCGTAATAGGCGACTAAAATACCAGATTCAAGGGGTTGTGTAGCGCAACCGTTTGGGGTTGCCAGCACAGTATATAGCTTCTCAGAATAAGCTTCTTTGTGCCCTTGTCACGATGATACGAGACAAACCAAACAAGCCGCTTCCTTCTTTAAATGCGGAGGGGGTGTACCCCTTTATTTGAACAGAGTGCTGATTAACGCTATTTCTCTGGTCATTATGTGGAACGTACATGTGGGGAGGTCGTAGAAGGTGTTGATTATGGGAAGTGCTCAACTGTGAACTCTCCTCGCATATGAAGAAGATCTGTATAGTTTATAAAGACTGTGATAGGGTCATGCAAGTCGCCTTTTTGCGGATTGGGTAACCGTGCATTTAGGGCTGTGCCCGGCATGCTGGCCGTGGATATATTTTATACCCCTATCCGCAGAGGGCAGGCACCAATGGAAAAGAATCAATTCCAGTGGTATGATGAGTTGCTTAGAAGGGCTTAAAGGCTATTAGCACACTAAACTACAAAAGTTTCAATTTTCACTTGATGCCTTTATTAAACTAAGATACTTTTGAAATAATTTGTAACATTTTAAGGAGTGCAATTAATAAATTAGAATAGTACTATATGTTACCCAAAGCAACCGCACACTTTTGGCCAATTTTGTATATCTCATAATTGAATGACAAATATTAACACTTACACATTTGCCAGCTGTCTATTTGACTGAGAAATAAATTTGTCAACGGAATGCCAAGTGCAAATGGAAAATTTCTAAATTATTAAATTATTAGTGTAAAGCAATTCACATACATACATACATCTTAATATATAAAAATCAAGTGTCACTATGTTTGGCGCCAATGGACTCCTAAACTACTGAACCGATGTTGAATTTGTTTTGCACCCCGTGTGTAGTGTGTGGTGGCCCGCGATTTAGAGGTACTATGACATTTTTTTTTAATTCAGGAGAGTCTCTAGTTGTTCCATGTGCAATTTTTAAGCCGAATTTCAAAAGCAACGAAAATTTGCATTTCGTTTTAATATTACAGTGAGGTGTGAAAAATAAAAATCTATGTATATAAAAAGAAAGACTAAAATGTGTATTAGTTGGTCGCCGGTGTTTGAAGAGATGCGTCGGTCGATTTTGTTCAAACTTTCACACAAGTTGCGTAAATCTCACGCGGAGGTTACTACATAGGCCTGGTTGCGATCGACGTACAGGGTCTCGAGATATAGGCCGAAACGTGGACCCGAGTACCCTAGAATGTGTTTATAGAATATGTATAACAAATGAAAGCTGTTCATGAGTGCTTTAGTAGAGGGTAATTTTCATACCCCTGGGTGACTAGGGTCTCGAGATATAGGCCAAAACGTGGGCCAGTGAATGCCTAGACAGTGTTTATACAATATGGATATCAAATGAAAGCTGTTGATGAGTGCTTTAGTACAGAGTAATATATTATCCAGAGACGGACTGGGAATGGGATTAGGACTAGGACTGGGACTGAGACTCGGAGTGGGACTGGGACTGGGACTGGAATAAAATACATACCACCCTCTGGGACAGGCAATAAGGGATGCAGAAAAATGAGAAGGAATTGAGAGAAGAGAAAAGATATTGAGAAAGAGATAGAATGAGACGAATATGGAGATAGATGAAGCGAAAAAGACGGAGGGAGGAGTGAATAAAAGGATTAGGAAAAAGTGAAGAGGGGGGGGGGGGGGGGGAGGGCAGAGTCAGACGGAAAAAGTTATTAAAATTTATGCAGATAGGCCAAATTTAGGGCAGGACAACGTCTGTCGGATTTTCTAGTATGTATATAGATAACCAAGCAAGGGATACAATTATTCTGGAGTACAGTGTCGCGAAATGACCAGACTTTAGGAGAACTGGATGAACGAGAAAACTGAGAGTATAAAAGCAGCGCAAGCTGAGGGATCAGTACCTAATCAGTTTCGATTTAAGCACGCTATTGGTTGTGAAGTATTGTACCTCAAAATAGTCTAATAAAGGCAATTTTTCATTTTGAATATTGGAGTTATTTGTTCAACAGTTTAGCGATTCGAACGTTAGCAGAAGGTTTGGAATAAGTGGAATTTCCCCAGAATTCGTTACAATTGGTGCCAGAAGAGGATTTGTTGAATAAATTCCGAAGATTTTGAATACAACTTGGACATGACAAAGTTGAGTGAATTAAAGATACAGCAACTGAAAAAGGAGTTGGAGAACCGTGGATTGAATACAGCCGGCAATAAGATCGAACTTCAAGCACGGCTACGAGAGGTAATGGAGTCGCAAGGAATTAATGATTAGTGACGAAGTTAATATACTATTTCATTTTTATGAAAGGTACAAAAATGTCAAAATTAATTGGGCTACAAAAATCCGTAGGTACTCAAAAAAAAATCAGAAACTGAAATTTTCTCAAAAGATCCGTTTTCGTAGCTTCAATTAAAAAATTAATGAACGTTTTTTCTTAAATTATCGAAAATAAAAATAGTTTAGCTGACGAAATTTGATAAAAATTGGCATTGCTTTTTTCGCACTCGCTGCTGTATTTGTATATGTGTGCAAGCGTGTTTATCCAATTAAAACAACATTGACTCAGATAATTTACCGGCCCAAAATCTATTCCATAAGCACTAAAATCTATTCGATAACTAATTTAAGCAAATAAACAAAATATTCCACCAATAAATGCAAATAGAGCTGATGGATTTATGTTTAAAATTTAAGTAATCAAATATTTAACCACATGAAGCAATCGCAGGTTAAAGGCAAACAAGCAGCATTATAGCGTTACGCAAACTAAAGAAAAAATCGAATACATACATATAAACGCACTGCCACTAATTAAATTGTATAAATTATTCACAAAGTAGTCATAAACAAATCATATATCAGACGGAAGAGCTAAAGTGAGTTAAAGTTTTTTTTTTAGAAATTTTTATAAATTTCATGAAAATGAAATGGTATATTATCTTTGTCACGAATCTTAAAATATTAAGTCCTTAAAGGGAAAAAGATAGACCCATACAATAAGTATACCGAAATGATCAGGATGAAGAGCTGAGTTGATTTAGCCATGTCAGTCTGTCTGTTTGTACACAAAACGGGTCCCTCAATTGTTTGACATATGTTGATAAAATTTGGTGAGTGGGTATATTTAGATGTCCGATTAGACATTTGTCGGAATCGGCGGGATAGCATATATCCTCCTCCTCTGACCACTATAGCATATATCATCCATAAAACCGATTTTTCAGCAAAAGAGGATTTTTGTCATATCTTCCTCAATTTAACAAATTGAAGCTTCAAACTTCACCATATGCTTTCGTATATTGCAAATATTGTTGTCTAAAAAATGGATGATATCGATCGTAAACATAGCTTATGTCCCCACAACCGATTGTTCAGTTAAGAAGCTTTTCATAATTACTGCCCCGTTTTACCAGCTAGATGCTTCAAATTTCACCGAATGCTTAAATATATCTATATATATAATACATAGATGTAGAAAACGCTCTACATTTCTCCAACTATTATTAATTTAAAAAGTGATTTTAAGTGTGTTCAGTGCAAGAAAACATAGTTAAAAAAGATTTTTTCCATAATTTCATCATATGCATCAAAATGCCACCAACAAGACGATCCACTCTAGGTCGACGTATGTGTAATTCTACCTATAGATTTAATCAAAGGAGAGCGCAAAGTGTAGAGGAACGCTCACAACAAAACCAAGTACAACAATTACGAAACGCACGTCGTCATAGATCGACAGATCCAAATCCATTAAATCCAGCATCGAGACGAACGACACGACTTTCACGTCGTGCTGTGCAAGAGATGGAATACGCTGCTTTCGCTTACAATAGCGAAAATGATTATAGTGAACATGCCACTATTGGTGGAATGACGGTGAGATGTCCGCATTGTGATGCAGCCAAATTTCAGAGTGAAACGCCTGGTATGTGTTGTGCTAATGGAAAAGTGAGACTACCAGCATTTGAATCTCCCCCCGATCCACTTCATTCATTCATTTCTGGAACGTCGCAAACGTCTAAGCATTTTTTGTCTCACATTCAAGAATACAATGCGGCATTTCAAATGACTTCTTTTGGTGCGACCAAAATTGTAAGAGACAATTTCATGCCGACATTTAAGGTAATTACTTCATGCGGAATATCATAAGAAAATTGCGATCTGAGCAGCAATTTTTTTGATGTGTTCAAGAATTCGTACACAGTATCTAATTACATGTCAAAAAAATATTACAGATTCAAGGTCAGATTTATCATCGAGCTGGATCCTTATTGCCGTATCCTGATGCTGATCATCAATTTTTGCAAATCTATTTTACCGGAGATGCTAATTGTGAATTGGATGGGCGTTGTACAATTGCTGCGCATGCAAGGCGACAAATTGTTTCTGAACTTCAAACCTTCTTACATCAGTACAATGAATTAATTCGATTGTTTAAAACCGCTCTCGATCGTATGCCATCTGATGATCACAGAATCGTTATAAGGGCTGACAAAACGCCCTTTGGAGAGCATGCGGCAATTGTGATTGTTGGATACCAGTTTCAATCTCGCGATATTGTGCTAAATCGAAGAAATGAAGAATTAGGGCGTGTTTCATAGCTTCACCGCAGCTATGATGCATTACAATATCCATTATTGCACTGGAAAGGTGACGACGGCTATCATATCAATATACGAATGATAGATCCACGAACCGGTAAAATTAAATGAATTCAATTTAATATGTATTGTATTTATTTCATAACAAGAAGACATGACTTTAATTTTCTGACAATGCATTCATCAAAGGTCGTGACGTACAAAAAACAGTTAGAGCGATGAATTATTATTCGTATAGATTCATGATTCGCCCACAAGAAGACAACTTTATTATGCGATGTGGCAAACTTTTCCACCAATACGTTGTTGACATGTATGCGAAAATTGAAGCAGAACGCCTTAATTATCTTCGCTTCAATCAAGCCAAATTACGATCGGAAGAATACATACACTTGCGAGATGCAATAGTGAATGATGGCAATGTTAATGATATCGGACGTTTAACAATTTTATCATCGACAAATGTTGGCAGTCCGCGCCACATGCACGAATATACGCAAGATGCAATGTCATACGTTCGCAAATATAGTCGTCGCGACCTATTCATAACATTCACATGCAATCCACAGTGATCTAACATAAAAAACAATTTATTTGATGGTCAGAATCCAACAGATCGACACGATATAACAGCACGTGTATTTCGACAAAAAGTAAGAGCACTGATGGATTTGATTATCAAATTGCGAACTTTTGGGAAGGTGCGTGCTGGATGTATTCGATTGAATGGCAAAAGATAGGGCTACCGCACGCGCATATCTTGATATGGCTGGTTCGTAAAATAACACCCGATCAAATTGATATCATTATATCAGCTGAAATTCCAGATGAAATTAGTGATCCAGAATTATTTGAAGTTGTCACGAAAAATATGATCCATGGCCCTTGCGGTCAGATAAATATGAATTCGCCATGCATGATCGATGGAAAATGTTCAAAACGGTATCCAAGAGCATTAACTTCGGATACTATTACAGGTTCCGACGGATATCCGTTGTACCGGCGTCGGTCACTGGAGGATAATGGCCATACAACAACAATTAAAATACGCAATCAAGACGTTGAAGTTGACAATCGTTGGATTGTGCCTTATTCGCCACTATTGTCAAAAGTATTTCAGGCTCACATAAATGTTGTGTACTGTAATTCTGTGAAATCGATTAAATACATTTGCAAATATGTGAATAAAGGCAGTGATATGGCTGTTTATGGAGTAGCACAATATCAAATGGGGCGCTATATTAGCACTAATGAAGCTCTTTGGAGAACTTATTCATTTCCAATTCATGAGCGATATCCTGCTGTGGTTCAATTGGCTGTTCATCTTGAAAATGGCCAGCGTGTGTCTTTTACCGTTACAAATGTACAGCAGAGAGCAGCGCAACCACCAGCAACAACATTAACTTCATTCTTTCAATTGTGCGAAAGCGATAACTTTGCCAGAACGTTGATGTATTCAGATGTAACGCATTATTTCACTTGGACTGCAAAGAAATGGCAACGACGTAAACAAGGAACACCTCTTGATGGCCATCCGGGCATTTTTTTTGCAGATACCATGGGAAGATTGTACACAGTTCATCCACACAATGCAGAAAGTTATCATTTGCGATTGTTGTTAGTAAATGTTGTTGGGCCACGTTCATTTCAACATTTGTGAAGAGTGAATGGCCATTTATGTATGACGTATCGTGAAGCATGCGAGCAATTAGGTTTGCTTGAAAATGATGCGCATTGGGATTTAACGCTTCACGATGCATGGATTGCTTCTTCTCCACATCAAATACGTATCTTATATGCCATGATCGCGTCATCATGTTTTCCATAAAATCCTCTTGAATTGTGGAATAAATACAAAGAATTTATGGCAGAAGACTATTTGATTCGAATGCGTCATCACACAAGAAACACTGATTTGCTGATTTCATTGGTAATGTATAATGAGGCATTGATAGCGATTGAAGATATGTGCCTTACGATTGCAAATAAAGGATTAGGGCAATTAGGTTTGTCACCACCCAATCGTCCAATGCATAATTTATTTGATCGAGAATTGCAACGTGAACAACAGTATGATCCCAATGAATTGCAAACATTTGTGAATTTGAATGTTCCTAAATAAAATAACCATCAAAAACCTGTCTATGATACCATCATCCAAGCGGTACAAAATGAAGTCGGTGAATTATATTTTTTGGATGCGAATGTGGTACCGGAAAAACATTTGTGATATCACTAATTTTGGCAGCCATTCGATCGCAACGAAAAATTGCATTGGCACTTGCTTCGTCGGGAATCGCTGCTACTCTATTGGATGGTGGACGAACAGTGCACTCTGCATTAAAATTGCCGTTGAATGTTCAGGTATGCTTACATTTATTAATTGATCACTTTAAAATTTAATCTATATTAATTAAAATGTAATTATTTTCAAACTAACAGGTGATTGAACATCCCACGTACAATATTTCAAGAAATTCTGCGAAGGCAAAAGTTTTGCAACAAGCAGCAGTTATTCTATTGGATGAGTGTACAATGATGCATAAAAAATCGCTGGAAGCATTACACCGTAAAATGCAAGATCTACGTCAGAATCAAGAAATTTTTGGTGTTGCATTAATATTATTGTTAGGGGATTTTGGACAAATATTGACTGTGGTTCCAAGATCAACACCGGCGGATGAGATCAACGTATGTTTAAATTCTTCTCTTTTGTGGCGACATGTGCAAAAATTGACATTGAACATAAATATGCGCGTTCAATTCCACTACGACCAATCTGCAGATCGGTTCTCGAAGCAATTGTTAGATATTGGCAATGGAAAAGTTCGAGTCGATAATACAAATGGATTGATTACATTGCCGAACAATTTTTGTACCATTCTCCAATCAACAGAAGAGTTGATTGAAAGTGTGTTTCCAAATATTGTTCAAAATTACAGGAATCACAATTGGTTGAGAGAACGCGCAGTACTGGCACCAAAAAATTTACATGTCAATGCAATCAATTATCAGATTCAAGAAAAATTGCCAGGTGCAGTAACATCATATAAATCTGTTGATAGCGCAATGAATGCAGATGATGCAGTGAATTATCCAATTGAATTTTTGAATTCATTGGAACCACCTGGTATGCCACCGCATTATTTGAATTTAAAGGTTGGCTCATCAATTATTTTACTGCGGAATTTAGATGCACCAAAACTGTGCAATGGCACAAGATTAGTAGTAAAAAAATTGATGCGAATTTAATTGAAGCGACAATATTAACCGAAGCAGCGAAAAATTAAATTGTACTCATACCACGTATTCCACTGATGCCAACAGACATGCCATTTGAATTTAAGCGTTTGCAATTCCTAGTGCGTCTATCATTTGTCATGTCAATCAATAAGGCACAAGGACAAACGCTTCAAATATGCGGATTAAATTTGGAGGAGCCGTGCTTTTCACATGGACAGCTATACGTGGCCTGCTCAAGAGTTGGAACTCCAAATTGTTTGTTTGTGCTCGTTTCCAATGGGCAAACTAAAAACATTGTATATCCGAATGTTTTGGATTGACATTAATAATTTTGAAATACAATGCATCCATTTCATAAAAAAAATTTATAATCTTTCTTTCTTTTTTTGGTTGGTTGCTACGAAGTGCAACGGGGTCCGCTAGTAGTATATATTTTTGTCTAAAAACATCATAGATATCGGTGGTATATATATTATATACCCCATATAAATTGTAATTTCTGTCCACTTTTCAACGGTTAAAAGCGGCAAATTTCATCAAATACTTGCGCTTACGTCATATATTGTTGAGACAAGTGATTTATGTCCTGCAAAAATCGCGAGTATGCATGCATGTGTGGAGTATTCGCAATGGATCAAGCGAGTGCTCCAAAATTAACCACAATTCATACAAAAAATGTGGTCCAATTAACATTGCGATATCCTAGGACTAGACCATATACTCCAGCTCCGCTTTACATCAGAGTAATTCATGGAGTATCCACAGTCCAATAAACATCGTGTAGTGATTACAATCGTTAAAAACGATCAATGATCGGCTTACAATATGTTCGTGTAGAAACATGAGTTGGTCCATCGCTACATTACAGTGGTGTAGAATGGTAAGTACTCCAGTATGACACAAGTGGAGCACATGGTCCAACAATTTTGCACGGTGGTCATAGCCATTTCATGCAGACCATAAAAAAGGTGAAACTTTGCATCCTCACAACAAGCACCTACGTATTTTTATACTCAGCGTTCTTTGCACACAGAGTATACTAACTTTGATTGGATAACGGTTGGTTGTACAGGTATAAAGGAATCGAGATAAATATCAAAATCATCAGTATCGAAAAAAAATTTGATTGAGCCATGTCCGTCCGTCCGTCCGTCTGTCCGTTAACACGATAACTTAAGTAAATTTTGGGGTATCTTGATAAAATTTAGCATGTTGGTTCCTGGGCACTCATCTCAGATCGCTATTTAAAATGAACGATATCGGACTATAACCACGCCCACTTTTTCGATATCGAAAATTTCGAAATATCCAAAAGTGCGATAATTAATTACCAAACATGGATAAAGCGATGAAACTTGGTAGATGGGTTAACCTTATGATGCAGAACAGAAAATTAGTAAAATTTTGAACAACGAGCGTGGCACCGCCCACTTTTAAAAGAAGGTAATTTAAAAGTTTTTCAAGCTGTAATTTGGCATTCGTTGAAGATATTATGATGAAATTTGACAGGAACGTTACTCCTATTAATGTATGTGTGCTAAATAAAAATTAGCAAAACGTATGAAGAACACGCCCACTTTAAAAAAAAATTTTAAAAGCCAAATTTTAACAAAAAATTTAATATCTTTACAGTATATAAGTAAACTATGTCAACATTCAACTCCAGTAATGATATGGTGCAACAAAATACAAAAATAAAAGAAAATTTCAAAATGGGCGTGGCTCCACCCTTTTTCACTTAATTTGTCTAGAATACTTTTAATGCCATAAATCGAACAAAAATTTACCATTCCTTGTGAAATTTGGTAGGGGCATAGATTTTAGGACAATAGCTGTTTTCAGTGAAAATTGGCGAAATCGGTTGAAGCTGCGCCCAGTTTTTATACACAGTCGACCGTCTGTTCTTCCCCTCGGCCGTTAACACAATAACTTGAGCAAAAATCGATATATCTTTTCTAAACTTAGTTCACGTATTTATCTGAACTCACCTTATAGTGGTATTAAAAATGGGCAAAATCCAACTATGACCACGCCCGCCTTTTCGATATCGAAAATTTAAAAAAATTAAAAAAAAAAAATGCCATAATTCTATACCAAATACGAAAAAAGGGATGAGACATTGCGATTGGATTGGTTTTTTGACGCAAAGTATACATAACTTTAGAAAAAACTTTATAAAATGGGTACCATATTAAGTAGAGGAAAATGAAAAAGTTCTGCAGGGCAAAACCAAAAGCCCTTGGAATCATGGCCGGAATACTGTTCGTGGTATTATATCTAATCTAATATCTAATATCTAATATATATTATAAATGGCAAAGTTTGGATGTGAAGATGTTTGGATGTTTGGATGTTTGGATGTTTGGATGTTTGTCCAGACGTTTGTCTTTGTGACTCAATAACGCAAGAACGGCTGGACCGATTTGGATGAAATTTTGCACACATATAGCCAATAGTCTAGAAGGATCTACTAACTATATATTTTTGAAAAGGGGCGTGGTCCCCGCCCCCTAGGAACAGTTATAATTTAATTATTATATTTTTTCGTCTTTGCGACTGAATCACGCCAGAATGGCTACACGGATTTTGATGAAATTTGGGACACAGACAGTAGTATACTAGCGAAATTTTTTTCGAACATGGAAAGCGGGGTTGGGTCCCACGACCCCTTCGAGAAATTATTTTTCAATAATTTTTACACATTATAACTTTACGTATACTGGCCTTCACCAATATCACAGACTCAAAGGGGTCAAATAAGTCGAGGGCTTACAAAGTAAGCAGTGACACCCTCCGCCAGCCCCCCTTCCTTTATCGCCCCCTCTGGTGTAAAATCTATAAATTGTTATAACTCAATATAAATTTTCTCCTAAATCAATAGTTTTGGTATCTGGTACATACAGAAGGAGATCTAGACAATTTTGGAGGAACGATCAGTGGTCCTCTCCTCTACTCCCGCAAACCGCCCTCCATCAATTGTTTTTATTAGCACGCTTTTATTAGCTTTACCTGTATGTTTCTATGTAACTTTTTATTCGCTCCAATTCGCCTGCTGCCTTATTAACATGGTTTTATAATTAGCTTCACCTTATTTGTAATCCCGTAAGGGTCATATCGAGACCCTCCGGGATCATTTCTGGATGGTTTTCGGGATCGGTCCGGGATTACGCCGGGGTAATTTCGGGACTTTTTCGGGACTATTTCGGGATAATTTTGGGACCCTTCCGGGATCATTTCTGTATAGTTTTCGGGATCCGTCCGGGATCCCGTCGGGGTTATTTTGGGACATTTTCGGGACTATTCCGGAATCATTTCGGGACTATTTCGCGATCATTTGGGGACCCTTCCGGCATCATTTCTGGATGGTTTTCGGGATCCGTCCGGGATCCCGTCGGGGTACTTTCGGGATCATTTGCGTACCTTCAAGAGATAAATTCTTGATGGTTTCCGGGATCATTACGGGACTTTTTCGGGGTCAGTTTGGGTCCTTGCCGTAATCATTCCTGGATGGTTTTAGGGATCCGTCCGGGATCCCGTCGGGACCATTTCGGGGCTATTTCGGGATCATTAGGGGTATCTTCCGGCATCATTTCTGCATGGTTTTCGAGATCCGTCCGCGATCCCGTCAGGGTCATTTCGGGACTATTTCGGGATAATTTGGGGTACCTGCCTGCATCATTTCTGGATGGTTTTCGGTATCCGTCCGGGATCCCGTCGGTGTCATTTCGGGACCATTTGGGGTCCATTCCGGTATCATTTCTGGATGGTTTTCGGGATCCGTCCGGGATCCTGTCGGGGTCATTTTGGGACTTTTGCGGTATCATTTGGGGTCTCTTCCGGCATCATTTCTGGACGGTTTTCGGGATCCGTCCGGGACCCTGTCGGGGTCATTTTGGGACTTTTGCGAGATCATTTGGGGTCTCTTCCGGCATCATTTCTGGATGGTTTACGGGATCCGTCCGGGATCCTGTCGGGGTCATTTTGGGACTTTTGCGGGATCATTTGGGGTCTCTTCCGGCATCATTTCTGGATGGTTTTTGGGATCCGTCCGGGACCCTGTCGGGGTCATTTTGGGACTTTTGCGGGATCATTTGGGGTCTCTTCCGGCATCATTTCTGGATGGTTTTCGGGATCCGTCCGGGATCCTGTCGGGGCCATTTTGGGACTTTTGCGGGATCATTTGGGGTCTCTTCCGGCATCATTTCTGGATGGTTTACGGAATCCGTCCGGGACCCTGTCGGGGTCATTTTGGGACTTTAGCGGGATCATTTGGGGTCTCCTCCGGCATCATTTCTGGATGGTTTTCGGGATCCGTCCGGGATCCCGTCGATGTAATTTCGGGACTATTTCGGCATCATTTGGGGTACCTTCCAGTATCAATTCTAGATGGTTTTCGTGATCCGTCCGGGATCCCGTCGGAGTCATTTCGGAATTTTTTCTCGACTAATACAGGATCATTTGGGGACCCTATCGGCATCATTTCTGGATGGTTTTCGGGATCCGTCCGCGATCCCGTCAGTGTCATTTCGGGACTATTTCCGGATAATTTGGGGTACCTGCCGGCATCATTTCTGGATGGTTTTCGGTATCCGTCCGGGATCCCGTCGGTGTCATTTCGGGACCATTTGGGGTCCATTCCGGCATCATTTCTGGATGGTTTTCGGGATACGTCCGGGATCCTGTCGGGATCATTTTGGGACTTTTGCGGGATCATTTGGGGTCTCTTCCGGCATCATTTCTGGATGGTTTTCGGGATCCGTCCGGGATCCTGTCGGGGTCATTTTGGGACTTTTGCGGGATCATTTGGGGTCTCTTCCGGCATCATTTCTGGATGGTTTACAGGATCCGTCCGGGATCCTGTCGGGGTCATTTTGAGACTTTTGCGGGATCATTTGGGGTCTCTTCCGGCATCATTTCTGTATGGTTTTCGGGATCCGTCCGGGATCCTGTCGGGGTCATTTTGGGCCTTTTGCGGGATCATTTGGGTTCTCTTCCGGCATCATTTCTGGATGGTTTACGGGATCCGTCCGGGATCCTGTCGGGGTCATTTTGGGACTTTTGCGGGATCATTTGGGGTCTCTCCCGGCATCATTTCTGGATGGTTTTCGGGATCCGTCCGGGATCCTGTCGGGGTCATTTTGGGACTTTTGCGGGATCATTTGGGGTCTCTTCCGGCATCATTTCTGGATGGTTTACGAGATCAGTCCGGGATCCTGTCGGGGTCATTTTGGGACTTTTGCGGGATCATTTGGGGTCTCTTCCGGCATCATTTCGGGATGGTTTACGGGACCCGTCCGGGACCCTGTCGGGGTCATTTTGGGTCTTTAGCGGGATCATTTGGGGTCTCCTCCGGCATCATTTCTGGATGGTTTTCGGGATCCGTCCGGGATCCTGTCGGGGTCATTTTGGGACCTTTGCGGGATCATTTGGGGTCTCTTCCGGCATCATTTCTAGATGGTTTTCGGGATCCATCCGGGATCCCGTCGATGTCATTTCGGGACTATTTCGGCATCATTTGGGGTACCTTCCGGTATCAATTCTAGATGGTTTTCGGGATCCGTCCGGGATCCCGTCGGAGTCATTTCGGAACTTTTTCTCGACTAATACAGGATCATTTGTGGACCCTTTCGGCATCATTTTTGGATAGTTTTAGGGATCCGTTCGGGATCCCGACGGGGTCATACCGGGACCATTTGGGGTACCTACCGGCATCATTTCTGGATGGTTTACGGGATCCGTCCGGGACCCTGTCGGGGTCATTTTGGGACTTTAGCGGGATCATTTGGAATCCGTCCGGGATTCCGTCGGCGTAATTTCGGCACTATTAGAGGGTTATTTGGGGACCTTTCCGGAATCATTTCTGGATAGTTTTAGGGATCCGTTCGGGAT
Organism: Eurosta solidaginis; assembly: GCF_040869045.1. Taxonomy (NCBI): domain Eukaryota; kingdom Metazoa; phylum Arthropoda; class Insecta; order Diptera; family Tephritidae; genus Eurosta; species Eurosta solidaginis. Next base: position 200,785,078 of record NC_090323.1, on the reverse strand, counting down.
CCCGACGGGGTCATACCGGGACCATTTGGGGTACCTACCGGCATCATTTCTGGTTGGTTTTCGGGATCCGTCCGGGATCCCGTCGGGATTATTTCGGCACTGTTTCGGGATCATTTGGGTACCTACCTTCATCATTTCTGGATGATTTTCGGGATCTGTCCGGGATCCCGTCGGAGTTATTTCGGGGTAATTTTGGGACCCATCCAGGATAATTTCTTCATGATTTTCGGGATGGGTCTGAATTTTTCGTGACTTTCGGGACTATTTCGGGATCATTTGCGGCACCTTCAGAGATCAATTCTGGATGGTTTGTGGACTTTTCCGGGATCATTTGGGGATCCCTCCAGGGTCATTTCTGGATGGTTTTCGGTATCCCGTCAGGGTCATTTCGGGCCTTTTTCGTGACTACTATTTCGGAATCCGGGATAATTTCTGACCGATTTTCGGGATTTGTCCGGGATCCCGTCAGAGTTTTTTCGGGACTTTTTCGGACTATATCGGGATCATTTGCGGACCGTTCAGGAATCAAATCTGGATGGTTTTCGGGATCCGTCCGGGATCCTGTCAGCGTCATTTCGGGACTTTTCGTGACTACTTCGGGATTATTTTGGGATCCTTCCGGCATCATTTCTGGATAGTTTTCGAGATTTGTCCAGGATCCCGTCGGCATCATTTTGTGACTATTTGGTGTCATTTAGGGACACTTCCGGGATCATTTTAGGTCTCTTCGAAACCGGTAATTCAGCACACATGGCCGTGGATTTACGGCAAATTATTCGTAATTAAAATTCGGTATGTTTTATCTTTAATATATCATAGCTTTTTCGTTCTATTTTTAAATGAATCCTGTAACGAACTATTACAACTATAATTAAAATTTTTGTAATATTTTAACCAACTAAATACCCGAAAAAGCAACACTGCTTTCATTTAAAAACTTCTTTTTGGTTTTAGCTAATTGCAGTTTCACTCCTTTGTTCTATGAGTAGTAATTCTTTCACCCCTGTCATATCAATTAATTTAACTTAGAAACAAAATGTATTTTTTTTAATTCGAAAAAAGTGTATTGTACTATTCATGTAAGCGTGCCCATCAGCTCAGTTCTTTTTTTTACTGTATTAAAAAATAAACTACATTGACAGAAAAAATTTTTAAACAGACAACTTTATAAACAGGTTAACGTGAATAGCACATATATTTTATTTTCTCCTTGCGGACGGGGCCGCGGGTAAAGGCTAGTATATTATAAATGGCAAAGTTTGGATGTGAAGATGTTTGGATGTTTAGATGTTTGGATGTTTGGATGTTTGGATGTTTGGATGTTTGGATGTTTGTCCAGACGTTTGTCTTTGTGACTCAATCACGCAAGAACGGCTGGACCGCTTTGGATGAAATTTTGCACACATATAGCCAATAGTCTAGAAGGATCTACTAGCTATATATTTTTCAAAAGGGGCGTGGTCTCCGCCCCCTAGGAACAGTTATAATTTAATTATTATATTTTTTCGTCTTTGCGACTGAATCACTCCAGAATGGCTACACGGATTTTGATGAAATTTGGGACACAGACAGTAGTCTACTAGCGAAATTTTTTTCGAACATGGAAAGAGGGGTGGGGTCCCACGACCCCTTCGAGAAATTATTTTTCAATAATTTTTACACATTATAACTTTACGTATACTGGCCTTCACCAATACCACAGACTCAAGGGGTCAAATAAGTCGAGGGCTTACAAAGTAAGCAGTGACACCCTCCGCCCGCCCCCCTTTATCTCCCCCTCTGGTGTAAAATCTATAAATTGTTATAACTCAATATACATTTTCTCCTAAATCAATAGTTTTTGGTATCTGGTACATACAGAACGAGATCTAGACAATCTTGGAGGAACGATCAGTGGTCCTCTCCTCTACTCCCGCCATCCGCCCTCCATCAATTGTTTTTATTAGCACGCTTTTATTAGCTTTACCTGTATGTTTCTATGTAACTTTTTATTCGCTCCAATGCGCCTGCTGCCTTATTAACATGGTTTTATAATTAGCTTCACCTTATTTGTAATCCCGTAAGGGTCATATCGAGACCCTTCCGGGATCATTTCTGGATGGTTTTCGGGATCGGTCCGGGATTACGCCGGGGTAATTTCGGGACTTTTTCGGGACTATTTCGGGATCATTTTGGGACCCTTCCGGGATCATTTCTGTACAGTTCTCGGGATCCGTCCGGGATCCCGTCGGGGTTATTTTGGGACATTTTCGGGACTATTCCGGAATCATTTCGGGACTATTTCGCGCTTATTTGGGGACCCTTCCGGCATCATTTCTGGATGGTTTTCGGGATCCGTCCGGGATCTCGTCGGGGTCATTTTGGGACTTTTTCGGGATCATTTGGGGGCCCTTCCGGCATCATTTCTGGATGTTTTTCGGGATCCGTCCGGGATCTCGTCGGGGTCATTTGGGGACTTTTTCGGGATCATTTGGGGGCTCTTCCGGCATCATTTCTGGATGGTTTTCGGGATCCGTCCGGGATCTCGTCGGGGTCATTTGGGGACTTTTTCGGGATAATTTGGGGGCTCTTCCGGCATCATTTCTGTATGGTTTTCGGGATCCGTCCGGGATCTCGTCGGGGTCATTTGGGGACTTTTTCGGGATCATTTTGGGGACTTTTCGGGATCATTTTGGGGCTCTTCCGGCATCATTTCTGGATGGTTTTCGGTATCCGTCCGGGATCCCGTTGGAGTCATTTCGTGACTTTTACGCAACTAATACGGGATCATTTGGGATCCCTTTCGGCATCATTTCTGGGTGGTTTTCGGGACCGTCTAGGATCCCGTCGGGGTCTTTTCGGGACTTTTTCGCGACTAATACGGGATCATTTGGGAACCCTTTCGGCATCATTTCTGGATGGTTTTCGGGATCCGTCCGGGATCCCATCAGGGTAATTTCGGCACTATTAGGGTATCATTTGGGAACCTTTCCGGCATCATTTCTGGATAATTTTCGGGATCCGTCCGGGATGCCGACGAAGTCATTTCGGGACTATTTCGGGATCATTTGGGATACCTACCGGCATCATTTCTGGATGGTTTTTGGGATTCGTCCGGGATCCCGTCGTGGTCATTTCGGGACTTTTGCTCGACTAATACGGGATCATTTGCGGACCCTTTAGGAATGGATAGTTGTCGAGATCCCGTCACGGTCATTTCGGGACTATTAAGAGATCATTTGAGGACCTTTCCGGCATCATTTCTGGATTGTTTGCGGAATCCTTTCGGGATCCCGTCAGGGTCATTTTGGGACTTTTTCGGATCATTTAAGGATGGCTTTCAGGATTCGTCCGGGAACCCGTCAGGGTAATTTCTGGACTTTTCCGAGACTATTTCGGGATCATTTTGGGACCTTCCCAAGATAATTTCTGGATGGATTTCGGGATTTGTCCGGGATGCCCTCAGGGTCATTTTGGGACTATTAGGTGAGCATTTGAGGACCGTTCCGGCATCACTTCTGGATGGTTTTCGGTATCCGTTCAGATTCCCGTCGGAATAATTGCGGGACTTTTTCGGGATCATTGGGGTCCCTTCCGACATCATTTCTGGATAGTTTTTGGGATTCGTCCGGCATCCCGTCGGGGTCATTTCGGGACTTTTTCTCGACTAATACGGGATCATTTGCGGGCCCTTTCGGTATCATTTCTGGATAGTTGTCGGGATCCGTTCGGGATCCCGTCAGGGTCTTTTCGGAACTATTGGGAGACCATTTGAGGACCTTTCCGGCATCATTTCTGGTTAGTTTTCGGGATCCTTTCCGGGTCCCATCAGGGTCATTTCGGGACTTTTTCGGCATCATTTAAGATTGGTTTTCAGGATTCGTCCGGGATCCGTCAGGGTAATTTCTGGACTTTTCCCAGACTATTTCGGGATAATTTTGGGACCCTCCCAAGATCATTTCTGGATGGATTTCGGGATCTGTCCGGGATGCCGTCAGGGTCATTTTGGGACTATTAGGTGATCATTTGAGGACCTTTTCGGCATCACTTCTGGATGATTTTCGGTATCCGCTCAGGATCCCGTCGGAATTATTGCGGGACTTTTTCGGGATCATTTGGTGTCCCTTCCGGCATCATTTCTGGATGGTTTTTGGGATTCGTCCGGCATCCCGTCGGGTTAATTTCGGGACTTTTTCTCGACTAATACGGGATCATTTGCGGGCCCTTTCGGCATCATTTCTAGATAGTTGTCGGGATCCGTTCGGGATCCCATCAGGGTAATTTCGGGACTATTAGGGGATCATTTGGGAACCTTTCCGGCATCATTTCTGGATAATTTTCGGGATCCGTCCGGGATGCCGACGAGGTCATTTCGGGACTATTTCGGGATCATTTGGGATACCTACCGGCATCATTTCTGGATAGTTTTTGGGATTCGTCCGGGATCCCGTCGTGGTCATTTCGGGACTTTTTCTCGACTAATACGGGATCATTTGCGGACCCTTTAGGAATGGATAGTTGTCGGGATCCCGTCACGGTCATTTCGGGACTATTAAGAGATCATTTGAGGACCTTTCCGGCATCATTTCTGGATAGTTTTCGGGATCCTTTCGGGGTCCAGTCAGGGTCATTTCGGGACTTTTTCGGGATCATTTAGAGATGGCTTTCAGGATTCGTCCGGGAACCCGTCAGGGTAATTTCTGAACTTTTCCGAGACTATTTCGGGATAATTTTGGGACCTTCCCAAGATCATTTCTGGATGCATTTTGGGATCAGTCCGGGATGCCGTCAGGGTCATTTTGGTATTAGGCGATCATTTGAGGACCTTTCCGGCATCGCTTCTGGATGGTTTTCGGTATCCGATCAGGATCCCCTCAGAATCATTGCGGGACTTTTTCGGGATCATTTGGGGTCCCTCCCAAGATCATTTCTGGATGGATTTCGGGATCTGTCCGGGATCCCGTCAGGGTCATTTAGGGGTGCGTTCGAGATCCCGTCAGGGTCATTTCGGGACTTCTTCGGGACTATATCGGGATCATTTCTGGATGGTTTATGGGATCCGTCCATGACCCCTTAAGGGCCATCCGAGACTATTCGGGATCATTTTGGGACCTTCCCAAGATAATTTCTGGATGGATTTCGGGATTTGTCCGGGATGCCCTCAGGGTCATTTTGGGACTATTAGGTGAGCATTTGAGGACCTTTCCGGCATCACTTCTGGATGATTTTCGGTATCCGTTCGGGATCCCGTCGGAATCAATGCGAGACTTTTACGGAATCATTTGGGATTCCTTCCGGCATCATTTCTGGATGGTTTTCGGGATTTGTCCGGGATCCTGTCGGGGTTATTTCGGGACCTTTTCGGGGCTAATACGGGATCATTTGGGGATCCTCTAGGGGTCGTTTCGTGACTTTTTCTGTATTATTTCGGGATCATTTTGGGACCCTTTCGGCATAATTTCTTGATGGTTTGCCGGATCCATCAGGGTCATTTCGGGACCATTTTGGGATCATTTGGGGACCCTTCCGAGATCATATCTGGATCCGTCCGGGATGCCGTAGGAGCCATTTCGGGATTTTTGTTACTTTTCCGGGATAGTTTTTGCACCCTTCCGGGATCATTTCTGGATCTGTGCGGGATCCCATCTGGGTCAATTCCGGACTATTTAGGGATCATTTTGGAATCCTTCCGGAATCATTTCTGTATTGTTTTCGCGATCCATCGTGGACCCCCTCGGAGCCATTTCGGAACTTTTTCTGGAGTTAGTCGGGATAATTTAGGGACCCTTCCTGGATATTTTCTGGATGGTTTTTGAGATCCGCCCGGGAGCCCGTCAGGGTCATTTCGGAACCTTTTCGGGATCATTTTGGAACACCTTCAGGGATCATTTCTGTGTGGTTCTTTGGATACGTCTAGAATCGTGTCGCTCTAATTTCGGGTTTTTTTGGGACTATTCGGGGAACTTTTGGAGACCCTTTCGGGGCATTTCTGGATGGTTTTCGGGATCCGTCCGCGATAGCGTTGGGGTCATTTCATAGCTGTTTCTGGATAATTTCGGGATAATTTGGGATCATATCAGGTTATCAGCTCATTTAGTTCTTTTTTTTACTCAATTACAAAAATAAAATGCATTAGACAGAAAACAAAATTTTAAACAGTTAATAAGCAGGCTAACGCGAATAGCCCATATATTTAAAATTTTCCTTGCGGACGGGGCCACGGGTAAAGGCTAGTAAATAAATAAATTAGCGGTACCCGACAAACGGTGTTCCTGGTCACCCTGGTCCACATTTTGGTGGATATCTCGAAAACGCCTTCAAATATACAACTAAGGGTCACTCCCTTTTAAAACCCTCATTAATACCTTTAATTTGATGCCCATATCGTACAAACTAATTCTAGAGTCACCCCTGGTCCACCTTTATGGCGACATCTCGAAAAGGCGTCCACCTACAAAACTATGGCCCATGCCCTTTTAAAATACTCTTTAATACCTTCAATTTGATACCCATGTCATACAAACACATTCCTAGGGTTACCCTAGGTTCATTTTCTTACTTGGTGGTTTTCCCTTATTTTGTCTCCAAAGCTCTCAGCTGAGTATGTAATGTTCGGTTACGCCCGAACTTAGCCTTCCTTACTTGTTTTACTTTAAATTTTTGTTTTATATTTATGTATCTTAAGAATCTCTTAGGTATGTGTACCTGTTCTCTATATATTTTATATATAATATACAGCCGATTATTTGGATATTAAGAATGGGATAAGATTATTGTTCAGCCCCATTCATGGAAGGTCTTCGGCACAGGCCAGTCCTTACTTGTTTGTTATAACAAAACACAAAATCGTTTGGTGAGCTGCGTTGCCCACTTTACGGCGTAATTTTACTGTAGGTTAACGCTAGGTTTAAGAGCTGTAAATATGAAAGCCAAAAGTTTCTGCGAAAAGTGAAAAAATGGAAAAAATAACTTAAAAATAGGCCACATCGAACGAAACGAAGGCAGAAAAATGAAAAGAAATAAAACAGATGAATACAAAATTATACTTTGACTTTATTAAGGTGATAATTAATCACGGAATTATTTGTTCATGGAAGTGGAAACTGAAAAACCTTATGAGAACAAATAAAATAATTAAAAAATTAATATTTTATTAAGAATTAACCAACTTGTTCGCAATAGTCGAATAACGATTTTGTAAGTCTGTCTTATATGAAACTTACTAGAGTATCCAGCGACAGAGTACTCCTTTTTGATACGGATGAGGGACCTGTTCTACGCTATGGACTGCAATGTATGACGGTGTGCTACAAATCCACCTTCCCGGAGGCACGGAAATTGTCGGCTTTGCAGCTGATATTGTCGCAGTATCAGTGGCCAATAAACTTGATCTGCTCCAAGCATTACGTAATGGCGCCTTGTGAGGAATAAAGGAATGGCTAAAGAACATGTAGCTGGAGAAGGCTAGCAATAAAGCAGAAGTGATTTTGGTGACCTCAAAGTGGAATGCGGTTGAGTTACTCCAAACCATAGGAGATCCTCAAATAAATTCAAGGACTTTCTTGAAATATCTAGGAGTAAAAATTTACTCAAAACTAACTTTTAAGGAGAACTTCAGGGCGATGAGGAGAAAGATTTTAGAGTTAGTGGAGCCCTAACGCTTATAATGCCCAACATCGGCGGCACAGGTGAAGCTACCCATCAGATATTATCCAACGTAACGAGCTCGATAATATTATATGCAGCACCAGCATGGCACGGATCTAAAACGGTCCACCAAAAAGACATACTAGCAGCCTACCGCGTTACAGCTATACGAATAGCATGTGCTTATCGGACGGTGTTCGACGACGCGATCCACGTTTTATCCAGGAAAATCCCAGTAGATTTACTCTCATTTGAAATGGCTGACCTATATGGCATTGGAATCAGCCGCCCATCTGAAGATTCTAAGAAAGGCGAAAGGTCACGCACAATAGTTAGGTGGCAAGAACGGTGGAAAGAATCGGGAAAAGGGCGCTGGAACTTCATACTGGTTTGGAATATAGCGGAATGGTACGAGCGAAAACAGGGCGAGCTAAATTACCGCCTTATACAGATATTGAGCGGGCACGGCGGCTTCAAGGAATATCTACATAAGCGTGGGATAGAGGAGGATCCTTTCTGTCCACATTATCCCTCCGAATTGGAAAGCACAGAACACGTATTGTTTCACTGCCCTCATTTTCACGGCGAAAGACTCTCTGTATACAGAGTTTTTGGAATAGAGCCTTCCATTCGGAATTTGATTCCCCGAATGTGAGGATAAATATATTGTTGAACTTTTGGCCATGAATTTTCGGATTATTTGGAAATTCTGCTGTCAGCAGCGAAGAATACATCGGAGAAATTTAGGTTAACGCCTATGAAGGCCACAAACACGCGTGAAGCCAGGGGGAGGGGGGTGCGTTAAACCCCCACAAAACCTCGTGGTATTATTTGAATAAAGGCAATTTAAATAATTCGTATATATATATTTTCTTATGTCGTATTTTCTAATTGCCAGAAAAAAACAACAGCGATAATGACATTAGAAAGAGTATGCATGTATATTAATTAAGCTGGTGTAGTATCGCGTGGAATTCATCTCATTTCAAACACGCTTAACAATACAAACGCTCGTTCATTGACCCAGGTAACTACCATAAGTTCATTCGCTTTCACTAACTCACCTAATGCTTTAATGCGTCATACCAAACTGCTCAAGCGGGAATCATATTGACAATTTGTAGGTCAATAATTTGCTGACAAGCATTCCTCACTATTGAGTCATGCACCTTTAGTATGTAAATATTAATGTAAGTATGTATATATGCATAGGTTAAGAACTTCTGTATAAATAGTAATGAATTTCGTCAATAAAGAACAATTGCAACAAATTGCAACAACTGCGATCCAATGCTACTCACCAGCGTTCGGCTCTTAATCATTTTTGGTTCAACTTTATTCTACATGGCGATCCTGCCAGTTTAGATTAATATCGGCAAAACTGCCAAAATAATCTAACTGACTAGAAATTCCGCCAAGCCTAAAAGTGGTAAAGTAAAATTCAGGATTCCTTACCAGGATTCCAACAGCAGAAATTGTAATTTCAATAAATGGAGCCTTTTCGTGCGAATTTTTAACAAATCTCAAGATGAAGAAGATCAGCATTACCCACTGGCAACGAGCGGGCATAATTCAAGTGGAATAAAAAGGAGATACGTTAGCAAATAAAGATCATCAGTAGAGGAACAACAAATAAAGAAACCTTTTATAAGTATATTTTTAAATTTCCAAAATTAATTGAGCGACCTTGCGACGCTTAACCATTAGCAAAAATTCCATTTTTGCTTAGGATTTTTTTTAAATAGTAGCAGATTTTAGAATGAACAGAATTAATTAAATGTAAAAGAAAAATAAATTAAAATCCAAAATTTATTTTATAGAGTGATTGTTGAATTAAATAAGTAAATTGGAATGTGGGCAAAATATTTTAAACATCCCATTGAGTGAGAAGACAAAGTAATTTTAGACGCAGGAACAGTAGATTACGAAAAGGAATTAAAATGGTTAAAACCTTTATGGAAAAAGATAGGCATGAATAGGGAACCCACAATTGAAGATTTAAACCATCCCACAACCAGGGAAGAAGAAACTGTGAGAATGATTCGAATGGTATTCCTCGAGAGAGCTTAAAATTAAATTGTAATAGCGTTGAAACTTTTTTTTGACTATGAAAGAAAATAAACTATACTAAGCTTGTAGATTATAAAATTTTTTTTGAAATTTTAAAATCCTTTTAACCTAAATAAAAATATTTTTAATTTAAAAATTTTAGACTTACAATTCTATAATACGAAGCTTATAAATAAACTGAAATATTTAAGATAAAGAATAAAATCAAAGGAATTTTATTAAAATTGCAATTTACCCCCTATTTTCAATGGAACAGAAAGTAACCACAGAAGGTTCAAAATGGCTTGGTGGACTAAGGTAGCTCAAGGCATCATGATAGCGATAGCCGGTTATGTAATAGGGAAGGAAAATTCGGAATCAACGGAAAATAGGTTATTAAAATATGAACCACCAACCGAAATAGATACGAAAAATTCGCCAAACGTTCCAGATGTTTGGTTAGCAGTTTTAATCTGTGTAATCGGGCTATTGATCATTGCAATAGCCATGATACTCAAAAGTTATATGAAATTTACTTTAAAATTACTATTTTAAAACAAATCTCAAAGCTAAGGAAGATCAATAAACAATCAAAGTATACCTCAAATAGTAAATCTCAAAATGTCACAATTGACAGTAAAGACACCCCTGCCTAAAGTGAACAGCAAATCAAGAAGTTGCATAATTTACATTTAATACCGCAGTAGTCCCTCAGGAAGTTATCAAAATAACATCCTTAAAGGCTGTCAAGGAAGATGATTTATACCACAGCCCCGATAAAATTCATGCCAGTGGATATATGCAAAATACAAAAACTTTAAAACCAGCTTATAACAACAGCAAGAATGAAGAAAAAGTCACAAAGAGAACATATATATATATTAAAGCGCTATATAAATTTGCAACAAAAGACTAGTCGCGCTCGTTTTCATCTTGGGATAGAAAAATGGTAGCATAAAAAATTTTCAAGCAACCTGATTGTTGAGGAAGTTATTGACTTAGGACAATATTCGACCAGGTTGAAATAAGCCGGCAATTCAGGACTTGAAATTTATAAGGAAAAACACAGTTATCCTTAGGGACAAATTGGTGATTACGAATTGAATATTTACTGCAGTAGGCGAATTTATAAAATAATAATTGGTACCCAAGTTCTCAAAGATCAAATAATTGCGCTAACCAAAAAGGTTGTGGATGTGACAATCCCGGTATAAAAATAATTCTTCATAAAAGGCATGACGATTCTGTCTTGGTGGCCGCTGCAGAAATCGCATGACAAATAAGATCAAAGAAATTGCTGGAAAATAGGGAAATTATCGAAAATATAAAAAGAACATTTAAAGATACGAAAAATGTTTGCACCCGCTGTACCTTCCACTTATCCATTAATAGAACTACTACCAATACATAGGTACCCCGCTCTTCCGTCAGCAACCCCTCTATTGTCTATGCAATTTTTTATAGATTTAACTTATTATGAATGAAAAAATTTCAAGTGAAAAAAAAAATTTTTTTGTATAATATGCGGAATTAGTTAAAAAATAATAATAAAATAAAATAAGTACAAAAATTCATTGCCTGGGTCTCAATAAAGAAAACCTCACAATCCAAGAGGTCATAATTTTACATATTAGGAAAAATACTTTACTTTAACCACCAATAGATTTAAATATGGACTGATTCAGTTAAGAAACCTCGTTTTTAGAGAAGTCATGATTTTAGGAAAAATATTTTTTACTTCAACTCCGGTAGAATAGAATAGGAAACACTTTTACTTTAACCTACACATATAATTCATAAGAATAGGTTTAAAACAGTATATAACATTTGCTAATAACCACAATGGATTTGAAAAAAAAAACCAAAACTATCTTACTATAAATATTCCAATTTACTCGTCATCAATAATGTAAACAAACAAAAAAAAAAAACAGTAATAAGTCAAATAAGTAAAAAACCACTTAATACAAAACATTTCTCACAACTACAAGCACATAACGACAAATGTACATATATATGATATTTCAAAAAAAGCACAAACAAAAGAACAATAGAAAAAAGATTTGTCACACATAATCGTAAACACTCAACCACAAAAAAAAAAAAAAAAACAAAAATTTTGCACTAAGAAAACAAAAATGTAGTCAAAATTACTCATTATAGTAAATATACGAAAACAAAAAAAATAGCAAAAGTCAGCCTATTATGAAAAGGCGAAAATCAGCATAACGGACACTGTATGTAAAGCAAATGCAAGCCAATAAAAACAACAAGAAAGCACATAAGCAAAAAGTTCACTGCTTATAGTATAAAGTTACCATTATGACATAAATTACAACTAAAATTCAAAATTTTTTATTTGGTAACACCAAGCAAGTTGACTGGGTCATTCAACGAAAAGTAAACAACGCGGCACACTTATCACAGTGACATTGGAGTGACCGTCTATAATTTAGCATAAAATTATATACGCTCACTTAAAAGGCCGATGGTGTAGTATCGCGTGGAATTCACCCCATTTCAAACACGCTTAACATTACAAACGCTCGTTCATTGACCCAGGTAACTACCATAAGTTCATTCGCTTTCACTAACTCACCTAATGCATTAATGGGGTAATGGTATCAAAAAGTTTCATAAATTTTGTTTTTTTTTTTATAAAAGCGGTATTCATGTATAAATTTCCATGCATCGTTAAATGCCAAAATTTTGTGCGTACTGCTATTTTCATGCTCAAAAAAATGCAAAATTGTTCTTGAATGTTTTTTGATCTGCGTACAGCGCTTAATAATACCGAAATGTTAGCTTTCGATTTCAAAATATTTTCGAAAGTATGTATGTATTCTGTTTTAAATACTTTCAGGGCCGCGGAGAGGGATTTTAAGTTAGATAAACTTTTTTGACACAATTTTATAAGCGCTATCTGTCAAAAATGCTTCAACTAATTTAAAATCAAATTTTATTTCGACTTCCGAATGACTTAAGTAGTCGCCATTGCCTTCAAATCACACTCCATACTACTCTAAAAAAAACGGAGAAAAAGTAAATCGTGATTGGCTCGTTTCGAGTGCAACAAAAGAAGCGCTCTTTTGTTTTCCATGCCGGCTTTTCTGCAAAATTTCCGAAAATACCTGATCAGTTTTGACAAAATCTTCAGGTTATTCTAAAGAAAAAGATTGAAAGAGGTCACACGACAAAATTCCTGAACATTAAAATAGTCAAAATCATAAAATTTGCTATATAGAGTGGCACCAATATGAAATGAGAATTCGAAATGCAAGTTCAGTGGATTTTCTCTTAGCGGAAACCCTTACTAATGAAGCAGCTCGCTGGAGTATCTTGAAACTGATCAGCAATTATGACCCCCTATTGCATGAAAATTTGGAGAAGGTGAGGGAATCTCAATGAATTACAAAACGAGTTCATAGAAATCTGTGTAAGTCAAGTAATTAGAAAGATAGAAGGCGAGTGAAAGTCCGTCAAGTATTACACAGTAATAGTGGATGCGACCCCTGATTCGGAGCATATTGAGCAGACTGTTTTTATATTGCGTTATGTTTTATTAGACAGGGACTCCGGAAAATGGAAAATCCAAGAACGCTTCTTAGAGTTTGTCCATTTTAACGCAAAAACAGGAGAAGCTATCGCTGAGCTGATTCGCATTCCCCTGGATGACTGCCGTGGGCAGGGGTATGGTAATGGCAGTAATATGAGCGGGCATTACAAAGGAGCGCAGAGTCATATCCTGAGAGATAACTCCCTGCCAATATTTGCACCTTGTGCTTGTCACAGTTTAAATTTATGTGGAGTACAAGCTACTGAATGTTGTGCAGAAGTCATCACATTTTTCGGTATTATGCAGAAAATGTATAATATCTTTAGCGCAAGCCCTCAGAGATGGGAAAAAACTAATTTCTTCTTGCACAACATGTCACAGACACGATGGTCTGCTCGTGTGGATAGAGTGAAACCTTTCCCAACTCACATTTCGCAAGAAAGCTATTAATGAAATCAAGCTTTTAAATCTGAGTTCAGAAACAGTAACGGATTTGGAAGATATTGAAGCATATATGGGGAAATATGAGTGTATCCTTTTAGCCTCCATTTGGCTCAAAGTGTTGACGGTAATCAACCATCGAAATCTGGTACTGCAAGCTAGAAATGTCACACTGGACGTGGAAACAGAAAATATACGTAGCCTGATTGATGAGTTGAAGAAATTCAGGGATCAATGGTCGATCATACTTCAAGAATGTAAGATTCTGGCAGGGAGTATAGGAGTTGTGTATACCTTCGCAGAGAAAAGAAGGAAGATAAGAAAGCGCCAGTTCGATGAATTACCTGGCGAATCACCTGAGTGTGATTCCAAAACTCAATTCAAACAGCAAGTTTTTTGCGTTCTTTTGGACTGCTTGATTGGTAACATGACAACACGTTTCGAAGCCGTATATGACATTGCGATTAAATTTAGTATTTTTTGGTAGTATCAGGATCTGACGGAAGAAGATCTCAGAGAAAAAGCAGCGGCATTCTGCACGATTTATGGTATCGATATTTCTACGGATCTAATAGATGAAATCATTCATCTCAAAGCCATCCAATTAGCAAATTTGGGATGTGATTCGCTGCCACCATTTCAACTTCTGAAGAAATTTCATTACTTGAAGATGGAAGTATTATTTCCGAACATCCGCATAGCATTAGGAATATTTTGCACACTTCCAGTCAGTGTGGCTGAAGGGGAGCGTTCTTTTAGTCTATTGTCTCGCGTGTAAAATTTCCCCCCTATTTCCCCCCCGTAGATCCGCGCCTGGATCCAACGCTACTCATCAGCGTTCGGCTCTTAATCATTTTTGGTTCAACTTTATTCTACACTGGGTCGATTTATTAACCCATAAAGATTTTTTCATTTTCAAGGCTCCAAATCATTTTTTATGCATATGTTTCCGTTACGCCCACCAATAATTATACCAAAATGATCAGGGGATGAGCTAAGTTGATTTAGCCATGCCCGTCTGTCCGTTTGTTTGAACGCAAACTAGTCCCTCAATTTTTGAAGATGTCTTGATGAAATTTGGTAAGCACGATTTTTTCAGACAACCATCTAGCCCAATACGCTAGCTTGTGGTAAAATTTGATGTTGCTAGCGGACAGACGGACATGGTTACATCAACTCAGCTCGTCCCCTGATCACTTTGGTATACCTAATGGTTTGTCTAACGGAAACATATACATAAAAAATGATTTGGAGCCTTGAAAATCAAAAAAAATCGATTTCGACCAAAACAAGTCCCAAAAACCAAAGAAAAAAATTTTTTTTAAACTGTTAATGCCAACATTTTTATCGCATAATTTTAAGTGGGATAGGAACTATGAGAAAAATTCGTTTTCATCGGCAACACTTTTGCACGTTTCTGAAATAACCCTAAAAAAATGGCGAAAAAATAAATTTTTTCACCAGAACACTTCTCAAAACCCAAAAAATATTTTTTTTTTTTTCAAAAAACTCTTATCGCTAAAGTTTTTAGCGGACAATTTTTAGTCGGACAGGATATACATGAAAATTTTAAAATCAAATGAAAATTTTTTAAGTAGGTCATGAAAAAGACCTTAAAAATCAAAAAAAAAAGTCAAAAAACTCAAATTTTGCATGTTCGAAAATTATTTTTTTGGGTATGCTGAGTGGAACTTTTTTTTCGTGAGCCTATCGAAAAATCGATGGCTTGATATTGGTTAACTTTCGTCCATGCAAATCAACCCAGCTTAATGTATATACAATAACACATAAATTTGGTAGTTTTTCTTAAAGCTGGTACACATTCGGCTTTTGCCTGGTTTTGGTGTTTGCGTTGCGCAAACAGCTGACTTTGAACACACACGTCTGGATTTCAACCCAACAAGCAAAATAAACGTATTGTAAGTTTTTAATAAGTTTTCTCAAAAAACATTAAGCTTACAAAAGCTTGATTTTTTGTTTATATATCGCTTAGAAAAAAGCGTCAAATAATCGAAACTGTTCCTTGCTTTGAAGCTTATAAAAAACTGCTAAAATAAGGCTTTTCATAAATATTTTTTTAATGCATTTTTAAACGATAGTTTTTATTCCTTTCTTTATTTCTTATTCAGTCTATGATTTACAATAATCTTATAGACAATTAGCAAAAGTTTCTTATACATATGTAAGTAAAAAGTGTTAAAAAATCAATTATTTCAATAATTTATACGTTGTTCATGTGCACACATATATAATTTCCTAGTTTCATGCATACATTACATCAAATTTAGCTGGAATTCTAACGCATTCTTGGAGAATTCACAAAGCGATTTAAATGCAGCCATTCTCTTTCATATACAAACGTTTATGTAAATAATTTAAAAATTTTGCAAGTTGAAAAAGTTGACAAATAAATTGTTCGTGTTTTTCTTTCTAAACTTTCACAATTTACTTTCACAGTTAAAATATTTATAAACGCTTACAAAATGGTTTCTGAAAAATATTAAAATATATTTTATATTGAAAACGCTTGTATGTTGTGTAACACAGCAAGTTTACCTTAAGCCAAATAAAAAACTTTTTAGTATAACCCCCCAATTTATTTCTGGGTGCGCCCCTGGCAACAAACAATAATGGCAAATCTCCGCGCGCATGGAACATAGTTGGAAGCCAAACAGGCGGCATAAATATGACATAGTCAGTTCGCAGTTATCACTAAAGGGTTAATAAGATATACGGGGACAATCCTGTCTGCTCCAACAATTTTAAAAGGTTTAACGCTTTCTACTGCCTACTTAATCCTCTCCTCTATTATATATGTAGCTACAGCCAGGTTTTCTGCAACTGCTTCAGTTGCGTTGAGGAGGTTTCCCACAAGATGTGTAACTAAGAGCAGGCTAGGTAGAGTTTTGCCATCTGTGCTAGCCAAGGTACCGTCAGGTCTTCATAAGGAGGTCAGTTTTGTCAGTGCCTTTGAAAGCAAGCATGGTAGCGCAGAAACTACTTAATGAAGTTCAATTCGCTTGTCTCAGCGGTAGGCCCGTAATATATTTTTATAATCTAAACATTCTAACTCATTGTCTTGGCTTTTTGATCTTTATTATTAAAACTGACTTAGGACAGAAATATAGGTTGATGGTTTTTCGTCACAGAATAATCAGTGAGGGTTATTTACATAACCGAACTTATTCCTCTCACTTTCCTGTAATAATGAAAGTCTTTGAGAAACTGCAGTTTAGCTTCTCCTCCAACTTTCTGTATCCCAATTTCAATTCCACGGTGGTCGCCTTACTTTCCATTGAGTTTGTAATATATGCATACATGCTTAACGGTACTTAAATTTAATAAATAGATTCCCAAAACGCAACCCAATATAAACCCTCAAGTTCACCCTCTCTACTAAATGTACAAGTAGAACTTTAACTAAGCGTTACTTTGCTAACAACGCATGAAGTATGTACCAATAACAACTAGCAAAAGTAAGCACTTAAATTTATCTCAACCGCGTGCTGATAACCACAAAAAGAGCGCTAACGAACATGCAGACGATTTACAAAACTCACGCAATGTGCAATTGCCCCAACAGCAGCGGCAGCTTACAACTTGAATTGAGTGGCAAATGTTGGTATTTCAACTTTAAAGCTTTTACTCAACCAAAGCTGCCACAAAGGAATGAACTTATATAACTATCCCAGCTAGCATTTTCATATATAAGGGAAATGAAAATAATTTATTTTTTATTAAACTCAAGAAAGCGTCTTAGGTAATCTTAATCATTCGTCGAGACAACATAATAAAATAATTGTGCCAATCGAGCTTCTTACATCTCCTTGTATGTTATTTCGTACTTTAAGAAATATCGATTATTCTTTTTGCCTTCTGCTTTCGTGGAATCACTGAACTGTCAAATAAATACACAAATAGTTGGTACAACAACTCTTTCACCACAAAAATAGTGGTAGAGTGTCATACATAACGTCACCTGTCACGTTCAAATCGAACTGCTGACTCATCGCTTGAATTGCACCGCTTATATACTAGTCAGTTTACTCGGCAAACTAAAAAGTCATACAGCACTGTATTTCAGCGCTGATGTTGTGTAAGCTTTTAGCATTAGTTTTTAAATGGGCAAAATCTTTCATCGATTGTCCCGATGAAATTTTTCCTACTGGGTATTGCGATATTTGATTAAAATATTTTAAGGTTAGCAACATTAATGGTCGAACCACAAAAACTTGAAACGTATGCTTGTGCTGCTGGTTTATGAGGGATATAGGCGTTAAATGTTTGCAAATTTGCTAAACAAAAGCATATTATATGCTAATTTAATTACGAAGTAACAACAATTGTGGATAAGCGTATGAGATCAAATAATGAAAAAAAACGTGAATTGTTGATGAAATAACAAAACAAACACCGGCATAATAAATGCAAATTAACATAGTGTTTACACAAGTAGGTTATATAACGACGTAACAGTAAAATAGTTAAATTAGTATGCATAACTAAGCAGGGCAGAAAGTATTTAACAACGGAGAAAGTTTTGATCAAATGCAGGGTTAGTTAGTTGAGATGACCGCTACATTCGAAGTTTGTGGCTTGACAAAGACCGAAGTATATTATAAACTCAGAGAAAAATCGCATTTTAAAATCAAATATAATATTTTTATTCTTCCCATGCACGTTTTAAAGGAGGTCATTCTCGTTTTAAAAATGGAAAAACATCTTTAAATTAAAAATGGAATTTTGAAAATAAAAATGCATTTTGCATTTTAAAATGTTTTATATTTGATTTAAAAATGCTGCATTTTCAAATTAAATATGCTCGTATTTATTTTAAAAATGTCTTGAACTTACAACTTTCCATATTAAATCAAAAATGAAAACTTTGCTTCAAATATAAACATTTTTATTTTAAACATGCTCATAGTTAAATTTGTGACAATGCTCATTCATGTGCAAGAAGAAGCAGTTGGTTGAGTTAATTATTGTTGTTTGCCGCCAATTCTGATCAAAAAGTAAATTTCGCTTACTTTCTTTAATATTTTGTGAACAAGATGACAGAAAGATCTAAAAGAAATGACCAACATTGATTTTCTCCAAGCGTGGCCCAAGTATTCTGACTCGCGGGCTCCTGAATTGGTAAGAATGACATTACATATTTAGTGCACAGATTCTAAAATACATTTACAAATTACAGATAAAACTTGATTTTAAGATCATCTACCTTGACAAAGACGATTGTTTGTATTCGAAATGGGAAATATTTATCAACAAAATTCAACGATTTATTTAATAATTTGGGAAAAATTTACACAACGTGACATCAGGACGGACAAGGCGACAGCTGTTTCGATTATACCTTGTAAATCTCTTCGAAACAGCTGTCGCCTTGTCCGTCCTGATGTCACGTTGTGTAAATTTTTCCCAAATTATTAAATAAATTATAAAATTAAAAAATTGCTTCAAATAAATGTTTTCATACATTTAAAAAAAAAAAAAAGCAATATGGGCAATCCCCGATTATTAAAAATCATAAAATTCAACGATTTTATGAAACTAATCTCCACAACGATTCCTACAAACAACTTTTTTCTATTGCCAAAGCTTCAACGAACAAAGGTAAATAAAAATAAGTAAGGAGGGCTAAGTTCGGGTATAACCGAACGTTACATACTCAACTGAGAGCTTTGGAGAGAAAATAAGGGAAAATCACCATTTAGCAAAATGAACCTAGGGTAATACTGGAATGTGTTTGTATGACATGGGTTTCAAATGGAAGGTAATAAAGAGTATTTTAAAAGAGAGTGGGCCATAGTTCTATAGGTGGACGCCATTTCGGGATATCGGCATAAAGGTGGACCAGAGGTCACTCTAGAATGTGTTTGTACGATACGATGGGTATCAAATTAAAGGATTAATAAGGGTTTTAAAAGGGAGTGGCCCTTAGTTGTATATGTGAAGGCGTTTTCGAGATATCTATGAAAATGTGGACCAGGGTGACTCAGAACATCATCTGTCGGGTACCACTAATTTATTTATATATGTAATACCACGAACAGTATTCCGGTCAAGATTCCAGGGCTTTTGATTTCTCATTTGCTTCTACTTAATATGGTAGGTGTCACACCCAGTTTTTTCTAAAGTTATATTTTACGTCAACAAAACGAATCCAATTACCATGTTTCATCTCTTTTTTCATATTTGGTATAAAATTATGGAATTTTTTTCATTTTTCGTAATTTTCGATACCGGAAAAGTGGGCGTGGTCATAGTCGGATTTCGGCCATTTTTTATAAACTTAGTTCAGATAAGTACGTGAACTAAATTTAGTAAAGATATATCGATTTTTGCTCAATTTGTCGTGTTAACGGCCGAGCGGAAGGACAGAAGGTCGACTGTGTATAAAAACTGGGCGTGGCTTCAACCGTTTCGCCCATTTTCACAGAAAAAATGTATCGTCATAGAATCTATGTCCCTACCAAATTTCACAGAGATTGGTAAATTTTTGTTGGACTTATAGCATTAAAAGTATTCGACACGAATTAAATGAAAAAGGGCGGAGCCACAGCCCTTTTTAAATTTTCTTTAATTTTGTATTCTGTTGCACCATATCATTACTGGAGTTGAATGTTGACATAATTTACTTATATACTGTAAAGATATTAAATTTTTTGTTAAAATTCGACTTATATTTTTTTTTTAAAGTGGGCGTGTCCAAGCCCATTGTCCAAAATTTTACTAATTTTCTATTTTGCGTCACAAGGTCAACGCACCTACCAAGTTCCATCGCTTTATCCATCTTTGGTAATGAATTATTGCACTTTTTCGGTTTTTCGAAATTTTCGCTATCGAAAAAGTGGGAGTGGTTGTCCGATTTCGTTCAGGAACCTACATATTAAATTTCATCAAGATACCTCAAAATTTACTCAAGTTATCGCGATTACAGATGGACGGACGGACGGACGGACATGTCTAAATGAATTTATTTTTTCGCCCAGATCATTTTGATTTATAGAAGTCTATATCTAACTCGATTAGTTTATGCCGTTACGGATTACCGTTATGCGAACAAAGTTAATATACTCTGTGAGCTCAGCTGAGTATAATGAGGACTAACGAACCAACAACAGAAAACTACTAAATCAATCTATTTTCATTAAATATTTAAAGATACGCAAGCCTACATTCTGACATTGCTGCTAACTGGAGTTCTTCCTCCTTCGTCAAGGTTTCAAAGTTCCTGCGGAAAGCTAAGGAAAAAAGCTACAATAGCAGACTTGCAAGAAAGCTTTGTTTTGAGATTAACTTCAGTCAACGATTACGAAAGAAAAATTAATGAGTTGACAATAGGAATGACAATACAGCCTTTCATAATTGTCGAGGGAATAGATAAGGGTAATATAAGTAGATTTTTTATATACTTTGATAAAACATTGTATAAGTTTCAATCCTTTCTTGTGTGCTTAGATATCTGCTTCAAAATGTATCAAACTCTTTTTCTAAAATATCCCCAGGAACGCGAAAATTCTTGGGTTTTTTGCAACACTTTTTTCATGGAATTTGTACAGAATATGTATTACTTTTAACTGTAAAACTGTAATACTTTTAACCGAAATACATTATAAAGGAACTTATTATAAAAGCAATTACTATCTATGTTCTGCTAGTAATCTTGAATTGTTTAAAATTAAATAATTTTTGCATTAAAATAAAAGTATATATGTTATATGCTATCGTATATGTGTTATAAGGTTTATTATTTCTAAGTTTAACTTTATTCATAATTTAGTTAATTTTTGGCGGCCACCGTGGTGTGATGGTAGCGTGCTCCGCCTACCACACCGTATGCCCTGGGTTCGCACCCCGGTCAAAGCAACATCAAAATTTTAGAAATAAGGTTTTTAAATTAGAAGAAAATTTTTCTAAGCGGGGTCGCCCCTCGGCAGTGTTTGGCAAGCGGGTGTATTTCTGCCATAAAAAGCTCTCAGTGAAAACGCATCTGCCTTGCAGATGCCGTTCGGAGTCGGCATAAAACATGTAGGTCCGGTCCGGCCAATTTGTAGGGAAAATCAAGAGGAGCACGACGCAAATTGGAAGAGAAGCTCGGCCTTAGATCTCTTCGGAGGTTATCGCGCCTTACATTTATTTATTTTTAGTTAATTTTTATGCTATAGCTTATATTATAACAAAAGCCCTAACAATGTTTATACAGCTTAAAAAAGGTGAATAAATGAAAAGTGGTGAATTAAACAAATAAAATGTTTCATTATTAAAACAAAAAACGCATTTTTATTTCAACAATGTAGGTATTTAATTTTATATCAATCATATTTGAATTAAATATGAAAATTTTTATTTCAAACACGTTTGTTATTTAAATTAACAAAAAGTATGCTTGAATCAAAAATTAAAAATGAAAGCTTTTGAATCAAAAATGTACAGTGCTTAAAATAACAATGGAAAATTTTATAATCAAATATGTTTTTACTTGATTTTACAATGTTATAATGCACATTTTTAAAATAAAAATTTGCATATTTACATCACTTTTAAATACGCTTTTGGTTAATTTAAGCACATATGCATTGATTTTACAATGTTTTTTCCCTGAGTGTATATTGTAGGGTATTGGAGGGTGGGGCCGTGTGTAGAAGTCCACGAAAGTGGGGAAAGCTTCTGACCGCCATTCACCTGGGAATGGCCAGAGCGATTCTTTTGCATGCGGTTCAAGCAGCTCACTACTGCCGGTCGCTTGCGGCCAAATATCCTCTGGGTAGCCGCTAAACACCCGTTTAGCGGTGAGCTAATGTGAGAAGGCGACAACCTGGCTAGGCCACTCTGACATAATCGGTTTAAGGGCTAGCCGGAAGAGATTTCATCGGCAGCGTCTGTACACCATACTCCAATGAAATATAACAACAAGCCTCGGATAAATACACTCTCTATTGATGACGACCATGGCAAACGTTTGAAGGACAATGAATTGAGGGCATGAACCTGGAACGTCCGCTCCCTGAATGGGATTGGTGCAGATGCCCGGCTGGTTGATGTCCTCGTCAAAGCAAAATCTGACATCACCGCCATCCAAGAAATGCGTTGGACGAAGCAAGGAAGAAAGAAGATCAAAAATTGTGACATATATTAGAGTGGCCATGCGAATAAGCGCAGTTTCGGCGTCGGATTCGTGGTGGGAGAGAGACTTTGTCGCCAAGTGCTGGCGTTCACGCCTGTGGACGAGTGTCTCGCCGCTATTCGAATAAAAGCAAAATTTTTTAATATATCATCATCTGCGCCCATGCGCCGACAGAGGAGAAAGACGATGAGGTGAAAGACACTTTTTATGAGCAATTAGAACGCACATACGAGCGCTGCCCCGTCATGATATAAAAGTCGTGCTTGGCGACTTTAACGCCAGGGTGGGCAAAGAAGGTGTTTTTGGCCCTACAGTCGGAAAGTTCAGCCTACACAATGAAACTTCTCCTAACGGACTGAGGCGATTGACTTTGCCGGTGCTCGAAACATGGTCATATCAAGCACGAGGTTCATGCATAAAAAGATACATCAAGGT
This sequence comes from Eurosta solidaginis, assembly GCF_040869045.1. NCBI lineage: Eukaryota > Metazoa > Arthropoda > Insecta > Diptera > Tephritidae > Eurosta > Eurosta solidaginis. Next base: position 200,761,838 of record NC_090323.1, on the reverse strand, counting down.
ACATGGCTGTCTCCTGATCGAAATACTCGCAATCAGATCGATCACGTTGTGATAGACGGACGGCATGCCTCCAGTGTTTTAGATGTGTGAACGATCCGAGGACCTAACATCGATTCGGACCATTATCTCATTGCAGCCAAAATACGCACCCGCCTCAACGCGGCTAAAAACAAGGAACAAGAAACACAAGGAAAGCTATACGTCGAAAAGCTTCAATCACAACAGACTGCCAATGATTTCGCAACTCGACTCTCACACCAGCTCTCTGAGGGCACAACTCATCCTGAAGGAATACAGGAGCAGTGGGAGCATATCTCCAAAGCACTTCATACTGCCGCCGAGGAAAAATTGGTTACCGGCGGCCACGAAAAAACAACTGGTATGATGAAGAATGCCGCGTTGCAACCGAAAGAAAAGACGCTGCCTACAGGGCTACGTTAAAAGCGAGCGCGACAAGAGGAGTGTGTGAACGCTATCGTGAGTTGAAAAGGGAAGCGAGACGCCTTTTCAGGAAGAAAAAAGCAGAAGCAGAAAGGCGTGAGTGCGAGGAGCTTGAGCTGCTAGCCACCAGGAATAACGCCCGAAAATTCTACCAAAAAATACGGCGACAGACGGAAGGTTTTAAGACCGGGGCAAACTCCTGTAGGAATGAAAACGGCGACCTTGTAACTGATGTCCAGAGAGTGCTTAGATTATGGAGGGAACACTTCTCTGCTCTCCTAAATGGAGGCAGCAATTCACCGCGCAGAGATGAAGCACCCGATCCCGCAATCGATGATGATGGAATATATGTCCCCCCGCCCGATTATGACGAAGTTAGAATAGCAATAACCAGATTGAAAAACAACAAGGCCGGGGGCGCTGATGGATTGCCTGCGGAGCTATTCAAGTTCGGCGGCGAGGAGTTGGTAAGGCGCATGCAGCAGCTTCTTAGCAAAATATGGGCGGACGAAAGCATGCCCGATGGTTGGAATCTAAGTGTTCTTTGCCCAGTCCACAAGAAGGGGGATACTGCAAAATGCACCAACTATCGTGGAATCAGCCTTCTTAATATCGCATATAAGGTCCTTTCAAGTGTATTGTGCGAAAGATTGAAGCCCACCGTGAACCGGCTGATTGGACCTTATCAGTGCGGCTTCAGACCTGGTAAATCTACCATCGACCAGATTTTCACAATGCGCCAAATCTTGGAAAAAACCCGTGAAAAGAGAATCGACACACATCACCTCTTCGTCGACTTTAAAGCCGCCTTCGACAGCACGAAAAGGAGCTGCCTATATGCCGCTATGTCTGAATTTGGTTTCCCCGCAAAACATATACGGCTGTGCAAAATGACGTTGAGCAACACCATTAGCTCAGTCAGAATTGGGAAGGACCTCTCCGAGCCGTTCGAAACTAAACGAGGTTTCAGACAGGGTGACCCCCTATCGTGCGATTTCTTTAATTTGATGCTATAGAAAATTATACTAGCTGCAGAACTTAACCGCACTGGAACAATATACTATAAAAGCGTGCAATTACTGGCATATGCTGATGACATTGATATCATCGGCCTAAACACCCGCGCTGTTAGTTCTGCTTACTCCAAGCTGGAAAAAGAAGCGGTAAAGATGGGTTTGATGGTGAATGAGGACAAAACGAAGTACCTGCTGTCATCGAGCAAAGAGTCAGCGCATATGCGCCTTGGCAACCACGCTACTGTTGGCAGCCATAATTTCGAAATAGTAAAAGACTTCGTTTATTTGGGAACCAGCATCAACACTAGCAACAACATCAGCACTGAAATCAAGCGAAGAATCAATCTTGCCAATAAATGCTACTTTGGACTAGGTAGGCAATTGAAAAGTTAAGTCCTCTCTCGGCGAACGAAAATCATACTCTACAAGTCACTTATCGTAACCGTCCTGCTATATGGGGCAGAAGCATGGACCATGACAACAGCAGATGAAGCGGCTTTGGGAGTGTTCGAGAGAAAAGTTCTTCGAAAGATTTATGGACCTCTACGCGTTGGCGATGGCGAGTACCGAAGAAGATTTAATGATGAGCTGTACGAGCTATACGCAGACATCAACATAGTCCAGCGAATTAAAACGCAGCGGCTGCGCTGGCTAGGCCATGTTATGCGAATGAAAGATGATGCTCCGGCCAAGAAAGTGTTTCTATCGGAACCCGCCTATGGAAGCAGAGGTAGAGGGCGGCCACCACTCCGTTGGAAGGACCAGGTGGAAAACGATTTAAACTCCCTTGGTGTGACCAATTGGCGCCGGTTGGCGGAGCGAAGGAGCGACTGGCGCGCCTTGTTGCACGGCCATAACCGTTTAGACGGTTAAGCGCCAATTAAGTAAGTAAGTAAGTATATTGTAGTTTTATTAGTATCGGTTTTATAACAAACTGATGAGTCATCGATAACACGCCAATAAAAAAATTGGTAACACACCTATAAGAAATCGACAAATTTTCGATATTAAGTCGATAACTTTTTGATAACAAATCGATAACCCGCCGCAAAAAATTGGTAACACTCAGATATGAAATTGATACATTTTTTGTATCAAACCGATAAATTTTTGATAACATATCGATAACCATTTTGATAATAAATCAATGACCTTTTGATAAGAAACGATACATTTTCAATACCAAATCGATATCTTTTTAATAGGTGTTTCATAACAAACTGATGAGTGGTCGACAATAAGTCGCTGACACGCCGATAAAAAATTGGTCACACTAGGAAATCGATAAATTTTCGAAAACAAAGTGATAACTCTTTGAAGACAAATATAAAGTTTTTCGATAACTAATCGCCAAAACAGTGCTCACAAATTAGTAACACAACGATAAGAAATCCTAACTTTTGGATTTCGGAATCCGTATTTTTTTGATAGTGATAGAAAATCGATCATATTTTGTTTTTTTTTTTAATCGATAGATAACCGATAACTTTTCTATAATGAGTTGATAAATCTTTGATAACAAATGGATAACTTTTACTGAAATATCGATAATTTTGCGATAAATAATCGATAACAAGAACATGGAACAGTACTCCTCGATTATTTTAAAATAACACATCGACAGATGTTTAACTAAATTTGTTACTTTCTGATTACAAATCAACTACTCTTCGGAAACAAGTCTTAAACTATTTGATAATATATCGATAACTTGTTGATAAATAATCTATAATTGTAAGATAATTAATCGATAAAAATAGCTAACTCGTCAACGGAAAGTCGAGCACTCTCTCGCATACCTATAACAAACCCATAAAACATCGATAAAGAATTTTTAACAAGCCCACAACCCATCGACAACAAACTCATCGATAATGTACTGCGAACACTTCGATAACAAATTGATAACACAGTTTCGGTTCTATATTATTTATTTTTATTCGGATTTTTCTGCATTTGGCTCTTTATATTCCTTTAACCCCATTCTTGCTCTATCCATCTTGGTTTCTCTTCTTTTTCTTCCAATTTTCCAAAGTCGTTCTTTCCTCTCACTTTTGAAATTTCCTTCTCCCTAATTTACATGCTCTTTATTCTGTCTTTTTTCTTTTTCTGGATTTTGCACTCCTTCTTAACATTCCTCTTCTTCCTGCTTCTTTTACTATCCATTTCTTGTCTACTTTACTTCATCTTTCTTTCAGGCTTTCCCACTCACTTCCTTCGCTATCCGCTTCCTGCCATTCTTTCTCACACTTTCACTTTGCCTCGCTTGTTCATTACCTCACTCTCGTCTTTTGGTTTCCCACTTTACTCCTGTATCCTTCCCATTTGAATATCCTTTGTCTGTTTTTCCTAACCTATTATGTTAGACTGACAAAGATGCTTACGTCTCTAAAGAGAGAGGACTTTAGCCTAACGATGGGCATAAGAACTTGACACTGCCTTCTCGCGGAACATGTGTATAAGTTAGATCTCATCAGTAAAAGCAGATGTAGGAAGTGCCAGCTGCACGAAGAAACGGTTAAGCACGTTCTGTGTTCGTGTCCTGCGCTTGCTAGGTCAAGGTTTCAGCTAGTAGGAGCGACAGAGTTGCCAGATCGTGATGCAGCAATTAAGCTAGGTCCTAAAAAACGTCTAATATTTGCCCAGAGGACGGAGTTATTCTATAACATAAGTCCTGGCACCTGATTGAACTTCTTCTGTTTGGTCATCAAACAAACTCTGGTAATACTATTGACACATTCAGTCTTTGTGAGGTCTTTATTGGCCGGCCAGTTCAATCTAACCTTACCTCCTTGTAGCTCTTTCCCTTTTCCCATTTCTCCTGCATCTACCTTCTTGCTTCGATTTTTCTGCCAACCTCATTTTCACCTTCCTCTCCCGCACTCACTACTTCACCTCATTTCACTTCCTTCACCTTTTTCTCTACCACCCACTAACTCATCTCTTCTTCAATCCCTTTTTTTCTCGTTTCTCTTCCTATTCCTTTCCTTTCCTTCCCTTCCCCTTTTCTTCCTTTCCCTTTTTTCAAATGTGCATACGCTTAACACGCTTGCATTAATCAGCCCAATTCTAAACAAAAATTCCATGCAAGTATTTTCCCTGCTCCCATTCCTCGTATTCGAAATAAAAATTCCGTGTGAGTTTTTTCACTTCTCCCTTTCCTCCTATTCTGAACAATGTTCGAAAAAGCGGAAACCGGTTATGGGAGAAAAGTAGGTATTATGAATGTGAGTGAGAGGGAGATTTCTCTACCATTTCTTAGGAGTTTTTTCACTTGTGAAATTAAAGGGATGCATCCAAATAGTTAAAGTAAATTGGTTCTTTTAAGAAAGAACACTTATTTGTACAAACTTGTGCTAAAATATGTACATTCTTCCACAATATTCTTTATTTTAAGTCGAAAAGTATATCATAAGCAACGGAAGAGCTCTTGGTATATTTGATGCAGCCATCCAGAAATTGCGCAAGGATTTTTTAAGAAGGCTTAAATAGATTTTGGCATATGACGAAAGACGAATTCAACTCGACTTGGCCGCCACAAAATTGCTTTGCTGAATGGAAGCAGGCAACTCTGGCGGATTTGTGTTATCTTCTTCTTCTTATGCTCCTCTGTTGATGTTGCTGTGACACCAATTCATACTCATTTCAGTGAATACCACATGAAATGCAATACTGTGCATTGTTTATATTTTATTTCTTAATTTCAAACGAGTTCGCAACAATAATTACACTTTTCAATGTTTTAAACAAAATACGAAATGCGCAACGAAAATTCGAAACTCCTATTCCTCAATTATTGTTCTCCCTAGGAGAATAGAATTGGAGGCATTTTTCCGCGGGAATAAAAAAATCGGCGAGAACAAAATTCCGAGGGAATATTTAGAATTGGGCCGAATAATAAAAAAATGTTACGTATACGCACCGGTACCCGTCGTTTTAGGTGGTACGTACATATCTGTTTGCGTGTAGTCGGTCTATTTTTTGTCCAAGTACTATTTATACTCAGTTGAGCAGAGCTCACAGAGTATATTAAGTTTGATTGGATAACGGTTGGTTGTACATATATAAAGGAATCGAGATAGATATAGACTTCCATATATCAAAATAATCAGGATCGAAAAAAAATTTGATTGAGCCATGTCCGTCCGTCCGTCCGTCCGTCCGTCCGTTAACACGATAACTTGAGTAAATTTTGAGGTATCTTGATGAAGGTTGGTATGTAGGTTCCTGAGCACTCATCTCAGATCGCTATTTAAAATGAACGATATCGGACTATAACCACGCCCACTTTTTCGATATCGAAAATTTCGAAAAACCGAAAAAGTGCGATAATTCATTACAAAAGACCGATAAAGCGACGAAACTTGGTAGATGAGTTGAACTTATGACGCAAAATAGAAAATTAGTAAAATTTTGGACAATGGGCGTGGCACCGCCCACTTTTAAAAGAAGGTAATTTAAAATTTTTGCAAGCTGTAATTTGGCAGTCGTTGAAGATATCATGATGAAATTTGGCAGGAACGTTACTCTTATTACTATATGTACGCTTAATAAAAATTAGCAAAATCGGAGAAGGACCACGCCCACTTTTAAAAAAAAATTTTTTTAAAAGTAAAATTTTAACAAAAAATTTAATATCTTTACAGTATATAAGTAAATTATGTCAAGATTCAACTCCAGTAATGATATGGTGCAACAAAATACAAAAATAAAAGAAAATTTAAAAATGGGCGTGGCTCCGCCCTTTTTCATTTAATTTGTCTAGGATACTTTTAACGCCATAAGTCGAACAAAAATTGACCAATCCTTTTGAAATTTGGTAGGGGCATAGATTTTATGGCGGTAACTGTTTTCTATGAAAATGGGCGAAATCGGTTGATGCCACGCCCAGTTTTTATACACAGTCTTCCGTCTGTCCTTCCGCATGGCCGTTAACACGATAACTTGAGCAAAAATCGATATATCTTTACTAAACTCAGTTCACGTACTTATCTGAACTCACTTTATCTTGGTATGAAAAACGAACGAAATCCGACTATGACCACGCCCACTTTTTCCATATCGAAAATTACGAAAAATGAAAAAAATGCCATAATTCTATACCAAATACGAAAAAAGGGATGAAATATGGTAAGGTAATTGGATTGTTTTATTGACGCGAAATATAACTTTAGAAAAAACTTTATAAAATGATTGTGACACCTACCATATTAAGTAGAAGAAAATGAAAAGTTCTGCAGGGCGAAATAAAAAACCCTTAAAATCTTGGCAGGTATTACATATATAAATAAATTAGCGGTATCCAACAGATAATGTTCTGGGTCACCCTGGTCCACACTTTGGTCGATATCTGGAAAACGCCTTCACATATACAACTACCACCACTCCCTTTTAAAACTCTCATTAATACCTTTAATTTGATACCCATATCGTACAAACTCATTCTAGAGTCACCCCTGGTCCACCTTTATGGCGATATTTCGAAAAGGCGAACACCTATAGAACGAACGCCCACTCCCTTTTAAAAATACTCATTAACAGCTTTCATTTGATACCCATATCGTACAAACAAAGTCTAGAGTCACCCCTGGTCAAGAAAGGCCCACTCCCTCTTAAAATACTCATTAACTCCTTTCGTTTGATACCCATATTGCACAAACGAATTCTAGGGTCACCCCTGGTCCACCTTTATGGCGATATCTCGAAACGGCGTCCACCTATGGAACTAAGGATTACTCCCTTTTAAAATACTCATTAACGCCTTTCATTTGATACCCATATCGTACAAACGCATTCTAGAGTCACACCTGGTCCATCTTTATGGCGATATCTCGAAAAGGCGTCCACCTATAGAACTAAGGCCCACTCCCTCTTAAAATACTCATTAACTCCTTTCGTTTGATACCCATATTGCACAAACGAATTCTAGAGTCACCCCTGGTCCACCTTTATGGCGATATCTCGAAAAGGGGTCCACCTATAGAACTAAGCCCCACGCCCTTTTAAAATAATCATTAACACCTTTCATTTGATACCCATATCATACAAACAAATTCTAAAGTCACCCCTGGTCCACCTTTATGGCGATATCTCGAAAAGGCGAACACCTATAAAACGAAGGCCCACTTCCTTTTAAAAATACTCATTAACACCTTTCATTTGATACCCATATCGTACAAACAAAGTCTAGAGTCACCCCTGGTCCACCTTTATTGCGATACCTCGAAAATGCGTCCACCTATAGAACTAAGGCCCACTCCCTCTTAAAATACTCATTAACTCCTTTCGTTTGATACCCATATTGCACAAACGAATTCTAGAGTCACCCCTGGCCCACCTTTATGGCGATATCTCGAAACGGCGTCCACCTATAGAACTAAGGCCCACTCCCTTTTAAAATACTCATTAACACCTTTCGTTTGATGCCCATATTGTGCAAACAAATTCTAGGGTCACCCCTGGTCCACCTTTATGGCGATATCTCGAAACGGCGTCCACCTATGGAACTAAGGATTACTCCCTTTTAAAATGCACATTAACACCTTTCATTTGATACCCATATCGTACAAACGCATTCTAGAGTCACCCCTGGTCCATCTTTACGGCGATATCTCGAAAAGGCGTCCATCTATAGTACTTAGGTCCACGCCCTTTTAAAATAATCATTAACACCTTTCATTTGATACCCATATCATACAAACAAATTCTAAAGTCACCCCTGGTCCACCTTTATGGCGATATCTCGAAAAGGGGTCCACCTATGGAACTAAGGATTACTCCCTTTTAAAATACTCATTAACGCCTTTCATTTGATACCCATATCGTACAAACGCATTCTAGAGTCACCCCTGGTCCATCTTTACGGCGATATCTCGAAACGGCGTCCACCTATGGAACTAAGGATTACTCCCTTTTAAAATACTCATTAACGCCTTTCATTTGATACCCATATCGTACAAACGCATTCTAGAGTCACCCCTGGTCCATCTTTACGGCGATATCTCGAAAAGGCGTCCATCTATAGTACTTAGGTCCACGCCCTTTTAAAATGCACATTAACACCTTTCATTTGATACCCATATCGTACAAACGCATTCTAGAGTCAACCCTGATCCACCTTTATGGCTATATCCCTAAAGCGTCCACCTATAGAACTAAGCCCCACGCCCTTTTAAAATACTCATTAACACCTTTCGGTTGATACACATGTCATACAAACACATTCCAGGGTTTCCCTCGGTTCATTTTCCTACATGGTTATTTTCCCTTATGTTGTCACCATAGCTCTCAACTGAGTATGTAATGTTCGGTTACACCCGAACTTAACCTTCCTTACTTGTTTTAAATACTTTCGGTTTTTACACTGGTGTATTTTTATAATTGTCTATTAAGTATGTTCAGAACTTATTGCAACCGCCTATCTTAAATATTGTGCGCTAATTTTGCAGTCTTGACTTACTTTCCTCTAATTTATCAACAAAGCAGCTTTTTATGTAAATAAAGCGAAGCTTTTAATATATTACTACGTCGTGCCTCATAATCAACAAAATAATAAACTAAGTATTACAAATTATTCTTTCAATTTAGTTTCGCGAAATTGAAAGTGGACCTGCCTACTTTTGTTCACTTCAATTTTATACAAACCCAGTTCACGTCTACACCCATTATCATCAATTTCTCTTCTACACGTTCAAATGCACTCAAGCATAAAGTATTTGTCGTTATTTTACCATTTTCATTAAGCCTTGAGTCAATCAATTCGAGCACTTAACCCAATTTCTTTGTACTCCATCTATGTGATTACAGTCTTTGTATAAATTTAGTGCTTATATTTGTATTAGCCCACTGATTTGAAGCAATTATTTCCTGTCTCTTTGTTTAATGTAGGTACGAGTTTTAGCTCTGCAGCATTTACTTCTATGTATAAGCGAACTTGGTTTGATATGAAAGCAAGTTGTAGCACTGAAACTTTTTTCTTCATTAATCAAAGGCAGTACAATGAGAGGAACAACATCTATGCAATACATTTACAACAACAACAACAAGATCAGCCAGCTGGAGCAGTATGGGGTGAAACCAACTAACCATTGCAATTTGAGTTCCGTAGATTAATGGCGACGACAGAGGGTGTGGCCATATTTAATTGCATCAATCGTTGCTTTTATTTATATAATTAAGAATGTACAAGAAGTTACTGTGCACTTTGAACATATCAATGTTAAATAAAAGTTGATAAACTTTAATAAAAACGTAAAAGAGGGTGGTCAGTTTGATGAGCAACTTCAAATCACAAGTTTCGTAATATTAAAGTATAACAATCTGACACGATATACGAGGAGATTAATGCCGTACTTCGCTTTGACGATTTGACAGTTTCATAAGTGACTGCTGGTAAATTTTTTTTAAATGTTGTAAAACCTACATATTTTTCGCTGGCCCCAAATGGCATCATAGTCAGATTAATTTTTTGCTGAGATTCTATTTCTGGCAGAAATACACTCGGAGAATTTTCCAAACCATAGTCGAGGAGCTACCCCTTTTAGTAAAATTTGGTCAGGCTGCCGTCAACGAATCAACAAAAATCGATCATTCTAAACCATATGAAGCAGTAGGCTCAGACGGCATAGCCTTGCCGATGCTTGAAAAACTTATCAAAGAGGGAATTAAATATCTAGCGCATGTCTTAAACCTATCCTTGTCCACCTTACACTGTCCAACACGCAGATAAGTTGCGGACTGAATCAAAAACCCCACCACAGTTAAGTTCTCGAAGCGCTAGACCATGATTTGCTGATTCGTAGACGGCAAAAAAAATTTAGCCAAAATTTTAAACCATTCATGAATTTTTTTCATTTTATTCGGCTTAAATTTTAAGTTTAGTCTGAAGTTTTATATAACTTTAAAACCAAACCAAAAAGTTTAAAAAATTTTAAAATTTTAACTTCGCGCATTCAAAACGAAACCAAAATCGAAACGTTAAAAATTTCATCAGGTCATCTGCAGAGAGGAGCACTCTCAGCCACTTCTTCTATGGGAGATTAAACATCACCGGTGACGTGCGATAGTTCGATTGCACAAAATTATGTTAAACTTCGTGGCTCCTTAAATAACTTAAGCTTTTTGGAAAGTCCCGAACAGAACATATATAAAGGCTCTTTCAAGCGTAGAATGGTCGCCAGCGAAAATTGTTTGTGGTACCGTAGGCATATATGGTATGGTCTTCCCTGAGCAACTGCAGAGCACACTGTCTACCCGCTTCGCAAACTCAACTTGCATCTACTAATCAGAAGGTGTCAAGATGGCATGCGTACTCTGCAAGACAATTTAATAAGAAGTTGAGACGTATTCATATACTCGAACAACCAAGAACGCTCCTGTGGCTCTAATTACCAAATTCATCTTCAAAGGTAGTCAGAGACCATAAAAGAACACTACGTTTAGCAGCACTATTCCGAACCTATGACTCTTATCTCTGTTCCTGGTCTCACGAGTATTGATGGCAACGGGAAAGCAAATGAACTAGTCGAGGCGGTCATATCGGTATATAACCCTAAGGCTTTCAAAGTGCATCACACACTCACAGTATTTTAAAGGGCATACTTTCCAAGTACGTGACGATTGCCATGCGAAATTGGTACTCTTCGGATACCTCAAGACTACCTGACAAACACGACCCGATTTTGTCAATAAGAGAACTAAGATCTAATTAAGTATATCTTGGCGATAAATTTTCAGAAGTTACATGGGCCCGGTTCCGGGTGGCTCAACAGTCAAGTAAACTAGACTTAAAATTTGCACTATAATCGAAAGGAGAACAGTTTGCATTGACCTGGTCTTACAATAGGCATGCTTCGATGCCGACAGCAACCCACGAAGATTACTGTCCCGTACGTACCGATGAATGAGATGCTCCATCATTTGAAGGAGAAACGACGAAAGACCGTTTCGTCTTAGATATGACTGGAGTTCGCGTAGAACCGAAAATTACCTGCGCGGCCAAGACATCAGGATAACGATAGGCTAACAGAAGCTTTACGACTACCACCACTAACTCCTTTAAGTGCCATCATGTGCAATTTTGGACTAAGTATGCGTTAGAAATATTTTCCCTTGCTTACGTAAATGAGTAGTTTTTCAAAATATAAAATAAATGTTTGAGTTCTGAAAACCGAAATAACGTTAATTCCTTTACGTAGCTATTTAAGGTCGAACCTAATGTATTTCTATGTTGCTGTTAACATTTCAAATTGTTTGACAAGCTTTAACCTGAAAGTGTAAACTTTTACTGCTCGTTGCACTTACTTTTACAAATTTGACTACTTACCTCAATTTGTTCCTGTTCATTGAACGATTTTCGTTATAAAATGTTTTGTCATATTGACTTGCTTAATTGAATGGACATTGATTAAAGTTCTGGCAAAATTTTATAACTCGGAAGCATAGAAACTCAACTAGCTCAAAACCGCCGCCCTAACTACGTTACATGACGACAGTTCGTTCCTTGCTTAAAATTGGTGCGTCCACATGAATTTATCGCGAGGTAAAACATGTGATTTGCCCAAGAGACTGAAGAGCATGACTCTCTAACTCTGGTGTTCTGTATATATTTTAAACACGTTTCAAATTTTTCAAATGCAAATGTGAGTTACATGAGACTGACCCTTAGCTGGACACCTGCATTACACATTGTGTACTTTAAACAAGTAAGCCAGGCTAAGTTCGGATGTAACTGAACAGTACATACTCAGCTGCCAATTTATAGCTTGCAAAACTTTTAACTTTAACCATTGTCCAAAATTTTATTAATTTTCTATTCTGCGTCATAAGGTCAACCCACCTACCAAGTTTCATCGCTTTATCCGTCTTTGGTAATGAACTATCGCACTTTCTCGCTTTTTGGAAATTTTCGATTTAAATAAAAAAAATATAAAAAAAAAATCGGCCCACTCCGGGATTAGTGGGGATGATTGCAGAATTGATTGAAGTTTTTTGTGAGAAAAAAAATGGCGAAATTCGAAAAACTGAAAAATTAAAAAAAAAAAACTTTAAATATTTTTTTGTATTTTTTCCGAAAAGTACATTTAAAAACAAACTAAAAAAAAAAAACAGATCCCAAACGGTCAATTTTTGAAAAACTTATAGCATTTTGAAAACAAAAACAGTGTTTTTTTTTGAAATTCATAACTTTTTTTGAGTTGGATGAAAAAATTTGAAAACATTCTGAAAAACGTCTTTCGTAAGCTAGAAAAAGAAGAAAAACTTTCAGTCAATTCTAAAGGGGTCGGGTTCAAAATTGGTCGAAATGGGATGGAATACCCCATATATAAAAAGAAGTTTACATTTTGATTGTCACTCCATAACTCGAGAACGGATAGAAAGATTGCCCTGAAATTTTTAGGATAACTTAATAGGAACCCGGAGAGTGGTTGTGAAAAAACTTTTTTTTCGGGAAATGGACCAGGGACCGATTTATTCTAAACTGTCGTATTTATGGCTCGATTTGCCTGAAATTTGGTATGTAGGTAGCGTTATATCTAGAATAAAATTTCGGATAATTTTTCTTCCGGGAAGTGGAACAGGATACATATTGGTAACTAGGGTCTCGAGAAATAGGACAAAAAGTGGACCCGGGCGCCCCTAGAATGTGTTTATACAATATGGATATCAAATGAAAGCTGCTGATGAGTGCTTTAGTACAGGGCAGTTTTCATACCTATTGGTGACTAGGGTCCCGAGATATAGGCCAAAACGTGGACCCGGGCACCCCTAGAATATGTTTATACAATATGGATTTCCAATGAAAGCTGTTGATGAGTGCTTTAGTACAGGGTAGTTTTCATACCTATCGGTGACTAGGGTCTCGAGATATAGGCCAAAACGTGGACCCGGGCACCCCAGAATGTGTGTGTATTTTGGATATCAAATGAAAGCTGTTGCTGAGAGCTTTTAAGTAATTTTCATTGTGATATTCGATTTAGTCGCATGAACCTGGCAAAACTGATAAATATGCATGCGAAGCCGAAATAAAGACATGAATTAATAATACCTACATACCTATTTACATACGTCCTATTCGATTTGACTGAATTTGGTATATAAATTTGCCTATATTAGTATTTCCGATGCTTTTTTCCGGGAAGTAGACCAAAGACGGACTGGGACTGGGATTAGGACTGGAACTGAGACTGAGACTCGCAGTGGGACTGGGACTGAGACTCGGAATGGGACTGGAACAAAATAAATACCACCCTCTGGAACTGGCAATAAGATATGAAGAAGAATGAGAAAAACTTGAGAGAAAAGAAAAGAGATAAGGAGACTGAGAAAGAAATAGAATGAGTTGAAGATGGAGATAGATGAAGCGAAAAATACGTAGGGAGGAGTGAATACAAAGATTAGGAAAAAGCGTAGAGGGGCGAGGGAGAGTTAGACGGAAAAAGCTTATTAAAATGTATGCAGATATACAAATTTAGAGCAGAACAACGTCTGCCGGGTCTGCTAGTTAAGTATAAAGTTTTATTTGTTTTAAAAAAATTTAGCTTGAAAAAAGTTTAATTTGAATCAAAAAAAGTAGAATTTTTCCTGAAGATGCTGTGTAACAAAAAAAATACTTCGATTCTTTGAGAATCTAATAGGATTATTTGTTTTGAAATCTGGAAAATTGTGAGACATTTTTCAATTTTTTTTAATAATTTCAAAATAGACTAAGTAGCTGGCGCCGATTCTTATTTTCCCGATCCCAACATATATGTAATACTCCTATATTGCTACAAAAGGCTAAGTACATTCATTCCCAAACATCAGAGAGCGGATATATTGCTGTTTAAACGTTTTGTTTTTGTATTCAATAATCGAATGTACCTAAATTTAAATTTTTTCTTGTCATACTTATGCTGCTACAATCACAAAAATTGTATAGGCTGTCTTATTTTGATTTCGAATTCAAAACATTTTCTATTAGCAATATAGGAATATTACATATATAGCTCTCAAATTGACGAGTTGAATTACGAAGCTAGTGTCAAAATGTAAATAGGCAATTAAACATGAATTACGAAATAAAAAAAAAATTATTTGATTTGAAAAGTTTGATTTGATTTAAAAAAATTTCATTTACCTGAATATATTTTACAACAAAAAAAAAGTACTTTGCATTTATTCATAAACGGTTTTCTCATGGGATTATTGTTTAAAGTTATGGTATGTTTCTTATTGGTATCAAACGACAGCAATAACATGTAAAGGTGTATAAGTTCGGGTGTAACCATTATATACTCAGCGTGAGTTTCAATTGAATACTTCATCTCAGATAAGTTACTTTTTCGAATTTGTTTGCAAGGGATATATTTTTTTTTAGGCTCTAGAAATATTGTGTAATACTTAATGGGATGGGGGCGTAGCAACGCCCATAAAAAAAAATCTATCAGATTCATCTTACAATAAATCTCGGTACGTGAAATATCATTGATACAAACTTATTATTCGCTAAGATATAGCTTATTATTCTAGTCTACGACACTTTAAAACATCTTTTATATAAAAGTAGGCAGTAGGTCCATTTTTACTAGAAATATTTCCTGCTATAAGGAAAGTATGTATTCTCAATTTTATTATGATGTTTCTTCGTGTTATGGCTCTCGAAACATATGAAATTCTTAATTAAAGCAAAGGGAGAGTTCCACGCCCATTTTCAAAAGTACTAATATTTTCTAACTTTCTGTTAAAATTCCATTTAGAAAGTAAAACACTATTGATATTAAGCGCCTTTCGCAAAGGTATTGTTTATTATATTCGCCTCGCTCAGCATTACATCAGAGTAATCCATAGAGTACTCCAGTATGACACAAATGGACCACATGATCCAATGATTTTTGCAGGGATCTATATATGCCAAACTATTAATACAAATTATGAAAAATTATAAATCCAACTAATGCGCGAAGTCTCTAGTTCACATATGTCGTCCCAATTTCAGAGCTAGTTTGATTAAATGTTTGAGTGAAAACTTGATTTCGATACGAATCGTAACACACGATACGGGCCCAGTTGTTTGCATACACGAAGCTTGTATGCTACATATATGCGTGAAGAGGTATGTAAAACTCAAATCTTTTGAGTTGAAAGCATATTCATTCACACATAAAGTTTGCGTGCTGTATTAGTGAAAAAGTATCAGCAATTCATGAGCACTCATGTAGAAAATGCTTAAAGCATGCTTGCGACATGCATGTTGTATCAATGAAATAGTATGTTTGTAGAAATAAATTTTCTTAATTCCACTCCACTTATAAATTTGAAAGCTCCTTGATTTTTATACTCAGTTGAGCAGAGCTCACAGAGTATATTAAGTTTGATTGGATAACGGTTGGTTGTACAGGTATAAAGGAATCGAGATAGGTATAGACTTCCATATATCAAAATCATCAGGATAGAAAAAAAATTTGATTGAGCCATGTCCGTCCGTCCGTCCGTTAACACGATAACTTGAGTAAATTTTGATGTACCTTGATGAAATTTGGCACGTATGTTCCTGAGCACTCATCTCAGATCGCTATTTAAAATGAACGTTATCGGAGTATAACCACGCCCACTTTTTCGATATCGAAAATTTCGAAAAACCGAAAAATAATTCATTACCAAAGACAGATAAAGCGATGAAATTTGGTAGGTGAGTTTAACTTATGACGC
This sequence comes from Eurosta solidaginis, assembly GCF_040869045.1. NCBI lineage: Eukaryota > Metazoa > Arthropoda > Insecta > Diptera > Tephritidae > Eurosta > Eurosta solidaginis. The sequence goes on along the minus strand of NC_090323.1, from coordinate 200,745,693 downwards.
GAAATAGAAAATTAGTAAAATTTTGGACAATGGGCGTGGCACCGCCCACTTTTAAAAGAAGGTAATTTAAAATTTTGCAAGCTGTAATTTAGCAGTCGTTGAAGATATCATGATGAAATTTGGCAGGACCATTACTCCTATTACTATATGTACGCTTAATAAAAATTAGCAACATCGGAGAAGGACCACGCCCACTTAAAAAAAAATATTTAAAAAATTTAATATCTTTACAGTATATAAGTAAATTATGTCAACATTCAACTCCAGTAATGATATGGTGCAACAAAATACAAAAATAAAAGAAAATTTCAAAACGGGCGTGGCTCCGCCCTTTTTCATTTACTTTGTCTAGGATACTTTTAATGGTATAAGTCGAACACAAATTTACCAATCCTTTTGAAATTTTGTAGGGGCATAGATTTTATGACGTTAACTGTCTTCTGTGAAAATGGGCGAAATCGGTTGAAGCCACGCCCAGTTTTATACACAGTCGTCCGTCTGTCCTTCCGTTCGGCCGTGAACAGGATAACTTGAGCAAAAATCGACATATCTTTACTGAACTTAGTTCACGTAATTATCTGAACTCACTTCATTTTGGTATAAAATATGAACGAAATCCGACTATGACCAAAAGGCGTCCACCTGTAGAACTAAGCCCCACGCCCTTTTAAAATACTCATTAACACCTTTCATTTGATACCCATATTGTACAAACGCATTCTAGAGTCACGCCTGGTCCACCTTTATGGCGATATCTCGAAAAGGCGACCACTTATACAACTACCACCACTCCCTTTTAAAACACTCATTAATACCTTTAATTTTATAACCATATCGTACAAATACATTCGAGAGTCACCCCTGGTCCACCTTTACGGCGATATTTCGAAACGGCTTCCACCTATAGAACTAAGGCCCACTCCCTTTTAAAATACTCATTAACACCTTTCGTTTGATACCCATATTGTACAAACGCATTCTAGAGTCACCCCTGCTCCACCTTTATGGCGATATCTCGAAAAGGCGACCACCTTTACAACTACCACCACTCCCTTTTAAAACCCTCATTAATACCTTTAATTTTATACCCATATTGTACAAATACATTCTAGAGTCAGCCCTGGTCCACCTTTATGGCGATATTTCGAAACGGCTTCCACCTATAGAACTAAGGCCCACCCCCTTTCAAAATACTCATTAACACCTTTCTTTTGATACCCATATTATACAAACGCATTCTAGAGTCACCCCTGGTCCACCTTTATGGCGATATCTCGAAACGGCGTCCACCTATGGAACTAAGGCCCACGCCCTTTTAAAATACTCATTAACACCTTTCATTTGATACCCATATCGTACAAACAAATTCTAGAGTCACCCCTGGTCCAGCTTTATGGCGATATCTCGAAAAGGCGTCCACCTATGGAACTATGGCCCCCTCCCTCATAAAATACTCTTTAGTGCCTTTCATTTGATAGACATGTCATACAAACACGTTCCAGGGTTTCCCTCGGTTCATTTTCCTACATGGTTATTTTCCCTTATGTTGTCACCATAGCTCTCAACTGAGTATGTAATGTTCGGTTACACCCGAACTTAACCTTCTTTACTTGTTCTTTATCGTCTTAACAAATTTTTGTATTTGTTTTTATAAACTAAAATGTGTTCATGAAAGTATTCCATTCTCGGACATGACTAATTATTGAGAGAGGGCGCAACTTGAAATACATACATCGTCAATTGAACGAAACCACCAACCGTTTGATGGTTCGTCGTTATTGATGTTTTGTGAAGAGCTTTGTAAGGACGGTGGGACAAAACAAATCGATAAGATTTTTATACATAATAATTTCCCATACATACTATATGTATTTCAAATGTTGTGCCATCATGTTTGCTGCTGTTATGAATCATAATGTTAAGGTACGTTTTTATCGAGCGTCAATTATATCGGTTCCTCAAAGCGAAATAAGTGCTATTGCACATATAAATCATGCATATGGATGTGTGCATGCCATCGGGTGCTTTTGAATGCTTTCGGCATGAATATATGCTTCTGCATACAGAAGTAGCTCCAACACTGGTATAGAAATTAAAGTTCAGTTATACTGCCATGCCTACACAGTTCCAATTCATGTCTGAAATACTGATGTTGCATGCATGAATATGCGACTGAGTATCTTTGTAGCTATATGTCCGGAAAAACATTTTTTATTGCCCTGAATAAAATAAAAAAGCAAATAAAAAAACCATAAACAAGTTTCGCAAATTTTCCGGAAATATGCGCACATTAAAAACATTTATTTGAATCAGTCTTAATTTAATATTTTTGTATATTTATTTTGAATATTTAAGTTAACTCAAAATTAAATATATTCATTTTTTTTCTTCATTTCAGATTTCTCAGTTTTAAATTCTATTATGCTTTACAAACGAACTCGTGGCACTGAAAAAAGTTAAACAAGGACATGCATAAAAATGAAGAATTTAATCAAGTTAGTGGCTATTCACCGGAAACAATAAATTTTTTTTAATGCGTACAAATGCAAGAAATCACGAAAATTACAACAGCAAAAAAAATGGATTAGTTGAAATTGTGATTGGATTTGATTGAACAAATGAATGCAACTAAAACAATAAAAGAAACAAGGTGGAATTTTACTGCTTTTACGAGTATAGGACATGCCATATATTGCCTAATAAACTAGTGGAGCAGAATCTGGTATTTTGAAATTCGTTTGAATATTACTACCAATTGTACATAAATGAGTCATTCCATTTTAAACCGATAAAGGTAGCTTGTTTTGTTTTGTTTTGTAATTAGCTTAAAGGAAAAAACGCAAAGCTTGTGAAAGTCAATAAGCAATCATAGCCCCGAGATTTTTCGCAAAGAAGAAGGTTAGGTGTTTACTTATTTTCCTACACAAGACCTCCCGAGGTTTGTTTTACACTTCAGTATACTCTTCTTACCGTACTGTTTGAAATAACAGCTTTGTTAGACGTTTCACTGTCTTTCACGTTTCCTTCCACACATACACAGATTTTGGCATTGACAAAAATCTAATGAAAGTTCAGTGCTAGATAACCGGGAAGTGGGTCCCGGGGAGTGGGTCGAGCCCTCTTGGCTTGAGGACACATGTGATGAACACTCTGTTCCCTATTCCACCAATCACAGAGGATGAGCGGGTTATCTGTTATGACTATAGCGTGGACCTAATGAAATTCCTGGGGGAAAGTTAGGTTAGGTTGAAATGGGCGGTCAATAAAGGGGGGACAGTTAAACTAGCTCAAATTAGCTGCGCAGAGCTTTTGTTCTACATTTACAAAAACAGTTTCGAATCAGAATAAGAGATCTAGACATCTCATCATTGTAGATTTGGTTAGGTTGGGTTGAACTGGCCGATCCATGAGGACCTGGCATAGACTTGCAGAGTCCGTAGTGTTACTAGAAGTTTATTTTAACGACCAAACTGTAAAACCCTATCAAAAAACAGGACGTGTGTTATAAAATAGCTCCGCCCTCTTCGCAAATACCTGAAGCTTTTGGTGCTTCTAGAACTGACAGCCGTATCACTCCTAATAGCTTTAGTCTTAGCCTGGCAAGCGCAGGACACGAGCACAAAACGTCACGTACATCATCGTTGTAGCTCCACAAAATATATGAAATTAACTATGTACTAAACCCAATCTGTATCGATCATTGCCAACAGGGACATGCAAATCTTTAAACAAAAATATTTCTTGCGTCCGGCTTGGCTTTTTTACTTGTGTAGAAAGGTACGAAACGAAAAATTCATCCAAAGCTGGGAAGAACAATTTTGCAGATGTATTGTAGGAAAATGTGCCAAGGAACTAATTTCTGATGTGAGGATAAATTTAAGCTGCAACATAGTAAGGCGCATAGCAATACAAAATGGGGATGTTCTGTCTCTGCATTTATGGGTCGTTCGTAAACTTATTACTCCTATACTTTGAATGTGGAGGTTGTTAAACAGTGGGCTATGCTGATGACCTAGCAATCTTTGTCAGGTGGAAATACATACATATCTTGAGAAAGTAGTGGTTGGGTGTTCTGTTTCCTATGGGCTAACTGTTACCCCCAATCAAATTGAGCAAGTTCGCTTTTCCAGGAGTTACAAAAACACTGTATTCATATCACCTACCAATGGCGGAGCGTCACTGGCACTATCTAATAGGGTTGACATTATTGTTTAAAGCAAGCTGTCATGGATGTTTTATATAGAAGACAGAACTAAGAAAGTCTCAGTCACCTTGTAGTGCTTGTTGGAAGAATGCAGCCCGTGCTGTCATTAGGCTTCAAGATCCAGGATTGAGCCTGAGTGACGATACTAACTAACTTCGACATCATTCCTCGAAAGATATATTACTGTGCCCCAGGCTTTGCACTTTGGTCTATCTCATCTCAATGATGATTGGACCGTTGATGGGGAATTGCCCTACAGGTACCCATACGATGCGGTTTTGCAAGGTCAAGGCGTAAATATTACATCAGGGACATACACGAATCCCTGAAGGAAATCGCGGGATGGATGTTTGCGCCATCCAGAAGTACATCGTGATTCACTTAGTTGTTTCAAAACAACGCCACCTTTAGTTTATGTGGTATCACAACGGTCTGCAAAAGTGTTCAAGTGAGTTGTTTCCACCCAGTTAAAGCACCTGCCACCCAATCTAATCGGCTTGAGAGGTTCAATGTGGTCATATTAAATTGTTTCCGAGTTGGTTGGACTTGTAGCTTAATGTTGCTTATTACCGGAACGTAACGGATCTATATCTGGTTAAGGATCATCGATAACACTACCCCAAAACCTTCGGGGAGTCTCTTAATTGCTTCAAGAGTAAGAAAGTGACATGGTCAGAAATGATTTAACGCAGCCAAAAGAGAGCAAACGTCTGAGCGGACTATATTCCGGCAGTTGTAAACTTCCACGCACAGAACATAAGATATCATTCGAGAGAGGAATGGCAGGAGAGCTTAGACAGTGTGAAAGAAATTGAAATTCATACCGAAGTCTTAAATTTAGAAAGAGCGAATTGGAACTAGGCATTATGCGCACCAGTCTCGAATCAATTAGTCTTACTAGCTTCATGATCCTTCATAGGGAGAGCGCAGTTAGAGTGCTCAATACAGTACAATCTCAAAGGCCAATGTCATGACATTTGTTGAAAATAGGTTATTTTACTGGCATAAGAAACAATTTTAGAAAATCGGATATGTTGCCAGACTGTCGAGCGTCGCTAGCATCCATATTACATCTAAGTTTCCACATGCCAAAATAAATCGCCAGTCAGAGTACTTACAGGCATTTTCACAGTTCATTGTGAAACTGTACCTATGCTTCGACTTTAGCATAAACCCAGAAGTTCCCTCTGCAGAAGATGCCTGGAAAGGAATAAAGAGGAGGCGCCTAGATTTATGTGCGTATATTTTGCGGACAGTGCATCTTCCGGAATTCACAGAGGCCATTCGCAATTAACAGTTGAAGTATGGAAAGTTCCTTTGCACGGCTTCTTAACCTAACGTAATATAAACCAAAACGAAACGAATCGACTTCCTTTTGATTGATTTGAATGGAATGGTCCACTCACAAACACACATTTGCAGCAGCGAACAAAAAAAAAATAGCAGTATGGATTTTGTCAAATTTCGGTAACTAATTTTTTTTCGATATTGTAGAAAAAAATTTGTATGAATCTGGTAGTGGAAACGATGCAGACTTAAATTGATTGCGCTACTAAACTCCATACTCAAAAAAGTGCAGATGACTATAAATAAGAAATTCGAAATTTTCGAATTCGAAAAACTCCGAACTTTCGAAAATATTTTCATGATGTTGTTTGCCTAGTTTCAGTTACAAAATTCTTGTATTAATTTTTTTCCCCTTAAAATATCGAACATAAAAAATAGGAAGAGTTTAATTGATGCAATTTTGAAAAAACTGCCGCTGCTATTTTTCTGTTCACTGCTATACGTAAAAATTGTTTCTGACTAAATTTTGTCACCATTTTGCAGATTCCATCACTGCTGGCGTTTGGGTGCATGTAGTTTGCCCAGGGCTGCACTTTTTTAGATTTTAGTTTGTGGAATTGTGTACAAATCGAAATCTGCTTTCACTATACAAATTCGAATTCATCGATATCGATTGTTATTGCAGTGGCTCGCACTAGCAACCTGCATACAACTTAAATAATTTACTTGTTTTACAAACAAATAAACAAACACATACATACATAATATATGTATGTATGTAAATTAGCTTTTTGATGGGCGCTTTCAATGTTGCTGATGTTGGTACAATGGAACGTTGCCGAAATTGGTTTTGTGCTCGCAATAATAATAACAACTATGCTGAGGTGTCCATAAGTGATCCATTGAAAAATCTAACAAATTCTATATCGGATACAATACGTGATCATGTACGTGATATAACAAACAGTAATTATAGTAGTAGTGCAATGACCATAGCAGCATCTGCAACAACACCAACACCAACTTCAACACCAATAACCATAACAAAATTTCCATCAACAACAACCGCATCGCATGTGGTCACTTTTTTGAATGATGTGGGTGCGGCGAGTAGTAGTAATGGTGCTGTAACGACGAGTAGTCGTGTGGTTAGCCACACAGAATTGCATCCACCGTTAGCTGAAGGCAATTTGGATATAATCGAGACAATGGAGGATTTAGCAAATGGCACAGGCATCGGTTTGTCGCTGTGTGATGATAGTGTACCATCGGCAAAAAATTGCTTTCGTCTCATTATGTTGGGGTAAGTATAAAAAGAAATTGTAAAAAATTTATATAATTGAATGAGAAGCTGCATAGCAAAACGCAACAATTTCAATTGACGAGTTTTGAAAAAATTAAAAAAACTTTAATGAAGAATGCATACAAACCCAAATTTTTAATGGGAATTTTTATGTAAGTTACACCGAATACCTTTTACCTTTCACGAACCATCACGTAAATATTTAAATTACGCGTTAAAATTATTAAGTGTAATTATTGCGTTTTGGCACGGAACTGCTCAAATGAAATTTTAAGAATATCAAATATACCAATTTTAGGAATTTCCATGTTGAGAGATTCCTGTACTATATCGTGGCGTCTTAGTGAAACGCTTAGAAGTTTATGCAACGACGCAGCTAATTTTCTAGCCTGCTGTTGTTGTTAAAGCAGTGCTTCTCACCATCCAATAGGTGCAACCACTCAAAAATTTTCATTGATATCCTCTAACGGGAATCCAAGGAAACTTGCAGCTTCTATAGGGGTGTACTAGAATGAGAGGGGTGTTAGAGGCAATTAAAACGGTGGTTGGTACCATATGAGGACACATTGCAAGCAGGACATACATTGTGTATGTCGGGGTAATTCTGGATAGGGAAGAGTTTAACCTGTTACAGTATTCAGATCGAAGTTGAGCTGAAGCGGCGCGCGTCTTCCTAGGGAGAATAGTTTAATCTTTTTTAAGAACGGGGTTCCCCCGGCAAAACCTGGCATACAGATCCGACGCCTTTTTGTGGATATCACTGAATAACTTTTTGTGTTTTTTTCTACAAAGGGCTGTGTTCTCAGGTGCCGTATTTCCTTATAATGCTTTCTGTGATGAATTATTAAGCCCCTGCGAGGTGGGGTCTCTTCAATCAGTTGTCTGTTGGGATGACTAGGTATCGGGTATTCAACAGAAACAGTTGGTTCAGCATGTAATTTGTCTCCCTAATAAAGTGTACTCTCGTCTCACGTTATAATGCCGGAATGTCATTTTATACCGGGGTCCAGACGCTCAATCATACTTTTGTTTGACCGAATCAGGATTCATCCTGAGCCATAACTTCCATCAGGCTTTTTATAAAACTCTTCTGCCGTACGATTAAGGTAGCATAATGACATCGACCCAAATATCCAATATGGTCCATGTTCATGTTGTAAATAAAGTTGGCGGTGATTTGGTAAGTGCCAATGTCATGTTAACCAAAGCGAAATAACTGGGGAGATCAGAGCGATAGTTGTTTGTTTTATTATATAGCTCATTGATGAGTGGGCAGGCACATGTAGCCATTATCGTACACAGAGGCTCCTGCGAGGAGTTAAGAGCTGTAATCCCAGCTAGGTTCTCCGCTAGTCCATCAAAACCAGGAATACTTTTCTTTTCCGAACCGGTATTCAAAATGAGCCATGGTTTCTATCAGGCTTTTTATGAAAACCCTCTGCCGTTTTATTATCGTGTACAATTTACATTGGAGGTAACGTTGGAAAGGCGCTACAGTAAATGTGTTCCTTGAATATATGGCAACATAGAGGCGCTGAAGGAATACATCCTAGGTTCCCAAATCACAAATGTAATAGCACCAAGGTTTGGCTCATCCGTTAATGAAGTTATTAATTAATTCCTCCGTATGAGTTCCATCCCACCTGCGCACATGCAGCTATTTTTCTATTTTACTCTGAAATAATCTGCAATTCCAGCTAAACTGTGCTTGCCGTGATTAAGTGGGTACGTTGCTTGTCTTCTCTTCCAAATATTCAAGTTTCGATTCCCGGGCAGGTTAAATCACCTTTTTTATGGTATTTTCTAATGCAGCAGGCTAGTGTTGACTCACCTCAAGGATTTTCTGTCATGGCGTGAAAGGGCAAACTAAAATACCAGATTCAAGGGGCTGTGTAGCGCAACCCTTTCAGGTTGCCAGCGCAATATATAGCTTCTTCAAACCCAATTGTCATCCTCGCCTATCCGCGGCGAATCCTGTTTCACTAACAGCGGAGGCTCTGGCGACCCCAAGCTCCACATGGAACTTGGTGGTTGGGAGGGAGAGAATGGCCTGAAGGTTTAATTTGGCCACATAAATCGTTCCCGAGATGGTCGGGCTAGCTGCTTAACGGTGCTGTGGTACCGGAGCGTACCGGATCTCTATCCGGCAAAGGACCATCACATCGATAAAACTCCCCAAAGCTTTCGGGGAGCAACCATATCGCTACAACGACAACAACAACAACAACAACGACGTTCGGCTTCTTCATCATCATTTTTTTTACTCAGTAATGCTTGAATTAATTAAAACTGAGATAGTTCCAATGCCAACTTTTTTGCAACCCTTTCGACAGAATATTTTCCAATGCACTTGACTTTCGAGTGTAGAGCCTTTCTGTTCATCATCCCTCGCCAAATGTATGCTATGATGCCGAAAGTCGCTATTGAAAATTTGATCTAATGTATGTATCCTAAAATAGGTCAATGTTGTAGGGGACCGGAGAGAATAAATAAATAGTTGGCGCGATTTACCTGCGGAGAGGTTAAGGCTGAGCTTCTCTTCCAACTCGCGCCGTCCTCCTTTCTAATTTTTCCTACAAACTGTTGGGACGGGGCCTACCAACTTTGAACGGCATCTGCAAGGGAATTAAATTTTTACTGGAAAGTTTTTCATGGCAGAAATACACTTTAAGTGTTTGCCAAACCACAGCCGAAGGACGACCCCGCTTTATATAATCTTTTCTAATTAAACAAACAAGGAGGACGCTACCTTGGCAGGAAATTAAAAAATTACAAATGCAGGACTACTCTGTGCAGGTTTACTTAACAGACTAGGGATCTTATAACGAAGCACTAACAACTAAGGTCTTTTAAGAAAATAAATACAAAATGTAACCATTAAAAGGCAACACATCCCCACAGTAGCTCAGCATACGAGTAGATACATACCTTCTTTTACAACATGAAGTTCCACAGTTAAATTGCTTCTTTCTCATTAATGGGTTCCATAAAAACTAGAAAATCATTCAGTTATTAATTATAGTAACTGAATGCGTGATAATAATAGTAATAAAGTGCAAATGTGCTACTTCGCACTTAATTTATTACGAATGTTTATTTGCGTAATCAAGTCTAAATAAATTCATTATAAATTTGGTACAACCAATTGCTAAAAGGAATGTATGGTGTCGAATATTAAAAAACTCATTCCTATCGTGTTTCAAGCATCTAACTCACAGTCAATTTACTTCAAAATCGAAAGCAAGACTAAAAATTTTGCTCGAATCCTCTGCAAACTCGTGCGCCACCTACCGGATTTTTTCATAGTTTGCATTGACCGTGTTCATACACGGATACTCGACCTCGGCAAAAAATCAGATTTTTCTTCGATCGATAGGTGAGTTGGCGACAATGAATTTGAGTCCATAACTTGAGACTCATTCAACTTTGAACGAATATTTGAAATATATCCTTCACAAAGACGGGTTTTCCCTTCAAGTTGCTTTGGCACTGACTCCTTAACGGAAAGTTACCGCAAAATCGAACGTAAGATGCCAAATATAGAATTATTTGTACGAATAAATGCATAAGTATTACTAGAGCTTACGAATTCCTCTTGAACACAAGCGAGAATTTCGAGGCACCTTCGGAATACTTGTAAAACGCGTGATCTATTCGACATTTAATTTAGTCGCCAGTATTATACATATATAGTTTAAGATTTTTTCTCGAAAATAAGAGAGTTTCGAGAAACCGAGAGCTGGAGAAGTCGGTTTCTAGCTAGATTCTCGAATTGAAGATATAGTAAGCGTTTTGTAAAAGTAAAATCTATATAATAAAAAGTTAGAAGTCGATACGCACGAAAAAATTCGAGAAATCGCAAGGTCTTGGTCTATTCTCCAGGTTTCTTGCTTACCCCATTTCAACTGAAAATTGGGACGCAAGACACTATCAGGTTCATTGAAATTTTCAAATACTTTTCTTCTCTGGTTACGAAGTCGTTTCAAGCTCATTTGCATGATCTTCAATTTTTTAGGAGATATTCATGTACATCGATCCGTGCGGCACCTATCGACTTTAATCACCAATACGAAGCAGTTCTCTGTGCTCCTTTTCAGCTTGCATCAGTCGCGTCATAACTATAATCACCATTTTGCTCACAGCAGCCCAAAAGTCTATGTGTCTGCACATTAAGGGAGGTTAGGTTATTTTGAACTGGACAGTCCATGAAGACCTCACATAGACTGAATGAGCCCGTAGTGTTGTCAGAAGTTTATCTAACGACCTAACTAAAAACCTCTGTCAAAAACCTGGACCTATGCTATAAAATAACTCCGTCCTTTTGGCAAATACTAGTAGCTTTATAGGACCAATGACACTTGCTGCTTCTAGATCTGACAGCTGTATCACTACTAATAGCTAGAGCCTTAGCCTAGCAAGCGCAGAGCATGAGCGCAAAACGAGCTCGATCGTTTCTTTCTCCAACCCCCACTGACAAAGCGTCATTTATAGGCATGTGACGCCAGAAAGCAGTCTCCAATCAGAATACCCCTCATGAGCCTACAGTTCTCTCTTTTTAATGATGGGAGAAACTTTGCTGTAAGACCAACACATAATTTTCAACAATTTACAGTCCCGCTCTTGGACCCACGCCTTCCACTTACTTTAGAAACTTTCTCTTCAACCGCCCTGAATGTCGGCTTAAAAGTAATTTTTGAGTCAATGTTCTTTTCTAAACATTTCAAGAAAGGCTTTGAATTTATTTGGTAATCTATTATGGCAATTATAAGCTCTTCCACAGCCCACTTTAAGCTCACCAAAACCACTTCTGTCTTATTGCTAGCCATCTCAAGCCCCCTACTCGTCAGCTAATCCTTTATTCTGCCTTCGGCTTATTTACATAATGTTCGAGGTAGATCCAGTTCTTTTGCCACTGACACCACGACAGTATCATTTGCGTAGCAGATAATTTGCTTCCCTCCGGCAAAGTAGATTCGTAGCATACCGTCATTCATCACGTTGTCCCTAGAACCACGTTCTAGACCATACTCCAAATTTGAACTCAATATATATTTGCTAATTCTTGTACTTAAAAACAGGCGACAGCATATCTTTGATATTTATGGAGGATATAATTAGCCATGTAGATTCAGAAGCTTCACTAAGAGTTTACAATTATCTTTATTAAATGCTTATTTAATTTATTCCTTCAATTCCTTCCAAATTTAGCTAAATGAATTTGCTTACTTTCACACATTTGGGCACGTACAAATAAACTCACACGTAAATTTAATACCTGTAATTACTTTATTACACAGCATGAGCTCAGATTTCATAAATTTAATGAATAAATTGGCTGTCTTGGCCCGCTAAATATTGAGTGACTTATTACAATTTCATTGTTTTATTATCTAAAGCACTCGCACTCAAAATATTATAAAGCCCAATTTATGTTGAAAGCTCTTGCCTTCTCAGTTTAATTGCTTTTGTTGTCTTTGATTGCACGATAAGAGTTACAAGGACAAAAGGCTTAGAAGAGAACAATGCAGTAGAGCGATAATCTTTTGTCAAAAAAAAAAGCATTTTTCGCTACTCTCGCAGTACAGCTCGAGTTAAATTTTTTAATTTGCGGGTAATTTATTTCAAACTAAAAAACAAAGATAGTGTATGAAAATATTGTTCTCTATTATCCCTATAGATAAGATAATATAGATATATGTATATAATATACACACGCCTCACGTGATCCGCGCAATTCCCTGTACCTGGGACCGCTTTTAGCATTACTTCGAGTAAGGGAGCGCGCTACGTGAGCCCTGTGGCTCCTCTCACGCATATCGTTTGCATATGTGCTGACCGTATCCCAACTATCACTTCGTCAGGTCATGTTATTGATGACGCTGCCCGGGGATAGGTTGACAAATATCTTTTCTACCCTCCTTCGTTGGTCGACCAAGTGCTCGCATTCAACGAAGGTGTGGCATCATCCATCTAATTTTAAACAGTGCAGGAAATTCGGGTTTCAACCTTGCGTATTCTCTGCAGGAATTTGCGGAAGTAATCGTGTCTGTTTAGAAAATGAGTCAGATAAAAATCGACCTCTCCGTGGCTTCAGTTCAGGAATGAGCTCCTTGCTCCACTTTTCTATGGTGCTGTTGCTTCACTATTTTTGGCAGCGTCGAATCGATTCTTTTTCGCTCCTGTATGTCAACAGCAGCTCTACTCGCTTCCGAACTGCTGTTGTATATTGCTTTTCTTTCCTCACCAAGAAGATATATCGGTGTGGTTCCCGCTACGACCAGAACAGCATCATGTAAGACCGTTCGGTTACTAGCTGCAGACCGTGAGACTTTTTCTGTAGTAGTATGTGTTAACACGCAGAATTTTTGAGCATAGAAATGACGCATGAGATGTTTGCTGCTTGAAGTACAAGCTTAAACTGATTGACTGTTTGCTTTACCGTATCTCTTTCTCTGCGCTTACAAGACATTTAGGCGAACGTCGAATAGTTTTACGAAGCTCTTGAGTGCAACACTGCTAGAGATATGTATGTGAAAATAATCTTCTAGCTTAATTTAAATTTATTTGGTTTCTGCTACATGATAGGAAATAAGCAAAATATCGTGTCTACATATTTATTATCCATTATATTCAAGCATACTTAATAGTTGATATACTTAAGTATGCTACAAAAGTACTCAAATGTGCGTCAACGTACATATTCTAGTAGTCCAAAAATATCTCAAGAGATGAACAATTTATGCTTTAGTAAACTCTTAAGTACTTTGGCTAGTTAAACAAGATTTCACTGGAAAATCTTCATGTTTTTTTTTTTTTGCTTAATCCAAGGGAAGACAACAAATATATATGTAATCTCCTAGTCGCTCAGGTCGAATTTTTTTAGTTGCCAAGACGACGATGGCGCATATAAGATATAACATAAGTCCTGGGACGTAAAGCATTTCTCCGTTTGGTCGTTTAACAAGTTCTGGTAAACTTTTTAATTCAATCAATGAGTGGTCTCACATTCTATGCACCGACCACTTTAACCTTATCTAAAAACAAGTAAGGAAGGTTAACTTCGGTTGTAACCGCACATTACATACTCAGTTGAGAGCTATGGTGACAACATAAGGGAAAATAACCATGTAGAAAAATGAACCGAGGGTAACCCTGGAATGTGTTTGTATGACATGTGTATCAAATGAAAGGTATTAAAGAGTATTTTATGATGGAGTGGGCCATAGTTCTATAGGTGGACGCCATTTAGGAATATCGCCATAAAGGTGGACCAGGGGTGACTCTAGAATTTGTTTGTACGATATGGGTGTCAAATGAAAGGTGTTAATGAGTATTTTAAAAGGGAGTGGGCCTTAGTTCTATAGGTGGACGCCTTTTCGAGATATCGCCATAAAGGTGGACCAGGGGTGACTCTAGAATGTGTTTGTGCGATATGGGTATAAAATTAAAGGTATTAATGAGGGTTTTAAAAGGGAGTGGTGTTAGTTGTATAGTTGGTCGCCTTTTCGAGATATCGCCATAAAAGTGGACCAGGGGTGACTCTAGAATGCGTTTGTACCATATGGGTATCAAACGAAAGGTGTTAATGCGTATTTTAAAAGGGAGTGGGCCTTAGTTCTATAGGTGGAAGCCGTTGCAAAATATCGAAATAAAGGTGGACCAGGGGTGACCCTAGAATTTGTTTGTACGATATGGGTATCAAATTAAAGGTATTAATGAGGGTTTTAAAAGGGAGTGGTGGTAGTTGTATAGGTGGTCGCCTTTTTAGAGATATCGTCATAAAGGTGGACCAGGGCTGACTCTAGAATGTGTTTATACGATATGGGTATAAAATTAAAGGTATTAATGCGTTTGTACCATATGGGTATCAAACGAATGGTGTTAATGAGTATTTTAAAAGGCAGTGGGCCTTAGTTCTATAAGTAGAAGCCGTTGCGAAATATCGCCATAAAGGTGGACCAGGGGTGACTCTAGAATGTGTTTTTACGATATGGGTATAAAATTAAAGGTATTAATGAGGGTTTTAAAAGGGAGTGGTGGTAGTTGTATAGGTGGTCGCCTTTTCAGAAATATCGCCATAAAGGTGGACCAGGGGCGACTCTAGAATGCGTTTATACGATATGGGTATAAAATTAAAGGTATTAATAAGGGTTTTAAAAGGGAGTGGTGGTAGCTGTATAGTTGGTCGCCTTTTCGAGATATCGCCATAAAGGTGGACCAGGGGTGACTCTAGAATATGTTTGTAAGATATGGGCATCAAATGAAAGGTGTTAATGAGTATTTTAAAAGGGCGTGGGGCTTAGTTCTACAGGTGGACGCCTTTTCGAGATATCGCCATAATGTTGACCAGGGGTGACTCTAGAATATGTTTATCCTACAAACACATTCTAGAGGTATCAAATTAAAGGTATTAATGAGAGTTTTAAAAGGGAGTGATGGTAGTTGTATATGTGAAGGCGTTTTCCAGATATCGGCCAAAATGTGGACCAGGGTGACCCAGAACATCATCTGTTGGATACCGCTAATTTATTTATATATGTAATACCTGCCAAGATTTCAAGGGTTTTTATTTCGCCCTGCAGAACTTTTTTAATTTTCTTCTACTTAATATGGTAGGTATCACAACCATTTTATAGTTTTTTCTAAAGTTATATTTCGCGTCAATAAAACAATCCAATTACCTTACCATGTTTCATCCCTTTTTTCAGAGTTGGTATAGAATTATGGCATTTTTTTCATTTTTCGTAATTTTCGATATCGAAAAAGTGGGCGTGGTCATAGTCGGATTTCGTTCATTTTTTATACCAAGATAAAGTGAGTTCAGGTAAGTACGTGAACTAAGTTCAGTGAAGATATGTCGATTTTTGCTCAACTTATCGTGTTAACGGCCGAGTGGAAGGACAGACTGTGTATAAAAACTGGGCGTGGCTTCAACCGATTTCGCCCATGTTCACAGAAAACAGTTAACGTCATCAAATCTATGCCCTTGCCAAATTTCAAAAGGATTGGCAAATTTTTGTTCGACTTATGGCATTAAAAGTATCCTAGACAAATTAAATGAAAAAGGGCGGAGCCACGCCCATTTTGAAATTTTCTTTTATTTTTGTATTTTGTTGCACCATGTCATTACTGGAGTTGAATGGTGACATAATTTACTTATATACTGTAAAAATATTACATTTTTTGTTAAAATTTTACTTAAAAAAAAAAAATTTTTTAAAAGTGGACGTGGTCCTTCTACGATTTTGATAATTAAGCAGATATATAGTAATAAGGGTAACGTTCCTGCCAAATTTCATCATGATATCTTCAACGACTGCCAAATTACAGCTTGCAAAACTTCTAAATTACCTTCTTTTAAAAGTGGGCGGTGCCACGCCCATTGTCCAAAATTTTACTAATTTTCTATTTTGCGTCATAAGCTTAACTCACCTGCCAAGTTTCATCGATTTATCCGCCTTTGGTAATGAATTATCGCACTTTTTCGGTTTTTCGAAATTTTCGATATCGAAAAAGTGGGCGTGGTTATATTCCGATATTGTTCATTTTAAATAGCGATCAGAGATGAGT
Organism: Eurosta solidaginis; assembly: GCF_040869045.1. Taxonomy (NCBI): domain Eukaryota; kingdom Metazoa; phylum Arthropoda; class Insecta; order Diptera; family Tephritidae; genus Eurosta; species Eurosta solidaginis. The sequence goes on along the minus strand of NC_090323.1, from coordinate 200,729,329 downwards.
GCTCAGGAACCTACATACCAAATTTCATCAAGATACCTCAAAATTTACTCAAGTTATCGTGTTGACGGACGGACGGACGGACATGGCTCAATCAAATTTTTTTTTCGATACTGATGATTTTGATATATGTAAGTCTATATCTATCTCGATTCCTTTATACCTGTACAACCAACCGTTATCCAATCAAAGTTAATATACTCTGTGAGCTCTGCTCAACTGAGTATAACAAGTAAAGAAAGTCTTAGTTCGGACAAAACCGAATATACCCAGCTGTGTGATATCATATACATATATATTAAGGATACTTTTAAGGGGAAATATCACTAACATTAAAGAACATGAAAGCTGAAATATGCTACCAATACACTTGCAAATAACATCCTCGGTAAGAAGCTATAAAGCCGTCCTAGGAGCAATGTTCTTAGCAAATCTCCATGAAATTGGTCCCTATTTGTTCGAGTTTGATATTGAAAATTTTGTGAAGAGCTTAATTTAAAAGGACCATTTTGCACAATATTTTTTTAAATTTTGGTACATTGCACTAATATAAATATCTATACTGTTGATGCAGTTACGCGCCGTAAATATAATTACGGTCAAAAAAAGCCGACGAAAATTATTTCCCTCTTACATTATTTCTACGGTAACTACAGCTACGCAAAGAACGTTTTAAGATCTTGTGTTGCATATTGATAATACCTCAGCGCATTTGGTGATATGTTGAGACAGAAAAGTTAGTACGTCCCTAGCAGTTTTCGTAAAAGCAAATGTTATAAATTAAAAGTCATAGTGTTATCCTTAAGAAAGAAATTTACATAAATGTCTACAAACACCCAATAACCAAAAATATGATAGCGTACGCGATGTACATTGCCATGGATCATCCTTTAGGGGATTGTGGAGTAAATATATAGAATCGGACGGACAACTGAACGCGATGATAGGCATACCATCAAGAACACATTTGAACATTTGTACACATTTAATACTATTGCGGAAATTGCCGTTGAGTTTAAGGATAGTATAAACATGAAAATTAGAATAAAAACGGTACAGCGTCTCTTGAGGAAAAATAATTTGATGGCCCATGGCTAAAAAAAACCCCGCTTTCCACCAAAAGAAAAACGATCCCGCATGCTAATTGGTATCCTGAAAACTATGATTCATATTCTCTTATGAGTGCAAAATAAATTTTATTTAGTTAAGGCTCGCGATGTGTATCAAGACCCAGAAATCGGGAATATTGAGTCAAAACTGCATTAAGGCAACAGTGTAGGATTCTCCGTATATAATGGTGTGGCTCGCACTAAAAACAGTGAGAGTTGCTTAGATTATGTTAAGAAGTGTTAAGCTAACTCCGCCGCCTAAATTTACTGCATTCAAGACGGCATCTCACTAGGAGTTGGAGGGCTAATCCAGCACGGTAATCTGAACGCAGCTGTGAATCCATATTTTGGGAGTAACCACGCATTACAAAACTTAATTGAATATATTTATTGGCATTTATCAGAGAATATGACTCTTCGCAGTAGCTCTTTTTCTTTTTTCGCAGAACCAGCTTAGTGGGGGGGAAGGTTTTTGTGGTAAGAATCTGGTTTTATTCCAGCCAGGGGCCATATAATTATTTTACCTCAAGTGACGGCGGACCAACAATATTATATTTTTCATGTTTACACTATTCTTCAATTCCGCGGAAGTTTCTGGAGCGCAGTTTTAGATGTATTCAGAAGAGCTATCGTGACGATATTTCTATTAACACGTTCAGTGGCATTTCGTGGTGGTCCACTTCGATAACGAGTGGATAAAGTCACCTATTGAATATATTTCGTCCAGAATCTCCTTGGGGATGCTTCATTATAATGTTATCCGCCGACGCTTTCCATATTTTTCGTGATTTGTTCTTCTTAAGCAATTATGATAATTTCTTCTTCAAGGATAAATCTATTACCTATATGAATATAGTTGATTTTACGAAAACTGCTAGGGAATTTCTAACTTTCTCGCCTTAAGATACCACATAATTAGTTAAGGAATTATCAATGTTACCCACAATAACTATTTTCCGCGGCCTGTTTTTTTTTTTTTTTTTTGCCATAAGTGTACACTGCCAATTTTTAACCATCGCTAAAAGTTTATGCAACTTTTCAAGGAATATATATAATCCCAAGAACCACAATTCTGCGAAATTGCAAAGTGGTACTAACTGCTTCCAATTTACGGCTTTTTAAAAACAAAAGATTTTTATATGGGCATGCTCTTGAATTACGGCTTGCAAAACTTTCAAATTTTCTTCCTATCAAAGTAGGCGGTGCCACTCCTATTTGCCAAAATTTTACCAAATTTAAATTTTTCGTCATAAGGACAATCCACGCATCACATTTAATCACTATTTCGGTCTTTCGTAATGAATTATCGATTTTTTTCCATTATTCGAAGTTTTGATATCGATTTTTTTTAAGTGGACGTGGTGTAGGCACAAGGTGTACATATAATTGCAAGGACATCTTTCCTGCAATGTTTGAATATGATACGTTTAACGGCTTTTGAGTTATGGTTTAATAACTTCCAAATTTTCTTTTTCAAAATTTGTTCGATATTATTCCATTTTCCAAAATTTTACGAAATTGAATTGAATTGAAGTCAACCCACGTATAAAGTTGCATCACTTTATAGATCTTACGTGTTAAATTATTGATTTTTTTCCAATTTTTCTAAATTTTCAATACCAATCTATTGTGAGTCAAGATAAGCCAATATACAAAATTTCTTAAAGGTATCTTGTAGGGTGTTTGTTTAAGAAGACGAGTTCCATGCTATGAAAAGCTTCTCAGTGAAAACTCATCTACCTTGCAGATGCGTACCAGGAATACACCTTAACGCTAAGCTAATCGTTTATCAAAAAATGTCCACCGTTTCCGTTGAAACACTTCGAAATATTATCGATAAAGGAATTATCATTAAAAACGTTAACAAAAACGTGATACTTTATGTTTGAAATGTGCTGGCCATAGTACAGGTCTACAAATAGGATATGTAGCAGCATGCACATACACAGCCACCCTCATCTGATAAAATGCTTGTTCTTGTTCGTTTTTTTGTGGATGCTATTTGGCACTGTTGTACTTCTTAGGTCCAAGAAAAGTGTAGTAGCTGCTAACGAAAACTGCGTAAAATTTTTATCGTAAAGTTACAAAGAAATGCCCTTATTTACTTTCAAACGAGCACTTAATTACATCCCTCTTTAGAATCCATATGTTTTCGACAATTTTAATTAACAAATTGTGATACTTTATAACCGGGGGCGATTGCTAAAACACGACCAAAACTGTCGGGAGAGGTATTAATAGACGCGTTTTTGCTCGCTTCCAATAATTCGAATACTTTTTCGCCTCTGGGCTATTGATAAAAGGACAAAACGCGTCTTTTCATTTCTCTTTCCACATTTTTGGACGGGTTATTGCAGTCAACCTCGGTTTCAAACTGTTTTTCGCGGAGAACTTTTGAACAGGTAGAAAAACTTAGCACCAGTGTTTGTATTCTTAATACTGGAATAACTACGCGTCCTCAGATATCCCAATACAAGACTTTTGTATAATTTTCTGTAGGACCCATATAATTGCACTACATTTTCATACTAAATTCGTTCAAAAAATTTACCATCACTGCAACCCATATCTGATATTCCGCTCCTTTTTTGTTTCCCCGCGTCGCTTCCAACTACAGCAACCCCGGTAATTTTGACACTTCGTTCAGTGTCAAACGCATGTTCCACGCAAGTTCCACTGAGTTCCACAATAGTTTGACACTGACCGAAGTGTCAAACTGCAATGTGTTAGAAAAAGAAAGGAATTGCTTCCTTCTCATACATATCATACTTGTAAACCTGTACTATGGTGCTGGCAATGCTATAGCCATGGGGAAGCTGTAAGGTGGTAACAGCGAGCACACATACACACACAAACTCCATGTAATTTGTTTGTGTAATTCGTTGGTGGTAATGTCAAAAATACTCTGAGAAATATTCGTACTCTCAAAATTCATGAGAAAAGTTGCAATCAGCGTGGCTAATGTTTTCACCTTTAAAGACTCCGCCATCAATCAGCTTAGCCAGCATTGTTTGAAATTAATAATCATGTTCGTTAATTTGACGTTCTTAACGTTATTAAAGGAAACGAAATGACTTTGTTTCGTTAATTAACGCGAATTATCGTAACGAAATGATATCGGTTCGTTGGTTAAGCATGCCTGATGCGTACACAGATGTAGGTCGCGTGCCTACAATTTGTAGGAAAAATTAAAAGAACCACGACACAAAGTGGAAGAGAAGCTCGGCCTAGATTTCTTTGGATCTAAAATGCGCCAAGTACTTTTTTTATTTTTTTTACCTAGGTTTGAGGTAAATTTTAATGGCAATGACTGCTTCGGAGGCTAAATAATTTTTTGCAACATTCGTCATTTTACTCTTTATTCCCTTTTACAATGACTTTCGTGCAAAATCTAAATGGAATTAAGAAAGAATTTATTTCTTGAGGTAAATCGTGCACGTGTCCTTTTCACACGCGAACTATTGACAAGTTAATTTCTTTTGTTATGAATGTATATACATACATGCATTAGACTGTCTACGAAAAAAAAATTTGTATTCTATCTCCTTGCTCCCAGGGAAGAAAGTGTGATTTTGGAGAATTAATCATCAAAGTTTGAACATTTCAAATTAACACACGTCCGCAACGAAATTGTATAGGAAAAGGCGCTTTCAATTCTACTGAGTTGTATTACTTTCACAAAAAACTGCCAGTAAAACACTTAGCCTTAGACACTTGACCGCGTCGTAAGATAACAATTAAATGCCTTGTCACTTTTATTGGTTTGACGCGACAAAGCCTTCTATGGAAATTTGGTCTTAAGGTGTCCATTGTTTTCATCTTTCACTAAACATTGTTCCAATGCCGGAATGTTTATTTTATTATTATGAATTATGTCACCCGTCGTGCAGACCTTACGAAGATAATTCATAAAAGTGAGAAACAGCAAACAAAACTGTCAAATTTGTATCGCAAATCCGTCGCTATATCATGCTCTTTTCTTCAAGTTCTACATATTTACATTGAAAGAGCTTCAGGATAACGAATTGACCTTATTGAATAGGTGCCTTTTACAACTCTATTCAAATATTTAAATATTCCTGTAAATTTGATGTATTTCAAAAGAAAATTGTATGTATCGCTAGAGCTCCATTATATCCTTGGTGATTATATAAAAGTTCTTAGGCCTGTTTGAACGAAAAAATTGCGCTGTTTTTCTGAAACAGTGTATTCAATGTACATACAAGTATACACACATACATACATACATACATTTTTATGTAAATGTAATATACAAAAAACCGCAAACAAAAGCAAAATGAAAACAATGTAAAATCTATGAAAGCTGAAGAAGTTGATGAACCTGTAAATACACATAGATATATACACATATATATTTGTAAATTTCTGCAATGAGAATACCTCCATTTGTGCGTGTGATATTTCACCTTGGTATTTGTATAGACCATTCAAACTTAAGGTGAAAGGTTAACAGTCGCAATCATTTTGCTTATCTCACTAAATTGATTAATTTAAAAGTTGCTATATATTCGTTTCTTGCCATTGCTGCTGGATAACCCTCTGCAGAGTTTTCGCTGCGTGGGAGTTTTTTAATGTCTTTAGGCAGTATTAATAATTTAGAACGAGCTTTTGTTATTCATATTAAATATTGTCACGAATATTAGCAACACTAAGGGATACTATCATCTCTAAACCGACACTAAGCAGTGACTTGAATGCACATCAACAAATCAATAATTATGTCTACCCATATGTCCAGAAAGGCAGCGGAGAGTAAGCACAAACACATGCATATATCTGAGATACTCCCAAAAGTATGCAATCATTTGTGCAAGTATCACTCACATATACACGCATATGGGCTATTAGAGAAGCTTTAAAATCGTGCATCTGCAGTTAAAGCTGAGTAATTTTATAGCTGATAACTAACTAGTAAGTTCTGGAAATAGAAGCGCCTAGAAATATGTCAACGAGGAAACCGCACAGTATAAAAGCAGCAACAGTTGAGGCACGGCAATCAGTTTGGTTTAAGCAAGCTATCAGTTGCGAAGTATAAGTGCTATTTTGAAGTACTTTAATAAAGTCCATTTTTTGCATTATTCAATATTGGAGTTATTTATTCAACAGTTTAGTGATTCGAACATTAGTAGAAGGTTGCAAATAAGAGGAATTGCAGTAAATTCGTTACAATTGGTGTCAAAATAGGAATTGTTGAATAAATTCCGAAGATTTTGAATACAACTTGGACATGGCAAAGTTGAGTGAATTAAAGATCCAGCAACTAAAAAAGGAGTTGGAGAAACGTAGATTTAATACAACCGGCAATAAGATCGAACTTCAAGCACGGCTGCAAGAGGTAATGGAGTCGCAAGGAATTGATGTGGACGAGTATGTCTTTTATTCTGTTGGGGACGAGACAACAACAAAAATTGAAAAGAAAAACGAAACATCGCAGACAGTTACGAGTACAGACTTGAACATGATTTTGGCTGCAATATCTGCTCAAACATCGACAATGGCATCCCAACTGGAATCCCAAGAGACACGCATAAAATCCAAAATGGAAACTCAACTGGAAGTACAAAAGACAAATATAACATCTCAACTGGCAGAACCGAAGACATATATGGCATCCCAAATGGAATCAAAGGAGACACGTATATCGGAAATGTCGTCACCAATAGCATCCAGGATTGAAGCACAGGAGGCACGTATATCCGAAATGTCGGGACAAATTTCAGTACAGGTATCATCGCAGATCTCTGCACAACTAGAAGCCCGTATGGACGAAACAATAATGCAACAACAACCAACATTTGCAGAAACGGTATTACATGCATTGACTCAGGAAACTGCCTCACTATTGAGTAAACCAGCATACAAAGCTCATCGTGTGGAAGTAGAAAGACCAGAGTGGGTAGACGCAATTTTAGAAGCTTTAAATGGAACGCAACAGAAAAATAATGATGCAGTCAAATGCTTTAAGTGTGGTAAGCCAGGGCACATTACACATTATTGCAATACCAACCCTAATAGTTCCAACAATGTGGGTGGCAGTAAACGCAGAGCTGAAGGAGATGAGCAAATCTCCAAGTCCACACAAACGCTAAACTAAAGCGAGTCAGCCGCAAGGGGCGACAGCTGGCTCCCGCAATTCAATGCCCCATAATATCTATCTCGCGAATTGGAAGAAGGTCAAGCAATCTTACTGTCGGAGGAAACATCTTGCTTTTGTACTTTTTGTATATTTTTTTGGCTTATACATACAAAACCTACTTTTAAATCAAAAGCTTAGTTCTAAGCAAATGCTAGCGTTTTATTTTTAATCTTCATCAGTTTATTAACAAACATGTTCAAATTTGTATGGCGCCTGCAGTTTGTAATTCACATTTATAATAACATAAACTAACTCATCATTAGCAGATAATCATTCCCTTGTTTCTTGCTGGGACCAAAACTCAAGAGACATCTCACGTATGTGCGCGTAAAATGTTGCTCATACGCCCCACCCTACATCTCCTATGTATCATTTACAGCGCCCACATTTTCAAATATTTATTATACTCAGCTCAGCAGAGCTCACAGAGGATATTAATTTTGTTCACATAATGGTACCCCGTAACGACATAAACTAATCGAGATAGATATAGACTTCTATATATTAAAGTGATCTGGGCGAAAAAAGAAATTCATTTAGCCATGTCAGTCCGTTCGTCTGTCCGTAAACACGATAACTTGAGTAAATTTTGAGGTATTGTGGTGTTCTTGCATTCAATGTACTTACTTGAATTTGTATAAATTTATGTTCCTGGTGTATCACCAATATTCCAGTGAATATATATGGGTATAATAGTGCCCAGATCCTTACTATTGGTTATCTTACAGAAAAAAGGTTTGAAAACGACTTTTCCTTAGGTTGCTCAAAATGTAATAGTGAAGTGTCTTTATTTATCGATTGCTTAGTCTGGTACATAGTACAATGAGATTCATTTGTTGTTGTATGTAATATAATATTAATGGAAAGGTAATATAATAAAATTAAGGCTCCTTTACAGGTATCTTAATGAAATTTGGTACGTAAGTTCATAGGCACTCATCTCAGACCGCTATTTAAAATGAACGAAATTGGACTATAACCACGCCAACTTTTTCGATAACGAAAATGTCGAACAACCGGAAAAGTTCTATAATTCATTACCAAAGACTGATAAAGCGATGAAACTTGGTAGGTGCAGAATAGAAAATTAGTAAAATTTTGGCCAATAAGCGTGGTACCGCCCACTTTTAAAAGAAGGTAATTTAAAAGTTTATCAAGCTGTAATTTCCCAGTCGTTGAAGATATCATGATGAAATTTGGCAGGAATGTTACCCCTAACTATTACTATATAGGTTCTGAATAAAAATTAGCAAAATCGGATGACAAACATGCACACTTTTAAAAAAAAAAAGTTTTTTTAAAGTCAAATTTTAACAAAAAAGTTTATATCTTTACAGTATATAAGTAAATTATGTCAATATTCAATTCCAGTAATGATATGGTGCAACAAAATACAGAAATAAAAGAAAATTTCAAAATGGGGGTGGCTCCGCCCTTTTTCATTTAATTGGCCTAGAATACTTTTAATGCCATAAGTCGAACAAAAATTTACCAATCCTTGTGAAACTAGATACGGGCATAGCTTCTATGACGATAAATGTTTTCTGTGAAAATGGACGAGATCGGTTAAAGCCACGCCCAGTTTTTATATACTGTCTACCGTCTGTCCTTCCGCTCGGCCGTTAACACGATAACTTGAGCAACAAACGATACATCTTTACTTAACTTAGTTCACGTACTTATCTGAACTCAATTTATCTTGGTATTAAAAATGGGCATAATCTGACTATGACCACGCTCACTTTTTCGATATCGAAAATGCCATAATTCTTTACCAAATACGAAATAAAAAAATGAAACATGGTGATTGCATTGGTTTTGTGACGCAAAATATAACTTTAGAAAAAACTTTGTAAAATTGGTGTGACATCTACCATATTGAGTAGAAGAAAATGAAAAAGTTCTGCAGGGCGAAATCAAAAGCACTTGGAATCATGGCAGATTCCGGTTCGTGGTATGACATAAATAAATTAGCGGTACCCGACAGATGGTGTTCTTGGTCACCCTGGTCCACATTTTGGTCGATATCTCGAAAACGCTTTCAGATATACAACTAAGGGCCACTCACTTTTAAAACCCTCTTTAATACCTTTACGATACCATATCGTACAAACACATTACAGAGTCACCTGGTCCACCTTTATGGCGATATCTCGAAAAGGCGTCCACCTATAGAACTAAGGCCCGCTCCCTTTTAAAATACTCTTTAATATCTTTCATTTGATACCCATGTCATACAAACACATTATCGTACAAACACATTACAGAGTCACCTGGGCCACCTTTATGGCGATATCTCGAAAAGGCGTCCACCTATAGAACTAAGGCCCGCTCCCTTTTAAAATACTCTTTAATATCTTTCATTTGATACCCATGTCATACAAACACATTCTTAGGGTTACCCTAAGTTCATTTTCCTACATGGTAATTTTCCCTTATTCCCGTTCCAAAAAACGTCACCCTTGGTCTACAATTTGGTCGATATTTCCCAAACATGTGTGATATGGAATTAAAAACCACTTATAAACCTTATACGAAACCCTTCGAAACTAACGCTGCTATAATTATGCTCAGATGAGCAGAGCTCACAGAGCTCTCAGCTGAGTATGTAATGTTCGATTTCACCCGAACTTAGCCTTACTTACTTGTTGTTGTTTACGTTTGTGTTACTTTTATATCTTATTCACGCAATCTGTCACATCTGTCAACTGATTTTGCGAATTCAATTTATGACTTTTTTTTACAGATCTGCACGTGTGGGAAAATCGTCGATTGTAACAAGATTTCTTGGTAATCGTTTTAATGAAGCATACATACCAACCATTGAAGATTTTCATCGTAAACTTTATCGTATAAGAAATGATGTATATCAACTCGATATATTGGATACATCGGGACATCATCCATTTCCAGCGATGCGACGCTTAGCAATCATGACCGGTTAGTTTGAGGTTTATAGCCAACAATTTTGTTTAATTTTGTAATTTATCTTTGTTTGCTCTTTCTTTGGATTTCTATACAAATATTTAATTTTAATTTAACCCTAAATCAAACGCACCTTCCCTTTGCAAAACCTTAACGCACAATTGTTGGTACGATAATCTGCAAATCACCCCTTAAAGTATGCAACAAAAAATTTACAACCCATAAATGTACATATATATTGACACATCACTGCAAATATTCAGCAAAGCTATTGACATTATTCCTTTTAATGGCACAAAACAATCCACAATCAACAGTAAAAAGCATTTGAATACGCCAGGTTGACTTACAATGTATCTGGCTTTAGTATTCATAGAAATGTGTTCAGCATTATAAATCACAAAATACGGGGCCAACTAAGTATAATAGTGTCATAAAAGGTAAAGGTGGTAAAAAAGACGAAAGCAAAGCAATGAAACCCTAATCCCCTGGTGGTAAAAATGAATGTTTTTATTTTTTGTTTTTTTTTTTTTTTGTCGCACATTAAAGCATACAAAGTTAGAGGCATAGACATTTCAAGAAAGTTTAAGTAAAAAATGGAACGTGAAAATAGCCAATTTCTGCAACATTCTGGTAGTTATTGTGGTTATTAAGTCTTTTGACTTATCACATTTCATTTCATTGTAAAATTCGAAATTAATATTTGTAATGCTGACGTTGTTGTTGTTGTTGTAGCGAAGGCTTTGAGGAGTGTTATCGATGTGTTGGTCCTTTGCCGAATACAGATCCGGTACGTTCCGGTAACACAGCTCAATTAAGGTGCAAGCCCGACCATCTCGGGAACGATTTATATAGCCACATTAAACCTTTAGGCCATCCCTCCCTTCGCACCCCCAAGTTCCATGAGGAGCTTGGGGTTGCCAGAGACTCGACTGTTAGTGAAACGGGGTTCGCCGCTCGAAGGTGGGGTTGACAATTGGGTTTGGAGAAGCTATATATTGCGCTGGCAACCTGAAAAGGTTGCGCTACACAACCCCTTGAATCTTGTAATGCTCATGGAATTCGAGAGTTTTGAAAGTTGTTAAACTGTGACACAGTGCTTCAGTTTGGGAGATATAAGTTAAAGGACAATAGGCCTTGATGAATAAAAAAATTATTTTGCTGGGCCAACTCGCCAAATGAATAAATACAAACAGAAAGATTTAACTTTGTAGAGACTAAGCATATTTTGTATTTTATTGTTAATAGTAAAACACCAGTTAAAACTAAACAGGTTGAAATACTTGTCCGTCCCGAACTCGACTGCCCGCTTAATGTCGTTGTCGCCCCTTTATAATATTGATCGCGGCAGCACTGTAGTTGTTGCGTAACCTGTTTACAGCCCGTTGTTGTGAGTCAGCATGCCAGCGGCTTCCCGCAGGTTCAATATGCCTTGGCTTGATTTTACAACCGTGTGAAATGCAATTATGCTGACAATGCGTCTGGAGAATGAAATAGCATACGTATTATCCGCCGTCACTAACTATGGCCTTGAATTAGGAAGTTAGGTTGCCATGCGTGGCCGTATGTTGTGAGAAATATAATTTGCTGACTCAGCGCACGTGGTATGACCATCCGTGGGAAAGGGCAATAAGGGCAACTGGTGCGTGTTAACTTGTATGTCCTTATTTGAAGTGCAAACGTCTTAACAAAAGGTTATCGAAGAGCTATCGACCTATTAGCAGTTTGTTAACGAAAGGTTATCGATTTGACATCGGCATATTATCACGTTGTTGTCGAAAACGTATCGACTTGTTATCGAAAATGTATCGACTGATGATCAAAAAGGTATCGACATATTATGGAAAAGTTATAGAAAGTTATCTTTTTATTATCTTTTAGCTATTAAAAAGTTATCGATTTGTTGTCGAAAACAGCTCAATTTGTTATCGAAAAGTTTTCGATTTCATATTGGCGTGCTATCGTTTTTTTGTTCAAAAATTATTCATTTGTTATCGCAAGCTTATCGATTTGTAAACAAAATGTTATCGATTTGTCCTCGAAATCTTATCGATTTCTTATCAAGAATATATCGAGTAAATCTTCTATAGGGAAGCTATCAATTTTTTATTAAAAAGTTATCGATTCTTTTTTGACCATTCATCGGTTTGTTATGAAACAGATACCGTTAAAAATGCAATATAAAATCGATCACACATCTGTAAAACGTCGATAACAATAAGAAATCAATAAGAACCCTATGATTCGGTGATAACAAATGGAACACTAGAAGATATTAGATCGTCACCGACAATAAGCTGATAACAAAGCACTTACTTGCCGGTGTCGGTTATTACCGATACGAAGCCGGCGAAGTTCTTCCACAATCGCCCAAAATTGTTTGCTACCCTTAGTGAGGGTTGCTGCAATCTCTGAGCGAACACTAACCAAAAACATTAGTTTACTAAAGGTACACCTGTATGTTTACATATCGAGCTTAATGAGTACTTGGTATTCACGCCTTTTTTTGCTTCTCAACTTCATCCGGCACGGAGATAGGAAGTGAAATTTAAACCCATATCAAGAGTTAACGCTAACCGAATCAGATTTTGAAACCGAAATTTCTACTAAGAGGGAAACGAAGACCTGCATATAGAAGGATATGGAAGTTAGAACAAAAACCGCAATCTAGGCAGATAGTGACATGACCCAAGAATCAAACACGAATCCAGAATCTCGGCCATTAAATAAAACAAAGAACTTGCTAAAAGAAAATGCTGGATATGCATAACACAATGTAAAAGATAAACATCCCAGCATTCGTCAGCCTCGGAATTTCTTGTTGTTCCCTCCTTAGCGGTCTGAAAGTTTGCGCTGAAGTCTGATATGAGATCGAAAATGCTTGAGGTCTATATACATATTTCATGAAGATCGGATCTATAACTGAAGCTATTGCTTTAATTTATAAACACCACACTTTAGTGTGATATAAAGAAGCTTCTTGTACTCCATTTCAGAGGTGATGTAGAAACTCTAAAGATAGTGATAAGAGAGATCTATAGAGAAAATTCTCTATAACGATACAGCCAATAGTAGAATAAAACTATTTTGAGGTATTGCTACCACCATTTTTGCCTCCATCAAGTTAAGCCCACTGACAGCATACTTATCGTTGTGGAGTAGTCTGATAGATTTCGTACCATCTAAAGTCTGTGCCTACAAAACCCCCAACAAATATAATACATTTAAATAACAAGTATTTTCTGATCACATCCTGAATACCAATTTCCTGTTTTCTCAAGAAAATGTCCACTGTGAAATATGTTTACTGTAAAAAGCTCTGCGTGAGTGTAGCTGTGTGGTATCCTGTAATTCAGGCACACCATTGTTGTTAGGAAGATTTAATGCACTTTCCCATATTAGCATCTCTCATATTTTGTGAGCTACTAAGAGCCTACATTACATATATTTATAGGTTTAAGTGTGAGAACTAACGAAAGTTTTCTCTTTTGTTAATTTGGTGTAATTTGATCTTTAATCTGTGAGACGCTTTCCTAACAAGACTCGTGTCTATGGGCACCACCAAAGGAAAATCCTCCCGCATTTGTGCTAGAGCCTAGTCTTCAAGCTCTTATTTCCAGCATTGGAAAGCACCGCTCAAATCTACGCAAACGCCGATATTATTCCTTCAAAAGCAACTCGCAAGCAATTTCAAACCCTTATTGACCTTTTCACACAATCTATTTAACCTTTAAGACTAGTCACCTGAAAGTATCCTCAAATTGAATCTTTCTAAGATGTTAACGATTGTATCTCGGAACGCTATATAATATCCCATTTTGGACCACCGATCTGAAACAAAATGAAGTCAGATATTATTGTACTTGGCCTGTTTGTTAGAATTACCTGGAATAATGTACATGTCGCTGATAGGTCTGTTAATCTCATAATAAGTGTAACAAGTAAGGAAGGCTAAGTTCGGGTGTAACCGAACATAACATACTCAGTTGAGAGCTATGGAGACAAAATAAGGAAAATCAATCTGGGGTAACCCTGGAATGTGGTTGTATAACATGTGTATCAAATGAAAGGTATTAAAGAGTATTTTAAGAGAGAGTAGGCCATAGTTCTATGGATGAACGCCATTTAGGGATATCGCCATAAAGGTTGACCAGGGCTGACTCTAGAATTTGTTTGTACGATATGGGTATCAAATGAAAGGTGTTACTGAGCATTTTAAGAGGGAGTGGGCCTTAGGTCTATCGGTGGACGCCTTTTCGAGATGTCCCCATTAAGGTGGACCAGGGGTGATTCTATAATGTGTTTGTACGATATGGGTATCAAATGAAAGCTGTTAATGAGTATTTTGAAAAGGAGTGATCCTTAGTTCCATAGGTGGACGCCGTTTCGAGATATCGCCATAAAGGTGGACCAGGGGTGTCTCTAGAATGTGTTTGTACGATATGGGAATCAAATGAAAGGTGTTACTGAGCATTTTAAGAGGGAGTGGGCATTAGGTCTATAGGTGGACGCCTTTTCGAGATATCGCCATTAGGGTGGGCCAGGGGTGACTCTAGAATGTTTGTACTGTATGGGTATCAAACGAAAGGTGTTACTGAGCATTTTAAGAGGGAGTGGGCATGAGGTCTATAGGTGGACGCCTTTTCGAGATATCGTCAATAGGGTGGGCCAGGGGTGACTCTAGAATGTGTTTGTACGATATGGGTATCAAATGAAAGGTGGTAAGGAGTATTTTAAAAGGGAGTAATCCTTAGTTCTATAGGTGGACGCCTTTGCGAGATATCGCCATAAAGGTGGACCAAGGGTGACTCTAGAATGTTTGTACGATATGGGTATCAAACGAAAGGTGTTACTGAGCATTTTAAGAGGGAGTGGGCATTAGGTCTATAGGTGGACGCCTTTTCGAGATATCGCCATTAGGGTGGGCCAGGGTGACTCTAGAATGTGTTTGTACGATATGGGTATCAAATGAAAGGTGGTAATGAGTATTTTAAAAGGGAGTAATCCTTAGTTCTATAGGTGGACGCCTTTTCGAAATATCGCCATAAAGCTGGACCAAGGGTGACTCTAGAATGTTTGTACGGTATGGGTACAAACGAAAGGTGTTACTGAGCATTTTAAGAGGGAGTGGGCATTAGGTCTATAGGTGGACGCCTTTTCGAGATATCGCCATTAGGGTGGGACAGGGGTGACTCTAGAATGTTTGTACGATATGGGTATCAAACGAAAGGTGTTACTGAGCATTTTAAGAGGGAGTGGACATTAGGTCTATAGGTGGACGCCTTTTCGAGATATCGCCATTAGGGTGGGCCAGGGGTGACTCTAGAATGTTTGTACGATATGGGTATCAAACGAAAGGTGTTACTGAGCATTTTAAGAGGGAGTGGACATTAGGTCTATAGGTGGACGCCTTTTCGAGATATCGCCATTAGGGTGGGCCAGGGTGACTCTAGAATGTGTTTGTACGATATGGGTATCAAATGAAAGGTGGTAATGAGTATTTTAAAAGGGAGTAATCCTTAGTTCTATAGGTGGACGCCTTTTCGAAATATCGCCATTAGCGTGGGCCAGGTGTGACTCTAGAATGTTTGTACGATATGGGTATCAAACGAAAGCTGTTACTGAGCATTTTAAGAGGGAGTGGGCATTAGGTCTATAGGTGGACGCCTTTTCGAGATATCGCCATTAGGGTGGGCCAGGGGTGACTCTAGAATGTTTGTACGATATGGGTATCAAACGAAAGGTGTTACTGAGCATTTTAAGAGGGAGTGGACACTAGGTCTATAGGTGGACGCCTTTTCGAGATATCGCCATTAGGGTGGGCCAGGGGTGACTCTAGAATGTTTGTACGATATGGGTATCAAACGAAAGGTGTTACTGAGCATTTTAAGAGGGAGGGGGCATTAGGTCTATAGGTGGACGCCTTTTCGAGATATCGCCATTAGGGTGGGACAGGGGTGACTCCGGTATGTTTTTGTACGATATGGATATCAAATTAAAGGTATTAATGAGGGTTTTAAAAGCGAGCGGCCCTTAGATGTATATGTGAAGGCGTTCTCGCGATATCGACCAAAATGTGGACCAGGTGATCCAGAAAATCATCTGTCGGGTACTGCTAATTTATTTATATATGCAATACTACTAACAGTATTCCTGCCAAGATTCCAAGGGCTGTTGATTTCGCCTTGTAGAACTTTTTCATTTTCTTCTACTTAATATGGTAGGTGTCACACCCATTTTACAAAGTTTTTTCCAAAGTTATATTTTGCGTCAATAAACCAATCCAGTTACCATGTTTCATCCCTTTTTTCGTATTTGGTATAGAATTATGGCATTTTTTTCATTTTTCGTAATTTTCGATATCGATAAAGTGGGCGTGGTTATGGTCAGATTTCGCCCATTTTTTATACCAAGAAAAAGTGAGCTCAGGGAAGTACGTGGGCTAAGTTTAGTAAAGATATATCGGATTTTGCTCAAGTTATTGTGTTAATGGCCGAGCGGAAGGATAGACGGTGGACTGTGTATAAAAACTGGGCGTGGCTTCCACCGATTTCGCCCATTTTCACAGAGAACAGTTACCGTCATAGAATCTATGCTCCTACCAAATTTGAGAAGGATTGGTAAATTTTTGTTCGACTTATGGCAATAAAAGTATTCTAGACAAACTAAATGAAAATGGGCGGAGCCACGCCCATTTTGAAATTTTCTTTTATTTTTGTATTTTGTTGCATCATATCATTACTGGAGTTGAATTTTGACTTAATTTACTTATATACAGTAAAGATATTAAATTTTTTGTTAAAATTTGAATTAAAAAAATTTTTTTTTTAAAAAGTGGGCGTGTTCTTCATCCAATTTTGCTAATTTTTATTTAGCACATATAGAGTAATTGTAGTAACGTTCCTGCCAAATTTCATCATGATATCTTCAACGACTGCCAAATTACAGCTTACAAAACTTTTAAATTACCTTCTTGTAAAAGTGGGCGGTGCCACGCCCATTGTCCAAAATCTTACTAATTTTCTATTCTGCGTCATAACGTCAACCCATCTACCAAGTTTCGTCGCTTTATCTGTCTTTTGTAATGAGTTATCGCCCTTTTTCGGTTTTTCGAAATTTTCGATATCGAAAAAGTGGGCGTGGTTATAGTACGATATCGTTCATTTTAAATAGCGATCTGAGATGAGTGCTCAGGAACCTACATACAAAATTTCATCAAGATACCTCAAAATTTACTCAAGTTATCGTGTTAACGGACGGACGGGCGGACGGACGGACGGACGGACGGACATGGCTCAATAAAATTTTTTTTCGATCCTAATTATTTTGATATATGGAAGTCTATATCTATCTCGATTCCTTTATATATGTACAACCAACCGTTATCCAATCAAACTTAATATACTCTGTGAGCTCTGCTCAACTGAGTATAAAAATCACTTGGGAAGGACCTGTGACTAAAATCTGGCGTACTAATATTTCAGATATTTTATTTTCCGGCAATGACAGGGCGTTTACAAACGAACTATTCATTACTTCTCTTCCCTATAGCTACGGCACAAGTCATTGGAAGGGAGTTCCACTCACAATTTACTCTCTTCAGATAGTGATTTTTTGTTATTAATTTGCGCTAAGTGAACCCAGGGAGAGATGATTAAGATTTAAGTGGTCGTTCATTTTTGGTGTTCAGAATAGACATTTTCATGTTCGTGCTTTTCAAGGACTCTTTTACAGAACTTTCAGTTGATATAGACGATCTGCATAGAGCGACATACTTGACTCTTACTGTATTAGAACTTTCCGTGGTGTTAAGGGGAACGTCTAGGTATTACTTGCGGTTACTTGAAGCTATTTCTTCGGCCCTAGTGATGATTTGACAGTCAGTTCTTTCCAAATTTGGCAGTAAGGGGATCACAGTTAGATCCAAAGTAGATTTTATAGAACAGCTGATATAGATTTCAGCTTGTTAAAGAGCTAAGGATATTCCCGAGGTGGGTATGTCAGTCATAAACTGGCACTAACTACCAAAGACTTAGAAGCGATCGTATCAAATCGTTCCCGAGATGAAACTTAATAAAGCAAAAGACCATTACCATCGCTAATAATACCCAAAACCTTTCGGTAATATCTTTTTCGCTATAAGAAAAAGTAGGATCGCTGGTATGTTCGTAGTCATTAGGCTTTGTAAGTAGAATGACTACCTTCTAAGGATACTCTAGATATCTCTAAGTTTTTCTATAAATATACCATATCTGTGTTTCGGGACACAAAGTTATGAGATATCTGATGAGCTGGCACACGGGGGCTCATCATCAGCAATAAATGAGGGAATATACAGGTTTGCATTAAATATACCGTAAGCCGAGAAATAAATTTGGAGTTTCAAGGTAAACAAAGTACAACAAAAATGGAATAGTACCACAGGTTGTACAATATCAAAAATCACACTGCCAGACTGGTAGGATAGAAGGACAAAGATTATTTTGTGTAGATCAAGAGTGCACGCCCGTATACTTATTGCACTGCACTGGCTAGACATCTTTTGAAAGCTGAGTTTTTCAGTTAATTACCACTGCATAAGCTATAAAGATGTAGCTACATACATGAGAAGCTGTAGGGAATTTTCTGTATAAGTGACAAGCTCTAGCTAGTAAGAGTAAAGTCATCGTCGTCGTGGTAATGGTTTAGTCATTGATTAGCGAGCAACAGGGTATGGTGTATGCACGCATATTCGTTAACTTTCAAAAAATAATTCGTAAATAAATTATTAAATTATTAATATATTGCTGGGGTCTGACAAAAAATGCAACAAATTATTTTGATAAAATAAACAATTAAGACATTCTGCGCACGATCTTTTCCACTGACTGTATGACCTCTTACCTAATTATTTAAGCTTGATTTAATCTTGAGCTTAAGTAGAGAAGTAAGGTTGCCTGCCCCAAAGCTTGCCTCAAACCAGAAATGCATCACTAGTTAAGAATAATAAGTTTCACTTCAAAAGGAGATTTTTTTCTACGGCATCAGTGATGATTTTCGTGCTGAGATGTTACCTTTTCTACATACTTAATATCGAGATGGAAACTCAGTTTATCTTCAAGTAACAACAAATTAGGTGCATAACGAATTCTGATAGATAAACAGATTTTAAGACAACAACAGAGAAGTTACACAGACCCAAAAACATTAAAAAAGTGCAGGCCTAGCAAATTTTACATTTTGGTACTTGTTTTCGAAATATTCTTACATTAAAGTATGAAATTAAGTTTTCTGTTTAGATACGAAATTTTGCCATGAAGACAAATTTTCTTTTAAAATCTATGCATACCGTTTAAAAGCGCTATTATTACCACAATTTTCCCAAATTAATTTGTTTTTGTTATTGCATATATACGCACTAAGATTCAATAAGTTTAAACAAGCTTTATGACATCAAGTATTCACTTGGGCAAACTCAATTGCGGCCATTGTAATTACCTACCCACCTACTCTTCACATCAGTTCTTTCAAGAGTCCCTCGTGTCCTTCTTGACTGACATCTTGAAAACTCTTCAGGCACCTTTGAAAGTTCGACAGGATCGGGTGAATTTTACTTGGCTACATACTTTTCGTTTCTTTAATGCGAACTTTTATTAGTACCTGCGTATATACATACATTCTTGTTATAGGTACTCATGTGCTCTCATACCTATACTTGCAGATATATATGGGGTATTCCATCCCATTTCGACCAATTTTGAACCCGACCCCTTTAGAATTGGCTGAAAGTTTTTCTTCTTTTTCTAGCTTATGAAAGACGTTTTTCAGAATTTTTTCAAATTTTTTTCATCCAATTCAAAAAAAGTTATGAATTTTAAAAAAAACACCATTTTTGTTTTCAAAATGCTATAACTTTTTCAAAAATTGACCGTTTGGGATCTTCTTTTTTTAATTTGTTTTTAAATGTACTTTTCGGAAAAAATACAAAAACATTTTTAAAGTATTTTTTTTTTAATTTTTCAGTTTTTCGAGATTTTTCGAACTTCGCCATTTTCTTTTTTTTTTCTCGTAAAAAACTTCAATCAATTCTGCAATAATCCCCACTAATCCTGGAGTGGGCCGATTTTTTTTTATATTTTTTTTATTTAATTGAAAAAAAAATTTTCAAAAATAAAAAAATTTTTTTTCAAAAATAAAAAATTTTTTTTTCAAAAATAAAAATTTTTTTTTTCAATTTTATTTATATAACAAAAAAATGTAAGAAAATGATTTTTAAGTATTATTTTCTTTATATATTATGGTAATCTAAGACTCGCTTTCGCTGTCCAGCAACTGCATTAGGCCGGTATACACATACATTACCAAAATATATAAAGAAAAGAATACTTAAAAATCATTTTCTTACATTTTTTTGTTATATAAATAAAACTGATAAAAATAAATGTTTATTTTTGAAAATTTTTTTTTTCAATTAAATAAAAAAAAATAAAAAATAAAAATCGGCCCACTCCGGGATTAGTGGGGATGATTGCAGAATTGATTGACGTTTTTTGTGAGAAAAAAAAAAAAAACAAAAATGGCGAAATTCGAAAAATTTCGAAAAACTGAAAAATTAAAAAAAAAAACTTTAAAAATTTTTTTGTATTTTTTCCGAAAAGTACATTTAAAAAGAAAATTAAAAAAAACAAGTAAGGAAGGTTAAGTTCGGGTGTAACCGAACATTATATACTCAGTTGAGAGCTATGGTGACAACACAAGGGAAAATAACCATGTAGGAAAATGAACCGAGGGAAACCCTGGAATTTGTTTATATGACATGTGTATCAAATGAAAGGCATTAAAGAGTATTTTATGAGGGAGTGGGCCTTAGTTCGATAGGTGGATGCCGTTTCGAAATATCGCCATAAAGGTGGACCAGGGGTGACTCTAGAATGCGTTTGTACAATATGGGTATCAAATGAAAGGTGTTAATGAGTATTCTAAAAGGGAGTAATCATTAGTTCCATAGGTGGACGCCGTTTCGAGATATCGCCATAAAGGTGGGCCAGGGGTGACCCAAGAATTTGTTTGTACAATATGGGTATCAAAAGAAAGGTGTTAATGAGTATTTTAAAAGGGAGTGGGCCTTAGTTCTATAGGTGGATGCCTTTCGAAATATCGCCATAAAGGTGGACCAGGGGTGACTCTAGAATGCGTTTGTACAATATGGGTATCAAACGAAAGGTGTTAATGAGTATTCTAAAAGGAGTAATCATTAGTTCCATAGGTGGACGCCGTTTCGAGATATCGCCATAAAGGTGGGCCAGGGGTGACCCAAGAATTTGTTTGTACAATATGGGTATCAAAAGAAAGGTGTTAATGAGTATTTTAAAAGGGAGTGGGCCTTAGTTCTATAGGTGGATGCCGTTTCGAAATATCGCCATAAAGGTGGACCAGGGGTGACTCTAGAATGCGTTTGTACGATATGGGTATCAAATGAAAGGTGTTAATTAGTATTCTAAAAGGGAGTAAGCATTAGTTACATAGGTGGACGCCGTTTCGAGATATCGCCATAAAGGTGGACCAGGGGTAACCCAAGAATTTGTTTGTACAATATGGGTATCAAAAGAAAGGTGTTAACGAGTATTTTAAAAGGGAGTGGGCCTTAGTTCTATAGGTGGATGCCGTTTCGAAATATCGCCATAAAGGTGGACCAGGGGTGACTCTAGAATGCGTTTGTACAATATGGGTATCAAATGAAAGGTGTTAATGAGTATTCTAAAAGGGAGTAATCATTAGTTCCATAGGTGGACGCCGTTTCGAGATATCGCCATAAAGGTGGGCCAGGGGTGACCCAAGAATTTGTTTGTACAATATAGGTATCAAATTAAAGGTATTAATGAGAGTTTTAAAAGGGAGTGACCCTTAGTTGTATATGTGAAGGCGTTTTCCAGATATCGACCAAAATGTGGACCAGGGTGACCCAGAACGTCATCTGTTGGATACTGCTAATTTATTTATATATGTAATATATGCCAAGATTTTAAGGGTTTTTTATTTCGCCCTGCAGAATTTTTTCATTTTCTTCTACTTAATATGGTAGGTGTTACAACCATTTTATAAAGTTTTTTCTAAAGTTATATTTCGCGTCAATAAAACAATCCAATTACCTTACCATGTTTCATCCTTTTTTCGTATTTGGTATAGAATTATGGCATTTTTTTCATTTTTCGTAATTTTCGATATCGAAAAAGTGGGCGTGGTCATAGTCGGATTTCGTTCATTTTTCATACCAAGATAAAGTGAGTTCAAGTAAGCACGTGAACTAAGTTCATTAAAGATATGTCGCTTTTTGCTCAAGTTATCGTGTTAACGGACATGCGGAAGGACAGACGAACGACTGTGTATAAAAACTGGGCGTGGCCTCAACCGATTTCGCCCATTTTCACAGAAAACAGTTAACGTCATAAAATCTATGCCGCCACCAAATTTCAAAAGGATTGGTTAATTTTTGTTCGACTTATGGCGTTAAAAGTATCCTAGACAAATTAAATGAAAAAGGGCGGAGCCACGCCCATTTTGAAATTTTCTTTTATTTTTGTATTTTGTTGCACCATATCATTACTGGAGTTGAATGTTGACATAATTTACTTATATACTGTAAAGATATTAAATTTTTTGTTAAAATTTTACTTTACAAAAAATTTTTTTTTAAAAGTGGGCGTGGACCTTCTCCGATTTTTCTAATTTTTATTAAGCGTACATATAGTAATAGGAGTAACGTTCCTGCCAAATTTCATCATGATATCTTCAACGACTGCCAAATTACAGCTTGCAAAAGTTTTAAACTACCTTCTTTTAAAAGTGGGCGGTGCCACGCCCATTGTCCAAAATTTTACTAATTTTCTATTCTGCGTCATAAGTTCAACCCATCTACCAAGTTTCGTCGCTTTATCTGTCTTTTGTAATGAATTATCGCACTTTTTCGGTTTTTCGAAATTTCGATATCGAAAAAGTGGGCGTGGTTATAGTCCGATATCGTTCATTTTAAATACCGATCTGAGATGAGTGCTCAGCAACCTACATACCAAATTTCATCAAGATACCTCAAAATTTACTCAAGTTATCGTGTTAACGGACGGACGGACGGGCGGACGGACGGACGGACATGGCTCAATCAAATTTTTTTTCGATCCTGATTATTTTGATATATGGAAGTCTATATCTATCTCGATTCCTTTATATATGTACAACCAACCGTTATCCAATCAAACTTAATATACTCTGTGAGCTCTGCTCAACTGAGTATAAAAAGATTCCAAACGGTCAATTTTTGAAAAAGTTATAGCATTTTGAAAACAAAAACGGTGTTTTTTTAAAAATTCATAACTTTTTTGAGTTGGCTGAAAAAATTTTAAAAAATTCTGAAAAACGTCTTTCGTAAGCTAGAAAAAGAAGAAAAAATTTCAGCCAATTCTAAAGAGGTCGGGTTCAAAATTGGTCGAAATGGGATGGAATACCCCATATATACATATTTTTCCGATTCATACAAATGACAGTCGATAAAACCGAAAAAAGTTTATAGATTAGTGTCAAGGATGACTCGATACCTATTTAATGTTAATTATTACATTTATATGAATATGTATTTATTGA
Organism: Eurosta solidaginis; assembly: GCF_040869045.1. Lineage (NCBI taxonomy): Eukaryota > Metazoa > Arthropoda > Insecta > Diptera > Tephritidae > Eurosta > Eurosta solidaginis. The sequence goes on along the minus strand of NC_090323.1, from coordinate 200,705,527 downwards.
ATATAAATTAGAAAATTAAAAAGAAGTACATGAATGAATATAAAATTATGATTTTATTAATGCGGCATACACTCGCCGGTATGGTTAGCACGGCCGCTCGCTACTCGTACTTGACAGCTCGGCCTCTCCTGACCCCTCGTCCGTCTCGGACGATGCCAGGTCACCTTCGTCAATAAGGTCTAGTTCAGGACCAAGAATACGCCATGGCCTCATATGATCGCTGCTCACCACGTTGCAATATTTTCGCTGAATTACTGTATTTTCTGACAAACCTTCCACCACATATCGGTCAGAGTTCAAAACCTTCGTTATGACATAAGTACCCTTGATTGACGGATCAAGCTTGTGGGACACACCCGTTGCTGTGGGTACGTAGTCAAGATAAAATCTCCCATAATGTATTCACGCGGTTTTGTATGTTTCTCGTCGTACATCTCTTCCAACCGATTACGCTCTTTGTTGATGTTTACTAATGCTTCCGAACAATTTTCGTCTACACTGATGTCATTACATTCGATGTTGTCATGTATTGCTCGTATCACCCGATTCTGGGAAACATCTCTCGGGTTGAAGTTGAAAATAAGTTCATTTGGACAAAACTTAGTTATGCTGTGACATTGAGAGTTGACCGACCATTGAATAGTAGGTAAGGTCAAGTCCCAATCCTTCTCTGTCTTGGTACTGCATTTGATCCATTGGCCCGAGGCGTTCGCACAGGAGTTGAATACCATATTTGCCAATGAAGTCTTGAAACATCTTGGATGTGAATGCCGTACCCCGGTCGGACACAATACACAACGGTTGTCCAAAAATGTCCATTGCATCTTCCAAAGCTCTCACCGCTGGTTCGGATTTGGTATTACGCGTTGGTTTCAAAATGATATATTTGCTGAAGCTACACACGATCACCGGAACATGAAGATTGCCCCGCTCGCTCTTGGGGAACGGACCTAAATGATCGATGTGGATGCTACGGAACGGAATAGGCAAGACCTCACCAAGATGTAGTTGACCCTCCGGTTTACCTCCCTTTACCTTAAAGAGACAACATTCTTCGCACGCATTAATATAAGTTTTTACATACTTTCGAATTCGAGGAAACCAGAAATGTTTCCCGATTCGCTCAAGTGCAAAATGCCCAACGTCGTCGTGGCACGCTTTCGTATTACGCCACCTCATTGCCTGCGGAATTACCAATTTTAACTTCTGGTTGACGCGTCGATATACTCGCCCATCTTGCAGATGATAGTCTGTCTGTATCTGCTTTTCCCCATCATTGTCCGGTTGACGGCCACTCCGCAACACATCCGCAATCCTTCGCACTTTTTCCGTCCTAAATTTGCATTACGTATAACCAATCAGAACTTTCATCCACTGGTGTAACTCTCATCACCCCATCTGCAACTGTCGTCGCCACCGTTTCGGGTTGTACTGGCGCTCTGCTTATCCCGTCTACATGAGCCATTTGCGCCCCTGCCCTATGCACACACTTGAAGTCAAACTCTTGTAGTTTCAGCCACCATCTAGCTATTCGTGGTTGAAGAAGTGTTGTTACTTTAGTTGCTACGAAGGCATGACAATCGGTTATCACGATAAATGGCCTACCCAAAAGATACACTGTCAACCGCTCAAGAGTTTCGACGATGGCCAACACTTTTAACTCATGGCTGGCGTACTTGGATTCAGCCGCACTGCATTGACGACTGAAGTACTGAACTGGCTTTAATCCCTATGTTTCTGGCTACTAGCATCTGTGTGCACTTCATGTTCTTTGGAGTTTTCAAACATCGCCAACACTGGATCTCGTGTCAATGCCATCTTCAGTTCGCCGAACGCTTTTTCCTGCTCCTGTGTCCACTTGAACACCTCGTCCTTCTTGAGTAATTTGGTTAATGATCTCTATATGTTACTATACCTTGGGATGAATCTTCTAAAGAACCCCGTTAATCCAAGGAACTGCCATATATTTGTCGCTGTAGCTGGTGTGTGGAATTCCTCCACGCACTGAACTTTGTCACGTCCAGGTCGTATGCCTTCGCCACTCACACTGTGTCCTAAAAAGGTTACCTGCTTCGTCATGAACGCAATACCTCAGTGCCTTCATGTTCGGTTGCCGTGGCAATGATTACTTCGTCCACGTAATTGATAATTTTCTCCCGGTGATTCAAATCTCTTACCAGGTTGACTACCATCTCTTGGAACACCATGGGAGCATTAATTAATCCAAACGGCATGACTTTGTGTTTGAAGAGACCATCCGGAGTCAAAGATGCTGTATATGGCCGACTAGCTTCTTTTAGTGGTATCTGGTAGTACCCGGTAATCATACCCGGCGTTGTAAACCATTGATTGCCTCCTAATCGTGCCAGTTGTTCTTCCACAATTGGCATGGGGAACTGTTTTTTACGGTCACTGCATTTAAGACCCTGAAGTCGACGCACATTCTATCTTCGCCGTTCACCTTCTTCACGAAAACCACTGGTGCTGCATGCGGAGAAGAACTTGGCTGGATAACGTCGCAACTTAACAACTCTTGACTATCGACGATAATATCGGCCTATGTGACAACGGAACTTGATACCTCTTACCCACAACTGGTTTTTCGGTTGTAACTTTGATTTCCATGTCGGTTGTTTTACACCGACCTATACCCCTCAGATCTTCAGAGAAACAATCGTAATACTTGTTCAACAAACGATTAACCCCATCATGCTCTACGCTTTCACCTAATACGTTGACTGACGAATTACTATCAGATGCTTCTATCTTTAGCACACCTGATTCGATAACTACCTTTGTATCATGCATAATATCACGACCCAATAACATTTGATATGGCATAAGGCGGTCCGGTGCTACCAACAACGACAATTCTACTAAACGATCGTCAACCATTAAATTTACTTTTACCTTTTCCTTTGTCTCGACGACTCCACCTCCGAAGCCTGTGAGCTGATGAGTTTCGTGCTCACGTTCTACTTCACTAAGAATCTCGCTCGATGAAACCAGTGAATAGTCGCTACCGGTATATACAAATGCTGACACTACCTTTCCCCAAACCATAACTTCCCTGCAGTCAAAAGCCAAAGTAGTCAGCAAACATTCTAGTTCATTGACTAGAATTTTGTGGGTTTATTCATACTAGTCAGCTTCTGAATAGTTCATTGACTATAATTTTGTGGTGTTATTCATACTAGTTAGTGTATGAGTAGTTAATTGACTAGAATTGTGTGGCGTTCATCATACTGGTCAGTTTTAAAATGGTTCATTGGCTATAATTTTGTGGTGTTATTAATACTAGTTAGTATTTAAATAATTCATTTGACTAGAATTTCGTCTGTCGGCTCGAGGAAATACGCGAGTGCTTTCTGTAGCCAATTTGCAATGCATACTTCAGTTGACAATACTAGATATCGTCCAAATCAACGGGCACATAAACACAAGCATGACGAGTCAACCCTCACCGTTACCTCAACAGAGGTTAAAGAGGTTATTGAAAAGGCCAAGCCATCCATATCAATAGTCCCAGACGGAAGACCTATACCGATGCCAAAACACCTATGCCATGAGGGCATCAGTAGCCTAGGACATCTTTTCTACTTGTCGGTACAAGCCTATGCCTTTCCAGAATAACAGAGAAAGACCGGAAACCCAGCCAGTATCTACCGATATTATCCCTTTAGTCAGTAACGAAAACGTTTAAAGCCGTTATGATTCCCTCAATTAAATGAAATTGTTCGGTTATCCAGCCATAAGCATGACTTCCGTAAAGTGCATATCACTACCACCTTTCTGAACTCCATTAACAATCATAACAGGACGGCGCTAGTGCAGCTTGGCCTGTTTTTACACAGTCAACGACTACTGGTTCGTCCCTTCTCCGTTACATAGATAGATAATTTATTGAGGATTGCACTGCGACCTTTGGTCAGCACCTCATCCCATCCGTCTTCCATGATGAACCCTAGCAGTTCTCTTGGCTTGAGGGATTTAATGTGGGAAAAACGGAGATATTACTTTGTTTACTTAAGCCTCAATCTCTACAAAAAAGTGGGTTTTGTCCAATACCCAGAAAAAAAGTTGATTTTGTCGCATAACGTTATTATTATAAATACGAAACTACAGGTTTGACTCACTTATTTACTTTGACTTCCCCTATTCCTGATATTTGGCATATCTTTATTAACTTTTCAATCCAAACTCCGCAATTTTTCCTACAAAAATATCATGAGTTTCAGGTCTAAGTATAATAAGAATCAGGTAAAATAACAGTTGCAATTAATATTGAAAGTGCTATAACTTCTTTATTTATTATTTTAGTAATATGGTTTCAAAGCAACATTTTCTTGAATTTTTAAGTACTTTCGTTTGGTAAGAAAAAAAACATACATTAGGGGGGATACAATTTTGTTAGCTGACCTAATCATGTGAAAATGACTTCATAGCTTAACAGGGCATTAAACGAAAATGTGGAGCTTCTCAAGGCCAAAATAATGACATATCAATTTTAAAAATCGGTCGTCAAATAACCAAGTTACAACGAAAAAACCTTTTTGGCTGTATTTCGAAGGATCAAAAAAAAATTTAAAAAAATTTTTCCGAAACCCTCAACATAATCTTCAAATTTAGGGGCGGACATTAGAAACTTTTTTTTTGTATGGGGTCTACTGACTAGTATGTCAATTGGTATGATATTGGTGTATATAATAACTAGTATGCCATCTGGTATAATGCTGGCGCAAAGGCTGACTAGTATGTTAATTGGCATGAGTCTGATGGGTATGCTGACTAGTATGCCATCTGGTATGATGTTGGTGTATATAATGACTAGTTTGTCAATTGGTATGATGCTGATGCAGAGGCTGGCAATTGATATTTCGTAGGACATCGCCGTGTTAAAAATACCAGTTGGTAATATGGAAAAAAGACAGAACTCATACTAGTATAGATTTTTGGCAAACTAGTATTCTTCTAGTATACAACTAGTTGGTTTGACTGCAGGGTTGTTTCATAAGCGCTGGGGGTGTAGTGCATGGCGCAACCAAACTTGCTACGGTACTCTTACCTAGGTTACACGACTGTGACTCGTGCCCAAAAATATTACATTTGCTGCATATCGGTTTACGTGATGGATGAGGACACTTCGCTGCTAAATGTCCAATCTCGTTGCAATTAAAACACCTAATGGAATTTCTCTCCTCTCCTGTACTTGTTTCGATTTCTTTCTGTTGATGCTGTTACCGTATGTTAAATGCTGGTTTAACTCCAACGGATGTTGTTGATAAACTTTCAATTTCTTTCAACAGATCGTTACATGTATTAAATTTTGTGGCTAACAGCGTTCGCGACAAATGTGGATCGTTGAGCCCCCCAATGATACACGAATTAATTGATGCTTGGTCTATTTCTGCTCCACGATCCATATTAAGCATGAAGTAATAATAGTCTTCCATCGACTCACCTTGTTTTCTTTAGCGTCTGTCCATTTCACGTTGTACATCCGCTACGTTGACTTCACTTGGAAAATCATTAGTCAATGCTTCAACAAAAAATCGCCATGAACTGAAAGGGGGCTGCTACACCCTTTAGTTTTGGCTGTTTTGAAAATGATATGTCCTCTGTCCACTGATATATCGCACGCAATGTTTCACTTTTTGCGATAAACTGCTTTGCTTTTAAATAACCTTGAAGTGGATTGAACTCATGTAATATGCTTGTGTGTGGGCCCACTCTGAATTCGAAGGTTGCTCTATTGCTGTCATTACGTTGAAAGTTGCAGGCACCTTGTTGCCTGTTGCGGCTACCGAAGTGAGTGCTGCTTGATCTGTAGTATATGTTGCTGGTAATGTGCCATATGATACTGGCACAATGTTGCCTGTTGCTGTGTATGACGTTTCGCCGGAGTTTGCTTGTGCATAGCTAGATGTTGCGCCGGAGTTTGCTGTGTATCGCTACATGTTGCGCGGGAGATTGCTTGCACATCGCTGCATGTTGCGCCGGAGGTTTTAGGTGCTCCGCTACTTATTTGCGTTTGTTGTACTTGATTTAACTGCGCTCTTGTTATTTGACTTACCGTCTGGTTACTATATCACGCCATTCTTTGAATTGATTCTATCAATTCGTCTCGATATTTTGCAGGGGTGGCTTTCCGTAATTCTATGTCGATCAAGAACGAGCATAAAGTAATCGGTTTCGCTTTCCGTAACACAAATTGTCGACGCGTCGTATCGAATATTCGATACAAACTGTTCGATATCAGATTAGGTGCCGAATTGCCTTTTTGAAAGTTATAATTTTATGCTTTGGTGATTATTTAGGGAATGATTTTTTCTTCAGAGATTAAGAAACAAACGCTATTTATAAAAGAAAATATTTTGGTACCTCCAAAAAGCTTTCTAAACACCTTTTGAAATCTGCAAACGAAACAGATCATACCAAGATACGGGTACTAAAATGGCATCATCCAGCGTTCGATATCGACTTGAAGTATCGAATCAAGCAGTTTCGAATTACGGAAAGCCACCCCAGATCATTGACTTCATCCTCGTCTAATTCATCTGCTTCGTAAACTTCTATCAGCCTCGCAACTTTGTGTGTCTTATTGCCAGAAACTGATAATCCTTGTTGTTGCATCAAACGTTTCAGCTGATCCACCTTGAGTGTTGAAAATTTAATTTTACTTGCCATTAGTACGCGTTGATTCTGCACAATTGCAGTTTCCTTTTCGTTTTTAATAACCGGAGCAAATATTAAATATCACCTTACTTGTTGCTTGCTGAAATCTTTTTTTTTCCTTTTTCCGCGTTACACCAATTTTTGGTCTCCGTTTTTCGCCACGATGATTCGTGCTCCAAAAATTACCAACGTTGCTCGGTTGTGTTGTCAACTGACTGTTCAATTCCCAACACAAAGCATTCACATATATAAATACGTATGCTTCTCTTACTGGGATGAATACTGTGAGCGTCTATCGCTCAGTCCCTCTCTCACTATTCACGGCTGCTACAAAAACTGTGTAGCAAATAGCAGAATTTCAATGCCTTTTGGTGGTTGTTTTTTATTATTTTTTTCCTTTACAGGCGCCACTGCGACTGTCCGTATGCTAGCGGAATTGCTCTGCCGCTGCGCAATTGGTTTTGTTGTTGCTGATTTTTCTATGAAAAAAAATATACTTGCAACGGCTGGTTCAATTTTAAAATTTGCGTGGTTTGTTGCTGCCTCTGCAATTTCACGTTGATTCCTGTGAAATTTGTTCGCGATCCCCTTCTGATTGTTGTCAAGGATGACTCGGTACCGATTTAATGTTAATTATTACATACATATTGTAACGAATTTTCTGCAAATCCTCTTATTTGCAATCCTCTCCTAAGTTCGAATCACTAAACTGTTGAATAAATAACTCCAATATTGAATAATGGAAAAATGGCCTTTATTAAAGTACTTCACAATAACACTTATACTTTGCTACTCGCTGGCTTAATAACCAAACTGACTGATAACTCAAATGAAACTCTACTATTGGCCGCCAGATCGCGTGCTTAATCAAACTGATTGATTGCTCAACTCAAACTGAACTACTTTTTACTCGCTTGTGCCGCTTTTATAGTTTACGCTGCATACATCTAGGCTCTTCTATTTCCAGAACTTACCAACTATTTCGAGTGTTTATAGTTCTCATATAGTTTCTACTTGTTTACAATTTTCTACTTTTCAGCGTCTCTCAGATGTATGTGAGTTTGTAGTTTACAGTCTCTCGCACACACATAGGCGTATAAGTAAATGCATCTGTGTGTAACATCTTTCGGCTGCCTTATATATGTGTATACATGATTTGATTATTGACGTAAATACTGCTTATCGTGGCCTTGGCATCGCCTTAGTGATGGTATAACTTAGTGATGTTAATATCCGTGACAATATATATCAATATGTATTTATAGAATATAAATTATAAAATTAAAAAGAAGTACATGAATGAATATAAAATTATGATTTTATTAATGCGGCATACACTCGCCGGCATGGTTAACACGTCCGCTCGCTACGAAATAACACGACTGACTAACGATAACACTTCCCAAAGCCTTCGGGGAGCAACCTTATCGCTACAACAAATACAACAACGACTGACTAAAGCTGGAGACATTGATGCTTTATCGGTAACCGTATCGGTAACCTTATAACAGCTGATTCGACCAACCTTATGGGAATCAATGCAATCGATTATTGGTGCCGTTAAAGTCGTAACCGTATCGTAGCCAACCAATTGGTTTTTGGTTTACCGTCGTAACGATAAACAGCTGATTACGTTAGAGATACGACAAACGGCACCAATGACTCCCGCTTAACTCGTACTTGACATTAGCCGTTTTTTTTTTACACGCGTATACGTTTCGTTTGCGCGTGAAAAAAAACGCCTATCCTCGCTTAGATAATGCTTAGGAAACTCATCTAGCGGCCGTGGTTAAACAACTAGCTACAGCAACAGGGTGTAGCGAAAAGCGGAGACACAACCCTCTGTTGAATTTCTGTGTATAACATATACCTGAATCAGTTGTGATAAATAGTGAACGCGCATAGAATACACAGAAGTAGTGCAGAGGGTGAAACATATACACATATTTCAGTTACATCTGCGTAAAATGCGTATTGAAATTTAGTAGTACTAATTTAATACATAGCAAATTCACAGGTGTATTTAAAGTTTGTCGCTTAGCAGTCCATATAAAGTTTAAGCGTAAACGTATATAGATGAGAAAAAAACACGGCTAGTAGTAAGAATTTGTTTGTGTAAGCAAGCGTGTTTGTATTGGTGAGTTTGGCTTGTGTGGCCTTTAGTGGTAAATCTCCAGCTGGCATTTGCGTCCATTTTATATAAATACAAAAAAGAGATTGGCTTTTTGTATGCAGACTTTTCTTGTACACAAATTAACAAATAAACATTTATTCATATATACATACATTCATACATACAAACATCTGTATATATTAGATTAATATTATTGGGCATTCTCTGAATAGAAATTGTTGGAAGGATATTTATGCTTCAAGTTGACACGGTCAGGTTAGGGGCTATCAAATAAGAGTTTTTTGTATAGCTTTATGTGTATTTGAGTTGGTTATTTATTTGTTCTCTTGATTTACTCTTAGAAAATAAATACCTATTATAATTTTCAAAGGTATAAATATATTTTTCTATTTTTGCACAGTTGCTGAGTAGGAGAAAGAATTTGATAAAAATCTCTTGTATGACTAAATTTGAATTATGTGCAAAACTGACGTCATAAAATCATTAAGTTCCCTTTAAAAGACTTTAAGCGGGGAGTACTTAAAATGTAAAACTATATAAAATTCTATAACGACAACTGATTTCTCTGCTCTGTTCTTGGGTGTAATTTTTTTTGTATCAACTCAACATCCTGAAACGCACTTTCGCTTTTCACGACTCTGATAGAGTTTGTGATGAGGAATGACTGGCGTAATTTGCTTAGCAACGGCTAAAACCGCCTAAGCATTTAGGCGCCAATTAATAACGATGATGATGCAATTTATAAATTGATTTGCAAGAGTTGTTCTATTTGCACATTTAAACAGGTAAGAAAGTCTAAGCTCGGGCGAAACCGAACATTATATACCCAGCTCTCCGGGGTTATCTTAATAATATTGTGACGAATATTAGTGACACTAAGTGATACTCACATCACTAGTCTGATGCTAAGTAATTGCAGCTACAACAACAATAAAGCAAGTAGTCACTTGTATCTACATAAACGAATCAATCATTATGTCTACACATATGTGTGTAGACGCAGCGGAGAGAGACGCACAAATAAATGCACATATCTGAGATACTCCCGAAAGTATGCAATCATTTGTGCAAGTATCACTCACATATACACGCGCATGGGCTTTGCGAGAAGCTATAAAATCGTACATCTGTAGTTAAAACTGGTAATTTTATAGCTGATAACTAACTAGTAAATTCTAGAAGTAGAAGCGCCTAGAAATATGTCAACGAGGAAACCAAACAGTATAAAAAGCAGCAACAGATGAGGCACGACAATCAGTTTGATTTAAGCAAGCTATCAGTTGCGAAGTGTAAGTGTTATTGTGAAGTACTTTAATAAAGGCCATTTTGCATTATTGAATAGTGGAGTTATTTATTCAACAGTTAAGTGATTCGAACGTTAGTAGAAGGTTGCAAGTAAGAGGAATTGCACTAAATTCGTTACAGTTGGTGTCAGAGGAAAAATTGTTGTATAAATTCCAGAGGATAACAAGGACATGGCAAAGTTAAGTGAATTGAAGATCCAGCAACTGAAGAAGGATCTGGAGAGCTGTGAAATGAATACAACCGGCATTAAAGTCGAGCTTCAGGAGGCAATGGAAGCAGAAGGAATTAACGTGGAAGAGTATGTTTTTCCTCTTGATGTCCACGAAACAACAACAAAAATTGAAGAGAAAAACGTAACTTCGCAGACAGTTCCGAGCACAGATTTTGGCTGCAATATCTGCTCAAACATCGACAATGGCATCTCAACTGGATTCATAGGAGACAAAGATTGATGCACAAGAAACGCATATTTCAGAAATGTCGACACAGATTACATCAAAGATGGAAACACAACTGAAAGAAAAAGAGGCACGCATAACAGTACAACTCGAAGCGCAAGAGGCGCGTATATCATCAAAACTCGAAGCGCGTATGTATGAGAAAATAACGCAGTTTGAGGAAAAAATCAAAGCAGAGGTGGATGCTTTGAGAGGTCGTATACAGGAGTTGAAATTAAATCGCCCAGCTGTTTCAGCAAGCAATCCAAAGGTAAAAACACCATCCTTTGACGGTTCTGTTCCTTTCCAAGTCTTTAAGCTACAGTTTGAGAAGACCGCAGCAGTGTACAACTGGAATGCTGAAGATAAAGTTTCTGCACTGTTCATGGCATTGAAAGGGCCTGCAGCTGAGATTTTACAAACAATTCCAGATGGCGAACGGAACTGTTATGTAGCATTGATCGGCGCTATAAAGAGACGATACAGAACTGAGTATAGGAGACAGATATACCAAATGGAGTTACTGAACCGCTTCCAGAGGCCTGGTGAAACATTGCAAGAGTTTGCGTCGGATGTTGGAAGGCTGGCACATTTAGCGAATGCGGACGCACCCGTGGAATACGCCGAAAGGGTAATTCTGAGCTTTATAAATGGCATACGGGACGTCGAAACAAAGCGAGCTACATACGCAAACCCAAATCCAACATCCGCAGAAACGGTGTCACAATCTCTGATTCAGGAAACAGCGGCGCTTCTGTGTAAGCCAGTTTTCAAAGTACGCCGTGTGGAAATAGAAAGGCCAGAGTGGGTAAACGCAATTTTAGAAGCTTTAAATGGAACGCAACAGAAGAATGATGGTGCAATCAAATGTTTCAAGTGCAGTAACCCAGGTCACATTGCTCGTCATTGCAGCACCGGTCCTGGTTGTTCCTACTTGGGTTGCCGTAAACTCAAAGCTGGAGGAGATGAGCAAGAGCGAGTCAAATGTTAAGATAGAAAACTTGACCCATCTATTGAATGTCCTGTGATATCTGTGTCGCAAATTGGAAGGAAATCAAGCTGTCTTACCGTCAGAGGGAATGTCGATGGCAAAGAACGTGTACTGACTGTAGATACGGGCGCATCTCATTCCTTGATTCGATCTGATTTGGTCAACAGGAGAGTAAAGTCATTACCTGGAGCAAGGTTGCGTACGGTCACTGGGGAGTATAACCAAGTCCTGGGAGAAGTGATCTGTGAAGTCTTAATTGGGAAGGTCATGGCTCTACACAAATTCGTTGTGGTGGAGATCGTTGATGGAGTCATATAGGGAGTGGACTTCTTAGTTGACCATGACATCAGGATCGATATGCGTAGAAAGATTATGCGCTATAAAAACAAGGATGTGCCACTTAACTCAGTTTGGAGAAAGGGTTCAACAGTAGGCGGGTGCTGGTGGAGGAGATTCGACAAAGACAACAAAAGTCAAGGAAAGTAGATCGGGCAAAGGTTGATGGAACGAATGGGTCAAAAAACCGAAGGTACCTTCGAGATAAACACTGGCATTGTATACCCCTAATAGACGCATTAAAACGAACGAAAGCATTTCCCAGAAAGAATGCAAGGGTAGTTTCAAGCCAGGGCGCATTACTGATGGGAAACGTCGGAACGATACTGATTATGTGAAGCCAATCCGTCAAGAGCAAGCTCTACAAGGTAGTTCATTGGCCAAACAACAGAGTTCGAGGGAACGATCCAGGATAATGAGTAGTAAGATGAATCGCAGGTACGATGAGAACAATAATTCGGAAGGTTTCTTCGAGAGAGATTTGGTACTGCTATACAACCCTCACCGACGGAAAGGTGTTCCATCCAAATTTTGGTGCAGTTGGGAAGGCCCGTGCAGAGTTGTGAAGAGGATCAGTGATGTCATCTACCGCATACAAACAACTGGGAAACCACGAAATAGAAGGGTGGTTCAATTGGAGAGGCTAGCAGCGGTTAGATCGAGAGATTTGTCTGATCGGGACGATCAAACTTAGGTGGAAGGCAGTGTGACGAATATTAGTGACACTAAGTGATACTCACATCACTAGTATGATGCTAAGTAATTGAAGCCACAACAACAACAAAGCAAGCAATCACTTGTATCTATATAAACGAATCAATCATTATGTCTACGCATATGTACGTACGCGTAGCGGAGACAGACGCACAAATAAATGAATATATCTGAGATACTCCCGAAAGTATGCAATCATTTGTGCAAGTATCACTCACATATACACGCGCATGGGCTTTGCGAGAAGCTATAAAATAGTGCATCTGTAGTTATAGCTGGTAATTTTATAGCTGATAACTAACTAGTAAATTCTAGAAGTAGAAGCGCCTAGAAATATGTCAACGAGGAAACCAAACAGTATAAAAAGCAGCAAAAGTTGAGGCACGACAATCAGTTTGATTTAAGCAAGCTATCAGTTGCGAAGTATAAGTGTTATTGTGAAGTACTTTAATAAAGGCTATTTTGCATTATTCAATATTGGAGTTATTTATTCAACAGTTTAGTGATTCCAACGTTAGTAGAAGGTTGCAAATAAGGGGAATTGCACTAAATTCGTTGCAATATTATAAATGCGAAAGGATGAAATTAGGATCAAATTTGGGACACATGCAGCCAATAGTCTAGAAGAATCTACTAGCTATATTTTTTGGAAAATGGGGGAGTTCCTCAGTTATAACTTAAAGTTATAACTTAATTATTGTATTTTTTCGTCTTTGTGACTGAATCACGCCAGAACGGCTACACGGATTTTTATGAAATTTGGGACAGGACAATAGTCTACTGCGAAATTTTTCTCGAACATGGAAAGGGCGACTATTCCGATATCATGTTGTGACCCTTCCGGTAACATCTCGAGATGGTTTTTGGGATCCGTCCGGGATAAGTGGGCTTACTTTAATAGCCCAGAAATTTTATTTTCTACTTGCGGACGAAGCTGCGTGTAAAGGCTAGTATATACCTACATACGTTGATGTGGATTACATATAGAGAGAAACGGCTTCTAGTTTACAGCTTGGAAAACTTTCATGTTTTCTGCATTTAATTGTGGGCGGGACTAGGCCCATTTTTGAAAAGTTTACAAAATGTTTTGTTTTTTTTGTGTTTGAGTTAAAATATCAATATAATTTACTTAAATACCGTAAGGGTGATTTATATTGCCATTACTCTTTAAAAGCAATTTATTTTCAAGTGGGCGTGGTCACCAACCGATTTTGTCAAATTATTTCCTAAAGGCAATCATCATGCCCAAATCTCAATGGCTTTTGATTTACCCTTTGCAAATTTTTTTTAAATTTCTTCCTCTGAATGTGGGTGGTGACCCGCCTATTTTCCAATATATTAACAAGCTTATTTTTATACTCAGTTGAGCAGAGCTCACAGAGCATATTAACTTTGATTGGATAACGGTTGGTTGTACAGGTATAAAGGAATCAAGATAGATATAGACTTCCATATATCAAAATCATCAGTATCGAAAAAAAATTTGATTGAGCCATGTCCGTCCATCCGTCCGTCCGTCTGTCCATTAACATGATAACTTGAGTAAATTTTGAGGTATCTTGAGGAAATTTGGTATGTAGATTCCTGGGCAATCATCTCAGATCGCTATTTTTAAATGAATGATATCGGACTATAACCACGCCCACTTTTTCGATATCGAAAATTTCGAAAAACCTAAAAAATGCGATAATGCATTGCCAAAGGCGGATAAAGCAATGAAACTTGGTAGATGGGTTGACGTTATGACGCAGAATAGAAAATTAGTAAGATTTTTGACAATGGGCACGGCACCGCCCACTTTTACAAGAAGGTAATTTAAAAGTTTTGCAAGCTGTAATTTGGCAGTCGGATGAAGAACACGCCCACTTTTTAAAAAAAATTTTTTTTTTAATCAAATTTTAACAAAAAATTTAATATCTTTACTGTGTATAAGTAAATTAAGTCAAAATTCAACTCCGGTAATGATATGATGCAACAAAATACAAAAATAAAAGAAAATTTCAAAATGGGCGTGGCTCCGCCCATTTTCATTTAGTTTGTCTAGAATACTTTTAATGCCATAAGTCGAACAAAAATTTACCAATCCTTCTTAAATTGGGTAGGGGCATAGATTCTATGACGGTAACTATTTTCTGTGAAAATGGGCGAAATCGGTGGAAGCCACGGCCAGTTTTTATACACAGTCCACCGTCTGTCCTTCCGATCGGCCGTTAACACGATAACTTGAGCAAAAACCGATATATCTTTATTAAACTTAGTCCACGTACTTATCTGAACTCTCTTTATCTTGGTATAGAAATTGGCCGAAATCCGACTTTAACCACGCCCACTTTATCGATATCGAAAATTACGAAAAATAAAAAAAATGCCATAATTCTATACCAAATACTAAAAAGGGAAGAAACATGGTATTTGGATTGGTTTATTGACGCAAAATATAACTTTAGAAACAACTTTGTAAAACGGGTGTGACACCTACCATATTAAGTAGAAGGAAATGAAAAAGTTCGACAAGGCGAAATTAACAGCCTTTGGAATCTTGGCAGGAATAATGTTCGTGGTATTGCATATATAAATAAATTAGCAGTACCCGACAGATGATTTTCTGGATCACCCTGGTCCACATTTTGGTCGATATCGCGAAAACGCCTTCACATATAAATCTAAGAGCCACTCGCTTTTAAAACCCTCATTAATACTTTTAATTTGATATCCATATCGTACAAACACATTCTAGAGTCACCCCTTGCCCACCCTAATGACGATATCTCGAAAAGGCGTCCACCTATAGAACTAATGCCCACTCCCTCTTAATATGCTCAGTAATACCTTTCGTTTGATACCCATATCGTACAAACATTCTAGAGTCACCCTTGGTCCACCTTTATGGCGATATCTAGAAAAGGCGTCCGCCTATAGAACTAAGGATTACTCCCTTTTAAAATACTCATTACCACCTTTCATTTGATACCCATATCGTACAAACACATTCTGGAGTCACCCCTGGACCACCCTAATCGCGATATTTCGAAAAAGCGTCCACCTATAGACCTAATGCCCACTCCCTCTTAAAATACTCAGTAACACCTTTCGTTTGATACCCATATCGTACAAACATTCTAGAGTCACCCCTGGCCCACCCTAATGGCGATATCTCGAAAAGGCGTCCACCTATAGACCTAATGCCCACTCCCTCTTAAAATGCTCAGTAACACCTTTCCTTTGATACCCATATCGCACAAACATATTCTAGAGTCACCCCTGGTCCACCTTTATGGCGATTTCTCGAAAAGGCGTTCACCTATAGAACTAAAGCCCATTCCCTTTTAAAATACTCATTACCACCTTTCATTTGATACTCATATCGTAGAAACACATTCTAGAGTCACCCCTGGCCCACCTTAATGGCGATATCTCGAAAAGTTGTCCACCGATAGACCTAAGGCCCACTCCCTCTTAAAATTCTCAGTAACACCTTTCATTTGATACCCATATCATACAAACAAATTCTAGAGTCAGCCCTGGTCCACCTTTATGGCGATATCCCTAAATGGCTTCCATCCATAGAACTATGGCCTACTCTCTCTTAAAATACTCTTTAATACCTTCCATTTCATACAACCACATTCCAGGGTTACCCTAGGTTCATTTTCCTACATGATGATTTTCCTTATTTTGTCTCCATAGCTCTCAAATGAGTATGTAATGTTCGGTTACACCCGAACTTAGCCTTCCTTACTTGTTTATTGTAAAATCAATCCACATCTCAAGTTTCATCAATTAATAGGTGTTTGGTAATGTATTATAGCATTTTTCAAGGTTTCGATAGAGATTTTTCTGCGGCCTGATAAGTCAGCATACTGAATTTCGTAAAAATATCTCAATTTTTACTTAAGTTATCGTGTTAAGGGACGGCGGATGAACGAACATGGCTAAATGAAAATACTATTTGGTGCTGAAAATTTTGATATATGTTAGTCTTTATCTACCTCGATTCCTTTATGCCCAATCAAATTTATTATACCCTTATCCACAAGTACACGCTGGGTATAAAAACCCATATGTGGGCCTATAAATTTTAAGTACAGCAGCGGACAAAAAAAAAAGCAGTGGGATTTTTTTTTCTTTTTTCAAATTTCGTCAACTTCTTCTTTTCTTATTTTAAATATTTTAAGAAAAGCTTCTATGAATTTTATAACTGAGACTAACCAAACCAATCTAAAAAGCGTTCTCGTAAAAATTTGGAACAATTATACGAAATTTTTGAACTATTTATTTGGAGTTCTCTGAAAAAAGTTCAAGTTATAGGTCTCGCGAAATTTTATTTAATTTTTGACGTGTTTTTTCCGAAGGCTGTTTTAGGGGCTCAACGAGTCATATTTTCTCGTGTTAACCATAATTCGTAAGGCTCTTATATCTTTGTTCACTTTAGTGATTAGCAATTAACCTGAGTGCCATTGCGAAATTTTTTGTATTATATAACGGTGAATTCGAATGTCAGTGATTGCGACGCAAAGTGTCACAATGTCATATGTAATCTGGCCCTAAGATTTTCCTCCATACAAATGGTGAAACATCTTTTGTATGATTTCTTTATTATTTTTATTAACTATTTTGTTATTTGTTTTTTAGTGGCATAAAAATATCCTTGCTATATCGTCAGATGTAATAATTATTATTCTAAAATTTTTCCCTCTCATTTCAGGTGATATATTCATATTAGTGTTTAGCATGGATTCACGCGAATCTTTCGAAGAAGTAGTGCGATTACGTGAAAATATACTCGAAACAAAATGGGCGGCTTTAAATCCGGGCTCTGGTATGAAAAAGAAAAGTTTACCAAAAATTCCAATGGTTATTGCGGGAAATAAATGTGATCGGGAACCGAAGTAAGTTATAGAATCAATTGCAATATATCGAAACCTGGGCGAAATAGCACGACAAATTGGCTGCCACTTCGAAAGGCATCTCAAACTTTTTCCAAAAACGCCCAGAATTTAAAAATAAAAGTTATTATTCATAAACATAAAGCAGATCAGAATAAAAGCAAAAACCTGCTGCAGGACTGGTTAGCCATTTGAATGAATATGTTTTTCTTATGCCAAGGGAATCTTCACTGGCCTCTAGCTCTTAATCTGGTTTTCAACTTTAACGAAACCGGAATTAGAAAATTGAGCGCGGCAGGCAAAAAACTGAATGGAAAAACGCTTGATTTCAAACTTTCTCCTGTTTTTAACCGGTTTTATTTAGCTTGAGTTCACAGGCAGGCAGGCCGCATGCACGGCCGCACGGCCGTTGTGAACGAATCTTGTAATTGAAATTTAAGTAACTTCCCGATAAACTACAAGCTTGGAACTTGGAATATAGTTCAGACCCCGATGACAATGCAATAATAAGAAAAAAATCGCCGCTAGGTGGCGCGAGGATCGAGCTATTCGCAAAATTCGCATTTGTGGTCCGATTTGGCTCATATTTGGAACACATAATACATGGAAGAATAGAAATCGACCTTTTGAAATCGCCGCTAGGTGGCGCAAGGATCGAGATATTCGCAAAAATCGTGTTTCTGGTCCGATTTGATTTGGTCCATATTTGGAACACATAATACATGCATGAATAGAAAGCGACTTATGGTGCCCGATTTGGCTCATATTTGGAACAAATATTGCATACAGTCCAGTAGAAGTGACATCAAAATATTTTGGAGTTGGAGGAGGGACAAGCATACGTGGCGCAGAGTCGAGTAAAGTCTTTCGAAGGATTATGTATTGAGGACGTAGGTCGTAACAAATTGTCAGGAAAGAGTCCTTGTAATAATGAGTCACTAAATGAACTAAATAGAATTAAATAAAGACTAAAAGCTTGAAAATAAAATAATTAAAAAAAATTTAAGTTAAACGGTTTTATAGAAAAAACAATACTTACATGAAATAATAACAATACGAAAAGCTAGAAAATAATTAGGTAGGTCCTAGGTACTAGTCATCACACTCCTTATCAATCTAGGGCGTTGATCAGATAATTAAATAAAAGCGTTGGGCGCGTCATATTTCTATTGATAGTCATAAGCAAAACCAACTGAACCTTAACATTTTTAGAAATTTCACGCGCCCAAAGCTTTTATTTAATTATCTGATCAACGCCCTAGATTGATAAGGAATGTGATGACTAGTACCTAGGACCTACCTAATTATTTTCTAGCTTTTCGTATTGTTATTATTTCATGTAAGTATTGTTTTCAATAAAACCGTTTAACTTAAAAATTTTTTTTAATTATTTTATTTAGTTGATCTCAAAGAGAAACTCATTGGGCAAAGTTTAATTCAATTTTCATTCGAACGAGACCAAAATGTAGGAAAAGGAGCGCCATATCCGAAAATCACAAATAAAATAAATTGCATTTTATATTCGCACGAAGCAAACCATATTGAAAATAATAAAACAGCACAGTAAATGTTGCCAGCATTTTAATACGTGGAGCTGTGAAACAAAATAATTGACCTTATGGCCACTTGAGAAAAAAGGTGATCATTACGGAAGACTAGAATGGTCATAATGTCAATCTCATTGACACTGTAACCAGTGGAAATTTGACGTTGGGACTATTTCATATTGCGTTACTTCAATTGACGTTGGCCCTTCGAAGTGGTCATAAGAGCACTTAACTATATGTTCGTTGACCTTATGTCACCTTTCCAGGACATCACACTATCTCTATACCAATGCTTCTCTATCCGTTACATTTTTTAAACCTTCAAGGTCTTTAATATTGAATGTTCTAGTGTGGTCCTTGGGAAGCTAGGTGAAAGGGATCAGCTCTCTCTGCCTTCTTATACTCGGCGTGCTTTGCACACAGAGTATATTAACTTTGATTGGATAACGGTTGGTTGTATAGGTATAAACGATTCGGGATAGATATAGACTTCCATATATCAAAATCATCAGTATCGAATAAAAATTTGATTGAGCCATGTCCGTCCGTCCGTTAGCACGATAACTTGAGTAAATATTCAGATATCTTCACCAAATGTGGCACACTGGCTTATCTTGACTCAGAATAGATGAGTATTGAAAATGAGCGAAATCGGATGATAACCACGCCCACTTTTTATGTATATAACATTTTGGAAAACACATAAAACCTGATTATTAAGTAAATAATACACCTAGAATGCTAAAATTTTACATGTGGACTGATATTGAGACTCTTGAAAAAAATTTGGAAAAAATGTGATAAAATCAATTTTACAAATATTATTAATCATAAATCAAAAATCGTTAAACCTATCGTAACAAAATTCGGCAGAGATGTTGCCTTTACTATAGGGAATGCTTTGAAAAAAAAAATTAACGAAATCGGTTAAAAACCACGCCCACTTTTATATAAAAGATTTTTCAAAGGGTCGTGGACGAATAAAATAAGCTATATCTTTGCAAAGAAAAGCTTTATATCAATGTTATTTCATTTCCCAAGTGGATTTACAACAATAAATAGGAAAAATTTCAAATCTAAAAAAATGGGCGTGTCACCGGCCCTTTTATGACTAAGCAATTTTCTATGTTTCGGAAGCCATAACTCGAAGAAAAATTAACGGATCGTAAAATTGTGTACACAATTGCTTTCTGCAGCAGAAAATATTTCTAGTAAAAATGGACGGGATCGGTTAAAGACCACGGCAACTTAGATATAAAACAAGTTTAAAAGGGTCGTAGACTAGAATAATAAGCTATAACTGGGGAGACATTTTTTTTAAACGGGCGATGCCACGCGTTATGTAGAAAAGTAATTTATCTGAAATGAAATGTACAATTGAAGCTCACGCTGAGTATATAGTGTTCGGTTACACCCGTACTTAGAAACCTTTACTTGTTTATATTGCGAAGCTAGATTACATCGCCTCTGTCAAACTCTCATATCAATTAACCATTAAATAAGGTGTAGTAGCATTAAATCAAGGAGTACCTAAATTGCCGCCGTTGAGCAAATACATGTGGCCCAGATATGTAAACACTTGCCAAGCTTTGAAATTGTTAATGTTTCTATTCTCGCGAGAGGTATTCCGGACGCCCATTCGATCGCTCTATATATACGGGATATAACTGTCATGGCCCGCCTTCATCTAAAAATCCTACGGCTGCTTCCCTATGATTAGACTGAGCTACGTATGTAGACAGTTTTTTGTTGCTGTAGCTTTATATATGTTGTTATCAATATATTTTCTCCTTAGAATTTTGCAGTAAAATATTGTCCCCATTTCATTTCATTCACATTCTCCAAAAGTACTCATTACAATGTAATTTGGCTAATTTTCCGAAGAATCGTTTGTCTGGCTAAGGCAATGATGACCGAGTTATTGGGGTTGATACTTGGTCCTACCATACTTTTTTATGTCGAAAAACATTTAAATAAATAATAAATGCAAGGCATGATAACCTCTGAACAGATCTTAGACTGAGCTTCTCTTCCAATTTGCGTCGCGTTCCATTTAATTTTTCCTACCAATTGGCGGGATGAGAACTACATGTTTTACATGTTTTACGAAAGGCATCTGTAAGGCAGATGAGTTTTCACTGGAAAGATTTTCATGACAGAAATACACTCGGAGTATTTACCAAACACTTTCGAGGAGCGACCCCTAATTGAAAAAACTTGTTTTTAAATTTTTGATGATACTTTGCCCGGGATTTGAACCCAGTACCCTCGATGTGGGAAGCGGAGCACGCTTCCACCACACCACGGTGGCCACCTGCCATAGGCAGACATTACTTATATAAAGCAAGTAAGGAAGGATAAGTTCGGGTGTAACCGAACATTACATACTCAGCTGAGAGCTTTGGGGACAAAATAAGGGAAAATCACCATGTAGGAAAAGAACCTAGGGAAACCCTGGAATATATTTGTATGACATGGGTATCAAATGGAAGGTATTAAAGAGTATTTTAAAAGGGAGTGGGCCATAGTTCTACAGGTGGACGCCATTTCGCGATATCGTCATAAAGGTGGACCAGGGGTGACTCTAGAATGTGCTTGCACGATATGGGAATCAAATGAAAGGCGTTAATGAGTATTTTAAAAGGTAGTGGGCCTTAGCTCTATAGGAAGATGTCTTTTCGAGATATCGCCATAAAGGTGGACCAGGGGTGACTCTAGAATGTGTTTGTATGATATGGATATCAAATTAAATGTATTAATGAGGGGTTTAAAAGGAAGTGGCCCTTAGTTGTATATGTGAATTACCATGTTTCATCCCTTTTGCATATTTGGTATAGAATTATAGCATTTTTTTTCATTTTTCGTAATTTTCGATATCGATAAAGTGGGCGTGGTCATAGTCGGATTTCGGCTATTTCTACACCAAGATAAAGTGATCTAAGTTTAGTAAAGATATATCGAATTTTGCTCAAGTTATCGTGTTAACGGCCGAACGGAAGGACAGACGGTCGACTGTGTATAAAAAATGGGCGTGGCTTCAACCGATTACAGTTATCGTCATAGAATCTATGCCCCTACCAAATTTCACAAGGATTGGTAAATTTTTATTCAACTTATGGCATTAAAAGTATTCTAGACAAATTAAATTAAAACGGGCGGAGCCACGCCCATTTTGAAATTTTCTTTTATTTTTGTATTTTGTTGCACCATGTTATTACTGGAATTGAATGTTAACATAATTTACTTATATACTGTAAAGATATAAAATTTTTTGTTAAAATTTGACTTTTAAAAAAATTTTTTTTAAAAAGTGGGCGTGTTCGTCATCCGATTTTGCTAATTTTTATCTGGCTCACATACAGGAATAGGGGTAACGCTCTTGCCAAATTGCATCATGATATCTTTAACGACTGCCAAATTACAGCTTTCAAAACTTTCAAATTACCTTATTTCAAAAGTGGGCGCTGCCACGCCCTTGTCCAAAATTTTACCAATTTTCTATTTTAGGTCATAAGGTCAACCCACCTACCAAGTTTCATCGTTTTGCCCGTCTTTGGTAATGAATTATCGCACTTTTTCCGTTTTTCGAAATTTTCGATATCGAAAAAGTGGGCGTGGTTATAGTCCGATTTCGTTCATTTTAAATAGCGATCTGAGATGAATGCACAGGAACCTACGTACCAAAATTCACCAAGATACCTCAAAATTTTCTCAAGTTATCGTGTTTACGGACGGACGGACGGACGGGCATGGCTAAATACATTTATTTTTTCGCCCAGATCATTTTGATATATAGAAGTCTATATCTATCTCAATTAGTTTATGCCGTTACGGATTACCGTTATGCGAACAAAGTTAATATACTCTGCTCAGTTGAGTATAATGAAACTATGCATATACACTTGCATAGATTGACTGCCAATTTTTCATTGATCCAAGCCAAACGGTCACAAAAATCATTTTATTTTTTCTAAAGATGTGTCTCGTCTTCGCAGTGATGGTCAAATATTACAAACAATTTTTTATTTTCCTTAATTTTCAATTAAGGATTTTCCAAATAATTTACTCTTCTTTATCTTTCTGTCTCTCCCTCTATCCCTCTCTTACAGAAAAGTTCAACTGGACGAAGTAATGGGCTATATTGCCGGTCAAGATAATTGTTGCGTCTTCGTCGAATGTTCGGCGCGACAAAATTTACGTATCGATGATCTCTTCTATACACTCTTTATGGTTTCGAATTTACCATTGGAAATGGCACCAAATCATCACCGACTTGTCGTATCTGTATTTGGTGCACCATCACCCCTCCCACCGCACACCACCGCAGGTGGTACCAAAAAGAATGCACTTTCGATAAAACGACGTTTTAGTGATGCGTGCGGTGTTGTAGTACCGAATGCACGACGGCCCAGTATACGAACGGATTTGAATTTGATGCGTTCGAAAATGGTGGCTATGAATGAAGGTGAAGGAGCAGGTGCGACGCGTAGAGAATTCTGTGGATTAATGTAAGAATGTATGTGGTTAATATGTAATTTGGAGCCATGACTTGATGAGTATGTGATACAACCGTAGAGCGTTCTAGTTATATTCTTGCACATTAGTAGGTACTGTATATTTATAATAATATAAATCTTAATATATATAAATAAATGTGTATAATGCAAAGAGATAAATAAAACTATAACACATAACAATAAGATATTTAATAAGAAAATTCATTACCAAGGACATTTATAAGCAACATGCAAGAGATTTGATTGATGAAGTTTTGTTATAATTACATATAAAAATATTATTGGGAGCATTAAATTTTTTAGTAGTTATACATAGTTTAGATTTTAAATAAATAGTTAATATTATATTTTTTCATTTTACATGTAGAAATATATTATTTTTCTTATACAATATATCAACAAGAACATAATATTACGTCTCACATCACATATGAGCATCTGTAAATACCATATATCGTATACATACATATTTATCTACATATACTATATGTACTTAAGAGTACTGCATATATAAATTTAAAAAAATTAGGCTGGTCCAAAAAAAATTGTTTTCCTTTTAGTGAAAATAATGTGCAGGAGCTTCTACGTTCTGTAAAGTGATAAAAAGAAAAAAAAAAACTCATACAAAAATTTGTTCAAATGTATGAAAATTCTATTTTTTAAAAGTTTGTGGAAAAAATTGAAACAACTCGACATCAGAATGGACAAGGCCACAGCTGTTTCGATTATATATTAGTCTCTCCAAAGTCCTTTCTCCCGGGAGAGGGATTTGAACCCGCACTCCTGCGATGACAGCCAAAAGGAAACTTATATTTTGAATTTTTAAATTTATTTTTATAAAAAGTAAACCAGAGCTATTACCCTTAGTGTCCAAACCACAAACTATATATTCTGATAGGAAATTGCACAGTCTATAATAAGTTTGAGCGACCACCGTGGTGTGATTGTACCGTGCTCCGCCCACCACACCGTATGCCCTGGGTTCACACCCCGGGCAAAGCAACATCAAAATTTTAGAAATAAGGTTTTTCAATTAGACGACAATTTTTCTAAGCGGAGTCGCCCCTCGGCAGTGTTTGGCAAGCGCTCCGGGTGTATTTCTGCCATGAAAAGCTCTCAGTGAAAACACATCTGCCTTGCAGATGCCGTTCGGAGTCGGCATAAAACATGTAGGTCCCGTCCGGCCAATTTTTAGGGAAAATCAAGAGGAGCACGACGCAAATTGCCTTAGATCTCTTCGGAGGTTATCGCGCTTTACATTTATTTTTTTTATTTTTTATTTTATAAAAAGTTTGAGTTGACTCGTTATACGAAGTTATAGTTCAATCTCAAATTATGTGTAATTACCCATACGAAACGTATGGAAAATTATAGTTGCGATGAGGCATATCTAAATAAAACAAAATAATTCGCGTGATTTACCTCTGAGCAGATCTTAGCCGAGCTTCTCTTCCAATTCGTGTGGTGCCCCTTTTAGTTTCTCCTACAAATGGGCGGGACGGGATCTGCATGTTTTATGTCGAATCCGAGCGGCATATCCAAAGTAGATGAGTTTTCACTACCAAGCTTTACATAGCAGAAATATACTCGGAGTGTTTGCCAATTGCTGCCGAGGGGCGGGCCAGCTTAGAATAACTTTTTCTAATTTATAGCAACTTTTTTCTAAATTTTTGATGTTACTTTACCACAGAGCACGATACCACCACACCACGGCGGCAGCCATGGGCATTAAAATTAAAAACTGAAAATGTTTCAGGTTATCTTGTTCAATGTTCTGAACAAAATTTTCACTATACTCAAAAGAAAAAATATATATATTTTTTAGCCCACTTTAATGAATATATATAGATAAACATTACGCTGCCCACCATTTTCTTAGCGAAATACGTTCCACTTTTAGTCTATCTTGTATTAATATTTCTCCGAAAATACAGCTTTTATTTTGCCCAAATATTCCAGATCAGAAACCGATCCGTTGATGATAAGCGGTAGGTAGTTAGGTTAGTTAGGGTGAACTTACCGGTCAAAAAAGACCTTATATAGACTGAATGTGCCCATAGTGATACTAGAACTTGTTTGATGACCAAATGGAAAACCGGTATTAGGTACCAAAACTAACGTTATAAAATAACTCCGTCCTTTTGGCAAACGTAAACAGTTTTCTAGGACCGCTAAGTCCGCTGTAAATTGATGATATCTATTTAGCTCGACGGAACCATACGGGTGACTGACAGAAATAAGCTGGCTGATACGTTTGTTTTATCTGATAAAACCAGGGACGGAAAATAATAATTATTATTTTTTTCGGAGTCGAAAAAGTTCTGGTCAAAAAATTGTCCTAGGTGAAAATGTTTGAGTTCCCAGGTGTCCGTATAGCAATATCATGTCGAATCATGCATCCTTTTTATTTTTCGAACTTTTTCCATAAAAGTCCACATATAAAAGTAAAATCTGTATTTTTATTTTTTAAGTCCGATAGAACTAGTTAAACTTGGAATTTTAAAAATAAAACTCCCGAAATAAAAGTTAAATCAAGACTTTTATTTTTTAAGGCCGAAATAAAAGTCCCGCTTTATAACAGAGAAACGGCTGATCCGAATTAAAAAAATTTGGTACCAATCGATTCTCCTCGATTCCTAAAATTTAAAACCTTATGGACTTTTGAAAGTTTCTGTTAATAATACTAGAAATTTATCATAAACAAACTAGATCGAAAATCTCGTAGTATAAATGGTGAACTTGCAGTGGATTTTTGCAATAAATTTCGTTCCAATACAACTATTGGAGTGAAAATTGATAAACCGCATTCTTCTATGATAGGAAAGCTTTCCAAAAAAAAAAAAAAAAAATGGTCGTAATCGGTCAGAAGCCACGCCTCTTTCTGTATATAGAAATTTCCGCACAGAACATGCGATATTTGAGTATCTAACGAAGCCACGTTATTTAAATTTGGGACGTAAATTACTGACATTGCATGTAGTTGAAGCACATAATTTTTTTGTACAATGGGCGTGGCACCATCTACTTTCCAAATACGATTTTTTGGACTTTCAAGTGCGATAACTCGTACATACTTTGAACAGTATTTTTGCAAATTGGTAAGCGAACTTCATATTTGTATTTGTACATGCCGTCGGAAAAAGTTTTAAAATCGAATTAAAGTCACACCCACTTGTATATAAAAATATCAAAGCTGGCTACTTGAATTTATTGCTAAGTACGTGAATATGTGGGAGTTATTTCGGGACTATTGCGGTATCATTTGGGGATCCTTCCGGTATCATTCCTGGATGACTTTCGGTATCCCGTCAGGGTCATTTCGGGACTTTTTCGGGATAATTTGGGGATCCTTCCGGCATTATTTCTGGATAGTTTTCGGGATCCGTCCGGGATTCCGTGAGGATTATTTCGGGACTTTTTCGGGAGTGTTCCGGGAACATTTATGGATGGTTTTGAGGATCGCGTCGGGTTTATTTCGGTATCATTTGGGGACTCTTCCGGTATAATTTCTGGATGGTTTTCGGGATCCCGCTAGGGTAATTTCGGGACTTTTCCGGGACTATTTCGGGATGATTTTGGGGCCCTTCCGGCATAATTTCTGGATAGTTTTCGGGATTTCTCCGGGATTCCGTCGGGATTATTTCGGGACTATTTTGATATCATTTTGGGACCCTTCCGGAATCATTTAAGAACTCTTCGAAACCGGTAGTTCAGCACACATGATTTTTTAAATTATGAGCTTTTATGGCCATGGATTTGCTGCAAATTATTCGTGATTAAAGTTCGGTATGTTTTATTTTTAATATCTAACACAGCTTTTTCGTTCTATTTTTGATTATTTTAAATGAAACCTGTAACGAACTATTATAGCTATAACTACACTTTTTGTAATATTTTAACCAGGAGAAATGATGCCGGCAGGATACCCAAATGATCCCGAAAAAGTCCCGAAATGACCCTGATGGGATCCCGAAAGTCATCCAGGAATGATACCGGAAGGATCCCCAAATGATACCGCAATAGTCCCGAAATAACTCCGACATATTCACGTACTTAGCAATAAATTCAAGTAGCCAGCTTTGATATTTGTATATACAAGTGGGTGTGACTTTAATTCGATTTTAAAACTTTTTCCGACGGCATGTACAAATACAAATATGAAGTTCGCTTACCAATTTGCAAAAATATTGCTCAAAGTATGTACGAGTTATCGCACTTGAAAGTCCAAAAAATCGTATTTGGAAAGTAGATGGTGCCACGCCCATTGTACAAAAAAATTATGTGCTTCAACTACATGCAATGTCAGTAATTTACGTCCCAAATTTAAATAACGTGGCTTCGTTAGATACTCAAATATCGCATGTTCTGTGCGGAAATTTCTATATACAGAAAGAGGCGTGGCTTTTGACCGATTACTACCTTTTTTTTTTTTTGCAAAGCTATCATAGCAGAATGCGGTTTATCAATTTTCACTCCAATAGTTGTATTGGAACGAAATTTATTGCAAAAATCCACTGCAAGTTCACCATTTATACTACGAGATTTTCGATCTAGTTTGTTTATGATAAATTTCTAGTATTATTAACAGAAATTTTCAAAACTCCATAAGGTTTTAAATTTTAGGAATCGAGGAGAATCGATCGGTACCAAATTTTTTTAATTCGGATCAGCCGTTTCTTTGTTATCAAGCGGGACTTTTATTTCGGCCTTAAAAAATAAAAGTCTTGATTTAACTTTTATTTCGGGACTTTTATTTTTAAAAGTCCGAGTTTAGCTATTTCTATCGGACTTAGAAAATAAAAATCCGAAAATAATTTTTATCTTGATCCAAATATATTTGAAGTCCAAAATTAACAGTTTTGCAAGGACTTATATTATAAAAGGAATAACAGTTTCAGCCCCTGGATAAAACATTTCAACTTCTGACGCAGTACGATTTTGACATCAGGCCATCAAACTACAAAAACAAAATACATGGAATGTCAATGTATGTTTGTATATATGTAGCCCTGCTGGTTAAAAAAGCAAAACTTATAAACCCATTCCTAAAATGGCAGCTAGAGAAAAAAGGGATTAGAAAGGCACTTATGGCTGTTGCCCGCTCAAACAAACAACAACACAACGATTCATAGAATAAAATGTGGACCTAGCGTTTATTGAAATCCTTCAGAAACACTTTAAGCCTATTTTAAGGAAAATTGTGAAACTATTTCGGTATTTTGGCGGGATCTCTTCCGGATTATTTCCGGAATCATTTCTGTACCGGTTGGGAGCAATTTCGGAATCACTTCAGCTTTTTTTTCGGTAACATTTTAGTAGAACGTCTGGGACATTTCAAGACCGTTAATGTTATTTTGGCATTCAGTTGCTTGGTAATTTTTTTGTGTCTTTTGAGCTCTGAAGTTGTTTTCTTATACTTAGCTTTGTCTGATGAAATATTTGCAGCTCTTAAAGTAGCCTATGTAGTAGCAATGTGGTCATAGTGAATCGTTCGCGAAATGGTCAGGTTAGTACCTAATGGTGCTTATTACCGGAAAGTAACGGATCTATATCCGACAAAGGCCCATCAACATCAATAACACTCCACAAACATTCGGCGAGTATCCTTATCGCGACAAGAACAACAACAACCAAAGCCATTTTGTAAACTATACTAACAAGAAACTATACTTAGAATATGTGAAATGGGAAAGATTTTTGATTGAATACTTTTCCCAATATTGTAACGAAGTTCTGAGTTTTGAGTTATTTTGCACTTTCTGATATCGTTCAAACCGCTGAACTCTCGAATCAATAACTCTGCTATTAGGTATAGCAAAATATTCTTTATTTACCAACACTACTATGGTAATAGTACTTCACTGTTAAATTACTCACGTATTTCACTTATAGCATGTTAAAATCAAACTGATTGATTACTCCCCAGCTAGCACTGCTTTTATGCTCTCAGTTCCCTCGTTCGCCTTTTTGTCCTAGTGTTTAGACTTTTCACAAACAGCCTATACTATAGAACTGTGGCTTGTTTATTTCTAGTTTCTGTCTTCTATGTATTCACTTTTATGCGTGTATATGTGTGAGTAATAACTTCAGCGCTTTTAGCTCTTGTTAGCATATATGCAAAAGTAATAACTTTTACCTTCTATGCATATTTTTGTATATGGCTGAGTAGTATGCGCCGTTTATTGCTGTGTTCATAAATGTGTGTCTGTTTTCTCTTTCTACTTTGCTCTATGCTTTGCTGTTTTACATTTATTTACTAGCAGCATAGTAACATATCGAAACTGTTAATATTCGCCATATTATTTACGTGAACGAGCTTGTTCAATAAATAAGAGCAGTCCACTTTTAATTTGAGCATCTCGACCAGAAACAATTTTCTTCCTTTTAACTATTCCAATTACCAAGAAAAAATATTAAATTTAAGTAAAAAAAAAAATACTTGTACAGATTTAGGACAAGGTTTTTATGACGAAGTATCACATATCATTATTCTCCATTTCAATAGCTATTTTCTATCGTTTTTGGAACATTATTTTGAGCGTTTATTTTTCCTTCGTTTGAAAGTCAGAAGAGGACGCAGGGTGCAAAAACCGCCTAGATATTTAGACGAGTAGGAACATTAGAAAATATATCAGAAAGGAAAGAGCATTATTTAACATAGCCTAACTTAAATAGACCGATGACATCTCCTGCTAAAATTTTATTATCTAAAAGGAATTCAATAAAAACATTAATAAATAAATAACCGATTTCATATCTTTAAAAACCCACCAAAAGCTTGTGAAAATGTAGTTATTTTTACATATATACACATACATACATACGCACATAAATGAAAAAACTTATAAATACAAACATGTGTAAACTTATATCTACTTCCGATCTGCTCTAAATGTGGTTTCATGCCAAAGGATATTATCATATACGCCCTATCTATATCTTTATATCTTTAACCACATATGAATACCTACATAAAACATACAATCATGTTGACATAGACACACAGATATACATATTTATGTATACTAAATAAATAAAATAAATAATAAATAAAAAAAAATTTAACACAAATTTCTTAGGCAAACAGAAACAAAAATCAAATTTTTTAAAGCGTATACCTACTTACATATATGAAAATTATACATAGGTACTAACTTACACACATACTTAAAAAATACAATATCAAAAAAAATCCATGAATGGCTTTAAAACACTAATAATAATAAATTTTTACGCTTCAGCGTTTTATAGTAAAAAAAATGTTTTGTTAAATTATTCAAACTGAAAAGTGATCAATAAGTTTAAGCGAAAACTTTACAATTGATAAATTTTATATTCTTATATATTTATTGTTGTTTTACATGCATGTTAAATGCAGTCATGCTTGCATGCATTAGTACTTACACAAAAAATGCATATGACGATAATATGGCTTTGGTCATATGTCAATATGAAAATATGTCAGCAACAACAACAAAGTTAATAATAGTCAATATTTCAAAAATATACAAGATGTAATAAGTTTATTCCCGCACGTGTTTGTACAGTCATATAAATTAACACAGATGTGTGTTTATTAAATACAGTGAAACTCCTCAAAACCGGACACAAAACGTCGCAGAAATTTTGTCCTGTTATGTGAGAGACCAGGGTATTGGTGGTGATATGTACTGGGAATGACACAGGTATATTCATAAAAAGGTTCTATATATTTTTAGAGAAGAATTTACCTCCACCTAATACACCTCATCTCCTTATATTCCTTTATACACAAGCGAGACTCGAGATATCGAAATGCTCATAACGCTCGCAAGCTTCTCAATTACTCACTGCGTTGAGAGTATTTTATGCACTCGGTTTTTTTTACTTGTGGTTTTGTGGAAATTTCCGCGTGTGTTCCAAAAGAAACCGTTTCTCTATTAATACTGCAGCAATTAAAGAAATCGCGCGATAGGGGGTCACCCTGGCTGAATCCTCGTTTAGTTTCGAACGGCTCAGAGAGGTCCCTCCCAATTTTGACTGAACTGATGGTGTTGTTCAGCGTCATTTTGCACAGCTGTATAAGTTTTGCGGGGAAACAAATTTAAACAAAGGGGCATATAGGCAGCTCCTGTTCGTGCTGTCGAAGGTGGGGTTAAAATCGAGGTGATGTGTATCGATTATTTTTTTGCTGGTTTTTTTCAAGATTTGGGGCATTGTGAAAATCTCGTCGATGGAAGATTTACCGTGTCTGAAGCCGCACTGATAAGGTGCAATCAATCAATTTACGGTGGGCTTCAATATTTTCCACAATACACTGGACAGGACCTTATAAGAAGGCTGATTCCGCGATGGTTGGCGCAGCTTACAGTATGCCCTTTCTTGTGGACTGGGCAAAGAACACTTAGATTCCAATCGTCGGTTATGCACTCGTCCGACCATATTTTGCAAAGAAAATGATGCATGCGCCTTATCAACTCCTCGCCGCCGTGTTTGAATAGCTCCGCAGGCAATCCGTCAGCGCCCGCGGCCTTGTTTTTAAATCTTGTCATTGCTATCCTGACTTCATCATAATCGGGCGGGGGACCTTTATTCCATCATCATCGATTGCGGGATCGGGTACATCATCCCTGCTCGGTGAATTGCTGTCTCCATTTAGGAGAGCAGAGAAGTGCTCCCTCCATAATCTAAGTACTTTCTGGCCATCGGTTACAAGGTTGCCGGGTTCGTTCTTGCATTGATCAAAACGGAACGACGGCAAATATGTCCTTGAACATAGGCATAATGCTGAAGGATTCCCATTTTAAAATTTAAACAATAGCCACTGTAAACGACTGTTCTTAATGAAAGCGGAGCCTGAAAACTGTAGTTTTAGTATTGTGACGAATATTGGCATATTCCATACATCACTATACCGCTAGTAAATAAATGCTGTACAATAATAACAGCAAAGTAAGCAATCACACAACCCTGCAAAAAATACGATTAGTCTAGGATGAGTCACAAAGGAGTATGCGACTAATGTCCGTTTTGATCTCTTTGTATGCGTTCGATTGTTTTCTTTTGTTTGAGCATGTCCTATGAAGAAAACAATTGTATCCATTTATACCCGAAAGGGATCGATAGGACCAATCTCCTTTGTACGCATATGCGAACATATGAAGAGTCCCTTTTTGCTTCAATAAGGACTCAAATAGGGACCTGTCTCATTTTTCAAGGCAGAAGCACAGGGTTTGCTGAGCCACCAAATTTATTTTATGTAAGCTTTTCGACCGCTTTTCAAAAAGGAATACAAAATATTCTCCGAAAATTTAACCCTATCTCTGGCGTTATCGTTAAGGCCTAGTAATTTAGGTAGGGTATAGGGCTCCGCATTTTTCTTAAATAATTCGATCCAATCACCTGTAATCTTTTTTGTTTCACTTATTTCGTTGCCGTTCTTTTTAACATGTTCAATATTTAGCATTACAACTTTTCGTATGCTTTTTAGCTTTTACTTTAAGATTAATCGACTAAACAGATAGTCCACTTTTTGAAATGCACTTTATATGGAAGAATTAACGAAAAGTTAATGTACTCGCAATTGGTCCGGTGTTATAAGCGCAGTTCGTAGTGAGGAATTTTACTGTACACACATTCATATGCAGTTATCCCATAAAAAAAGTAATCAACTGCAAATTTTCTAGCGATAAGCAAAATATCAACATAACGCATTAAATGCATTAAAAAACAATAATTATCATAATGTTAAAATGTAATTTTATATTTAATCGTTCAAACGTGTTTTCATTATTTGTAAGCGAATTTTGATATAAATTATATAATGTAAATATGACGTGTTACATACAATTTTTTCAAATTCATAACTAAGTTATAATTTTGTATTTTGTTGTTAAAGTTTAAAATATTATAAAAAATAAATTAATAATGAAATTTATAAAATATATGTATGCGTCTTAATTTGGCCACCGACATTGATCTTTGTGAAGGCTATCGGATTTGGACGTGAAAAAAATGCGTGTTTCTTATACGAATAAACTACTTACTCAGCACTCATATTTCTTCACATTACAATTTCTGTAATTTTTAAATTTACTATAGCATTTTCAGGTCAAATGAAACTTTTTTCAAGTCAAATGAAACTTTTTTCATTTTAAATGAGACTTTTTTGATTTTAAATGAGACTTTTTTCAAGTCAAATGAAACCATACTACTAAGGTAATTGTCAATATATTTATATCGTACTTTATAACGCTAAGTATTTATCAAATTTTTCTTTAAGACAACTATTTCCAATTAGCCACATTGAAGGCAAAATTTTTGCTTAAATTTTCTTTGTGAATTTAAGCTGCAGTTAAGGTTTAAGTTTAGCCTTGCCTTTTGATCGTTTCAATTTTTAATAGATAAAGTAGCAGGGTTATTCGTTAGGCAACTTATATACTACAGTTTAACCACCCACTTAAAATAAGCACCTATATTTTTTACTTGTATCTACTCCTCTTATATATAAAGCACATTCTTCTTCTACATATACTTCGTTAATAACTTAGGAATAAAGCAACGTATTTCCTATTCACTGTCTGACACCAACTAACACATCGGTTGAATCCTCTGTATTATGCTTTTCTCTTTGACCAACGTCTTATCAAACAGCATAGAATGATAGCAAGGTATTGAGAGAAACATTACTTTTACCAACTATATAGTAGAGCATGTGGACTGTGGAGAGATCTTTTTTAACTATGCTGAAAAACATAACGGTAAAAAGTGATCTTTTCTACTCTATGGCGTAGTTACATTGCACTTCACTCGTTTGGGCCTTTGAAAACTAAATAGGTGCTTATTTTCAGTGGGTGGTTAAACTGTAGTATATAAGTTGCCTAACGTATAACCCTGCTACTTTATCTATTAAAAATTTAAACGATCAAAAGGCAAGGCTAAACTTAAACCTTACCTGCAGCTTAAATTCACAAAGAAAATTTGAGCAAAAATTTTGCCTTCAATGTGGCTAATTGGAAATAGTCGTCTTAAAGAAAAATTTAATAAATACTTAGCGTTATAAAGTACGATATAAATATATTTTGACAATTACCTTAGTAGTATGGTATCATTTGAAATCAAAAAAAGTTTCATTTAAAATGAAAAAAGTTTCATTTAAAATGAAAAAAGGTTCATTTGAAATGAAAAAAGTTTCATTTAAAATGAAAAAAAGGTTCATTTGAAATGAAAAAAGTTTCATTTGACTTGAAAAAAGTTTCA
The DNA here is from genome assembly GCF_040869045.1 of Eurosta solidaginis. Classification (NCBI taxonomy): domain Eukaryota; kingdom Metazoa; phylum Arthropoda; class Insecta; order Diptera; family Tephritidae; genus Eurosta; species Eurosta solidaginis. The sequence continues at coordinate 200,670,747 of NC_090323.1, read as the reverse complement.
TTTGACCTGAAAATGCTATATCTAATGTAAATAACCATTTGCATGCTCTACTTGATATGAGAAGATTACTCATACGGCCTGGCGTACAGCTTTTAAACACAGCCAGGGTTGCCTAGTTTATTTTACTGAAACAATTTTTTACACTATTATTTGTGCGTGGTTATTTTCGGATTTCACAGTTTTTGAGTAACGATGGGAGGTGGTTGTTAAAGAAATCCCCACACCAACAATCAGAAAAAAAAACACTAACCTAAATGAGGAAAACAATACCAGCTTACCAACAAGTGCTACTTTGGACTGAGTAGGCAATTGAAAAGCAAAGCCTTCTATCGACGAACAAAAATCATGCTCTACAAGTCGTTCATTATACATGCCCTGATGTAAGGCTCAGAATAATATACGGTATCGAGAGGAGATGAGATGGCTCTTGGAGTGTTCGAGAGAAAAGTTTTCCGGAAAATTTATGGTCCTGTCCATGAGAGGTATAATGATGTGCTGTATGAGTTTAACACAGATATGATGATAATGCAGCGGATAAAAAACTCTAAGGCTTCACTGGCTAGGTCATGTTATGCGAATGGGAGAACGCGCCTGCTAAGAAAGTATTTCAGTCGGCACTGCAGTTTGTAAGCAGAGATAGGAAGAAACATCCGCTGTGGTGGGAGAGGAGCGTAGGGGGAGACTTGACCTTTCTTGGTGCTTCCGATTGGCGTCAGTTATAGAGAAAGAGGGATAGCTGCCGTAACTAGTTACAAAACGGGCAAAATCGCTTAAGAAGTTAAGCGCCAATTTAGTTAGCTGTATGGATGAGGATGAGTTGGAATCATGCAGTCACTTTATGCTCAGCTCTCCTGCTTTTGCGAGAACGTTGGCGTAAATATCTTGATCGGGGAATGTCCGCCCCTCCGAGAGGAATTCTTAAGATAGATGTGTGCCTTGTTCGTATGTTCGTAACTTTATCGTTGACACGCAGTTATTCGCCATGTTGAGATTACAGCTGAAATACCCGATTTAAATAAAAAGAACGACTTACTCGTTTAGTATTATAACTTTTAATAAGTATCAATAGAAAAATGTACAAAAAGAATGAATAACAAAAGAGAGAGAAAAAGTATAATAGAATATTGACACTTGAACAGAGATGCCATACTGAGAGCATATTGTATTTGAGAAGTAGCGAAATATTTTCAACACGCCTCCTCAATAAGCAGGTTAACTTAAGTGGAAAATCCAAGTCCATCCAAGCATCTCTCATGACTAACTTTTCGGAGTGATTTCATCATAACATCTGCTATCATATTTTGCATTGATATGTGTTGTAGCTTCAAATGGCCAGCGGCGACAGTTTCACGTATAAAGTGATGCTTAATGTCGATGTGCTTCCTGCGAGCATGAAAAACAGGGTCACCAGCCAAACATTGAGCTCCTTTATTATCAACAAAAATAATTATGTCGATAAACTCTCGAAGATCAAGCTCTGTCAACAAACTTTGTAAATAGATTGCTTCTTTCGTTGCTTCTGTCAAGCTAATGTACTCTGCTTCCATCGATGATAGTGCGACCATGCGCTGCTTTTGCGACTTCCAGGTAATCGCAGCGCTGCTAATCAAAAATACGTATGAACGACGGTCTACGGTACAACCTCCTCAATCAGCATCCGCGTAGTGAATCAGTGGGTCATTTGTCTTACGAAACACTAATCCCTTATGTGCCGAGCCAGCAAGATATCTCAGAACTCTCTTTGCAGCCAACCAATGGCACATAGATGGTTTAGTTACATACTGTGCTAAAGGCGATACAGTATTGGCTATGTCAGGTCTCGTAACCACTGACAAATACATCAAACTTCCAATTAATTCTCTTTAATGATTTACTTCGGACAGCTTTTTCGAGTCTGGAAACTTAACACTCACTTCGGATGGCGTCATTACAGGATTGCAATCTTCCATACCATATTGCTTCAACAAATTCATTACATAACCTGTTTGTCGCAAAGCGATATAATCTGCAGATTGACTTGTTTCCAGTCCCAAACAATATATCTCTTGACCGAAATCTTTGATCTCAAATTCTTGCAAGAGCTGCTTTTTTACGTATTCAATGCATTTCAAACATTTTGCTGAAATTAATAAATCGTCGACGTACACCAATAACAAGCAAAACTCATCACAGATTATACCAGAAAACAATCAGCGTTCATTTTTCAGTGCCTCCAATCCCATTTCAGATAGCTTTGGTCAAAGTTTAATATACCACTGGCGACCAGATTGCTTTAGGCCATATAAAGCCTTATTAAGCTTTCACGCGTTACCACCATTATGTAAATTTGCGAGCATATTTCCAGCACATATACTAATAGGACAATTATCGCCGTTGACATAAGCTGTACCGACATCAAATTGCCAAATTTTAAAGTTTAAATGAATGTCCAATGCCAACATCAGTCGAACTGTCTCCAACCTCGCAATAGGAGCTAACGTCTCATTGTAATTCACACGGTATTTTTGACTATAACCCTTAGCTACAAGTCGTGCTTTACGCCGCTCAATTTTTCCTTCGTTTACATACTTGTTAGTAAGCACAAATCGACAGCCAATAATGTTTTTGTTACCGTCCGTCTTCACCATCTTAAAGGTGTCATTTTTAAGAATACTAATAACTTCACTTTCAATAGCATCTTTCCATTCATCGCAATCGGGACCTTTCAAAGGACTTCGGGTTTCAATTTCGGATATTCCAGTAAATACCTCATCACTAAGTTCGTCAGCCTGAACATCTGGAGGATCGGAATCTTGTGATGTTTCTCCTGAATTTTGAGAATGGAATAACTTTCGCGGACTCCCTCTACGCACGCGGAGGAGTCGTGGTCTTCTATGTGCCCTATTTCCAACCAATTCAATATCATTCACAGGGGCAACATCTTTCACATGATCACTTTCAGTACTCGCTGAATTATGTCCCTGCAACTTCGGAGTAGAAAATTCAACCACCCTTAGTTCATCATTATCGATGTTTTCTTCTTTGTCAACAACTCATTAACAACCACCGTATATGGTGACCGTGGTAGATTCATCTCTAGAAATTGAACATCTCGAGCATAGACTATTTGATGAGTATTGGGGACCCATATATGATAACCCTTTCTGTCTCTCGGGTATCCTACAAATATACCTTCTACCAAGTTTATTTTTACTTGGATCCTTATAGAGCACCATTACCTTAGATCCAAATACTTTCATGTGATTGAGCAGGGGTGTTTTCCAATTAATTCTACTCGATGGGCACCTGTTGCGAATGTATGCCGAGGTTGCTACAGCTTCCGTCCAAATTGATTTCCCTATGCCAGATTGTGATAAAAGACACCTAGTCATGTCCAACAATGTCCGATTCATCCTTTACGCGTGCCCATTCTGCTCAGGAGTATTGAGAATACTTAACCTCCTCAAAATACCGTTATCTGAAAGATACTGATCAAAGATGTTATAACAGTACTCACGACCATTATCTGATTGTAGACACTTTATTTTCTGTCCTGCCTGGCTCTCGATGCAAGTTTTATAAAGTTTTAAAGCGGTGAAAACGTCTGATTTTTTCGGTAAGAAATAAACTTTTCACCATCGTGAACTGTCGTCTATAAACGGGCCTGAGTACCTGGCACGGCCAATTGATTATACCCTGAAAGGGTCAACGACGTCGGAGTTCACGATCTTTAACAATTCTGCATTCGTTGCCTGCACGTACAAAGAACAAATCACGTACAAAGAACCAATCACCTTTACGAGCAGCGACTAGAATTTTTTTGCCATTCTCGTCACTAACATATGCTCCATTCTTGACAAATTTTACTGTATGCCCTTTGTTGTTGATTTTTGCAACAGATATCAAGTTTGTGCGCAATTCCGGCACAAATAATGTATTGTTGAACTCAATGAGTTGTTCGCCACCGCAACTGCCAGCTTAAGATTACCCTTGCCTTTGACTTCTGCACAAGCTTGACTAGCGAGATTCAGTTTTACCTTTGTTGATTTGTCAAACCGCGAAAAATTTGAAATATCGCCACATAAATGCGCCGTACATCCACTGTCAAGAACCCAATCAAGCTTCGACCTAAAACTATGCTCACTTCTCCAAGTGTGCTCAGCAGCAGTATAAAAAGCTGCATACGATTCGTTTACTTCTTGATGCTGTTGTTTTCCGTGATTCGCACTATCACCTTTTCGTGCTTTACAAGCACTTGCCTTGTGCCCAAACGCACCACATTTAGAACATTTAAAGTTGTGTCTAGGAGTGAATTTCTCTTTACTCTTTGTAAATTTCTTATGAGCATGTATATGCTCCCCAGCGGCCATTGCAATAACCGCACTTGCCGAAGCTTGTTTACGTGCCTCGCTCTCTTCAATAATCTTGATCTTCAATATATCAGCTTTAGGCAGTTCTTCTCTTGACTCAATAGCACAACGAAAGTTTTCGTACGACGATGGCAAACTATACAGTAGCATAATTGACAATAACGGCCCGATTCTTAGCGTTACCGGTAAAATAGTACCCAGAACATTATGTAATCGAAAATCGTTACCAGTTGTTTTATTCGCGATTCTGGCCAAAGTGGTAACGCTGTCATCACCGAAAAACTCACCAGTGTCTGTGGTGAAATTTTAAAGTTGGTTTTCTTCGCTATACCCATGGCGGAACGATACAAGGTGGCAGCATGGGACAGCTGAATATAAACTTTTTTTATTTAATTTGATACATCAACTACCGGCGCAGTACGATTTTGACATTTGTCCATCGAATTTACAAAAACGAAGTACATGGAATTTTTATTTATGCTTGTAGGTTTGTCACCATGCTGCCACCGTGTATGGTTCCGCCATGGCTTTACCGAAAATGTGTCACTCGTAGATACGATGTTAACGAATAAACGGGACGATGTGTATATACATATGTGCACACATGCATACGTTTTTACATAGCTATATTGTAATATATACGGTGAAAGTACATGGAAACAAATATGTATGGCAAGAGGCAACACTTTTTTACTATTATGTTTGCTTATTTGCGCTCATAATTCTTTATTTTTCAGTATTGCCTTTTTCTAAACAACAGCTTTTGTGTGGTTACATCGATGTTACCACCTATTTTAGTGGGTAAACAATTATCCGGCTACTTTCGTGGGCAGAATACCAAAAGGGTACAAAAGTTACCACATGAAGAAAGTTGCCGTAGTGAAGAAAGTTGTTACCACATTAGAATCAGGCTGTAAATCACCATTTATTGGTACATTCATGCTTTCCAACTTATCAACTACATCGAAGAATGTAGCAATATGCTTTTTAACATTACCACCCTCATCTAATTTTTGTAGCATCAGCTGTTTCAAAAGGGTTGCTTTGCGCGCCGGCCTTTTTGATGCATAAATTGGCTCCAATTTGAGCCACACGTCCCGCGAAGTGTCGCAGGCACGAACTTGCTTCAATTCTGATGGTTGAATTGAAAAAACTAAATCTGTCTTAGCCTTTTTATCATTTTTCAACCATAAGGCTTTAGCAGCACCATCACCCTCTGTTGGCATAGCAAACGTACCATTGACGTAATCCCACAAGTTATTTTTAATAAACAGCGCCTCTACCTGCATACTCAAAGTGTCAAAGTTCTCCTTGGACAAAAGCTCAATTCTGGATGAACTAGACACTGAATTCACAGCCATCTCAGATGCACTTTCAAGAGTCGATCCACGTGTTTGTTGGATAATTTCTGAATCTTCTTTTGGAATCGCCTCTTCGTCGGTTTTAATCATTGCGCGCAATCGAAATTATTTCAGCAGGGTTATTTTGGGTAAATGGGCCCATAACCTGTTGAGATTGTAGCTGACATACCCGATTTAAATAAAAAGAACGACTTACTTGTTTAGTATTATAATTTCTAATAAGTATCAATAGAAAAATGTACAAAAATAATGAATAACAAAAGAGAGAGAAAAGTATAATAGAGTATTGACACTTGAACAGAGGTGCCATACCGACATGCATATTGTATTAGAGAAGTAGCGAAATATTTTCAACACGCTAAATAACTGAAAGTCAACATAAGATTACGTGGTAAAACAACGGACAAATGTAAATGTGGCCAAGTGTGAAAAATTGCACAAAAGCAACAGCATGGCTTTGGCGGAATATGTTTTTTAACGGTTCAATCATAGCATAAGTGCGGGCTAGAAACCCACCCCCGTGAGAAAAAGCTTTGACGATTATTCACACAGTATAGTCGAAACAGCTGTCGACTTGTCTGTCCTGATATCGCCATGTTTTAATTTTTCCCAAACTATTAAATAAATTTAAATTGATAATTGCTCTTTATCTCTATTCATAAATTAAAACCAATAAGGGTACTCCCCGCTTTGTAACATCAACTAAAAGTGTGCAAGTGAGCTGTTACTTAACTGGGCAGCTGCCACCCTACCTTCCCTAATCCAACCTAATCCAAGATAGGCCCATACTTTAGAGCTTGGAGGTATACTGACCTGAGCTAAGATTTCTATAAGCGTATGACGATGTATGGAGCAAAATAGACCTCTGATTTAAGCAGTCATGTGCAATAATATCAACGGAATTAAAGCCAAATGACAATAATCCGCAACACGAAAAAACGCTTAGGACGCGATTTTTAATTCCAAAATTTTGCCGTTAATCGACCTCCTACTTTCACCAGCGTACACGATCCTGAGCCATACATCAAGTGGGGTTTGATAAGGGACTTATGGTGGGCGGTTTTTGTTCAACGAGATTGGTATTTACTTTTCAATTGCGTACTAAGTTTAAAGTAGCACTTGTTGGCAATATTGATTCTCCGTTTGATTTTTATATGAGCATTGTTTTCGCTGTTAACACTAGTTCCCAAATCAAACAACTGATTCACAGTCTCGAACATATATATATATATATATATATATATATCCGTTAACAGTGATGTGGCTGCCAACGCTCGAATGCGCAGATTCTTTCCTGTTTGACAGTAAGGCTTTCGTGTAATACTTATTTACCACAAGACCCAATTTTTTGGCCTCCATTCTAAACCAGAGAAGGCAGAATTTACAGCACGCTTGTTTAATCCAATGATATAAATTTCATGCGCATCCGATAGCACTAGTACGCTCTTATAAAATATTGTGCTATCGCATTTAAGATAAGATGCTAGATTTAATTATAACAGCATCTCGTTTAAGAAATCGCACGTTAGGAAGTCGCCTTTTCTGAAGAATCAACTGGTTCCGAATGCCTCTTTGAACATTTCTTTGCAGGAAACTTGAAACCAGAAGTTGCTTCGCAGTTGACAAAACAATGATAAGCACCGGGACTACTAAGGTGAGTCTTCTTCAAAATTTGACCGAGAGGAATTAACCATGAGTTTAAAAAAATATTAAGCCTGGGCATTCGCGCATTTTTTGTAGTGTTAATAGCAAGGCGCCAGCGCCAATGCCAGTGCCAGCTCAATAATAGCTCATTCGCGCAATGAGTTCAAGCGTATTTTTGACTCTGCTCAGTTGAGAGTTGGTACATTTACTAGCGCTATTGAGTGAAACGATTTTTGTGTGTCAGACACGAGATAAGTGCTAGTGGCGCTACTTCCTTTGCCGAGTTGTTGACGGTAGCGCTGGTAGTTCAGCTTTTGAACAAGAGAAAGCGATGATGGCTTAATGCTATGTTCAAACAGAAAAATAAATTGAGGCAATATCAATTCAAATTGAGTGGTGTTCATACAACTCAATTTAGCTTACACAATAGTAATTTGATGGCCGGTTGGCTCATCTCTACAGCAACAACATACCTGTGTTCAGAATGTCAAAATGTGCGTGTTGGAATTAGGTGTATGGAATGGAATGAAAAGATAAAACTTTAAAATTTTTGTGTGTTGTAAGATAATGTGTTCAATGTTTTGGTTTCATTTTGAGTTTGCCATCCTCTTTTGACAATTCCTACTCCAGTGAAATGAAAAAAATAATATCAGCTGATGAGATGAGCCAACCATATAGTTGAGCCATGCGCAGCTGACGTTTAAATCTACTCAATAAACACACTTTACAAGGTTGTATTTACAGTTTGAAACAATTTATTACGCAATTTTTTTTAAATTGGCAATTTGTTATTACAATTTATTATATGATAAATTGCGTAATAAATTGCCCAAACCGTATAAATTGGCAATTTGGTGTGTGTTTGAACCTAGTATAAGTTCTATGTTAAATTGAATTGATTTGGCTATTATTAGTTGTGACTTTGAATATTACGCAGCACTTCTCTATCTTGTTAGCAGAGTGATAGCAAACGCTGATAAGTGATGTTTTGAACCAAATAAATGCTGCGGTCATAAAAACCGGCGTCATTTTGAGTTTGCTATTTGATATTAAATGCAAAATTTATATGGATGTGATCTAGCAGCCAAATAATAAATAAATTGATGGAATGTAGCTAAACTGCCACACCTTCTCAAATTTTTCTGAAGAACGCATTGCTGCAACCACTACAACTCGAGCACACCCTATGTCGAGAAAATTTGTAACAAATAGACCGTTTAGCTCTTTTTCACAAAATATTTCGTATGGATTTTTATTCGTTGATTTAACTTAAGCTGTTATGCCACTATTTTTTTGCTAGCTTATTTTCAAATTAAACATTTTTCCAAAGACCAAATAAGCCACAGAGTTAGACAGCCTTAAAAAATCAGCCATGTTGGGGCGGGCACGTCCTCTCGCAACCGTTGATATTTTATTGTACAAAAAATTATTTATTTTCAGGCCTAACTGTATATACCGTAGCTAATATTCAAACTAAGCTTGTACAGGGTGCATACAGTGACAATGAATAGCATGTAAAAATAACTAAAATTTGTCTTAAATAATTTATCAGAGAGGTTGGGAAGAGACCATTTGTGGCCAAATGGACAAGTTGAAACATGGTGAATCGAAAACGTACTGTATTTTAGCTGAGTTATTGCTTAGCAAGCGCATCCACCTTCTGGCGACATCTTCCGTTAAAACTTTGTGTTAGCTCCCATTCCATAGGGTGGTGCATCATATGTAGGAAGATAATAATAACCAGTAGCGCTGTGAAAATACAAAAGAAGAAAGATTATTAAAATACAATAAGGACTTTTTATGAATAAGAAATATATAATAAAGTGAGCTGAATAAACAAATAGGTTTTTGTACAAATAACACGAAGATAGCGGTGACAATTTTTTGGCAAATTTTATTTATTGATTTTTCTCTTTTATTTTATATTTTTAAAGAAAAAATAAGTATGAAACATTTTTATGAATATTATAACTGAAACTATCTCAGAAACATTCAAAACAAAACGCGCAAAATATAAAAGTTTCGAATTTTTTTATTTCGAGTTTTTAGGATACCTTTGATTAACCAGTTTTGTCGCCCAATCCATTTTAGTCTTACAAAGTACAAGTAAAAAAAAATAAATGTAAGGCGCGATAACCTCCGAAGAGATCTAAGGCCGAGCTTCTCTTCCAATTTGCGTCGTGCTCCTCTTGATTTTCCCTACAAATTGGCCGGACGGGACCTACATGTTTTATGCCGACTCCGAACGGCATCTGCAAGGCAGATGAGTTTTCACTGAGAGCTTTTCACAAAGTACAAGTAATAAGTCAAAATTCGCATTGCTATTTGACAATAATAAAACTAAAATCAATGCAAATTTTTTATAGATCTATTGTAATTCTTTAAACTAAAACGGATTGAGCTGCAAAACTACATAATTATAAAAATTCTGAGCACTCCAAGTAAAATGTTTGAAATTTTGCATAAATTTTTTCGAATTTCCCAATTTTTCCGAAAGCGTTTTTGAGATTGTTTTGCATAGTTTCAGTAAAATGTTTTAGTAAAAAACCATTAAAATTTTTTACTCAAAATATCGAAAATAAAAAAGAAGAATTTACTTAATTCGTAAAAAATTGCTCTGGTATTTTTCTTTCAGCTGCCTGCTGTATAACGGCGGTTGAGTGGGTTACAACCCATATCGGCTGCCGTTTCGAAAACGCTCTATCTCAGGAAACTTTGGAATAACGCCCTATCCGTGCTTTAATTCAATAAATAATGGGATTAGCTCCACCCTTTATGAAAAAAAGTTTTGAATAGAGCGTTCTTCAACCGAATTCTGGGATAGGGCGTGTGTGAAACAAACTCTCAAGAATTAGAAAAATATTTTCAGATTCAAGGCGTTTTCGAACTGGCAGCTGATGATGTTCCGCTAAGCGATCGATATGCTAAAAAATTAATTCCTTATTCATAGAAAATATGAATGGTTAACAAGGCATTCTAAAATGGCGCTTAGTTAAAAGTTTAATTATAATTGTGTTTTTATGAATAAAGAGATAAATATAAAACGACGGCTATTTCGGATGTCGTTTCGAGAACGGCCTATGCCAATAAACAATGGAATAACGTCCCATCTCAAAAATTGATTCAAAGATCCCCATTTTAGCTGAAAAATTATTAGAGTGCTAAATTTCTGACATTGGTTATTCTCGAAATGACAGCCGAAATAATTAAGTTAACTAAATATGAGTACTTACCCCTTCGAAACCTCTTCACCCATAAAAACAACCGCATTGTCATCCACGTCACTATTTAAAACGCCACGCTTGATTTTCTTTCGACAATTATTTAAATTCAAGGTTTTTAAAGTACTCAAAGAGCAAGAGATTGCCGGAAAGTTCTTCGGCTGTCCTATGGATTCGGCAAACAGGAATACTGCGCGATTGTGACTGCAGCTATCTGTCGGGAAGAAATTTTTTTTAATATCTTAAGCGTTGTTAAATATTTTAAAACTCAGTTAAGTTTTCCTCAGAGAGCGAGAGTATTTAAAATGGTCGGGATAAAAAAAAAATGAGCCATGTCGGCCGCTTTGTATAACTCCGAACTCCCGTTGCGATTTGTGGTATGCTGCTTTTAATATTTCCTACAAATTAGACGATCTAAGTACATGTTTTATGCCGACTCCGAACGGCATTCGCTAACTTTTATGCTGAGTCGCTTTTTATGGCAAAAATACGCGAAGAACGAGCTCGTTATAGCAAAAGGATTCAAATAAGTTGCTGACCTCGCCCATGCCACAGTTCAATAAGAGGGTCCTAGTCATATTTGAATAGCAATGAATAGAAGATTCGGCAACTTTTGAAAATAACGTAATTTTTTACTGTGACTTATAACTTGTAGTAATTTTAACCTTAATTTTGATTGTACTTTGATCGACAAACAACATAGTCTAAATCGCAGTTGACAATCACCCTTACCCGCAATTAAAATTTCTTGTGACCGCAGAACAACTAGTTAAAAACTCATTGGCTCATTGATTCATTTATATTATTCCAAGTGACGTGGGGTACTATTGGATATGTGACTGTGATTATTAGTACGCGTGACTGCGAAAAAGACGAAGATGATGGCCAACTCAGTCCGTCACGGCCAAAGCTGTCGCTGTTAAAAGTGTACACCTGAAGCTTCACATAAAAACTTAAGGGTGAGGTTAGATAGCAAGCTCGTCTTCCCAGAACAGTTCAAGAGCCAGCGAGAAGACTGTGCACGCCGTAGGGTATTCCAGATTAATCTCAAATGTTGGCAGCCCAAAGTCATATAAGGGAGCTGCTTGCGTCTTGTTCTGGTACTGTATATATACGTATATATAAATTCTGGCGGAGGCAATAAAATTCTAGAAGTACCGAGCATTTGTTAGCTAGAGAGGTGCTGCTTACCGTACGGTTTCCGCTGATACCTTTCTGGACTTTGCGGGGACTAACCGATGAAGAAAGAAAGAAACATATGCACAGAAGGACGGGGAAATTTTGTTGTCATTGCTGCAGGAAACTAGGCAAGAGGACTAATCCCCGAGTTGAAGCGCCCTCAGGGAGAGGTTGATTTCTACTTGAAACTGTTTAAAACTGGACACAGGCTACGTCCATGAGTATCTCTACAGCATAGGTAAGATGGTAAATTCCAACTCTATATTGGTGACTCCTAGACGACTAATGCCACATCGCATTCGAATTCGATCATTTTGTGCACATTAGCGAGGAAGGTGGAAGATATATTTGGTAATCTATCATCAGATAGCGACGTTCATAGGATGGCCTGTGTAAGTAACAGATGACATATGGTCAATGGATATGTTAGGAATATCCTTTCTGTGAAAGGAGAAGAAGGTTGCATTTTTTTTTCCCCCTCACCTTCCAAAAAAAAAGTCATTTACTCCAAATCAGCAGTCTTATATACAACATGATACTCCAGTCATATTGCCTTCTTGTGTTCGCTTTCGTTTCGCTTTTTATGTTTGAAAGATCAATGGGTAAAAGTCTAGTTGAGGCGTCGACTGCTAATACACTACCGAAAATATCGAGAGAGGGGTCAAACGACGCGTTTTGACATCAGTATTAATAATCCGAAGGCGGAAAATAAAAATGTTAACTCTTTCAAAAGATATTAACGAAAAACCGAAAAATTACCCGCGGACCCTCCGAAACGGGGGGTGGTATCCATGATTTTTTTGCGTAGAGCACCTTTCTGCGTTGGCGGCCTTTGGGCGCGCTTAAAGAACATTACCCTGGGTGGGTCCAACACCGGTTTGGAGACCAAAACTATATACGCGCATAACACTTATGTTCACAATTTTTTTTGTGGTTAGAACAACATTACAACAACCATATGAAAATCGCCAACTTCAACTGCAAATATCTCCGGAGAGATATACAATTTTTCTTTTCCGCCTGCGGATTGTTGTTGGTAGCGTATTAGCAGCCGACCCCTCAACTAGACTTTTATCGATCAATGCCTGAAAAAGGAGTCGCGACCTGGCCAATACTTCAAAACAGTGGTAGGACATCAATTTATGTCTAGTTCTGAATATTTACTTTTCAACACAGCTTCTCACCATTAATCAATAGAGATACTTACTCCTGAATTCATGAATTCTGTATCCTCCTTTAGATAGCCTTTTAACTTTGCATTAGCTGGCATCTACACAACTAAGCACGAGCTGTTAATTTCCTCAATTATTTTACACTTACACTGTTCGAATAGTAACTGTTTAGCAATGAGAAGTACATCCATATCGGCGCATCCTGGTTGTGGAGGTGTTCCAAAATTTGGATAAAAATCGACCATGCCACGTGGCGTGCCATCACCGAATACCGGAAAATCTGTATGTATGACATCTACGAATTGAGCAGCGGAGGCATGCAAGCCATCGCTTGATAGTGGCGTAAAAAGCGGTAAAGCGGGATCCAAGCCGGTCACGCGACCCAAACTGCCATTGAAATAATCACCCAAATTGCCAGCAATGTGTGCACCTAAACTATGACCGATGATGTGAACGTCAGCTGGATCGATCTCATGTTTGCTAAATAAAAAATGGGAGCGTAATCTTACTATATTGAAAAAATGTGTTAGGGTACTTATATTATTAGGTATTAGGAAGTCAGTTCTGTACTATGAAATACTAATTTCATGGTTATAAAATTAGAGATCGGCTAAAAAATTTTATTTTCTGGAATAAGGAGATTGACACACCTACACCGGCTAGCCCAATATTACCCGAGAGGGTGTCGTTCCGATATCAGTGCATTGCTCAAGTGTGATAATCACAAAAGTGTCGAGCGTTTTCAACGAATACCACAAATTGCAGAAGATATATACAATACGAAATTCCGCGTGGTCAATAGAGACCCCTCTTCATTCCTTCTGGTTGGGAAGAAACTGTCCCAGCTCTTCAGACAACTCCATCATCAGCGCAGGGCTTTTAAACTGCGGCAATCAATGCTTACTCCAGCCATCAACCACCTTCTCAAACTCTTCTCACTGAAACAATCAGCCAATTTCAAATTCACTGGGCATGTTCAGATCGGCTCGTTCCATCCCCTCTGTAAGGGAAATCCGACATTGGTTTTACTGATGCCTAGAAAAACGAAATCTAATCCTATAAATGAACCACGTCGATAAAAAAGAACCTCACCCTGGACACCAGGTGGCTTGTAATCGAACACCAATGAGGCAAATGATAGAATGATCTTAAGAGATACAACTTCTCTGATGGCGGAAATAGATTGTGTTCAGCTATGGAGCACATGTCTGGTCCGAAAATGGAGTAACGGTGAAGTTTTTATCACATTTGCCGATAAAGATCTGTTAGACTCGAAGTTATACGAGAGCAATTTCGCTGGCAATATCTGTTGCATCCTCCGCTTGAAAGGGTAAGACGACGGGCCGACAGACGTTTGGGTCATCAACGAAAAACCCTAAATCATGCCAGAATTGGTGTCACTTTACTGCTTGAGATTGAGGAGTATCCCTTTCCCTAGTGTAGAAAAGTGGGACCGAACAAGTCTACACCACGCTATTCACACCTTGGGAGGAGCAGGCGTTGCTTTGCCCATTCGTAGCATGGCACTTATTGTTTTTTTCTCTTTTTTGGGACTCCGTGGAACCATTCAATTTACCCAGTGGCGGCCAGTTCAGAACCATTATCTCACTATTCTATGAGCCCTGTTCACCGAAAATAATCGGCAGTCCTAATATCATAGTCATATCCATTGTATTATTATAAAAATATATCGAACTTACTCCATAAACTCTTTCAATTGTTTGGCAAAATACTTTCCCACTGGTCCAACTGCTTTACGTGATGTAGGATAATCTAAGCCAGCAGAATCTGCCCAATCGGCGAGTAAAACATTCTGTGTACCTTTAGCGAGGTAGGCTTAAAAGGTAAAAAAATTATAAGATTGTTATTAAAAAATTATAAAATTACAAAAGGTAATCCCAGCGCATAGTATCCCCAAATGAATCGAGTAGGTCAAGGATAAATACATAGTTAGGTAAGGATCAAACGTCTCAGCCAAGAGATTAAAAGACCGTGAATTAAAAGAGAAGAAAATAAAATAAGTAAGGATGTCTAAATTCGGATGGAACCAAATATTATATACCCAGCTGTAGATTTTCAATTCAGGGCTGAAATATCTAGACTTTTGCCAGGGAGAGTACAGATGTCCGGTTGGTTGATGTGATCACTGCCATGCAGAAGGCAGAATGGACGGGGCAAAAATAATAAGAGCCTAGGTTGTGGGTTTTGTGGTGGGAAAGTGACTTTGGTACCAAGTAACGGCTTTACCAGCTGAGAGCGAGCGGCTTACTGCGATCGGCATGAGGGCGAAATTTTTCCATCTAAAATTTATTCGTAGGACACCATTATTTTAATGAGAAACTAGAAAATACAGACTATGACAGTCCCCGTCATGACATCAAAGTCATTGTTGGCGGCTTTAATGCCACAGTGGGTAGGTAAGACATCTTTGGTTCTATTGTCAGTAAATTCAACCCCCACAGCTCCAACGGGATGATTAGGTCAAAGAACATAAGACCAAATCGATCACGTCCTGATCGACGGAAGGCATAGTACCAGTGCCCTTGATGTGAGTACTCTACGAAAGCTGCTCACGAAACAGACAGCTGACAATAACTCTACTCTCTTCTCACACCTGCTCACTGAGAACACGCTGATTCGCGTATAACATTCCGAGGTGTGTAAAAGCTTTATCGTTACTGGAAAAGCGGAGAGGGCCACGTTCTTAGAAGAAAAAAAGTCAGCCTTCCCGCAAGTTTTACCAGAAAGAAACAAGCGCTGACATTTATTGTTGTTGTTTTTAAGTGCCTTATCCTATCCAATAAGAGCGATCATTCAAGAATTCAAGGTCTTCTAACGGGAGACCAGGTAAACTTGCAGTTTCCACAGGGTTAATATAGTTCTGCCTTTTGGGGCTTGGATAAAGAGTGTAAAAAGTACGCCTTTCGGTGAATGAGGTCAATATGAATACTCGCTGTCATCGCGCCTTGGCAGCCATGTTGCTATTAACGGACATAAACTTGAAATGCTATTTGGGAACCAGCGAAAACAATGTCAATAAAACGGAAAATCGCTCTTGCCAACAAGGCCTTCGTTGATTGAGAACAAAGAAAATGATGGACAACATTTTGTCTTGACGACTCACTCATGCTTATCATATTTATCCTATTGTAAGAGTCAGTATCATTAACGCTTTCGAGAGAAGATTTGATCTTCCTTAGAGTATTCGAGAGAAAAGATTTGCGAAAGTTTTAGGGTCCTATACGTGATGCCAAAGGCGTGTATAGGAGGAGTTTTACTAACGAATATAATGAGTACTCGCATATTTTAGAATGGAAAAACAGTCGCATAGTATTAAACTATACATTTTAAAAGATATCATGTCCCTGAATTTTTTTGTAATGTAACATTTATTTTTATACTCAGTTGAGCAGAGCTCACAGAGTATATTAAGTTTGATTGGATAACGGTTGGTTGTACATATATAAAGGAATCGAGATAGATATAGACTTCCATATATCAAAATAATCAGGATCGAAAAAAAATTTGATTGAGCCATGTCCGTCCGTCCGTCCGTCCGCCCGATAACACGATAACTTGAGTAAATTTTGAGGTATCTTGCTGAAATTTGGTATGTATGTTCCTGAGCAGTCACCTCAGATCGCTATTTAAAATGAACGAAATCGGACTATAACCACGCCCACTATTTCGATATCGAAAATTTCGAAAAACCGAAAAAGTGCGATAATTCATTACAAAAGACCGATAAAGCGACGAAACATGGTAGATGAGTTGAACTTATGACGCAAAATAGAAAATTAGTAAAATTTTGGACAACGGGCGTGGCACCGCCCACTTTTAAAAGAAGGTAATTTAAAAGTTTTGCAAGTTGTAATTTGGCAGTCGTTGAAGATATAGTGATGAAATTTGGCAGGAGCGTTACTCTTATTACTATATGTACGCTTAATAAAAATTAGCAAAATCGGAGAAGGACCACGCCCACTTTTAAAAAAAAATTTTTTTTTAAGTAAAATTTTAACAAAAAATGTAATATCTTTGTATATAAGTAAATTATGTCAAGATGCAACTCCAGTAATGATATGGTGCAACAAAATACAAAAATAAAAGAAAATTTAAAAATGGGCATGGCTCCGCCCTTTTTCATTTAATTTGTCTAGGATACTTTTAACGCCATAAGTCGAACAAAAATGAACCAATCCTTTTGAAATTTGGTAGGGGCATAGATTTTATGGCGCTAACTCTTTTCTGTGAAAATGGGCGAAATCGGTTGATGTCACGCCCAGTTTTTATACACAGTCGTCCGTCTGTCC
Source organism: Eurosta solidaginis (assembly GCF_040869045.1). Lineage (NCBI taxonomy): Eukaryota > Metazoa > Arthropoda > Insecta > Diptera > Tephritidae > Eurosta > Eurosta solidaginis. Next base: position 200,653,511 of record NC_090323.1, on the reverse strand, counting down.
TTCCGCATGGCCGTTAACACGATAACTTGAGCAGAAATTGATATATCTTTACTAAACTCAGTTCACGTACTTATCTGAACTCACTTTATCTTGGTATGAAAAATGAACGAAATCCGACTATGACCACGCCCACTTTTTCGATATCGAAAATTACGAAAAATTAAAAAAAAATGCCATAATTCTATACCAAATACGAAAAAGGGATGAAATATGGTAAGGTAATTGGATTGTTTTATTGACGCGAAATATAACTTTAGAAAAAACTTTATAAAATGGTTGTGACACCTACCATATTAAGTAGAAGAAAATTAAAAAGTTCTGCAGGGCGAAATAAAAAACCCTTAAAATCTTGGCAGGTATTACATATATAAATAAATTAGCGGTATCCAACAGATGATGTTCTGGGTCACCCTGGTCCACATTTTGGTCGATATCTGGAAAACGCCTTCACATATACAACTACCACCACTCCCTTTTAAAACTCTCATTAATACCTTTAATTTGATACCCATATCGTACAAACTCATTCTAGAGTCACCCCTGGTCCATCTTTATGGCGATATTTCGAAAAAGCGAACATCTATAGAACGAAGGCCCACTCCCTTTTAAAAATACTCATTAACACCTTTCATTTGATACCCATACCGTACAAACAAAGTCTAGAGTCACCCCTGGTCCAGAAAGGCCCACTCCCTCTTAAAATACTCATTAACTCCTTTCGTTTGATACCCATATTGCACAAACGAACTCTAGAGTCACCCCTGGCCCACCTTTATGGCGATATCTCGAAACGGCGTCCACCTATGGAACTAAGGATTACTCCCTTTTAAAATACTCATTAACACCTTTCATTTGATACCCATATCGTACAAACGCATTCTAGAGTCACACCTGGCCCATCTTTATGGCGATATCTTGAAAAAGCGTCCACCTATAGAACTAATGCCCACTCCCTCTTAAAATACTCATTAACTCCTTTCGTTTGATACCCATATTGCACAAACGAATTCTAGAGTCACCCCTGGTCCACCTTTATGGCGTTATCTCGAAAAGGGGTCCACCTATAGAACTAAGCCCCACGCCCTTTTAAAATAATCATTAACACCTTTCATTTGATACCCATATCATACAAACAAATTCTAAAGTCACCCCTGGTCCACCTTTATGGCGATATCTCGAAAAGGCGAACACCTATAAAACGAAGGCCCACTCCCTTTTAAAAATACTTATTAACACCCATATCGTACAAACAAAGTCTAGAGTCACCCCTGATCCACCTTTATTGCGATACCTCGAAAATGCGTCCACCTATAGAACTAAGGTCCACTCCCTCTTAAAATACTCATTAACTCCTTTCGTTTGATACCCATATTGCACAAACGAATTCTAGAGTCGCCCCTGGCCCACCTTTATGGCGATATCTCGAAACGGCGTCCACCTATAGAACTAAGGCCCACTCCCTTTTAAAATACTCATTAACACCTTTCGTTTGATGCCCATATTGTGCAAACAAATTCTAGGGTCACCCCTGGTCCACCTTTATGGCGATATCTCGAAAAGGCGAACACCTATAAAACGAAGGCCCACTCCCTTTTAAAAATACTTATTAACACCCATATCGTACAAACAAAGTCTAGAGTCACCCCTGATCCACCTTTATTGCGATACCTCGAAAATGCGTCCACCTATAGAACTAAGGCCCACTCCCTCTTAAAATACTCATTAATTCCTTTCGTTTGATACCCATATTGCACAAACGAATTCTAGAGTCGCCCCTGGCCCACCTTTATGGCGATATCTTGAAACGGCGTCCACCTATAGAACTAAGCCCCACGCCCTTTTAAAATAATCATTAACACCTTTCATTTGATACCCATATCGTACAAACGCATTCTAGAGTCACCCCTGGTCCATCTTTACGGCGATATCTCGAAAAGGCGTCCATCTATAGAACTTAGGTCCACGCCCTTTTAAAATACTCATTAATACCTTTCATTTGATACCCATATCGTACAAACGCATTCTAGAGTCAACCCTGATCCACCTTTATGGCTATATCCCTAAATGGCGTCCACCTATAGAACTATGGCCCACTCCCTCATAAAATACTCTTTAATGCCTTTCATTTGATACACATGTCATACAAACACATTCCAGGGTTTCCCTCGGTTCATTTTCCTACATGGTTATTTTCCCTTATGTTGTCACCATAGCTCTCAACTGAGTATGTAATGTTCGGTTACACCCGAACTTAACCTTCCTTACTTGTTTTTGGCTGTCTTTGGTGAGGTTTACGGAGTTGTTTGCTGGTACCGTAATAAGTACGATGTTTGCAGGCAATTTTACGCAAAAAATTTGATCTTTCTTTTTTTCTTTTTTTAGTGTTATGATAGACTTTCCTTGACCATAATATTGCTTTTAGTGCAAGTAAAACTCCACTATTACGTCCCAACGTTTCGCTAAACACCTTAGCTCCTCAGGGGCGAAACTGCATATATTTAAATATTTTTTCAATTTACCAACATATCGCTGATTTAGTTTGACAATTGTACCACATATAGATGGTATCAGCGATATGTTTTTATAATAGAAAATTGAACATATATGTATATGTTTGTAAGTCCATTTTCGTTTAGTGCTTTTGGTTTGTTTTTAATTTTTGGACATTGTTGAAATTTTAAACAATTATTTTTATCTTGTTTGGTTGATTTTCCGATGCTGGATACGTGGATGACATAATATGCGTTTTAACTACTAATAACGAAGAGCTCGTACTGGAGTACCTCAACAAACAGCACGGCAATATAAAATTTACAATGGAAACCGAAAAAGACGGAGGAATCAACTATCTAGACCTCACGATAAATATTGATAAAGAAGCCAAAAGATTTAACTATAACATATATAGAAAGTCAACGGCCACAGACACAATAATACACAATACCTCAAATCACCCTCAACATCATAAAAATGCAGCATTAAGGCACTTGTTACATAGACTTGAAAGAACACCTCTTACACAAGAGGCATATAAGAGAGAACTTGAGGTCATATATAATATCGCTGCAAACAACGGATATAAAAAAGCACTAGTAGATAAGCTCAGAAGGACAAATGGAGAACCAAAAAGAAATAATGAAAAAGAAAATAATAGCTGGACTACTATGACATATACTGGAAAAGCAACATATAAATTGGCAAATTTCTTTAAAAAATACAACATTAACACAGCATTCAAAACATCGAACAATCTAGGGCGAAAACTAAGAACTAACATTAACTCAGAGGATCCGTTTAGCAGCCACGGCGTATACAAGCTTACCTGCGGATGCCAGCATAGTTACATAGGACAAACAGGACGGCAAATAAGAACGAGGTTCAGAGAACATATTAGAGATTACAACAAAAAAATACGGAGTCCAAACATTAGGGTTCTTCACATAAAAGAAAAGGGCCGACGTCTCAACGTACTCGAAAACATGGAAATCTACAAACAGAAAACATTCTACGGTAGAATAATAAACGAACAGATAAACACCATTTCTGACACAATATTCGAGCCTTTAAAACTTGTTTACAGGAAACAACTTAATCACACAGGTACAACAGACAAACGCACAACAACAAATAAACACAAAACAATTAACACACCAAAAAAAAAACCGACAAAGAAGGTCAAACGACTAAAATCACAGATTTCTACCTAACCCAGTCAGACACACAAATCGATTAGTAAACCACCCTCGGTTCTGAACGAACACACAGCACATACACATAACTAAATATACACAAGCATCAATTTGACAATACCTGCTCATATACCTACGAACTATAAATACAGGACAAATGACAACAACAGATCAGAACGAAAATCGACACTGATGATGGCACAACGCCGAAACCGGTTTGTCTCAAAACCAAATTTGACAAGGGATGACGGAAAATCGTTCCAATATACATCAATTATTTTTATACTTTCATGTCAAATTACGTTGGTAAATTGAAAAAATATTTAAATAAATGCAGTTTCGCCCCTGAGGAGCTAAGGTGTTTAGCGAAACGTTGGGACGTAATAGTGGAGTTTTACTTGCACTAAAAGCAATATTATGGTCAAGGAAACCTATCATAACACAAAAATATTAACAATAATTTATTGGCCGGCTATAACTAATATTGAATAAATCTTGTTTAACTAGTTTAAAAAGCGCCAATAAGAAGCGGACAAACTAAGTTTCCCACCTGCAAATATTTACCATTTCTCAGCGGTGAGACAGAGAAGTGAAACCGATTGCTAGTAAAACCGTGTATTATCACTTTGACATTTGTCTTCGCTGGCAGCTGCTCCACTTCACTCAAGGTGAGTTCACCACCAGAAGTCATACTAAAAAGATACTCACACTATTCAATCACTTTTAACATTTAATTATAATTTCACACATTAAAACATACGGTTTTTGATAATAAATATTCGCTTTCGATATCAATTCATCAAAGTTATGGATAAATACGGTGCCACTAGCGAAGAAAACACAATTCCAAAGGAGAAATAATAATAATTCTCCGGCAGCCATTATATTTACTATTTATTATTTATACTTTGTTAATAAAAGTTTTATAAAATAAATTCCAATTTTTCCGTTATTTAGCTTAGCTAAGTAAGACTAAAAGATAGCTGGCATTCTTATATAGTTTGTTAGTTAGAGAAATTAGCGGCAATCGAATTTGCTCAATTGCATGTTTTAAGGTAATTTTCAATAAACATTATCTTGGTAATCTAAGAAAAAATTATTTGCAATTTGTAATGTAACATTGATATCATTACAGTAAGGGTGAATATTTATGTTTTACGTGAATAGGGAAACGTTTGCGCAAGCAAATGATAATGAGCTCGTTTAACAGTTAAATTATTGTGAGGTAATATTATTTTCTATTATATGATGTGTGATTACGGACTTTGTTAGGATCCACATGTTTGAAACAATTCCGGTTCTTTTTGTTAACTCATTTTGTATTTGAAAGATAATAAAAATGTTTAATTTATGGTTGGACTTTCGAAAAATTCCTTTTTTTATTAAAGAAAAGTTAATATCAGTGATTTAATTCAACGCAAAATTTAACATTTGTTGCAGTTCCCTTTCACATGCCGTATTCTACCGCAATTTCGACAAGCGCATCTGAATTATTCAACTAAGCCTTTATTTTATTGATTTCAAACTATCAGGTTATGCCTACTGAACGGTTAAAAATTCGATTCTAAATTTTAAAGCACTGATCAGTTTATCGGTTTAAATTTTAAACCAAACTCAACCAAGTGTGAGATCTTATCTGTCAAACTGACTGATAGGATGTTCAATATGGCGGGGCATACGACCGGCTATCTTCAACGGGTGATAGAAAAAGACGAATGATGCGACCACGATAGTAAAATTAAAAATTATGTGATCGTGTCTGTTTGTTATTTTGACTTCTATGCTTAAGAACATCACACTTGTATCCACAATGATAAATTACATATATCCCTTAACATCATGCCAGTGCACCATTCCAGTCGAAAGGAAAGGAAAGCAAAGGAAAGAAAAGGAAAGGAAAGGAAAGGAAAGGAAAGGAAGGGAAGGGAAGGAAAGAAAAAGGGAAGGGAATAAAGGGAAACGAGACGGTAAGAAAAATAAGGAAAGGTGTTAAATTTGGTGCTAACCAATAAGGACAAAAGGGAACGGGGATTTCACCTGCTTTGGACTATAAGGGTCGATCCAAGGAATGAAATAAAAGAAGGCGAGATGTGTGATATTGGCACAAGTTCAATATTTAATTCAATTGAGTTCGTATATTAATGTTCACACGTAAAACCTCTTATGTTTTAAATTAGAATTCAGTGTGAGAGTTTCAACTTTACGTTGATTTTAGTTTTAACTTAAGCGTATTTGAAAGTTATTTAAATGAACAAGTTAAAATGAAATTATGTAACTCTGAACAGTGATTTTAATTGAACGCACTACAACTATCGGTGGCACAAACACTGCGACGATCGGAATGCTTTCGTGCTGATACAGTTTACCTGTGTTGATTGATGAAAGTTGTAGACACAAAGGAGAGCGAATTCAGGAGCGCGCAGCGCTTTTATAGCCTTTCCAACACTGTTGGAAGTTCGAAATAAAACAGGGATGCTTCGCTATGGGACGACACGCAGGGATGCGTGATGGGCTTTGGGATCGCAGGGTTGCGTTTCCTTTAAGTGACGTAAGTCACTTAAACATGGCGCCCCTGTTGCACTGGTGCAAGGGATGCTCTCAGTTTCTCGAGTGCGCGAATGGCCACATCGAGTTGCTTGTGCTGTTCTTTGAGTCGCTTCACCTGTTTTCGGGTTCCTCTGCTTTCGGGTTCTCTTTCTCCGAACTCTCGTTTGTGTAATAGGGTATGGTGTAGCTCATTACATACCTTGCAAGTTTCTGGACTTGAGCATTGTCTTGTGTTGTCGTGCGAGCGAGCCAAACAATTTGGGCAGTGTTTGAACTGTCGCACTATCTCCTTACGCTCGTTGACCGTCATTGCCCGGAACTCCTTACAAAACCGAAGAGGATGGTATCTGAGGCAGACCGTACATTTGTGAATGGCTGGATCTCGGGTGCCTTCGGTTGGTGGCCACAACCTGTAAATGTATAAATAAATAAGAAATTCTTTGCGAGCTTAATACTAATATATGTGATTGTGATCATTAAATGTCCGGTATAGAGTTGGCCTGTGGGGTATCAGATGCAACAGGAAGTGGACAGAGCTTAACAATCGGTCGTGTGAAAGTTCCATTTTGTGTCTTGACATCCGCCACTCGCACACGATTATCCGATCCATGATACACCTTTTCTACACGTCCTAATCTCCATTCGTTGGGGGGTGTTAGCTCGTTTTTAATGACGACGAAGTCGCCAATGGAAAGGTTTGTTTGAGGTAGCTTCCATTTGTATCTCTGATGTAGCTCTTTGAGATACTCTTCTTTCCAGCGCAGGCTGAACTGTTGATGTAAGACTTTGAGTTTTTCCCATCTATTCTGAAGGGATAGATTGTCGAATCGGGGTTCTGGTATACCTAGGAGCGGCCCTCCACGCAAAAAATGTCCCGGAGTTAATGCTAGTAATTCCTGGGGGTTATCGGACATGGGAGAGAGAGGTCGGGAGTTCAGGACTGCTTCGATTCGAGCAAGCAGAGTGGCTAATTCTTCAAAGGTAAGGGTATGACTTCCAACTGTCCGTTTGAAATGATGTTTAAAACTCTTTACGGCTGCCTCCCACAGGCCACCCATGTGGGGAGCATTAGGTGGCAAGAAATGCCATTCAAATCCATGCAGGCTATACTTTGCACGTATGTCATCGGAGGTGTCTTTCAAAAATTTACGGAAATCTTGTTGAAAGGCGCGATTTGCGCCAACAAAGTTCTTTCCATTGTCTGAGAAGACTTGCTGTGGGAGACCTCGTCTACCAACGAAACGAGCGAATGCTGCCTGAAATGCTGTGGTTGACAAGTCTGAACAGGGCTCAAGGTGAATAGCTTTGGTCGAGAAGCAGATGAAAACGCAAACATATCCTTTAAGTAGTGGGGACTTCCGGAGCGTTGAAGATTTAATATCCAGCGGGCCTGCAAAATCTAAGCCTGTGTAGGTGAATGGTAGGGAGAAAGTAGCACGCTCAGGTGGTAGAGCTGCCATAATTTGGGAACGGGTGTTTTGTTTAAAAATGGTGCAGGTTTTGCAGCAACGTATACAGTTTCTTACTTTCGATTTCAATCTAGGAATGTAGTACTCTTGCCTTGTTATTCGAACCATCAGTTGGTGTTCAGCGTGCATGAGGAGGTTATGTAGGAAGTTAAGAAAAAGATAGCATAATCTCGACGATTCCGGAATTATGACTGGGTATCTCTCGTTGTATGGTAGGTCAGCGTTGGCCAAGCGGCCGTCCACACGAAGAAGTCCATTTTCGTCTAGTAGGGGGTTTAACGTTAAAAGAGAGCTCTTTTTAGAAATTGGTTGCCTGTGGGTTAATTGAGAAAATTCTTTTGGGTAATGTCTTTCTTGTGCAAGTTTAATAAGGCGTGTTTTGACCCAGTGGATTTCCTTTTGTGTGATAACGACGGACTCGTAACGGGTAGGAGCAGTGGACTGTATTGGTTTGAATCGGTGGACAAATCTGAACATGTACGCTATCACACGTAAGGCTTTGGACCATGAAGAAAAGCGATCTAATATGTCAGGCTGGTTGTCTAAAATGTGAAGAGCTTCCACTTTACGTTCCTCGTGAGGGGGGACATTTTGGCGAAGTGATAATGGCCAATGGTCGGGGGGTTTTAGTAACCACTCTGGTCCGTGCCACCAAAGTGTTCTTAGTATTAGGTCCTGTGGCCTGCAACCTCGAGTTCCTAGATCTGCAGGGTTATGGTTAGTGGCTACGTGTCTCCATTTGACATTTCCTATATTTTTTATGATTTCTGATGTGCGGTTTGCTACATACACCTTCCAAGTACATGGTGGTTTTTCCAGCCACGAGAGGACGATTGAAGAATCTGACCACAGGAAAATGGCTGCAGGTTTGAGGGATAGTTGGCTGATAACATTCTTGATGCATTTAGATAATAAGACGGCACCACACAATTCCAACCGCGGAAGGCTTACTGTTTGGAGTGGCGCCACCTTTGTTTTTGAAAACAGTAGATGTGATGAAACTGTCGCATTTGATTGGGATCGTATGTACACTGATGCACAATAGGCCTTTTCTGAGGCGTCACAAAACCCGTGTATTTGAATAATTCGATTGGGGGAAAATTCCGTCCATCTGGGAATTTGAATTTGTTCAATGCTAGGTAAATCCGTCAGAAATTGGTGCCACCTTTGAAGCGATAAAGGTTTGACACACTCGTCCCATTCAGTACCCTCTAGCCATATCTGTTGTAATAATATTTTTGCCTGGATGAGGATAGGCGCTAGCCATCCTGCGGGGTCAAATAGTTTCGAGACTGACGATAAAATTTGTCTTTTTGTGGCACTGGAAGTGGGTTCCAGAGATTCTATCGAATATGAGAACGAATCGGCCAATGCGTTCCATTGGATGCCAAGCGTTTTGGTAGAACTTGAGCAATCGAACTTTAAAAAATCGGAGTCTAACAGATGTTCGGCGGGAATGTGGTTTAGAAGTTGCGGATGGTTTGCCGTTATTTTCCTAAGTGGGAACCCGGCTGAAAGCAAACATTGAGTAAGTTCGGTTTGAGCTTTTAAGCATGATGAGATATCGTGGCCTCCCGATAATACGTCGTCGACATACGTTTCTTTCTTCAAAATCATTCCAGCTAAAGGGTGGGAATCTTTTGTATCGTTTGCCAATTGATGCAACGTGCGAATGGCCAAATACGGCGCGCAATTGACGCCGAATGTCACAGTCTTCAGAGCGAAGTCCGAGAATTGGCTATCGTTATTTCTACGAAACACAATACGTTGGTAGGGCTGATCATCTTCCTGAAGAAGAATTTGTCGGTACATTTTTTGTATATCCCCATTAAAAACATACTGGTACAAACGCCAATTCAATATGACAAATAGAAGATCTGTTTGTAAGGTTGGACCGATATGAAGTATATCATTGAGTGAAATACCAGACGCCGTTGATTTAGAAGCATTAAAAACGATGCGAAGTTTTGTGGATTTACTTTCTGGTTTGAGAACCGAGTGATGCGGGAGATAATACGATAGATATGTTCCATTTTTCTGTATTTCATCAGGAGTGATTTGAATCATATGATCCAGAACTAAGTACTCTTCTAGTACACGATTGTATTCTTCTTTTAGATTGGGATTTTTGCTCAGCGTATGTTCCATTCTGATTGCTTGTCGCAAAGCTTGGGTACGAGAAGGTCCTAAAGTCATATTTGATGGAAATCCGGATTTAAATGGCAACCGGACTACATATCGACCATCGCTGCGCCTAACAGTGGTATCTTGGTAAAATTTTTCGCAAAAGGCATCTTCTTCGGAGGGCACGTGAGCTTCGGGGAGTTCCTCGAGTTCCCAGAAACGCTTCAGCTGGGAGTTGAGATTTTCATTGGATACTTCCACAGCGTGTGTGTGGACAGTGGTGCAGTGCGTGGATTGGATGGGCCCACTCAAAAACCACCCAAAAATGGTGTTTTGGGCGAGGAGACTTCCTAGTACTTGATGCTTAACTCCTGGAGTAAGGATTTGGGGTATTAGGTCGCTTCCGATCACCATATCGATCGGACCAGGAGTGAAGAGGTGTGGATCGGCGATATCTAGGTCTTTTAGTTCTAGAAGATTGTGTTCTGGTAGGGAGAATGTTGGTAGGAAGCTGGTCAACTTGTGAAGTACTATCGCTTTGGTATTAATTCTGGTGTGACATCTCTTGGAGACGAGGGTAAATTGGCAGACTCTATCGGCGTTTTCTACAATGATTCCTCCCATTCCGGTAACTGAAAAATTCGCGCGATATGTAGGGAGGTTCAAACGTTTTTGGACCTTTTCTGATATGAAGGTTTTCTGCGAGCCTTGGTCAATTAAGGCTCTTAAGATGAAAAGTGTGCCCAAATGCTCGATTTGCACACGGGCGGTGGGAAGTAGCGTCTTCTCGTGATTCGCGGAGAAGTTCGCTTGGATGTAAGAGTCCCTGTTAGCAGATGTGGTCGGTGATTCCTCGTACTGGTCTTCGGTTAGGTTGAAGATCGGGTGCCGAGAGGGATTTGATGATGCGGTAGATTGGATGTGTAACAGGGGTGTTGATTTTGGTTCTGGATTTTTGACGGTTGGCTTGCCACCCGCTCTGGTTATTGAACTAGGATGAAGCATGGAGTGATGTGATTGTCTACAATGCAGACATCGGAACAAACTTTTACAGTGAGTGAGTGTGTGATTATGCGCCAAGCAATTGGTACAATACCCATTTTTCTCAGCGAACTCGATACGGTCAGGGACTGTCAGGCTTCGGAATTCGGGACAGGACCTTAAAGTGTGACTGTTATTGCAAAGTTTGCAGGTGACAGCAAGTTGTTCTTGGGAATGATAAGATTGTATCCTGGGCGGAGTTTTCGCAGGGAGAGAATTGCGAGATTTAGAGGCCTTGTAGTTATTTAATCGTTCCACCACTTCGTAACGACTAGTAAGGAATGTGTCCATTTGGGACCAGTCGGGGAGTTCTTTCCTAGACTTTAGGGACTGTTCCCAGAGAGAAAGGGTTTCTTCAGGGAGTTTTGTGGAGCATAGATAAATTAAGATAGGATCCCATTCGGCGACCGAAACTCCTTGAAATTGTAGGCACGAAAGGCAGTCATTGATTGTACTCTGAATCTGTTGAATACCCTCACTATTTTCTGTCGTGACAGGGGTAATGTTGAAAAGGGTCTTTAACTGGTTGTCGATTAATATTCGTTTATTTTCAAAGCGGGCTCTAAGTGCCTCCCAGGCAAGAGAAAAATTTTCGTCGCAGAGCCTGTACTGTTTAACAATTGTTCCTGCCTTTCCCCTGGTTTTATTTCGTAAATGAAACAGTTTTTGTGCGGGAGTTAGCTTTGGGTGATTAAGATATACCGCTGTGAACATGTCGCGGAAGCTTGGCCATTCCTCATAACTGCCATAAAAAACTTGGGTATCGCATGGTGGAACTTTGATGCAGGGAGTGGAGTTATCTACCAAAGAAGTGGACGGTCTAGTGCTCACGTTGTTGTCGGAACTGCTTCCATGGAAAAGCTTTAATTGATCAAGGATTTGAGATTTGCATATATAGAAGCTGTCAGTACACACTTGGAACTTGTTGGTGGCTTCTTCCTTAAAGTCGGTGGGCACTTCATTCTCGTCTGTAAGGCAGACGATCCTATAAGATGTTTGTAACATCTCCCAACGCGTATTTAAGTCCTGGAGTTTAACTTCCAGCAATGTATCGGTATTCTCCTCGGGGTCTTCTTTTTCATAACGGGAACAGAAGTTCATTAAATCATTCGACCGGAATATGAACTCCGCCGATGAGGCGGAACCCGTAGCCATGATTATCGGGAGTAAATACTTTGAAAACTAGAACGGTTATTAAGTTCCGTATTGACGTGTGTAGTTTCGTTTAAGGGATGATGGATGTATAAACATGAAAAGTGATTTCGAAAAGTTATTTTGATAATAGGGTTTTGATTATAGACCCCGAATGAAACTTTAATTTTATCTCCTTGTACAATATTCGGATTGGTGGTTTAGTGAATCGAATCAACTCAAAACGATGGTTCTATGCTAGCATAAGCAGCGAATAAGCCTTTAAATGCCCAGCAGAAATCTTGCCATATATGTATGTATGTTTTATGTATATGTGTATATTTCAATGTATTTCAATTCTATTTATACAAGTGTAGTTATGTATATCTATGTATGAAGGATTGTGAAATATTGTCACTACGGACTAAGCCAATATTATATTAATATGGTGACATGAAAGGTTTCAAGCATTAGAGTACCGATATTTGTACTATATTCATTCTCTGCCTTGCTTACTTTTACAGTTGACGCGAACAGCGCTGTTTGCTTGAACTATTCACTTTGTTACATATGTCGATTTAAATGCGCCTCTTAGATTTGTATTATGTTATGTATGCGCATACATATGTACGGTGAAGTATGCATAAAATTTGTTTTCATAAATTGCATTAGGTTTTGGTATTAACATCCAAAGGCGATATGCGAATATCAAATGTAAACAACTGTAAGTAACATGAAGGAATTGCGAAGTAGTTGCTGGCCGACGCAAGCCACAACAAATCTAAGATGACGAGAGGAATACGATAGTATTGTTCACAAGTGAAACAACTATGCGCATTTGAAAATGAACTTCTAATTTCCATACCATTGAAGAAATAAAGAAAGGGACAAGTAGTTGGTAGCCGGCGTAAGTGATAATAACGAGGAATTGAAGAATATGGCATGGAAAACGGTTGTTTTACAGCTTGTCAGTAGAAAACTGAACCACTAGTAGTGTATTTATCTACATGTGTATGTATGAATGTATATGCGTGCATACGTTATACGTTGGAAGAGAACGACTGCTTCCAATTTTTTCTTTTTCTCACTGCTGACCACTTTTATGGGAATAGCGGATCGTATGCATATATGTACTTGTACATATATATGGCGTTAATTCCGTTAGAGTAACGGTTTGAAAGAAATTTTATGTGGAAAATAACTTACTTGATGCTTTTGAGACTACTCATTTTTTCCGGTGATCGGAATCCGCAAGCCTTTGTTATGTGGCGGTTATAGGTGACTCCACCGCCTGTATGATGTAGGAAATCTGAGGAAGCGGCCAAAGGTGCCTGTACCGCCCGTGCGTTTTTCGTGTTAGGCTCCCTCGTTGGGCAGCGGCAGTTTTCTGTGCTAATTTTATTTTCGCGACACTCCCGACTATAATTTCTACTTTTCGACGCTTTTCACTTTCACTATCTTTTACTCTATTGTATTTAAGTTTTTAGTGCTTTAAGAAGCGTTTTTTTTTTGTTTTTGTGTTTGTCTTCTTTTTGCACTTACCACTGCCACAGCTGCCGTTCAGTTCAACGATGGAAATTTTATGAAATGCTGTTTCTTGTTTTTCTTGCATGTATCATAAAATGCAAAGCAGTGTTGCCTTGCGCGTTGATTTTCGAAGTTGAACTACTCGCGTTGCCAATATCACTTTTTTATTAGGTGCGTTTCGGTGCCGTCAAATTCGGCTTGCAAGGACCATGTTAAATTTGGTGCTAACCAATAAGGACAAAAGGGAACGGGGATTTCACCTGCTTTGGACTATAAGGGTCGATCCAAGGAATGAAATAAAAGAAGGCGAGATGTGTGATATTGGCACAAGTTCAATATTTAATTCAATTGAGTTCGTATATTAATGTTCACACGTAAAACCTCTTATGTTTTAAATTAGAATTCAGTGTGAGAGTTTCAACTTTACGTTGATTTTAGTTTTAACTTAAGCGTATTTGAAAGTTATTTAAATGAACAAGTTAAAATGAAATTATGTAACTCTGAACAGTGATTTTAATTGAACGCACTACAACTATCGGTGGCACAAACACTGCGACGATCGGAATGCTTTCGTGCTGATACAGTTTACCTGTGTTGATTGATGAAAGTTGTAGACACAAAGGAGAGCGAATTCAGGAGCGCGCAGCGCTTTTATAGCCTTTCCAACACTGTTGGAAGTTCGAAATAAAACAGGGATGCTTCGCTATGGGACGACACGCAGGGATGCGTGATGGGCTTTGGGATCGCAGGGTTGCGTTTCCTTTAAGTGACGTAAGTCACTTAAACAAAAGGAAAGAAGCGGAAAAGAAGGGAAAGTAAAGGAAACGAAAGCAAAAGGAAGAAATTACTGAAAGTTAAAACAGATACAAAACCAGGGCCGGAATCGAAGCCGGAACTGAGACCGCATGGCCTTTCTTAACGCTTAGGTATCCATGAATTATTGGTTTGTTATTGCCGAGTTATGGTGGGTTTTCCATTTTTTATCGACGCGCTATCGGTTTGCTATTGGTGTGCTATCGACGAGGTATTGACGAGTTATCGATGAGATATAAATTTTCCATCGTTAACAAAGGTTAATAATAAGTTATGGATTTTTTATCCGCGAGTAATCGGTTTTTTTATGCAAAAGTTCCTGACTTACTACCGAAAGATATCGGTTATTTATCGAAAAGTGATTGATTTATTGTTGGAGTGTTACTCAATTCTCCACTTTTTATTGAAAGGAGACGGCGATCTTCTTCTAGAAAACTTAGAATTTTTGTTTCTGGTAAAGTTATTTTTGTTGCCGTTAAACTTCACCCCCTGTGCCAGCTTATATACTATGTTTACACGTTGAACTTCACGAACCTTTTTTTAAAAAATGTCTAGTCTAGAGACACACGATATAAAAGGTATAATTTTAGCAACATTTTAATGATGTGAGGACTCAATTTCGGACTGCTTTTCAGTTTAAAACCAAGAAAATTTTGGTTTTCAACATCAAACCAACATGTTTAAAATTTAAACCAAGGTTAGTTTTCTCATTTTCATAAATTTTTCAAATGTTTTCAATTTCAAACCAAATTTAGTTTGGCCATACATATATTTAGTAAAAGAAAATTGAAAATTTGGCCTAGAATTTTTAACCGAATAAGGCGCAGTTATTCCTTACTAAAAATTTACAGGTACATTTTTGGGACAACGGCAATTTTAATATTTTCTTGGGCCTTGAAATTGTAACGTGATGGAACTCGAAAGCGAAAAAACGCAAAGAAATTGACCTTTGCCCCAAAAATTACCTGGAAATATTTTGCAGGACATTAATGCGCTTTATTTGGAGCAAGACTAGAAATAATCACTTACACTAAACAATTCTGAACCGGCGGGTAAAGCGAAAAAATGCAAAATTTCACAAAATAGTATGTAGTTCAGAAATTGATGAGCTTTTTTTATTATTATTTTTTGAAAAGTTCGGAAAAAATGCTGCAAGAACAATCGAACATTTTTTTTAAAGTAGAAACTTGTTGGTCTAACTATTTATCGAAAATAATCTCAGGGATGATAGAGCGAAACTTCTAGACGTTGTATCATTGCAGCTGGTTCATATTTCGGACCTTTCTTTTCTCACAGTTAATGTTCCCAACAAAAACAATGTTTTCACCAACTCTCATGAACTGAACTTTTCAATCCATATACACTTGTAGCACTTTTGTTTTTGTTTTGCCCTGAAGAATTGGCACAGATACATACAAAATCACTCTTTGTATATAAAAAATAATAGCATTGCAATCCCTTATGCCCTCAAATATAAATTCGATTTACATATATGAAAGTACCTGAATTTCATATAAAAGTGCAAAGAAAAAGCACTTCCATAAGAAGCCAAGGCACTTCGGTATGATACTAAAACTTACACTAATAAATTGACAATAAACAATTTTTCAAAAATATTGTAGCACTGAAAAAAATTGTAATTCATTCAGGGGACCATTGAAATTATTTGAACATTTAAAATACTTTTTTATAATTTTGTATATGTATTGTGATTTGCACTACAATATAAACATATTTGAGCAGCCCTGTTCATGAATTTTGAATACAGCTGTTCGTTCACAGCTACGATCGCCTGACCATAATGCTTATTCTATCTTCTTTTTTGTTGAGGCAATTCGGCAGCGTTGTACTACTTTGGTATAAAATAGTGTTAGGTTAGGTTGAACTGGCTGGTCCATGAGGACCTCACATAAACTGATTGAGTTCGTAGTGTTACCAGAAGTTTGTTTTAACGAGCAAACTGAAAAACCCTGTCAAAAACCAGGAGCTATGTTATAAAATAACTCCGTCCTCTTGGAAAATACTAGAAGCTTCCTAGGACTTAAGCCACTTGCTGCTTCTAGATCTGACAGCTGTATCACTTCTAATAGCTGGAGTCTTAGCCTGGCAAGTGCAGGGCACGAGCACAGAACGTGCTCGATCGTTTCCTCCTCCAACCCGCACTTCCTACATCTGCTATCAATGACCAAGCCTAATATAAAGGCATGTGACGCCAGAAGGCAGTGTCCAGTCAAAATATCCGTCATGAGTCTACAGTCCTATCTTTTTAATGACAGCAGCAACTTTGTTAGTCTAAGGTTGTATGACCTACACATAATCTTCGACACTTTACAGCCCCGCGCTTGAATCCACGCCTTTCCCGCTTGGTCGCCTTCGCTTAATCTCGCGCAGTCTAATTGGGACGTCTACGGAGCAAGCTTCAAGGGATGTGCCGTTTATAGCTAGTTCGTCCGCTTTTTCATTCCCTTCTATGAACCATATGCCCTGGGACGCAATATAGATGTATGCTTCTCCCTGTCCCGATTCTCTCCAGAGACTGCTTACACTCTAACATGCATTTAGATGATGCGCTATGCGAAATTATTGCCTTAATTGCTGCTTGACTGTCAATATAAAAGTTATCACGTTTGCAGCTTAAGCCATTCTCTTCCAGGGTTTCTACTGCTTTGGTTACGGCTAATATTTCCGCTTGGAAAATGCTACAGTAATCCGGCAGCATGTAGGATCTGCTTATTTCCGGATCAGTACAGTATACCGCAGACATTACTCCTTCCACTACTTTGGAACCATCTGTGTACACATGTATCGCCTCATCCGCCATTTGCACACCCTTACGACAACCGTCCACCTATATTGTGGCCTTAAATCTCCATCGAAGCGCAGATAGGGAATCAGGTAGTCTGTTCGTCTTGTGACTGATGAATAAAATAGTGTAGTAGCTGCAATTATGTTTTTCGCAGATAACTTTTGAACGAATGGAAGAACTTTACGTCCGTGTTTGGATTACTGATGTTGATATAACGCGTCTTTGGATATCACATTATATGACTCTTGTAAAATTTTTGATAGAACCCATAGAATGCACTATTTTATACAGAAATTTGCCCACACAAATTGACCATCATAGCAGCTCGTATCTGAAATTCCGCTTGTTTTTTCGCTAATTATTGCATCCCCGCTGGTAGCAACCTCGGCAATTTTGATTATTCAGTGTCAAAATCTTTTTCCATACTGGTCAAACAGCAGAGTGTTAGAAAGAGAAGGAAAGAGAAGGAAATAAACATAGCTTACATGTAAACCTTTACAATGGGCCCTGCTCCTGAATAGCATATACGAGAGATCCGTGTGGGTATCTAAATGTTAAAATACTCAAAACTTTGCAAATTAAATTAAAGAATTAAATAATTTATTTGTCATAGTTAAAAACATAAAGTAAAATAAATTACACAAACATTACATACATAAGTAGTAAATATATACATAAATACATATGTAAGTATACATACTAATTTAAATAGTTAACATTGAGAAATTTTTCGAGTATATTTTGGTGTTGTGACATTTCGATAAAATTTGGAAATTTCCAATTTTCTTTCAAACAAAAAACAATACACTGAACACAATCACGGATACCATTTTAACGGTAAATGGCAATAAAACAACATGCACCCATACATTATTATAAAGCCTGAGTAAGTGTCCTAATAGACGAAACATTCAAAACATACATAATTACAAATAGAATTCATTAAGTATATCGGCTGCGATCAACCAAGTATTCAAATGTTATATTATCTATCTTCGTTGCAAATCACCATCACTGTCCACCGGGCGTATCATCATTTTCACAGCTTTCAGCGAATAGGTGGCACCACCAAATCCATTCCAATACATACCCTCATATATTGGTGTGTTGTTATAATTTTCGTTTTCGTTAAAATATTTGCCATTCAAGTTACTGCAAAGAAGTAAAAGAAAAATTAAAAAAATTTGAAAATTCCAGCTTCTCTACTTAATCATAACATTTTTAAAATTGAAATTTCCAAATTCGGACTAGTTTTTTAAATATCATGTTTGCGGCTCCATCTAGCGACAGATTGTCTTTGTCCTTTTTGAACTATTTTACAAGTTTTAAGAATGCAGATTTACACGAAGTTACTCAAAAATTGATTGTAAAATTTCCCAATTTTATACTGAAATTCGCATCAGAATAAGGCCTATGGCTTACATTTGGCCGTTGGATCACGCTCACCTTCCGTCTAGCTCCGTCTCTCAGCAGTCGAGCATTTTGAAATCAAATTCCTTCAGTGCTATGAGAAAAATTTATCCAAAAGTCCTTTTGAGCATTCTTGAATATATCCTAGAATCTATTTATGACTGCCGAGAAAGTTTCGGAGCTTCGCCGAGCTGGTTTCCGCTTATTTCCTGCTCATAAAACAGGAAAGAAGACACTTAATAAAGCATTACAAGATTCTGTGAGTGCGTATACTAAATACTACCATGAAAGAAATCCGGCGACTTGGCGATGCGAATTCGTCCTCTGATACTCGTACCTTCTGTTGGGGCTGAAATCACTAGGAAAAGCAGAAGGCTTAAGCCCCTTAAGCTTGTTTCCTACGAATCTGCTTCGAGTGCGAATTACTGTGAGTGGAGCCGCAAAGGAGACTGCTCGATGCATATTATCTAATCAAGCTGCAATTTACTCTGACAATGAAGCTGCGACCAAAGCTCTGCAAGGTGGGAGCACTTACTCAAAAGTCGCAATAGAATGAAAACAGTCACTAAACGAGCCGAACTAAGTACCATATCAATCTCAATAGCTAAAATCCAAGAAATACATAGTTCAAATCCTTACCAGAAATCATGGTATTGCAATTAAATAAGTTATATTTTTTATACTCAGTTGAGCAGAGCTCACAGAGTATATTAAGTTTGATTGGATAACGGTTGGTTGTACATATATAAAGGAATCGAGATAGATATAGACTTCCATATATCAAAATAATCAGGATCGAAAAAAAATTTGATTGAGCCATGTCCGTCCGTCCGTCCGTCCGTTAACACGATAACTTGAGTAAATTTTGAGGTATCTTGATGAAATTTGGTATGTAGGTTCCTGAGCACTTATCTCAGATCGCTATTTAAAATGAACGATATCGGACTATAACCACGCCCACTTTTTCGATATCGAAAATTTCGAAAAACCGAAAAAGTGCGATAATTCATTACAAAAGACCAATAAAGTGACGAAACTTGGTAGATGAGTTAAACTTATGACGCAAAATAGAAAACTAGTAAAATTTTGGACAATGGGCGTGGCACCGCCCACTTTTAAAAGAAGGTAATTTAAAATTTTGCAAGCTGTAATTTGGCAGTCGTTGAAGATATCATGATGAAATTTGGCAGGAACGTTACTCTTATTACTATATGTACGCTTAATAAAAATTAGCAAAATCGGAGATGGACCACGCTCACTTTTAAAAAAAAATTTTTTTTAAAGTAAAATTTTAACAAAAAATTGAATATCTTTACAGTATATAAGTAAATTATGTCAAGATTCAACTCCAGTAATGATATGGTGCAACAAAATACAAAAATAAAAGAAAATTTAAAAATGGGCGTGGCTCCGCCCTTTTTCGTTTAATTTGTCTAGGATACTTTTAACGCCATAAGTCGAACAAAAATAACCAATCCTTTTGAAATTTGGTAGGGGCATAGATTTTATGGCGTTAACTGTTTTCTGTGAAAATGGGCGAAATCGGTTGATGTCACGCCCAGTTTTTATACACAGTCGTCCGTCTGTCCTTCCTCATGGCCGTTAACACGATAACTTGAGCAAAAATCGATATATCTTTACTAAAATCAGTTCACGTACTTATCTAAACTCACTTTATCTTGGTATGAAAAATGAACGAAATCCGACTATGACCACGCCCACTTTTTCGATATCGAAAATTACGAAAAATGAAAAAAATGCCATAATTCTATACCAAATACGAAAAAAGGGATGAAATATGGTAAGGTAATTGGATTGTTTTATTGACGCGAAATATAACTTTAGAAAAAACTTTATAAAATGGTTGTGACACCTACCATATTAAGTAGAAGAAAATGAAAAAGTTCTGCAGGGCGAAATAAAAAACCCTTAAAATCTTGGCAGGTATTACATATATAAATAAATTAGCGGTATCCAACAGATGATGTTCTGGGTCACCCTGGTCCACATTTTGGTCGATATCTGGAAAACGCCTTCACATATACAACTACCACCACTCCCTTTTAAAACTCTCATTAATACCTTTAATTTGATACCCATATCGTACAAACTCATTCTAGAGTCACCCCTGGTCCATCTTTATGGCGATATTTCGAAAAAGCGAACACCTATAGAAAGAAGGCCCACTCCCTTTTAAAAATACTCATTAACACCTTTCATTTGATACCCATACCGCACAAACGAATTCTAGAGTCACCCCTGGCCCACCTTTATGGCGATATCTCGAAACGGCGTCCACCTATGGAACTAAGGATTACTCCCTTTTAAAATACTCATTAACACCTTTCATTTGATACCCATATCGTACAAACGCATTCTAGAGTCACACCTGGCCCATCTTTATGGCGATATCTTGAAAAGGCGTCCACCTATAGAACTAATGCCCACTCCCTCTTAAAATACTCATTAACTCCTTTCGTTTGATACCCATATTGCACAAACGAATTCTAGAGTCACCCCTGGTCCACCTTTATGGCGATATCTCGAAAAGGGGTCCACCTATAGAACTAAGCCCCACGCCCTTTTAAAATAATCATTAACACCTTTCATTTGATACCCATATCATACAAAAAAATTCTAAAGTCACCCCTGGTCCACCTTTATGGCGATATCTCGAAAAGGCGAACACCTATAAAACGAAGGCCCACTCCCTTTTAAAATACTCATTAACACCTTTCGTTTGATGCCCATATTGTGCAAACAAATTCTAGGGTCACCCCTGGTCCACCTTTATGGCGATATCTCGAAACGGCATCCACCTATGGAACTAAGGATTACTCCCTTTTAAAATGCTCATAAACACCTTTCATTTGATACCCATATCGTACAAACGCATTCTAGAGTCACCCCTGGTCCATCTTTACGGCGATATCTCGAAAAGGCGTCCATCTATAGAACTTAGGTCCACGCCCTTTTAAAATACTCATTAATACCTTTCATTTGATACCCATATCGTACAAACGCATTCTAGAGTCAACCCTGATCCACCTGTATGGCTATATCCCTAAATGGCGTCCACCTATAGAACTATGGCCCACTCCCTCATAAAATACTCTTTAATGCCTTTCATTTGATACACATGTCATACAAACACATTCCAGGGTTTCCCTCGGTTCATTTTCCTACATGGTTATTTTCCCTTATGTTGTCACCATAGCTCTCAACTGAGTATGTAATGTTCGGTTACACCCGAACTTAACCTTCCTTACTTGTTATTTATATATTTTGGTCGGGATGTTAAAGGGAAAATGTCAAACGCATGGGAATCCCAACGAATTACTTCTGTCGAAGCTATAAGGACGATGACGGTATAAGAATTGTCGAACATTTTCTCTGCAGATGCTTGGCTTTAGCGAAAACATGCAAGGAATATCTGAAGACGCACTTCATTGTCTGTTCAACAGAGCTTGGTTCTGCGCTACATTAGACGTACAAATTGGCTCACCGTTTTACATATATGAAGGAGGAAGGGTATTCGCTCCTTGAGTGGTATCACAACGGGCCATCTGGTTCCAGCGGTGCACAACGCCAGCAGAGCTTCGAATACAAACGCTACTTGCTTGAAAAAGTATATGTGTACAAGAATAATAGCTGTGTTTTTTATTGGATGTATATACATGTGCACTTAAAATTTATATGGACTGCTAAGTGCATATATTTATCTCCAATTATGATATTGTTGCGCAGAAAATTAGTACTGCTAAATTTTAGTATGCATTATACTTAGTTGCAACTGAAATGTGTCTCTCCATTATATCTCTACACTATTATCCCCTTCTATGACTGAAAAGTGTGTTCATCGCAACCGATTCAGATATAGGCATAAACCATAGATGTTAAGTAATGATTAGATAATGCTAATGATTGCTAATTAACCTTCATTTGCGAAATTCTCTAATTCATTAAACAATTAGAAATAGGTTAACTAATTCCCATTAGATAACTGAAATTTTTTTCTAATGGTAAATCTAATTGCAATTAGTTGCCATTAGCAAACAAATTGGTTTACCTTTACAATTAGAAATTTAATTGACTTCTGCTAATGCAATTAGATATTCAATTAGCTCGAATTAGAATCAATTATTTTGATAAAGATAATTTTTTTTCAAAGAATGATTGAAGTGAACGAATAATGATGTAAATAAATATAAATAATTTGATTCTAATTCGAGCTAATTGAATATCTAATTGTATTAGCAGAAGTCAATTAGATTTCTAATTGTAAAGGTAAACCAACTTTTTTGCTAATGGCAACTAATTGCAATTAGATTTACCATTAGAAAAAAATTTCAATTATCTAATGGGAATTAGTTGAACTATTTCTAATTGTTTAATGAATTAGAGAATATAAACCAATTGCATCAATTAGTAGTTCTAATTGGAATTTAACATGTATGGTATAAACTATGCCCTACAGAGGTGCGTATCTCCGCTAATAAGCACAACCCGTTTTGAAGCAAGGTATTTAATCACTGCCGCGAGTCTTCAATAATTGCCGCTAGTTGGGTCTCCTAAACTTTATCTAAGCGGCTGTAACGGGTTTTTACCCGTAAATGTAAATGTATATACAAGTAAAATAAAACACGCCTAGTGTTTGAGCATGTTGAGCTCTGATTTAAGTACAATTGATGAGTTACTTTTCCGAAGCTCTATAAAGCTCCCGAGAGTTCCTCTGCTTTAGTGCACACAGTCTAACGTTTTTTTTTTTTTCTTACAACTCTAGAGGGATGGAAAAGGACTCGCCTTCAAAGAACTTAGAATGAACATTTCTCTGATTAATAATTCCGATGAGTATTTATTTAACAAATTTATAATTACCTCATATCACACCAATTGTACCACCAAGCACCATTGCGCAACTGCGCACAATTACAATTAACACAGCCATCATTGTCATTATCGAAAGTAGAAAATTTACTACCCGCGTGATAGGTCAGTGAATCGCCAGCGTCACCTTCATATTCACCTATTAAAAATTAAAATTAATAAATTTTAAGAAATATCTAAACTATTCGTTGCACCCAAACACCACTCCGTCTTCCACACTTACCCAACAAACTTAGCGCATAATCTTCCTTCTCACTGCCAATAGCAAATAAATTATAACGCGCATATTTTCGTTGACCCTCAAAATCTTGCATTAAAATCAATAAATCATGCACGGCTGATGTAGTCAGAGCATGCAGTTTTTCCAAACCGATGAAAAATTCACCACCTAAATTGCCAAAACCGGCCTTATATTCCAGCCAGTCGCGAAAGAAGTTTAATTTGCCATTGAAACGATTTTGTATTACAGTCCAGCCGCCTCCAAAGATGTTCTCGTCTTCGTCGCAGCGCACATAGAATGGCTCCGATTCGGCAGTGAGTTGAATGCGTAAAATTCCATTGGTAGTTGGATGGCCCTGAGCGCAGCTGGTAATGAGCGGCTCACTGGGATGAGCGGTGGCATAGAAGTTTGGCGTTTGACGATGATTTTGACGTTTAATATTGTTAAGACGTCGTGTCACCATACTGTGGGGAGATAACATTTATTTGGCTAGTTTTTTAAATATTTATGTTTTTGTTTGCTATTTAATATAAGATAAAGAAGTTGGTAAGGCGCACGCATTAGCTTCTATGCAAAATATGGTCGAACAAGTGCATGGACGACGATTGGAATCTAAGTGTTCTATGCCCCATTAAGGGGGATCTTGTTAACAGCGCTAACTATCGCGGAATCAGCCTTCTTAGTATCGCATATAAGCGTATTGTGCGAAAGATGTGAATCCCACCGTAAATAGAATAATTAGATCCTATCAATGCGGCTTCAGATCTGGTAAATCCACTATCACCCTGATTTTAACTAAACACCAAAAGTTGGAAAATAAAATGAAAAAGAATTGACACAAATCACCTCTTTCTCGGTTTTAAAACCGCCTTCGGCAGCATGAAAAGAAGCTGCCTATATGCCGCTATTACTGAATTTGGTTTCTCCGTAAAACTTATACGGCTGTGCAAAATGACGTTGAGCAACATCACCAGCTCAGACAGAAACTAAACGAGGTTTCAGGCAGGGTGACCTCCTATCGTGCGATTTCTTTCTACTGAAGCTGGAGAAAATTATAATAGCTGCAGAACTTAACCGCTCTCGAACAATTTTCTATAAGAGCGTGCGATTTCTGGCGTATGCTGACGACATTGATATCATCGGACTGAAGACACACATGCCATAAGTTCTGCTTACACCAAACTGGAAAAAGAAGCGGAAGAGATGGGTTTGATGGTGAATGAGGACAAAACAAAGTATTTGTTGTCATCAGGCTTTATAGATTACCGAACGATTTTTGTCAAATAAAGTGCAAGTTTGCTTTAACATATGATAGTGAGAACGACCCTATGAAGATGGTGAACAATTCAGCACTTAGGGATCCATTCAGCACTTCGGATACCGTCTTTATACCTGCTCTGGTACTAGAAACCAAATCATTACTCACTAGGGAGAAAACCAGAGTTTGTTAGTCATTTTCTCAAATATTCGGGTGGCTTTTTGAGAGCTCGAGCCATGAAACACTAAAGTCAAATCTACTTAGCGTACTTGCCTACTATACCGAATGGAATTTCATGGGTTTAAAATAGATGAAATTTGTTTTCTAAATGTAGGAGAAGTAAAAAGTAGCTCGGCTCACATATCCTGTCCTGTATTTATTTATTACTTTTATTCTACTAAGGCTGTGAAGATGGAGGAGTTATGGGTGTGTTTTCTATGTTTTATGGAATTGTTATAGACGAGTTGTCGCCATGTTATCTGCCTGTTATCGATAACAAACAATTTCGGTGTGTTATCGGATTTGTATCGGTTATCGATTTATCGACGTCAACGAACCCTCAAAAAGTGATAGATGGTGGTTATAGATGGCTATAGATCAGTTTCTCAAGGAGTCGGCATATATAGATAACTCGCCGATAACGAACCGATAAGAAGCTAATAAGTCGTCGATAATGGTAACATCATTACAAAAAGGAACCAACTAGGTTTAGAATGATACCAATTAATTCCAAAAAGAAAAAAAATCCACAACTGATCCCTTTGATATTCAGACATCGTTCTGGAAAATTTTTAACAAATACCGAAGGCATGAAAATATCCAAAAAAGTTTTAGTCCACTTTAAAAGTTTTAAATGAGATACTGACCTATTCAAAAATGCTCTAGAATTTGTTGAGATATATAAACAAAGACGGAGAAAGAAAAGAAATACAAATATAAAGACTTTTGGGAAATAGAAATCTCGAAAAAACATCTTACTGAAATTAAATTGTTATTTTTATTTCATTGTAAATGTATTCAAGACTCCGCATTGGGCTAGCATGAACTACAGACCATTCTCTCTTGCCTAAGAGATGAGGTGTATTGCCATTAGTGGGACATATACAACGTGTAATTGAGTACGTTGAAAATCTCGAAGTTTATTAAAATTTAACTGAGTACAACGTGACGATTTTAAGTAAACGTTGTACTCGCTCTCGCCACAGGACTGCAATACGGCAACACTTCACACAATATTCAGACAAAAGGTTTACTGCTGCAGCAACAACAACTAAAAACCTTCAAAAATGTTACCTTAATTTTTTGTTATGTAAAAATCAAAAGCTATTTCAACATTTTAGAAAATTTATGCGCAACCTTAACACCAAACAATTTTTTAAGTGCCTAACATAATTAAAATTACAGAATGTGACAAGTAAATAGGAGGATCACGTTCAGCATACATTACAGACAATTGATATGCATTGAAAGTATTCTGTGTGACAAATTTGCAAAGTTTTTTGATCACGCCGCAGCAAAAAAAAAATGCAAGCTTGTTGTCTCTCTCATCAACTTAGCTGACACATAACAAAAATACGAGGGCGCCTGCGTAAGATTTGGTATACTGCAATCGAAAGCGAGTTATTAATGTCGAGTTATGGGTTTTCTTGGCGGTCAACTTGGTGTGGTGGTAGCGTGCTTCGTCTACTTCACAAAAGCTGATGAGTTCATGTCCCCGGCAAAGCAACATCAAAAATTTTGAGAAAAGTTTTTTCGAATGTATTTCTGCCATGTAATGCTTCTCAGTAGATAGCCTTGTAGCTGTCGTGAGGAGTCTCCGCCGCCCAATTGAAAAGAAGCACGATACAAATTGGAAGAGAAGCTCGGCCTAAATATTTTTGGAAGTATATCTTGCCAAGTATTTTTTTATCACCAAGTCATGTGCTTATTATTGGTTTCCATCGGTTTGTTATCGATAACACATCTGTATTTATATTGAAGTGTAATCGGTATCGTGGTTAACAAATAGGTAACACGACGATAACAAATTGGAAACCATCCGATTAGAAATCGATAACGGTGAATTTTTGATAACGTGTCGATAACATATTGGTAACACTACTATAGCAGACCAATAACCTTTCAAAAGCAAATCGATAACTTTTTGATAACATTTTTATAACTACTCTATCACTTTCGATAACAAATCGATAACGCTCTGATCACCAATTAGTAACGTTAATTTTTGATCGTAAAACGATAACTTTTTGATAATAAATCGATACATTTTTGAAAAAAAAATCTATATTTTATCAAGTTGAAGACTTTTCGGAAACAAACCGATACAAAATTTAAAACCCCTGCTGTCAATATAAAATTTATAATACTTCTTTCTATCAAGTTTCTTTCCTTTCCTTTGAAATATCACTGACTCTGACCGATCCTACTTTTACCTGCATAAATTATAAGACATTAATTAATTAATGTAAGGCACCATAACCTCCGAAGAGATCCAAGGCCGAGCTTCTCTTCCAATTTGCGTCGTGCTCCTTTTCAATTTTTCCTAGAAATTGGCGGGACGGGACCTACTTGTTTTACGCCGACTCCGAACGGCATCTGCGAGGCAGATGAGTTTTCACTGAGAGCAGTTCATGGCAGAAATACACTCGGAGTGCTTGCCAAACACTGCCGAGGGGCGACCCCGCTTAGAAAAATTTTCTTCTAATTGGAAAACCTTATTTCTAAAATTTTGATGTTGCTTTGCTCGGGGTGTGAATCCAGGGCATTCGGTGTGGTAGGCGGAGCCCCTACCATCACCCCACAGTGGCACTTGTAATTGTAAGACATACGGCTTCTCAAATTATTGTTGTTGCTGTAACCGCAAAAATACTCCCCCAGGGATTAAGGATATGGACATTCCTTTTCCCTTTTGATTCCAGCATACCCCGACAATAGATTGATGGTCTGGGGAACGATTTTGTTACTCCTCGAATCTTTCGATCTGTGGATCTCAGTCGCCTCTTACGACAGGCATGCCTATTGCGGCAATATTTTAAGCTCATTGAATCGGTAAAATATACGACTTCCTATGACTAAAAGTTATACTTACTGTGTTAAATTACTAAAACTCGATTTAAAGTTATTATCTAATTCATTGAGAGCTAAACGTGTTGATGCCAATAAGCTCGCCAATGAATTAAGCTTCTCATCATTTGTGGGCATTTGCGGCAAACGATCGATTTGACGCGATGTACGTACCGCGATTTCTGTTATAAGATTATATTATTAAATGAGAGGTGAAATTTTGTTACTCAGTTATAGAATCTTTGCGAATTTTCCAGTACAGAATGTCGATTCTCACCTTCTTTTTTTCTCTCATGAATCAATTCATCTGTATTGTGCTTCGTCTGACGTTCCATAAAGTCGAGTGAATCTAGGCGTTTGTTGATGTCCCTTTGTTGCACAGCTATTGAATCTAAACGAGCCAAAATATTTGATTCGAGTCCGACTATTCTGCAAGTAATTAAAATTTAAAAATAAGTTTATTGTTAAAAAGGTTAGTAAGAAAGAGATCCGTGCCTCTTCGTAACATGTCATTAAGTACTATGAGGAACTCATTAATGTCCTCGGTGGACCAATGTTTCTACTATTTACTTGGGTGTTGTTGTTCTATGTTGTTCTAAGAAAGCCAATGCGAGAGTCGAATGTTGAGAAACATTTTCTGCTATTTTGTATGTGACGTCTTTCCTGTACTGAGATAAATACATGTCTTGAAAGCCATGAAATGCTGGCCTGAATAGTGTACACAAAACTTGATGAATTTAAACTGAGTGAATTGAGTAGAAGTATTTAGATATCCACAAAGCAAGCCGTTTGCTCTAAGGCAAACTCCCACCTACAGGTTTATGTCATTGGGGAAATATGCTGGCAACTTGTGAAGTATAAATTTAAACTGAATCACTCCAAACCTACCATACAACCTGCGATATAAACTTCCCAATGGGATAAGGCGAATCGACCACGAGATGGTCTGAATCGTCATGAATGATTCTCAAGAAATACGACTATTTCTTAATCAGAAACTATCCGAAAATCAACATTCATCTGTACAATCTAATCCTGAGTGATATCCTGGAAATGCAGACATCGAAGGCCTAGGATAGAAAGTATACCTATTGACACCCGTCGGCGGCAGTAGGGGAGTGCGGAGGCGTCACACTTTCACTCGAAATATGAGTGACTCAGAAAAACTTCCATGTGCATCACTGAAGTTATCATAGAGAACTGATCACTAATCACAATCAAGCTTGCACAATTTGTCAGACAAATACAGAATATAAAAGTTTGCATGATTTATAACTCCTTGTGGTCTAGATGTGAAGCTCATGAAGTTATGAAATGTAGTTGTGATGTTTGAGTAGATTGAAATGTAGTAACGCGAGCGCATATTTTGTTGGGCTCTTACTTCGTATCAAAATTAATTTCATTTGAAAAAAAAAAATATTATTTGACAGGTGTTGAATTTGCATTTAATTTTACGAGAGAAGCAAAAAAGTGATGTGCATGCAGCGAGCTCGATTTCCATCTCAAAGTTGCAGTGTTCAAGGCCCGGGAAGAGCAACATCAAAATCTGTAGATAAAAGTTTGTTCAAGTTGAAAAAAAAAAATTGTAAGCAGGGTCGCCCCTCGGCTTCTACCGTTTGGACGTAAAACAGGTAGGTTCCGTCCCGCCAATTTGTATGAAAAATCTAAAGTAGCACGACGCAAATTGCAATAGAATCTCAACCTAAATCTCCTCGGAGGTATATCGCGCCTAGTACCTACTTTGTTTTCATTTGATCCAATTGATAACAGACTGAACACGGCCTTCTGGCATCACATGCTTAAAAGTTAGGTCTCGTCAATAACATCAGAAGAAGTGCCGACTGTAGGAAGTAATTTTGTATTCTGTATTCATGTTCTGTGCTCACGAGATGAAGGCTCCAGCTGCAGGGGGCGGCAGAGTTTTCAGATCTTCAGGCAGCAATTAAACTTTGTCTTGGAAAACTTCTAGTATATTGCAAGAGGACGGAGTTGTTCGAGCTTTAAGTAACTTCCTGATAACATATTAAGGTAAACAAATTCTTATAGAATAGGTGTGCTAGAGACTTAAAATATTAAACAAAGCCTAGCACTAAAAATCGAGATAAATAATTCTACTAGATGAATCGATATATTTAAAGGAGCTTCCCCATAAGCTAGAGAACTCAAATTTTAAACGTAAACAGGGGATAAAATTACGGTAGCTCCCGCACAGGTTGAGATAATTAGAAACGTCTTAAAATATCACACATAGCTCGCAGGATCCGGGAAATGCAATAAAAGGTTAAATAAAAAGGAGATAACTAAATTTAACACTTCCTTTATATAAACGGATCGCAACTAAGCGGAAAATGTATTCTCTAACACAGAAAGATTGTTGAAGAAATTTAAATTTGAAATATTAACAATAGCTAGTATTGTGAAATCAGACACAAAGCCACGGAGGTAGAACGGACACATTTCCGCCGCCTTTTCATTAATTTATGTAAAGGAAGTGCTAAACTTTTTTTTCTCCTTTGTTTATCTCCCATTTTACTAGCTATTTTTCTTAACAATGTGAATCGAAAAAAGAAAGAAATATTCCAAGATATTTGCTATCAAATGCATTTAAAGTTGTTATCAAACAAAACAGTGTACCAGATATAATGAACTCCCCTAATATTTGGTATGAGGTGCGTGTGACATATTGACACAAGTTTGTAATGATTCATTGAGTGATTCCGAGCAGAAGTCATTATTATTTATTTATGTTCAATTTTCGTTCGTTCGTTGTGGTATTTATGTATACAAGATGTGAAATAGAAAATAAATTAAATTTTATTTATTGTAAAACATATAAATTGATTTATGCTTATTCATTGACAAGTTGAAGGCTATTAACAGCTATGCTTTTGGAATATTAAAGCTAGAAAAGAAAAAAAAATTGCAAAAATTGTATAATGTATTAATGTATTGAACAAAGCTGGGCAGTTTCCGTTGTCAATAAAAATCGAAGTATATCAGAAAGTATAACAGTATATAGGCCTATGCGTTTTGGCGCTCGTATAGTTCTTCACCCACATTTTAAATGCAGATAATATTTATTTGAAAGTCACGTCAGGTTATCACAGGTATAAGAATTTTCAACACTTGAAATACAGTTTATTTTATGGCATCTTCATTCGCTATAAGGGAGTTGAACGTCTAAACCAAACCTGTTTGATCGGGACGCTATATTCAACACAATACTGTATTATTCCTATATCAAACGGAAAGAAACTCGTTTAGAACGGTGAACAATTTTCCTATATTTTAGGTGTGTGCAACGAGTTCGATTCCGGAAGAACAAGATGAAGTGTTGGATATCACGAGCACTAGGGGCTTAGGAACTCCAAATACGCCTTACGCCTGCTATCAGACGCAGGGACCCTAGGTGCTGGAACGAGAAGCAATATGGCCACAGCGGTGCCCCAAGAAGGCTACCCGATGTAGATTTCACAAAAGATTATCTTTCGCTTACCTTGAAATTTAAGAAGAGCTTTAAGGTGAATTGATTGTTCAGCTGACATGTTATGTAAGGAAGGTTTCATTGTATCTTGGAAACTATATCAACTTTGACGGATACACATTCGGGACTCTCAAAGAACTCGTCTATTTGGCAATCAGAAGAAACAGCGAAAACAATGCCTGCTTTGAATTAACGCGGAGTATAACTTTTGAAAACAAATGCTTCTTTGGGCTGGGTAAGCAAATAGAGAGCAAAGTCTTCTTTCGACGAACAAAAACCATACTCTCTAAGTCTCTCATCATACCTATGCTGATGGATGGTCCGGAATCTATGATGGTGACGAGAGATGATGGGACGACCCTTGTAGTGTCCTAGAGTAAAGTTCTACAGAAGATTTTTAGTTTTGTTCGTGACGAGAGAGTATTCTCTTACCGACACCAGCATCAGCAAGCAGAAAAGGAAGGAGACTTCCACTGAATTGGGACAGACAGATAGTGGAAGACTTGATCTCCCTTGATGCTCCCAATTTCATTTATTTCTGTAAACAACAGACACCGGCCTGTCTAATGGCCAAATAAAGAAACAAGTACACCCACTTTGCTGGATTATTGACACTAAAACAAAAATCAATTGTTTATTATTCAAATTATGAAGGCAACCATATTAACTAGCATATGAAACGTGAAGACATTCAGTAGCAAATTTAGTGTTGTTATTCAAAAGTAGTTTTATGCTAAAGTTGAATGCCTCCTAAACTTGTTAAATTCCAAGCTGACCTTTCTTCAAAACCAATTAAAATGAAAATAACAGTAGTATTAGCTTAACAGTTACATATATATTTACATACATACTATGTACACTATAAATGTGGGACTACGAAGCCACCTACATAATTATAATGTATGATATTGAAAATCCGAAGAAGCTGAAATTTGAAATGCTAATATGTATACTTTGCGATCGGTATATATTAAACGAAAACTAGAACAAATTAACAACAAAGAACCAATGGCGATTCAAAATGTAAACCCGCATACATATTTTCCAGAAATTTTTAAACAAAAAGCCCTAAATTATCAGTTTCTTTACAAAGTTCAATCCAAATAGTGCAACATTCCTAAATATCCAAGTCCATGCAACATCTAGCGAACAAATTTTCTCCTCTTATGGCATTGTCATGGTGCTCCGATCTAAGTTTAGGATATCAAAAATCTATCGCCGGACTCCACATGCCTAGCTTAGAACAATTTACTATCCTAAATATTGCATTTTTATAGGATTCTTAGGTATGGTCAAAGTTTCAGGTCTTGCGGTTATAGGGAAGTTACTTGACCATGTGGAACTTGGCCTCACTAGGGATTCGCCTGCTAAATAAACATGATTCGTCACGGGTAAGTGAGATCGACTATTGAGTTGAAGAAACTATAAATTACGTTGTCAGCTCCTGGAAAGGGTTGCGGTAAACAGCCCCTTTCGATATTTTAGTCGCCACTGCAGCGGGTATATTTTAAGCCCCCTAACCCGCTGGGTTTTTCCCTCATATTGCATTGTCATCGTAGGGACGTAGTACAATACGGAATAATTACAAATTTTCTTATTCTAGTTTGGCCGTCATGGTGTGATAGTAGCGTGTTCTGCCTACCACACCGAAAATGCGGGGTTCATGCACCATGAAAAGCAACATCAAACTTTTAGAAACAAGTTTTTTTCAATCAGAAGAAAATGTTTCTAAGCGGGGTCGACCCTCGGCAGTGTTTGGCAAGCACTCCTAGGTTATTTCTGTCATGAAAAGCTCTCAGTGAAAAATCAGTTGCCTTGCAGAGGCCGTTCGAAGAAGGCATAAACCAAGCAGGTCCCGTTCCGCCAATTTGTAGGAAAAATTAAAAGGAGCACGACATAAACTGGAACAGAAGCTCGTCTTAAAATCTTTTTGGAGGTAATCGCGACTTACATTTATTTATTTTATAGTTTGCAAATATATGCAGGTTAAATGAACTTTACAATGAAGATAAAGGTAAGAACACTCAAAATAATATTCGTCTAAATATTGGTATCCATCCTCATGAAAATTTGTTACTTACTTCTTTTCAATGTTCTCCAAGCGTGAACGTAAATCTCCATTAAACGATGCCATAACGCTGACATGATCGTTCAGCGTCGTTAAGAGATCTGCATGACCTTTAGAGGTTTCAGCCGAGTTTGACACAGGTCTTGCCGTACGATGTTGCTGTAATGTCAAAAGTAAAATCAAGTAAGTAGATGGAGATTGAGATATGATAATAATTATATATATAAAAATTAATATGTTTGTCTGCACGTACTTAAAATTTTGCAACTATTTATGCGATTTCAATTTAGCTTTCTCAACTTATCAGGTAGAGTGGCACCTCGTCAATTCGCTAATAGTCCGAACACAACTATTCCAATTTCTCGAAAGTTTACAGTAAATATTTTTCGGGAGGTGTAAAAACGACCAATTTTTCTAAAACACTTTAAGTGTTGTGTTGTTTATGTTTAAGAGCATACTAATAATATTTGAGCCACTCTTATTTTCATTTGAAAATTGGAAATTTATTTTTTTTAATTTTATTTATTTAATTATCTTTTTGCCTAACTTAATGCTTAGATTACATTTTTTTATCGACTCGTTCGGCGGGAGAGAGAAAAAGTTAAAGGCAGAAACAGTTGAAGGAAGGCAACATAAATAAACATAAAGATAAAATTTTTCTCCACTTGACTCCCTACGTTTCGCCAATCTCTTTGGAATCCTCAGGGGCAGGATAGTGAAAAAGTTGGAAAAAATAAAAACATTAAACAATAACAAACAATGTAAATTTCAATGTCAGGTAAATTTGCCAGACTGACGGTCAGCAAATAAATATTATATAAATAATAAAAAAATAAATGTATGGCGCGATAACCTCCGAAGAGATCTAAGGCCGAGCTTCTCTTCCAATTTGCGTCGTGCTCCTCTTGCTTTTCCCTACAAATAGGCCGGACGGGACCCACATGTTTTTTATGCCGACTCCGAACGGCATCTGCAAGGCAGATGAGTTTTCACTGACAGCCTTTCATGGCAGAAATACAACCGGAGCGCTTGGCAAACACTGCCAAGGGGCGACCCCGCTTAGAAAAATTTTCTTCTAATTGAAAAACATTATTTCTAAAATTTTTATATTGCTTTGCCCGGGGTGTGAACCCAGGGCATACGGTGTGGTAGGCGGAGCACGCTACCATCACACCACGGTGGCCGCAAATATTATATACATTGGTATTTTATCTATACCAAACTAATGTACCCGACAGACTTTGACCTGCGCGAAAATTGTGAGCCTCGCTTTCCCTCTTCTTTTTTCATATCATCCTCGTCTACTTTATCCTTCATGTTTCTTCTCATTCTTGTCCATACCTTATTCTGTCCACTTCCACTCTCTCTCCGACTTCCACTTCCACTCTGACTCCCCATCCCACTCCCACTCCCACTCAGTATTCCACTCACACGCTCTCTTCCACTTTCACTCCAACTTTCCCTACAACTCCCACTGCACCTCACTCATATATGAAGTCTCTATAATAAATTCTGGATACTTTCTTCAAATAATTACGGGGATAAGGAAATTTAAAACTTTTCCTAATAAGGGCGTTGCGTGGCGCCAAGCATTTTAGTATATCGGGATAAAATGAGAGAAATACTACGTATACGCACCGTTACCCGTTTTCTTGATGTGTTATGGAATTCTTGATAGTAATTTATTGATTTTTAGTAAAACAATGTGCTTATTCAAATACCAATTTCTTAAATAAAATTCTCTGCAACAGCAACGCGCCAGATAATATTTAGTTAATAATACAACTAACTTGGTATGAATTCATTTATTTATTGAAGATTTTGGCAGAGTTAATCTGAGCATTACAATTTTATTAGAACAAGATATGAGTTGTTATTCACTTTTTTTTTTAATTTTCTTAGTACTCATTTTGGCATGTGGGCTAATGTATGTTACTACCAAAAAGCTCACATCTAATCAGGGTTGGTCACGTCCGCTTTAATTTCACATTCGGCTGCCAACATAAAGCAAAACAGATCAATACTTACTTAAACTATAAAGTAAATTTGCGTATATCGTTTCCTCAAGACCTGAAATATGCTCTTTGAAATGTCTCATCTTTAGCAATTTCCGTAAAAGATCGCAAACATTGCAATGCTGCTAGCTGGGACTACCGGTCACATAATCCATAAAATATATTATTATTTAAGTTATGGAGTTTTCTTAGAATACGTTTTGTGAAAACCTTACTGTAAATGTGCTATTAGCATGACAGCTTTTTACGGTGCAATCTTTTTTGGGGTATGGACAATACATACATACATACCTACATAGGTATATGTAGGTACGTTCATGAATATACCTCAAAGTTTAGCTAACCTACTGACAAAAGAAAACGGGATTTTTTTTGCGCTTAAACAAGTTTCGATTATCAAGGCGATAAAACTAAAAAAATCAATCGCCATGATAATAAACCAATGCCAATGGCATATCAATTGTGTGTAAAAAAATGTTGTTGAACAAGAATTTGCCAAAAAGGTACACTTTTTTATACTCAGCTGAGCAGAGCTCACAGAGTATATTAACTTTGTTCCCATAAAGGTAATCCGTAACGGCATAAACTAATCGAGATAGATATAGACTTCTATATATCAAAATGATCTGGGTGAAAAAAGAAATTCATTTAGGCATGTCCGTCCGTCTGTCCGTCCATCTGTAAACACGATAACTTGATGAAATTTGGTATGTAGGTTCCTAAGCGCTCATCTCAGATCGCTATTTAAAATGAACGAAATCGGACTACAACCACGCCCACTTTTACGATATCGAAAATTTCGAAAACCCGAAAAAGTGCGATAATTCATTACCAAAGACGGATAAAGCGATGAAACTTGGTAGGTGCGTTGAACTTATGACGCAAAATAAACAAGTAAGGAAGGCTAAGTTCGGGTGTAACCGAACATTACATACTCAGTTGAGAGCTGTAGAGACAAAGTAAGGGAAAATCACCATGTTGTAAAAAGAACCTAGGGTAACCCTGGAATGTGTTTGTATGACATGTCTATCAAATTAAAGGTATTAAAGAGTATTTTAAGAGGAAGTGGGCCATAGTTCTATAGATGGACGCCATTTAGGGATATCGCCATAAACGTGGACCAGGGGTGACTCTAGAATGTGTTTGTACGATATGGGTATCAAATGAAAGGTGTTAATGAGTATTTTAAAAGGGTGTGGGCCTTAGTTCTATAGGTGGACGCCTTTTCGAAATATCGCCATAAAGGCGGGCCAGGGGTGACTCTAGAATTTTTTTGTACGATATGGGTATCAAATGAAAGGTGTTAATGAGTATTTTAAAAAGGATTGGGCCTTAGTTCTATATGTGGACGCCTTTTCGAGATACCGCCATAAACGTGGACCAGGGGTGACTCTAGAATGTGTTTGTACGATATGGGTATCAGTTGTATATGTGAAGGCGTTTTCGCGATATCGACCAAAATGTGGACCAGGGTGATCCAGAACATCATCTGTCGGGTACCGCTAATTTATTTATATATGTAATACCACGAACTGTATTCCTTCCAAGATTCCAAGGGTTTTTGATTTCGCCCTGCAAAACTTTTTCATTTTCTTCTACTTAATATGGTAGGTGTCACACCCATTTTATCAAGTTTTTTTCTAAAGTTATATTTTGCGGCAATAGACCAATACAATTACCATGTTTCATCCCTTTTTTCGTATTTGGTATATAATTATGGCATTTTTTTCATTTTTCGTAATTTTCAATATCGAAAAAGTGGGCGTGGTCATAGTCGGATTTCGGCCATTTTTTACACTAATACAAAGTGAATTCAGATAAGTACGTGAACTGAGTTTATTAAAGATATATCGATTTTTGCTCAAGTTATCGTGTTAACGGCCGAGCGGAAGGACAGACGGTCGACTGTGTATAAAAACTGGGCGTGGCTTCAACCGATTTCGCCCTTTTTCACAGAAAATAGTTATCGTCCTAGAATCTAAGCCTCTACCAAATTTCACAAGGATTGGTAAATTTTTGTTCGACTTATGGCATTAAAAGTATCCTAGACAAATTAAATGAAAAAGGGCGGAGCCACGCCCATTTTCAAATTTTGTTTTATTTTTGTATTTTGTTGCACCATATCATTACTGGAGTTGAATGTTGACATAATTTACTTATATATTGTAAAGATATTAACTTTTCTTTTAAAATTTGAATTTAAAAAAAAAAAATTTTTTTAAAAGTGGGCGTGGTCGTCCTCCGATATAGCTAATTTTTATTATGCAGACATATAGTAATAATAGTA
Organism: Eurosta solidaginis; assembly: GCF_040869045.1. NCBI lineage: Eukaryota > Metazoa > Arthropoda > Insecta > Diptera > Tephritidae > Eurosta > Eurosta solidaginis. The sequence goes on along the minus strand of NC_090323.1, from coordinate 200,615,672 downwards.
ACGTTCCTGCCAAATTTCATGATATCTTCAACGAATGCCAAATTACAGCTTGCAAAACTTCTAAATTACCTTCTTTTAAAAGTGGGCGGTGCCACGCCCATTGTCCAAAATTTTACTAGTTTTCTATTCTGCGTCATAAGTTCAACTCACCTACCAAGTTTCATCGCTTAATCCATATTTGGTAATGAATTATCGCACTTTTTCGATTTTTCGAAATTTTCGATATCGAAAAAGTGGGCGTGGTTATTGCCCGATATCGTTCATAGCGATCTAAGATGAGTGCCCAGGAACCTACATACCAAATTTCATTAAGATACCTCAAAATTTACTCAAGTTATCGTGTTAACGGACGGACGGACGGACGGACATGGCTCAATCGAATTTTTTTTCGATACTGATGATTTTGATATATGGAAGTCTATATCTATCTCGATTCCTTTATACCTGTACAACCAACCGTTATCCAATCAAAGTTAATATACTCTGTGAGCTCTGCTCAACTGAGTATAAAAATTAGAAAAATTTTGGACAATGGGCGTGGCACCGCCCACTTTTAAAAGAAGGTAATTTAAAAGTTTTGCAAGCTGTAATTTGGCAGTCGTTCAAGATATCATGATGAAGTTTGGCAGGCACGTTACTCCTATTGCTATATGTGTGCTAAATAAAAATTAGTAAAATCGGATGACGAACACGTCCACTTAAAAAAAAAAAATTTTAAGTCAAATTTTAACAAAATATTTTATATCTTTACAGTATATAAGTAAATTATGTCAACATTCAACTCCAGTAATGATATGGTGCAACAAAATACAAAGATAAAAGAAAATTTCAAAATGGGCGTAACTCCACCCTTCTTCATTTAATTCGTCTAGAATACTTTTAATGCCATAATTCGAACAAAAATTTACCAATCCTTGTGAAATTTGGTAGGGATATAGATTCTATGACGATAACTGTTTTCTGTGAAAATGGGCGAAATCGGTTGAAGCCACGCTCAGTGTTTATACACAGTCGACCGTCTGTCCTTCCGCTCGGCCGTTAACACGATAACTTGCGCAAAAAATGATATATCTTAACTAAACTTAGTTCACTTACTTATCTGAAGTCACTTTATCTTGGTATAAAATATGGCCGAAATCCGACTATGACCACGCCCACTTTTCCGATATCGAAAATTACGAAAAACGAAAAAAATACCATAATTCTGTACCAAATATGAAAAAAGAGATGAAACATGGTAATTGGATTGGTTTATTGACGCAAAATATAACTTTAGAAAAAAATTTGTAAAATGGTTGTGTCACCTACCATATTAAGTAGAAGAAAATCAAAAAGTTCTGCAGGGCGAAATCAAAAGCCCTTGGAATCTTGGCAGGAATACTGTTCGTGGTATGACATATATAAATAAATTAGCGGTACCCGACAGATGATGTTCTGGATCACCCTGGTCTACATTTTGGTCGATATCGCAAAAACGCCTTCACATATACAACTAAGGGCCACTCCCTTTTAAAACCCTCATTGATACTTTTAATTTGATACCCATATCATACAAACACATTCTAGAGTCACCCCTGGTCCACCCTTATTGCGATATCTCGAAAAGCGTCCACCTATAGAACTAAGGCCCTCTACGTTTTAAATATTCATTAACACCTTTCATTTGATACACATGTCATACAAACACATTCCAGGGTTACCCTAGGTTCATTTTGCTAAATGGTGATTTTCCCTTATTTTGTCTCCAAAGCTCTCAGCTGAGTATGTAATGTTCGGTTACACCAGAACTTAGCCTTCCTTACTTGTTTTATTCCAAATTTAAACAAAATATATACATTAACATATATGTATGTATTTATAAGCACATATGAACGTTTTGCGTAAGCGCACGTCTTCACTTTAACATAATTACGTAATTAGGCAGTGGCGAAACAAAACTATGCTTTATAGTTTGGCGAAAACTTTATTTTCAGTTCATCGTAGTTTGAGAAGATATTTGTCGCAAGTCTCGGCTTCTAGCGAGATTCTGGGATCTCGAAAAACTCGTTAAGGTCACGAGCTTTTCGACATTCAATTTAATAAATGCATTGGCTGTTTTATATAGAGCTTGCGATTTATTCTGGAGCACAAGCGAAAATTTCCACAACACTACACGAAAACCTCGCGATAAACCGAGTTATCGATTTTTCGGGTCTCGAAAATCTCGCATGTGTTCGAGAAGAAATCGTAAGCTCTAGTAGGCACTATAGTAAACGGGAGCTTATGCATTCCATTATCTATAGTTAAGTCTGCTAAGTACTCTGCTTTTAATGGACCGTTCTGCTTTTCAGTTACCTAAGGGTCACTTAATTCGTGCATTCATCGTGACTCCCAAGCCAACAAAATAACTCACTGATAAAAGACAATAATTATTTATTACGTTTAGCGGAATACAGACGAGTTATCGGTTAGCTATAGATATATTATCGAAAATAAGAAGTATCGATTTTTTTTTGTAATTTTTCGGTTAATGCGAAATGTTATCAACGAGTTGTCGAAAAGCTGTCGATCTGTTATCTACAGATTATAGATTTGCTAGCAAAAACGTATCAATTTGTTAGCAAAAATTTATGGAAACGTTGCCGATTTACCGTAGAAAAACTATCGGTTATTTATCGAAAAGTTATCGATATGTTATCAGAAAGTTTTCGGTATGTTATCGAAGTGTTTTCGTTTTTTATAGAAAAGTTATAGAAAAATCACCAATTTTTTTGGAGAGTTTGTAAATTGTTATCGGCGAGCTATGATTTGATATAGACGACTCATCAATATGTTATGAAACAGAAACTCAGGTAAAACTCCAGTATAAAATCAATTATCCATCTGTAAGCCGGCTTTAACGAGCAGATAACTCGATGATATTAATTCGCTGTCGATAATAAGTGGACAGTAAAATAATAACTTGTCGCCATCGGTTTTACAGATAAGAGGCCGACGAAACTCTTCTTTAAAAGCCCGAAACTATTTGTTTCTAGTAAAATTGCCTCTGGTGTGGTTATATTTCAACTTCTGGTTATAACTAGTTAACTTAAAAACATAAGTTTTCAAGACGTACGCCAGCATGCTTAGATATCCAACTTCAAGAGTAGTTGATACTCCTACTTATTTTTTATAAAGAAAGTGGGCATATAACAACCGATCTTTGTAATTTTTTCTAAAATAGTTTATTTTTACATGGGAAAGATGTACACCTAATCACACACCGTCGAGGGACCTTCAACCGTTCTGAAATATAGCTACCGAAAGTTGATGAAAAGCTTTTTTCAAGTTTGTATTCACATGGCACCGGCCGTGGTGTGGTGGTAGCGTGCTCCGCCTACCACAACGAAGATTCTGGGTTCAAGTCCCGGGCAAAGCAAAATGAAAACAATCAAGAAACTATTTTTTTAATTAGAAAATAGGGTTTCTTGTCATTTGGCAATACCCGCCAGTATATTTCTGCCATGAAAAGCGTCTCAGTGAAAATTTATCTGACCTGCAAATACTGTTCAGAGTCGGCATAAAACAAGTAGGACTCGTCCCACCATTTTTTAGAAAAACCTAAAAAGAGCACGACGCTAATTGGAATTGAGTTAGTCCTATGTAGACTACCTACATGCTAAATAAGAAGGTAAAATATCGATTAAGTGTTGAAATATCAAAACATTTTTTTTACAGGAAATATTTGGTATATAAAATGTTACCGTAGTTACATACATATTACGAACAAAAGAAGTAGTATGTTGAAGTTCATTGATGTACATCTCCTTAAATCAAGGTTAAGGAAAAAACATTCACAGATGACCCGTCGCCACAGATAGGCTGACAGATGAACCCATGAAAGGATAAGCAATGCCTACTTAAAGTTTTGCTTTTGGCCTTAGAGTTTTATTTTTTCGTATGGGACGAAAAAGCATTGATTTTGGTAATGCTTGAGTGCCAACTGCCATCGACTTAAAGAGGAAGAAAGTTTTCAGGTTTAAACTTACTATGACCTTAAAGTAACTTATGAGTTAAAAAGTTCCCTTGACTCCCCTCCGTTTCCAAAAGAAATTTCGCTTTATATTAAAAAAAAATATCTCCATAAAAATAAGACAAACCGTAAAGTGCATGTAAATGTGTTTTTGCTGCATAAGAGTCTTTATGACAATGCCTTTTTGGGAACTTGTTAGGTGAGTTTTTCTACATTCATCAATTTGAGCAGGTACAATGAACTTAAGCAGATCGTCTTCACTTGAGATTTACAAATATTGTTAATATTCACGTTTATTAGGGCGGGTCGATTTGTGGGGAGGCAAAAAAATCGCTCATTGCTCTGTGAAAATCGTATTCTAGGGATCAAAATAAGAAACTTTGCCGAAGGAACCATACCACTAAAACGAATTCTGATGCCCCCCCCCCAATTTGGGTCGAACTTTTGGGTAGGGGCAAATTTTGAAAAATCCCACTTTGACCCATTTAGAGTGCTCCAATCGAGTCCAAATGTATGACCGACCCCCACTAACTTTGGAGGCCCGACCCACCGATGCCAGTGGCACACCCCCTGGAATCCCCCTGGGGGTTCACCATACAAACATTTACATACATTTGGACTCGATTGGAGCACTCTAAATGGGTCAAAGTGGGATTTTTCAAAATTTGCCCCTACCCAAAAGTTCGACCCAAATTGGGGGGGGGCATCAGAATTCGTTTTAGTGGTATGGTTCCTTCGGCAAAGTTTCTTATTTTGATCCCTAGAATACGATTTTCACAGAGCAATGAGCGATTTTTAAATCGACCCGCCCTAACGTTTATAAATATTCACATGAGAGCTTTCTCAATAGAAGAGTTTGCTTCTTTGAATGCTTATTTTAGGTCAAGCTAATGGCGTTTTTACTTCTAAAAAAATACCTATAAATACCATGCGCAAAATACCTCCGAGGAAATTAAGGCCGACCTTCACTTCCAAGGGAGTTTCCGCTGAGAAACTTTTTATAAAAAAATCGCTCGAAGTGTGTGCACTACGGCTGCCAAAGAGCGAAATCTCTTCGAAAAGCTTTTTCAAAGTATTTTGATGTTGATTTTTCAAAGCTCGGAGAAAAATTTTCACAATATTTCTTTGGGTTGGGAATCAATTCGGGAACATTTGAGATCGATTTTGAGACACGGAACACATGGAATAATGTTGAATATTAACTTGAGAAATATAAACTTCTAATAATTTCTTAAAAGGTTGGACTAGGACCGTTTTGAAATTTATTTGTACGATAAAATAATTTTTTCTAAACAAACATTGTGTCATAAAGGGAAGATATAGTTTAAAGTTCACAGTAGAAAACGTTACTCAGAGAATGATGTTTGATACTCAGGAATTCACAGGTGGAAGAATTATTGTTTAAAATGTTTTTTTTTGGATTGAAATTGCTGTGTTATTGGACACTAAGCCTCTGATCATGGATCCTATTGTCATAGTGAACTTTTTATCTCATGAACTTTATGTAAAACTTTCCAACATCAGTGGCTGCATCCGTCCTAAAGTTTTCTATTTCTCTAAATCCCTCTCTCACACATTTAGCCTGACTGGTAAACTGGTAGGTGCTTACCCAAACATCAATTGTAATTTGTATTTTTTTGGCGCAATTTTTAAGTAATGAGCAAATTTTCGAAACTTTTAAAATTAGACGTGTCTTGGTTTCCTCGACTTCACTTCTGGCAAAACAGTTTAGTTTTAGTCAGGGATGCACCTTAACGTTAAGCTAATCGTTTATCAAAAAACTGTCACCGTTTCCGTTGAAACACTTCGAAGTATTATCGACAAAGAAATTACAAGATAAATTGTACTCGTTTTTAACCGAAACGAAAAGCTTTCGTTGACGTTAAAAACGTTAACAAAAACGTGATATTTTATGTTTGAATTGTGCTGGCAATGCTATAGCCATGGTGAAGCCGTAAGGTGGTAACAGCGAGCGGATATACACACAAACTCCATGTAATTTGTTTGTGTAATTCGTTTGTGGCAATGTCAAATATACTCTGAGAAATGTTCGTACTGTCACAATTCATTAAAGTTGCAATCAGCTTGGCTAATGCTTTCACCTTTAATGACTCCGCCATCAATCAGCTTTGCCAGCATAGTTTGAAATTAATAATCAACATAAACGATTTGATTTCGTTTTGATATGGCAGAAAACGAAACAAAATCATTTTGTTAATTTGACGCTCTTAACGTTAATAAACGATACGAAATGACTTTGTTTCGTTTATTAACGTTAATTATCGTAACGAAATGATATCGGTTAGTTGGTTAAGCATGCCTGGTTTTAGTAGTTACCGCACCGGCTGCTAAACCTTATATAACTCTCTAGGTATAGATGTATACATGGGGGATATCTCCTAAAATGATATACTGGATATTTAATACTGATGTAAGGCCAATAGTCACCTATACTTCCCTAGTTTGGTGGCGGAAAACGACGCATAGAACGCCAACATAAAAACTAAACAAACTGCATTGACTAGTTTGCATTGGCATAACGAGTGAGATGAGAACGTTCCCTGCTGATGCACTTAGAGCTTTAGTGGGAATACCTCCCTTCCCTATTCTGATAGAGAAAGAGGCAGCAAAAGGAGCACTAAGTCTTTGGAGTTGACGCCAGGAAACATGATAGGGCATATGGAAGTAATAAAAAAATTCATAGGAAATCCCATATTACAACTGCGTGACGTAATGTCCCCTAAGCTCAGAATCTCACGGAACTTTGAAGTGTCCGTTGTAGACAGGACCCACTGGGAAAGAGGGAATCCTTATAATAACCTTGACTCAGAGGACTAGTTCATGGATGGATCGAAATTCGATGCCGGAAGAACCGGAGCTGGCACCTATGGGCCGAACTTCAAGAAATCGATGTGATGCTACCCCACCATATTTCAGGCAGAAATCAATGCAATAGAAGTTTGTGGTAGATAATGTCCTATTACGGAGAGGCTCATCGTGGAAGAGCATCTACATTATTTCGGACAGCTGGGCGGCCGCGCGTGCCTTAATCCTACACAGTTACATCTAAGCTAGGGGATGACTGCATTGAAATCGTTAATGACCTGGGAGCCAAAAACAAGGTTTTGTTAGGATGGGTTCCCGGAAATCAGGGACAAGAAGGTAATGAACATGCAGATTACCAGCAAATCAGGGTGCTATAGCACCATTCTGTGGCTCAGAGCCCTTTTGTGGACTCACAAAAGCACATACCAGGGAAACCATAAGTAACTGGGAAATAAAACACTTCATACATCACTGGATTGACTTCTCAGGGCAGAGACAGGTCAAAATGTTTATACTTCCGGCAACGAAAGAATCAGCCAAACTCATTAGTCTTCGCAGGTAAGGTCTAAGAACTCGCACTGGGTACTATACGGGGCACTGTGGTCTACGATATCACCTAAGTAAGTTAAATCTATCCGATACTCAAATTTGTCCTTTCTGTGAGCTGTACGATGAAACGCCGGTTCACATTCTCTGCGAATGCGTCACTCTGGTAAGGCAGAGAATATCCCATATAGGTGGTGTGACCCTTAATTCCTATGTGATATGGAGTAAAAATATGAGTATGAATGAATATGAGTAAAAACCCAGGGGGTTAGGGCGTCAGAATATTCCCGCGGTAGGTATGCCTGTCGTAAGAGGCGACTAAAATACCAGATTCAAGGGGCTGTGTAGCGCAACCCTACAGATTTCCAGCGCAATATATAGCTTTTCCAAACCCAATTGTCAACCTCACCTATTCGCGGCGAATCCTGTTTGTCTAACAGACGAGGCTCTGGCGACTCCAAGCTCCTCATGAAACTCGGGGGTGGGGAGGGAGGGATGACCTGAAGGTTTAATGTGGCCATATAAATCCTTCCCGAGATGGTCGGGCTAGTACCTCAATGGTGCTGTGTTACCGGAGCGTGCCGGATCTGTATCCGGCAAGGGACCATCATATCGATAACACTCCCCAAAACCTTCGGAAAGCAACCTTATCGCTACAACAACAACAACAGGTACTTATATACATCAAAAGCCTCCAAATACTAAATTAAGCTGAAAGGTCATGCACAATAGATCTGCACAAAGGTCGCAGTGCTTCCAGCCCTAATTATAATAATAATAACTGCCTTTTCGGGCATTACACGTTCTTACGCGTTTTAAATGAAAATCACTTTACTGCCGCTAATTTATTTATTTATTTATCAGTCCACAAATTAAACAATTATACAGACCAAATATACCGACACTTAATTCTCAGATGTAATACACGATATAAACAACATAAGCAGTCATCAATTTTAAAGTAATTCAAAAAGGAAGATAAAAGCGTTTCCTTCTACAGCTAAATGATCAGATTTCCAACGATAGCTTCGAAATTGCTAACATGTTTGCGGATTTCTTCGAATCTAATTATTTAAACACCTATGATTACCCGCCATCGAATTATCCTTTCAGATTGTCTCCTCTGGATTCCCAGGCAGTCCCATATATATCTACTGATGATGTTTTAACTCATCTGGAAAATCTAAAAAATTTCTTACTCTAGTGGTCCGGATCAAATTCCATCGGTAGTGCTGAAATCTTGCCCCCCGTGTTATAAATTATAGAGGAATAGCCAAACTCAATACTATTCCTAAGCTATTTGAATTGATTGTCACAAAACAGATTGCTTTTAGAGTATCTTCATTAATTGACTTTTCACAACATGGCTCTTGCAAGGGTAAATCAACGGTGTCCAACTTGCTCGAGTTTACAACCTTTGTATCCAACAGTTTTAAAACTAATTGTGAAGTTGATGTTTTATATACTGATTTTAGTAAGGCATTTTATAAAGTTTCTCATTCTATACTTTTATTCAAACTTGATCGGTTAGGATTTCCTCTTTTGCTTCTATCTTGGGTTTCTTTTTATGTGAAGGAAAGAAAACAAACAGTTATATTTAATAATTGTTGGTCTCGGTTCATAAACGTAACTTCTGGTTTTCCTCAAGGCAGCCATCTTAGTCCGGTTTTGTTCCTGTTGTTCATTAATGACTTTCCTAGTGTTTTGAAGAGCTGCAAGCCGTTTATGTACACTGATGATGTCAAGCTCATAATGCCTATGCGCTCACCCGTGGATAGGGCATGTCTTCAGGCTGATCTGAATAGTCTAGGTGACTGGTGTAAAATGAATTTAATAAAATCAAATTGGTCAGCAAAAATCGATCACACATTAAAGCCATGTCACTAAACCTACCTAAATGTAAGTTCATGTGTTTTACAAGGAAGTCCTTCCAATCCCATGATTATGTTATTGGCGACTATGTAATCAAGCAAGTCACTAATTTTATTGATTTAAGCGTTACAATGGACCCAAAACTCGATTTTTAACTTCATATTGAATCTTGCGTGAATAGTGCTAAAGGTACTTTGGCTTTCGTTAAACGTTGGTCTAAAGAATTTAATGACCCATACGTTACAAAAACTCTTTTTACATCATTGTTCAGACCTACTTTGGAATACCCTTCAATAATTTGGAATCCGCGTTATCAGGTTCATTCTGACAAGCTGGAATCGATCCAGAAACAATTTTTGCTTTTCGCTTTAAAACACTTACCATGGGATCCTTCTAAAATTTCCCTGCCCTATTGCAGCCGGTTAAAACTAATACACCCAAACATAATAAACATTGGACCATCAAACAACTGAATAAAACTAATACAGTTGCCCACATTGCAGAGCCGCAGGGAGATGCTTGGTGTCTTATTTATTGTTAAATTAATAAAAGGTCAATAAATAGTCCATTTTTGCTTGGAGAAATTAAGTTTAACGTTCCTATTAGGCCATCTAGTCATTTTCAATCAATTTTTGTAGCTACATGCAGGTCGAGTTATGAAATGCACGAACCACTTCGCTGTTTATGTCGTGATTTTAACGAACACTGTAAAAATTTAGATGTCTGCGACTTGTTTCTTGGTATTAAAAAATACCTTTTAACTACATTAAATTTGTAATTCGAAATGAAGCAAAGAACGCTAAACCGTGATATACTGTTCAACCCTCTGTTTCAAATATGAAGTACCAGTTACTTGAAACTTGTTTGGAAAATTGCGTTGTGATCATTATTTTTATATGTATGTTATGAAATTCTGTATAAATTCTATTCTGTATATATTTTATCTACTATTAATTTGCTTTATTGTCAATTTCATAAATTATTATTTAATAGCTCCTTCATGAGTACATTTTACCTCATTTACAACATTTTAACTTTTGCTTACTTCTAAGTTTTTAATACACGGTTAAATTATCTGTCACCCAATTTAACCAAGTCTTACTTACTTTAGACGTTTCTGATAGAATAAATCCTCTTCCCGATAAGCTATACTTCCTTTGGAAGTACAATTAAAATGCTTTTTATTAAGTTTTAATAATGAATCTTTTGAATATCAAATTTTATTTCTTGAATAACGAATGAAAATTCACCTGTCACTTAAAAAATTAAAAATGACAGATGGTCCATTCATTCAGTGAACAATTTGATTGTTTTTAAATCCGCTTATTTAACTTAGACTTTGAAAGAAAAAAAAACGGTTACCATCTCTTTTTAGTAATTATTTCTTGCTTATTTCTTCACAAATTATTTTTATTTTATTTTTTTTTTTTTGAATTGCATCTTCTTTGTCTATAATAATGGTATTACATGATTATATAAATTTTTATTTTTGCAATAAGTGAGCATTATAAGGTTTTGTACATCTTTTGTTTTTGTTTTTTTGTCACTGTTTGCACCTACCCAATTCCGGCTGGTTACATTTGTGCGGTGTGTTTGGGAGCTTTGTGGCAGCATTTGTTGACACCAAACGTGAACGCTCAGCTGCACGAACAAATACGCGGCAAAGCAGATGCTGGTGAAATGCATCTTTGACGCTTTGTTTGTATGTAAAAATTAATGAGGTATGTAAGTGAGTAAGTAGGGCACTGAACAAGTAGCACAACTGAGCAACGATTTATTTTTTTATTAAACTCTTAATTATAGCTTTTTTTATTATATTTATTGAACATTAATCAATTTGCACACTTAAAACTTGGCTGGCTTCTCTTCACAATCACAATTTAACAAATGCAAATTTCATAAAAAATATCGATAAAAATATTTGCAATAAAATGGCTTAATCAATGGCAAACACTTAATTACTAAATATTCTTGTTAACAACCATGCGCGCATAGCAAAAAAAACCAAATCTAACAAACTACTGAGTAAATAAAATCAACAAAGAAACAAAATACAAAAAGTTGCGCGTCCACGCTTTAATCTAACTACGAGTATGAAGCGCTAAACGTTTTTGAGCTTTTCCGCAGTTTGTGTGCACACTCGGCGACTTGCGCGTCTCTACTGCCCAAAAGTTGGATGACTGGTTCGTTTATTTCATCACTTGTCATACTCAGCCAGCTAATCTTCTGAACGCTCGAAGATTTCGATCAAATCTCGCGAGAGCTCTCTTGCGCTTCTTTCATCTTAATTTGTTGACAGGTTTGTTCGTACTCTTTAGGGTTTTTACTTGCATATTTTTTTCTTATCATTTTGGGGTAAGCCCCAAAGAAAATATTTCCCCTTTGGTAAATTCAACTAGTAGAGATGTTACTGTTTTCAGATTGGAACTAGTTTTGAATATATTTGTGTGTAAGTTTTTAAATTGAAACGATTTGGTAAAAGTCTAGTTGAGGGGTCGACTGCTAATACGCGTCAAAAAATATCGAGAGGGGTGTCAAAAGACGCGTACTAATCTTGAGAACAATAATCCGAAGGCGGAAAAGAAAAATTTCATCTCTCTCCGGAGATATTTGCAGTTGAATTTGGCGATTTTCATGTGGTTGTTGTTGTGTTGTGTACCCACAAAAAAAATTGTGAACATAAGTGTTTTGTGTGGTCTTGTTTTGGTCTCAAAACCAGTGTTGGTCCCACCCAGGGTAATTTTTTATAAGCGCGGCCGAAGGCCGCCAACGCAGAAAGGTGTTCTGCGCAAAAATACTATGGATCTCAACCCCGGTTTCGGAGGTACCCGCGGGTCTTTTTTCGGTTTTTCGTTAATATCTTTTGAACGAGTTAAAATTTTTATTTTCCGCCTTTCGATTATTAATACTGATGTCAAGACGCGTCGTTTGACACCTCTCCCGATATTTTTTGACGCGTATTAGCAGTCGACCCCTCGACGATTTCTTACCATAAGTATAAACTAAGAGGAACTTTCAAGACACATTTTTTTTAAACCTTCTAGTAGATTTCGGAATCACCAAATGAGATTCAGACATATTCCTTTAAATTATTCCCAAGCAGTGTCCTTCGATGCTAAATATTTCTATGTCGAGAAGCTTTAATCCCTGTCTTTACTTTCACAAGCAGTCATAATTATTAAAAAAGTTCAAAATCCTTTATAAAGGAACACATATTTTTTGAGTCTTTAATGTGTTAAATGAAAATTGAGCTATTCTGAAAGCCTGATAAATTTGATGAAAGGCAGTATATATCCATTTCGATTCCTTTATGCCATTGCGTACTACCGTTAGTTATCCAATCAAAGCTATAATACCGTTGTGTACAAGTAAAATCTGGGTATAAAAGTTTAAGTTTAACCATAAAACATGGCTATATAACAAATAATAGAACGCCGCCTATGTTCTAAATGTTGGTCGTTAGCGTAGCCCACGATATAGTATCTCCTTTCACATAGCGGGCCCATGCCGAACTGCGTAAGTAGATATGTAAAATACGTTTTAATTTTGCCGATTACTTAAAACAAAAACATATTTACTATCGTCTGCCTCTTTTCTATTAGCAATTCGTAATTTTTTAATTGTTATCATTTAAGCTATTAAACTGGCTGTGGTTTCGTTGAATTATCAACTCAATAGATACATTAATTTGCGGTTGCGTGCTGGCGAATAGTATTAGCCGTTTTACTGCATTTTAGTTTTCATTGTAATATTTGTTGTTGCAAGTCAATTATACACAACAATATTTCGATGTAAACATTTTGTTTATATACATAACCCAATTAATTATTTTTGTCGGTATCGCTGCGGGTATTTACATAAATAAGAAAAATGTTCTATTGGCGCGTGCCTTTGTAATAAAATAAAAAAAAAACACACAAATAAAGGATATGAGATATGAATTGAAAATATGTACAAATAGGCATTTGCATTTCTATAATTATAATAGAGTTGTTGTTTTATCACATTACAATTCGCCTACATTTCGTATGCAAAATAATTAAATTTCCAATTAAGTAAAATTATTTTCAAATAGAAATGCTTTATAATTTTTTTGGTTGTGTTTAATTGCATTAAAAAAAACCTAGTTACACATTTTTTTTAATCCGCTTTTCATGGATAGTTTGTGTTCGTAATTATTACGTATTATTTGCAAGCAAATGCGTTGAATAAACAATCAGATATTAACAAACAAATAATTTAAAGCATATTTCTTTATTCGCTAGTGCAACGTTTCTCTTGAACTTAATTTAAGTGTGTACTAAACTACTAAAGCGAACGCATAGGCGTAACATAATAATGTGAAATAAAAAGTGAGGGAGTACTTTATTTTATTTTTTTAATACAAGGAGGATAATCTCTTGTATATATATATAAATAAACGAAAAGTGTGGTCATAGTAAATATGTTGAAAGTATAGCGGGAGAATCAGCAAATATGAGAAAATGTTTAATAATAAAAAGGTTTACAAAAAATAAGAATATTTAAGTTCGAGTAGTACTCCTTTGATAGGTAATAAATTAATATTAATTAAAAATGAAATAAAATAAAACAAAGTAAAATAAAAAAAAAGGAAAAAAACGAAACAAAATAAAATAAATTGAATTTCAATTATTATGTTTTCTAAGAGAAACTGAAAAGAAAGAAACATTTACTGGCATATTGCGATGGACCTATGTATTTCGAAAACCGCCAACGTAATCATCATCAGGCAATTTTGTAATGTTATCAAAGGTTTCACCGGGATTCGAACCGTGAATCACATGGTGAAACTGCAGTTGCCTTTAACCACTAGGCCATCCTGCTGGTATTTGTTTTCATGCTTAATTCAGTTTTTCTCATTTCTACACTAACAACACAATTGAGACATTTTGTCTCTATATTAATTTGTGTGCCATGTAGATTTGTTTTTGTAAGGTTCTTCTTCGTTGCGAATAAGAAGCTTTGTAAACTCTGGCTCAGTTGTACATATTTATGTATGTTTGTTTAATGGTGTGTTCAATTTATACTTATATTTAAGAATTCATGAGCTTAACACCGGCTTATAATAATTGAATTTCAGTTATTATGTTTTCTAAGAGAAACTGATCTACATGGCACACAAATTAATATAGAGACAAAATGTCTCAATTGTGTTGTTAGTGTAGAAATGAGAAAAACTGAATTAAGCATGTAAACAAATACCAGCAGGATGGCCTAGTGTTAGAGGCTACTGCAGTTTCACCATGTGATTCACGGTTCGAATCTCGGTGAAACCTTTGATAACATTACAAAATTGCCTGATGATGATTACGTTGGCGGTTTTAGAAATGGATCCATCGCAATATGCCAATAAATGTTTCTTTCTTTTCAGTTTCTCTTAGAAAACATAATAATTGAAATTCAATTATCATAAGCCGGTGTTAAGCTCATGAATTCTTAAATATAAGTATAAACTGAACACACCATTAAACAAAAATAAAATAAAATTTGTAAAATAAAATAAAAAATTAGGAAAAACAAAAGGAAACAAAATAAAATAAAATTTGTAAAATAAAATAAAAAAATTAGGAAAAATAAAAGGAACCGAAATAAACTAAATAATAAAATAATAATAAAAAAAAATAAAATTTATAAAATAAAAATAAAAGAAAAAAATTAGGAAATATAAAAGAAAACGAAATAAAATAAAATTTGTAAAATAAAATAAAATGAGAAAATTAGGAAAAATAAAAGGAAACAAAATAAAATAAAATTTGAAAAATAAAATAAAATAAAAATAAAAACAAAATTAGGAAAAATAATAGGAAACGAAATAAAATAAAATTCGTAAAATAAAAAAAAAAAATGAAAAAATTAGGAAAATGAAAGGAAACAAAATAAAATAAAACTTTCTAAAATAAAAATAAAATAAAAAAAAAATTAGGAAAAATAAAAGGAAACAAAATAAAATAAAATTTGTAAAATAAAATGAAAACAAAAAAACAAAATTTGTAAAATAAAACAAAATAACAAATAAAAAAATAAAATAAATAAAAATAAAATAATACAAAGTAAAATAAATAAAAATAAAATAACATGAAACAAAAAAAAAGGAAATACAATAAAATAAAACAGAATAGCATAAAATATAGAAAATGAAGTGAATGGAATAAAATGAAATTAAATCCCATTTAATTGAATTTCAATTAAATTTAGTTTAATCGATTTTGAATCGACGTTGGTTATCAAAATATTAGTATTTATCATGTATCGCATATTATCAATATGTGTTGGATTTGGTATCGAAAAGTTATCAACTTGTTATCAAAAAGTTATCGATTACATACCATATGTTACCATAAGGGTAAAGGTATAAATTTGTTTTTAGAAACATATAGATTTGTTATGCGAGTATTAATAAATTTCTCTCGGTGCGTTATCGAAAACTTACCAATTAGGTTATCGAGAAGTTTCCGATTTCTTATAGGAGCGTAATCAATTTCTTATCGGCATGTAGTCGATTTGTTAACGACGACTCATTGATTTGTTATGAAACAGATACTGATTAAACTTCAATCAAATCGATGAAACATGCGCAACCAAACGATAACAGGTCGATAAGAAACCAATAGCAAGTGGAGATTACTATTTATTACAAGAGAGAATTTCGAGACTCGTGAAATCGAGAGATCGGAATACTCGTAAAGCGCCCGAGATTCTGGAATATCTGAGATTCTCGAAATACTCGTATAGCTTGCGATATTCTCGAAATACTCGTTAAGCCTGAGAGCTTCTCGACAATAAATTTAGCCGGTGTAGTAATATTATATGTACTTTGTTTTTTTCTTTTACTTGGAATTTTTTTATTCATTATATAGCATATGCAATGATGTTTCGATCAACTCATGCATATGTGTAACTCGAATTTCTAATTCGAGGGAAAATAATTCGTACATAATCGATTTTTTAAAACAATGCGTACAATATTAAATTTCTCCAATGCCTCCAGAAGGAAGCTGGGTGTGGCAGTATGCAACAAAAACGAATATTGTGGCCAATTGCTGTCTGTGCAATGCGCCGATATATTTAACATGATGCTTAAGAGAATTTTTAAACGGCTTTATTTAGGTTGAGTTGACAGGTTGGTTGGACATAACCCTTTTTGTAATTGAAATTTAAATAACTTCCTGATAAGCTACATGCTTGAAACTTGGAATATAGTTCAGAACTCGATGACAGTACAATAATAAGAAAAAAAACTCCGATAGGTGGCGCATGGATTGAAACACTTCAGAAAATCGTACCTGTGGTCCGATTTGGTTCATATGTGGAACACATAATACATACAAGAATAGAAATCGACCCATGAAAAAAAAATCGCTTCTAGGTGGCGCAAGGGTTGAGATATTTCAAAAAATCGTATTTGTGGTCCGATTTGGCTCATATTTGGAACACATAATACTTACATAATTACTAATTTTTGTCTTCTATCAGTAAACTATTTTGTGGACTTCGGAGTAACGATAGATGCTAAACTTACAAGCCAACCTAATAAAACCGCACTGCGTTTTTTTAGCGCACGCAAACATCCGGCGTTTTTGCCCTAACCCAAATAAACATTCGTTGCGAGAATGTAAAGCATGTGTGCAAACGTCAAATCTAAATGTCACGCAGAACGAAAATTGGAAATCGAGTTAGGTTTTCACGCAGCAAATTCAATTTGGGTTGCTCTCATACAAGTTGTATGTGCATATTAGGTTGGCTTGTTAGTTTCAACCTTCATATTAATGCTACTATCAATAAGGCTAGAGGTGTTCTATCATTCGTGAAACGATGGTCTAAAGAATTTAGTGACCCTTATATAACTAAAGCGCTTTTATTTATTTATTTATTTATATTTATTTATTTATTTATATTTATTCAAGTCTATGAAATACACGCTTCTTACAGACAAAGAGCTATGCGTATCAAACAACGTAAAAACAATATATTACAAAACTGTATTCAATATGTTAATAAGTTCATACTTAGATATTGAGAAGTCAAACGAGACAGAGTTAGAGATCCTGTTAAGTTCATTGATAGCTCGAGCGATGGGAGCATTTCGAGCGTAATCAGTTCTAAGAATTTGCTCATAGGAGGGAACAACAATACGCAGAGACCTCCGCGGGATGTTAAAATTAATCCGAGCGAGAAGAGATGCACAATCTATGTCTCCACTGATAATATTGATAAAGAAAGATAATGAAAGAACAACTCGCCTTGTCTCCAGCGTTTTCAAATTTATTAGAAGCAACCGCGAATTATAAGTAGGCATCGGCTCAGAGAAGTTTAGTAAGCGTAGCCCGAACCTAAGAAATATTTTTTGGACCCTTTCAATTCTATTTATTGTGGAAATATGGTATGGTCTCCATATTATAACACCATATTCCAAGTTTGACCGAACAAAGGCTATAAAAAGTAATTTAAGAGTATAAGGATCCGAAAATTTCGCACAATTACGCCTAATAAAGCCCAAAAGTGAGTACACTTTAGGGATAATAAAGCTTATGTGGCTATTAAAAGAAAAGGTCGGGGTAAAAATGATACCAAGATCTTTAGATTCTTCTAAAGAATCTAAAAAAGAGTCATCAATCATATACGTTGAAGGGAAAACATTTTGTATCTTCGCGTACGTTATTTTGAAGCACTTTTTTATGTTTAAGGAGAGGTGACCTGCAGTTTATCAATATCTGCCTGAACCTTATTAATGTCGTCACGATTTTGAATATTAGAATATATTTTTAGATCGTCAGCATATATATTTAGCGAAAGAGAAGCAAATGCTTATGTCATTTATGAATAACACAAAGAGCAGTGGGCCTAAAATGCTTCCTTGAGGAACGCCTTAACACGCTATAAAAGGTTGTGAGTTGGTGTTATCAACAGTGACCACACATTGCCTTTAGATAGATAAGAATTTATCCACTTTAAAAAAACAGAATGAAATCCCAGGTGTTAAAGCTTATTAATTAGCACCACGTGTGATACTTTATCGAAAGCCTTGGAAAAGTCAGTGTATACGCAACCAACTTAAAGGCCAAGTTAGAAAGACTCGAAAGCAGTATTCACTAAATTCAGTTAAATTAGTAATTGTAGACCGATTTGGAATAAAGCCATGCTGAAATGGTGTTATTAGACTTTTTGTTGCAAAATATATTTTCTCCTTTACAATAACCTGAAAAAGCTTCGAGATTGTGGACAGCTTTGAAATCGGACGATAATTACAAACATTATTCTTATTTCCACAGAGACATATTAAAAATAATTGTAATTGGTAAAATTAACGCTGGCGCACTTTTGAGCAAAAAAACCGAAATACCATCAATATCAGTTTATTTTGAAGGCTTAGCACCCATTACTCCTTTTAAAACAGCCTCAGATGAAAGTCTGAGAGATCCAAAATTTACGGAACAAAGATTGTCTCGTGAACCAGCCACAAATTCGCGGTTACTATCATCCAATATAAAATTAGAGGTAAAAAAC
Source organism: Eurosta solidaginis (assembly GCF_040869045.1). Classification (NCBI taxonomy): domain Eukaryota; kingdom Metazoa; phylum Arthropoda; class Insecta; order Diptera; family Tephritidae; genus Eurosta; species Eurosta solidaginis. The sequence goes on along the minus strand of NC_090323.1, from coordinate 200,596,912 downwards.
TTCTCGAACAATTTTGCTGCATCAGTTAAGTTACTAGCAGATTCGTTCTCCAAGCATATAGCAGATGGAATACTAGAGATAGATTTTTTTGATTTGATGAAATTCCAAAATGATTAGGGACTGGCTTTTATACCCGACTGAACATTAAGTATATAATTCCTATAAAGAAATTTATCCAATCAATTAAATTCCATCATGTATTTCTGATATGATTCAAAAAATATGATTCAGATTCTTCAACTTCTTCAGGCGCCGATTGTACCATGGAAGCTTATACGTTTTTTTCCGGACAATGGGAACCCATTTCAGACACACTTCAGATAATATGGCTTTAAAGAAACAAAAACTAGCTGAGACATCAGACTCTGGAATGTGTTTTTACGATATGGGTATCGAATTAAAGCTATTAATGAGGGTTTTAAAAGAGAGTGGTGGTAGTTGTATCGTCTTTTCGAGATATCGGCATAAAGGCGGACCAGGGGTGACCCTAGAATACGTTTGTACAATATGGGTATCAAACGAAAGATGTTAATGAGTATTCTAAAAGGGCGTGGGGCTTAGTTCTATAGGTGGACGCCTTTTCGAGATATCTGGACCAGGGGTAACTCTAGAATGTGTTTGTACAATATGGGTATCAAATTAAAGGTATTAATGAGGGTTTTAAAAGGGAGTGGTGGTAATTGTATATGTGAAGGAGTTTTCCAGATATTGACCAAAATGTGGACCAGGGTGACCCAGAACATCATCTGTTGGATACCGCTAATTTATTTATATATATAATACCACGAACAGTATTCCTGACAAGATTTAAAAGGTTTTTTTATTTCGCCCTGCAGAACTTTTTCATTTCATTCTACTTAATATGGTAGGTGTCACACCCATTTTACAAAGTTTTTTTCTAAAGTTATATTTTGCGTCAATAAACCAATCCAAATACCATGTTTCATCCCTTTTTTCGTATTTGGTATAGAATTATCGCATTTTTTTCGTTTTTGGTAATTTTCGATATCGAAAAAGTGGGCGTGGTCATAGTCGGATTTCGACCATTTTTTATACCAATACAAAATGAGTTCAGATAAGTACGTGAACTGAGTTTAGTAAAGATATATCGATTTTTGCTCAAGTTATCATGTTAACGGCCGAGCGGAAGGACAGACGGTCGACTGTGTATAAAAACTGGGCGTGGCTTCAACCGATTTCGCCCTTTTTCACAGGAATAAGTTATCGTCCCAGAATCTAAGCCCCTATCAAATTTCACAAAGATTGGTAAATTTTTGTTCGACTTATGGCATTAAAAGTATCCTAAACAAATTAAATGAAAAAGGGCGGAGCCACGCCCATTTTGAAATTTTCTTTTATTTTTGCATTTTGTTGCACCATATCATTACTGGAGTTGAATGTTGACATAATTTACTTATATACTGTAGAGATATTAAATTTTTTGTTAAAATTTGACTTTACATTTTTTTTTTTAAGTGGGCGTAGTCGTTCTCCGATTTGGATAATTTTTATTAAGCATACATATAGTAATAGGAGTAACGTTCCTGCCAAATTTCATAATTATATCTTCAACGACTGCCAAATTACAGCTTGCAAAAGTTTTAAATAACCTTCTTTTAAAAGTGGGCGGTGCCACGCCCATTGTCCAAAATTTTACTGATTTTCTATTCTGCGTCATAAGTTCAACTCACGTACCAATTTTCATCGCTTTATCCGTCTATGGTAATGAATAATCGCACTTTTTGGGTTTTTCGAAATTTTCGATATAGAAAAAGTGGGCGTGGTTATAGTCCGATATTGTTCATTTTAGATAGCGATCTGAGTGCCCAGGAATCTACATACCAAATTTCATCAAGATACCTCAAAATTTACTCAAGTTATCGTGTTAACGGACGGACGGACGGACATGGCTGAATCAAATTTTTTTCGATCATGATGATTTTGATATATGGAAGTCTATATCTATCTCAATTCCTTTATACCTGTACAACCAACCGTTATCCAATCAAAGTTAATATACTCTGTGAGCTCTGCTCAACTGAGTATAACAACAATCGAATAAACTAAAAATGTTCTGTAATTTAACAATGTAGTACGTATAAGTATAATTTCTAAAGGTTATGTATAGTACTCAGCTGATGATTTTTATTCTGTAGCTGAGCAGTTCCGGTAGAAGTGACATCAAAATACTTTGGAGTTCGAGGAGGGGCGAGCATCTCTGGCGCTGAGTCGAGTAAAGTCTTTGGAAGGATTATGTATTCAGGACTTAGATTGTAACAAATTGTAAGGAAAGAGTCCTTGTAATAATGAGTCAGCAAATGTACTAAATAGAATGAGAAATAATAGGCAATTAAATAAAAACTAAAAACTTGAAAATAAAATAATTAAAAAAAAATATTTCAAGTTAACCGGTTTTATTGAAAACAATACTTACATTAAGTAATAATAATGCTAAAAGCAAGAAAATAATTAGTTAGTTCCTAGGTACTAGTCATCACACTCCTCATCAATCTAGGGCGTTGATCAGACAATTAAATAAAAGCGTTGAGCGCTTGAAATTTCTAAAAATATGAGGCGTGGCATAACCTGATTAAGATTCAGTTGGTCTTACTTATGACTATCATTAATAATTTGACGCGTCCAACGCTTTTATTTAATTGCCTGATTAACGCCCTAGATTGATGAGGAGTGTGATGAATAGTACCTAGGACCTAACTAATTTTTTCTAACTTTTAGTATTATTATCTATTTCTTCATGTAATTATTGTTTTTAATAAAACCGTTTAACTAAAAATTTTTGTTTTAATTATTTTAGTATGGAGTGTAAATTATCTGACCTGGATAAAGTGGCGACAAAATTGAGCTTTGCGATGCCGTAGTGGTGTGGTGGTATATTGATCCGCTTTGGCATCGAACGTCTCGGGTTCTAGTAGAAGTAGGGAGAAAAAATAGCGAAAGTGTGGGAAAAGGAATGGGGAGAACGGGAAGGCAGCAGCTTTTAGTTATGTTAGAAAAAACATTCCTCCACCCTTCCTTCAGGATCTGTCTGTGGCTCTCGTAAGCAATGTGTGTTTCCATCTTTGTCTTCCCTCATATATAATATTAACCTATAACTCTAGTAGGAAAAGAAAATTCAATCAAAAACGAATTACATTGCATGACGATCAAAATTTGTAATGACAGCAACGAAAATACAATTATTAACAAAATTGCAGCTAAATGCCTAAGTAACAACAACTTATGAAGACGGTCGCCTTTATGTACCTATTTTAGGGATGTATTTCTTTAATGCTCGGTTTATGAGTGTGACTTAAAACTCCAGTTAAAGTTGACTAAATTTTAACCCTGCCACTTCAACCGCTTAAGCTGAGATGAACTTGTTGTGAATTGTATGTTACCGAGCAAACTTTAAATGGAATTTAAACTCGCACTGAAAAACCGGCCATAAAGAGAAGTAATAATAGCCGCGTTTTTTTGCAAGCTAGTGGAAATAAAACGCTAGGTAGATTAGCGAATTGCATACAATGCAACAACACAAAGTAAGCTAGTTCAGTTGGCTGAGGGGTTTGAGATAAAATAGCTAAAGCAACAGTCGCCCCAAAGAAAGGGCACTATTGTGAAATGCACGTACGAATTGAGGAGATGAACGAAACAAATAAAATAACAACGTGATGGCAGGGTGACATACTGTAATGAATCTTGGGAAATTCCGCTTTTTTGAACCCTTCTGCTAAACTCTCGAATAAATAGCTCTAATATTCAGTATTGAAAACTGGCCTTTATTTAGATTACTTTGGGAGTACTTCACAATTATACTTCACTTCACAACTAATATCGTGTTTAAATCAAACTGAATACTGATTCCTCAGCTTGCGCTGCTTTTATACTCTCGGGTTTCTCGTTCACCCATTTCTCCTAAGTTCTAGTGGTTTCGCGAAAACTGTTCGAGAACAGTTGTATCTCACGCTTGGTTACCAACTATATACATTAGGGCAGGTCAAATTGTATGGGGAAAAGATCTTCAGGTGCACATCAAGTTTCTGAATCTATGGGTCATACTGAGTAATATTGTCCATGGGACCATAGGTCCCAAAGGTACTGTAAACTGTAAGATTTAATAATTTAGGTGTAATGTTTTAATGTTAAAAATATATAATTATGTACAATATGGAATTTTTTTTGGTCGCAGACGAAAAAGCCTAATTATCATTAAAGGTAACAATGAATTTATAAAGTTTTATATTTGTTTACAGTCAATTTATTTTTTACTTTTTAGTTAATTTTATTAACCAATAATAAAAGCTTATTTTTAAAAAAGTTTTTTTCTTAATTTTTTAAGTTGCTGTCACATTTCTACTTCTGGCGCGGCACGCTTTTGACACTCAAGCAGAGAATTACAATAACAAAATACATTAAATGAGTGTCTTTGTTTTTATGTATTGTGGCGAATGTTGACATCATTATGCTGGTAGTAAATAACCGCAACAACAAAACACAGCAAGCAGCGACACTTAGCGATATGGATCATACTGCGTAATATTGTCCATGGGAGCATAGGTCTAAAATGAATTTCGAGCCTCCCTAATTTTGTTAGAAAATTTTATATCCCAATCCGAATAGCGGCTTCGACATTTATTTTCACGTATTTTATTTGTGAGTGCCGCTATTCGGATTGTGATACAAAATTTACTAACAAAATTAGGGAGGCTTGAAATTCATTTTAGACCTATGCTCCCATGGACAATATTACGCAGTATGATCCATATCGCTAAGTGTCGCTGCTTGCTGTGTTTTGTTGTTGCGGTTATTTACTACCAGCATAATGATGTCAACATTCGCCACAATACATAAAAACAAAGACACTCATTTAATGTATTTTGTTATTGTAATTCTCTGCTTGAGTGTCAAAAACGTGCCGCGCCAGAAGTAGAAATGTGACAGCAACTTAAAAAATTAAGAAAAAAACTTTTTTAAAAATAAGCTTTTATTATTGGTTAATAAAATTAACTAAAAAGTAAAAAATAAATTGACTGTAAACAAATATAAAACTTTATAAATTCATTGTTACCTTTAATGATAATTAGGCTTTTTCGTCTGCGACCAAAAAAAATTCCATATTGTACATAATTATATATTTTTAACATTAAAACATTACACCTAAATTATTAAATCTTACAGTTTATATCACAGTCCTAATTGATCTAATAACAAGTAAGGAAGGCTAAGTTCGGGTGTAACCGAACATTACATACTCAGCTGAGAGCTATGGAGACAAAATAAGGGAAAACCACCACGTAGGAAATTGAACCCAGGGTAACCCTGGAATGTGTTTGTATGACATGGGCATCACCCTGGAAGGTATTAAAGAGTATTTTAAAAGGGAGTGGGCCATAGTTCTATAGGTGGACGCAATTTCGAGTTATCGCCATAGAGGTGGACCAGGGGTGACTCTAGAATGTGTTTGTACGATATGGGAATCAAATGAAAGGTGTTAATGAGTATTTTAAAAGGGAGTGGGCTTTAGTTCTATAGGTGGACGCCTTTGCAAGATATCGCCATAAAGGTGGACCAAGGGTGACTCTAGAATTTGTTTGTACGATACGGGTATCAAATGAAAGGTGTTAATGAGTATTTTTAAAGGTAGTGGGCCTTAGTTCTATAGGTGGACGCCTTTTCGAGATATCGCCATAGAGGTGGTCCAGGGGTGACTCTAGAATGTGTTTGTACGATATGGGAATCAAATGAAAGGTGTTAATGAGTATTTTAAAATGCAGTGAGCCTTAGTTCTATAGGTGGACGCCTTTTTGAGATATCGCCATAAAGGTGGACCAAGGGTGACTCTAGAATGTGTTTGTACGATATGGGTATCAAATTAAAGGTATTAATGAGGGTTTTAAAAGGATTGGCCCTTAGTTGTATATGGGAAGGCGTTTTCGAGATATCGACCAAAATGTGGACCAGGGTGACCCAGAACATCATCTGTCGGGTACCGCTAATTTATTTATATATGTAATACCACGAAAATTATTCCTGCCAAGATTTCAAGGGCTTTTGATTTCGCCCTGCAGAACTTTTTCATTTTATTCTACTTAATATGGAAGGTGTCGCACCCATTTTACAAAATTTTTTCCAAAGTTATATTTTTTAATAAACCAATCCAATTACCATGTTTCATCCCTTTTTCATATTTGGTATAGAATTATGGAATTTTTTTAATTTTTCGTAATTTTCGATATCGAAAAAGTGGGCGTGGTCATAGTTGGATTTCGGCCATTTTTAACACCAAGGTAAAGTGAGTTCAGGTAAGTACGTGAACTAAGTGTAGTAAAGATATATGGATTTTTGCTCAAGTTATCATGTTAAGGGCCGAGCGGAAGGACAGACGGCCGACTGTGTATAAAAACTTTGCGTGGCTTCAACCGATTTCGCCCATTTTCACAGAAAACAGTTGTCGTTATAGAATCTATTCCCCTAAAAAATTTCACAAGGATTGGTTAATTTTTGTTCGACTTATGGCATTAAAAGTATTCTAGAAAAATTAAATGAAAAAGGGTGGAGCCACGCCTATTTTGGAATTTTCTTTTATTTTTATATTTTGTTGCACCATATTGAGTTGAATGTTGACATAATTAATTTTTTTTTTTTTAGTGGGCGTGTTCGTCATCCAATTTTGCCAATTTTTATTTAGCACACATACAGGAATAAGAGTAACGCCTTTGCCAAATTTCATCATGATATCTTCAACGACTGCCAAATTACAGCTTGCAAAACTTTCAAATTACCTTCTTTCAAAAGTGGGCGGTGCCACGCCCATTGTCCAAAGTTTTACTAATATTCTATTCTACGTCATAAGGTAAACCCACCCACCAAGTTTCATCACTTTATCCGTCTTGATAATGAATTATCGCACTTTTTGATTTTTCGAAATTTTCGATATAGAAAAAGTCCGATTTCGTTCATTTTAAATAGCGTTCTGAGATGAGTGCCCAGGAACTTACATACCAAATTTCATCAAGACACCTCAAAATTTACTCAAGTTATCGTGTTTAAGGACGGACGGACATAGCTAAATAAATTTCTTTTTTCGCTCAGATCATTTTGATATATAGATGTCTATATCTATCTCGATTAGTTTATGCCGTTACGGATTACCGCTATGCGAACAAAGTTAATATACTCTGTGAGCTCTGCTCAGCTGAGTATTTAAAGCGTGTTAAATTTTGATGGTATAATTAAGAACATTTAGGACCTCATTTTCTTGTTGTCACAATGTAACACGCTTTTATTAGATCAATTAGGACTGTGATATAAACTGTAAGATTTAATAATTTAGGTGTAAAGTTTTAATGTTAAAAATGCATAATTATGTACAATATGGAAGTTTTTTGTCGCAGACGAAAAAGCCTAATTATCATTAAAGGTAACAATGAACTTATAAAGTGTTATATTTCTTTACAGTCAATTTTTTTTTACTTTTTAGTTAATTTTATTAACCAATAGACAATAAAAGCTTATTTTTAAAAATGTTTTTTTTTCTTTAATTTTATTCTTCGTGTACTTCGTTTTATTAACAAGCAATAGAAGCTTGTTCTTTGAAAAGCTTTTTTCTTAAATTTAATTTAAATGTGAATTTTTTAAATTTTCGGTAGGGTAAAATATTGTTTAAATTAGTTATGTGATCTTTACTTAGTTATTTGTAATTTATTTTGTTATTTGTTTCTCATCCTATCTATTTCTTTTAATGCATAAACATTACAAGGTTTCTTCGAAGTCAACTTTGAACAATCAAGTTCTTCTATTCGAGTGTTAACTAACTTAAAATCATATTTTATTGTGACTGTGCCTATGTCGCGTTCAGTTTACAACTACTCAATTGCAGATCTCTGCTATGTTCCATCGCCAAAAATCTATAAAGAAAATCAAGTACGCAGAAAAGTATGTAACAAAAAGTATGCAACATTTAGCGATAACAGCCTAACTTCTACGTTGATTGCATACACAAACAAAGCGAAGTTACCTGCGTTCTTGAGGACTTAGGCTTTTATTCCCTTGTGAATACAAATATTTATCGATAACTCTGTTATCGATTAATTTATTGAATTCTCGCAAAGTAATATTGCATTGCCATCGGAGTTATACATGTGTGCAAAATTTCAGCTCAATCGGACACCGGGAAGTGTATCAAATTTAACTTGCAAGATTTGATTACAGACAACAGCCAAGTGAAAGTAAATAAAAGCTTATAAAAAGGTACAAATTAGCTGTTAAACTTACACCAGCTGTATGGTTCCGCCATGATAAAACTGTTTAGCTAGCGAGGAGAGTATTTTTCAAGCTCGTTTGCAAAAAAAAGCAACTAATATATGTATATGCATACATGGAAGATGGACTGAAAAATGAAGTGAGCCGAAATGAGAGTTGGCTTGCTTATTGTGGTAAATCACCGATCGTATTGAATACTACGTACATTGGGGCGGAACCAGCTGTTATAAATATGTATATACATATGTATGTTCGTAGCCAATATAGCTTTGATTGGTTTTTAATATAAACTTTATAAGCTAAAAGCGGCATGAGAAGGAAATTAGTGTGCAAACAAGATCACTAAGAAAAACTGTGTACAACAAAGTAAATTAATGTACATAAATCTTTTTTCATACGGCATTGCTCCGCTAATGTTTATACTACAGAAATACATGCGCTTACAAAAAAATCATAACGGTCACCGTGGTGTGATGGTAGCGTGCTCCGCCTACCACACCGTATGCCCAGGGTTCACACCCCGGGCAAAGCAAAATCAGCCCAAAAAATTTACACTGACGAATATTTTGTTTATTTAGACAAAAAATTCGGTATAATTCAAACCAAAACAAATATAAAAATGTATTTAAAATAAAAAGCACCTTGAACTGAAAGGTAAAATTTCTTATAAGTCATACACTAAGCATATTAGACTGAACCGAATTTTTTGGCATACAATTCTTCAATACCGCTCCTTCGGGAAGATGGGAAAAATTGCAATATTATAAGTGTTACAAAAATGCCCTCATGTTTGCATTAAAATCCTAAGAAGCAAATAAAATATTTATTGTTCACGTACTCCTGAGCCCTTTGTTATACATGCAAGTATCACGGGAAAACTCTTCACGTTTACTTTAAATAGGATTGACTATTTTTGTTGTGTTGATTTTCCGACAGGGTGGTTAACTGATGTATATTGTAACAACTTTCAGTCATCCCTTGTCAAATTTGGCTTCGTTCTCGACAATCGGCACTGATAATGGCGCAACACCGAAACCGGTTTGTCTCTAAACCAAATTTGACAAGGGATGGCGGAAAATCGTTCTAAGACAATATTTTGAAGCAATGTACATTTAAGGCGTGCTCTATACCGCAAACTACCTCTTCCGAAGTAGTATAGTTTATGCTAGCCGCTTCTGAGGTATTTATATAGCTCATTTATAGTTTTATTTATAACAAATCACCTGAACCACATTTTGGCTCAATAATCGGAAAAAAGGAGATATCTCAAAACTTATAGTTTTTATTAAATCCCTCATCAGCAGCTTCCATTTGATATCCATATTGTACAAATACATTTAAAAAAATCCCGGTTCCATGTTTTGGGTTTTATAATCCTAGAGGTTTGACACCCTGAAGGTTTGAAATGCATACTAATATGTAAGTTAGACCTCGGCTGATGCAAAAGTGAAAATTGCACTTAATTATAAGCAGTCGTTCCTAAAGGAACTTGATTTTGAATTTTATTATATGCAGCGATGTGGCTCTTGTGGTTTAGAAAAATAGCCCTGGCCTAATGCTTGCAGGTACATACATACATATGTATGTATATATGCACAAACATAAACAAAATATTTATTTAATCACTCTCAATATAAAATTTAGCAGATGATCGCCAGCACTCGCATGCCAAATTTTCAGAAATTCTTTTGTTTACGTACAGACTATGTATATTAGGGTGGTCCTTATAAATTGAATTTTTAGATTTTTTCTAGTCTTCTAGATTGGAGTTCAGTTTTGGTCTACATTGGAAACGGTTAAGGGGAGACAAATTAATATTTCTCCATGGAGACTCAAAAGATAAAAATAAAATTTTTTATCTGCTAATATCCAAAATCGCTAATATTGGCATTTCGATACATCACTACCCTGCTAGTAAATAAAGAGCGAAGCAAAGGGCGAAGAGAATGTTTAACATACCTATATGTAGTAAGCAGCTAAGAACGAAATAGAAAGAGAAACACATCATATAATCATAACCTAAGAAGAGAAGTACATATCACTACACTGCAAAAAATAGTGCGACTAATCCCTAAGGAGAGTGGTCTCCGAGTTATCTCTTTTGTCTACATTGGAGCACAATTGATCCCATCTAGTCCCTTTTGGGTACAGATTAATCCCAATCAGGTTTAAGTCTATGTAGCCTATTTTAAGAAACATAAAAAAATTGTTCTACCAATTTTTCGCAAGTTTTAATATATCATTTAAAATGTACATAACCTCGTACCATACAAAAACTAACGCCGTTTTGATGAGAAGAGAAATTAGTCTATTCGTTTCCATATAAGTATAAGGGTATTGGTCCTATCGTTACCGTTCGGGTATAAATTGGTACAACTAGTATCTTCAGAGGACATGCTCAACCAAAAGGACGCAGCTCAACGCATACAAAGAGATCAAAACTGGCTTTAGTCGCATACTACTTTGCGACTCATCGCGGACTCTTCCTAGACTAATCGCATTATTTGCAGGTTAGAAGATAAACATGAATATCAGATACAGAAACGAAAATAAATAAGCAACTATTATAGATGGCTGTTAGCGAAAAGCCTTCTCCTGGGGGAAATAGGTGAATTAGTCAAGCTGAGAGTATAAAAGCAGCGCAGTCCAAGCAATAATGAATCAGTTTGATTTTGACATGCCATAAATGAAGTACGCGAGTAATCTAATTGTGAAGTACTAGTACCAAAATAGTGCTATACTGAATATTTGAGTTCAAGGAATCGAACTATAACAGAAGATGCAGAATAATTAAAAACTCCTAAAATTTACTAAAATATTATAAAAGGCGATACCATATATAAATTTTGATCCTAATTGGAATCAGTTCAGGGGTTTTTTGATATATAAGAAACACCCAAATTTAAATACATCTTTTATATTTTTCATAAAATCGGAATGTTTTACCTAACAATTCTACATTTAAAAAATAAAAATTTGATTTATTAGTATAAATCTCCAAAAACCAGGTCATGGTCCTCAAAAATAAATAATTTCATTCACAAATCATTCAACGAACACATTGAGTATATATTTTTTTATTATTTTTATATAATTCACTTCTTATCTTAAAAAAAAAGAAGAGAATAATAGGCACGTAGTGTAATTTGCAGCTGTGATTGACTGCTAATGATTTTGTATTTACTTAAGTTTTTATGTTTGTATGCAAGTTTGTAGTTCGGCAATTTTCTCAATCAATAATTTTGAGTCATGCATCTTGATAAAAAAATTATTTGCCAATATTTTTATTTGCAAAGGTCCGCCATACACAAACATTCATACAAACATAACTTATTCCTATTGCAGCTTAGTCACAACTTTTAAAAATAACACAAGGCCTCTTTAAAAAAACAATAAAGGAATGATGAAGAAAGATTGTGTATAAAGTAGCTAAAGCTTTGCTAAACAAATAAATTTTTCTGTAGTTCGATTACGTTTTAATCAGAACTAAAAAAGTTAAGATATGTTAGATATGGACTGTCAGAAATTATGAAATAGTTGAGTCATAAAAGACTCAGATATGGCTCATATTATCGAATCATAAAAGGCTTATTTATATATGGCTCATATATGATGAAAATTATAAACAGACATGTGTCTCGTATATGTAGTTAAAAAAACTGATCTGGAACATAATTTTATATATATATTTTTTTTTTATTTCATTTTTGCTAAATTTTAATATGAAAATCTAGTTCTATTTTTGTCTACAATTGCAAGTCTTTAGCGAATTTTTTGCTGAATTGCGACCAAGAACCTCCTTAGTATTTTAGAAACTTTTTTGTATGTCGACTATTTTTTTAAGCCTTCCCTTCAACGATTATGGGCGACAGTTTCGCACTACCGGTTTAATGGCTAATCCCGAACTGGTATTAATCGAATGCTGAGCGAGGCAGCTGACAGCCATTCTTAAACCAACAGCCTGAGCAATATGTATTTAAATCAGGGGTCTGCATTCATTAGCACAATTTTAAATCAACTTTACATTTTTGGAATGCCACAATAAAATTTTATTAGGCACAGCCTCTTTCTACATATATCAGAACCACCTATGACTGAGCCAGTTAAGAAAGCGTCCATCGCATTGTTAAAAGTATCAGTTGAAAGCGCTTAATACAATAGTTCTGTGCTGGTTCGAAACTAGTGCGGATCACTCCAGGACTCATATTAACAATATAATAAATTCAATGGGTTGATAATACAAAGCTTTATAGCTTCAGAGCTTCAGCAACCCAATTGTCAACTTCACCTACGCGAGGAGAATCCTGTTACAAATATGAATGAATCATACACATATTTAGTAGGGCGAGGCTCTGACGACCTCAAGTTCCTCATGGCGCGCTATGGCCTTGAAGGTTTCATGTGGTCATATTAATCGTTCTCGTGATGGTCGGGCTGGTACCTCAATGGTGCTTATTACCGCTTGGACTATCAACATCCATAATACTCTCCAAAAAATTCGGGGCGTGTCTTTATCGTTAATACAACAACAACAGTCATACTATAATATGACTAAAAAATGGCGACTTTTATAGGTGTATTGCGTGACTAGTTTTTGACCTCGAATGTTTGCTGTGTACTGATTTGTCTTATCATTCTTTTAAACATGAGCTCTATAAAGAAGTGACTAACTCAACTATTGTATGGAAAACTTATAATGTAAGCAAATATCCACATAATGATAAAAGATTATTTTTAGTGCATACAAAATTTCAAGACTACAATTTTTGTTTTTGACGATTTCAAAGAAACTCGTAATAGGCTTCTTCTTTTTATAGAAAAACAAAGAATTAAGCAATGTTATATCTATTGTTTATTAATTAAGCGTGGATTGCTCTCATTGATTTTAAAAGTATTTAATTGATAAACCGTGATAAATATTTTGTAACAAGTTCTTCTTTCCTTCATTTTTACCTCCTTATTTAAAAAAGCGTTAGCTCTCGTTGTTGAATGTGTTTTCGCGACAGCGTAGTTCTACCTCTGGGTCGGAATTCTCATGCAGAACAATAGCACAAACTTCAGAGTGTGATCAGTTGCGAACCAACTGTGAAGCGAGCGTGATCGTTGTTTGTTTATGAGGATTTTTCTACATATATATCTACTCACGTACAGGTCACTGATGACCTGATATGAAATATTCATTTTCCCTCAATTAGTTTGGAGGAATGTGTCTTAAATATCAGCTGTGTGGCTATAGAGTTGCCTAAAATACGCCAAAATACTCCAAGAAATCCATTCGGTTTCATTATTATCAAAAAAATCAGCAAGTAAGCTGATAAAAACTTATTAAAATGTATTAAAAAGACAAAGTTTTGTAAAAAATATTTTGTGGCACATACATATGTATGTAAGTGAAAAAATATGAAATAATATATTTCGATCGTGTTGCTTTACTTTAATGCTCTGGCACCGCCATAAAATAACAATTAACCGTTAGCCTCTTTCTTCGCTTTGATGCGATCAAAACGTTTATGTATATCCATATACAATGAAAAATGCAAAAAAATGCATAAGAAATTACGAAATTAGATCCACTGTACGATACACGAACGCAAAAAGATAAAACTTGGTGAAGTATCTACGTAGTCGCCCGCAAAAATGAAAATGTTGCGTTAACCTATACGTATACGTATACGTATAATTTATCTCAGCTGTCAAAAATGGAATATCGCAACGCTCCACAAAAACATGGCCTTTATGCATCCTTTTACATCAATGCGAAGACTAAGAAGCTGACTTTTTCACCAATCGAAAGTTGCTACCAAACCCCGTTTCGTGTGCAGCCCTTCGATGAAAGGTGTTGTCACTGATAAATTTTCGACGGGTGGAAAAAAAGTTATTTTTTTCTTCGGATTTGTAATCCTGACAAAAATTCGAGTTTTTTTATATCCCATTTGATAATCTTGAGTAAATTTTCGGTGAAAATCATAAATTAAACCTTTACCATGTACAATACCCCAAAGTTATTCTGAAATGCCCAAATTTGACGCCCCATGATGGCATCTATGGCCAACACCATAAAAAATGCACATTTACACGCGCTCTCAGAGAGCGAGAAGTTTCATATCGGGTCATCAGTGGTGTGATGATCCATAGATTAGATTGATACGAATCTTTTGTTTATGCTCACATATTTTCGCTCTCACGAGGGATTTATCTTCTAGTTGTTGCTGGCAACAATCACAGATAAATCCCTCGCGCCATCTGAAGCGGGTGCCAGAACAAAAAATGTGCCAGCCAAAACGAAAAACGTGCCAAAAATTTTGGTAAACTTTAGTTTGACCGTATAAAAAAGACAAATTTTTGTAAAAATATTTTGTGGCACATACATATGTATGTAAGTGAAAAAATATGAAATAATATATTTCGATCGTGTTGCTTTGCTTTGATGCTCTGGCACCGCCATAAGATAACAATGAACGGTTAGCCCCTTTCTTCGCTTTGATGCGATCAAAACGTTTATGTATATCCACATACAATGAAAAACGCAAAAAATTTATAAGAAATTAAATCCACTGCATGATACACGAACGCAAAAAGATAAAACTAGGTGAAATATCTACGTAGTCGTCCGCAAAAAGCAGTTAATGAAAAATGTTGCGTTAACCTATACGTATACGTATACGTATAATTTATATCAGCTGTCAAAAATGGAATATCGCAACGCGACACAATAACATGGCCGTTATCCATCCACTTACATCAATGTGAAGACTAAGAAGCCAACTTTTTCACCAATCGAAAGTTGCTAGCAGAATCCGTTTCGTGTGCAGGAATTCGGTGAAAGGTGTTGTCACAGATAAATTTTCCACAGGTGAAAAAGAGTTATTTTTTTCTTTCGTTTTGTAATCCTGACATAAGTTCGAGTTTTTTGATATCCCATTTGACAAGTTTGAGTAAATTTTCGGTGAAAATCATAAATTAAACCTTTACCATGTAAACTACCCAAAAGTTATTCTGAAATACCCAAATTTGATTTTGAGGTTGATGGTATCTATGGCCAGTATTATTAGAATCAACCTTTTTACCATTGTGAATGAAACTAAGTTACTAACTAAGTTAAGATAAGATATCACATCTGTCAACTGCCTGACAGGATGTTCAATATGGCTACTTTTTAGCGTTTTGACAGGGTGTTCAATATGGCGGCGCATAGGGCCAGCGGGTGATAGAAAGAGATACAGAATGAGACAGCGATAGTCAATTACAAATCAGGTGATCCAATCACTTTGGAATTTTGATGTCTATGCAGAAGATATCACACTTAGTTTCATTCACAATGCTTTTCACGCGCTCTAAGAGAGCGAGAAATTTCATATCAGGGCATCTGTAGTACAGGTCATCAGTGGTGGACTGTACACATGCTCATGTGGTGGTCAGCTTCTTACTAATCTACTTTGTGTTATTTTCCTTTAGTTTAGCTATGAAAGACTTTTATTTGCAAAGGCTAGGGCCATTCAGTACAAAGTGGTGTTATCCCATCAGCTGATTGCTTGGTAAAGTAAGATTACAGTTAAACGAAATCAATGCTAATTTCCGTTTTACTTGATATTCTGCTGCACGGTAAATTGAGTTGAATTCGCTGTGCCATCGCCTTGTATAAATTCGCCTTGGCACAGCACGAGCCATGACTCACCGTTACCTGCTCGACACCTTGTTAGTGAAATTCCCAAAAACAAAGTTAATAAAAAAATGCATATATATTGTTTTAGTGTTTTCATTCATACCATTCTTTTTATTTAATTCAAATATCGGTTTTACTGGCTCATTCGATATAATTAATTTAAAATTTTTTCTTAAAAATTTAAGTTCAACTTCTTCTACAATTTATTTTAGTACATATTTAGTATTTATTTTATTTAAATATATTATATTAATTATTTTTTACGGCAAATTCATTAAAATTCATAATTTCTACGTGTTTTGTTTTATAAGTTTTGCTTCCGCATATCGACACAAAAACTGCCTGTCTATTTTTATTTTTGATTTTTATACGTTTTGTATTTTTCATATATTTTAGTTATTCCAATTACTAAAATTTATTCATATTTCACTCTACATATTTATTTAATTATATCGTATAGTTTTTGTTTCACATTTTCGAGTTTAATATTTCCTTGTTTAAAATATTCATTTCATTTTGAATTTCGTGTGATTTTTTGTCGCTTTTATAAATTATAGTAAAATTTTTTTATTTAGTAATATTTACAAATAAATAATATTTCATATTTAATAACATTCAAAACAGTATTTTATTTATTATTTTGTTGGTTTGGTTTTTGTTGATATCGTGTACAAATGATTGTACATTTTGTTTTTTAGTAAATTCTCTACAATTTCATGCTCATCTTATTTTTGTATTTATATTTTTTTTTTTTTTTTTTGCTTATTTATTTAAACTATTCACCTATGGCTGATGAGAAAAATTTCTATTAAAACATTTTTTATGACTTAATATATACTACATTTCCATATCTTCTTAAACTCTGAAGAGCTTGAAGAGAGTAACTTCGTTATTGATATTAGAGAAAAAATTATAAAAATTGCACTCTATCATCAGCTAGTTTTTCGGGAGCTGAGTTATGAGCTCGAAATCTTTTGCATTCATATTGATGTTAAGGCCGTTATCCACTCAGTCACATGCTGCTACTTTTATACACCAGTTTTATAATATATGTTTTTAATCCAAATATTGTGGAACATTTTGAGGATCATTCAACAGAGCAAAAGTAAATGAGCCCGTCACGCAAGTTAAATACACATAACGCATTTTGATATAATAGTGAACAGCGGAAGCATTGCCAATAGTGCACTGCCAGAAAATCCAATGTCACTAATCAAGCTCCGCTCAGCAAGCCTAAAAATATTCCACACAATTTTTATTAAAAGGCTAGAAGACACGGCAGACATTATCCTGCCCTAAATTTGGCCTATCTGCATACATTTTAATACGCTTTTCCGTCTGACTCTGCCCTCCCCCCCTCTTCACTTTTTCCTAATCCTTTTATTCACTCCTCCCTCCGTCTTTTTCGCTTCATCTATCTCCATCTTCGTCTCATTCTATCTCTTTCTCAATTTCCTTCTCTCTTTTCTCTTCTCTCAATTCCTTCTCATTCTTCTGCATGCCTTATTACCTGTCACAGAGGGTGGTATGTATTTTATTCCAGTCACAGTCCCAGTCCAACTCCGAGTCTCAGTCCCAGTCCCACTTCGAGTCTCAGTCCCAATCCTAGTCCTAATCCCAGTCCCAGTTCGTCTCTGGATAATATATTACTCTGTACTAAAGCACTCATCAACAACCTTCATTTGATATCCATATTGTATAAACACTGTCTAGGCATTCACTGGCCTACGTTTTGGCCTATATCTCGAGACCCTAGTCACCCAGGGGTATGAAAATTACCCTCTACTAAAGCAATCATGAACAGCTTTCATTTGTTATACATATTCTATAAACACATTCTAGGGGTACTCGGGTGCACGTTTCGGCCTATATCTCGAGACCCTGTACGTCGATAGCAACCAAACCTATGTAGTAATCACCGCGTGATGTTTACGCATCTTGTGTGAAAGTTTGAACAAAATCGACCGATGCATCTCTTCAAACACCGGCGACCAACCAACACACATTTTAGCCTTTCTTTTTATATATGTAGATTTTTATTTTTCACACTTCACTATAATATTAAAACGAAATGAAGATTTTCGTTGCTTTTGAAATTCGGCTTAAAAATTGCACATGGAACAATTAAAGACTCTCCTGAATTAAAAAAAAAATGTCATAGTACCTCTAAATCCCGGGCCCCCTCAGAAACCCCCCCCCCCTCTCCCCACCTCACCCACTCGGCGGTCCTGGTGATGTGCTATACTTGATATCATTCGCTATAATATTTTTGATTGATAAGCACGTTGTTTAATTAAATACCAACCAATTACACGGAAGTATATCCGCACCCCTGGAATGTGAGTGCCGGTGCGTATACGTAAAATTTTATTATTACGTATAAACGAATAAAAAAATTTCAATAAAATAATATGCGACTATAAACTGAAATATATATATTCAAGTTAGATCAAACTACATACGGGGTGCGAAGCAAATTCAAAATCGGTTCAGTAGTTTAGGAGTCCATTGGTGCCAAACATAGTGATTTTTATATATTAAGATTATAGTATACATTTGTACCTAATTGTGTACAAAAAAAGTACAAGTTCAATCCAGTTTCTCAGTTAAACTACGCTTAAACTTATTTTGCAGTTTTTCAGTCTACGTTAACTGAAGTTTAAGTTGAGCTTAAGCGGCCAATCTGGAAGGGTTAAACTCTAATTAACCTATCGGTGATTTGAGTTCGTTCGAAATGCGTCGAATATACCCAATAAGCATTTGGGCTTGAGTACCGTTCGAGCTCATGTTGATAATTAGCATACCTCTAAAATCGTAAGAGTTGTTATAAAACAATGGCTAAAATTGAGAGGGATTTTTTTATAAAGCGAAAAATGCTATTACTTAAGTTGAAAATATGACGGTTCCCAACTTGTGGCTCTTTGACTGGACTCAAGTGTAATATTGCAATACATTTTTCACGAAAATAAAATATATATAATTTTTTTTTTTTTTTTTGATAAATTACGGTTCATTACTGCTATCAATCAGGTGTTTATTTCTCACAATAAATATCTTTTGGCTTTGGTGGTACCACCTTGGAGATTTTTTTCAACTTAACCTTAACTCGACATCCAATGTAGAATGAGAAATGTGTTGAATATTCATTTGAGAACTGTGCATTTTTCAAAATCTCTCAAAGGTTGGATAGTGATTGGAGAATGGAGTTGGATATCAACTTGAGAACTATCTGGTTTAAGCATAACTAGTTCCTCCGGAACTAGATATATATTTCGCTGCAGAAATATCATTTAAATATTTGTTGGGTAAGCAAAATTCAGTTGTTGTCGTATCTACAAATTTTAGATAATAAACTACCAATGTTGCCGTACAAAAAAGTCTACCCCAAATGTGGCCTTAAACTGTGGCTGAAAAACGACTCTGTACTTTAACTGGAGTTTAAATTTGACTAGAGTTTAAGCAAACTTAGTTTATGCTTAGCTTAACCAATTACTGAAAAACCGGGCTTTCGATACTTATATAAAGCGGAGCATTGAAATGACTGAGTGGATAGAGGCATTTGCCACCTACACCGTTATAAAAGTAGGTGAACTCTTGTTCAAAACTCATCATCCGAATAGCTACCTGAAGAAGAAGTGAAATTCAAAGACATGTCCAAAAACTATCGCCGTGTTCTCAATTTGTAATTTTTCTTTAATATCAGTAATTTTGTTTAGTTTTTAGTGCTTTTTTGCGTACTTTTTAAATTAAATTATTTATATATATCTACGTACGGTTATATTATTCTCTTTACTTAAACTAATTAAATTTTGTTTTTATTCCAATTTTATTTAATTTATTATTTAAATATTAATGTTTCTCCCTAAGATTTTTTACGATTATTTAACATCCAGTATTTACATTACGATCGCACAGATTCATGCACACGATTCTCTGCCAAGATATACGAGTTTTTTATTTTTATTTATAAAATTAGTAGTTTTTTTTATTTATTTATTCTAATAATTTGTTTACGTATATTTTGATTTTACTACTTTTTACTGTTGTCGATATTAATAATTTTTAGTAGCTATTTTAAGTCGATTTTTGTTTCTAACAAAGGTACGATTTAAGTTATGAACTAATCGATACGATAACTTTATGATAATTATATGTACATATATTTATAATCTATTCTAGAAAAAAAAAAATATTCTAAGAAGTATTATAAATATCGTTGCAATAACTGCACTACATATTAATAAAACGTATTGGGCACTCGATTATTGATGTTTTGTCACACCGTATAAATTGTTTCGTCTTAGCGAAGATACAGCAGCGAACAGAAGAACAAAAAAGGCATATTTTGTCAAACTTCGTCACTTAAGATCTTCTTTCGTCTCTTTTCGATATTAAAGATAAAGTTCGATTGAACTGACCGGCCAGATCTCCCATAGATTTAATGTGTCCATAGTATTACCAGAATTTGTTTGACGCCAAACGAAAAGGCCCAAATTAGGTACCAAAACTTACGTTATAAAAATAACATCGTCCTGTTAGCAAATACTAAAAGTTTTCTTAGACCTAGCCTAATTGCCGCCTGGAGATCTGACAACGCTGTCACCGCTAGTAGCTGGAACCTTACCTTCGGAAGCGCAGGGCATGAACACAGAACGTGCTCAACAGTTCCGTCATACAGCTCGCACTTTCTACTTCTGCAGCCACTCACGAGGGCTAACTTATAAGCATGTGATGGCAGAAGCCAGTGTATGGTAAGTACGACCATCGTGAGCCTTAAGTCTTCTCTCTTCATAGATGTGGCCCACTTTGTAAATCTAACGTCGTAGAATTTGCGCATGCTCTTAGAAATGTTGCCGCCCTATGCTCCTGTCCACGCCCTTCCTGCTTGATGGATCATATGCAGCTTCTATCTTCTTTTAATTTCTACTAAACGGGTTCGTACGTGTACTGGCGACTCATCGAGTGCTGCACACTCCTTTGCCAGCTCATGGATCTCATCATTACTTTCTATCCATTTATAACAGGGAAGCTAGTACAGATGTATGGTCCGACCTGAGTAAAGTCTCTACACCTTTCTTTACATTTCAGGACACTTCTGGATGAAGTACTCTTTGCGAGGTTATTTGCCTTGATCGCCCCTAATTATCAATGAATATTAACGCGACTGTGGCTTAAGCAGGCTTCCTCCGAAATTTCTGCTGTTTTCTTTACGGCTGCAATTTCAGTCTGAAAGACACTGAAGTGATGTGGTGGCCTGTAAGGTCTACTTATTTCTGGATTGTTACATTAAAAAACAGAATCGACCCCTTCCGTATATACATGTGTATTATGCTTTCCCATGTCCGCACCCTTGCGCCACCCCTCCGGCCCTATTGTGCTTCCAAGATCCTTCTCGAACCTCAGGAACGGGACCATGTAGTCCGTTCGCCCTTTATTTAATGGCGCAACACTGCTATGGCTGCCGCCACTCCAAGCGTATTTCTGCCATGAAAAGCTTCTCAGCAGGGACAGAAAATAATAATTTTTTTTTCGGAGTCGAAAAAGTCCTTGTCGAAAAATTGTCCTAGGTGAAAATGTTTGAGTTCCCAGGTATCCCTATAGCAATATCATGGCGAATCATGCATCTTTTTTATTTTTCGAACTTTTTCCATAAAAGTCAGCATATAAAAGTAAAATCTGTATTTTCATTTTTTGAGTCCGATAGAACTAGTTAAACTCGGACTTTTAAAAATAAAAGCCCGGAAATAAAAGTTAAATCGGAACTTTTATTTTTTAAGGCCGAAATAAAAGTCCGGCTTGATAACAAAGAAACGGCTTTCCGAAATAAAACAAAATCCGGACTTTTTTTTTAAGGTCAAAATAAAAGTCCGGTTTGATAAAAAAGAAACGGCTTATCCGAAAAATTTTTTTTTAATTCGGATAAACCGTTTCTTTGTTATTAAGTCGGACTTTAATTTGGTCTGAAAAAAAATAAAAGTCGGGATTTAACTTTTATTTCCGGACTTTTATTTTTAAAAGTCCGAGTATAACTAGTTCTATCGGACTCAGGTAATAAAATCCGAAAATAATTTATATCTTGATCCAAATCTATTAAAAGTCCAAAATTAATAGTATTGCAAGGAATTATATTATAGAAGGAATAACAGTTTCCGCCCCTGTTTCTCAGTGAAAACTCAAAAACTAAAAGAAGCACAACACAATTTGGAAGAGAAGCTTGGCCTAAATCTCTTCGGAAGCTGTCGCGCTTTATATTTAATTTTTCATTCTGCTTTAATCATACGGCTGTCCCAACGACTTAAGCTTAGTTCTAGTTGCCAGCGCTATTTTTTGGTCATTATATCTGCAAGTTAGTAGGTCTTGTACCGCCAATTTGTAGGAAAAACTAAAAAGGAGAGAAGCTCGGCCTAAAATCTCTTCGAAGGTTATCGCGCTTTACATTTTTATTTTTTAGTATAACTGCAAGTTTTTTAGTATACGTAATTTTTTGTGTGTCCCTCCACCAAACTAGGACCCCTTAACAAAGTATTAGCTTGAGAATTTCCGTACATACCCAATGGAAGAGCTTGAACGATATGCACCACGTGCATCCTAACATCCTCTTGCATGCATACAGTGCAAAAGAACCCCCCTTTGCTCTATCTTCGACATGGAGCTTCCAGTTTTGTGCTATATTTTTCCTGTAGAGTTACCCCTTCAAGATCAGGCTTGGCCTAATAACCAAAACTATATACTTTTTTTTCCCCGTTGGCGGCTAACCCGACTCTAAATGCCTATGCATGTACATCCCAAAGCGCCTGATCCATAAGACAGCTGACTGTTGGTAAACATTTTCCGTTTATGATGACTGAAACTAATTAATTGGTCTTCTGTCGTACTGCGTTAGCAATTTGTTGATGAACAGCGTCCCCAGCACTGGTGATAATAAGCCACCCTGCAGCCTTTCCCTTTTTACAGATTTTGTTGCCTAGCATAGACTCCATCGCGACGTCATCATTCTGCAGCTTCATATGGAACCAATTGCACTTCAATCGCCTCGAAACCGTCTATGGTTGCTCTTTTCGAGACATTGTTTAAGGTCCCGGACATATCCCCAAAACACCTAGGTGTTGCAGTGCTATCTCTATAATCATAACCACCCTGTGCAAAGCAGTATAAATTTATTTGCTGTTGGGGTAACCTTGTTGTGCTGAAGAGAGTAATGCTTCATTCATGTTTAACTTAATATAAAAATCTATTAATCTCTCGAGGGTTTTAAGCAGAAACAATGTTTAACGAATATGTATGTCTTTCGGGCGAAAATTATTGCTTCTTTCCGCTTTCAGTATAGAGACTATTCAGGGCGAATTATTTGATGAAATTTGATTTAAAAAAATAACTTCTTCAATTTTTGTGCTCGCTGCTGTATATTACCAGAAAACTTATAATTTAGCAAAAACGATGAACATTAAATAACTATTTTCCTTTTCATTTCAATATCTTCTTTTCACTTTATGTCCGCTTTTCTTATCAAAATTTCTCTTGAACAGTATTAAACCTACTTTTTTTATTTAAAACTTACGCTCGTAATTTCTCATTGGCTGATTGCTAAAAATGTTTATTTGTATAAGCATAAAAGAAATTGCAATGCAAAATTCATTCGATGATGAAAAAAAAATTTATAAAATATCGCTTTGCAATCGTTTATTGCTTTATTTAAAACTATGGACGTAACTGCGGGATGGGAAAGTGCCAAAGTGCGTTATAAAACTCGTTTTAATACATATGTACATATATACAAAAAAATACATATGTATGTATATTTTCGTCCTTTTCGTTATACATTTCTATTAATTTTTTAATTATGTGTTTTGTTCGAAATTAATGTGTGTGTGTATGAGTTGCTGGTAACTTCGTTCTAATGTGTATGTTCAAAGCCTCTAATGCAGTGGTGCACTCAAGAGTTTCGTGTAGGTTCGAAGCCTATTCGACATTCACTTACATACATGTCGTGTGAGCGCAGCGATTAGGGCTGATTACATTCAACATGAGGTCTACAGACCACAACCACAATAAAGAAAAGCTTGAGGACAACCGTAGCCAAGCATTGGCTTCTTGATTACTTTGAAAGCGGCAGCCACCAATATAAATTAGGAAAAAAACATTTAAAATAAAAAAAAATTAGAAAAAAACATTAATTATTTTAGCTTTTATTATCTGCTGTTTACTTCTATTTTAGCTTTTACTGACAAAATAAAAAGGACGCTCCCAAAAATAGAATTAGGCTTAATCTGGCTACAACGTGATTGATTGTCGTGCTGCTCTGTCGCGCCGAAAATAATGACACTCATAATTATTTGACAGATGTCGTTTCGTAGCCGCCGTCGTGAATGTAATCAGGCGTATTCAGTAAAGTAAGCAGTCAAACAGTTTTAGCTTACGCTTCAAGCCATTGTGAATGATGACAAAGTGTGATCTCTTCTGCATAAACGTCAAAATTCCAAAGTGATTGGATCACCTGATTCGTATTTGACTATCGGTGTCTCATTCTGTATCTCTTTCTATCACCCGCTGAAGATAGGCGCCGCCATATTGAACAGCCTGTCAAAACGCTGAAAAGTAGCCATATTGAACAGCCTGTCAGGCAGTTGACAGATAAGAGATCACACTTTGTCATCATTCACAATGCTTCAAGCAGTAAACATGTCTTGTGCGAATTCTATGCTAAAACGTTATCGATGCAAATAAATACTACTTACTACAAAAAAAGTTACATACGTTGGTATTCGAAGCTCTGCCTGTGTTGTGCACCACTGTTCTAATGCAAAGCTTACCAATTTTTCTTTATTGAATAGTAGCTCAAATGATAAAATCAAAACAGATGTATTTACAAAAGGTGCCAGGTAGATATTTGGACATTGAAAGTATTACCAAAATAGCATTTGAAACTTAATGCACCATAAGCTTTCAATTGTCCAACAGTTTAGGAAGATTAATATTACAAATAAAATTTTTGCCAATATCGCAGACATTCCGTATTATATTTACAGTATTTGCTTACATACATAAGTTGCGAAATTTCAGTAAAATTTGTTTCATTCCTTATTCATTAACAATTCTTGTTCTCATCGCTCATTTTGATTTCAGCTCAACTTTGTTTTTTGAACGATTTTCAAGTACATAGTTATACATTTTATATAACTTTTGTGGTTTCATTTGTGTCGTTTTTTTTTTTTTTAATCAATATTGCCCTGAACTACCCCAATAAACCACCTCGCAAAAATGGTGTGATTGGCCCTAAAGAGAGTGGTCTGCGATTGATGCGTTATTTTGTCTACATTGGGATACAATTAATCCACTCTACACCTTTTCCACGTGCACTTCATAAAACGTTAACTGTATTTTAGAATAAACAAATGCACTTCTGAAACGGTAAAATGTACTACAGAATAGTCAGTTGAATTTCAGAAAACGTGATATGGACTTTAGAATTTGGGAAAATTTGGGAAATTGTGCTTCGGAAGCCTTAAATTGTACTTCCGAACCCATAAAATGTGTTTCAGAATGAACATATAGCTCATCAAAATATAAAATATATTGTTTCTAAAGAACAATTTTCTTAAGTTCAGTGTACTATTATGAAGTGCAATTTAAGATTGCCGAATTCAAATTGACTCTTCTGAAATACATATTACGCTTTCCACAGTACACTTCACTTTTCTGAAGTTCAATTTATTGTTTCTGAATTACAAATGATTAAATTTTACCGTTGTTGAACTACATTTTTGAGTTTCTGAAGCAAACTTGAAAAAGGTGTAGTGGCTTTTCGGTACAGCTAGAACTAGTGACTTTGAAATTTATATAGCTGATTTAAGGAAACAATAAAAAACTGCAACGAAGAGGGTAAAATAAACAAGTAAGGAAGGTTAAGTTCGGGTGTAACCGAACATTACATACTCAGTTGAGAGCTATGGTGACAACATAAGGGAAAATAACCATGTAGGAAAATGAACCGAGGGAAACCCTGGAATGTGTTTGTATGACATATGTATCAAAGGAAAGGCATTAAAGAGTATTTTATGAGGGAGTGCGCCATAGTTCTATAGGTGGACGCCATTTAGGGATATAGCCATAAAGGTGGATCAGGGTTGACTCTAGAATGCGTTTGTACGATATGGGTATCAAATGAAAGGTATTAATGAGTATTTTAAAATGGCGTGGACCTAAGTTCTATAGATGGACGCCTTTTCGAGATATCGCCATAAAGATGGACCAGGGGTGACTCTAGAATGCGTTTGCACAATATGGGCATCAAACGAAAGGTGTTAATGAGTATTTTAAAAGGGAGTGGGCCGTAGTTCTATAGGTGGACGCCGTTTCGAGATATCGTCATAAAGGTGGACCAGGGGTGACTCTAGAATGCGTTTGTATGATATGGGTATCAAATGAAAGGTGTTAATGAGTATTTTAAAAGGGAGTAATCCTTAGTTCCATAGGTGGACGCCGTTTCGAGATATCGCCATAAAGGTGGACCAGGGGTGACCCTAGAATTTGTTTGTACAATATGGGTATCAAAAGAAAGGTGTTAATGAGTATTTTAAAAGGGAGTGGGCCTTAGTTCTATAGGTGGATGCCGTTTCGAAATATCGCCATAAAAGTGGACCAGGGGTGACTCTAGAATGTGTTTGTACGATATGGATATCAAATTAAAGGTATTAATGAGGATTTTAAAAGGGAGTGGTGGTTGTTGTATAGGTGGTCGCCTTTTCGAAATATCGCCATAAAGGTGGACCAGGGGTGACTCTGGAATGCGTTTGTACGATATGGATATCAAATTAAAGGTATTAATGAGTATTTTAAAAGGGAGTAATCCTTAGTTCCATAGGTGGACGCCGTTTCGAGATATCGCCATAAAGGTGGACCAGGGGTGACCCTAGAATTTGTTTGTACAATATGGGTATCAAAAGAAAGGTGTTAATGAGTATTTTAAAAGGGAGTAATCCTTAGTTCCATAGGTGGACGCCGTTTCGAGATATCGCCATAAAGGTGGACCAGGGGTGACCCTAGAATTTGTTTGTACAATATGGGTATCAAAAGAAAGGTGTTAATGAGTATTTTAAAAGGGTGTGGGGCTTAGTTCTATAGGTGGACACCTTTTCGGAATATCGCCACAAAGGTGGACCAGGGGTGACTCTAGAATGTGTTTGTACGATATGGGTATCAAATTAAAGGTATTAATGAGGGTTTTTAAAGGGAGTGGTGGTTGTTGTATAGGTGGTCGCATTTTCGAGATATCGCCATAAAGGTGGACCAGGGGTGACCCTAGAATTTGTTTGTACAATATGGGCATCAAAAGAAAGGTGATAATGAGTATTTTAAAAGGGAGTATTCCTTAGTTCCATAGGTGGACGCCGTTTCGAGATATCGCCATAAAGGTGGAGCAGGGGTGACCCTAGAATTTGTTTGTACAATATAGGTATCAAAAGAAAGGTGTTAATGAGTATTTTAAAAGGGTGTAGGGCATAGTTCTATAGGTGGACGCCTTTTCGAGATATCGCCATAAAGGTGGACCAGGGGTGACTCTAGAATGAGTTTGTACGATATGGGTATCAAATAAAGGTATTAATGAGAGTTTTAAAAGGGAGTGGTGGTAGTTGTATATGTGAAGGCGTTTTCCAGATATCGACCAAAATGTGGACTAGGGTGACCCAGAACATTATCGGTTGGATACCGCTAATTTATTTATATATGTAATACCTGGCAAGATTTTAAGGGTGTTTTATTTCGCCCTGCAGAACTTTTTCATTTTCTTCTACTTAATATGGTAGGTGTCACAACCATTTTATAAAGTTTTTTCTAAAGTTATATTTCGCGTCAATAAAACAATCCAATTACCTTACCATGTTTCATCCCTTTTTTCGTATTTTGTATAGAATTATGGCATTTTTTTCATTTTTCGCAATTTTCGATATCGAAAAAGTGGGCGTGGTCATAGTCCGATATCGTTCATTTTTCATACCAAGGTAAAGTGGGTTCAGATAAGTACGTTAACTGAGTTTAGTAAAGATATATCGATTTTTGCTCAAGTTATCGTGTTAACGGCCATGCGGAAGGACAGACGGACGACTGTGTATAAAAACTGGGCGTGGCATCAACCGATTTCGCCCATTTTCACAGAAAACAGTTAAAGCCATAAAATCTATGCCCCTACCAAATTTCAAAAGGATTGGTTAATTTTTGTTCGATTTATGGCATTAAAAGTATCCTAGACAAATTAAATGAAAAAGGGCGGAGCCACGCCCATTTTTAAATTTTCTTTTATTTTTGTATTTTGTTGCACCATATCATTACTGGAGTTGAATCTTGACATAATTTACTTATATACTGTAAAGATATTAAATTTTTTGTTAAAATTTTACTTTAAAAAAATTTTTTTTTTAAAAGTGGGCGTGGTCCTTCTCCGATTTTGCTAATTTTTATTAAGCGTACATACAGTAATAAGGGTAACGTTCCTGCCAAATTACATCATGATATCTTCAACGACTGCCAAATTACAGCTTGCAAAATTTTAAATTACCTTCTTTAAAAAGTGGGCGGTGCCACGCCCATTGTCCAAAATTTTACTAATTTTATATTTTGCGTCATAAGTTCAACTCATCTACCAAGTTTCGTCGCTTTATCTGTCTTTTGTAATGAATTATCGCACTTTTTCGATTTTTCGAAATTTTCGATATCGAAAAAGTGGGCGTGGTTATAGTCCGATATCCTTCATTTTAAATAGCGATCTGAGATGAGTGCTCAGGAACCTACATACCAAATTTCATCAAGATACCTCAAAATTTACTCAAGTTATCGTGTTAACGGACGGACGGACGGACGGACGGACGGACGGACGGACATGGCTCAATCAAATTTTTTTTTGATCCTGATTATTTTGATATATGGAAGTCTATATCTATCTCGATTCCTTTATATATGTACAACCAACCGTTATCCAATCAAACTTAATATACTCTGTGAGCTCTGCTCAACTGAGTATAAAAATAGTAATGTAATTGAAACGATTTATTGAGAAAAATGCTATCGGGATATCGAGCCTAAAATACTTTTAGTTCCCTTTGTACCATTATCGTAGAATTTGCTTTGGTTTTATTTTATACAAATCGGTGAGAGAGGATTTGTCTGGCAGTGCCCGTAAGTGAATAAGATCTGTCCAACAGTATTCGAAGTGACACAAAGAGGATCTGTCAAACAGTCCTCGCTAAGGTATGAAGCTGAGTAAAAAAAAATTATGTAAACAAAATTTTTTTCAAGGTTCCATCATTAACGGTTAAGGCGCTATGTGGGTTAATCAGTTTATCGATAAATGCCATCAATTTGTGTATATCGTTTGAACCAAGCTAAATGACACAGTTTTTGTTTTTGCAATACATAGGTACCTTCTTGTAGATTAATCACCAATTCGATATAAAGATCCGTCATGGCAAATATAAGAAATCACCCAGAAATGATCCAGCATTTAAATTGCCCTATAACTATTTAAAACTACACGATTTTCTAAACTCTTGGTTTGCATCACATATCCACCTTTTTGTAAATCAACCCACAATTTGTCTCAAGGCTCTGTCGATAACGGTTCAATTTCTACGTGCGATTTATCGGTTGATTGATCAATGCTGACAACTAACTGTATTTTGTGTATATCTCTTGAAAAGAGCAATATAGAAATCCGCATGTAGCTAAATACTTGTAGATCGATGCACAACTTGATTCAGGGTTCTATCATGAACGGTAAAGGCGATAGGTGGATCAATTGGTTTATCGATAACTACTGTTCCTTTGTGTATATCTCTTGAACCAAGTAAAATGGTAAAGTTTTTGTGTCTGCAATATAAAGGTGCCCAATTGCATATTAGTTCACAATTCGACATAAACTTCTATCATTAACCCTTCAGGGCAAAATGGGAACTTATCGGTACACAAATGACCCAGCACATAAATTGGTCTATATCTCTTAAACCAAGCAAGATTTTTCAAATATTTTTTTCGCATTATATTGCACAGCTATCTACTTATGGATTCATCCACAATTTTATATAAAGTTCCATCACCAAACCTTCGAGGCAAAAGTGGGAATAATCGGCACAGAAATGGCTCAGCAACTAAATTGCGCACTATCTCTTGAACCAAGCGAGATTTTTTAAACTCTTACTTTGCGTTATATAGCCACCTATTTTAAGTTTAATTCACAATTTAATCCAAGGTTCCATCACTAACGGTTTAAGCGCCACGTGAGATATCGCTTTAGCAACAATTGGTGACGACTAGACCGATTAATGTGGATATCTCTGGAACTAAAAAAATTTCAAAATTTTTTTTTTTGCATTTTGTAGCTAGCTCTTTGTAGATTGAGACATAACTTCATTCAAGGTTCTACCGTTAACGGTTAACGCTCTAAGTGCATTAAGCGGGTTTTCGATTACTACTGTCCCTCTCTTGAACCAAAACAAATGGTAAAGTTTTTATGCTTGCAATATAGAGGTAGCCAATTGTAGATTAATCCACAATACGACATAAACTCCTATCGTTAACCTTTCAGGGCAAAATGTGAATTTATCGGTACACAAATGACACAGCACTTAAATTGAACCGAGCGAGATTTTTTATACTTTTTTTTGTATTATATAGCGACCTATTTTAAGTTTAATTCACAATTTAATCCAAGGTTCTATGATTAACGGTTCAAGCGCTACGTGAGATATCGCTTTAGCAACAATTTAATGTGGATATCTCTGCAACCAAGTAAAATTACGAAATTTTTTTCTTGCATTTTGTAGCTACCTCTTTGTAGATTGAGGCACAACTCTATTCACGATTCTACCGTTAACAGTTAAGGCTCTAAGTGCATTAATCGGGTTTTCGATTACTACTGTCCCTCTCTTCAACCAAAGCAAATGGTAAAGTTTTTATGTTTGCAATATATAGGTACCAATTACAGATTAATCCACAATTAGACATAAACTTCTATCACTAACCCTTCAGGGCAAAATGGGAACTTATCGGTACACAAATGACCCTGCACATAAATTGACCTATATCTCTTAAACCAAGCAAGATTTTTTAAACTTTTGTTTGTATTATACACTTATCTAATTGTGGATTCTTCCACAATTTGATATAAAGTTCCATCATCAACCCTTCGAGGCAGAAGTGGGAATTATCTGCACAGAAATGACCAAGCACTTAAACTGCGCAATATCTCTTGAACCAAGCGAGATTTTCTAAACTCTTATTTTGCGTTATATAGCCACCTATTCTAATTTTAATTCAAAATTTAATCCAAGGCTCTATCATTAACCGTTAAAGTGCTACGTGAGATATCGCTTTAGCCATAATTAGTGACAACTAAACCGATTATTGTGGATACCTCTGGAACTGAGCAAATTTCAAATTTTTTTGTTACATTTTGCAGCTAGCTCTTTGTAGATTGAGGCACAACTCCATTCAAGGTTCTAGCGGTTACGGCTAAGGCGGTAGGTGGGTTTATCGGTTTTTCGATAACTACTGTTCCTTTGTGTATATCTCTTATACCAAGTCAAATTGAAGCCTGAGCCAAATTGTGTCTTAATCTACAAATAAATACCTATATAGTGCAAAAAAAGCTTAGAAAATCTTGCTTGGTTGCGGGGCCATTTGTGTACCGATAAATTCCCATTTTGCCCTGAAGGGTTAATGATAGAAGGTTATGTCGTACTGTTGATTAATCTACGATTGGGTTCCTATATATTGTAAACACAAAAACTTAACCGTTTGCTTTGGTTCAAGAGAGGGACAGTATTAATCGAAAACCCGATTAATGCACTTAGAGCCATAACCGTGATCGGTAGAACCTTGAATGAAGTTATGTCTCAATCTACAAATAGGTAGCTTTATCACGCCAAAAAAAAAATTCGAAATTTTGCTTTGTTCCAGAGATATCCACATTAATCGGTTTAGTCGTCACCAATTTTTGCTAAAGCGATATCTCGCGTAGCACTTTAACGGTTAATGATAGAATCTTGGATTAAATTGTGAATTAAACTTAAAATAGTTGGTTATATAACGCAAAATAAGGATTTAGAAAATCTCGCTTGGTTCAAGAGATATTGCGCAGTTTAAGTATTTTGTCATTTCTGTGCAGATAATTCCCACTTTTGCCTTGAAGGTTAATGATGGAACTTTATATCAAATTGCGGATGAATCCATAAGTAGATAGCTGTATAATAAAAAAAAAAGTTTAAAAAATATTGCTTGGTTCAAGAGATATATGTCAATTAATGTGCTGGGTCATTCGTATACCGATAAATTCCCATTTTGCTGAAGGGATGATTATAGAAGTTTATGTCAAATTGTGAATTAAGCTCCAATTAGGTACTTTTCTATTGCACACAATTGTTTTTGTTTTTACTGGCCTATTGATAAATGATTCAAGGTTTCGAACTCATTGCAAACACAAAAAATTTACCCATTTCACTTGGTGCAAGAGATATACACAAAGGAACAGTAGTTATCGAAAAACCTATTAATCCACCTAGCGCCTTTACCGTTCATTATAGAACCCCTAATCAAATTATGGATCGATCTACAGGTAGGTACCTGCATGCGTACAAAAATAGTTTTTGTATCTTGCTCTATTCAAGAGATATACACAAAATACGGTTAGTAGTCAGCATTGATCAATCAACCGATAAATCACACGTAGAAATCTATCCGTTATCGATAGAACTTTGAGTCAAATTGTGAATTAATCTACAAATAAGTAGATAAATAATGGAGAAAAAGAGTAACGAAAACCTTGCACGGTTCAAGAGATATAAGGCAGTTTGTGTGCTGGGTCATTTGTGTATAGAAAAATTCAAATTTTTTCCTTGAAAGGTTAATGATGGACTTTATATCAAATTGTGGATTAATATACGAGTGATCAAAAAAACAAAAACTTCATCATTTGGCTTGGTTGAAGATAGATACACAAAAATCAGTTAGTGGACAGCACTGATTGATCAACCGATCAGTTGCACGTTAGATTGAACCGTTAGTGGTAGTCACGGTATGGAAGTAGACGGAAATAGTCAGCATCTTCATAAGGGCACGATGCCCACAAAGGATAATTGGCGTGCAGTTTTTAACTTTAAAACAAAAGCGGAAACGAGCATAACAAATAAGACGTAAAAAAACGGAAATAAAAACGCACTAAAAATAAAAATAATATTTAAATTTTATATGTAGCTTTATTTACATCATAATAAAATTAATAACTAATAAATTATAATTAATTGGCAAACATATTTATTTCTATAGTACATATAATGCAATAATTTTATAATAGTTTTTATTTTTCAAATATCAACTCATTTATAGAAATTATAGTGTTTTTTTTTCTTTTTCACTTAACAGCTTGATAAAGGAAGACAAAATTAAAGGAATAACAGAAAATAAGGAAATTAGCAACGTATAAATAATTATTTAAACTTTTGAATGCACTTAAAAGCTTAAATCGGCAAGTTCAATTACAAAAATCTCAAATGATTTCATGACCATAAATGTGGGAAAGTTTTGAGAATTTCGTTCTTGACTTTGCCGTACTATTTCACTATAGACTGTGTTTAACTTAAGAGCAAATGCTCAGCCAATTCGTGACGATTAGACGTACGTATATATTTTTTACAAAGAGAAGTTATATCGTTTTATTATTCAACAGGCATTGGTTTCTTGTTGAGCGGGCACGAGAAATTTGTTAAAAAATGTTTATAAATCCCAGTGAGGTATTATCATATGGAAGCGAGCCACAAACCACTTAATTATTTTCTAAACACGTCAAGTTTTGGTATGGGACCGTTAGCATAGTTTGAAAGCTGTCGAGGTTAACATTATATTGCATTTTGGTCTCATGTACCAACTACTAAATGGTAATCTTAATATTTTCTATTCTAACTTGACAGAAATAACACATTTATACACAAACATATGTAGGTATTTGTGTATATTGAGTTTTTGTGTATTTATTATCACCAATTAAGGCCAGTTTTTCAATTTGAGCGAAGGCCTAATGATTTGTGTGCCAGGAGAGTGAGTATTGGTGTACTTAAACTGTGAGCGCAGCCACAGATTTAGTAAATCAAGCACTCAATCAGTTTTTGCTTGTACTTCATTCAGTAAATATCTCATGCGTGAATTCTATGCCCAAAAATTCTCCATGTAAAGATATACTAATACTAAAAAAGTTTGTATTCGAAGCTATGCCGGCATTGTGCACCACTGGTGTGAACCAATAATTTGTGGCAGCAATCAAGGTCAAACTTTTGGCTTTTAAATATAAACTAACAAAATACGAATTTAAATGCTTTTCCTTGAGGATGTATTGTAATAAAATTTTCTACATGATTTTTCACGCTTTTCTTTTTTTTTTTCATCTACTAAAATATATCAACTACGAGTTATCGGGTAATATGTAAACTACATACAGTGAATACAATAAATTTTCGTTATGTTAAATTTTCCACGTATTTCTTTGTTGAATTTTTAAAGTTGGTGTATAATTTCCGCCTAAAATGTTTCATATATGTCAATAATGTGTACGGTAGCTTATGTATGTATATTTGATACGGGGGCTATATTTTTGAAATCAGCAATGAATTGAAAAAAAAAAATTTTTTTTTCAGTGTTTTCGATAAAACATTCAAAAAGTTTAAAATTATTTATAAAACGGCTGTACTTTACTTATGCTAGAAATTTAAGGGTAATTGTGTTATTAGTTGATTAACAAAAACTTCGACTAATCAATGGAAGTAATTTAAAATAATTTTTAAAAACAAATATATAATTGCAGCACAGGAATTTAAATATGAAACAAAATTGGAGCAATCGCCTGGTCGAAAGTTATGACTAATCAAATAGACGATTACTGATTTATTTTTAATTTTTTCATTAGTAATCTAAAAGACGATTATAAAATTGATCTGGATTTTGATAACTAAAATAAGATGATTACTAGAGCTATCTTCCATCTTGATCAATTAAAAATTAAAATGACTCGATTAGTTGAATAATTGAAGTGATTATTCAAAGTTTTTGATAACCAAATAAAATTGCATTAATCACTTTATTAAAGGATATAATTAATCAAAAAGACGATTATTCAATCTGAAAAAGACGTTGATTCAATTAATTTGAATTTTGATTACTAATAGAAAATGATAATTCGACCTATCTTCCCTTTTGCTGAGTCAAAAATTAATAAATAAATAAAAAATAAATGTAAGGCGCGATAACCTCCGAAGAGATCTAAGGCCGAGCTTCTCTTCCAATTTGCGTCGTGCTCCTCTTGATTTTTCCCTACAAATTGGCCGGACGGGACCCAAATGTTTTACGCCGACTCCGAAAGGCATCTGCAAGGCAGACGAGTTTTCACTGAAAGCTTTTCATGGCATAAATACACTCGGAGTACTTGCCAAACATTGCCGAGGGGCGACCCCGCTTAGAAAAATTGTGTTCTAATTGAAAAACCTTATTTCTAAAATTTTGATGTTGCTTTGCCTGGGATGTGAACCCAGGGCATACGGTGTGGTAGGCGGAGCACGCTACCATCACACCAAGGTAGCCGTCAAAAATTAATACTAATTGATAAATTGAATAATTAAAAAATGGTTAATCAAAGTTTTGAATAATAAATCAAAATTGCTTCAAACACCTTACTGAAAGCTCTGTTAAGCAAATAAACGATTATTCAATTATTCTGAATTTTGATAAGAAATCAGAAAAACTCTTTTGAAATTATTTTGAATTTTGATTACTTAAAAAAGTAGATTACTCGAGCTATCTTCGATTTTGCTATATCAAAAATTAGTAATCGTCGATTAATTGAATAATTGAAAACTGATTAATAAAAGTTTAAACAATCAATTACAAATGCATAAACCACTTTATTTAAAACTGCGATTAATCAAATATAATCAAATAAGCGATTATTCAGTTATTTTGAATTTTTATAAGTAATCAGCAAGACGATGATTCAGTTAATTTGAATTTTGATTACTAATCAAAGATGATTACTTGAACTATGTTTCATTTGGTCTGGTAAAAAACTACTATTTACCGATTCAATGAATAATTGAAAATCGGCAATCAAAAATTTGATTTTTCAAAATATAAAATTATTCAAAAAGACTAATATCCAAATGAGACCAAATTGTCGACAGCAGACAGAACATCCAGGATTTTGGATGTGCGAACTCAATGATGTCCAAATACCGATTCATGAAATTATCATGTTGTAACTACGTGCAGTAGCACAGAGCATGCTAAATATAAAGCGAACACGCTGCTAAATACCAAGGGGACAACGAATCCTATACCCCAATACCTGATTACGGAAACCACGTTCTATCATCCTATGATTAAGGCAGTGCTGAATGGCATTATAATGGCCTTCAAATATCTTAGCGCTATTGATGCACCACAGAAGCCACAGCTCTTGGCAGTGGATTCCTTACAGCAGCGTAAAGCAACTTATGCCTTCCCAGCCGCATTCTCCACATTGGATCTCCCAAAAAATTTCCTGCCCAAAAAAATAATATATTGATCTTTAACCATACCGTAAAGTATCACCGGCAATCCGTTAAACAAGACAGTCCTATGGAATGGGATCTTATATCGTAAACAGAAGCATATCTCTTTTGGAAGTCCACATAACTCATCGCATCTGGGCACCTTATCATACTCCACCAGAAGCTCATTTACTATGGCAACCCAGTGTAGAGCAGACAGAAAGCCACCTGTTACAAACGAAATCAATGCTGCGTTGATTTGACATGGCATTACCCAAATATTTCGAATTACGGATTTCGTTGACTTTTGTTTTATAAATATTGCTTTTGGAATTAAAATTTTTTAGTTTTTGTGCTTTTGCGTTGATTCTAATTTTGTATCTACTTGGTTTTAATCTTTACTACATCTTAATTTTTTTCTTTCTAGTTATTTACAATATTTCCTTTAAAGTTTGTTCTTTCTGTGGTTAGTATTCCAAAAATTTGACACTGCTTTGCGTTTTTTTTTTAATACTTTTAAAAACGTATTTGTTTTTTTTTACAATTCCACAGTTGTTGTTCGCTAGCAAGTTTCTCACATTCGCTCATATTATTCAAAATTGATTTTACCTTAGTACCTTTTAGTACATCTAAAAATTTATAAAAAAAAAATTATAAATTTTTAATTATTGATATTAGAAAAAAAATTAAAAATTTGCACACGGCGATGGTTACTAGAACATGTTTCTGAATTTCACTTCTTCATGAGGTTCTTTCACTTTTTTGGAAGCTGAGTTATGAACTTGAAATCTCTTGCATTCGTACAGGTGTTAATGTAGATGTCCCTATCCATTCAGCCATATAAAATATAAATGCCCCGCTGCACGCTTTGTAATTTGCCCCTAAGCATTGCCTTTTTGTTGCTTTTTCATTTATTGAAAACTAGCCGAACCCTTGGGTATCTTGCGCAACAAATATAAAAGTCTCATATTAAATATCAACAGAAATCAGCTGCTCTATCAATCATCTATCAATAAAAACTTACATGCGCTTACGCTGCCATCTGGCGAATGTTAGCAACTGCCGGTAATGCAGTGTTAGTTCTAATCAAATATTCACAATAGTGCCATACTACAAATAGATTTCTTTGTTTGTTCACAACCGTTTCATTTTTAACAAATTATTTTAATAAAATACAGCTAAACAAAAGCACTACGGCCAATACTGCCCAAAGCTCGCTAATAGCACGAATCCATCCATCTTTACAACCAAAACTTTATATATAGATTTGGATTCCAAATAAGAGCGAAAAAGGGACCTGTACATGAAAACAGCAATTAGAAATAATATATAAGATTACACAATTAGGTACACTTGTATACCATATACTTTTAATCTAAATTGTGTGGAATATTTTTAGACTCGTTCAACAGAACTTCATAAGTGACATTGGATTTTCTAGCAGTGCATTTTTCGCAATGCTTACGCTGTTAACTACTATATCATAATATTGATTATTATATGTATTTAAATAGCAAGACAGGCTCGTATTGCTTTAGTTCTGTTGAACGAGCCTTAAAATATTCCACACAATTTGGATTGGAAACATGTAGTATATACATACATATGTGTACCCAATTGTGTGTAAAATAAATAGCAATAAAAAGACTTTACTAAGAGCCAAAAAACAAAGCGTGCAGCAGGACGGCAGTCATATGGCTGAGTGGATAGAGGCATCTGCTTAACACCAGTATGAATGCAAAAGATTTCGAGTTCATAACTCAGCACACAAAAAGCTAGCCGATGAATAAATAAATGTATTCAGAAACATGTCCCAGTAAGCATCGCTGTGTGCAAATTTTGTCATTTTTCTCTAATATCAAAAATATAAAACATTTAAAGACATAAGAGCCTACCTCGCTAATTAATTACGTTTCGAAATTTGCGGTCAGTATTCTGTTGAATTTTTTCGCATGTAGTTTTCAAAAATATTTAGTGCTCATGTTAACAATTTGTATTTAATTATTTTTAATAACTTTTTTCTTTTACTACTATAATTGATTTGTGATATTTTGTAAGTTTTCTTAATGTTGTGTTCTTGTTGTTAAATTATATCTAGCTTTTCCCATTTTTGATTTTTTTGTTTGCAATTTAGTTAAGTATTTACATTTCTTATTTTTAAATCCGCATATTTGTCCGAATTGTATTTCTCTTTGTTTTTATTTTGCTATTGTTTTTTGCGTGTTTTACAAAGTCACTTTAGTTATTTTACTTAGTACAATTTGCGTTATAGCTTTTTAGTTATCTATTAACTTTCTTTTCAAAGTTTAGTTGTTTTATCGCTTTCATCTTTTGCATTACGACTTAAATTATTACAAATTATTACAAAATAAAAAATAAAATACATAAAAATGTTACTGATATAAATTTTAACAAAAATGAAGTTTACATTAAAAAAAAAATTAAAACTGTTTTTGTATTATATAACTTATGCATTTATGGCTGTTGATGCTAACAATAGAAACGTACACCATCCACCGAAAGGACTTGCTTTAATTTTCATTTATTTTGCCGATTCGGTTCAGGAAACAAGTGCACTCCTTCAACGGTAAATATTGATGTTTCTGTAAGAGAAAGAGAAACAAAGACCGAAATTTATAATGGCATATTTTAAAAAGGGGATAAGCAAAAAAATAAAACAAAAATAGAAATCAACGTGGGGGACATCTATAAGTTCTAATTTTTTTAAAGCATCGTTGCTACAAAATCTGCTGACTTTTATATTTTGAAGATTTACCTATGAACAGATTAAGTCCGTGCTTCCCTTCTCGCCGTGCTCCTTAAAAATTTCCCTACAGATTGGAGGAACGGGACATAACCTACATGTTTTATGCCAACTACGAACGGCATCTGCCAGACAGATAATTTTTCACTGAGAAGCTTTCATTGCAGGAATACACTCGTAGTGTTTAGTAACTGCCAAGGGGCGACCCCGCCTAGAAAATCTTTTTTTCTAAATATATATACAGTCGCGAATAACATCCCATCTACCGCATCCTGTATAATGGCGACCTCCGCCTGGACGACGCTGTAGTGATCGCGCAGCTTAAATTTCCTTCTGACACCGAGCTTAGGGTGAAATACTCCACCCCCATTACTCTCGTGTGGTATAAATCCATTGTTGAACAGGTCAACAAACTTCTTTCCTATGTTAATTCCCCAATCTATTCATCTCTTCAGGAAATATGAGTAGTTAATGTGACAACAGGAGGGATGAAGTCGAAACCGGTCAGAATGTTGCAGTGCGCGTAATTCACAAGCTTATATCCCATGCCACAAGAATAATATCAAGGTACTATACCCTGTCAGACACCAGCAGCGGTACTGCCCCTATAGAGAGTGGTTCAGGAATCTCTAACCTTCGCGTTAACAAAAACTGGCTCCGCTTTGATAGGGTTGACAGCTAGTCCGTGACAAAGTTGTCACGATACCCAGATAACCCTGCAAAACATCCTTCAGTTTATTCAGAAATTCACCGCTGATAAAAATTGCCAGGTCATCGGCATAAGCCATCATTTGGCAACCACTATCGTCAAGGTCCCGAAGCAGGTCGTTCATTACTACAATCCAAAGCAAAGAGCACCACTTATCGCGTGCGCCGTCTCACCTTTATCTGAGACTTTGTTGGTTAAAAAGATACTGTATTAGATAGACTGCGGTGGCCGTGGTATTGTGGTAACGTGCTCCGCATACCACACTGGGTTCAAGTACCGTTCAAAGTAAAATCAAAAATGTAGAAAGTTTTTCAATTCGAAAAAAATTTTTGCAATGCGGGGCTTCCCCTCGGCATTGGTTTGGTAAACACACCAAGTGTATTTCCGCTATTAAAAGCTTTTCAGTGAAAATTTGTGTACCTTGCAGCTGCCGTTCGGAGTCGCCGTTGTTTTACGGCGATCCCATCCCGCCAATTTATAGGACAAATTAATAGGAGCATAACGAAAATTCAAATAGAAGCACGGCTAAATTTCCTTTCAGGTAAATCGCGCCTAGATTTTATTTATTTATTTTTTATCAGATCCCAGAGCTCCCTATAATTCGAAGCGCCGCGTTTGGAAAAAAAGCAAATAAACGTTCCTAGCGCCAAGTGCTCCTCGTAGCCGTTTAGTCATCCGACTCAAATGACACACACTGGAGAAGGCGTCAGTCCTACAAAGCTACAGAATACATCCCTGGGAGAAGCGCGATACTCTGTTTTTATTATTAGAAGAGTTCGATGACAATTTTGACAATTAATGGGTTGACACCACCATTTTCAGAGGAAAAGTGGTCGCCACCCTTGTCTAAAGGAAGTATTGTTACAGTAAAAACAACAGAAATAACGAAGCTTTTCCTAATGATTCTTGCCAAGTGATTCAGGCTCAATTTCATGCAGTACTTAATATCATTACCACCGTAATTCAGAGTAGAGGTATGTCCCGATCCCCACCCCGCAGGCACAGCACCTTCGATATCGACGACCTCTTAAACATATTTATATGCTTTGTAGCATATTTAACATTTAAATCGAGCTCATATCAAGTCATCGAACTAAGCTTTTAGTAGCGACTAGCTAATATGATTAGTTACACGCAAGTATGTATGCGGGAAATGCGGCCGCGGTCCGGTCGTTGGTCAGAGTTCGTGATATTGGATATGGGCTTTCTGATTCCAGCAGTCTAGCCTTCTTACCAACGTCGACTTTATCCCTGACAGGACGGACTTTTGTGTGCCAATAACTACTCCCTGTGCAATCTTTAACCCGCATCTCTTACTCCGCATCGGTACAATTGGACCGAACAAAGACGACCGTGGAGACTTAAATATTCCGTTGTCCACCTGTGGTCTGCTCCTGCATAGATGAGCCTCGAGTTAGCTCAGCAAAATTTGGGCGGACACCACCTCTTTTAGGGTAGCAAGAACCTTCTGACGAAATGATTGGGTTCACTAAGGCTCATGTATCAATGGTCGTTAAGGTTTTGACGGGGCACTGTTCAATGGGAATCCATGCGGTACATCTCAATACACTGGAAACCTCATCCTGCTGCAGCTGTATGGATAATGATGAGGTGGAGTCATCGAGTCACTTTATGCTAGATTACCCAGCGACTCACTTGGGTCTCCGGAGGATCTATCCAAGGTTGAGATCTGTCTAATTAGAAACAAGTGAGTTTCCCCTGCCAGGGCAAATTCAAAAGCCACCGGAAAAATTCAAAAGATAAACATCTTTCACTGAAAAAGCCCCCTGCGGGCTTAGAATTTACACGCGGTAGGTATGCCTGTCGTAAAAGCCGACTAAAATCCAAATCACGTTCCTGCACACAACGCAAGGTTTTGTACCTGCGACGTTAGCGCGCTTTCCAACGAAACATAAATAGAATAAGCCTCAGATGTAGTTTCTAGTTTTTAAAAGGCCAAGCTAGCTATTCCCGGTAGTAGCATCCTTGTCCTTATTCAGAAGCCAATAAGACACAAATTAACTTATGTGTGCTTGGCCATTATTCATATAAAATCGTGAAATATGTTTGCATATTCTTATTAACTGATTTAAGTAATAACAATTATGTATATTGAATTAAAATAAATACCAGTGACTAAATTTGATTATGATGAACCAAAAATGACAGACAAATGTCAGGCGTAGC
Source organism: Eurosta solidaginis (assembly GCF_040869045.1). Classification (NCBI taxonomy): domain Eukaryota; kingdom Metazoa; phylum Arthropoda; class Insecta; order Diptera; family Tephritidae; genus Eurosta; species Eurosta solidaginis. Next base: position 200,554,769 of record NC_090323.1, on the reverse strand, counting down.
TTTCGAATAATTTGATTTTTTTAGTAATTTTAATGCACTAAAAATGTGAAAAAAACTACTATATTGTATACTCATTCCTAATTTCCTTATTATTACAAATTAATATGCATATATATTTACTCATATGAATGTTTATACAATATTTGCTACAATAATGATTTGTTGCATCATAATGCGAATGTATCAAATGCAAACATTGCAAATGTACAATGAACAAACAAACAAACGAAAATATTCATGAAAACCAGCAGCTGAAATAATTTGGCAGGAAATATGATTGTCTCCATTACGTGGAGATGAATTAAATTGTACTTTCAACAGAAATGGCAAAGCCCCCTCATCCTTTGCAATGCGCGCATGTGGAGTGTGCGGTTTCAAGGCTATGCGCTGCGGTTAGTGAGGCTGACTGAAAAGTGCGGTTTACATTATTTGTTGTTGCGCTCAATTTCAAATCATATTTGCGGCAACTTACATATGTACATACATAAGCATATATATTTATGAGTAAATTTGCTAATCATATTAGCTAGTCGCTATCAAAAGCTTAGTTCAATGAATTTGCATGACTGTCATATACGGTACAAAGCAGCCGCCGTTGTGTGGTGGTACAGCACTTCGGCTTCCACACATAAGGTCTTGTTTTCATGTCCCGGTAAAAGTAACATGAAAAATTTTAAATGTTTTTCTAAGCGGGGTCGCCCTCGCCCACAGTATGGCAAACACTCCGTGTGTATTAGCCATGAAAATTCATCTGCCTTTGAAATGCGGTTCGAAGGTGCCCTCTCGCCAATTTGTTGGGAAAATTAGAAAGAGCACGACGCAAATTGAATGAAAAGTTCGGCCTTAATCTCCTAGCCTGTAAATCGGGCAAGTATTTTTTTTTTAAGCTACAAAAAATTTATATGTGTATAAGAGGTCGTCGATATCAAACGTAGCATGCTTTGCCTGCTGGTGATAAGAATACTACGAAAACTCATGTTACGAGCAAGGACAGTCGCATTTATGCAATGAATTCTAAAACACAGAACAGTCGTTACGGAGTGGGGTATGGGGAGTGCCCTCAACTCTGAATCATGGTGGTCAATGATTTAAGTACTTCACGATATCGAGCCTGAACGACTTGGAAATAGTTATCAGTGAAATTTACGTTGTTTTTTTGCAGTAACGTTGCTTACTCTAGAAAGGGGAATGACCACCCTTCCTCTAGAAATTATGGTGACAACCTACGAATTGTCATCAAAATTCGTCATGAAATACTTTTTTATGAGACTCCAAATCAACAGCGTATTGCGCTTCTCCCAGGCATATATGCTTTCCTGTGGTTATTTTTCTCTACTAACGAGGTTTGCTTGTTGCGGCTCTGTGTAGATAAGGTTCTAAGATGGCGAATCTCTGCATAGTGTTGTAATGTGAATCCGCATAAAGCAGCTGTCTACCCAGATGTTCTAGTTTAGGACATTTCAGCAGCAATTTCATACCGCACTTATAAATTGAGCATTGCAAATAACGCTCAGCTGCCCTTGGGAGGCATTCTCTGGCAATTCTGAGTGCTATAGTCTAGTAAGACTGAAGTCTTCTACAGTGTGCGTCATTTGAGTAGGACGAAAAAACGGGGAGGAGTTTCTATTACAATTATAGTCGTGCTTCTATTAATTTTTCTTATTTGCCACGTCCATACTCCGTTCAAGCATTACATAACATTTCGAGAGCCTCAAAAAAAATAAAAAACCCTTCGTAAAAAAATTTGAAAAAGTAATTTTCTGAAATGAACTGTACCATTGAAACCCACGCTAAATATATACATAACTAGCAGACCAGGCAGACGTTGTTCTGCCCTAAACTTGGCCTATCTACATACATTTTAATAAGCTTTTTCCGTCTATCTCTGCACTACCCCACTACACTTTTTCCTAATCTTTTTATTCACTCCTCCCTCCGTCTTTTTCGCTTCATCTCCATCTTCGTCTCATTCTATCTCTTTCTCAGTCTTCTTCTCTCTTTTCTCTTCTCTCAAGTTTTTCTCCTTCTTCTTCATCTCTTATTGCCAGTCCCAGAGGGTGGTATGTATTTTGTTCCACTCCCACTCAGAGTCGCAGTCTCAGTCCCAGTCCTAGTCCTAATCCCAGTCCGTCTCTGGTATAGTTCCCGGAAAAAAGCATCGTAAATATTAATATAGGCAAATTTATATACGAAATTTCAGGAAAATCGAATAGGACGTATGTAAATAGGTATGTGTGTATTATTAATTCTTGCCTTTATTTCGGCTTCGCATGCATATTTATCAGTTTTGCACGTTGATGCGACTAAATCGATTATCACAATGAACTTTAGAGCTCTCAGCAACAGCTTTCTTTTGATATCCATAGTACACACATTCTAGGGGTATCCGGGTCCATGTTTTGGCCTATATCTCGAGATGCTAGTCACTCAGCGGTGTAAAACTTACTCTGTACTAAAGCATACATCAACAGCTTCAATTTGATACCCATAATGTAAAAAAACATTCTAGGTGTATCCGGGTCCACGTTTTATGCTATATCTCGAGACCCTAGCCTCCCAGTTGTATGAAAATTGTCCTGTACTATAGCATTCATCAACAGTTTTTATTTGATATCTATATTGTATAAACACATTCTAGGGGTACCCGGGTCCACGTTTTATGCTATATCTCGAGACCCTAGCCTCCCAGTTGTATGAAAATTATCCTGTACTATAGCACTCATCAACAGCTTTCATTTGATATCCATATTGTATAAACACATTCTAGGGGTACCCGGGTCCACGTTTTGGCCTATATCTCGAGACCTTTGGCACTCAGGTGTATGAAAATTATTCTGTACTATAGCACTCATCAACAGCTTTCATTTGATATCCATATTGTATATACACATTCTAGGGGTACCCGGGTCCACGTTTTGATCTCAACACCCTATGTTCGTAGCGAAAAACAGGTAGACGTTGGCCGATTCTCAGACCTACTCAATATGCTCACAAAATTTGATGAGAATCGGTTCAGCCGTTTCGGAGGAGTTAAGCCTCTAACACCGTGACAGAAGAATTTTATATACCTATTGAATTTTTTCTAAAAAAAAATCATAACTCCGATTTGGGATTTCAAAATCAACTAACCATCATCTCTCCTTCCTGTATCTTTCCTAAAAATTTCATGGCAATCTTTCTATCCGTCCTCGAGTTATGGAGTGACAATCAAAATGTACACTTCTTTTTATATATATAGATGTTGGGTTACAGCCGAGCTTAGACACCCTACACACCAAGCAACTCTCCGACAAAACTCTTGGCCCGGGCAGATACGGGCAAATTAAACGGGTCTTGGCAAATTAAACGGGTTGAGATTTTGGGATTCCGCTGCCTACTTGCTCTTTGGTTCTGGACAGGTGGACCTCGAATCAGATTAGCAAACGCTGGCATGACACTGCCTTTAGCCGTTTTTCGAGGTATTTCTGGCCTGTTGTGGACCCCAAGCGCTCGGCGGAGCTATAAGAGTTTTCAAAAGCGCATCTATTCTAAATACGTTAATGTTTTTGGAAAATAATTTAAACTGCTTTTGCACTAAGTCGGTAAGCTGAAGGTAATGTTTACCAAAAAAAAATTCTTCTCTTCCAATTTGGGCATCTGTAACCAGAGACATATTTTGCGAATGTGAAAAACTTAAATACATATATTTAGTGTATTATATACTTAAAAGGATTTGTTTGCATATACAAATGTGTAAATACGCAGCTCAAGTATGCTTTCATAATATTTACACAAGTGCTTAAAAGTTCAATAGCAGTTGAGGTAATTAATGAGATAATTTCACATGTACACGAATGCGTATAAATCTATATTTTGCAATAAGCCAATTTTCCAATATTATATGTATATGTCCTATATACATTTTATAAACATGTATACTCATATATATATAAGCGCATACATATCCTGTAAAAGAGCTGTTTAGCTCTGAACTGGTGCACTTCAAGTGCATTCGGAACCAATACTAGTTTGCCTCCAGCAAAAGTAAAAGTAAAACTAAAAGTAAAGGTTGAGAGTAACACGAAATGAAAAAGCAAAAGTAAAAATAAAGTAAAAAGTTAAAGTAAAAGTGAAAGTAACAGCACAAGAAAAAGAGAAATAAAATAATAGTAAAACTAAAAGTAAAATAAAAAGTAAGAGAAAAAGTAAAAGTAAACATAAAAATTAAAATAAAAGTAGAAGCAAAAGTAAAAGTGAAAGTTGAAGTTGAAGTAAAGCTAAAAGTAAAAGTAGAAGCAAAAGTAAAACTAAAAAATGTAAGAGAAAAAGTAAAAGTAAACGTAAAAATAAAAGTAAAAGTAGAAGCAAAAGTAAAAGCAAAAGAAATAGTAAAATAAAAATAATAGTAAACGTAGTAGCAAAATAAATAGTAAAATTAATGAAAAAGCAAAAGTTGAAAAGTAAATGCAAAGCAAAATGGAAGTAGAAGTCACAGCAAAAGAAATAATAAAATTAAAAAAAGTAAAAGTAAAAGTAGAAGCAATAGTAAAACTAAAAGTAGAAGTAAATGTAGAAATAAAATTAGAAGACACAGTTAAAGAAAAGAAAAGTAAAAGTAAAAATAAAAGAAGAAGTGAATGTAAATGTGAAAGTAAAAGAATATATAATATGTGAGGGGTAGAACGTGAAGTAGAAATGGAAAAATTATGAGTAGGGCTCAATCAAAAGTGGAACGGTAGCAAGAAAATAATGGTTGAGAGGGAGGGAAGGGAGGAATATAGATAAAAGAAGGTATCATGAAAAGTTTCTAAAATATTAACTTGGCCAAAGAGATATGTATTGTATTTCTAACAAATCGCACTATGAATTGGATTTTTTGGAACAGTTCCACTTTCCGGAAATAAAAATGTCTTATATAATAATCAGTGAATAAAATAACCCTCAAAATATATTAAGATATATGAATGATCTCAATGATTTTTCAGACAGTATTGTGTGCCATGGAGCTTTTATCTGATAAATTGAGAAAAATATGACAAAAAACCCTTTTTTTAAAAATCGGTTCAGAAAATGTCTAATGGGAGATCAAAATATACCCGCTCACCAAATTTCATCAACATATCTAAAAATTTAGGGACTAGTTTGCGTTCAAAGCAGACAGACGGACATGGCTAAATCAACTCAGATCGTCGTCTTGATCATTTGGGTAAGCTTTTTGGTGGGTCTATCTCTTCTCCCTTAAGGATTTTCAATTTCGAGACTCGTGAAAAACTCAATATACCATTTTTTTCATGAAAGGTATAAAAACGAAAAAATTTGAAAATTCCAAACAATTTTACGAAAATTTTGAACTTTTTATTTAGTTTTCTAGATTTTTCGAATAGGCAGTTTTGTAGCCCAATCACTTTAAGTCTGACAACGTAAAAGTTATAGGTCTCTTAAAATTGGTTTTTGACATTTTTTTCCAAAAAACGGAAACAATTTTCACATTTCATTTGGAAATAAATTTTAAAACAAACTTTAGACAAAAATTTCAAGACGCAAATTTTGTGAGACCTTTAACCTAATGAGGAACCTATTATTTTGCTTAATTATGTACGTCTCCAAAACGTGCTGGCTATTAAAAAAAACTTCTTCGAAAAATAAGCTCTTAAAAGGTTCTACATTGAAAAAAACTTGTAAAATCAAGGGAAGAATAAGTCAATTCCACCGAGATTTTTGTCAATTTTTATCCATCGCAAATAGCTGTGCATGTTGTTGATTTTGAATTAACCATTTTAACAGTGTAATCAGCAAAAAAAAAAGTTTTAAAAAAATTTTATATTAGGAACTTTTAACAAATTTATTGACGTTGCTTTTTCCAGGCCTTGATCCAAGATTTTTCAGTGTGGTAGGCACAGCACGCTACCATCACACTATGGTGATCGCCTAGCTCTGCTCTGCTAAAAAAACAATTAATAATGTCATCCTAAGAATACCAATTAAGACTGTTAAAATAAGAGATTTATATCAACATTAGAATAACAGTGGCTGTTGAAATGGCAGATATTTCTGTGGCACCAATGTCATAAGTTCAAAGTGGTGAGCACAGGTTTCTCTTTAGAATAAGCTGATGCATTTGATAATATTGTCAGTTCAAAAAAAATTTTTTTTTTTTTTTCAATTAAATAAATAAAAAAAATGTGGTCTTTAGCTTTAACATTAAAGTACGTGTATTTAGAATATGATATGAAAAAGGTTAAATTAAAAACTCAAGCGCATGCGTCGGCTTTTCTTTACCATTTCATCTAAAATTTCATCAACGGTAACAATTTCATCACGTGGATGCTTAGTGATGCCCAGCCATTCAATCGATTTTCACTCATCGTGCTTCTAAATTAGTTTTTAATCAGCCTAAAAGTTGAAAAAGATCTCTCGTTCGTTGCCGTTGTTACTGGAAGCGTACACAAGATTTTCAACAACATGCGAACATTAGGAAAAGCCACAGAATCGCATTCCTGTAATATTAATCATAGATAAATTGATGACAAAAAAAACCGAAGTACCTCCTTCAGGAATAAGTACAATACATGCTTTTTGAGCCTATGCATGAGATCTAACGTAAACGTATATAAAATTCAAAAGAAAGAAACTGATCGAATAGAAAAAAATTTAATTTAAAAAAGTCATATCTACACGGAAAAAACACTAATGTGTTTTTTACATTTTAAAATGTGAAAAACACATTCTTTTTTCATTTATCAAATAATTTAAATTTTACATTTTTGAAATGTGTTTTTGATATGAAAAAAAAGTAGATATTACATTATAATAATGTGTTTTCCACATGGAAAATAATGTCAAATTTGCATTATATTTCAAAATAGGAAATGTATACTTCGAAAAAATGCTGTAAATTTAACATTATTTAAATGTGGAGAATAAAATGAAAGCACGAGAATTGGTATCGTTTAGTTCGGAAAATAAACAGAACCATAAGCAATGTTTATATGTAGCTTGTCGCCGTGACGTAAGGGCAGAAGAATTATGCAAATAATCAGACGCATGTAGTTATCATATTTGCCTTTTCGTTCCGATGAATGTAATCGCGGTTGAGGCAAACGAGCAAACGCCTGAATTGATTATATTCACGCATGCAATAAGTTGGTTGATTTTAAATCAATGTCGATTATGTTCGTTTAAGCAAGTTGGATCATTGAACACGATCATGTTGCCGTTGTTGCCGAACGTTGTTGTGTTCGATTTTTGCTGTTCTCTGATGTGTATATAGATGGTCGTTAGGCAAATTTACAAGGAAACTTCTTTATGAAATTATAGTAAAAGTTAACATGTACATTGGTATATTTAATAAATTGCAGAATCATTATGAAACAGAATATGATTAAAATATATAGGTGTTCACTTCGTACACACATATGCTTTCATATTAAAAATATAATATCACCAACAAAGTAAATAAGTAGCAGAATTATAAAGAAATTTATTAACATAGACATAAAACATCAAATATTTGAATTGTAATGACCTAAAAAATCAAATAATCCGGAGGCAAGGGGGGGGGGGGGGGGGGGGGGGTTTAAACCCCCAAAACCCCCCGTCGCTACGCCCCTGTCGTACGGTAGGGAATAGAAGAATAGTACGCTATTTTCAGACCACCATAATGCGACACATTTTGCCGAAAAACTGGCAATCCAAAACCTACAAACTTGACTTGTTGATTCGTAACATGAACGAAACCAGTTATATTCTGTTTAATTTCTCTTTTTACTGCACGAATTTCCTATGGCTGTGAATAAAAATATATATGCAAACACTTGCTGTAGGTGAAAAACTAACTTTGCATTAATTATTTTATGTCAGCATGCCTTAAAATACAAATAATTATGCCAACTAATGGAATGTTTGTAATAATAACAAAATATTGCATTGAATGTGTTTTTATGCAGCTATGGCAGTATATTTATTTGTTTTTCTGCAGCTTTAACTTTTCAAATTCTACGCACCAATAAAAACATAAATACAAGCACAAAATTTACTATCAAATATTACCGTTTTGATTACAGTTTTACAACTTGATGGTATATGCAAATTATTGGATGTCATTTAATTAAATATTTAATGGGAATGCATTCTGAATTAGATTTTTTTATGCATGCGAAATGAATGTAAACGATTAAGCCAATGTCAAATACAGAATAGTTGAGGTTATATATGGCGGATTCATTTTCCGAGAAAGCAGCATATAGGCAGCAAATTTTCGTGCTATCGAAAGCATCTTTAAATCGACGATGTAGTGATGTGTGGTATTTCTTTTCACCATCTTTTTTCAATTTGTTTCAAAGCGAAAATGTGCTCCGTGGCAGGTTTACTGGGCGTGAAGGACCAATAAAATGGAATACTGATTCCGCGGTAGTTAACGCGAATCGGGATCGGCATCTTCCCTGGGTGCTTCCTTGCTAACTTCGGCCAAGAGGGCAGATAGTATTTCCTCCATAATGTATTCAAGCTCTAAACATAGGTAACTATGTCACCATTTTCTATGGCAATTCACCCCATGATTGAAATGCTATTATGTTAGCTATAAGCTCAAAATCCTCACATCCAAGTCTTTCTGCATCTACATGTTTATTTTAGAAAAGATGTCTGGCAGCCTAATCCAACTTACGACTGCATTTACACACTCCTCTCGTTGCTTTCGAACTCAATGCGGTCTGAAAACGGCGTCCTGTTTTGGCATTCCTTACCATACGATATGCTGCAATTCTAATATTTTTCTTGCAGTCAGGCTCGGAATGGGAATAGGGATCGACCTCTTTAAAAAAATGTAATTTATAGTGCGATTTGCTCGAAATTCCTCTTCAAAGAGAACCCCTGGCCAAGGTGATATTTGAGAAACTTTTCTTTTCTGAAAGTGGACTAGAGCCCGACCTATTGCACTAAAGCTTCGCAGCTGGGTTGTAAGTTTTAGTTGCATATGTGAATCCATGAGGATTTTAATGAGGGGCGGCGGTTAACAAGATCTCTAGGGAAAGGGAGAGTTATACTAAAAGCTAGGAGCGGAAAAGATAAGAGTGGGAACTGGAAGAATATCCAAAACTTAATTTGGAGAAGCTACATTAAAAATATGTCTCTGTTTAGTGGGAGAGTATGTACAACACAGGGAGGAATATTATGATTCAGGAGAATAACTCAAATACCCGTCTAAGTATCTCTTATATTATATATAAAAATTTGCGATTCTAAAAATTGTAACTACGTTAATTTCATATTGAATTTGGCTGGTCAGGTGAAGCATTTATTCAATATTAGAGGAAAATGAGGGGAGAGAGGTATATGGAGTGAAAGAGTAGCAGTGGAAGTGGGACTAGGAGTAGGTGCGCGAATAGCAATAGTAGTGTCAGAAGGAGTGGAAGTGGGAGTGGAGGTGGGAGTTAGAGTTGTAGTTGGAGTAAAATGGGTTTGGATGTGGGTAAATTTAATATGGGATGGACAAAATTAGAAGAAAATTTAAAGATAATGTAGAAGGGAATGGGCTAAAGGAAAGGAAAATAAATGCTTTTATTTTATTTTCCCAGACCCTTTAAATACAGGATACAGAATTGAACGGCGGAATTGTGTTACTTTTTTTTTGACCTAGTGAAGTGTACAGAATGTTGTTGTTGTGTTAGCAGTGCTAAAACCACTCACAAATTCTCATCATAGTCCGCTAACGGAAATCCAAGGAAACTGGCAATCGGGGCGAACCATAGGCAGTTGAAAAGATGGTTGGTATCACATGTGGACACATCACAGGCAGGACGTACATTACGTATGTCGTGGTTGATTCTGGGCAATTAAAAGTTTAACCTGTTACAGTGTCCTGAAGGAAGTTGGGCCAGGGTGAAACGTGTATCGGTTGGTAGTGCGCTTTTTTCTTCTGCAAGTGTTCTAGCAAAGGTGTTTACCGATTCTGTATGGATTTTGCCTATGGCCTCTTCATGCTTGTTGCTGCGTTGGCAGGTGTCGAATCTCATCATTATGGATATGTTCGCTTAACCCTCTTCTAGACAGGGCTAGATCAAGCAGTTATTTACTAGGCTGTCCCGCTTTGTAACAATTCAGTAAAACTGCCTTTCAGCATTTCGTTATGCTCTTTAATGTTGAGCTCTTTGGCCTCACTATGTCGGTGTTGTTCAGGGGTCATAAGGAGACAGCCAATGGCAGTTCTGAATGCAGAACTTTTAAGTGCCTACAGCGTTTTTCAGTATGTGGTTTTAAAAGACCAAGCGACGAAACTGATGACGCGTAGCACATGAGGCACCGGCCAATTGCTTTGTACGTGCTTAGCAACGTTTTTTTATCTTTTCCCCAAGTGCTGCCAGCAAGCGACTTGAGAATTTTGTTGCAGCTTTGGACTTTAGATACAATTCCGGTGGCATGAGCCTTGACGGTGAGAGTATTATCGAACGTTACCCCTAAGACCTTTGGGTGACTGGCGGTCGGTAGCATAACACCATTAAAGTGAATGTCCAATATTTGCGTCATCTGTTCCTTCCACGTCGTAAAAAGAGTGGCCGTGGATTTTGTCGGTTATATTGCCAGATTGCGCGAGGTGATGAAACTAGAAAGGCTGGGGAGATAGTTGTTTATTTTAAAAAATAAATTCATCTATCGGAGTCCCGTTGCCATTATCGTGCAGTCGTCGGCATAGGAAAAGATTGTAACTTCTTCTGGTGGGGAAGGGCGCTTTGATATTTAGAAATTAAACATTATCGTACGATGAAACGTTTTATAAAAGTCTGCCTTTATACCTTAGGATGGGACGATTTGGACAAAATGGAACAAATTTCGTTTAGAGTAACTAAATCGTCATCCGATATTTAAAATAGATATGCTATTCCTTTTGTCTTGAAGAACTCGGTAATCCCTGCTAATGCCCTTTTGAGCTCCGAAGTATTCTGCACGTATTTGGTTAAGAAATACCGAATAGTATCAAATGAAAGTAACAGAAGTTAAGGAAAATTTCATCGAGGTTTTATACAACTTGGCATATTATTTAAAAATTTTCAAGTGGCTAAATATTTTGTTCTTCTTGTTTGCTTCATTAAGGAAACGATATCTAATATATAAAATTCTTCTGTCAGGGTGTTAGAGGCTTAACTCCTCCGAAACGGGTGAACCGATTCTCATCAAATTTTGTGAGCATATTGGTTAGGTCTGAGAATCGGCCAACGTCTACCTTTTTTTCGCTACGTGCCTAGGGTCTTAATATCAAAACGTGGATCCCTGTACCCCTAGAATGTGTTTATACAATATAGATATCAAATGAAAGCTGTTTATGAGTGCTATAGTACAGGATAATTTTCATGCAACTGGGAGGCTAGCGTCTCGTGATATAGCCCAAAATGTGGACCCGCGTACCCCTAGAATGTGTTTATACAATATGGATGTCAAATGAAAACTGTTGATGAGTGCTATAGTACAGGATAATTTTCATACAACTGGGAGGCTAGGGTTTCGAGATATAGCCCAAAATATGGACCCGGATACACCTAGAATGTGTTTTTATATTATGGGTATCAAACGGAAGCTGTTGATGTGTGCTATAACACAGAGTAAGTTTTACACCGCTGAGTGACTAGGCTCTCGAGATATATGCCAAAACATGGACACGGATACCCTAGAATGTGTGTGTATTATGGATATCAAATGAAAGCTGTTGCTGAGAGCTCTATATTTCATTGTGATATTCGATTTAGTTGCATCAACCTGGCAAAACTGATAAATATGCATGCGAAGCCGAAATAAAGGAAAGAATTAATAATACCCACATACCTATTTACATACGTCCTATTCAATTTGCCTGAAATTTCGTATATAAATTTGCCTATATTAGTATTTGCGATGTTTTTTTCCGGGAAGTATACCAGAGACGGACTGGGACTGGGATTAGGACTAGGACTGGGACTGAGACCGAGACTCGAAATGGGACTGGAACAAAATACATACCACCCTTTGGGACTGGCAATAAGAGGTGAAGAAGAAGGAGAAAAACTTGAGAGAAGAGAAAAGAGAGAAGGAGACTGAAAAAGAGATAGAATGAGACGAAGATGGAGATGAAGCAAAAAGACGGAGGGAGGAGTGAATAAAAAGATTAGGAAAAAGTGTAGAGAGAGTAAGGCGAAAAAAGTTTATTAAAATGTATGCAGATAGGCCAAATTTAGGGCAGAACAACGTCTGCTGGTTCTGCTAGTTGTATATATTCATGAATAAATTCGAACTACTTTACACCAAATTGTATTTGTGTGTATATTGAACTGCATCTGGTTGGCTTGTAAGCAAATAAATAAATAAAAGAATAAATAAAAACAAAACAATAATTAAATTGTGCAATGAATCCTTAAGCCAAGAAATGGAATTTATTTGTTTACTTCCTAAGTATATGAACTTACTACAATATGACACAGATAAAAGTAAACTTCTATACTTGCAAAACATATTTATGTACATGGCGTCGACGAGAGGAAAGAAACAAATTCTGTGAAGCAGTTTGCACACAATTACCAAAATACAAATAATTTTACCTTGTACAGACAAATTCAAGAGTCGCAAATACTGAAAATGTAGATATTGCAAAGGAGAAGTCATCGAAGCATTAAATGCAAATTGTAAATTACAAAACCTTACCTACTGGCAAAAAATGCCGCACTATTAAAGAGAAAATCGCTACAACTATAACAAAACACTTCTTCAAGCACTTGGAACTAATGAATGAATGAACCAACGAACAAATGAATGGCGACGGATGATAACAATCGTGCCGAAAAAAAAACAATACTTGTTTCAATTGTGTACAGTTACAGACAAAAAAATAGCGCTGAGCTGAGAAACTATAACAATAAGGGCGTGAATAGGAAGATTAACAGAGGAATTATGATTATTGGGCGGGGATAATCTGGAAACTAGTTAGATGCTTCATAGCCTTAAAAGAAATTATACTGCCCACCTATAAAGCGATGTGGAATTAGATAAACGATTCCCCATTATACAACAGTTTCACAAAGTCTGCTGCTGATCGCTGATTGGCGGAGAGTTACAGCGATTGCAATTACATCACTTCCACCTTATTGTAAGACCATAACATAGGATGCATCCAAGGACGACTCTGTCGCATCTTCGCTGGGAGACGCCTGACGGACAACCACTAGTACCAATGTGATGGAAGACATGGGTAAATAGACAATGCCCTGCCTTCGTGACGCTTGCAATGTCTCTTTGCCACGGAGAGTAACGTGGAGGGGTAATAAGCAAGTATACTGCAAAGCTAAAGTCTTAAATGACATATATTTTCCTCAGGTGACCCTAGGTGTACTTTGGATTGTTTGGTTGACTGCTGTGCAGCCGAGCGGCGAGACCGGGCTCAAGTACCGCTCTAGGCGTCATTTGGATACACTTTTTCCAAGAACTATTAGTTATCATATCTATTAATTCACTGCACAATGAGCTTTTTACTTGAACCATTTGGGTAGTGTAATAAACTTGTTGATGTGATTCGTGGAGCACTTTGATAACTCTCTTAGATCGGACAGCACGAAACCACCTAGAGTTCGGTACCTGATATTTTCCTGGGCTGGACATTCGCAGATGAAATAATGGCCGCTTTCTTAAAAAATTCTTGGTTGCAACCCATGTTCATGTCGTTGAAAGGGATTCCCATTCTTTTTGCGGGCGGGCCAAGTGGATATTGTCCTGTATTTGTGGCTGTAGCGGTTTTCCTGAAATTTTATTGATGCAAGCGGTTGATGCACCACGACTGCCTCAATGAGCCCCACGACGCTCCGGCCTTTGGCTGTTAATCCGCCTTTTAATTGCCGTCTATATTCCTGTGACCTAGTATCCGTGGGAGATTAATGGTCGCTGGATTTGCTGCATTGCTCAGCACTTTCTTGCAGTTATCGGCGGTCTTGAAAGACGTAAGTGGTGAATCTAATCAAATTAACTTCGCTTGGCTACCCCAGTGGGTTAGGGGGCTTAGAATATACTATCGGTAGGTATGCCTGTCGTAAGAGGCGACTAAAATACCAAATTTCCAACGCAATTGTCAACCTCACCTACCCGTGGCGAGTCCTGTTTCATTAACAGCCGAGCATCTAGGAGTCGGAGGGCGGTATGGCCTAGAAGGTTTCATGTGGTCATACCAAATCCTTCCCGAGATAGTCGGGCTATTACTTTTATGGTGCTTGGTACCGGAACGTACCGGATCTGCATCCGGCAAAGGACCATCAACATCGATAACACTCCCCAAGGCCTTCGGGGAGTATCCTTATTGCTACGACAACAACAACAGCTTCGCTTGGCTGTCTAATAATGTGCATAGCTATCTATCGTTTACAGAGTTCTCCAACAGGATGCAACAGGCCTTTGCTATTCCTATGTACTCTGCATGAAAGATACTAGCTTAGTTTGAGATATGGAGGAAGAGTGCAACTTCTAGCTGTTCGGAGAAGAAGCATGCTCGTATAAGTTCCCGTCAAAGTTCAATGTAGGCGAAATATTATCTGTTGTCGAATCTATATCAGGTAGCTTTCTTAGGATACCGCTGTATCCATACTGCTTCTCGTTCTAGCATCTAGACTCCCTGAGTCTGACATCAGAGGTACTAGCTGTAAAGCAGCTGGATTAGAATAAGATTTAACGATCTGTTGTACACGATTTAAGCACTGCTGTTGCCCCTGCACAAGCTGCCCGTTGTAATTTGTCTAGTTGTTTATGTTGTTTTCTTGTCCAGGGCTGGCCACCACACTATCGCTACAGACGATAGGATGGGCCTTATAACTGATGTGTAAAGTCACATCGTAAATTTTGGTCTAGTACCTGCTATAGGTCTATCAAAATTTGCATTGGTTTTCAACCAATTTTTTTCCGAAGGGGACTTCCGTAACAAAGAAAATTTGAAAGGCCCTTATCAAAAATCAAAACTACTTAGTTTCTAGAGACCTATACCTTGTAATTTGTTATACTAAAAGCGATTGTGCTAGAAAACAGCAAACCCAAAAAAATTCAGAAAACTTAAAATAAAAAGTTTAAAATTTTTGTAAAACTACCTCGAATTTTCGAAGTTTTTTCAACACGTTTTTAAGTATGGATTGCATGGTTTTAGCAGACATTTTTAAATTAAATATTAAAAATGAGAAAAGAACTTAGTTGACGAAATTTGATAAAAATTACTACTGCTATTTTTCTGTTCGTTGCTGTAACTTAAAAAACTTTAAATTAAATTTTAAAATTTTTTATGATGCTTCGATTTTTGTGCTCACAGCTGTATATATATACATGGAAAAGCAAAATAAAGCAGTAGTGAGCAACATTCCTAGTTTTTTACTTGCTTGTGTTTATAAAGACATGCAAAGCTATTGGAGAGCAGTGGATCGTTAGCAGAAACATTTTTGCCTACTTAATTTGTAAACAACTTTGCTTTCTTTGGTGCTCTCCTAGAAACAACATTTGCACTACAATGCATATTAAAGAACAAAACAACAACAAAATATATCGTTGTTTCAAACGATTTCGGGTTGCAGTTGCTGCCTGGAAGCGAATCATCGTAGCAAGAAAGGCGTTGCTGTTTACATATTCACACGCGGAAGTTACGTATACGCCCCGTATAACCAACGCATCACTACATAGATCAGTGTCATTCATAGCACAAAAACCTACATTCAAGAGTACAATATAGCAAATGCCTGACAAACAATTCGCGCTGCACACACCAGTGTAACACTACACACACACAGATACATACACATGCACTACATATTGCTTTCCTTTTGTGGAACCATTATAGGTACCAAACATTTTGGTGAATGTTATCGGCCACACCACATGTTTTGTGAGTGTTTACGACAGTTTGTAAATTCGTTCGAATTTCATTTGATTCTGCTCGCATTTGGTAGCATTGTTTTGTGCGACTACAAGGATTTAGAGCAATTGTCATTGCAATGTTATAGCAAGCAAATAATTGCCGTGAAAATGTATGAAATTTTCCCAGCAATCGCCATATAAAACTGCCACTGCAATCGATGCTAATGCAGAATGGCGTCGTTAGAATTGTGTTGCTCGACTTCATTTAAGAATGGTGCCATTGCAACGCTGCATCTAAGTGCCTTCTTTTAGTACTTTTAATTACAGTCATATAATTGTTGAAATGAAGTGCCTTATTCTGTGGATTTACTGATGATTTGTGGTAATGATAAAATAGCACTTTGGTTTTATGCATTACATGTTTTATGTAAAATTTCGTGTTAAAGGGTCCCTCTACGCTACAACAGCACAAATTTATTGAGTGTATCATACTCCTAATGCATACAGCTGATTATTGATTATACCATAAGAATACACCTAGGCCTTAATATGAAAATTTTTAGCATGAAGCTTTACGGTAAAAGATTACAGTAATTCGTTAAGAAGCATATTTACCCGGCATTGGACTTAGATTGCTGAGCAAATCACACAAAGATTAAATAATAAAAGTTGAACTGACCGGTCAATAAAAACCTCACATAAACTATATGAACCCATAGTGTTACCAGAAATTGTTTGACGATCAAACGGAAAAGCCCCAATTAGGTACCGGGACTAATGTTATAGAAAAACTCCGTCCTCTCGGCAATAAATATGTAGAAATTTTCTAGGACCTTGCTTAATTGCTGCTAATTTAAATCCGGCAACTCTGCTGCCCATAGTAGCTGCACTCTTAACCTCGCGAGCTTAGGACATGAACACAGAATGTGCTGAACCGTTACTTCCTGCGGCTCGCACTTACTACATCCACTGTTACTAACTAGGCCTTACTTTTAAGCATATGACGCTAGAAGGCAGTGGACCAGTTAGTATGTCCATCGTGAGCATTAAGTCTTGTCTCTATAGAGATTATATAATCAATTACGTTTTTATAGCTCGAAGTTTTCAAATGATGGAAAATTGGGTCACTCACTACTTTATAGCACAGTGAGCCAGGAACGAAAAATCCAAATCAAGGAAGAATAAACAATGGCTGCAATATGGTGCCTAAAGAAGTAGAGGTTTCATTTCTACGTATCCACATGCCCTTTTCCATTAGAAGGAGCACCATACCCGGCTTTTTGTATAGATAAGCTATGCTTCATAAACAGTTATCTACTTCTTTTCTGCAGCTTTTTTACCTCAATTTATTCAGAATGGCGTGGATGACGTGTTGCTTCCGACTAAAGTAAAAAGATTTTGCAAGGAAAAAAATTATAGATATTTTTTACGGGAGAAAATCGGTAGTGACTACCGAAAAGAAACGGAACTCTCGACAGTAAAAAAAAAATGTATGTAACCATTTTTAATCCATTCGTCCATCTATCCGCCAGCCTTTCCCTCTGAACACTCATCGTCACATGTCCTTTTGCAATAAATCTCTCTAAAGTGAACGAAGTCGCTATATAACCACGCCCTCTTTACAAATATCGAATATTTCTTCTAAATAAAATTATTCTATGTTTTAATACCTACTGAGCTATTATCTTCAAGGTTTGTCTACGTAAAGCTTACGAAATCTGCCAAAGTTTAAATGAAATAGGCGTAGCAGCGCGTACTTATTAAAAAAGGTTATCGTAAGGTTTAGGTAGCAATATCTTCAGACTTATTTGGGATCAAGTGACGAAATTTGGCGCGCATCTTCTCTTATCAAAGAGGACCTGCTTTAAGAAAATCAAAATCGGTAGCGACACTCGAAAACGATTAAAGATATAGTATTGAAATTCGGTATGCATCTTCGTTGTCCCATGGAGAGTTGTCCTAGATAAAATGTGACGAAAATTGGTGGAAAATCGCGCCAATTTTCTAATAAATGAATGTAAAAAACTTATGGGGATGAGGCTTCTGACGTAAGGCTTACTTTCAATGTTTTTTCTTTAGAGGCTACCGATTTTTAAGGTTGACCCAAATCGGTGGAGATAACCGAATAAAGGGAAGTGCCTAATGTTATTGAGCAAAGCGGCATAGAAAAAAGGTTATGCTGACTTCTCTCTGACCGGTTCAACCTAACAGACAATTACTTGCTGCACCTCCTCAAGCCCTTTAATGATATCCGGTCGCATATAACTCAGCTATTTAACATGATCAATAAAATAAAATGAGAAAAAGTATTAAAATAACCCAAAATAAGTCCAAAATTATTTCGAAATAGTGGGGAGATAATCCTGAAATGACGCTGAAAAGATCTTGAAATAGTACCAAAATTAGCTCGAAACATTGCAGAACAGAGTCGTAAACCGAGATTATTTTGAGGTAGTTCCCAATAGATACCAAAAACTTGTCCAAAACGGTCCCCAAAGTATCCGAAGACAATCCTAAAAAATATCCAATGGCCAGGAGATAGCGCCAAAATAATCGGTACCGAAACAAAAGTGAATCGAAAAAACTATAGATTGCGCAGAATTGGTTCTGGAAATGATTCCTGAAATATGATTTCAAAGAAGTTCGTAAGGTTTCTAAGTGAATCAGAAAAAGTTCCCAAAATATTCTGCGGAAGGGAGAATAAAATCTGAGAAATAATTTTAAAGGGGTTAGTATCTAAAAAACATGCTTACATGCTTGATGAGCTATCAATTTGAAAAAATGAATTCATCGATTCTTTCAAGAAGGGTATTCTCCCTGTCTAGAATCCATAGAAAACGTAGAAAGTTTCACATTTTACTGTCAAAAGTTTTCTACACGCAACAAAAAAAAAAAAACATTTGTGAAAAAGTTTCTACGGTTTCTGCATATATTTTCTCTACTCAAACCCATATATATTTGAATTTAAAATTTATAATTTTGACTAATTTTTTAAAAACTGAAATTAAAAAATTCAAGAAAAAATGTTTCATGCAGAAAATATGCATTTAATATTTCATCTTCGCCGCTAATTACATTTTTAAATCTACACTTTCTTCCGATACCAGACTGCGAGAATTGCCCTAATATAAATCTTATTTTGAGGAAATTGTTGAAAATGCTTTAAAAATAATAAATATTGCAACGAGTTTTCATACAAGAGTATTCACAATTTTCATTTCTCGCAATTAATGAAATAGAAATTTATTTATCATAAGTTTGTGTATTTAGTGAAAAAGATAAATATAAAGGGTATTCTCTCAGTATAGAAAACATAGGAAGCTTTCCATTTTATTGACAAGAGTTTTCTACACGCAACAACAAAATACATACGAGAAACAAGTATGTTGAAACTGCATTTTTAGTTAGAAAAACATAAACTTCATATGCGCATCAGTTTTCTAAACATGTTTAATACGTAAATTTTACATTTACCCTGAAAAAAAGGCGATTAGTCTAGGATGAGTCTGGACTGATCCGCAAAGGAATATGCGACTAATGCCAGTTTTGATCTTTTTGTATACGTTGAACTATTCCCTTTTGTTTGAGCATGTCCTATGAAGGGACTAATTGTACCCATTTATACTGTAACGGGAACGATAGGACCAATCTCTTTTTATACCCAACTAGCAGACCAGGCAGACGTTGTTCTGCCCTAAATTTGGCCTATCTGCATACATTTTAATAAGCTTTTTCCGTCTAACTCTGCCCTACCCCTCTACACTTTTTCCTAATTTTTTTATTTACTCCTCCCTCCGTCTTTTTCGCTTCATCTCCATCTTCGTCTCATTCTATCTCTTTCTCAGTCTCCTTCTCTCTTTTCTCTTCTCTCAAGTTTTTCTCCTTCTTTTCGTCTCTTATTGCCAGTCCCAGAGGGTGGTATGTATTTTGTTCCACTCTCACTCCGAGTCGCAGTCTCAGTCCCAGTCCTAGTCCTAATCCCAGTCACAGTCCGTCTCTGGTATACTTCCCGGAAAACAGCATCGTAAATATTAATATAGGCAAATTTATATACGAAATTTCAGGCAAACCGAATAGGACGTATGTAAATAGGTATGTGGGTATTATTAATTCTTGCCTTTATTTCGGCTTCGCATGCATATTTATCAGTTTTGCCAGGTTGATGCGACTAAATCGAATATCACAATGAACTTTAGAGCTCTCAGCAACAGCTTTCATTTGATATCCATAATACACACACATTCTAGGGGTATCCGGGTCCATGTTTTGGCCTATATCCCGAGACCCTAGTCACTCAGCGGTGTAAAACTTACTCTGTATTATAGCGCACATCAACAGCATCAATTTGATACCCATAATATAAAAACACATTCTAGGTGTATCCGGGTCCATGTTTTGGCCTATATCTCGAGACCGTAGTCACCCAGCGGTGTAAAGCTTACTCTGTACTAAAGCATACATCAACAGCTTCCATTTGATACTCATAATGTAAAAACACATTCTAGGGGTACCCGGGTCCACGTTTTGGGCTATATCTCGAGACCCTAGCCTCCCAGTTGTATGAAAATTATCCTGTACTATAGCACTCATCAACAGCTTTCAGTTGATATCCATATTGTATAAACACATTCTAGTGGTACCCGGGTCCATGTTTTGGCCTATATCTCGAGACCCTAGGCACCCAGGTGTATGAAAATTATTCTGTCCTATAGCACTCATCAACAGTTTTCATTTGATATCCATATTGTATACACACATTCTAGGGGTACCCGGGTCCACGTTTTGGGCTATATCTCGAGACCCTAGCCTCCCAGTTGTATGAAAATTATCCTGTACTATAGCACTCATCAACAGCTTTCATTTGAGATCCATATTGCATAAACACATTCTAGGGGTACCCGGGTCCACGTTTTGGCCTATACCTCGAGACCCTAGGCACCCAGGTGTATGAAAATTATTCTGTACTATAGCACTCATCAACAGCTTTCATTTGATATCCATATTGTATAAACACATTCTAGGGGTACCCGGGTCAACGTTTTGATCTCCAGACCCTATGCTCGTAGCGAGAAAAAAGGTGAACGTTGGCCGATTCTCAGACCTACCCAATATGCTCACAAAATTTGATGAGAAGCGGTTCAGCCGTTTCGGAGGAGTTAAGCCTCTAACACCGTGACAGAAGAATTTTATATACCTATCGAATTTTTTCTAAAAAAAAATTATAACTCAAGAATGGCTAAACCGATTTGGGATTTCAAAATCAATTAATCATCATCTCTCCTTCCTGTATCATTCCTAAAAATGTCATGGCAATCTTTCTATCCGTTCTCGAGTTATGGAGTGACAATCAAAATGTAAACTTTTTTTTATATATATAGATGGGAACGAATGAAGTTTGAATCTCTTTTCGCATCAAAACCTGTTAGATTTGTATGATACGAGGTTATGTACATTCTAAATGAAATATTAAAACTAGGAAAAAAATTTTAGATACATCTATGTAAATAAAGTACTAAGTCACCAACTCATTCCAAGGGATATGGGCGACGACAATGGAACATATGGACCAAGTCATTTATGTTCGGTATTGGGCTCCACATTTTTCTTAAATTAATCGAATTAATCACCTATCATCTTTTTATATTTAATCACTTCTTTGCCGCTTTTATTTATGTTCCTTAAAATGGGCTACATATATTTCAACCTAACTAAACCCAACTGTACCCAAAAGTGACTAGAGGGGATCAGTTATGTCCCAATGTATACAAAAGAGATCAATCGGAGACCGCTCTCTTTAGGGATTAGTCGCACTTTTTTTTTTGCAGGGTAATATTTAACTTTTCGTGCTAAATGGAGGATCAGATCAATTGGTGCGTTCCCTGAATGTTGAATATTTTTTATAGAATACGTGGACTATTTTCTACGTTTACTGCGCTTCCTAGACTGAGAAAATTACCCTACTGAAGAGTTTTTCTGAACCCTGTGACAATATTTTTCAAAAGGCTAATTTAAAATTTCTTCAATACGAAGAGCTCACAACTTTATTATACTCAGTTGAGCAGAGCTCACAGAGTATATTAACTTTGATTGGATAACGGTTGGTTGTACAGGTATCAAGGAATCGAGATAGATATAGACTTCCATATATCAAAATCATCAGAGTCGAAAAAAATTCGATTGCGCCATGTCCGTCCGTCCGTCTGTCCGTTAACACGATAACTTGAGTAAATTTTGAGGTATCTTGATGAAATTTGGTATGTAGGTTCCTGGGCACTCATCTCAGATCGCTATTTAAAATGGACGATATCGGACAATAAACACGCCCACTTTTTCGATATCGAAAATTGCGAAAAATTGAAAAAGTGAGATAATTCATTTCCAAATACGGATTAAGCCATGAAACTTGGTAGGTGAGTTGAACATATGATGCAGAATATAAAATAAGTAAAATTTTGGACAATGGGCGTGGCACCGCCCACTTTTAAAAGAAGGTAATTTAGAAGTTTTGCAAGCTGTAATTTGGCAGTCGTTGAAGATATCATGATGAAATTGGCAGCAACGTTACTCTTATTACTATATGTCTGCTTAATAAAAATTAGTAAAATCGGAGAACGACCACGCCCACTTTAAAAAACATTTTTTTTTTTTTAAATTCAAATTTTAAAAGAAAAGTTAATATCTTTACATAAGTAAATTATGTCAACATTCAACTCCAGTAATGATATGTTGCAATAAAATACAAAAATAAAAGAAGATTTCAAAATGGGCGTGGCTCC
Source organism: Eurosta solidaginis (assembly GCF_040869045.1). Classification (NCBI taxonomy): domain Eukaryota; kingdom Metazoa; phylum Arthropoda; class Insecta; order Diptera; family Tephritidae; genus Eurosta; species Eurosta solidaginis. The sequence continues at coordinate 200,532,177 of NC_090323.1, read as the reverse complement.
GCCCTTTTTTATTTAATTTGTCTAGGATACTTTTAATGCAATAAGTAGAACAAAAATTTACCAATCCTTGTGAAATTTGGTAGAGGCTTAGATTCTAGGACGATAACTGTTTTCTGTGAAAAAGGGCGAAATCGGCCACCCCAGTTTTTATACACAGTTGACCGTCTGTCCTTCCGCTCGGCCGTTAACACGATAACTTGAGCAAAAATCGATATATCTTTACTAAACTTAGTTCACGTACTTATCTGAAGTCACTTTGTATTGGTGTAAAAAATGGCCTAAATCCGACTATGACCACGCCCACTTTTTCGATATCGAAAATTACGAAAAATTAAAAAAATGCCATAATTATATACCAAATACGAAAAAAGGGATGAAATATGGTAATTGTATTGGTCTATTGACGCAAAATATAACTTTAGAAAAAAACTTGGTAAAATGGGCGTGACATCTACCATATTAAGTAGAATGAAATGAAAAAGTTCTGCAGGGCGAAATAAAAACCCTTGAAATCTAGGCAGGAATACTGTTCGTGGTATTATATATATAAATAAATTAGCGGTACCCGACAGATGATGTTCTGGATCACCCTGATCCTTCGATATCTCGAAAACGTCTTCACATATACAACTAAGGGCCACTCCCTTTTAAATCCCTCATTAATACCTTTAATTTGATACCCATATCTTACAAACACATTCTAGAGTCACCCCTGGTCCACCTTTATGGCGATATCCCGAAAAGGCGTCCACCCATAGAACTAAGGCCCACTCCCTTTTAAAACACTTATTAACACCTTTCGTTTGATACTCATATGGTACAAACAAATTCTAGAGTCACCCCTGGTCCATCTTTATAGCGATATCTCGAAAAGGCGTCCATCTATAGAACTTAGGCCCACGCCCTTTTAAAATACTCATTACTACCCTGCATTTGATACTCATATCGTACAAAATAAATTCTAGAGTCACCCCTGGTCCACCTTTATGGCGATATCTCGAAAAGGCGTCCACCTATAGAACTTAGGCCCACTCCCTTTTAAAATTATCATTAACACATTTCATTTGATACCCATATCGTACAAACAAATTCTAGAGTCAGGCCTGGTCCACCTTTATGGCGATATCCCTAAATGGCGTCCATCTATAGAACTATGGCCCACTTCCTCTTAAAATACTTTTTAATACCTTCCATTTGATACGCATGTCATACAAACACATTCCAGGGTTTCCCTCGGTTCATTTTCCTACATGGTTATTTTCCCTTATGTTGTCACCACAGCTCTCAACTGAGTATGTAATGTTCGGTTACACCCGAACTTAGCCTTCCTTACTTGTTTTTCATATAGAAAAAACTATAAAACACCCTTTGGAAAAAAATTATCAAAAATCTATGCGAATTATGAGAGACCTATAAATAGTACTTTGTAAGACTTAAATTGATTGAGCTATAAAACTGCAAAAAATTCTGAAAATTCTAAATTAAAAGTTTGCAATTTTTGTAAAATTTTCCCGAATTTTCGAATTTTTTTTTAAAAACCTTTTTCAAGAATAGTTTGCATAGTTTCAATTACGAAATTCCTGACAGTTTGTTTTTTAGATTATCGAAAATAGAAAAGAGGAAGAGTTTAATTGACGAAATTTCATCAAAATTGCCACAGCTATTTTCGTGTTCACAACTGTATATATCCTTCAATTTACATACCGGCTTGTAATGCAAATATAATGTAACTAACGGTACATTCATAGACACATTCAACCATTGTAGTTTTTGCTAGTTAAATAAATGTTATACTTTTTAATTAAATTACTTTGACAGCAAAAACTTTTACTTTGCTAGACTTCTTACTATTTTAGTTAACGTTTGTCAACAATCTTAACAATTTTGTCAACTGTCATTTGTAATGACATTTTTATTGTATGCGCACTTTTCGTATTATTTGTATTAACATTTGTTTAACTTTTTATTTTGCTAGAAGAACTTTTATAAAGTGTACATATGTATGTTCTATTGAATTGCTGCTGAAACGTCGGATTGGCAATGCCGTTGTCGTTTCATTTAACAGTGACAAAGATTATGTCGATTTAATTTCGTAATGAGTTTACGTTGCTCCAAGCAAATAAGAGTTACACAAATAACTGACGTAAAAAGACATCTTTCATTTGATTTCATATTTGCTTATAAAAGTCAGCTACTACCTTTATTTTACACATTAAAATAATGTTTTAGATATCTTGTGAAAACTTGATGACTATTTCCAGTGTAGAGATATATTTAGGGCCAGATTTTGTATAACACCGTGACATCGAACGAAGTCACTCAGAATATCAAAAAATTCAGAAAGGCACTCACTAAAGCCAGTGATTGCTCTGATATTCCCCTCAAACTCGACTAAGCACTATGAGCGAGCGCTTTCTGCACACCACAGCGGGTTAGGGGCTTAGGATATACCCGCGGCGGGTATGCTTGTCGTAAGAGGCAACTAAAATACCGAATTATTTCAAGGGGTTGTGTAGCGCAATCCTTTCAAAGGGTTGCCAGCGCAATTTATAGCTTCTCCAACCCAATTGTCAACCTCACCTACCCGCGGCGAATCCTGTCCACTTCCGTCATCCCCGAAAAATGGAAAGTGGGTTGGTACCGCTACTACATGAACACACAAATAAATTGCGGACTGAATGTAGAACCGCACTATGGAACAGCACTCGTAGTGCTAGACTTATCAAGAACTTCCGACACAAGCAATCACAGCTCGTTATTGCGAGATTTGGAAGCGTTCACCCCTCTCCCTAGTCTAAAAAGGTGCACTGCAAATTATCTGTGTGGTCGGCAGGCATCAATGCAGTTTAGGAACATAACATCAATATATCGATGCCTCCTTACCTACCATAAGGAGTTACCATTGTGTCGTACGCCGATGACAACAGGTACCGGCCCTTTCCAATTTTCACCGACCAAATTCTTGGCGACCTTACTTTAAACAGGGATCTACCAAATGTCGTTCATATTGCACACTTCGATGAAATTACGATGCCGACTGTCCTACACCAAAAAATTATTGCTTTGCCGTTCGATCAAAACCTAAATTTTAGCGAACATTCACCAGCAATTGTGCTTTAAGTCCAAAGTCGTAACAAAATTCTTAAGTTTCTTGTCGGCAGCACTTGAGGCAAAGACTAACAAACTCCCATAACTCATTTCAAAGCAATTGGCAGGCGTATATCATGCTACGTGTCCCCAATATGGTCGCTGAACCTAAAAGAAACACACTGAAGAAAAATGCGGGCATATCTAAACGCCGTGCTTAGAACATCCACAGGATGCCTTGTTATTTCCCTAGAATATTACCTATACAGTGAGGCGATAAGACTCTTCATAAAGGAGAGAAATGAAATGCAGAACAATGAGTTTCCACTGAACACTCAGAAACCTGATCAGTAGGCTCCGCCTACTAAGAACTTTATTATCGCCGTCAGCACTATGAAGAAATTCGTCAATTATAAAGTCAGCCGTAAAAAATGGATTACCATTCCAACAATTGCGCGGTATTTCCTTATCCTCAAAGACAAATGCCCTGAGCTCGCAGTTGAGGAAGTCAACCTCCAAAGGAAGACCCGCGTCAATCTAGCTCAACTTCGATGTGGATACTGTAATTGGATAAACTCTTACTTATCCGGAATCAATCCCAACACACCCAAGGTATAACCTGCATGACCCAAAACATCTATTAAATTGAATTGTCGAGTCAACGCCTCTAACACCCTTATCTCTTTGGTCGAAGCCTTTTAAAACAGCAAGTTTCCTCGGCCTTCCGTTAGAGGACATTGATGACAATTTGAAAGTGATCGCACCTACTGAATAGGGCGAAGCAATGCAATTAAAAAATTACTATTTGCGGAGCGCTGCGTTATACATAATTTGGCCCTAAATAGAATTTCTTTTCACATAAATTTTCTACTCACCATCTGGTAATTCGTAGAGTTTCCTCGGTAACGGCGCAAAATATGTATGTAACAGCGCATCTTCAGCGCCTATTCTTTTTTCTGGATTTAATTGCAGGAAGGCATTCGCTATCGCTTCACCATCAACGATATCATAGAGTCTAGGAAAATTGTGACCTAATTTACGGGGTCGATAAAAACCTGCGAAATGAAAATAGAAACAATTTATTTAGTGAAAATTTTAAAGACTTTGCTATCATCATAAGTATACGCGAAGCAACGATTGAGGAGTTTCATTTGACAAGCTATTTACAATCATCAGAAAGAATTTCACCAAGGTTGGGACAATTGTTAAAGTCGACTATTCTTTCACCTGTTTGAATATCCCTGAGACGCTCCTAAGTCGCGCAGGATACTTTTCTTATAAGGCTTTGTTATTTTCTCCTTGTCTACTTTTAAGCTTTCAATTCAGAAAATCTTGGTTGTACATGATTCATTTTAGAGCTGTGAGTTCTTTCTGGCTAAGCTTGGTTATTTATAATCAATACCGGGAGCAAAATTTTAAGCTTGACAAATACTTGTCTGGCGTATGCCACAGATTGATAAAGAAAGGTGATTATGCGAACGGTGTGATTCTACACCTGAGTCATTCCGCCAAAAAATGGTAAAAAACAGGAAAGAAGTGAACGTGTTTTAATGCATGAAAAACGTGAATCAGTCATACAAATCTTCTAGGAATCCTCTTTTATTTGGTTTTTTAGATTTAGCAAAGATAATATAAATATTTACAGTTCTGCAGTCTGTTGAAACTCATTCACATACTATGGGATTCTAGTGCAACGTGTCCCACCCGTCCAGGCTAAAACGAACTTCTATCTTTGCTTTGTGAAATATACAAGTCACAATTTTGAAAAGCTGTTTAAAAAATTTTTTTAATTGGAAAGTGATGTCATCCACCTACATAGGCGAGTGATTTAGTAGTCCCACCCGTCACTCTTAGAAAGCGGTAATTTTTATTAAGGCGAAGACTTGCCACTTAACTTATAATGCCTATAATTTCTTACCCTGATCTCGTGTATAGCAAGCTAGACTCTCAGTCTGCACACAAATTGGATGTGGCTTTCAACCATCTTACGCGCTATGTCTTCGGGCTTACGAGATTTGTGCATATTTCTGCCTGGAGGACAAGCCGTTTGGAGTGTGAACTCTCTGAGTACGTAAAAGTTAGAAATTGCATGTTCCTCTTTCACCTTATAAAGGAGAAGTCGCCTAGTTATCTCTATGAAAAGCTAATATTTCCTAGGTCTGCTCGTTCTTATGATTTGATTGTGCCGCAATATAACTTTCTCTCATCGGCTAGACTATTTCTCATCAATGCTACGCGTTTATGGAACTCAATTCCTTCTACTATACGCAGTAGTCTGAATAAGAGCAACATTAAGACTATTTTAACCTCATATTTCAGTAATCTTGTAGCTTAACCGATTTTTGTTTGATTGATTCTTTGTTCTTTTTACCCTGAGATGTGCTTTCTAAAACCTTATGTATTTTCTTGTTATATTGTTTTACTTACAGTTTTATATATATCTCCATTTTAATTAACTTTTTCTCTAATAATATTCCTTGATATGTGTTAAAATATTTAAATTACTATTGTTGTACTAAAAAATAATTACTTTTCTTATTGTACTAATGCATTTATTAATAAATGAATGAATGAATGAATCCGTGTAGCGAGCGAACAGAATTTTGAAATTGTAATTGAAGCAAACTCCCCGATAAGCTATAAGCTTAAAATTTGGAATATAGTTCAGAACTAGTTGACAATGCAATATTAGGAAAAAAAAAATTCGATGGGGGCGCATGGATCGAAATATTTCAAAAAATTGTATTTGTGGTCCGATTTGGCTCATATTTGGAACAATTATTCCATACAGACCGCTAGAAGTGACATCAAAATACTTTGGAGTTTGAGGAGGCACAAGCATACGTGTCGCTGAGTCGAGTAAAGGCTTTCGAAGGATTCTGTATTGAGGACTTAGATTGTAACAAATTGTCAGAAAAGAGTCCTTGTAATAATGAGTCACTAAATGTACCAAATAGAATGAAAAATAATAGGCAATTAAATAAAGACTAAAAACCCGAAAAAAGAATAATAAAACAAAAAAAATTTAAGTTAAACGGTTTTATTGAAAACAATACTTACATTAAGTAATAATAATACTAAAAGCTAGAAAATAATTAGGTAGGTCCTAGGTACTAGTTATCACATTCCTCATCAATCTAGGGCGTTGATCAGGCAATTAAACAAAACGTTAGACGCGTCAAATGATGAAATTATATATTTTGCCCCCTATCCAACTTTCTGATGGTGTATCCCAAAACTGCGCTCACCCTGCACTAATTTTGATGCGTTAAGAATGTATCTTTGTTCCTGAATGGTCGACAAACTAATCTTTTTCGAATGCAATTTCGCTTTCTCTCTTATTTAAATAAATTGGTACACGTTTGCGGTGAAGTTTGTATCACTTTTGTTTTTTTTTTTGCAAACTGTGCATTCAGTGTATTTCACAAGGTAGTTGCACAGACCCATATAAATACATGTGTCACATATTGTCATCGTGTGCTAACATCTGCATATTTTCATAGGTCAGGTCACGTTGCAACAAAAACAATAAGTTACGATACTTCACATATTTAAAGCTTTCAAAAAGAATTTACTGACTCCACCTTAACTACTAACTTACCTAACTTATGCGGTTTATAACCAGGAAAATGGGTTACACCCTGCCACGTCTCCTCAGTGGGTGTGCCAAGTAATTTAAATATTTTATCAAGTTGATCATAAGTATCACGTATACCGGGGAATGTTGGCATGCCAGTGACCATTTCCACAAATATACAACCGACACCCCACATATCCAATGATGTTGAGTATTCAGTGCTGCCGAGCAGAACATCTATAAAAAGGAAGAAGATAGTACAAATAACAAGATAGTAATAATATATGTATGTATATGCATGTATTTATATTTTCAATTTCATGCACATTTAATATGTATGAATGTAGAAAGTTGTTATGACTTTCGTATGGCAAAATAAAATCTACAAACAATCAAACTTCAGCTGCAGTAGTTAAAGATTAACAAGTAAGGGAGGTTAAGTTGGGGTGTAACCGAACATTACATACTCAGTTGAGAGCTATGGTGACAACATAAGGGAAAATAACCATGTAGGAAAATGAACCGAGGGAAACCCTTGAATGTGTTTGTATGACATGTGTATCAAATGAAAGGCATTAAAGAGTATTTTAAGAGGGAGTGGGTCATAGTTCTATAGGTGGACGCCATTTAGGGATATCGCCATAAAGGTGGATCAGGGTTGACTCTAGAATTTGTTTGTACAATATGGGTATCAAATGAAAGGTGTTAATGAGTATTTTAAAAGGGAGTAATCCTTAGTTCCATAGGTGAACGCCGTTTCGAGATATCGCCATAAAGGTAGACCAGGGGTGACCCTAGAATGTGTTTGTACAATATGGGTATCAAAAGAAAGGTGTTAATGAGTATTTTAAAAGGGAGTAATCCTTAGTTCCATAGGTGGACACCGTTTCGAGATATCGCCACAAAGGTGGATCAGGGGTGACCCTAGAATTTGTTTGTACAATATGGGTATCAAAAGAAAGGTGTTAATGAGTATTTTAAAAGGGAGTGATGCTTAGTTCCACTGGTGGACGCCGTTTCGAGATATCGCCATAAAGGTGGACCAGGGGTGACCCTAGAATTTGTTTGTACAATATGGGATCAAAAGAAAGGTGTTAATGAGTATTTTAAAAGGGGGTAATCCTTAGTTCCATAGGTGGTCGCCTTTTCGAGATATCGCCATAAAGGTGGACCAGGGGTGACCCTAGACTTGTTTGTACAATATGGGCATCAAACGAAAGGTGTTAATGAGTATTTTAAAAGGGAGTGGGCCTTAGTTCTATAGGTGGACGCCGTTTCGAAATATCGCCATAAAGGTGGACCAGGGGTGACTCTAGAATGTGTTTGTACTGTATGGGTATCAAATTAAAGGTATTAATGAGAGTTTTAAAAGGGAGTGGTGGTAGTTGTATATGTGAAGGCGTTTTCCAGATATCGACCAAAATGTGGACCAGGGTGACCCAGAACATCATCTGTTGGATACCGCTAATTTATTTATATATGTAATACCTGCCAAGATTTTAAGGGTGTTTTATTGCGCCCTGCAGAACTTTTTCATATTCTTCTACTTAATATGGTAGCTGTCACAACCATTTTATAAAGTTTTTTCTAAAGTTATATTTCGCGTCAATAAACCAATCCAATTACCTCACCATGTTTCATCCCTTTTTTCGTATTTGGTATAGAATTATGGCATTTTTTTTTCATTTTTCGTAATTTTCGATATCGAAAAAGTGGGCGTGGTCATTGTCGGATTTCGTTTATTTTTTATACCAAGATAAAGTGAGTTCAAGTAAGTACGTGAACTAAGTTCATTAAAGATATGTCGATTTTTGCTCAAGTTATCGTGTTAACGGCCATGCGGAAGGACAGACGAACGACTGTGTATAAAAACTGGGCGTGGCATCAACCGATTTCGCCCGTTTTCGCAGAGAACAGTTATCATCATAAAATCTATGCCCCTACCGAATTTCAAAAGGATTGGTTAATTTTTGTTCGACTTATGGCGTTAAAAGTATCCTAGACAAATTAAATGAAAAAGGGCGGAGCCAAGCCCATTTTGAAATTTTCTTTTATTTTTGTATCTTGTTGCACCATATCATTACTGGAGTTGAATGTTGACATAATTTACTTATATACTGTAAAGATATTAAATTTTTTGTTAAAATTTTACTTTAAAATTTTTTTTTTTTGAAGTGGGCGTGGTCCTTCTCCGATTTTGCTAATTTTTATTAGGCGTATATATAGTAACAGGAGTAACGTCCCTGCCAAATTTCATTATGATATCTTCAACGACTGACAAATTACAGCTTGCAAAAATTTTAAATTACCTTCTTTTAAAAGTGGGCGGTGCCACGCCCATTGTCCAAAATTTTACTAACTTTCCATTCTGCGTCATATATTCAACTCATCTACCAAGTTTCATCGCTTTATCTGTCTTTGGTAATGAATTATCGCACTTTTTCGGTTTTTCGAAAATTTCGATATCGAAAAAGTGGGCGTGGTTATAGTCCGATATCGTTCTTTTTAAATAGCGATCTGAGATGAGTGCTCAGGAACCTACATACCAAATTTCATCAAGATACCTCAAAATTTACTCAAGTTATCGTGTTAACGGACGGACGGACGGACGGACGGACGGACGGACATGGCTCAATCAAATTTTTTTTCGATCCTGATTATTTTGATATATGGAAGTCTATATCTATCTCGATTCCTTTATATATGCACAACCAACCGTTATCCAATCAAACTTAATATACTCTGTGAGCTCTGCTCAACTGAGTATAAAAATTAAAATCTACAACTCAACAATTGCACACACACACTCATTTACACGCTCACACACATAAAAGAGTATACTTTCGACCCCGACATATTCAAGCTAATGTTGACAACAGTCGAACATAGAGGAAGTGCTAACGACATGGCGAATAAATTAATGGCGGATATTAGAGCAGCATGCGATGCGTCAATGGCTAGAAAGACCAAGCGCAAACAACATTGTTCCACATTTTGGTGGAACGAGCGCATACACTCCCTAAGGAGAGAGTGTATTCAGGCTAGGAGGCGCTATCAACGAGCCAGAGGGAGACCGGAATTTCTAGAGTGCAGAGCTACCTACAAAAGAGCGCGACTCGCACTTAAGAGAGCAATAAAAGATAGTAAGCGCGAATGCTTTCTCAAGCTTTGCGATGACGTCGAGAATGACCCTTGGGGCACAGCTTATAAATTGGTTTTTAAGAAATTGAAACACAAAGGAGAGGCGATGCCAACATGCCCCTCTTTTCTCAGAAACGTGGTAGATACTTTATTTCCCACGCAAAGGGAGCTAGTGTCTCCCACATCAGGCGCCGTACTATACTCATTTGACGAGGTTACCGTCGTCGAGGTCCTTCAAGCGGTGAATAGACTGCAAGACCGCAAGTCTCCTGGCCCAGACGGGGTACCAAACAGAGCACTCAAACTAGCTCTCACTTATAACACGCCAACATTTGCGGAACTATTTAATGCATGCTTGGCTGAGGGGACATTTCCTACAATATGGAAACGACAAAAGCTGGTCCTGCTGCCAAAGTTTGGTAAAAATACGGCGGAACCATCTAGCTACAGGCCCATTTGCCTGCTCGACTCCGCCGGTAAGGTTCTTGAGCGAGTCCTCTATAATCGACTCGAAAAAGAAATTGAAGATATGGGTGGTATTTCCGATAACCAGTTTGGGTTTAGGAAAGGAAGATCCACCATCCAAGCTGTGAACATGGCGAAGGAAGTGGCCCAAGAAGCCATAAGTGGCACCCGATGGCTCGAAGGCTCTAAGGAATATTGCCTCATCGTTACTTTAGATGTAAAAAATGCCTTCAACACTGCCAATTGGGCAAAAATTCTAGACACGCTGGAGCAGATAGGCATATCCCTTTACCCGCGTAGGATCATACGCAGCTACTTTGAAGGTAGAGTGCTGGAATATGAAACGGCTGCTGGAGTAGAAAAGCTTCACGTCACAGGCGGTGTTCCTCAAGGCTCCGTGCACGGTCCACTGCTTTGGAATATTATGTACGACGGAGTATTTCGACTCAAGGTACCCAATGGGGTGAAAATTATCGGCTTCGCGGACGATATCGCATTGGTAATCACCGCCAAGCACCTAGGCGAAATATGCGCCAAATCTAATACAAGCATAGCGATGGTTCAATCGTGGCTTACGAAAAATGGACTGCAGCTGGCGGAACAAAAAACAGAGGCTGTACTCATATCAAGTAGGAAAAGGGTGGAGCAGGTCACTATAAGAATCGGCCGCCATGACATCGACACGCTGCCTGCAATAAAATACTTGGGGGTTGTGATAGACAGGAGGTTGTCATTCAAATCCCACTTAGAGTATGCCAATGGAAAGGTAGCAAAAACCGTAGCAGCATTATCTAGGATAATGATAAATGCAAGAGGACCAAAGCAACGACGACGTCAACTTCTGGCTGGCGTTGTAAAAAGCCAAATACTTTACGGGGCTCCTGTTTGGCATCAGGCCACGGAGTATAAATCATACTTCCGCGGGGTAAAGTCGACTTACCGCCTGTGTGCACTACGCGTCTGTAGCGCCTTTAAAACTGTCTCTGATGACGCAGCACTAATCATCGCAGGAATGTGTCCTATAGACATATTAGCAAAAGAAGCAGCGACGATTTATCGGGATCAAAGCTCAAGTAACGGAGCACGAGAGCGAAGCGTGCAGAACTGGCAGCTCAGGAGGAATGCCTCAACAAATGGTCGTTGGACACACCGATGTATCCCAGATATTAATATATGGATATCTAGAAAGCACGGCGAGGTGGATTTCTACCTCACACAGTTTCTGAGTGGTCACGGATGCTTTAAGGAATATTTGCACCGATTCAATCACGAGCCTAACAACATATGCGATCACTGCGGCGGCGATACAGTAGAAGATGTTTACCATGTATTTTTCGAGTGTCCTAGGTTCTATAGCTCGAGATGCAAACTGTGCAGAATATTTGGAGAGGATTACACTCCTGAAACAATTGTTGGATGCATGCTACAAAGCAAGGTAAAATGGTCAGCGGCGTGCGATGTAATAGCGGAAATAATGAAGAGTCTACGAAGTCTTGAAAGGCTACGGCGCAGCAGCGAACATTGAACAGTCGAGTTGTGTGGGTGGATAACAAATTGCTAAGGTGGAGTGGATCGAGCTGAGCACGTATTGAATGCAAGGCCTCCGTACAATTAGCGGCGTGAGAATGATAACATAAGAAAATACCGTAATATATGTAGGTAAATGTAATAGCAGACAAGGCGACGGATTGGAGACAAGGCCTCTTCAACCGTTCGAATACTGCCCCAGGTGAAGGAATAAAGCACGGATTGGAGACACGGCCTCTTCAACCGTGCGACCAAAAGCAGTCAACATACACGCAACAACAAACTTACGGATTGGAGACAAGGCCTCTCCAACCGTAGAAACAACGAGTATGAGGGTAAACGTCTCACATGCAATCAGAGTTTATACTCGGATTGGAGAGAAGACCTCTCCAACCGGTGGAAGTACGAGGAAAGCCCCGTTACGTATTGTGGAAAAAAAAAAAAAAAAAAAAAAAAACAAGAAACAAAAAAAAAAAAAAAAAATTCAAAAAAAAAAAAAATTTCTATTTATACATATATAATTTGTTTACACATATATACATATGTAAAAAAACAAAACCCTACAATACAAGTAGTCGAACGCACAAGCATGCCACAAGCACTATATGCACAGTGTTTAAGGTAGGCTTGCAAATATTCGTAGAAGTGGTATGCGTCAAGCACATTCAGGTAGTAAGCAGGGCGTGTCAGTCCCAGCGTTAACCATACCGCGGCACTATCTAAGTACAGCAACGTGACCCCAACAGACGTAGAGCTTAGTGCTCAACCTACCTCCCGACGGAATACTTGACGGTAGTACCGGGGGGTAAATGGTACTCAGACGGTAGGAGGTTTAGTGCGGTTAAAGTCCCACACTGACTATGAGGCTTTCGATGCTTCCTCCTCGTAAAACAAAAAAAAAAAAAAAAAAAAAAAACACATAAAAGAGTAAATGTTAAATATTTGTGCTGACATGAAAAGCCCAAACGGTTGACAGCCAGAGATAAGCGAGCGTTTCAAATATGCTATTCATTCATAGGCGTATGACACAAGCTTAAGGTATCAAGAGATAAGTATTTGAGTAGAAGCTTTAAAACTTATTCCATTTTATATTATTCCAGATCCACCGACTTTTGTGTCAGTAAATGACCTACGAGTATGTAGATGAGTATGTTTATATAAGCTGCATTTGATACATATGTATGTACATATAATCAGGTGTTTACGTTAGTGTGGATTACAGCAGACACAACACTACGTATGAGTAACTTAAAAGCTTGCTGTAGAACGAATTGATAGGGGTATATTGCCATGTTGTTATGAGGAGTTGATATAATGGTTTTATATTTAACTACGTGGCAGAGGTGATATGAGCGAAATGCAGCAACTAATGGCTCAACAACAAAGCTATCTCGACACCAAATTAAACTGGAAACGGAGCGTTGAGGAGAGATCAAAGAAAGCTCTGGTCGCTTCGGAAAGCGCATGGTCCTTCGGAAATACTCGTTCTATACCATCCATAGCATGTAAAATACCGTCATGTCTTGTGAAAAGCGCTACACAAAACAAGTAAGGAAGGCTAAGTTCGGGTGTAACCGAATATTACATACTCAGCTTAGAGCTTTGAGACAAAATTGTCTTTTTCATGGATACATACAAATGGTAATACTAAAAAGTGCTAAAGTTGCTATCTTTCTTCAGCTATCAATTCGTTTTATTTGATATTTTTTTTTTAATATGAAAATTTGGTTAAATTTATCAGTTTTTTTTTTAAATCACCCCTGATATATTTTCGAAGCGCTCTTAATTATGAGTCCGATAAGAGTCTGAAATTGTAGACCAAGGGTGACATTTTTTGGAACGATTTTCCTTCATCCTTTGTCAAATAAGGAAAAATCACCATGTAGGAAAATGAGGAAAGAGGAAGGGTATTAAAGAGTATTTTAAAAGGGAGTAGGCCTTAGTTCTATAGGTGGACGTCTTTTCGAGATATCGCCATAAAGGTGGACCAGGGGTGACTCTGGAATTTGTTTGTACGATATGGGTACCAAATAAAAGGTGTTAATAAGTATTTTAAAAGGGAGTGGGCTTTAGTTCTATATGTGGACGCTTTTTCGAGATATCGGCATAAAGGTGGGTCAGGGGTAACTCTAGAATGTGTTTGTACGATATGGGTATCAAATTAGAGGTATTAATGAGGGTTTTGAAAGGGATTGGCCTTAGTTATATATGTGAAGGCGTTTTCGAGATATCGACCAAAATGTGGTTGAGGGCGACCCAGAACATCATCTGTCAGGTAGCGCTAATTTTTGTATATATGTAATACCACGAACAGCATTCCTGCCATGATTTCAAGGGCCTTTGATTTCGCCCTGCAGAACCTTTTCATTTCATTCTACTTAATATGGTAGGTGTCTCACCCATTTTACAAAGTTTTTGCTAAATTTATATTTTGCGTCAAAAAACCAATCCAATCACCATGTTTCATCCCTTTTTCGTATTTGGTATAGAATTATGGCAGCTTTTTCATTTCTCGAAATTTTCGATATCGGAAAAGTGGGCGTCTTCATAGTCGGATTACGCCCATTTTTAATACCAAGAAAAAGTGAGTTCAGTTAAGTACGTGAACTGAGTTTAGTAAAGATATATCGATTTTTGCTCAAGTTATCGTGTTAAAGACCGAGCGGAAGGACAGACGGTCGACTGTGTATAAAAACTGGGCGTGGCTTCAACCCATTTCGCCCTTTTTCACAAAAATAAGTTATCGTCCCAGAATCTAAGCCCCTACCAAATTTCACAAGGATTGGTAAATTTTTGTTCGACTTACGGCATTAAAAGTATTCTAGACAAATTAAAAAAGGTAGAGCCACGTCCATTTTGAAATTTTCTTTTATTTTTGTATTTTTTACACCATATCATTACTGGAGTTGAATGTTTACATAATTTACTTATATACTGGAAAGATAGTCAATTTTTTCTTAAAATTTGACAGAAAATTTGTTTCTTTTAAAAAGTGGGCGTGTTCGTCGTCCGATTTTGCAAATTTTTATTTAGAACACATATAGTAGTAGGAGTAACGTTCTTGCCAAACTTCATCATAATATCTTCAACGACTGCCAAATTAAAGCTCACAAAACTTTTAAATTACCTTCTTTTAAAAGTGGGCGGTGCCACGCCCATTGTTCAAAATTTTACTAACTTTCTATTCTGCGTCATAAGGTCAACTCACCTGCCAAGTTTCATCGCTTTATCCGTCATTGGCAATGAATTATCGCACTATCTGTGAGCTCTGCTCAGCTGAGTATAAAAATACAAGACAGTGGTGCAGATGAACGTCGACTCAACTGACAGCTGCAGGACAATCAGCCTTACCGATTTCTTGACTCTTACAGAGTCTCCCAGGTGAAGGTTTTCGCTACAGAGGGAGCGGACACTAAAGTTTCAAATACCAATATTCGTCCACATCAACCATGCCTTCTGGACAGATCGACTCAGAAATATAGAAGTGAATGAATTTGCTGATGAAATCGCCACAGGATAGATTTTTCAATGGATAAAATGTGCAGCGTAGCTTCGAACGATCACCACTGCATTATTTGCTTAAGGCCCGGTTTATCTTTGCGGGTTTAAACTCCATTTAAGCCGGTCGCTTAAGCTGTGATGAGCAGCAAAATTTGATGTTATTGAACAAAGTGGCAAGGTTTAACTCTAGTAAATTTTGACTGGAGTTTAAACTCACGCTGAAAAACTCGGTTCAAGTAAGTTGAGAAATATACTGTAATGGTAATGAACTTGCTGCGGACCGACCAGGTTGATGGTAAGGTCCCGAGGTTTATACATGTTTGTATATTAAAACGACGAACTCCACTTTCAAATTAAATAAACAAGCCTTGAGAGTACTTACGGGCGTCATCACACATCTTTGTGCTATCTGAGCGATGCTTCGAAGATGGCGTTTATCACAAACGCTCCTTATGCAGAAGCTATCATAACAAACAAGATATATGGGAAACAAACTTGTTTATTGAAGACTAATTTGCAATTAAATTGTTGAACGAATGTGCCCTGAGGACATTCACAATGAGTTAATGTATTCGATTGCAAGTATGAGCGCTTCCAAATTCACGACCTCTCAACCAAAACTAGCCTACGTACGTGGCTACATTTCGGGAGTTGCTCTGATATATAGTTCCGAGTACGCTTTAGGACGTCCGTGTCAGCCATGGGGCTCGCAAATACAACAAACCACGAGTCGTTTGTCTGTTAAATTCCAATGTTTTGCCTATCATTTCATGGGAATGGATGAAGGCAGTACGGCTCAGTGAGTATTCCTATCGGCACTCTTCTTTGGTAGCAGAGAGGAAGACTTGAGCACCTTACGTGGTCCATATCGGCACCCGTAATCAAGGCTGCCTAAGCGACCTAGTTTCGTCATCATCAAATGAAAAGTACTTATAGTTGCTGTCTCGAAGCTAGGTTGCACTATAACACCCACTTATTATTAAATTTCAGGATTTAGAATTTTTCAATCAAATTAATGTATTTACTTCCATTGAGCAAGCAAAGAATTTCGTAATATAGAATACGAAAACGTGTAATTAATTTAAATGCCTTAAGCAGCTTTGACTGGAAAATAAGAAGAAATTATGAGGTTCATTAATTAGAAAAGAAAAAAATTTCAATGTAAAAGAAATTCATGGTATGATAACTTCATTATACGGCAAATTGATGAGCAGTCACAAACAAAAAGGAAATGAAAATAAATATGCTTTTCTAAAAACACGAATATGCTTCCATTATTATTTTTGCATTTTTTGTCTGGTCAGATTGGCAATGACCGGAAAGCAAAGGAAACTTCATATATCCGACTAGACGACCGAAGAGGAAATGACTTTAGCTATGCCTTTGAAAAACTGACCATACACAATCATACATGCCCGTACATATCTATGTGTAGGTAGAGAATTGACTAAAATTTCAGTTCAGATTTATATTAGAACAAAAAAAAGAAGAAAACTGAAAACTTAGGCGATTCGGAAAGTAAATTAAGTCAGACAGGATATTGATTTGGTTGTATGGATGCTCATGCGGAAGGCTGAGCTTGAGTAGAAATGATGAGCAGATCAGTAATAACTTTTTCGAACTAACAAAAAAAAAAAAAACGAAAAAAAAAATAAAAATAAAAAAAAATTAAAAAACAAACAAAGACAAAAAAATAAAAGGCAAATTGTAAAAAAAAGTTTTGTTACTAACAAATTAGGATAATCGCATGGCGAAACCTAAAAGGCAACTTATGAGACAAATGCGATTCGCAAAGGTAAGAACATGGACGTTGAAGCATAAAATGGAAAATTCAATAGAAAATTGAGAAAATTGCAAGCCTTACAATAAATTGGAAAAACCGTAATAACAATTTGAATTTATGCTGAACAACTTGATCCTAATGAGCATAAGCAATTTTGTTCCCAAGCAAACTAAAGTGCGTTTATGTATTTTCTTTCCAGGATTTAGTATAGCCAAAGCCATTAGCAAGCTGATTATAAATAATGGATAATCTTATTATCGTTTATGAGGTGCAAAGATTAATATTGTAGAGAATTTAAAAAGAAGGAAAATGGAAGGGAATTAATTATGGAGATTTGTATAACGTTCTGATGAATTTACAACAGCGAACAAAAAAATAGCAGTAGCAATTTTTAACAAATTTCGTCAGCTAAAATGTTTATATCTTTTCAATAGATTATGAAAAAATTTTTATAAAATTTGTAACTGAAACCATGCAAACGAATCTCACAAATGTTTTCGAGAAGTCTAAAAATTCGAACAGATTTTCCGAATTTCGTACTTTATATTTAGAATTTTCAGAATTTTTACGAGTAGCCCAATCAATTATAGCGCAACAAAGTAATTCTTTCAAAACTCGTATTAATTTTTGGCAATTTTTTCTCTGAAAGATGTTTTATGTTTTCCTTCATACAAAGCTTCATTTTTATAAAAAATGTTATGTGAAACAACATCGAAAAAACAAAAAAAATGGTAAACGTTAGTTGCGAATTTTGAGAGTGCTATAACTTGGGCTTTGTTAGATAAAAATTGGTTAGGTTACAAAACTGCATAATCAAAAAGCTCCAGAAAACTTTATTAAAAAATTCGTAATTTTCTTAAAGTTTTCTCGAAATTTCGAAGTTTTTCGAAAACAGTTTTGAGATTGGTTTGCATTGTTTCAGTTACAAAACTTATTGAAATTTTGAACTAAATTATTGTAAATAAAAAAAGAAGAATTTAGTTGATGAAATTTGACATTAATTGCCACTGCTATTTTCGTGCTTGCTGCTGTATATGCAGAAGGATAATGCAAAAAAAAGTGGAAAGAGTAAACCACAGCTAAAAGTATTAAAGTTACCACAAAAAAACGATATAAACAAGTAAGGAAGGCTAAGTTCGGGTGTAACCGAACATTACATACTCAGCTGCAAATTACAGCTTGCAAAACTTTTAAATTACCTTCTTTTATAAGTGGGCGGTGCTATTTTACTAATTTTATATTCTGCGTCATAAGGTCAACCCACCTACCAAGTTTCATCGCTGTATCCGTCCTTGGTAATGAATTATCGCACTTTCTCGGTTTTTCGAAATTTTCAACATCAAAAAATTGGGCGTGGTTATAGTCCGATTTCGTTAATTTTAAATAGCAATCTGAGATTAGTGCCTAGGAACTTACATACCAAATTTCATTAACAAAATTTACTCAAGTTAGATATCGTGTTAACGGACAGACGGACGGACGGACATGGCTAAATGAATTTCTTTTTTCACGCAGATCATTTTGATATATAGAAGTCTATCTCTATCTCGATTAGTTTATGCCGTTACCGTTGTGCGAACAAAATTAATATACTCTGTGAGATCTGCTCAGCTGAGTATAAAAACAAGCCGTCGACGAAGAACTTGTTGTTTTTGTAGTACGTACTTCCATTTACTACATAAAAGTTTAAAATACGACATTGTATGTGTACATAAATTAGCTCGAACAATGCCAAATTCGGATAAAGTGAAGAATGATGGCAGCGGTTAGTGCTGCGCAACAAACCAAGAATTAAGAACATGCTAAAAGGGGGACACTGCAGGCTAAAAAATGAAAATAAAAATAAATAAATGAGAAATTTTAAAATATGTGGGTTGGAATATTATACATTTAATTTTGTTTTAATTTATTTGATTTTGTTTCATTCTATTTTTTTTTAATTCATTTTGTTTTATTTAATTTAAATTTATTTAATTTAATTTTATTTCATTTTTACTTTATTTTATTTTATTTTGTATATTTTATTTTATTTTATTTTATTTTGCTTTATTTTATTTTGTTTTGTTTTATTTTATTTTATTTTATTTTATTTTTTATTTTATTTTATTTTAATTTATTTAACTTTTTTATTTGCTTTATTTTATTATATTTTATATTTTTTGATATTTTATTTTATCTTATTTTATTTTATTCTATTTTACTTTATTTTATTTTACAAATTTTTTTATTGTATGTGTTTTATTATATTCTATGGCGGCCACCGTGATGTGATGGTAGCGTGCTCCGCCACCACACCGTATGCCCTGGGCTCACACCTCAGGCAAAGCAACATCAAAATTTTAGAAATAAGGTTTTTCAATTAGAAAAAAAATTTTCTAAGCGGGGTCGCCCCTCGGCCATGTTTGGTGAGCGCTCCGAGTGTATTTCTGCAATGAAAAGCTCTCAGTGAAAACTCATCTTCCTTGCAGATGCCGTTCGGAGTCGGCATAAAACATGTAGGTTCCGTCCGTCCAATTTGTAGGGAAAATCAAGAGGAGCACGACGCAAATTGGAAGAGAAGCTCGGCCTTATATCTCTAGGGAGGTTATCGCGCCTTACACTTATTTTTTTTATGTGTTTTATTTTATTTTGTAAAGTGATTTCTTAATTTTTTTTTGTTTATTTTTTATTTTTTTGTTTTACTATCTTAAACAAAAGAAACAAAAATGCAAATACTGAGTAACTCAACTTAAATCATCATGTTTGCTTTTGTGAACACTTTGAATATCAGTAATAAAAATTACAAATTTGCTCAAATACCATTTCAGATCAAATGTCACTCTTTTCAAGGCTAATGAAACTTTTTCAAGTCAAATGAAACTTCTTTCAAATCAAATGAAACATTTTTCAAATCAAATTAAACTTTTTTCAAATAAAATGGTTACAGTAAACGAGGGCTAGACGAAGCCCCTGCTAACGCCTTGACTGCTAGGTTGGTGACACCTCAAAACAACAATGTTATCTTAGAAACTATGAAGTATTAATCTTGCCAAAAAATGATGCCTTGGGCTGCCCAGTTGATGAAGATGTAAAGCCCTCTCTCGACGAACAAAAACCGAACTTTCTAAGACTTTTGTCAATCATATCCTGATACATGGATTGAACTACTTATTCCGAACTAGTTATTTGGGATATGATATATTCCCAAATCTGTTGGTTCCGTTAATATTGAGGTCTTTTATTAATTTTTCCAAAAGGAGCTTTTCGGCCGACAAATAAAAAGACAAAAAATTTGGTTTTTTCTTATTCTCTTACGCGTTTCGATGTTTTTTTATAATATCTTCATCAGGGAGTCTGATTTATTCTAATAAAACATAAAACGAAAAAATAAAAGTTAAAAAGTTATTAATAACGAACATCTAGCAATAACATATTTTCCAACACTTTAACATAATACAATAACATTGGAACTACAATTTTGTCTTTAGACGTAACAATTAACATAAAACGTTTACCTTTAATATAAAATGTTTACTTTTTAAATGTAACATTTATTAACAACAACGATTCTTTCAACAACATATATAAATTAGCACAATTAAAATTTTCGACTGCGTCCATTGCCTCGTCCATTGCATTTGATTGCAGTTGTGTGTTTTAGTGATCAAAGGAGGTGATTTTTGAACGCATAAAAAGATTACGTTTTTCTTGCCACCACTGTTCATAACAAAGGTTCACTAAAAGTACTCTACATATAAAGTTGTTAAGAGCATAAAGCAGTTGTAATTTAATTACAAAAAAAAACCTTTCGACAACGTCCAAGACAATAACGCGTACCCAGTAGCTAACAAACCAAAAAGCTAGTGGCAAAAGGCAACAAAAATGGCGCACAAATGGATAATAGTAAAGTGGCTTTGATTTTTTTCTTCTAAGAGTTTTTTTTATGCGATTTTAAGGTTTTTATTTAAGCCAAATGCGGCGGAAGCAAGAGATATGAAGGTTGTTAGTAATTGGAGAAGGATAAGAAGAAGCAGTAGTAGCAGTAAGAGGAGACAAAGTATGCAGACAATTAATCATGCATACAAACTAAGAAGAAAATGGTGAAAAGGAGCAGAAGACTGTTTGGTATGACTACTAAAATTTGCTAAATATTGAGCGAAAAACAAATGAAAACAATGTAAAGTTAACGTCAATGATAAATATGTATAAGAAAGGAATCCTTTATAGCTCTCAAATATTTTTAACTCAAGTAAAAATTTATAATTGGTGGGTGGTGCGCCTTCAAAGAGATAGTGTAAGATTTTTGTGGTCAAAAAATGATGCTAATCAGTGTGTTGAACAATGAGCTTAACAATGCTTCGAAAACAAGTAAGACAATGACACAAGAGGAATAGTTTTTTTAAGCATAAATCTGTAACGTAGCAGGATTTAAAACGCACCCATAAATCATTGTCTGGTTGAAAGAGTAATTAATCTTTGGAATTGGTTTAAAAATACAGAGAGCGGGCAAAAGTACCACAATAATATGGCGTACGCAGAGGAAGCAATAATAAGTTGGGAATTACTCAATTAATTTATTAACCGTTTAAACGGTTATGGCCGTCCAAAAAGGCGCGCCAGTCGCTTCTTGTTGGGTATGCTGACGCCAATTGGTTACACCAAGGGAGTTTAAACCAGAGATGGGTCACTCTCTTCAACGGGCGTGTTCAGATAAAAATACTTTCGTAGCAGAAGCCTCATCCTTCATTCGCCTAACTTGGCCTAGCCTGCGTAGTTTCTATTCGCTGCATTATGTTGATTTCTGCAAAAGAAAAGCTCGTACATCTCATCATAAAATCTTCTTCGATACTGACCGTCGCCAAAGCGTAGGGGTTCGTTAATTTTTCAAATAACTTTTCTCTCAAACACTCCCAGGGCCGCCTTATCTGATACTGTTGTTCCATGTTTCTGCACCATATAGCAGAAAGCGTACGATAAAAAAGTTATAGAGCATGATTATCGTTTGTCGAGATAGGGATTTACTTTTCAATTTCCTACCTAATACATTATTTGCTGTATTTCAAAGCTGACGTTGTTGTTTCGAAGTTATCGCTACCAATAGTGGTACGGTTGCCAAGACGCAAATACGCTGAATCTATGCTTGATGAGAGCAGGTACTTGGGGGATGGAGCCGAGTGTAGAAGTCCGCGTTAGTTGGAAAAGCTCTGCATAAACCAGGGAATGGGAAGGCAGATTCTTTTGCATGCGGTTCAAGCAACTCACAACTTCCCGTCGTTTGCAGCCCAGTATTCATTGGGTAGCCACTAAACATAATATGAGAAGGCGACACCCTAGCTAGGCCACTCCATCATGATCGGCTTCAAGGCTGGCTAGGGGACGTCATGATCACCATAATGTGGCGCTGCAAGCGCACGCTTGTCTTGGAGTAAGAGGCTCGCTATATAAGCGTGTGTCGTAAATGCCTCATCCCTGCTGAGCGGGTTGTGCGGTGGTTTCAAGTGTTACTACCGACTGTCCCCCTCTGCATCCGTTTAGTTAAGTACGGAATTAGGCATTAAACTTTTAGTCCGAATCTGATGTTTTACGTGATTGTTTTTCATTTTCGCATCAGGGGTTCCTTCTGATGGATCACGTTTCTGACGACGGCTTGACTGAATCGTGTCACGACGGCCTAGGAGGTATTACTTGTTGTTGAGTTTTCCGACAGCGTAAGAGATAGATTAATTTTGTAACGATTTTGCGTCCTCGCTTTTCAATTTTGGTTTGCAGACAAACCCGTTGTTCGCTTTTTTCAAAACTTGATATAATTCACCATGCTTGTGTTCTGGTGTAATGCTTTCGCTGAGCGCGTGTTTAAACGTTTGGTTCACAGCGAACAAACACCCCAGTTCCCTTTTAAGTTTAGGTGTAATTAAGAAATATTACAATCGAAGCTTTTTTGCTTTTTTGCTTTGAAAACAACAACTTTATTATCTTTTACTACATTTTACTTGGCAGAAATATCAGATATCATGGAAGCTCCAATCAGAATAGGGACAGATAATATCGGCAAACGAAATCTTTATTTTCGACGACAGCTAGGCTAGTAACAAATATCTTGGTTCTTACTTGTTCAATTCTGAAGTAGCACTAAACTATCTCCGAACGCCTTATCGTCTTTGCTGCAGGATTTGTAAAGCGGATGAATAGGAGAAAACAATGGTTGACCTCATCTGCAACTGCCAGGTGCTAAGCGGCGCATGGAAGTGCTTTCTGGAATCTCTCTATCCGGATAATCTGCGCCAGATCGTGGAGTATGACAGCAAGGACTTGGTAGGCTTTATCAGGTCTTCAAAATGGTGCGAAGAAAGGTAATGGTGTCTTTTCGTGGTATCACAACGGGCCTAATGTACTCTCAGGTAGCCACTTCAACCTTAACTAACATAACTTCCAGTTTTTGAAGCCAAAAGCAAGTTAATTGAAATATCGATAGAGAATAAAAAAATTCCATTTTATTTCCCGCTGCTAGCGGGGGCTGTGGTTTGCTTTCATTTTAAGATTTCAATATCTCCCATCAAATTAATATTTCTTAATTTAAATATTTCAGTTCGCTGAAACTCAATAAACTAAAATTTCTAGTATTTTTTCAGGTGTGACATAAACATAGCTCAATTATTGTCTTGTCTTTACAACTTGTTGCAAAATATTGTTGCTTTATGTCAAATACATGAGAATGCTTTAAATACACATTTTTTTTTGCTGACTTCTCTCCTCAATTACAAGCTCGAGTGCACTTGAATGCGTGTGGCAGCACCCACCTGACACTGACACTGACACAAACACAACCGAAATTGAAATTCGTTTTTGTGTTTTTTGTGGGCAACTTGGTTAATAAAGGTCCTATTCATACTACATCCCAACATAGGGCTTTGAATTTGTGCATCCGGTATGCCCCTATTGTTGCTAACAAAGGCGACAGGTTACCTATGTAGGCTGGTTGCGCAATACGGATGAATAGTGCTTTCGTACATTCAGCACCAATACTAAGACAGAAAATTCAATTTAAATCCTGTCGGTTACGCTAAATTCAATAGAATTGTGTCAGGTTTGGCAACCCCGAATTTTTGTGACTAATGGAATCCACGATCGATGTGCTGTTTTAAATATAAAACCGAAACTAGCGGATACGTGAAGAAAAATCATTATTTGCTAATGATAATATCTCTTTAAGAACCCCTAAAATTCCTTAGGGGAACCAGTACAAAGAAAGGATAAGGGAATGTTGCAGCAGCGCCCTCAGGAATGGAAGCTGTGGAGAAAAATTCAAATTAGCTTGCATTATCACCTTCTAACAGTCCTGCATACTAAAAACCTGAAAGGGTAGGGAACCCTTTTATGAAGGATAAAATAACACGACGACTACAAAGCTTCGAGCGCCCAGTTTTTCAGTTAAGCTAGGAGGAATTCATTAGTTCCCGTATAGAAACATATCCTTGCACTGCGGGCGTTTAATGACTCTGAAGGAATGCTAGCCATACCAATGTATTAAAGCCAGTCTTGCATGCGAATTTCTCTGCGCTCCCTTTCAGCGTGCATCATATGCGTCATAACTATAAAGGCCATCTTGCTCACAGCAGTCCAACAATCTATTTCTCTGCACATCCGGGGAACTTAATTCCTAATGGAAAGCTCCTCTCCAAAAACTCTGTTTACGGAGCCATTCAGCGTGAAAACAGGGGCAATGAGGCATTACGTGTTCTGCGCTTTCCTATTCGGAGGGACAGTGTGAACAGAAAGGATCCTCCTCTATTCCACGCTTATGTAGATATTCCTAGAAGCCGCCGTGCCTGCTCAATATCTGTGTGAGGTGATAATTCAGTTCGCCGTATTTTCGCTCGTACCATTCCGCTATATTCCGAACTAGCTAGCATGAAGGTCCAGCGCCCTTTTCTCGATTCACCGTCATCCAACTATGACTAGATGCTCACCTGATTCCATTGCCATACAGATCGGCCATTTCACCTGTCGGTATATCAACTGGATTTTCCTGGATAAAACATGGACCGCGTCATCGGATACCGTCAGATAAGCACATGACAATCGTATAGCATTAATACGGTAGACTTCTACTATATCTTTTTGATGAATCATTTCAGATCCGTGCCATACTGGTGCTGCATTTAATATTATCGAGGTGATTACGTTGGATAATAGCTGACGGGTAGTTTCGCCTGAGCCGCCGATGTTAGGCATTATTCGCGTTAGGGCTCCTTTAACTATAGAAACTTTCTCCCCCACTGCCCTGAAGTGCTCCTTAAAAGTTAGTTTTGAGTCAATGTTTATTCCTAGATATTTCAAGAAAGGCTTCAAATTTATTATTTAATCTCCTATGGTTAGGACTAACTCATTCACAGTCCGCTTTGAGCTTACCAAAAACACTTCTGCCCTATTGCTAGCCATCTCCAGCCTCATGTTCGTCATCCATTCCTTTATTCTTCCCACGGCCTCATTACATAATGCTTGGAGTAGATCACGTTTCTTGGCCAATGCTACTGCGACAATATCAGTTGCAAAGCCGACAATTTCCGTGCCTCCGGGAAGGTCGATTTGTAGCACATCGTCGTACATCAACGGCCCTACATGAGCTCATAGCTACCACAGAGAGATTCTTACACTACAAAGAATACGCAATGGCTGCCTTCTTAGATATAAAGGAAGCCTTTAACAATAAAGAAATAAGCGCTTACCAATGCCCTGGACAGGGCTCGCATAAACAGCCTTATAAGCCAAAGGACGAAATCAGTGCTGGAGAATGTGGTAATACAAGCCAACATGGGTTGAGTTAAAACAACCTGCTTGTGGGCAGAGGAAATTCCCAGGGAGGAGTTCTCTCACCATTTCTGTAGGTGGTCGCGCGGGAACCAGATTCTAGTGTAGCTCAATACAAATGGAGTGAAGGTAGTAGGGCATGTCGACGTCTTCGTAATCGCTGTATCAGGTCCATTCCTCTCGACTTTTAGTGAAATACTAGCAGGAAATCTTCGAAAGTTTTAATCAGTGAAAAGCCACCTTAACGTAAAACTTAGTAAGACAGAGCTAATACTGTTTACTAAAAAGAACAAAATACGACAGTTTCGACTGCCCTATCTAAATGGTACCACCCATACTCTGTCTACGAAAGTCAAGTATCTGGGCATTTTCAAGTATAGTTTCCTATTTCTCAAATACATTTGCCCTTTTATCAGATGCAGTTTAAAAAGTGTAAAGTTTTAGCTTTAGATAATTTCGGGACATCGAATTATAATGAAAATGTACTACCATCCCTATTAAAAGGATGACCATAAGCGTGTACTGAACAATGCATTGTGCACCTGACAGTATTTCATGTTTTGTTTGTGTCACAATCAACAATCGTATATTGTTGCAATATAAATACAATGACAAAATATATTGACAAATTCTAAACGTTCCAGGGTATTTGTGCGAGCTATGACAATTTAAAGGAAGAATAAACCCATAACTCGATTGTAATGCTTCTGACTTGTAGATTGAATTGAAAACTATTCGATAAATCGATAAAAAAAAACATAATACAGCACCGAACAAAAAAATTGCAGCGTAAATTTTTATTAAATTTCGTCAAATAAATTCTATTTTTTTTGTATGTTCGTTATTTCACGAAAAAAACGTGTTTTGCAACTGAAACCAATCTCAAAAACTTTTTCGAAAAAAATCCAACTAATTTTACCAAAATTTCGAAATTTTTTTTCTCGCCTTGATTTTTATACTCAGTTGAGCAGAGCTCACAGAGTATATTAAGTTTGATTGGATAACGGTTGGTTGTACATATATAAAGGAATCGAGATAGTATAGACTTCCATATATCAAAATAATCAGGATCGAAAAAAAATTTGATTGAGCCATGTCCGTCCGTCCGTCCGTTAACACGATAACTTGAGTAAATTTTGAGGTATCTTGATGAAATTTGGCACGTAGGTTCCTGAGCACTCATCTCAGATCGCTATTTAAAATGAAAGATATCGGACTATAACCACGCCCACTTTTTCGATATCGAAAATTTCGAAAAATCGAAAAAGTGCGATAATTCATTACAAAAGACAGATAAAGCGACGAAACTTGGTAGATGAGTTGAACTTATGACGAAAAATAGAAAATTAGTAAAATCTTGGACAATAGGCGTGGCACCGCCCACTTTTAAAAGAAGGTAATTTAAAATTTTGCAAGCTGTAATTTGGCAGTCGTTGAAGATATCATGATGAAATTTGGCAGGAACGTTACTCTTATTACTATATGTGCGCTTAATAAAAATTAGCAAAATCGGAGAAGGACCACGCCCACTTTTAAAAAAAAAATTTTTTTAAAGTAAAATTTTAACAAAAAATTTAATATCTTTACAGTATATAAGTAAATTATGTCAAGATTCAACTCCAGTAATGATATGGTGCAACAAAATACAAAAATAAAAGAAAATTTAAAAATGGGCGTGGCTCCGCCCTTTTTCATTTAATTTGTCTAGGATACTTTTAACGCCATAAGCCGAACAAAAATTAACCAATCCTTTTGAAATTTGGTATGGGCATAGATTTTATGGCGTTAACTGTTTTCTGTGAAAATGGGCGAAATCGGTTGATGTCACGCCCAGTTTTTATACACAGTCGTCCGTCTGTCCTTCCGCATGGCCGTTAACACGATAACTTGAGCAAAAATCGATATATCTTTACTAAACTCAGTTCACGTACTTATCTGAACTCACTTTATCTTGGCATGAAAAATGAACGAAATCCGACTATGACCACGCCCACTTTTTCGATATCGAAAATTACGAAAAATGAAAAAAATGCCATAATTCTATAAATACGAAAAAAGGGATGAAATATGGTAAGGTAATTGGATTGCTTTATTGACGCGAAATATAACTTTAGAAAAAACTTTATAAAATGGTTGTGACACCTACCATATTAAGTAGAAGAAAATGAAAAAGTTCTGCACGGCGAAATAAAAAACCCTTAAAATCTTGGCAGGCATTACATATATAAATAAATTAGCGGTATCCAACAGATGATGTTCTGGGTCACCCTGGTCCACATTTTGGTCGATATCTGGAAAACGCCTTCACATATACAACTACCACCACTCCCTTTCATTAATACCTTTAATTTGATACCCATATCGTACAAACTCATTCTAGAGTCACCTGGTCCACCTTTATGGCGATATTTCGAAAAGGCGAACACCTATAGAACGAAGGCCCACTCCCTTTTAAAAATACTCATTAACACCTTTCATTTGATACCCATATCATAGAAACAAAGTCTAGAGTCACCCCTGGTCCAGAAAGGCCCACTCCCTCTTAAAATACTCATTAAATCCTTTCGTTTGATACCCATATTGCACAAACGAATTCTAGAGTCACCCCTGGCCCACCTTTATGGCGATATCTCGAAACGGCGTCCACCTATGGAACTAAGGATTACTCCCTTTTAAAATACTCATTAACACCTTTCATTTGATACCCATATCGTACAAACGCATTCTAGAGTCACACCTGGTCCATCTTTATGGCGATATCTCGAAAAGGCGTCCACCTATAGAACTAAGGCCCACTCCCTCTTAAAATACTCATTAACTCCTTTCATTTGATACCCATATTGCACAAACGAATTCTAGAGTCACCCTAGTCCACCTTTATGGCGATATCTCGAAAAGGGGTCCACCTATAGAACTAAGCCCCACGCCCTTTTAAAATAATCATTAACACCTTTCATTTGATACCCATATCTTAAACAAATTCTAAAGTCACCCCTGGTCCACCTTTATGGCGATATCTCGAAAAGGCGAACACCTATAAAACGAAGGCCCACTCCCTTTTAAAAATACTCATTAACACCTTTCATTTGATACCCATATCGTACAAACAAAGTCTAGAGTCACCCCTGGTCCACCTTTATTGCGATACCTCGAAAATGCGTCCACCTATAGAACTAAGGCCCATTCCCTCTTAAAATACTCATTAACTCCTTTCGTTTGATACCCATATTGCACAAACGAATTCTAGAGTCACCTCTGGTCCACCTTTATGGCGATATCTCGAAAAGGGGTCCACCTATAGAACTAAGCCCCACGCGCTTTTAAAATAATCATTAACACCTTTAATTTGATACCCATATCATACAAAGAAATTCTAAAGTCACCCCTGGTCCATCTTTACGGCGATATCTCGAAAAGGCGTAAATCTATAGAACTTAGGTCCACGCCCTTTTAAAATACTCATTAATACCTTTCATTTGATACCCATATCGTACAAACGCATTCTAGAGTCAACCCTGATCCACCTTTATGGCTATATCCCTAAATGGCGTCCACCTATAGAACTATGGCCCACTCCGTCATAAAATACTCTTTAATGCCTTTCATTTGATACACATGTCATACAAACACATTCCAGGGTTTCCCTCGGTTCATTTTCCTACGTGGTTATTTTCCCTTATGTTACCACCATAGCTCTCAACTGAGTATGTAATGTTCGGTTACACCCGATCTTAACCTTCCTCACTTGTTTTATACTCAGTTGAGCAGAGCTCACAGAGTATATTAACTTTGATTGGATAACGGTTGGTTGTACAGGTATAAAGGAATCGAGATAGATATAAACTTCCATATATCAAAATCATCAGTATCGAAAAAAAATTCGATTGAGCCATGTCCGTCCATCCGTCCGTCTGTCCGTTAACACGATAACTTGAGTAAATTTTGAGGTATCTTGATGAAATGTGGTATGTAGGTTCCTGGGCACACATCTCAGATCGCCATTTAAAATGAACGATATCGGACAATAACCACGCCCACTTTTTCGATATCGAAAATTTCGAAAAATCGAAAAAGTGCGATAATTCATTACCAAATACGGATTAAGCGTTGAAACTTGGTAGGTGAGTTGAACTTATGACGCAGAATAGAAAAATAGTAAAATTTTTGGAAAATGGGCGTGGCACCGCCCACTTTTAAAAGAAGGTAATTTAGAAGTTTTGCAAGCTGTAATTTGGCAGTCGTTGAAGATATCATGATGAAATTTGGCAGGAACGTTACTCTTATTACTATATGTCCGCTTAATAAAAATTAGCAAAATCGGAGGACGACCACGCCTACTTTTTCAAAAATTTTTTTTAAATTCAAATTTTAAAAGAAAAGTTAATATCTTTACAGTATATAAGTAAATTATGTCAACAATCAACTCAAATAATGATATGGTGCAACAAAATACAAAAATAAAAGAAAATTTCAAAATGGGCGTTGCTCCGCCCTTTTTCATTTAATTTGTCTAGGATACTTTTAATGCCATAAGTCGAACAAAAATTTAGCAATCCTTGTGAAATTGGGTAGAGGCTTAGATTCTAGGACGATAACTGTTTTCTGCGAAAAGGGCGAAATCGGTTAAAGCCACGCCCAGTTTTTATACACAGTCGACCGTCTGTCCTTCCGCTCGGCCGTTAACACGATAACTTGAGCAAAAATCGATATATCTTTACTAAACTCAGTTCACGTACTTATCTGAACTCACTTTGTATTGGTGTAAAAAATGGCCGAAATCCGACTATGTCCACGCCCACTTTTTCGATATCGAAAATTACGAAAATCGAAAAAAATGCCATAATTATATACCAAATACGAAAAAAGGGATGAAACATGGTAATCGTATTGGTCTATGGACGCAAAACATAACTTTAGAAAAAAACTTGGTAAAATGGGTTTGACACCTAACATATTAAGTAGAAGAAAATGAAAAAGTTTTGCAGGGCGAAATCAAAAGCCCTTGGAATCTTGGAAGGAATACTGTTCGTGGTATTACATATATAAATAAATTAGCGGTACCCGACAGATGATGTTCTGGATCACCCTGGTCCACATTTGGGTCGATATCTCGAAAACGGCTTCACATATACAACTAAAGGCCACTCCCTTTTAAAATACTCATTAACACCTTTCATTTGATACCCATATCGTACAAAATAAATTCTAGATTCACCCCTGGTCCACCTTTATGGCGATATCTCGAAAAGGCGTCCACCTATAGAACTTAGGCCCACTCCCTTTTAAAATTATCATTAACACATTTCATTTGATACCCATATCGTACAAACAAATTCTAGAGTCAGGCCTGGTCCACCTTTATGGCGATATCTCTAAATGGGGTTCATCTATAGAACTATGGCCCACTTCCTCTTAAAATACTCTTTAATACCTCCCATTTGATACACATGTCATACAAACACATTCCAGGGTTACCCTAGGTTCTTTTTACAACATGGTGATTTTCCCTTACTTTGTCTCCACAGCTCTCAACTGAGCATGTAATGTTCGGTTACACCCGAACTTAGCCTTCCTTACTTGTTTTTTTTTTTTATTTTTTGCTCCATACAAAATGTAAATTTTTTTTATATGAAAAAAATCTTAAACACCCTGTGGAAAAAAGTTATAAATAATCAATGCAAATTTTAAGAGACCTCTATCTTGTTCTTTGTCGACAAACATTTTCCAAAAAGTTTTGAAAAATTTGAATAAAAACTTCGAAATTTTCTCAAATTTTCGATTTTTTCGAAAAACTGTTTAAGATTATTTTGTAAAATTTTAGTTACAAAATTTATAGAAACTTTGGTAAAAATATCGAAATTTATAAAAGAGAAATTCGATATATTTATGTTCCTATATTTTGGCACGAATCGTATCTTTCGCGAACGTAATAGTCGTCTCGTGCTTTTTTGATATCCTGTAATACGTGACCGTCTAAAAAGGTGTCGAAATTTCGTATTTTCTGATCAGTGATTGAACTAAAAAAAATTGTACCAAAATCAATACAATTTATTCGATAGCAAGAAAGCTTTCGATTACTCTGGAATATTTATAAATATTGTACTATCTGCTTACATATTTCGCCGCTAGTCTAAATCCTATGCCCGCCTTGAGTGGACAACCCATGTCAATAGGTTAGAAAACTCATCATAGGAGTTTATTTGCAAAGTTGAAACACCTCAGAAGCGGACTCAGCTAATATTTGTCGTAGCATAGCTTCCAAATAATGGAAACTGATGCTCAGCCTAAGGGGTTGCTTTTCGAAACGAACGCCGCCAGCTTCGTGATGTTTATCACGCGGTTTTCGCTTTTCCTCTGAAATAGAATTAAAGGCATAAGCAAAACCTTTCACGTTTTTCTTCAAATAGAGCTAATTCTTTGGCGCTATTTTGTGGAAACGATTTTATGTATAAAAGCATTTTGTGTGCCATATTTAATCATCCATATTGAGCCCTGATCACTTTGTGTTTTAATGATAGTACGTGAAGCTAAACGCCATACCGTCTTTCAGCAGCCAACCTAGCCACGGAACACTAACTGCAGTGTTGTCTGATCTCTTCCGTCTGCTCAGGTTGACACAAATGTACAGAGATATGTTGAAATACTCTGGCCGTGTCAGGCTTGTTAATGCGAGTCTTGGATGTGAAATCCAGTTTTTGGCATCAAGCACGCTATTTAAATTCTATAATACGAAGTTGTATGCCTTGGATTAAGCATTGGATGAAGACGTCAAAATGACGATGTAAGAAGGCTTGTATCTACACGTTCTCCTTTCGTACTGACAGCATGATGTTAATATATTAAAGCCATATTGTGGGCTCCACCTTCGCTTAACCAGGCTACCAAGCATTTTATTGGTATCAGCGCAGTCATCATCAAGAATAAGCTCTCCATTGGGTGAGGTCTATTGCAAGTTTGTGTGCAAACTTGTCTGACACAGCCCCTAGCTGCCATTACAGGTTCCACGAGTAATGCGTATTCATCCATGAAAGGACGACGTTTTTCGGAAGTGATTGTCTTGTTGCTGTTGTTGTTGAAGCATTGCTTCGCCCCATCCAAACGGTGATACTACTCACAAATTGCCATCAATATCCTCTAACGGGGGTCCAAGTGAACTTGCAGTTTCAACAGAGGTGTACCAGAGAAAGGAGTGTAAGAGGTGATAGTTGGTGTCATGTGGGGACAGTTTGCAAGCAGGACATATATTACGCATGTCGAGGTTGATTCTGCATAGGTAAGAGTTTAATCTGTTACATTATCCACATCGAAGCTGAGCTAGAGTGACGCGCGTCTCCATAGAGAGATTGAGTTCCTCTTTTGCGAGTTCGGCGTATTTAACTTCAACAACGGGATTCACAGGGCAATTCCTGGCATAGAGGTCCGACGCCTTTTTGTCGATATATATGCTTGCGGGGATGAATTCTTATGTGCCTGGGAGGCGGGGCTTTTCAAAGAAATATCTGTTGCGATGCCGAAGTTTCTGGGTATTCAGCAGAAAGTGTTTGTTCAGTATTTCATTTCTCTCCCTAATGGGGAGTACTCTCGCCTCACTGTGTAGATGGTGTTGAGAGCGGTGTTTTGACAGGCCTGTATTTCCTTCCAGTGAGTAATCTTTAGGCTAAGCGACCATAACGTAGAAGCGTAGCATGCAAGTGGCTGGCCAATGCATTTTAGTTGTAATGAGCGTCTCTTTATCTTTAACCCAAATGCTGCTGGCAGCAGATAAGAGGATTTTATTACGACACTAGATTTGAGGTACAATTGCGAATGCATGCTCGGCAAAATGAAGATCTTGATCGAGCGTCACGCCCAGTATTTTTGGGTGTAAAAAAATCCGTAGCGTAAAGCCATCGACGTATATGTCTAATATGAGCTGCCTCTGTTGTCGTAGTCCGATTAGTGTATAACAAAATGCAATGAGACCAGTCAAACGAGGACTCTTAGATCTATGAGCTCCTATTTATAGGAAAAGCGGTGGTTAATAGTCAGAAATCACCATCAGCAATGCACCAACTTTCCATGCTGAAATTCCTGTTTGTTATATGAAATTTTTATTACATTTCCCTGCCAAGTCCATTACTCTCTGCCACAAATCAAGATACGATAATGAACGTTCGCCACAATAACAACATATTATCAGTATGGTAAACTTTTTCCATATGATCACCGATCCGACCATGGAAAACACGATTCGAGCACAGATGGATATTTCCAAGAAGATTTTCGTTGGGTTATTTCATAAATTATGCTATGTGAATTGAGTGCTTTTCTTTATAATCAATTTCAATTACCATTACTAAGCAAATAGTTTTTTCTCTATTTTGAACTAGTTCGAGATTAGTATAGTTTCATCGATTATCTGACAGTTGACAACTCTTCTTAATATATTAAATTGCTTATATGGCATTGAGACTACTAGCCGACAAATTGTTCTACATCCAGTTGTGAGCAGAGTTGTTAAGGAATGCAATCACACCAGAATGCAATCCATGCATTCCCATTCCTGGACTTACACTTTTGGATTGCAGCCTGTATTACTTTTTTTGGAATAATGAATAAATTTTTTAGTCGTTATTTCTTTTTGTTAATCCAGACTAAATATTCCTTTTTGAATTTTTCATGTGGAACAAAAAAATGTAAAACCATTCCTCTTATGGAACAACGAAGTTCAAAAGCATTCCGCAAGCGAATAATAATATTGAAAAGCAAAGCGAATGCAAAGAAGTGCGAAATGTTTTCCTCTGGATATTACAGTCCAATGAATGCAATCCATGGAATGAAAAGAAGATGAATAAAAAAACAAATAAGTCCAGAATGCAAAAAGGAATAATGAATCAAATTTTTTATTCATTATTTCGGACTAACAAAGAAGCATTAGTTAAAAACACGTAAGGAAGTCTAAGTTCGGGTGAAACCGAACACTACATACCCAGCTGTACACTTGAAATGCTGTTGTTGTTTTGTGTGCTTAATAATGTTACAATAATACATCTACATGAACTAACTTTTCTTCGAGTTATGGCTCCAGAAACATAGAAAATTGTTTAGTCATAAAAGGGGCGGTGCCACGCGCAATTTTTAAAATTTCAAGTTTTTCCTATTAATTGTTATAAATCCACTTGGGAAATTAAATATCATTGATTTATAAGATTAAGCTTATTTTATTCGTCCACGACGCTTTTAAAAATCTTTTATTAAAAAGTGGTCCTTAGCCGATTTCGTTAATTTTTCTTCAAAGCATTGCTTCTAGTAAAGGTATTTCTCTGCCGAATTTTGTTACAATAGGTTTAACGATTTTTGATTTATGAATAATAATATTTGACGGCAGCGCGCTGCCACAACGTCCATTAAAAAAAATTGATTTTATCACAAGTGGGTAGTGCCACGCCCATTTAAAATAAAATTTTAAAATTTGTATCAAGAGTCTCAAAATGAGTCTACATGTCAAATTTCAACATTCTAGGTGTTAACAGCTGTATCTCGCAATTTTTTTTGAGTCATAAGCCAACTTTTCATAGACCGGGTCACATATAGATAAAAGGCGGGCGTGGTTATCATCCCATTTCGATCATTTTCAATACCAATCTACTCTGGGTCCAGGTAAGGTCGTGTACCAAATTTGGTGAAGATATCTCAATATTTCCACAAGTTATCGTGTTAACGGGCATACGGACGGACATGGCTCAATCAAACTTTTTTCTATACTGATGATTTTAATATATGGAAGTCTGTATCTATCTCGATTCCTTTATACCTGTACAACCAACCCTTATCCAATCAAAGTTATAATAACCTGTGTACAAGTACAGCTGGGTATAAAAAAAGAATCGTTTCGCCTTCTGGATATACTAGTAAGCATCACACACACATGCTTACTGAAATACACAAATTTTAAAGTAAGCAAATATTTCTTAATTGTTTTTAAATTAATTAATGCCTCAATTGCGATGCATTATTTTATGTATGAGACAACAAAGGCAAAATGTTTTATGATAAATCGATCAACGATGAATTTGCAATTAAAATAGTAAAACGAATTATGCCAAGTGATTGTGCTTAACTAAGCAAGCATAATGAAAATTCAAGTGGCAGTCGGTTTATTTTATAATCATTTAGTTCTGGTTCAAATGTTTAGTTGCAAGTTTTTATGCTGTGTGAATTCAGATACAGGGTGAGCCAATAACTGATTTGTCTAAAAGAGTGAATTCGTCTGGTCACTAAAAAGCATTTCATTAGAAGCTCTAATAAAGTGACAGTTAATCGCTTAATGAAGTTCCGAACTATCGCAAGAATATCGCAATACGATACTATTTCTAATTTTGTCCTCCCGCAGTGCTTTCAAGCGCACAAAATAGCAATTTCTCTCTTTACAGACCTTCTGAAACCGTTCTTGACTGGTTCAGAATTATTTGATTCTTAGCCACTCGCAGCTCTTGATCGATTAACTTAAATACACTTAGTTATCATGTGGGGAAGTCAGTGATACAAATTTCTAGATCAGAACTGGAACCTAAAGTACTAAATCCGAACTAATTATATAGTAGGTAGATTTTCTCTAGTTCTGAATCATAGAGAAGGTAATCCAGCGCGACACAATTTCGTCAGTGTGAACATAGACTTGTAAAATACCGCAATTTAAAGCATGTAAAAGGGACTGAGAGCAGACCTCTTGAACCTTCTGGTCCTTGAATTTAAGTCACGTCTTATGACAGACATGCCTTCGTTTCAAGAAGGAAAAATCTACAAAGTATCTTACTTTTGTAAGCTACGTTAAAATCCCTCATAACACATTGCCAGCAGTGAAAATAGCAAGTATTCTTAAGACGCTTTATCACGTTCGTTGCATGTAACGACCATCTTTGTTTGGTCTCAGATTTTAAAAAGATGTTCAACTGAGTTATTCTGCTCAATGAAGAAACAGAGGGTGGCAAGGAATAATTACTTGAAGTTTCGGATAAGAAACTCGCTAGAGGTAAATCGGTTTAATTGGGTGCGGCTTAGAGTTTGTCACCCAACTCTGGTCAGAGGCATCTATCTACTCTGCAATATGAGTTTTTCTCAGACACTCATATACTCACTCCAAATCCATCTATTCTAGATCAGACAACGAAAAATGCCGAGTTCCCGAAACAGCGAGTTTCCTACAGGCTGCAACGTCCGGTTCACAGATTCTCAAGTTCTTGCTATTCTTCGGATCCAGACAGTATTTATCCTAGAACATTTACAGGCAACATAGTTATCGCATTAAATAGTCAATTTTATTCCGGCAGGATCACTGGATAGCAACTGATGCATTGCATTTTTTTTGCATCCACTCCCTCTTGAAATACCCCTAAGTTAACGAGAAACTGGAAATTTCGGCAAACCTCGAGCTCCTGTCAGAACACCTAGCCTCAAACTTCAAAGGGATGAGATATGAGGTCGATAGGGGTACAAGGATGTTGAAGTGACTATAGGTTTCAGTTTTAGTTTTCCTGCAGCAGTACAACACCACAGTGACCTTCCTCAACCTATCCTATACGTTAAACTTCCGCATATCTCGAACTATATCAGTTGATATTACCACCAACGACGCAAGCCCCAAACTAGGCTTCACAGCGGATTAGGGGGTTTAAAATATACCCGCGGTAGGTATGCGTGTCGTAAGAGGCGACTAAAATACGAAATTTATTCAAGGGGTTGCCAGCGCAATATATAGCTTCTCCAACCCAATTCTCAAACCTCACCTACCCGTTGCGAATCCTGTTTCATTAGCAGCCGAGACTCTGGCCACCCCAAACTTCTGATGGATCAAGGGAGTGGGAGGACGGTATGTCCTAGAAGGTTTCATGTGGTCATACCAAATCATTCCCGAGATGGTCGGGCTAGTACCTTTATGGTGCTTGCTACCGGAACGTACCGGATCAGCATCCGGCAAAGGACCATCAACATCGATAACACTCACCAAGGCCTTCGGAGAGTGTGCCTATCTCTACAACAACAATAACAACAGAGAGTGCTCATGATCCTGCCAACCTAGTCAGTATATCAATTTAATCATAAGTACACAGCATCTCCTCTGGTCATGTCAATAAACGAAAACAAAAATGCTTCTATTCCACTTTGTACTCTTTTCTTTAAAATTTTCTGCAGCCTTTACTTGAGATTTCTACTAAGGCTACATAGTAATACAATTCTTACCATTACACCATTATTTAATATACTGCTCTGATTACACAATAAATTGAATTTTCTGCCAACACTCAAATTTATGGACTATAATAATAATAAAATCGCAGCAGTTCTCAAACTTAAATCTCCACAAACTCCAGCCATACGCACTTAACCTACAAGTACACACACACACATTTGCGCACAGCAACAACTCATAAATCAGTAAAATTCGCCATTATGTACACAAATAAAATGATTTAAGTAGAATATGTACTGCGTTATCACTCACCTGGTGGACGGTACCATAACGTAACGACTTCATGCGAATACGTATGACTGGGAACACTTTTAGCACGCGCCAAACCAAAATCCGCCAATTTCAATTCACCACAATCGCTTATCAATAAATTTTGTGGTTTAACATCACGATGCAGGACGCGTCTTTTATGGCAGTATGAGAGGCCACGCAGCAATTGAAATAAAAATAAACGAACATTACGATGATCCAAACCGCCTGGATGCTTTTCCATATACTGGGATAAGTCGGTATTCTGTCAAAATAAAAGAGAATACAAGTTAAAACACATATTTTTTTGACAGCTCTCAGTTAACAGTTCACAAACATACCACATATTCAAAAACAAACGTCAGCGTTTCTCGTGTATGCACAATATCGTGCAACGTCACAATATTTGAGTGTTTCAGTTCTTTCAGCAGCGAGGCTTCACGTATCGCGGTAAATGGTGCACCCTCTTCCTCTTGCAGTCTAATTTCTTTCAAAGCAACACGTTGATGGGTCAAACTGAAAGAGAAGTAATACAATTTTTATAAAATTTGTAAAGTAATATGTATATATGCTGATGTTGATATGGATACGACACATTCCGGTAACATCGCGAACGATTTAATATGATACCCCATTGAGCTTAGTGCCGCCAGAGCGTCGCTTGCTAAAGAAACACCACCACGAGTAGGTGAGGTTGACAATTGCACTGGGGAAACTATAAATTGCGCTGGAAACCCCTTGCAAGGGTTGCCCTTCACAACCTCTTGAATTATTGGCGCCTTTTAGTCGCAATTACGACAGGCATACCTGCCGGATGGGTGGAAATATGCCGATCTTGCATCCTGGCAACCTACTGAAAATTTGTTAGATACTTAAGTGGGAGTTAAAATCAGATTTTAAAATACTAAGGTAACGATACATTTGAAGCACAGAGATGGCACTGAGATCGGTACTTTGAGAAATATTTCGGTATAAGACAGTATTAACACCAATTGGATTGCTATAGAACCCGCCTATCGCCGATGACTTATTTCGCAGGTAAACATTTACCAGCGACGAACTAAGTGGCTGACTCTCCGGGGGAGATCCGTTCTGATATTATTAGAAATTATGTTGCCCTTGCGATTATTTGTCGCTATGTTGCAGCAGACCAACTGAATCATCCTGCATGCAGCTACAGTTGTACAGACCGGAAAGAGTCCCATCATTCACCTAAGTAATCACAAGGGATAAATGAGCCTTATGGAAGCCAATGGGTTGCCATCCACTCACGCAAAGAGAGATTTCCCTACCAGGCATTCGTTCATTTGAATCGATGGCTTATGCGCCAGAACAGCGCGTGGC
The DNA here is from genome assembly GCF_040869045.1 of Eurosta solidaginis. NCBI lineage: Eukaryota > Metazoa > Arthropoda > Insecta > Diptera > Tephritidae > Eurosta > Eurosta solidaginis. Next base: position 200,492,487 of record NC_090323.1, on the reverse strand, counting down.
AAGCGGACTTCCTAATTCCGTAGAGCCCGCCATGTTCGGTTCACAAGTATCTATTCGAAACATCAACATAATTTAGAAGAGTTTCGAGTCTGGAGAAAACCTCTCCTCTTCATTGCTTACAGCTACTTAATTCGCCGTTTCCTTCTAGGAAAGATTTTTTTTATTGATAAATCAAAAATGGGGTTGTAATAGCCTCAAACTAGTGTTAAGGAAGAGGGAAAGAAAAATGAGAGGAGAGAGGAAAGGGAGGACAAGGGAATGGAGAGGACTTGGGAAAAGGAGGAGGGTAGGAAAGATTGAGAAGAAGAAGGCAAAGGAGAGGGAGGAGAAAAAGTATGAGAGCAGAAGCGGTAGGAGAGGGAAAGGGATAAGGGTAAGGGTTAAGATAAGGGTAGGGTTAGGTATGCGTAAAGGCAAATGTTAAAATGTAGGAATAGGAATAATTATACGGACTACTTAGGTTAGGTGGTCGCTGCCCTGGTAGGCCAAGCTCACTTGGACAACATTACCGTTACGGATAATAATGATTAGGAAAAGATTTAGGACAAAAATAAGGGTAAGAATAAGGACAAGGACAAAGACAAGTATAAGGATTGGGATTAGAATAAGGATATGGATAAAAGTAAGAAGAAGGATAAGAATAAGGATAAGGCTAAGGATCCAGATAAGGAGAGGAATAAGGATAAATATAAAGATTATGATAATGATAGGAATAAGGAGAAGAAAGAGAAGGAGAAGGAAAGAAAAAGGAAAAGCAGAGACGAATGAAATGGGTAAGCATAAGGATAAGTTGAATTTCGAGGACACAGATAAGAATAGGGATAGGGGTAGGAATGAGGGAAAGAAAGATAAGGATAAAGAACAGGGTATGAATAAGTATAAGAATAAGGATAAGGATAGGGATAAGGATAAATATACGGATTATGATAATGATAGTAATAAGTAAGGAGAAAAAAGAGAAGGAAAAGGAAAAGAAGAAGGAAAAGAATAGAAGGAGATGGGGAAGCAGAAGAATGATTCGAAGAACTCGAAATTTGGTAAATATTAACAAAGCATCACTTAGATTAAAATAAATAAGCATATTTCGGCGAGTTTCTCTTCCCATTTGTAGTATGCAGCTCCATGCATGTATTTCTGCCATGAAAAGATTAGTGAAAACTAATTTACCTGTCAGCTGCCTATCGAAATCTGCCTAAAACACGTGGTTCGCGTCACTCCAGTTTTTAGGCAAAATAAAGAGGGAACCCGACGCATATGGGAAGAAAAGGTCGGCTTGAATCTCCTCTGAGGTAAATTTAATTTTTTTAATAGGGTGCAATCGTTTATTACGGCCAGCAGTATCTCTTTATCTTGCAGGCTAATAAATTCAAATATAGGATATGCTCTTTTTGTAGAAAGTGGGTTCGCAACTGATCCGTAAGGAAATCAACAATCAGTTTATAGGGGAGACTTTGTCTATAGTCATCTTTAAAGAAATTCTACTAACTAACCGCAGGTATTCCTTACAATTTCTAAAATTTTTCCAGATGCTCCTACTAAGATACTGTTTTCTCATCGCATCTTGTACTCATAACAAAAGGGTGTAACTAAGTGTTTTCGCCATTTTAGTTACCATGGATTACACAATTTAAACTAATTCGACACTTTAGATGCCACCAAGAATCACATCAAATTAAAAGCAAAGAATTGAAGGCCAATGAAGGCACAGATTTACATGCATAAATTTACAAAAACACTTTTACAAACATACGAAAATATGTACATAAAAAAAAACAACATGTATACGATTTCACAAGGTGAGCTTTTGATGAGCCAACACGTACAACGAACAAAAACAGTAAAGCGAACTTGAGTCAAGTCATTATAGACGCACAGATGTCTCGCCATCCCACTTACTTACGCTACATGATACCAGTTAATGTAAATTTTTGTCGAAATTCGACATAAAGCAACGACTTTGCGTTGAGCGCCTAAGTACCTAAATAGAAGTATGAAGACAGCTTGTGTACGCCCACTAACTACAGCTTCCTCACTAATGAAGCATTTATGTTCAACTTTTGCCATTTTTACGGTTGCGAAGTGTTGTAAATAGGTAAGCGTAGAGCTATTTTATGTGCGCATTTTTAGTTAGAAACCAAACACATTTTATATATAAACATATGTAAAAGCAAAATAAGCACATATTTCCTGATTTTATGGTTTCAGAGCTTTAATAAGAATTTGTGTAACAATCAATAAATTCTGCAGTGAGCTTTTCTAAGTATATTTTCTTGAATTGCTATATATGCTATTCTAGTCTAAATTTATCTTTCTCTGTGTTAGTATGTTTCATTAATTTAATATTTCTTTCCAAGTTACATCTAAGCAATGTCAGTTAAAGTGTAGGTAGGCACTTTGATGCGCTTAACTTGGTTTTCATTTTGAGTGTCTACTCTATGGAAATTTATATGGAATTCGTTTATACGTTTTTCCTTGTTTTACTTTTGGTATATGCTGAAGTTGTGGTGTAGTATTTCGTTTAAGGTGCCCTAATTGGCTTTGAAAGCGGCAAACCTAAATAATAATGAGCCATGATAGGGATGAGTACATGCCCATTTCTACCCTTCAGCCCCTTCGTGTTACAACTGCCCAAAAAGATAAAATTGTGAAACCGAATAGGCTTTCCATATATGTATATAGATATTCTCATAATCTCCTTCCTCCAGCTTGGTGTTAAATTGTGATCTGTCCCATCTATTAGAAAGGCAATCCGGCAAACTGCGTCAATTACCGCAGATTTAATCTGCTTAATATCGCGTATAAGGTTCTATCTAGCGTACTGCGCGGAACACTGAAGCCCAAAGTCAACATACTGATTGGACCGTATTAGTGCGGCTTGAGACCTAGTAAATCAGCTATCGTACATATTGTAACGAATTTAGTGCAATTCCGCTTATTTGCAAACTTCTGCTAACGTTCGAATCACTAAACTGTTGAATAAATAACTCCAATATTCAATAATGCAAATGGTCTTTATTAGACTAATTTCACAATAACACTTCTACTTCTCAACAGATATCGTACTCAAATCAAACTGATTACTGCTTACTCAGCTTTAACTCCTTTTATACTCTGTGATGTCTCGTTCGCATACTTCTTGGCGTTTCTATTTCTAGAATTTCCTACTCGTTTACCAGCTATTAATTGCTCAGCCATAACTACAGATGCACGATTATTATAGCTTCTCGCATAGCCATATACGCGTGTATATGTGAGTGATACCTCCACAAATGATTGCCTACTTTTGGGAATATCTCAGTTATATGCATGTGTTTGTGCGTTTATCTCCGCTGCTTGTATGGACATATGTATAGATATAATGATTAATTTGTCGATGTGCATACAAGTCACTGCTTAGTATTGGCTTAGAGATGATATTATCCCTTAGTGTTGCTAATATTCGTCACAATATCTTCGCCATGCGCCAGATTCTGGAGAAGACTTCAGATAATAGAAAGAACACTCACCATCTCTTGGTCGATTCCAAGCAGCATTTGACAGCGCGAAAAGAAGGTGCTTGGATGTTGCTATGTCTACTTCTGACTGAGTAGGCAATTAAAAAGTAATGGCTTCTCTCGACGAACAAAAACCACGCTCTACAAGTCATTCATTATACCTGTACTGATGTATGGCTAGGAATCAAGGACAGTGTTTTCGAGAGCGAATTAAAACCCAAACGCTTCGCTGGCTAGGTCATGTAATGCGAATGTACGAAAACGCTCCGGCAAAGAAAATATTTCAGTCGACACCGCAGTTTGGAGTTAGAGGAAGGGGGATATCTTCACTGAGAGGAAGAGGCAGGTGAAGGAAGACTTGACCTCCCTTGGTGCTCCTAATTGGCGTGAGTTATCGCGAAATTGGGATATCTGGAAAACGAAAATTGCTTCGGCTGTTAAGCGCCAATTAATAATGATCATGGTATATGAACTTTACGCAGACATAGAACTAGTGCATTGAATAAAAACCCAAAGGCTTCGCTAGCTGGGCATATTTTGCGGATATGCAGAAGAAGGAAGAGACCTCCACTAAGTTGGGAGAGGCGGATAGAGTAAGACTTGACCTCCCCTGGTGCTCCCTGCGTAGAAGACAGGTGCGTCCACCATAATGATCACGCTGCATACTGCCTGCTCTTTGATAAACAGTTGTATTCAATTAAAATGTTATACGGCCACTTATGAAAAAATGTAGAAATATTTAAAAGCCCATAAGGCGGTTTGTAAAAAGTGGCATAACTATTTAGGATACTTGAATTTTATTTTGAAAAATAGTTTTTCATAAAACATTTTTCAAACGTACCCTATAAATATGGCCCAAAGTATTTGTAGTATAAAGAACGTGCACTACGTCAGTAGTTCACATTAAAGCACGTCAACTTACATCACATTATAAAAATATCCAATTTCATTTTAAATATAAGAAATATTTTTAACATTAACTGCACGATCATTATTTGTACAATAACGAACGTCATCATCATACATATTTGCAGTTAATGACGCTATCAGGCACAGTGACATTCAATGCAATAAATTATTCAATATACTAGATGAGTAAGTAGTCATTCAAATATTTGCATGTGTAAATAATAGTTATGCAAAGGCCTTAGTGATGCGCAGTTCTAAGCATTTAAAAAAAAAACCGGTTCTGTCACAGATGAATTTCAAATTAAGATATTATGAATAGCAACATTTTATAAAAATTTGGTTTCTCAAACACTATCTCGTCGGCTAGTTCGAAAACGTATCCTCTTAAAATATTTAGGGTGTTTTTGAAACAAATTATGAAATAGGGCGTTATTCTCAAGCTTTTTGAGTTGGGGCGTTTTCGAAATCGGAGCCGAGACAGGTTGGTGTTCCACACAGCAGTCGATTTAGAATCCTTTAAAACAGTTGCCGAGTCTATTATACTGGACCTTCACTTCACCTAGACTTGCTTTACGCATTGTTCACGGTTTCTTCGGACTTCGAATAATTGTGGTTCTAATACAGTTTTCACACAGATACTTAATGATCTCATTCCAGCTTCTAATGAAATCGTAAATTTTTTGCTTTCACACAGAAGTAACTGCTCGATTTGTATGAAGGATGAAATGTCAAGCGAATAAAATGACAATGCTATATCACAGACAATCATGGCGGAACGATACAAGGTGGCAGCATGGTGACATACCTTCAAACATAAAAAAATTCCATGTACTTGGGGGTGGGGCCGTGTGTAGAAGTCCACGAAAGTGGGGAAAGCTTCTGACCGCCATTCACCTGGGAATGGCCAGAGCGATTCTTTTGCATGCGGTCCAAGCAGCTCACTACTGCCGGTCGCTGGCGGCCAAGTATCCTCTGGGTAGCCGCTAAACACCTGTTTAGCGGTGAGCTAATGTGAGAAGGCGACAACCTGGCTAGGCCACTCTGACATAATCGGTTTAAGGGCTAGCCGGGGGAGATTTCATCGGCAGCGTCTGTACACCCCTAGGTGCGGCTGCAAACGGGCGTCTGTCTTGGAGCAAGCGGCTCGCTATATAAACGTGCCAAGTAATATTTTCACCCCCGCTGAGCGGGTTGTGCGCTGGGCTTGGGACCCGCCACGTAAAACCATACTCCAATGAAATATAACAACAAGCCTCGGATAAATACACTCTCTATTGATGACGACCATGGCAAACGTTTGAAGGACAATGAATTGAGGGCATGCACCTGGAACGTCCGCTCCCTGAATGGGATTGGTGCAGATGCCCGGCTGGTTGATGTCCTCGTCAAAGCAAAATCTGACATCACCGCCATCCAAGAAATGCGTTGGACGAAGCAAGGAAGAAAGAAGATCAAAAATTGTGACATATATTGGAGTGGCCATGCGAATAAGCGCAGTTTCGGCGTCGGATTCGTGGTGGGAGAGAGACTTTGTCGCCAAGTGCTGGCGTTCACGCCTGTGGACGAGCGTCTCGCCGCTATTCGAATAAAAGCAAAATTTTTTAATATATCATTCATCTGCGCCCATGCGCCGACAGAGGAGAAAGACAATGAGGTGAAAGACACTTTTTATGAACAATTAGAACGCACATACGAGCGTTGCCCCCGTCATGATATAAAAGTCGTGCTTGGCGACCTTAACGCCAGGGTGGGCAAAGAAGGTGTTTTTGGCCCTACAGTCGGAAAGTTCAGCCTACACAATGAAACTTCTCCTAATGGACTGAGGCTGATTGACCTTGCCGGTGCTCGAAACATGGTCATATCAAGCACGAGGTTCATGCATAAAAAGATACATCAAGCTACATGGCTGTCTCATGATCGAAATACTCGCAATCAGATCGATCACGTTGTGATAGACGGACGGCATGCCTCCAGTGTTTTAGATGTACGCACGATCCGAGGACCTAACATCGACTCGGACCATTATCTCGTTGCAGCCAAAATACGCACCCGCCTCAACGCGGCTAAAACAAAGGAACAAAAAACACAAGGAAAGCTAGACGTCGAAAAGCTTCAATCACAACAGACTGCCAATGATTTCGCAACTCGACTCTCACACCTGCTCTCTGAGAGCACAACTCATCCTGAAGGAATACAGGAGCAGTGGGAGTATATCTCCAAAGCACTTCGTACTGCCACCGAGGAAAAAATTGGTTACCGGCGGCCACGAAAAAACAACTGGTACGATGAAGAATGCCGCGCTGCAAGAAAAGACGCTGCCTACAGGGCTACGTTAAAAGCGAGCGTGACAAGAGGAGTGTGTGAACGCTATCGTGAGTTGAAAAGGGAAGCGAGACGCCTTTTCAGGAAGAAAAAAGCAGAAGCAGAAAGGCGTGAGTGCGAGGAGCTTGAGCTGCTAGCCACCAGGAATAACGCCCGAAAATTCTACCAAAAAATACGGCGACAGACGGAAGGTTTTAAGACCGGGGCAAACTCCTGTAGGAATGAAAACGGCTACCTTGTAACTGATGTCCAGAGAGTGCTTAGATTATGGAGGGGATACTTCTCTGCTCTCCTAAATGGAGGCAGCAATTCACCGAGCAGAGATGAAGAACCCGATCCCGCAATCGATGATGATGGAATATATGTCCCCCCGCCCGATTATGACGAAGTTAGAATAGCAATAACCAGATTGAAAAACAACAAGGCCGTGGGCGCTGATGGATTGCCTGCGGAGCTATTCAAGTACGGCGGCGAGGAGTTGGTAAGGCGCATGCAGCAACTTCTTAGCAAAATATGGGCGGACGAAAGCATGCCCGACGGTTGGAATCTAGGTGTTCTTTGCCCAGTCCACAAGAAGGGGGATACTGCAAAATGCACCAACTATCGTGGAATCAGCCTTCTTAATATCGCATATAAGGTTCTTTCAAGTGTATTGTGCGAAAGATTGAAGCCCACCGTGAACCGGCTGATTGGACCTTATCAGTGCGGCTTCAGACCTGGTAAATCTACCATCGACCAGATTTTCACAATGCGCCAAATCTTGGAAAAAACCCGTGAAAAGAGAATCGACACACATCACCTCTTCGTCGACTTTAAAGCCGCCTTCGACAGCTCAAAAAGGAGCTGCCTATATGCCGCTATGTCTGAATTTGGTTTCCCCGCAAAACTTATACGGCTGTGCAAAATGACGTTGAGCAACACCATCAGCTCAGTCAGAATTGGGAAGGACCTCTCCGAGCCGTTCGAAACTAAACGAGGTTTCAGACAGGGTGGGGGTGCGATTTCTTTAATATGATGCTGGAGAAAATTATACTAGCTGCAGAACTTAACCGCACTGGAACAATATTCTATAAAAGTGTACAATTACTGGCATATGCTGATGTCATTGATATCATCGGCCTAAACACCCGCGCTGTTAGTTCTGCTTACTCCAAGCTGGAAAAAGAAGCGGTAAAGATGGGTTTGATGGTGAATGAGGACAAAACGAAGTACCTGCTGTCATCGAGCAAAGAGTCAGCGCATACGCGCCTTGGCAACCACGCTACTGTTGGCAGCCATAATTTCGAAATAGTAAAAGACTTCGTTTATTTGGGAACCAGCATCAACACTAGCAACAACATCAGCACTGAAATCCAGCGAAGAATCAATCTTGCCAATAAATGCTACTTTGGACTAGGTAGGCAATTGGACTAGGTATACAAGTCACTTATCGTACCCGTCATGCTATATGGGGCAGAAGCATGGACCATGACAACAGCAGATGAAGCGGCTTTGGGAGTGTTCGAGAGAAAAGTTCTTCGAAAGATTTATGGACATCTACGCGTTGGCGATGGCGAGTGCCGAAGAAGATTTAATGATGAGCTGTACGAGCTATACGCAGACATCAACATAGTCCAGCGAATTAAAACGCAGCGGCTGCGCTGGCTAGGCCATGTTATGCGAATGAAAGATGATGCTCCGGCCAAGAAAGTGTTTCTATCGGAACCCGCCTATGGAAGCAGAGGTAGAGGGCGGCCCCCACTCCGTTGGAAGGACCAGGTGGAAAACGATTTAAACTCCCTTGGTGTGACCAATTGGCGCCGGTTGGCGGAGCGAAGGAGCGACTGGCGCGCCTTATTGGGCGGCCATAACCGTTTAGACGGTTAAGCGCCAATTAAGTAAGTAAGTAAGTACTTGTAAATTCGATGGAAAAATGTCAAAATCGTACTGCGCCGGTAGTTGATGTATCAAATCAAATAAAAAAGGTTATAATCAGCTGTTCGATGCGGCCACCTTGTATCGTTCCGCCATGTAGGCAATGACATTTACTTTGACAAATGACATTTTTAAGCACTGAACACACCAAAAAATAAGAAGCGGAAATGGAAGCGGAACGCTGCCAACAGAGTTGCATTGTGCTTTTGACTTCATTAGGCATTCGATTAGCTACTAATGAAATAATTATATATTCGAGTTTTGTAGGGAAGATTGAGCTCAATAAGCGTCTTAATGTAGAAAACTGCCTTTATTATTCAATAAGCCGTGTGTGTGAAAACAGTATAATATTGTTTCATTTCGTTAGGGCCAGGTGTTCTGGGTTTGATTCCTTTGAATACTTTTTGTTCGCGTATCGAAATACTTGAACTAGTCAGTTTTTTAAAGGTCATATTTACTAGCACCTGCTCATCAGATCTAAGAACTAGTCAAACATAAACAAGCCAAAATTAATTTGCACCCCGATCACGTATTATTGAAACGTGTCACCAATGTCTATACTCGCCGGCAGATAACATGATAAAATTCCACTACTTATAATCATAAAAATAGACATATTGCTATACAAACTAATATGAGTAGATATACACATATTTCTTAATACATTGCGCAAGAAGTCATGCACACATATATATACACATAATACTTAATATCTAATAAGGTTGTTATTCTTATTAAGTTTATGTGACAAATTTTTATTTTTCTAGATTTTCAAGCATTTTTCCCATAAAAAAGCGGAGCATGTATCTTAAGATTTGATGTCCTTCAGCCCTAGTATATTTTATGAGCAATTTATATTGTTGTTGGTGTTTAGCTGGCATATTTTTTTCTGCTTTATGAGCTCTCTATGAGTGTTTATTTAGTTCTTTATCTAAAACCGTTGGCAGATAACACCATTTAATGCTGGTTAAAAATGCACTTAATGCGATACATATAAGACAACCACAAGCGGCTTTGGTAGCGATTACAAGGGCGTCGTTAGTACTCAATGCTACTATATCGAAGTAAATGTAATAGCACTGTACAACAGTATCTTTCATGGGAATCTTGTACTCACGACTCATCCGTGCGAAAAATTTAGAAAAGTTACGTAACTGTAAGCGTGACCGTAACCGTAGGTAACTTTATCCATAAACATAACTATAACAGAAACCGAAACTCTTACATAACCAAAAATTAGTTGAAATCGTAAGTGTAAGCGTAACCGTAACTGTTTGCATAACCATAGATATAACTGAAACCGTAACTGCAACCGTAATCGCAACTGTTTCCATGACTAAAATTTAGACTAACGATGGACTTAAACTGAAACTGAAATTCCAACTCAAACTAAAACTCTAACTGTAGCCGTAACCGTAGCTGCTTCCATACCCACAACTTAAACTGAAAACGTGACTCTAGCCGCAGCAGCAACTATTCCCATAACTGAAACTAATATCAACTATGATTTAAACTGATTGAAACTGAAACTGTAACTGTAAACCTAACGGTAACTATTTCCATAGCCATAACTAAAATTAAAATCGATACGGCCCCGTAACAACTAGTTCCATTTCTAAAATTAAAACTATAACTTTACCTAAACTGAAACTTAAACTAAAAGTTAAAATACAACTATAACTGAAACCGTACCTGTAACAGTAACCGTAACTATTTTATGGAAACATTCCTATAGCTGAAAACGCAACTGTTACGGTAAAAATTTTCATAAACAAAACATAAACTGAAATCGTAACTGTAAACATAAACATAACCGTGGCTGTAACTTTTTCATAAGCGTAATTCTAACTGAAAACGGAACTTTAGCAGTTAATGTAACTGTTACTATAATTATAACCGTTTATATTATTATAACTTTACCCAGCAGCATAACAGGCATCCAAGCCTTAACCATAACCATACCGCAGCAATAAATAAGCAAACCAATAACCATAATCGCAACCATAACCATACGCTTCTGTATCCACAACCATAACCGAAGCCAAAAACGTCAACTCAACTGGCTTCGTAAAGGTGACTTTAACCACAACTGTAACCATTTTCGTTAACGTGCATAATGAAACCGTTACAGTTACAGTAACCATAGCCTTAACCACACCTGTAAGGCATACGTGTGTCCCCAACCGTAACTGTCACTTAAAAGCTCATTTCATTTATAGGTATCTTCCTCCTTTCTACGGACCATTCATTGGTTTTGATAAATATCGCCTCTAGGGAGATTGGGAGCACCAAGGGATATTTCTTATCCTGTTTTTCTCCCCAACAAGGGAGTTCAAGTCCTCTATCGCCATTTTCCATCTCCTCTTGACTTAGCCGTTAAAACCTTTGGGCTTTCATTCGCTCCACAATATTCACATTAGCAAAAAGCTCTTACATCCCTCCAATTACATTTCCTGCGATATAAGATATCGTTCATAATTCTGAGAGATATATTAGGACAGATATCTTGAAGGACTTATGAAAGTGAGGTTTTCGAAAATTCACAAACAAATTTTAAAGCTTTGAGTTAACCATGAAGATAATCAGTAGTGACTTCTAAAGTTGATTCCGCATCATTCTTCTGTGTGTCAAACCTTTAGATTTTTTTATTAATATCTATTTATAGACATACATATTTACACCCCACTTCAATATGTGTCCAAGTGATTGATGAATATCAAGCGTTGGCGCCTTTTTCTATGAGAGCTACTTTTGGTGTCATCAAGTGTGGCTTCGTTGTACTTAATTGAGAAGCAGTTTTAAAGGATATGCAAGCGTTTCTACACACACACACACATATATATATATATATATATATATATATATATATATATATATATCTATTATGCATATATGTATGTATATGTTTTTACGTATGCACATAAATATGTACGTCTATATGTTAAGCTGCTTACTGTTTCAGACAAAGCCAAGAGATTTCGAGTAGCTTGGTTCAAGTGTTAACAAACAACAACAGTAGATAAGCTGTTATTCTAGCATTAGCATCAACTTGCCTCAGCTAGCAGTGAGTGTTCTTGGAGCTGCTTTTACAATCGCCACGCTTCAAAACGATGTTGACACAGTTCTTAACACTTTTGTTTTGGATTTAGTTCAGTATTTTTCTTTTTTTTTCTTCTCGAGTTCTACAGTTGTCTTCACTTAGTAATCTAATAGAATCTATATCACCTTCTTCATCCTTTGGTATCTTATCAATGTCAGTGGTCTAGTTTTTTTTCTACAACCGTTCTGCCGTCCTTGCTTTCTCTGTTTTTACTTTCTTATGTTAAAGTTTCACTTCTGTATTTTGTTTATCTTCTGGAAATTAACAAGCTAAGTGTCACAGGTTTACAGGTATTTCATTATTTATTTAGTTATTTAGTCAGTCAGACAAGCTGTCACATCTGGTGCTCGCATAAATTTTTCACAGGAAGACTACCCCTACCCCTGCTGCAATATTTGTGTGACTTAGAAAAATTGTAACAGAATTTTGTTTAGGTTTACGACTCGTTTGGCTTGTTGGACGGCATAGCCGCTCAAAGGGTTAAGAGCCAATTAAGAAAGTAAGTAAACGGGGAACCTAGTCTGACTAAATTTGCATTAAGGCACCAACGAAATTTGAATAACCGACCGTTTGAAGAAATGGCGACGGGTTTCAGTAGGTCAGACTATATTGAAGCAGCTGCCGCGGAGGCTCACAGAGGACAGTATTAGGACGCCCGTTGTGTTACCATTAAGAATGCATTATTACCTCTCCTCTTCGAGCCATAAAGGTTTGGGCGACCAAGCCGTTGATGACGCACTCCACGACATGGCGTTGATTACCCAGAAACGAGGACTACAAGACAGCGTATTCCTGCTTCGAGTGTAACCTTAACGAGATCTCTTAAAATGCCGTTTTTTTCTAAGGTTTGCTTCGGTAATTCTTTTAGCATTTGCTTAATGTGGTGAACATTCAATACAGTTTCCCTCAACTTCCCTGTGTTCCGCTACCCATAAGAGGTTTGCACGGTTCTGTGAGGCATCTCCTGATGAGATACGCAGAAGTTTGGCGTTTGCTCGGAATTGAATGAATAAGAGCCAAGGGATTTAAAAGCCGCTTGCCTGTTGCTAAGGATAAAGATTAGCCCTCCTCCAAACCTACCAGTTAACTTAAAACCGTCGGGGTGAATGGAAATGCTGCCATCAGCATCGTAGCACCGATCCGACTTCACGCAATCATCCTGGCTAGGATTGTTTATCATAAGGTTGCTATCCGCAACTGTTGTGGTCGCACAAGCGTCTGTGGTTCGACGAAGAAAACTATAAGTGCTTAGTATGCTACAGTGTTCCTTGGTTTTAATACTCTAACTGCGCGACTCACTTAAATGCAGTGCTGACGTTGCGCTGCTCGTTATCCTGTCAGACCCAAGAAAGGAATATCAAGAATGATCTGAAAAGCTTAGCTTGACGTTCTTCTTAGATCACCACTTACGCCGATCATACTTGATCTGTGCACTGTTCACAGAAAACTTAGGTTTGAAGCCTAGCTCAAAGCCGGGCACCACCAGATTATCCCATAGAGCAGTATTAGTCGAATAATCGCGGTATAAATCCATCTGAATATATTAGGGGTGACGCCCCATATTTTTTAACAATAGCTCTTTTACACGTATATAATGCAATATATACTTTCTTTTGACGCTAAATAGTGTTTGTCCTTTCAGTTCAGCTTATTTCCCATAACTACTCCCAAAAATTTCGCCTAATTGGGCAGATTAAGGCGCACACCATTTAGTTAGGTTTAACGGTGGAATTTACAATCTCCACTTTATCGAGTACACATGGAAACCTCACATCAATGGTACCTGCATCAAATAAGACAAAGAGAGACACTTTACCTCTGTAATCAAGAGATTAGCATATCCCACTATCTTCCCGAAAAGGTGGGAGTTGTATCTTTTAATAGCGATTTCACCGTTGGTTTCTTAGAGGCGGGGAAAGAACACCACCACCTTGAGGTTTGCCCCCTGTATAACGTGTTATTTCAGAGCTCCCCAACGTTGAAAGTATTTTCCTTCTCTTAAGTAGTAAATCAATCAGTCCTACTAGGGATCTATTTATGCCTAGATTCATGTCATTTTCGACCCCTTTCAGAAAGGATATGCCATTCCTAGGTGAGATTTGCACCTGAATTGAATTTAAAATCAAACCAAAATAACTATTAGCCTCCCAACCGTACTACACAGAGGCCAGTCCTTTGTTATGCCAAAAATTATTAATTCGGATGCGCAGATCAATCCAAGTTGTACCAAACAAGTAAGAGGCTTAGAATTTGCCAGCGGTAAGGCATGTTAGTCGTAAAACTCTTACCTAGTAGTAGGAGCTCTTACTTACGCCTAGGCGAATGAAATCCACATTTGGGCTAGTACCATCAGATACTAGTCCTGGAGAGTTCCGATTGATATACATATCTATTTAGATCTCGACCTCCATTAGCTTTTATGCCTTTTTCTTTAGTTCGTATCTGCATAACTATTTATTTTATTCCCTTCACGCCTGTCTACATCTTAATCTCAGTCTACCTTTCTCTGACATTCCTGTGCTAAGCATCTCTCTTCATCAACAGTTTAGGGGTATACTAAGGCTCAGGAGATCCTAATTAAGCACAGAAACGATTTTTAAAGTCGGCCTAAACTAACGAGAAGAAACGTTAGAAAATCTGTGTCTTAATCTGCAACAGACCAGACAGCCCAAGGGAAGCTGTTTTATTCGGCCTTCCTTCTCATCAGCAAACGCACTGGCATCCCATTATGTAAGATGATGTCCCATTAATACTGCGGACACGAAACCTATTTACTCCCTCTTGCAGAAGTCTGTATATATTTCGAGAAAGATGTTAAGCGCCCGCTTGCAGTTGTTTTAGGAGTTTATCTTCATCTTAGCCCAACTATTAATGCTTTTACTCTTACTAAAGGTAATTGACTACCCTAAACCTCATAAAAAGGATGGTCTTCACAATCTCATCAAAAGTATATTTACCGACAAATTCTGGAGCTGAAGGATAGCATTCCAATGGCTCTTTTGCATGTATCCAAATAATATATTATTTCTGGCTCAATCTTTTAGGTAAAATAAAGGCCAGAGCCTTAGCTTTACCATAACGTGATTGCAAACTCATCGGCATGTGCAAGAAAAGTGTGCCAAATGATTTCCATTCGCACTTAATTAGCGACAAAATACCAGCTAAGTCGTATTTCGATTAGTGAACTGTTAGTCAGTTTTTATAAGGATGCTTCAATAACATCAGGGGAACTTAGCGAAGCACCTAAAACAAAGCACTTAGAAAAGCGCGCAAAATTGGTTCTCTTCGTAACTAATTAGGGACTAATTTTTGGTAAAATAACCACCTGTTAATTTTTCGATCAGACGTCCCAGATCGCAACTATCAAAACGGAGTGGGTATTGAGATTCCATAGCCAAGAAACATCGAAGAAATATTTCTTCAGCCTTTGAGCAGTTGATGGTTCTCCAGTTGACATTCGTTATCATGCTCAAAATAGTTTTCTAACTTTTGAGAAATTTATTATCAAACCTTAAAAATTCCAAAATCCAACAAAAGTTCATGGAATTAAATTTTGTTGCGCTATGTAAGTTCTCAAACTTTGACATCTTTATAACTAAGCCAGCCACAGCGACATTTCATCAAGCGCAACAAAAGTTTGTTATCAATAAATAAAATATCGTTAATCAAAATTATTCGGTATTTGGACAAATAACTCCTTCAAATCTTTACAAGCAAAAATTACAAAACCAACAACTGTTTGAAATTACAAACAAAAATATTATGCAAAACTCTCTGACTGAACAGAAAAAACAAGTTAGTCATTGTATGCATAATGAGTAAACGGAAGTGGAAAGCGAAAGGAAGGAGTGAAAAGAATAAAAGCGGAAACAGAAACCCAAATGAAATCATTCATGAAATTCATACAATTGTGAGAAATTGACAATTCTAGGCAACAGTAATTGGGGTAGAGATGGAGCAAACGAGAGCAAAAACTAAATTCGAGTGGCTCAGCACATTAAAATAGAGTGCATAGACGAGGGCAAGGACGATGTGTACAAACGAAGCAATTGGAGCTAAGCAGGAAATTATTAAGAGCGGAAAATTCATGGCGACGAAGTGTGATGAAGAGGAAAGCGAATAGATGGGACGTGAGTAATGGTTATGTGAATCTTAATAAGAAAAGCAAATAAAAAAAGAAAAAAAAAAAAAAATAGTTTCGAAGTTGAAAAAAATTCAAATATCCGAGAAATCATTTGTTTGAAAGATTGTAGAAGGCAAGCAAAGAATTGGCCGTTACATAAAAAACTATGTACACATTAAAGCAAGGAAAAATTACAGAAAAGAAAAGGAGAGGCATATAAAAATTAGAGTAGCTGGAACAAAAAGTTGTTTCTTTCTTAGATTTTTATTGGCAATAAGCTTTTTTGACCAAACGTTTTTTAATGCAAATAAAGATATTTATTTCACTTTTTCGATCTGACGTTACGCTTCCTAGCACCTTCTTCTTTCTTTCTTATTTTTCGAGAAGTAACAAACAAACTTCAGCTAAATAATGAATAAACTAGCACAGATTGTGGCTGCTGCATAAAAATTTGAGATTATTTCTTTCCATGAGAATGGGATCAACTATGTACCAGTTAAATATCAAATACTTCAAATTTTATCATATTAAGTTAGCTCATTTCATATGGTGTGATGACAAACCTATAAAGTTATGACATCGTGTCATGTGATATCAAACTCTCACTTACATCATGTCAGTTTTTGTTATTATTTTTGTTGTAACGAAAATCCAAATAAAAATTACAAAATAAAATTTACGTGATGTCATTTTTTGTTACTGTTATTGTTGTAATGATAAAGACAACCACATTAAGTCACATCAAACTATGCGTTTAGAAAACATAAAGCTAGGTCTCGTCAAATGATGTCTCGTAAAGCTTTAAAGTTAGACGTCATCAGACTTAGAAAACCTCAATTGCATCGCATAAGCTGTTGTTGTTGAAACGAAGGGTTTTTAAAAAGATATATATATTGTACTCAAACAACTCCATTTACATCAGTTCATGTTATACAACATCAAATCACACTTAAAATGGCGTATCAAATCACCATCAACGTATCAAGTCAACAGAGAAGAAATCAAAACTTTCTCAGGTGATTAGACGTTCAGACATTGGGACGGGCGATTATTATTTTACAGACTTTAGCACTCAACATTACATCATATGATATACATATGATATCACTTTAATTGAAACAACCTATTTATTAGCAATCTTAAATGAAGCTATTAGGATGCCTTAGACATCAGCAATTTGAATACATAATATGTATATTATATTGAAAATCAGCTGCATTCGGTTAACATTATACTTTAACTTTTTGTACACATTTAGCGAAAAGAAGCAAACTACAATCGATTCGCTGTTTGGTTCACTTAGACAAATTGCGAGATATTCATGAAAGTTTGAAAGGAGATTCACTCCTCTAATGCCACTTATCTTCAAATTACACTCCAACAGTAAAAACTAGAATTGCTTTTGAAATAAGAAATAAAAAATAAAAATAAAGCCAGCTGATTGATGACTTGAAGCTATGATGCCTATAGAATGACCACTCTGATTTGACAATGACATAGCATGAGTAATTTCTCACACCCTATTAAGCAAGCAAAGGACTACATATAAAAAATTGCCACATTGCAACCAACAACTTCAATTACAGATGAAGTGAAGAAATTATTAGAGAAGACTGAACTTAAGTGGCATATTTATTGTAGCTGTCAACTCAATGTTTGATGTCATGACGGAGCAACCCTTATTGGACGGGAGTAGGTAGTTGTTACTATTTATTAAAAGTGAGGACCATAGATCAAGTAGCTGCAGATATGGGTGATGTAAGTATGTACGAGGGAAGACTGTATGAACTATGTATCAAATTTTAAAGGTTGTCATAAAATTGATGCAAAGAAGCGTAATGTAACTCTATATCTTTCTTATTTTGGATTTGGGCAAGCCCAATATAAGGAAGTCATTATCCAGCTGCCATCAGCGTGTGTTGAGATAAACAATGTATGGGCTGATTACGGATCTTCAAGAAATCTTCTTGGTCGTGTATTGACAAATATGCATGATGCCGTCGATATCAGAAGACCTAGGAGAGAATCTGCTTTTATTAAGTAAACTGATGGGCAGACAATTTTTGTGACTATGATCAGGATTCATAGCAGCTAAAGCTACCTTTCCTCTCTTGAGTTCTTTTCCGAATATGCGGCCGAGTGTTATAGCTGGTTGTACGCAAACTGTGCCACGAAAAAGAGGAGCTGCGAGTGGTCGATGACCAAGAACTTGAACGCCCTAGTCAAGGAAATTATGCGAACGGTTCTTATTGGATTACTATCAGATAGCGGATATACGAACTCAGTAAGGGATATTATATCGCTGGGTGCCAAAAGAAATGTATAACGAAGATAAGGATGAGGAGGTAGGTAAAATAAAACTGCTCCCGATTACTCGGGATTAAAATAAGTGGGAAGTGGAAAACGCAGAAGTGTCCGTGATCTCGTTGGGGAAGCTGCAGCTAGTTAGATGGGGCGAAGAGTACTAAATGCTCCTTGGCAATCCATCCTCAATATACAGTGAAAAAGGCGTAAGGCGCGAAAGAACAGCTAGCGGTCCAGTGAAAGAG
The DNA here is from genome assembly GCF_040869045.1 of Eurosta solidaginis. Taxonomy (NCBI): domain Eukaryota; kingdom Metazoa; phylum Arthropoda; class Insecta; order Diptera; family Tephritidae; genus Eurosta; species Eurosta solidaginis. Next base: position 200,474,076 of record NC_090323.1, on the reverse strand, counting down.
ACACTTGAAATAACTCAAAGTTAGGATCGCGAGGCAGGCCAGAAGTAATGGCGTGACACGCAACTCTGAAGCTGCATCACAAAGCTATGCCTTACTGTAGCGTTTAATAATCCCATTAATCTCTATGAACAGATACCTACCGAAAGGTATAGGTTCGCACAATGGTGTAGATCGCATGATTGTCTTCAATCCCATTCAGATTACTGTTTATTGTATGGTAAAAGTCGCTCCTAAACACTTTATTAATAGGATAATGATCTGAGCCCGTTCCTATTGCGTACATATGTTCTGTCTTTCTTTACAGCCGACTAAGTTAGGTTAGAATGAGGTATCGAAGGATTTGCACACGATCTTAGACATTTTGCAGTCCCGCGCTTCTGCTTTCGTGCTTAATAGCTCATATGACACTCCTGTCTCCTTTTGATTTTGCTAAGTGGGTTGAGACATCTATCGTCGATTCATCGAATAAAGCTCCCACCTTCGCCCACCGATCTGCTTTTCATTACCCTCTATCCCATTATGATCGCCAAAGCGGCTGCTCGTTTATTTGACCCAAATTTAGCGACGGGGCCTAACTGGAAGTTTAAAGCTTCATATCTCATCATACGACATGATGGTTTCATATCACATCATGTCAAGTTACTTTGTGAGTGTCTTTATCGCTACAACTGCAACAACAAAGCACCAAAACTGACATGATACAAATCAGATTTTGTAATTTAAATTTAATGTGACCTAACTGAAAGATTCAATATGACATCGAACGATGTGACCTGACTTTAAAGTTTCATAAAAAATGTGAGCTATCTTTAAGGTTGCATATCACATTGTAAGATATGAATTTGTTTGATTGTCTTTATCATTACGGCAACAACAAAAACTAAATTCATGTAAATTTGGTAATTTTAGTTAGTGTTTTAAATACTATATATCACATAATGCAATGTAATCTAACTTAAAAGTTTCATATCGCGTCATATGATGTGACCAAACATCCATCAACCGAATGTTAACCGATTTGTTTAATTTCAGTTTAATGGGCCTCAAATACTTTCCTATTTGCGCAGGCTTACGTCAGCAGACTTGCGCCTCTATTCGCTCATATTAGCTCTTTATAACATGCCGTTATGGCCTTACCAAATTCGCCGCCATTGTCCGCCTCCTTCAACCCAATGCTCAAAATTTCTTGTACAGATTGTGATTGATTGCGTCGCATGTGGAGTTGGGCGTTTTAATGTCACAGAAGGAAATGTGATAAAGCATGAAAGCAAACAAAAAAAAAAAAAAACAAATGCGAAATGAAGGCAACATACAAACTTTTCGCTTCCTTATCATTAGGCTTATGATTTTAACATGTAAAATTTATAACTACAAATACTCATAATTTGCGTATTTACTTCATAGACTTTCATTCTACTTTTCGATGTTTTGGCTGAGGCCAAACAGTATTAAAGGGTCAATTTCACAAAACGAAAAGGGATCACATAAAAATTGAATTAAATGCAAAACCATTTTTCAAACAGCGAGTTGTAGTGGGAGGAGACCAAGCAATCAACAAAGCAACCGTAACCAATGAATCTACTGCTACGTTTTCTTCTTCTTCTTCTTCTTCTTCTCCTTTAATACTTGCCCTATCAATGTAAACATTCATCCTATTTTTATTCTAATAAATGCTTTTCAGTCCTTTTATGTGACATTAGCGACATATAAAAAGCTTGCAGCCAGTTAAAAATATTCGGTAAAATCAAAAGGATTTGCCTTTTTTATGATTTGCGTTGTTCGTTGGTTGCCTAATATTTTTGCATCATTGCTTTTGTAATAAGGCATTTAATATATTTAAAGGTTATGCGATTAAATAAATTTTTTGTTTTCAAAAGAAGTTTAAAAAGTTTTAATGCTTGACTTACTTGCTGAAGCCTTTGTAGACTGTGGCATATGAACCCTCCCCGAGCGCTTCCAGTTTTATGTAGGCATCCGATTTTCCAAATGGCGAATCGCCCTATAAATGAAGAAAGAGGAAATTGAATTTTGTGCATATACATATATGGTCTGTAAATTTATTTTTTGGAAATCGGTCAACGGCTTTAAATGTATCGCTAGTCGCATTGGATCATGCAACACACTTGAACAGTAGTTATAGTAATAGTAGTTGGGTTTGGATTCATTGGGTCAAAATTGCTCGCATGATGACTATCAAATTCAGGGTAATAATTTTCCACTACTAGGTTAGGTTAGCTTGTCCTGTCCGCTCAGTAAAGATTTCATATAGGCTTGAATGCATCCATGGGTTACCAGAATTTGTTTGACGACCAGACGGAAAACCGCCAATTAGGCACCAGGACTAATGTTATAAAAAAACTTCGCCCTAGAAGTTTGCTTGGGCCTTGCTTAATTGCAGCCTCAAGATTTGGGAACTCTGCCGCCCCTAATAGCTGGGGCTTTGATCTCGCGAGCGCAGGACACGAATGCAGAACGTGCTCAACGATTTCCATTTCCTGCAGCTCGAACTTATAAGCATGTGATGATAGAAGGTGTGTCCAATTAATATGCCCATAGTCACCCTTAAGTTGTCTTTCTTTAGATAATTTTATTGTTCGCACATGATCTTAGAAATTTTGCAGGCTGGCGCTAGTATCAACGCCTTTCCTGCTTCATGGATGATATGCAAAACCTGTCTCTTTTTGATTTCTTCCACACGGATTGGGACGTCATTGTTAGGTCATCAGCGTTTTCGTTATCTTCTATCGCTTTATGACCGAGAACCCAGTATAGATGTATGGTCCAGTCTGATCGAAGTAAAATACATTAAAAGGCAGTGCGCGGACTTTCAAAAAAAAGATTGTTGGTATACGAAATATGAAAATATTGCTTTCAGACAAAAATCCTGTCAAACTTGATTAATTCACAAGAAGGATAAAAAATACCATAAGGAAAAAAATGGAGATGAGTTTGGGCAATCGTTGGGTTTAGTGCTATAATTTGGTTCGGATGTCCTCGGCAGGAAAATGTGTTTACTTTATGATCAAAATACAGTTGCGTTCAAAATCTTTGAAGTACTTGTGACTCGTTTCATTTTTCAAAGTAGTTAAAAGATGGTTCGAGGAAAGCCAGATCAACGTCGTGTAATGGCCACCACAGTCACCAGACATAAGCCCTATTGCAAATTTGTGGGTTAGTGGAGGCTAGAGCCCAACGCAAGCCACATCGAATACTCAACTATGGGAAGCTGAAAAAAGTGATACCAAAAACTTGTGCACTAATGCTACTTCGCTGTGCTGCAATTCCAAAGAATAAGGGTAATGCAACATGTTAAGTCAAAATTTTACTTCTAATTTGTTACACTGCTAAGTTTTTGACAGCGCAAAATACGCTGCAGTTTTTCTAAATATTTGTTTATTTTATTAAAACAAGATGAAAGTTGAAATTGTTTAAGGAGTTTATTAGTTAGATATTTGGGCTATAAGAGGGAGAAGTACAATTGTTTTTATATAAGCGGTTACAGGTACTTTTTCAATCCTTTATTTTTTTAGGTATGTCTACTAAGATTTTGACCGCAGCTGTATGTGTTTTCCAGTCGAGCATTGAAAAATTGGTAAATTTTTGGGACTTGGTGGCTATTGGTTTACTAATAAAGTAGTAAAGTCCGTGCACTGATAAAGGACTTACCAAACTACGGCCAAGGAGTGAGGCTATTTGAAAAAATTTCTTTAGTAATATTATTTTACCTGTACCATCACCTGATCCTGGGACCTTCGGTGTGGTAGGCCAGTACATCATACCTATATAACACCTGCAGTCAACTGCAGCATCGCGCGCTGACAGATGAGTTTACTGCATGTGTTTGTATGGGGATCGTCAAATAAGTTATTCTTATGTGTTTGGGCCTTAAAATAGAAGTATAAAAATAAAATAAAAATAAATGTAAGGCGCAATAACCTCCGAAGAGATCTAAGGCAGAGCTTCTCTTCCAATTTGCGTCGTGCTCCTCTTGATTTTCCCTACAAATCGGCCGGACGGGACCTACATGTTTTATGCCGACTCCGAACGGCATCTGCAAGGCAGATGAGTTTTCACTTAGAGCTTTTCATGGCAGAAATACACTCGGAGCGCTTGCCAAACAATTCCGAGGTGCGACCCCGCTTAAAAAATTTTTTTTTTCTAATTGAAAAACCTTATTTGATGTTGCTTTGCCCGGGGTGTGAACCCAGGGCATACGATGTGGTAGGTGGAACACGCTACCATCACACCACGGTGGCCGCCTACCGAAGTATATAACATATAATAAACGCTTAAATTATCCTTTTGGGCGTTTTTTAAACATAATTGATATTATTTCTAATTTTTCGCTACTGTTTGCTTGAATTTATATTTGCGGCTGCCGCTTTCAAACTAATCAAGTAGCCAATGTTTGGCTACGGTTGTCGTCAAGCTCTGCTTTATTGCGGTCTGTATACGCCGTGTTGAATGGAATCGGCTCTATTGTGGTTACCAGTGTTGCCATTTTTGTGCTTTTGGAGCCAGATCTATCCCTATTTTTTGCGTTTAGCTCCAAAAATTCCGGTTAAGCAACTAGCTCTTTTTTTGGCCCGCTTCAAAATGTTTGCCCCTTTTTGGCTCCAAATATATTTCGGCAAATCGTATTGGGAAATTTGTAATTTGTTTTATGTGTGCCGAAGTTTTATTTTATTTGTCTTGTTATGTATGATGTGGCAAAATTTAATAAAAAAATTGGAAAAAATTTAATTTAATTCTCATCGGCCGACATTTTGGCAAGTCGTATTTTTGACGAATCTACATATAGGCGTGCCGTCATCGTAGCAGTCTGAAAAATACTGCTTACTTTTTAACAATGCCTTAAAAAAAACGTATTGCTGTTATTAAAAAATATAAAGTGAACTATAAAAACAGTACCATTTATGTACTCTTGTACTTAATTTTTGTTTTTGAGTTTACTGTACCTTTTTTGTAACTTTGTTTACGTTTGATTTGAAATAAATGTGAAAACTTACATTGAAAAATATACATATGTATGTATATACATACATAATAATAATATACATATATATACATATTTGCAACATATTTTGGATTTTATTGAAGAGATATAACTCCTTCTAGCCCATCTCAGATCGCTATTTAAAATGAACGAAATCGGACTATAACCACGCCCACTTCTTCGATATCGAAAATTTCGAAAAACAGAAAAAGTGCGATAACTCATTACCAAAGACGGATAAAGCGATGGAACTTGGTAGGTGGTTTGACGCAAAATAGAAAATTGGTAAAATTTTGGACAATGGGCTTGGGACCGCACACTTTTAAAAGAAGATAGTTTAACAGTTTTGCAAGCTGTAATTTGGCAGTCGCTGAAGATTACACGATGCAATTTGGCAGGAACGTTACTTCTATTACCATATGTGTGCTAAGTAAAAATTTGCAAAATCGGATGACAAACACGCCCACTTAAAAAAAAAATTTAAAACTCAAATTTTAACAAAAAATTCAATATTTTTACAGTATATAAGTAAATTACGTCAACATTAAACTCCAGTAATGATATGGTGCAAAAAAATACAAAAATAAAAGAAATTTCCAAAATGGGCGTGGCTCCGCTCTTTTTTATTTAATTTGTCTAGAATAGTTTTAATCCCATAAGTCAAACAAAAATTGACCACTCCTTGTGAAATTTGGTAAGGGCATAGCTCTTATGCTGGTAACTGTTTTCCGCAAAACTGGGCGAAATCGGTTGAAGCCACGCCCAGTTTTTATATACAGTTGACCGTCTGTCCTTCTGCTCGGCCGTTAACATGATAATTTGATCAAAAATCGATATATCTTTACTAAACTTACTTCACGTACTTATCTCAACTCACTTTATCTTGGCTTTAAAATGGGCGAAATCTGACTATGACCAGGCCCACTTTTTCGATATCGAAAATTTCGAAAAAGAAAAAAGCCATAATTCTATACCATATACGAAAAAAGGGATGAAACGTGGTGATTGGATTGGTTTTTTGAATAATTGGTTATAACTTTGGAAAAAACTTTGTAAAATGGGTGTGACACCACCATATTAAGTAGAAGAAGATGAAAAAGTTCTGCAGGGTGAAATCAAAAACCCTTGGAATCATGGCAGTAATACTGTTCGCGGTATTACATATATATATAAATTAGCGGTACCCACAGATGATGTTCTGGGTCACCCTGGTCCACATTTTGGTCGATACCTCGAAAACGCCTTCACATATACAACTAAGTGCCACTCCCTTTTAAACCCTCATTAATACCTTTAATTTGATACCCATATCGTACAAACACATTCTAGAGTCACCCCTGGTCCACCTTTATGGCGATATCTCGAAAAGGCTTCCACCTATAGAACTATGGCCCACTCCCTTCTAAAATAATTTTTAATACCTTCCATTTGAAACCAATGTCTTACAAACACATTCCATGGTTACCCTAGGTTCATTTTCCGACATGGTAATTCTCCCTTAATTTGTCTCCAAAGCTGTCAGCTGTGTATGTAATGTTCGGTTACACCCGAACTTAGCCTTCCTTACTTGTTTTTATTTGATTCGATACATCAACTTCCGACGCAGTACGATTTTGACATTTTTCCATCGAATTTACAAAAACAGAGTACATGGAAATTGTATTTATGTTTGTTGGTATGTCACCATGCTCCCACCTTGTATCGTTCCGCCATGGTACTTACTTAATCGGCGCTTAACCGCTTAAACGGTGTACTCGCAGAATACAGTTATAAAAAGGACCACTTTAATTTAATATCTTTTATATAATTAGAAAAAAAATCTATTAATTCTAGTTTAATTATTTTAACTAAATTCTTTGTCAGTAAAAATAAAAAATCTAATTTTTGCTGTTTTCATACATTCAAAAATTTTAATACCTGAGCAAGCGTATTTGCAATTATGCATATTAAGATCACTTATCACTTAATTCACAACCAGTTTACATATTAATAACTAAAGGCCGTGACACAAAGACATTTTTCATATAGATGCGTTTAACACAAGCTTATGCGTGACAGAAACAGCGCCACAATCAATGATGCAAAATGGCGTATTTGTAAACAAAAGTCAGCTGATGTTTATTTTCGCCAAATGTGTAAATTTGTTTATTTACAAAAAGTGTAACGCTTTTGCGTTGCGAGCAGGCAACAATTTTCACAAAAGAACGAAATACCCCGTAAAAGCTTTACCCGCTTTTTAGAATAGAACTAAATATAGTTACAACCCCGGGCGCATTGGAGTAATTTTTGAATTAACTTTGTTAATCTTTTCATTTTACCTCTCTTGGCAAAATAATGAATTTCATACTTGTTAAAATTATACTTCTTTCATATATATTATCATTATATATAAATTATACGCTTTCATCAACTCCAAAAAGGTAAAGGGGAAAATGGGAAGACTACAAAACTTTCACAGACAATCGCTTTGCTGCCCTCCCAATCCCGACTGATGCCCATCAAGGTGAGCATGCTATCCGCAAGGTCTTCGAATCTGCGTCGACTCATTTTATTCCCGCCGGAAGAATCCAGCGGATACCGCAACTCTAGTGAGAGAACGTGGGCTTATAAGATAGCACGACTCTGGCGGCCCCCAAATAAGGGATATTAACCAAGGCATCAGACAGATTAAGAATTGTAACCTCTCTGCCGGTGTGGGTAAGCTATGGTCTACCGTAAGGTCCCTATTGAACCCAACTAAGCACAACGACAAAATATCCATCGCATTCAGCGATAAAGTGCTGTTAGTTTCAAAAAAATGTGCGAGCGCTTTCTGACGACAATAGGTAAGTAATGCATTCTATGTTTGATAATGTGAAACGGCGAGCCAAAGGACGCGTACACAAGCATAAACCCAGGGTGTTCCTAATTACCATCACAGCCAAAGAGGTTGAAGATGCCATCGTTCATGCTACACCATCTAAAGAAGTAGACCCCGACGACATACGGCGTGGGAAACCAGCTAACAACATAGGAGATTCTTATCGTCCGATATCTCTCCTATCGCTAGTATCCAAGACACTTGAATCCATTCTGCCCCCCAACCCCCATTTCACTGTAAACTTGCGTCTTGCCAATCATCAGCATGGTTTTCGAAAACTACATAGCGCAACCACCGCGCTAAAAGCCATCAACACGCAGATGAATTGCGGATTGATTCAAAAACCCCACCATAGAACAGTACTCATACCTCTAGACTTATGAAAAGCTTTTGATACAGTTAACCATGGCACGTTATTTCAACACTTGGAACGGTCCTCCCATTCTTCATGTCTCAAAAGGTGGATCCCAAATTATATATCTTCACCATCAGAAGGAGTCACCATAGTATCCTACGCTGATTACTGCACGATAATGGCCACCGGTCCTGGCCCACCCAATAATGAGCTATGCAATAAAATAATCAACTAACTCCGTGATCTCTTCAGTTTTATAGCCTCGCGAAACCTGACATCGTCATCCACCAAATCAACGGTGACCTTATTTACAACTTGGACACGGCAAATGTCGACGGTATTGAACATCCACGTCGATGGCATTACGCTACTGTCTTACAACCAAAAATACTGGATGTGGCGTTCGATCAGAGTCTGCATTTAGGCGAGGACGCAGTTGTACATAAAATCCAGAGCCGTAATAAAATTCTCTAATCTCATGCCCGCAGCACTTGGGGTGAAGAAAAAAGAAACGCTCATTACCATTTACGAAGCAATTGGCCGGCAGATTGCATCTTACGCGTCCCCGATATGGTCGCAAAGCCTAAAGGTTACTCACTGGAAGAAAATAAAGGCCTGCCAAAATACTTCCCTCAGGACCGCTACTTCCCCAGAACACCACGAAGCACTGCTACAAGAACAACAACAACAACAACAACCACATTGAACCTTCTACTCCTTAGGTGCCAATAACATAGGTTATAATTTCTTAGGGGATTTTTCAGATTAGAACAAAGGTTTTTAACACAATTGACACCATCAGCTAAACCAAACCTAATGGTGAGTCCTTAAATTTAAGACAGATTCTGTAAAAAACTTTATTTTACTCGATGTTTATTATTTACATAAGTTTAGCTTCTCTTTTAACATATTTTTATTCGCTCAATACATTAAGTAATTATCAGTATAGTAGTGTGAAAAAGCTGCCTTCTAATTCAAAATCATTAGGCGCCGACACCTTATCTTTGAATTCATTGAACAATTTACCATCCGATTCTCATTCCAAGTGAGCGCATCTGATCATTTATTAACTTGCACCCCGTCATATTTTAGTTGTGGATATATACACTTAGTATATTCCAAAGGACTACTTACTATACGATTCTGTGCGGGGCTTTAGTTTATTTATTTATTATAACGTTCCTCAAAAAATTCAAATATTTGTTGCTTGCTCGTAAAATTGTTGAACTCCAAGCTCAGCTTCCCTTTCATATGACTGCTCCACATAATGATAGTGATGAAAGCATTGAATATGTATGTGATCATTGAATATGTGTGATGTTTCGGCTTCCCCGCAGTGTTCGTTAGAAAGTGTATGATTTGAAAGTAAACCTCGTTCTGCCATTACACCATCAGCCTGTGTTTGCGCATGCACATTTTTAGCGTCTTGCTATGTGCGAACATTGCTATTAACAATAAGTGGTTTTTTGATGAATTTCTTTAATTCAGACATAGCGGGAATATTAAGAGGATCTGATACCTTCTGCCACATGTTTTGTCCATGTAATGTTAAAAATGTCGCACCACATTTTTCTAGTTGACGTACCAGTTCCACTGTAGATCGTACTGATTGCTCTCCACCACCATTTAATCAGCGTAATTTTGTCGATATGTTAAAGTTGTTTGGTAGCACACGCCTTGTAGTTTCTATAATATCTTTCACCAGTTCTGGATGTCTCAGCAGACTACAGACATATCGCACACTAACTACAAAAGAGTCACAACTTAAAATTTTTCAAAATCGGTTTTTTTCCATAAACCAATTCACAGTACACATCTCTAACTGCCCCTTAAATTTCGTTGCCATTATTTTCTTCTTTAACTCGAAAATTACCGTTATGCCAGTTTTGGTGTTGATTGCATCGCTCGCGCTCTATCAACTAAAGAGTACTATTTTTAGTTGTGTCAATGTGCTTAAGAACAAGTGAACAGTTTTTTTTACGCATAAAGTGTATTATTTTAAATTCTGACTATCTTGTTGCAAAAAACCTTTAACTTTGTTGTGTATTAATTAAAATTGTGTCTTTTTATAGGTAAATAGTGAGTAAAGTTGCTTGTATTATTGTGAAATATGCCTTTTTGATGAAATAATTGTGAATGTACGAGTAGTAAGTTTTCTTAAAAATAGTCATAATTCAAAATTGCTATATATTTTGTCCGTAAACAAATAATTACAACAAATTTCGTCAATTCATTTTATAATGAAGGTATCCTTCTTTGTAAAACTGGATTTCAGTATAACATTACAGACGTTTTCACATAAACCGTTTTCCTTCTCTCCTGTACATTTACATTTTTTCAAGTTGTGAATCTTTTGCTTTAGTAATTGCCCATGATTGCGGACAGCCACAATTCAAATCCATGCCATCAACATATGGATATATTAACTGGGCTGGTAAGGAGAATTCATGCGCATCGCACACAGTGAATTATGATATTCAAGGAATGTCCTCTAAACTTGTGGTAAATTCATTATCACGCGCCTTTTTACTATTTATAAATGAATCAGCAATGATTATTGGTGTCAATGCCAATTTTACGCCATGTTGACGAAGAAGCCGCCTGAATGCCAATTTGCTATATCGCACCATTGGTGCCACTGACTTTGTAAATCCATATGATGTGTTCTTTACAGTTTTAAAGACATTTAACAAGCCAACCTAATATAAACGCACGCAAGTCATTTTCTGTCAAAAATTTCTCATGCACATACAACTTGTATGAGAGCAACCCAAATTGAATTTGCTGCGTGAAAACCTAACTCGATTTACAATTTTTGTTCTGCGTTACATTTATTAGATTTGACGTTTGCACACATGCTTTACATTGTCGCAACGCATGCTTATTTGGGTTAGGGCAAAAAACGCCGGTTGTCTGCGCGCGCTAAAAAAACGCAGTGCGGTTTTATTAGGTTGGCATCAGGGATGATAAATGGATTTTTTCATTTTGTACCAAACGAGGAAAAAAAATGTACCAAATCATCCAAAAATGTACCAAAAGTTTTCGGATGCGAATTTCAACCAAACTAGAGTTATATTCTGCTTCTTTATCCAAAAACTGTTTTTAGTCAGGAAACTTTTTAACACAAACTAAAGGTAGTAGGTATAACAGGGAATATTGAGTACCAGTAAGGAACAAAAAATTAATATTAAAAAAAAAATAACAGCTGCATTCAATGCAAAAACATTCCTGTGGCAATTTAAAAAAAAAAAAACAACCTAATTCGAGTTAGGATAAAAGTGATATTCTGGCTTCATAACAGAAATCCGTTACAGATCTCCCTGTGTTACTTACTCATTGCCCTAGCGCGAAATGGCTGCTACAAAATATAGGAAGTTACAATGGTGAATTGTGGCTAGCTTTTCAGATAAGGGTCTATGTATCGCCATTATCCTAAATCGAATTAGGTTGTTTTTTCAAATTGCCAATTGTTTCAATCACTACATTAACAGTTCTTCTTCTTCTATCTATGTATATTATGACAACTATTATTAGCTGATTTCATCAAGTCTTTAGTTTTTATTAAATTGGAAACTGTGTTCATTTGAAGTCTATTTCTACACTTAGTTTTAATTAAATTTTGTATAGAAAATGTCCTTTCTACGTTTGTGGAAGAATGTGGAATCGACAATATGCCTTGAACTATTCTATAAATATTGGAAAACATTTGCGCATTTAATTTAGTTTTAACTGATCTTAATTCTTCCCAAATTTTTTAAGGCTCTCATTCTCTGCTAATGTTCTAAATCCAGAATTAATTTTCTATATTTTATCAAATTCAGATTTCGGCAACAAGTCCATAACTAAAGGTACAATACTATTTGTTTCACCGCTTGAAATACTTTCTGGTGAAAGCTTTGCAGCACACAACAAAGTTTTATCATTCAAATTTACTTTCTTTAATAAAGGACCAAAAAAACGTCATCTTTTTCGAAAAGGTTGTTTGATAGAATAATATCCACATTAGCACCGCAGTAAATTTCATCTGGGGTTCAGTGATTTTCGTCTGAATCAATATTTAACATCCAAATAGGACTGGAGTCTAAATAAGATTTTTTTATAAAATTTTTAATTTGGTAGTAAGTAAAGGTATGCGAATATCTTCAGACTGCATTTCTATATTTACATTATTTATTTCATTCAAAATATAAGAAAGAAATGTAAAATATACTTTATAAATAGGACTTTGAAAAATTTCAGATATAAGATTAATATTTTGATTACTGCGTTTATTTTCGAATACGTAAAGATTTAAATAATACTTGAGGGTATCCCATTGCTCTATGACTGCTTTTCTAGAAAGCCACCTTGTGGAGGCGTACTTTAGTATAGCATGTATTTCTGTACCGGAATGTTCTTGAAAACTCTGAAAGTCTGCCCTCCTAAAGGGGCTGTTACAATAAATAATAGTTTAAAAAAACTAAAAAATACGCTTTTATAGCAAACCGAACTAAAAAATAGAAAATAATTTTCAATTAAAAAGAGTTTATATAACAGTAGTAGAAGGTCAAACAATCGTTTATAGTTAATCACCTCAAAATAAAATTATAATAAAATTTAAGTTATTAACAGAATAGTTTAATTCACAGTAAAAAGCGTGGGGTGCGTTTGACTACATTTCATATCTTTCCTCTCAGATAGTTGCCAATAGAATGATTGTAACATTCAATATCGCTTTTTACCCCACGCTTTTTACTGTGAATTAAACTATTCTGTTAATAACCTAAATTTTATTATAATTTTATTTTGTGGTGATTAAATGTAAACGATTGTTTGACCTTATACTACTGTTACATAAACTCTTTTTAATTGAAAATTATTTTCTATTTTTTAGTTCGGTTTGCTATAAAAGCGTGTTTTTTAGTTTTTTAAACTATTATTTATTTTTAATTTTTTAGTTCAAGTCATTTTAAAAGTTTTAGTCGAGAGTGATGAAACCTCGAAACGCCAGCGGTCCATGGATGAATCCAACCCCACGACACCGAAATGGGCCAAAACGCAGGGAGGCTGGACGCGGTCTTTCGCCGAAATTGCCAAGGGTCGGCAGATCATTGGCATTATAGACGAGAGCAACGAAGATGGCAGCATCCCGAAACAACAGTGGAAGTGGATCGATGCCGCGCTCGCTACGGTGGCCGTTAAGGTTAAGAAAAACAACCCTGGTCCACCGCCATCTTACACCGATGCAGGGTGGTTCCAGGGCAATGGGCAATGTCAAGCTAATTGCCTGTGACGACGCCAGGTCAGTAAACCTCTATAGGGCCGCCGTCACGCTGATAGGGGTGGTATATCCGGGCGCGCACCTCAAGGTAGTGGAGGCGCGTGATATCCCCTCACGACCAAGGGCTAGAGCCTGGATTCCAGTGACGCCAACTGACCCAGCTGACATCCTGGAGCTGCTCCAGGAGTACAACCCGCCAAAGGTTTGGAAGTCAACTCGGATAAAACCGAGCTTGTCCTCTTCACGAGGAGGTACAAATGACCAAATCTTACACCGCCAAGAATTGGGGGTACGTTCTTAGCGTTTAGCGTTCAAGTCAAGTATTTGGGAGTCATTCTGGATAGGAAGCAATTATGGAGTGCCCATATAGTGGAGCGATCCAAAAAGGCATCAGCAGAGCTGTTTACCTGCAAGAGGGCAATTGACACCTCCTGGGGATTCCTAAGGTGACCTACTGGATTTACACAGCAATTTTGCGCCCGATTCTTCTTTATGGTGCCTTGGTCTGGTGGCCTGCACTAGCTAAAAGTACCTCTCTTAAAATACTTCAAAAGGTGCAACGGAGTTCGGAGCTCTGCATTACCGGGGCTCTCGGCTCCACTCCAGATTCCGTTACATACATCCATGGACATAGATACATAGATAGACACAGGCCAAGCTAATAAAACCGTGTTAAAAAGGGCTCCAGTATGCTCTTTCGTAGATGTGTCATTAATAAAGGAATACGTTTTTCGCATTATATACAAGGTTTCAAATCTATGGTCATTTGGGGTGGTCATAAGTTCAATTGACCTTATGTCCGTTAACCTTATGTCACCCCACCATCACATTAATGCACTTTAATCGAGCCTTGATACGTGTGCAAAGTTTCAAACTTATGGCCTTTCAAAGTGGTAATAACGCCAACTGACCTTATGGCCGTTGACCCTATGTCATCACACCATCGCCCTAATGCATTGTCATCGAGCCTTGATACGTATGCAAAGTCTCAACCAAACTTATGGCCATTCAAAGTCGTAATAAGGCCAATTGACCTTATGGCCGTTGACCTTATGTCACCACACCATCACATTAATGCATTGTCATCCAGCCTTGATACGTGTGCAAAGTTTAAATCAAACCTATGGCTACTCAAAGTGGTAATAAGGCCAATTGATCTTATGGCCGTTGACTTTATGTCACCAGACCATCACATTAATGCATTGCCATCGAGCCTTGATACGTAAGCAAAGTTTCAATCAAACATACGGCCTTCCAAAGTGGTAATAACGCCAATTGACCTTATGGCCGTTGACCTTATGTCACCACACCATCACATTAATGCATTGTCATCGAGCCTTGGCCCGTGTGCAAAGTTTCAATCAAACTTATGGCCATTCAAAGTGGTAATAAGGCCAATTTGACCTTATGTCACCGCATCATCACATTAATGCATTGTCATTGAGCCTTGATACGTGTGCAAAGTTTCAATCAAACTTATGGCCATTCAAAGTGGTAATAAGGCCAATTGACTTTATTTATGTCCGTTGATCTTATGTCACCACACCACCCCATTAATGCATTGTCATCGGTCCCTGATACGTATGGAAAGTTTCAAATTCATCAGACTTCTAGAAACCGGTGAAAATTAAGCTCAAAGATTCCGTTACATACAGGCCAAGCTAAAAAAAGCGTGTTAAAAAAGGGCTCCAGTATGCTCTTTCGTAGACGTGCCATGCATCTACTTCTATCATTAATAAAGGAATGTGTTTTTCGCATTATGTGCAAGGTTTCAAATCTATGGCCATTTGGGGTGGTCATAAGTTCAATTGACCTTATGTCCGTTTACCTTATGTCACCCCACCATCACATTATTGCATTGTCATCAAGCCTTGATACGTGTGCAAAGTTTCAATCAAACGTATGGCCATTCAAAGTGGTAATAAGGCCAATTGACCTTATGGCCGTTGACCTTATGTCACCACACCATCACATTAATGCATTGTCATCGACCCTTGATACGTTTGCAAAGTTTCAATCAAACTTATGGCCATTCAAAGTGGTAATAAGGACATTTGACCTTATGGCCGTTGACCTTATGTCACCACACCATCACTCTAATGCATTGTGATCGAGCCTTGATATGTGTGCAAAGTTTCAATCAAACTTATGGCCATTCAAAGTGGTAATAAGGCCAATTGACCTTATGGCCGTTGACCTGATGTCACCACACCATCACATTAATGCATTGTCATCGAGCCTTGATATGTGTGCAAAGTTTCAATCAAACTTATGGCCATTCAAAGTGGTAATAAGGCCAATTGACCTTATGGCCATTGACCATATGTCACCACACCAATACATTAATACATTGTCATCGGTCCTTGATACGTATGCAAAGTTTCAAATTAATCCGATTTCTAGAAACCGGTGAAAATTAAGCTCAAAGATTCCGTTACATACAGGCCAAGCTAATAAAAGCGTGTTAAAAATGATAGTTTACGTCTTTTAAAAATGTATAAATCTTGTTGGGAAATACATCACAAGCGGCCATTGAAGCTAAATTTAAAATGTGACAAACACATCCATTAACATGCAGATTTGGAAGAACTTGCTTCAGTCTTCCTTGTGGTCCGCTTTTTGCTCCCATAATAACCGATCAATTGTCGGCAGTGAAACCAATCATGTTTTCAAGTGGTATTGAATGGTCTTTCAAAGATTTAATAATGACATTAAAAATACCCTCCGCGCTACTATCGGTCAAAGGTATCAAATCTAAAAATCTATCAATGCACTTTTTATCAAAAATTCGAATCGCAATTGCCAAATTTTTTGATATACATACATATATCAGTCGTTTCATCTATTATTAAAGAGTACTAATTCTTCTGACAAAATGAAATTATGGATTTATAATTGTCTGGCCCTGTTATTTGAGTTATTATTTTCTGTGCTTTAATTCTATTGATGCAAAATTTGTTCACAATTTTATGCTATTTTCCATCAGCATATTTAATTGATCCATAAAGGCCGTGACACAAAGACATTTTTCATAAAGAGGCGTTTAACACAAGCTTACGCATTCCAATAACATCGCCACAATCAACCAAGATGTTGCGTTTGTAAATATGAAGGAATTTCAGACTTGGCAATTTAAGTTTATTTCGCCTTGTCCATTCACATTCAAAATTTCACGAAGCACTGTTGTAAACATTCTCCCTATACAACAAAAATACTTGCTAACATATTTTGTGTCATATTCATTTCTTATATTGTAGTTTTACTTGCGAAAAATGTTATAAAATTTACCAACCAGTGGGAAAAATAATTTCACTTGCAAAGTGTAACACCCTTAGCCAAAAAAAAAAAATAAATAAATGTAAGGCGCGATAACCTCCGAAGAGATCTAAAGCCGAGCTTCTCTTCCAATTTGCGTCGTGCTCCTCTTGATTTTTCCCTACAAATTGGCCGGACGGGACCTACATGTTTTATGCCGACTCCGAACGGCATCTGCAAGGCAGATGAGTTTTCACTGAGAGCTTTTCATGGCAGAAATACAATCGGAGCGCTTGCCAGACACTGCCGAGGGGCGACCCGCTTAGAAAAATTTTCTTCTAATTGAAAAATCTTATTTCTAAAATTTTGATGTTGCTTTGCACGGGAGTTGAACCCAGGGCATACGGTGTGATAGGCGGAACACGCTACCATCACACCACGGTGGCAGCCAAAGCAAATGTCAAATTCTTCTTCTTATGATTTTATTGGAACAAAATTGGAGAGTTGGTTACTTTTCATTATCAGATGGCGCCAGTGTCGCTCATTCTACCGTTCTCCATAAAAATACGTGCAATCTACTCATAATGCATAAGCTTGTGTTAAACTCATCTATATGAAAAATTGCTTATGTGTCGCGGCTGTAATTGGAAATGGCAAATTGTGCTCGGCAACAAAACAACTAAACTATATATTTTCTTCGAAAAATTTTAATTTTTTTTGTACATACAGAGTTGTTTGTTTGCAAATGACTTGAAGTTAGTGCTGTAATTTGCTGCGTGAAAACCTAACTCGATTTACAATTTTTGTTCTGCGTTACATTTATTAGATTTGACGTTTGCACACATGCTTTACATTGTCGCAACGCATGCTTATTTGGGTTCGGGCAAAAAACGCTGGTTGTTTGCGTGCGCTAAAAAAACGCAGTGCGGTTTTATTAGGTTGGCATGTAGAGTTGGGTCGTTTCGTTCTGAACTTGTTCAATTGACCGGGTATCTGAACTGAACAAGTGAACTAGATCTTCGATTTCGGTTCTATTTGTTCTTTTAGTTCGTTTTATCTAATGTTATTCTTTCCCTCTTCTCGTTCGCGAATATTGTAAATTCATACATACATACGCAGAAATTCACAGTGAGCACGAATGTCCATGAGTCAGATATATGTGGTCATCTTTGTGTGTGGCACTGCTACAACAATATATGTATGGACTATTTATGAAAAACATGTTTTGTAAGAAACTAATTATTACATTTCTTAAACTTGAAAAGTTCATATTTACAATTTTTGTCTGTACTCTTTCAATTTCCTGGATCCTCTGAAATTTGTAACTTTTTTTGAAGTTAATTATACATATATATATTAACTTATTTATTCCACGGCGGAACGATACAAGGTGGCAGCATGGTGACATGTACAAACATAAATGAAATTTCCATGTACTTTGTTTTTGTAAATTCGATGGACAAATGTCAAAATCGTACTGCGCCGGAAGTTGATGTATCAAATCAAATAAAAAAAAGTTTATAATCAGCTGTCCCATGCTTCCACCTTGTATCGTTCCGCATTGATTTATTCTATTCATATGCCTACACAAAGCATTGCTGCATACACACCCACATATATAGTTGGTGGTTTTTTTCGCGGGTGTGAACAGCAGTGAACAAATTTTCTCGAAAAAAAAAAAAAAACAAATGAACAAAAAGAACAAATTGTTCGTTCATACGAAAAAGTCTTGAATCTCTGAAAGGCACGAAAATGTACAACTCTATTGGTATGTAAACTTGCGTTAAACTCCTAAAATAATTATACTGAATGTATTTATTATCGGGACACTCAATATGTAAAACATAAGGGTCCCACCAAGATAAATTCCAAAGAGATCAAAAATTTAGAATCAATAATTTTTTAACTGCGAAAAAATGTACTTGTACGCCAGCCTAAATAAACAATTTGAGAATTGCTGCACCAAAAATTACACAAGAATACAAGCGACAAAAATATGTTCATGAATATGTGAAAAGAACACAATGAATGGTGGATATTTTTAGAAGCAACTGAATTGTTTGATGTCGCGGTTTATATCTACATACATATAAGACAGTGTGTTGCTCTATAAAAGCAACAAGCAAGCAAAGCACTGTCACTGTGTTCGAAGGTATTTATTAAATTTCAAAACTACCACGCACAGGGTGATAGAAGTGAAAAGAATATACGTTGTTGCTGATTGAAACAAATAGCAGAAAGTAGTATACCTTTCATTTTTTACCTAATACCAAAGAGGATAGATATAATAAGAGCCGTCACTCGTTATTTTTTAGGCATTTACTCGATGTAACCTGTGAGGTAGTCGCTACTTTTTTTTGGGCGACATGTTTATAAACGTCTTCTATACATTTTCATGGGGTATTTGTGTTTATTTTTCCGACTGTATTTAATTAATTCTTTAATTCTCTTTCCCAAAATCACGTTTGTATAAAGTGGCAAAACCGCATGGATAACTGGGAGGCAATTCAAATATGTCCCTCACAGAAAACATTCCGCATGCATTTTTTGATTTCCAGCGAGTTACTCGCCACAAAATAACGAATGACGGCTCTTATTATATCTATCCTCTTTGCTAATACCATTGCCTAAGATTTTAGCTAAAGTAAAGAGGATAGATATAATAAGAGTCGCACTGTTATTTTGTGGCGAGTAGCTCGCTGGAAATCAAAAAAATTTATTTTTGAATTATATCCCATTTATCCATGCGGTGTTCGACACTTTATGCAAACGTGATTTTTGGAAAGAGAATTAAACAATTAATTAAATACAGTCGGAAAAATAAACACAAATACCCCATGAAAATGTATAGAAGACATTTATAAACATCTCTCCCAAAAAAAGTAGCGACTACCTCACAGTTTACATGGAGTAAATGCCTAAAAAATAACGAGTGACGGCTCTTATTATATCTATCCTCTTTGGCTAAAGGGGTACAGAAAACTTAAGCTCGCTCATGTATATAACTTTTCAACACATACCTAGTTGATTTAAAAGTTTGGCAATAATGTATGAGTTTAAGCACTCATGAGAAGACTTAAGTTTAAGCTTGAATTGTTTTCAATTTTTAACTAGTCTGTAACAAATCATGTAGTTATCGACATGTAAGGACTGAAGTAGATTATGGTCAGCGCAAAGCATTTATCAAACACCAAAGGTATGCCTCAATTGAATCCAATTTCAAGGTGTTGTGTAGGCGACCTTCTCAAGGGGTTTTCAGCGCAATATATAGCTTCTCCAACCCAATTGGCAACTTCACCTACCCGCGGCGAATTCTGTTTAATTGACAGCCGAGGCTCTGGCGCCCCAAGTTCCTCATGGAACTAGGGGATGGGAGGACGGGATGGCCTAGAAGGTTTAATGTGGTCATATAAATCGTTCCCGAGATGATCGGACTAGTACCTTAATAGTGCTTTGTTACCGGAACGTACGGGATCTATAAGCGGCAAAGGACCATCAACATCGGGGAGTGTCTTTATAGTTAATACAACAAAAACAAAGCATGTACGTTTAGACTTACAGCTGAACTTAAATCTGTTTTTTTATTACTCAAATTAAAATAAGCAAAGAAAAAATTAAAAAACAGAAAATACTTTAAAAAAAAATTTGAAATCTATATGTGGTGCATCTGATATTCGAACCTACACACTTTGGGATTTTCTACACAAAATTGTCAACGGCACTTTCGCAACCTTACCTACAATACTATTCACTGAAATGTTGACAAAATGCAATGCTATATTATTTGTTAAATGTGTGCGTAAATTGTCTTTATGGTGAATTTCGTTGATATGGTGAATTGTTTTTATCTTTCGTTTACTGAATACGGAAATCATCTGAAGTCACAAAAATTGTATCTAAAGGAAAAACTCAAATTTAGAGACTTGAGATGAGACTGAATTACAGAATTCAGCCGTTAATGAATTAAATAAGTAAATAAAATGCGCACACAAAGAAATGTCTAGTTTTACAGATTGATACTATTGAGTGGTTGACTTAGCACATTTTCTTGAACTGTTGACGACTTAGCACATTTACACATCATTGCAAACAGCAATTTAAAATTTAAATATTTTTTTCTTGTGATCGATGTATTTTGAATTCAGTTTTAAAACTGCATTAAAATACAATTTTTCAAAAAAAGTGACTTAGCACATTTTCACATTAAGCTATATGCATAACCATGCTGCCTGTTTTCAATGAATTGTTTATCGAATTGTATGTACATTCTAATTAATAAATTCGTAATGTACGTATGTATTTATATACGATGAGTACAAATATGAAAAATTTTAAGTGAATTTTTGGCCTTTTGTCTGATCTCAGTTTTTTCTGTTTTCTTATTATAATTTCTGTTATACATGTATATATATTGACACGTGGTCTTATTTGAATGAATTGCTTAACAAACATCTTATATGTATGTATATAAGTAAATGTTTGGTCTCAGACGGAATTGAATAAAACAATAAATAACAAGTAAAGGTGTCTAAGTTCGGGTGTAACCGAACATTATATACTCAGCGTGAGCTTCAATTACACATTTAATTTCATATAACATACTTTTCTACATAACACGTGGCACCGCCCGTTTAAAAAAAGTGTCTCCCCATTAGCTCTTAAAATAATACTTGATATGTGAAATATCATTGATTAAAAACTATTTTTTGCTAAGTTATAGCTTATTATTCTAGTCTACGACCCTCTTAAACTTGTTTTATATCTAAGTTGCCGGGGTCTTTAACCGATCCCGTCCATTTTTACTAGAAATATTTTCTGCCATAAGGAAAATATGTGTACACAATTTCATTACGATATGTTAATTTTTCTTCGAGTTATGGCTCCCGAAACATAGGATGACTAAGCAATTAGTCATAAAAGGGACGGTGCCTCGCCCATTTTTTTAAATTTGAAGTTTTTCCTATTTATTGTTATAAATCGACTTAGGAAATGAAATACCATTGGTATAAAGCTCTTTTTTGCAAAGATATAGCTTATTTTATTCGCCCACGACCCTTTTAAAAATCTTTTATATACGTGGTCGTGGTCCTTAACCGATTTCGTTAATTTTTCTTCAAAGCATTCCTTATAGTAAAGGCAACCTCTCTGCCGAATTTTGTTACGATAGGTTTAACGATTTTTGATTAATAATATTTGTAAAATTGATTTTATCACAAGTGGGAGGTGTCACGCCCATTTTAAAATTTTTTATCAAGAGTCTCAATATCAATCCACATGTCAAATTTTAACATTCTGGGTGTATTTACTAAATAATCAGGTTTTTTGTGTGTTTCCAAAATGCTATATAAATAAAAAGTGGGCGCGGTTATCATCCGATTTCGCTCATTTTCAATACCAATCTATTTTGGGTCCAGATAAGCCAGTGTACCAAATTTGGTAAAGATATCTCAATACTTACTCAAGTTATCGTGTTAACGGACGGAAGGACGGACATGACTCAATCAATTTTTTTCGATACTGATGATTTTGATATATGAAATATCTATCTCGATTCCTTTATACCTGTACAACCAACAACATCCAATCAAAGTTAATAAATATATTCTGTGTGCAAAGCACAATACATTTATGGTCGAATTTTATTAACTCTTAGACGCATAAGGGACATATATGTCCCCGAGAAACTTTCACCATTTGCAGCAATACTGGCAACCCAAAGCACTTCTAACTTCATTTTATTTAAACTTGTCTATACCTTGTTAAGTTTTACCGAGGGCAACATGGATAAAAACCGTTATGTGTGTAAATACTCGTGGACAAAGAAGCAGAAATCCCTTTAGCAAGTCCTCGGTATTTAGAACTGTTTAATTCTATCTAAAGAATATACCTCGATCATTTTTTACTTGAATTATACTCACTGGTAAGTAAAATTAATACTTTATTACATACTTTTGGTTTTTTCGTAAAAGTGATGAAAATTTAGCAAAAAAATGCAAAGGGACGCGGGTGTCCCTATATGCACCAAAGAAAACTTTTGCTTCCAACGCTGATTATGATGCCAGATTTTATGCGCCAAGTGGAGTGTAATCGTGGCTAAGTTGCCAAGTTTACGCCAAGTCAAGTCAAGTCTATGCTAAGTATCAGTAATGGGGGCTTAAAGGTGTCTAAGTTCGGGTGTAACCGAACATTATATACTCAGCGTGAGCTTCAATTACACATTTAATTTCATATAAATTACTTTTCTCCATAACACGTAGCACCGCCCGTTTAAAAAAACGTCTCCCCATTTCCTCTTAAAATAAAACTTTATAAATGAAATATCATTGATTCAAAACTATTTTTTGCTAAGTTATAGCTTATTATTCTAGCCTACGACCCTTTTAAACTTGTTTTATATCTAAGTTGCCGGGGTCTTTAACCGATCCCGTCCATTTTTACTAGACATACTTTCTGCTATAAGGAAAATATGTGTACACAATTTCATTACGATATGTTAATTTTTCTTCGAGTTATGGCTCCCAAAACATAGGATGACTAAGCAATTAGTCATAAAAGGGGCGGCGCCTCGCCCATTTTTTTAAATTTGAAGTTTATCCTATTTATTGTTATAAATCGACTTAGGAAATGAAATACCATTGGTATAAAGCTCTTTTTTGCAAAGATATAGCTTATTTTATTCGCCCACGACCCTTTTAAAAATCTTTTATATACGTGGTCGTGGTCCTTAACCGATTTCGTTAATTTTTCTTCAAAGCATTCCATATAGTAAAGGCAACCTCTCTTCCGAATTTCGTTACGATAGGTTTAACGATTTTTGATTAATAATATTTCTAAAATTGATTTTATCATAAATGGGCGGTGTCACGCCCATTTTAAAATTTTTTATCAAGAGTCTCAATATCAGTCCACATGTCAAATTTCAACATTCTATGTATATTTACTAAATAATCAGATTTTTTGTGTTTTCCAAAATGCTATATATATAAAAAGTGGGCGCGGTTATCAGCCGATTTCGCTCATTTTCAATACCAATCTATTTTGGGTCCAGATAAGCCAGTGTACCAAATTTGGTGAAGATATCTCAATATTTACTCAAGTTATCTTGTTAACGGACGGACGGACGGACATGACTCAATCAATTTTTTTTTCGATACTGATGATTTTGATATATGGAAGCCTATATCTATCTCGATTCCTTTATACCTGTACAACCAACAACATCCAATCAAAGTTAATAAATATATTCTGTGTGCAAAGCTCAATACCTTTATGGTCGAATTTTCTTAACTCTTAGACGCATAAGGGACATATATGTCCCCGAGAAACTTTCACCATTTGCAGCAATACTGGCAACCCAAAACACTTCTAACTTCATTTTATTTAAACTTGTCTATACCTTGTTAAGTTTTACCGATGGCGACATGGATAAAAACCGTTATGTGTGTAAATACTCGTGGACAAAGGAGCAGAAATCCCTTTAGCAAGTCCTTAGTATTTAGAACTGTTTAATTCTATCTAAAGAATATATCTCGATCATTTTTTACTTGATTTATACTCACTGGTAAGTAAAATTAATACTTTATTACACACTTTTGGTTTTTTCGTAAAAGTGATGAAAATTTAGCAAAAAAATGCACCAAAGAAGACTTTTCCTTTCAACTATTAATATTTTATGCTTTGTAATTATTTCAGGTTTTCACTATTATTTTCGTATATTTTGGTGTCAAAAATGTCTTTAAATTGACCCAGAGAATTCCCGTTGGGTGAAGAAGAAATTATAGAAATCTTGATGGCTGACAACAGCGACGACGAGTATGGTTTGCTCCTTAATGAAGAGGACCAAACATTTTTAGCGCAAGATCTGGATGTCGGGGTAACTGCCGTTGAAACTGAACCTTGCTCAACCCTTCTTGAGCATGATGTAATTAAAAACCAGCCACCCAGTGCTAGTGTCCCAACTTTTAATTGGCGAAAAAATGCGTATTTGCCCCATAATTTTCTGGAGGAACAAAAATACGATTTCGGTAAGGTTCTTATTGCTGATAGCAACCGCACTTCTGATGAGGAATTCACTCCTGTAAACATTTTCGATAAGGTTGCTGACTTCGAATTCTTTATTGATAATATTATAGTTCCTGAATCAATACGTTATGCTGAACAAAACGGCCGATCTTTTACTATCAGTAATGAAGAGGAGAAAGCTTTCTTCGGAATGAACTATGTAATGAGCTATCATTGCTTACCTACATTTCGGAACTATTGGTCTACAGATATTGATGTGGGGGTTCCTTACATTGCTAATATGATGACTATAAGCCGTTTCGGAGAAATACGAAGAAACTTGCATTTTAGTGACAATTCTAAAGAGCCGCGTAGGACCGATCTAAATTATGATGAAGCATTCAAAATACGCCCCGTTTTGGAGCACTTCAATCGAACTTTTCAAAGCTCTATGCGCAATACCAAGACCCAGGCAATACACGAACATATGGTTAAGTTTAAAGGTCACAATATAATGAGACAATATGTAAAGAATAAGCCCATAAAATGGGGATTCAAATTATGGTGCAAGGCAGACTCTTCTACGGGATATTTATTTCAGCTTGACTTGTATACTGGAAGAAAAAATAGCGGTCCTGAAACCGGTTTGTGGGAATAGGTGGTGTTGCAATTGTGTGAGAAATTACAGGGTTTAGGTTGCGAACTATACTTTGATAATTTTTTCAACTCTCCTAATCTTCAGTACCAATTGACAAAAATGAATATAAAAGCTTGTGGGACAGTAGGATCAAATAGAAACGGGGTGACATTTTCACGACCAGTAGCAATGGCGTTTCTTTCATAAAATGGATGGATAACAAAGCTTTATTTATATTGACTAATTTTGTATCTCCCATACCGACATTTACAGTCACAGATGAGTGTAACATGCCCTGAAGCTGTTGTAAAGTACAATAGAAATATGGGAGGGGTCGATTTAATGGACCAAAAACAAAACGTGCTAAAATAAAATACTACCTACGACTAATTTTCGACATGCTGGATATCGCTATGAATAATTCGTATATAATTTATTGCAAGCTGCACGAAGCTAAACTCATCGAAGGAAGTTTGATTTCAATTCTAGAATTTCGCGAGGTAGTAGCTCGGTCGCTAATTGGCAGTTTTACATCTCGACAAAGGTCTTTGAAGTCAGTTGTTATGACCAAAAAGCGAATATCTCTAGCTTATAAGTACTGAACACCCTCACATATAATGAAGAAGGTAACAGGTAACAGGAGAAGATGCGTACAGTGTGCAAAAAATCGTGTAGATTATCGCACAAATAACACTTGCTCTACATGTAATGTTGATTTATGTTACACCTCAGAACGTAATTGTTTTACAGAATATCACCAATATTTATTATATTAAAGTACTTAACAGAAAGTTTGTTATTCTTAACATAATTTGTGTTTATTTTAACCCTAGAACACTAAACCTCTTTTTTTACTATTTTGTTATTTTTGCAAAGAGATCATTTTTAAAACTAAATAAAAAAATATTATTCCAATTCATAAACTTAAAAAAAAAATCAATCCTTATACGTATTTGTACATACTTTCATAAAAAATAAAAAGTTATATTATATCATATGTATTTGACTTTGTACATAAAAATTAAATCAGGTATTTTTTTACATCACATTCATAACAATTTGGTGATCTATGATCTAGGCAATATGATTTATTGCATTTAGCGCAATATTAACTAGTCATACGTCTCTTTTTTGGTGGGAAAAATTTACAGATGGATCTTTTTCCTTCTTTTATTTAGGGTTCTGTGTTAGTCTGTTGGCTTTCAGAAGAGGAAAAACACAAATTTATGGCTTCACGAGTTCGTTTCTGCATAGAAGGTCTTTCATTGAGTCTTAAAGTGCACCACTCGTGGAATAAATCATTGCTCAGCTGTTTCATAAAATCTCTTCTAGTCATGGGATTTATTTTAAGTTCTTCGCAGTTGGAAACATAGAGAATATAGCTGTTCAACACGGCCATGTTTATCATGCCGTAAAACATGCAAAGTGGCCAACGCCTGGTTTTACGGCTGCAACTTGTGTGACCACACATATGATCAACCTCCACTTCCACATTGTCCTCATTTTCACTGCCATCTATCGACAGTTCTTCCAGCCACTTTTGTATTTGGGATTCGGGTACACACATCTCCAAAAATTAAAAAAAAAAAACTGTTTAAATACTCAAAATTGCACGAACAATTAAAGAAAAACTGGCGAAAATAATTACCTTTAATACTAAACTTCGCCTTTCAGGCAACAAGGATCTGTATATAACGGTAAACAAAAAGACACAGATCAACGAACGTCTACTCATATGCTCATACAGCAATCAACTGAGTTGACACAAAACCACGTTTTGATATTTCCAACTAATCGTAAAATATCATGAAAACAAATAATCCAGTCACCTCAAAGGCCGGGTTTAGTGTTCTAGGATTAAAAGAAATCTGCGTAACTACTTTTCTTTCTAGAAACAAAAACATGTATACTTTTTCGCATATAGAGTCATATTGTATGTCTCCTTTGAGAAAACAAATAAATATAAAAATTTAAATTTTTTTTTTTTCAATTTTATGTTAAACTAAACCAAAATAAAAAGACACAATCCAAAAAAATTATTGTTACTACCTCGGTTTCCGTATAAACGTGTAAGGGTTAAAAATTCCTCCAATTGGGGGTGTGTGAGCTAATGCCACAAAACAGGCGACTATAAATATCACACCGCCCACTAGAGCCGCGTAGTTTTGCCAAGATTTAATTCTACTGAAAAAAAAAAACATCCATGTTTATTTTGTCAATACATCGATGTTGCTCCTCACAATTTGCATCCCGCTCTAACGGTATACTTCACAGAATATAGTTAGTTTACAATTTAATATTTCCTAGTTAATTTATAAATAAAAATATCTATTAATTTTTGTTTAATTATTTTAACTAAATTCTTTGTAAGCATAAATAAAAAAATTTATTTCTTCTGCATTTATACATTAAAAAATGTAACTAACTGAGAAGATATATTTGCATTTAGACATATGAAGGCCACTTATCACTTAATTCCCAACAAGTTTGCTACTGATTAAAACATTTACACTGAATATATTTATTATCGGGACACTTTATATGTTAAATATAAAGGTCCCATCAAGATAAATTCCAAAAAGATCAAAAATTACGAATCAATATTTAACCAAATGCGAAAAAATCTACTTGTACGCTACCCTAAATAAACAACTTGAGAATTGATGCACCAAAAACTACACAATAATACAAGGGAAAAAATATATTCAGGCAAAATGTGAAAAGAACACAATGCATGGCGGATATTTTTAGAAGCAGCTCAATTGTTTGGTGTGCCGGTTTATATTTACATACATATAAGTGTGCGTGTTGCTCTATAAAAGCAAAAAGCAAGCAAAGCACTGTCACTGTGTACGAAGGTATTTATTCAATTTCAAAACCACCACGCACAGGGTGATAAAAGTGAAAAGAAAATACGTTGTCGCTGACTGAAACAAATAGCAAGTAAGAAGTTTGTTGTATACCTTTAATTTTCTACCTAATGCGATTGCCTAAGATTTTAGCTAAAGGGGTACAGAAAACTTAAGCTCACGTACAAAACTTGTCAGCACATACCTAGTTGATTTGGCAATAATGTAAGAGTTTAACCACTCGTGAGAAGACTAGCCTTACGGCTGAATTCTGTAATTCAGTCTCATCTCAAGTCTCTAAATTTGAGATTTTCCTTTAGAGACAATTTTTGTGACTTGAGATGATTTCGGTATTCAGTAAACGAAAGTCACAAAAACAATTCACCATATCAATGAAATTCACCAAAATGACAATTTACTCATACATTGAACGATTAATATAGCATTGCATTTTGTCAACATAATCTTAGGTAGTAATGTGGGTGAGCTTGATAAGACTCCGTTCACAATTTTTATAGAAAATCCCATAGTGTGTAGGTTCGAATCTCAGCGGCGCCACAATAGAGTTCTATGTTTTTTTAAGAATTTTCAGTTTTTTAATTTTTTCTATGCTTATTTTAATTTGAGGAATAAAAAAAATATATTTAAGGCGTTTTTCGCAAATAATTTTCATACTTTTTCTGAAATTTTCACGTTTGTGATCTGCCCAGGCCCAGCTCACAAATTAGTGATTGCCTTTGTGAGGCTGGAGACGCGAGACAGCTTACAGAATGGCAAATTGTCTCAAAAGTGATTTTCACCCCAAATAGTCTCTAATAGTGACTAGAGACGGCTTACTGAATTCAGCTATTAGTTAAAAAGATGAGTACGCCTTAAGGTTTTATATCAAAATATATGGCCCTTTTGCCATTACTTAAAGGGAAGTGTTAACCTGAGATATGAAAACATATTTTTTATTTTCTGACCGAAGGCTACTTCGCACAGGAAAAATGAAACGGACAATTTCTGGAACATGCTCCGAAGACAAAAATATTGTACTCTATACTTACACAGCAGTTCTAGCTAAGACGGTGTGCAGTCTTTCATAAGATGATTTAAAGAATTTGGATATTCTGGCACAACCATCTGATAAATTAAATTGAAAATACACCACATGTGGTGAAGAGTTTATTTTGAGACTTAAATGTATATATGTACATATAGCTGCTACGTAGGTATATCAATCATTTGGCAGGGGGCTGAAAAGCCGCCGCAGCATAGCGGTTTAGTTTCTTTTGTTCACATAGCGGCGACCTAGGTTCAAATCCAGATTCGATCCAATATTTTTTTCAGTTATTTCTATTTTTGAAATGTACAATTTTTAATTATTTGTTGCCGTTGAAAATTATGCCATGTTCTCTACATTATATATTTTTTTGCTTTTGAGGATTTACCTAATTTATTTTTGATCGTTTATATATATTCGCAAGGCAAAATGCCAAGATTAGATAGTTAAGGCCACCTCAGTAGCATATCTTACAAATTGTCTTGCGGAAGATCGAAACCTGGTTGCTAGAATAGCCAGTAGTCATAGGGAAAGAATGTTGTCTTTCGAAAGATTTTTGGTGATGAAAGACAGTTAGAATCGTCCATTTTTTCTTCTAAATATTTCACTACATTTCTACTACTTTCATTATTTACTACATATGTAGGTACCAACAAATTTTGTTATATACTTACACCAAATGCACTAAATCTTTTCCGTCGTGGATGCGGGTCTTGCTTATTCAGGAACACCTCCGATTTAGGTCTGGGCGGCTTTTTTGGTCGCATAATAACGCGTGTCTCCTCTCGTATATCATCGTCTAATAATTTACTATCGGATGAAACGGACAATTGCCGTTGGACGCGATCATGATGGTCGTTGCTGTCAGTGCTACGCCAGTCTTTATAGAAAAATAAAAGAAGAAGATATGCCGGAATTAGAAAGAAACAAATTCCAAGTAATGAGAATGAAAAATAATGTTAATGCATTACTATAACAAAGTATCTCAACAGTTTGATAAAAACACTTAAAGGTACTCTCCAAAAAAGTTTAGCTTACAGAAAGACCGGAAGTGAGTTACTCTTTTGGACGAAAGTAAATTACACAATTTGGCTAATGCAAGCCACTCTCCAGCTCATTTTCTCTACTACGGAAGACTGGTGCGATTGAAATATTTGTAAGCCCCAACGTTTTTTGAATTTGCGAAACCTTTAGGCCTTAATTCCTTATGTCCCCATTTGAGTAGAGCTTCAATTTAAAATTCTCCATACATTCAAAAAGAGCACTAGTTGATAAGAATCATTTTCGTTAAAGTTGTGCAATAATACTCATGCATATATAACGTTTTACACCATCCCATAGCGGCAATTTATATCCATCCCACAAATTGAATAGCTGGTTTTGTAATATAGCCAACTTTTGAGACGATAAAATGTTGTGGTTTACGGAAACGTTTTAAGCACAACAAAAACAACAAATTGTGGCACTATGCACTTCCGTTTGAATGGACGGTGCAGGCAGTACAAATGGAGATCCTCCAATCGTCAGGAAATATAATGGTTGATGGGATGAGATTGCGCAAGCTGTATGGCCGATCTCTTGCTTTCGTTCGTTCAATTCAAGTGAGTGAATTGATAACATAAAGGAACTGTAAAAAATACTATACAAATTTTCAAGTAAAAAACCAAATATAAAATTGTGAAAAAATTAGGCAAAAATATCAGAGATTGGGTTTTAAAATTCTTATTTTATTTCCTTATAGATTTGAGGAAACGCTAAACTTAGCCATAGCAGGAACCTTAACTTTACACGCAACCACAACCGTAACTATGATCGTCAACAAAACCGCTCCCGTTAGTCTAAACGTATTCGTAACCAAAACTTATTATCAAGGCATATGCCGCCGTGATTATGATCTGGATGTAGCCATAACCGTAGCTTGTACCAGCAGTGGTGAAGCCGTAACCATAACAGCAACTGCTACCAGAACCATTACAGTAACAGCCTTCTTTTCAGGATGCAAGAACCCAGATCTGATCATTTGTTTTGAAATTTTTATCAAAGAACGTTCTAAAGTTCAAAAACAGCCTGAAAATACAAAAATTTTCTATATTTAAAATTTTAAGCTTGACAAACAGTTTGCTGACCCAGAAGCATGGGCGTCCAGCCGACCTCTGATTGAGGAGGCCCGCATTCTAGGGACTTTAGAACGCCGTTCATAAAGACAAATACCCTAAATTCGCAGCTGTGGAAAGGGGAAGTTCTCAGGGAGACGCGCGTCACTCTAGCTCCACTTGGATCTGTATACAGTAATAGGTTTAGCTCTTACTTATGCAGTACCTAATGAATGTCCAGCTTGTAATGTGTTCCCCCATGACACCAACCATCTCTTCAAATGCAATGTGAATCCAACGCCTCTAACACGCTAATTTCTCTGGCCCAACCCTGTTGAAACTGCAAGTTTTCTCGGAGTCCCGTAAGAGGACATTGATGATATTTGGTGAGTGGTTGCACCAATTGGATGGGGCGAAGCACTGATGAAAAACAACAACAACACAGTTCTTGAGAGGTAAAAGACGACCTGTTAACCAGTACTCGTAAGGGTGTAAGAGAGTAGAAAAAGGACCTGTCCGACAGTACCCGCAGGTGTATAAAGAGGACCAGTCCAGTTACAGGTACAATTGGTCTCTCCATAGGACACGCTCAAACAAATGGGGATCACTCAAACCAATATAAAGATATCAAAACTGGCTATAGAGGCATATTTCTTCTCGACTCATCCCATATTCTCCTAAGACTATTTCGCGCTCATTTTTTCCCAGGCTAAATTATTAAAAGCTACATTTTTTTGCCCTCCATGCATTCATGCATATGCGACTAACTTTAATAAGCAAGTGTAATTTTGTTGGTGTATGTTTGTGTAACCATAACGAAGCGCCACAACACGAAAAGGATGTCACACAGAAAGGACACAGAAAGTAGCCAAGTAAATGTTGTGACGCCACACTTTATATATCCAGAGCAAATAAAAAGTTTACATATGTAGGGTATGTATGTATATAGGTAGTACCACAAAAAGTACATAGCGAATAGTATGCCAATATGGGAGCGTTTAATTAGGGCACAGCTGTGCAAAAACTTGGTCTAGGACATGAAAAAGTACGTGGCGTTGTGTATATGAGAGAAAATTTCGCTTCAAATACACACGAACATATGAAACAATCTGTGGTAATGCAAAGGCCGCACCTAACGTACACATCTCAAAAGCTTATAAAAATGGTTGCGAAC
Organism: Eurosta solidaginis; assembly: GCF_040869045.1. Taxonomy (NCBI): domain Eukaryota; kingdom Metazoa; phylum Arthropoda; class Insecta; order Diptera; family Tephritidae; genus Eurosta; species Eurosta solidaginis. The sequence goes on along the minus strand of NC_090323.1, from coordinate 200,441,551 downwards.
GATGATGATCAAGTGAGTTTATAAACGATACAGCGGTATAGTGGGAGCCTAAAAGTATGCAAGAGGCCCTCGGCAAGCATCACCCATTCATACAACAACAAAGCATTGCGAGTCATCGCCAATGCTGTGAAATAAGTAGTACAGTGTGTACTCAAAGTTTTCGAACAAATTAATCCTACTACTTATTACAAATGGATGGCATATAATTCAGCTTAACTGTAACACAATGGCGCATTTGTCAAATTATGGCCAAAGAACATGTTGTAAACTCGCAGTCTCTAGAGAGGTGATGTTAATATTTGTCCCGAAGGCAACGTAAACCTTTTTAAACCGATCCATTTAAGTTCTATCAGCTTAACTTCTTTTCTTGTTGAAACTACTAGAAGAAGATATGAGAAGATCAAGTGATGCATCCTTTCTATACTCAACTGAGCAGAGCTCACAGAGTTTATCCATTTTGTTCGCATAACGGTACCCTGTAACGGCATAAACTAATCGAGATAGATATAGACTTCTATATATCAAAATGCTCTGGGCGAAAAAAAATTTATTTAGCCATGTCCGTCCGTCCGTCCATCTGTCCGCAAACACGATAACTTGAGTAAATTTTGAGGTATCTTAATGAAATTTGGCATGTAAGTTCCTGGGCACTAATCTCAGAGCGCTACTTAAAATAAACGAAATCGGACTATAATCACGCCCACTTTTTCGATATCTAAAATTTCGAAAAAACGAAAAAGTGCAAAAATTCATTACCAAAGACAATAAAGCGATGAAACTTGGTAGATGGGTTGACCTTATGACGCAGAATATAAAATTAATAAAATTTTAGACAATGGGCGTGGCACCGCCCACTTTTAAGAGAAGGTAATTTAAAAGTTTTGCAAGCTTAACACTACGGACTCAATCGGTCTATGTGAGGTCCTCATGGACCGGCCAGTTCAACCTAAGCTGTAATTTGGCGGCTGAGTATGTAATGTTCGGTTACACCCGAACTCAGCCTTCCTTACTTGTTCATTGATATATCCTTTTACCTCAATTAGTACGCACTGGTGGCATTTTTGGATACAGCCGGTGCCTTTCATAAATGTTTTGCGGAAGTTGGTACTTTACGATTCACAGAATGGATAAAAAGTGGCATGCCGAAGGAGGCGTTCTATTCCCGCTACTTTGGGGGTGACTGTTAACTAGCTGCAACGACTCATCGGTCCGGTTTATGATGAACCAATTCCAATTCCAATATTAATAACTATTGCATGTTCGGCAATATTTCGGTTAGGAATTCTACTGTGAACATTACCAGGCGACAAGAATGGGCTAGCGAACAACAAACTTTTAATGGTGTCATCTTCATGTTCACCGGCGTCTCCAAGTTGGATGGGAAAATGGGAGGGGCAACTTTCCCGAAATTTGCGACAAGAGATCTACCACCACTGCTCGAAATATCTCTTAATCGGAAAGTCCAGTACTTTACTACAAAACTACATCAGAAGGTCCAGCACAAAGTAACACAGGATGGTTGGGTTAGAGTGGCCACCCGTGCGAGCACCTGTGCACTTAGGCTCAAAAAAGCCCAATTATGATACCACGTAAGTCTCTCCCCTACTCAAACCAACAGGTCGATTCAGCAAATGTCAGGCATTTTTTAGGTTCCAACTTAGCCAGATCGTCAAAGAAGGGATATGCCAGAGATTTCTTCCTCTAGCGCCAAAGCGCAGGACAATCGCATAGAAAATGCTTGACTGTTTCTATTTCCTCCTCGTCTTTGCAGCTCCTGCAGTAATCAATATAGGGAGAACCCATCCGTTGTGCATGCTTTCGGATTGCTATGTGGCCGGTTATATGTCCAAACACCAGAGATATGTCCCCCTTCCAGGGCACAGGGATATTCAAGGAAGAAATAAACGACAAACTAAATCCTTACAGAGAAAATTTTGATAGATAAACCTATTGCCTATTTTAAACATCTTAAATGGTCTAATACTTTCAGTAAAGTTTATACTGTGCTGCGGCCGGTTCTTAATAATAACTTGGCATTAGTTTGATCATACCTGCAAGAAATATAAATGCATTAGGCTCTCGAATACGTGATAGTGACCTCTTGAATAAAAACCGTTCAAATACCTTCGCCTTTACATAATGACGCCAGTTGCGTTGAGTTCCTAAGAACTTTAGCTGAGATAGCGCATTCGATATTCTAGGGCTGACATTTTTTTGCATTACGGAAGGTGTTTTTAAATTAACAAAAATTTTTATTACGAGGAGCTGACTGTATATACCTGAGTAAGCTTCTGTCACTGGGTCACCCAGTAACCTGAAGAACTTTAAGGGGAAACAAATTACATACACATGCTTATGTTTTTTGTAAGTGCACAAGTTCATATTAAAAACGCTCGAAGGAGGTAATGTGGATATTTAACATAATGCATTGAGTAGCAGCGAAATACAACCGCGCATAGAAATATGAATGTATGTATGTAGGTACATGAATTGAGAGCATTAGTTTTTTACAGCGCCGGATGTGGTTGTTCATGTGACTACCAACAAGCCAACGCCTGCGTCCGGCTTCATTACAAATATTTATAGCAATTTGCCACCTTTACAATTGTACGTATTATGTTTGTAGTATAGATAGTATACTTGTATGTATTGTAGTTATAAGCACCCTGCAGGAAAATTTTAAACTAGTGACTAAAATTTCTGGTTCAGAACTAAAACTACAGTGCCAAGTATGAATACGAAATTTACGCAGGGCCTGCCTAGATTTTCCTTTTTAATATTGTGGGTATTTTAAGGAAAGCATAGTAAGGTCATTGACGGGTGGCAGATTTTTAATTTTTTTATTGAAGGTGGTGTCTAAACTATAGTACTTAAAAGCTGCTGACGTAGGGCAAATTTAACTACGAAATACCGGTATGGTACCCATACAATTTTTCTATCCCGTGAGCGTACGCATTTAATTTCTTAGACTTTCTAAGACTACTTTCAAGGTAAGTGGCTTTCGCATCGCAATACTGACTAATCGCATTGACTCTCGCATCGCAATACTGACTAAGCAACAAAAGACCAGTTAAGTTGCATTTCAGTCAGCCAATGTTGCCCGCCAATTTTTACCTGACATAAGTGAAGCACACAAAAAAGCACTGAAAAAGAGCAACAGGGTTTTTCTTTTCGCAACTAATTAGCGGCTAAAACGTGACAAAATACCAGTAAGTCGCATTTTGATCAGCGAAGCATAAATAACTTTTACGAGGATGCTTCGCTAACTTCACGTGAACTTAACGAAGCACCCAAAAAAGGCATTAAGAAAAGCGCCAGAAATATTTTCTCTTAGCACCTATTTAGCACCTAAATGCACCCAAATACCAGCTAAGTCGCATTTGAACCAGTATAATATAACTCAGTTTTTCGAGGGTACTTTGCTCACTTCACGTGATCTAAGAGAAACACCCAGAAAAAGGCATTTAGAAAAGAGCGACAAATATTTTCTCTTCGCATTAATAAGCGCATAATTTGCGGCAAAAAACTTACGAATAATTTTTTTTTACCGCGGAAGGTGCTTAGCTAGCTTCACGCACAAACGGGAATTAAGTTACTACTAAACCCAAAATTTGAGATGTACTTAGAATTTCATAATTATTTAAAAGCAAATAAGAGTTGTCTTAGATTTTTTTCTCAACCAAGAGAGTAATACCGATAAAAGACCTAGAATTAGGAAATAGCTTTGAACTTCTCAAAATTAAATCCAATCGACTTCATGCGAATAATACGACGTTTTCACAGAACACAAGCTCCGTGGTTTCCAGCTTTTGGATGATTGAAGCGCGTCTTTCGATACCTCTCCCTTTACTTTTTTATCAAATTTTAGCAGCCAAACGAAACAGCTAAACATGGACTGTGGGTTTAGCGGAAACTTAGCCTAAAATGCATGAAATACTGTGTACAGATTATTACTACAGGGTATTACCAAATCGTACGTGGCGTATGAAGTACATATATAAGTAAGTCAATTCATAGCTAGGCGAGAACCGACAATGCACCCCTTTATTTGTACTTTTTGTTATTTTATTTTTTTACATTTTTTTGCAATTTTTTTTTGACTGTGCTAATTACTTTTTAAATTATGTGCTTTAATGCACATAACTGGTTGATTAGTATGTAATCCATATGGATTCCTTCCCCCTTAAGCTATTTACGTACATTTGGGCGTTGAAAAAAGTTGGGCCATTAGTTCAAGGCGTTGAATATTAAATTTTTGTTGAATATGGGCATACATATATTTATACACACATACATTCATACATATTTACCTACTACACATACATATAATAAAGTTTTCTCTTCTTGGAATATAGCAAAGTTTTTGTTAGGTCGTACCGTGATTATGTTTTGGGTTAGTTGTTTATTTGAGATTTACTTTATGCCTAACCCCACAAATCAAGGTTGGTTGCAGGATTGCTTTGCTTATTTTGACAGCATCTCAGGAGTAGTTTTATGCACGTGTGCCATTTCGTGGTTATGTATGTAGTACTTGTGCGTTTCTGAGCTATCGGGCTCACGCACGATATAGTTTGGCTGAATAAAAATTAAGTAACTTTAGAGTTAACGATGGATAAACTTGATTGAGGTCAATAGTCATTTCTAAAGTGTGAAATGATTAGGGAAGTTTTTTGATGAGAACAGAGTCGAAAATCCACGATTTCTTAATTATGGCAAATTTTTTATGATAATCGTATACAACAGTCGATAATATACACTGCGCTAGGGGATTTTTTGGTTAGGGGTTTTCCTATGGCCTTATATTCGATATAATCGACGGGGGAATGGGATTATTTTAGGGTCACAAATGATCACGCTTCTATAGCAAGTTTTTATCTCTTCAAATGGTTTGAAATGGTAAATTTTGCTCTAGCAAGTCGTTTGTAGACACTAATTGTATCTGTTAATGCCTGAACAGGCACAGTCGGATGAGTTCTCTATAAACAACCACAGGTGCTGTCGGACGGATGCTCTTATTGTTGTTGTTGTAACGATAAAAACACTCACCGAATGTTTTGCAGAGTGGTATCGATGTTAATGGTCCTCTGCCGGATATATATTCGCTGAGTTTCGGTAACAAGCACCATCCTCTACCTACTCCTCTTTGTTCAATTACGGGTATTGTCGGAGAAGCCGTTTACCGCCTTTTTTTTCCTATGAAGACACTAATTGCAATTATCTATGCCTGAACTGGCTATGTCGCCCAGATGCTAATTGTACCCGTACGATCACTGGCAGACAGGTATGACTTTTTCGCAACACGGGTATGGTTGAACAGGTCTTTAAACAATTTTCCAATTTTATAATTTTTTTATTTTGACAAAATATCTTTTATTTTTTTGTTGTGTGTTAGTGCTGTAGAAAAAATTTGTATGGAACTCCTCATTTATATTAAATATTTTTTTTAATTCCATTAAATTTTTAATTGCAGTTTTGTTTATTATTGCTTGAGATCGGTTACACAAATTTAAGACCCATAAAACACTGGCGGTTATGGATGAGCTTCAATCGGATAAAAATAAGAAAATAACATAACCATAATCCCAATTCACCAACAAAAAACTAGCAACAATATTTCAATATCCAATCAAATGCAGACATTTTGACAAGTCTATAATTTGCAAACTTTTTATTAGATGTAATATATTTGTAAACTGTATCATATCATCACTCTATAAATTTATCTGGGTATATATTGTTAAATTGCATTTACAGCATTTACAAAACTAATAAAATATGCATACCAAGCAATTGCAACAGATAGCAACCGAAAAAACATTGTTGTAACAATGATAAATAAATTTGCAAACAATCATAAATCAATGTCACACATTTCAGAAGCAGATGAGTTCAAGTTTTAAAAATACTAAAAAGAGATGGAATAAAAAAAAAAACGACAAAAAAAAATATAAAATAAAACAAGTAAGAACGGGACTGTCTTCGGCTGTGCCGAAGACTTCATACCTTTCATGAATGGGCCTGCAAATAATAATCTTATCCCGTTCGTAATCTCCAAATAATCGGATGTATAAGATAAGAAATATATAGTGAACAGATGTACATACCTAAACGATTTTTAAGATAAATATAAAATAAAAAATGGCAAAAAACCTCATATCTGAACGATCGGTTGTATGGGATATATATTATATATAGCTCCGATCGAAATGATTTTTACAGGAAATCTTCTATGATATATTAGAATATATATCATCAAGTTTCACGTTTTTATATTGGAAACTAAGAGAGAAATGGCCAAAAATCTGTCTATCTGAACGATCGGTTGTATAGGATAGGTATATAATATATACATATAGCTCCGATCAAAGTGATTTTTTCAGGATATCTTCTATGATATATTAGAATATATATCACCGAGTTTAACGTGTTTATATTGAAAATTAAGGGAGAAATTGCCAAAAATCTTTCTATCTGAACGATCGGTTGTATGGGATATATACTATATATAGCTCCGATCAAAGTGATTTTTTCAGAAAATCTTCTATGATATATTAAAATATATATCACCAAGTTTCACGCTTGTACTTTCTAAATTAAGGGAGAAATGGTCAAAAATCTTTCTATCTGAACGATCCTTTGTATGGGATATAAATATATATATAGCTCAGATCAAAGTGATTTTTTCAGGAAATCTTCTATGATATATTAGAATAAATATCACCAAGTTTAACGTTGAATTAAGGGAGAAATTGCCAAAAATCTTTCTATCTGAACGATCGGTTGTATGGGATATATACTATATATAGCTCCGATCAAGGTGATTTTTTAGAAAATCTTCTATGATATATTAAAATATATATCACCAAGTTTCACGCTTATACTTTCTAAATTAAGGGAGAAATGGTCAAAAATCTTTCTATTTGAACGATCCTTTGTATGGGATATAAATATATATATAGCTCCGATCAAAGTGATTTTTTCAGGATATTTTCTATAATATATTAGAATATATATCACGGAGTTTAACGTTTATACTTTCTAAATTGCGGCAGGAATGGCCAAAATCGTCTTATCTGGACGATCGGTTGTATGGGAGATATATGTTATAGTGGTCCGATCCTACCGGATCCGATAAATGTCTAATATAATACAAAAATACATCCTTGTGCCGAATTTCATTGAGATATCTCAAAATTTGAAAGACTAGTTTGCGTTCAAACAGACAGAAGGACGGACGGACAGACGGACATGGCTATATCAACTCAGTTCGTTGCCCTGATCAATTCGGTATACTTAATGGTGAGTCTATCTTCAATATTTCTTAACGTTACAAACATCGGACCAAAGTTAATATACCATTTCATGTTCATGAGAGGTATAAAAAGTTTGAAATATAATGTTTGAGCGACTCTCGTGGTCGCCAACAGCCAACCCTTTTATTTTAAGAACATTGGATTTATAAACAATTTTTAATTATTACACGCTTCAATATGTATTATTGCATATGTTCTATTGAATTTAAACCTATTTTGAATTTAAACGTATATTTATGAATTATTATACGTCGAAATATGTACTTCAATACATATTTTATACTTTTATATTATATTTGAACTACTCATGAATTACTTAGAATACGTATAACCATTATACGTAACACTCATGTTAAACTCGGATTAGCACTTATGGAATTGTAAATGAATGCTTGAACATATTTCGCCCCTGTGGCAGCCCCAACCATTGGTTTACAAAACATATAAAATTGCGTGAAAACGTCAACATTCCTTGCTTGTTTATGCGATACAGAACAATGGCCGTCATTGTAAATATTACGAAAATATGCATATTTGCAAGCATCGCTACATACAGCAGCGCACTCGAAAATAGTAGTGGCAATTGTTATTAAAGTTCTTTTTTTTATTTTTGATAATTTAAGAAAAAAGTTTCATGAATTTCATAACTGAAATTATGCAAACTCGTATCAAAAAAGTATTCAAAAAAACATTCCAAAATTCGAGAAAGTTTTGCGAAAATTTCGAACTTATTATTTAGAATTATCTGAATTTTTTCGTGCATGTAGTTTTGTAGCACAATCAATTTTAGTATAACAAAGTATAGGTTATATGTCTCTCAAAAGTCGCAAGGATGTTTGTCAATTTATTATTCGAATGGTGTTCTAGACATTCTGCCAAATAAAATTGTTGTGGGTTCGAATCGAGGTCTAGGCCTAACAATAATTATTTTATCATTATTATTGTTATGATATTGAAAAAATTATTAAATTAGAACAAAAAAGTTGTTGTCTTAAGAAATTTTCGATAACTCTGCGCCTTCTATTAAAGTTCGAATGTTCTGTATATAAAATGATCGTTATTTTTTTACAGTACTATTATGTATTTGCGTAGGTACTTCCTTTTTTTAAATCAAACTGGTTGACCATCACTTGGACTGCTCCGCTTTTATAGCACTCAGTTGTTGTCTGTGCTCTTTATTACTGTGTACATGTGTGTGTAGCTGTCTCATTTGCTTACGTTGCTGTTGTTGCTCTACAACATTTATTAACTAGCGGCATAGTGATGTATTGGAATTGCTAATATTCGCCACACTGCCCTCTATCTAAGTCTGATCATCCAGATATGAGAAACTTCCAGAGTGAAACGCTGTCAGCCTGTTCAAATGAACCACCTCCATTTCATTCCGTGACTTTCCAATGATTTGTATGCGTTAAACGACATCGTTTATCCATTCTAAAACTTTTTACGGGTTTTACCAGTTACACTGAAATTTCGGGGACAAACCTTTCTTACGTTGTGAGTTGTATAACAGCACTTAATCATTTTCCATAGATCCTACAGAATTTATTGCCTTATCGTACCTCGCTTTCAACTTGTCTATCATAATCCTGGTGCATTGTCTCACAAGACCATTCATTTCTTTCACTTATTCCTCCAAGACACCAATTCTGACATTTCTTCCGAATCAGAATTTTCCCATTCAATAACTGACTTCAAGTCAGCTGGCAGTGGGATGTCATTGCAGTAAATTGCCTTCGCGGAAGTCTGACACATTGTCTCATGTACTGCCATCAAGAATAAAAGTACTTAGGTGTGTGTCTTAATCCTTATGGAATTTATCTACTACTTTGCTTGGGTGCTCTTCTAAGGTTCTTTCCACCATACCATCGGACTGTGGATAATTTAAAAAGTTGGAAAACGCCGACCACAAATTTGAAGGTTCTGTTGAGAGGGTCTAGGAACACAATGTTTTTTTTTTGTATTTCTGTACATGCCATAAGATTGTTTTGTTTTTTTCACTATTTTGGTATTGAGATGGTCTATAATTCCGTCAAATGTCCTTCCGGGCTCTGCTGTCGCTTTCACCGCTTTCTTTTTCATAGCTTGGTGATGCGAGAAGCAAAGACAAAGTATGCGAAAACGACTTCAGAACTTAAAAGGACATTAGGTGAAAGCATATAGCTCCCAAGGCCGAGATAATGACAAATCTGTATTCAAAATTGGATGTCAAATTACAAAGTTTTATGAAAAAAATAGTTTCGGCAGTATACAGAAGGATCGAGAAAAAAGAAATTTGTTCCTCTCAAGCTTCAAATTTAGGGCGGTCTTTCGGAACTTTTTTTTCCACCCAATCTAATATATGTATGTATATCTAAATATGCTTGTATGTAATGCGGCAGTTACTCACAAACGTACGTACCAAAAACGTGTCAGCTGACAAGACCTATCTTATGAGTGTGCAATGTAAACGAAAACTCACCGACGTGCAACGCCCGTACGTACGTAGCCCGGAACGTAGAAATCAAAACAATTTTGATTTTTTCCGTAAGAACGTGTCAGCTGATCGCTCTCTCACTAGACAGAGTTGCCTAGTAAACTTTTGTGCGCTAATTTTTGACCGTTTGCAGTTTTATGCAAAAACACCTAATTAAAGTTTGAAAAATTGTGAAAATAATTCGAAATAATTATGTAAAAGTGCAGATTATAAATATGTAATCTATTTATATTTACTTAATATTAATTCCAGCCTTTTACAACATCAAAAATTAAATTGAAAAAGTTGATGTTTCCATAAGCATGCATGCAAAATGGTCAATGGGAACAGTGCTTTGCTGTAAGCAGTACACACACAAATATGTTATGTACATGTACACAGACGCACTCATTGATTCCTACGGTCTTGAGAGTTCGGTCAAACGTGTTTCGTACGACAAACGTCCGTACGTACGGCACACGTCGGTGGGTAATTGCCGCTTAAGTTAGTACAACGTCAATTAGTAGCACATTGCACCGAACGAAGTGCTGTACAAATATAAAAATTAAATATTTATCAGCAGCAATTTTCGCATAGAAGAAAATAAGCAAAAGCAGCAAATGAAATTCCTGCTTCAAAAATGGCGGACTAATTTTGCAATACTGTTACAATACACAATGGGAGGGTGAGATGCAGGGAAAGATGCTTACATTAAAGCCTCAAGCTTGCGGGCACAACTACGTTCTTCCAGCAAAGGTCAAACGCGGCAATATTTTTCCGAAAATGAAAAGCTATGAATTTTTTTAAAAAATTGGGCCAAAATTTCAGTTTTATGTGTGCTGATTTGGAGCTTTACTGCCAATGAATTTAAGGCAAACAAATTTCTTTAAAAGAAATTTTTTTGCCTTAAATTCATCCGCCATAAAGCTCCAAATCAACACATATAGAATAGCTATGAAATTTAACAGTCAAAGATTCAGACCAGAAATCTTATCTCAACCCGAATTCAATGTTTTAGGCGTAACAATTACGTTTGGGGGTCACCATCCAGCAGTTACCGATCGATCGAAACCTCAACAATAGTTGATTACCTCAAGAAGTAGCGTGGGAATGAAAGCAGCTATCGTTCCCTGTGGCCGTTGCCTTACACGTTATCATTGATTACTTTATAGAATTGGCTAATCAAAGAATCAGATTTAAATTTTTCAAAAGTAAAACTGTGCTCTTCGAGGTCTTGCGAAATCCATAAAACCACAGCTTTGTGCTATGAAACCGTAACAGCAACATCGATTACAAATTCACAGATTACTCAACCAATGCGACTATCGCTGCAGCCTAAAGCCTAAAAGAAAAGTCCGGAACTAGGGGCGTCGGTGCTGACTAATCAATGAAAAACTAAGACAGAGGGAATATTCCTACACCAAATCTACGTAAAGTGCTGCTCAGCCCAAAGTAGATCTTATCTGAAAATTCCTGCTTCTGAAACCCGCTTCAAAAACCTTTTATATTAACTGTGTCCGTATTCTGGATGGTGGTGAAGAGATAGAGACGAATGGAATAAAGGAATTTTTAGGAAGAGAAAACTGAGATCAACAGAAAAGAGGAGATTAGGAGTAAAAACAGGGGAGAGAAAGGAGGAGTAAATAAAATGTAAGGCGCGATAACCTCCGAAGAGATTTTAGACCGAGCTTCTCTTGTATTAACAGGGCGAAGCACTGAAAAGCTTTTCATGGCAGAAATACACTCGGAGTGCTTGCCAAACACTGCCGAGTGGCGACCCCGCTTAGAAAGATTTGGTTCTAATTGAAAAAACTTGTTTCTCAAATTTTGATGTTGTTTCGCCCGGGGTGTGAACCCAGGATCTTCGATGTGGTAGGCGGAGCACGCTACCATCACACCACGGCGGCCGCCAAAGGAGGAGTAGAATAGGTGAATTTAGGGGCCAATATCAATTGATAGTGTCCGGATACCGGTGAAATCGGTGGACAGGCGACGGAACACGGGTAAACAGTGTTAACGAACACATTACACTTGCTGATGTAATCGGTGACTGGGTTTACAGTTTGTTCTTAGTGTTCTATCGCCCAGCAGAGGGGTTACGATGATTGGACAAGCGGGTAGCGTTGATGCTTTGGTGGTATGATGGCCACAACCGATCACGCGGTGGATCGATTTCTTTATGTATTCTATTCTATGTAGTTGGAGGAATCGATGCCCGGTAAGTCGTATATGACAAATCGGTGCTAGGTCATCGAGATTGATTGATCGATTTCCAAGCAACCGGTGATTGGTGAAATCGATGCCTGTCGAGTCGTAGATGATAAATGGGCGAATAAGATTGGTGAGTCGGCGCTGCGCAGATGACGAATCGCTTGATCAATTTCAGAGATGACGAATCGGTTGATCGATTTCCAAGCAACTGGTCGTTGAGGAAATCGATATCTGGCGAGTCGCAGCTGACAAATTGGTGGATCGATTTCCAGGCAATGTAGTAATAATACATATTAAATATATGTTTCATGAAGTCGATATTATACCACGCCCTGTTAGTATTTGAGGGCCTTATATTTGCTCTGTAAACTATTTATAACAATAAAACAAGAATGAATTGCACAAGAGAATTCCCGTTGAGGCGTGAAATATTACAAGTAAAGTCAATTTAAGTATCTCAGCGGAAACGAATTGGCGGAAGCAAACGCAAAAATAACATCTACAAACTCTCAATGTATTTCTTTGATACACTTTAACTATGTAAATAAATATCAAAGTAGGTAACAAAACTGGTTAGCGCTGATGCATGTATAGCACTATCCAACCGAATACTTCACGCTTTAGCAGTTGTTACGAAGACAACAACAAGCAATAACAAGATGCCCGCTGGATAAATAGCAAAATAAGATAATTTGAGAATTCCGGCTGCTTAAGGAGTGAAAAAGGATATTTTACTATATGTGTGTGTCTATGTTTATCTTGCTTCCCAGCAAAAAATTTTACCTTATTTAAGGCTTATTTCATATGGCCAAAAGGCTTATATCATCAGGCCTCATTTCTGTAAGGTATATTAGTTGTATGGCGCATTTCATGATATTATTCCTTATTTTTCTGTACTTGTGTCATCAGGCTCAAGGGTTATCTGAGAGATAACGTTATGCATAAGGGTTATATCCCATATAAAATAAGGCTTTCATAATGAACTATTATAAGTCATCCGGTAGAGTAAAACATTATATTATGAACCAAATAAGAGGTTCATCATCAACACATTTTTAATTGCAATTCGTTGTACATTTATAAAGTTATAGCTTTCGAAAAGTATTCCTGTTTTACTTCCAGTTAAAGTATTGTTTTCAAACTTTTTGTATATAATTTTTTTTGTCAGAAATTTTGAAGGTTTTACTTTTTGTTTGGCACGTTGTGCTCTACAAACTCTGTGTCTCTCCGTATGCTTGAAAATAAATTAAGTCAGTAGTGTAGTAAATTTTTCGTTTGCTCTTGCTTTATCTAATATTTTTTATTGAATGAATGTTTTACAATAGATCTCTAAGTTTCTAAAAATTTACATTAACTTGCTTTGTTTCATAACGTATTTCTATAAATTTGCAACAGTGGCAAGTACGCTCAATCTAAAACAACTTAGTTTCATTCTTTTACTTAGTTTTGAATTCATTGTCATACTTCTTAGAGGCACATGTGTATTTGAAACATATTGTTTTAGCTCGAGTATTCAATAAACTCTATCACGAAAATTGTTTGATAACCGCTCGAAATATCTAGCCACTAAAATAATACTTTTTTTCGGATAAGTCCGTTGTTTCATCAAAAGTTAATGACAATGTGTTTGCCTAAAGATCCTAAAGATCTTTTCAATGCCTCGCCTAAATTATATCCTAGATGAAATGCCATTGTTTTGCTATATTTTATTGACTGAGCAATTTTTGTGGTAAGAATTCCATTGAAGTAAATTGAAAATTATATGTGGGTTAACGAATGTATGGCAAATTTTTTATTTTATTTATTTATTTATTTATTTAAAGGCGACGACAAACATCGACTACATAATATAAAAGATATATGTATATACAACTCAAAAGTTAAAATTTAAATATATCGAAATTTCAACAATGTTATATTACAAACAAAGATATATTATTGAACATTACAATTTAATTTTATAATATAATAATAAGAAATATGAGCAGAAATAAGATCTTATACTGAGATCTTATACTGGCGGAATGCATAAGATTCCGCTCAGCATGATTTCGGAATGCACTGGATTCCAATCTTGTTTTGAACAGTATTTTGAATGTTCGCCTCAATGAAAAAGAAAGAAAAGTAGCAAAATCGTGGCTACTGCCCAAAAAGGACACAAATTGAAAAAACGAGACTAGCGGACCAAATGGGGTAGGAAAGGACCATTTTTGGTCCAAATGGGCCAAAGTAGCAGCCGTGCTTGTGACCTATGATACTTAGGCCCGGTCTTGCTTAAACTCTAGTCAAATTTAAACTCCAGTTAAACTACTGAGCAGTTTTTCAGTCACAGTGTAAAGCCGCCTATGGTGTATGCTTTTTTGTGAGGCAACATTGTTTATTTTATTATCTAGATAATTTGTAGATACGGCAACAGCTGGATTTTGTTTACTCAACAAACATGGATACACAAATTCTCCAGTGAAATATATATCTAGTTCCGGAAGAGATATCCAACATTATTATTTAATTACTCCTAAACCAGATAGTTCTCGAGTTGATATCCAACTTCATTCTCCAATCACTATAAAACCTTTGAAAAATTTGTTAAAATTAACGTTTTCGAGTTGTTCTCCAACGTCGTTAATATTTTCCAATTATTATCCTAATTTCGAGACATTTTGAGAAATGTACAGTTCTCAAATGAATATTCAACACATTTCTCCAGTTCATATCCTACATTGCATATCGAGTTGAGGTGGAGTTGAAAAAAAATCTCTAAGATAGTACCACCAAACGCTACAGCTGTTTATTGTGAGAAATAAACACCTGGCTGATGAAGTAATGAAGCGTAATTAATCAAGAATAAATTATATAGGCGGCCGCCGTGGTGTGGTGGTAGCGTGCTCCGCCTACCACACCGAAGGTCCTGGGTTCACGTTCCGGGCAAAGCAACATTAAAATTTTAGAAACAAGGTTTTTCAATTAGTAGAAAATTTTTCTAAGTGGGATCGGCTCTCGGCAGTGTTTGGCAAGCACTCCGAGTGCATATCTGCAATGAAAAGCTCTCAGTGAAAACTCATCTATCTTGCAGATAACGTTCGGGGTCGGCATAAAACACGTAGATTCCGTCCCGTCAATTTGTAGGAAAAATTAAAAGAAGCACGACGCAAATTGGAAGAGAAGCTCGGCCTAAAATCTCGTTAACGCGTCACATTTATTTATTTTTGAAATTATATATATTTAATTTCTTTTTCGTGAAAATATTGTAGTATGGCATCTTACATTTGAGTCCAGTTAGAGAACCACAAGTTGTTAATTAAATTCTTTAAACTTATGTAATAGCATTTTTTGCTTTATAAAAAATTCCCCCTTCAGCTGAGTATGCTAGGATTGTCGAGTTCAGCCACTATTGCGAAACAACTTTTGAGATTTTAGAAGTATGACTGTTATCAACATTAGCTCTAATTCTACTCAGGCCCAAATACTTGTTGGGTGTATTCGACGCAACTTCGAACGAATACAAATAATCGATAGGTTAACTAAAGTTTAACCCTGCCAGATCGGCCGCTTAAGCTCAGCTTAAACTTCAGTCAAAGTAAACTGTAAAACAGCGGTATAAATTTAAGCGTAGTTTAACTGAAAAACTGAGTTGAACTTGTACTGAAAAACCGCGCCTTTTGGCGATGGAGTTTCAGCGTTAGCAAAAGTTGGAATTTGGGGCAGTATTCCTTATTGCTACCAGGGCGCGTATACCAGTTTTTGTTGGGTTTTTATATGCTGCTTGTGATTAAGTTGTTTATTGCAAGCTTTTTAACAACATTGTATATTGAACAAAATGGAAAAATGATGTTAAGCACTGAAATAAGGTGCTGAAATGTAAAATGGTGAGTGGTAAATAAAAATAAATGGTATTTAAGGCAATAAAATAATATAAAACATTACAAAATAGTACTAAAGAACTCAAGTGGGAGCCAATTTAAATGATTCAAAGATAGAGCGCGCTAGCGGCTCCATAACTGTATTGCATCCTTAACAAGCAACAGTAAGTAATATATTTTCATTTTATTTAAAATTATTCTATTTTGTATATTGCACTTTGTTTTATTTTATTTTTGAATTTTCTTTTTGTGCATAAATTCGTACATGTTTATTCATTTATGCACAACTATTGTGGCGATTGCACTATGCATGCGCTAGTCATGACTTCCGTGCCTCTAAATTGCACCTCTTCACCGCTTTCCGCTTCCAACATTTTAACAGCCCTTGCATTCGCAAATTTTTTATAGCTCAAGTGTCGAAATATTTATATATGTATGTAGATTGCATAAAATATTAAATTCAAATAGAGTAGGTGGCGTAATGGTAAAATAAGTACGTTGAGTGGTATGTACCCTGCAAAAATCGCGAGTACTCCATGCATGCATGTATGGAGTACTCGCTATGGACCAAGCGAGTGCTCCAAAATTAACCACAATTCATACAAAAAATATGGTCCAACTAACATTGCGATGTCCTAGGACTGGACCATATACTCCAGCTCCGCATTACATCAGAGTAATTCATGGAGTACCCACAGTCCAATAAACATCGTGTAGTGATTACAATCGTTAAAAACGAGCAATGATCGGCTTACAATGTGTTCGTGTAGAAACATGAGTTGGTCCATCGCTACATTACAGTGGAGTAGAATGGTAAGTACTCCAGTGGACCATATGGTCCAACGACTTTTGCAGGGTAGATATCCTTATATGCGGGGAGTGGCATCCATACAAATAGGAATACAAAAATTAAATAAATAAATACGATTTATTGGTTGCTGTCTATATCAACATTCAGGTTGATATTTGAAAAAACTTTTATTTTCGGTTTGAAATATAAAATTTATTTTTATTTATTTTTGAGTTTAAATATTTTCCAACTAATTAGAATTTTCTATTTTTGAAGTTATTCAAAATTTTAAGTTAACACGAAAACTCAATTAAAATTATTTTAAAAATTAAAGTAAAGAGTACAAAGTAGTTAACACTATATTTACTCCCCCTCCAAGAAAATTTGAAACATGTGTTAATTGAGTTAAAAGTTTATGTTAGTATTGATGTAAGTACCCAATCTTTTGATGATTTGATGTACATGATAGCTTATTTTTAGTTGTTGGTATTGTTTACTTATAGTATTAATTTATGTATATTAATATTTGATTGTTTATTGCTATGTTGTTTGCGAAATATTGTTATTTATCATGATGTGATTGAAGAATCTAGAATTAGTTTTAGTAATAGTAGATGGCAACTTTGTGTGCACAATCATTCAAAAATTAAAATCTTGTATTATGCAGAATATATGTTCAATATATAATTGTACTCTGCATAATGTATGTCCAAGTTGTAGATAAGGAATTAAATGTTGATTCCTTTATTTGTTTCAGGTAGATATGAAATTGTCATGATTTTAATTTCAATATGAATAAATTGATATATGTCAATAAAAATTATTTTAAGAAATCTTTTGAGATTTTTTAAAAATGATTATAGTAATTAGTTTTATTTAAAAAATTTAAAGTTATTTCTTTGCTCTTTGGTTTGTTAAATATAAATTTACTTGTATTGTGAAGTTTGTATGTCTGTTGTAAAATTTCTTAAATGTGTTAATGATATATATTTTTGATTATAAACTGGAGAAAGAGTATACATAATTAATATAAATAATGAATTGACTATTGTTTTAAACCAATTAATATAAATTTTTAAATAATGTAACATTATTATTCTAAATCAACTAATTTTGTTTAGATTAATATTTCATTTCATTATGTAACAAAAGATTGAAGAAACAAACTTCTTTTTATGAATATAAATATTTTGTTGGGTACACCTTCCTTTAGTTAATTATACATGAATTTTCTTTTGTATATGATATATATATATTTTTAATTAGTTATTGTAAAAACTAATATTTTTAGTCATATGTTTTTTTGCATTTATAGTAATATATCCTCGCTAACAAACATATGCAGTAGAGCATGAGGGATGTGATTGTAATCTTGATTTGTTTATTGGTTGACCAGACTGGATTAATGGTTGGTTAAGTGTCCAAAAATATATTTGTTATTTCTTTTGTTTGTATAATTAATTGGAAATGCATTTCAATCTCGATTTGTTGCATTGTTAAATGTGGCTTGCATAGCGTGTCGTTTATCATTTATAATTATATATTGCAGTTAGGAAAAAAGAAGATAGCACCCAAAACTTCAATAAAACTTGTCGAAAATAATGAATATTGTAACGCTTTAAATTTAGTTATATCGGTATCTTAGAAATTCGCAGTCCTCAAGTCAATATCTTCATTATTATATGATAAGACACTTGAATCCGTAATAACATCTATGATATTTTGATGTATAAAATTGGTAGTAACTATTTGCAAATAAATCACTAAAATAAATTTAGGTCCGTTGGTAGAATCGCCAAATTATATAGTGTTAAACTATATTTTATTAAAAATTTATTTCACAATCAAATTAAATATTTTCACATTTTAAAAATTCTAAAATATCTGATTTGAAAATTTTCATTTTGAAATAACATTAAAAGTAAAATAACATAAAAATAATTTACAAAATTAAAGTATATTTTACAAAGTAGATAACCCTACACTGTCACATTTTTATACTGCACAAACATTCCCAAATGCATTTAAGGCAATATTGTCAGTAAGAAAATATAGCAAACGAACTATATCGCAAAGCAATAGTAAATTTAATATTTTTATTTAGTTAGCCATCTACGCAAATAAAGCAAATTAAATTATTTATATTGTCTACTGAATCAGAAATAACGAGGAGATGCAAAAGAATCCTGCAGTCAAATTAAGTAGTTGTATACTAGAAGAATACTAGTAGTTTGCCAAAAATCCGAACTAGTTAAGAGTTCTGTCTGAGTCTGGGTGTTGGGAGGATACTCAGCAAGGGCATAGTAGTATCCTAAATAAACTTCCGGATGGTACATGTAGTACCGAGACAGATTACTACCCTCGCAAACTGAAGTTTGAGTACGATTGTAATACCGCCATTCCAAGCAGGAACGAGTGGAAGAGAAACCGGGGCATAAGGGACGACGACATCCAAATCTACACTGACGGCTCCAAGATGGAATCGGGAGTGGGGGCCGGAGTCTTCTCTGAGTCCCTAGATTTGCCTGCATCATTCAGACTCCCATCGCACTGCAGCGTGTTCCAAGCAGAAATCCTCGTGATTTGGCAAGCCTGCAAATTGCTGGAGGGCTTGAATGTAGCTGGTAAAGTTTGCATCCTGTCGGATAGCCAAGCAGCGATAAAAGCGCTTTCCTCGCCACACATTAACTCAAAATTAGTGTGGGCTTGTAAGCGACTCATATCCCAGTTATCCACCAATCTAGAACTACGCGTTATCTGGGTCCCGGGTCATAGGGGGATAGAGGGTAACGAGAGGGCCGACGAGCGAACACGCAGGGGCTCATCTGAGATGAACGAGGAAATTACCAGTGTCGAAGTAGGCATACCCTTAGTAGTAGCCAAGGGGAATATCCAAAGCTTCTACTTGAAGAAAGCACAAACAAAGTGGAATAACATCACCACCTGTGCAATATCAAAATCCATTTGGCCAAACTATGATGGAAAGAGGACGAGAAGTCTTTTGAACAAATCCAGGGCTAACACACGCAAACTGATAGCAGTCTGCACCGGTCATTGGACAGTAGGTACGCATGCGGAAAAGATGGGTTTTCCATATAACGAATACTGCAGAAGCTGCAAAGATTCAAATGCCAGGGAGACAGTAGAACACTTTATGTGTAAATGCCCGGCTCTAGCTAGAGCCCGGCTAAGGTTCCTTTGAACCCTGTTTCTAGAAGACCTCAGAGGGTTATCTGTGATAGCAATCCCGAATATTCTTAATTTTATCTGGCTGGTTGTAATACATTGACCGTAACATTCCGTACGTTTTTAGACGAGTTACATGACATCAAAACGGCTTTAAATAGCTACTTCGACGACCAGGGTCGCAGCCATTTCACCTACCTACCTACTAGTGTTCTGTCTTTTTTAAACGGTTTTATTTAGCTTGACTCTGTGTAGCGAGTGAACAGAATTTTGAAATTGAAATTTAAGCAACTTTCCGATATGCAACAAGCTTAGAACGTGGGATATAGTTCAAACCCCGATGACAATATAAGAAAAAACCCCGATAGGTGGCGCATTTATCCAAATATTTCAAAAAATCGTATTTGTGGTCCGATTTGGCTCATATTTGGAACATATATCACATACAGAAATAGAAATCGCTTTATGAAAAAATCCCGCTAGGTGCGGCAAGGATCGAGATATTAAAAATACTCGTACTTTTGGTCCGATTTGGCTCATATTTGAAACAAATATTACATACGGTCCAGTAGAAGTGACATCAAAATACTTTGGAGTTCGAGGAGGGACAAGCATACGTGGCGCTGAGTGGAGTAAGGTCTTTGGAAGGATTATGTATTGAGGACTTCGATTGTAATAAATTGTCAGGAAAGAGTCCTTGTAACAATGAGTCACTAAATGAACTAAATACAATAATAGGCAACCCCCAGCGGGTTAGGGGGTTAGAATATACCCGTGTTAGTTATGCCTGTCGTAAGAGGCGACTAAAATATGTACCAGATTCAAGGGGTTGTGTAGTGCAACCCTTTCAGGTTGCCAGCGCAATATATAGCTTCTCCAAACCCAATTGTAAACCTCACCTATCCGTGGCGAATACTGTTTCATTAACAGCCGAGGCTCTGGCGACCCCGAGCTCCCCATGGATCTAGGGGTGGGTGGGCGATATGGCCTAGAAGGTCGCATGTGGTCATAAAAAATCATTCCCGCGATGGTCGGGCTTGGTACCGGAACGTACCGGATCTGCATCCGACAAACGACCATCAACATCGATAACACACCCCAAGGTCTTCGGGGAGTATCCTTATTGCTACAGCAACAACAGAAATAATAGGCAATTAAATAAAGACTAAAAACTTGGAAATAAAATAATTTAAAAAAATGTTTAAGTTAAACGGTTTTATTGAAAACAATTCTTACATGAAGTAATACTAAAAGTTAGAAAATAATTAGGTAGGTCCCAGGTACTAGTCATCACTCATCAATCAAGGGCGCTGACCAGAGAAGTAAATAAAAGCGTTGGACGCGACAAATTTCTATTGATAGTCATAAGTAAGACCAACTGAACCTTAATCAGGTTATGCTACGCCTCCCGCGCTCAACGCTTTTATTTGAATATCTGATCAACGCCCTAGATTGATGAGGAGTGGTGGGTGGTAGAAATATTCATTTTACGGAAGCAATGCTGATGGCTGGCTAACAGAATATTTGTCTGTAAATGAATGACATCGGTAGATACGAGTCACCATCGTTAGCTGAGTTTCCGTGCTTTGGTATTGCGATTATTCTTGCCATTCTTTATTATTCTGAAATGACAAGTAGAAAACATGCGTTAGGTAGCTGATGCCCTTATGCCCAAGGTATTTTGGCGTCGGCATAGCTATTCCGTCTGGGCCTATTGATTTAAAAAGCTTGGCCCTTTTAATCAGCAGAAGTAATGGTGAGGTGATATGTGCGCGTGGTTGTGTTATTGTGCGCGTTATTTGTGCGAAATCTATCCTGAAGTATGTAATGCAAATTGCCGGCAGAAAGCATTACCGCATTTCATCGAGTTCTACAGACAAACGAAATACTAACTAGTATGAATGTTGTAGAAAACATACTATTCAAACACTGAGTAGTACGAATAACCTCGAAAAATTCTACTCAATGAACTATTCAAACACGAACTACTACGAATAGCCCCACAAAATTCTAGTCAATGAACTATAATGTTTGCTAACTACTTTGGCTTTTGACTGCAGGGAAGTTTCCTTTGAGACATAAAATCTAAAATATCAGCATATTAGGCCAAAAGTTTGAATGCACGTCATGAGCATACATTCTCATCTTTTTAATGATAAGAGTAACCTTCTTAGTATAACATTGTAAAACCTTATAATATTTTCAGCCATTTTATAGCCCCGCGCATGGGCCCACACCTTCCCAGCTTGGTCGATCATAAGCAACTCCCTCTCTCTCTCTTTCGCTTAAACTGATTGAGACGTCTACTGAGCAAACTTCGAGCGATGCGCTTCAGCTAGGTAATCCACTTATATACAGTAATAGGAAACAATGAAATAAGAAAAGGGGCGACACCCACGAACTTAAAGCGGTCTACACCGGGCATTGGACTTTAGGCGCGCATGCGGAAAATATTGATATTTCGCACAATGACCATTGCAGAAGTTGAGCATTTCCTGTTCTGTGTAAATGCCCCGCTCTAGTTAGAACACGTGTTTAAGATTCTTGGGAAGCCCCCTCTTGGAGAATCTGATTAGATTACCGGAAATAGGGATGTCAAATCAGGCTGGTTGTAGGAGGATCAAACAAGTTTTATGGAATCAAAACGGTTTTTCATGAACTACTTGGGCGACTTG
Organism: Eurosta solidaginis; assembly: GCF_040869045.1. Lineage (NCBI taxonomy): Eukaryota > Metazoa > Arthropoda > Insecta > Diptera > Tephritidae > Eurosta > Eurosta solidaginis. The sequence goes on along the minus strand of NC_090323.1, from coordinate 200,419,061 downwards.
GGTCGCATCCCATATACCTACTTAGTCTGACTTGGGATTTTGTAATCTGAGCAGCTAACCGCTACGACGACTGGCAGATGAAACCAATAGCCCTATTATTGCTATCTTGAAATTACATAATTGCTAAAAAGCAATTATTAACAAGTAAGGAAGGCTAAGTTCGAGTGTAACCGAACATTACATACTCAGTTGAGAGCTGTGGAGACAAAGTAAGGGAAAATCACCATGTTGTAAAAAGAACCTAGGGTAACCCTGGAGTGTGTTTGAATGACATGTGTATAAAATGGAAGTGGGCCATAGTTCTATACATGGACGCCATTTAGGGATATCGCCATAAAGATGGACCAGGGGTGACTCTAGAATTTGTTTGTACTATATGGGTATCAAGTGAAAGGTGCTAATGAGTATTTTAAAAGGGAGTGGGCCTTAGTTCAATAGGTGGACGCCTTTTCGGAATATCGTTATAAAAGTGGACCAGGGTTGAGTCTAGAATGCTTTTGTACCATATGGGTATCAAACGAAAGGTGTTAATAAGTGTTTTAAAAGGGAGTGGGCCTTAGTTCTATGGGTGGATGCCTTTTCGGGATATCGCCATAAACGTGGACCAGGGGTGATTCTAGAATTTGTTTGTACTATATGGGTATCAAGTGAAAGGTGCTAATGAGTATTTTAAAAGGGAGTGGGCCTTAGTTCTATAGGTGGACGCCTTTTCGGAATATCGTTATAAAAGTGGACCAGGGTTGAGTCTAGAATGCTTTCGTACAATATGGGTATCTAATGAAAGGTGTTAATGAGTATTTTAAAAGGGCGTGGGCCTTAGTTCTATAGGAGGACGCATTTTCGAGATATCGCCATAAAGGTGGACCAGGGGTGACTCTAGAATTTGTTTGTACGATATGGGTATCAAATGAAAGGTGTTAATGAGTATTTTAAAAGGGCGTGGGCCTTATTTTTATAGGTGGACGCCTTTTCAAGATATCGCCATAAAGGTGGACCAGGGGTGACTCTAGAGTTTGTTTGTACGATATGGGTATCAAATGAAAGGTGTTAATGAGTATTTTAAAAGGGAGTGGGCCTTAGTTCTATAGGTGGATGCCTTTTCGAGATATCGCCATAAAGGTGGGCCAGGGGTGACTCTAGAATTTTTTTGTACGATATGGGTATCAAATGAAAGGTGTTAATGAGTATTTTAAAAAGGAGTGGGCCTTAGTTCTATATGTGGACGCCTTTTCGAGATAACGCCATAAATGTGGACCAGGGGTGACTCCATAATGTGTTTGTACGATATGGGTATCAAATTAAAGGTATTAATGAGGGTTTTAAAAGCGAGTGGCGCTTAGTTGTATATGTGAAGGCGTTTTCGAGATATCGACCAAAATGTGGACCAGGGTGATCCAGAACACCATCTGTCGGGTACCGCTAAATTATTTATATATGTAATACCACGAACAGTATTCCTTCCAAGATTCCAAGGGCTTTTGATTTCGCCCTGCAAAACTTTTTCATTTTCTTCTACTTAATATGGTAGGTGTCACACCCATTTTACCAAGTTTTTTTCTAAAGTTATATTTTGCGTCAATAGACCAATACAATTACCATGTTTCATCCCTTTTTTCGTATTTGGTATATAATTATGGCATTTTTTTTCATTTTTCGTAATTTTCGATATCGAAAAAGTGGGCGTGGTCATAGTCAGATTTTGGCCATTTTTTACACCAATACAAAGTGAGTTCAGATAAGTACGTAACTAAGTTTAGTAAAGATATATGGATTTTTGCTCAAGTTATCGTGTTAACGGCCGAGCGGAAGAACAGACGGTCGACTGTGTATAAAAACTGGGCGTGGCTTCAACCGATTTCGCCCTTTTTCACAGAAAACAGTTATCGTCCTAGAATCTAAGCCTCTACCAAATTTCATAAGGATTGGTAAATTTTTGTTCGACTTATGGCATTAAAAGTATACTAGACAAATTAAATGGAAAAGGGCAGAGCCACGCCCATTTTGAAATTTTCTTTTATCTTTGTATTTTGTTGCAACATATCATTAATGGAGTTAAATGTTGACATAATTTACTTATATGCTGTAAAGATATTAACTTTTCTTTTAAAATTTGAATTTAAAAAAAATTTTTTTTTAAAAGTGGGCGTGGTCGTTCTCTGACTTTGCTAATTTTTATTAAGCAGGCATATAGTAATAAGAGTAACGTTCCTGCCAAATTTCATCATGATATCTTCAACGACTGCCAAATTACAGCTTGCAAAACTTCTGAATTACCTTCTTTTAAAAGTGGGCGGTGCCACGCCCATTGTCCAAAATTTTACTAGTTTTCTATGCTGCGTCATAAGTTCAACTCGCCTACCAAGTTTCATCGCTTAATCCGGATTTGGTAATGAATTATCGCACTTTTTCGATTTTTCGAAATTTTCGATATCGAAAAAGTGGGCGTGGTTATTGTCCGATATCGTTCATTTTAAAAAGCGATCTGAGATGAGTGCCCAGGAACTTACATACCAAATTTCATCAAGATACCTCAAAATTTGCTCAAGTTATCGTGTTAACGGACAGACGGACGGACGGACGGACGGACATGGCTCAATCGAATGTTTTTTCGATACTGATGATTTTGATATATGGAAGTCTATATCTTCTCGATTCCTTTATACCAACCGTTATCCAATCAAGTACAAGTACAGCTTGGTATAAAAATTCACAACTCCCATTCAGAAGATTTAAACAGAAGCACTTAAGGTTGAGATGAACCAAACAAAAAGTATAATCCAAATTACAAAAACTTTGCATTAGCAACATAAATGAATTTTAAATGTTACGAATAGTGGCTCCATTGCAATCAAATACTGCAATAACGGTTCTCATAGCTGCTTTTTGTGTATTTCTATACGAAACGGAAATAAATAAATACATTTTCATGGCATATGAAAGCACAATAATACGAAAAGCGCACAACATGTAAACACACACTCACAAACACACACACATATTCATAGACATAATCCTATAATTTTGTGAGACAAACGAAAAGGGTTAAAGAAAGCATAATAAATACAATGTTTAATATATAGAATAAATAAAAGTGAAAAAAAAGGAATAACATAAAATGGAAATTATAGACAAAGAACATTTCCGGCATAATGGCGGAATTGTGGCACAGTTTCAACGATGCCCTGCAGACATATAAATGTAAATGTAATTTAAGTAGATGAGCATGTGGGGGTGTGTGTGTGAAGTTTATGCCTGACTATGTTTTTATCCCTGTACGACAGCAAGCAACAACATAAATCGGTAGTTGTATGCAATTGTAAACATTTTGGCCAACAGGCTCTGTGAATTTGCAACAACTTCGTTATGTAAGTACAACAAAGGAGCACAACCTCATGTTGTTGTAGGTATGTACATGCAAGTCAGTTTTTGAAGCAACTTTATTGCAGCATGAAATGGCAAGTACTGGCCAACGGCACAATGACTTAGCTTAGTGTACATCGTTCAAACAATACAAACACAATAATAGGAAGAGTGCACAATTGAATAATACTCCAACTGATCAAGGATAGACAAATAAATTTTAGAAAAGGGTTATTGTTCGAACCATAGATTATGTGCTCTCTAAATTTATGTTTGTAAGTTTCACCAGCTAGTTGCACATATGTATGTCTGCAACAAAGTCTTTGCCTGTGTAACTTCATAGGAAGTGTACTTGACTCAACCGCGTGCTGCAAATCAAGCTGTCATATTGCCTTTCGGACTCATCTTCCAAACTGAGATCTCTGTTGTATAAAAAGTGGCTGAACAGCTGAAGAATAGCACAGTTCCAGCAAGCAATTGTTATTCGGCCTAGTGGGTCCCAGCCCACCAGTTTCTGCCCTCATTTCATTGTAGCTACGTCCATGAAGCTCTTGAAATTGCACAGCCCATGGTGCTGTTCCACCTTTGCTGGGCTTTGTTCACGTAAAAGTTTCGAATTCCCCCCTTGGCTACCTTCAGAAGCATTATTAGTTTGACGCTTATAATTCTCCTCACCTCCTTTCTACGTGCCAGCTCATCAGCCATTTCATTTCCTTCGGTTCCCCTATCTACCGATATACAGATAATGAATATTTCCACAGCATCGGTTAACGCAGCTATAAATTGCTTGTTTGCCCTTACAAGTTTTGAGCTTATGTATGGTGCACCTAGCGGCCTTATTGCTGCTTGGCTGCTAGAAAACAAAATAACATTGCCAGTTACGTTCCAGATCTCGAATTGTTTGCATGCCATGTCAAATCGGGAGGACTTCCGCTTGAAGCAGAGTACAGTATGACGTCAGTTTTAATGACGTGGAAACCTCTAGAGAATACGAGAATATACCAGACCCCACACCTGTGTCCATATTGGAGCCCTTGGTGTATATTATATTGCCGTTATTAGCAGAAACCGTGCCCCTCTTTCAATGATAGTGTTAACACCACTCTCAAACTGCATTTCGTGGGTATAATAAACTGTTTTGGAATTAAGCGTTCTCGGCGGAGGTAAATTATGGATAATGTTACGCCCTAGTATCCGTAAGTCCCTGTGCTGTTTGTGCCGACGTAGATAATATGTGCATGTCCATTGAAAGCCGGTTTAAGTAAGCAGACTTCGTATTAAAAATCGATATAAAACAAATCGATATCTGATCCATAAAGATAGATAACGCGTCGATAAAAAACAGATCGATAGCCCGTCTATACATCACCGATAACAGTCCGATAATTCGACAGCTAACACTTCGATAGCAAATTGATTTTCTATTACAAGTCGATATTTTTTCGATAACACTTCGATGGATAAAAAGTAGAAACTTTCATCGATAAGAAACCCTTCAACTCATCTAAAACGATAGTTGAAGTTTATAAAAATTCGGAAACTCGTAGATAGCAAGTCAATAACATACCGATAACAAATGGATAACAATCTGATAACTCGTCGAAAATAAATGTTTTAAACGCCCATTACACATTCATAACTATCCGATGACAAATCGGTAACACGCCTATGCAGCGTTTCACTTTCAAACATTACGCCTACACTAACACTTACATTCTAGATTCCCCAAAAACCGTCAGAAAAGATGTTTATACGTTAAAAATTCTTCTAGATGGGCCAGAGATCGAGGACTTAAGAAAACTTTAAAAAATCTATACGGAGCATGGACCACTGGACTTTCCATTGAGCTAGAAAAGGGAAAAATATTCGGGGGAGAGCGAAATTATGTGCGAGTAAATCACACTGCATTTCTGGATATCCATTAATGGATTTAGGCTGATCGTCTTCGCCTGTGCCCTTCACATGTCAATACCCAGCTTCAACATAAAAAGAACGGTCAAGCTACATTTCTAGCGATCGAAAAACACACACACATGTTGTGATAGACGGACGGCATGTCTAAAGTGTCTTAAATGCTCACAATATTCGAGGTCAATACATCGAGTCGGATCACTATCCGCCGCAGCTCTCTGAGAGCTCTGAGAAGAGTAAGTAAATGCTGCTGAAAGTTGACGAGAGAATCAAAGCGTATTTTCAAAAGAAAAGAAGAGCTTGAGTTACTAACCGAAATAATAGCGCCCGAATTTACCAACACATGTGGCGCAAGGCGGAGGGTTTCAATATTGGAGTAAATTGTCATAGAAAACAGTGACGTAGCAACTAATATCTAGAGAGTGCTAACATTATGAAGGGAACACTATCCAGTATGGAGGTAGCAATGAAGCATCCAGCGAAGATGCTGATCCTGATACTTATATAAGATAGAAAATCTCTCGAACAGCTTAAGTCCTAGGTAGCTTCTAGTATTTGCCAAGAGGACGGAGTTATTTTATAACATAGGTCCTGGTTTTTGACAGGGTTTTTCAGTTTGTTCGTTAAAACAAACTTCAGGTAACACTACGGACTCAATCAGTCTATGTGAGGTCCACATGGACCGGCCAGTTCAACCTAACTTAACCTCTCGAACAGCAAGTGTATAAATATTTATGATTTAAAGCAGTGATCACTATTATTACCATCGTATTACCATCGTAATGACGGCGGTTTAGTCGTTGGTTAACAAGCAATGAGGCAAGATATATGCACGCATATTTTGTTAACTCTCAACACAAATAAACAAGAGCCGACTCCGATGTTTCTACGACGCTTGTCCAGTGACTGCAAAACGAATATGAGTGAAGTGAGAGCGGGTAATTATTTCACTAGCTGACAAACTCTGATTTAGAGGTTGTGATTGCATGATAAGACAGCTATACTCTAACAATATAAGGCCTTCCCCTGAGACCGTTATCCGGTTTGAGTGATTATACCACACAGTGTTGTTTGTAACGAACGCGATATTGCAGTTTGTTCCACGCTCTTTTCGATGGTTTTTGTTGTAGCGATAAAGAAACTCTCCGAAGATTTTGGAGAGTGTTATCGATGTCAATGGACCTTTGCTGCATATAGATTCGGTAAGTTCCGGTACGAAGCATCATTAAAGTATACAACCGCTCACCTCATGAACCCTCCAGGCCATAACGCCCCCACCTGCTAGTTCTATGAGAAGTTAGAGGTCGCAAGAGCTTCGGTTGCAAAGCTATATATTGCGCTCGCATCCCCTTGAAAGGGTTGCGCTACACAAACCCCTCGAATCAGTTGGGTATTTTAGTAGCCTCTTACGACAAGAATATTAGCCGCGGGTATATTCTAGGCCCCCAACCCGGTGGTAGTCCCCGTTTCGGTGGTCATTGTACGCATTCCAAGTTTGGAGCTCTGTCTTGTGTTGACATTTGTCTCTTCAATCAAGCCCCAATTGCTATGCTGATAAGGATGTATTGCGCCTTCGCCCTACGCTGTTTTACAGTGATTCCAAAAATGTAATGTATTGAATAATATATCTAAGAAGTGTACATAGAAGATTAGGGAGGCTGCAAATATGCAATTTCAGTCAACAGACGAAATAAGAAATTTTTGTTTTATTTATATTTGTTGCGCTCATATTGATTGTTGCTATGCGAATTTTAATATCATAAAAATTTGTTTCAAGCCTCGCTGCTTTATGAAGGTATAAAAAAACAAATATGAGATATTCTAAATATCACTTATAAATGGAAAAATATTTCAACTAACTATCATTCTCCAACCAAACAAATATTAAAATAAATAATATTTGCTAGAGAAATGCAAAAAAAAAAAAAAAAACAGGTAGCAATTGTATATAGAATCACATATGCTACTTAAGTACTTAGGTAAATATGTTTGTACGTCCTTCTTTTGTTTAACTTATTATGCATGCATGGAAAAACAAAAATAAAAATAATAATAATAAAGAAAATGTGTGATTTTATGAGTTTTTGCAACACTTCGGTTTCATTTTTGTTTGTGTACGCATATGTGATTTTATTATTATTACTTGCTCTAGATATTACAATTGCCTAATGCTTTGGTATACTTTTGTAGTAAAGGTCCTCGTAAACTTTTTTTTATACTCAGTTGAGCAGAGCTCACAGAGTATATTAACTTTGATTGGATAACGGTTGGTTGTACAGGTATAAAGGAATCGAGATAGATATAGACTTCCATATATCAAAATCATCAGTATCGAAAAAAAATTTGATTAAGCCATGTCCGTCCGTCCGTCTGTCCGTTAACACGATAACTTGAGTAAATTTTGAGATATCTAGACGAAATTTGGTATGTAGGTTCCTGGGCGCTCATCTCAGATCGCTATTTATAATGAACGATATCGAACTATAACCACGCCCACTTTTTCGATATCGAAAATTTCGAAAAATCGAAAAATTGCGATAATTCATTACCAAAGAGGGATAAAGCGATGAAACTTGGTAGGTTGGTTGAACTTATGACGCAGAATAGAAAATAAGTAAAATTTTGGAAAATGGGCGTGGCACCGCCCACTTTTAAAAGAAGGTAATTTAGAAGTTTTGCAAGCTGTAATATGGCAGTCGTTGAAGATATCATGACGAAATTTGGCAGGAACGTTACTCCTATTCCTATATGTATGCTTAATAAAAATTAGCAAAATCGGAGAGCGAACAAGCCCACTTTTAAAAAAATTTATTTTTTAAAGTGAAATTTTTACAAAAACTTTAATATCTTTACAGTATATAAGTAAATTATGTCAACATTCAACTCCAGTAATGATATGGTGCAACAAAATACAAAAATAAAAGAAAATTTCAAAATGGGCGTGGCTCCGCCCTTTTTCATTTGATTTGTCTAGGATACATTTAATGCCACAAGTCGAACAAAAATTTACCAATCCTTGTGAAATTTGGTAGCGGCTTAGATTCTAGGACGATAACTGTTTTCTGTGAAAAAGGGCGAAATCGGTTGAAGCCACGCCCAGTTTTTATACACAGTCGACCGTCTGTCCTTCCGCTCGACCATTAACATGATAACTTGAGCAAAAATCGATATATCTTTACTAAACTCAGTTCACATAATTATCTGGACTCACTTTCTATTGGTATAGGTTAGGTTAGATTGGGTCGTAGCTTCCCTGATAGAGGAAGCTCACTTGGACAACATGACGGTCCGTTGTGATACCACATATAATAAACTAAACTAACGGTGACGTAGATATAACTACTTAGAGAATCGTTGGGTAGCAACGATAAAGTTCCGAATGATCCCGATCTCAACCTTGGATAGCTCCTCGGGAGATCCAAGTGAGTCACGACCGAAATACTTTCGCCTAGTTCTGGCAAAAGCTGGGCAGTCAAGCATAAAGTGATTTGGTGATTCTACCTCATCATCCTCCATACAACTGCAGCAGGATGGAGTTTCCAATATATTGAGACGTACCGCATGGATACCCATGGGACAGTGCCCTGTCAAAACCCCAATGACCATTGATAGGTGAGCCTTAGTGAACCCAATTATTTCAGCAGACCTCCTGCCATCCACTTTCGGCCAGAAAGATCTTGATATCCTACAAGACGTAGTGTCCGCCCAACGTTCGCTGAGCTGACTCGAGGCCCAGCTATGGAAGAGCAATCCACAGGTGGCTAGCGGAATCCCGAAATCCCTACAGCCATCTTCATCCGGTTCAGTTGTACCGATTCGGGCTAAGAGATCCGCTTGACAGTTACCGGAATACCGGAAGTGACTTCGTTTCGTTTATTAGCGTTGATTATCGTAACGAAATTATATCGTTTCGTTCGTTAAGTATGCCTGGGTCAGGCACTCCCAGACCACCCTCGATCGCACTGTAGTTGAGCTCAAGGCCTTTATAGCCGCTTGGCTATCAGAGTAGATGTTAAATTCCCTAACCGTAGTAGCGCTGGATAGCATTTCATCCACCGCATCCTTAATCGCAGCAACTTCCGCTTGGAATACACTGCAGTGATCAGCCAACTTAAACTTGCGGCTTACATTTAGCTCTTGACAAAAGACCCCCCCGCCAAACTTTCCGTCCAACTTCGACCCATCCGTGAACAAGTTAACCGGTCCCATGCCCCAGATAATTCCTCTTCTCCACTCCTCCCTCGGGGGAATGACTGGGGTGAAGGTTGTATAGGGAGCGGCCACCGGCATGCAATAGTCCGTCCTGTCCGGGATAAAGTCGAAACTAGTAAGAAGGCTAGAGTGTCCGAAATCAGAAAGCATATAACCCATATCACGAAGCCTGACCAACGACCGGGCCGCGGCTGCCTTTCCCGCAATATCTACTGGATGTATATTCAGCATGACATTCAGTGCCAAGGTAGGTGTTGTCCTCATAGCGCCACTGATACCGATAAGCGCCGTCCGTTGCACTGACACTAGCATTTTGGAGGTGTTCGCCGTGTCCAGTGCTTTCCACCAGACCAGCACCCCATCTATTGGTATAAAAAATGGCCGAAATCTGACTATGACCACGCCCACTTTTTCGATATCGAAAATTACGAAAAATAAAAAAAGTGCCATAATTCTATACCAAATACGAAAAAAGGATTGAAACATGGTTGGATTGGTTTATTGAAGCAAAATATAACTTTAGAAAAAAAACTTTGTAAAATAGGTGTGACACCTACCATATTAAGTAGAAGAAAATGAAAAAGTTCTGCAGGGCGAAATCAAAAGCCCTTGATAAATAAATTAGCGGTACCCGACAGATGATGTTCTGGGTCACCCTGGTCCAAATTTTGGTCGATATCTCGAAAACGCCTTCACATATACAACTACCAAAACTCCCTTTGAAAATTCTTATTAATACCTTTAATTTGACACCCATATTGTACAAACACATTATAGAGTCACCCATGGTCCACCTTTATGGCGATATCTTGAAAAGGCGTCCACCTATAGAACTAAGGCCCACTCCCTTTTAAAATACTCATTAACACCTTTCATTTGATATCCATATCGTACAAACAAATTCCAGAGTCACCCCTGGTCCACCTTTATGGCGATATCTCGAAAAGGCGTCCACCTATAGAACTAAGCCCCACTCCCTTTTAAAATAATCATTAACACCTTTCATTTGATACCAATATCATACCAACAAATTCTAGAGTCAGCCCTGGTCCACCTTTAAGGCGATATCTCGAAAAGGTGTCCACCTATAGAACTATGGCCCACTCCCTCTTAAAATACTCTTTGATACCTGCCATTTGATACGCATGTCACACAAACACATTCCAGGGTTACCCTAGGTTCATTTTCCTACATGGCTGTTGTTGTTGTTGTAGCGATAAGGTTGCTCCCCGAAGGCTTTGGGGAGTGTTATCGATGTGATGGTCCTTTGCCGGATACAAATCCAGTACGCTCCGGTACCATAGCACCATTAAGGTGCTCGCCCGACCATCTCGGGAACGATTTATGTGGCCATATTAAACCTTCAGGCCATTCCCTCCCTCCCTACCCCCAAGTTCCATGAGGAGCTTGGGGTCGACAGAGCTTCGTCTATTAGTGAAACAGGATTCGCCGCGGATAGGTGAGGTTGATAATTGGGTTTGGAGAAGCTATATATTTCGCTGGCAACCTGAAAGGTTGCGCTACACAGCCCCTTGAATCTGGTATTTTAGTCGCCTCTTACGACAAGCATACCTACCGCGGGTATATTCTGATCCCCTTACCCGCTGGTAATTTTCCCTTATTTTGTCGCCATAGCTCTCAGCTGAGTATGTAATCTAGAGTCTTAGACTGGCAAGCGCATGGCACGAGCACAAAACGTACTCAATCGTTACCATCTCCAACCCGCACTTCCAACATCCGCTATTAGGCCTTATTTAAATGCATGTGACCCCAGAAGGTCCAGTCTACGGAGCAAGCTTCGAAAGAGGCGCAGTTTTATACTGCTCAACAACTTTTTCATTCCCATCTATGCCCATATGCCCTTGGGCGCAATATAGATTTTTATATATTTCTCCCAATCCCCCACAGATTGATACCACCCTAACACACCTTGAGATGCTGAGCTTTGCAAGATTATTGCCTTATTTGCTTGTTCATCAATATATAAGTTGACGCGGCTGCGGTATATTCTTTTTTCTTCCAGTGTTTATATCGCTTTTGCAACAGCTACTACTTACACCTGAAAAACACTACAGTGATCTGGCAGCTTAAAGGATCTGTTTATTTCCGGACCAGCACAGTATACTGCAGACCTTCCCCCTCCATTGTGGCTCTAAGAACCCCTTCGAAGCGCAGATACAGAATTAGGTAGTCTGTTCGGCTATGTAGCCTGCACTAAAGCTGTCACAGACACTGAGTCCCGTTGCAGTTGTTAACATTTTTTTCTGCGCCACTAGGTCTACAGGTCGGTTTTTTTCTGGGCTCCTGTTATGCTAATTACTGCTTAGTCTGCTTATTCCCTCTAATTTTTTTAGATAGATTAATTTTTTTGTGTCTGCCCACCAAAGGAGGACTCCATAGTAAAGTATGGGCTTGAAAATTGCTTTAAATACCCAATGAGAAATTAATTGTATTCTAACTACCTTATAATCTAGCTAGGATGCTATAAATTGTATGCAGACGCATTCTAAATATGATTTTATGGTCCATATCCCGAAAAAAACTTTACAGGAGGTAGGTAAGCTTTCAATAGCTGACCTTTTTCACCATTACATTTTATTAAAATTTTGATGTGTTGGAATGCTTTGGCGGAACGCATGTTTGAATAACTGTTTGACAGCGAACATACACACACGAACTGTTTTTTTGGAAAAATTTAATTTTTGTTATGAATTTTGGTTAAGTTAGAAGGGAATGTTGTAAGTGTATTTGTGTATTAGGTAAATATAAATTTGCATAAGTATATTTGTAAATATGTTGTGTTTTTGTGTTACCTTGTGTTTTATCATTTATTGCAGTTTCTTGAGCTAAAAAGAAAAGAAAAACAAGAAATTATAAGTAAAAGAATAAACAAGCTCAACAATAATAATTAAAGAAAGAAATCTAAACAGAAAGCAAGAAAAGCGAAAAAAGTACCAAAAATTTGTAAGTATTAAAAAATAAGTAAACATATATTAATTAGATTAGGTGCATTCTGACGTTAAGTTAGGTTAGGTTGAACTGGTTGGTCCGTGTGAGGACCACACATAGACTGAATGAGTCCATAGTGATACCAGTAGTTTGCTCAACGAACAAATTGATAAACCATATCAGAAACTAGGGCCTATGTTATACTCTAACTTCGTCCTCTTTTGGCAAAAACTAAAAGCTTTCTGGGACCTATGGTACTTGCTGCTTGTAGATTAGCCCTGTATTATAGCCCTAGCTGTGTCTTTACCTATAGTCTTAGCCTTGCGAGCGTAGGGCACGAGCACAAAATTTTCCTCCTCCAACCCGCACCTCCTACGTCTACTTTCACTAAAAAGGCCCTATTTGAAAGCATGTGACACAAGAAGGCAGTGTCCAGTCATAATACCCATCATGAGTCTACAGTCCTCTCTTTTTAATGACAGAAATAACTTTGTTAATCCAAGATTGTAAGACCTACACATGATCTTCGACAATTTACAGCCCTGCCCTTGAGTTGACTCCTTTCTCGCTTGGTCGATCATGTGCACCTCTCGCCTTCTTCTAATCTCGCCCAATCTGATTGGAACGTCTACGAAGCAAACTTCGAGGGATGCGCCCTTCATTTATTTAATTATTAGGTGAGCTGCATTCTGAAACTTTATAAACTCTTTTAAAGACTAAAGTTATTGTTGTAAAATGATGACTTAACAAAGGAGTTACAAATATTTTTTTTTTTTTTTAATAAAATCAAAGTTACAAGAAAACATATGCGGATCAAACTTTAAACGAAAGTCAATAGAAACAAAAAAATGTAAAAAAATATCAAAACTGCTTTTAAAGTATGAAAATTGTAATGATTGAAGTTCATTAATTAAACTCATCAGCGCAGAAGAACGACTTTTTAAAACTGCACAAAGGAAACATCAAGTAATGAAGTGCAATGGGAAGGAGAAAGCAAGTACAAAGATTTAAGTACTAAAAAGGCCAATGTAAAACGAGATAGTAGCTATAGCTACTTTTACTATGTAGATACTCATCCTATTTGCTGGTAAATGAGCGAGCTTGCGATTTTTAGCAATATCAGAATGCAAAAGGACTTACGTTGCTGGATAAGTTCAACACTTAAACAAGTCTTAAGTATTTCGAATTACAAGCAACGATTTTACTTTTGTGCCGCAAAGCAAATAAAGTTGTTGAAAGAAATTTTTCTTTGGATAATGTATTATGTATTAGGAATGTAACAAAGCTTCGACTGAGATTCTGCCACGTCCGAAATTTCAACTAATTTATACTCCGATTTCGATTCTGACTGTTTGGAAGTGGATGTTTAACGGAAATCGATCAGTCAAAGAGTTCAAGGCATTAAATCTCGTTGCATTTGCTGACGATATGTTCTTCGCCGATTTCCTCCAAACAAGGACTCCATGATAAAGGAAAGCTTTTCAATCGCTCCATGTATCCAATGGGAGAGAGAGGGCGGCATGCCTTACGTAAACCACAACACTCTCCTACGTGTACACAGTGCTGTTTCTCCCCTCTCTCCTTCAAATGAACTTACACAGTCTGTCTACCATAGTTTTACCAATTCGGAGCTTTATACCTTCTAGTGAAAAAAGGCATACGTCTTCTCCGTATTGTCGGCCAATCAGATACAAGATGTCCAAATATATTAGTACTGAAGTCCGATCTATTAGGGTGCTTATTATAAGCAGGCATTTTCCGTTTGAACACTAGAAAAGTGATACAACCTTGCTTGCGTAGTATCAGCTATATCTTCAGAAAATATAGTGATATTTGAGCACTGAAAGAGAGAAATACTAGCAAAAATTTGCAAGAAGTTCGGTGGTTCAGAAAATGGCTTTTACAACGTTTTCGCGCCAACGATTCGTATTTCATTTATTTTTTACCTTTACTACATATTTTAATCGCTGTTCTCTTCAATTAACTCTACTCCACTTCTTACGCCTGTTCTTATTCTGATTGCGATTACTTGAAAGCAAATTTTGTAAATTTCGATTCCGACTTGCTTCCCTTACATCCCTATTATGTATGTACAACAACTGCATGTACAGTGGGACAGTTGAAGTTTTGAGTACTGAAATTCACATTTTATCTCTAGCTCATATCTTATCTACATCAAATTAAATGGATCACAAGATCAATTGATGAGCGAATTTTTTTTTCATATTTTTTCATCTTTAGGTGTGTTTAAAATTATGTTCCAAGTCAACGAGTTTTCTGAATGTCCCGGCCTTCTCTGGATTAGATAAAGAGGCGAAAAAGTGGGTCATCTGCGCATTCGAGCTTTGGCAACAACCTCACGACGAATATTAATTCTAGAATGTGAAAGATTTCGTCTATTTGGGAGCCAGCCCTAATCGCAAAAACAATTTCAGTTTAGAAATCAAACGGAGAATAAATTTTGCCTTAATGGCTACTTTGTATGAGTAGGCAACTGAAAAGTAAATTCCTCTATCTATGAACAACAAGTAAGGAAGGTTCGGGTGTAACAGAACATTACATACTCAGATGCCAAATTACAGCTTGCAAAACTTTTAAATTACCTTCTTTTAAAGGTGGGCGGTGCCACGCCCATTATCCAAAATTTTTACTAATTTTCTCTTCTGCGTCGTTAGGTCAACCCACCTACCAAGTTGCATCGCTTCATCTGCCTTTAGTAATGAAGTATCGTACTTTTTCGGTTTTTCGAAATTTTCGATAACGAAAAAGTGGGCGTGGTTGTAGTCCGATTTCGTTCATTTTAAATAGCGATCTAAGATGTGCGTCCAGGAACCTACGTACCAAATTTCATTAAGATACCTCAAAATTTACTCAAGTTATCGTGTTTATGGATTGACGGACATTAGGGGGTACCGTTATGCGAACAAAATTAACATGCTCTGTGAGCTCTGCTCAGCTGAGTATAAAAACCATGCTCTAAAAGGCATCGCCATACCTGTCCTGATATACGTATATGTCACGGAATCATGTACTGTGTCGAAAGAAGATGAAATAGCTCTTGGAGCGTTCGAAAAAAAAGTTCCCCGGAATATGCATGGTCCTCTCCGTGATGCCAATGGCGAGTTTCGAAGGCGTTATAATGATAAGCTGTATGACAGATGTACGTAAAATAAAATAAATGTAAGGCGCGATAACCTCCGAAGATATTTTAGGCCGAGCTTCTCTTCCAATTTGCGTCGTGCTCCTTTTTAATTTTTTCCTACAAATTGGCTGGACGGGACCTACTTGTTTTATGCCGACTCCGAGGCAGATGAGTTTTCAATGAGAGCTTTTCATGGCAGAAATACACTCAGAGTGCTTGCCAAACACTGCCGAGGGGCGACCCCGCTTAGGAAAATTTTCTTCTAATTGAAAAACCTTATTTCTAATATTTTGATGTTGCTTTTCCCGGGGCGTGAACCCAGGAACCTCGGTCTGCCGGGTGGCCGCTATGATAGATGTACGCATCTATGAATATAGTGCAGCGAGTAAAAACCCAAAGGCTTCGTTGGCTAAGCCATGTTATGCGAATGGACGAAGACGTTCAAGCCAAACAAGTATTTCAGTCGATAGCGCAGTTTGGAAGCAGGGGAAAGGGCAGACCTCCACTGAGTTAGTAGAGGCATGTGGCGGAAGATTTGAACTCCCTCCATGCTCCCAATTAGCATGAGCTATCGCGAAGCATGGGTGGCGGGCGTGACTTGATAACGTTCAAAACCGTTTAGGGGGTTAAGCGCCAATTAATGATGATATAGAACTACAAGTTATGGGTTTCTCAGAATTGGCATTGATTTTTGAGCATTTTTTCTTTCCCCAAGAATATTTCAGATTTTCTCTTATTGAAAAAAAAAATATAAAACACAATTCAGGAAAAAAGTTCACAACATATTTTGAGTGACCTGTAACTTCTACTTTGTTAGATTAAAAGTGATTGGGCTTCAAAACTACACACTCAAAAAAATTCAGAAAACTCTAAATAAACAGTTCGAAGTTTTCGTAAAACTTTTGCGAGTTTTAGATTTTTTCAAATTTGGAATTGGTTTGCATAGTTTCAGTCAAATAATTCATGGAAGTTTTTACTCAAACCAATGAAAATAAAAATAGAAGAATTTAGTTAAACAAAATTTGCTCTTTTTTTGTTCGGTGCTGTATAAGCTGCAATGGGTTTGTTAAGCGA
This sequence comes from Eurosta solidaginis, assembly GCF_040869045.1. NCBI lineage: Eukaryota > Metazoa > Arthropoda > Insecta > Diptera > Tephritidae > Eurosta > Eurosta solidaginis. Next base: position 200,402,413 of record NC_090323.1, on the reverse strand, counting down.
AATTAAGTACTTTTTTCAATACTACATTTTTCAGGAACAAAGACCCACTGTACCACACAACCTATATAATTGTACTAATATTAGAATTACCATTCATTAGATATGCGTAACAAGGAGCGCTTTCATTTTCGTTCTTTGCTTCGTCATACAAATCCACATTTACATAGGAAACTCATTATGTTTGCCTTGCTGATTCGAGTTATTGTAGCACGAAATTCGCAAAAATTTGGGTTACCAGGACAATATTTAGCGACGAAATTAGGGAATTAAGCAAGAATGAACATTTCTCTCATTAAAAACTGCTATGCTTGAATTAAGCTACTGAGTGCTTAATGAGCTCACTTAAGTATTGTAGGTATTTTAATGTTGAGATTTGTTAAAAAATTTAAAGGATGTCCAATACGATTTTCGGGAAATAAGGCATCAATAGAAAACAATGTGGGTTAAAAGTTTCAAGAAGTTGAACGTCGACTTTTGGGTAAAAGTGCTAAATCTTGTCGCTAATATAACAAAATGAGCACATGTCAGTGCGACAAAATCGTAATTTTTCAAGAGAGCAAAAAACAAAAAAATATTTAGGTCGTGAAATGCGTTCAATGTATGGCATTTTCCGTTTTGCGCACGACAAACAAACTCGTTAGTCGAATAAATGAAGGGTAGTTGATTTACGACTCACACCATTAAGTATCTTTCTACTACAACACTGAATTTACATTCGTTCGTAGCAATGCCGTGCGTAGTGTAAACCATTTTAAAATTGAATTCCTATATATTTCACAAATGGATGGGCTGATTTTTATTCGAGAGAGCTATGCTTTTAGTGTTTAATTCAGGATTTTGTTTAAGGGAAAGTTCCATCACAATCACGTTGAAAAAAAAGTTAAAAAATCAGTTTTGAGCGACGTACCTATAACTTTTACTTTGTGAGACTAAAATTTATTGGGGTAAAACTGAATACCCAAAAAATTGTGAAAACTTTTAATATACAGTTTGATGTTTTCGCAGTTTTCCGAAATTCTGGTTTTTTTCGAAAACGCTTTTGAGGGTGTTTTCAATAATCTCTATTATAAGATTTGTTGAATTTTTTTCTGAAAACATTGAAAACCAAATTAAAATAAAATAAAAAAATGTTAAGCACTTCCTTTATATAAATGGACAAAAACCATCGAAAAATGTCTCCTTATATAAAGACATATTCTTGCTAAACTTTGATTTTTAAATTTTGACATAGAAATTGCAAAAATATTTATGAGAAGTAAAAATATAAAAGTGGAGCGCACATTACTTAGATTGGAAATTTGGTAGGAAAGGAGATATTATTAGTCAATCAATTGCGCTAACTTTTTGTATCGTATCATCGGCTGTCATCGACCTCTGAATTAAGCTCTAAATTTTTAGCCTCTTCCAATTTCCAAATTATTATCTAATTTTTTCGATCCGTGCGCCACTTAGCGGATTTTTTCTCCTTTTGTTCCTTTGTCACGGTGTCTTAACCTGTCTCTGAGGTATTAATGATGTTTGTAGCTCAATGAGAACTACCTTCAAATCGATCTCAAAACACCAAAGTTTCAAATTCTTATCTAAATACTTCGATTCGTACGCCAACTAACGGAATTTTTTTCTCCTTTACTTAAATTTTCTCGGCGTCTTATCCTATCTGTGAAGTATTACATTTGTAGCTCAATGAGAACTTACATAAAAATCAATTCCAAAATTCCCTCCGCTTCGTACGATTTTTCTAAATATCTCAACCCGCGCGCCCCCTAGCGAATCTTTTTGTATCGTGTCATCGACCTCTGAATTAAGTTTGAAATTTCAAGTCTCTAGCTCATCGAGAAGTTACTTCAAAGCTGGTTTGAAAATTTTCAAATTCTTATCTAATTATTTCGATCCGTGCGCCACCTAACGGATTTTTTTCTTTTGTTGCATCTTCACGGAGTTCTAACCCATGTGTACAGTTTCACGTTTGTATCTCAATGAGAAGTTACCTAAAAATCGATTGCAAGATTTGTATGCAAAGCGGACAAGCATTCAACCGACCTAATATAAATGAAGTAAAAAACTTTTATCAGAGGTATAATTATGTAACTTTTTTTAACGATAGCTGATGTCGCTAAATAACGAATCGACTTTCAAATGAATAAGAATATTGACAGTTGATTAATATAGCGATTTCGATTTTCATAAATTTGTTTTTATCGCTATTCGTTAATCTATGATCAGCCATTGTTGCTACATAATAGAAAACAATTTAAAAATTTTTACGAGCGTTTGATATGAAGCTACTTTGCATCCATTTTAATTAAACAAAGCTGTCACCATATTAGCGATGTCTAAACTGTAGGGAAAGTGAATAGCACAGTCGTTATCACAAGTGAAAAAATCGTTAGCTGACATTTTGACAAGTCGCATTGTAAAAAGTTAGTGAATTCGCCTACAGAAGCTGGGATATGCTTAATACAAAAGAACTAGTCAGGTCTGAATGAGTTATGTTGGACAACTAGTATTAATTTTTTTTACAAACTAAACAACTACTCGCAAATCTACCAGAGTGTTAGTTAGGTTGAACTGGTTGGTCCATGAGGACCTCACGTAGACTGAATGAGTCGATTGTGTTACCAAAAGTTTTTCAACGACCAAATTGAAAAACCCCAACAGAAACCAGGACATTGGTTATAACTAACTCCGTCTTCTTGGAAAATGCTAGAAGGTTTCTAGGACCTAAGCTTGGTGCTTCTAGATCTAATGGCTATGTCACTCTTATATGCGATCATTTTCTTCGCCAACCCGCACTTCCTACACCTACTAAAAAATTATAAATATTTTTAATGTACGAGTAATTTGAAACTTTGACAATAAAACCCGAAACAACTAGAGTTTTGACTCCGTTATGCATTCAATTAACCCATTGAGATAATCAAAAATATGTATCTTGTGTGGAAGATTGAGTTCAATAAGGGTTTTAATGTAAAAAACTCGACTTATTATTTCATTAACCCGCTGTTTGAACATGGCATTAAGTACAAACAGATTCCAAAAAAAATTTAAGAACAATAATCGCAGACGGAGTCCTTCGAGATTTTATTCTTACAGAGTAATTCCCTATTTACTCAGAACTATCTTTAGTTTGTCTTCATTAAACTTCTTAAGAAAAACTATAAACAAATAAAGTGATTTGATCAAAGACCAAGAAAGTCAAAAAAATGTTACAGGAATGGGCATTTTTTATTATGAAAAGGTGAAAATTTGAGTTTTCTTGGCAAAATTATGTATAATCGTGCAAAAGCGGCACATGATCAACCAAGTAGGAAAGTTGTGAAACCAAGCGTAGGGATGCATGGTATCAAAATTACGTCAAATCAAATTCTCAGGTCTAGAAGCTGCTAGTGGAGTGGCGATAGCAAAGTTCTAGTATTTTCCAAGATGGCGTAGCTATGTTATAATATAGGTCACGGTTCTTGAGGGGATTTTAGAGTGTTGTCATCAAACAATGGACAAATTCAGTTTATAGGAATTCCTTAATGAACGATGCTTTCAATCTAACCAAACTTTATACTGTTTTCACACAGAAACTTAATGATCTCATTTCACCTTCGAATGAAATCGTAAATTTTTTGCTTTCACACAGAAGTAACTGCTCGATTAGTATGAAGGATGAAATGTCAAGCGAATAAAATGACAATGCTATATGACAGACAATCATGGCGGAACGATACAAGGTGGCAGCATGGTGATATATCTACATACATAAATAAGAATTCCATGTACTCTGTTTTTGTAAATTGGATGGACAAATGTCAAAATCGTACTGCGCCGGAAGTTGATGTATCAAATCAAATAAAAAAGGTTATAATCAGCTGTTCGATGCGACCACCTTGTATCGTTCCGCCATGCAGACAATGACATTTACTTTGACAAATTACATTTTTAAGCACAGAACACACCAAAAACTAAGAAACTGAACGCTCCCAACAGAGTTCCATTGTGCTTTTGACTTCATTATGCATTCGATTAGCTATTAATGAAATAATTATAGATTCGAATTTTGTAGGGAAGATTGAGCTCAATAAGCGTCTTAATGTAGAAAACTGCCTTTATTATTCAATAAGCCGTCTGTGTGAAAACAGTATTAGACAAACTGGAAAGTTTACTTTTCATAAACATATGTAAAAGCGAAACTAAGTAATTACAGACTACGACACTTCTTAAACTTGAGTACATATCTAACGCAAAATTGGTTTTACTCAGGGAGCTCCCTTTTTTCATTTGTCAAAAACATATGTGCGCAACACATACGACGTATTTCAAACGTATAAATTGATCTTCATTCTCTCACTTCGTCCGCTTACGAGGAGCTCGTCCGTCAAAGAGAGATTTTTAATTGATGTATTGATGCTGTAGCGATAAAGAGGTTCTTCATCACATTTTATAGCAAATAATCGATCGCATCCGGCCAAGAGAGTGTTGGTCTAACGGAACCTAAAACATGGCGCATGAAAAACTCTCTGGCTAAGAGATGTGTCCACCTAATGGAGATGACCATTAGGAGAGGTTGCTCTGTATATTCAATTAGAAAACATATCCAAATTCTATCCATGGAATTCTTGTATTGAAGTTTCGAATATAAGCACGTTTTATAGCTCAAAACCAACCAAGTATACATAAATATAACCATACCACCTGAAAAGACGGGTACCGGTGCGTACCAATATATGCGTGTTAAAAACTAGGAAATTTAGTCCCTGCATTCCATAGCAGCAAATTAATATTGTGGCGAATATAATCACTATGCTGTTAGTAAATAATCACAAAAAAAAAAAATAAACAGAAAGCAGCCATACTTGTGTACATGTTCACATTAAAACAAGCAGCCACACTCCCATAGAAAGCGACGAAGAATATTTCACACACATAACCAGCAGCTTAAAGCAAAGAGATTGTCTCACATATACATGTAAGAGCATATAGCTAAATAACCAAGTTTGCGATACAACTGTTCCATGTTCGTGAAAAGTCTAGACCTTAGGAGAAAGATGCGAACGAGGCAACAGAGAGTATAAAAGCAGCGTAACCTCCGAAGAGATCTAAGGCCGAGCTTCTCTTCCAATTTGCGTCGTGCTCCTCTTGATTTTTCCCTACAAATTGGCCGGACGGGACCTACATGTTTTATGCCGACTCCGAACGGCATCTGCAAGGCAGATGAGTTTTCACTGAGAGCTTTTCATGGCAGAAATACAATCGGAGCGCTTGCCAGACACTGCCGAGGGGCGACCCCGCTTAGAAAAATTTTCTTCTAATTGAAAAATCTTATTTCTAAAATTTTGATGTTGCTTTGCCCGGGAGTTGAACCCAGGGCAAACGGTGTGATAGGCGGAGCACGTTACCATCACACCACGGAGGCCGCCCTCCGCTAGTAGTGAAGTATAATTGTGAAGTACTATTCCCAAAGTAGTCTAAATAAAGACCATTTTGCAATACTGAATATCGGAGTTATTTATTCGACAGTTCAGCGATTCGAACGTTAGCAGAAATTTCCCAAAATTCGTTACAATATTTACACAAGTTCTTTACTATAATAACGTTTTATTTTAATACCCATAAGCTTTAAATATTTGTTTGTAAAAGAAATAAGTGCTTACACTTAGACTGCCAAAGCAGACGTTTATCTCCTAACATTACTTCAGAATTTGCTAGCGTTTGTGCAGACAATTATTTTGCTATACATTCTACAATAGTGGATTTATTATCTTATGTACATAGAAGTCAAATCATTTTTCGTATTCTTAACTCAATAAGAATATCCTGTTGCAATTTTAGTAAATGTGTTTGTAAGTCTTATGCGTTTAGCGTTCAATATCTGATTTGTTGCAATGTCATTTCTATTTATTTTCGAATTTCTCTTAAGTTTCATTGATTTTCCTTTGTTTTGTTTCTATTTCATATACATGAGAATTTTCTGAGCTGTCACAGTCGCGCATTTGATTTAAGTATTTATTACACTGGTGGCCAAAATAGCTTACACTTTTGTATAATGCATGGAGTTTTTCTTTTGTTGGTAATTAATTTGGGGTCGCTGATTTCAAATCTGCTCTCAAATTTCTTCTAGCAACTCGAATTTTTGAAATCATACAAAAACATAACTCTCTGTTGTCATATTACCATAGTAGGTGTAGTAACTGCTGTAATCCGTTGCGTTATTTAATATGAGTTCATCATCCAGAATGTGTGTAAACAATGTAAACAATTTTTTTATACTCAGCTGAGCAGAGCTCACAGAGTATATTAATTTTGTTCGCATAACGGTACCCCGTAACGGCATCAACTAATCGAGATAGATATGGACTTCTATATATCAAACTGATCTGGGCGAAAAAAGAAATTTATTTAGCCATGTCCGTCCGTCCGTCCGAAAAAACGATAACTTGATTAAATTGTGAGGTATCTCAATATAATTTGGTATGTAAGTTCCTGGGTACTCATCTCAGATCGCTATTTAAAACGAACGAAATCGGACTATAACCACGCCCACTTCTTCGAATTCGAAAATTTCGAAAAACAGAAAAAGTGCGATAATTCATTACCAAAGACGGGTAAGGCAATGAATCTTGGTAGGTGGGTTGACCTTATGACGCAGAATAGAAAATTAGTAAAATTATGGACAACGGGCGTGGCACCGACCACTTTTAGAAGAAGGTAATTTAAAAGTTTTACAAGCTGTAATTTGGCAGTCGTTGAAGATATCATGATGAAATTTGACAGGAACGTTATTCCTATTACTATATGTTTTCTAAATAAAAATTAGCAAAATCGGACGACGAACACCAAAAACCACTTAAAAAAAATTGTTTAAGTTAAATTTTAGCAAAAAATGGAATACCTTTACAGTATATAAGTAAATTATGTCAACATTCAACTCCAGTAATGATATGGTGCAACAAAATACAGAAATAAAAGAAAATTTCAAAATGGGGGTGGCTCCGCCCTTTTTCATTTAATTTGACTAGAATACTTTTAATGCCATAAGTCGAACAAAAATTTACCAATCCTTGTGATTGGTAAGAGCATAGAAGCTTATGACGATAATTGTTTCTGTGAAAATGGGCGAAATCGGTTGAAGCCATGCCGAGTTTTTATACACAGTCGACCGTCTGCCTTTCCGGTCGGCCGTTAACACGATAACTTGAGCAAAAATCGAAATATCTTTACTAAACTTAGTTCATGTACTTATCTGAACTCATTTTATCTTGGTGTTAAAAATGGGCGAAATCCGACTATGACCACGCCCACTTTTTCGATATCGAAAATTTCGAAAAATGAAAAAAATGCCATGACTCTATACCAAATAGGAAAAAAGGGATGAAACATGGTGATTTGATTGGTTTTTTGCCGCAAAATATAACTTTAGAAAAAACTTTGTATAATGGGTGTGACATCTACCATATTAGGTAGAAGAAAATGAAAAAGTTCTGCAGGGCGAAATCAAAAGCTCTTGGAATCATGGCAGGAGTACTGTTCGTGGTATTACATATATAAATAAATTAGCGGTACCCGACAGATGATGTTCTGGAACACCCTGGTCCACATTTTGGTCGATATATCGAAAACGCCATCACATATACAACAAAGGGCCACTCCCTTTTAAAACCCATATTAATACCTTTAATTTAATACCCATATCGTACAAACACACTCTAGAGCCACCCCACCTTTATGGCGATATATCGAAAAGGCGTCCACCTATAGAACTAAGGCCCACTCCTGTTTAAAATACTCATTAACACATAGGTATATTTTCATTTATTCAAATAAAACGAATTGATAGCTGAAGAAAGATAGCAAAGGCAAGTTGCTCCCCTTTTATAGTATTACCATTTGTATGTATCCATGAAAAAGACAATTATGTCTCCAAAGCTCTCAGCTGAATATGTAATGTTCGGTTACACCCGAACTTAGCCTTCGTTACTTGTTTATAATGAGTTCATTAAGGAGAATGTGTGTAAACAATTCAAACAACTTTTGTTTTATTGGTGGCGTGTTATGTTCAAGAAATTTCGTTTGAATCCGTCAGACCTAGTGAAACGAGCTTTTGTAGACTTATTCGGTTCCTTATACGGATATATGTAATAACAAACCCTGGATTCCAAGTTTCGTATGGTAAAGTTGTGCTGCGTCATTACGCTTATCGGCAAATAAGAAAGACTTCATTTCAAGTACCAAACTCCTGTGATATGACATGAACATTCGAACCATTACAGCGAGTGTTATTTCTGTGTAGTAAACATAACAGGAACAAACTGCTGAAATCACAATAAACGGACTTATCACAACCTACTGACTGCTACCGTACAATATTACATCCTCTTCTAATCGAATTGGGTCCGTCTTATTAAAAATAACGTAAATAATTTCTTAAAGATAGTTCTGAAAAGATGAAAGCCGGGAGTTTCGATAGCCCATAGATTAAAATAAACAAATGTAAAGCGCGATAACCTACGAATATATATTAGGCCGAACTTCCCCTGCAATTTGTGTCGTGCTCCTTTTTAATTTTTCCTACAAATGGGCGGGACTGGGCCTACATGTTTTATGCCAACTCCGAACGGCATCTGCAAGGTAGATGCATTTTCACCGTGAAGACAGATATACACTCGGAGTGCTTGCCAAATCACTGCCGAGGGGCAAACTTTCTTCTAATTGAAAAAAACTTGTTTCTAAAATGTTGATGTTTCTTTGCGCGGGGCGTGAAACCAGGCTCTTCGGTGTGGTAGACGAAGCACTAGCCGCATAAAAGCGCCTAAAAATGTGCATGGGACAAGTTTGTTTGGGTTGTAAGAGTTTTTAGGAAACAGTACGTTACGCAACTTCTCTAAGCATATAAACTGTGTGTAAACATGAGTATCAAGATGGACTTTCCTCATAGCCACCTGGACAGTTTTCCTGAAAGTTAAGACGATCTTAATGAAGAGCAGGGCGAGCGTCCGCACTATGGAAGAGCGATATAAAGAAAGCTGGAACGCACATATGGTTGCTGATTACAGCTGGAGTATTCAGAGTATTGCTCCTGAATTAACTCAAAAAAGATAATCTTTTAAAAGATTGATTGAAGAAAAAAAAAAAATAAAAAATAATTTTAACTAAAAAATGTTTACTAAATATTTCGAAAACTAGAACTGTTTGGAAAAAGGCTTCGACATTTGAGATTAAGGTAGAAAGTACTTCATAAATCATGAATAAAATTCCATGCACCAGAACCTATGGCCACCAGTGTTATTCTTCAAAGTCTGTAATGCAATGCATCTCACTTGAGACTATTGAGAATTTATGGTAATGATGTTGAGAGCATAAAACGGTGATATAAAACATGGAAAATAATAAAAAGTAAAAATAAATAAGTTATAAAAAAAATCATTGCGAATAGAATGTGACAAAATGAAAATTTGCTAAAATCAATACTGATTGTGTGGTAAAAGGACGTAATGATGCTTGTGGCAAGTAGTAAAATAGCGTAAAGCTATTGAGTTTTGGAAAAATAATAAAAATGTATTGTAACGAATTTACTGCAATTCCCCTTATTTTCAATTTTCTGCTAACGTTCGAATCACTGAACTGTTGAATAAATAACTCCACTAGTCAATAATGCAAAATGGCCTTTATTAAAGTTCTTCACAATAGAACGTACCTCACATGTCTTCTCAAATCAAACTGATTGTCGCGCCTCTACAGTTGCTGACTTTTATGCACTCTTGTTTCCTCGTTCGCATCTTCTAGGCGCTTCCATTTCCAGAATCTACTAGTTGGCCATCAGCTATAAAATTTCTCAGCTGTAACTACAGATGCACGATTTTATAGCTTCTCTCATTGCATACTTTCGGGCAGGCATGCTTAACGAACGAAACGATATCATTTCGTTACGATAATCAATCGATAATTAACCTTAATTTGTCGTTCTTAACGTTAATAAACGAAACGAAATGACTTCGTTTCGTTTATTAACGTTGATTATCGTAACGAAATGATATCGTTTCGTTCGTTAAGCATGCCTGCTTTCGGGAGTATCTCAGATATTCATGTGGTTGTGCGTTGCTTCTTCGCTGCGTGTACGTACATATGTGTAGACATAATGATTGATTCGTTTATGTAGATACAAGTGACTGTCTGCTTTATTGTTGTTGTGACTTCATTTACTTAGCATCAGATTAGGGATGTGAGTATCACTTAGTGTCACTAATATTCGTCACAATATGAAAATGCTGTGTAAACGGATAATACGAGACTTGATGCATTTCAAAAGATAAGGAGTTAAAGCAGATATTCGTAAGGATTATTAACACCTAGATCACGCGAGACACTTCGAAAGGAATCTGCGAAGACATGTGGCTTTTGACTGAGAACCTTTTTATTACTCTTACTGAAGTATTTTGATATTAGCTTTACCCCCACTTGAACATGTGATCTTCGAGCATCTAAAATAAATATGGAAGCGTGTCGAAATTTGAAGCGCATAGGAAGATTCTTTCGAGAAAAGTTTTCACATGTGGAACTTGAGTGGTGTTCGTGTTTGTTGGTAGAAAAGCAGAGAGTAAATATTCAAGTTTTTGATTAATAGACATATTTTCAAGGTATCGAATGCACCTTGAGATAAAGGGGTCTATAGGCTCTGTATGTCTTTATTCCTTTGAAGGAGTCTTGCTTCTTGCAGCCCTACAAGTCCTAGGGCCCTTTTGATATTACTCCTTTTCTATTCCAAAAGTTCCTGGGGTTTTCCAAAGCTGGTTAGCTGCAATTGATCATAACAAACTTTATACCAAATTAGGCGAAGATCTCTCAGCTATTTGCGAAGGCCAAACCCTGGATCAGCAGAGCGAGGTTGCACGGAGTCGACTATTACTTACGCTTAAGTTGGTAAACGGATAGGGCTCTCAATTTTACAGATACGTCTCAGACGCCTTTTTCGGTGCCAGAGCGACGTTTCTTCTGGGTTCCTGCTACGAAAAGAGCCCTGGATAGTTTTGTGTACAAAAGAGTTCTGATAGAATTTACTCATACAACAGTCTGCGCGAAGAGGCTATCGCAAAAAAGTGTTATGGGTTCATAATCACTAGTGTGATTCTGCTTCTTTAGTCTGGGATGTTGTCATCAATGTGATTCTTGAACTCAAAGCTAATGGCTGTTGAGTGGTAGCCTTCGTAGATTACTTAGCGACTCTGGTGAAAGGAAATTTTGAGGGCGCATGCATCTCGCAGTTTATAAATTTTATCAGTGATTTCTAGGAAGCTCGATGTTAGCACAAATTAAAGTTGCCCGACCACTCTCAGCGGAGGTCGCCGTTATTAGGGTTTTTAGGCAATCTAACATTTACTGGGATAAGCAAGCGGAAATTAAGGGCTAGAACTTGGCATAGGCGCGATACGGCTGGTAAGGGAATCACTAGAAGTTAACAGCGTTAGAAAAAAAAATTTCTGTCACGCGGATGTTTAAGATCGAATTAAAATATTTACGTGTGTGATTCCAAGCTGCGCAGTAGTTAGATCTTGAACGATTGGTTTTGGTGTAAGTTGAGCAAAGACTTCAACCTTGAATACGTCAAAGAAGCGGTAACTCACTTTATGTGAGAGAGTTGAGAGCTGGAATCTAGCATATATAAGGCTTGTCATGACTATTGTCTGGGTTATGAAACTCAAACTGAGTTTGATATAAGATACGAGATAACAAGTACACAAATGACTTACGAGTCAGACGCACCGCATTTGCACCCTATGAAAGAATTTTTTGATATTTTCATATCTGAGAGGTCAATGTATTGAGCTTTTATGTGGAACATTTGAAGTTTTAAATGTAAACCTCCCTATACAGCTGAGCATTGACGCCTTTTGACGATTTACCTGACTTCCAACTCTTATGCGCTGTTAATGGTTGGATTTTCAATTGACCAGTGTGTTTGCAAAAAACTCATGGCGTGCGTATTAATTTCACTGATTGTTGCAGGTATCTGAAGGATAACGGCCTCTACCTTCTATGATTAAGTCTTCTTCCACCCCAACACCAAATTAGAATGAAAATATTTTAATAATAATTCATTCGAATGCTAATGTTCTTAACCTTCTTTTAATAGAATTGTAGCTCCCCTAACAACTGAACTAAAAACTTAAGCCAAAAATTGCAAAAAAGAAAAGAAAAAGCAAGCAAAGTATGAAAGACCGCCATAAAATCTTTTGCCACGCCATTTTTACGCCATTCTTAATTAAAAGCAAAGTTTAAAAGCGTAACTCAGCTTGTTTGTGTGCGTGAAAGCTAGGGAAACGGCAATTTACTAGCGCTTTTGCTTGGCATTCTTTGAGACGGATTTCCGGCAGAGTCGCTGCACTAACTACGTCTAACCGCATGTGCAAAGTCGGCCCTCACGCCAGGTAGTCAAGCGAACCTAAACCAAAGTGACAGCTAAACTTTTTACACTTTTATGTGGAGCTTTTATAGCAATGAACCGACATGCAATGGCTGCACTCAACTTTACACATAATTCACTTATTCTTTTATATCTACATTCACTCAATTGAAGAAATAAAAAAAATTACATATGCGGTCAATGAACTATAAGCTATTCTTTAGATTTTGCTTAGAGACTTTTTTGTGACGCTTAGAACTATTGTGTGCTACGTAAATTTCTTTCGTGACGCCGTAACCGCAGGGCTGATTTAAGATATCACCCGACTTATTTTGATAATGTTGAGCTGTGTGTGAATAGTTTATGAATGGATGGCAGTTTGATGAGAAGAAGGAGAATGAGTAGTGCATGTGTAATGATATATTTTTCTACTTTTTAAAGAAAACGTTGAGAGCTCAGAAAAGCTGGCTTACTATTTCAAAGTTTTTGGTATGAAGCAGAGGTGCGCAAATTTTTACTAACAAGTCGCTAATTGTTTTCATAATAATTTACACCAACTGCTTTTTAAAAAGAGCTTCGTCGACTTCTAATCGGTGACAACCGCTGCCGACAAGATATTATTATCGACTGATACAAAATTGGTAACAATCCGATAATTCGCAATAAAAAAATTCGATAACAAATAGATAACACGCCGCCCGGTTCCGGCTTCGGCTTTGACTTCTAATCTAACCGTTCCTCTCTCTTCCATTTATCTTATCCTTTTTCTTTCTTTCCGTTTCTTTAATTCATTTTACTTTGTTTTCTTTAACACCGAACGGGAACATGTGAGACGAAGGTTAGTTAAGGTTGAGTTGGCTGATCCACGAGGACCTCACATAGACTGAATGAGTGTTTCACACAAAAGTTTCATTTATTTGAATGAAATTTGGATAATTCGTTAATCTCCAAAGTTTCGTTGTGTAAGATGATACTTTAAGAGAGATTGGAAGAAAGAGGGGCAGGCGAAGCACTTGAAAAAGCGGGACACATCAATGTTTGATATTCATCTCTTATATGAGGGACTTCTGGGTCCCTCGCAAAAGATCTCGTTTCCACTTTAAGATGAAAACTTCGTCTGAGAAATTTGGATTTATTTCCGGTATGACAGTTTCCTGCAGCTCGCCTATTTGTTCTGATATTACCTATATCCTCCTGCCAGTAGCAAGTACAAATACCAGAGGTCGAATGTGCGTTGAGATCGCAAGCAATTATGCGATTATCACCCCTAAATAGTGCACTGCTATCGAGAAAATAGCCTATCGTACTGACAATGGCTGGAGATATGTAAATATTAATGATTCCAATATTGCATCTTCTAATCGATCATAAATCCTTGGTGTTGTAAGGTGCTGTCTCAGCGGTCGATGACGAATGCGAGACCGATTCTTCTTTCTTTCATGATCTTTCGTGTAGACGTTATAGCTACCGCTAATCCGGACATTTAATCTGGAGGTAAGGTTCGTCGGAAAGTGAGGTGGTAAAGACATGTGGTCACGACGGGTGAATGCACGTTCATATATGTATAAGGCTAGGTTGCAATTGCTGTTTCAGTCCAGTGGTTTGACTTAACAGGGTGTTGCCGTAGCCAAGCCCAGAACATCAACGAAAGTTCCATCGTCCGGGGCATAAGCTGCCCTGGGTGGATGACACAGTTATATCTATTCTATCTATTTGAAAAAAAAAACAGCCATTGCCAAATTAGGAAGCCTGTTAGAGGGCTCGTCATCTACTCGGTTAACTCTTGTACTTTCCCTACGGTTGAAGAAAAAAGGAGACTGTCTTGGATTATGGAACACTGTGTACCGTCTGTTTCGCCTTATGCGTCTGTCGATACTATGGACTCATTCAGTCTATGTGAGGTCCTCATGTACCAACCAGTTTTTAATAAATTTTTCTCTATTTAAAGAAAATTTGTTTAGGAGTTATTTTCCTTATTTTAGGTGAGTGTTGTTTCATGGATGTAGTAATTTTTTATAATTTTACTAAAAAATAAAAATAAATCTAATGCGCGATAACCTCCGAAGAGGTTTTAGGCCGAGCTTCTCTTCCAATTTGCTTCGTGCTCCTATTTTAATTTTACCTACAATTTGGCGGGACGGGACCTATTTGTTTTATGCCGACTCCTAACGACATCTCCAAGACAGATGAATTTTCACTGAGAAACTCTTCATGGCAGAAATACACTCGGAGTGCTTGCCAAAACCTGAAGAGGTGCCACCCCGCTTAGGAAAATTTTCTTCTAATTAAAAAAGCTTGTTTCTAAAATTTTGATGTTGCTTTGCCCGGGGCTTGAACCCAGGATCTACGGTGCGGTAGGCGGAGCACGCTACCATCACAGCATGGCGGCCGGCAAAACATCTTATTTTGCTTATATTACTTCTAATTTGTGTTCTGAATGCTCTATCTCATTTTCATCTGCAACAAATTAAGAAATCATTAGCTTGTGGTTGCTCTCATGATTGCATCTATCAGCTAACAAATTTTCGCACAAACTCGTTGCAATATTTCCCAAAAGTTCGTTAATTTTCAAAAAAAAAAAAAAATCTACCACGCCCATTATTAGTTTTTCACTTCATTCTCGAAGCAATCTCTTCTCTTTTCTCCCTATGTTTTCAAGTTCTGTCACTCATTTTCTGCTCTTTCATCGTTTTTTCATTATGTTATAATTAAATACGATTTCTTGCAATTCCTTTCAGCTCGATTAAATCAATTGAAGAAGTGTATTGAGTAAGTTCCTCCACTGAGTAAGTCTCAACTCCCCCAAAACTACTTATTTATTTGTTTTCTCCTCTCACCCACTTCCAGCAAAACGCTTATGCATCAATTTGAAGTGATGATAGCTGAGACAGGAATGAGTCAATGAATATACGCATGACTGCACAAATGAAGTGATGTGAGTATAGCAGCTAAAATCGCCAATCAAATTGTGTAGTAGGGTGTGAGGGAATGTTAAGATGGTCTATATATAGTTTTCATCAAGCAATCAATGAACCGAATTTTATGACTTAAACAATTGTATAGCTTTGTGCGTGGTACATTTTCTCATTAAAATAATCTTGATTAATTGTTTGAAGTATTTGAGATTCATGTGTGTGTGTATGTGTATTTATGTGTTAGAGAAGTCAAGAAAGTTGTGTTCCTTTGACTAGTATTCCTTCAATTTATTTATTTGCTTTATAATGGTCTTTCTTTTTAAGTGGTGGTATAAACAAAAATTAAATAAGTACTTGAAAGTCTCTGGTTACTTCATTGATGATGCTCGTTGTATTGAAAATTAATGTCAGTATGAAAGAAAATACTTGATTGGTTTGATAAGTTATGTTTGAATAGATATGTTGTTCACTATGAAATGAAACGGTTGGATGCAACAATTGAATGTTTGGCGCTTAAGGTAAAGCGGTGTGTAAAAAATTTCCACTATAGCCGAGTCCATAACCAGAATGTCTCATGTTTGAGTTGTGAATAATGTTATAAAATACCACCCACTACTGTACAGCTCTTTCTTAAGCCACTAGTGAACATATGCGTCTACAGCAACAACAACAACATAAGCACAAGATAATAAGTACTGCATACGACGCGTGAGTGAAAATATTTTGGTATTAGTTATACCGACATAACAGCGATGACTCGCGAGTCACACGCACAGTGTGTAGACCTTAGAACGAAACCTACACAATACGCAGGCGTAAGGTAGAGAGGATAGACTTATGCGAGATAGGCTTATGCAAGGGTTTGGAAATAAGCATGTAAGGAAATCATAGCGCAGCAGCGGCTATAAAAGTAGCAAGTGAACGATATCAGGTGAATAGTTTGATTTGAACTCGTTATAAGTCCCTGAGATTTCTGTGGCACTGCAGTATATGTACATCCATCATTGAAAACACAAGGCTCATCCTAAACAAGCTTACAAAAACTCCTTGTCACGGTATTCTTCTTGTTCTTGAAGTGATAAGGAGACTCCCAGAAGGTTTTAGGGAGTTTTGTCTATGTAGATGGCCCTTTAGCACTATTGAATAAATAAAAATAAATGTAAGGCCCGATAACCTCCGAAGAGATTTTTGGGTCGTGCTCTTTTTAATTTTCCCTACAAATTGGCGGGAGACGACCTACTTATTTTATACCGACTCCGAACGGCATCTGCAAAGCAGATACGTTTTCTCTGCAGAAGCTTTTCAGGGCAGAAATACACTTGGAGTGTTTGCCAAACCACTGCCAGATCCCTCCCCGCTAAATAAAAAGGTTTGGAGAAGCTATACATTGCGCTGACTAGCCAAAGTGGCAATACACGACCCCTTTGAATCCCACCTTGAAGCGATCGGAGAATGATATGTAGTGCCAATATGAAGACCATGGTTGAAGAATTAATTTATATATTAATAAAGCTTGAAATTTTTTCGGAACTCTGACAACTATGCACTGCGGCTGATCAAATACGAATCGATTCATATAAATTTTATATGATTTTACGTATGCTAAGTATGCGAAACAGCCTGTCAATTGATTGTATGGAAATTTTGTTAGCGTATTAATATATAGATATAAACGGGGCTTTACACAGTCTAAAGTCTAAGTCTCCTTAGTAATATACTGCCTATGCAATATTTCGACCTAAAATCGAAAACGTTTTTGGGTCGTTTTTTTTTCGTTTAATATACAACGTGAAATTTTCCGATTCAATCAAAATGCATTTAAATAATAATAAACTAAGTCGAAATAAAAGATAATATAATAAAATAAAATAAGGAATATCTAAATAAATTAGCATAACAGACAATATACAAATTTTAATGTAATATCTTTGTAGCAAATTTATCTATTTTTTGTTCACTATAAGACGTGTTATATCTAAAATGAGCATAAAATCTGGAAATGCAAATAACATTTGGGACACATTTGCAATTAATTGTTATAAATAAATAAATTTAGTGAGTTTGAACAAAAGTTGAGTCATTATTTCTGATTTCATTTTTTTTCAAGCACCTAAAATGAAAAACAAAGAACCTGTGACATAAAGACCTATGCTTTTACGTGTAAGTAAAATTTGTCCAAAAAAATAGGCCGGTTAAGTTATTACTTCTCTTTAAAGTTTTTTTGTGCGCTAACAATTATTTTAGAACACTTTTTTAAGGATTTTGGTACAGACCAATATAGGTAATTGGCAACAATGGGAAACAATATTTTATTTGAACTGAAAATGAGCGAAGCAGTAGTTCTTTCACCGTTTGGCGTGTACAAATATATACATATGTAGAGATGAAATATTTGAGCAACGCGACAATTGAGCATTTGTAGCTATGTACTCAGGGGGGTTTGTGAACATAATGCATCCTACAGATGGAAATTTCGATAGTTGCACAGATTTTCGAATTTACAAAGAACTTTTTCTATTAATTATAAACAAATAGAGTAATATTTGTTAACAAAAATAGGCCTATGCACTGTGGCTGATCAATACGAATCTATTCGTATAACTTTTATATGATTTTACGTATGCTAAGTATTCGAAACAGCCTGTCAATTGTTTGTATGGAAATTTTGTTAGCGTATTAATATATAGATATCAACGGGGCTTTACACAGTCTAAAGTCTTAGTCTCCTTCAAAAAAATGTTTGCTCTACCTTCAAATCATATAACGGATTAAATGTGAGTATTGCATAAATCACTTACTGACGTCATAAATTTCAACAGTTAAATTAATAAAGTGTATGTATATGTTTCCTTCAAAAGTAACTTCATATGATGCTAACGCTTTCATTACCTTCTTCAACCCGTCTGTGATGTGTAAAATCTCTTTCTAGTATGAATCAATATGACATGACCGCTTTTAAGCGGCTTTGTTTGTGTAACAAATAGGGAAATAGCATACACAAAGCATTACTTTACATATACAATGAAATGTTGATCAAGCATACAAACAACATACACACATACATATGTATGAGGTTTGTATATGAATAGGCATAAATGTGCCCTATTAATTTACTGATTTGCCCTTAGTCGGTATTGAAGTGCTTTTCAAATTATATGTACTGTTATTATTGTTGTAGCTGTCAAATGATAATGGGAGCATAATTTCCATCGTCAAAGTCAAAGCTCATATTTCATCTAGAAATAAGTTTAACAAAGCATATCATATGTCATCTCAACAAACTTGAATAATATGAAAATATGTATGTATGTAGAATGAGACGCTTAAGTACTTCTAAAGGGTGTTACAAAAAGAGCTAACATTAATTTCCAAAAGAAATAATAAATGAAAATTGACTTGACTCTATTCTAACATCTGCATACTTTTGTCAGATCCTTTACAATATGTAATTGGTATAGCAAACTGCTTAATTTCCTAAATTTCGTTGCACAAAATGCGCTAAGTGTACTTGCAATTGTTTTGTTGGCTTCCCTTTTAGGTCCCTATTACTTTACTCTCTTTGACTGGCATGTAAATGGTTTACTAATTAAAAGAATTTCGTCATTTGTGCTAAGCTTTTAAAGGATATAAATCCAAAGCTCTGCAAAATTTCGTCTTCCTTAGAGTCAACGCTACTTATGACTCAGTGAGCAATGAAAAAAAGTACCCTCTCCACGAACACAAATCACGGTCTATAAGTTTCTAATCATCCTCGTGTATGGCTGTGAATTGGACAGTGTCGATAAGCGATGAAACATGGGATTGGCCCAAGATAAAAGTTCTCCGGAAGATTTATGGTTCTGTCCTTAATATCAACGTTGTGTACTGAAGTAAGTTTTATGATGAGCAGTTTGAGCTTTACGAAAAATTCAAAAGAATTCAAGTGGGTGAAAATAAACTTTGAAATCCAGCCAGCTACTTCCAACTTACTTTTCACATATGCTTTCTATATGAATTTAAGTAAGAACAAAAGATAAGCCTTCCTTACCTCCGCCAGTCTATCAGTAAATTGTGGACCCAGAATTCTTAGTATTGTTTTGCGATCTGCGCATCAACAGAAAAATTGATGAATCCACTCCTATGTTTCCCCACACTGAGGAGTTATTTTTAGTATAGAGTTGTTAACTACTATGACACTAATCTTACACTTACTGCAGATTTGTTTAGTTTATGAAAGTGGCTTATTACTTTTCCATCCAACCATGGCCGTAAAGGTTGTTTACATAGGTTTCGAAACCTTTCCCGACCATCTCGTCAGCAAATCATTACCTTCAATCGTGCTGTTTTGCAGGAGCAAATGGGGTGCATTGAGTTGCTATATGAGCGTCGGCGAGGCTCGACCCCTTCGTACGATATCCGATTTTATCACGTTGCATGCTAACTGCAGTGAGATATAGTGGTACTGTCTCGCCTTTTTCCAAAATTCTTCCCAGCGATTATAATTCAGCCTCAGATAATTTCCTTTGGCAATTGATTGAATTGTAGACTTATTGGAAGCTGCACCGATCAGCACTCAGTGCACACAAACAAATTTTGTGCAGTGTTAAAACTTTTCGGAGGAATATCAAAGTTAATTGTGGAGTCAACGCTGCTGCTCGTTTTATTGCGTAATGGCAGATGCGCTCCTATACAGCTGAAAATCGGGAATTGTCTCTCAAATACTTTAATTTAGCCAAAGTTATTGTTTCTACGCTGGCTATATTACAACCTACTTTGTCGCCATGTTACCGTACTACGTTTCCTTGATATGAGCCCGCCAAGCTGGCTTAGTAATCAAAGCGATGGAACGCAGAAGCAACTGTACCGCGGACAATTTCGTCAGAAAAGGTAATTGTCAACAGGAGACAGGTCAATGGGAGACACTTGATACAGCTGGCTTTGTTAAACATGCAAATTCCAAAGAGGCTCAGGATCCGTAATGCAGGATGATTGGCAAGATTAGGCACAGCTATAATGCAAAAATAAGACTTAGTTTTTAAGCTCAAACTTCTAAACTTGCATTGAAGCTAAAATTTTAAATGCCAATTCCTCTTCTTATGCTTTTACATGCACCACAACCTCAAACACAACCACGATGTTATCTTCTGGAGAGATTTTGTGGTGACGCCATTACTGGCAACATCATACCCAGAATAGAAGAGTCATGTAGGCTTTTCTTCCAGGGAAATGTCGGTTTGAATTAAAGCGGTCCAACAGTAGCTTCCTGTTTTGAAGAAAATCAACAATCTTAAGACAACAAATTAAAAGCAAGTTAGGTTAGCTTAAAAGGGGGTACATGGAAATTTTCCAAACATTCGTTCGGAGACTTATTTGTCCATTGTGACTGCCCTCAGTGAGTGCAGGGTGACGACATATTCGTCCAACCAGATTACTTCCTAGTGGTCGTCAATGAACCTTTTGCTTTCTCTGATGAACTTAAGTAGAAGTGAAAGATCATTCCCAACCTCAGCCAGACTGTCGAAAAACCGTGCGCACAGAAATCTAAAACGTATTGTTTGTAGTCCTGGATATCAGCAGAGAAAGTGATGAATCGACTCCTCTTCCCTCTCATTCTGACAGCTTCTGCAGAGGGAGCTTGTTGGTATGCGCCAAAGCGCAGCATTGTTATCACACCCGTAAGTATTCTCACTGCACTGTTGTTTAGTTTCAGAAGGAAGCTAATTATTTTCCTATCTAAACATGACCACAAGAACTTTAAGACCTCGAAATCATTCCGGCTGGTCCACAGAGAGTCCGTTGCCCTAATCTCATATTCCTCAATTTTCCTTAGCATATAGCCCAGTTGCCGAACGGGGCTGTCCGCCTCGCTTATGTTCATTTCGGAACTGTTCTTGGCCATCTTATCTGCAGATTCATTCCCTCCAGTATCACTGTGCACTGGGACCCAGCAAAGTGAGACATTTAGGTACCTTACGGACAGCGAAGCTCGACACCCTCACACCATATCCAGCTTTATCACTTTGGATTCTAATGTATTTAAGAAGGCCTGGCTGTCGACAATTATCGTTACATTGATGCCTTGGACCGTACTGTTCTGTAGTAGTCTGGGTGCTCTCTCTATGACCAAAAATACTTTTTACTAAAGAAATCTTTAAAGTTTAGTTTGAAATGCATTACTGAATAAAAAAAGACGATTCTTTCTGCCATTACGCAGGTGAATGCACTCCAAAATGTACACCAATATTGATGAAGCGTCTTACCACAAATGTCAGTTAATTAATTAGTATTAATAGCTGCAATATTTTGTAAATGAATTCCAAAAAAGCCTCATATGAAATTTCTTTACATTAAAATAGCGGAGCAGGACCACGAACATATAACACTCAGAACCATTAGTGAAGAGAGGTTGGTGTTGTTGTTGTGACCACTCACAAATTGTCACCAAAATCCTATCACGGGAGTCCGCAGAAACTTGCTGTTTCAACAAAGTTAGACCAAAGGGATAAGGCTGTTAGGTTATGCGCGAATACGTTACAAGCAAAACATACACTAAGTATATCATGTTGATTCTGGATAAGTAAGAGCTTCTTCAATCAGACGTCTTTTAGAATGTCCAGGTTTCGGGGTATTCAGCAAAACCTGTAGGTTCAACATATCATTTCTCTTCTATATGGAGAGTAGTCTCGCCTAGCTGTGTAGATGATGTTCTGATGACATTGAAAGTGATCCCGTGGCAATTCTGGTGGCGGTGTTTTCACAGGCCTGCAGTTTCCTCCATTGGGCTCGCTCGCTTCGTGAACCCACTTATAAAGCATACGAGGTTTATATGCTATACTAGTCACCCAAATATTATTTCAGAATTTACAGGAGTGCAAGTAATCACCTCGATTTAATAGGAATTTAAAACGCGTTGTATACTCTATTAATATTTGTTGGTTGGCTTCAATTTCCATATTTCATCGAGTATTTTTTTGCAACTTGGTGATGGAAGATATGTGCATACAATTACATAACATATTTAAGGTAATGTATCACAAGCCACATGTGCCACTATCACCACGAAACACTCAGCGTCATAAAAGATGCAACGTGCAAACAAAACCACAAAATGTACATCCTGATGATGAACTGTTGAACAAAACCGAAACAAACAAACACACAACCATACTCTGTAGTACTAAAAGTAAAGGATAATTTAATTACAGTTAATATGGAAAATTACTTTTGAAATGTATGGCAGTTGAATAGCTTACAGCGTCAGTATATTCGTTTCTGAGATGGTCTGGCTTGTACCTTAAAGGTGCTTGTTACCGGAAAGTACCTGGTCTGTATCCGGCAAAGGACCATCGTCTCTATCGCTACAATAACAGCAACAATCGTCAGTATATGAGTTGAACGCGTTTTCAACAATTCGGAAGAATGTGGAGTGGGGTCCGAAAAAGAAAAGTTTTCTTACTTCTTACTACTTGGTGTCTTGGTATTTGCACGATTTTCATTTACTATGGGCTTCTTGAAATAGACAACATTGTGTATCGGGAATCTGGTATAATTTCGAATTGTAGTAGTAGGATTCTGTCTTAGCTGGGAATAAGCCAGATCTTTTTCGTATTACTAATTTACCGAATTTTTCATCCCATAGCCATGACAATTTTTTGTAATTCGGAGCAAAGATTTTCAATTCCTCTCCCTCTCTATTAAATCTTTTTTAGTTATCTCAAAGAAAGTTCTGGGTTTTAGCAGCGTATTATTACTTACTTACTTAATTGGCGCTTAACCGTCTAAACGGTTATGGCCGTCCAACAAGGCGCGCCAGTCGCTCCTTCGCTCCGCCAACCGGCGCCAATTGGTCACACCAAGGTAGTTTAAATCGTTTTCCACCTGGTCCTTCCAACGGAGTGGGGGCCGCCCTCTACCTCTGCTTCCATAGGCGGATTCCGATAGAAACACTTTCTTGGCCGGAGCATTATCTTTCATACGCATAACATGGCCTAGCCAGCGCAGCCGCTGCGTTTTAATTCGCTGGACTATGTTGATGTCTGCGTATAGCTCGTACAGCTCATCATTAAATCTTCTTTGGTACTCGCCATCGCCAACGCGTAGAGGTCCATAAATCTTTCGAAGAACTTTTCTCTCGAACACTCCCAAAGCCGCTTCATCTGCTGTTTTCATGGTCCATGCTTCTGCCCCATATAGCAGGACGGGTACGATAAGTGACTTGTAGAGTATGATTTTCGTTCGCCGAGAGAGGACTTTACTTTTCAATTGCCTACCTAGTCCAAAGTAGCATTTATTGGCAAGATTGATTCTTCGCTGGATTTCAGTGCTGATGTTGTTGCTAGTGTTGATGCTGGTTCCCAAATAAACGAAGTCTTTTACTCTTTCGAAATTATGGCTGTCAACAGTAGTGTGGTTGCCAAGGCGCGTATGCGCTGACTCTTTGCCCGATGACAGCAGGTACTTCGTTTTGTCCTCATTCACCATTAAACCCATCTTTACCGCTTCTTTTACCAGTTTGGAGTAAGCAGAAATAACAGCGCGGGTGTTTAGGCCGATGATATCAATGTCATCAGCCTATGCCAGTTGTTCATAACTGTATATCAGAAAAAACATTTATTAATATGCCGTTCTTTGGTGACTAAAACAATTGTATGACCAGTTTGCTGTTGGTCGATTTACGTTCTGATTTATTTTACCATTTTGTGTATACAAAGTACCTATATTACTCTCTCTTAAGTTAATTGGTATGCGTTGAACATTAGTGCTAATATTTATCTATATACATATCATAGACAGAGAAACTTGCTCTTTAGTTGGTTACGCAGAGTTGTGTGGATGTGAACGCAGCCTTTTCATAATGTGATGTAGCCAAGTTCTTCACCTTAGAAACTGTCAAATGCGAAAAGCAGTGGTGACACGGATAGGCGTAATCAAAACAAACTAGAGCAATTAAACATTGAAAGTTCATCAGGAATTAAGTGGTTGCAGATTCGTCCATGCTCCTCCCAATACTGCTTTTGTGCAGTATTGTATTCATTGTAATTGTCGGACATGTTTGTGTTGTGGCTACTTTCGGTAAATTGAATGCGAAATCGTGTGTTGATTCAAATACTTTCCGCGGTGGTGTTGTACTGCCGGATTGGCAGAAGACACAGTGTGCTTACCGGTCGTTTCAATGTGCCATCCTTAGTTTTCAATGTAACAACGCGAACTAGTGCATCCGACCCGGGATGAACCTCGATTACTCTCCCTCTTGCCCATTCATTTGGTGTTAAGCGATCGTCTTTTATGAGCACCAAGTCGTTCACTTCTAAGTTATGTTGCTCTTGCTGCCATTTCGGACGATTTTGTAGATGCGACAGCCAGTCAGATGACCAACGTGACCAAAACTGTTGAATCATTCGTTGCAAGGCAATATAATTGCTGCTAAGCGATAGCGTTGATATTGCTCTCTCTGGAGGTGGGGCTAGTAATGCATCGCCGATTAAAAAGTGGCCCGGAGTCAGCACTTCTAAATCGTCAGGGTCAGCGGTAAGTGGGCACAAAGGTCGGGAATTTAAACAGGCCTCGATGCGAATCAACACGGTTGTTAGCTCCTGATACGTCATGCGAGTACTTTGCGCAACACGTTTGAGATGGTGTTTTATGGATTTCACATTGGCTTCCCAAAGCTCACCAAAATTAGGTGCATGTGGTGGGTTAAAATGCCATTGTATGCCCTGCTCCGCAAGTTTGGGTACTATTTCCCTCTCGATGGAGTCCTGGTACGCCCTTGTGTTTAAAATATTGTCAGCGCCTATGAAATTTGTGCCGTTGTCGCTGAAAATGTCACGACATAAGCCACGACGGCCTATGAATCTATGTAATGCCATGAGAAAAAGTTCAGTTGACATTCCGGTAACGACCTCCAAATGCACAGCTTTCGTTGCCAGGCAGATAAAGATGACAATATACCCTTTGTATGCAGTATTACCTCGGAATTTTGAGGATTTTAGATCAAATGCGCCAGTATAATCCGTGCCAGTAGCTTCAAATGGTCTTGTTGGTTGGTTGATTCGGTGGAGAGGTAAGTTTCCCATCATTTGGTGGGATATTTCAGGTTTGTTTCGAAAGCATGTTATGCACTTTCGAATTCGTGCAGCTACACGTTGTCGACCTCGAACAATCCAATATTGTTGTCGTAAATTCGTCAGAGTTAGCTGCACTCCTCCGTGCAACGTGTTGTTGTGTGCATTGTCAATCAATAAATTGGTGAAGTGATGATGACTTGGAACGACTATAGGGTGCTTCTGACGGTAGGGTATAGTTGATCGGTGTAGTCTTCCTCCTACCCGAAGCAATCCGGTTGAAGTCTCGACGAAAGGTGCTAAACCCCTGATTGTCGATTTTGCTGGCAACGGATCATTCGAATTAATACAGGACAGATCACTCGCGAAAGAGTCCTGTTGCACTAACTTAATTAGCTTAATTAAGCTATCGCGTAACTCGTTCACTTGAAGCGGCCCATTTTTGCGCTGTGCTCTGTTGTCTTTAAGTGAGTTGAAAACAAATCGATGAATCCAGGCGGATATGCGAATTAGTTTGGTTAGCGATGAATAATGATACAGGATTGAATCTCCTTGTATGCCGACGTGAACATGGACTTTAGCAGACTTGGCTACCAATTCCTCTTCGTTAAATTTGTGACCGTGTTTATGAAACTTTGGCCAGGTATCACTAGGTTGCCGGAGCCAGGTTGGCCCCTTCCACCACAAATCGAATGTTGATAACTGTTTTGGCATTAAACCGAGAGTTACACAATAAGCCGGATTGTTCTTTGTATCAACGTGGCTCCAATTTTCTATGGCTGACTTTGACTGTATTTTATTGACGCGATTCGCTACAAATACCTTCCATCGGGTTGTGTCGCCATGAATCCAGTGCAATACAATCATTGCGTCACTCCAAAAATACATTGGAATCTCATCGATGTGCACCTTCAAGATTTTCTTCGCCCATGAAGCTATGTGTGTGGCTAATTCGGCGGCACACAATTCTACTCGAGGAATTGTTAATGTTGGCTTCTTTGGTGTTGTTTTCGATTTGGCAGTCAGCAGTTGTGTGTTCACGTTACCATTTTCTTCTGTGATGCGAATATATACACAAGCAGCGAATGCCACGTTGGAGCCATCGCAAAACGTATGCAATTCTGCAGACTGTATTCTTGGTGAGTATTTGATCCATCGTGGAATGGATATTTCTTTGATAGATGAGAGCTCGGTAGTGAATTCGGCCCAAGCCTCGTTCAGCTTTCCGGAAACCTTATCGTCCCACCCCAATGGAGCACGCTCTCGCTCCTGGTTGTATGCCCAAACTTGTTTTAAAATAATTTTTGCGATCACGATGATTGGCGCGATGAGTCCCAATGGGTCAAATAACCGAACCGTGGTTGACAAAATAGTTCGTCTTGTAGCAATAGTTGGAACGCCAAATCTTAATTGAAATTTGAACAGATCTTCGTGTGGCTGCCAATTCATGCCCAACGTCTTAACCGTGTCGTCGCTGTGCAGTTGTCGTGACGAGCTCGTGTATCGCTGTTCAAGTGGAATTGATTCCAATAGTGAGGGATGACTGGCAGACCATTTTCTCAACTCCATGCCGGCTGACTGTAGTGCCGATTTCACTTGCTTTAGTTTATTTAAAGCAGATTCCACTGAATGGTCTCCTGATTGCACGTTGTCTACGTACATTTCTCTCTTCAACACATTTTCTGCCAGTGGGTGGCGTTCCTTTTCGTCGTCCGCGATTCTGTTTATGACACTGATAGCAGTACATGGTGCCGAAGCAGTACCAAATGTGACAGTTGTAAGGCAATATTCCTCTATGTCACATTAATTGTTGCGCCATAGCATTTTTTGATATGGTATGTTATCCGGGTGCATTTCGATGCACCTATACATTTTTTGCACGTCGGCGTTGAAAGCAAACTCATATAATCTCCAATTGAAGAATACTGCTGGGAGCTCGGTTTGGAGCGCTGGCCCGATGCACAAAATATCATTCAGTGCCCTTCCGTTAGACGTTTTTGCTGACGCATCAAAGACAACCCGAAGTTTGGTGGTCAAACTGCTTTCTCGGATCACTGCATGATGTGGTAAGACACACGCCGTCACTGCTGTTTGCTTTGCAGTGGTGATAGTAAGATGTTCCTCTTCTGTAGATGTCGATGGAACTATTTGGTTTAATTGAAAATATTCTTGAATCGCTTCGGTATAACTTTCCATGATCTTTTCTGTACGAAGAAAACGCCGTTCTAGTTGTTGGAATCGATTGTTAGCCATTTGTCTTGATCGACCTAATGTTTGGGTTGGATCAAAGTACGTTTTTAGTGGTAATCGAACTAGATACTTCCCTGTTGGTTGTCGAACGCAATTTTGATTGAAGAAATCGATGAACCATTTCTCCTCCTGTGTTATGCCTCGTTCTTCCGGTATTTGCTCTGATTCGAAGAAACGTTGAACAAGTGTATCCAATTGCGATTTGATTGCTACATGGTGACAATGAACGATGGGTGACGGATTGTAGGTTGCAGTTGATGCAACTTGACCATATAGAATCCAACCAAAATACGAATTTTGCGCAACGGGTTGGTCACGTTGACCGATACGGATATCTGGCAATAAAATTGATGCTTGCATTTCCGTCCCAATGAGTAAATCAGCGTTGCTTGGACGAAAATATGTTGGATCTGCCAACTCCAGACCATTGATGTGTGACCAATAATTTGGCTCGATTAGCTTACTTGGTAGCTGCGATGTGACTTTGTCCATTACAAATGCCAGTTGTACGAATGCTTCAAAGTGAGGATTGAGGCTTGATCGAAGTTGAAAGCTGACGCACTCTCTGCTAGTGTCGGAACTTCCGCCGATGCCACTCACATTAGTGTGTGTGGGTGTACGATGTAGGCCCAATGCCTGTGCGGCTCGCTTTGTGATGAGAGTGCCCTCCGAGCACTGGTCGATTAGAGCTCTGAGCGTTATTTGCCGTCCAGTATTGACATTGACAACTGGTACTAATGCTGTGGCTAATAACACTTTTGCTGGTTGTTGTGGTGTTAGCTCTGACTTTAAGCTTGCAGCATAGGTTTTTATTTTGGGTGAGCACGGAGTCTGTGTTGTATGCTGAGCTGATGTCGTAGTATTGTCGGATGAATTGGTGGCTACTGATCTTCCGTTAAAGGAATAATGTAGAAGTGTGTGATGTCTTTGGCCACAGTTTCTACAATTCGATCTGCTCGGACATTTGGAAACGAAATGATTAGTTCCTAAGCAATTTAAACATAGATGAAGCTGATCCACCATTGCCTTTTTTGCAAAACAGTCACGAGCGATGAAATATGGACACGATCGAATATTGTGATTCCCTGTGCAATTGGGTAGCGTGCATTTTTCTTTAGATACGGACGTAGTGACGTGATAAGTTTTCCTTTGCAATTGTGTTTTGTTTCCTGATTTCGGTTCTATCGAAGATTTAGCCTTTGTTGCTTGGTTCTGTTGATACGATCGTTCTAGCACTGACTGGCTGCTTCGTTCGAGATTACTTACACTTATTAAACGTGTGTTAAGAAATGCCTCGAATTCGGAGTACGTTGGCACCTTACTTTTAGATCCCAAATGGTGTTCCCAAGCCTTTAAGGTCTCTGGAGCTA
Organism: Eurosta solidaginis; assembly: GCF_040869045.1. Taxonomy (NCBI): domain Eukaryota; kingdom Metazoa; phylum Arthropoda; class Insecta; order Diptera; family Tephritidae; genus Eurosta; species Eurosta solidaginis. The sequence goes on along the minus strand of NC_090323.1, from coordinate 200,373,453 downwards.
ATTTTTTGATGGCGAAATGCGTTAAGAGATCATTGATATCCGTAACCTTGAGACGAAGATGTTCTGTGGCACAGCCCTTTAAAATGAATTGCAAATGTCTCATTTCGGAAGACTGTTCCTTTGTCATAAACGGTAGCGATATAAATTCATCCACACGCTCAGCGAATACTACGCGCGGGTTCTCATAACGTTGTTTCAGCAGTTCTAAAGCTATCGGGTAGTTTAACTCTGAGAGCTGTAGTTCGTGGATGTCTCTATGCTGTTCAATTTTGAGCGCTGTGCGCAAGTAATGGAATTTTTGTATCGAATTCAACTCTGGGTTTTGGTGAACTATGCGAGTGAACGTTTCATTAAAGCTATGCCAGTCTTTTGGATTTCCCGTAAATGACGGTAATGGTATTTCTGGAAACTTGGTTGTGGTGATACTCCGTGGGAACGTTATCCCCGTGCTAGTAGCTGGCGCTGGTTGTGAGGCTGTTGGTGGTGCTGGATACTTCTCCTCTTTCATCTCCGATAGCTCGGAAAACACTTCATCATAATTCTCAAGAAAGGCACCGTATTCATCCTGCTTAAAGTAATCCTCCTCTATATCAGGCGCAGCATTAACTATTATTTTGTGTCTCGTTAGGAACTCTTGACGTCGTTCTTTTAGCGCTTCCAATTTTAAATCAAATAGTCTCACCGTGCGCTTTTCTTGTGCATATTTTTTAAACTTTGATATGTATTCCTTTACTATTTTTGCACTTTCTCGCTGGAGCGCTATAATCAATTTTGAAGTATCCATTTTGATTGCAAACGCCGTTTGTGCTGATTTTTATTAACGTGCGTGGTTAATTCCTTTTGATTCTTATCACACCGGTACAATCGTATATGACTCCGCACTCGTTAGCAGTTGTTGGAATATGTTACCTTCTATGTGAACGGTGCAATCAGAAGTTTTTTTTTATAACCAAACGGTAAAGTCGGATGATTAGAACGTTTTGACTATATTCAATTGTTTTGCTTGTCACTTGATTCCCCTCATGGGCCACCAAAAATGTTCATAACTGTATATCAGAAAAAACATTTATTAATATGCCGTTCTTTGGTGACTAAAACAATTGTATGACCAGTTTGCTGTTGGTCGATTTACGTTCTGATTTATTTTACCATTTTGTGTATACAAAGTACCTATATTACTCTCTCTTAAGTTAATTGGTATGCGTTGAACATTAGTGCTAATATTTATCTATATACATATCATAGACAGAGAAACTTGCTCTTTAGTTGGTTACGCAGAGTTGTGTGGATGTGAACGCAGCCTTTTCATAATGTGATGTAGCCAAGTTCTTCACCTTAGAAACTGTCAAATGCGAAAAGCAGTGGTGACACGGATAGGCGTAATCAAAACAAACTAGAGCAATTAAACATTGAAAGTTCATCAGGAATTAAGTGGTTGCAGATTCGTCCACCAGTAATTGCACGCTTTTATAGTATATTGTTCCAGTGCGGTTAAGTTCTGCAGCTAGTATAATTTTCTCCAGCATCAAATTAAAAAAATCACACGATAGGGGGTCACCCTGTCTGAAACCTCGTTTAGTTTCGAACGGCTCGGAGAGGTCCTTCCCAATTCTGACTGAGCTGATGGTATTGCTCAACGTTATTTTGCACAGCCGTATAAGTTTTGCGGGGAAATCAAATTCAGACATAGCGGCATATAGGCAGCTCCTTTTCGTGCTGTCGAAGACGGCTTTAAAGTCGACGAAGAGGTGATGTGTTTCGATTCTCTTTTCACGGGTTTTTTCCAAGATTTGGCGCATTGTGAAAATCTGGTCGATGGTAGATTTACCAGGTCTGAAGCCGCACTGACAAGGTCCAATTAGCCGGTTCACGGTGGGCTTCAATCTTTCGCATAATACATTTGAAAGGAACTTATATGCGATATTAAGAAGGCTGATTCCACGATAGTTGGTGCATTTTGCAGTATCCCCCTTCTTGTGGACTGGGCAAAGAACACTTAGATTCCAACCGTCGGGCATGCACTCGTCCGCCCATATTTTGCTAAGAAGTTGCTGCATGCGCCTTACCAACTCCTCGCCGCCGTACTTGAATAGCTCCGCAGGCAATCCATCAGCGCCCACGGCCTTGTTGTTTTTCAATCTGGTTATTGCTATTCTAACTTCGTCATAATCGGGCGGGGGGACATATATTCCATCATCATCGATTGCGGGATCGGGTTCTTCATCTCTGCTCGGTGAATTGCTGCCTCCATTTAGGAGAGCAGAGAAGTATCCCCTCCATAATCTAAGCACTCTCTGGACATCAGTTACAAGGTAGCCGTTTTCATTCCTACAGGAGTTTGCCCCGGTCTTAAAACCTTCCGTCTGTCGCCGTATTTTTTGGTAGAATTTTCGGGCGTTATTCCTGGTGGCTAGCAGCTCAAGCTCCTCGCACTCACGCCTTTCTGCTTCTGCTTTTTTCTTCCTTAAAAGGCGTCTCGCTTCCCTTTTCAACTCACGATAGCGTTCACACACTCCTCTTGTCACGCTCGCTTTTAACGTAGCCCTGTAGGCAGCGTCTTTTCTTGCAGCGCGGCATTCTTCATCGTACCAGTTGTTTTTTCGTGGCCGCCGGTAACCAATTTTTTCCTCGGTGGCAGTACGAAGTGCTTTGGAGATATACTCCCACTGCTCCTGTATTCCTTCAGGATGAGTTGTGCTCTCAGAGAGCAGGTGTGAGAGTCGAGTTGCGAAATCATTGGCAGTCTGTTGTGATTGAAGCTTTTCGACGTCTAGCTTTCCTTGTGTTTTTTGTTCCTTTGTTTTAGCCGCGTTGAGGCGGGTGCGTATTTTGGCTGCAACGAGATAATGGTCCGAGTCGATGTTAGGTCCTCGGATCGTGCGTACATCTAAAACACTGGAGGCATGCCGTCCGTCTATCACAACGTGATCGATCTGATTGCGAGTATTTCGATCATGAGACAGCCATGTAGCTTGATGTATCTTTTTATGCATGAACCTCGTGCTGGATATGACCATGATTCGAGCACCGGCAAAGTCAATCAGCCTCAGTCCGTTAGGAGAAGTTTCATTGTGTAGGCTGAACTTTCCGACTGTAGGGCCAAAAACACCTTATTTGCCCCACCTGGCGCTAAAGTCGCCAAGCACGACTTTTATATCATGACGGGGGCAGCGCTCGTATGTGCGTTCTAATTGTTCATAAAAAGTGTTTTTCACCTCATCGTTGTTGTTGTTGTTGTTGCAGCGATTAGGTTACTCCCCGAAGGCTTTGGGGAGTGTTATCGATGTGATGGTCCTTTGTCAGATACATATCCGATACGCTCCGGTAACACAGCACCATTAATTGCCGACAATATATAATGCATCCTACGGTCGACAAAGATAGACGGAGAGCCAATAGACACGCACATAAACACAAATTCAGCGCGTCACCAATCACCATCACCGCTAGAGAGCTTGAGGACGCCATTGGTCGCGCTAAACCATCCAAAGCAGTGGGCCCAGACGGCATAGCCATGCCTATGCTTAAAAACCTAGGGAAAGAGGGTTTCAAATATTTAGCGCATGTCTTCAACCTGTCTTTCTCCACCTTTGCCATACCCGAGAAATGGAAAATGGCCAAGGTGGTCCCGCTACTAAAGCCTGGGAAACCAGCTAACGTAGGTGAGTCATATCGTCCGATATCTCTCCTATCGCCAGTGGCAAAGACGCTTGAAGCCATGTTGCTCCCTTATTTCCAAGCACATTTGCAGCTAGCCCCTCATCAGCATGGCTTCAGAAAACTCCATAGCACTACCTCCGCGCTAAATGTCATTAGCACCCAGATAAATTGCGGTTTGAATCAATACCCCCACCATAGAACAGTACTCGTACCGCTAGACCTATCAAAAGCCTTTGATACGGTCAACCATGGCTCATTACTGCAAGACCTGGAAGGGTCTACCCTTCCCCCATGTCTTAAAAGGTGGACCGCAAATTATCTGGGTGGTCAGCAGGCATCGGTGCAATTCAGAAACGAAACATCAAAACCAAGGAGAATTAAACAAGGGGTGCCACAGGGTGGTGTCCTATCCCCACTTTTGTTTAATTTCTACATAGCTAAGCTACCTTGACCACCGGAAGGAGTCACAATCGTTTCCTACGCCGATGACTGCACAATAATGGCCACAGGCCCAGGCCCAGAGATCGATGAGCTATGCAATAAAATAAACGGCTATCTCCCTGATCTCTCCAGTTTTTTCGCCTCGCGAAACCTGGCATTGTCACCGACTAAATCTTCCGCGACCTTATTTACAACATGGACGCCCCAAATGTCGACCATATTGAACATCCACGTCGATGGTACTACGCTACCGACTGTCCTACACCCCAAAATCTTGGGTGTGACGTTTCATCAGGATCTATATTTTGGTGCGCACGCAACCGCAATTGTTCCGAGAATTCAGAGCCGTAATAAAATCCTCAAATCCCTTGCTGGCAGTACCTTGGGAAAAGATAAAGAAACGCTCATGACCACATACAAAGCAATTAGCCAGCCGATTACGTGCTACGCGTCACCCATATGGTCGCCAAGCCTAAAAACTACCCACTGGAAGAAACTACAGGCCTGCTAAAATACTGCTCTCAGAATCGCCACGGGCTGTCTTCCTATGTCCCCAGAACACCATCTGCATAATGAGGCGAGAATACTCCCCATCAGGGAGAGAAATGAGATGCTGACCAAACAGTTTCTGTTGAATACCCAGAAACCTGGGCATCCCAACAGACATCTGATTGACGAACCAGCACCGCCTAGGGGCCTAAGGAGTCATCTCCGTAAGCATTTTGAGGAAATACGGCACCTGAGAACCCAGCCGTATGAAGCGAAAAAACACAAGCAGGTCCTTGGTGAACTCCATAGACAGGCGTCGGACCTTTATGTCGGGAATTGCCCGGTGAATCCAGTACTTGAAGAAAAATATCCAGAACTCGCGGAAGAGGAACGCATACTCCCCAGGGAAACGCGTGTCACTCTTGCTCAACTTCGTTCTGGATACTGTAACAGGTTAAACTCTTACCTATCCAGAATCAACCCCGACATACAAAATGTATGCCCCGCTTGCAATGTGTCCCCACATTACACCAACCATCTCTTTAATTGTAATGTGGAACCAACGCCTCTAACACCCCTTTCCTTATGGTCCACCCCTGTTGAAACGGCAAGTTTCCTTGGACTCCCGTTAGAGGATATTGAGGACAATTTGTGATCGGTCGCGGCTATTAGGTGGGGCGAGCATTGCTACAACAACAACAACAACAACAGCACCATTAAGGTGCTGGCCCGACCATCTCGGGAACGATTTATATGGCCACATTGAACCTTCAGGCCATCCCTCCCTCCCCACCCCCAAGTTCCATGAGGAGCTTGGGGTCGCCAGAGCCTCGTCTGTTAGTGAAACGGGATTCGCCGCTCGAAGGTGAGGTTGACAATTGGGTTGGAGAAGCTATATATTGCGCTACACAACCCCTTGAATCCCTTCACCTCATCGTCTTTCTCCTCTGTCGGCGAATGGGCGCAGATGAATGATATATTAAAAAATTTTGCTTTTATTCGGATAGCGGCGAGACGCTCGTCCACAGGCGTTAACGCCAGCACTTGGCGACAAAGTCTCTCTCCGACCACGAATCCGACGCCGAAACTGCGCTTATTCGTATGGCCACTCCAATATATGTCACAATTTTTGATCTTCTTTCTTCCGTGCTTCGTCCAACGCATTGCTTGGATGGCGGTGATGTCAGATTTTGCTTTGACGAGGACATCAACCAGCCGGTCATCTGCACCAATCCCATTCAGGGAGCGGACGTTCCAGGTGCATGCACTGAATTCATTGTCCTTCAAACGTTTGCCATGGTCGTCATCAATAGAGAGTGTATTTATCCGAGGCTTGTTGTTATATTTCATTGGAGTACGGTTTTACGGGGCGGGTCCCAAGCCCAGCGCACAACCCGCTCAGCGGGGGTGAAAAGGTTAGTTGGCACGTTTATATAGCGAGCCGATTGCTCCAAGACAGACGCCTGCTTGCAGCCGCACCTAGAGGTGTACAGACGCTGCCGATGAGATCTCCCCCGGCTAGCCCTTAAACCGATTATGTCAGAGTGGTCTAGCCAGGTTGTCGCCTTCTCACATTAGCTCACCGCTAAACGGATGTTTAGCGGCTACCCAGAGGAAACTTGGCCACAAGCGACCGGCAGTAGTGAGCTTGTTGATGCTATGTTGATGCTTACTTTAGTTAAATCAGTACTTCTCTCCACGTATTCATTATGGTTATTCCTAGATGTATCTGAATCTACAATCATAGGTAAATTTCCAATTCTTTTATCAAGCCAAAAGTACGTTTGCGGATTTCCGTTTCCGTAGGAAGCCCCTTAAGTAAGGCTTGTGATTGACTCATTATGTTAGGAGCTTTTAACCTGTAATCAAATTAATTAGCTTGTGGTAACATCTGTTAGCCCTCCAATGCAAATAGTTTTGTATGGCAATAAACAAAATAAATAAAGTTATTTTATTTTTCAAGAAGCAAGAACAAAAAGTAGGTCACGTAGGCAGCGTATTATACCTGCTATTATTATAAGGTAGGAACCGCGGCCGTATATCATCTTTGGTATATATTGACCCCGATACTATGCTCTAGTCTGATGAAAGGCGGCAGACTAAAAGAGGAATTAACAAAAGATTGAGAAAGTGTTAAGACTATCAAGCCTGGGAATATCAGCGATCAGCTTAACTCAGGAAATATGTAACACGAGTCGGTACTATGGACCAACTGTGTCAAAACTGGCAAAACTTCCGGCAAGGAATCTATTAAGGAGGGAAAATTTCGAAAAAAAGGCATAGAAGGAGGGCCTAAAAAGTTGAAGGAACATTACAGTCTTCAAAAATCAAAAAAGGAACTTGGACTGAGCTGTACCCGCATCACCTTTGGATCAATCAGTCGTATAACGATCTTTGTTGACAGCAAGACTGCTTTAGAGAAATTAGTATTCAATTTAATTAATTCGGTTGTTGTAAAGAGTTCACGAGCCTCGCCGACGACCAAAACGGAAACTTGTCTCCTTTTGCTGGTCCCCGAACTTAATGGCCTTGTTTTAACTGGAAAGGAACAAGCATCTACCTTAAACAAAACAAATCTGTAGTGAGTGTCCTTACTTGAGTCATAACAGTTACCTACCCACTCTTTCTGCTGATTCATCGAAGCGCAGCAATACTATTGTGATTTCTGGACGCACAGTTTTTGGATAGTCTTGCGGGGGTACTGAAGGTTGATCTTTCGTTCCTGCTTTATTCATATGGGAAAGCAAGTTGTTTATTGAAAAATAATTTGGAGGTTTCTCGCTGGACGAATACGCGCCGAGCCAGCATTCATTGAAGTGTAATAAATTTACTATCGATAACAAAGCTTATCAGTGAGTTACCCATTTTGTATAGAAGTGTTATTGGTTTGATGTCGAAAAGTGTTAGATTCTATATCGCAAAGGTGTCGATACGCAATCTTAGAGTTAGCGATTTGTTAGATTTTGTATCGAAAAGCTATCGAATCCTTAATCTAAGGTTATAGATTTGTTAACAAAAAAACTATCGATGAACTATAAAAAAGTAACGATTTTTATAGAAAAGTTATCAATTAACTATAGAAGAGTAATGTATTATTTATCGAAAAGTTGCCGAGTTATGAAGCATTTATCGGCTATTTGTCGAAAAGCTATCGCTGTATTTTTAAAAATGTATCGATTTGCTATCGAAAATTCAAAGGTTATCGATTGCTTATCGAAAAGTTACTGATTTACCAACGAAAGACAACCTTTTATCTATCGAAAAGTTATAGATGTTTTATGATAAAACTTTTATCAAGCATTTGTCGAAAAGCTATCGATACTTTATCGAAGAGTTATCGAAATGGATCGATACTAATTTAAAAGTTATCGATTTATCATCAAAAAGCTTATATTCTGATTTCTAAAAGTTTCGATATCTCATCTATAGTGATAAAACTTCAATATATAATCGATGACACATCTGTAACCTGTCGGTAAGAAGCCGATAAGAAACCAATAATAAGCTTATGGCTCGGGGATAACGAGCCAAACAAAGCCATACTTACTTACTTACTTAATTGGCGCTTAACCGTCTAAACGGTTATGGCCGTCCAACAAGGCGCGCCAGTCGCTCCTTCGCTCCGCCAACCGGCGCCAATTGGTCACACCAAGGGAGTTTAAATCGTTTTCCACCTGGTCCTTCCAACGGAGTGGGGACCGCCCTCTACCTCTGCTTCCATAGGCGGGTTCCGATAGAAACACTTTCTTGGCCGGAGCATCATCTTTCATTCGCATAACATGGCCTAGCCAGCGCAGCCGCTGCGTTTTAATTCGCTGGACTATGTTGTTGTCTGCGTATAGCTCGTACAGCTCATCATTAAATCTTCTTCGGTACTCGCCATCGCCAACGCGTAGAGGTCCATAAATCTTTCGAAGAACTTTTCTCTCGAACACTCCCAAAGCCGCTTCATCTGCTGTTGTCATGGTCCATGCTTCTGCCCCATATAGCAGGACGAGTACGATAAGTGACTTGTAGAGTATGATTTTCGTTCGCCGAGAGAGGACTTTACTTTTCAATTGCCTACCTAGTCCAAAGTAGCATTTATTGGCAAGATTGATTCTTCGCTGGATTTCAGTGCTGATGTTGTTGCTAGTGTTGATGCTGGTTCCCAAATAAACGAAGTCTTTTACTATTTCGAAATTATGGCTGCCAACAGTAGCGTGGTTGCCAAGGCGCATATGCGCTGACTCTTTGCTCGATGACAGCAGGTACTTCGTTTTGTCCTCATTCACCCAACAAAGCCATAACTATCGATAAAATGCTGTCGTCTGTTACGAACAAGAAACAGACAAAGCTCTTTACAAAACGGTCGAAATTATTTGATTCTGGTAAAGTTATCTCTATTATGGTTTAACGGAAGCCCCTGCCCAAGCACAGGTTATCAATCTTTTGCCAGACGTACACCTGCATGTTTCGAACTTCCGCGCTAGTTGGTAATCACGTAATTTTTTCCTATTGAAAAACGTTTTCTAAAGATTTTGATGCTGCTTTTCCCGAGCCCTGAACACAAAATCTTTGGTGTGGTAGGCGAGCACGCTAACGCTATACTTCCCATAATATCTATAGGAGGAGTCGAAAAAACTATATTCGCACGAAAAGGTACACAGGTGGGAAAACTTTATGAGCGTGTGTCATCAATATTTATCTTTACTTATGACTTTCCTCTCAACCAATGTGGCACATGCCATGAAAGCTAAGACATCGACCTTATCCTTGACTCAAGAGTACCCAATTTACGGCTTGTTAGTTCAGGTGAATAAATTCAAGAGCATGAATTTCTCTATATAAAATGTATCGCGTGCATTTGTGTCAAGTGCTTTTGTTGCTATTGCGCTTATTTGTGTCACTTTTTAATGGCGTAACAGTGAGTTTACGTAGCAAGTAAGTGTGTAACGCTACTCAACTACAACAGCGATGACACTCTTGCTGCTGCTTTTGCAGCTTTCTTTCTAGCTAGCAATTTCCAATTTAAGTATACCAAAGTAAGAGTAAGAGCAAACTAAAGAAAGATAAAATCTTCCCTAACTTTAAATGCTGTTATACAACAATAAAGATAACGAATGTGGGGCGTGTCTGAAAAGCGCTTTGCTATAATCTACAACAGCTCATTTGGCTGTTTTTTGGCACACTTGACAATCATAATGATTGTAGGAATTTGGTTGTTCCCACTGCTATTGCTGCAGCTGATGATGACGTTAATGATATTTTGCATGGCGGATGCTCCCCTCAGTTTCCTACACTACATATCCTTGGAATTATAATAATTTTCGACAAAATTTATTTTAACTGCACTTATATCACCAACTAACCAAGTATCCGCGGTAAAGAGAAGCGCAACATATTTATATAAGCACGGTGCGATTGCTTGCATTTTACTATGAGCCACATTGCAAATTAGTTGAGCAGAAAACGCCTCTTACGCCACAGAATGCTGCTACTTCGCATTTCACGAGCGGTTTTATTGCTCCGTTGCTCGTTTATGCATTAAAATTCTTATTAACTACTTGGTATTTTGCTGCCTTGTGGTTTTCGCCAACAATAACTTCAGCATACTGCAGAGCGCTGTTGAGAAAGCTGTTGGCTGTAGCTAATGGGGAGCACCAGGGCGTATGATTATCATTAACTTCACCGTTGTGGCTACATTCAGTAGCACTAAAATTTATGAAGGTTACAATGATGATGCGATTCGTAGCTGCATCGCAAAAATTTTGTACTTGACAGCATCATTTATTTGACAAATATTTATGTTTATTAAAAGAAAATTAGATTTGGATCTTTCGCTTACCATTCGCAAATGTTGCGCAATTAGAGTGCTTACCTGAAAGAGGACAAGAGAGGAAATTATATTAAATTTTGATAATTTAAAAGTGAGAAGATCAAGAAAAATATAATAGAAAATAATAAAAACTTAATGAAGTTGGAAGTCAATAGATAAATTTCGTTTATGACGGCGTGCGTGGGAGTTCCACACACATCCACTCGGAGAAACTTTTTACATTGTGTGTGCCCTCAGTGAGTACCAGGTGGCGGCACATTTGTCCAACCAGATTATTTGCTAGTGGTACTCAACTAATTGCTTTCTCTGAAGAACCTTAGTAGGAGTGAAATATTCACTTTCCCCAACCTCTTCCAGACTATCGAGGAAAAAACGTGCGCCTAGAAATCTGAGTTGTCTTGTTTACAATTCTGGACATGTAAGTATTCTTACTACAGATTTTTTTAGTTTGATACCATAAGAATCTTGAACCTTGCAAATATTCCGGTTAGTCTACAGCAATTCCGTTGCCCTAATCACATATTCCTCGATGATTTTCCTCAGGGCAGATAGCTCAGTGGTGGTCGCATGGAGCTGTCTGCCTTGCTTGTGCTATTTCAGAACCTTTGCTGGCCATCTCATATGCAAATTCTTTCCCTTCAATACCGCTGTGCCCTGGGGTGACACATTTAGGTGCCTTATGGGCTCCAGCGACGCTCGACACCTCCGCAGGATATTTAAAGTCTTAGTTTTTTAATGTGTAGATATCTATGCTCACGGTATGGGGAAACCCAAAACGTTATCGTAAACTTTTAATGCTTTGTTATCGAAATATTTCGATTTATTATCGAAAAGTTAATGTTTTCTTATCAAAAGCTACTTGATTTCATATCAAGATATTGTCGATTCGTTTTCAAAGGGTTATCGATTACTTGTGGGAATTTTAACAATTTATTATCGGCGTGTTATCGATATAATCGGTTTGCTAATAAACAGGTAGCGCTACAATTTTAATAAAAAATCGATGACACATCTCTAACTCGACGATAACAAGCCGATAAGAAACCAATAAAAATCCGATGGTTCGGCGCTATCAATGCAATAACAAACCGATAGTTCGACGACTATAATTCGGAACCAATAATTTAACAATTAACTAACAATTTATCAAATAGCCTTAAATTATTTATCCTAAATTATTTTTGCTTTGTTTCAAACTCTTTCGTTCTCGCTTTCTTTTGCTTTTCCTATACCTCAGGCATTCCTTTCGACTTCCTTCTGCTCCTTCTCAGCTACTTTTTTCTTTACTTCCATCTTTTTTACAATTTTTGTACTATTTTTCTCCATCTTTCAGTTTCTATCCTTATTCCTATTTCTGATCATGTTCGTATTCGACTTTTTATCCTATGACCATTTTTGTGTCTATTATTTTTGTTCCTATTCCTTCATATTCCCATTCCTACTTCTGTTTCTATTCCTATTCCTATTAATGTTCCTATTCCTTTTAATATTCCTACTCCTATTTCTGTTTTAACTCCTATTTATATTTCCTTTCTTTTTTTATTCTTATTCTCATTTTTTTGGGGGTTGATTGACCTACAAATTTCAGCGTGGTTATATCGAATTCTTTCTGCGATGATCTTGCCTGTATCATTAAAAGCGCTATTTTCCTCAACTCCCCTGATCTTTATCGACATGTACCATTAACATCGATTAAACTCTTCAACACCTTTGTGGAGTTTTTCGTAACTACAAGAAGACGAAGATCCCACTTATTCTCTTTCATCTACATCTTAGTATCTGATACATGAATTAAGTATTTAGGCTGGGTGCGAGTTCGCCTAAATTTTAGCTACCTAAATTAATATTACACTGGAACTTTCCAGCACTGCAATAATTTAGGAAAAGGCTGTCAAAACTGACCTAAATTGTTTATTTCTGCTGGGAAAATAATAGCAATACGGGAAGTTTGGTATTTTTGATGCGTTTTCACGCTTAGAAAGAACAGAGGTCAATTTGGGTCCGCGGTAAGTACCTATCCCAAGATAGCAGTTCAAAAAAATGCAGTGGCCCCGTTTTATAAGGCTTTTTTTCGGACATAGTGGAACACGTGCACAATGACATTTTCCACAATCTCGAATTCAATAATGTGATATTGGTACGCCTCCAATAACTTGTTTAGGCCAATTAGTGCACTTGGCTGCCAAATATGTCCAGAGTGCGGTCCATATTTGAGAAGGATCAAATTCTTGTGCCGCCAACATCAGCTTGAACAAAATTGAGCTCACCATCACGTACAATCGATCGGACCTTAATCGCAGCAGGGATCATCGCTCTACGATCTATGATTTACTTAAATTGAATGGACAAGAGCCATTTATTTGCATATACAATATTGAAAAATCAATATTTTTGTTTTTGAAATTTGACATTTGAATTTAGGTTGAAAAGTATGCTCATAAAAATTCTAAAATTTTATTTTGTACTGCCTTACCGACTTTTCAGTGATTTAGGGTTTTTCTCTATTTAGGTAGAAATTTAGGCCAACTCGCACACAGCCTTAGTAATAATTGCAGAAATATGATGAAAATGGGTGCTTGTAAATGTGCACATTCCCAAAAGTATTTCGTAACTGTTTTGCATCCAATGGCCACATGAACCCATCCTGAAAGTATCGAATTATGGACTTTGTTCTCGAAAGCGCACAACACACACATTTACTTACATATATTTACAAAGGTAGGTTACATATTAAACTTTATTCTGTGGGAACTTCCCATTCCCATTTCCACTTCCTTTTGCGTTCTCATTCCCACTTTCTCTTCGACTTCCTTCTCGCAATTGTGGTATATATTTTATATGTATATACGCTAGCCGGGATTTAGGTATGTCTAATAAGTTTTGCCTGGATTTCGAAAATCGGTACTATGAAGTTCTCCCTAATTCCAAAATTTGATAGGAAACGTAAAACAAGACAATATTATAGGATACATTTTAAAACCTACAAAGTATTCTATCAACGTGAGTCAGAACATTTTAATAGGAGTCCCAAATGTACCTACATTTTCCCTATTACAATTATACATTGAGCCGTAACTCGGAACTGTATTAGCTAAATAATTGTGATAAAGGAAAAATGAACACAAGATTTATTTCAAAATCATTGCGTATGCGGCAATATAAATGGAACTTGACCACACTATTATTTATTCAAATATAATTCTACATACACATTTATGGCTATACAAACACACATATGTAGTATGGACATGAGATCAACTTGAACAGGAACTAATCAAGCATTAAAATCTATCACAATGTACAAAGCTAAATCAATGCGTCACTTCAACTTGATAGTTCCGTCTGTAAAAGCTTAAACCCAAAGCCAAATATCAAATGAACCACATTATTTGCTATGCCCTGGTGACCAGCAACTGAGCTTAAAACGAGCACATATTTACGACTCATATGCTTAGTTTTAGTTACAAGAGTAATGAACAGGCGATAAGTTCAGGATATAGCAGACAAATGCTTAAGGAAAAACTGTCAGTCACATATTGTGTGAAGAGGAAAGAAATAGTACACATGCACATACATTAGACCTGGCGTTGTTCATATTCATATTTCAAATTCGGGTAGCGATTAAAATATGCGATTTGCTGCCAAAAATGATGTAGCAAATTTTCAGACTGATTGGATGGTGCCAACCAGTGCCATAATGAAGTCAAAGGTCAAAATTCTTGAAAAACACCCAAATACATTTTTTCAATTAATTTTTTATTCAATTAGATATACTATACGTAGCATTATTATTATTATTATTATTTTTATTATTCTTTGCCATGACGCCGACGATATTTTTTACGCTGTTCACGCTAACTTGTACAATTGAGAACAAGATCCTCTATATTGTGACCCAACGCCTTCACAGTTGCACTGATAACATGTATAGCGAATGAAGATGTCATGTTACCAGCATCCATACAAGCTAGCATTCTGTCGTCTATAAAATGTTTTTTTTTTCACGTTTTTGGATCGGCCTATTGGAGCAACTTGGGATGTTATCAGTTTCTTCCAAATCCATCGCCTGCACATCATTTCCCGATACATCACTCTCAAATTCAACTTGTTCTATAGCCAAGTCTACACAAAATTATTTGCACAAAAAATTAGCCCTATGAAAAGGTGGCTTATGACTAAAAAAAAATGTTTCCACTTTTTTCTGGTTTCGATAGTTGTTTTTATCTTTAACAGCTGTTTCTCTCAATTTCATTTTTGAGGCATAATCCACCTTTTCATAGGCCGGGTCACATTTAATAATTACCTGAAGTGCTTGTTTTCTTTTCATAACATTCTTTTCGACGTTTTTCATCTTCCAATCTTTTTGCCTCCTCTTTTCTTTATTTGTGACGTTTCGACCGAGGCAAATCGTGCTACCAATACGCCCATTTTCTCGCTGCTTTATTAAAAAGTCTCTATCTTCCTGTATACTTATAAGCTTCAGAGCGTCAACGTGGGTAATGTCAAATAAATTGTTTAAATTTTCCTTATAGTCATTTTCCTTTTCGCGATGACTCGGAAACTGGGATTTAGATACTTTTTCCACTGTTCTCCACTCTTGATAAAGTTTGATCACTTTTGCAGCACATGTTCTTTGATCTGGCGTTGGGATTCTAGCTTTTTCCCAAAAAGGCAATACTTCATCCATCACCAATTTTGAGCTTTCATTTACTGCTTTGTTTTCATAGAGTACATTATAAATAAAATAATAAAAAAAATGATTAAGTTAAACGGTTTTATTGAAAACAATACTTACATGAAATAATAATATTAATAAAGGCTAGAAAATAATTAAGTAGGTCCTAGGTACTCGTCATCACACTCCTCATCAATCTAGGGCGTTGATCAGACAATTAAATAAATACGTTGGGCGCGTCAAAGTTCTAAAAATGTGAGGCGTAG
This sequence comes from Eurosta solidaginis, assembly GCF_040869045.1. NCBI lineage: Eukaryota > Metazoa > Arthropoda > Insecta > Diptera > Tephritidae > Eurosta > Eurosta solidaginis. The sequence continues at coordinate 200,358,104 of NC_090323.1, read as the reverse complement.
CATAACTTGATTAAGGTTCAGTTGGTCTTATACATATACTAGCTTTACCAGGCACACGTTGTAACGCCCGAGATCGAATGGATGTTGCGTTATTTTTTCTGTTTTGTTTGTTGATAATTTAATTTATTGTTATGTAAATTGAATTGAATTTTGTACGCATATTTGGTGAAATTTTCTGTTAAAACATTTTATTCTTGTATCTTATTGTATCTTATTTTATATTATTGTATTGTATTGTTTTACCGCTGATGATTGTTGCTTCGATTACATTCCGAAGAAGCATGACTGGTGAGCCAATTTTCAAAGTTGATATATGCGCAGGCATTCCTTTTGGTTCTAAGGAGTATAGAAATTCATTTGGCTAATTCACAATTTTATCTTCATCTGTAACTGTGTCGATCGATTTATATTTCGTCACTTCACCAGGAAATTGATTTTGAAAGCGACCATTGATTTTGTTAACATGATCATTTTTGGGAGCTAAGATAGTTCTTTCACATAGCCAAAAAACAAAAACATTTAAATTTAAAATTCTTAATTCTGAAATATGAAAAACTTTCGTCTTGATCGAAGGAACCGCGAGCCAAAATTTGGTGATGATAGAAGTATAGCAAACACGTTTTCCTAGGGAACACACACACAGAATTTGATTGATTGACCTCATATAACTCCTTACGGAATTTCAGAACAGCATGTATACCTTCTAAGGTATGCAGTACCAAATATTCCATTTGTATGGGAGGTGCCACGCCCCTTTTATATATCGAAATTATTTTTAGCCTAAAACCTTCCCGTTGATCTAAGGAACCCATAACCAAAATTTGGTGATGATTGATGCGTGGGAAATACGTTTCCATAGCGAACACACACACACACACAGAATTTGATTTTTATATATATATGGCCAAACCGATTTGGGATTTCAAAATCAACTAACCATCATCTCTCCTTCCTGTATCTTTCCTAAAAATTTCATGGCAATCTTTCGAGCCGTTCTCGAGTTATGGAGTGACAATCAAAATATACACTTCTGTTTATATATATAGATGACTATCAATAGAACTTTGACGCGTTCAACGCTTTTATTTAATTGTCTGATCAACGCCCTATATTGATGAGGAGTGTGATGACGAGTACCTAGGACCTATCTAATTATTTTCTAGCTTTTAGTATTACTATTATTTCATGTAAGTATTGTTTTCAAAAAAAACCGATTAACTTAAAAAATTTTTTTAATTATTTTATTTTCAAGTTTTTAGTCTTTATTAATTGCCTATTATTTCTCATTCTATTTAGTTCATTTAGGGACTCATTATTACAAGGACTATTTCCTGAAAATTTGTTACAATCCAAGTCCTCAATACATAATCCTTCCAAAGACTTAACTCGACTCTGCGCCACGTATGCTTGTCCCTCCTCCAACTCCAAAATATTTTGATGTCACTTCTACCGGACTGTATGTAGTATTTGTTCCAAATATGAGCCAAATCGGACCACAAATACGATTTTTGTGAATATCTCGATCCTTGCGCCACCTAGCGACGATTTTTTGGGTTGGTGTCGAAATTCTGTATGTACAAAATTCTAAAAACAAAATTCTGCATTCAAAATTCTGTATTACGAAATTCTGTATTACAAAGTTCTGTATTAAAATATAATGTTAACAATGTTAAAGAGGTCATGTAATTATTTTGAAAAAGTGCGCCATGCACAGTAATTCTGCGTAGAACACCTTTCTGCATATGCGGCCTTCGGCCGCGCTTATAAAAAATAACCTTGTGCTACGCCGTGCCAATTCCGGGTGTGTGGTATAACCGTGGTTACCGCCACGGTGATGTTCTTCTGCGTACTATACCCTTCTGCGTAGGCGGCCTTCGGCCGCACTTTAAAAAAATAACCCTTAGCCGATCCAACACCGGCTACGCCATGCCATGATTCCGGAATTTTGACTTCCAGAATTAAACATGCAGAATTTTGAAAAAGCAGAATTTTAGAAAGCAGAATTTTAAAAAGCAGAATTTTAAAAAAGCAGAATTTTGTTCAAGCAGAATTTTTTTGGAATTTACAATTTCGTCACCCAGAATTTTGTAATAAAGAATAATGACACGCTTCCTTCCAAGTTTCAAGCTTGTAGCTTATCGGGAAGTTACTTAAATTTTAATTACAAAATTCGTTTACAACGGCCGAGCAGCCTGTCAAGTCAACCTAAATAAAACCGTTTAAAAAAACACTAAAGAACTTGCTGTTTTGATGGTAATTTTACACCAACTATTTTGCGTTCACATTTACCAATTAAGTATACATTTGTGTCAGCAGACCGTAGCCGTCTCATCGATAAATTTGTCTTCTGAGCCATTATTCAAATTTGAAAATTAATCTCTCTAGTCAGAGAGTTGGAAGTTTTAGTCAGAAAATTTTTTGCTGACTACTGCTGACTACTTCTGGTAAAACTGTGAAGCGATCGGCACGCTAAAAGCAGTGTGAAAAAAATGATGGAAGCGTTCACTAATTTCTTGTAGGGATGTGAATGTGTGAATGCGTGTGCAGGGAAATTGACAGATTTCACATTTTTTACTGGAAGGCAATCCCGTACCTTGGTGTTGCTCTCTCACTGAGAGCGAATTTTTATATTTTGACAGTTTTACTAGAAATGGTCAGAAAAGTAAAGGATCACAGCTAATGTTAAGAAAAATTATAGAGAAGAAATGAGATTCATGCAAAAAGTAGCAGCACTACGTATAGTATATCTAATTAAATAAAAAAATTTATTGAAAAAATGTATTTGGGTGTTTTTCAAAAATGTTGATCTTTGACCCCATTATGGCACTGGTTGGCACCATCCAATCAGCTTGAAAATTTGCTACATCATTTTTGGCATCAAATCGCATATTTTGATCGCCACCCGAAATTGAAATTCCTTATAGCTATTTTATTCGTCCACAACCCTTTTAAAAATCTTTTATATAAAAGTGGGCGTGGTCCTTAACAGATTTCATAAATTTTTCTTCAAAGCATTCCTTATAGTAAAGGCAACCTCTCGAATTTTGTTACGATAGGTTTAACGATTATTGATTTATGATAAATATTATTTGTAAAATTGATTTTATCGCAGGTGAACGGAGCCACGACCATTTTAAAAAATTTCAACATTCTAGGTGTATTATTTACTAAATAATCAGGTTTTTGTGTTTTCCAAAATGTTATATATGTATATAAAAAATGGGCGTGGTTATCATCCGGTTTCGCTCATTTTCAATACCAATCAATTCTGGGTACAGATAAACTCGTGTACCAAATTTGGTGAAGATATCTCAATATTTACTCGAGTTATCGTGTTAACGGACAGACGGACGGACATGGCTCAATCGAATTTTTTTTCGATACTGATGATTTCGATATAAGAAGTCTATATCTATTTCGATTCCTTTATACCTGTACAAACAACCGTTATCCAATCAAAGTTATAACACCATGTGTACAAGTACAGCTGGGTATAAAAAGAGCTCGACGCAAATTGAGAAGGAAGCTCGGCCTAAACTATCTTCGGAAGCTATCACGCCTTGCATTGTTTATTGTTTTTTTTTTCTTTTGCTTTAGTCATGGTTACTAGGGTTATGATTTTTTTTTTAGATTTAAAACGCTGTAGTGGCAAACGATGAATTTTTGTATAAAAATGACGAAAATAACAATGATTTCAATAAATTCTAAAAAAACGTTACGCGCACATCGAAATTTGTATCAGTATGAGGAAAATTTGCATATAATTTATTCTGTACTGCATATGGTTTACAATATTCAACTTTCCGTTACTTTAAATTTCTAAATTACTGTTTATGAACTGGTAGTTGAGATATTTATCCGTTTTGTAAGTGCTGTGAATCTCTTCCGTCAGTTTTACAGCTCGTTCAGCCACCATATTTGAACGAGGAACATCGAGCACAGAAGGTTCCGCTTTCCAATGAGAAGTAAAAGACTTCAAAGCCTTAGCACATTTCAGTTTAGCGACAGCAGCATGTAAGTCGTCGTATATTTCCTCTGAATAATGCTGATTTGAAAACCATGGCTTTGCCCATGCATTTGCTATAGTCACAGATAAATTTGAGCTGATCTATACACTTGGGAATGAGAAAATAAGCAATCAATGCAAATATGGCTCGTGAATTCCACCTAGCACTATGAAGGGACGGTAGCTTTCGCCATTTGAGTAAAGGCCATTTTTTTCCTTCTGGTAGTAATTATACCCCTCACAGAGGTCGAAAAGAAACTTGAAATCATCTCTCCATCCCGGGTTTTTAACTGATAATGTAACTTTTATACCCACATAGTTATTTTGAATGTTATCATATTCTGCCAACACGTCTTCAACGAATTGATAACTAATGCTGGGTGACACCGATGTTGTTGGAAACAAAAATCCATTAGGTGACGCAGAACAAGGTCGAGAATGTGATGTTGACAGCCTATGAACTGAGGTGCCTCTAGCCCGATTTTTCGGAACTCTGTTTGGAGTTTGAAAACTACCCCATTCTTGCTTCTGGTATTTACTGCAGTTGTGTCAGATATAATCATTTTGATATTTCTCCATGCATTATACTCATCCAACAAGGCAGGTAACGGAATAAAGATGTCCTTAGCTGATCTGCTGTTACAAGGCAAAACTCCAAACTGTATAGTTCTTTTAGAATTTTTGAGACAAACCGCCTGATATTCCTTATTTTGTATTCTTTTTCCATCAAAGTGCAGACAAAATTCCTCTTCAGAGAGAAGATCTTTAATCCGGACTTTTATATTTTCTGCATCCTTGATCACTCGACGCCAAATACCCGACTGCGACGGTTTTGGAACTTTTATTTCGTCTTTAGCTAATTTTTGAAGAACTGTTGCCACTTTTCTTGTTGACACATGCAATTCTTATACTACCTTCGCTACAGACTTTGTTGGTTCATACTTCCATTTCATGGGGACGCACTCTTCCACATCGTTCCAATCGGTACTGTTAATATCTTCTTCAGAACTATCATGGTAGGTTGTAAAATACAGTACTTGGTTTGTTGACTTATCGGATATCCTAATTCGTTTAGATGGATGAATTATTTTCTTTAAAGCCTCTTTCTCAGTTGTGTAACCTACACGGCCGAATGATTCGATTTGCTTTTGATAAAGCTCTTTGTCTTCCCTGCACTACCAATTTCCGGTCACTTTCGTAATATTAAAAAGAGTTTTCAAGTTTTTCTCAAATTTTTCGCTCTTTTGCTTTCTATGAGCTTCAAACGATTTTATTAACTTGCCAACCTTAGTATAAACCTGTGGCCTTGAGAGAGAAGGGAAATTGAGCATCTGCCAGAGCTTCAACAATTCTTTTCTATTTTTCTTACTCGATTTTCTCGACCCTTTTCTTCATCGAACAAGCCTAAAAATCTACCTACTATATGACTTCATAAAGGCATTTTACACATAACCCCATCTAAATCTTTTTTGACTTCAGGCGCTTTGTAGTTAATTTTAAATTTTTTTCCATATTTCTGCTCCTGATTCCACTAATGAATTTGGCTGTTTATTTTTGAACATGTTTTAAATCTAAAAATATAAAAAATATGATGATAAATGTATTTTAAGAATTTTGTAAAAAAGGAATTTTTAAGAAATTTTCGTAAAAAGGCACTATTTTAGGTGCAGACATCTATTATTTCAGAATGTTTTTACTAAGAACTTTTTTCTATGTTATTACAGTAAAGCATATTTGTGCCTTTAAGCTGATTCGCATCGTTTTTAGTACAAAAATTGTAGACAAGGAGCTCTTTCGGTAGATTGTTATACTAGGTTCTGGGTATTGCCATGCAGCCGCCTTGTTAAAGAAAAAATAGTTTGCGCGTAACATTTTTTCACAATCTAACAAAAATTTTACCAATAATGTAATAAGTAGACAAAAGTTCATCGTATGCCACCACAGCACTTTGGAAATTCAGAAAAAGGTGCCAAAAATCATAATCCTAATGGTTACTACTTTCGCATGAAAAACAGACAGTGATTCGGATTTCCAAATATTCGCAGCATACTGTCGACCCTACTCATTTCATTACTTTGGAACAATCGCTATACAGGATATCACCTCGTCTGCCCTTTAAGCGCCTTTGCGCTAAACTTCTACCTTTATGGCCGTATGTTCTGCACTCCAGTTGTCCCGAGGGATTGAGTCTTGTTGCAGTTTTTAACGATATGTTCTTTGCCATCAGTTTGTGCAGAATGGCATACTGTGCAACTGCCGATGTTGTTTTCAGGGCTCCCGTTATTCTTAGCATTGATAGCCTACCTATTCTATATAACTTCTTTTTTGTGTGATTTTCCACCAAACACGGACACCATGTTATTTGATAGGCTTTACAATCGCTGTGAATATCCCATAAGACAAAAGCGACCGAAATACACCAATGCTTCAAGGGGCTGTGTAGCGCAACCCTCTCAAGGGAATGCCTGAACAACTTAAAGCTACTGCAACCCAGTTGTCAACCTCACCTAGCCATGGAGAATCTTGTTTTTTTAGCAGCCGATGCTCTTGCAAAGCCAAGTTCTTCATGGAACTAGGGGGTGTGGGCGGAATGGTCCAGAAGGTTCAATGTAATCATATTAAATCGTTCTTGCCCGCCATAAGTCCGTCAAACTTATGAGTCATAAGTCCGCCCACATCGAATCGCCTGAGCAGTTGGTTGAAGATCAGAGTTCACAGCAGAGGTGACAATACCCACCCTGCCGCGTTCCCCTATCTACCGATTTTGCAGCCTCCAGCCCACATTGTGAAGTCATGTTCCTGCAAGTAAGCTTGCAGCTATTTGGTCAGGGCTTTCTAAACAGTACTTGAGCATAAACTCAATTTGCCTCAATTAAATGAACCTCATTTGAAGTAAGTGCAATATTTAATGAATGAATTGAGTGATTATTGAAAGTGCTTGAAACCACTGACATTTATTACTTAATTTTATATTTGCGTGCAAATATAAGCCTTGGAGATATTTGGTTTAATACGAGCTAAGACTTAATTTAAGCTTATGTCACGTTTTGCCATTTCCATATACTAACCACTCATAATTTTGAGTATAATGCTATATACGTGTATATAACACATACATATGTATATGTGGATAAATACATACATACAAAAAAAGTTTAGAGCTGATTTTTATTATAAAATTCAAAAATAATATTTAAATTCAGAATTTCATTTTAAATATCTCAAGTAATAATTAAAATTTGACTTTTCCTATAAAAGTCAAAAATAACATTTACAAATAGGGACCCATTTTATAGGTATTCCTTTTTTTGAGTCGAAAAAGTCCGGGGCGAAAAATTGTTCTAGGTGAAAGTATGTGGGATCCCAGGGCTACGTTAAAAGCGAGCGCAACAAGAGCAGTGTGTGAACGCTATCGCGAGTTGAAAAGGGAAGCAAGACGCCTTTTCGGGAAGAGCAAAGCAGAGGCCCACCGTGAATCGAATGATTTGACCTTATCAGTGCGGCTTCAGACCTGGTAAATCTACCATCGACCATATTTTCACAATGAGCCAAATCTTGCCAAAGACGTAAACGAAATAAAAATCGACACACATCATGTCTGAATTTGGTTTCCCCGCAAAACTTAAACGGCTGTGCAAAATAACGTTGAGCAACACCATCAGCTCAGTCAGAATTGGGAAGGACCTCTCCGAGCCGTTCGAAACTAAACGAGTTTTCAGAGAGGGTGAACCCCTATCGTGCGATTTCTTTAATTTTATGCTGGAGGAAATTATACTAGCTGCAGAACTTAACCGCTCTGGAACAATATTCTATAAAAGCGTGGAATTACTGGCATATGCTGATCACAATGGCATCATCGGCCTAAACATCCGCGCCGTTAGTTCTGCTTACTCTAAACTGTAAAAAGAAGCCGTAAATATGAGTTTGATGGTGAATGAGGACAAAACTATAAATGTTACTTTGGACTAGGTAGGCAATTGAAAAGTGAAGTCCTCTCCCGGCAAACGAAAATCATACTCTACAAGTCACTTATCGTACCCGTCCTGCTATATTGTGCAGAAGCATGGACCATGACAATATCAGATGAAGCGGCTCTGGGAGTGTTCGAGAGTATTGACCTCTACGCGTTGGCGATGGCGAGTACCGAAGAATATTAAACGATGAGCTGTTCAAGCTCTACGCATACATCAACATAGTCCAGCGAATTAAAACGCAGTGGCTGCGCTGGCTAGGCCAAATTATTCGAATGAAAGACGACGCTCCGGCCAAGAAAGTGTTTCTATCGGAACCCGCCTATGGAAGCAGAGGAAGCGGGCGGCCCCCACTCCGCTGGAAGGACCAGGTGGAAAATGATTTAAACTCCCAATTGGCGCCGGTTGGCAGAGAGATGAAGCGACTGGCGTGCCTTCTTAGACGGCCATAACAGTTTAAACGGTTAAGCGCCAATTAAGTAAGTAAGTAAGTTCGGCCCTTCAACTATGCACGGGTCATTCAAATGAAACGAATTGTTTAAAAAGATATTCTCCTAAATGTCAAGATTTGAAACCTTTAGGTTAATTTGTTAGTAATACTAGAAATTTGTCATAGGAAAACTAAAACCAACTCTCAGAGTATTATACTATTATCTATCTATAGTAAAACTTGCACCTGTTTTTTTGTCATGAAGTTTGATCTAGTTGAGATATTGCTTTGAAATTTTAATTTTTGTCTGGAAAATCGACACTGATTATGGCACAATGCCGAAACCTGTTCCAGTATACATACATCAACTATTTTGTGATTATTATAAGACCAGTTCGTAGTTGTTTTCAGTACTATTTCCAGATCATTGCAGTACTGTCCCAACTAATAGCCCGACCACCGCGAACTGTTTGTCTCTAAACCAAATTTAATAAGGGATGGCGGAAAATCGTTCCAGTATACATACATCAACTATTTTGTGATTATTATAAGACCAGTTCGTAGTTGTTTTCAGTACTATTTCCAGATCATTGCAGTACTGTCCCAACTAATAGCCCGACCACCGCGAACTACGTTGAACGTTCTAGGTCATTTAAACTCCCTCTTCCCTGGGATAATTGGGTCACCAAAGCCATGTAACACTAATTGACCTCATGCCCGTGGACCTTATGGACACCATCGCCATAAACACGATTTCCAAACCAAAACAATCCTACAGAATATTATAATAATTATAACAACTTTGCTCGATAAACATCCGTGGAGATTAAGGTCGATCTTCTCCTCCAATTTGTGGAGAGCTGCTTTGTGATTTTTTCTGCAAACTGGCGTTCGTTCATATTTTATGCCGAACGGTATCAGCTAATTTAAGCTGATTGTTTTTTTCTGGTAAGCTTTCCACTAGTGTATATTGCCAAATCACTGCCTTTGGGTGATAAAATAAAAAAAAATAAATAAAAAATGCAAGGCGCAATAACCTCCGAAGAGATCTAAGGCCGAGCTTCTCTTCCAATTTGCGACGTGCTCCTCTTGATTTTCCCTACAAATTGGCCGGACGGGACCTACATGTTTTATGCCGACTCCGAACGGCATCTGCAAGGCAGATGAGTTTTCACTGAGAGCTTTTCATGGCAGAAATACACTCGGAGCGCTTGTCAAACACTACCGAGGGGCGGCCCCGCTTAGAAAAATGTTCTTCTAATTGAAAAACCTTATTTCTAAAATTTTGATGTTGCTTTGCCCGGGGTGCGAACTCAGGGCATACGGTGTGGTAGGCGGAGCACGCTCCCATTACACCACGGTGGCCTTTGGGTGATACTGTTTAGAAAAAAGTTTCAAAGTATTTTGGTTTTAGCAGCTGCTTCATTTAAACCTACGGTCAGTCGGTATGGTAGGCCTCTCTAGCATGATGGAGGACAACAGATAACAAAAAAAAAAAGACTGTTTGTAGTTCAGCGTCCTGTGTTTAATCTCAGTTGGAAAAGCTCAACTAACCACTAAACGAGTTTATACACTATTTTCTAGAAAATCTGATCCCAGCTCTCAGTTTTACTATTTTTGTTTGCATTTAAGAGTTGGCAGCATTCGTTTTTTTTCTTTTTTTGTAAACCAATTTTAAAGGTTTAAATATTTCTTTAGAGTTAGTATTTGTTTCTGTGTTTTTAGTTACTTAACAGTATTTTGTTTGTATAGTTCTATGTCTAAAATTTTTTTTTTACATGTGCCTCGGTAAACAACCTGGAATAAAGGTTCATCCGTGTAGCTCGATTTGCCTCACCTTAAAACACATTCACATATACAGATTGAGTAGTAAAAACTTACTTTCTGTGCAACCACTTAAAGCTATAAATTAAAAACAAAGCAAAATAATTCAAAAAGTTTTGCTGCGCTAGTCTGAGCGCCAAGCACTTAACTAAATTCGCGTATGCAATACTTTTAAGTATGTTTTTTATGACTTTTTAACCAAACAAACACAAACACACACGCACTAATATCTGTGTAAGTGAATCCTTTACTGTTTCATGCACTCAAAAGGATAACACAAAATAAGATTCACTCAAAAGCGTTAAAAATGAGAAACTCGTTTGTTTGAAAGTGAAAAGCAAGAAAAGAAAAGTTGTAATTGCACAAACGCGAGTACTCAAGTGAAAGAAAGGTTTTCCTTTACCTTTTTGTGCCCCCAATCTAGAATTAAGCTTTTCATATTTGAATATAAACATACTAAATCAGAAAATATTATGACTTTAAAAAAATATGAATTTAAACTAACGCCCACTCTCAGTTTTATTTTTTGGCAAATGACCGCAATAAAGAAAAAGTATATATGGAAATTTCATCTAAAGGCTTCCAAATTTACTTACATCCCCAACAACATAAACATTTTTGTCGGAGAATATTTTTCTCCTATTATTAGTTAAGGTTCACTTAGGTGGAAGTGCAAAAATTGTCTTAATAGCAAAAGCTGTAGAATTTTTGAGTGATTCTTTATTTACTATTTTTTTTGGCGCGAAAAAGTATGCGCTTAACTTAATATTAAGGTAACAGGAAATATAATAAAATACCCTACACTTTCTTTAAGCTCTTTTTTGTTTACTCCTTTGACTAGCGGGCGTTTTTCTGTCCGAAATTTGGCTTTCGCAAAATTCACAATTTTCCAATTCCTCCTTTCTTTTTCTCCCTCTTTCTCTCGTTCACACATCTTTAGCTACAACTCTAACTCCTACTCAAAACCTCACTCCCACTGCCAGTCCCACTACCAATCTCAGCCTCTTTCCCACTCTTACTACCACTCCCACTCCCACCTCCACTCCCACTCTCACTCCCAATCCAAGTTCCGCTTCCCATCCCTTCCAACTACCACTCTCACTTCCCCTCCAACTCACATTTAGAGTGTGTACCCCAAATTTATTCAATTGCTTCTATGAATTCAACTGATTGAAATGTACGTTGGAAAGGTCAACACTCCTTATTAATCCTGATTTGTTGTTTTTAGGAGAGCTGAGCTGTATTCAGAGATGCTAGGAATGCCTTTCAGAGGTAAGCAAATAAATTGTTTCCAAAAAGACATTCGCTATGCAGAAAAACGGTCATGGAATATCCCACTCATTACACGAAAACGCCAATGATTGGCGTAGTCAAAGACAGAGGTATGGTGCATAAGAAGCGACTAAGATGCGGGTACTCGTATTACAATCGGTATTGAAGAAGAAAGGGCATGTTTCAGAGTGAACTATATGTTCAGCCATGTTCATTTATGAACTAGAAACAAAAGGACATCAAACAAGTAAGGGAGGCTAAGTTCGGGTGTAACTGAACATTAAATACTCAGGTGATAGCTTTGGTGACAAAATTGTCTTTTTCATGAATACATACAAATGGTAATACTAAAGAGTGTAAAAGTATTCTAGACGAATTAAATGAAAAAGGGCGGAGTTACGCCCATTTTGAAATTTTGGTTTATCTTTGTATTTTGTTGCACCATATCATTTCTGGAGTCGAATGTTGACGTAATTTATTTTTATACTGTAAAGATATTAATTTTTTTGTTTAAATTTGACTTAAAAAAATTTTTTTTAAAAGTGGGCGAGTTCGTCATCCGATTTCGCTCATTTTTATTTAGCACACATATAGTAATAGGAGTAACGTGCCTACCAAATTTTATCGTGATATCTTCAACGACTACCAAATTACAGCTTGCAAAACTTTTAAATTACCTTCTTTTAAAAGTGGGCGGTGCCACGCCCATTGTCCAAAATTCTTCTAATTTTCTATTTTGCGTCATAAGGTCAACACACCTACCAAGTTTCATCGCTTTATCCGTCTTTGGCAATGAATTATCGCACTTTTTCGGTTTTTCGAAATTTTCGATATCGAAAAAGTGGGCGTGGTTGTAGTCCGATTTCGTTCATTTTAAACAGCGATATGAGATGAGCGCCTGGGAACCTACGTACCAAATTTCATTAAGATACCTCAAAATTTACTCAAGTTATCGTGTTTACAGACGGACGGACAGGGGGACGGACGGACAGACGGACGGACGGACATGGCTAAATGAATTTCTTTTTTCACCCATATCATTTTGATATATAGAAGTCTATATCTATCTCGATTAGTTTATGCCGTTACGGATTACCGTTATGCGAACAAAGTTAATATACTCTGTGAGCTCTGCTCAGCTGAGTATAAAAAATATCGATTTCGCAATTATTATAAAGACCGCCTCTAAATATAAATAGTCACTAAAGCTTTTCATGATCGGGTGGGTAGTAGTAAAGTTATTCACGAAAATAAAGCCCTCTCGTTTGGCCAGCCGCTACAATCTATCGTAGGGTTAATTCTGCACTAAAAGCTTAGGGTACAGCTCAGCGTGCATGGTGTGTTTTATTGGCATACCAAACGGCTCACGGAACGGGCTAGTCGCAAAAACAAAGTTCTCAGTAGCTCAGCCGTTGGCGGCTCAAGGCTGGCGCTACAGCTTAATGTCCAAAGCCTAAAAATGCCACTAACTAGCAAGCGATCGAATCTCTAATTTACTGCAACAGGTTGACCAACAACAAAAATTCTTTTGTTTGAAAGTAATTCGACTTGGAGCGCCACCAGCGCTTGGATACTAAAAGAAGGTTGCGGCTATTGCTTCGCAATCCTCTTGTGCATGTCAATGACGGTATACACATGCAACTCCTGGCATTCTTCTAATCTGTAAAATAGTTGGAGCCATTGATGATAATCATATCATCATTTTATTTATTTATTAGTCTACAATTTAAAATTTATACAGACCAAAATGTTCAATTTACTTAAAATATGTAGTATATGCGATATAAATAACATATTTATTATATAAATTTATTAGAAGGATAGATTGTTGTGCATCAATTCTTATACGTATGCCCAAGCAGGCAGCCGCCGTGAGGATCTCTGAAGGACGATAATTGCTCAGAAAGGAGCTGTGTGCCCATTAGGGAGCCGACGTGAAGCGCTCATAAAGGAGCCAACGCGAAATGCTCATGAGGGAGCTGTTTGCCTAGTAGGGGGCTCTCGTGATGTGTAATGTATGTTGTAGATGACGCAGTGACCAGTACGTTTTTGTAATATATATATGAGGCATATGATCTTATCAAACTTTTATGTGCTTTGATTTGCCTGTGCCTGCATTTTCTAATTTAGGTTAACTAGTATACTTTTCTTTATTAAGAAAGGCGAGTCTGAAATATCGAAATTGATGTAGTGGTTGTTGAAATCCAGACACAAACAACGAAAAGCTTCGTGCATTTCAAAATTAGATCTGCATGCACTGAGGAAGAGTGTTTGCAAATGTCTTGATGGTCTCATAGGGACATTAGTCTTTATCCCACTAAGTAAAAATGGGCTATTCACAATCCCTCCCAATAATTTCACCTTGAACAATACAAGAACTAACAATCCTTTTATGGGCAATCTTTTTCCAGTCCCTTTATTGTTTTATTGAAAGTAATTATTTACGTGCAATTAAAAACCATTTTTGAATGATGACAAAGAAGTATAACTTCTAACGAGCATACATAAGTACACGAGCCTATTTTTTTATTTGGTGCGATGTAAACTCAATTTCTATATTCCTATAGATGCCGTCTTAAGCTCATTAAATTTGACGTATATGTTAAAGATGAACAGCCGTTTAAATCGGATTAAATTAACGTCCTATTAACACGTAATACAAGATCTTGATTACGTCAACTCACTAAGTTAAATTTTAATGCACTGCCCGCATCTATGGTTTTGTGACAAGAGAAAACAATAGAACTAATTAGCAGTTTGAAAACAGATGGAACTAATTAAGTAGACCCTTTGTACTTTTCTCTATTTGTTCCTGAAAAATACAGTCACGTGTGATACATGTGATATGTGTAGACATAATCGTTCTCAATATAATATACCAACTCAACTGTGCAAATACTTACAGTGATGGAAAAAAGAATAGGGACAATTTACTGCCAAATACTAAATGAATTATTTCGGCAGAACTTCAATATCTTCCTTGGAATAGCGCAGCCAATAAAAATAACATTTAAAGGTTGTTGCAATAAATTACATTTTGTGACCCAATAACCGATATTACTATTTTAATTTATTTTATATTTTATATTTTTTTGTTTTTTAGGCATATCGCGTATGCAGGTCTATTGCTCGTGGGCAAAAAATATGATTGTGTGGATTTGATTTTGTACAGCACTTTTTAAAAATTTTGCACACTCTAGTGTGGATATTAACACGTCCATCTATATATTTCCTTTTGCAACTATTTTCACAGGGATTTTTAAGGGCATAATTTTTGTTTTTGTTTTTTAATAAATTAAGGTTTATGAAATTTTCACAGGTGAGTATAATTTTCTGCAGGGGGAGGGGGGGGGGGTTAATTTTCTTCACAAATACTAATCGTAATTTTTTTACACTTACTTAAAACCAAACAATGGGATTGGAAAATAAAAACGAATCTCTACCCGCTGCTGGACCCGACTCCAGTCTTCACACTTTCATTTTCGAAAGTAATAGAATGGAGGATTCTTACTCTAAATGGTCAGGAAACAGGTGACCAAACATAATTACTACTTAAGGTAAAAACCCAAGAGTACTAGTAAATTCCTATAAAACATATCCGTTTCCCCATTCCACGAGGTGTCTACAGCCTCGAGAGAGCAGAAATATCAAAAATGCTTTGAAAGTTATGAAAGTTGCATGTCGCAAATTATCGATGCCATGCAACTGTTGAGACCTACTAATACACCTCACCGAAAACATTCCACGGTAGTTATGAAGACTTGTCAGCATTTAGAGATATGTTTACGGCGATCTATGGTAACCATCCCCGATTAACGCATTCCAAAAACTTTATCACCTGCAACAAAAGAAAAGAGGTTAAGCAGGCCAACTTATGATACAACACCTCCTAACGGACGACAGCTTCCAGCTATCATGGGATGCCCTCAGAGCTCGGTACGAAAAACGATGAATATTGATGAATAACCAGCTGTACACCCTCTTTAGTCTTCAGCAATTATACTCTGAAAATGGTGAGAAGATTTAAAAGCGCCAAACCAATGAAATAACCAAAACCAAAATAATTTACTATTTGGTGAGTGCCATCCGAAGCACGTTGAATAATTGATTCTTTACTGATTTCTTTCTTCTGTTTATACATATTTCACATCAACAGAATTTATTTTGTACAGTACACAGTTACTACAAAATTGCATACATATGTACATATGTGCGTGTCGTAACTTATTGGCTTAGGTAATCAAATTTGCTTAGCTCAACATAAGAAAAATTTTGGTTACGGATTGACTGTGCCTGCTTTTTAGCCGTTTCAAATATTTATAAGCGTAAACCAATGAATTTTATAACATACTACACCACAATAAATAATTGCTTATGTACCCTGGTAACACCAACCTCTGGGACCCCATCCTTGTGTATACATGCTCGTCGAAACTGCCCACTGAAACTCCCTCTTTATCAGAAACAACCTCTAAGTTCTACTCAAAACTCTACATTTTTAAACAGAAACAAAACAAACAACTTCCATGAAGAACCCTATCAAATCTCATGTAAGCTGTGTAACTCGAATCACGTAATGAAATTTTGCGTAAAATAAAGAAAATATACATGTATATAAAAATATTGTTTTCCATATCCCCATTCCCAGCGTGATTGTCAGCTCAAGATTTCATGTGCTTACTGCCAAAGAAGACATCACTCCCTCTTACAACGAAATCAAAAACATTGTCTGCGACGGCCTCTAGACCCCAGATAGCCCTAGCCCAAGCCTCAACTCAGCACCATAGAGACGAAGGAAAACCATCTACGTTAAGGCAAGCAGCGAATAAAACAGCGACGCAAAAACCTCAGGATCTCCCCACACAGTGCCGGCAGCTGCTAAACAACATTATTCCCAACGGCAATAGTCCCTATACATTATCATAAAATTCGTGCACTCATTGACCAATGCTCGCAAAAACGTTTTGGCGTCCCCAATCCAACAACTTGCGAGGTCACACTTTGCTTCTCTGATTTAAGCAAAAGGATTTGTGCCAATGCTATTTTACACTATCAATTGACTCCCAACAAATAAAGTCTCCAAAGTCAGCTCAACCCTTCTTAAATCGAAATGGTTATCGCGATTTAACCCCAAGAAACCCTTATGGCTCAGATTCCTCTCTAGCGAGCACAATATACAGTCCACTCTCGATTCTATGACCCAAATTATAGAAGCTCTAAAATGACCAGGCTTTCTTCTAAGAAAAATAACCGCAAATCAAACAAAAAGACTCGAATCAATACAGAGTCTGATATCCTAGATACAGGATTTCTCAAATTCCATGACACTACTAAAACTTTAGGAATAAGATGGAACGCATTAATTGACTCGTTTTCGTACTCATACGACCCAATTCCTGGCTTTAAGTCAAATAAAAGTCGGCAAATACTCTCAGCCGTAGCAAAACTTTTTTGACCCGGCAGAACGGCTATCACCAATAATGATATTAGCCAAAATCCTTCTCCAACAGTTCTTGTTAAAAACAATCGACTGAGATGAAGAAGCCAAATCGGAATCCTTTTACAAGTGGAACATCTTCCGCGAAGCTCAATCTCAATTGAAAATGCCACCACACGACTGACACAAGGGTCGGACACCTCCATTGTGTGCATTGTGGCTAGAAATCCCCACGTCAGCAACGCATCTTGCTAGCCACGTACCCCCGTACCCGCCGATTTAGGAGCTTCAGGATGCAAACAACAATATTTACTTGACTTACACTAAGGACGTTTTATCCGTCACATTCAAAACCACCCCGATTCCCAATTCGATAGCCCTCACTCACGGGTACGACGCTAAAATTAAACTCATAATATTAGTGCAACGCCATCATTTCTCAGCAGAAATTACTCAGTTAGAAGAATCAAACCCTAACAGCAAGAAAAGCTTCCTGCTGACCCTAAATCCCATGTCGGGGCCATTTCGGGGCTCTTTTGGGATCATTTGGGGTATCTTCCGGCATCATTTATGGATGGTTTTTGAAATCCGTCTAGGATCCCGTCGGGGTAATTTCGGAACTTTTTCTCTACTAATACGGGATCATTTGAGGACCCTTTCGCCATCATTTCTTGATGGTTTTCGGGATCCGTCCTGGATCCCGTCAGGGTCATTTCGGTACTATTAGGGGATCATTTAAGAACCTCTCCGGCATCATTTCTGGATAGTTTTCGGGATCCGTCTGGGATCCCGTCGGGGTCATTTCGGGACTACTTCGGGATCATCTGGGGTACCTACCGGCGTCATTTCTGGATAGTTTTCGGGATTCGTCCGGGATTCGGACGTGGTAATTTCGGGACTGTTTCGGGATCAATTGGGGTACCTACCGGCATCATTTCTGGATGGTTTTCTGTATCCGTCCGGGATCCCGTGGGGGTTATTTCGGTACTATTATAGGATCATTTAAGGACCTCTCCGGCATCATTTCTGGATAGTTTTCGGGATCCCGTCGCGGTCATTTCGGGACTATTTCGAGATCATTTGGGGTATCCGCTCAGGACCTCGTCGGGGTCATTTCGGGACTTTTTTGTGGCTAATACGGGATTATTTGGGGAGCATTTCGGCATCTTTTCTGGATGGTTTCCGGGATCCGTACGGGATCCCGTCAGAGTAATTTCGAGACTTTTTCGGGATCATTTAAGGATGGTTTTCAGGATTCGTCCAGGATCCCGTCAGAGGGTAATTTCTGGACTTTTCCGATACAATTTCGGGATCATTTTGGCACCCTTCCAAGATCATTCCTGGATGGATTTCAGGATCTGTCCGGGATCCCGTCAGGGTCATTTAGGGATCCGTTAATACGGGATCATTTGGGGACCCTTCCGGCATCACTTCTGGATGTATTTCGGGATCTGTACGGGAACCTATCAGGGTAAATTCGGGACTATTTCGGGATCATTTGGGGACCCTTTAAGGGTCATTTCATGACTTTTTCTGTATTATTTCGGGATCATTTTGGGACCCTTCCGAGGCCATTTCTGGATCCTTGCGGGATGCCGTAGGAGTCATTTCGAGATTTTTTTGTTACTTTTTCGGGATAGTTATGGGACCCTTCCAGGATAATTTCTGGATCCGTGCGGGATCCCATCGGGGTCATTTCCGGACTGTTTCTGGCTCATTTTGGGACCCTTCGGAATCATTTCTGTATGGTTTTCGCGATCCGTCGTGGATCTCCTCGGGGTCATTTCGGAACTTCTTCTGGACTATGTCGGGATAATTTGGGAACCCTTCCTGGATATTTTCTGGATGGTTTTCGAGATCCGTCCGGGAGTCCGTCAGAGTAATTTCGGAAATTTTTCGGGACTATTTCGGGATCATTTTGGAACACCTTCAGCGATCATTTCTGTGTGGTTCTCTGGATACGTCTAGAATCGTGTCGCTGTCATTTCGGGGTTTTTGGGACTATTCCGGGAAATTTTGGAGACCCTTCCGGCGCATTTCTGGATGGTTTTCGGGATCCGTCCGCGATAACGTGGGGGTAATTTCGTAGCTTTTTCTGGATAATTTCGGGATCATTTGGGATCCTATCAGGTTATCAGCTCATTTAGTTCTTTTTTTACTCAATTACAAAAATAAAATGCATTAGACAGAAAACAAAATTTGAAACAGATAACTTGATATGTGAATAGCCCATATATTTAAATTTATCCTTGCGGACGGGGCCGCGGGTAAAGGCTAGTATACAATAATTATAATTAATAAAGTTTATACTTATTTACTATTAAAACTAAATTTGTGGCGCGTTTTTGTTTCTAAAATTAAGTGCCGATATTTGCCCTTATATATTTTCTTAGTGCTCCATACCACATTAACGTGCAATTTTATAGGGCTGTATAAGAAGCCTCAGCAAAAAAGCGTTTACCATTTATAATGCAAACATATCAATAAACACGTTTTGTGCCTATTATTTTTTCCAAGCCAAACTTCCACTGGTTCACTTTTTCGCAAAAGAATAACCTTAAAATGCTATTTTTATAGGATGCACTATTCCAAAGAGATATTGGAGTGCTGCTTATATAATTCATTTAGTATTTGGCACTAAGTTGTCCCTATTATTTTTTCCATCATTGTATATAAATAAACAATTAAATAAATAAATGCAAGGCCCGATAACCTCCGAAGAGGTTTGAGACGGTGCTTCTGCTTCAATTTGCGTAGTGCTCCTTTAAATTTTTTTTTTTTAAATTGGCGGGACTGGGCCGACATATTTTATGCCGACTCTGAGCGGCACCTGTGTTTTCACTGAGAAACTTTTCATGGCAGAAATACACCTGGGGTGTTTGACGAATCACTTCCGAGACCCCGCTTAGAAAAACTTTTTTTTCTAAATTTGTGATGTTGCTTTGCAGGTGAGTTGAACCCAGGACCTCGGTGTGATAAGCGGAGCACCCTACCACCACACCACGGCGGCCGCCAATTGCCATATATGTACGTCATACTTCTAAGTTGCTAATACAGTCTGGGTAAACACACAAATGTCAGGCTGCCGATGTATTGCTGTGTTAATGTTTTTGTTTTTGTATTCAAGAATCGAATGTACCCAAGTTAAACTTTTTTCTTCTCACACTTATGCTGCCACAATCACAAAAATTTAGTAGGCACTCTTTTTTCCAACTCAAAACTGATTTTTATTTTCACAACAAAATTTTGTATAAATAGCGCCCACAAATTTCAAATTCCTTCATTTCAAGCTTAAAAATCGACACAAAATTTTAAATTAAAATGTGTTTACGCAATTCTTTCGTGATCCTGCTTGTCTTCCTTAGCTACGTTTTTGCTAATACGAACTCGAAATATCGCGTTATAGGTGGCAGTAATTGGGATATAAGGAATAGCCCCTATGTGGTGGCAATATTTATTAATGTAAATAATATTGCCTGTTATCGCTGTGTTGGTACTTTAATTACTTGGAGCAAGGTGCTTACATCTGAAAATTGCTTGAAAACTTTTGACCCTCCTCGCATCACTGTTAAAGCTAGTATAGCCAATTTACAGACAAAAGGAGTTGAACGCTTTGCGGAGCGTATAATTTATTCATCTGATTGGATTGGGATAATGGAAACAATGGATTTAGCTGTGATTGTATTGACTAAAAAGTACCGGTCGAGTTCAACAATAAACACAATACCTTTATGTGAAACTGATTTAAACCAAGGCGTAAAATTACGGGTTTTTGGATGGGGTTCGAAAGATCCAAAGATTGAGCAACCTTGGCCTGTACTCCAATCTGCTGAGTTTGAAGTAGTCTCAATCAACGAATGTGCGGCTTGTTATGGAGCTAATTATGCGGCGGTAGGGAAACGTTTCCCAACAACACTAATTTGTTTAAGAGATAAGGCACAGGCAAGTGATGTGTGTTCGGGAGATGCTGGTGCACCGGCCGTTTGGAATGGCAAACTTTGTGCGGTTTTGTCAGGTGGGGTAGAATGTTTGAACCCAAATTATCCGACTTTGTATACAAGTTTACGTAATGATAATGTTAAAGATTTTATAGAATATGCGAAAAGAGCTTAATTGCAAGGTGTTTTTTTTTTTAAATCGATTGCTGAGTTCACCTAACTCGGCTGAACGCCCCATTTCAGAACTTTTTTTCATAAACATCCTACCTTACGTCAAAACATTCAATTTATGCTAAGATAGAGTGTTTTCGGAACGCCAGCTGAGATATGGTGATATTTCAATAAGCTGCCCATTTGGACAAATTTCCAAATGGCAATATTTCTTTTTGTGTTATTTACAAATAAATAATAAAAAACGTAATTGTGATTTAAAAAAAAAAAAATGTTGGTTGTATTCATTTAAAATGTGACGCATGCAAAGCCTTAGGTTGTGAGATCAAAATTTAAACATAGCTGTAAAGTTCCCTCGTTTATGAATATAACATGAGACAAAAAGAAACTAAGAACTAATAAGTGAGGCAGACTGAAAGAAATGGTGCTAGTAAAATCAACAAATCGGTTCTGTTGTTCTTGACTTAACGGAGATTCGGTGAAATTGATCGAATTATGGTTAATTCGACCGAGTTCTTTGTCAAGCGAACAAATTAGTTTAGTCATTTCAACAGAACAGAAATTGTCGCTCTTAAGTTAACAAAAGTCTGTAAAAATGACAGATTCCTAATCAATCTAACTGATTTTTTGTTAACCCAAATGATGTCACTGGTCATTTCAACAGCGATCAACAGTCAATACAAGACAAAATTTCAAAAAGAATTTTGCGCTCGCTGCGCTCTCTACTTTGCACTTATGATGATGGTACCATTTGTTAAAAAAAAAAAACACCAAAATAAGAAAACCACCAAATCGCAAAAACACACAAAATGGGAAAACAACAAAAAACTAGTTTTTCAGTTATCAATGCAAAACGCAAAAACCCTTTTTTGAATTTACTATGCAAAGAATTATGAGATACCGGGACACCTATTTATCGGGTACAATTTTGCAACTTCTCCTCCAAGCGAAATGCAAAATTGCTGCCTCTTCTTGCAATAGTTTTGTTTAAACGAACAGGAATTTTCCACAGTTAGTAACATTTTGTTCAAGTTTTTACGAATTAATAAGATAATAAAAACATCCTTTTTTTAATGTTGATGTTTCCGACAACATAAAAGTTTGAGTTGTTTTGGAATCGTTTCAACTTAAAGTGTTACGAAAATTAAACTTTCCGAATTACATGTAAAGTTACTCCACACTTCTTTACTTTTCAGTAACTTACAAGTTCTCTATTTAAAATGTTATGTCAAACATTTATACTACAAGTTTTGTTCGAAACAATCAAGTGTTGCAATTACACGCGAGAGAAGAAATTGAGTATGAGCTGAGCTGCAACTGAAAGAATTGAGAATCAGTTTTGTGACTACTATTTTCATTTCTATTTGCAAAGCGAAATTCAAAACTATAAATTAAATAAATTATAAAATATAATAATTTTTTGAACCTAGATAAAGTGAGTTCAGACAAGTACGTGGACTAAGTTTAGTAAAGATGTATCAATTTTTGCTCAAGTTACCATGTTAACGGCAGAGCGGAAGGACAGACGGTCGACTGTGTATAAAAATTGGGCGTGCCTTCAACCGATTTTGCCCATTTTCACAGAAAACAGTTATCGTCATAGAATCTATGTCCCTACTAAATTTCACAAGGATTGGTAAATTTTTGTTCGACTTATGGCATTAAAAGTATTCTAGACGAATTAAATGAAAAAGGGCGGAGTTACGCCCATTTTGAAATTTTCTTTTATTTTTGTATTTTGTTGCACCATATCATTACTGGAGTTGAATGTTGACATAATTTACTTATATACTGTAAAGATATTAAATTTTTTGTTAAAATTTGACTTAAAATTTTTTTTTTTTTTAAAGTGGGCGTGTTCGTCATCCGATTTCGCTTAATTTTTATTTAGCGCACATATAGTAATAGGAGTAACGTACCTACCAAATTTCATCATGATATCTTCAACGACTGTCAAATTACAGCTTGCAAAACTTTTAAATTACCTTCTTTTAAAAGTGGGCGGTGCCACGCCCATTTTCCAAAATTTTACTAATTTTATATTTTGCGTCATAAGGTCAACGCACCTACCAAGTTTCATCGCTTTATCCGTCTTTGGTAATGAATTATCGCACTATTTTGATTTTTCGAAATTTTCGATATCGAAAAAGTGGGCGTGGTTGTAGTCCGATTTCGTTCATTTTAAATAGCGATCTGAGATGAGCGCCCACGAACCTACATACCAAATTTCATCAAGATATCTCAAAATTTACTCAAGTTATCGTGTTTAAGGACGGACGGACAGACGGACGGGCATGGCTAGATGAATTTCTTTTTTCGCCCAGATCATTTTGATATGTAGAAGTCTATATCTATCTCGATTAGTTTATGCCGTTACGGATTACCGTTGCGCGAACAAAATTAATACACTCTGTGAGCTCTGCTCAGCTGAGTATAAAAATTTTAAGAAAACTGCGGAAGTATTTGAAAAGTTAGTGGCGACTTATAAAAATAAAAAAACCTGGCGAGGACCAGGCAGCATCCAGCCTCCCCAATATACAGAAGCTACTGGATGAATTGAATTTGATTATACTGGAAATCGATGGAGAAAGTACGGAGAAAGTTTTTTATCTAGACAAACCAATGAAGGACAAACGATCCCTTCCAAATTCAAAATCGATCAGATCGACATCAGTCACCCTAAAGAAGCTTTGACTGTTAAAGCCAAAGCATTTATTTCAAAATATCTGGGCGCACACCTCGTGCAAGAACCTTACGTATTTAAGGGGAGGGTTACATGTATGGCGACCACCGTGGTGTGATGGTAGCGTGCTCCGCCTATCACACCGTATGCCCTGGGTTCAACTCCCGGGCAAAGCAACATCAAAATTTTAGAAATAAGATTTTTCAATTAGAAGAAAATTTTTCTAAGAGGGGTCGCCCCTCGGCAGTGTCTGGCAAGCGCTCCGATTGTATTTCTGCCATGAAAAGCTCTCAGTGAAAACTCATCTGCCTTGCAGATGCCGTTCGGAATCGGCATAAAACATGTAGGTCCCGTCCGGCCAATTTGTAGGGAAAAGTCAAGAGGAGCACGACGCAAATTGGAAGAGAAGCTCGGCCTTAGATCTCTTCGGAGGTTATCGCGCCTTACATTTATTTTTTTTTTTATTTACATGTATATAATAAGGAAGGAAATAAGATAGTTTGGGCATGACAGACATGAAGCTTGAGTGGTGCTCAAAAATCCTATTAATATTTTGGGCCTTATTCATCTTTATCTCGAGTTCTATTTTCACTCGAAAATATGCACAGTTTTTGTTGACCCTATCGCAGAGGGTGGTGAAACAATTATTCGTGTTCGAAAAAGATTTCACCTTATCGGCAACTCTTTGTTTGGGAAAATGCGAAATGAATAGCGGGGAAACCCAAATTTATTCACTTATGTTTTACAGGCGAACAAGAAAAAAACAAAATGTAAGTAATTTTTTGTTTTTAAATTTGATATTCTTATAGTTTTATGTACTTTTATTATTAGGAGTAAATCAATAAATAATGCACAATCGGAAATTCTGCTTGACAAGATGATCGGGAAAAAGTACCGGACTTCTGGAAGCAGCTTACTTTATGTTCAAATAGCCTCGGTCCACCTGTTAAGAGTGAAGCTGAATGGGAAAGTTTAATTCCTTTATTTCTAAATATGTAAATTCTATTTTTTATGACAACGTATCTTTTTCTAGGTATGGAATGATCAAAAAA
Organism: Eurosta solidaginis; assembly: GCF_040869045.1. Classification (NCBI taxonomy): domain Eukaryota; kingdom Metazoa; phylum Arthropoda; class Insecta; order Diptera; family Tephritidae; genus Eurosta; species Eurosta solidaginis. The sequence continues at coordinate 200,333,320 of NC_090323.1, read as the reverse complement.
GATATGTACGAAAGAAGGTACCTAAAAATGCAATTTATGCGAAGGGGACAGGAGGCGGGCCCAACATCCTACAACTCCTAGTATTCCGAACTTTGTATAAAAATCGTGTGCAGTTTGACGTTGCTATTTAAAAGTCGGCCAAGTTATCAATTGTGGACAAAGCAACGGTTTCAAAATGTTCGGCACCTCTGAAAGTACCTCACTGAAACAAAATTGGCTAAGACCCACCTCATGGTCCTTTCCAACGCCTTTTTGATGTCCTCCCTCTGCGAAAAAACGAAGACATGCGCTCAACTTTACAATTGTTGGAGCTCCAAATCTTTGCTTCAATGGTGGCAATGGTGTTGGTGGTTTTTACTGATCGATTTGTGTGGCTGACTGGGGCAGGTAAAAGTCCGTAATTTTAATCGTTTGGCCTCCCTTGTTGGTTTGTTGTTCTGGTGCGTTAATTGTTTTGTGTTTATTTGTTGTTGTGTGTTTGTCTGTTGTACCTGTGTGATTACTTTGTTTCTTGTAAACAAGTTTTACAAGCTGGAATATTGTGTCAGAAATTGTGTTTATCTGTTCGTTTATTATTCTACCGTCGAATGTTTCCTGTTTGTAGATGAAGAACGCTAACTGTTTGCTGGGGAACATTTATTTTCGACCATGTGATTCGCGAAGTTAGACTCTGGTATAATGTTTGGATTCCGTGTTTTTTTTTTTTTTTTGTAATCTCTAATGTGCTCTATGAACCACGTTTTTATTTGCCTGTCCTATGTAACTATGTTGGCATCCGCAGGTAAGGTTGTATACGCCGTGGCTGCTAAACGGATCCTCTGAGTTAGTGTTAGTTCTTAGTTTCCGCCCTAGATTGTTCGAAGTTTTGAACACTGTGTTAATGTTTTATTTTTTAAAGAAGTTTGCAATTTATATATTGCTTTTCCAGCATATGTCATAGTCGTCCATGTTTTATTATTTTCCCTTTCATTATTAGTGCTTTTTTATATCCGTTGTTTGCAGCAATGTTATATATGACTTCAAGCTCTCTCTTATTTGCCTCCTGTGCAAGAGGTGTTCTTTCAAGTCTATATACCAAATGTCTTAATGCTGCACTTTTATGCTGTTGGGGGAGATTTCAGGTATTATCTTATAACTTTAAACGAGCAATTCTTGTTTGTTTGTATAGCCCAACGATCTCGGGAACGGCTCAACCGATTTAAATGAAATTAGGCACAGAGATAATGTATGACCTTCTAAGACTTTCTACCTAGGTGTTGCCACTCAGAATGTTACATGAGATATGACGGTATGGGTATCAAACGAAAGGTATGTCACTCCGAATTACAATAGGGACATTTTTGATTAGGGTTGCCACCTATTTAAAATTCAAAAAAAATTGCATGAGATATTCCGATATGGGTATCAAACAAAAGGTATTTCACTCCGCATTACAATAGGAACATTTTTGAGTAGGGTTGCCATTTAGGGTTGCCACCTATTCACAATTAAAAACAAATTGCATGAGATATACCAATATGGGTACCAAACGAAAGGTATTTCACTCCGCATTACAATAGGGTCATTTTTGAGTAGGGTTGCCAATTAGGGTTGCCACCTATTGGAAATAAAAAAAATTGCATGAGATATACCGATATGTGTATAAAACGAAAGGTATTTCACTCCGCATTACAATAGGGAAATTTTTGAGTAAGGTTGCCATTTAGGGTTGCCACCTATTCGAAATAAAAAAAAATTGCATTAGATATGCCGATATGGGTACCAAGCGAAAGGTATTTCTTGCCGCCTATTCAAAATAAAAAAAAATTGCATGAGATATGCCGATATGGGTATCAAACGAAAGGTATTTCACTCCGCACTACAATAGGGACATTTTTGAGTAGGGTTGCAATTTAGGGTTGCCACCTATTCGAAATTAAAAAGAAAATTGCATGAGATATGCCGATATGTGTATCATAGGAAAGGTATTTCACTCCGCATTACAATAGGGACATTTTTGAGTAGGGTTGCCATTTAGGGTTGCCACTTTTTCGAAATTAAAAAAAATTGCATGAGATATGCTGATATGGGTATCAAACGAAAGTTATTTCACTCCGCATTACAATAGGGACATTTTTGAGTAGGGTTGCCATTTAAGGTTGGGATAGTTAGACGAAATAGTACTCTAATTACTCGTATTCTATTAAAGCTTTAAAGGAGAACATTAAAGTTAAAAAAAAAATTGCATGAGATATGCCGATATGGGTATCAAACGAAAGGTATTTCACTCCGCACTACAATAGGGTCATTTTTGAGTAGAGGTGCCATTTAGGGTTGCCACCTATTCGAAATTAAAAAAAATTGCATGAGATATGCCGATATGGGTATCAAACGAAAGGTATTTCACTCCGCATTACAATAGGGACATTTTTGAGTAGGGTTGCCATTTAGTGTTGCCACCTATTCGAAATTAAAAAAAATTGCATGAGATATGCTGATATGGGTATCAAACGAAAGTTATTTCACTCCGCATTACAATAGGGACATTTTTGAGTAGGGTTGCCATTTAGGGTTGGGATAGTTAGACGAAATAGTACTCTAATTACTCGTATTCTATTAAAGCTTTAAAGGAAAACATTAAAGTTAAAAATATTCGTAAAAAAATCTTACACATACTTAGTTTTCTTAATTTCACACACGCTAATAAAGTTGAAATGATATATCAAGGCACCGTGTCAAATTCTAGCAAAATATATTTAAATGCATATTTTTGCCAAATATGAAATGAATAATTGCAATTTCTCACATATTACTATTAGAAAGATTTCTGACCATAGCAAAAATATACATGGCAATTTGCTACCGTTGAACACTAGAGGCATATGTTCAATTTGAAAACGACATATAACCATTTAATTACTTACCAACAGATGACACTTAGGGAAACAAGTTGACATTTAATTAAACTAACTGATAGTCGCCATTCGAGAAATTTACAAGTTTTTGGAATGTAATATAATTGTGAGACTTTCATAGTGTATAACTAAAAAATGTTTGAAATTAATAATTGGGCGAATGAAGATACTCGACCTAAATAACATAGTTCTCGATTTTACTAATTGTCATAACAATCCCTTATACTATAGGCTGGAATTACCCATTTCAAATTTTTCATTCCAGTTCATTTTGCGGTTAGTGTTTGATATGGTTTTAAAATCTATTTTTAAGGAAATCAACACTGGTAAGTAAAAATATATAATGTATGTACATAAAAAAAAGTAGAGTTTTATTAATGATGACATGTAGAACAAAGTATGTTATGCGGCATACTCCAAGATTGCCGAGCAAAGCTCGGTCACCCAGGTACTATTTGTATATTCGTATATGTATTTGTATGTTTGTATAGCCGAACGATATCGGGAACGGCTCAACCGATTTAAATGAAATTTGGCACATAGATAACGTATCACATTCTAAGACTTTCTACCTAGGTGCTGCCACTCACAATGTTTCACAAGGTTGCCACCTATTCGGAATTAAAAAAAATTGTATGAGATATGCCGATATGGGTATCAAACGAAAGGTATTTCACTCCGCATTACAATAGGGACATTTTTGAGTTCAGTTCCGATTTAGGGTTGCCACCTATTCGAAATTAAAAAAAATTGTATGAGATATGCCGATATGGGTATCAAACGAAAGGTATTTCAATCCGAATTACAATAGGGAAATTTTTGACTGGGGTTGCCATTTAGGGGTGCCACCTATTCGAAATTAAAAAAAAATTCATGAGATATGCCGATATGGGTATCAAACGAAAGGTATTTCACTCCGAATAACAATAGTGTAATTTTTGAGTAGCGTTGCCACCTATTTGAAATTAAAAAAAATTACATGAGATATGCCGATTGGGTATCACATAAAAGCTACTTCACTCCGCATTACAATAGGGTCATTTTTGAGTAGGGTTGCCATTTAGGGTTGGGGTAGTTAGACGAAGTAGTACTGTACTTACTCATATTCTATTAAAGGTCTAAAGGAGAGCATTAAAGTTTAAAATCTTCGTAAACAAATCTTACACATGATTTGACTTAATTTTCTTAGTTATTTAATATGAATTTGGAGCTTTTAGGCCGATTTAATTAAATAAAACAAGTTTATTTTTTTATTTCCGACGCGTTTCGACACATTTTCGTGTCTTCCTCAGGGAATCTATTTATTAAATACGAAAAACATATATGTTACAAATACAATAATTGGTATTAATGTTCAATATTAAATCACTTACATTGTTTAAACCAGTGGTTTTTCTCACATTTCTTTTAAAATATAAGTATGCGTATTAATAACAAACATATAAGAATAATAATTACTACATTAAAATATCGTCTATTAACATTAAAAACAATATTGCACTTGTCACCTCCAGACATTGTTTGTTATTGACGTCGCATAGGCACAATTAATATTACCAACGTCCTCTTTAAAGTTAAACGTTGTTGGTAGTTTTTGTTGTTTGCGCAGTCCCTCTAGTGTCATCCTTCTACGCGTTCTGTTCTCCACATCCAGTATTGTTGCGTTGTCGAAATCAGCTGTGTGTTTCTTTTCCGTAAGGTGTTGGGCCAGTGCTGTGATGCTTTTGTTGTTTTTTGCATCTAGTTTTTGTTCCTTTATTCTTGTTCCTAGTGATATTTTTGTTGTGCCGATATAAACTTTGTTACATTTCTCTCCTTCGTTACCATGACATCGAATTTCGTAAACTACGTTATGTAGTTGCTCCTTTTCAATTTTACCCTTTGTTTTTGTATATATGCTTTTTAATGTATGATGCTATGGATTTTGTGTACCAGTTAGTTGTTAGTTTGTTATTGGATTTGTATATTTCTATGTCCAGGAACGACAATTTGTTGCCCATTTCTTTTTCTATTGTAAATTGTATCTCTCTGTGTTGTCTATTGAATGTTCTTAGAATTTCGTCTACGTCTTTGACCTTAACTACGGCGAATATATCATCTACATTTTTGGTTATGTATTTTAATATATGTCGGCAGATTTTAGCTCAGCGATGCTGTCGTCAATAATTTTGTCAAGGACAATGTCTGCAATGGATTTCCCATTGGCATTCCGTAAGTTTTCTGATAATAGGTTCCATTGTAAAGGAAGTAGTTATTCCCTCTCAGGCAAAATTCAAGTATTGTTAAAAAGTTTATTTTGTTGATGTTTGTAAAAGTCTTCAAGCTTGACCACTGCTTCATTATTGTGCTTATGGCAAATTGGATCGGTATGTTCGTGAAGGGGGAGACGACGTCCAAAGATATGCGAATTTCATCCTCTTCAATATTTAAATTTTTAATTTTTTCTTTTAGGCTTACGGAATTTTTAATATTCAGCGTTTCAGACACTACGTTTTTTAGAACTTTCCCTACAAATTTGGATAGTTTGGAGCAAGGTACATTGATTGGTGACGAGATAGGTCTAAGTGGTGCGTTAATTTTGTGAACTTTTGGCAAGCCATAAAGTCTGGGAGCCGTAGCTGCTGTGCACATCAGATAGTTTTTTTCTTTCAAGGTTATGTTGTTGTTTTTGTAGAGAAAGTTTACAATGTTGTTGTTTTTGCGCACTAGATATTGGGTGGGATCATTTGTGATTGTTTTATATGTGGTTTTATCGTTTAACAGGTCTTGCATTTTCTTCTCGTAATCTTCTTTATACATCACCACTGTTTTGTTGCCTTTGTCTGCATTTGTGATAATTATCTTATATTTATGTTGACTAATAAATTTTTGTGTATTCTCGTAGATTTATCTTTTGCGCTGTTCTGAATTTTGTTCCTAAAGGTATTAACTTTCTTCGCGAATTTGCATCTAGCCATATCTTTCTCCCTATTGTCTGTTATTGTCTGTATATTTTGCTTAATATCAGCAATTAGATGTAGTGGTGAAAAAGTTTTCCTGGAAACTGGTAGAGCGAATTTGTTACCTAATGATAGTATCCATTTACACTCCGGGGAATAGTGATTTTCTTAATTTCACACACGCTAATAAAATTGAAATGCAATATCAAGGCACCGTGGCAAATTCTCTCAAAATATATTTAAATGCATATTTTTGGCAAAAATGAAATATATAATTGCAATTTCTAAATCAGAAAGATTTCTCACCAAAGCAAAAAGATATCTCACTATGGTAATGTGCTACCGTTGAACACTAGAGGCATATGTTCAATTTGAAACATCTAACCATTTAACTACCAACCAACAGATGGCGCTTAGGGAAGTAAGTTGACATTTAATTAAACCAACTGACAGTTGTTATAACTGATAGTTGTCATTCGTGAAACATAAAAGTTTTTGGAATGTAATAGAATTGTAAGATTTTCATAGTGTATAACTAAAAAAATGCTTGAAATTAATAATTCTTTTCAAGCAAATGAAATATTGGTAAGTAAAAATATATAATATGTATATGTACATATAAAAAAAGTAGAGTTTGATTAATGATGCAATGTAGAACAAAGTAGGTTATGCGGCATACTCGAAGATCATAGTTAAATCTTTTAGCCACTTTATCAATATTTATCGTGAGGTCTAGATAGTTTATTCCTCCATCTTTTTCGGTTTCCATTGTAAATTTTATATTTCCGTGCTGCTTGTTGATGTACTCCAGTACAAGCTCTTCGTTATTAGTAGTTAAAACGCATATTATGTCATCCAGGTATCTAGCATAAAATGGCACGCCTAATTTAGGCTTCAGTTCCTGTATGTACTTTTCTTCCAGATTTTGCATGAACACTTCAATAAGAATAACTGATGTGGGGCTTCCCATTCCAAACCTGTTTGTTTGTTTATATATTTTATTGTTGAATTGAAAATAGTTTTGACCTAAAGTGGTTCTTAGCGTATTTGTGATTTGCATATTTTTCACTTTGTTTTTTGTATTATGAGCTATTTTTGAGCTAACTATATCCAAAGTTTCCGATAGTGGTATTGATGGGTATAAATCTTTTATGTCAAAAGATACCAATTTGCTGTTCTTTGCGAGTTCTACGGTCTCAAGTTTCTCTATTAGTTCTGTTGTGTTAGCTATTGCATATTCGTTCCTTAGCTCCAGAGTATCTTTCAATATCGTTTTTAAATATTTGGACAGTTTGTAACATGGTGCCGATTTAAAGTTAATGATGGGCCTCATTGGCGTGTCCGGTTTGTGGATTTTTGGTAGCGCAATCAGTGGAGGAGCCGACGGGTTCATTTGGACCAATCAATGTGCCATGTTAGATTCTACTATATTTGTTGCATTTTTTATAGCGACTTTGATTTGTTTTTGGTACGCATCCGTGGGATCCTCTCCTATTCTACGACATTTCACTTCCTCTATGAGTTCTTCGGTTTTTGGCTATATATTGCTCATGTCCGATTAGCACAGTGGTGTTTCCTTTGTCCGCTTTCATTGCGACAATATTGTTTTTCCTTAGTTTGACGAATGACTTGTTCGGTGCAGCATATTTATACGGACTTGCATGGATTAAAGACCCCCATTTATTACCAAGATCAGAGAGGTAAGTTTGGATACCAACCTAGGCAAACATTATGCTGTCCTTTTCATATGGAATTGAAGTGTTTTCTATGCATGATGCAGTTGAATACAGCGAAGAGAAAATCGCAAGTGGAAAATGGAGAAAGCACGTCAACAACAACATTAGTCAAGAGTCAAGAAACAGAAATCGTATGCCGACGCATCATAGAGAAGTCCGTTGATGAAAACCTTAGACGCTGGAATGCATGTATAGCATGATGGTAGGGCCCGTTTGCTGTTGTATGCAGTGATGGCTTGGGCAACAATAGCAGCTCTGTAGACAGTGAGGTTGTTTTCCCCTAGTTGACATAAAGATAGGTTGTAAAATTTGAAAAAAAAAGGCTCAAAATAGAATTGAAGGGTGGAGTGCATAGTATCATACATACCCATAAGATTGACCACACAACGATAGTTCAAAAGTACCAGACAGTTGAGGCGGGTTTGTCAGTGAAGTAGTTAATCTGCAAGGCGGGTCTGCGACATTCAAGAATAGTGTACAGTGTAGGCGTACTATAGGGAGGCATCTTTCTAGTGTTCTTTAATACTGGATAGCTACAACGCGGAAGCGCTGAAGAGTTTTCATGTCAACAAAGAAAAACTTATAACAGCGAAAAGTAAGGGTGGTATAAACGCATTCAATTTCATTTATTCAAAATAAGTAACATTGCCATTTTCATTTTGTTCCATATCTCTGTGCATTCTCTTTTGATAATAATATTGGCGCTTCTGCTAAGTTATTTGTTATCTATCAGAAATTTAATTTCTGTAATGTGATCATTTTCATTTTTATATCAATATTTATAGAGTTTGGTAACAGGACGTAAGCACGAAAAAGAGCTTATCGTATTTAAGGTAACCGCCCAACAGTGGAGTATAATGAAGTATGTTTGAATAGATGGGGCCAACGAGTGGTATATTAGGACAGAACAGACATCATGAGGACCAAATCTGTATCCTTAGCTTATGGCCACACTGAAGGTTGTTTGTTGTGTAAGTATACTGCCAAATCTAGTAGACGTTTTTTGCGCCGGAAGTTATGTCCAGCAACTACAATCCACCTACAGAGAAAACTAAAAGTGTAGTGAAACAGCAGACAGCTTTATTTTTTAACGATATTCATGACAAAAAATGTTTGAGATATATAATGGGATGCATCTGGAAAGTTAGTATCTTTAAAGGAGAAAGACAAATGACGTATTCCAACACTTGGTTCACTAAGGAAGGAGAGTAGAAAAGACACTTGGCGACCTGCTTAGGCGCTATCAATAACATGACCGGGAGGAAAACATGTTTCTCACTAAACGAGATGATAATTTTGATAGTATGCGCAGATCTCACATAGTGCGTTTACGTACTCGAGGTAAAGCCAACAGAGGCCCCAAAAATGGGGAACTGGATGAAGCCCCCTTTTATGATAACCTAATATTGATTCAGTGAAAATGGCGAGCGTATTCCTCGAGGCCGCAACTTTGGGATTCAAAGGGTGGTGCAGCGCTACTCTTTCAAGGGGCTGCCAGCGCAATTTAAAGCTTCTCTAACAAAATTATCACCTACCTGTGGCGAATCCTGTTTATTTATTTGGCAAGGCTCTGGCGCCCGCAAGTTCGTCACAAAAAGGGGTGTTGGCTAACCTAGAAGGTTCATCGTGGTCATATAACAACTTTTGCGGTATGGTCGAGCTAGTACCTTAATAGTGCAATTTTCCAGAACGCATCAGGCAAAGAACCAACATCGATTAACTACCCACAACATTCGCGAAGTCACCTTATCTTACTGAAATAAGAAAAATCAATTTTTACTTGAGCGTTCATTTTGTGGTTGAAAAGATAAGCTCGCGCCCCTGTGCGGTGAAAAAGAAAAGCACGCAGAGGCTGAAAAAAGTTGTAAGGCCAAAAAGGTGCTCACGAAACAGACAGATGATTACTCCATTCTCCCCACACACCCGCTCACTGAGATTAGTATCCGAGCAGGCCGGAAACCGTGAGGAATGTCGCCTCGCCTCGGAAAAGAAAGGCGTTAGGAATAAGAAATAATTGTAAGCCCCAAAATAATAATAAGAAATCGATAGATTTTTCATTACAAATCGCTAAATTTTCGATAAAAATCAAAAATTTTTCGTGAACAAATTGATAACAGGTGCATAACAGATTGGTAACATTCCGACAACTTTTCGATAAGAAGTCGAAAATTTTTTGAAACTAAATCAACAAATTTTGGTTAAATTGATAACATTTCGATAAGTAAAATCGATAACTTTTCGAAAATATATCGATAACTTTTCGAAAACAAATCCAAAGCATTTTGATAACAAATCGATAACATTCTACTACACGGCAATTAAAAATTGGTAACACTCCGATAATAAAATTGATCACTTTTCGACCGTAAATCGATAAATAAAAATAAATGTAAGGCGCGATAACCTCCGAAGAGATCTAAGGCCGAGCTTCTCTTCCAATTTGCGTCGTGCTCCTCTTGATTTTTCCCTACAAATTGGCCGGACGGGACCTACATGTTTTATGCCGACTCCGAACGGTATCTGCAAGGCAGATGAGTTTTCACTGAGAGCTTTTCATGGCAGAAATACAATCGGAGCGCTTGCCAGACACTGCCGAGGGGCGACCCCGCTTAGAAAAATTTTCTTCTAATTGAAAAATCGTATTTCTAAAATTTTGATGTTGCTTTGCCCGGGAGTTGAACCCAGGGCATACGGTGTGATAGGCGGAGCACGCTACCATCACACCACGGTGGCCGCCGTAAATCGATAACTTTTCGATTAAAAGCTAATAAATAAATGTAGGCGCGATAACCTCCAAAGAGATTTTAGGCCGAGCTTCTCTTCCAATTTGCGTCGTGCTCTTTGCTCATGACAGACATACACTCGGAGTGCTTTCCAAACACTGCGGAGGGGCGACCCCGCTTAGAAAAAATGTCTTCTAATTGAAAAATCTAGTTCAGGATCTTCGGTGTGGTAGGCGGAGCACGCTACCATCATACCACTCGTCAATAAAAACAGAGAGTATATGTATTGATCGATCGAAAATTCTTTATTCTTCGATAACAAGGCGATAACTCGTCTACTCATATTCCTTATCGATAACACACATATAACAAACCTTTCCTTGCCTGGGCTTGATTTGCTCTCTGATTTCGCAGATATCACCTCCACCATGTACATTGTTCCCACTTACGCTATAGCGTAGTGACTACACTTACGTTTACATTCTGTGTTCCCTCATACAGCATTGGTACGCTGTACTCATACACTTAATTTTCTAGTTTCCTCCATATCATGAGCAAAGATAAAAAATTAATAATATGTCTACATATTTCTTTGCTTTTGAAATCAAAGTCATTGTTCTACTCCCATTATCCTGTGAAGTTTACATAAAATTTTGCAAAATTTTATAATTTGTCTTTAGATTTTCATCAGACATGTAGTAATGAGGATACTCTACTCGTAGGTGCATATGCAATACCAATACATACACAAATATGTGTGTTATGCGGATGATTGCGTTCGATCTATGCTCCATCCGACAGTGAGTCCTTGCTCAACATCAGCTCATCCTTATCTAAACTTTAAACAATACCAAAGTCAACTTATATGCAGGTATGCATTCCTATACGCACACACACACATGTACACCCATTCACAATGGCGCTTCAATAAGTTAACATTCAGTTATGTCAGTTGAGTTGGAAAATGAGTAATTGGCAATGTTTTCGTAATAAAGTAACAAAGAGGGGAAATGACAGTTAGGAGTCGAGAGATAGTTTCTAGAATTCTATTACGTTTTTATGCATCAAGCAGTTGCTTTGCTGTCAGACTAGACGGCGGGATATACTGCATAAGGACGTATGTGTATGTGTGTTTGATATAAATCAGTCGCTGGTGCTTTATGTTGCAAAACAACTTGACTTAAAAGGCAATCAACCGGTATGTGTGTGTGTGTGTGTTTATGTGCAGTGTGCAATATGGAAGACAGTCATTTAGACATGCCAGAAAGTCAGCCAGTCACCCATTGAAGCCAACAAGTCAGTTAGTTTGTCTATCGAAGCGTTGTTTGTTATTATTATTGTTGTGGCGACATAAAGATGAGTAAATGATAACATAATGTTGGACGTATCGTAACTGTGCAGAGGAGCCTTTCATTTGTCCTCATTGTGACAAGGTATTACACATGTCACATGCCGTTGCATAGATATGGTGCGCTTAAAGAGTGCTGTGAAATAAAATGGTAGCTACAATGTATATGATTTTGGGCTTTCTTTTTTTTATACAATTCTGTGCTTATCAATAATTTAGGTATTTGAGATTTGTCGAAAAGATCGTTTGCGATCTGCATCAAGGGGACTTCTCCACGATTAACTAGAGCTGCCCCACGATCACCGCCTCCGCCAGACAAAGAAGGGAAGGGGTATCATAAAGTCGACTTTTAGATTGCAGCATAACTCCTTGAGCTTTAAAGACTTCGGAAAGGATCGAAATAAGTTCATTTCTGGTACCAGGCCGTTACAAGATTTCAGCTAACCCTGTACAGTATTGAAATTCGCGCCGCCCTGGAAATCAGTGACCCTACCTACAGAGTTATGCTACGTACGAACACTGCAACGCTTGGCGCTAAATCGCTAAAGTGATGTTAGGAGGAAAAAATTGTTGCGGAAAGGGGTGAGAGCTTTAGATATTGGCTACAAAAAACTTCCGCATGTATATTAATAACAAACTTGTAGCCGACGTACATTTTGTGAGCCTAATTTATGGAGGTAACACTTTTGCGGATTGGTTGGTAGTTGGTAGCGAGGAATATCAATCACTAATTTCGGAATATCAGGTCCCCATTGGGCCATAATGAAGTCAGAACGACACTATCTCTTCTTAAAATTAGCGCTGCGAAACGCTGACAGAGTTCGAGGATTTTTTATTCATATTTGGAGAACATATTTATAGCAGAATAACTGATCAGCGTTATCACCATCTTTTGTAAGACCGTGAAATTGCAGGCATATACCTCTTTTGGAATGGGTATTAAGAAAATGAGATACTAGTAGCTGTCAACAAATGTTTTGGCACATCAGTGTCTTAATGTCGGTAGTAATGCTGAAGGGCTAGGTTTTCAGGGAATCTGTATCAATAAAGAAAACAATTCCCGCTTAGAAATAAAACCTCCTCAATCTTGCCAAACCGTGCTACTTTGGACTCAATAGTGAAGCCCTTCTTATATAGAGCATATTCACCCTCCATCATGCCTATCGTAGCGTATGGCTCGAAATCAAGGAAGGTAGTATTGTAGTATTCAAGAGACTTAAAACTTCTCCATAAGCAGATTATGCAACATATGAAAGCCCAGAGGGATTTCCTAGGTACTTTGGAAGGAGACGCTCTGGCTCAAAAAGTAATCCTTCGTGTACCCCTATTTTGAAGCATTTAAGAGGAGGCAGGAATAGCTGGCGCGACTTGCTGCAAATTGAAACGAAGTGGAGGGAAACGAAACAAAGTAAACCAAACGATATGGTACAAAGGAACAAGCGGAGTGTGTAACGCTATTGCGAGTTGAAAAGGGAAACGAGGCACCTTTTTAGGGAGAAAAACGCAGAGGAAGAAAGATGTGAATGGGAGAGCTCTACTGATTTAGGAGGAAACAGGAATAGCAGTGATCACTTTCTGCAAATTGAAACGAAACGAAAGGATTCTAAACAAAACGAAATGAAACGAAACATAATGAAACGAAACGGAACGAAACGAACGATCTAGAGGAGTATGTGAACGCTATTGCGAATGGAAAAGAGAAACGAGACGCCTTTTCAAAAAAAAAAAAACCCAGAGAAAGGAAGGTGTAAATGCAAAGAGCTTAAGCTTGAGTACCGAAGAAGGATATAATGATGGGCTGTACGTGCTTTGTGCAGACAAAAACATAGTCCAGCGAATTAGAACACAGCGGCTTTGCGCGTAAGGCTATATTATGCGAATAAAAGATGATGCTCTGGCCCAGAAGGCATTCTTATAAGAACCCCCTTCGGTAGCAGAGGAAGAAGGCATTCCCCTTCCAGGTGGAAAACATTTTTAATTCTTTTAGTGTTATCAATTGACCCAATGAAGAAGCGACCATTGTTGCGCGACCAAAACCTATAAACGGAAAAGTTTTAATTAAATAGGTAAGATTGACACAATAAGACGTGAAGATTAGTTTACTTCATAAAAATATTGCAACTCTGATTTTGTCCTAAGCTAATGATTCCCCAACCAAGTGCCTCAACCTTAAAATTCAACCACATCGACATATACAGCAGCGAACACGAAAGTAGCAGTTACTAGTTCTTTCAAATTATTGAAATTTTCTTTTTTCATTAATTAAAGTAAATAAGTCCAAGAATTTTGTAGCTTTAACTGTGCAAAGCCAACTCAAAGACGTTTTCGAAAAATTAAAAAATTTTGTCGAAAATTTCGAACTTTTGTGGTTATCTCAAATTTTTCGAATATGCAATTTTTAGTCCAATCAATTTTAAGTCTAACATAGTTCAAGTTTATTCGCTCAATAATGTAATTTTTTATGTGGAAGAAAATCAGGAAGAAAAATTGTCTAAAATCAATGCGATTTTGGGGACATTTATAACTTGAACCTTATTAGACTAAAATTTATTGAGCTACAAAACTGTATACTCAAAAAAATTCAGAAAATTCTAAATAAAAAGTTCAAAACTTTCCAAGTATTTAGTCCTTATTTAATTGTCTATTATTTCTCATTATATTTAGTTTATTTAGTGACTCATTATTACAAGGACTCTTTCCTGACAATTTGTTACAATCTAAGTTCTCAATACATAATACTTCCAAAGACTTCACACGACTCAGCGCCACGTATGCTTGTCCCTCTTCGAACTCCAAAGTATGTTGATGTCACTTCTACCGGACTGTATGTAACATTTCTTCCAAATATGAGCCAAATCGGACCACAAATACGAGTATTTTGAATATCTCGATCCTTGCTCCACCTAGCGCCGATTTTTTACTTATTATTGAATTGTAATCGGGTTCTGAATTATATTCCAAATTTCATGCTCGTAGCTTATCGGGAAGTTACTTAAATTTTAATTACAAAATTCATCAACAATGGCCGGCCGCTCGCTACACACAGTCAAGCTAAATAAAACCGTTTAAAAATTTCACTACTAATTTTGTGCTCGCTACTGTAGTATTTAGTATGACTAACCTCTTTTCATTATGCAAATACCTGCAAATGTACATACATATCTATATATGTGTATTTTGAATTGTTGGTTAATATTTTCATTTCCGTTGTTTAACGGTTCTCATATCGCTCATTTTCTGCGTCTCCATGACAACGCTTGACATTCGTCGCATTTCCCAGATACATTGCGAAGATTCATTCGTTCATTGTGCGTCATACAAAAACAAATTCCCTTACTCAACATACAAGTTATGCGGCAATTACCCACCGACGTGTGCCGTACGTACGGCCGTTTGTCGTACGAAGCACGTTTGACCGAACTCTCAAGCCCGTAGAAATCATTGTGTGCGTCTGTGTACATGTACATAACATATTTGTGTGTGTATTGTTTACAGATAAGCACTGTTGCCATTGACCATTTTGCATGCATGTTTATGGAAACATCAACTTTTTCCAATTTAATTTTTGATGTTGTAAAAGGCTGGAATAAATATTATTTTAACAATTTTTCAAACTTTAATTAGGTGTTTTTGTATAAGACAGCAAACGGTCAAAAATTAGCGCACAAAAGTTTACTGGGCAACTCTGTCTAGTGAGAGAGCGATCAGCTGACACGTTCTTACGGAAAAAATCTAAATTGTTTTGATTTCTACGTTCCGCGCTACGTACGTACGGGCGTTGCACGTCGGTGAGTTTTCGTTTACATTGCACACTCATAAGATAGGTCGTGTCAGCGATACGTTTTTCCTACGTACGTTCGTGAGTAACTGCCGCATTAATGTTAAACTTGTAAGTGTAATGTTGTTATTGCATTGTTTGCACAATATGGCAATTTATATTATGACATCCTTATTATTATTATCCTAAAATAACTTAACGCATTCACCGAACTTGAAATACAGGATACATGCATACATATTTATGTACATACTTACATACGGTACAAATGATTTCTCTTGAAGCACACCTTTACTCCTCTCCCATTTCATTTGTGCCAGTATTGTTATTTCTATAATTTTCTTTCATCTTCCTTACACAATTACATCTTAACGCTTGAATGTGGAATCCGTTTGTATTTATTGCACAATTATTTGAGTGTTTTGAAGTTTTCATTATTATGAGTATCTCAATGTATTTCTCTTACTATGTTTCGTAGTTTCTTGAAGGACTTTAATTTCAGTTTGTGTATTTATAAGGCAATGAAAACATTAAAAATTTATGTGGAATACTCAGCAAACTTTTAATGACACAGTAACTAAATTTTAACATACTCGATATCTCCAACAGAGCACTGAAACAGTTTTGGAGAAAAGAAAGCGAATTCGTTGCTATATCTAAAGTATGCAAGAATATAGCAGTGATAAATACTATAACCAGCAGCCAAGACACTTGAAGCTGTCCTTTTCCCTTATCTTAACATATAAAAATCACGTGTCACTATGTTTGGCGCAAATGGACTCCTAAACTACTGAACCGATTTTGAATTTGTTTTGCACCCCGGGTGTAGTTTGATCTAACGGATTTAGCCCTGGACCCGGGGTTTCGGGGGCCCGCGATTTAGAGGTACTATAACATTTTTTTTAATTTAGGAGAGTCTTTAGTTGTTCCCTGTGCAATTTTTAAGCCGAATTTCAAAAGCAACGAAAATCTGCATTTCGTTTTAATATTATAGTAAAGTGTGAAAAATAAAAATCTATATATATAAAAAGAAAGGCTAAAATGTGTGTTGGTTGGTCGCCGGTGTTTGAAGAGATGCGTCGGTCGATTTTGTTCAAACTTTCACACAAGTTGCGTAACCCTCACGCCGTGGTTACTACATAGGTTTGGTTGCGAGCGACGTACAGGGTCTCGAAACGTGGATCCGAGTACCCCTACAATGTGTTTATAGAATATGGATAACAAATGAAAGCTGTTGATGAGTGCTTTAGTACAGAGTAATATATTATCTAGAGACGGACTGGGACTGGGATTAGGACTAGGACTGGGACTGAGACTCGAAGTGGGACTGGGACTGGGACTGGAATAAAATACATACTACCCTCTGGGACAGGCAATAAGGGGTGCAGAAGAATGAGAAGAAATTGAGAGAAGAGAAAAGAGAGGAGGTTGAGAAAGAGATAGAATGAGACGAAGGTGGAGATAGATGAAGCGAAAAAGACGGAGGGAGGAGGGAATAAAAGGATTAGAAAAGAGTGAAGAGGAGGGCAGAGTGAGACGGAAAAATCTTATTAAAATGTATGCAGATAGGCCAAATTTAGATCAGAACAACGTCTGCCGGGCCTTCTAGTACATGCATAAAATAGTAAAAGCACTTTTACTTACCCACAAAATAGGGACAGATAATGACCCCCACATTTGAAAAACCTCCGCCATTTACCTCAGTAGAGTTACAATTTGCAGTATAAAACTTTATTATTACTAATAAAACCTCAGGGCCAGAATCAAGCATCCGAGCAGAAGTCTTTAAAGAAATTGTAAAAACGCGCCCAGAGATTATGCTGGATATGTATAATGCAGGTCTAAAGGACGGATTGTTTCCCGAAACGCGAAAATCAGCAGCTTATGTTAATTGGTAATGGCAAAGGGGACCCGAATTCGCCATCCGAATACCGACCGTCATGCATGCTCGACCGGAAACCTTATTGAAAGGCTCCCAAAAACAACACCGTATCGCAGAATACGTAGAACAAGCAGGAGGACTATCACCTTGGCAGCACTGCTTTAGCCCCAGCAAATGCACTTTAGACACATTTGAAAACTTTCTTACAAGCGCAAAAGTAGCACAGCGAGATAATGCCAAGTCCAAGCCAGTTGTCCTACTTGCAAACTTAAACGTAAGAAATGCTTTCACCGGCGTGAGATCGGCAGACATGTTGGCCGCCTTATGGCAGTGATTCAAAATACCATGCTACCTACAGCATATCAAACCTCAAAGAGTCCGCATACCACGAAGGTCACATGTAGAGTAGTACATTGATCAGTTATTGGACCTGACCAGCCAGAAACACAGAAGAAGCACGCATAAAGCTCAATCAATTCATGATACGTGCAAAGGAGGGGCTAGAATCGCTTAGAGTCTAGCGGGCAACGTAAAAAAACAGAGTTGGTTCTCCTAAAACCTACATATACCTCTAGATATTAGCTTTGAAACCTTTTCCGGAAATATAACATCAAAAAAGTTAGTAACTATTTAGGACTAAGGTTAGACTACCGGCTTACACATTGGATGCAAATTCGACATTCGACTAAGAAGGCATCTAAACAGATATCGTTGCTTAGCAGGCCGATGTCAATCAACGGAGGACCAACAGGAAGCAAAAGGAAAGTGTTAATGAGCATCACTCTGTCGACGCTACTGTACTGCTCCGAGCTGTGGGCATACACACTTCGTAAGAAGAAGCTTCTAACAGCTGTACAGCGAACATCATCTCTGGGAGTAGCCTCTGCTTATAGCACTGTATCATTGCCTACTGTACAAGTGAGTGCAACAATACCCATCGCCTATAGCAATGTTAGGCTAGGTTAGGTTAGATCAGGTGGTAGCTGCCCTGATAAGGATAGCTCACTTGGACAACACGAAGGTCCGTTGTGATATCACATACACTAAAAATAACGTTGACTTAGATCTAGCTACTTAGAGAATCGTTGGGTAGCGACGATAAAGCACAGAATGATATCGATCTCAACTTTGGATAAATCCTCGGGAGATCCAAGTGAGTCGCGACCGAAGTACTTTCGCCTCGTTCTGGCAAAAGCTGGGCAAACAAGCATAAAGTGATTTGGTGATTCCACCTCATCATCCTCAATACAGCTGCAGCAGGATGGAGTTTCCAGTATATTGATGCCAATTACCAATTTGCACAAGGATTTGTCCGATGTGTGCAATGGTTGCGCTATTTGCGCAGAGAACTGCGCTAAAATCAAAACGATTTTGATATTTACGTATGTCTGCAAATATTGCACATGCATTTTTCTTCGTGTATGGCGAATCTTACACAGTTTACCTGTGGTTTCTGATAATATAACATCAGTAATTATTGCTTAAAAATGTTAATATCGAAGGCGTAAGGACCATCTCTAGCTTGTAACAGGAATTCACATAAATTCAATAATACATAATATTATACAATTAGAACACATGTTTCATTTGTTGCGCTAGTTGAAAAATGAATATTGCGCAGTGCTGCAATGAGTTGAGCTGGTCTTGCAACTAAAATATAAAAATTATAAATACAATGAAAAATAAACGCTTCTAGTGCGAGTTTTTCGACTTATACTGTGAATTACCAGCAATGTGGAAAATAAATAGTGTTTTTTTTATACAATTAGTGCCTTTTTTATACAATTAAAACACATGTTTCATTTGTTGCGCTACATTAAAAATGAATATTGCGCAGTGTTTTTGAGCCGTGTATGTCAAAATTTTCATTTGCACAAATTCCGTCATTTTATATTTGCGCATAGCTTTTGTGTCATGTATGGGCCGTCTTACTCTTTTTGTACGCCGCACAAGGGTTGTTGTTCTATTCTAAAAAACAGGCAACGCCTTTACGGGGTATTTCGTTCTTTTGTGAAAATTGTTGCCTGCTCGCAACGCAAAAGCGTTACATTTTTACCCTGCATAAAATGGCGGTGTGACAGTGCAACTCTGTGAAACTCTCAATTCGCTCTTGAGTTCCACACATACTCTGTTAATATGAGTGCACAGATCACCTACCAGATTGCGCATTCACGAGTTCAAAATTACTTCGTTCTGCGCATCTACGTCACAGCTGACTGTTTGAGCGAATGAAAGAGAGAGAGAGAAAAAAACAAGAGCTAAAGGAAAATGACGTAAGAATTGCCCATAAAAAAGAGATGGTCTAATGTTTACATGCGCAATGCGCAATCTTCTTGTGTGATATGTGATATGAGTGAATACGGTGAGATGAAATGTTCTTTGTATGCACTATAAATGTTGACAATTTTCTGAGCGCATGAAAGAGAGAGAGAAAAAAAAAGAGCTGAAGGAAAATGACGTAAGAATTGCCCATAAAAAAGAGATGGTCTAATGTTTACATGCGCAATGCGCAATCTTCTTGTGTGATATGTGATATGAGTGAATATGGTGAGATGAAATGTTCTTTGTATGCACTATAAATGTTGACAATTTTCTGAGCGCATGAAAGAGAGAGAGAAAAAAAAAGAGCTGAAGGAAAATGACGTAAGAATTGCCCATAAAAAAGAGATGGTCTAATGTTTACATGCGCAATGCGCAATCTTCTTGTGTGATATGTGATATGAGTGAATATGGTGAGATGAAATGTTCTTTGTATGCACTATAAATGTTGATAATTTTCTGGGGTAGGAGTAACACTTTTAAGGCTGTACCATTTACTTAGGCAACAATTTATTTCAGAAAAGAAAACACTATTAGTTTCTCTTATGTGTATTTTGGTGAACCCACAAAGGGGCTCTGCATTATAAACAAACTGCTGACCACCTGATTTTCCTATTCTCTCACGGCAGTAAGAGTTAAGATTTAGGTAGGGTATGTCACACACATTTGAACTCTGATTTTGCTGCTAACACGGCAATTTCAATAGCACTAGGAATTACTAGGTCAGGAGAGATAGTTAAAGAGTAATTATGAAATGCTTGGGAGACGAATTTTTAGCCTAAAAATAAGGCGATTAGGGGCAAATGGTTAACTCTCTTGTCGAAGGCGTTACATAGCAATCAGATCTAAGGCTTGAAGACACTGGATTCTTATCCTGCCAACTTTTAGGATTGTTTTTTCACCTACAAAAATATAGACCGATAATGACTATGAGCCTTCTTAATATACCTTTGATCATGGTCCGTGGTTCTACAGTTCAAAAAGTGCAGCGCTGAGAATTTAAGATTTAGGGGCTTGGGGATAAAAATAATGGCTGTAGCTAACATTCGTCTACTTTCGATTAGAAACACACAAGATTTTATGACAAAGTTATGGATATAATAATATTGGACATGAACTCACCCCCCCTTAAATCGCCATCCAATTACTTGCTCGTTACCAAAGTTTTTTTGTGAGAGAACAGAAAAGTGTGCTAATTTGTTTGGCATTTGTAAAGGCCGACAGAAGGTTATTAATATGCAGCTCCAGCTGCCAAAAGCCAAACAAATAATGTGAAAAGAACAACAAATGTACAAAGGAACAAGTAACCGATAATTCCCTCAAGTAAGAAACCCAAAGTTTGATACAAACATAAAACACCAAATAAAAGTTACAAAGGAGCTTCTGAAATTCGCTGCTTAACAAACAAAAAGCACTTACTCATATTAGTATTAGACTTTTTTTGTCTGCTGGTGGCTATGCCGTAGAGATGTTCTCCTTGTATGGGTGGGCGGAGAGGTATGTTCGCTTATGCAGGCATATCAACCTTATGCTACTTTATGCCGTCAAAAATTTAATTTATTACACTTCATCATCGAAGCAGCGCAGCATACATAAATACTTTGGTAGACATGAGTGAGGTTTGCGAAAAAAGGTTGCAGTTACGTAAGAGAGGAGAAATGAAAAGGAAACCACAGAAGCCAATGCCAAATGAAGAAGTAAAAGGAGTTGCAAAATAAACGAATAAGTAATGAAAGCAAATCGAATGATATATCTTACATGACACATTTTTTTGATATGACTGACAGTTTTATGTAATCAGAAGACCTTATAGGACTGTGAATGAGCAGGTAAAGGTGATGTTAGATTGAACGATGGAGTCAATAAATATCTCACATATACTGAAGGGGTTTTCTTATCTGGAATAAATGCGACCCTCATGTTGCACTCTTAACTTCTAACTTTTAAACTAGGTCCAATCGCTATGCAAAATGGCTCTATTTGTAGGTAATATGACCCTTTTTTTATTCAGTGGAGAATATTTTGTAAAAGGGACACACAAACTCACGAAAGAGAAATGAAAAAGCAACAGGCCGGCATTATTTTCATAAAAGAAAACGCCATGAATGTGTTCATAGCGTTAGCAGAATTTGTTTGACGAACAAAAGGAAACCCCAAATAGGTATCAGGGCTTGTACTACAAAATAACTCCGTCTGCTTGACAAATACTAGAAGTTTTTTTGGCCTAGCTTAATTCAAGCCTTGATATCTTACAACTCTCCCGCCCCTTGTAGCTGGAGCCTTGTACTCGCGAGCGCAGGACACGAACACGGAACCCAAGCCATAACCAAAGCCGGAACTAAAAGCGCACGGCGTGAAATCCGTCTGTTAGCGATGTGTTACTTGGTTGTGCGGCATGTTATCAGTTTCTTATCGACATGTTATCAGTTTGTTATAGGTGAGTTTTCGATGAATTATAGACTAGCTCTCAATTTGTTATCAAAGTGTTATAGTATTGCTATCGACACACAAAATTATGAATAAGCTACCGATTTTTTAAAGACGCGATATCGAAATGTTGCCAAAAAGTTAGATTTACTATCTAAAATTCATCATTTTGTAATGAAAAATTATCGATTTTTATCAAAATATAATCCATAAATTTCCGATTAGTTAGCGATATGTCATTGCTGTGTTGCCAGTTTTTATCGACGTGTTACCGAAAACTTATCAATTTGAAATCGAAAGTTATCGCTTTGTTATCGCAAATTTATTTATTTTTTATTTAAAAGTTATCGATTTGTTATTGCAAAGTTATAGATTTCTATAGGTCTTATGGTCATCCCATCGGTTTTTTATTGAACAGATACTGGCAAAACCTCAATATAGCCGGTCGATAACAAGTCGATAAGCAACCAACAAGAAGACGATAGCTAGGTGATAAGAAACCGATTAGTCAGCGATAATATTTCTCTATTGATGATAAGCCAATAATAAGACAATAACTTGTCGGTATCGGTTGTTACCGAGAAAAAGCCGGTAAAGCTCTTCCTAAAAAGGCCGAGGTTATTATACAATAGTGATTTGGAAGCCTTTTGGAATGGTGTAAAGCAGTCCCATTAGGGTAACCGGCTTATTTTACTGTATTTATATCTTCACATATCTGCAACTATGTCTAAAAGAGCCAAAAGTGATTTGTGTGAATTTTTATATGCAAATTGGCAGTTGATCACATTCCTAGACTAGGATGTGCCATTTAGGCTGTCTTTACAAGGTTTCCACTCATTTTTTTAGTTAAATAAATTTTGGCAATGTGGTTGTAAAACAGACGGTTTTTATATATTTTATTATTTTATTTCACTTTTCATATATTTACTTAACTTTTTTTACTTGTACGGTTGCTAGCTCGGGTTGCTACCTAACGCTACCAATTGTGCAAAATAGTGTTATATACATTTTAATTTGTCACATTCTCTCTCAATAAAGGCCTAAACGAGTTCGATGCACTCTGAAACATCAAAAGAATATTACATTCCAAGATCTTTTACCTATATGCTGATACTTGCGTCATTATCCTCCATATAAAAAATATTTTTGAATAGGGTAGCCACCTAAGCTAATATTTATATAAATAAATTAACGACGTGAAGCTGTAAAATTTTACAGCCGAAATTTAATCAGCCGCCTAAGTAAGGTAAGGTTAGGTTGGCGTGGCTACCCGAGGTCACAAATAGGCCAGTGACATTAGGACCGTTGTGATACCACAAAAGTACACAATTGCCTTTCCTGTTCGAACCATTCTGGTAATCCTGATAAAGGCTACCATGCTCTTGGTGTCATACTCCACCACCTGGCGCAGATCATCCAGAATGGAAGTTCCCAGAAAGCGCTGCAATGCGCCTCTTAAAGCCGGGCAGCTGCAGATGAGGTGATCCATCGTTTCCTCCTCTTCATTCTCTTAACAGCTTCTGCACCAACGACGTCAAGGAGCCCTTCTAACTATAAGACTGTGTTAAAAAAAAAATAAATGTAAGGCGCGATAACCTCCGAAGAGATCTAAGGCCGAGCTTCTCTTCCAATTTGCGTCGTGCTCCTCTTGATTTGTCCCTACAAATTGGCCGGACGGGACCTACATGTTTTATGCCGACTCCGAACGGCATCTGCAAGGCAGATGAGTTTTCACTGAGAGCTTTTCATGGCAGAAATACAATCGGAGCGCTTGCCAGGCACTGCCGAGGGGCGACCCCGCTTAGAAAAATTTTATTCTAATTGAAAAATCTTATTTCTAAAATTTTGATGTTGCTTTGCCCGGGAGATGAACCCAGGGCATACGGTGTGATAGGCGGAGCACGCTACCATCACACCACGGTGGCCGCCATAAAGACTGTGTTAGTACTACTAAAATTGTGGCAATTTTGGTCCCTTCTTAGGATGTAAACGTGACGGGATCTTTTAGGGTCCCAATTTGGTCAGGCGTCTTACGAGTTGCTTTCTCATGCATCAGGATAATTCAAGCTTTTTTTCTGCAAAATCGAAAGTACGAAATCTAACCTTCTCTTAATTTCCTACAAGCCACGTTAGCATAGTATATAAATAAATAAATTCACTACGAAAATAAAAGAAAAACCAAAGTCAGCGCCAAAGTGTGCACACAGCAGAAATTATTAATGAGACGATAACGACATATTGAAACTCAAACCCAATTTTTTTTTTGGTGTTTCATTTACCATACATTTTGATAAATTACCACAAATCGAAGAACAAAAGTCGGAGATATGGTGAGTTGGCAGACGAATTCGAATGGAAGTGCAGCAACAATAAAAATGCTATGACTCCCAAGTTTTGCGATGAGGGAGAACAAAATCAGAAAATTTTCTAAGAAAAGTTTGACCCACATTAAATGTCCTCAGAAATTTTATCTATAGCAAAATGAACAAATCAATATGTTGTTATATAGCATAACGAATATTTGCATGTATTTGTAGCGGTGGAACATTGATATGGTCCGAATAAAAGGCACAACTTGCCGCAACTTTAGTGAAGCAGAGATTAAATGGTGCTGATATTGAAACGAAATATATTGCATATGTTCGTTCAACGAGCAAAAGTTAATAAACTCATATGTATTTGTGTGTGTGTGTGCTTATGTTGGTTTATCATACAGCTGTACGAGCAAAGTTAAGCGGAAGTTATAATTAGTTCCGGTATAAGCAGTTCTTTTGAAGCTATTCATAAATTATGAGCTCACTTGAGAGCACGTGAACGGAGTAAGCAAAAACAAAAAATTTAAAAAAATTACATTTGTATGCGCAATACAAGAAATTAGTTTGTAAAGATTGCAGATGAGATTAAATGATTAGTAGGTACGTAAGAGTAGATATTTAGTGTGTTTGATTGTATGTCGATGCCATCCGGAGTATAAGCGATGAATAAAAAAAAAAAAAAAAATAAATAAAATAAAACAGGGATGTATAGCAACAAATTGGGGCAGTTGAATTTAGAGTACGGCATAGTTATGCTTTATGTTCTTATACAAAATTAAAATATTTGTACATTTGCACATATTTACACTGGCGAGCACGAAAATACAAGTTTGTAGTTTAAGCAAATTACATCAATTTTATTCTTCTTTCGTTATTTTCAATAATTTAAGACAAAAATGTAATGAATTGTGTAACCCAAATTATGCAAACCAATCTCAAAAACTTTTTCGAAAAATTTCGAATTTTTTTCTTCGGATTTCCAGTACTTTCTTGAGTATGCTTTTTGTGCTCAAGTCAATTTAAGTGTAATAAACTATAAGTTACAGGACTCCTAAAACTCACATTGATTTTACACAATTTTTTTTCCGAAGGGTGCTTTAGGTATTCTTCCGTACGAAGGGCGTATAAGTTTTATAAAAAAAAAAAAAAATTATAAAACCAATGTGAGTTTTGAGAGACTTGTAACTTATACTTTGCTAACCTGAAATTAATTGGTCTACAAGACTGCATACTCGTAAAAATTCTGAAAAATCTCAAAAAAACTTTCGAAAAAGTTCGAAAATTGCGAAACTTTTACTTAAAATCTTCAGAACTTTTTTGAGAATGCACTTCAGTAGTCCAATGAATTTTAGTCTGTTTTTGTATTTGGAAGAAAATCTGAGACACACTTCGGTAATAAATGGTTGAAAATTAATGCGAATTCTAGATACTTTGTCAGACAAAAACTAGTTGGGCTACAAAAATGCATACTTTTTACAATTCTGAAAAATCTCAAAAATGTTTTCGAAAATTTTAAAAATTTTCAGCGGAATCTTCAGAACTTTTTGGGTATGCATTTTAATTGTCCAATCAATTTGTCAAAAATCAATGCGAATTTTTATAGACTTATGTATGCCCTTTACTTTGTTAGACTCAAATTAATCTCAAAAACGTTTTCGAAAAATTTCTAGAAAATTCGGAATGTTTTAATTAGAATTTTCAGAACATTTTAGAGTACGCAGTTTCGTAGTCTTATCAGTTGTAGTCTCATAAACTTTAAGTTAAAGGTCTTTCACAATTCACATAGATTTTTGACAATTTTTTTTTTCTGAAGCGTGTTTCAGATTTTCTTACCTACGCACATGTAACGTGCTTCGAGAAAAAAATGTCTAAAATCAATGTAGGTTTTGCGAGACTTTTATAACTTGCACTTTGTTCGGCTGAAATTCTCTGCTGTAAAAAACTACATACTCAAAAATATTCGAAAAATTCTAAATAAAAAGTTGTAGCGTTTTCGAAAACTTTTTTTAAATTGCTTTGCATAGTTTTAGCTACAGATTTCACCAGATTCTTTTTCTTAAGTATAGAAAATAAAAAAAAGATCACAACTGTTGAAGTTTGATACAAAATTTTCCAGTGCTTTTTTCGTGCTCACAGCTGTGCATCCTCTTAGATGTTTGTCCTACGCGCACTCATCCCCCTTAAGGAACACAGAAGACAATATCTACGGATGTTGAATGAAAATTACAGCATTAATTTATATTCTCTACAAAGCAAAACTCTAAGAACATATTTAATTTGTAGACATTTTAGTTAAATGTCTCGTATGATGAATGTCTCTGAAATATTTATTAAATTAGTAATTACATTAAGCAGGCCATCTATAAATTAACAAATGTTTTACATTTCGCTCACTTAAAAGCTCGAAAATTGAATCAGAAAACATTCCGATACTTTAATTTTGAAGCCTAACCGGGGAGAAGAGGCATGCTCCTTCTCTTTTCCGAAGAGAGAGTTCGAAGGAAAGCCTCTTATACCTTCAGGCCTACTGTTGAATGGTCAACGAGTGCTTATGGAATAGCTAATCGCGAACGGCCCAATTCGAATACCGGGTAACATCGGATACCGGAGTGGACCAATGTCCTTCAGTTTACATATTGAAACCAATTTAAGGAGGATAATCAGGCAAAGCCGGCAATACGAGAGGTGCAGCAGCGCCAATGGCTTCCAAAAAAAATGTCGGGTACTCCACTTGAATCGAGGTAGCATGATCACTTTTTATCTTGGAGGAAATCGCCGAAATTGAAAAAAGATACGAGATCAACGTGCGAGATGCCGAAAAAAGATTTAAGTATGAGGCTGTCGTCAAGGAGTAAGAGACAGCCGTCGTTGATAAAACCGCAACAACCAAAAATACAAAAGTCGATGAAGTAGAATTACTCAAGGAAGTAAATGAACGTAACGTCTCGAGAGGCAGCACCAACAGGCAGAAAGAGAACACTCCCGCTAAAGCTTCAGCATTCGCAAATCATACCTACAACGAGGTGGTCAGAGATCAAATCCAGATGGGTGAAAACTGATCCCGGGATTGAGGCTTCAGAACACAGATAAACCGATGGACGATTGGGTATTCTTAAAATCGAGGAACCACGGAAAATTAACCTCCTATCGCTCTTACTGAGATGCAGACAAGTTCCTTTTGGCACTCGAGCAGAAGTGGAATAGGCAACAAGCTTACAGTGAAGCTTTTATCTATAGCATTGGTTTACGAGACGTACTTGTAGATTTCTGGGTTAACTGCAAGGGTGCCCCTTGGCCAATTGTCTTTTCAGCATTACAAAAGGGCCTGAGAAGCAATCACAAAATAATATTCACACAAGCCGAGCAATTTTATAGTTTTTGGGTGTACTTGCAGCGCTGACTTTGTATCTTATTTCAACTATTTGAACTTTACAGGGGTAAGGGTGAACTCATAAAGTGGTCAAATGTGCATATTCCCAGAGGAGGTGCAGTGACAGATAATTCTTCAAGCTAAAAAGAAGTCCCTGATATGACAATAGAATAATACTCCTAGAATTGTTCTGTAAGGAACTGGGTTGTGTCGAACATAATATTTTGTCCGATCATCGCAGGATTCTTTTTGTTGACGAATAGGAGACGAACTAAAAATTCACCGCTTAGAAACTAAAAACGTATATCGTGGCGTTTATTACCTAATATGTATAGTAAGTCAGAATTCGAAGAAGCTTTGCGGCGTTATGTGGCATTTAGAGGGCCAGCATAGGCATAGGAATACAAAAAAGACGTCGTATTGTGAAGACAAACAAGTGACAAGAGCATTGATAAGATTTGTGCGAAAACGTATTCCATCAAGGTCCCTGCAGAGAAATTGGAAAAAGTTATGCAATGAGACAGTTTCGAACTACAGCTTTATTGACTACCTCGGAACTGGTGCTAATCAAATGAAGAGCGGGACACCTGATTGTCATACGTAGAGGCGCTCCATAAACTAAGCTACTCTCAACTTCTGCTGTAAATAATTACTATAAAATATATTCAACAAAACTCCACATCCTTGCACCAAATCGCATTACACAATTTCAGGTTGCAAATGAGAAAGCGTCATGTGGAGACAAGAAAAGTCAGTTGTAAATGCCAAAGCGTCACTTCCATATGAGAAATCGATTGTATATGAGAAAGCATCAATTGTAATTGAGATCAGTCAGTTGTAAAACGAAATTAGAAGGCAGTTGATACTTTTTATTTAAAAATGACTATTCTCAATATCAAGGGTGCTTTATTATTTAAAACTGATTCTTCTCAATAACAGATGACACTTTCGCATTTTAATTTCATGATTTCTCATTTCAAATCTTCCATTATGCTAACGAAGTAGCTGCATTTTTCATTTGAAGCTCTATTTTCTACATTTAATTATTCTCATTTATAACTGATTATTCTCAATTACAGCTAACGCTGCTCATTCTCATTCGACTCTTTTTAATCTAAAACCCGCCGCTTTCTCATTTGCTAGTAACTATTCTCATTCCCATATAAGTCCTTCTCATTTGCAATTGCTCCTTACTATTTTCAAGTAAGACTTTTTCATATACAACTGAAAATGGCTTTCGTGATTTTTCTGCAGGGAAGCTAACGGTTTATTAAGCCAAATTCGTCATTTCCCCTCCATAGCGATTGAAAAAACATTGGGTTCAGCAGTGTAGTGTTAAACTTAAGCAGTGTAGTGTTAAACTTAAGTAGGATCAAATTTCAAATCTAACTCTTACCTCCGTATCTGCAATTTGACTTATCGGCTGGTATATTTCCATTTGGTTCCAGACGATCCAGATACTCTTCGGAATTATAACCATTGTATGGAACTTTATTACCGTGATTATGGCCACCGCGATGATGATGATGATGGTGGTGATGATGATGATGATGTGAATCGTCGCCATCCTCACGTGATATTGCTGAAAGAGAGGGAAGAGAATAAAAGTTCTATTAAAATTAAAATTATTAAAATTGTAATACTACACAGAAGTAAAGGATGCTGGTAAAACCAACTAATCGAGGTTGTAGCTCTTGAACTATCAGACGGTTGGTTACTTGGTTGCTTTAGGGTTTATCTTACCATTCTTTTTCAAGGGAACACATTTTTTTAAAGTAATTTCAACAGAAAAGAAACTGTTGGTCTCAAGTTAACAATATTCTGTAAAATTAAGATATACATATGTAATAGACTGGGTCAATTTATTAACAGATATCGCGCCATCGATTTTTCGATAGGATTTGGGCTCAGGAAAAAAGTTCCGCTACGCATACACAAAAAAAAAATAATTATCGAGCCTGCGAAATTTTTATTTTTTTTTTTTTTTTGGTTTTTATTTTTAAGGATATTTTCATGACCTACTAAAAAAATTTTCATATGTATATCCTGTCCGACCCAAAAATGTCCGCCAAAAACGTTGGCGATAACAGTTTTTGAAAAAAAAAAAAAATAAAATATTATCGCCAACGTTTTTAGCGGACATTTTTGGGTCGGACAGGATATACATATGAAAATTTTTTTAGTAGGTCATGAAAAAAAAAAATTTAAATCAAAAAAAAAAAAAAAAAAAAATTCGCAGGAAAATTATTTTTTGGGTATGCGTAGTGGAACTTTTTTTCCTGAGCCCAAATCCTATCGAAAAATCGATGGCGCGATATCGGTTAACTTTCGTCCATAAAAATCGACCCAGGTTAATATGTAATAAATGTCACAGCGACTGAAATGTTGTAGTAAATCGCAGCGACAGCTTAAAAGAAATCACCGTAATGATTTTGTGACTTACGTTAAGACTAAGCTGCGCATGCAGTCGTACTTACCTGCGACTGCGGTATCTACGACTAGTAGACAGAAGCTTACATCTGGCAGAGGACAGAAGCACGAGTATTTTGCAGTGACTATTTTCCTTTGGCGAAAGCTGCGACTGAGAGTCTGATCATATCTTTACTGATATATGATATGCGGTGAAGGGAGAAAGTTGGATGTCCCTTGGAGTGTTCGAGGGAAACGTTCACAGGAATGTTTGTGGATTCATAATGACATGTATGAGTTTTACGCAATTCAATGCCGGGACTAACAAAGCCTGACTAGATTTGGTCATGTTAATTACTGCAGACGCTATTGCACAGAAAATAATTTTAAGTTGATCTCTCCTAGTTGTTCTTCTTCTGCTTCTTTTTTTTTAGCGAGAAGGAGACTCCGCGAAGGTTTTGTGGAGTTTTAGCATTGTTGAGGATCCTTTACAATATATTGATCTGGCACACCATTAAGGTACTAGCACGACCATTTCGGGAACGATTTGATATTAACACATAGCACCTTCTCAATATCTAATCTAACCTTCTCCCTTCGTGGGGAACTTGGGGTTGCCAGAGCATTGTCTGCAAAGTAAATAGGATTATTCACGTCTAGGTGAGCTTCACAACCCCTTGAATCCCTTGATGCTCCAGATTGACATCTGTTGCCGAAAAGATGGAATGACCGCAGTTCCTTCTTCGGATACGAAAATCGACTGGGCGGTTAAGCGCAAGCTAGTGGTTATGAATGTACGAATTTCTTATAAATATTCAACTTAAAACTTCAAGAGACACACGTCAGCCAAAGGAAACGTTTGGAGCGGAAGATGAAGAAATTTGTCCTATTTTTCAAAATATGCTAGTATGTGTGCAAATAAATGCATTTATTTTGGCATAACAGCTGACTCTTTGAATTTTCGGCAATTATTTATAATTTAAAATACAAGCGACAGCTGCTCGTAGCAAAAGAAGTGAAAATATAGTATGCGTTCTAAAACTCAATATTCACTTCATTGCACACTCTTCAAGAGATTTTTCATAATTTAAGTCAACAGTGCAGCTGTGCATAGACCAACGACCCCGATACCACAAGAAGAAGTCACATCAATATTGATACTCATAAAATTAGGCAGCTTTGACTGACATCAAGCGCCACCCTCCCCAACAACAGCCGGTGAACTAAAATCACCAGCATCAAGTGACATACAAAATGTAGTGTGAAAGACTTAGAGACGTGATAGTCATTGCTGCTGCACTGTGGTAGGGAGCAGGTGAAGGTGATTGCGGTTAGTGTGACATTAAATGTTGGAATGGTGGTAATGACAGTGGCAATTGCAATAGGGTATGAGAAAGCGGGTGCCAAGAGCAATATAAATTTCAGAGAGAGAGAGAGCAATGTTTTGTGGTGTCATAGTTAAATTGAGTTTATTTACTTGAAATTGCTGCTGTTGCTATAGCCTGGACGCAAAAAGATAGTTTCGAGCGCACCCGTTGTGCTATTGGTGTAACAAGGCCGGCCCTTTAAATACACAACAATACATATTTTGTATACATTTGTATATATTTCCATTTTTGTATGATTGTAATCTTAAACATCCATGTCACTTAGTTGCGGCTTTTGCAGTCAATTGAAGCACTAGATTTAATTAAGTAATTAGAGTTGTATTCTTGCTAGACTTCCTCTGGTACATATTTGCAAATTGCTCGCTTGGAAATGTAATAAGTGTCAAAATACTTTACATTATGCCATACAATACACACATACATATCTACATCAGTGATGCACTTAAAGAGCTTCGTAGTACTTCGGAAAACTATTTGGCCTTCACCTACATATCGTGCGAGCGCAGCGACAGATTCAGTAAAGCAAGCAGTCAATCAGTTTTAGCTTGTAAATGATTAAGGTCTCTTAAGCTAGCCCAACCTTTCCAGGCCAATCAGGAAACGAGACCGCACTAAATTGCACAATATTTAATGCTAATTTAATACGGGTTAATTAAATTTATTACACTCGTTTTTTAAAACGTATCGAGGGTTGGCCTATACCCAATGAAAAAACTAAAACGTATTTAATTACACCATATTTAATGCTAATTTGTTACGGGTTAATTAATAACACCTTTTTTTTTTTAAATATCGAGGGTTGCTCTAGCTTAAACTTAACTTTTTCAAAAACAAGTGCATTAAATTTAATTAACCCGTACTAAATTAGCATTAAATATGGTGTAATTAAATAGGTTTTCGTTTTTTGATTGGAAATATGGGTTGGGCTAGCTTAAACTTAACGTAGCCCAACCCTCAATATTTTTTAAAATACTTTAAGTGTAATAAATTTAATTAATCCGTATTAAATTAGCACTAAATATTGTGTAATTTAGAATGGTCTCGTTTTTTGATTGGGCTGGAAAGGTTGGGCTAGCTTAAGAGACCTAAGGGATTACAAGTAATATATGTATCAACTGTTCTTTCAAAGCTGTGCTCTCACCTGACCATAATCCTTGTTCTATCTCATATTTTGTAGAGGCTATTCGGCAGAGTTGTACTAAAAAAAAAAAATAATAAATAAATGTAAGGCGCGATAACCTCCGAAGAGATCTAAGGCCGAGCTTCTCTTCCAATTTGCGTCGTGCTCCTCTTGATTCTTCCCTACAAATTGGCCGGACGGGACCTACATGTTTTATGCCGACTCCGAACGGCATCTGCAAGGCAGATGAGTTTTCACTGAGAGCTTTTCATGGCAGAAATACAATCGGAGCGCTTGCCAGACACTGCCGAGGGGCGACCCCGCTTAGAAAAATTTTCTTCTAATTGAAAAATCTTATTTCTAAAATTTTGATGTTGCTTTGCCCGGGAGTTGAACCCAGGGCATACGGTGTGATAGGCGGAGTACGCTACCATCACACCACAGTGGCCGCCGGCAGAGTTGTACTACTCTGGTACAAAATAGTGTAGAAACTGTAGTGTAGTAGGTTGTGTACTAGCTGTAGTACTGTTTTTCTCGGATAACTTTTGAACGGGTCGAAAAACTTGACTTCCGTGTTTTGACTCTTAATTTTGATATAACTAAGCGTCTTTGGATACCTTATTCTAGACTTCTGAAAAATTGTCGATAGGTCCCATATACTGCACTATATATTTCATACTAAATATGTCTGACAAAACTTACCAACACAGCAACCCATATCTGAAATTCTGCTCATATTTTCGCTAATTATTGCATACCTGCGTCGATAACGATGGCAGCAACCCCGGCAATTTTGATACTTCGTTCAGTGTCAAACGCACGTTCCACACTGTTTTGACACTCGGTCAGTGTCAAACGGCGTAGTCTTAGAAAGCGCATTAAGCAAATATATCTTATTTGTAAACCTTTATAATGAGCTTGTACCCCAAGCAGTAAATATTTCATCCGTGAATTCTATGCTGAAGCATGCTCGACGTAAACACATACTACTAAAAAAATAGTTGCGTTTGTACTCGAAGCTCTGACGTCGTTGTGCACCACTGATGTACATATAAAAATCCAGGCATGTCCTCTGTGAGCTCTAATAATACTCCTAAAATTGTGTGGTTAAACTAATTTATTTGCTTTCGCTGTGAGTGGATTTCGTGTATATGTTCGACTAAAGAAATGGTTACTCGCTGTGATGGCAATAAATTGTTCAATGTGTAGTGTTTTTTTCCAAATTTAAATTTAGTATCTTATTTTGTGGTTAGCGTTGTGTTATATTTCTGCAGAAACTGCTTGAATAACACTACTTCATTGTATATATTACACGATATTAAACAAAAAGTAATTTGTAGCGTCATGTAGTGCCAGCCAACTAAAAACTAAAATAAAACTAAAAACTAAAATAGCTGGCATCACCCCCACATGCAACCATGCATGTATGCACTTGGTGTTACTGGGTGAGAGAGTCGAATGACGGAGAGAATTCTTATTGGCTGAATCTTCCGTTACTCGACTCTATCACGCCACTGCATCATGCGATTTTACCGCTATGCACTTTTGGCATAGCGGCAGGGCTGCTTTGAAGCGTCAGCAGTTTTGAGTTTTTGGGCAGAGTTTGAAGTGAACCGGCTGCCGAAATACACGCGAGAAAGAACGGCGTAGTTAATAAAACTAAGAATAAAATAACTAAGGACTAGGTTTATTAAAACTAAACATTTATTGTGCAAATAAAACTTAAAGCAACTTAACAAACAAACATAAGAGAACTTTAATAAAAAAGTAACTAAAATTAAAGCAAGTGCGGTGTTTATTTATTTTGCGTGTGTGGGCGCGCGAGGGGCTGTATGCCCAAAATTAAGTGGCATCGAAATGCCACTTTACATGGCGACCGTGACATGCGTTCGCAACGAAAGAATTTTTTTTGTTAGAATAATGCGATTCTTTTCCATGTTTTAACTCGGAAAAAATAAAAACGGTTGTGTAAGAAAATCGCCAAAACTTTTTATTTCAAAGTGCAGCATATTTTAATATACATACTAATTTTCTACGCTTCGCGTTAATAACCGAATGACGGTGCCGAAAATCCACGAAACGGGATATCAGAAGACAGTAGCAGTGAAAATTATTGTGCCTAACGTAGTACAGTCCCATAGGGAGTTGATACCGTTTAATACCAAAAAGTAGGCGTGGAAAAACGTAAATTGATTGCGAATCGCAGAAACAAAAGATTTCCAAAAATAATTTTTGCCATAAAAATATGTTGAACATTTTTTTTAAATATCAACATTATCACAGTGATGGTTTCTCACCGAATAAAAGTGAAGGTGGTGAGAGTTTGCTACGTTAATATGGGAAAAATGACGTTTCAATTCCTAAGTTGCGGCGTCGATGGAAAAATTTCGCAAAGGAAAAAAATTGGAAATTGCGGTGTCGTTTTAGAGCTCAGAAATTACGGCGCGACATTGTACATACATAATACAGTTTAAACGAACTCAAGTGTTAAAAAGGAAAATCTTCAAAAAATACAAAACCTACAAAAAAAAATTTGTAAACTACACAATTACACAAAATATGCTTAAATCAACAAAATATACAAAGATATGGGTGAACTGAACTAAAACTACAAAAATAATCCCAAAAAAAAAACATATATGTATATATACTATATATAAAATCTACAAAAAAGTACAAAATCTAGAAATTGAAAAAACTGGAAATAATACAAAAAAATCAAAAACTGAAAAATTAAAGCAAAAAAAAATTTTCAAAATTACACAATCACACAAAAAAAAAAAAAAACAAAACAGATTTCAAAGCGAAGAAACTGAATTAATGGCAACAATAAACATTTACATTTAAAAGAAATCTACGAAACACATACATGGATTCTAAAATTTTTCAACAAAAAAAAAATCATCCAAAATTCATCACTTGCCTGGAAACAAATGAAAATTACATAAAGGCAGATTATCATCACACTTCGAAAGGCGTGGAACACCCATTAGCCATACAATTAAAAGGTACCGGTGAAGATGTCAACCTGCAGATGAACCACGAAATATCAAGGGAAGGAGCAAAGTATGTATTTTATTTTCAAATACTTGTTTTAATCGTAAGCGCCATACAAAGGTTTATGTACTATTTTTATATAGCCTAGAAATGCTGAAAATCAACCGATTGCGGTTTTCAAAAATTAAATAAATATAACTTTTTCCAAATATTTCTCAAATGCTTTCAAACCATTAATAGCATTTTTTGTAAACATTTACAAGTAACATTTCACAGTTTAAATACGTAGAAACATATCCCCTCAATACAAAAAAAAGTCTTAATACATTACATACACTAATACATATATAATGATATGCCATAAAATGAAATTTTTGCCTTTATATAACACATGAATTTAATATGAAAAAAAAATAAAAAAAATTTTCATTAACTACAATTTTAAACAAAGCGTTTCGTTTGCTGTAGAAATTATATATATACATGTTCTCGTGAAACAGTTTGGAGATTTTATTAATAGCGGTGCGTCCGCAATATAATAGAAGATTGATAGAAAGCAGTGCGTCCGTGATACAAACTACGTTTTTCATACTTTCAATATAAAGCGATGTGGACGTAAACATCGCCGTATATTCGAAAAAAAATAAAATTTTGGTTAGGCTTGTGGAAACAAGTGCGGTTTTTTTATATTTTTTTCCAATAGTCCGAAAAAAAAATATACCAGCCTGTTTCGGTTTTTACAAAATAAATAAAACCGGAACACGCTTGCCTATTTCCTTTTGCAAAGCCCATTCTGGGGGGCGAGAAACCACAGACCAAGTGTCCTTTTTAGGACAACCTGTCCATTGGTTAGCTAGCGGGGCTAACCTAGTGGGGGACAGTCGGTAAGTCCGACTAAGTTCGGCACGGAAGGGGGGTAGGCATTTCTCTAGCCTATAATTTAGAGAAAATCCGCAGACCGGATGTTCCTTTGTTTAAAAAAAAAAAAAAAAAAAAAAACAAATTATATAATTTTCTTAACCAGACTTACCATTTTATAAAATTCATACCAAACGCGACAAATATTAACCGGATTTTCAAATAATATTTACAAAATATTTACCTGATTTACAAAATTTTTTCTTTTAAAATAATTTTCAATAAAATTACCCTGTTTCAAACACATGTCCGATTCTGAGGGCAATTCCAGCGATAAATCAAGCCCTAAAGGAAGGTGTTCACTAGCTCGTCAAGAAGATTTTTTAGGATTTAATGACTCAGATATCGCAGAAAATAATACTTCAAATTTTCAGTCAGTAACTAATATTATAAACACTCAGCCTTCAGCAAATTCGTCTAATAATTCAGACAACCTACTAACTAGCACTTCCAATTTTCAGTTAGGAACTGACTTTTCCAATTCTCACTCTACTTCAAATTCTTCTAATTTGCCTTCAACAAATAATTCTTCAGATTTACAATCGAATAACAATATTTCAATCATGGCAACCTCAGAACAGAAAAAGGTGTTCATTACCAGTTGCGCCTCAATTATTAGGGACAACTACAGCGGCGATCCACTGGCATTAGAATCTTTTATCGACAAAATAAAATTAATTGAAGTCTTCTCAGATGAAAATTTAAATAGTACTTTTATTGCATTTTTGAAATCCAAACTTGAGGGAAAAGCACGCGAAGCATTACCAACCGTAATAAATTCAGTCGATGACATAAAGGCTGCCTTGAGAAATAGAATAAAACCCGAAAACTCGAAAGTTGTTTCTGGTAAAATCGCGTCTTTACATGTCATCAATAATAATTACTCAGACTTTGCTAAGCGCGTTGAAGAACTATCCGACGCATTGGAACGTTCTTTGATTATTGAAGGTATGACACAAGCCAAGGCACATGAAATGGCCGTAGAGCAAACAGTGAATGTGTGCAGGTTGAACACTCGTTCAGAATTGGTCAAATCCATCCTGGCTTCAACTACCTTCAGTGATTCAAAAGACGTAGTTGCAAAAGTGATAGTCGAACGTAATAATGAGGTAAAAGAAAGACAAGTACTAGCATTCCGTACTCGTGGTAATTGGCAAAATAGTTTTCGAGGAAATTATAGAGGTAATAATTTCAATAATAGGTACAACAATCCAAATGCAAGATTCAACAATAACAATAGAAATAATTACAACAATAATAATTACGGGTACACTAATTCTGATAGAGGTAATAATGACAGATATAGCACTAATAGAAACAATCAGCCTAGTAGTAGTAACAATAATGCTAATAATAATAGACGTTCAAATTCGCGAAGTAATGCCAATGTACGCGCTTTAAACGTGAACGACCCTCAGGAGCGAACACTGGGGGATCGGAACCACGATTTAGACAATTAAACGAATCTTCTTCAAAAATATTAAAATCCATCTACTGCTTGAACCTTAATTATTCAGATTTTATTGAACTTCAATGTAGCGATTCCTACAAACCATGTACTTTTCTAGTAGATTCTCAAGCAGATATTTCTTTAATCAAAATTTCAAGTTTATCTCAAAATTGTAACTTTAATACTAACGAAATAACAAACATAACAGGCGTAACGCCTGAAACAATTTCAACTTTAGGAACCTTAAAAACCAACTTAATTGCATATAAATTCTTAATACCGCATACTTTACATGTAGTTAACGACGATTTCAATATACCTTCAGACGGAAGACTTTTTAAAATTTAATAAATGCATTATTAATTACGCAAGCGATAGCATAACCATTAATACCGGATTAGATAACGCAAATATACCAATTTTACACGGCACAAGTAACGATTCTTTAGTTATTCCTCCGAGATGTGAAGTTTATCGGTTATTTAAATTACCAAAATGCGATAATCCTGTTTTTGTAGACTCGCAAGAAATCTGTAATGGTGTTTTTACGGCAAAGTGCATTGTTGACACAAATAATCCAGTTATAAAAATTTTAAATATTACTGACGAAGTAAAACATGTCAACAATTGCAATATCGTAACGGAAGATATCACCAACTACAATGTCTACAAAATCAATGAAACTTCAAAAGATCAAAAACGCTTAGAGGAATTAACGAAAATTTTGAAAAATCAAATGCCGGGTTATGCTCAAAAACAATTACTAGATTTATGCTTAAAATATGCCGATGTATTCGCTTTAAAAACTGATCGTATGACTTTAAATAACTTTTACGAACAAAAGCTACGTTTAACTGATAAAAATCCAGTCTATATAAAAAATTATCGTTTACCATATACACAACGTGAAGAAATTAATAAACAAGTCGAAAATTTAATGCGAAATGATTTAATAGAACCAGGCTTTTCTAATTATAACAGCCCTTTAATTTTGGTGCCGAAAAAGGATCCTACAGGCCAAAAGTCTTACCGTATGTGCGTTGATTTCAGAGCAGTCAACAAAAAGCTTATCGCAGACAAATTTCCGTTGGCACGCGTAGACGACATACTCGACAATCTTGGCAGAGCCAAATATTTTTCGACTTTAGATCTTTTTTCTGGTTTTCACCAAATTCCACTTCATGTTAATTCTAGAGACGTTACATCTTTCAGTACAGATCGAGGAGCTTTTCGTTGGAAAGTTTTACCTTTCGGTTTAAATATAGCACCAAACTCTTTTTCACGTATGATGTCATTAGCATTTTCAGGCATTTCGCCAAATCAAGCTTTTATGTACATTGACGATGTTATCGTCATCGGATGTAGCGAGACACATCACCTCAAAAATTTAGAAAAAGTTTTCGAAACTTGTAGAAAATTCAATTTAAAGTTAAATCCCAACAAATGCAATTTCCTTCGTTCTGAAGTAACTTTTTTAGGCCATAAATGCACCTCCAAAGGCCTGCTGCCAGATGACTCAAAAATAGACGCAATTAAAAAATACAATAAGCCAAAAGACAAAGACGCTGTTAGGCGATTCGTTGCATTTGCAAATTATTATAGGCGTTTTATACCTAACTTTGCGTCACTGGCAGCCCCTTTAAATCGTCTAAATCGGAAAAAAGTTGAATTTGTTTGGGATGATGCTTGCGAAAATGCTTTCGAAAAATTAAGATTATCATTAATGTCTCCTCAATTATTGCAATACCCTGATTTTTCAAAAGAATTTATTATCACTGTAGATGCATCTAAGAGTGGTTGTGGCGCTATATTAAGCCAAAAGCATGGAGATAATGACTTACCGATTTGCTTTGCATCAAAATCTTTCAATAAAGCCGAACAGAAAAAGGCAATCATAGAATTAGAACTTTTAGCAATACATTTTGCTATAAAACATTTTCGGCCGTATGTCTACGGTACACATTTCACGGTAAAATCAGACCATAGACCATTAGTTTATCTATTCAATATGAAAGATCCTTCCTCGAAACTCTCTAGAATCAGATTAGATTTATCAGAATACAATTTTACAATTGAATATATTAAAGGAAAATCGAATGTTGTGGCTGATGCTCTTTCGCGTATAAGTATAGA
Source organism: Eurosta solidaginis (assembly GCF_040869045.1). Taxonomy (NCBI): domain Eukaryota; kingdom Metazoa; phylum Arthropoda; class Insecta; order Diptera; family Tephritidae; genus Eurosta; species Eurosta solidaginis. Next base: position 200,293,174 of record NC_090323.1, on the reverse strand, counting down.
CGAGATTAAAGATTCGACAAAACACGTTTTAGCCGTTAAAACGCGATCACAAACTAAACAACAAGAATTACAAAATGAAAAAATAAGTTTAAATGATACGACCTCTAACGATAATAAAGTACAAGTTTATGATAAATTTTCATACGATTTTTCAAAAAAGATACCGCGAGTAAAATCAACAATACAATATAATAAACATAAGGAGATCTTCAATTTACAAATTTATGCGCATTTAAAACACAAAAAATACAATTTGCTTAATCTCGTGACTGTTAACGAAATAACGAATTTAGATGAGTTACTTTCGAGGCTGGAAAAAGCAGCCGACAATCACAATATTAAACAATTAGAATGGCCAAAAAAATGATATCATTTTCAATAATTTTTCAATTACGAATTTTAAAATCCGCGGAAATGAAATTTTAAAATCATTACAAATAATATTGACGGACCCTGTAGAGACCGTAACAGACAATGAACAGAAACAAAAACTTATGACAATTTATCACGAAGATCCACTGTTAGGAGGCCATTGCGGAACAAAAAGGTTATATGCCAAATTAAGAACTAAATATTACTGGAAAAACATGACACGTGATATAGCGAAATTCGTGAAAAATTGCAATAAATGTCTTTTAAATAAAGTGAGACCAAAAACAAAAGAAAATCTTGTCCTTACTCCAACACCCTGCAAACCATTTGACATAGTGATTATCGACACAATAGGTCCACTTCCAGAATCAAACTATGGTAACAAGTTCGCTGTTACTATGATTTGTGACTTTTCTAAATACCTGGTAACAGTAGCTGTACCAGATAAATCAGCAAAAACTATCGCATGTGCTATTTTTGAAACCTTTATACTAACATATGGTACAATGAAAGCCATTAGATCCGATTTAGGGACGGAATACAAAAATGAATTATTCTCGGAATTAACAAAACTTTTAAAAATTAATCATGATTTCTCAACAGCTTATCACCACGAAACTGTTGGTACTGTTGAAAGAAACCATAGAGTCTTTAACGAATATTTACGTGCATATCTAGATGAAACGTATTCAGATTGGGATACGTATTTGAAGTATTTTACATTTTTACATAATACTACAAGTAGTTCGGTTTTTGATAATAAATTTACTCCTTTCGAATTAATATTTGGCAGAAAATCTACAATGCCACATGAATTACATAAAATTAGAAATAAAGAATTATACGATAAAACTGCTAAGCCTTTAGAAATTAAAATTAATGATAGGGTTTTAGTGGAAACAGAACCGAGAAATAAACATAGAAATATATATCAAGGTCCCTACATAATAAAGAATATCGATGGACCAAATGTAAAAATTTTTGATGAAATTAATAAAATTGAAAAAATTGTACACAAAAATCGTATACAAAAAATTAATTAAATTGATAGCCGAAAATAATCTTTAAATATAAACCTACTTTAAGAACACGCCAATGAAGGCCAAACTAAACAAACTATTAATGTTAATTCTTAATACGGCCTAATGTACAAAATTCATATGTTAGATTGAAATACTTAATAAATATATATTTACTCAATTTAATAATAAGCATATAAATAATAACGGTACATATTTCATTTTCTTATAAATTTATATCTTAACCCTAGTAAAGCCTAAAGAAGAATGTGGCAAGACTGATCACCTTGCCAAATTCTTCTTTTCCAAAGGGGGATGATGTAGCGTCATGTAGTGCCAGCCAACTAAAAACTAAAATAAAACTAAAAACTAAAATAGCTGGCATCACCCCCACATGCAACCATGCATGTATGCACTTGGTGTTACTGGGTGAGAGAGTCGAATGACGGAGAGAATTCTGATTGGCTGAATCTTCCGTTACTCGACTCTATTACGCCACTGCATCATGCGATTTTACCGCTATGCACTTTTGGCATAGCGGCACGGCTGCTTTGAAGCGTCAGCAGTTTTGAGTTTTTGGGCAGAGTTTGAAGTGAACCGGCTGCCGCAATACACGCGAGAAAGAACGGCGTAGTTAATAAAACTAAGAATAAAATAACTAAGGACTAGGTTTATTAAAACTAAACATTTATTGTGCAAATAAAACTTAAAGCAACTTAACAAACAAACATAAGAGAACTTTAATAAAAAAGTAACTAAAATTAAAGCAAGTGCGGTGTTTATTTATTTTGCGTGTGTGGGCGCGCGAGGGGCTGTATGCCCAAAATTAAGTGGCATCGAAATGCCACTTTACAAATTTGGTTCCTAATTATTTCTACTGTAATGTGCCCTTAGAATTTGTTCTGCTTTCACTATATTCAAGTGTTCGTTATATATTTATACAAATGCAAACCTCATACTTCAAGAACAATTAATATCATATTGCTAAGTATGCACTTATGAATTGACTACACATATTTGTTTATATCGGTCAATTGGTCACGGTGCCTTATTCACTTTGGCCATATACAGACATATGTACTCAAGTACCGAAATAAGGTCCTTCCAATATGCTAACATTACATACAAGAAATATGTAAATTTTAGTTCATAAATATTAGTGTAAATAGGTATAAGTAGAATAAGAATATTTTCTATAAAAAGGGAAGCATTTCTAAAATAAAGACAATCACTTTTAATGATCGAACCAATAAACATCATTTTGCATTAATCATTTTATACTGTTACGAATATTAGCAAAACTAAGGGGTGCTGCTATCTCTAAGCCGAAGCTAAGCAGTGACGTGAATTCACATCAATTATTCAATCATTATGTATCTACATAAACGAAACAATAATTGCGTCTACACGCATGTACCATGTACGTATACGAGCAGCGGAGAATCAATGCACAAACACAAGCATACATCTGAGATACTCCTGAAAGTATGCAATGAGAGAAGCTATAAAATCGTGCAATTGTAGTTACAGCTGAGAAGTTTGAGAGCTGATTGTAACTAGTAGATTCTGGAAGCGCCTAGAAGATGCGAACTTTGAAATCAGAGAGTATAAAATTCAGCAAATGTAGAGGCGCTGGAATTCAGTTTGATTTGAGCTATCAAGCAGTATCGATTAAGACGCTATCTAGCGAGCCATAGCAGTATTATTTTGAAAGTCAGTTTCATTTAAGCTATCAGTTTGGTTATTAAGCCAGCTAGTTGCAAAGTATAAGTGTTAATGTGAAGTACTTTAATAAAGGCCATTTTTCCATTATTCGATATTGGAGTTATTTATTCAACAGTTTAGTGATAAGAACGTAAGGAGCAAGTTGAAAACAAGCGGAGTTACAGTAAATTCGTTACAATACTATATATTTGTAATTTTTCCAATGAGAGAACAGTGAGTACAAAAATTGTGTTGCCATTTCAGTTTCTGTTCAATGAGGCTACTTTGCATCACACTTGCAGCTAGTTCTGTTATTGTTGTTATGTTAGTAGTGCTTCGTCCAATTCAAAAGGTGCGACCACTCACTAGAACGAAGTTGGGTCAGAGTGACTCATGTATCCATTGGTAGTCTGATTTCTACTTCTGCAAGGGTTGGATAATGAATATTAATAACGCAGTTCACCAGGCGCGGCCTAGGAAAGGTGTTTACCGACTAAGGCCAAGGGCATCCTTGTGCTTATCTGGATCGAACAGCTGCGTAGACAGGTGACGGATATCATCGTAGTGCTTACGGAGATATTTCTGTATTCCTCTTGGAGGCGCAGTTAGATCAAGTAGTTGTTTGCTGGAGTATCCGGGGTTGTGATAATTCGTTATACTCTTGTATGTAGAGCTCTCTCGTCTCACAATGTAAATGATGTGCAGGAGTTATCACAACACATCTCGTGGCAGTTCTAAGTGCAGGATTTTGGTAGGCCTGCAGCTTTTCCAGTGTGTGTGTTTTTAGACCAGGTGAACAGACTGGCGCCGTGCCACCGGCAAGCAATTTGAGGAATTAATTGCGGCTTTGTACTTTTGATACAATTTCGGAGACAAGCGCCTTGAAAGTGAGAGTATTACCACTAAGATCTTTGAGTTACTGACAGTCGGTAGCCTAATGTCATCGACATGAACATCCCATATTTGCGTCAGCTGTTCCTTCCACGTCGTAAACAGAGTGTCCGTGAATTTGTCTAATTTTACTTAGTTTTGAGGTTTGGTTCCTAAATTTAATCGACGCTTGCCGACCTTTGTTATAACTTGCGGCCCATCTTTTTAGACAAGGGGTAAGGAGTAAACCTTATTTGTCCAAGAGTACACTGCCATGGTAGACTGTGCAAAAAGCGTTTGAGAGGTCAAGTGCCACAAGCAGCACCGTCTTAAGGTGGTGCTTTTGCTGGTTAGGTCCGTTATTTATCTGAATGGTTTTTGACGTTTAGCGCGGTGGAAGTGCAATGCATTTTGCGGAAGACGTACTGATGGGTGGCTAAGCGAAGACTAGCAGTGAAATGAGGGACCAAGAGATTTTCCAACGTCATCTTCACGGACGAGAGCAGTGATATCGGACTCGTGTGTGTCTGTTTGCACGTCGTCTAGCCTTTTATACTGTTGGATCCCGGCAGAAAAAGCGAGCTCATATCGGAGAAAGTTTTATCGGCAATTGCCATACACATTTTATCATTTAATTTGGTTGGGTTAGACAAGGATTTGACAGTTGACCAAAATATACCAACACCAGCAGAGATGTTACAGATCTTCAGATGTTCTTCTCATTTCGCACGTTTCTGTTCATTTACCAGTCGCATAATAACCAAGTCAGATTTCTAATGTGAGGTTCTCTGGGATCAAGCTATCTCACTTCGTCATGTCCTCTTGCTAGATTTGTAGCTTCAGCCGGAAAGTGTGGTATGATTTCGGGTGATATACCCGGGATAAAACGTGCCGAGCTGAAGTGATAACTTTGCGAAACGTGCGTTTTCCTTGTTGGATATCAGTTGGAATGGGGAAGCAACGAAATATTGATTTTGCGAAAGTTTTATAGTCTTCCCAATTTGTTTCTTTTTTTTTGTAATTAGTGGAAGTCCTCCTCTTGCGGGACATTTATTTGTTATACCAGCATCCAATTCACTTAATAAATTTATTTGCTAAAATATTTAGCCGTAAGCTTCTCAAATCAAACTGCATTAAAGAGGTCATCAAAAAGTTTAAATAAGTCATAAGTAGCGAAAGCCAACACCAACGAATATGAAACCAGCAAACATCGGTACATACAAATAATAACTTCCACCTATAAAAAAAAATATTTTGTTCCTTTGCATTTGAATTTACAAACTTGAAAACGCTGTTGAAAGTTTAATCCTGGAAATGTCGATTCGTTAAAGTCGCACTCAAAGGCGCAATTCACTGTTATGACACGCTAAAGCGCCTAAAGGTATGCTAGCAAAAATAGAGCATTAATAATTTTATTTGCCGAAAGCTTTTCCAAATTTTCTTATAAAAGCTTACATCAGCATAAAAATAATGAGAAAGCATGAAAATATAAAAAATCTTGGAAAATAAACTGGCAAAGGCGCAAAGAAATTTATGAGCGCGCCAACCTAACAAACGATTACAAGAAGCCGGCAAATAATCTTGTAGCCGCGACATTGCCAAAGGCTGTATTGAGGTGTTAGGGCCGCCAAAATAAAAATGACTTTGGCGAGCTAAACTGAAACAAAACAAGTGTGACACGTAATTACAATTTCTCACAGTTAACGCTTGTTGGTTGCGCGACAACAACAACAATGACGAGACCATACTGAAGATGTTGGTTACACAAAATATTAAGGACATTCTCTGTTGAGTGGCTGCTGGACGTTATTGTGTGTGGGGAAATAAGAGGCGCAACATGGATGAAGCAGGACATATTGTACCTTTGTATGTATATAAATAAAATGCTCACCCATGGAATAAAAGCGAGACGTACATTAAAAATAATATGTATATACAAAATGTAAGAAAAATATATGAAACAATAAAAATAGGGAAAATTTATAATTGAAACAAGTAAGGAGGGTTAAGTTCGGGTGTAACGGAACATTACATACTCAGCTATGGGGACAAAATAAGGGAAAATCACCATGTAGCAAAATGAACCTCGGGTAACCCTGGAATGTGTTTGTATGACATGCGTATCAAATGGCAGGTATTAAAGAATATTTTAAGAGGGAGTGGGCCATAGTTCTATAGGTGGACACGTTTTCGAGATATCGCCATAGAGGTGGACCAGGGCTGACTCTAGAATTTGTTTGTACGATATGGGTATCAAATGAAAGGTGGTAATGAGTATTTTAAAACGGAGTGGGGCTTAGTTCTATAGGTGGACGCCTTTTTGAGATATCGCCATAAAGGTGGACCAGGGGTGACTCTGGAATTTATTTGTACGATATGGGTATCAAATGAAAGGTGTTAATGAGTATTTTAAAAGGACGTGGGCCTTAGTTCTATGGGTGGACGCCTTTTCGAGATATCGCCATAAAGGTGGACCAGGGATGACTCTAGAATTTGTTTGTACAATATGGGTATCAAATGAAAGGTGTTAATGAGTATTTTAAAAGTGAGTGGACCTCAGTTCTATGGGTGGACGCCTTTTCGAGATATCGCCATAAAGGTGGACCAGGGATGACTCTAGAATTTGTTTGTACAATATGGGTATCAAATGAAAGGTGTTAATGAGTATTTTAAAAGGGAGTGGGCCTTAGTTCTATAGGTGGACGCCTTTTCGAGATATCGCCATAAAGGTGGACCAGGGGTGACTTTAGAATTTTTTTACGATATGGGTATCAAATGAAAGGTGTTAACGAGTATTTTAAAAGGGAGTGGGCCTTAATTCTATAGGTGGACGCCTTTTCGGGATATCGTTATAAAGGTGGACCAGCGTTGACTCTAGAATGCGTTTGTACATTATGGGTATCAAACGAAATGTGACAATGAATATTTTAAAAGGGAGTGGGCCATAGTTCTATAGGTGGACGCCTTTTCGATATATCGCCATAAAGGTGGACCAGGGGTGACTCTATAATGCGTTTGTACAATATGGGTGTCAAATTAAAGGTATTAATAAGAATTTTGAAAGGGAGTGGTGGTAGTTGTATATGTGAAGGCGTTTTCGAGATATCGACCAAAATGTGGACCAGGGTGATCCAGAACATCATCTGTCGGGTACCGTTAATTTATTTATATATGTAATACCACGAACAGTATTCCTACCATGATTCCAAGGGCTTTTGATTTCGCCTGCAGAACTTTTTCATTTTCTTTTACTTAATATGGTAGGTGTCACACCTATTTTACAAAGTTTTTTTCTAAAGTTATATTTTGCGTCAATAAACCAATCCAATTACCATGTTTCAACCCTTTTTTCGTATTTGGTATAGAATTATGGCACTTTTTTCATTTTTCGTAATTTTCGATATCGAAAAAGTGGGCGTGGTCATAGTCAGATTTCGGCCATTTTTTATACCAATAGAAAGTGAGTTCGGATAATTATGTGTACTGAGTTTAGTAAAGATATATCGAGTTTTGCTCAAGTTATCTTGTTAATGGCCGAGCGGAAGGACAGACGGTCGACTGTGTATAAAAACTGGGCGTGGCTTCAACCGATTTCTCCCTTTTTCACAGAAAACAGTTATCGTCCTAGAATCTAAGCCACTACCAAATTTCACAAGGATTGGTAAATTTTTGTTCGACTTATGGCATTAAATGTATCCTAGACAAATCAAATGAAAAAGGGCGGAGCCACGGCCATTTTGAAATTTTGTTTTATTTTTGTATTTTGTTGCACCATATCATTACTCGAGTTGAATGTTGACATAATTTACTTATATACTGTAAAGATATTAAATTTTTTGTAAAAATTTCACTTTAAAAAAATTTTTTTTTTAAAGTGGGCGTGGTCGTTCTCCGATTTTGCTAGTTTTTATTAGGCATACATATAGTAATAGGAGTAACGTTCCTGCCAAATTTCATCATGATATATTCAACGACTGCCAAATTACAGCTTGCAAAACTTCTAAATTACCTTCTTTTAAAAGTGGGCGGTGCTACGCCCATTGTCCAAAAGTTTACTTATTTTCTATTCTGCGTCATAAGTTCAACGCACCTACCAAGTTTCATCGCTTTATCCCTCTTTGGTAATGAATTATCTCAATTTTTCAATTTTTCGAAATTTTCGATATCGAAAAAGTGGGCGTGGTTATAGTCCGATATCGTTCATTTTAAATAGCGATCTGAGATGAGCGCCCAGGAATCTACATACCAAATTTCGTCAAGATATATCAAAATTTACTCAAGTTATCGTGTTAACGGACGGACGGACGGACGGACATGGCTTAATCAAATTTTTTTTCGATACTGATGATTTTGATACATGGAAGTCTATATCTATCTCGATTCCTTTATACCTGTACAACCAACCGTTATCCAATCAAAGTTAATATACTCTGTGAGCTCTACTCAACTGAGTATAATTATAATTGAAACAAGTAAGGAGCGTTAAGTTCGGGTGTAACTGAGCATTACATACTCAGCTGCCAAACTACAGCTTGCAAAACATTTAAAATACCATATGTATTTAATTAGCGAGCTTTGCTCATATTGCTTTATACAATGGTTTTTGTAATTGATATTAGAGAAAATTTGTAAGTTTACAAACGGCGATGGTTACTAGGACATGTTTTTTTAAATTACCTTCTTTTAAAAGTGGGCGGTGGCACGCCCTTGTCCAAAATTTTACTAATTTTCTATTCTGCGTCATAAAGTCAATCCACCTACCAAGTTTCATCGCTTTATCCGTCTTTGGTAAGCACTTTTTCGGTTTTTCTAAATTTTCGATTTCGAAAAAGTGGGCGTGGTTATAGTCTGATTTCGTTCATTTTAAATGGAGATCTGAAATGAGTGCCCGTGAACTTACATACCAAATTTCATTAAGATACATCATATATAGAAGTCTATATCTATCTGGATTAGTTTATGCCGTTACGGGGTACCGTTATGCGAACAAAATTAATATACTCTGTGAGCTCTGCTCAGCTGAGTACAAAAACGTCATTTTGGAAAAATCCTTATCTGAATTTTCTAACTAAAACTATCCAAACCAATTTCGAAAACGTTTTCGAAAAATTCGAAAAATCAAAAAAAGTTTCGAAATTTGAATTTTTTTTATTTTGATTTTTTGATTGTGTAGTCTAATCTAGTTTAGTCTAGCATAGTAAAGTCTATAGGTCACTCAAAAATGGTATTGATTTTTGAAAAAAAAAATTTTTCGAGTGGTGTTTCAGATTTTCATCCATAAAAAAATCCAAAATTTCTTACCTTGTATGAAGGAAAATCTTAGGTACCCTTCGGAAAAAAAATTGTCAAACTTAAAGAGTCTTCTTTGGCAGGCTAAACTTAACTGGACTATAAAACTCCATATTTAGAGAAAAGTTTTAATTTTTCGAAGAATTTTCTCGAATTTCCTATTTCATTTCGCGTCTTCGAATTTTTTCGTGTGGTTTTGGGTTCGAATTTAGTCTTGCTATCATTTTCTGAATTTGATTGAAGTTTATTCCCTGCTCAGGTTTCACATCCATATTGGATATAGGTTCCAATTTCGGATGCGGTAAGTCGATTTCGATCGGTTTCGGCTTTGGCTTCGGGTTCGGATTCCTTTTTTTCGTTCGGCTCTGGTTTCGGTTGTATTCGGCTTTATTACCGGATTTTGTCCCGGATTCGGTTTAAAGCTTGGTTCTGGTTTTGGTTTTATTCCAGCATTGTTTTCGGATTGGGTTTCAGTACCCGTTATGGATTAAGTTACGGCTTTGTTTCTGAGTTCGGCTGGGTTCGGTCGGTTAAAGTTTCGTTCCAGTTTTGATTATGTTCCAGTTTTGTTTTTGGATTCGATCTATCTCTCGAGCTCGGTTCGGGTTTCTCTTCAGAATTTGTTCATTGATTTGGTTTCGGTTTTGGTTTCAGGTTCTGTTTCTTTTTTAGTTACGTCTTTTTTTCTGGATTCGATCTAGTTTCGGATTTTGGTTTCTGGTCCGGTTTTGCTTACGAATTCCATTTCAATTTTGCATTCAGTTCAGGTTCCAGATTCGAATTTCATTTCGGTTCTGGCTTTGATTTGATCTCGTTTTACGTTTTCGTTGTGTATTAAGTTACAGCGTTGTTTCCGGATGAGGTCTCAGTTCCGGCTTAAGGGTTCGTTCCGGTTTTGGTTATGTTCCGCACTTGTTTTCGGATTCGATAACTTACGGACTGGTTTATGGATTCGGTTTCGGTTTTGGTTTCAGTTCCAATTTTGGTTAAGTTATGGCTTTCTTTCTGGATTTGGTCTAGATTTTGTATTTGTTTTTGGTGTTAGTTTACGAACTAATCCACAACTGCTTTCAAGACTGCTAAGAAAGGATTTCTGTATAATACAGCAATAATTATAGAAACACTTCGACATAGAAAACATAAAACAAATTTCATTTTCATTTCAGAAAGTGATAAGAAATTATAGAGGCTGTTTTGAGCCTCAAAAGTCGAAAGGAAGTTGCATCAAAGTGACAAAGTAAAAGCACTTTCTGTTATTTCTTTGAAGATTTCAACTCTTGCTTTTCTAGCAAGTATTGAATTAAATATAACTTACCAAAATGTATGATGTTAACATATCAGAAGCACGCTATTTTACTATTATTTTATTAATACCCGAAGAAGACACATACAGCAGCAAACAGAAAAGTAGCACCAGCAATTTTAACAAATTTGGTCAGCTAAATTATTCTTTTTTTTTTTTCGATATTATAAGAATTGATCTCTTAAACTAAAACTATCCAAACAAATTTCAAAAACGTTTCTGAAAAAATTCGAAAGTTCGGGAAAATTTTACAACAATATCGAACTTTTTATTTGGAGTTCTCTGAATTCGTTTCAGTATGCAACTTGATAGCCCAATCAATCTTAGTCTAACAAAGCATAAGTGATAGGTCTCTCACAATTACTATTACACAAGCATTCTGCTTAGTGTGCAAGATCTATGAGCTTTAGAAAGTTATAAACAATACAAGTAGTTTAAAATCTCTAAAATAAAGCTACGTATTTAATTAACGAAACAGGCTCATATGCTTCATACAATTTTTTTGTCATTGATTATGTCACTGATCAAGTTCTGTTGAACGAGCCTTAAAATATTCCCCAAAATTTGGATTAAAAAAAAGGTAGTATAATTATATGTACCAAGTTGTGTATAAAAGCGTGCAACGGGGCATTCATACAGCAGGGTGGAGAGAGGCATCTGCTTTTACACCATGCATTCACGAAATTTCGAGTTCAAAACTCAGTTCCCGAAAAGCCAGTTGATGAAGAAGCGAAATATAGAAACATGTCCTAGTAACCACCGCCGTGCGCAAATTTTCTAATTTTTCTCTGATATCAATAACAATGAAAAATAGCTAATTTTAACACGATTTTATAAACATACTTTGTATGTTTGTATGTATGCTACTCTTTTATACCAAGCAACAAAAAAATAAAAATGTTACATATACGTACCGGTACCCGTCTTTTCAGGTGATACGGATATGTTTGTGTGTAAATGGTTGCTTTTTTATAAAACAACGTGCTTAATAAATTTATACAATTTTCTTTAAATAGTTTCAAAATATTTACCCTTTGACCAAAATTTCTAAGCGCAGCACAATGAGTTGTAACATAAAACTTTTATAGTGGATCGGTATTGTTCGATTTATGTAAAACCTCAAAATGTGAAGAAAACTTGTAGAAATTTAATCCCCTTCGAGTTTGTTGTTGTTGGTAATGTTGCCATTTTCCTCTTCTGCACTTTACTCAACGTTCACTTAAGCAATAAGAGGGCATGTAATACAGAACATGCAAAGTATTGTTGGTGAATTTTGCTTAACAACAAATATAATCGTACATGTGGCGCATGCAAAGGATTTACCATTAGGATAACAATTTAGTAACTTTGTGCACACAAAAAACAAAAAATTAAAACGAAAGAAACATAAATAAATAAAAAGTTACTCACTCAACAAAACCAAAAAAAAAATGTTTGTGGAACGTGAGCTACTAATGTACAGCAGCGACAATAAAAATAGCAGCGGATATTTTTTTAAATTTCGTCAGTTATTTTCGACATTCTAAGAATGTTTTGTAACTGAAGCAATGCAATGTAAACTCAGAAACGTTTTCGAAGAAATTAGAAAATTCGACAAAATGGAGGAAAATCTAAAACAACCATCGGAAAAAAATTGTCATAAGTCAATACGAATTCTGAAACATCTCTAACTTGTACTTTACCAGACTAGAATTAATTGGGCTACAAAACCACATACTCAAAAAAATTCACAAAAATCGAAAGCTCGCAATTTTCTCGAATTTTCGAATTTTTTCGAAAAATTTTTTTGGATTGTATTTTGTGTTGGAGGTGTTGGCTCTTCTCTCCACACAACTGTCGTATGTAGCACTGAACAAGATACTGTTCGAGCTTGATCGGTTACATATTTGGACGGAATCGAGAGGGCTTAATGTTAAACCAAGCAAGACAGAAATGATACTCTTCAGCAACAGAACTAATATACATAAATTTCACCTGCCTTCACTAAACGACACAGAGCTCTCAGTCTCAAGAAGGGATAAGTAACTTGCAGTCGAAAGTTGTCTTTGTAGCTAGACTGGGGACTCCATATTTAAAGAAGAGTCAAGTAGGTGTATATCGCTTACTGCTCGTGTAACAAAATAGCAGAAGTTGTGCAGAATATGTGGTTTTAAAGAGCGGTCATAAGGCCCATCCCAACGTACGGATAGATAGTTTGGTGGGCAGCACAGGGCAAGCCATACAGCAATAAAAAACAAACTAAGTAAAGTATAACGGGCAACCTGTACAGAGGTAAGAGAAGCAGACGCGTTAAACGTTATCCTTAGCCAGCTACCCTGGTCGCCCAAGTAGCTATTTAAAGCCGTTTTCATGCCATGCAACTCGTCTAAAAACCTACGGAATGTTACGGTCAATGTATTACAAACAGCCAGAGTTAGGAGTCTGAATGATGCAGACAAATCTAGGGACTCAGAGAAGACTCCGGCCCCACTCCCGACTCCATCTTGGAGCCGCCAGTGTAGATTTGGATGTCGTCGACCCTTTTGTCCGGGTTTCTTTTTCACTCGTTCCTGCTTGGAATGGCGGTATTACAATGGTACTAAAAACTTCAGTTTGCGAGGGTAGTAATCTGTCTCTTTACTACATGTACCATCCGGAAGTTTATTTAGGATACTACAATGCCCTTGCTGAGTATCCTTCCAACACCCAGACTCTCTGATTCTCAGTGCGGTTTGTGAGTGTGTACAAAGTATATGCAAGTCGGGGGAGTCTAAATGCTGGAACAACAAAAAGTATAGTCGCGTCGGTTCTTAAGAAGGCTGTATGTAAGGAGGGTTTAACCGCACAATTCACCGACGGGTCCAAAATGGACTGCGTTGTTGATGCAGTGGTCTTCTCCAAACGGTTAAAGTTGCACCCTCATTCCGTCTTTCAAGCTCAACTAGTCTTTCAAGCAAATCTACTCGGAATAGAGAAGGCCTGTTACTTTCTGTGGGAGAACTCTGTAAGCAGTCGAGAGGTAGGCATATTTTCAGATACCCAAGCAGCGCTAATGGAGTTGGATTCCGCATTTAAGTCCTTCGAAACTGTCAATAACTGTAATAAGGTGCTGCGCTACGATTACTGCTTTGACATTGGTACCAGATCACAGGAATTTAGACGATAATGAAAAAACGGATGAACTGGCAGAGGCCGGTGCAACGCTCGACTTCACCGATGCAGTTGCGTTACATCGACTGACAGAAACCGCTATTCCAAATTGGTATCAAAAGAGTTTGGCTGGCCAATAACAAAAAAAAAAAAAACAGAATTTGCCAAAATTGTCAAGGAATGAAATACTTAGGTTGACAGCCATAATTACAGGGCACCGGCTATTTCGACCAAAATGCTCCATAAATGACATGCTGTTGTTGTTGTATTAACAGTCCTTCGCCCCATTCAATGGTTGCGACCACTCACAAATGGTCATCAAAGTCCTCTAACGGGAGTCCAAGGAAACTAACAGTTTCAATAGGGGTGGGTTATATGGAAGTTTGTTTTGGAGACGTAGGTTCCACATTACAATTGAAAAGCAACACAGCAACCAACCTACTAGCAGCTGCTTTGATCAGTCTAATATAAATGAAAGCTTATGCAGTTTTCATTATTCTTCAAGGCATTTCGACGTCTTAACTACAGCCTCAGGAACCATATTTATTGAGATTCATAGAGACCTTTTCTTAACATATTGTGACGAATATAAGCAACACTAAGGGGCGGCCACCGTGGTGTGATGGCAGCGTGCTCCGCCTATCACACCGTATGCCCTGGGTTCGCACCCCGGGCAAAGCAACATCAAAATTTTAGAGAGCAAATTGGAAGAGAAGCTCTGCCTTAGATCTCTTCGGAGGTTATCGCGCCTTACATTTATTTTTCATTTTAAGGGATACTATCATCTCTAAGCCGATACTAAGCAGTCATTTGTATGTACATAAACAAATAAATCATTACGTCTACACATACATATGTACGTACAAGCAGCGGAGAGATACGCACAAGCACATGCATATATCTGAGATACTCGAGAGAGATGCGATAGGCTATAAACGTGCATCTGTAGTTTATAGCTGGTAAGTTTATAGCTGGTAAAAAAGTAGTAAATTCTAGAAGAAGAAACGCCTAGAAGTATGCGATGGAGACAGCAGAGAGTATAAAAGGAGCGAAAGCTGAGTAAACAGCAATCAGTTTGATTTAAGCACGCTATTGGTTGCGAAATATAAGTGTTATTGTGAAGTACTTTGAAAGTAGTCTAATAAAGACCATTTTGCACTACTGAATATTGGAGTTATTTATTCAACAATTTAGCGATACGAACTTTAGTAGAAGGTGTAAAATAAGCGGAGGTTCCTTAAATTCGTTACGATATCAAAAAAGAAATGATTTGGTTGACGGAACTTGGTAAACATTTTCACTGTTATTTTGCTGTTCGCTGCTATAGATGTGTATTTATTATAAGCATATATATGAACATACACATTTATATATTTGCGTATCCTTATGCACACATATTTGTACCAAGGATTTGTGTACTCGTTTGTTGATCTTGTAATTCTACGTTTATTTTCGTTTTTGCTTATTTTTTGCTACTCGCAGGTTGTTGTTTTTGTCGCCGTAGTGTAGTCAAAGAGTATATATTAATAAGAGGCGTCAGAACGATACTCGCCGAAATGGCGCTCGCTGTAAAGAAATTTGCTCGATGTTTTCTCAAGGAAGTAGCGATTTCGTTGTTGTGATTCGTCAGAAAACATTGAGTTTGTTATGAGTATGTCTGCAAATCAAAATGAGTTTTATTTGAGTAAGTCAAGAACTGCAAGAAAGGAAATTTGAAACAATTTTGTACCGACAAAATTGTAAATAAATGTAAGAATGTAAAATATTTAAACAAAAATTGTGTTAAGTGGTTAAAATATAAAAGAAATAAGAAGTGTAGTGAGTAAAAAAGTTATAGAGCTATGTAAATGGAAAAAAATTGTGAGTGCGGGGGTGGAACATAAATGTGTGAATGTGTTGGCCAATTGGCTTTGAAATTGGTATATGCAAAAAATTGTGTTTGTGATTTTTTTAAATTCTTGCGATAACAAACCATTTACTTATGTATATGCGTTTTGCAGACAACAGCAAGAAAAAAGTTTCTAATTCAGATCTGCAAAGAGAAGCAAAATTGCGGAAAATTGCGCCAAAAAGTTAATATCTCAAAGAATTTGACTTGCTCACACGCTTTTTGATATTTTCCTGTGTTAAAACAATTACTAATTACCATTGTTTTTTTCAAAACAAACAAATCAACGTTCAAAATAAAATAATGCCTTCCTATAGAACGTGTGGCGTTATCGGGTGCAAAAGTAATCCGCGTGCGCATTCGTGTTTGAAATTTTTTTCTGTGCCGAAGGATCCTAAGGTTGCTTCCAAATGGAAGGAGAACCTCAGGATCCAGGAGTTCCTGTCGACTGGACATTATGTGTGCGAAAGGCACTTTGTTCCCGAGGCCATTGGTGGTAAACGCTTAAAGGAAAATGCTGTCCCAACATTGAATTTAGGTGAGTATAAATTTTTTTAAGTGAGGTAGGTTGAACTGGCCGGTCCATGAGGACCTCACATAGACTGATTGAGTCCGTAGTGTTACCAGAAGTTTGTTTTAACGACCAAACTGAAAAACCCTATCAAAAACCAGGACCTATGTTATAAAATAACTCCGTCCTCTTGGCAAATACTAGAAGCTTCCTAGGACTTAAGCCACTTGCTGCTTCTAGATCTGACAGCTGTATCACTCCTAATATCTGGAGTCTTAGCCTGGCAAGTGCAGGGCACGAGCACAGAACGTGCTCGATCGTTTCCTCCTCCAACCCGCACTTCCTACACCTGCTATCACTGACCAAGCCTAATTTAAAGGCATGTGACGCCAGAAGGCAGTGTCCAGTCAGAATACCCGTCATGAGTCTACAGTCCTCTCTTTTTAATGATAGAAGCAACTGTGTTAGTCTAAGGTTGTAAGACCTACACATAATCTTCGACACTTTACAGCCCCGCGCTTGAACCCACGCCTTTTCTGCTTGGTCGATCATGTGCACCTCTCGCCTTCGCTTAATCTCGCCCAATCTAATTGGGACGTCTACGGAGCAAGCTTCAAGGGATGCGCCCTTTTTAGCTAATTCGTCCGCTTTTTCATTCCCATCTATTCCCATATGCCCTTGGACCCAATATAGATGTATGCTTCTCCCTGTCCCGATTCTCTCCAGAGACTGCTTACACTCTAACACGCATTTAGATGCTGTGCTATGCGAGATTATTGCCTTAATTGCTGCTTGACTGTCAATATAAAAGTTAACACGGTTGCAGCTTAAGCTATTCTCTTCCAGGGTTTCTACTGCTTTGGTTACGGCTAATATTTCCGCTTGGAAAACGCTACAGTAATCCGGCAGCCTGTAGGATCTGCTTAATTCCGGATCAGCGCAGTATACCGCAGACCCTACTCCTTCCACTATTTTGGAACCATCGGTGTACACATGTATCGCCTCGTCCGCCATTTGCGCACCCTTGCGCCAACCGTCCACCTCTATTGTGGCCTTAAGATATCCCTCAAAGTGCAGGTAGGGAATCATGTAGTCTGTTCGTCTTGTGACTGAGGACGCTATACTACTATGGCCATATGGTCGGCGCTCAAGCTGCCCCGAAGCACCGAGCCTGGTTGCGGTCGTTAATGCTTTGTTCTTTGCTACCAGGTCTACAGGTGGAATGTGCAGAATGGCATACAGTGCAGCCGTCGGGGTTGTTTTCAGGGCTCCCGTAATGCAAAGCATCGATAGTCTGCATACCCCCTCTAATTTTTTGAGGTATGTTGTTTTTTGTGTGGCTTTCCACCAAACAAGAACTCCATAGTATAGAATAGGGCTTACAATCGCTGTAAAAACCCAATGAGAAAGAGAGGGCGATAGGCCCCACGTACACCCCAGCATTCTTTTACATGCATAGAGTGCCGTTGAGGCCTTCTTGACCCTCTCCTCCACGTTGAGCTTCCATGACAGCTGACAGCTTACTGTCTAGGATGATTCCTAGATATTTTTTAAGTGAAAGTGTGTTAAAAAAATTATAAAAGGGTGTACATACACATGTGAAAATACCGTCGGCAAGACAATATGTTTAACAATGGCAAAATAGTTGCATTAAAAAATTAGAGATGTTGACTAGTAGTTTTGACGTGATCTTTCTATTTAGCAAAAAAACTAAAAACTTAGATTTCTTATATGCGAACTTTAGATAGGTACTCCTCTTGCTTCATGCAAAATTTTATACAAAATCTCTTCCGAAACAGTATATTCTATCTTTAATAGAAAAGTAGTCATTAAGAATACTTTGAAAAAGCACTATCTCAGTAGATACGTTGTTTTTGATTAGAAAACATGCAAACATTTCGATCGGATTTGTGGAAAATACATGCTGAATCTGCAAAAGTGTGAATTTAAAACCACCATAACTTTATACCTATGCGCAATTTTTAAAGTATTTTTGGACGGCAGTACAGTGGTTTCTGGGTTAATTGACTTTTCCAATTTTTTTTAAGGATACGAAGGTGCACCACCACACACATTCATGGAGCGCCCTAAGTTGTCACGGAGTTGCTGTGTTCCTGGCTGTACTTCTGGACAGGGCGTCATCATGCATGCATTCCCCAAATCGCAAGACCGCAGGAATACTTGGGTTTTGGCATGTAACTTGCCAATTGATAGTGTAGAAAATAAATTACTTTTTATTTGCGATAACCATTTTGCGGCTAATGCCAAAATCGGTAGGAGTATTACACCAGATGGGGTTCCGACAATTTTTGAGGGAGGCGCCGCGGCAGGCAGTAGTGTTCCGTCGTTAGGGCAGGAAGCTGTACCAACGTCGCGAACAAATGCTCCGCCCACTGACATGAGTTTCAGAGGGGAGGACCCCGAAGTGGCAACAGTTAGTGCTCCATGTTTAGTGAAGAGAGCTGCACTATCGAAGCGAACAAACGAAGCTGCCGTCGATATGACTTTGGAGGAGTTCGAGATCTATGGAGACATTATAGAAAAGCGGAAACGTCTGGACGTTCGTCATAGCTATGAGGGACTAGACATGGGATTGGAGGATATTCTTTTGGAGCGAGAAAACTTTGCGAAGAGGGAAAGGGCTTATCGGCGAATTGACCAAAGCAGGAGAAAGCATATTGCGGAGCTTAATAACATTGTTAATAAGCGTAACAAAAAAATTTCACATCTCCTTATCATCATACAGAAGCTGCGAGATGATAAGAAGGAGAATGGGATAACACCACATTCAGGTGCAACGGATGATGCCATACTATTTGCAAAAATGATAGTTGGCGCCAAGGATAGTAGGTACTTGCCCGAGGAAAAAAAAATTGCCCAAAATATAAGCTATATGTCTACTAAAGCTTATAACTTTATGAGGGACGACTTGGGGTTCCACTTGCCAAGTCAGAGTACCCTCCTCAGAGACCGCCCAATCAGATATGTTCGTCCAGGCATTGACGAAAAGGTAATAAAAAATTTAAAGGCTATGATTAACACAATGTCTGGTACCCAACTCATATGCCAAATCATGTGGGATGAGGTAACCATCAAGAAAGACTTGACATTCAATAATACCGTTGATGTCATAGATGGATATGTCGACGGTGGGAGCGGCTGTCGCGATAACCTGATGGGCGACAAATGTCTCTTCTTCATGATCAAAGGAATTTGCAGCAGTTGGAAGTACGTTTTGTCCTATTACGTAGCAAAAAATGGAGTTTCAGGAGAGGACATTATAAAAGCTTTATGGAGGAACGTCGATATAGCTCGTGATTTAGGACTCGACGTAAAGGTAGCTGTATGTGACCAAGGATCCCAAAACATCGCTGCCTTCAACTTGCTGAACATAAGCACTTCCAACACAACAGTGAACTATAAGGGCAAGGAAATATATTTTATGTTTGACTACTGCCACCTTATAAAGAATGTAAGGAACCAGTTTATTGGTAAATTCCCGTTTGAAACACGCGATGGTACGGTGAACAAAGTGGTAGTCAAAAAATTGTATGAAATAGACAAAGGAAACGACAATTATAAAATATGTCCTAAACTGACTGAGTCTCACGTAAACCCAAATAATTTCGAAAAAATGAGTGTTTCGCGGGCTACTCAGCTTTTGAGTTATTCCGTTTACGCCGGACTCAAAATGATGGAGGACTTGAATCTTTTTGGAAACGAGCCATGGGTTTTAAGGTCAGTCAAGCCAACACAAATTTTTATTAAACAGATGAATGATTTGTTTGATGAGCTTGACTCTAAAAATTTGCAAGACAGAAATCCTTTCAAAAGGCCATTGCGACGAGGATGTGATGAGAAAAGAGAGCGGCTATTGGAACACATCAAGTATTTAGAGACAATACAGTTCAAACACCAGAGCAAGGTGAAATGCATCTCAGGATTCATTACTACCATAAAATCAATGCTTAATTTGTCAGAGGACTTATTCAAGCAGTATCTGGAACTGGACTTCGTGATGCTTGGTAAAATGAACCAAGATGCCTTGGAGAACTTATTTTATAAAGTACGGGCAAGTCAAGGCATTAATATGCATCCCTCAGCAAATGAGATCCAATACATCGTGGCCCGATTGATGTCTATGAAGGTTTTAAGACATCATTTCGAAGGAAAAGGCAGCAATTGTGAGGATGATGATGACATCTTCCTAGACTGGAACCAGACCCCAGATGTCGATCTGAATAATGGCGTGAAAGTAGTTGCATCGACGGAAATGCCAAGCTATGTACCTGCTGAGGACGAGGAAGACCAAGAGTGTTCGTTCGTTGAACAAAGATTTGACGACACTCTTAGGCGAATAGCGGAGGAGGAGCTTCCAGATGAGTTCCCGGAAGATGACGAAGTCAATCAGACGACGTATAAAATATTAGGGAAATTTGTTGAGCTAGGTCTACTGAAGGAGATAAAAACACCGAACAGGCCACACCTTCAGGACCACACATACTGCCATCAAACGAAATGGGCAGTAGTCGATCCGAATCTGGAGCACTGCGATGGAACAAGACGCCAGGAGATAGCAACAGTTGCGCAACAAGAAACGAATGAAGAAGCAGAGCGATACGCCGAAAAAGCAGCGGAGACCCAAATTCAGAGGTATTTCACAGGCTACTCCATTTACAAGACAGTAGAAAAGAAGATCAAATGTAGTAAATGCGAGGAGGTCATGTGTAAACCCTCTGTGGAATCGAGAAATAGTTCGGAAGCACTTATCCGGGTTAAGAACTACAAGCCTTATGAAGATCTGAGGCTTGTAAATCCCTCGGACTATTTCTTTGATATAAGTGCAGATCACATGAGATGGTACCTTGAGATGTTCCGTGTCTGCGCGCACAAACTGTCCCCCAAGAAAACGATCATTGAACATATAAAAAAGAAGACCGATGAATCGTACCCGGAATGGTTCACTGGGGAATGCGCGGAACATAGGTTAAAATTGCTTGAATTCATGATAACCGTTCTGCTCTATAAAAATGCGAAGTGGATAGCGAGAGCAGAGCAACAAGAGGTACGCCGGCGTAGACTGAACGACAAACTTCTCAGGTTAAACGCGGAAAAAGTCGAAAGGGCGGAATTGGAACAGGCCGGAAAGAGTAGCGGAACTACTTTAAAAAAGTATACGAAAAAGAAGGTAAGGAAACAAAATCAAGGAGGCAAAAAGAAGAAAAAGCAAAATAAGGATCCAGTTGAGCAAAAAATAATAATAAAATAATGATAAAAATCTCGGTGAGGGCCTCTACCCTAAGGCCCGTCCACGGCGAACCGACGCGGACCTCTTAGTGAGGTCCAAACAAACACTTGGATGCAGGATGTCGGTGAGGGCCTCTACCCTGAGGCCCGTCCACGGCGAGCCGACGAGCACCCCGTTATGGAGGTCCAAACAGTAATTGATGGAGGGAGGTTTACAGGTGCCACAAAGAACCGGTTCTGAGCAAATTGAAGGTTAAAAACACTGAAGATTGAATTGGCAAGTTAGGCTAACACCCTTAACTTTATGCGATTCTGGGGGTAAATAGGAGAGAAAACGGATGCACGGTAAACTTTTGAATAAAGTACTAAATTACATATTCTAATATACTTTCTTTTTTTTCAGGTCTAATTTACATATTCTAACACACCTACTTTCTTTTTTACAGGTCCTTTTCAGCTAGTTGTTTGCTGAAAATAACTATTAACCTTTTAACAATTGCATCTGAGCCTAGTATTTGGAAATATTCGGGGTTCTTTTTCTTTATGTTTTTATGAAGAAAACGTCCCTAGTTCGTATTAGTAAATAAAAAAATTAAATATCAATATGTTTCCTAAATACAGGTGAAAGACAAATATTTAACCTTAACCGGTTAAGTTGTGAGAGAAATTGTCACTACCTGTGTCGTGTCAATTTCGTAATTCTGATGCAAATATTCAATAAAACAGCATGCAAACGAAATTAAATAACTTTTTTCCTTAAATTAGTTACCAGTGTACTTTAATAAAACCATCTATCGACCAACTGGAAAGCCGTCTATCTCAATTTTGCCACATGGTGGTAATGCACCGACGATATGTATGTCCATATGGTGCATATGAATTATGGACATACAAACATTTCACCCACCTTTAATCAACCACAACAACCACTTCATGATAAAACAAAACATTTTCTTCGTCTAAGCTTTCACAAAAAATCATATTATCTACATAATAAAGAAATGTTGCAACAGAGCATATGTACAAATATATAAATTTTTTACAACTTTTCATTCATGAAATTCTTCCTCTTGATTTTTCATTAATAAAAATGCTTTTTCCAATTTTTCTGATTTTGTCATAAGTTTGGCAACGAAGCATTTTTACAAAATCTTGAAAATACAAAATTTTATAATTTCCAACTTCCATTCATATTAAGGGGTTTCATGATAATGTGCATACCATTTACACATATTTCCCATTAAATAAAGTGAAACAACTATAATCATTAATAACCTTCTAACAACTTAAAGAAAAATGCAGGTAAATATCGTAAATATATTTTTTCTGAACTTCATGATTGAAAAAATGTGTGTATGTGAACAAAATAATGAAAAGTTAAATTTTAACAAGTATACACTTCACTATTCATTCAACAAAGATTGTCAGAAAAGATTCAGAAAGCTGAATGAAAAATTATTAAAATTTTTGATCACCTAAAGTAAACACATTTGATTCAAATATGATTCCAAAATGTGGTTGAAAAAATATATTCAGTGTTTGATCATCTAAAGTATTCATATTTGATTATTTCTTTTGTTCAATTGTATGGTCACTCATTATTTTGTCAGAAAGAGTAATCAAATTATATTGATATGTAGGGAAATTGAAAATTTAATCACCTAAATGGTGAGTGGGTATAAACAAACCTAGATTGGTATATATGTACACACATATATTCCTAAACTAAAGATCAGCCTACACCCCCATTTCCCTCCCACTTCATTGATACCAATATATCCATGCATAAGCTAACAAATGTTTGTACATTCACATGTTCAAATAAAAGACAAACTGTTTCAATCAACCACTTCCAACAAAAATTATTCTTACGCACAAGCATATGTACAAATCTATGTTCATATTTAAGCTAAGAAATATTTTTATATTCGCATGTTGACAAAGAAAACAAAATTCACTTCAACCATCCAACCATACGCACAAGCACACATACATATTTACATATGTATGCTCATGTTTTGTATGTAAATCACAAAATCCTGAAAACTAGCTTCCTCTTGATTTTTCATTCATAAATTCTTCTTCTTAAGTTGTCCAAATTGATGGCAACATGGCATTTGATAAAATCGTCAAAAGACAAATTTTTGCGATTTTATAAATTCCAACTTCGATGCATATTGAGGGTATTCATTATGACGAGCATAACTACTTTCATAACCCCGCACTTTTCCTTTGAAATAATATCAAACTATTTATAAGCCTGTATGAAAGTACTAATATGGTAGTAAAAAATGCAAATAAACATGCACAGATATTGCCTAGTAAATGTCCACTAACATATTAGCAATATAATCTAAAAATTTCCATCCATTATTCATATAAATTATTGCAAATAATTTTCTCATATCCTGAATTGTCGAGTTGTTACAGCTTATGTACATTTTTATTTGCTATTTGAAACCCCCTATCATATTCTGCCGAAAAATTGTTCGCGCAGTCACGCAGCCAAATTTGCAGCAACTGTGTTGCAGTTGCTACATAAGAGTAGTGTTTTACCCGTTTCTGGCCCGAATTCGCACTGTGACGTCATACTGTATAAGCTGACTTGTTTATCACATGTCAGTACAAAGTAAGAATTTAGATTATTTTCATAGATAAAAATTAATATATGGGAGCGGCGAAATAAATTAAAGTAATTTTGCGAAGAAATATAACATTATTTCGCAAAAGAGCAATAATTTCGTTTATTTTAATTTTATAATAAATTCCCCTTTTAGCTGTGAGTTATTAAAGGTATAAACGGCAACACTTTTAACCACCGACGACACATAATTTGGCTCGTGCCTATTATATTTCGTCGGCTAATTGCTACGAGCATTGATATTTACATATCCATGGCCGTATACGCGGATTGCCATAATTGATTTGGTCGCTTCATAACGCGGAAAGCGACAAGTTGTTTTATTAATAACTTAAGCCACTGCCACAGCATCAAAGCGACCAAGCTTTTTATACATGTCTGCCTTTAATTGGAGTATTATTGAATATGTATATATGTATGTACATTTGTACTTTTTTGCTTTGGTTTGTATTTTCATACATATATATTCAATGATACAATGCTCAACATCTGATCAACAGGCACATGTCTTTTGTGTATTGTTGGTCTTATTTACATATTTAAGGGTTGATTTGAGGCAGGTCAAATGTATTTAATTTTGACTTGGCTTATCAAACCTGCCTTTGAAAATATTCAAGTACATAGGTACTTACATCATTGTACTGAATAACACATATAAAATGCTTCAGGAAATTTCTTTATAGGTACCTCCCCTCCCACCCATAGTCCAAATAATAACTAAATATTTTTTTTATTTATTCAATTGTTATCAAATATTTTATTTATTTCAATTTTTCAATTTATTAATAATTCATACTTCATGGTTAATATGCATACATTTTATGCAAATTAACGTTTTATAAATATGCAATGGATTTCGTGTGCACAGAAATTCCAAGTGTGCAAATGCCGTCGGCAAAACACTATTTGCATGCATATTTCAATTTGCATACATTTTCCTAACATTTTAATTTATTAACAAAAAGGGATGGGATAATTCATAAATGTATGATTAATTTACATACATTTCATGAAAGGGCATATTTTGGGTATATGAATAGGTTTTTGTTTGTAAAGAAATAAGCAAAATTTCTGCAATTTGCATCAACATAAAACAAGCAAATATATTGCTATTATTATATTAATTAAGTTCAAATTCATATTAAATCATAAAACAAGCAAATATATTGCTACAAGTAATAAAATTTAAATTGAATTAATCCTACTAAATACCTATATTCCCACAAAGAAATCATATTAAGAGAAAATCCAGAGAATTTATACACCAGGTGAAACTGTTGACAGACACTCGCTGATGTATGCGTTATATGTTTTGGCGTAGTATTGAATATATGTATATATATAAATTTGTAATTATTTCAAATATCTTTTCATACATATTTACATATATTTTCAATGTTAACAGGTGATCGGCTGGCGCATGCGTATGGTTAAGAAATTAAGGGTGGTTTTGAATTGGACCAGGTCATGGCATTCATGATGGATCAAGTGTAGTGCATTTGTCCTATATTGTTGTACATATGAATGTATATAAGCAAAGAATAAGTAAATTATCTTTTAATTGACTTCATGTACATATATATGTACATATTTGATGTACATATTTTCCGTCGACAAAACATTTCTGCATAAATTATTCTGCAAATTCCTGCATAGAAATGACTCAACAGAAATAACTTTATCAAAAGTCAAATTCTAAATTGAAATAACTCAACAGAAATAATTTCAAATAAACTCAAATTCTGCAAAAGCTCAGAAATGCCGCGAAGCGAACAATGAAAAGGAGCAGAAATAAATCTCAAAAAAGTAGCGACTACCTTCAGCTAAACACTCGGCGAAATGAATTTGACAGCTGCAACGAGTAATATCAACTCTGCTGCGTTCTGACGCCTCTTATTAATATATACTCTTTGGTGTAGTCAATAAATTATACAAAAGCAAAACAGGAAGCATGGATTATACACAATTTTTTTCCGTTTCCAATCTGCTGGTTCTTTGCAAATATTTTTAGAAATTAAAGTTCAGTTACTTTTTATGCTCACTCATGACGCTACGAGTTCTTTGCTTTGACTGTCGCAAAAGGTAAATATAAAATGTTTAATGAAATATTCCACATGCAACATGTCAGTGTTGCACCTAAGAGGCAAGAGGTTTATATTTTGTAATGGTTGGTTTCGCTCAAAAAAGCAATAAAAAAGACAGCATTATAACAGCAAAAACCAAACAAATTTTTTTTCATTGAATTCATTTCCTTTTGCTTTTTGGTGGGCAATTTGTGCTAAAGACGAAAGTGCTTATTTGGAGTGATCGACAGAAGTTTGGTAAATACTTACAATGATAGACTACACAAATCTGACCAATGTATGTATTGTGTTTACGGTATATACTTAGTCAAAGTTTGCGAATGAAGTATCTTATTATCGAGGCAGGCTTATTTACTTTATAAAATTTTTTTTTTGCTATTGATATTAAAGAAATATTGCAATGGCAAACAGCGAAACCACTGCTATTAACTCGGTCCTCTTAATCCAATGACACTGATCAAGTTCTGTTGAACACGCCGAAAAATATTCCACATAATTTGCGTTTGAAAACCAGTAGTACAATATATGTACCAAAGTGTGTATTCAAGCAATAGAAACAAAATGGCAGTTAAAGTTAGAGACAAATTACGAAGCGAACAGCGGAGTAGTTAAATGAATAATTGTATAGAGGCATCTGCCTTACAACCAGCGTGAATGCAGGTCTCCCGTGATAGAACAAAAACATGTAACTATTTTTTTGAACATTGTGGGATTTGCGCAGACGTACATATCACCCTCAAATATCAAGCTATTTTAAAGATGTTATTACTTTTGGATAGCCTACACTCTAAAGTTTTTTATATACAAGGAGCTAATACTTTTGCTTCCAAATTTTGAATTAATAAATTAAAATGTAAAATAAAATATTGTTTTTGCATTTCATATAAAATAATTTTTCATGTCACAACAGAACCACGCAACTTGGACTTAAGTTATATGAAATTATAAAACAAACCTCTTTTTTCATACATTTAAGATTTCTGTGCTTTAACGAAAGCACGTAACTTCAGATATTTTTAAAACGACGAAATTTCAGAGTCTATCATCGATTGGACAATAAAACTTTTGGTGGAGCTTCTAAGGATATTGTAGAATTGGTTTGTGGTAATTTTTTGCCCAAAAGTGCAATATGTGAAGCAATAATAGGGATTCTTTAAAAGGTGCTCGCTTTTGTAGTGCACCCATTTTAAGGTTTTCATAAATTTTAAGTAACGTTGTTTTATTTTGGTTTGACTTTAAGGTACTTAGAAATGAAAAAAAGGGAAAGACAAAAGCGCGTAAGTAAGAGGTCCGTGTTTCTGTTCTACCACGGGAGAGGTGCAACTACTCGAGTTCAAAGCTTATTACCCGAAAAGCTAGTATTAAGACGTTTGCGTGAAATGCTTTTATAAAATACTTTACATTATTTCCAACCTGTTTTGAAAGTCGTCGTAACCATTTTTTATAAAACTTTCAAATACGGAAGCTTCTTTTGTCTCTAGAGAGTTTGAATATTCCCAATTAATTGGTTGCTCGTAAAATCACTACGATTCCAGGAAGCAAAAACTTTATAGAAGAAATCAGTTATTCTCTGCAAAAGAAGTGATATGAATAAAGAATAAATAATTAAATATTCTCGTAGTTTCTTAATATTTACTATGTATATGTGTTCCCTGTAACGTGAAGCTATTATGCGCTAATTAGTTGCGAAAAGAAACATTATATTACTTTTTTCGTGCTTTCCTAAGTTCACGTGAATAACGAAGCACCATCCTAAAAACTGACTGATCGAAATGCGATAACACACCGATAGCTTTTTGTTAAAATATCACTATCTTTACGATAATAATGCAAAAATTTTTCTAGAACATATGGATACAATTTCCGATAACATATAGGTAACTTTTTGATAACAAGACGATATGGTTTCGAAATAAATCTTAACTTTTTTTGATAACATATTAATAACTTTTCGATAAATAATCGATGTATTTTTTAAAATAAATCGCTAAATTTTAGCTAAAATTTAAATAATTTTTTTAAAACAAATAAATAACTTTTTGTTAAATAATCGACAATTTTTTCACAACATGTTTATGACTTTTTGATAAAAAAATATCGGTAGCTTTTCGACAAATAAGTGATACATTTTCGCTAACAAATGGCTGACTTATCAATAACAAGCCAATAAATCGTCGATAATGAATCGGTTACTTATTTACAACCGTTTTTATCGATAGCAAATTTATATTCTGCCGATATCAAACCGATAGCTCGTCTATAACTAGATGAAAATGCTCTTGTAACTAATCGATAATGAACGGATACCAGCCCTATAACCCGTCTATAAAAAACCGTTAGCACCTTTCCTCTCCTCACTTTTCTGTTCCTCTCTTTTTCCCCTTTCTTTTCTTTTTCTTTCTTCTCTACTCTACTTTCCTTTACTCTTTCGTTTCGTTTCTTATCTTTTCCTTGCCTTGCTTTTTCTCTCCTTTTTCTTTTTCCATTTCTTCCTTTATACATCTTCTTTTTTCGATTCCTTTCTTTTTTCCACTCCTTCTTTCCCTCTTTTCCTTTCCTCTCCTCTCTTTTCCTTAACTTAATTTGACTTCGCTCATATCAACTCTATGCCATGAGTAGTGACTATGCATACATTCTGTTTTGCTTTTTCCGTCAGCAAAGATGTTTACACATAAAAAACTTCTTTTTATACTCAGTTGAGCAGAGCTCACAGAGTATATTAAGTTTGATTGGATAACGATTGGTTGTACATATATAAAGGAATCGAGATAGATATAGACTTCCATATATCAAAATAATCAGGCTCGAAAAAAAATTTGATTGAGCCATGTCCGTCCGTTAACACGATAACTTGAGTAAATTTTGAGGTATCTTGATGAAATTTGGTATGTAGGTTCCTGAGCACTCATCTCAGATCGCTATTTAAAATGAACGATATCGGACTATAACCACGCCGACTTTTTCGATATCGAAAATTTCGAAAAACAGAAAAAGTGCGATAATTCATTACAAAAGACAGATAAAGCGACGAAACTTGGTAGATGTGTTGAACTTATGACGCAGAATAGAAAATTAGTAAAAATTTGGACAATGGGGGTGGCACCGCCCACTTTTAAAAAAAGGTAATTTAAAACTTTTGCAAGCTGTAATTTGGCATTCGTTGAAGATATCATGATGAAATTTGGCAGGAACATTACTCCTGTTACTATATGTACGCTTAATAAAAATTAGCAAAATCGGAGAAGGACCACGCCCACTTTAAAAAAAAATTTTTTTTAAGTAAAATTTTAACAAAAAATTTAATATCTTTACAGTATATAAGTAAATTATGTCAACATTCAACTCCAGTAATGATGCAACAAAATACAAAAATAAAAGAAAATTTCAAAATGGGCGTGGCTCCGCCCTTTTTCATTTAATTTGTCTAGGATACTTTTAACGCCATAAGTCGAACAAAAATTAACCAATCCTTTTGAAATTTGGTAGGGGCATAGATTTTATGACGATAACTGTTTTCTGTGAAAATGGGCGGAATCGGTTGATGCCACGCCCAGTTTTTTACACAGTCGTCCGTCTGTCCTTCCGCATGGCCGTTAACACGATAACTTGAGCAAAAATCGACATATCTTTAATGAACTTAGTTCACGTGCTTACTTGAACTCACTTTATCTTGGTATAAAAAATGAACGAAATCCGACTATGACCACGCCCACTTTTTCGATATCAAAAATTACGAAAAATGAAAAATATACCATAATTCTATACCAAATACGAAAAAAGGGATGAAACATGGTAAGGTAATTGGATTGTTTTATTGACGCGAAATATAACTTTAGAAAAAACTTTATAAAATGGTTGTGACACCTACCATATTAAGTAGAAGAAAATGAAAAAGTTCCGCAGGGCGGAATAAAAAACCCTTAAAATCTTGGCAGGTATTACATATATAAATAAATTAGCGGAATCTAACAGATAATGTTCTGGGTCACCCTGGTCCACATTTTGGTCGATATCTGGAAAACGGCTTCACATATACAACTACCACCACTCCCTTTTAAAACTCTCATTAATACCTTTAATTTGATACCCATATTGTACAAACAAATTCTAGGGTCACCCCTGCTCCACCTTTATGGCGATATCCCGAAACGGCGTCCACCTATGGAACTACGGATTACTCCCTTTTAAAATACTCATTAACACCTTTCTTTTGATACCCATATTGTACAAACAAATTCTAGGGTCACCCCTGGTCCACCTTTATGGCGATATCTCGAAACGGCGTCCACCTATGGAACTAAGTATTACTCCCTTTTAAAATACACATTAACACCTTTCATTTGATACCCATATCGTACAAACGCAATCTAGAGTCACCCCTGGTCCACCTTTATGGCGATATCTCGAAAAGGCGACCACCTATACAACAACCACCACTCCCTTTTAAAACCCTCATTAATACCTTTAATTTGATACCCATATCGTACAAACACATTCTAGAGTCACCCCTGGTCCACTTTTATGGCGATATTTCGAAACGGCATCCACCTATAGAACTAAGGCCCACTCCCTTTTAAAATACTCATTAACACAATTCGTTTGATGCCCATATTGTACAAACAAATTCTAGGGTCACCCCTGGTCCACCTTTATGGCGATATCTCGAAACGGCGTCCACCTATGGAACTAAGGATTACTCCCTTTTAAAATACTCATTAACACCTTTCATTTGATACCCATATCGTACAAACGCATTCTAGAGTCACCCCTGGTCCACCTTTGTGGCGATATTTCAAAACGGCGTCCACCTATAGAACTAAGGCCCACTCCCTTTTAAAATACTCATTAACACCTTTCGTTTGATGCCCATAATGTACAAACAAATTCTAGGGTCACCCCTGGTCCACCTTTATGGCGATATCTCGAAACGGCGTCCACCTATGGAACTAAGGATTACTCCCTTTTAAAATACTCATTAACACCTTTCTTTTGATACCCATATTGTACAAACAAATTCTAGGGTCACCTCTGGTCCACCTTTATGGCGATATCTCGAAACGGCGTCCACCTATGGAACTAAGGATTACTCCCTTTTAAAATACTCATTAACACCTTTCATTTGATACCCATATCATACAAACGCATTCTAGAGTCAACCCTGATCCACCTTTATGGCTATATCCCTAAATGGCGTCCACCTATAGAACTATGGCCCACTCCCTCATAAAATACTCTTTAATGCCTTTCATTTGATACGCATGTCATACAAACACATTCCAGGGTTACCGTAGGTTCTTCTTACAACATGGTGATTTTCCCTTACTTTGTCTCCACAGCTCTCAACTGAGTATGTAATGTTCGGTTACACCCGAACTTAGCCTTCCTTACTTGTTAGATATGGCCAAACCCCCCATTCGACATTCAGCCTTTATTATGGCCAAAAATAAAAAGACAATTGAGGCCTCTATATAATTTAAGGAATTTTTAGTAACTTTTATGGAAAAAACTGCGAGTAATTTCACCAAATTATTCCCAAAGTATTAAAAAATGTCTTACATTTGCCGAACTTTAATTAAACTAAAGGCCATTCGGTGTGCATGAATGTGTGAGAATATAAAATGCCCTTGAAAACTCCAAACAGAATATGCTCTTTTTATAGAATTTTCAAAATGACCATATAAAAGGATGCACACGCATACAAACATGCACAAAGGAAAGAAGAGGAAATTAGCAAAAGTCAATTGGGATCATATTAACAAATTTAAAACCACAGGGAATACTAAAAAAGCAACATAACGGCAATGATAATACAAACAGTAAATTAAATAAAGGAAGAAGAATACATTACTTAAACTTTTATGGGAGTAAGTATGTAAATATGTATGTAAAATATGTGTCAGAGATCGTCGTGAGTGTAGAATTTTTCAAATGAGAACAAAAATGTATGCTTGTGCTCTTGTTTGATATGAGCATGTGATATACGTACATAAATGCATAAAATAAAACAGTAAACTTATAAATTATCCGCACACATAAGCTCTTAATTTGGATAATTCTTGTATCGGAGAAGCAATTTATTTGCCTAATTATGCAATTCCCTTCACTCTCTTTAGCATTGCCCGCACAAGTGATTTTTCAACTAAACTCCAGTCAATAGGGTTTTCGTATAAACGGGGGTGGCTGGCTCAGAATTAATGCCGACCAAAGGGTAGTAGCAGTTTAATACCACAAATGCATATTGCATGAATTGCAATGTCTTATAAGTGCAAATTTTTGTAAATAGAATATATTAAGCGTCAATTTGTTTGCCGAAAAAAGAAAAGAAATCTTAATGAAAATCTAATAAAATTGATCACCACCACGCATATGTGACTGTAATCTAAATAATGTTTGAGGCTGTGCAGCATATTTCGATGGTTATTAAGGCAATTTATTAGGGGGATTATATATAAAGTGTAGCATACTTTAAGGATGTAAGTACAGAACAGAGAGAGGCAATCGATTTGTTTGAGTAGGAATAGTTAGTTTTCTTCTTGTTTTTTAGCCTTTAAAAGTCGACAGTGTTTTTTGCCAGTTGAAATGTCACATAACTTAAAATAATAATAACCATAACTTTTCCCACCTAATTGAGTTCGTGATCTTTAATCACATCAACTCACACTACATGACATGATGATATCAGACCTTAAATTATATCGACTCATATTACTTGCAATCTTTCACGCTCCCAACATTTCACAAACATTAAATACATAACATCACGTCAAATCGCATCACATCATGCTTTTATTCTAAAGCATTTGAAATCACTCATATATCATGTCGTATCATATATCAAGTCTCATCATAGTATATCGGAGCTAGGCATACCATTAGTTCCTACCAGTTGACATCTCGTACTATAATATAACACCAAGTACTCGAAAATAATTAACACCCCAATTTTACAACTAAAATTATAATATATACCAACCATCACATCACATTTTGCATACGTATTGCATCACAAGAACCATCAAGTCAAAATTTATTCTCTAAAACATTACAACCAACAGAGAAACGCAGGCCTCAATTATAGGTCTCACTACATGAAACTTTACTGTTTGAAAGCTTACCCGGTAAAGAAATCTTCAAAAATGTTATAAAAACCAGGTGAAGTCATATCTTATCACATCATATGAAGTCATCACTTAACATAGTATGACCTCCTTAGACAAGCCATAAAAATATTTGAAATACCAGTTTAGCGTCCTAAAGCTTCACACGGTGTTATTAATGTCATGTAATATCACAAAGCTACCATTATCACTTCAAGTAAATTCAACAAAATCTGCAAAAAATTGCATTACTAATTTCACCTTTTACAAAATACATAGCATCAACTGACCTCTTCAAAAAAAAAAAACTTCATATAATCACATCAAACTTAATCGTATCATATCATATGACATCGCATCGCAGGACCTAACAATCACGTCAACTTCTTGAAATACATTTAAAAAAACTAGGTGATATCATATCATATCACACCATTTGAATTCATCACTTATATTTTATGGTCTCTTGAGAAAAGCCAAGAAAAATTTAAAATATCATCCCAAAACATCACATGACGTTATTTATATCACGTAATATCGCAGAGCTCATATTATCACGTCAAGTCAATTGAACAAAATGGGTCAAAAAATGATGACTTGCGCAAAAAAAAAATGTAATATCATAATTATTCACACGACACGACATATCGTTATATTATATGATATCGCGTCACAGCACCTAACATCCCGTCAAGTTATAAACTTTTAAAATATAATTTCAGCGTTTCAAAACATCACATGGTACTATAATCATGTAATATCGCAGAGCTTAAATTATTACGTCAAGTCAATTGAGCAATATCTGCAAACAATTGCACAACTTATTTCAATTTACAGCAAAGCATCGAGTGATCAAATTAAATATCATTATATCATACGATATCGCATCACAACAACTTTAAAATATCATTCCAGCGTTCCAAGCCATCACGTGGTACTATTATCATGTAATATCGCAAACCTCAAATTATCACTACCAGTAGATTGAAAATATGCACAACTTATTTCATCTTCTACAACATATTATCAAATGACCATTTAAAAAAAATCTAAATATCATTACTCTCACTCAATCGCATCATATCAAGTCATCAATTTACAAACTGTGACAATGGCATGTCATAAAACTATATATATAAAATAGCTCTACAGCGTTCCCAAACATAACATCGTATTTTAAATATCACACAATGTCGCTTAAACCAAGTCAATTGAACAAAATCTTCAAAAAATTACAACATTAAATCACTTTTTACACCATAGCATAAAATGCCTGTGTAAAACAAAAAACCTATGTAAATATCATTTTAAAGCCTGATCACATCACATCGTACGCATGACAGCATCAAGTCAAGTACTTCCAATTAATCACTTTATGCAGTGTAACGTATTATATAATAATAGAAATTGATGCCGTCGACTCTTTAAAAAACTGAACCATCAGTGGAAAGGCTTATCACATCACATCAAACATAACTGCTCGTATTAAATACTATCGCGCCAAACAATGTTAATAAAAATCACAGGACTCACTTTACGCCTCA
The DNA here is from genome assembly GCF_040869045.1 of Eurosta solidaginis. Lineage (NCBI taxonomy): Eukaryota > Metazoa > Arthropoda > Insecta > Diptera > Tephritidae > Eurosta > Eurosta solidaginis. The sequence goes on along the minus strand of NC_090323.1, from coordinate 200,258,476 downwards.
CTACTGAAGTCAAACGGCTCTTGCGCCGAAAATATCACACCAACGTTCCATCGCAACATATCGCATCAAATCGTTTCATATCATACTATTCAAGGCTAAAATCTGCGCCTAACAGTATACCATATCACAGCTAACTTTGTTGTAATCTTTCAAGCTTAAAAAAATAGTATATCTAGTTACCAATTTAATCCGAATAAAATATTAAATTTAATCTTTGCTGCATCAAACATTAATGGAATAAAAAAGTTTTCAACCACATTTTAGCAGCACAAAAGAAATACTAGTATAAATAAATCAAACATAAATTGAATCAAGACACGTGTGAGCGCTACTCTTCACATTTATGAATAGTTTCAAAGTTTTATATTTTTATTTTTTTTTTTATTTTGCAAGCTTTTTGCTTATGTCACAAAAAGCACTTTGCCAGATGACCACTCACAAAGCCAAGGAAATGAAGTGCGAAAACAGCACGCATACAAATGTGAAAATAAAAAAAGGCCACTACGAAGCATACATTTAGTCGCTCATATGTAGACATTACATTGTAAGCATTCATAAAAAAAAGATCAAATAAACAAGCAGATGTGCGTCTATTGACACATCACGTTTCGAGCCAGACACAATAGTAGCGGATTAGCTGCCAGATAGCGACAAAAGTTCTTAATGCGTAAAAATTTGGTAAATAAAAAGGCAATAAGCTAAGGCTAAGTAGATTGTTGTTACAATGTTGTTGTAAATGCGTCGATGCTCAGTTGGACGGACATGTGTCATATAACTATGTACTTGTGACAGAACAAAGTGTTGTTGTGGATTGTATTAGAACTGAAATCGATATTGGTATTGGTTTGGTTGCCTGTAGGAACAACTTAAAGGAAGATAATTTCTTTTTTTCGTAGAAGATATAGATATTTATTTATTGAATAACTCTCTCTCCAATAAACTATGTATTAACAAACAGATAATGAGACCCATATCCCGACTTTTTCCAAAGAAAGATGAACTAATACTATTCCCTGAACTCAGATATCCACACCACAAGGACATTACCGTTGTTTTCGCTATAAGCCGGTTTGCGGAGATCAACCTGCCATGCGGCTACAAAGAGGCTACAAAGAGATAAGAGAATCGTTACACTCAGCGACAATCAGGCCGCACTCAAGGTAATATCGTCAATTGAGATAAGAACATCAACTGTCATTTAGTGCGTGGAGAGCTTGAATCGTTTAGGAGCTAATAACACCATTAGTTTCGCTTGGGTACCTAGACACAGAGGGGTGGCTGGAAACCAGGAAGCAGACCGGCTAACCAGAAAGGCAGCGACCGAAAGACCTATTTAGCCTGAGCCTATCATGGCTGTAGGGTGTCACTAACATTTAGGGAAACATTCAGGCAGAAGGAGACAAGCATCAGAGAACGACACTGGTGTCGAATTCCAAGACTCCAGCAGGCAAAAGGACTGATAGGACGATATAAAACAAAGCGATATAAAGCTTTGATTAACCTCCCAAAAAGCAGCCTTAGAATTTTCACAGGGAAAACCGCAGGTCGTTGCAGACTAAGGAGCCCCATTCACAAACCAGGCATATCGTCTAATAATTTCTGTCGGTTTTGCGACAGCGAGGATGAGACTGCAGAATACACCCCTTTCGAAAGTGATGCCGTCGCTAGAAGACCAAGGATCTTTGGATCACTAAAACTAGAACTTTAGCTTATAGTAACATACTAGATTTCTACAGAGAGTTTGGATTGGATGAGGTGATGTGAAGAGAATGACAGCACAATAGATCTATAGATCGCAGTGCATAACTTCACAACAATCTATTTCAGGTGTCTAAAAGTAGACAAATATTTTTTTTTAATTGTGTACTGTGAACACATTCCAAACTTAATACAGTCTAATATTAATACCTCAAATTGCAAATGGAGCCTTCCAGAAAAATAAAACTTCATTTCTCGCTGAACATGTGCCTCATACTCACATCCAGACAAACTCACTTGTTTTTAACCAACCCTCGAAATAGCGAGTAGTTAAATGACGGATTTTTGTTAGTATTCGATAAATAATGTCATTATTGACGATAAAAGTAGGTAGGTATAAGAACAAAAAAGTATTTGCGGATTGAGTTTAATTAAGTAGAAAAAGAGATGAAAAGTTGAAGAATTCAGGAAGCAGTTTAACGAACGCAAAGTTCAGCGAAAACACTGTTTAATGTGGCATACTTACAGGCGCAATATAAGAAAAAACCGTAAACCTTACAATGGCACAATTAGGACGATATCAAGTGAAAACAAAACTGCGTTGAAAAGAAGTAATAATAAGTTGAAATTTTTCTTAATAAGTTTACCGGCGAAAATTTACCAAAATACATGGATGCGAATTAGGCCGGGTCGATTTGTGGGGAGGCAAAAAAATCGCCCATTGCTCTATGAAAATCATATTCTAGGGATCAAAATAAGAAACTTTTCCGAAGGAACCATACCTCTAAAACGAATTCTGATGTCCCCCAATTTGGGTCGAACTTTTGAGTAGGGACAAATTTTGAAAAATCCCACTGTGAAATGCCTATGTTTTTTCTTTTTGGAGTTTATTTTTCTCTTTAGAAATTTATTTAGTCAGAACATATGTAAATGAAAAAATGAATTTAACTTAGTAATAGAAAAGAAATTAAAAAAAAAAATATTAGAAATTAGCGTTTTTACAACCCCCTTTTAAAATCAAGGCATCACTGTGATGCACTTGCATGTCGTAAACATAGTTGTGTGGGTTTTTTATTAAACCGTTTTAAAAAATGAAGGTATCACTGTGACACAATTGCAGATCGTAAAATTGGTTGTGTTGTTTTTTTTAAGCCACCACAAGACACAGCAGGTAGAATTGAAATTGCCCCTACCCAAAAGTTCGACCCAAAGGGGGGGCATCAGAATTCGTTTTAGAGGTATGGTTACTTCGGCAAAGTTTCTTACTTTGATCCCTAGAATACGATTTTCACAGAGCAATATGAGCGATTTTTAAATCGACCCGCCCTAATGTGCATGCTCCGCGTACTCAAATAAATGCATGCAATCGCTAATGACTTGCGCCAGCCAATAATTGCTATACAAAGCAAACAATGCCTGGTATTTATTTAAAATTAAAAATCCATTTTCATTAACTTTATCAAGGCACAAAAGGTAAACAGAATTCTTATATTTGCAATTTTCTTTTATTAAAAATATTGTATGCACAAATTGTCCACACAGAAAGGAGCAACAATGGAAGCGGAGTGGGGAAAGTGAGTACAATAATTATAAACCAAACCACCCACCAGCAATCAAGAAGGAGCGTGGTATATTGGCTGCAATACTACAGGAATATGTAGCGTTACATACTCGAACTTTAAGCACAGACACATAGCTACATGTGTAGGTATATGATTGGTAATCAAAAGTAATTTGCATATGATTTTCCTAAGGGTAAGCAGAAGTCTTTATAGTCCAACAAAGTTATGTGAATTGTAGGCGGCGGCAACGGTTGATGTACGAAGAGTCGAGAGGTCATAGCAATTAAAACGTTTTGTGCGCCAATGAACCTAAACGACGAGCAAGGACAGTTATGGAGGTCGTTTTCTATATGTAGGTGAGTGTATGTGTATAAGCGGCGCGGCGTATAGATCGAATAAAAAGTTGAATGACAATGATAATCGTATAAAAGTGTTGAACGCCAGAACGTCGATGCAAATGCAAACAATTGGCTTATCAATTTGCATGTTGAGTAGGCGTTTGACAGTAAATTTGTTTAACCAATCAACCACAGTGTAGACTTGCTAAGGACACACATACACACATATATAAAATAATTATAAGGCGCGATAACCTCCGAAGAATTCCAAGGCCGAACTTCTCTTCCAATTTGCGACATGCTCCTTTTGATTTTCCCTACAAATTGGACGATCGGGACCTACATGTTTTATGCCGACTCCGAACGGCATCTGCAAGGCAGATGAGTTTTCACTGAGAGATTTTCATGACAGAAATACACTCGGAGCGCTTGCCAAACACTGCCGAGGGGCGACCCGCTTAGAAAAATTTTCTTCCAATTGAAAAACCTTATTTCTAAAATTTTGATGTTGCTTTGCCCGGGGTGTGAACCCAGGGTATACGGTGTGGTAGGCGGAGCACGCTACCATCACACCACTGTGGCCGCCGCCACTACACTATGGAAATATATAATATGGAAATTGCAAAGGAAAGCTTAAAAGTTGTGCAATTTTTATAAACAGTTAAGTTCGGAAAAAAATTTTTTATATAAATTAACATCACACAACAAAACTACTAAATTTGTAGTACATAAAATTTTTATACTCAGTTGAGCAGAGCTCACAGAGTATATTAAGTTTGATTGGATAACGGTTGGTTGTACATATATAAAGGAATCGAGATAGATATAGACTTCCATATATCAAAATAATCAGGATCGAAAAAAAATTTGATTGAGCCATGTCCGTCCGTCCGTCCGTCCGTCCGTTAACACGATAACTTGAGTAAATTTTGAGGTATCTTGATGAAATTTGGTATGTAGGTTCCTGAGCACTCATCTCAGATCGCTATTTAAAATGAACTATATCGGACTATAACCACGCCCATTTTTTCGATATCGAAAATTTCGAAAAACCGAAAAAGTGTGATAATTCATTACAAAAGACAGCTAAAGCGACGAAACTTGGTGGATGAGTTGAACTTATGACGCAGAATAGAAAATTAGTAAAATTTTGGACAATGGGCGTGGCACCGCCCACTTTTAAAAGAAGGTAATTTAAAACTTTTGCAAGCTGTAATTTGGCAGTCGTTGAAGATATCATGATGAAATTTGGCAGGAACGTTACCTCTATTACTATATTTACGCTTAATAAAAATTAGCAAAATCGGAGAAGGACCACGCCCACTTTTCAAAAAAAATTTTTTTTTAAGTAAAATTTTAACAAAAAATTTAATATCTTTACAGTATATAAGTAAATTATGTCAACATTCAACTCCAGTAATGATATGGTGCAACAAAATACAAAAATAAAAGAAAATTTCAAAATGGGCGTGCCTCCGCCCTTTTTCATTTAATTTGTCTAGGATACTTTTAACGCCATAAGTCGAACAAAAATTAACAAATCCTTTTGAAATTTGGTATGGGCATAGATTTTATGACGTTAACTGTTTTCTGTGAAAATGGGCGAAATCGGTTGATGCCACGCCCAGTTTTTATACACAGTCGTCCATCTGTCCTTCCGCATGGCCGTTAACAGAATAACTTGAGCAAAAATCGGCATATCTTTAATGAACTTAGTTCACGTGCTTACTTGAACTCACTTTATCTTGGTATGAAAAATGAACGAAATCCGACTATGACCACGCCCACTTTTTCGATATCGAAAATTACGAAAAATGAAAAAATGCCATAATTCTATACCAAATACGAAAAAAGGGATGAAACATGGTAAGGTAATTGGATTGTTTTATTGACGCGAAATATAACTTTAGAAAAAACTTTATAAAATGGTTGTGACACCTACCATATTAAGTAGAAGAAAATGAAAAAGTTCTGCAGGGCGAAATAAAAAACCCTTAAAATCTTGGCAGGTATTACAAATATAAATAAATTAGCGGTATCCAACAGATAATGTTCTGGGTCACCCTGGTCCACATTTTGGTCGATATCTGGAAAACGCCTTCACACCACTCCCTTTTAAAACTCTCATTAATACCTTTAATTTGATACCCATATCGTACAAACAAATTCTAGAGTCACCCCTTCCATCTTTATGGCGATATCTCGAAAAGGCGTCCACCTATAGAACTAAGGCCCACTCCCTTTTAAAATACTCATTAGCTCCTTTCGTTTGATACACATATTGCACACACGAATTCTAGAGTCACCCCTGGCCCACCTTTATGGCGATATCTCGAAACGGCGTCCACCTATGGAACTAAGGATTACTCCCTTTTAAAATACTCATTAACACCTTTCTTTTGATACCCATATTGTACAAACAAATTCTAGGGTCACCCCTGCTCCACCTTTATGGCGATATCTCGAAACGGCGTCCACCTATGGAACTAAGGATTACTCCCTTTTAAAATACTCATTAACACCTTTCATTTGATACCCATATCGTACAAACGCATTCTAGAGTCAACCCTGATCCACCTTTATGGCTATATCCCTAAATGGCGTTCACCTATAGAACTATGGCCCACTCCCTTATAAAATACTCTTTAATGCCTTTCATTTGATACACATTCCAGGGTTTCCCTCGGTTCATTTTCCTACATGGTTATTTTCCCTTATGTTGTCACCATAGCTCTCAACTGAGTATGTAATGTTCGGTTACACCCGAACTTAACCTTCCTTACTTGTTTAACATAACAACAACATGGTATCTACATTCCATAAGAAATCAGCATATAAAAAAAAAAACATAAGAAAAAGTGTGTGAGTATTACGAGTTCGTGAATTTTTAAGATCAAAATGCTACTTTATTGTTGATGGTCAATGTCGTTAGCCGTGAATGAAACCGCATTCCGCAGCCGTAACCATAACCATAACAGTAACCATGACCATAACCGTCACCGCAACTGTAACGATAACATTTACCGTAGCCATAACCATAACCGTCACCGCAACCGTAACCATAATCTTTACCGTAGCCATAATCTTTACCGTAGCCATTACCGTACCCGTAACAATAACGCCAACCATAACCGTAACTTTAACCATAGCCGTAACCGTACCATAACCATAACCATAACAAGATCATGAACAATCTTCATAATCGTAACCGAAACAATCAGCGAAGCCGTCGCCGTTGTCATATCTCGTATCATTAACTTAACTGTGAACATATCCTTTAAAATTACAGTATCCGCAATAGTAACCGTTAACGACTCAATATCAAAATCTTACTAAGGCGGTATCGTAGATTACAGTGTCTCGTGCAGTACCTAATGAGAGACCGTAAGTCCTCTCTACTTAAATTAATGAGTTAGGTTGATATCTAGTTGCTGGGAGTACAAACAATTTGGCCTGTTGTTGTTGTTGCAGCAATGCTTCGCCCCACCCAATAGGTGCGACCACATACAAATTGGCATTAGTATCCTCTAACAGGGTTGGACCAAAGATATAAGGGTGTTAGAGGCGTTTGTTTCACGGTACAAGCATGACATACATTGGGTATGTAACTCCCACATTCTGTATAAGTAAGAGTTGAACCAATTACCTTAACCAGATCGAAGTTGAGTAATGCGCGTCTCGCGGAGGTTTTTTCCTCAGCTGCGATTTCAGGGTTATTGTCCTTGAGAATGGGGTGTACCGGGAAATTTTCGGCATAGTAGTTCGACGACTTTTTGTAGATGTTTCTGAGGGCCTTTTCATTTTCCTTTTCTACATACAGCTGAATTCTTCAGTGCCAGATTTCTTCATAGGTCTTACGGAGATGATTTCAAAAGTTCATGGAGGGCGGGATCTATTCAATCAGATGTATGCTGTGATGCCCAAGTTTCTGGGTATTCAACAGAAACTGTTTGTCCAGCATTTCATTTCTCTCCCTTATAGGTAGTATTCTCGCCTCACTGTGTAAATGATGTTGTAGCGCGCATTGTTTTGATAGGCTCGCATTTTCATCCAGGGTTTTTCTTTGAGGCTCAGCGACCTAATTCCAACGCGTTGCATACAAGCCGGCCAATTGCTTGAGAATTTCGCTAGAGCTCTGGACTTAAGCTACAATTATGATAGCATGCTCGCCAAAATATGGGTACCGATCGAATGTCACACACAGTTTTTTGAGTGAAGGACAGTCGTTTGTATAATTCTATCGACGTGGCATGTCTTTGCTCTGGGCATTTCATCCAGTGTTGTCTGAACTACTTTATTTCCCAATTATCTGTGGTTTCGTATTGAGTTCGGCGGCGGCCGTGGTGTGATAGTAGCTAGCTCCGCCTATCACACTGAATATCCTGAATTCAATCCCCGGCAAAGAAATATTAAAATTTTAGAAACAAGTTTTGTCAATTAGAAAAAGTCGCCCCTCGGCAGTAATTTGGCAAGCGCTCCCAGTGTATTGCAGCTATGAAAAGCTTCTCTCTGCCTTGCAGATGCCGTTCGGAGTCGGCGTGAAACATGTAGGTCGCGTCCCGCCAATTTGTAGGGAGAACTAAAAGGATCACGACGCAAATTGTAAGCATAGCTCAAGCTAAAATCTCTTCGGAGGTTATCGCATCTTATATTAATAAATAAATTTTTTTTAGTGAGTGCCTTAGTGAGTCCACAGCAGGACTATAGAATGCGCCTATATGACCCTGCTTTGCTAGGTAGTCCGCCTGTTCACTACCTTTATGTCCCCGATTCCCGCGAAACTCATCCTAACAAAATCTTGTTTTTGGATCCCAGGTAATTTAGTACTTGAATGCCTTCATCCACAAGTTTAGAAATAATTGCGTAAGGCTGGAAGAAACGTAAGGTTAACTGTCTGAGGATACTCCTCAGGATAAGCCTCTTCGTGAACACTCTCTATATAACTGAAAAAAAATCTGATTTCATGAAGATCGTATTTATAAATATGTATGTGTGCTTTTGAACCAGATGAAAAAAAAAAAACTGTTTACCAAGCAAAAAATTGCGAAGCCAACGAAAGGGCTATACCTACAACCTACGTATATTTCCAACAACAATAATTAAATTGTTTCCTCAGCTGGTCAAAAGTGTAACAAGGAAAAAATTAATTTACTACAATCTACGCCCCCAATTGGAAACACCAGCGCACAAAGCAGAAGGATGAAAAGGGAAGGCCAAGTAAACCCAAGTAGGTAAATTGAATAGAGTTTGCTCCTGTAACACCTTTTTTGCTATGGCACGTAATTGGAGCATTTTAAGTGGCGCTAGAGCAGAAGTGTAATTGAAAATAATACGGAGAGTAAAATGTAGAAATTATGAGCAAAAAAGAAACACGTTATGCAAAATACTATGTTGAGTAAGCTTTATGCTGAAGCTGTCGTTGTTTTTATTTTTTAATTTTTATTAGATGTAAAGTGCGAGTTTAATGATAGGGCATGTGTGTCCGCCTTTTTGTGGTAGCTTTTGTATAACCTCAATTTTAAAAGCTTGGTTTTTTTAGCTTGTTCTAGTTGCTCATTTGGTAGGAGGATAATAAAATAGTTTATTAAAAATGGAATCAGGTGCGTTTAGTCAGCAAGGCTAAAATTTGGTTCTAAAGATAAATAATTTAAACTTAGCTCCATTCCTGGACATAAAAGGGGTCTTTCTTCTTTTTTTTTTTGTAGCTCCTTTCTATAAGGTAAAGGACTGCCCATATCAGCAACGCCTCCACCCACCTTGGGCTAGTGTGCAATGTAATGTTGGGCTAAAAGGAGTATCTGCTTATGAGCACACAAATAGGTTATTCAATCTATCACAACCTAAAGATCGCGGGTGTGGTGGAAAGCCTGGGGATAGAAAAAATTATGTAGATGACTGTGGTGCGATTACTAGGCTGGTTAGATCATGACTGTCACCGTTGAATGGGATTAGTACCATTTTAACAATTAATGTTATAAGCAAAATTGTAAACAAATTGCCTTACGTTGAGATATTGGAGTAGCCCGCCATATAATGAATGAATGAGGTGTGATAACGTCCAAAGAGATTTTTAGGCCGAGCTTGTCTACCAATTTGCGTCGTGTTGCCTTTAATTTTTCCTACAAATTGGCAGGACGGAACCTACTTGTTTTATGCCGACTCGGAATGGCATGTGCATGGCAGCTGAGTTTTCACCGCGAGCTTTTCTTCGCAGAAATACGCTTAGAGTAGTTGCCAAATAATGACGAGGGGCGACCACTTTCAAAAAAAAAAAAAAAAAATTTATTACCGCCATATCAAAACGACATTGAACAAGATGGGTTCCATGACTCTTTATATACAAACTGAGATCTTTTTCTAATCAAAAGTATTGGGAAAATAATAAACTCGCTCAGAGGTTCATCATACCAATTTTCGCATTCGGATCTAAATTGACCTAAGGGACCGGAAAGATAAGCTGAACAACACCCAAGCCCTTTTGTTATGCATGCGGCTTTCAAAATCGGCGATAGTGTTCAAGTATGAATTCTTCGTAATCCAAGAACTATGCAGGCTGTCACTGGCTACACGGAAGTATTGGGAAGATGATGTATATAGTGGCTTGAACAGGTCGTATCAAAATTGGCTTGTGAGGAAGTGGAAATCTTTGAAACACTTCTATTCACTCCCATGTCCCTTCTATTCATTTTGAGCACCGAACCATAAGGGATGAAGCGACACGAAAAGGATTGGAGTAAACTACACCACCGCATAACTGCAGTCTTTCGGCGGCACTACTACCGTACCACCTTAGTAAAATGAAATAACATTTAACACAATTTTTCGAGATACCATCAAAAATGTTTAGATGCGTGGTGTGATTCTCAAACACCCAAGTTGAATCGTGAGTCACAATTATAAGTATCTAGATTTATGGACCCCTTAAGTCTATGTTGAAACCACGATGGAAACCAGCTAAAGATGTTAACTTGAGATCCAGCTCAATCTTAATGGCAATGCAATTTTTAGGGAGAAATACTACGCTATATGGCGCTCATCTGAATAGTTAAAAATGTAATTAAAATGGAGAACCAAAAAGAAATAATGAAAAGCAAAATAATAACACCTGGACGGCTATGACGTATACTGGAAAATCGACATATAAATTGGCAATCTTTTTTAAAAAATACAACATTAACACGGCGTTCAAAACTTCGAACAATCTAGGGCGAAAAACTAAGAACTAACAATAACTCAGAGGATTCGTTTAGCAGCCATGGCGTATACAAGCTTACCTGCGGATGCCAACACAGTTATATAACACAAATCAGGTTCAGAGAACACATTAGAGATTACAAAAAAAAAAAAAAAAAAAAAACACGGAATCCAAACATTATACCAGAGTCTAACTTCACATGGTCGAAAATGAATATTCCATAGCAAACATCAATAAAACAGTTAGGATGCTTCACATACAAGCAAAGGCCGACGTCTCAACGTATTCGAAAACATGGAATACTACAAATAGAAAAGAACAGATAAACAGGATTTCTGACACAATATTTTATTGTTAAAACTTGTTTACAAGAAACAAAGAAACCACACAGGTACAAGAGACAAACACACAAAGCAATAAATGCACAAAAACAACAAACACACAAAGAAGGTCAAACGACTTTTACCTGCCTTAGTCAGCCAAGCAAATCGATCAGTAAAAACCACCCTCGATTCTGAATGAGTACACAGCACATACACATAAATATACACATGCTTCAATTTGGATAATACCTGCTCATGTACCTACGAACTATAAATACAAGACAAACGACAACAACAGATCAGAACGAAAATCGACATTGATGATGGCACAACGCCGAAACCGGTTTGTCTCGAAATAAAATTTGACAAGGGATGACGGAAAATCGTTCCAATATATATCGACAAAGAAGGCCTTTGACGCGTTCTTCATAGTAAATTTGTCTTCTATTTAGCGGGCAAGGAACTACTGTACGGTGCCATGCGACACTCTGCGAAAGCTTTAATTTAACCGTGCGCTTTTGTTTACCCCTACAACTTTTAATTGTAATTTAAAGTTATAAAAAGGATTTAGCTGAGGTTTTGTATGAGCAGAACTCATAACAAATGTATGCGGCAAAATATTATTTTTTTTCTTTTAAGCTCATTTCGTTGTGGCTATAAAATCTTTGTATCACTTAAAAGTGTATGAACATTAAATGTGCACATACAGCAGTGCACACGAAAATAGCAGTGAAATTTCTTCTATTATATACATTCTTTATTTTAGATAATTTGAGAAAATACTTCTATGAATTTCGAAACTGAGACCAATTCAAACGCATTTTTGAAAAATTCGAGAATTAGAAAAACATTTTTTTTTAGTTCCAACTATATTTTTTTGTTTTTTTTTTGCAATTCGTAATTGATTTTGTAACTGAAACTGAGCAAACTTATCTCAAAAACCTTTTCGAAAAAAATTCGAAAGTTGAATCAATGTTTTCGAAAAAATCGAACCTTTTATTTTGCATTTTCTGAATTTTTTTGAGTACTTAGTTTTGTAGCCAATTCAATTTTAGTATAACAAAATACAAGTTATAGGTCTCTTGAAACTGACATCGACTTTTGACAATTTTTTCACTGAAGAGTGTTTTATATTTTCTTCCATATAAAAATAAAAAGCTTTGCGCGCTGCGGGGGAAAAAAATATAAAACACCCTTCGGTAAAAGAAATTGTCAGAAATGAATGAGAATTTTGAGAGACATATTACTTGCGCTTTCTGAGGCTGAAATTGATTGGGCTACAAAACTGAGTACTAAAAAAAAATTAGAAAATTCAGAATAAAAAGTTCGAAATTTGTCGAAAACTCTCGAGTTTTCAAATTTTTTCAAAAACGTTTCTAAGATTTGTTTGTCCAGTTTCAGTTAAGAAATCGATAATATTTGTGTCTTATATCATAGCAAATAAAAAGAAAAGAATTTTATTGATGAAATTTGATAAAAATTGCCGCTGTCGTTATTTAAATTTACTGCCATAAGGGTAAAAAATCGTCAAAAATTAATGCGGATATTGAGAGAATTATAATTTACGCTTTGTTAGATTAAAATTGATTGGGCTACAAAACCAAATGCTCAAAAAAACATTCGGAAAATTCAAAATAAAAAGTTCGAAATTAACGAAAAAGCTTGTTTCGATTTTTCGAATTTTTTCGAACACATTTTGAGAAAAGTTTGCTCAGTTTGAGGAATAGATGTTTGCTTAATAAAAAAAGAAGAATTTATTTGACGAAATTTCACAAAAACTTTCACTGCTATTTTCGTGCTCGCGGCTGTACACATGTATGTAAGCATATATGAACTTGTGTGTATGTTTTTTTACAAAAACACTTACAAATTGCACTTTCTTCATAAGTTTACAGCAATAACGCCCTCATTGGTTGCTGTTTCTTTTTTTTTTTTTGTTTGTTGACATTGCAGTTGTCGTTAACGCTAACGTTGCTGTTAGTTTTTTAATTTAATTAATTGCTTTTAAGCTTCGCATTTCACGTTTACTTTAGAAAATAAGCTAACGTTGCAGTAATATTTTTTGTGTTGGATCATTGCAAGTGTGTTTGTGTTTGGCTGTTTCTATATCGTTTGTGTTTCAAGTAAGAGGGCACACCTGCGCTGCTGCCTGGGCGCTAACATAATCGCCAAGGGCATAACTAAACTTTAACATTGAGCAATGTAAATGAAATTTCAGTTCAAAAGCATGCAACAAAAACAGTAACAACAAAAATAACACTCTTTTTGCAGTGACAACGAAGAACTTTATATTACTTTTATGTATTATCTTCATACTTAAGCGTATTGTATTTCTCATTAGTTGTGCCAAAGCAATATCATTTAGAATAATGGCATGAAAGTATGGGCGACCCAAATGGCAGTCAGGTAAACAATATTGAATTACAAAAGTTTGGGAAAATAATTAGTCAAATTTCAACAAAGATTCTCTCTAAGTGCGTTTAGCAGCTGACGAAATATGAAAAAAGTAAGCAAAATGTTAACTAAAAACTAATTAGAGTTTCATTAAAGCCTCCCTTCTATCTATTAACGCTATAAAGGTAGCTCTACTTGAACAAACAATAAATAAAATTAAACTAGCAACAACTGTTGGAGCTTCAGTTAAAACACAATAATGCTTGAGCTGATTAATTTACCAAAATTCCTAAAATGAATAAAAATCAGTAATTTTAATTATTTATTTAATATGCCGCGATTCATCGGAGAGCTTATTAAAGTCACTTACTCAAAGTTTCAGATATAAGAAAAAACCTTTTCTTTAAACAACAAAACTCCAACAAAGTTCCTACCGATACCACCGCTGACAATATCAAATTTATAGGAATTTGACGCCAGTAGGCAGTACCCTGTAAGTCCCTTCATGGCTCTCAAGCTCACTTCAAAGGCAGGGAAATCTCTTTGGGGCTCACGAACCGGACCATGTAGTCTGTCTGTGGTATTGTTACACAGCGCTATATCTTCGATTTTCAACAAGAAAAGCGAACACAAAAAAGGAGGGGCTTGAGGAACACCAAACCAGCATCATTGCGTTCTTTTGCATGCATACAGCGCCTTGAAGTCTTTTTTCTTCTTCTCCTCCAAAATGAGTTTCAAAGAAAAATTAATTCCAGAATCATATCGACATATTCTGTGCCTTCTTGTGCAGTTATAGTCAAACTCGAGAACTAACACTTCAGATCAGATTCGTACTTTTAGAGATGGCTGTTAGCCTGACGTCAGATGCCTTGCCATTGACGATGGAACTAACGCCAATTGATATTAGTTCCCTTTTGAAACAGAATTGTCATTGAAAACTTAATATAATTTAGGCAATTTAGTTCTATTCAATTTCAAATGAACTCGATTCCATTCAGTTTAGTTTAATTCAATTCAATTCAATCCAGCTCAATTCAACTCAATCCAAATTGAATGGACTAACGCCAATTGACATTTGTTCCCATTTGAAAAAAATTGAGTTTGAAAAACTAATTTAATTTGATTTAGTTCCATTTAAATCAATTGAACTCAATTCAGTTCAGTTCAATTTGAATTAATTCAATTCAACTCAGTTCAATTTAATTAAATTCAATTCAATTTGATTCAATACGGTTCAATTAAATTCAATTCAGTTCAGCCCAATGAAAGTAATCGCAGTTTCGGTTTCGGATTCGTAGAGGGAGAGAGACTTAGTCGCCAAGTACTTTCGTTCACGCTACCCGAATCATCGGCTTAAACACTCACTGCATAATTTCTGCTAACTCCAAACTTGAAAAATCCTACTTTATAAGTCACTTATCGTATCCTTCCTGCTATATGGTGCAACATGAAAGCATCAGATGAGGCGACCCGTCTATGGAAGCAGGGGGAGAACCCGACCCCTCCTCCGCTGAAAGGATCATCAGGTGGAAAAATATTTAATTCAATATGTGTGGCCTCCAGTTAACCTAACGAAAAACTTTGGACTTCCATAACCCCTTAAGCGGTTAAGCTGCAATCGGGTAAGTGTGTAAGACATCCGGATACCTTGGTGCTTTTTTTCCATACATAAGATT
Organism: Eurosta solidaginis; assembly: GCF_040869045.1. NCBI lineage: Eukaryota > Metazoa > Arthropoda > Insecta > Diptera > Tephritidae > Eurosta > Eurosta solidaginis. The sequence continues at coordinate 200,243,290 of NC_090323.1, read as the reverse complement.
GAGTTGTGTTTCTCGTACAATACTCTCTCATTTATATTTAAAATTTCTTATTTGTTGCCACACGTACAAGACATCCAAATCGAACATTCATGTTTTTTGTGTGATTTACACACATTTTAAATGATTGAATGAATGAATATGCGAATGGGATATGGGAGATCTGAGACATGTGCTATAATGTACATAAATAATTAAATGTATGCATGTATGTATGCATGTGTATATTTATATATGTTTGTAGCTTTATTTTGCATTGATTTTTGCCTTTTCTACAGCTTGGGGATATAATTTATTTTGTTAATGCAGGTACGAGCACTGTCTGGGAATACCATGGCGTATACGTTACTTTACCGCCTGACTACAAAAATATGCACGTACATATTTGCTGGCGGCAACAACATGAAAGACGTAAACTTACTTTCATTAATTGTTACTACTTCAGTATGATATATCCGCTTTTTAGAAAGATTACATGTGTATGTATGTATGTTTGTATTATGGCTCTTAAAAAACTCCAATAATTCGTTTAATCGAGTATTCGGTTTCAGATTTTTCACCAAATAAGATTTCTCGAAATTTCCGATTCCGATGAGAAAAACATAGGTAAGCATAATACACAACTTTTGTGAAAAATCAATAATTTGGCAAGAACTTCAAAAAATGGTCAAAAATTGGCGTCATACCTGATCTTTCTGCGATGAAAAGTGCGCTCCAAATCGAAAGAGATGTGATAAGTAGCAATCCGCCGACATAAGAGCTTTGAACAACAAATTTTTCGAAAAAATTGTATGAAACTAAAAAAAAAGGTATTTCATATTTTTGTCCGTCTTGGTTCCAGGAACACGTAAGCAAAGCTTTTAAATACAATTTGGGATCACTCTGAACATAGCACATTTGATTAAATTTAAATGCACTCAATTAATACACACTTGAGTGACAAGAAATAAATATGTGCCAGGGAGTGGCAGTTTTATTAGTCAGCTACATGATACCAATTCATTTTGTGTGTTGGAAAATACTTCAATAAAGTCTAGGTCCGCCAATTCTGGAGCACTACATCAACAGTATTTTAACAGACAACATAATTGTAATCCCAAAGCAGCCTTAAATGCTACAAGTGGGAAGAAATCAGTAATTTAGGTAAAACATTAAAGCCGTTAGACAAAGCAGCTGTTATACCATGCTATCATCAGGAAATTACCACAAATCAACTTCGAAACGTCCCCAATGATGTCGAAATAGCCCCAAAATGACAGCGAAATAGTCTTCAAATCCATCCCACAATTAGCTTGAAGTGGTACTTTAATGACCCCGGCAGAACCCCGAAACAGTATCCAAGATCATAAGAAAATGACTTCAAATTGACCTTGAAATGACTCCGAAAGAACTATGAAATAACCCAAAATGATTTCGAAATAGTCTCCATATCCATCCTGAAATTACCCTGACAGTTTCCAAGATCATCAGAAAATTATTATAAATTGTGCTTGAAATTACTCCGAAAGAACTTCGAAACCGTCTTCATATGACTCCAAAATAGCCCCAAAATGATCCCGAAATGACCCGAAAATGACGAAGAACCATTCCGAAATTACCCGAAAGTGATTCCAAAATGACCCGGGGAACCCCCAAATAGCCCTTTAGATCAAAATAATTCCGAAATAGCCCCGAAAACCATTTTCTTGTAGACCTGAACTAAGCCCGAAACAATCCTTAAAAACATTCCGCTTTGACCGCGAATAGTTCTTAAAATCATCACGAAGTGATAACGATATAGTCCTTAAAACCAACAGCGAGTGGCCGAAATGATCCCGAAATGATCACGGAAGGCAGAACTACCGCAACCTACCGCTTTGCTACAAAGAATATCGTTTCTAGTTCCTATTTTGCTATTTTCTGCGCTTTAAAACACGATATAGCTCGTGACACCGCCAGAGCTATCCTCTCTACTCTGTTTACATATATTCGGAGGCTGAGCAGTAGCAGAGCATATTTTTCGTTGCTACTGCTACAATTTAGAAACAAGTTTTTTTCAATTAGAAAAAAGTTTTTCTAAGCGGGGTCGCTCGTAAGAAGTGATTTGGCAAACACTCCGAGTGTACTTTCTGCCATGAAAAGCTTTTCAGTAAAAGCTATGCTTTATTCGGAGTTTACGTAAAACATGTAGGTCGCGTCTCGCCAGTTTATAGGAAAGATTAAAAAATTAGCACAACACAAATTGGAAGGGAAGCTCGGCCTAAATTTTCTTCGGAGAATTTGAATTTATTTTAACTTTTATTTTAAAATGAAAAATATTGCATTTTTATGCTTAAAGTTCACATATGTTTATTTTAACATTATAAGCAACAGCAATTATTCGAATAGTCGACAACCAGCAATTATGCGAATAAACGTTGATGTATGATCATTCGATTTTAACTAGTCGAATCCTGAAAATCGATTATAAGAACATTCGAGTTATTCGGATATTCGATTAATCGAATATCGCGAGCTTTAGTATGCCTTATGCGGTTGTTACAACAAATTACATCCGTCTGGCCTTATTTCAAATACGTTTGTTTTCCAGCTTTTCCTTTCAACACCTTATCAATCTGTATCTGTATTTTTGTGTGTAACGACATTGACAACTCATGGAAAACTTCATATATCTATTAATTACGAAAAGCATTAACACGTTGCTCAACTCACGTTTCTATAAACTTTCTTCAAAAAAAAGTTTATTTTTCAACTGATTTATATTCTTACTCAAAAGAAGAACTATGATATACTCGTGACATTGCCTAAAATTTTGCAAAGCAAAAAAAAAATCGTAATTTCCACACAGAAGTCTCACTGACTTTCAAAGTTTAACTCTTAGTTTCAGGAGTTCGTTAGCCCGCTTATGCAAAATTAAATAAAGTCTACATGCATAAAATTTTCAGTACGACTTCTTCTTATCTCTTAAGTCATCAAGTTTGTATAAAAGTTTGCAAAATCACGTACATATTTAGATAAGCTTACATACTCGCGAATGTTCTTCTAAGTATTCGCTTTAGTTTGCTTATGACATTTGGCATTTAATAATGAGCAAACATGCATTTCGAAGACAACTTGCGCAGTTTTGGATATAAAGTGAATTAGACTAACATTCTCGATATAAATCATGATGACCTGCTAAGTTTATTGTGGAACTTAACATTTTCCAGTATTTCTATCGCGAATAATGAATAAATGATTCGGTGTTCTTAGCTTTGTTTTGAGTTTTACGCAGCGCGAACTGAACAAATGTAATGATAGCTGTAATCTTTTCGAATTGAATCGGAAATAAGTACGATGTTTTACTAAAAACACACCAATTACACGCAGAAATATATTCGTACAAACTAAAAACGCGGGTACCGGTGCGTGAGCGTAACCTTTTTTTATTATAATTTTGCATAACGTGATCACGCAATCGATGATGGTGGAATTAATATCCCCTCACACGATTATGACTAAGTCAGAATAGCAATAACAAAATTAAACAACAAGGCCGCGGGAGCTGATAGTCTGTCCAGCTATTCAAAAATGTCGGTGGGTAGTTGGTAAGGCGCATGCATCAGCTTCTTTGCAAAATATGGTAGGAAGAGTACGTGCCCGATGATTGGAATCAAAGTGTGCTTTGGCCAATCTACAAGAAGTGGGGACTCTGCAAACTGCACCAACTATCGCGGAATCAGCTTTATTAGTATCGCATATAAGGTGCTGTCAAGCGTTTTGTGCAAAGGATTGAAGCCCGCTGTGGATCGGCTGGTTGGACCCTATCAGTGCGGCTTTATACCTCGCAAATCTACCATCGACCAAATTTGTATCGTGCCAAATCTTGGAAAAAACCCCACGAAAAAAGAATTGAAACCCATCACCTTTTCGTCGATTTGAGTGAGGTTATGGTATTAGATGGTTCTTGTAGTGTGAGCAAGTTAAAAATAAAGTGCAAGTTTAAGCTATTTAAAAATACATAAAATATCATTGTATTGAAATAAATAAAAATTAGTATTGAAGTCAAAGGTATTCGCTTCATTTTGAAATAATTTTAGTGTCTTTAGCTTGTTGTGGTTTTTTTTTTTGTTATTTAAAATCCAGTACCTTTATTAGTGTTTATTTGCACAAATATTTCAATTTCAGCTAAAGTTTTAGTTGGGTTCCTCACAAATCCGTACGTTGGGACTTATATCTTATTATTAGTCAAAGTTCTGTGATTCCAAGTTATTAATATCAGCTGCCACTTTCTGCCACTAACCATGTTTTGCGACAGTTTTCTGATAGCGTAACCCTGGTAGATTATTGTCGTATGTTATATGTGCTTACATGTAACATACGATATTATTTTATCCAGTCGACGATATGCACATGTAAACTTTTGTGTGTGTTTGTTGTTTTGTTATTGTTATGTATGCAAGATCTTTTAATAACTTAAATTTCTTTATTTAATCCTATTAAACATTGTATTTGCGACCACGTTCGAAATAGTAAAAGGCTTCGTTTCGAACATCAGCTCTGAAATCTAGCGAAGAATCACCCATGCCAATAAATGATACTTTGGACTGACAACATCAGATGAGGCGGATCTGGGAGTGTTCGAAAAAAATAGTTTTTTGAAAGATTTACGGACCCCTATACGTTGCCGACGGTGAGTACCGAAGAACATTTCATGTTGAGCTGTACGAAATTTACGCAGACATCAACATAGTTCAGCAAATTAGCTGCCACAGAAATCTGGTATGAAATAACGGAAGCACCGAATCGTTATCCCTCAGATCCAACACAGCGGAGCACAAAGAATTTCCGTAGCTTATTACGTTATTTATCAGCCCAAATGTAAGTAGAGATGTTGCTGTCATACAGGTACTAGAAATGATGATCTGATGCTATAAATGGAGGTAAAGTACTTCAGGGAATTGGACCAGAGAATTGAATATTCAACTGGTTAGAGCTACTACATGAAGGCGCCAACTTTTAACTTACCTAATTCTTTACCGAACCCCGTTATTTTCGTTTATTTCGAGCTCCATAATTATTCAAAATTTAAGAGGGCGAAAACCCAACCAACACCACACCATCGTCGAATATGATCATTTCACTCAAGTATAAAGAAAACTTGGTGACCAATCCCAGAGCTATGTCATTCTTAAAGTGTACTGCGTAAGGGGCAGATTTAATATTGTCAGCAGTCAGGTGACGAATATAATCCTCTGGAATTGAGAAGATGGCAGCCAAGCCCACGAAGTCATTGTTTAGCTCATTCTTAGATATAGAAATCAGCGCAGACCGTGAGGTCTTGCGTCAATCGAAAAAACATTAACCATATGCTCGGGTAGTCTTGCTGGTAAAGAATCTAATACGAAGGTTTTAAATCTATCTTAGTGCTTAAACAGTCCATCTTAGTGCTTAGGCAGTCTTAATCCAGGGTTTTATGCAGACCGTGTATATTGGATAATATATTCGGCTATATTTCAAGGGAGAATTTCTATTACCGGGCCGACTCGGGAAGTACAGATAAACTGTCGACGAATTAAAATTGGGTTGACTACTCCTCTTGCCATTTAGCGTTGGCGTACAATTTCTTGTGAAGAGAGCAAAGTTACGTCTTTTATTGTGGATTTTACCAGGCCTATTGATACATTGATATTGGTTTAAAATTTAAATTCATCATGTTTCCTTTTGGTATTTAACTATGAGGATACGTGTTTCTTTTATAGCTGAAATACTGTGATATAATAAAAAGGTCGTCCCCATCAAGAACCATGAGTACTCTAATTTGCATACACGGGTATTATTAGTACTGATAAGCTTAAAGCAAATCGCATTTACATAAGGCGTTTCTTACACCACTGATGCTGTCACGCACAACACTTTTAACCCTTTTGAAATCAATTTGCTTACCCTTTCGTTTGCTTTTGGCTACATTGGCACTACAGATTGATAAATGACAGTCACCGCAGGCTCAAAATGCGCACCCTGCTTTGGCAGGTGCTAAGTTTCAGCCGCTAAAAAATGGCAATGAAAAGAGTCTTAGGCAGAACAGGCATTCAAAGTGCTGTTGTTGTTGTTGTTGTAGCATTCCAAGTGCTGTAATATGTTATGTAGATTCGCTGCTGTTATGTGAAAGGAGGAGAGGGGTATTTACATTAAAACCAAAACATTTAAAAGCAATCATGACTTGCGGGACTTTTGTGTCGTCTCGTGGTGAGAAAAGCATACGTGTATCTATTTTTATGTTATTCTATTTAAAATGCGATGAAATTACTTCATTTTGCGACTGAAAATGTACCGAGAGCAAGCAGAAGACTTTAAGGTGAGTTTTATTACTTCTTTTTACCCAATTTTTTGCTTAATGTACTTATATACAGTAGCGTACACGAAAGTTGCGGTGACAATTTTGCTTGAAATTTTCTTCAAGTTCCTTTTTTATTTTCGATATTTTAAAAAAAATACATGTCCATTTATTTTGTAACAAAAACATAACTGCATACTCAAAAAAAAAAAAAAAATTGAGAAAACTATCAATGAAAAGATTGACCTTTTGGTAAAATTTTTTCGAAATTTCGAATTTTTTGGAAAATGTTTGTGAGATTGATTTACGTTATTTGCAAACGTCATGGAAAATTTTTCTTTTGTCATCAAAATAAAAAAAAAAGATTTTAAGTTTTGATAAAGAGTTCTTGAATTTTTTCGAATTTTCGAAATCTTCAGAAAACCCTTTTTTACATTGCAATAAGTTTTTGTTACAAAATTCATGAAATTTTTTTCTTTAGTTAAAAGAAAAAAACAAGTTGGGACGAGACTGAATGGGGCTGAACAATAATCTTATCCCGTACGTAATCTCCAAATAATGGGATGTATAAGATAAGAAATATATACAGACCAATTCTAAATATTCTCGCGGAATTTTGTTCTCGCGGATTTTTTTATTCCCGCGGAAAAATTCCTGCAATTCTTTTCTCCTAGGGAGAAGAATAATTGGGGAATAGGAATTTCGAATTTTCGAAGTCAGCTGTTTTGTCAATTGAAATTTCATTGCGCATTTCTTATTTTGTTTAAAAAAATTTTAAAGTTTAATTATTGTTGGCAATTTGTTTGAAATTAAGAAATAAGGTATAAACAATGCACATTATTGCATTTCATGTGGTATTCACTGAAATGAGTAATGAACTGGTACCACAGCAACATCAACAGAGGAGCATAAGAAGAAGACCGGCGGGATAACACAAATCCGCCGGAGTTGCCTGCATTCATTCTGCAAAGCAATTTTCTGGCGGCCAAGTCGAGTTGAGTTAGCCTTTCGCCATATGCCAAAATCTATTTAAGCCTTCTTAAAAAATCCTTGCACAATTTCTGGATGGCTGCATCAAATATGCGAAGAGCTCTTCCGTTGCTTATGATATACTTTTCGACTTAAAATAAAGAATATTGTGGTTGTTGTTGTTGTTTGTATTAACAGTGAGAATATTGTGGTAGAATGTAAATATATATTTTAGCACAAATTTGTACAAATAAGTGTTCTTTCTTAAAATAACCAATTTCCTTTAACTATTTTGATGCATTCCCTTTAATTTAACAAGTGAAAAAACTCCTATGAAATGGCAGAGAAATCTCCCTCTCCCTCACATTCATAATACCTACTTTTCTCCTATAACTGGTTTCCGCTTTTTCGAACATTGTTCAGAATAGGAGGAAAGGGAGAAGTGAAAAAACTCACAAGGAATTTTTATTTAGAATACGAGGAATGGGAGAAGGGAAAAAACTCGCACGGAATTTTCGTTTAGAATTGGGCTGATTATATATAGCTCCGACCGAAGTGATTTTTACAGGAAATCTTCTCTGATATATTAGAATATATATCACCAAGTTTCACGTTTTTATATTAGAAATTGAGGGAGAAATGGCCAAAAATCTTTCTATCTGAACGATCGGTTCTATGGGATATATATTATACATATAGCTCCGTTCAAAGCGATTTTTTCAGGAAATCTTCTATGATATATTAGAATATATATCACCAAGTTTAACGTTTTTATATTAGAAATTGAGGGAGAAATGGCCAAAAATCTTTCTATCTGAACGATCGGTTCTATGGGATATAACTATATATAGCTCCGATCAAAGTGATTTTTTCAGGATATCTTCTATGATATATTAGAATATATATCACCGAGTTTAACGTTTATACTTTCTAAATTGCGGCAGAAATGACCAAAATCGTCTTATCTGAACGATCCGTTGTATGGGAGATATATGTTATAGTGGTGCGATCCTACCGGAACCGACAAATGTCCAATATAATTAAAAATACATCCCTTTGCCAAATTTCATTGAGATATCTCAAAATTTGAAGGACTAGTTTGCGTTCAAACAGACAGACGGACGGATGAACAGACGGGTGGACAGACGGACTTGGCTATATCAACTCAGTTCGTCGCCCTGATCATTTCGGTATATTTAATGGTGAGTCTATCGTCTATATTTCTCAACGTTACAAACATCAGACCAAAGTTAATATACCATTTCATGTTCATGAAAGGTATAATAAAAAAAATAAATAAAAGAAGAATGTTCTTGACGAGATTTGATAAAAATCCCCACTTCTATTTTCGAAATCGTTCTCGAGATGGTAGGGCTTGGTACCGGAACGTACTGGATCTGCATCCGGCGACGGACCATCAACATCGATAACACTCCCCAAGGCCTTCGGGAAGTGTCCTTATTGCTACAACAACAACAACTGCTTTTTTCGAGTTCGCTGCTATATATTTAAAATACCATGTTTTGAGAATACTTCTACATGCGTTCAGCTTACTTATGGTAAAAAAAACGCTTCCGAGTCCTGGTGCAAAGGAGTATCTTAGAAAAAGGGTTTGTGAACATAAACAGTAACAAACTGTTAAGGAATTGAGCTTCTTGTAAACCAATTGGAATGACTGCAAAGAGTCTCCAGGGGAAAATCGAAAAAAAAAACACTATAAGGGTAACGAACTTTCTCATAATAAAAAATAGCTAAAATGTTGACACGATTTACCCTAGAAGAGATTTAGGCCTTTCCTATGCTCTAATTTTCGTCGTGCTTCTTTAAGTTTTCTCACAAAATGACAGGACGCGACCTACATGTTTTATGCTGATTCCGAACGGGCAGCTGCAAGGCAAATGAGTTTTCACTGAAAAGCTTTTTCATGACAGAAGTACACTTGTAGTGTTTACAAAACCACTTTCGAGGGGCAACTCTCTTAGAAGAACTTTTTTTCGAATCGAAAAAGCATTTTTATAAAGTATTTAATTCCGGAATTGGAACTCAGTACCTTCAGTGTGGTACGCAGGCACGCCTTGACCTCACTACGGTTCTTTTGGTAAGCTGTGGATCAATCCTAGCACATGAAAAAGTTTCATCAGTTGTTCTGTACGAAAGTATTAACATCTGCAGCAGGAAAGCAATTGAGAAAAAGTTGTACAACAACAAGACGTGGTTTTGGTCGAGTTTGTTTGTAAGCAGATCGATCATCGCAGGAGTGCGCGTTCTGATCCCATTCCTAAGAGAAAATTGCTTCGACGAGACTTACAAGTTATAATTGAAACAGCTGTCGCTTTGGTCGTTCTGTTGTCATGTTTGTTTAAATGTTTTTTCCAAAATATATATTTCATCACAAGTTATACTGATGTCCAGTACTTGCAATATTCATATTTTTTGCAGCAGGTTATCGGCAAAATGAGGTAAGTTGTTTTTAACACGCTTATATTACCTTCAAATGTATGTATGATTGTTTGTTACTCTCTAGGCTAAGCGTGGTCCTATTAAGGTGGCAGAAACACTATAGCAAACAACAATATTATATATTAAATAATTTATACCTCATTTATTGGCAATTTAATACCGCAAAAAAAAATTTTAAGCTGCGTCCGGTTCCGAGAAACGGGAGTGTCTGCTAGCTTAAGACTCAAGCCAGCAGACACTTCGTGAAAACACGACCTACGACTTCCGAACGACATGGATAATTGATATTACATTTATTGGCAATTTAGTACCGCAATAAAAAATTTAAAGCTGCGCCCGGTTCCGAGAAACGGGAGTGTCTGCTAGCTTAAGACTCAAGCCAGCAGACACTTCTTGACAACACGACGTACAGCTCCCTAACGACTACAATAATTTATACCTTATTGATTGCCTAAATGTTTCGTTGTTCTGAAAAATATTTTCACTATACCAAAAGGAAAAATTAAATTTTATATTTTGCCGACCCTAATAAATATAAATTATAACTTTCGAAAATCAGTGAGTTGCATGTTACTGATTACTGGTATTAAATTGCCAATAAATGTAATATCAATTATCCAAGTCGTTCGGAAGTCGTAGGTCGTGTTTTCACGAAGTGTCTGCTGGCTTGAGTCTTAAGCTAGCAGACACTCCCGTTTCTCGGAACCGGACGCAGCTTTAAATTTTTTTTTGCGGTACTAAATTGCCAATAAATGTAATATCAATTATCCAAGTCGTTCGGAAGTCGTAGGTCGTGTTTTCACGAAGTGTCTGCTGGCTTGAGTCTTAAGCTAGCAGACACTCCCGTTTCTCGGAACCGGACGCAGCTTTAAATTTTTTTTTGCGGTATTAAATTGCCAATAAATGAGGTATAAATTATTTAATATATAATATTGTTGTTTGCTATAGTGTGTCTGCCACCTTAATAGGACCGCTAACGTGCAAAGGAGAGGTAGACCCATCTAGCGGCAATTATTGAAGTGGTTATATACCTCGCTACAAAGCGAGTTGTGCATAATAGCGGAGAAACGAACCTCTGTACTACGGTGCTATCAATATCCAAAGTGGATTGTAGATACTAAAATGGCACAATATGTGCACGTTTTTTAGTTTTTTAAACTACATTGTAACGAATTCTGGGGAATTCCGATTAATTTGCACCTTCTGCTAACGTTCTTATCGCTGAACTGTCGAACACATAACTTCAATATTCAGTATAGCAATATGGCCTTTATTTAGTCTACTTTGGGAGTAGTATAATTATACTTCCATATCACGTACTTCACAAAAGGGTGTTTAAATCAAACTGATTCTGATTCCTCAGCTTGCGCCTTGCTTGTACATCAAGGGTTCCCTCATCACTTTTATTGTAGAATGACGATGTTAGGCTTTGCAGACATCCACTAGACAATGAGCGATTCCGTGTTAAAATTCGCTTGTTATTGTTGTTATTGTAGCGGTTATTGTAGCGGCATTGGGGAGTGTTATCGATTTTGATGGTCCTTTACCGAATGTAGATCTGTTACGTTCCGGTAACAATCACCATTAATGTTCCAGCCCGACCATCTCGGGCACGATTTGGTATGAGCACATGAAACCTTCTAGGCCTTACCACCCTCCCACCCCATACATCCGTGAGGAAATTGGGGTCGCTAGAGCCTCGATTGTTAAAGAAACAGGATTTGCCACGGGTAATTGAGGCTGTTGGAGAAGCTATGTATTGCGCTGAAAACCCCTTCAAAGGGTGGCGATACACAACCCGTTGAATAAATTTGGTGTTTTAGTCGCCTCTCACGACAGGCATACCTGCCGCGGGTATATTCTAAGCCCCCTAAACCCGCTGGTGTTTAGGATCCGTTTCTTAGGCCGTATTGGCATTAGATATATACTTTTACTCGTACAATTGGGTTTGTTCCCAATATTTCTGTTTATCATCGGAGTTTTTACAAAGTATAAATTCTATCAACTTCTCAAAGCTAGCCGCAACGGCAGGTTATACCTAGATTTATAACAAAGCTTAGCTCATAGGCATATGGTTTTGTGACACGAAAATTTGATATCTAATCATATGAAAAAAGAAATTTTAAACAAAAAAGTTTTCGATTCCCGCTTATGTGAGAGAAATAAATTTTTATTTGCTAAATTGTCTTTAACTTTATATTTACTGCAAAGACTATGTTAATATTCAATAAAAAAATGTCATCATTACAAGTAAACGCATTTTCATTTTACACAACTTATATCTTCGTACTCTAAATTAAATATTACAAACAAAAAAAAAAAAAAAAATGATTGCCAAAGTCTGAGGTCGATTACATTTTGAATGATTACACAAATTGTGGCTCAAGGGGCAGCAAAATAGTAGTAACAGAGAGAAGGGGCAAGGAAAGTAGTGGAAGTAGTCAAAAAAGTAATATGTTGTTGTTGGTGGTAGGAAATACGGCAAGGCCTACGTTTCTTCCACCATCTTATCAACACACAACTCAATCGTTCAACTCCCCAATGAATTTTGCCACTGCAGCTCAGTTTGTACCAAAATAGGAAAAATACAATTTTTAATATTTTTCTATCCCCCACCAATATCCGTAAACGAAATTAAACCGAATTTCCAATAAATTTTTGAAAAGTGTCTTTGCGATGCTTTTGGTGTTGTCACCTTTTGCAGTCATACTAAAATATTTATTTGATATTTGTGTTTTTATTTTCGATTATTGACACTTTATTGTGCATATAGTATGAGTGTTGTTATTCCTTTCGTGTAGGTTTATTGCTCTGAAGGCTTTGTGAAATTGTGAATATGCCTTAACGCCTAAATGTATGCTTCACTACATTCATATGGGTTAGTACACATGTTGACTGTTGTTACCTTTGTAAATGCGAAATGCTTTTTGTATACGCTATATTCATGAGATCATTTATATGTAAGACATTAGGCTGCTTACTATTTTAGATACTAGTTTTTGATGTGTAAATATCCTTGCTCAGGGTATGAAGGAAGCTATAATGTAATCGTAAGCTTAATTTTTGGTAGTGGTGAGTTGTATGGGGGAATACCGAAGGTAAGCGGAAATGTAGCCACCGCACTCTAGAGAGAGTGTGGTAGAGTTGACATGAGCGAAAGAGGAGAAGAAAAAGAGGGCAAAGGAGAGATTAGAAAGCAAAACCGAAGCCGGAAAGGAAACTAGAAGGCGTGTTATTAATTTTATATTAAAGATTTAATCGACGTGTTATGTGCGTGTGAATGATTTGTTACCAACAAGGTATCAGTTTGTTATAGGAGTGTTATCGACGAGTTATCCTTTCGTTATCGAATTGTCATAAATTGGCTATCGATAACAAAAGTTATAAATGAGTTACCTACTTTTTATTGGTAAGCTATGTACTTGTTATCGAAAAGATATCGACCTTTTATCAAAAATATTGCGATTATTTATCGAAAAGTTATCGATTATTTTTGAAAAAGTTATGGATATGTTATAAACAAGCGATTAATTTGTTATGACAGTGTTAATGTTATAGAAAGTTTAATAATATTTTGAAGAAATGTTATCGATTTATTATCAATAAGTTATCGCTTATTTGGTATTCTGCGAAAGATAACGAGTTGTTATCGAAGTGTTACTAATTTTTTTTAAACAAAAAAGAAAACACAAGACACGATACATCTACCTCCAAAGAGATTTAGGCAAAGCTTTTCTTTCAATATGCGTCGTACTTCTATTCAACTTTTTCTACAAACTAGCGTCATCCTAATGACTAGTTTTTCTTTACACCTAGCTTGGGGCCTACATTTACGCGGAACAGCTTTTCTTGGCCGAAAAACACTTGAAGTGTTTACCAAACTTATACCGATGGGCAACTGCGCTTAGAAATAATTGGTTATAAATGAAAAAATGTGTTTATAAAAATTTTGTTGTTGATTCACCAGGTTGTGAGCCCATCCCAGTAAGCTACCGCCTAAACAAAGTACAAGAATAGCTGAGTTATCTGCTTATTTTGTTTCAGGATACCGGCATCTTCCAGGCCTAGCTCCGACACTGCGCCGAACATGCCATGGTTAAGGGTTATATTTGTAGGCTGCCCGAGGCTAAGTCACGTACCCGCAGTATAGAGAGAGGTTAAGGTAGCTTTCATACCAAAGTCGGCAAAAGCCTCTCACTGAAATCCGAACGATTTCGGAGCTACATACCTATCTTATTTTCTTCTTTAAACTTAAGAAAGACTTATGTCAGACAATATCTGGAGCTCGCTCTTTCGCTTGCTCGAAACGTGCCAAAACTTGTCTGAGCTCTTTGGTATTTGCTATTGATCGGTCGCCCGACTTAAGGAATACACACTGGTAGCTTTCTTAGATATCGCAGGTGACTTTAGTAATGTTCTTCGGAAAGCAATGACTTCGAGCGGACGCATGCTAGCTGATTTTGTACACAAACTGCGACTGTATATTGTTCTGGTTTGGTGGTTGGTACTTACAAAAGCCACGAACCTCAAACGCTAAGTCTAGAATGTTCGGAGCTCTATAGTAGCAGCACTCTTGTCTTCATTTCGATGAAGACCCTAAACACTTTCCTGAAACTGCCGCCACTGGATTTCGTAACGAAGGAAATCTCCGTTATCGCTGCCTTGTGAAGAGTTGGAAGAATGGACGAAGTGGTCATAATATGATTTTGAGCACCAATTCCCAAGTTTCAATACCAGTCCTGTACTGATGATTGGACTCCAGCCACAGTTTCACTAGGAATAACACAGTCTTCACATGACCTGAATGGGCAAATAAGCAATTGCTCTTCTGGGCGCCATCAACAAATTTATCAATACGAGGTTCTGTAAATCATTTAGCACCTTATGGGTCGACGACACAAATTCGAACACTGAATGACACACATATCTCAATGAGATGACCCAGCACATCAGTATTATGTATGGGTACGTGGACACAGAAGCATTGAAGGCAACCTTTTATCAGCAAAGCAAATGTTCTCTGGTCAGCTCCCCCTACAAGATAGGTTTGGCCTGCCTATAGTAAAGGACGCACCTACACTCTTTTGAACCTGAACAGGACTAACGCTACTGATAAGGGCTCTCGCTGAAAACTTTTTGATTGATACTCACTACAAGAGGATGCGATTATTTCTGCATCTGCTGATGTATTGTAGAATCGTCCAAGTTCTTTTAACTTAATATAAATATATAAGAGCCACCCTGATATGACATAATACAGGAATTTGATACCTTTGAATGGGCTCATTTTTTGCTGTGCATTACTTCATTCAATACGCATTCACTAGCCCTTAAGTCGTCCCCTTTTATTGAAAATTTTGTACAATTCATTTTGAATGGGCAATGGGTTTAAATTGTCACTCTCTGTCTGGCTGTTGGTTTCCGTTTGTGTTGGCCAAAAAATCTCATTTACTTGTGGTCGTATGTGCTTTAATTTTATATTTTGCTGTTGCTTTATTTGGGAGTATGTACTAATGTTTTTTCTTGGTTGTAATATATATAATTGTATTGAACCATTTGTTCTGTGTAGGTGTGTGTGTGTGACAACGATGAAAGTCAATGCTGTTGGGGTTATGTTGCCTATCCTTAGGCGTTTTTTTTTGGTGATTCTGGTTTTTTGAAATTTTTGCAATTGCTTTTGCTTTGAATTTCAATTTGTTAAAACCATAAGCATTTAAATATTCAAATCAATATTTTGCCTTGTGTTTTCACACATTCTTGTGGCGCAGCAATGTAACATCATTTGATGGTAGGGGGAAAAGGTATGAAATAGCAATGAAATTAAATGGAATACGTAATGAGAATGATGTGTAATTTACTGAATTTATCCCAAGTCATTCACATTTCCGGAGTTTTCGCATAAAATATTTATGCTCACTCACCTTTAACAAAGCTGGTTTGGGTATAGCAACGAAGAGTAGCGGACCATTAAGTGCGCTGTAATATGTTGGTGGAAAAATGGAAAAACTACACTTTTTGTTTTTAAATATTTAAAAGGAAATTACACTTGTATTAAAATTAAAGATCTGGGAGAGAGTTAAAGAGTGAAACTTAGCTTCCAGATGAGCGAAGAAAAACTGGAAATCATCGGAAAATATATCCAAATCGCGGCAGAGATGCGAGTTTTAGAAAAATCTAAATTTCAACGTCACCTTGCGATTAAAGCAGTGAACAAAAATTACCACCCAAGACTAATTAAAGGTTTATGTTTCTTTTAGAAAACATTTTTTTTTCTAAGCGGGGTGTCTACTCGGCATTTGTTTGACAAAGAGTCCGAGTGTATTTCTGCCACGAAAAGCTTGTCTTGCAGGTGCCGTACGTAGTCGGCATAATACATGTAGGTCCCATCCAGCGTGTAATGAGAAAACCTCTTTTTTGTGCCACCGCTGGATTTTATTCGCCTTAAATAATAGATTTGGTCAGACTCTTCACTACAGCTTTCCAAGATGAGCTAGATGGAATAGGTACGTAAGAGCTTCTCTTGGATTCCGCGGCAAACAAAGGACGAGATGATGCCATATCTGAAAGTTATTTTAGCTGCACATATCGTTTAAAAATAAACCCCCTGCTTAACCAACACAAACGACGGGCTGCACAGCAGTGAAGTTTTAATTGCACAATAGTTTTTGGATATAAAAGCAAGGCCCAAAACCTGTAGATATCAAAAACTACAAACAATTTTATTTTTAAATGAAAAAAGTTTAATTTTGCTTGAAAAAAGTTGCATTTGATTTGATTTAAAAAAGTTTGATTCGACAAAGTTTTGTTTGATTTGAAAAAAGTTTTATTGATCCGAAAAAAATTTCATTTGATTTGAGAAAAAATTTATTTGATTTGAAAAATGCATCACTTGATTCGAAAACAGTTTCATGTGTTTTGAAAAAAAAAAAAAAAAAATGTAATAAAAAAGCTTCATTTGATTTGTAAAATGTTTAGTTTGATTTGAAATGAAAAAAGTTTCATTTGATTTGAAAAAAGTTTAATCTGAGTTGATAAGAGTTTCATTCGACATGAAAAGTTTCATTTGATTTAAAAAAAAATTTTATTTGATTTGAAAAAGTTTCATTTGATTTCAAAAAAAAGCTTAATTTGAGTTGAAAAGAGTTTCATTCGACATGAAAAGTTTCATTTCAATTGTTAAAAAGTTTCATTTGATTTGAAAAAAATTTTATTTGATTTGAAAAAAGTTTCATATGATATGAAAAAAGTTTAGTTTGAGTTGAAAAAAATTTAATTTGACATGAAAAGTTTCATTTCAATTGTTAAAAAGTTTAATTTTATTTGAAAAAAAAAAAAAAATTGATTTGATTCGAAAATAGTTGCATGTGTTTTCAAAATAATTTCAATTGAAATAAAAAAGCTCCATTTGATTTAAAAAAGTTTAGTTCTACATGAAAACAATTTCAGCTGATTTAAAAAAGTTGTATTTGAGTTGAAAAGAGTTTTATTTGAGATGGTTGAAAAAAGTTTAATTTGATTTGAAAAAAGTTTTATTTGACATGACAAAAGTTTAATTTGACATGACAAAGGTTTCATTTCAATTGAAAAAAAGTTTAATTTTACTTGAAAAAAGTTTCATTTCATTTGAAAAAGTTTAGTTCGAAATGAAAAAGTTGTATTTGATTATAAAAACGTTTCATTTGATTTGATTTTTATTGAAAACTAGCAGACCAGGCAGACGTTGTTCTGCCCTAAAGTTGGTCTATCTGCATACATCTTATTAAGCTCTTTCCGTCTAACTCTGCCTCCCCCTCTTATATTTTTCTTAATCTTTTATTCACTCCTCCCTCCGTCTTTTTCGATTCATCTATCTCTATTTCGTCTCACTCTATTTCTTTCTCAGTTACCTTCTCCTACCCTCTTTTCTCTTCTCTCAAATTCTTCTCATTCTCCTTCATCTCTTATTGCCAGTCCCAGAGGGTGGTCCTAATCCCAGTCCCAGCCCGTCTCTGGTCTAGTTCCCAATAGGTATGAAAACTACCCTGTACTAAAGCACTCATCAACAGCTTTCATTTGATATCCAATTGTATAAAAACATTCTAGGGGTGCCCTGGTCTACGTTTTGACCTATATCTCGAGACCCTAGTCACCAATAGGTATGAAAACTGCCCTGTACTAAAGCACTTTCATCTGATATCCATATTGTACAAACACATCCCAGGATTACCCAGGTCCACGTTTTGATTTCAAGATCCTAGCCAGAACAGGATAAAAAGTATCGTATGTCCGTTCCCTGGTTATAGGCTACCTCTACACCAATTTTTAGCCAAATTGGTTCATCCGTTCTTGAGTTATGCGTAGTGTAACTAACACGACTTTCTTTTATATAGTATTTTTCTAAAAAAAAAATCATAACTCAAGAATGGCTAAGCCGATTTGGGATTTCAAAATGAACTAACCATCATCTCTCCTTCCTGGATACAATTCAATACCATGCAGGGAAGTCAGTTACTAGTTCAGAACTAGACCAAAAATTTTCCTCGATTTTCACTAGTTCGGAATTATAGAGAAGAAGTTATATTCGCCAGTTGAAAATATGTAAAAGAGCTTGAGGGCGAACCAGTAATGGTTCTGAATGCACTAGAACCTAAAAACGAGACATTTGCCCAACTCTACCCAACATTTAATTGTTTTATGTATTTATAAGATGCCGGGATAGGCACCCGTGTATCCCGGCGCTACCAAAAATTATGCGCACGAATCATTCACGTTAGGAATATTCGCAGAGGTCAACTCAAAACCGTAAGTGCAATGGCAGAGCATCACTCCGGAGGAACCGCCTTCTTGATCACGGTAACCTCTACGCGTGGTAAATATGCTGCATTCAACAAATAAGACAATTTTTAAACACAATTTCTGATAAATATGCTGAGAATTGCATAGATGATGTGTGTGGCCTTACTTTTGATTAAGAAAAATTCGAATGCATTTATAATTATTATGCAAACAAAATTGCATCTATGCAGTTTTTTGATTAAATATTTAAAACAACAAAGCTCATTTAATTGAAACAAGTTTCATTTCCGTTGTCCCTACCCCCATTTCAACTATAAACCGAATGCATTATTATGTTATTGTTGCATTTGACTTTTGTGTACAATGGGATGCACTCAGATGAGGGTAGGTTGACAAGATCGACTGCAGTTATGAATAGCAAGCAGCCTTGAAGATTTGCATAAAGTTGAACTTGATTTTTCAAAAACTGACCATTCGTTGTTGCATTTGCGCCGAACTTAGCTCTGCAATATTTTTATATTAAAATTATTTTTATTACATTTCGTGCTTCAGTTTGTTAAAAATGTTTTCAGAGGATGTCTCTTAGAAATATTCTACACTTAAATTCATTTCTTTAAAACCTCCAGAAAAATAACCTCCACACCTTTTTTCACCTCCTAACTTCATATACTTAAGTATCAACATTTTTTTTCTCACTTTATTCACAACACTTGTATGTTTTAGCTTCCTCCTTTGAGGTAAAGCAATTGAAAATCACTTCAAATTTACGTGTCATTGACAGCATCAGAGCTTTTGAAATACCCACAGGCCATACAAATTGTTGTTGTATGTACGTAGGTAGTATGACCAACAAGTGAGTTGTCCTTTTCTCTATAGTTTTAACTTGGATTTCGTTATTGAGTTTACATTGTGATTCATATAGTTTATTCAAGTCATACTCATTGTCACCGTTGAAAATTGAGTTGAAGTGCAGCAACGTCAGAATCTGCAGAGTGTAGGGCGCATACTTCCTACTTTCTTTTATAGACACTCTATTTAAAGTAGGAAAAGAATGTGGCATACCCTCTTTAGTAGGAGTCAAATGTTTGATATTTTACAGAATTGTCATCGATTTTATACTGAAGTTTTATTGTTTCATAACAAAACGTTGAGTCGACGTGAAGAAATCGATAACACGCCTATAACAAATTGGTAATACTCTGAAAGCAAAATGATAACACCCCGATTTAGTAAGGCTTCGACAACAAACCAATACATTTTTGTTTACACACCGATAACTTTTCGAAAATATTCTTTCAGTAAAAAATCAATAATTTTTTGATAGCAAATTGATAAATTTTTGAAAACAAATCGATAGCTTTTCGAAAGTTTATCGATAACAAATAGATAATATGCTGACAACAAAATGACAACACAAAACAAACACATGCCCCGGAAAAAATTTGCTAAAATCAATGCGGATTTCGATACACCCATGTGTCCTTATCGTGAGACGCAGAAGGAAGAGAAATGCCTATATAGATGGAAGCGAGGAGCTTCAGATACTGGCTGATAGAAATAATGCTCTAAGTTCTTCCAAAAAATCCGACGAATGACGAAAGACTTTAAGACTGGGGCAAACTCGAAAAGATATGATAATGGCGATCTGGTAACTGACGTACAGAGTACGAACACTTCCTCTCTTTGCTAGCGAGCGTGAAGACGAGCCTGACACCCTAATCGTCGATGATCGAAAACACGTACCGGCACCCTACTATGATGAAGTGAGAATTTGCCTCTGAGGACATGTAGGCTGAACTTCTCTTCAAATAGCATCGTACTCCTTTTAAATTTCCCTATAAATTGGCGAGGCGCGATCTACATGTTTTACGACGACTCCAAACGACATCTGTAAGACAGGTCAATGTTCACTGAAAACCTTTCATGCCAGAAAAACATTCGAAGCGTTTGCCGAATCTCTTCTCTGCATGCATCACATCCTGGAAAGGTGAGAGCGCGAACCGCGCCAATTACCGCGGAATCAGCTTTGGTTTTATGTCATTTAAGGTTCCATCTAGCGTACTGTGCGAATAACTAAAGCCTAAAGTCAACAAACTGCTTGGAACTTGTTAGCGCTGCTTCAGACCAGGTAAATTTATTATCGCCCAGGCCTTAATGATGTGCCAAATTCTAGAGAATACTCCCGATAAGAGTATCGACACTCACCGTCCTTTCGTCGACTTCAAAAAAGCCTTTGAAGGCGCGAAAAGAAGCTACTATATCTGAATTTAAGTTCCCTTCCGAGTACAATTGTTGCCGTATGCTGACGATATTGATATTATTGACCTAAACAAAAGGGTTTGAGATCTGCCTTCTCGGTATTAGATAACGAAGCAAAAAAAAAAAAGTGGGTCTTGCGGTAAATAAGGACAAGACGAAGTACTTACTGTCATCCAAGAAAAAATCGGCGCATTCGCGCCTTGGCAGTCACGTCACTGATAAGGGATGTAAATTCGAAACCGTGAAGGATTTCGTTTATTTAGGGACCAGCATTAACAGCAGAAATAAAACGGGGGTTAACTCTTGCCAACAAGTGCTAAGTAGGCAATTGAAATATAAGGTCCTCACTTGACTAACAAAAATAACGCTCTACAAGTCCCTCATCATTGACGTAAGTTATCGCGAAAGAGGAATAGCTGGCGTGACTTGTTAAGAAACGGCCAAAATCGCTTAGGCGGTTAAGCTCCAATTAATAATGCTAACGAATGTATACCTTGAATTTGGTAAGACTGAAATTGATTGGGCTATTAAACTGCATGTTCAATTTTAAAACTCTAGCAAAAATTTCGAAATATTCCAAACAATTTTTTCAAAACGTTGTTGAAATTGCATGAAGGATGAAATAGGATATTTACAAAATTACATTTTCTTTAAATATCCAAAATGAAAAAAGAATTGTCGAATTTTGATAAAAATTGCCACTGCTATTTTGCAGTTAGCGATTTTTTTTGTGCTACTTAAAAGTTATTGCATGCACTTTACCAACTCCTATCTCGTTTAAGGCTGTGACTGGCTTATAGCACACATTTTAGCAACCCTTTCGTCCCATGTCTACATTGAATGGCAAACTATGCAAGAAATCTTGATCGAAAAAAACTGCAATGCATTTTTGATGCGTGCAAAATGCAATTTAAATCCATTCAACAACAAAAGCCAACAAAAGAAATACAAAGAAGAAACTAAAGGAATAAAATTTGCAGTTACCAAAAACTAGTTTTTCATTTCAAGTTTGTTATTTTCTTCAACATAGCACAGGTAAATAAATAAATACTCCTTTTAAGTTCATTCCAAGGGTGAAGTGAGTATAAAGTTCAAAATGCTTGCAGCGAGTGATGCGAAGTTTAGAGCGTTAGAGAAGTCGGCTCAGTCGAGTGCGGTTTGAAGCAGATTCACACACTTTGTGAAGTAAATTAGGAATTTTTATAATTTTCCGCAGATGAGTCAGAAAATCTTTGCTCGCTATTATTTATCGAAAAGTTATCGATATGTTACCAAAAATAATCGATTTGATATCGAAAGTTTATCGACAAGTTACTAAAAATTTGTCGATTTGTTATCAAAAAGTTATCGAAAAGTAGTCAAAACTTTATCGATTTGTTACCGCAAAATTGTCGATTCGCTATCATCATGTTATTGATTCGCTACCATAAAGTTATTGATTTGATATCGTCAAGTTATCGATTTGATAAAGAAAAGTTATCGGTATGTTATCAAAAGTCTATCGATTTGATATTGAAAAGTTATCGATTTACTACCGAAAATTTTTGGACTGTATATCGGAAAGTTATAGATATGTTATCAAAAATACATCCATTAGCTATCGAAAAATAATAGATTTCGTATCGAAATTTTATTGATTTCGCATCAGAGTGCTAACAATGCGTTTTGATATCTATGGATTTCGTCATCGAAATGTATCGCATATTTTTCGATATGCTAATCAAAAGTTATCAAATTGTTATCGACAATTTATCGGTATTTTAGATATCCAGAAGTTATCGATTTCTTATTGAGGAATAGTGGTCTATGTGACAACATGAAGCTGAAACTTAGTCATAATATTTTCCAATAGGCCTTCTTTCAGGACTCTGGATCATGAGCTCAAGAGCGACCATATGCGGTGAGGAAGCGCAGACTTAAATGGGTTCCCTTCACTTTTTCCAGATATAAGGAATCTATGGAAGACACGTCGGTGTATCTCAACGGACATATGGCGTATAATGGTAATTTACTTATACGGCTTATTTTCTTTACCGGGCTCCTTTCCAGGCATGAAAATGTTGCCTCGTGGGTCCGTATTTTGTCATATCATAGAATTGGATAAAACCAATCAAAGTGGCTACTTAGTTATCTTCTATCGGTGTTGAACACATCCCGTTAAAATCGGCGATAGCCTCAAGGGGTCAAAAAGATCGTTTCCGAAGAAGTGGGGCTAGTACTAGGTGGTAGTACCGGAGCTTACCGGATTCCTATCCGGAAATTAATTTACCATTACCCCTACACTCCCCTAAACTTTCGGGATGAGTTTTGCGGTTGCAACAACAACAACAGAGCCTCAAGGTATGTGACATACCAGGTGGTGTTTGTGCATTTAAGTCTGGTCTGGCATAAATCGCACCCATATAAAGTCATATTTCAATGGCTGTGTAGCATCGCTTACCAAGATATGTTTTTGGGTGGGACTTTTTTTTGGCATGAACTGAAAAGTAAGAATAAAGCAAAAATAACACCAACAACAGATCGGACACTATAGACGAACACATTAACGAAGGCAACGGTAAGTGTCCTAACATTCAGAGCGAAAAGGACGTAACTGTGGGTATATTAGAGAGTTTAAAGGTGCTCGCTCCAAAAACGAGTAAATATAAGGAGAGTAAAATCCAATCACTAGCTGAAATATACCTCGGAAAGAGCTCAGACCAACTGACATTAAGACGCGACAAACGTGTGTGAACGTGAGCGCTCCATCGGCCTATGAGTTCTTATCACAGGCAGGGGTTGATGAGTCATTCACCTAGAGAAATGTGTAAGTGGATGGTAAGCGCGATTTGAGCGGTGAGCACGACCGCACTGTAGTAAAACCTCAGTCTCAGCTAACCGCAACATATGCAGTGTTATACTATGTCGTGTCAGCGTTTGCCGTTTAACGGTTGGCTGTCGTCATTTGTAGGCTTATCTCTTTAGCTCCGTTTGCTTGAGGCTCAAGGCGCAAGGAGAGTTTATATCTAGAGACAAAGAGTTTGTGTGTTATGAACCGCCACAACCCGAGAGGATTTTCAAGCTGCTAAAATACTGATTCCCAAGAAATCGGTCAGACAACAGGAGGATTTCCAGGTTAGAAGAGTTTATTGGTCCGCATCGACAAAGCAGTGCAAAGTTCGTCACTGCTCTCTTTTATACGATACGAGCTTTGGTAGGCGATCTGGAATGGGTAATCGTAAGATCATTATGGTAGGATGACGCTGTGAAACCAGGGGCGTGAAAGAAAGAGATTGAGGCTGCTCTAAAGTCCCAGTAACCACAAATGTGTCTACTGACCGTGCTAAATAAGATATTGGAATTACCGTTATGGCGCGTGGACGACACCCACACCGCTTTCAGTATCGTGCGCTTGTG
The DNA here is from genome assembly GCF_040869045.1 of Eurosta solidaginis. NCBI lineage: Eukaryota > Metazoa > Arthropoda > Insecta > Diptera > Tephritidae > Eurosta > Eurosta solidaginis. The sequence goes on along the minus strand of NC_090323.1, from coordinate 200,219,139 downwards.
CCATAAAACGAAAGAGGACATATTTCTGGTTTCTGATCGCTATCGCTATCCCACACACTGCAAGACGGTACAATTAATAGCAGCGAAGCGGCTAAAGAAGTTGCAAAGGCAATCAATTCTGGAAATGCTACAGTGTGAGAAATTTTGCATATTGTTGTCTTCCAGGGTTATTATTTATTTAAAGACTACCGCCCACAGCTTATGTTAAATATCTGACGAAATTCGATAGGTTTGTGGCCACAGAAAGGCGGAGAAGGTATACAAAAGTTGCAAATATCATCCGTTCTGGAAATTCAATACTCTGAGTACTTTTGGATATTGACTTCAAGGGCTCAATTATGGTTAATTTAAGGCTGCAAACCACAGCTAATATTAAAAACCGGACCGGACAATGGGCTGGTAAGATAGCCGCTGGCACCCTTACTTGTCTAAACAAAACTCGAACCAGTTTTTTTTTTGTGAGGAATCCAAATATTCATGTCTACTTTACCGGTTCAATGCATCACTATTTGCAATCAAAACAATACACAACTCTTTGGCCAATGCAGTTATCGGAGGAGTAACATAAACTTGAGGGCAACTTTTGAAACTAGAACGAGTACGATTTAAACATTCTTGACGAACTTGCGCTGACAGCCAATGTATTCACTAATACTCATACAAGCCCGCGGACACAAGCACACAAGTAAGACGCCTTTGAACTTTCACATAATAGTAGAACGAGTTGCTTTTGAGTACTTTGACAATTTAATTGAAATTATTATTGCATAATTTTAGGAACTTTGAAAAGTCAAACATGCATACATAACGGTACATCGTTGCAGTTAGCTGTGCAGTAGAAATTAAATTTTAAAATTGCGAGAATATACCAAAAGAGCAATAACATGAAATATTGTTTGAAACTAAAAAATGAAAAATAACAGAAAACTCAATTCGAAAACCAGCTGAAGCGAGGTAAGAGTTGATCAAATGAAATTTTCAAAAGCTATTCAAGATTTTGAGTTGAGGCACTTCACTGGTGCTTTGTTAGTGAAAAAGTGTGTGTGTGTGTGTTTGTCTGTAAAGAAGTTGATTGCTGCAGGAGGACTCAGGTTAAGGCCACTAGCATATATTGGCATAGACCACTTCACTTCAATTTTCGGCATTGTTGGCAACTTTTAGTGTGAAAATGACTTAAAAAGCTTAATTTGACTGCACACACTTTTTGGGGGAAGAAAAGGCAAACAATGTTGAGCTTTAGCCACGAGATATTATGATAAACGCTTGTCCAAAGACAATAATTGTAAAGTACTCGTTATAAAATAGATATATACTTAGCAAATAAAAGTTAAACAAAGTGAGCACAAAAGCTTGACTTGAATTTGTAATGAGCAGACAAATAGGTTTTGTTGGGTAAGGTTGAGTGGTAACCATCCGGACAGTGGCAGCTCGCTTGGCCAACATGAAGGTCCGTTGTGAAAACACATAACACAACGGTGACGTAAGCTTAAGTTATTTAGAATACCGTTGCTCTTTACGTCTAGATCCTGAAAGAAAATATTTTCTCCAAGATTTCCTTTGATGCATCCGTGAACCAGTTTCCCAGTCCACTGTCCCATATTAATTTTTTTCCTCACTCCTCTCTCGAGGGTTGTTGGTACACAGCAGTACGTCTTATATGGATGTTCAGCATTATATTCGTGGCTAGTAAATTACCTCGCAATCTGAGGTGTAAAGCGCGTTTTGTAAACGTCTAAGTAAACACTCAGCATTCAAGGTTCAACCACTGAATAAAAGTATGCCAAGCGCTAAGAGTGAATGCATATACACACACGGACAGCTGCATTCAGCATAGGTAGATATATTCCTTCTACGTAAGTTGGCCGCTAGTCGGTAACAGTTGATCGACAGTAAGGAACCGCGCGGGAATAAAAAAAACTGCATGCGCCCAAGAATCGTAGTAGTTAGTGCATATTATGATAAGTGCAACAGGCCGTCCAGGACTGAAAGAGTCTCTTGTGTTTCCAGTAGTTTGCCAACGACGAAACTGAAAATTCCTACACTGGGAGAAATAGACTGGTAAAATCAACCGAAATACGGATCAATTCAACCGAACAAGATGTTGAATCAAATGCGCACAAATCGTTGATTCGTAACTGACCGTTTTAGTAGTCAAATGAACAAAAAAAAGTTGTTGCGACAGCTTTGTATGAAAGTACCTATGTTACCATATAAATAAATAAATGTAAGGCGCGATAACCTCCGAAGAGATTTTAGGCCGAACTTCTCTTCCAATTTGCGTCGTGCTCCTTTTTAATTTTTCTTACAAATTGGCGGGACGGGAGCTACTTGTTTTATGCCGACTCCGAACGGCATCTGCAAGGCATATGAGTTTTCACTGAGAGCATTTCATGCCAGAAATACACTCGGAGTGCTTGCCGAACACTGCCGAGGGGCGACCCCGCTTAGAAAATTTGTCTTCTAATTGAAAAAGCTTTTTTCTAAAAAGCGCAACTCTCGCGTTTAATCTTTTATTTTAGCACAATCTGATTGGGTCGTCTACACTACAATCATAGACGGATAGACCCTTTTTAGCAGCTCATATAATTTTGATCTTTTTCCTTATGTCCGGGAATCCTATATAGATGTATATGATTTCCTATTTCGATTCTAATTAGGGATGGCTTACAGTCTAAGAGAGTTTTAGATTTTCACACCTTGCATAGCCAACCTTGCTCGATTGATGCTCGGCTGCAGTGTGTCTACTGCTTTAGTCACGGATACTACTTCCTCGCACGCCATATGCGCGCCAACCTTGTATCTCTATTGTAATTCTGAGCCCAATCGAAGCGCAAGTACTTGATCACGTAGTCTGTTAGTCCAATATTTTATGACACTATACTACTATAATCGTATGGTCATTGGCCATCTAACTTCTTCAAAACCGGGTCGAAAATGTAAATTGCGGCTAAATTAAGTGCAACATATATCACAGGGAAATGGAGTAACATTTTATTTCATAAACATTTGTTTTCCCACAATACTACCAAAATTGCCTGGAGGACTGGAATTACCCAAATCCCGGCGCATTATAATAAGATACCGTTGCAAACACGAAAATGCCAGTGGCAATTTTTATCAATAATATTAATTTTTTGTTCAATAAGAATTCATGAATTGTGTTACTGAAACACTGCGAAAAAATCTCAAAAACATTTTCGAAACAATTTTTAAAATTCGAGAAGTTTGCATAATGGTTTCAAGTGTTTGTTGAGGTTTCGTAGAATTTGTTTTAAGATGCAGTTTTGTAGCCCAATCAATTTTATTCTAACAAAATACAAGTTAACAGTATTTCAAAATTCGCAATTGATTATTGAAATTTTTTTTCCGCGGATGCTACATATTTTCTCCTATGAGAAGAGCACATAGATTTGCTTTTATGTGAAAGAACACTTTTCGAAAAAAATTGTCAAAAATCAGTATGAATTTTTGAGGGATTTTCATCTTGTATTTTGTTAGACTAAAATTAATAAGGCTACAAAACTGAAAATTCTAAAAAAAAGTTCGAAATTTTCGTAAATTCATTCGAATTTTCGAAAACGTTTTCGAGATTGGGTTGCTTGGTCTCATTAACAAAATTCTTGATATTTTTTCTTAATATGTATATCAAAACAAAAAAGATGAATATAACTGATACAATTTGCTAATAACTGCCACTGCTATTTTCGTGCGCGCAACTGTACAAGCAATACAAGTATAAAGCTGACGGCAAACACTACAAACTTCTTGCATTTTGTGGCCAGTACGTGACGTTGCCAATGTCATTATTGCAAACGCCATTATTGTCACAACCATCATTGACTTCCAACTGAATTGTGTATACGACGTTTATACGCCCAAAAGTATGCAATAGAAAGTTCGATGGTTTAATGACAAAATATAATTTAGTAGGTACGTGATTTACTTGTGAAAATCTCTTAGGCTCTATCTGGCAAGCAAAATAGCAACAAATACATTTTTGAGTGTGAAACAAACAAATAGCACTTGATAGCAAGCACAGGAAGAGTGAGAAGAAGAGGAGTGCTCTGGAGTTGTAACAAATTGAGTGTATGCGTACAATTATTGCTTCATTACGCCCACAAATTAATGACTAAATAAATAAAACGTTTTTTTTTTTGTTTGAAGTGTCTAACACACTTGAAAGTCATTTGAGTTTTACGAGTTTTTGGTAAGTCTGGTGTTTGTTTCTGTGTTTTTTGTTTTTTTTTTTTTTGTTCCTCGTTAATCGCAGCAGTCAACGAAAATTAATTTTATACCATTTTATGCGCTTTCGACAGATTTTATTCTATAAAAAGTTGTTCAACATCAAAAAAGTACTCAAATACTTGCGAAATTTAATTAAATTTTTGTAGTATTTGTTTTACAGCCTGGCAGGCTACTTAGAGTGTGGATTGTCTGCTGAGGGAAAGAGTTGGTCGCTGCCGCAGTGAAAAAGTTGAAAGCAAACATACGCACTACACCACTAAGATTTAGTAAGAAGTCTGCAAAAAATTAGATTAGTTCAGGGTAAACCGGGATATCTATCGATCTATCTCTTTATATGTATCGGAGTGATTCCGTTTGTTTGAGCATGTCCTATATAGACCAATTTTTCCTGTTTATAACTGAAGGGGTAGTATCGGACTGGTCCTATTTATACCTCTACGGATAATGTCGGACAGATCTTTTTTCTACTCTCCTGTATACCCTTTTGGGTACTGTTCCACGCGTCCTCTTTACACCTCCATGGATCCTTTCCCTAATCACTCATTAAGTTATTCATTCATTTGTACAAACATATATTTCGATCCGTTTTGGAATGTCTTAAAATAAATTGACTCTTACATACATATTAATACATTTGTACATACATATATTTTGGCTCGCTTTAGTACGGCCTGAGATTCAATTGACACATTCATTCATTTGTACAAACATATATTTTGTACACCGTGCACCGTGGTAACTTGAACCTTGGTATGCTACTGTTTGGAGCTTGCTCGCGACAAGCCTTTACCTGTAAACAAATTATTAACATGATTCATTTGTCCTTGCGTTGCAGATTCCACAACCAATTTTATTTATGCTTAGAATGCAGTTCCCAGGGAACTGAATTGAATGTATATGTGTGTTACACTTAGTTTGTAAGTATTAGTGTAAGTAAGTATTTTAGCTCATAGAAATTTTGTATAAAAGAAGACAACTTTTGAATAAAGGGATGAATTCAATCTGTTGCCGCTTCAGTGGGCACTGCAACCTAATTTACGTTATTCTCATTATCACCAAATATTACACCTTGTGGGTACTGTTCCACACGTCCTCTTTGTACTCCTACGGGTACTAGCGTGCATTTCCTTATTCTGATCTCCTTTAAACCCTTACGGGTACTGTTCCACACGTCCTCTTTGTACTCCTACGGGTACCAGCGGGCAGATCCTTATTCTGCTCTCCTTTAAACCCTTACGGGTACTGTTCGACACGTCCTTTTTGTACTCCTGAAGATAGGATCCGTCCCACAATCCTTTTTCTACTTTCCATTATACCCTTTCGGGTACTGTTCTGCACGTTCTCTTTGTACTCTAACGGGTACTGTTGCACAGATCCTTTTCCTATTCTCGTTTATACCCTTAAGGGTACCGCTAGACACGCCCTCTTTGTGCTCCTACAGGTAATTTCAGACAAATATTTTTTCTACTCTCCCTCATACCCCTGCGGGTACTGTCGGAGAGATCATCTTTGTTCGCCTATGGGTACGGTCGGACAGGTCTTTCTACTGGGAATACATATTTTTTTCATTTTATTAAAGAAATTACTCATTGAAGCTGAAAGTGCATCCATTGCAACAATTTATTTGTACGCTGCCTCTGCTCATTACACAAGATGAAAGTAAACTTTTTTAAATACACAACTTCTCGTAAAGTTTGAAGAAAAGCAAAAGTTGCTTTTATTTTCAGCAAATTTATTGTTACATGTTTTATGTTCCTTTTTTGTGGAGTCTTTGGAACTTTTTAGTCATGATTTTATTTAAGTTACACTCAAGTAGGAAGACACTTATAAAATATTTAAGGCATGTGAATGAAAGTATGCCGAAATTTATAAAACATGAGGGTACAATGCGGACAACAACTTTGAATCTTAAATAGTTTAATTTTATTTCACCTACAGCTAGCGATGGTGCATCTTACATAGAGGCATGTTGAAGGCTTGGAAGACCAACTCGGCGTGCTCGGAGCAAATGACCTATCTGCAACTGAGATGTTAAGATGCTGAAAGGCAACGATCCGACCTTCAATGCTAGGGTAAGGACGATGCCGAAAGCTGCTCAATGCACTACCCAAATCAAAGCCAGTAGTGTTAAGAGGAAACCCTCCGCGCGAGTCTATAGCAAGCGTTGAGTGTAAGTGCGATTTTTGCTGGCAATATGTAATTATTTCCTTCGTTGAAAAATCAAGATGACGGGTCAACAGACGCTCAAATAAGAATAAACACAGCGCATCCCCTATAACCATCACCGCCAAGGAGGTTTAAAAAGCATTAGAATTGCGAAGCTATCTTAAGCTGATGCTTGAAAACCTTGGATATGAGGGATAAAAATGTCTTGAGCTTGTTTTAAGCCTCTTTCTGAATACTTTCGCCATATCGTTCAATACCAATATCTCTCCTATCGCCAGTAGCCAAGACACTTGAAACCATCCTGCTTCTTTATATCACCACAAATCTGCGACTTGACAATGGTCGGCATAAAATCTTTTGACACAGTTGGAAAAGTCCATCTTCGTCCCAGTATAAAAAGGGTGGACTGCAAACTATATCTGTGTTCGGCAACCATCGGTGCAGTTCAGAAACTCAACATCAAAACTCAGAAGAATTGAATAAGGGCTGACGCAGCGTGGTGTCCTATCCTCAATTCTGTTTAATGTTTACGTATCGAAGTTCTCTTCTCCACCAGAGAAGTTACAAATGTGTCCTACGCCGATGACTGAACGATAGTGGCAACAGGCTCAGGATCATGCATTAATGAGCTATGCAATAAAATGAACGGCTATTCTTCTAGTCTTCCCAGTTTTTGTCACCTCAAACGGCCATAATTTCAATTGGCCCTATGAACACTTCATTTGACATTGCGACCTATTAAATTTGGCTTAATGACCAATTGGGACATTGTCGTTTAACCTAATGAATGTTTCGGAATTGAGTTCAGTAAAAAAAGCGGTGGAGGATGAATTAAGCGCTTAGTTGAAACAGTTTTTCGTATTTCAAAGAAATCCTTACCGAACCGGTTTCCGATATCGACTTTTCACTACAAAGCAACCAAAATATAGAATAATATTTTAGTTTCGAAATATATAAGTAACCTTAGAGCCACTTCAGAAAATATGAGTTGACCTTATGACCTCTTCATAAAAGAGAATGGACAAAATATCAATATTGTTGACATTTTAACCGCTCGAAATTTGATAACTATTGTAGTCATTTTAAATATTAATATTTCAAATAATCTTATGTCCATTTAAAACGGCCACAAGGTCAATTGATGTTATGACCATTGACCCTATGTCACTCGTGCTAAAATCTACTGCTTTTTGGCAGCCTAAGACGCTTCTACTCAATCTTTGTTTTTTTATTTACGCTTCGGTGTTTTAAAACTAGCAAAATAACCAAAAAATGTATAAGTTGGCTTGCTGATACGACAAAAAACAATAGAAGCATCTTCAATATACGCAGTGACTTATTGTGGTATGGTGTGGCTTTTGTGTCTGAAAAGTTCAGTACACACTTAAACTTCCACATGCTTATATACATCTACATTTAGCACTTGCAACAACAATCAATATGACAAAGTACTACAATCAACACACAAAATGTTGGGGTAGAAAACAATGAAAATGCATAAATCTCAAAACTAAAATGTTAACAAAAAAAAAAAAAAAACGAACAACAAGCACATTTTAAAAAAACTCAAAAAACTCTGTGAGCGCAATAAGAAAAGTCAATTGGACAAAAAAACAAGTAAGGAAGGCTAAGTTCGGGTGTAACCGAACATTACATACTCAGTTGGTAGCTATGGAGACAAAATAAGGGAAAATAACCATGTAGGAAAATGAACCGAGGGAAACCCTGGAATGTGTTTGTATGATATGTGTATCAAATGGAAGGTATTAAGGAGTATTTTAAGAGGCAGTGGGCCATAGTTCTATAGATGGACGCCATTTAAGTATATCGCCATAAAGGTGGACCAGGGGTGACTCTAGAATGTGTTTGTACGATATGGGTATCAAACGAAAGATGTTAATGAGTATTTTAAAAGGGAGTGGGCCTTAGTTCTATAGGTGAACGCCTTTTCGAGATATCGCCATAAAGGTGGACCAGCGGTGACTCTAGAATGCGTTTGTACAATATGGGTATCAAACGAAAGATGTTAATGAGTATTTTAAAAGGGAGTGGGCCTTAGTTCTATAGGTGAACGCCTTTTCGAGATATCGCCATAAGGGTGGACCAGCGGTGACTCTAGAATGCGTTTGTACAATATGGGTATCAAACGAAAGGTGTTAATGAGTATTTTAAAAGGGAGTGGGCCTTAGTTCTATAGGTGAAAGCCTTTTCGAGATATCGCCATAAAGGTGGACCAGGGGTGACTCTAGAATTTGTTTGTACGATATGGGTTTCAAATTAAAGGTATTAATGAGGGTTTTAAAAGGGAGTGGTGGTAGTTGTATATGTGAAGGCGTTTTCGAGATATCGACCAAAATGTGGACCAGGGTGACCCAGAACATCATCTGTCGGGTACCGCTAATTTATTTATATATGTAATACCACGAATAGTATTCCTTCTAAGATTCCAAGGGAATTTGATTTCGCCCTGGAAAACTTTTTCATTTTCTTCTACTTAATATGGTAGGTGTCATACCCATTTTACAAAGTTTTTTTCTATAGTTATATTTTGCGTCAATAGACCAATCCAATTACCATGTTTCATCCCTTTTTCGTATATGGTATATAATTATGGCATTTTTTTCATTTTTCGAAATTTTCGATATCGAAAAAGTGGGCGTGGTCATAGTCGGATTTCGGCCATTTTTTACGCCAATACAAAGTGAGTTCAGATAAGTACGTGAACTGAGTTTAGTAAAGATATATCGATTTTTGCTCAAGTTATCGTGTTAACGGCCGAGCGGAAGGACAGACGGTCGACTGTGTATAAAAACTGAGCGTGGCTTCAACCGATTTCGTCCTTTTTCACAGAAATCGTCCTAGAATCTAAGCCCCTACCAAATTTCACAAGGATTGGTAAATTTTTGTTCGACTTATGGCATTAAAAGTATCCTAGACAAATTAAATAAAAAAGGGCGGAGCCGCGCCCAATTTGAAATTTTCTTTTATTTTTGTATTTTGTTGCACCATATCATTACTGGAGTTGAATGTTGATATAATTTACTTATATACTGTAAAGATATTAATTTTTTTTTTTAAATTTGACTTAAAACAAATTTTCTTTTAAAGTGGGCGTGGTCGTTCTCCGATTTTGCTAATTTTTATTAAGCATACATATAGTAATAGGGGTAACGTTGCTGCCAAATTTCATCATGATATCTTCAACGACTGCCAAATTACAGCTTGCAAAACTTCTAAATTACCTTCTTTTAAAAGTGGGCGGTGCCACACCCATTGTCCAAAATTTTACTAATTTTCTATTCTGCGTCATAAGTTCAACTCACCTACCAAGTTTAATCGCTTTATCCGTCTTTGGTAATGAATTATCGCACTTTTTCGATTTTTCGAAAATTTTCGATATCGAAAAAGTGGGCGTGGTAGTGCGATATCGTTCATTTTAAATAGCGATCTGAGATGAGTGCCCAGGAACCAACATACCAAATTTCATCAAGATACCTCAAAATTTACTCAAGTTATCGTGTTAACGGACGGACGGACGGACATGGCTCAATCAATTTTTTTTTCGATACTGATGATTTTGATATGTGGAAGTCTATATCTATCTCGATTCCTTTATACCTGTACAACCAACCGTTATCCAATCAAAGTTTATATACTCTGTGAGCTCTGCTCAACTGAGTATAAAAATATTGCTCAAATAGAATAGGAAAATATGTAGAAACAGGAACTACTAAAAGGTGCCTATGCTATCAAATTTTATTTTGGTTTTTTTTTCTTCATAGGCCATTAAACCGTAAAGGTTAAAGCACACAGAATAGAAAAATATGCTCGCAATCAGCAAACTACAGCAATTCACATGTTTTCGTGAGGTACGAATTCAGCAATTTTTTTGCTCTTTTTTGTTTAACCACCTTTGTCGAAAAGCTTTAGGAAACTAAGAAAAAACCCTTTAGTAGTTTGTAACTGTTTAGAAAATTCTATGTGTTGATGCACAAACGTTTGTGTGACCGCCTTTCTAGGAGATTGCTAGAACATGTGCATATTTGGCAAATGAACTTGTGTATTTTGCTTGTTACTGGTGGTGGGGCTAATAAAACCTATAAGTTTCTGCAATGTCAGCAACAATCAGGACTCGAAACTTACAGCTGACTAGCATTACAAAGTTGAATTGTTTTAAATTTTTGTTGGCCGCTTATTTTTTTATTCTTTTCGCTTTTAACTCATTTTTACGGGTGTAATCAGAATTTCGATCTACAAACTCTCGAAACGACTAGATCCCGACAATTCATAGTACCGACAGCAGCAAATCCCGACCATTCATAATCCCGTCACGACCGATTCCCGACATAAAATCACGACTACATGTAAATTGGGAAATCACGCGTTTGGTTAGGTTGAACTGGCCGGTCAATAAAGACCCCACATACACTGAATGTGTCCATAGTATTACCAGAATTGGTTTGACGACCAAACGGAAGAACCCCAATCAGGTGCCAGGACATATGTCATGGAATACCTCCGTGTTCTTGGCAAATACTAGCAGTTTTCTAAGACCCAGCTTAATTGCTGCCTCAAAATCTGGCAACTCTGCGACCCCTAATAGCCTTGACCTGGTGAGCGCAAGACATGAACACAGAACGTGCTCAACCGTTTCTTCCTGCAGCATACACTTCCTACAATTGCTGTTACTGACGAGGCCTAACTTATAAGCATGTGACGCCAGAAGGCAGTGTCCGGTCAGTATGCGCATCGTGAGCCTTAAGTCTTCTCTCTTCAGAGAGGCCTGCGCATGATCTTAGAAATTTTGCACAAATTCGTTCTATAATTTTAAACATCTCTACACAACACATTTATCCGATCCAACACCAGCTACGCAATCAACAGTAGTTTTGCTTAAGCTTTATGTGTAATTTCGAAATTGGTCTGGATTTGGAGTTGTCGGGTTAGTTGCCTAGTCGGGATACCCTAATTTCAGGATTTTTTTTATGTCTGGATTGTCTTGTAGGGATTTTGTAAATTGTCGGGATTATGCATTGTAGGGATTCCGAGTTTGAATAATTATGAGGTGGATCCCCTGTTAACTTTGCTTTACTTAATCCTACAAGTTATAACTTATAGTGCGTATGTTAAAGGCTTAAAAAGTTCTCCCAAGTAATAAACGAAATTTTCATAGAATGTGTATGAGACCAATGGGTAAGTCATAGGACATAATAGTTTTCATAAAAGTGGGCGATGCCACGCCCTTAGGTAATACAATGCATACACTCAAAACTATTTACTTTAATTTGATTGGCGACTGCCATGGGAGCGGTGGTAGCGTGTACCACCTGGAGGTTTTAGGTTCGAGCTCCAGAGGTTCTGGGTTTAATTTCCGGAAAAATCAACATCAAAGATTTAGAAAAAAGTTTTTTCAATTAGAAAAAAATTGTATAAGCGAGGTCGCACATCGGCAGTGGCGTACGCTCTACGCTCTGTGTATATTTCTGGCATTAAAGTTTAGCAAAAAATCAATGATATTTCACTTATCAAGTTTTACTGTAGGAGGAAATAGGGAGACATTTTTTTTTAAACGGGCGGTGCCACGTGTTATGTAGAAAAGTATTTTATCTGAAATGAAATGTGCAATTGAAGCTCACGCTGAGTACATAATGTTCGGTTACACCCGAACTTAGACACCTTTACTTGTTATAAAATATTTTCATATTTAAAAAACTTAAGTGGTTTTTTCTGAGTGTCCGTATATCTAGATCTCCTTACGGACTTACATACATGACACGAATAACAGAAAACTTTAACACCTGCCACCTTGCATTTGAAAGCGTTTACTTTGTTAAACCCACCAGAACTACAGGATAGAGTGACTGTTTGTCATTTTTGATTGCTTTAAACTTCAACTTTAATATGCAGGGTATAGCAGCGACAGCAGAAATTATAATTTCTTTACAATTTACTGTGATTTTACCCAACTACTAGTGCACTTATAACCTTCTAAAAAAAAAAAAAAGAAACGAGAGTTAAAATATGCTGACGCTATTCAACGGCATAAAAAAAACTAGTAAGGAAGTCTAAGTTGGGGTGTAACCGAACATTGCATACTCAGCTGAGAGCTTTGGAGATAAAATAAGGGAAAATCACCATGTAGGAAAATGAACCTAGGTTAACCCTGGAATGTGTGTGTATGACATGGGTATCAAATGGAAGGTATTAAAGAGTATTTCAAAAGGGAGTGGGCCATAGTTCTATAGGTGGACGCCTTTTCGAGAAATCGCCATAAAGGTGGACCAGGGGTGACTCTAGAATGTGTATGTACGATATGGGTATCAAGCTGAAGGTATTAATGAGGGTTTTAAAAGGGAGTGGCCCTTAGTTGTATATGTGAAGGGGTTTTCGATATATCGACCAAAATGTGGACCAGGATGACCCAGAACATCATCTGTCGGGTACCGCTAATTTATTTATATATGTAATACCACGAACAGTATTCCTGCCATCATTCCAAGGGCTTTTGATTTCGCCCTGTATGGTAGGTGTCACACCCATTTTACAGAGTTTTTTCTAAAGTAATATTTTGTGTCAAAAAACCAATCCAATTTCCATGTTTCATCCGTTTTTTCGTATTTGGTATAGAATTATGGCATTTTTTTAATTTTTTGAAATTTTCGATATCGAATAAGTGTGCGTGATTATAGTCGGATTACCAAGATAGATTGAGTTCAGATAAGTATGTGAACTAAGTTTAGTAAAGATATATCGATTTTTGCTCAAAGTTATCGTGTTATCGGCCGAGCGGAAGGACAGACGGTCGACTGTGTATAAAAACTGGGCGTGCCTTCAACCGATTTCGCCCACAGAAAACAGTTACCGCTATAAAAGCTATGCCCTTACCATATTTCAGAGGGATAGGTAAATTTTTGTTCCACTTATGGCATTAAAAGTATTCTAGACAAATTAAATGAAAAAGGGCGGAGCCACGCCCATTTTGAAATTTTCTTTTATTTTTGTATTTTGTTGCACCATATCATTGCTGGAGTTGAATGTTGGCATAATTTACTTATATACTCTAAAGATATAAAATATTTTGTTAAAATTTGACTTAAAAAAATTCTTTTTTTTTTAAAGTGGGCGCGTTTGTCATCCGATTTCGCTAATTTTTATGTAGCACACATACAGTAGTAGGAGCAACGTTCCTGCCAAATTTCATCATGATATCTTCAACAACTGCCAAACTACAGCTTGCAAAACTTTTAAATTATCTTCTTTTAAAAGTGGGCGGTGCCACGCCCATTGTCCAAAATTTTACCAGTTTTCTATTTTGTGTCATAAGGTCAAACCACCTACCAAGTTTCATCGCTTTATCCGTCTTTGGTAACGAATTATTGCACTTTTTCTGCTTTTTCGAAATTTTCGATATCGAAGAAGTGGGCGTGGTTATAGTCCGATTTCGTTCATTTTAAATAGCGATCTGAGATGAGTGCCCAGGAACGTACATACCAAATTTCATCAAGTTACCTCAACATTTACTCAAGCTTTCGTGTTTACGGACGGACGGACATGGCTAAATGAATTTTTTTTTCGCCCAGTTCATTTTGATATATAGAAGTCTACACTGAAAGAAATGGTGCTGGTAAAATCAACAAATATGTTCTGTTGTTCTTGACTTAACGGAGATTCGGTGGAATTGGTCGAATTACGGTTAATTCGACTGTGTTTTTTGTCAAGCGAACAAATTAGTTTAGTCATATCAACAGAACAGAAATTGTCGCTCTTAAGTTAACAAAATTCTGTAAAATTGACAGATTCACAATCAATCTAACTGATTTTTTTGTTAACACAACTGATCTCACTGGTCATTTTAACAGCGATCAACAGTCAATACATGAGCAAATTTCCAATAGAATTTTACGCTCACTGCGCTCTCTACTTTGTACTTATGACGATGGTGCCACTTGTTAAAAAAACACCAAAATAAGAAAACCACCAAATCGAAAAAACACAAAATGGGAAAACAGCAAAAAACTAGTTTTTCAGTTATCAATACAAAACGAAAAACCCTTTTTTGAATTTACTGTGCAAAAAATTATGATATACCGGGACACTTATTTATCAGGTACAATTTTGCAACTTCTCCTCCAAGCGAAATGCAAAATTGTGCTCTCTTGTTGCACAAGTTTTGTTTGAACGAACAGGATTTTTCCAAAGCTAGTAACATTTTGTTCAAGTTTTCACGAATTCTCACTCACGCGAACGTATCTAATAAGATAATAAAAAACATCCTTTTTTAATGTTGATGTTACCGACAACATACAAGTTTGAGTTGCTTTGGAATCGTTTCAACTTAAAGTGTTACGAAAATTAAACTTGCCGAATTACATGTAAAGTTACTCCAGAGGTGAATTTGCAATTTGATTCTTTCCTTTTCTATAACTTACAAGTTCTCTATTTAAAATGTTATGTCAAACATTTATACTAAAAGTTGACCTGGAAATAATCAAGTGTGGCAACTACATGCGAGAGAAGAGATTGGGAATGAGCTGCGCTGCAAGTGAAAGAATTGAGAAACAGTTTTCTGACTACTATTTTCATTTCTATATGCAAAGCGAAGTTCAATACTATAAATTAAATAAATTATAAAATATGAAATTTGGTGAAAGTTCGTTTAATAAAACAAAATTATAAAGTGTATAATGTTTAATGTGAGCCAGCATATTTGATGTGCGCCCAAATGAAGTTCGGTTAGTAAGTGCCACCTTGGTGTGATGGTAGCGTGCTTCGCCTACCACACCTTATTCCTTGGGTTCACCCCCCGGACAAAGCAACATCAAAATTTTAGAAATAAGGTTTTTTAATTAGAAGACAATTTTTCAAAGCGGAGTCGCCCCTCGGCAATGTTTGGCAAGCACTCCGAGTGTATTTCTGTCATGAAAAGCTCTCAGTGAAAACTCATCTGCCTCGTTCGGAGCCGGCAAAAAACAAGTAGGTTCCGTCCCGCCAATTTGTAGGGAAAATCAAGAGGAGCATGACATAAATTGGAAGAGAAGCTCGCCTTAGATCTCTTCGGAGGTTATCGCGCCTTACATTTATTTTTTTTGTTTTGTCGCAACAACTTTTTTTGTTCATTTGACTACTAAAACGGTCAATAACGAATCAACGATTTGTGTGACCCATATTACGGTTGATTTTACTAGTCTTTTTCTTTCAGTGTATGTCTATCTCGATTAGTTTATGCCGTTACGGGGTACCGTTATGCGAACAAAATTAATATACTCTGTGAGCTCTGCTCATCTGAGTATAAAAACTAGAAAAAAGTCAAGAAAAATGTTTAACCTGTGCGTGGCGTGTGTATGTGCGGTGTATGTTATAATGCCAAACACATACATATGTATATAAGCCTTATCGTTTAAGGCCGGCGCCAGCTTGCCATAAGGGTGGTCATTACATGGACGTTGAATGAATAGAAGAGAGCTTAGCTTTTATAAATGTATGTGTGTATGAATGGTTGCATGTTTCTGCATATGTGATTCCACAATTACATACATACACAACAAGTAAGGAAGGCTAAGTTCGGATGTAACCGAACATTACATACTCAGTTGAGAGCTGTGGAGACAAAGTAAGGGAAAATCACCATGTTGTAAAAAGAACCTAGGGTAACCCTGAAATGTGTTTGTATGACATGTGTATCAAATGGAAGGTATTAAAGAGTATTTTAAGAGGAAGTGGGCCATAGTTCTATATATGGACGCCATTTAGGGATATCGCCATAAAGGTGGACCAGGCCTGACTCTAGAATTTGTTTGTACGATATGGGTATCAAATTAAAGGTATTAATGAATATTTTAAAAGGGCGTGGGCCTAAGTTCTATAGATGGACGCCTTTTCGAGATGTCGCCATAAAGATGGACCAGGGGTGACTGTAGAATTTGTTTGTACGATATGGGTATCAAATGAAAGGTGTTAATGAGTATTTTAAAAAGGAGTGGGCCTTAGTTCTATATGTGGACGCCTTTTCGAGATATCGCCATAAAGGTGGACCAGGGGTGACTCTAGGATGTGTTTGTACAATATGGGTATCCAATGAAAGGTGTTAATGAGTATTTTAAAAGAGCGTGGGCCTTAGTTCTATAGGTGGACCCCTTTTCGAGATATCGCCATAAAGGTGGACCAGGGGTGACTCTAGAATTTGTTTGTACGATATGGGTATCAAATGAAAGGTGTTAATGAGTATTTTAAAATGGAGTGGGCCTTAGTTCTATATGTGGACGCCTTTGCGAGATATCGCCATAAACGTGGACCAGGGGTGACTCTAGAATGTGTTTGTACGATATGGGTATCAAATTAAAGGTGTTAATGAGTATTTTAAAAGGGCGTGGGCCTTAGTTCTATATGTGGACGCCTTTTCGAGATATCGCCATAAACGTGGACCAGGGGTGACCCTAGAATGCATTTTTACAATATGGGTATCAAACGAAAGGTGTTAATAAGTGTTTTAAGAGGGAGTGGGCCTTAGTTCTATGGGTGGACACCTTTTCGGGATATCGCCATAAACGTGGACCAGGGGTGACTCTAGAATGCGTTTGTACAATATAGGTATCAAACGAAAGGTGTTAATAAGTGTTTTAAAAGGGAGTGGGCCTTAGTTCTATGGGTGGACACCTTTTCGGAATATCGCCATAAAGGTGGACCAGGCCTGACTCTAAAATTTGTTTGTACGATATGGGTATCAAATGAAAGGTATTAATGAGTATTTTAAAAGGGCGTGGGTCTAAGTTCTATAGATGGACGCCTTTTCGAGATGTCGCCATAAAGATGGACCAGGGGTGACTGTAGAATTTGTTTGTACGATATGGGTATCAAATGAAAGGTGTTAATGAGTATTTTAAAAGGGAGTGCGCCTAGTTTTATAGGTGGATGCCTTTTCGAGATATTGCCATAAAGGTGGGCCAGGGGTGACTCTAGGATTTTTTTGTACGATATGGGTATCAAATGAAAGGTGTTAATGAGTATTTTAAAATAGAGTGGGCCTTAGTTCTATATGTGGACGCCTTTGCGAGATATCGCCATAAACGTGGACCAGGGGTGACTCTAGAATGTGTTTGTACGAAATGGATATCAAATTAAAGGTGTTAATGAGTATTTTATAAGGGCGTGGGCCTTAGTTCTATATGTGGACGCCTTTTCGAGATATCGCCATAAACGTGGACCAGGGGTGACCCTAGAATGCGTTTTTACAATATGGTTATCAAACGAAAGGTGTTAATAAGTGTTTTAAAAGGGAGTGGGCCTTAGTTCTATGGCTGGACACCTTTTCGGGATATCGCCATAAACGTGGACCAGGGATGACTCTAGAATGCGTTTGTACAATATGGGTATCAAATTAAAGGTGTTAATGAGTATTTTAAAATGGAGTGGGCCTTAGTTCTATATGTGGACGCCTTTTCGAGATATCGCCATAAACGTGGACCAGGGGTGACCCTATAATGCGTTTTTACAATTAGGGTATCAAACGAAAGGTGTTAATAAGTGTTTTAAAAGGGAAGGGGCCTTAGTTCTATGGGTGGACACCTTTTCGAGATATCGCCATAAACGTGGACCAGGGGTGACTCTAGAATGTGTTTGTACGATATGGGTATCAAATTAAAGGTATTAATGAGGGTTTTAAAAGGGAGTGGCCCATAGTTGTATATGTGAAGGCGTTTTCGAGATATCGACCAAAATGGGGACCAGGGTGATCCAGAACATCATCTGTCGGGTACTGCTAATTTCTTTATATATGTAATACCACGAAGAGTATTCCTTCAGAGATTCCAAGGGCTTTTGATTTCGCCCTGCAAAACTTTTTCATTTTCTTCTACTTAATATGGTAGGTGTCACACCCATTTTACCAAGTTTTTTCTAAAGTTATATTTGCGTCAATAGACCAATACAATTACCATGTTTCATCCCTTTTTTCGTATTTGGTATATAATTATGGAATTTTTTTCATTTTTCGTAATTTTCGATATCGAAAAAGTGGGCGTGGTCTTAGTCGGAATCCGGCCATTTTTTACACCAATACAAAGTGAGTTCGGATAAGTACGTGAACTGAGTTTAGTAAAGATATATCGATCTTTGCTCAAGTTATCGTGTTAACGGCCGAGCGGGAGGACAGACGGTCGACTGTGTATAAAAACTGGGCGTGGCTTCAACCGATTTCGCCGATTTTCGCAGAAAAGAGTTATAGCCATAGAAGCTATGCTCTAATCAAATTTTACAAGGATTGGTAAATTTTTGTTCAACTTATGGCATTAAAAGTATCCTAGACAAATTAAATGAAAAAGGGCGGAGCCACGCCCATTTTGAAATTTTCTTTTATTTTTGTATTTTGTTGCACCATATCATTACTGGAGTTGAATGTTGACATAATTTACTTATATACTGTAAAGATATTAACTTTTATTTTAAAATTTGAATTAAAAAAATTTTTTTTTTCAAAAGTGGGCGTGGTCGTTCTCCGATTTTGCTAATTTTTATTAAGCAGACATATAGTAATACAAGTAACGTTCCTGCCAAATTTCATCATGATATCTGCAACGACTGCCAAATTACAGCTTGCAAAACTTCAAAATTACCTTCTTTTAAAAGTGGGCGGTGCCACGCCCATTGTCCAAAATTTTCTTAGTTTTCAGTTCTGCGTCATAAGTTCAACTCACCTACCAAGTTTCATCGCTTAATCCGTATTTGGTAATGAATTATCGCACTTTTTCGATTCTTCGAAATTTTCGATATCGAAAAAGTGGGTGTGGTTATCGTCCGATATCGTTCATTTTAAATAACGATCTGGGATGAGTGCCCAGGAACCTACCTACCAAATTTCATCAAGATACCTCAAAATTTACTCAAGTTATCGTGTTAACGGACGGACGGACGGACGGACGGACATGGCTCAATCGAATTTTTTATACCTGTACAACCAACCGTTATCCAATCAAAGTTAATATACTCTGTGAGCTCTGCTCAACTGAGTATAAAAAGGTACAAAGAGTGCTTAATGGCCTACCCTTAGTGCACACAAACACACACAAACACTTGTCCATGCAGTCGCTTGTATGCTTTGCCCTTTACGTGCTGATGGCTTTTGAAAGCTTTTTATATAACCATATGTGTATTGGCGCCCACCGTGGTGTGATGGTAGCGTGCTCCGCCTACCACACCTTATGCCCTGGGTTTGCACCATGGGCAAAGCAACATCAAAATTTTAGAAATAAGGGTTTTCAATTAGAATAAAATTTTTCTAAGCGGTGTCGCCCCTCGGCGGTGTTTGGCAAGCGCTCCGGGTGTATTTCTGCCATGAAAAGCTCTCAGTGAAAATCGTCTTGCAGATGCCGTTCGGAGTCGGCATAAAAGATGTAGGTCCCGTCCGGCCAATTTTTAGGGAAAATCAAGAGGAGCACGACGCAAATTGGAAGAGAAGCTCGGCCTTAGATCTCTTCGGAGGTTATCGCGCCTTACATTTGGTTTTTTTTTATGTGTATTTACATTCATATGTATGTATGTATGCTTATGTGAGTAATTTTTGCACTAACGTCACATAAAAGCGTTAATATCGCAGCTAAAAAAAATAAAACATGTTGCATTTACCATTCAAGTGACGACGCTGCATGTGAAGCATAAACTTTAAACGATTTTCAAAGCACATTACCCATACATACACCGCACACGAACTGCAGCAACACCTTTCATTTTTTGTTTTACGTAACATAATTTTGTTTAACGTTGAAAGCATTTGTAATGCATTCTAAAATAATAAAAAAACAAGAATTATATAATCATATCTGCAATGGTAATGGAGTGAGGAGAATTTAGGTAAAAAATATAAATTCATTATTAACTGAAGAAAAAAAGTTCACGACAAAAGTCAGTAAAAAAATACTTTGCGCGATTTACCTCCGGAACTTTCAACAATGTCTCAAAACGAGCGACCATGGACAGTCTCAGCACGATTCAAGGACATTCGGCCTTAACAAATTGGCTTGGCTTCAGCTTAAGCAACAAAATTATCACGTCACAAAGAGGTCTATGCGAGACCTAAAAATTTATAAAAAGCGTAAATTCGCAGGTTGAGATTTTATCACTTTGGACCCTGATCATCAACCAATTGCTTAGGTGACACCACAGAGGAAACGGCGTATCAAGATAAGGTTTTAGTCATCATAAGCGTCAGATGATTATCAGCAAACACTCTGATAGATCAGGCGCCTCGGGATGTACATGCCAGGACATGTGGAGTCGGGTTAACTGCCTACGCGAAGAAACCGTTCTAGTGTTATAAACAAGATCCTTAATGGGACTAAGCTTAAGCTAGGAAGAGTGACCCTACAAAAAAGTACATCACAAAATATTTACCGCCAAATATTTATACCATGTGGAAGAGAAAGAAGAAAGGCCCCGGTGGCACTATATGCATGTAAGATGATGCTTAGATGTACGTGGGCCTATAGCTCAAACTCCTCATTGGGTATTTACGGGAATTGTCAAACCCATATTTTACTATGGAGTTCTTGTTTGGTGAACAGCCACACAAAAACGTATTTATACCAAAGAACTAGAGGGGATGTGCAGGTTATCAATGCTAAGTTTAACGGGAGACCTAAAAACTACGCCGACAGCAGCATTGGCCAAAAATGTAGCGTTAGCAACTGCAACAAAGCTTAAGGCTTCAGGGCAGCATGAGTGCAGGCCTTATGGCCATAGCAGTATAGAGCCAACTTATATAGGGCAAACGGAATATATGTTCCCGTGCCTGAGTTTAGAAAGGGATAATAAGGCCACAATAAAGACGCACGGTAGGCGCAAGGGAGTTGAAATTATGGAAAACTGGTATGCACGTATAAACCGATGGTTTTAAAATAACGGAAGCCGGCGGCTCTGCTGTTTACTCTGTCGATCCAGAAATAAGTAGATCCATCCAGATCACTGCAGCATCTTTCAGACGGCGATTGTAGAACGCGTCAGAGATTCTGGAGAAAGCGTGCATAAGCTGCAGTCACGTCAATATAAATATATTGATAGTCAGGCGGCTATCAAGGCAATAATCACACACAGCAGCTCTCCAAGAAGTGTTCTGTAAAGCAAAGGAGCATTGAAAGACTTCGTTCAGGCCGGACCATACATCTACACTGCGTTCCCGACCATACAGGGATATAAGGTGACGAAAAAATGCCGATGAGTTGGCAAAGGAGGGTGATGCACTCGCTGAATCGACGGTATACATCCAAATCCGTTTGGAAGAAATCAAAAGGAGACAGGAGTTGCATATGATCAACAAAGCAATAAAGGCGTGAACAGAAGCGCGAGGCTGCAAATTTCTAAGTTCATGTGCTAATCCTACGACGTTAGACTGAAAAAGTTGATTATATCTATAAAAAGAGAAGACTTAAGCCTCGCGATGGGCATATTAACTGAACACTGCACACTGGCGTCACATGCTTATAAGTGTTCGGGTCCTGCGCTATACAGATAAAGGAAGTAGTTTCGCAATATTATCCACATGATTTCTAAACAGTTTTAAAATAATTCCGAACGAAATAGTCCCCAAATTAATAATGAAAGGAACAGGTAAAGGGGAGGAGCGAACAGCATTACAAAAAGGCTCCCAATTTGTTATAGCCTAATCGTTAAACAGCACGAAATTATTCCAAAAATACCCCCAACTGATCAAGTGCGGATTCAGACTTCATACCGAAAAGATCGTGAACGAATTCCGAAGAAACCACATGAAAGATAAAAAAAATTTTTTGAAAATAGCCATATTAAAAATACATATAGCATTTTACTATAATTAGTTTAGAGGACACTCCTCATACAAAATTTTCAACTGAAGCAGTACTCATAACACACCCTGTATACTTACTCCCAAACCTTTAGCTTAAGTGTCCAAAACGCTAAATATTCATGCATGTATGCAAAGACCACACTCATTGGATAAAGTACATTAATAAAATTTGCAAAACACGGCCGGATTCCTCTCGTGAATCCGTGTCATCAAGCCAAGCTGTCTGACTGTTTGGTACTGGCTGCAACGCCATGCAAACCAAACCAAAAGCGCGTCAAGCGAATGACCATCAACAAAACAGTAAAATGGTGCAACACCAACTAGCAGAAAGTAATAACATAGGGAGGTAAGTAAGAGGCAGGCGTTATACCTTTAGTAAATTAGTAAATATAAAAACGTTTGGGTATGAGACATCGCCCTGCTAACCACTGAGGTACTGTATAGGTTTATATGATGTAAATGTACTTGAACTCTCGAACACGTTTATTAAAGTTAAAATATGAAGTTATAGTGTGTAAACGAGTATGTTGAAAAGCGCGCTAATGCGAATGCTAGCACAATTTTCATGACATGCAAGAACGACATGTGGATATCAGTGAGGTATGGTTGCGGGTTTTTAATGAAACGGTTCATTTCAAATCGCATGCGGATAGTATTTGGGGCAAGGGCAAATAATTATTGATGGTAGCCTCCACGCAATTGGATTTGTCGTCGTGTAGATGCAAAAGCACAAGCTTTTTACAACCACATAGTGGAGTTAGAGTGCTCCGAGTAAGAACCAGTTATGCACTTAGGGCCGCTTTCACCATCTTCTAAGAGTTAACGAAACTCTTTTTAACTTCAAGCTAACTGCATATTCGACTGTCAGTTAAGTGCAAGACAAAAGTGTAAACATAAAATTAAAGAAAAAAACTTTTTTAAAAATAAGCTTTTATTATTTTGGTTAATAAAATTAACTAAAAAGTAATCAATAAATTGACTCTAAAGAAATATAACACTTTATAAGTTCATTGTAAGCTTAAACGATAATTAGGCTTTTTCGTCTGCGACAAAAAAATTCTATATTGTACATAATTATATATTTTTAACATTAAAACTTTACAACTAAATTATTAAATCTTACAGTTTATATCACAGTTCTAATTGTTCTAATAAAAATGTGTTAAATTTTGATGGTATAATTAAGAACATTTAGGATCTCATTTTCTTGCTATCGCAATGTAACACGCTTTTATTAGAACAATTAGGACTGTGATATAAACTGTAAGATTTAATAATTTAGTTGTAAAGTTTTAATGTTAAAAATATATAATTATGTACAATATAGAATTTTTTTGTCGCAGACGAAAAAGCCTAATTATCGTTTAAGCTTACAATGAACTTATAAAGTGTTATATTTCTTTAGAGTCAATTTATTGATTACGTTTTAGTTAATTTTATTAACCAAAATAATAAAAGCTTATTTTTAAAAAAGTTTTTTTTCTTTAATTTTATTTTTTACTTTTTAGTTCGTTTTATTAACAAGTAATAGAAGCTTGTTCTTAGAAAAGCCTTTTTCTTAAATTTAATTTAAATATGATTTTTTTTAAATTTTTAGTAGGGCAAAATATTGTTTAAATTAGTTACGTAAACTTTACTTAGTTATTTGTAACGTTTCTCATTCTATCCATTTCTTTTAATGCATCAACATTACAGGGTTTCTTCGAAGTCAACTTTGAACAGTCAAGTTCTTCGATTCGAACACCTGCTAAAGACCTAACTCGGCTTTTGACAGAGAGCACATATAAAATTGTGTCAAACAGTGTTAACTAACTTAAAATCATATTTTATTGTGACTTGGCCTATGTGGCGTTCAGTTTACAACTACTCATTGCAGATCTCTGCTCTGTGTGTTAAATCTGTTTTAAAATAATAGCCGTATTTTTTTTTAAACGTAAACGTCTATACGCTTATAATTTATATGGACTGCTAAGCGCCAAACTTTAAATACACCTCTGAAGTTGCTGCGCATAAAATGTGTACTAATAAATTCCAATACGCATTATACGTAGATGTAACTGAAATATGTGTTTTTGTTTCACCCCCTACACTAATTCTATGTATTCTATGTGTGTCCACAATTCATCGCAACTGATTTAGCTATATGTTATACACAGGCATACAACAGAGGGTCGTGTCTCCGCTTTTCGGTACACGCTGTAACTGTAGCTAGTTGTTTAACCACTGCCGCTAGATGGGTCTCCTAAGCATTATGTAAGCGAGGATAGGCGTTTTTTTTCACGCGCAAACGTAAACCTATACGCGTGTATAAAAAAACACGGCTAATATTCCAACTTTCGCTTAGCTAAAATTCCATCGCCAAAAATCTGTAAAACAAAATCAAGTGCGCAGAAAAGTATGCAACTCTTACCGATAAGAGCCTAACCGCGTTAGCGTTCGTTGTATCACAGAATTTTTACACTTTGAAAATGACGGCTGTTGTTTGCAAGTTTGCATTCCTTTGAGTGTTCGTTTTCACCATCTGGATTAACAAAGTCATGAGCCTGGGCATTCGCGCAATTTTAGTGATGTAAATTGCATGGCGCCAGCGCCAATGCGGTGCCAGCTCAATGGTAGCTCATTGACGAAATGACTCCAAGCGAATTTTTGACGCCACTTAGTAGTGAGTGTGTAGCACATTTTACTTGCGCTATTGAGTGCGCTACGAGTTTGGTGTTATTGGCGCTACTGGCAATGATGACACTGAGCTGTTGACGGTAGCGCTGGTAGTTCAGATTTTGAATCAGAGAAAGAATTGATGACCCGTGTAAATTATTATGGCTTTGGCCGTGTATATTATTATGGTGTATTTGTATATTTTAGATTTAATGCACAATTAATATGTGTGTGTGTTTGAGCGGCCAAATAATAACAGTAGTATTGCTAAAGTGCAGCTTAGTTGATGGAATGTCGCTAATTTCCTAGCGATGATCAGCAGATTGTCAATATTTCGTTCAACGGACGCGCGAAATTGCCACATCTGCTCAAATTTTCCAAGATTTTCCATTCTTGATTTAACTTAAGGTGTTATGCCAATATTTTTGAGCCAGCTTTTTTCATATAGGTAATTTTTCCAAAAGCAAAATAAATTACAGAAAAGATTACAGAGTTAAACAGCCTTAAAAATGCAGCTATGTTGGTTATACACAGAAATACAACAGAGGGTTGTGTCTCCGCTTTTCGCAAGCGTTGAGATTCACCACGTTCAAATATCACAATCCACGGATAAGTACCGACGGGCGGCGGGTTTGTATGGGACTTAGGCTGTTATGCCAAAGTAAATACAAATCTTTACCGATGACTGTGTTATCGATTAATTTATCGAATTCTAACAAAGTAATATTGCATTGTCATCGGAGTTATACATGTGTGCAAAATTTCAGCTCAATCGGACACCGGGAAGTGTATCAAATTTAACTTGCAAGATTCCATTACAGACAACAAAAGTGAAACTAAATAAAAGCTTATAAAAAGACCGCTGTTTTCTTGGCCTTGGTGCACTCATAATTAATTTTGCGATTTGCTCTACAAAATATGGAAAGTTATCGATTGGGAGACTGGAGACTGGGTTGGGGAAAATGAGAAAGTCAAATGGAGCTACTTGAAGGATTGCTATCCGCCATTTAAATTCTAGCTCAACTAGATATGTTGAAAACAGCTCTTCTTAAATGGTCACATTTACAAAGTACTACGCGTACCTGTTATCGTAGTACAGAACAGGCACCTTAAAAAGTCGAACATATTTAGAAAATGTGACATTTTCAGTCATATATTAGTGAATGTCGAGTATAAAGCACGAGCTCGCAAAGTTCGACTGAGGGATGAGCAATAACGTACGTGCGTAAAGCTGGCAGACCCAATTGCTCAAAAATAAGTTTAAGTTGTTTGAGAATTAAGTGCATTTTAGGTGCTATTTAGGGCCACAAAAGATAATTTAGGTGCCCATTTGGTTTTCGAGATATTCGCAAAAAAGTGTGGGTATGCTAACTTGACGTCAAGCTAGTAGACCCACAACTTAAATTTCATTTTATTTTACTTTTTTGCGAATATCTCGAAAACTAAATGAAAACCTAAACTATCTTTTGTGGCCCTAAAAAGCACCTTAATAGCTCCTAATTTCGATATATTTTTTATTTAAAATAAAATGAAATTTAAGTTGTGGGTCTACTAGCTTGACGTTAAGCTAGCAGACCCACACTTTTTTGCGAATATCTCGAAAACCAAGTGAGCACCCAAATTTTCTTTTGTGACCCTAAAAAGCACCTAAATTGCACTTAACTTTGATATATTTTTTTATTAAAAAAAATGAAATTTAAGTTGTGGGTCTGCTAGCTTAACGTTAATCTAGCAGACCCACACTTTTTTGCGAATATCTCGAAAACCAAATGAGCACCTAAATTATCTTTTGTGGCCCTAAATAGCACCTAAAATGCACTTAATTCTCAAACAACTTAAACTTATTTGTGGAAAAACGCTTTCAGGGTAGCGTCCTACAGCCGTGACGTTCATGCGGTCAGCAGGTTTTATGCCCTTTAAATTTGTTTTAAATTTCGCACATTGTCCAAAGGCGGTGCTGTGATAGTATCTGATCTGAGTTAGATTGATGTGCTTTCTTGATAGCCATGTTTTCAGTTTCAATCACCTGATGTTTGCAAATCTGCACGGCATGTGAGCAGCAAAGTATGTGATATGCCTCCACCAATGGCTTAGCCCATCAGCACAAAGCTGAAAGCTGCGAGGTGAACTTCGACTTTTTGATTGGGGTATGGCCCAGAAGTTCGCATGTAGTCATAACAAATCGTTCCCGAGATGATCGGGCTTGGTACCGGAACGTACCGAATCTGCATCCAGCGAAGGACCATCAACATTGATAACACTGCCAAGACCTTCGAGGAGTGTCCTTATCGCTACAACAACAACAACAACAACACTGTGAATGTGAATAACTTCTCTATTGCAAGCGTGGGAATTTCTCACACTTCCACAAGGAGGCATTTTTGTCCATTGTGAGTGCCTTCAGTGAGTAACGGATGGCGGCACATTCGTCCAACCAGATTACTTACTAGTGGTCCTCAACGAATCATTTGCTCTCTCTAATGAACCTAACTAGAAGTAAAAGATACACTTTCCCAACCTCTGCAAAACTATCGAAAAACCGTGTGACCAAAAATTTTAGTCGCCTTGTTTGTAGTCCTGCACATTGGCAGAGATAGTGCAGAATCGACTCCTCTTATTCCTCATCCTGATAGCTTCTGCAAAGCGAGGTTGTTGGTACGCGCCACCATTGGAGCATTGGGGCACTAGCGCAATGACCTGTGATGACAGCCGTAAGTATTCTCACTGCAGGTTTGTTTAGCTAGAGAAGGTGGCTAGTTGCTTTACTATCAAAACATGGCCCTAAAGGCCTTGAGACCTCACAACCATTCCGGTTGTCTGCAGCAAGTCCGTTGCTCTAATCTCATATTCATCGATTAACTTCAGGAGATAATCCAGCGATGGTCGTACGGAGTTGTCCACCTCGCTTATGTCAATTTCGGCAGCTTTCTTGGCCATCTCATCTGCAAACTAATTCCCTTCAACAATGTTGTGCTCCGCGACCCAGCAAAGGGAAACATTTAGGTGTCTTATCGACGGTAGCAAGGTTCGATACCTCCGCACGATATCCGACTAACAAGTTGGGTTCTAATCCCTTAAAGGCAGCCTGATTACTGGTACCGTACTATTCTTGATTAGTCTGGCTGTTTTCTCTAAGGTATAAACCTCCGCCTGGACGATACTGCATGAGTTAGGGAGTCGGTACGATTGATATACTTGGAGATGCTTTGCGTACACTCCAGCTCCGGTTCCCTTTTCCATTTTTGAGCCGTCTGTGTAGACGGTAATGTCACACTGTCTAGGGCTTCCTCTTATTCGTCACTTTAAGGATATATTATGTTCTGTACCTGGCATCGAAAACCCGGTTATCCTAAAACTGTTTATCAAATCTGTACAGCACTAATAGATGGGTGTGTGTGTGTAATTACTGTGGCAAGCCCTAAAGCTTCGAAACAAAACGCTGGACAAATTGAAGTTTAAAATGGATAAAGACTATCGTCAACCATTGCGCTACTGCAAAGTCTCGCGGCATTTATCGTTGTTAATTTTGTCTGTGTGTAGTGTGAATAAAATTAGAAACAGCGACATTTCGTACAGCGTCAAATGTAATGGTTGCGCTTTTTCATTATTCGTGGCCATTGGTTGCACGCTCTAACCATTTTATGGTACAACTATGAGTTGAGATAATTCGTTTTTCAATGTTTCGGTCGGCATTTGCACTAATGGACTATGTATGACATAACGGTAATTTTTCTGTGTTTCGAAAGCATGAGCTATAAACGAATGTTAGCAAAATAGAAAAGATTCGAAAATGCATCATACAGCAGACAAAAGTGAAAAATTTGAGGGAAAAAATAGATATGGGAAATAGAATCTTTTAGCAAATCGACTGATGCAGTGTCTTACAGGCGGCGATCCATTTTATAGAGAGAGCGACCAGACTGCACCTGGATAGCACGCATTAGAATCCAATGTTATAAAGTCGTATATCGTGCGGAGGTGTCAAGCTTCGCTGGCGTCCATAAGGTACTCAAATGTCTCCCTTTTCTGGGTTTCAGGGCACAGTGATATTGATGGAAATGAATACGCAGATGAAATGGAGAAGAAAGGTACCGAAATGGACATAAAAGAGGCGGAAAGTTTCGTACAACGGTTATCTACTGAGGAAAATCGGGGAATACGAGATAAGGGTAACCGACTTGCTGTGGACTAACCGGGACAACTACGAGGTCTCAGGGTCCTTATAGCCTTGTTTGGATAGGAAGCAACGTTCTGCCTTCTCAAGCTAGAGAAATCTGCAGTAAGAATACGCTATTGCACCAATTCTCCGACGGTGGCGCATACCAAAAAGCTCCCTATGCAGGAGCTGTCACGATGAGGAGGAAGAAGTGTAGATTCATTACCTTCTCTGCTGATATCTAGGACTACAAACAACACCGCTCAAATTTCCGGGCGCCCGGCGTTTCGACAGTCTGGAAGAGGTTTGAAAAGTGGATCCTTCACGCCTAGTCAAGTACATCAAAGAAAGCAAATGGTTCGTTGAAGATTACTACCACCCGAAGTGAGTAAGTAAGTATGTAGTCATTCAAATAAAAATCTTAGCAGAATATAAAATTGCTCCAGATATTCTTGCATTCCTTTAGTACAACTATTGCCTCTGAAGGACGCAAAAGAAAGTTACCTTTGTTTCAGTATAAAAAGTTATTTTCATCATTTAAAGCACGCAAAATATTTGATAGGAAACTTACCTGAAAAGAGAGAAGAAAAAAAAGCTCCATTAGCAAAGGTGATTTAAATCTAAGCATATAAATAAGAAAAACCTAGTTAAATTTAATAATATAATGAAATTCATGTACTCAATTGTTTATGAAAGTTCTTATTAACCCTTCTAAGTAAGTTCTGAAAGTCATATTCCACATGTCAATTATCGCACCCGTCCCGCTATATAGTGCAGAAGCATAGACCATGACAACATCGGACGAGGCGGCTCTGGCAGTGTTCGAGAGAAAAGTTCTTCGAAAGATTTATGGGCCTCTAAGCGTTGGCGAAGGCGAGTACCGAACACGAATAAATGACGAGCTCTACTAGCTTTACGCAGACATCAATATGGTCAAGCGAATTATGCTAAAGAAAGATTATACTCAGGATAATAAAGTACTTCAATCGCCAATGAAAGCAGAAGAAGAGGCCGGTCCCCTCTCCGTTGGAAGGACCAGGTGGAAAACGATTGAAATGCCATTAGTGTGACCAATTAAAAAAAAAAAAATGTAAGGCGCGATAACCTCCGAAGAGATTTTATGCCGAGCTTCTCTTACAATTTGCGTCGTGCTCCTTTTTAATTTTTCCTACAAATTGGCGGGACAGGACCTACTTGTTTTATGCCGACTCCGAACGGCATCTGCAAGGCAGATGAGTTTTCACTTGGAGCTTTCATGGCAGAAATACACTCTGAGTATTTGGCAAACACTGCCGAGGGGCGACCCCGCTTAGAAAAAATTTCTTTTAATTGAAAAGCCTTGTTTCTAAAATTTTGATGTTGCTTTGCCCGGGGTGCGAGCCCAAGATCTTCGGTGTGGTTGGCGGAGCACGCTACCATCACACCACGTCGCGCTGATTAGTGGAAGTTTTAATATGCCCAATTTATAGTTCGATAGGTTTTGACTTCGAAATTTAAGATTTTTGGGCTAGCTCCCTATTGGTTTTGGTGTGCGATATGATCAATGTTTTTGGAATGAAAAGCAGAAGTCACTATTAAAAGATGTTTTCAAATAATAATTAGCCAAAGATATGTTTCAGGCTATATGAAAGGGTCATAGCTCTCTTTAACCTTCATTGAAGTTTCTTTCTATTAACTGTTTATCCTGTTTTAGACATACATACATATCTAAGCGTAGGAGGGTACTAAATTAAATACTATATGCACTTCAAATAAGCCTACAATGGGGGAAAAAGATGGCAGATCGTGGGTCATAGTAAATCTTAAACTTGAAAAGTAAGATGTAAAAAAAAAAAAATTTACAAATATGCTACTATATCCGGCATAAAATAAGTGTATATGAAATATTTTATTTTTTCGCACAAAATTTTGCAAAGCAAAAGCAGTGAAGACCTTAAAGATGAACCCGGCCGATGATAAATCAGTGATAGCAAAGAAAATTCTAAGTTTCTGTTAGAAAATAGAACTTCCAAAAGATTTGCAAAAGTAAATTAGTTATTTTAGTATGAATGAGGGTCTCCTTGAAGAAATGAGTGCACGCATAAAATTAACAAAAAGATGATATATAAAGCAAACTAAAAGTAGCAATGAAAACGTAAAGCAAATAAGCAAAACGCACCAAAGTTAGAGCTACTAAAAAATTGTGTAAGAAAACTTTTTGTAGTAGCAGAGACAGGATACAACTTATAACGCAAATAGTGTTAACATTTACTACAACAACAACAATAATAGGTTTAAAATACATTCCAGTGGCAATATCAAGTATCAGATCACGGAGCGACGTATATACAGTGGTGTGCCAAACAAAGGAAAGTATGTTAAAAAAAATAGCGAATTTGCCATACGTACGGAAACTTTTTTAATACTGAAAGAAGAATTACACAAAAAAGAAATAAAAATATAAAAATTACCAAATTTTTTCCGATCGATGAGCTTTCGACTTTTAATCGACGATTTATCGGTTTGTTATCGAAAATGTATTGATTTAGTATTGCATCGTTACCGGTTATTTGTAGAAAAGTTATCAAAATTTTATCGAAAAGTTATCGAAAAAATATCGAATCGTTATCGATATTTTGTTGAAGTTTTATTAATTTTTTATGGGCAAGTTCGATTTGTTATCAAAGAGTTATGGATTCGCTATCAAAGTGTTATCGAAAAATTATAGAATTATTATTGAAAACATATCGATTATTTATAGAAAAATATCGATACGTTCGCAAAAACTATTCCATTTGCCATCGAAAAAATTTCGATTTATTATCGGAATGTTACCAAGTTGTTATAGGCGCGTTATCGAAAATATATTAATTTCTTATGGGCGAGTTTTCGATTTTTTATCAAAAAGTTATGGATTCGTTACCAAAATGTTATCGACTTGTAATCGAAAAATTATAGAATTATTATTGAAAACTTATCGAATATTTATAGACAAATATCGATACGTTCACAAAAACTATTCCATTTGCTATCGAAAAAATTTCGATTTATTATCGAAATGTTACCAAGTTGTAATAGGCGCGTTATCGAAAAGTTATCAACTTGTTATCAAAAATGTATCAACTTGTTATCGAAAAGTTTTCGGTTCCTTATATATGTATAAAACTTGAATATAAAATCGTCTACACATATGTAACCGATCCATAACAAACCGAAAAGAAACCAATAATAAACCGCTGATTCGGCGATAACAAGCCGAAAGCTAGACGATAATAATTCGCCGTCGACATCAGTTATAATCGATAAGAAGCCGAGGTACCCCTTCTCAGAAAACTGAAGCTATTGGTTTCAGGTAAATATACCTCTGTTTAGGCTTAACTTCAACGCCGAAGCGATGGTTTAAAAATAACGGAAGGAGGCCAGTCTGCTGATCCAAAAATAAGTTCATCCACAGTGCAGTGTCATTCAGGCGGAAACTGCAGCCGTGAAGAAGGCAGCAGAAATTCTGGGGAAGCGCTCTTAAGGTACAGTCGCGACAGTAATCTCAAACATTATTTCATGCCGGACCATAAATCTATACTGGGTTCCCGATCATAAAAGGATGGAAGTTAACCACAAGGCCGATGAGTTGGCAAGCGAGAGTGTTGCACGCGCTGAATCGACGGTAAACCTGCCAATTCGTTTGAAGAAATTAAAATAAGACAGGAGTTACATATGTAGGGGTTAGAGCGCGGGGCAAATCCTACGACGAAATACTCAAAAAATTGCTCATATTTTTAATGACACAAGACTTAAGGCTCACGATAGGCGTACTAACTGGACAGTGCCCTCTGGCGTCGGCTGCCGCTAGCCTCATCAGTAACAGCAGATGTCTGAAATGTAAGCTGCAGAAGTAACGATTGAGGTCGAGGCTTCAGCTACTAGGGCCGGCAGAGTTGCCAGATCTCGAGGCAGTAATTGAGCTAGGGCTTAGAAAACTTCTAGTATTCGCTAAAAGAAAGAGTAAATCTAAAACATAACTCCGAGTGCCTAATTGGAGTTTTTCCGCTTGATCGTCACACAAATTCTGGCAACACTACGGACACACTCCGTCTATGTGCGGTTTTTATTGACCATTTAAATCACTAGTTTCCTAGACGTACATCTATATGCTCACACATCCAACTTTACGAGTACGTGGTGCTCACGCCTAATTCGTTGCAGAGGTATGCGGAGCCAACTCTGTCTGCACACCTCATATGTGGGCTCTGGTATCCATCTGAAATTTGTTTTTTTTTTTTTTTGCCACAACAAGCGTCAGCCAGTATTTAAAAGCAAATAGAGGAGAACTGGTTTCGCTCAATCTGCTTAGTACGGCTTTCAACGCTGTTTCACTATAAAGAGTAAACTTTCAGAAGCAATCGGGCGGCATACCTTATGGGTTTTAATTTCGACGGATAGACTTTATTGCTTGTTAGCCCTAGACAGGGGGAAAAAAAGACCCTATTAGAAAATATTACTGCCCACGGCACTATTAAATATGGAGCTGTTTATGAAGACGGCCTCGGATGTGGAGTCTAGCGCAGTGACAAATCCAATGACCCTCTGTGGGCGCTTCGAGTGAATCTAATTTAACATAACAGCAGCGAACTTGAAAATAGCAATTTCGATCAAGTTTCGTCAAATGAATTCATGTTTTTTTTTTATTTCCAATACTTTACGAAAAAACTTCCATGAATTTTGCAATTGAGACTTCGAATAAATTCGAGAATTTTATTTGGAATTTTCTTAAATTTTTTTTAGTATGCAGTTTTGTTGCCCAATCAACTCTAGTCGTTTTTGAAAAAATTCAAAAAAGTTTTACGAAAATGTCGAAGTTTTTATTTAGGGATTTCTAATTTTTCCAGAGTATACAATTTTGTAGTCAAAGCAATTTTAGCCTTACCAAGTAAAAGTTGTATGTCTGCCAAAATTCCAATTGAGTTTTGGAAATTTTTTTCCGAATTGTTTTTTAATTTCCTTCCATATGATGATCGTATAGTTTTACTTTTTATGTGGTAGGTAGGTTGAACTGGCCGGTCCATGAGGACCTCTCATAGACTGATTGAGTCCGTAGTGTTACCAGAAGTTTGTTTTAACGACCAAACTGAAAAACCCTATCAAAAACCAGGACCTATGTTATAAAATAACTCCGTCCTCTTGGCAAATACTAGAAGCTTCCTAGGACTTAAGCCACTTGCTGCTTCTAGATCTGACAGCTGTATCCCTCCTAATAGCTGGAGTCTTAGCTTGGCAAGTGCAGGGCACGAGCACAGAACGTGCTCGATCGTTTCCTCCTCCAACCCGCACTTCCTACATCTGCTATCACTGACCAAGCCTAGTTTAAAGGCATGTGACGTCAGAAGGCAGTGTCCAGTCAGAACACCTGTCATGAGTCTACAGTCCTCTCTTTTTAATGATAGGAGCAACTGTGTTAGTCTAAGGTTGTAAGACCTACACATAATCTTCGACACTTTACAGCGCCGCGCTTGAACCCCGCCTTTCCCGCTTGGTCGATCATGTGCACCTCTCGCCTTCGCTTAATCTCGCCAATCTAATTGGGACATCTACGGAGCAAGCTTCAAGGGATTCTCCCTGTCTCGATTCTCTCTTTTCATATGGAAGAAAATCGGAAACAAGTTCTCAAAAATCCATGCGAGTTTTAAGACTAAAATTAATTGGTCTACAAAACTAAGAAATCTCTAGATACAAGTTTTGAAGTTTCGTAAATTTTTGTCGTTTTCTGAATATTTTCGAAAATTGCTTTGAGACTAAAATTAATTGGGCTACAAAACTGCATACTCAATCAAATTCGGAAAAATTTAAATAAAAGTTCGAATTTTTCGTAAAGTTTTGATTTTTCGAATTTTTTTCGCAAACGTTTTGGGGACTGAATTGATTGGGCTACAATTTGCATACTCAAGCAAATTCAGAAAACTGTAAATAAAAAGATCAAATTTTTTGTAAATTTTTATTGAATTTTCGAATTTCTTAGGAAACGTTTTTTTTTTCATTCTTTTTTTGAGACTGAGGGCTGCAAAACTCAGAAAACTCTAAATAGGAAATTCGAAATTTTTTCGAGTTTCGATATTTTTTTTCATTTCAATTTCAGTTACAAAACTTATAGAAGTTTTTTCCTATATTTTCTGAAATAAAAAAAGTGTGGCCACTATAACACACAACACTGTAATTTGACACATATGCATACACATATATATGTACCCATACACATAAATGAATAGTGATGAATGGAAAACTTTTAGCAACTAAATTTTTCGGCAATGCACTTGAGAGAAGGAAACGAGCAGTTAAAGATCATCAGCAAAGAAGTTCACACAGTTCAAGTGTACTTTGGGAGCGAATGTGTGTATATTACATACAAACACAAAATGCAAAAATTATAACAAAAAAACCAAAACCTGTAGCAAACTATATGTAAAAAGTTGTAGTAACTTTTTCTGCTGAATACACATTAATGTAATTGAATTTGTAAAAGATTAGGAAAAATGGCTGATTGCCTGCCGGACTTTTAGTTGAGCTTTTTATACTCAGCTGAGCAGAGCTCACAGAGTATATTAACTTTGTTCGCATAACGGTAATCCGTAACGGCATAAATTAATCGAGATATATATAGACTTCTATATATCAAAATGATCTGGGCGAAAAAAGAAATTCATTTAGCCATGTCCGTCCGTCCGTCCGTCCGTAAACACGATAACTTGAGTAAATTTTGAGGTATCTTAATGAAATTTGATATGCAGGTTCCTTGGTGCTCATCTCAGATCGCTATTTAAAATGATCGAAATCGGACTACAACCACGCCCACTTTTTCGATATCGAAAATTTCCAAAAACCGAAAAAGTGCGATAATTCATTACCAAAGACGGATAAAGCGATGAAACTTGGTAGGTGTGTTGACCTTATGACGCAAAATAGAAGACTAGTAAAATTTTGGACAATGGGCGTGGCACCGCCCACTTTTAAAAGAAGGTAATTTAAAAGTTTTGCAAGCTGTAATTTGGCAGTGGTTGAAGATATTATGATGAAGTTTGGCAGGCACGTTACTCCTATTACTGTATGTGTGCTAAATAAAAATTAGCAAAATCGGATGACGAACACGCCCACTTTTAAAAAAAAATTTTTTTTTAAGTCAAATTTTAACAAAATATTTTATAGCTTTACAGTATATAAGTAAATTATGTCAACATTCAACTCCAGTAATGATATGGTGCAACAAAATACAAAAATAAAAGAAAATTTCAAAATGGGCGTGGCTCCGCCCTTTTCATTTAATTCGTCTAGAATACCTTTAATGCCATAAGTCGAACAAAAAGCATTATAAATCCTTGTGAAATTTGGTAGGGGCATAGATTCTATGACGATAACTGTTTTCTGTGAAAATGGGCGAAATCGGTTGAAGCCACGCCCAGTTTTTATACACAGTCGACCTTCTGTCCTTCCGCTCGGTCGTTAACACGATAACTTGAGCAAAAATCGATATATCTTTACTAAACTTAGTTCACGTACTTATCTGAACTCACTTTGTATTGGTATAAAAAATGGCCGAAATGACACGCCCACTTTTCCGATTTCGAAAATTACGAAAAATTAAAAAAATGCCATAATTCTATACCAAATACGAAAAAAGGGATAAAACATGGTGATTGGATTGGTTTTTTGACGCAAAATATATCTCTAGAAAAAACTTTGTAAAATGGGTGTGACACCTACCACATTAAGTAGAAGAAAATTAAAAAGTTCTGCAGGGCGAAATCAAAAGCTCTTGATAAATAAATTAACGGTACCCGACAGATGATGTTCTGGGTCACCCTGTTCCACATTTTCATCGATATCTCGAAAAAGCCTTCACATATACAACTAAGGGCTACTCCCTTTTAAAACCCTCATTAATACTTTTAATTTGATACCCATATCGTACAAACACATTCTAGAGTGACCTCGGGTCCACCTTTATGGCAATATCCCGAAATGGTGTCCACCTTTAGAACTATGGCGCACTCCCTTTTAAAATACTCTTTAATACCTTCCATTTGAAACACATGTCATACAAACACATTCCAGGGTCACCCTATGTTCATTTCGCTAAATGGTGATTTTTTTGTCTCCAAAGCTCTCAACTGAGTATGTAATGTTCGGTTACACCCGAACTTAGCCTTCCTTACTTGTTGTTATTGTTGTTGTTGCAGCATCAAATAACCGAAACTAATGGTGCATACAACAATTTCATTAATTTAATTTAAAGTAGAAAAAAGTAAGTAAATTTGATATGAAATAGTAAATAACGCTGATTGGATGTTGAACATTAAAAGTTGTTCACAATACCAGCTTTGATGCTTTTGCCGCTTCAATTTTCCAATTTAACGTAATGAAAATTCTCAACAGTGCAAGTAGATGAACGATTTTGTGGTAGATATTTTAGTAATTGCGGTAAGTGTTGTGGAAAATGTGCGGCATCCAAAACGTTTGCGTTTTAGAAGTACATTATATAAGGATCTATCGATGCAATTGTTTTGGATTAGGATGGATCGAGAATAAAAAAAATAAATACATAACTAATCGATAGCAAATCGATAAATTTAGGTTAAAAATCGAAAATTCTTTTACGACATATCGATAAAATTTCGATAAATAAACGATTACTTTTCGACACTAAATCAATATCTAGTCGATAACAAATCAACAACTTTTCGATACTAAATTGATAAATTTTCGTTTTAACATCAAAAACCTCTCGATAAACCGATAACGGTAATATATCGTAAATTTATAATAACGAATCCATACCACACCGATAACAAATAGTTAACATATATAAAAAATGTAGCCGAAAACTGGAACAAATGCTAATCAACGAGTGTAACTCGAATTTTCTTTCTTTCGCCAAAAGAAAGGACTCCATTGACCCTTGTGCTCTTATATCAGAACCGTCCGCTTGCCAGGCACCAACGTCGGTTTGAGAAAAGCTCAGAAAAATCGTTGATTTAAAAGAAACGGACGTCGGTTCATTCTACCCATCGAAAGTTTTGGACACGGCCAATCAAGTGGTGTCCCAGACTTACTGGAGCGTCTCGATATATATCCAATCAATACCCGCTCATAGCCGTGACGCTACGTGAAGTGTCGGTTAAAACAACAACAACAGTTCTCAAACAAATGGCTACTTTTATCAAAATTAAAGTTATTTCGATTCGGGTAACTGGACATTACCGCAGGCGAAATCCACGGCGAAAGAGGGCACTAATTTGCGATGTAAACATCGAAAGAGCTAAACATCCCTGAATTTTTGGTCTAATTTTAATAATACTCGCATTTTCGCTACTCATGCAATCACACATGCCACGTCAGCCGCTCCCTGTAGCACTAATGGCGAGGACAAAGGTGCATCGCAGTTAACATGCAAAACAATGAACCAGCCGATCACGAGCTATGCATCGCCAATATAGGCGCAAAAAGCCGGTGCACTTCTGTCACAACAAGCGGATCCAACCAAAATTGACGTAATTGACTAACTTGGAGTTAGCTTCGATTTAAACACTATCATAACTTAAAATCTTATCAATGCGGACTAATCTACACATAAACAATGTCTATACTGCAGGTGGAGTATATTCGTAGAACAAACCCTTCGCACAACAACTTCCCTATTTAAATGGCTATTTCCCTAAATCTTCCGCTATAATATCTAGACTTCAATCCCCAAAGGGATATGTCGGTAATACAGAACTACTGCTACAATAATATTGGTATGATTCAATGCGAGAGAGCTAGACCCATGCCATGAAACTAAAAATAGCAGACGAAGCAAGTATGCTCTTGGCGAACGAAAACTCAACTCATTAAGTAGCCCAAAAATTGACCGGGTCACTTTGTTATGTCTTCTTTTAGGTTGGACTTCGTTGAGGACGTGCATAGAATCAGGCAAGTGGTTAAGCCCCTCACCAAATGCAAGATGTTCGCCACTGAATCGTTATTTGTCCCCAAGTTTTGGTGTGCTGGGGCCGAATCGTAACATACGATCCGTGTACGAAAGCCGTTTTTAAAATAACAAGAGATCCGAAATGGTGTATCACATTAATGAAATATGTGAACTAGGGACAATGCGCACTCACTAGATCCATACAATATTATTATTTTTTTTAAATAGCTGGATAGGCTATTTTTATCGCTTGAGTGAAAATAGTTTTCAATCCGTGATCGTGTGTTACGATTCCAGGTGAAATTATTTGGTTCACCAAAACCTTTTCTATTGCAGCTACATGGAGGACGGTGAGGTGAAATCATCGAGACCACTTCCTCAAGGGAGGCAACTCTCAGCTAAATGTACCATCCTTACTGCGCCTAGTATATAAGTTCGTTTCCTTTCATTCTTACAACCCCATCCTAATACTTATGAGTAACATCATTTAAAGACTTCATGACAACTGTTAGATTCACACATCAATTTATGACAGTTACATTAGCTTAATTTAGAGTAAATCCTGTTGGACTGCATTTCGAACAAACTCATGCTTTATGAACACTTAACTACTCACAAACGTTGATTATCGTGTAACTCACATTTGTATTATGCAATATCCAGACATAAAAGCGAATGTTAATTTATGCAAATGCACCGCGTATAATCTTTATACAACCATTTAAATGATAAATATACAAGGGTATAAGGGTTGTACTGCTGATTTATTTATGCAAAACTCATTTTAAATTTTAAGTATATAGCAGAACGGCAAACTATCTTTTAACTCAGATTTAGCTTGTCATATATATTTGACACATTTTGTGTTGACTTGAAGTTGAAAGGATTGAAAGGGGGCCTTACAGGCTAGTTTCCGGAGAGTTAAATCAATGCAAAGTTAAGTCAATCCCAAGGCTTAGCTATGGCAAAGTCGAGTCAAATCAAGCCAAAGTCGAGCGAACGTCAAGGCAATGTCAAGTCAAAGTTAAGTCACAGTCTAGTCAAAGGCGAGTCAAAGTGAAGTCAATGTCAAGCAAAGTCGAATCAAAAGTAAGCCATAGAGAGAAGTCAAAGCCAAATCAAAGTTCAGTCAATTTCAAGACTAGGTCAAGGCAAATTTGAGTTTAAGTCAAGTCAAAGTCGAAGCAGAGCCGAGGCAAAGTTAAGTCAAAGTCGAGGCAAGCTCAAGTTACGGTGAAAGCAGTGTCAAATCAAAAGTTGAGTCAAAGTCTAGGCAACGTCAAGTCAAAGTCAGGCCAAAGATAAGTCAAAGTCAAGTCATAGTTTAGTTAAAGTCGAGGCGAAGTCAAGTCAAGGTCAAATCAAGGTCGAGTGAATCAAGTTAAAGTTGAGTCAAAGTCAGTCGAATTCGAGTCAAAGTCAAATCAAAGTCGAGGAAAAGTCGAGTCAAAAAAGACAAACCGAAGTGAAAACTAACTCAAGTCAAAGTCGAGTCAAAATTAAATCAAAGTCGGAGTAAAGTCAAGTCAAAGTCGAATCCTAGCAGAGGCAACGTCGAGACAAAGTCAAGTCAAATTCGTCAAAGTTAAGTGAAATTAAAGTCAATGCCAAGTAAAGTCAAGACCAAGTCATAGACATGTCAAAGAAAAGCCAAAGTCGATGCAAATCAAGTCAAAGTCTAGTCAAAGTAAAGTTAATTCAAATCAATTCAATTTAATTCAAATTAAGTCAAAGTCAAGTCAAAATAAAATCAAAGTTAAGTGAAAGCCGGGACAAAGTCAGCTCAAAGTTGAGTGAAAGTCGAGGCAAAGTTGAGTCAAAGTCAATTTAAAGTAGAGTCGAAGACAACTCAAAGTCATGTCAAAATCGAGGCAAAGTGAAGTCAAAGGAGAGTCAAGGGCGATGCAAAGCCAAGACAAAGTTAAGCCAAGGTCAAGAAAAAGTGAAGTCAAAGTCGGACCATAATTGGAGTAAAGTAGTGTGAAAATAAAAGCAATTTCGGGACGAAATTGGGTCAAGTAGAGGCAAAGCTGAGTCAAAAGTGAGTCAAAGTAGATCCCAGTTGAGTTAAATACGAGTCAAAGTTCAAGTCGATTGAAAAATGATTTAAAGTCGGGTCAAAGTTTAATCTAAGCAAAAGCAAAATCGAATCAGATTTAAGTCAAAATCAAGTCAAAACCAGGATTTCAACCAAAAATCCAATATTTGGTATAAAAATTAACGTGATAGATGTAGACGAATAGGGAGTGGCAATGGCTTTTATAATGGTAGAAATATAAGTGGAATAAAGGAGTGACAAGAATAAGAAATGGAGGGAAAAAAAGAGA
This sequence comes from Eurosta solidaginis, assembly GCF_040869045.1. Taxonomy (NCBI): domain Eukaryota; kingdom Metazoa; phylum Arthropoda; class Insecta; order Diptera; family Tephritidae; genus Eurosta; species Eurosta solidaginis. The sequence continues at coordinate 200,177,845 of NC_090323.1, read as the reverse complement.
ATAATGGGGTAGAGAATTAAGAACAAAGCTCACCTTTTAATGTAAGCAAACCAATTTTCGGGCTGCACAAATCTGCTGAGTACGCTTGTAATTAAATAAAACTTATTATTTAGTAGTCAAGAGCTCAGAAAGAATTTTTAGTAATACGAGTCACCGAAGCGATGGAAAAAGAATTTAATATAACAAAGTGCATAGGACGCAAGCATTCGCAAGGCCAAAATCTGCGTGCTTTTTTATATGCACATGAAGGTGTATGAGTATAAAATAATTTAAAAAAAATTTTTAAGTTAAACGGTTTTTTTGAAAACAATACTTACATGAAGTAATAATAATACTAAAAGCTATAAAATAATTAGGTAGGTCCTAGGTTCTAAAAATGTGAGGCGTAGCATAACCTGATTAAGGTTCAGTCGATCTTATATATGACTATGAATAGAAATTTGACGCGTCCAACGCTTTTATATAATTGTCTGATCAACGCCCTCGATTGATGAGGAGTGTGATGACTAGTACCTAGGACCTACCTAATTATTTTCTAGCTTTTAGAATTATTATTACTTCATGTAAGTATTGTTTTAAATAAAACCGTTTAACTTAACATTTTTATACTCAGTTGAGCAGAGCTCACAGAGTATATTAAGTTTGATTGGATAACGGTTGGTTGTACATATATAAAGGAATCGAGATAGATATAGACTTCCATATATCAAAATAATCAGGATCGAAAAAAAATTTGATTGAGCCATGTCCGTCCGTCCGTCCGTCCGTCCGTCCGTCCGTTAACACGATAACTTGAGTAAATTTTGAGGTATCTTGATGAAATTTGGTATGTAGGTTCCTGAGCACTCATCTCAGATCGCTATTTAAAATGAACGATATCGGACTATAACCACGCCCACTTTTTCGATATCGAAAATTTCGAAAAACCGAAAAAATGCGATAATTCATTGCCAAAGGTGGTTAAAGCGATGAAACTTGGTAGATGGGTTGAGGTTATGACGCAGAATAGAAAATTAGTAAGATTTTGGACAATGGGCGTGGCACCGCCCACTTTTACAAGAAGGTAATTTAAAAGTTTTGCAAGCTGTAATTTGGCAGTCGTTGAAGATATCATGATGAAATTTGGCAGGAGCGTTACTACTATTACTATATATGTGCTAAATAAAAATTAGCAAAATTGGATGAAGAACACGCCCACTTTTTAAAAAAAAAAATTTTTAAATTCAAATTTTAACAAAAAATTTAATATCTTTACTGTATATAAGTAAATTAAGTCAAAATTCAACTCCAGTAATGATATGATGCAACAAAATACAAAAATGAAAGAAAATTTCAAAATGGGCGTGGCTCCGCCCATTTTCATTTAGTTTGTCTAGAATACTTTTAATGCTATAAGTCGAATAAAAATTTACCAATCCTTATCAAATTTGATAGAAGCATAGATTCTGTGACGGTAACTGTTCTCTGTGAAAATGGGCGAAATCGGTGGAAGCCACGCCCAGTTTTTATACACAGTCCACCGTCTGTCCTTCCGCTCGGCCGTTAACACAATAACTTGAGCAAAAACCGATATATCTTTACTAAACTTAGCCCACATACTTATCTGAACTCACTTTATCTTGGTATAAAAAATGGCCGAAATCCGACCATAACCACGCCCACTTTATCGATATCGAAAATTACGAAAAATGAAAAAAATGCCATAATTCTATACCAACTACGAAAAAAGGGATGAAACATGGTAACTGTTTTGGTTTATTGACGCAAAATATAACTTTGGAAAAAACTTTGTAAAATGGGTATGACACCTACCATATTAAGTAGAAGAAAATGAAAAAGTTCTACAAGGCGAAATCAACAGCCCTTGGAATCTTGGCAGGAATACTGTTAGTGGTATTGCATATATAAATAAATTAGCAGTACCCGACAGATGATTTTCTGGATCACCTGGTCCACATTTTGGTCGATATCGGGAGAACGCCTTCACATATACATCTAAGGGCCAGTCGCTTTTAAAACCCTCACTAATACTTTTAATTTGATATCCATATCGTACAAATACATTCTAGAGTCACCCTGGCCCACCCTAATGGCGATATCTCGAAAAGGCGTCCACCTATAGACCTAATGCCCACTTCCTCTTAAAATGCTCAGTAACATCTTTCGTTTGATACCCATATCGTACAAACATTCTAGAGTCACCCCTGGCCCACCCTAATGGCGATATCTCGAAAAGGTGTCCACCTATAGACCTAATGTCCACTCCCTCTTAAAATGCTCAGTAACACCTTTCGTTTGATACCCATATCGTACAAACATTCTAGAGTCACCCCTGGCCCACCCTAATGGCGATATCTCGAAAAGGCGTCCACCTATAGACCTAGTGCCCACTCCCTCTTAAAATGCTCAGTAACACCTTTCGTTTGATACCCATATCGTACAAATATTCTAGAGTCACCCCTGGCCCACCCTAATGGCGATATCTCGAAAAGGCGTCCACCTATAGACCTAATGCCCACTCCCTCTTAAAATGCTCAGTAACACCTTTCGTTTGATACCCATATCGTACAAACATTCTAGAGTCACCCTTGGTCCACCTTTATGGCGATATCTCGAAAAGTCGTCCACCTATAGAACTAAGGATTACTCACTTTTAAAATACTCATTACCACCTTTCATTTGATACCCATATCGTACAAACACATTCTAGAGTCACCCTGGCCCACCCTAATGGCGATATCTCGAAAAGGCGTCCACCTATAGACCTAATGCCCACTCCCTCTTAAAATGCTCAGTAACACCTTTCGTTTGATACCCATATCGTACAAACATTCTAGAGTCACCCCTGGCCCACCCTAATGGCGATATCTCGAAAAGGCGTCCACCTATAGACCGAATGTCCACTCCCTCTTAAAATGCTCAGTAACACCTTTCGTTTGATACCCATATCGTACAAATATTCTAGAGTCACCCCTGGCCCACCCTAATGGCGATATCTCGAAAAGGCGTCCACCTATAGACCTAATGCCCACTCCCTCTTAAAATGCTCAGTAACACCTTTCGTTTGATACCCATATCGTACAATCATTCTAGAGTCACCCCTGGCCAACCCTAAAGGCGATATCTCGAAAAGGCGTCCACCTATAGACCTAATGCCCACTCCCTCTTAAAATGCTCAGTAACACCTTTCGTTTGATACCCATATCGTACAAACATTCTAGAGTCACCCCTGGCCCACCCTAATGGCGATATCTCGAAAAGGCGTCCACCTATAGACCTAATGCCCACTCCCTCTTAAAATGCTCAGTAACACCTTTCGTTTGATACCCATATCGTACAAACATTCTAGAGTCACCCTTGGTCCACCTTTATGGCGATATCTCGAAAAGGCGTCCACCTATAGAACTAAGGATTACTCCCTTTTAAATTACTCATTACCACCTTTCATTTGATACCCATATCGTACAAAAACATTCTAGAGTCACCCCTGGCCCACCCTAATGGCGATATCTCCAAAAGGCGTCCACCTATAGACCTAATGCCCACTCCCTCTTAAAATGCTCAGTAACACCTTTCGTTTGATACCCATATCGTACAAACATTCTAGAGTCACCCTTGGTCCACCTTTATGGCGATATCTCGAAAAGGCGTCCACCTATAGAACTAAGGATTACTCCCTTTTAAAATACTTATTACCATCTTTCATTTGATACCCATATCATACAAACACATTCTAGAGTCACCCCTGGCCCACCCTAATGGCGACGTTTCGAAAAGGCGTCCACCTATAGACCTAATGCCCACTCCCTCTTAAAATGCTCAGTAACACCTTTCATTTGATTCCCATATCGTACAACTAGAGACACCCCTGTTCCACCTTTATGGCGATATCTCGAAACGGCGTCCACCTATGGAACTAAGGATCACTTCTTTTCAAAATACTCATTAACAGCTTTCATTTGATACCCATATCGTACAAACATATTCTAGAGTCACCCCTGGTCCACCTTTATGGCGATTTCTCGAAAAGGCGTGCACCTATAGAACTAAAGCCCATACCCTTTTAAAATACTCATTATCACCTTTCATTTGATACCCATATCGTAACACATTCTAGAGTCAGCCCTGGTCCACCTTTATGGCGATATCCCTAAATGGCGTCCATCCATAGAACTATGGCCTACTCTCTCTTAAAATACTCTTTAATACCTTCCATTTGATACACATGTCATACAACCACATTCCAGGGTTATCCTAGGTTCATTTTCCTACATGGTGATTTTCCTTATTTTGTCTCCATAGCTCTCAACTGAGTATGTAATGTTCGGTTACACCCGAACTTAGCCTTCCTTACTTGTTTTTTAATTATTTTTTTTTTTCAAGTTTTTAGCCTTTGTTTAATTGCCTATTATTTCTCATTCTATTTAGTTCATTTAGTGACTCATCATTATAAGGACTCTTTCCTGAAAATTTGTTACAATCTATGTCCTCAATACATAATCCTTCGAAAGACTTTGGCCGACTCTGCGCAACGTATGCTTGTCCCTCCTCCAACTCCAAAATATTTTGATGTCAGCTCTACCGAACTGTTGTTCCAAACATGAGCCAAATCGAACATCATAGGTCTCTTTCTATTCATGTATGTATTATGTGCACCATATATGGAACTAATCGAACCACAAATACGATTTTTTTGAATATCTTGATCTTTTCGCCACCTAGCGGCGATTTTTTTCATAGGTCGCTTTCTATTCTTGTATGTATTGTGTTCAAAATATGAACCAAATCGGACCACAAATACGATTTGTGTGCATATCTCGATCCTTGCGCCACCTAGTGGCGATTTTTTCCATAGGTCGCTTTCTATTCTTGTATGTATTATATGTTCCAAATATGAGCCAAATCTGACCACAAATACGTTTTTTGTGATTATCTCGATCCTTACGTCACCTAGCGGCGATTATTTTTCATACGTCGCTTTCTATTCGTGTATGTATTATGTCTTCCAAATATGAGCCAAATCGGACCACATATACGATTTTTGTGAATATCTCAATCCTTGCGCCACCTAGCGGCGATTTTCGTCATAGGTCCCTTTCTATTCTTGTATGTATCATGTGTTCGAAATATGAGCCTAATCGGGCCACAAATACGATTTTTGTGAATATTTCGAACCTTGCACCACCTATCGGCGATTTTTTTCTTATTATTGCATTGTCATCGGGTTCTGGACTATATTCCAAGTTTGAAGCATATTAGCTTACCGGGAAGTTACTTAAATTTCAATTACAAAATTCGTGCCGGGCGTCCACACTGTCAATTCAAGCTAAATAAAACCGTTTAATAATCAGGATAAAGGTAACTCAAGCCCCTATGCATATGCTTCTAGAAGTGCAAGTCAAATATCATATAGCATACATATATCCAGGATATGAAATGGGAAGAAACATATGGCATACGAGTAACAAAAAAAAAAAAGAAAGCTAAAACTCTTGTGGTAAGCGCTCATCCACTTACCCTCCCACTCAACTTAGAATTGCACGTAACCGTGAATTTTTCAAGCACTTTCTTATTTGCGCGGATTTATGGCTGAAATATGTGCGAGGTTTATATGTGTGTGAGTGTGTGTGGGCTGTTAGCAACAATGCGTTATGCAATGCCAGCGCATTCTTTTCAGTTTATAATTTCAGTATATCAAAGCAATTTTTGTTTCGAATGTCGACAATTCATTCATTCCCGAACTTAAATTTGACTAGAAATATGTTTGTACTGCTACACTTCGCTTAAATAAGAATATATATAACCATTCTTGCGTTCAGCTGATTTCCTCTCTTGCTCATTTCATTTTCTTTTTTTTTCAAATGCGATGGAACTGTAGAAGGTAGCTGCACACTCGCATCATCTGCCTACAGTTGAGCAAATAAAAATAGATAGGAAGCTTTTCAAAATCACGCTATCCAATAATCGCAATCGCAGATCCACTTGCAGCTCAGCTCAGAGCAGAACCATAGGCTGCAGCAATGTCATTCAGTGCATACGTGATTTGTGTTGCTATCCAGTGCTCGACGTCCAAGTATTTGCATTTACATAATATAACAAACGACGTATTCATTTATTCATATTGTCGCAGCTAAGCTACTAGCGAGGTCGGTTGCATAGACTATAGGTGGCTGTTTACGGCGTGCCGCTAGTGCCGCTTAATTGCAGAGCAAGTCACACTTTCAACATCGCCGGGAATTTTGCATACGACAAGAGCAGTGACGAGACGTAGACATTGTCACAGTCAGTTTGCCCAGGTGATTTCTTCGACGTTGTAGTTGAGACTAATTATTATTATGATCTCTCAGTCGCTGTGCTGTAACAGTCAGTCTGTAAGAGAGATATCTTCGAAGTTATCGTTGCGACTTGCTGCGATTTTTCAGTCGATGTAAGTAGATCAGAGGCTGGATCAGAGACTGGCCAGGTGCTCGGGAAAGAGGCGCAGATACCGTCACAGTTAGTCTGCTAAAGCGATGTCTTCAAAGTTATCGTTACGACTTTTTGTGATCGCACAGTCGCTGTATCAAAATCAGAGGCAAATAAATATTTGCAGACTCTGCAACCAAAAGATTTCATTCGCTGCTTCGTTGATAAAGTTTCATTTGTCGATATATGATAAAAATTTATACTGCTATTTTCGTGGTCGCTGGTGTATATGCCATACATGTATTTAATGCAAATTTTTCCACACTATATTGTTTGTAGCTCTATTGCCATTACGCCACAGCTTTTTATTGCATTCTCAGAGATTTTTTTCTGCATTTCCGTGGTTAAGCAAATCTCGCAGCCAAGTATGACGAGAGTCGTTGCACTTGAATCTCGACTTGAGGTTGCATGGAATGTCGCATGCCATGTAACTGATGATATGGCTGCAATCAAAGTTGGTGGGGCGAAGAAAAAGAGCTGCTGCAATGTGAAGTTATGCACAAATTGCGATCTTCACGTAGAGATTTGCGCAAAAATCCCGCAGTGAAAAATTATAAAAATATTTATACCTTTCATTAACATGAAATGGTATATTAGCTTTGGTCCGATATTTGTAACGTTGAGAAATGTAGAAGATAGGCTCACCATTAAGTATACCGAATTGATCAGGGCGACGAACTGAGTTAATAAAGCCATGTCCGCCTGTCCGTCCGTCCGTCTGTCTGTTTGAACGCAAACTAGTCCCTCAAACTTTGAGATATCTCAATGAAATTTGGCACAAGGATGTATTTTTGTATTATATTAGACATTTGTCGGATCCGGTAGGATCGGACCACTATAACATATATCTCCCATACAACCGATCGTTCAGATAGGACGATTTTAGTCATTCCTGCTGTAATTTATAAAGTATAAACGTGAAATTCGGTGATATATATTCTAATATATCGTAGCAGATATCCTGAAAAAATCACTTTGATCGGAGCTATACATAGTATATATCCCATACAACCGATCGTTCAGATAGAAAGATTTTTGGCCATTTCTCCCTTAATTTAGAAAGTATAAACGTGAAGCTCGGTGATATATATTTTAATATATCATAGAGGATTTTCTGAAAAAATCACTTTGACCGGAGTTATATGTAGTATATATCCCATACAACCGATCGTTCAGATAGAAAGATTTTTGGCAATTTCTCCCTTAATTTAGAAAGTATAAACGTGAAACTCGGTGATATATATTTTAATATATCATAGAAGATTTTATGAAAAAATCACTTTGATCGGAGCTTTATATAGTATACATCCTATACAACCGATCGTTCAGATAGAAAGATTTTTGGCAATTTCTCCCTTAATTTCCAATATAAGAACGTTAAACTTGGTGATATATATTCTAATATATCATAGAAGAATTCCTGTAAAAATCATTTCGGTCGGAGCTATATATAGTATATATCCCATACAACCGATCGTTCAGATAAGGGGGTTTTTTGCCATTTTTTATTTTATATTTATATTAAAAAACGTTTAGGTATGTATATCTGTTCACTATATATTTCTTATCTTATACATCCGATTATTTGGAGATTACGAACGGGATAAGATAATTGTTCAGCCCCATTCATGAAAGGTATGAAGTCTTCGGAACAGCGGAAGACAGTCCCGTCCTTACTTGTTTTTTGTTTTTTTTTTTTGTTTTTTGGTGAAGTAATAAAAGATGTGGGGGGAGTGCACATACAAGTTAAAAATCCATTTTATTATGCCACACTTGAAAAACTGTTGAATGGCATGAATCATGATAGAACGTGTAAGCGAATAATAGTTTAATGCGATACTCAAATCAGATTTTTTAAATTGAAATATACACAAATCTTTAAAATAGTAACCCTGCAGCCAAATTGGGTTCGCTACTGCAGTAGTAAGAAATGGAACTATGTTGATTTAATTTTTGTTACTTATCGCTTTCTTGTTGGTGTTGCTTTTTAATCTGTTACCAAAACACCTGTAAACACCAAATCCTCTTATGAATTAAGCAGTTATCTAAGTATTATATAAGTGAATCAGGAAGTCCAAACTAAGTTTATGTTAAGATCTCACTAGAACTACAAAAGTTTAAATGGAAACAATCTATGTGTTCACATTTTTCCACCAAAGTAGCTTTTGGTCGAAATTCATTGATCGTCCGGAAAAATACATTCTTGGAGACCTGTAAGAAAACTCTGCTAGAGTGGAAGGCAACTTTCCACTAAGCTTTTGGTTGACTGGGAGAAATATCAATGAAATTCAGATTATTTACTAAAATGCATGTGCACTCGTGCATATGTCAAGCATGAGTGAAGAAATTGATATTTCTTCATATTCATAAGTCATATTGAAAATTGTGAATATTTTCTATTTAATGTTCTGCAAGCTAGGTTAGGCAAACCATGTGGTACGTTGGGTTCACTATGGATTAGATTTTTAAGGATATGTTATTAGAATTCCTGAACGATAGGCGAAAAGTATCGCCGTTCGGTCGGCTGACGGACAGGCTGAGTTCACGGTCCTACAGGAAATGCGGTGCAAAGGAAAAGTCATGAAGTCATTTGGCCCTGGTGACGTCTATTGCAGTGGCTCAGTGAAGAAGAACAAAAAAAGTATAGTCTACGTAAAAGAATTTTACTTTTTAGAGACGGTGTGATTAATAAAACATATAACTTTAATATCTGGCTCACCACGAAAAGAGATTATACAGGAGGTGGGCTAACCAAAACAAGAGTTCGATGGAAGTTAATTTGGGAAAAGATAAGAAACGTACTGCAACCTCGTATACATAGTACGCTGCCCAAACACACGAAATTTCATGCTCCCTTTCTTATATCGTCTCTATTTCCTCCTCTTTCATCGTTTACATATTTGCCCCTTTCGCAATCTCGCATTCTTAACCTCTTTTCCAAAGCAGTAGAAACACTGGAAGAGAATAGCTTAAGCTGCAACCTTGTAAACTTTTATATTGACAGTTAAGCAGCAATTAAGGCAATAATCTCGCATAGCACATCATCTAAATGCGTGTTAGAGTGTAAGCAGTCTCTGGAGAGAATCAGGACAGGAAGAAGCATACATCTATATTGGGTCCCAGGGCATATGGGAATAGATGGGAATGAAAAAGCAGATGTACTAGCTAAAAACGGCTAAAGCTTGCTCCATAGACGTCCCAATTAGACTGGGCGAGACTAAGAGAAGACGAGAGGTACAAATGATCGACCAAGCGTGAAAGGCGTGAGTTCAAGCGCGGGGCTGTAAAAGGCTGACTGGACATTGTCTTCTGGCGTCACATGCCTTTAAAGTAGGCTTGGTCAGTGATAGCAGATGTAGGAAGTGCGGGTTGGAGGAGGAAACGATCGAGCACATTCCGTGCTCGAGCCCTGCGCTTGCCAGGCTAAGACTACAGGTATTAGGAGCGATACAGCTGTCAGATTTAGAAGCAGCATGTGGGTTAAGTTCTATAAAGCTTCTGTATTTGCCAAAAGGACGGAGTTATTTCATAGCATAGGTCCTGGTTTTTGATAGGGGTTTTCAGTTTTGTCGTTAAAACAAACTTCTGGTAATACTACGTACTCATTCTGTCTATGTGAGTTCCTCATGAACCGGCCAGTTCAACCTAACCTAACCTTCCTTTTATTGCATTTTCTCTACGCCTAATTTATTCTCTTCCCATATCTTTATGCCCTCTTTAATTCCATCTCACTCACCGTTTTCATATATATTTTCTCTTCACTCTTTCACAAATAATTGTAAATCTTCGCAATTGATATGTTGCCCGCCTTCAATGCGTAAAATTGATTCTGGTAATAAAGAAGACAAAACGCAAGTCAAAGAGAAAGAAGCGAAGACCGAAAAAAGGAATAATTGTTCTTAAGGGTTTCAAATAGACTGAATGTGTTCACATTGTCACCATAAGTTTATTTGTTGACCAATTGAAACCCTCTTCTCAAACCATGACATCTCTGATGAATTAATTTCTTTGTCTTGACAAATATTAAAAGCTTCCTAGGACCTACTAACTGCGACTTTGAGCTCTGATAGATGTGTCGATCGTAATCTATAAGCATGCGCCAACAAAAGGTAAGTATGGTCACTGAAAGGCGTCGCTAGTACAATTTATAGCTTCTCCAATCCAATTGTAAATCTTACCTACCCGTAGCGAATTCTCTTTCTTTAGCAGGCGAGGCGTTGGCGACCTCTGTTCTTCATTGGACTTGGGGTGGGGGTGGAATTGCTTACTAAGGCTAATGTGGTCATACCAACTCGTTCCCGATGGTCTGACTTGTCCTTGATGTTACTCGTTACAGCAACGTACCGGGTTTATATCCGGCAAAGGAACATTACCATCGATAACAATCGCCAAGAGCTTCGGGGAGTGTCTATATCGCTTCAACAACAACAAAAACGGCCATTACAATAAGGGGTTTAGACCGTCACATGCTTTTTGTCACTTTGGAGCCCTGCGATTCTTTCCATGACTTTGCTGCTTTCATGGGTTATGTAACACTTTTGCTTTATTTTCACCAAGCCCCTAATTTGGCTGAAAGGTGTACCGTATATCAAGCTTGGTGCTTTAGGAGTTAGCTCGTACGTTCTTGCCAGAATTACCACCATCCACTATTCTCTTGCCTGGAACTCAGTATATATGCAAGTTCCTCTATATTCCAATTGTTTCTGTTGATTTTTTGCACCCTGACACACATTTAGATGTCGCGCAATGCGAGTTTCTGGAATTCATGACCGTTTGGTTGGTGCATGGACAAAGGAAAAGCAATAAAAAAGCACATGCCAAAATATCACATAGTACATGTGGCATGAACTTGCTAGAATTGGGGCTGCACTAAACATTGTGTACGTTCTAGCACGTACCATATGAAATTGTAGCAGATAAAGTACTAAAGAAATTGCAAAAGATTCAATTTTAAAGCTGGAGTTGTAAAACCACTCATGTTGCATGCTGCCTTAATAGCAACAAGTAAGGAAATCTAAGTTCGGTTGAAAACGAGCATTACATACCCAGCTGTACACTTGAAATTCTGTTGTTGTTTGTTTTGTGTGCTTAATAGTGTTACACGCAATAATACATATACATATTGTAACGATTTTACTGCAATTCCCCTTATTTGCAACCTTCTGTTAAGTTCGAATCACTAAGCTGTTGAATAAATAAATCCAATATTTAATAATGCAAAATGGCCTTTATTAAAGTACCTCACAATAACACTTATAACTCGCAACTAATAGCTTGTTTAACTGATAATACTGCTATTGCTCGCAAGATAGCGTCTTAAATCCAACTGATTCTCGCGCCTCTACTATTGTCGCCTTTTATACTGTCTGGTTTCCTCGTTGCATACTTCTAGGCTTTTCCATTCCAGAACTTACTAGTTAGTTATCAGCTACAAAATCACCAGCCACAACTACGTTTACTTCTCATATGAAAGTGAGTAATACTTGCACAAATTATTGCCCTCTCTTGTGAGCACCTCAGATAAGATATATGTATGTGTTTGTGCGTTGCTTCTCCGCTGCGTGTACGTACATATGTGTAGACATAATGATTGAATTATTGATGTGCATCAAGTCACCGCTTAGCATCGGCTTAGAGATGCTAGTATCCCTTAGTGCTGCTAATATTCGTTAAATATGGTTCTATTCTGAACTAATTTTTCTTCGAGTTATGGCTTCCGAAACGTAAAAAATTGCTTAGTCATAAAAGGGGCAGTACCACGCCCTTTTTTTAACTTTGAAGTTTTTTCTATTTATTGTTATAAATCCACTTGGGAAATGAAATACCATTGATATAAAACTCTTTTTATCAAGAGTCTCAATATCAGTCCACACGTCATATTTCAACATTCTAGGTGTATTATTTACTAAATAATCAGATTTTTTGTGTTTTCCAAAATTTTATATATATAAAAAGTGGGCGTGGTTATCATCCGATTTATCCAATCTATTTTGGGTCCAGATAAGCTCGTGTACCAAATTTGGTGAAGATATCGCAATATTTACTCAATTTATCATGTTAACGGACAGAGGGACGCACAGTGGCGCCTCTGCCGTTAAAGCATGGCAAAAATCAAAAAAATCATGAAAGCGTTCGCTAAAACTAATACATGTTTCTGATAGAGAATTTTCCAGGGATCAAACATATACAACTTTCGCAGAAAATTATAGTTTACCAGGTAGAGCCGCTCAAAGTTGACCAATTTTCAACATTGGGAAAAATTTAAAATTTTTCTTTTTTTCGTTGTATTTAAAATGGTTTTGTGAGTAAATAAGGCGGCCGGTTGTCGTTTTCTGGTATAGCAATTAAATATAATTTAATTTAGGATTGAAGCACCCTGTATCTGTGAGATTCTGAGCTTTCACACAGTGAAACTTCAAATAATTAGCTTTCATTTGCATTTTAAATTTTTAAAATATCTTCGTTCGTTCAAAAGTTATGATACAAGTACAGCTGGGTATAAAAAGTGATTTGCGATTTTCGTTTTTTTTTACATTTTCGTTACTAAGATTAACAACGTTTTTCGTAATTTATGTTTATTCTCATTTTAAAATGTTACTTTTAATGTGTTTTTTAATTTTTTTAGCATTAAAGAATAGCAGAAAGCAAAAAAAGTTTGTTTCATCATCATTCCTTTCATGTGCTTTGAAAACGAGTATTATTATTGTTGAGAGAATACAAAGATTGAGAATATTGAGAGAATACAAAAAAAAAAATTTATAAAAGAAAAGAACAACACAATATCTGTCTCTTTCTCTTTGAGAAAATCTTTGTCTCTGCCAGTGACAGCAGGATACGATTCTTGGCGACCCATTCAAAACAAAAAAAAAAAAAAAACAAGAAAATGGGAGTAACCAAAACGTATCAAATAGTTTGTTTCGTTAGAAAGATGATAAAATATGAATGATGGGAGTAAAGCGAATGGGATAATAAAAGGTAATAAAACATTAGCAGTTTATTTATGGGAAAGAAAAGAAAAATCGTGATAATGTCAAACAATCGTATGAAATGGCATTAAAATAGCCACACGTTACAGACAAGCAGAAATATTGCAGGCTGTCAAGGAAAAAAACTTTTTAGTAGGTACATAGATTTAAGTAATGGCCGAGTCACAATGAAGTTTTTCATAAGCCCGAATTAAAGTTGGCATAGTCATAACGCCATAGTTATAACCATATTTTTACTTACCCATATCAAATTAGCATCAGTTATTGGTGACTTAACCTAAAAATCGTGAAAATTTCGTAAAAATGTAGAAAACGCAAAAAATTACAAACATATACCACAAAAAATAAGTCTCTTAGTCAAAACATATCCAAAACAATAAATAAAATCTACAAAAAATTAATAAATTCTCCAACTCAAATATTTTTAGGTTATGGATATGGCGAAAAACCAAAAACCAATTGGTTGGCTATGGTATGGTTATGGCTTTAGCGTTATGGTATGGCACCATAATCGATGACATTGATTTCCATAAGGTTGGTTCGATCAGCTGTTTTATATGGTTATGGTTAAGTCACCATTAACTGGCCCTTTATGAATGACAGTAACTTCGCCATAATTACGTAAGATGCTGCGTAAATATAAAGGAACTTCAGACTTAGCAATTGAAGTTTATTTCGCCTTGATCATTGACACACGGAATTTCGCGGAGCTTTATTATAAACATACTATACTGGAAAAATATTTTGCTAACATATCTTGTTTCCTGTTGTTAAAATGCATGAAAAAACAGTGGAAAAGAATCAAAGAGTGGGAAAAAATTTCACTTGCAAAGTACGAAAGAACCTTTAGCCTAAGCAAATGTCGAATTCTTCTTCTTATGCTTTACTTGCAACAAAAGTTGGAAGATGGCTCTTTTCATGTCGGATGGCGCTAGTGTCGCTCGATTTACAGTTCTCCATAAAAATACGTGCAATGTACCCATCATGCATAAGATTTCGTTGAACGCATCTATATGAAAACGTTCATTGTGGCGCGGGCATTAAAATTGTTCTTTTTCTTCACTTTAAAATCAAAGGCCTATAAGAGCATTTTGTCGGCTGACTGGAACATCGCACTTCCAAAATACCTTACCACCGCAATTTTTTTAAAACCCTCCCGACATCATATTGCCCTAAAACATTCCCCCTGACGGTAACGGTAAGGGTCTGATCGTGTAAGACAGCCAAGATATCATGATTACCCAAGCCGTGAGTGGTGTATTACTGGAAAGAGAACAATGAAGAAGCGCTTTATAACTTGCGCGAGCCTTTCACGGTTGTTATTAAAAACTGTACCACAGAGAGCAGGAAAGTCCAGTTGTAATCCGTATATAAGATAACATAGGCACTTGTGTACATGTCTCAGCTCGTTTGCTTGGGATCGGCTCCCTAGTGGGAGATTATCGGAGTCTGTTGTTTCACCTTAAACACGAGGGGATTGTACTTTCTGGAAAGTTGACAATTAAGCATTCGTTTTGGCGGTCGCCGTGATATGATGGTAGCGAGCTCCGCCTACCACCCCGACGATCCTGGGTCCACGCCCCGGGCAAAGCAACAACAACATTTTAGAAACAAGTTTTTTCCATTAGAAGAAAATTTTTCTAAGCGGGGTGCCCCTCGGCAGTGTTTGGCTAACACTCCATTTCTGCCATGAAAAGCCTCCCAGTTCAAACTCATCTGCCCTGCAGATGCCGTTCGGAGTCGGAATAAAACAAGTGGGTCCCGGCCCGCCAATTTGTAGGAAATATTAAAAAGGAGCACGACGGAAATTGGAAGAAAAGATCGGCCCAATATCTCTTCGGATGTTCTACCTTATTTTTTTCTTTTTGAGTAATGCGGTCCCTTTAGCTTTCGAAGTTGACAATGAAGCATTAAAAAAATCATCAATATTAAATTAATAACTTTTTGATAACATTTCGATAAATAGTTGATAGCTTTGAGATAATAAAAACTTAACAAGTTGTCAGCACGCCGATAGCAAATTGATAACTCCTTAAAAGGTAATAAATCCATTTCGGTAACAAATCGATAACTTTTTGATAACTTATCGTAAATTCTTTTCTAAACAATTGATAGCTTCTCGTTTATAATACATCGATATTTTTTTGATACAAAATCGATAACTTGTTTATTAGTTTTTGGTAACAAATCGATAGATATTCGATAAGTTATCGATAGTAAATTTGCATGCATGACGTACACTACGCATGTCGGGGTTGGTTCTGAACAAGTAAAAGTTTTGTATTAGTATCCAGAACGAAGTTCGGCCAGTGTGAACGTTGCCTCCCTTGGTAGTCTGCTATCTGCGTCGGCAAGGGTTGGCTAGGGTATTATGTTAAAGGGATTCACCGGGCGCAACTTACCAAAGGTGTTTACCGATAGGCAATCATTTTTTTCCATAGAAATCATTTTTAAAGTTGAGACTTAAAAACTTTTTTGTTCACAGAATAAATTTAAATGTAGATATTCCTAATAAATTTAGCAACAAGCTGTGTGCTTATCCTGCGCTTAAAAACTTAGAAAGAAAACAAAATAAAAATAAATTTCTTTACAGAAAACAAGTTAAATCCTAAAACATCAAAAATTACGTTGTCTCGCTTGAGCACCTTTCTATGCATAGCGCAAAGCTGCAGGCGTTCATTAAAATCCCCGCGGGACTACGAACTTCTGCTACCCATATCTCATCGCATTTTATTCATAACCATCAAAACGCAAAGAGTTCTAAGCAAATCATAGCATTTATATGCGCTATTAAATACTCGCTAGATGTACGATGACAACTCTGTATGACATGAGCCAAGCAACTTTGTGTGATGTAATGAATAAAGAAGAAGTGAAGTACATACCTACCACCTGAAGGCTGCTGCTGGCATTGGAAATGCTATTGAGGATGAAAAAAGTACAAAAAAAAGATACTCAGCTTTTTGCATGACGCTGATATAATGATGGTCGTAAAAATCAGCAAATGCGTTCAACTGCCAGTAAATGGTGACAAAGCGTTGATAGAAGACCGACGTTTGAAGCTCTGTGCTTCCATGTGCGTTCGCTTGCCCGCTTTCTAAGCTCACTTATCGCTCAAACCTCAAAACGAAACATTCAAAGCAGTAGCATAGATATATAAGTATGAGATTTTGCCGTTACCATGGTCATAATACAAAAATTTGGTATGCTTGTGTACTTGAACTCGTTGCGAAGTATACAAAAGGCGAAAGGAGCAGAGCACATTGACTGGCTGCGACCAGCACGTTGCGTTTCCGGCAGTATCTTCTCTCTGCTTTAATCTGTACTCATTTCATACCTTCTATTTTTGGTTACAAGCACTCATTTTTCGGTTTTATTTAGATTTGAGGGTCGCTATTGGAATTTCTATATATGAAAGTTCTTAAATACAGGGTGAAGTCATACATTCGAAGACAGACAAATAATCGTATAAATTCGTATTTAGCAGCTTGCTTAACAAATTCGAAGTTATAGTGCGAAAATGAAAGCTAATCCATGGCACACGGCCGTATAGAACTAAATGTGCATATCGCAGCCATAGCTGAGAATTGAGGCAACTCATCTTCGTTCGGCATTGAGTCGCATATTTCTCTATAGGCGCGCACTACTACATTGACAGCCACTGCGCACATGACCAGTGGAAAGTAGCGCATGCCAGCATTTCATTCAGCCTGCTATTCCAATTTGAAGTAACCAAGTTGAAGCTGATAGGACATCCAATCCCCCATTTCTGTGTGAATTCACTGGGAGGAATACTTTGAGTGCCCGAATTAATCAATATTTCACTATCAGCTAACCTCTAACAACTCTCGAGTAACTCCTACCCCTATTCAAATAATATAGGACTTTCCATCTACATCTGGCAGCATCCTAAGGCCGTTGTATAAGATCGAGGTCTAAATGTATGCTATATCACGTTTTTGGTCAGTGTTTTCAGCCATTGCCCAGTAAAACCTGCAACAGGCTACGTATTTAAGCTGTAATCAAGAGATTGTATCTTTGTCTCGGGGCATTCCGATAGATAACCGAGAAAAGGTTTTAAATGCCTTCCACTACGCCGAATCTTTTTTAGTGACCTCTTCCCAAGTGCTCAAGAATCCTTTAAATTGAACCTCTAAAATAATTTTTAGAAAAACCACTTTGCATGGTCTTGGCCCTTTTAGTACTCTCTAAGACATATCGACAAGGAGCCAAAAAATTTTAAAATTTCGTCAAAATCCAAGCTATACAGAAATATTTCCCCAGTCCTTTTGAAATCTACTTGTCATGAAATAAGGACTCCAGGTCTGAAGGTGAGGAAGGTAGTCAAACAAACCGGTGATATTCCGCGTTGATTTGCATTAACAGCATTCAACTTCTTTGTGATACCATGAGGCCCGATCGATGGCGAATAAATTTCCTGAATATTCAAGTGAGCTGAAACCGACAGACAGTTAAGCAAAGAAAGTTTTCCCGCATATTAAGTGGCACCAGATGGACCCTTTTTAGACAGTGAATTGCCAGAGCCGTAAGCACTGCGAAGGGAAGCATTTGCCTAAAATTTGCTTAGCTGACTCGAGCCCCATTTGTTTCGGAGCAGAACACAGGTGGCCATGAGAACTCTGAATTCCCTTCATCTTTCCTTTAGCCTTCGGAGTAAGAGATCCGCGTGACAAATATTTCGGTGTAATCAGGTCACACCCTCATATACCAACTGTGCCCCGGATGACTTGCTCTAATCATTGTCTTCCCGGGGGACCTATGGAGGTGTAGCTTTCACAGGGGATAGTTGTCACCACATAATAAACTCTCCTTTTCATAAGATTTAATTTCATAAGAGATTAAATATTGAGTTTGGTGCTATTCTAATACTGAAACCAAATAGCGCTGTCCGTTGTACTGACTCGTGGTACCCAGTGCGTTCCATTACATCAACAACCTACAAAGCAGATTCGGTCTGAGCATCACCTCACAAAGCTTATGCAAAGCATTTTCCGAATGTCCCTAATTTCTGCAGAAGTACAGGACAACCTCAAAGAATAAATCCTAGACATCTTCTTCTTCTTCAGGGGGTCGGATTTATTGACAAAAATATTCATTTTACCTACAAAAGGCTTTAGTGTTTGGATTAACGTACCTATCAATCACGTCATATGCAAAATCCTTGCCGAAAGTCTCTACTTCTCGCCAATGGCCTCCTGCAGAAGTAAAAGGCAACCTGCATAGTTTCCTCCCTAGAATTTAGTTTTTATTTCTGGTACGCGTTTCTATGATGTTTCCCCTTCTTCAGGGAATCAAGTATGTTTGCCAAATATTCGTTTTACACGAAAAATTCATCTTAATAACAAAATAGTCCATTCTGTAATTTAAAGAGAATTTCAGCACATCGCCTTTGAATGCCTGTGAACAAATCTAGGCTTAGCTTTACCTAAGTTAAGGCATGTGTTCAAAGTTCTTAAGCAACTTACTCCATTAACTTCCATACGCACCCTGTATTTAGTTGGCTATTATGCGGTAGCCGTCTCATCATCATCATCTGTATGTGGACATCGTTAGAGTGTATGCACGTTTTATCATATTAAATGGACTGATTGCTGCTTCGTTGGTTACAAAAGTGCAGACACGTGCCACATGGTAGCTGCCATCATTGTCCTTGCTGCTACTGCTGCAATCTTCTGTCCTTACAATGACTTTGTAAATCAGCGTGCACAGTTGCTTTTATTCTCCTACTTCGTATTTGTTCTTGCAACCACTATCATCGTCATCGCTTGGACTTTCGTGGACTTTAAATTTATGTTGTGAATACAATTTTGTTATAATAGAATGTAGAATGTGTTGCAAATGCAATTGATTTCATTTTGCTACCACAATTTTTCTCATTCCTGAAATACTCCGTGTAAGTTGTTTTATTGTTTTCAAAAACAACAGCTAAGGGTAGTACAGTTTTTGAGTTTTGTTCACAATTCGTTCGTGTTAAGGTTTATATGCTAAATTGGTGGTGTTGACAGAGACTTTACATTAATACCGTTATACAGCTTGATAGCGGTGGATGATAAATGACGATGATATGTTGGCAGATAAGTGATACAGCAATAATATTTGAAATTTTATTCATGTTTGATTTCATTCAATGATGAAGTGCTCTATACTTGAAAGTCTTCTACGAGGGAAGCCTCCTCTCAAAATCATTCAAAAAGATTTAACAAAGGCAGCCCTTGGTTCGGGTGGAGTCTTCACAAACAAGGCATGATTGCTAAACACGAAAAAAGGCACTGAAGATGGCTTAGCGTAGAAACCGGTTTGCCACAAACTAAATTTAAACTTGGGACGACTAAGAACCCTCCCAATAAAACCACTTTATTTAAAAAAAATTGGTCATACTGCGATAAAAAATTTATAACAAATCCATAATTTTATTATAACAGATCTTTAACTTTTAAATAATAAATCGATAAATTTTTGAAAACTACTCGACCACTTTTCGATAACACGCCGATAATAAATTGGCAAATCACCGATTAAAGATCGATAACTTTACGATAGCAAATCAATACATGTTTGATTGCATATCGATAATTTTTTATAAATAATCAATAACTTGTCAATAGTAAAACGATTGTTTTTCAATAACAATTCGCTTGCCTTTCGAAATCAATTTGGAATTTTTTCTATAACTCATCGATAACTTTTTGATAACAAAAAGATGCCCAATCGATAACTTCTTAATAATAAATCGATAATTTTTTGATCAAAATATCGATAATTTTTCGACAAATAATTGATAGCTGATTTTGTAAATTGATGAGACCCGAGCGGTTATTGCTTGTGGCCTCAGAACTGATTTTTGAAATCTACGGGCCCCAATGATTTTTTGCAAATACGTGTTCGGCGTTAGCAGCGTCACTCACAGAGTAAGCTCAATACCGCGCAAAGTTATGCAGCCTTAGTAAGCTGGTTGGTTGGTTAGATGCTGTGTCGTTCGGACATCAAAGATCCTAGCTGAAGTAGTGTTTCAGTACGGCTAGTCAAAACACCGTTCGAACCATTTGGTGCGGACAGTGAACCTGCTGATATCTTTTACAGAGCGTTTAGCTACTTCAATAAGTTGATACAGTATATAACTAGTGTGTGCCAGAGCTGAACAGTTCTCAGGTACATCATTGTGACCCACGACCCACATCATTGTTGTGGAGCACCTAGAAGCTAGTTCATTTAGCGACTGTCAACGTTTCATTTTAATCTTTGAGGAAGTGCTCCTTCCTTGAAGAGCTGTCATCGCTGCTTGACTGTCAGAGGAAATTGTAACGGACATGAGAATCTTAGATAGTAGCCATCGTGCAGCCCCCTTTTGTAAACCTGAAAGACCCTGCGATGGCTCGGTTGCCTAATACCTAAGGAGAGCAGAAGATCTTTTTATTCAGTTTGGAGCCATCCGTGAAGACTGCTGTGGATTTTGGATTGGAAGTATAAGGCATTCATGTAGCTCTGGGATTCTTAAAGAGAATTTGTTGCCTAGAGGAGGGGTCAAAGTGGTATAATCAAGATGACGAAAGTTTTCTGTGAAGGTTCTCAGAATGGTGATATGGCCAAATGTAATGCCGGCCCAAGGTGGGACTGCATCACAGCTTGCCGGAAGCTTACCGTACAATCTATTGGGAGCAGGTTGTTGTAGCAGTGCTTCGTCCCATCCAATATGTGGGACCACTCAGTAATGGTAATCAATGTCGTCTAATGACACCGAGGAAACTTGCAGACCAGAGTGATAAGGGTGTTAGAGGCGTTGGTTCTATATTGCAATGGAAAAGATGGTTGGTATTATGTGGGAACACATTACAAGCGGGACTTACGGAGATGACTTCTTAAGTTCCTAGAAGGCGCGGCTTCTTTAATCGGATGTCTAGGTGAAAAATCTGGAAAGAGCTTATATAATTTTAGCATAACCTCTACAGCCTTTGTGAGTGTGGAGGGTAGTGTCCCTGGTATAAGCACTGTGGCTGACCGCTGCACATGCATAAGTCAACCTGCTGATTGTGCTGATACTTTCGAGTTCCGGCCACCAAACCGTACGCCATAGAATAAGATGGTTCTAACGATAGCGATGTACAAGCAATGCAAAATGTGTGGCGCTAAGCCCCAGATACCGTTCAATTGCTGTGGTTTGAAAGGTGGAATTTTGTAGCATCTGGTGAAAAGAATCAATTTAGTCTTTGCAGGATTCACTTTGAGACCCTTGCTCGGGACCAGTCTTCTAAGACGATTAATGCGATCCGCAGTAGCTCTCTTAGAGTCTGTTGCCGTAAAAATTATGTCGTTTTGCATTTAACATATTCTTAATATCCTAGTTCACCGTTTCTATTGTTGATTTGGTTGATGTTCACTTACTGGATGTTTTCTTTCGACCTTACCATTCTATCTCACAGCTTACAGTTTTCGCTTACAACTTGTGCGTGAACAACTAAATTTTATATTTTAATTCAACATCAAGGAAGACCCGGAATTTTTAAGATGTCAAATGGTAAAGAAGGAGTCCGTGTAATATTGCCGTGATTATAAGCGTCTTAGCGCGCTCATCTCGAAGTTCTCTATGTAACGCTCAGAATAAAAATTGAAATTGTGGCTGTGTTGGTAAGAGTACTATCATCGGAATGGTTGGTTTAGCCGTTGATTAACGTGCAAAGAGGCATAACATATGCACGCATATTTGCTAAAGCTCAGATAATATTTCGCAAATATCAGCTGATATCAAAAATCAGAAAGTAATACACTGAAAATGTTTTCATCCATATGGAGTCATTCAAGTAAGCTCAACTTGCAGATAAATAAACTCTTCATGAAAATGCTGATAAGCACTAAATCAAGCATAATTTCCTGTGCAAATGAAACCATACAAAGAGTAAAAATTGACAAAGTAATTCCCTTCTTAATATCGCACTTGAACAATAACAAAAAGAAATGTTACATTAAATTCGCTCGCTCAAAGTGTCGAAGTGTGGTGAATGCGCCATCAGCGAATGGTGCGTGATAAATCGGTGCTGACATATCCCATAAGTTGCATATGGAGGCTGATACAAACGAGCATGCATATAAATAAGTATATATGTATACATATATTTATATATATGAAGTATAGTTTGATAGCTACATTTGTTTGTCCGTCTATCATGCTGCCTTCCTGGCGAGCAATTGAATGTGTCAGCGTTGGTATGATTGAAAAATTTGGTACTAAAGCAACTACATCACCTCATCATTCCTACTTTACATAACTCGTTCTACAGTGAGTTTACTGCTATATAACATTCAAGAAATGCAGTAAGCAAAAGTAACAATACGGATTGATATTTTAATTTCATAAAGGGGGCATTCCATAGTGACAGGTGGGACAGGTACCTTGTCGATGTGTGTGAGGGCTTAGCCGAACTCCATAGTGTCCGACTATATGGCTAAGTGGATTGGGAGCTTGATTCTACGCCGTTCCGCCTGATAGGAGGGCGATGGGATGTTTATGACCAAGAACTGCTTACCCCCATAAACCAATGTCTTATGTAAACCATGATTATTAAATGACTTGCAGCAAGGAGGTATATTCGGGTATATTCCAAGGGAGCCTTCCCGATACCAGGCCGTCTCGGCGCTGTTTTGGCGGAGGGCTTTTCTTTCTCGACCGCTGAGCCGGCTTTTTCGCCATGAGTGATTTGTCGGACTCGGGGAGCGAAAGCAGCAGGCATAGCTACATGATGAAACGCTAAGTGAATCCGGACGGAGAAGTAGAGAGGAGAAGGGCACGGAACAGAGGGAGTAGGAGAGCCCTATCACAGTATCGTGAAGCACTAAGAATTATTCAGCGCTTAGGAGCAATTATCGATCCAAAAGCTTTTTGAAAGATTCCGTGGGGCGGTAGTGGTTAAAGCATTTCATGTGTTTTGCTGCAAGAAACTCTCGGTACTGCAACCGGTACAAGGGGAAAGAAGCTAGAGGTGGCAGAAAGAAGATGCAACATTCGGCTGAAGACAACAAGACTGGTTTGAAGAGATTGAAGGACCCAGTCCTAGGGCCATTGGGCAGTCTAGCTAGTAATGTCAAGACAAGTGGTTCAAAATCTCCAGGATAGATTGACCCAAATAGCGAGGTAGCCCTGCCTCGAAAGCTGCCAATTAGAGGAAAGACTTTAAAAGTGGAGTTTTGCCAACAACGTATGTAAAAGAAGGTGATAAGCCAGAGGGATATAAATCTAAGACTACGGATTTCTTGGGTCAAGTGAAGGTAGTACTTGGATTCCGGCTGTTCCCCAGGTGATGAGTGGTGTAAGTTTATCAGAGAAAGCAAGTGGATTTTTAAATACCGATAGGAAGTAATCTGGTTGGACGAATGTGACGCCACCCGGCAGTCACTGAGAGCATGAACTCCATCTTAACTCAACCTAGCTTTACTCTAATGAAACTTCACAAAAGTTATAAGCAAGCCTTCCCCAAGCAAGCTCATCGCATTCCAAATCACTTCGGAATCATTTTAAGCCTCTTTTGCAAAAATGTAACTCAAACGAAAGCTTTTGTTTGAAAAAACGGGTACCGGTATGCATATGTAACATTGTTTATAACATTTGCTAACAATGAGAGTTAAATAAATGGAAACATGCTAATAAAGCTAATATAAGCCTGTTAATGAGTGTTTTAGCAGAGGCGCTCATTTTTTGTGAGGTATGTATTAATATGTGTGTGTGTATTAGTAAGCGAAGTAGATTTATTCATTTTAATATTATATGTCTTTTCTTTTCTTCGCCCTTTTGAATCACACGCACAATCATATGTGCCACAATTTCATTGCGCATTTTTTATTGTTGTTGCAGCTAACATTGACGGTTGCTGCCATTACCGTTATACATGAGTAGCAAGTGACTTTTTAGTGCTCCCTGCTGTCGCGCCCTCCTCGGTGCAACCAAATCAAAGTCGCGGCTGGTGTTTGTTGGCCTCAAAATACATTTTTTTATACCTTTCATGAACATGAAATGGTATATTAATTTTGGTCCGATGTTTGTAACGTTGAGAAATATAGAAGATAGGCTCACCATTAAGTATACCGAATTGATCAGGGCGACGAACTGAGTTGATATAGCCATGTCCGTCTGTCCGTCCGTCTGTCTGTTTGAACGCAAACTAGTCCCTTAAATTTTGAGATATCTCAATGAAATTTGGCACAAGGATGTATTTTTATATTATATTAGACATTTGTCGGATCCGGTAGGATCGGACCACTATAACATATATCTCCCATACAACCGATCGTTCAGATAAGACGATTTTGGTCATTCCTGCCGCACTTTAGAAAGTATAAACGTGAAACTCGGTGATATATAGTTTAACATATCATAGGAGATTTTCTGAAAAAATCATTTTGATCGGAGCTATACATAGTATATATCCCATACAACCGATCGTTCAGATAGAGATTTTTGGTCATTTCTCCCTTAGTTTCCAATACAAAAACGTGAAACTTGGTGATATATATTCTAATATATCAGAGAAGATTTCCTGTAAAAATCACGATCGAAGCTATATATAATATATATCCCATACAATCGATCGTTCAGATAATGGGGTTTTTTGCCTTTTTTTTGTATTTGTCTTAAAATTGTTTAGGTATGTACATCTGTTCACTATATATTTCTTATCTTATACAGTGCATTATTTGGAGATTACGAATGGGATAAATTATTGTTCAGCCCCATTCATGAAAGGTATGAAGTCTTCGGCACAGCCGACACAGAAGACAGTCCCATCCTTACTTGTTTTTTTTTTGCAAATAAAGCTGCTCCACAGATTTACATAGAATTTGCATAAATTGAGCATTTCCCTTTAGATTTTGCCCTTGCTTTGCTTTCATTTTCATTTTTATTGAAAATTGTCTACACACATTATTTGATGCTTTCATTTTTTTTTTTCACAAATTGCCCTCCCATAGTGCAACAACAAGTGCGGCATGTTTGCTTTGTTGCATTAAAGTAGCTAAACACCGCCGCCATTGGCATAAACATATTTGCCCTAACTTAATGAATTTAAATCTTTTGTGTTAAATGAAAATAATGGGAATGAGAAAATGCGCAAGGGATTGAAGCACAACCCACTTGAGCCATTCAACTTCCATACGGTAGGGCCATTCTTTAACTTTGTTGTGATCTGAGTGGTGACACCGTTAGGGTGTTCCTCTGAAAGAAGCTTTTACTAGGTACCTTCTCTTACCTTCTTAAATTGTCTTCGCGCTCATTAGAAACAATTTGCCTTCGTATTATGTACAGTACTCATCAGCAGCGAATAGAAATTTTGCAGTAGAAACTTGTTTCCAATGACGTCAACTGAATCCTTCCTTTTTAACGATAACGATATTGCAAGAAAGAACTTCTACAATTTTGTAATTGATACTATACAAACCAATCCCTTAAATCGGAAACGTATGCTAATAAATAGGTGCTATGAAATCCAATATCACTGAACAAGGTCTGTTGAGCGAGCCTAAAAATATTCGCACAATTTGGGCATAGAAAAATAGAGCATAATGTACCAAATTTTGTATACAAATAGGAGAAAGAAAATAGCAATACTTAGAGACAAATTGCAAAGTGTTCAGCGGGCCGTTCAAATAGTTGAGTGCCTAGAGGCATCCGTCATAAGACAATTATGAATTGGAGTTCAAAACTCAGCACCCCTGAAGCTAGCTGATGAAGAAGTGAAATTTTAAAAACATGTCCTAGTAACCCTCGCCGTATGCAAATTTTGTAATTTTTCGCTAATGTCAATAACAATTTCTAAAAACGTTTTCAAAAAAGTTTAAAACATCCGAGAAGACTTACGAAAACTCAATACTTTTTATTTGGAGTTCTCTAAACCTACTATTATGGAGCGTATTTATAATATGACACGCATCCTGAGGCAGACCCTAATGAGGTGTCATATCTCACTGTGGAATCTAAATCCGAACATACGACTGAATAGGAGCAGTGACCTGAGTGTTAATATTATCACTGCTGATGGTGGGACTCACACACTTTCCAGTTTCCTAGATACTATATACAAAAACAGAGTTAAAACTACAATCCAAACAATTTTCAAAATAGAACGGGCAGACAAAGCATCGTCAAAAGCACCGATGTAAGAGATAGCAGTCACCAACTTCATGCCTTTGCATAATAAACTGTGCGCCTAGTAGTGGATGAACTCCTGCAAAGTCTGTCACAAAACGATATCAGGTGCCAAAATTATGCTGATAATATAGTAATTTTTGCAGAAGGTAAATACGAGAGCACGCTTTGTGGCATCATCCATAGAATTAAACAAATCAAAGAGATAGTGCGCCCGTATCTGGCTAAACATCAACCCATCATAGACGGTCATCATGGCACTGGAGCCGAAGTAAAGTACTTGGGGGTCACCTTCGATACCAAGCTCGTCCATAATGGTATGCAAACGTCTATAAGGCAAATCATAGGGCTGTAGCCTACGTGTCTTGAGATGGATGTATATCATGATAGTAAACCCCCTGTTAACTTATGGATCCTTAGCCTGGACATCAAGGCCCTGACAAAAGTTCAACGACTGGCGTGTGTATAAATCACGGCGTTCATACCTCACAACAGCGATAGAGGTCATCCTCGACCTAACTGCTAGGCTGTACATAGCGATAGAGCAGTCAGCCAAGTAGACCTTCCTGAATATAGCAAAGGAAAGATTATCTCATCCATAAATATGAAGGAACTCAAAGACAGGATCCCACTCTCTTACATCCCGAGTGATTATGTCATTAAGTACGTAGTCTTTCAGAAAAGATATACATTTGTATTGGGAGACAAGAAACCACAGAACGCAGCCAGACTACAGAGCATCCAACGCCTACAGAAGATCATATGGTACACGGATGGCTTGGAGCTGGAGTCTTTGGAGAATACCTCTGCGAGAATACCTGCGATACTTTCAGCGGAAGTATACGCCATAAGACAGTGCGCTGAGCTGAACCTTCAACGCGTATACTTCGACCCATTCGAAACCATCGCCATTTTCAGCGACGCTGCACTCATTGCAATTTCGGCGTTCGAAATAGAATCAGCACTAGTCTTGGAGCGCGTGAAAAAGCTAAGCCAACTAGGAAGGCACAATGTTGTACACGTGAAGGGATGATATTGAGCGGGCGGATAGTATAATGAGAGGCATTGAATGCACGGCCCGTTAACGCTACGTAAGCTCAAAAACTAAACAAGAGTCGAATGTATTCGCGCCTCAATGTTCCTATTTTTCTGATTTAAGTACTTACTCACGCAAGTTAATGCTTTCCTTCTTATCACAACCAAAACTTTTTAACTACCCTAATATTCGCATACAAATCTAAGCACACATGCTCCCATCTACATACAAAAGTTTGCATCTTTGTCTTGCCAACCATGATGGACCCCTTGTGGCATATGTAGCACGCGAGTTAATGTGTCAATTATGTACGCTAGGATTTCTTCCGCTATTCTTCAATGCTCTTCACAGCCATTACGTATTATTGCTTACCCTCTAAAGCCAAAGTGTAACTTATTCGCAAACCATACACCAAGGCAAATTTAAATTTGTTGCATGCCACATATGCCAAAGTTTGTCATATGGGGCTCAACGTGTTAAATGCCACATCAAATAAAAGTGGAACACACACTAGCAATTCAAATTATAGTACACATAGCGGGATGTGATAGTGTATGAAAATG
Source organism: Eurosta solidaginis (assembly GCF_040869045.1). Lineage (NCBI taxonomy): Eukaryota > Metazoa > Arthropoda > Insecta > Diptera > Tephritidae > Eurosta > Eurosta solidaginis. Next base: position 200,149,648 of record NC_090323.1, on the reverse strand, counting down.
AAAGAGTACACTACGTTGATTTATTTAAAAAGTTGTTGACACTTGTCAGCAACTCAGGAGAATATTCCAACAAAATTGCGAACAAAAGGGATAAAACCACAGTCGACGTTCGAAATTTCATATAAAATGTACAGCAAGGCTACGCCATCTCATTCACATTTGTCTGCGCTTCCACAGTCGAAAATTTTCCACCATCACAAATTAAACCAAAATATTCCTTCCGTTACTCACTTATGTATGTACACACATATTCCGCTCTATCCACCAGAAATAGTTTTCATCTGTCTTGTTTTGCGTTAAATTGTTATTGCACTCTTAACGCCCATCGATTTGTTCGCCATTTAATGTCCTGCCAAGTAAATCCCTGCGGTAGCGCTACACACACACGCACGCTCCCACTTCACACACACACCCTCCCACTTCACACCCACAGACCACTTACTAGCGAACTTTGATTATTTTCTGCCATTTAACAATTTAGTTTTGGTTTGAATTGTACGTTGATTTTTGGTTTCCTGTCTAGCGTCCCCCTGTCGTACGTCCCCTCCTCTTGTCGTTGTTTCTATAAATAAAAAATAAATGTAAGGCGCGATAACCTCCGAAGAGATCTAAGGCCGAGTTTCTCTTCCAATTTGCGTCGTGCTCCTCTTGATTTTCCCTACAAATTGGCCGGACGGGACCTACATGTTTTATGCTGACTCCGAACGGCATCTGCAAGGCAGATGAGTTTTCACTGTGAGCTTTTCATGGCAGAAATACACTCGGAGCGCTTGCCAGTCACTGCCGAGGGGCGACCCCGCTTAGAAAAATTTTCTTCTAATTGAAAAACCTTATTTCTAAAATTTTGATGTTGCTTTGCCCGGGAATTGAACCCAGGGCATACGGTGTGATAGGCGGAGCACGCTGCCATCACACCACGGTGTCGTTGTTTCTAGTCACGTTTAAAATGTAATCCTTTTAACCTCACGCATTTCACTTCCCTATTTTCTTTTTGCTTGCGGCGCTATCCTGTCGCGCGATTTGTTTTTCATTTAGTGATTTGTGAGTTAAAGGATTAAGCGAGTTCCAATGTCATCAATTTATTCTCCCTTTGTTACTTTTATGATTATCTGTGGTTTTTATTTGTTATCGGAAATAAAACTTTCCCTTCACCACTGAATTACACACTTGTTGGAACATGGACTGTAGTGCGTCAGCGATTAGTTCGAACTTGATGTGGTTTGTTTATTTACAACATCCTCATAATAATTGCGAATTTTGAGTTTTCGGCGAGTCTGACTAAAATTTAAATATCGGTCTAGGATACCTAAAACCATGCAAATGGCTATCAAAATCAGTTTATCTTAGTGTGGTCCAAATATATCTGGCTAACGAACTGACACGGCAAGAACTGGAACTGAAGAAGGGGTTGAAGGTAGATCAACACAACAGAGGCAACTTCACCAGGAACAATTACAACTGACGTCTTTAGATGAGCTACGTCGCCTTCTTTTCGGTGACAACCGATACCAACAAGTTATTCTTCAATTATCAGCTTACTACCGCTAGCGAATCCTTATCGTCGAGTCATCGACTTCTCATTCGTTTCTTATCGGCTTGTTATCGATTATTTGTTTGATTATAGTGTTTTGGCGACCTTTTTGTTTTTAATTTATTTTGTTTTTCCGGGCTTAGGTCCTGGGTGAATTGTGTATACTCCATACGGCTCCACGTCACACGGTGTAGACGTGTTAAAAATTCGCCCTGAAGACGGTCACCGTTGAATATATCCGTTGAAAAACAAAATTTGTGATTTTATTCACGCAGAACCTAAAGCCGGCAAAACAAAATAGATTATTTGTTGGATTTGTTATCGATTTAATATTGAGCTTTTCTAAGTATCTCTTTTATAGCAAACCGATGGTCGGCGATAACATTCCGATAACAAATTGCTAACACTTCCCCAAAATAAAGCTTTCAATTTTCAATGTCAAATCGATAATTTTAATACCAAAATTCGATAAATTTTCCACAAATTGATAATACGTCGCTAATAAACTGACAACACTCCATAACAAATCGGAAACTCGTCGCTAACAAATAAAATTTTGTTAACATATTGATAACTTTTCGATAAATATTGGATGTTTCTCAATATTTAAGAGATAAATATTCCAAATAATGCGATAACTTTTCGATAGCAAATCGATTAGTTTTTGATAACCAGTCGATAAATTTACAATCAATAATCGATAGCTCTTCAGTAGTAAATCTATACATTTTTTATAACTTATCAATGAATTTTCGATAGTCAATAACTTTTCGTAAACAAATCCATAGTTTTACGGCAACAAACAGATAACTCGTCGATGCAAAATCGGTAGTTAATTGTTCACATATGTTATCAATAGCAAGTTTATAACACTTTGATAACACATCGATAACTCGCCTATACTCGTCGATAACACAGCTAAAATAAACCGAAGGCTCGTCGATAGAAAAGGTATAACTCATTATTAACCGTAAGCACTTCGATAACAAATAGAGAAGATGCCGCCTGGTCTCGGTTCTAGATTCATTTTTGAGTCCTGATCTTTCCTTTCCTCTACCCGACCTTTCCTTCCTTAACTTGCTGTTTGATTTCGCTCATATTAACTCGGACGATTCCTAATCCTTGTATGTTGTTGTTAGTTGTTCGCTGGCAATTCCGCAAAGGTTTATTAAACATTATGGAACTATCTGATGTGTAGGTGTCTGCATCAAGATTGTTTCCGTATAGACAACGAAATGGGGTGGCTTTTATTGGTCTATTGAAGCTGCGTGTTTTGCTTTGCTTTGCTTTTTATAAAACAATTTTAAAGGTTCGAATATCTCGTCAGGCTTAGTGTTTGTTTGTTCGTTTATGATTCCACCGGATTATGTTTTATTGTTTGTATATTTTTATATATCCAACCAAGATCAGTTACCTGCCTCTTTAGCCTCCCATCTACTCCAAATGGAATTGTCTCGATTCCCAGCGAGGGTAAAGCACTTTGGAAGCTACCAAATGGATGAGTATGTATCTCATGTCTGAGAGTCTGCGAAAAAAATGGTTTGGACGTCGCGTCCTATTCAGGGTAACTTTTCGTTTTGTTGTATTTTGTTGTGCGTAGTTCTTATAAGATATATAATATAAGATATATGCAACGCAAAAATATCTTATGTGTTTCATGTTTACTTCATCAGTGTTAGTGTTTATTTGTTCGTTTATTATTCTGCCGGCTAATGTTTCTTGGTTGTATATTTCCATATTTTCAACCACGTTTGGTTGTGACACTCTTTGGCTCACTACTCGTGACGAAGTTGCTCAATTCTCATAGGGGAGTTATGAAATCGATGATTTCTCATAGTAAAACTACAACGGTTTCATTCCTATGAAGTGCTTTGATTTCGTAAGTCTCTAGATGTAGCGTAAGGGTATTGTCGAAAAGTCGAAAAAGCCCTTTTTAAAAAATTGTGCCTCAGTAACAATGTTATCATCTAAATCATCTAAAACTATCCTAACTCTCTTAAATCTTGGACTTGTTCTTGTTTCGATTACAACGGTCTCAATCGTTGTCCTTTTCCATTGTAACCGGTAATCGGCTTTTCATCAGAGGTGGTACAAGGTTGCTTTAGAAATATATTCACACTACTCCTGCATACCGTCGATTTAATTTGTGATCTCAGATGGAACGTGAGAGAGTCGAGTTGCGAAATTAAAAGCAGTCCTTTCGATGGAAGGTTTTCGACGTCTAGCTTTCCTTGTGTTTTTGTTTCTTGCTTTTGCCGCCCGGAGAGGTGCGTAAATTTTGGCTATACGAGTAGTTTTCAGTGATCCCAGTCGATGTCGCATGGACTGTGCATAGATCTTCAATACTGGAAGCATGCCGTCCGTCTAGCAAAACATCGAGCTGATTGCGTGTATTTCAATCGAGTGCATAGTGATGCAGCTTGATGTATATTTATATGCTTAAAACTGGTGTTGAATATGATCAAGTTTGGGTACCAGACCATCAGCCGTATCCTACTAGTAAAGGAACCATGGGGCCAAAGAACTTTCTTTGCCCACCCAAGCAAAACTACTTCAAAATGACCCACCCTTTACGTTGAATTATCACAATCATAAAAAGATTGATAAACACATCGAAATTTGGCAAAGGGTGACTGCCGGTCATTCATTCAAAAAACAATAAATAAAGGAAAAGTCCAGAGTATGCGACATATTAACAAAGTTCAATGTACGAATTAAATACAAGCAACTGAAAACGATTAAGTCTTCTTATCTATAATACGAACACACATCTCTGGAGATACTTAAACTCAATGGCAGAACATCATAAATATTTTGCTTGCTGTTATCGATTTTATTAAGCTATTCGTTATCTTCATATTAGAGACTAGCACGGAACCAAATAACCCCGATACCGACAATGAAATTTTAAAGTGCCGAAATCGATTCACTGGGCATAAAGGTTTTAACGATCAAACCCTTAATATTTGGAAGGCGGTTAGTTTTGCTTTAAACATTAAAAAAAATCTTTGTTTGAATCACCTTCCAGATAAAACCCATGCTTTCATTTTTTAAATTACTGCTGCAGTTCCCGATATCACACTCACATCGCTACTTCATATCTAAATATTAATAACTGTCTATATGAATTAGTATTTGGGTGCACGCAGTGAAATTTATCGCATTCCAGTTCACAACCAAAGAAAGGACACAAACAAAATATGCCAAGGGATGCATGTTACGATATTAGTGGGGAAGGAGTAAAATTATTATGAATTAGGGATGCGCACAGATATGCCACAGATGCCACCACAACAAACGGATCGACAATGAAACAGCAGACGTGGTGGCATCACGTGTCTCAGGAACCACTGCGTACAACAAAAAATAGACAAGGTAATATAAGGGAATGCCCTGATATTGATAACGGCATGTGCCACACACGTTCGATTATGCAACATTTTTGTGTGAGGGATTTTCACTAAGTCTGTGTGCAAAGGTATAAGTAGGATTGTATGTGGAGGAGAGCACAGCATGACGCTACACAATATGCAGCCAAAAATGTGCTCGCATTTTTAAAAAAGATAGGGTAAATGAGAAAATTCTCTTCAAATGAAATGAAAGTACGTTGGTCAAGATGAGGGTTGAAATACAAATATCACAGGGCAGGTTTGAATAACAACAAATATTCGTAGAAATTGTGAAAATAATGTTATGAATAACAATGGCATATGAAAACATAAAACCAACCACTAAAATATGACCAGCAAAGTCAAATTTTTTTATATTTACTATTCTGTTTACTCCCTGATATATGTTTTGGTCAAAAGCATATCTAAAATCCCTTCGGAAATTATCGCGGCTTACATTTTTTTTATGAACGTTTGATTGGCAAGCATTTAAGGTAAAACTTGGCAAGCACAAAATATCTATGAGTTATAGTAGATAGTTAAATGTCGGGGAAACTCCATGTGGAAGAGAGAGCGAAAAAACCTCAGCGGCACTGTATGCATGCAAGAGAATGCTAGCATGTACGTGGGGCCTATCACCCAAATTCTCTCATTGGGTATTTACGGCAATTGTCAAACCCATACTTTACTACGGGGTTCATGTTTGGTGGACAGCCACACAAAAAAGTACGTATACAAAAAAACCTTTGGAGGGTATGCAGAGTATGAATGATTAGCATAACTGGAGCCTTAAAAACTACCCCGACAGCAGCATTGCATGCCATTTTACACATCCCGCCTGCAGACCTAACGGCCAAACACATCGCTTTAACAACGGCAACAAGGCTTAAGGCTTCGGGGCAGCTTGAGTGCAGGCCTTATGGCCACAGTAGTATAGCGCCATCTAATATCGAGCACACGGAATATATGGTCCCTTGCCTGAGCTTCGAAAGAGATATTGGGGCCAAAATTGAGTAGGAGGGTTGGTGCAGAAATGGCAGAACATATTATACACGTGTACATGGATTTTTCCAAATTAATGGAAGGGTGGGGTCTCCTGTTTACTTGGTCGAACCAGAAACAAATAGAACCTACAGGCTACAAGATTACTGCAGCGTCTTTCAGTCAGAAATTACGCCGTGAAGAAAGCAGCAAAGATTCTGCAGGAAGCTTGCGTAAGTTGCAGTCTCGTCAATATATATATTGATAGTCAGGTGGCGATTAAGGCAATAATCTCACACAGTACTTCATCAAGAAGTGTTCTAGAACGTAAAGAAGCATTGGAATAATTTCGCCCAGGCCGGACCATACATCTGTACCGGGTTCGCGATCATAAAGGAGTAGAAGGTAACGAAAAGGCCGATGAGTCGGCAAAGGAGGGTACAACACTCGCTGAATCGACGAAAGAAGTCCTAACCCGGTTGGAAGAAATAAAAAGGAGAATGGAATTGCATATGATCCATCAAGCAGGAAAGGCGTGCAAAAGAGGGCGGAGCTGCAAGATTACTAAGAACATTTGCACAGCCTATTAAACTCACAAATTGGCTCATATCTCTGAAGAGAGAAGACTTAAGGCTCACTATGGGCATACTAACTGGACACTGCCTTCTGGCGTCACATGCTTATAAGTTAGGTCTGATCAGTAATAGCAGGTGTCGGAAGTGCGGGAAGACACGGTTGAGCACGTTCTGTGTTCGTGATGAGAAAGATATTACCTGCGCTCGCCAGGTCAAGGCTCTAGCTATAAGGGGAGACAGATTTGCCCCAGCCCCCATCCGGTTAGAACTCCTCATGGATCTAGGGGGTGGGAGGGCGGTATGACCTAGAAGGTCGTATGTGGTCATACCAAATCGTTCCCGAGATGGTCAGGCTTGGTACCGGAACGTACCGGATCTGCATCCGGAAAAGGGCCATCAACATCGATAACACTACCCAAGGCCTTCGTGGAGTCTCCTTATCGCTACAACAGCAGAAACAACAGATTTGCTAAATCTCGAGGCAACAATTAAGCTAGGTCGTAGAAAACTTCTAGTATTTGCCAAGAGGACGGAGTTATTCTATAACATAAGTCCTGGCACCTGATTGAGGTTCTTCTGTTCGGTCGTCAAACTGGTAACACTATGGACACATTCAGTCTATGTGAGGTCTTTATTGACCGAACAGTTTAGCCTTACTTGACCCCGTTATTAAGTTAAACAATTCCAAAATACGCCTATGTAAATCTGAAGCAGACGTATGCCATTTCTAGATTGGAATTGGAAAATTCGTCCTAGCATATCGCCTGTTTTGCTCTAAGCAAGTCAGGATCTTTAAATTTATAATTAGTAAAGATGAGCGCAACACCAGTATCTTATTCAGCTATCTCTTTCTCGTTGCGGTCATATTTGGTAAAATATAACGGGAGCGTGTCATTATTCTGTATTACAAAATTCTGGGTGAAAAAATTCTGTAAATTGCAAAAAAATTCTGCTTGAACAAAATTCTGCTTTTTTAAAATTCTGCATTTTAAAATTCTGCTTTTTAAAATTCTGCTTTCTAAAATTCTGCTTTTTCAAAACTCTGCATGTTTAATTCTGGAAGTCAAAATTCCGGAATCATGGCATGGCGTAGCCGGTGTTGGATGGGCTAAGGGTTATTTTTTTAAAGTGCGGCCGAAGGCCGCCTACGCAGAAGGACATCACCTTGGCGGTCGCCACGGTTATACCACACACCCGGACTTGGCATGGCGTAGCTCAGGGTTATTTTTTATATGCGCGGCTGAAGGCCGCCTATGCAGAAAGGTATTCTACGCAGAAATACTGTACATGCCGCACTTTTTCAAAATAATTACATGACCTCTTTAACGTTGTTAACATTATATTTTAATACAGAACTTTTTAATACAGAATTTTGTAATACAGAATTTTGAACCGTAGCGTTACAATAGTACGACCCCCACTGTAACCCTTTTTCTCCTACGCCTGAGACCCCCACTCTAACCCTTTTTCACCTACGCCTGAGAGTATACATACCTAGTACATTAACAGGTAGCCAACAGCAGCAGCTACATACCAATGCATGCGAATAGCATTTGGCGATAACAATAATATGCACACAGTACGCCAACTCACAGTAAATGGCAAACTGAAGTAACCAATTAGCTGTTCATTTCTCACTCGCATCATAGCAGAAGCAGTATAAAAGAGAATGAATTTGCTGTTGTCACTTCATTCCTCGCAGGTTAGTCAGAGGAAGTGGTTGCTTTATTAAGCACCCCAGTCACACCTCCTGACTAGGTGAGTTGAAGGGGTGCTGCCTTGGCACTGGTCACCCTTTGCTTGCGGGGACAACGGGTTGTCGCCTTTATGGTTTTCTCGCCCGTGTCCCAGCTAAGTAAGGGGGGGGGGGCTCGCCGCCTTAGGGCTACCCCGCCCCTTCCTCTCAGCTAAGGCTCCAGCCGACCCGGTTCTACAGCTGCGTAGCGTGGTGCCTTCGGGCCGCCTTATGACCATCCGGCCCGTTTCCCCTCCGGCCATAGACCGGTCCATCAGCTAAAGGGGCTACCGCTGTGTCGTAAGGTGCACTTCCCCTCATCCCACGGATCGGCCTACGGAGTTCCGGCTGGTACAACTCCGCGTCCAGCCCTGCCATCGTGCGGGCATGGAGGCGGTGGTGTTCAGCTAGCGGACCGGCACTAACCACAATTCTATTCATTCCTCGCAGGCCCCCCCCCGCCGCCACTGGGACAGCGTCATCACGGGAAGCCGCTACTGGTAACCCCCCCCGAAAAGGTAACCAAGTAGAACGTTTGCACCGCCACCTCGCCTTAGCCTCGCCACTGGTACGCGCTCTGTTGCCCTATTGTTGTCGTCGCTATCCTACGCCGTTGCGCCGCCGCTAAAACGACCGTAAGCCGCTCGCTATCCTACGCCATTGCGCCGCTGCAACGACGACCGTCAGCCGCCCGCTATCCTACCACCGTTGCGCCGCTGCTACGACGACCGTCAGTTGCCCGCTACCTTATCACCGGCCAGCCAGCTCGCTGGTGCCGTCACTGCGTCCATACCGCTACATCCATCCGTCCGTTAATACTGTCCGCCGTCCATCCCCGTGCTAATCCCGCCACTGCGCCCATACCACTGCACCAATCCGTCCGCTAATACTGTCCGCCGTCCAGCCGCCGTGCTACTCCCGCCACTGCGCCAATCCGTTCGCTAGTACTCTTCGCCGTCCGGCCGCCGCGCTGATCCCGCCGCTGCCTCCGGACCACCGTACCATCCCGCCCGCTGCTGCACCGCCGTTCAACCACCGTACCGACCCCTCCGCTATTACCACGACTGTTAGCCGCCGCTCGCCTCCCTCCCCTGCCATCTTTGTACGGAAAGCTGCTACCCTCACTACCCTTCAAGCCGTGTGTGTGTGTGTATTCGCCATTAACACATAACTACTGTGTTCTTATTAAATGGGGGTTTGTGGGACCTCTACTTGACCCTGGGTTGACTGAGTGCTACCTCAGCAATCGACAAAACCCACCTAATAATTTTGAAAGCAGAATTTTAAAAAAGCAGAATTTTAAAAAGCAGAATTTTGTTTTTAGAATTTTGTACATACAGAATTTCGACACCATCCCAATATAATCACTTAATGAGAGAAGTAGAAAAAATATCGTATCTAACCTATGAGTTCTAGCTTGAAAACGCTATCAACGGTTGTTTTCAATGCATTTGAGAATTAATGTTTGAAATTTGAGAATAATTTTAGTTCTCTAATGCATCTCAAGTTGTGATTTTTGACACAGGCATATGCTTATTATGATGGCCACTGAACGGCTTGAGTCGGAATTAAATCTTTTACAGTTAGAAGAAATCTCATAATCGAATTTTGTGCCGGCCGTTGGTACAATAGCTTGTAACCGAGTGTACAATAACTAGACTTCACCGTATCTCCACATTAAGTTCCAACACTATACCACAGCAAGCATAAATAATTCGCTGCATCATGTACTGACTCTTGGGACACCATCAGATATATGATACAATTCCACAACTAAAGGCTGCGTATAACGTTTTCTGAGCACCAGGATAACCTGCATCCCAATTAAAGGATGTGATTACAACATTTCTGTCACAAAGAATCAAAATATCCATTCGCATCTACGACATAAAATAACAGCTACTATCACTTATTCAATTATCAGCTGTGTCAAACATTTATTCATCAGGTATATCCGCACAGATGATGTATGTAATCGATTTTTTCTTTGACCTTCCGCAAAAGAATCAACAACAGAGCCTCCAAGAACGAAATTTATTGCCAACTTTCTTAGGAAGAGACCGCATTGTCCCGAAAACAACACTTTATTGTCAACTTCCCCAAAGAGAACTCCCTAGCATGAAGACACAAAACAAACCATGCGAGATGAAACCACAGCCCCCGCGATTCTCCCCCTAGGATGCCGATTGTTGGGTGACGTTATTTCTTGGAGGCAGTAGGACCAAACCATCCACCTTAAGGATTATGAGGCATATAACCCCGCAACCGCATCAGCATTGAGCGCTACTGGGACTGCTTTCCTATTTTTGCTAAATAATTTATAAATGGGGCAAATTACAATAGGAAAGTACAAACGTAAAATTACAAGTATCTTACAAAAAAAATTTACAAAAGGCAAAATATTAAAAAAAAAAGTTCTACGCACATCAGATTATACAAAAAAGAAAAGCAATTAGTAATTACTTACTTAAAAAACACACCCATCATTTTAGCTTTCTATGTAAATTAGAAGTATAAAAGTTAGGATAACATATTTAATTTCATTTGCATTTATTTGATCCGACAACTTTTAATGTTTGCGGATACTTTTTAAACACAGTTTGTAACGAGGAGTGGAACATTGGTTTTGCGAAGGGTAGAGGAATATGCATAAATTATCCATACTAAATAACATTTGAGGGTAAAGGAAAAAGACATAGGAGAGTGGTTTTGGATAAAGTAAAAGTGTATAAAATTAAAAATGCTAATTCTGATGGGTCTAAAATCAAATGTAATTTGAGCTTTTAAAGAAAGCAAACAGGGTGAATGTACGGATCTTTTTTTAGTGCTTAAAAGGATTGGTGGTAAAATTTTATTTTAGTAAATTAAGTGAAGCAGTTCAATATAGCAAAAGTAAAGGAAATTAAACGTAAGACCGTTGGTATATATTGAAAAAATTTAAGTTTTTTGTTTTGATTATTCGTTATTTTTCGATCCAAACTAACATTGAACTTTTGGACCGAAGAACAAAGAAAAATATGTTACAGATGACCCAACTTTTTTTATAGGAAATAAGCTGAAAAAACCAGAGGAACAGAGCGAATTAGCTTAATTCACTTCTTTATAGGGAGCTGATTCGAATCCCCATATACTTGCGTAACCTGGTTGGCAGCCGCACTTCGTGATAAAAGCCCAATGTTGGGCGCAAGTTCGAAGTTTCGAAAAGGATAATGGAAAGCAAACTAATAGTGAACTTTTAGGCTGAATAAAAGACAAAATCTTAACTTAAAAACCTTGCTTATTCTAAAACCAAATAATTTGCAACTGGCCTCCTAACCTTTTTTAATAGAAAATAATCTGAGAAAACCAGAGAAACAGAGCGACGTAGATTAATTCAGGAGAGGGAGAGGATCACAATTCTATCTGTAAAGAGATACATACGTAACCTTGTTACTGGTTTTACTTCGTTAGCAAAGCCCTATGTTGGGCGCAGGGAAGTAGATTTAAAAAGGATTATGTGAAGGAAAGTAATATTGAATTTTGGGAGTGGAGAAGAAAAATCTAAACCTAAAAAATTGGTTCCTCTAAATCAAAGAATGTTGCAGCTGTTTAAGTTTTTTTTTTGTTATTTCAAACAAGTAGAGAAAGTCAAAGGAATGGTGAGATGTAGGTTTATTCACGGCTTAATAGCGCGCCGATCAGAATGCAGTTTATAAAGAGACCGATATACAAACGTAAACTGGTTCGTAGACGCCTTCAGTGATCAAAACCCAGTATTGGGCGCAGGCTAAAAAGGATTTAGCCAGCAGCAAAATGGAATTTTATACGAAAAACTATAGCAATATTTCAATATATATGAGAAAGTAAATCTTCTGAATCAAATTATCGGTATCACAACCTCTTGTACTTGAGATATTATTTTTGGAACGTTAGATAAATAGCTCCAGAAAACTGCTGCAAAAATACAGAAGTAATAGAGTCGAGAATGATAACAAAACTGTTATATATTAAATGTACATTACATTCTCATTAGAGAAGTATATAGTTTGGAGAATCAGCATATTTCTAAATTTGTTAAGTAGGGCTCGTTTTGTTTGAGAGCGCAATGTTTCTCCAGACATACTCCAACATCAAAGATCATAGAACGGTGTCGGTTACCTAATCTTCCTCTTATCCATATCCTCCATTAGAGTTTGTTGCAAAGTTGTTCTCTCGATGCTTATAAGTGCAGAGTTTTGGGTATGAGTTGGAGTAAAGCCCAAACGTTGGCGCCATTTTATGTTTTTATGTATACTCGTATGCTACAGAAATTTAGCGTATAAAGCAGGATAAAGGCAACATCGTGAAAGGGGTTGCATATGCAAGAATAGAGCAATTATTCAATAAACCAGACAGTGTAAAAGGCATCAGCAGTAGAGGCACGACAATCAGTTTGATTTAAGACGCTATCTGGCGAGCAATAGAAGTGCTATTTTGAAAGTAGTCTAATAAAGGCCATTTTGCATTATGGAATAGTGGAGATATTTATTCAACAGTTTAGTGATTCGAACGTTAGTAGAGGGTGTAAAATAAGCGAAGTTTCCCTAAATTCGTTACAGTATCATAAGATTTTCTTTGGAGACCAATAAGTGCAGAAAGGTTGAAAGGACACTTTGGTGACTACACTTTTACCTTACAATGCTATCTGGAGCGTAATTGGGACAAAGTCAAACGCTGGGCGCCATTTTTTTTTTATATGTACATATTTGTGCAAAGATACAAAAGCGTTTCGAAAAGGGTTCAGCCAACAGGGAAAGAGATTGCATATGAGAGAATATGGCATTTTTTTAAAAGAAATGTCAAAATATAAATTTTTTGATAAAAACATCAACATCATAAAATTTTCCTTTGATATCAATAAATGAGTACTGAATTTTGAGCTGAAATTTGTTCTAAAAGAAGTCAGTTTTCTAAGCGGCTTTCCCTGGCCACTCTATGGTTAGAGCATAATTGTAAAAAAAACTCAACGTTGGGTGCCCTTTTTATTCCTCGTGTAAATTTTGAAACGCACAAGGCAGAAAGGCATATGAAACTAAGGACGATAGCAATATTTCATTAAATATTAGAAAATAATTTGTTTTAATAACAACTGAACTGCTTTGCCTGGCCAAGCTTGGGCGCCCTTTTTTACTTGGTATTTACATATACAAAGTTACAGAAGTTCAGCATTTTGAAAAGTATTGGGCTGGTATAAGTAGGACTATCGGAACATTTCAACAAATATAAGAATGCATATTATTTTAGTAAAAATATCAGTACTGTGAGACATTCCTCAGCTACCAATAAGAGCAAAACTTCAGGTTTTACTGTCTTTTATGCTTAAAATTTGTTTAATACAAATTTAAAATTTTAGAGCAGCTACCCTTAATGACCTGATTGGAGCTCAATCAGAGAAAAGCCCTATGTTGGACACTATTTTGACCTCTTAAGAAAAATTACAAAGGTGTATAAAAGTTACGTGTTTTGAAATTTTATAAAATTACAGATAACAGGGACAAACGGATTACCTGATTCCGTACCTGAACATCGAAGGGGCTCTTATAGCCACAATTCCGGACGAGGCGATACACGATATACCGATGGTTCCAAAGAAGTGAAAAGAGTAGGGTCGGCACTCTACTGTGCTGATCCAGAAATGAACATATCCTACAAGCTGCCAGATCACTATAGCGTTTTTCTGGCGAAAGTAGTGGCCGTAAGCCCAAATCAATAGAAACACTGGAAGAAAATCGCTTAGACTGCAGCCATGTCAACGTTTATATCGGCAACCAAGCAGCAATTAAGGCAATAATCTCGCATATCACAACACCTTCAAGTGAGTGTAAGGTTTCCCTGAATCGGAATAAGGAGAAGCAGACATCTATATTGGGTTCTAGGGCATAAGGGACATCTAAAAAGGGGATGAGATAGCTAAAGAGATCCCTCGAAGCTTGCTCAATTAAGTTGGGCAAGATTAAGAGAAGGCGAGCGTTGCACATGAGCAACCAAGCGGGAAAAGCGTGGATCCAAGCGCGGGGCTGTAAAGTTTGAAATACCATATTTAAGTCTTACAACCTTAGACTAACACAATTACTCTTATCAATAAAAGGATAGGACTGTAGACTTAAGATGAGTATTCTTACTGGACATTGCCTTCTGGCGTCAAATGCCTTTAAATAAAGCTTGGTCAGTAATATCAGATTTAGGAGATGAGGGTAGGAGGAGGAAACAACGGAGCATGTTTTGTGCTCGTGTTCTGCGCTTTTCAGTAATAGACGCCATCTACTAAGAGCGATACAGCTAAAGGATCTAGGAGCAGCAAAAGTCATAGATCCTAAAAAGCTTCTAGTATTTGTCAAGAAGATGGAGTTATTTTATAACAAAGGTCCTATCGAGTGATAGGGTTTTTTCGTTTGGTCGTTGAGCGGACCGGCCAGTGCAACCTTATCTACCTTGGTACGCTACAAAAACTTCCTAATTTTCGACATATTTTTTTATTGATTATATTTTTCATTTAAAAAATTAAGTTGTTCAATGAAAGCTTTCGAAGTCCGCACGAAAACCTTATATCAAATATTATTGCTGACCATAAAAAAAACATAAAAAAGTCACGAAAATTACGTAATCGCAATCGGTATTTTTGAAGAAGTAAATAATACTATTAAAGGAAGTTTAAAAGTAAAGGTCGATGAAAAGAATAATCAGGCCTGTTCTGAATTCCGACTCGGAATGAAAAGTAAAACGACATTGATTTCGACTCGGTTTCTATTTGGTGTTCTCAATTCCGATTGTAAAAAATCGATTCGAAGTCGATTTCGAATCGTTTTCATTCCGATTCGGTAACCAGTTTAATCAGCTGTTTTTGTTTATGTGTTTTGGTTTAAGTATCATAAAATTTTATTTTAATTGAAAAATGCCTGCAGATATGGTTTTTGATGCGCAGACGCAAGAATACGTGCTATTGTGCGTGCGAATGGTAAAAATGCGCTGGATCGGAATTCAGAACAGGTCGACTTCATTTCGATCAGCATCGATTTGTTTGCCTAATAGATTTCTTTATAGAAGTTTTTAAAGAAAGATTTATTATGCCAATTTAACTAAACTTTAAACAAAAAATACACACAACTCTTCCAAATAAAATGAAGAATTTAAAAAAAATTATTTGAAAGACAAATATCGCAACATTTGTGTATAATCTGCCAATTAATTTTCATTCCGACTGCTCAGAGGCAATACTTTTCAAACCGATAATTTTTAATCGGAATCGAAATTGAGAACACCAATCCATTTCGATTCCGTAA
Source organism: Eurosta solidaginis (assembly GCF_040869045.1). Lineage (NCBI taxonomy): Eukaryota > Metazoa > Arthropoda > Insecta > Diptera > Tephritidae > Eurosta > Eurosta solidaginis. The sequence goes on along the minus strand of NC_090323.1, from coordinate 200,134,139 downwards.
AAATTGATCGGAATCGGAATCCAGAACAGGCCTGAATAACTCAAAAAGGAACACAAATACTATTTACTACATTTGGGCTTCCTACGTACTACAAAAATAAGTATACATAGATAGGTACAATAAAAATACAAAGTCATCAATCAACTACTTTACTTTGGCCATTTTTGGTCGATTAGTTTCTTTGTTGTTGCCATTTCACTTGTATGCTGTGTAAGACTTTGAATTGAAGTATCTGCCCAAACTTGGTTGAGTTGTTTATATAGCTAATTAGTGAAATCAAAAAATTTGGCAAAGAAATACAAATAAAAAAAAAAACAATATCGTTGAAAAAAGAATAAAAATAAACCACACCAAACCACATGATAATAAATTCAGCTGCTGGTAGTTTGGATCACGCATATGATTTGCGGTGACATGCAAACACGCTATTCATGTGGGAAATACTGATATTTATCATGCAAACTTTTGGAATGCTCAATGGTTTTATGAAACTTGCAATGAAGCAAGTGACTCACGCAATGCAAAACTAGAGCGAGCAGCATTGTTATTTTATGCTGGCGCCTGCTTTTTGAGACACCTGTAGGTAGCACTTAGGGGTTGATAAAAAAGCTTGAAAAACATTCATTAACATTTGTTGAATTTTTTTTATCTGACTCATTATAGAATGGGCTTGTAGAATAGCTGGATATGTGAAATAGCTGTGAGCCTCCTAGGAAAGCATTTATCGGAGGAGCCACTATGGCTTGGAATGGGCTTTAGTTGAGGAATTTCAAGATTATATTTCAAATCTAAACTGTTGCATTATTGAGGTTTCGATGTTAAATATGATGTCTAAATATAAAAATTCAAGTGGTAGAGTTGATATATCTACGATATAAAAGTCTCATATCAAATATCAACAGAAATCAGCTGTTCTCTCAATCAAACATCTATAAACTTGCATGCGCTTGCGCTGCTATCTGGCGAATGTTAGAAACTGCCGGTAATGTAGTGTTAGCTCTAATCAAATATTCACAATAGTGTCTTAGTAAAAATAGATTTATTTGTGGGTTCACATACGTTTATTTTTAACAAATGATTTTAATAAAATATAGCTAAACAAAAGCACTACGACTAATAATGCCCGAAGCTCGCTAATAGCACGAATCTTCATTTTTACAACCAACACTTTTTTATAGAATTGAAATCCAAATAAGAGCGAAAGAGGGATCTGTACATAAAACAGCAATTAGAAATGATATATAAGATTTTTCACCGAAAACTAAAGATATCGATTTTTATCGACGAGTTATAAAAGTAATGCATTTGCTATCGGTTTGTTACCAACAACCCATTAACTATGGATTTATCGGTTTGTTGCAGCCACCGTAGTGCGATGGTAGCATGCGCCGCCTACCACACCGAAGATCCTGGGTTCACGCGCCGGGCAAAACAACATCAAAATTTTACAAACCAAGTTTTTCAATTAGAAGAAAGTTTTTCTTAGCGGAGTCGCCCCCGGCAGTGATTTGGCATGCACTCCGAGTGTATTTCTGCCATGAAAAGCTTCACAGTGAAAACTCATCTAGCTTGCAGATGCCGTCCGGAGTCGGCATAAAACACGTAGGCCCCGCCCACCACTTTGTAAGAAAAATATAAAGGAGAACGACGCAGATCTTCGGAGACTACCGCGTCTTACATTTCCTTATTTATCGGTTTTTTATAGCAAATTTATCCATTTGGAGAAAGAAATTTATCGAAATCTATCAATTTATCATCAAAAGGTTATCCATATGTTGTACAAAAATCAATGACTTGTTGCCAATTTATTATCGTCTTGTTATCGATTTTCCATCGATTACACATCGGTTTTTTCAGAAACAGTTACCGATAAAACCTCAATATAAAATCAGTGTCACAACATCGATAAGCGGCGGCCGTAGTGTGATGGTAGCGCGCTCCGCCTGACACAAAATGAAGTGATTTGGCAAACGCTCGGAGTGTATTTCTGCCATGAAAAACTTCTCAGTGAAAGTTCAGAGGAGGCATAAAACATTTTGATTCCATCCCACTAATTTGTAGGGAAAATTAAAAGGAGACAACGCGAATTGGACAAGAAGCTCGGTTTACATCTTCTCGGAAGCAAAACGCTACAAGTATTTAAGTTTTTTGTTTTTTTTTTTTTCATTACGTCGGTAAATATCCGATAAGAAGCGAATGAGATGCCAATGAATCGGCGTTTCCAAGCGAATTCCAAACCGATAAATCAAGGATAATTTCGCCAATAATAAAACAATAACTGGTCTTTACTGTTTTAACCGATGGAAACCTCTGAAGCTCGTCTCAAATAGTTAGCTTTAAATTATTTGTTTCATGCAAGTTACCACTTTTTTAGTTCAACCCTACGAGCTCTAATTAGGTTAGGTTGAAATGACCGGTCAATAAAGACCTCTCATAGACTGAATTTATCCTTAGTGTTACCAGAATTTGTTTGACAACCAAACGGAAAACCTCCAACTAGGTACCAGGACTTACGTTATACCACAACTCCGTTCTTTTGGCGCATATTGAAAGTTTTTTAAGACTTGTCTTAATAGCTGCGAGGAGATCTTGCAACTATGCAGCCCCATGTGGCTGAAGCCTAACACAGAAATTCCAAAATGGTCCACAATAAACGTGAAAACAGCCTGGAAACAAGCCCAAGCTAATCCCTTACGAGATCGTAAAATGGTCTCGAAGTATTACAGAAGTTATTTCGAAGGTATTTCGAACTTTTTCTGAAATAAACCCAGATTGATTCCAGAATGGTCTGGAACTGTTTCCTTACTTCCGCAGTAAAGATACGTACCAATAACAAAATAAAACAGTACTGAAGGAAAACATTTCGTATCTCGTTCTTTACCTTTTACAAAAGTGTGAGTTCAAGGATATTTCGCAGTATTTAAGTATTATCGATATTCTCTCATACACAAAGCCGTATTTCCTACGTAAAGTAATATAGATAAGGTCATTGCAAAAATATTTTAATCTTATCCCCAAAAGACAAGGAAATCATTCCCAAAATGTCTATGGCTTAGCCCCTTATAAGACAAGATAATCAGCTGATTTCGAATAAATCTTAAAACAATGCCGAAATGTTTCTAAAATTGGCACGAAACGATCATAAACTAATTCACTTATATAACATAATTAATCCAGCAATGGTGTCAGAAATATCCTGGAAAATGTATGAGGACAACGGGAAGTGCTTGTTGTCAACCAAGAAAGGGTCGGTGCATTCGTGACTTGGCAACCACGTTACTGTTGACGTTGTAAAATCTAGACTGTGAAGAACTTGGTCTCAAAATTAAAAAATAAGTTTTTTCTACAGGGTACTCAAAACTATATTTACACCTGTACGATTCTAAATACAATGTACGCTAATGAAGTAAAAAAAAGTTTGTCCTTATCCAAGCTTAACATTGTACACACATTTACGTAATCACGTTGAATTGTTGTGACCGACTAAATAATGGCCTATTAGCCGTGAGACACAAAAGCAACAAAACTAGAAATGTAAATGAAAGAATTTACCTAACTACAAAATAAAAAAAGGTTTAGTTGCAAGGTGAGGTCGTTGTTGCGTTTAATTATTTTAATTCTTCTCTTAAGTATTTTGTCATGTCGCCGCACTTAAGGTAAGTTAACCAAGCTGGCTAAACTATTAATCAATAAACAAATTTCCCATGACAAACTCATTCGTAGGCAGCTAGAAGCCAAATAAATGAGTGACAGAAAAAAGCGCGCGAATGAAAAGTGGTGAAGGGTAGGGCTTAGGCTAATATAACTTGCGCTCTAAATTAACAAAAAAAAAATAACAATTATACGAACAGCGGTTAAACCTAGCCCAACCAAGCAAAAAGTCGGACCATACATCTATACTGAATTTCCTGTCATAAGGGAATAGAAGGTAACGAAAAGGTTGATAAGTAGGCAAAGAAGGGGTAGCACCCAATGAATCGACGGTAGACGCACTGCTACAACAACAACAATGGTAGATGCCCCAATCCGTATGGGCGGAATCGAAGAAGACAGTTATTACAAATTATCCATCAAGCAGGGAAAGCGTGAACAGAAGCGCGGGGCTGCAATATTTCTAATATCATGTGCGAATCCTACGATATTAGACTCACAAAGTGGCTCATATCTCCAAAAGGAGAAGACTTAGGGCTCACAATGGGCATACTAACTACCTCTTGGCGTTACACTAAAAAACGAATGTTTCTAAGTTAACAAGAGCTCGTCTAGAGGTTAAAGTTCAACCACAATAGGGTAAATTTTACCAAAAACAAATAACTTAGAGCTTTATGAGAAGAGCTTCTTCTCGCTGAAACTCGGTACAGACAAGTTATTTTTTATTACAGGCTTTTTATCGATAGTAAATTAATATCAACGTGTTATCGGTTTTTATCGGCTTCTTATCGCCAGATCATCGGCTTCTTATAGGTCTCTTATAAATAAAATAAATGTAAGGCGCGATAACCTCCGAAGAGAATTTGGGCCGAGTTTATCTTCTCTTCCAATTTGCGTCGTGCTCCTTTTTTAATTTTCCTACAAATTGGCGGAACGGGACTATATATATAGGTCTCTTATCGGCCTGTTATTGAATAGTGTTATCGATTTTACAGTGAAGTTTTATCGGTACTTATTTCATAGCTATCCGAATTGTCATTAACAAATCGATAACACACAAGCTAGAATTCGATATATTTGCTATACAAAATCGACAATTTCTTTATAACAAATCGATGACTTTTCTATAATTTTTTGATATCAAATTAATAAATTTTCCATACATATATAACGCGCCGACAACAAATAGTCAGTTTTCCGATAGCAATTCGATACATTTTCGATAAGATATCGTTAACTTCTTTATGACGTTTTGAAAAATTTTCGACAACTTTTTGGGAATAAATCGATAAGTTTTCGATAGCAAATTTTTAATGTAGTTTTGAGAAATAATTGTTAATCCTTGAATAATAACTCTACAATTTTCCGATAACTTATCGATAACAAATCCAAAACATTCTTTATAACAAACCAATAACTTTTCTATGGCAAATCGATAACTTTTCGATAACAAATCGACAAACTTTTTTACCACATATCCACAATTTTCTGATAATCGATAACTTTCCGATAATAAATTGACAACTACTAAATACTAAATCAATAACTTTTCGAGAAATAATCGATAAACTTTCGATAATGAATTGATAACTACTAGATAATTAGTCAATCACTTTTTGATACCGAATAAGGTATTAGTTAAAATAAATATCGATAAGTTTTCAATAAAGAATCGATGACACTTTGATAAGCAATTGATAACTTGCCGACAACAAATTGGTAACACTACGACAACAAGTCGATAACTTTAATACACCATAACTTTTCAAAAAATAATCGACAATTTTTCGATAAAAAATTGATCCCTTTTCGATAAAAAAAAACCGCTAGCTGGGAACGAGTATTAAGTTATGATTTAAAGAACCACTCTGATTTTTTCTCATACAAAACTCTAACAAACTTCTCAACCATCAACATAAAATAGACCTCACTAGAACAAATTATTTAACTTTCTGAACTTATTAAAAGCTTGTTACTTTATAATATTAGGCCACTAACATTGTGACACTCCTGCGTGTTTGATATGTAAATACGCAAATAACTATCATATGTATGTATGTACGGGTGCAAAAACTCGATGATTTCATCCCCAAAGAATACACCTACACATTTGGCCCTAATTTACTTTTAGCTGCACGCTAGCTTCATACCATGTCATATGCAAACTAATCAAGTGAAAGGTGAGTTATATCTAGGTGAAGGCGCAGCATTTGTTGTTATTGTGTGTAAGTATGCCAACGTATTTTGTATTAAAAATTTATAAACAAATTTTTGTTACATGAAAGTGAAAACAATAAAGAGATGAAAAAAAAAAATTTTTAAGGACTACCTTTATATAAATGGACCAATAAATAGAGGGCAATTTTTCCTTTAATACAGACATAAAAAACTTTAACAATAGCTTTTGTAAAAGAATTTTGGGATCTAAAACTATAAAGGTGGAGCGCAATCTTTCAATTTAAGGCAAACCATATAGTTGGGATTAACTAATTGATTATTTGAAATTTAAACACGCACTCTACCTTTATAATTTTAAATCCCAAAACTCTTTTACAAGAGCTATTGTTAAAGTTTTTTAGTCAAAATTCAACAAGATTATGTCTGTATTAAAGGAAATTTGCCTTCTATTTATTGGTCCATTTATATAAAGGAAGTCCTTAAAATTTTTTTATCATCTTTTTATTTTCAATTTTTTAGTACTGCCTAAAAAATGGCATTTGGAATTTTGGGTTCTGACTCACGGCCCAAGTTTCCAGTCTCTAGCTCACCGGGAAGTTACTTAAAAATCGATTGCAAGATTCCCCTCGTTTTTCAAGGATTTGCAGTTATCTTGAAGTTGTATTGTCACTAGTCCCCTAACTAAGTGCCAAGTTTCAAGTCTCTAGGTAACCGGGAAGTTAGTTAAAAATGGATTGAAAGATTCCCAAATCAAAACTAATTATCTTAATATCTCGATCCATGCGCCACCTAGCGACATTTTTTTGATCAAATATTGCACTGCCACCCGGTTCTGACTCACGGCCTATGTTTCCAGTCTCTAGCTCACCGGGAAGTTACTTAAAAATCGATCGCAAGCTTCCCCCCGGTTTTAAAGGATTTGCAGTGATCTTGACTAGCGCGTCACCTAGCGGAACTTTGTTTTCTATAAATTGTATTGTTACCAGGCCTCTAACTTAGTGCCAAGTTTCAAGTCTCTAGGTAACCGGGAAGTTAGTTAAATATGGATTGAAAGATTCCCAAATTAAAATTGGTTTTCTTACCATCTCGATCCGAGTGCGCCATCTAGCGAATTTTTTTTTGATCAAATATTGCATTGTCACTGGGTTCTGACCCACGGCCCAAGCTCCAAGTGTCTAGCTCACCGGCAAGTTACTCAAAAATCGATCACAAAATTCCCCTCGTTTTTCAGGGATTTGGAGTTATCTCAATTAGCACGCCATCTAGCGGAACTTTGTTTTCAATAAATTTTATTGTCACCAAGCCTCGAACTGTGTGCCAAGTTTGAAGTCTCTAGGTCACCGGGAAGTTAGATGATAATGGATTGAAAGATTCCCAAGCGAGTTTTTACCTAGCGAATTTTTTTTTGATAAAATATTGCATTGTCACCGGTTTCTGACTCACGGCTCAGGTTTCATATTTCCAGCTCACCGGGAAGTTACTAAAAAAGATTCCCCTCGTTTTTCAAGGATTTATAGTTATCTCACTTAGCGCGCCACCTAGCGGAATTTTGTTTTCTGTAAATTGTATTGCCACCAAGCGTCGAACTGTGCGCCAAATTTCAAGTCTCTAGGTCACCGGGAAGTTAGTTAAAAATGGATTTAAAGATTCCTAAATCAAAAAAATTTTCTTAATATCTCGATCCGTGCGCCACCTAGCGAAATTTTTTTGATCAAATGTTGCATTGTCACCGGGTTCTGACTCACGGCCCAAGTTTCAGATCTCTAGCTCACCGGGAAGTTACTTAAAAATCGATCGCGAAATTCCCTGCGTTTTTTCAGGGATTTTAAGAGATTTTCGTTTATCTCGATTCGTCTGCCACCTGCGGTATTTTGTTTTCCACGAATTGTAGTGCCATCGACTCGCAAACTATGTGATAAGTTTCAAGTCTCTGGATCACCGAGAAGTTAGTTAAAAGTCGATCGCAAAATTTCCATTTTAAAATTAATTTTCTGTATATCTCGATCCGTGCGCCACCTAACGGATTTTTTTTCACTTGTATTGTAATGTCTCCCAGATCTGAACTATGTTCTAAGTATCAAGTGTCTACCTCAACCGGAAGTTACCGAAAAAGACTTTCCGTGGGTCAAAAATTCGTATGGAAATGAGGGGACAAACATGAAAGCGACTTAATATAAAGATATAATAAAAATGGTTTATCGTAGCTTTTTGCTATGCTAAAGAATAATGAGTGTCCAGTTAGGGTGTATTAAATGGAATATGTCATGGTAAAAAGTTTTCTGAATATGACGTAAAAGTTTGGTTTTAGTTAAATATATGAATATGACAGTGGTTATATGATAATGTTTTTTTTTTTTTTTGTTTTTGGCGTTCGACTTCCTTTTCTCTTCATCTTGGCCAGCTTAAGTTGTTCATCAAAAAAGCACATATGTGAAAGGCCAAAAAAGTATTTCCTAAACTTTCTGGAGCACCGTCTACATGTAGTCAAGTTCGCATTGCGATACTCAAAAAGCCAGCTGATGAAAATTTGGTACTTCGGAAAATGCTTCAACCACAATCACCGTGTGTAAGTTTGTAATTTTCTCTAATATCAATTTAAAAAAAATTCAATGAAAAATCTTGACAAAGCCGAAGAACAGCACCAGACTTAAAACAGTCTGTTGAAAAAATAAACAGTTCTAGAAAATAATATGATCTCTAACCTCTAGAAATATTGTTGTTTTTGCGTATCTTGTATTTGAATTCAAAACTTACCTGAAAGAAAAAGAAAAGCAGGATTAGTAACTAAAAAAAGTTTTATGTTTTAAATGTAATATCACTCGGAATAGAAAATATGCATACAAATTAATTAAGCTCTATAATGACGTTAAAACACAACAGAGAGAAATTTGCCAGAAACCAATAATTTTGGGCATTTTGAGAAAAGCTTCAGTGGCTATCTTAAGCCTCGTTTTCATTATGGCATATATGTAGTCAAATGTTGCCAAAATAATGAAAACGGGCTGCCAAATAGTGTCAGTTGCGTTTGCAGTCAGGTTTGACAGCTCACTGTCACACAAAATGGCATACAAGTGAAAACGACCAAATTTCAGTTTGTCAGCGCAGTCATTAAACGAGCAATTCTTGTTTGTTTGTATAGCCGAAACGGCTCAACCGATTTAAATGAAATTTGACACAGAGATAATGTATCACCTTCTAAGACTTTCTACTTAGGTGTTGCCACTCAGAATGTTTCACGAGGTTGCCACCTATTCGAAATTTAAAAAAAAATTGCATGGCATATACCGATATAGGTATCAAACGAAAGGTATTTCACTCCGCATTACAATAGGGACATTTTTGAGTAGGGTTGCCATTTAGGGTTGCCACCTATTCGAAATTAAAAAAATTGCATAAGATATGCCGATATGGGTATCAAACGAAAGGTATTTCACTCCGCACTACAATAGGGGCATTTTTGAGTAGCGTTGCCATTTAGGGTTGCCACCTATTCGAAATTTAAAAAAATTGCATGAGATATGCCGATATGGGTATCAAACGAAAGGTATTTCACTCCGCATTACATTAGGGACATCTTTGAGTAGGGTTGCCGTTTGAGGTTGGAGTAGTTGGAGGACGTAATGGATGAGTCAGCTTCAAATTCTGCAATTTTCGTTCACCCAGTCGATAGTACCACTGAAAAAAGGAAGCGGGTTAAAAAACTGACTGAAAAATGGACAGCCGAGCAAACGGAGAGGTATTGCAGGAAGTATTGATATTGAATTTTCTTTCGCCTCAATACAGGGACCGGAATTTGAGGGAGGCTCAATGGCAAGATGTGGCGGATATTTTAAAGATGTCGCGATTTGAGGTATCTGCCAAGTGGAAAAGCCTGCGTTTCTCTTTCCGCGTGAGTTCTTTTTGTTCTTTATAAATATACTAGCCTTTACCCGCGGCCCCGTCCGCAAGAAGAAAATGAAATATATGGGCTATTCACGTTAGCCTGCTCATCAAGTTATCTGTTTAAACATTTTTTTCTGTCTAATGCACTTTATTTTTGTAATTGAGTAAAAAAAAGATCTATATGAGCTGATAACCTGATAGGATCCAACAAATGATCCCGAATTTATCCAGAAAAAGCCACGAATTGACCCCGACGATATCGCGGACGGATCCCGAAAACCATCCAGAAATGCCCCGGAAGGGTCTCCAAAAGTTCCCGGAATAGTCCTAAAAAACCCGAAATGCCAACGACACGATTCTAGACTTATCCAGAGAACCACACACGGACGGATACCCAAAACCATCTAGAAATGATGCCTGAAGGTACCCTAAATGATCCCGTATTAGTCGCGAAAAAGTCCCAAAATCATCCCGACGGGATCCCAGACGGATACCCAAAACCATCTAGAAATATTGCCGGAAGGTACTCCAAATGATCCCGAAAAAGTCCATAAATGACCCTGATGGGATCCCGGACGGATCCCTAAAACCGTCCAGAAATGATGCCGAAAGGGTCCCCAAATGATCCCGTATTAGTCTCGAAAAAGTCCCGAAACGACCCCGACGGGATCCCGGACGGATACCCAAAACCATCTAGAAATGATGACGGAAGGTACCCCAAATGATCCCGAAAAAGTCCCGCAATGACCCTGATGTGATCCCGGACGGATCCCTAAAACCCTCCAGAAATGATGCCGAAAGGGTCCCCAAATGATCCCGTATTAGTCTCGAAAAAGTCCCGAAATGACCACGACGGGATCACGAACGGATACCCAAAACCATCTAGAAATGATGCCGGAAGGTACCCTAAATGATCCCGTATTAGTCGCGAAAAAGTCCCGAAATGACCCCGATGGGATCCCGGACGGAACCCGAAAAGCAACCAGAAATGATGCCGGTAGGTACCCCAAATTATCCCGAAATAGTCCCAAAATGACCCCATCGCTGTCAAAAATATTTACTTAACGTTTGACGTCAGTGGTGAAAACTGGATGTCAATCGACTGACACCACAATTTGATGACAGTATTTGGCACACACTGGTATACCGACTTCATGCCAGTTTTTAATATGTAATGAAACACACATTTGACACCAAATCGCCATGGTGACAGTTGTGTCAGTATTTGATGTCAGTGATTTGGACATAGTGAAAACAAAGCATAATAGTTTGTTATCCCCTTGCTATCGCCGAGTTATCCGCCACTTCTTGGTTTCTTATCGACTAATTATCGACGGGTTACAGATGTGTAATCGAGTTTATTTTGAACTTTTTTCGTTGTCTATGTATTTGATTAAATATTGACGAGTCGTCGACAGCAAATCGATAGCACGCCGATAATATATTGGTAAAATTTCGATGACAAATCGATAACTTTTCGATAAAAAATCGATAAATTTATAAATTATAAGCTCATCGAAAACTTTACGATAAAAAAAACGTAAGGCTCGATGGGACCTACTTGCTTTGGTTACATATCGATTACTCATCGAAAAGTTATAAATCGATTACTTTCGATAAAAAATACATAACATGCCGCAATAACTAGTTATACTTCCATAACAAATCCAAGGGTTAGGTTGAACTGGCCGGTCCAGAAATCCGTTTAACGGACAAACGGAAAACCCCTATAAAAAACCTGGACCTATAAAATAACTCCCTCCTCTTGGCAAATACTAGAAGCTATCTAGAACCTATGCCACTTGGGCACGAGCACAAAACGTGCTCCATCGTTTCTTCCTCCAAACCGCACCTCCTACATCTGCTATCACTGAGCAAGCCAAATTCAAAGGCATGTGATGCCAGAAGCCAAACTCCAGTCGAAATACCCGTCATTAGTCTGCAGTGCTCTCTTTTTCATGATAGGTGTAACTTTGTTAGCGTAAATTTGTAAGACCTACACATGATTTTCGACACTTTGCAGCTCTCCGCTTGGACCACGCGTTTTCCGCTTGGTCGGTCATGTACACATCACACCTTTTCTTATCTCGCCCAATCTAGTGGGACATCTACGGAGTAAGCTTCAAGGGGTCCGCTCTTTTTAGCTAGTTCATCCGCTTTTTGATTCCCATCTATTCCTATATGCCCTGGGATCCAATATAGATATATGCTTCTCCCTGTCCTGATGCGTCTATAACTAGTCTATAACTCGTCGAAAAGAAATTCTTAACAAGCCCATAGTCCGTCGATAACAAACCGGTTACTTATAAATAAGAAACCGTTTACGCTTCGATAAAAAAAATTATAGCATGCCTTTCGATTTTGTTTCCGGCTTGGGTTTTGGTTTCTATATTTTCTTCGTCTCCCCTACTTTATAACCCTTCTATTTACTATACTCAGCATGTTTGCACACAGAGTATATTAACTATGATTTGATAACGGTTGGTTGTACAGGTATAAAGGAATCGAGATAGATATAGACTTCCATATATCAAAATCATCAGTATCGAAAAAAAATTGAGTAAGTATTGAGATATCTTCACCAAATTTGGTACACGAGCTTATCTGGACCCAGAAAAGATTGGTATTGAAAATGAGCGAAATCGAATGATAACCACGCCCACTTTTTATATATATTACATTTTGGAAAACACACAAAACCTGATTATTTAGTAAATAATACACCTACAATGTTGAAATTTGACGTGTGGACTGACATTGAGACTCTTGATAAAAATTTGAAAACATTTTTTAAAATGGGCGTGGTACCGCCCACTTGTCATAAAATCAATTTTACAAAAATTATTAATCATAAAAACAAAAATCGTTAAACCTATCGTAACAAAATTGGGCACAGAGGTTGCCTTTACTATAGGGAATGCTTTGAAGAAAAATTTACGAAATCGGTTAAGGACCACGCCTACTTTTATATAAAGGATTTTTAAAAGGGTCGTGGACAAATAAAATAAGCTATATCTTTGCAAAAAAGAGCTTTATATCAATGGTATTTCATTTCCCAATTGGTTTTATAACAGTAAATAGGAAAAACTTCAAATTTAAAAAATGGGCGTGGCATCGCCCATTTTCTGACTAAGCAATTTTCTATGTTTCGGGAGCTATAACTCGAAGAAAAATTTACATATCGTAATGAAATTGTGTACATATATTTTCCTTATAGCAGGAAATATATCTAGTAAAAATGGATGGGATCGATTAAAGACCACGGCAACTTAGATATAAAACAAGTTTAAAAGGGTCGTTGACTAGAATAATAAGCTATAACTTAGCAAAAAATAGTTTTTAATCAATGATATTTCACATATCAAGTATTATTTTAAGAGCTAATGGGGAGACACTTTTTTTTAAACGGGCGGTGCCACGTGTTATGTAGAAAAGTAATTTATCTGAAACGAAATGTACAATTAAAGTTCACGCTGAGTATATAATATTCGGTTACACCCGAACTTAGAAACCTTTACTCTTTTTCCTTTTCTTTCTTTCCTTACTTCTATTTTTTCATTACCTTTCATTTCTTTTGCTATCGTTTTATTTGACTTGAAGAAGCTTGTCTTGAAGAACTGAACTGGAAATGCTGTACTAGACCTACGTCGTCCGCTGGGTGGAGGGTGTTAAGTACATACATACATATGTAGAATATATAATATTTCAATCTTCGTAATATGGTGAAATGTCACTCTTTTTATATGCGAAAACAAGACATTAAGTTTTAAAGAGTTTTGTTTTCGTTTTTATTATACTAAATGCATTTGACTTATTTAAACAAATCTACATACTACATAAAAAATGCACTAAACGCTCTGGATATGAATTTAAACGTTCACATACTCAGATTTCTTAGAATATTTTATTTTAATGAAGTAAGCTTTAGCGTATGTGTCACTTAGGCATTTTCACTTATGAAGATGTTGGAAAAACAGGAATTAGAATTGCACAATATTTGTTGTAATTGCAGAAATATATATTAAGATGCATTTACAGCAGCGAATATGGAAATAGTAGTGGCAGTATTTATCAAATTTCGTTAATTTAACTCTTCTTTTTTTATTTTCGGAAATTTAAGAGAAAATTTCTATGAAACTGTTTCGAAAACTGTTTCGAAAAAATTCGAGAAAGTTTAACACATTGGCTGCCACGTCGTACATATAGGTGTGACACTGTACTATGCGGTTTACGCCACGTCAGACACATATGTCCGACACGACTATTATTCTCTCCCGCCATGTCACACAGCAACGATTGACGATAAATACGATTTTATTACAATAATAAATTATATGGCTTCCCATGAAATTTCTGTGATAGTGGCTTTGTCGTAGCTCAAAAAACAATTGGAAAAAATTTTATTCATTTTATTAAAAAATTGTTTACATATTATTTTTATAAAGTAGTTATACAAATGAACCCATTAAATTTGTTTGCGGTGATTCCAAAACATTTTAAACACATGAATTGCTCTTAGGGACAATCCGGGCAATACGTGTATACTCTTTTAGCCCTCTTACTGGCGATCTCCCTTTCTTCCATTTGTTTTATTCTGGGATAACATAAAGTACATGTTCGACGTACTTTTGTATTACTTGCAATTAGTTTTATTTTTAAAATATGAATATTGCCTGATTTTGGCTTCATATGTTTTTCTGGATTCTGCAAATTTAGAAGTGATGAAGTAATTTGTTCTCTAAACCACCGTAATTTTGCATTATTTTTTTTTCGTAGCTTTCTTGAACACTACAAAGCATTTACTACTGATAATATTCTACAGATATTCTATACCCAGTTTGCGGTACCACTTTACGCCCTTCCTTAAAGTAGAGCTTGTATGACGACGATGTATTTTGATGTTTAGCCAATGTTTTTGTCGTTAGGCGCCACGTCGAACATATATGTGTGACACACTAATTAGTTAAAAACTGTTTCTAAGCAGAAAATATTACCAGCACTACCCTAAATTCCAATTTTGATGTCTCTGATGAGATTAAAAAAAAGGCTGTGGCCCCAGCATCTTATTTTCTGAAAGTGCCTTGGCAGTCAATGTGTTAACAAAATTAATTGTGGTCTTACAAAGTATAAGTTTTAGGTCTCTCAAAATTTGCGCTGATTTTTGAATATTTTTTTCCGAAGTGTGTTTCAGAGTTTCTTCCATATAAAAATAAAACAAGTAAAGGTGTCTAAGTTCGGGTGTAACCGAACATTATATACTCAGCGTGAGTTTCAATTGTACATTTCATTTCTGATAAATTACTTTTCTACATAACACGTGGCACCGCCCGTTTAAAAAAAGTATCTCCCCATTAGCTCTTAAAATAATACTTGATGTGTGAAATATCATTGATTCAAAACTATTTATTGCTAAGTTATAGCTTATTATTCTAGTCAACGACCCTTTTAAATTTGTTTTATATCTAAGTTGTCGTGGTCTTTAATCGATCCCGTCCATTTTTACTAGAAATATTTTCTGCTATAAGGAAAGTATATGTACACAATTTTGTTACGATATGTTAATTTTTCTTCGAGTTATGGCTCCCGAAACATAGAAAATTGCTTAGTCATAAGAAGGGCGGTGCCACGCCCATTTTCAAAAATTTTAGTGTTTTCCAATTTAATGTCATAATTCAATTTAGAACGTAAAATTCTATTGATACAAAGCTTTTTTCGCTAAGATATAGCTTATTATTTGCGCCTACGACCCTTTTAAAAATCTTTTATATAAAAGTGGGCGTGGTCTTTAGCCGATCTCGTCCATTTTTTCTAGAAATGTTTCCTGGTATAGGGAAAATTTGTGTACCCCATTTTATTACGATCCGTTAATTTTTCTTCGAGTTATGGCTCCCGAAACAAAGAAAATTGCTTTGTCATAAAATGGGCGGTGCCACGCCCATTTTTTTAAATTTAAAGTTTTTCCTATTTATTTTTATAAATCCACTTGCGAAATACCATTGATATAAAGCTCTTTTTTGCTAAGATATAGCTTATTTTATTCGTCCACGACCCTTTTAAAAATCTTTTATACAAAATTGGGCGTGGTCCTTAACCGATTTCATTAGTTTTTCTTCAAAGAATTTCTTATAGTAGAGGCAACCTCTCTGCCGAATTTTGTTACGATAGGTTTAACGATTCTTGATTTATGATTAATAATATTTGTAAAATTTATTTTATCACAAGTGGGTGATGCCACGCCCACTTAAATTTTTTTTTTTTTTTTTAATTTTTATCAAGAGTATCAGTATCAGTCCACACGTCGAATTTCTTCATTCTAGGTGTATTATTTACAAAATAATCAGGTTTTTTGTGTTTTCCAAAATGTTATATATTGTGACGAATATTAGCAACACTAAGGGATACTATCATCTCTAAGCCGATACTAAGCAGGCACTTGTATGTACGTAAACAAATTAATCATTATGTCTACACATATGTACATACAAGCAGCGGAGAGATACGCACAAACACATGCATATATCTGAGATACGCAGAAAAGTATGCAATCATCATTACTCACATATACACGCGCATATGGCTATGCGAGAGGCTATAAACTACAGATACACACGCGACGCATATAGCTGGTAACCAAGTAGAAAATTCTAGCAGAAGAAATGTCTAGAAGTATTCGAATGAGACAGCAGAGAGTATAAAAGGAGCGAACGCTGAGTATGCAGTAATCAGTTTGTTTTAAACACGCTATCAGTTGCGAAGTGAAGTTTAAGTGTGAAGTACTTTCAAAGCAGTCTAAGAAAGACCATTTTGTAATACAGAATATTGGTTGGACAGTTTAGCGATACGAAAGTAAGCAGAAGGTTTCAAATAATTGGAATTGCCCTAAATTCGTTACAATATATAAAAAGTGGGCGTGGTTATCATCCGATTTCTCTCATTTTCAATACCAATCTATTCTGGGCCCAGATAATCTCGTGCACCAAATTTGGTGAAGATATCTTAATATTTATTCAAGTTATCGTGTTAAAGGACAGACGGACGGACGGAAGGACATGGCTCAATCAAATTTTTTTTCGATACTGATGATTTTGCTATATGGAAGTCTATATCTATCTCGATTCTTTTATACCTGTACAAACAACCGTTATCCAATCAAAGTTAATATACTCTGTGTGCAAAGCACGCTGAGTATAAAAGTAGAACACATATTTAGGAAAAAAAAATTTTCAAAAATCAATACGAATTTCCAGAGGGCTATAACTTGGACTTTGACAGACTAAAATTGATGGAGCTTCAAAACTACAAGCTCACAAAAAATCATAATTTTGTAAATAAATAGTTCGAATTTTTTAGAATTCTCGAAAATTATCGAATTAGTTTTTGAGATTGCTTTGCGTGATTTCAGTTACCAAATATATAGAAGTTTTTTTTCGAGTTCGAAATACCGAAAAAATTTTGGAACTTTCGAATTTTTTCGCAAACGTTTTTGGGATTGGTTTGCATGGAAGCTTTCCTTAAAATATTGAAAAATCGAAAAAGAAGAATCAAACTGACGAAATTCGATAACAGATACCAATGCTAATTTCGTGCTCGCTGCTGTACATATAGGCACATAACTAGTCCGTACATTTCTTATGTCATATATGAAAAATGAAAGTTCCTTCACCAACCAACCAAACAAATCACTGACAAACAATGATTTACTTAACAACTACAAAAAATAATGTGAAAAATACTTAGACGGACGAACAATCACAGGGAAACCACAAACAGGAATTTTTAAGTCGGCAGCCGACAGTGTTTTGTCTGTATTGCCAGAAGAGAAGTGTATGACCCAATGATATGCAAGTTAAAACAGAAAAAAGCATATGAAAAGAGCAGAAAAACCGCGTGGCCATAAAGTTACAAAGCCAACTTTGACTGACAGATAGGTCGTACACAATTCAACTGACAAACAACCTTTTTTTTGAGGCATGTGAGGAGTGATAAGTAATTCTTTTTATTTTAGCATCTTTATTTTTATTTTGCACTTACACACGTCTCATGTCAAATGTGGTAAATAAATGAGTTGAAGAACAAATTTTTCGTTGCTTCTGCAACTTTTAAAATGATTGAACAATTCGCTCACGGAGGTTCCTTCTTGTTTTCATTGGACATTGGTTCACCTCAAGTAGCTGTTTGTCGGAGTGTTACTTCACTGTTAAGTTGCGAGCGCCGTGATGTGGAGGCAGTCTGCTGATCTACGATGCCTTACCTTCTGTATTTGGAAAATAAATTATGATTAAATTGCTCATACAGGCCTTCAATATTGTTAACGGGGTTTTCTTTAAGTAGTTCCTAGAACTATACTTGCGCTAGCTCATAATAGCCAGTCTGATTATTTTTACGTTGTCAGTTACGCCCTATGATGATGTGAGTGAAATTAGATAGCAAATCAAGGCAAGGAAAGGTACAGAAAGAAAAGGAATGAAAAGTAAACAAAAGGAAGAAAAGGAAAGAAAAGGAAAGAAAAGTAAGGGAAAGTAAATAAAAGAAAATTAAAGGTAAGGAAAGAATACGAAACGAACTGAAAAGGTAAGGAAAGGCAAGGAAACGAAAGGAAAGCAAAGGAAAGGAAAGGACAGGAAAGAAGAGAACAGGAAAGGAAAGGAAAAGAGGGAAAGGAAAGGAAAGGAAAGGAAAGGAGACGAAAGGAAAGGAGAGGAAAGGAAAGGAAAAGAAAGGAAAGGAAAGGAAAGGAAAAGAAAGGAAAGGAAAGGTAAGGAAAGGAAATGAAAGGTGATCGTATCGACGAGTTGTCGGTTTCTGACGGATAAATTATCGAAAAGATTTCGATTATTTATCGAAATATAAACAAAAAATGATCCAAAATTTATCGATTTAATGTCGAAAAGTTACCGGTTTAGTATCGAAAAAGTTTCGATATGTTATCCAAAAGTTTTCGATTTGCTATCCGAAAGCTTTCGATTTGTTATCCTAAAATTTTCGATCAATCGTAGTTGTACCGATTTCTGATCGAAAAGTTATCGAAGTTTTATCGATTTTTTACTAAAAATACCGATTTTTCATCGAAAATGTATCGATTTCTTATCGGTGTGCTACCAATTGCTCGGCGATTATAATTCGCTACCGATTTAATAAGCCGATTATACTTGAATACCGAGGAGAGCAACTCGACTGCTGGACAGCTCTTTTTTTTTACTTTTAGAATAGTTTTGGTAAGATTAGGTCGAAGGGAAGATCAATGTCAGTAGAACCATTGTGATACCACAAAAATACACCATTACCTCTCCCCGATGTCAGTAGGACCATTGTTATACCACAAAAAGACACCATTACCTCCCCTTCAAACCAGTTTGAGGAGCTGCTAAAGGCTTCAAAGTTCTTCATGCATACGGAGCACAACACGAAAGTCACGGTAATAAAATCTCTCTTCGCTTTCCTCGTCCTCTGCCCTTATTACCTTGCTCTGTCACCTTCACATAGAGAATATTTGTTTCAAATCTTAGATAGCCGTTACAATAAGTTACAGATATCATCAAGTTAAGCTGCTTCTTACTAGAAAGCATTACCCCACTAATAGTACAGTTACTTAAATAAATAAATGTCAAAACATGAGCTTAAGAATTATTTTCATTATTTCTTAAAATGCAAATGAAATGGAAAAGAAAAAACATGAAAAGTGAGAATATTAAAAATGAGTCAAGTGACTGTTGGCTAGGAGCATATTCAAGTGCATTTCATTTATTTATTTCTTCAGCTTGCTAGTATACTAAGACTCCCGCAACACTACAACAAAAACACCCATCTTTGCGTGCAATCAAGAAGTTGCATTCATTTAGATTATTTATTTTTTGCACGTTCTTCTTGATATCATTTGCAGCAGCAACAAAAAAATCACATTATTTATAATGCTAGTCACAGCGACAGCAGCTTCCGTTTCCAATGAATCACACAAAAGTATATTGAGGAACTGCCATTGCCATCGAGACCAATAATGCGCACAGCAAGCAGCAAGAAAGCAAAACGAACAAAAAAATACTTCGAACATTCGATATCAATTCATTTGCATTCGAATCGACCAAAATTGAAACGTGTTTGTCCATGCAAATATTTATTTGTTGATTGCAACAGATCGTAGCTAAATGCAACGCATCATAAGCTCCTCCGTTCTTCGAGTTGAGAGAGAGAAGAGGAATCATTACAAAATTTTATTTGCAGCTAGTTACTCGTAGCTGTTATTTATGGTAAAAACATCAATACAAAAGAGTGCCATATACAGGATGCGTCAGTACAATTGCCCCGTTTGTACCTCTCTTATTATGGCAAAACTGTCTGAGCATTGATCAAGTGGAATCAATATGAGCCGTATTAAGGTCTTTATGAGTATGAGTATTGTAGGAGCTGCAGGCTTAGTAGTTATTCATTTTATTATTTTATTTGTTATTACTTGCTAGAAGCTTATCGATAGCGAATTATTATCGTAGAGTTATCGGTTTACTCATGGGTTTCTTATCGGCGTGCTATCGATGGTTTACACATGTCATACATTTGTCATTCAAGTTATATCGATATCTGTTTCATAACAAGCTGAGGAGTCGACGTTACCAAATCGATAAAAAATTGGTGACGCTCCGATAAGAAATCGATAACTATTCTATTGCCAATCGATATTTTCAAGTTATATCGATATCTGTATCATAACAAGCTGATGAGTCGTAGTTACCAAATCGATAAAAAAAATGGTGACGCTCCGATAAGAAATCTATAAATATTCGATAGCGAATAGAAATTTTTTAAATATCAAAATTGATAGCAAATTGACAATTTTTCGACAGCACTTATTCGATAGCAAATCTATATTTTTTTGATACCAAATTCATAACTCTTCGATAATGAGTTAACATATCAATAACATATCAATATTTTTTCGATAACAAATCAATAAATTTTTATAACATAACCACAATTTTTCTATAAATAATTTATAACTTTTCGATAGTAAGTCGACTACAAATCTATAACTCCTTTACGACAATTCGATAAATTTTCGATAAAAATCGTTATATATATACTAGGGCGGGTCGATTTAAAAATCGCTCATTGCTCTGTGAAAATCGTATTCTAGGGATTAAAAGGAGAAACTTTGCCGAAGGAACCATACCTCTAAAACGAATTCTGATGTCCCCCCCTTTGGGTCGAACTTTTGGGTAGGGGCAATTTCAATTCTACCTGCTGTGTCTTGTGGTGGCTTAAAAAAAACAACACAAGCAATTTTACGATCTGCAATTGTGTCACAGTGATACCTTCATTTTTTAAAACGGTTGAATAAAAAACCCACACAACTATGTTTACGACATGCAAATACATCACAGTGATGCCTTGGTTTTAAAAGGGGGTTGTAAAAACGCTAATTTCTAATAATTTTTTTTGATTTCTTTTCTATTACTAAGTTAAATTCATTTTTTCATTTACATATGTTCTGACTAAATAAATTTCTAAAGAGAAAAATAAACTCCAAAAAGAAAAAACATAGACATTTCAAAGTGGGATTTTTCAAAATTTGCCCCTACGACCCAAAGGGGGGATATCAGAATTCGTTTTAGAGGTATGGTTCCTTCGCCAAAGTTTCTTATTTTGATCCCTAGAATATGATTTTCACAGAGCAATAGGCGATTTTTTTGCCTCCGCACAAATCGACCCGGCCTAATATATACTCATCGGGCGAGGTCCTGTCGATGAATGCTTCCTTAAAGAAGGAGGGTGTGAGCATCTGGAGGGATCGGTTTGGTCACAGCAAAATGTTCCCGGTATAATGTCCGGCTGATAGTTTAGGGTGCTAGTTTCAGAGCGAAGCGAGGTATTTTGATGCATATACAACAAGAACTGATCGTTGAGTTATGAAATACAGCTTAAATCACCACCTAACCTAAAAGTTACCTAAAAAATTCAAATTCTCTTCAGATCGAAAAGGCTATAAATTTTAGTTTGAGCCTCCCTCAATACATCTTAAATCTTAATCCAGTTAAGACTAGACACAACGTAGAAGAAAGATCTCTCATAACTTCGGGACGAGATGAAAATCCCAACTACTTCATACCGACTGCTGATCTGCAATGACCGTCTTCATCATCAGAAACTAATAAAGATAAGGCGATTCCAGATGCAGGAGTGTACCTAAAAATTGTGTCGGGGTCGCCCGCGGTCCAGAAAGAGCCCGGATTCCTCCTGTCTTACTATGGGTTTTCATTTAAGTTGAACTTTACTCATTACAAAGAAGGGTTCCTATGCACTAGTCAGATGTCGACATTGTTCTTCAACCAAGGTTTGTTTGGTAGCTTATCGGTTTTCGGCTTACCGAATGTCGGAGACATACCAAGCTATCCAAAGCTAATTCGTTTGTCCAATTTTTTACAACTCTAAGGAAAGGAAATATTCCTAAGATTTGGCTAGTTTTATCAAATTTTGTCCAGTAGACCTAGGTGACTTTGTTTGCAACTACTCTAAAGTTACTCTATTAAGATCTTCAGCATTTTACTTCAGACGCATTTCCTTGCATATGGGCAGCTCATCATGATTTAGAACTCCGTACACTTCTGGGAGCTGGCAGCAATGTTATGTGCTATTTCAAGCGTCTGAAGGTCATGAATCTCCGACCCAAATGTTTGCTGTTACAAGCGTATCTAAACTGAACTTGCCTTTGTCAATCTTTAAATTTTTTTTAAGAAAGATCTGAGTAGGTGGACTAAAATTATTTGAGTGGTCGGTAGTTAATGAACGAAACATCAAAACCGAGAAGGATTAAACGAAGGTTTTGTCTTACCACCACTTATTGTCTAATTTTTCCATATCGAAGCTGCCTTACTCAACCGAAGAAGTTAACATTGCTTCCTACGTCGATGACTGCACGATAATGGCAACAGGTCCTGGCACTTCCATAGATGATCTATGCTTCAACAATACCAACTATCTCCCTAGTCTTTACAGCTACGAAGTACTGAACAGACAGTTTCTGTTAAATAATAAAAAACCTGGGCATCTTAACAGACATCTGATTTAAAAGGCCATGCTTTACAGAGACATAAGGAGGAGCAAGCAATGTGAATAAATCTAGTACATGAAAATTTAGCTTTTTGAACCAGATGAACATAAACAGGTCTTCAACCCCATCCATGAAGAGTCGACAAAGTCGTATGTCGATAAAAGCCCGGCCGGCGAACGCCGTTCTCAGAGTCCAATACCCTAAACGCACATCCCAGTGAGATGAAAGTCACTCTGGCACAACTTCGATCTGGATACTGTAATAGGTTAAACCCTTAAATATCTAGAATAAGCTCCGACTTACGCAATGTATGTCCTGCAGTTAATGTATCTCTACCTGACACCATCGGCAACTTCAATAGGTTTGTGTATCGAATCTACTTTTGAGTGCCTATTTTTAAAACAAAAATAACTGAGACACCCTGTAATATGATGCAACTATCTATTGCCCGCCAATAGCCGCGGTCATCAGAACTCAATCATCTTCATTGATTCGTATTTTCCATTAGCACTTTTTCAAATATAAATAAACCAAAGTCTCGAAGCGTCTCTCTCTCTCGCCTTACGAGTACATCTTTTGTCTGCTACGGTTGTCCGAATGACTGGCGTTCGTTACCATGTTGATCATGTTCCATCGCAACGGAAGCAACAAATGCTAATAACGATAGCACAGCACTCGCCGCCCAACAACGAAATAAACACTCTATGGAATGTGGCATGTTGCCTTGAGTCAAAGCTACTACACTGTTGCATGCCACACACCTGACGTGACGTTTTGGTGTGGTCTGCTTTGACTGATGCTGATTGGGGATCTCTTGTATGTGCTACGCAGGTGTCTATTTACGGCGGTGGCGGTTTTAAATGCATCGCGTTGCTGCGGTTACTGCGGTTTCTACGGTTTCTACGAGGTATTCACTCTTAGCTACTGACGATATTTCTTTTATTGCATTTTTTCTGTTAGCGTTTCATTTTTGCTTTTCTATGTGCGCATGTTTTAGTTTTCTATTTGCTTTTGTTGTTTGGTTTAGTCATTGAATGTTTGGTTTCGTTAAGAACGTGTTTGCGGTTATCAGTGGTCTTGTAAGCTATCCGAGACGCCATCTATGAGGTTCGAGTACATTCGAATTAAAATTTTCAACAAAAGCAGCATTGCTTACAGGTAAATATTGTTTGGGTTTTTAAGTAGCCATTGGTATTGAATGAATGAAAAGTTTTCTACTTTTTTTTTGTGAAATTTTGTTTACAATGCACTAAGCAACCAGAGAAGGCAAGCAGGGGAGGCCGTTTCTTTAAGTAAAGCTAACCTATGTGCACTTTTAAGTTTTTGGTAAACTTAAAAATGGCTAGAAGGTTGAAGAGGCTAAGTAGAGGAGAACTTCTCTATGCATGCAATGCCTATAGGGTGGAATGACATTCACATTAATGATAGAAACGACGGCTGGAAGAATGACCTCCAGGGAACCCCTGAAACTTCACATGAACATATCGCTGTTTTTGTACCGATAAGGACACTCCCCGAAGGCCTTGAGGGGTGTTATCGAGTTGATGGTCCTTTTCCGGATGCAGATCCGGTATGTTCCGGTACCAAGCCCGACCATCGCGGGAACGATTTGTTATGACCACATGCGACCTTCTAGGCCATCACGCCCTCCCACTCCTCAGATCCATGAGGAGCTCGGCGTCGCCAAAACCAAGGATAGGTGAGGTTGACAATTGGGTTTAAAGAAGCTATATATTGCGCTGCCAACCTGAAAGGGTTGCGCTACACAATCCCTTGAATCTGTTTGGTATTTTAGTCGCCTCTTACGACAGGCATACCTACCGCGGCTATATTCTAACCCCCTAACCCGCTGGGGGTTCACATGGACATCCGTTTCATCTATGCTATACCTCGCTTCGTAGACATACCAAAGTCTTAAGAGATCCTCTTACTCGGAAGGTACATTACATTACTATGTTACGCTCAAAGCATGAATATGAATGCTTCCAGAGTTTAGATTTCTGTTCAAATCTTTCTTTGATTATAAATAGCGGAGCAGCTTGTTGTTGTTGTTGTTGTTGTTGTTGAAGCGGAGTAACTTAGGGTAAGGTAATAGGTCTTCATCCATAAAATATTGCTTATGACGAGTACACTTTAGGAGCCTGCAAAAGTGCTCCGTACACAATAACGAACCTGAGTAGACTAGTGGCGAACACAGGTGGCAATGTATAAGGAAGCTGTTTCCATCAGCCTCGGATTCTATGCTCTTATAATAAGCACAAATCTTGGCGGATGCAAGGAAATACCGGAAACCCGAATCACCCTGACCTCGAAACAATGATTCAGCTTACCGCACGGTCTCGGCTGAAGCTCTCCTGGTCGTTGCGGGAACCATACCGATATATCTTCTCGCTAAGGAAATTAAAGTAATATATGTACGACAGCGGACCGAAAGCGTGCCGAGCTGCTGTTGCCATACAGGGGCGAAAGTAATCGATTTGACGCTGACAAAACACGTGGATAAGTCAACTTTTACCTGACTCAATATCTAACCGGACCCGATTACTTCCGCAAATATCTGCACAGGCAATCTGGGTAATATTGAAACCCCGATCTGACTGTGCTATGGACAATTAAACTTTGAATGCGCGAAGGAAGATAGCAGGGATCCTTGCCTACCCATCTCTGGGCAGCGTCATCAATAACACGACCTACCTACGTGACAGATGGGATACGGTCAGCACATACTCGTATGTGAGGCATATATGTTCTTCTCAGCAAACGAGAAGATTGATGCCTAGTCCATAAGCGTGAAAGTAGCCACAGAGCTCAGGTAGCGAGCACAAGTACCCGAAGTAATTTTAAATGCGGTTTTAGGTACGGGGAATCGCCCGGACTGTGGAATGCTACGTTTTAATGGATAGCCCTTCGGAGAGTCTCGCAGTGAGAGTAAAAATATCTCAGTAAATACATAAAGTATTTCCACTTTGCTTGAAACTAAAAAAATATAAATTAAAATAAAATAAAATAAAATAAATAAGAATAAAGTAAAATAAAATAAAATAAAATAAAAAACACTTAACGAAACTAAACTAAAACCAAAATAGAACTAACGCCAAAACTAAAAATAAAACTTGAACTAAAACTAAACCCAAAAACAGAACTATAACTAAAACTAAAGCTAAAACCAAAAGTGAAACTAAAAATAAAACTAAAACTTCAACTAAAACTAAAATTGAAATCAAAACTCAAACTGAAACTAATACTAAAACTGTAACGATAACTAAAACTTAAACGCGAACAAAGTCTAAAACTAAAGCTAAAACAAAAACTAAATAATTAAACTAAAACTAGAGCTAAAACTAAATCTAAAACTTAAACTAAAATAAATCGAGATACAAAGAAATTCCTCAACACACGGACCCTTTAAAAGTCAAGGATTCCCTGACAGAATATTTGAACCTTTAAAACTTATTTACTACAGACAAACACACAGAAAAAAATAAACACAAAACAATAAATGTACCAACACGCAAAAAGGTCAAACGACTAGAATTACTGACTTCCTGCCTTAGTCAGCCACACAAGTCGATCAGTAAAAACCAACTCGGTGCTGAATGAACGCACAGCACATAAGCATATACAAGTATCTATTTTGGCAATACCTTCCCATGTACCTAGGAAGCTTTTGTAATTTGAAGCATCTGAAGGCTTCCGAACTCTTTAGCCACAATTAAGAGAAAATACATAAACCATTGTTAGTGTGAATTTAAATTATGAAGTTTTATTAATAAAAAAATATTGCCGTTAGCAACTAATTTACATTGGAAAATCTCATAAAACAAAAACAACTCAAATAAACAAGAAAAGAGCGATGTGAAAAAGAAGAATACAGAAACTTTAGCATAACAAGAACTTTTTACAAGTCAAGAATAATAAAGGATTATAATACTCCATGTCAATGCAATTACGCGAGAAGTACAAATGGAACAAGAATTTGAAAAGTAACCAACTTATGCTAAGAACAAAAGCCACAACAAATTACTAAGGGAACAATGGGTTAAAATGCGTGCGAATACAAACTACAATGCAAAATAAAGTAGAAGGCAAATCAAGTAATTCGTACCAAAATAAAACTAACTGTAATAAAAAGATAACGATTCAAATAAAATTTAAGGCGAAGTTGAGTAAATAAATGCATGAGCAATTGTTCAAACGCAATTGCAATTGGAGACCAACAAAACTTTGTAATCCGACTGTGGTCGGTAATGTGGGCTTCGTTATTAAGTACGCTTAAGTAGACAAACGACTCTAAAAAAACGTCAAGAAACTTACACAAGAAGCATACATAAAACGAAAACCAAATATAACAAGTAAGGAAGGCTAAGTTCGGGTGTAACCGAACATTACATACTCAGTTGAGAGCTATGGAGACAAAATAAGGGAAATCACCATGTAGGAAAATGCACCTAGGGTAACCCTGGAATGTGGTTGTATGACATGTGTATCAAGTGGAAGGTATTAAAGAGTATTTTAAGAGAGAGTAGGCCATAGTTCTATTGATGGACGCCATTTAGGGATATCGCCATAAAGGTGGACCAGGGCTGACTCTAGAATTTGTTTGTACGATATGGGTATCAAATGAAAGGTGTTACTGAGCATTTTAAGAGGGAGTGGGCCTTAGGTCTATCGGTGGACGACTTTTCGAGATATCGCCATAAAGGTGGACCAGGGGTGACTCTAGAATATGTTTCTACGATATGGGCATCAAATGAAAGCTGTTAATGAGTGTTTTGAAAAGGAGTGATCCTTAGTTCCATAGGTCGACGCCGTTCCGAGATATCGCCATAAAGGTGGACCAGGGGTGTCTCTAGAATGTGTTTGTACGATATGGGAATCAAATGAAAGGTGTTACTGAGCATTTTAAGAGGGAGTGGGAATTAGGTCTATAGGTGGACGCCTTTTCGAAATGTCGTCATTAGGGTGGGCCAGGGGTGACTCTAGAATGTGTTTGTATGATATGGGTATCAAATGAAAGATGGTAATGAGTATTTTAAAAGGGAGTAATCCTTAGTTCTATAGGTGGACACCTTTTCGAGATATCGCCATAAAGGTGGACCAAGGGTGACTTTAGAATGTGTGTACGATATGGGTATAAAACGAAAGGTGTTACTGAGCATTTTAAGAGGGAGTGGGCATGATGTCTATAGGTGGACGCCTTTTCGAGATATCGTCATTAGGGTGGGCAGGGGTGACTCTAGAATGTGTTTGTACGATATGGGTATCAAACGAAAGGTGTTACTGAGCATTTTAAGAGGGAGTGGGCATTAGGTCTATAGGTGGACGCCTTTTCGAGAAATCGCCATTAGGGTGGGCCAGGGGTGACTCTAGAATGTTTGTACGATATGGGTATCAAACGAAAGGTGTTACTGAGCATTTTAAGAGGGAGTGGGCATTAGGTCTATAGGTGGACGCCTTTTCGAGATATCGCCATTAGGGTGGGCCAGAGGTGACTCTAGAATGTGCTTGTACGATATGGGTATCAAATGAAAGGTGGTAATGAGTATTTTAAAAGGGAGTAATCCTTAGTTCAATAGGTGGACGCCTTTTCGAGATATCGCCATAAACGTGGACCAAGGGTGACTCTAGAATGTTTGTACGGTATGGGTATCAAACGAAAGGTGTTACTGAGCATTTCTAGAGAGAGTGGGCATTAGGTCTATAGGTGGACGCCTTTTCGAGATATCGCCATTAGGGTGGGCCAGGGGTGACTCTAGAATGTTTGTACGATATGGGTATGAAACGAAAGGTGTTACTGAGCATTTTAAGAGGGAGTGGACATTAGGTCTATAGGTGGACGCCTTTTGGAGATATCGCCATTAGGGTGGGCCAGTGGTGACTCTAGAATGTTTGTACGATATGGGTATCAAACGAAAGGTGTTACTGAGCATTTTAAGAGGGAGTGGACATTAGGTCTATAGGTGGACGCCTTTTCGAGATACCGCCATTAGGGTGGGCCAGGGGTGACTCTAGAATGTTTGTACGATATGGGTATCAAACGAAAGGTGTTACTGAGCATTTTAATAGGGAGTGGGCATTAGGTCTATAGGTGGACGCCTTTTCGAGATATCGCTATTAGGGTGGGCCAGGGGTGACTCTAGAATGTTTGTACGATATGGGTATCAAACGAAAGGTGTTACTGAGCATTTTAATAGGGAGTGGGCATTAGGTCTATAGGTGGACGCCTTTTCGAGATATCACCATTAGGGTGGGCCAGGGGTGACTCTAGAATGTGTTTGTACGATATGGATATCAAATTAAAGGTATTAATGAGGGTTTTAAAAGCGAGTGGCCCTTAGATGTATATGTGAAGGCGTTCTCGGGAAATCGACCAAGATGTGGACCAGGTGATCCAGAAAATCATCTGTCGGGTACTGATAATTTATGTATATATGGAATACCACTAACAGTATTCCTGCCAAGATTCCAAGGGCTGTTGATTTCGCCTTGTAGAACTTTTTCATTTTCTTCTACTTAATAAGGTAGGTGTCACACCCATTTTACAAAGTTTTTTCCAAAGTTATATTTTGCGTCAATAAACCAATCCAGTTACAATGTTTCATCCCTTTTTTCGTATTTGGTATAGAATTATGGCATTTTTTTATTTTTCGTAATTTTCGATATCGATAAAGTGGGCGTGGTTATTGTCGGATTTCGGCCATTTTTTATATCGAGATAAAGTGAGTTCAGATAAGTACGTGTGCTAAGTTTAGTAAAGATATATCGATTTTTGCTCAAGTTATTGTGTTAACGGCCGAGCGGAAGGACAGACGGTGGACTGTGTATAAAAACTGGGCGTGGCTTCAACCGATTTCGCCCTTTTTCACAGAAAACAGTTATCGTCCTAGGAGCCAAGCCTCTACCAAATTTCACAAGGATTGGTTAATTTTTGTTCGACTTATGGCATTAAAAGCATCCTAGACAAATTAAATGAAAAAGGGCGGAGCCACGCCCATTTTGAAATTTTCTTTTATTTTTGTAATTTGTTGCACCACATCATTACTGGAGTTGAATGTTGGAATAACTTACTTATATGCTGTAAAGATATTAACTTTTCTTTTAAAATTTGAATTTAAAAAAAAATTTTTTAAAAAGTGGGCGTGGTCGTTCTCCGATTTTGCCAATTTTTATTAAGCAGACATAAAGTAATAAGGGTAATGTTCCTGCCAAATTTCATCATGATATCTTTAACGACTGCCAAATTACAGCTTGCAAAACTTCTAAATTACCTTCATTTAAAAGTGGGCGGTGCCACGCCCAATGGCCAAAATTTTACTAATTTTCTATTCTGCGTCATAAGTTCAACTCATCTACCAAGTTTCGTCGCTTTATCGGTCTTTTGTAATGAATTATCGCACTTTTTCGGTTTTTCGAAATTTTCGATATCGAAAAAGTGGGCGTGGTTATAGTCCGATATCGTTCATTTTAAATAGCAATCTGTGATGAGTGCTCAGGAACCCACGTACCAAATTTCATCAAGATACCTCAAAATTTACTCAAGTTATCGTGTTAACGGACAGACGGACGGACGGACGGAAGACTGTGTATAAAAACTGGGCGTGGCATCAAGCGATGTCGCCCATTTTCACAGAAAACAGTTAGCGTCGTAAAATCTACTCCGCTACCAAATTTCAAAAGGATTGGTTAATTTTTGTTCGACTTATGGCGTTAAAAGTATCCTAGACAAATTAAATGAAAAAGGGCGGAGCCACGCCCATTTTGAAATTTTCTTTTATTTTTGTATTTTGTTGCACCATATCATTACTGGAGTTGAATGTTGACATAATTTACTTATATACTGTAAAGATATAAAATTTTTTGTTAAAATTTTACTTTAAAAAAAATTTTTTTTTAAAAGTGGGCGTGGTCCTTCCCCGATTTTGCTAATTTTTATTAAGCGTACATATAGTAATAGTAGTAACGTTCCTGACAAATTTGATCATGATAT
Source organism: Eurosta solidaginis (assembly GCF_040869045.1). Lineage (NCBI taxonomy): Eukaryota > Metazoa > Arthropoda > Insecta > Diptera > Tephritidae > Eurosta > Eurosta solidaginis. The sequence continues at coordinate 200,103,402 of NC_090323.1, read as the reverse complement.
CTTCAACGACTGCCAAATTACATCTTGCAAAAGTTTTAAATTACCTTCTTTTAAAAGTGGGCGGTGCCACGCCCATTGTCCAAAATTTTACTAATTATCTATTCTGCGTCATAAGTTCAACTCATCTACCAAGTTTCGTCGTTTTATCGGTCTTTTGTAATGAATTATCGCACTTTTTCGGTTTTTCGAAATTTTCGATATCGAAAAAGTGGGCGTGGTTATAGTCCGATATCGTTCATTTTAAATAGCGATCTGAGATGAGTGCTCAGGAACCTACATACCAAATTTCAATAAGATACCTCAAAATTTACTCAAGTTATCGTGTTAACGGACGGACGGACGGACGACGGACGGACGGACGGACGGACATGGCTCAATCAAATTTTTTTTCGATCCTGATTATTTTGATATATGGAAGTCTATATCTATCTCGATTCCTTTATATATGTACAACCAACCGTTATCCAATCAAACTTAATATACTCTGTGAGCTCTGCTCAACTGAGTATAAAAACTGGGAAAGTTGAAAAAACTCAAGTGAAGTAAGCTTACACCAGAGCCTAGGGCAAGAAAACTTCAAGATACTGCCAAAACACCCAACAACAACAAAACTAAGAAAACAACAATGCGCTACGTAATGCTCAAGAAACTTAATCCGTCTACCGAAGCGAAGAGAGGTAAGATACTACGCTTGAGAGATCGTATTTGAAAACAAACAATGGGACAAATTGAAACTGAGCTAAGTTGAACTGAGAGTGCAAAACCAAAGAAATAAGCAAGCAAAAGCAATAAACCAAGAAAACTGTGTACAAGGAGTGAAGAAAGGAGAATGACGACGACAGTGGACAAGGGTACTAACAAGCAAACCAATGCCATTCAGGAGCAAAAACGACAAGTAAGGAAGTTTAAGTTCGGGTGTAACCGAACATTACATACTCAGTTGAGAGCTATGGTGACAACATAAGGGAAAATAACCATGTAAGAAAATGAACCGAGGGGAACCCTGGAATGTGTTTGTATGACATGTGTATCAAATGAAAGGCATTAAAGAGTATTTTATGAGGGAGTGGGCCATAGTTCTATAGGTGGACGCCATTTAGGGATATCGCCATAAAGGTGGATCAGGGTTGACTCTAGAATTTGTTTGTAGGATATGGGTATCAAATGAAAGGTGTTAATGAGTATTTTAAAAGGGAGTAATCATTAGTTCCATAGGTGGACGCCGTTTCAAGATAGCGCCATAAAGGTGGACCAGGGGTGACTCTAGAATGTGTTTGTACGATACGGGTATCAAATTAAAGGTTATAATGAGGGTTTTAAAAGGGAGTGGTGGTAGTTGTATATGTGAAGGCGTTTTCCAGATATCGATCAAAATGTGGATCAGGGTGACCCAGAACATCATCTGTTGGATACCGCAAATTTATTTATATATGTAATACCTGCCAAGATTTCAAGGGTTTTTTATTTCGCCCTGCAGAACTTTTTCATTTTCTTCTACTTAATATGGTAGGTGTCACAACCATTTTACAAAGTTTTTTCTAAAGTTATATTTCGCGTCAATAAACCAATCCAATTACCATGTTTCATCCCTTTTTTCGTATTTGGTATAGAATTATGACATTTTTTTCATTTTTCATAATTTTCGATATCGAAAAAGTGGGCGTAGTCATAGTCGGATTTCGTTAATTTTTTATACCAAGATAAAGTGAGTTCAGATAAGTACGTGAACTAAGTTCAGTAAAGATATGTCGATTTTTCCTCAAGTTATCGTGTTAACGGCCATGCGGAAGGACAGACGGACGACTGTGTATAAAAACTGGGCGTGGCTTCAATCGATTTGGCCCATTTTCACAGAAAACAGTTAGCGTCATAAAATCTATGCCCCTACCAAATTTCAAAAGGAATGGTAAATATTTGTTCGACTTATGGCATTAAAAGTATCCTAGACAAATTAAATGAAAAAAGGCGGAGCCACGCCTATTTTGAAATTTTCTTTTATTTTTGTATTTTGTTGCACCATATCTATTGTGTGTTAAATATACATCAGCTGCTCGAAATCACGTCCATTCCGACAGCACTGATAATCAATTCCGTTGCTCGGCATCACAGTCCATCCCGACAACTGATTCAATAATATATGTATACTAGCAGAACCGGCAGACGTTGCTCTGCCCTAAATTCGGCCTATATGCATACATTTTGATAAGCTTTTTCCGTCTAACTCTGCTCTACCCCCTACGCTTTTTCCTAATCTCTTTATTCACTCCTCCTTCCGTCTTTTTCGCTTCATCTCCATCTTAGTCTCATTCTATCTCTTCCTCAGTCTCCTTGTCTCTTTTCTCTTCTCTCAAGTTTTTCTCCTTCTTCTTCATCTCTTATTGCAGTCCCAGAGGGTGGTATGTATTTTGTTCCAGTCCCATTCCGAGTCTCAGTCTCAGTCCCACTCCGAGTCCCAGTCTCAGTCCCAGTCCTAGTCCCAATCCCAGTCCCAGTCCGTTGCTAATATACTTCCCGCAAAAAGCATCGTAAATACTAATATAGGCAAATTTATATACGAAATTTCAGGCAAATCGAATAGGACGTATGCAAATAAGTATGTGGGTATTATTAATTCATGTCTTTTTTCGGCTTCGCATGCATATATATCAGTTTTGCCAGGTTGATGCGACTAAATCTAATATCACAATGAACTTCAGAGCTCTCAGCAACAGTTTTCTTTTGATATCCTCTATACACACACATTCTAGCGGTATCCGGGTCCATGTGTTGGCTTATATCTCGAGACCGTAGTCACCCAGCGGTGTAAAACTTACTCTGTACTAAACAACAGCTTCAATTTGATACCCATAATGTAAAAACACATTCTAGGTGTATCCGGGTCCACGTTTTGGGCTATATCTCGAGACCCTATCCTCCCAGTTGTATGAAATTTATCCTGTACTATAGCACCCATCAACGCTTTCATTTGATATCCATATTGTATAAACACATTCTAGGGGTACCCGGGTCAACGTTTTGGGCTACACCTCGAGACCCTAGCCTCCCAGTTGTATGTAAATTATCCTGTACTATAGCACTCATCAAAAGCTTTCATTTGATATCCATATTGTATAAACACATTCTAGGGGTACCCGGGTCCACGTTTTGGGCTATATCTCGAGACCCTAGCCTCCCAGTTGTATGAAAATTATCCTGTACTATAGCACTCATCAACAGCTTTCATTTGACATCCATATTGTATAAAACATTCTAGGGGTATCCGGGTCCACGTTTTGGCCTATATCTCGAGACCCTAGTCACCCAGGGGTGTTAAAATTATCCTGTACTATAGCACTCATCAACAGCTTTCATTTGATATCCATATTGTATAAACACATTCTAGGGGTACCCGGGTCCACGTTTTGATCTCTAGACACGTAGCGAAAAAAAGGTAGACGTTGGCCGATTCTCAGACCTACCCAATATGCTCACAAAATTTCATGAGAATCGGTTCAGCCCTTTCGGAGGAGTTCAGCCTCTAAAACCGTGACAGAAGAATTTTATATATTAGATACATATTTTATAATATAATTTTGCTCACTATGTATGCTTGTTAATTTTACACTGTAATCCGCATTTATATTCATTCATTCATTCATATTTAGTCTGATGAATTGTAAAATTTGTAGACTAACAAATAAATAAATAAATAAATATCATTACTGGAGTTGAATGTTGACATAATTTACTTATATATTGTTATTAAATTTTTTGTTAAAATATTACTTAAAAAAAATTTTTTTTTTAAAGTGGGCGTGGTCGTTCTTCGATTTTGCTAATTTTTATTAAGCAGACATATAGTAATAAGAGTAACGTTCCTGCCAAATTTCATCATGATATCTTCAACGACTGCCAAATTACAGCTTGCAAAATTTTTAAATTACCTTCTTTTAAAAGTGGGCGGTGCCACACCCATTGTCCAAAATTTTACTAATTTTCTATTCTGCGTCATAAGTTCAACTCACATACCAAGTTTCATCGCTTTATCTGTCTTTGGTAATGAATTATCGCACTTTTTCGGTTTTTCGAAATTTTCGATATCGAAAAAGTGGGCGTGATTATAGTCCGATATCGTTCATTTTAAATAGCGATCTGAGGTGAGTGCTTAGGAACCTACATACCAAACTTCATCAAGATACATCAAAATTTACTCAAGTTATCGTGTTAACGGACGGACGGACATGGCTCAATCAAATTTTTTTTCGATCCTGATGATTTTGATGTATGGAAGTCTATATCTATCTCGATTTCTTTATACAACCAACCGTTATCCAATCAAAGTTAATATACTCTGTGAGCTCTGCTCAACTGAGTATAAAAATGAAATGAAAATACACCAAAGGTGTGGCGGGGCAGTACATAGTATGGAGTATGAAGTCGCAAAGTTGTATTGTAAGTCAAAATACGAAAAAATAAATAAATGCAGCAGTCTGATTGTGTTTTGAGTGCAAACATAAAATGACCAGCGCCACGCAGCGGGAACAACATAAATAACGGGTAATATACACATATTAACATCAACAATTGAATGCATACGCCAAAGGAACACACACTCTGTCTCTGTAATTCAGGGTTGCATTTCTATAAACAGCGCACACATGAAATAAAGAAATAACAAAAGCTGTTTTATAAAAGTGATGATGGTGGGAATTGGGGTGATGTGGGTGCAAACTTAAATTGAAGATGAATTTAGATGTATGGTTTGAGATTTACAATAAGACTTAGACTTACCGCAGGCGCATAAACACTTGTGAGCAGGGTGACAAAAAACAAAATACCCTAATGGAGTCTTGAAGCAAGATGAATAAACTTAGTATCTATTAAAAAATCCATAAATATATCACTACATGATACCGCGTATGGGATTCGAAGGATATCTTGGGGCCGTAATAGAACCGGAGGGTTGACGCCAGGTTACGGAAAAGACAGAACATACTATGCGCATGTATACCGATCGTACCAAAGAAGAGAGTCGGGTCTGCTGTTTACTGTGTTGATCAAGAAATACGAGATCACTGCAGTGTTTTTCAGACGGAAGTTATAGCTGTGAGAAAGGCAGCAGAAATTCTGGAGGAAGCGTGCTTAAGCTGCCGTCGCGTTTGTGTACATATATTAATAGTGAGGCGGCGATCAAGGCAACAATCTCTCACAGTACAGCAACAACAAGTATCCTGGAATGCAAGAAACATTGTAGAGACTTCTTTTAGGCCGGACCATACATCTTTACTGGGTTCCCGATCATAAAGAAATAGCATGTAACAAAAAGGCCGATGAGAAGGCAAAGAAGGGTGCAGCACTCGATGAACCGATGGTAGACGTCCCAATTAATTTGGGAGATATCAAAAGCTAGCAGGAGTTGCATATGATCCACTACAAAAGCGCGTGGCTGTAACATTTCTAAGACCATGTGCAAATCCTAGGACTTTAGACTCTGCAACTTTGTGTCTCTAAAAAGAGAAGACTTAAGGCTCACGATGACCATACTAACCGAACACTGCCACCTGGCGTCACATACTTACAAGTTAGGACTCGGTAATAACAGCAGATGTAGGAAGCGCGAGTTGCAGGAAGAAATGGTTGAGCATGTTTTTCGTTAGTGTCCTGCGCAAGGCTCCAACTACAAGGGGCAGCAGAGTTGACAAATCTTGATCGGGCCGTTAAACTAGGTCAAAGAAAACTTATTGTATGTTACAAAAGAACGAAGGGTTTTTTATAACGTAAGTTCTGGTACCTAATTGGGGTTTTTCTATTTGATCGGCAAGCAGTCTATTCTTCATTGAGCGGCCAGTTCAACCTAAACATATACTTATTATAAATTAAAGTCTTAAATTTTGGAACGAGGTAATCTCGAACACTGCCACACAAATTGAGCTACAACTTTCTTTATAAAGATTCTTTCATTTACATAGCTCTACAAAGATATCAATCTGAAATAAAATTTTGCCCATTCATTTCTGAAACATAAATATTTAATTTTGAAACTCTTTACATTACACCCAGCCTTTATACGCACAAACGCATATTCAGTGCTATAGCGGCAAGAAGTTTGATTGTGTGATTCGTAAATCAACTGCCTTTCGTTTAATCGGCTATTGAATTGGTTTGTGTGGTGTGTTGTTGATTTCACCATGCCTTGAGCGGCTCACACCAGTACGGGAAGGCACAAGCTGTCTGAGCGATTGAAATAAGCGAATTATGATTTTTTACATTTTTCGAATAGACCCAAAGATGTCTGATGATGGCTTTTGAAAATATAAGCAACAACCATGAATGAAACTATCATTTAACTAAAACTAAGTACGTTCTTCATAAGGTTTATTCCCAACAGGGGCAAACAATTTCAAGTGGGTAGCTAACTTAGCCGAAAGTGTAGATTTGCTACAAGTGGTAGTTAATTTTAAAACAAAAACTTTTACTCTGCTAAATGAAAAGGCGAATAGGCGACGGAAATTTTCAAAAGCAACAACAAAACTGACTAAGAAAACAATGAAATGAAATGACAATGGTTTATTAAGGACATTCATTCTAATGCATATATGGGTATTCCCTAAATGCGTATTTGTGTGTGCTTTAAAATAATACCCACATCCAAACAATTTAAGTAAGTTAAAAATTAAGGAGGAGGCAAAGCAAACTTAAGTAAAAGTGAAGCCACAGGCAAATACAAATAATGCTTAGACATTCAAACAAACAACGCACAAACAACTTTGCTCCAGGCCGTAGAATGGAAGCCATTTCAAGAACACCAGGATGGCAACACAACAGCCGTACATACATATTTATATACTTGTACTATTGTAAGTAAGTAATGCCTAAACGCCTAAAAAGCGGTACCCGAGGCTGCTGTTCGAAATGAGATGCTGCAAGCAGATTTGTATTTGTCCAACCAAGCATCGAATGAGGGCGTGTAGATGAGCAGCATTTTTGTGGGTTTATGAGCAATTAAATGCAACTCCGCCCAAGCAAATACAAATGCAGCTCACAAAGTCAAAGCTCGATGAGGAAGGACCGTTGACAACACTTAATTCAAACAAAGTATAGCGGAATATTATAGGCAATGCAAAGGAGTGCAATTTACTGTGGGCAGACGACAAAAATCGCTGCCTTTGAGTAAGATTTATAGTCCAAAAGGAACTAATAAAATCGTTTTTAAAAAGTTTTAGGTCTTCAGTAATACTCCCCCAATATTCTTTCTCCCAGTTCTTCTCTTATTGCTTTATTTTACTGTTACCCCTATTCATTTCCTCCCAATCTCCCCTTTTACCTTTGCTCTCACTCTTACTATACTTCTGCTAACCATCTTCCCTCCCTTACCTATTCCAATGTTTTTGCATCTATTTCTTTGGAAGAGGATCATTTCCATTTCTCTGCTGCAGTCACGGTCTTGTTCTCTCCTTCCCTTTGCCCTGTCCCGCTCCTTTTCTAAATAATTTGCGCCGACGACCTGGGTAAACGGTGCGCAAAGGGTAATGACGTGCCACTCGTCTTTGTTTTATTATTGTTTTTTTTTTTGCCAGTTTTTTCACCTCGCGAAGACTGCCACTGTCCCCGACCAAATTCTCTGCGACCTTATTTACAACGAACACAAATAAAAAAAAAAAAATAAATGTAAGGCGCGATAACCTCCGAAGAGATCTAAGGCCGAGCTTCTCTTCCAATTTGCGTCGTGCTCCTCTTGATTTTTCCCTACAAATTGGCCGGACGGGACCTACATGTTTTATGCCGACTCCGAACGGCATCTGCAAGGCAGATGAGTTTTCACTGAGAGCTTTTCATGGCAGAAATACAATCGGAGCGCTTGCCAGACACTGCCGAGGGGCGACCCCGCTTAGAAAAAATTTCTTCTAATTAAAAAATCTTATTTCTAAAATTTTGATGTTGCTTTGCCCGGGAGTTGAACCCAGGGCATACGGTGTGATAGGCGGAGCACGCTACCATCACACCACGGTGGCCGCCAGACGAACACAAAACTGTCGATAATATTGGGCATCTACGTCGATGTCATTACGCTACCGACTGTCCTACACCCAAAAAAAACTGGTTGTGACTTTCGATCAGGACCTACATTTTCGCGAGCAAGCAGCCGCCATTGTACCTGAAAAAATCCAGAGCCCTAACAAAATTCTCTTGCAGGCAGCTTCTACTGAATACCCAGAAACCTGGCCATCCCGACAGACGTCTGATTGAAGAGGCCCTGCCTCCCAGGAAATTAATAAGTGAATTCCGTAAGTACTATGAACTAATCTGGCACTTAGGAAGTCAGTCGTATGAGGGAAAGGAGCACGGAGAGGACCTCAGAGACATCCACAAAAATCGTCGGTTTATTGTGCCAGAAACTATCCAGTGAACCCCATTCTCAAAGACAAGTACGATTAACACGCAGATGAATAAAAACAACCAAGGAGATGCGCCACTCTAGCTTAACTTCGATCTGGAAACTGTAATAGGTTGAGCTCTTACTTATGCAAAATCAACATCGACAGACCCAATGTATGCCGTGCTTGTATGTCTTGTGACCAACACCCTTTTTAATTGCAATGTGCAACTACAACAACTCTAACACCCTTATCTCTTTGGTCGAACCCTGTTGAAACAGCAAGTTTCCTCAGAATAATGTTAAGGGATATTGATGACAATTTGTGAGTGATCGCACATCTTGGATAAGGCGAAGCTCTTCGACAACAACAACAACAACAAGTCTTTAACTCCAACTTACTTACTTGCTTATTTGGCCCTTAGCCGTTTAAAGGGTTATGGCCATCGCCAATCGCTTCTGCGTTGGGTTAACTTGTGCCAATTGGTAACACAAAGGGAAATGAACCGGTTTCTACCTGGTCCTTCCAGTGAAGTGGGGACGGCCCTCCATTCTCTGCCTGCGTAGGCGGCTTCCGATAAGAGTACCTTCTTGTGTTGGCCGGAGCATAACCTTTCATCCTCTAGCTCAGTGCGCAGAGTTATAGACGACAAACAAACCTTACACACGTTTCCCAAAATCTGTCGTGTCCGACCCAGTGTGCAGCATAAGTAAGTCTACTGATAGCTAAGTATTTACTATTTACTTAAGTTATTCTCTCCACTCAACATCAACACTGACATATAATTCGTGTATGACGCTTTACAAATGTCAAGCTAAAAATTAGTTTCACAAAAGGATATAACAAATGTTAAATTACGGGGTAAGGAAATAAAAAAATGGGTGTACACAATACAATTATAAATAAGTAAAATGCATGAAAATTGTTAATGAAGTTCGAGTTAGAGGGCGGTGAAGGTGATGATGATTAAGTTGAGAAATGTGAAGATGACAAGCAGTGAAAAAGAAAAATTGAAAAACAAATAAATGTCACTGCAAGAAAAGCAGTAATGCTCTCAAGAGCTTCGTAGAGTTTCGGAAATTTTTTCGGCGCTCACCTACATGTCGCGAGAGCACAGCGACTGATATTCAGCAGAACAAGCAGTGAAACAGCTTTCGCTTGTACTTCAAGCAGTAAACACCTTGTGCGTGGGCTTTATGGTCATACTTTTTTCTCCATTCTCCTCATACACGCATACTACTACAAAAATGTTGCGTTTGTGTTCCTAGCTCTGCTGGCTTTGTGCACCACTGAAGAAAATAGCAAAATAAGTGTGGCATGCAACAAAGCGTTAAAGTGCAACTTAGTTATGAACAAAACATGAAGTCAACTTAAATTCCTGGGCGGGCGTGAATAAAATGGTACTTAAATTATGAAAAATTTTAGTAAAGTAACTGCAGGAATATACAATAAAACATATATACAACAATTTAAACGACGGAAACTCCATTAAATAAACGATATGGTAGCTTTGCAACATGCGGCTGCTTAAATCTAATACATATAAAAGAGCTTATCAAAAGGAACTCTCTAAAAGTGCAGGTGCCATTTGCCTTGCAGGTAGAGAAATATATGAAGCTATTGCCAAACGAAAATTAGATACCTAAGTTGAGGGTGTACTAAGATTATGTAGAAAACTCGTAAAAGATGCTGCAAGTGCAACACAATTTAAGCAACAAGACGACTGTCACAACGCTGTATGGAAAGTTACATACTCCATCATATGATGACGCCTATAAAGGTGCGAACGGTATGCTGAGAGTCATTAAAATGGCCATTCAGATAGAAAAAGGATGTGTTGCAAGGCAAAAGTAAATGGACGGATCTGAAGTAGGATGATAGCACAGTTGGTTAGAAAATTGTTTAAACAGAATGCAACGGAAAGATGCTTTAGATATAGTTATGTACAGCAGCGAAAATAGAAAATAGAAGTGTAAATTTTTATCAAATTTCATCAGTTAAATTCCTCTTTTTTGTTTTAGATATTTTACGAACAAAATGCTATGGATTTTGTAATTGAAACTATGCAAATCAAACTCAAAAACGTTTTCGAAAAAATTAAACAAAAATTCGAACTTTGTATTACGAGATTTTTGAATTTTTTTGAATGTGAAGCTACGTAGCGCGATCAATTTAAGTTAAAAAAAAATTGCGCAAGAATTCGAAAACTCGAGAAAATTTTACGAAAATTTCGAACATTTGATTAAGAGTTTTCTGAATTTTGTTGAGTATGCAGTTTTAATCATATATATAATATAATCAATTTTATTTCCAAAAGATTTTCGAAAAAATTCGAAAAATTTAAATTGAGCGAAAATTTAGAACGTTTTATTTAGAGTTTTCTGAGTTTTTTTTGAGTATGAATTTTGTAGCCCAATCAATATTAAATTCAAAAACATTTTCGAAAAAAATCGAAAAGCTCGTTAAAATTTTACAAAAGTTTCGAACTTTTTATTTCGAGTTTTTTGAACATTTTTGAGTATGCTTTTTTGGAGCCGAATCAATTTAGTTTTACGAAGTACAAGTTATAGGTCTCTATAAATTCGCATTTAAACTGCGCTTGAAAATCGCATACTCAAAAAAGTTCAGAAATCACCTAAATAAAAAGTCCAAAATTTTCGTAATATTTGATCGAAAATTCGGTTTTTTTTTAAACGTTTTGAGACCAAACTCGATTGGCCTACAAAGCTGCATACTTAGAAAACTTCGGAAAACTTTTAATATAAAGTTCGATATTTTCGTAATATAAATAAAAGCAATATAATTTAATTAGCGAAACTTGAAAACATTGCAACTGCTATTTTTCCATTCTCTGCTGTATGTTACACTTGAGGATTAAGATGGAAAGAAAAATATGATAAAGAAAACTTCAGAAAAGGCATCACAACAAAGTCTTAGAAAGTTTAAATCGTGTAGCTGTCAACATGGACAAGCTGATGAGGTAAAAAACTTTTTGTGATGAGATCAAGGACTTCTTGTTGTCCTCTTTTATCGCTAGATCCACTCTTTGAGAATCTCTGTCCAGAGTCGTCAAAACTTATCTCACTATTTTGATTTTATTGGATGATTTATTTTCGGTTCGTACCTGTCGCTAGAGATAGCTCCTCCAAACTTAAGTAAGAGAAATTACACCTAGTCGGAAACCTGGAACGTCTTGGGAAGGTGCGCCACTATTCAGACAGAGCAGGAGACTTTTGGCAGCATCTCAAGCTTTTTATTCTTTTCTAAAGTCGAGTTCCTCTTCGCCAGCCACACTGCACTCTTGCTCCTGTACGAACGAAGACGGGTGGTATAGGTGGTGTTATTTATTTATAAGAATTCATGGCTGTCCTTGTAGTGTTAGTTCGTGAAATCTCTTAGTGCCCTGAAATTTTCTATAGATCAAGTGCCTCAATCAACGTGCACACGAAGCTGGCCCTATAAAGAGGAGGGAGATTTTCACTATAAGTCCACGGGCGGGGCAAGCCAATTTTTGCTCATCCGTAAAGAATTTGACATAAATTCTCTGTCGCAGAAACTTTCCTCGTCCCATTATCTGCTCGGGGAAATTAAGATATTAAGGCTTACCACAGATGACGTTATTAGCTCGCTAAAAGGCTGAGTTTGGAAGACATGAGCCCATTGCCCTTTTGCCCATTGTATGCTCGGAGTGTAAGTATATTCAGTAGAACTCGAGCCTGAGCTGTTATCAATATTTCAGAAATACCAGTCCGGTTCAGTATGTATCATCAAACCTGTATCATACACTAGAGTATCGGTTTCATCACCATTTCCTGTACATCACCATTTAATTACAACCCAAAGGCAAGAGGCATCAGATTTTGCATGGGTCAGCAGCGCAGTACAAAGCGGCAGCGGTGTCTCCATCCTTATTATGAACATACAATGTCTAGGAAAGCTTCCTGACTCAAGGCAATATTCTTATATTTTCCCGAATCTTGACCATTTGCTAAACAATGCCAACACCAGAAGAGCTTAGAATATACAAGGCACGATTTACCTCCGGAGAGATATACGGCGAGCTTCTCTCCAATTTGCGACATGCTCTATTCTAATTTGTCCTACAAATTGGCTGAACCTACATGCATTATGGACAACGACATTTGCTTGCATGATGAAATTTATTAGAGTGCTTTGTAAGTTCTAGAAGCACTTAAAAAAGAGTGACATAATTTTTTCTTTTCGCAACTTATTAGCTAACTAATACCCATCCAAATACTAGCTAAATTGCTTTTTGAATAGTGAAGTCTGATTCAGTTTTTATGAAAGCGCTACGCTTACTTCCCGTGAACTTAGCGAAGAGCCCAAAAAAAGTACTTAGAAAAGCGCGGCAAATTTTTTCTCTTCGCAACTTTTCAGCGCATAATTTGCAACAAAATAACGACCTTCTAATTTTTTGGTACACCGAAAATGCTACAGAACTCCGAAACAGAGTTTGAGCATAGAATATACGCACGAAATGTTTACTGCCTGAATTACATGCGAAAACTGCTTCACACATAAAGAAGAAGGCTGAACAGTTTTACGAAGCTCTACGAGGCGCTCGGGTGTTTTACCCGAACATCATGTTGCAAGCTGCCGGAAGTGTTGTTAAGCTTAGAAAACAAGCAATAAGGCGGAAATAATGAAAACGGAAAACCACGATATTCCTGTTTCGTATAGCAGTGTGACAGTAAGCCAGCCTGTGATTCAGTGAGCTAAGAATATAATGGCATAATCAAAAGTGCCATAATAGGACAAGAAAACCATTAAAAAACTAAAAGACACAACGAAAGAGATTGCACAAGTACCACCGGCACTAATACAACCAAACACGAACACTAAAAACAGAAAAAATGTATCCTGAAAAGGTGTTAACGAGTGCACCTTGAACCAGTCCCGCACACACATACATTCATAGGCAGCTGCTACATAAGTATAATCATGGCGAATGAGTCACTTGAGATTTTATGCCTTATATAAAAGGAAACGGAAAAGACGAGAGAACAGCGGAACAATGTACTCATATAATAAATAATAATGAAATCTTTTAGGTATTATAAGCAAGTAAGTAGTTGGATATCATAAAAGTGGAAAGTATTCCCTTATTGTATGTCCCTGCATCGAGCTTTTTGGACAGAAGAAAATTGATATTTGTGAGAGGCGAAATATGAGTGTCAAATGCAAGTCAAAGTCATAATTTTCAAACTATCTATGTGCATTAGGGACCAAGGAGCTGAGTAGTTTATGCAATGGCCAAGAAAATGAGAAAAAGAAATCTATAGAAAATGTCAATGGAAGAATGGAAAATATCCTCGCATGCACTTAGATAATTCAGGTTCATCTGTTGATAGCAATCGTTACTTGTTTACGTCAAAGGAGCATAAGGTAGAAGAATTAAGAATTTAATTGGGCATGGCTTGAGTTTAGAGCTGTTAGGTAGGATATTTATTTAATAGTTATTTTCGAAATTTCTTTTTAAAATACAGAATTAAAAGAAAAAAATGATGATAAAAAAATTTTAAGGACTACGTTAATACAAACATAGTCTTGTTGAATTTTGACTAAAAAACTTTAACAATACCTCTTGTAAAAGAATTTTGGGATTTAAAACTATAAAGGTGGAGCGCAATTTTTCAATTTAGGGCAAACCATGTACTTGGGATTAATTAATTGATCATTTAAAATTTAAACACGCGCTCTACCTTTATAATTTTAATTCCCAAAATTCTTTTACAAGAGCTATTGTTAAAGTTGTTTAGTCAAAATTCAACAAGACTATGTAATTGCCTTCTATTTTTTGGTCCATTTATATAAAGGTAGTGCTTACAATTTTTTTATCATCTTTTTATTTTAAAATTTTTAGTACTGCCTATAAAAAGGCAATTGCAACTTTGGTTAGTAATTTAAGTAATTCCTAAGTGAAAATTCTTGTCTTTATTTATTTGTTCAAAATAGCAAGATTTAAGAGAATTAGTGGAATTTTCGTTGACGACACTGGCGTAAGCAACAGAATTCCACCTCGCATCATAACAAGAGAATTCCACCTCGTTTGTCAGCTACTTAATTTGCACAGCTGAAAATCGTGGTGAAAATCACATACACCTGAAAGTCTAAAAGAAGGCTGGCCATGAAGGTATGACCTAATCTTCTAAATAGTTCGACTTGCGCGTTACGTAGCTCAAATTTTTTGATCAAATATTGCATTGTCACCGAGTTTTAAACTATATTTCAGGTTTCAAGTCTCTAGATATCCAGGAAGTTAGTTAAAAATCGATTGCAAGATTCCCAATTTAAAACTAGTTTTCTCAATATCTCGATCCATGCGCCACCTAGTGGAATTTTTTGATAAAATATTGCTTTATCACCGTGTTCTGACTTACGGCTCAAGTTTATCTCCAGCTCACCGGGAAGTTACTCCAAAATCGATTGCAAGATTTCCCTCGTTTTTCAAGGATTTGTAGTTATCTCAATCAGCATGCCACCTGGCGGAACTTTGTTTTCTATAAATTGTATTGTCACCGGGTCTCGCACTATATGCTAAGTTACATATCTCTAGGTAACCGGGAAGTCAGTTAAAAATGGATTGAAAGATTCCCAAATTAATTTTAATTAATTTCCCTAATATCTCGATCCATGTGCCACCTAGCGGAATTTTTTTGATAAAATATTGCATTGTCATCGGGTTCTGACTTTCGGCTCAGGCTTCATATCTCCAGCTCACCGGGAAGTTACTCAAAAATCGATTGCAAGATTCCCCACGTTTTTTCAGGGATTTTCAAGGATTTTCGTTTATCTCGATTCGTCTGCCACCTGGCGGCATCTTGTTTTCAACGAATTGTAGTGCCATCGACTCGCAAACTATGTGCTAAGTTTCAAGTCTTTGGATCACCGAGAAGTTAGTTAAAAGTCGATCGCAATATTCCACTTTTAAAATTAATTTTCTGTATATCTCGATCCGTGCGCCACCTAGCGGATTTTTTTCACTTGCATTGTAATGTCTCTCAGGTCTGAACTATGTTCTAAGTATCAAGTGTCTAGCTTAACGGAAAGTTATCGAAAAAGACTTTTCCGTGGGTCAAAAATTCGTATGGAAATGAGGGGACAAACATGAAAGCGACTTAATATAAAGGTAAGAAAATGCATCAACTTGATATTTGAGTCATCTTGAATGCAGTACTGAACAACGGCGGAGAAAGTGATGAATCAACTTCTCTTCCTCCGCATACTGACAACTTCTAGAAAGGGAGCTTTTTAGTATGAACCACCGTCAGAGCATCGGTACAATAACGCAATGACCTGCCATGATACCCGTGAGTACTTTCGCTTCAAATTTGTTTAGCTTGAGAAGGAAGTTAATTCGTTTCTTACAAAAACATTGTCATGAGGACATCATATTCCTCAACTTTTCATAGGAGATAGCCCAACAGTGGACGTATGGAGCTATGTTGTTGCTGTTGTTGTAGCGATAAGGACACTCCCCGAAGGCCTTGGGGGTGTTATCGATGTTTATGGTCCTTTGCCGGATGCAGATCCGGTACGTTCCGGAAACAAGCACCATTAAAGTACTGGCTCGACCATCTCGAGAACGATTTGATATGACCACAGGAAAATTCTAGGCCATCCGAGAGCCTCGGCTGTTAAAGAAACAGGATTCGCCACGGGCAGGTCAGGCTGACAATTGAGTTGGAGAAGCTATATATTGCGCTGGCAAACCTTGAAAGGGTTGCGCTACACAGCCTCTTGACGCAATTTGGTATTTTAGTCGCCTCTTGCGACAGGCAAACCTACCGCGGATATATTCTAAGCCCCCTAGCCCGCTGGGGTAGCGTACGGAGCTAACTAGCTCGATTATGTCCATATAGGAACCTTTCCTGGCCATCACATCTGCAAATTTTATTCCTATGCTGGAACACAGCAAAGCGAACCATTGAGATGTGTTATGGATGCCAGGCTCGACACCTCCCATTTCTTTTTCTAGGGATATTTTATGTTCTACACCTGGAAGTCAACAACCTCCGAAATATGATCGGAGACGGACGTTAGCTCAGATGTGATTCCGTTTAATAATCCCGTTTGTCATGCCGTCTAATAACCTCGCGTGCCGTATGTCGTTTATTTCCCCATGTTGTATTTTCTTAGTTGTTGTTGTTATTGTTGTTGTAGCGATAAGGACACACCCCGAAGGCCTTGGGGAGTGTTATCGAGTTGATGGTCCTTTGCCGGATGCAGATCCGATACATTCCGATACCAAGCCCGACCATCTCGGGAAGGATTTGTTATGACCACATGCGACCTTCTAGGCCATACCGCCCACCCACCCCCTAGATCCATGAGGAGTTCGGGGTCACCAGAGCTTCGGCTGTTAATGAAATAGGATTCGCCACGGATAGGTGAGATTGACAATTAGGTTTGGAGAAGCTATGTATTGCGCTGGCAACCTGAAAGGGCTGCGCTACACAAACTCCTTGAATCCGGTATTTTAGTCAATTCTTACGACAGCCACACCTACCGCAGGTAAATTCTAACCCACTACCCCGCTGGGGGGTATTTTCTTAGTCGTGGAGCCCGCTTTCGCGGCCAATCCCCGCACCAACACTTGTAGAGGAGTCAATTGAAAAATTACTTTTAACTTGTTAACTGCGCCTGTCATTCACAGACATGCTAGTCTTTGCACCTTCCCAGTCCAATTTAGTGTTCCCTTAAAAAAAAAAACAACAAATTTATTCTGATCTCGTTAGCTAGCAGTGATATTGTATATCGCATATAAAAAAATGTTCAAAAACAGACATTGAAGGACAAACTGACCCTCATTACCCTTTAGTGCAACAGGCGATGATGACCGCCACAATAAAGATGTCCGACTAAATTAAAAGATTATGAGAAACTTAAATAAATAAAGAAAAAAACCTTTCCTTCGCTTACTTTTGTGCAACTTAGCAAACTCTACAATTATGGGCAACAATTGTCATGATGCGGCATTTTTGTTGTGTTTGTGACGTAGTCTGACTGTCGTGCCCATCGCATCTTTTTGACATGGTCGCTGCTACTGTTATAGCTCGACTTGAGTTGCTGGGCGTACACGTGGACTGATTGAATGACTGAATGTCAGACTCGCATTTGCTGGATTTTACATGCCAGCGGTGATGTATTGCATGCAAATTTTTTTCAATGCATGCGACGAATAGAAAACAGCCTTTTTTTGCTCATACATTTTTTCTCTTCCTTTGTTATCTGTTATGTTTTTTTTTGTTCTTTTTTTTCGTTCTGCATATGGAATTGGCAGGAAACGGATGTTGACTTACGCAATGTCGCGTTGCGCATATGAAATTTTTTTGCGCAAAATGCATGCATAGCACGCTTGGTGCACGGATGTCCGTGGAATTGCACTTGAAAATTTCTGCGATGCAAAAAATATAAATTTAAAGAATACGAGGTACGGTTGATAATTTTGAGACCGAAGGACCTTGCAATGGATTTTAATTGAGTTGGCTTGAAGAAAGAAAGCTCTGAAATTTGTCGGTTTAGAGAAATTACAACAAAAACAATTAAACATAGAAGTTATAACTCACATCGAAGTTAGAATACGGGCACTAGCAGATGTAAGCAAAGGGAAGACGGACAGAAAATTTAAAAAGACTAAGACAAGGAACTAAAACAAAAAACAAATAGAATGCGGAAAAAGTTAAGGAAATAGAAACAAGAAAGAAACATAAAATAAACAACTACTTAGGTTAGGTTGAACTGGTAGGTCCGAGAAGATCTCACATAGACCGAAAGAGTCCATAGTGGTACCAGAAGTTGTTTACCGTCCACACTGAAAACACTAAAAGGTGTGTAACCCCCCTTAACCCGTGAAAAACGGTTGACCAAGAGCATACAACCTTTTTTACATGTTGTTTTTGTATTAACGATAAGGACACTTTCAGAAGTTCTCGTGTAATGGTATCGATGTTGATGGTCCTTTGTCGGATACAGATCCGGTACGTTCCGGTAACAAATAAAGGTACTACCTCGACCATCTCGGGAACGATTAATATGACCAAATTAAACCTTCTAGGCCAAAAACGTCCTAGCCGAATAAAGATGAACAAGACTAACTGATTTATTAGGGTTAGAGGATTTCTTCGAGCTATTGGAAACAACCGAGGCCTTAAGCACAGCGTATTTACATGGTACTATTTCTTTGACATGACATTGGAGAAGTGATAAGCAGATTACATTGACAAAGAAGTGAAAAAAACCGGCCATGCTGCGAACGAAGTCAGGGCGAAAGCAAAGTTAAGTGCAAAAATAATGTCAGTTAAGAAGTCCATTAGCGAAGCACTCACGCCAGAAAATACTAGCAAGGCAATCGCGTAGCGGCCGACTTCCGAAATCTAATTCTTAAGAAGACAATTCTTTGCAGCACCCTAATTACTGTTGATGGACATAAATTCGAGACTGTGAAGGGCTTCGAGTGTTTGGACACCCGTTGTGATACCACGAAGAAGCCCTGGTTTCCCCTCTGTAGAACATGTTTAATACACCCATTAAGCTAAACCAGCGAATTTGCCCCGTGTTTTCGGCTTCTAGCTCCGCAGGATACCCAAAGAAATGTCTGTGTTATCTGGTCTTCGACAGAGCGGGACAACACTCTACGCTTTATATGTCTTTCTCGTCCCTTCAGCTGTGGCAGAAGTCATTTGTTTGCAGCAGGGGTCCATAAGACAGTGACCGATTATGATTTTCGCCCGCAGCGCAGTTTCCCGAGATCTAACTGTGCCCTGGGACACTTATTATGCTCCGGTTGTATTTATCAGCAAGCTCGTTAGAGCTTGTCTGTACTTTAACGCCACTACTGACGATGTATCACTACATTGCAGGAATTTTATGTCAGCTTTGCTGTTGAAAAAAATAGAAATAAAGTTAGTCACCAAAAAGAAAGCAGCTGCCCAGATAGCTATACGATCAGCTTGAAAAACACTGCAATGGTCTGGTAAACGTGCGCTTTCTCGGGAATATTCCACTGCCAAATCTTTTGTTCAGTTTAGAGTCGTCCGTGAAGACGGAGATTTCTCTGCTTCCCGTCACCATGCAATTCGCGCACTCGCTCCTCTCTGGGATATTTGTGGAAAATTTGTTGTCCCAGCGAGGGGATCGTATTGTGTGATATAGCTTTAAATATGTATCGGGAACTTGCTTCAGGATCTGGGCATGCCCCAACCTCCAGTCCCCCCAAGGTTCGATTGTATTACGGTGACTGCGTAGAAGAGTATAGGTCGCACCACTGCCGTGTAGATTCAATGTACAATCCGCCTCAAGGAAGAACGCGTCAAGGGTGAGTTTGTATCTTGACTAACTCTTTAATCGCCAGCTAACAAAATGAATGAATCAGCATACGCCAGATAACAACCTTAACTGCCACCCCTCCTAAATCAGTTCTGAAATTTTCAATGCAGGCGTAGGAGTTTGCAATTATTAATTAAATAAAAAAAATTCTGTGCTCGTGGTCTTGTTACACAAAATGTAATTTTATAAAAACAAATAAAAAATATTAAATTTTAATTAATTCAACAAGCGTAACAAAAATTTTTTTCTGCAACACGTGTTTTGTAGCGCTTTCGACATTTAAAACAAAACAAAAAATCATAATGAATTTATGCGCGTTAAAGAACAACGATTTTGTTTGTCTCCAAATACAAAAATTCCTGCACGTACTACAACTGAAACTAAAGTATTTTAAATTTAACAACAAAATCGAAACTTTCCCAGCAAAAAAAAAACATCTGGGGGCAGTGCAAAAGTGACTTTGGCATAAACTCCGGTAGAACGTGTTAGCCAACACTTTTTTCGCATACCCACGCACACAGACCCACACAAACACACATACACTTCATACCACACTCATACATCCACATAGCCATCAGTTTGTGTCAGGTTGGTTTAACGATTGAAGCCTGATTGTCGGTCATTGAACGCACAAGTAGAATATAAATATTTATAAAATTCAACAAGTATTCGTACTACATTTGTATACTTGTATGTATGTATGTATGTATGAAGTCGCTAGAAATATCTATAAAAATTAAATTGTATACAAACTACTTAATGTTGTATTAAAAGAATTCCTCGAATGGGCGTGTCGTGACTGTTGGCGGTACATTTGATGAGGCATGAGTTGACTTCATAATTTGTTCGATTACTTTGACTTGTAATTTTATGGTTTGGAAAATGAGATTATATTTTTATAGTCTAAAATAAAACTCATTATTCTAGGCAAGCTTTAACTGTCGCTAATTGAGAGCACCATGGGAAATAAATCGTCATCCTTACTTATTGAGGTTATCCACTTTCATCTGTTTACAACAAAAATCGTCAACTGTTGTGATAAATTCACAACATATTATTATTATCTTTTATTAAGCTGTCGCTACGCAAGTGTCGTAGCAACATCGGAGGCCCCTGTTGTTTATGTTTCTTGAAAATTAAAAATATGCGTGCACATGTCTTGCCAACTTACTCGTTAATCCACGACTAGACCACCACCACTACGATGACCACCACTTACTTAATCACTGGTTTAGATATACTTTTCGAGCAGAAGCGTCCTCTAATTCTCTTACTAAGGCACAGTCAGCGAAGGCTTTGGGTTTCTACTACATGCACTATGATAATGGCTGCATAGAGGTCATACCGTTTAACACTAAACCTTTTTCGATGCAAACCGTTAACATCACGGACAGGACCATATGTATATCTTCGGGAGAACTTTTCTCTAACGGCTATCCCATCTTTTCTAGACACTGTCCATGAATCAGAATCTTACATCAGAACAAGTATGCTAATATAATCGTGATGAGAGTGATTTTTGTACGTACAGAGAGGAATTCTCTTTACAATTGCCAACTCAGAACGAAAATCGACACTGATGACGGCACTATGCCGAAACTGGTTTGTCTCGAAACCAAATTTGACAAGGGATGACGGAAAATCGGTTCAATGTACATCATTTATCTACCCTGTCGGAAAATCAACAAAACAAAATAAGTCAGTCCGATTGATTGATCTCCCCCCCCCCCCCCCTCCCAGCGGGATAGGGAGTAAGAATATACCCGCGGTAGGTATGTCTGTCGTAAGAGGTGACTACAATACCATATCCAAGGGGTTGTGTAGCGCAACCCTTTCAGGTTGCCAGCGCAATATATAGCTTCTCCAAACCCAATTGTCAACCTCACCTATCCGTGGCGAATCTTGTTTCATTAAGAGTCGAGGCTCTGGCTACCCCGAACTCCTCATGGATCTAGGGGGTGGGAGGGCGGTATGGCCAAAAGGGTCGCGTGTGGTCATAACAAATCGTTCCCGAGAGGCTCGGGCTTGGTACCGGAACGTACCGGATCTTCATCCGGCAAAGGACCATCAACATCGATAACACTCCCCAAGGCCTACGGGGATTGTCCTTATCGCTACAACAACAACAACAACATTGATTGATCCTCGATTTAATTTCTATACTGACACTTTTGTCTCTGTAATTGATTGATCCCAGATAGACGAAGTCCTTCAAATGGTTGATAGCGCGATTTATGGCTTCGCCAACCAGATTGTCAACTTCAGAAGAGGAATAAGAATACGAATACACAGTCTCGAATTTATTTCCATAACATTGACGTGGCTTCTAAGGCTCGTACCCACCGACTACTTCTTTAAGCAAGCAAGTACTCTGCCCTATCCTCCTTCCTAACAAAAGAAATTTTGACGTTTTGATGTTTTTTAATGTCTGTGAAAATGAGGTAGCCATGACCAAAAATCGGGTTTTAAATTGTACCAGCCAACCCAGAAAGCGTTCTTCGAAAATACAAATTATTTAAGCTGCTAGTCAGACTCAACATCCTCAAATTTTCCTGTGACAGCTATATTTCGGTAAAAATGGTTCTGAAAATTTTCTTTATTTATTTTTCGGCCGTCGTCTAACTCCTTAATCTCTTTCTTACCTGTCTATCACTTCCTCTTATTCTCCTTCTTCCTTTGTTTTGTATTCGTTTTTTCTTTAAAACTTCTTGTAATATCTTTACTGAAATAGCAAAGGAGATAACTTTTTGAAGTATAGTGCGACGGAACCTAATGAAGTGACTAAGCTTATAGTTTTCTGTGGTGATGAAATCAGCTGACACCAAAGTTGGTACCAGTTTGTCACTTAACAAAAGGTATGAGTCCTACGCTGATAAATGAGGTATCTGGCTAGCGTTAAACTTTGGAAAGCCCTCGAAGAGTTATGCCTTCTTTACCGCCCATGAATAGACGACAACTAGCCAACCACCGACAACTCTAAGCTCAGTCACTTGGACCACAGTGGTGAAAACGCAGTGGCGGTTAGGACCATGATCGTCCGCCTACATACTAAAAGAGGTGAAGCCATCTAGTATTAGGACCTGGCCTAATAGTTTTCGGGCTGATTCCTACCAAAAGATTATTGCCATTTTTGTGAACACTGCAAAACACCGTTAATATTAATGGATGTTTTTAACTTGGGTAATACCAATGAAGTGTTCCTGTTTCTAATGCGTATATAATCCGTAAAGTACCTTACAGATTAAGTTAAGCTATGTATTTAGTGTTTCAAAGTTATATCACTTCGTCTTTCATGTGAAAGTGAGTAATTTGTGTAAGTAAGTAATTTTTATATACATACTTAGCATAAATCGGAGCTATGTGCTGTGATAGCAACATCCGGTGGACAAACAAACACAAAAAAATGTATAGCTACAAAGTATCGTCATTGATAACTGCTGCACTTTGTCCAACGGATACATCGATGTGACCGTCGCTTTATATTTACTTTTCTACTGCTACTTTGATTATCATGACTGCAACTTTAGCTATTAAAGCTACTGAGCTGTTGGGCTTCTGAAAAATGTTATATGAGCTGCATCTGTTGGTGAAGCACTTTCAACTTCGAGTTCAATTTTATGGTTATGAACATATGTATGTAAGTGTGTGACTTTCAAAGTCCAGTTGTCGGTAATATCACAGAGGAAATCTAAAGATGCTTTCAATGGCCATCAATGGACTCAGAACGAGCGAGCAAAGTAGTGATAAGAGACGCCAAAGACAACAAGCAGCAGCCACTAAGTAAGTACATGAGTGCCTTCGGCGATTTTTGTTGTCAGCTCAATGCATATTTATGGAACCACACTATTGTGCAATATAATAGCAGTATGACTTTAAACCATCAAGCATACAGTTCACTTGCCAAGGTTGTATGGTTGAATTTGTACGAAGGTAAAAGTAAAAAAAGTTTAAAGAAACGTAAAACTAAAATTCAAAATAAAAGTGAAAGTAAAAGTAAAAGTATAAGTATAAGTAAAAGTAAAAGGAAAAGTAAAAGTAAAAGTAAAAGTAAAAGTAAAAGTAAAAGTAAAAGTAAAAGTAAAAGTAAAAGTAAAAGTAAAAGTAAAAGTAAAAATAAAGGTAAAAGCAAAAGTAAAAGTACAAGTAAAAGTAAAAGTAAAAGTGAAAGTAAAAGTAAAAGTAAAAGTAAAAGTAAAAGCAAAAGTAAAAGTAAAAGTAAAAGTAAAAGTAAGAGTAAAACTAAAAGTAAAAGTAAAGTAAAAGCAAAAGTAAAAGTAAAAGTAGATGTAAAAGTAAAAGTAAAAGTAGAAATAGAAATAGAAGTAAAAGTAGAAATAGAAATAGAAGTAAAAGTAATAGTAAAATTAAAAGTAAAATAAAAACTTAAAATTAAGGTGAAAGTAAAATTAAAAACAAGTAAGAACGGGACTGTCTTCGGCTGTGCCGAAGACTTCATACCTTTCATGAATGGGGCTGAACAATAATCTTATCCCGTTTGTAATCTCCGAATAATCGGATGTATAAGATAAGAAATATATAGTGAACAGATCTACATACCTTAACGATTTTTAAGATAAATATAAAATAAAAAACAGGTAGGTACTTCGTGTGAGGATGCAAAGTTTCAGGTTTTTTGTGGTCTGCGTGTAAAAACTATGACTACGAATCACGTATTTCAAAAATATATGACGAAAACGTAACTATTTGATGAAATTTGATGAATTTTGAAGATTCTAGCCGTAAAAAAGGGGTCAAAATGACAGTTTTTATGAAGTATATAATATATATACGACCGATCTCTATGATTTTTTCAGACAACAATATAAGCATTTTGTGAAATTTGAAGCTTCTAACTGTTAAAACGTGGCAGAAATTGCGCAAAGTTTCTTATCTGAACAATCGGTTGTATGGGATATATACTATATATACCACCGGTATCTATGATTTTGTCAGACAACAATATATGCTATACACGTAAGCATTTGGTGAAATTTGAACATATGTAAACGATTTTTAAGATAAATATAAAATAAAAAATAGGTAGGTAATCTGTGTGAGGATGCAAAGCTTCACGTTTTTTGTGGTCTGCATGTAAAAACTATGGCTACGAATCACGTATTTCAAAAATATATGACGTAAACGTAACTATTTGATGAAATTTGATGAATCTTGAAGCTTCTAGCCGTAAAAAAGGGGTCAATATGACAGTTTATATGAAGTATATAATATATATACAACCGATCTCTATGATTTTTTCAGACAACAATATATGCTATATACGAAAGCATTTTGTGAAATTTGAAGCTTCTAACTGTTAAAACGGGGCAGAAATTGCGCAAAGTTTCTTATCTGAACAATCGGTTGTATGAGATATATACTATGTATAGCACCGATCTCAATGATTTTTTCAGACATCAATATATGCTATACACGTAAGCAGTTGATGAAATTTGAAGCTTCTAGCTGTTAAAATGGGGTAGAAATTGCGAAAAGTTTCTTATCTGAACAATCGGTTGTATGAGATATATACTATATATACAACCGATCTCTATGATTTTTTCAGACAACAATATATGCTATATACGTAAGCAATCAGTGAAATTTGAAGCTTATAGCTGTTAAAATGGGGTAGAAATTGCGAAAAGTTTCTTATCTGAACAATCGGTTGTATGAGATATATACTATATATACAACCGATCTCTATGATTTTTTCAGAGAACAATATATGCTATATACGTAACCAATCGGTGAAATTTGAAGCTTATAGCTGTTAAAATGGGGTAGAAATTGCGAAAAGTTTCTTATCTGAACAATCGGTTGTATGAGATATATACTATATATACAACCGATCTCTATGATTTTTTCAGACAACAATATATGCTATATAAGTAAATATTCGGTGAAATTTGAAGCTTCTAGCTGTAAAAATGGGGCTAAAATTTGCGAAAATATATATATGTATACTATATATATATACTATATATACCACCATATATATACTATATATACCACCGATCTTTATGATTTTTTCAGACAACAATATATGCTATATACGTAAGCATTCGCTGAAATTTGAAGCCTCTAGCTCTTAAAATAGGGCAGTAATTACGAAAAGTTCCTTATCTGAACAATCGGTTGTGGGGGATATATACTATATATACGACCGATCTCATAAATTTTTTCAGGCAACAATATGTGCAATATACGAAAGTATATGGTGAAGTTTGAAGCTTCAATCTGTTAAATTGGGTAAGATATTACAAAAATCCTCTTTTTCTGAAAAATCGGTTGTATGGAGGATATATGCTATAGTGGTCCGATCCGGTCGGTTCCGACAAATGTCTAATCGGACACCCAAATACACCTGCTCACCAAATTTTATCAAGATATCTCAAAAATTGAGGGACTAGTTTGCATACAAACAGACAGACGGACAGACGGACAGACGGACAGACGGACATGGCTAAATCAACTCAGCTCTTCAACCTGATTATTTCGGTATACTTAATGGTGGGTCTATCTATTTTCCTTTAAGGACTTACAATTTTCGGTTTCGTGACGAAATTAATATACCATTTCATTTTCATGAAAGGTATAAAAACAGGTAGGTACTTCGTGTGAGGATGCAAAGTTTCAGGTTTTTTGTGGTCTGCGTGTAAAAACTATGACTACGAATCACGTATTTCAAAAATATATGACGAAAACGTAACTATTTGATGAAATTTGATGAATTTTGAAGATTCTAGCCGTAAAAAAGGGGTCAAAATGACAGTTTTTATGAAGTATATAATATATATACGACCGATCTCTATGATTTTTTCAGACAACAATATAAGCATTTTGTGAAATTTGAAGCTTCTAACTGTTAAAACGTGGCAGAAATTGCGCAAAGTTTCTTATCTGAACAATCGGTTGTATGGGATATATACTATATATACCACCGGTATCTATGATTTTGTCAGACAACAATATATGCTATACACGTAAGCATTTGGTGAAATTTGAACATATGTAAACGATTTTTAAGATAAATATAAAATAAAAAATAGGTAGGTAATCTGTGTGAGGATGCAAAGCTTCAAGTTTTTTGTGGTCTGCATGTAAAAACTATGGCTACGAATCACGTATTTCAAAAATATATGACGTAAACGTAACTATTTGATGAAATTTGATGAATCTTGAAGCTTCTAGCCGTAAAAAAGGGGTCAATATGACAGTTTATATGAAGTATATAATATATATACCACCGATCTCTATGATTTTTTCAGACAACAATATATGCTATATACGAAAGCATTTTGTGAAATTTGAAGCTTCTAACTGTTAAAACGGGGCAGAAATTGCGCAAAGTTTCTTATCTGAAAAATCGGTTGTATGAGATATATACTATGTATAGCACCGATCTCAATGATTTTTTCAGACATCAATATATGCTATACACGTAAGCAGTTGATGAAATTTGAAGCTTCTAGCTGTTAAAATGGGGTAGAAATTGCGAAAAGTTTCTTATCTGAACAATCGGTTGTATGAGATATATACTATATATACAACCGATCTCTATGATTTTTTCAGACAACAATATATGCTATATACGTAAGCAATCAGTGAAATTTGAAGCTTATAGCTGTTAAAATGGGGTAGAAATTGCGAAAAGTTTCTTATCTGAACAATCGGTTGTATGAGATATATACTATATATACAACCGATCTCTATGATTTTTTCAGAGAACAATATATGCTATATACGTAACCAATCGGTGAAATTTGAAGCTTATAGCTGTTAAAATGGGGTAGAAATTGCGAAAAGTTTCTTATCTGAACAATCGGTTGTATGAGATATATACTATATATACAACCGATCTCTATGATTTTTTCAGACAACAATATATGCTATATAAGTAAATATTCGGTGAAATTTGAAGCTTCTAGCTGTAAAAATGGGGCTAAAATTTGCGAAAATATATATATGTATACTATATATATATACTATATATACCACCATATATATACTATATATACCACCGATCTTTATGATTTTTTCAGACAACAATATATGCTATATACGTAAGCATTCACTGAAATTTGAAGCCTCTAGCTCTTAAAATAGGGCAGTAATTACGAAAAGTTCCTTATCTGAACAATCGGTTGTGGGGGATATATACTATATATACGACCGATCTCATAAATTTTTTCAGGCAACAATATGTGCAATATACGAAAGTATATGGTGAAGTTTGAAGCTTCAATCTGTTAAATTGGGTAAGATATTACAAAAATCCTCTTTTTCTGAAAAATCGGTTGTATGGAGGATATATGCTATAGTGGTCCGATCCGGTCGGTTCCGACAAATGTCTAATCGGACACCCAAATACACCTGCTCACCAAATTTTATCAAGATATCTCAAAAATTGAGGGACTAGTTTGCATACAAACAGACAGACGGACAGACGGACAGACGGACAGACGGACATGGCTAAATCAACTCAGCTCTTCAACCTGATTATTTCGGTATACTTAATGGTGGGTCTATCTATTTTCCTTTAAGGACTTACAATTTTCGGTTTCGTGACGAAATTAATATACCATTTCATTTTCATGAAAGGTATAAAAATAGGTAGGTAATCTGTGTGAGGATGCAAAGCTTCACGTTTTTTGTGGTCTGCATGTAAAAACTATGGCTACGAATCACGTATTTCAAAAATATATGACGTAAACGTAACTATTTGATGAAATTTGATGAATCTTGAAGCTTCTAGCCGTAAAAAAGGGGTCAATATGACAGTTTATATGAAGTATATAATATATATACCACCGATCTCTATGATTTTTTCAGACAACAATATATGCTATATACGAAAGCATTTTGTGAAATTTGAAGCTTCTAACTGTTAAAACGGGGCAGAAATTGCGCAAAGTTTCTTATCTGAAAAATCGGTTGTATGAGATATATACTATGTATAGCACCGATCTCAATGATTTTTTCAGACATCAATATATGCTATACACGTAAGCAGTTGATGAAATTTGAAGCTTCTAGCTGTTAAAATGGGGTAGAAATTGCGAAAAGTTTCTTATCTGAACAATCGGTTGTATGAGATATATACTATATATACAACCGATCTCTATGATTTTTTCAGACAACAATATATGCTATATACGTAAGCAATCAGTGAAATTTGAAGCTTATAGCTGTTAAAATGGGGTAGAAATTGCGAAAAGTTTCTTATCTGAACAATCGGTTGTATGAGATATATACTATATATACCACCGATCTCTATGATTTTTTCAGAGAACAATATATGCTATATACGTAACCAATCGGTGAAATTTGAAGCTTATAGCTGTTAAAATGGGGTAGAAATTGCGAAAAGTTTCTTATCTGAACAATCGGTTGTATGAGATATATACTATATATACAACCGATCTCTATGATTTTTTCAGACAACAATATATGCTATATAAGTAAATATTCGGTGAAATTTGAAGCTTCTAGCTGTAAAAATGGGGCTAAAATTTGCGAAAATATATATATGTATACTATATATATATACTATATATACCACCATATATATACTATATATACCACCGATCTTTATGATTTTTTCAGACAACAATATATGCTATATACGTAAGCATTCGCTGAAATTTGAAGCCTCTAGCTCTTAAAATAGGGCAGTAATTACGAAAAGTTCCTTATCTGAACAATCGGTTGTGGGGGATATATACTATATATACGACCGATCTCATAAATTTTTTCAGGCAACAATATGTGCAATATACGAAAGTATATGGTGAAGTTTGAAGCTTCAATCTGTTAAATTGGGTAAGATATTACAAAAATCCTCTTTTTCTGAAAAATCGGTTGTATGGAGGATATATGCTATAGTGGTCCGATCCGGTCGGTTCCGACAAATGTCTAATCGGACACCCAAATACACCTGCTCACCAAATTTTATCAAGATATCTCAAAAATTGAGGGACTAGTTTGCATACAAACAGACAGACGGACAGACGGACAGACGGACAGACGGACAGACGGACAGACGGACATGGCTAAATCAACTCAGCTCTTCAACCTGATTATTTCGGTATACTTAATGGTGGGTCTATCTATTTTCCTTTAAGGACTTACAATTTTCGGTTTCGTGACGAAATTAATATACCATTTCATTTTCATGAAAGGTATAAAAATAAAAAAGTATGATTAAATGTAAAAGAAACACTAAAACTAAAAGAAAAAGTAGAAGTAAAACTAAAAGTAAAGTTAAAGATCAAAGTGAGTGTAAAACGGGAAGACAAAAATATATATATTAAAAAAGAGAAAGCGGAGACAGGATAAATCAGAAGAGAGATAAGAAGGACCAAATAAAGGGAATGTGTTAGTCTTCCACATGAATAATGGAATACCGATGGTTTACTTCATTATTAAAATATTGCGCGAATATCACGTCCTTACCGCCACTTACGCCGATGACATGCGCTTCAAGTCCCAGTAATTGTGTAATGAACAGGCAGACTACCTAGCCTAGCAAGGTGCTTTAGCAGGATTCTTTGGTGCAGATCTCTTCTGTGGATTCAAAAAGACACAGAATAGAGAAACCAAAAGTAACTGGGAAACAAAGCATTTCAGTACAGATAACACTCGATTGAATGCCCATGGCAAATGTTGGCCAATTTGTTTAGTATTCAAGCAATGATAGTATCAGCCAATATCACTAATCTAAGCAGAGGGCAACAACGAACTCTCACTGGGTACTATACGGGACAATGAAGTCCTCGGTATATCCTAAATAAGTTCAAATTATCGGATACACAAACCTGTCGCTATTGTGAGCTGGCAGATGAAACGCCGGTTCACATTATTTGGGACTGCCTCTTCTCTGACACGGCATGTACTCTCCCATCTAGGTGGAGTGACTCTTAGTTCTCTCACGATATGGATAAAAAGCCTGAAAAGGTACTTATATACACTCAAATCCTCCACATACAGTTATAGCCTGAAAGGTCTTAGTTCTGAAAAAGGTCGCAGTACATCGAGGTCTAATACTAATAATAATATTAATAATTATGTCTATGTAAAAACAATATCTCTTAATATATCGTTGGACTTTACTATGAACGACGGCAGTCTAGAAAATAGGTCTCCCGAGTAGAGGTAAATAAAGGACCCTTAAATCTCTGAATTCTCTCACGATATGGATAAAAAGCCTGAAAAGGTACTTATATACACTCGAAGCCTCCACATACAGTTATATCCTGAAAGGTCTTAGTTCTGAACAAGGTCGCAGTACATCGAGGTCTAATACTAATAATAATATTAATAATTATGTCTATGTAAAAACAATATCTCTTAATATATCGTTGGACTTTACTATGAACGACGGCAGTCTAGAAAATAGGTCTCCCGAGTTAGAGGTAAATAAAGGACCCTTAAATCTCTGAAAGTATCTTATATCGTTTTCCCTTTAAGTAATCTATCTTCTCCATCTTTTTTTCGCCTATCCCTTCTTCTATCTCTCTCAATCTTAATATCTTTTTCTTACTCCTTATCCCTTCCCCGCTTTCCCCTTTTTCTATCTATCTGCCTTCGTCTGACTATCTCTTTCTCTGCCTCTCCCTTTCTTCCTCTATCAAAATTTCTAGCAAACCGCCTTCAAAAAAAGTATGAAAAATTCTAATGTAGGCGAATTACAAAATACCGAGCCATTAATTAGATATATTCCGTCCATGGTCCCCTCCCCCCCCCCCCCCCCCTCTAAGCAAATTTACAAGCCCCTATTATAGATACTTTCACATTATATCGAAATGAACCATCTCACGCAGCTTAGCTTAAAAATTCAAAAGCCGTTTTCGAATCGGACCCTTCTGTGCGGACTTATTATATTAAATGCACATTTAGCGACTTTCTTTTATAAGCTATGAAGATGCTATTATTTTCCACCTCACTGTATGGCAAAGTGCATAACCAAGTGTGCTTGCTTCTTACTCCTTACTTCATTACTTTATCGTTTGCCTTTCAAGTGTAGCTGTAAATATTCGCTGCCGTTCACTTTGTACTACCTAACTCCCACTCGTCGCACTTTCTGCTTGCGCACGCTCTCTCTCTCTCCTACTCTCCTCGTTGTTCGATTATCTCCTTTAGCTTCTTATCGCATTTGTCAGTAACACGTTTCGGTATCATTTTACTCCCTTTCGCAGTATGGTGCGCTGCTATTGAAAGCAACTACAACAACACCAATCACCATATTGTAATTACAACAACAAAAGCGAAGAAGTTTCAGTTTCACTTACATTTCCAGCGCCAATTGATAGCATATTATAAGACGATGGCACACTTGTTCATACTATTATTGGTACTTTTCTTCTTCTTCTTCATCAACAATACACACACATTCAGAATGGTTGATATTGGTGGAGCAACTGTTGACTTTAAACGAAATAGTTGATTATCTTGTTTATTGTATTGCGATGGGTCACCACAAAATTGGTTGTGTACAGCGAAGAGATAAAGTCGGGCAGTCTTTGTTGGATTGATATGAGTATGGTTTGCTGATTAAGTTGTTTTCTTTGATTTTTATTGATATTTGCCGTTAGTCAATGAGCTTAGTTATGCCGGCATATAAAAAACTTTCTTAAAACTATTATGCTATGATAATATTAGCGCATTCATGCGTAGATAAATACCCATAGATATAATGGTATAATGACAGCAAAAGGTGGTAACGAGAGGTAGATTGTGTCCTGCAATGTATGCCCTAGTCAAGCAGTTTGAAGTGGGAATTCATACTGTTGTCGTCCTCAAGAAGACACGAGCACGTCATAGCTCAATTGAGAAAGGCCTGCTTCACACGAACTCTTACTCTCATTCTCCTTACACACGATACCTGTCCTTATTTAAAGAGATGGGGGATAGTTACCGATGCCAAAACAATTGGAAAGTACTCATTAAAAAGCTCAGCAAATCAATAAACGTCTTTATATACAACTTCAAAATAAATCAGTAACTTCTCTGAAAAATCTCAAAGGGTGGGTCGTCATAGGCGCGGATACAAATGCGCACCACAATGCGTGGGCGGAGGCGATAAAAATGATAGAGGCGAGTCCTTATTTTGTTACATATTGCAGACCAGTTTGCGGATAGTCAGCAGGGGAAGCGACCAATATATGTGCAACATGGAGCGAATTCCAGGAACATTTAGAAACAAAACTGAGACAATCCAAAGAAGCTGCCACTATAGAAGACGCTTGTGACAGAGATTGCGGAGCTTAGAAAACAAATAAAAGAAATTTCTAAGCTGGCAAAGGTCGCGCAAAGCGTGCAGCGAGAGATCTTTTGAGGGTATAAAAGCTCGAAATCTATGGAGCAGAAGAGTTCCTTGTAAGGCGTTTCGACGCACACTTCGCATCGGAAGATAATGCAGAAGAGCCTGCAGATCAAACTTACAGTTCGACTACGGAGCGGGTAGTGTCGGTTTGGTGACTGATTCCAAGATCAAATGATGACGATGAAGACGTTTTCTAAGTCCGGCCTAGATGATATATTCCCTGCCATGCAACAAAACTAGAGCAGAGCGATCGTGGAATGGCTTAAAACAACATTTAATGGGTGCATAAGACTGAATCTTGTTCCGCACCCTTGGATAAATGCTCGTGTAGCTTTTTTTAGTACTACAGACCCATTAGCTTAACATCGATTCTGCTCAAAACCTTTGATAGGCTGATAGATGTGTATATGAAGTCCAACATGTATGAACAACTTTTCTCCATAAGACAAAACGCGTACACCAAAAGCAAGTCGGTAGAAACGTCATTGCATAGGGTGGTTATAAACATAGAGACAGTCTTGTAATATAAGGAGCGCG
Organism: Eurosta solidaginis; assembly: GCF_040869045.1. NCBI lineage: Eukaryota > Metazoa > Arthropoda > Insecta > Diptera > Tephritidae > Eurosta > Eurosta solidaginis. The sequence goes on along the minus strand of NC_090323.1, from coordinate 200,069,838 downwards.
CCTTGGAAGTCCACTTAGACATTGTCGGGGCTTTCAACAATATCTCTTAATAGGCGATCATGTACTGGCTCTAACTAGTACATCCTGAGGCCACGAAATCAACTGATCAGACGGTTCAATGTGGGATCCGTCATACTTACGGCGTACGCGATGACGTTGCAGTTGTCATAAGTGGAAAATGTAGTTCAACAATGAGCTCTTTGATGGATCAGACGCTTCGGGTTAAACGCCAACGCGGAGGACGCGGATATAGTCCTGCTTATTAGGTACCGCATCAGTCTAAGCCCTAGCTAGGAGGTGAGACCCTGCAGGAGACACTTATTACATACCAAATATCTAGGAATCACTCTAGACAGTGAGTTGTCGTGAAAGCTCAACGTGGAGGAGAGGGTGAATGAGGCATCGACGAAACTTGCAAGAATGCTGGAGTATATGTGAGTGCTTCGCCCCCTCTCTCCCTTATTGGATATATGTACTTATATGAAGAAATACACATCTAAATTGGGTTACTGCGCATATGGGAATATATGGAAATAAAAAAGTGGATGAGCTACCTAAACAGGGCGCATCGCTCAAAGGTTGTACCGTTCGAATCAGATTGCGCGTGACTAAAGAAAGTTTGAAAGATAATGTGCAGCGCTTACAACCCCAGACGAACAAATTTACTCTTATTGTTGATAAATTGGTGAATTTTCTGACTGGGCACTGCCTTCTGGCATTATATGATTTTAAATAAGACCTTATCATTGAGTTAGAATTATGAGTGGGACAGCTTGTGGATCTAGAAGCAGCAAGAAGTATATATGTATCCTAAAAAGCTCCTAATATTTGCGAAGAGGAAGGAGCTGTTTTATAACATAGGTCCTGGTGTTTGGTGAGGCTTTTCAGTTTGGTCATTGAAAGAACTTATGTTAACACCACGGACGGGTCAGTTCAACCTAACCTATCTTATATTTTTGTTTACTTTATTACATTCATTAATTTATTACTATATATTATATAGCTTAACAATTTGTTTACTAATTTCAATATCTCAGATAACGATCAAAAACGGCTAATTTATACGATAATTTTATTGTTAATGTACATGACGCTAAATGACCCCACCCACAGGCGACTTGAACAATGAGTCAAATACTCAGCCAGCGAATCCATCGAATATGAACTAAGCATATGATCAGATATAAATAAAGCGTTCCAACCATAAAGAGATATATAATGCAAAAAGAGAAATAACAAAAACACTGAAATAAACTAATTATATGAATTGGGCATATGGCCTCCAAATTGATGTTGTTCCACCTAACCGCTGTACAAGTAAATTCCAAATTTGGTAAAGTGCGCCACAGCTCAGCACCACTCGAATGATTTGGAACAATTGAGCGATTGACACTGATTGTGTGCAGCCACAGTACAATTTGAGTGGGATTATTTTTTTCCGCATACAAGCCAAAACTATAAATGCAACAGCAATACCCCAAAAAAAGGTCATGGAAGGGGGAGTGACGCTCAACAGAGTATGACTGACTCGTGTCAATGACAAATATCAGGTTTTTCACTTTGCTGCTGCAATGCACTGGGTGACAATAACAAAGGCAACTGACTACAAAATAGAATGCATGACGGAAATTGAGAGGCATAAAACACAAATTACACAGTGCAATGCAGACACGGAATTCACTTTGTGCGAAAAGAGTTGTTGAAACAAGCAAAGAGATTTAAAAAAGCACAAAAATTCAAACCTCACTTAACAGGTCTACCCTAGACAGACAGTGCAGCAGATCAGTGCATTTACAGTAACAGAGTGTATTATAAGATCCAAAGCTATTTTTGTGTTAAAACTCTTAAATCCGTTATATGTTTTACTGATTTTTTTCATAATCATTTACATATGTAGGGCCACACTTGGATATGAAAACAATTTTTTCTAAGAATTACTTTTTGAATATACAGTGTCACCACAAGCGCATTGTTCGTAACAATTCGAAATGATTCACATTCAGCTGCGTCAGGCTATTTCCAGGATCCCTCATCAGGTGTCTGGTCGCGAAAACTGGTTAACTCACATAAACGAAGCAAGGTGGAACTGTGACTCAGGTGGAAGGTGAACTCTGGACTTTTAATCTCTCTTTGGGACCGGATAAGCTCTGGATGACAGTAAAGTCCTAGGTCAAACCTATGAAACTCAATAACCGAATGAAAGTGAAACTCGTCGACTTTCTTCCGCCCAATCCGATGCTTATTCAGCCAGAAAATCAATTTGCATTAAGAAGCATTAAAAAAATTTTCAAATGTGTATATCTTGAAACACCCTCAAGCAGACTATTGTTGGAGCTTATGCCAAGTAATTGTATTGGCGACATGAGCTATTCCTTGACAGATGAACCTCCCTGGATCACTGCAAAATCTAGTAGTAAAACATCAAGGGGTTCTCAACATTAGGAATTTAATCAAACCACCTAACCCGGGCAATGAAGGTTTGTAAGATTTAATCCAGTCGAAACACCGCGCTCAAAACTGCTGAGGAGGGCTTACTTATGTATATTTAATATCATCATTATAGCCTTATCAATGCTATTTCAGTTGAACAGCAAAATATAACTGCATTCTAGCAAAAGCGGAGAGACAAAAATGAAGTGACTCAAAAGTTTCAACCCGGCAACATGAGAAAGTTGTTGTTGTTGAGACAAACCTGTGGATAGACAAAAAATCGGTCATTAGGCATAAATGAACCATAATAAAACCAATGAGCTAGGCTGTGTAGGACGGGATGCGGAAAGATAGTGGGTTGTTTAAAATGACAGGGAGAGAGGAACAGACGAAGGAAAAAATAGGATAAAGAAAGAGTACTGAAAAGGAGGAAGGTGGCGAACGAGGCGAGGAAGGTGGCGAACGAGGCGAGGAAGAGTTTAAAAGGACAGGAATCAAGCAAAAGCAAAGAGGGGAGTGGAGGCAGAAAATAAGACGAAGAAAATGAGGACGAGAAAGTTGAAATAATATAGGAGGAAGAGAAGAAAAGAGAAGGGAAGAAGAGGAAAGAAAGATAGTGGGCAGTTTAAAATGAAAGCGAGAGAGGAACAAGCGAAGGAAATGAATAGGAAAAAAAGAGTACTGAAAACGACAAAGGAGGCAAAGAAGAGAGAAAAGGAAGAGAGTGAAGCAATAGGAAAGAAGGGTGAAGGCGGAAAAAAATTAATAGCAAACATGGAGAGAGATCGAAATCAAGACGAAGAAAATGAGGACGAGAAAAAATAATTTGGGAGGGAGAGAGCACTGGAAGAGAAGAAAAGGGAAGGAAATGAAACGGGAGGGAAGGGTTGATTAACACAGGTTGCCAATGAAACTTCGACTTGACTACAGTCCGACTTCAAAGCGTTTAAGTATATTCCAGGCAAGACATCTGAGAGACAGTTTCCCGGGATGTGTATTACTATGGAGTCCGAATGATACTTGTACGTAAATAGTTCTAGGCGATCAAAAGCGAGATCGATTATTTCTGGACCACCACCGATTGCACCACTACTGTACGCACAGCCTTAGTTTCTGCTTGGCTGCCTAAGAAAATCTTGAATTCTCTAATCCTGAATTGACCTTATAGCACTGCAAGGAATTTCCGTTAGCTCTATCAATGGACACATTTGAGGGCATTGAAGCCAACAAAGGTTACATAGGTACAAAATTTTGTCGCGAACACAATAAATAAAATAAATACAAGACGCGATATAACTCCGAGAAAATTAGGACCCAGCTTCTCTTACAATATGTGGTAGTATTTCCCTTTTTGTGCCATTGTGCCACATTTTCAATATTTCGCTATCGACTGGAGTTTTTGTTGATTGCTGTAAGCTGGCGTCAATCACCCCTATCTTCAAGTCTGGCAATAAAAATGAAGTAAAGAATTACAGGCCAATATCTAAACTGCCAACATGTTCAAAACTTTTTGAAAAGGTAGTTAAAAACAATGTATCATTCGCTATCAATAAAATAGTCGATCCGTGTCAGCATGGTTTCTTTGCGGGACGTTCGACTGCTACAAATCTGGCTGTTTTCTCTCAGTTTTGTGTCTCTGCATTTGAGGATGGATGTCAAGTTGACACCATATATACGGATTTGTGCAAGGCTTTTGACACAGTTTCGCACAATTACTTCTGTGGAAACTTGAAAACATGGGCTTTCACTCAAGCTTTCTGTCGTGGCTGAAGTCCTATTTGGAACATAGAATATCTTTTGTTGAAATCAAGAAAGCTAAGTCTTATGAATTTTCAGCAACTTCGGGTATACCACAAGGTAGCATCCTTGGCCCTATTTTGTTCTTAATGTTTATTAATGATGTTAGCTCATGCATAACCTATTCGAATTATTTGCTTTATGCTGACGACTTAAAACTCTTTCGGAGGATCTCCTGTACTTCTGATGCATTGCGTCTGCAAGAAGATCTGAATGCTATAAATAATTGGGCCTTTCAAAATGATCTGCGACTCAATACTAGTAAATGCTGTCACATGACGTATACTAAGTCTACGAATGTGGTTTCATTCGCGTGCTCGATTTCAAATGTAACTCTTGCATCAATTAATGAGTTTCGCGATCTTGGCGTAATTTTTGACTCGTCTTTTACTTTTTGTAATCATGTAAACTTTCTCATACCAAAGGCATATACCAACTTAGCTTTCTTGCGAATATATGCTAAGGATTTCAAGGACCCATATACCAGGAAAATCTTATATAATGCCTTATTGCGTTCCAAGTTAGAGTATGCATCAGTCATCTGGAATCCCATATACTCCTCACACTCTTTAAGAATTGAAAGAATTAAGCGCAAGTTCATACGATTTGCTCTTCAACCTCTACACTTTGTTAATCCCTTGCCACCCTACAATGCAAGAGGCATGCTTATCAATGTCTTGCCACTTGAAGTTAGACGTTTTGTTCAATTATTTTTGACATAATATCCGGTGCCATTGACTGCTCAGCACTACTTGGGCAGTTGACTTTCAATATCCCTAACAGAGCTATCTGCTCTCACAGTACATTCCGCGTTGAAGTGCTGCGTTCGAATTACTTCAGTTTCGCACCTCTTCTAAAAGGTCTTGTAGAATTTAATCGCCTATCCAGAAGCCTTGCCCTGGACTTTGCCATGCCAAAGTGTCTGTTTAAAGCACGCATTGAGTCCTATTACTTATCCAGTAAATCTTATTTTAAAATTGTTAAACCAGTACTAAGTTAACCTATAGTCTAGTCAGTAAGGTTGTTACCATTTGACTTAATAAAGATATGAAATGAAAAAAAAAAATGAAATATGTGTCGTGCTACTTAAATTTCTCCTACAAACTGGCGGGACGAAACGCACTTGTTCCGAACTAGCGCAGAACTATCTCACTAGCTAACTCTGTCCCTTCGCAGTTCTTTCAACTGACACTTTTTACATTGTGTGGTCTATGAAATGGCAATTTTCGTCCCTTGCAGACCTTTTGAACGCGCTCTTAACTGGTTTAGTCTCCGAACGGCGTCAGTGAGCAAATAAATTTCCACTGAGAAGCTTTTCATTACAGAAATACATTCTGGGTGCTTGCCGAACTACCGCCGATGGGCGACTCCGCTTAGAAAGTTTTTTTCTAATTGAAACAATGTTTTTTTGAGGTATTTGATGTTGCTTTTCCCTGACCTTGTACAGAGGAGGCAAACCCGAAATTTTCGCTCCTTTTTAAACAATCTGAGTGGTAAACATTTTTTTTTTTATTAATATATTTTTCATATTTTAATAGCCAGCTACTGAACACAATACAACGTTGAGCAAGTTCGGTATATGCGGGTATGCCAAATGTCACTATGATTCAATTGAAAGCTGTCATAGTTTTAAGGTTAGTGATATGGTTTGCAGATAGTTGAGAGGTATGAGCGAGAATGTGTGCTGGCGAACCGGTTGTCACTTGACGGTTGGTGCTGGTTGAGTGCCGCAATTGGCTAAAACACATGGCTACAGATTGTCATGTTGCTTTGCAATGATTGCCTAGTGTTTTCTGGGTGCAGCTGAAGGGATGGACGCTACATTTGTAGTGCTCCCAGCTTGCTTTCAATTAAGTGAATGTATATCAAACGACAAGTACAGGCTTTCTATTTTTGAATCATAAAGTAGGCGAAAATCAATGAAAAGGATTTTATGGCTAAAAGGAGTGTAATAGGAGGAAATGTGGTGCTGTACAGTATATATTATGTATGTAAGTAATATATGTGAATATTGAACTGAATGAAGCGAAAAATCAAATTACTTTTAAATTAAATTATAAATTTAGAAGTTCAAATTTTAGTTATGAAGTAAATTTTTTTAATATTTTTTGTATTTTTTTTTTTTTGTTGTTGTTACAGTTCGTAATTTGATATGCTTTAAAGGTTTTTATTAAAATTAATTTTTTTAAATTAAAATAAAATTCAAAATTTTTATTTTATCATTATTTTAAAATTTTATTTTAAAATTGACAGTCTTACAATGGAAAAATTTTAATTTTCTCAAAACAATTTCGCGAAAAAAATTTTACAATTTTTGTGGCTATATTGGCCTACTGATTTGTAAGATCGCGGGTTCGAATCGAGCTCCAGGCCTAACAATAATTATTTTATCATTATTATTTTTATGACAAATTTTTTCTTAATTGAAAAAATTTTAAATTAGAATAGAAGAAAGAAAACATTTTTTTCATGATTTTAATAGTTTTATCAAACACGTCTTTCTTTTAAAAGTCAAAATTTAAAATTTTTTTGATCAAAAAATTCTAAAATTAAAAAAATGTTTCTTTAGTTTTTATTAAATTTGCATAAAACAATAAGAGAAAATAAAATTAGTTTATTTGTATTATTTACAGTAAAGATTTTTATTTCTTTTTCCACGAAATATTTCGAAATTTCAGAAAATCTTTGGAAAGATTTTATTTAATTATTCTCTTTTGACGAAACAAAAATTAATTTGTTTTTTTGCAATAAACAGCATTGTTTAAAATTTGTTCATGTCCTGAAATTTCAATTGAACAATGCACTGCATAAATTTGAAAAAAAAAAATAGTCTTTGAAAATTTAAAAACTTTAAGAAGTTATGAAGTTTAAATCTTAGGAATTTTGAAAATTTAAGCTAAACTTAGAAATCTTTGGAGCATATTTCCTCAGAAGTTTTTTTTGTATGGTTAAAAAACTAACTTTAAAAAGAAAATAAACAAACCTTTCAAAGCTTCTGAGAAAAATTTTTTTAAAAGTTTTCTATCTTTAAATTTTCAAATTTTATGCAGTTTCCTTTTTTAAAGTTAGTTAGTTTTGCTTTTTTTTGTAATTAAATTTTAAAACTGTTTCTTCTTTAATAATTATAAAATTAATATATTTATTTTATTGATATTAGAGAAAACACTTGTATAAAGCAATATGGAATCTCGCTAATTAAATACAGATGATTATATTTGTTTTAAGTAAAAAAATATATAAAAAAAAATTCGCAAATTCTTCAAAAATGTGGGTTTTAAAATAAAAATTACCTTTTTTTTTTTTCTAAATTTAAATTAATTTAAAAGAAATGAGCTTTGAAAAATGTTTCAGTATTTAATTTTTGCCGAATATTTTTACTGTACGAACACCCTCTTTTACCCACTGTATGCCTTCACTAGTTAAATTAATATATTAGCAAATGTATTTAATAATGTCGGGACGGCGCGAACGCCATTCCCGGCTACCAAAAATTGCACGCACGAGTTATTCGCATTAGGAATAATCGCGGAGGTCAACTCAACCGAATGTGCAATGGTCAAGCCTCACTCCGGAGGAACCGCCTTCATGATCACGGTAACCTCTACGCCAGGTAAGTATGCTTTTTTCAGTACAAAATCGATCTACTGTATAACTTTTTTCATTAGCAAGTTAAGAATTATACGACGCAAATGTAGCATTTTTTAAATTGCAATGAAAATGTCAAACAAATTTATGTGTAGTGATATTCTAGTATTTAGTGGTTGCTTCATGAATCATGATTCATTATCAATTCACTATTTTTGTGTTTGCCTGAGTGGTGCGTGTTTTGCTGTTTTGTTGTTTTTACTTTTGTTGTTCCGCTGTGCTATCAAACCGGTTGCCGGCGCATGCCAAATTTTAAATGTTAACGCTGTCTGTTGTTGGGGTAGGAATATTAGCTGCATAGGTAAATGAACAAAATTTTTTAAACAGCGAAGGGCCGCACAGTGGTCCGGATTTAGCTTTCAGTGGACTTAGGTAAATGAAAAAAATACTAGTTAATAACACAAAGAATTTGATGGGGATTGTTTTAAGTATTTTTTCATAAAGTCTTAAACAAAAAAGTTATAGCAAATAAAAAAAATTTAATGTATGGGAAAAATCACATTTTTACCGTTAACTCATTTTCCTCACATTCCCTCAAAACTTGATTAATTTATTTATTTAGTTAGGGTTATATACTATGCAATGTACTTGGTTTCATGGTTCGAAAAGGTTCGCGTTTTTGTTTTGTTTTTTGTTTTTTTTTGTTTTTTTTTTTAGTTTTTTTTTTTTTATGGAAGTAGTGCGAATCACTCTTTAATGCTGGGTAATATTTAAAAACAAAAATATTTGATAATTCATATTATACATTTAATTTTTTTATATTGAATTTACATTTAACAATCTAAACAAGGTTCAAATGAAAAATTTAGCTATTCCAGCTTGTTCGTTAATTTTTTTTTTGTTTTTTTTTTATATGATGCTTACTATTCCAGCTTGTTCGTTAGTACCAAAAGAATAATTAAAAGCAAAATTTATTCGATCGGTCAATAGTCCATGAAATCTCCAAATATACATATAGGTATATGACCAAAAAAAAAAAAAAAACTAAAAAAACAATTTTTATTATTTTAAGTAAATGTTGCGTTTCATATGTAGTATGTATATTCGCACCCTATTAAAATTGAGAAACTAAAATATTTAGTTTTCTGTATCATAGTCGAGGTTTTGCGGTAGGAGTAGTAGAAATTTCACTTCTTCGGATATTTCCTTATGCTTACTAGGTAATTTCGATCTTCTTCTTGCTTCTGTAACCATTCACTGTTTGCATCTTTAAACACTTGATCTTTGGATCCTGATTTTTTCCACCTTCTATGCAGATTGAAGCAGTATTTTGAGCAAAAGGCTTTTAAACTGTTCAAATTTTTACCATTAAGATGTATCAGAATTTTGGATTTAATAAAATTGTATAAAAATATATAGTCTTTAATATTGCCACATTCTTTCAATTTTTCAAATAAAGCAGAATTTGTCACTAACAGCCTGATTCTAATGTGGTAACAACTTTTTTCACCACGGCAACTTTCTTCATGTGGTAACTTTTGTACCCTTTTGGTATTCTGCCCACGAAAGTAGCCGGATAATTGTTTACCCACTAAAATAGCCCACAAAAGCTGTTGTTTAGAAAAAGGCAATACTGAAAAATAAAGAATTGTGAGCGCAAATAAGTAAACATAATAGTAAAAAAGTGTTGGTTCTTGCTATACATATTTGTTTCCATGTATTACATTACCTTGATACATATTTTTATTGAGAAATAGTAAAAATTATTTTGGTGAATCCAAAATTGCTTGAAATCTGAAAAAATACCTAGACGTACACATATGCTCGTTAGGGTATGTCGATATGAAACCCGGTTACTAAAAGTGTCATAACTTTTTTAAATTTGGTTTTACGAAAAAATGGGATATTACAATAAATTATGGAAAAAGATCACAGAATACGAAAATGTACATTTAAAGTCCTAAGTCATAGCTTTTCAATTTCGGTCCACTGTGCGCCGTATTGCTTTACGATGATCATGGAGAAGGGTTGAAGGGTACATACATACATAGGTATGCAAGTAAATATTGTTGACAATTCAGTACTCTATTGACACCAAAGAATAGCTAAACAAAATTCATCAGATGAATGAGAAAGGAAAACAAAAACAATTTTTTACTTTTGTTTTTTTTAATAAATTTGTTGCAAAAAAAGTGTTAGCACATCGAAGTTAGAAAATATGTGTGTACTTAAGTGGAATGCGATCAATTAATAAAACCCTGCAAAAATCGCGAGTACTCCATGCATGCATGTATGGAGTACTCGCTATGGACCAACCGAGTGCTCCAAAATTAACCACAATTCATACAAAAAATATGGTCCAATTAACATTGCGATGTCCTAGGACTGGACCATATACTCCAGCTTCGCATTACATCAGAGTAATTCATGGAGTACCCACAGTCCAATAAACATTGTGTAGTGATTACAATCGTTAAAAACGAGCAATGATCGGCTTACAATATGTTAGTGTAGAAACATGAGTTGGTCCATTGCTGCATTACAGTGGAGTATAATGGTAAGTACTCCAGTGGACCACATGATCCGATTTTTGCAGGGAAACTACTTAAAACTGTACAAGTATATTATTCTAACACTTATTGAAAACTGAGCATTATATATAGTAAGATAAGAGTTATGTAATAGAGTACTTACTTAATCGTCCAAAGCTGTGCGATAGCCTCTTTTTGAGCTTTTGTAATGCGCCACCTTTTTTCTCGCGCATTGAAACGCCTGTAAAAAAAGATAAGAAAAAAAAGTTGTTTTGAAATTGAGCTGACGAAGATAGACAAATATAAAGTGGTATCTAATATCGTTTTCTTTTCTGGAAAAAGTGTTACGCTTTTTGTACGCCGAGCAAGGGTTGTAAATATATTTTGTTCTATTCTAAAAAGCAGGTAAAGTCTTTAGGGGGTGTATATTGGAACAGGGTTATTACGGGGTATTTCGTTTTTGTGAAAATTGTTGCCTGCTCGCAACGCAAAAGCTTATGCGGCAGTTACTCACTAAACGTACGTAGAAAAAACGTGTCAGCTGACGTGACCTATCTTATGAATGTGCAATGTAAACGAAAACTCACCGACGTGCAACGCCCGTACGTACGTAGCCCGGAACGTAGAAATCAAAACAATTTTGATTTTTTCCGTAAGAACGTGTCAGCTGATCGCTCTCTCACTTGAAAGAGTTGCCTATTAAACTTTTGTGCGCCAATTTTTGACCGTTTGCAGTTTTATGCAAAAACACCTAATTAAAGTTTGAAAAATTGTGAAAATAATTCGAAATAATTATGTAAAAGTGCAGATTGTAAATATGTAATCTATTTATATTTATTTAATATTTATTCCGGCCTTTTACAATATCAAAAATTAAATTGGAAAAAGTTGATGTTTCCATAAGCATACATGCAAAATGGTCAATGGCAACAGTGCTTATCTGTAAACAATACACACACAAATATCTTATGTACATGTACACAGACGCACACATTGATTCCTACGGGCTTGAGAGTTCGGTCAAACGTGCTTCGTACGACAAACGTCCTTACGTACGGCACACGTCGGTGGGTAATTGCCGCTTTACACTTTTACCCTGCATAAAATGGCCGTGTGGCATCGTAACTTCACAAATTTTTAGCGAAGAAAATTGAAATGAAGGAAATAATTGCTAATAAATTTTTATTATCATTGACAGCGCATTTGTGAAAATCAGCTAATACACGGGGTAGCCATTTATGTTCTTTGCATGAAATGTTGAAAATTTTCTGAGGTAGGAGTGATTCTATTAAGGCTTTACCATTTACTTAGGCAACAATTTATTTCAGAAAAGAAAACGCTATAACCGGTATAACGACTACAGTTAATGAAACTACTACATACCCTTAAATAGGGTTTCTTGAGAAAATTGTGATATAAAGCGTTGTTCGAAGATTTTCTGAGATGGGAATTTTCATAACTGGTAAACAAGTGGTCTACAGCAGTTCATTTTGTGAATAGAGGTAAAGAGACAATTTCCCACCCTTACACACGGAAATATTTTTGTCCACTTTCCATGCCCTTGCCATATCATGTAATATGGGCGCGTGCCCGTATTCGGTTCATTCCCACATGGTGGGTTTTCTTAGTCATAGAGCCCCTTTCGCGGACAAACCCTACACATGCACTTGCGAAAAATTACTGCTAACCCTACCTGAAGTGCGCTGCTCTCTGCGCCTGATATACACAGGCGTGCTAGTCTATGCACCTTCCCAAACCTATTATTATTATTAGGCCTGGAAGCACTGTAACCTTTGGGCAGATCTAATGTGTATTTCCCAAAGCTATGTGGATTGTTCTTTTTGTATGGCGCCGCCCACCAGACAAGACCTCTATACGTTAGTATCTGTCGAATGACTGTGTTTTGCATACCATCGATGATATGCGATGACAGTCCCCAGTTCCTCCACAGCCAGAGCTTTCTTTTATCTCACATCGAGGTTCCTTTTCTAGCACATGCACAGGACAAGCTCCATTTTGGTCGGGTGTACCCCCAGCCCGATTTCCCTTGGCCATCGCGAAAAGCCGCTAGGCACCCTATACATGAGCTCGCTAGTCATTGACAGAAATTTACCTATGATCACAAGCACTTAGCCGTCGGCGTATACGCTTACTCTCGTTCCTTTTGCCCTAAAGATTTCTAAAATTTCATTAATCACCAGTATCCAAAGAAAAGGCGCTAACACGTCACCCCGAGTCTTGTCCCTGAAAGCCATTTAACTAATTGAGCAAGCTTCTAAAGTTACGTTGACTGCCCTACTTCTACGTCTTCGTCTTAAGTCCTCTTCAGATGGCCTCTGTTTGAACGTTGTTGAAATCTACCTCAATGCAGTCTTTGCGGTTCAGTGATTTCTCGATGACGCTGATTATGATAAAGCAGTAGCGTGCTCCGCCTACCACACCGAAGCTCCCGGGTTCAAGTCCCGTGCAAAGCAGCATAAAACATGTAGGTCTCGGCATAAAATGTATAGGTGTCGTTCCATCAATTTGTAGGAGAAAGAGCACAACGCAAACGTTGGCGCGAAGCTCGGCTTTAATCTCTTCCGGGGTAAATCGCACCAAGTATTGTTTTCTTTATTGGGTATCAAAGGAATAATATTGACGGCACCAAGTAATTATGAGCTTTGAGCACTCTGTGCCCGAAATCAACTAACGATACCAGAAGAAAGTGAAATTATCCGGAATTTAGTCAAATCGTTTTTGTTTTTCACTGCTACTGTGTATGAATTCGCACAGCTCCTGTCTCTACTTAGCGCAACTACCCAATAGAATGGCAAATAATATGTGACGTTCACAAATCACGTTTGTCGTCATCGCAATTGTCGCATCGTCTTTGCTGTCAATTTTGCTTATATATTATTTTTTCTATATGCACGACTCATATTGTTATATGCTTGTTGTTGTTATTTTATTTATTGCATTAATTGTCGACATACCTATTTGTTAAAAAATCATGATCACTAGAAAAGTTGTTGAATAGGTGGTTAGAGGCATTGTTAGTTTGACTATTAGAGTTAAGTGTCTGTTTTACGTCACAGCTTCTGGGTGGTTGCTTAGAATTCGATATTACACAAGTTTAAAAGGACAGCTTAGTTTCTACAAACTTATTCGATGAAAGTGAAGTAAGTAATTAGTTAGCATATAGTTAGCTGAACGCACTCTACCCCTATAGACCCGCAACCATGTAAGGAACATGAAAGCGAAGCTTGCGCATATGCAGATTAGATATGAACGCTGCTGGTCTTTACTCTTTTCACATGTTTTTTTGTTCAGAATTGCATTCCATACGATTCAGTTTGGAGTCAAATTGGCTGTGTAGCGCAACCACTTTAAGGCCTTGTCAGTGCTATTTATATCTTGTCCAACCCATTTGCTAACCTCACATACCTGTGGAACATCCTCTTCCTATAGCAGGCGAGGCTCTGGCGACGCTTAGTTCCTCATGTTAGGTTAAGGGGCCGTGATGGCCTAGAATGTTCAATGTGGTCATATTAAATCATTCCCGAGATGGTCGCCCTTGTATCTTGATAATGCTCGTTATGACAAAGGACCATCAACATCGATAACACTCCCTAAAATCCTTCAGAAAGGGTTCTTAACGCTACAATTACAACCACAAAATCTTCCATTTTTATATCCAATACTGAGTGCAACATAACCCTATGTCCATTATTCTATGGCATATTTGTTTATTAATAATTTTTTTTCAAACAAGCCGGATTTTTTTATTAAATGGTTGTAGAACGTTCTATCTCAAAAATCTATAGGCGTTTTATACAAATTATGAGACAGGACGTTAGACAGAGACTATGCATATTCAGTTTACGATGATGACGTTCCTTTAGGTGATTTCATGTTCTTGACGTTTTCCTGGGAACATCGGGACGATGTGACATTCTGCTGTGTGTCGATTTGAATCTAACGTTGCATTAAAAAAAAGACAGGTAAGGTCAAAATTACAAAATGGATTCGCTTTAGAGAATACTCGCCCTCATAACTTAAAGTTTTGCATTTTGTTTTCTTCCGGCATTGATTTGCCTCAGTATCATCAAAAAATACTACAATGTTGCCATCCTGAAATAAATAAAATAAAATAAATGTAAGGCGCGATAACCTCCGAAGAGATCTAAGGCCGAGCTTCTCTTCCAATTTCCGTCGTGCTCCTCTTGATTTTCCCTACAAATTGGCCGGACGGGACCTACATGTTTTATGCCGACTCCGAACGGCATCTGCAAGGCAGATGAGTTTTCACTGAGAGCTTTTCATGGCAGAAATACACCCGGAGTGCTTGCCAAACACTGCCGAGGGGCGACCCCGCTTAGAAAAATTTTCTTCTAATTGAAACGGGCATACGGTGTGGTAGGCGGAGCACGCTACCATCACACCACGGTGGCCACCGCCATCCTGAAATATGAAACAAAATACAGGGAAATAACGCCTGAGGTATGGGTTTCCTTTTGTGTGTGGTTGTTATTAATTTTTCGTAAATGAAATAAAGCATGCAGGGAAATCTTCCCCTTTTCAGGCGTTAATTACTTGGGTATTTTTTAATTGCACCAGAATTACGGAGCTTCTGGGAGGATGTGAAACAGTTTTAGTCATGGAAACAGAATGGCTGGATCTGCAGAGTATCACACTGTCCACAGGAATATCTAAACGGACCGTTGACGTCAATGAGATGACTGATGATCTGGAACAACGTAATGTAAATGAGCATGCCCTGGGAGGCTTGTAATATGATAACTCGGGATTCACTGTATACGGTGCCAAGACTCAACATTACCTATGTAAACCTAGCATTAAGAGCTAGGCTAAATGTGCAGAAAGAGGTGAATAATGTAAAAATTTATAGCGGCAGAGGTTTTGCAACAACGATGCTTAAAAAAATCAAAGCTTATAGATTTGCCTGATTGCAAAGAAGTATTTTGGCTTATCAGATCTTAATTATACTCAGCTGAGCAGAGCTCACAGAGTATATTAACTTTGTTCGCATAACGGTAGTCCGTAACGGCATAAACTAATCGAGATAGATATAGGCTTCTATATATCAAAATGATGCGGCGAAAAAAGAAATTTATTTAGCCATGTCCGTCCGTCCGTCCGTAAACACGATAACTTGAGTAAATTTTGAGGTATATTGATGAAATTTGGTATGTAGGTTCCTGGGCACACATCCCAGATCGCTATTTAAAATGAACGAAATCGGACTATGACCACGCCCACTTTTTCGATATCGAAAATTTCGAAAAACCCAAAAAGTGCGATAATTCATTACCAAAGATGGATAAAGCGATGAAACTTGGTAGGTGAGTTGAACTTATGACGTAGAATAGAAAATTAGTAATTTGGCAGTCGTTGAAGATATCATGATGAAATTTGGCAAGGGCGTTACTCCTATTCCTATATGTGTGCTAAATAAAAATTAGCAAAATCGGATGACGAACACGCCCACTTAAAAAAAAAAAATTTTTTTTAAGCCAAATTATAACAAAAAATTGAATATCTTTACAGTATGTAAGTAAATTATGTCAACATTCAATTCCAGTAATGATACGGTGCAACAAAATACAAAATACAAAAATAAAAGAAAATTTCAAAATGGGCTTGGCTCCGCCCTTTTTCATTTAATTCCTCTAGAAAACTTTTAATGTCATAAGTTGAACAAAAATTTACCAATCCTTGTGAAATTTGGTAGGGGCATAGATTCTATGACGATAACTGTTTTCTGTGAAAATGGGCGAAAGCGGTTGATGCCACGCCCAGTTTTTATACACAGTCAACCTTCTGTCCTTCCGCTCTGCCGTTAACACGATAACTTGAGCAAAAATCGATATATCTTTACTAAGCTTAGTTCACGTACTTATCTGAACTCACTTTATCTTCGTATAAAAAATGGCCAATATACGACTATGACCACGCCCAATTTTCCGATATCGGAAATTACGAAAAATCGCGAGTTTGAATCGAGCTCAAGGCCTAACGATAATTATTTTATCATTATTATTGTTATGATATATTTTTTCTTAATTAAAGGCAAAAAAACAACAGCTGTGATAGCTGAATTCTTCCCGAAATGGATATATACAACGAGTTTTTGCAGTTGTCTAAATTTTTTCTTTTCTTCTAATTTAATTTTTTTTCAATTAAGAAAAAATATATCATAACAATAATAATGATAAAATAATTATTGTTAGGCCTTGAGCTCGATTCAAACTCGTGATCTTACAAATCAGTAGGCCGATATAACAACAAAAATTTTAATTACGAAAAATGAAAAAATTCCATAATTCTATACCAAATATGAAATAAAATAATTAAAACAAAATTTTTAAGTTAAACGGTTTTATTGAAAACAATACTTACATGAAATAACAATAATACGAAAAGCTAGAAAATAATTAGGTAGGTCCTAAGTACTACTTATCGGCGCGTGAAATTTCTAAAAATGTGAGGCATAGCATAACCTTATTAAGGTTCAGTTGGCCTTATATGTGACTACCAATAGATTTTTGACGCGTCCAACGCTTTTATTTAATTGTCTTGTCAACGCCCTAGATTGACGAGGAGTATGGTGACTAGTACCTAGGACCTACCTAATTATTTTCTAGCTTTTAGTATTATTATTACTTCATGTAAGTATTGTTTTCAATAAAACCGTTTAACTAAAAATTTTTTTTTTAATTATTTTTTTTTTCAAGTTTTTAGTCTTTATTTAATTGCCTATTATTTCTCATTATATTTAGTTCATTTAGTGATTCATTATTACAAGGACTTTTTTCTGACAATTTTTTACAACCTAAGTCCTCAATACATAATCCTTCCAAAGACTTTACTCGACTCTGCGCCACGTATGCTCGTCCCTCCTCCAACTCCAAAATATTTTGATGTCACTTCTACTGGACTGTGTGTAATATTTGTCCCAAATATGAGCCAAATCGGGCATCATAGGTCGCTTTCTATTCATGTATGTATTATGTGTTCCAAATATGGACCAAATCAAATCGGACCACAAATACGATTTTTGTGAATATCTCGATCCTCGCGCCACCTAGCGGCGATTTTTTTGATAGGTCGCTTTCTATTCTTGTATGTATTATGCGTTCCATGCATGAGCCAAATCGGACCACAAATACGATTTTTGTGAATATCTCGATCCATGCGCCATCTAGCGGCGATATTTTTTTCATAAGTCGCTTTTTATTCTTGCATGTATTATGTGTCCCAAATATGAGCCAAATCGGACCACAAATACGATTTTTGTGAATATCTCGATCCATGCGCCACCTAGCGGCGATTTTTTTCACAGGTCGATTTCTATTCTTGCATGTATTATGTGTTCCAAATATGAGCGAAATAGGACCACAAATGCGAATTTTACGAATATCTCGATCCATGCGCCACCTAGCGGCGATTTTCACAGGTCGATTTCTATTCTTGCATGTATTATGTGCTCCAAATACGAGCCAAATCGGACCACAAATGCGAATTTTGCGAATATCTCGATCCTAGCGGCGATTTTTTTCTTATTATTGCATTGTCATCAGGTTCTGAACTATATTCCAAGTTTCAGGAAGTTACTTAAATTTCAATTACAAGATTCGTTCACAACGGCCGTGCCAATTAACACCTTTCATTTGATATCCATATCGTACAAACACATTCTAGAATGACCTCTGGTCCACCTTTATGGCGATATCCCGGAATGGCGTCCACCTATAGAACTATGGCCCACTCTCTTTTAAAATACTCTTTAATACCTTCCATTCGAAACCCATGTCATAAAAACACAATCCAGGTTTACCCTAGGTTCAATTTTGCTAAATGGTGATTTTCCCTTATTTTGTCTCCAAAGCTCTCAGCTGAGTATGTAATGTTCGGTTACACCCGAACTTAGCCTTCCTTACTTATTTTTGCTTATTTTTGTGACCCACTGTAAGATTTTTAATCGTTATGTGGTTCTAACCCATCCTTATTTAGGTTTTATTAACATTAATTAAATTTTTATTACTGTCTATCAGTTTTTTTACATAAATTTCAATTGCCATCAATCAACTTATACGTAATAACTGTATGGAAACGGCTTGTTAATTGCTCAACAATTAAGGCCTGCATGCCAATAAAAAATTTACTTTTGATCAAAAGTTGTTTACTAATTTGTTTCTTTTTTTTTTGTTCATATATGACACACGTTCAACAGTTGAGATTATGCAACTATGCAAAACTTATGGCTCGCCAGCTGTTTTACCAATTCCTGAATTAAGTATGAATAAGTAATCATATTGAAATTGTCGCCTGATAGTCGTTTCAAGTATAGCTGGAAAAACACCGGGTGGCTCCTTATATAGAAAACAAACAGAGCTTAGAGAATTTTATCTAACTTTTTTTTTAACAACCGTTGAGCTGCTTTTGGGGGTTTTCAACTCTTACGGTTCTGTGAAAATCTTCATTCGCAGCAAATCGCATCGACAGCTTCGAAGAAATCACTGCGAGTAAGTGATTGTATGCAACGCCACCTGCGCCTAGTTTTCAATCATTTTTGTCAGAGCTGGTAATAACAGAACCAAGCACATCAACACCTTCCATTGAGCCAATACTACTGAATTCCCCCACATTTTGCACATGTATCCTTAGGCACTGGCCAATTCAACCCATTCCATAGACTTCCACTTAGGTTTGCAGGTGGCGTCATGGAAAGAGGGAAATCATCAAGAAATGGCCATGTGTGTCATTCTCCTAGGTTAGGTTAGGTTGAACTGGCCGGTCAATAAATACCTCACATTGACTGGATGTGTCCATACTGTTACCAGAATTTGTTTGACCACCAAACGGAAGAAACTCAATCAGATGCCAGGACATATGTTATAGAAAAACTTCGCCCTTTTGGCAAATACTAGAACTTTTCTAGAACCCAGCTTAATTGCTGACTCGAGATCTAGCAACTCCGCCGCTCCTAATAGCTGGAACCTTTACCTGGCCAGTGCAGGACACGAAAACAGAACATGCGCAACCGTTTCTTCCTGAAGCTCACACTTCCTGCTCTTGCTGTTACTGACGAGGCCTAACTTATAAGTATGTGACGCCAGAAGGCAATGTCCAGTCAGTATGCTCATCGCGAGGCTTAAGTCTTCTCTCTTTATAGATATAATCAACTTTGTCAGTCTAATGTCGTAGGCTTTGCACATGATTTTAGAAATTTTGCAGCTCCGCGCTTTTGTCCCCGACTTTCCTGCTTGGTGGATCATATGCAACTCCTGTCTCCTTTTGATTTCTCCCAAACGAATTGGGACATCTGTAGTCGACTCAGCGAGTGTTGCACCCTTCTTTGCCAACTCATCGGCCTTTTCGTTACCTTCTATTAGTTATTCTCCTAACTGCTTAGATATTTTCGCGACAAAGGAGTTGAAACCTCTTTTCCGGACGTTAATGAACAGCTAATGGCCTTTTACTAGTTTATTATGAAAATCAGCAATGTTTTCCTCCACGTAGCACGAATGTGGCTAAACGGATTTAATATTATTATGTTTACGTAAGTTTATACCGTTGACGGCCTAACCTCACGATGCACCAAAGCACACGGCTCTAAGTCACATTTGACCAGGGCATGAGACTCGCTTACCCTGGTCTCAATTGATAATATGCATGGAAACACCATCATCTTGGTGGGGTTTGAAGCCAATCTATGAGTCATAGCACCTGGTTGCAATGCAACTCCACATTCGAGTTAAACAGCTTCTCCGTATTTGAACATCAACCACATCCACCACGATGCTCCCGAGAGACCTACACCAAATGAGCAGAAACGGAACAAGCTCCATGGACTTATTTGCTCCCCATGGCACCAATTCTAAAATCTTATGTCAGACTTTGAGGCCGAAGCTACTTCCGATTGGGTATGCACCTACTCCGGACCGGCGTCTAGATAGATATCGAACTCCGCTTATGCAAACTACTTTTAGTTTCTTAATCATTATTGGTGATTTTTGGATGTTAGTTTCTTAATTATAGCTTTTTGAGTATTCTTCAGCACAATGAGGTGTAGTTGTTTATCTTACCATTGATTTATATAAAAATAATCGTATTTATTGTTTGGATGATTTTGGCCAAGAACCGTTGTTAATATGCATCTGCAATTGATTGATTCTTAACCAGATCTTGTTGCTGAAAGTGCTCTTTTAGAATGCTAGTTTATAAACTCATCTCAATTTCAATAAACATTGCGAAGATCCTTTAGAGTTATTGCTATTCCGAAATTAAACTTCGAAAAAGCCTCAGGCAATTACTGATGGTCAGAGTAAACTATGCGGAAACTATCGATTGCATCCACTAACGATATTTCGGCATGAATGATACATATTCAGTTTAAGTATTGTACATATTTTTATTGCTGTTCTCATCCTTGATTGATTTGATCGATTGTGTTGCATGTTCAACAATTTTTGTTATACTCAGTTGAGCAGAGCTCACAGAGTATATTAACTTTGATTGGATAACGGTTGGTTGTACAGGTATAAAAGAATCGAGATAGATATAGACTTCCATATATCAAAATCATCAGTATCGAAAAAAAATTTGATTGAGCCATGTCCGTCCGTCCGTTCGTCCATCCGTTTGCCCGTTAACACGATAACTTGAGTAAATTTTGAGGTATCTTGATGAAATTTGGTATGTAGATTCCTGGGCACTCATCTCAGATCGCTATTTAAAATGAACGATATCGGACTCTAACCACGCCCACTTTTTCGATATCGAAAATTTCGAAAAACCGAAAAAATGCGATAATTCATTTCCAAAGACGGATATAGCGATGAAACTTGTTAGATGGGTTGACCTTATGACGCAGAATAGAAAACTAGTAAGATTTTGGACAATGGACGTGGCACCGCCCACTTTTAAAAGAAGGTATTTTAAAAGTTTTGCAAGCTGTAATTTGGCAGTCGTAGAAGATATCATGATGAAATTTGGCAGGAACGTTACACTTATTACTATATGTATGTACTAATAAAAATTGGCAAAATCGGAAGAAGAACACGCCCACTTTTTAAAAAAAAATTTTTTCAAAGTCAAATTTTAACAAAAAATTGAATATCTTTACTGTATATAAGTAAAATAAGTGAACATTCAACTCCAGTAATGATATGATGCAACAAAATACAAAAATAAAAGAAAATTTCAAAATGGGCATGGCTCCGCCCATTTTCATTTAGTTTGTCTAGAATACTTTTAATGCCATAAGTCGAACAAAAATTTACCAATCTTTCTTAAATTTGGTAGGGGCATAGATTCTATGACGGTAGCTGTTTTCTGTGAACATGGGCGAAATCGGTTGAAGCCACACCCAGTTTTTATACACAGTCCCCCGTCTGTCCTTCCGCTCGGCCGTTAACACGATAACTTGAGCAAAACCCGATATATCTTTACTAAACTTAGTCCACGTACTTATCTGAACTCACTTTATCTTGGTATAAAAAATGGCCGAAATCCGACTATAACCATGCCCACTTTTTCGATATCGAAAATTACGAAAAATGAAAAAAATGCCATAATTCTATACCAAATACGAAAAAAGGGATGAAACATGGTAATTTGATTGGTTTATTGACGCAAAATATAACTTTAGAAAAAACCTTGTAAAATGGGTGTGATACCTACCATATTAAGTAGAAGAAAATGAAAAAGTTCTACAGGGCCAAATCAACAGCCCTTGGAATCTTGGCAGGAATACTGTTCGTGGTATTGCATATATAAATAAATTAGCAGTACCCGACAGATGATTTTCTGGATCACCCTGGTCCACATTTTGGTTGATATCGCGAAAACGCCTTCACATATACATCTAAGGGCCACTCGCTTTTAAAACCGTCATTAATACCTTTAATTTGATACCCATATCGTACAAGCGCATTCTAGAGTCACCCTTGGCCCACCTTTATGGCGATATCTCGAAAAGGCGTCCACCTGTAGAACTAAGGATTAGTCCCTTTTAAAATACTCATTACCACCTTTCATTTGATACCCATACCGTATAAACACATTCTAGAGTCACCCCTGGCCCACCCTAATGGCGATATCTCGAAAAGGCGTCCACCTATAGACCTAATGCCCACTCCCTCTTAAAATGCTCAGTAACACCTTTCGTTTGATACCCATATCGTACAAACATTCTAGAGTCACCCTTGGTCCACCTTTATGGCGATAACTCGAAAAGGCGTCCACCTGTAGAACTAAGAATTAGTCCCTTTTAAAATACTCATTACCACCTTTCATTTGATACCCATACCGTATAAACACATTCTAGAGTCAACCCTGACCCACCCGAATGGCGATACCTCGAAAAAGCGTCCCTATAGACCTAATGCCCACTCCCTCTTAAAATGCTCAGTAACACCTTTCATTTGATTCCCATATCGTACAAACACATTCTAGAGTCACCCTGGTCCACCTTTATGGCGATATCTCGAAAAGGCGTTCACCTATAGAACTAAAGCCCATTCCCTTTTAAAATACTCATTAACACCTTTCATTTGATGCCTATATCGTACAAACACATTCTAAAGTCACCCCTGGACCACCTTAATTGCGATATCTCGAAAAGACGTCCACCGATAGACCTAAGGCCAACTCCCTCTTAAAACGCTCATTACCACCTTTCATTTTATACCCACATTCTAGAGTCACCCCTGGCCCACCTTAATGGCGATATCTCGAAAAGACGTCCACCGATAGACCTAAGGTCCACTCCCTCTTAAAACGCTCATTACCACCTTTCCTTTTATACCTATATCGTACATTCTAGAGTCAGCCCTGGTCCACCTTTATGGCGATATCCCTAAATGGCGTCCATCCATAGAACTATGGCCTACTCTCTCTTAAAATACTCTTTAATACCTTCCATTTGATTCACATGTCATAAAACCACATTCCAGGGTTACCCTAGGTTCATTTTCCTACATGGTTATTTTCCCTTATTTTGGCTCCATAGCTCTCAACTGAGTATGTAATGTTCGGTTACACCCGAACTTAGCCTTCCTTACTTGTTTATGTCTAAAGTGTGTTTATTCACTTACTCAAACATTTTTCACATTTTTTTCATATTGCAAACGATTTTTATTTTTGTTTCAAACCACAAAAACATGCAGACATGCAACCATAATACATAAAATAAAACCGAACAACCGCTAAAAGCAGTCATCCAATCAACTAACCCACGAAACGACAACAAGGCGCACCACATCACCATTCATTCATTAATTCTTTCATTCGCTCAGCTGACATAAAATAAATATTTTGCTATATTTTCAAAGTCGATTTAATAGCTGTCATGTAAGCATCAACTCAAAATGCGCGAACTATAAAATGCAATATGTCTGCAATCATTTAAAAATAACTTCTTTTTTTTTTTGTTTTATTGAATATGGCTAATTTAATTTTCTAAACAAAAGTAATTTTTGCTTACTTCATCGTCAAGCACTGACGTTTAAGTATTTTGCGAATCATGGAAAAATATGAGCCACTACTAAAATTTTTATAACCATGGCGCCGAGCAGTTGATGGTAATATATCGTCGGCCTCTTCCACATTCATGAATGTGAATTTTTTTTTTCTAGATGAAGGGTTCACTAAGTTAATCTCTGATTGGTCTATGTCGTCTGATGACGAAACTATCACCATTTATCGGCTGCCGTTTCACAAATGCCCTGTCTCAGAAATCCTTAAATAAACAGGCCAGTGGAGTCATCCCGACAGTTAGGTAACTAAACAAAAATATTGTAACGGATTCTTGCGATTTCTGATAATTATGCACCTTCTGCTAGCGATCGCATCGCTGAACTGTCGAATAAATAACTCCAATATTCAGTATTACAAAATGGTCTTTATTTATACTACTTTGGGAGTAGTACAATTATTCTTCAATATCACGTACTTCACACAATCGTATTTAAATCAAACTGATTTTGATTCCTCAGCTTGCGCTGCTTTTATACTCTCGGTTATCTCGTTCGCCAATTCTTCTAAGGTCTCCGCTGCACCTCATGCTTGGTTACCCAGTTATCAATATCTCAAATTGATGCACTGTGCGGCGCTTTAAGGTGATAATTGCTTTTAAAATTATAGTAATTAACTGTTGTATAAATAGGTATCTACATTTATAAAGTGCTAATTTTCAAAAAAAAAAATAAAATAAGTGCTAAATTTGTCAAACATAAAGAAACAAATAGCGTTGAATTTAGATAATTGGGCAATTCACACGAGTGTTTTATTCATATACAATTATAAGATTTGAGTTGTTTCCATGGTTTCCAAAATAAAATGTTATTCAAGTGTAGCACATACAGCGAATAGGGGACCTTCTGCGTTCCCGAGAGGGTCGGGCTAGTGCCTTAATGGTGCTTTGTTAACGGAACGTACCGGATCTATATCAGACAAAAGACCATCAACATCGATAACACTCCCCAAACCTTCGGGGAATGTCTTTGTCATTAATAGAACAACAACAACAGGAGACCTTGTGAATTGCCTTATTGTTTTGATTTACATAGTATATACTACGCGGCCACCGTGGTGTGATGGTAGCGTGCTCCGCCTATCACACCAAGGGTCCAGGGTTCAGGCCCGGGCAAAGCAACATCGAAAGTTTTGAAAAAAGTGATATTTGACTAACACTCCGAGTGTATTTCTGCCGTGAAAAGCTCTCAGTTAAAACTCATTGCCTTGCAGATGCCGTTCGGATTTGGCATAAAAAAAGTAGGTCCCGTCCCGCCAATTTGTAGGAAAAATTAAAAGGGGGACGACGCCAATTGGAAAAGGCACTCAACCTTAAATCTCTTCGGAGGTTGTCGCGCCTTTCATTTATTTATTTTTCTTATTTTTTATATATTAGAGCTCGGATAATTACTTGAGTAGTCGACTAACCAAATAATCGATTAATCAGTTTGAAGCAGTTAACATGCTTATTAATCTGTTGAAGGTATTCCAATATTTGCTTAGCTTCGTTTAGTCGAATAGCCGCTTTGCTTCGACTACTCGAATGCCATGGCAAATTGACCACACGAAACCGATTTGCCTTTGAAATTACAATAAAAAATAAAAATAAATGTTTTCTTCTAATTTATGTCGTTCTCCTTTTAAATTTCTTACATATTGGCAGGACTGGACCTACATGTTTTATGCCGACTCCAAACGGCATCTACAAAGCAGATAGGTTTTCACTGAGAAGCCTTTCATAGCAGAAATATACTCGGAATGCTTGCTAAATCACTGCCGAAGGGCGACACCGCTTAGAAAAATTGTCTTCTTGTTTCTAAAAGTTTGATGTTGCTTTGCCCGGGGCGTGAACCCAGGATCTTCGGTGTTGTAGGCTACTAGGCTACTGTAGGCACGTTAACACCACACCACGGCGGCCGCCGTGCTAAAAACGGCATTAGTCTTGGTACTCATGAGCTTCGATGTGTAAACAGGTGCGTCTAGGAGACTAATGCTTTCAAGTTTACTAGAGCTGGCACAGTGGTTGAAGTTAAATCATAACAGAGGTAATTTTACCAGATATAAAAGGTTTCGTGCTTTTCGTGAAGACCTTCTTCGTCTTCTTATAGGTAACGACCACGTTACTATACTATTATCGGCTTGTTGCTGATAAATAATTATTATCATCGAAAATAATAATAAATCGATAACTTTTCGACAACACGCCGATTACAAATTGGTAACAAATCTACAAGTTTTCGAAAACAATTTAATAACATTTTAATAACATATCGATAACTTTTCCGTAAGTAATCGATAACTTTAAGATAACCAATCGATAAATTTTCAATTATAAATCGAAAATTTCGTTAAGGAACAAATGACTCGTCGATTAAAAATCTATTTTATTTAATTTAATAAATTTATTAATTCATTTCATTTTATTTCAATTTATTTATCTTATTCCGGCCTTGAGCTCGAATTGAACCTGGAATCATATATCAATAGGCCGATAAAACAAAAACAATTGTTCTTTTATTTTAATTTATTTTATTTAAAGTTATTCTATTTACATTTTTTTAAATTAATTTAATTTAATTTATTTCATTTTATTTCGTTATATTTTTCATTTTATGTCATCGTACCGCTGTGGTGTGGCGGTAGCATGCTCCGTATATCACACCGAAGATCCTGGGCTAACGCCCCGGGCAAAGCAACACCGAAAATTTAGAAACGAAATTTTTCAATTAAAAAAAATTGTTTCTAAGCAGTGTCGACCTTCGGCAGTGGTTTGGCAAAGAGGAAAAATGAAAGGGAGCATGATGCAAACAGGAGCAGAAGCTCGGCCTCAAATCTCTTCGGAGGTTATCGCGCCTTACATTTATTTATTTATACATTATTTTATTGTTTTTATTTACTTTTGTTTTTTATTCTTTCCATTTTACGCGATTTACCTCCAAGGAGATTCAGGCTGAGCTTCTCTTCCAGATTGCGTTGGGCTTCTTTTAATATTACCTACAAATTTCCCGGACGGAACCCACTTGTTTTTTGCCAACTCCGAAAGTCATACGCAACGTAATTAATTTTTTACTAAGAAGGGTTGCATGGCAGAAATACACTTGGAGTGTTTGTCAAATTTACTTCCGAAGGGCGACCGCGATTAGATTTTTTACTGTAATTGAAAAACTTGTTTCTAAATTTGGATGGTACTTTGCCCGGAAGTTGAGCCTTGGACCCTCATTATGGCAGGCGGAGCACGCTACTACCACACCACGGCGGCCGCCTATTTCATAGAGATCTTGCCGAATAATTTGCAAAGATGTTACAGCCAACAAAACCCTGATAATATCTTATTTGAACTTAAACCTGAATACCACATCTTTTCACGCACTTGCGTTGTGGAGTACTCTGATATTCATTAAGAACTTTGTTCAAAGTTTGAGCGTGAATCTGATACTTTTTTGTACTGCATTATGAGCAAACCAAATTTCGTTCAAATTTCAGATTGTGCCGAATTTCGTAAAAATTTTACGCAGTCGAAGTCGAAGTGCTCTGGGTCAGAGTCGTGTGCTTTACCCACTTAGCAATTCAAACGTGTAAAAAAAAGGTAAGAAAAATAATCTTTGACTTGCAGCGCATTTTACAAATGATATTTTATTAAGATTTTCAGCGGTAAGTTAAAACTTGGTTATTTCGTTTTAAACTAGAAGAGTTTTCAAGTTTATATTTAAAATTTTTTAAACTTTTTTGGTTTTGTTTTAAAACCATAACAACAAATTACACTGACATTGCTTTCTCTTTATTGCCTCAAATTATTTTTGTACTCTCCTCATTTCCTAAATTAATGTTTAATCATTAAATCACGCGATCTGTTCCACAGTGCGGCGCTATGCTATTGGCGATTTTCATTAAATCACCAAGCAAACAAATAAATAAGTGGGTAAATAAAATATAATTAACACAATAACACGCAAACATACATACAAACATGTGGAGAGTTGTGGTAAAGCTTTTGTTTGGTCTTTTTTTTATTTACTAATTAAAAATTAATGCGAAAATTTGCCAACAATCTGCTTTACAACGCAGCTGTTGGGTTTTTTCTTATTTTCATTTTTGCCCTTGTTTATTTATTATACTCAGCTGAGCAGAGCTCACAGTGTATATTAATTTTGTTCGCATAACGGTAATCCGTAACGGCATAAACTAGTCGAGATAGATATAGACTTCTATATATCAAAATGATCTGGGCGAAAAAAGAAATTGATTTAGCTCCGTCCGCCCCTCCGTCCATAAACACGATAGCTTGAGTAAATTTTGAGGCATCTTAATGAAATTTGGTATGTAAGTTCTTAGGCATTCATCTCAGATCGCTACTTAAAATAAACGAAATCGGACTATAACCCCGCCCACTTTTTCAATATAAAAAATTTCGAAAAACCGAAAAAGTGCGATAGTTCACTACCAAAGACGGATAGAGCGATGAAACTTGGTAGGTGGGTTGACCTTATGACGCAGAATAGAAAATTAGTAAAATTTCGGACAATGCGCGTGGCACCGCCCACTTTTAAAAGAAGGTAATTTAAAACTTTTGCAAGCTGTAATTTGGCAGTCGTTTAAGATATCATGTTGAAATTTGGCAGGAACATTACTCCTATTACTACATATATGTGTACTAAATAAAAGTTAGCAAAATGGGATGACGAACACGCCCGCTTTAAAAAAAAATGCTTAAGTCAAATTTTAACAAAAAATTTAATATCTTTATAGTATGTAAGTAAATTATGTCAACATTCAACTCCTGTAATGATATGTTGCAACAAAATACAAAAATAAAAGAAAATTTCAAAATGGGCGTGGCTCCGCCCTTTTTGATTTAATTCGTCTAGAATACTTTTAATGCCATACGTCGAACAAAAATTTACCAATCCTTCTGAGGTAAGAGCATAGCTTCTATGACGATAACTGTTCTCTGTAAAAATGGGCGAAACCGGTTGAAGGCATGCCCAGTTTTTATACACAGGCGACCGTCTGTCCTTTCTCTTGGCCGTTAACACGATAACTTAAGCAAAAATCGATATATCTTTACTAAACATAGTTCTCGTACTTATCTGAACTCACTTTATCTTGGTATGAAAAATGGGCGAAATCCGACTATGAACACGCCCACTTTTTCGATATTGAAAATTTCGAAAAATGAAAAAAAAATGCCATAATTATATACCAAATACGAAAAAAGGGATAAAACATGGTGACTGGATTGGTTTTTTTGACGCAAAATATAACTTTGGAAAAAACTTTGTAAAATGGGTGTGACACCTACCATATTAAGTAGAAGAAAATGAAAAAGCTCTGCAGGGCGAAATCAAAAGCCCTTGGAATCATGGCAGGAATACTGTTCGTGGTATTACATATATAAATAAATTAGCGGTACCCGACACATGATGTTCTGAGTCATCCTGGTCCACATTTTGGTCGATATCACCAAAACGCCTTCACATATAAACCTAAGGACAACTACCTTGAAAACCCTCATTAATACCTTTAATTTGATAACCATATCGTACAAACACATTCCAGAGTCACCCCTAGTCCACCTTTATGGCGATATCTCGAAAACGCGTCCACCTATAGAACTATGGCCCACTCCCTTTTAAAATACTCTTTAACACCTTCCATTTGATACCCATGTCATACAAACACATTCCAGGGTTACCCTAGATTCATTTTCCTACATGGTGATTTTCCCTTATTTTGTCACAAAGCTATCAGCTGAGTATGTAATGTTCGGTTACACTCGAACGTAGCCTTCCTTGCTTGTTTTCTTTTACTGTTGCAAATATGCTCTTGAAAAAAATCAATATTATTATACGTTAAGCTTCCCGCTTTCGCTGACGTAGGGCTGGGCACACGCATGCAAATAATGCACAAATGTGCAACCAATGCTTCTGCTTTTGGGAAAGTTATTGTGCTATTGCCATGTGACAGTGGACGAGTAAATAGAAGAAGATAATAATCAAAAAATAATAGTTTAAAAAAACTAAAAGAACACGCTTTTATAACAAACCGAACTAAAAAATAGAAAATAATTTTCAATTAAAAAGAGGTTATATAACAGTATTAGAAGGTCAAACAATCGTTTATAGTTAATCACCTCAAAATAAAATTATAATAAAATTTAAGTTATTAACAGAATAGTTTAATTCACAGTAAAAAGCGTGGGGTGCGTTTGACTACATTTCATATCTTTCCTCTCAGATAGTTGCCAATAGAATGATTGTAACATTCAATATCAAACACCCCACGCTTTTTACTGTGAATTAAATTATTTTGTTAATAACTTAAATTTTATTATAATTTTATTTTGAGGTGATTAACTATAAACGATTGCTTGACCTTCTACTACTGTTATATAACATCTTTTTAATTGAAAATTATTTTCTATTTTTTAGTTTTTTAAACTATTATTTATTTTTAATTTTTTAGTTCAAGTAATTTTAAAAATCTTAGTCGTGAGTGATGAAACTTCGAAACGCCAGCGGTCCATGGATGAATCCAACCCCACGGCACCGAAAAGGGCCAAGAAGCAGGGAGGCTGGACGCGGTTTTTCGCCGAAATTGCCAAGGGTCGGCAGATCATTGGCATTATAGACGAGAGCAGCGAAGATGGCAGGCTCCCGAAAAAACAGTGGAAGTGGATCGAGGCCGCGCTCGCTACGGTGGCCGTTAAGGTTAAAAAGACAACCCTGGTCCACCACCATCTTGCACCGATGCAGAGTGGTTCCAGGGCAATGTCAAGCTAATTGCCTGTGACGACGCCAAGTCGGTCAACCTCTATAGGGCCGCCGTCACGCTGATAGGGGTGGTATATACGGGAGCGCGCCTCAAGGTAGTGGAGGCGCGTGATATACCCTCACGCCCAAGGGCTAGAGCCTGGGTCCCAGTGATGCCAACGGAGTCAGCTGACATCGTGGAGCTGCTCCAGTAGTACAACCCGCCACAGATTTGGAAGTCAACCCGGATAAAACCGAGCTTGTTCTCTTCGCGAGGAGGTACATAGTACCAAATCTTACATCGCCAAGAACTGGGGGTACGTTCTTCGCGTTTAGCGATCAAGTCAAGTATTTGTGAGTCATTCTGGATAGGAAGCTATTATGGAGTGACCATATAGTGGAGCAATCCAAGGAGGCAGCAGCAGAGCTGTTCACCGTGCAAGAGGGCAATTGGCACCTCCTGGGGATTCTCCCTTCATGTTACCTACTGTATTTACACAGCAAACTGTGTGCCCGATTCTTCTTTATGGTGCCTTGGTCTGGTGGCCTGCACTAGCTAAAAGTCCCTATCTTAAAATGCTTCAAAAGGTGCAACGGAGTTCGGAGCTCTGCATTACCGGGGCTCTCGGCTCCACTCCAGATTCCGTTACATATATACATGTATACATAGATACATAGATAGATACAGGCCAAGCTAATAAAAGCGTGTTAAAAAAATAGAAAAATAGCGCAAAAACACACACAAAAATATTGAATGTATATATAAATAGGTAAGTGGAAAATTTCGCTCCGCATTTACGGTCAAACTATAACTCTAAAGTAAAAACCATTGTATATGTTTCGATAGGTCTTCTCAAAGAGAAGTGCAGGTCATTAGATAAATTTCAAAATGCAAAATTTAGCGCCAAAATATTTATTTAACAAGTAAGGAAGGTTAAGTTCGGGTGTAACCGAACATTACATACTCAGTTGAGAGCTATGGTGACAACATAAGGGAAAATAACCATGTAGGAAAATGAACCGAGGGAAACCCTGGAATGTGAAAGGCATTAAAGAGTATTTTATGAGGGAGTGGGCCATAGTTCTATAGGTGGACGCCATTTAGGGATATCGCCATAAAGGTGAACCAGGGCTGACTCTAGAATTTGTTTGTACGATATTGTTATCAAATTAAAGGTATTAATGAGGGTTTTAAAAGGGAGTGGTGGTAGTTGTATATGTGAAGGCGTTTTCCAGATATCGACCAAAATGTGGACCAGGGAGACCCAGAACATCATCTGTTGGACACCGCTAATTTATTTATATATGTAATACCTGTCAAGATCTCAAGGGTCTTTTAGTTCGCCCTGCAGAACTTTTTCATTTTCTTCTACATAATATGATAGGTGTCACAACCGTTTTACAAAGTTTTTTCTAAAGTTATATTTCGCGTCAATAAACCAATCCAGTTACCATGTTTCATCCCTTTTTTCGTATTTGGTATAGAATTATGGCATTTTTTCATTTTTCGTAATTTTCGATATCGAAAAAGTGGGCGTGGTCATAGTCGGATTTCGTTAATTTTTTATACCAAGGTAAAGTGAGTTCAGATAAGTACGTGAACTAGGTTTAGTAAAGATGTCGATTTTTGCTCAAGTTATCGTGTTAACGGCCATGCGGAAGGACAGACGGACGACTCTGTATAAAAACTGGGCGTGGCTTCAACCGATTTCGCCCATTTTCACAGAAACCAGTTAACGTCAAAAAATCTATGCCCCTATCAAATTTCAAAAGGATTGAGAAATTTTTGTTCGACTTAAGGCATTAAAAGTCTCCTAGACAAACTAAATGAAAAAGGGCGGAGCCACGCCCATTTTGAAATTTTCTTTATTTTTTGTATTTTGTTGCACCATATCATTACTAGAGATGAATGTTGACATAATTTACTTATATACTGTAAAGATATTAAATTTTTTTTTAAATTTTACCTTAAAAAAATTTGTTTTTAAAAGTGGGCATGGTCCTTCTCCGATTTTGCTAATTTTTATTAAGCGTACATACAGTAATAGGAGTAACGTTCCTGCCAAATTTCATCATGATATCTTCAACGACTGCCAAATTACAGCTTGCAAAAGTTTTTTCTTTTAAAAGTGGGCGGTGCCACGCCCATTGTCCAAAATTTTACTAATTTTCTATTCTTCGTCATAACTTCAACTCACCTACCAAGTTTCATCGCTTTATTTGTCTTTGGTAATGAATTATTGCACTTTTTCGGTATTTCGAAATTTTCGACATCGAAAAAGTGGGCGTGGTTATAGTCCGATATCGTTCATTTTAAATAGCGATCTGAGATGAGTGCTCAAGAACCTACGTACCAAATTTCATCAAGATACCTCAAAATTTACTCAAGTTATTGTGTTAACGGACGGACGGACGGACGGACGGACATGGCTCAATCAAATTTTTTTTCGATCCTGATGATTTTGATATATGGAAGTCTATATCTATCTCGATTCCTTTATACCTGCACAGCCAACCGTTATCCAATCAAACTTAATATACTCTGTGAGCTCTGCTCAACTGAGTATAAAAACCAAAACCTAAACATGTTGATGAGTTAATTACGGAAAGGCCGTCTTACCAGTATTGTTTCTACAGTCGTTGAAGATACCATGATGAAATTTGGCAGAAGCGTTACTCCTATTACTATTTGTAAGCTAAATAAAAGTTAGCAAAATCAGACGACGAACACGCCCACTTTAAAAAAATTTTTTTTTTTAGTAAAATTTAAAAAAAAAATGTGATATCTTTACAGTATATAAGTAAATTATGCCAAAATTCAACTCCAGTAATGATATGGTGCAACAAAATACAAAAAATAAAAGAAATTTTCAAAATGGGCGTGGCTCCGCCCTTTTTCATTTAATTTGTCTAGGATACTTTTAATGCCATATGTCGACAAAAATTTACCAATCCTTTTGAAATTTGGTAGGGGCATAGATTTTATGACGTTAACTGTTTTCTGTGAAAATAGGCGAAATCGGTTGAAGCCACGCCCAGTTTTTATACACAGTCGTCGGTCTGTTCTTCCGCATGGCCCTTAACACGATAACTTGAGCAAAAATCGACATATCTTTACTGAACTTAGTTCACGTACTTATCTGAACTCACTTTATCTTGGTGTAAAAAATGAACGAAATCCGACTATGACCACGCCCACTTTTTCGATATAGAAAATTACGAAAAATGAAAAAAATGCCATAATTCTATACCAAATACGAAAAAATGGATGAAACATGGTAATTGGATTGGTTTATTGACGCGATATATAACTTTAGAAAAAACTTTGTAAAATGGTTGTGACACCTACCATATTAAGTAGAAGAAAATGAAAAGGTTCTGCAGTGCGAAATAAAAAACCCTTGAGATCTTGACAGGTATTACATATATAAATAAATTAGCGATATCCAACAAATGATGTTCTGGGTCTCCCTGGTCCACATTTTGGTCGATATCTGGAAAACGCGTTCACATATACAACTACCACCACTCCCTTTTAAAACTCTCATTAATACCTTTAATTTGATAACAATATCGTACAAACACATTCTAGAGTCACCCCTGGTCCACCTTTATGGCGATATCTCGAAAAGGCGTCCACCTATAGAACTAAGCCCCACGCCCTTTTAAAATACTCATTAACACCTTTCATTTGATACCCATATCGTACAAACATATTCTAGAGGCACCCCTGGTCCACTTTTTTGGCGATATCTCGAAAAAGCGACCATCTATAGAACGAAGGCCCACTCCCTTTTAAAAATACTCATTAACATCTTTCGTTTGATACCCATATCATACAAACAAATTCTAGGGTCACCCATGGTCCACCTTTATGGCGATATCTCGAAACGGCGTCCACCTATGGAACTAAGGATCACTCCCTTTAAAATACTCATTAACACCTTTCTTTTGATACTAAGGATCACTCCCTTTAAAATACTCATTAACACCTTTCTTTTGATACACATATTGTACAAACAAATTCTAGGGTCACCCCTGGTCCACCTTTATGGCGATATCTCGAAAAGGCGACCACCTATACAACTACCACCACTCTCTTTTAAAACCCTTATTAACACCTTTCATTTGATACCCATATCGTACAAACACATTCTAGAGTCAGCCCTGGTCCACCTTTATGGCGATATTTCGAAACGGCTTCCACCTATAGAACTAAGGCCCACTCCCTTTTAAAATACTCATTAACACCTTTCGTTTGACACCCATATCGTACAAACACATTCTAGAGTCACCCCTGGTCCACCTTTATGGCGATGTTTCGAAACGGCTTCCACCTATAGAACTAAGGCCCACTCCCTTTTAAAATACTCATTAACATCTTTCGTTTGATACCATATCTCACAAACAAATTCTAGGGTCACCCCTGGTCCACCTTTATGGCGATATCTCGAAACGGCGTCCACCTATGGAACTAAGGGTTACTCCCTTTTAAAATACTCATTAACACCTTTCATTTGATACCCATATCGTGCAAACAAATTCTAGAGTCAACCCTGATCCACCTTTATGGCGATATTCCTAAATGGCGTCCACCTATAGAACTATGGCCCACTCCCTCATAAAATTCTCTTTAGTGCCTTTCATTTGATAGACATGTCATACAAACACATTCCAGGGTTTCGCTCGGTTCATTTTCCTACATGGTATTTTCCCTTATGTTGTCACCATAGATCTCAACTGAGTATGTAATGTTCGGTTACACCCGAACTTAACCTTCTTTACTTGTTTCATATTCAATATGTTTTGGGTAATAACATTTCAAATCAGTATGAGTTTTTTTTTGTTAATTATTTTAACAAAAGTTATAACAATTTCATTCTGTACTCACTTTTTCGAAAAAAAATCTTTCTCTGTAAAAAGTTAATAAGGAATATTTAAAGTAACTTACCGAAATATTCGAAAATTAATCTGAATATATGTTTTTTTTTAAGCCAACTATGTTTGAAACATTCTGTACCTCGCTGGTTATGGCACTTGTATTAGTTTCGGAGATACTCCTTTTAAGCTAGTGATCCCCACTATTTTGACTCCATTTGCCACGTTAAGCCGGTTTAGCAAACCGAGTTACATGTGCATTTACCTGTAAAACTACGGTTAGCCTTCGAATCGAGTACAACTTGATGAGTAAAGGGACTTGGGAGTATTTCAAACTATTTCTGAATCAAAAATCAAATTTTTCAAAAATTGCGATGTAACTGTTTTCAGTAAATTCACCATCTGCATGTTGCAGTTTTAACTTTTATTTCCTGCCGGGATGCTCGTGCTGTCGCTCTCACTAATCTCTTACATTTAAAATTTTGCCGACCGCTGGTTTACACTCACATTTCGCGCGCAACATGTGTTTGATGTTGTTGTGTGCGATTTGATCTCGCGAGCAGATGAACAAAAAATGTGTACGTAGTTGTTTTGTTGGAAGTAAAGCGAGAGAGTCACCAATATGAGTAAATGTGGATTTTCCTTTGCTGATGTTCAAAGTGTATATAACAACCAAAGAGAATATTCAAGTTGGGGTATTTTTTTAGTTAATAAAATAAAATTAAGTGAAATTGAATAAAATCTAATAAAGGAAAAAGAAGGAACGGGAAAGAAAGAAAAAGAAAAGAAAGGAAAGGAATGGAAAGGAAAGGAAAGAGAGGAGATAAAATAAAATGAAGAAAAATAAAGAAAAGGAAAGGCAAAGATAGAAAGAAGATAAAAGAAAGAAAGGAGATAAAAGATAGAAAATAAGGTAAAGGAAAGCAGGGAGATACAAGGAAAGGAAACGAAAAGAAATGGAGTCAGAGGTATAGTGCCGTCTGAAGTGATTCGACTTTCAACCATTGCACAGTGTTTCGTGTAGAACAAGCTAGCTGGATAAAATTATTTTATGAGATTTTCCGTTTCATATGCAGTCATTTATTACAACTACGTCATTTTTTTCAGCCATATGTTCTTTATTTTTATTTTTTTCCAAAATTTTACTTCATATGCTACTTAAATTGAATGGAATACAAATCTCAATACTCTAAAAAATTCTAAAAATTCGGAAAAAAAAATTAAAATTTTTTATGAAAATTCGTCGAATTTTTTAAATATGATTTAGTTTTTGTTATAGATCGTGACAAATTTTCTTATGGGAAATTAGTTAAAATAAATTTGCGAAAGCGAAAATTGTAAGAATTATCCAAAAAGGGGTGTATACTTATATTTATGAGTGACTGTACATATGTACATACATATTTTGTATTTATTTGAGTATTTATCCTGGCACTACAATTTTTACAGAATTATTTTATAGTACCAGTCAGGAATGTAAAAGTGAATTACAATAATAATAATAACAATGTAAATAATTAAATTAGTTATGTGAAAATTACTTATTACAAAAACTTAAAAGTAAAGTATCATACAAAGTAGAAAAGACAATAGATTTAAATTGAATAAAACCTGATCCAACAAAAAGTTATAGGGTAGGTTATCTTTTATAATTATGTTATTATTCGCTATCATCACTTTCATTGGATGAGTCACTTGTGGAATAGTCACGAACATCAGCAACACTACTGTGAAAGCTTGAAACAACTGGGGTATTTATTGACTCCTCAACATTATCGGGGGACAGTAAATTTAAGACTTCTGAAGTTAGACTTTTAAATTTTTTCTTAGGTATCTCCCTAAAACTGTTAACTAAAGGATCCGATGTTATAAGCAACATATTCATAAGATCTCTATTCGTGGCTTCACGCGACTGCTTTTGTGTGTTATCAGCCCTGAATCCTTTCAAATCTTTGTTACGGGCTTCCTGTGCTTCCTCGGAAAGTTGACCAATAGGTAAAACTGCTGATTTTATAATATCAGTACTATGCACAAAGAATTTATGAACTGTAACAGGCATATTAAACCATGGATAGAGATCTATGTATAGTTTTTTAGTTTCGACCGCAAATTTTTCAAATTTTTGGATATTTATATTGTACCCAGATGCTAATGCGCGAAGGAGAGTGTCGAATCTTTTGATGAGCGTTACATCCAATCCCGTAATCTCAGCACTAGCCTCAGAATTTTCGAAAAACCTACGAGCAGTGTTGCCGTCATTGGTATTGCCGAAAGCTGGTTTTGGTTTATCTTCATCAATCCATTGTATGTACCTGTTTTTATGCCTTAGTGACTGGTGCGGTAGGTTGTGGCAGGTTGAAGTCAATGATCTTCGCTTTTTTGCTTTTGGTGTGATCTTGTTGACCTTGCGCGTTTATTTTTGTATGTTTTATGGCTACGTGTTTGTTCCCTGTACCAGGGAATTGGTTTTGCCGTTTGTAGATCAGTTTTAAAGGTTCAAATATCTCGTTGGAGCTGGTACATACATACATCCTATTTGATATGTAGAGATAACTAAATCTACAAAAAAAAAATTAAAAATAAATGTGCAAAGAATTCGCAATGGTTTTTTCTTTCGACTATTAGAGAATACCTGCGACTATAACATATGTAAAATTAAGCCCGGATGTCCGCGGATGTATGTAACTTTTTTGTCCCTAAAGTTAAAAATATAGGGACAAAATACCTTTTCTTCTTAATGACGGAATGCTAAATATATTGAAAATACTCTAATTGTGAAAGAATTACTATTAAAAAATTTTACTTACCTTCGAGCTTAGAATCCATCAAAAAAATTATGTAAAAGTGTTCACTTAAAAGAAATATGAATCTTAATATTCAACAAGCATTTTGCAAATTAATCAATGCATTTTACGGCCACTCCTGCCTTCTTACTTCAATTACTCAATATATATGAGCAAAAATATCAAAAAAAAAGCAAAAATTTCGTTATTTTGTTTGTTTTCTTTCATTTCTCATTACACTTTTCTTGGAATAAGAACTTTGTTTTTGTCCAGCTAGCTTGTTCTACACGAAACACTGTGCATTGGGCGAACTCTAGTAAAAGTAAAAAAGGTACACTTCATTCCTCCACCTGACCACGCTGAGTGAGCGAGATGGTGGGTGGTGAGGCATATTGATCGTCCCACTGATTGCGTTGGGTTTATGATTTTTTTTCTGCTGGGGTAACAGTCATGCCTATGAAGTATGTAGTTTTGTATGTTTTTAACATTTTAAACAGCTGTTGGGTTAATAATGAATATCCCGCAATAACTGTTGAGTAATAAAAAAAAAAAAACAAATTATAAATAAAGTTGAGATGATATGCAATGTCAATGCGGTTACTGTTTACCCCGCTACCCTTCCAGCCTCTAACCCAGCCATTATCTACGTATCTATCCGGCAGCGTTACAAATCTGAGTAAATTAACACACGGAAATGAATTAATGTACGATACATTTCGCTCATTCAGAATTATTTCACTCACTGAATTGTGTTTGTGGTTTTTAAATTAATGAATACATTGCCTGTTTTAAAATGAGGGGCAATTTTTGTGTACCCACATCTGCATAAGACTCATTCCGGCCTATTTGATGCTGTATAAATGACTAAAGTATCGCTTAGTATCGGATGTTGCTCATTTTCTTCCATACAATGAATAAACACAGTCAGGGGCCGTATCGTGAGATACGATCCGTGATTTTTTAAATCACAATAGATCGGAAATGATCAATCGCTTGAATGAAAATAGTTTTCGATTAGTGATCTTAAGTGATGATACGGTCCCTAGTTCTACATGGGAGAAAGTTGGCAGCACCATTTTCACAAATTAAACTACATACCGTGAAAACCGTTGAACTTCAGTGAATTTTGTTTTAAGTTGAGAGCATGAATTCTTAAAAAATTAGATAAAGAAAGGATAATAATAGTAAATTGAATGAACAAACCAGTAAAAACAAAAGAAGTTATCAATACTGATAAAAAAGGAGCTATTTAGGTGACTACCACTGTATATAAGTCATAATAGTCTGCAATCGCAACAGATAGCCAATGATATCGCAACTCTACTCTCACACCTGATCTCTGAGAGTTCAAGGCAACCCCACGGGTGGCAGAGAGCATATCTCTAAAGCACTTCGTACCGCTCTTAAGAAAAAATTGGTTACCGGCGACCACCGAAAAACAACTTTCTACATACAGGGCAACGTTGGAAGCGAACCCAAAGGGAAGAGAGGCGCTTTATTAACGTCTAGAATGTACTTAGATTACACAGTGAACACTTGTTTGCCCCTGGTCTAAATGGTGACAGGGATATGCCGCCGATGATGATGATAAAGCTGATACAGCAATCAATGATGATGAAATTAATATCCGTCTACCCGACTGTGACTAAGTCAGAATAGCAAGAAGGCCGCTGTAGGTGATAGATTTCCTGCGGAATTATTGAAAAACGGCGGCGAGTAGTTGGTAGGGCGCATGCATTAGCTTCTTTGCAAAATATAGTCAAACGAATGCATGCCTGTCATCTGGCATCTAAGTGTTCTTTGTCCGGTTCACAGGAAGGTTGATCATGTAAACTGCTTCAAATGCGGAATGAGCCTTCTTAGTATCGCATATAACTTACTACCAAGCATATTGTGCGAAAGATTGAAGCCCACCGTGAATCGGCTGATTGAACATTATCAGTGCGGCTACAAACCTTGTAAATCCACCACCGCCCAGATTTTTACTCCGCCTCATATCTTAAAAAAAACAAGTAAGAACGGGACTGTCTTCGGCTGTGCCGAAGACTTCATACCTTTCATGAATGGGGCTGAACAATAATCTTATCCCCTTTGTAATCTCCGAATAATCGGATGTATAAGATAAGAAATATATAGTGAACAGATCTACATACCTTAACGATTTTTAA
The DNA here is from genome assembly GCF_040869045.1 of Eurosta solidaginis. NCBI lineage: Eukaryota > Metazoa > Arthropoda > Insecta > Diptera > Tephritidae > Eurosta > Eurosta solidaginis. Next base: position 200,029,396 of record NC_090323.1, on the reverse strand, counting down.
GATAAATATAAAATAAAAAACAGGTAGGTACTTCGTGTGAGGATGCAAAGTTTCAGGTTTTTTGTGGTCTGCGTGTAAAAACTATGACTACGAATCACGTATTTCAAAAATATATGACGAAAACGTAACTATTTGATGAAATTTGATGAATTTTGAAGATTCCAGCCGTAAAAAAGGGGTCAAAATGACAGTTTTTATGAAGTATATAATATATATACGACCGATCTCTATGATTTTTTCAGACAACAATATAAGCATTTTGTGAAATTTGAAGCTTCTAACTGTTAAAACGTGGCAGAAATTGCGCAAAGTTTCTTATCTGAACAATCGGTTGTATGGGATATATACTATATATACCACCGGTATCTATGATTTTGTCAGACAACAATATATGCTATACACGTAAGCATTTGGTGAAATTTGAACATATGTAAACGATTTTTAAGATAAATATAAAATAAACAAGTAAGAACGGGACTGTCTTCGGCTGTGCCGAAGACTTCATACCTTTCATGAATGGGGCTGAACAATAATCTTATCCCGTTTGTAATCTCCGAATAATCGGATGTATAAGATAAGAAATATATAGTGAACAGATCTACATACCTTAACGATTTTTAAGATAAATATAAAATAAAAAACAGGTAGGTACTTCGTGTGAGGATGCAAAGTTTCAGGTTTTTTGTGGTCTGCGTGTAAAAACTATGACTACGAATCACGTATTTCAAAAATATATGACGAAAACGTAACTATTTGATGAAATTTGATGAATTTTGAAGATTCTAGCCGTAAAAAAGGGGTCAAAATGACAGTTTTTATGAAGTATATAATATATATACGACCGATCTCTATGATTTTTTCAGACAACAATATAAGCATTTTGTGAAATTTGAAGCTTCTAACTGTTAAAACGTGGCAGAAATTGCGCAAAGTTTCTTATCTGAACAATCGGTTGTATGGGATATATACTATATATACCACCGGTATCTATGATTTTGTCAGACAACAATATATGCTATACACGTAAGCATTTGGTGAAATTTGAACATATGTAAACGATTTTTAAGATAAATATAAAATAAACAAGTAAGAACGGGACTGTCTTCGGCTGTGCCGAAGACTTCATACCTTTCATGAATGGGGCTGAACAATAATCTTATCCCGTTTGTAATCTCCGAATAATCGGATGTATAAGATAAGAAATATATAGTGAACAGATCTACATACCTTAACGATTTTTAAGATAAATATAAAATAAAAAACAGGTAGGTACTTCGTGTGAGGATGCAAAGTTTCAGGTTTTTTGTGGTCTGCGTGTAAAAACTATGACTACGAATCACGTATTTCAAAAATATATGACGAAAACGTAACTATTTGATGAAATTTGATGAATTTTGAAGATTCTAGCCGTAAAAAAGGGGTCAAAATGACAGTTTTTATGAAGTATATAATATATATACGACCGATCTCTATGATTTTTTCAGACAACAATATAAGCATTTTGTGAAATTTGAAGCTTCTAACTGTTAAAACGTGGCAGAAATTGCGCAAAGTTTCTTATCTGAACAATCGGTTGTATGGGATATATACTATATATACCACCGGTATCTATGATTTTGTCAGACAACAATATATGCTATACACGTAAGCATTTGGTGAAATTTGAACATATGTAAACGATTTTTAAGATAAATATAAAATAAAAAATAGGTAGGTAATCTGTGTGAGGATGCAAAGCTTCACGTTTTTTGTGGTCTGCATGTAAAAACTGTGGCTACGAATCACGTATTTCAAAAATATATGACGTAAACGTAACTATTTGATGAAATTTGATGAATCTTGAAGCTTCTAGCCGTAAAAAAGGGGTCAATATGACAGTTTATATGAAGTATATAATATATATACCACCGATCTCTATGATTTTTTCAGACAACAATATATGCTATATACCAAAGCATTTTGTGAAATTTGAAGCTTCTAACTGTTAAAACGGGGCAGAAATTGCGCAAAGTTTCTTATCTGAACAATCGGTTGTATGAGATATATACTATGTATAGCACCGATCTCAATGATTTTTTCAGACATCAATATATGCTATACACGTAAGCAGTTGATGAAATTTGAAGCTTCTAGCTGTTAAAATGGGGTAGAAATTGCGAAAAGTTTCTTATCTGAACAATCGGTTGTATGAGATATATACTATATATACAACCGATCTCTATGATTTTTTCAGACAACAATATATGCTATATACGTAAGCAATCAGTGAAATTTGAAGCTTATAGCTGTTAAAATGGGGTAGAAATTGCGAAAAGTTTCTTATCTGAACAATCGGTTGTATGAGATATATACTATATATACAACCGATCTCTATGATTTTTTCAGAGAACAATATATGCTATATACGTAACCAATCGGTGAAATTTGAAGCTTATAGCTGTTAAAATGGGGTAGAAATTGCGAAAAGTTTCTTATCTGAACAATCGGTTGTATGAGATATATACTATATATACAACCGATCTCTATGATTTTTTCAGACAACAATATATGCTATATAAGTAAATATTCGGTGAAATTTGAAGCTTCTAGCTGTAAAAATGGGGCTAAAATTTGCGAAAATATATATATGTATACTATATATATATACTATATATACCACCATATATATACTATATATACCACCGATCTTTATGATTTTTTCAGACAACAATATATGCTATATACGTAAGCATTCGCTGAAATTTGAAGCCTCTAGCTCTTAAAATAGGGCAGTAATTACGAAAAGTTCCTTATCTGAACAATCGGTTGTGGGGGATATATACTATATATACGACCGATCTCATAAATTTTTTCAGGCAACAATATGTGCAATATACGAAAGTATATGGTGAAGTTTGAAGCTTCAATCTGTTAAATTGGGTAAGATATTACAAAAATCCTCTTTTTCTGAAAAATCGGTTGTATGGAGGATATATGCTATAGTGGTCCGATCCGGTCGGTTCCGACAAATGTCTAATCGGACACCCAAATACACCTGCTCACCAAATTTTATCAAGATATCTCAAAAATTGAGGGACTAGTTTGCATACAAACAGACAGACGGACAGACGGACAGACGGACATGGCTAAATCAACTCAGCTCTTCAACCTGATTATTTCGGTATACTTAATGGTGGGTCTATCTATTTTCCTTTAAGGACTTACAATTTTTGGTTTCGTGACGAAATTAATATACCATTTCATTTTCATGAAAGGTATAAAAATAGGTAGGTAATCTGTGTGAGGATGCAAAGCTTCACGTTTTTTGTGGTCTGCATGTAAAAACTATGGCTACGAATCACGTATTTCAAAAATATATGACGTAAACGTAACTATTTGATGAAATTTGATGAATCTTGAAGCTTCTAGCCGTAAAAAAGGGGTCAATATGACAATTTATATGAAGTATATAATATATATACCACCGATCTCTATGATTTTTTCAGACAACAATATATGCTATATACCAAAGCATTTTGTGAAATTTGAAGCTTCTAACTGTTAAAACGGGGCAGAAATTGCGCAAAGTTTCTTATCTGAACAATCGGTTGTATGAGATATATACTATGTATAGCACCGATCTCAATGATTTTTTCAGACATCAATATATGCTATACACGTAAGCAGTTGATGAAATTTGAAGCTTCTAGCTGTTAAAATGGGGTAGAAATTGCGAAAAGTTTCTTATCTGAACAATCGGTTGTATGAGATATATACTATATATACAACCGATCTCTATGATTTTTTCAGACAACAATATATGCTATATACGTAAGCAATCAGTGAAATTTGAAGCTTATAGCTGTTAAAATGGGGTAGAAATTGCGAAAAGTTTCTTATCTGAACAATCGGTTGTATGAGATATATACTATATATACAACCGATCTCTATGATTTTTTCAGAGAACAATATATGCTATATACGTAACCAATCGGTGAAATTTGAAGCTTATAGCTGTTAAAATGGGGTAGAAATTGCGAAAAGTTTCTTATCTGAACAATCGGTTGTATGAGATATATACTATATATACAACCGATCTCTATGATTTTTTCAGACAACAATATATGCTATATAAGTAAATATTCGGTGAAATTTGAAGCTTCTAGCTGTAAAAATGGGGCTAAAATTTGCGAAAATATATATATGTATACTATATATATATACTATATATACCACCATATATATACTATATATACCACCGATCTTTATGATTTTTTCAGACAACAATATATGCTATATACGTAAGCATTCGCTGAAATTTGAAGCCTCTAGCTCTTAAAATAGGGCAGTAATTACGAAAAGTTCCTTATCTGAACAATCGGTTGTGGGGGATATATACTATATATACGACCGATCTCATAAATTTTTTCAGGCAACAATATGTGCAATATACGAAAGTATATGGTGAAGTTTGAAGCTTCAATCTGTTAAATTGGGTAAGATATTACAAAAATCCTCTTTTTCTGAAAAATCGGTTGTATGGAGGATATATGCTATAGTGGTCCGATCCGGTCGGTTCCGACAAATGTCTAATCGGACACCCAAATACACCTGCTCACCAAATTTTATCAAGATATCTCAAAAATTGAGGGACTAGTTTGCATACAAACAGACAGACGGACAGACGGACAGACGGACATGGCTAAATCAACTCAGCTCTTCAACCTGATTATTTCGGTATACTTAATGGTGGGTCTATCTATTTTCCTTTAAGGACTTACAATTTTCGGTTTCGTGACGAAATTAATATACCATTTCATTTTCATGAAAGGTATAAAAACAGGTAGGTACTTCGTGTGAGGATGCAAAGTTTCAGGTTTTTTGTGGTCTGCGTGTAAAAACTATGACTACGAATCACGTATTTCAAAAATATATGACGAAAACGTAACTATTTGATGAAATTTGATGAATTTTGAAGATTCTAGCCGTAAAAAAGGGGTCAAAATGACAGTTTTTATGAAGTATATAATATATATACGACCGATCTCTATGATTTTTTCAGACAACAATATAAGCATTTTGTGAAATTTGAAGCTTCTAACTGTTAAAACGTGGCAGAAATTGCGCAAAGTTTCTTATCTGAACAATCGGTTGTATGGGATATATACTATATATACCACCGGTATCTATGATTTTGTCAGACAACAATATATGCTATACACGTAAGCATTTGGTGAAATTTGAACATATGTAAACGATTTTTAAGATAAATATAAAATAAAAAATAGGTAGGTAATCTGTGTGAGGATGCAAAGCTTCACGTTTTTTGTGGTCTGCATGTAAAAACTATGGCTACGAATCACGTATTTCAAAAATATATGACGTAAACGTAACTATTTGATGAAATTTGATGAATCTTGAAGCTTCTATCCGTAAAAAAGGGGTCAATATGACAGTTTATATGAAGTATATAATATATATACCACCGATCTCTATGATTTTTTCAGACAACAATATATGCTATATACGAAAGCATTTTGTGAAATTTGAAGCTTCTAACTGTTAAAACGGGGCAGAAATTGCGCAAAGTTTCTTATCTGAAAAATCGGTTGTATGAGATATATACTATGTATAGCACCGATCTCAATGATTTTTTCAGACATCAATATATGCTATACACGTAAGCAGTTGATGAAATTTGAAGCTTCTAGCTGTTAAAATGGGGTAGAAATTGCGAAAAGTTTCTTATCTGAACAATCGGTTGTATGAGATATATACTATATATACAACCGATCTCTATGATTTTTTCAGACAACAATATATGCTATATACGTAAGCAATCAGTGAAATTTGAAGCTTATAGCTGTTAAAATGGGGTAGAAATTGCGAAAAGTTTCTTATCTGAACAATCGGTTGTATGAGATATATACTATATATACAACCGATCTCTATGATTTTTTCAGAGAACAATATATGCTATATACGTAACCAATCGGTGAAATTTGAAGCTTATAGCTGTTAAAATGGGGTAGAAATTGCGAAAAGTTTCTTATCTGAACAATCGGTTGTATGAGATATATACTATATATACAACCGATCTCTATGATTTTTTCAGACAACAATATATGCTATATAAGTAAATATTCGGTGAAATTTGAAGCTTCTAGCTGTAAAAATGGGGCTAAAATTTGCGAAAATATATATATGTATACTATATATATATACTATATATACCACCATATATATACTATATATACCACCGATCTTTATGATTTTTTCAGACAACAATATATGCTATATACGTAAGCATTCGCTGAAATTTGAAGCCTCTAGCTCTTAAAATAGGGCAGTAATTACGAAAAGTTCCTTATCTGAACAATCGGTTGTGGGGGATATATACTATATATACGACCGATCTCATAAATTTTTTCAGGCAACAATATGTGCAATATACGAAAGTATATGGTGAAGTTTGAAGCTTCAATCTGTTAAATTGGGTAAGATATTACAAAAATCCTCTTTTTCTGAAAAATCGGTTGTATGGAGGATATATGCTATAGTGGTCCGATCCGGTCGGTTCCGACAAATGTCTAATCGGACACCCAAATACACCTGCTCACCAAATTTTATCAAGATATCTCAAAAATTGAGGGACTAGTTTGCATACAAACAGACAGACGGACAGACGGACAGACGGACAGACGGACAGACGGACATGGCTAAATCAACTCAGCTCTTCAACCTGATTATTTCGGTATACTTAATGGTGGGTCTATCTATTTTCCTTTAAGGACTTACAATTTTCGGTTTCGTGACGAAATTAATATACCATTTCATTTTCATGAAAGGTATAAAAACAGGTAGGTACTTCGTGTGAGGATGCAAAGTTTCAGGTTTTTTGTGGTCTGCGTGTAAAAACTATGACTACGAATCACGTATTTCAAAAATATATGACGAAAACGTAACTATTTGATGAAATTTGATGAATTTTGAAGATTCTAGCCGTAAAAAAGGGGTCAAAATGACAGTTTTTATGAAGTATATAATATATATACGACCGATCTCTATGATTTTTTCAGACAACAATATAAGCATTTTGTGAAATTTGAAGCTTCTAACTGTTAAAACGTGGCAGAAATTGCGCAAAGTTTCTTATCTGAACAATCGGTTGTATGGGATATATACTATATATACCACCGGTATCTATGATTTTGTCAGACAACAATATATGCTATACACGTAAGCATTTGGTGAAATTTGAACATATGTAAACGATTTTTAAGATAAATATAAAATAAAAAATAGGTAGGTAATCTGTGTGAGGATGCAAAGCTTCACGTTTTTTGTGGTCTGCATGTAAAAACTATGGCTACGAATCACGTATTTCAAAAATATATGACGTAAACGTAACTATTTGATGAAATTTGATGAATCTTGAAGCTTCTAGCCGTAAAAAAGGGGTCAATATGACAGTTTATATGAAGTATATAATATATATACCACCGATCTCTATGATTTTTTCAGACAACAATATATGCTATATACGAAAGCATTTTGTGAAATTTGAAGCTTCTAACTGTTAAAACGGGGCAGAAATTGCGCAAAGTTTCTTATCTGAAAAATCGGTTGTATGAGATATATACTATGTATAGCACCGATCTCAATGATTTTTTCAGACATCAATATATGCTATACACGTAAGCAGTTGATGAAATTTGAAGCTTCTAGCTGTTAAAATGGGGTAAAAATTGCGAAAAGTTTCTTATCTGAACAATCGGTTGTATGAGATATATACTATATATACAACCGATCTCTATGATTTTTTCAGACAACAATATATGCTATATACGTAAGCAATCAGTGAAATTTGAAGCTTATAGCTGTTAAAATGGGGTAGAAATTGCGAAAAGTTTCTTATCTGAACAATCGGTTGTATGAGATATATACTATATATACAACCGATCTCTATGATTTTTTCAGAGAACAATATATGCTATATACGTAACCAATCGGTGAAATTTGAAGCTTATAGCTGTTAAAATGGGGTAGAAATTGCGAAAAGTTTCTTATCTGAACAATCGGTTGTATGAGATATATACTATATATACAACCGATCTCTATGATTTTTTCAGACAACAATATATGCTATATAAGTAAATATTCGGTGAAATTTGAAGCTTCTAGCTGTAAAAATGGGGCTAAAATTTGCGAAAATATATATATGTATACTATATATATATACTATATATACCACCATATATATACTATATATACCACCGATCTTTATGATTTTTTCAGACAACAATATATGCTATATACGTAAGCATTCGCTGAAATTTGAAGCCTCTAGCTCTTAAAATAGGGCAGTAATTACGAAAAGTTCCTTATCTGAACAATCGGTTGTGGGGGATATATACTATATATACGACCGATCTCATAAATTTTTTCAGGCAACAATATGTGCAATATACGAAAGTATATGGTGAAGTTTGAAGCTTCAATCTGTTAAATTAGGTAAGATATTACAAAAATCCTCTTTTTCTGAAAAATCGGTTGTATGGAGGATATATGCTATAGTGGTCCGATCCGGTCGGTTCCGACAAATGTCTAATCGGACACCCAAATACACCTGCTCACCAAATTTTATCAAGATATCTCAAAAATTGAGGGACTAGTTTGCATACAAACAGACAGACGGACAGACGGACAGACGGACAGACGGACATGGCTAAATCAACTCAGCTCTTCAACCTGATTATTTCGGTATACTTAATGGTGGGTCTATCTATTTTCCTTTAAGGACTTACAATTTTCGGTTTCGTGACGAAATTAATATACCATTTCATTTTCATGAAAGGTATAAAAACAAAAAAAGAATGACACAGGAACAGGATCTCCCTATATGCCTCTGGGTACAAATTCTATAAGAGCGCGCAATTTTTGGGGTATGTCGATGAAATTGATATATCGGCCTCAAGTATTGCTGTCATCAAGCAAAGCGTCAGTGCATTTGCGATTTGGCAACCAAGCACTGCTCCCAGCCATAATTCCGTTTGTTTATGTGGGACCCAGCATTAACACAAACATCAACATCAGCTTTGAAATCGAGCGAAGAGTCACTCTTGCCAATAAATGCTAATTTGGACTAGGTAGGCAATTTAAAAGTAAAGTCCTCTCGGCAAACGAAAATAATGCTCTACAAGTCATTTATAGTACCTGTCCTAATATGTGGTGTAGCAGCATGGACCACGCCAATATGACATGAGTGTTTGAGAGAAAAGTTCTTCGAACAACTTTTGACCCTCTACGCGTCTGCAACGGCGAGTACCGAAAAATATTTTATGATAAGCTGTACGAGCTTTATGCACACATCAACATAGTCCATCTAATCAAAATACAGCGAAAGATGATGCTCCGGCTAGAAAAGTATTTTTAGGTATCCGCCTATGGAAGTAGAGGAAGAGGGCGACACCCAATCCACTGGAAGGACCTGATGGAAAACGATTTAGCCGTTTAAACGGTTAAGCGCCAATCAAGTTAGTAAATTAATATTAAAACATTTATATAAATATGAAATAAACTTAAATAAGCGCTGTGAAATATCATCGTTGCTATGCAGCATTTAGTTAACTTTTGTATTTATCTCCCATCAAGTACCGGCATGATTTAGTAGAATTTTAATTTTGGTGCTAAGCCAGCTAAATAATATTAATTATAATGCATATAGTGAAAATAAAAAATGCAAAACAAAGCAAACTAAATGAGGAAATCGCAATGTACAAATTGCATATATGTGCGCATATTAGGGTTAAGCTCTTTGGAGCTACTTGCAGTATTACAAATATCTATTTTAACACGCTTATATTAGCTCCACTTGTATGTTTGTAGGGCTGTAAATCTCTGTTTCGTCAAATAATAAAAAAATGCTACGTATACTCACTCGTACCCGTCTTTTTAGGTGGTATGAATATTGCATGTAACTGATTGGTTATCCATTAAAAAAATGCTTATAAAATTAACTCAGAGTAAGCATCTCATAAGGGGTTAAACTCACACACTTTTGAAAATTTTTAAAAATGAATAAATAAAAAACTTAATAAAAACTTCACGCCTTTTACCTCTCAGACAATTAAGGCCGAGCGGAACGGGATCTACATGTTTAATGCCGACTCCTAACGGCATCTGAAAGGCAGGTTAGTTTTCATTGAGAAGCTTTGGTCGGGACTTGAAGCCAGGACCAAAGATGTGACAGGCGGAGCACGCTACCGCCACACCACAGTGAGAAAAAAGATTTAACTTTCCGTTCTGCAAGTGAACCTTAAATACTCTTTTCTATTGCCTACCCTACTTAAGATGTTCTGGTTAAAATACAAACATAAAAAATACATAACAAATAAGGAAGGCTAAGTTCGGGTGTAACCGAACATTACATACTCAGCTGAGAGCTTTGGAGACAAAATAAGGGAAAATCACCATTTAGGAAAATGAACCGAGGGTAACCCTGGAATGTGTTTGTATGACATGGGTATCAAATGGAAAGTATTAAATAGTATTTTAAAAGGGAATGGGTCATAATTCTATAGGTGGACGCTTTTTCGAGATATTGCCATAAAGGTGGACCGGGGGTGACTCTAGGATGTGTTTGAACGATATGGGTATCAAATGAAAGGTGGTAATGAGTACTTTAAAAGGGAGTGGGCCCTAGCTCTGTAGGTGGACGCCTTTTCGAGATATCGCCATAAAGGTGGGCCAGGTGTGACTCTATAATGTCTTTGTACGATATGGGTATCAAATTAACGGTATTAATGAGGGTTTTAAAAGGGACTGGGCCTCAGTTGTATATGTGAAGGCGTTTCGAGGACCAGGCTGACCCACAACATCATCTGTCAGATATCGCTAATTTATTTATATATGTAATACCCCGAACAGTATTCCTGCCATGATTCCAAGGGCTTTTGATTTCGCCCTGCAGAACTTTTTCATTTTCTTCTACTTAATATGGTAGGTGTCACACCCATTTTACAAAGCTTTTTCCATAGTTATATTTTGCGTCAAAAAACCAATTCAATCACCATGTATCATACCTTTTTTCGTATTTGGTATAGAATTGTGGCATTTTTCGAAATTATCGATATCGGCGTGGTCATAGTCGCATTTCGCCCATTTTTAATACCAAGATAAAGTGAGTTCAGATAAGTACGTGAACTAAGTTTAGTAAAAAATATATCGATTTATGCTGAAGTTATCGTGTTAACGGACAGACGGTCGACTCTTTATAAAAATTGGGTGTGGCTTCAACCGATTTCGCCCATTTTCACAGAAAACAGTTATCGTCATAGAAGCTATGCCTTTACCAAATTTCACAAGGATTGGTAAATTTTTGTTCGACTTATGGCATTAAAAGTATTCTAGACAAATTAAATGAAAAAGGGCAGAGCCACGCCCATTTTGAAATTTTCCTTTATTTTTGTATTTTGTTGCACCATATCATTACAGGCGTTAAATGTTGACATCATTTACTTACTTATATACTGTAAAGATATTAAATTTTTTGTTAAAATTTGACTTTAAAAAAAATTTTTTTTAAAGAGTGGGCGTGTTCGTCATCCGATTTTGCTAATTCTTATCTAGAACACATACAGTAATAGAAGTAACGTTCCTGCCATATTTCATCATGGTATCTTCAACGACTGCCAAATTACAGCTTGCAACAATTTTAAGTTACCTTCTTTTAAAAGTGGACGGTGCCACTCCCATTGTCCAAAATTTTACTAATTTTGTATCCTGTGTCATAAGTTCAACTCATCTACCAAGTTTCATCGCTTTATCCATCTTTGGTAATGAATTATCGCACTTTCCCGGTTTTTCGAAATTTTTGATATCGAAAAAGTGGGCGTGGTTATAGTCCGATTTCGTTCATTTTAAATAGCGATCTGAGATGAGTGCCCAGGAACTAACATACCAAATTTCATTCAGAAACCCCAAAATTTACTCAAGTTATCGTGTTTACGGACGGACGAACGGACGGACATGGCTAAATGAATTTCTTTTTCCGCCCAGATAATTTTGATATATAGAAGTCTATATCTATCTCGATTAGTTTATGTTGTTGGCGGCCATCGTGGTGTGATAGTAGCGTGCTCCGCCTACCACACCGTATGCCCTGGGTTCAAACCCCGGGCAAAGCAACATCAAAATTTTAGAAATAAGGTTTTTCAATTAGAAGAAATTTTTTCTAAGCGGGGTAGCCCCTCGGCAGTGTCTGGCAAGCGCTCCGAGTGTATTTCTGCCGTGAAAAGCTCTCAGTGAATACTCATCTGCCTTGCAAATGCCGTTCGGAGTCGGCATAAAACATGTAGGTCCCGTCCGGCCAATTTGTAGGGAAAATCAAGAGGAGCACGACGCAAATTGGAAGAGAAGCTCGGCCTTAGATCTCTTCGGAGGTTATCGCGCCTTACATTTATTTATTTTAGTTTATGCTGTTACAGAGTACCGTTATGCGAACAAAATTAATATACTCTGTGAGCTCTGCTCAGCTGAGTATAAAAATTCCACACACACCCTAATGTACAATGCATCCATATATTTGAATTTAGGTATATTCGGCTCTTATTAAAATACGACGGAAAATTTTTGGTTCTCTTTCTTTCTATTTTTTCTTTGTTTTATATTATTATTTTCAGCTTATTAAAATTCATTTTAATTAAAATAGTTTCAAAATTTTGCTCTTGAATTGTGGCAAAGATGGTACATGTTGCTACTTTAGCAATCAGCAAAACACTTTATTATAGAGCCAATATTAAACATTTCATAAATTGAGTAAAAAAAAATTAAAAAATTTAAACTCTATCATAAAAAAATGGTAGTGTGCGAATATCTGTACAATAAAGCTCTTTAAGGCAAAAAAAAAAACCCAAGAGTCTATTAAAGCCGCAGAAGCGGCATACAAAAGTGATGTTATTTTGACTCGATTGGCTCAAATCTTTGCTTTTTCTATTTATTTGGAATTATTCGAAATTTCAATCCAATCTATGGTATCGGAAGAAGTTACAAGGTCGGGTGGGGCAAGTCACATCGGAAATACATAATCAAAGCATATTATGAATCTAGGCCTTAAGTTTTTGAACGAGGTAATCTCGGTCACTTTTGCACAAATTAAGCTGCAGCGTTCTATAAAAAGTTCTTACACACTCTCCACAAAAATAGCACCTTAAAATAAAAATTTGCTATCCATAATTAGGATACTGCAGAGTTAAGTTCTAAAATATTTTAAATAGCACGGCATAGGTACTAACGAACGAACGCAAATTCAGTGCTGCAGCGGCAAGAAGTGTGATTGTGTGAGTCGTAATTCAACTGTCATTTGTTAATTCGGCTAACGAATTGGTAAGGCATGAGCGTTATTGATTTCACCTGGCGCTGAGCGCCTTATAACTGTTCATGTAGATACAAGCTAAATAAGACAGCGAAAAAGAAAGAGCGAATTTGGTATTCCCTACGTATGATGAAATTTTTTAAACGTAAACCCTGGCGAAAACAATGAGATGAACCCAATGTCGAGTTCAAACGAATTCGCTTTTTTACTAGGCATTTGACATACAGTTTTGGATGTGCTTGTCTTGGTTTGTTTTTCACATGCGTGTTAAAATTTTTATTTAGTTTTCGCGCTTTTCATCGTTTTCATTCGATAATTTTCATCGAATGTTTTTTTGATAGTCAATTTAACACGAAAAACATCTTTTATTGTATACAAAATAATGATTGAGGAAAATGAGAGGGCATAATGGAATAGGGAGAAGCAGATGGAGAAACAAAGAGCCGAAGGCTTATTGAGAGGTAACTTTAGTGTCAAAAGCAGAGCGAGGTATAAGGATGATGTAAGAAAGAAAAAAACAAATCAGGAGAAAACGGAAGAAAAAAGGCAGTGGAAAATAAAAGGGGGGAAAATGGAATAATCAAGGGATTCTTAAATAAATTCTCATTTTTGTAATTAATTTTTTTCCGGCAGCAAATATCTAGTGTAATGTGGCGAATATTGGATACATATGCATGTAATCAGCAATAAAAAGTGCATATTACTCAGGTATATACCCACATATACATGGAAGGCAACAGTGAATATGAGGTGCTGAGATGTACACCGCAATGACGTTATATAAACTTTGGTGGTTAACCAAATATTTAAATATTTATTTTTTAAAAATATTATTTTATTTATTTTTGAGTTTAGTTAATTTTCTTGAAAAATAAGCTAAGGGTTCTAGTATATTATTGCTAGTTTGTTGAAGAACTGCTCCAATAGCAACATTTGATGCATCTACTGCTAATGATAAAGTACCATTTTTAACAAAACGTTTTTTAACATTTTCGAAAGCTGTTGTGGTTTCGTTTGTCCAATTTAATTGTTTGAGTTTGTTTTTAATTGCATGTGTTAAAATTTCATGCAGAGGACTATGAGGACTGAGCAGGACTGATGCTAACATTTTAATATATCTGTGATAGTAATTTATCATACCTAAAAATTTTTGTAATTTATTTATAGAAATTGGTTTTTCAAAATTTGTTATGATTTCAATTCTATATAAAGATGGTTTAATACCTTCGCCTGAAATTTCGTAACTTAAGAAATTTAATTTATTTACACCGAGAGTACATTTTGAAGGAATTTAAGTTTGATCTTCGTTATCACTGGCAATAAGAATGTCATCAATGTATGTAAATACAAAATCGAAATTAGAAAATACTTCATTAATAAAGCGTTGGAAAGTTTGAGCACTGTTGCGTAAACCGAAAGGCATTCTTACGAATTCAAACATTCCAAAAGGGGTAGTTATTGCAGTTTTATGAATGTCTTTTTCTGCCATTGGAATTTGGTGGTAAGCACGCACAAGATCAATTTTGGAAAAAAATTGTTTTGTTTTTTAAATCAGTTGCTAAATCGTGGATATGTGGTAAAGGATACCGATCTGGTGTAGTAATAAAACTAAGTATTCGATAGTCTCCGCAAGGTCTCCAGTCATTTGGTTCTTTTTTAGGAACGAGATGAAGTGGAGATGCAATAGGAGAATTTGAGGGTCTGCATATACCCGTTTTAACTAAGAAATCAAATTCAGCTTTAGCAATTTTAAGTTTGATTGGATCACGACGTCTGGGATTCGAAAATGGTAAAATACCTTTTTTTTCTATCCTATGAACCGTATGGTATTTAACTTTTTTAGTATAATCTGGTTCGCAGGTAATAGATGGAAATTCGTTAAGTAATTTTGAAAACTTATTTTCGACAATAGGAATTTTGAGTGAGAAAATATCAGAAAATCCAGAAGATCCAGTAACTTTAATTTTTGTAGTAGAATCCATTATTTATTTATTTTTTATATTGATAATAATTCCGAATTTTTCTAAAAAGTTTGTTCCTTAAATTGGTGTATCAATATTCGCAATAATGAATGGAAATTCAAAATCTCTTCTTAAACCTAAATCAATTTTAAGCAGTTTTGTACCAAAAGTTTCAATTGAAGAACCGTTTGCTGCAATCAAAGTAAGATCCGAATTTCTTTTATAAATTTTAAATTTAGTAAAAGGAATAACTGATACAACTGCGCCGGTATCGATAAGAAATTTAAGTTTATTGAATTTATCAAATATGAATAGGCGACGAGTAAGTTTAATAATAGTTCCATTATCCGTCACCGTCATAATTGATCGTTTCAGTTTAAATTTTGTTCGGAATTTGAATTATGATTTTGATTAAAATTGCATGCGGGTATACATTTAAGAGCGTTATTCTTAAATTTTTTGTGATACCAACAAATATTTGTTTGTGAATTAAAATTACGATTGTTTGAAAAATTTCTGGATCTTGAAAAATTTCGAGATTTAGATCTATTTCTATCTTTAGATTTTGAACGGATTTGTAATTGATTAATGTCATTAGAAATTTTATTTAAATTTTGAAAAATAGCCGTGGTTAATTCAGTTAAATTTTTAACGCATTGTTCTAAAATATTATTATTTATACTTGAGACTACAGGAGATTTGGAAGAATGAGGTTTGTTGATTAAATCAAAAAGTTTGTCAGCTAAAATAATTACTTCATCTTTTTATTGATTGTTACTAGAAGTTAAATATATTTGTATTTCTTGTGGTAATTTACGAATCCATAATTTGAAAAGTAATTCTTGACTTACAATGGAGTCAGTACCTATAAGTGATTTCATAAATCTGAATAATTCAGATGGTGAACGAGCATCAAATTCAGTTTTTGAAAATAATTCTTCTAATCTTTTTTCTTCACTAAGTGAAAATCTTTCGCATAAAATCTTTTTAATTGTATTATATTTATTGAAAAGAGGAGGGTTAATAAAGTCAAAAACTTTAGAAATAGTATCTCGCTACCCGTCAGAGCATTTTTAAATTTTAAATTATCATCAGTGATATTATTAATTTCAAATTGTCCTTCAACAAGTAAAAACCAGGCATCGAGAGATTTTTGCCAAAATTGTGGTAATTTAATAGATTTAGTAGAAGAAATATTTGTAAAGTTATCTTGTGTTGAAGTATCTTGTGATGTTATTTTGTGTTGTATTAATGTTAGAATTTTGAGTTGTAGAACATTGTGTTATTTGTATAGTTGTTATTTTGATTTTCCGAATAAGTAAAATTACGAGTTCGTATTGGTGAACGTAGAACCATATAAAAAAAAAAAATTAAATGAATTATTTGCAAATTAGAAAATATTTAAGAATTTTTTTGGAAAGGGAGTTAACAAATTAAATAAAATATTTAATTTTATATAAAAAATAAGTAAATTTAAATAATGTATATAAAATTTTTAAAATATAAAAATAATCTTAAAAAAAATTTGAAAATTTAAAGGGTTTAAAATTTTAATTTAAATTATAATTGAAAATTTTAAATTTAATATTAAAATAAAAATTATCTAATATATATAAAATTCTTCTGCCACGGTTTTAGAGGCTTAACTCCTCCGAAACGGCTGAACCGATTCTCATGAAATTTTGTGAGCATATTGGGTAGGTCTGAGAATCGGCCAACGTCTACCTCTTTTTCCCCACGTGCCTAGGGTCTTGAGATGAAAACGTGGACCCGGGTACCCCTAGAATGTGTTTATACAATATGGATATCAAATGAAAGCTGTTGATGAGTGCTATAGTACAGGATAATTTTCATACAACTGGGAGGCTAGGGTCTCGAGATATAGCCCAAAACGTGGACCCGGGTACCCCTAGAATCTGCTTATACAATATGGATATCAAATGAAAACTGTTGATGAGTGCTATAGTACAGGATAATTTTCATACAACTGGGAGGCTAGGGTCTAGAGATATAACTCTAACGTGGACCCGGGTACCCCTAGAATGTCTTTATACAATAAGGATATCAAATGAAAGCTGTTGATGAGTGCTATAGTACAGGATAATTTTCATACAACTGCGAGGCTAGGGTCTCGAGATATACCCCAAAACGTGGACCCGGGTACCCCTAGAATGTGCTTATACAATATGGATATCAAATGAAAACTGTTGATGAGTGCTATAGTACAGGATAATTTTCGTATAACTGGGAGGCTAGGGTCTCGAGTTATAACCCTGACGTGGCCCCGGGTACCCTAGAATGTGTTTATACAATATGGATATCAAATGAAAGCTGTTGATGAGTGCTATAGTACAGGATAATTTTCATACAACTGGGAGGCTAGGGTCTCGAGATATGGCCCAAAACGTGGACCCGGGTACCCCTAGAATGTGTTTATATAATATGGATATCAAATGAAAGCTGTTGATGAATGCTATAGTACAGGATAATTTTCATACCCCTGGGTGACTAGGTCTCGAGATATAGGCCAAAACGTGGACCCGGGTACCCCTAGAATGTGTTTATAGGATACAGATAACAAAACAAAGCTGTTGATGAGCGATTTAGTAGAGGATAATTTTCATACCCCTGGTTGACTAGGGTCTGGAGATATAGGTCAAGCGTGGGCCCGTGAATGCCTAGACATTGTTTTTACATTGTGGGTATCAAATTGAAGCTGTTGATGAGTGCTTTAGTACAGGGTAGTTTTCATACCTATTGGTGACTAGGGTCTCGAGATATAGGCCAAAACGTGGATCAGGGTAACACCAGGATGTGTTTTTACATTATGGGTATCAAATTGAAGTTATTGATGTGTGCTTTAGTACAGAGTAAGTTTTGTGCCGCTGGGTGACTAGGGTCTAGAGATGTAGGCCAAAACGTGAACCCGGATACCCCTAGAATGTGTGTGTATTATGGATATCAAATGAAAGATGTTGCTGAGAGCTCTAAAGTTCATTGTGATATTCGATTTAGTCGCATAAACCTGGCAAAACTGATAAATATGCATGCGAAGCCGAAATAAAGACAAGAGTTAATAATACCCACATACCTATTTACATACGTCCTATTCAATTTGCCTGAAATTTCGTATATACATTTTCCTATATTAGTGTTTACGATGCTTTTTTCCTGGAAGTATACCAGAGACGGACTGGGACTGGGATTAGGACTAGGACTGGAACAGGGACTGAGACTCGGAGTGGGAATGCGACTGGAACAAAATACATACCATCCTCTGGGTCTGGCAATAAGAGATGAAGAAGAAGAAGGAAAATCTAAGAGAAGAGAAAAGAGAGAAGGAGATTGAGAAAGAGATAGAATGAGACGAAGATTTAGATGAAGCGAAAAAGATGGAGGGAGGAGTGAATAAAAAGATTCGGAAAAAGTGTAGAGGAGTAGGGCAGAGTTAGACGGAAAAAGCTTATTAAAATGTATGCAGATAGGCCAAATTTAGGGCAGAACATCGTCTGCCGGGTCTGCTAGTACCTACACAAAATTAAATTTAATAAAAAAATATTAAAATTAATAAGTAGTTGATTGATGATGGTAAGATTTAAAGTGAATCAATTGCGTTTTTTTGACGTGATAATCATTAAATACATCGATGTTGCTGTTTGTGCAATGGTTTTGTTATGCAATGGCTATGTAATTAGTGAAGAGGACGTTAAAGGTTACGAGTGATTCCAACAAATGGTATACAAAATGACAATGTTTCGTTGAGTAGGGAGGAATTAGCGGTATTATCTTAATGAATTTTGAGTTTAATATATATGACTGCAAATGGAGTGCGTTTGTCTAATTCAAACATTTTCATATATTCTTTCAGTTCTTCAATGCCAATGTTGATTTAAATATTAGATAGGAAGTGAAAATATTTTGTCAATGGGTCAGCGGTTCTTTAAAATTATTTTAAGCTGCTTAGTTTTGTTATTAATAAACACGATTTTCGTTTAGATACACAATTTCTTGGTCTCTTTTATTAAAATTAAGCTGCAGTTTAATTTAAATTCATTGAGTTTTGCATTGAATAATTCTTATAGATATTAAATTCATCAGACGTAATATATATGTACATCCAATTAAGTTATTTTTAGAAGTTGGTTCAATTTGTTTCGCAGATATTTCACATTTCGTCACAGTTATTAAGTTATGCAGATGTTTTTGTTTTCAAACTTTAACTATGTATTTAATTTTGCAAGTTTACACTTGAATGTTGTTCTAATTTACCAAATAATCTAGTATATACAGTTAACAGCGACTATATATGAAATTTGCACAGAATGTTGCTTATTAATGGAAGTATATTTAAGTTTCATTATTTTCTAATGAACAATTTGTTTTGTCTTTGTATAGTTAGAATAATGATTGTTTATTGTTGAATATATACAAATTTTCTTTGAATTTGTAAACATTTAAAGGTGTAGCGCACTTCTAAGCATTCTTATTACTTGTACTGCTTCCGGTCCACAAATGTATTAGGAACAAAAGCACAGATATATTACATGCACAAGAATTTCAATAGTGTCATTTATTTAATATTTTCGACAACTTTTCTTTGATTAAGTTAACTAGGTTTTAAAGTCCGTAATTGTAGGTCATTTGGTAGAATCGCCAATATATTTGGTATAAACCAAATATTTATTTTATTTTTAAAAATTTATTTTTGTTTATTTTTGAGTTTAGATATTTTAATACTAATTAGAATTTTCTTGTTTGAAGTTATTCAAAAATTTTAAGTTAACACGAGAACTCACTTAAAAATTATTTTAAAAATTTAAGTATAGAGTACAAAGTAGTTAACACTATATAAACTTTATGTATACACGTGCATAGCCAAATTAAATATTAGATACAGAAACGAGAGATAAATAAGCAGCTATTCGAGAAGGCTGTTCGGGATAAATCTAGATCCTGGGAGAAATAGGCGAACGATGCAACAGAAAGTGTAAAAGCAGCGCAAGATAAGGAATAGTCAATCAGTTGATTACAAACCGTTTTAAGTGAAGCTTGTATGTAGTTTAAATGTGAAATACTACAACTATAGTATTGTTGTAAATATTTTGATATACTGAATATTGGGGTTACTTATTTATTCGACACTTCAGCGATTCGAACGACTACAATAATCGAGAATTCCTGAAATTCGCAACAATTTCTGTCAGAAGAGAAATTGTTAAATAAATTTCAAAGATTTCAAAAACAATTAAGACAAGGCAAAGCCAAGTGCGTTGAAGATCAAAAAGAAGTTGGGAGCCCACAGATTGAATATTACTGGCAGTAAATCGAACATTGTTATTTCTGAACGAATGCATATATAGATGGTTCTACAATTATATACTAATAATAAGAATTGCATCTTTTGGCTATTGGACTCTAATAAATAGGAGGCGAGGAGAGATACCAACAAATTACCCCTGAACTTAAACGACATGAAATGACTTATACCACTTTCAAAATAAAGGGCTCATATGGCATCCAAGATTGATGTACAGAAGACACGTATATCCCAAATATATGCGTATATTTCCTCACAGGTATCATACCAAATATCTACACAACTGGAAAAGCAGGAAAATTTTATTGAAGCTGAAGGCACAGGAAGCAAAAGTGTCAAAACAGCTTTTAGTGAACGACAAGATGAAATGGACACCGAGATGGAAGCCGCCCAATAACTTCAACATCTGCGTTTGATGGTTCTGTTTCATTCCAGGTCTTTAAGCTACAATTTGAGAAGACCACATCAGTTAATAGGTGAAATGTAGACGACAAAGCTGCTGTACAGGGTAACAGTAATAATTGTTAAGTTAGCAGAGCTATGGCTTAAGTATGATAAAATGTTTGCTGTTGATTCGACTGTTAAAACGGTCAAATAATAATCAGTAGTTTGAGCGTAATTGAATTGTAATTTTGTGAACTTGAATTCTAATTATCTGAACTTGAATTCTAATTTTCTGAACTTCAAATGAAACTTCTGAACTTGAGTTGTAATTTTCTGAATTTAAATTGGAATTTTTGAACTTTAATTGGAATTTTCTGAACTTAATGTCAGACTTGTATTGCCACAATTAAGGGATGCGGCCAACCTTTTCAACTGGAAGGTGTCACACCGCCCCAGCGGTTTAGGTGGCTTAGAATTTACCCGCGGCAGATATGTCTGTCGTAAGAGGCGACCAAAATACCAATATATAGCTTCTCCAACCCAATTGTCAACCTCACCTACCCGTGGCGAATCCTGTTTCTTTAACAACCGAGGCTCTGCCGACCACAAGATCCTCATGGGTTTAGGGGTTGGGAGGGCAGGATGGCCTAGAAGGTTTTATTTAAAAAAAAAATAAATGTAAGGCGCGATAACCTCCGAAGAGATCTAAGGCCGAGCTTCTCTTCCAATTTGCGTCGTGCTCCTCTTTATTTTTCCTACAAATTGGCCGGACGGGACCTACATGTTTTATGCCGACTCCGAACGGCATCTGCAAGGCAGATGAGTTTTCACTGAGAGCTTTTCATGGCAGAAATACAATCGGAGCGCTTGCCAGACACTGCCGAGGGGCGACCCCGCTTAGAAAAATTTTCTTCTAATTGAAAAATCTTATTTCTAAAATTTTGATGTTGCTTTGCCCGGGAGTTGAACCCAGGGCATACGGTGTGATAGGCGGAGCACGCTACCATCACACCACGGTGGCCTTTAAGGAAGGTTTTATTTGGTCATACCAAATCGTTACGAGATGGTCGGTCTAGTACCTTAATGGTGCTTGTTGCCGGAACGTACCGGATCTGCATCCGGCAAAGGACCATCAACATTGATAAAACTCCCCAAGGCCTTCGGGGAGTGTCCTTATCGCTACAACAACAACAACAACAAGAACAACATTATTTCTTCTCAAATATGTTTTCAATTGGTGGGATTTAGAACACTAAAGCCGAATTGAAATTAAATTTTTCAATAATTGAAGTGAGAAAATTATAGCCAACACTAATCGTCATGCCCAAAACCCAAATATTTTGGAAAATATTTTCTATGATTCACAAACATTCCTTTATATATAAAATGTCAATAAAAATTTAATTAAAATCTAAATGATGTAGAGCAAAAAATTTCGAAGAACAAGTCGCATACCAACAAACATCGAAGTGTAATGAAATGAAGTGATATAATCAAAGCCGTTTTATAAGCACAATGACCCTAAAAATTAAAACAACCAAACATATACATATGCAATAAGTATGTAAGAAATATGTGTAATATTAAAGTGGACCGATTTTTTAACGGTTTTGTTTGCCTTGACTTGACAGCTTGGCTGACCGGCACGAATTTTGTATTTGAAATTTAAGTAACTTCCCGATAAGCTACAAGCTTGAAACTTGGAATAAAGTTCAGAACCCGATGACAATGCAATAATAAGAAAAAAACTCCGATAGGAGGCGCATGGATCGAAATATTTCAAAAAAATCGTATTTGTGGTCCAATTTGGTTCATATTTGGAACACATAATACATACAAGAATAGAAAGAGACCTATGAAGAAAATCGCCACTAGGTGGCGCAAGGATCGAGATATTCAAAAAAACGTATATGTGATCCGATTTGGCTCATATTTGGAACACATAATACATACATGAATAGAAAACGACCTGTGAAAACAATTGCCGCTACGTGGTGCAAAGATCGAGATATTCAAAAAAATCGTATTTGTGGTCCGATTTGGTCCATATTTGGAACATAATACATACATTAATAGAAAACCACCTATGATGTCCAATTTGGCTCATATTTGGAAAAAATATTACATACAGTCCGGTAGAAGTAACATCAAAATATTTTTGAGTTCGAGGAGAGACTAGCATACGTGGCGCAGAGTCTAGTAAAGTCTTTGGAAGGATTATGTATTGAGGACTTAGATTGTAACAAATTGACAGGAAAGAGTCTTTGTAATAATGAGTCACTAAATAAACTAAATAGAATGAGAAATAATAGGCAAATTAAAAAAGACTAAAAACTTGAAAATAAAATATTAAAAAATTTTTTTAAGTTAAATGGTTTTATTGAAAGCAATACTTACATGAAGTAATAATAATACTAAAAGCTAGAAAATAATTAGGTAGGTCCTAGGTACTAGTCATCACACTCCTCATTAATCTAGGGCGTTGATCAGACAATTCAAAAGCGTTGGACGCGTCAAATTTATTATTTTTTTTTAATGGACGTTGTGCCAGCGCGCTGCCCTCAAGTGGCCCAAGGAAACCAGGCTAATCCTGTTCACGCGATCTATTTATATATATATATATATATATATATATATATAATAACTTTCTTTTTTTTTTGTGTTTGCCGAGTCTTTGATGGGCAGCGGTTTGTCGCGATCTGAGACTGCTCAGCTACAGAAAAGATTTCATCAGCCAAGGGTAATAGTTAAAGAGAACAGAAGCAAACGTATTGTAACGAATTTACTGCAAATCCTTCTGCTAAGTTCGAATCACTAAACTGTTGAATAAATAACTCCAATATTTAATAATGCAAAATGGCCTTTATTCAAGTACTTCACAATAAATGACTCTACTAATGCCCGACAGATAACGTGCTTAATCGAAACTGATTGATAGCTTCAATGAAACTAAACTCCCGCGCCGCTACTGTCGCCTTTTTATACTGTCTGATTTCCTCGTTGCATACTTCTAGGCTTTTCCATTCCAGAACTTACTAGTTAGTTATCAGCTACAAAATCACCAGCCACAACCATGTTTATTGCTTCTCATAATACTTGCACATATTATTGCTCTCTCTTGTGAGCACCTTAGATAAGATATATGCATGTCTTTGTGCGTTGCTTCTCCACTGCTAGTATGGACATGTGTGTAGACATAATAATTAATCATTGATGCGCACACAAATCACTGTTTAGCATCGGCTTACCCCTTAGTGTTGCTAATATTCGTAACAGTATTATAAATTAATTATTAAGCGAGGTGAGAACAATCTTTTTTATAGAGAAAAGGGAGTCCGAGCTATCAAATGTGTTTGAGTGAGAGTTATAATCTTGGCATACACGCCGAAAAGGTTCGTTTTGTTAGAAATTCGTTCTACATTGGTTCAGCAGAAGAGGTTTGAAGTGTGCCGATGTTCGAGAGGGAACGCAAAAGTTCACTTCGTTCAGAAGGAATGGGCTCGAAATTGATCCATTTAAAAGTTTTGTCATTAAAATTGCACCAAGCATTTCCCTTCGACTAGCAAGAGTTGGAAGATTGATAAGCTTTAATCGATTAGTATAAGGTGGAAGGTTAGTTAAAGAGTCCCATTGAAAATTTCTTAAGGCAAATAGTAAAAATTGTTTTTGTATTGATTCGAGACTGTCTGTATGGACTTGATAACGCGGATTCCAAATTACTGAGCCGTATTCTAATATTGGCCTAACTATTGGTGTAAAAAGTGCTTTAGTTATGAAGGGTCGTTAAATTCTTTTGACCACCGTTTAACAAATGCAATCTGTTGATAGTCATATATAAGACCAACTGAACCTTAATAAGATTATGCTACTCCTCACATTTTTAGAAATTTGACGCGCCCAACGCTTTTATTTAATTGTCTGGTCAACGCCCTAGATTGATGAGGAGTGTGATAAGTAGTACTTAGGACCTACCTAATTATTTTCTAGCTTTTACTATTATTATTACTTCATGTCAGTATTGTTTTCAATAAAACCGCTTAACTTAAAAAAATTTCTTTTATTATTTTATTAAATGTTGGTTTTTGCCAAGGCGAACCCATACCAGGTGGTGGCAAAGCAAATTCAAGCAGAAGAATGTCAAGTCAAAAAAAAGGACGTGTGGCACTCGGGGACTGCCGCGGTAAAGCTATTGCATATTATCAACTTATGCAATTATAATATTTATGCAACATTTTGTTTTCTTTGATATTAATACAAGTTTTGTCTTTGATATTAATTCAAGTTAACCTTTTTAAGCGTGATGACCGATAAGAAAACAAATTTTTTACTTTTATTGAATAAATGAGAAGTTAATATTTAACTTTCACTTTAACTCTAACATTCACTTTAACTTTAACTTTATTTTTTACTTTAACTTTAACTTTAACATTCACTTTAACTTTAACTTTAACTTTAACTTTAACTTCAACTTTAACTTTAACTTAATTTTTAACTTTAACTTTAACTTTCGCTTTAACTTTAACATTCACTTTAACTTTAACTGCGACTTTAACTTTAACTTTATTTTTAACTTTAACTTTAACTTTAACTTTAACTGCAACTTTAACTTTAAATTTGACTTTAACTTTAACTTTAACCTTAACTTTAACTTTGACTTTAACTTTAATTTTAACTTTAACTTTAACAATAACTTTGACTTTAACTTTAACTTTAACTTTAACCTTAACTTTAACCTTAACTTTAACTTTAACTTTAATTTTAACTTTAAATTTCAATTTAACTTTAACTTTATTTTTAACGTTAACTTTCGCTTTAACTTTAACATTCACTTTAACTTTAACTTTAACTTTAACTGCGACTTTAACTTTAACTTTAACTTTCGCTTTAACTTTAACATTCACTTTAACTTTGACTTTAACTTTAACTTTCATTTTAAATTTAACTTTAACTTTAACTTCAACTTTAACTTTAACTTAATTTTTAACTTTAACTTTAACTTTCGCTTTAACTTTAACATTCACTTTAACTTTAACTTTAACTTTAACTTTAACTTTAACTGCGACTTTAACTTTAACTTTAACTTTATTTTTATACTCAGTTGAGCAGAGCTCACATAGTATATTAAGTTTGATTGGATAACGGTTGGTTGTACATATATAAAGGAATCGAGATAGATATAGACTTCCATATATCAAAATAATCAGGATCCAAAAAAAATTTGATTGAGCCATGTCCGTCCGTCCGTCCGTCCGTTAACACGATAACTTGAGTAAATTTTGAAGTATCTTGATGAAATTTGGTATGTAGGTTCCTGAGCACTCATCTCAGATCGCTATTTAAAATGAACGATATCGGACTATAACCACGCCCACTTTTTCGATATCGAAAATTTCGAAAAACCGAAAAAATGCGATAATTCATTGCCAAAGGCGGTTAAAGCGATGAAACTTGGTAGATGGATTGACGTTATGACGCAGAATAGAAAATTAGTAAGATTTTGGACAATGGGCGTGGCACCGCCCACTTTTACAAGAAGGTAATTTAAAAGTTTTGCAAGCTGTAATTTGGCAGTCGTTGAAGATATCATGATGAAATTTGGCAGGAACGTTACTACTATTACTATATATGTGCTAAATAAAAATTAGCAAAATTGGATGAAGAACACGCCCACTTTTTAAAAAGATTTTTTTTTAAATTCAAATTTTAACAAAAAATTTAATATCTTTACTGTATATAAGTAAATTAAGTCAAAATTCAACTCCAGTAATGATATGGTGCAACAAAATACAAAAATAAAAGAAAATTTCAAAATGGGCGTGGCTCCGCCCATTTTCATTTAGTGTGTCTAGAATACTTTTAATGCCATAAGTCGAACAAAAATTTACCAATCCTTTTGAAATTTGGTATGAGCATAGATTCTATGACGCTAACTGTTCTCTGTGAAAATGGGCGAAATCGGTGGAAGCCACGCCCAGTTTTTATACACAGTCCACCGTCTGTCCTTCCGCTCGGCCGTTAACACAATAACTTGAGCAAAAACTGATATATCTTTACTAAGCTTAGCCCACGTACTTATCTGAACTCACTTTATCTTGGTATAAAAAATGGCCGAAATCCGACCATAACCACGCCCACTTTATCGATATCGAAAATTACGAAAAATTAAAAAAATGCCATAATTCTATACCAAATACGAAAAAAGGGATGAAACATGGTAATTGGATTGGTTTATTGACGCAAAATATAACTTTGGAAAAAACTTTGTAAAATGGGTGTGACACCTACCATATTAAGTAGAAGAAAATGAAAAAGTTCTACAAGGCGAAATCAACAGCCCTTGGAATCTTGGCAGGAATACTGTTAGTGTTATTGAATATATAAATAAATTAGCAGTACCTGACAGATGATTTTCTGGATCACCTGATCCACATTTGGTCGATATCGCGAGAACGCCTTCACATATACATCTAAGGGCCACTCGCTTTTAAAACCCACATTAATACCTTTGATTTGATATCCATATCGTACAAACACATTCTAGAGTCAACCCTGGCCCACCCTAATGGCGATATCTCGAAAAGGCGTGCACCTATAGACCTAATGCCCACTCCCTCTTAAAATGCTCAGTAACACCTTTCGTTTGATACCCATATCGTAAAAACATTCTAGAGTCACCCCTGGCCCACCCTAATGGCGATATCTCGAAAAGGCGTCCACCTATAAACCTAATGTCCACTCCCTCTTAAAATGCTCAGTAACACCTTTCCTTTGATACCCATATCAAACAAACATTCTAGAGTCACCCCTGGCCCACCCTAATGGCGATATCTCGAAAAGGCGTCCACCTATAGACCTAATGCCCACTCCCTCTTAAAATGCTCAGTAACACCTTTCGTTTGATACCCATATCGTACAAACATTCTAGAGTCACCCCTGGCCCACCCTAATGGCGATATCTCGAAAAGGCGTCCACCTATAGACCTAATGCCCACTCCCTCTTAAAATGCTCAGTAACACCTTTCGTTTGATACCCATATCGTACAAACATTCTAGAGTCACCCTTGGTCAATCTTTATGGCGATATCTCGAAAAGGCGTCCACCTATAGAACTGAGGATTACTCCCTTTTAAAATACTCATTGCCACCTTTCATTTGATACCCATATCGTACAAACACATTCTAGAGTCACCCTGGCCCACCCTAATGGTGATATCTCGAAAAGGCGCCCACCTATAGACCTAATGCCCACTTTCTCTTAAAATTCTCAGTAACACCTTTCGTTTGATACCCATATCGTACAAACATTATAGAGTCACCCCTGGCCCACCCTAATGGCGATATCTCGAAAAGGCGTCCACCTATAGAACTAAGGATTACTCCCTTTTAAAATACTCATTACCACCTTTCATTTGATACCCATATCGTACAAACACATTCCAGAGTCACCCCTAGCCCACCCTAATGGCGATATCTCGAAAAGGCGTCCACCTATGGACCTAATGCCCACTCCCTCTTAAAATGCTCAGTAACACCTTTCGTTTGATACCCATATCGTACAAACACATTCTAGAGTCACCCCTGGCCCACCCTAATGGCGACATTTCGAAAAGGCGTCCACCTATAGACCTAATGCCCACTCCCTCTTAAAACGCTCAGTAACACCTTTCATTTGATTCCCCTATTGTACAACTAGAGACACCCCTGGTCCACCTTTATGACGATATCTCGAAACGGCGTCCACCTAGGGAACTAAGGATCACTCCTTTTCAAAATACTCATTAACAGCTTTCATTTGATACCCATATCGTACAAACATATTCTAGAGTCACCCCTGGTCCACCTTTATGGGGATTTCTCGAAAAGGCGTTCACCTATAGAACTAAAGCCCATTCCCTTTTAAAATACTCATTATCACCTTTCATTTGATACCCACATCGTACAAACACATTCTAGAGTCAGCCCTGGTCCACCTTTATGGCGATATCCCTAAATGGCGTCCATCCATAGAACTATGGCCTACTCTCTCTTAAAATACTCTTTAATACCTTCCATTTGATACACATGTCATACAACCACATTCCAGGGTTACCCTAGGTTCATTTTCCTACATGGTGATTTTCCTTGTTTTGTCTCCATAGCTCTCAACTGAGTATGTAATGTTCGGTTACACCCGAACTTAGCCTTCCTTACTTGTTAACTTTAACTTTAACTTTCGCTTTAACTTTAACATTCACTTTAACTTTATCTTTAACTTTAACGTTAACTTTAACTTTAACTTTAACCTTAAATTTAACATTAAGTTTAACTTTGACTTTAACTTTAACTTTAACCTTAATTTTAACTTTAACTTTGACTTTAACTTTAACTTCCGAACGGGCCACGCAGAACAAAAGCATGGGACGCATCCAAGGTCGACTCTGCCACGTTCTCCGCATCAGTACTGGGGGATGCCCGACGGATAATCAACAACTCCAGTCCGACGGAAGAGACGGTTGAAAAGACAATGAGCTGTCTTCGCCACGCTTGCAACCTCTCTATGCCACGGAGGGGAGTGTGGAGGGGTAAAAAGCAGGTATACTGGTGGAATAGCGAAATCGCGGAGCTGCGGAAAATATGCCACAGGATGCGAAGGCTAGCAACTCGCGCGCGCGGCAGGCCTGAGGCTCTAGAAAAGTCGGAAGCGTACAAAGGAGCGAAGAAAGCTCTTAGTGCTGCCATTAAGCAAAGCAAGCTTAAGTGCTGAAAAGCGCTTTGCGAGGAAGTGGATCGAGACCCATGGGGGCAGGGATATAAGATAGTAATGAAGAAGTTCCGTCCGCCAAACCAGCTGATGGACGAGAACCAAATAAGGAACATTGTGGATGGCCTGTTTCCCACCCAACTGCCTAGGGAGGGCGGGTACGTTACCCATGAAGATCGCAACGTGGAACCATTCCAAGAAGAAGAGCTTAAAACTGCCGTGCGAACTATGAAACCTAGGAAAGCATCTGGGCCCGACGGAGGCAATTAGACTAGCTGCAAACGACTGCCCAGAACTTATGTTGCACATGTACAACAAATGTCTCGAAGAAAGAATTTTCCCCACCATATGGAAGACAGCACGACTGGTTCTCATTCCAAAAGGGAAAGGAGATCCCAACTCTCCATCATCCTACCGTCCCCTATGTATGTTGGACACAGCAGGGAAATTGATGGAGAGTCTCCTGAAGCAACGCCTCACCAGAGCGTTACAGGACGCCGGAGGACTGTCGCCCAGACAGCGTGGTTTTCGGAGGGGGCACTCTACAATAGATGCCATAGCAGAAGTTATAGACGCAGTCAAGAAAGCCGAGACAGCGTGCCACAGAGCAAGACCTATAGTGTTGCTGGTCACGCTGGACGTCAAAAACGCTTTTAACTCAGCTAGGTGGGAGGACATGCTTGATCCACTAGAAAGCACTTTCAAAGTACCGCAATATTTGTTAGAAATTTTAAGGGACTACGTAAGAGAGAGGTATCTAATATATGAAAGTACTCACGGTCAAAAAAAGGTAAAAATAACAGGTGGAGCAGCCCAGGGTTCGGTACTAGGTCCCGATCTCTGGAATATAATTTACGACAGTCTTCTTCGATTAGACATGCCAGAAAGCACCTTCCTCGTTGCATTTGCAGACGACGTGGCAGCTGTGATAACAGCACCAAGCTGCGAGCTGGCACACCTAAAATTAAACCAGGTCATGCGTAATGTAAATAGGTGGATGGCTGAGCACGGTCTCCAGTTAGCAACAGCCAAAACGGAGATCGTCATCCTCACAAAGAGACGTATTCCCACTACCAGGAACATGATGGTTGGGGACCAGCCAATAGAAACACTCGCTTCAACGAAATATCTGGGAGTGAGGTTAGACAGCAAACTCAACTTCTCGGATCACATACGAGGGACCTGCGAAAGAGCTGCGCGCATAATAGCGCAGTTGAGTAGATTAATGGCAAACACAGGTGGCCCAAAGCCATGCACAAGGAAGTTGCTTGCATCAGCCTCGGATTCTATACTCTTATATGGTGCAGAAATCTGGGCGGACGCAATGAAATACCGGAAGAACCCAGTCGCCCTCACCTCGGTCCAACGCAGAGGGGCGCTGCGAATATCTTCGGCTTACCGCACGGTATCAGCTGAAGCTGTCCTGGTCGTTGCGGGAACCATACCGATATATCTTCTCGTTGAGGAAAGAAAAACAATATATGACAACGGATCGCAAGCAAGTAGAGCTGCTGTTGCCATGCAGGCGCGAGAAGAATCGATCCGATGTTGGCAAGATCAGTGGAGCAACAGCATCGTAGGAAAGTGGACTAGGGAACTAATCCCTGAACTTGATCCATGGTTGAAGCGACCGCACGGAGAGGTAGACTTTTACCTGACCCAGTTTCTAACGGGACATGGTTACTTCCGCAAATACCTACACAGAATGGGTAAGGTTGATAGCCCGAGCTGCCTGTACTGTGGGGAAATAGACGATGTACGCCACACCTTCTTCGAATGCAGGCACTTCTCCCATCAGCGAAGGAGGGTAGAAGAGGTACTTGGCGACCTATCCCCGGGCAGTGTCATTAATAACATGACCTGTCGAAGAGACAGATGGGATACGGTCAGCACATATGTGAGGCATATACTTACCAGTAAACGAGAAGACGGATGCATAGCCCATTAGCGTGAGAGTAGCCATAGAGCTCACGTAGCGCGCACCCGTACCCGAAGTAATGCTAAACGCGGTCCCAGGTACGGGGATTTGCGCGGGCCGTGGGAGGTTAGGTTTTAGTGGGTAGGCCTTCATGGAAGAAGGGAGTCCTACACTCGGAGAGTCTCGCAGTGAGGCTTAAATATCCCGGTCAGTGCATAAAGCATTTCCTCCTTCCACGAAACACAAAAAAAAAAAACAAAAAAAAAAATTTAACTTTAACTTTAACCTTAACTTTAACATTAACTTTGACTTTAACTTTAATTTTAACTTTAAATTTCACTTTAACTTTAACTTTATTTTTAACTTTAACTTCGCTTTAACTTTAACATTCACTTTAACTTTATGATCCGGGGTGGGCGTGAGCTTAGCACCTGCTAACAAGCCAACCTAATATAAACGCATGCAAGTCATTTTCTGTCAAAAAGGTCTCATGCACATACAACTTATATGAGAGCAACTCAAATTGAATTTGCTGCGTGAAAACCTAACTCGATTTCCAATTTTTGTTCTGCGTGACATTTAGATTTGACGTTTGCACACATGCTTTACATTGTCGCAAAGCATGCTTATTTGGGTTAGGGCAAAAAACGCCGGTTGTTTGCGTGCGCTAAAAAAACACAGTGGGGTTTTATTAGGTTGTCTTGTAAGCGACCATATATGTATACGATAAGCGATAGCACAATGGCTACTTCGTGAAAATCAACAGCTCTTTTAGTTTGATTTCGATGTTCGTACGGTGAGGAAGTGTCGCACGCGCGCTTAAAACAGAGTACCAAAGAGTGCGTGTGACACGTGTTCACCGTTCAAGCATTGAAATCAAACTAAATAAATAATTGATTTTGCTTTCGTGCTCGCTACGCGTTCGGTTTACTAACACATTCTCAATTTGGTAACCGTGTAAATGTAGTGGTGCCCACCGCTGTTTATGATAGAGATCCAATTTTATGTATTTGGCCTGTTGCTAACACCGAACCTTTACGAACCTTTTCGAACGTTTTCGAGCCTTTTCGAACCTTTTTTGACAAATATCCGTTACGGTTTTTTTTGAGTTAGTCGCCAAGCCCGCGATAAAATCTATGCAATAGCTTAAAAAAATTCTTTGATTTCGATTAACTGACGTATTGTTGTACAAGGCTTTGTATGAAAAATTATAAAGAAGAAGCAATCAGCTGTTGGGATAACAACACCAGGAACTGAATTCGCCTTGGTTTTTGCATAAGCGGCAAGTAAAAGCTTTTGAAACATTTTATCAGAATCAAAAGAAATCATGCAAAAGAAAATATGAAATATCCTTGACGTAAAGAGCAAGGCACATATAATAAAACCTCAACATTTCCTTGTACTATTAAGTTAAAAACTTTTGTACATAGGTGACATTTTTCGCTGATTATTTGGCGATCGTCGTGGTGTGGTGAGAGCGTGCTTTTTTGCCATTTTTTCAAAATCGGAGTCGCCCTTTTGTTTGCAGATGCCGTTCGGAGTCGGTATAAATCATGTAGGTCCCGTCCGCCAATTTGTAGGGCAAATTAAAAGGAGGACGCACAAGTTGGAAGAGAAGCTCGGCGTAAATCTCCGAGAAGGTAAATCGTGCCAATCATTTATTTATTTAATTATTTTGTAGAATAAGTCAGATAAACGTATCACACAAAACATATTTTGCCCCACTCTAATGTAATATATCTCCATGTAAAAATTTATTTAATTTGCTGCACATATTTACATCAATAACGATGAACGAGTAAGAGAGTAGAATGTTTTCGGCAAGAATAAATTTAATGTGAAATTATGAATTTATTGTGAAATATGATTAACATACAGACAAACTACTTTGCATGTTTTACTGAGCGACTGAGTGTCTGACGTAGTAGGAGCGTCGATTAACGCATGAATGATGATGACGAGGTGACGGTTGACTGACAATGACAATGTCCCTTGTTTTACAAGTGGTTGTTTATATAAATGCTTGGGGTGAAGAGTAGAGGGGGAAGCAAATAAAAAATAAATAATTATATTGATTATTGCTTTTGACGAGTTCATCTTTATAGTGAGACAGAGGCGGAAAGGTCGCTAGTGTCCTATCGTCGATGATGCAGTAGTTGCAGAGATTACGAATAGAAGGAAACGACAGGTCACCTAATGTACAACTTCCCGGGGTCTCTTTTCCTGGATAATGTACTTTAGGTCATGTAGTACAATAGTAGGTGAAAAAAGCTAGGAATTTTAGCACGTCGACGAAATATTGAGAAAAGTAGAGGGAATGGTGTCTTCTTGTGATATCACAATGGCCCTCTTGACACTGGCCTATGCATGCCTCCACCTCAACCTAACCTAACCCAACACACTGACTTCAGCAGCACTAAAAGACGAATAGGGAAAAGTTATTGTAACATCTTTATTATATTAAAGATGCATTTAATGCTTTAGCTGATTCGTGTCTGTAAGGACATATGTTTCGAATCAATTAAGCTAATTGCGCAGAGCAATAAATGCTTATTGTTCACATGTCCTCTTTGCGACAAAGAAGTAAAACAGATAGCCTTTGAACCACCCCCGCGAGTGTTATCAGCCATCTTCTGTAGCAAAATCACTTATTCTATTTAATTTTAATTCTAGCGTAATTTTAATCTATTCCTCTCTACGCTTTCGCAGTTCTACCCAAAGGAATTAGCAAATGTTCTTACACCCCTAAATTGTTTTATCTCTATCTCGGCGAGTAAGAGAATTTCATGGATTACGCTAGTGCAGAGCAGAGATTCCCTCAAGAGCTTCGTGGAGCATCGGAAACATATTCGGCACTCACCTACATATCGTATGAGCGCAGTGACTGGGATTGATCAGATAAAGCAGTGAACAGGGCTACCGGAATTGGTACTTTCGTACCAAAACTGGTATTTTAAAAACGATTTGGTACGTTGTTTTTGATTTTGGTACTTTTTCCTAGAAATCGATTATTTACTTATTTTAATCTATTTTTTCATATATTACTTTTGTTAGTCAATTAGAAGTACTGAGATGTAAAACGGAACGTTAACACAATTAAATCGACAACACTGGCAAAATTATCGCAAAACCATCGATGTTCGAAAACATCGACTCTCAGTGCGAACTGCGCATCTCTACAATTGTTTTTCACTACGCAATAAATAAGCATTTGTAGAACACAGCAAGCATTTCATAGAAATATAGTGATGGATATACTAATTTCACACAGACGGCTTATTGAATAATAAAGGCAATTTTCTACATTAAGACGCTTATTGAGCTCAATCTTCCCTACAAAATTCGAATCTATTATTATTTCATTAGTAGCTAATCGTATGCGTAATGAAGTCAAAAGCACAATGCAACTCTGTTGGCAGCGTTCCGCTTCCGTTTCCGTTTCTTAGGTTTCAAAGCAAATGTCATTGTCTGCATGGCGGAACGATACAAGGTGGCCGCATCGAACAGCTGATTATAACCTTTTTTATTTGATTTGATACATCAGCTACCGGCGCAGTACGATTTTGACATTTGTCCATCGAATTTATAAGTACATGGATTTTTTGTTTGTTTGTAGGTATGTCACCATGCTCCCACCTTGTATTGTTCCGCCATGATTGTCTGTCTCATCCTTCATACTAATCGAGCAGTTACTTCTGTGTGAAGGCAAAAAATTTACGATTTCATTAGCAGGTGAAATGAGATCATTAAGTTTCTGTGTGAAAACAGTAATAAGTAGGAACGCTTAACTAATTTAAAGAGCAATAAGTTGATTAAATTTGTAGCTTGTTTGCAGGTTCGTGATCAAAAGACAAAAAGAAAGTTGCAATAGTTCATTTCAAGATGCTTCTAATGAAGAAAGTTTGCCTGAGACGTAAATGTTAGTGCATTTTTGTAAATGAAATTTTTTATGTAATGTCAAATGTTTTTCAGTTCTGATTATAAAAACAAAACTTAGAAATAATTTAGGAGTTAAGACTATCCATAATATTATGGTTTGTAAGGAGTTAGTTAGAAATGAAATGCATTATGTATGATCTGCTGAAAGTGACCACAAACTTGTAAAATAGTTAAGCATATATGACACTACTTTATTTTTGCTTGGATTCCAAGCTAAAAAACTGACGAAAATTTATCGGAACTTGAAAACACAAAAACAATTTCTATCATGAAAAAGCGAGACCACTATTCCCCCAAAATTAGTGAGTTTGACATGTTTTTGTTTATGTTTTACATTTTATTTTTAAATTAACAGTTTTAACAATAAAAACAAAGCAAATAAGACGCGAAAATTATTTCGGTCTCTAATGGTTCACTTTTTTCACAAGAAAGTTGATTTTAATTGTGTTTTTATGCACCAAATTTTCAAACTGAAAACAAAATTTTCATGTGGCAGAAAAAAAAAATAAAGAAAAAACGGCCTAATGTCAAAAAAACCTATCGAAATACAAACTGGATCGTTTGTTTTTAATGAACTAGATTGTATTTTCCTTGTATTTGGTTAGTTTTTTGAAATATAGTTTACACACTTACACCAGTACGGAAGCCGTATTAGGAGGGAGTGCGACAAAGAATTGAAGATAAAATGCAAGAAAAAATACACGAAAATAAAGTAGTGTCATATAGTATTAGTTCATGCTACAAGAAAAAATATGATAATATCTGATATATGTAAGAAAATGTTCATTTTTGAACTCAGTATTGAAATTATAGTTTCTTTTAATTTTTACATTTTAAGCTTTAATATACTAAGCCATTTTTCTTTAAATTATATATACATATATTTAATGAAGTTAATTTAAGTTGTATATGTTTTGTTTCTTTATTGAAAATAATAAATGATAAAAAACCATTTGTCTTTTATTACTGCGAAAAAATTTTTTTGGTACTCTCAAAAGAGTTTTGGTACTTTTTTTGGTACGAAAAAAATATGTGAGTGGCAGCGCTGGTAGTGAATCAGTTTTTGCTTGTATTTTAAGCAGTAAACATCTCATGTGAAGGTTGCATACTAACATTTTTACACCATTCTCCTTATACACTTATACTACCACAAAAATGTGGCGTTTGTATTAGAGGCTTTGCTGGCTTTGTGCACCACTGGCTTAGAGCAGGGCAAAATTTGTGAAGTCATTTGCGATACATACATAGCAAAATGCGAATTGACGCGACAAATGAATAGACGTACAGATATCAAATTGAGGAGAACGTGTTGGGTGAGACAGATTAAGACTTACGTAGATTAGTTGATGATTTATTAACACATACATAGCTGTACAAGAAGCATATTCAATAAAATTTAAGTGCATGTGTGAAAAAATCCATATCAAATGTACAAAGTGGAAATGGTGTTCGCCTTGACGAAGGTTTCATGATATAGATCAAGCAAGAAACTTTTTTCCATCAGAGATTATGCAGCTTTTGGATTTATATCTCAACATTTCGCAAATAATTAATTATTCAAAAAAGCACATGTCTTGTGCAAATGCTTCTAATACTCGAAAACAGACAAGGATACTTAATTTAATTAATTCTTAAAATAAAAATCTTTTTAAAGCTGCTATTTAATAAAAATAAAAAATTAAGTGAATTCTTAACACAAGAAGAGATGTAGACATGTAGGCCAATACACACTACCACAACTGGTTGTGTGAAGCTGGCACACCGATATTTGAAATTTTAAACGAAAACTACGTGGTTCGTTGGCCTATGGTTAGCCGAGGATAGTCCACCCCTTTTCCGCAAGAGCACCTGTGGAAAAAAAATCGTTAAAAGAAAATATTCATTCGATATGAAACTGGCAACCCGAAACACGATTTAAAAAACAAACCTTGATGCGGGATATAAGCTTGTGAATTACAGGGCGCTCCAGCATTCTTACCGAGTTTGCTTTCATCTCTAGAAGGAGTGACTACTGCGCATCGGCTTTCGCTCCTGGTGCTACATTCACCACTAATACTACCTCAATGAAGGAATAGAGATGGGAATTAACATGGGACTGGTGTTTGGTGACTGAGGATTGTTTCAGACATGGCGAAAAGGGTGGGGGGTAGAGTGTTCAACCTGAGGACTGCTCGGACTCACTCACTAAAGAAATAAATCCTCCGAGGAGATTTAACTTTTGTTCTGTAGCTACGGTAGCCGTGAGTCAGATGAATTTTCACCGAGATATTTTTCGTAACAGAAATAAACTCAGAGTATACGCCAAACCAGTACCGAAGGGCAAACTCACTTAAAATAATTTTTTTTTTTATAATTGAGAAACATGTTTTTCTCTTAAATTTTGATGCAGCTTTGCGCATAACCTTGCAGTGGTTCGAGGCCTTTCTGGCCAATTGCCCTCTTTAGGGGCTGCTCTTAATTTCCTATTCTTCTTCCCTATCCTTCTTCTTGTTTTTTCTTCTTTCACTTCGACCTTTTCTATTTCTCCATTTAGCTCCTCTTCGCTTTCTCCCTTTTATCCCCTCCCCCCCCCCCCCCCCCCCCCCCTGCACATTATATATATCTCGTTCTATCTCTACCTCTTCTTATGTTTTCAGCTCTCCGTTCCTGTTTTTCTGTACCCCTTGCTTTCTGTTTCCTCTCCCCCACCCAGTACCCGTTATTTTGGTATTCTTTTCTATTTCTTTACACTCTTCTATTACTTTCACATGCGTACACAATTTGTCACCTTGGCAACCTTGGCAATAATACAAGAACTAGCATAAAACGTCAAGTAGAAAAAATGCAATTAATAAATACAGATGAGAAAGAACACTTAAAAAACTGTCGACTAGTGTGCTTGGTCTCATGGTCAATGATCCACTTAATAATATAAATCTGATACATATATGTACATAAGGGTGGTTCAAATGTTTTCATGTCTGAAATATAGGGCAGCATATTTCTCAATACCTCTGTAAATCATGAAAGTGAAGTTAGCGAAGTACCTTTTGAAGATCAAAAAATTAATAGGTCTGTATTTTGTCACGTATTAAGCGCTAATTAGTTGCGAAGAGAAAACAATTGTTTCCGACCCACACAAATTATTATTTCTATTAATAATACTTGGCATTGATGCACTCCGACCTTTATTTTGATATATTTTGCTTGACCTTTCAGCCTATTACTATATGTGGAGGCTTTTAATGTAATCAAGTACCCATTCAAGCTTTTTACTTCATATCACAAGGGGATTAAGAATCACGCCACTTAGATGGGGCAGTCCCTGCCTTGCCAGAGCGATGATAATCCGAATTATTTATCTTTCTTCCATCATACCCTTTTGTGTCAAATCCATTGGATTTCAATAACTGAAGAACATCATCTATGCCTAGGACACACTAGAGGGCATCACCTCGAGGCCACAACTGACACAGTTCTCGCTCCCATCCTCTGCAATGATTTTTCTTCTCTTTGGCATGGACAACACCCAGCGAATGATCATTATAAGCCAATTGTAGCTTGTTCGATAGCTTGAGGTATCATTTCATCGAAAGCTTGTTCAAGTCTCATGTTATCGAAATCCCCTGAAATGTCAAAGCGCAGATGGCTATATTTTTATACTGCAAAGCACTTTCAGTTTTTCCGTGAGGATGTGGATAGCTGCCTCCTCAGAGGGAGTTTACATAAATTGATCTCCTTAATATGCTGCTCCAAAATTATTTCATAACATTTTAAAAGGGGCTAAGTGGTCGATACGATGGGGACAGTAGCTGGAGTTTCCCTGCCTTTGGTACGCCTACTACATTAACTTCTATTCAACTGTTTGGACAGTGACGGACTTTTAGATATGTCTCATATAAGTTGCATAAGGCTTGGGAGCTATGGCTTATTCGCTGCTTAATAGATGTCATCCCATTCTGGTGACTGGAATGGGCTGAAAGTAAACAAATCCAAATCCAAATTTGATATGACGACATGAAACCTTCTAGGCCATACAGCCCTGCCACCGCCTATATCCATAAGGAACTTGGCGTCGCCGAGCCTCGGCTGTCAAATAAACAACTTGGTATTTTAGTCGCCTCTTACGACACGCGTACCTGGCGCGGGTATATTCTAAGTCCCCTAACCCGTTGGAGTGGAGCTTACTTGTCTCTACCTGCTTAGTGTAGCTTCCATCAATATTTTTCAGTGTGCCAATTAGATTTCTGTGATCTCTAGAGCCAACTTTTTTCTAAGTTTTCTAAGTTTCCGATTAAGTACGGATCCCAATCACCCGAAGCTCTTGCTTTATTTAACAGCTTCTTAACTGTTATCTCCACTCATGACCAACCATAATATACATATAGGAAATAATATTTGTATTATGTTACATACACTAATACTATGTTCAAACAGAAAAATAAATTGAGGAAATTTCGATTTGAATTGAGTGCTGTTCATACAACTCGATTTAGCTTACACAATAGTAATTTGATAGCTGGTTGGCTCATCTCTACAGCAAGAACATACCTTTGTTCAGACTGTCAAAATGTGCGTGTTGGTATTAGGCGAATGAAATGGAATGAAAACATAAAACTTTGAAATTTTTGTGTTTTGTAAGAAAATGTGTTCAATGTTTTGGTTTCATTTTGAGTTTGCCATCTTCTTTTGACAATCTCTACTCCAGTGAAATGAAAGACATAAAATCAGCTGATGAGATGAGCCAACCATATAGTTCAGCCGTGCGTAGCTGACGTTTAAATATACTCAATAAACACACTTTACAATGTTGCATTTGCAGTTTGAAACAATTTATTACGCAATTTTTTTTAAATTGGCAATTTATTATTACAATTTATTATATGACAAATTGCGTAATAAATTGCCCAAATAGTATAAATTGCCAATTTGGTGTGTGTTTGAACCTAGTATAATGCGCATATATAATTATATTACCTCCACATTGAAAGTAGTCAAACTTGAACCGCACACAACCAGCCTATTCATTTGCCAACAAACTAAGTACTTGCCACACACCTCGTAATTTGAGTTGACAGTGAAAAGTATTTAAATATAACGCAATACAACTGTTAGAAATAGTTACAACTAAAAAGAATATCTAAAAAAAAAAGTATTGCTTGCGCCACAAAAGCGAATGCAACTCGTAAATAAAAGATAAGCCACGCATATGAAAGGTTTGTAAAGGAGAAGGCGCGGAAATGTTGAAGAATAAGCAATGAGTCAACTCGCAAACACATATGTAGTACTCGCTAGGCTTGTAAGTCAAAATGAGTCAGCTTAGGTCAGGTGTACGGGGTCACATGCACACTTAGCATTTTGCTTTTTTATACTCAGTTGAGCAGAGCTCACAGAGTATATTAAGTTTGATTGGATAACGGTTGGTTGTACATATATAAAGGAATCGAGATAGATATAGACTTCCATATATCAAAATAATCAGGATCCAAAAAAAATTTGAACTTGAGTAAATTTTGAGGTATCTGGATGAGGTTGTAGGTTCCTGAGCACTCATCTCAGATCGCTATTTAAAATGAACGATATCGGACTATAACCACGCCCACTTTTTCGATATCGAAAATTTCGAAAAACCGAAAAAATGCGATAATTCATTGCCAAAGGCGGTTAAAGCGATGAAACTTGGTAGATGGGTTGACGTTATGACGCAGAATAGAAAATTAGTAATATTTTGGACAATGGGCGTGGCACCGCCCACTTTTGCAAGAAGGTAATTTAACAGTTTTGCAAGCTGTAATTTGGCAGTCGTTGAAGATATCATGATGAAATTTGGCAGGAACGTTACTACTATTACTATATATGTGCTAAATAAAAATTTGCAAAATTGGATGAAGAACACGCCCACTTTTTAAAAAAAATTTTTTTTTAATTCAAATTTTAACAAAAAATTTAATATCTTTACTGTATATAAGTAAATTAAGTCAAAATTCAACTCCAGTAATGATATGATGCAACAAAATACAAAAATAAAAGAAAATTTCAAAATGGGCGTGGCTCCGCCCATTTTCATTTAGTTTGTCTAGAATACTTTTAATGCCATAAGTCGAACAAAAATTTACCAATCCTTTTGAAATTTGGTAGGAGCATAGATTCTATGACGGTAACTCTTCTCTGTGAAAATGGGCAAAATCGGTGGAAGCCACGCCCAGTTTTTATACACAGTCCACCGTCTGTCCTTCCGCTCGGCCGTTAACACAATAACTTGAGCAAAAACCGATATATCTTTACTAAACTTAGCCCACGTACTTATCTGAACTCTCTTTATCTTGGTATAAAAAATGGCCGAAATCCGACCATAACCACGCCCACTTTATCGATATCGAAAATTACGAAAAATGAAAAAAATGCCATAATTCTATACTAAATACGAAAAAAGGGATGAAACATGGTAACTGGATTGGTTTATTGACGCAAAATATAACTTTGGAAAAAACTTTGTAAAATGGGTGTGACACCTACCATATTAAGTAGAAGAAAATGAAAAAGTTCTACAAGGCGTAATCAACAGCCCTTGGAATCTTGGCAGGAATACTGTTAGTGGTATTGAATATATAAATAAATTAGCAGTACCCGACAGATGATTTTCTGGATCACCTGGTCCACATTTGGTCGATATCGCGAGAACGCCTTCACATATACATCTAAGGGCCACTCGCTTTTAAAACCCTCATTAATGCCTTTAATTTGATATCCATATCGACAAACACATTCTAGAGTCACCCCTGGCTCACCCTAATGGCGATATCTCGAAAAGGCGTGCACCTATAGACATAATGCCGACTCCCTCTTAAAATGCTCAGTAACACCTTTCGTTTGATACCCATATCGTAAAAACATTCTAGAGTCACCCCTGGCTCACCCTAATGGCGATATCTCGAAAAGGCGTCCACCTATAGACCTAATGTCCACTCCCTCTTAAAATGCTCAGTAACACCTTTCGTTTGATACCCATATCGTACAAACATTCTAGAGTCACCCCTGGCCCACCCTAATGGCGATACCTCGAAAAGACGTCCACCTATAGACCTAATGCCCACTCCCTCTTAAAATGCTCAGTAACACCTTTCGTTTGCTACCCATATCGTACAAACATTCTAGAGTCACCCCTGGCCCACCCTAATGGCGATATCTCGAAAAGGCGTCCACCTATAGACCTAATGCCCACTCCCTCTTAAAATGCTCAGTAACACCTTTCGTTTGATACCCATATCGTACAAACATTCTAGAGTCACCCCTGGCCCACCCTAATGGCGATATCTCGAAAAGGCGTCCACCTATAGACCTAATGCCCACTCCCTCTTAAAATGCTCAGTAACACCTTTCGTTTGCTACCCATATCTACCCATATCATACAAACATTCTAGAGTCACCCCTGGCCCACCCTAATGGCGATATCTCGAAAAGGCGTCCACCTATAGACCTAATGCCCACTCCCTCTTAAAATGCTCAGTAACACCTTTCGTTTGATACCCATATCGTACAAACACATTCTAGAGTCACCCCTGGCCCACCCTAATGACGATATCTCGAAAAGGCGTCCACCTATAGACCTAATGCCCACTCCCTCTTAAAATGCTCAGTAACACCTTTCGTTTGATACCCATATCGTACAACCATTCTAGAGTCACCCTTGGTCCACCTTTATGGCGATATCTCGAAAAGGCGTCCACCTATAGAACTAAGGATTACTCCCTTTTAAAATACTCATTACCATCTTTCATTTGATACCCATATCATACAAACACATTCTAGAGTCACCCCTGGCCCACCCTAATGGCGACATTTCGAAAAGGCGTCCACCTATAGACCTAATGCCCACTCCCTCCTAAAATGCTCAGTAACACCTTTCATTTGATTCCCATATCGTACAACTAGAGACACCCCTGGTCCACCTTTATGGCGATATCTCGAAACGGCGTCCACCTAGGGAACTAAGGATCACTCCTTTTCAAAATACTCATTAACAGCTTTCATTTGATACCCATATCGTACAAACATATTCTAGAGTCACCCCTGGTCCACCTTTATGGGGATTTCTCGAAAAGGCGTTCACCTATAGAACTAAAGCCCATTCCCTTTTAAAATACTCATTATCACCTTTCATTTGATACCCATATCGTACAAACACATTCTAGAGTCAGCCCTGGTCCACCTTTATGGCGATATCCCTAAATGGCGTCCATCCATAGAAATATGGCCTACTCTCTCTTAAAATACTCTTTAATACCTTCCATTTGATA
The DNA here is from genome assembly GCF_040869045.1 of Eurosta solidaginis. Lineage (NCBI taxonomy): Eukaryota > Metazoa > Arthropoda > Insecta > Diptera > Tephritidae > Eurosta > Eurosta solidaginis. Next base: position 199,985,507 of record NC_090323.1, on the reverse strand, counting down.
CACATGTCATACAACCACATTCCAGGGTTAACCTAGGTTCATTTTCCTACATGGTGATTTTCCTTATTTTGTCTCCATAGCTCTCAACTGAGTATGTAATGTTCGGTTACACCCGAACTTGGCCTTCCTTACTTGTTTCTTATTCGAGTATATGAATGTTAAAGGTTTTGGCGTTGAGAATATAACTTACTTGCATTCTAAACAGCAACGAATTGAATAAAATTTAGTTGAAAAGCGAACTTCGCTTGTCGAGCGTTTGTTTTTTCAATGTCTACTTTTCAGCTTTAATTTAGCGCGAACTTGTTGCAAATTAGTAAAGTAAATAGGTATTGCAAACAGTACGCAGATATCTGGCTATAGAAGCCTCTAGTCAGTACAAATAAATGAAAGCTAATATTTGTTTGGAAATGGAATTAGAGTGCGATTGCCAAGGTTAAAAAGTATTAAACAAAAGCTAAGAAATTGTAAACAATTTGTTGAATGGAAAAAAATCATGCTCCATAATATAAAAGGAATAAATTAATTTGCATAAGTAATAAAGTACTTAAACAGGGGCCCTGAAATTTAGCAAGTTTGGTTACAAAGTCAGTATCTATGACTTTTGCACAGAAAAGTTTTATTAGCTCTGAAACGTTTCTTAGATCAAGTATTAGTATGGTTTGTATTATCATAAAACTGGAAATACTTTTCGACTTTTATAGAAGAAACAACCGAATTTCTGCAAGATGGATGCAGCTCAGCACGCATACCGGAATGGCAAATCAGTTGAAAGTACCCTTAACGAGGTAGTCGGCTTTAGCGAGTATTCACTGAACCGCAAAATATACACCTTGCCAACCTACCTCAACATTGTCTTCAATAACTTTTAAGCGGAGGTCAACTGCAAGGAAATTAAACGATATCGAAACCAAGACTTTATAGTTGCATGGATCTATTATCCGGAGTGGGGTGGTCAATGCTACTTTAGCAGCTGGCTTAGTATGTACAATGGCTACCAAGGGAGTTCCTCAGAGCGGCATACCGTCGCCTCTTCTTTGAATAAATAAATACAAGGCGCGATAACCTCCTAATAGAATTTATGCCGATATTCTCTTCTAGTTTGCTTTTAATTTTGCCGGCAAATAGGCGGGAGGGGCATACATGTTTTACGCCGACTCCGAACATCATCTACAAGGAAGATAAATTTTCCCTGAGACGCTTTTCGTGGCAGAAATATACTCGGAGTGTTTACCATATCAAATTTTTTTTCTTATTCAAAAAACTTCCTAAATTTTTGAAGTTGCTTTGCCTGAAATTTAAACCACACTATAAGGATAATGGTAGTAAGAGAAACTCTAGAAGTCATCAGAGCAGAAGGACCAATTCGCATCATTGATTACTGAAAAATCACTGCCAGCTATTAGCGGGCTCATGGAAATGGCACTTTGTGGTGTTTAGCGATGAGCAGAAATACAACAAAATCGGAGGTTGTCCTGTTTACCGAGGCTTAACGGCACAATGACAAATCTCTCTTCTTAAAAAACTATCTTGATATGATACTCGACTCCAAATTAAATTGAAAAAGGAATTGTGAGGTGAGATCAAGGAAAACACCTGCAAAAGGGCTTTCGGGAGGAATTGGGGAATGTCACCGCATATCAATCATGGCATGTACAACACAGTCATCTGACCGCTTAGCTCTTGTCTGGTGGCAGACAAGAAGAGCGATAAACATAGAGTTCGGAAGGTGCAAAGGCTACCATGCCTATGTATGTCAGGTGCAGTGAGCATCGCACCTCAAGAAGGATTGAATGTAATTTCTCACTTCGTGTCCCTACAAGTGTTCATGTAGGGATTGGCCGCGAAAGGGGTTTCTCCGACCAAGGGTTCAACATGTGGAAATCAGCAAAATACGAGCACGCGACGATATTAGAATACATGACAAGGGGACGATGAAACGGATTCACAACTGACGTAATGTCCGACACCAACCGCATCTTGGCGGTTTTTGACTTCCAGGTGCAGAACATAAAATATCCTTCAAGGGAGGAATGGGAGCATGGTTTCGAGCCTCGCAGACGTCTATTATGCACCTAAATGTCTCCTTTTCCATGTCGCAGGGTGCAACGAGATTGAAGGGAAAGAATTTGCAAAGAAGATGGCCAGGAAAGGTTACAAAATGGACATAGGCGTGGCAGACAGCTCAATACGACCACCGCTGAGTTATATTCTGAAGCAATGGATCTGATGTGGACAAACTGGGATGATTGTGAGGTGTCAAGGTCCTTATGGTCCTTTTTGGATAGAAAAGCATATAGCTTCCTTCTAAAGCTAAACAAATCTGCAGTTAGAGTACATACGGGTGCGCTATTGTACAAATGCTTCGGCGGTAGCGCATACCAACAAGCTCTCTCTGCACTTTATCTGCTGATCTCCAGGACTGTAAACAAGATGACTCAGATTTCTGGGCGTACAGTTTTACGACAGTTTGCAGTGGACTTAGTTCTTCTGTGTTTAAGAAGTGATGAGTTAGCGAAACATAAAAGTCTCCAGTTCATCAACATCATCCATTAATAACGATGTATTCAAATTTAACTGAACAATTCAAAAGAACGAAATTGGGAGGAATCAATTTTACTAAAGTAGATTTTTTAGTAGTTAGATATGTACAGATGCGAAATTTTTATGAAAAAAAAAATATAATAGTTTTCGGAAATTCGAAAGGTTTATTAAAATTTCGAACTTTTTATTTGAAGTTTTCTGAATTTTTGCGAGTACAAAGTTTTATTTTCGATAATTTAAGAAAAAGATGTCCATGCAATTTGTAACCGAAACTATGCAAACAATCTTAAAAACATTTTCGACAAAATTCCAATGTTCCAGAAACTTTTACGGAAATTCGAACTTTTTATCTAAAGCGTCCTGAATTGTTTGGAATTTTCTTTCCGTAGAAGAACATTTAGACTCTATGTGCTTTTGCACCTATCAACTTGCCGACAAAATTTCGCTGAAAATAATCTCTTGCATAGTTGGTGCTCGCACTATAATGATTTGTATATTTGTCAGCATGGAATACTCTTACTGCTTTGCACAATTTGGCGATGGCGAGTACTGAAGAAGATTTAAGGATGAGCTGTACGAGCTCTACGCAGATATCAACATAGTCCAGCGAATTAAAACGCAGCGGCTGCGCTGGCTAGGCCATGTTATGCGAATGAAAGATGACGCTCCGGCCAAGAAAGTGTTTCTATTGGAACCCGCCTATGGAAGCAGGCGGCCCCCACTCCGCTGGAAGGACCAGGTGGAAAACGATTTAAACTCCGTTAAACGGTTAAGCGCCAATTAAGTAAGTAAGTAAGCTTTGCACAATTCAAAACTCTCATATCTGATATGATATTTAATAAAAAAAATATATTTTTGTTTAGAGTTCAATTTCATTCTTGAAGTTCTTCAGACCAATTCTAAATATTCTCGCGGAATTTTGTTCCCGCGTATTTTTTTATTCCCGCGGAAAAATTCCTCCAATTCTGTTCTCCTAGGTAGAACAATAATTGGGGAATAGGAATTTCGAATTTTCGAAGTCAGCTGTTTTGTCAATTGAAATTTCGTTGCGCATTTCTTATTTTGTTTAAAAAATTTAAAAGTTTAATTATTGTTGCGAATTTGTTTGAAATTAAGAAATAAGGTATAAACAATGCACATTATTGCATTCCATGTGGTATTCACTGAAATGAGTAATGAATTGGTGCCACAGCAACATCAACAGCGGAACATAAGAAGAAGACGGCCGCATAACACAAATCTGCCGGAGTTGCCTGCTTTCATTCAGCAAAGCAATTTTCTGGCGGCCAAGTTGAGTTGAATTCGTCCTTCGTTCCTTCGTCATATGCCAAAATCTAATTAAGCCTTATTAAAAAATCCTTGCGCAATTTCTGGATGGCTGCATCAAATATGTATACCAAGAGCTCTACCGTTGCTTATGATATACTTTTCGACTTAAAATAAAGAAAAGTAGTTGTTGTTGAATTAACAGTGAGAATATTGTGGTAGAATGTTCATAGATATTTTAGCACAAATTTGTACAAATAAGTGTTTTCTTAAAAGAACCAATTTCCTTTAACTATTTTGATGCATTCCCTTTAATTTAACTAGTGAAAAAACTACTATGAAATGGCAGAGAAATCTCCCTCTCCCTCACATTCATAATACCTACTTTTCTCCCATAACCGGTTTCCGCTTTTTCGAACATTGTTCAGAATAGGAGGAAAGGGAGAAGTGAAAAAACTCACAAGGAATTTTTATTTAGAATACGAGGAATGGGAGAAGGGAAAAAACTCGCACGGAATTTTGGTTTAGAATTGGGCTGATTATGTATTCAATCTTAATGTTAGATTTTAAACTCACGATGTCTCTTATTGAATTATATTAGCTTTTGTAGTCGACCGCGTTGTGTTTGTTGGTGACTTTAAATAAATAATAACAACAAGTAAGGAAGGTTAAGTTCGGATGTAACCGAACATTACATACTCAGTTGAGAGCTATGGTGACAACATAAGGGAAAATAACCATGTAGGAAAATGAACTGAGGGTAACCATGGAATGTGTTTTTATGACATGTGTACCTAATGAAAGGTATTAAAGAGTATTTTATGAGGGAGTTGGCCATAGTTCTATAGGTGGGCGCCATTTAGGGATATCGCCATAAAGGTGGATCAGGGTTGACTATAGAATTTGTTTGTACGATATGGGTATCAAATGAAAGGTGTTAATGAGTATTTTAAAAGGGCGTGGGCTTAGTTCTATAGGTGGATGCCTTTTCGAGATATCGCCGTAAAGATGGACCAGGGGTGACTCTAGAATGCGTTTATACGATATGGGTATCAAATTAAAGGTATTAATGAGGGTTTCAAAAGGGAGTGGTGGTAGTTGTATAGGTTGTTCGCCTTTTCGAGATATCGCCATAAAGGTGGACCAGGGGTGACTCTAGAATGTGTTTGTGAGATATGGGTATCAAATTAAAGGTATTAATGAGGGTTTTAAAAGGGAGTGGTGGTAGTTGTATATGTGAAGGCGTTTTCCAGATATCGACCAAAATGTGGACCAGGGTGACCCAGAACATCATCTGTCGGGTACCGCTAATTTATTTATATATGTAATACCACAGTATTCCTGCCAAGATTTCAAGGGTTTTTTATTTCGCCCTGCAGAACTTTTTCTTCTACTTAATATGGCAGGGGTCACACCCATTTTACAAAGTTTTTTTCTAAAGTTATATTTTACGTCAATAAACCGATCCAATTACTATTTGGTATAGAATTATGGCATTTTTTTCATTTTTCGTAATTTTCGATATCGAAAGAGTGGGCGTGGTCATAGTCGGATTTCGGCCATTTTTTATACCAATACAAAGTGAGTTCAGATAAGTACGTGAACTGAGTTTAGTAAAGATATATCGATTTTTGCCCAACTTATCGTGTTAATGGCCGAGCGGAAGGACAGACGGTCTACTGTGTATAAAAACTGAACGTGGCTTCAACCGATTTCGCCCTTTTTCATAGAAATAAGTTATCGTCCTAGAATATAAGCCAAGCCCATAATACCAAGCATACATATAGTAATAGGAGTAACGTTCCTGCCAAATTTCATCATGATATCTCCAACGACTGCGAAATTACAGCTTGCAAAACTTTTAAATTACATTCTTTTAAAAGTGGGCGGTGCCACGCCCATTGTCCAAAATTTTACAAATTTTCTATTCCTCGTCATAAGTTCAACTCACCTACCAAGTTTCATCGCTTTATCCATCTTTGGTAGTGAATTATCGCACTGTTTAGGTTTTTCGAAATTTTCGATATCGAAAAAGTGGGCGTGGTTATATTCCGATATCGTTCGTTTTAAATAGCGATCTGAGATGAGTGCTCAGGAACCTACATACCAAATTTCATCAAGATACCTCAAAATTTACTCAAGTTATCGTGTTAACGGGCGGACGGACGGACGGACGGACATGGCTCAATCAAATTTTTTCTCGATCCTGATGATTTTGATATATGGAAGTCTATATCTATCTCGATTCCTTTATACCTGTAAAACCAACCGTTATCCAAGCAAAGTTAATATACTCTGTGAGCTCTGCTCAACTGCGTATAAAAATAAAAACGAGTTTTGTAGCTGAAACCATGCATACCAATCAAAAAAGTTGTCGAAAAATTTAGAAAATTTTACAAAAATTTCGAACTTTTTCTTAGAATTTTCTAAATTTTTTTTAGTATAGACTTTTGTAGCCCAATCAATTTTAGTCTACCAAAGTAAATGTTAAAGGGCTCTCAAAATTAGAATTAACTTTTGACAATTTTTTCCGAATGGCGTTTTATATTTTCTTCCATAGCTTTTCTTATTTTTACGGAAAACAATCTTACGTATCCGTCGGAACAAAAAAAATTCAAAAATGAGTGTTCATTTTGTACTTTTAAAGTTTAAATTGATTGGGCTACAAAACTGCAAACTCTAAAATATTCAGGAAACTACATTAAAAAATCTAAACTATCGTTAATATTTTTCAAATGCGTGTTTTTTCTTAAAGAAAAAAACTAAAATTAAATTGGCTAATTTTGATCAAAAATTTCCACTGCTATTTTCGTGTTCGCAACTGTATATGTATGTGTGTGTTGGTCATCTGGCGGTAAATTGAAAGATAAAATGAATTTGATTTTAACTTTAATAAAAAGCAAATTTACACAGCAAACCATATACGTATGTATGTGTGTATTGCAGATTTGCATAAGTGTACATGTTTATTTATTGGCGAGTAATTGCATTTAAGTGCCAGAAAAAAAGCGGCATGCAGTTTTTAGCGCATTTTGAAAAACCGTCTTTTATGTTTTTTCATTGCGTTCATTTCAATTGTTTCTTCTTTTCCAGAGGCATATTTTTACAAATGATTGAATATAGCGTTCGACTTTCGATTCAATTTATAAATTTCAACACATTTATGCGTACTTCAAATATACAGATACAAAAAAATTACTTTGGTAAGCATCGTAAAATATAGTAATTTATCTGAAGTTATTTGCAGTTTATAGCGCGCTTGCATTTTTTATCAAATAACAAGTGCTTTTGGCTCTTAATATTGCCATTTGCAGTTGTTTCTTTTACACACAATTAGGTACATATTTATTATGTTTTATAATCCAAATTGTGTGGAATATTTTTAGGCTCGTTCAACAGAACTTTGATCAGTAATATTGAATTTTTTCCAAAAATTTTATATGAATTTCCATTTGTATAAATAATATATGAAACAGTTATAGCGATGGCGTTGATTAGAAATATTTACTAGCAGTGCCGGTATACATTGTCATGGCCAAACTTTAAAGATGTACCCATTACTCACACTCTCTTCTTTCATTTCCCGCTACTTTTCTCGGTTTTCATTATACTTCAAAACAATTTTGTAGCCCCTTCAAATTTGCAGTAAGTCTCCAACCACGTTACTTTTCGCTTCTTATTCGGAGTGCTTCTTACTGTTTGATGACGTTTTTACCTTATCAACCGAAAGAAAGTTTGCGTCGATAAGTATCTTAAAAGAATTTTCTATACAATATGAACTACATATTACTTCAGTCGATAGAGAAAACATTATAAATTTAAGTAGAGCTTACATTTTCTTTTATTCGAAATACTTTCGGTATGTCTCAAATAAATTTCCAAAACAAAATATTTTAGCTAGCAACATGTCTAGGTGGCGAGGCGTGAGGGTAAGAAACAACTTCTTAATTGCTGTTTTTATGTACGGGTCCGTTTTTCGCTCTTATTTGGAATCCAAATCTATACATAAAGTTTTGGTTGTAAAGATGGAATTCGGGCTATTAGCAAGCTTTTGTTAATTTAGTCGTAGTGCTTTTGTTTAGCTATATTTTATTAAAATAATTTGTTAAAAATAAAAGATTGTGAGCACAAAAATACGACGGAGCGAAGGAGCGACTGGCGCGCCTTGTTGGACGGCCATAATCGTTTAGACGGTTAAGCGCCAATTAAGTAAGTAAGTAAGAGCACAAAAATAAATCTATTTGTACTATGGAACTATTGTGAATTTTTTCACTGCATTACCGGCAGTTGCTATTGTACGCTAGATGGCAGCGCAAACTGTATTGTTTTAATTGATTGACGGCAGTTGCTAGTATACGCTAGATGGCAGCACAAGCTGTAAGTTAGTAGAACTTCTGATTTCTGTTAATATTTGATAAGAGACTTTTATATTGGTTGCGAAAAATGCGCACGGGTCAGGCTCGTAATTTAATATTCGATTTAGGACAAATAAAAATTAACATACTTACATAAGCCTTTTTCAATTTTAATTCAAATGATGCCACCTCAAATTGATTTCTGTCAAATAGTTGTCACAAACACACATTCATTTTATATGTGATTTAGTAGAAGCATAAATCTCAGTACAAAATCTTTCTTCAGATATCAGGCCAACGATTCAAAGAATTTGAAATTAATTAACAAAGAATAAATTATTATGTACTATATAATTATTAATACTACATTAATTTATAAAATCTAATTTAACGCAAAGGAAACATTCGGTCATATAGCGACCGATCTACATACATATTCTACATAAGCAATTACTTACACTTAGATATGTATTTGGTTTAATATTTTCAGTAGCTCACCGCAAAATTTGCTTAATTTCAGATATCATAGCTAAATCGTGTGCATATCTAAAAGGGTACCTTTGTAGCTCATAGTTTGTTTGTATGCAGGCACTTACCTGAAAATATAAAAAAAAAACATTTGATTAGAAAATTTACTAAACATCTTTCATCTAATAATATTTACATACACATCATTTTGCTACAAATTTAGTTAAAGGATATGAAAAATTTAAGTTCGAAATACTTTCGAAGTAATATAATTACATTGACTTTGTTTTCATATTAAGATACACGTTTTTGTCCCAAATTTACATATATACGAAAATCATAAAACGGAAGGTCGAATTATTTTCGAAATTACAGAAATTTATAAAATGAAATTTCGAATAAAAACTTTCAAAGAAAAAATTTTTTTATCAAAATTGTAATTAACCCCAATTACAACAAAATTTGGAAATCGCAAATTACTAAATGTGTTGACTCTTAAATAATTTTGAGTAAAATTTAAAGAAAATGCATAGAGTAAATGATACGAATAATTGAAGTTCGAAACATTTTCGAAGTTCGAAATATTTTCGAAGTTACATTATTACGTTGGCTTTTTTTAGCTTAACATACAATTTTTTAGCCCAAGTATGTATATATTATAAAACCCTAAGACCGAACACCGAACTTTGTCAACATAATTTAAAGTCAAACAAAATTATAAATCAAAATAAAAATGATAAATAAACACATCAATAATTTTTCGAAATTTGAAATTACTCAATGTGTTCACTCATGAATAAATTTAAAAAAAAACAAAAAAAATAACAGGTTAACCAAATAAAGGTGACAAATAAAAAGAAAATTTACATATATGTGTCTTTTAGACCCAAATTTTTATAATAAAGCTATAAAGTCGAGACCCGAATTATTTTCGAAGTTATGAAAATTTAAAACGTTGCATTTCGAATGCAATTTTTGGAATTATAAAATAATTTAACCACCCAAGCCCCTGGGTTAAACTTACGGAATAAGCCACTTCAAATTCTTAAGAAAAAAGTTTTTCTTAGCGGTTTCACCCATCGGAGTGATTTTACTAAAACTATATAAGAGAAGGGAATATGTAAAATAATATAAATATAGTTTAGAAAAACTAAAAAACACGCAAACATGGTGCCGTTTTAGTATTCACCTTAGACATTTGATGTTGATAGCGTCGTAGCACAGAGGTTCTTGTCTCCGATATTAAGAACAACTCGTTTTGTAGCGAGTTATTTAACCACTGCCGCGAGTCTTCAATAATTGCCGCTAGATGGATCTAACTCTCCTTTGCGCGCCTAGTCTAGAGAGTTACAAACAAGGACACAGACAAATGAAGATAATATAAGTGTGGTAATAACCGATGTTTTCCAATTTTACGAAATCATACAAATGTAGCAAGAACATTTTTTTATAAAGTAGCTTTTAAATTAAGCTCCGAAATATTCTAAATATATTTACTTGTAACATAAAATACTAAAAATACATACGAAACTTGTTTACACCTGTTTATGAACGAGTAGTTACTAAATCTAAATTTCTTTAACTAAGACTTTGAAATCATTCGACAATTAGCTATTTTTTTCGGAACTTCAGATAATTTTGAAGCTTACTCAAGTTACCAGTATTATTTACATAGTTATAACTTTCTAAATTTTTATATATAGTACACATTTTTTTCTTCTAAGAAAAATCAGCAAGGTTCAGATGTCTTGTCTCAGACTTGCTCATTTCAAACGCGGAGTTTTTGTTTGTGTCAGTAAATTAATTTTTCATGTCAAACACTTTTTTAAATATATTTCGCTCGCGGAGTTGTGTAGGTTTTATGGAAATTTTATTTTTTTACGAAATATCATACTTGTTTTCGAAATTCGAATTTTTCGAAGTTAATAGATTCATTTTGTGGCCTACTTTTATACGAAAAAAGTTAAATAGTTTTATTAATTTTATTCTCGAAGTCATGTTCGTCTTTTATTCCGGTTGGGCAATTCCATGTAAATTTTTTCTAAGTCAATAAATTAAATTTTCCACCCAACAACTTTTTCGAACATATTTCATTCTCGATGTTGTGTATGTTTTATGGAAATTTTTATTTGCTAAATATCAAATTTTTTTTCCAAGTTCAACTGTTTTCGAATTTAATAAATTAATTTTGTGGTCTACTTTTTTACTTAGAAAACCAAATGATTTTTTTTAATTGTCTTCTAGAATTAATGGCTTTCTTAGCTGGTTGCCAAACACGCCGCATTTTGTACTCGACAATCTGATGGTTAGTAAAAATATCTTTTTTTATTTTTTTTTTTTTTAAATCACTCGATTTTGACAAATATCTGTACAAAATACATTTTTCGAAACTGGAATTCTTTCGAAAATTATTAACTACCTTTGCGGCCCACAAAATATCTTTGGTTTTCGAAGCTATATATTATTTACGGCAATTTATGCTTTTGCCAAATTTCGATATAATATTTGTTTTCAGAGTTCGAAATTTTTCGATGTTTGATTTTTTCGACGATACATTTTTTTCAAAGTTAGGAAATTTAATTTCTAAAATTAAAAAAAATTCGATTGACTTTCGAAGTCAGTTACATCTTTATATACGAACCTATGACGTTGTTGTTCAGCTGGTTGGCCAATTCGATGCAGTTTGTACGCGACAATTTGATGGTTATTAAAAATACGTTAGATAGAAGGAAAAACACTTAACGCCTTTTCTTTTTAACAAAGAGTGAAATAACTTTGAATTTCACAGATGAGCACTTCGCACTCTTTTGCACTACAGCGGATTAATAGATGATTATGAGTACTTTTGGGTGAATGAAATGCACACACTCACTAGTTGAAATAAACTAGTACTAAATTTGGAGAGTTGTTGATTGCATATTGAACTATGATACATGGAAATAATATTTTTTTGCACAATTTTTTTTTTTTAGTTTATTTATTTATTTTTTGTTTTGTTTTTTCTTTTGAGAAACTATACACTTTTTCTCTTCTTTTTTGATGATGTAGAATAAACCAACAGGTATGTATTTGAAAAAATAGTTAATAATTAATTTGAACAACTAAAGAAAGCTTAGAAGGCTGCATCGTTTTAGCAAATACCAAAAATTTTATCTAAAAGTCAGTCAGTCACCCTGCTAGTCGCCCTCGCAGCGTCAGTGACCCAAGCACTTAGTCGAAGATTTAACTTCTAAAGGTATGCAGAATTGAAATGGCATATGTATATATGTGAAAAACTATTCGGTTATTATTTGCTTTTGAGTTGAAAGACCAGACGAGCATTCAATGCTAACTGTTCTGAGTTGGCCCGGTAGCAATACTTATGTTTCATCTAAGTAAGTAAGTAAACCGAACTTTTTCTCAAATATTATGTAACAAGAATTATTTGTATGTGTTGCAACTTTGTTGTTTTTTTTTCTCTTCTATTCCTTAATTGCTTTACGCCACTACACACTCGAGTTCCGTTAACTCCTACTAAGCAATTTTCGAAAACATTCAAGCTGCGTTGTTTTTTTTTTGTAATCGAATTTTTACGATTTCTTGCAGAAACCCCAGTTATGTAGCAGCCAGACGACAACATGCAGCGAATGCAACTAAAACGTGCACATACTTTTACAACAACAACATGCACTAATGTTGTTGACGATGTCTATGACGCGCTAGGAAATGCATAACGCAAAATAACGAGGTCAAAATCTATCTATGTAACTATGTATAAGTATATAACTTTACTGTTATGTACGCCATTTGCACTGCAAGCAGAAAGCATCAGTAAATAGTGCTTATGGGATTTGGTCTGCTAGAAAAAGAGTGCTTCGCTCACATATGTTTATCTAAGGTGCACCTCAATGAAATACAAGTTATGCTTTTGAGGTAAGCGAAAGCAGAAGAAACTGGATAGACAAATTTAATATTTTTTAAATTTTTATCTCATTCATTCTTTTTGCTTATTATTTATGTTTTTTAGTTTACATTTTAACTGGATTCCTCATGTGTACTTTTCATTTTTATTGTTTCAATTAAATAAGAAACGGCGGTAGCCACAAGGAAGTTCACATTTTGTTACGTATACGCCGCGGAGGTAAGCAATGCGCACACTAGGGATGTTGCGAATATTTGCCACAACTATGATTTCGTGCATCAATTTTTATTTACTTCAGCTGGCAGAGTTTAAACTATTATAATCCAACTCAATTTATTAAACGTGAAATACGCAGCAATTCGAATACTGTTGCTTTACTCAAAAAAAAAAAAAAAATATTTTGTACCAATAGTTTTGAAAAAAGGACTAAAATTAATAAAATATTCTAAATTTTTGGCAAATATGTTTTCTTTAAAAGTGAGCTGGACTACTCCTTGCAAGTATTTTCTGAAACAAAATTAGTATCAGATTAAATAAAAGTACAATGGTGAGCCCTCAATGTTAATGCTTCCTTAAGGTTAATTTTAGTTTGGAGAAATTCGGTTTTGGCGTTATGTTTTCTTGGAATTGGAAACCTTCTGCTGAAACTTTTAAAGATGCACTAGAATGACTGCCGCATAGATTAGTCTGAACTTTTGCGAAAATTAGCCATTTTATGGTGAACTTTTTAGACTACTGAGTGGAAAACTTATTTAAAGAAATCAGGTTCGCAAAGATTTTACGTATCCACCTGTCAGCGGTACGAGTGATTGTCTCCTGCAACTGGCCTCAAAAAAAATTTATAAGAAATCACTTTACAGATAACATTTTTTTCAATACATATGCTAAGATATAGTTTGCATATAACAAGATTATCCTCATTTTCGTACTTAACTCGTAATAGGTAATTAACAACAAGATTTCTCACATAAATTGTTCCCTTTAACAAGCGGTAATTATGAACAAATTTTAGAGATGCCGATTCTTTTCGTAGACAAAGATGGTGTAGTCTTTAAGTGTAAGCACGAAATAATAGAAAAAAGTGAAAATTTTACAGCTAATAATCTAGTTCCTAGGGATATGATATACGTAAACGCGTAAATTAACTATTGTGGACTTATTGCAAATTACTGCATGAGTAAAAGTGGTCTAACAAGTCTTAGAACGAAATTTAAGACTATCAATTAATTTCTGATAGCGTTTTCCGTGGCAAACGTGAGTGGCTTTTCCTGTATAGTTTAAACTGCGAATCATTTTCGGGAATATCAGCGGCTTTAAAACTTTGTGTTAGTGTTACTTTCTTACTACTCTAATATTATAAAATTAAAGAATGTATGAACTCGACAATATTGCGGCTCCACCCGCTAGCAGCGCGTGTGATTTTTTCTTAGAATGTGTTTCTAAGAAATCACCTTGCGGAAGAAAAAAGACTTTTTAAATAATATTTAAGTTATAGCTGCTGTGAATGAAATTTAAAGATCTCCAATTCCTCTGTTCTCTGTAAAACTTGCTGACATTGTTTCAGAGGCCTCCAAAAGTCCAGAACTGTCATTTTTAGTTATTTGAGCAGTACGTTTCAAGCTTTGAATATCTTACTTAACTATGTGATAGTATTGGTCCCTCTTAAGTTAGCAAAAGGGATTTCGCTAGTCTTGTTACAATATCGAATCATTCTTTTCTAAAGAAAGCATCTCAGTCACAAATAGCAAAAATAAATATTCGTCACATGCCTAATACACATACAGTATAAAAAGAAACCACTTTAAGGAAGAACTAGCTCAATTAAAAGAATGATTTCACTTAGTTTTACGGAATATGATTCGTACTTATTCGAACGTTCTTCTTTGATTAAGTAACTTTTTTTAAACTAATTTTTTCTTAGAGATTGGGGCTTGGTTGTACAAACATATTTCGGCAGAGTAAAACAAAATGCAGCAGTCAATAATAGAATAAGAAAAAATGTTTAAATTTTGAGTGATTTCCTTTATTTTCTGCCTTTCTCAGATTAAGACATTTATAATGCGATATATTATTAAGCTTTATTTTAATTTTATTATTAGTTATTCAATTTGTAGTTTTTTTATTCTACGTAATTTTGTTTTCAGTTTATTTTATGTGCTTTTTTTGTTTTATTTCATTTTATTTTTTAATCAATTTAATTTTTTTTTTAATTATATTTTATTTTATTTTTTTAAGCTTTTCTATTTTTTTTTTATTTCATTTTATTTATTTTTTTTTTTATTTTATTTTGTTTCATTTCTGTTTAATAAATTTTTTATTTTATTTTATTTTTTTTTTTTCAATTATATTTTATTATTTTTAATCTTTTTTATTTTGTTTTATTATATTGGATTTTATTTTATTTTTTATTTAATAATATGGGATAAATTTAAACAACGTGACATCAGGACGGACAAGGCGACAGCTGTTTCGATTATACATTGTAAATATCTTCAAAGCCTTTTCTCCCGGGAGTGGGATTTGAACCCACACTCCTACGATGGTTGAAGTGTTACAAACTTATTCAGCCCCGTCATGCCTAAGTTGTTGTAAACCTTATCCCAACTGCCTTCTTTGCATATTTTCTTTATTCACAGTCCATACTTCGTATGGCATCATGTGGTAAAGTTATGCGATGGTAAGGCGGTTTCAAACAAACTTGGTAACCAATGTTTTAAGCGGGGATTACCCTTATTGCTTTAAATGTATGAAAACCTTTATTTGAAGCAATTTTTAATTTATGTTTTATTTAATAATTTTGGAAAAATTTAAACAACGTGACATCAGGACGGACAGGGCGACAGCTGTTTCGATTATACCTTGTAAATATCTTCAAAGCCTTTTCTCCCGGGAGTGGGATTTGAACCCGCACTCCTACGATGGTTGAAGATTTTATTTTCCATTATTTATTTAATTTTCATTTTATTTTATTTTTTTATTATATGTTTTTTTATTTTTTTCTTTTATTTTATTTTATTTTATTTTATTTTATTTTATTTTATTTCATTTTATTTTATATTATTTTTTTTATTTTGTTATCATATTTTACTTTATTTTATTCTATTTTATTTCATTTTATTCTATTTTGTTTTAGTTTATTTTAATTTTTTATTTTATTTTATTTTACATTATTATTATTTTTATTTTTTTGCATTTTATTTTACTTAACTTTCTTTTCTTTATTATTATTAAATTTTTTTAGTTTAATTATTATTAATTAAATTTAATTTAATTCAACTTGATTCACTGCAGCTACTTTTGGTATCAAATGTTCTTCTTATCACATCTTTTTAAGCTCAAAATACACAATATGATACGCTTTGCCTGTATGCTAATTTACAACTTTGCCGAATTTAATCAGTTTCACACAACAACAAAATTTCTCTCAACTGCAAAAATTACGCGCTGTTTGCATTTCAATAACTTCAACAAATGATAATGAATATCAAACAGCAATAAATTGTTGTGAAATCTCAACCCATTAGATAAGTACATTTAGATATATTCCACATTTTCATAATTTTTTTTAACTCATTCAAATCATCTAAAACAAAAACAACGAAAGGCAGACGTCACGCCTTCAACTCACAAACGTATAATGGCACACAAAAAGATGCGCGAACATAATACGTAACAACTGGCTGCGGTTGGAATTTATGTTTGACGTTTATTTAGATAAATCTTGGCGCCGAAGTTGTTTTTTGGACACGTGTGCACAAGTTGAGCATCAAAATTGCAATGCAAGCCCGGCACGAATTCACAACTTCGAGTACTTTGAATTTGGTACGGGATGATTCTATAACAAATGTATAGAGATATTGTAAAAGAAAGGCGGCAAAACGACTGGACGCGTTGAAACTACGACACGAAATGAGGTCACAAGATGTGCAAATATCGTTGCAACCATTGGCGACCGATGAAAGCAAAGCGAAATCGTAAAGCATAAGCAGCGCTGCTGGCAGCAGCAGTAAACGTACCACCAGTAGAGGCAGACGCATATAAAGTTCATACCCAAGCACCAGCTATTAAACTAACACAAACTCAATGTCTACAGTAAACTGAATAAGCGTAGTGTAGTAAAGTGTTTTAATCCCCCTCTCAATTGAATGTGTTCGTACAGGAAGTTACGCAGAGCGGAAGTGGTACTTTTGGGGGTTGTTGCTCGCTATACAAACATCCACCTACCCATACAATAAAAAGAAGTTCCAAAACAACAAACATTCTGTTACACTCAATACGAATCGTAAAAAGAGAAAGAGCGTGTTTAACAACACAGGGTGTAATTATGTTCTGAAATTCAAACAAGAGGAACACAAAAGGAGATGAGCACAACACGAAATCCACGCTGACGGATGAGTAACAAAAATGAGGCGCAGCACAACGCTGCTATGGAGCAACAGTAAGGTCGGAAGCATTGGAATTTCTATAACAAACAAAACAGCCGTGCCAAACTAGGCTAACGCAACTAATGCGAAAACTAAAATCAGAGAACTAACCGCAAACACACACTTTTGCATAGTCACCGTTAGAGAGCGCACCATTAAGTAGACACTTGCAGCACGTGCGACACATATTCCTAACCCGGGACAAATAATTTAATATTTTGGTTCAGGGCATACAAATGCTAAGGAAAATCTGAATGGAATGTAATGTGGTAAGAATGATAAGGAAAAGCAAAAAAAGCAAAAGCATTGCCATAAAATAAGAGGCTGAGCAGCTTTATATGTTAAAAAAAAACAGGTGAAGAAGGTTGGAAAATGATTAAACGAGGGTGTCACAAGAAGTCTTGCGTTGGTGGGTGGAAAAGGGAGAAATATTGGCCTGCTTTTACGATGCTCATACGTCATTGACATAGTCCTAATGCTGTGGCGGTGACGAGCGACTGATGCGATTGAATTTATCTTATTAATGTGGAAGTGATTATAACGAATAAAGAAGAAACGCTAACGGAATTTAAAAAAATAAAATAAAATTTCAAATATAAGGCAAAATAAAGTAAAACTAATTTGAATAAAATAAAATAAAATAAAATAAAACAAAATAATATAAAATAGAATTCAATAAAATACAGTAAAAGAAAACAAAATAAAATACAATAAAATAAAATAAAACAAAATTTAATTAATTAATTGAAATCAGTTAAATACTTTAGGAATCCATCGCGAACAAACAACGTGGAACGAAATTTATATATATTAAGATTAAATTCAAAGGTGGGAAATAAAAGGAAAAAAAAAATAAAATTTAATTTAATTTAAAAAATAAAATAAAGGTAAAAAGAAAAATAAGTTAAAATGAAATAAAACAAAATGATATCAGCTAGCGTAAAATAAAAAAAAAAATAGTATAAAATAATATAATAAAATAATAAGATATAATAAAATTAAATTCAATTTAAAAAAATAAGAATATAAAATATAATAAAAATATAAAACAAAGTAAAACAATATAAAATAAAATATAGTGAAATAAAATAAAATAGCACCAAACAGTAATTATTTTATTATTTAATAAACTTAAATAAAATAACAAAATGAAATAGAGAAACAATTTAAAAAAAATAACATAAGAAAATGAAACAAAATAAAATATATAAAATTACAAAAAAAATATATAACAAAATAAAATAAATATAATATAAATATAATTTAAAATAAAATTACACAAAATTAAATTAAATTTAAAGAAATAAGAGAAAATAAAATAAGATAAAATTTTAAAAATTAAGATTAGATACTTTAATAAAATAAAATAAAACGAAAAAAATAAAACTAAATTCAAATAAATAAAATATAGCAGAAAAAATAAAATAACGCAAAAAAACAATAAAATGAAATAAAAAAAGAACTGAAACTAAAATTAAAAAATTTAATTAAATAAATTAAAATAGAATAAAAATAATAAAAATTAGGTATTATAAAATATAATAAAACTAAATAAGGTAAAATAAAATAATATTAAACACAATAAATTTAAAATTTAAAAACTAGAATAAAGTAAACAAAAATAAAATTAGACACAAAATAAATTAAATTAAATAAAACAGAATAAAATTAATTAAAATAAAACAAAAACAAAAAGTAAAATTGAAATTAAAAAAAAAAATAAAATAAAAACAAAATAAACTAAACAAAAAATTTATAAAAATGAAACAAAATAAAATTAAAAAGATAAAAGTGCAATTTAAAAACAATAAAAATTAAATAAAAAAACAGCATAATTAAATTAAATCCATAGCTATTTCAGAGAAGTTTTATGCTTTTTATACTCAGCTGAGCAGAGCTTACAGAGTATATTAACTTTGTTCGCATAACGGAAATCCGTAACGGCATAAACTAATCGAGATAGATATAGACTTCTATATATCAAAATGATCTGGGTGAAAAAAAAATTCATTTAGCCATGTCCGTCCGCCCGTCTGTAAATACGATAACTTGAGTAAATGTTGAGGTACCTTGATGAAGGTATGAATGTATGTAGGTTCCTGGGCGCTCATCTCAGATCGCAATTTAAAATGAACGAAATCGGACTACAACCACGCCCACTTTTAAAAGAAGGTAATTTAAAAGTTTTGCAAACTGTAATTTGGCAGTCGTTGGAGATATGATGATGAAATTTGGTAGGCACGTTACTCCTATTACTATACAAAAATTAGCGAAATCGGATGACGAACACGCCCACTTTAAAAAAAAAAATTTTTTTTAAGTCAAATTTTAACATAAAATCTAATATCTTTACAGTATAAAAGTAAATTATGTCAACATTCGACTCCAGTAATGATATGGTGCAACAAAATGCAAAAATAAAAGAAAATTTCAAAATGGGCGTGGATCCGCCCTTTTTCATTTAATTTGTCTAGGATACTTTTAATGCCATAAGTCGAACAAACATTTACCAATCCTTGTGAAATTTGGTAGGGGCTTAGATTCTGGGACGATGACTTATTTCTGTGAAAAAGGGCGAAATCGGTTGAAGCCACGCCCAGTTTTTATACACAGTCGACCGTCTGTCTCGGCCGTTAACACGATAACTTGCGCAAAAAACGATATATCTTAACTAAACTTAGTTCACGTACATATCTGAAGTCACTTTATCTTGGTATATGGTATATGGCCGAAATCCGACTATGACCACGCCCACTTTTCCGATATCGAAAATTACGAAAAATTAAAAAAATGCCATAATTCTGTACCAAATATGAAAAAAGAGATGAAACATGGTAATTGGATTGGTTTATTGATGCAAATTATAACTTTAGAAAAAACTTTGTAAAATGGGTGTGACACCTACCATATTAAGTAGAAGAAAATGAAAAAGTTCTGCAGGGCGAAATAAAAAAGCCCTTGGAATCTTGGCAGGAATAATGTTCGTGGTATGACATATATAAATAAATTAGCGGTACCCGACAGAAGATGTTCTGGGTCACCCTGGTCCACATTTTGGTCGATATCTCGAAAACGCCTTCACATATACAACTACTCCCTTTTAAAACCCTCATTAATACTTTTAATTTGATACCCATATCGTACAAACACATTCTAGAGTCACCCCTGGTCCACCCTTATTGCGATATCTCGAAAAGGCCCACTACGTTTTAAATAATCATTAACACCTTTCATTTGATACACATGTCATACAAACATATTCCAGGGTTACCCTAGGTTCATTTAGCTAAATGGTGATTTTCCCTTATTTTGTCTCCAAGGCTCTCAGCTGAGTATGTAATGTTCGGTTACACCCGAACTTAGCCTTCCTTACTTCTTTTCGTTAAATTTAAGTACATAATGCATGTTAAATTTGTTGTTTTTTTATGCAATATAAAAATTTTTCTTATTACCTTTTGTACAGCAAATATTGTTTTAATCCACAAATGCTTTTTATTGTCATTTACTTCCCATTGCCAGCGCAAGTTTGCGAATTAAGCTTAATAGCTTATAAAATGTTTGCCGCTAAAAACTTGTTTCATAAGGTTCAGGGTCGTCTAGATTGTTGTACACAGATCTTTAAATATGATATGAACATTTACATATATATATTTTGAGTATAAGCATACGTTTTTTATTGAAGTCTGTTTACAGCGGACAAAATATGCACCACTTGTGATAAGGTAGTGCGCTTATAAAGCAGGGACCGATAGATATACTTATTTTCGAAGCTCCTGTGCGCTAATTCATATATTTTTAATTTGTTCAATTTAGCTTTTTCTTTTTTCTTTTTTATTTTGAGAAAAGATTACACTTAAAAAAAGTTTTTCTATTTAAGAAACTTTTCAGAACACTATTGGAGCTCTTGTTCTATAATGTTTCTCTCTATTAATAAGCACTTTGTTTTATTAAAAATCAACCAAAGGGTACGTGTGCGTATACGTAATATTTTCTTGTTATTGGGTATACAAGAGAGTTACATACATACATACAAACATACAAGTGAAACTAATATATAAGTAAATCATATTTAAAAACAACACATTTTGAATATAAATACTGAGCCGCGTATTTTATAATTAATTGTTACGTTCCCTGAGATAAAGTTGTTTTATGCGCAAACATCCGCACCACACAATTCACCCAACATACCTTTGTGCTTTTAATATAATAGCGGAGAGGTTACACTTTTTATAACCGCGTAAGTACTTCTATTCACTCGTTTAATGTGACGTAAATAGTTAGTTTCCTGCTGCAGTAGTAATAACAATCAAATCTGATACAGACTTACTATCTACACAATACACATTTGAATCGAATTTCGAATTCAAATTACTAACGTTGTGGATATCGTACGCTAGATATGTTAATAGTAAATTTGTGTCGGTTTATAATGACTTGCGGTGTAAGTGGCGGTCTTTACAATTAACAGCGTACACTCAGAGTAATTCAAGCTTTTCATGTTCTTACTTTCTTGTTCTTGAAAAACGAGCGACCTGTTCTTAAAACAACAACCTTGTTCTTGAACTGACACCATTTTCTTCAAAAGAGAACGGCTGGTCATAAAATATGAACAAATGTTCTAATAATGAGAACAATGTTCTTAAATTAAGTTAAAGAAAAAAGAAATGGTACAATTCGTTTGCACTGCTGTGTTAAATACAACATTTGGCACAAGTTACCAAGCAGTTGTAGTGGCCCAGCGGCTATGATGTTGCGGTTGCGATCGTGTGGCGCGGTTCGATCACCGTCAAACGCTGAAGTTTTTTAAAACAGTTTTTTTATCTTCTATTTTTTTCTTGTTTTTCGTTCAGTTCCATTCAAATATGCACAGGTATTTCTCAAACTTGTTATGAAATATTTTAAATATATATTCAGATTACATCATCAAATAACAAGAATTTCTCCATAAGAGAAATACATGAGAAAATGTATTTTTTCCTAGTATTTTGGCTTTTAATAATAGTTTTTTGTTATTAGTATTTTTTATTTATGACAAAATAACTATTATTAATAAAAAAAATAAATAAATTAGTGCTAATTACTCCCACCAATGATCAAACACGAACCGTTCTTGAACTGAGACCACTTAAATCGACCACAAACCGTTCTCGAAGCGTGAGAACGAAAAATCTTAAATCGAGCCCAAGAAAAGCTTGAAATGAGCACAGAAGGTTCACATATCAATACCAAACTGGGCATAAAATACGAACTGTGTGCTTGGAAAAACTTTTCTTAAAATAAGCCCATCGGTAACTAGTTAAGAAAAAACGTACTAAACAGACTTTTGTCAACGAATGTTCTTAATTTTGAACCTGTTTCGTTCGTTTTAGAACGGTTTTTTTCTGAGTGTATGTACTTATATATATAGTGATTCACGGTCCAAAAATCACAGAGTAGCTGTGAAAATCAAATTTTTAGGGTCAAGCCGTAAGTGACGTATTGTAGCCGGCAAATTATGCTCTTCTTTGTTGTTGTTGTAACGATAAACACACTTCTCCAAGCCTTAGGGGAATGATATTGATGCTAATGGTCCCTTACCACGTTGATCCTTCTGAGTATTATATTATTTAATAAAATTTGTGTAACTTTTTTTTATTTTCACTTTTATTTTAATTTTGTTTAATTTTCTTAGTGTTTCTGGACAGTTGGCGCAAGGGTGCGCAAATGGCGGACGAGGCGATACATGTGTACACAGATGGTTCCAAAGTAGTGTAAGGAAGGTATACTGTGCTGATCCGGAAATAAGCAGATCGTGCAGGCTGCCGGATTACTGTAGCGTTTTCCAAGCGGAAATATTAGCCGTAACTAAAGCTGTAGAAACCCTGGAAGAGAATAGCTTAAGCTGCAACCGTGTTAACTTTTATATTGACAGTCAAGCAGCAATTAAGGCAATAATCTCGCATAGCACAGCATATAAATGCGTGTTAGAGTGTAAGCAGTATCTGGAGAGAATCGTCCCTGTCCCGAAGCATACATCTATATTGGGTTTCAGGGCATATGGGAATAGATGGGAATGAAAAAGCGGACGAACTAGCTAAAATGGACGCGTCACTTGAAGCTTGCTCCGTAAGCGTCCCAATTAGATTGGGCGAGATTAAGCGAAGGCGAGATGGGGACATAATCGATCAAGCGGGAAAGGCGTGGGTTCAAGCGCGGGGCTGTAAAGTGTCGAAAATTATGTGTAGGTCTTACACCCTTCGACTAACAAAGTTGTTTCTATCATTAAAAAGAAAGGACTGTAGACTCATGACGGGTATTCTGACTGGACACTGCCTTCTGGCGTCACATGCCTTTAAATTAGGCTTGGTCAGTGATAGCAGATGTAGGAAGTGCGGGTTGGAGGAGGAAACGATCGAGCACGTTCTGTGCTCGTGCCCTGCACTTATCAGGCTAAGACTCCAGCTATTAGGAGTGATACAGCTGTCAGATCTAGAAGCAGCAAGTGGCTTAAGTCCTAGGAAGCTTCTAGTATTTGCCAAGAGGACGGAGTTGTTTTATAACATAGGTCCTGGTTTTTGATAGGGGTTTTCAGTTTGGTCGTTAAAACAAACTTCTGGTAACACTACGGACTCAATCAGTCTATGTGAGGTCCTCATGGACCGGCCAGTTCATCCTAACCTAATTTCGTGTTTCTACTTTCTTTCATTTAAATTTTGTTTGTTTTCTTTTGTATTATTTTATTTTGTTGTATTTTATTTTGTTTTAATACATTTTTTTTCTTTTATTTTTTTCTTTTAATTTTATTTTATTTCATTTTTCTATTTGATATTTATTTCAAACTATTTTATTTTCTGTCACATTGTTACACTTTATTTTGTTTTATTTTATTTTATTTTTACTTTACTTAATTTTTACATTGTTTTTCTTTTAAATATTTTTTTTATATTATTATATTTAATTTTATTTCATTTAGTTATGACTTTAGTTTATATAACATTATTTTTTTTAGTTTATTTTATTTTATTTCTATATATTTGACAAAGGATGAAGGAAAATCGTTCCAAAAATCGTCAACCTTGGTCTACAATTTGGTCGATATTTCCCAAACGTATACCGTGGTGTGATGGTAGCGTGCTCCGCCTACCACACCTTATGCCCTGGGTTCACACCCCGGGCAAAGCAACATCAAAATTTTATAAATAAGGTTTTTCAATTAGAAGAAAATGTTTCTAAGCGGCCATAGATCTCTTCGGAGGTTATCGCCCCTTACAATTATTTTTTTTTTTTATATGATATGGAATTAAAAACCACTTATAAGCCATCTACGAAACCCTACGAAACCAAAGCAGTTAAGCTCTCAGCTGAGTAAGTAATGTTCGGTTACACCCGAACTTAGCCTTCCTTACTTGTTTTCTTTTCTTTTTACTTTATTCGTTTTTTTTATTTTTCTTTTTTTTTTTTCTTTTTTATTTTATTTTACCTTACTGCATTTTATATTATTTTATTTTATTTATACAATTTTTCTCCAATTCCACTGCTTTTTTTCTATCTTTTTTCATTTTTTAATTTAACTCCACTAATAGCTCAATTAGCCTTCAATTTCCTTTCATTTTCGTCTATCACACTTGTTTTCATTTCTGATTATTAACCTTAACAAAGTGTTTAAGTTCATAACTAGATTGCCCACTCTTAACATAGCTCGACTCTACCGGCCTTTAGCTTCGTAAACAAAAGAAATAAATAAATATTACAAGACCCAGCTGCATAGATATGGCTGTGATACTGAGGAATTTTGTGTGGCGTATGAACGGGCGACACCAAAATTGAATTACTCACACGCATTTTTTCAACTGGCAGCAAACTGAAAACAACAAACAAACAGGCGAATGCAAATAAATACGGACAAAACGGGCTATGAAACTGGGAAAGAGTATTTTGCCTACCTACGTAAACCAACTAAAGGAGAATTGAGAACATTTTAGCTCGTTTATTTGAAGGATTTATAATGAGAATTCAAGCATAAAAATACGATGAGTTGTATGAGATGATAGGAATAACAGAGAAAAGGTAAAAAACAAATAAACAAAGCGAATAGTATGAATAAAAAAATTAAAAAAAAAAATTTTTTGCAATTATTATTTCTCTCAATTCTTTATTTATTTTTTTATACGCACACATGTACATAGATATCTCTTCGTTGGGCTCCAATTTATTATCTTCTACCAGATGCTCGATTTATTATAAATTTATGCTCTAACACGTTTGCCTCTGCAGCAATCTATGAACGCGAATAGCAAACACTGACAAAACGTAACGAACGTGCGATAAACGCGATACCGACAGACCGCGACCACGTAAGAATGCGCCCACGTCCAAACATCAAACACTCACTACATATTATGCTAAAATAATTCTATACATTTTTGTTGATACATTTTGTTGTCATTAGTAATACACTCACTCACAAAATCACTCTTTCACGCGCAATGGGACTCCACATCATTTGTGCCGGTCAAGCATTTAGGCTCGCGTACGTTTATGGACTGAAGCATGACGCTGTCACAAAATGCAATACAACCCAACCAAAATTTTTATAGCAACACATTTCATACACACATGTCTATTTCAGTGGGTATTACTCCATTGCATATTAACTAAACAAACTGAAAAAATAAATAAAGAAGACCGAGTTTAGCTGAAACCGAATATTATATACCCAAGTGTGGGCTTACTTAAATAGTATAACACACAATAGATTTTAAGTCGCCTAAATTGAATCTGTGGTGGTGTGGTAAGAATAAAATTATTGTGGTAGTAATGGTTTAGTCGTTGATTATCGGGGATACTCTATAAGTTGAAATGCCTAAGACTCTATATCACAGCAGCGTGGCCGTGAGGACCGACAACAAAAAGATTGTAAATTGTGCATCTTTGATATTAGTTCCAGAGCTGAGATCAAAAACAAAAAAATGTTCGTAAAACTTCATAATTTGAGATGGTATCAATCGAAGGCACGATGAAATCCATACGGACTTGCCAACATTGTACCGCCTAATAAACAAGATTAGGACCAGGATGGCGTCTCCGACCAGATATACCAACATAGCCGAGAACACAGTAAACACAACTTGCACTGCCTAATAAAGAACCTTAACCGTTTATCACATCAGAGTTATACTTATCGGCAAAAAGCTTGAAGTATAACAAGGCTTCAGATTCAGAAGGAATCCAGAAATCAAAGATATTGCAAAAAAGTAACTGTAGAAGGAGAACTGATAGTAGGTGGGACATCTTCAGACCATTAATAATAACTCCTGGTAGCATTGGAAAGATAATATCAAATTTAGACGAGTTACAACAGCGCGGATGGATAGATATACTGACCGCCTTAGGCCAACGATAAAAAGTACGACGATTGCACCCCAGGGTTCAAGGAGTTGATAAACGCAATATAAAGCTTTATAACTTCATAGCTTCAGCAATCCCATTGTCAACCTCACCTACCCGAGGGCAGCAGCTAGACCGCTATATGATAGCGGGCGAGACCAGTTGAGGTGCGGGGCAACCAAAATAGCGATAACGTGCTGAAGCTTTTACCAGTAGCGGAACCTGGGGGATGAGAGTCGCGGCTATAACGGAGAGGCTAAGGAGATTGATATTCAACCTTGCTGCTATGGCTCATTTTCTAGGGGGTGTGGTCGGCAGATACTTTGGTCGGCAAGGTTATATTCCTTAACGAGAGCTGCAAAGAAGCGGATTAGTGCTGGCTGGGTACTCCGTTACTAGTCTTATGGAAGTGCCAACTGAAAAATGAGCAACGCCAGCCGGGATTTCGTAGAGCGATCTGAAGGTTCAGGTGAAGTACACCATAAAGGCACAACGGTAGCTTTCAGTACACAACTCCACAACTCATTCATCGTACCATGCAACAAAAGTGCAGTTTTTATACCTCCCTCATGCCGACCGACCTACGGCAGAAGCCTGAACTTATGGAAGGGTGAATCAGTTACTCTGGTAGACCCTTTCTTAGTTAGCTGGACGAAGTCATCTACTTCCACCTTCGACCACTAAGTGCCGACCGGCACACCAGTGATAAAAGCTTCAACAAAGCAGCTACTTGGAGAATAGCCTAAGAGTACTTACCTTCCCATTTCCAAGCCGACAGTGTGGATCGTAGCTCCCCAATTACTGTCGACCCTATTAGATATTAGGTATAGTATTTTCTGAGTCGCACTGCAGCTTTCTTTTTGTCGGATCTACTGTCTATTTTAGAGCTCAGGTATACCTTTCTGACGTCATAATTCTTAAAAGTTTCCTTATCATGTCGTAGAAAATTCCATTCTGATCAACTGTATGGTTGTCTTCTTTCTTGAGTTCCGTTGTGAGCCGGAATCCGTATGAGAGTAAATGAGTTACACTTGGCAACATAATTTAGCCGATACTTATACATCCAAGCAGTATAAATGTAGGTTATGGGCCAGCCTCTGTCTCGAGAACATAGTAAATGGCCTTAGAAATTGCCAAGATTATGAATTGGAAAAATTGCCAATAGAAGAAAGCCAAAATCAGTTAGGAAGCCGCTATTTTTTCCCATTATTAGTATTCAACGCTTCTTTCCCTCTTCCCGCGTAGAGTCTATAGGATTTTGTTAACTGACGACAACCAATACGTAGATCAATTGGTCCCTGCGGCAACGATCCAGAAGGTATTCCTGTCAAAACTGGTCTTAATTAGAGGTATTTAGGCAACGTATTTTAATTCATACACTTACGCAACTGGGTATATTTATAAATTAACGTCTGTATATATTAGCCTCCAATGCTTAACTTAAGCAAATTCGCGCAAAAGATGCAAAAAAGCAATAACACAAAAACATAAGATTGAACAAAAATTCTCATTAATTTCAGACCCCCACAGCGCCCGATTATAAACCAACATACGAACTTTAGGCATATAAACAAAATTTGTAAGGTTGTGTGCGTATGATGTTTGTATGGTTGTTGTAACTTAGCTTCTTTGAGGCAGTCAGTTGATTACCGCTTTCGATCGTTGATATCTAGTACTTGAAGCTTGTATGGGTTAAGTAATTATGAGAGTATATATGCGCTTGTGTTTGTGTAGTCAAAGCAAGCAACCAATCGATTATGAGTTGAGATCTCTAATTGCTACTCATAAGCTGTGTTATGTCAGAGGAGGTACTTTTATGAAGCTAATGGGATGATAATGGGAAAACAAAGCTTATACACATTTATGTTTTGCATCACCGTGACATTGACCCGGATATATAGTAAAAGTGGTTATCAAAATTGATAAAAGTATGGGTTGCTTGAAGAATAGAATATACATATGTAGGTGCTAAGAGACCGAAACTGTCTAGACTTTAGACAAGCGCGGCAAATTTTTTCTCTTCGCACCTAATAAGCGGATAATTTGCGGCAAAATACCGACCTTATAATTTTTTGATTTAATTTGGAACAAGACAGCAAACTTGACGAAGCAGTACCAATCGATATGCTTTCTAAGTATACGAAGGAGGTACATCACAATCTATTTAGCATATTTG
Source organism: Eurosta solidaginis (assembly GCF_040869045.1). NCBI lineage: Eukaryota > Metazoa > Arthropoda > Insecta > Diptera > Tephritidae > Eurosta > Eurosta solidaginis. The sequence continues at coordinate 199,957,007 of NC_090323.1, read as the reverse complement.
TGTTTTGCTAACTTCCTTAATCTAACAATTTTATTTCGTTCATGAAGTAGACGAGTTTGGAGTGAGATTCAAGGGGTTGATAAGCGCAATACAAGCTTTTTAGCTTCAGATCTTCCGCAACCCAATTGTCAACCTCACTTTCGCGGGGAGATCCTGTTACAAATATGAATGTATCATACACATATTTAGCAGGCGATACTATGACGAACCCAAATTCTTCAAGGAACTAGGGAATGGCGGGAGGGGAGGGACGGCGCTGGTTGCCGAAACGTACCGGATATATGTATTTCCAGCAAAGGACCATCAGTATTGATAACACTTCCTAAAAAAATCGGGAAGTGTCTTTATCGTTAATAGAACAACTCAACTCCAGTGTGGAGTGTCCAACTTGCATTAGCCATAACCCAGTAATTATAGATTTGAAAAATGTCTCCAGGAAGCTATAGAATTTTGTGAGAGAGCGACGTTGGTTTAGATTGAACTGGCCCGTCTGGCCAGGTCTGGGGACCTCACATAGACTGAATGAGTCCCTAGTATTACTAGAAGTTTGTTCAATGACCAAACTGAAAACCCTATCAAAACCAGGACCGATGTAATAAAATAACTCTGTCCCTTTGCCAAGTATAAGAAGCTTTCTAGGACCAATGCCACTTGCTGCTTCTAGATTTAACCGCTGTATCACTCGTGTGCTCGATCGTTTCCTTCTCCAACCCGCACTTCCACTATAACTGACTAGGCCTTATGTAAAAGCACATGACGCCAGAAGGCAGTGTCCATCCAGAATACCTGTCATGAGTCTATAGTCCTCTCTCTTTAATGGCAAAAGAAACCTTGTTAATCTAATCCCAAAGCCTTCGGGGAGTGTCCTTATTGTTAATAAAACAACAACAACAACGGTTCCAGCTCCGAGCGATGCGACCTGTTTAGCTAGCTCATCCACTTCGTCATCTCGACATATACCCATATGCCAAACACTACATTGATACGGCATATTTTAGACTTTGTTTATTTCTGAATCAGCACAGTATACCGCAGACTTTACTCGCGTATATCGCCCCCCTCTGTCGTTTGGGCTGTCATGCGCCAACCACCCACCTCTAGTGTGGCTCCAAGAGCCTCTTCGCAGCGCAGGTACGAAATTAAGTAGTTGTGTTATTTCTAGGTCTCCCGCTATGCTAAGCCTACAAACCTCCTTTAATTTTGTTGAGGTAAGCTTGTCTTTGAGTGGCCGTCCGCCAATCATATATCCAATGAGAGAGTACTCTATTATATGCATAAAGTTCTGTCCAAGCCTTCTTCACTCTCTCCTCTACGTTGTGCTTCCACGACAACTTAGAATTGGCTAGAATAATTCCTCGATATATGGTACACAGTTTCTCCTATAGGTAGTAAACAAGACCATATCCGTTTTTTACTCAACCCGACATTAGATGCCCAGGTATGTATATCCCGAATCGTCCGATCTTTTTCGCTTATAAAAACTGCAACTGCAACTACGTGCGGCGCTACTTTGTTGGGTCCCACATCAAACCGCCCGCTCAGTTGGTTGATGACCAGCATCCACAGCAGAGGTGACGATAGCCCGCTCAGCATCGTCCCCCTGTCCTCCGATTTTGTTATAGTTTTGTGCACCTTCAGTAGCATGCTGGGTCAAACAACTAAATCAGTTGACTGTTACGTCATTGGAATTTTACGCAGAGGTGGTAGGCAAAAACAAAAACCAAAATAATTTTTTAAACTTTAAAATTTGAGAAAATAGAAACAACAAAAATATAAACGCACAACAGAGAATAGAGCAAATCTAGAAAGAGAGGCATATAAAGTGCAAATATTCAAACAACTACAACAAGCATATATTTATGGCAATGCGTTGTTTAAGCAATATTTATATTTAAATTTTTTTATACAAATTTTTTTATTTTTATTAAATTTTAAAAAAATTCTGTTTTCTTTTTTAATTTTTAATTTCGCCCCACATTGGTGCTCGCTGAGTAAATCCAATATAGAATTCTGAAACACATTATACGCGAGTCCTAACACACACACTTTATAAAAGGCGAACAAGTAGAAGCAGAAATGAAAATTGGTCAGCCGATATGTGCATTGATGTGGAAGCGTCACATAAATTATTTACATACTTTCGGATGAATCACCACGATAACATAGTTAGGGTTAGGTTAGAAAAGGCTAAATTTAGAAAAAAAGAAGCTAAAAAAAGGCCAGAAATTTTTTGGTTAATTCATTAAATTTTTTTTATATAAAAACTTATAAACATAACTTAAGCATAACTTCCTGTTTCAAAACATATCAGGCACATTTTCTTTGACTAGCAAATGGAATTACTTTAAATGATTGCATGTGTGTATATACATAAAAAAAATATTACAAACTAATTATTTATATAAAATATTCCCCGTCTGAAGAATCAGAAGAGCTTATGTCTGGGTATAAAGTTTGGCTATTTACAATAGATATGAGATCATAGGTAATTTCAAAGTCATTACAACATTTAGAAAAGCGTTTTAACGAGCATCTAATATTAAGCAGCGCATTAACCATTTTAATTTTTAGTTTGTTCCTTAATTTAGTTTTCAGAATTTTCATGCCACTAAAAACTAAATACTAGCTAAATACTAAAAAACTAAATATGAATTCGACAAGTTCTAAAAAAGGAGGTCCGTTTAATGCATTTTTATGTTCTCGGACTTCCGACCAAAATTCCATGGTAGAGTGTACATTTTTCCATTGTATAGTTATAAGTTTTCGCCACTGCAGCTCTATTAATGCTATTTGACTTGAAGAATAACTATACTTCTCTTTTTAAAAGTAAGAAAATACATCTGGCTTTGAAATTTTCAACGAGTTTTCAGCAGAAAAAGAATTAATCTTTTGTAGAGAACTCATATTATTAGGTATTAGGTGTTCACAGGAACTATTGAAATTATTTTATTTTAGAAATTTTTACAAATATATTCGGAGTAAAAAAGGCTAGAAAAAAGTCACGAAGCTAAACACAAAATTTCGAGGCTAAAGGAAGAAAAAGGCTAAATCTAGCTTCGAAAAGCCTAACCTGGCAACACTGGTTCTGATATGCTTTTGATTGTAGTCAGGCAGTGAGTAATAGGAAAGGCAAAGATGAAACAAAAAAGCGAGAGCGTGCGCACACCAAATACTCTCAAGCTTTCGGAAGTCGTATTGAATTATATTCACCGACGAGTGTGGCAATCTCAACATAAATTCCACACTTTGAGCACGTCAAAGCCGCTATTGTTATTCACCACGAAGCAACAAAGCAAATAGTATGTGATAAAATTCGACTTTGATACTCTTTTGAACTGCTTGAAGAGTGATTATAACTAGAAGTTCATTAGATAATATCGTAGCATTAAAACGCTTAAAACGAAACTGATAGGCTAAGCTGAATTAATTAAATAATCGCAAGAAATCTTCGACAAGCTACAATTGGACTAGGGCCGGAATCTGAACTTTATCAAAACTTGGGCTTAAGCAGAGGAGCTTTCAAAAATAAAAAGGCTTGAATACCAATTACGAGTGCAGTTAACTAGAGTCGATCAGGGATTGGAGTTAAATCAGAACAGAGGTAACTTTAACAGGAACAAATAACTTCTAGATCTTCGATGACTCCTTCTCGGTAAAAGCCGATGCCGACAAGCTATTTTGTTATTATCGGCAGCGAGTTATTATCGCCGAGTCATCGGGTTGTGTTCGTCGAGTCATCTGCTTCTTGTCGGCTTATTATCGCCGTGTTATAGATGGGTAATCGATTTTATTCTGAACTTTTTTCGACATTTGTTTCTCAACAAACAAGTAAGTCGTCGATAACACAACGACAAAAACTTTTTTCCACCCTAATAAGAATTAGATAACTTTTTGATAGTCGAGATATCGACCAAAATGTGGACCAGGGTGACCCAGAACATCTACTGTCGGGTACCGCTAATTGATTTATATATGTCATACCACGAACAGTATTCCTGCCAAGATTCCAAGGGCTTTTGATTTCGCCCTGCAGAACTTTTTCACCCACTGTCACACCCATTTTACAAAGTTTTGCAAAGTTTTTTCTAAAGTTATATTTTGCGTCACTAAACCAATCCAATTACCATGTTTCATCTCTTTTTTCATATTTGGTACAGAATTATGGCATTTTTTTCATTTTTCGTAATTTTCGATATCGGAAAAGTGGGCGTGGTCATAGTCGGATTTCAGCCATATTTTATACCAAGATAAAGTGGCTTCAGATAAGTATGTGAACAAAGTTTAGTTAAGATATATCGATTTTTGCTCAAGTTATCGTGTTAACGGCCGAGCGGAAGGACAGACGGTCGACTGTGTATAAAACCTGCGCGCGGCTTCAACCGATTTCGCCCATTTTCACAGAAAACAGTTACCGTCATAGAATCTATGTCCCTACCAAATTTCACAAGGATTGGTAAATTTGTGTTCGACTTATGGCATTAAAAGTATTCTTGAAAATGTCTTTGATTTTTGTATTTAGTTGCACCATATCATTACTGGAGTCGAATGTTGACATAATTTACTTTTATACTGTAAAGATATTAAATTTTTGTTAAAATTTGACTTAAAGACATTTTTTTTTAAGTGGGCGTGTTCGTCATCCGATTTCGCTAATTTTAAAAAGCGCACACATACTAATAGGAGTAACGTGCCTACCAAATTTCATCATGATATCTTCAACGACTGCGTATACATATATACTCGAGTGAAGATTCTTCTAATGATCCTGGTCAAATATTTAATTTTTCAAATATGACTGAGGCTGAAACAATACAAGCTATTCTTTCAATAAAATCGAACGCTACGGGAGAGGATAAGATCAGTTTAAAATTCATTAAATTAATTTTACCTTATATTATTGCGCCTTTTACACATATTCTAAACTTTTCACTAACTTCCTTCAATTTTCCTGATGCTTGGAAAGTAGCTAATATTGTACCTGTTCCGAAAAAAGTGAATGCCTCCCAACCATCTGATTTTCGACCTATCAGTATTCTTTCGTGTCTACCAAAGATTTTTGAAAAACTTTTATTGAGCCAAATTATGAACTATCTGACAAAAAAAATCTGCTTTCACAAAACCAATCAGGTTATCGTAGGGGTCATAGCTGTTCAACGGCTATGCTTAAGGTAATGGAAGATATACGGCCTTCCTTTGATAACGGCGGCCTGACAATTCTTGCACTGTTGGATTTCTCCAAGGCTTTTGACACAGTCTGCCACAAAATTCTTATTCATAAGCTTCAAATATACTTTGGTTTCAGTTGGGATGCTGAAAGGCTCATAAATAGCTACTTGACAAACAGGCATCAGAGGGTAGTGTGTAGAGATGGTAAATCCAGCTCATTGCCGATGAAATCTGGTGTACCTCAGAGCTCTATTCTTGGTCCAATTTTATTTAGCTTGTATATAAATGACATAGAGAAATGTTGTCGAAATGTATCTATGCATCTTTATGCTGATGATGCGCAAGTATACCTCTCGGCACCTCTGGGGTTAGTGGAGGATCTTGTTTGTCGAATAAATGAAGACCTAAAAGCTATAAATCAATGGTCTAACAATAATAAGCTCTGTCTTAATGCATCTAAAACACAGGCGATTGCCATTTCTCATTATTCTTATAATTTGGATGACGTTTCTCCAATAATACTTACTGGGAATGTTGTGAAATTTGAGAAGACTGTTAAAACGCTTGGATTCATACTAAATAAGCATCTTACTTGCGCTGATCATGTGAATTCATCAATTAGCAGGTTATAATATATGTTAAGGCATTTATGGAAAACGGCCAATTTTATTAGTGAAGATACCAACCTTAAACTTGTTAAAACTCTATTACTGCCAATAATATCGTACCATGGCCTGATATGTGGTTGCCTTGATAAAGGTTCCATGAGGAAATATCAACTTATAATTAATAATTGCGCCAGATATATTTTTCTTAAAAGGAAATACGATCATATTTCCAGCTTCTCAAGAACGATTCTTGAATGTAGTTTACCTTCGTTCTTTGATCGCCGTCTACTATTTTTTATACATAAAATTATTTACTCGCGTTCCCCAGAATGTCTATTTTCGAAGCTGTCGTTTGCGCGGTCAACTCGTACTTGCAGCCTTATTATACCGCATTTTAAGTACTCGGTGACATCCAGAATGTTTTTCGTTAGAGCTGTGCAATTGTGGAATGCGTTGCCTAATAAAGTAAAGTCAGAACTAAATCCTAGCGATTCAAGTTAGCTGTACACCATATCCTTTGTTAATGAACTTATGAAAAATATCTATGCTTTTGTCTTACTTCATCTCACTTTTTGAATTGATCTCACTTTTTGAATCTCGCTCTGTCAGTAACTAATATTAAATATATAAATAAGTAATAAATTTGTACTGGTATTAAGTAAACATTTCAAATATGACACTGTAAAAGACCATGTCTTATATGTGCATTAAATAAATAAATGAATAAAATGAATGACTGCCAAATTACAGCTTGCAAAACTTTTAAATTACCTTCTTTTAAAAGTCGGCGGTGCCACGCCCCTTGTCCAAAATTTTTCTAATTTTCTATTTTGCGTCATAAGGTCAAACTACCTACCAAGTTTCATCGCTTTATCCGTCTTTGGTAATGAATTATCGCACTTTTCCGGTTTTTCGAAATTTTAAATAGCGATCTGAGGTGAGCGCCCAGGAACCAAATTTCATCAAGACACCTCAAAATTTACTCAAATTATCGTGTTTACAGACGGACGGACAGACGGACGGACATGGCTAAATGAATTTCTTTTTTCACCCAGATCATTTTGATATATAGCAGTCTATATCTATCTCGATTAGTTTATGCCGTTACGGATTACCGTTATGCGAACAAAGTTAATATACTCTGTGAAGTCTGCTCAGCTGAGTATAACAAAAGAATTCCTGGCGTTGGACTTTGGCTTCACTGTGGAGTTGACTTTTGGGGTAGTTGAGAACAAAGCAACTGAATAGAGCTATGCAGTCTCTTCTCCGCTGAAGTTGACAATAAAGCATTCTCCTCGGCGCATTCCGATCTCTTAGAAAGTTGGCAATAAAGGTCGTTCTCGGCGGCTCTGTCGTCAAAGTTCTGAACGGCCTCTTTACCTGTTCTAAGCTATGCATGAATTTTTATTTTATATTAATCATTTATTTATTTATGCTTAGAACGGTTTTGGAACTTCTGGTGGAGTTGCAATTGGACGCCAGTATTCCTAAAATGGAAGAGGGTTTAGATGTACCTTGTATCGTATCGAGGTGAGACCTTGTGGTTGCACACCTGATTACAAGCTAATTTGGTACCAACGATCGGCACTGAATTGTTTGGCAGGCAGCATGGAAACTGACTGACCACACAATTAGATCCGCGATATGTTTTTGACACCGTGAGGTTGAGCCATATGATGGCAGGTACTCACGTTAGGCTTATATCACTCCCTTCAGAGGTATATCATGTCAAGCTGTTATTATATTGAGCTAAAATAAGTTTCTATGTCGTACTTGTGTTTGTCGTTTACAGCTGCCAGCTGGTATTTGAAATCGCAGTGAAGCAACCCTGATATGAAGTGAGCGTATATCGGTTACGAAATGCTTCAATTCAGGTATGTGTTAGTAAAAGTGAGGTTGTTTTTACTACTGGGTTGCTATTTCCATTGAGGTAAACTAACAGCGAAATGTGTTATCGTACACAGACTTTACTTGTGTTTATTTATGACGATGATATTTAGATATTATAGCGTAAGACTAACCACAACCACACTTATACTACGCCCTCAGCCACTTACATATATGTGGATTTTGGAGTTAAACATTCAAATTGCAATGTAATTCCCATATTATTTGTTAACTTAGAAAGTATTTCTATTGGTTCAGAAAGTACTCTTATCGGCACCAACAATTGTAAGCAGAGGAAATGGGAAACCCCCAATGAGTTGAGCAGGCTAAGCGAAGAAAGACTGGAGCTCCCGTGGTAATGAGTTTTTATTTGTTAAGAGCCGTCACTTGATACTTTGGTAAATTACTGGATGTTTCCTCATGGTAGTTCCTGTTTTTTTTTGTCAGATACGTTTATAAAAATTCATGCTTTTTACATTTTCGTAGTGTAATTGTGTTTATTGAATGATGGCATTAAATTAATTAATTACTTTTCTTTCCAAAACTCACAACAACGCAAAGTGAGTCAGTGCATAAAGTTGCAAAAACTTCCTTGAGAAAACAATCGATATGAATTGGTTGCTTTGTTGTTACCAAAATATCGAGTGACGGCTCTTAACAAATAAAAACTTTCAAAATACATGTTTCCTAAAACAAATTGATAATTTTTTTTCCTATATCGATAACTTTTCGATGAAACTCCGATAAGTAATTGGCACAACCGATTTTCTCGTGGATTCTTATTTATGGACAAAATTACGTCAGAATCCAAAATTTAAGCTTTTTCTACCGAGCGGTTTTTGAGAAAATTTGATTTAAATTTTGAAAATAGCAAAAAATCAGTACTAACTTTTTTGATCTTTTTTGATTTGTGGTCCGATTTGGCTCATATTTGGAACACATAATACATACAAGAATAGAAAACGGCCTGCGAAAAAAATTGCCGCTAGGTGGCGCAAAGATCCAGATATTCAAAATTTTCTATACGATTTTTGTGAATATATCGATCCTTGCGCCACCTAGCGGCGATTTTTTTCATAGGTCGATTTCTATTCTTGTATGTATTATGTGTTCCAAATATGAGCCATATCGGACCACAAATCAAAAAATATCAAAAAAGTTGGTGCTGATTATACTCAGTTGAGCAGAGCTCACAGAGTATATTAACTTTGATTGGATAACGGTTGGTTGTACAGGTATAAAGGAATCGAGATAGATATAGACTTCCATATATCAAAATCATCAGTATCGAAAAAAAAATTCGAATGAGCCATGTCCGTCCGTCCATCCGTCTGTCCGTTAACAGGATAACTTGAGTAAATTTTGAGGTATCTTGATGAAATTTGGTATGTTGGTTCCTGGTCACTCATCTCAGATCGCTATTTAAAATGAACGATATCGGACAATAACCACGCCCACTTTTTCGATATCGAAAATTTCGAAAAATCGAAAAAGTGCGATATTCATTACCAAATACGGATTAAGCGATTAAACTTGGTAGGTGAGTTGGACCTATTACGCAGAATAGAAAACTAGTAAAATTTTGGACAATGGGCGTGGCACCGCCCACTTTTAAAAGAAGGTAATTTAGAAGTTTTGCAAGCTGTAATTTGGCAGTCGTTGAAGATATCATGATGAAATTTGGCAGGAACGTTACTCTTATTACTATATGTCTGCTTAATAAAAATTAGCAAAATCGAAGAACGACCACGCCCACTTTTTAAAAAAAAAGATTTTTTAATTCAAATTTTAAAAGAAAAGTTAATATCTTTACAGTATATAAGTAAATTATGTCAACATTAAACTCCAGTAATGATATGTTGCAACAAAATACAAAAATAAAAGAAGATTTCAAAATGGGCCTGGCCCCGCCCTTTTTCATTTAATTTGTCTAGGATAAATTTAATGCCATAAGTCGAACAAAAATTTACCAATCCTTGTGAAATTTGGTAGAGGCTTAGATTCTAGGACGATAACTGTTTTCTGCGAAATCGGTTGAAGCCACGCCCAGTTTTTATACACAGTCGACCGTCTGTCCTTCCGCTCGGCCGTTAATACGATAACTTGAGCAAAAATCGATATATCTTTACTAAACTCTGTTCACGTACTTATCTGAACTCACTTTGTATTGGTGTAAAAAATGGCCGCAATCCGATTATGACCATGCCCACTTTTTCGATATCGAAAATTACGAAAAATGAAAAAATGCCATAATTATATACCAAATACGAAAAAAGGGACGAAACAAGGTAATTGTATTGGTCTATTGACGTAAAATATAACTTTAGAAAAAAACTTGGTAAAATGGGTGTGACACCTACCATATTAAGTAGAAGAAAATGACAAAGTTTTGCAGGGCGAAATCAAAAGCCCTTGGAATCTTAGAAGGAATACTGTTCGTGGCATTACATATATAAATAAATTAGCGGTACCCGACAGATGATGTTCTGGATCACCCTGGTCCACATTTTGGTTGATATCTCGAAAACGCCTTCACATATACAACTAAGGGCCACTCCCTTTTAAAACCCTCATTAATACCTTTAATTTGATACCCATATCGTACAAACACATTCTAGAGTCACCCCTGGTCCACCTTTATGACGATATCTTGAAAAGGTGTCCACCTATATAACTAAGGCCAACGCCCTTTTAAAACACTCATTAACACCTTTCATTTGATACCCATATCGTACAAACAAATTCTAGAGTCACCCATGGTCCACCTTTATGGCGATATCTCGAAAAGGCGTCCACCTATAGAACTAAGGCCCACGCCCTTTTAAAATACTCATTAACACCTTTCATTTGATACCCATATTGTACAAACGCATTCTAGAGTCACCCCTGGTCCACGTTTATGGCGATATCCCGAAAAGGCGTCCACCCATAGAACTAAGGCCCACTCCCTTTTAAAACACTTATTAACACCTTTCGTTTGATACCCATATTGTACAAACGCATTCTAGAGTCAACCCTGGTCCACTTTTATAACGATATTCCGAAAAGGCGTCCACCTATAGAACTAAGGCCCACTCCCTTTTAAAATACTCATTAAAACACTTCATTTGATACCCATATAGTACAAACAAATTCTAGAGTCACCCCTGGTCCACCTTTATGGCGACATCTCGAAAAGGCGTCCACATATAGAACTAAGGGCCACGCCCTCTTAAAATACTCATTAATACCTTTCATTTGATACTCATATCGTACAAACAAATTCTAGAGTCACCCCTGGTCCACCTTTATGGCGACATCTCGAAAAGGCGTCCACCTATAAAACTTAGGCCCACTCCCTTTTAAAATTATCATTAACACATTTCATTTGATACCCATATCGTACAAACAAAATTTTGGATTCTCACTTAATTTGGTCCATAAAATAAGAATCCACGAGAAAATCGGTTGTGCTTTGACCCTTCAATTAAACTTACTTCAGGCACACCGTGACTTATCACTTACAAACCAATAAAAACATACATCCATTTTTTTTTTTTTTTACAAAAATATATTTCTTCTTTTGTAAACATTGGGCGCTACTTAGTAATGCACATATTAGTAATTCATTTTACCAACACTAAAAATTATAATGTCCTTGCAGTCCAGCGCTGTAATCGTTCTGATTCCTATCAATGTTACGTTGACCCTGTGCATAAGCATCCAAATTATAGCGACCATCATTACTTCTCAGTAAATTATGATTGTATTGTACACTCGCCTCACGTCCTCTTTCAGGTGTTTGTTCATATTTCAATACAACTCTGCCTCTTTCATTTTCTTGATCTTGTGGAGAGCGGGCGTGGCGTATTAATACTAAGCCAGGATTTTCATTCAATATTTCATCATGATCAACCAAATATGCAGTTTCCTCCCACTCTTGTTCACCTGGAAATGGATATGCATTTATGAGGGCGCTGAAACCACAAAAGATTGCAAAATAGAGCGAAATGCACTTGCTGTTGAACATTTTCATTTAGTTATTTCTTTAAATTATATTTTAATTGATTTCTTGATGAGCTGAAAGCAAGATCTTGTAGACGACTGTGCTGATTATTTCATAATACGGATATTTATAGCGACGCGTTTAAACTCTGTTTTGAGATTAAATTCACCAAACGGGAATCACAACGCGTTGCAGCTTATGACGAACTATTGATTTATTGACTCATCTTTGGGTTGTTGCAGTTTGTGATTATATTCCTGTGAATTACCTTTCTTTTGTGCAATATGATGAGTGAATAAAACAACAAAGCTAAAGGGGAATTACATATTTATAATTTTGAAGTTTAAAAGCTTAATTAAGCCTGTAGAAGTGTGAGGCACAAGATATTCAGGAACTAGACTACGACGGCGTACTCGACCTGCGATAAGTGTTTTCAGCCTTTCTAGATTTTACATATAACGGCTGAAACGATTTTTCTTGGTAAAGCATTTTTGCTCAAGCCACAGAAAATTCTTCATTATGAAAGTTTGTTATGCTTAGCGAAGACGATTTTAGCCATTTTGTAACAATTCCCCTTTTTGCATTAACTGATGGCGATGGGCATTACCAAGGTAGCTCCAGTCTTTCTTCGCTTATCCTTCTCAGCTCATTGGAGGTTTCCCCTTTCCTCTGCTTACAATTGCTGGTGCCGATATGAGTACTTTCTGACTTAACAAATAATATGATATGATTGAAAGCGTAGTATAAGTATGGCTATGGTTAGTCTCAGGATATTTTATCTAAATATCATCCTCAATAATAAATAAACACAAGTAAAGTCTGTGTGCGGTAACACATTTCGCTGCTAGTTTACCTAAATGGAAAAACCAACACAGTACTAAAACCAACCTCACTGTTACTACCACATACCTGAATAGAACCATTTCGCATCCGACATATGTACGTTCACTACATATCAGAGTTGCTTCAGGAAGACTTCAAATACCAGCCGGTAGTTATAAACCATTAATACAAGAACGACATATAAAATTATTTTAGCTCAATATAATAATAGCTTGACGTGATATACCTCTGAAGGGATTGATATATTATAAGCTTAACGTGAGTACCTGCCATCGTATGACTCAACAAGCCAAAGATAAGCCAATATCAATTGTTTGTCATAAGTAGCAACGCGTTGTGATTCCCGTTTGGTGAATTTGAGCTCAAAACAGAGTTTAAACGCGTCGCTATAAATATCCGCATTATCAAAGAATCAGCACAGTCATCTACAAGATTTTGCTTTCAGCGCATCAAGAAATCAATTAAAATATAATTTAAAGAAATAACTAAATCAAAATGTTCAACAGCAAGTGCATTTCGCTCTATATTGCAATCTTTTGTGGCTTCAGCGCCCTCATAAATGCATATCCATTTCCAGAAGAAGAGTACGTGAGGGAGGAAACAGCTTATTTGGTTGATCACGATGAAATGTTGGATGGAAACCCTGGCTTAGTATTAATCCGCCACGCTCGCTCTCCACAAGATCAAGAAAATGGAAGAGGCAAAGTTGTATTGAAATATGAACAAACACCTGAAAGAGGACGTGAGGCGAGTGTACAATACAATCATAATTTACTGAGAAGTAACGATGGCCGCTATAATTTAGATGCTTATGCACAAGGTCAACGTAACATTGATAGGAATCAGAACGATTACAGCGCTGGACTGCAAGGACATTATAATTTTTAGTGTTGGTACAAATGTGCATTATAAGTAGCGCCTAATGTTTACAAAAGAAGAAATATATTTTTGTAAAAAAAAAATAAATGTAACGTTTGTTTTTATTGATTTGTAAGAGATAAGTGTTTGTGTAAATTTTTTGTCTTTATGGCCGAGTTTGTTTTTACACTCAGCTAAGCAGAGCTCACAGAGTATAGTAATTTTGTTCGCATAACGGTACCCTGTAACGGCATAAACTAATCGAGATAGATATAGACTTCTATATATCAAAATGATCTGGGCGAAAAAAGAAATTCATTTAGCCATGTCAGTCCGTCCGTAAACACGATAACTTGAGTAAGTTTTGAGGTATCTTGATGAAATTTGGTATGTACGTTCCTGGGCACTCATCTCAGATCGCTATTTAAAATGAATGAAATCGGACTATACCCACGCTCACTTTTTCGATATCGAAAATTTCGAAAAACAGAAAAACTGCGATAATTCATTACTAACGACGGATAAAGCGATGAAACTTGGTAGGTGGGTTGACCTTATGACGCAGAATAGAAAATTAGTAAGATTTTGGACAATGGGCGTCGCACCGCCCACTTTTAAAAGAAGTTTATTTAAAAGTTTTGCAAACTGTAATTTGGCAGTCGTTGAAGATATGATGATGCAATTTGGCAGGAACGTTACTCCTATTACTATATGTGTCCTAAATAAAAATTAGCAAAATCGGATGACAAACACGCCCAACTTTAAAAAACGATTTTTAAGTCAAATTTTAACAAAAAATTTTATATCTTTACAGTATATAAGGAAATTATGTCAACAATCAACTCCAGTAATGATATGGTTCAAGTTCAACACAATACAAATATAAAAGAAAATTACAAAATGGGCGTGGCTTCGCCCTTTTTCATATAATTTTTCTAGAATACTTTTAATGCCTTAAGACGAGGGGCATAGCTTCTATGACGATAAGTTTTCTGTGAAACTGGGCGAAATCGATTTGAAGCCACGCCCAGTTTTTATACACAGTCGACCGTCTGTCCTTCCGATCGGCCGTTAACACGACAACTTGAGCAAAAACCGATATATCTTTATTAAACTTTGTTCACGTACTTATATGAACTCAGTTTATCTTGGTATTGAAAATTGGCGAAATTCAAAAATGACCACGCCCACTTTTTCGATATGGAAGTTTTCGAAAAATTAAAAAAAGTGCCATAATTCTATACCAAATACGAAAAAAGGGATGAAACATGGTGATTGGATTGGTTTTTTGATTCAAAATAAAACTTTAGAGAAAACTTTGTAAAATGGGTGTGTCACCTACCATGTTAAGTAGAATAAAATGAAAAAGTTCTGCAGGGCGAAATCAAAAGCCCTTGGAATCATGGCAGGAATACTGTTCGTGGTATTACATATATAAATAAATTAGCGGTACCCGACAGATGATGTTCTGGGTTACCCTGATCGACAGTTTGGTCGATATCTCGAAAACGCCTTCACATATACAACTAAAGGACACTACCTTTTAAAACCCTCATTAACACCTTCCATTTGATACTCACATCGTACAAACACATTCTAGAGTCACCCCTGGTCCACCTTTATGACAATGTTTCTAAAAGGCGCCCACCTATAGAACTAAGGCCCACTCCCTTTTAAAACACTCTATAATACTTTTCATTTGATACCCATGTCATACAAACACATTCCAGGGTAACCCTAGGTTCATTTTCCTACATGGTGATTTTCCCTTATTTTATCTCCAAAGCTCTCACCTGAGAATGTAATGTTCGGTTACACCCGAACTTACCCTTCCTTACTTATTTGATATGTAAACATCTTTGCTTACGGTATGGGGAAATCCTTAGTGTAAGCATAAGGTGCAAGTGTAAGCGCATTTTATGTTTGTAGTATGCTATATGGGGGATATACATATGTAGAATGTAAATACAGGCGCAGTATGGGGTATTGGTATACTGTTTGGAGAAATAAAGAATGAGAGCGTAATACTGTTTTCACACAGAAACTTAATGATCTCATTTCACCTGCTAATGAAATCGTAAATTTTTAGCTTTCACACAGAAGTAACTGCTCGATTAGTATGAAGGGTGAAACAGACAATCATGGCGGAACGATACAAGGTGGGAGCGTGGTGACATACCTACAAACAAACAAAATTCCATGTACTTGTAAATTCGATGGACAAATGTCAAAATCGTACTGCCCCGGTAGTTGATGTATCAAATCAAACAAAAAAGGTTATAATCAGCTGTTCGATGCGGCCACCTTGTATCGTTCCGCCATGCAGACAATGACATTTGCTTTGAAAACTAAGAAGCGGAAACGGAAGCGGCACGCTGCCAACAGAGTTGCATTGTGCTTTTGACTTCATTAGGCATTCGATTAGCTACTAATGAAATAATAATAGATACGAATTTTGTAGGGAAGATTGAGCTCAATAAGCGTCTTAATGTAGAAAACTGCCTTTATTATTCAATAAGCCGTCTGTGTGAAAACAGTATAAGTATAGTCGCTTCACCGTAGCGTAATATATGAGCAAGGTACCAGGTAGAGTTAATATGAGCGAAATCACGCAGCAAGTCAAGGAAAACATGTTGCCAACATATAAATTAAAATCTCTAAGCATATGCACAATTTTTATGTATGCCAGAGCACGAAGAGATTTATACACTACTTTTTTGTTTGAAATAAAGAGTCAGAGAGTTTTTGAAAAAATGAAGCACGTGATAAGGTATTCAGGTTTAAGTTGAAATTTGTTTTATTTTTTTAGGTTTTGCTGGTTGCCTTTTTACATTATTAAGTAAGATTTATAAGAAGAAATTAGGTGCAAGGAAATACAAATAATTAAAACAATCTATCTATATAAAAATCAAATTCTGTGGGTGAGTGTTCCCTATTGAAACATATTTCCCACACTTCAATCATCACTAAATTTTGGCTATAGGTTCCTTCAATCAAGACGAAGGTTTTTCATATTTGAGAACTAAGAATTTTAAATTTAAATTTTTTTCCAATTTCACATGCGCCACTGGGTGTGCGACAAATTTTGTACGTCAGCAAAAGTTACTCATACGCCATGTACGTACTTAAGTGGAGAACTCTTGTTTGGTCGTTACATTGAATTCACAAAAAGTTAAAGCGAGTGCATTGAGTGATTTAAAAATTTTTATTAAATTTAAGCATTCCATTGTAAAAATAGATGTCTATATGAGATGACAGACAAAAATTGTGCGGCCAAAATATTTTGATTAAGTTATGAGATTTTGAGTATGAATTGTGTGTGACAAAATAAAATTTGAAAAATAAAGCAAAGAATGATAAATTAGAGGAATGAGGGCTCTAAGAAAAAAGGAGGAGAGAGGTAGTGGGTGTAGAAAAAAAGAGGGTGAGATAAGAAATTATAAAGGGTAAGAATGAGAAAAATTGGGAGATACATTTTGAAAAAGATAAATAAAATCTTAAATACTGATTGCTTGAGTAACGGGAAGGAATGCGTTAAAATACACCTTATTTAGATTAGTAGCTGCCCAACCTGAGCAACGCCGGGTACCCTGCTAGTAAAAAAATAAAACAAATTTAATAAAAAAAATAAAACTTAATTTAATTTATTTACTTCAAATTAGTAGAATAATATAAAATAAAATAGAATTAAATTAAATTGAATAGATTTTTAATCGATGAGTTATGCGTTTGCTATTGAAAAGTTTTGGATTTGGATCGATAAATTATCGTTATGTTAGCGATTTGTTATCGGATTGCTACCAATTACTTATCGGTGTTCTATCGAAAAGTTATCGATATAGTAAAAAAAATTATCAATTTGTTTTAGGAAACACGTATTTTTGAAAGACTTTTCATTTGCAACCAATTCATATCGAATGTTATCTCAAGGAAGTTTTGGCAAGTTTTGGTTAACCGCATACTATATATTTATGCGCTGAAGTCACTTTGCGTTACCGCGATTTTTGGGAAGAGAATTAATTAATTAATTTAATGCAATTACTAAAATAAGCACAATTACAAAAACATCGTGTAATTTTCCAAAGTATCGAGTGACGGCTCTTAACAAATAAAAACTTGGATTTACTATCGGAGTGTTGCCACTTTTTTTTCGTCGTGCTATGGAAAAGTTATCGATTTCGTTATCGAAAATGTATCTATTTGTTATCGAGAAGTTAACTATATCTTGTCGGAGTGTTACTAGCAGTTTTTTATTGGCATGTTATTTTGTTAGAAAGGCAAAATTCAAAAGTCAAACTTCAAAAGTCAAACTTCAGAAGTCAAAATTCAGAGAAAAATCAGACGGCACTGATTACTTTCTGAATTTTGACTTGTGAATTTTGATTTCTAAGTTTTGACTTCTTAATTTTAGCTTTTTGACTCATGGTTTCTGAAAAAAGGGTTTCTGGATTTTTTTTTGTGATAGCCCTTCTGTGACAACTAGATAATAAACCACTAAGAATCCGATGACTTGGTAATAACAAGCCGATTGCAAAGAGATATGTCGACGTTGGTTATTCGTTATAGATAGTAAGCCGGTTACAAACCATCAATAAGAAGCTGACGAAGCTCTTATCAATAGAGCTAATTGTTTTTAGTACAGTTACCACTGTTGTGGGTTAACTTCAATCCCTGGGCGAGCTCTAGTTAACTCAAAAAAAATTTATTTCCAGAAGTACACCTCTATGTTTACACATCGAATTGCACGAGTACTTGGTACTCACACCTTTTTTGCTGTTTTTTATCTCTTTTAAATCTACAACGTTACGAATGAGTGAAAGTAGATATGAGTGCATATTTATTCTAGTCACATGCCAGATCCTAGGGAAGACGAAGTCACAGAAAATGATCACTCGTTTTGTATTCAGGGTAGGAGGAACAGTAATGAAATAGAACATGCTACCAGTAACATAAGTATTCCAACGAACTCCGGAAAGGGTACCAGGGAATTTAAATGCAAAATTAGGTTGAGCTTTATAGCTTGCCTTAATCCATCAAACGCGTAAAAAGCTATGACTAGACGGTTCAATGTGGTCATATTAATTCGTTCCCGAGATGTTCGAGGTGGTACCTTAATGGAGATTGTTACATGAGCGTACCTAATCTATATCTCGCATAGGATCAACAACAGCAATAACACTCCCCAAAACCTTTGCGAAACGTCTTTATTGCTACAACAACAACAACAACAGGAATTATTTCTGCTTTGGAGAGGTTTAATCAATGCTTATCTCATAGAAGTCTTATACTTAAAGAGAGCAAAGTATTTCCCGAGCAGATACTTTCAGGTTTAAGCTTGGTACTTAAGAGTCAGCACACAGAGTAGATATCATTCCATTCGTGCCATTAGTGAATTTGATGGAATACGTTGTCCAGAAAGAGGGTCGAAGCGATGTCCTCTAGTTGACATAATTTTCCAGCGATGGTCCCCAGAACATTCGCATGACTAAATCCAATGCCGCTCTAGGGCAGGACTGCATAAAGTCTAACCGCACTGCAACTCAGCTAGAGTTTACCATGCAGGTCTATTTGAAGGAGGTTTTAATATGACTTCAAGCGCTTTTGTGGGTGTGGAAGGCTGTGCCTCTGATATAAGCATTAGGGCTGACTACTGCATCTAGAATTTGGTATTTTTTAAAAACATTAAGACAAGGTCTTAAAAGACTAGTAAACTAAAATTAATTCGTTCCGCTCGACTCTTATAACATACAAATAAATTAACTCGTAAGCTAGCACGCATGTAAAACCACAGCACTCCTCCCTGTATTTTGTTCACCCCTACAGAGTACCCTTAAACTCCAAACACGCAATAGTTGATAACCATATTTATAATTCTTAATTTGGGACTGACAGTTCAAAATTGTGGGATTCTTAAGCGATTGGTATTTTCTGAAGATTTCAACAAAAATTATGGATAAGAAGTTCACACGCAAATGCTGATAGATAAAGTGAGCAACAGGGAATTCAAAATATAATATGCATGTATGTATGTATGTACATATACTCTCATCTTTACCTACATATTTAGTGTACCAAAGTACCTCAAAAGGTAAATAAGCAAGATTTAACAAGAAACTGCTTCCAAATACATTTCTTCTTCTGTTAATCTAATATTTATGTAGATAACAATTTATATTTAAGCATGCACAGCTAACTGCCGGTAGGGTATCTACATATGTGTGCTAGAATTTTGGCTTGTACGCAGGGTTGGTTACTTTATCGGCGGCGGCGGCGTGGCCAGCGTGGCGGCGCGCTTTCTTACTTTAAAAAGATTGATTTTTATACTCAGTGTGCTTTGCACACAGAGTATATTAACTTTGATTGGATAACGGTTGGTTGTACAGGTATAAAGGAATCGAGATAGATATAGACTTCCATATATCAAAATTATCAGAATCGAAAAAAATTTGATTGAGCCATGTCCGTCTTTCCGTTAACACGATAACTTGATTAACTATTGAGATATCTTCACCAAATTTGGTACACGAGCTTATGTGGATCCAGGATAGATCGGTGTTGAAAACGAGCGAAATCGGATGATAACCACGCCCACTTTTTATATATATAACATTTCGGAAAACACAAAAAACCTGATTATTTAGTAAATAATACACCTAGAATGTTAAAATTTGATGTGTGGACTGATATTGAGACTCTTGATAAAAATTTGAAAACAATTTTTAAAATGGGCGTGGCACCGCCCACTTGGGGTAAAATCAATTTTACAAATATTATTAATCATAAATCAAAAATCGTTAAACCTATCGTAAGAAAATTGGGCATGCTTTGAAGAAAAATTAACGAAATCGGTTAAGGACCACGCCCACTTTTATATACAAGATTTTTAAAAGTGTCGTGGACGAATAAAATAAGCTATATCTTTCCAAAAAAAGACCTTTATATCAATGGTATTTCATTTCCCAAGTGGATTTATAACAATAAATAGGAAAAACTTCAAATTTTAAAAAATGGGCGTGACACCGCCCCTTTTATGACTAAGCAATTCTCTATGTTTCGAGAGCCACAACTCGAAGAAAAATTAACGGATCTTAATAAAATTGGGTACAAATATTTTCCTTATAGCAGAAAATGTTTCTAGTAAAAATGGACGGGATCGGTTAAAGACCACGGCAACTTAGACATAAAACAAGTTTAAAAAGGTCGTAGGCTACAATAATAAGCTATAACTTAGCAAAAAATTGTTTTGAATCAATGATATTTCACTTATCAAGTCTTATTGTAAGAGAAAATGGGGAGACATTTTTTTTAAACGGGCGATGCCACGTGTTACGTAGAAAAGTTATTTATCTGAAATGAAATGTACAACTGAAGCTCACACTGAGTATATAATGTTCGGTTACACCCCAACTTATACGGAACGACACCTTTACTGGTTCTATTTAAAAAAATAATATTTAGAAAAGGTTTTGTTTGTATGTATTTAAGGAAATCAACGTTTTGGCCATTTCTGAAAGACCCGGGGTTTTTGCCTCAAAGTCTCACGGATCATTCAAAAAAGTTCAGGAGGATCTCCTTGCGGAAGGACTGTCCTTCGTTCACTTACTCCAAGGAGAATGTGGACCTAACCCCGGTCTAAGGGACTGGTTCTCCTACGTCTGTCGAAAAAAAATTAAGTACTTAAAATGGTCACACTTTTGTCTGTATGTCTCGTGCAAACCGTAGTTTCGCCGATGGAGATGTTCTGGGCTAACTCCAAATAATCGTTGTCGACACGATTTCTTTAAATCATTTGTGGCTCCTTGCTGGTCACTCACAAAGGCGACTTACGGTTGCTATTAATGGCCTTTTAATAGTCATGACTCTCGTGGCACAGTTTTAACTACAAGGAACAACGATGGCCTACTGTTGATCGCGCCTCTAGTTTTTTCGGCTGTGTGAAGTGCTATAATTCCCGATGTGCGAACAGTAGCAATCCTGTCCACCATCAGTAGCTACCACGCCTTCTGGCCCTCACACCACATGCCAGCACAGAAGCTATAGGACTGCAATTTCGAACTAATACCGTCGTCGACGTCGCTTTCCTAGAAGCTCTAGGTGTAGCTTCGAATACTTTCTAACGGATTTTTCATCGCGCTGTGCTGCCGAGCACTACCAGCGAAACACCTTGAACGTTAGGTAGTAACTATTCGGCCAAGCATGCAGCCTTTGAAATCATAAGCAGTTCAAGTGTATATTATTGCGTAACTCATGGGTGAAAATAGTATAATCCTAAATAATTTAAACTAGTATCGCCTGTGGTCGAAATTCGACCAACGTGTATTTTTTTCAACTCAGTCTATGCATCAATTGTTGGAAATATAGCAGACTGGTCTAACTTACTTAACTTTTTCTGTAAAATTTTGAATTTTATCTAAGACTTTGTACATTTTGATTGTATTTTCTTAAATTTTCTATAAACTTTTCACATGTAATTATAACGTTTTGGTATGGATCTCCTTAAACAAAAATATAAAAATTATGTAAAATCAAAAATTGACATAGAATTATGGTAAAATTACTTGAAATTAAGTGAAGTGAACAAACAGTTCCATATAAAAACGCAATAAGTGCACTTAGACTTTTTTCCGGGTTTTAATGTAATCATTATGGGAATATGAAGATTCTAATCTTCGGATAGAGCACTTACATCATTTGTCCAAAGATGGCGCGCTTTTGTGCAAGAAAGTAAATATCCATATTTGGAGAGATTGTTGGATTTACAAAAAACAAAATAAGAAATAAAATAAATTAGCATAAAAGACAATATATAAAATTTAATGTTATATTTTTGTAACTTTGTTTTTTTGTTCCGTATAAGACGTACTTTATCTAAAATGAGGATTAAATCTGCAAATGCAAAAACATTTTGGGGCAAATTTGCCATTAATTGTTATAAATAAATTAGTTAGTTTCAACAAAAGTTAACTCATTATTTGCGATTTCATGTTTTTTTGTACACAACTAAAATAAAAAACAAAGCATCTGTTAAATAAAGACTTATGTATTTACGTGTAAGTGAAATTTGCCACAAAAAATGGGCAAGTCAGAAATTAATTCTATTTAAGATTTTTTGGTACGCTACAAATTATTTAGGAACATTTATTTAGGAATTTGGGTAGAGGCTATTATAGGTAAGTGGCAACAACGGGAAACTATGTTTTAATCTTTCACCGTGTAGCGCGTACGCTTATGTAGGTTTGTATCTTAGAGCACTTACATAATTTGTCCAAAGATGGCGCGCTTTTGTGCAAGAAAGTAAATAACCATATTTGGAGAGATTTTTGGATTTACAAAAAACTTTTTCTATTAATTATAAACAAATAGAGTAATATTTGTTAACAAAAATAGGCCTATGCACTGCGGCTGATCTATACGAATCGATTCATATCACTTTTATATGATTTTACGTATGGTAACTATGCGAAACCGCCTGTCAATTGTTTGTATGGAAATTTTATTAGCGTATTAATATATAGATTTTACAAGGGCCCTAGATATTTTTTTTTAGTTTACACCAAAATTTGCAGACGTTTGTGTTCGAAATATCGATTTCAATAGTCTTCCTTAAACCAAAAGGTTATTTTAGAATGAAAGTCGACCGATTTAAAGTTGAAAGATGTTCGGGTTATATGCTCAGTCCAAACTGTTGTTTTTCGGCCTTTTGATACAAGAATTTTTTATGAATAACCGCGTAGATTCAGTTTTCAGACTAGTTCGACTTCACACCACGTTAGAGTAGTAGCACACCAGGTCATTTATTCGAATGTCTTGGGAAGGCTTTCGCTTCACCACTTTGAGTGGTCTTGCGAAGAACAAAGCCTCACCTGGTAAATATATATGCAGGAGACGTAGTGTGTAGGTTATATTTAAACTTGGTTGATAGGCTACAATCAATGTGATTAACTCCAAGAGACTAGTTGGGATAGGAAATGTCAAACCGGGAGACTTGTGTGTTGAATAATGAAGTGTGAAAATCAAAACTAACATTTCAGACGCTATTTTAAAGTTTCCCAAATAAACAACGGATGTCTGAATATAAGGCCAAGTGATTTTTCAAACCCTGCTCATACGTACATACATATATCTTCAACTGAAGTATGAGGTGAGAATCTTTTCAAAGGAGTGTTTAAACCCCTGAAACCAACTAAAGGATTTTGCGTCACTGATTCCGCTTATTATTTTAGCCAATTGGAATATAGAATTTTTGAAAAAATCGGCACCTTTTTCGGGTAACAACTTGAGGATGTTTTCAAAAAACATGTTCGACATGATCCAATCATTTTATTTGTATTCATTATTCCTTATAATTTTTTGGAGAATTTATGCAAAGTGAGCAATTAAATTTTTTATTTGACTTTTCTTCTAGGGATTTGTTTTAATAACTTGGTGAATTGGGTGATGCAAAATATGTGTTACACTGGCATTGAAAGCGTCTGTTTTTTAGATAACTGTTAAACGGGTAGAAAGAGTTAAATTTCGCAATTGTATTCTTATAACTGGAAGTGAAGCGCATACGTTGATGCCCCTTTCGATCATATCTGTCCAATTTTCGACATGAACAACAAATGGCATATACAGTCTTTAAAGAGTATAAAATATAATGTGGCGAATATTAGCATCACTATACTGTTAGTAAATAATCACAACAACAAAACCAGCAAGCAGCCTCACTTATGTACATGTACACATTAAAGCAAGCAGCCACACTTATGTATAAGGCAACGAAGAATATTCCATACACATAACCAACAGCTTGAAGCAGAGATTATTTCACATACATATATGTAGCCGGCAGTTGTTACTCACACATACACACTCATATGGCCAGAAGAAAAGCGTAAACTAGAGATATGCATGTATATAGCTAAATAACCAAGCATGAGATACAACTGTTCTGGAAGGCATGTGCGTTTGATTTAAACACGTTATTAGTGACGTATAATTGTGAACTCCTACTCCCAGAGTAGTCTAAATAAAGAACATTTTGCAATACTAAATATTGGAGTTATTTATGCGACAGCTCAGCGATTCGAACGTTAGCAGAAGGTTTAAAATAAGCGGAATTTCCCAAAATTCGTTACAATAGTAACGCGCCGAACGCCGTCGCCGCCACGCCGATATTTTTTACATTAACCGGCGGCGTGCGAAAAACAATGAAAATCGGCGGCGTATATCACTAGTACGCAGGTATTTATGTATGACCCTATGCATGTTTCGATAGTAATGTGGAAAGTTTTCGATGCCAAAGAGCAAATATCATGTAGTATGAAAAATTTATAGAAAAACGAAATAAATCGGACATATCATAAGCTATGATGTTTGCGCATGTTATGGTAAGACAAAAGCATAAATAGATATGCATAAAAACTAAAAGTGTATACTCAAAAAAAAAAAAAAAAATACTTAAACAGGAGGAAAACGAATAATAAAATAAAGTAAAATGGTGATGTTTCGCCATTGAAATCCTTCCCCAAATCTGAACAACTAATTTTCTTGAAAACTAAAACCATTTTTTTTTTTTGTATAAGGTTATTGGAATAATTTTCTTAAAAATGGAGAAATTTGTATAAACAAAGTTAAAACATTAAATTGTGTAACTATAGCGGCCATGGATTTCGAGTCGAGGTACTCATCTTTAATTCACTGAGCTAACACGTAC
Organism: Eurosta solidaginis; assembly: GCF_040869045.1. NCBI lineage: Eukaryota > Metazoa > Arthropoda > Insecta > Diptera > Tephritidae > Eurosta > Eurosta solidaginis. The sequence continues at coordinate 199,931,962 of NC_090323.1, read as the reverse complement.
ATGTAAATATTGTAATATCCAGTATTAAAGATTGAAAAAATTTAAAAACTCTTGCCCGATAATATTCCTCCCAGCGTCCAGCAAACAAAAGCATTTTTAATATTGTAGCTTTTGTAAAAAAAATTATTTTTATCTTCTGGCCTCTCCCTCCTCCTCTCTAAGTTTGATCGATGGTTTTCCTTCGTAACTTTCTCTGTTTCGATCCTATACCCCCATTTTCATTCTTCAACCTATTTTTCTTTATCTTCTTTCTTTTTCTTACTTCCTCTTCTTCCTATTGTTTCTTCACAATTTTTCCATCTTATCTCCTTTTCCTACTGCCCTCCGTTTTCTCTCCTTTACTTTCTGAATATTTTTCTTCTTCTCCTTTTCTCTGTAAACCTCTCTCCAATTCTCACTTCTTCTCTTACTTTTCTTTTTCTCTTTTTACAACTGTGGCACACATCCTATTTGGCACCCGGCCACATTGTGTAAACACATTCTAGGGCCACCCTGGTCCTTATTTTAGTCTATATCTGACATATGGAACTAAGATCCACTTAAACGCCATCTACGAGCGTGAGTTATAAAGATACTAACAGATTTTGCAATAATTAACTGTAAGAGGGTGCTACGTGAAGCAGCTAACCAAGCAGCTTTCACACTCAGCTGGGTACCCGGCCACAAAGGCAAAGGCAGGTGTATCATTAGGCATCTCGGAAGCAGTCACGGTGCATCGACCACTTACATCAATTAAAAGAGACATTCTCACCTATCTTAGAAAAATAACAATCCGTGATTCGTACTCTACGGACACCTGTAGAATCACCAAACTAATCTGGCCAGAGTACAACCAGAAAAGAACCGATGATACAATAAATAGGTCTAGGAAGGAAATATTCAGAATCACGGCCACAATTACAGGGCGCTGGCCGTTTGACCCATACGCGGGTAGAATGGGTATCTCCTACAATGAGAGGTGTAGGAGCTGTAGACAGGAGGGTGGCGAGGAAACGGTTACCCACTTCCTCTGCGAGTGCCCAGCCCTTGCGAATTTTCGGTCCCGAACTCTAGGCAATTATGCGTTGCCAGACTTAAGGGCGATGTCAAACTGCTGCACCAAAGACATCAGTAGGTATATTGTTTCAACCAAGTGGTTTGAGAAAAACAATACGCAGGGTATATCAGCCTAAAAATATAATTCTTTCCAGGAGAAAGTGCATCAAAATGGCGCCTAGAGCGCTACTTGGGCCCGGCTCCATAGCCGAGCAGCACAACAACCAACCAACCAAGCAACCAGTTCAAAACAACGATAAACTTGAAAAATTTCTGTTTTGTTGATTTTCCGACAGGGTGGATAAATGATGTATTTTGAAACGATTTTCCGCCATCCCTTGTCAAATTTGGTTTCGACACAAACCGGTTTCGGTTCGAAAATCGACATTGATGATGCCATAACGCCGAAACCGGTTTGTCTCGAAACCAAATCGGGATGACGGGAAATCGTTCCAATATACATCATTAAAAAAATTCAATATCTACGAAAAGCATAAAACTGATTGACTTCTTCATATGCGCCAATGGAATTTTTTGTTTTTTATTACGACCTCTGTTGTTGTTGTTGTTGTAGCAATTAGGTTACTCCCCGAAGGCTTTGGGGAGTGTTATCGATGTGATGGTCCTTTGTCGGATACAGATCCGATACGCTCCGGTAACACAGCACCATTAAGGTGCTGGCCCGACCATCTCGGGAACGATTTATATGGCCACATTAAACTTTCAGGCCATCCCTCCCTCCCCACTCCCAAGTTCCATGAGGAGCTTGGGGTCGCCAGAGCCTCGTCTGTTAGTGAAACGGGATTCGCCGCTCGAAGGTGAGGTTGACAATTGGGTTGGAGAAGCTATATATTGCGCTACACAACCCCTTGAATCCCTATTAAGACCTCTCTTGGTGAGCAGTGGAAATAATATTTAACATAGTTAACAGAATGGAATTTCAGATTTTTGACTTAGGTTCCTATTGATTTATTGATTGCGATATGACCACGTTCTTATATCTACTACAGACTTAGAAGTATCTATAGCATAGCTTTTTCTATTCATATTTTTTTTATTAAACCCCAGTGAACGAAAAATTCATACAAAACCGACCTCAATTTTATTTGTAAAAAATGTGTTTCACATTTAATACTTTTTTATAAAAATATGTTTTATTCTTTTGCTAACATTAGACCCTACTTAATAATGCACATATCAAATAACCAACACTAAAAATTATAATGTCCTTGCAGTCCAGCGCTGTAATCGTTCTGATTCCTATCAATGTTACGTTGACCTTGTGCATAAGCATCTAAATTATAGCGGCCATCGTTACTTCTCAGTAAATTATGATTGTATTGTACACTCGCCTCACGTCCTCTTTCAGGTGTTTGTTCATATTTCAATACAACCCTGCCTCTTCCATTTTTTTGATCTTGCGGAGAGCGGGCGTGGCGGATTAATACTAAGTCAGGGTTTCCAGCCAACAATTCATCGTGTTCGACCAAATATGCAGTTTCCTCCCTTACGTACCCTTCTTCCTCTGGGAATGGATAAGCATTTGTAAGAGCGCTGAAGCCACAGACGATTGCAGTATAGAGCAGAATACATTTGCTGTCGAACATTTTGATTTTGTAAATTTTTTTAAATTCTACTTTAATTGATTTCTTGATGCGCTGAAAGCAAAATCTTGTAGACGACTGTGCTGATACTTTGATAATGCGGGTATTTATAGCAGCGAGTTTGAGCTCTGCTCAAATTCACCTAGCGGGAATCACAACGTTTTGCTGCTGATGATAAGGAAATTTATTCATTTACTGATCTTAGAGCCTTTTTTTGTTTTATGTTATGTTTTATTGGGAATCACCTAAAATAAAGAAATCTGATGGCGAATTTATAATTTTGAAGGCTCTGTGGGTAATGTACTGACGAAATGTGACGTCATTTAAACTTACCAGATTTGGATCCAGCTTCACATCCTATAGCTTTTTTATACTTAGCTGAGCAGAGCTCACAGAGTATATTAATTTTGTTCGCATAACGGTACCCCATAACGGCGTAAACTAATTGAGATAGACACATACTTATATATATCAAAATGATCTGGGCGAAAAAAGAAATTTGTTTAGCCATGTCCGTCCATCCGTCCGCCCGTCTGTTCGTGAACACGATAACTTGACTAAATTTCTCAGATCGCTGTTCAAAATGAACTGATTCGGACTATAACCACGCCCACTTTTTCGATATCGAAAATTTCGAAAAATCGTAAAAGTGTGATAATTTATTAGCAAAGACGGATAAAGCGATGAAACTTGGTAGGTGAGTTGACCTTATGACGCAGATAGAAAATAAGTAAAATATTGGACAATGGGCGTGACACTGCCCACTTTTAAAAGAAGGAAATTTAAAAGTTTCTGCTGTAATTTGGCAGCTGACTATGTAATGTTCGGTTACACCCGAACTTAACCTTCTTTACTTGTTTTTTATTTTTTGAGTATTTTCTTTTGATATTATTCATATGTAGAACTCGTCGCAAAAACTGGTTTATAGACACATCTTATCATCTACTAAAAGCTCAGGTAAAGCACAAGTTAAGCCTTCAATTTTGCATACATTTGCAAGAGATAGTAAGTATAAATGAAAATATGGCCGATGTTTCACAGCTACAAGAAATGACAATAAAACGTTGAGCTAAATTATCCCAAATTCCTACATGCGATACAATTCTTTGCGCCAAAGCCAAAGTATACGTGTGTAATGTTGCAATGAATTTTTAATTGCATGCAACATTATCAAAACTCAAGCAAGCATCATCTAAATTGTGGTAGAAAGGGTAATTAAATAACACACTTTGACAAATGAGCAACAACTGACAGTCAACATAAAGTGTTGAAGAGCGAAGTTGCGCCATAAAACTTTTCGAGTAGCAGAAGAAACGTGAAAAGTAGCAGCAGGAACAGACAATGTGCTTAAAATGCAAGCAAAATATATCGTAAATGCGTTGATAATTAATGAGTGGTATATAGGTGCGAATATATATGTATATCGACCGCTGTGCGGAATATAATCTTATCTCGGCTGCCATTCGCAAAAAAAAACTTTCAAAAATGTATGAGAAGAAGTAACCTCAGTCTATGCTATGACTGCACAATAATGACAAAAGGTACGGGCCCACCCATCGATGCTATAAAATCTCGGGCTATCTTCCAAGTGTTTATCTCGCGGAATCTGACCTTGTCTCCACATGTCACCAATCATCTTTTCAATTGCAATGTGGAACCAAAGCCGCTAACACCCCTATCTCTCTGGTCCAACCCTGTCGAAACTGCAAATTTCCTCGAACTATCGTTAGACGATATTCATGACAATTAGTAAGTGGTCAAATTTATTGTATGAGGAGAAGCACTGCTACAACAAAAGCAAATTTGAAAACCTCTAACTTGTGTTGTGATGGTAGCGTGCTCCGCCTACCACACCGAATATCCGCGCCCGGCAAAGCAACATCAAAATTTTAGAAACACGTTTTTTCAATTAGAAGAAAATCGGCAGTGTTTGGTAAACATATTCCAGTGTGTTTCTGCCATCAAAAGCTTCTCAGTGAAAACTCATCTGCCTTGCAAATGCCGTTCGGAGTCGGCATAGAAACAAGTAGTAGGTCCCATCCCGCCAATTTGTAGGTGTTTAAGCGACTTAAACTATGAGTTTTTTTCTTTCGTTTGTTTCATTAGCCATTGAATGTGCTTGTAATTCTCAACTTGTTAGTGAAATATTCTAAAGACATAGTTTAAATTTTTTATCCCAAAGCGGGGGTTTTCAAAGCAAAACAAGGTGGCTCGTCCCGCAGCCAATACCTTGGAGCCCCCAGTGCTCACCCCCAATGAATAAATACAAGGTGTAATAGGGGTATTTCAAAGCAAAACAAGGTGGCTCATCCCGCAGCCAATACCTTGGAGCCCCCAGTGCTCGCCCCCAATGAATAAATACAAGGTGTAATAGGGTGGTTTTCAAAGCAAAACAAGGTGGCTCATCCCGCAGCCAATATCTTGGAGCCCCCAGTGCTCGCCCCCAATGAATAAATACAAGGTGTAATAGGGGTTTTTCAAAGCAAAACAAGGTGGCTCATCCCGCAGCTAATACCTTGGATCCCCCAGTGCTCGCCCCCAATGAATAAATACAAGGTGTAACAGGTACATAGTGACCTCTCTCTAAGTAAAATAACATACAGTCCATTAAAATAATAATTTATAAAATACAAAAAGATAATAAATTAAAAAAAAATGCTTGCTTGCAGTGGGCTTTGAACCAGCAACCCCAAACTTGTGAGTCGGGTACGTCATCCACTGTGCCACGAATCATACGCCTACAAGGGCATCAAATTACTCCCTTATAACTCGTATTAAACTGCTCGCCCTCAACTGCCCCACGTTTAGCTAGTAGGAAAAATCAAAAAAGGAGCACTCTTCGGAGGTTATTTCGCATTACATTTATTTTATCTATTTTAATTTGATTGAGCTACAAAGCTTACCTCAAAAAACTGAAAATAAATAGTTTGAAAATTTCGCAAATCTTTTAAAGGTTTCGAATTTTCTAAAAAACGTTTCGAGATTGGTTTGTATAGTTTTAGGTAACAAAATCATTGCAGTTTTTTCTTGAACTATCGAAAACAAAAATAGTTGATTTAAAAAAAAAAATTATTTAAAAAATTGCCGTTTCTATTTTCTTGTTCGCTGCTGTATATCATAACGTCTCATTTTTCACTTCAAAAAGTGTCAAATTGGGCAAACCGGTATCTAATACGTCTTTATAATAATAACGCAAATACATGTTGCCTTCCTATAAAAAAAAATTTTACAACACAAAAAAAGCACTAAAATTTTGAAAGAAAAAAAGAAAAATTTTCCCTAACGCGGAAACGGTTTTTAGTTTACAAATTGTGCTATTTAATTTGAACATTTGTATATTGCACACCAACAGCTAACTTTAATAGCTAATAAAGTTGTCACCATGCCAATTCTCAACTGTCACATGGATTTTGAAGCAGTGCAAATGAATTTGCTACTAAATGAACAGAGCATTAGGCAAATCTACAGCAATTAATAAAATGTATATTTGTAAAATTTCTCAGACGGTTAGGTTAGGTTGAACTGGCCGGTCAATAAAGACCTCACATAGGCTGAATGTGCCCATAGTGTTACTAGAATGTGTTTGACAACCAAACGGAATTACCCCAATCCGGTGCCAGGACATATGTTATAGAATAACTCCGTGCTCTTATCAAAACTTGGAAGTTTTCTAAGACCTAGCTTAATTGCTGTCTCAAGATTTGACAACTCTGCCGCCCCTAATAGCTGGAGCCTTGACCTGGCGAACGCAGGACATGAACACAGAACGTGCTCAACCGTTTCTTCCTGCAGCTCACACTCCCTGTTACTTTCCAGGCCTAACTTATAAGCATGTGACGCCAAAAGACGGTGTCCAGTCAGTATGCCCATCGTGAGCCTTAAGTCTGCTCTCTTCAGAGATATGAGCCACCTTGTGAGTCTAATATCGTAGGCTTTGCACATGATCTTAGAAATTTTGCAGCACCGCGCTTTTGTCCACTTCTCAGACGTTATAATTATCGTATTATTTTAGACTTTTGCAAGAATACCAAAGTTTATTTAGCATCTTCTTGAGACTTGCCATGAGAAAGTCAAGGCATAACTCTTCGGTCAGGTGATGATAACCTAGAAATAATTAACATCTATATTCCTCCTGCCACCTTCTGCTGAACAGGCTATCGCCCCCTTGATATCAGTGCACTACTTAGTGGCGAGCCCATTTTATTCTTGGCGTTTTAACGTACACCAAGACCTCTGGCATTTTAGCCTGCCAGACGATACCAGAGGCAAGGAGCTTACACAGCAAATAGACAACACGACGTTCTGCATGATACTATTTCCATCGATTTCCATCCTCAGACTACTACAACAACAACAACATTTCCATCCTCAGGGTAGTACTTATAAACTGCCTTGAATGACCCATATTCATTTCAATACAGCGGTCAGCAAATTTCATCACCTCTGGAAAGCAGACTTTCGTTAATTTCAAAAAATTTAATTGGAAAGATTATAAAACCTTTTACAAAATCAATATTTCGCTCTTCTCCCCACTCCGACTGGAGTCACCACTTCAGCTATGGTACACTTCATCCCGGCAGGTAGAATATCGGAACTTATACCACACTTCCCAGCCGAAGCTGGAAACCGAGCAAGAGAATGTGACCTAGGGATACAGCTTGCTCCTAGAAACCCTCATATTAGGAATTTCAACCTATATATTGTGCGGCTGGTAGATGAACTATATTGTGGTTATCGCCAAAGGCGAGGGCTTTCTGCCGGGAATTTGTAATGCTTACACAAGGCTAGACGTCGGGCAAATAGACGGACATATAAAGACAAACACGACGTGGCGCCCGTTACCATCACCCCCACAGAGATTAAAAAATACATTAAAAAAGCTCATCCCTCTAAATCAATAGGCCCAGATAGTATAGTCATGTCAATGTTGAAATACTTTGGTGATGAGGGCGTAAGCTACCTGACGCACGTTTTCAACATATCGTTGAAATCACTCCTCATTCCCGAGCAATGGAAAATGGCAAGGATATGTAATTCCAGTACTAAACCTGGGAAACTAGCTCACGACGGTGCGTCACATCGACGGACATCAGTTCTCACGCCAGTAGCGGAGACATAGGAAACCGACCTGCTCACTCATTTCACTGCGAATTTAAACTTAGCCACTGATAAGCATGGCTTAACACCATGGAAAACACCATCATGGGACTTGACTTGTCAAAAGATTTTGACACATTCAACCAGTGCACGCTACTCCATGACGAAGAAGGTTCACCCCAATGCCACCGAAATTGTATCTTAAGTAAAAATACCGAACAAAGTACTCAAGTCGCTTGGAGGAACGCACTTGGGGTAACGATAAAGAAGCGCTGCTAACAGCAATTGAGCAAGGTGCTACGCATCGCCAGTCCGGTCGTCTGGTCTAAAAAACTATACTGGAAAAGGCTCCTGCAGCCTGCCAAAATGCTGCACTCAGAGCTGCCACGGAATGTCTTCTTATCTATAAAGTAAGGCAAAAGAGCTCAACATTAAAGAGCATAACGAAATGCTGAACAGACAGTTTTCACTCAATTTTCACAAACCTGGACATTCCAGCAAACAACTGCTTGATCTAGCCTCTAATCCAAGTGAGATAAGAAAACATCTCCGTAAGTACTATGATGAGATCAGTAGCCTGCCTGCGGAGCCGTTTGATCCACATAATCATAAGCAGGTACTAAGCCTTATCCACAAAGAAGCGTTCAACACCTTGCGCCTGGTGAACCCCGTTATAAATACATCCCTTACAGAAGAAGAAAGCATATTATCAAAGGAGACACGAGTTACTCTGGCCCAGGTTAAACTCATAGTTGTCTGAAATCAACTGTATGTCCTAAATGTGATGTGTTCTCTCCCACATGATAACAACCATCTTTTCAATTGTAATGTGAAAGCAACGCCTCTAACACCAACATCGTGGTTAAGCTGCAGGTTTCCTTGGACTTCCGTTAGAGGATTTTGATGACAATTTGTGAGTGGTCACACCTATTGAAGGGGGCAAAGCACTATTAAAACAATGGAAAATTTTTGCTTCAATTATCGAAAGTAGAAGAATTCGTCAATACGAAATTTTAGAAAAAAAATTCCACTACTACTTTTGCGTTCACTACTGTACCTATGTAATTATAGAAACATATGCAACAAATTGCATACACGAATGCAGGACATCACTCCGATTTATTAGTCAATATAAATACAAATTACTAGCTGCATGATCGCGATTCTACAAACGTGCCTGCCATTAAACCACAAAAGAAGCAGGATAACAGCAGCCATCAATCGATCAAACCAACATTAGGTGTTGATAAGTGCTATGTGTGTGTCTACATATATACTTATTCGAAATATCTATAGAAAGTTGCCGGACATTGTCCTATTTTGTATCAACCCATTCAATGTGTCACAGATAGTTAGGAAATCCGCCATTTACACACAAATTCAGATAAACGTATGTGTGTGTGTGCGCTGCTGTTGTCGCTGATGTTGTTGACGATAAAATAGGCAAACAAGCCAAACTTTGTTAATTTTTGTATGTATAAATGCAGCAGCATCAATATATTGTTGTCAATGTTAACAAATTGTGTTGTTGCTGTTGTTGTTATTGTCGCCAAATGCAGACGCTTGCCAAAGCGAATTTCCGTATCAACATTAAACGACCACCAGCAGCACCATCAGCACCACTTTCATCATTATCATCAATAGAGAAACCACATACATACATACCGACTTCCTCACCGCACAGTGGGATATTTTTAAGAAATTTTTATGAATATAGCAAGAATATCAATTCAAAGTTCCCTTTATAAAACTCACATGAGTACTGATCGAATTTGAGTATTGATCGAATTTGAAAAAAAAAAAATATCAACAATTTGACTTAAAATCTTAACTTCATTACAAATTTAAAATTAACAAGTAAGGAATGTTAAGTTCGGGTGTAACCGAACATTACATACTCAGTTGAGAGCTATGGTGACAACATAAGGGAAAATAACCATGTAGGAAAATGAACCGAGGGAAACCCTGGAATGTGTTTGTATGACATGGGTTTCAAATGGAAGGTATTAAAGTGTATTTTATGAGGGAGTGGGCCATAGTTCTATAGGTGGACGCCATTTAGGGATATAGCCATAAAGGTGGATCAGGTTTGACTCTAGAATGCGTTTGTGCGATATGGGTATCAAATGAAAGGTATTAATGAGTATTTTAAAGGGCGTGGACCTAAGTTCTATAGATGAACGCCTTTTCGAGATATCGCCATAAAGGTGGACCAGGGGTGACCCTAGACTTTGTTTGTACGATATGGGTATCAAATGAAAGGTGTTAATGAGTATTTTTAAAAGGTAGTGGGCCTTCGTTTTATAGGTGTTCGCCTTTTCGAGATATCGCCATAAAGGTGGACCAGGGGTGACTTTAGAATTTGTTTGTATGATATGGGTATCAAATGAAAGGTGTTAATGATTATTTTAAAAGGGCGTGGGGCTTAGTTGTATAGGTGGACCCCTTTTCGATATATCGCCATAAAGGTGGACCAGGGGTGACTTTAGAATTTGTTTGTATGATATGGGTATCAAATGAAAGGTGTTAATGATTATTTTAAAAGGGCGTGGGGCTTAGTTCTATAGGTGGACCCCTTTTCGATATATCGCCATAAAGGTGGACCAGGGTGACTCTAGAATTCGTTTGTGCAATATGGGTATCAAACGAAAGGAGTTAATGAGTATTTTAAGAGGGAGTGCGCCTTAGTTCTATAGGTGGACGCCTTTTCGAGATATCGCCATAAAGATGGACCAGGTGTGACTCTAGAATGCGTTTGTACGATATGGGTATCAAATGCAAGGTGTTAATGAGTATTTTAAAAGGGAGTAATCCTTAGTTCCATAGGTGGACGCCGTTTCGATATATCGCCATAAAGGTGAGCCAAGGGTGACTCTAGAATTCGTTTGTGCAATATGGGTATCAAACGAAAGGAGTTAATGAGTATTTTAAGAGGGAGTGGGCCTTTCTGGACCAGGGGTGACTCTAGACTTTGTTTGTACGATATGGGTATCAAATTAAAGGTATTAATGAGTATTTTAAAAGGGAGTGGTGGTAGTTGTATATGTGAAGCGTTTTCCAGATATCGACCAAAATGTGGACCAGGGTGACCCAGAACATCATCTGTTGGATACCTCTAATTTATTTATATATGTAATACCTGCCAAGATTTTAAGGGTTTTTTATTTCGCCCTGCAGAACTTTTTCATTTTCTTCTACTTAATGTGGTAGGAGTCACACCCATTTTACAAAGTTTTTTCTAAAGTTATATTTTGCGACAATAAACCAATCCAATTACCATATTTCATCCCTTTTTTCGTATTTGGTATAGAATTATGGCATTTTTTTCATTTTTCGTAATTTTTGATATCGAAAAAGTGGGCGTGGTCATGGTCGGCTTTCGTTCATTTTTCATACCAAGATAAAGTGAGTTCATATAAGTACGTGAACTGAGTTTAGTAAAGATATATCGATTTTTGCTCAAGTTATCGTGTTAACGGCCATGCGGGAGGACAGACGGACGACTGTGTATAAAAACTGGGCGTGACATCAACCGATTTCGCCCATTTTCACAGAAAACAGTTAACGCCATAAAATCTATGCCCTTACCAAATTTCAAAAGGATTGGTTAATTTTTGTTCGACTTATGGCGTTAAAAGTATCCTAGACAAATTAAATGAAAAAGGGCGGAGCCAAGCCCATTTTGAAATTTTCTTTTATTTTTGTATTTTGTTGCACCATATCATCACTGGAGTTGAATCTTGACATAATTTACTTATATACTGTAAAGATATTAAATTTTTTGTTAAAATTTTACTTTAAAAAAATTTTTTTTTAAAAGTCGGCGTGTTCCTTCTCCGATTTTGCTAATTTTTATTAAGCGTACATATAGTAATAAGAGTAACGTTCCTGCCAAATTTCATCATGATATCTTCAACGACTGCCAAATTACAGCTTGCAAAAGTTTTAAATTACCTTCTTTTAAAAGTGGGCGGTGCCACGCCCATTGTCCAAAATTTTACTAATTTTCTATTTTGCGTCATAAGTTCAACTCATCTACCAAGCTTCGTTGCTTTATCTGTCTTTTGTAATTAAAGTGGGCGTGGTTATAGTCCGATATCGTTCATTTTAAATAGCGATCTGAGATGAGTGCTCAGGAACCTACATACCAAATTTCATCAAGATACCTCAAAATTTACTCAAGTTATTGTGTTAACGGACGGACGGACGGACGGACGGACATGGCTCAATCAAATTTTTTTTCGATCCTGATTAATTTGATATATGGAAGTCTATATCTATCTCGATTCCTTTATATATGTACAACAAACCGTTATCCAATCAAACTTAATATACTCTTGAGCTCTGCTCAACTGAGTATAAAAAAATACAAACAAAAATTTTTTCTTTTTTTGTCTTTTGGTTCTGTAGAATGTGCAACAGTGTTGTATTAGGTCAGTATTTTTTAGTATAATAACATTTTGCAAAATATGTCAACACAATAACTGTTTAACTTATTCAGAACACCTTGAGATATAGGAACCAAACCAAAATCATGCTTAGTCTTCATATAACCGAGGCAAGCTATATTCCATAATTATATCAGAATCGCCTCAAAATAGTTCCGATATGATTCACAAAATAATCCTTAAATACTCTCGAAGGAACACAATACGGTTCCGAAACTATCCCCACAACAATACCGTATGACTTCCAAAATGATATCGAAAACAAACTCTGAGGCATTTCTGATTGAGGCTCGAAATTATCCCAAAAACAATAACAAAATAATTTTAAACTATTGGGAAATTGATCTAAAGCCGTCCCCAAGGATTCCGCTGAGCACAATTCTACAGAGTTCTACAAATAGTGCAGACAGACCAAAAAAAAATTCCAAAAGGGGATCGAAGTGATCCAGAAAATAGCCCCGAAATTATTCAAAAAAAAATTCTGAGTTACTACGAGACGATTCCGAAATTACCATAGAATTTTTCTAAATCGTCCCGATGATAATCCTGCTATAATAGGGAAATTGTGCCGAAATCATTCCTTGGCAATCCCAAAAGTGTCCCTTATTATTACAGAAATTATCAGAAAATAGCCTGCAAAACAGTCCCAAGCAGTGCCAAGATTATTTCAAAAGCAATTCCGAAATTATTCTGAATTCAGCCCTAAATTATTCAGTAATACTCCGTAATTATTGCAAAAACAATCCCGAGATGATACGGAAATAATCTCGGAATTATCTATAAAAACCACAAAACTATCTCAAAACGTATCTGAAAGCTATTTGAAATCACCCCGAAAAAGGCTTGCAAATAGCAAAATTATCCCGAAAAGGTCCCAAACTAGTTCCAATTTTTAAAAAATTATCCGCTTCAAAAAAGAAATTAGAACCCCGATTTTTATGACCCAAACCTTAACATAACTGAGCAATGTCAAATATTCTATGGGTAAAAAATAATTACATAAAAAGTTGGCTATACACATTCGTCTGGAAAACTTAGTACGAAAATTTGCGAAATTTTTTTTCGTGTTTCTTGTATTACTTTTTTTCGCTGTTTTTCTTAACAGCGGTTTGTGACTAGCACCCTTTGAAAAATAATATAACCAGCTTTCTTTTTTCAAATTTACTAAATTTTCAAACATTGTTAGCTTTCTAAGATTTTTAGCTGAAGTTCTTCAAAGCACCATATTAAGGTTTCTGCGGTGATAACGATAATGTCCGTACTTTGGCACACATCTTCCATTTGATTCGTTCAATGTATATAGTAGAGATGTAACGGAAGTGAGTTTAATGGAACCGTAAATCGGATTTGGACTTTACGAATTAGTTTTATCGGCATCGGAATCAGTACCAGAATTGGAAGTGGAGCAGAGAACTAAAACTCACATCTTGCAAATTAAAGAGGATAACAGTTAAATCAAAACAAGTAAAATATAGATGTGATATCAAAAATTTTCTGCACTACCGAATTTCTTGCAGATTTTCGTCGGTTTGACCGCCAATGCGAAGAAGGCGAATGGCTCTAGAATAGGAAGAATAAAGCTCCGAATTGGGCTAGCCCTGCGCTATTGAATCTGCTAGGGGGTAAAACTACAGGAGAAAAATATGCAGTGTAAGCTTATGTGGAGGAGAGAGTGAAGAGTGTATGCATGTCAGATAATGTTGGGGTTAACGTGGCGCCAGGCGCCTTTTCTCTCTCTCTTTCGTTGGATACATACAGCGCTTGTGAAGCCTTTCCTTTACCATGGAGTCCTTGTTTGGTAACGAAAAACAAACATTTAACAAATTTAACAAGTCCTTATGCTTCGGTGCAATATAGTGTATTATAGTGCCATACTAGACCAACTAACTGCCTCATTTTGAGATTGCGCTTCGATGGGCATCTTAAAGCCACAAAAGAGGTGGAAGGTTGACGCAAGGGTATGGAAATGGTGGCCAATACAATACCCACATATACAAATGATTCCAAACTAATCGAAGACGTACGGTCTGCTGATCCGGTAATAGTTATATACTACAAATCGCCATATGAGGGTAGTAGGGTGGTAGTAGTAGCCCCGACCGAGAGAGCACAAATACTGTCGAAGATCTTGCAACTATAGTCTACCAAAATTAGTATTGTCATAAAAAATAGAGGACTAATTGCTTACTGAAAAAATAGTGAGCACCCCAGCGGGTTAGGGGACTTAGAATATACCCGCTGTAGGTATGCCTGCCGTACCAAATTGATTCAAGGTGTTGTGTAGCGCAACACTCTCAAGCGGTTGCCAGCGCATAATATAGCTTCTACAACCCAATTGTCAAATTCACCTACCCGTGGCGAATCCTGTTTCATTAACAGCCTAGGCTCTGACGACCCCGAACTCCTGATGGATCTAAGGGGTGGGAGGGCGGTATGGCCTAGAAGCATTCATGTGGTCGTAACAAATGGCTCCCGAGATGGTCGGGCTAGTACCTTCATGGTGCTTGTTACATCGATAACACTCCCCAAGGCCTTCGGGAGCATCCTTACCGCTACAACAACAACAAAAATAGTGAGAAAATTTGCTAAAAATATTTTCAACTTTTTTCGAGTACTTGCAAATTAAATGTTCGGACCAGTCGGAAACGAAACCGGAATCGGAAGTATACATCAATCGGAACATCCGACGTATCGGAATCGAAACCCCGTTAAATGCCTAGTATATAGTACTCGTTTGTTTTTTTTTTCGTTGTTTTTGGAATTTATGTTTATTAGTTTCATGACTTCGGAATTGCTTTTATATATGATTTTTGTTTACATTATTTTTGCAAGTTTTGCAAATGGGTATATGGGTACACACTGTTATAATTTTTTGCTTCATTGTTACAGTGGACTTCTAATTTTTTTTTAATAAATGTGTTCTCGCAATTTTTCACTTCACAGAAGAACTTGTTTTCACAATTAGTTGGATAGTTAGCTCGTTATCGGTATGTTATTGTCACTAACTTTGTTGTTACATACTATTAGTTGCTATATATATGTATGTATGTCGATGTTGTTATTTCTTTTTGTTTTTTTTTTTTTTGTTTGCATGATCTAAGCTTTCAGTACCACATCTGACCAACTTAGAGTAATTTACACATTATTTATTCTTATAACTCTACAGACAATTAGACTAGCATTGAGTTTTAACTGAGCACCGGTTAGTGCTATGAGGGAACACTTCGCATGCGGTGCATACAGTAACGGACAAAAGTCTACATACGCCTCTTCTTTTCGTTGCTTAGAAAAAAAGCGAAAAAACTTTAAATGCAAATTCGTTGTAAACGGTTTTATTTAGCTTCACTTGACAGGCTAGGCTGGCTGGCTGCCACGAATTTTGTAATTGAAATTTAAGTAACTTCCCGATAAGCTACAAGCTTGAAACTTGGTATATAGTTCAGAACCCGATGACAATGCAATAATAAGATAAAACAAGTAAGGAAGTCTAAGTACGGTGAAACCGAACATTACATACCAAGCTGTACACTTGAAATGCTGCTGTTATTTGTGGCTTAGTAATGTTACAAGGCTGCGCAATAATGCATATATGGGTGGGCGGTGCCACGCCCATTTTAAAAAAATTTTTCAAATTTTTACCAAGAGTCTCAATATCAGTCCATACGTCAAGTTTCAACATTCTAGGTGTATTATTTACTAAATAATCAGGTTTTTTGTGCTTTCCAAAATGTTATATGTATAAAAAGTGGGCGTGGTTATCATCCGATTTCGCTCATTTTCAATACAAATCTATTCTGGGACCAGATAAGCTCGTGTACCAAATTTGGTGAATATATCTCAATATTTACTCAAGTTATCGATTTAACGGACAGATGGACGGACGGACATGGCTCGATCAAATTTTTTTCGATACTGATGATTTTGATATATAGAAGTCTATATCTATCTCGATTCCTTTATACCTGTACAACCAACCGCTGTCCAATCAAAGTTATAATACCCTGCGCACAAGTACAGCTGAGTATAAAAACTCCGATAATTGGCGCATGGATCGAAATATTTCAAAAAATCTTATTTGTGGTCCGATTTGGCTCATATTTGGAACACATATTACAAACATGAATAGAAAGCGACGTATGAAAAAATCCCGTTAGTTACGGTTGGATCACTTAAACATCAGCATGTCTCCTAGAAAAGAAATATCGGTTGACGTTAGAAATTTGGTTGTACAGCACCAAAGAGAGAAAAAACCATAATGTAAAATTGCAAAAATTGTTAACTTGAGTCGTGCAACAGTATAGACCAATGTAAAAAACTTTAAAAATAGCCGCTCTACCGAAAATAAAGAGTGCAGTGGCCGTAAGAGCAACTATCTCGCCATCAGCTTTATTTTGAAAGAACTTGACAAAAATCCAAAAGATTCTGCTCGAGATATGGCAAGCAAATCAGTCAATTGTGCCCATTCACTAACAGTCCAAAGAGATCTGCACAAGAACGGCTTTACCAGCAGAACACCACGCAAAAAGGCTTTTATTTCTGATAAAAAAAAACCGTAAACTTCGTTTGTTGTTCGCGAAAACGCACAGGGAAAAGAGGATACAGTTTTGGCAAACATTTTTATTTACCGATGAGTCAAAGTTCAATATTTTCGGTAGCGAAAGAGGAACAAAACTGTATCAACTGTAAAGTCGCAACCATGGCAGTGTTACGGTTTGGAAAGCTGTGGTGCAGGTTTGATCTTTCAGAAGGATGGCGACCCAAAACACATGGCACTTATTGTTAAATATTGGCTGCTTTACTATGCTCCAAGACTATTAAATACATCACCCCAAATCCCAGATTTAAATATATTTGAGCATATCTGGGAAGTTTTAGAACGGAAAATAACAAAATTGCAGCTTTCTAGTGCTGCTATCCTTAAAGAACGCATGATTGCAGCTTGAAACAATATAACACCTGCAGAGCTAATAAATTTAGTAGCCTCAATGCCATGACGGCTCTAATGTAGTCTTGATGCTAACGATGGACGACTAAATACTAAGAAACAATATTATTTAGTGTTTCGTGAAATTGTTCATACTAAACAACATACTAAAACAAATTATTTGTGTACATTGTGAACACTTTTTCAACGTTGTCTTAAAGTTTATTTCCCATAACTGTGCTATCTTATAACTTTAAACGAGCAATTCTTGTTTGTTGGAATAGCCGAGCGATCTCGGGAACGGCTCAACCGATTTATATGAAATTTGGCACAGAGATAATGTATCACCTTCTAAGACTTTCTACCTAGGTGTTGCCACTCAGAATGTTTCACAAGGTTGCCACCTATTCGAAATTTAAAAAAAAATTGCATGAGATATGCCGATATGGGTATCAAACGAAAGGTATTTCACTCCGCATTACAATACGGACATTTTTAAGTAGGGTTGCCATTTAGGGTTGCCACCTTTTCGAAATAAAAAAAATGCATGGGTATCAAACGAAAAGTATTTCACTAGCCATTACAATAGGGACATTTCTGAGCAGGGTTGCCATTTAGGGTTGCCACTTATTTTAAATTAAAAAAAATTTCATTAGAAAGATTTCTCAGCACAACGAAACGTTGCCGAGCAATGCTCGATCGCCTAGGTACTTTTATATTAATATAAGTACGAGCCGTACTCGTGCACATCTTGCGCATTAAAGTCTCACATCAAATATCAACAGAAATCAGCTCTTCTGTCAATCAAACATCTATAAACTTACATGCGCTTGCACTGCCATCTGGCGAATGTTAACATATGCCGGTAATGCAGTGTTAGTTCTAATCAATTATTCACAATGGTGCCATGTTTATTTTTAACAAATGAATTTAATAAAATATAGCTAAACAAAAGCACTACAACCAGTAATGTCCAAAGCTCGCTAATAGCATGAATCACCATCTTTACAACCAAAACTTTATTTATAGGTTTGGATTCCAAATAAGATCGAAAAAGGCGCCTGCACAAAAAACAGCAATTAGATATAATATATAAGATAAGTCTTTGTATACCTTTCATGAACATGAAATGGTATATTAACTTTGGTCCTATGTTTGTATCGTTGAGAAATATATAAGATAGACTAACCATTAAGTATACCGAATTGATCAGGGCGACGAACTGAGTTGATATAGCCATGTCCGTCTGTCCGTCCGTCTGTCCGTCGGTCTGTCTGTTTGAACGCAAACTAGTCCCTCAAATTTTGAGATATCTCAATTAAATTTGGCACAAGGATGTATATTTGTATTATATTAGATATTTGTCGGATCCGGTAGAATCGGACCACTATAACATATATCTCCCATACAACCGATCGTTCAGATAAAACGATTTTGGTCATTCCTGCCGCAATTTAGAAAGTATAAACGTGAAACTCGGTGATATATATTTTAATATATCATAGAAGATTTTCCGAAAAAATCACTTTGATCGGAGCTATATATAGTATATATCCCATACAACCGATCGTTCAGATAGAAAGATTTTTTGGAAATCTCCCTTAATTTCCAATATAAACACGTTAAACTTGGTGATATTTATTCCAATATATCATAGAAGATTTCATGAAAAAATCTTTTCGATCGGAGCTATATATAATATATATCCCATACAACCGATCGATCAGATAGAAAGATTTTTAGCCATTGATATATATTCTAATATATCATAGAAGATTTCCTGTAAAAATTATTTCGATCGGAGCTATATTAATATATATCCCATACAACCGTTCGTTCAGATAAGGGGGTTTTTTGCCATTTTTTATTTTATGTTTATCTTAAAAATCGTTTAGGTATGTACATCTGTTTACTATATACTTCTTATCTTATACATCCGATTACTTGGAGATTACGAACGGGATACGATTATTGTTCAGCCCCATTCATGAAAGGCATGAAGTCTTCGGCATAGCTGAAGACAGTCCCGTCCTTAATTGTTTTAGTTTATTATGCTAAGGAAAAGGTTTAAAATAAAAATCTATAAGCGCATCTTTTGGATAAGTTATTAGTATTTCAATCCAGCGGAAATAGGGGGTATACATATGTAGACTTTTGTCCGTCACTGTATGTTAATTGCCTATGTCGGTGCTTAGTCGGGATAAGTAAGGGTTTAAATTGTTAATATATTGAAGTTCGAAGATCGAAGTTGAGCCACAGTCACACACATTTCCTAAGGAAGTCTGCGTTTACCTTGTGAAAATACTGAGTATTTGTCTCTTATAACTGAAATAGCTGCGTGTTTCTCGATAACGAAATTTAACAATTCTATATGGATGAGTCCGTGATATTTTTCATATTCCTGCAGATCAAACGGCTGGGGTATGCGATATCTAATCTCATCAGGGCTTAAATCGTGTATGAAATAGATTAAGGGATCTCTCTAAGGCATGGGTCTCAAAAAATTTAAAGTGATTCTTTTTTCGGATACACAATGAGACATAATTGTGTTATGGAAGGCAGATCCTTGTTTTAGAATAACTCGTTAAATAGAACATCATTATACCTGGATATACATACTTTTCATGTTTTCGTTTTACATACTCATATGGAAGAGACACCTTATGCAGCAACTTACCTGTAAAGAGACAAAAAGATATAAATTATTTCTACTGTCAATTTACAATTCTAAGAAAGGATTTTATCAAGGTGTGATATAATAGCTTATGACAGTGAAAATATGCGCGCCCGAGATATGTATAAGAATTAATAATTAGAGCTAAGCGCGTCAATAATCAATTTTAGTTTAAGTTTGAAGTCTCTCAAAATTCGCATTGATTTATGACAATTTCTTCTTCCGAGGGGTGTTGCAGTTAATATCTTATACATTTTTGTTCGACTTATGGCATTTAAAGTATTTCAGAAAGAGTAACAAAAAAGGGGCGGGTCACGCCCATTTTCAAAATTTTAGGAAAAGTGGGCGTGGTCTTTAACCGATTTTGATTATCTTCTCTCAGTCTATATAATTTGGTAAGTATAGTATCTCTGCCAAATTTCAATATAATATCTTTAACGACTTTTGATTTACGGCTTATTAAACTTCCCCATTTTCTTCTTCTAAATGTGGATGGTGCCACGCACATATTCCAAAATTTTCTGAAATTTATGTTTGCCGTTATAAAACCAATTCACCCATCAAATGATCATAAAATTATTAGCTTAGCGGTATTCGTTTTTTAAATATCTCATTTTTTCCATTTTTATAAATTTTCGATATAGAAAAAGTGGTTATCATCCGATTTCGCTCATTTTCAAAACCAATATATTCTGGTCCAGGTAAGCCCATATATCAAATTTGGTTCAGATATCTCAATACTTGTTCAAGTTATCGTGTTAACGGACAGACAGAAGGATAAAAAAAAAAATTTAAGGCGCGATAACCTCTGAAGAGATCTAAGGCCGAGCTTTTCTTCCAATTGGCGTCGTGCTCCTCTTGATTTTCATACATGTTTTATGCCGACTCCGAACAGCATCTGCAAGGCAGATGAGTTTTCACTGAGAGCTTTTCATGGCAGAAATACACCCGGAGCGCTTGCCAAACACTGCCGAGGGGCGACCCCGCTTAGAAAAATTTTCTTCTAATTTAAAAACCTTATTTCTAAAATTTTGATGAGTGCATGTGGAAGTAGATGTGAAAGAATGAGTGGAACCAAAATTTAGTTCCTGATGCCTTTGTAATTTTTTGAGGAAGGTGTCCAAGACTGGGTATATAGAGAATATAGAGAGTCAAAGGGAGTGAAAGAGGAAGTAGGGTGGGAATAAGATTGAGAGTGAGAGTTGGAATGAGAGTGGGGATGGTTTTGGGTGTGAGAAGAATGAGAAAAAAGTGAAGATAAGGGGCATAAGGAAATAACACAAATAACACAAATAAGAAGAATAAAAATTAGTAACGTTGTAGTCTATTCGGCGATATAGAGAGTGATAGAGGGAATGGAAGACCACTTTTCAAATATAGGCAAGGACAACGTCTGGCGGTTACGCTAGTCCTATATAAAAGATAAAGCTATGCGCCTTCCGTACTGAAGAAACTCTAACCTCCCTACGGAAAATAAATTGAAAAAAATCAATGCGATTTTTTAGAGACCTATAACTTGTACTTTGTTATACTGAAATATATTGGACTACAAAACCAGGGCTGCAAACCGCTTCGAAAATGGAAGCGGTTCGGTTCAGTGGTCCGAACCGGTGCGCGGCTACCTATGAACCGTAGAATCGGTGCGGTACAAGTGGTTCAAACGATTAATACCAAGTTTTAATAGTATACAAAATTATGTATAGTATGAAATTCGGCACTTGGGATCTGTGTGCAACCAACCATCGATATGTACTTACTAAGCATACAAATAAAATACAGTTATTGAGTTGAAATTCATGTATGTATTGATTTATAAAACTTTTCAAAACAGTTTGTTGATTATTATAAAATGTAAGGAACGAAAATGGTAGACTGCATCACTATACCTATAGGGAGTATTTACAACGCATATATTCTGCCCATAAGAAAGTAGTCGTATTTTTAAGAGAAGAAAAACTATAAAATTAGTTGTTTTCAATCTTAATATATAAAAATCACGTGTCACTATGTTTGGCGCAAATGAACTCCTAAACTACTGAACCGATTTTGAATTTGTTTTGCACCCCCTGTGTAGTTTGATCTAACTTGAAAGATATGAAGGGTTATATCTCAGTTTATAGTCGCAATATTATTTTATTGCAATTTTTTTATATGTTTACATGTAATAATAAAATGTTACGTATACGCACCGGCACTCACATTTTCGGGAGTGCAGATATACTTCCGTGTAACTGGTTGGTGTTTAATTAAACAACGTGCTTATCAATAAAAAATATTATAGCGAATGATATCAAGTATAGCACATCACCAGGCCCGCCGAGAGGGTCTTCGTTTTAATATTATAGTGAAGTGTGAAAAATAAATATCTATATATATAAAAAGAAAGCCTAAAATGTGTGTTAGTTGGTCGCCGGTGTTTGAAGAGATGCGTCGGTAGATTTCGTTCAAACTTTCACACAAGTTGCGTAAACCTCAGGCGGTGGTTACTACATAGGCTTGGTTGCGATCGACGTACAGGGTATAGGCCAAAACGTGGACCCGAGTACCCCTAGAATGTATTTATAGAATATGGATAACAAATGAAAGCTGTTGAAGAGTGCTTTAGTAGAGAGTAATATATTATCCAGAGACGGACTGGGACTGGGATTAGGACTAGGACTGGGACTGAGACTCGGAGTGGGACTGGGACTGGAATAAAATACATACCACCCTCTGGGACAGGCAATAAGGGATGCGGAAGAATGAGAAGGAATTGAGAGAAGAGAAGACAGAGAAGGAGATTGAGAAAGAGATACAATGAGACGAAGATGGAGATAGATGAAGCGAAAAGGACGGAGGGAGGAGATTAGGAAAAAGTGAGAGGGTTGAGGGCAGAGTCAGACGAAAAAAGCTTATTAAAATGTATGCAGATAGGCCAAATTTAGGGCAGGACAACGTCTGCCGGGTCTTCTAGTATACATATAAAACATACCTACTAAATTTTAGAAGCGAGATTACCACACAAAAAAAAAAAGAGATATTCATGAAAATGTAAATGTCTTCTTTACTTTTCTTAGGCATTAAGCTTATCAATGTTCATATACGGTTATGTGAAAAATGATATGGTCTCCCTTGGTACTGTTCCCAAATTATGTTTATTTATTAGGTTTTAATAATTCCAATTTAAAATATCGTTCTAACTATAACACAAACATTTCAAAGCTCGGGGAAAAAATTTTAAAAAACTAACGGTAATTCTTATCTACTTGAAACTATTACACTGCAATTGAATGAGCCTCAAGCCTGTACATTTAGAAATTTTCTACAAACTGAAAAGTTTCGAAAATTGATAAAAATTTGATTAAATTAACTTTAAAATTTTTATAATTATACATATGTATGTGGTTTGTGCTATAGTTCGGACTATGTTATAAATGAAAAAATGTTATAAATGAAAACTGAAAAATCTCTTTCATATACAAAGTTGTTATGCACCGGGTTGAACTCATTTTGTAAATTTGTTTATTTTTCACAAGCTTTTGATCACAGTTGCAAGCAGTAGACGCTATTACTGTCAAAAGTGACAACTCACGGCATTGGCATCGAGAAAAAGTGTATGCAATTTTACCTTACAGTTATATTTTCAAGCAAAGCGGTAAATTAAATAAGTTAAGTGATTTTTGTTGAAACTTTATTTTGAACCGAACTGAACCATTTTTTTGGTGGTTTTCGGTTCGGATTTTGGAGATAAGAAAAAGAACGGTTCAAAGCCCCAAAATGGCTGGTGGTTCGGTTCATGAACCGGTTCGGTTCGAAAACCGTTACGACCATGTAAAAAATTGCATACCCAATCAAATTCTGAAAACTCTCAATAGAATTTCAAAATGTTCTTCATCAATTTTGGTTACTTGCATAAAGTAAAAAGAATATCTGCTTTTACTCTTTCTTTTACACTTACTGCTTTGCACACAGAGTATATTAACTATGATTGGATAACGATTGGTTGTACATGTATAAACGAATCGAGATAGATATAGACTTCCATATATCTAAATCATCAGTATCGAAAAGAAATTTGATTGACCCATGTCCGTCCGTTAACTCGATAACTTGAGTAAATTTTGAGGTATCTTGATGAAATTTAGTACACGAGCTTATCTGGACCCAGAATAGATTGGCATTGAAAATGAGCGAAATCGGATGATAACCACGCCCACTTTTTATATATATAACATTTTGGAAAACGCAAAAAACCTGATTATTTAGTAAATAATAGACCTAAAATGTTGAAATTTGACGTGTGGACCCTTGATAAAAATTTTTAAAAATCAATTTTACAAACATTATTAATCATAAATCAAAAATCGTTAAACCTATCGTAACAAAATTCGGCAGAGAGGTTGCCTTTGCTATATGGAATGCTTTGAAGAAAAATTAACGAAATCGGTTAAGGACCACGCCCACTTTTATATAAATAATTTTTAAAAGGGTCGTAGACGAATAAAGTAAGCTATATCTTTGCAAAAAAGAGCTTTATAATAATGGTATTTCATTTCCCAAGTGGATTTATAATAGGAAATAGGAAAAACCTCAAATTTTAAAAAATGGACGTGGCACCGCCCCTTTTATGACTAAGCAATTTTCTTTGTTTCGGGAGCAATATCTCGAAGAAAAAGAAAAATTAACGGATCCTAATAAATTTGGGTACACAAATCTTCCCTATAGCAGGAAATATTTCTAGGAAAAATGGACGAGATCTTTTAAATACCACTCCCACTTTTATATAAAAGATTTTTAAAAGGGTCGTAGACGAAAATAATAAGCTATAACTTAGCAAAAAATAGTTTTGAATCAATGATGTTTCGCTTATCAAGTTTTATGGTAAGAGGAATGCGGAGACATTTTTTTTGTAAACGGGAAAAGGGCGGTGCCACGTGTTATGTAGAAAAGTAATTTATCTGAAATGAAATGTACAATTAAAGTTCACACTGAGTATATAATGTTCGGTTACATCCGAACTTAGACACCTTTACTTGTTATTCTTCTCTTCTTCATCCGAGCAATTATCATACAGTTACCATCACTTTACGACTTAACATGGTCGCGGCACCTCGCCGGAAATCGACTTGAATGGGACATACATACGCGTTTTCCCAGACTGGACTTTGTAAGCAAAATGTGGTTTGTTTGTTTTCAGAAAATCTAAAGACTTTAGATGCAAAAAGAAATGTCTTTCAAGTAACCAAATGCGTTTTATAAGCTCTCCAATGCATTCAGGGTAAGCACTCATTTATAGCTAAATACAAATACAAAATTCAATCAGCCACTTAGCCAACCATTTTATCCATTCACTCACTTAAGCTTATTCATGCAACAAACGGTATTGGAATGCATGTGGTCGTGTATATTTACTACTTTACAGTATTTACATATATGGTGGTAGCTTGTAATATTACTTCATTTCCCGTTGCACTACACAAAGGATGAGGATACGAATGTCATGCATATATGGGAATGGCAATGGTTTACATTTGCAATTAGAGTAGCCACAGGCGAGTAATGCACGCAAGTGAAAGGGGCCAACTAAAGCTAAAGCCAAAGTAGGAAAGTGCCAAAATGGGGGTGTGATTGCTGTTGTTTGTGGCATTACTTGGTATATGTGTGTTTACCACCTTTTCAGTTGCATGAGTCATCATTTGTCGAGAAGGAGTATACAAACTAAATGCAGTTTTTCTAACACCATGCTGCAATTTTTTAAATGAAATTCTCGTGCAAAGCATTTTTAGTTGAACTCCTTCAAAATGGCTCTACCGATTCGCATAGAATTTTGTAAGCATATTGAGTAGGTCTGAGAATAGGATCTTTAAATTTTTTCATACCCCAAAATTTAAAAAATGGTCCACTTCCTATTTTTTTTTTTTTTTTTTTTTTTAGACAAGTTTTTTATGAAACATAATTCAAATATACATACAACCCTCTGGGACTGCTACTGGCACTGGAGATGAGACTGGGAATAAGGGATGAAGAAGAATTAGAGAGAAGAAACACGAGAAAAGAAGAAACAGACTGAGAAAACGACGATCAGACATGGAGATAGGCATAGATTGAGTGGAGGAGGGAGAAAGAGATGGGGCTTGTAAGAAAAGAAAGGATAGAAAAGACGGAGGGAGAGAGAGACGCAAAGAGATAAATCAAAGTTAAGGTAGGACACAGACTGCCGGGTCTACTGGTAATTAATATAAAACTGCATGTGTAAACGTAGTACAACAAAATTGATAAATAACACGTAAAGGTGTCTAAGTCCGGGTGTAACCGAACATTATATACTCAGCGTGAGCTCAAATTGTACATTTCATTTGAGATAAATTACTTTTCTACATAACACGTGGCACCGCCCTTTTCCCGTTTACAAAAAAAATTTCTCCGCATTCCTCTTACAATAAAACTTGATAAGTGAAATATCATTGATTCAAAACTATTTTTTGCTAAGTTATAGCTTATTGTTTTTTTATATCTAAGTTGCCGTGGTCTTTAACCGATCCCGTCCATTTTTACTAGAAATATCTTCTGCTATAAGGAAAATATATGTACACAATTTCATTACGATATGTTAATTTTTCTTCGAGTTATGGCTCCCGAAACATAGAAAATTGCTTAGTCGTAAAAGGGGCGGTGCCACACCCATTTAAAAAAATTTTAGTGTTTTCCAATTTAATGTTATAATTCAATTTAGAAAGTAAAAGTGTATTGATACAAAGCTCTTTTTCGCTAAGATATAGCTTATTTTATTCGTCTACGACCCTTTTAAAAATCTTTTATATACAAGTGGTCGTGGTCCTTAACCGATTTCGTTAATTTTTCTTCAAAGCATTCCTTATAGTAAAGGCAACCTCTCTGCCGAATTTTGTTACGATAGGTTTAACGATTTTTGATTTCTGATTAACAATATTTGTAAAATTGATGGGCGGTGCCACGCCCATTTTAAATTGTTTTTGCAAATTTTCTCCATATCAGTCCACATGTCAAATTTCAACATTCTAGGTGTATTATTTACTACATTATCAGGTTTTTTATGTTTTCCAAAATTTTATATATATAAAAAGTGGGCGTGGTTATCATACGATTTCGCTCATTTTCAATACCAATCTATTCTGGGTCCAGGTAAGCTAGTGTACCAAATTTGGTAAAGATATCTCAATATTTACTCAAGTTATCGTGCTAACGGACGGACGGACATGGTTCAATCAAATTTTGTTTCGATACTGATGATTTTGATATATGGAAGTCTATATCTATCTCGATTCCTTTATACCTGCGCAACCAACCGTTATCCAATCAAAGTTAATATACTCTGCGTGCAAAGCACGCTGAGTATAAAAATTGTGTACTTCTCATTTAGTTCATCGCGTCGTTAAATAGGAACCCTGAGCTTTAAGTTATGGTGTATTTTATGATAGGAGTTTCTTGCATAATTCCCGCAAGCCATTTCCAAACATTGGCTGCCATGCAAAACATGTAACTTATCATTGAAGTCTGGTTAGATCTTCAAGCAATATATTTTACTTGCATTTTTCGCTATACTCAAACAATAAAATAATATTTTTGAAATATATTTACAAATTATTTTTTGAGTGTTAAGAAACATGCGTACATACGTCTTGCCTCGCTGTTCGCTAATCAATGACTAATTTGCTCTTGCAAGCACAGCCACAATTTTAGTTTTGGTGAACACTGGTTCACCAACTCAAATCAATTCTATGTTATGTAAGAGTAATGGAATCTCAAATCACGATTAGATGTGCTCTCAAGAGCATCGCAGAGCATCGGCAAATTACTATTTGGACTTCAAGCAGTAAACATCTTAAGATTAAATTCTTTGCTCAAAGTTTTCTCACCATCCTCTTTGTACAATCAATCTACTGATCTACATATATCACTTCAGTACTTACAAATTACTCTCGGTTTGCAACAATTTTTACAATTGCATTTATTTTACTCCATTTTGTTGATCAATATTTACTTCGATTACCTTTTGTCAACATCAGGAAGGGTTTATAAGTTGATTCAAGGGGTTGATAAGCGCAATACAAGTTTTGTAGCTAGTTTATTGTCCTCACCTACGCGAGGAGAATCCTGTTACAAATATAAATGTATCATACATATATTACGAAAGCGAATCTCTGGCGACCCCAAGTTCCTCGTGCAACTAGGGGTGGAGGGCGATATGATCTAGAAGGTTTAATGTGGTCATATTAATCATGCCCGAGATGATGGGGCTAATACTTAATGGTGCTTTGTTAACGTACAGAATCTATATCCGCCAAAGGACCAACAACATCGATAACACTCCTTAAAACCTCCGAGGACTGTATTTAACGTTAATAC
This sequence comes from Eurosta solidaginis, assembly GCF_040869045.1. Classification (NCBI taxonomy): domain Eukaryota; kingdom Metazoa; phylum Arthropoda; class Insecta; order Diptera; family Tephritidae; genus Eurosta; species Eurosta solidaginis. The sequence goes on along the minus strand of NC_090323.1, from coordinate 199,903,816 downwards.
AACAACAGTTCACATAGGAGGAAGGGCGCATCAGGAAGTACCTGGCGTGTTGACGCGCGAGATATTATACAGAAAAAAAATTGTCTGTACATGGTATTCTCCTCTCCACTTACTCTGCGGAAGACACAGATATATTTGGTAAAGGAACACAAAGAAATTGTCATTGCATACATTCGTCGCAGCCATGTTCTTGGGACATGTAGGATAAAACGGAATATGAGCTGGCAAAGGATATCAGGTCTCTCATCTTTCGTGCTAAAAATACTAGGGAGATTACTTGACAATTACATAATAAAACACTTTGAGATTGCGTATCTTATGGGGAATTTCACAGAGACTGCGCTGATTGAAGTGGTACCTACAGTGTTGGCGTCCTTTTGGAGACTGCACTTGTTGTTCTGGTAAAAGACGTCACTGGTAGGAGAGCGGTGAAGGACAGATATCACCTGTGGAGAAATAGTAGCAGGTGTGAATAGGCACACCACAAGGAGGGTTACCCTCAAGGCTGATCTCTGTTTCTGTGAATGATGAGCTAGCAAATTTGATCTACCAAAGATTGTGAGGCACACCAACGATGTGAGAATCCTGATTTCGAGAGCATAGCCTTGGACTAAATCTGGAGAGCATGGATTTACTACTCTTCACTAGGATGCACTAACGTTTAAGCTGTTGTTGCTTAAACTGCCAAGTCTAAACTGCACTAAACATTGCTCTCAAAACCAAGTATCAGGTAGAGTTTTATAATAAATATATGAAAGCAATGCCCGATAATCTTCGCAAAGATTTAAGACAGAGCTTCTCTTCCAACTTGCTTTCTCCTATTAATTTTTCCTACAAATTGGCGGAATGGGACTTATATGTTTTACGCCTACTTGGAACAATATCTGCAAGACACTGAGAAACTCTTCTTAGCATAAATACACTAGGAGTATTTACTAAATCACTGCCGAGGGGCGGCCCCGCTTAGGAAAACTTTTTTCTTATTGAAAAAACTTGTGTATAAATTTTTTATGTTGCTTTGCCCGGGGCTTGAGCACAAAATCTTCGGTATGCTAGGCGGAGCACTCTATCACCACACCACGGCGGCCACCAGAGTTTTAGCGGTGCATTATTGCTTTTTCGGAAATAACAAAAAAGTATTTGCGGTCCTCTGGGGGCTGCAATCAAAGCAATAATTGCAAACTGAATGTGTTTCAAGCAAGAGGACTTGCGACTTGGATTCACCAAGAGAGCGCAAACAAATCCTTATCTACTAAACTTAGTTTTCCTCAACTTCGCGCGGTGGATCAATGAATACGATGAGGTCGGTCAAGCTTACTATACTTCGCTAAATTTAACGTTGAGGCTGGCAAATTATTCAGAGTTTTCGAATGCAAATGATGATCCAGAAAAGTTTAGTAATCGGGGAGTACTTCTGATTCAGCGTCTGAAGAATGCTTCTGACTGTTATTGGGTTCTTTCACTGAACACAAGAGAGAGACGATTAAAAACGTTGAGCAAATGTAGCGCTCAAATATTTGCTCAGTAATTTAATATTGTTTAGTGGGACAAAAGTATGTTCAGTAAGTGATCTATCTACGATTGAGTTGTATTTATTTAAAGCGTCCAGAAACATTTTTCGAAAACGCCTGGTAATTATTTTTACTCACAATGCTGGTGCAAAGGACGGCTCGCAATAGCCAGCTACTTTATTGTCAAGCGCAACAAGTTCCTCATTGTGCGCCACGCAAGATCACATCATTCTACGATGCGATGTCCGCTTATGAGTTGCATTCATCATACCCAGCATTACTCATTTTTGCTATTAGCAACTGATTAAGTAGGCGCTGTTTTCTTTATGATATTTTTATACCTTTCATGAACACGAAATGGTATATTAACTTTGGTCCGACGTTTGTAACGTTGAGATATAAAGAAGATAGACTCACCATTAGGTATACCGTATTGATCAGGGCGACGAACTGAGTTGATATAGCCATGTCCGTCTGTCCGTCCGTCTGTCTGTTTGAACCCAAACTAATCCCTCAAATTTTGATATATCTCAATGAAATTTGGCAAAAGCATGTATTTTTGTATTATATTAGACATTTTTCGGATCCGGTAGGATCGGACCACTATAACATATATCTCCCATACAACTGATCGTTCAGATAAGACGATTTTGGTCATTCCTACCGCAATTTAGAAAGTATAAACGTGAAACTCGGTGATATATATTCTAATATATCATAGATTTTCTGAAAAAATCACTTTGATCGGAGCTATATATAGTATATATCCCATACAACCGATCGTTCAGATACAAAGATTTTTGGCCATTTCTCCCTTAGTTTCCAATATAGAAACGTGAAACTTGGTGATATATTTTCTAATATATCATAGAAGATTTCCAGTAAAAATTATTTCGATCGGAGCTATATATAATATATATCCCATACAACCGATCGTTCAAATAGAAAGATTTTTGGCCATTTCTCCCTTAATTTCCAATATAGAAACGTGAAACTTGGTGATATATTTTCTAATATATCATAGAAGATTTCCAGTAAAAATTATTTCGATCGGAGCTATATATAATATATATCCCATACAACCGATCGTTCAGATAAGGGAGTTTTTTGCCATTTTTTTATATTTATCTTAAAATCGTTTAGGTATGTACATCTGTTCACTATATATTTCTTATCTTATACAGCGCATTATTTGGAGATTACGAATGGGATAAGATTATTGTTCAGCCCCATTCATGAAAGGTATGAAGTCTTCAGCACAGCCGAAAACAGTCCCGTCCTTACTTGTTTCCATTTTTATTAGTTACTTGAGTAGTTCAGTTAAGTCATTTATTGCTGCATCTTTCTGCATTCCACCGCAACTTTAATTTTCTACTTGTTATTGCACATTCAATTTGCACCGAAGTACATACACATGGACATAATATCTACATGTGTTAAACATATGTGCAGTTCATATACATACATACATACATCTGTCATTATATATATTTATGTACATACTTATAAAATAAACTGCATTTTCTTCAATATTCTTAGCTTACTTAGAATTGTCAGAAACAATAAAAAAAAATCTTTGCAAAATGGCAAGCACAAAAACAACTACAAGAGCAACAGCCACTACATTCTATAACTAGTTGTGCACTTTTTCACCTTCCACGTCCTCCAAACAATTTGCTTAGACATTTTGCCACATCAAGGCAGGGGCGTAGGCAGGATTACGAGCTTGAGTTTAGTTGAATGGCAACAACTGCGGTTGGAAAATCGTGCTTGGGCTGCGATCAATACAGACAAATTAAATCTAGTGTGAGAGTCAAGAATAGAGGACGTCGCTATCTTACATGGATGTCAAACTCCTTAAATCGATTGCATATGTTTTGCAAGGTCTCGGCAACCCCACATTCGCATAATTATTATCTTTAAATTAACAGCTAACGACCGCACTCATACCCAATACACCTATCTTCCACTTCTGCGTCTCTGGAAAGTTGCGAATATATTAGGTGAAAGCAAGTCGGCAAGTCGCTGACATGATAGAAAGCAATCATTCGGTCGGTTCTGAGCTCTCTGTCGCCAATATGCTCGCTGTAATTGAAGAATATGGGGTATTCCATCCCATTTCGACCAATTTTGAACCCGACCCCTTTAGAATTAGCTGAAAGTTTTTCTTCTTTTTCTAGCTTACGAAAGACGTTTTTCAGAATTTTTTCAAATTTTTTCATCCAACTCAAAAAAAGTTATGAATCTTTAAAAAAACACCGTTTTTGTTTTCAAAATGCTATAACTTTTTCAAAAATTGACCGTTTGGGATCTTTTTTTTTTTTAATTTGTTTTAAAATGTACTTTTCGGAAAAAATACAAAAAAAAATTTTTAAGTTTTTTTTTTTAATTTTTTAATCTTTCAGTTTTTCGAGATTTTTCGAATTTCGCTTTTTTTTCTCTCATAAAAAACTTCAATCAATTCTGCAATCATCCCCACTAATCCCGATAATCTACGAATAAAATAACCAGGATTAATGACTGACACAGTAAACATGTAAGTTTATAATATATATATTATATATATAATAATATATAAAGAAAAGAATACTTAAAAATCATTTTCTTACATTTTTTTGTTATACAAATAAAATTGATAAAAAAAAAATTTTATTTTTGAAAATTTTTTTTCAATTAAATAAAAAAAATATAAAAAAAAATCGGCCCACTCCGGGATTAGTGGGATGATTGCAGAATTGATTGAGGTTTTTTATGAGAAAAAAAATGGCGAAATTCGAAAAATCTCGAAAAACTGAAAAATTAAAAAAAAAAACTTTAAAAATTGTTTTGTATTTTTTCGGAAAAGTACATTTAAAAACAAATTTAAAAAAAAAAAGATCCCAAACGGTCAATTTTTGAAAAAGTTATAGCATTTTGAAAACAAAAACGGTGTTTTTTTAAAAATTCATAACTTTTTTTGAGTTGGATGAAAAAATTTGAAAAAATTCTGATAAACGTCTTTCGTAAGCTAGAAAAATAAGAAAAACTTTCAGCCAATTCTAAAGGGGTCGGGTTCAAAATTGGTCGAAATGGGATGGAATACCCCATATATACTCGAAGAAGTTAAAAATCCGACCGAAAGCTTCTCAGCGAAAATGCCATCTATGCCATAGATGTGACAGTAGATCCCCTTCTGTCAATTTGCAGGAAAAAACACGAAGAAGTTGAACCCATATATCCTTGGAGATATATTGCGGCAAATATCTATTAATCACTCTTTTTCTTTTCTAGGTTCCAACTACGCACGTGCTCTCTGTAACAAACTACATCAGCATCACTTCGGTCCAACCCCCTAGAAATAGGATCTTTCTTGAGATAACTCTAATTAATTCCGTATGAATTAAGCGGGGATTGCCCTCATTGCTCTTAAACGTATGAAAACGTTTATTTGCAGCAATCTTTAATTTATAACTTATACAATAATTTGGGAAACATTTAAACAACGTGACATCAGGACGGACAAGGCGACAGCTGTGTCGATTATCCCTTGTAAATCTCTTCAAAGTAGAACACTTCAACCATCGCAGGAGTGCGGGGCAAATCCCACTCCCGGGAGAAAAGCCTTTGAAGAGATTTACAAGAGATAATCGAAACAGCTATCGCCTTGTCCGTCCTGACGTTACGTTGTTTCAATTTTTCCCAAATTATCAAAATCTAATTAATCTCGTTCAACACTTCAACCATATAGAACTGGAAAGTATTTAAGTAAGTTTGATTTTACCGCAGCGGCTGAAAGAGCACAGTGGATTGTAACGAATTCATCTAAGAAATCGAAGTGATCCCAGCTATCATCACAATCTCCACTAGCTGCTATAACATGAACCAAAGAGCCGACGACTATGAAGCAGTAGATATCACAGGTAAAGGCGACTACTCCTCCTAGCAGTAGGTACCAGCATTAATCACGGACTCGTTGGTTCATATTGTGACTAATTTTTCTGTTGTGACGAGAATTGTATAAAGATTTTTTGATGCAGTTATTGGTAAGCGTGATTGTGAACTGGGAGTTAGATCATAAGCACTCCTCTATTGGTGTTCTGTCAAAGTCGCGGATGAAAATCACTGCCACTGAAAAGCCACACTCACAAAAAGCATTGCTTCTCAAAAACCGCGGAATGTAGGAAAAAAGCTCAAATGATGACTTATGTGGACTTAAGTTGGAATCAAATTGGGTTATAGTACACCACATGGAACGAAGTTCAACCTTAAGAAAATTTCAGTTTGGTTTGTTCCTCTTATACTAGAGTTTTATCATGGGCCATGTTTCAGTTGTTCCACCTTTAAAGCTATCCTGCTGGTTTTTGGTATGCTTTCACTTGGTTGGTTTATCTTGAATCCAGCTATAGGATAGACAGATCGCCAAACACTGCATTTGCCCAGCTGGTAACAGGAAAAAGAAATTCTGAGTCCCCTCAACTGCTTTGTAGGCAGAAAGTGATCCTACGAAAAGACAACCAACAAATCTTTGGTGCCAGTTAAAAAATCACTCATCGAACTCCACAACTGAGGCGCTACTTCAATTATTCCTACCATCCATGGAATTTGGGCAAAAGCACCCAGTTAAACATAGCTAAAGAAAGCTTTGACAGAGGAAAGGTCATTCCCTTCTGATATAGGAAACAACTTCCCAGGGATGACGATAACAAAAACTATATGGTTAAAAAGAGATTTAAATTAGAGCGGAGTGACATGGGCGAATTGAGAGCTCCATAGACATAAGAGTCACCGAATCCAAAAACGTATACGTTATATACGTAAAACTTATACGTTATACTCGTAAAGTCACTGCAGAGCCAGTTCATCAATATCCCAGACTTCCCAAAACATCTTGCTGAAAATCCTCAAAGACCACGATTCTGGTGACATTCAAATCGCACTCAAGGACTATTCTCGGCTGAGAAGAGATCCTCATATGAAAAGAGTTATTAAAACTCGAGTTTCTGAAAAGATTCAGCGTTTTGGCATGCAACTGAATGGATATCTATGGTTAAAAAATAGCTTAGGCAGACAGGCGACTGAAAAGGGCTTGCAAGGAAATCTTTGGATATAAAAAATTGAACATCATCCAAGTTTTGCTGATGAATCTCGACTGGGTTGAGATTTTATAAATAGATGAGGGCACAGCCTAGGTTGAAGGTTAAGATATGGAGTTGTCCTCATTTACAACCAGACAAATGCACTAAGTGAGTACCAGGGGTGCAAACGAACCACATTTTTCAGCTACATTACATTTGTTAAGAAAGGAGTGGGCGAGTAACCCCTTTTACCCCATCCCTTCGCACGCACATGCATAAAGCTCACAAGAACAACCGCCAAGCAACCTACAACCATTGTGGCATTGCAGCATGCAACTTTACATTTGATGCAGAATGCAGCATAGCAACAACAAGATTTAGCAAATCAACAGTTTATTCAGCAGAAACTCTTGCAAATGTAGAAAAATGAAATGAGAAGTGGCAAAATGCCATAGAAACTGGTTAAATCCGTAAATGCCACATAGGAAAATTAGAAAGTATGTACGAATGCTAGATGTGAGACCGGTTACAGTTTGCCCTTCTTTTTTGTCAGCCATACGGATTTACATGCAAGCAACATGGCAGTATTGCCACCTTATTCACAATAAAAACCGCTTAGTACAGGTATTTGATAGGGTGATTTTAACCGCAACAGCGCCGACAATGTGTGATTGTGTTTGGCGCTGACAGTGCCAAGGGAGTGAAGGTGCTTTCATGTCGGCGGTAGTCACATATATTTTTCCTCAGGTTAAACCGCGAACAGATGATGAAGAAGAACATATTTGGTTCCAAATCTAACTCATATAGGTTGAGTAAGCTCTTAATGTACTGGGCAATGGCCGATTACTGCAACTTTTACAAGCGGAGGTCGCTGCTATAAAGGTTGATATCAGAATTTAACCTCTGCCTTGTCGAAGGGCTTTCAAAGTGTTAAACTCTTCCCCCGTGACTCGAAGGGTGTGAGGGATTAGTTGACCTTATACGTAGTTCTATTGACCGGTGCAGGCACTGGCGAACTTAACGTGTCTGACAATACAGACTTTGCCATTCTCCTGGAGCTATACTTCTGCACCGGTGAGAGTTCAGTCAACTAGGCAAACGCTGTGCTGACACCCCCTCTTGCCATGAGTCAAGGTCTCCGTGGGACGTAGTTATCACGAAGATATCGGCAGAGCTATTAGCGTTCACAGAGGCTCATGCATTCATGGTGATGGTAGTGTTAACAGGTCACTTCCCAATTCACCTTAATTAACTAGACGACAATGTTGAATCAATCAGTCAAAAAATGATACTGAAGATGGCGGAACGCTTCGTTCCAATATACATTAGTCATGCAGTCACTTTATACTCAGCTGTCCTGCTTTTGCGGGAACGAGGCCTGAATATCTAGGTCGGGACGTATTCGACTATCCAGAGGAAAGATCAGCGTATGCCGTATTCGTAACTTAATTGTTGCCACGCAGAGACTTGCTAAATAGCTGGAAGCTATTTTCACGGTTAGAATGAGCTCTTCCTTTCATTGACAGCTTCCACTCAACCTATCCTAGCCTAGTAGCCAAAGTGACCATGTTCACTTTTTAAATAGATACCGCTTTGTGTAAATATCTAAGAAACTCCCTAGATTTAGCATTCCTGAATCCTAAGATGCTTTGGGAAATCTCCTTTCCGTGGAAATAAATTTTACTTCGGTAGCTATTGCCATTATATCCGTTTCTCCCGCTACTATTTTGCGATCCACACCACGCAAGTGTTCCGAATATGGTCTTTAAAAACATCTGATAAACGATTGAGCATTGGATTTCGACGGCTATATGCTGGAACTCAACAAGACTGCACCCACGTCCACCTATTTGTAGCCTCGTTATGATAATACTGAGCTCAACAACTTTTAGTGAGTCACATGGGTATCATCTGCGACTTAACAAGTAAACTCATGGTGAGTCAAATTATCGGCCATCTCGTTTCACTGTAAGATACGATAGCCCGGCTCCTAAATTATAGAAAACTATGTCGACTCGCCAAGTTCACACTGACTACAGGGACTTGATTTTATCATTACTTACTCAATAGACCGAAGACCCACATAACTCCGGAGAAGGATGGCTACCTTGATTCCGACACTGTGAATAACCAGTAATCCCTTGCATGTCATCTACATTGATAGCACAGATCTCGGACCAAAACCCACTCACTGACACCAGGGGAGGCATAGATATGGACGTGGAAGGCAATGTTGAAAAATCTACAGCACCTTTTGGGTTTATCCATGAAAACTGTGCCCATTATTTAATTGACTTCCGATCTTTCCAGTTCCTTTTCATAGAAAAGCGATTTCCTTAGTTTTCATGAAAATCTATCATAGGACAAATGTAGACGGTTTTTTTGTTGTTGTTGAACTGGCCGGCCCGTGAGGTTCTTGCAATAATGTATGTATGCTCCTTAATGCCAGACTAAGATGCCGTTTTCTTAGTAAAAAGACCGATCGGCAGCATGTGACATATAACGCCTAGTGCCCCTGTGTGACATGATCTCATATCCATTGCGATAGGACTACATGCATATTGTTGAACATGTTAGTCATGTAGTTCCCATCAACTACCTTCCACCTTATAAGAGCTCCTTAAGTTAGCTTTGATCAAATAATTTCCTTGTATATTCGTGCCAAGAGTTCTAATCTCAGAAATCTCTTTTTCGTCAACATTATTTTGCTGTTCACGATTTAGTTCTTGTTGTTGTTGTTTTTGTTGTTTTTGGAGCGATAAGAACACTCCCCGAATGTTTTGGGGAGTGTTATCGATGTTGATCGTCCTCTGCCGAATGCAGATCTGGTACGTTCTGGTGACGAGTACCATTAAGGTACTAGCCTAAACATCTCGGGAACGATTTAGTATGACCACATGAAACCTTCTAGGCCATAGTACTTTCAGTTCTTGAGTTTCTCTGTAGACAAATGCTGAACTGCATAAACTTCCAATAGGTACTATGTCTCTACGGCGACCTCAGAAGAATTATTTCGATCGGAACTTTGCAACCCAAGGCGCTGATCTAAAATTAGCTATATTATAATCTGCTTATATCCCCACGTCTCTTCTCGCAACAAAACTCTTGTATTTTTCTAGGTTTACTTGAGGAGGTAGACCACATAATATCGAGATTTATAAACCCCGGATAATGCATAAAATATCTCTCTCGTTCACGTAGCTTAAAGAAAAATAAGCACTTCCCTGTGGTTGTTAATGGGTTTAAGGAGACAATCTGCACCTACAGAAGGCAGGAAGTAGGAGTGTGCCTCTATTTAGGCGCGCTGAACAGAATCAGACCTGGCCTTCTCCCTAATGTTGTATAACACGGTGTATTTGATCTCAATTATGTGTGCTAGGATGACCTCTAAGGTATTCCTAATAGTCACGACCAGGTAGAATCCTACAGATTCTCTATACATCAGCCATAAGCAATGTTTATAAATCAACAATGTAAAATACTATGATTCCCTTTCATAGCTCAGTAGTTTTCATCTTATCGGATTTACGAGCAAAACAAAAAAATGGGAGCACAGATGGTGCACCAGCTCACCCAAAGAGGTGTACAAATTCCTATTATTAATGAGCTTCATTTTTAAAATTTTGCCACTGTGCTTTAAGTTGCACAAAATTAAAAAAAAAAAATATTTAGCAAACAAAAAACTGGAAAAACTAAGAAAAGATGCAAACCTCCAAACTAAGCCAGTCACCATTCTTCTACGTCCATACACCGGAGTATTCAAGAAGAAAGTGCACTCGCAGCATTTTTGTGCTTAGCATCACGACGTTAAAAGAACTACAACGCGAAAACACTACAGCAACAAATACATTCGCATTTAACAAACTGAACGTGTATGTCAAGTGAGCCAAGTGAAGTTGAGTTGAGCGAATACCAGCTGGAACAAGTCCACTTCATATGCGTCTTAATCGTTTAGAAGTTAACGACCGAGAAAGCACCAAGCAACCAGCGCACACGCCTGTTAAATGCTGTCAAATGCAACTAAATGTACAGCGATGTGCAATATATTGGCAGGATGATATATGGACAAGTTGCTTACGGAAAGATGAAGTGATAGGTATTAAGGTAAAATGTGATCATATGTGAACGGATAGTACCCGAGCGCACTTCATTTTATGCGACAAAGGGCTATCAAAGCGCCAGCGCACTCCAAAGTGTGAAGCCTTAGATTATTTTGGTAAGAGATCGAGTTAAAGACCTACGGAACTCATTAGAGACTGCCTTTCAAAAGCGACTTCCAATGAAAGAAAAAAGAATATGCGAGGCGACTACCTGTTTTTGACGAGTACCACGGCAGAAGTATTGAGGACAAACATTTTAGGAAAAAGACCTGGAATATCTGGATTTGAGCCACGTCCACCCTGGATGATTTATGAAAGAAAAAATATCTGAAAACTCGGCATCGCAGCATGCGTACTGTAAGGTCAAGTTAACGGAAACTACTCTTCAATCGAAGCAAACAGAGGGGCTCATACAAAGCAAGAGAGTTTGCTCTTGATGACTTTCTTGACATTGAAGGAGTGTGTAACAATGTCCTGCCTGTGCCACTGGTAATTAAATGTTCTGGATACCAAATGTGAAGAATAAGGCTAGGAAGGCCTCGGTTGCCTTGTACTGCCAAGGGTAGTTCACTGCTTTATGAAATGGTAGTCAAGCCGATCGTGGTATATAGGGTAGAGGGATGATTTTAACACGGCGATTATTACCAAAATATTAGTGTCAGTATAACGAACAGCGCTGGTTGATATAAGCGGAGCTCTTAACCTAAGTCTGGTGGTATAAGACAGACAATTTAAGTTGCTAATCTTCCAAGTTGCCGCAATTACGGATGCGGTGGATGGGATGCTATCTAGTGCTACTACAGTTAGAGAATTCAACATCTACTCCGATATCCAAGCTGCTGTTAAAGCCATATGAGTAGCAAGATTTAAGCATGAATTCTAAGTAGGTGCAGCTTCTTCCAAGCAGAGTTTGCCACAATTAAGGATGGGGTGAATTGGATGCTATCCAGTGCTACTACACTTGGAGACTTCAGCATCTACTCCGATAGCCAAGCGGCTATTTAAGCTATCCGTACAACTGTGATGCGATCGGGCGTGGTGTGAAAATGCGTGACTTCGTTTGCGGTTGCGTCGTATTATTTAAATATTCATATCAACTGGGTCCAGGGAAACATCACTATATCGGAACTCCTACATGCATGGATACAACTGAACCGAATTTAGATGGGTGCTAAGCACACGATGAGCTGACAGAACGAGATCATTTTGGCCGGTAATAGATAGCAAGAGGCCTGCTGAAATTATTGGGTTCAATGGTCATTGGAAGTTCCACGGGTCATTGTCCATATTGAGTCCGGTACGTCTCAACATAGTGCAGCTGGATGAAGGATGACAAGTAGAATCACCGAAAAACTTCATGCTTGACTGTTAAGCTTTTGGCAAGACTAATCGATTACGGCTCACAAGGACCACCGAAGGACGTGTCCTAAGCTAACGTCAGCGTTATCTTATGTGATATTTCAATGGAACTTCATGTTGTTCTGGTTTCAGTCAACCTAACCTGATCCAACACTTAGTTTTACTATAATTTTTTTGATTACGACAGTGGAGAGCATTTTGAAGGTTACATTTCCATAGCAAACTTCGGATAAGTGCCGACTTATACAGGAAAGCTTGTAACTGCCCTGTTGTTCGATATCCTCCTGAAGGCAAAAGTAGAGATCATCACCGATGTAAAGAAAATAAGGTACGTGATGCCAAAATTGAATACAACACTGTAGATATAGTGACTGTGCACACGCATCATATGCACATTCCTCAATTCCGCCTTTCTGTCCACCAACTCTTCTGTTACCATAATGGAGAAACCATATTTTTGTTTGGTGCTTGCAATTCTTTCCTTTATTTACTTGCCTAATTTTTATTTGTTTTTCTTACTTTTTTGTTTTGTATTTTCATCACTCGTACTTCCTTATTTTCCTGTTTCTTGTGAGTGCTCTCTTGCTCGCTCTTATTTTCAACGTTTTTGTTGTTTGTGCCTGCTGTTGTTGCCGGTCGAATTTTTGTTGCTTCTGCTAGATTGCTAGGTTGTTGTTGTTTTTATTATTGTGGTTTTCTGCACACTCACATTTTGCACACCACATCCAGTTGATTGCTTTTTCGAAATTTTTGTTGCAATGACTTTGCGTAGGTGTCTTAAGATTGAATAAGTACTCACATGCGAAGAGTGCGGTGTAGTGATGTGCAGTTGTGTGTATTTGAAAAATCGGTTTTTGCCGGGTAAGAACTCATGGCACCGATATTGCTTTGCTTTGCTTTTGGCCGCCGTTACTACGACGCAGCCTTTCCTTTCACGCGTGTAAATCTCTACTGCTTCTGATCACACGATTGGAGAGTCCCCAATATGTGCTTTATTCCTTTACCTGAGGCCCTTTTCGAATGGTTTGAGAGGGCATATCTCCAATCCCTCTCCTGGCTTCCTATTATGTAGCTGCTTATTATCCTACACAGGCAAAGGGATGTGCCTATTTGGTCAAGCGCATCTAGAATTGTTTACCCTTATTGCAGTGTTGAAGGTGATTCTTTACATACATAGCAATATTTTTCGAGCCTTTGAGCCGTCGAGTGCGGCTTATGGCTTCTTGGGCCACTTTTCAAGCCATGTTCGCAGCATGGATGGTAGATCTTCCTTTCCTTAATCCAAACTGGTTTTTGGTTAAAGCCCCGCACTTTTGATTTCTTTTTCGAGTCAGTTATAGAAGACTCGCTCAAGAACTTTACCGGCGGAGGTTTAAGCAGCAGTAACAACTTTTGGCGCTTCCATATTGTTAATAAAATAATTAAAAAAAAAATTTTTAAGTTAAACGGTTTTATTGGAAACAATACTTACATGAAGTAATAATAATACTAAAAGCTAGAAAATAATTAGGTAGTTCCTAGGTACTACTCTTCACACTCCCCATCAATCTAGGGCGTTGATCAGACAATTAAATAAAAGCGTTGGGCGGCGTGAAATTTCTAAAGATGTAAGCACCGCATGACCTTATTAAGGTTCAGTTGGTTTATATATGACTACTAATAGAAATTTGACGCGTCCAACGCTTTTATTTAATTGTCTGATCAACGCCCTAGATTGATGAGGAGTGTGATGACTAATACCTAGGACCTACCTAATTACTTTCTAGCTTTTACTGGTATTATTACTTCATGTAAGTATTGTTTTCAATTAAACCTTTTAAAAAAATTCTGATTTATCAACCTTTTCTTCTTAACTTTCCAGTTTGCTGGCTCGAGGTCTATGTTTTTCTTGCAAAAACTAATAAAACACAAGTTTTCGAGTTTGCTGGCTCGAGGTCTATGTTTTCAGAACGAAAAACTTGTGTTTTATTAGTTTTTGCAAGAAAAACATAGACCTCGAGCCAGCAAACTGGAAAGTTAAACCTTTTAATTTAAAAACATTTTTTTAATTAGTTTATTTTCAAGTTTTTAGTCTTTATTTAATTGCCTATTAATTCTCATTCTATTTAGTTCATTAGTGAGTCATTATTACAAGGACTCTTTCCCGACAATTTGTTACAATCTAAGTCCTCAATACATAATCCTTCCAAAGACCTTACTCGACTCTGCGCCACGTATGTTTGTCCCTCCTCCAACTCAAAAATATTTTGATGTCACTTCTACCAGACTGTATGTAATATTTGTTCCAAATATGAGCCAAATCGGACATCATAGGTCGCTTTCTATTCTTGTACGTATTATGTGGTCCAAATATGGACCAAATCGGACCACAAATAAGATTTTTTTGAATAACCCGACCCTGGCGCCACCTAGCGGCGATTTTTTCATAGGTCGCTTTCTATTCTTGTACGTATTATGTGTTCCAAATATGAGCAAAATCTGACCACAAATACGATTTTTTTGAATATCTCGATCCTTGCGAAACCTAGCGGCGATTTCTTTTCTTATTATTGCATTGTCATCGGGTTCTAAACTATATTCCAAGTTTCAAGCTTGTAGCTTATAGGGAAGTTACCTAAATTTCAATTACAAAATTCGTGCCAGCCTGTCAAGTCAAGCTAAACAAAACCGTTTAAAAATGTCGCCTCAGCCAAGCATACATTGAAGAATTTCGCAAATGTGTGTTATGAGTGAAAGCTAGTTTAAGTTCTCTGTTTGGCGCCCCTTCCGGATTAGGATAATTGCAGTTTTGCAGTACACACTTGAGGTACCTGGACAGCAGCTACCTCGTCAAATGAGTATAATGCGAGGCTTGATATGGGCGAAGCTGGGAAATAAAGTATCAGCCACGTTTCTAAGGAAACAATCCAAGCATCGCCTTGCTTTGTGTTTTAATTCTTTAGATATAACTTTGTATAGTGTTGTATGTTGTAATATATGTTTGATGGACAAGATCGATCGTCCTTGGTAAAATTGTCGCCAAAGAGAAGTATTATCTGGTTCTTTGAGATAAATAAAAAAAAATAATTATAAAATATTTGGGGTCTTATGGATTCGTCCATTGATTTGATTTAGTCTTTTAAAAGAAGCTTTGCTTTCTTTAGACCCATTTATGCCACTTTTTGTGAACTGAGTCTCGTTGTTCTTCGTTTGTAAGTTCATTGAAAAAACCCGGTTTTTCGGATATGGTACCGCAGTTCTGCTTCGCTATCTTAGGGTGAGTAATAGCTTATTTGTATGTATGGAACTGTGTCTACATAAACTCACACAAGAGTATTTTTCACCAAAGCTTTTAATGATACATATTAGTGGTATTTTATATCGCCCAGCAACTTTGGATATTTTATGAAATAACATTTTATAGTCACATAAAATATCACACAAAATGCATATTTATTTAATATTTTGAGTATTGGGAAATTTATTGGTGGGAATCGAGATCTTAGTTCTTAAACTTGGTGTTAGTATTTTAATTTGAGGTTGTACTTGTATTTGAAGAGTTCGGGGGTAATATGTCCACTGAACGTCTTTACTGCATAAAGATTTAATATAGACACGTGCGTATTTTCATTTCAATAAAGCTGCACGCTATCAATGATTTTTGACGACATTTTTCTAAAGTCGAGTTTCCAGGACCAAAATGTTGCGTTAACCCTAACAATGAATTCTCCATTGACGAATATTCATTGGTGTTTCCAGTTGAGGTATATGCAACTCTCCTGACTACGAGCTTTGTTCTTGATGAAAGATGTAGAGGTAGAAGCTCAGAGGTTTGCAAAGACAGGAAAGCTCCACTAAATACGATTTTTTTAGCGCTACATCTAGTTCATACTTAGTTCGTCAGTATAAGTTCCCGCGCAATTGTGGTGTCAGAAACTGTGTTAAGAGATTTAAATAAGTCTTTTAATTGCTGGAAAAAGCTTTGCAAAGAAGTGGATGGTGATCCTTGGGTACATGGGTACAAAATAGTAATGGGTAAATTCTGCCCATCGATGAATGATGACAAGATGCGAAATATAGTAGATGCTCTATATCTCACCCGAACAAATAGAGATTGCGTACACGTCGCTCCCGAAGACCATGACGTGCAACCGAAGCAATAATACTGGTTACAAATAGCAGCTCCGAGTTGCTGATGCATATGTATAATAATTGCCTTGCAGCGATTCCAGCAAGGTGGAAAATAGCGCACCTCGTCCTAATCCCGAAAAGCAAAGAGGACCGCATTCCCCGTCAACTTTCTGTTCATTATGCATGCTCGACATGTCCTGGAAATGATTGAATGAATACTTAGAGAACAATTGTTAAGATCCATTAAACATTTGAGAGGTCTGTCCCACCAGCAGCATGTCTTCCATAAAGACCACTCCACAATCGAAACCATAGCCAAAATTACAAATGCTATAAGAAAATGCTAAACGGCGTACTACGAGTACCAATCAAAAGCAATTGTCTTATTGGTAACGCTGAATGTAAAAAATACCTTCAACTCCGTCATGTGGGACGACATGCTCGACGCGATAAAACACATTTTCAAGGTACCTCCTAATTTACTTGGCATAAAAACAAACTTCTGGTAACACTAAGGACTTATTCAATCTATGTGAGGTCCTCATGGACCGGCCAATTCAACCTAGCCTAACCCAAGGGAGTACCTAAAGCAGCGCTGACTATAGTAAGAAACAAATCAAGGTTAGAGAAAGGTGCTGCTAGCAGGACGACCAACACCAAGCATCGGTGCTAGCTACCGACATCTGGAATTCAGGAGAGCACTTTTCTTGTCGTTTTCAAAGGCGAAGTGGCTGTCGTTATCACAGCATGGAATGGCGAGCTGGCGCAGCTCTAATTAAACCAAGTAATGCGTAGTGTAAATAAGTCGATGACTGGCCATGGACTGAGGCTTGCGAAAGTAAAAACTGAGATTAGACTGCACATTTATAGCACATAGCACAGAATCTTTAAGTGTGTTACAGTGTAATCAATCCCTGGAAAGAATAGGGACAGGGAGAACCATACATCTATATTGGGTCCCAGGGCATATGAGAATAGATAGGAATAAAAAAAAAGCGGACGAACTAGCTAAAAAGGGCGCATACCTCGAAGCTTGCTCCGGAAGCGTCCCAATTAGATAATTAGATTGGGTGAGATAATGAGAAGTCGAGAAGTGCACGTGATCGACGAAGCGGTAAAGGCGTGGACTCAGAGGCGGGTTTGCAAAGTGTTGAAAATCATGTACAGGTCTTACAACCTTAACTTAACAAAGTTACTCCTATCATTAAATTAAGCTTGATCAGTGAGGAAATGCGGCTTGGAGGAGGAAACGATCGAGCACATTTTGTGCTGGTACCCTTGGCTTGCCAGTCTACGACTCTAGTTATTAGGTGTGACACAGCTGTCAGGTCTATAAGCAGCATGTAGCATAAGTCCTATAAAGCTTTTAGTATCTGCCAAAAGGACGGAGTTATTTTATATAATAGGTCCTGGTTTTTGATAGAGTTTTTTCAGTTTGGTCGTTAAATAAACTCATGGTAACACTACTGACTCAATCAGTCTGTATGAGTTCCTCATTATCAGCCATATTTCCTGAATAAATGTTTGGAAATCAATTAGGATCCCCTCTAACTGATTTTGAAGACATGGTACAGCATTATATGTGCTTATCTTGCCTGGGCTGAAATGTGCATATATGTACATAAAGAACAGCCATTAATTTGAGAACAATTTTATAACCATACTCTTATTACAAAGCTTCTTAAAAAGTAGAGCTTGCAGATAAACTTGAAAATGGAAAACAGAAATTAATTTCAACGGATGTACACAACTTGGACCAGAAATAATAAACAATCAACTGCCTACGAAAGTGAAGCGCATAAGTAAAATGCAAAATGACAATTACAAATATGAGATGACATAAGCTACCTAGACTTTGATAAAAATATACATAGTAGGGCGGGTCGATTTAAAAATCGCTCATTGCTCTGTGAAAATCGTATTCTAGGGATCAAAATAAGAAACTTTGCCGGAGGAACCATACCTCTAAAACGAATTCTGATGTCTCCCCCTTTGGGTCGAACTTTTGGGTAGGGGCAATTTCAATTCTACCTGCTGTGTCTTGTGGTGGTTTAAAAAATCAACACAAGCAATTTTACGATCTGCAATTGTGTCACAGTGATGCCTTGGTTTTAAGAGGGGGTTGTAAAAACGCTATTTTCTAATAATTTTTTTTTATTTCTATTCTATTACTAAGTTAAATTCATTTTTTCACATGTTCTCACTAAATAGAGAAAAATAAACTCCAAAAAGAAAAAACATAGGCATTTCAAAGTGGGATTTTTCAAAATTTGCCCCTACGACCCAAAGGGGGGCGGGGGGCATCAGAATTCGTTTTAGAGGTATGGTTCCTTCATCAAAGTTTCTTATTTTGATCCCTAGAATATGATTTTCACAGAGCAATGGGCGATTTTTTTGCCTCCCCCAAATTGACCCGGCCTAATACATAGGTATATGTACTTACATGTTATGAACTTATGTCCATGTATATGTAACTGTCTGTATCTGTTTGTAAAATATGCAAAATGCATACTAATCTCGCGGGAACATAAAATGGAGTTTAATTCAAAAAGAAGGGAAGCGGGCAGGGGCAGGGAACACTCCATCGAGTGCAATGTATGCAGAACTTTAACCTTGACATTAGCATTGAAAAATTACAACAAGTCAGTCAGTCAGTCTGTCAATCTACAAAAAAAAAGAAAAGAAAAAAACAACAACATTTGTCGTCAAACAAGTCTAGTGGTGCTCAGGCGGTAAAAGATAGTGAAAGATGAGAACTGTTGTGCTGGGAATTAAAATGAAATATGTATGTACGTTCAATATATAAATGTACTATGTTGTTGTTGTTGTAACAATTACGACTACAACTGCGACAACAATAATAAATGTACATACATATTCAGAGATGACATGACATAACTTAATCCAACTGTAGTTTGTGAAGTTATGAGACCACAAATCATATAGTTTGATAAGCTTGTGCATCTCTGCAATGAAGTATGGTAGGGTTTGAGGATGAGAAGTAAGAAAAAAATAAAGGCAATAGTCTACTTACAATAGCGTTAGGACTACTAGCGTCTACAATCTAGAAAAATAGTGACAAACAGCGAAAAGCCTCGATTGAGATAGACTCTTCTTTTAGTTATGAAAGCGACCACATCTGAAGTTTTGGTAAAATTTTTATTAGAAGGAAACTTTTTGTTGTTGTTGTTTGCTGTTTTTATATTATTGGAAAAGGGCGTATGGAGTTTTGTTACTAGCCGGTGAACGATCATTTCATGTCAGATGAATGATCTGCACGAAAACCGTTGTAAGCGCCAAACAAAATTTTTTTCGGAAATACAATAAACCTTTATTATTAAATTGAACAATTTCTTCTTGTACTTCTTTTAGGGTATCCACAGCCTATGATTTGTAGAGAAAAATTACACGTTGGAATAATTTATATTTGAGCACTGGAAAAGAAAAAAAGACGCGAGTACCAAGTACTCGTAAAGTTCGATGTGTGAATATGCAGGTTTACGTCTGGAAACTAACTTTTTTAGACAAAATACTTTTGCAGTTTTAATTCAGAAAGTTGCAAATGAAGTTCATGATTTTCAATTGAAGTTCCGAAAATTACAGTAGAAAGTCTGAAATTTTAATTGAAGTTCAGAAAACTATAAACGTACACTGAAAGAAATGGTGCTAGTAAAATCAACAAATCGGTTCTGTTGTTCTTGACTTAACGGAGATTCGGTGAAATTGATCGAATTATGGTTAATTCGACCGAGTTCTTTGTCAAGCGAACAAATTAGTTTAGTCATTTCAACATTTCTGTAAAATTGACAGATTCCTAATCAATCTAACTAATTTTTTTGTTAACACAACTGATCTCACTGGTCATTTCAACAGCGATCAACAGTCAATACATGAGCAAATTTCAAAGATAATTTTACGCTCACTGCGCTCTCTACTTTGTACTTATGTATGATGTGTACTATATGTATGCACATATCTACGTATGTATATGGCGGCCGCCGTGGTGTGATGGTAGCGTGCTCGGCCTACCACACCGAAGACCCTGTGTTCACATCCCGGGCAAAGCAACATAAAAAATTTAGAAATAAGGTTTTTCACTTAGAAGAAAATTTTCCTAAGCGGGGTCTCCCCTCGGCACTGTTCGGCAAGCACGCCGAGTGTATTTCTGCCATGAAAAGATCTCAGTGAAAACTCATCTGGCTTTCAAATGCCGCAACATAGGTACTTTCGTACAAAACTGCCCCAACAACTTTTTTTTGTTCATTTGACTACTAAAACGGTGAATTACGAATCAACGATTTCTGCGCAGTTGATTCAACATATTGTTGCGATGGATAAAAATTGACAGAAATTTCGGTTGATTTTACCAGTCTTTTTCTTTCAGTGTAGTGCAGAAAATTACAATTGAAGCTCAGAAGTTTAGAATTGAACTTCAATTACATTTATCTGAACTTCAGTTTTAATTTTCTGAATTTCAATTTTTATTATCTGAACTAAAACTGAAAAAGATGTGGAGCTCGCCAAGGGCTGAAGCTAAGCCACAACAGAGGTAACATTAGCAGAAGCAAATAATTTCGGACTTTTTGATGCGTAACAACCGATACCGATAAGTTGATATCTTATAAGCGGTTTATTATTAATTTCAAATTATTATCTTCGAGATTTTGATTTATTATCTGCTTGCTATCGATCTGTTATCAGCTTGCCATCCTCTTCTTATTGGTTTCTGGGCGGCTTGCAATCACAGAGTTATATGTGTCCTATCGATTTTATATTGAAGTTTTGAAGGTATGTGCTTCATAACAGAAAGTCGATAAAAAGTAGATAGCACTCCAACAAGAAATCGATAACTTTTCTGTAACCAATTTTTGATAGCAAAAAATCGATAAAGTTTCGACAACAAATCGATAAAACGCAAGTAACAAATGGATAACACTCCGATAACAAATCTATAAACCTCAAACCGAAATTCATATAACTTTGATACCATATCGATAAATTTTCCGTAAGTAATCGATAACTTCTTGATAACAAATCGATAATTTTTCCATACAACTCGGATAGGAAATTGGCAACTATCTTATAACTAATCGATAACATTTTTATAACATATCGATAGCTTTTCGCTGTTAAATCGATTTTATTCAATTATATTTAATTTTGTTTTATTTATTTTTATTTTATTTTAGTTTTATTTTTTTTTTCTGATCTAATTAATTTTTTAACATTACTACTAATTTTATTCGGATCAATTTTATTTTATTTTAATCTATTTTATTACATTTTGTTTCATTTTATTTTTTGTTTTTGTTTTATTTTCTGTGATATTATTTTATTATATTTTAATTTGTTTTCTTTAAATAAATTTTATTTTATTATATTTCGTTTAATTTAATTTCATTTCATTTCATTTAATTGAATATAACTTAATTTAATTTCATTTCGTTTCATTTTATTTTATTTTAATTTTATTTTATATTACTTTATTTTATTTTATTTTATTTTATTTTGTATTTTATTTTATTTTATTTTATTTTACTTTATTTTATTTTATTTTATTCTATATTATATTATATTTTATTTTATTTTATATTTTGTTTAATTTTATTTTATTTTATTTATTTTATTTTTTTTTTTTATTTTTCTTTATTTTATTTTATATTATATTTTATTTTATATTATATTATATTTTATTTTATTTTATGTATTTTATTTTAGATTTGTTATTTTGTTTTATTTTGCTTTATTTTATTTTATGTTATTTTATTTTTTGTTATATTATGTTATCTATATTATATTATATTACATTCTATTATATTATATAATGTTATATTATATTATAGTATATTATATTATATTATATTTAAGTATATTATATTATATTATATTATATTATATTATATTATATTATATTATATTATATTATATTATATTATATTATATTATATTATATTTTATTATATTGTACAATATTATATTATATTATATTATATTATATTATATTATATGATATTATTCTATATTATATTATATTATTATATATTATATTCTTTTTTTATTTTATATTATTTCATTTTATTTTGTCTTTTTTTAATTTTATTTATATTAATTTTTTTTATTTAATTTTATTTTATTTTATGTTATTTTATTTAATATTATTTTATTTTGCTTTATTTTATTTTATTTAATTAAATTTAGTTTAATTCCGTTTTATTTTTTTATTAAATTTTTTTGTTTTATTGAATTGAACTTTTTTTATTTTGCTTTATTTTAAGATCGCGGGTTCGAATCGAGCTCAAGGCCTAACAATAATTTTTTATCATTATTATTGTTATGATAATTTTTTTCTTAATTGAAAAAATTTTTAAATTAGAATAGAAGAAAGAAAAAATTTAGACAACTGCCAAAGCTCGTTGTATAGATCCATTTCGGGAACTGCTAAATTCCTTCATCGGCAACGTTTAGGCGCCGCTGCTATAACCATTCAGCCATCACAGCGGTGATCAATTGGCACGAACCAGAATAGAAGTAGGATTAATGAAGACAAACAAAAAACCGCTGTGATGGCTGAATGGTTATAGCAGCGGCGCCTAAACGTTGCCGATGAAGGAATTTAGCAGTTCCCGAAATGGATCTATACAACGATCTTTGGCAGTTGTATAAATTTTTTCTTTCTTCTATTCTAATTTAAAAATTTTTTCAATTAAGAAAAAAATTATCATAACAATAATAATGATAAAAAATTATTGTTAGGCCTTGTAGCTCGATTCGAACCCGCGATCTTAAAATCAGTAGGCCGATATAACAACAAAAATTGTTAATATATCCCAGAGCACGGGGAAAAAGTGTCAATAAAATATGACACTATGGCGGCATTGCCATCAAACAAGTCCAAGTTTCACATCCATTCTGCAACAGATGTCGCAGTGTTGTGAATATCAATTGGCACGAACCAGAATAGAAGTAGGATTAATGAAGACAAACAAAAAACCGCTGTGATGGCTGAATGGTTATAGCAGCGGCGCCTAAACGTTGCCGATGAAGGAATTTAGCAGTTCCCGAAATGGATCTATACAACGATCTTTGGCAGTTGTATAAATTTTTTCTTTCTTCTATTCTAATTTAAAAATTTTTTCAATTAAGAAAAAAATTATCATAACAATAATAATGATAAAAAATTATTGTTAGGCCTTGAGCTCGATTCGAACCCGCGATCTTAAAATCAGTAGGCCGATATAACAACAAAAATTGTTACTTTATTTTATTTTTTCTTTGCTTGCATTTTTATATTTCATGTGAATCTTATCAGACACTGTACAAAAGTATTACAACCACTAAAATCCTACAAAGAAACAAATATCAACTTGAACTCCTGAGCACGTGCTTTGTTTCTGAACACCATCTGGCTCTTTATATCCATCAAAGCAACAGCGCATACATCTCTTCGAACACTGGCATGTAAAAAATTTTGTATATTCCCGGAGGCTTTAATTTATATGTAGGTGACGTGCTGTGTAATTTCGCTCATATTAACTCTCTACGTACATTGTTCATTACGCTACTGTGTGGTAACCATTACTCTTACATTCTCTATTACTCCATACATCATACCAATACTACACATTAGAGCTTACGATTTCTCGAAGAGATTTCTCGCGAGTCTCGCCTTCTCGCGAGATTCTCGAATCTCGAATTACTCGTAAGGCTCCCGAGATTCTCGAATTACTTGTAAGGTTAGCGAGCTTCTCTACATTCAACTTAATCGATTCATTGGCTGTTTTATATAGAGCTTACCGTTTCTTCTGGAGCACAAGTCAAAATGTCCGCAAAAACATCGAAATGTATAGAATGTTGCCAATGCAGCGACTGAATTGAAAGTTGAGAAGATCGCGAGTATTACGAGTAATTCGAGATTCGACAATCTCGCGAGAAGCCGTGTTCTTGATGTCTCGTTGAAAAATAAAATATTGCCAACAAAATTATATGTATAATAAATATGTTTTGAGTTAAATGTCATTGAAGCAATATAATCAACAAAAAAGTCACAAGTAAAAATAAACCAAGTGTATAAATACTGTCCATACAGCGATTAAGTAAGAATGTCGAGAAGCTCGCGAGATTTATGAGCACTTCGAGACACAAGAATCTTGCGAGAAGTCGAGTTCTCGATTTGTCGGGTCTCGAAAATCTCGCTTGTGTTCGAGAAGAAATCGTAAGCTCTACTACACATTAATCCCACACTTACA
Organism: Eurosta solidaginis; assembly: GCF_040869045.1. Lineage (NCBI taxonomy): Eukaryota > Metazoa > Arthropoda > Insecta > Diptera > Tephritidae > Eurosta > Eurosta solidaginis. Next base: position 199,879,436 of record NC_090323.1, on the reverse strand, counting down.
CATTATCTCGTACTTCATACATTATACCAATACCCCACGCTATGCCTGTGTTTACATTCTAGATATATCCGCCATATAGCATACCACTTACAAAGACTACGCTTACACTCACGGTTAAAACTTAACGCCTACATTCAGAGTTCTCCCATGCCGTGAGTAAAGATATTTGCACATCAGTTACCTTTATACGTGTAAAATTTGTTTCCATTTCTTCCACTTTTTCTTAATATTTTTTTAGAACCGCAAATATGGCAATAAACCAATAAGTAGTTCTTCAAGTGCTTCCTGCTGACAAATTTTACTAACCATGCAGGTGTTAAATTTTATGGTTTTTACAAGTGTCTGAAATGACTAAAATTGAATTGCAAATTACAATTCACTATAACGAAAATTTGCCTACAACCAATTTCCATTGACAGTCGCTAACTGCAAAAGGGGAGAAATTTACTTGTCCCAACTACATATCACATGGTTACATACATATGTAAATACTACATCAAATTTTCTTTGGAACAAAATTTTAAAACATTAAGGGGAGACGAGATGATAAGTATGTTGCAGAACTAGAAGTTAGCATATGCAGATTTCAACCCAAAGTGATATGAAGAGAAAAAAAATGCAAACTTAATTTGTTGACTTACAACAGAAAATATTTGAGCATATTTGTTGACAATTCTGTGGAGTTTCCTAATAGTTTTATTAGTTGAAAATTGTTGATGTTTTCTACTAAAATAGTGTTAGCATATGAGAGTACATATGTACGTTGGTTTGTTAGTGTCACATTTATATACTTAAGCCAAAAACAATTTGTTAGAATGTGTACACTGAGTGTAATGTCAGTTAACGCTAATATTCGTTAAGGTTGTTAAAAGAGAGCATGAAATTTTGATAGGACTGGCATTGAAAAACATTTTTCATGAGAACGGTGAAGTGAGCTGAAAGTCAACCTTTACATTAGTGGGAATAAAATAGGAAATACAAATTACGATAAAGATAAACATACAAACATAGATAAAGATGAAAACAAAGATAAAAATAAAGGTCAAGATAAAGATAAAAATAAAGATTAATATACACAAATATAAAGATAAAAATAAACACTTAGATAAAGAATATAATAAAGATAAAGACGGCTAAAATCGTCCGCTGCCTTATTCTCCGCAGGGGTGCAAAGGCAGTAGTTATTAAGATACTAACACCTGTTCCTAGATGAGGTGCAGACGCTCTCATCTTGCTCAGGTAGGGAGAAGGAAGATAATCATGTATTTTTGACAATGCAACGAATGCCTCGTCTATGTACCGTTAGGGCTGTTATTTCAGTATTACCCTCATTAATCCTTTTGCATTCCATTTCCGTTATATGCTGTACTGCCTAGGCAGGGCTAATTACTGTTAGATTTGGTTGCTAGGACCTATCTTCTGCTTCTAGATCTGGTAGCTTAGTCACTCTTTGTGTCTCAGAGGAAAGTGAGAATACAAATTATGACCCTACTGTCTCCTTGTTTTAGTAATAAGACCAATTTTATAATGCTACGGTTGTAAGACCTGCGTTAATATATTATTATGCTATTATATAATACAGAGTAGTCTTGGAACAACATTTCTGGCGAACACGACGCGTTTAGTATAGTTACAATTCATATCCTTCATACTTTTATTTGTCAAACTCTTGCTATCGAGACTCTACCCAGTCATTACGAATCAACTACCCTTCGAACCATCTCACCTCGTTCCACTTGTTTCAAAGCCCAAGCATGTTAAGAAACAGCAATTTTTCAGTGCACTTTAGGATATACAGTACTTCTCTTGGAGCATTTCCATACATTATTTTGTTGTTATTTAACGAGTGATGTCCAATTTTACTGATGCTTAAACCTGTACCAGCCATCCGTTGAGAGTTTAAGATACGTTCAGCACGTTCACAGTGCAACCAATATTTATGTATACTGCAAACCCCATTCAATTTCACCTGACTATTCCAGCATCCCCACTTCCTTTACCATACACTCATTGTTGATGAACTATATTTCTTTAATTTTTTGCTGCTTCCCATTTTCACAATCACTGGGCTATTCGCTGACGTGCTTCATAACCCCATTTTTCAATCCGTCCGTTTGGTGAGTTCCGGCCGGCCCAACGACTTAAACTGAGGAAACAAAAGAACAGCCAGAAATCAGGTCATTAAGCTAAAAGTGACTGCAACTTGGTTGGACGATTGGCCTTACCAACTTTTGGCGAGTTCGACGACGCAATATAACAACAACAATGACACAAGTAAAGTTTCGCGCACGAATGCACCATTAATTCCGCTTCCAATTTCACAGCGCTGCTAGTCCGTTATGTGCTACGGTGATCTGTGAAGATATTTGTAGTAGTTTGTTTGTTCTATTTTTTTGCTACTTCAAACCCCTTGGGCTACAAGTAAGTAAGCGCGCGTACGTACCACCCACTTTTAGCGCCTCAACTTATGTTACGATATACAACTCTTGTATTGTAAAGTTACTTTATCATCAGCAGTTTTATTCATTCATTCATTCATTCTTTTTCTTGACTCTGCACATTGTAAACCCTTAAGCTTTACGCGCCTTTTTCGTCCATTTGAGTGGCTGATAAAGTTTTAATCATCCTTTACCTTGATTGTTAGCGTAATAACGAACTCTGAGTCATCAGCTCACACACACAAACGCACACGCCCGGCATTCCATGTTAAGAATATCATGACTAAAGGAAATTAAAGAAAATTGCATAAATATTAAATTAAGCGAATGAAAAATAGCATCATTACATGGCATCTGCCTTCCGCTACCCCTCGAGCACCAAAGTGGCGCATTTCAACATTGAGTAACAATGTAATTGAACTTTAGCCTCGCTATGAGAATACTTTATTAAAATTAATATTTTCAATTATAATCAGAGTAGCCTAATATTCAGTGTGCGTTCTTAACAAATCATTATATAGACCCAGTCTATAGCAAGCGATAATAATGAGGACTGCATAATACCTTTTTTACTCTTTTATTAACTCGAAAACGTTGACCGTAAAGAAAGAAGAAGACTGTATGGAAACATAAAGAATCCATTGAAGCCTTGCCATAAAGCCTCGGCCTACACCGAGAGTCCATAATGCTATCCGGGCGTCTGACAGAATCATGTTCCTGGGCATGTAGAATTTTTAGAGTGGATCTTACTGCTTCAAATGCCAAATCGTCATGGAGCAGGTTTACTCATGGCCTACTACGTCAATTGGCCCTTGACTATAAGCCAACTGTATTTTTATCAGGAAACCTCATAGAGGCAGAAGTGATTGAAGCCTGTGAAAGGGCTCTCACCATAGCGATGCTGCGTCGATTAATTACGTACACAGGCGGTCCAAAGCCTTTTTAAGAAAGTTGCTTGAGTGGGTCTCCTATTTCTTTACCTGTATGGTGCATAAATCGAACCACTACCATTTCGAGGCACTGCACATTGATTCAATTAATCGCACGGTTTCGGCAGAAGCTGTTTCCTCCGTTGCGGGAACCAATTCCATGCCAATTCGGTACAAGTTCTCGCTCTAGAATTTATGATGTCGGGCAGTTTATGATGTAGCGATATTGGCAACAGTAAGGGTACAACAATACTGCACTGAACGTGAAGTAAGCGAAGCACCTTCGGTGGAGCAGTTGTGAATAGAAAACATGTGTCGCGCTTTTCTAAAAGCTAACTTAGCGAAGCTTCCAAAACAAAAAGGCCCTGAAAAGGAGTGACAACATTTTCCATATCGCGCCTAATAAGCGTCAAAATACCAACTAACTCGCATTTTGATACGTGTAATACAAGTCAGGTTTTTCGAGGGTACATCGCTAACTCCTAGTGAACTTAGCGAAGCACCCCCTAAAAAAGTACTTATGAAAGCGCGACAAATTTTTCCTCTTCGCAACTAAGAAGCACCTAATTTGCGGCAAAATAACGACCTATTAAGTTTTTGATCTGTCGAAGGTGCTTTCCATATTTCACGTACATAATACTGCATTAAAGTGTACTAGTGAATTCAATTTCGAGGGAATTTTCCGTCATTTAAATAAAAAAGCACTGCGGTTGAAAAGCTACAATCACAGATCAAGTTATCAATTGTTTACGAATCATAGACAGTATTTAGCTTTTCTCCCCGACACTATAGTTATTTTTTCTTTCACTTTCTTTAAATAAGAAGGCGCTAATTTTGATTCGAGGTTCGCACGAAACAAAACTGTGCCACTATTGTATTGTATCCAGAGCAGCATCGAAAGACTAGGGTGAGTTTTCTTTCTAATATAGATATTAGTGCTAGGCGAATAGCGATATAATATCGCACTGTCATTGCCAGAGTTTTCTCCTTTTCATCCACATCGTCGTTTAATCCATCATGGCTGTAGCTCTGGGACTTTTGGGGAGAATAATATTTTTATTTCTCCTTGAAATTTACATTACAAAATCTCAATTAAATCAACTACTGATAAGCAATTCAAATTAGAAACTGTTTTCTGATTATTTAATTTGTTTGTCAAGTTTGCTTTCAACACATCGCAGCAGAAAAATGTATGCAAATAATTTTGTGATAACTGGTCATAAAGAATTCCAACACCAACAATTACTACAAAATTTGTCCACTAAAAATCTTTTCACACAACCATGACTACTACTTGCAGCTTTTGTGCTCGTATTCTTATTTGAGAATATGATTTTAATGGTAATTGACTGCATTAATATGCGTAACAGTTGCTGAAGTGAGTCTGCAACGGAAATACATATCACATCATCACATCACATTGTTCTTTTTTCCTCATCATCATCAATATCAGCGGCAGCATCGTGCGACTGCTTTATTGCAATGCAGTTTGTTATCTATAGATTTCCATATGCTAATTAAATGCTGATGAATGTGAATTTTTTAAGAATTTATTTTACTTATACAAATATCTATGTACATAAATATGTAGGTGGGTCTTAAGCAACCGAAAGAACAATGTATGAACTACGCTTTACTGTCTAGACGAGTGAAACTGATTTTAATTAAAATCACTTTACAATATATAAATCAAATGTATAAAGGCTAACCGTTGAAGCGATGAAGACAAAGATTTTGGGGATACACAAAAATTTGTTTGGTTTGGGTGCTAACAAAACTAAAACTCGATGAAAAGAAAAAAATTTGTGTCACAAGAATTCAACGGATAAGTGGAGAAGCTTCGATGGTTTTTAGCGTTATAGCAAACTGATATGAGACCATTGCTTTAATACACTCAGCTCTATTCAGGGACTCGATATGGAGTGAGAAGGAATTTTTTTTAGACTGTAAATCGCCCAAGCATGTATTGATTATCCCAAGCGTTCTTCCAGCGATAAAAAATGTAGTTTGGCCAATATTACCACAAATCTGAAAAATTGCAGACATGAACATAAAATATTCTGAGCTAGCGCCATCTTTCAAGTGAGATATGACCAGTGAGTAAATCTTATACTTTGATGAAATTGAAGTTATTGAAGCACCTTTGGCAGATCAAAAAACAAATAGGTCCGTATTTTGCCGCAAATTATTCGCTATTTAGTTGCGAAGAAAAAAATTTGTCGCTCTTTTCAAAGAGCTTTTTTGGGGGTGCGTTTAAACGTGATGTCAGCGCAGCATCTACTTGAAAAGTGGCTTATACTACACTAATCGATTTTGTCACGTATTAGTCGTAAATTATTTCCGAAAAGAAAAATCGTGCTACTCTTTTTTGTGTCTTTCTTGGTTGCTTCGCTTAGTTCACCTGAGGTTAGCGAGGCAGCGTCGTAAAAACTGAGTTACCCTTATCTGGTTGAAATTCGACTTAGTGGGTATTTTCTTGCGCATTTGTAGCTGATTAGTTGCAAAAATAAAATGATGTGACGCTTGTCACTAAAAACACTGGCCGTCTCATCTGCAAATTCATTAATTTTAATATCACTATTCCCTCGAGCCCAGCAAAGGAAGACATTCACATGCCTTACGAACACCAGCGAGGCTCGACACCTCCCCTAGATATCCCACTTTATAACGTTAGATATAACGCCCTTAAAATGGTCTGGCAGTCGATAAAGAGTTTGACATTGATTTCTGAGACCTTACTATTCTGAAGCAGTCTGGCTGCTCTATTCATTGCATAGACCTCCGGCTGGAAGATATGAATGAGTCAGGGAGTCGGTACGTTTGATTTTCCTGCAGATGGTTTGAGCACATTCCTTTTCTATTTTAAGTCGTCTGTATATGCCTTCCTCCCATTCCTCCCTTGAATGATATCTTATTTTTTGCAACTGGATCTCAAAAATCACCGTGATTTGGTCGGTATCGGACGTACCATCAGTTGTGATTTCGTTTAATAGGCCCCTTGTCATGTCGTCTAATAACCTTCGCGTGTCTCTATTCGGTTATTTTCACATGTTGGATTATCTTAGTCGTAGACCCTATTTTTCGGCCAATCCCTACACGAAAACTTGTAGAGGCATCAAGTGAAAAATTACGTTCAACCCTTCGTGAGGTAGCAGCGCACTGCGCCTGGTATACCCAGGCATGCTAGCCTTTGCATCTTCACAACCCTATGTTGATTGCTCTTTTCGTCAAACGCCCTCCACCAGCTAAAAGCTTCATATGTTAGTATCAGTCGAATGAATGTGCATGGATGAAATGCGGTGACAGTCCCCAGTTACTGCCGAAAGCCTTTCTGTAGGTGTAGTTTACTGCAAGAGCTTTCTTTAATCTCACCTCAAGGTTCCTTTTCCAGCTTAATTTGGAATCGAGTATCATGCCAAGATGTTTGGCTTTAGAAAAGATTTATGGTAGCGCCGTTTAGCCTCGGTAATTTAAAGAACTTGTGAACAAGACAAGCTCCGTTTTTCATTGGTTTAGCCCCAGCCCGTTTTACCCTCCCATCGCGAATTACCGCATCGATGAGTTCGTTAATAGTTAGCAGGAATTTACTTGTGATCAGAATCATTAAGTCATCAGCTATCCCCGACCCTTCTGCCCCAAAGATTTCTAAAATTTCATTTATTACCAGTATCCAAAGAAGGGGCAATAACACGCCGCACTGAAGTGCGTCTCTGGTAGCCACTTTAGTTACTAACTTAGCCAGCTAATAAAATTACATTGACGAGCATTCCTGACCATAGAATCGATCCATGCGACTATAGAGCCTTGGGTTCCATGTCGTGTTAGTGCTCTGCAGATGGCGTCCGTGTGAACTTTGCCAAAGACATGGCTGTCATAGTTTCAGCTACACAATACATAGACGTTTGTTCTTAAAAAATCGAGAATTGGAAGAAGAAGAATTTCATTGAATTGAAATTTGATAAAAATCGCCCATTGCTTTTTTCGTGTGCGCTGCTGTAAATGTAAATGTATAGTCCGCTCGAATTTGCTCCAGATAAATTTGGCAGCAATACTCAATATATTTATTATTTGGGATTTTTCACATAACAGCTAAGAATTTTTTTATTTAAATTTTTTCGTAAGTAAAGGCGAACTTTTTTCTGTATATCACTTGCATGTTTCACATACATATACGCAAAGTGTAACTAAAAAATTTACGATCAATTTCGTATATAAAATATTCACAGGCAGTTGGAATAAATATTATCGCCATACGAACTTTGCAGCAGCACCTGTCATCTAAAAACTGCACACTTACTAGTTGCTCTCCTTTCTATCAACGCACGCACCAACCCATCCAACAGACATGTGAATCGTGCTCAAATATTGACAGCATTTAAATATTTACATCAGTGGTGCACTCGACAGCTTCGTAAAGCTTCCGAAAAATATTCGTCGTTCATAAACATGTCATGTGAGCGCAGCGACATACCTCCGAAGACAATCTAGGCCGAAATCCTCTTCCGATTTGCGTCGTGCTCTTTTTTAATTTTTTCCTACAAATTGACGAGAAGGGATCTACATTTTTAACGCCGACTCCGAACTGCATCTGAAAGGCAGATAAGTTTTCACTAAGAAGCTTTTCAATGCAGAAATACACTCGGAGTGTTTGCCAAATTATTGCCGAGGGGCGAAGCAGTTCTTCATGTTGCTTTGCCCGTGAGTTGAACCCAGAATCGTGGGTTCTCAAATACTCAAACACTCTCCATGTGAACAGATACTGCTACAAAAAATAGTTGCGTTTGTATTCGAAGCTCTGCCGGCGTTGTGCACCACTGATTTACATATCTGCTATTGATTGCCCAGCAACTAACTATGGGCATATGATTAAGCTGCAAATTCAACATAAAATAAAATAGGCAACAGGAACGCCAACTCCATAAAACTCGAAAATCTCGCTTTTTTTTTTTTACATACATGGGATAGGGGCGCAGCACTGCCTTTGGATCAATTTGCAACGTCTGTGTGTTTGTTCTACTCAAACTGCTCCATATTTATTTTGTTTGCACAGGATGCGCGAACTGTTATTGAAAATTTCGTTGTACTTTTTGTTTATCGATGATTTTTGTATGTGTTCGCGTTTGCAAGCAGCTTTGCTTAAAATATTGTTTTTCGTTTCCATATCAAGCGGGAGGATTGGATATTATGAGACCAGGGACAAAGTTATAACAATATAAACAGAACTCAGGATCGTAAAATGTTTCTTGTTTAATTTTTTGTCTGTTCTGGTTTTTATTTGGAAAACAAATTTTGTGTACCTTTTCCGCGAAATAGGTGGTAGGGAGTCAGCTCTGTGTTGTTGATAAAAAAAAGTAAAAAAAAAACACAAACCCAAGTGACAGAACCAGTAAGTCTTCTGAAGTTTTACTTGTGTGAGCATAATCGATTTTGGCATGTTTTTACAGTTATAACTTATGCTTTTGCGTGAGTGCTGAGTATGATGATATAGAGCCTGTAGGGAAGAGCTTAATTCGTCAAAACTAGTGAACCCAACAAGCATTAAAGTAAGCTAACGGTTCGAGATTATCTCTAACTCTAAGAGTACTAAAGAAGCATAAGATTATGAAACATAACGTAAATGTATACTCCAAACGGCAAAAGGATAAGCTTGTAATGATGCTCTAATGGGGTTCTAAACGAATTAAGTGGCTTAATTAAACTTCCAAAATTTATATTCCATTTATATCTCGACTTGTATGTGATACCAATACTTCTGGTGGAGCCTAAACTCGACGCTATGCTAGTACGGCCGCTACCTCACTGCTGTAGAGCAGCACAACGAATAGAGCAAGCGAAGATTACTTATATAACACCACACCATCACATATCGCAAATAGCAAGCGACGGCAATTCATTGATTTTAAAGCATTATCTAAGCAAGCATTTCATTTCGCTACAACTTCATGGTTTTTTGCGCTTAGAATGATAAGTAGTGGTGCCGTTGTCGTTATTACGATTTATATGTACGTGCCGTTTAGGCGCCCGTACCATCAACTCTCTATTAAGTATTGTTTCTAACTCTCTTGTACAGAGTTTCGCCTTCTAAGTCAAAGCTGACAAAGAGTTCTTCTTTCCATTCAGACACCTAGTTTGTAGTATTCAACTATAGAAGCGTTCGTATCCAGCGAGACAGCTAGTAACCTAAAATGTTTCTCGTTTAATTCAAAATTAGGACTTTTGCGTAAATGAGCTGGAGCATTGTCTTTTATCGCTACCTGCGCTGGATTCACTATCCATACTAATACTCAATTCTTGCCTAAAAGTTGTCGGTCATCAGTTGTACTATATCCGAGCCGCGCATGCTGATTTCTTAGTCAACACAAACTACTTCGTTCCCAACGAATTAATACTTCGACCGCACGTAGTTTCTTTATAGCTTTATGCGAAAAAGAATAATAGTATGTGTGAAGTGAGCGCGAATAATTATTTCACTATCTGACGACTTCTGGTCTGGGGTCTCAAATAATTGTTTCACAATAGAATCAAATATTTGTATGCCTACTTTAGGCTCCGCCTGCTAAACTCATTTCACATATGAGAGCTGAGCCCTTTTTTCCGTCCACGTTAATGGAAACCATGGTCTAACGTCCCTTTCTGCGGGTCTGGAGGCGCTAAACTGCAAGAAGACATGATATTACCAGCAGCGGAAGTGGGAGAACTCTTTTTTTTTTAAGCGAATTTTTGACCTGAAAGGACGAAAACTTAGCTGTAATTCGATATTTTAGAAAATACAGAATCGGTAGTTTTCTGAAAATTGTTTCTCTAAACGAGTCCTCGGCCTCGCAGTGAAATTACGTAGGCTTAATCCTCTTTTTTTCACGCAAAACTCAAATGCATTAGGTCCCTTTCAAGAAGACCAGAGACAACAATCAAAACGTCTCATTAGGAAGAAGTCACATATTTCAATTAAAAATTGTTAGCCACCAATAAATATAATTTGATTTTTAACCATTCGTCAGGAACCAATCGACGAAAAGTTAAATGAAGTGAATTGGTAAAAAAAAGATATGGAGCTTAATCTATAGAAGCAAAGCGCTGCACAAAGATGGCAATGGACAATTACAATTTTTATTGCCGATTTCATACGTCACAGATCATTCAATTGCTATCGGCTATGTCTCTCTAATGATGAACTAAATTAGTATGCTAGGGACTTGATTTTTAGAGTTGTGATAAACTCCGAATAGTTTTTTGGATGTTTGGGTTAGCAAAAATTTCATTAGTTTGATGATGATAATAGAAAATTTCAAATGAACTAATTTGTAAGAAATATTAAGATAAAAATTACAAAATTTGCACTCGGTGATGGTTAGGCAGGACTTGTTTCTGAATTTCACTTCATCAATAGCAAACTCTTCGTTCGCTTTGTAATATGTCTCTACCTTTTTCAATTTAGTTGCCATTCCCTTTATAAAAACTTTGGTACATCCTTATATACTATATGTTTTTAAACCCGTATTGTGTGGAATATTTTTCGGCGCGTTCAATAGATCTTCGTCAGTGACATTGGATTTATTGCAATGCCTTATAAGCACCTCAAATGGCTGTGTGGATGGTGACATCTGCCTTAATACCAGTATGAATGCAGGTATACTCCAGTTCAAAGCTCAGCATCCGAAAAGCTAACTGATGAGAAGTGAATTTCAGAAACATGTCCTTCTAACCATCGTCATGTGCAATACAGCTAATGCTAATAGGCATGCAATAAAGCGACTGCGAAAAGTAAAAGCGAAACCTGTTTCAATGGCTGCGGCAGCCGTATATATGAAATTTCTTGGATTCAGTTTAAAAAGTCAAACTTTCGACGATTCTACAACATTGAGAATGTCCGCCCACTATATGCCCCAAATCAGCCAAATGGTCATTCGTTCAGTAGTAAGGTCAAGTGGAAATGCTCAGAGTACTCTCACATTTCCTTTTTTATTTTATCGAATCTCGGCAGGTAAATATACCTCCGTTTCATGTATAAACATACACGTTTACGTTTAGAAGGCTGAAGTTAAGCCACACCAGATGCAGCTTTACAGGAAAAAAATAACTTCGGACTTATTGAGATGAGTCTGTATAAGAAGCCTATAATTCTTATACCGACAAGTTATTGTGTCATAACCGGCTTGCTATCAATAGCGAATTATTATCGGCGTGTTAACGGTTTGTTATCGCCGAGTCATCGGGTTTTTTATTGGTTTCTTATCGGCGAGTTACGGATGCGTAATCGATTTTATATTGAAGTTTTATCGGTATCTGATTCATAAAAAAGGAATCAAAAAGTAGCAAACCGAACATTTATTATAGCAAATCGATTAAAACTCGATAGCTTTTCGATGACAAAACGATAATTTTTCGGTAACGCATGGATATTTTTTTTAATGAATCGCAACACGCCGATAACAAATTCGTAAATCCCCGATACAAAATCGATAACTTTTCGATAGCAAATCAATACATTTTTGATAACATATCGATAATTTTTTCAATAAATGGTAGATAACTTTTCGATAAATAGCCGATAACTTTTCTAATAAAAGATCAACAACTTTTTAGTAACATGTCGATAACTTTTCTATAGCAAATCGATAACTTTTCGATAAGATATCGATAAAAAGTCAAAAAGTTGTCGATGAAAAATCGATAACAGGTCAAAATCAAATTGACAATACTCTAATACAAATCCAAAACTTTTTGATAGCATATCCATAACTTTTCGATGAAAAATCGATAATACGTCAAAATCAAATTGGTAACACTCTGATACATATCGATAATTTTTTGATAGCATATACATAACTTTTCTATAAATAATCATTACCTTTTCGATAGTCAGCCGACAGCCTTTCGATAACAGATCCACGACTCGTCGATAAAAAAAATCGCTAGTTGAGTTTGTGAACAACACAATCGTTATCACAAGTTAAAAACCGTTAGTTAAAATTTCGGCAAGTGGCATTCTTAAAAGTTAGTACTGTAAATGAAGTGACTTCGGCCTTCCTAATCAAACTGACGTCCACTAGCTGCTGTGGTGCCTAACAGGCATGTGTGTATTAGGCGTAACAGAAGTGTAACTCGGAACTACGCTGCCGACTACCTGGAGAGCAAGGCCAAAGACGTGCGTGCAGTAAATTATTTGAGGAAATTTGCACTGCTCTTGCAGCGTGCAAAGACTAGCTTGAGTCTGCTTTCCAACGTTTAAAGTGGTCACATTAATTAGCGTTAATAGCATTTCCCTGGCTCCACTGGTTGAGCTATTGATAAGGCATTGTCTGACGGAAGTACATGCGGGTGCGTGGCTGTTTGTTGCTGCCCCAGCCCCAGCTATAGGGATGAATAGGAGCTAGAAATTGTGGACCATTTCTTTTGCAGATGGCCTCCCTAGCGAGAAAGCATATGGAATATCTTAGCAAGTAACTTATCAACTATTAACTGAACTGTCTTTGCTTAAATCGTAGACAGTCTTCGAATTAGACATCGATAGAGGAACGATTCTAGCACATATAAGATATGGAATTGCAATAGACCTGGTAAGATTATTCCTCCATATCCTAAGAGGCAGAGTTAATTTTGCTTGATCTCAGAGTGATAAATAAGAAAGAGATTCGCAAAAATACAATAAAGTGGGACCCCATGCACTTTGCAGTAAGGCTTCATTAAAAAGCAAATGGTGCTGCTAAGCTAATCAATGTATGCTCGACGTATAAGACAATTTCGCCCCTCAATCTTATGTTGTTCTTGTTGTTGTAGCGATAAGGATACTCCCCGAAGGCTTTGGGGAGTGTTATCGATGTAATGGTCCTTTGCCGGATACAGATACAGTACGCTCCGGTAACACAGCACTTTTAAGGTGCTAGCCCGACCATCTCGGGAATGATTTATATGGCCACATTAAACCTTCAGGCCGTCCCTCCCTCCCCACCCCCAAGTTCCATGAGGAGCTTGGGGTCGCCAGAGCCTCGTCTGTTAGTGAAACGGGATTCTCCGCTCGAAGGTGAGGTTGACAATTGGGTTGGAGAAACTATATATTGCGCTACACAACCCCTTGAATCCCCCATCTTATGTTATCATTGTTCACTCCTGACATCTATTTGTAGATCAGATAAGCAAGGTGAGGTGTTCTATAAGGTTGGGCGTATTTAATCAATTTGTTTACCCGATAGTCCTGCCAATACCTAAAGTTACTAATACCCGGTTCCTTCCTAATATACTTGATGTGGTCACATTTGTATGTAATAGTGAATTTTCTAAACATTTTCACAGACAATTAACAGCAATTAAAGCATTCGACGTCACATTCGTTACGGTGATTGAAATTCATTTAATGAAACTCTTAGCGTTGAAGTTCGAAAATATCACTTAAAGCATACATCGAAAGTGCCGCAAGATGAGGGGAGAATCAAAGGGCAAAAATATATGATATAAAATTAAAAAATAAAACATTCAAAGAATAAAATTTAACACATACTCGTCTGCAGGTACTTATAAGATTTAGAAAATTACACAAGCCTGTTATTTAGACGATAAATGGCTTCCAATATAGTCATGTGTTGGTCTTCTGTTTTTAGAAAACGGGAATTATTTATTTTCAACAAAAAAAAAGCGTCAATGTAACAACAGCAGGCAGACGTGTTAATGTGTAAATGTTTTTTTTTTTTATAACTCCATTTGATATAATAGACATTTGTTTTAGGTAGCATTTGACATTTAATTGTAGGACCATTTAGTGGGTGTTTGGTTGGAATGGGAATTGTAAATGTTGTACCTTTGTATGTAGTTTTTTTCTTTTTGTTTTATTGGGTTGCCGTTAATAGCTGCATGTTTTGTTTTCATGCACAGCACAATATTGACTCATACTTAACTCAGAGTATGCAAAGAAGCCAAACAAAACGTTAATAATATATTTTTTAAAGCATACTAGCAGACCCTGCAGACATTGTTTTACCCTTGCGTTGGTCTATCTGCATAACTTTTAAGAAGCATGATAAATTGTCCTAACCTTCTTGAGCAAATTGTCTTTAATGTGCCCCAAAAGGTCCTACGGACTCAAGTTCCGTTTCACGTTAAAACGCTTAGATCTAACTATTTATTGTACGCACCCATTACAAGGTCGCTTGCAGAATTTAATCGAATTTTCATAACTCTCAATTTAGATTTTGCTCAGTCCAGATCCATATTTTTGGCTAATTTGCAATCAAATTATTTTTAAGTGTTATTAAGTTTTATCTTTAGAAATTTTGTATGTCTAGTCTGTAAGGTTTTTTACCATTGACTGAAATAAATGAAATGAAATTTACCACTTACTCTCCCTCCGCCTCTCTCCTCCTTTTCCTTATCCTTATACTCACTCCTCACTCTGCTTTTCTCTGTTTCCCTTTTTCTCTTTCTCCCTCTTTTCTCTCCCTTATTTTTCGCTCCATCTATTCCTATCTCACTATTTTTGTCAAACTCTATATCTTTCTCAGTCTATTTCTCCTTCCCTGTTTTCTCTCCTCTCTAGTTCTTCTTATTCTTCTCTATCCCTTCTTCCCACTCAGTTCCAGTTTCAGTCCCAGCCCAAGTCCCAGTCCCAGCCCCAGCCCCAGTCCCAGTCCCTTCCCCTGTCCCAGTTCCAGTTCTAGCTCCGGTCCCAGTCCCGCTCCCGGTCGGTCTCTGGTCTATCTACTGGAAATAATTGTTGTTAATACCAATCTAAGCAAAGGGCTACCTACATACAAAATTTCAGAAAAATCGAACGATAAATAAAATGTATTCCAACAGATCGGTCCCTGATCGACTTTGCGGAAAAAAGTTTCCAAAATACTAATCTAGGCTACCTACATACATACCGAATTCATTCAAATCGAACCGTGAATAGAATTTTGCGAATAGATAGGTCCCTGGCCCACTTCCGGGAAATAATTTTACCCCCCGTAAGAGCCATCCTCGTACTTCAAGGGATATTCTAAAAAAGAATTAGCGACATCGGTCCAACCGTTCTCGAGTTTTGCGTTTAGCAACACATTCAGCGACTCATTTTTATATTATAGGCAAACGAATTAATTTTTGAGTGTTAGCAAACATGCGTGCATACATGTTGATCGCGTTACTCGTTAATCAACGAATAAATCACTATGGTACCAATAAAAGCAATGCTTAATTTTGGTATAACGCGGTCTATTCAGTGGCTTCCCCAGCAGCACAGTTCTGAAATTCTCAAATTTGACAGGTTACCCATATCACAGCGTTAACATACCGAGGTAGCAGTTCGTTAAGCGACCGTCTGGAGTCTACTGCTACTTTCGTTTAAGTGTTATTGCCCTTGAGAGCTTTATTTACTGCTAAACTTCCGGACAAAATTGCCACGTATGTGGGACTCTTAGGTAGCAGCCGATTGCCAGCCTCCCTTATGGTTGTTAATTCCGACTGAAATGCGCTGAAATGGCTCCTCAGCTCTAGACTTAAGTAGTGCGAAACACATTTCTTAGTAGATACTATAACCCACATTGGCATTAGGTTTAGAGCCATCCACGAAGACTGCCGCGGACTGAGAGTCTAATGGAGATGTATCTAAAATGTGTTGTCTATAGAGAGGAGCTACGTAAGTTTTTGGGAATGGCCAAAACTAATGTTGCTTCAGAACAGGACTGTGTTCAGTATAACGGCATTACATATACATATATACAACAGGTGCGATGAGAACGGCGCCTGCTGATGCACTTAGTGCTTTAGTGGGAATACCTCCCGTCGCTATTCTGCTAGAGAAAGAGGCAACACTAGGCGCACTAAGACTTCCAAGTATTTCTGAGCTGAAGCAAGGGAATATAATAGGGCATATGAAAGTAATAAGAAAATTCATAGGAAATCCCACATTACAACTGCGGGACGTAATGTCCCCTAAGCTCAGAATCTCACGGAACTTTTAAGTATCCATTGTGGACAGGACCCACTGGGATAAAGTGAATCCCTATAACGAACCTGACTCAGAGGTCTGGTTCGCGGATGGATCGAAATTTGATGACGGAAGAACGGGAACTGGCATCTATGGGCCGAACTTCAAAAAATCGATACTAATGGGATGCCACTCCACCATATTTCAGGCGGAAATCCATACAATAGAAGTCTGTGGTAGGGAATGTCTGCGGAGAGGCTCAACATCGAAGAGCATCGACATTATATCGGACAGCCACAGTTACATCTAAGCTAGAGGATGAATGCACTGAAATCCTTAAGGACCTGGTAGCCAAAAACAAGGTTTTGTTAGGATGGGTTCGCGGATATCAGGGACATTAAGGTAATGAAAATGTAAATTACCTAAAAAAAGCAACGTGCTACAGCAGCATTCTATGGTCTAGAGCCATTTTGTGGACTCACAAAAACACACACCAGGGAAACCATAAGTAACTGTGAAACAAAACAATTCGGACGTCACCGGATTGACCGCCCAGGCAAAGACAGGCCAAACTGTTTATACTTCCGGCAACGAAAATATTAGCCACACTCATTAATCTAAGCAGGGAGGACCTACGAACTCTCACTGGATACCATACGGGACACTGGGGTCTACGATATCACCTAAGTAAGTTTGATCTATCCGATACCCAAATTTGTCGTTTCTGTGAGCTGGATGATGAAACGCCGGTTCGCATTCTCTGCAGATAAAAAATTAGGCTGAAAGGTCTAGCATAATAGATCTGCACAAAAGTCGCAGTGCTTCCAGACCTAGTAATAATAAATAAGTATACATATATACACTATTTAAAATAGGGAGTGAGTAACCAAAAACATTCATACGAAGCAATAATTATTTCTACGTTCAGGTTTTGAACCACATCCATCACGAAACTCCTTGTAAAGCAATAACCTATGAAAAGGTGGGCCCCTTTTCTCCGTGGCACGATAACAAGTCTCTGATAGGACCACGCACCTGGCCTGTGTTAGTTGAGTAACTCTACCGTACCCCGACTGGAGAGCCTGGATTTTAACCGACTTTTGCAATGGGCATACCTTCCAACATTGTTTATTACAATCCCCAGTGCTCCGTGTGCTGCGTTTGAAGAGTTTTTCCTTTGATTTACCTTCTCTGCTTACAATTTTTAATGACATGTTTTTTTTTAATTTTCTTAATTTAATAGAAATGTATTTCAACAAACAAGCGGAATTGACTAAACAAGCAGAGCGTAAAAACTAATTTAAGGAAATTCACAAAATGACACCAACAAGCAATTGTTTCCGTTGTCAGTTGCATATGGCATTACAAACTCTTGCTTATGTCGGTCCTCAGTGCATCGTGCAACAAGCAGCAGACTGTCGCAATGAAATGTCGCAACCGCCACAATGCGCGCAAATTCTCTGAACGAATCATTCTAGAATACTTGGGCCTACATATATTTGATGAAAAACAAGCGGTATACAGAATAAGAAGAAGAGATGGAATTGTGGAAAATATAAAAATAAATTAACAAACCGATTCTTGTAGTTTGCGCTCAGCTACTTTTGGTTGCTTGTTGCGGCATTGTGCATTGATTGTGGGTGTTGTTGCCGAGTTACTTTGCACACTGAACACAACAACAAAATTTCCAAAACAATGCCGCTGCTTAACCAGTAAATAAATTAAAAAGAACAATTACAATAAATAAATCTGTGAGTCAACAGAGAGTAAGTAAACTTTGGGGTCGACAAATGCACTTCATTTTAAACGCACAATGTGGAATGTTTTGATGAGAATATAAGATAACGGTGCATTGAAGCGAATAAAATATATGATTGGCGGAATAAGATTATGAAAGGACTGAAATTATTATGAGCTCAGAGAACTTGTTGGACGAATTTGTTTAGAACTTTTTTGTGTTGGCAAAACTTAGCTGTTTTAAGTGGAACGCAATCATGAAGAATTGTCACCGAAATCCTATAACTGTCATCAATAAACGTGGTCACACTAAGGCATTCCTCAGTACTTTAACAAGAAGTGTCCAAGAAGCATTGGATAGACTTCTCTCAGGCCGGCCCATAGATCTATAACCTGTTAAAAAATCTTGACAGAAAAAGAAGCGGTCAAAACCGAAGTGGCCCATAAAAGGGACACATACATAAACTGTTTTCGAAATCTTATAGTTAAGTGGAAATGCGAGAAAACATCAATAGTATTGAGAGAGGCTGCTCTCTTGCGGAGGTGAATTTATTTTGCCCGACCTTCTCACAAAATTAGCCAAGTCTGCTTTAGGGCTCCTAATGAAACTAATCAATTAACCCGTACTATTCTTACTGGGTACTGGGTTCCCGTCATTAACATAAAGAAGGTAACGGAAAGGCCGATGAGTTGATGGCAAAGGCGAGTGCATCACTCGATGAATCAACAATACACCTACCAATCCGTTTGAGAGAAATCAAAAGGAGGCAGGAATTGCATATGATCCATCAAACGGGAAATAAGTGGGCAGAATCGCGGGCTGCAAAATTTTCTAAGACCATGTTCAAATCCCACCACGTTAGACTCACTAAGTTGCTTATGACCTCTAAATAGACAAGACTCAAGGCACACTAGAGGTATACTAACTGGACACTACCTTCTGGCATCACATGTTTTTAACTTAGGTCTCGTCAGTAACAGCAGATCTTGGAAGTTCTCTGCAAGAAGAAACGGTTGAGCACATTCAGTGTTCGTGTCGTGCGCTCGCAAGATCAGGGCTACAGCTACTAGGACGGGCAGAGTTGCCAGATCATGAGGCAGCAATTAATCCAGGTCCTAGAAAACTTCTACTATTTGCCGTCAAACAAATTCTGATAACACTATGAAAACATTCAATCTATATTAGGCTTTTATTGACCGGCCAATTCAATTTGAGCTAGGGTATCTCTCGTTTTATTCTTCTTGACTTTCATAGATGTTTCCTTTCAAAATTGGGCTGATGCTTTCAGACAACTTAGAAAAATCGCTAGTTCAACATTAAAATTTTAAGAAAAACGTTGTTCCTTCTTTGTCTTTAATAAGCATGGCCTGGCTGTCAATGTCGAATTCTGAGTGTTTCAGGGATTTAGCATGGTTGTGATGCTATACATCCGAGCGCAGGTAATCGGTAACATATAAGCCGATATACATATGGCGCACCTTAGGGCATTTATAATTAATTTTTGCTGCGCGATATATAACGCCTGATTGGATCATCAAGAGAAATCACGTCATCATGTTGAGCCACCTCATTCTGGTGTGAAAACCCCCTATACCTACTCCGTTGGGACGAGAACTTGTGGCAACGCCCTTTGCATTATGTCACAAAAGATGTTCTCAAAATTTCCCCTTTAAATTATTATAATATCGTCCGCTTACCCCTTACAGCGGATGGCGTTCTCTGTAAGCCTCTTTAGAAGCACGAATACTACTAGGCTCTGCAGCAGGGGTGAAAGGAGGCCGTCTTGCGGACAACCGCTCTGAACCTCTTTTCTCTAAAGCGCACGATTCACATTATCGTGGGCCGTATTGTCAAAGGCCTCCTCGATATTCAAAACGAAGCATAAAACCATATCTCCACAATCGACCGCACTTTGAACTTCCGTAGTCAACTGATATAATGGGGTGTCTGTCGTCCTTCATGTTCTAAGTATAGGCGTGCTGACATCGACATAGCGGCATTATCTCGAGAGTGTTTGATCTTATTTCATGGTCTATGATTTTCTCCATTGCATTCGAGCAAATAAATTTTAAAAACTTTAAATATTAGGGTAGCACCCGCTCATACGGGGAATGTAGTAATTGAAATTGCTTTACTTATATCAATCAAAAATAAATTATTAATTAAACTTAAATTGAAAAAGTGTCAGCAGAATTGTATGTCCACAAATAAAAAAATCATATTTAATTATTTGCAGCACTTTTATTTATCTTATTTTCGATGTTGTCATTCATAGCTTGACAGATTGTTAAACAGCTTTATTGTTGCTGTTGCGGTATGAATGGCAAGCGCCGCTGGACCAAATAACAGCAATAATTTTGGGTTGCGACATTAATATTTGTACACGTATTGTACAATAAATTATATTGTACAATACCAGTGTAAAATATTGATCTTTTTACGAGTTTTATTAAAATATGTATGTATGTATATAGGACAGTAGTGTACAACGCCGCCAGAGCTTCGAATACAAACGAATTTTTTTGGAGTAGTATGTGTAAGCATGGGGAACGTGTGCGCATAGAACCGACGCATGAGATGCTTACTGCTTGAAGCATAGATTAGATTGATACGAATCTTTTGTTTACGCTCTCATATTTTCGCTCTCACGAGGGATTTATCTTCTAGTTGTTGCTGGCAACAATCACAGATAAATCCCTCGCGCCAGCTGAAGCGGGTGCCAGAACAAAAAATGTGCCAGCCAAAACGAAAAACGTGCCAAAAATTTTGGTAAACTTTAGTTTGACCTATAACTGTAGAATAGCGTTCAAAAATTATGGGAAAAAGGATAAAAATACTTGTTTTAGTGTAAGTATTATTAGTTCGAAGGCGGAGGGTAAATATTATTTACCATTCAAAAGTTATCACTAAAAACAGGTTTTGTAAATATGAACTCCCGATGCAACCAGTCCATTTTGATCACAGAACCTGGAACGCCAGACATGTAGGATAAGCCCTATCCATTAAATAATGTTAATTATTAAATCATAGGTCCGAGTTACTGAAATTTCAAAAGGATATATGGTTTTCACTGCGAGTTAAATGCAGTTACAATATTTGACTAATTAATTTAATCGAAATGTTAGTTTTACTTAGATTTGTTTATATTTGACTCTAACTAGTCGTATTATTGTAAAATAAGTTCAAAGAAATTAATATTTGACGACTATCATTTTATTAAATGATTGAAACTATAATCGCCGAAATGTATGTCAAAAATCCCCATTTTCAGATCTATTAATTTTTGTTTGGAGTGGCATCATTGATAAATGCTATAAAAAATGTGCATTTTGACAGCGCTCTTTCGAAACAAAGAGTTGCAAATCCATTCATCTATGGCTTGAAGTACAAGCTAAAACTGATTGAGTGCTTGCTTTATCGAAGCTCTGTGGCAGCGCTCACACGACATATCGGTGAACACCGTATAGTTTTCCGTAGCTCTCGCGTGCACCACTGATGTAGGTATATAAGTATATGTGTACATTTTCTTTCATTTTTGGGAATACAACCAAACACAGCCTGTTCTATCATATGTCTGACTGTCTGAGTACCATTGGCAATGCTGTACCGTCCTCAGTGCCAGCGCAATCGGCAAAAGCAACAACAGATAAAATATCTGACAACAGATCTCGTGTCTCCGCCTTCCTTCACAATGAATTTTGTAATAATGAATGATTTTAAATTATATTGATTTCCTTTATATACATATGATAAAAAAACATTTTTTTTTATTTCTTGTCTTCATAGTTTATTGCATTTTGTCATGTCTTGCCACGCTTGTTGCTTATTGTTGTCGGCATTTTTGCGATTTTTCTGTTGTCACTGCCCATGCTGACAATTTTTCGAAGGCAATAAGTCGGTATCTTATTGCTGATATCTTATAATTTGAATTGTGCATTTCAATGTCCGACACGAGCACTTATTTATGTCGTCTATGGATATTAGGAGTGTCCTTAATATTGTGACGATTATTACCATCACTAGTAATAAACTCCCAACACAAAAACATTGAAGCGAGCCACACCGTGCACATAAACACATCAATCATCATTAAAAAAAAATAAATGTGAAGCACTGCCGAGGGGCGACCCCGCTTAGAAAAATTTTCTTCTAATTGAAAAACCTTATTTCTAAAATTTTGATGTTGCTTTGCCCGGGGTGCGAACCCAGGGCATACGGTGTGGTAGGCGGAGCACGCTACCATCACACCACGATGGCCGCAATCATCATTACACCCATATATATAAGGTACGAAGAGATATTACGCGCACACACTTGTAGCCGAAAGTTGCTACACATACACACGCATATGATTATGAGAAACGCATAAACTACAAATGTACATGTACTAGCTGATCCGGCAATATTTATTAATTTCATTTCAAAAATTGTTATTACACCGGTATTATTTTTAATAGAAAATTAACGATTTTTCACTACTTCATTGTGTATACAACTTCAAAAATATATAATTTTAGTATTCAGTTTAAGGCTGCACGATGCACAACATTTTTAGTTTTCTGTCCCGGAGCGTAAATAAATAGCGAGGATGGTTTTCCAACATGGAAACACGCTACATAGAGCTGACCATGTGAAAAGCATGGCATTTCTAGGTTAATGCCGCATACTTCCAACGGCTGCTCTTTTGACTTGTTAATTGTCATAGCAAATGCAAGTTTCACTGGGAACTGCATACGTTTGAATTGGAAGGGCAAATCTGTTGAAGTTAAGGGAATCCGGGGATGTAAGCATTCCTATCCCTTGAACGGGCCTTTCAAAATGCTTGCCACTATTAAATTGTCCATTAGCTTCGTAACAATGAGTCGTGTACCATTGCACAGTTTGGGAGCACGAAGATTGCGTAGCATAATAACAACAGACCCATCTTTGAGACGCAAATGATGAGGATGCACTCCAGGCAAATCCAGAGAGTTTAAGAACTCCACTGGGTAATTTACTACTTCGTCTCATTTTCAACCCGATCAATAGATTTATAAGAGCGCAGATCTCCCGGAATTTGATTTTGAATCATCCAATTCAAGTCGTTGACATCAATATTTTTTGCTGCTAAAATTGCGCGTGCGGCTAACCATTCGTAATTACCATAATTTTGAGTGATATTTGGATATACACTGCTAATTAGTTCATCCTTACTTGAAGCGAATTGGCAAATCGCAGTTGGAATGGATATTAATCCACTGCAAGGATCTATCGGAACTTATCCATTGCCGATTCGCAGCAGCTCTTTTGAAAAAACCTCTGCAGTTCTATCGTGTTGCAGCAAAACTCGGATATTGATGGTCAATGAAATGGTTTTAACAAACCTTCACAAATGCGATAACTTCAGACATACGTTTAGCTCATCCGCCGCTGTTGTTTTTGGAATCACGGGTAGTGTTTGTCTGAAGTCGCCTGCCAGCAATATCATAACTCCTCCAAAGCAACGATCATTATTGCGCAAATCTCTCAATGTTCAGTCGAGTTAATTTTTTCTTCGTCTAAACCTTCGCGGTGTAACAACAAACAAACCCCCCTAAGGAAGTATTTGATTTGGTTCAGCCGTTTTCAAGTTTTAGCGTTACAATTAAACACCAAATCATTTTTATATATATAGATATAGCTAAGTAGGAGATATGTACAGCAGTTCTAGCAGGCGAAACGTCTAGACTGTAGTAGAAATATGCGAATGAAGCAGCAGAGAGTATAAAAGAGCGCAAGCTGAGTAGACAAAAGATCAGTTTGATTTAAGCACGCTATCAGTTGCGAAGTGAAGTTTAGTTGCGAAGTACTTTCAAAGTAGTCTAATAAAGACCATTTTGTAATACAGAATATTGGAGTGTTTTATTCAACAGTTTAGCGATACGAACGTAAGCAGAAATTTGCAAATAAGCGGAATCTCACTAAATTCGTTACAATAATTTAAATTTTCCAGCACTGATTTATTAACTAACATACCAGGTTAACTTTTACCCGCCCGAAAATTGGTTAGCCTACATTTAAAAAGTGAGTCTAACTTCCGCTCCCATTCGAGCATTTTAAATGCATGAACAGATTTGTCGGGTCAGCCAGAGATAGCAGCGCCTGAGTGCGCTGTGGTAGATTCATCTGTTCCTTTGTGTTTTATTTTCTAGATAGTCGGTAGTTTCGGTAGTCATATGTGCCTAATACTTGCTAAAAATTAGGTTCCTGATGGATTTGGTGTTCTGTGCTATACATACCTGGGCATCTGATGTCGGGTTGAACGCTTGCGCGGAGGAGACCAATCTCTTCCTTCTAAAAAGTGTTTAGGAATCAATAAAGATGATAAGGTGTTGTCGAAACTCAATAAAGTGAGTGAGGAAAGCACGGCACATTATGTACGTAAACAACTGCTGCGGTTTATGAGGGGTCTTTTAACAGCGATTCTGAAACGTCTCCTGTATTTTGTGTTTCTTGTTTGGTTGACAACCGCTTACAGAGAACATAGGCTAAAAAACTGTATCTAGTACGTAGATTATCCGCGATCAGTATAACAGGGGCTTTAATAACCACCCCGACAGCAGTATTGTATGCCATTCTAAACGTCCTACCGACAAATCTAAGGGCCAAAAATAAATAGCAATGACGAACTCAAATAGACTTATTACTTTAGGGCAGACTGAGCGTAGCATATAAGGCCTAAGTTGTATGGCGTTATCTTACGTAGGGCGACATGACTCGATGAACTCATGCCCGCGTTTTCATGGAGGTGGTATTACGCAAGAGAATGGAATTGATGGAGGATACGATACGCATCTACTTACCCTTATGCTTTGGGTTGAGGTTCTGGTCTGAACCGGCAATAAACAGTTCCACAAGCTGACAGATCACCGTAGCGCCTTTCGGAAGAAAATTGTAGCCATAACCAAAGCACAAGATATACTAAGCAAATTAATCAGATGCGTCAATTGATAGTCAAGTCGGTAATTAAGGTGAAACTCACATTTTTCTGTGTTTCTGGTCATATGTAATGAGATAGCAAATGTGCTGGCAAATGGGGGGCAACCCTTGCCCTATCTACGACAGATGATCATATCAGCTTGCGTGGGAAAAAAGGACACGCATAAAAGAGGTGTCACCAAGCTCGGTCTAAAAATTTTTAAAAATCATGGGCAAGCTTACGAACGTCCCTAATGTGCATTCGTAGATATCTGTGTACTTATAATTAATTGAAGTGGCGCCGCTTTTGTCACAGATAACGTTTGTTCTGGGCGACAATTACTGTAATATTTTTATATGCAAGTACAAATGTTTGTACGTTAGGGTGAGCCAAAAAACAACATCTTTCCTTTTGGTACAGTGAAAAAACTGGTGACAGCCTGCTAAAGTTTTAATTGTTTATTTTAACCTTTAGAGGTGTCTCAACGCGATTTTAGTTTTTCCATGCAAATTGTATGGAGTTTTCATGAAAAATCTACCAGAAGGATACCCGTAACTAGTACTCAAATCAGTAGCTGCACATATTCCTATAGGAAATTGAATGGCCTACAAAAGGCCTACAAAAAAGGTCCGACTCATTACCTATTCGAGGTTCAAGTTCAACCTAAAATTGTATGAGATTGCTCATAGTTATAGAAAAACTAAAATCGGTTTGACGCTCCTCTAAACATAAAAAAATTAACTGAAATTTTATTTCACTATATTGAAAGGAAAGCAAGTTTTTTTGACCTACCCTAATATACATACATATATGTATAGAGCTTCAATAATTGAAATTTTTTAACAAAGACAGACAATGTGACTATAGTGCATTTCTTTAACAGCGATTTTATGTTATAATGACGTCACAACATTGGAAAACCAAACAAAAATTGAAAAAATTTTAACATTTAAAATGCGTGTTTTAACAACACTATAGTCGTAAGATTTTTCAAAAAAAAAACCTAGTACCGAATTGAGATAAAGTTAGGTTCAACTGGGTCGGTCAATAAAGACCTCACATAGACTAAATGTGTTCATAGCATTCCCAGAATTTGTTTGAAGACCAAACGTAAGAACCCCAATCAGCCGCCAGCTCTTATGTTATAGAATAACCCCGTCCTCTTGGCAAATACTAGAAGTTTTCTAGGACATAGCTTAATTGCCCCTTAAGATCTGGCAACTCTGCTGCCCCTCGAAGCTGGAGACGTGACCGCGCGAGCATAGGACGCGAACACAGAACTTTGCACAGCCGTTTATTCCCGCAGCGCGCACTTCCTATAGTTATTTACGAGGCCTAACTTATAAGCGTGTGACGCTCTTTAGAAATATAGGCAACTTTCTGAGTCTAATGTCATAGGTTGCACAAGATTTTGGAAATTTTTTAGTCCCGCGCTTATGTCCACAGCTTTCCTACTCCTGTCTCCTTTTGATTTCTTCCAAACGCATTGGGACGTGTCCCGTCGACTTATCGAGTGCTGCACCCTCCTTTGCCCATTCATCGGCCTTTTCGTTTCCTCCTATCTCTTTATGACTGAGAACCCAGTATAGATGTATGGTCCAGCCTGAGCGAAGTCTCTCCAATGCTGTTTTGCATTTCAGGACACTTCTTAATGATGTCGGTGTGAGATTATTTCCTTGATCACACCTGACTATCAACATAATTTCTGCTGCTTTCTTTACGGCACAATATCCGCCTTAAAGACATTGCAGTGAGCTGGTAGCCTGTAGGACCTTTTTATTTCTGAATCGCCAACAGCAGACCCGACCCCTTTTTTTAATTTGAAGGAATATATATGCACGTGCATTAGGGTGGGTTGATTTGTATGGACGATAGTTAACCGATATCGCGCCATCGATTTTTCGATAGGATTTGGGCTGAGGAAAAAAATTCCACTACGCATACCCAAACAAATAATTTTCGAGCCTGCGAAATTTCATTTTTTTTTTTTACTTTTTTTCGACTTTGATTTTTAAGGATTTTTTCATGACCTACTAAAAAAATTTCCATATGTATTTTTTTTTTTTTTTCAAAAAACTGTTATCGACAACGTTTTAGCGGTCATTTTTGGGTCGGACAGGGTATACATGAAAATTTTACAATCAAATGAAAATTTTTTTAGTAGGTCATGAAAAAATCCTTAAAAATCAAAGTCGTGAAAAAGTAAAAAAAATGAAATTTCGCAGGCTCGAAAATTATTTTTTGAGTATGCGTATTAGAACTTTTTTCCTGAGCCCAAATCCTATTGAAAAATCGATGGCGCGATATCGGTCAATAAATCGACCTAGTCTAACGTGTATCGTACATTGACATGCATAGTTCTGCCATTGTCGCACCCTTGCGCCAGCCCTCCGGCTCTATTGTGGCCCGAAAATGTCCTTCTAAGCTTAGACACGGGAAAAGGTAGTTTGTTCGCCCCATATTAGATGGCGCTATACTGCTTTGGCCATAAGGCCTGCACTCAAGCTGCCTCGAGACCTTAAGCTTTGTTGCAGTTGTTAGCGCTATGTTTTTGGCCATAAGGTCTGCAGCAGCGCTTCAGCGGGATAGTCTATAGGGCTCCCTTTAAGCGCCAAATACACGACACGAACATTTCCGCGAACATTCCCGTTATGTCATATTTCTGCGACCTTTTCTGTCGTGTATGGTGGTGTTTGCCAGTTCGCGCAAATGTTCGCCAAAAATCAAAATATATTAATTTTTGGCGAACATTTGCGCGAACTGTTCGTGCGTGTATGGCGAAATAGCTCATAATCGTAGTAATTTCTGAACGGAACAGACGTGCGCGGAAAAGTAAAATGGAAAATAAAAAAATTTTAAATGTTCGGCCAAAAGTTCATATTGTGTATGGCCAAAGCTGCGAACAAGATTGCGGAATGTTCGCGGAAACGTTCGTGTCGTGTATTTGGCGCTTTATGCTAATAATTAATAATATGCATATTCTCTCTTGTATTATAGAATCTATAATACAGACTCAAATGGTTTAACCAAATCCCTCCACTTAAAGCTAAATATTGTTTTGTATTCCACGAATAGACTATCGGCATTTCGATTGTGGAAAAACATCCAAGTTGAGTAAGCATTTATTTTTATACTCAGTTGAGCAGAGCTCACAGAGTATATTAAGTTTGATTGGATAACGGTTGGTTGTACATATATAAAGGAATCGAGATAGATATAGACTTCCATATATCAAAATAATCAGGATCGAAAAAAAATTTGATTGAGCCATGTCCGTCCGTCCGTCCGTCCGTCCGTCCGTCCGTCCGTCCGTTAACACGATAACTTGAGTAAATTTTGAGGTATCTTGATGAAATTTGGTATGTAGGTTGCTGAGCACTCATCTCAGATCGCTATTTAAAATTAACGATATCGGACTATAACCACGCCCACTTTTTCGATATCGAAAATTTGGAAAAACCGAAAAAGTGCGATAATTCATTACAAAAGACCGATAAAGCGACGAAACTTGGTAGATGAGTTGAACTTATGACGCAAAATAGAAAATTAGTAAAATTTTGGACAATGGGCGTGGCACCGCCCACTTTTAAAAGAAGGTAATTTAAAAATTTGGCAAGCTGTAATTTGGCAGTCGTTGAAGATATCATGTTGAAATTTGGCAGGAACGTTACTCTTATTACTGTATGCACGCTTAATAAAAATTAGCAAAATCGGAGAAGGACCACGCCCACTTTTAAAAAAAAATTTTTTTTTAAGTAAAATTTTAACAAAAAATTTAATATCTTTACAGTATATAAGTAAATTATGTCAAGACTCAACTCCAGTAATGATATGGTGCAACAAAATACAAAAATAAAAGAAAATTAAAAAATGGGCGTGGCTCCGCCCTTTTTCATTTAATTTGTCTAGGATACTTTTAATGCATAAGTCGAACAAAAATTAACCAATCCTTTTGAAATTTGGTAGGGGCATAGATTTTATGGCGTTAACTGTTTTCTGTGAAAATGGGCGAAATCGGTTGATGCCACGCCCAGTTTTTATACACAGTCGTCCGTCTGTCCTTCCGCATGGCCGTTAACACGATAACTTGAGCAAAAATCGATATATCTTTACTAAACTCAGTTCACGTACTTATCTGAACCCACTTTATCTTGGTATGAAAAATGAACGAAATCCGACTATGACCACGCCCACTTTTTCGATATCGAAAATTGCGAAAAATGAAAAAAATTTTTTAATTCTATACCAAATACGAAAAAAGGGATGAAACATGATAAGGTAATTGGATTTTTTTATTGACGCGAAATATAACTTTAGAAAAAACTTTATAAAATGGTTGTGACACCTACCATATTAAGTAGAAGAAAATGAAAAGTTCTGCAGGGCGAAATAAAAAACCCTTAAAATCTTGGCAGGTATTACATATATAAATAAATTAGCGGTATCCAACAGATGATGTTCTGGGTCACCCTGGTCCACATTTTGGTCGATATCTGGAAAACGCCTTCACATATACAACTACCACCACTCCCTTTTAAAACTCTCATTAATACATTTAACTTGATACCCATATCGTACAAACTCATTCCAGAGTCACCCCTGGTCCACCTTTATGGCGATATTGAGAAAAGGCGAACACCTATAGAACGAAGACCCACTCCCTTTAAAAATACTCATTAACACCTTTCATTTGATACCCATATCGTACAAACAAAGTCTAGAGTCACCCCTGGTCCAGAAAGGCCCACTCCCTCTTAAAATACTCATTAACTCCTTTCGTTTGATACCCATATTGCACAAACGAATTCTAGAGTCACCCCTGGCCCACCTTTATGACGATATCTCGAAACGGCGTCCACCTATGGAACTAAGGATTACTCCCTTTAAAATACTCATTAACACCTTTCATTTGATACCCATATCGTACAAACGTATTCTAGAGTCACATCTGGTCCATCTTTATGGCGATATCTCGAAAAGGCATCCACCTATAGAACTAAGGCCCACTCCCTCTTAAAATACTCATTAACTCCTTTCGTTTGATACCCATATTGCACAAACGAATTCTAGAGTCACCCCTGGTCCACCTTTATGGCGATATCTCGAAAAGGGGTCCACCTATAGAACTAAGCCCCACGCCCTTTTAAAATAATCATTAACACCTTTCATTTGATACCCATATCATACAAACAAATTCTAAAGTCACCCCTGGTCCACCTTTATGGCGATATCTCGAAAAGGCGAACACCTATAAAACGAAGGCCCACTCCCTTTTAAAAAACTCATTAACACCTTTCATTTGATGCCCATATCGTACAAACAAGGTCTAGAGTCACCCCTGGTCCACCTTTATTGCGATACCTCGAAAATGCGTCCACCATTAGAACTAAGGCCCACTCCCTCTTAAAATACACATTAACTTCTTTCATTTGATACCCATATTTCACAAACGAATTCTAGAGTCACCCCTGGCCCACCTTTATGGCGATATCTCGAAACGGCGTCCACCTATAGAACTAAGGCCCACTCCCTTTTAAAATACTCATTAACATCTTTCGTTTGATGCCCATATTGTGCAAACAAATTCTAGGGTCACCCCTGGTCCACCTTTATGGCGATATCTCGAAACGGCGTCGAAGTATGGAACTAAGGATTACTCCCTTTTAAAATTCTCATTAACACCTTTCATTTGATACCCATATCGTACAAACGCATTCTAGAGTCACCCATGGTCCATCTTTACGGCGATATCTCGAAAAGGCGTCCATCTATAGAACTTAGGTCCACGCCCTTTTAAAATACTCATTAATACCTTTCATTTGATACCCATATCGTACAAACGCATTCTAGAGTCAACCCTGATCCACCTTTATGGCTATATCCTTAAATGGCGTCCACCTATAGAACTATGGCCCACTCCCTCATAAAATACTCTTCAATGCCTTTCATTTGATACGCATGTCATACAAACACATTCCAGGGTTTCCCTCGGTTCATTTTCCTACATGGTTATTTCCCTTATGTTGTCACCATAGCTCTCAACTGAGTATGTAATGTTCGGTTACACCCGAACTTAACCTTCCTTACTTGTTTGTTTGTTATTTTCTCTTATCACAATCAATAATTCATTGAATTCAAGGCTTTGACTTGCATAACTCAGAGCTACAAAAAAAGTGTAAGCCTGAAAGGCTTGAGACAAGCAGCAGTGTTGAAATTTGTGTTCGAATTGTAATGGAAGAGGAATAATCAAAATGCTGAGAAAAAATGTGAATTTTATGCAAAGCGTTTTGTGAATGCGGTCAACTGCTAGTGCAGCATTTAAATCAATAATTTAAGAATCTTATACACGACGAAAATGAGAAAAAATACACGGAGTAGCAAAGTTAAACTAAAGTGCAGAAAATTTTATTTATTGAAGTAGTTGTCTAGGTATCTTTGCTGCTTTACAAGATATTTGAATATTTTTGGTTTTGGCATAATTTCTCTACATAAAAAGTTTAAACGAAAATTAATCCATGCCTACATTTGTTGCAATAAGAGGCGGTCTTTTCCTTCTATACCGGGAGTCCAAGGAAACTTGCTGTTTTAACTATGTTGAGATAGGAATGCTAGAGGCGTTTGTTCCACATTACAATGGAGAAGATGGTTGGTGTCTTGTGGGGACACATTACAAGAGGGACATATATATGTGCATTGGGTATGACGGAGTTGATTCTAGCTAAGTAAGAGTTTAACCTAGAGTGACGCGCCTCTCCCTGGGGAAGTTGCTTTCCTTAACTGCGAGTTCAGGATATTTGTCTTTATGCAATTGTTGGCATAACAATACTTCGACGCCATTTTGTATGTCTCCAAGGGCTTTTCCGTGCTCCTTTTCTTCATAAAACTGACTTCTTTAGTGCCGAGTTTCTTCATAGTGCTTACGGAGATGACTTCTTAAGTTCCTGGGATGTGGGGCTTCTTCCAACAGGTGACGGTTTCTGGGTATTTAGCATGTTTGTTCAGCATTTCATTTATCTATTCATTTATATATGGGGAGTATTCTCGCTTCACTTTGTAGATGATGTTCTGCGGTCATTAAAATATATCCCGTGGCAGTTTTTGGCACCCCAAGTGCTGCTGGCAAGAGACTTTATTGTTTTTGGTACCGCTCCGGACTTTAGGAAGAATTGCGGCTGCATACTCGCCAAAATGTATGTTCTGATCAAACGGCACACCCAAAATTTTTGGGGGTAGATCAGTCGGTAGCGTAATGCCAACAATGTGGATGTCGAATATAGTCGTCATTTGCTTTGAGATGAAAAAACTGGAAAGACTTGGGAGATAGTCGTTTATTTTATAGCATAGCTCATCAATGGATGGGACAGGACCTGTTATCCATTATCGTGCAGTCATTGGGGTAGGATACAATAGAAACTCCTTTGCGATAGGCCACCACCCTGTGGCACCCTCACCTTTTTTAATTCTTCACGGTTGTGATGTTAAGTTTCTGAACTGTGCCAATGCCTGCCCACCACACAGATGATTTGCATTCCACCTTTTTAGACTGGAAGGTATGGCGGTCTTGCAGTAACGTGCTGTGGCTGACTGTGACAAAGCTTTTGATAAATCTAGCGCTACTTGTACTGTACTATGATGGAGTTTTTTATTCCGTCCGCAATTTATTTGTGTGTTGATGGCGTTTAGATAGATGGTGGTGCTACATAAATTTCCGGAAGCCATGGTGATGAATGGGCGGCCGCCGTGGTGTGGTAGTAACCTACGACACCGGGTGTCAGGGGCTCAAATTTCGGGCAAAGTAACATCATTATTGGGACATTTCTTTTGCTTTTTTTTTTTTTTGAAAACATTTTTCCAATAGGGCTCGCCCATCGGGAGTGGTTTGTTTTGTGCTGATATCTCGCCAATTTGTAGGGAAAATTAAAAGGAGTGCGATGCAAATTGGAAGAGAAGCTCGGCCTAAACCTCCTCGGAGGTAAATCGCGCCACGTATTTTTTTTTCATGCTGATGAATGGCAAGGCGCAGGTTTGCGGTGAAATAAGGAAACAGTACGGCTTCAAGTGTCTTGGCTACTGGCGATAGGAGAGATGTCTGGCGATATGACTCACCTAAGTTAGCTGGCTACCGAGGCTTTGGTAGCGGTACCACGCTCGCCTGGTGGACAGATATTTTCTTCGGTATATCCCTCTCTCTATTTACAATTCCACGCACGATCTCCTTACCGTTTGTTCGCCTTCTTCCTCGTTCTCATAA
Source organism: Eurosta solidaginis (assembly GCF_040869045.1). Lineage (NCBI taxonomy): Eukaryota > Metazoa > Arthropoda > Insecta > Diptera > Tephritidae > Eurosta > Eurosta solidaginis. The sequence goes on along the minus strand of NC_090323.1, from coordinate 199,846,245 downwards.
TGTTTGCGAGAAGATTTGTCGAAGGTTCATTTCCTCACCTGAATCAACTCAAAAAAAATCGCACCATAAATAAGACTCTTTCAAAAAATGTGTCGCTGTTCAATGTCCCAGTACCATATATTGAAAGTGTAGAAAGCCGTTCTCCGTGACAAAATCATACTAGTACGCCCCATGTTGGGCGCCACCTTTACCTCGCAAAAAATTAATGAATGTACAAAGCTTAGGCATTTTTAAAAGGTTTAGCCCAAACGGAACCAAGGTCGAAGAATATTTGTATATAAACTATTTGAACGAAACATTAGAAAATATAGATGGCTAGCCTGGAACTAAACTGGTCTATGTAACAAAATACAAAAGTTGAGAAAACAGATGAAACGTGTTTTAATGCAGTGTGCGATTGTCGTTGTAAGTTAAGTGAATGTTGTACATTATTATGTTAGCTTGATAGCTAACTTAACATTCTGCATTAAAAAAACTTATTATAGAAACGTTTTTTATATAATATTTTTTTTAACAAAAAAACTTGTTACATAGACCACTTTAGAATTTTAAATTTTTAAGGAAGGTTGAACTACAAATTGGAAATAATATGAATAAAACAACAAAAGATATGTGAAAGTAAGTACTTTGATTAAAAAACTAACATACAAGTGTTCGTAAATGATCACCTCTGCATTAAAAGTAACAGTAACCTAGCCTTCTCCACGGCGGGCTGGTCGAAAACCTTCTGGATTGTTTTCTGTTTCACCTCCGCAGTTTTCATGTGGAAGGGACTGGTAAAAGCGTTGATGAATCGGTGGAACAAATTTCAACATTTTTCTTATGTCCTGCATTTTTTTTAATTTCAAAACGCGTATGTCGCTGCCCTGATCTGGTGTTAAATTCTGTAAGAACTCGCTGAGACGGTTACTCCACCACACAACCAGACAGTTTGAGAATCCTGCTTCCTAACTTATAGAATGCATCATGAATATCTTTTTGAATGGGCGGGCCACTTTCTCATTGCACTTAAGTCGACAAGCACAGTCGATAGCAGCAAACACTTTCGCCTGAATGACATTTCCTCTTGTGTTAATATACTATTGACCTGCTGCTCTTTTTCGCTTTCTTTCAGTTCTCCCCCCTCTGCTTCTTTCGTCCTCTAGGCGGCGGGGGCTGACTGTTTTTTGTGTCGTCCATCGCAACTTCTTCAATTTCTCCCATGTTCATCATACTCTCATTAATTAACTCCACTCTTTCTGTTAATTGAAAAAAAAGTAAGTAGATACCTCGATACAAAAGTAAAGCAACCTAAAGTCGTATTTGTCATTAGACAAAGTAATATAACATTTACTAGGTTACATGTCGATAAGCGGTTTCCAATGTCATGCAGGTGTCTGCTTGCAAGTAACCTGTCGTCATGGAATCAGCCCGAACAGACCACAAACTTGATACAAAATAGGTAAATACCTTCATCAGAATCGACCTCATGAGTAGAAGGTACATACAAATCTTCCTCATCACTAGAGCCAAAATCTTCAGATCCAGAGTTACTTTTTCTATAATTATGGATGGTAGCGTTTCGGAGTATACGTCTCATTGGTGCAGACATGGTTGGTCGGTCTGCGTCTGTGGCTTTTCATTAAGAAGCCTATATGTACACTGTTACTCAAATGTCTCCTTTTCATTCAAAACACGCAAATTAACCTGCAAACACAATTGCTGACAAAAGATAATATCAGCTGATTTAATGAATGACAATGACATTTACAGTGTTACCAGTTATGATCCAAATAAATCGATTTTTTGTAACCATAATGCACATAGACCAGCTTAGTCTCAACAAGTTTGTAAGATCATACTGGTCTATGTTAGTCTATACTAGTTGGACCACTTTAGAATTTCTTGAAATGACAAAAGGACGTGAATTCTAAAGTGATATTTTTATCTTTTGTATACTTTGATAGAGAAATAAGATATAAATCAATTTTGCACGGATAAATTTATCTCTTTCAAGTTCAAAGATGTACATATCTCGATTTCTGAAAAAATGTTACACAGACCAGTTTAGTTCCAGGCTAGCCAGATCATGCTTCGTTTAAACTTGAAAATATCATTATGAGTTGGCAGTTTGTATAAGGCAAAAATTGCAGATTTTTGAGTAAAAATACTTTTTTGATGTTTGGTCTTTATAAAAATAATTATCTTCAAAAACAAAGGTATTTAGATGAATTCCTCACTCAAAAGCTCTCCAGTAAACGTCCCTCGTATCGACAATGAAAATAGCATCTTCATTTATAGCATATTTCCAGTTGGGCTATATCTTTTAGCAGCTGAGTGTTGTTTTGCATAAATGAATAATGTTAAATAATTAGGTTTCCATGGACGCAAGCAAGATTTGTGCAAAATATTTCCAAATCCAGCGGTAACGACCTTCATTATAGTGGATTTGCTTGTTTTATATTTTTTTTTTGCGGTTTTTTACCGTCAGCTCATTTTTGCGCTATATCAAGTATGTATTTATGTACATTTTTTTCTCCTTTGTAAATGTGTGACCTAAATTTGTTTGTAGTTTCTTTTCTCTTATAATTTTTGCACGGAAATCGCACGCTAATACACAAAGCTAACAATAAACATTCATGCTCACAAAATTCACCGAACAAAGTAAAGTAAATTTGAAGTATGCTATTTGCGATTTTTTTATTGAAATTATGTATCTAACACAGTGGTGCACTCGATAGCTTCGGAAAACTATTCGGCGTTCACCTGCAAATCATGTGAGCGCAGCAACAGATATTCAGTAAAGCAAGCAGTCAACCCATAGCGGAACGAGTAAGAGGTGACTGCCGAAAATCAGCTAATTGGTACTTTTTTTAATATGATTTGACACTGCAATTCCAGGGCAGTGCGATTTTGAAGCTAGTCCATCGATTTACAAAAAGAATGTACATGGAATTTTTATTTATGTTTGTAGGTATGCGTGCCCAAACTTTCTCCATTCAAACACATACTACTACAAAAAATGTTTGTATTCGAAGTTCTGCCGGCGCTGTGCACCACTGATCTTACCGTATATGTATGTATCTACTAAATTTCATGCCCGTTTTACTTTAGTATGAACATTTGTCTTCTGGGATTTCCCGACTATCTCTCGTGATTTTACATTGCGTTGCTGAAGCATAAACAAATGTTTGTGTAAATATATGTAACTAGCAATAGTAAGCATGAAAACCAAGAACTAGCATAACGGTTTATTATTTTAGTAGCCGCATTGAGACCTCCCTTGGGCGGACACTTTTTTAAAGTAGTTAATAGATTTAGTACTCACAACCTTCTATTATAAAGAAAAAATTTTATATAATTCTATTGTAAAAATTATGGAATCCGGCGCTACGGCGGTAAGGGTGCGGCGAGGGCGCCGAAATAGCGAAAGATACAATACTCGATATGCAAATGGAACCAAACTTATGAAACCAGGATGCTCCTTGGTATACTTTGCCTATCCGGTAATAACAAGACTGGCAAAGATACTGGAAAAAACTGCGCGAACCGCAGTCAGGTAATGTTTTGTGTTGACAACCATACAGTCAGAAGTGTGCTAATAAGCACTTGGAGGAATCTGAATGGTGAGAAGCTTACAATCGTTATAGAGCTCCGGTCATATGTGCACTGATGGTAAAGAAAAGGCAGGTGGAATGGAAAGAAAACAGTATCTGCACATAATCAACCCAGTAGAAAAGTTATAAAACCAAGCGTAGGGCTGCTGCAAGGTGTCAAAGATCACGTCAAATCAAATTCTTCGGAAGTAGAAGGCTCTGGTGGTATGTGCCATTATAATTTCTAACAGTTTCCAAGAGGACGTAGTTATTTCATAAAATAGGTATGTAGGTCACGGTTCTTGTGTGAGTTTCTCAGTTTGGTGCTTGAATACGTTTCTGGTAACTCTATGCATACATTCAGTTTATGTGAAGTCCTTGAGGACGTTCCAGTCCAACCTAACCTAAATGCAGGCGATCTGAAAGCCTCACTTTTCATTTACATAAACGCGATACTAAGTAGTGACAGACTACGACCCTTCTTAAACTAAAGTAGGGATCCCGCTTAGTACATACACTCATATTGTAACGTAAGATTCTTGATTATTCCGCACCTTCTGTTTGCGTTTGAATAGCTGAACTGTCAAATAAATAAACCAAATATTCGGTATATCAAAAGTTTCATTATTTACAACATTGCTATGGTAGTAGTACTTTACAATTAAATTACTCGCGTACTTCATTTATTGCGTGTTAACATCAAACAGATTTCGCATCGCTTGGACTACGCCGCTTTTATAACCTCCGTTTGGCTCGCTCGCCTATTTTCCCCAGAGTCTAGAATTCTCGCGAACAGTCTTCTCGATTAGGACTTTTGGTCACTTCTCTCTTACCTCTGCATTTCAAATTCCTGTTGCCCTCTTTGTATGTGTAGGGATATGTTTGAGTAATATGCGCTTTTTATTGCTGTGCGCATATATGTGTCCGTTTCCTTTTTCATCCGCTTTCCTAGCTGTAATGTAATTAAGACTATCCATATTCGCCCATTTAGAAACATTGTTGAAAGCCCCGGCAATGTCTAAGAAGACTCCTAGAGCATATTCCTTATATTCTAGGGCTTTCTCTATGCTTATTACCACCCTATGCAATGCGGTGTCTACCGACTTGCCTTTGGTGTACGCATGTTGTGTTGTAGAGAGCAGCTTTTCATCCACGTTGGACATTATGTACACATCTATCAGCCTCTCAAAGTTTTTGAACAGAAATGATGTTAAGCTAATGGGTCTACAGTCTTTGGGATACACGTGACCGATTTTTCCCGCCTTTGGTAGGAAAGCTGCACGAGCAGTTCTCCAAGAGTGCGGTACATGATTCAGTCTTATGCACCCATCGAATATTATTTTAGGCCATTCCACGACCGCTCTACTTGAAACTTGTAGCATGGCCGGGAATATACCATCTGGGCCCGGCGATTTAAACTTAGAAAACGACTTCACTGCCCATTCGATCTTGTGATCGGTCACCAAGCACGGCACTACCCGCTCCGTGATCGAAGTGTGAGTGATGTCTGCTGGCTCTTCTAAACCATCTCCCGATGGGAAATGTGTATCGAGAAGCACCTCAAGGGATTCCTCACTTTTACGTGACCATTCCCCATTTTATTTCTTTATTGGTCCCTGGACTATGTTTCCCCTTGCTAGGACTTTTTTCAACCGTGCCGTTGGCTGGAGCACTCTATGTCCGTACAGAGACTTTTCCATGAGATTCTCTTCGCCCTGGAAATTTCACGCTTGTAGATCCTCAGTAGATTCCTGTACTCGTCCCAACACGCTTCGCTTTCCGCGGTCTTTGCTAGCTCAAACATTTCTTTTACCTGTCTTCTTAGAAGACTCAGCTCATTGCTCCACCATGGCAGCTTTGCTTTTCCTCTGAATCTTCTTATAGGGCAAGCTTTGTTATACGCAGTCATAAGCGTCCTTGTTAGGAATTCATTAGACTCCTCCAGTTCCTCCACATTGGCAACCGCTTTGGGTTGTCCCAGTTTTGTCTCTACCTGTTTCTGGAATTTAGTCCAGTTCGTTGACCTAGGGTTTCTAAAGGTTCCTGCCTTCTCTATCCTCTATAGGGGGATGCTGAAGCTGATATACGCATGGTCCGAGAAGGATGGTCTATCAAGAACCATCCAATCATACATTGATATATCACGTTCGGAGTTCAATATAATATCTAGGACATTTCTGGATGTTGGACCAATGTATGTAGGGACATTTCCTCTGTTGGCTATCTGCAAATTGGTTTGCAGGATTTAACAAAATAGAGATTCGCCTCTCTCGTTCGTATCTGCTCCTCCCCACGCATTGTGGTGCGCATTTGCATCCGAGCCTAAGACCAACCGCCCTTTGCGCCCTTCGTCCTGTACTAGCCCCTTGCACTCCATCGGTGAAGCTGTTGTTGTTCAGCATTTATTACTAGCGGGATAGTGACGTATTCAAACCGCTTATATTCGCCACAGTATGTAAGCAACCAGTACGACGTCTCTCAAACGCATAAATTGATATTCTTTCTCTCACTTTGACCGCTTACGAGGAGTTCGCGTGAGTCCGAAAGAGGTTTTTAATTGCTTTGTTATGAAAACAGGTTTCGGTGTCTCAGTAGAAAATTGTCATCCCATTTTATGGCAAATACTTGTTCGCAATTTGTTCTAGAAAGTGTACCTAACACTTGGTGCATATCCAGCCAAAGGAAGTGATCACATAATAGAGATGTCCGTTAGGAGGAGTCTCTCTGTAGATAAAAAAAAACTAGGTGGCATTGGTGTTTCATCAGGGTTTTTTTTGCTTAGATCCCACTTTGTTTGTACTTAACACCCGCTTAAAATTTAAGCTCAGGCAGCTGCTACTTTTATTTTTATGCATATTTGTATGTACTCCTATTATTAATCGTTTTTGTGGTTTCTTTTGATATAATTTACTTTGTTATATCTTTAAATAGCATTCGAAAAAAATTGTTTGTTGTTGCTTGTTTCTTGTTTACAACCTTTTATAGTATACGTATATTTTATTAGTATTATTTGTTTAACACCTACACTTGAAAAAAGGTAAGCGTCATAGCTACCATATAAGGTTTGAACAGATATGACTCGTATACAAATGCGCGTACAGAGGTAAAGGTAAAGTAAACAGTAAAGCAAACAATTTGTTAAAAATAAAACAATAAAATAATTGCTAAGGGAAAAAAATACACAATTATATTCGAGACAGCAGAGAGTGTATAAACCGGAAGGTGTCGGGTCTGCCTTTTACTGTGTCCATCCAAAAATAAGTAGATTCTACATACTGCCAGATCACTACAATATCCTTCAGGCGGAAATTGTAGAAATTTTGGAGGTAACGTGCCCAAGCTACAGTCATCTTTATTGACCGGTCAGTTCAACCTAACCATAACCAACATAAACCAAAATTAATACTGAATTCGGTTTGACAAAGCATGGCACAACATCACATAATAACATAACCCATGACATAATTACAAAGCACATCATTATGCTTGTTTCAAACTAACTCTATCTTTATGTTCTACTCCAACCTCTATCACCATCACTATCACTTTCCTAACCCTACTCATACCCGTTTCACTACCCAATCCCTGTTACTATCAAAATCCTTATCAATATTTCGAAAATATAGCAAAATTGATCACAGACTTTAAAGCATTGAGCAACGGAAGCTTTGGTAAGGTATGGTACTTCAAAAAATACCTGTACAGCAAAAAAAAGTCCAAAGATCCTAAGTGTTAAACACACTTTCTTCAAATGCTCGCAATGGAGCCAGCACCAACAAATATTGAAGAGTCGGCCAAATCACTGTCGATAATTTTACAGCAGAAATGCTGAGTGGCCCAGAAACGGATTAACACATCACCAACTTCGTAGAAACCACACTCAAATCGCAAAAAAACCGCGGTCATTATAACTATCCGTTTCCTCATCCCTATACCTAGGGATCAAGTTGGGATCTGAAATTTATCGATATCTCCAGATGCAAATAAGATACCGGAATAAGTCGTTAAAGCTAGACTTTCAATGGATTAGCTTTACATGTTTAGAGTTCGCAAAACGTCAATGTATAATTGAAAAGGATTTCACAAAAGTTTTGTTGATGGTTACTCAAGAATACTTGGAGATCTCAATTTTTAATTCCGCAATACATTCATTTTTAATCTGCATTAGAACACTGTCAGATCAGTTCCCATAGATTTCTCTTTCGCGCACTGATTAATGATGAGCTGTACGAGTTTTATGCATACATCAACATAGTTCAGCGAATTAAAACCCAGCGGCTACTCTGGCTAGGCCATGTTATGCGAATAAAAGAGGAAAGGGCGGCCCCTACACAGATGGAAGAACCAGGTGGAGAACGATTTAAACTCCTGGAGCGCCTTGTTGGACGGCCGTAAATGTTTAAACGCCAATTATGTAAGTACTGACTACTTGTTCCGGAGTTAAGACGGCACTGTTATACTTTTTATATTGCATTCGGCGACTGATTACGTATTCGTGTTCCTCAAAAATTCCCGCAGATATCCAGTTTTTTCTTGTATGATTAAAAAAGCCACGAGTTATGGAAATACTTTCGTGGAACGTCCTCTTGGTTATTATTTCACTTCTAGTTTGTACGGCGGTAGAGATGTTTACACAATTTAATATCAGCGATGTAGATAAAGTTTGCCAAAATCTAGTTACTCTATAAGCCTTCAAATTGCTTGCTCAGAGATCCTTTTCTCTCTATAATTTCTTTGTTCCCCCTCCAATATATACTTGAAAAGGCTTTACAAAGCAGCAACGAATATCCTACCAAGTATTCCTTCTTTTTCATTTTTTATATGGAACGGACTATATGGGGCTTACTACTCCAAGCAGCACCCATCACAAGTCAGCATCCTGAGGCAGATTGAAGAACTCAGTACCCACATCTCTTAGCAAATCCTTTTCCCACCATCGATCCTAAAAATTGTTTTTCCATTAATTGTATGGGGTACAGTCCATAAGAGATTGTGGAGTTCCCAGTTCCTTTTACACAAAAAAAAAAAAAAAAAAACGAATTTAAAATGAGCAACGAATAAAAAAATTACAATCATATTTATTTTTGCCCCTGAAATTTCTATAGATTCAAGTATAACAATTGTTTTTATCAATGCAAACAAGAATACTTATTGTAGGAAATTAAAAAGCTTATTACTTCTTCAAATCATCGTAGATATGCCTACATGTGCAAAGTGGAAGTGTGGCAATTTTTATCGGACGTCGTTAATCTCAAGACAATTTCGCTAATTATGTGTATATTCTTATCAAAGCAAACATTTGCTTGAGTTAGCAACGTATATAGATGCCGTATTCACGTATTGCTACGTATTTTTTTTATTTCTGACGCAAGGAGAGTTGATTGTGCATTAAACATATATGCATTCAAGAATCTTCCAATCAAAACATAGTTCACCAAAGTAAATTCACAAGACCATGATTTATTTTCATTCATAAAGTCCGCTCAGTATTTGCTCTCTTCAATTATTTGCGTGAGCTTTGTAATTTTGCGACCCTTTGAAAATGTGTAAAATTCAAAGAATTCGTTTATCGCGGCTGTAAACTATCATCCCGCAGCAAGCGCCCTGCAACATACAAATGGCGCCCTATACCCAACGTTACTACCGATGCATGATACCGAGTGTTTAAAGAATCGATTAAATCAGGTGCGCCTATTAGTGGATGCGAGTATATTGAGCGGTCCTATGGTTGTTGTTTTTTTATACTCAGTTGAGCAGAGCTCACAGAGTATATTAACTTTGATTGGATAACGGTTGGTTGTACAGGTATAAAGGAATCGAGATAGATATAGACTTCCATATATCAAAATCATCAGGATCGAAAAAAAAATTTGATTGAGCCATGTCCGTCCGTCCGTCCGTTAACACGATAACTTGAGTAAATTTTGAGGTATCTTGATGAAATTTGGTATGTAGGTTCCTGAGCACTCATCTCAGATCGCTATTTAAAATGAGCAATATCGGACTATAACCACGCCCACTTTTTCGATATCGAAAATTTCGAAAAACCGAAAAAGTGCGATAATTCATTACAAAAGACGAATAAAGCGATGAAACTTGGTAGGTGGGTTGAACTTATGACGCAGAATAGAAAATTAGTAAAATTTTGGACAATGGGCGTGGCACCGTCCACTTTTATAAGAAGGTAATTTAAAAATTTTGCAAGCTGTAATTTGGAAGTCGTTGAAGATATCATGATGAAATTTGGCAGGAACGTTACTCCTATTGCTATATGTATGCTTAATTAAAATTAGCAAAATCGGAGAACAACCACGCCCACTTTAAAAAAAAAATTTTTTAAGTCAAATTTTAACAAAAAAATTAATATCTTTACAGTATATAAATAAATTACGTCAACATTCAACTCCAGTAATGATATGGTGCAACAAAATGCAAAATAAAAGAAAATTTCAAAATGGGCGTGGCTCCGCCCTTTTTCATTTAATTTGTCTAGGATACTTTTAATGCCATAAGTCGAACAAAAATTTACCAATCCTTGTAAAATTTGGTAGAGGCTTAGATTCTGGGACGGTAACTTGTTTCTGTGAAAAAGGGCGAAATCGGTTGAAGCCACGCCCAGTTTATAAACACAGTCGACCGTCTGTCCTTCCGCTCGGCCGTTAACACGATAACTTGAGCAAAAATCGATATATCTTTACTAAACACAGTTCACGTACTTATCTGAACTCACTTTGTATTGGTATAAAAAATGGCCGAACTAAGGCCCACTCCCTTTTAAAATACTCATTAATACCTTTCGTTTGATACCCATATTGTACAAACGCATTCTAGAGTCACCCTTGGTCCACCTTTATGCCAATATCTCGAAAAGGCGACCACCTATACAACTACCACCACTCCCTTTTAAAACCCTCATTAATACCTTGATTTTGATACCCATATCGTACAAACACATTCTAGAGTCACCCCTGGTCCACCTTTATGGCGATATCTCGAAAAGGCGTCCACCTATGGAAATAAGAATCACTCCCTTTTAAAATACTCATTAACACCTTTCATTTGCTACCCATATCGTACAAACAAATTCTAGAGTCAACCCTGATCCACCTTTATGGCGATGTCCCTAAATGGCGTCCACCTATAGAACTATGGCCCACTCCCTCTTAAAATACTCTTTAATACCTTTCATTTGATACCATGTCATACAAACACATTCCAGGGTTACCCTCGGTTCATTTTCCTACATGGTTATTTTCCCTTATGTTGCCACCATAGCTCTCAGCTCTCGGCTCTCTGTTACACCCGAACTTAACCTTCCTTACTTGTTCTTTTTTTTCATGAAAACTGAAGCTGCGACTGTGTGGGTAAGAGTAAAATGATCGTTTTGGTAGTGGTTTGGCCGTTGATCAACGAGAAACGAAGCATGATGAACGCACGCATTAATTGCTAACATGCAAAAAATATTTCGTAAATAAGCTATGAAAATATTATTTCAATAAATGAGAGTGCCAATCTTCTGTTTGCAAAATATATTATTTTGAAATACGTCAATTAACAATAATCTCCTCCAGTGTTGCTTATCCGACTGTTCAGCAACGACTAACACATTCAGTACGATAGCAAACCAATCTGCGTGTATCCAATTTGTACAGTTGTGTTATGAAATACCGACCCCTAATCCACTGGGAGTCATGCCCATTTTTAATGTCAAATATATCTTATTGTTGGTTCTCAGTTTATTGAATTTTTAAGCAGCGCGCCTCTCTTAGGTACACAGTATTTGAATTTCATTCCTTTATCTTGGGTGCGGTTTTCAGTATTAGTTTAAACTACAGTTAAAGTTGATAAAAGTTTAGCCTTGCCACTTTAACCGCTTAAGCTGAGATGAGCGGTATTATTTTATGTTAGCACCCAAGTTAGTGTGGTTAGATTTTGCTGGGGTTTAAACTAGCACTGAAAACTCCGGCCATTATTAGGATACATTTCTAGTTATCTGTTTATATAGAAAGAATTATTTGTTTATTTTTCACTTTTCTAACGATTTTCTGTATTTTTCGTTTTTTATTTTATTTTTAGATTTTCTTCGTTTACACGGTTGGACCATCGGTGGTTCTTAGAAGGTTAATTTTTTGTTTTTTTTTTTTTTTGTTCGGGAAATACGAGAAAATATGTAGTTTGGGCGTTGTTCAGAATATTGTATGAGTTTGTTTACAATACCAGGTGCACAGATTGTTCGACACCTGGCCTTTAGGCCACTCGGGGTAAACTGCGCTTTCTACTGCAACAGGTGGTGATCGGACCCATACGAAAGCAATCGTCGGGCGAGGTATATCGTAGTTCTCAATTTTCGTCTTTGATTTCTTTTTTTGGTGAATCCGGAATGAGGCGTTGCAATGGCAACAGCCTAGAAGGTACTGATTTTTAGGCACAGTGTCGTACTTTTTAACACAGTCTCAGAGTAGCCTTCTTATTGCAGCTCAAAGAGCTATGATCCTAGAGGTCTAAAGCTGTGTGCAGTCTACAGAATCGTGTGTCTTCAGCATAGCATTGCGGACTTGTTTTTTGAGGAAAGTCGTTTAATGTCGACGAAACCTTCCAGTTCTTTTGAATATGTTCATAAACCTATAAAGTACCCGGTTCTTTGCCTTCGATTGTATATATGTAGGTTAGGTACACACATATATATATTACCACCCACCACATTTCTGCGCTCATTTAATTTTATCTCATTGTGTGAAATTCCATAACTCATTTGTATTGCTTTTCCTTTTGCTCTATAATTTGCAATTTGCTTTGTTCGCGCATCATTACTAATTTGTACTTCGTTAGTCAATTATAGTTTCAAATTAAAAACTTTGGCAGCCACTGCACAACCCCGCCGTCGCTGTCATTTGCATTAGATATTGAAACTTAAATTTTGCTATTGACAGCTTTCGTTTTGTTCTTTTAACTTATTGTGCTTTATGTTTATATCTATGTATGTGTTGATGCGCGTGTCTGTTTTCTCGTATTTCCATTTCAATTCAATGATATTAAATTTATTTATTTTTTAGTCATTTAATTTGATTTGATTTGAATCTCTATGGGAATCAAGTTGCCAATTCAGCTGTATGCCATTGTAAATCACTTGATTCCTCTGAAAATGACGCTGACTAATGCTTTAGATATTTTGACGTCAAAACGCAGTCAGGTGAGCCCACCCACTGTGAGGCTACTGATAGCAATTTGCTTTGTTTTTATGCAAAGAAATGCAGGCTGTACCCGTCTGTGTTCGAGTAGATAATTGCTTTATTGTGCGTATTTTAGACGATATGAATAAATTTAGCTATTTCTGCTATATAATTTGCTTTGAATTTTATTATATACTAATGCATTAACGGCCATATTGTTCCACAACAACTATTAATTACGTTAATTTGTCATAACGAATGGAAGATTCCAAATTTGTCTCGCTTTAATTCAAAGCTTTCATTGAAGTTTGTTGCAAATGAGCTTTTACAGGCAGCGAATGCAAGTCAGCAAAAAATCGTATCCGAGGCAACCGGGTTGGTAGGTAAAGGCTAATGTTTTGTTTGCAGAAGATAGATAAAGTTGTTGTTTATCGGTTAGCATACATATATAATTTGAAAGAAACATTCTGTGAGAAACAATAAATTTCCAAAGGTTGACCTATAGGCTCGGTTGAACTTAGCGTTCAATAAAGACCTCACATTTCATCACTATGCTTCTCTCCTCGTTTTTTATGCTCCACGGATTATATGCATCATCTGCCTCCTTTTAATTTCTGCTAATCGGATTGGGGAGTCCACCGTCGATTCATCGAGTGCAGCGCCCTCCTTTGCCAACTGATCGGCCTTTTCGTTACCTTCCCTTAAGAACGGGAACAGAGTATAGATGTATGATACGGCATGAGCGAAGTCTCTATAATGTTTGTTTGCGTTCAAGAACACTTCTTAATGAAGTACTGTGTGAGATTATTGACTAATGGCCTCCTGACAATAAATATGTATCTTGACGCGACTGTAGCGTGAGCACGCTGCCCCTAGAATTTCTGCTGCTTATTTCACGGTTTAATTTCCACTAGTAGGATCTACTTATTTCTGGGTCGACACAGTGAACAGTAGACTTTACCACTCCTGTTAATTTGGAACCATCGGTATACAAGTGTAGATTTCTTTCGAAGCTAAAGCACGGGTTCATGTATTCCGTTCGCCATATGTTTAATGGCGATATAATGATGTGGCCGTGCGGTAGCTTTTTTTTGGCTGTCTACTAAACAAGGACCCCATAGTAAAGTATGAGCTTGACAATTGTCTTAAATATCCAACGAGAGAGTGTAAGCGATAAGCCCCATGTGCATCCTAGCATCCTCTTGCAAGCATTCAGTGCTAGGGAGGCTTTCTTCAACCTCTTTTCCACATGGAGTTTCCACGACAACTGACTATCTAGTATAATTCCTGGATATTTCGTGCTTTACTTTTCTTGCAGGGTTATCTCTTCCAGCTGAGGCCCTTATATTTCCTTTTCAATAATACTAGATTGGTTTTTCCGCATTGATGTTTAGCCCGCCTTTAGATACCCAGGCATGTACATCCCGAAGGGTCTGGCCGACCAGAGAGCTGATTGCTGGCAGACATCTGCTACTTATGATGATTGAAACGTCATCTGCATACGCCGTGACTTTGCACGTTGACCTGTAAATAGAAGAAGAATTTTTAGGTGTTTTGTTACTTAAGTTGCAAACCTTTACCTGTAAACAAGGAAATTTTCCAAATCTTTATTGTAGGTAGTTAGAAACACATAAATTTCATTTTCACCGAAAATTTTAAGATCTTTGAAACATAATAAACTTCGAAACGTTTGGCTGTAAAAATAAAACTTTTTTCCAGGTTCTGCTAACATTTTTGAAACACAATAAACTTCGTAACATCACTTTAATTTCTGCCTGTAAAAACGGGATATATTTAATTACACATTTCTGTACATAAGATCATAGAGTATTAACATATAGTCATTTAGAGATGATTTAGAGATATGCAAGTATCTTTCGTAACAATTATAAATGTTTCTGATACAAAAGAGTTTCTATTTAAATTACATAAAATAATTTTTTCTATGATAAGTATACTTCATTTTAGAATGCTAGCTCTTTAAATTGTGGGCTTACATAAATGTACCAATACATTTTTTTTGGAATGACTCATTGCGAGTGAGTTATATACTCAACAATAACGAACTAATTCTATTATAACTGTGTGAAAACCAGCAAACAGGGTTGACTTAAGTCGATAATAATTATTTATAAATTATACATTTCATACTGAGAATCGTAGACCATCGCCTTCATCTATTTTTTCTGCCATCAAATACAATCCAGCACTAAGTTACTTGGTAGCATCATCAGCATATTCATACGACCTCTTATAAAATATGTATGCAGGATTATATACGCAGATGCTATTAAAGCTGACCCGAACAACGTTAGACCTTGAACTTTTGTGCAGCGACAGCAGCAGAGTTATGTCAGTATGTATGATGAATACAAGTTATAACAACAAAGTAACCTCAAGTGGATTTTACTAAATTGAATATATGTAGAGTTAAGCAATGAATACGAGGAAGGAGGAAATATTTTAAATTTGTAGTTAAAGCGAAAGCGAAATTTCAAATTTGGGTCAATTAATGTTGTATAGAAATATAAACAAACAGAAGAGGTAAATGGGAGCTTAGTGAACATGGAAAAAATTGGAAAACTGAAACTTTTGTGGTCAATGGAGGGCTAAGAACTTTAGCAACAGGGATATGTCTTTACTGACCATTTTACCTTACCATTTAAACTAATTTTTTAGATTTCTTAAGATACATAAGTGTGAAAATTACCAGCAATGGCGCCAAATATTGGATTAAAGAAGAGGTTAAAATTCAAGATTTTTAGTAAGACCTTTTTCTCATTCCCTTTCTGTACGTAAATTTAAGATTGTATTCGCTCATAAGCAGAGACGTTTTCGCATTCCATTTTATTCCTGCTCTATTTTATATTTCTCTTTACTTACCATCTTTTGCGATTTTTGTTGTCGACATTGCGAGCGTTGTTGTTGATGTAGTGTTGTTGGCGCCGCTATTGTTATGCATGGAGCAGTCGGCTCCACCAGCTGACAGACTTCGCTCCATTGAGTAGTGCATCACTGAAATCACATGCACTTATTGTATGTATTAGTAAAAGATGTTGACGGAATGTAACAAATTTATATATTGAATATTTTGGTTACAGCACTTTAATATATTTAAAACACACAACTTTTATAAGATTGACTGTTTTTATTTATTTTTTTTTTGCAGACTTTTTTTTCACTACTAACACCTTAACGAAAAATTAGCTTTTTCATGTTTCTTTTTTCTAATATTTTTTATTATTTTTTGCGTGATAACTTTTAACTTTATTATTAAACGATTGCCTTTACGCTTCAAGTTGTTCTGTATTTTTATTTTATTTTTTGAGAAATTCAAATGCCAATATTTTTATTGGTTTATTTATTCATTTTATACGTATTACGTAATCACTTAAAGTTATTTTGCTTTTTTGTAATATTTAGCTGCGGACGGGACTGCAAAGAACCTGAGACTATTTGTGCATATTCTACAGTTTCATGCACTTTCGTACAGTTGCGGACATCGAAATGAGATAACGATAAGAGGGCTTGCTGACGAAACTGTTACTTGCTCTTCAGAATCAGCCCCCTTCAAGAGAAACGTACTAACTGGACCAAGACCGTCTCATCTTCTGTTGATATTGGTTTGATTTCCTTCTCAGGGTTGAGCAAAAGGTCTGTTGGCTGTATACGGTTACTCATCTTCTTGACCCATACAAAATGTGCGATGAATCACAAATTACCATGGACTTTCTCTAACTGGAGTCCAAGGGAACTTGCAGTTGCAAGATGTTTGGATCAAAGAAGTAGTGATGTTAGAGGCAAGATAGTTGTTGTAGAGGTTTATTTTGGATAAGTACGAATTTAACCTACAACAATATGCAGATAGAAGTTGTGCATTCTTCTACTGCGAGCTCAGGGTACTGGAACCTAAAAACGGAGTTAAGATTTCTGATTTGACATTCAAGTTATCTATAAATTGCAGACCTATCCTATAAAACGGCAATGAAAATGAACTAATGGTTTTACCTGCGAATACCTCGAGCCAACAACATGGAATACCACTCCCTTCCCTTTATCGAAACTTGGGGTGCTTAACCGAGTGTTGATTTCACCAAGAAATGTAGTCTAATTTCTTGAGCAGTGGCCTTGTAAGAACACAGTCGGTTAAATACCAGAAACAACAGTGACTGTATAGAATCTTTAATTGTATTTGAGCATATGTGTTTTTTTTCTCTTGTTTAATGATCTTTCTTTAACTTACGTACATTTTCAATACGAATATGGAAATTTTAACAAATTTTATTCTTATACACGGCTGAATCTAACTATCGTGTCTTGCAGAGAAGCAGGGTCGTGCGCAAGGGGGGAGGCTCAACCTCTCCCCCCTGGGCTTACAGCGACTGAATTTTTTTCATAAAAAGTGGTAGACGGAAGAGTGCTTTTGTTGACTGATAGCAAATAAATATGGTAAATGTTTCTCCTTACTCCGGTTTCTATTAATTTTTATCGCAAAACTAGTCTTGACAATAACGGGTGCTTACTATGAGCTTCCATATGTTCAAAACTCCCCCTCATAGACAATTCCTGCGTACGCTTCTGCAGAGAAGGGACGCCGCTTCATAAAGAGCAGAGTTAAGGGATATGTCAAAATTACTTGGTTGCTACTATTTTTCACACAAGAAATAAATATGAAATTTGTCTTGGGCGTTTGCTTAAGATGTGGATAATGCGCTTTAAGTTTCGAAAGATGACGCCTCTAGACCCGGAGATTATCGTCCGTAATGCGGAGAAGCCCCCTAAAACATCGAGTCTATAGGCCAAAGCCGGAGAGTTGGTGGCTCTAGTTACAAGTACAATATCTTTGAGTTATATACGAGTTGAGATCATTACAAACAGCAAAAAATTACTTCCTCAAATTTTTTTCTTTTTATTTCCTTTTATCTGGGTTTCTATCGGGTTTTTTAATGTAGGTATGGGCTGCCATATTTCAATGCCAGCAACTGTACAATGGTGATACTGCTAACAACGACCGTTTTCACCATCTTCAGTTAAATTTCGTTTTCTCCATGCTAACTGAAACATCACGTATCCGCTAAGTGCAAGGAAAAAGTGTAAACAAAGGTCAGCTGTTAAGCTTATTTCGTGTATTCACAATAGATTTTTCTAATTTGTTCTATAATATAATCACAATTATCGATTTAGCCGGGGCTTGATCACCCTGTATTGGTGACAACGAAAATCTCAAAAGATGCTCCTCGTGTTCCAATGACACATGAACCAGATACGGATAGAGATTTAACATGCAAATGCAACAACAACGTGAACCATATGGATCACATTGTAGTTGAGTTTTCATGTTAAATCTATATCCGTATCTGGTTCATGTGTCATTGGAACACGAGGGCTTTCTGATAGATTGCTATCCTCCAGGTAAAATCTAACTTAAGATGCATACATTGGTGCTTTATCGGTAACCGTATCGGTAACCTTATAACAGCTGATTCGACCAACTTTATGGGAATCAGTGCAATCCATGATTGGTGCCGCTAAGGTACAATTACCAGGTAGAAGCATTAGCGAAAATGCAACCCTCCCGTGTATTGTGTTGTTGCCGATTGTACATAAACTGTCAATCGTTCTTTCAGTTTCTTCTGTCAAAAGTGGTGGAGGAAGAAAAATGTCACATTTAATTTTCGTCAACAAAGCCAAAACAAAAAAAGAAAAGTTGGTTTGCTGATGAAGCTGGAGGAAAAAGGCATTTTAAATGGAAAATAAAGGTAATTAGCTGATTTTTAAATGATATTTATTTAATTTATTGTTATTATTTATTTACATATAGCAGCTGAATCACTTCTTCGACGTTTCCAGCGCATCAACTCTTGGTAATTCTATACGACAGCATGACACTGATAATATGCGTCCATAAATATCGAGAGAGGTGTTAGAAGACGCGCATTGACCTCGACAACAATAATCAGAAGGCGGAGGTAAAATATTTTGTGTTGGACAAGAGATATTTGCAAAAGAAGTTGAAAATTTTCATGTGCGCGTTGTAATGTTGATGATATTTGTACCCACAAAAAAAATTGTGGACATAAGTGTTTTGCGCAGATATAGTTTTGGTCTCCAAACCGGTGTTGGACCCACCCAGATTAATTGTTTATAAGCGCGGCCGAAGGCCGCCAGCGCAAAAATACTATGGATCCCACCCCGGTCTCGAAGCACTCCGGGGTCATTTTTCGGTTTTTTAGGAATATCTTTTGAACGAGCTAAAATTTCTCTTTTTCTTTTTCTAGACCAAATCTATATCCACGAAAACACTTTTACCCACAGTTTTGTTAGTGGGTACAAAACACCATCAAAATTACAACAGCCACATGAAAATTTTCAACTTTGGAAATATATCTGGAAAGAAATAAAATTTTCAATTTCCGTTTTCGAATTCGTGGTCCTGGGTCCAAAGCGCGTCTTTTGACTCCTCTCCCGATATTTTTGGACGAGTTTTAGTAGTTGTGAGCTAAAGTAAAGAATTACCTAATAAATTTTCACATCAAAAGTAAATAAACAAAAAATGTAAACATAAACAAAGTTTGACATTTTATGACCACCTTCGAATGAAAAAACATGTAAAATGCAACTCTGATGCTTTTACCTGGTAATTGTACCATGGTCGTAACCGTATCGTAGCCAACCAATTGGTTTTTGGTTTACCATCGTAACGATAAACAGCTGATTACGTTAGGGATACGACTACAGCGATACGACATACGGCACCAATGACTCCCGCTTTAGCTGGAGATGGTGAGAACAGACGTAACTGATTTTTCGAATTATACAATTACCTACGAAAATATGTTTCTTGCATAACAATGCTACCACTTTTTTTACTGATTTCAAAATTTCACTCTATATTTGAACAGAAATTTTTATAATTTTTTGGAATAACACGTTTTACTACTAATTCGGTGTATGCATATGAAACTAACAACGCCGACAAACCATTACCCACTTTTTATGAGAAGAAAGCCGAGATATCGAAGACAGTGGAGCACAATAAAGTGAACCTGCTTATCTTACAAATATTTATTTTTTCTATTATTTTTCACACACACACACACACACGCGGACTTGTACGAATAATACGAGAATGGCTTGTTCATACAGGGAAAGGTATACGAATTGTTTGAAGCAGTTTTTTTTTTTTTTTTTTGGTTTTTTGATTAT
Organism: Eurosta solidaginis; assembly: GCF_040869045.1. Lineage (NCBI taxonomy): Eukaryota > Metazoa > Arthropoda > Insecta > Diptera > Tephritidae > Eurosta > Eurosta solidaginis. Next base: position 199,826,294 of record NC_090323.1, on the reverse strand, counting down.
TGAGGGGCTGATCGTGGCAGGTTGCAGATTTGGGCCTTTCAAAATCACGTTTCACTTTTGTGACAGTTTCTGTTGATAAAATTTTTGTGCAAATTGATTGCTGCAGAACAATTTTTCGAAAAAATTTTAATGATTGCTTGTTTTTATGTTGAGTTGGCGCATGCACAGACTTGTATATTCACATTTTTACTTGTTTGCTTTTGCTTTAAAGTGTTTTTTCGCCAATTTTATTTGTTTGCTAAATTTATTTGTATTACATATTATTTTTATATCACAGATAGCGCGTGTACCTTTTGGCTATACCACAATAAATTAGCCAATAATTTGACACTTGCAGCGTACAACAACAAAAACACGCGCTGAACAGCTGTGTGGGTTGAAGAGCGCCTAAAGCGAGCAACACACATACACGAATAACACGAAGTAGCAAAAGGTATTTCAAATTGGATGGATGACTGACTGAGTGATTGGATGGATTTTTATTAAATTTGTTGTTGCTTGGGTAACATGCGCAAGAAATGCGATGATGTAGCACAAAACATAAAAGCAAAAAGAAAAAACACGACACGAATCTAGGCACAAAAAGCAAATGAAAAGAGCGAGTTTTTAACAGGGCAACATTTTTGACATTTCTGCATGCGCTCACAAAGCACAAACGCTGACGCAGGGTTGCATTCACACAGAGAGGAAATGCGATTAGATGACGTTTAATGTAAATTGCACGAATTTGTTTTTGTTTTTTAATATATTTATTTTTATTCTTAAAAATTACTTTACATTCTACGCGCACGGTCTTTTTAGCAAATTGAACTTGTTTACCAACAAAACAAGCCAACGCAGCAGCGCGTTTATTTGACACAAATTGACAGCTGTAGAGAAGCGCCAGCTACATATGTCTTATTTTTCTTGTTTGCTTACTTCATTCCACATGCACTCTAATTTTTCTTCCCCCCAACAACTCCAATATGAAGTCCAACACCAACGTAGCTAGCGAGCGCAGCCTGACTGACAAAAATGCACGGAACAACGCACAAACACGAATGTACTAAAAAAAAAATACTCATGAAACGAGCACACACGCAACGCGAAATTGTTTCACTTTATTTAAGCAACAACAAATGGCTGCCTTAAATTATTTAATGCCTGCAAATGTACGTTCTTTAACGCCGTCTTTTCGTTCGCTTCACTAACAAAATTACATTCTTTGCTACACTGCCGTTATTTATGAATGTAGCCGCGTCGTAGGTACGTTGTTTTGTTTATTACACATTCCCTATATTAAATTCATTGTAATTTTTAATAGAATTATTTATTTTTTCACTATCGTTTTATTTTCGCCAAATAAAATACACCGACACGCATTGAAAATACGACCGAACGCGGCAAATTTTTTCTATACACTGCATGTGTCAACACAGCAATGAAGCGAAATGCGCACACAAATATGCAATGCTGAAAGAGTATGTGAAAGAGAATGCAGGATTAGTGATGTAATAGCACGTAGGGTTGCTTTTGTTGTCGTTGTGTGACTTTTGTATGAACTTAAAATTATTTGAAATTTAATTAAAAGCAAATTTCAATAAATGTTAGCAGTAAATTATTAGTAATTATTATGAATGTAAAATAAATTAGTTTTGTTACTTGCGCGTAGCAATAACCCAAACAAAAGCTTTAAGCGGCAGCAACTCTAATGTTTGCAGCGCCACCTAGCGTGAGGTAGCGGATATTTTAACGGTTTTAAACATCGCTGTAACTGTAAAAATATATACTTAACAGGGTGATCTTTATACTTTATAAGTTTTCTATTTCATAAGCAATTTTTTGAGTTACTTAGTCTCACCAGCGCCACATGTGCATGAATAGCGAAACTACGAAAGGTATGTGTAAACACAGGGAAAAACAATGAAAGGGGAAAATCAAAAATTACAAGTTACAATGAAAAAAGATTTCCCTTATTTTTTTGCTTTTTTTTTGCTTATTTTTTTACTTTTTTTTTACTTTTTTGTTATTAATAATCTAAATAAAAATGGGATTTAAAATTTTGATTTGTAAAAATATTTATAGTATCGATTGATTTGCGTGAATGCAAAACTTGAAGTGCCTGTGCTTTCAATATCAAAACGCGTGCTAGTTTGGACTAGACTTGGTAAGTTCCTTCGTATTTAGTGCTCTGGGCCACTTTTTATAAGCATTAGATAGATAAATAATTAATTGAGGATTGCACTGCGACCATTGCTGTTGTGCCCTCATTTCTTTCACAGCACCTCATCCAAAACGACTTCTTTGATGAAGCCCAAGAGTTCTCTTGACTTGAGGCATTCAATGTGGTAATGCCCTGGCCATGGTGCGCCCAAAAACTTAGCTTTACATCTCGAGATTACCTCACATTGCAAGACAATATGTTCCGCCGTCTCTGCTGGTTGATCACAAAATCGGCATGTGTTATTCGATTTTATGCCCAATTTCTGCATATGGCTGTTCTGTAAGAATAGCCGTTAGAGTTCTTAGCTTATCTTTCGAGAGGCCTATTATTGGCTAATAGCGAACTATACTATAACCTCCTAACAGTAACTTAGGGACACGATGAGCTTTGCAACAAAATAAACGGCTACTTCCCTAATCTCTCCAGTTTTTTCACCTCGCGAAACCTGACATTATCACCGACTAAACTTTCGCGACCTTATTTACAACATGGACGTCAATGACACTACGCTACCGACTGCCTTACACCCCAATATTTTGGATGTGACGCTCGACCAGGATCTACATTTTGGTGAGCATGCATTCGCAATTGTACCGAAAATCCAGAGCCGTAATAAAATCCTCAAATATCTTGCTGGCAGTACTTGGGGAGAAGATAAAGAAACGCTCATTACCACTTACAAAGCAATTGGGCAGCCGATTGCATGCTACGCGTCCCGATATGGTCGCCAAGCCTAAAGACTACCCACAGGCCCGCCAAAATACTGTCCTCAGAACCGCCATGGGTTATTTACATCTACATAATGAGGCGAAAATGTGTATGAAGCAAAAAAACACAAGCAGGTCCTCAGTGAACTCCACAAACAGGCGTCGGACCTTTATGCCAGGAATTGCCCGGTGAATCCAGTACTCAAAGAACAGTACCCAAAACTTGCGGAAGAGGAACGCATACTCCCCAGGGAAACGCGAGTCACTCTAGCTCAACTTCGTTCTGATTACTGTAACAGGCTTAACCCGACATACAAAATGTATGCCCTGCTTCCAATGTGTCCCCATATGACACCAACCATCTCTTCCATTGTAATGTGGAACCAACGCCTCCAACACCCCTCTCCTTATGTTCCACCCCTGTTGAAACAGCAATTTTCCTTGGACTCCCGTTAGAGGATATTGATGACAATTTGTGATCGGTCACACCTATTGGATGGGGCGAATCACTGCTACAACAACAACAACAACAGTTACTTCGATTGTCTCAAACCCAGAGCATTGCGCCAGTGCTCTTTTCCATCTCTTCTAATAATAAATGAGGGCTAATTGCCTGTGAGCCGACTGGCAGAAGCGGCTCAGGAGCGATGGGTTGTGCAGTCGCTGCCTCTATTGCCAGGCTGTCCGCCTGCTCATTGGCCTCCACTCCCTTGATACTTGGGACCTAGGCCAACAGTACTACGTTGTGTGCTCCTTATTGAGTGAGCTTTTCCACGCACTCAAAGACCAGTGCTGACTTTCGAACGCCGAAATTGCCTTGAGTGTGGTCTGACTGTCACCAGGTATGGCTATTGTTTCGTTGGAGTATCCATGTTGAAGGTTCAGCTTAGCGCACTGATTTGTGGCGAAGCACTGCTACAACAACAACAACAAATTATTGGATACTTCCGCTTGAAATATGCTGGGTGTATTCCCAGAGGTAATGATATTTTGGATCCAGGTCCGAAAACTCCAACTCCAATCCCCTCTGGCTTCATAGGATCTTGTGTAGGCATTGAATGCTCTTTAGTTTCGTTTCATTTCATGTAAGCTTGTCTCCCGATTTCACTTCGTAACTTCTCTCAAATACTATTTTCCTGAGGATGTCATCTCTCGGGATTTGAGAAATTGGGATCTTTATGTCAGTTCCTCCCTGTTTCGGGATGATATAATTTTTCCCTTGCCCGAGCACTCTTTTGCGATATTCAGGAGGGTTCACTTGGTTGACTGCTCTATCGCTATGTTTAGCAGGATTAGATCGAGGATAGCCTCAAGCGCTGCTGTGGGGCATGAGCGAATAGCACCCGTGATGCATAAACACGCCAACCGTTGAAGTTTTGTCAGCGCTTGCCTCGTCGTCGCTCGAGTTGTTCTCGATCTATCGAGCCTTAGGTTTTACTATCATGGTGTACATCCATCCCAGGGCCTTCGGACTGTACCCCTGGCATCTGATGCCATTTTTTTAAATCCTTTGCAGGAGTTCATCCACTACTAAGCTCCAAAGAAGGGATGATAGAGCTCCTCCTTTGGTGGCCTCGAAATTGTTTTATAAGCATTGTTAGCGCTTAGCCAACTATTTTCAGATTTGCGTAACAAGTCACTCTAGCTATCCCTGTTTTTATATATCTGTCAATTTCCAGTAGCAAGGGAGATCAAGTCATCCTACACCAGTCCCTCCCAGCTTAGTATAGGTATCCTCTTCCTATGCTTCCAAATACGGATGTCGACATAAATACTTTTTTGGCGGGAGTGTTTTTGGTCATTCGCATAGCATGAGCTTTACAGTGAAACCTTAACTTTATAAATGCCTTTATACTATTTAGCCCTTGACATCAAAGCAAGAACCAGAAGTCTTCCGAAAAAGACATAGCCCATGATTGCGAGCCATACATCATAACAGATATGAGATTTACAGGGCAGGACTTGATTTTTTTCGTCGAAAGTCCCAAATAGCACATGTTGGCAAGAGTTATTCCCCGATTGTTTTCAGCGACAGTGGTGTGGCCGGTAGTGTGCTTGCCTTTGACAGCAAATAAGGAAAAGTATAATACAAATCTATAGAAACAAGTTTTGTTCAATCAGAAAACATTTTTCTTAACGAGGTCAACACCCGTCAGTGGTTTGGCAAACACTCCGAGGGAATTTCTATCAGAAAGTTTTCTGATCTCAGATGTCGTTAGGATTCAGCATAAATACTTGTCGATCCCGTCCTAAATCTACTCGGAGGTATATCGCTATCGCAGTTAATGCTGCTTCCCAGATAAACGAAATCCTTCATCCTCCGTCAACTGTGGCATGTCTGAAACACATTGATCTTATCGTGGTCGACGTACGCATAATTCCAGGGTCCTCGTGTGCGCTGGGTCTCAATATCAAATATACCCATTATTTTTTTGCAATTAAGATACGTACACGACTCTCTGCCGTGAAAAAAGTACACAGAGTGTCAAGCAAAGTTTTCTGTAGACTAAGAGGCTCTTTATTGTTTAAGAATAAATTTTCCGCAGCGTTTCGATGAATTTATTTATAGGAAGGGTGTACAATTTTATTTATTTTTAATTTTTCTCTTTTTTTGCATTGTCTCGGTGCTGTGAACTATGTGGAAAGCTCCAAGATCGTAGCTCAGTGACAAGACTCTTAAAAATTAGTCACCACTCCCCTTCTGTACCTTTCTTAAAAATAACTCGTTCCATGCGCCTCCTACCGGATATTCTTCCACTTTTGTGGCATTGCATTGGTCCTCAGAACCATGTGTGAGGTTGCAATTTCGCAATTCAATGGGAAATTCCGTTAAAATTTCTTCAAAATTCGCCCGATTGGTACAAAATTTCTAAACATCCCGCCTTGCGCCACCTATCGGAAATTTGCTTCTTACTAAGTGCATTGTCATCGGTTTCGGGTTCTCAGCTGCTCCCTAGTTAACGGAAAAGTATTAAAAATAGTGCCCGAAACTGCAAATCTCTTATGAATTTTATAATTTTCTCGACGCGTGCTCCACCCAGCGGATTTTTAGATCACTTTGTTGAATTTTCACGGTTAGTAATAGAACTTTTTAATAAGTATCGATACCGGTACTCATTTAAAGTACTCGGATCAAAGTATCGAAACTAGTACTCATACTCAGTAAAAGGTATCGAGTAAATATACTCGATCCGTGTGAGTACTTCGTTTTTATTACCAAAAGCGAAGAAACTTTGTGTTTTAAAATGGGATCGGTCATTTATTTATAATAGAGCAGAAAACAAGTAGGGAAGCTTAAGTTCGGGTGAAATCAAAGATTATATACCCAGCTGTGTGCCTACAGATATGGGGCTTTGCACGTGAAGTGTTCCCACTTGAAAAACTTGATATATCGAAAATTCATCATACTTATAGCGTTTTCTTTTCTGAAATAAATTGTTGCCTAAGTAAATGGTAAAGCCTTAATAGAGTTACTCCTACCCAGAAAATTTTCAACATTTATAGTGCATACAAAGAACATTTCAACTCACCATATTCACTCATATTAACAGAGTATATGTTGAACTTAAGAGCGAATTGAGTGTTTCACAGAGTTGCATTGCCACACCGCCATTTTATACAGGGTAAAAGTGTAACGCTTTTGCGTTGCGAGCAGGCAACAGTTTTCACAAAAGAACGAAATACCCCGTAAAGGCGTGCTTGTTTTTTAGAATAGAACAACAACCCTTGCGCGGCGTACAAAAAGCGTAACACTTCAGCCAGAAAAGAAAACGCTATTAGTGTAAATGTTGTCAGGAAATGCACCCTTCCCGTGCAAAACAGATGACCGAAATATGAAGGGATGGCGATAATACAGGGTGTCGAAAGCTGGTTTTTTTCTTACGCTTTTTTCTATAAATATCAAGGTCATCAAAGAGTTGGCTGATTTTTATAATTAAACTAGCTGGCCCGGCAGATGCTATCCTGCCCGGTAATATTCCTTCCAGTGCTTTACATATTTTTCCTGGAAACGGTAGCATTTGTCATTTAGAAGTCCGTATAAAAAATTCAGCACTTCGCTTTCTATCTCAAGCTTTACCTCTCCGTTCGCTTTCTCCCTCTTTCCTCCTTTAAATATTTCTTTATCTTTCCTTTCTCTTTCCCCTTCCTATTCACTTCCCTTTCTCTTTCCCTTTTTTCCCCCTTTCTCTTTCCCTTTTCCTTTCATGTGGCACCCCCCAATTTAACGCCTTCAGATAAACTTCAAGGATAATAAAACACAAATAGTTCAAATTTCAATGATATTTATTTGAACGGAATCGAAATCAGTAGAGAGCCATATGATGAACAATGTCTTTTGTTTTGTTTTCTGGCGCAAAAATGAACAAAGAAGATGGTTTCCCAACACGCGAACAGGCAACGTACAGCTGACCGTGCGAAAAACAAGGAAATTCGAGATCAATCCCGCAGTCTTCCAACGATTGACCTTGCGATTTACTGATTGTCATCGCAAAAGCCAACCGAATGGGAAACTGAATCCGCTTGAATTGGAATGGAAAATCAGATGGAATAATCGGAATTCGTGGGATAAGGACTTCCTCTCCCTTGAATTTGCCCTTGATGAGCGTAGCTTGAATCACATTGTTCATCAGTTTCTTGACGGACAACCGCGTACCGTTGCACAATTTCGGATGATTGAGATTCCGCAACATGATTATGATCGATCCCCCTTTCAACTGTAAATTATGCGGCGGAGTTCCTGGCACATCAAGCGAGTTCAAAAATTTTGTCCGATAGTTTGTCGCTTCATCCTCGTCGGGCACGCTGTCAACGGATTTGTACGAATGCAGTTCTCCTTTTCTTTGAATAATCAAATTCAAGCTATCGACGTCCTTATTCTTCGCTGCAAGTATTGCCCGTTCACTAATCCAATCGAGATTTTTATAATATTGTGCAATGCCGGGGAACACTTTGGTGATGAGTTCTTCTTTCGACGATGTGAACTCGCAAAAATTTTCCGGGAACGATATTAATCCAGTGGAAACATCAACGGGTATTTGGCCATTGCCAAGCGCCAGCAGTTGTCTCGAGAATTCAAGAGCCGATGAGTCGTTCTGCAACGGAACTCTCATGTTCGAGGTCAATTTCAACTTCTTGAAATGCCGCCACAAAGACGACGATTTCAGGCATGCATTAAGTTCATCGGCAGCAGTAGATTTCGGGATGACAGGTAGCGTTTGGCGAAAATCTCCGGAGAGCAATATCATAGCCCCACCAAATTGTCCCGAATCACCTCGTAAATCCTCCATCGTTCGGTCAACTGCCTCAAAAGCTTGTTTATTCGACATCGTCCATTCATCCCAAATGGTGATTTTGCATTCTCGCATCAATTTCGCTGTCGCTGAATTCTTGGTCATTGTGCACGTTTGCTTGTCTACCGTGAGTAGATTCATCGGCAGTGAGAGATCTTGCCCGAATTGTAGCCAGAATCAAAGAAATTACGAATGTTTTTCCTGTCCACCGGGAGCACCGAGAAAGTAAATGCCTCCCGTTCCATCGTCAACAACCTTCATCAGAGAATCGTACACGTTCTTCTGCTCTGCATTCAACAGCTGCACATTTGTTCAGACTCTTTCGGCCAGCTCATCTCGATCATAGTCTTGCTCCCGTCTGCCATTTAACCGAGTACATCCAACAACGGATTATGCCAAAAACCTTATGCTTAACGATGTAATCCATGATCTTTTGTCTGAACACTCGTACAATGATGTCACGTCGATCGCTGGATGTTTGTCCTGTCAGCAAGAGATTCGTAATTTCAGGCGATTTCGGATTGCAAGTAAACGTGATGAATAAATCCGGCCGTCCGTAATTCGGAACATACGCCATGACATCCTGAGCGTACTCAAGCATGTGGCTCGGGCTTCCAACGTAAGTAGCTGAAAGAATGGTCAAAGAAGCGATGTTGGTTGCGTCTCCTTCAGTATCCATGGCATCACGCAAGTGCATATATTCATCTGATCGTAACTTGGACTGATTGGAACGAATGAAATTGAGGCCCTCCGTTTCGACCTTGACGTACATGTCAACGCAGTACTGTTGAAACTACTGGCGATATCTCAACAGATGATTGTCAACATCGCGCCGAGTCATCAAACGATACGCATAAAAATTCATTGAGCTGACCTTATTCGTTTCTTCTCCTGAATTATGAATTCGAACTCGGTTGCAAAATAAAATAGAAGTGATGACTTGTAAACAAACCTGTCGATGGATTAACCATCTTTATATTGAAGTGATATCCATCCTCTCCACGACAGAACATCAACGGGTATTATGCTCATGCAGAAGATTTTGTAATTGTTCGATCATTTCACGTTTAGTCGCAGTAAAAATTGCACAACGCTGATCTAGTTCAATTGCCGAATCACCAATGAAATAGATCTGAAGGAACTTATGATCTTCGTTCGGTAGTGGTAACAAAGCGCCCGCTCGATAGTGAATTTGCCCTTGAATCTGAATATTTGGAAGCAATTTAAAAAAAATATAACAATAATTGTTCATTTTGATAATAATGGGACATCATTACCTTAAAATTGGGATTGTAGTCGGTTACATCAACAACTTGGGCTACAAATGATGTCATTTGAAAGCATCCGTTATATTTTTGTGTATTCTCTAGAAAATGTTTTGATTGGATTGTATTTCCATAGAGTAACGGATACAATGGCTCTGGCGGGTGGGTTAAAATGGGTAATTTCACTTTGCCACCAGCGCAGCATAAGCCGGAGGTTTCTGATTGAAACTTCAAAGCATTGCAGTGCTGGCACACGACAGACAATGAGCCGATATCAACGCAGCGAAGATCTTTGTAGGCTATTGCGGAATCGTATTCGAAAGCAGCGCGATTCAAGCCTACATTTATTACTGGTGTTCTAACAACATTTTGTTGAATTTGTTGTGGTTATTGTGCAGCGCGAACTTGTGCAACATGGGCACGTCTCCATTCATTTTCTTCTGCACATACCTCTTGCGTTTGATTATCACGGACATTCTGACTAATTATTGCACGGCGTGTACGTCGTCCAAGGTTTGATCGTCTAATAGAAGGCATTAATCAAGCAAATAACTCCAACTAAAATGCAACAAAGTAATTTTTGACTAATCCTATTAAAAAGAAAATTCTTAAAAAAAAAAAATACTTACGGAATGAATGTATCGCAGTATATGCCCGCAGTTCTAGAAAATAACCTCACTTTTTACACGCAAACTTATTTTCTTAAAAAACAATCGAATTGATAAATATCGCAATGGAATTTCAATTGATCGTAATGCTTGTACCGTTTGTGGATGTGATACGCGATATATGACTATCCGAAATCAGAAAAATAAATCGATGAGCACGAAAATCAGAAAAACTCGAATCAACTGCAGCAATAACAAGTAAGGAAGGTTAAGTTCGGGTGTAACCGAACATTACATACTCAGTTGAGAGCTAAGGTGGCAACATAAGGGAAAATAACCATGTAGGAAAATGAACCGAGGGAAACCCTGGAATGTGTTTGTATGACATGTGTATCAAATGAAAGGCATTAAAGAGTATTTTATGAGGGAGTGGGCCATAGTTCTATAGGTGGACGCCATTTAGGGATGACTCTAGAATGCGTTTGTACGATATGGGTATCAAATGAAAGGTATTAATGAGTATTTTAAAAGGGCATGGACCTAAGTTCTATAGATGGACGCCTTTTCGAGATATCGCCGTAAAGATGGGCCAGGGGTGACTCTAGAATGCGTTTGTACGATATGGGTATCAAATGAAAGGTGTTAATGAGCATTTTAAAAGGGAGTAATCCTTAGTTCGATAGGTGGACGCCGTTTCGAGATATCGCCATAAAGGTGGCCCAGGGGTGACCCTAGAATTTGTTTGCACAATATGGGCATCAAACGAAAGGTGTTAATGAGTATTTTAAAAGGGAGTGGGCCTCAGTTCTATAGGTGGACGCCGTTTCGAGATATCGCCATAAAGGTGGGCCAGGGGTGACTCTAGAATTCGTTTGTGCAATAAGGGTATCAAACGAAAGGAGTTAATGAGTAGTTTAAGAGGGAGTGGGCCTTAGTTCTATAGGTGGACGCATTTTCGAGGTATCGCAATAAAGGTGGACCAGGGGTGACTCTAGACTTTGTTCGTACGATATGGGTATCAATTGAAAGGTGTTAACGAGTATTTTTAAAAGGGAGTGGGCCTTCGTTTCATAGGTGTACGCCTTTTCGAGATATCGCCATAAAGGTGGACCAGGGGTGACTTTAGAATTTGTTTGTATGATATGGGTATCAAATGAAAGGTGTTAATGATTATTTTAAAAGGGCGTGGGGCTTAGTTCTATAGGTGGACCCCTTTTCGAGATATCGCCATAAAGGTGGACCAGGGGTGACTCTAGAATTCGTTTGTGCAATATGGGTATCAAACGAAAGGAGTTAATGAGTATTTTAAGAGGGAGTGGGCCTTAGTTCTATAGGTGGACGCCTTTTCGAGATATCGCCATAAAGATGGACCAGGTGTGACTCTAGAATGCGTTTGTACGATATGGGTATCAAATGAAAGGTATTAATGAGTATTTTAAAAGGGAGTAATCCTTAGTTCCATAGGTGGACGCCGTTTCGAGATATCGCCATAAAGGTGGGCCAGGGGTGACTCTAGAATTCGTTTGTGTAATATGGGTATCAAATGAAAGGAGTTAATGAGTATTTTAAGAGGGAGTGGGCCTTTCTGGACCAGGGGTGACTCTAGACTTTGTTTGTACGATATGGGTATCAAATGAAAGGTGTTAATGAGTATTTTTAAAAGGGGGTGGGCCTTCGTTCTATAGGTGTTCGCCTTTTCGAAATATCGCCATAAAGGTGGACCAGGGGTGACTCTAGAATGAGTTTGTACGATATGGGTATCAAATTAAAGGTATTAATGAGAGTTTTAAAAGGGAGTGGTGGTAGTTGTGTATGTGAAGGCGTTTTCCAGATATCGACCAAAATGTGGACCAGGGTGACCCAGAACATCATCTGTTGGATACCGCTAATTTATTTATATATGTAATACCTGCCAAGATTTTAAGGGTTTTTTATTTCGCCCTGCAGAACTTTTTCATTTTCTTCTACTTAATATGGTAGGTGTCACAACCATTTTATAAAGTTTTTTCTAAAGTTATATTTTGCGTCAATAAAACAATCCTTACCTTACCATGTTTCATCCCTTTTTTCGTATTTGGTATAGAATTATGGCATTTTTTTCATTTTTCGCAATTTTCGATATCGAAAAAGTGGGCGTGGTTATAGTCGGATTTCGTTCACTTTTCATACCAAGATAAAGTGGGTTCAGATAAGTACGTGAACTGAGTTTAGTAAAGATATATCGATTTTTGCTCAAGTTATCGTGTTAACGGCCATGCGATTTTCACAGAAAACAGTTAACGCCATAAAAGCTATGCCCCTACCAAATTTCAAAAGGATTGGTTAATTTTTGTTCGACTTATGGCGTTAAAAGTATCCTAGACAAATTAAATGAAAAAGGGCGGAGCCACGCCCATTTTTAAATTTTCTTTTATTTTTGTATTTTGTTGCACCATATCATTACTGGAGTTGAATCTTGACATAATGTACTTATATACTGTAAAGATATTAATTTTTTTGTTAAAATTTTACTTTAAAAAAAATTTTTTTTTTAAAGTGGGCGTGGTCCTTCTCCGATTTTGCTAATTTTTATTAAGCGTACATATAGTAATAAGAGTAACGTTTCTGCTAAATTTCATCATGATATCTTCAACGACTGCCAAATTACAGCTTGCAAATTTTTAAATTACCTTCTTTTAAAAGTGGGCGGTGCCACGCCCATTGTCCAAAATTTTACTAATTTTCTATTTTGCGAATTATCGCACTTTTTCGGTTTTTCGAAATTTTCGATATCGAAAAAGTGGGCGTGGTTATAGTCCGATATCGTTCATTTTAAATAGCGATCTGAGATGAGTGCTCAGGAACCTGCATACCAAATTTCATCAAGATACCTCAAAATTTACTCAAGTTATCGTGTTAACGGACGGACGGACGGACGGACGGACGGACATGGCTCAATCAAATTTTTTTTCGATCCTGATTATTTTGATATATGGAAGTCTATATCTATCTCGATTCCTTTATATATGTACAACCAACCGTTATCCAATCAAACTTAATATACTCTGTGAGCTCTGCTCAACTGAGTATAAAAAGAGCACATTTGTTTAATAAAAAACGACAATGAAAAAAGTGCACCTGTCAAATTACGCTCAACCTAAGCACAGCACCATCTGTTATTTATCTGTTTAAACTCTGTTATTTGAGCCAAATCGGTCCTCCCGTTCTCAATTTTCGATTTCTCCAAATTTCCGACTTTTCCGCAGGGTTTTCCCAAAATTTTCTTTCGTAAAAACCTTCTCCTAGCAATTACGAAGAACTGAAAAAATGTCAGCCAAATCGGTCCTGCCGTTCTCAATTGATGAATTACTATACATTTTTCACACCATTTTTATATACATATATAGATTGAAGCTAGCAGGTTTTCTTTTTTAGAAATGTTTAGAGATTCTGGACAATACACACTTACTTTTCTTTTACCTCCATGTGTAGACTTCGTCCCCCGTTCCACCATTTTAAAAAATCGTTACATTATCGTGAACTATTTCTAAGTTTTCAAGTTTCTAGCTCAATGGGAAGTTGCTTTAAAGTCGATCGAAAGATTCCACATGGTCTAAACTAATTTTGCCAATATCTCTAAATTTCACATCCCTGCGTCATCCAGCCAAAGTTTTTTTTTAGCTTGTTTTGCATTTTTATTGGCTTTTGATGTATGCTCCTATTTCCAAGACTCTAATTCCACGAGAAGTTACTAAAAAATCGATTGGAGTAAGTCGATCACCTCCCTTGCACCGGATATGCTAAAAAAGGTAATCCATTGATCGCTAATTGTTACAACTCAATTAAAAGTCCAAACATTTACACTCATCAAACGAGCACTGTCAGCCAATTCATATTAGAGTACATTCGAAAAAAGTAATGGGTTTTCTATTAAAAACGGAAGTTAAATGGTAACAATAAACTGGCATTATCCACTTTGATGGCTCAATTTTAGGCCAAAAAATTAACATTCAAGACGTTCACACTGCGGGCCATTCAACAGCTGTGGCGCTAATGAAAGTGAATAAACTTAATTTTACTTTTGACTAATTTTTATTCATTCAGGTGGTGCTACTCCGATTAAAACCGATTTTATTGACAACTACAATTTTTGTAGTGATTGATTTTTAGTTATATATATTTATATGTAGCATTAGGGGTATTCGCTATAGAATGCGGATTACCTTGCGCAATACCGATATTTATTGCTTTGCGCTGAATCCATTATTGTACTTGTTATAAGTCATCGATGCCCTGTGACCTTTATTTAGATCTATTGTGCTTGAACTTTCAGCCTATTGCTGCATGTGGAGACTTTTAGTGTACCTAAGTAACTCTTCAGACTCTCTACTTCATATCAGAAAGAGATTAAGTGGCACGCCACCTAGATTCGAGAGTCACTACCTTGCCAGAGCGATGCATTCACAAAGAAGCGACAGATTTGTGTATCCGCTGGATTCATTTTACTTAGGTGATCTCGTAGACTGCAGTGTCCCGTGTAGTACCCAGCATTTGTGGGTTATTTTTGCTTACATTAATAAGTTTGACTGTGTTCTCGTTGCTGGGAGAGCAAACAATTTGGCCTGTCTTGGCTCTGAACATTTAATCCAGTGTGTAGTTTTCCTAGTATGTGCCTTTGTGAGTCTACAGAAGTGCTCTGGATTATGGAATGCTACAATAGCACTCTGCTGGGATAGGTGGTTTGTCTTTTGATTACCTTGATGTCGTTGCTGCCCGGAACCCTTCTTGAAAATACCTTGTTTATGCCTCCAAGATCATTTAGGGCTCTTGCGTATTCATTCACTATCTTAAAAGTAGTTTTCAGGGTTAGCCTCTCCATAGACATTTTCTTCCGAAAATTTTTATTAAATGAATTTCTGCCTGAAAAATAGTGGGTTAGCATCTCACTGGTACCAATTGCTTGAAGTTCGGTCACAGATGCCAGCTTCCGTTTTTGCGTCATCAAATTTTGATCCATCCATGAACCAGACCTCTGAATAAAGGTCAATATGTGGACTCCCTGTTTCCCAAAGAGTTCGGGTTACATGTAAACCTCAAATTTCATGATATTTGTAATTCGTGAGCGTAATAGCCATTGCATAATTTAGTTGCAATATGGGATTTTCTATGAATTTTCGTATTATGATCTGTCATGTTTCCGATCTTTAGCTCAGGTATATTTTGGAATCTTAGTACAGCAAGTGGGCCTCTTTCATTATTAGAGTTTTCGTGGGGGGGGGGGGGGGGGGGTGTTCTCACTAAGGCACTAAGTTCATCAAAAGGAGACGTTGTCATGGCAACCGTTTGAATAGATTTATATTAATCAAAATTGTTTTCGAAATTTGTGTTCCAGCTAATTTCGGCTCGCTTTGACTTTCAGTATGTCAAGTTTCAAGTTTCGATTATGTCATATAAATACCTCGAATTCGATAAAACAATTTGTGATTTAAACCTGACTTCGAATTTTTGTTATTTTGTTTCACACGCTTTGGGATTAAAAACTGATGGCGCACCAGTTGCCAAGCGAAAAAAATGCCAAGATGTTGGAAAATGAAGTTTTATGATTAAATTGGGTGGGTGTTGCCGTTTTCACTCATTTGTCACTATAATTGTCACTTCGTGGTCAAAATAGACGTCAAGCGCGATTGACGTCCAATGATCAGCCGTTTTCATTGATACGATAAGGTTTGGGGTCAAATTTGACCAAGCAATGAATGCGGATGGATGGAGCTCGTTTTTAGCAACTTAATCAATAATTTCAAGATTTTCGTAGTATACGGACTCGGCACATCGAATTTCATGTCGCTAAGTAGATCTAATGAAATATAGAAACTTCTTTCTTTATGTGCCGGCATATAATGCCAATTTATAATATTTTCTATATGCACTTAATCGCGAATGACCCTACTAAGGCACGGTTTGCAATAGCATATAAGTTCCATGTGTTTTTGAGCTTCTGGTAATGAATATCACCGGACATGCGCGGAACCATAACAACTGATTATTTAATACTTATGTATAGCAAACGTTTTTAGTTTTTTAATTGAATTGTTTGAATATTACCAAGTTTATTTGAATTGTTCAACTCTTCGTAATCGCATTTACTCTTCTTTCATATCCTCTGGGTCGGCGTTGAGTGAATAGTTCGAGAGAAGGTGAGATTAAAGATTTGCAATAAAATTTAGATGCTTTTTTAATTAAAAAATTTCATGAACTTTGTTTTTGTAATTCAATGGACTAAAGTCAAAATCGCGCTGCGCCCGCAAAACCGTTTGTTTTTATTATATAAGTGAACCTTTTTTTTGCTTGTTTGTTTGTTTCAAACTTTCACTGATTCGCAAAAATTAAATTGCTCCGAAAAACTACTTGGATCCGAAATAATAACCGATTTTGTAGTCCTTTATGCGGAAAAGGAATATGTTCAGAAAAAAAGATCGGTTGTGAAAAAGTAAGCGCTTCAACAAAAGTTACTTATTCGTTAAAAGTAGCTGTATCCGAAAAACTAAGCCGCTCATAAAAGTAACCCACAACTGGTTCAAAGAAAGTAGCTGTTTGCTTTTGTTGCTGACTTTTTAGTACCAGTAATATTTTGGCGTCGATTACTATTTCGATGATTCGAAAATTTTTTATTAAAAATTACAACTTTTCAATAAACAAATTTTGCTTACGTTTAATAAATATTTCTTTAACCAAACAAGTAAGCAAGGCTAAGTTCAGGTGTAACGGAACATTACATAATCAGCTGCCAAATTACAGCTTGCAAAACTTTTAAATTACCTTCTTTAAAAGTGGGCGGTGCCACGCCCATTGTCCAAAATTTTACCAGTTTTCTATTCTGCGTCATAAGGAGAATCCACCTACCAAGTTTCATCGCTTTATCCCTCTTTGGTAATGAATTATCGCACTTTTTCGGGTTTTCGAAATTTTCGATATCGAAAAAGTGGGTACGATTTCGTTCATTTTAAATAGCGATCTGAGATGAGTGCCCAGTAACTAACATACCAAATTTCATTAAGATACCTCAATGAGGCAACACCACCCAGGGTCTTAAGGGGTCATTTACGTAAACATTATGAGGAAATACGGCACCTGAGAACACAAGCCGTACGACGCAAAAAAGCAGAAGCAGGTCCTCAGTGATATCCACACGCAGACGTCGGACCTTTATGCCGGGAATTTCCCGGCGAATCCAGTA
Source organism: Eurosta solidaginis (assembly GCF_040869045.1). Classification (NCBI taxonomy): domain Eukaryota; kingdom Metazoa; phylum Arthropoda; class Insecta; order Diptera; family Tephritidae; genus Eurosta; species Eurosta solidaginis. The sequence goes on along the minus strand of NC_090323.1, from coordinate 199,809,007 downwards.
CTTAAAGAAAAATACCCAGAACTAGCAGAGGAGGAGCCCACTCTCCCTAGGGAAACGCGCGTCACTCTAGCTCAACTTCGATCTGCATACTGTAACAGGTTAAACTCTTACCTATCCAGAATCAACACCGACATACAAAACATATGTCCTGTTTGCAATGTGTTCCCACATGATACCAACCATCTCTTCAATTGTATTGTGGAACCAACGCTTCTAACATCTCTCTCATTTTGGTTCACCCCTGTTCAAACAGCAAGTTTCCTTGGACTCACGAAGAGGACCTTGATGACAATTTGTGGTTGGTCGCACCTATTAGATGGGACGAAGCGCTGCTACAACAACAACAGCAACAATAGAGGAAATTTTTTGCTTGGTTGAGCAGGCGAACGCGCCCGACTTCAACTAGAGGTGATGCACTGTTTTCATACTACAAATTACGAATAATAAATGAAAAATTTGATCAGAACACTGATGAAATTCCAAAACCGGCTGTTTGAACCTCTTACCATAAATATTAATATTTGAAAACCTTCCCAGTTCCAACATACTTGAATTCTACGAGATTCTCGCAACATGCGCTAGACAGTGGAACATTTGGATATTCACCAGTTGGAATCCCACAGTGCGTATATTTTGGGCCCATCTGTGCCGCATGAACTCCAATAAATCTGACTCCAACTAATTGAAGATCGAATTTCGGAAACTCTGTAGGAACGCAAACCCTTCCTCCTATCAGGACGAGCCTCACAAGACCAGGGACTTATTGGTAAATTTTATTTTCCCTTTATAGTCGAAAGGGACGGCAAACGCATTTTCACTTCAGATGATAAGCTGTTTCCATAGATATGTCCAAATGCATGGTCGAATTTGACCTAGTAAAAACCAAGAATTATACTCAGTAAAATTATCAGGACTCGCCCTGAAACTCATCTGTGATCTACTTACTCTACATAGGTAAATAAAGTTCAATCATATTTTGACACTTGTCATAAATGACACACGCCCTTTCAACTTGGTTGCTGCTTGTACATTTTGATTAACATACATATCTATGTGTGTATATATATAATTAAATATCTTACATAATTTCCGTCCAGTTAAAGCCAATGTTTTGATAAATTGAGGCTGAAGTATACTAAAAATTTAACAGATGAATGGTGAAAAGGTGTAAAATGATTGTCAATACGATCTGTTGTTGTCATTTTACCATATTAGTGTTATTTTTACACACACATTCATAGAAAAAGTGTTTAGACAAATCAAATCTTAACATTAACCTAATACTTGCTTCTGACAAATAAACCGAAATTTTTTGACATCGACATTGAAATTCATAATTTCAAGCTGACATGCAACTTACAAAAAAAAAAAAAAATAAACCACACCTACAGCTGTCATCATATTTCACTTACGTCATGCTCTGTGCAGTAAGCTAAACTTGCCATGACGGCAGCCCAACTTTTTCCAAGACGGCATCGCTTATGATTTCATAGCTCGGTTGCGGCTTAAGGTTGGAATTGCTCTGAGTAAAATGGTGCGAGAGCCGAGTGGGAAAATCTGTTTCGGCAGAAGCTTCTCAAGGTTAAACTTTCCTGTATCACTTAGTGAACTTTTTTTGCTGCACAGAGGCTCGTACGTAGCATGACTGCTGCATAGGAATGGTACGAGTCAAAAGAAAAAGAGCTGGTATAGACGCAACATGAGTTCTGCCTTCTTAGTATTATATAAAGAGGCAAAATGAAGTACTTGCTGTCATCCAAGAAAGAATGAACGCGTTTGGGCCTTGGCAACTACGTCACTGTTGACAGATATAAATTCGAGACTGTGAACGATTGCATCTATATAGGAACCAGCATTAACAGCAAAAACAATGTTAGATCCATGGTGTCGACGGCGTGTATCGAAAGAGAAAGAGGTATAATGGTCAGCTATGTTAAATTTACGCAGATATGAAGGTAGCGAATAAAACCTAAAGGCTTCGATGGCTCTGTCATGGTATGCGAATGGACGAATACAATCCGTCTAGGAAAGTATATCACTCGCCACCGTAGTTTCGAAAAACAGGCTAGTGTAGGAAGATGTGACTTCCCTTGGTGCTCCCAATTGAGGTAGGGTATCGCGAAACAGGGGTTGCTGGCGTAACTTTTTACGAAACGGCAAATCGCTTAGGCGGTTAAGCGCCAATTATTAATGATAAAAGCTCGGCCAGGGTTTACAATTAAACCACTATGGAGGTAACTATACCAGAAACAAATAGTTTGGGCTTTTTAGAAGAGCTTTGTCACTTCTTATCAGTAATAACAGATACGAACAAGTTATTGGTATTTTTTCCGAGAGCCATTGCTGCTTACAACTAGCTCCAAGCAACTTAACCAACGCTCTAGAAATATATGTGGAGAGAACTGAGGGAATACCCAACGTCGAAGTCGGTATACGTCTTAGGGAAGCCAACGGGGAAATTCGAGATTATTACACGTCCAAAGCTCAGCAAAAGTAAAAGAGCACTACGAGCTGTACAACTTAAACAGCAACATGACCAGACTACAGTGGAAGAAGGACAAGAAGTCTACTGCGTAGGTGTAAAGCCGACACCCAAAAACAGACGTCGGCAGCGGTCATTGGGCTTTAGACACGCATGTAGGAAAGATTGCTAATCTGCATAGTGACTACACTGAAAGAAATGGTGCTAGCAAAATCAACAAATCGGTTCTGTTTTTCTTGACTTAACGGAGATTCGGTGAAATTGATCGAATTATGGTTAATTCGACCGAGTTCTTTGTCAAGCGAACAAATTAGTTTAGTAATTTCAACAGAAGAGAAATTCTCGCTCTTAAGTTAACAAAATTTTGTAAAATTGACAGATTCCTAATCAATCTAACTGATTTTTCTGTTAACACAACTGATCTTACAGGTCATTTCATCGGCGATCAACTGTCAATACATGAGCAAATTTCAAAAAGAATTTTACGCTCACTGCGCTCTCTACTTTGTACTTATGACGATCGTGCCACTTGTTAAAAAAAACACCAAAATAAGAAAACCATCAAATCGAAAAAACACACAAAATGGGTAAAATTAAAAAACTAGTTTTTCAGTTTTCAATACAAAACGAAAAAAAACCCTTTTTTGAATTTACTTTGCAAAAAATTATGAGATAGGGGGACACCTATTTATCGGGTACAATTTTGCACTTCTCGTCCAAGCGAAATGCAAAATTGCGCCCTCTTGTTGCGAAAGTTTTGCTTGTACGAACGGGATTTTTCCAAAGTTAGTAATATTTTGTTCAAGTTTTTATGAATTTTCGCTCATGCGAACGAGTTTAATAAGATAATAAAAAAACATCCTTTTTTAATGTTAATGTTTCCAACAACATAAAAGTTTGAGTTGTTTTGGAATCGTTTCAAATTAAAGTGTTACGAAAATTAAACTTGTCGAATTACATGTAAAGTTACTCCGGTGGTGAATTACCTTCCAGCGATTTCATTCTTTACTTTTCTATAACTTACAAGTTCTCTTTTTAAAATGTTACGTCAAACATTTATACTACAAGTTTTGTTCGATTCTATCAAGTGTGGCAACTACATGCGAGAGAAGAAATTGAGAATGAGCTGAGCTGCAACTGAAAGAATTGAGAATCAGTTTTATGACTACTATTTTCATTTCTATATTCATATGTATGTATATGTAGCAAGCATGTGTATTTATGTATTCACATATTTACGTGTTTATATGGCGGCCGCCGTGGTGTGATGGTAGCGTGCTCCGCCTACCGCACCGACGACCCTGGGTTCACATCCCGGGAAAAGCAACATCAAAATTTTAGAAACAAGCTTTTTCTATTAGAAGAAAAATTTTCTAAGCGGAGGCGCCCCTCGGCAGTGTTCGGCAAGTACTCCGAGTGTATTTCTGCCATGAAATGCTCTCAGTGAAAAGTCATATGCCTTGCAGATGCCGTTCGGAGTCGGCATAAAACAAGAACAATTGGAAGGGAAGTTCGGCCTAAAAGCTCTTCGGAGGTTATCGCGCCTTACATTTATTTATTTATATGGCAACATAGGTACTTTCATACAAATCTGTCGCAACAACTTTTTTTGTTCATTTGACTACTAAAACGGTCAATTACGAATCAGCGATTTGCGCGCAGTTGATTCAACATCTTGTTGCGATGGATAAACATTTACAGAAATTTCGGTTGAATTGACCCGTATTTCGGTTGATTTTACTAGTATTTTTCGTTCAGTGTACTAAAAAAGTTGTGAAGGCCAAACTCATTACCCAAGTGATTGTTGAGTATTTCTGTATAAATGCACGGCTCTAGCCAGAACTCCAAATATTCTTTACTTTATAAAAAAAAAAACTTGGGACTGTTTGTATTGAGTATCCGATGTAGCACTCAGTAGATTCTAACGAGTTTTATGGTCTCAAAATTGCTTTTCATTAGCTACTTGCTCGACATGGGTTGCAGCCATTATACCCACCTACCTACCTACCTTTATCGGTACCTGTTTGAGAATCTATGAGCCGTTGTTAACAAATCAACAGCATGCCGGTTGGGACTACTCTATCCAAAACTTTTCGCGAAATCGGCCACTGTTACCTCGGCGAGCTTATTTGCAACGTAGACAAAAGAAATGCCGACCATATTGGGCATCCACGTCGCTTCTGCTGAATACCCAGAAACCTGCACATCCCAACAGACATCTGATTGAAGAGGCCCCGCCTCCCAGGAACTTATTAGGTCATCTCCGTAAGTAAGCATTATGAAGAAAAAGTACACGAAAAGTGCCTCAGAGACATCAACAAATAGTCGTTTGATTACTATGCCCACAATTGCTGAATCCCGTTCTCAAAGACAAACACCCTAAACTCGCAGTTGAAGAAAGCAACCTCCCCAGGAATCAACCCCGACATACCCAATGGACGTCCCGCGTGTAACGTTTCCCCACATGACACAAACCATCTTTTCCATTGCAATGTGGAACCAACGCCTTCAACATATCTCTTTGGTTCAACCCTTTTAAAAAAGCAAGTTTCCTCGGACTCCCGTTAAAGTATATTGATGACAATTTGTGACTGATCGCACCTATTATGGTAAACGCTGCTACAACAACGAACACAATGTCAATAACAAATTGGTAACACCCCTATAACAACTCTCTATATTTTTGATAATATAGCGATAACCTTTCTATAACCTTTGTTACAGACGTTGAATTCAAAATATTTCGATAAAAAATCGATAGCTCGTCTATACCTCGTCGACAAACTCACTTATAGCAAATTTGTTCTCGCCTTGCTTTGATTTGTTGTCTGATTCCCTATAAGGCATAACAATCCTTTATACTACGCCGATGCTTACCTTCTAGACTCCACCATACAGTAAGGTAAGATGCTTACTTTGGAAATAATTTAAGCTCCATTGCTTAATGTCCCCTACGCTCTTAGCGAGACCAATGAAGTCAACTAATAACAGGGTACAATTGAGTCTGGGTGATATTTTTACGCTTGGAATCTATAAGTGATATCGCAAATATACAGTTATGAGTCCGTTATGCTGACGTTCTCTGCTAAAACGAAGTCTTTCCAAGGTGGGCTCAAAGATCATTTCAAGCAGTAGCATTCACGATCAACCTCCACAAATCAGTTTGATGTAGTACATGTTACATGAGACAAAAACAAAACCAAAATTACTGTCAAAGGTCATTGTCCTTACTGTGTAACATTTATATTGGCTTGCAAACATACAAAAATCCAAGCATGCAATCTCGTCCCGACAAAAATTGCAATTTATGCTTCCAAGTAGTTAAACCAGCTACCAAACAAGAAGATGCACTCGTAAATATCATCTATATGCACCTACTCACATGTGTATGTATGTATGTCTGTTTCTATATCAAGAGAGGCTCAAGCAACCGGCAGACCAAATCAAATACCAAAGGAAATAAAAAAAAAACACTTTTAAGAAATTTTTTTCAAAAAAAAGGAAGTACACTTTATAAATAACAAGTAAGGAAGGCTAAGTTCGGGTGTAACCGAACATTACATACTCAGTTGAGAGCTATGGAGACAAAATAAGGAAAATCACCATGTAGGAAAATGAACCTAGGGTAACCCTGGAATGTGGTTATATGACATGTGTATCAAATGGAAGGTATTAAAGAGTATTTTAAGAGAGAGTAGGCCATAGTTCTATGGATGGACGCCATTTAGGGATATCGCCATAAAGGTGGACCATGGCTGACTCTAGAATTTGTTTGTACGATATGGGTATCAAATGAAAGGTGTTACTGAGCATTTTAAGAGGGAGTGGGCCTTAGGTCTATCGGTGGACGCCTTTTCGAGATATCGCCATTAAGGTGGACCAGGGGTGACTCTAGAATGTGTTTGTACGATATGGGTATCAAATGAAAGGTGGTAATGAGTATTTTAAAAGGGAATGGGCTTTAGTTCTATAGGTGAACGCCTTTTCGAGAAATCGTCATAAAGGTGGACCAGGGCTGACTCTAGAATATATTTGTACGATATGGGTATCAAATGAAAGCTGTTAATGAGTATTTTGAAAAGGAGTGATCCTTAGTTCCATAGGTGGACGCCGTTTCGAGATATCGCCATAAAGGTGGACCAGGGGTGTCTCTAGAATGTGTTTGTACGATATGGGAATCAAATGAAAGGTGTTACTGAGCATTTTAAGAGGGAGTGGGCATTAGGTCTATAGGTGGACGCCTTTTCGAGATATTGCCATTAGGGTGGGCCAGGGGTGACTCTAGAATGTTTGTACGATATGGGTATCAAACGAAAGGTGTTATTGAGCATTTTAAGAGGGAGTGGGCATTAGGTCTATAAGTGGACGCCCTTTCGAGATATCGTCATTAGGGTGGGCCAGGGGTGACTCTAGAATGTGTTTGTACGATATGGGTATCAAACGAAAGGTGTTACTGAGCATTTTAAGAGGGAGTGGGCATTAGGTCTATAGGTGGACGTCTTTTCGAGATATCGCCATTAGTGTGGGCCAGGGGTGACTCTATAATGTTTGTACGATACGGGTATCAAACGAAAGGTGTTACTGAGCATTTTAAGAGGGAGTGGGCATTAGGTCTATAGGTGGACGCCTTTTCGAGATATCGCCATTAGGGTGGGCCAGGGGTGACTCTAGAATGTGTTTGTACGATATGGGTATCAAATGAAAGGTGGTAATGAGTATTTTAAAAGGGAGTAATCCTTAGTTCTATAGGCCTTTTCGAGATATCGCCATTAGGGTGGGCCAGGGTGACGCTAGAATGTGTTTGTACGATATGGGTATCAAACGAAAGGTGTTACTGAGCATTTTAAGAGGGAGTGGGCATTAGGTCTATAGGTGGACGCCTTTTCGAGATATCGCCATTAGGGTGGGCCAGGGGTGACTCTAGAATGTGTTTGTACGATATGGGTATCAAAAGAAAGGTGGTAATGAGTATTTTAAAAGGGAGTAATCCTTAGTTCTATAGGTGGACGCCTTTTCGAAATATCGCCATAAAGGTGGACCAAGGGTGACTCTAGAATGTTTTTACGATATGGGTGAGTAAGGGAGTAATCCTTAGTTCTATAGGCCTTTTCGAGATATCGCCATTAGGGTGGGCCAGGGTGACGCTAGAATGTGTTTGTACGATATGGGTATCAAACGAAAGGTGTTACTGAGCATTTTAAGAGGGAGTGGGCATTAGGTCTATAGGTGGACGCCTTTTCGAGATATCGCCATTAGGCTGGGCCAGGGGTGACGCTAGAATGTGTTTGTATGATATGGGTATCAAACGAAAGGTGTTACTGAGCATTTTAAGAGGGAGTGGGCATTAGGTCTATAGGTGGACGCCTTTTCGAGATATCGTCATTAGGGTCGGCCAGGGATGACTCTAGAATGTTTGTACGATATGGGTATCAAACGACATGTGTTACTGAGCATTTTAAGGGGGAGTGGGCATTAGGTCTATAGGTGGACGCCTTTTCGAGATATCGCCATTAGGGTGGGCCAGGGGTGACTCTAGAATGTGTTTGTACGATATGGATATCAAATTAAAGGTATTAATGAGGCTTTTAAAAGCGAGTGGCCCTTAGATGTATATGTGAAGGTGTTCTCGCGATATCGACCAAACTGTGGACCAGGTGATCCAGAAAATCATCTATCGGGTACTGCTAATTTATTTATATATGCAATACCACTAACAGTATTCCTGCCAAGATTCCAAGGGCTGTTGATTTCGCCTTGTAGAACTTTTTCATTTTCTTCTACTTAATATGGTAGGTGTCACACCCATTTTACAAAGTTTTTTCCAAAGTTATATTTTGCGTCAATAAGCCAATCCAGTTACCATGTTTCATCCCTTTTTTCGTATTTGGTATAGAATTATGGCATTTTTTTCATTTTTCGTAATTTTCGATATCGATAAAGTGGGCGTGGTTATGGTCGGATTTCGGCCATTTTTCATACCATAATAAAGTGAGTTCAGATAAGTAGGTGGGCTAAGTTTAGTAAAGATATATCGGTTTTTGCTCAAGTTATTGTGTTAACGGCCGAGCGGAAGGACAGACGGTGGACTGTGTATAAAAACTGGGCGTGGCTTCCACCGATTTCGTCCATTTTCACAGAGAACAGTTACCGTCATAGAGTCTATGTCCGTACCAAATTTGAGAAGGATTGGTAAATTTTTGTTCGACTTATGGCATTAAAAGTATTCTAGACAAACTAAATGAAAATGGGCGGAGCCACGCCCATTTTGAAATTTTCTTTTATTTTTGTATTTTGTTGCATCATATCATTACAGGAGTTGAATTTTGACTTAATTTACTTATATACAGTAAAGATATTAAATTTTTTGTTAAAATTTGAATTAAAAAAAAATTTTTTTTAAAAAGTGGGCGTGTTCTTCATCCAATTTTGATAATTTTTATTTAGCACATATATAGTAATAGTAGTAGCGTTCCTGCCAAATTTCATCATGATATCTTCAACGACTGCCAAATTAGAGCTTGCAAAACTTTTAAATTACCTTCTTGTAAAAGTGGGCGGTGCCACACCCATTGTCCAAAATCTTACTAATTTTATATTCTGCGTCATAACTTCAACCCATCTGCCAAGTTTCATCGCTTTAACCGCCTTTGGCAATGAATTATCGCATTTTTTCGGTTTTTCGAAATTTTCGATATCGAAAAAGTGGGCGTGGTTATAGTCGGATATCGTTCATTTTAAATAGCGATCTGAGATGAGTGCCCAGGAATCCACATACCAAATTTCATCAAGATACCTCAAAATTTACTCAAGTTATCGTGTTAACGGACGGACGGACGGACGGACGGACGGACGGACGGACGGACGGACGGACGGACGGACGGACGGACGGACGGACATGGCTCAATCAAATTTTTTTTCGATCCTGATTATTTTGATATATGGAAGTCTATATCTATCTCGATTCCTTTATATATGTACAACCAACCGTTATCCAATCAAACTTAATACACTCTGTGAGCTCTGCTCAACTGAGTATAAAAACATACACAAACACAATCGTCTGCATCATATATAAACGTATGCAAACAAGAATAACTTGTTGCGCAAATTCTACCATAAAAAGTTAAATAAATAAATATAGCAAGTGAACAGACAAGTAATCAACCAGATTGGGTTGGTTGGGCGTGTTGCAAAAGCCAAATGAAATCAAATGATGTTGCAATCGCTAGCAAGTTGCAAGTTGCAAGTAGTTGGGCGACTACAAGAAGTGAGCATAAAGATAAAGAATAAGAAGAAAAAAACAACAATATGCTGGCGCTGCGGCCACAAATGTGGGAAATTAAAGCGGTTGTACAACAATGCGCTGCAAACAGGGTGCTATGTATGTATGGGGATTTTTGAGTAACAAAGATATCTTCAATTTATATTTGGCGGACCTGCATTGGTTTATTTATGCCGACTCCACTCGGATATCTGTCCAAAACGAAGGAAAAGAAAAATAAAGAGGAAAGGAAAGGAAAGAAAAAGAAAGAGGAAAGGAAAGAAAAAGAAAGAGGAAAGGAAATGAATGGAAAGAAAGGAAAGGAATGAAAAGAAAGGAAAAGGAAAGCAAAAAATAGGGGATGGAAAAGAAAAACTTTTAATCAAAAACGAAGACAAAACCAGCTCCAGAACCGAACCCGAGGGAAGCTATCGAACGTCAACTGCTGGTAACCGAATAATCGGTTTGTTATCGACACAATGTCGTTATTATCGAAAAGTTTTTTCTTTGTAATTGGAGTATTACCTATTTTAACGGCGTGCTCTCGATTTGATATAGATTCGTTTTTACGCATTTCTTATCGGGGTCTCATCAGCTTGTTATTGGAGTGTTATCGATTTGTTATTGACCATATATCCGTTTGTAATGTTACAGATACCGATATAACTTCAATATAAAATCGAAGACACGACTATAACCCGTCGATGACTCGGCAATAACAAACCCACAGCTCGAAGCTAATAACTCGCCATCAATAGTAAAACAATAGCTTGTCGGTATTGGTTGTTATCGATTAGAAGCCGACGATTACTGGTAACGAGTACGAACACTATCTTTCATCGAGATATTTTCTCAATTCCATAAAGCTGCCACCGCCGTTCCGACCGATTCTGGTCAGGATATATATTTGTAGTTTAAGCGGGACGTTGCTGTGCCTCAAAACGTATTCCTAAAATAGTACAAAGTAATCAAATATGAACTCAGAAACTCCACGACTATTCTCTCTCGCGCATTTGAGCTCAGAGTACATGTTAAGCCATTGAATAGTCACGGTTAGCGCAGCTTGGCTTTACGGCTAGAGCATCTGGCAATAACTTTACCGCTGAGCCGAAACGCATGTCAATATTTGATTGACTCTGTTACTTTTGGAGGATCCTGTATGTGTAAATTGGGACTTTGGGGCAGTCTAAAGTTATCCGAAATTTATGAACTTCTTACAGAAGCCTACGTGGCGTCGGCATTGCAGTAGTTGGTTCCTATGAATTTTTTAATTTCGGCGATCAAACGTCCATTTTAAATGAAGTGTTAAGGATATATTGACTTGGAATCTGTTAGCGCTACCGAACGCAGTAGTAATGAACGTTACCGCGCCTTATTCAATCGAAGGTCTTTACATTTATGAAAGATTATAATTCATCATTTTGATTTATTTATAGGGCTCGGAAAGAGCTGGTGAGGCTGAGCGTGTAGAGAATATGTATTATTATTCTTTTTTTTTTTGTTACAAAGTCGTTAAAAACTTTAAAACTTAATAGTAAAAGAATTGCTGTGGTACACGCCAGGTGTAGGGGAGGTGAGGGGAGGAGAGTAAGATCCAGAAAGGTCAACGAGAGAAAGTTATTGTAACTGGGACAGCGAGAAGAGAAGGGGTAGGGGCGAAGAAAATGTAGAAAGAAAAGAAAGGAGTGATAACAAGTAAGGAAGGCTAAGTTCGGTTGTAACGGAGCATTACATGCTTAGTTGCTAAATTATAGCTTGCAAAACTTTTAAATAACCTTCTTTTAAAAGTGGCGGTGCCACCCCCATTTTCCAAAATTTTACTAATTTTCTATTCTGCGTCATAAGGTCAACCCACCTACCAAGTTTCATCGATTTATCCGTTTTTGGTAATGAATTAACGCACTTTTTCGGTTTTTCGAAATTTTCGATATCGAAAAAGTGGGCGTGGTTATAGTCAGATTTCGTTCATTTTAAATAGCGGTCTCAGATGAGTTCCCAGGAACTTACATTTCATTAAGATGCCTCAAAATTTACTCAAGTTATAGTGTTTACGGACAGAGACGAACGGACGTACTGACATGGCTAAATGAATTTTTTTGTCGCCCAGATCATTTTGATATATGGAAGTCTATATTTATCTCGATTAGTTTATGCCGTTACGGGGTACCCTTACGCGAAGACAATTAATATACTCTGTGAGCTCTGCTCAGCTGAGTATAAAGGGAAAGGCACAGACTAAAGGGAAGAATATTAGGGAAGGAAAACAATACCACATCGTCTGCTTAGTGTGTAAACTTGCCAAGCGACATCTAAGCAATTTTCCATGCGAGGCAGTAAACTATTTTAATCAGAGCTTACTATATATTTTCGAACACAAGCCAGAATTTAAGAAAAACCGACCGGGCGACATTATTTTCAGAAAAGAAAACGCTATTCGTTTTGTGTTCTCGTTAATTTTAAGTACCTTTATGAGTTGCCATTTGGAACTCTTTAAGTAAAGCCACCCTATCAAAAGCTACATTTAATGTTTTTTCCCAAGTCAAAACCGAAACGTCCGCTTCCACCAAAAAACGCTTGGCAATGTCAAGTTCATACGGAACGACAACTTGCCTCCAAGTCCGGCAACAACCAGACGAAGCACATTTTGTAGCATCGTCAAATGTGGAAATGTGCGCCTAATTTTGTTTTTGTACTATTTGTGTTAACATTTTTTTTTACAAATTCATTCATTTATGCACATACTTATGCACAAACAAAAATAAGTACAAATGTTGTTTGAAATGTTGCAAATGGTCGTGTAATGTGTGTTGTTGCATTAATGTTGTTGCCTTTGCTGTGTGTTTTTTAATTTTCTTTTCTGGTAATTATCGTTTTACGTTTAGATTTTCTCACGTATACGGCATTTTGCACAGTTTTGCAAGCAAATAATTATTTTTAATGTATTCAAAGCAAATAAAATGATTTTTACTCTTAAACGGTATTACAAAAAAAAAAAAAAAACAATTGCAAAATAGCAGCAACAAGCAAATGCTTTAAAAAACTTTCTTTTCAAATGGACGCTTAACGAAATTAAAAGACTTTGAGCGAATGTCACAAGTGAAGTTAATGAATTTCCTGTCTCATTTACTTGAGATAATTAAAGTTTTCATACATATATGTTGTTATTGTTTGTGTATTTTCTTGAAATTAGGAAGAGATTATCAAAAAATAATTCGCTATCTATATCTATAGATAAAAAAAACAAAATTATTCTTTTCCTGCCTCTTGAATTCTACTTAACAGTCTAGACCAATGGTCGGTATTCTCACGAAAATTAAAAATATGATTAGTAGCAAACGAACAAGAAAGTTTGCATGACCGTTACTCGTTTGTGCGCATTGCTTTTTATACTTAGCTGAGGAGAGCTCACAGAGTATATTAATTTTGTTCGCATAACGGTATCCCGTAACGGCATAAACTAATCGAGATAGATATAGACTTCTATATATCAACTTGATCTGGGCGAAAAAAGAAATTCCTTTAGCCATGTTCGTCCGTCCGTCTGTCCGTGAACACGATAACTTGATTAAATTTTGAGGTATCTTAATGAAGTTTGGTATGTAAGTTCCTGGGCACTCATCTCAGATCGCTATTTAAAATGAATGAAATCGGACTATAACTACGCCAACTTTTTCGATATCGAAAATTTCGAAAACCGAAAAAGTGCGATAATTCATTACCAAAGACGGATAAAGCGATAAAACTTGATAGGTGGATTGACATTGTGACGCAGAATAGAAAATTAGTAAAATTTTGGACAATGGGCGTGGCACCGCCCACTTTTAAAATAAGGTAATTTAAAAGTTTTGCAAGCTGTAATTTGGCAGTCGTTGAAGATATCATGATGAAATTTGGCAGGAACGTTACTCCTATTACTATTGTATGCTTAATAAAATTAGCAAAATTGGATGACGAACACGTCCACTTAAAAAAAAAATTTAACAATTTTTTAAGTAAAATTTTAATAAAAAATCAAATTTCACGCGCCCAACGCTTGTATTTAATTGTCTGATCAACGCCCTAGATTGCTAAGGAGTGTGATGACTAGTACCTAGGACCTACCTAATTATTTTCTAGCTTTTCCTATTATTATTATTTCATGTAATAAAACCGTTTTTTAATTATTTTATTTTCAAGTTTTTAGTCTTTATTTAATTGCCTTTTATTTCTCATTCTATTTATTTCATTTAGTGACTCATTATTACAAGGACTCTTTCCTGACAATTTGTTACAACCTAAGTCCTCAATACATAATCCTTCCAAAGACTTTACTCGACTCTGCGCCACGTATGCTTGTCCCTCCTCCAACTCCAAAAGATTTTGATGTCACTTCAACTGGACTGTATGCAATATTTGTTCCAAATATGAGCCACATCGGGCATCATGGGTCGCTTTCTATTCATGTATGTATTATGTGTTCAAAATATGGACCAAATCAAATCGGACCACAAATACCATTTTTGGGAATATCTCGATCCTTGCGCCACCTAGCGGCGATTTTTTTTTTCATAAGTCGCTTTTTATTCTTGCATGTATTATGTGTTCCAAATATGAGCCAAATCGGACCACAAATACGATTTTTGTGAATATCTCGATCCATGCGCCACCTAGCGGCGATTTTTTTTCACAGGTCGATTTCTATTCTTGCATGTATTGTGTGTTCCAATTATGAGCCAAATCGGCCCACAAATGCGAATTTTGCGAATATCTCGATCCTTGCGCTAACTAGCGGCGATTTTTTTCTTATTATTGTATTGTCATCGGGTTCTGAGCTATATTCCAAGTTTCAAGCTTGTAGTTTATCGGGAAGTTACTTAAATTTCAATTACAAGATTCGTTCACAACGGCCGTGCGGCCTGCCGGTCAACTCAAGCTAAATAAAACCGTTTAATAAAAAGGGATGAAACATGGTGATTGCATTGGATTTGGACGCAAAATAAAACTTTAGAAAAAAACTTTGTAAAATGGGTGTGACACCTTCCATATTAAGTAGAAGAAAATGAAAAAGTTCTACTGGGCAGAATCAAAAGCCCTTGGAATCTTGGCAGGAATATTGTTCGTGGTATTACATATATAAATAAATTAGCGGTACCCGACAGATGATGTTCTGGGTCACCCTGGTCCACCTTTATGGCGATATCTCGAAAAGGCGTCCACCTATAGAACTAAGGCCAACTCCCTTTTAAAATACTAATTAACACATATGTGTAAAATATTCAAATAAAACGAATTGATAGCTGAAAAAAGATAGCAAAGGCAAGTTGCTCCACTTTTTAGTATTACTATTTGTATGTATCCATGAAAAAGACAATTTTGTCTCCAAAGCTCTCAGCTGAGTATGTAATGTTCGGTTACACCCGAACTTAGCCTCCCTTACTTATTTTTAATACGTAGGTTGAAAGCATTTAAAGCCTCAAAGGCAGTGTGGGACTAAACCTCCTACCAAAAAAGTACCAATCCCCCGGTACTACCGTCAAGTATTCCGTTGGGAGGTGTGTTGAGCACAAGGCTCTTCGTCTTTTTGGGGTCATATTGCAATTTTTCCAAACATAGTTTTGAATAAATGATATTTCACTTATGAAGTTTTATTGTAAGAGGAAATCGGAAGACATTTTTTTTTAACGGGCGGTGCCACGTGTTATGTAGAAAAGTAATTTATCTGAAATGAAATGTACAATTGAAGCTCACGCTGAGTATATAATGTTCGGTTACACCTGAATGTAGACACCTTTACTTGTTGTTTATATAACCTCGGGACAGCTTGATTGCAAGCCGAATGACCATAGCAGTAAAGCGCCATCTAATATCGGGCAAACAGAATATATGGTCCCGTGCCTGAGCTTCAAAGTTCTGGGGCCACAATTGAGCCGGAGGATCGCCGGGTGCAGAAATGGTAGAACATATTATACAAATGTATATCGGTGGTTCCAAAAAACGCAAGTAATCGGGTCTACCGGATAACTGCAGCGCCTTTCAGGCGGAAATTGTAGCCTTGAAGAATGCAGCAAAAATTCTGGAGGAAGCGTGATTAAGCAGCAGTCACGTCAATATATATATTGATAATCAGCTGGCGCATAAGGCAATAATCTCACACAGTACTTTATTAAGAAGTGCCCTGGAGTGCAACGAAGCATTGGAAGAACTTCGCTCAGGCCGTACCATATATGTACTGTGCTACCGGTCATATAGGGAAAGAAGGTAACGAAAAGACCGATGAGTTAGCAAAGGAGTGTTCAGCATTCGCTGAATCAGCGGTAAATACCCCAATCCGTTTGAGAGAATTCAAAACGAGACAGGGGTTACATATCCATCAATCATTTTCCAGGTAAAGGCTTCAATTATTAGGGGCGGCAGAGTTGCCAGGTCTCGAGGTAGCAACTAAGCTAGGTCCTAGAAAACTTCTAGTATTTGCAAAGAGGATGAAGTTATTCTATATCATAAGTCGTGGCACCTGGCACAAATTCTGGTAACACTGTGGAAATTATCAGTACATATGAGGTCATTTTTGACCATCCAGTTCAGCCTAACCTAACCACGTCTGCACCAAGCTTCCTAAGAAAAGTGGCTAAAGTTAAGAGTTGAATTCGATAAGTTGCTTCCAATTTTCGTTTTTCGCTCTTATTACTTTTAAAACCAAAAAAATAAAAATAATAATAAACCCTTGACGCGATTTACCTCCGAAGAAATTTTAGGCCGGAGTACGCTACCACTTTCAAAGCATAATCAACAAAATGTTTGATATTTCCTTAAAACAGTCGACATAAGTGGAAATTGCTAAAATTTAATTGCAGGTTAAAAACGATGTGTCATCTGCAAGGTCTGCTAGTAATCATATTAGGTGAAAAAAGTGTAAAGAATTGAAAACTTGTTTGTGTGCGAGGTTGGTCCCATTAACCAGGAAATAAAATATATTAGAGTGGTCCTTAAATAAAATAAACTATTTTTTCCAGGCTCAACCCTTGAAAAGCTAATGCCTAAGCTTATTTTCGCACATAAATTTTGATTCCGATTGGAATAGGGGTGTCGCACAGTGGTTGAAGTTCAGATTTTTTTATAATAAGTCTTTACAGCATAATTTGAGTTTAAATCCTTGTACAAAATTCCTTAGCCGTTCCCAATCTAGGCCAAAATTTATATGTGATACTTCTTCTGGGTATATATGTAAAGACCACCCTAATGCACATACATAAATAACAACCTTAAAAAATGTATTAACAAATCAATTTTCTTTTTTAGTCTTATTCAAATTTAACTCTAGACTTGAGTTTAATTTTCTGTCAATTAATAAAGGTGCATACATACATATGTATCTCAATATTTTTTTTTTGTTATTAAGAATGCATCACAACGGCCAAAGCTGGAGAGTTTTTGTTTTCCATTAGCCATGACTTCATTCGAACATGTTGGTCCTATTGAAAGTCTCATTGATTTTAACAATTTGCATACGCTACCATTTTCTAAGTTGTCTACTGCATTAATTTTCTACACTTTTACTCATCGCTGTCACATGCACTATCTAGTTATACCTACATATATACACATGTGCACATACATCTATCCATATATCAATGCTTTCCTTTCATTAGTTCCACTTGTACTATTTTGCATTTCAACAAATAACTACGAGCATAGATAAGATGCAGCTGCAAATGAGACAAAGCTTCTAAAGGCGTAGCGGTCAACAAAGCTGCAAAACAAACAGATGCATAGACACAACAACCAACAGCAGTAAGCCGCATCAAGACCCTAAATGTGCGCATGCGCAAACACAGCCACAGACAGACTAACAGTGTTGCCATTTTGGTGATTTTGGAGCCAGATCTAGCACTTTTTTTGCGTTTAGCTCCAAAAATTTCGGTTTAGCCCCTAGCTCTTTTTTTGGCCCTCTTTAAAATGGTTGCCCCTTTTTGGCTCCAAATCTATTTCGGCAATACGTATTGTGAAATTTGTAATGTGTTTTATGTGTGTCGAAGTTTTGTTTTATTTGTTTCGTTATGTATGATGTAGCAACTCGGTACTCAACTGATAACAAAAACTCTAATCGATAAACTGTGTCACGAGGTTGTACAATTGCTTTCCAGCTTGTGCAATAGCATAGTGCCACCTTCTAAGAGTTTCGACCCTTTAACTTCAGATTATAATACCTTTTTGTCTCCGGTATCTTATTTTCATTATATCTTTAAAGAATATATACGAATAAAAAAATAAGATAAATGTATAGACGAATTCATTGAAAGAAAGATACGTAATATATGTCGCGACTTCATAATTAAATTAATACAGCAATTAAGGCAACGCTTGCCGCAAAATATAGAAAAGCTTAGCAAAATAAATTTCTTTTCGGTTGAGAACACATTGAGAATTGTAAAACCTCAAAGGTTTTCATATTTCACAAATGAAAACAAGTAAGGACGGGACTGTCTTCTGCTGTGCCGAAGACTTCATACCTTTCATCAATGGGGCTGAACAATAATCTTATCTCGTTCGTAATCTCCAAATAATCAGATGTATAAGACAAGATAAACGATTTTTAAGATAAATATAAAATAAAAAATGGCAAAAAACCCCCTTATCTGAACGATCGGTTGTATGGGATATATATTATATATAGGTCCGATCGAAATAATTTTTTCATGAAATCTTCTATGATATATTAAAATAAATATCACCAAAGTTTAACGTTTTTATATTGGAAATTAAGGGAGAAATTGCCAAAAATTTTTCTATCTGAACGATCGGTTGTATGGGATAAATACTCTATATAGCTCCGATCAAAGTGATGTTTTCAGAAAATCTTCTATGATATATTAAAATATATATCACCTAGTTTCACGTTTATACTTTCTTAATTCAGGGAGAAATGGCCAAAAATCTTTCTATCTGAACGATCGGTTGTATGGGATATAACTATATATAGCTCCGATCAAAGTGATTTTTTCAGGCTTTCTTTTATGATATATTAGAATATATATCACCGACTTTCACGTTTATACTTTCTAAAGTGCGGCAGGAATGACCAAAATCGTCTTATCTGAGCGATCGGTTGTATGGGAGATATATGTTATAGTGGTCCGATCCTACCGGATCCGACAAATGTCTAATATAATACAAAAATACATCCTTGTGCCAAATTTCATTGAGATATCTCAAAATTTGAGGGACTAGTTTGCGTTCAAACAGACAGACGGACGGACAGACGGACATCGCTATATCAACTCAGTTCGTCGCCCTGATCAATTCGGTATACTTAATGGTGAGTCTATCTTCTATATTCCTCAACGTTACAAACATCAGACCAAAGTTAATATACCATTTCATGTCCATGAAAGGTATAAAAACAAGGATAGCACTGATGAAATAACGAGATTAGAAATGCATGGATAAATATCTATTACTAAAATTGGAAAAATGTGACTTCAACATTAAGTTTTTGCTTTGATGTTAAACAGTATAATTTCAAAAGCTTGTCGATTTTGTGCTGCTGAAGTTGCAAGAACGTTTTCAAACATAAGTTTGATTAAAAGCAAACACATAAACAAAATTAGTTTAGTTATGTTGAATTCGCTTCTGACAATAAGAAGTGGTCTTAAACGGATGAATAAATGCTGTCATGACTTTGAACTAAACAACGATTTCTTAAAATTGATGAACACAAAAAATATTTATGAATGTAGCCAAAATAATAATTCATCTTCTGAAGACGAAATCATAGATTTTGAAGTCTAAGGCCCTTCAAACAAATCTCGTCCCAACATAAACTTAATATCGCACACGTGTATTTTAATGGTGATTCTTACACCCGTACGACGTTAAAAATTTAATAAAAAATTGGAAAAAATTTATATTAATTTTCATCGGACAGCATTTTGGCAAGTTGAATTTTTGGCGAACCTATAGCCGTGCCGTCATTGTAGTAGTGTGAAAAATACTTCTTACTACTCAAGGATACCTTACCGCCAAATGGCAGAACAAAAAAAAAAAAAAAATTTTTTTTTATTATTAAAAAATATAAAATGAACTATAAAAACAGTATTATTTATGTATCTCACTTGTATCTTATTTTTTTTTTTTGTTGTTAGTTTACTGTACCTTTTTTATAACTTTGTTTAAGTTTGATTTGCAATAAATGTGAAAACTTACATTGAAGTCCACGCTTACGCGTCCAACGCTTTTATTTAATTGTGTGATTAACGCCCTAGATTGCTAAGGAGTGTGATGACTAGTACCTAGGACCTACCTAATTATTTTCTAGCTTTTAGTATTATTATTAAATCATGTAAGTATTGTTTTCAATAAAACCGTTTAACTTAAACATTTTTTTTAAATTATTTTATTTTCAAGTTTTTAGTCTTCATTTAATTGCCTATTATTTCTCATTCTATTTAGTTCATTTTGTGACTCATTATTACAAGGACTCTTTCCTGACAATTTGTTACACTCTACGTCCTCAATGCATAATCATTTCAAAGACTTTACTAGACTCTGCGCCACGTATGCTTGTCCCACCTCAAACTCCAAAGTATTTTGATGGGACTTCTACAGGACTGTATGTAATATTTGTTCCAAATATGAGCCCAATCGGAGCACAAATACGATTTTTTTAATATCTCGATCTTGCGCCACCTAGCGGCGATTTTTTTTATAGGTCTGTTTCTAGTCTTGTATGTATTATGCGTTCCAAATATGAGCCAAATCGGACCACAAATGCGATTTTTTGAATATCTCGATCCTTGCGCCACCTAGCGTCTATTTTTTCATAGGTCGCTTTCTATTCTTGTATGTATTATGTGTTCCAAATATGAGCCAAATCGGACCACAAATACGATTTTTTGAATATCTCGATCCTTGCGCCACCTAGCGGCTATTTTTTCATAGGTCTGTTTCTAGTCTTGTATGTATTATGCATTCCAAATATGAGCCAAATCGGACCACAAATACGATTTTTTGAATATCTCGACCCTTGCGCCACCTAGTGGCGATTTTTTCATAGGTCGCTTTCTATTCTTGTATGTATTATGTGTTCCAAATATGAGCCAAATCGGACCACAAATACGATTTTTTGAATATCTCGATCCTTGCGCCACCTAGCGGCTATTTTTTCATAGGTCTGTTTCTAGTCTTGTATGTATTATGCGTTCGAAATATGAGCCAAATCGGACCACAAATATGATTTTTTGAATATCTCGACCCTTGCGCCACCTAGCGGCGATTTTTTATACTCAGTTGAGCAGAGCTCACATAGTATATTAACTTTGATTGGATAACGGTTGTTTGTACAGGTATAAAGGAATCGAGATAGATATAGACTTCCATAAATTTGATTGAGCCATGTCCGTCCGTCCGTCCGTCCGTTAACACGATAACTTGAGTAAATTTTGAGGTATCTTGATGAAATTTGGTATGTAGGTTCCTGGTCACTCATCTCAGATCGCTATTTAAAATGAACGAAAATTTCGAAAAACCGAAAGAATGCGATAATTCATTGCCAAAGGCGGCTAAAGCGATGAAACTTGGTAGATGGGTTGACGTTATGACGCAGAATAGAAAATTAGTAAGATTTTGGACAATGGGCGTGGCACCGCCCACTTTTACAAGAAGGTAATTTGAAAGTTTTGCAAGCTGTAATTTGGCAGTCGTTGAAGATATCCTGATGAAATTTAGCAGGAACGTTACTACTATTACTGTATATGTGCTAAATAAAAATTAGCAAAATTGGATGAAGAACACGCCCACTTTTTAAAAAAAAATTTTTTTTAATTCAAATTTTAACAAAAAATTTAATATCTTTACTGTATATAAGTAAATTAAGCCAAAATTCAACCCCAGTAATGATATGATGCAACAAAATACAAAAATAAAAGAAAATTTCAAAATGGGCGTGGCTCTGCCCATTTTCATTTAGTTTGTCTAGAATACTTTTAATGCCATAAGTCGAACAAAAATTTACCAATCCTTCTCAAATTTGGTAGGGGCATAGATTCTATGACGGTAACTGTTCTCTGTGAAAATAGGCGAAATCGGTGGAAGCCACGCCCAGTTTTTATACACAGTCCACCGTCTGTCCTTCCGCTCGGCCGTTAACACAATAACTTGAGCAAAAACCGACATATCTTTACTAAACTTAGCCCACGTACTTATCTGAACTCACTCTATCTTGGTATAAAAAATGGCCGAAATCCGACCATAACCACGCCCACTTTATCGATATCGAAAATTACGAAAAATGAAAAAAATGTCATAATTCTATACCAAATACGAAAAAAGGGATGAAAGATGGTAACTGGATTGGTTTATTGACGCAAAATATAACTTTGGAAAAAACTTTGTAAAATGGGTGTGACACCTACCATAGTAAGTAGAAGAAAATGAAAAAGTTCTACAAGGCGAAATCAACAGCCCTTGGAATCTTAGCAGGAATACTGTTAGTGGTATTGCATATATAAATAAATTAGCAGTACCCGACAGATGATTTTCTGTATCACCTGGTCCACATTTTGGTCGATATCGCGGGAACGCCTTCACATATACATCTAAGGGCCACTCGCTTTTAAAACCCTCATTAATACCTTTAATTTGATATCCATATCGTACAAACACATTCTAGAGTCACCCCTGGCCCACCCTAATGGCGATATCTCGAAAAGGCGTCCACCTATAGACCTAATGCCCACTCCCTCTTAAAATGCTCAGTAACACCTTTCGTTTGATACCCATATCGTACAAACATTCTAGAGTCACCCCTGGCCCACCCTAATGGCGATATCTCGAAAAGGCGTCCACCTATAGACCTAATGCCCACTCCCTCTCAAAATTCTCAGTAACACCTTTCGTTTGATACCCATATCGTACAAACATTCTAGAGTCACCCCTGGCCCACCCTAATGACGATATCTCGAAAAGGCGTCAACCTATAGACCTAATGCCCACTCCCTCTTAAAATGCTCAGTAACACCTTTCGTTTGATACCCATATCGTACAAACATTCAAGAGTCACCCTTGGTCCACCTTTATGGCGATATCTCGAAAAGGCGTCCACCTATAGAACTAAGGATCACTCCTTTTCAAAATACTCATTAACAGCTTTCATTTGATACCCATATCGTACAAACACATTCTAGAGTCACCCCTGGTCCACCTTAATGGCGATATCTCGAAAAGGCGTCCACCGATAGACCTAAGGCCCACTCCCTCTTAAAATGCTCAGTAACACCTTTCATTTCATACCCATATCGTACAAACAAATTCTAAAGTCAGCCCTGGTCCACCTTCATGGCGATATCCCTAAATGGCGTCCATCCATAGAACTATGGCCTACTCTCTCTTAAAATACTCTTTAATACCTTCCATTTGATACCCATGTCATACAACCACATTCCAGGGTTACCCTAGGTTCATTTTCCTACATGGTGATTTTCCTTATTTTGTCTCCATAGCTCTCAATTGAGTATGTAATGTTCGGTTACACCCGAACTTAGCCTTCCTTACTTGTTTATAGGTCGCTTTCTATTCTTGTATGTATTATGTGTTCCAAATATGAGCCAAATCGGACCACAAATAAGATTTTTTGAATATCTCGATCCTTGCGCCACCTAGCGGCTATTTTTTCATAGATCGCTTTCTATTCTTGCATGTATTATGTGTTCCAAATATGAACCAAATCGAACAACAAATACGATTTCTTTGAATATCTCGATACCTGCGCCGCTTAGCTGCGATTTTTTCATATATCGCTTTCTATTCATGTATGTAATATGTGTTCCAAATATGAGCCAAATCGGACAGCAAATACGATTTTTTGAATATATCGATCCTTGCGCCACCTAGCGGCGATTTTTTCATAGGTCGATTTCTATTCATGTATGTATTATGCGTTCCAAATAGGAGCCAAATCGGACCACAAATACGATTTTTTGAATATATCGATCCTTGCGCCACCTAGCGGCAATTTTTTTCATAGGTCGCTTTCTATTCATGTATGTATTTTTGTGTTCCAAATATGAACCAAATCGGACCACAAATACAATTTTTTGAATATCTCGATCCTTGCGCCACCTAGCGGCGATTTTTTTCATAGGTCTCTTTCTAGTCTTGTGTGTATTATGCATTCCAAATATGAGCCAAATCGGACCACAAATACAATTTTTTGAATATCTCGAGCCTTGCGCCACCTAGCGGCGCTTTTTCATAGGTCGCTTTCTATTCTTGTATGTATTATATGTTCCAAATATGAGCCAAATCGAATCACAAATACGATTTTCTTGAATATATCGAGCCTTGCGCCACCTAGCGGCGATTTTTTCATAGGTCGCTTTCTATTCTTGTATGTATTATATGTTCCAAATATGAGCCAAATACGATTTTTTGAATATCTGGAGCCTTGCGCCACCTAGCGGCAATTTTTTTCATAGGTCGCTTTCTATTTTTGTATGAATTATATGTTCCAAATATGAGCCAAATCGAACCACAAATACGATTTTCTTGAATATATCGATCCTTGCGCCACCTAGCGGCGATTTTATTTCATAGGTCGCTTTCTATTCATGTTCATATGTATTATGTGTTGCAAATATTAACCAAATCGGACCATAAATACAATTTTTTTAAATATTTCGATCGACGCGCCACCTATCAGAGTTTTTTTCTTATTATTGCATTGTCATCGGGTTCTGAACTATATTCAAAGTTTCAAGCTTGTAGCTTATCGGGAAGTTACTTAAATTTCAATTAAAAAATTCGTGCCGGCCTGTCAATTCAAGCTAAATAAAACCGTTTAAAAATATACATATACTTTTAGCACTTTTTGGAACGGATTTTGGATTTTCTTGAAGAAATTTAGCTCTTTCTAGCCCTTTTTTTCCTAGATCCCAACCCCAAAGAAATTTTTTTCTGGCAACACTGCAGACTACATGCATGCATCACTTTTGCCGCTAATGAAGGTAAATAAATACGAATGACCCCAATTAACAAATAGAACTCTTTTATTCATTTGGTTTAAATTTTAAATGCAAAGCTACCTGTTTAGGGGGCAACGAAAGGGACCTAATTTATAAGAAATTTAAAGTATAGGAATCTATATTAGTGGGAAAATAGGTCAGCGTGGATAAGTAAAAGGTTTTGATTATACAACAAATTGGTTGTTTAATTTCTCATATATTTTATTGGTTATTTGAAAAGAAGAAAATACAACACCTCGATCGATTTCAGAAAAATAACAAACAATTTAAAAAAACGTGAGTACAAAGGACTTGTGATGCTCGACGTGTAAATATACAGATTTGGAAAATCAATGTTTTTAAGTTAACTAGAGCTCACCCAGGGTATATAGTTAAGCCAAATCAGAGATAATTTAAGCAGAATCAAATATTTTCGGGCTTTATCATAATAACTTCGTCGGCTATTTATCATTAGCGCATTATTATCGTCGAGTAATCGGTTTTTTAACAGCCAGTCATCATCGATTCTCATTAGTTTCTTATGTGTTTGTAATCGACGTGTTACAGTTGTGTCATCGACTGTATATTGAAGTTTTATCGGTATGTGTTTTATAACAATCCAATGAACCAAAAAAACTATAGGTTTTGGATAACAAGTCGATAACGTTTTTAAAATGTATCGATAAATAACCAATAATTTTTCGAAAATTTATCGAAAACTTTCCGATAACCAATCGATATATACTAATAGCAAATAAGTAGCACTCTGAAAACAAATCGATACATTTTTGATAAATAATCGATAACTTTTTGATAGTAACCCGATTTCTTTTCGGCAACAAACTGATAGCTCGTTGATAAAAAGTGATAACTCATCGATGTTGTTGTTGTTGTAGCGACAAGAACACTCCCCGAAAGCCTTGGGGAGTGTTATCGATGCTGATGGTCCTTTGCTGGATGCAGATCCGGTACGTTCCGGTAACAAGCACCATTAAGGTACTAGCCCGACCATCACGGGAACGATTTGGTATAACCACATGAAACCTTCTAGGCAATACCGCCCTCCCACCACCTAGATGCATGACGAAGTTCGATCTGTTGGATCTGTTAAAAGAGACGGGATTCGCCACGGGAAGGTAAGGTTGGCAGTTGGTTTGGAGAAGTTATAGATTGCGCTGGCAACCCCTTGAGAGGGTTGCGCTACACAACCTCTTGAATTCATTTTGGTATTTTAGTCGCCTTTTACGACAGGCATACCTCGTTTATACCACGTCGTAACATTTCTATAGCACACATTTGATTTTCTTTCTATTCCTCTCCTTTTTGGCGAGACGATAGCTATATATTTTATGTAACATTCGAACTGCTTCTGCAAAAAGTTGTGCACGACAGAAATATACTCGAAGTGTCGCGAGGGGCGACATCTTAAAAAAAAAACACTTTCTAAAATTTAATGCTGTTTTGCCCATCTGTTGGACGCAGGACCCCCGGTGGGATAGGCGGCTCATGCTTCACCACATCACAAAAATATCGTCAAGCTTGAGAGAATAGAAAATATCCCTAAAAACCGACTGTTCAGATAAGAGGTCCAGATTCTGCAGACGTTGATCTGCCTTTAGTTTGGTTTATCTGCATATGTTTTAAGAAGTTTTTATATCTCCCTTTTGTTGAATCTTACTTCTATATTTCTCTATCTTTGCGTCTCTTTCTCCCTCTCCTTTTTTTCTCTCCTTTTCTCCTTCTCTGGCTCCATCTCTTTCAGTAGCTCCCTCTCCTGCCTTCTTCACGTCTTCTGTTTCGATCTACAAGTCATTTTCAGCCTCATTCCTCCCTCGTTTTTTCTTCCTTTAGTCTCCTCTATCCAAATTTAGACATCGGCTTCCTGAAAAAAAGTATGCGAAATATTAATGTCTGAGAATTATAAAAAAAGCGCACCATAAATTAGATATTTCCGCATAGATCTGTCCCTAGTCCACTACTCCGAAAGTACGTCATAATCTAGGCAGGATGTTGAAATTTGATTAGCCGTGTCGCTAAAGTACATATATATCCACTTCTGATGCAAAAGAACATCTTCAAATCGGACATTTGTGTGAGGAGCTATCTATCTATATATAATAAACACGCCACACGCAAATTTTTCATCTCCTTCTTTGAACTCCTCGTTTGGCCGATTTGGAAGAAATATGCACCAATTTATAGGAAATATAATGCTTCATTGCAAAGAGGGTATTAAGGAGGTGTAGCATCTGATACATATATCAACATATGAAAAATCATAGTACCAGGCAAATAATACTTGGCAGGCAGATGTCCAACATCGGTATTATATCAGTGGATAAAAGAGGGGAGCATTGGAAAAGAGAGTTTAGTACCTCCCATACACATTTTTTTACCATATCACATATCTCCTGAACCGATTTAGTGACATTGCTCAAACTTGGTATATATGCCATTATTCCTAAGGTCAAAGTTCTAGCGAAGATTGGAGAATATTACACCTGCCATACAAACTAAAATTTTCAAACCACATATATTCGAAACTACTGCAGCTACATACCTTTAGTTTAGTGCCAATGTCTTTATTGATTAGATCAAACTTTTAACGAAAAGTGTTAAGCCTTGCAAAATAGAGTGTGTATGGGGGGAAATTTCGATATAGAGTGGGCGTGGAAATATAGACCAACATGTGAAAAATCAAATAACTTTTAGGCTAATAATGACAGGGATATGACACTTGGCAAGACATCGATATTGTATCTTTAGCAAAAAGTTAGAGGAGTTCGAAAAGAGGGAGAGTACCTGCCATACAATTCTTTTCTTTCCATATCATATATCTCTTGAACGGCATAGCTTCCAACATTGTTGATAAAAAAGTTTTAACGAAAATTTGGCTATATTGTAAAGAAGGGACAAACTCAAATCTGTTATGCATAGTCAGTCATAAGTCATAAGTCAGTACTTCGGGACTTGGTATTTGCTGGATATTGCTAATATGGAAAGTTTTGTAAAAAGGAAGTGTGCGCTCAAAAAATTATACTACCATATACGTATGCATGTATATTCAGTGCAGTCTTTTCTACAAAGAGCTGAAATGTCCAAAACGATACATCGCTAACAACAGTTCCACCAGGGCAGTGGAAGTTTGATGGGAGCTACACAACATAAACACTGCGTTGTAAACAAGAGTAGAATTTACCTCAAGTAAAGAAAAACTGGTCTTTAAAAGGCTTTAATTTTTATATCTCTTACCTATTATATTGGATTGATCGAATTTTCGACCCCGGACGATACTGGGTACCTTAAATCGACATCTAACGACTTTATAAGATGTACGGACGTATTTAATGCAACATATTGTTGCGATATAACAACTTTTTGATCAGATACTTGTTCAGCTCTATTCATAAAAGGTATGGGGTCTACGGCACGGCAAAATACAGACCCGTCCTTACTTATAGCTCCTTAAAATTTAACCCCTTTCAATGTGCATACACATACACATCTACCTGAATATTTAAATGCCAATACTTTTATGGGTAAAGAATATAAAATCGGAATGTTTTGGCGAAACGAATAAACCGTTATTAAAGCTATTAAAATTGTATTCAATTATTTGATCGTAAATGTTTACGAAATTTCTTTTTAAAGCAATGAAGAAATTTACATACAAACACAAATCAAAACAGCGTTCAATTCAAAAAATTGCAATGTTAAAGAAAGGCAAACAACTGGTTGACTTTCCCAAATGCGCCTATTAAATTCTTAGTTTTTTACCAACCCCTCCCTGGGTGGGAAGTGCCACTTATATTTAATAGAGCATACAGAACGGTAGGTATTGTATTCGGGAATCCGATATTATGTATAACTTCAAAATTTCAGATTTTCGACTTAGTTGCTTAGTGCTCTAGCTGATCATTGTGCATATGTGCAATTAAGCGCAAGTCTCGTTACCTTACCAAATATAATTCTTATGGGTTTTCTACAGATTCAATCTATCTGTGTAACTGTATGCATAAATGTGTGCGTTGTATATATAAACGAAGTATTGCAAATTTTAGTTTTATTGCATTCATAATCATTAGCACATTTTTCACATACAAACTTACATACGTAAGCGTCGCTTCCTCTCACGCGATGCAACTTCCTAAGATAGTAGGTAGTACTAAATAGTTGGTTAACTCAAAGGCTGCAGAAGTAGATAATGCAGAGAAAAGAAAAAAGTTAAAAGAAAAATGTAAATCAAGTATTTATTTAATATACATATGTATGTATGTGTGTATTATATAGATATACGTTTATGCACTTACCTGTGCCAACAAAATAAATGGCTAAGCAACCACGGTTGCCACACCATGTTTTCATTTGGGACCAAAATTAATCGAAAAAAGGACCAAACCCCAGAAAAAAGGACCAAATTTTTGATTGTGATACAAGCAATTCACAAAAGTGTCGTAGTCGTTGTTAAATATAAAATTTCAGGATGTTTCCATGGTTTCCTTTATAAAATTTTAATAAACTTAGCGAATTGGAGACTTAATTCAAACTGCACAAACAAAAATACTACTTTTAGGTACCATATTTTCCAATTTCTAGGATAAGTCTATGCCTTCACTAACTCTACGTTGTGAATATAGTGTTGCTGGCAAAGCTCTTAGTTCCAGCATTATGTTGTTAATTGGAAGTAAATAAAATGTAGAGCGCAGTTAGGTTTTAGTAAGAAAACGCTAAAAAATTTGCGTTTTGGTGTAGCCGAACTTTGAGCAAACTCAGTAAATCATAAATGATGCTTACTTTTTCCCCTGAACGTTGAAATTTCATACCAAAGCCTAGATTTAGTGTGATTTTTGAAAAACACACATTTACTGAATCTAGCCCCAGGCTTCAGATTAAAAATCAAACGTCTTAAAAGCTTCAACTGTGCAATAACGGAACCTGATTACATTTAAGTAGGTATTAGAAACTAGTTAACAGCGTTGCTATTGAAGTTCATGGGGTACTGTACCTACGAGAATAAAACACAAAACATTACTTTCGAAATTAAATCTTTTTATACTCAGCTGAGCAGAGCTCACAGAGTACATTAACTTTGTTCGCATAACGGCAATCCGTAACGGCATAAACTAATCGAGATAGATATAGACTTCTATATATCAAAATGAGAAAAGAGAAGTTCATTTAGCCATGTCCGTCCGTCCGTCCGTAAACACGATAACTTGAGTAAATTTTGAGGGATCTTGATGAAATTTGGTATGTGGGTTCCTGGGCGCTCATCTCAGATCGCTATTTATAATGAACGAAATCGGACTGCAACCACGCCCACTTTTAAGATATCGAAATTTTGAAAAACAGACAAAGTGCGATAATTCATTACCAAAGACGAATAATGCAATGAAACTTGGTAGGTGGGTTGACCTTATGCCGCAGAAAAGAAAACTAGTAAAATTTTGGACAATGGGCGTGGCACCGCCCACTTTGAAAATAAGGTAATTTAAAAGTTTTGCAAGCTGTAATTTGGCAGTCGCTGAAGATATCATGATGAAATTTGGCAGAAGCGTTACTCCTATTACTATTTGTGAGCTAAATAAAAGTTAGCAAAATCGGATGACGAGCACGCCCACTTTAAAAAAAAATTTTTTTTTAAGTAAAATTTTAACAAAAAATTTGATATCTTTACCGTATATAAGTAAATTATGCAAAAATTCAACTCCAGCAATGACATGGTGCAACAAAATACAAAAATAAAAGAAATTTTCAAAATGGGCGTGGCTCCGCCATTTTTCATTTAATTCGTCTGGAATACTTTTAATGCCATAAGTCGAACAAAAATTTACCAATCCTTGTGAAATTTGGTAGGGGCATAGATTCTGTGACGGTAACTGTTTTCTGTGAAAATGGGCAAAATCGGTTAAAGTCACGCCCAGTTTTTATACACAGTCGACCGTCTGTCCTTCCGCTTGGCCGTTAACATGATAAGTTGAGCAAAAATCGATATATCTTTACTAAACTTAGTTCACGTACTTATCTGAACTCACTTTACCTTGGTATAAAAAATGGCCGACATTGGACTATGACCACGCCCACTTTTTCGATATCGAAAATTACGAAAAATTAAAAAATGCCATAATTCTATACCAAATACGAAAAAAGGGATGAACCATGGTAATTGGATTGGTTTATTGACGCAAAATATAACTTTATAAAAAACTTTGTAAAATGGATGTGACACCTGCCATATTAAGTAGAAGAACATGAAAAAGTTTTGCAGGGCTAAATCAAAATCCCTTGGAATCATGACAGGAATACTGTTCGTGGTATTACATATATAAATAAATTAGCGGTACCCAATAGATTATATGATCCCCATAACGTACAAAAACATTCTAGAGTCACCCCTGGTCCACCTTTATAGCGATATCTCTAAAAGGCATCCACCTATAGAACTAAGGCCCACTAAGTTTTAAAATACTCTTTAATACCTTACATTTTATACCCATGTCATACAAACACATTCCAGGGTTACCCTAGGTTCATTTTCCTAAATGTTGATTTTCCTTTATTTTGTCTCCAAAGCTCTCAGCTGAGTATGTAATGTTCGGTTACACCCGAACTTAGCCTTCCTTACTTGTTTACATTTGCTTCAAAATCTGAATATAAAAGTAAATTTTTTCAATCGCGATTCGTTATTAATTTATAAAGTTACTCCTTTCAAGAAAGAATTCCTTCCTTACAGTTAAAATATTTCTTATGCCAAGCTACTTAGTTTTCAAGTATTCGGCGTGCCTTAACACCACAATACTCCTGGAACACCACAATACTCCTGCAATTTTTACATAGGAATTCTTTGTCAAAATTTTTTAAAGTCTTACCAAACATAAACCCAACTAATTTCACTATTTTACTTAGTTTTCAATTCAAATCTTAACTCGACGGCCATCGTAATGGCTCCATCAGTGGAAGGCCCTGCCAAATTTCTTAGACGCACACGTGCATTTGAGAAAAAATTTCTTAGCTCAACTAGCGAAAAATATCTATCACGAAAAGTGTTGGATAACCGATCGAAATATCTGGATATTAAAACAAGAATTTTTTCTGATAAGTCCGTGTAATGTGTTTGCCCTTAGATCCATCACTTTTCTTATTAATACCTCGCCTAAAATATCTCCTATGAAATGTAATTGGTCTGCTACATTTTATTGACTGAGCAATTTTTGTTTTCCATATACATATGTAAGTAAATAAAAAATTATATGTGTAAGGAAAGTGTGCCATATTTTGTGGGCAGATTTGTGTATTTTAACCTCAGTGAAAAAGGAAGAAAAGCACCAAAATCGTAGCTACTGCCTAAAAAGACCAGAATTGAAAAAAGGGACGAGCGGACCAAATGGGGTTGGAAGGGACCATTTTTGGTGCAAATAGACCCAAAGTGGCAACCGCGTAAGCAACCATATATTGGCCGACAAAAAACTTTGGCGTTGCATTAGCTCTTGCTATGGAATATGTTTCTTCAGAGCCAACACAGCAGAGAGTAGTGCACAGTGGTGCAGTTTCATAGAACATATTCGAATTTTTGATATCTCATCAAACATTTGTAGCTAAAACTGGAATAACGAACACGCATCAGTTTTTACCGGCTCTACGACATTCTACGAGCTAAGATGCAAGCTCCCATGCAATTGTAGTAGAGTGATTAAGTGCTGCTGCTCTTATAAAATATTATCGTTCGAAAAACTCCAGACTGCTGACGGATATAAACTTGAGACTGTGACGTATTTCGTCTATTTGGGAAACAGCATTAACAGGAAAAATAATTTCATACTTCGGACTGAGTAATGTCCTCTCTCCACGCACAAAAATCACGATAAACAATGTCGACAGAAGATTAGGTTACTTAGGTCATGTTATTCGAAAGGACGAAGACGCTCCCGCCAAGAGAGTATTTGAGTCGATACCGCAGTTTAGAAGCAGAGCAAGAGGAGACCTCCACTGATTTGTGAAAGGCAGATGGAGGAAGTTCTGGCCCCCTTGGTGCTCCCAATTGGCGGCAGTTATAGTGAAACAGGGATAGCTGATGTGACTTACTATGAAACGGCGAAAATCGCTTAGGCGGTTTAGGGCCAATTAATCTTGGTGATGTGGTTATGTATGAACGTACGTAGTATATTTCAAGTGAAAGTATAACTAAGTCTTTGGACTGAGAACTGTTACTTGTATACACATGAAATCGGTGCCGATGGGGTTATTTTCGGCACGTACTGTATTAACATTCCGCAAAGGCCCATAATCTTCGATAATATTCCCCAAATCCTTCGAAGAATGTCTTTATCACTACAAAAAGAAGAAGAAGACCAACGTCAAACTTCGTCGAGGCGATGGTTTTACTGAAAATAAATCAGAACTGTTTGGTAGCGCTAAGAAAGAGGAAACCACTTCGAAAACGGCATTGCTGTAGGCAAATTTTGTGGCCTATAGTGGTACGCCATTAAAAGCCTTCGGCACAGATCAATTGACTTTAAATTAAAATTTTTAATAATTAGGTAATGGAAAGTAAGCTCTTTGGTAATGGGTCATTTGACGAGGCTGCCACCTTTGTTATTTATTTCAAAATAAATTGAGATATGCCAATATCAATATATATAAATAAAGGTTTGCATGAAGTTATAGATCGAATTGTCGGATTAGCCGGTCTGAATCAAATTTTCTACACCTGCTTAAAATCTTCCGAGTATAATCAAAGGCTCACAATAATTTCGATATATGTATAAAGCGCCGTGGCCCCTTCCATACAAATGCAATTTTTCATACTTAATATCACTTGAACTATTCACGCCAGAACATGGGTGTTCAGTATGAGGTTTTGGAGCGGAAGGGGGAGAGAGTGTGGTAGTAAGAATGGGAGTATAAGTGAGAGTGGTAGAGAGATTGGTAGTGCGGGTGAGAGTGGAGGTGCGAGTGGGAGCTGAAGTGGGATTGGGAATAAGTGTGGTTAGGGCGAGTAGAGAATAAGAGGTACTGAAATAAATAGGAAAGTGAAAAAGGAAGAAAAGTTGTAAGCACATGAAAACTAAATAGTTGCATGCGGTTTTGGAGAGGGAATATAAGTGGAAGTGAGAATGGGGAGAGGTAGTGGGAGTGGAGTGGAAGTAGGAGAAGCAGTGTATGGGCGAGTGGCAGTTATAGTGGGAGTGAATGAGAGGGTAAAAATAGGAGTGGAATAGGGATAGGAGTGGGGTTGTAGTGGTAGTGAGAGTGATATGTGGAGTGGGAGTGTGATAATTTATAAATTGGCTTCTCAGAGAAAATTCATAGTTTTCATTCATTTTGTGTATATATTAGATAGGGGTCATCTGGGAACTACACGCAGAGAAAAACGCCGTTCTAAAATCCAGCACCACCGGACTCAATTCAAGCTTTTCGTTTTCTTGCTTTTTTGTTCTTGAAAAACGAACGATCTGTTCTTAAAAAAACAACCTTGTTCTTGAACTGACACCATTTTCTTGAAAAAAGAACGGCTGGTCTTAAAATATTAACACATGCAAAAACTGTTCTTAAAACAAGGCCCATCGGTCACGAGTTAAGAAAAAACGTACTTAACAGACTTTTGTCAACGAAGTAAGAACGAACGTTCTTAATTTTGAACTTGTTTCGTTCGTTTTAGAACGATTTATTCTCTGAGTGTACTTTGGGTTTGTGTTCGAAAACATTTCTGCTCATTTTCGAAACTATTTTTTATTTTTTTTTTTTTTTTTTGACAACATTTTGTAATTAATTTGGGGATTATTTCAAACTTTTTCGGGATTCTGTCGCGTACACATCATTTGGGCAATTTCGGGGTTCTTATAATACTATTTTGACATAGTTTTTAGAGTCTAGCGGAATTGCTTAAAAAGCATAGTTTCTAGAACATTTTGAGAATCATAATTGGTTTGAGTTGGGACCATCAGTGATTGTTTTGAAATCTAAATCATAGCTTTTTTTGGGCCTATTTCGGATCATTTTGAAATTCGTTTCGAATTGTGTTAAGTATTACTTCGGGACTACTGCGAAACTTTGAAACTATTAAAAGGGTGACGACAGGACTATTTCGCTATTGGTTTTCGCATAATGGTAGAACTATTGCAGAGATTAGTTTCTGAATTATTTTCTGGAAAATGGCTTAAAAAATTTGAATATATATTGTGTATAAGTACCTGATTTCATTTCAAAACTTTTGGGAAAAGGTTTCTGAAACATTTCAGTTCGTTCTCGGAACAGTTTTGGTACTATTTTCGGCAACATTTCACTATTGTTACGGGGATAATTTCGCACCATTTCAGGGTTGTTGGCTTCCACATTCATAATATATTAATTTAATTTAGGGGTTTCTTATGGAACTATTTCAGAATAATTTGCGACAAATACATTCGAAATCTTTTAAAAAAGACAATTATTTCCAAGTATATTGCAAAGCTTCTGTCGGTGTTATTTTCTTCTGTTTCAGAACGAATTGTTTAAAGTATTACAAGGGGAATACTTCGTATATTTTGAGGATGCGATGAGGGCGCGACTATTACTGTATTGTTTTCAGGTACAATTTTAGGGCTGCTCTGGAACTATTGCAGCATAATTTGAGACAAGTTTCTATTTTGCTTTAGAGACCATTTCGAGACTATTTCGGGATTGTTTTAACAACGTAATTGGTTTCAAGATTATTTCGACATTATTTTATGGATCTTTTCAGAACTGTTGCGGAAACCTTTAAGTATTATTTTGCAACTGTCAACGCATCATTTTATGAGGTACTATGAAACATTTGGGATTGTTTTTGTTGTAATTTTGTTACTACTTATACTATGTACAAACACACACCAAATTGGTAATTTATAGCATTTGGACAATTTATTACGCAATTTATCATATGTGACCCGGCCTATGAAAAGGTGGCTTATGACTCAAAAAAAAAACTACTACTACTAATAAGAAACTGAAGAAATGCATTATTTATCTTTAACAACTGTTTCTCGCAATTTCTTTTTTGAGTCATAAACCACCTTTTCATAGACCGGGTCACATACATCAAATTGTAATAATAAATTGCCAATTTAAAAAAAAAATTGCGTAAGAAATGGTTTCAAACTGCAAATGCCACCTTGTGTGTTTATTGAGTATATTTAAACGTCAATTACGGGTGGCCCAACTATATGGTTGGCTCATCTCATCAGCTGATTTGATTTTTTTCATTTCACTGGAGTTGGGACTCTCAAAAGAAGATGGCAAACACAAAATGAAACCAAAACATTCAAGACATTTTCTTACAACACACAAAAATTTCAAAGTTTTATGTTTTCATTCCATTCCATTCGCCTAATACGCGCATTTTGACAGTCTGAACAAAGATATGTTGTTGCTGTAGAGATGAGCCAACCAGCTATCAAATTACTATTGTGTAAGCTAAATTGAGTTGTATGAACACCACTCAATTTAAATCGAAATTGCCTCAATTTATTTTTCTGTTTGAACATAGTATTAGGTAGAATTACAGAGCAATTTTAAAATTGTTTCGGGGCCATTTCGTGATTATTTATTTTGGGTACATAGTTTTGTTAGTTAGAACTCTGATTATATACCACGTAGATCACCAGAACATGGTAGCTAGATCTATGTCTAGGCTTAAGCAATTTAGGTAAAATTTCTGAAATATTCGAAACTGTTTCCAGTCTCGTTTGAAGTCATTTGAGGAAACTTCTCGGGAGAATTTCAAGGGACTTTAAAAACCGGTTCATTTTATCATTATATACGGAAAATTTAAAACGGTTTTTATTATAATTTTATTTTCGGTACTATTGAATATTATTGGATTTTAGTTCTCCTCTGGGCATAGTTTTTTATTTGAATCATTATAACTCTACATCCGTTGCCAATCTACTTGATTTTGCGACATATACCTTCAAAATCGTCCACGGTACGTCGCAGCCCACAATGGGGTGTAGTGGTCATTTTTGAGTGCCATCATAACAACAACTAAGTTTAAGTTTTGTGTTTGCGTTTGGAGTTTGTGTTACCGACTGCGACTGCGCTTGCGTGTCATGCGCATGCGCATGCGTCGACTATAAATGCGCTGCGGAAGCAGAAAATCAAACAGTTTCGGCCGTGAGCTGAAAGTGAAGCAACATTTTAAATTTCGATCTTGTCTGGATTTAAAGTTTTTCATATTTATTAATATTTTTGTCTTATCGCTTTGAAGACTTCTTTCAATATCATACCAATTCGTTCGGCTGATTGGGCGTAGGTGTAAAGGTGTGCATGTGTATATACGCGCAATCAAGTGTGTTAATGGTGCAATAGTGAAATTATTTGTATTGCGGTGTGAATTTTGAAATTTTTACAACTTGCTAATAACAACAAAAACAACAATAGCGGTAATACGAATTTGCATTCAAGGCCGTTGAGGGTGACGCGTTACAAAATAGAGAAAAGTCGACAGCGAATTTGATAAGCACTGACAGCAAGTGAAATAAAAATGCGTTACTCAACATTTCGATTAACACCTTTAAGCTTGTTGCTGCTAACGTTAGTGGGCGCGCATGCGGGACTTGTCCATAGACTGATACGTAACGAAAATGTTAAGTCAACAGCAGCATCCGAAAGTCTAATACCCGTGCAAATCATACAAGAAGGCGAACAATTGGATACAATTAAAGATCAGCCTGAAAGACGAAAGCCCTTAGAAACTGAAAAGTCGAAAGACTCATCGCTACTAAGTGTCGAAGTGCTAGCGACTGCGCATGCGCCAGATGCAATTGATGAGAAAATAGTAGAAACTGGCGAGAAGATTTCAGATACTAGCGCCCTACTGATTAGTGAACCATTGGCAGATAAAGTGCTTGAACAACAATTTCAACAGGCGCTAGCCGATGAACATACAGAGCTACTGCAAGAAGAACCAGCAACAGCGGCGGTATTGTCGCAAGCGCAAGAAATTAATAGCGAATTGAAAAAAGGTGTACCAGCTGCAGCCGACGATGCTGCTGCATCAATTTACTATGGCGCACCAGCAGCTGCAGATGCAGAACGCGCAGTCGCTTCAGCTGAAGCGCTTGAAACTGGCGTAGAACTATTAAAATCAGAGTCCCTTATAGCCGATAGCGCGCCTGCTGAGTCACAAGATGCTTCTGTCGCTGTACAAGCAATCCTACCTGCCGAAGGTGTTGCAGCAACTAAGACCGATTCAGTACCAGCAATTATTATCGTTGAAGAAGAGCGTGTACCCGCTGAAGTTGCACTGCGTCAAGCTGCCGCCACACAAGCTACGCCCACACAAACAACCACACAGGCAAACTTTGTACAACAGCTCATACAAAATTCACCTATCGGCCAATTTTTAGGACAACTAACAGGACAGTCACAGCAGCAACAGCAGCCACCAGAGGGTGCACAAATTGCTGCCGATCAACCAGCTACACCCGCGCCCACTCTACCTGGTTTTCTTAATCCACAAAATGCTATAACACAAGTACAGAATGCTGCGCAAAGTGTCGCCAATGCCACTGCACAAGCTTTTCAGGGGGTACAGCAATTCGCCTCTAGTTTGGGTAACCAATTTCAGAGTACATTTTCCAACTTAGGTGGCCAATCAGCAAACACTGCCGACTCAACCACACCACGTCCTCCGGGTCCCATACAATCACTTATTAGTAATTTCGTAGGCGGTAACCCAACACCTGCCGGCGCTGCTACAGCCGCTGGTGCGACACAATCGCCGGCACAGCAACAAGGCCCTCTACAAGGCTTTATAAGTTTCTTCCAAGGTGGTAATCGTCCGCAATCAGCAGCTGCAGCTCCTGCTTCGACAAATGCACCATCTACGCAATTGGACAATAAAGTTGAGGAACTGCACAAGGATGAACAAACAAATGAGTTAACTGATGCAGCGCATGAGCCGGAAGAAGCTGACCAGGCTGATAATGAGGTGCGTAATAGCGCTGAAGTCGCTGCTGGCGACTCGTTGGAAGATAACTCGTCTGGTCAGTTTATAATTGTTAATGATGATGTCAGTCAGCAGGATCAGCAGCAAGAGGAGGTGAAGAGTGCCGTTTCCGCTTAGGTTAGTTAGCGTATGCGCTTTACTAGCAAGAACTAATAGTTGTTAAGATTGAAATCATTGAATTGCCATTTTTGTTCAAGAATTAGTGTGCAAGCGCTAACAAATGAATCAGTTGAGTCTAAAATAGACTGACTAAAGAAGCGCCATTTAAAATTCTCATATATTTTTTTTTTTTTAAAGAAATTTTAATTTTTTTATTTAATTTATTTATATGATTAGCATTATTATATGTTCATTAAGCTCTATTTATTTCACTCATAACTGTAATATTAATTAAATTAATAAAATATAATAAAAAAATTTATGAAAGCCGATTGGTCTCAAGAACTTCTCAGTTTCAATGCACAATCAGTTTGACCCATCTACAGCCTTTAAATACTTCAAATTTCAGATTAATCCTATGGAACGGCCGTCGGGGCGTGGTTACGCCAAACCACACCGCAGCTCCGGGGTTAAAATCCCGGGCAAAACAACATCAAAATTTAAAAAGTTTAATTAATTAGAAAAAAAATGGGCCAACGCTTTGGAATCGCTTCAAGTATTTATTAATTTAGTGCAGCGAAGAAGGTAATCTTGTACCGTTTGGCGAACAAAAACATCCTTTTTTGTGCTTACTGCGGCCCAGTAGATTCAATCACCAGGATCTCTCATTTGACCCAAACTCCAAAGTAAGGTAGGCGAGTCTTTTTTTTTTTCGTTTGTCGGCACTACAGTGTCAATGAGATAATATGTTCGACCTTGAGCTCGGTTGTGAACCAACATAATCATAGTTGTCTTCTATTATGACTTCAGGCTAAATAACATGTAATCCGTAACATAGTTCATGGTGGTAGGAAGCATAATTTGATATCAAGGAATCTCAGTTTTTCCTGAGAGACAGTTTTCTTGTTGGTAAGTAAATATTTTCAAAAAAGTAAGCTAAAACAACAATTCAACCCGTTTGCACAATTCCAAGATGAGTTGTTATACTGCGCTTACTAACAATAGTACTAACTTAATTTTTCGGAAAATATAGACATCAACACAATCAGTGATTTCAGTTTATATCAAGCATTTATTGACCTTCCAGTTCGGTCATTCTTCGTATAGCGAGCGCAACTGTGGTTGTCCTGAATGTAGAGAGCCTGCTTAGCTGAGTGGGGATATACGTTCCCAGAAGTATTAAACAACAGCAGATCAAGGGAGTCCCAAAATTCCTTTTAGCAGGCATGTCCACCTTGCAAGCAGCCATTAGAATCTGAGAATCTGTGGTTCAGTTCTCAGGGATGCCGTTCTCTCATGTAAATTATATTTATTGAAATGTGGTTAGTCAACACGCGAGCGTGGAGGGAGAGAGTAGGTGACATTTTTAGAGCAGATTGATGAGTAAGGAGTTGGATAGCATCCCATGCACCAAATTATTAGCAGCGACAATCACCTAGGGAACGTCGCAGTGATTCGAAAGCCTTACTTTGCGGGTAACGCCGAGGTCCTTGCAGAACAATCCCCTACAAAATATCTTTTTAGCTAGGAACAATCCACTTTATAAAATGTTTTTAGCC
The DNA here is from genome assembly GCF_040869045.1 of Eurosta solidaginis. Taxonomy (NCBI): domain Eukaryota; kingdom Metazoa; phylum Arthropoda; class Insecta; order Diptera; family Tephritidae; genus Eurosta; species Eurosta solidaginis. The sequence goes on along the minus strand of NC_090323.1, from coordinate 199,768,668 downwards.
CAGGGTTTTATCCAATTTGGCAATTTAATGAAACCAGAATTTCGAAAAGTAGCGCTGCAAGCGAAAGATTGGAATGAAAAATATAGCTAAAAATAATAAAATTGGGAAAGAGAAGGATTTTACTAGGTTACTTGAGAAAATAGTGTTTACCTTTTACCAATTCGGAAAAGCAGGATGGTCATAATGTCAATATCGTTGACATTGTAACAATTTGCAGTTTTACGTATTTGACGTTGTGACCATTTCTTATGGTCATAACTTAAATTGACATTGTTAGCTATTTTAAGAGGTAATGAGGTCAATTGACATTATATTTGTTGACCTTATGCCATCCCGCCGAATATGTGACCATTGTAAATGACAATGTCCCACCGTCCTGCGTTTTGTTTGGGCTGATAGTTCGCTGGATTCAGGCCACCTAATACCCCTATACAAAACAGAGTTTTCAGAATGTTTCCTTCTCCAGTTTTTGTGAGGTCTTCAACATGATCCTTCACTTCGCAGACAGTACCCTAAGCCCTTCCATCATTCGCCGTTCTTGCTCACTCCGTTGTGGCTAAGTTGCCTGCTAATGAATTCTACCAAAGTCGAGTCGGTAAATTTCGATAGCAATTGAAGGATTCCTCAATATCATAAAAAGAACCCTACATTTTCAATTGGCATTCTTTCGATTCTTACATCGACAAATGTGGGGTTTCCAGTGCTTTTAACATAAAAGAGTCAGAGGGAGAGTTGGAAGCTCATTCCACCTACCTTGTTTTGAACTTTTTCGTATTCCCAGTGTTAGGGACATAGAAAAATCTGACGTAAACAGGGGCCTTGGAAGCTACATACATACCCAAATATATCTGAAGATTAACAGAAGACATGCCGCACGGCCCAAGAGATTTTTATAGATTAAAAGAATTAATAGCCCTGTCTATACCTGGTAGTTTTCAAGGAAGACCATATTTTAAGGAACCTTTGTCTCTACATGCCCCACATACGGTGCCATCAACTCCACCCATGCCACTATAGACCGGAGCTAGGCCTATTTTCCATCTCGGAGAAATTTCATTGCCTTTCTCCTTCCAATTTTCTTCGAATTTTAGGCTCCACAATCAGCAAAGCTGGTATTGACACGTTTTCAGTAGGATACCCAGTTCTATCATTGTTGTTGTGGCCCCCAATTGGTTCAAACTCTACGCACGTAAATAGGGCCTTGGGGGTTACATACATACTCGAAGATATGCCACACCGCCCAAGAGGCTTTTAAGGATTAAAATAATTAATAGCCATATCTATACCTGGTAGTCTTTGTCTCTACCTACACCCATACGGTGCCATCAACTCCACCTATGCCACTTTACAACGGAACTGGGTTGTTTATCGTCTCGGTGAAATTTTCTACTTGGAGTCATTGCCTTTATCCTGCCCATTTTCTTCGAATTTGAAGCTCCACAATCAGCAATTTTGGTAGTGACACGTTTTCAGTAGGAGACACAGTTCTATCATTGTAGTTGCCCAATTGGCCTCCCAATTGGTTCAAACGCAACCCACATTGACTACCGGTGGGCGATTCCGTCCTACGTCCTTGTTTAAAACAGTTCTCTGCGTCTGAAAATGCATCCCTGTTATTGCTGTCCCTGTTCTTCTAGTTGTCCGTAAAATTATTTTATTTCTATGGCCTATGTCATTTCAGTTGACTTTCATCTTTACTGTTGACGTTCAATATCAGAAGTTTTTTTCCAAAATCCAGCTTATAACTGACCTCTAGGCACTGATAGACAGTTCCACACCTCTTCCGTGGACGCTGGTCATTCACTAACTGCCGTTGCATTTGTCATAAATGAAAAGTGCCTTCCAACAATTAGCTCTTCGATGGATCGCGCGGAAATACGTACACGGACATCTAATGTCGGGTTGAGCGTCAACCCGGAGAAGACGGCTATGGCCTTGTTTACTGGCAGGTATTAGGTCTAAAATCAGAGGTGTGATCCTGCAGGAGAAACCTTCTACCAAATATTTATGAATAATTCCATAAAGTAAGTTGTCGTAGAAGCTTAACATGCAGAAGATAGTGATGAAAGCCTCGTACATGGTGTCCATCGCCATCTCTCTGTCATTGGATATTTACAGCGATTGCAAAGCCATTCCTAGTCCTGGAGTCGTCCTTCGTTTGATGGACGGCTAATAAAAAAAAAGTACCTCAAATAAAATAATTAAAACAAAAAATTTAAGTTAAACGATTTTATTGAAAACAATACTTACATGAAGTAATAATAATACTAAATATAATAATAATACTAAATATCTTTGCGCCACCTAGCAGAGATTTTTTATAGGTAGCTTTTTATTCATGTATATATTATGTGTTCCAAATATAAGCCAAATCGGACCACAAATAAGATTTTTTAAATATATCGATGCTTGCGCCACCTAGCGGCGATTTTTTTCATAGATCTCTTTCTATTCTTGTATATATTATGTATTCCAAATATGAAAAACATCGGACCACAAATACGATTTTTTGAAATATTTCGATCCATGCGTCATCGGGTTCTGAACTATATTCCAAGATTCAAGTTTGTAGCTTATCGGGAAGTTACTTAAATTTCAATTACAAAATTCGTGCCAGCCAGCCAGCCTGTCAAGTCAAGCTAAATAAAACCGTTTAAAAATTACCCCCCATGTAGTAGAGGTTTACGCCGATCACTATATCGGCGGCGGCGGCGTAGGCTTTATTATATACCGGCGGCGGCGGCGTGGGCGGCGCGCTGGCGTACGCCGTTCTTCTTACTTTAAAAAGCTTAATTTTTCTATTTAAAAAAATAGTATTTCGGAAAATTTTTATTTGTATGTATTTAAGGAAATCAAAGTTTTGGCCATTTCGGAAAGATCCTGCGTTTTTGCTACAAAAACTCGAAGATCGTTCAAAAATTCTCAGGAGTAGCTCTTTGCGGATGGATTGTCCCTCGTTCACTTACTCCAGGGAGCCTTCGAACCTAACCCCGGTCTTTGAAATTGGTATTGCTGCGTCTGCTGAAAAGAAATAGAGATACATAAAATGGTCACACTTTTGTTTGTATATCTCGTGCAAAGCGTAGTTTCACCTGGGGTTAACTCCTAATAATCGCCGCGAGCACAATTTCTTTAAATCATTTGTGGCTCCTTGGGCGGTCATGCACAAAGGCAACTTAAGGTTGCTACTCATGGTCTATTTATACTCATGACTCTCGTGGTACAGGGCGCATCCAGTTTTTTCGAGCTACAATTCCCGATGATTAGGAGCTACAATTCCCGATGTGCGACAAGTAGCAATCCCGACCACCAGTCGCTACCACACCTCCCGGCCCTCACACCATATGCCAGCACAGAAGCTATAGGACTGCGACTTCGAACTCATATGTACCTTCGTCGACGTCACTTTCCTAGAAGCTCTAGGTGTAGTTCACCAGAGAAATACCTTGAAACGTTAGGGAGTAACTATTCGGCCAAGGATGCCGCCCTCGAAATCATAAGCAGTCTAAGTCGATATCATTGCGTTACTCATGGGAGAAAATCGTAAAATCCTCGGCGCATCTACATAATTAAAATTTTAAAAGGACCCTGGATACAAATTTTAAAATGTAGACCAAAGTTTGCAGACGTTTGTGTTCACAAAATTGATTTCAATAGTCTTCATTAAATCAAAACGATATTTTAGGATGGATGACCGCGTTGCTTCAGTTTTCAGACTAGTTCCACTGTCCACTACGTTAGGGTAGTAGCACACACGGTCATTAGTTCGACTGTCTTGGGAAAGCTTTTGCTTCACCACTTTGAGTGTTCTTGCGAAGGACAAATCCTCACCTGGTAAATATATGTGCCTACGTATTCACATTTGTAAAAGGAGCCGTAACGCGTAGGTTATATTTAAACTTATTTGGTAGCCTATAAACAATGTGATTCACTCCAAGGGACTAGTTTTGCATGAGGGCCGCCAACTTTAGGAAATGTCAAACCGGGAGACTTGGGTGTTGAAGGATGAAGTGTTAAAATTAAAATTAAGATTTCAGACGTTATTGTATAGTTTCGCAAATAAACATCAGATGTTTGAATGTAAGCCCAAGTGATTTTTCAAACCCTTCTCATACGCACATATACCCTCAACTTAAGTATGAGGTAAGAATCATTTCAAAGGAGTGTTTATGCTCCTAGAACCTACTAAAGGATTTTGCATCACTGATTTCGCTTATTCCTTCAGCCAATCGCAATGTAAATTTTTTTAAAAAATCGGCACCTTTTTGGATAATTTGCTTTTTTTTAACAACTTGAGGACAATTTGAAAACATGTTCGCCTTGGGTCATTTTATTTGAATTCATTGTTCGTTATCAATTTTTTGACAACAAAAAAAAAAAAAAAGCAAAGTGAGCATATAAATTTATTTATTATAAAACTTTTCTTTTAGTGTTTTGTTTTAATGGTAATTCTTTACGACAGCATGACACTGCTAATACGCGTCCAAAAATATCGAGAGATTTTAACTCGTTCAAAATATATTAACGAAAAACTGAAAAAATATCCGCGGGTACCTCCGAAACCGGTGGTGGTATCCATAGTATTTTTCCGCAGAACACCTTTCTGCATTGGCGGCCTTCGGACGCGCTTATAAAAAATTACCATGGGTGGGTTCAACACCGGTTTGGAGACCAAAACTATATCCGCACAAAACACTTATGTTCACAATTTTTTTTTTTGTGGGTACAACAACCATATGAAAATCGTCAATTTCGACTGCAAATATCTCCGAACAAAAATAAAGTTTTTCTTTTCCGCCTTCGGATTATTGTTCTCGAGATTAATACGCGTCTTTTGACAGCTCTCTCGATATTTTTTGACGCGTATTAGCAGTGTCATGCTGTCGTAAAGAATTACCGTTTTAATAACTTGGTGAATTGGGTGATGCAAAGTCCGTGTTAAGCTGACAGCGAAAGCGCCTGTGTTTTTTTTAATAACTTATGAACATTTAGAAAGAGTTAAATTTCGCAGTTAGTTTCTTATAACTGGCAGTGATGCGCATCCGTTGATACCACTTTCGACTATATCCGACCAATTTTCGACATGAACAACAAATGGCCTAAACAGTCTTAGATGAGTAGAAAATGTAGTACCGCGCCGGACGCCGGACGCCGCCGCGCCGATATTTTAGCCATTCGGCGGCGGCGTGCAAAAAACGAATAAAATCGGCGGCGGCGGCGGCGTTTATCGGCGGCCTATATCTCTAGTATGTAGGCTATCAATTCTTAGCACAAGCGCAGAACTGAAAACAACCCTGATAATCTCAAAATTGTAAATTAACTCAAAAAGTGAGAGATGAAATACTTTTATCTTCATATTTTTATTTTATATTATTTTTATTAAATGTTTAGCTATAATTAATTTCATATCATATTTAGTCCGATCACTTATTAGTTAAGGTGATTTAGAGCAGGTAGAGTTCAGATTTGCAATAGAAACATACAAACAAAAAAATTTTATTCTAAACTATATATATAGCTTAACGGTAAAAAAATTACATATATAAAATGCAAAATTATTATATCTTTGGAATATTTCACTACATATATTTTTTACATTGCTAATTATTTTTTTTTTTTTTTTTTTTTGTGGTACAGTTATCGTATGCACTGTATACTGGGCGTATAAATGATTATGACAACGATTTACGCATGTTTATGTGTAATGTAATGTGTGATCGTGACGCACATAATTAAATGAATTAATATGCCGTACATATGCTCACAAGTTTATACGATTTGTGAAAAATAAACCTCAATCTAGGGTGCACTTAACAGGCTACATACCAGGGCGGCATCGTGCGGCCTTAATGTCAACCCTAGCAAGACAAAACTGATAATTTTCAGCAATAGAATCAAAATGCCTCTCGCTCGCAACTAGGGTTAAGTATCTTGGAATCGAAAAACGACAACAAGCCAAGCTGGAAATTTAATATTGAAAGAAGAATGGTATATGAGAATGGTTAGCAGAGACTGTGACCTAAGACCAAAAAATGCAGTGTGGCTTCACTGAACAACCAGTACAACATTAAAAAAACTAAACACAGTAAAACGGTTAGACTGTGCAGGGTTAAAAGGAGCACTTTAAATGTGAACTTTCACCAGCTGCCACCGAAATTCCATATACTCATTACAGATACTACCTCTGCTGTCAGACTCAGTGAGTCTAGATGCTGAAGCGAGAAGCAGTATGACCGCAGCGGAATGAAAAAAAAGGTTACCCGAAGTAGATTCGACAACAGATTGTCTTTCATTGCCTACATTAAACTTTAAAAAGCACTGTGAGAATACTCTCGAGAACGGATTAGTCAGCCGACACGGTGTATGAGGTGTAGATGCGGGGGTCATTTTCGGGGACGGGTGCAAAATGCACTGCAGTGTTGGTGCAGGGGTCTTCTCCTAACAGCAAGAAAAAGCACTCTCAATCCGTATTAGTAGTATCCGTAGTATCTTCGAAGGAATAGCAATAGGGAAGGCATGTTGCTACTCGTTGAAGAACTCTGTAAACAGTGGAAAGGTATGTGTATTCTTATATTAAGGCCATTTAAAAGCGGGTGATCTGGCAAAGTCTTGTGCATCGTTAGACAGCACTGATGCAGTCACCGTGCATGGAACGCTCACATCAATGAAAAGTGATAATCGTACCTATTTCAAGAAAACTCTGACTCACAATTGTTACTCTACAGACTCATATGGGATCACCAAAAGAATTCGGTCGGACTAGAAACAAAGACAAAAAACAGAGACTTGACCAAAATGGTTAAGAAATAAATTGTTTGGATGATACTGGCCATTAGGCCCACACGCAGAAATAATGGGAAACCACTTCAACGACATTTGCAGGAGGTGCAACCAAGAAAGGTGGAAGTAAACGATCACCCATTTCCTCTTAGAATGTCCAGCTCTGGCAAATATTAGGTAAGGAACTTTGGGCGGGTTCGTGCTGTCCGATCTAGGAGAAGATAAAATGCTCCATAAATGACATCAAAAGGTTTATCGAACGAACAAAATGGTTCTAGCTAAAAACAAGCTCATTGTACATCAGGTTAATAAACATGACAATTAAGTGGTTCGAGAGGGACGTGCATCAAAATGGCGCCTAGAACGCTACTTATATTGACCTTATATCCAGCTGTTATGGTCCTAACGCAACTGACCTTGTGCACGTTGACATTATGTCACCTCGCAACATTTTCTACCTCGGGCTGCCAGGCTTCAGTGATTTACAAACAATCCGGTAAATAAATTTTACTGTACATAAACAAGCGGTATGTTCAATATTATAACCAGTCATAAAAAGCGGATTCTAATTCATAGGAAGAAAAATGGAGCGCTTCCTACTACCGCCAGGTCTACGTACTGAGAATGCTTGAATCTTTTTCCCGATCAAGTGCTATCATTTAAATGCAACGCCATCTAAATTGTTGCGTATGAGTAAGCAATTTTAGGGCTCTCAGCCCGAGGGCTAGCCTTACATCATAGAAGTGGCGGAGATAATCGTTTCTATGAAGTGGTTCAACATCCGCGATTCCTGCTTATACATATTTTTCTCGAGAATATTGAACATACTAGAGCAAGTGCTATATGGCGCAGATGATAACCTGGCGAAGCCGGCCAAAATACGTCAATTCCTACATATAATGCCAAATATTAAGTGAGTAGACATTACAGGCATCGCTGCTCGGGCGCCAGTCAGACTCATCGATTGTGTTTATTTCTTTGTTCATATTCTGAATATTTGATTTCAGAAAAACTTATGTTTGTTTGTTTGGTTTTGAGTCAAATAACACGAGAAAAGATTTACACCTTTCAAACGATATATATATTAACTAGAAAAACTAACACAACTACGAAAATTTCCCAATTAATACATTTTTCCACTTTCCCGGATTATGCCAACTTTCAAACTGTCTGTATGCACTGTTTTATAGGAATACTATACAAACCCTGACTGGCCTGAACAAACACGCTGTGAGTTCTGCCTTCTTTGGATTGGTTAAAAAAGCAAAAAAAAAAAAAACATGGGTCTTGCAGCAAATGAGGCCAAGATGAATCACTTGCTGTCAACCGAGAAAGAATCGGCGCCTTGGCAGCCATGTCACTGTTGACGGATATGAGTCTTTATGGGAACCAGCATTAACAGCAAAGACAATGCCAGCTTATAAATCAAACGGAGTAAACTCCTGCCAAAAAGTTATACTTTAAACTGAGTAGACAATTGAGATGTAAAGTTCTGTCTCGACGAACAAAAAATCACGCTCTACAAGTCGCTCATTATACCTGTCCTGATGTATGGCTCGGAATCATGGACAGTGTCGAGAGAAGACGAGATGGCGGAGTGTTCGCAAGACAATTTCTCCGGAAAATTTATGGCCCCCTCCGTGATGCCGAAGGCGAATATCAAAGGCTGTATAATGATGAGCTCAACGAACCCTAATCAGATATGGCGATAGTGGAGCGCATAAAAACTCATAGGCTTCGCTGGCCAGGTCATGTTATGCGAATGGATGAAGACGCTCTGACCAAGAAAGTAATTCAGTAGACAACGCAGTTTAAAAACAGATGAAGGAGAAGACCTGCACTGAATTTGAAAGGCAGGGGGAGAGGAACTTGACGTCCCTTGGTGCTCCCAAATGGCATCATTTATCGCGAAACAGGCATCGTTGAGGCGGTTAAGCGCCTATGAATGATGATTATGTTAATTGAGTAACTGCATGGATATTTTCAATTGAAACTTAACGGTTATAAATAAGCTTTAATACGTAAGCTGATTATGTTTATGTATGCTTGTATGAAGGTAGGTTTATATGGGTAGGTATTTTGTTATGTACTTTGAGTAGTGAAGCCGTTTTATGATTTGTTTACGTTACTGTTGTATAGAATGTATATAGATGGTATGTTATATACATATATGAATATGAACAGTTATATTTATAAATTAGATATATCTTCCTTTCATAAATGCTCGTATATGGATGTACATATATATTTGCCGAATGTCGAAAATAGTTTTCAAATTAAATTGGACTTCAACTTTGAAAGCTCAAGTTACTCAAGATAACGGCATACATTTTATAGTAGGTATTCATTATAATCAGCGTTTGGGAGGCATATTTAAGTACATATATATTTATGTTATACATACATATATAAAGACAATATATGTTTATATGACTTTTTCTCAGCTATTATATAAAGGTATGCATAAATGTATATGTTTGTATGTGGTATGCTTTGGTATATGTATTTGGTTATGTGGGTATACTATATATGTATGTATGTCTGTATATGTATATGAAAGAGGTTAAATATATATCCATCTATCAAGTCAAGGTATACAATAGGAAGGATTCAATACGCACATGAGTTTCAGCTAAAGCAAGCAGCTTGTAGATAATTTTAGTTCTTTCTTTGTTTTACATATAACTTTCGCTCACCTTGTGCAGTTGGCTTGGATATATTTCTTTAATTTTATTATAAACTAATTGCAGCTTATTTTATAGGTACATCAGAAAAGAATTATACTATTTAACGTACAAAGAAAGCTAGCTGAGTGGAAGATATTCCCATCTTTGTTTCCGGTGTAATTAAAATGGATTCTCAGGTTGCGAATTGTTCACTTCTGGTGAAACTATGAACTCATTAAGTCTATGTGAAGCTCTCATGAACCGGGCTGTCTTACCTAACCTAACAGTATAGTACAGGTTTTCAGCGTTTTTTATAGATGTCCGGGCTTCGTATATGATCATTTCACAATGTTGTTTAGATTTTTGAAGGGTTGTTTAGTTATATTTTTTGAAGTGTTATCGGTGTCTGCTTGATAACAAACCAATGAGTTCTCGATGACACACCGGTAGTACTTCGAAAAATCAATGGAAAATCGATAACACGACGATAACTCATTGATAATGAGTCTGTAACACTCCGATAACAAATTAATAGCTTATCGATAATAAGTTAATATTTTATCGATCATTTTTGAAAATAACTCCATAAATTGTCGATAACACACCGATATTAAACTGATAACACGTCGATAGCAACTCGATAACGCGTCGATAACGAATTTGTAGCACTTATCGAGAGCAAATTGAAATTTTATCGATATATTTTGGATACAAATCGATAAATATTCCATAAATAACCGATAACACATCAATAAAAACCCGATAAGCTTTCGATAAAATTAACGTTTGTAATTGATAGCAGGTTCACAACACTAAGGCCGATAATACGTAGATAATTTTTCGATAACGAAGTGGTAGCATTTCGATACCAAATCGATAATTTTTCGTGGGAAATCGAATTTTTTCTATAACAAATCAATATATTTTCGGAAACTATTCGATAATGTTTTATAAAAACCGACAGCTAATGTGTAACTTCTGTTATTCGTCGATGCGAATCCGATATCTCGTTGTTGTTGTTTTTGAGCTCTAAAGGCACTCCCCGACGGTTTTGGGAATGGTATCGATGTTGACGATTCTTTGCCAGATATACATAGATCTGGTATGTTCCGGTATCAAGTACCATTAAGATACAAGCTCGAACATCTCGAGAAATATTTTATAAGACAACATTGAGCCTTCTAACCCATACTGCCCCCATCACTTATATGAGGATCTCGAGGTCGCCGTTGATGTGTTCATATTTGTAACAGAAATCGCCTGGCAAAGTTGAGGCTATATATTGAGTTGCAGAAGCTGTGAATTGTGCCCCTTGAATTTTCGTTATCACGTGGAACACGGTTTCGGTTTTGGTTTCTCATCTTTCCTTTGCTCCCTCTATTTTTCACACATTACCTAACACTGTCCTTCTAGACTAAAGCTTATAATTTCTTTTCGAAAGCAAACAAGAATTTCGAGGCACGAGGCAGTATATATGTAAAGCTTGCGATTTTTTCTCAAAATTCTCACATGTGTTCCGATACACGCGAAACATTTTTCGTTTCGAACAAACTCGAGAATTAGAGAATAAACCCTTCTATACTCACTAGGCCGGGTCGATTTTTGGGGAGGCAAAAAAATCGCCCATTGCTCTGTGAAAATCATATTCTAGGGATCAAAATAAGAAACTTTGCCGAAGGAACCATACCTCTAAAATGAATTCTGATGTCCCCCCTTTGGGTCGTAGGGGCAAATTTTCCAAAATCCCACTTTGAAATGCCTATGTTTTTTCTTTTTGGAGTTTATTTTTCTCTTTAGAAATTTATTTAGTCAGAACATATGTAAATGAAAAAATGAATTTAACTTAGTAATAGAAAAGAAATTAAAAAAAATTATTAGAAATTAGCGTTTTTACAACCCCCTTTTAAAAACATGGCATCACTGTGATGCATTTGCATGCCGTAAACATAGTTGTGTGGGTTTTTTATTCAACCGTTTTAAAAAATGAAGGTATCACTGTGACACAATTGCAGATCGTAAAATTGCTTGTGTTGTTTTTTTTAAGCCACCACAAGACACAGCAGGTAGAATTGAAATTGCTCCTACCCAAAAGTTCGACCCAAAGGGGGGGACATCAGAATTCGTTTTATAGGTATGGTTCCTTCGGCAAAGTTTCTTATTTTAATACCTGGAATACGATTTTCACAGGGCAATGAGCGATTTTTAAATCAAACCGCCCTAATACTCACCCATACAGCACACCATCGCCACACATTACTCCTGCATTTATCCCTCACTTACATAAGTTATATTCTGGACTTCCACATATCGTGAGCAAAAATGCTTACACTTCAAAAATAAACTAAATTGTTCATCACCACTTAGCCTTGAAAATCTTATAAATGGGTTTCTGGAAAAAAAAAACTAGACTCACTAAAGAAGTCTCAGACAACTTAAAACCCGTAAAATATTAAAGAAAAAAATTTTATTTGACTTCGTCAGACAACTTAAAACCCGTAAAATATTAAAGAAAAAAATGTTTATTTGACTTCAATTTTATCGGCCGTATAGTACAAACTCAATACAGAAAAGTTAAAATTTTGCCTTAATAATAAACGCATTGCATTTTGGTTGACTGGGTGGACTGAATTCCAAGATAGGCATGTATGGCTAGGGTGTTCCTCTAACATTTTATAAGTTGCAGTGTTTTCAAACCGAAAGCCAAAAGATGACAAAGCCTTCCATTCAGCCATCGATATATGTACTTAAGCCTAGATATGCACGCACTTCCGTACATATACATATATCTATCAAGATTAAGCGTGATTACAGTTTATCTAGGTATAAACTAATTTCGTAAGAAGAGATAATAATTAATTGAGCATTTCATTTATGTTCACCTGTTTTGTCTTCAAGTTTTGATAGAAGTCTTGTAGCATTACATCAATATGTTTGTAAGTATTTTAGAACTATTAACGCACACACATACAATTATATGCAAATTAAGTGTATGGATAATATTTAGTTATTATAGTAATATCGGTCTTACACTAAAGCACTTAGCATACTATTTTTGTTGTTTTCATATATTGTACATTTGAATTTAAATTCTTTTAATACCAAAAAGCTTTATCGAATTACATACATATATATGTGGTATTATTACAAATATAAATATATCTGGTTTTTTCCTCTAAATTTTAGCACCTTACTAACATTTGTATGTATGTATGTATACGTGTACATCAAGCTTTTAAGAAAATTAAATGAGCGCCATAACCAACTTATTGCTAGGTACCTCCAGAATGATAGGGCCCAGGTGGATAAGGACTACTTTCAAATCAAACAGAGAAGACGTAGGAAAAGGTCTTTGGCCCAACAGTAGGCAACTTCGTTTTTGGCAATCGATAGCTCAAAGCTCTAACTTAAAAAAATACACTAAGTTATCTGGCTCTCTTCTGATCAAGGACCATACAATGTCCAGGATGTTTGCATTCTACAATGTTGCAGCTATGTACGCGCCTTTGAATGACACAAGAAAAGTTCGCTATCGACAAGTTGTTCATGAACCAGAAAGTCGATGGTTTCGACATTGGCCCCTCACATCTTATCACCGTGAGCGGTAATCGGCTTCAAGGTATAACCTAGCAGAGAAAGCACATTTATCGCGACTACAAGAGCTCTAACGAGTCCACAAAAAAAAAAAAATAATAAGTACGATGTAGAATAAAACATCATCTGTGCTGCCTTCGTGGCTGCCGCAAACATACTACTGTGTATTTTCGCGTTGTAGGTATTCGTCTTAGTATATAGTTCGTGAATGGTGTGGAATATGATGACCATTGACCTGAACAGTCGCGCCGTAACTTCCGCTTACCCCAAACTGAAAAAAGAAGCGGATTAGATGGGATTGATAATGAATGAGTACAAAATGAAGGATCCGCTGTCATCAAGCAAAGCGTCAGCTCATTTGCGCCTTGGAAAACAACGCCACTGTTGGCAGCCATAGTTTCGAAATAGTAAAATACTTCGTTTATTTGGAAATCCAGCGAAGAGTCGCTCTTGCCAATAAATGGTACTTTGGACTAGGTTGGCAATTGAAAAGAAAAAAACTCTCTCAACAAACGAAAATCGTGCTCTACAACTCATTTATCACACCCGTCCGGCTATATGGTGCAGATGCATGGACCATGCAACATCAGTTGAAGCGGCTCTGGAAGTGTTCGAGAGACCAGTTCTTCGAAAGGTTTACGGACATGTACGCGTTGGCAGCGGCTCGGTCATGTTATGCGAATCAAAGATGATGCTGCGCCAAAGAAAGTATTTTTTTATCGGAACCCGCCTATGGAAGCAGAGAAAGTGGGTGCCGGTTCCGATAAATGTCTAATCGGACACCTAAATATACGCGCTCACCAAATTTTATCAAGATATCTCAAAAATTGAGAGACAAGTGCATTCAAACAGACATGTCCGTCTGTCTATATCAACTCAGCTCTTCATCCTGATCATTTCGGTACACTTATTGGTGGGTCTATCTCTTCTCTCTTAAATAATTGCAATTTTGAGATTCGTGACAAACTTAATATACCGTTCATTTTCATGAAGGGTATAAAAATTTTAAAAACCAATTGCGTATACAAAACTGGCATACTGAGAAAAACTTCAAAAAACGCTTGATAAAAAGTAATATTTGCCGAATTTTTGGAAAGTTTTTTTGGGATTGTATATGGGGTATTCCATCACATTTCGACCAATTTTGAACCCGACCCCTTTAGAATTGGCTTTCTTCTTTTTCTAGCTTACGAAAAACGTTTTTCAGAATTGTTTCAAGTTTTTTCATCCAACTCAAAAAAAGTTATGAATTTTTAAAAAAACACAGTTTTTGTTTTCAAAATGCTATAAATTTTTCAAAAATTGACCGTTTGTGATCTTTTTTTTTTAAAATTTGTTTTTAAATGTACTTTTCGGAAAAAATACAAACAAAAATTTTAGTTTTTTTTTTTTTTTTTTTTGTAATTTTTCAGTTTTTCGAGATTTTTCGAATTTCGCCATTTTTTTTTTTTCTCATAAAAAACTTCAATCAATTCTGCAATCATCCCCATTAATCCCGGAGTGGGACGATTTTTTTTTTTTTTTTTATTTAATTGAAAAAAAAAACTTTAAAATTTTTTTTGTATTTTTTCCGAAAAGTACATTTAAAAACAAATTAAAAAAAAAAGATCCCAAACGGTCAATTTTTGAAAAAGTTATAGCATTTTGAAAACAAAAACGGTGTTTTTTTTTTAAATTCAAAACTTTTTTTGAGTTGGATGAAAAAAATCTGAAAAACGTCTTTCGTAAGCTAGAAAAAGAGGAAAAACTTTCAGCCAATTCTAAAGGGGTCGGGTTCAAAATTGGTCGAAATGGAATGGAATACCCCATATGCAAAGTTGGAGCTTTACGGCAGTTGTAAGACAAATTTAAATTAAGCTTCTTCCTCATACGCGTTTTGATGCATCCGCATCTTCTTCAAGAAGTTCTTGAGATTTATTTGCAAAATTTTTAATTATATATGTAATTCGTAGTTATTTTTTCTTAAAATCTCGAAGATAATAATGGAAGAATATAATTGATGAAATTTGAGAAAGCTTTCCGCTGCCAATTTTATTTTCGCAGCTGTTTGTATAAATACTTATATACACATACATACATACATAGTTATGTTTGTAAAGGTGTTTAAATTCAAATTATTTTTTTTATGTATAGGAAATATTTGTTTTCTTTGGACGATTTAGCTGTACTTTATTGAATCGGTAACTACCTATGTATCTATGTATGCTAGTGTTTCATGACAGGGCTGCACACCAAGTGGAAGGGTGTTCTGGCATACGAAATTTCAACTCAATTCTGGAACACCCAAACATACATACATACCACATAGTGCGCAGCTCCAGCGTTGCATATACATATATACATATAAGCTTAATGTATACAGTTATATTTAATTATCATAAAAATATGTATAAGTAAATTAAATTTATACTTGCTATGTATTTATGTATGAGTGTACGCAGTAAATGGCATTTAATATTTTTCTTTTATTTATTTATTTTTTTTTCTTTTATATCAGCGCTCGCTAACGCTGAAGGAAGGGCAGGGTATGTGAGGCAGGATTCGATAATTAACGGAAGCTATACACAGTACCGACTACATTACTACCATTTTCCGTCGACTTATCAAAGATTAGCTGAATAATTTTTACATATTAGGGAGATAAAAAAAATTAGTCGCTTACTCACATATCGATTCGTCCGGGAATTCATAGACAAATTGAGAAATCAACTAAATGTTAGGAAGCTGCAGATACTGTGAATATCGAGTGCAAAAATAGTCATATTTTAATTGATTCCCAAAGCTGTGTTCGAAGCATCTGCAATTCAATCAGTCATGTCGACTTCCTGGCTATTGAATTATGTTGCGGGCGGACGTCTATACTCTAGAGAGGAGACAGCAGGACTGCTGCAAGACAGCACAGCATCGATACAACTGAACCGGAAGCAGATGGCTCTAGGGCTTTCGCTGAACACCTGTAGTCTGCTCATGCATAAATGGGCCTCGAGTCAGCATACGAAAGGTCGGGTGAACGCCACCTCTTGCAGGGTAGATTTTTCTGGCCAGTAGTTGATGGTAGGAGGTCTGCCAAAATGATTGGGCATACAAAGGCTCGTCTATCAATTTTCATTGGGGTTTTGACAGGACACTGTTCAATGGGAGTTCATGCGATACGTTTCAATATACTGCAAACCACATACTGCTGCAGCTGTAGCTGTTTGTAGGATGATGAGGTGTAATCATTGAGTCATTTTATGCTTTACTGTCCAGTCTTTGCCAGAACTAGGCGAAAATATTTCGGTCTCGACTCACTTGGATTTCCGGGGGATTTGTCCAAGGTGGAGATCGGTTTCAATCGAAACTATATCGTTGTTACGCATAGACTCTCTAAGTAGCTGTAGCTAACGTCACCGTTATTTTATGTGGTATCACAACAGGCCTTCATGCTGTAGATGGGAGCCTCCCCTACCAGGACAGCTACTACTTAACCTTAACGTGTCGAACCTCCCTGAAATCTATTGTATCCAGCAATATTGAAGAACATGAATTTGCTCATAAAATGCCCAGAAAGGTTTCCAAGCGATTGTGGAGCATAACCCATTCTTGGGGTTTAAGCACGACTTGGCTGGCCTAACTCGATGCTCAGCCCCATCTATCCGCGGTGAAACGTGGTAGGGCTCTGTCAATCCCAAGTTCCTCACGGAAGCAGGGGGTTGTATTGCCTAGAAAGTTTAACGTGGTCATATAAAATCGTTCCTGCAATGATCAGGCTACTTAATTAATGGTGTTTTAGTTCGGTCGCCATTGTGTGGTAGTAGTGTGCTCTGCTTACCACACCCAAGATCCTGGGGTCATTTCCCCGGTCAAAGCAACATCAACAATTTACAAACACGTTTCTTACGTCAGAAAAAACTTTTCTAAGCGCGGTCACCCCTCAGCAGTGATTTGGCAAGCACTTCGAGTATATTTCTGCCATGAAAAGCTTCTCAGTGAAAGCTCATCTGCTTTGCAGATGACGTTCGCAGTCGGAGTCAAACATATATTCCCCGTCCAGCCAATTTATAGGAAAAACTTAAAAGCAGCACGTAGAAAATAAAAAGAGCAGCTCGACCTTAGATCTCTTCGCGAGATGGGGCACAGGTGCAAATAATTAGAAAAAGTGTACAAGACTTGGAATTTTGTTATCGACTTTTAACACATTTATTCCAAGTAGGCTCAGCAAAAGTGGAAGACCACCACCGGCTGTGCAATTTTACAAGCTATATGGCCAGACTACAATGAAAGGAAGACAAGTAGACTCTACTGAGTAGATCTAGGGCATGCATACGAAAAATTTTAATACTACCCAACGGGTTAGGAAGCTTAGAATATACTCGCGGTATGTATGCCTATCGTAAGAGGCGACTAAACTACCACAACCCTTTCAAGGGGTTGCCAGCGCAATATATAGCTTCCCCAGCGCAATTTTCAACCTCACCTACCAGTGGCGAATCCTTTTAATCTAACAGCCAAAGGAGGGCGGCATGACTTAGAAGGTTTCATGTGGTCATACCAATTCGTTCCCGAGATGGTCGGGGTAGTACCTTTATGGTTCTTGTTATCGGAACGTACCGGATTTGCATCCGGCAAAGGGCCATCAACATCGATAACACTCCCCAAGACCTTTGGGGAGTGCCCTTATCTCTACAACAATAACAACCACTGCAGAAGTTGCAAAGACGTAACTGCAAAAGATAATGTTGAAAATTGTTCTGTGTAAATACACGGTTCTAGCTAGAACACGCTTACGACCCTCCGGAAGCTGCTTTTGAAAAATAATTGTTATAATATCAGAAATAGGGATTCCAAATATTCTTGATTTTATAAACAACTTGTCCTGCTTGTAGTAAATATCTGATGTTGCACTCAGTTGGTCTAAATGACTTTATGGCATCAAAACGGCTCTTAATTAGGTACTTGGAAGACCTGGTTCGCAGCCATTATTTCGACATAAGCGATTAAGGAAAAAGAAGGAGAAATTTAGAGCTCGGAAATGTTTTTTGTTTTGGACCACCCTAGTATATATTTTGAATAAAGACTTTTTTCTATTAAAAATAAAAAATTACGCGCAAACACGTATAACCTGAAAATGTTGGTACCAATGAGTCTACGTAACATTCTTTTTTAATTATTTGGTAAAAGTTCAGCTAATTAAAACGTCGTTTGAAAAAGAAAAATATTTAACTCTTATCGTCAAATATTTCTTAAGATACTTTTTAATCCAATTGCCCAATGAAAATGCTATCGTATGCCTCTGTACCCTTCCACATTCTTCCTAACCTCGTTCTTTCTAACCTTGTGTATGTATAAATATATTTTGCGTATATATATTTTATATTAATGCATTACTAAGCTTAAGCTGCCACTAAATTAAATTAAATTATATAATTAAATTACTAAATTAATTTTCTTATAAATTCGTTTCAGTCCTTTGAGGCATAGCATTTGCGCCCACCGCTACCGCTAGTACACCATCAGCGCCGCGCGATATTGACGTTTTCATTTTCACCTCACGTTCTGTACGCGCCGCCGGCATTCCTTCATTTTTTACACCCAAGGTTTGCACACGCGCACCCAAACCCGGTCCCACACCAACACCGCTGAACAATTTCAAATGCCGCAATGTTTTCGCTGTACCCAGCCTTGCTCTTTGACTGCTGACGGTCATTTGTGAATTCGCGCTACTTAAATTCGATGACGCCGTCGCACGAAAACCACTGCGTCCACGACAAGATGATGCTGCGCTTGCGCGCATTGACCATTCATTTTGTTTTAGTAGAAATTGTTTGACATTATATTCCATTTGCGCAATATCGACATGTTGTGTGGTAGTGTGGAGTTCAGCGCTAATGGCATGCGTCTTATCCGTTTCACTGGGATAGTATTTATAATTAAGTATATCACAAGTGGGTGGTTCGGGTAAAGTGGGCGTGGTACTACTACATGTACTCGTATTAATATTACTGTTGTTGTAGTTATTTGCTAAAGCCGACAACTCAGCGTTGCAGGTGTTGGTGTTATTGGGATCGGGCGTTGTATACGCAACCGGCAGTCCGGATCGTGTTGTACGCCGAAAGTAAGTCGTATTCGTAGGACATACTTGCATCACATTTGTTTTTGTTATGCATTGCTGCTCATACTGATCGTAGGCTGTGCTATTTTTGTAGCTGTTGCTGTTGTTGTTGTTAGCGTTCGTGTTATTATTCAAACTGGAACTTGTATCAGTTTTTGGAGAGAGTGAGTCTTCTGTTGATTTATTAGCATCATGCAAAGTCGGCTGATGATAGCCATTCGTATGCGGTTGTGGCGTCGTCTTATAACCCGAATCCATAGAAAGTTTCTCAATTGAGACAGAGTCCAGTTGATCGAGCGTCGAGAAGGTCGATTGCTGATCTGTGCCGCCCGTTGAATCACATTGGTTTGTGGAAGAGTTGTGCGCTTCTTGTTGTTGCTGCTGTTGTACGCGCTGCGCTTGCTGTGCTTGTTGTTGTTCTAACTGCTGCGTATTATTTTGCACCCATTCGGCTACACGATTCAGTTGCTGTCGGCGCAATATAATACTCTCTTGAAAATCAATGGCATCACTTATGGAGCTAGTGTACGATTTGGAATTGTGTGACGTTTTTGAGTCAGACTCAATTTGTAACGCATATTGATTGTGGTTGCTAGTCGCAAGTTTCATCTTTTGCGTGTGTTGCATTGAAGGCGCTACATTCTCGCGCGTCTCGCTACGCATTTTATTACTGGTAGTAGAATTTGTAGTTGCGACTGCTGTCGTAGTACCAGTTTGTGTGAGCGCAAGGTCCGGCGTGCTGGTTTGTTGTTTCACGCTCATTTTTTGATTGCTCACAGTCTGCCTGTCGAAATTATTTTCCATACCAATCGTTGCGCTGTCACTCGCCAAATGCATATCTCCGTTTCTGCTCTCTGCAGCTGTGTTGTTGGTTTCCAAGAGATCAATAAGCTCTGCTGCTTGCTCTGTGGGTACTAGATTCACAGTGCTATTCTCATTCTCTTTACTGACTTCGCCGCCTACACAACCGTTCAGCGAATCCGCTTCCCGCGTGCCGTTGTTGTCAACACAATTTTTTAACACTACATTGTCCATCCTTTCATAATTCTGCTCATTTTCAATGCGCTCCTCTTCCAGTCCTGCATTATTTTCCACTGAGTCCATTTGTATGCTAATAAGTCCGTCTATTAACTTTTCCTCCCCACCTAAGTGGCTTCTTTCTGCAATTCCTACAGCGGCTATGTGCGCTGCATTACCGGAATTACTGGCAGGTGATGTTATAATGTCTTTAGTATCATCCAGCTCTTCATCTAGCAGACGTTCACGTCGTTTATAAATTATCGGTGTAACCGCTTCCATGGATTCAATGTTATCAAGTAATATATTGCTTTGTCCATTCTGTTGTATACGCATTGCGCAAAGGCGTGGTCCGCGATGTTTGGGGTTTTCAGCCTGTAATAGATAAGAAGGATGTTAGAAGCTTTTGATAATCCTATTTGTACACTCAAGGGTTTACAGTGTTTTCAGATGTGCATAATTGTATTAAAGATCAACCAATACCCTGCGCTAGAACCAAAATACCTCGAGACGGAAAAGCTCATTTGGGAGGCAGGCCGGGTCTAGTAAACTTGTTTACAGATGGTTTGAAGTTGGAACGTCAGATGTTAACGGTAGAATTAATATTTCTGCCGGGAGCTCTAAGTAATACAATTGATAAAGCTGCTCGATCACTGTTGTGCCTTCGAAACAAAAGTCGACTCATATAATGCTATTACAATTTCGCAATATTTTGGACATATCTCAAGCTGATGTCTTGAGCTTGGATACTTGTGAAATAGGCGTGTTGGCCTGCAGAGAGTTTAGATTTCGGATGGGCCTAAAGTCCAACTCTGAAAACTTAATCTCTTGCAGGATAACGATATTCTTCTGGCCATTGGGGGCTCACAGGCGCTCTAATGAGCTCATGAGACTCACAAAACTTATTTAAAAATGTTGCCTGGGATTAAGCCGGAGCACTGCCCAACTAGAGTCCATGTTATGCATTTATAATTCCCTCCGTATTGCAACTGCCCGGGGGTTTACAACGTGGATTAATTGAGCCACTTCATACTTAGATAAGTCTAGGTTGTAAATTTGTTCCTCTTAAGCTACTTCGGAACAGTACAGAACTCAAGCAGGAGCGAAAGAGCCACCTTTCTTACCTCCAAACTGTCGAAAAACACACAGTAAGAGATAACAATATTTTTGGTAATTTAATCAACAAATTCGCTCCCTGCTACACCTGGGAACCTTGTATTGGAAATGGTTGTCTGCCTTATCAAGTTGGAATCATATGACTCTATGGAATTCGTTTGACGACCAAGACTACTAAATTAACCTCCAAGGATGTACTGTCGTGAAGCATTCATGCTGCTCCCTTTATGGGATGTCCATTCTATTAGAAGGCACTACAACAGTCTCATGAAGTCGGTAAGAGTGATTGAGCCGAGTCTAGCTTCAGTTACTTTGTCCCTGCCACCCCTAAGCCCCACCCCCCTTCTGTTCTCCGCTTATGCTTTGCTCTTCAGTTTTTGTCAGAACCATGCGAAAGATCTTCCATCTTGCCTTCTGGATGTAAACAACTCAAAACAGCACTCGCAACATATGTATACACATCTACGGTGTAATTGGAATGAGTTCAGATAGAACGGACCATTTATCTATTCTTGCCTGTTTTCTTATTTTAGGAAGAATATAGGTTGGCACATATTTGTTGAATATGTTATTGAATTAGGAGGCTTTGGCCTTCACTGTGATGGCTACCTCAACATTTGTGATGATGATGATCTCTTTTTTCTGAATACGCGCCTGTCGTTTTGTTGGCCGATTGCTCCTGCCTGCGAAGAATGCAATACAAGTTCTCGGGAAGTATGTTACAATATTTTTCGCAATCGATAGAAGGTTGTATATGGGACTAAACAGGGATTTCACCATCAACCGTAAATAATACTGCCTTCTACAAGAAACAAATGGATGCCGGTACGCCTTTGGGAAAGTAAACCAAGTATTCGCTCACATACAATTTTTTCATTACTCCCTCGCTCCCTCAACGCAAACTATTTTGTAGCACTGTAAACCCCTCAAATCACAACTTCACATTGAAAATA
The DNA here is from genome assembly GCF_040869045.1 of Eurosta solidaginis. Taxonomy (NCBI): domain Eukaryota; kingdom Metazoa; phylum Arthropoda; class Insecta; order Diptera; family Tephritidae; genus Eurosta; species Eurosta solidaginis. The sequence goes on along the minus strand of NC_090323.1, from coordinate 199,746,454 downwards.
AATATATTATCTTACCTTTATGGTTTTAATCAAATTCCTATTAAATGTTTCGAACATTTTAGCACCTTCACAACTGCTCGTCCTACTCCACAGACTGTTCACGCTGCCAGTAATAGTCGACTTCAGCAAATTCTGCTTTTCATCTGTGACACTACAAACACTCGCTGGTGACTTAGTTTGTTGCTCCAAAGCCGACTCTGTCAATTCCAAACCAGCACTAACTTTCAGTCTATCATAATCCAACAAACTCGAGTGTGAAACACCACTTAATAATGGCTTTGCTTCATCGTCTAACTCATCGTTAACCAACGATTGCTGTGTAACATCATCCACGGGCTTCTTCGTTATACCACCAAATCCACTTGTTGTGGTTGCATTCAATAATTCTAATGCTGTACCGCCACCATCCATAAAACGTCTTTGAAAACCAGCTTTTGCTTGTGCCACAAGCGTACTAGAATTCGTCATATACTTTTCCATGCCATACGAACTCAAATGTGTAGCGGGATATAGTAAAGTAGTGTTCCCAACTTTTCCAGCACCGTTAATACCACCGTTTTGATGTTGTATAGCATTACTGCCAGCGGTACGCTCACACAAACGATGATGTCCCAATATGGGATTAACCATTAAATCATCCTTTTTGGCTGGTGTAAACAATTTATCCATATCATTGAGATCCGATACGGAACTTTTTGTTTCTGAAATCACAGAATCACTTGATTTTACCAATTTCATGAGATATGGACTATTGGTGCGTGATGGTGAATTTAAATTACTATGACAACGTAGGCACAATTGGGTTAATGGCTCATTTAAATTTCCACCAATGCTGCTGAGCTGATATGGAGTTTGTGTGGAAACTGTATAGGATCGTGCTACATCGGCAAGTACCGTCAGATCCTGTTTGGAACATTGACAAGTATTGCAATGTTTAACTTCACTCGCTTTTAGCTCGCCTTCCAGGAACTTGGCCATAATAATGGGTGATATCATATTAGGATCATTTGTTGTTGTTGTTGTATCATTACCATTGAACGATGTTAAATTTGATGTTATGGCATTGTTGCTATTATTAATGTTGTTGTTTGTTATGAGTTCTGTATTTAGTGCAGTGCTTGTTTCGCTGTTGTTGTTTTTGTTGCTACTGGTGTTATTACTATTGTTGTTGTTTATTATTATGCCATTATTGAGTAGTGGTTCTTTAATATCACTGTTGTCGTTATTGCCATTGTTATTGTTGTTACTATTATTGCTGAGATTCATATTGGAGTCGGTTGATGTAAGTTTGCCATCTTAATGGAGTTGGAGGTGAATGGAGGAAAAATTTTATTTATTTGCGTTTGTTTTTATGTGAATTTAAATTTTACTTATATAATGCAGGGTGCGTCAGGTATTTTTTAAATAAAGAAATTTTTTAGATGCAGGAATCTAAGACTTATAGCGTTTTAATTTCTGAAATAAATTGTTGCCTAAGTAAATGGTAAAGCCTTAATAGAGTTACTCCTACCCCAGAAAATTTTCAACATTTATAGTGCCAATTTATGCAGGGTAAAAGTGTAACGCTTTTGCGTTGCGAGCAGGCAACAATTTTCACAAAAGAACGAAATACCCCGTAAAGGCGTTACCTGCTTTTTAGAATAGAACAAAATTAATTAGTAAAAATTAGTAAAAATTGTATACGTTTAACCCTTCATGAAAAATTAACTTTAAGTTAAAGAGAGATAACAACCCGATGCTCTGTTTCCTTGATTGAAGACCCTAAAAGAATGCTTATGAAATATTTTCCAAATATGTTCGAATATTCGCTAAGATTGTCCATATTCTTTCGAAAAATTCGAAACAAAAATTAGCTTTTTTTATTTTTACTTCCTAACTGATATGGCCAAAAGTTTCAAGCAATTAGTTGGTGTAGCGTGTGTTCTCTCTCCCCCTTCAAATGGTCTGAGTCCCCTACCACCATCTACCACATTGAGTAAAAAGATCCCCATACATCATATATACAGAGACTGACTCTGGAATAGTAAGTTTAAATTTCCAGATAGAAGTTCAGGCAGGGTGAAGCGCAAGCGGTTCGTAAACGGACGTGACTCTTTACAGAAAGACACCATAAGTCGGGAGCCCATATTAAGGGCAGAAGAACCTACAGAAATCTAGCTCATGGATTGCACGTGTTACGATTCTTGATATAAGTATTTAAAAAGATTATGTTCACTCGCCAGTTTTATTGCCTACCCTCTGCAATGACTAAATAAATCTGATGTTATTTTTTCTCGCCCGACAGTTGAGAGTTTCGCCTTGCCATCCAAAAAGATGTCTGCTATATAGCAGTACCTGAATTCTTGACCTCTTTGTATACGTCAACTTAAACCTGAATTCGGGAACAACGTAGATATTGAAGTGGTTTCTAATTCTACTCTTCTGTCTTTTCCGACACTCCTAAGACATATAAAGTCCTACGCCCTGAGCAAATGGTTACCCTAGCAATCATTTTCGGTAGAAAAGAGAATCCAATAGTTTGTATAAGCTTATATAGGACAAATGCAGACCGTTTTGCCTTCGCGCAGATCGGTCGCATGTTGTATATTAGACTGGGGTGTTCCCCATACAAAAAAAAAAGTTGCTAATGTCCACCGTAAAGATTATGTTGAGAGGGTTTCGGAAAAATTTTTTAAAATTTTTCTTGATCCTTCGAAATACAGCCGAAAAGGTTTTTTTGTTGTAACTTGGTTATTTGATGTCCGACTTTTATATTTGATATGCCATTATTTTGGCCTTGAGAAGCTTCACATATCCGTTTAATGTCCTTTTAAGCTATGAAGTCGTTTTCACATGATTAGGTCAGCTAACAAAATGTTACCCCCCCCCCCCCCCCCCCTTAATGTATGTTTTTTCCTTACAAAACGAAATTACTTAAAAATTCAAGAAAATGTTGCTTTGAAACCATATTACTAAAATAATAAACAAAGAAGTTATAGCACTTTCAATATTTATTGCAACTGTTATTTTACCTGATTTTATTATACTTAGACCTGAAACTCATAATATTTTTGCAGGAAAAATTGCAGGGTTTGCATTGAAAAGTTAATAAAGATATGCCAAAGATCATGAATAGGGGAAGTCAAAGTAAATAAGTGTGTCAAACCTGTTGTTTCGTATTTATAATAACAACACTATGCGACAAAATCAACTTTTTTTCTGGGTATTGGACAAAATCTACTTTTTTGTATAGATTGAGGCTTAAGTAAACAAAGCACTATCTCCGTTTTTTCGAAATTAGCCTCCAGAAAATAGATATTGGCTTACGAAGTTCGAAATTCTACATTTCGAAATTTTATTTATTTTTTGCTAACGCGTTCAGTAAATTGAAAAAGTAAATATGTGGGCGTGGTCCGCTGTTTTCCCTTGTTTGAAGGGCTGATTTCCTTTTTTTTTTTTTTTTGATAAAATTTAGTATAACAGCTGTTATACGAGGTGAAAAGTCAGAAGTCAGTGTCTGACTTTTCACCTCGTACAACAGATGTTATATTAAAATTCTCCAACAAAGAATTCAACCCTTCAAATAAGGGAAAAGAGGGGACCACGCTCACATTTTTGCTTTTTCAATTTGCTGAACGCGTTAGCAAAAAAATAAAATTTCGAAATGTGGAATTTCGAACTTTAAAAGCCGATATCTAATTTTTGAAGGTTAAGTGCGAAAAACGGAGATAGTACTTTGTTTACTTAAGCCTCAATCTCTACGAAAAAGTGGGTTTTGTCCAATACCCAGAAAAAACATGATTTTGTCGCATAGTGTTGTTATTATAAATACGAAACAACAGGTTTGACACACTTATTTACTTTGACTTCCCCTATTCATAATCTTTGGCATATCTTTATTAACTTTTCAATGCAATGAAGCTTCTCAAGGCCAAAATAATGGCTTATCAATTATAACAAGTAAGGAAGGTTAAGTTCGGGTGTAACCGAACATAACATACTCAGTTGAGAGCTATGGTGATAACATAAGGGAAAATAACCATGTAGGAAAATGAACCGAGGGAATCCCTGGAATGTGTTTGTATGACACGGGTATCAAATGGAAGGTATTAAAGAGTATTTTATGAGGGAGTGGGTCATAGTTCTAAAGGTGGACGCCATTTAGGGATATAGCCATATAGGTGGATCAGGGCTGACTCTAGAATTTGTGTGTACGATATGGGTATCAAATGGAAGATGTTAATGAGAATTTTAATAGGAGTGGGCTTAGTTGTATAGGTGGACGCTTTATCGAGATATCGCCATAAAGGTGGACCAGGGGTGACTCTAGAATGCGTTTGTACAATATGGGTATCAAATTAAAGGTGTTAATGAGTATTTTAAAAGGGCGTGGGGCTTAATTCTATAGGTGGACGCCTTATCGAGATATCGCCATAAAGGTGGACCAGGGGTGACTCTAGAATGTGTTTGTACAATATGGGTATTAAATTAAAGGTATTAATGCGGGTTTTAAAAGGGAGTATTGGTAGTTGTATATGTGAAGGCGTTTTCCAGATATCGACCAAAATCTGGAGCAGGTTGACCCAGAACATCACCTGTTGGAACAGTATTCCTGCCAAGATTTCAAGGGTTTTTTATTTCGCCCTGCAGAACTTTTTCATTTTCTTCTATTTAATATGGCAGGTGTCACACCCATTTTACAAAGTTTTTTTCTAAAGTTATATTTTGCGTCAATAGACCAATACCAATTACCATGTTTCATCCCTTTTTTCGTATTTGGTATATAATTATGGCATTTTATCATTTTTCGTAATTTTCGATATCGAAGAAGTGGGCATGGTCATAGTCGGATTTCGGCCATTTTTTACACCAATACAAAGTGGGTTAAGATAAGTACGTGAACTGAGTTTAGTAAAGATATATCGATTTTTGCTCAAGTTATCGTGTTAACGGCCGAGCGGAAGGACAGGCGGTCGACTGTGTATTAAATCAGGGCGTGGCTTCAACCGATTTCGCCCTTTTTCACAGAAATAAGTTACCGTCCTAGAATCTAAGCCCCTACCAAATTTCACAATGATTGGTAAATTTTTGTTCGACTTATGGCATTAAAAGTATCCTAGAAAAATTAAATTAAAAAATGGCGGAGCCACGCCCGTTTTGAAAATTTCTTTTATTTTTGTATTTAGTTGCACCGTATCATTACTGGAGTTGAATGTTGATATAATTTACTTATATACTGTAAAGATATTAAATTTTTTGTTAAAATTTGACTTTAAAAAAAATTTGTTTTTAAAGTGGGCGTGGTCGTTCTCCGATTTTGCTAATTTTTATTAAGATACATATAGTAATAGGAGTAACGTTCCTACCAAATTTCATCATGATATCTTCAACGACTGCCAAATTACAGCTTGCAGAAATTTTAAATTACCTTCTTTTAAAAGTGGGCGGTGCCACGCCCATTGTCCAAAATTTTACTAATTTTCTATTTTGCGTCATAAGTTCAACTCATCTACAGAATTTCATCGCTTTATCCGCCTTTGGTAATGAATTATCGCACTTTTTCAGTTTTTCGAAATTTCGATATCGAAAAAGTGGGCGTGGTTATAGTCCGATATCGTTTATTTTAAATAGCGATCTGAGATGAGTGCCCAGGAACCTACATACCAAATTTCATCAAGATACCTCAAAATTTACTCAAGTTATCGTGTTAACGGACAGACGGAAGGACGGACGGACGGACATAGCTCAATCAATTTTTTTTTTCGATCCTGATGATTTTGATATATGGAAGTCTATATCTATCTCGATTCCTATATACCTGTACAACCAACCGTTATCCAATCAAAGTTAGTATACTCTATGAGCTCTGCTCAACTGAGTATAAAAATCGGACATCAAATAACCAAGTTACAACGAAAAAACCTTTTCGGCTGTATTTCGATGGATCAAAAAATTAAAAAAAATTTTCCGAAACCCTCTCAACATAATCTTTAAATTTAGGGGCGGACATTAGCAATTTTTTTTGTCGACCCAGTCTGTTGTATATCACGCTCCGAGCACTGTTAGGGCAGGCTCTAGTTGGTTCCGTCATGGCATTTCCAGTTATGTCTTTGAGGCATTCACGCTAGAGTATATGTGAATCCACTTGGCTTCTTTGATGTTTCCTACGTGAAACCACTAATGATGCTGAAGCCTACTTTGGTTTCGAATGACGCGAAGAAATCCTTCATAGTCCTTATAAAAACCTTATATGCGCTATTATGTAGGCTGACTCTATAGTCTCCGCGGTTTGTGAGATAGGCTTGCTTGTGACTTGGGCAGTGTACACTTAATTCCAATCCGGAAGCGTGCTTTATACCGGCTCTTCACCTCCATGTCTCAACAGCTCGGCGGGTGGTCCATCGTTACTCGGCGCATTATTTGCCTTTATCCTAAATATTGCTCTTCCCACTTGGTCACATTCGGTTGGCGGAACATATATTCCGTTGTCCGTGATTTGGGTATCAGGTTCGTCTTATTCCTGCCTGTCTAGCAATGAGCATGAGTGCTCCCTACACAACTTAAGCACACTATGTGCGTTGATAGCCAGGTTGCTATTATTATTCCTGCAGGAATCTGCCCTGTTCTCCTTTCTAATAATTGTTCTGACAGCGTCTTTACGTAAGAGCACCGACAGTTTTTCAGCTTAAGAAAAGCTAACTAACTAGGCCTGACGAAATTTACGGAGCAGGCTAAGCATTCCACTGACAACCAACCCTTTTTAAAGATTCTGCTCATCTTATACCAGCAACTTTAAGCGGAAACGGATGTCAAAGAAGGAGAATTATATCGATCGATATCCCCTTCGCATTGAACTTTTTTTAAATTTCTATATAAAAATAAAAAAATAAATGTAAGGCGCGATAACCTCTGAAGAGATCTAAGGCCGAGCTTCTCTTCCAATTTGCATCGTGCTTCTCTTGATTTTCCCTACAAATTGGCCGTACGGGACCTACATGTTTTATGCCGACTCCGAACGGCATCTGCAAGGCAGATGAGTTTTCACTGAGAGCTTTTCATGGCAGAAATACACCCGGGGCGCTTGCCAAACACTGCCGAAGGGCGACCCCCTTAGAAAATTTTTTTTCTAATTGAAAAACCTTATTTCTAAAATTTTGATGTTGCTTTGCCCAGGGTGCGAACCCAGGGCATACGGTGTGGTAGGCGGAGCACGCTACCATCACACAACGGTGGCCGCCGTATCTATATATCACTATTTAATTTAGAATAGCTCGCACCTGGTCCACTTCCGACTTTTCTTGTGAAAAAAACACACCTTTTACCATTCTGAGCGTTATTCAGTGGTGTGGTTTAGGCGTTATGCTCCGACCCTATGCAGACTGTCACATTTATATATAGAGATATGAACTCGATACGATGACAAGCCACGTCGGCCCTGCAAAGCTACACAGTAAAAATTTTAGTTTACTTTTAATACCAATTTGGCATTTATATATAACAATGCCAGGAAGTGTAATATTAAAACCAAAAAATATTAAAACGCGACAATCAACATTGATAAAAGTTTTGTTCCAAAACCATTTTGGATCAAAATTTATATTTCTTGGCCTTAAAATAAAACTTTTTAGAATTAAAACTCAAATTTAATACCAAAAGTTTTTAAGTTCAATAGCAACTGGTATTAACTGATATTAAAAGTAAGATTCCACTTTCTACTGTGTAGTAAATCATACCATCCCCGCAATTCCATATGAAAATTGTGCTATAAATAAAGTTTTCATGGTTAGGAGGCATTGGAGAGTTTGAGTAAGTTGCATTTCATTGCTTTGGAATTTTGAAATTTTTCTTTCAATTCATTGTCATTGTTAGGAGCCAATTAAAACAAAAATACTTTACGCACCCTGTATATATAAGCATACACGTTAGAGTGGGTCGATTTGTATGGACGAAAGTTAATCGATATCGCGATATCGTTTTTTCGATAGGATTTGGCTCAGGAAAAAAGTTCCACCACGCATACCCAAAAAATAATAATTTTCGAGCTTACGAAATTTCATTTTTTTTACTTTTTTCCGACTTTGATTTTTATGGTTTTTTTCATGACCTACTAAAAAAATATTCATATGACAGGGTATACAAAATTTACAATCAAACAAACACAATCAAACAATTACAAATCAATTTTACAATCAAACGACAATTTTTTTAGTAGGTTATGAAAAAAGCTGTAAAAATCAAAGTCGAAAAAAAGTAAAAAAAATGAAATTTCACAGGCTCGAAAATAATTTTTTTGGGTATGCGTAGTGGAACTTTTTTTCCTGAGCCAAATCCTATCGAAAAAACGATATCGCGATATCGATTAATAAATCGACCCACCTTAATACACGTATAATTCCCATTACCATTAAGTTTGTTTAAAAAAATAACAATAAAATGGTTACATAATAATTTTAAAGCGCTGCTTCTTGTGTTAAATGGGATTTTCACGCAAATTTAATTATTTTAATTTTAGTGTAAAGTAAATGAATTTCAAAACAAAAACAAACTAAATTCAATTACATCTTAACAGTTAATTAAAAATTATGAGAATATGAAATGAAGAGATGAACTTAATACACAAACAAATTTTAAACAATGATTAAATAGTAAAACATACACATACAATAACAATAAAAATTATATATTATTTATTATGTATTAAAGTGCTTTATTTGCTAACTGTCCTTAAATGAATTTTAATTGAATTAAAATTGTCGTTATTTTAAAATAAATAATTACAATGATATACGCACAAGTCAGTGCTTTTATCTTGTTCGTTATCCATCTACGGAATTTCCACTAGGACAGCGATTTAACATCGATCTTAATGGAATGACTAAAAATACCAAGAAGACTAAAAGAGTGTCATCATTTTATGAATATTTTCCTTTCTAAAGGCAAGAGACGCATAAATGCGGTTCCCACAGTGGCACAGATCTGAAGGGTTGCACACTCAAAGAATATCATAGATCAACTATGATTGAGCAAAGTTAGATGGAACTAGTCGGTCCGTGAAGACCTTATATTCCATAGTGTTATCAGAAGTTCTTCCGAGGCTTGTTTATTCTTTCAAATCTAGCGTATAAAGAAAGTGTTACTTGCGTGTCGCGTCGTCGCAGCCAAATTACGTTCCCCTATCTACGCAGCTAAAAGCGAGAAACAGAAAAAAAAAAACACAAAGCAAATCTTAACGCCAAAAGACTACAATCGTAAAAGAATGTCAATCGTTTCGCAACTCGATACTCTCAAGTGCTTTCTGACACAAGTCAACCCGACGAAATGCCGTAGCAGTGCGAGTATACCTCTAAAACACTTCGTACTGCCGCCGAGGGAAAAACAACTGATACGAAGGAGAATGCCGCTACGTTAAAAGCGAACGCAATAAGAAGTGAGTATGAACGCTAACGAGAACGAAAACGGCGACGTTGTAACCAGTGTCCAGAGAGTACTTAGATTATTGAGTGAACACTTATCTGCTTCCCAAGATGCAGACAGCAATATATCGCAAGAGAAAACACGAACCCAAGCCAATATTCCATGATGATGGACTCAGTGGTTTCCGACCCGATTATGATGAAGTCAGAATAGCAATAACCAGATTAAAATCCAGAGGCTGTGGACGCTAATGGAATGCCTGCGAAACCATTCAAATACAGCAGCGAGAAGTTTATAAGGCACATGCGTCAGCATTTTTGCAAAATATGGGCGGACGAGTGCATGGCTGATGATTGGAATTTAATTGCTTTTGTGCAGCCTACAAAAAGGGGTCTCCAAACTGCGCAAACTATCGCAAAATCAGCTGCAGATGTGAAGCTTATTGTGCAAAAGATTGAAGTCTACCGTGAATCGATTGATTGTACTTTATCAGTGCACTTTCAGACCTGGTAAATCTTGCATCGACCCGATTTTCATTATACGCCAAATATTGGTCAAAAAAAACCCAAAGAACACCTCTTCGACGATTTTAAAACAGCCTACGACATCACGAAAAGGAACTGCCTCCTTGTCGTTAAGTCTGAATTTGGTTTCCCCGTGAAACTTAAACGTCTATAGCTAGTAGCTAGTATCAATATAGTTGGACCATAGTGAGAAGGGTAAAGAGGCGTTGGCTCCACATTGCAATTGAAGAGATGGTTGGTGTCATGTGGGAACACATTGCAAGCAGGATATACATTTTGTATGTCGGAGTTGATTTTTGATAGGCAAGAGTTTAACTTGTTACAGTACCCAGAAGCTGAGCTAGAGAGACGCGCGTTACCCCAGGGAGAGTGCGTTGAATCAACTTCGTTGTTGATTGTTTAGCAGTCAAATCAGCCAAAAAGTTCAGCAAACGTAGGCTACAGCACTGCTAACTTCACAATTATTACTTTTACCCTCAGCATACTAATAAAAATTGTTAAGACAACAGATTTTCGCCATCCTTGGGATATTTGTTTATATTGTAAATATCTCTGTCGCATCATGGTCATAAGAACAAAGTAGTGACCGCTGTGAGCGTAAGTTTTCTTTAAAATTAGCTGAAGCATTTTCATATTTACGGTAGTTGTTCGCTTTTGAAATGACCAATGAAATCAGCTAATTTAGCAGAAAAATTAGGTAGATTGAAATAGGATCTGTAATTTTTACAGAATATTACTAACTTTAGCCTTCTATTGAAATGACTAAACCAATTTGTTCTCTATACAAAAAAATCGGTTGAATTAACCATTTTTTGCTAAAGGTCTGGTAATACAAGACCAAACAGCAAACCGGATTAGTTAATCTTACTAGCGTCCTTTCTTACGATGTATGGAAAATGTACTAAAAGGAATTTGGAGAATGAGCATATGACCCTAAAATGGTTATTGATTTCCTCATTCCACTCACTGTTGTTATTGAGATTTCAAAATCCTACAGCCTATCTTTAAAAACCTAATACTGTTTTCACACAGACGGCTTATTGAATAGTAAAGGCAGTTTTCTACATTAAGACACTTATTGAGCTCAATCAATTGTCAAAGTAAATGTCATTGTCTACATGGCGGAACGATACAAGGTGGCCGCATCGAACAGCTGATTATAACCTTTTTTTATTTGATTTGATACATCAACTTCCGGCGCAGTACGATTTTGACATTTGTCCATCGAATTTACAAAAACAAAGTACATGGAATTCTTATTTATGTATGTAGGTATGTCACCATGCTGCCACCTTGTATCGTTCCACCATGATTGTCTGTCATATAGCATTGCCATTTTATTCGCTTGACATTTCACCCTTCATACTAATCGAGCAGTTACTTCTGTGTGAAAGCAAAAAATTTACGATTTCATTAGAAGGTGAAATGAGATCATTAAGTTTCTGTGTGAAAACAGTATAACACTGATTACATTTCAAATTTAAAACAAATTGAATTTTTGAAATCAAGAACACCTCATCACTTTAATTCCATATATTTCTTTGACTGACATTTTATCATTGGTTGGTGCTGAGAAAATGATTAAATAGAAATTAATTAAAGTGATAAAATAATAAAAACTTAAGAAACAAAAAAAGGAAACAAAACTAAAATCACGGTCTACTAACACTTACCAAGCCCCCGCATTGAATAAACCATTGCTGTCGGTGGAAAGGGGCATGCTGTAGGCGGTGGTGAATCTGATGCTGGAAGTACTTTATAGGAAGCTGTAGTGGCGGTGCCCACACCGCTTGTGCTGCCTTCCGAATCAGAATGAGAATTTGTCTCTAAGCGCATATAGGCGGATACTTTCGCTTGTATGTCGGTGGGTAGCTGTAGGGGAGATCAGATGAGAGATTAAAAAGGTTAATGATTTATCAATGTATATAAAGAAGGATGTGTCTTTGTATGCAACTTATGGACTCCGAAACCATTCCGCCGATTTTACTCAAATTTGCAAGATGGCTTCGCAGCAATCCGGAGAGTGTTCCTGTAAACTTTCTTTCCGGAAATAGACCAGGAACCGGTCCATTCGAATAAATTCTATTCATGGTTGATTTGCATAAAATTTGGTATAAGTATATGTAGGTATCCCTTTGCCTAGATTAGTATCTACAGCACTTTTTCTTCTGGAAAATGAATCAGGAACTGAGACAAGGACTGGGACTAGTACTGGGACCGAGACAGGGACTGGCACTGGGGCTGGGACTGTAATTGGGACTTGGACTGGGGATGTGGGACTGGGACGTGGAATGGGATTGGGACTAGAACTGGATCTTGGAATGGGATTGTGACTGTGACTCGGACTGGGACTGGGACTGGGAATGGGAACGGGAATGGGACTGAGACTGGAACTTTGATTTGGACTGGGACTGGAACTTGGACTGTGGCTGGAACTCTGATTGGGAATGGGACAGGGAATGGGAATGGGACTGAGACTGGGACTCGAACATTGACTTGCGCTGGGACTGGGACTGGATTTGGGACTGGTACTGCTAATAAGGGATGGAAAAAAATAATAACTTGAGAAAAGAGAGCAGAAGAGACTGAGAAAGGGATAGGGAAGGAGAAAAAGGCTGAGAAAGGGATAGAGCGCAGACGAAGGAGAGATAAGGATAGATGGAGCGGAAAGGAAGTGAGGAAAAAGATGGAAAGGAAGAAAGAGACGCAGAACCACGTCTTCTGGTTATGCTAGTTTTTATAATGACGACGAAGTATGACCAAATGCTTGCAAAAAGTGTGGGAGACATCTGGAAAGTAGTGGGCTAGTAAAGCAATTTTATACAAGTTTCATTTATACTTACCGATGAAACTTTTTGTGGCATAAAACTATCCGGTTTGCACTGTAACAGTTGAATTGCCAAATTTATATCGGATTTGTAGCGTTCCTGCAATAAAAAAATGAGATTACCATTAGACGACTCCATCTTCTAGAGTAGAGGGTTATATTGCATATTTACATATCAACAATCGGTTGAAAAACGCTCTTTGCCGAAATTTGTTTGAGAAATGCTCAACTTTACAGCAGGAGCATCCCTCAGCAGACAATAGGGATATAAAAAGAGTAGGTGTAAAAGAAAGATTAAGATTAAGAGTAAGAGTAACGGCAAGTTTAAAATATTAAGAATAAGAAAAAGGGCAATAGAGGGTAAGAACAAAATTAGTGGGAGAAGAAGGAATAATAGGAAGATTTCAAGAAATATTAAGGTAATAGGAAAGTAAAAATATAGTAAGACGAAGAGGGTGGACAGTAAAAGTAAGAGTAAGTATAGGATCTAGAGAAACTTTAAGAGAAAGATTATGAGTAAGATAAGAGTAAAACTAGATTGAGTGGATGGGGGAAGAAGTAAAATATTTTCTTAACAATAAATGAAAGAGAGAAAGTCCGGGAACATCAGTACATTTGGACAAATTCAAGCATTAATCGATAAGAGTTCATAAAATAATATACAAATTGAATTAATATCATGACGCTTTTAATAAGCTTCTACACCCCGAATAAACATCAATAAAACTGCAAACTTTGGATGGGAAATCGATAAAAACATTAATTTGGCAACATGGCTGAATTAATGGAAAATATTTAAGAAATTAAAAAGGGTAAAACCCCTAAAGCAGATAGTCTGGAAGCTGCCGTGGTGTGGCAGCAGCGTGCTCCGCCTACCACGCCAACAGCCCGGTGTTTAAGTCCCGGGCGCATGAACATAAAAATTTGGAAACAAGTTTTTCAATTAGAACAAGTTTTTCTGCCACTCGGCAGTGTTTTGGAAAACACTCTCAGCACATTTCTAATATGAAGAGCTTGTCAGTGAAAATTCATCTGTATTGCAGCTACACTTCGAAGTCGGCATAAAAGGTGTAGGTTCCGTACAGCCAATTTGTAGAAAACATAAAAAGGAGGACGACACAAATCGGAGAGAAGCTCGGTCTAATTTCCTCGGAGGTAAATCGTGCCGAACATTTTGTATTTCATTTTTTTAAATAGTTTTGTAGAAAAGGTACAGGGTAAGAGTAAGACACAAATCAGCGTGAGATATTACTAGAATTTAGTTCGCACACAATTGTGTCTTATATGGTGCCCTTAGACCCTAGCCATAATATCGATATCCCTAGCAATGTACCAATACGCTCTGGTAAACAAACTACATGGAAACTCTAGTGATGTCATCGGCACATAAAGCAACAGTTGAGCCACACTCAGGGTGATTTTGGCTCTGCAGTAAAATCACCGCTAGTTCTGGAGAGAGTAGAGGAACTGGCGCGATGTGCTGCTAGCATTGGTTTCGAATGTGTTAGGTAATAAGCAAACATATTGACTAGTCAAGAGTTGCAGCAACTGCTAAGACCCATCGAACCTGGACCAATTTTTTCAGTAAGTTCTAAAACATGGGTCTCCAAATATTGAAAGTGGCTGCCTTTAGCATACGCACGGAGAGCGCAATTGTGCTATGGAATGCAGACAACTGTCCTAAAAAAACCTAGGACTATACAATGCCCGAGGAAAAACTGAAAAGACTGTAATACTGCATCAGGTTGTAATAACACTAGATAAATCATAAGCGTACTCAATGCAAAAATAAGTACTGATAAGGCGGTAAAACGTTACAAGTGTACTTAGTTTATGACACAAAATAAAAATTAATTAAAATAGGAGTGGCACCGCCTAAATTAAGTACAAGGGAATTTAAATGTCTTGACAGCCGTAGATCAGAAGCTGTTGATGCCAGGTTTTAACTTGGCAGAAGTATGGTTCTTGATGTTATATATAGATATGAGTAAAGCCATTTGACGAATACTCCTCCAAAAGTAAGTTGTTCCCACACAGCTTAATTACTTCAGTTGGTAGGCGAACAACTAGATGAGGAGATAGCGTGGTCGTCTACCAAACTGAAGGACACGGGTTGAATTCCTGGGTAACAAAAATTGCACTTATATTTATTTAAAAAAAGTAAGGAAGGCTAAGTTCGGATGTAACCGAACATTACATACTCAGCTGAGAGCTTTGGAGACAAAATAAGGGAAAATAACCATGTAGGAAAATGAACCTAGGGTAAGCCTGGAATGTGTTTGGATGTCATGGCTATCAAAAAATATTTTAGAGGGGAGTGCGCCATAGTTCTATAGGTGGACGCCTTTTCCGGATATCGCCATAAAGGTGGACCAGGGGTGACTCTATAACGTTTTTGTACGATATGGGTATCAAATTAAATGTAGTATTGAGGGTTTTAAAAGGGAGTGGCCCTTAGTTGTATATGTGGAAGCCTTTTCGAGATATCGACGAAAATGTGGACCAGGGTGACCCAGAACATCATCTGTCGGGTGCCGCTAATTGATTTATATGCTTCAAAGGCTTTTGATTTCGCCCTGCACAACTTCTTCAGTTTCTTCTACTTAATATGGTAGGTGCCACACCCATGTTACAAAGTTTTTTCCAAAGTTATATTTTGCGTCAAAAAACCAATCCAATCGCCATGTTGCATCTCTTTTTTTGTATTTGGTATAGAATTGTGGCTTTTTTATCATTTTTCGAAAATTTCGATATCGAAAAAGTAGGCGTGGTCATAGTCGGATTTCGCCCATTTTTAATACCAAGATAAAGTGCGTTCAGATAAGTACGTGAACTAAGTTTAGTAAACATATGTCGATTTTTGCTCAAGTTATCGTGTCAACGGCCGAGCGGAAGGACAGACGGTCGACTGTGTATAAAAGTTGGGCGTGGCTTTAACCGATTTCGCCCATTTTTACAGAAAACATAGAAGCTATGCCCTTACCAAATTTCACAAGGATTGGTACATTTTTGTTCGACTTATGGATTTTAAAGTGTTCTAGACAAATTACATGAAAAAGGGCGGAGCCACGCCCATTTTGAAATTTTCTTTTATTTTTGTATTTTGTTGCACCATATCATTACTGGAGTTGAATGTTGACATAATTTAAAGATATTCAATTAAAAATTTTTTTTTTTAAAAAGTGGGCGTGTTCGACATCCGATTTTGCTAATAATTATTTAGCACACATATAGTAACAGGAGTAACTTCCCTGCCAAATTTCATCATGATATCTTCAACGACTGCCAAATTACAGCTAGCAAAACTTTGAAACTACCTTGTTTTGAAGTGGGCGGTGCCACGCCCATTGTCCAAAATTTTACTAATTTTCTATTCTCGATATCGAAAAAGTGGGCGCGGTTATAATCCGATTTCGTTCATTTTAAATAGCGATATGAGATGAGTGCCCAGGAACTTACATACCAAATTTCATTAAGGTACCTCAAAATTTACTCAAGTTATCGTGTTTACGGACGGACGGGCATGGCTAAATGAATTTATATTTTCGCCCAGATCATTTTCATATAAAGAAGGCTATATCTATCTCGATTAGTTTATGCCGTTACGGATTACCGTTATGCGAACTAAATTAATATACTCTGTGAGCTCTGCTCAGCTGAGTATAAAAATCTATGTGAGTTAAAAGCTAAGCAACAAAATAGTGTTCACCATTACACATACATATGGGAAAATCCCAAAAACGTTTACTTTTTTGGATACTCGGGTTATACACACGGGCGAAAAACTTAATGCCAAAAAAGTACAAGGACATTAGGTTTGACCTTTTGGCTTTCCGATCCGATGATTTTAAAAATCAAGAAAGTTGATAGTAGGTTTTTGCAGAACTTCGAAACGTAAAAAACGTTGATTTTTACACTTTTTCAAGCGATACTCTTGATTTTTTTTTTTTTTTGCAATTTTTTCGACAAAATTTTGAGGCATCGCTGAAACGCTATGGAATTTAAACTAAATGTTGTTTTTGAGACGGAGATTCTAAAAGTATGAGCAAAATTAATGTGCCCTCCAATACTCATAACTATCATCAATCAAAGTAGCGAGATTTTTGTTTTTGTCATTTTCAATATTGACAGTTTTTTGCTTATAGCTTTTTAAGGCAACTGAGTATCGGAATTTGGATTATGCACGACAATAGCCTCTCAGGGACTAAAAATACCTGGGGCTTCAAATTCGATGTGCCCCTTTCAGTTTTGAAGATAGTGGCAGAAAAGTGGAAGCACTTGGTTGCGTAAATTTTTTTCAGGAGCATGTTTTTTTGTGGGCACAGCTACAATTTTAATTTTTATCACTTCATAACCATTTGTTAATTTTTTCTCTACACCACAGTGGTATACCATCAATTGCCTCATCTTGGAATATTCACGCAAGGAAAGTTATTCATGTTCGTACATGGGGCAAATATACGAAATTTCCGACAAAAATTGGCAATCGTCAAAATGTGTAGACAATTTTTTTTCTGTTAAACCAGGTTTTATTTAAAAGTAAATGAAAAGAAACACAAAATTGGTACAAAAATTTAAAAAAAAAAAAAATAAAAAATGTTTACACTTTTTGACGATTGCCAATTTTTGGCGAAAATTTCGTATATTTGCCCCATGTACAAAAATCAATAACTTTGCTTGCGTGAATATTGAAAGATGAGGCAATTGATGGTATATCACTGTGGTGTAGAGAAAAAATTAACAAACGGGTATGAAATATTTGACGGTTACCCGGTTTCATATTTTTGCCGATATCTCTAAAACCGGGTTTCGGGTATCAACAAAATTTTACCTAAATATATCACATATAGGTATGTATATCTTGATAAAATTTCAACACAATCGGTTAAGAAGTGTTCAAATAAGTAAAAAAAATTAAGGTTTTCCGGGTTTATATTTTTATCAATATCTCCAAAACCGGATATCAGGTATTAAAACTTTTTTACATAAACATACTCCGTTCACATATCTATATGTTTTTAAATTTTCAAAAGAATCGGTAGAAAGGTGTTAAAGTAAATGTGTTGCAAACTTTGCAGTATAAAATATTTGGCCGTTATTCGGTTTTATATTTTTACCGATATCTACAAAACCGGGTCTCGTGTATCAAAAAAATTTTACATAGCTAACAGCTGCATATATCTCCATATTTTGTTAAAATTTCGGTACAGAAGTGTTGAAATAATTGTATATTTAACACTGCGACCTCAATTTATATATATTTTGCTCGATCTTTTGACTATATCTTTTTGAGGCATTATGTAAGACGAATAACGGCGATGCACTATAGCTCCAATTTACCCCTCAATGTTCCTAACAAAAAGATATTTGCGTGATACCATGTTTCAAAAAAAATTTTGTTCTCCAAAAAAACCAAAGTTTGGCGGATTTCCCCATATGTATACATGCATGCGAATACAAACTTGTAGCCACAGTTTAAATTTCACACAAAAACAAATTGCGCTTGTCTCCAGCATGACACCATGTCGTATGAGCAATCATTCAAAATTTGTACTGGCCCTCATAAATATTTGCAAGTAATATTCGATTTGTCCATAAATTGTACATTTTTTGCACTTTTCGCACATTCATATATAAAATTTTACAAAATCTAATTTTCTATGAATGCCAAATCTCTGTGCCTAGCTTATAACCTTTTGTTGCACACATACACTCACACACACACAATTAAGTACATTTTATTTATAAGTTCAATTTTGTTTGACCTACATATGTACATCTTTAAAGAGTATAACAAATTTTGAATCTTACCAAATGCAATTTGCATGTTCCAGCATATGATAAAGACATATGTATGTATGTATGTATGAATGTACATATGCTTGCTTTGTGATGTTAAAAATTTACATGCACGTGCGGCAAAGTGGACAATTGAAAT
This sequence comes from Eurosta solidaginis, assembly GCF_040869045.1. NCBI lineage: Eukaryota > Metazoa > Arthropoda > Insecta > Diptera > Tephritidae > Eurosta > Eurosta solidaginis. The sequence continues at coordinate 199,727,772 of NC_090323.1, read as the reverse complement.
AAATTTGCTTGTTTGCTCTTTTATTTTTTTATGAGTTGTTGCTGCTAAATTTACTGCGACATTATTCTTGTATTGTTTTCATTTCATACATTTTTATTTACTTGCATTTTGAAGTTGAGTTTTACTGTGTATTTGTAGTTCAAGAATTAAATAGTTTTTTTGGAATTGAAAATGTTGCTTTTGCCCTTTTCGGGCGCCATGTTATGGAGTATGCTGTGATACTGTAACGAAGGTCTTAGTTTCAAGTGAGCGGACAATAAACATCAAAATGCTTGAAAAATGTTTCTACACCATTTCCAGTTGTAAATGTGAAAGCGTCAAATGTTAATTCAAAGGCGTCAATTGTAATTAAGATAAGTTATTTGTTAATGCGAAAGCGTCATATGGAAATAAGAATAGCGAAATGTAAGTCAGAAAATGTCAAATTAAAGTTCAAAGGCGTCAATTGAATTTGAGAAGAGTCAGTTGTAAAGTAGTACTCAGTTTTTTGTTTTTTTTTTTTTTTTTTTTTTAATGGACGTTGTGGCAGCGCGCTGCCCTCAAATGGCCCAATGAAACCAGGCTAATCCTGTTCACGCGATCGATTTATATATATATATAATAACTTTTTTATTTTTTTTTTTATTTTGCCGAGTCTTTGATGGGCAGCGGTTTGTCAAGCGTCACGATCTGAGACTGCTCAGCTACAGAAGAAATTTCATCAGCCAAGCGTAATACTTAAAGAGAACAGAAGCAAACGTATTATACATTAATTTAGAGAGGTGAGAACAATCTTTTTTATAGAAAAAAGGGAGTCCGAGCTATCAAATGTGTTTGAGTGAGAGTTATAATCTTGGCATAAACGCCGAAAAGGTTCATTTTGTTCGAAATTCGTTCTACATTGTTTCAGCAGAAGAGGTTTGAAGTGTCTCGATGTCCGAGAGGGAACGCAAAAGTTCACTTCATTCAGAAGGAATGGGCTCGAAATTGATCCATTTAAAAGTTTTGTCATAAATATTACACCAAGCATTTCCCTTCGACTAGCAAGAGTTGGAAGATTGATAAGCTTTAATCGATTAGTATAAGGTGGAAGATTAGTTAAAGAGTCCCATTGGAAATTTCTTAAGGCAAATAGTAAAAATTGTTTTTGTATTGATTCGAGACTGTCTGCATGGACTTGATAACGCGGATTCCAAATTATCGAGCCGTATTCTAATATTGGCCTAACTAATGTTGTAAAAAGTGCTTTAGTTATGTAAGGGTCGTTAAATTCTTTTGACCACCGTTTAACAAATGCAAAAACACCTTTGCCTTTATTCACTGTAGCATTAATATGAAGATTGAAACTAAGTTTGGAATCCATCATGACTCCCAAGTCAATAAAATTATTTACAGTTTCTAGGCTATAGTTGTTAATTGTATATGAAGCTGGTGACGAAACTCTCCGAGAAAAACACATGAATTTACATTTTTTGAGATTGAGTGGCATATAATTTACATTGCACCAGGTAACCAAGTGATTTAAATCCATTTGAAGCAAGGAATGTTCCTCAACCGAGGCACATGATTTGAAAAGTTTTACATCGTCTGCGTACATCAAGATTTTTGAGTATTTAATTGTACCAGATATATCGTTTATGAACAACAAGAACAGAATCGGACCAAGATGGCTGCCCTGAGGAACACCAGAAGAAACATTGATAACCCCAGAAAGTGTATTTTTAAAGATTACTTTTTGCGTACGATAACCAAGATACGAAGAAATCCAACATATAAGACGGGGTTGAAAACCGAGTTGACTGAGCTTATGAATAAGTAATGGGCGTGATACTTTGTCGAAAGCTTTACTGAAATCGGTGTAAATTACATCAGTGTGAAGGCCTTTTCTAAATCCATTAGAAACGTGGGTGGTAAATTCTAGTAAATTGGTGATAGGTGATTTGCCCTTACAGAACCCATGCTGCGAGCTTGCAATTATGGGGGAAATAGAGAATGTTAGGTGGTGGGTAACAATAGCCTCAAATAACTTTGGGATAGCGGATAACTTTGCTATGCCCCGGTAGTTTTCTATTGAAGACCTGCTTCCATTTTTATGAAGCGGAATAAGAAAGGATTCCTTCCATATTGTTGGGAAAACGCCATAAATTAAAGATAAATTAAATAAATCTGTTAGCGGCTGATAGATGTTTGCGGCACATTTTGTAAGAAAGTGTGTCGGGATCCTGTCGGGGCCGTGCGAATGCGTCATATGAAAGTGAGAGTAGTTAAGTTGTTAATGCGAAAGCGTCATATTGAAATGAGCATAGCGAAATGTTAGTGAGAAAATGTCAAATTAAAATTCAAATGCGTCAATTGTAATTGAGAAGGGTCGGTTGTAAAATAGTAGTCAATTTTAAATGCGAAAGCGTCATATCGAAATGAGAATTGCCAAATTTTAGTGGCAAAACGTCAAATTAAAATGCAAAGACGCCAACTGTAATAGAGAAGAGTTAATTGTAAAATAGTAGTCAATTTTAAAAGCAAATGTGTCAAATGGAAACGAGAAGTGGCAATTCTCAATGAAAAAACGTCAAATGCAAATTCGAAGGCGTCGATTGTAATTGAAAAAGGTCAGTTGTAAATGAGTAGAGTAAATACTATAACGAATTTACTTGCAAATCCTCTTATTTGCAACCTTCTGCTAAGTTCGAATCACTTAAACTGTTGAATAAATAACTCCAATATTTAATAATGCAAAATGGCCTTTATTAAAGTACTTCACAATAAATAACTCTACTATTGCCCGACAGATTGCGTGCTTAATCAAAACTGAATTTAGCGGCTCTACCTTTGGTGCTTGTGTACTTTGTGATTTCCTCGTTGCATCTCCTAGGCGCTTCCAGAATTTACTTAGTTACTGCCATATAATTAGAACTACAGATGCACGTGTATAGCTTCTCATATGCGGCGCGTATTTGTGAGCGACACTGTTTAAGCGACTTAAACTATGAATTTTTTTTCTTTTGTTTGTTGCATAAGCGCTGAAATTCTCATCCGACTTATGAAATATTCTAAAGACATAATTTTAGTTTTTAATTTAAAATGGAGGTTCTTCGAGTAGAAGATGGGGTGCCAATACCTCAGAGCCCAGTGCTCGCCTCCACATCACATTTTGAAAGGGGTCTTCAAATAGAAGATGAGGTGGCTCATTAGAGCGAAACCTCAGAGTTCCCTATGCTCGCCCCAAATTAAATAAATAAAGGTGTACCGATGCTTTGCATCGTCCCGTGTTTTAAATAAATAACATTAAAATTAACAATTGTTTTTGTTTTTATCGGCCTATTGATAAATCATTCAAGGTTCGAATCGAGCTCAAGGCCAGAACAATAATTTTTTTCTAATGATAATTATTGTTATTTTTTAATTTTTCTAAATTTGAAAAATTGTATTTTATTTTTGGAATAGCAAGTAGAAAATTTTTCAGACAACCTGCCATAGCTGCGCAGATAGATCCATTTCGAGGGGTGCTAAGCCTTCATCATCAGTACGCTTTAGGCATGCTGCGCTAACCATTTAGCTATACAGCGGTGGTTTGTTTGACTGGCAAATTTGCTATTTCTATTCCTTTTTACCAACTATATTTATTCAGTGTTGCGCCATCTGGTGCAAATCACTGATAATGCTGGATTTTTGTTTATTGTCAATTACTTTGTTTGACATTCCCAAGTGCTCATGGTTTATTATTATTGTTCTGGCCTTGAGCTCGACTCGAACCTTGATTGATTAAAAATAACAAACTTAATAAAATACAGTCTGTTTACGCGGCGTAGGCTACCACCCGTCCCGTCTCCCTCTTGTACATACGTATATCTATGAATTTATATATGTAACCCGTCTCTTGTATTGTATTCGATTATTGAATTATCCCCTAGAATCAATGCATTGTATTTAACTTTAAATTTCCCACTGGGAACCCTCATGGACGTGTGGCAGCCTCCACCGCGCAAATCCACCAAATGGAATTCACCGCCGGATCGCTACCTGTCAAAAAACCACCACCTTTTGTTTGTTAGAAAATTTTTTATTGTTGTCATCCTGGCTCAATAAGTCGTTCGCCAAAAATTATATTTTCAACCTTTTTGTGCGCGGCTTTTTTTTGCAAATCATAAAAATTTATAAAATATCTCGTTTTCGCTTTATTAATTATAAAAGGTTCTACAATATAGCTCCTACGGGTTGTCAATTATTATCGCTACAGAAAATCAGCCATATATTGGTATATCGGGCTAAATAAGTGTTCGAAAATACCTCGTCGTTTGCTTGCTGCTTAACAAAGTCTTTGTTAAAACTCATCAAGAGTCTTTCGCCCACTTTTTTTTCTCTCATGAAGTGTTTTCGTTCAGGGATTGTCAGCTTTTTGTAATGCGAGCAGCTTTGTAGCGTGTGGAAGAACTGCTTACACATTCTGCAGCCGTATATTTTTTAGTGCTCGGCCACATGAGCATTTGTGCGATTTTGGGAGTAGCTGCTGTTCTGCGGGGGGTTGCGGCTTTGGTTTGGGGTCTGAGCCTGCCTGAACTGGGGATTGTTTTGACTTGAGGGAGGCTTTGAGAAATTGGTGGAGGGTGGAGTGTATCGGGGTTTGGCTGGTCGCCATTGATCCACCCTTTCCACTATCTCGTAGCGAGTAGTCAGAAATTGATCCATTTGGGACCAGTTCGGTAGGTCTCTTCTGGAGCTTAAAGATTGCTCCCAAAGCGCAACTGTATTTTCTGAGAGCTTTGAGGTTACCAGATATTTGAATATGGTGTCCCAACTATCTGTCGAGAATTGTTGGGTTGCTAATATCTGGAGAGAGTTATTAACGGAAGATTGCAGTCTTTGGATTTCATCACTGTTTTCCGATTGCATTGCTTTTAGATTCATGAGAATTCGGATTTTATTGTCGACAAGGACTCTTTTATTTTCGTATCGGGATTTCAGAGCTTCCCAAGCCAGAGCAAAGTTGGCATCACTAAGTGGGAATTGCATTACTATCTGGCCGGCTTTTCCTTGGATTTTGTACCTGAGGTGGTACAGTTTTCAGGCGCTCGAGAGTTTTGGGTGGTTGATATAGACCGCCGTGAACATGTCACGGAAGGACGGCCATTGATCATAACTCCCGTAAAAGACTTCGGTGTCACAGGCGTGTACTTTCAGATGCATCCCGGAACTTTCTGGGGAGTGGTGGTTGTAGCGGGGACGGGATTGCTTAGTACCCTTAGCTGGAGCTGATCGCCTATTCTTGCCTTTGTGTCCTCATATGCTATAAGGCAGGCGCGGTATTTGTTGAAAGCTGAGGCCTTAAAGTCGTCGGGAAGGTCGTTGTCATCTGACTCCACGACGGCGTCATGTGCGCCCGCATACCGAAATTATATTGTTATATCCATTGAATGTGATACTAAACATTTTGTAAGCTTTATAAAACCCATATAAATTAAAGAAAAGGAGTGTTCCTTGCGAATTTAAAAGTGCCTTTCATTGTGCTTGAGGAGTAGTCGCCATATTAAAGGTGTGCAAAGTGCAGAGTGTCAGCAACTACACATTCAACGTAACGCCATCCATTTCACGAAGAGACTGGCGTGTATCACCGCCGCTGTATTGTCGTCACCACAACACCGCTACCACTTCATCGTCGTCACCGCCGCCAAGGCGCCATTATTGCCGTGCCAAGCCAGTGTATCCGTAAACAACCATCAAGAGGCCATTCCCATAAAGAGCCTATCAAAGCAAATCGGTGAGTACCATCCTATAGTTTAACTAGTGGTCCTTCGTCGCCATTGACGGAACCAGCCCCTTGTAAAATAATATACATATATTATTAAATATAACCCTCCCAAAGATTAAAATAATAATTTATAAAATTATAAATTTAAAAAATGCTTGGTTGCAATGAGCTTTGAACGCTCAACCCCAAACGTTTGAGTCGGGTACGTCATCCACTTTGCCACGACTCATACGCCTACAAGCACATCAAATTACTCCCCTATAACTCACACTAAACTGCTCGCCCTTAACTGCACCACGCTTAGCTACATACATTCGGGAGCATCTCAGATAAGATCGAAAGCGTCATAAAGAAATGAGTAAAGTCAATCGTAAACGCGACAACTTAGTTTTTACGTGATAATAATCAGTTGTAAATAAGGAAACAGAAAATAAAAGTTTGGACACGTTTCTTTTACTTATTGTTGTAATTGACAAAGCACATTTTGAAATTCGAAACAGTCAGTTGTAAGAACATGTTAGTTAAAAATGCCAAAACCGCATTTGTAAATGCCAAACTCCTAAAGTTACAGTTCTCCTCGCTTCATTCACTAATTGCTGTGAATATAAGAATATGGGTGTTATCAATTGGCACTAGTTAGCCCAACGAGGAAGCGACTGTCGCAACCTGTTGGCCGGCGGAACTCGATTAAATGATTAAGCGCAAATTAAGTAAGTAAGTAATTAGAAACATTGCTCCGCAATTGTATGCGGTATGTTTATGAGTCCCTTCGCAAACATACGCAATACTTTACCAGACCACAGTTGACTCGATTCCCGAATGGCAAGGAGCGCTGTCGAAGGCGCACTCTTTAGCTCGTTACTCTGTTCTGGTCAAGTAGGACATGTGTCCATCCCAAATGAGCCCCTTTACCGGTCGCACGAAACAGCTCGATACACTGCTATCGTACCAAGTAAGTGAATGTTCCGTCCCTTGGCAATTAAGTACGGCGCATTAGCATATCCACTTCATGCTTTCACCTGAATCCTAACTATTTTGATGAAATTTGCCATTGGCCATTCTCATTTCCATATTCCTATTTCCTATTGGCTATTTTTACTTACAATTAACATGTCTTACTTCCAAATGACGGTTTCTCATTTGAAAATAACTATTATCATTTCCTTATGACGATTTCGCATTTCCAATTGACTATTCTCATTTACATATTACACTTTCTCATTAACAATTGACTCTTTTTATTTACATATGACATTTTCTGATTAACAATTGGCTCTTTTCATATCGAAGTGACGCTTTCGCAATTAGAATTGGGTATTCTAATTCGCAACAGACCATTTTATATGACAATTGACGCGTTCCCATTTTCATTTGACGCTTTCTCATTTTCTAATAACTTTTCTCATACCATAGTTATGCTTTCGCTTTTAAAATTGAATATTCTAATTTCACGTGTTAAGCATTTCTTATCAATTAGTTCGTTATTTGTGCGTTGTTATAAATATGTTATCGCCGAAATATAGACGAGCTATCGATTTCTTATCGAAGTATTATTAATTTGCTATCTATTACACATTTTATTAAATAATTTTGGAAAAAGTATCGATTTGTTATAGAAAAGTGATCGAGCTTTTATCAAAAAGTTAACGATTTGTTATAAAATGTTATTGATTTTGATTTTGTTGTTGTTGTAGCGATAAGGACACTCCCCGAAGGCGTAGGATAGGTGAGGTTGACAATTGGGTTGGAGATGCTATACATTGCGCTGGCAACCACCTGAAAGGTTGCGCTAGACAACCCCTTGAATCTATTTGGTATTTTAACCGCCTTTTACGACAGTCATACCTACCGCGGGTATATTCTAACCCCCTAACCCGCTGGGGCTTATTGATTTTGATATCAAAAACCTATAGATATGTTTTGGAAAAATTATCGAAAAGTTATGGAAAAGGTATTGAAATGCTATCGAAAAGATATGAATATATGATCACAAAGTTATTGATTAAGAATCGAAACCTTATCGATTTCTTTTCAGACCAATTTTTTGTCGGCGTGTTACTGTGTATTTGTTATCGACGGCTCATCGGTTTGTTATACAACAGCTACCGATAAAACAACAATATAAAATTGGTCACACGTCTATAACAAGCCGAAACGAAACCAATAGAAAGCCGATGCCACGGCGATAATAAGCCGCCATCGACGAATAGCCGAATGATAAAGATACTTCTATTATGGGTTAACTTCAACTCCTTAGTGGGCTGTAGCTAACTGACAAACATAAGCTTTCTAGACTTAAAGCCGCTGCATGTCTACGCATCGAACTTCACGAGTATCAGGTACTAAATTTAAAAAAATAAGTTCTTGTTACATGGTGTAATCAAACAATATTAAGGGCCAAACATACCGAATACATAGTCAGTCGATAGGAAAACTGCAGCGTTCATAAATGGTAAGAGAAATTAAATTTGAAAAATTTCAATAGCTATGAGCAGCTAGTGAACGGTATTATTTACACACAGAAACATACAAACATAGCAGTATCAATAAATTATGTACAAAGCACTTAGTGCAATTAATGCAACGATCTATGGCACAACCCCAAAAAGAGTAGCTGTGACACAAAAGTACGCCTTAAAATATGCAATGAAAACAGAACAAACAGCCGAAATAACAATGCGGTAGCATTCGCAAAAAGTTATTAACAGTAGAAATATTGAAACGAGTTAATGCAGTAACAATTAAATACGCTCAACGAAATAAACGATACAAATTGAATAATTGCTGAAAGGTAGATGAATTTGATCACACTAACAAATCGAGTGGTTTGAAAATCACAAAATAAATGTTCAAATGTCAAATCCATTTTTTGGCAAACACATCAACTATGATTTCATTGTAAAATACATAATTCTAGGCAGTTATGAAGTAACTAAATGGAATCACCGGGTTCAGTGTTTGCTCGCATCATCAGATGATACTAAAGGCAAGCAGCAACTGGCAATGCTAGCATGAATGTCAAACGCGTTTTCCTTACACCATACGTCTACGTATCTCAAAGACTCTACGTTACTACAATTTCGTCATTATACTGGCACTTGCCTTAGCTGTACCTTTTGTGGCGCATACAATACGCACGAATCAGGAACTTTTAGCAAAGAGAGTAGATTAATAAGAGGGAGCATTGTAGAGTCGTCCATTCTCCACAAAGTGGGACGGCTGCACCAGGAATACACCATACGTTTTGTTCCTGCTTCGTTTTCAACATCTGGTTTAAAAAAGTCATAAGCCTGGACATTCGCGCAATTTTAGTGATGTAAATTGCATGGCGCCAGCGCCAATGCGGTGCCAGCTCAATGGTAGCTCATTCACGCAATGAATCCAAGCGAATTGTTGACTTAGTAGTGAGTGCGTAGTACATTTCACTTGCGCTATTGTGTGAACCCAGGTTTTGTGTGTCAGGCAAGAGTTTGGTGTTATTGGCGCTACTGGCAATGATGTCACTGAGCTGTGACGGTAGCGCTGGTAGTTCAGCTTTTGAATCAGAGAAAGAATTGATAACCCGTGGAAATTATTATGGCTTTGGCTATTATTGGCTGTGACTTTGAACTAAATAAATGCTGCGGACATAACAACCAGTCATTTTTAAGTTTTATATTTTAGATTTAATACACAATTAATATGGATGTATTTGAGCAGCCAAATAATAACAGTGTGCTGCTTGGTTGATGGAATGTAGCTAATTGCCTAGTGATGATCAATAGATTGTCAACATTTCGTTCAACGAACGCGCGGAATTGCCACATCTGCTCAAAATTTTCATTGTAGATTTAACTTAAGCTGTTATGCCAATACTTTTCAGCCAGCTTATTTCAAAATAAATTACAGAAAAGATTACAGAGTTAAACAGCCTTAAAAAATCAGCTAAGTTGAGGCGGACAGCATAGCAAAAAGTATGGTGAATTCCTCGCGCAGCCGTCCTACAAATTCCACAAAGTTTTACAAGTCTACAATGTACCATCTTATAATTTTTAAAATCTTTGCTTTTAGTAAATTCATACATTTTGGGACTTGCCGGTTTCACGCGTTATGGTTTCTTGCATTTATTTGTTATCGGAGCATTAATACGCCAATACGCAAATAAATTTGTGTATGCCAAATTCGTAAATCGCATGTTTCTACTGAAGCACATGCTAACCAAACTGGCAGATCAACTCATCAGTAACTACAATGATGACCATAGCGATTTGCAGTGCGAGTCCGAATGGCAAACAAAATCAATCTTACCACCACTCTTTGATAGACGCGTCACATTAATGAGCATAATATTTTCACCAACTTGGGTGTCGTTTATTATATATCATGAGCGTGCACTATTTCATCGTGGAGGTTATTTGGCAGCATTACTATGCTTATATTTTGTCAATTCATTCTGCAATCGATTCTCTTCATTTATTGTGAAAATATTTTACTTTTATCTCAACAAAATCATCAATTAAATGTTTTGCTCGACAACACTTTAAAACAAGCTGCTGCATATTTGCGTCATTTGCAGCCATTCAATATGTATCGACGTTATCGATTTCAAACATGTATGATGCTATTAAACGTCTGCAACATATTGTCACGGATATTAGCATCGCTAATTTATACCATCACTAAGGCGATGCTAAGGCCACGATAAGCAGTATTTACGTCAATAATCAAATCATGTATACACATATATAAGGCAGCCGAAAGATGTCACACACAGATGCATTTACTTATACGCCTATGTATGCGCGAGAGACTGTAAACTACAAACATTCACATCAATAATTCAATCATTATGTATCTACATAAACGAATAAATAATTGCGTCTACACATATGTACGTATACGAGCAGTGGAGCGGCAATGCACAAACACATGCATATATCTTATCTGAATTGTCACAAGAGAGAGCAATAAATTGTGCACATAGTTGTGGCTGGCGATTTTGTAGCCGAAACTAACTAGTAAGTTCTGGAAATCGAAGAGCCTAGAAGTATGCAGCGTAAACTATAAAGTGGCGCAATGAATGTGAATACTTTAATAAAGGCCATTTTTTCATTATACAATATTGGAGTTATTTATTCAACAGTTTAGTAATTCGAACTTAGCAGAGGATTGCAAATAAGAGGATTTGCAAGTAAATTCGTTACAATATTTATATGGAAAATACAAAAATTACGCGCACTCTATTTGTAGCCAATGCTACACAATGGATGATATTTCTTGGGTTTGTTCTTTCTGATAGTAGTATACATTTTTTTATGCTCTATTTTGCCTCGTGTAGTGAGCATTATAAGAGTATTGCGGCAAGAAAAGCGGGTGTGTTAAATACAAGTAACGGTAAATGTGTTTTACGTTTAAATATTCCAGCTGCGATTCATATGTTCGATTTGCTCTTTAATATTTGTTTGATGATCTTTATTATGGCTCAATATGAATCATTTGTCAAAACGACGCGCATCATACTGGCCAAAGGAAGTACAGAATTATCAGTGTTGCCGCACATTTTGTGCCGTCAATGCAGCGCAGCGCAGTTCGGGCATGCGGTGAGTATTGCAGAAAACAAAACGAAATTATGTAAAGAAATATACAGCAGCGAACAGAAAAATATTAAGGATACTTCTTATCCCGTTCTGGATAGGGTTTTGAGATCAAAACGTGGACATGGTTAATACTGGGATGTGGTTGTACAATATCGCTATCAAATGGAAGCTTTTATGAGTACTTTGATACGGGGTATTTTTCGTACCCTTGGGTGACTAGAGTCTCGAGATATAGGCTAAAACGTGGACCCGGGTACACCTAGAATATGTTCATAGAATATAGATAACAAATGAAAGCTGTTGAGTGCTTTAGTAGAGGGTGATATTCATACCCCGGGTAACTAGGGTCTCGAGATATAGGCCAAAACGTGGATCAGGGTAACACTAGGATGTGTTTTTACATTATGGGTATCACATTGAGGCTGTGGATGCGTGCTTTAGTGCAGAGTATTTTTTATACCGTTGGGTGTCTAGGATCTCGAGATATAGGCCAAAGGTGGACTCGGATGCCCCTAAAATGTGTGTGTAATATGTATATCAAATGAAAGCTGTTGCTGAGAGCTTTAAAGTTATTTTCATTGATATTCGATTTAGTCGCACCAACCTGCCAAAACTGATAAATATGCATACGAAGCCGAAATAAAGATATCTAATATATAAAATTCTTCTGTCACGGTTTTAGAGGCTTAACTCCTCCGAAACGGCTGAACCGATTCCCATGAAATTTTGTGAGCATATTGAGTAGGTCTGAGAATCGGCCAACGTCTACCTTTTTTCGCTACGTGCCTAGGGTCTTGAGATCAAAACGTGGACCCGGGTACCCCTAGAATGTGTTTATACAATATGGATATCAGATGGAAGCTGTTGATGAGTGCTATAGTATAGGATAATTTTCATACCCCTGGGTGACTAGGGTCTCGAGATTTAGGCAAAAACGTGGACCCGGGTACCCCTAGAATGTGTTTATACAATATGGATATCAAATGAAAGCTGTTGATTAGTGCTATAGTACAGGATAATTTTCATGCAACTGGGAGGCTGGGGTCTCGAGATATAGCCCAAAACGTGGACCCGGGTACCCCTAGAATGTGTTTATACAATATGGATATCAATTGAAAGCTGTTGATGAGTGCTATAGTACAGGATAATTTTTATACAACTGGGAGGCTAGGGTCTAGAGATATAGCCCAAAACGTGGATCCGGATACACATAGAATGTGTTGATACAATATGGATATCAAATTGAAGCTGTTGATGTATGCTTTAGTACAGAGTAGGGTTTACACCGCTGGGTGACTATGGTCTCGAGATATAGGCCAAAACATGGACCCGGATACACCTAGAAGTTGTTTTTATATTATAGGTATCAAATTGAAGCTGTTGATGTGTGCTATAATACAGAGTAAGTTTTACACCGCTGAGTGACTAGGATCTCGAGATATAGGCCAAAACATGGACCCGGATACCCCTAGAATGGGTGTGTATTATCGATATCACATGAAAGCTGTTGCTGAGAGCTTTAAAGTAATTTTCATTGTGATATTCGATTTAGTCGCATCAACCTGGCAAAACTGATAAATATGCATGCGAAGCCAAAATAAAGACATGCACTAATAATACCCACATACCTATTTACACATCCTATCCGATTTGACTGAAATTTGGTATATAAATTTGCCTATATTGGTATTTACGATGTTTTTTTTTATTTTATACCAGAGACGGACTGCGACTGAGACTCGGAATGGGAATGGAACAAAATACATACCACCCTCTGGGACTGGCAATAAGAGACGAAGAAGAAGGAGAAAAACTTGAGAGAAAAGAAAAGAGAGAAGGAGACTGATAAAGTGATAGAATGAGACGAAGATGGAGATGAAGCGAAAAAGACGGAGGGAGGAGTGAATAAAAAGATTAGGAAAAAGTGTAGAGGGGTAAGGCAGAGTTAGACGGAAAAGGCTTATTATAATGTATGCAGATAGGCCAAATTTAGGGCAGAACAACGTCTGCCGGGTCTGCTAGTGAATTAATAATACCCACATACCTATTTACATACGTCCTATTCTATTTGCCTGAAACTTGGTATATAAATTGGCCTATATTAATATTTACGATCCTTTTTTTCCGGGAAGTAGACCATAGACGGACTGTGACTGTGACTAAGACTCGGAGGGGGACTGGGACTCGGAGTGGGACTGGAACAAAATACATACCACCCTGTGGGACTGGCAATAAGGGATGAAGAAGAATGAGAAGAACTTGAGAGAGGAGAAAAGAGGAAAGGAGACTGAGAAAGAGATAGAGTGAGGCGAAGATAATGATAGATGAAGCGAAAAAGACGGAGGGAGGAGTGAATAAAAGGATTTAGAAAAAGTGAAGAGGGGGAGGGCAGAGTTAGACGGAAAAAGCTTATTAAAATGTATACAGGTTGACCAAATTTAAGGCAGAACAATGTCTGCCGGGTCTGATAGTATAAAATAAATTAAAAATAGGTAAGTAATTTGTGTTAGGATGCAAAATTTTACATTTTTGTGGTCTGCGTGTAATAGCTATGACCTTGAATCACTTATCTCAACAATATATGCCGTAAACGTAATTGACAAAATTTGAAGCTTCTCAAAAAGGGGGCAGAAGTTAGAGTTTATATGGGGTATATGCTATATATACCGCAGTTCTCTTTGATTTTTTCAGACAACAATATACATATGCTATATACGTAAGCAAATGGTCCAATTTGAAGCCTCTAGCTGTTAAAATTGGGTAGTAATTACCAAAAGCTTCTTATCTGAACAATCGGTTGTGGGGGATATATGCTATATATACGACCGATCTCATCCATTTTTTCAGACAACAATATGCGCAATATAGAAAGAATATGGTAAAATTTGCAGCTTCAATCTGATAATTGAGAAAGATATGACAAAAATCCTCTTTTCTCAAAAATTGGTTGTATGGGGGATATATGCTATAGTGGTCCAATCCGGCCGGTTCCGACAAATGTTTAATCAGACATCTAAATTTAACCGCTCACCAAATTTTATTAAGATATCTCAAAAATTGAGGGACTAGTTTGTATACAAACAGACAGGCGGACAGACGGAGATGGCTAAATCAACTCAGCTCTTCGTCCTGATCATTTGGGTATATTTATTGGTGGGCCTATCTATTTTCCTTTAAGGACTCACAATTTTGAGATTCGTGACGAAGTTAATATACCATTGCATTTTCATGAATGGTATAAAAATGGAGACACATTGGACAATACTTGCCCTCATACAATCAAGTGCTGTTTCTTGACTTATCTGCAGCGTTAATTTTTTTCAGTATCATAAAAAATACTAAATTAATGCCTTTCTGAAATATGAAGAAACGTACAAGAAAATAACGCCTACAATGTGTATTTCTCTTTTTGGGAGGGTTTATTTCCTTTTCCTGAGAGGAAATATTTTAGTCAACGGAACTGATTGGCTGAGTCTTCAGAGAGTATCATACTTGCCACAACTAAGGAATATGAAAACATACTGCTGACGTCAATGATATGATTGACGATCTGTAAAAATATCACGAAGTTGCGAATGAGTATCTAGGCGGCTTGTAGAACGAAAGCTCGGGATTGTCAGTATACGGTACCAAGACCCACCATTTAGCTTTTATATTTATCTGACTGTAAAAAAAATACTTTTCCTTATCAGAACTGTCAAAGACGACTGAGTTACAAGTAAATGATTCGTATACACATATGTACTTATGTATTTATTTGAATTTAAAGAAATAAGAGTTTAATATGAAAATTGATGTTTTAATTACTGAATATTATGTATGGGACTAGCACGTCCGCACCTGACGAATGCTCAACGCACACTACTCTTTACATTCGGCCTCTCCTGACTCTTCGACCGACCCGGTCGATTGGCTATCGTCATCATCGGTTGTATCCAACTCTGGGTTAAGTGCGCACCAAGGTTTAATGTGATCTGCACTAACTATATTACTATATCGTCGTTGAGTGATCATTGTATCCGGTAAATCTTCGATTAGATACCTGTCATGATCCAGTACCTTAGATACAATGTATGGACCCCTATAGACTGGATCAAGCTTGTGTGATTCGCCCGTAGCCACTGGTGCGTAATCGACAAATACCAAATCGCCTACTTCATACTGGTGTGGTTGTAAATGTTTTTTATCATACCTCTCCTTCCACTTTTGGCATTCAGTTAAGATATTCATGGCTGCTTCTTTACGCTTTGTTTCGATGTCTCCATCTTCATATTGATCATGCAATGCTTGGATGATTCGATTGGTAGATACGTCTCTTGGATTGAAATGAAACACCAGCTCATTTGGAGTGAATTTGGTAACACTGTTTTGCTGTGAGTTTAACGCCCATTGGATGCTTGGTAGGGAGCAATCCCAATTTTTCGCTTCTTTGGTACTGCACTTAATGCAACTGAGAATAGTTTTATTGACCCGCTCGGCCTGACCATTAGCTCTAGGAATCCTGACAGCTGTTTTGACGTGTTGTATACCATTCTTTTGCATAAAGTCCTGGAAAGCTTTAGAGGTGAATGCTGTACCGCGGTCAGATATGAGACAGACTGGCTGGCCAAATATGGACATCATCTCTTCCAATGTTTTCGTGACAGGTTCGGTTTTTGTATTCCGCAGTGCCTTCAGTAGTACATACTTGCTGAATCCACATACAATGACCAAGACGTATGCATTACCCCTTTTGCTCTTTGGAAACGGTCCCAGGTGATCAATATTCACCGTTCGGAATGGTATCGGTAAGACTTCGATAACATGAAGCTGACTCTCAGATTTTCCCCCTTTCACCTTGAAAAGACAACACTCTTCGCATGAGTTAATGTACGATTTTACATACCTTCTTATTCTTGGAAACCAGAAGCGCTTCCCAATACGGTCCACTGTCTTCTCTACTGCAAAGTGGCCCATATCAACATGACATGCTTTTGTTATTCGCCATCGTACTGCTTTAGGAATTACCAGCTTTGGTTGCCCTTTGACGTTACGATATAACCGACCTTGCTGCATCTGGTAATCACTCCGTATTTGCTTCTCGTCTACGTCAGGTGTGGAAGTATCGTTTTTTAAAATGTGAACGATCCGCCTTAACTGGTTATCTTGCATTTGCATAGCGTAAATCCAATCATCTTTGATAGCTGTCGGGTCACGTACTCTCATCACCTTTTCGGCTGCTGTCATCGTAGGGCTCGGTGGTTGCACTGGCGCTCTACTAAGACTGTCTGCATGTGCCATTCGTCCGCCAGGTCGATGAATGCATTCGAACTCGAACTCCTGAAGCTTAAGCCACCATCTAGCTACTCGAGGTTGAAGTAACGTTGTTGCCTTTGTAGTTGCTATGGCGTTGCAGTCGGTTACCACAAGAAAAGGCGTACCCAACAAGTACACTCTAAATCTTTCTAGTGTTTCTACGATGGCAAGCACCTCTAGTTCGTGGCTTGCGTACCTGCTTTCAGCTGCACTGCACTGTCGACTGTAGTATTGTACTGGCTTCAGACCTTCGTCTTCCTTTTGTAATAATATACCTGAGATACCTAGAGCGCTGGCATCTGTGTGCACCTCATGTGGCTTTGACGGATCGAACAGTGCCAGAACCGGTTCAGATGAAAGTGCTAACTTCAGTGCATCGAAGGCTTCATCTTGTGCTTTCGTCCATTCGAAACATTCGCCCTTTCTGAGCAATTGAGTGAGGGGCTTCGTAATGACACCATAATGTGGAATGAACCTACGAAAGAAACCGGTTAGTCCCAAAAACTGACGTACCTGTGTCGCTGAAGTCGGTAGTGGGAAATCTTTGACGCTTTGCACTTTCCCCTCACCTGGCTGAATCCCATTTTGACCAATTATATGACCCAGAAAAGTAACTGTCTCCGCCAAAAAAACACATTTCGATGGTCGGAGCGTCAAGCCTGCTTCGCGTACTTTTGCTAAAAACTCTGCCAATACGTGAATACCCTCGTCCTTTGTTGATGAAGCAATGATAACTTCGTCGACATAACTCACAATCTTGTCCCGTTGCTTGAGCTTCTGAATAATCTTCAACACCATCTCCTGGAATACCATAGGTGCATTCACCAGCCCGAAGGGCATAACATTGTGCTCAAACAGCCCATCCGGGGTAATAAACGCAGTGTATTGTTTGCTCTCTTCCTTCATTGGGATTTGATAATAACCCGCGGTCATATCCAGTGTGGTATAGAATCGGTTGTTCCCTAATCTCGCTAGCTGTTCCTCTACTATAGGCATTGGAAATGGTTTCTTGACAGTCACAGCATTGAGTGCGCGGAAGTCGACACACATTCTATCTTCACCATTGGACTTCTTAACTAAGACCACTGGAGCTGCATGTGGCGACGTACTTGGACGAATGATATGGTGATCCAATAGATTTTCCACTATCGTAGAAAACACCGGACGTTGCGAAAATGGCAATTGATAGCGCTTTCCCACAATTGGCTTATCAGTGGTGACTTGAATCTCCATTTCAGTCATGTTGCATCTTCCTAAGGCTGACAACTCTTCTGAAAAGCAATCTTCGTACTGATCTAACAAGGTGCTCAACTGCTTGGAGTCACCCCCATTCACGATGTTTACTTTCATCTGTGGCCCTGGCTCTTCTATCCTCAACACTCCTGAGTCGATGACAAATTTTGCGTCTCCACTACATAGCACATCACGACCGATGAGTAACTCATATGGCATAAACTCGTCTGCCACTATGATTAACCAAACTTGCACTTCTTTACCATCCAGCTGCATGGCGACATTTACCTTGTGCTCTGTTTCGACTATACCGCCTCCAAAACCTTCAAGTTTCTTATTGGCGGCCTCACGTTGTAAACTGATAGGAACTAGAGACTCCTTGACCATTGACACATCGCTGCCCGTGTCATTAAATGCTGAAATATCTCGCCCAAATACATTTACATTTTTGGTTACTGGTGGTGGTACTGTATCCACTGACTCTGCTATGTTTGCTACCGATGGTTTCGCTATGCCACATGATTTGGCTTCGTGTCCAAATTTGTTGCATTTCGTGCAATTAATTTTGCGCTGTGGATGTGGACACTTAGCTGCTATGTGTCCCACCTCGTTGCAATTATAGCACCGTACTGACTTCCGAGCTTCTTGACTATTCGGAGCTTCTGTTGTCCCCTGGCGCTCGTCTACTACACTCTTTTGCCACCCAGGCATCGCAGATAATCTTTCAATTGATAAAAGTAATTCGTGGCATGACCTCAAATTCATAGCATGTAAAGTTCTGGAAAGATTCATATCATTTAGACCATTAATAACATAAGAATTTATTCATACTTCATCTATATTTCCGCTGCGTCCCAAACTTAGCATTACGTAAAAGTATTCTTTCAAAGATTCACTGGGCTTTTTCCTGCGTCTCCCCATTTCGCGATGTATTTCAGCTGAGCTTGGTGCACTTGGGAAATCTTTTCTTAACATCTCAACGAATTGAAACCATGTTCTGAATGCTGGCTGGGAATAAGCCCAATCTTTTGCCACCCCCCTTAATTTTTGTTGCGCCGTGAATAGTACTTCTTCATCACTCCATAAATATATATCTCGCAATTGTTCGATCTTCGCTATGAACTGACTCGTTGCTCGGTGTCCCTTTAGTGGGTCAAACTCTGGCAAAATTCCGATAATCTCCCTCATTGAATTCCTTGTACCTGCATGCGTCGCCGTTGATTGGACATCCGTCATTAAATCGCGAGGTACTTGTCCAAGCACAGGAGTCCTTAACTCTCTAACCGGCGTGCCTGTTGCTCCTGGAATTTCTGTAGATCGCCCTGGTACTGTTGCTACAATTTGCGTTGGAACTTGTGCTGATGCTTGCGAACTCCCAGATGCTATTTGCTGTTGGCTTACCCCTTGTTCCAAATTCCTATCTCCAACCTGGATTGTTTCACTACGCCCTTGCGTTATAGCCTGTAATCCACTCACGGTTTTTGATAAGCTGCTCATAATTTCTTTGAGTTCACCAATTTGTTGCTGCCAAGATGGATATTCACGCGATTCGACCTCCTCAATATCCACCTCATCCGACTCATATAGTTCCATTAGCGATGCAATCTTGTGGCTCTTATTGCCCGAAACTGCGAGACTACATGTTTGCAACAAAGCATTCAGTTGCTCCACTTTCAGCGATGAAAACTTAACCTTTCCTTGGCTTTCCTCCAATCCCATGATTGCAATGCCTTCTGTTACGTCCTTACTGCTTGTACAATTTTCAACTTCTGACTCTTAAATTCAACCACCAAAATGTTCGTCGAAAATCCAACTCTGCTAGCTTACAATTCCTCAGAATCTCCGTTTTCCAGTTAATTGCAGCAACTGTCGTGTTACTACATAAACAAAATCTTCTTCAGGTCTTTTCAATTATTCTGTTTGCGTCTATCGCTGCCTAAAATTTTTGTCTGCTAATGTTGATTTCCACGAACGACTATCGTTTCTCTGAATTTTTTTGAACGTCTATCGTTTCTCTGAATTTTATCGCGTCTATCGCTGATCTCTCCTGCCTTACCAGTTGCGTTCAATAACTTAATTCCTTGAAGCAAATACATACAAGTGTGTATATACTTTAGTTTAAAAAAAAATTATTTGCGTGATCAAAATTCCTTGAATCGAATTCCACTTCTGACGTTGTCAAAGACGACTGAGTTACAAGTAAATGATTCGTATACACATATGTACTTATGTATTTATTTGAATTTAAAGAAATAAGAGTTTAATATGAAAATTGATGTTTTAATTACTGATTATTATGTATGGGACTAGCACGTCCGCACCTGACGAATGCTCAACGCACACTACTCTTTACAGAACTTTATTTTAAAGAGATCTGGCTAACCCTGGAAACATTTGGACAAATAAGAAAAACTTCCTGTGGTTTGATCAAAACCGTTGGACATTTTTCAAACTTTATTTATCTATCCATCTGCCTCTACTCTGTCAAACCACCTTCCTCTCTTATTTTTTCACCCCTCTACATTTCCTAGTTTACCTTAATCGGCGCATTCCATGACGCAACCCCTTTCGTTCTTCCGTAAATCTTCCCGTTTATCTCTTAATCTTCCCGCTCTTGCTCTATTCCAAATCTAACTCTCACTATTACTCTAAATCTTCATTTTTTTTCTTCTTTCTTTTCTTAATCCTCCTGTTAACCTTTATTTTTTCTACTTTGTATCAAACCATTACCCCTATTCTTACTCTTACTATCACTCTCCATCTTGATCTCATTACTTTGTTGACTTCCCTCAAATCTCTACTTTTTCTTCCCATACCACCAGTTTTCTCTTCCCTTTTCATACACGTCTCCGGTTCCTATGTGGAGATATATCGAGTTTGGCACTTTTATGCGAATCAGGCAGTAAGAAAGTAGCAAAATAGTACCAACAATTTTCCCTCCCTACTACTTTAAAATTCATGACCGGACTACGAGGGCAGTTAAATTTTTGTTGTTGTAATACTGACTTCACCCGTGTGGTTTTATTGCTTCGTGGTTTTGAATTAAATTGAATGGCGATGGAAAAGCGTTGGAAAATCGCTTATTGTGACGGTATTAGCATTTGGTCGCAAAGGTGCACGCCCACTAAGAATCGATCCATGTAGTTGCACTTTATGCACATACTACCATGGATAGTCTGTAGCCCTTTCTGGCGATCTAATATATATGCAAAAGAATTGCAAAAAACAATAAATTAAGATGTCTATTCAAATTAGGTACCTAAAATTTTGGTGAGCTCGCACCCAGTCTAGGTTTGTTACTCAATGGGAAGTATCAGACAACTTAAGTGCAAGATTCAAGCTAATCCGTAACACTTTGCTTAACATTTAGATCCATGCGAGCTTATTCGCGGGGCTTTCAGCAATGCCTCTAAACGCGCCATTATTGATGCTCATAATTTCACTTAAGTAAGTCCAGCCCTAAGTAGATGTATGAGCTAAATATTAAATTGCGGGAAGATCACTTATTCATTGGAAGAAAATACAGGCCTCTCAACCCACCGCTCTCACTACTGCTTCGTATTGTCTTCTTTTGTCCCAAGTACACAGTGAGGCGAGTTTATGCCCTATAGAGGAGGGAGTTACGAGAGATTCAATGACAATTTATCCGTGTAAAGGAATGCTGGAGTGTACGTGGGGCCAATCGCCCTACTTTTCTCTCAATGAGTATATAAAATCATTGGGAAGACATGAAGTCGTTGCTTGATTTACACAACAAAGAACCTGGACAAGGAATGAGAGGGAGTATGCAGGCTACCAATGCTGGACTGCATGCCATTCTGTACACTTGCTTATACATTTGTTCGTTAATGAAGGAAGTGGCTGTGTAAGAAAAAGTTAAAATTCAGTTAAAAAAAATTTGGGTCATTTATGCTTCTGTCCGAAATTAGTATAAGCTTTTTCGGAAACTGATTGGTTTTATGCTGTTGTTATTATTACTTTTGCCAGGTTTTTTAAAGCGGGTCACTCTGCCAATTTCTTCTGTTGAAGGAAAGTTCCTTCATTCAAAATTATTTGCATAACTTTCATATAGTGTTTGTATTTAGTAGTAAATTTGCCAGGATTGTGTTCCTGATTTGAGCTTGTTTGTGTTCTGTATGGTCACAATTTGGTCGTATGTGTCGCTGTCCCTATTCGCCTGACAAATTTTTTACATAATTTGTATACCTAGCGTGTACTTGACATGACTTCAGGCCTTGACTTTGGAAGTTTGGAAAAACTCCGTTGAACCATTTCAAAGTGTCATTATTGCTCAGCCCTATCAACTTAACTCCACTTTACCTGGTGAATCGGAGAGCGGTAGCGGTTAATTTGGTTAGTTCCGCACCATTCTGACCTATCTTCAGATCCCCAAGTTTCTATAGATATCTGCCCTTGAGAATACGTGAGGTCAATTAGCCCTACTTGATTACAACCATACCGCTAGCGCTTACTCCTTTTAGGATCTGTGACTTAATCGGATTCTGTTTGTTTAAAATAAATATAAATAAAATAAGCGTAAGCCGCGATAACCTCCGAAAAGATTTTAGGCCGAGCTTCTCTTCCAATTTGCGTCGTGCTCCTTTTTAATTTTTCCTACAAATTGGCGGGACGGGACCTACTTGTTTTTTGCCGACCCAGAACGGCATCTGCAAGGCAGATGAGTTTTAACTGGGAGCTTTTAATGGCAGAAATACACTCGGAGTGCTTGCCAAACACCTTAGGCAAAATTTTCCTCTAATTAAAAAAATTTGTTTCTAAAATTTTGATGTTGCTCTTCCCGGGGCGTGAACCAGGAATGTTCGGTATGGTAGGCGGAGCATGCTACCATCACACGACGGCGGCCACCTCTCTTTCTCTTTCTTAACTCTCTTTATTTAATGAATCACTTCAATGGAAGTAGCGCCTCTTGCTGCGGTAGTGAGAGGCGCTATTCAAATACCGCGCACCAATGCACGCCGTTCAGCTATAATATTAAGGCGTTGCGGACTTCGCCTAAGCAATCACACCACTGACAATCTGGCTGCCCTAGCAAATGAAAGGAGTAATTCAATTTGAATTATTGTAATAGTTATGAACAATTAGTTATTAATGTCCTTTACACACACATACATACATGCGGCGCAATAATAAGCACTTACCACAATTACTACAATGATCTATAGAAAAGGCCTAAATAAACGGGCTGTAACAAAAAAGTACGCCTACAAATGGCATTCGAAAATGTTACTAAATGCACAAATTTTGAATGAAATTGTGCAGTAATAACTTAGCACGCACAACGAATCAGTTGTATAGCCGGTAGAATTTGATTACGGACGGGATTTGCGAAATGAATCTTCAAATGAAAGAAAAAATATTGCGCAACTACATCAACTACGATTTGATTGTAAAATGCATAATTTTAGGCAGTTATCATGTAACAAATTGGATAGGTATCACTGCTTTCACTGTATGCTGCCCCAGCAAACAGTCGCATCAACAGGCAACCAACACCTGGCAATGCAAAGGTGAACGTCCTATGCGTTCGCTCCACACCATACGCCTAAGTCTCTCACAACCTCTACGTTACTACAACATTGTTGTTATATTGGGTCTAGCGCTAGCTCTACCTGCTGTAACGTACATAATGCACTCACATCAGGATTTTTTAAATAGCTCCAATGTCTTGTGGCTTATGAGTCATGCATGTAACTTTTTATTGCATTTATTTGTTGTTGGCGCATTAATACATCAATATT
Organism: Eurosta solidaginis; assembly: GCF_040869045.1. Classification (NCBI taxonomy): domain Eukaryota; kingdom Metazoa; phylum Arthropoda; class Insecta; order Diptera; family Tephritidae; genus Eurosta; species Eurosta solidaginis. Next base: position 199,704,184 of record NC_090323.1, on the reverse strand, counting down.
TAAATCAATCTATATATATCAAATGCATTAATCGTATGAATCAACTGCAAGAAAGCATAATTAAACTGATAGATAAACTAAGTGATAATTTCATTGATGAATACAACGGTGAACGAAGTGAACGCCAAGCAAAATTAATTTTACCATCACTGTACGATAAACGTGTCACCCTAATGTTATGCCTTCAGTTATTGTGCATCATATTTTCACCTACTTGGGTGGTGTATATTATCTATCATGACGGTATAAAATTCCGACCTACAAGTTATTGGGCAGCATTAGCTTGCTTATATTATTGTCAATTCATTCTGCAATCAATTCTCTTCATTTATTGTGAAAATATTTTACTTTTATCTCAACAAAATCATCAAATAAATTGTTTGCTCGAAAGCAGTTTAAAACAAGCTGCCGCATATTTGCGTCATTTGCAGCCATTCAATATGTATCAACGTTATCGATTTCAAACATTTATCGATGCTATTAAACGCCTGCAATATTTTTATATGGAGAATACAAAAATTACGCGTACTCTATTTGTACGTAATGCTCCACATTGGGTGATTTATCTATATTTTGTTCTTTCCGAATGTTGTATACATTTTTTTATGCTCTATTTTGCTTCATGCAGTATCAATTTTAAATTAAAAATGCGTAAAACAAACATACCGTTAGCGAATGCAACTGAAGCAGAATGTGTTTTACATTTCAATTTTTCTGCTGCTTTGTATATGTTCGATTTGCTTTTTAGTATTTGCTTGATTATCTTCATTATGGCTCAATATGAATCATTTGTCAAATCGACGCGCATAATTGTGACCGAAGGAAGTACGCAATTATCATTTCTGCCGCATATCACGTGTCGATATTGCAGTGCAACGCAGTTGGAGAATGCGGTGAGTATTGCGCTTAAAAAAATTTCAAAAATCAATTTAATTTTGAGATACCTATAACTTGTACTTTTTTAGGCTAGAATGAATTGGGGCTACAAATTGTATACTAAAAAAAATTGGGTGCATGTATTTATGTACGCGCGTGCGCATGCGTGTTCTATAATATGATTTCTTAATGATAAATCAGCTCATACTACTGTAGATGTGGCAAATTTCTTTGCCGACTTCTTCAAGTCTAATTTTGATAACAATGATTTGTCATCAGGTTTTGGGTCGCTTCTTCTCACATATGAAGATGTAGCTTATGGTATTTCGAAATTGAAGCCTTCTTCGCATACTGACGTAGATGGAATATCTGCACTGTTATTAAGGAATTGTCCGGCTTTGATATTCCCTTTACTAACTATCTTTAACACATCGCTTTCCACGGGTGACTTTATAGATGCTTGGAAATTGGCATCCATAACCCCGGTTTTTGAAAAGTGGTAGCAAAAACAATATAAGCAATTCTAGACCAATTTCCAAACTATCTACGTTTCAATGCTGTTTGCATGGATTTGTTAAGGACAAAATGTATCTTCCAGTCAAAAGTTTAATTGTTCCAAACCAGCATGGTTTTATTCCAGGGTGCTCTACTGTTTCAAATTTGGCAGTGTTTAGCGAATATTGTCTATCGGTTTGTTCTAATAGATGCCTGGTAGACTGTGTCTACACGGACTTTTCTAAAGCCTTTGACAAAGTGTCTCATAGGATTCTGATTGCGAAGCTTGAGTGTCTTGGCATTTTTAAATTGGCTTAAGTCGTACCACGCATGATCTGGTTATGGTTGATAATGCCTCTTCTTATTCATATGTTGCGACATCGGGTGTCCCACAAGGTAGCATTCTTGGTCCATTGTTCTTTGTGTTGTTTATAAATGAATGAATTATCATGCTTTAAGTTCTGTTACTTTTTACTATATGCCGATGACTTGAAGATATTTTCGAGAGTTACCAATCTAACTGACGTGGCTAAAATTTAATTACATCTTAATAGTTTATACTGGTGGTGCCTTAAGTCACACCTTTCGCTTAATATCAGCAAATGCTTTCATGTTTCTTTTCCAAAATCTAATGATCTTTTAGCATCATCTTAGAGTATTTCAGCTCATACTCTGCATATATCCAGGCCAGAACAATAATGTTTTGTAATGATTATTATTTTTTTTATTTTTCTATAGGCCGATAAAACAAAAACAATTGTTAATAAACCAACAGCACTTGGGAAATGTCAAAAAAGTAATTGGCAATAAACAAAAATCCAACAATATCAGTGTCATGCAACAGATGGCGCAACACAGATTAAATATAGTTGGTAAAAAGGAATAGAAGTAGCAAATTTGCCAGTCAAACAAACAACCGCTGTATAGCTAAATGGTTAGCGCAGCATGCCTAAAGCGTACTGATGATGAAGGCTTAGCACCCTTCGAAATGGATATATCTGCGCAGCTATGACATGTTGTCTGAAAATTTTTCTACTTACTATTCCAAAAACAAAATACAATTTTTCAATTATAGAAAAATTAAAAAACAATAGTCATTACAAAAAAATATTGTTCTGGCCTTGAGCTCATTTCGAACCTTAAATCCTTTATCAATAGGCCGATAAAACAAAAACAATTGTGATGCTTTATGCACTAACCGGGTTGTTAAGCCTCGGTGTTACTCTCTGTAGCAGCGAGCCTCTCCGAGTGTAGGACTCCCTTTCTTTTTCTTTTAATGGGCTACCCGCTAAAACCTAACCTCCCACGACCCGCGTATTTTCCGCACCTGAGACCAAGTTTAGCATAACTTTGGGACGGAAGCGCGCTACGTGATCTCTTTGGCTACTCTCACGTTATTGGGCTAAGCAACCATCTTGCCGTTTAGCGAGGAGAATATTACTTGCATATCTGCTGACCATGTCCCATCTGTCATTTCCGCAGGTCATTTTATGGATGACACTGCCCGGGGATAGGTCGCCTAGTGTTACTTCCACTCTTCTTCGTTGCTGTGCGAAGTGATCGCATTCGAAAAAGGTGTGGCGTACGTCGTCTATGAGCCCACAGTATAAGCAATTCGGATTTTCAACCTTGCCCATCCTGTGGAGGTATTCCCGGAAGTAGCCGTGGCCACTTAAAAACTGTGTAAGGTAGAAGTCCACCTCTCCATGCGGCCGTTCTAACCATGGCTTCAGCTCGGGAATCAGTTCCCTGGTCCACTTGCCTGCAGTGCTGCAGCTCCATTGCTGTTGCCGCCGTCGGATAGAACCTTTTCGCGCCTGCGCGGCAGCAACATCTCTACGTACTTCTCCTCGGAGGTGGTAAATTGATTTCCTCTTCTCAGCGAGAAGATGTATCGGTATGTTTCCCGCAATAACAAAAACTGCGTCTGCGGATGCCGTGCGGTAAGCTGAGGCAATTCGTAGCGCCCCTCTGCGTTGGACAGAAGTAATAGCTGCTCGATACTTTCGGAATTTCATTGCATCCGCCCAAATTTCTGCACCGTACAAGAGTATAGAATCCGAAGCGGAAGCCAGCAGCTTCCTTATACATGGCCTTGGCCCGCCTGTGTTTGCCATTAATCGGCTTAAGTATCCTATGGTCCGTGCAGTTTTCTCACAGGCTCCTTGAAAGTGTTCCGAGAAGGTTAGTTTGCTATCTAGCCTCACCCCAAGGTATTTCGTGGAGCTGCGTGTTTGTACTTGTTGTTCTCCAACCATCATATTCGTAATGGTGGGAATTCGTCTCTTCGTGAGGATTACGATCTCAGTTTTCGTTGTCGCGAGCTGAAGTCCATGGTCACTCATCCATCTATTTACACTGCGCATTACATGGTTTAAGGCTTAGCACCCTTCGAAATGGATCTATTTGCGCAGCTATGGCAGGTTGTCTAAAAAATTTTCTAATTACTATTCCAAAAACAAAATAAAATTTTTCAATTATAGAAAAATTAAAAAAAAAACAATCATCATTACAAAAAACTATTTTTCTGGCCTTGAGCTCGTTTCGAACCTTGAATCCTTTATCAATAGGTCGATAAAACAAAAACATCTTTTTATTATTCTAGTTATTTTCAGTCTCTGACTTTAGTCAATAAGTTCGCATATAAAAAATACTATTCTCACCATGTACATTGTGAAATTCTAGCTTTGCATTTTAGCAGTAGCACATAACGAGCACAAATTCATTAAACTTGACAGCAACTAAATCAGAATTTGCATTAAAAAATATTTTAAATTAAACTACAGAGGAATAAATAGAGCATACGATTAGAAAAGTTTTCGATTAAGCCGCTGCTGTTACAAATCAAAAGAAAATCGAGAATTAGAAAATTCCAATGCAAAAAATGCAAAATCGGAGAAAACGAATAAAACTAAATAAACGCAAATCTGAAAAATCATACAAAACCAATGCAATCGAACCGATTTATACTTATTATCTTATTATTGGTATTTGTTATATAACGCGTGCAATGGGCATCACCCCATTCGTGTATGAACGAAATAAGGGTATTAACGCTGCGGCGCACAAGCAACGCCAACGCAGCTCGTATCGTCTACGTGTTTCTCGTTGGTTACGTTGTTACAGCATCATTTTGCCAATCATAATTTGTGCAGCAATGCCATTCGCTCTAACCACACTTTACACATAAATGCATTTGCTATTTGCAATTAATTGCGCTTATTGGAAATCGGCGTTACTCTATTTGCAGTCGGTCAACTATTTGCAGCCGTCTTAATGTTATGGAATTGTTGCATGCAACAACGTTTGCAAAATTTACTCAATCGCTAGCTATGCATACACCACAATTTGTGGAAAATCTTACGACAACTTAAAATACGTGATGCAGATTTGATGCATTTTCTTCGGCGTTTTCCTCCACGTATTTGTCTGTTACTCTGCGCAAATATGTTTGCATTGCTTTTAATGTTTGCATTTGTTGCATATGTGGCATACAGAGAACGAGCTATAGAACGTCCACAATTATTAGCATCATTACTTTTTAACGCTTACTGTGGCACTTTGACACAAATGATGACAATTTTATTCTTCATTTTTGCACGTTATTGAGCCATTATGGCAATGCGATCAATATCATGCTAGAATATGCGCTCTCAGAAGCTAAAATGTGTTTTATGGCGTGCAACCGCTTAATTTGTATCGTCGTAATCGTGTGCTTTCTCTATGTAAAGTCATCGAGGATTTGGAGCTTTTGTATCAACATAATTTGCGTTTGAGCAAGCAGCTCCTCCTAATTTATACACCATTACTGTTAGCATCCTTTTTATACTCAGTTGAGCAGAGCTCACAGAGTATATTAACTTTGATTGGATAACGGTTGGTTGTACAGGTATAAAGGAATTGAGATAGATATAGACTTCCATATATCAAAATCATCAGTATCGAAAAAAAAATTTGATTAAGCCATGTCCGTCCGTCCGTCCGTCTGTCCGTTAACACGATAACTTGAGTAAATTTTGAGATATCTTGACGAAATTTGGTATGTAGGTTCCTGAGCGCTCATCTCAGATCGCCCACTTTTTCGATATCGAAAATTTCGAAAAATCGAAAAATTGCGATAATTCATTACCCAAGAGGGATAAAGCAATGAAACTTGGTGGGTGGGTTTAGCTTATGACGCAGAATAGAAAATAACTAAAATTTTGGACAATGGACGTGGCACCGCCCACTTTTAAAAGAAGGTAATTTAGAAGTTTTGCAAGCTGTAATTTGGCAGTCGTTGAAGATATCATGATATAATTTGGCAGGGACGTTACTCCTATTATTATATGTATGCTTAATAAAAATTAGCAAAACCGGATAACGACCACGCCCACTTTTAAAAAAAATTTTTTTTTAAGTGAAATTTTTACAAAAAATTTAATATCTTTACAGTATATAAATAAATTATGTCAGCATTCAACTCCAGTAATGCTATGGTGCAACAAAATACAAAAATAAAAGAAATTTTCAAAATGGGCGTGGCTCCGCCAAATACCAAATACGAAAAAAGGGTTGAAACATGGTAATTGGATTGGTTTATTGACGCAAAATAAACCTTTAGAAAAAAACTTTGTAAAATAGGTGTGACACATACCATATTAAGTAGAAGAAAATGAAAAAGTTCTGCAAGGCGAAATCAAAAGCCCTTGGAATCATGGCAGGATTACTCTTCGTGGTATTACATATATAAATAAATTAGCGGTACCCGACAGATGATGTTCTGGGTCACCCTGGTACACATTTTGGTCGATATCTCGAAAACACCTTCACATATACAACTACCACCACTCCCTTTTAAAATTCTTATTAATACATTTAATTTGACACCCATATTGTACAAACACATTATAGAGTCACCCCTGGTCCACCTTTATGGCGATATATCGAAAAGGCGTCCACCTATAGAACTAAGGACCACTCCATTTTAAAATACTCATTATCACCTTTCGTTTGATACCCATAATGTACAAACGCATTCTAGAGTCAACCCTGGTCCACCTTTATAACGATATCCCACTCCCTTTTAAAATACTCGTTAACACCTTTCATTTGATACCTATATCGTAAAAAAATTCTAAAGTCCCCCCTGGTCCACCTTTATGGCGATATCACGAAAAGGCGTCCACCTATAGAACTAAGGCCCCCTCCCTTTTAAAATACTCATTAACACCTTTCATTTGATACCCATATCGTACAAACAAATTCTAGAGTCACCCCTGGTCCACCTTTATATCGATATCTCGAAAAGGCGTCCACCTATAGAACTATGGCCCTTTCCCTCTTAAAATACTCTTTAATACCTGCCATTTGATACGCATGTCATACAAACACATACCAGGGTTACCCTAGGTTCATTTTCCTACATGGTGGTTTTCCCTTATTTTGTCTCCACAGCTCTCAACTGAGTATGTAATGTTCGGTTACACCCGAACTTAGCCTTCCTTACTTGTTGTATATACTATTTCTATGTACGGTGTAGTTATATGTCATATATTTTCAAGCTTGTAATCATAATGCGAGTAGATTTGAGTTGAGAATTGCTGTTACGTCACATATAACACGGAAATGCTTAACGCCAAATTTTATTGACATGATTCAGGTATTCACTTTGCTGTTTATCACCTGTGCTTTGTTATATGGTGCATATTTTATGGAAAGAAATTTCAAAGCAACATGCATCATTCTTGCTGAAAGTAGCACTGAGATGACTCGAACTCGTCAGATTTGCCAAAGTCGTGGTTGTGAGTTGCAACTAGAAGCTGTGGTAAGATTTAGCTATACTAACGCGCTTGTTTCACCCTGGTAACAACGGTTATCGGTAGCGTAATCGAAGACTTTTCTGTTTATTAACACAAAAATGTCGAGAACATATCGATTTGTTATCAAAATGTAAACAATTTGTTATTGAAAACACATGGAGCTGTTATAGGAAAGATATCGATTTGTTACTGAAAAAATATAGTTCGTTATAAAAAAGTATCGATTTGTAATCGATTTACTATCGATAAAATATAACCTTGTTATCGAAAATTTATGGAAAAATCGTAGACTTTTTAGAACATCGATTTGGTTTCGATTAATTATGGAAAAGTTATCGATTTATTGTCGAACTATTATCCAAAAAATAAAGATTTGTTATCACAAAATGTTATCGATTTGTAATAGAAAAAATATCGGCCGCCATGGTATGGTGGTAGTGTTCCCCGCTCACCACACCGAAGGTCCTGGTTTGAAGTCCCGGGCAAAGCAACATCAAAAATTTAGATACAAGTTTTTTCAATAAGTAAAATTTCCTCTAAGCAGGGTCGTTCCCCGGCAGTGGTTTGGCAAACACTCCACGTGTATTTCTGCCATAAAAGGTGTCGGCTCAGAGTCTGCATAAGCCATGTAGTTCCCTCTTAGCCAACCAACTTCTAAGGAGAACCAAAAAGGAGCTAGACGCAAATTGGAAGAGAAGCTCAGCCTAAATCTCCTTCGAAGTGGTACACGTCGATTGTTTATTTATTTTTATTCGATTTGTTGGTGAAAAATTTTGGATTTGTTAAAAAAAAAATATTGACTAGTCATCGAGTATTACAGATGTGTTATCGATTAGTTGTTCAAAAAATGATTTTCGGAAGTTTTTTAGTATATAAAAAAAATAAATATAAGGCGCTATAACCCCCGAAGAGATCTAAGGCCGAGCTTCTCTTCCAATTTGCGTCGTGCTCCTATTTTTTCCTACAAATTGGCAGGATGTGATCTACTTGTTTTATGCCGACTCCGAACGGCATCTACAAGGCAGAGGAGTTTTCACTGAGAGCTTCTCATGGCAGAAATACACTGGGAGTGCTTGCCATGCCGAAGGGCGACCCCAGTTAGTAAAATTTTCTTCTAGTTTAAACAACTTGTTTCTAAAGTTTTTGATGTTGCTTTTTTCCGGGGCGTGAAGCCAGGATCTTCGGTGTGGTAGGCGGGGCACGCTACCATCACACCACGGCGGCCGGAAGCTTTGTAGTAATATCCATAAAACGGACGGAGAGTATCGAAGCAAGTATAATGATAAGCTCTATGAGCTTGATGTAGATATGAACATGATGCAACGAAAAAGGGCCAAAGACTTTGTAGGCAAGGTCATGTTAAGCGAAAGAAGAAAACGCTATTTTTTCGACAGCAAATCCATAAATTTTCGATCAAAAAGTTGGGACAAAATCGATTACATTCCGATACCAAATTATTATAAATAAAAATCGATATTTTTTCGGTAATTTTTTTTTTTTTTTTTTTTATGTACCAAAATAGTTTACCGATAGCAGATGTAATAGATAATAGGACACTGAAAATGAAGCGGTCAAAACCAAAGTAGTTTTTAAAGTAAATTTAAACCTCTCGGGAGGTGTAAAACAGCATATACATAAACCATGTTCCAAAATCTTTAAGTAGAAATGGGAGAAAACATCACAGATATTGATAGGGCGCGCTCTCTTTGCGGAGGTGACTATATTTCTCCCGACCTTCTTACAAATTAGCCAAGTCTGCCGTATGGTTCCTAACCACGGTTATAGTCAAGTGTTTCAGTTCGGAAACTAATCAATTAACCCGCAATATTCTTCCTGGGATACTTATTATAATCCGATTAGAAAAACAGACTGATGACTTTTCATTTATGTATATAAATAACCTATTGGGAAAAATGCTGAATGAGCGAAATAGTTGCTAACATTATGCTGAAACTATCTCTATATAGATCCAGAATGACCCCTTAACGATCTAGAAATAGGCATCGTCCCGAAATGTTCTTAACACCTTCCTAAAATAATTTCGAAATAGTGCCTAAAACAGTCCTAAAAATCTAAAATAGTCCCGAAATTATCCAAAAAGTACTACAAAGACTCTCGAATGATTATCCTCGAACAGTCTGGCAAAGATTTCAAAATAGTCCTGGAAATAGTCCCTGCATGACGTAGTATGGTTTCTCTGGTTTAAATTTTGAGGAGTAACAATAATTTGCAGACCTTAAAAGCAACATTGTGAAGTTTATATTATCTTGTTCTAACAAAGCAGCCGAGAAATATATCATTAACGAAAACTACTCGTATTTTGATCACAAAATACCGGTTCTATAAAACTTAGGCAATTACTCACACAAACCGAGCTCAATGATAGTGAGGAAACGTTTGTAAATATAAAGATATCACACTGAGAAAACTTGAATATCGGTTGTTATCGTGATAAACTGAATTGTTTATCTCGTTAACGGTTAAATGCAATCTCGGGCACATATATACAATAAATGTTAAGCAAAAACCTATTATAAGATATTTTATTTCAAAAAAACTTCAATAAATACTTTACCTGAGTAGAAAGAGAGAAATATCTAAACTTTTAAAATATTGCGTATTACCTAGGGGAAGTAGAGGTGACTGATTTCAAGCCAGAAATCCAACTGCATCCTAGAAAACTTCTAGAGATTGCCAATTTGAGGAAGTTATTTAATAATATTAATTCTGACTTATTTTGTTTTGTTGATTTTCCGACAGGGTGGATAAATGTTGTATATTGTAACGATTTTCCGTCATCCCGCCCGTCACCTAATTGGGCTTTCCACTTCGTCGTCGAGACTAATTCTGGTGACACTACACACCAAAAAAGTTTGGCTTCATATTCGCACTTTGCGGTGTTGTTCTGTGTAAAACCCAAAATAAAGTGAATTTTATCCCCCAAGAAGTGATAAAAGAAATTATTCTAACATTATATTTTAAACTAGAAGACCCGGCAGACGTTGTCCTGCCCTAAATTTGGCCTATCTGCATACATTTTAATAAGCTTTTTCCGTCTGACTCTGCCCTCCACCCCTCTTTACTTTTTCCTAATCCTTTTATTCACTCCTCCCTCCGGCTTCATCTATCTCCATCTTCGTTTCATTCTATCTCTTTCTCAATCTCCTTCTCCCTTTTCTCTTCTATCAATTCCTTCTCATTCTCCTGCATCCCTTATTGCCTGTCCAAGAGGGTGGTATATATTTTATTACAGTCCCAGTCACAGCCCCACTCCGAGTCTCAGTCCCAGTCCGTCTCTGGATAATATATTACTCTGTACCAAAGCACTCATCAACAGCTTTAATTTGATATCCATATTGTATAAACACTGTCTAGGCATTCACTGGCCCACGTTTTGGCCTATATCTCGAGACCCTGTACCTGTAGTAACCACCGCATCAGGTTTACGCAACTTGTGTGAAAGTTTGAACGAAATCGACCGTTTCCTTTGAAATTCGGCTTAAAAATTGCACATGGAACAACTAAAGACTCTCCTGTATTAAAAAAAATGTCATTGTAGCTCTAAATTGCGGGCCCCCTCAGAAACCCCCCCCCCCCTCTCTCGACGGGCCTGGTGATGTGCTATACTTGATATCATTCGCTATAATATTTTTTATTGATAAGCAGGTTGTTTAATTAAACACCAAGTAATTATATACGCACCACATGAAAATATGAGCCACTGCGTATACATAACATTTTAATATTACTTATAAACAAATTAAAAAAATGGCAATAAAATAATATTGCGACTATAAACTGAGATATAACCTATCCTGTATTTCAAGTTAGATCAAACTATACACGGGGTGCAAAACAAATTTGAAATCGGTTCAGTAGTTTAGGAGTCCATTGGCCTCAAACTTGTGACTCGTGTTTTTTATATATTAAGATTATAATAATAATAATGTAGCGAATTTCAGGAAATTCTTGATTGTTATGCACCTTCTGTTGTCGTTCGAGCTGCTGAAATGTCGAATAAACAACTCAAATAATCAGTATAGTTAGCGAAATGTTCTTTATTTACAACACTACTAAAGTGGTGGTTCTGCACAATTAAATCACTCGAGTACTTCACTTGTGGCGTATTAAAATCAAACAGATTGACTATTCCTCGGCATGTGCTTCTTTTATATTATCAGTTTCCCCTTTTGCCTATTTTTCCTAGGGTCTAGAACAAGGTTCTGCATTTCATGGCACAATTGTGCAAATTGGATTCATACACGGATTAGCAACAGCAAAGAAAATTACTGTTTATTTGCAGCGACTTGCTGTTCACATCTGACATTTGTAAGGGATCTGGTAACACTTACAAGAAAAGACAACTCTGAGGTCAATCAGCTGATGAGGAAGATTGGGAATGTTGGAGAATTGAACTTTTGAGATTATTCTTGTTTATACTGTCATAGAAGAAACATAAACGCCTACAATTAATAAAGGCCATATTTCAATATAATTAAAATAAATTACAAGTTATCGCTTTTAGATCAGAAGAGGATCTTTACCCAATAAGTTTTAATTGTACATGACAAGCAGCTGAATAAAGAAATACACCGTACACGAAGGTACGGGTATATATGTATTGAGCAGCAAACGAGAGTCACGGAAAAAAAAACAGGTGAAGCAACGATAGAAGCTTCTAGAATTTAAGGCAACAACGCTACATGAAGCAACGAACAGAGCGTTACGAACGATAGGATAGTGGCAACAACGACGATTGAAAAACAAATTGTGTCAACGAGAACTGGCGGCGGAAAGTCTAACGATTAGAGTGACAATTCGAAATCAACGGAAAGAAAAAGGGACGTGCAACAAGAAAAAGCGTGTACATTCCTGAATTAGGTCTGAAGTAATTTGTGAAGTCTCAAGTAATTTGGTTTGAAAATGAAAGTAAAATTAGAAACTCTGAGCGTACCGCAATTGAATAAGTTGTTGCGAAGAGAGAATTTGACCACGGCTGGCAATAAAACGGCTAAAATTGCCACGTTAATCGATGCATTGGGCGATGATGAAATATAAATGGAGGAACTAGAAGAGATGGAACCATGGCTCAAGTCCATCAATGAATTAAAAGACGTCGTATCAACTTTGGCAAAATCCGTAAGTGACATGAGAGCGAGTATGCAACCACAAGTACCGGCTGGGCAAGCGTGGCACAAAATTTGAGGGAGACATCAAATTCAACACCAGCATTGATGCCAGCGCAAACGCAATCAAATATGCGTGACATAGTTGGTATTTTACCGGAATTCGAGCCATTAAAAAAAATGTTGACATCCAATCAGTTTGTGGCTAAAGTGGAGCAACAAAAAAGGTATGTATGGATGGAGTGAAGAAACGGTTTTGTTCGCGGTGCAGCACAAGATGAGTGGCATTGCAAAAAATTGGTTGGACGCACAGCCCGTGTTCCAATCATGGGCTTGTTTTGTAAGTAGGTTCACGAAAGATTTTCCTTGTACGGTTAATGCTGCCGATATTCATAGGGAATTGGCGCAACGGAAACGAAAAGTTGGGGAATCTCTGATGGAATACTACTACGCTGTTCTTGCAATTGCCAGACGAGCATCTCTTGATAATGTTCAAATGTCGGCCATGAGGCGAAGGACTGCAAAGTAGGTGTAAAATCGTCAGTAGCTGAAGTTAACACTAGCAACAACGAGGACAAACTGGTACCTCCAATTGTAGAGAACGTTCAGGTTAGAGGCGAATTACTTAAAGCGTTAATTGACACGGGAAGTAATCATTCGCTGATCAAACAATCAACGTCGGCGAGGGTAGAAGGTAAACGTATCCCATGTGTCAGACGTTTCGAGGGTTTCGGTGGCTCCCTAGTAGAAACAACAGATAATATTGAAGTCGAACTACACTTTAGTAACGAAACATTGAATGCACAACTACATGTAGTACCAACTGATGTGCTAAAATATGACATCTTGTTGGGCAGGGACGTTCTCTGCAACAAGAACAATAGAATGGTTATTGATGCGGGGGTTTTACAGCTACAAATTAAAAAGAATGATTTGTTTAACGTTAACGAGAGTTTCCAAGAAACCAAACGCCAGGAGGTCTATAACTTGCTGTGCCAATTTTTCAAGTGTTTTGCAGAAGATGTAACTGCGTTAGGTAAATGTAACAGTACATCAATGAAGATTGACGTGACGTCAGATAAGCCAATAGTAGGCAAACGGTATCAAGTTCCATTAGCACGACAAGAGGAATTGACACAGATTTTAAACAAATTGTTTGAAAACAAAATTATTCGGCGAAGTACATATATCACCGCATGCGGCATCGTTCATTTTGGTCAGCAAGAGTAACGGAGAAAGTCGAATGTGCGTTGATTATCGGGCACTCAATGCCGTTACTATAAAGAAGCTATTCCCGATGCCTACCGTTGAAGAGCAGCTAGCGAAACCATCCGGCGGACGATATTTTACCACCCTCGATATGAGGGCTGGTTACTATCAAATACCATTAGAGGAGGACAGTAAGAAGTTTACAGCATTCCTCACGCACGATGGTCTCTTCGAACGCGAAGTAATGCCTTTTGGTCTGGTCAATGCACCCATGTATTTTCAAGAGATGATACTTCACCTAATCTCAGGCCTAAAGAATAGAAAACGAACTATTAGCTACGTAGACGAGGTAATAACCACCACAACAACGGTAGATGAAGGAAAGGAGGTGTTGAAAGAGTTCCTAGAAGCGGTAAGGTGCACGGGCCTAACTCTACGACCTTCTAAGTGCATGTTCTTACAAGAAGAGGTAAAATTTTTGGGACACGTTGTGAATGGGAACGGCATACATCCGGGTAGAGAGAAAACCGAAACAATTGAGAAGTTCTGCCGACCAAAAACAGCAACGGAGGTCCGACAATTCTTGGGTTTTACCGGGTTTTTCCGGAAGTTTGTGGAACGTTATAGCCACATTGCAGAGTCATTAACTAAGCTTCTTAAAAACGGCACACCATTCGTATGGGAGCATAAGCAAGAGGAGGCATTCCAGCAATTAAAGTCAGCGATTTCCAGCAAGCCAATACTAGTTGTGTATAACATCAAGAAGAGACATGAGGTGCACACAGATGCAAGCACCCTTGGGTTGGCAGGCATGCTGCTACAGGAAGACACGGATGGGTGGAAGCCGGTGTCGTTTTACAGTCGGCAATGTAGCGATGCAGAAAAGAAGTATGCAAGCCATGAACTGGAAGTTCTGGCCATCGTAGAGATCTTGGACAGATTCCGTATGTATCTCCTGAGGTCGCAATTTAACGTTATTACGGACTGCAAGGCAGTTGCAACAACTAAAGCAACAACACCTCTCCCACCTGGAATAGCAAGGTGGTGGCTACGGTTACAAGAGTACAATTTTGAATGCCATCATCGACATTGGGAAAAGATGCAGCACGTTGACTGTCTAAGCAGGTTACCATCATTACCACTAAAAGAGCCGATAACAGTGGCAGAACAGGTGTTATTGCTAGAGCATAAGGGCGAAGATTGGGTTTATGCCATCCAATTACAGGATCCGGAACTTAGGGAGATTGCTCAATCACTGGGGAAAGCAGGGTCACCAAACGAAGCTCAAACGCAAAATGACTACGAAATCCACGCTGGACGGTTAGTCAGGAAACTGGGCAAGGAACGAAGATTGGTGGTGCCACGGGCTATTAGGTGGCGAGTCACGAAATTATGCCACGATGATGCTGGCAATTTTGGAGTGGATAACACTCTGGAACGCCTTAGTAAGCACTTTTGGTTTAAGCGTATGAGACGCTACATAAAGTCGTACATCGCTTCGTTTCCGGAAATCTGTCTAAATAAAGTGAAAGGTGGGAAACAAGACGGCAAAATGCACCTAATGGAAGTGTTGCCTATCCCGTTTCGGTCAATTCATATAGATCACCTGGGTCCGTTTCCACGCAGCAAACGGGGCAAGGCAACCAACACATCATAGTACGAGTATGCAGTTTCACGAAATATACGCTTTTGGAACCAGTGTGGAGTACTAAGACTTTAGGCGTACTTACCTTGCTGCGTAGGGTGATGTCTATCTTTGGACAGCCGCTGAAGATTACCACAGACCGTGGAACGGCTTACACATCGAAGGAATTTCAATCATTTATAGAAACATACGGTATACAACATGTGCAGAACGCAGTTCGAACTCCAAGGGTCAATGGACAAGCCGAGCGTGTCAATCGAACAATTCTTGCAGCTATGAGAAGATCATTGGAAAAGTCAAACGGGTGGGACATGTTACTACCCACAATCCAGTGGTCCATAAACTCCCAATGAAACTCTACTACGAAAGTCAGCCCGAGCGAACTGGTATTCAATTTCAATCTACGTAACGTAAGCGAGAATCGGTTAATTCAAGCTATTCATGACGATTCATCATTACCGACAGAACAAGAACAGGAAACCAAGAAGGAAGTGGCTAAAGCTAACATCGAAGCTGAACGGCTCAAGTGGAAGCAACGATATGACCATAAGCATCAACGACCATACCAATACCACGAAGGGCAACTGGTCGTCATTGACCATGTTCCAGGAGCAACAGGCGAAACTAACAAGTTGGAACCGAAGTATAAGGGTCCGTACATCGTTACTAAAGTTCTGGATTATGATCGATATGTCATCGAGGATCTACCTGATGCACAACGCACTAGTCGACGGTATGCTAACGTATACTCTAGTGACCATATGAATCCTGGTGCTCGACGTCACCAGATCTGGACCAGGACAACTAGGCAAATGAATCCCAGTCTGACGACGACTCGTCCTAGAGGAAGAATGTCAGGACCGGCTGATCTGTAAGGGATCTGGTAACACTTACAAGAAAAGACAACTCTGAGGTCAATCAGCTGATGAGGGAGATTGAGAATGTTGGAGAATTGAACTTTTTAGATTATTCTTGTTTATACTGTCATAGAAGAAACATAAACGCCTACAATTAATAAAGGCCATATTTCAATATAATTAAAATAAATTACAAGTTATCGCTTTTACATTTGAAAGTACAGCAAAATTAGTATTGATATTACACCGTACAGTGTTATAACTGCATTTTATTATTTTGTGTGTATTTGAGCAAGAATTGAGCGACTACCTTCACAGTAAAACAGAAATAAATTGCTTTTCATATACTAAATTTTTTGTAAAAAAAAACTGACAGATGTTCGTTAATGAAGCGAATGGCTCTGTGAGAAAGGAAAAAAAATATATATTTCATTAAAAAAAAATTCTGTCTACATACAACTTTTCTGTTTAATAAAATTTTTATAATTTTTGTGTGTTTTTTATTCTTACATGCCGGCTCTTAATTCTCCCTCCGATTGTTAAAATGCCGTTAACACATATGAATGGAATAAACGGATTTGATACAGTTAGATGCATTTATGCTATATCTACGCATGGAATATCAACAACAACACAACACTGGGCGTCGCTACGTTTATTTCATGGTTTGTGGACTTTTTGCGTTCGATCGTCGTTTGATATTTATTATATGTGAAACAATTTTAAAATATTTACTTATATTGATACAATATGATAAAGTTACATAAATAAGATTAAATAGAAAATTTGATTGAGTTCATGTAGTATCAAATATATCAAAATAAAGCTTTAAACATATTTTCTTGTTTTTTTTTGTTTTTTTTGTTTTTAATATTAGCCAAGAAATCGATTCAGCGATCTTTAAGTGATCAACAGTGAAAATTCAAAATTAATTTGAAACAAAGATTCAAACTCCATATTTAGTGGGTATACTCTGGAGGTGCCAGGCTGGTGCTTTACGCCTAAGACCCATTGCATTTTTTACATATTTTGGTATATTAAAATACACAATACAATAGAAGAGAAGCTCGGCCTAAAATCCCTTCGGAGGGTATCGCGTCTTGTATTTATTTATTTTTTAAATAAACCCCAAGTAAAAATTTGAAAGTATTAGAACCAAGCACCAATTTTAATAGTTTTTCCTTTTTTTGAGTCAAAAAAATCCGGGTACGAAAATTGGCCTAGGAGAAAGTATATGGAATGCTGGGGATCCCAAAAGCATTTCTTGACGTATCATGGACTTTTTTTAATTCTTCGAACTTTTCTCAAAAAAATTCACAAATAAAAGTAAAATGCGGATTTTTATATATTCAAAATAAAATTTAAATCTAGACTTTTATTTTTAAGTACAAATAAAAGTCCGGCCCTATAACTATGGAACGGCTCACCAAAAAAAATTTTTAGATCATTGTATACAATCGCACATCCCGATCTGTATTTAACACGCATATATTAGCTTCATCTATACCATATGTTTGTATTCCAAATAATAAAAAAAAAAATGTTAGGTATACGCACCGGTATCCGCATTTTCTATATAGTGGTACTCATAGCATGTTTGCATGTAACTGTTTGAATTTTAATAAAAATAAATTGCTTATTAATATTTACGCATGGAATGTCAACAAAAATGCAAACTTTCGACATCGTTATGCCAATTACATGGTATTTGGTGTATTTGCTTTAGAACGTGACTTACTATTTGGGTTATTAGAAACAATTTTGAATTATCTCATCATAATCATTCAATACTACGAAGGGACCAACTAATATTATGAAAAATTATTTATTTACAATATAATGGCTACGTCATGTAATATATAAGACAATAAAGCCTGAATATACATATATAAATATTAATAAATAAAATAAATAATAATAAAATCTGGGTAAAGTGCGGATAATGTCGTCGAAATCCGGATGATTCTTCAAATTTTTCTTAAATCATTAAAATACGCAAAATTAAAATTGTATAATTGTAGCTATTTCAATTATTAATTTAGCTTTCAGGATATGCTCCCAGACTTCTTCAACTTTTCGTTGTATATATTCGGCTGAAATCAATTTAAGCTCCTCCTTTGCTGTAATAGAAGCAATAAGGTATATAGTGAAATATCTTATTAACTAACTCAGATATAAAGACTAAACTATTGCTCGTCCAAACTGTTAAACCCCATCAAAAACTAGGGCCTTTGTTTTAAAATAACCCCATCCTCTTCGCAAATAATAACATTTTTCTGCCACCCCTCCTAATTCTTTCTTCTGAATCAGAAAATTGTGCCACTCCTTATACTTACCAGAGCAAGGCTTGAGCAGAATATACATTTCCCCAGCGCGTTATGGGGCTTAGAATATACCCGCTGCAGGTATGGCTGTCATAAGGGGCAACTAAAATAACCAAATGATTAAGGTCCATGGCGAATCCTGTTTGTTTAGCAGCCGAGGCTCTGACGACCACTAGTTTCTCATGGAAGTAGGTGGTGGTGATCATATTAAATCGTTTTCGAGATTGTCGAATGGCGCCTGTTACCAGAACGTATCGGATCTATATCCAGCAAATAACCATCAACATCGATAACACTTCTTAAATTCCTTGAGAAGTGTTTAACGCTACAACAACAATAACAACAGCTGAATATACCTATTTGGCGCTTGAACGGCTATTTATTTTTGACCATAAAGTCTTCCTCTTCCTGCCTGCAGTCTCCTTCCTCTGCTGCCAAATACGTATTTAGGTTGAACTGGCCGGTCAATAAAGACCTCACATAGACTAAATGTATCCATAGTGTCAAATACGGGTTTAGAAGGGAATACTTGTAGACCAAAGCGCCTTCATCCATTTGAATAATATTACATATCTAGCGAAGTCTTTGGCCTTGTTCATGTTTTTCCATTCTGTGCAGGTCATTTGCAGCACAGGATGGCAAAAAAGAATTTTTTTCTCCAATACTCCCATGGCTATCCCATTTTATCTGTTACGGTACATAATCACAAGAAATTCTCCAGAGATGATCCTGAAAACAATTTCAAAATTATAAAATTCCTAAAAGACAATGCTTAAATGACTCCGCAATAACTTTGAATTATCCCCAAATTAACTTAGCTTGATTCCGAAAACCGTCCCGGAAAAGTTTCTAAATTATCTCGATAATTTTGTTTGAAATATTCGGAAAAAGTATCGAAATGATGCCCAAACGGTCCGGAAATAGTCCAGTCATTGTCCTGAATATGATCTTAAAATTATCCCAAAAATTCCAAGAGTAATCCCGAGACAATTATGAATATACTCCGGCCGCTGTGAAGATACCGGGTTTAAATTCTGGGCAAAACTACATCAAAACTTTGGAAACATTTTTTTTTTTTCAATTAAGGAAAAGTTTTTTTAATCGGGTTCGCCCCTCGAGAGTGATTTAGTAAATATTCCGGTTGTATTTCAACCACGAAAAGCGTCTCAGCGTAAACTTATCTGCTTTGCAAATGCCGACTCTTCGTAAAACATCTAAGGTCCCGTCCGGCAAATTTGTAGGACAAATTAAAATGAGTACGACGCAAATTGAAAAAGAAGCTCGGCCTAATATACATGGAAAACTTATGCGGCTGACGAGCGGATTAAAGATATTTTAGCTCACGTATGTGCATACATAGTGCAAAAGTTCAGACATACCTACGTTCTCGTCCTGTAATGGCTTCGACTTAATTTTATGGTATTAATATTAAGTCCAATTGAGCCATTATTGCATGCCATAATTTCTATTTAAATACAATTAAGCAAGGTCCTTTTTACTTAAATAATTAGACATTTTGGATTAACACATCGTCAATTCCTCGCCATGGATTTTATTAACATTTCATGGATTAGGAAGCCCTCAGCTGCTAATTCTAAATGTACTTGAAGCCGTATGAATGGAATGGTATGTAAAAAAGCTTGATTGTATTGGAACTGGGAATTATACAATGTAGCTACATTAGACCATGACGGTATCCATACGAAATAAATAAGTTGCAAAATAACAGCTTCAAATTTAGCAGCTTATGTTGAAGTTTTTCAATTCTTCGAAAAACAACCGAGCTGTGTTCTAATTGTCTTTTTTTTTTAGAATTTAGTGAAACTTCAAAACTAAAAAGGACATTTGAAGGAAATATGGATATTTTTAAGACCAAAATAATGACAAATCAGTTTTAAAAATCAAATGTGCGAAAAAAGGAACAAAAAATTTTGTACTGAAATGTATTTAGTAACACTTTCAGTCCACTCTAATGTACATAGATGTATGTACATATGTACGAGAAAAATAATAAATATGCACAAACACAGCAAATGATTTCTCCTTTGAATTTAAATTGACCGATACTGGGCCTTATGCATGTAAAGCGAGAAACTCGGCAACTTGACCTTGAGCAATTGCTCGCTTTTTAGGCGTAATGCCCATTATATTTTAGCTCTTCCTAAACAATTTTGGAATCCACATGACATGTCACGCCAGCTCGCCCTCTTTTGCGACAACAGAAGCGAATCGGGAGCACCAAAGAAGCTGAAGTCTTCCTGCACCTAACCCTCCCAACCCAAGGGACGCATTTTCTTCCCCTGTTTCCGAAACCGGGTACCAAATAGGAACTCTTTCTAAATCAAAGCGTTCCCTCTCGACGAACAAAAGTCACGTTCCATAAGTTGGTTTAGTATGCTGTATGGGGAATACAGAATTTAAGCGTTAGTATTGTCATTACACTGTAGCTCACTCTACATGGTATGGTCGATATGAGTGAAATTTTACTGTCTGATAAGACGAGGCAAGGCAAGAAAGGAAAAGAAAATAAGGGAAAGAAAAGAAAAAGAAACAAGAAAATAAGGAGAGTTGTCGATGTATTATCAAATACTTATCGATTTATTATCAAAAAGTTATCAATTTGTTAACAAAAAGCTGTGAATGTGTTCTCAAAACGTTACCGACTACTTACCGAAGGGTTATCGAAAGTTTAGCGAATAGTTATCGATTTTTCACCAAAAGTGTATCAATATGCTATCAAAAATTTGTGGATTATTTACTGATAAAAATCAATATATTTTTTGAAAATTTATCGATTTGCTATCGAAAATAAATCGATAACTTATTGAAAAGTTATCTATTGGATATTTAAAATATATCGATTTGTTATCGTAAAGTAATCGCTTTGATATGAAAAAAAATCGATTCGTTATGAATGTAAAGTTATAATGAAACAAGTAAGCAAGGCTAAGTTCGGGTGTAACCGAACATTACATACTCAGTTGAGAGCTATGAAGACTAAATAAGGAAAATCACCATGTAGGAAAATGAACCTAGGGTAACCCTGGAATGTGGTTGTATGATATGTGTGTCAAATGGAAAGTATTAAAGAGTATTTTAAGAGAGAGTAGGCCATAGTTCTATGGATGGACGCCATTTAGGGATATCGCCATAAAGGTGGACCAGGGCTGACTCTAGAATTTGTTTGTATAATATGGGTATCAAATGAAAGGTGGTAATGAGTATTTTAAGAGGGAGTGGGCCTTAGGTCTATCGGTGGACGCCTTTTCGAGATATCGCCATTAAGGTGGGACAGGGGTGACTCTAGAATGTGTTTGTACGATATGGGTATCAAATGAAAGGTGGTAATGAGTATTTTAAAAGGGAATGGGCTTTAGTTCTATAGGTGAACGCCTTTTCGAGAAATCGCCATAAAGGTGGACCAGGGGTGACTCTAGAATATGTTTGTACGATATGGGTATCAAATGAAAGGCGTTAATGAGTATTTTAAAAGGGAGTGATCCTTAGTTCCATAGGTGGACGCCGTTTCGAGATATCGCCATTAAGGTGGACCAGGGGTGACTCTAGAATGTGTTTGTACGATATGGGAATCAAATGAAAGGTGTTACGGAGCATTTTAAGAGGGAGTGGGCATTAGGTCTATAGGTGGACGCCTTTTCGAGATATCGCCATAAAGGTGGACCAAGGGTGACTCTAGAATGTTTGTACGATATGGGTATCAAATGAAAGGTGTTACTGAGCATTTTAAGAGGGAGTGGGCATTAGGTCTATAGGTGGACGCCTTTTCGAGATATCGCCATTAGGATGGGCCAGGGGTGACTGTAGAATGTTTGTACGATATAGGTATCAAACGAAAGGTGTTACTGAGCATTTTAAGAGGGAGCGGGCATTAGGTCTATAGGTGGACGACTTTTAGAAATATCGCCATTAGGGTGGGCCAGGGGTGACTCTAGAATGTGTTTGTACGATATGGGTATCAAATGAAAGGTGGTAATGAGTATTTTAAAAGGGAGTAATCCTTAGTTCTATAGGTGAACGCCTTTTCGAGATGTCGCCATAAAGGTGGACCAAGGGTGACTCTAGAATGTTTGTACGATATGGGTATCAAATGAAAGGTGTTACTGAGCATTTTAAGAGGGAGTGGGCATTAGGTCTATAGGTGGACGCCTTTTCGAGATATCGCCATTAGGGTGGGACAGGGTGACTCTAGAATGTCTTTGTACGATATGGGTATCAATCGAAAGGTGTTACTGAGCATTTTAAGAGGGAGTGGGAATTAGGTCTATAGGTGGACGCCTTTTCGAGATATCGCCATTAGGGTGGGCCAGGGGTGACTCTAGAATGTTTGTACGATATGGGCATCAAACGAAAGGTGTTACCGAGCATTTTAAGAGGGAGTGGGCATTAGGTCTATAGGTGAACGCCTTTTCGAGATATCGCCATTAGGGTGGGCCAGGGGTGACTCTAGAATGTGTTTGTACGATATGGGTATCAAATGAAAGGTGGTAATGAGTATTTTAAAAGGGAGTAATCCTTAGTTCTATAGGTCGACGCCTTTTCTAGATATCGCCATAAAGATGGACCAAGGGTGACTCTAGAATGTTTGTACGATATGGGTATCAAACGAAAGGTGTTACTGAGCATTTTAAGAGGGAGTGGGCATTAGGTCTATAGGTGGACGCCTTTTCGAGAAATCGCCATTAGGGTGGGCCAGGGGTGACTCTAGAATGTGTTTGTACGATATGGATATCAAATTAAAGGTATTAACGAGGGTTTTAAAAGGGAGAGGTGGTAGTTGTATAGGTGGTCGCCTTTTCGAGATATCGCCATAAAGGTGGATCAGGGGTGACTCTAGAATGTGTTTGTACGATATGGGTATCAAATTAAAGGTATTAATGAGAATTTTAAAAGGGAGTGGTGGTAGTTGTATATGTGAAGGCGTTTTCGCGATATCGACCAAAATGTGGACCAGGGTGATCCAGAAAATCATCTCTCGGGTACTGCTAATTTATTTATATATATATGCAATACCACGGACAGTATTCCTGCCAAGATTCCAAGGGCTGTTGATTTCGCCTTGTAGAACCTTTTCATTTTCTTCTACTTAATATGGTAGGTGTCACACCCATTTTACAAAGTTTTTTTAGAGTTATATTTTGCGTCAATAAACCAATCCAATTACCATGTTTCATCCCTTCTTTCGTATTTGGTATAGAATTATGGCATTTTTTTCATTTTTCGTAATTTTCGATATCGATAAAGTGGGCGTGGTTATAGTCGGATATCGGCCATTTTTTATACCAAGATAAAGTTAGTTCAGGTAAGTACGTGGACTAAGTTTAATAAAGATATATCGGTTTTTGCTCAAGTTATCGTGTTAACGGCCGAGCGGAAGGACAGACGGTGGACTGTGTATAAAAACTGGGCGTGGCTTCAACCGATTTCGCCCATTTTCACAGAAAACAGTTATCGTCATAGAGTCTATGCCCCTACCAAATTTAAGAAGGATTGGGAAATTTTTGTTCGACTTATAACATTAAAAGTATTATAGACAAACTAAATGAAAATGGGCGAAGCCACGCCCATTTTGAAGTTTTCTTTTAGTTTTGTATCTTGTTGCATCATATCATTACTGGAGTTGAATTTTGACTTAACTTACTTATATACAATAAAGATATTAAATTTTTTGTTAAAATTTGACTTTTAAAAAAAATTTTTTTAGAAAGTGGGCGTGTTCTTTATACGATTTTGCTAATTTTTATTTAGCACATATATACTAATTGTAGTAACGTTCCTGCCAAATTTCATCATGATATCTTCAACGACTGCCAAATTACAGCTTGCAAAACTTTTAAATTACCTTCTTGTAAAAGTGCGCGGTGCCACGCCCATTGTCCAAAATCTTACTAATTTTCTATTCTGCGTCATAACGTTAATCCATCTACCAAGTTTCATCGCTTTATCCGCCTTTGGCAATGAATTATCGCATTTTTTCGATTTTTCGAAATTTTCGATATCGAAAAAGTGGGAGTGGTTATAGTCCGATATCGTTCTTTTTAAGTAGCGATCTGAGATGAGTGCCCAGGAATCCACGTACCAAATTTCATAAAGATACCTCAAAATTTACTCAAGTTGTCGTGTTAACGGGCGGACAGACGGACGGACATGGCTCAATAAATTTTTTTTTCGATCCTGATGATTTTGATATATGGAAGTCTATATCTATCTCGATTCCTTTATACCTGTACAACCAAACGTTATCCAATCAAAGTTAATATACTCTGTGAGCTCTGCTCAACTGAGTATAAAAATATCCATTGTTTTAAGGAAAAATATCGATAAGTTTCCAAAAAGTTATGGATTTTCTACTGAAAATGTATTGGTTCACTATCGAAAAGACGACTCGTCGGTTTTTTATGAAACAGATACCGACAAAATTTACCATAAAATCGATGATCACCTGTAACCCGTCGATAACAGCGCGATTAAAAACCAATAAGGAACCGATGGCTCAGCCCGTTCGCTCGATGATGATAATTCGCTATCGATAATGAGCTTAAATAAACTAATAATTTGTCGGTATCGGCATTTACCGATAAGAATAACACGAAGCTCTTCTAAGAAAGCCCGAAAGCTCTATCTCTCTAGACGTACGCCCAACTTTGCGAGCAATTGGTACTCGTGCTTTTTTTTGCAATTGCCTACACTGTCCAAAGTAGCATAAGTTTAAAAATGTGATTTTTCTTTTGATTTTTGTTCAGATTTTGTTTCTGCTATTAGTGCTGATTCCCAATGGACCGAAGTCTTTCAGTAAATGCGCGAATGCGATTCCTTCTTTTATGACAGTAAATAATTCGCCTTCTTCAGCACTTGCCGGTAAAATAGATCCCCCTACAGATGCAGGATTATCCGCTTTATCATTGCTCTCAGTATTCTTGTAGCTCTCAGCAACTGACTGCTTTAAAATATCTTAACAGATAATTAGATATCTAGAGCGCTACATATATAAACACTTGGCGGGATATACCACCGAAGAGATTAAGGCCCAACCTCTTCTCCAATTTGTGTGCTACTTTTAAATTTTTCCTACAAATGTTATGAAATGTTACCGACTCCGAACGGCACTTATTTCGAAGATGAATTTCCGCTGATAAACTTTTCGTAGCAGAAATACATTCGGAATGTTTGCGACACCACAACTGAGAGGCGACTCCGCTTAGGGACATTTTTTCTAATTGAAAAAACTTTTCGTTAAAGTATTTTGTTATTGCTTTTCCGAGGACTTGAACCCTTCCGTTTGGTATTTGAGTATGCTACCACTGCACCATTAATGTCGCCACATAACTGGCTTCGTAAAAACATATATATTTTACATCTGCTTGTCTAGTTTTCTAGGAGGAAAACGCAGGCCGTTTCGATCCTTAGTTTCAGAGACTAAAGTAAAAAGTGTGATTGTAATTTCCTCGGAAAAACACCACCCTAAAAAAACAGTTCGTTTTAGAGCCATCAGTGTAAAGCGAAACCAGCTTTTATTCATATATTCCATTCAAGTTCTCTTCTTGACGTTAACCTAACTTTAAAGGTCTTATCGAAAGTCAACGAGGATGCGAGGCTTTTTGATATTACTTCCATATCGAGAAGTAAGTTGTATGCCACTATGGCCATCTGCTCGTCTTTTAATGTTGTTCTTGCAGTTTAGCGGTTTCGGGGTGCTTAGCTTCTTTGGAAAGCCTGTTTGATACCGATCAGTAAATATGAATTACACATCTCACACCCATTGTACACCCCGTCGCATGTGATTATAGCATGAGATTTAAAGACCTTTGTCTTTCAACCAAATTCCAATCCCTTTAAGTAACATTAACAACAACAACTGCATGCTGTTAAACTATTTTTGTATAAATTAAAAATTACTTACTAAATGAAATGAAGTAATTTAAAGCACTTGCAGCGTACGCAGTTTATGTCCCGCTATGTTCCAATTATGTCGCTGTTATACAATATCAACAACAATATCACACAACCAGTGACAAAAGCATACGCCTCAATGACAATTGCAAGACCCAGCCGGCGAAATGACAAGAGTGTTGACGAAGATGATAATGATGATGATGATGAGAATGAAAATGCCACTGTCATATCAACAACGTTGCTGATAGATTTTGCATGTGTGCGTAATCGTGAGTACTCAATAAACACAAATACGAGGACGATATTAGCCAGATAAATAATTTTGCATGTAAATGCAACAACAATGATTTGAGCCAGATAAATCCAGATAGAAGCCTTGTTCGATTTGTGGGCCAGATAATTCGTTAATTTCTTATCTTTAGTTTAGCAACACTGCCTTTAATAAACCTACTTTTTTCAAAAACAGATGGCACTGTCTTATGTGTGAGATGAAATTTAACGGCGACATCTGCGTATCAGAACTCATATGTACAAAAATATCACGACCACTGCTTCTCAAGTTTTCCAATGATCCAAAGTATTCCCGTGAGAATTGAGCGAGAGAGATGCTGAGCTAGAAAACTCACTAGATGATGGCTATTCTGTCACAAGAGGATGATTTTGTGACAAGTTTAAAATTCAATAGCGCTTTTTCTATAATTTTTTTAATTTTTTTTATCAACTTTCCTTATTGGACTTGATTTCAAAAGAGTCGTCGAAACAATAATTCGATTACTGAGTTGAATATAACTCTATCCCGGGTGCCGTTTCAAAAACATCTTGTTTGAGAATATGTTTCAAAAATGCTCTATCTTATAATTTTTTTCATAAACTCCCCATCTAAAAGGAAACGATCGAGCATGTTTTATGTTCGTGACCTGTGCTCGCCAAGTTAGGACCCCAGCAGTTAAGATTGATACAGCTATCAGAATAAGAAGAAGCAAGTGGAAAGGTTTCTAGTAAGCTTTTAGTATTTGCCAAAAGGACGCAATTATTTTATAGCAAAGGCCCTGGTTTTTGATAGGAGTTTTCAGTTAAACAAACATCTGGTAATATTCAGTATATGCGCGGTCCTCTCAGGCCGGCCAGTTAAACCTAACCTAAACTCCATCTATTATCAAAATGTATTGAATTCATGCTCATGTTTGAAATAAACTCTCAAAGGCGTTATTCAGCAGTTTTCTAAAATATGGCGTTTTCGAAACAACAACCGTTGTAGGGTGATATTCTACTCAGAAGTCGAATTATGAAGCCAATATTAACTTTGTAACGCTAAGACTTTTTAAACAACTTTATTTTAAGAAGGCATGGTCATCAAAATTATTTTTCCAATTTTCGGCAGTAGTTTGATACAATTTTTACGTCATTTTGTAAGTTATTTTTAAAAAGTGGGCGCAGTTATAATCTGAATTCGCCGATCATCTGAATATGCTTAATATCACCATTTTTTCAAAAAACGCCATATCTCAGCATGAAATCAACACATTTTAGGTTAGGTTTTACTGGCCGGTCTGATCTTACATAGACTGAATTAGTGCATAGTATTACCAGATATTTGTTTAAGGACGAGCATTAAAACCCTATCAAAACGAGAACCCATGCTATTAAATAACCCTGTCCACTTGACAAATACTAGAAACTTTCCAGGAACTACGCCACATCCAACATGGATGAAAAGCTGCTCTCCACAACACAGCATGCGTACACCAAAGGCAAGTCGGTAGACACCGCATTGCATACAGTGGCAATAAGCATAGAGAAATCCCTGGAATATAAGGAGTATGCTCTAGGAGTCTTCTTGGACATTGCCGGGGCATTCAATAATGTTGCAAAATGGGCGATTATGGATGTTCTTAATTACATTAAAGTACATCCTGCCTTAATCAGATGGATCGGCTGCATGTTAAATTGCAGAAAGATTACATCGCAATGGATATTGTACGAGGCCACGAAATCAGTGGACAGGGGCACACGGCAGGGAGGGGTGCTATCACCTCTGCTGTGGACGCTGGTCATCAACCAACTGCTCAGGCAATTCGATGAGGGACCCGTAAAACTTACGGCTTACGCAGATGACGTTGCAATTGTCATAAGTGGAAAGTGCCTTCCAACGATTAGTTCTTTGATGGATCGGGTGCTTCGGGATATTCATACCTGGGCATCTAATGTCGGGTTGAAAGTCAATGCGGAGAAGACGGATATGGTCTTATTTACAAAGAGGTCCGTCTAGCTCTGCCCTCCCCCCACCCCTCTTCACTTTTTCCTAATCCTTTTATTCATTCTTCCCTCCATCTTTTTCGCTTCATCTATCTCCATATTCGTCTCATTCTATTTTTTCTCAGTCTCCTTCTCTCATTTCTCTTCTCTCACGTTCTTCTCATCCTTCTTCATACCTTATTGCCTGTCCCAGAGGGTGGCATGTATTTTGTTCCAGTCCCACTCCGAGTCTCAGTTCCAGTCCTAGTCCTAATCCCAGTCCCAATCCGTCTCTGGTCTACTTCCTGGAAAAAAGGATCGTAAATACTAATACATATAGGCAAATTTATATACCAAATTTCAGGCAAATCGAATACTACGTATGTAAGTAGGTATGTGGGTATTATTAATTCATGTCTCTATTTCGGCATGCATATTTATCAGTTTTGCCAGGTTGATGCGACTAAACGAATATCACAATGAAAATGCCTTTAGAGCTCTCATCAACAGCTTTCATTTGATATCCATATTATAAAAACACATTCTAGGGGTACCCGGGTCCACGTTTGAACAAAATCGACCGACGTATCTCTTCAAGCACCGGCGACCAACTAACACACATTTTAGCCTTTCCTTTTTTTTTTTTATATATATAGATATTTATTTTATGTTATTGTTGTTATAAGCGCTGTAATGGCATAAGCCTCAAAGTTTTTGAAAAGTGCATGTAGATATGCAACTCTCAGTCCGATACGCGCGTTTGGACCAGACGAGAGAACATGTATGAGAGTGTAGAGAGCTAAGAAACCAAACCTAAATTATAAGTCCTGTTTCCAAGGGAGTACATAATTACGGGACCTTTAAGGACCTTAAATGCATATTTTACGGACTTTCAGAAACATAGTGCATATTTAAGCATATATTTACATTTGAATGGCATATTATTTTGCATATTTTGGGTTGCCTTAATGAGAAAATATCGCACCAAGTACGAAAAATTTAAAAAAGTTGCGGTTTGTGGTGTATCGATTACCATGGAATCGGCCTGGTTGGAAATAAAATTATGTCACATTAAACGCAATGCAGATTTTCTATAAAATTTTTTAAATAAATCAGGTGTGGAATATTTGTGAGTTTTTACGTTCATCCCATTTTTCAGCTATTAAATTGATTTTAATGCTTCCTCGGAGTTTTTTTCGCTTACGCAATTTTTAGTGACTTTAATGGTATTATTGTTGTTGCTATTTAAAATGATATTATATCTGCAATGTTTTTATACTCAGTTGAGCAGAGCTCACAGAGTGTATTAACTTTGATTGGATAACGGTTGGTTGTACAGGTATAAAGGAATCGAGATATATATAGACTTCCATATATCAAAATAATCATTATCGAAAAAAAATGTGATTGAGCCATGTCCGTCCGTCCGTCCGTCCGTTAACACGATAACTTGAGTAAATTTTGAGGCATCTTGATGAAATTTGGTACGTAGGCTCCTGGGAACTCATCTCAGATCTCCATTTAAAATGAACGATATCGGACTATAACCACGCCCACTTTTGCGATATCGAAAATTTCGAAAAATCGAAAAAGTGCGATAATTCATTACCAAAGATGGATAAAGCGATGAAACTTGGTCGGTGAGTTGAACTTATGACGCAGAATAGAAAATTAGTAAAATTTTGGACAACGGGCGTGGCACCGCCCACTTTTAAAAGAACGTAATTTAGAAGTTTTGCAAGCTGTAATTTGGCAGTCGTTGAAGATAAAAAAAAAGATATCATGATGAAATTAGGCAGAAACGTTACTCCTATTACTATATGTATGCTTAATAAAAATTAGCAAAATCGGAGAACGACCAGGCTCACATTAAAAAAAAAATTTTAGGGTCAAATTTGAAAAAAAGTTTATATCTACAGTATATAAGTAAATTATATCAACATTCAACTCCAATAATGATATGGTGCAAACAAAATACAAAAATAAAAGAAATTTTCAAAATGGGTGTGGCTCCGCCCTTTTTCAATTAATTTGTCTAGAATACTTTTAATGCCATAAGTCGAACAAAAATTTACCAATCCTTGTGAAATTTGGTAGGGGCTTCGATTCTAGGACGATAACTGTCTTTTGTGAAAAAGGGCGAAATCGGTTGAAGCCACGCCCAGTTTGTATACACAGTCGACCGCCTGTCCTTCCACTCGGCCGTTAACACGATAACTTGAGCAAAAATCGATATATCTTTACTAAACTCAGTTCACGTAATTATCTGAACTCAATGTATGGTATAAAAATGGCCGAAATCCGACTATGACCACGCGCACTTTTTCGATATCGAAAATTACGAAAAATGAAAAAAATTCCATAATTCTATATCAAATACGAAAAAAGGGATGAAACATGGTAATTGGATTGGTTTATTGACGCAATATATAACTTTAGAAAAAACTTTGTAAAATGGGTGTGACACCTACCATAATATTAAGTAGAAGAAAATGGAAAAGTTCTGCGGGGCGAAATCAAAAGCCCTTGTAGTCTTGGAAGGAATAATGTTCGTGGTATTACATATATAAATAAATTAGCGGTACCCGACAGATGAAGTTGTGGATAACCCTGGTCCACATTTTGGTCGATGTCTCGAAAACGCCTTCACATATACAACTACCACCACTCCCTTTTACAACACTCATTAATACCTTTAATTTGATACCCATATCGTACAAACAAATTCTAGAGTCACCCCTGGTCCACCTTTATGGCGATATCCCTAATTGGCGTCCACCATAGAACTATGACCTACTCCCTCTTAAAATAATCTCCATTTGATACACATGTCATACCAACATATTACAGGGTTACCTTAGATTCATTTTCCTACATGGTGATTTTCCCTTATTTTCTCCATAGCTCTCAGCTGAGTATGTAATGTTCGGTTACACCCGAACTTAGCCTTCCTTACTTGTTTGTGTTGCAGTTGTCGTTTGCTGTTATCGCTATAAATGCCTTTGGCGGTTATGATATCGCAACAATATTAAAACTACCAATGATGTTGGTGTTGTTGTTTTCCGCGAATATTAAGCAACTTATTTATGAACTCAGGCGAAAAAATAGTATGAGATAGACATTTATGGACTTTTGGGTTTACTTCGAAGGAAACTTATCAAATAAGTATGCTTTTTATACCGTCAAAAAGCTACATTATCTGAGATATACCTTGGCTTTCTAAGACTAACTTCTAACTAAGATTAGGTTGAACTGTCTGGTCAATAAAGACCTCAAATAGACTGAATGTACCAATAGCGCCATCAGCATTCCTTTGACGATCAAAAGGAAAAACCCTGGTTAGGTACTAACTCCGCCCTCTTTCCAAATACTAGAAGTAGTCTGTGGTTCGGACGAGGCCTAACATATAAACATGTGACGCTACAAGTGCGTATTCAGTTAGTATGCCCGTCATGAGCCTCAAGTCTTCTCTCTTAAGAGATGTGAGCAAATGTGTAAGTTTTACGTCGTAGCATTTGCACATGCTCCTAAAAATTTTGCAGCCCCGCGCTACTGTCCACGTTTTCCCTGCTTGATGGATCATACGCAACTCCTGTCTCCTTTTTATTTCTCCCCAAGGGGTTGGGACGTCAACCGTCGATTCATCGAGTTCTGCACCATCCTTTGCCAACCCAGTAAAAATGTAAAGTCCGTGCTGGGCGTAGTCTCTCCAATGCTATTTTGCACTCCTGGACACTTCTTGATGAAGTATTGTGTGAGGTTGTTGCCTCGACTATCGCCTATGAATATATATATTAAAGCGATTGCAGCTTAAGCACGCTTCCTCCAGGATTCCTGCTTCTTTTTTCACGGCTACAATTTCCGTTTGAAAGACACTGTGATCTGGCAGCATGTAGGATCTACTACAGTATACCCAGTTCTGCCTTATTACGGGAGGGTTTTATTCTAATTCTTTTATATTTTTACTAGCTACTAACGGACGCTTTGCTGTCGCAACAAAAAACATCATTTTTTATTTTTTTGGAAAAACTTTTTTGTTTAGTTGTTATTTATGGTGCATTCTTATGTTGCTCACTCTTACTCTCTTCTCCTTTCCTTTCTCCAACTTCCATTGTTGTTCGAAAACTTTCCTTACACTTCTCTGTTGTCCTCTATACCTCAAGTTTTCTCTCCCTCGCCACCACTCTCAATCTAATATAGATATGACGCCTCTATAAAACCCACAGCCATGAGCTCTGACTGCTGGTCTCCTTGCTTGTGTAGATATTTAAGGGACTATAACTGGGTGACTACATATCCGTGACGAACTCGACGAGCCTCGCTACAATGGTATTGGGGAGCGACGGAGTCTGTACTGGTGCCAATAGCGGTGGCCCGATATATGCCCATCAGTTGTGAACCCCTTCAAAGTTGAACAAGCTCTATTGGGGGAGTACCGCTGGTACTATCTCGCATGGCTAGGTATGTTGGGATTATTCTTCACAACCAGCTAGTAAGGGTTCGTTGCCTTGTTTTGCTATTGAAGCGCAATTACCAATCGTTGAGTGCTCTACCCAAGGGTGGTACATTAGCTTCACAATCGGGTGGTTAACCCGATTCTTTTCTGTGGCATTCTGGTCATCTGGTGGAAGTTTCCATTGGTAGACGCGATTCTGGTGAAGCTGTTCACGGATTATCCAAAGCTGAACGAAAAGGTTGGGGTTAAAGCATTCCGCCGTTATCAATGCAGCGTCTTCCATTTAACATTTACTCCGACAGTCAAGCGGCTATCAAAGCGCTAAAGACTTTTGGTATTCCGCTAGCCACTTGCTCTCTGCGTGTAGATAGATGTTTCATGAGCCACCTAAGCAAACGCTGGGCTGACACTACCTCTCTTCGTATGTTGAGTGCCTTTTGCATCTCGGCGGAGCTGTTGGGGATTACAAGAGAACATATTTCCATGGTTATTGGAGCGTTAGAAGGTCACTGCGTGATGGAAGTTCATTCGTTATGCCTTAACGATGACGATAGGGCGAAATCATCCGATCACTTTATGCTCAGTTCTCTAGCCTGTAATATGAAGAGGCGTAAATATCTTAATCGGGACTTATTCGACTCTTCATGGGATATTTTACTGTTTGATATGTGCCTTATTCGTAACTTTATCTTTGGCGGCTAACCTAGCCTATCGGAACCGGAAAGATTTGATTTGCTCCAGTTTTTGTCACTCGCATTGTGTTGGTAGCATGCTCCGCCAACCGCACCGAAGATCCTGGGTTCAAGTCCCGGGCAAAGCAACAACAAAAATATAGAAACAAATTTTTTACAATTAGAAAAAAGTTTTTCTTTAACGAGGTCGCCGCTCGGTAGTTAATTCTGCCATATGTATTTCTGCCATGAAATACATTTGTATGTATTATATTCGTCACAAACTTATGAAGTGCCCACCATTTTTCCCCAATCTTATATGGTGACATGCATTTTGAGAAATGTAATGCATTTTCATACAATTTATTTGCGTGCAATGACCATGTGACAATTGATTACCTTCCCCCCGTTGTGCTTACCACATACTTGGGAATTACATATGCACATATTTCAAGTATGTTATACATCTAGCACGCACACGTTACTATTATACTGCTATCTTTATTGCTTTGTCCTTTGCATTGCATCAAAACTTAATTAACCTGTTACAATTGATGTATGAATGTACATATGTATGTATGTATGTTAGGCCGGGTCGATTTGTGGGGAGGAAACAAAATCGTGCATTGCTCTGTGAAAATCATATTCTAGGGATCAAAATAAGAAACTTTTCCGAAGGGACCATACCTCTAAAACGAATTCTGATGTCCCCCAATTTGGGTCGAACTTTTGAGTAGGGACAAATTTTGAAAAATCCCACTGTGAAATGCCTATGTTTTTTCTTTTTGGAGTTTATTTTTCTCTTTAGAAATTTATTTAGTCAGAACATATGTAAATTAAAAAATGAATTTAACTTAGTAATAGAAAAGAAATTTAAAAAAATTGTTAGAAATTAGCATTTTTACAACCCCCTTTTAAAACCAAGGCATCACTGTGCCACAATTGTAGATCGTAAAATTGCTCGTGTTGTTTTTTTTAAGCCACCACAAGACACAGCAGGTAGAAGTGAAATTGCCCCTACCCAAAAGTTTGACCCAAAGGGGGAGGACATCAGAATTCGTTTTAGAGGTATGGTTCCTTCGGCAAAGTTTCTTATTTTGATCCCTAGAATACGATTTTCACAGAGCAATGAGCGATTTTCAAATCGTCCCGCCCTAATGTATGTACGTATGTATGTATGGCTAAAGTTATATAAATATGCATGTGGTCTGTATTTACATACATATAAAACAAAGTTACCGTGTGTAATTGCTTATGTATTTACGCAAGTACATGAGCTAATTCGAAATATGAAACATGTTGAGTCTTGCATGCATACATATATTCGGCCTCAATGATTTCTTGTTTTGAATAAATTTGCATTACTAGATAGATGAAACAGATATATGTGATACTAGGATGCCCGGCTGTCGATGTTCTTTCACCCCAATAATTGGATTTCTTACGTTAGAAAAACAGCACTTTCTTTACTCTCTTCTCTACTTTAAAATTTTTCCATGATTTATTTTCTTTTTTGGACGTCAGTATAAACTGTTATTTTATATTTTTGAGCTCAAGGCCGGATTAAATAAAACACCTAATTTTTTAATTTGATTTGTTTCATTTTAATTATTTGTCAATATTTCGACTTCACTCTGAAGTCATCATCAGGACTGACTGCAAAAAACAATACGTAATTTTAATCTATAAAGCTTATAAAATAAAGTCGCTAAATGCCATGTACGCACATAACTTCACACAGAATGCTCCGATTTTAAAACGGTTTTTTGCATTTGAAGGCTTAGCTACGTTGTTGTTGTTGCTGTAGCGATTAGGTTACTCCCCGAAGGCTTTGGGGAGTGTTATCGATGTGATGGTCCTTTGTCGGATACAGATCCGATACGCTCCGGTAAGCTTAGCTACGTGAGATGGTACAGTTAATATAATTTGAAGGTATATATTATAGGGGCGTGGCAAGTTGCCAAAATGTAGTAAAAAATCATAAATTCAAAATTATTATAGGCTTGTATGGTCAGATATTTGAACAGTGCAAGATTAAACTTCACTTATAAACCCGACGTTTCGCCAAGCTCCTTGGCATCCTCAGGGGTTGGACGGACATCTTTATTTAAAAACAATAACAATAACAAAGACAAATTTGTAAAAACAAGTTGGAACATAAACATTGTAAAATCATGACACAAACATTAAATGCAATGTACAATGTAACATACCAAAAAACAATTTTTAAAATTACTGAATTTTTGCCTGAAAGATAATAATTATTTTATGTATGATGGGAAAATTTACAACCAGAGTTTTGGTATGCCCATGGGTAACCCTCTTTCACCGACAATAGCAGATATCATCATGGATGACTTACTAGACAACACTATTTTGGAATTGAAGAAACTACATAAAATAAATATCAAGTTCATAGTTAAGTACGTGGATGATATATTTGCTATTGTAAAACGAGATGACTTAGACATCATACTGAGAACTCTAAATCAGTACCACAATCGGCTACAGTTTACAACAGAAAAAGAGGTAAACTCAAAAATCCCCTTCTTAGATGTGCTCATTCACAGAACTGACAATAGGATTTTACTCAACTGGTACTCTAAATCAGTAACATCAGGAAGAATCATAAACTTCCTTTCTGCCCAACCTAAAAAATACAAAATAAACGCGGCAAAAAACATAATAAACAAAATATTCACATTGAGTCACAATCAGTTTTTAAATTCCAAAAAGGAAAAAATTTACAAATTGCTTACTGACTGAAGACCCTAATAGAACACAAATTAAAAGAAACTAACAAAAAGCTACATCATACAACAATCACACAAACACCTACCGATACAAAACAATACCACAGCATCACCTACATACCAAATTTCACAGAAAAAGTTCACGCAAACATAAGAGAACAAAAACGATATATTTCTCTAGCATACAAATCCAACTTCACTCTCTACACTATATTGACCAAGACAAAAAGCCAAGTAGAACCACACCAACAAAACAATGTAATCTACCAAGTACAATGCAAAGGTGGAGAAAACACACAATGTGACAAAATATACATAGGAACGACGAAAAGAAAATTGGGAGTTCGACTAGGAGAGCACGAAGCAAACATAAACAAAAAGAAAAGCGGCACGGCACTTGCTCAACATATTCTAACACATGGACACACCGCTGATTTACAAAATACAAAAATAATAGACACAGAGAGGAAAGAGAAAAGGCGGTACACACTAGAGAGTCTTCACATACTAAAAAATAGAGAGAAAACAGTAAATAGACGAGAAGATACTGATCAAATTGCGGCAGCATATCTATTATGCTTATGATTTGAACTTAGTTTTGACAAATATACCAAACATGCATGGTATTATATACTCCTATGAGTTTTGTGATATTTTATTTTAATTATTATTTCATGTGAGTTTCTTTTTTCCGCATTTAATGTTTGTGTCATGATTTTACAATATTTATGTTCCAACTTGTTTTTACAAATTTGTCTTTGTTATTGTTATTGTTTTTAAATAAAGATGTCCGTCCAACCCCTGAGGATGCCAAGGAGCTTGGCGAAACGTCGGGTTTATAAGTGAAGTTTAATCTTGCACTGTTCAAATATCTGACCGTACAAGCCTATAATAATTTTGAATTTAATAAAATCAAATTGGTCAGCAAAAATCGATCACACATTAAAAATCATAAAATTTTTGTTTACACCGCTATAACTCATAAACGGATGGATGGATTTAAAAAATTCTACTTTTCAGTAAAACTTTGAAATATTTACCTTCGATCTACATCAAAAAAAATACTTGATTCCTTTCTTATATCAGCCAAATTGTTTAAACAAAAGTAACATTTTTATCAAAAAATGTGTATGTGTGTTTGTTCGCTGTGAACTGTCCGCGCTAATTGCTTTTGAGTGAGGATTGATGCGACCCATACATACGTACATATATAGCATTCGCTGCGTTATTTAACTTCGGGCGTAGGATTATAGGTATGTATGGATGTACATCACTACATAGTATAAAACAAAGTCGCTTTTTCTGTCCCTATGTCCCTTTGAATGCTTAAACCTTTAAAAATACGCAACGGATTTTGATGCGCTTTTTTTTAATAGATAAAGAGTGATTGAAGAGGAAGTAACGGATGAATATATTTGGCTGAAAATTGGTGGAGGGGTAGCTTAGAACCAGGAGACAGACATAGGCTAATTTTTATCCCGTTCTAGATAGGGTCTTGAGATCAAAACGTGGACCTGGGTAATCCGGGAATATGTTTGTACAATATGGGTATCGAATGTAAGCTGTTTATGAGTACTTTGATACGGGGTATTTTTCGTACCCGCGTGTAACTAGGATCTCGAGATTGAGGCCAAAACGTGGACCCGGGTACCCCTAGAATGTGTTTATAGAATATGGATAACGAATGAAAGCTGTTGATGAGTGCTTTAGTATTTGTGAAGGGTCTCCAGATATAGGCCAAAACGTGCATCAGGGTAACACTAGGATGTGTTTTTACATTATGGGTATCAAATGGAAGGTGTTGATGAGTCCTTTAGTACAGAGTAATTTTTATACCGCTGGGTGACTAGGGTCTCAAGATATGGGCAAAACCTGGACCCGGATACCCCTAGAATGTGTGTGTAATATGGATATCAAATGAAAGTTGTTGCTGAGAGCTTTAAAGTAATTTTCATTGTGTTATTCGATTTAGTTGCATTAACCTGGCAAAACTGATAAATGTGCATGCGAAGCCGAAATAAAGACATGAATTAATAATACCCACATAACTATTTACATACGTCCTATTCGGTTTGCCTGGTAATAACGGATGAAGAAAAATGGGAAAAACTTTAGAGAAGAGAAAAAAGGGAAGGAGAAGGAGACTGAGAAAGAGATAGAGTGAGACGAAAATAGAGATATATGAAGCGAAAAGACGGAGGGAGGAGTGAATAAAAGGATTAAGAAAAAGTGAGGAGGAGAGGGGAGGGGGGGGGAGGTCAGAGTTAGACAGAAAAAGTTTATTAAAATGTATGGAGATAGACCAAATTTAGGGTAGAACAACGTCTGACGGGTCTGCTAGTAATAAAATAAAAACATTCATTTATGCATCAACACCACTTACATCTTCAAATGCGCTTTCAAGACTAACATTTAACATAACGATTATAAAAAGAAACAGCGATTAAAAATCTAAACAAACAGAGTAAACAAATTGAAAACCGTAATTGTAAAAAAAACTATAAAACAACAAATTGTTACACGGCGAATAGTACATCGATACATACATATATATTTGGCATTACAGTGTTGTTGTGAAACGAAGACGACAACTTTTTTTGTTTGTGTGGCTCTGTAAAAATGCATCACATGCTCTTGTTGTTTATTATAAGGTTGCGGTAACGTGAGAACAATTCGCGATGTCCGTTTTGAAATTCATCCTCTTATTATTAGGGGTGTCCACTATATGAAGCATTTCTAATGTGAAGCGTTTGTTATAATTTTTCTCCACTTCTAAAATGGTTACATTGTCAAAGTCTGGATAATGTCCTGTTTCTTGGCAGTGGGATGTTAAAGCCGTTTTGTTGTCTGAAAAATTGTTCCTTAATTTTATATTAGATCTATGTGCGGATATCCTTGTCTTCAATTTTGTTTTGTAGTCCCCACATATACTTCCTCGCATATGCGGGACCCGTCGCCATTGCAAGGAATCTTGTAAACTACAACCGATTTTTCATGTGTTGAAATTTTATCTTTAAGGTTGCTAAAAATTTGCCGTAGGGTGTTGTCATATGTGAAAGCTAACCGCGCATTCTCTTTATCGTACATGTTTGAATATTTTATTCCCTCCGCTAATTTCGGGCATGCGTTGCAGACTTGTAAATTTTGGCATCTCTAGTCTCTTTATTACCTACATACATCACTGGGTCGGGAATAATAATCACGAATTATTTTCGATGTTAACTTTATGGGAAAGTTGTTGTTTTCTAGAATCTTTTTGATAGTTTTTATGTTTTTATCGTGATAAATATTGTCGCTGATGGATAGAACTCGTCTGACGAAGTTGTTGGCCGTGTTCAAAATTGTTCTCTTTTCATGTTGTGAGTGAAAGTTTATAAGCCTCCCCGAGGCTGTTGGTTTTTGATATCAATCTATAGTTAAAAAATTATTTCTTTTGATTACCAATGTATCTAAAAATTGTATTTCACCGTCTTTCTATCTCAATTGTAAATTTGATGGATCTGTG
This sequence comes from Eurosta solidaginis, assembly GCF_040869045.1. Classification (NCBI taxonomy): domain Eukaryota; kingdom Metazoa; phylum Arthropoda; class Insecta; order Diptera; family Tephritidae; genus Eurosta; species Eurosta solidaginis. The sequence goes on along the minus strand of NC_090323.1, from coordinate 199,664,320 downwards.
ATATCCATTCAGTATGTTAAGCAATTTGTTTGTATTTTCTGTTTTTACTATAGCGAATATATCATCCACGTACTTTGTAAGTAATCGTGGTTTGTTAACCGATTCAGTCTCAAATCTGGTTAATAGTTCTTCCATAACGATATCCGCTATTACCGGTGACGCCCTGATCGTTGCTCGTATATTTTGTCTCTGTATTTAAAATATCGATTTTCTTTGATACAAAACTTAACAACACTTAAGAAAAGCTCTTTCGTCATGGATGTGTACTCTTTTATCTGGTTCCACTTAGAATCTATGACATCAAGGGCCAAATCAACTGGAATACTGGGAAAAAAGGAAACAACATCGAACGACACTAGACTCTCATCATCATACACATAAGTATCTTTAATCTTTTTCTTGAAATCTAACGCGTCTATTACATTAAATTTGGATGTGTTTTATTTAATCCGACCTTGAGCTCAAAAATATAAAATAACAGTTAAAATGTTTCCTTCCTCTTCATGCATCATCTTCCATTGTCTCTATCTACCTCTCCATCTCACTCTTCCGATTCTCCCATCCCCACACCCATTCTAACTTTTCCTTCTAATACTCTTAAGGTCATACACCTTCGTTTGACTGAATAATTGATTCAGAGCCATACATCAGACCAGGTATGATAAGCTAATTAAGAAAAGTATCAATAAGTAAGCATTATCGTCATAGTTATGAAATGCCGCCTAACCGCTCAGGGCACTTTGAAAATTACTGAGCAACTCATCTCTTCTTAGCGATTACTGGCGACAATTGTATGAAGACTGAGAACTTTATTATTCAATTTTCCACTCAGTCCGAAGCGGAACTTGTTACAGGATGTCATTCTCCATTAGATTTCTAAGCTGATGCCCAAATATACGAACTTGCAACCACATATGGGTTCTTTACATCGGCCTTTGTTATCATTCGGTTCGGCACTCTATGTACCAATTCGGATGACGTAGCTGTGCCTTGCCTTTAGAAGTGCACTAGTGGCGTGGCTCGAGTTATGTAAGAACTCGCTTTAGCCATCTCAAAGTAGCGTTATTGTTGTACCCTGACAGCCTAACCGCTCTTGAACCACCCCAAAGGAGGAAAACGGTTCACTCGATTTGTTCCTCAACATCCTGATCATGATAATAAGAAGCGCGTATCTACACAGATATTCATCCTCGATAGACTTCTGATCACGGTAAACTACTGTATCGCCACGACATGCATCTTCCCCGCAAAAGTTGGACTTACATCGTTAACTCATTTTAGCTTTATGAAATAATTTCAACCGTACTCCTCTCTATTGCTATTGCCTCTCTTCACTATTCCCTTCAATATCTGACTTTCAGCCTTAGAGCCAGCTGCTTCTGGGATATGCGGGTCACTCCGCCATCTAGATTTAATTTTACATAATCTTTATCAATCTCGATTCCTTTATGACGTTACACATAACCGTTATCCAATCAAAGTTAAAATACCCCTATGTAAATCTGCGGAAGACATTTTAAAACTTGAATTAGGTAAACTGGTCCAGTAGATCGGCTATTTGGTTCGAAGATAGGGCTTGAAGTTACACTGAAGTTTAAGAACAGTTGTGCCCGAACTTCAACTTACAGTCACATGAACAGTTTCCTTGTTTCTTGTAGCCTGTAATCAACGCCCTGAGACTGGGTTCTTTCTATCTCTTAATAGCAGGCTTATCCCCTTCTGCCGATCATTTTTTCTCCATACAGCCAAAATCGAACTTTATCGCTACAACAACTGATCCTATTATAAGTCTCCGCGGTTCCATGCCAACCAATCTCTCTCTTGATCAGGTTGATCAGGGCTTCCAAAAGCTATGCCAATTGTGGGATCTACGATCTTATGAGTGCCTTCTCACTCTCCTTTTCTCTGCTTTGTACACTTATCCATTCTCACTCTCTAGGAATCCGCTGATACACACTCATCACATAGCTTTTTGATTTCCCGCTACATTCGCTATCTGAGTTCCACTCTCAATAGTAACGCCTTCATTCCCTTAGAATGGTAACCCCATTCGAATTCAACGGTCTTATAATACTTATGGGTAAGAAACAGTCCACTGCACCAGCACATTTCACTAAGGTAAAGCCACCTTTACTTCGCACCGCGGCCCGTTGTTCAAGCCCCTGAAAATCACTAAATAGGCATGGTCCGTTTAACGTCAGGGTTACGAATTTCGCAGTATCTTGGTCTTAGCCATATACCCAATCGCCAAGTAGTTCGACTAAGAATTCATAAAATCATCAGGGTGCGTGTTGTATTGCATGGGGAGCAGTTTTCATGTCAAAAAATTGGTCCCGTCGTGAAAATTTCGTCACATCCGGAATTCGCACGAGCATCTTTCATATTTTCTAGTAAAAATGTTTGAAATTATTCTTCTCCGACAGTATCTGACGCTCCTCGCACAATCTTTCCATTGTGATGTCCTAAACGGCAAGTAACCCGTCCAGCTATTGCGTATCGAACCAATTCGTATAGTCAATATATTTAACTATCGCCCTTATTTCGAACTTGGCAGCAAAAGTGAGATCATTTATGAACGGATAACCGAAAGCAACCAACCTCCTTCTACTTAATGCCGGACAGTGGCACGCTTTCCTTCTCCTCAATACATATATGTACAGCTGCGGCAGTAATCATAAAATTTAGTGCGTTAGTACCTATCGAATTGTGACCAATGAGAACCCTTAATAGAGACACAAGCTCTGACTTATTCAGGATCAAAAGAGTGTTAGGGCATCTTTTATCTTTGAAAGGCCAAGCCATAATAAGCCATATAAGTGCCGCTTATAGTGTTTGTGCTCGCACGGAGTTAAAAAGACGCGATAGTTATGCCTACCTTCTGGTCATCTTATGAACTACACAGTTGCTTTTAATATCAATGTGTTCAGGTATCCATATAAGGCTAATACAGAAGCGTAAGGCCATCTTATTGAGAGATCTAAGGCACTGAGTGGTCGCCTTTGTTTTGTCGCAATAAAAGCCGCTGACTGGTTGGTTTACAGCAGTGCATATTGAGAGCATTTTCGCTTGATAAACGCTACAATGGTCGGGAAGACGGAAAGAAATCTCTAGCCCCAACTTGCTCATTCTTGCCGTGTAGAAATATACATTGCTTTATTCATAGAGAAAATATTGATGGGGGTGCAATATTTAGTGAGTACTGTTCTTAAGCTGGTTACCTTGGTGCTTGAGATGCATGATCCCTGCCTGCATTCTTGCAACTTTATGCTTCTCTAATTCACAGGAACGCGTTAACGGCTATTTCCTACGCTTCCAAATCAAGTGATGGAGAGGATACAGAATGGTGTTGAGTGCCTCTTTAGGAGTGGAGACAAAAGCGTCGCTAATGATGAGTTCCGAACATCTCTGTACATCTCTTAAACCCTTTATTTACCAATTTGTTTATGATATATTGGATAAATGTGTCACAGTTTTATATATATACATATACCTGGCGCAATTTACCTCCGAAGAGATTTAGGCCGTCCTACTCTTCCAATATGTGTCTTATCCCTATTCATTTTTCCTACAAATTGGCGAGATGGGACAAACATGTTTTATGCCGACTCCGAACGGCATCTGCATGCAGACGAATTTTCACTGAGATGCTTTCCATGGCAGAAATACACTCTGAGTGTTTGCCAAATCACTTCCTAGTGGCGACCCGCTTAGAAAAACTGTCTACTAATTGAAGAAACTTTTTTCTAAATTTACGATGTTGCTTTGCCCGTGAGTTAAACACAGCACTTTCGGTGTAGTAGCAGAGCACGCTACCAATACACCACGGAAGCCGCGTTTATAAATTGTTACAACAACTTTATGTGTGCTCATTTTCTAAGCTTCTAATGAAACACTCTAACAATTTTTTGATTGCCATGTAAAGTTTGTATGTATGTTAGGAAGTTGGTGTATGGGTTTATGATCAAAGCTGTAAAATGTAGAAGGTAAGTGACATGACCACCCAACATTAATAACAAATTTAAACAGCAGTTAAACGAACAAAAGTTTCGAGAGCTGGATACGTGTAAAACGTGAAAACTTTGATTGTAGGAGAACGACGATGTGCTCTTTAGTCTGAAAGCTGGTGCTACAAGTGAAATAGAGTTTTGTGAAAGCGCACTTACTTACTTACTTAATTGGCGCTTAACCGTTTAAACGGTTAAAGCTGTCCAACAAGGCGCGCTCGTCACTTCTTCTCTCTGCCAACCGCCGTCAATTGGTCCCACCAAGGGACTATAAATCGTTTTCCACCTGGTCCTTCCAGCGAAGAGGGGGCCACCCTCCACCTCTGCTTCCAAAGGCGGGTTCCGATAGAAACACTTTCTTGGCCGGAGCGTCATCTTTCATTCGCATAATATGGCCTAGCCAGCGCAGCCACTGCGTTTTAATTCGCTAGACTATGTTAATGTCTGCGTAGAGCTCGTACAGCTTATCGTTAAATCTTCTTCGGTACTCGCCACCGCCCACGCGTAAAGGTCCATAAATCATTCAAAGAACTTTTCTCTCGAAGGTGGAGCCGTGTGTAGAAGTCCACGAAAGTGGGGAAGGAAGCTTTTGAGCGCCATTCACCTGGTAATGGCCAGAGCGATTCTTTTGCATGCGGTTCAAGCAGCTCACTACTTCCGGTCGCTTGCGGCCAATTATCTTCTGGGTAGTCACTAAACATTAGTTTAGTGGTGAGCTAATGTGAGAAGGCGACAACCTGGCTAGGCCACTCTGACATAATCGGTTTAAGGGCTAGCTGGGGTATCTTCCATCGGCAGCGTCTATCTACCACGAGGTGCGGCTGCAAGCGGGCGTCTGTCTTGGATCAAGCGGCTCGCTATATAAACGTGCAAGTAATATTTTCACTCCCGCTGAGCGGGTTGTGCGCTGGTCTTAGGACCCGCCACGTCAAACCACACTCCAATGAAAAACTCCACAAAGCCTCGGATAAAAAGACAACCCTTTACTGATGACGATCATGGCAAACGTTTGAAGGGCAATGATTTCTGAAAGCTAATATTTTGAAAAAATGTTGCATGAGTCCTGAACATCGGTAGAGAAAGTGATGAATAAACTCTTCGGTCGTCGTATACGCCATTGTCGAAGCATACGTGTCAAATCACAGTAACCTGTAAATACTAAGGGTCACTATTGATTTGTATAGTTACATTAGGAAGCTCGTTCCTTTTGTTGTTCGGCAGAAGATAACGCAGTGGTATTACGAAATTTTTCCACTACCTTTATATTTCGAAACCCTTTTCGGCCATTTCATGAAAAAATTAATTCCCTTCAATACTGCTGTGCCTGGGTAATGAACAAAAGAAGGCATCGAGATGCCCTATTGGTGTCAATTACTTAGGCTCGACAAACATGCGCACCGTATCCAATTTTATTAAGTTTGATCACCACGAGTCGTCGGATTGATATTCGTCAATAGCTTGTTCGCATCGTATGATAAGTATGCTGACGATATCAGCATATCGCGTCTGTTTTCATGATCGCATTCAATGGTAACAAGATCTCCGTAGATGTGCTGCGTAAAGTAAACACATTAGACACATGCTATGGTTTCTCAATTGTAGCGTATCAAGACAGTAGACGCGGCCACCGTGGTGTGATGGTAGCGTGCTCCGCATATCACACCGTATGCCCTGGGTTCAACTCCCGGGCAAAGCAACATCAAAATTTTAGAAATAAGATTTTTCAATTAGAAGAAAATTTTTCTAAGCGGGGTCGCCCCTCGGCAGTGTTTGGCAAGCACTCCGGGTGTATTTCTGCCATGAAAAGCTCTCAGTAAAAACTCATCTGCTTTGCAGATGCCGTTCGGAGTCGGCATAAAACATGTAGGTCCCGTCCGGCCAATTTGTAGGGAAAATCAAGAGGAGCACGACGCAAATTGGAAGAGAAGCTCGGCCTTAGATCTCTTCGGAGGTTATCGCGCCTTACATTTATTTATTTAAGACAGTAGACGCGAGATGGATGCAGAGGAATACTCCACAACTAGCTTCCCCTTCGAGACGTTGGATATCCACCAGACCCAATTACCCTGTTTATTGGAAGATAACAGCTTCTACAGCAGAATTTTCGATTCGCCTTTGCTAGACGAAATCGTTTGGAGGCGAATCGTGCATCTAAGCAATCGTTCGCCATACAGAATGAAGCCCTTATTGTTGCATTTCGCAAACTTTTAACAGTAAAACAGTAAAAATAAATAAAATTCTGTACAAAGAGAACATCCCTATTGTGTTTATAGGACAGAAAAAGATAATGAACCTCTAAGTATCAAGTACTTCTAAAATAATTTATGCGAATTTCACATCTTATCAAATTCAGAAATTTCATTTTCATGATCTCAGACCGGAGCGAAATTGATTAGCGTTTGAAAAGACTGAGAGAGAAAAACTTTATTAAGAAAATGCTTCATTTTCATTTGTCTTGCTGTGGCACAAATGTGATATATAAACAAGTAAGGGTGTCTAATTTCGGGTATAACCGAAAATTATATACTCAGCGTGAGCTTCAATTGTACAGTTCATTTCAGATAAATTACTTTTCTACATAACACGTGGCACTGCCCATTAAAAAAGAATATCTGCCAATTTCCTCATACATTAAAATTTGGTAAGTGGAATATCATTGATACAATATTATTTTTCGCTAAGATGTGTTTGTTATTCTATTCTACGACGCTTTTGAACTTCTATTATTTAGTTGGTGTGGTCCCGATCCCGTCCATTTTTACCAGAAATATTTCATGCAATTTTATTACAATATCTTATTTTTTCTTCGAGTCATGGCTCCCGAAACGTACAAAATTGTTTAGTCAAAAAAGGGCAGTGCCACGCCCATTTTCAAAAGTTTTAATTTTTTCCTATTTCCAGTTATAATTCTACTTGGAAAAATAAATATAGTTGATATAAAGCTCTTTTTCGCAAAGATATAGCTTATTTTATTCGCCCACGACACCTTTAAAAATATTTTATATAAAAGTGGGAGTGTTCCTTAACCGATTTCGTTAATTTTTCTCCAAAGCATTCCAATATAGTAAAGGTAAACTCTCTGCTGAATTTTGTTATGATAGGTTTAACGGTTTTCGATTTATGATTAATAATATTTGTAAAATTGATCTTATCATGCCACGCCTGATTTCAAAAATGTTTTAAAATTTTTATCAAGAGTCTCAATATCAGTCCACATATCAAATTTCAACACTCTTGGTGTACTGTTTACTAAATAATCAGGTTTTTTGTGTTTTCCAAAATTTTATATCTTAATATATAAAAATCACGTGTCACAATATTTGGCCGCGATGGACTCCTAAACTACTGAACAGATTTTGAATATGTTTTGCACTCCGTGTGTAGTTTCATCTATCTTGAAATATAGGAGAGGTTATATCTCAGTTTATTGTCGCAATATTATTTTATTGCGAATTTTTTTATTTGTTTATACGTAATAATAAAATGTTACGTATACGCACCGGCACTCACATTTTCAGGTGTGCGGATATACTAGACGGAAGCTTGGTTGGTGTTTAATTAAACAACGTGCTTATCAATAAAAAATATTATAGCGAATGATATCAAGTATAGCACATCACCAGGCCCGCCGAGAGGGTGGGGGGTTTCTGAGGGGGCCCGCGAGTTAGAGGTACTATGACGTTTTTTTTTAATTCAGGAGGGTCTTGTTCCATGTGCAATTTTTAAGCCGAATTTCAAAAGCAACGAAAATCTGCATTTCGTTTTAATATTGTAACGAATTTACTGCAAATCCTTTTATTTGCAACCTTCTGCTAAGTTCGAATCACTAAACTGTTAAAAAAATAGCTCCAATATTTAATAATGCAAAATGCCCTTTATTAAAGTACTTCACAATAAATAATTCTACTATAAAACCAATAGCTTGCTTAAATGAAGCTGATTTTCAAAATAATACTGCTATTGCTCGCTAGATAGCGTCTTAAATCCAACTGATTATCGCGCTTCTACTGTCCCGATCAGACAAATCTCTCGATCTAAACGGCGCTGGCATTTCCGATTGTACCACTCTTCTACTTCGTGGTTTCCCAATTGTTTGTATGCGGTAAATGGTATCACTGATCTTCTTCACAACTTTGTACGGGCCTTCCCAACTGCACCGAAATTTGGATGGAACACCTTTCCGCTGGTGAGGGTTGTATAACAGTACCAAATCTCCCGCCAAGAAACCTTTCGAATTATTGTTCTCATCATACCTGGGTTTCATCGTACTACTCATTACCCTGGTTCGTTCACTCACACTCTGTTGTTTGACCAATGAACTACTTCGTAGAGCTTACGCTTGACGGATTTGCTTTGCATAATCAGTATCATTCTGACGCTTCACAACAGTAGTGTGCCTTGGCTTGAAACCACCCTTGCATTCTTTCTGCGAAATTCTTTCCTTCGTTTTAGAACGTTAGGGCTTTTCAATGCCAGTGTTTCTCTCACAGGTACCTTCAGTTTTGATTTGTTTGGCCCATTTGTTCCATCAACCTTTGCTCGATTTACTTTCCTTGACTTTCGTGGTCTCTGTCGAATCTCCTCCACCAGCACTCGCTTACTGCTGAACCATTTTCAAACTAAAGTTAAGTGGCATATCCTGGTTCTCATAACGCATCCACCCTTCTCTGCATATCGATCTTGATGTCATGGTCAACCAGGAAGTCCACTCCCAATATGACTTCATCAAAAATCTCTGCCACAATGAATTTGTGTAGAACCATGACCTACCCAATTAAGACTTCACATATCACTTCTCTCTGGACTTGGTTATACTCGCCTGTGACCGAACGCAACCTTGCTCCAGGTCACAGTTTTATTCTCCTGTTGACCAAGTCAGATCAGATTAAGGAATGAGATGCGCCCGTATTCACAGTCAGTACACGCTCCTTGCCATCGACATTCCCTCTGACGGTATGACTGCTTGATTTCCTTCCACTTTGCGACACAGATATAACAGGACATTCAATAGCTGGAGATAGCTCTCGATCTCTACATCTTACTCGCTCTTGTTCATCCCCTCCAGCTTTGTTATTAAAACCACTCATGCTGTTGCACCCACTAGGATTAAGATCGCAATGACGTGCAATGTGACCGGGCTTCCCAAATTTGAAGCATTTGATAACTCTCTCACTCCGCTTTTGCGATCCTTTCAGCGCCTCCAATATTGCGTCTAACCACTCTGACCGTTCTACTTCCACACGGTGTGCTTTGAAAACTGGCTTACACAGAAATGACGCTGTTCCTGAATCAGAGCTTGTGAAACCGTTTCTGCGAATGCTGGCTTTGGGTTTGCGTATGAAGCTCGCTTTGTTTCGACGTCCCGTGTGCCATTTTTACCCTTTCAGTGTATTCCACGGGTGCGTCCGCATTCGCTAAATGTGCCAGAATCGTCAAAGGATAGTGTTTTTATACTCAGTTGAGCAGAGCTCACAGAGTATATTAAGTTTGATTGGATAACGGTTGGTTGTACAGGTATAAAGGAATCGAGATAGATATAGACTTCCATATATCAAAATCATCAGGATCGAAAAAAAATTTGACTGAGCCATGTCCGTCCGTCCGTCCGTCCGCCCGTCCGTTAACACGATAACTTGAGTAAATTTTCAGGTATCTTGATGAAATTTGGTATGTAGGTTCCTGAGCTCTCATCTCAGATCGCTATTTAAAATGAACGATATCGGACTATAACCACGCCCACCTTTTCGATATCGAAAATTTCGAAAAATCGAAAAAGTGCGATAATTCATTACCAAATGTGCATTAAGCGATGAAACTTGGGTTGAACTTCTGACCTAGAATAGAAAATTAGTAAAACTTTGGATAACGGGCGTGGTACCGCCCACTTTTAAAAGAATGTAATTTAAAATGTTTGCAAGCTGTAATTTGGCAGTCGTTGAAGATATCATGATGAAATTTGGCGGGAACGTTACTCCTATTACTATATGTACGCCTAATAAAAATTAGCAAAATCGGAGAAGGGCCACGCCCACTTTAAAAAAAATTTTTTTAAAGTAAAATTTTAACAAAAAATTTAATATCTTTACAGTTTATAAGTAAATTATGTCAACATTCAACTCCAGTAATGATATGGTGCAACAAAATACAAAAATAAAAAAAAATTCAAAATGGGAGTGGCTCCGCACTTTTTCATTTAATTTGTCTAGGATACTTTTAATGCCATAAGTCGAACAAAAATGTACCAATCCTTTTGAAATTCGGTAGGGGCATAGATTTTATAACGTTAACTGTTTTCTGTGAAAATGGGCGAAATCGGTTGAAGCCATGCCCAGTTTTTATACACAGTCGTCCGTCTGTCCTTCCGCATCGCCCTTAACACGATAACTTGAGCAAAAATCGATATATCTTTACTGAACTTAGTTCACATACTTATCTGAGCTCATTTTATTTTGGTATAAAAATTAACAAAATCCAACTATGAACACGCCCACTTTTTCGATATCGAAAATTACGAAAAATGAAAAAAATGCCATAATTCTATACCAAATAAGAAAAAAGGGATGAAACATGGTAATTGGATTGGTTTTTTGACGCGAAAAATAACTTTAGAAAAAACTTTGTAAAATGGTTGTGATGAAATGAAAAAGTTCTGCAGTGCGAAATAAAAAACCCTTGAAATCTTGGCAGGTATTACATATATAAATAAATTAGCGGTATCCAACAGATGATGTTCTGGGTCACCCTGGTCCACATTTTGGTCGATATCTGGAAACCGCCTTCACATATACAACTAACACCACTCCCTTTTGAAACTCTAATTAATACCTTTCATTTGATACCAATATCGTACAAACAAATTCTAGAGTCAACCCTGATCCACCTTTTTGGCGATATCCCTAAATGGCGTCCACCTATAGAACTATGGCCCACTCCCTCATAAAATACTCTTTAGTGCCTTTCATTTGATAGACATGTCATACAAAGACATTCCAGGGTTTCCCTCGGTTCATTTTCCTACATGGGTATTTTCCCTTATGTTGTCACCATAGCTCTCAACTGAGTATGTAATGTTCGGTTACACCCGAACTTAACCTTCCTTACTTGTTACCTTTGGATTACTCGTTGAACCTGCTGGGCGATTTGGTTGCAACTGCTCGATACGTCCTATCAGAGCATTCACCTCGGCCTCGATTTTTTTCTCAAACTGTAAAATTTTTGTATCTTGCGCCTCCAACTTCGAAGAAATACGTCCTTCTTGCTCTTCCAGTTGAGCAGAGATCTGTGATGATATCTCTGCTTAAATTTGCGCCGACATTTCGGATATTCGTGCCTCTTGTGCTTTCATCTTGGATGTTATACGGTTCTCCTGGGATTCTAGTTGTGATGACATGTTGGTGGATATTTGTGATGACATTTCGGACATTTGTGCCGATATCGCAGCCAATATCATGTATGTGTTCGCCATTGTCTGCGGTGTTTCATTTGTCTCCTCCAATTTTGTTGCCTCATCGCCATCAAGATGAAAGACATACTCTTCCACGTCAATTCCTTGTAATTCCATTGCCTGTCGTAGTCGTTCCTGAAGTTCTAGCTTAATGCCGGTTGTATTCAATCCACGGCTTTCCAACTCCTTCTTCAGTTGCTGGATCTTCAATTCACTTAACTTTGCCATGCCCAATCTCCAGAATTCGAAATCTCCAGAATATATTCAACAATTCCTCTTCTGACAGCAATTGTAAAGAATTTGCTGCAAATCCTCTTATTTGCAACCTTCTGCTAAGTTCGAATCACTAAACTGTTGAATAAATAACTCCAATATTTAATAATACAAAATGGCCTTTGTTAAGGTATTTCGCAATAAATAACTCTACTATACAACCAATAGCTTGCTAAATGAAACTGATTTTCAAAATAATACTGCTATTGCTCGCTAGAGGGCGTCTTAAATCCAACTGGTTATCGCGCCTCTACTGTTGCTACTTGTATACTGTGTGATTTCCTCGTCGCAACTTCTAGGCGCTTCCAGAATTTACTTATTAGTTACTGCTATATAAGTATAACTACAGATGTACGTGTGTAGTAGCTCTCATATGCGCGTGTATTTGTGAGCGACACTTCTACAATTACAATTGCATACTTTTCGGAGCATCTCAGATAAGATATCTGCATGTGTTTGCGCGTTGCTTCTCCGCTGCGTGTACGTACATATGTGAAGGCATAATAATTGATTCGTCTATGTAGATACATAATGACTGAGTTATGGATGTGCATACAAGTCACTCTTAGCATTGGCTTAGAGATGACAGTACCCTTTAGTGTTGCTAATATTCGTAAAAATATTATAGTTAAATGTGAAAAATAAAAATCTATATATATAAAAAGAAAGGCTAAAAAGTGCGTTAGTTAGTCGCCGGTATTTGAAGATATGCGATGTTGCTCAGACTTTCACACAAGTTGCGTAAACCTCACGCGGTGGTTACTACATAGGTTTGGTTGCGATCGATGTACAGGGTCTCGAGATATAGGCCAAAACATGGGTCAGTGAATGCCTATACAGTGTTTATACAATATGGATATCAAATAAGAGCTGTTGATGAGTGCTTTAATACAGAGTACTATCCAGAGACGGGCTGGGATTGGGATTAGGACTAGGACTGAGACCGAGACTCGGAGTGGGACTGAGACTTGGAGTGGGACTGGGAATGGAATAAAATACATACCACCCTATGGGATAGGTAATAAGGGATGCAGAAGAATGAGCAGGAATTGAGAGAAGAGAAAGGAGGGAAGGAGATTGAGAAAGAAATAAAAAGAGACGAAGATGGAGAGAGATGAAGCGAAAAAGACCGAGGGAGAAGTGAATAAAAGGATTAGGAAAAAGTGAAGAGGGGGGAGGGCAGAGTCAGACGGAAAAAGCTTATTAAAATGTATGCAGATAGGCCAAATTTAGGGCAGGACAACGTCTGCCGGGTCTTCTAGTATACATATAAAAAGCGGGTTATCATTCACTTTCGCTTATTTTCAATACCAATCTATTGTGGTGCAGATAAGCCCGTATACCGAATGTGGTGAAGATATAACAATATTTTCTCAAGTTATCGTGTTAGCGGACAGACAGACGGACGGATGGATGGACGACCGGACTCTGCTTAATCAAATTTTGTTTGATATATGGAAGTTTATATTTATTTCGATTCCTGCATACCTATACAACCGTTATGTTACCAAAGTTAATATACTCTGTGTTCAAAGCACGCTGAAGACAAAACATTTTATCAAAGAAATTCAGTCTGTTTTGATCCAACAACTGCATAAGCTTTTAATTTTTTAAAAAGTATAGCGTTAAGGAAACTATTACTTATATAAGTATGTATGTGTATGTATGTTTATACTAAGCTGAGCAGAGCTCACAGAGTATATTAATTTTGTTCTAATAACAGTACCGTGTAACGGCATAAACTAATCGAGATAGATATAGACTTCTATATATCAAAATGATCTGGGCGAAAAAAGAAAATCATTTAGCCATGTCCGTCCGTCCGTAAGCACGATAACTTGAGTAAATTTTGAGGTATCTTAATGAAATTTAATATGTAACTTCCTGCGCGCTCATCTCAGATCTCTGTTTAAAATGAACGAAATCGTACTATAACCACGCCCACTTTTTCGATATCGAAAATCCGAAAAAGTGCGATAATTCATTACCACAGACGGATAAAGTGATGAAATGTCGTAGGTTGGTTGACCTTATGACGCAGAATAGTAAATTAATAAAACTTTGGACAATGGGCGTGGCACCGCCCACTTTCAAAAGAAGGTAATTTAAAAGTTTTGCAAACTGTAATTTGGCAATCGTTGAATATATCATGATGAAATTTGGCAGGAACGTTTCTCCTATTACAATATGTGTTCTAAATAAAAATTAGCAAAATCAAAGACAAACACGCCCAAAAAGAAAAAATTAAAAAAAAAATTTATTTTAAGTCAAATTTTAACAAAAAATTTAATATCTTTACAGTATATAAGTAAATTATGTCAACATTCAACTCCCACATTTGTCTCCTAAACTCTCAGCTGAGTATGTAATGTTCTGTTACCGAACTTAGCCTTTCTTATTTGTTTTATATAACTTTTTAACTTGTTATCTACTAGCAACGGCTTTAATTCCCAGATGCTCTGCTAATCGATTTTCAAATTGAAGAAAAACATTCACTCATACCAACACAGAAACTAATTGATGTTTTTGCCAATAACTTTGCATAATAGTTAATCACTATAAAATTACGCGCTGACAACAAATGTGAAAAAATCAAATTTTCAAAAACAAAAATGCAAATAATATTTTATCCTTCATCAATTAATCATAAAGTGAGTTTAATGACATCCACATAAATTTTGCGGATCAAAATGCTATGGGTAAATGAAAATTAATTATGACAAGGCAGTTTATGTTTACAAAGCGTGCAGCAGGTAAGGGATCAAATTGCTTATTTAGTACAGATTTTGATTGATTTGTCTTTGTTTTTTTAATATGAAATTTATTCGCGGAAAATTTGTGTATGTTTTGTATGACAAACGACTTTAGCAATGATTTGAGCAAGTCTGGAAGCGATTGAATTTGAAAGTTTGTAAAGTCGTCAAATTGCCATAGGCCTTGTATAACGTAATGACTTTTAGATATTCGTAAGATTGCAGTCATGAAGATAATATTTCAAAATTTGTAGTCGTGATTTTGGGGTAACACAGTGGACACATTCTGTCTAAGTGAGGGCTTTTATTGACCGGCCAGTTCAACCTAACCTAACATATACCAACAGCATGATTCATTTATCACCTCTTCTGCACTCCGAGATTACTTATTAATACACAAACTGTTTATTTACTCACATTCAATCAAGTAGTCAAAATATTTTTATCTCTTAAGTAATCACTTAGATTTTGTAATTCTCGCCTGTGATTTGTATTTTATTTTTGGCCAAATGTTTTTCTACTTACCTAAAAGAAAAGAAAGAAAAGTATTGTTGTTAAACGTATGTATATTGAAATAATTGATTACAAGGACAAAGAACCAAAGGCGAAAGTGGAAAATATTGATACTTTCGCTGTTTTCTGTGCTGGCTTTATTTTTCTCTCTTAGCAGTTTTTATTTATTACAATACACTTTCTAAAATGTTCCATTTTTATACTCAGTTGAGCAGAGCTCACAGAGTATATTAACTTTGATTGGATAACGGTTGGTTGTACAGGTATAAAGGAATCGAGATATATATAAACTTCTTTTTCAGTATCGAAAAAAAATTTGATTGAGCCATGTCCGTCCGCCTGTCCGTTAATACGATAACTTGAGTAAATTTTGAGGTATCTTGATGAAATTTGGTATGTAGGTTCCTGGGCACTCATCTCAGATCGCTATTTAAAATGAACGAAATCGGTAATGAAAAAGTGCGATAATTCATTACCAAAGACGGATAAAGCGATGAAACTTGGTAGGTGGGTTGAATTTATGACGCAGAATATAAAATTAATAAAATTTTGGACAATGGGCGTGGCACCGCTCACTTTTAAAAGAAGGTAATTTAAAAATTTTGCAAGCTGTAATTTGGCAGTCGTTGAAGTTATCACGATGAAATTTGGCAGAAACGTTAATCCTATTACTACATGTATGCTTAATAAAAACTAGCAAAATCGGAGAACGACCACGCCTACTTAAACAAAATGTTTAAAGTCAAACTTTTACAAAAAATTTAATATCTTTACAGTATATAAGTAAATAATGTCAACATTCAACCCCAGTAATTATATGGTGCAACAAAATACAAAAATAAAAGAAAATTTCAAAATGGGCGTGGCTCCGCCCGTTTTAATTTAATTTGTCTAGGATACTTTTAATGCCATAAGTCGAACAAAAATGTATCAATCCTTTTGAAATTCGGTAGAGGCATAGATTTTATGACGCTAGCTGTTTTCTGTGAAAATGGGCGAAATCGCTTTAAGCCACGCCCAGTTTTTATACACAGTCGACCATCTGTCCTTCCGCTCGGCCGTTAACACGATAACTTGAACAAAAATCGATATATCGTTACTAAAATCAGTTCACGTACTTATCTGAACTCGCTTTTTCTTGGTATAAAAAATGGCCGAAATCCGGCTATGACCACGCCCAATTTTTCGATATTCGGCTTCACTTCGATACATCAAATCAACTAATTATGGCAAAAACTGCCCCAAAAATACAAAATTTTTTGCAGTGTCCTACTTTGGGTGTTACTAAAAATGGACTTTAATCCAGTGATTTAGCTGCTTGAAATTTCATTAAAATGTGGCCAGAAACTCTTAAAACTGATTCGGGAGCAATACTTGGTAGGGTATACATTATTATTGCTGACTGCTGAGCTAAGTATGACCGACCCCCTGAACATCTAGTTGCTGACAGGAATTTGCAGGAGTGTGCAATGAATCTGATCCCAAAGAGCCAATTTTTGCTCGATCGCCGTGGTGTGGTGGTAGCGTGCGCCGCCTATCACACCGAAGATTCTGCGTTCACGCATCGGTCAAAGCAACATCAAAGTTTAGAATAAAGTTTTTCAATTAAAAAAATCCTTTTTCTAAGCGGGGTCGCCCCTCGGCAGTGATTTGGAAAACACTCTGATTATGTTTCTGCCACGAAAAGCTTCTCAGTGAAAACTCATCTACCGTTCGGAGTTGGCATAAAATATGTAGGTCCCGACCCGCCAATTTGTAGGTAAAATTAATATGAGCACGATGCAGATTGGAGGAGAAGCTCGGCCTCAAATCTCCTCGGAGGTTATCGCGCCTAACATTTTTTTTTATCTAACAGCGATAGCGACTTTAATAACTACACCTCTATTTTGGATCATATTTAGATCTGAAGCCTGTGGCGGTCTTTTCGAATATTTTGTGTTGCTTTATCAGAACGAGTCCTTTACTCATTTTACTCGTTGGCTTACAAATAGGGAGAAGTTATCCTGCTGAGACATTCATAGAAATGTCATGGTAACGTGATTTCACTTTAAATTCTATTGTATTAGAGAGCATTAATCATAACTTTGATACAAATTTAATAGTTTGTGCGTATCATACCTAAGCAAACCTTTATGGTACCATCAAGATATTTTTCCATTTTAAAAGTGATCTAAAAAAGGAGTTCCGTGTTAAAGGAGGAGCTTGCTTCAATTTCGTCTGCTAGTCAATCATATACATCGAAAAATTTAACGTTTTATTCACGTATACCATGTTCCCATATGCGTCTTTTAGGTTATGCCAGATACTTAACATTTCAATAAGACTTTGAGTGAAACAATACTGTGATTTGCGGATTTTGATATACATTTTCGCTGGATAACCAAGCAAAATCTTCTATAATATAAAAATTAGTGGCTAAACGTGTTGCTAAGCGCAAAACTCGAGAGCTGTTGGCCCGATTTCGCTAACTCCTTTTTGTTGTTGTTGTTGTAGCGACACCTCGGCGTTTCAGGAGGCTTATAATATAATATACCCGGGGCAGGTATGTCTGTTGTCAGAAGCGGCTAAACTACCAAACTGATTCAAAAGGTTGTGTAGCGCAACCTTTTCAAGGGATTGCCAGCGCAATTTACTGCTTCTCCAACCCAATTGTCAACCTTACCTACCCGTGGCGATTCCTGTTTCTTAGCAGCCGAGGCTCTGGCGCCCCCAAGTTCCTCAATGATCTATGAAGTGGGAGGGCGGGTTAGCCTAAAAGGCTTCATGTGGTCATACTAAATAGTTCCCAATATGGTCGGGCTGGTGCCTTAATGGTGCTTGTGACCGGAACGTACCGAATCTGTATCTGGCAAAGGACCATCAACACCGCTGATACTACCCAAAACCTTCTGACACTCCCCGAAGGTTTTGGGTAGTATCTGACACTCCCCGAAGGTTTTGGGTAGTATCAGCTACAACAACAACAACTAATTCTTTTTTTTTAATATTTCTTCAAGTACAAGGATGTTACGGAGAGAAAAATTATAAAAATTGCCTGAAAAATTCAAAACAACACTTTTCTAACCTCCCATACAAAAGATTGGCAATAATACTTTAAACTCAATTTGAACTTTAAAATTGTGGAGAATGTTGGAATCACTATGCTGTAAGTAAATAATCACAACAACAAAAATTGCAAACAGCCACACTTATGTACAAGGCAACGAAGAATATTCCACACACATAACCAGCAGCTCGAAGTGAAGCGATAACTCACTTACACACATATAGTCATCAGCTAATAGCAATTATGTGATACATGTTCGTGAAAAGTTTAGACCTAAGGAGAAATATGCGAACGAGGCAACAGAGCGTATAAAAGCAGTGCAAACTGAAAATTAACTAATTGTGCAGTAATACTTCCGAAGTTGTCTAAAAAAGACCATTTTGCAATACTGAATATTGGAGTTATTTATTGGACAGTTTAGCGATTCGAAAATTAGTAGAAGGTGCATGATTATCAGGAAATCCCCAAAATTCGTTACAATATCATACCATAAAGTTTAAGTGTTAGTTGAGAGGTTCCGGGGAGGCAAAACAATTGAACGACGTTTTTATCGTATAAATATGTTATTAATACCAAATAATTGTCAATATTTTAACGATGGTAAGATTACTCAAAAACAAATTTGTCTATATTTAAATGTCACTCCAAAGGTCAACGTCCGTTTGCTGTGCATTTATAATGGGACCGGGACTGGGACTGGGGCTTGGGCTGGGACTGTAACTAGAACTAGGACTGGGAATAAAAAGAACTATATAGAAGGAAAAAATGGAAGTTGAAAGAGACTGAGAAAAAGATAGACTTAGACGAAGACATAGAGATAGGGACAGATGACACGAAAAAGAAGTGAGGGAAAAGAAGGAGTAAGAAAGAGATGCAGAGAAATAGAAAGGCAGAGGGAGGACAAAAGGACAACGAAAAGAAGGTTTTTTTCATTTAAATGAGTTTTGGCTCTATTTCATAGAACATCACTGTAGATCAACCATGTTGCTCATAGGCAGTGTACGTCCATGCTGCTCCTGAAGAGCGTGTAGTGCGAAAAGCCTTTTTGACTTTTGACTTCATATGTATTCGAATTTCATTGTATGTTTATACAATTGTGTCTAAAGTTTTAGTTTAATAAAACGTATATACATACATATATACTTTTAAAATTGCACTTTGCCCTCAAAGGAATACAAATAAAGAATACAATTATACTAAAATAGTATGCAGTAAATTTTTCATTGCTCACCATTACGCATTACTCATTACTCATTATTCTTTTTTTTTTTGTAAGCAAATGTTGCAGTGAATCAAAATTTTCTAATAAAACATTTTCACCCTACTTTGAATATTTGATTTTGTAGATCGTTAAATTCAAATAACTGGCAAAGAGTTCATGCGTGCACATATTTTTTGATTAATCTGTTGAAATTCAAGCAATTTGCTCGACCCTCACTACATGCACTCTACGCACAGTGGCCAATTTGGCTTCGCTAGCGGCATTTTATTCATAGCTTCCAAAGTAAAGAAGTTATCTTCAAAATTTTTTTTTTCTCAATTCAGAAAAAAATCAAACAATTTTCATTTAAAATTTTTTTTTTTTTTTTTAATTTTTTATTTTTAATTTTTAATTTTAAATTTTTTTTTTATTTTTAATTTTTTATTTTAAATTTTTTTTTAATTTTTAATTTTTTTTTAATTTTTTAATTTATTTTTACTTCAATAAACATTTTCCACCATATATTCATATATAAAATAAGAAAAAAATTGTCAACTCAAAGAGAAACCATATTATAAAAGAAATATTAATCAGATTCTTCAGTATCAGATTCAGAGAAATTATCTTCAAAATGATACATTATAAGCAAGCTTATAACTTCCTTATCGAAACTAATATTTCTGGAATAGGAAATTGATGAGCCGTTGGACAATGAAGATATTAACGGATCGGAAGAAACAAAAAGAGCGTTAATTATAGCTTCCATTGTATTTTTTCTGCAATTTTTTCTGGTATTATTTTCACGGATGTTCCGATAATCTTTATTTCTGGCTTCAAGCGCTTCCTCGGACATCATACCAATTGGAAGCGAAAAATGATTGATTATGTCTGATCTACGAATTAAAATTCTGTGAACAGACGAGGGTATGTAAAACCAAGGGTATAAAGTAACAAAAATTTCGGCAGTTTCCATTGCGTAAAGTCTGAATGCCTCCGTGTTTATATCGTATCCACATGCAAGTGCTCGTAAGACGACGCTGAATCGATATATTAAATTTTTTTTTATACGAGCGGCTAAATCTGGTTGTTGAAAGAACCTTCTTGCCGTATTTCCGTTGTTGGTATTTCCAGCAACAGCCATTGGTATGTCGACCAACAAATGCATTTCTTCTCGTAGCTTCTGCTGTATATTTGTTTTATTTTGTCCAACAATATCCTTGTCAGCACTACGAGTTTGCCACTTTTTTATTGGTATTCTATAGGATATGTGCAAAATACATTCAAAAAACCTTATCCAAGCGTGGAGACTGGATAGCCCATATTGAAAGAGGTTCACTTTAATTGGAAAGCTCTTCACCAAATTTAAGTCATTCATATTTTTCGGTATTGCCTTGCAGATTCCGCATATTTGCGAAGAAGATTCTGAAATGACGCTGAAAGTTTTACCATCAAGCATGGTCATGTGAAATTGGTGATCAATAATCAATGAGTTTACATATGTTGGTACAATATTTAATATTTGGCTCTTAATATTTTCAATTTCCCTGCGACTCAGGTCCGCCGTTTCCTTGTCGCAAAGTATTTTGATTGGTCGACAGTATCGTGTAGAAGAAGGTCGATTGTTTTTCCATAAAACTGTCGGTCCGTTCTGCACTTGCAGTGGTACAATACAAATTGAAAATAAATATTGGTCTCTCATGTTTCCTTCGCAGTCGTTAAATTTTTGCCTATATGTGGAATGGCCACTGCTGCCATCACAACCCCATTTGTAGACAGCAGTTAAATGGGTGTTATTATTACTTCTAGATGGGATTTCAAAACTTTCAGAGTGTGCTTCCATGATCCTGTTTATTGTATGGTCCACAAGACTTTGTAGTGGCACTTCAGCATAATAATGAATGACTGTAATGTCACTAGGATAGCACTTTTTTTTGGCGAAGCGTAATTTTTCGTAGCATGGATATATATCGGCGTTTTGGTTTTTTGCTGCTTTCTTATTCAAGTTCCAAGTGTATCTGGTATGTCCAAGATCTACAAATAGCGCAAGCGCTTTGTCGTCCGAAAATTTGGATGGAAGGGGCTTTGGTTTGTTTATATTTTGTATTACCTTTCCGCTAAACTCCACATCGCCATTTACCATTTCTACAACTTTGGAAGCACTGCGCTTTCCAGCTTTATATAAACTGCAGCTTGCAGCTACCAACAATCCTTCATATGACACTTCCTCTGTAAGCCCTGACATCTTATTGACTTGCGTTTTTCTGCAGCACTTGGAAAGCTCTTTTTCCGGCCTTCCAATATTTTCATTTGCTTTGTTTCCCAACAATACCAATGTTGTATCTAGCCATTCTAGGTTAATTTTTTCGAAAAACACCTTACTTCTGCCACAGGCCTTCCACTTTTGGATAAGCCTACTAACAAAATTGCGCAGTTTCTTTCCATTTTTGCACCGCTTCTTCTGAGTATAGGTAATTTTACTCAAAACGTTACCAAAAACATAATTTTCTACGGCGAGAAACTTCTTGGTGGGGATCGCTTCTTCATGCTGTTCATCAGCTGTAAGCTGAGCTTTTAAAAATCGATACAAATCTAGTGAATGTATTTGTTATCGATTGTTAAAAAAAAATTAACGGTTTTTCAAATTTGAAAATTTTAATTAAATGCCGCTAGCGAAGCCAAATTGGCCACTGTGCTACGCTCTTAATCTTATATGCAAACTTCTACATACATACATACACACATACATACATACAATTGTATATGTAGACTGACCCTTGGCTCATAAATTAAGCGCTCCCCTTACATTTTTGCTGTGTTTGACAGTGGACAGTAGCAAAAATGTGTTGCCATACTTGTTTATATATACATACATATACACATGTACACATATGTACATACACACGGTCGAATATTTTTGTTTACAAATTTGCAAAACGAAATTTTCTCATCTTTCATTGTGAGTTGCTTGAAACAAAAGCATATCATTATAATTTTATGTGCGTACTCTATACACATACAATATTTGTTTGTATATGTATTGGTTAATATAGGTTCTCAGATGCATTTGAACGTACAACATACCATTCAAATCATTTCTATTTACGCCCAGTTTATTCACCAGTATTTCATTTTCATTTCTGCTCTTTGTTTAAATTTCAATGCTTCTGCAAAATTATCGTTTACTAGGAAATTTTGATGTGTACGATTTTGTAGCAAATAAGCTCATTTGTTGCATACCATTAATAAATTCGTAAAGTTGATGTTAACTTCTGCTACTTTATTGTTTTCTTTTAGTTTGCATTAGAAAACAATATCAAATTGAAAGTATCGATTTTATGTGTCTAAGCTGATCTTGTTTTCGCTGGTGATGCTAACGATCAGGATTTTGTAAGTCCCCACAAATCCCTTCAGAATAAAAACACTTTATTGATATGTTTAGATGCAGTCAGTCTTCCTTAGAGAGAGAGTAAGAATCAAGAGGACCATACCAGATTTATCAGTACGGTGGAATGAACGATGATCGGCAACGGTCGGACAAACATGGGAGCAGCTGAACAACTAAGGCTTTTGCGGAACAAGAATTGTTGCAAGCGACGGGGAGGATAGGTCATGTTAGGTTGAACTGGCCGATCAAAAAATAAATGATGTCTTTATAGACTGAATGCATTCATAGAGTTACCAGAATTTGTTTGACGACCAAACGTAAAAATCCCAATCAGTTGCTAAGAGTTATACAATAACTCAGTCCTCTTGGTAAAAAATATCAATTTTCTAGGACCTTCCTTAATTGCTGTCTGGAGATCTGGCGACTCTGCCGCCCTTAATAGCTGTAGCCTTGAGCTCGCGAGCGCGGGATTCGAACACAGAACGTGCTCAACCGTTTCTTTCTGCAGCTCACACTTCCTACACTTGATGTTACTGACGAAGCTTAACTTATAAGTTTGTGACGCCAGTAGGCAGTGTTTATTTAGTTTGCCCATAGTGAGCCTAAAGTTTTCTTTCTTCTCAATTCGAGCCACTTTGTGAATCTACTCTTGTCTCCTTTTGATTCCTTCCAAACGGATTGGAACGTCAGCAAGTGCTGCTTCCTCCGTTGCCAACTCATCGGCATTTTCGTTACCATCTCTCTCTTTATGTCCCGGAACCCAGTACAAATGTATGGTTCGCCCTGAGTGAATTCTCGCCAATGCTTCCTTGTGTCCTTCCAGGACACTTCTTGCTGAAGTACTGTGTGAGATTATTGCCTTAATAGTCGCATGATTATCAATATATATATTGACGCGACGGCATCTCAAGCACGCTTTTTCTGGAATTCCTGCTGCTTTATTCACGGGTATAATTTACGCCTGAAAGACGCTGCAGCAACATCGATTTCAGATCGATAACTTTTCGATATAAAATCGATAACTTTTTGATATAAAAACCATTATTTCGATTATAAATTGATAACTTTTCGATAAGAAATGGAAATAAAATTGCATGCATGCAGATAGCAGCTTGGTAAGACTCCGATAATAAATCGATTACTGATAATTTTTTGATAACATATGTATCAAATGGCTAGCTCTTTGTCAACAAATCGATAAGTCATCTATAACTTTTCCATAACAATCGAAGAATTTGCAATTTGAAATCGATATTTTTTTAATAAAAATCGATTAGTGTATTAATTCAACAACTTTTCGATAGCAAATTTGTAGCACTTCGATAACAAGTGGATAACTTTTCACGTTCGGGTCGGGCTATTACTTTAATGGAGCTTGTAACCGAATCGTACCTGATCTATATGCGGCAAAGGTCTATCAACTTCAATAACAATACCCAAAACCTTCGGGGATTGTCTTTATCGCTACAACAACAACAACAACAGCGGCGATACATATTTCTTTCGGTAAATATGTCTTTCCGAGGAGTGATCACCTGCAATGACGGTGGAGGACTCGGGTTAGAGATGGCTTCCGGTATACATCGCCGCCTCCACGCTTTATAAAGGTTATAGTAGAGGATCGAGTTGTACCAATCGACATTCCATACACCATAATTTCAAATGCTACTTTATAATCTTTATCGTCCTTGTAGCGTTTTCAGCTCTTTGGAAACCTATGATAACCACAGTGGCGGTGATTTTTGAGTGAGAAATGTGCTCTCGCTATACGGTTCCATCGTCATGCTCTCAGTAGCCCCAATAATGGGCTATGTGTTCTGTAGCCAGTTAGTCGACGGATAGCTTCCCTTGTTTTACATTACGCAGTCCGTAATATGCATCATCCGTCGCGTTTGCTGTAGTGGGTGATACTAAGTAGGCTTTGCATTCAACACCAGTTTCAAATCTCGCACCCTCAAATCATTGTTCTTAAAATAAATGCCATATTTGTCAACAGAAAAATGTATTCTCGTCCATAGCATGCAATGCACTCATTTTCTGTGGTTGTGGTCCCTGCATTAAGGTCCCCAATTTTTTCATTATCCAGGGACCAGATTAGCTTATTCCGGCTGGTAAAAACACCAAAATAATTTGATGAACAAGAAGGAAGACAACAGTGTGAAACGAACATAAAAATTTGCGCATCTTTGATTCTGTAGCCGTGAAACTTCATCCGCATTAGTGCGGGTTGCATGTTTTAAGTGAGCTAATAATGTGGCATGGTAGTGGCAAGTATTCTCCTGAATTGGTTCCATATGAGTCCTATTTAGTTTTTGGTTTGCATATATATGAGTTCATGAATCTTTTTAATATTCACGCGAACAAAAAAGGCTCATCGAAAACTCATTTGCACAAAAAATAATAAATTTTTGGCTATTTTGCATACAGACAAGTATATACGCAAAGACTACTATCATATAAAATATACTGCAATAAAAACAAAGCAAAAAGGGAGAAAAAACTTAAAACACATAAAAAGTGGAAAAGTCAAGCCAAATAAACGCATATGAAAATGCAGATGCATACACTTACCTATCTAATGGATGAGGATTTCTTGCTCTTTTCGTCGCATTACAATAAGACAGTGGGCCTAAGTGTGTGTCTTTGCATCGTTGTAGCGCAGCCACCATAATCTAAGCGTACCTACGCAAGGAGGTGATATTTTCTATCAGTCCATGCTGTGCCCACCCTGAAAAAATTGGTGAGCTCACTAGTTCAGTACTTTCACCTTCCGCTGCATTGTAAATAAGTATAGATATTTTCGCACTTGTACAATGACTTTGTGACACATCGTCGTTTTATCTTTTTACATTCCCTATCATTTTATTGTTGATTTAATTTTAAATGAGATCTCATTACATTTAATTGAAATGAAAATAAAAAATAACAAGGGGGAGAGAGCGAGTACAACTGAAGCAGTTCCATTATATAAACATGCAGTTAACTTGCGGCATACATCTAACCATACAAACATATAGACAAACAAGTAAGGAAGGCTAAGTTCGGGTGTAACCGAACATTACATACTCAGTTGAGAGCTATGGAGACAAAATAAGGGAAAATCACTATATAGGAAAATGAACCTAGGGTAACCCTGTAATGTGTTTGTATGACATGGGTATGACAAAGGTATTAAAGAGTGTTTAAAGAGGGAATGGGCCATAGTTCTATAGGTCGACGCAATTTAGGGATATCGCCATAAAGGTGGACCAGGGCTGAATCTATAATTTTTTCGTACAATATGAGTATCAAATGAAAGGTTTTAAAAGGGAGCCGGCCTTAGTTCTATGGGTGGACGCTTTTTCGAGATATCCCCATAAAGGTGGACCAGGGGTGACTCTAGAATTTGTTTGTACGATATGGGTATCAAATTAAAGGAATAAATGGTTTTAAAAGGGAGTGGTGGTAGTTGTATATGTGACTTCGTTTTCGAGATATCGACCAAAATGTGGACCAGGGTGACCCAGAACATCATCTGTCGGGTACCGCTAATTTATTTATATATGTAATACCACGAATAGCATTCCTACCAAGATTCCAAGGGCTTTTGATTTCGCCCTGCAAAAATTTTTCATTTTCTTCTACTTAATATGGTAGGTGTCACACCCATTTTACAAAGTTTTTCCCTAAAGTTATATTTTACGTCAAAAAACCAATCCAATTACCAATTGTTTCATCCCTTTTTTCGTATTTGGTATAGAATTATGGCATTTTTTTCATTTTTCGTAATTTTCGATATCGAAAAAGTGGGCGTGGTCATAGTCCGTTTTCGGCAATTTTTTATACCAATACAAAGTGAGTTCAGATAATTACGTAAACTGAGTTTAGTAAAGATATATCGATTTTTGCTCAATTTATCGTGTTAACGGCCGAGCGGAAGGACAGACGGTCGACTGTGTATAAAAACTGGGCGTGGCTTCAACCGATTTCGCCCTTTTGCACAGAAAACAGTTACCGTCCTAGAATCTAAGCCCCTACCAAATTTCACAAGGATTGGTAAATTTTTGATCCACTTATGGCATTAAAAGTATCCCAGACAAATTAAATGAATAAGGGCGGAGCCACGCCCATTTTAAAATTTTCTTTTATTTTTGTATTTTTTTGCACCATATCATTACTAGAGTTGAATGTTGACATAATTTACTTATATACTGTAAAGATATTAAATTTTTTGTTAAAATTTGACTTTAAAAAAGAATTTTTTTTTAAAGTGGGCGTGGTCGTTTCCCGATTTTGCTAATTTTTATTAAGCATACATATAGCAATAGTAGTAACGTTCCTGCCAAATTTCATTATGATATCTTCAACCACTGCCAAATAACAGCTTGCAAAACTTTTAAATTACCTTCTTTCTTTGCTTTGCCCTGGGTGCGAACCCAGGGCATACGGTGTGATAGGCGGAGCACGCTACCATCACACCACGGTGGCCGCCAATGTTCAAAAATTTCGCATATAATTTTTGATCTTAGCTACTACAGACGGTTAAGGGGTGTCGCTTCGTGGTCAGAGTTAAGTTTGCTCAATGCTTAGATTTAACTACATTCATACCTCAGTTGGCAAACTTATTTGATTTATAAGGCCCGCCCTATTATATGTTTATAAGTTTATACACAGATATTAAATTAACTACTAAGAACTTCTGATAGAAAGCATGTCTATGATAATAAGCAAACTATTTCGCGTTTAGAAGATAAAAGCTTCTGTACTACCTCGCACTAGCACCAGTTAAATATTACTAGATATTTGTACATATTTGTAAGATTGAGCTATCTTTTAGAAATACTGCCAAAGAACTTTATTCATACGAAGAACATGTGCACAAAAAAGTCCGCATACTGATAGATTTTAATTATTTTGGTACGCTTCAACACGGAAAATTTTAAGGTCGAGTCCCTCGATTTCCCTTTTCTAGATTATTTTGGAACTATTTAAAAGTTATAACTGAACCATTTCGGGACTAATTCGGAATCATCGAGAACTATTTAGTGTCTTTGTGGGACAATATCCGGCATATTTATGATATTTTCGGTATTATTTCAGGACTACTTAGGTTTATTTTGGCATTATTTCGCGACTGATTTCAAAGTCATTTGAAGATTATTTAAAGTTATTTCGGAACAACTTTGGGACATTTTTCGGATCCTATTGAGAATTTTAAGACTATTTCAATGTCATTTCTATTAGAAAACTATTTCTAAGTTCTTTCCTGTTTTATCTCGAGATTATTTCGGAATCATATCGATATTATTTGTTCTGTTTGACTGTCTGTGCTACAAAGACTGGAATGATATGTAGGTTAGCCAGATGGCACCAGGTGAATCTGTTTATCAATACACATTATCCAACTCTTACAGCATATTACCCAAGGAGTCACATATCACTCTGGCTCAAGTGTGTCCTGAAAACTGTTAAACGCTTACTAATTCACAGTTAAGCTCGACATATGCAATATGATAAATCATTAGAGATGGCCTGCATGCGCTGTGTCTCCACATAAGACTAACCATGTTTTCGATAACAATGTGGAAGCAGGGCTGCTATCAGCAGTCTCCTTCTAGCACAAGCGTCCCTGCGTTGCGTAAGAAGACTTCGATGAAAATTTGTGAGTGGTTTGTTCTTCGCCAAAAAACTGTACTCTGGCGAATATTATCAAATATGGCACAAGAGTGACGAAAACTTAGTAGAAATAAAAAAAGCAACACATGCTTAAAGGATTGAAGGCAACAGAAATAGTATCAGCGAGCGTTGTTGAGCGCAATGCATGGATTTATAGCTACTCAGCTCCTCAAAACCACAGAGCTTCGATAAAATGCAATTGCGTCTAAATTTGCACTAGTCTACTAATAAGCAGCTAGCTCTTTGTACTGAATAGATATATGCGTATATTCATTTGACATATCCGTGGAATGAACTGATAACAATAAATCCAAAAGTCATCGAAATCTTCACAGTATTGACGCGGTAGTAAGCTGCACAACAACAATATAAGCAAACGAAACCCAATTGAAGTAAATTGTATGCATACAGGAAGTATGAATTCTAAATGCATGAAAAAGTATTTGAGATTTATATTTTTTGAATTGAAAACATATTTGTTCATGCAAAAAGTATGTGTGCTGTTTAAGTGACAAAGTACAAACAATTCACAAGTACCCAAGACGAAAAAGTTATATGGATGCATGAAATATGATATATATTGTGGCGAGTGTTGACATCAGTAGGTTAGTTAATAATCGCGCAACACCAAAACCTTAAAGCAGCAACTCTTAGTACATGTACACATTACAGCTAGCAACACTTCTGTACAAGGCAACGAAGAGATACTACACACACACAGATGTAGTCATCAGCCGAAGTTGTTACTCACGCATACACACGAATATATGTAGCTCAATTTCCAAGCAGGAGATACAGCAGTTCTAGAAGGCGAAACGTTTTGACCTTAATAGAAATATGCGGACAAGGCAACAGAGAGTATAAAAGCATCGCAAGCTGAGGAACGATTATTAAGTTTTGATTTAAGCACGCTATTGGTTGTGAATTATAATTGTGAAGTACTACTCCCAGAGTAATCTAAATAAAGGCTAGATTATAATACTGAATATTGGAGTGCTTTGTTCAACAGTTTATTGTTATTGTAATTGCATGTGTAGAATAAAATCCTATGGATCATTGCAGGGATAGTGCTTTCGTATGGATGTATACATGTTTCATGGTGTTTTTGTATGCATTCAGCGACAGAAGTAGTACAATAATACAGTATACATGCTACCTGAAAAACTATACGAGTTAAACAGAAATAAATGTGCATTTATAATGGCATGCATATATATGTAGCTCCAATTCGTGCCTCAATTATCGATGTTGCATGCATTCATTTACAATTGCGAACAATCGTTACGCACACAGCAAAGATGAGGGGTACATTTTCATCAACTACGAATGCGGTCAGCTTGCGACTTTTTAAATTTAAAATTCTTTTTTTATTTGTATTTGGAGCGATTTACCTCCGAGAAGATTTAGGCCGAAATTCTCTTCCAATCTGCGTCGTGTTCCTTTTATTAATTCATCCTACAAACTGGCTGCACAGGACCTACTTGTTTTATGCCGACTCTGAACGGCATCTGCAAGGCAGTTGAAATTTCAATGAGAAGCTTTTCATGGCAGTAAAACACTCGGAGTATTTGTGGTGCTTGTACAAACTGCATACACATATATTTATATAGCCACAGCGAATATGAGACACAAAAGTACGAGAAGTAAATAAGCAACTATTTGGGAAGGTTCTTCGTGAAAAGTCTAGGGAAATTATAATTATGAAGATACTGAGTGGTATATAAGCGGTGAAGTCTGTGAAATCAGTAAACAGTTTATTTTAAAACGTTGTAAGTTAAGTAAGCTAATTTATTTAACTGTAAATTTCTACTACCATCGTATTTTTGAATAAAATACATACATTTTGTTATACAAAATAATTTAGTCTATTTATTCGACTCTACGGTGAGACAAACCGATCAGAAAAGGCAAAGAATAATCAGAAGATAATCAAAACTGGTCACAGTATGATGTGTTTAGTCCGTATAAAATCGAGTGTTCGGGAAAGTCTGCTGACAAACCAGACTAACGCTATTCCAACCTGATATTAATAATTGAACAATAAATTATATAGAAAAAACTGCATTCGCACCCTCTTAAAAATAATTATAATCTAAAAAAGTTGGTAACTATCGAAGCTTTAGTGCTTTTCAGCATACTTCATTTAAAAAGTTAATGAATTTACGGTACTTGCAATCACTTTACAAAACAAAGTCAAACAAATTCAATGCAAATAAAAAATAATAAAAAACAAAATAAAACAAGTAAGGACGGGACTGTCTTCGGCTGTGCCGAAGACTTCATACCTTTCATGAATGGGGCTAAACAATAATCTTATCCCATTCGTAATCTCCAAATAATCGGATGTATAAGATAAGAAATATGTACGTACCTAAACGATTTTAAGATAAATATAAAAAAATGGCAAAAAACCCCCTTATCTGAACGATAGGTTGTATAGGATATAACTATATATAGCTCCGATCAAAGTGATTTTTTCAGGATATCTTCTATGATATATTAGAATATATATCATCGAGTTTCACGTTTATACTTTCTAAATTGCGGCAGGAATGACCAAAATCGTCTTATCTGAACAATCGGTTGTATGGGAGATATATGTTATAGTGGTCCGATCCTACCGGATCCGACAAATGTCTAATATAGTACAAAAATACATTCTTGTGCCAAATTTCATTGAGATATCTCAAAATGTGAGGGACTAGTTTGCGTTCAAACATACAGACGGACGGACAGACGGACATGGCTATATCAACTCAGTTCGTCGCCCTGATCAATTCGGTATACTTAGTGGTGAGTCTATCTTCTATATTTCTCAACGTTACAAACATCGGACCAAAGTTAATATACCATTTCATGTTCATGAAAGGTATAATAAAAGGAAGAGACTGCAAGAGCACACAACACATACTCGTATAATATAATAAGTAAACAAATAAAAATTTGATAAAATGCAATGAAAATATTTTACTATCCAATAACAACGTTATAACGTTTACGCATACATATGTTACTTTACATATTCACATTTTCATATTATCATTCTATTTTCGCAACTGTGTGACCACATCCTGAAGTGAAAATTGAGGAAATTTTATTAAAAAAGGCAGAACAGAAAAAAAAAATTTATAAAAAAGAGAAATAAAAAAATGACAAAAATAATATACTGTGACGAATATGAGTGACACTAAGTGATACTCACATCCCTAGTCTGATGCTAAGTAAATGAAGTCACAACAACAATAAAGCGGACAGTCACTTGTATCTACATAAACGAATAAAACATTATGTCTACACATATGTACGTACACGCAGCAGAGAAGAGATGCACAAACATATGCAGATATCTTATCTGAGATGCTCCCAAAATTATGCAATAATAATTGTTGAAGTGTCGCTCACAAATACACGCGCATATATAGTTATAATTATATGGCGGTAATTAAGTAAATTCTGGAAGCTCCTAGAAGATGCCACGAGGAAATCACAGAGTATAAAAGCACCAGCGGTAGAGGCGCTATAATCAGTTTTGATTAAGCACGCAATCTGTCGGGCAATAGTAGAGTTTCATTTAAGCTGTCAGTCCGTTTGGTTATTAAGCAAGCTAGTTGCAAAGTATAAGTGTTATTGTGAAGTACTTAAATAAAGGCCATTTTTCCATTATTCAATATTGGAGTTATTTATTCAACAGTTTAGCGATACGAACGTTAGCAGAAGATTAAGAAGAAGGGGAATTGCAGTAAATTCGTTAAAATACGATATATTCGAAATATTTATGGAAACCGAAAGAATTCACTCACTGCTCACTCCCACAACAATCAAAATCTTTTACTACATCAAAATATATAGTCCATCGTTGCAATTCAAGTCTATTATCCTGTTTGTTTGCTTGTGTAACTGGCTGGCAATAAAATTCAATCGATACAAACCAGATTTACACACATTTTTCAATCAAAATGCTTAACAACATGTTTTTAATTCTTTCGCATAAGTGGTTGAATAGTGTGAAGGGAGGTTGGCGAGTAAATGAAGAGCTTTGTACAACTTGTCGTTGTTCTCTGGCTAAAACTGTATATGTGCAATTTTCTGATTTCCAGTTCGTAGTCTCACTAGATGCAATTTGTCATGTTCAAGTGCAGAATACGATGAATAAAAGGCAGCTTCACTTTTCACATTCCAAACATTACGAATTTTTTGTGATTTTTTGGAAAACAAAAATGAAAGCGGGCTGCGTTGTGTACCAATATATACGATATTTGTATAAATGAAAAAGATTCGGATTACTATTCAATTGTTGGACAGCTCAATAATATTGAAGTGCTTATGTAACAGAGACGTTTGAACATTATAGGGTAGCCTTTGAACGTGACGTCACATTATCAACTCACGGACAAATATTATGGATTGGTTATCTCTCTCACGCCAAAGTGATAAACTTACAGTCGTGGTTGGGGTTCTCTCACACGAAAACAATAGATCTCGTGTATGTGAAGCGTGCGCAATAGTAAAAGATTTAAACTAAGATCAGTTGTTAACAATCTACAAAGCGAGCGGGTGCCGCTCGTTTATCCCCATTCATTGTTTCTCGAATTCTAATCTGCCTGTTGATTCCTGTTGGAGAACTCTGTAACAGTTGAGAGGTATGCATATTTGCAGGCAGCCTAGTGGCGCCAAAGACGTTGGACTCAACACTTATGTCCTCTAAGGCAGTCGATAAATGTAAGAAGCTGCTTCGTAATGCAGCAAATTCCGCGACCATTACAAGAATATAGACGGCAATGAAAAGGCCGATCAACTGGCAAAGGCCGGTGTATAGTTAGACAGTGTATTATCATCTTCCATACCTTTACACCTATATCAAAAGGGGTGTATCATGCATTGTCTCCCTATGACACAAACTATCCTTTCAATTACAAATGTGGGTCCAAAGCCAATAAGAGCAATTTTTCTATGATTTAATCCTCCTGAAACTGTAATTTTTTTTTTTTTTTGGAGTTCCACAGGAAAATTTTTCCGTACAATTGTTTTAGGAGTTGTGCCTATTAAATGAATGAAGTACTATTCGGTTGGATGGAAGTGGCTGCTGTGGAGACACATATGGCTTTTGTCAGCAGGAAAATGTGACGTAATCCCCTAATATTCCATTTTGACGAAGTTTTGCTTAGATATCAGACATCTTCTTAGCAGTAGCTTGCGCGTGTTCTTTGCCAGGAAGAATCTGCTAAGTCGGCAATACATTTCCCTCGATGTCGCTATGCCACGGGAACCACGTGAGGTTAACACGGCTTTGTTGTACCATCTCTTAAATAGTTTACGGTTAGTTCAGAATTGAATGACTAAGATCCAAAGGGTTTGATGACAGCTTGGCTTTTGCTAAAATAATGATTTCCTTGCCCATAACATATTCTGAAGGCCACACTGCGGCTCACGTGATAGCTGATACTTCTGCCTAAAAGACTACTCTTAAAAATAGTTGGAGGTCTCTGCCCGTTATGGTCGACCTTCAGCCCTACCGTTAAACTGGGAACATACTGCGAATTTTTCCCACAAAGTTGCTGTTCGCAACCGTTGTGGTCGCACGGCGGCCTGTGCATCGAGAAAGAAAACTTTGATTGTTCAGTATGCTAGAGTATCACATAGTATCGCATTCCAGCTGCACGTCTCTCTTAAATGCATGGCTGACGTTGCTTGACTTGGCATTGTTATTAAAGCTAGTCTACTTTTCGCAACAGCCTTTGACGCTTTGCTCTGGGCTGACCACCATATGATTACCCCATATAGCAATATTTATCGAATAATCGAGTTATAAATTCATCTGCTTTTTTTCGCTATATTTTAATAAAATAATTTGTTAATAAAGGTAGGTAGGTTGAACTGGCCGGTCCATGAGGACCTCACATAGACTGATTGAGTCCGTAGTGTTACCAGAAGTTTGTTTTAACGATCAACTGAAAAACCCTATCAAAAACCAGGACCTATGTTATAAAATAACTCCGTCCTCTTGGCAAATACTAGAAGCTTCCTAGGACTTAAGCCACTTGCTGCTTCTAGATCTGACAGCTGTATCACTCCTAATAGCTGGAGTCTTAGCCTGGCAAGTGCAGGGCACGAGCACAGAACGTGCTCGATCGTTTCCTCCTCCAACCCGCACTTCCTACACCTGCTATCACTGACCAAGCCTAATTTAAAGGCATGTGACGCCAGAAGGCAGTGTCCAGTCAGAATACCCGTCATGAGTCTACAGTCCTCTCTTTTTAATGATAGAAGAAACTGTGTTAGTCTAAGGTTGTAAGACCTACACATAATCTTCGACACTTTACAGCACCGCGCTTGAACCCACGCCTTTTCTGCTTGGTCGATCATGTGCACCTCTCGCCTTCGCTTAATCTCGCCCAATCTAATTGGGACGTCTACGGAGCAAGCTTCAAGGGATGCGCCCTTTATAGCTAATTCGTCCGCTTTTTCATTCCCATCTATTCCCATATGCCCTGGGACCCAATATAGATGTATGCTTCTCCCTGTCCCGATTCTCTCCAGAGACTGCTTACACTCTAACACGCATTTAGATGCTGTGCTATGCGAGATTATTGCCTTAATTGCTGCTTGACTGTCAATATAAAAGTTAACACGGTTGCAGCTTAAGCTATTCTCTTCCAGGGTTTCTACTGCTTTGGTTACGGCTAATATTTCCGCTTGGAAAACGCTACAGTAATCCGGCAGCCTGTAGGATCTGCTTAATTCCGGATCAGCGCAGTATACCGCACACCCTACTCCTTCCACTATTTTGGAACCATCGGTGTACACATGTATCGCCTCGTCCGCCATTTGCGCACCCTTGCGCCAACCGTCCACCTCTATTGTGGCCTTAAGATCTCCCTCAAAGTGCAGGTAGGGAATCATGTAGTCTGTTCGTCTTGTGACTGAGGACGCTATACTACTATGGCCATATGGTCGGCGCTCAAGCTGCCCCGAAGCATCGAGCCTGGTTGCGGTCGTTAACGATTTGTTCTTTGCTACCAGGTCTATAGGTGGGATGTGCGGAATGGCATACAGTGCAGCCGTCGGGGTTGTTTTCAGGGCTCCCGTAATGCTAAGCATCGATATTCTGCATACCCCTGTAATTTTTTGAGGTATGTTGTTTTTTGTGTGGCTTTCCACCAAACAAGAACTCCGTGGTATAGAATAGGGCTTACAATCGCTGTAAAAACCCAATGAGAAAGAGAGGGCGATAGGCCCCACGCTCACCCCAGCATTCTTTTGCATGCATAGAGTGCCGCTGAGGCCTTCTTGACCCTATCCTCCACGTTGAGCTTCCATGACAGCTTGCTGTCTAGGATGATTCCTAAATATTTTGTGCAAGGTTTCTCCTGTAAGGTCACCTCTTCTAACTTAGGCCTGGTCCAATTTGGGACCTTGTACCTCTTTGTAAACAAGACCATATCCGTCTTCTCCGCATTGACTTTCAGCCCGACATTAGATGCCCAGGTATGAATATCCCGAAGCGCCCGATCCATCAAAGAACTAATCGTTGGAAGGCATTTTCCACTTATGACAATTGCAACGTCATCTGCGTAAGCCGTAAGTTTTACGGGTCCCTCATCGAATTGCCTGAGCAGTTGGTTGATGACCAGTGTCCACAGCAGAGGTGATAGCACCCCTCCCTGCGGCGTGCCCCTGTCCACTGATTTCGTGGCCTCGTACAATCCCCATTGTGATGTAATCTTCCTGCAATTTAACATGCAGCCGATCCATCTGATTAAGGCAGGATGTACTTTAATGTAATTAAGACCATCCATAATCGCCCATTTTGCAACATTATTGAAAGCCCCGGCAATGTCCAAGAAGACTCCTAGA
Source organism: Eurosta solidaginis (assembly GCF_040869045.1). NCBI lineage: Eukaryota > Metazoa > Arthropoda > Insecta > Diptera > Tephritidae > Eurosta > Eurosta solidaginis. The sequence goes on along the minus strand of NC_090323.1, from coordinate 199,628,192 downwards.
GCATACTCCTTATATTCCAGGGATTTCTCTATGCTTATTATTTATTGTTAATAAAAAGATGATAAAAAAATGTTAAGGACTACCTTTATATAAATGCACCAAAAAATAGAAGGCAATTTTCTCTTTAATACAGACATAATCTTGTTAAATTTTGACTAAAAAACTTTAACAATAGCTCTTGTAAAAGAATTTTGGGATTTAAAACTATAAAGGTGGAGCGCAATCTTTCAATTTAAGGCAAACCATGTACTTGGGATTAATTAATTGATTATTTAAAATATAAGCACGCGCGGAAATTTGTTTTCAATAGATTGTATTGTCACCAAGCCTCGAACTGTGTGCCAAGTTACAAGTTTCTAGGTAACAGGGAAGTTGGTTAAAAATGGATTGAAAGATTCCCAAATCAAAATTAATTTTCTTAATATCTCGATCCACGCGCCACCTAGCGAATTTTTTTTGATCAAATATTGCATTGTCACCGGGCTCTGACTCACGGCCCAATTTTCAGGTCTTTAGCTCAACGGGAAGTTACGTAAAAATCGATCGCAAGATTCCCTGCGTTTTTTCAGGGCTTTTCAGGGTTTTTCGTTTATCTCGATTCGTCTGCCACCTGGCGGCATTTTCTTTTCCACGAATTGTAGTGCCATCGACTCGCAAACTATGTGCTAAGTTACAAGTTTCTAGGTAACCGGGAAGTTAGTTAAAAATGGATTGAAATATTCCCAAATCAAAAATAATTTTCTTAATATCTCGATCCATGCGCCACCTAGCGAATTTTTTTTTTTGATAAAATATTGCATTTTCACCGGGTTCTGACTCACGGCTCAAGTTTCATGTCTCCAGCTCACCGGGAAATTACTAAAAATCGATTGCAAGATTCCCCTCGTTATTCAAGGATTTGTAGTTATCTCACTTAGCGCGCCACCTAGCGGAATTTGTTTTTTGTAAATTGTATTGTCACAATCTCGATCCATGCACCACCTAGCGAATTTTTTTGGATCAAATATTGCATTGTCACCGGGTTCTGACTCACGGCCCAAGTTTGAGGTCTCTAGCTCACCGGGAAGTTACTTAAAAATCGATCGCAAGATTCCCTACGTTTTTTCAGGGATTTTCGTTTATCTCGATTCGTCTGCCACCTGGCGGTATTTTGTTTTCCACGAATTGTAGTGCCATCGACTCGCAAACTATGTGCCAAGTTTCAATTCTCTGGATCACCAAGAAGTTAGTTAAAAGTCGATCGCAAAATTTCCATTTTAAAATTAATTTTCTGCATATCTTGAACCGTGCGCCCCTAGCAGATTTTTTTTTTTCACTTACATTGTAATGTCTCCCAGATCTGCTCTAAGTATCAAGTGTCTAGCTCAACGGGAAGTTACCGAAAAAGACTTTTCCGTGGGTCAAAAATTCGTATGGAAATGAGGGGACAAACATGAAAGCGACTTAATATAAAAGTATATTAAAATAAACGATTGTGGGCATACAAATAAATCTATTTGTACTATGGCACTATTGTGAATATTTTATTAGAACTAACACTGCATTACCGGCAGTTGCTAACATTCGCCAGATGGCAGCGCAAGCGCATGTAAGTTTTTATTGGTAGATGATTGATTGGTAGAACAGCTGATTTGTGTTGATATTTGATATGAGGCTTTTATATTTCTTTCGCAAGATGCGCACGGGTGCGGCTAGTACTACTTAAACGATTAAAAGGTTTTCCCTTTAGTAGATGATCAGTCGGTCTCAGATATGAGATTGCTATCAATAGTGGTAGTGACGAAGTTGCTAGTTATCCTCTCCTGATCGGTCTGTGGTCCTTCGACTTGTAATTAGAGGCTTATCCAGCCTTAGGAATGAAAATAATAGAGTTGAGAGCCAAGCAGGTGGCATAAGTATTACGCAGCCGCTTATCCCGTCTGTTTCAACAACCTTAAAAGTTTTAAAGCTTTTGAATGCCCATTTTCTTAAACCTTTCTTCTGTGAAACAAACCTGGCTGTATGTTTCGGGAGATTTTGGTGCATTGTACATGTAAACAACAGCCAAAAGCGCAGAAGTTATTAATCCACATATACACGCACATAACTAGAAGACAAACGTGAATATAAGAAATAAATTAGCAACTTTCCAAAGAAACTATTCGTGAAAAGTCTAGACCCTAAGAGAAATAAGCGAACCAGGCAACTGAGAGTATAAAAGCAGCAGAAGCTCAGAAATAATCAATCAGTTTGATTTTAACAAGCAACAAGTGAAGTACGCGAGTAATTTAATTCTGAAGTAATACTACCATAGTAGTTTTGTAAATAAAGAACATTTTGCTATTTCAGTTATTTATTCGACATTGCAGCGATTCGAACGATAACAGAAATTCGCTACTATGTATATCTATCCAAGAGCAGCTCTACAGTTTTCACTTCTGTGTAGGTCCAGGTACCGTCAGGTCTCCGCAAATAGCTCGTAGCTGTTAGAGTTTCTGAAAGCAAACACCTTAGCCTTGCTGTGTAGATTGTTGTGACCATAAAATTAACAACGGGTTAAATCTGCTTTCATATAGATTGGAGTTGCCTGAAACCAAACCATAAATCACTTAAAGAGTGATTTCCCATTAAATTTCTAAGCGCTCAATATTTTCAGTATGACTGTTTCACAAATAATTAAAGTGCTTCACCGTTTGAAAACTTAGTGATACTGTTAATAAGATACTAATAAGGTGTCAACCTTTTTGATGACTACAACTTTGTCTCCTTCGCTTTTTACCACCTGACCAATTTCGTTGGCCCTCATTGAGTTATGATAAATCACTCGTTCCTCTAAAGGCTTATATAGGGAATTTGAGTAGTTAATTCTGGACGAAAAACTTTTCTTGCCATCCAGCGCGTTCTTTCTTTGTTGCAAAGAGGTGTTCATATATATTTTTACTGCGACATTTTAAATAATAATTCCTAAACCGATTGCCAAGAGAGCTTCCATGCTATGTTTTGTACCTGCTTTACTGGCATTTCCAAAAAATATGTTTATCCAAATGAAAGTAATAAGAACTAAAGTTAGTTAAAAACAAATTGCATATTTAAACAAGTAAGGAAGGTTAAGTTCGGGTGTAACCGAACATTACATACTCAGTTGAGAGCTATGGTGACAACATAAGGGAAAATAACCATGTAGGGAAATGAACCGAGGGAAACCCTGGAATGTGTATCAAATGAAAGGCGTTAAAGAGTATTTTATGAGGGAGTGGGCCATAGTTCTATAGGTGGATGCCATTTAGGGATATAGCCATAAAGGTGGATCAGGGTTGACTCTAGAATGCGTTTGTACGATATGGGTTTCAAATGAAAGGTGTTAATGAGTATTTTAAAAGGGAGTAATCCTTAGTTCCATAGGTGGACGCCATTTCGAGATATCGCCACAAAGGTGGACCAGGGGTGACCCTAGAATTTGTTTGTACAATATGGGTATCAAAAAAAAGGTGTTAATGAGTATTTTAAAAGGGAGTAATCCTTAGTTCCATAGGTGGACGCCGTTTCAAGATATTGCCATAAGGTGGACCAGGGGTGACCCTAGAATTTGTTTGTACAATATGGGCATCAAACGAAAGGTGTTAATGAGTATTTTAAAAGGGAGTGGGCTTTAGTTCTATAGGTGGACGCCGTTTCGAAATATCGCCCTAAAGGTAGACCAGGGGTGACTCTAGAATATGTTTGTACGATATGGGTATCAAATTAAAGGTATTAATAAGGGTTTTAAAAGGGAGTGGTGGTTGTTGTATAGGTGGTCGCTTTTCGAGATATCGCCATAAAGGTGGACCAGGGGTGACTATAGAACGCGTTTGCACGATATGGGTATCAAATGAAAGGTGCTAATGAGTATTTTAAAAGGGAGTAATCCTTAGTTCCATATGTGGATGCCGTTTCGAGATATCGCCATAAAGGTGGAGCAGGGGTGACCCTAGAATTTGTTTGTACAATATGGGTATCAAAAGAAAGGTGTTAATGAGTATTTTAAAAGGGAGTGGGCCTTCGTTCTATAGGTGTTCGCCTTTTCGAGATATCGCCATAAAGGTGGACCAGGGGTGACTTTAGAATATGTTTTTACGATATGGGTATCAAATGAAAGGTGTTAATGAGTATTTTAAAAGGGCGTGGGGCTTAGTTCTATAGGTGGACGCCTTTTCGAGATATCGCCATAAAGGTGGACCAGGGGTGACTCTAGAATGAGTTTGTACGATATGGGTATCAAATTAAAGGTATTAATGAGAGTTTTAAAAGAGAGTGGTGTGAAGGCGTTTTCCAGATATCGACCAAAATATGGACCAGGGTGACCCAGAACATCATCTGTTGGATACAGCTAATTTATTTATATATGTAATACCTGCCAAGATTTTAAGGGTTTTTTATTTCGCCCTGTAGAACTTTTTCATTTTCTTCTACTTAATATGGTAGGTGTCACAACCATTTTATAAAGTTTTTTCTAAAGTTATATTTCGCGTCAATAAAACAATCCAATTACCTTACCATGTTTCATGCTTTTTTTCGTATGTGGTATAGAATTATGGCATTTTTTCATTTTTCGTAATTTTCGATATCGAAAAAGTGGGCGTGGTCATAGTCGGATTTCGTTCATTTTTCATACCAAGATAAAGTGAGTTCAAGTAAGCACGTGAACTAAGTTCATTAAAGATATGTCGATTTTTGCCCAAGTTATCGTGTTAACGGCCATGCGGAAGGACAGACGGACGCCTGTGTATAAAAACTGGGCGTGGCATCAACCGATTTCGCCCATTTTCACAGAAAACAGTTAATGTCATAAAATCTATGCCCCTACCAAATTTCAAAACGATTGGTTAATTTTTGTTCGACTTATGGCGTTAAAAGTATCCTAGACAAATTAAATGAAAAAGGGCGGAGCCACGCCCATTTTGAAATTTTCTTTTATTTTTGTATTTTGTTGCACCATATCATTACTGGAGTTGAATGTTGACATAATTTACTTATATACTGTAAAGATATTAAATTTTTTGTTAAAATTTTACTTAAAAAAAATTTTTTTTTTTAAAGTGGGCGTGGTCCTTCTCCGATTTTGCTAATTTTTATTAGGCGTACATACAGTAATAGAAGTAACGTTCCTGCCAAATTTCATCAAGATATCTTCAACGACTGCCAAATTACAGCTTGCAAAACTTTTAAATTACCTTCTTTTAAAAGTGGGCGGTGCCACGCCCATTGTCCAAAATTTTACTAATTTTCTATTCTGCGTCATAAGTTCAACTCATCTACCAAGTTTCGTCGCTTTAGCTGTCTTTTGTAATGAATTATCGCACTTTTTCGGTTTTTCGAAATTTTCGATATCGAAAAAGTGGGCGTGGTTATAGTCCGATATCGTTCATTTTAAATAGCGATCTGAGATGTGTACTCAGGAACCTGCATACCAAATTTCATCAAGATACCTCAAAATTTACTCAAGTTATCGTGTTAACGGACGGACGGACGGACGGACGGACGGACATGGCTCAATCAAATTTTTTTTCGATCCTGATTATTTTGATATATAGAAGTCTATATCTATCTCGATTCCTTTATATATGTAAAACCAACCGTTATCCAATCAAACTTAATATACTCTGTGAGCTCTGCTCAACTGAGTATAAAAATATTGTAAGTCCTTGCAGTTGTTCTGAATAGAAAATTTCTGAATAAAATTTAAATAAATAAATATTTATAATTTCTTACCCTACGAATATTGTTTTTGCATATATACATAACAAATAAAAAAAAAAATTTTTTTATTTAAAATTTATCAATTTTTGTTGTTATATCGGCCTACTGATTTTAAGATCGCGGGTTCGAATCGAGCTCAAGGCCTAACAATAATTTTTTTATCATTATTATTGTTATGATAAATTTTTTCTTAATTGAAAAAATTTTTAAATTAGAATAGAAGAAAGAAAAAATTTTAGACAACTGCCAAAGCTCGTTGTATAGATCGATTTCGGGAACTGCTAAATTCCTTCATCGGCAACGTTGTGAATTTCAATTGGCACGAACCAGAATAGAAGTAGGATTAATGAAGACAAACAAAAAACCGCTGTGTTGGCTGAATGGTTATAGCAGCGGCGCCTAAACGTTGCCGATGAAGGAATTTAGCAGTTCCCGAAATGGATCTATACAACGAGCTTTGGCAGTTGTCTAAAATTTTTTCTTTCTTCTATTCTAATTTAAAAATTTTTTCAATTAAGAAAAAATGTATCATAACAATAATAATGATAAAAAATTATTGTTAGGCCTTGAGCTCGATTCGAACCCGCGATCTTAAAATCAGTAGGCCGATATAACAACAAAAATTGTTAATACATCCCAGAGCACGGGGAAAAAAAGTGTCAATAAAATATGACACTATGGCAGCATTGCCAACAAACAAGTCCAATTTTCACAGCTATTCTGCAACAGATGTCGCAGTGGTGTGAATATCAATTGGCACGAACCAGAATAGAAGTAGGATTAATGAAGACAAACAAAAAACCGCTGTGTTGGCTGAATGGTTATAGCAGCGGCGCCTAAACGTTGCCGATGAAGGAATTTAGCAGTTCCCGAAATGGATCTATACAACGAGCTTTGGCAGTTGTCTAAAATTTTTTCTTTCTTCTATTCTAATTTAAAAATTTTTTCAATTAAGAAAAAATGTATCATAACAATAATAATGATAAAAAATTATTGTTAGGCCTTGAGCTCGATTCGAACCCGCGATTTTAAAATTTATATATATTAAAAATTTAAATAGAGATCAAAAAGTTTCATTCCTCCCTCTTCATCTCTTTACTGCTCATCCTCTTTTTCTATACCACAACTCTACTTTCAGCAACCCTTTTTCTCCTCATCATTAGGCCTCTTTTACTATGGCAAGAATAACTTCCAAAATTTATATTGCATGAAATACAATTTCGAATATTGAATACAGGAAATTTTTCATAAAATCTGTGCTCTAAATATTATGCTTTAAATTAACGTTTTGAAAATATTTCGCCAAATGCAATTGGAAAAGTTGTAGTGCCCGCAGCGAATTGTTGGGAAAATAGTCCGGAAGTGTTAACAATAGCAAGTGACGCGCGTTATGTAAGCAATGCACAGTGTGTTGGTTTTATAAATGCGTTTATTAAAATGTCTCTAAAGTAAGATGCACATAAGACAAAGCGTTGTAGATACGTACTAGATATGTAATCTAGCTACGAATCCTCTCTGCAGACCTAATAAACAAAAACATGGCGTTAGCAACTGCAACAAGGCATAAGGCATCGGGGTAGCTTGAGTGCAGGCCTTATGGCCAAAAGGGTGTAGCGCCATCTAATATCGGTCAAACGGAATATATGGTCCCGTGCCTAAGCTTCGAAAGATATCTTGGGCCACAATTGAGCCGGATTGTTGACGCCAGGGCGCAGAAATGGCAGAACATACTATGCACGTGTATACGGATGCTTCCAAATTAATAGAATGGGGTCGGGTCTGCTGTTTATTATGTCGATCCAGAAATAAATAGATCATAGATCCGAATTACTGAGGACGCGTGCTTAAGCTGCAGTCTCGTCAATATATATATTGATAGTCAGGGGGCGATTAACGCAATAATCTCAGACAGTTTTCACCAAGGAGTGTTGTGGAATGCAAATACGCATAGCAACAACTCCGCCCAGGCCGGACCACACATCTATACTAGGTTCCCGGTAACGAAAAGGCCGAAGAGTTGGCAAAAGAGGGTGCAACACTCACTGAATCCATTATGGACGTCCCAATCCATTTGAGAGAAATCAAAAGGAGACAAGAGTTGCATATGATCCATCAAGCAGGAAAGACGTACACAAAAGATCAAGGTCAAAGCCTACGGATATTAGACTCACTGAGCAGCTTTCCATTCATGCGCATGTGTCCGACATCAAAGTGTACATATTTCCTACGCCTCGCCTCGTGTGCATCTTCCCTAAGTTTTGGGAGTAATCTTTACTTTGATATGACAGTTGTTTGGAAAAGGAAATTTATTCCCTTACTATTTCTGACTGCAGCCAAAATCGTCTGGGCACTTCACACGAATTCAAGAAAAATTCGAACTTTATTTTCTAGTTATATAGCAAATTTGAAAAATTGTTAAGAAAGTGGCAACCTTTAATAATTATTCGAAATGACACTACTCCGTCATAATGTGACGCGTTATATGCATTCATCCGAATCGGTTAAGCCGTTTCCAAAAAGTGGCTATTCGTCCGTAAATATTTTTTTTAAATAAATAAATAAATGCAAGGCGCGATAACCTCCGAAGAGATCTAAGGCCGAGCTTCTCTTCCAATTTGCGTCGTGCTCCTCTTGATTTTTCCCTACAAATTGGCCGGACGGGACCTACATGTTTTTATGCCGACTCCGAACGGCATCTGCAAGGCAGATGAGTTTTCACTGAGAGCTTTTCATGGCAGAAATACAATCGGAGCGCTTGCCAGACACTGCCGAGGGGCGACCCCGCTTAGAAAAATTTTCTTCTAATTGAAAAATCTTATTTCTAAAATTTTTGGTGTTGCTTTGCCCGGGAGTTGAACCCAGGGCATACGGTGTGATAGGCGGAGCACGCTACCATCACACCACGGTGGCCGCCAATATTTTTTTTATCGTGCAGAATTAGGTAAATACTAACCTCTCTTTTATTGTTCAACTCAGTGAGAGATATCTTCGACCTGGCGATGTGTCCAAGCAGTGGGGAACATAGTTCTCTCTCATTAACATAAACCAGTGACAGATTCGTGAAGAAATTAAGATGGCTAACTAACGTACAGAGTGGAGGCAGCACCGATTCTCTCTGATAGCAAGGGAGGGAGAGGACGAACCCGATATTCGTATCGCCAATACCGGAAAAGACGTTATGACACGCTGTTATTACGAAGTGAAAATGGCAGCATCTCGACTTAAAAATAAAAAGGCGATGGGTAATGACTTCCCGCTGGCTACTCAAATATTGTTTAACAACTCAAAAAGAAGTTCATTGTATGCTGCTGTATCTGAATTTAAGTTCCCTACAAAGTAAATGAGGTGGTGCCAAATCACGTTGGGAAATATCACCTTTCTTTGTTTAACCTAATGCTGGAGTAGATAATTCTATCAGCAGAACTTAACCGTTATGGCACAATCTATTATAAGAGAGAGTCGGTGCATGTTCTCCTTGGCAGCCATATCACTTTTCACGAATATAAATTCGGGACTGTGAAGGACTTCCTCTTTCTAGAAACCAGCATTAACAGCGACAACAAAGCTAACTTTGTCTTTGAATTATAACGGAGATCAACACTTGACAACAAGTGCTTTTTTACACTGAGTAATCGAAAGGTAAAGTTCTTTTTCAACGAACAAAAATCTAACTCGCTAGGTTAGGTTAGGTTGAACTGGCCGGTCCATGAGGACCTCACATAGACTGAATAAGTCCGTAGTGTTACCAGAAGTTTGTTTTAACGACCAAACTAAAAAACCCTATCAAAAACCAGGACCTATGTTATACAAAAGCTCCGTCCTCATGGCAAATACTAGAAGTTTCCTAGGATTTAAGCCACTTCCAGCTTCTAGATCTGACAGCTGTATCACTCCTAATAGCTGGATTCTTAGCCTGCCAAGCGCAGGGCAAAAGCACAGAGCGTGTTCGATCGTTTCCTCCTCCAGCCCGCACTTCCTACATCTGCTATCACTAACCAAGCCTAATTTAAAGGCGTGTCACGCCAGAAGGCAGTATCCAATCATAATACCCGTCATGAGTCTACAGTCCTCTCTTTTTAATGATAGAAGCAACTTTGTTAGTCTAAGGTTGTAAGACCTGTACACAATCTTCGACACTTTACAGCCCCGCGCTTGAACCCACTCCTTTCCTGCTTGGTCGATCATGTGCACCTCTCGCCTTCGCTTGATTTCGCCCAGTCTAATTGGGACGTCTACGGAGCAAGCTTCAAGGGATGCGCCCTTTTTAGCTAATTCATCCGCTTTTTCATTCCCATCTATTCCCATATGCCCTGGGACCCAATATAGATGTATGCTTCTCTCTGTCTCGATTCTCTCCAGGGACTGCTTACACTCTACCACGCATTTAGATGCTGTGGTATGCGAGATTATTGCCTTAATTGCTGCTAGACTGTCAATATAATAGTTAACACGATTGCAGCTTGGGCTATTTTCTTCCAGGGTTTCTACTGCTTTGGTTACGGCTACTATTTCCGCTTGGAAAACGCTACAGTAATCCGGCAGCCTATAGGATCTGTTTATTTCCGGATCAGCACAGTATACCGCAGACCCTACTCCTTCCACTACTTTGGAACCATCTGTGTACACATGTGTCGCCTCGTCCGCCATTTGAGCACCCTTGCGCCAACCGGCCACCTCTATTGTGGCCTTAAGATCGCCCTCGAAGCGCAGATGGGGAATCAGGTAGTCTGTTCGTCTTGTGACTGATGACGCTATACTACTCTGGCCATATGGTCGGCGCTCAAGCTGCCCCGAGGCACGGAGCCTGGTTGCAGTTGTTAACGCCATGTTCTTTGCCAACAGGTCTACAGGTGAAATATACAGAATGGCATACAGTGCAGCTAGTGTTCGAAAGAAAAGTTGTCGACGGCAAGAATCGAAAGATGTGAGCTATATGAGATTTACGCAGATAAGAACATAGTGCTGCGAATAAAAGCCCAAAGGCTTCGCTGGCTAGGTAAAATTATACGATTGGACGAGGGCGCTGTAGCCAAAAAGTATTTCGTTCGACACCGCAGTTTGGAAGCAAAGGATCGGCGAGACCCCCGCTCAGTCGGGAGAAGCTGGTGGAAGAAGACTTGACCTCCTTTGATGCTCTCAATTGGCGTCAGTTATCTTGAAATATGGCCAATTGAAAGCAGAAATTAATGGCGACGATGATGGTACAAATATATTTCTTTTTTATTTTTTTTTTTTTTTAAGGTGTCAAATTTATGTGATATAATTAAAGGTAGAGGACAATATTTTCATTTGAACTTTCATATTCCTTATTCCCTCAATTAGTCGCTTTTGCTAATCTAATTTCGCTCATTGGGTCTTTCTATTCATATCTAATTGCGCTGATAGCAACTAATGCAATGTACATTTATCTTCGCTTTTAACTCTCATTTTTAAATGGATTTGCGAATAATGGGTTGAAAGAAAAATTAATTAAAACTCCTCTGATTAATCAAATGGATTGATTAGACGAGCTCAGAATATTTACTACTAGTTCCAAAATTTGATTAAAATTGTAACGAATTTACTGCAAATCCTCTTATTTGCAACCTTCCGCTAAGTTCGAATCACTAAACTGTTGAATAAATAACTCCACTCTTCAATAATGCAAAATGGCCTTTATTAAAGTACTTCACAATAACACTGATACTTCACAACCAATAGCTTTTTTAAATGAAACTGATTGTCGCGCCTCTACTGTTGCTGCCATTTATACTCTGTGATTTCCTCTTTGCATCTTCTAAGCGCTTCCAGAATTTACTTAGTTACTGCTATAAAATTATAACTACAGATGCACGTGTACAGCTTCTCATATGCGCGTGTATTTGTGAGCGACACTTCCACAATTATAACTGCATACTTTTGGGAGAATCTCAGATAAGATATCTGCATGTGTTTGTGCGTCTGTTCTCCGCTGCGTGTACGTACATATGTGTAGAAATAATGATTGAATTATTGATGTGCATACAGGTCACTGCTTAGCATCGCTTAGAGATGACAATACCCCATAGTGTTGCTAATATTCGTAACACTACCCTCCACCTAAGTCTGATCGTCCCGATCAGACAAATCTCTCGATGTAACCGCTGCTAGCCTCTCCAAATGAACCACCCTCCTTTTTCGTGGTTTCCCAATTGCTAGTATGCGGTAGATGACATCACTGATCCTCTTCACAACTCTGTATGGGCCTTCCCAACTGCACCGATATTTGGATGGAACACCTTTCCGCCGGTGAGGGTTGTATAGCAGTACCAAATCTCCCTCCAAGAAACCGTCCGAATTAAACTTCTTGTCATGCCAGTGTTTATCTTACTACTCATTTCCCTGAGCCGTTCCCTCACACCCTGTTCTTTGGCCAATGAAGAACTACTTCGCAGAGCTTGATCTTCACGGATTGACTTTGTATCATCAGTATCGTCTTGACGTTTCACAACAGTAGTACGCGCTGGGTGAAACCACCCTTGCATTGTTTCTGGAAAATACGTTTCTTCGTTTTTGTGCGTCCATTTGTTTTTGTCAATGCCAGTGTTTCTCTCGCAGGTACTTTTGATATCGCTTTATTTGGCCCATTCGATCCATCAACCTTTGCCTTTGACTTCCGTGGTCTTTGTCGAGCCTTCTGCACCAGTACTCGATTACTACTGAACCCTTTCTTCTTATAACGCATAATCCTCTGCATGTCGATCCTGATGTCTTGGTCAACTAAAAAGTCCACTCCCAATATGACTTCATCAATAATCTCCGCTACAACGAATTTGTGTAGAACCATGGCCTCCCCAATTAAGACTTCATATACCACTTCTCCCTGGACTTGGTTACACTCGTCAGTAATCGTACGCAATCTTGCTCCAGGTAATAGCTTTACTCTCCTGTTGACCAAATCAGATCGGAACAAGGAATCAGATGCGCGCGTATCTACAGTCAGTACAAGTTCTTTGCCATCGACATTCCCTCAGACGGTAAGACTGCTTGATTTCCTTCCAATTTGCGACACAGATATCACTGGGCATTCAATAGCTGGGCTAAGTTTTCGATCTTTATATCTGACTCGCTCTTGCTTATCTCCTCCAGCTTTGTGTTTACGGCCACACAAGTTGGAACTACCAGGACCGGTGCTGCAATGTCGAACAATGTGACCTGGGTTACCGCACTTGAAACATTTGACTGCACCATCATTCTTCTGTTGCGTTCCTTTTAAAGCTTCTAAAATTGCGTCTACCCACTCTGGCCTTTCTACTTCCACACGGCGTGCTTTGAAAACTGGTTTACACAGAAGCGACCCTGTTTCCTGAGTGAGTGCATGGGATACCGTTTCTGCGAATGTGGGTTTTGGGTTTGCATATGTCGCTCGCTTCGTTTCTACGTCCCGTATGTCATTTATAAAACTCTGGATTTTTACCCTCTCGGTGTACTCCACGGGTACGTCCGCATTTGCCAAATGAGCCAACCTTTCAACATCCGAAGCAAACTCTTGCAAAGTCTCATTAGCTTTTTGGTAACGGTTTTGCAATTCTATTTGATATATCTGTTTCCTGTGTTCACTTCCGTACCTTCGTTCTACAGCAGCCATCAATGCGTCGTAACTGTTCTGTTCGTAATCTGGAATAGTCTGTAAGATTCCGGCAGCTGGTCCTTTCAATGCTACGGAGAGTGCAGCAACTTTATCTTCAGCATTCCCGTTGTTCACTGTTGCGGTCTCCTCAAATTCAAGCTTAAACACCTGGAAAGGAACAGAACCGTCAAAGGATGTTGTTTTTACCTTTGGATTACTCGCTGAAACTGTTGGGCAATTTAGTTGCCACTCCTGTATACTATCTTTCAAAGCATCCATCTCGGCCTCCATTTTATCTTGTCGTTCACTAAAAGCCTCCAGCTGCGATGAGACTTTTGTTTCATGTGTCTCCAGCTTCGTTGAGATATGATCTTTCTGTGCTTTGAGTTGTAATGTTATGCGTGCCTCACAATTAAAAGAGCAATTGTTCTGCAAATTGTTGCGCCATGTGTGGTTTCTGTTCATCCAATTGTGCTTCAATCTTCGCGGTTATACGGTTCTCCTGCGATTCCAGCTGAGATGACATTTGCGACGACATTTCGGATATACGTGTCTCCTGTGCTTCCATCTTGGATGTTATACGGTTCTCCTGGGATTCTAGTTGTGATGCCATTGTCGATGTTTGAGGAGATATTGCAGCCAAAATCATGTTCAAGGCTGTGCTCGTAACTGTCTGTGATGTTTCATTTTTCTCTTCAATTTTTATTGTATCCTCGCCATAAAAAGGAAAGACATACTCTTCCACTTTAATTCCCTCTAATTCCATTGCCTCTCGTAGTCGTGCTTGAAGTTCGATTATAATGCCGCTTGTATTCAATCCACGGCTCTCCAACCTTTTGTTCAGCTGCTGGATCTTCAATTCACTCCACTTTGCGATGTTCAAGTTGTATTCGAAGTCTTCGGAATTTATTCAACAATTCCTCTTCTGACATCAATTGTAACGAATTTACTGCAAATCCTCTTCTTTGCAACCTTCTGCTAAGTTCGAATCACTAAACTGTTGAATAAATAACTCCACTCTTCAATAATGCAAAATGACCTTTATTGAAGTATTAGCCTTTACCCGCGGCCCCGTCCGCAAGGAGAAAATAAAATATATGTGCTATTCACGTTAGCCTGCTTATCAAGTTGTCTGTTAAAAAATTTTTTCTGTCAATGTATTTTATTTTTTAATACAGTAAAAAAAAAGAACTAAATGAGCTGCCCATCAGCTTACATGAATAGTACAATACATTTTTTCGAATTAAAAAAAATACATTTTGTTTCTAAGTTAAATTAATTGATATGACAGGGGTGAAAGAATTACTACTCATAGAACAAAGGAGTGAAACTACAATTAGCTAAAACCAAAAAGAAGTTTTTAAATGAAAGCAGTGTTCCTTTTTCGGGTATTTAGTTGGTTAAAATATTACAAAAATTTTAATTATAGTTGTAATAGTTCGTTACAGGATTCATTTAAAAATAGAACGAAAAAGCTGTGATATATTAAAGATAAAACATACCGAATTTTAATTACGAATAATTTGCCGTAAATCCACGGCCATGTGTACTGAATTACCGGTTTCGAAGAGACCTAAAATGATCCCGGAAGTGTCCCTAAATGACACCAAATAGTCACGAAATGATGCCGACGGGATCCTGGACAAATCTCGAAAACTATCCAGAAATGATGCCGGAAAGGTTCCCAAGTTATCCCCAAATAGTTCCGAAATTACCCTGACGGTATCCCGGACGGATACCGAAAACCATCTAGAAAAGTGGCCGGAAGATACCCCAAATGATCCCGAAAAAGTCCTGAAATGATCCAGACGGGATCCCGGACGAATCCCGAAAACTATCCATCTAGGTACCCCAAATGATCCCGAAAAAGTCCTGAAATGACCCCGACGGGATCCCGTACGGATCCCGAAAATCATCCAGAAATGATGAAGGTAGGTACCCAAATGATCCCGAAATAGTCCCGAAATGATCCCGACGGGATCCCGGACGGATCCCGAAAACCAACCAGAAATGATGCCGGTAGGTACCCCAAATGGTTCCGATATGACCCCGTCGAGATCCCGCACGGATCCCTAAAACTACCCAGAAATGATGCCGGAAAGGTCCCCAAATAACCCCCTAATAGTCCCGAAATTACGCCGACGGAATCCCGGACGGATCCGGAAACCATCCAGAAATGATGCCGGAGGAGACCCCAAATGATTCCGCTAAAGTCCCAAAATGACCCGACAGGGTCCCGGACGTATCCCGTAAACCATCCAGAAATGATGCCGGCAGGTACCCCAAATGGTCCCGATATGACCCCGTCGGGATCCCGAACGGATCCCTAAAACTATCCAGAAATGATGCCGAAAGGGTCCCCAAATGATCCTGTATTAGTCGAGAAAAAGTTCCGAAATGACTCCGACGGGATCCCGGATGGATCCCGAAAACCATCTAGAAATGATGCCGGAAGAGAACCCAAATGATCCCGCAAAGGTCCCAAAATGACCCCGACAGGATCCCGGACGGATCCCGAAAACCATCCAGAAATGATGCCGGAGGAGACCCCAAATGATCCCGCTAAAGTCCCAAAATGACCCCGACAAGGTCCCGGACGGATCCCGTAAACCATCCAGAAATGATGCCGGAAGAGACCCCAAATGATCTCGCAAAAGTCCCAAAATGACCCCGACAGGATCCCGGACGGATCTCGTAAACCATCCAGAAATGATGCCGGAAGAGACCCCAAATGATCCCGCAAAAGTCCCAAAATGACCCCGACAGGATCCCGGACGGATCCCGAAAACCATCCAGAAATGATGCCGGGAGAGACCCCAAACGATCCCCCAAAAGTCCCAAAATGACCCCGACAGGATCCCGGACGGATCCCGTAAACCATCCAGAAATGATGCCGGAAGAGAACCCAAATGATCCCGCAAAAGGCCCAAAATGACCCCGACAGGATCCCGGACGGATCCCGTAAACCATCCAGAAATGATGCCGGAAGAGACCCCAAATGATCCCGCAAAAGTCCCAAAATGACCCCGACAGGATCCCGGACGGATCCCGAAAACCATACAGAAATGATGCCAGAAGAGACCCCAAATGATCCCGCAAAAGTCTCAAAATGACCCCGACAGGATCCCGGACGGATCCTGTAAACCATCCAGAAATGATGCCGGAAGAGACCCCAAATGATCCCGCAAAAGTCCCAAAATGACCCCGACAGGATCCCGGACGGATCCCGAAAACCATCCAGAAATGATGCCGGAAGAGACCCCAAATGATCCCGCAAAAGTCCCAAAATGACCCCGACAGGATCCCGGACGGATCCCGAAAACCATCCAGAAATGATGCCGGAATGGACCCCAAATGGTCCCGAAATGACACCGACGGGATCCCGGACGGATACCGAAAACCATCCAGAAATGATGCCGGCAGGTACCCCAAATTATCCCGAAATAGTCCCGAAATGACCCTGACGGGATCGCGGACGGATTCCGAAAACCATCCAGAAATGATGCCGATAAGGTCCCCAAATGATCCTGTATTAGTCGAGAAAAAATTCCGAAATGACTCCGACGGGATCCCGGACGGATCCCGAAAACCATCTAGAATTGATACCGGAAGGTACCCCAAATGATGCCGAAATAGTATCGAAATGACATCGACGGGATCCCGGACGGATCCCGAAAACCATCCAGAAATGATGCCGGAGGAGACCCCAAATGTTCCCGCTAAAGACCCAAAATGACCCCGACAAGGTCCCGGAAGGATCCCGAAAACCATCTAGAATTGATACCGGAAGGTACCCCAAATGATGCCGAAATAGTATCGAAATGACATCGACGGGATCCCGGACGGATCCTGTAAACCATCCAGAAATGATGCCGGAAGAGACCCCAAATGATCCCGCAAAAGTCCCAAAATGACCCCGACAGGATCCCGGACGGATCCCGAAAACCATACAGAAATGATGCCAGAAGAGACCCCAAATGATCCCGCAAAAGTCCCAAAATGACCCCGACAGGATCCCGGACGGATCCCGAAAACCATACAGAAATGATGCCAGAAGAGACCCCATATGATCCCGCAAAAGTCTCAAAATTACCCCGACAGGATCCGGGACGGATCCCGAAAACCATCCAGAAATGATGTTGGAAGAGACCCCAAATGATCCCGCAAAAGTCCCAAAATGACCCCGACAGGATCCCGGACGGATCCCGTAAACCATCCAGAAATGATGCCGGAGGAGACCTCAAATGATCCCGCTAAAGTCCCAAAATGACCCCGACAGGGTCCCGGACGGAGCCCGTAAACCATCCAGAAATGATGCCGGAGGAGACCCCAAATGATCCCGCTAAAGTCCCAAAATGACCCCGACAAGGTCCCGGAAGGATCCCGAAAACCATCTAGAATTGATACCGGAAGGTACCCCAAATGATGCCGAAATAGTATCGAAATGACATCGACGGGATCCCGGACGGATCCCGAAAACCATCCAGAAATGATGCCGGAGGAGACCCCAAATGTTCCCGCTAAAGACCCAAAATGACTCCGACAGGGTCCCGGACGGAGCCCGTAAACCATCCAGAAATGATGCCGGAAGAGACCCCAAATGATCCCGCAAAAGTCCCAAAATGGCCCCGACAGGATCCCGGACGGATCCCGTAAACCATCCAGAAATGATGTCGGAAGAGACCCCAAATGATCCCGCAAAAGTCCCAAAATGACCCCGACAGGATCCCGGACGGATCCCGAAAACCATCCAGAAATGATGCCGGGAGAGACCCCAAATGATCCCGCAAAAGTCCCAAAATGACCCCGACAGGATCCCGGACGGATCCCGTAAACCATCCAGCAATGATGCCGGAGGAGACCCCAAATGATCCCGCTAAAGTCCCAAAATGACCCCGACAGGGTCCCGGACGGATCCCGTAAACCATCCAGAAATGATTCCGGAGGAGACCCCATATGATCCCGCAAAAGTCTCAAAATTACCCCGACAGGATCCGGGACGGATCCCGAAAACCATCCAGAAATGATGTTGGAAGAGACCCCAAATGATCCCGCAAAAGTCCCAAAATGACCCCGACAGGATCCCGGACGGATCCCGTAAACCATCCAGAAATGATGCCGGAGGAGACCTCAAATGATCCCGCTAAAGTCCCAAAATGACCCCGACAGGGTCCCGGACGGAGCCCGTAAACCATCCAGAAATGATGCCGGAAGAGACCCCAAATGATCCCGCAAAAGTCCCAAAATGACCCCGTCAGGATCCCGGACGGATCCCGTAAACCATCCAGAAATGATGCCGGAAGAGACCCCAAATGATCCCGCAAAAGTCCCAAAATGACGCCGACGGGATCCCGGACGGATCCCGTAAACCATCCAGAAATGATGCCGGAAGAGACCCCAAATGATCCCGCAAAAGTCCCAAAATGACCCCGACAGGATCCCGGACGGATCCCGTAAATCATCCAGAAATGATGCCGGAAGAGACCCCAAATGATCCCGCAAAAGTCCCAAAATGACCCCGACAGGATCCCGGACGGATCCCGTAAACCATCCAGAAATGATGCCGGAAGAGACCCCAAATGATCCCGCAAAAGTCCCAAAATGACGCCGACGGCATCCCGGACGGATCCAGAAATGATCTCGGAAGGGTCCCCAAATGATCCCAAAATGGTCCCGGATTGACCCTGATGGATCCGGCAAACCATCAAGAAATTATGCCGAAAGGGTCCCAAAATGATCCCGAAATAATACAGAAAAAGTCACGAAAAGACCCCTAGAGGATCCCCAAATGATCCCGTATTAGCCCCGAAAAGGTCCCGAAATAACCCCGACGGGATGCCGGACAAATCCCGAAAACCATCCAGAAATGATGCCGGAAGGAATCCCAAATGATTCCGTAAAAGTCCCGCATCGATTCCGACGGGATCCCGAACGGATACCGAAAATCATCCAGAAGTGATGCCGGAAAGGTCCTCAAATTATCACCTAATAGTCCCGAAATGATCCTTAAGGGGTCATGGACGGATCCCATAAACCATCCAGAAATGATCTCGATATATTCCCGAAGAAGTCCCGAAATGACCCTGACGGGATCTCGAACGCACCCCTAAATGACCCTGACGGGATCCCGGACAGATCCCGAAATCCATCCAGAAATGATCTTGGGAGGGACCCCAAATGATCCCGAAAAAGTCCCGCAATGATTCCGAGGGGATCCTGATCGGATACCGATAACCATCCAGAAGTGATGCCGGAAAGGTCCTCAAATGATCACCTAATACCAAAATGACCCTGACGGCATCCCGGACTGATCCCAAAATCCATCCAGAAATGATCTTGAGAAGGTCCCAAAAGTATCCCGAAATAGTCTCGGAAAAGTTCAGAAATTACCCTGACGGGTTCCCGGACGAATCCTGAAAGCCATCTCTAAATGATCCCGAAAAAGTCCCGAAATGACCCTGACTGGACCCCGAAAGGATCCCGAAAACTATCCAGAAATTATGCCGAAAGGGTCCGCAAATGATCCCGTATTAGTCGAGAAAAAGTCCCCAAATGACCCCGACATACTCCAGAAAAGGTTCCGAAATGGCTCCGAGGGAATCAACGACGGATCGAGAAAACCATACAGAAATGATTCCGGAAGGATTCCAAAATGATCCCGAAATAGTCCGGAATTGACCCAGATGGGATCCCGCACAGATCCAGAAATGATCCCGGAAGGGTGCAAAAAATATCCCGGAAAAGTAACAAAAAATCCCGAAATGGCTCCTACGGCATCCCGGACGGATCCAGAAATGATCTCGGAAGGGTCCCCAAATGATCCCAAAATGGTCCCGAATTGACCCTGATGGATCCGGCAAACCATCAAGAAATTATGCCGGAAGGGTCCCCAAATGATCCCGAAATAAAACAGAAAAAGTCACGAAACGACCCCTAGATGATCCCCAAATGATCCCGTATTAGCCCCAAAAAAGTCCCAAAATGACCCTGACGGGATCCCGAAAGGATTCCGAAAACAATACAGAAATGATGCCGGAAAGGTCCTCAAATGATCCCGTAATAGTCCCGAAATTACCGTGACGGGATCCCGACAACTATCCAGAAATGATGCCGAAAGGGTCCGCAAATGATCCCGTATTAATCGAAAAAAAGTCCCGAAAGGACCACGACGGGATCCCGGACGAATCCCAAAAACCATCCATAAATGATGCCGGTAGGTATCCCAAATGATCCCGAAATAGTCCCGAAATTACCTCGTCGGCATCCCGGACGGATCCCTAAAATTATCCAGAAATGATGCCGGAAAGGTTCCCAATTGATCCACTAATAGTCCCGAAATTACCCTAATGGGATCCCGGGCGGATCCCGAAAACCATCCAGAAATGATGCCGAAAGGGTTCCCAAATGATCCCGTATTAGTCGCGAAAAAGTCCCGAAATGACCCCGACGGGATCCCGGACGGATCCCGAAAACCATCCAGAAATGATGCCGAAAGGGTTCCCAAATGATCCCGTATTAGTCGCGAAAAAGTCCCGAAATGACCCCGACGGGATCCCGGACGGATCCCGAAAACCATCCAGAAATGATGCCGAAAGGGTTCCCAAATGATCCCGTATTAGTCGCGAAAAAGTTCCGAAATTACCCCGACGGGATCCCGGACGGATCCCGAAAACCATCCAGAAATGATGCCGGATGAGCCCCAAAATGATCCCGAAAAAGTCCCCAAATGACCCCGACGAGATCCCGGACGGATCCCGAAAACCATCCAGAAATGATGCCGGAAGAGCCCCCAAATGATCCCGAAAAAGTCCCCAAATGACCCCGACGATATCCCGGATGGATCCCGAAAACCATCCAGAAATGATGCCGGAAGGGTCCCCAAATGATCGCGAAATAGTCCCGAAATGATTCCGGAATAGTCCCGAAAATGTTCCAAAATAACCCCGACGGGATCCCGGACGGATCCCGTAAACTATACAGAAATGATCCCGGAAGGGTCCCAAAATGATCCCGAAATAGTCCCGAAAAAGTCCCGAAATTACTACGGCGTAATCCCGGACCGATCCCGAAAACCATCCAGAAATAATCCCGGAAGGGTCTCGATATGACCCTTACGGGATTACAAATAAGGTGAAGCTAATTATAAAACCATGTTAATAACGCAGCAGGCGCATTGGAGCGAATAAAAAGTTAGATAGACGCATACAGGTAAAGCTAATAAAAGCGTGCTAATAAAAACAATTGATGGAGGGCGGATGGCGGGAGTAGAGGAGAGGACCACTGATCGTTCCTCCAAAATTGTCTAGATCTCGTTCTGTATGTACCAGATACCAAAAACTATTGATTTAGGAGAAAATTTTGATTGAGTTATAACAATTTATGGATTTTACACCAGAGGGGGAGATAAAGGGGGGCGGGCGGAGGGTGTCACTGCTTACTTTGTAAGCCCTCGACTTATTTGACCCCTTGAGTCTGTGATATTGGTGAAGGCCAGTATACGTAAAGTAATAATGTGTAAAAATTTTGAAAAATAATTTCTCGAAGGGTCGTGGGACCCTCACCCCTCTTTCCATGTTCGAAAAAAATTTCGCTAGTAGACTACTGTCTGTGTCCCAAATTTCATCAAAATCCGTGTAGCCATTCTGGCGTGATTCAGTCGCAAAGACGAAAAAATATAATAATTAAATTATAACTGTTCCTAGGGGGCGGGGACCACGCCCCTTTTGAAAAATATATAGCTAGTAGATCCTTCTAGACTATTGGCTATATGTGTGCAAAATTTCATCCAAATCGGTCCAGCCGTTCTTGCGTTATTGAGTCACAAAGACAAACGTCTGGACAAACATCCAAACATCCAAACATCCAAACATCCAAACATCCAAACATCCAAACATCTAAACATCCAAACATCCAAACATCTTAACATCCAAACTTTCCCATTTATAATATATATTAGATATTAGATTTCACAATAACACTGATTCTTCACAACCAATAGCTTGCTTAAATCCAACTGATTATCGCGCCTCTACTGTTGCTACCTTTTATATTCTGTGATTTCCTCGTTGCATCTTCTAGGCGTTTCCAGAATTTACTTAGTTACTGCTGTAAAGTTATAACTACAGATGAACGTGTACAGCTTCTCATATGCGCGTGTATTTGTGAGCGACACTTCCACAATTATAATTGCATACTTTTGGGAGCATCTCAGATAAGATATCTGCCTGTGTTTGTGCATCTCTTCTCCGCTGCGTGTACGTACATATGTGTAGACATAATGATTGAATTATTGATGTGCATACAAGTCACTGCTTAGCATCGCTTAGAGATGACAGTACCCCTTAGTGTTGCTAATATTCGTAACAATATGATTAATCGAGAAAAAACTTTGAATTATAATAGATTGATTTATCATGTGATCATTTGATAAATTGGAATAGGCGATTATTTGATTGATCCCTAATTATTTCCTAAAAGACTTAACGCGTCTAAAAAATAAATGCTTTTTATGTTACTTGAGAAAATATCAGATTAAAATTCTGATAGGTAGATATTACTTTGCGTTACACAGTTTTGCGTTATGTTCGATCAACTTTTGAATCGAAAACAGCAACACACATTTTTAGATCACTAAAGAGAACCACTAAACAAAACAAAAACAGCATCCACACTTAACTTTAATATTCAAGAGTTGGGCGCAGTGTACTTATTTTTGCTGGTTGCACAATTGAAATGCAAATCTACATAGAGGTGGAGGAAACACACAAAATGTGTGCAATGTTCCCAACTGTGTCAATTAATAAGGCAAAGCAATGTATATGTGCCAACGCATGCGCCCCGTGGGCTCTAAGGAAATACATTACAGCCGAAGTGTTCGCGATACTCAAAACATGAGCACAACATCTACTCTGCTCTACTAACAACAAGGATGCAGTACAAACTGCAGACTCCCAGTAGAAAGTTTGACCAACACAGAACTAGTAATGAAGCGAACCATTGAACCAGTGAACCACAGCAAGACTAGTACCATGGTAATGTTTTTTTTTACATGTGTATACATCTACATTTGCGGGTAAAAAAAACGCTTGTCATCACTTGGATAATATTTAGGAGACCCATCTAGTCGCAGTTATTGAAGTGGTTACATATCTCGCTACAAATCAGATTGTGCTTAAGCGAAGACACACACCCCTCTGTTGGTCATGGTGTATAACCTATAACTAAATCGGTTGTTATGAATCGTGGACACACACACTTTTCGGTCATAGAATTGGAGAATAATTTAGTGATAAAATGGAGAGACACATTTCAGTTGCAACTGAGTTTAACGCAGACTGAAATTTAGAAGTACTAATTTTCTGCGCAACAATTTCACAAGTGTAGATAAAGTTATACACTTAGCAATAAAGTTTAAGTAGATATGTATATACATGTAAAACAAAACACAGCTAATGTCCTGAGCGTTGTCAGTTATATCCCAGTTGATTACTTTGCAAGCCTTCCTTGAAGAGTCCCATCGTGGCCTTTCTACGGTAACTCCGTTCTAGCTAGTTCCCAGCTGACTCCATTTGGACAACTGGTATTAAATTAGTGATTATATAATAGATACTTATATCTGTCTTTCATTTAACCCCAAAGCGATTGGTATAGTGCAAGTTACGAAACAACTACTTCAAGGACTGTACTTTTTTGCGACTGATTCAAAATTTCACTCGACTCGACAAGACTCGAAAATATATTTGCACCACATTTGCTGCAACAAAAGCGACATACATACATTCATCAATGTGTTCATCCCTCTGTGTTCGACAATAGCACCCAGGGAAAATATGCACTCACCCTTTTGCAGCCCGAGATTCAGTTCATTTCAACTAAAGATTTAAGTGCCAAATGTAGTTATATGGTTTTCTGGGTTATGTGGCATAGAAAAGCCGCAATTCTCGTTACATTTTTGGTGCTGAATGTGGTCTGGATAGAAAATGTTGAGGCAAGGCGAACATACAGCAGAGTACCCGACGTCGTTCGGGTATAAATAAAAGCAGTACGATATAGACTAATCCCAACCCGCATTTGTATGGGAGATGCCACTCCCATTTTTTCGCTATCCCCAATTTTTCCCGAGGGGGTAGGGATTAGTCTTATATACCTCCTCACCTAATTTCAGTCGCCTAGCTTTATTACTTTCAGATATATTGACTACGAAAAATTCCAGTTGTATGAGAGGTGCCACGCCCCCTTGTCGAAAACTTTTTTTATATAGCCTACCATAGATTGACGCACTCAGGGTATGTAATGGCAAAATTTCGTTCGATTCCATTCTGCGGTTTAGGCTGCAAGTCCAAACATACATACAGACATACTTTCACAAATATATAGTAGAAATTTTACTGTACATATATTTAAAAACTTGGGTTTTTTTTATCTAAAATCGTTAAAGAATGGCATTCCAATATCTTAGAGTTTTTGTATTCATTTTAATGCAGATTAATTAAAAATAGCGTTGACGATGCTGTTAACGAGTATTCCAATGGGCTATGTAGCAAGTGTACGGCGTCTAGGACTATATTATCCAAGGTTGAGCCCAATAAAGACCTTAGGGTAGAAAAAAATATCCATAATAATATTTAACCATCCCCTTCTCCGTCTCCATCTCTTTTTTCTCTCATTTTCTCTCACCCTTCTACTCTCACGCTCCTTTGAAAATTGAAAAGGCTTCTTTACTTTAAATCACATTGTTTCCCACGAGGGTCCGCCAAACCCTTCAAAATTGTTACGGACCTGCGCCCCTTTCTAAGTACTCTAATTTCCAAGTCTAATTGTCCATTAAATGTAAGATATATCTACAAAAAAATATACTTCAAAATTTTTATGAATAATAATGGAAAGTTTCCGAATATGAAATGGACTTCTGAATATGAATTGCAACTTTCTGAATATCAATTGTAATTCTCTGAATATGAATTTTAACTATCTGCATATGGTATGAAATTCTGAAAATAAATTAGAACTTTTTGAATATCTATTGTAATATTATGAATATGAAATGCAACTTTCTGAATATAATCTGAAAAAGTGTAGTCCAACAGAGTATATGAAAGAAATCTCTCCAAATTCTCATAAGTTTTTAAAAAAAAATTTTTTTTTTAAATTTTTCAGACGCCCTTTATGTGGCCGTAATGTCAAAAACCAATACGAATTTTGAGAGAAATTGTCGTAAATTTTTCTCGAAGTTTCGAGTTCTTCCAAAAAAGATTTTCGGACATTGCTTTGCATAAGTACTAACAAAATTCATGTTCAAAAAAAAGAAAGAAAAAAAGAAACGAAATTTGATAAAAATTTACGCTGCCATTTGCGTATTCGCTGCTGTATATCAATAGCAACTTAGCTGCCAAGCCGGGATATTCGAACAAATTCTATTCATGATTCCATTTGCCTGAAATATGTTAGTAGCCTTTTGCCTAGATTAGTATAAACGATACTTTTTTTCTGGGAAATGACCGACTGACATTGGGGCTGAAACTGTGACACGGGCTGGAACTGGGACTTGAGCTGGTTAACTAGAATTGGAACTGGTAATAAGGGATGGAGATAGATCTGTACGAAGATAGAGAGATAGGTATAAATGGAGTGAAAAAGAAATGAGTAAAAACAGAAGATGGAGAAAGAGAAACAGAGAAGGAGAAAGGGAGGAGTGAATAAAAAGATTAAGAAAAGGGGAAGAGAGAAGAAGGGAGAGGAGTAAGAGATGAAAACTTCTTAAAATTTATACAGATATACCAAAGTAAGACCAGAGCAACGTCTGACGGGTCTGCTAGTAATGACATATATCTTGTCTTTTTTCGGGAGTTTGGATAAGGTAATTTGAGATGGAATGATCCAAATATAAACGAACACATGAGCAGATGTATACATATACTCAAGGAAAACCTACTTGTTAGCCACTTTAATTAAAAAGTGAGTGGCAATGCTCACACAGCATCCAACGCTTCCATGTCCCAAACCGTTTACACTGCAGTGAAGTGGTGAAGTTATGTTCCTGCAACCGGAAAGTTATTCTACAGCGAAAATAGCGAATAAACACATACAAACATATGTATATACATGCATGTATGTGTTAAAGTGTAAAACAAAATAGAGTGCATATTCTGAAAGCCAAATGTGATTTCCAGTGCTTTGGGAAAGATGCGGATTGTTGATGCTTCCACCACATGCATTTAAGTGGCCGGTTGACCAATATAGCAACTTTAAACAGTACTTTATTGGTTTTCTCATTCACAATTTTTCTCTCTTTTAACTTTCTTTATAATTTGTAAAGTTTCTCTTATTCGGGTTTTTTTTTATAGTATTCTTTTACAAGCATTTATTAAATTCTATGAATGCAATCATTTTAATGATTCTTTAAAATAATAGTAATTGTTAGCACATTTGTAAATATTTTTCTTGAATCCGCTCAAGGTATAAGATCCAAGTGACCCAGTAGCAAAATATTGCAAGAAATTCAGTGCTTACATATTTGTAAAGCTATTCTTTAGCGCTCAATACCAACAAATACAAAGTCATATAAGTCTTTTGTTAAGAGCAAAGCTCAGTGTTCCACTCAAAGAACATTAAACGCCTAAAGCTTAAATAATATTTAGCCCTCATGTCACATGTATGAAAAACAAAAAAGCCCAAGGCACTATAAACAAAAGAAATCGCAGCTTGGCTACACAGAAACTGAATTCCTGCCACCTAATACAGTGTTATGTACACATTGACTGATATATTCGTTGCATGCAACATCTCCTATTCACCCTCATTGCAAATAACACTTTTGTGCTTCCAAAGTCTGAATATGCGCTGGCAATACCCACCAAAAAATGTTTACGTAATGTAAAGTCGATATCACTTAATGTAGTCTACAACATTCGGCCTTAAATTTATGAGCCGTGTAGTTCCGTATTGCTCAACACCTAACTTTTACGTTGGATACATTTGGCATTTTCAGTAAGGGAGATTTAATGAAGCCAATCCGAACAAAAACGGTCCCAAAATTATCCCAAAATAAGCACGAAAACCATCTCGAAACAAACCCAACTTGAAACTCAAATATCTCCGTGAAGATCTCAAAACACTAACAAAGTGATCCCAAAAAGGGAGCAGAAAAAGCCCCTCCCTGGCCCCTAATCTGCACAAACCTTTTCCATCATAATCAGGGCTGCTCAAACCCTATACACCTGTAGCAGTTGTGCCCTCAATCATGGGCACAGATACAAATTAACACTTCAAATATAAAAAAAAAACTATTTATCGCACTACTATATGACCTCACATATAGTTCCCAATCATATTGTAACGAATTTAGTGAAATTCCTCTTATTTGCAACCTTCTACTAACGTTCGTATCGCTAAACTGTTGAATAAATAACTCCAATATTTAATAATGCAACATGGCCTTTATTAAAGTACTTCACAATAACACTGATACTTCACAACCAATAGCTTGCTTAAATGAAACTGATTGTAGCGCCTCTACTGTTGCTGCCTTTTATACTCTGTGATTTCCTCGTTGCATCTTCTAGGCGCTTCCAGAATTTACATAGTTACTGCTATAAAATCATAACTACAGATGCACGTGTATAGCTTCTCATATGCACGTGTATTTGTGAGCGACACTTCGACAATTATAATTCCATACTTTTGGGAGCATCTCAGATAAGATATCTGCATGTGTTTGTGCGTCTCTTCTCCGCTGCGTGTACGTACATATGTGTAGACATTATGATTGATCTATTGATGTGCATACAAGTCACTGCTTAGGATCGGCTTAGAGATGACAGTATCCCTTAGTGTTGCTAATAATCGTAACAATATGAAAATGCTCGAATTTCCTATGAAAGTGCCAACAAAAAGCACTCCCCTTTCATACTCAGTCACTTGTGTATGAAAAAAAAATTACACTAACAATTTGACAACTAAAAATTATTCAAAAATATAATAGCACTCATGATGTAATTACATAGGTGATGCCAACAACATAACCTCACTTTTTTGGTAGCTCTATTTTTCAGTATTTATTTTTATTACAAAAGTTTTAAATTTAGATTGCTTCATTTTTCGAACAAATTTCCGCAAAAAATTTGTTTTCTGCAAACATTTTTCTGTGTTATTTAGGGGAACACAAAGTTAGGTTAATCTTTTTGGTTAAACAATTCTAGTACCGTATAGTAAAATTTACTCTGATCGCAAAAGAATTCAAAGGCATTTCTGTATGATAAAGAACCCTCTAAAATATGCATGCCGAACTTGTCAGAATAAGGGAAACCGACAACTCCTGAATATGCATTTCATCATGATAGCACTTAAAGAAAATTGTGTAATCAAAATTGACTATCTGTATTGATTAATAGGTAAAATTGAAATAGATAAACGAGAAAGAACTACCTAGATATCAGCTTTAAAATTTTGCACTAGTTCGTAACTATCGAAAAAGTGCAAATAAAGAACTAGTTGTGAAGTGAAAATTTGTATATAGTTAGGATCTAGTGAAAGTTAATGCAGCGGGGACAATTTCCACCGCAAATTGAAAGCAAGTTGAAAGCATTTAAAAGAGATAGATTAGTAGTTCAGAATGTAATAGAAGTGCATTAATTTTGAACTAGAGATTCTCCTTACGGGAAAGTTTCCGTGATTTTGTATTTAAATTCGGTATATTATTTTTCGTGGTCATGAGACAGTTTTTGACTGGAAATGACCGTTAGCAACCGTACCTATCATTTACTTGTTAAGAATTTTATTAAATTCAGGTGGTATTTCAGCACATCAGTAATCTCTGTTGCTAATATATTTAAATTGGAACGTAGATTTCAAACAAACTGCGCGAAACACTCATACTAAGCATTTCGAAAATTTTCAAACTCAATTTCCAATGCAACATTCGCGGAAATCTCCACATTCCCTATTAGTAACTATGATTATTGAAAACCAAAATCCGGCGATATATGCATATAAAATATGTTTCTACAAAAACTGAGGCTATAGCCTATAGGTCGTAACTTTCAGAATTAAATTTATTGGCTCTTGTATGTTGATAATATAATTATTTACGTAATATTTTAAGCAAACATTTAGTAACTTGAAACCAAATCTTCAACATTTCCCAACCTCAAACAACTAAAAATTTTTTAAATATATTTTATTTTTTAAATACAAAAAAACATTTCAGTGCACATACAATTTTGTACATGTATTGTGATTCGCGCGTCCATATAAAAAATGTTGAGCAGCACTGATCATAATGTTACCTGCGTTTATGTTTTAACCAGGGACCCAAACTGTAATGTAATAAAAGTCCTAAAAATACTGTAACGAATGTTAGCAGGACTGAGCGATGCTATCGTCTGTAAGCCGATGCTAAGCAGTGACGTGAATTCACATCCATAGATCAATAATTATGTATCTACATAAACGAAACAATAATTGCGTCTATACTTATGTACCATGTACGTATACGAGCAGCGGAGAGTAAATGCACAAACACATGCATATATCTGAGATACTCCTATAAGTATGCAATGAGAAAAACTATAAAATTGTGCAATTTTAATTACAGCTGAGAAGTTTGAGAGCTGCTGGACTAGTAGATTCTGGAAGCGCCCAGAAGATGCGAAGGTTGAAATCAAAGAGTATAAAAGGCGGCAATTGTAGAGGCGCTGGAATTCAGTTTGATTTGAGCTATCAAGCATTTTCGATTAAGACGTTATCTAGCGAGCCATAGCAGTATTATTTTGAATAGTAGAGTTTCATTTGAGCTATTAATCAGTTTGGTTGTTAAGCAAGCTAGTTGCAAAGTATAAGTGTTATTGTGAAGTACTTTAATAAATGCCATTTTTCCATTATTCAATATTGGAGTTATTTATTTAACAATTTAGTGATTCGAACTTAGCAGAAGGGCAAATAAGAGGATTTGCAAGTAAATTCGTTACAATTGATGTCAGAAGAGGAATTGTTGAATATATTCCAGAGGACAACAAGGACATGGCAAAGTTCAGTGAATTAAAGATCCAGCAACTTAAGAAAGAGTTGGAGAGCCGTGGATTGAATACAAGCGGCGTTAAACTTGAACTTTAGGCACGGCTACAAGAGGCAATAGAAGCAGAAGGAATTGATGTGGACGAGTATGTCTTTCATCTTGACGGCGATGAGACAACAAAATTGGAGGAGAAAAATGAGACACCGCAGACAACAGACTTGAACATGATATTGGTTGCAGTATCGGCACAAATGTCCGAAATGTCATCACAAATATCCACCAACATGTCATCACAACTGGAAGAACAGAAAACGTATATGTCATCACAGATGGAATCCCATGACACACGAATAACATCGAAGATGGAAGAACAGAAGACGTATATGGTATCCCAACTGGAATCGCAGGAAACCCGTATAACATCACAATTGGAAGAACAGAAGACATATTTGGCATCTCAACTGGAAGCGCAAGAGGCACGTATATCTGAAATGTCGGCACAAATTTCGGAACAGGTATCATCGCAGCTCTTTGTGAAACTGGAAGAGCAGGATGCAAAAATTTTACAACTCGAGGACAAAATTGATGCCGAAATAGAAGCGTTAAAAGGTCGTATGGAGCAGTTACAACTAAACCGCCCAGCTGTTTCAGCAAGCAATCCAAAGGTAAAAACACCATCATTTGACGGTTCTGTTCCTTTTCAGGTCTTCAAGCTACAGTTTGAGAAGACCGCAGCAGTGAACAACTGGAATGCGGAAGATAAAGTTGCTGCACTGTTCGTGGCATTGAAAGGGCCTGCAGCGGAAATCTTACAGACGATTCCAGAGTACGAACGGACAGTTATGAAGCATTGATGGCTGCTGTAGAACGACGATACGGAACTGAGCATAGGAGACAGATATACCAAATGGAGTTGCTTAACCGCTTCCAGAGGCCTGGTGAAACATTGCAAGAGTTTGCGACGGATATTGAAAGGCTAGCACATTTAGCGAATGCGGACCCACCAGTGGAATACACTGAAAGGGTAAAGATTCAGAGCTTTATAAATGGCATACGGGACGTCGAAACAAAGCGAGCTACATGCGCAAACCCAAAGCCAACATTCGCAGAAACGGTGTCACAAGCTCTGATTCAGGAAACAGCGTCGCTTCTGTGTAAGCCAGTTTTCAAAGCACGTCGTGTGGAAGTAGAAAGGCCAGAGTGGGTAGACGCAATATTGGAGGCGTTGAAAGGATCGCAAAAGCGGAGTAAAAAATTTATCAAATGCTTCAAATGCGGGAAGTCCGGTCACATTGCACGTCATTGCGATCTTGGTCCTAATAGTTCCAACAATGTGGGTGGCCGTAAACGCAAAGTTGGAGGAGATGAGCAAGAGCGAGTAAGATGTAGAGATCGAGAGCTAGATCCAGTTATTGAATGCCCTGTGATATCTGTGTTGCAAATTGGTAGAAAATCGAGCAGTCTTACCGTCAGAGGGAATGTGGATGGTAAAAAACTTGTACTGACTGTATATACGGGCGCATCTCATTCCTTGATTCGTTCTGATTTGGTCTACAGGAGAGTAAAGTCATTACCTGGAGCAAGGTTGCGTACGGTCACTGGCGAGTATAACCAAGTCCGGGTAGAAGTGATCTGTGAAGTCTTAATTGGGAAGGTCATAGTTTTACACAAATTCGTTGTGGCGGAGATTGTTGATGAAGTTATATTGGGAGTGGATTTCTTGTTTGAT
The DNA here is from genome assembly GCF_040869045.1 of Eurosta solidaginis. Lineage (NCBI taxonomy): Eukaryota > Metazoa > Arthropoda > Insecta > Diptera > Tephritidae > Eurosta > Eurosta solidaginis. The sequence goes on along the minus strand of NC_090323.1, from coordinate 199,596,149 downwards.
CATGACATCAAGATCGATATGCAGAGAAGGGTGATGCGTTATGAGAACAAAGATGTGCCACTTGACTTCAGTTTGGAAAAAGGGTTCAGCAGTAAGCGAGTGCTGGTGGAGGAGATTCGACAGAGACCACGAAATTCAAGGAAAGTAGATCGAGCAAAGGTTGATGGATCGAATGGGCCAAATAAAGCGAAATCAAAGGTACCTGCGAGAAAAACACTGGCATTGACAAACCCTAATGGACGCACTAAAACGACTGAAAGAATTTTCCAGAAAGAATGCAAGGGTGGTTTCAAGCCAGCGCGCACTACTGTTGTGAAACGTCCAGACGATAATGATGATGCAAAGTCAATCTATCAAGTGCATGCTCTGCGAAGAAGTTCATTGGCCAAACAACATAGTGCGAGGGAACGATCAAGAATAATGAGTAGTAAAATGAAACGCAGGTACAATGAGAACAAGAAGTCGGAACGTTTCTTGGAGGGAGATTTCGTACTGTTAAACAACCCAGATGTTCCATCCAAGATTCGGTGCAGTTGGGAAGGCCCGTACAAAGTTGTGAAGAAGACTTTATTAAAGTGGGTGTGTTCGTCGTCCGATTTTGCCAATTTTTATTTAGCACACATGCAGGAATAGCAGTAGCGAACGCTCTTTCCAAATTTCATCATGATATCTGCAACGACTGCCAAATTACGGCTTGCGTAACTTTCAAATTACCTTCTTTCAAAAGTGGGCGGTGCCACGCCAATTGTCCAAAATTTTACAAATTTTCTATTCTACGTCATAAGGTCAACCCACCTACCGAGTTTCATCGCTTTATCCATCTTTGGTAATGAATTATCGCACTTTTTATGTTTTTCGAAATTTTCGATATCGAAAAAGTGGGCGTGGTTATAGTCCAATTTCGTTCATTTTAAATAGCGTTCTGAGGTGAGTAACCAGGAACTTACATACCAAATTTCATCAAGATACCTCAAAATTTACTCAAGTTATCGTGTTTACGGACGGATATGGCTAAATAAATTTCTTTTTTCGCCCAGATCATTTTGATATATAGAAGTCTATACCTATCTCGATTAGTTTATGCCATTATGTATTACCGTTATGCGAACAAAGTTAATATACTCTGTGAGCTCTGCTCAGCTGAGTATAAAAATACCAAAAAATATTACTTTTTTAAGAATTTGAACGAAACCTTTCTTTTTAAAGAAAAAGTATTTTTCAAGAGATGTATGCACTCTTAACCATTAACAACATTAACACGCATAAATATGTATGTATATTTGTCAAGCTTATATAAAACGAAAATACATACACACATACATCCGCACACTCCCGAAGTTGGCTTTTTACACCATTCGATCTAATTAAACATGTGTATATGTGACGCATAATGTATTATAGTGAAAGTCCTACTCAAAGCAAGTTTGCTCGTACATTTCTCAGCGAACATACAAACGAACTGCATTTTCAACCTGTTACGTTTACGTGACATTTTTTTAAATTTCACTATCATCACTTTTTCATGACGCGCCCAAAGAAGTATTACTTAAAAATGTCAATTGTGTTTGTACATAATACCACACTCGTTCCAAAGATAACCCTTCCAACATATCCTCTTACCAATCCAATGTAAATTTAATGAACGCATTAACTATCCATTTCCGTTGGACTTTGAATGATTTAGATGCGACGACTGCACACAACTCATGTCGCTACTTCCTGCCGCCCATCTCGCCCCTTAAAACTAAATGCAATTGCAATGTACAAACATACAATTGAATCACATTTGTGAGTATTTCATATTAATTGTTGCTTTAGTATTATTCCACGCTTAAAGTGAGTTTATGCAACTATCGGATATAAATATATAGGGTATTCCATCCCATTTCGACCAATTTTGAACCCGACCCCTTTAGAATTGGCTGAAAGTTTTCTTCTTTTTCTAGCTTACGAAAGACGTTTTTCAGAATTTTTTCAAATTTTTTCATCTAACTCAAAAAAAGTTATGAATATTTAAAAAAACACCGTTTTTGTTTTCAAAATGCTATAACTTTTTCAAAAGTTAACTGTTTGGGATCTTTTTTTTTTAATTTGTTTTTAAATGTACTTTTCAGACAAAATACAAAAAAATTTTTAAAGTTTTTTTTTTCAATGAAATAAAAAAAAAATATATCGGCCCACTACAGGATTAGTGGGGATGATTGCAGAATTGATTGAAGTTTTTTATGAGAAAAAAAAAAATGGCGAAATTCGAAAAATCTCGAAAAACTGAAAAATTACAAAAAACAAAAACTTTAAAATTTTTTTTATATTTTTTCCGAAAAGTACATTTAAAAAAAAATTTAAAAAAAAAGATCCCAAACGGTCAATTTTTGAAAAAGTTATAGCATTTTGAAAACAAAACCGGTGTTTTTTTTTAAATTCATAACTTTTTTTGAGTTGGATGAAAAAATTTTAAAAAATTCTGAAAAACGTCTTTCGTAAGCTAGAAAAAGAAGAAAAACTTTCAGCCAATTCTAAAGGGGTCGGGTTCAAAATTGGTCGAAATGGGATGGAATACCCCATATACAAAGCGAATAAATGCTGAAAAGCATTTTGCCCGAAACGGTCATCATTCATAAATCACAATGTTTAGCTAACAATTTGACATGTGTGAGTATCTGTGAAGTTATTTATATCCTGCAGGTTGCGAAGGATATAAATTCTCTCAGAACGCAAGTCATAAAATAGGAAATTAAAGGTTTTAAAGCACAAAGATATGATTATATCTACTTCAAGGCTAATGGAATTTGAGAGAAACAATTTGCAGGCATTTCTATTATCTGTAGTATTTGACTGAAAGTAATCCGCATTGTCTTTCAAAGCAACGGAAGGAGTAAGGTCTGCGGTATACTGTGCTGATCCAGAAATATACAGATCTACAAGCCGCCAGATCACTGTAATGTTTTTTACAGGCGGAAGTAGTAGCTGTAACCGAAGCAGTAGAAAAACTGGAAGAAAATAAACTAAACTGAAGCCGCATAAACTTTTGTATTGCAGCTGCTCAGTAATTTTGGCAATAGTTTCTCATATCACAACATCTAAAGTGTGTAAGAGTGTAAGCAATCCCTGGAAAGTATCGAAAAGGGCGAAATATACATCTATATTGGGTCCTCGGGCATATGAGGATAGATGGAAATTAAAAAGCGGATGAGCTAGCTAAAAAGGGCGTATCCCTGGAAGCTTGCTACGTAGACGTCCCAATTAGATTACGCGAGATTATGAAAAGGGAGCCTTTTACATGAGCGACCAAGCGGCAAACGCCTGGACTCAAGTGCGAGTGTCGAAGATCATGTGTAGGTCTTACAACCTTAGATCAACAAAGTTACACTTATCATTAATAAAATAATTTTTAAAAAATTTTAAGTTAAACGGTTTTATTTAAAACAATATTTACATGAAGTAATAATCATATTAAAAGCTAGAGCAATCTAGGGCGTTGATCAGACAATTAAATAAAAGCGTTGGGCGTGTGAAATTTCTAAAAATGTGAGGAGCTGTATGTAATGTTTGTTCCAAATATGAGCCAAATCGGACATCATAGGTCGCTTTCTATTCATGTGTGTATTGTGTGTTCCAAATATGGACCAAATCGGGCCACAAATACGATTTTTTTAATATCTCGATCCTTGCGCCACCTAGAGGCGATTTTTTTTTTCATAGGTCTCTTTATATTCTTGTATGTATTATGTGTTCCAAATATTATGTGAACCAAATTGGACCACAAATACGATTTTTTGAAATATTTCGATCCATGCGCCACCTATCGGAGTTTTTTTCTTATTATTGCATTGTCATCGGGTTCTGAACTTTATTCCAAGTTTCAAGCTTTTAGCTTATCGGGAAGTTATTTAAATTTCAATTACAAAATTCGTGCCGGCCAGCCAGCCAACCTGTCAAGTCAAGCTAAATAAAACCGTTTAAAAAGAGAGGAATGTAGACTCATGACGGGTATTCTGACTGAACACTGCTTTCTGGTGTCATATGCTTTAAAATTGAGCTTAGTCAGTGATAGCAGACGTAAGAAATGCGGGTTGGAGGAGAAAACGTTCGAGCACGTTTTGTGCTTGTGGCGTGCGCTTTCCAGGCTAGGACTTCAGCTATAAGGAGTGATACAACTATCAGATCTAGAAGCAGCCGGTGTCATAGGTGATATAAAGCTTCTGCACAAGAGGTACTTGTTCCTTCAATAGAAGTAGAGGAGCCAGGTTATGCCTTGATCTGGTTAAGTCTAAACAGCCTCCGGATTTTGATGAACTGATCGGAGAGATGTGTTAACCGTTGTGAAAGTTCATACCGGAATACTGGAGGTGCTTTCTTATAGCTGCATATGGAAAGAAGCACTTACTCTGAAGAACTGTAACTTCTGAAACTAGAAACTACAAAAAGAAGAGAAAGCACAGATGTACAACAAACGCGAAATAACAACAAACAAACATGCACTAACTAAATTTTGACAATACCCAAGTCTACAAAATATAGTTAAAAAACAATGGATATAGACAGTTCAGAATGAACCCCCCAGTGGGTTAGGGGGCTTAGAATATACCCTCAGCGGGTATGCCTGTCGTAAGAGGCAACTAAATTACCCAAATGATTCAAGGCGTTGTGCTTTGCAACCCTTTCAAGTTTTTCAAGCTGAATTTATAGCTTCTCTAACCCAATGGTCAACCTCACCTACCTGTGGCAAATCCTGTTTATTTAGTAGGCGAGGATCTGGCGATCCCAAGTTTCTAATTGAACTAGGGGGTGGGGAACAGGATCGAATAAAATGTTCAATGTCGTCAAAATTAAACTGTTCCGAAGATATTCGGGCTTGTACCTAAATGGCGCTTGTTACCGGGTCATATCTGGTCTATATCCCGCAAAGGACCCTCAAGACCGATAAGAATTTAAACAGCGAGTGCCTTTATCGCTAAAACAACACCGAAGCCTTTTTAAGAAAAAGCCACGACGCTGAAATCGGTATATCTCTAAATCAAATGAGAAAAATTGACGAAAATTTGTAAAGAGTATAGTACAATAGCTCTTAGGAATTCAAGGGATTGATAAGCGCAATGCAAAACTTTATAGCCTCAGTGCATTCGCAACCCAACCTCACTTCGCGAGGGGAATCCTTTTACAAATATTAATGTATCATAGGCTTTAGCGACCCCAAGTTCGTCATGAAACTAGGGGTAGGGGAGCAATTTACATAATCAACGCGGATGTATACGATCAATGCGGGTGTACACAACAATAAAAGCAACCACTTCCTTACCAAATTGTTTAATCTTTATTTCCTTAAGTGGGATGTGCAAACAACATTTCCGCACTAATTATCGCCCGTAACATAGCGCCAACTTGAATTAATACAAACTAGCAGACCCGTTTTCTTTATCCTTTTATGCACTCCTTCCTCCGTCTTTTTCGCTTCATCTATCTCTATCTTCGGCTCACACATCTTCTTCATTCTTCTTCGTCCCTTATTGGTAGTCCCAGAGGGTGGTAAGTATTTTGTTACAGTCCCATTCCGAGTCCCAGTCCCAGTCCGTCTCTGGTCTACTTACCGGAAAAAAGGACCATAAATACTAATATAGGCAAATTTATATACCAAATTTCAGGCAAATAGAATAGGACGTATGTAAATAGGTATGTGGGTATGATTAATTCATGTCTTTATTTCGGCTTCGCATGCACATTTATCAGTATTGGCAGGTCGATACGACTAAATCGAATATCACAATGGAAATTACTTTAAAGCTCTCAGCAACAGTTTTCATTTGATATCCATATTACACGCACATTCTAGGGGTATCAGTGTCCACATTTTGGCTTATATCTCGAGACCCTAGCCACCCAGCGGTATAAAAATTACTCTGTACTAAAGCACACATCAACAGCTTTAATTTGATATCCATAATGGCGGCCGCCGTGGTGTGATGGTAGCGTGCTTCGCCCATCCCACCGAAGATCCTGGGTTCACGCCCGGGCCAAGCAACATCAAAATTTTGGAAATAAGGTTTTTGACAAGCACTCCGAGTGTATTTCTGCCATGAAAAGCCCTCAGTGAAAACTCATCTGCCTTGCAGATGCCGTTCGGAGTCGGCATAAAACAAGAAGTCCCGTCCCGACAATTTGTAGGAAAAATTAAAAAGGAGCAAAACGCAAATTGTAAGAGAAACTCGGCCAAAAATCTCTTTGGAGATTATCGCGCCTTACATTTATTTATTTTTAATGTAAAAACACATCCTAGTGTGACCAGAGCACGTTTTGGCCTATATCTCGAGACCCTAGTCCCCAATGGGTATGAAAACTACACTGTCTAAAGCACTCATCAACGGCTTTCATTTGTTATTCATATTCTATAAACACATTATAGGGGTACCCGGGTTCGCCTATATCTCGAGACCCTAGTCACCGAGGGGTACGAAAAATACCCCGTATCAAAGTACTCATAAACATCTTCCAAATGATACCCATATTGTACAAAAAACATCCTAGGATTAGGCAGGTCCACGTTTTGATCTCAAGACCCTAGCCAGAACGGAATAAAAAGTATCCTATGTCCGTCTCCTGGTTATAAGCTACCTCTCCACCAATTTTCAGCCAAATCGGTTTATCCGTTCTTGAGTTATAAATAGTGTAACTAAAACCACTCTCTTTTATATATATAGATGTAATTATTTACGACATCACATTAGAAACTTCAAAAATAACAGTACTTCTCCACTATTTAATGGATGTTATTATACATGTAAACCTTCCTCTTCATTCACACTATATATTAAAAAAAGCGCTTCAGGGATGGGCAACGGTTATAAAAAGGGGGATATTTTTTAGTCGACGTATACACGAATTCTCTGCAAAACATGGCGTTTTTCCCATCCCTGCCCGCAGTCATGTAATCTTTCTCACTTTAAATCTTAACAAAAGAGACGAAAGATTGTTCAAATAATATGTAATATTATATAATAATATTATATAGAAATGCTGCTTTGATGGTGAAGCGTAAGTTAAATATGTCTGTACAACGGTGTATATAAAATAGGAATAAATATACAGAGTCCTACAAACGACAAACTAAATATCTATTGAAATATCATTTATTGCGTACAAAGATTTCAATTAGCCACAGCTCAAGCCCCTCTTCTAAAAAACAATTCATTCTACAAGTATTCAATTGACGAAGACAACAGATTTCTATTGCTCATTCATCGGTTACGTGCGCTCCGTAGGACAGTGTAACTTTTTTCACTTTTAAGATCCCAAAATTAATAACAGCCAAACCAATGGAGCAATTCATTTGAAAGTGTGGTTGCAGATACCGAAATCTGATTTCAGAATAAAAATGGGCGTGATCCGCCCACTTTGTCTTCTTGCCCTCATATAAGATGAAATTTCACATAATCTATTTTCTACTTTAAAAGCATTTTCCAGTGCCAAATATTTAAAAAAAATTATTTTCAAAGTCAAACACCACATAGGTACATATATTTGTAAAAACTGAGTCGAAATACATACTTATAAATAAAAAGTGATATTTTAACTTGAATAAAGTCAGTCGGAGTCAATATCGTCGACATGCTCTGGTTCATATAATAAGCCAATAACTTCACTCGTTAGCGCTCACCGCTTTGACCTGGGGGTTGTCCGCAACTGTTTATGAACGGGTCTGACGATATCAGCAATCTGTGCAGCAAACCCAAGTTCTTGACATTTTTGTGGTAAAAAGTTCACGATAGTTTCGTGCATCTTTGTTTCTGGACTCTTGAGCTTCTTTCGAAAGTTAACCAATAGGAAGAATAGCAGACACGATTATACTCTTTCCATGAAACAGAATTTTATGTACGCCCACTGGCATATTGTACCAAGCATATTCCGATAAATATAGTACCTTGTCTCTGTCACATAGTGGTCAAAAGCTTCAGAATTTATTTGAAACTCACATCCTATGTATGAAAGTATGGTATGAAACATTTTCAAAAGATTGATGTTTATGCCGGTTATGTCTGATGTTATTTCAGGATCTCCAAAAAATCTTCTCGCAGTGTTGTCATCATTTGTGTTGCCGGTTTTTTGCTTTGGCATATCAATCAAAAGACCAAATTCTTTCCTGAATCTATTTTGGATATGTTCTTTCTTCTTTTTCATATTTTCCTCATTTTCTTCGCCCCGCACACACCATGTCTTGATTTCGATTCGGTAAGCGATGTGTAGCATACATTCCATGCATCGTATCCAAGAATGTAAAGCGGAAATTCCGAAAGCAAGCATGCTTTTTTCAACATTTCGCTCTGACAGGGCTCGCATATTGTTCATATCTTTGGAGAAGCCCCACATATATAGCACTTTTGCGATGATGTATATGCCGACAGAGCGTTAGGTAGACATTTATGTGATGTATATATACATATGTATATTCCCGAAGCACTGAATTGCTTAGAAGTATCATCCATAATAGACGACCCTCAAGTAGGCGTGCATTCATAACATAAGTTGATGGGATAAGTGCACAACTCATTAACTATGGGAAAACTCATATGACAAACAATGAAGGCTATTCAGTGCACAAGTTTCCTTTTTCTGGGTTTTTACCATTTCAGGTATAATTGTCTTTTTTGGGATCTAGTATTGTAGACTTGAATTGAGGACATTCCATTGTTAGGTCACTGCACTTCATACGTGCGCGAGGGCATAGAGACATTAAGTTGGCGATTACAAAGAAAAGCGCAAAATTTCGCATTGGTTTGTTTTTAAACGGTTTTATTTAGCTTGAGTTGACAGGCCGCATGGCCGCATGCACGGCTGCACGGCCGTTTTGAACGAATCTTGTAATTGAAATTTGAGTAACTTTCCGATAATCTACAAGCATGAAACTTGGAAAAACTAAGAAAAAAATCGCCGCTAGGTGGCGCATGGATCGAGATATTCACAAAAATCGTATTTGTGGCCCGATTTGGCTCATATTTGGAACACTTAATACACGCAAGAACAGAAATCGACCTGTGAAAGAAAATCGCCGCTAGGTGGCGCATGGATCGATATATTCGCAAAAATCGTATTTGTGGACCGATTTGGCTCATATTTGGAACTCTTAATACATACAAGAATTGAAAACGGCCTATCAAAAAAAAGCGCCGCTAGGTGGCGGAAGGATCGAGATATTCACAAAAATCATATTTGTGGTCCGATTTTGCCCATATTTGGAACACATAATACATAGATACATGAATAGAAAGCGACCTATGATGCCCGATTTGGCTCATATTTGGAACAAATATTGCATACAGTCCAGTAGAAGTGACATCAAAATATTTTGGAGTTGGAGGAGGGACAAGCATACGTGGCGCAGAGTCGAGTAAGTCTTTGGAAGGATTATGTATTAAAACTAACTGAACCTTAATCAGTCACATTTTTAGAAATTTCACGCGCCCAACGCTTTTATTTAATTGTCTGATCAACGCCATAGATTGATAAGGAGTGTGATGACTAGTACCTAGGACCTACCTAATTATTTTCTAGCTTTTCGTATTATTATTACTTCATGTAAGTATTGTTTTCAATAAAACCGTTTAACTTAAAACATTTTTTAATTATTTTATTTTATCTGAAACTATATGAAATTCACTTTAATGTGTATGTATTCGTTCCATGGAACTGTGCGGAATCAGGCAAGTTTTATTCTATTGAAAACGAAAAATTTTCTAAGCTTACTAAACTTTTAGTGGCTGTCTAAAAAAAAAAATATAATTAAAAAAACCCCCACGTGGCTGAGACTTACCAATGCTGGTATGAACTACCTAAGTATGTTAAATAAAATAGTTTGTAGTCAAAACAGTTATCGAAAAATCCACCACGTGACCACGAAGTTGGTCAAAAATTTTGCACTGTGAAATGATTTTATACTTGTTTCAATTATTCAAGTTTCACAATGCTTATCATGGTGATCGTGGGTTTTTTACTTTGCTGTGTATACATTTTCTTAGCAGTTGGTTATTAATCTGTTGCATGTCAAAACATTTTTGAGATTGAAGAACATTGTTTTTTGGACTTTTGGCATCCTAAAAGTGAAAAAAGTTACACTGTGCGTAGGTGCAATATATACAAAATATGTGCATTGTTATATACATTCATCTACATATATGTATTTGTATAGATTCATTTTGCATCCAAGTGTTTCACTTGTCGTATGGCCATTTTGTTAGTTGTAGGATGCTTGAGAACGTTGTAGTGTTTGAAAGATAGGTAGATGCCAACATTGATGCTTTGTTGAGAATATCGACTGATTGTTTCGAAATATTGATGTTGATATTATTTCGCATGTTGTTGCTTCTTTGCATATTGTTGAGTGAATGCAAATTATTTACACAGTTGCAACAATTTATTTTATAGTGCGAAAATTGAAAGCAAAAATTCTAACACAACGCAGTAAATTGAAACAAAGATTCACGTATGCGAAGAAAGTGATTGTCTTTAAGTGAAAATGGTGCGAATTGAAAAGAGAATTCGACGGGTGAGGTTTTTCACAATGGGAAAAGCCAAACGATACGATTCTATGTTCCACAGGCTTTGAAGGCAGAAGCTGAAATTTCATCGCGCAATTCGCCTTTCGGAGAACGAGACTACGATTATAGCTGCAAGAATAGTATGAGCGCTTAAAAGCATGCAATATAAAATTATGTAATTGGTCAAACCTTTAAATATACTTTTAGGGGCATGATAAGATTTTTGACACTTTCAACGAACAAGTTAAGAATTGATGTCCCTCCCTTAAATATAGGTTAGGTTAGGTTGAACTGGCCGGTCAATAAAAACTTCATCTAGACTGAATGTGTCCACAGTGTTACCAGAATTTGTTTGACGAACAAACGAAAGAACTCCAATCAGGTGCCAGGACATATGTTATAGAATAACTCCGTCCTCTTGGCAAATACTAGCAGTTTTCTAGGACCCAGCTAATTGCTGCCTCAAAATATGGCCATTCTGCCGCCCCTAACAGCTGGAGCCTTGACTTGGCGAGTGCAGGACATGAACACAGAACGTGCTCAAATATAGTTATTGCATATATTGCAGAATGCTCCCGACTTAAGCGTAATACGTATTCTGACTAGAGCATGAATTCTCTTAAGGAGTTTTAAAGAAATTCCCTGTAGAAATCACTACCCCTATTGATAACCCAGCCGTAAAGGCGGCCGGGACCTCATAGTCAAGAGCAGAGATATCGCCTTCTTTGTGTCTCTCTCGGATTTTAAATAAGCGCTTATTGTCTATAGAGACTGTTGGAACAGTAAGATCTGATTGAAGTAATTTTCCTGTAAGATCCCTAGAATATTGAATTGGCTTAATCTGAAGTCGCGCTAGGGCAGGACCACACTAATATATTTGGAGAAGCATAATCATAACATCCAAAGCCCTTGTGTTATCAGCAGAAGTTTACGACATAGTATTTAAACTCCAGCGGCCGCTGTAATATCGTGGAAGCATGTTAGGCTACCACACCGAAGGTCCTGGCTTCAACGACCTTGTAAACAGACATCAAAAAACTTTAGACAAAACCGATTGCCCTTTTGCAGTGGTTTGGCATTTGCTTGCAATACGAATGGACGCACCGACTAAGGCAGACGACATTCTACAAAAGCAACAACAACCAAAGGAGTAAAATTCCTTCAGTTGACCTTCCCAACATATTGAGAGACGCTTACTTCCTCTGCTCGCGCCAGTTGATGTGCTAATGGGCATATGAGTTCACAGCTTTTTGCCTCCATGCTTAAATGATCCGATTTTTTTGCGTCTTACTATTTTTATACTCGGTTGAGTTGAGATTGGATAATGGTTGGTTGTACAGGTATAAAGGAATCGAGATAGATATAGACTTCCATATATCAAAATCATCAGGATCGAAAAAAAATTTGATTGAGCCATGTCCGTCCGTCCATCCGTTAACACGATAACTTGAGTAAATTTTGAGGTATCTTGATGAAATTTGGTATGTAGGTTCCTGGGCACGCATCTCAGATCTATTTAAAATGAACGATATCGGCCTACAACCACGCCCACTTTTTCGATATCGAAAATTTCGAAAAATCGAAAAAGTGCGATAATTCATTACCAAATACGGATTAAGCGATGAAACTTGGTAGGTGAGTTGAACTTATGACGCAGAATAGAAAACTAGTAAATTTTTAGACAATGAGCATGGCACCGCCCACTTTTAAAAGAAGGTAATTTAGAAGTTTTGCAAGCTGTAATTTGGCACTCGTTGAAGATATCATGATGAAATTTGGCAGAAACGTTACTTTTATTACTATATGTATGCGTAATAAAAATTAGCGAAATCAGAGAACCACCACGCCCACTTTTTAAAAAAAAATTTTTTTTAAGTCAAATTTTAACAAAAAATGTAATATCTTTACAGTATATAAGTAAATTATGTCAACATTCAACTCCAGTAATGACATGGTGCAACAAAATACAAAAATAAAAGAAAATTTCAAAATGGGCGTGGCTCCGCCCTTTTTCATTTAATTTGTCTAGGATACTTTTAATGCCATAAGTCGAACAAAAATATACCAATCCTTGTGAAATTTGGTAGAGGCTTAGAACTTGGAACGATAACTGTTTTTTGTGAAAAAGGACGAAATCGGTTGAAGCCACGCCCAGTTTTTATACACAGTTGACCGTCTGTCCTTCCGCTCGGCCGTTAACACGATAACTTGAGCAAAAATCGATATATCTTTACTAAACTCAGTCCACGTACTTATCTGAACTCACTTTGTATTGGTGTAAAAAATGGCCGAAATCCGACTATGACCACGCCCACTTTTTCGATATCGAAAACTACGAAAAATTAAAAAAATTTCATAATTATATACCAAATACGAAAAAAGGGATGAAACATGATAATTGTATTGGTCTATTGACGCAAAATATAACTTTAGAAGAAAACTTTGTAAAATAGGTGTGACACCTACCATATTAAGTAGAAGAAAATGAAAAAGTTTTGCAGGGCGAAATCAAAAGCCCTTGGAATCTTGGAGGGAATACTGTTCGTGGTATAACATATATAAATAAATTAGCGGTACCCGACAGATGATGTTCTGGATCACCCTGGTCCACATTATGGTCGATATCTCGAAAAGGCGTCCACCTATAGAACTAAGGCCCACTCCCTTTTAAAATACTTATTAACACCTTTCGTTTGATACCCATATTGTACAAACGCATTCTAGAGTCAACCCTGGTCCACCTTTATAACGATATTCCGAAAAGGCGTCCACCTATAGAACTAAGACCCACTCCCTTTTAAAATACTCATTAACACCTTTCATTTGATACCCATATCGTACAAACAAATTCTAGAGTCAGCCCTGGCCCACCTTTATAACGATATTCCGAAAAGGCGTCCACCTATAGAACTAAGACCCACTCCCTTTTAAAACCCTCATTAATACATTTAATTTGGTACCCATATCGTACAAACAAATTTAGAGTCACCCCTGGTCCACCTTTATGGCGATATCTCGAAAAGGCGTCCACCTATAGAACTAAGGCCCACTCCCTTTTAAAATACTTATTAACACCTTTCGTTTGATACCCATATTGTACAAACGCATTCTAGAGTCAACCCTGGTCCACCTTTATAACGATATTGAGAAAAGGCGTCCACCTATAGAACTAAGACCCACTCCCTTTTAAAATACTCATTAACACCTTTCATTTGATACCCATATCGTACAAACAAATTCTAGAGTCAGCCCTGGTCCACCTTTATGGCGATATCCCTAAATGGAGTCTATCTATAGAACTATGGCCCACTCCCTCTTAAAATACTCTTTAATACCTTCCATTTGATACACATGTCATACAAACATATTCCAGGGTTACCCTAGGTTCTTTTTACTACATGGTGGTTTTCCCTTATTTTGTCTCCACAGCTCTCAACTGAGTATGTAATGTTCGGTTACACCCGAACTTAGCCTTCCTTACTTGTTCAGATTCAATATTGCATTCTTACATTTTTGTAGCTCCGCGGTGGAACATATAATCGTGGTATCAGTGTCATCACATCTTTCCTCATTTGGCCAGAGAGAATAGTTTTATCACCGCAGTTTAAGAATTTCTGAGCGTTCCCTCACCAGGGATTTATAAGAGTTCTTGCAGCAATAGTGCCAGGTCCATAGACCCCTAGCCTCAAGCGCAGCATTTGAAGGTCCTCGTGTAAGTTTGGGAGCCGAGTGAGGAATCCATCAGCTAATCACTGCGAACCTTAGCTGATAATATTCCCTACATAGGGGCTTGAATATTTTCGCCGACACAGCATATGCCAAAATTTGCGGGCACGGTCATTTAAGGGTACGAATATTATAAATAAAAATAAAGTTTATCCACACGAAAATTTATAGTTTTTTCCTTGGGAGGGCTTTCTTGCGGATGTGTTTAAAACCTCGATCAGAACAAAAGGTAGCCTCGAAAGAGAGATTCCCTTGCATAAGCGCCTTTTTGTGGTCAGGCACTATAAACTTCAATTCAACCTTAATTGGAGTATTCCAACGTGACCCCAATGGTGCAGATAACGAGGAGAGATCTGTTCTTTTATAGTCGAGACAGATCTAAGATCTAAAAGGCCGGAATCATACGCATGGAGTCACACACAACAGCAGGGTAACATAAAGTTCTAACTATTCGATAGGATGGGAGGTTGAGCGGAGGATAACTTTGTTGCCATTTCATGATATGAAGAGAAGCGCGCGAGCAACGCTGAAGTCAGTAGGCGGTACCAATGGTGCCGCCAGAGCTGGAAAACTGTGAAATGGTGAAAGAATGGCTGATGTTAAATCCAAACGATGTAATGGATGGATGGTGAATGGGTTAATGTTTAGCCAAAACTACCGCTGGATCGGTGATGGTGAACATTTGCATGGTAGGTGGTGAAGGATGAACCGTTGAGTGGTAGATAATTGAAGGTGAATGATGGATGGACGGCCGTTGTTTGATGAAACAATGAGTGGTTATTAGAGCCCAATTTTACCAAAAGGTGTAGAAAATCATAGCTGGTAAACGAATAGCCAATGTTAATAGTAACCGGCTGATCGGTGAAACCCCAGATCACTCGCTTAGATGCCCCATACATATGAGGGATATGCAAATCGTAGGTTGTATCCACTCCAAATCCCCTCAAAAAATAATTAGGTATCAACTTCTCCCTAGAAGTTATCGAGAGTCAATGGCTTTTACCAGATAAGGGAGGTGATTTGATCACAGAAGAATTTTTGATACACACTAACCCTACAAAAAGATCGTATATTTGTACTTACATACGCATAATTCATTTCAGAAATTTACGCCATCGAGGTAGGAAAATGTGACGCGAATGAAATGCATTGTGTCTGTAGACTTCGTGTGTTTGCTGATCGCTTCAGCAGTGGTGTGCGTGTAGAGTAACTTTGTGATACTACCGAAGCAGTTTATGAATATATACTTGAAGTGCTACTGAAAAAATGTCTCTTTCCATATCAAGGTTCATAAAAAATTTAGAGCTTTTATGCGATCAAGAGATTTGATCTTCGAATCTTCTTGACAGCCCTCTCGAGTTATTTTAACATTCATCGTCGCCGTTAGCTTTAACAGAAACATCAATGCAGTAGTCAAATCAAACTCCCGGCAGAAAACGCTCAAGAGATTTTTACTTTAAATTCCAAGAAACCCTCTGTGCGGCTTAATTTTTTCAAAATATTTGTCAAATTGAAAACTTCATTGCGTTAAAAAAATGTTTACTCAATTTGACGAACTTTTACTAGTCCCCTCAAAACGCGTCATAATGTAAAAGAATATTGGCTTTTAAAGTCGGTGTTAAAAATGATGCTAAATTCTAAGGCGTTGGTATCTGTGTGTATTTGGATCTAGATACCGTGAAGTCGTTTGACTGATAATAGCAACATCTTCATAAGATCCAGAGTTTATTGCTTGTTGCCAGACATTTTAAGCGCGTCGTATGTGATAGCACAAAAACTCGAGGCAGGCAAAAGAGTGTACAATAATTGCAATGTAAGCATGTAAGTGTTGTTGTGTTTATACACATGCACTTAGAAGATTGTGCAATAGCAGTGTTTACAACCACTAAACAGGCGATACAAAAGGCTAATGGCCGCTGCGCTAAGATGGGTCTTAGTACAATGAGCTTTAGTTCACATTTCAACAACTTTTTAGTGCTGTTATAAAGTAAATTGTGTAGCTCATAAATGAGAATTTTAGTTAAATTTTGTTTTGTAATTTAGTAAGGATCTCCTCGTGTCTACAAAGCAAAACAAAACTAATAAATTTTAAGAAGCCTCAAAAACATTTATTCCGTTTTTTATGCTTTTTAGCATTCTTGACGGCTGTTGCCATTTAATGGGTTTGAGCGCAAGACAAGAAAAGCATGAGTACCAATTACTCGTGAAGTTCTATGTGTAATCTTGCTGGTGTATGTCTTGAAAAGTTATGTTTTTAAATAACTAGAGCGGGGTTGGGGTTAAACCACGACAGAGTTAACTTTACTAGAAACAATTGACTTCGGACTATTTGAGAATAGCTTCGTTAGCTTTTTACCGAATTCGACGAGTTAATGTTTTGTTACGGGCTTATTATCGTCGAGATATCGGTTTGTAATCGGCTTGTAATTGTCTAGTCCGTGCTCCGAGCTTTATAGGCTTTTATTTCATAACAAACCGATGAGGCGTCGATAACAAATCTATAACGTGGTGATAATAAATTCGTAAAGCTTCAATAGGAAATTAATAACTGTTCTACAAAAATCGATAGCTTTTCGATGACAAACAAATTTTCGATATAAAATCGATAACTCGTCCATACCAACCCATAAAACACCGAAAACTCGTCGATAACCAATTGGTATCTTTTCGGTAACAAATAATAATTTTTTTTATAACAAATCCATAAACTTCCGATAACAAATCGATAACGAATAAATAATTCTTCGATAACAAATATATGACTTTTCGATACCAAAAAGTTAATGTTTTGATAATAAATCGATAAATATCCGATAACAAATCTTTAGCTTCACGCTAAAAAATTTTAACAATTAAAAAAAGACTACCCATCGATCAAATTACGGACAGCTTGCTGATAACATTTGCAATCGATAGTTAATGTATACAACTTCGATAAATCATCGATAACACCCCGATAACAAAGGAAGTGCAAGCTGATACCTCGTCGAAATGAAATGGATTTCACGCACATAACCAATAAATCGTCGTAAACGGTTATTATCGATAACAAACCATAAATACTTCGATTACAAATCAATGTCCTAGTATAGGTCTGCAGAGAGCCGTAATTGCAATTGAAAGTACTGCGAGGGGCAGAGTTAGATCTAGTACCGTCTCTTTAAGCGATTCATCTGCACTAGCTCCGAACTAGCAAATTCGTTTCGAGCTAAAGTAATTCAATTTCAGCAAGTGTTTGGCCAAATCCCTATGCCGTATATCGTATCCCCCCCCCCCCCCCCGTGTGTCCTCTCCTGGAACTTCACCAGGTCATGATACTTCAACCGACAGCAGAACTGCAGAAAGCTCGTTAACAAAAAAGGCAGAACTCCGAGGTGGATCGATGGTCCAAAATTTTGGAAATTTGTAGGAGAGCACAAGAAATAAATGAGAACAGATGAGGGGAAAGAGAAGAAAGGAAAGTGAAACGGAGTTCCAAAGGGAAATCGAAACTGCAACTGAAACTAAAACTGAAATCTGACCCGGAAACAAAGCGGCAACCGAAACCAACGCTCGAACAGAAATCGCAACTAAATCCGCGAACGAAACTCCATCCGAATACAAAACCGAAACCGGAAGCGAAGTCAGAATGAAAACCGTCACAGAACCGTAACTGAAACCGAAAGCAAAACTGTTACCGAAATCGGAACCAGAATCGGACCCTAAACTCGAAACGGAAACCAGAAATGAGACTCGTTTAGAAAACGAAATCGAGACTAAAACCGTTCCGAAATCAAAATCAAAACCCGGAACTGAAATCGAAACAGAAACCGGAACCGAATCCGGAACCGGAACCGAAACTCGATCCGAATACGAAACAGGGAACAAAACCGGAATTGGAAGTGTAACCAAAATGAAAACCAGAGCTAAAAGCATTGCCTTAACCGGAACCGAAGTCAAAAATGAAAACTGTAGCGGAAACAGTAATGTAAATTCAACCCGAACCTTATATTGCCAAATATAAAAAGCGAACCCAGCAATGGTTAAGTAAAATAAACATATTCTTTTTTAAATTACTGTAAAAAAAATACCCCTATGTAAATCTGGGCCTGACGTATGCAATTTTAAGACTTGACTTAGGAGAAGCGGCCTGTAGAACGGCTGTTCGAAAGAAGATACGGCTTTTAATTTTTATGTATAAGTAAGAAAAGATAAAGATGAAAATTCAATTTGAAGTCAAATTAAAAAATTGTATCAATATGAAGTAAGGCTTCTCCCTATCAAACCTCCTAAAATCTTGTCTTATACAGGACAAATACACAAATACCATAAAGCAAATAGGAAAGATATACTAAAAATCAATGTGAGATATTTTCTAACTAACCCAAGGGGCATTCTAATCAGATAACCAAAGTGCAGTTAATTAAAAATATGTACAGATATAAGTAAGCGACCATAATTTAGCTGTGGTAGATTGAAAGACCTGAAATTACCTACATATTTTTACTACAACAATGAAACTTGCTTGAAACTTAAAACTTGCTGCCGCCGTGGTGTGGTGGTAGTTGGCTCCGCTTACCACACCGAAGATCCTGGATACAAGCCCCAATTCACGGGCAAAGCAACATCGAAAGTTTACAAAGTTTCTAAGCGGGGTCACCATTCGGCAGTGACTTGGCAAACACTTCGAGCGTATTTCTTCAAAAGCTTCTCAGTGAAAATTCATTTGCCTGACAGATGACGTTCGGTGTCGGTATAAAACATGTAGGCCCATCCC
This sequence comes from Eurosta solidaginis, assembly GCF_040869045.1. Lineage (NCBI taxonomy): Eukaryota > Metazoa > Arthropoda > Insecta > Diptera > Tephritidae > Eurosta > Eurosta solidaginis. The sequence continues at coordinate 199,577,141 of NC_090323.1, read as the reverse complement.
GCCAATTTGCAAGAAAAAGGAGCACGACGTAAATTGGAAGAGAAGCTCGGCCTAAAATCTCTTCAGAGGTTATCGTGCCTTGCATTTATATTTTATTTTTTTGTACAATGAAACTTGCTACATTTCCTTGGTCATTTTAATATCCCTCATATCTATGTATGTTTGTAAATAGCTATGCATCACAATTTATTTTATGAATGAAACCTTTAATTATGTTTATAACCGTTATTTACCAACACTTAACAGAAAGGTAAATAAAAAAGTGAAAAGTAATTGTTTCATTGCTGTTTTAACTTTTTCCCTCAACCAGCAACATGTCGACCTCTTCATATTCTTTTGTTTTATAATTTTTCCTTTTGTACTTACGTTTTCCATCAATTAACTTTAGCTTTTTTTCCGACGTGAGCTGCTCTGTAGTGGAAAGAATTGTTAATATTACGCATACGCCACGGTTGTTGTAATTTCCCTGCAAAAAATCGTGCCATTAATCCCTACAGATATTGGTCTCCGATTGATCTCTTTTGTCTAGATTTGGGCATAATTCATTCCCTTTAGTTCCTTTCGGGTACAGTTTGGATTAGTCAGTTTGAAATCTATGTAGCCCATTTTAAGAAATATTAAAAAAACGGCAACAGAGTGAGTAAAATAAAAAATATTATATTATATTATGTAATATGTGTTCCAAATAAGAGCCAAATCGGACCACAAATACAATTTTTTTGTATAATTGATGATTTAGCGACCTTTATATTCTAATATATGTTTTTTGCTGGCTCAAGGTCCAAATTAAAACACAAACGTTTCGTCTTTTTTGTCAATATATTTCGGTTACACTTCGGTAACCATCCTCAGGACACTATTAACAATATAAAAACATCACAATATAAAACAATGTACAATATAAAAAATTTTTGTAAACAAAAAATCACATACATGATAAATATCCGATCCGTCTAATGTGTCTACTGTTGTCGCTTGCTCTCTAACAAATGCCTGTACAAATGTGCGCTGTGGTCTATGTCCGTTTTATAATTCATTCGTATGTTTGTAGGTACGTTGATTATGTGAAGCATTTCCAATGTAAAACGTTTACCGTAGTGTTGTTCTTGTTCAAGTATAGTTGCTCTGTCAAAGTTCGGAGAATGCCAGTGCTTTTACAGTGGGACATAAGGGCTGTTTTATGAAAGTTTGTGTTGTGGGACTGTTTGTAGTCAGACTTGTGTTGTGACAGTCTGGTTTTTAACTTTCCTTTTGTTGTACCCACATATATGCTATTACATGGCTCATCTGTTTTACCGTTACATGGAATTTTGTAAACAACGTTACTTTTTTCGGGTGTTGGAATTCTCTGTTTAGTTCTATTAAATATATTCTTTAAAGTATTAATTGGTTTATGAGCTATTCTCACTTTTCCTTTATTATAACAATCAGATCTCGCTACACGTTCTGACAATTCAGGTACATATGTTAATGATTTGAATATTTTCGCTCTTTCTGAGTTATTTTGATGGGTTTTTGTTGCAGATCGCCTTAATAGAGAATTTATAACCGATTTCGGAAAATCATTGTCTTTTAGTAATGATCTTATTTCTGTTTTTATCTCTTTGTGGTATATTTCGTCAGATGTTTGTAGCATTCGATGTATACAGGCCCTTGCTGTATTCATTATCATCGTTTTGGGGTGCTTTGAATTGAAGCTGATGATTCGTCCAGATGCGGTTGGCTTTTGATACCACTTTAATTTTAATTGATTTTGTCTTCTAATGATTATTGAATCCAGATAAGCTAATTTTCCGTTTTCTTCTAGCTCTATCGTGAACTTTATATGCTTGTCAAACGAATTTAGTGCGCTCAGTGTGTCTTGTACTTCATTTTCGTTAACTATGGCAAATAAGTCGTCAACATATTTTGTCAGTAGTCTTGGGGGACGTCGTAATCCTGTTATCGTTTTTTCTAAGAGTTCCTCCATTATGATATCTGCAATCACTGGGGATGTTGGTGATCCCATTGGTAGTCCTTTTAGCTGCGTGTATACCACATCGTTAAATTTAAAATACCTATTTTCCTGAATACAAAATGTTACAATTTCCATAAATATTTGTTTTGGTATTTTGGTGTGTTCCTTTATCGTTGACCATTTATTTCGAATTACATCTAATGCCAGCTGTATTGGTATGCTGGGAAAAAGTGAAACCACATCAAAGGAGACAAGTTTTTCGTCGTCACAAATTAGCGTGTTATTAATCCGTTCTTTAAATTCCATTGTATTTTTAACACTATAGACTGACTTTGAAGTTACATTTTTCAATATGTCGACGATGTATTTGCATAAGCTGTAAGATGGCGATCCGACAGCTGAGCAAATTGGTCTGAGTGGTGTTCCTGTTTTGTGTATTTTTGGCAGACCGTAAATTCTCGGAGCAAGAGCCGTGGTTGTCGTGAGTCTACTTCTTTCTGTTTTTGAGATTAGTTCTAATTTAAAAAGTTTGTCTACTAAGCAATTGTTTCTGTTCTGTAATCTGGATGTCGGGTCCTGTCTTTGAATTCTGTACGTAGTAAGGTCATTTAGTATATCTCCCATTTTTTGGTTATATTCATCTAATTCCATCGCTACAGTTTTGTTGCCTTTGTCCGATGTAAGTATTCGTATGTTCGGATTTTCCTTCAGAAATTTTCGTGTTTGCTTCACTGTATCTATTATTGCACAGTCTAATGCGCTTTTCTTTCTTGTTGTTGTGTGGTTCTTTATTAACAACGAAAATTTGGTACGTGATTCCTCTTGCTCTTCTTTGTTCTCAAGCGTCTGTATTAAATCTTCTCCATCCGCGATGTATTGGAAGAGGGGGAATTTGTTGTTTTCTACTGGTAAAGCGACAACAAATTCCCCCTCTTCCAATACATCGCGGATGGAGAAGATTTAATACAGACGCTTGAGAACAAAGAAGAGCAAGAGGAATCACGTACCAAATTTTCGTTGTTAATAAAGAACCACACAACAACAAGAAAGAAAAGCGCATTAGACTGTGCAATAATAGATACAGTGAAGCAAACACGAAAATTTCTGAAGGAAAATCCGAACATACGAATACTTACATCGGACAAAGGCAACAAAACTGTAGCGATGGAATTAGATGAATATAACCAAAAAATGGGAGATATACTAAATGACCTTACTACGTACAGAATTCAAAGACAGGACCCGACATCCAGATTACAGAACAGAAACAATTGCTTAGTAGACAAACTTTTTAAATTAGAACTAATCTCAAAAACAGAAAGAAGTAGACTCACGACAACCACGGCTCTTGCTCCGAGAATTTACGGTCTGCCAAAAATACACAAAACAGGAACACCACTCAGACCAATTTGCTCAGCTGTCGGATCGCCATCTTACAGCTTATGCAAATACATCGTCGACATATTGAAAAATGTAACTTCAAAGTCAGTCTATAGTGTTAAAAATACAATGGAATTTAAAGAACGGATTAATAACACGCTAATTTGTGACGACGAAAAACTTGTCTCCTTTGATGTGGTTTCACTTTTTCCCAGCATACCAATACAGCTGGCATTAGATGTAATTCGAAATAAATGGTCAACGATAAAGGAACACACCAAAATACCAAAACAAATATTTATGGAAATTGTAACATTTTGTATTCAGGAAAATAGGTATTTTAAATTTAACGATGTGGTATACACGCAGCTAAAAGGACTACCAATGGGATCACCAACATCCCCAGTGATTGCAGATATCATAATGGAGGAACTCTTAGAAAAAACGATAACAGGATTACGACGTCCCCCAAGACTACTGACAAAATATGTTGACGACTTATTTGCCATAGTTAACGAAAATGAAGTACAAGACACACTGAGCGCACTAAATTCGTTTGACAAGCATATAAAGTTCACGATAGAGCTAGAAGAAAACGGAAAATTAGCTTATCTGGATTCAATAATCATTAGAAGACAAAATCAATTAAAATTAAAGTGGTATCAAAAGCCAACCGCATCTGGACGAATCATCAGCTTCAATTCAAAGCACCCCAAAACGATGATAATGAATACAGCAAGGGCCTGTATACATCGAATGCTACAAACATCTGACGAAATATACCACAAAGAGATAAAAACAGAAATAAGATCATTACTAAAAGACAATGATTTTCCGAAGTCGGTTATAAATTCTCTATTAAGGCGATCTGCAACAAAAACCCATCAAAATAACTCAGAAAGAGCGAAAATATTCAAATCATTAACATATGTACCTGAATTGTCAGAACGTGTAGCGAGATCTGATTGTTATAATAAAGGAAAAGTGAGAATAGCTCATAAACCAATTAATACTTTAAAGAATATATTTAATAGAACTAAACAGAGAATTCCAACACCCGAAAAAAGTAACGTTGTTTACAAAATTCCATGTAACGGTAAAACAGATGAGCCATGTAATAGCATATATGTGGGTACAACAAAAGGAAAGTTAAAAACCAGACTGTCACAACACAAGTCTGACTACAAACAGTCCCACAACACAAACTTTCATAAAACAGCCCTTATGTCCCACTGTAAAAGCACCGGGCATTCTCCTAACTTTGACAGAGCAACTATACTTGAACAAGAACAACACTACGGTAAACGTTTTACATTGGAAATGCTTCACATAATCAACGTACCTACAAACATACGAATGAATTATAAAACGGACATAGACCACAGCGCACATTTGTACAGGCATTTGTTAGAGAGCAAGCGACAACAGTAGACACATTAGACGGATCGGATATTTATCATGTATGTGATTTTTTGTTTACAAAAATTTTTTATATTGTACATTGTTTTATATTGTGATGTTTTTATATTGTTAATAGTGTCCTGAGGATGGTTACCGAAGTGTAACCGAAATATATTGACAAAAAAGACGAAACGTTTGTGTTTTAATTTGGACCTTGAGCCAGCAAAAAACATATATTACAATTTTTTTGAATATCTCAAACCTTGCGCCACTTATCGGAGTTTTTTTTCTTATTATTGCATTGTCATCGGGTGCTGAACTACATTCCAAGTTTGAAGCTTGTAACTTATCGGCAAGTTGCATAAATTTTAATTACGAAATTGATGCCGTCCGGCCTATCAAGTCAAGCTAAATAAAACCGTTTAAAAATGCGGCGCCCTATACCGAACCTAAATTACTAGGACTTAAAAGACTACGCCGGAGTTAGGGTTAAGAATATTTTTTTTCCTTTTTGAAAAGTGGGCGAACAACTTACATCAAATAGATTTGGTAGCTCGACAAACCCTGCGATTGTGTTTCAGCCATGAAAAATGCGACTGGCCCTATTTGAGTCCATATTGAACCGAAAAGGGACTAGGCTTCATATGTTCCCATATGGGTACAAAAGGGGATTGGTCCTATCGATCCCTTTTGGGTAAAAATGGGTACAATTGGTCTCTTTATAGGGCATGTTCAAATAAAAGGGAACAGTTTCAACTCATACAAAGAGATCAAAACTGGCATTGGTCGCATACTCCTTTGCGGCTAATCCCGTACTCAACCTAGACTAATCGCAATTTTTGCAGGGTTGTTTTTCTTTTGAATGCACGTATTTGTTTGATGCATATTTACCTGTTATATACAAACATACATGCATATGATTGTTAATATATTTGGTTGAAATTCGATGTTCATATCACGCTATATACATGTACAGGATATATATAAGAATGATATTTTGCTGCAAATGTGTGAATATGTATGCATGAACGTAGCTCAAGTTCCTTTGTGACTTAGGACTAGTAATTAAGAAATGCTCATAAAAAGGTAACAATTACTTTGTTTGACCTTTGGTTTTTATTAGCATGGAATGGTTTTGTACAACGGTTTTGTGCCCTTTCAGCGATACTGCTCGAGTTACTTCTGTAACGGTTCTCTGCGTTTTCCCTTTTTTCAAAGGCTTGCTTTCATCAGGGCCCAATATCACTCAATTCGCTGCAACTCAGACACGTTGGAAGGATTCAACTTTTTCTTAACACAATGTACATTATTATCTTCGAACCACTTTGGGGTATCACGACCTTCATTTTCTTGGAGCCAAGTCCGGCAAAAATAAAGTTGGACTATTATGTTGACGTAGAAAGTGCAGAAGGCGTTTTTGAGGAGACACTTTTCCGTAAATTTCTGCATTGAAGGTTCCCATCGTAAAGAGCGGCATTCACCCGCATTCACAAATAGCCTGCCAAACCAGAACCTTTCTGTCAAACTTTTCAATATTGATAGCTCTTTCGGAACTAGCTATCTTCTGCACGCAGTAACCAGGAAGGCTACCTGGCACGTATGCAAGTTCATTTTCCAACCCGTTTCGTCCTCTATAATCACAAAAAAAATTATGTTTGCCAATTAGGTCTCATAAAGCTGACCTATGAGGAAAATGCGTTTTGACGTCGGTTTTTCATCTCGTTTTTGAACTATTTTCTTTTAGTACGTTTTAATACCATTTCTGTGCTCGACTCGTGTGACTTGCACATGTCTGGTTTTGGCAATTTTGGTTACATTTCTAATTAACATGGGTCGGGTTTTCCTTATTAGGGATAAAATATTATTCTCCAACTGGACGTCTGCTGAATTTAAGCTCCTTCTCTAAAGCTGTTTACGTAACTCCTCGTTCGTATTTATTTTCCTCATTGTTGAAGGATTTACTTCAGAAGCGAATATGTTTTTAAAAATGTCATGAAATCTTTGTGTGTGATAACAAAAAAACTTATAGGGTATTCTAAATTTGCAGAACTTTCTGTACCAGTCCTTAAGCTATGCGATATATTGCTTGGAAGAACTGGGGCCAAGTTTAAGTTTAAAAAATCTACCGGAAAGATGACTCAGTCACAGCCTATTATATAATAGAAGTGCTTAATATCCGAAAGAAATATGTTTTAATTGTAAACGGCCGCCGTGAGGTAGTGGCAGCGTCCTACGCCTACCACCCTGCATGTCCTGAGTTCAAGTACCAGGCAAAGCAACATCAAAAACTTAGGAAGCAATTTTTTTAGTTAGAAAAAGTTTTGCACCCCACGGTAGAGGTTTGCCATGGAAAGGGGCAAGTGCAAGCGGAATAGCATCTTGTGTGAGCCCTAGAGAGAGTCGCACTATTCCCGAACCAGCGCAGAACTATCTCATTAAGACATGGTACTAGCTCTAATTCTCTTCCCTCACACCGCTTTCATCTAACACTTTTGACGTTTTAATATGCCACGAAATGGCAAGTGTCTCCCTTTGCAGACCTTTTGAATGCATGCTTAACTGGTTCAGCGACAGGGGGTTATGAAATAGTCGCTGCCTTTGTGTATTTAATTCCAATTCATATAGCTCAGAGTTAAATACTTAAATACCACAATCTGCATCCAATTTGATCCTTACACCATCCTATTTTGGCTGCAAGGTGGGAGTCCAAAATATAGTTGTAGGCGTAATGTGTGGAAGGAAGAGATAGAAAATAAAATATGAGGAACCGAAAAAGGAACCGTAGCCGAAAGTCAAGCGGGGTTTTATGGATATGTTATCGAATTGTTTACGGTTCGTTATCCACAACCTTCGTTATGAATGTATTATCAATTTGTTATCGAGGTCATGCAAATGTGATATCTAGAAAGAGTGTTATCTATGATTTATCGTTTTGTTATCGAAAAGTTATCGACTTGCTATCGAAAAAAGTCAATTAGCTATTCCAGTGTTAACCAGTTGCTATCGACGGGTTATCGGCGTGTTATTTTGTTGTTATCGATCATTATCAATTTTTATATCGAAAATGTATCTATTTGTTATCCTTAATTTATCAATTTGCTATTGAAGTGGCTTTGATTTGTTATTTGAGTATAACCGATTGATTTGTTTTCGACGAGCTATTAGTTTGTGGTCGGCATAGCTATCGGTTTATTATCGAAGTGTTCTTGGTGTGTTCTTGGTAAGCTATTCCATTGTTATCGATAACAGCGTTTTATCGGCGCCTCATGGGTTTTTAATACACACAAAATTTTTATATTTTTTCTGAAAAGATTCTACCCAAATCTAGTAGGTATTCTATAAGATCTCGCTGGAAGAGTATAAGAACGCTGACGAGGAACACTGTTGATAGCAGTCCCCTTCAGAGAAGTCATTTTTGAGCTGGTTTTAAGTGTAGTGTGTTATCTCCATCTCATAGGAAAAAAGTTTGAGTTTCTTTGTAATTATAGTATCATCTAACGATACCACAAGAGACCACAGTCCAGCGAGCTGGCTTATGCGTAAAGAAAACTGCCCAGTGGTTACCGTTTGTGAAGCAGTGCAAATACCGCAGTGAAGGCATTACACAGCGGTTAAGGGTCTGTTTCGTAAATAATTTATGTAGATTAATTTAAAACAATTTTACAACCTGGATAAATGTAATGGAATGAAAGTAGCACATAATTTTATAAACAGCAAAATGTCATTACTGGCACGAAAAAAAAAACATCAAATCACAATGAACAATTTCGCTGGCTCCCTTCATTTCAACAACAAAAAATTCTACATAATATTTTGCTTTTCTCTGCTAGGCGTTTCGAGTCTTTATCCTCTTCATCAGGGAATCTCATAATTTTATTTTTAAAGATATTTATTAAAAACAAATATAGGTATAATATGGCCACCATTTTTAAAAATCTACATACCGACTACTGAGTGAAATGTCACCCTATCTCGGCTGCTTTTTCAAAAACGCCTCACCTAAGAAAACGTTTGAAAACCTCTGACTATTTCAAAATATTTTCGAAAATCGCACTTTCTCAGAAATTGTCTCAAAAATGCCCTATCGGAGCATAAATTCAATATATTAAAAAAAACAAAAACGTTGCTAAAAAAGGCTGTTTTTGAATAGCAGCCGCAATAAGGCGATACACTCAACCGACAATATATGACATATAAGTCCTCTAATTACGTTACCATTTCACACCAGTATCCCCATTTGAAATTAAGTTTTCGTTGAAATTTTATGTGCCAATGCAAAGCTATGTAAATTAGGTAAATAAGCGCATGCATTTCTTATAATAACCAGCTAACATTTTGGAAACGACATTCGTTTGATTATCTAATTGCGAGGGATCCCTATAAGATACGTTCATGTTGCAATCTTGATGTGAATTGCGAGTGGTGCTTCGAAAGTTCTAAAGGAAAGTCCCACGTACTACGCATGTTAAAGCTGTAAGTATGCATCGAGGTTTCAACATGATAAATACGAACTTAATAGCCTGTGCAGCTGTGAAAGAAGGAAGTACGGCGGTTGAGCGCTACTCAGAAGTGATTTGAGCGTAACAGAAGTTTTAAAATTAAAAAAATTTAAATACTTCTATTTCAATTTCAGTCGCGCTCCTTTTAATTTTCCCTATAAAGTGTAGAGATGGGACCTACTCCGAACGGCAGCTACAAGCCAGATGAGTTTTCACTGAGAAACTTTGCATGGCAGAAATAGACACGAAGTGTTTGCCATTAACTGCCAAGGAGTAACACCACTAACAAAAACTTTTTTCAAATTGGTTCTGCTTTGTCGGGACTTGAGCATAGGACCTTCGGTGTAGCAGGCGGAGCACGCTACCACCATACTATGACGGCCAAATAATATTGGCTGGGAAGTGAAATGTAAAACTGCAACATGCAAATCCAGGACAACAACAACAACATTATTCTATGTTAACACGCGATGTGATACACCACATAAAGAAAAAACTTTGCGAGCAAACTCGCTAGCAAACTATTATTTGACTTCGCTCACCTGTACCATATGGTGGTGGGATAGCGTGCAAAGGTCCTAGTGAGTTTGTTGCAACCAAGTGAATGCTTGCATATTGATATGTAAATATGTACTGAATGAAGGTTTAGACAACAAAAACAAGCATAAAACAAAAGCAAACAAAAAACAACAATTTATAATCTCCATTAAAATGGCGCAATCTGTAACAATTTTTTTTTTTTTATTTAATTTACACTAGTTTACATCGCATTTATTTTCCTTCCTTCCTTATGTACCTGCGCCAAGTAATCACCGTTACATAGTAATGGTGTTTGTTAAAAATAATCAATACTTAAAGGATTATTAGTGATGTGTAAATAAAGGAGTTGTTTGAGGCGAAAGCGTAAGGTTTTTGTTTGTAACTAATACGACAGGACATTCTAATGTTGGATACTTTTTCACTTATATATATACACTCACAAGTCCAGGTAGAAGTAAATAGGTGCCACACATACATATACAAGTGAAAATAAATAGAAAATGAATACCAGTTGGCACCTTTACAAAATTACAAATTTAGCAACAACTAATCTATGATGAGTAAAAAATGACATCAAACTAGTAATTGTGGCTTAAGAAAGATTGGTTCGATATTTCTATAGAAAATTCAATTGAGTAGTATCTACCCCACATTCTATGCCCAAAAAATATATTTATAAACCAATAATAGCACTGTTTTACAGCATTTTTGTAACAAAGTAAGCATGGTAATTTTCTGAAAGGTCACATATCGCATAGATAAAATTTTGTTAACAAACTTATACTAAAGCCGGTCCAGTTTAGCGTTAATTTTCGTTTAATCCTTTGCTTTTCAAAGTAAGAATGTCAGCAACATTTTGTACTAAGCCTTGAAAATGCCGAAACTGCTCCTCCAAATACTTTTCACATTATGAAGTGTTAGTATGCAATTTACAGGGAGTAATATTTTCAGGGACTTCAAAAATTTAACTCTTGCAGATTTTTTTTAAAACTTAGCCCTTGCCCCCGCATAATCTTTAGGTGCAAATAAAAAATAAATCTGACGTATGATAAATGGCTATATTGAAAAGTTATCGATTAGTTATCAAAAGGTTGTTGATATATTATCGAAGGTTAGCGCTTTGTTATCGGAGTATGTTGTTGTTGTTGTATTAACGACAAGGACACTCCCGGAAGGCTTAGGGAAGTGTTATCGATGTTGATGGTTATAGATCCCGGACGTTGCGGTAAACTACTAGCCCGAGAATTTCGCGAACAATTATAATGACCACATTAAGCCTTCTGGGCTATCTGCGTCACCCCCTGGTTCCATGAAAAAATATTGATTAGTTATCAAAAGGCCATCAATATGTTTTCGAAAGGTTTTCAGTTTGTTATCGGAGTAAGACCATATTTTTATCGACATGTTTTCAAAAACATATTATCAAACAGTTATCGATTATACATATATCGAAAAGTTAGCGATTTGTTATAGGAGTATGTTGGTGTTGTTGTATTTACGACAAAGACACTCCGCGAAGGCTTAGGAGATTGTTTTCATGTTGATAGTCCTTTGCCGGTTATAAATCCCGTACTTTCCGGTAAGGTACTAGCCCGACCATCTCGAGAACGATTAATATGACCACATTAAATCTTCTATGCCATCGGTTATCGGTTTGGCAAAAGAGTATTGCTCATTTGTCATCATGAAACATATCTTAATATATAAAATATTTCTTCTGTACGTGTGTTTGCGACTGAACTCCTTCTAAACGACAGGACCGCTTTTGATGAAGCTTGGTGTTGTGTGTGTTCAAGGGGATTTGAGGATGCTTTAGATTTATAATTGGGTTCAGTTTCTTTCCGGGAAGTGAATCAAGGGCCGACCCGTTCAAAAAAAAACATTGTGGCGAGATTTTCTTGAAATTTGGGATAGGCGTACCTCCTTGACTTATCATTGGATAAACTTTTCTGTCCAAAACGGACCAAGGACCGATCTTTCAAAAAAATCTAATCTATGGCGCATTTTACTTAAAATTCAGCACGGGTATACCTCTTTATCGAGCTCGATATTTGAGAGACTTTTCTTCTCGGGAAGTGAACCAGTAGCCGACTTATTTGCAATAATTACATTTATGATGCGATTTGCTTTAAGTTTATTATAAAAGCAGACTTTCGGATAAGTTAATCTAATGAATAGAAGGGAATGCAAAGATTGTTGGCAACTTTATAACTCAAGATTGGATGAAACAATTTGTAAGTGGATTTTAGTTCCATGTGATATATACTAAAATGTTGGCCAAGGTAATTTCAGAATGCGTTTTCAAAATATGGGTATACAATCGAATGTTTTAATGGTTTTAACAAGGGGTGGTAGCGAAGAACAGGAGCGAGAGGGAAAGGGAAAGTTATACAAAAAGCCATAGGCTGAAAATAAGGAAAAAGAATATAGGAGGTAGGAATGGCAATTGAAGACGGAGAGAAAGTGAAGAGTGAAAGAATAACAATATTTAGAACTTAGAACATTTGGAACATTTATTTATTAAATATTTTCCTAGCACAACAATTTGGTAAATTATTTTACAGCGCTAGTCAGGAATTGTAAATAGTTAAATTTAAAATGAATTAATATGACAATAGAATTAAAAACAAGTAATAAACAATACAACAATAATATTAGTAGAGATAAAAACAAACATGATTATTAAACAATAGGGGAAAAGAAAAAAGGAAACAAAATGAGGAGATTATACAATTTCATTAGCAAGAACACAAAAATAGTTTCGGCTTACAAATCATTGTAAAACGTGGTTAGCTCATTTCTGAAGTGCCGAGCATTTCCTATTTGTTCTTCTTTGGGAAAAGCGTTCCAAAGGCGTATGGAAGTAACGAAGAACTGTCGTCCAGAGGTTAGAAACCGGTATCTTATGTGCGTGAGAAGAAGCACTGCTCTCGATGAATTGAGAAACGTAAGCCTCCGATATAAATAATCAGGTTCCTTTGTATATATAATTTTGTGAAGGATAGTCAGTGTTTTAAATTTTAAAAGATTGTGAAAAGAAATATTTAGCAACCTTTCGGCGTGATGTGAAACGTGGTCAAGTCTTTTCAACCCAAATACATATCTAGCAATGTTATTGTAAGCAACATTAAGTTTATTCATGCACACATAGTCACAATTTGAGTAAATCTCACATCCAAAAAGGAGTGTAGGTATTAGGTACGCTTTCGCTAAAAGTGGTCTAATATGTAGGGGAGTGAAGAGTATTGAGTTAGCCAAAGTGTACTAAGCATTCCATACACTTTTCCTACCGTGATAAAAATGTGGTCTTTCCATGTTAAGGTCTTATTGAAAACAACTCCTAGGTTTTTTGCAGCGTCAACGTATTCGATGACAGAATTGTCAATAACTATGTTGTCCAAAGCATGAGTAGAGAACGACTTTCTATACATAACGATGCATTTCGACTTTTTGGGGTTAAGAGAGGGTAATGAAATTGAGAGTAAGAAACGGAATTAAAAATGGAGTAGTGCGAGGGTGAAGATATGAAGGAGAGACAGAGATCAAAATTGAAAAGGATTAGGAAGAAGTAAGAGGATAATAAATCTTTTTTTTTTTTTTGCAGAAGCTAAATATGGCAAGTGCCTCTGTTAACTAAAAAAGTAGATACATCACAGAAAACAATATTATCGGGCAGGAATCAATTATCGATATATTTCTTATAACTAATGATGAATGCAATTTTAAAATCGTAACCATCTTAGTGTATTATAGCTTCGCAGTGGTTGAGCATCATGTTTTCAGATTTCTAGTCCTATCAGTACTACCCCTAGGCTATGACTATATCTATATGTATGTACCTTAGTTCAGTTTTCCTTCTTTGGGTTTCAATTCGAGCAGAATACATTCTATTTAAATAACCAAAGTACAACATACATAGCTATCACATCAGCCAGTACGTTTAAATCTTGTCAGTTCTTCTTTAATAACAAAACAAGTAAAGAAGGATAATTTCAGATGTAACCGAACATTACATACTCAGCTGAGAGCTTTGGAGACAAAATAAGGGAAAATTACCATGTCGGAAAATGAACCTAGGGTAACCCTTGAATGTGTTTGTATGACAGCGGTATCAAATGGAAGGTATTAAAGAGTATTTTAAAAGGGAGAGGGCCATAGTTCTATAGGTGGACGCCATTTCGGTATATCGCCATTAAGTTGGACCAGGGGTGACTCTAACATTTGTTTGTACGATATGGGTAACAAAAAAAAAGCTATTAATGAGTATTTTAAAGGGGAGTGGCCCTTAGTTCTATAGGTGGACGCCTTTTCGAGATATCGTCATAAAGGTGGACCAGCGGTGACTCAAGAATGTGTTTGTACGATATGGGTATCAAATTAAAGGTATTAATGGGGATTCTAAAAGGGAGTGGCCCTTAGTCCTATATGTGAAGGCGAACAGTATTCCTGCCAAGATTCCAAGGGCTTTTGATTTCGCCCTGCAGATCTTTTTCATTTTCTTCTACTTAGTATGGTAGGTGTCACACGCATTTTACAAAGTTTTTTCTAAAGTTATATTTTGCGTCAATAAACCAATCCAATTACCATGTTTCCTCCTTTTTTCATATTTGGTATAGAATTATGGAATTTTTTTAATTTTTCGTAATTTTCGATATCGAAAAAGTGGGCGTGGTCATAGTCGGAGATAGTGAGTTCAGATAAGTACGTGAACTAAGTTTAGTAAAGATATGTCGATTTTTGCTCAAGTTATCGTGTTAACGGCCGAGCGGAAGGACAGACGATCGACTGTGTATAAAAACATGGCGTGGCTTCAACCGATTTTGCCCATTTTCACAGAAAACAGTTATCGTCATAGAGTCTATGTCCCTGCCGAATTTCACAAGGATTGGTAAATTTTTGTTCGACTTATGGCATTAAAAGTATTCTAGACAAATTAAATGAAAAAGGGCGGAGCCACGCTCGTTTTTAGATTTTTTTTATTTTTGTTTTTTGTTGCACCATATCATTACTGGGGTTGAATGTTGACATTATTTACTTATATACTGTAAAGATATTCAATTTTTTGTTAAAATTTCTATTCTGCGTCATAAGTTCAACCCACCTGCCAAGTTTCATCGCTCTATCCGTCTTTGGTAATGAATTATCGCTCTTTTTCGGTTTTTCCAAATATTCGATATCGAAAAAATGGGCGTGGTCAGATTTCGTTCATTTTTAATAGCGATCTGATATGAGTGCCCAAAAATCTACGTACCAAATTTCATCAAGATACCTCGAAATTTACTCAAGTTATCGTGTTAACGGACAGATGGACGCACGGACGGACATGGCTAAATGAATTTCTTTTTTCACCCAGATCATTTTGATATATAGAAGTCTATATCTATCTCGATTAGTTTATGCCGTTACGGATTACCGTTATGCGAACAAAATTAATATACTCTGTGAGCTTTGTTCAGCTGAGTATAAAAATATGATAATTTAAGTAATAAAAAAGGAAATAATCATAAAATCCTCTTAAAACTCAACACAATTTTCGCTTCCAAACACTCTTTGTACTTATCACCCCACCCTCGTAAATGATTTATGCGCGAGCATAAATTTGCATATTTGTACAGCTCACATTTGATTATAAAGTTAGTTCATTCACCTGTGATCCTGGCTATTTGCCACATAACCACAAAACCACATACCACAAACCACATGCCGCCGATAGCAAATATGATATGTTTGATATGTAAATACAACATACAATATTTACTTCTATTTGTGCTGCAATGTCGTTGATTTGGTTTTATTTGAAATGTGAAAAAGAACAATTTGAAATTTAACACACAACATCAATCAATCTTTTTAGGGATTTAGATTTGCATGCGCAAATTATCATACATTATATTTAGGTATGTACATATGATATCGGTAAAGTTAGATGTAGAAAATAAAAATGGTTCATTTGTGAAAGATGGAATAAAATATGTACTACATAAAATTATTCGGCGAAATTATTTAGGCAAAATACTGCAAATTTAAACGACCAAATGAAAAAAAGGAAAAAAGTATGGAAGACGAATTTGAGGCTTTACTAAATGTGTCGTCTCTCATTCGGAGTTGGAATTATTGCGCCGTAAAGAACGCTTTTACACAGGGATCAAAGCATTATGCTTGGATTTCATTAGGTCAAAAGGACTGACTGATTAAAAAACAAAAAGGGCAGGCCAGTACAACCAGCAAAGCGGACGATGTTATCATATTATTGACCGTAACCGCAACCCTTAAGGACGAATCTAATCGTGTAGCCTTATCGCTACAACAACAACAACAACGACACTAATCGAAAACTTCTACATTTCCATCATCTCTTGATACTTATCACCACCGTCATCACCGTCAACATTCCAGTGCGGCAGTGCGCTGCCACAATGTTCAATTATTATTAATATTAACATCATCAGCTCCCTTTTCATTGTATTCATCATAGGTATATCTAATTCTCCTTCCCCTCTTCTATTCCCCTCTATATTTTCTCTTCTCTTTACCTTATCGCCCTTTTCCTTTACCTTTTCTTTCCCTTCCATTTTCCCCTTTTACGTCACCCCCTACTTTCTTTATTCCTTATCCTCCTAACTCTCCAATTTTAATGTTCCTGGTACCTTTGAAAAACCTGGTATTTTTTCCGATCCGGGTACTGTTCTGGCATCGTATACTTTATCGAACCGGGTACCTTTTCCGTCTCGGACACTTTTTGAAAACCGGGTACTTTTTCATAAACACGTCTTTTTTAAAACCTGGTACTATTTTAAAACATGCTGCGTCTTCGATTCCGGGTACTTTTTTGAACCGGACACTTTTTCGGATTCGAGTACCTTTTTAAGCACGTTTTTTCGGTTCTTTGTACTTTTTCAAATCCGGGTACGTATTTAGAACCAGGTACTTTTTAAAAATCAAGTACGGTTTCAGAACCGCGTACTATTTTTAAACCGGATCCTTTTTCGGATCAGGATACTTTTTAAGAAGCGGATACATTTTTGGATTTGAATACTTCTTTTACTTAAAAGGATGTACTTTTTCGGATGTGGGTACTAGAAAAAGAACCTTTTATATTTTTCCTTTGACTGGGTATTTATAATCCATATAAGACAGTGGTCTTTCAAAAGTACACCAGTTTAAATTAATTACCATAAAAAGGTATGCGAAAGAATGTTTCGCAGCGTTGTATAAAATAAATACGAAAATGATGAAGTATTTTACATTTTTTTTATCAATGGACCAGAGAGCAGCGTGAGTAGTTTTTTTTTTCAGTGCTTTCTGAAATAATATTTCAAAATTTAGCGTCACATATTTAAACTTTGTAGCTAACTGGAATTTAACTAAAGATCTATTAGCCAAACAATTTTCTCTTACATTGGCGATGTGTACTTTTTCTAAAAAACCTATGCATGTATCCAAGGCCGTAGAGAGAAAATCCGAGCCAGAGACTAAACAATTTACGAGCCCCCTATAAAATCCACTAATACATTTGATTAATTTGAATTAGACTAAGAGCTGGCAATAAAATTATCACATAATATTTACTATTTATACTATTTTATTTTAACGTAGAAATAAAATTCGCTTTTAACAGCCACATATTGTTTCCAATAAACTTTTCTAGTTATTTGGTAACATTTTAATACATTTCTGATAAATTTAATGATGATTACAAATTTTAATTATTCAATTGCGTGCCCGTCTAACCGAATGTTCTTTTTAGCTCGCCACTGCTTTGTGGTGTACGAACCCCTTCGATATCCTGTAACGACGTTTGTTTACACCTAGAAAACCTAAAAACTTCTTATGCTAGTGGTCCCGACAGCATTCCTTCTGTTGTTCTAAAAAGTTGCGCGGAATATTTGTATCGGCCCATAACGAATATTTTTAATGCTTTTCTAAAGCAAGGTGTATTTCCCTGTTTCTGGAAAGAGTCTTTTATTATACCACTGTACAAAAGTGGCAGTAAATCATGTGTTGCAAACTATAGAGGCATTGCAAAACTTAGCGAGTTACCTAAAATTTTCGAATCCATTATAACTAAACAACTAGCTCATTCAGTTTCTGCTATCATTAACCCAACTCAGCATGGCTTCTGCAAAGGCAAGTCAACTGAGACGAACCTGTTGGAATTTACTACTCATTTCTCCAGAAACTTTAGAAATAACCTACATACCGATGTAATTTACACAGATTTCAGCAAAGCTTTTGATAAGGTTTCCCAAACTATTCTCACCTATAAGCTTAATGGTTTTGGGGTTTCCACCTCAACTTCTGAGTTGGATTTCCTTTTACTTAAAAGGAAGGAAACAAAAGGTGTTATTTAAAAACAGCGAATCTCAATTCATTAGGGTTGCTTCTGGCGTATCGCAAGGTAGTCACCTTGTTCCTTTGCTATTTTTATACTCAGTTGGGCAGAGCTCACAGAGTATATTAACTTTGATTGCATAACGGTTGGTTGTACAGGTATAAAGGAATCGAGATAGATATAGACTTCTATATATCAAAATCATCAGTATCGAAAAAAAATTCGATTGAGCCATGTCCGTCCGTCCGTCCGCCCGTTACCACGATAACTTGAGTAAATTTAGAGGTATCTTGATGAAATTTGGTATGTAGGTTCCTGGGCACTCATCTCAGATCGCTATTTAAAATGAACGATATCGGACAATAACCACGCCCACTTTTTCGATATCGAAAATTTCGAAAAATCGAAAAAGTGCGATAATTCATTACCAAATGCGCATTAAGCGATGAAACTTGGTAGGTGAGTTGAGCTTATGACGCAGATTAGAACACTAGTAAAATTTTGGACAATGGGCGTGGCACCGCCTACTTTTAAATGAAGGTAATTTAGAAGTTTTGCAAGCTGTAATTTGGCAGTCGTTGAAGATATCATGATGAAATTTGGCAGGATCGTTACTCTTATAACTTTATGTCTGCTTAATAAAAATTAGTAAAATCGAAGAACGACCACGCCCACTTTTTAAAAAATTTTGTTTTTAATTCAAATTTTAAAAGAAAAGTTAATATCTTTACAGCATATAAGTAAATTATGCCAACATTGAACTCCAGTAATGATATGGTGCAACAAAATACAAAAATAAAAGAAAATTTCAAAATGGGCGTTGCTCCGCCCTTTTTCATTTAATTTGTCTAGGATGCTTTTAATGCCATAAGTCGAACAAACATTAACCAATCCTTATGAAATTCGGTAGAGGCTTAGCTCCTAAGACGATAACTGTTTTCTGTGAAAAAGGGCGAAATCGGTTGAAGCCACGCCCAGTTTTTATACACAGTCGGTCGTCTGTCCTTCCGCTCGGCCGTTAACACGATAACTTGAGCAAAAATCGATATATCTTTACTAAGCTCAGTTCACGTACTTATCTGAACTCACTTTATATTGGTGTAAAAAATGGCCGAAATCCGACTACGACCACGCCCACTTTTTCGATATCGAAAATTACGAAAAATGAAAAAAATGCCATAATTATATACCAAATACAAAAAAAGGATTGAAACATAGTAATTTTATTGGTCTATTGACGCAAAATATAACTTTAGAAAAAAACTTGGTAAAATGGGTGTGACACATACCATATTAAGTAGAAGAAAATGAAAAAGTTTTGCAGGGCGAAATCAAGAGCCCTTGGAATTTTGGAAGGAATACTGTACGTGGTATTACATATATAAATAAATTAGCGGTACCCGACAGATGATGTTCTGGATCACCCTGGTCCACATTTTGGTAGATATCTCGAAAACGCCTTCACATATACAACTAAGGGCCACTCCCTTTTAAAACCCTAATTAAAACCTTTAATTTGATACCCATATCGTACAAACACATTCTAGAGTCACCCCTGGTCCACGTTTATGGCGATATTTCGAAACGGCATCCACCTATAGAACTAAGGCCCACTCCCCTTTAAAATACTCATTAACACCTTTCAGTTGATACCCATATCGTACAAACAAATTCTAGAGTAACCCCTGGTCCACCTTTATGGCGATATCTCGAAAAGGTGTCCACCTATAGAACTAAGGCCCACACCCTTTTAAAATACTCATTAACACCTTTCATTTGATACCCATATCATACACAAAAATTCTAGAGTCACCCCTTGCCCACCCTTATGGCGATATCTCGAAAGGGCATCCACCTATAGATCTAAGGCCCACTTCCTTTTAAAATACTCATTAACACCTTTCATTTGATACCCATATAGTACAAACAAATTCTAGAGTCACCCCTGGTCCACGTTTATGGCGATATCTCGAAAAGGCGTCCAAATATAGAACTAAGTCCCACGCCCTCTTAAAGTACTCATTAACACCTTTCATTTGATACCCATATAGTACAAACAAATTCTAGAGTCACCCCTGGTCCACTTTTATGGCGATATCTCGAAAAGGCGTCCAAATATAGAACTAAGTCCCACGCCCTCTTAAAATACTCATTAACACCTTTCATTTGATACCCATATAGTACAAACAAATTCTAGAGTCAACCCTAGTCCATCTTTATGGCGATATCTCGAAAAGGCGTACATCTATAGAACTTAGGCCCACGCTCTTTTAAAATACTCATTAATACCTTTTATTTGATACCCATATCGTACAAAATAAATTCTAGAGTCACCCCTGGTCCACCTTTATGGCGATATCTCGAAAAGACGTCCACCTATAGAACTTATGCCCACTAACTTTTAAAATTATCATTAACACATTTCATTTGATACCCATATCGTACAAACAAATTCTCGAGTAAGGCCTGGTCCACCTTTATGGCGATATCCCTAAATGGCGTCCATCTATAAATCTATGGCCCACTTCCTCTTAAAATACTCTTTAATACCTTCCATTTGATACACATGTCATACAAACACATTCCAGGGTTACCCTAGGTTCATTTTCCTACATGGTGATTTTCCCTTATTTTGTCTCCATAGCTCTCAACTGAGTATGTAATGTTCGGTTACACCCGAACTTAGCTTTCCTTACTTGTTGATATTTATTAATGATCTTCCAAGCGCGTTAACTCATTCCAAGATTTTGATGTATGCTGACGATATAAAGCTTTTTAAACCTATACTCACTCCGGAAGACAGATTGCTCCTTCAAGAAGATCTCGATAGTTTAGTCAAGTGGTGCAATATTAATGATATGAGCCTCAACCTAAATAAATGTAAATTCATGAGTTTCGGCAGAAAATCATTTCAAGTGCACAATTACATGGTTGGTGACTACCGGCTGGAGCAAGTCACTAGATTTATGGACCTGGGTGTTACATTGGACCCAAAACTGGAATTTAAATTTCATATTGAAACTTGCGTGACCCGATCGAAAGGAGTTCTTGCTTTTGTTAAACGATTGTCTAAGGAATTTAATGACCCCTAAGTTACAAAATCTCTCTTTACTGCTTTAGTGAGACCTATATTGGAGTATGCATCAATCGTTTGGAACCCGCGGTATCAAATCTATCGAATCGGTTCAAAAACAATTCCTACTTTTTGCTTTGAGTCACTTGGCGTGGGATCCGACAAGAAATCTTCCCTCTTACAACAGTCGGTTAAAGCTTATAAGCCTCCCTTCTCTCGAGAGTCGCAGGGAAATACTTGGTGTGTTGTTTATGGTGAAATTATTGAGTGGAACGGTGAATAGCCCGTTTTTACTTAACGAGATCAAATTTAATGTTCCCATGAGCCTATCAAGGCATTTCCATCCGCTTTTTTTGAGCACATGTTAGTCGAATTTCGAAATGCACGAAGCTCTTCGTTGTTTGTGCCTGGATTTTAACAAGCATTATAATAATTTTGATACGTCGGACTCGCTTTTCAAAATAAAGAAGTGTATTTTATTTGAGTTAAATTAGTATATATGTATACATATTTCATATAACCAACTATAACTTACTGTTACTCCATTTTATGTATATATAATATAGCAGTTCTTTCTGAGCGGTTCGCGTCAGCTCCCTTCTGAGCACATTCGTCTGCCCCTTACTGGGCATACGTAACAAAACTCATACTCTCTTGTAAAGTTAAGTTATTTATTTAAATTATCGCGCATATAATTATACATGTTACCTCTTAATATCAAATATGTAACTATAACTCTTAAGATCGTTTACTTAATGTGTTACACTGCACATTCGTTTTGTATAAGACATACTATTTGTAAATGTACTGCTATTTGCTATTTAGTCTATTTAAATTGCTCAATTTGTGGACTATTATATAAATAAATAAATAAATATAGAAGGTTCGGATATCAAAGAGTAGCCTTTCTTGCTTTTTCGCTGCAAAATTTTTTATAATAATATCAAAATTGAACTGTCTTGCCAAAACGGATTCAACACAAAGCATGACAAGTTCTAAAACTCTCTCTTTAGATGAACACGTTCTATGAAAGTTTTTGATTCTTGAAAGGACGCTTAAGGAACGTTCTGCAGTAGCTACAGTGACAGATATAGTGCAAAAGATACGTAAAGCAACACAAATGTTGGGGAAAATTGTATACAGATATTGAACATAGATGGCATTTAGCAAGGTGACAGATCTTTATCAAAATTTGCTTCGTAAATGTGTTTCAAGTGAATTATTTCGCATTCTAAACTTTGAGAAATGTCCGACTTGTATTTTATGACAAATTTTGCTGAGCTCGCCCGAACCGTAGTATCATCCATGTCTTCAAATTGCCACAAAAATGAAAACGTTTCGCTCAAATTTCTCATACCTGCAAATCGTTCAGAAATGCTAGTGATTACCGACTCAACGATCACCAGGAATGTATTGTTTTTAAAATCAGACTCTGAATCACCCGTAATCATCTCATTTAAATTATCTTCGGAACGTATTTTGGGTTTTCTCTTTCGAATGTTCGAAGACTTTGGCGAGATGTTGAATTGAATAGCAACTGTTTTATCGTACCCTTGTGCACGACATTCTTCAATCAAGTGTGGCAAATTAGATTAGCGATTTTGTGACCAGTTTTTTGGTTACAATTCACGAAAGCCAAAAACCGTTCTTGAGTTGTAAAATTTGTTGCTTTCGAATTGAAATGGAGTTAGTGCAAAATGAACGTAGTCAACGTGACTAGCATCAGGCATAGCATCAACGATAATAGCAAAATACTTGGTTTTCTTGCCTTGATTTAATATATTTTCCCTCACGTGCTTTGCACAATATTTCCATAAATTCGTTCTGAATGTCTAGGGAAAGATAGTGAACTTGTAAACGTTTGTGCTGCTGTTGTGAAATCCCAACTTTCTCCAAATGATCTGTAAGTATCGGATCATATTGGCTTATGAGATCTTAGATGCCCAAAAAATTTCCATAGTTTCATTCACCAAGATATATACTTTCGCTTTTGAAAGCTAGGCCTCTTTCAACCAAAAATAAAATAGTGTCCAAAATTCTATATAAAATATCTTTCCACTTTTGAGTTTCAGCGATTAGCTGTTCATTGATAAGTGTATCAATTGTAGCCTCCTTTTGAATTAGATTTTGTAAAAATCGCGATCGAATATAACATTTAATGTGATCTTGAGTATTTTCGTGTAATGGCAGTTTATCGTATAGCTTCTTCCATACCTGGAATTTCGAATATCCGCAGAACAAATTTTAGGTCGATTTAAAGTATTGGTGCTTAATAGACGACATGGCAGACAATAAAAAACATTGCTACTGGCACTCCACACTAACCACTCACACTCCACTTTCTCTCCATTTGGCAAGATTCTGTTTAACAACGAGGTAGGAAATGCCTCGTCATTACAATCACGTAGAAAAATAACAGTACACTTTTGATGACCTCGATGAATTATTTCGTTGCCTTCTTCAGATCGCAAAAATTCATTATTCACGGTACCGATGTCGAAGTCGTTTAAATCATCTGAACTTTGATACAGAATTACTGGTATTGTTGGAAGACTTTTTGAAGATGAACCTTCATCACTGTCACCACGAAAATTTTACGATTTCGGATTCATGTAAACATACATTTTTGTTTGATTTTTTTAATGTCTCCTCACTGTTCGAAGGCCCAGGCAAAATTCGTTGCATTTGAAATTCGGCTTAAAATTTGCATATGGAACAACTAAAGACTCTCCTGAATTAAAAAAAATTTCTTAGTACCTCTAAATCGCGGCCCCCTGAGAAACCCCGGGCCCGTGGGAATCCCCCATCCCCCCCCTCTCGTGGGCCTTCATGTATCCCACCTTACTGTAATAACTTTCAAAATAACTCGATACGTGCGCCCCCTAACGGCATTTTGGGTCCTACATGTTGTATTCGCTTCGTATCTGTGCGCCATCTACCAGACATTTTTTCTTATATTTCAATATAAAGTGACTAGAAAATCCAATTCGGTATTCGTCTATGGCACCAAGGGGTGAGCACGGCCCCGATTCCGCTGGAAGCTCTAGGTGGAAAAGTATTTAAACTCCTTGATGTTACCAATTGGCAGCAATTAGGACAGCAAATAAGCGACTGACACGCCTTGTTGGAAACCCATAACCGTTTAAACGGTTAAGCGTAAGTAAAGTATGTACGTGAGTAAATAAAAAATTAATTCAAAGCTTTTTCCTTTCTATATACATTTTCTAAATATCTCGCTCCGTTACTAATATGTAATGATTTTCCCTCTATATATAATTAAGCATTACAAAAACCAAGCCATCAATTACGTTCCAGTGCTAACAAATTAACTTACCGACGCGGCTTTTACACTTACATTCATTCAGAAAATCAATAAAAACCCATTTTTAGATTAAATCTGTAGTATTTTTAGAATCCAACCATATACTGCTGCCACATACCTACATATAGATTTATTGTACACAATACATTGTGCAATATTACACAATACCAAAATATTCCACAGAGAGTTCACATTTTGAGGCTTTAGTCTATCGTGAATGTTACCTTTTGTTGGTCACGTGCGCTGAAATATAAACTTGTTTTATGTTTTCTAATGGAACTCGTGATAAATAAAAAATATCTATGTAAGTGTATGCAAGTATTTGTGCGGATATTGGTATGTAAGTATATTTATTATTCCCTATTGGGCTCCAATGAATTGCGTGCAACATGTGCGTTAAGGAAATTTGCAAGTAGTAAAATAGAAAAAGTAACAATAATAATAGAAATATAAGGGAAATCCCTGAAGTACACACACACACATAAACAAGGAAGATATAAATAAAACTTCATAACACTAGAATTAACTGACCATACAATTTACAAATATGAATGAAAGCACTTAAATTCATATCCCATAGGCTATCTGGTTCCTTCCTAGAGCGGTTTAAGTTAAATTGCGCCATTGAATACTTAATATGTATTTATGTGAGTATGCATGAAGTAATATCCGCCATTTTTAACCGCATGCGGCATAACTTGTAAATTGCGTAGCAACGGTGTGAAAATATGGAATTAGTAATTACTCAGAGGAAGAAGTTCGTTGTCATACAGCTGTAATCACTATAGATATGTTTATACACGTTGTAACAAATTCTGGGGATTTCTCGAAATTTATACACCTTCTGCTAATGTTCGAATCGCTGAACTGTATAATATTCAGTAATGCAAAATGGTCTTTATTAGACTACTTTGGGATTAGTACTTCACAAAAGCGTGTTTAAATCAAACTGATTATTTATTCCTCAGCTGCCGCTGTTTTTATACTCTCTTTTGCTTCGTTCGCATATTTATCCTAAGGTCTAGACTTTTCATGAAGATGGAACAGTTGTATAACATACTTAGTTATTTAGCTATATGCGAGTGTATGTGTGAGTAAGAAATTCGTCTCTTAGCTACTACATATTAGCATTAGACTACATATTCTTTGCTTAAAGCTGCTGTTTATGTGTGTGGAATGTTCTATATTGCTTGCTTTAATGTGTACATGTACAGAAGTGTGGCTGCTTGCTGTTTTTGTTGTTGCGTTTATTTACTGACAGCAATGAATATGAAGCCAGCACCGCAAAATTGGTCTGAGCCCCAATTTATGATAACCATAAAAAGATGCCGCTTCAAATAGTACAATTGTTAACTAGGAAGCGCGAATTCGGAGTATACCAGTCTACGGTAACGCCATTTTCGCGCTCTAACATATATCGAAAAGTTCGTCGAACTCCGTTCTCCTTCAATAACAGTATTAGTGCTTCCATAGCCAAAAGATTGGAAGCGGTGTAGTGATAAGCGGTAGTTGGAATACACCTTTCGTACAACCAACTACTACCATAATGCTCGGAATCTCGTCCATTCCAAAATTATCAATAAAAGAAATAAATATTCCAGTAAATGTTTCTTTCTTTCTTTTCAGTTTCTCTTACAAAAACTTAATAATTGAATATTCAGTTATTATAAGCCGGTGTTAAGCTCATGAATTCTTACATAAGAAATCATTTTCTTTTCTACTTTGAAAAAAGGGATAATAGATTAAAAACTAATAATTTCGAATCTACCAACAAACCTACATTATAGTGGATGGAATCCCGTCCATCGCGACATAATCAATAATTCTGAATATATGTAGGCAACGTAGTGTCTTAAGACTTCATCTACTAGTTCTGTAAACTTGTTTGTACATTTAGGGCCGTTTTCACCACCTTCAGTTAGTCACTTATCTAGAATTTATCGAAATTTTTGTTTACTCCATGCCAACTGAAGCTTCGCGCCTCAATTAAGTCCAAGAAAAAAGTATAAATAAAAGTTAGCTGTCTGGCTAGTTTTCGTGTATTCACCATAGATTTTTGCGGTTTGTTCTACAAAATATTCACAATTATCGATACAACGGAGGTTGGTCACCCTTTGTGGTGAAAACGAACATGTCAAATGAAGCTATCTGATATATTGCTATCTTCCAATTGTTTTTGTTTTTATCGGCCTATTGATAAATGATTCAAGGTTCGATTCGAGCTCAAGGCCAGACCAATAATTTTTTTCTAATGATAATTATTGTTATTTTTTAATTTTTCTAAATTTGAAAAATTTTATTTTGTTTTTGGAATACTAAGTAGAACATTTTTCAGACAACCTGCCATAGCTGCGCAGATAGATCCTCCAGGTAAAATCTAACTTTACTAGAGATGGTGCAAACGGTCCTCAATCTGTACGCGGCTTACAACGTGGGCAAAATGGCCGCAGTCTCACTTCGAAGCGCTGGATATAAGCTTGTTAGCCATGTGTACTTTAGCATTCTAATCGACTTCGACTTCATTCCTGGCCGAACTACGAAGACTAGTGTGCACCAATTTCCGCACCTATTGCTGTATTCACCACTCATATTCCCTCAGGGGAGAATTGCGGCGGTAGAATTAGAATCAGGCGATAACTTGCTAAACCTGTTTACGGATGGATACATGCTCCACATTAAGGTATGGTTGGGGGTGTTGTGGTGTCAGCTGAAAATTTAGGGTGCCTAATCACTGCCGAGCCTTCCTGGTGGAAGTCGCCGCTGCTAAAGATGCGGTAGATAAGGATATTTTCTGTCTTTTTAACTGTTTGAGATTTTAATATTTGCTAAGGTAATTGAAACGATAAGATCTGCTATCGTAAAGTCGAGGGTTGTCAGGGATTGCTTGAGTTCACTCGCTGGGACACCGAACTGTGTTGTAATAAAAATTAAAATAGTGATAGAACTTAGGTTATCCCATCTACTCGCGAACTGAATGTAGCTACGAAAGGAAGATTTAGCACTACAACGGCTACTTGCTTTCTTAGCTAAACAAGCAAGCGCCACTTTTCAAGTGTCCATGTATTTCTGTACCCGATGTACCCACGAATAATTCAGTAGTTTTATTGCTACGTATTCGATTTTCGAGGAAATATCCAAAACCGGTGTCTTCAGACCCAGAGCCTGAATATCAGTGACTTTGAGGTATACCCTAGCATCTTCTAAACGAAAGTATAATCTACAAGTTAAGAGTCCTAAGCTGGACCTAAAATGTGAAACTCCAGCGAAACTAGCTCCATACTTATCTACAGTCAAGCCGCGCTCAAGCTAATTTTGGAGTTCGAAATAAAATCAGTACTAGTCCTTAACTGTGTGGAAAACCTGAACCAACTAAGAACCTACGATGTAGTATTACTGGATTCGGTTCCAGGCCACAGCAGAGGTGAGATTATTGAGCGCTTGCTCAGCCTGGCGAGAGAGACAGGGGTGTTACTACCCACTGAGCCTGAGCCGCTTCTACAAGTTGGCCTACAGAAAATTAGATTGAAAGCATTGGCGGAATAGAGCGAGAGAGAGAGAGAGAGAAAAGAGAAGAGCGCTGCCGCAATACGCTAATATTGCATTGTATTCTTCCTTACAATACAGTCATACAATCGAGTGATATTTTCCGGTTCTATGACGGATCAAGACGTTGGACTAAGAGGACTAACTATAACCAGAGCATTTCCACATTCAAACCCTCACGCCAAGGGATTTACTAGAAGGATATGAAGGCACAATAGAGCAATGGTCGCAATGCAATCCTCAAGACTTATCCAGACATTGCCGGATGCCTTCTTCGTGTCTTCGTATAGGTCCCTTATTTGGCTGGGAGAGACATCTGCATCAAAGCTAAGCGACTGAGATAACTACGTTTACATTAATAATAGTTATTACTATTGAAATTGAATAGGACATTACGATAGTCGAAACAAAAAATATCACTCAAGATGACGCATCTTCGAAACTGGCTCATCTCCAAACCAAATTCAACAACGAATGACGTAAAATCGTTCCAATATACACCGATAACAACAATCGTGGTTTGAATTTGCTGCCATTATGTTTAGATTCATCGTAATCGCTGAAATGTATAATCCTTACCGCGCAGCTCTGACCTACTTTAAGCGGAGTCCGCACGGATATCTAATTTCGTGGCAACTCCTTTTAAACTTGAAGCAATTCAGCCTCACTATGTAGGTCACGCTCAGACGTCGTAAGAAAGCTTCAGGTGCCACTTTCTTACAGAAAATCGAGCCTGAGAAAATGCTCGCTTTTTATGCGTTAGGCCACAAGACCACAAAAATTTATTCTTGCACAATACTATTGCGCAACTTTTGGTGTTTTATTAGACTATCTAAACCCCAATAAAAACTCTGGCGAGTTAATATTTATTAAACGCACAACATTCCAAAATTTTTATGTCAAACATTTTCTTACCCCACAGCAAATGTATGTAAAAAACTTGTACCGAACCCCTAAAATTATGCAACAAAACTCACGTACAATAGCTAAATGTCAGAAGCACAAAAAATGAAGAAGTTTCAAGTATTGAGCACGAACGAAACGACAACAAACACTTAATTTTTTGTTCATATGTTTACGGAAGGAGGATGTAAGGTGAGGATTTCGCTGCAGGTGCTGCCATTACACATACATGCGTAGGGTAACGTGTGCTACATATGTTGCCCAGGTATTATACATATGTTTAAGTAGGCGGCGAAGGAGTGGAGAGGATACATCTCTTCATATAAGATACAAACTCTGGACGAAAGCTTAAAGTAAACATTTGAAGCATGACTCATCATCACCATGATCATCAATAATTGGCTCTTACGCCAAACTTCCCTGCTTTACGATAACTGAAGTAATTGGCAGCACCAAGGAATATAAAGTCTTCGTAAGATGTCTCTTTAGGTCCTTTCTAATCCTTATGCAGTTGGTGGTGTTGTACAATGTAATTTTGTATTAGCTTTATATTTAAATTTAATTGATGGTGAGACAATTTCCGATCGGGAGGCATGAGTTGATCCTCATGCATAGGACTTAATGCATGCTCTTTACCAACTCTTCGATTCCTTGTGTGAGCAGCTTCTGCTTCTTCTTGTAGCAGTGCTCCGCCCTATCCAATAAATGCGATCGCTCACAAATTATCATCGATATCCTCTAGCGGTGGTCCAAGGAAACTTGTAGTTTCCATAGGGTTGGACCAGAGAGATATGAGTATTAGACGCATTGGTTCCATATTGCAATTGAGAAGATGGTTTGTGTCATGTATGGAATAGATTTCGTATGTCAGGTTCTTTCCTCTCTTACTTATGACTTAACCTATTTCAGTATCCAGATCAAGGTTGTGCCAGTGTGACTCCTCAACTGCAAGTTACATGTATTTGACATTGTGAACGCCATGGGCGGGTGTTTATCCGCAAAAGACTCTGCCGACTCTTTGTGGATGGCTGAACCTTTTTATATTCTTCAGGTTCAACTGGCTGAATTCTCGTGTACCTCATTTCTTGAAAGTGCTTCCGGAGAAGACTCTTTATGTAAGGATGCACAAATTTCTGTGTGTTTATCAGAAACTATTTGTTTAGCATTTCATTTCTCTCCCGTATAGGTAGTATTCCCGCCTCACTGTGTGGATGATGTTCTGGTTAGTTTGTTTTTTTAAGCTCGGCAACCATAATGGAAGGGCGCAGCGGTTGGCCAATTGCTTTGAAGGTAGCTATGCATGTTTATTTGTCTTTGCCACAAGTACTCTCAGCAAGAGACTTGATGGTTTTGCTACTTCTTCAAACTTTAGATAAAATGCGGCTGCATGCTCGCCTAAATACCTTTCGTTATCAAATGTCACACTCAGTATTTTTGGATGTCTTAAAGTCGATAACGTAATGCCCTCGATGTGGATGGAAATATTTCGGAGATAGTTTTAAATTTTGCTATCATCAATGTAAGGGCCAGAACCTGTTATCATGGAGTCATCGGCGTAGGAAACAAAGGAACTACTTCGGATGGGGAAAGGAGCTTTGATATGTAAAAATTAAACAAAGGTAGGAATATACAACAAACTGAGGTAATTTTTCGGTTTTGATGATAATTTTCGATAACCGAAAACCAAGGAATGCTTTACGTATTGTCGGCAGAAACCACTTGGGCATTTCTTTGCGTTCGACAGCACTTTATTTCAAAGGCGCTGGATATTAAGCATTGTGATTTGTCGAATTTGAGAGGAACTTTACATTGTTCCCCCCCCCCCCCCCTTTCTTCCGCTTGTATTTATTCCCAACCTATCATACTCAAGTTTATATCCCTGATTTGAGGATCTGGCTAACTCACAAGGTCACTCTCTGTCGCCGAAGTTGCAGTCTGCGTTAGAAAATTACGTCGGCTTTTCGGAACTCTTTCAGCGCGAAGAAAGCGAACCCACACGGACTAAATAACCTTGCGAAAAACAGGTTCCCCTTGACGGATATCAGTCGGGATTAGGAGCGCAGCAAAAATAACACCTTTTGTGAAGTTTACAAAAGTGGCTCGCTAAGACGCGGCCACAAATGCTGGGATCTAGCACAGAACACCGCGTTCCGTGCAAATATTCTAACGCAGTAAACCATTTTTTTGGACCGGTGATAGGTTCAGTAGCTTCCCGTAGAACGAGAGTATGAAGTGAGGGAGAGACAAACTAAATGGGTCCAAGCTGAAATGACAGGCCTTGTAGATGGAATGATACCGATAGTGGAAATGAGAGTGATAGCTGGAGTGGGAGTGGGACTGAAAAGGAGTTAAATGGAATGGACAAGAAGAAAAAAGAATGAAGGATGAAGTAGACAAGAATGTTGTAGAGAGAGAGGGGGAAGCGAACCTCTGTTTTTGAATGCAGGCAAACTAATTTTCAGCCAGGACAAAGTCTGCCGGGTACACTGATAAAAACTTAATAAGTCTACGATATGACACCAGCGCAGGTTTCTCCTACATGTTACATATATGTATGTATATAAGCATTTCCATACATAGGCAATCGAATATATAAACATTTGTATAACAGTCATTTAAATGCCGGTAATCATTGCAAAACTCAATTCGCTCTTTTGTTGATGTTCTATGCAATTTTGTACGCAGGAACCGGCCAGTTTGAGCGACATCGTAGTTAATGACAGGTTGATGGTAATGGAGTTGCTGTGAACAAATAAACATTCCTCACTCCACTAGCACGTGCATCTTAAGGGGGTAAACAAACTTTCGTCAGTCAAACGGAAGTGCATACTTAAAATATAATAAGTAAGGAAGGTTAAGTTCGGGTGTAACCGAACATTACATACTCAGTTGAGAGCTATAGTGACAACATAAGGGAAAATAACCATGTAGGAAAATGAACCGAGGGAAACCCTGGAATGTGTTTGTATGACATGTGTATCAAATGAAAGGCATTAAAGAGTATTTTATGAGGGAGTGGGCCATAGTTCTATAGGTGGACGCCAATTAGGGATATCGCCATAAAGGTGGATCACGGTTGACTCTAGAATTTGTTTGCACGATATGGGTATCAAATGAAAGGTGTTAATGAGTATTTTAAAAGGGAGTGGGCCTTAGTTCTATAGGTGGTCACCTTTTCGAGATATCGCCATAAAGGTGGACCAGGGGTGACTCTAGAATTTGTTTGCACGATATGGGTATCAAATGAAAGGTGTTAATGAGTATTTTAAAAGGGAGTGGGCCTTAGTTCTATAGGTGGTCGCCTTTTCGAGATATCGCCATAAAGGTGGACCAGGGGTGACTCTAGAATGCGTTTGTACAATATGGGTATGGGGTTAGTTCTATAGGTGGACGCCTTTTCGAGGTATTGCAATAAAGGTGGACCAGGGGTGACTCTAGACTTTGTACGATATGGGTATCAAACGAAAGGTGTTAATGATTATTTTAAAAGGGCGTGGGGCTGAGTTCTATAGGTGGACGCCTTTCGAGATATCGCCATAAAGGTGGACCAGGGGTGACTCTAGAATGTGTTTGTACGATATTGGTAACAAAATAAAGGTATTAATGAGAGTTTTAAAAGGGAGTGGGGGTAGTTGTATATGTGAAGGCGTTTTCCAGATATCGACCAAAATGTGGACCAGGGTGACCCAGAACATCATCTGTTGGATACCACTAACTTATTTATATATGTAATACCTGCCAATATTTCAAGGGTTTTTTATTTCGCCCTGTAGAACTTTTTCATTTTCTTCTACTTAATATGGTAGGTGTCACACCCATTTTACAAAGTTTTTTCTAAAGTTATATTTCGCGTCAATAAACCAATCAAATTACCATGTTTCATCCCTTTTTTCGTATTTGGTATAGAATTATGGCATTTTTTTCATTTTTCGTAATTTTCGATGTCGAAAAAGTGGGCGTGGTCATAGTCGGATTTCGGCCAATTTTTACATCAAGATAAAGTGAGTTCAGATAAGTACGTGAACTAAGTTCAGTAAAGATATGTCGATTTTTGCTCAAGTTATCGTGTTAACGGCCATGCGGAAGGACAGACGGACGACTGTGTATAAAAACTGGGCGTGGCTTCAACCGATTTCGCCCATTTTCACAGAAAACAGCTAGCGTCATAAAATCTATGCCCCTACCAAATTTCAAAAGGATTGGTAAATTTTTTTCGACTTATGGCATTAAAAGTATCCTAGACAAATTAAATGAAAAAGGGCGGAGCCACGCCCATTTTGAAATTTTCTCTTTAATTTTGTATTTTGTTGCACCATATCATTACTGGAGTTGAATGTTGACATAATTTACTTATATCCTGTAAAGATATTAAATTTTTTGTTAAAATTTTACTTTAAAAAAAATTTTTTTTTAAAGTAGGCGTGGCCCTTTCCGATTTTGTTAGTTTTTATTAGGCGTACATATAGTAATAGGAGTAACGTTCGTGCCAAATTTCATCATGATGTCTTCAACGACTGCCCAATTATAGCTTGCAAAAGTTTTAAATTACCTTCTTTTAAAAGTGGGCGGTGCCACACCCATTGTCCAAAATTTTACTCATTTTCTATTCTGCGTCATAAGTTCAACTCACCTACCAAGTTTCATCGCTTTATCTGTCTTTGGTAATGAATCATCGCACTTTTTCGGTTTTTCGTAATTTTCGATATCGAAAAAGTGGGCGTGGTTATCCGATATCGTCCATTTTAAATAGCGATCTGAGATGAGTCCTCAGGAACCTACATACCAAATTTCATCAAGATATCTCAAAATTTACTCAAGTTATCGTGTTAAAGGGCGGACGGACGGACGGACGGACGGACGGACATGGCTCAATCAAATCTTTTTTCGATCCTGATGATTTTGATATACGGAAGTCTATATCTATCTCGATTCCTTTATACCTGTACAACCAACCGTTATCCAATCAAACTTAATATACTCTGTGAGCTCTGCTCAACTGAGTATAAAAATGGGAAGGGAAAACAACAATAACAAAAAACTTCCAAATATAAAGGTATTAAGGGACTTTTTTTATACATCTTGGCATTGTTGATGGAAACAAATGCTAAACTGGAGCTACGTGTCCTTTGCGTCGTCTGCATCATGCACGTCACTGCCAGTCACCATTGAAGAAAAGTTAGTCACGAATGACGATAAGATACTAGTGGAAATCGACAGCTGGCAACAGATAACAAAAGAAAAACTACAAAAATAAAAACTATATTAGCTTAAGCAGATGTACGTACAAAGGAACGAATATTCAGCAAGAGAATACCAATACTAACTAAAGCGGCAAAAGGATTTTGAAAGTTCGCTTGGGAAACGCATTGTGTTTGGGTCTGAATTGGTTGATTGGGGTTCATAGCGGGAAAAAGTCACCTAAGCACACTTTGGCAGTCATGACTAAGTGGAGACTTTCGTGCATATTTGCAAACATTTCCCTTTTTTTTCCTTCCTCCTTTGTCATACGGAATACAAACTACTTATGAATGTTTTTCCACAATTCGACTTTGTGTATATATTCGTGAAAAAAGCAAAAAATCAAAAAGGAAATGGATTAACCATACGTTCACGTGTTATTGTTGTTTCTTGCTTAGTGAATGGCGTGATAGTCAAGTGGCGACTTTTGCAAATATTTCGGAAGGGTTTTAAATCGCTAGCTTAGTTTCGAGAATTGTTGTACAAGGATGTATATTAGGTTGGGTCGATTTGTATGGACGAAAGTTAACCGATATCGAGCCATGGATTTTTCGACAGGATTTGGGCTCAGGAAAAAAGTTCCCTACGCATCCCCAAAAATAATTTTCTAGTCTGCGAAAAATGAAAAAAAAAAAAAATTTCGCAGGCTGGAAAATTATTTTTTTGGGTATGCAT
This sequence comes from Eurosta solidaginis, assembly GCF_040869045.1. Lineage (NCBI taxonomy): Eukaryota > Metazoa > Arthropoda > Insecta > Diptera > Tephritidae > Eurosta > Eurosta solidaginis. The sequence goes on along the minus strand of NC_090323.1, from coordinate 199,542,278 downwards.
AGTGGAACTTTTTTTCCTGAGCCCAAATCCTATCGAAAAATCGATGGCGCGACATCGGTTAATAAATCGACCCAGTCTAATGTATGTAGTACTCTCTCTCTCTCTCTCTTACATATGAGTGCCATGTTACTCAGACAACTGATTTACAAAATGTTAGATGCTATCGGCGACCGTTCAAGTGAACGCAAATACTTCAGTGCGTCCTGTGTACACAAACCGGGATATTTGACTAATAGATTATATTCTGCTTGCATATGGCTAAATTAGTGGAGGCAAGTTTGTGGGAGCGAAACATTCACAAGTAGGTATCTGCTTACATCCGTTATATGAAAATGTTCATCTGGAAAAGCTTCTGTAATATGTATGTATATTTATAAAAGGGCTCAGATTTTAAGAGTCAATTAATACGGGAACTTAGAAAACTTGATATTGGATCACAAAACCTCAACTCCCAAACTCAATACATATCTATATACTAGGAATAAGGATATATAATTATTTTCTTTAATGTGTATACATGGGGTGATCTAGAATGTAAGCGTAGACGTAGTGTGTGGTAATGGTATGATGTATGGGAAATATAGAATGTAATGTGGAATAATGTACTTGGTCGAAGTAGAATTGATATGCGCGAGATCAGACAGCAAATCAGGGAAACTTAAGGAAAGTAAAGTCAAATAAAGGAAAGGAAAGGAATGTTATATGTATGTTATCGATAAGGTATGGACCAGGAATCGATTTTTTATCGATAACAAAAATTATCAGCAAGTTATCGATTTTTTTTAGCGAGTTAACGGTTTTTGAAGGCAAATTTATAGATTTATTAAAAAAAATTGTTTATTTGTAGAAAAATTATCGATATGTTATCGAAAATTATAGATTTATTTTAAGAAAGGATTTGTTATCGAACGTAAAGAAGAATTATGGATTTGTTATTGAATGCTTATAAATTTCCTATGGATGACAATGGTTATCGATGACCATGACGTGGAGTTATCGTTCTGTTATAAGAAAATTATCAATTATTTATCAAAAATGAATCAGTATGTAATCGAAAAGTTATCGATTTAGTATAGAAAACTTATAGACTTGTTTTCAAATATTTATTTAGATTTGCAATCATAACCTTAGCGAATTTTTAGCGAAAATTTTTCGATTTACCATCGATTTTTTAATGACAAGTTAGCGAGATGCTACCAAAAAGTTACAGAATTGTTATCGAAAAGGAAGCGTTTTGCTGTCAGACTCTGAAGAATTTGTTATCGGAGGTACAAAGGAGTTTTGGATTTGTTAACGAAGTTAAAAATTTGCTATCGATAACAAAGGTTTTCGATGAGTAATCAACTTTTTATCGGCGAGTTATCAGTATGTAATGGAAAAGTTATACATATATTATTTGTCAAAGAGTTATCGAACGGTTATCGAAAAAAATATCGATTTGTTAGTTGAAAATTACCACTTTTTATCGGCGCTTTATCGACTTGTTATCGAAAAATTATCGCCTTGTTACCAAAGAATTATCGATCGAGTTTATTACATCTGATAGCTATATTACTCCTAACAGCTGGAACCTTAAACTAGCGAGTGCAGAACATTTGTACAGAATGAGCTCGATCGTTGCCTCCTGCAGAACGCACTTTCTTCACCTGGTATCACTGATGAGGCGTGAGTTAAAAGCATGTGACGCCAGAAGGCAACGCCCAGTCAAAATACGCATAATGATCGTATAGGGGTCCTGCTTTTAGTGGTAGGTGTAACTTTTTAGCCTTACGACCAGCACATGATCTTCGACAACTTGCAGCCTGCGCTTCGTTCCATGACATTCTTGCTTGCTGCATCATGTGCAACTCTTGCTATCATTTTATCTCGCCCAAACTGAATGCGACATCTACGTGAGAAGCTTCAAAAAATTCCGAGTGAAGTCGGTACAATACTTTAGGTTCGGTTAATTTGTAAAAAAAAAAACTTTAAAATACCGCACCACAAATTTTAAGGAAAAGGCCTCATCAGCCCCGAGGTACGTTCTTCTAAATTATTGCATTATTGGCAAATGGGTCCATCTTTATAGAACGTATATAGAGGGTTTTAAAGTATACCAATGAACTATGTATATCTGTATGCTGTTTGGCCTTTTAGTAGATTGGGTAATACTTACATACATATATACTAAAATTATCTCAAATAGCAAACAAACGAGTGAGCGGTGGAATTTTTAAATTGAATGCCATTGAAAAGGGGATCCTTTTATCTGTGACATTGAAAGTATAATACATATACACATACATATAACATCAACTTTTAAAATTATTTGACAGACCCTCAACAGATACGTTGAAGGACAGTTTTTCAAGCTCAAAAATTTACTAAAGTCGCGTGATGCAAATTTCAAGACAAAAAGTTTCATCGGAGATAGGCAAACAACTCTTAATACCAAACTAAAAGCGAAATCTATGTAGATAGCTACGGATGGAACTTATTAAAGGGAGAATTTAATAAGAAGTAACCTGGCAAGACTATGTGCGACTTCGAAAATCTCATATTATCACCGATCCTTATGACTGTTGTTCATCATTTCATTACTCTCCCTAAAGCGTATTACTCTCGCCTCAGTGTGTAGGTGAGTAACTTGTCTCTGTGTACTCAAATAAGTTTCGGATTGAACCAAGGACCCCACCACAGAGCAGTACTTATAGTGCTTCCTAGCTTTCCTTCTACCTAGTCTCAAAAAGTGAACTATAAATTGCCTTTGTGGTCGGCAGGCACCGGTTCAGTTCAGGAGCGCATCGTTAAAACAAAAAACAACTAAATAAGGGGTTCCACAGTATGGTGTACGTATGGAATAATTGCAAATGGGTCGTGCTTCTTCCATTAATGAGCTGTAAAATTAATGACTATCTCCCTGATCTTACCAGCCTTTTCACTTCGTTAAGTTTGACACTATCACCGACCATGTCTTTTGTGAGCTTACTTAAGGCGAGAGCGTGGCAAATGTCGACAATATTGGACATCCACGTCGATGGCAATAATTATGCTACCGACTATCGCACACCAAGAAATATTGAGTGTGACGTGTGTGTACCTTAAGTATAGCGCTGTAGCAAAATTCTCAAGTCATACGCTGACAGCTTTTGATTGAAGATATGCTCATAGCTACCGATAAAGCAAGCGACCAGTCAATTGTGTGCTACGTGTTTCCGCTATGGTAGCGGAGCCTAAAGAAACACACGGTAGGAATCTGCAGTCCTGTCAAGATATCGCGCTCAGAACTGCCAAGTAGTGGATTTTTGTGTCGCTAGAACATCATCAACATTGTCAGGCGGGAATAATCCTCATTAAAGAGAGAAACGTAAAGCTGGTAAAACAGTTTTTTTTTTTTTTTGAATACTCAGAAACCGGGGATCCAAACAGACATGTGATTAAAGAAACGCCGCTTTCAAGAGGCATAAGGAGTAATCTTCTCAATAACTATGGAGAAATCCGGCACACAAGAATTCAGCCGTTTGAATGAAAGATCGTAAAAAAACCCCTAGTATCATCTACAAAGAGTCGACAAAGTTGTATGTACGGTGAACCCTGTTGTCAGTGTTCAATAACCAAAATAATAGGTAGTTAAAGAAAGAAAACTTTCTACGGAGACGCATGTGACTAGTACAACTTGGATATGTACTCTTACTTATCTTGAATCAATCCGGACATACGGAATGTATATCCTGCATGTAATGTGTCTCCACATGACACTAAAGATCTTTTCAAATTACATATGGACCCAATGCGCCTAACATTTATGACTCTCTGTTACAATGTTTTGAAACTGCAAGTTTTCTTGGACTTCCCTTAGAGCATATCGATGATTATTTGTGAATGAGCGCACCTAATGGGCCGAAGTTCTGCTACAAGAAAAAGGAGAAGATGAGTACGAGGAAGAGTTGATTTATCATTTTCTCTGCTGTTGGTCCTTCAACAGGGTAGGTACTTTAGTTCATATGTGAAATGAAATGGTTAATTAAAGTCTAATAAGATAGTGTCTAAATTGATGAATGTGCACCCCTTCGGCACTTGCCAAAAGTGTGTCCTTGTGGAAGTGTGCTCATGCAGGCTGTCTCAATTTAACTTAACCTTAGTGGACGCTGAACGGAAAGACATAAACAATTCTTTTTATGGCAAAAGGCTACAAATATTTCAAGATACCTAATTAGGGAGCAGTGAGAAACGTTTAATTGTAACCAAATTGGTTTGCTTTCGCTGTTTGTCATACAATTCTTTGCATACAATCTTTGCTTAAGTTTGAAAAGTTTTAAAAACTTCTCCATCTACTAGTCTACCCTCACATACTTTTACACACACACATACAATCAATTGTTTGTATGTTTAAAGTGCATTTATAAGTACACCTCAAAGCATTTTCCAAAAAGTGGCAAAATTAGTTCTTCAACAGCTCCCCCTCTTCAAACCAAAGCGACCGACAAATAATTTTAAACTTTTACAATTCTCTTATAAGTACTCGTTCTTTCCCTTATAGCTTTTTTGCTTTACTTGCTCACATTTTACTCAGGCAAAACTAATTGTCTAACACTTTGCTTCAACTGGCCGTTAAATCAATGGTTGTTGTTGTTGTTGTGGATTGCTTACTAACTGCAGTTTCCGGGGCATATTTCAACTTGTGCTACCAACTAATTTCGCTTTTATGTTTCCATTTGTTTATTGCACTTTTAAGACAGAACTCATAAAAACGGGTTTTTCCCTTGCAAAGTAGCTCTAAGTACCAACAACTTCAAAATGTCTTCGCGATTCGAACTTTTGTAGAAAAGAGAGCAGTCAAAAGAAAGACGAATCACAGTCACCCCTATTCTGAATTACAAGTCCGTTTCAGTTCTCCGCTCCCCTTGAACTGAAAGTAGGTATCCTGAGTTCCGCTTGAATTGAAAGAAGAAGAGGAAGAATGAACGCATTTTCGAAATCAGCTGTTTGTGAGAAATTGATGAAATTAGAACACCACAAAATAAAGAAATATTTGTGAAAAATTTATAAATTAGTGAATATTTCTTTATTTAACATTTATTTATCATTAGCCGTTGCAGTTTTAATTGAAGAGGAGGACAATGCGTCCCACAATGTAGACGTGAGATTGAGGGACATCAGTGATCCATTCAGGACTTCATACATGTTAAATATTATTAGATTCAAAAAAACTGTAGGTTAATAAAGACGCAATTAAGTATATCTTGGATATATTTTATGCAGAAGTTCCGGGGTTCAAATCGAGCTCAAGGCCTAACAATAATTTTTTTTTTTTTTTATCATTATTATTGTTATGATACATTTTTTCTTAATTGAAAAAATTTTTAAACTAGAATAGAAGAAAGAAAAAATTTAGACAACTGCCAAAGCTCGTTGTATAGATCCATTTCGGGAACTGCTAAATTCCTTCATCGGCAATGTTTAGGCGCCACTGCTATAACCATTCAGCTATCACAGCGGTTTTTTGTTTGTCTTCATTAATCCTACTTCTATTCTGGTTCGTGCCAATTGATATTCACAACACTGCTACATCTGTTGCAGAATGGATGTGAAAATTGGACTTGTTTAATGGCAATGTAGGCCGATATAACAACAAAAATTGTTAATACATCCCAGAGCACAGAGAAAAAAGTGTCAATAAAATATGACACTATGGCAGCATTGCCATCAAACAAGTCCAATTTTCACATCCATTCTGCAACAGATGTCGCAGTGTTGTGAATATCAATTGGCACGAACCAGAATAGAAGTAGGATTAATGAAGACAAACAAAAAACCGCTGTGATGGCTGAATGGTTATAGCAGTGGCGCCTAAACGTTGCCGATGAAGGAATTTAGCAGTTCCCGAAATGGATCTATACAACGAGCTTTGGCAGTTGTCTAAATTTTTTCTTTCTTCTATTCTAATTTAAAAATTTTTTCAATTAAGAAAAAATGTATCATAACAATAATAATGATAAAAAAAAAAAAAATTATCGTTAGGCCTTGAGCTCGATTCGAACCCGCGATCTTACAAATCAGTAGGCCGATATAACAACAAAAATTGATAAAAAGTTTGTTTTAAAATAATTTTTATAAACATCAATGTATATTTTACTTACATATTTTTTAAAAAATTGCCCTTTAAAACCCGCGAAAATAAAAATCAAAAATCAAAAAATATTGCAAAATAAATAAATCAAATGAGTTCCCAAAAATAACAAAAGCAAACACATATAACTGCAACACCTGCAGTAAAGCTTTATTAAGGTAAATCCTTTCAACTCCTTAAAACCTCAACTTATCAAGTTTGTATGATGCTATCAACTTTCCGCAAAAAAAAAATAAATCTACAATGTGCTTTCAGGATCCATCCAAATTAATGTATATGGATTTTGAGTTTTTAGGTTAGGTCGAACTTGCCGACGAATAAAGGTATCAGGGCTTAGATTATAAAATAACTCTATCCTCTTGCCGAATACCAAAAGTTTAATAGCTGAATCGAGATTTGGCAACTCTGGCTACTACTTGTACCTGGAGCTTTGACCTGGAGAGTACAGGGCGCGAACACAGGACGTGCTCAACCATTTATTCCTGCAGCTTGCACTTGCTACATCTAATGTTACTAACGAGGCCCGACTATAAGCATGTGACGGTGGAAGGCAGTTCCAGTTAATATGTCCATCGTGAGCTTTAACTCTTCTCTCTTTAGACATATAAGCAACTTTGTGAGTATAATGTCGTAGGATTTGCACATGATCTTAAACATTTCGCAGTCCATGCCTTTTCTGCTTGATGGATGCAACTCCTGTCTCCTTTTGAGTTCTCCCAAACTGATTGGTACTAATGAAGTGCTGCATCCTCCTTTGCCAACGCATCGTTACTTTCTATCCCTTTATGGCCGAGAGTGCAGTGTATGTAGATGTATGGTCCGCCCGGAGCGAACTCTCTCTAATGCTTCTTTGCATTCCATCAAACTCCTTGATGAAGTACTGTGTGAGATTATTGCCTCGATCGATGACTGACTATGTATTATATGTATATATTGACGCAACTGCAGCTTAAGCACGCTGCTTCCAGAATTATTGCTGCTTTCTTCACGGCTACAATTTCCGCCTGTAAGACACTGCACCGATCTGGCAGCCTGTAGGATCTACTTATTTCTAGATCGACACAGTAAAGAGCAGACTCGACCCGTTCCGTTCATTTGGAACCCTCTGTATACACGTGCGCAGTGTGTTCGGGCATTTCCGCACCCTTGCGCCAACCCTCCGGCTCTATTGTGTCACAAAGATATCCTTCGAAGCTCAAGTACGGGATCATTAGTCCGTTCTCCCATTTACTAACGCTATATTTTTGGCCATTAGGTCTGCAGAGGGGATGTACAGAATGACATGCATTGCGGCTGTCGCGGTAGTTTTTAGGGTTCCGGTTGTGTTTGGCATTGGAAATCTGCATACCCCCTCTAGTTTTTTGATATACTATATATGTAGGTATATGAGAATGGAATTATTGCTGAGGCATTGAGCCGAAACCTTTTTATATTAACTACCTCAACCAAGCACATCAACCACAAGAAATCACTAACATGAGTGAGCTGTGAAGCATTTATTTGCTGTTCTGCAGTCTCTATCGCAGTCACGGAGGCTACTGCTGCGATAGTGACCTATAACTATCCCCCAGAGACTGCCAAGTGGTGGCTTATGTCGATTACCTGCAATTCCCATCAGGAGTAAACTTCTGAAGACATTGTATTACTGGGTTACCAGGGTGCCGTTACCAGGTGGTCCGAATCGTTATGCGGGTCAGCCCTGGAAAGCGGATCATGTGTTGTTTACGCAGACGTAAAATATTGTGGAGGATTCGGTTGCGATGTAGTGCTATAGAGTGGCAGTTGCTAAATGCTAGGGGCTCTCTCCAAAGGTGGAACATTGGCTGGCATACGATTTGGTGGTCATGCCGATTCTCTTCTATGGCATTCTGATCTAGTAGACAGTACTGGACACTTCTTCTTTTGTGAAAAAGTTCGAAGCAGTGCATCGCCAGTAAGAAGAGGCCTTATGTACCACACCTATACTGGCATTAAACTGAATGCTGAAACTGTACTTGGTTGACATCGTAGACAAAACGAACGCAGCCCAGGCGGCATCGTAACTCGAGATATAAGCTTATGTATTAAGGGCACTCCAGAATTCTGACCGAATTCAACTTCATTCCCGGCAGGACTGCGCGCCGGCATCCGGTCCTACGGCCATATTCAACACACATGTTACCTCAAGGGAGTAATGGTAGCACAACGGACCAACATAAAATTGTTTGAGTGAGCTGTTCATTATTGGACAGCTGCCACTCAACCTAACCTAATTCCCAGACAGCTTTTGGAAAGATTTGTTAAAGTAAACTCTCGCTATTTGTAATGTATGGCTAGAAGAGTTCAGGTCCTATGGATCACTCAGCAATCTCTTTTCTCGATTACCATTCACTCATGTGTGGTCCGAAACCAAGATAAGAAAATGGTGTTATTAGCTGCCTCCCGACACGCTCAATCCATTAACTTGAGTTCTCAGTAAGTATGGCGATGTTTCATTTGTACATCCATGCTGTAGCTATACCTTAGTCAAAGCTTATAGCGAATATCTAAGTCTAAGAAAAGGGATATGTACAAACAGTCTTCTTGCGCGTTTGTGGCACCTGTATGTGATGCAAGTGTGGCGTCTTCGGCTGAAGTTAGCTACGTAGCGTGAGGCTGTATTCCCAAACTCTGCTTTGAATCTTTTTGTGAACCAGACTACGGGACAGAATAATTTTGCCACTTATATAGCCTTCGGCGGTTTAGCACGCTCAGGCTAGGAGACTTAGCTAGAGCACATAATCAGTATTTAGTCTATTTAAAGTAAGGAACGAAGCACATTCTCGGTATTCAAGGAGCTGCTACTGAAATTTACAGCCTCTCCAATTCTAATATTAACATCACCTAGCCGTGGCGAATCCTGTTTATTTAGCAGGCAGGGCTTTATTGACCCCAAATTCCTCAAGGAAGGAGGGGGTTGAATGACCTAGAAGGTCTTATCAAATCATTTCCGAGATGGACGGTAAATTTATGTTGTTATTATCCAGAACGTATCGGACCATTATCCGGAAAGGGACCATCAAATTGATAAACCTCCTCAAATTCTTCGGGGGGTATCTTTATCGCTTACAAGAAGAAAAAGAACAACAACATTCTCACCTCCTTCGGAATCACTCGGACTGGGTGTAAAGTTGTGGATTTGATCACATTAACACAGCACAATTTTGCCTTGGATGCAGTAGTATAAGAACTTTTCTTATATAGCTGAATCTTAATAAAAGATTCTAACCCAAGTTTGTCTGAATGGTGAAATCGCAGATGAGGTGGCTAGGAAAGGTTCCGATTAGGGCAAAAGTGAAGTGGTTAGCTCCATCCAACCACCGCTGGGTTATCTCCTAGGAAGGATCGAGGAATATGAGAACAGGGCAACGGACTCGCTATGGACCAAAAGGGTTGACTGCGAAGTCTCAAGGTCCTTATGGCAATGCTTGGATAGGAAAGGCACAAGCTTCCTTCTCAAACTGAACAAATGCGTGGTTAGGGTAATTAAGGGTGTCACCCCAGGTCATTCTGCTATCGCACTCACAATGCTCCGACGGTGGCGAATACCAACAAGCTCCCTCTGCAGAAGCTGTCAGGATGAGGAGGGAGAGGATTCGATCTACCACTTCCTCTGCCGATGTCCGGGGCTTCAAAAAAGAGAGCTCAGATTTCTGGCCTCACGGCTCTTCGACAGCCTGGCAGAGGTTGGGAAGGCGGACGTGTCGCTTCTTCCTGGGTTCATCAGGGAAAGCAAGTGGTTCGTTGAGGACCACTAGGAGGTAATGGGGTTAAACGAATGTGCCGCCACCCTGCACTTACTGAGGGCACTCACAATGGACAAAAATGTCTCCGAGTGAAAGTGTGGGTAATACCCACGCACGCCCTCTTAACCTAACCTAACCTTGTCCGAATGGGGTATTAGACTAATTAGCCTTTAAGATATACTAAGAGTGTCCTCTTGTTTTCATTTAACGGATATGCCACCAAAATACATTTCTTATGAAATGTCGTGCCAAAAGACACAGAAAGCCCTAAAATTATCTTCTAACGACTGCAGGTCCAGCAGAGCTTAATGAGTTCTCTATGCAATACTTTTTTTTTTACACTCAACTCGCTTTTCCATCCTTGAAACTAAAGTGGGACCCGCCACGCTAAAATCGTTTATACAATTATACATTTTACTTACAATTTCTCGTTGCAGTTTTGCTATATTGAAATTCGCTTGCGCCAAACGTACACTCAGTGTTGCCACATCGCTGGTTAATTGCGCACGCTCGCCCGTATTACGATCCACCATTTTTAGTAATTTATCCTCTAAACTTTGATTCACTTTTTGTACACGTTTATGCGATTCATACAAACGATCGTATTTATCTTGCCACGCTATAACACTATCTTCTAATTCGATTTGTCTTTCAGTATCTTGCATGCAGGCCGTTTCCATGGCTACAATTTGATTATGCTTCTCGAGCAGAGCTTGCTTTAGCGCCTGGATTTCTGTGGTTGCCGCAAGCAAATGTGCTTCGCAGCGATTGTTAGGCTGGAAGAAAAAGATAAAAAGTTATGAATGTATGTAATATAACTTTTATTTTTTAAACATTTGTATATACGTTATAGGACCAACCCAGAGATAGTGGAACCAATATACATATAATTGAGTATGCAGCAGGATAGATATTGAATTTGGGAACCCGATCAATATTTTTGTGGTGTAAGTTTACCGTTATTTAGCTGCAATATTTCGATAACTTAGAGTGCAAAGGCGCCAACTGCATGTTTTTACAAAATTGCGATTTTAATGCAGATCAAAAGAGAATTAAAAAACCCATCGTTAAACAAGTAAGGAAGGCTAAGTTCGGGTGTAACCGAACATTACATACTCAGTTGAGAGCTATGGAGACAAAATAAGGAAAATGAACCTGGGGTAACCCTGGAATGTGGTTGTATGACATGTGTATCAAATGAAAGGTATTAAAGAGTATTTTAAGAGAGAGTAGGCCATAGTTCTATGTATGGACGCCATTTAGGGATATCGCCATAAAGGTGGACCAGGGCTGACTCTATAATTTGTTTGTACGATATGGGTATCAAATGAAAGGTGCTACTGAGCATTTTAAGAGGGAGTGGGCCTTAGGTCTATCGGTGGACGCCTTTTCGAGATGTCCCCATTAAGGTGGACCAGGGGTGACTCTATAATGTGTTTGTACGATATGGGTATCAAATGAAAGGTGGTAATGAGTATTTTAAAAATGAATGGGCTTTAGTCCTATAGGTGAACGCCTTTTCGAGAAATCGCCATAAAGGTGGACCAGGGGTGACTCTAGAATATGTTTGTAAGATATGGGTATCAAATGAAAGCTGTTAATGAGTATTTTGAAAAGGAGTGATCCTTAGCTCCATAGGTGGACGCCGTTTCGAGATATCGCCATAAAGGTGGACCAGGGGTGTTTCTAGAATGTGTTTGTACGATATGGGAATCAAATGAAAGGTGTTGCTGAGCATTTTAGAGTGGGCATTAGGTCTATAGGTGGACGCCTTTTCGAGATATCGCCATTAGGGTGGGCCAGGGGTGACTCTGGAATGTTTGTACGATATGGGTATCAAACGAAAAGTGTTACTGAGCATTTTAAGAGGGAGTGGGCATTAGGTCTATAGGGTGGGCCAGGGGTGACTCTAGAATGTGTTTGTATGATATGGGTATCAAATGAAAGATGGTAATGAGTATTTTAAAAGGGAGTAATCCTTAGTTCTATAGGTGGACGCTTTTCGAGATATCGCCATAAAGGTGGACCAAGGGACACTCTAGAATGTTTGTACGATATGGGTATCAAACGAAGGGTGTTACTGAGAATTTTAAGAGGGAGTGGGCATGAGGTCTATAGGTGGACGCCTTTTCGAGATATCGTCATTAGGGTGGGCCAGGGGTGACTCTAGAATGTGTTTGTACGATATGGGCATCAAACGAAAGGTGTTACTGAGCATTTTAAGAGGGAGTGGGCATTAGGTCTATAGGTGGACGCCCTTTCGAGATATCGCCATTAGGGTGGGCCAGGGGTGACTCTAGAATGTTTGTACGATATGGGTATCAAACGAAAGGTGTTACTGAGCATTTTAAGAGGGAGTGGGCATTAGGTCTATAGGTGGACGCCTTTTCGAGATATCGCCATTAGGGTGGGCCAGGGGTGACTCTAGAATGTGTTTGTACGATATGGGTATCAAATGAAAGGTGGTAAGGAGTATTTTAAAAGGGAGTAATCCTTAGTTCTATAGGTGGACGCCTTTTCGAGATATCGCCATAAAGGTGGACCAAGGGTGACTCTAGAATGTTTGTACGATATGGGTATCAAACGAAAGGTGTTACTGAGCATTTTAAGAGGGAGTGGGCATTAGGTGTATAGGTGGACGCCTTTTCGAGATATCGCCATTAGGGTGGGCCAGGGTGACTCTAGAATGTGTTTGTACGATATGGGTATCAAATGAAAGGTGGTAATGAGTATTTTAAAAGGGGTAGTCCTTAGTTCTATAGGTGGACGCCTTTTCGAGATATCGCCATAAAGGTGGACCAAGGGTGACTCTAGAATGTTTGTACGATATGGGTATCAAACGAAAGGTATTACTGAGCATTTTAAGAGGGAGTCGGAATTAGGTCTATAGGTGGACGCCTTTTCGAGATATCGCCATTAGGGTGGGCCAGGTGTGACTCTAGAATGTTTGTACGATATGGGTATCAAACGAAAGGTGTTACTGAGCATTTTAAGAGGGAGTGGGCATTAGGTCTATAGGTGGACGCCTTTTCGAGATATCGCCATTAGGGTGGGCCAGGGGTGACTCTAGAATGTTTGTACGATATGGGTATCAAACGAAAGGTGTTACTGAGCATTTTAAGAGGGAGTGGACATTAGGTCTATAGGTGGACGCCTTTTCGAGATATCGCCATTAGGGTGGGCCAGGGGTGACTCTAGAATGTTTGTACGATATGGGTATCAAACGAAAGGTGTTACTGAGCATTTTAAGAGGGAGTGGGCATTAGGTCTATAGGTGGACGCCTTTTCGAGATATCGCCAATAGGGTGGGACAGGGGTGACTCTAGTATGTGTTTGTACGATATGGATATCAAATTAAAGGTATTAATGAGGATTTTAAAAGCGAGTGGCCCTTAGATGTATATGTGAAGGCGTTCTCGCGATATCGACCAAATTTTGACCAGGTGATCCAGAAATACATCTGTCGGGTACTGTTAATTTATTTATATATGCAATACCACTAACAGTATTCCTGCCAAGGGTCCAAGGGCTGTTGATTTCGCCTTGTAGAACTTTTTCATTTTCTTCTACTTAATATGGTAGGTGTTACACCCATTTTACAAAGTTTTTTCCAAAGTAATATTTTGCGTCAATAAACCAATCCAGTTACCATGCTTCATCCCTTTTTTCGTATTTGGTATAGAATTATGGCATTTTTTCATTTTTCGTAATTTTCGATATCGATAAAGTGGGCGTGGTTATGGTCGGATTTCGGCCATTTTTTATACCAAGATAAAGTGAGTTCAGATAAGTACGTGGGCTAAGTTTAGTAAAGATATATCGGATTTTGCTCAAGTTATTGTGTTAAGGGTCGAGCGGAAGGACAGACGGTGGACTGTGTATAAAAACTGGGCGTGGCTTCTACCGATTTCGCCCATTTTCACAGAGAACAGTTACCGTCATAGAATCTATGCTCCTACCAAATTTGAGAAGGATTGGTAAATTTTTGTTCGACTTATGGCAATAAAAGTATTCTAGACAAACTAAATGAAAATGGGCGTAGCCACGCCCATTTTGAAATTTTCTTTTATTTTTATATTTTGCTGCATCATATCATTACTGGAGTTGAATTTTGACTTAATTTACTTATACACAGTAAAGATATTAAATTTTTTGTTAAAATTTGAATTTAAAAAAATTTTTTTTTAAAAAGTGGGCGTGTTCTTCATCCAATTTTGCTAATTTTTATTTAACGCAAATATAGTAATAGTAGTAACGTTCCTGCCAAATTTCATCATGATATCTTCAACGACTGCCAAATTACAGCTTGCAAAACTTTTAAATTACCTTCTTGTTAAAGTGGGCGGTGCCACGCCCATTGTCCAAAATCTTACTAATTTTTTATTCTGCGTCATAACCTCAACCCATCTACCAAGTTTCGTCGCTTTATCTGTCTTTTGTAATGAATTATCGCACTTTTTCGGTTTTTCGAAATTTTCGATATCGAAAAAGTGGGCGTGGTTATAGTCCGATATCGTTCATTTTAAATAGCGATCTGAGATGAGCGCTCAGGAACCTACATACCAAATTTCATCAAGATACCTCAAAATTTACTCAAGTTATCGTGTTAACGGACGGACGGACGGACGGACGGACGGACATGGCTCAATCAAATTTTTTTTCGATCCTGATTATTTTGATATATGGAAGTCTATATCTATCTCGATTCCTTTATATATGTACAACCAACCGTTATCCAATCAAACTTAATATACTCTGTGAGCTCTGCTCAACTGAGTATAAAAAAAGTTGGTAACCCTTTTTTTCATGTTGTTTCGCGTTGATGCGCAAAGGTGCCATGTACATAGTTGTCAATAGAGTTGTGCTTTTTCGTTCATTTCAGAGATTCGAATCTTTTGTTCTTTTTGTTCATCTGTTCTTTTTTCTCTGGGCTGCCTTATATATGTGTATACTTGATTTGATTATTAACGTAAATACTGCTTGGCATGGCCTTAGCATCGCCTTAGTGATGGGATAACTTAGTGATGCTAATATCCGTGACAATATATTGTTGTAGCAGTGCCACACACAAATATGACCACACATATCTTTAGTGTAAGTGGCATCTTCGACATTCATGGTCACTGTTAATTTCTGCGTATGTATGTATGAATTTACAATGTTCGCGAACGAGAAGAGAGAAAGAATAACATTAGATAAAACGAACTAAAAGAACAAATGAACTAAAAGAACAAATAGAACCGAAATCGAATATCTAATTCACTTGTTCAGTTGAGAGACCCGGTGAATTGACCAAGTTCAGAACGAAACGACCCAACTCTAGTTTTCAAAAAGCGCGCGCCAAGTTCATTAAACATATGCGATTGCTGCTAAGTTGTGCTGGTTGTTCATTCGTGCTCCGTAAAAATTTATTTACTGCTGTTTCTAACATTTATTTTAGTCGCAAGAGGTACAATATTATTGTTTTACAAATACTAACTAAATTATTACTACATTTATTAAAATGTCTGTATGGCGAAAGACGAAAGTAATAACAGTGCTTTAGAAGCAATTGAAAACAGCAATAACATTGACTAGTTTGGCAATGATGTAGACGATGGTGTTTTGGGACTCGTGCCTTATAGTTTCCACAGCGACTCGGATTATTCCATGGACATAAAATCCAAAAAGCGAAAGAAGAGAGTGCAAGTTGAACACGCAGATAGGATGAGCACTCAAAACAAATATCAAAGACAAATTGGTAAATCATATTATGGAAAAAAGAAAGAAAATAACGTTTGGTGTTATAACAAAAAGAAAGATGCGAGAGCAATGAAGCAGCGGTGTAAATGTAAAAGTAAAACCGGCAAATCAGCCATGCAATGTGCCCAAATCCCTAACGACGAGAGAGATAGATTATTTAAACAATTTTGGAGTATGGATATAAAACAAAAACGAATTTATGTAAATACCTTGATACAAAGTACACCACCGGTTAGATGTGTAAAACGGTAAGAGAACGAACAACCAAAAAGATGTCGAACTTTAAAATATTATCTAAAAATAGATAATAAAAATATGCGGGTGTGCAGAACCTTTTTAACACGCTTTTATTAGCTTGGCCTGTATGTAGCGGAATCTTTGAACTTAATTTTCACCGGTTTCTAGAAGTCTGATTAATTTGAAACTTTGCATACGTATCAAGGACCGATGACAATGCATTAATGTGATGGTGTGGTGATATAAGGTCAACGGCCATAAGGTCAATTGGCCTTATTACCACTTTGAATGGTCATAAGTTTGATTGAAACTTTGCACACATATCAAGGCTCGATGACAATGCATTAATATGATGATGTGTTGACATAAGGTCAATTGGCCTTATTACCAGTTTGAATGGCCACAAGCTTGATTGAAACTTTGCAAACATATCAAGGCTCGATCACAATGCATTAGTGTGATGGTGTGGTGACATAAGGTCAACGGCCATAAGGTCAATTGGCCTTATTACCACTTTGAATGGCCATAAGTTTGATTGAAACTTTGCACACGTATCAAGGCTCGATGACAATGCATTAATGTGATGGTGTGGTGACATAAAGTCAACGGCCATAAGGTCAATTGGCCTTATTACCACTTTGAATGGCCATAAGTTTGATTGAAACTTTGCACACGTATCAAGGCTCGATGACAATGCAATAATGTGATGGTGGGGTGACATAAGGTCAAGGCCATAAGGTCAATTGGCCTTATTACCACTTTGAATGGCCATAAGTTTGATTGAAACTTTGCACACGTATCAAGGCTCGATGACAATGCAATAATGTGATGGTGGGGTGACATAAGCTTAACGGACATAAGGTCAATTGAAATTATGACCACCCCAAATTGCCATAGATTTGAAACCTTGCACATAATGCGAAAACGCATTCCTCTATTAATGATAGAAGCGGATGCGTGGCACATCTACGAAAGAGCATACTGGAGCCCTTTTTAACCGCTTTTATTAGCTTGGCCTGTATCTATCTATGTATCTATGTATCCATGTATGTATGTAACGGAATCTGGAGTGGAGCCGAGAGCCCCGGTAATGCAGAGCTCCGAACTCCGTTGCACTTTTGAAGCATTTTAAGATACGTACTTTTAGCTAGTGCAGGTCACCAGACCAAGGCACCATAACGAAGAATCGGGCGCACAATGGCTGTGTAAATCCAGCAGGTCACCTTAGGGGAGAATCCCCAGGAGATGCCAATTGCCCTCTTGCAGGTAAAAAGCTCTGCTGCTGTCTTCTTGGATCGCTCCACTATATGGCCACTCCATAATAGCTTCCTATCTAGAATGACTCCCAAATACTTGACTTGATCGATAAACGCTGAGAACGTACCCCCAATTCTTGGCGGTGTTAGATTTGGTACTTTTGTACCTCCTCGTGAAGAGGACAAGCTCGGTTTTATCCGGTTGACTTCCAAACCTGTGATGGGTTTTACTCCTGGAGCAGCTCCAGGATGTCAGCTAGGTCCGTTGGCGTCACTGGAACCCAGGCTCTAGCCCTTGGTCGTGAGGGGATATCACGCGCCTCCACTACCTTGAGGCGCGCGCCCGGATATACCACCCCTATCAGCGTGACGGCGGCCTATAGAGGTTTACCGACCTGGCGTCGTCACAGCCAATTAGCTTGGCATTGCCCTGGAACTACCCTGCATCGGTGTAAGATGGCGGTGGACCAGGGTTGCCTTTCTTAACCTTAACGGCCACCGTAGCGAGCGCGGCCTCGATCCACTTCCACTGTTGTTTCGGGATCCTGCCATCTTCGCTGCTCTCGTCTATAATGCCAATGATCTGCCGACCCTTGGCAATTTCGGCGAAAGACCGCGTCCAGCCTCTCTGCGTCTTGGCCCTTTTCGGTGCCGTGGCGTTGGATTCTTCCATGGACAGCTGGCGTTTCGAGGTTTCAAAAACTTTTAAAATTACTTGAACTAAAAAATTAAAAATAAATAATAGTTTAAAAAAAACTAAAAAAAAAAAAACACTCTTATAGCTAACCGAACTAAAAAGTAGAAAATAATTTTCAATTATTTATAGTTATAGTTAATCACCTCAAAATAAAATTATAATAAAATTTAAGTTATTAACAGAATAATTTAATTCACAGTATAAAGCGTGGGGTGCTTGATATTGAGTGTTACAATCATTCTATTGGCAACTATCTGAGAGGAAAGATACGAAATGTAGTCAAATGCACCCCACGCTTTTTAATCTGAATTAAATTATTCTGTTAATAACTTAAATTTTATTATAATTTTATTTTGAGGTGATTAACTATAAATGATTGTTTGACCTTCTACTACTGTTATATAAACTCTTTTTAATTGAAAATTATTTTATACTTTTTAGTTCGGTTAGCTATAAACGTGTGTTTTTTTAGTTTTTTTAAACTATTATTTATTTTAAATACACAATAGACATCCAATGCTAAATTGGGTAAAGCGGCCTGTAACCAGTAACTAAAATTCAAATCCAATACCGATGACAATTTTTGCAAATCAACGAAAATGTTTAAATTATTGTTTGGATTCTTTGCCAGTTATGGAGTCGCACTATTGTCGTGCAGCAACACAAAAAAAATATATTCTACCCGAATGGAATTCAAAACGAATGATTTTCCATTTTTATGTAAAAGATTGGTGTCCAAAACATGGAATAAAGCCGCTTTCAATTTCGGTATTTTATGAAGCATTTGAAATAAAAAGTTCGGGTGTAACCGAACATTACATACTCAGTTGAGAGCTATGGTGACAACATAAGGGAAAATAACCATGTAGGAAAATGAACCGAGGGAAACCCTGGAATGTGTTTGTATGACATGTGTATCAAATGAAAGGCATTAAAGAGTATTTTATGAAGGAGTGGGCCATAGTTCTATAGGTGGACGCCATTTAGGGATATCGACATAAAGGTGGATCAGGGTTGACTCTAGAATGCGTTTGTACGATATGGGTATCAAATGAAAGGTATTAATGAGTATTTTAAAAGGGCGTGGACCTAAGTTCTATAGATGGACGCCTTTTCGAGATATCGCCGTAAAGATGGACCAGGGGTGACCCTAGAATTTGTTTGCACAATATGGGCATCAAAGGAAAGGTGTTAATGAGTATTTTAAAAGGGAGTGAGCTTAGTTCTATAGGTGGACGCCGTTTCGAGATATCGCCATAAAGGTGGGCCAGGGGTGACTCTAGAATTCGTTTGTGCAATATGGGTATCAAACGAAAGGAGTTAATGAGTATTTTAAGAGGGAGTGGGCCTTAATTCTATAGGTGGACGCCGTTTCAAGATATCGCCATAAAGGTGGGCCAGGGGTGACTCTAGAATTCGTTTGTGCAATATGGGTATCAAACGAAAGGAGTTAATGAGTATTTTAAGAGGAAGTGGGCCTTAGTTCTATAGGTGGACGCCTTTTCGAGATATCGCCATAAAGATGGACCAGGTGTGACTCTAGAATGCGTTTGAACGATATGGGTATCAAATGAAAGGTGTTAATGAGTATTTTAAGAGGGAGTGGACCTTTCTGGACCAGGGGTGACTCTAGACTTTGTTTGTACGATATGGGTATCAAATGAAAGGTTTTAATGAGTATTTTTAAAAGGGAGTGGACTTTCGTTCTATAGGTGTTCGCCTTTTCGAAATATCGCCATAAAGGTGGACCAGGGGTGACTCTAGAATGAGTTTGTACGATATGGGTATAAAATTAAAGGTATTAATGAGAGTTTTAAAAGGGAGTGGTGGTAGTTGTATATGTGAAGGCGTTTTCCAGATATCGACCAAAATGTGGACCAGGGTGACCCAGAACATCATCTGTTGGATACCGCTAATTTATTTATATATGTAATACCTGCCAAGATTTTAAGGGTTTTTTATTTCGCCCTGCAGAACTTTTCATTTTCTTCTACTTAATATGGTAAGTGTCACAATCTGTTTATAAAGTTTTTTCTAAAGTTATATTTCGCGTCAATAAAACAATCCAATTACCTTAACATATTTCATCCCTTTTTTCGTATTTGGTATAGAATTATGGCATTTTTTTCATTTTTCGTAATTTTCGATATCGAAAAAGTGGGCGTGGTCATAGTCGGATTTCGTTCATTTTTCATACCAAGATAAAGTGAGTTCAGATAAGTACGTGAACTGAGTTTAGTAAAGATATATCGATTTTTGCTCAAGTTATCGTGTTAACGGCCATGCGGAAGGACAGACGGACGACTGTGTATAAAAACTGGGCGTGACATCAACCGATTTCGCCCATTTTCACAGAAAACAGTTAACGCCATAAAATCTATGCCCCTACCAAATTTCAAAAGGATTGGTTAATTTTTGTTCGACTTATGGCGTTAAAAGTATCCTAGACAAATTAAATGAAAAAGGGCGGAGCCATTTTTAACTTTAAATTTAAATTAAATTAAATTTTCTTTTATTTTTGTATTTTGTTGCACCATATCATTACTGGGGTTGAATCTTGACATAATTTACTTATATACTGTAAAGATATTAAATTTTTTGTTAAAATTTTACTTTAAAAAAAATTTTTTTTAAAAGTGAGCGTGGTCCTTTTTGCTAATTTTTATTAAGCGTACATATAGTAATAAGAGTAACGTTCCTGCCAAATTTCATCATGATATCTTCAACGACTGCCAAATTACAGCTTGCAAAAATTTTAAATTACCTTCTTTTAAAAGTGGGCGGTGCCACGCCCATTGTCCAAAATTTTAGTAATTTTCTATTTTGCGTCATAAGTTCAACTCATCTACCAAGTTTCGTTGCTTTATCGGTCTTTTGTAATGAATTATCGCACTTTTTGGTTTTTTCGAAATTTTCGATATCGAAAAAGTGGGCGTGGTTGTAGTCCGATATCGTTAATTTTAAATAGCGATCTGAGATGAGTGCTCAGGAACCTACATACCAAATTTCATCAAGATACCTCAGAATTTACTCAAGTTATCGTGTTAACGGACGGACGGACGGACGGACGGACATGGATCAATCAAATTTTTTTTCGATCCTGATTATTTTGATATATGGAAGTCTATATCTATCTCGATTCCTTTATATATGTACAACCAACCGTTATCCAATCAAACTTAATATACTCTGTGAGCTCTGCTCAACTGAGTATAATTATGGATTATTTTCGCCCAAAAAAGATCAATGCGAAATTTGTGTGCGTCATTCTATGGATAACATTTCGCATGACGAATACGCTGTTCACCAGGAAAACAAAGAAACCAGAAACGAAAAGCAAAAGGAAAAAGCCGAAGAGCGTATCGTGCTAACTGTAGATCTGCACGCGGTTTTAATGGCGCCAAAATCGGAAGTAAGCAGCCTATACCATCGTACAAAATTGCAGGTGCACAACTTAGTTTTCTATAATTTGATAAACCATAAAGGTTACTGTTTTATTTGGAACGAAGTTGAAGGTGGCGTGTCTGCAGAAGAATTCGCAAGCATTTGGGTATATTTTGTTGAACAAAAAATTCTTCCTTACCTCATTGAGACTTAAATCCCGGCAAAAATTATATTTTACAGCGACGGAAGTTCATACCAAAACAGAAATGTGACTATGAGTAATGCTTTATTGAATGCAGCTGCTAAACATCAAATAACAATAGAACAAAAAACACACGCAAATGGAGGCTGACAGCGTTCACTCGCTCATCGAACGTGTGTTGAAGCATAGGACTATAGACGTACCTGCAGAATATATTGCTATTTGTAAGGATGCTCGCAAAAACCCAGAACCATATGAAATGGAATATTTGGATGAAACTTTTTTCAAAACATTTAGAGACCTTCAATTCGTGAAAAGCATTCATCCTGGCCTGGAAAAAGCTGATGCCAAAGTCAATGATATTCGTGCCATAAGATATACAGCGGAAAAGGAAATTTTTTACAAATTGAGATTCCCAAATTCATGGCAACATCATCCACAAAGAACAAATAAAGCTATTTCTCCGTTAGATTGGCTTGATTTCCCACAACTTCGCAGTGAGAGAAAAAAAATTACAACTAGGAAATATGACGATTTGCAACATTTAAAAATTACCTTGCCAAGAGATCACCACAAATTTAATGACGATTTACCTCACGAGTAATATATATTTACGAAGTAGGTGCTATAGATTTTTTTATTTTATTTTATATAAGCAGCAATGGAGCAAGACTCCAAACTTGATATCATGTGAGAGAAAATAATTTTTTATTATTAAATTTAAGTCACAGCAACGAAGTAAGACTGTATACAATGCAAATGTTTTTATTTTTAATAAATATTGTAAAGAATTTACTTGCAAATCCTCTTATTTGCAATCCTCTGCTAAGTTCGAATCACTAAACTGTTGAATAAATAACTCCAATATTGAATGATGGAAAAATGGCCTTTATTAAGTACTTCACAATAACGCTTATACTTTGCTACTCGCTGGCTTAATAACCAAACTGATTGATAACTCAAATGAAACTCTACTATTGGCCGCCAGATCGCGTGCTTAATCAAACTGATTGATAGCTCAACTCAAACTGAATTTCTTCTTACTCGCCTGCCCCGCTTTTATAGTTTACGCTGCATACTTCTAGGCTCTTCCATTTCCAGAACTTGCCAACTATATTCGTGTGTGTATAAATCTCATATAGTTTCTACTTGTTTACAATTGTCTACTTTTTAGCGCTTCTCAGATGTACATATGTGAGTTTGTAGTTTACAGTCTCCCGCACACACATAAGCGTATAAGTAAATTCATCTGTGTGTGACATCTCATCTCTCGCTGCCTTGTATTTAAATGTTGCTCGTCGGAATGTGTACATATGTGTAGACGCAATTATTGATTCGTTTTTGTAGATACATAATGATTGAATTATTGATGTGAATTCACGTCACTGCTTAGCATCGGCCTGGAAATGGCAGCACTCCTTAGTTTTGCTAATATTCGTAACAATATTAAATGTTATCGGCATTAGAAACACAAATTAAGTCATATTATTTAAATCAAATAGAAAATTGTTAGCACTATTTTCTTATATAAGAGGTGCTAATGTCATGCACAAATCAAAACAAGTAAGGAAGGCTAAGTTCGGGTGTAACCGAATATTACATACTCAGCTGAGAGCTATGGTGACAACATAAGGGAAAATAACCATTTAGCAAAATGAACCTAGGGTAATACTGTTTTCACACAGAAACTTAATGATCTCATTTCACCTTCTAATGAAATCGTAAATTTTTTGCTTTCACACAGAAGTAGCTGCTCGATTAGCATGAAGGATGAAATGTCAAGCGCATAAAATGACAATGCTATATGACAGACAATGACATTTACTTTGACAAATGACATTTTTAAGCACTGAACACACCAAAAACTAAGAAACTGAACGCTGCCAACAGAGTTCCATTGGGCTTTTGATTTCATTAGGCATTCGATTAGTCACAAATGAAATAATTATAGATTGAAATTTTGTAGGGAAGATTGAGCTCAATAAGCGCCTTAATGTAGAAAACTGCTTTTATTATTCAATAAGGTGTGTGTGAAAATAATATAACCCTGGAATGTGTTTGTATTACATGGGCTTCAAATGGAAGGTATTAAAGAATATTTTAAAAGGGAGTGGCCTATAGGTGGACGCCATTTCGGGATATCGCCATGAAGGTGGATGAGAGGTGACTCTAGAAGGTGTTGGTACGATATGGGTATAAAATGAAAGGTGTTAATGAGTATTTTAAAATGGAGTAGGCCTTAGTTCTATAGGTGGACGCCTTTTCGAGATATCGCCATAAAGGTTGACCAGAGGTGACTCTAGAATGTGTTTGTACGAAATGGGTATCAATTGAAAGGTGTTAATGAGTATTTTAAAAGGGAGTGGGCCTTAGTTATATAGGTGGACGCTGTTTCGAGATATCGCCATAAAGGTGGACCAGGGGTGACTCTAGAATGTGTTTGTACGATATGGGTATCAAATGAAAGGTATTAATTAGAGTTTTAAAAGGGAGTGGCTCTTAGCTGTATATGTGAGGCCGTTTTCGAGATATCGCCCAAAACGTGGACCAGGGTGACCCAGAACATCATCTGTTGGATACCGCTAATATATTTATATATGTAAGGGCTTTTGATTTCGCTCCTCAGAACTTTTTCATTTTCTTCTACTTAATATGGTAGGTTTTACACCCATTTTGCAAAGTTTTTTCTAGAATTACATTTTGCGGCAATAAACCAATCCATTTACCACGTTTTATCTCTTTTTCCATATTTGGTATAGAATTATGGCATTTTTTTCATTTTTCGTAATTTTCGATATCGAAAAAGTAGGCGTGGCCACAGTCGGATTTCGGCCACTTTTTATACCAACATAAAGTGAGTTCAGATAAATACGTGAACTAAGTTTAGTAAAGATATATCGATTTTTGCTCAAGTTATCGTGTTAACGGCCATGCGGAAGGACAGACGGACGACTGTGTATAAAAACTGGGCGTGGCTTCAACCGATTCCGCCCATTTTCACAGAAAACAGTTAACGTCATAAAATATATGCCCCTACAAAATTTCAAAAGGATTGGTGAATTTTTGTTCGACTTATGGCATTAAAAGTATCCTAGACAAATTAAATGAAAAAGGGCGGAAACACGCCCATTTTGAAATTTTCTTTTATTTTTGTATTTTGTTGTACCATATCATTACCGGAGTTGAATGTTGACATAATTTACTTATATACTGTAAAGATATTAAATTTTTTGTTAAAATTTTTAATTTTACCATTGTCCAAAATTTTACTAATTTTCTATTCTGCGTCATAAGTTCAACTCACCTACCAAGTTTCATCGCTTTATCTGTCTTTGGTAATGAATTATCGCACTATTTCTGTTTTTCGAAATTTTCGATATCGAAAAAGTAGGCGTGGTTGTAGTCCGATTTCGTTTACTTTAAATAGCGATCTGAGCTGAGCGCCCAGGAACCTACGTACCAAATTTCATCAAGATACCTCAAAATTTACTCAAGTTATCGTGTTTACGGACGGACGGACAGACATGGCTAAATGAAATTCTTTTTTCGCCCAGATCATTTTGATATATAGAAGTCTATATCTATCTCGATTATTTTATGCCGTTACGGATTACCGTTATGCGAAAAAAAGTTAATATACTCTGTGAGCTCTGCTCAGCTGAGTATAATTAACAACAGAAAGGGTGCTATATGACAAAAAGTCTTCTAAATCAAAGATGGAATTTTGTTTTTTGTTTTTTTACTTACTGTACATTTGTGTAACAACCAAGCAAATAAAATCCCATTAAAAATTTGCAAAATGTGATGTAAATTTCTTAATACAGTTTTTTGTCTCTCCTGTTAAATTTCAAAAACTGCAGTTGACGCCTTTGCACTCTAAACTAGCGATTTGCATAAATAACCATGAACAAAATAAGTAGCAAATTTTAAAATCGGGCGAAGTTGTACGAAGTTATCGATACCCCGGTCAATAAACTATTAACTGAGCATTTGCATATTCTACTTACTTGATTTAATCGAATAAGGGACGGTCTTGTTATAGCAATTGCTATCTCCTTTTATTTTTAATCTCACAAGTTAATTGGTAGCAATCATGTACCGTTAACAAAGTTGGGCATATGAAGTTATGTTCGCACATATCGTTAATCGCAAAGCCCCCAAACAACCGGATTTTCGAAGCTGCGTTTTTAACAAATTTTGCTATGACATATGTATTAAAATACACACCCCTTAAATTTTTCAAGTCCCCTATCTACTTGTTACGAATGTTTAAATAAAATGTTTTTTTCTTTCCCTGTAAAATTTTAAATTTGCTGGTTACGGCCTTTGTGAATTAAGCTAAATGATATTTATGCATGCCCAATAATTTTGACATAAAAAGAAACAAAACCGCGAAAATCGCAGATTTTTCACACAACAATAATAACAATAAAACAAACTGTGTGGAAAAATATCGAAAACACGTTCCGAAATTCGACCGTTATCACTACGAATAGACGCGTAAACTGATATTTCAATGGGCTTATCTCTTGCGATGACAATTGTGAGGGTGATAACACTTTTGATTTACTATATATTTACATGCATACATGCTCACAAACTTATATATGTACATACATATATGTATATTTATACTTAATGGGTATATTTAGTGTGAGAAATAAATGATTGTGAAGGCAAAAACAAAGCGGAGTACGTACATACATACATATGCACGAACGTTCGTTATTATTATAGACAGCGTAACGATCAGCTGATGAGATCTACATTAAACATGGTATTTACCTATAATGCCCGGTTTATCAGTACAAATTCAACTCAGTTTGTCAGTTAAACTACGCTTTAACTTACTCTGTAGTTTTTCAGTCTACTTTAACTGAAGTTTAAGCTGAGCTTAAGCGCCCGATCTGGCAGGGTTAAACTCTAGTTAACCTATCAGTGATTTGCGTTCGTTCGAAATGGCGTCGAATATACCCAACAAGCATTTGGGCTTAAGTACCATTAGAGCGCATGTTAATAACTAGCATACCTCTAAAATCTCAAAAGTTGTTGCGTGGCCCAACTTGAGAATCATAGTGTAATCAGTAAAAGAGGAAATTTTTTATAAAGCGAAAAATCCTATTACTAAAGTTGAAAAATTTATAGTTCCAACTTGGAGTTCTTTAACTGCTTTTTGATAAATTACGCTCCATTACTGTTATCAATCAGGTGGTGGTAACACCTTGGAGATTTTTTTCCACTTCAACTCAACTCGATATCCAATGTAGGATATCAACTGGAGAAACGTGTTGAATATTCATTTGAGAACTGTACATTTCTCAAAATTACTCAAAGGTTGGATAATAATTTGAAAATGCTAATGACGTTGGAGATCAACTCGAGAACTATCTGTTTAGGAATAACTAGATAATGGTGTTGGATATCACCTCCGGAACTAGATAAAAATTTCACTTGAGAAATATCTTTTAAATGTTTGTTTGATAAACAAAAGTCCAGCTGTTGTCGCATCTACAAATTATCTAGATAATAAAAAACCAATGTTGCCGTAGAAAAAGCCTACTCCAAAGGTGGCCTTAAACTGTGACTGAAAAACTGGAGTTTAAATTTGACTAGAGTTTAAGCAAACTTAGTTTAAGCTTAGTTTAACTAACTACTGAAAAATGGGGCCTAAGTATCATCTATAGAAGCATAATGAGAAACTCAGCTCAGTTGAAGGGATTCTGCATGTATACTTGATAACAAGCGACTCATTCTGATAAGCCATATTAATAACAACAACTGAAGCGCAATGATTGTATAAAACCTAATGCATACATAAATAAAGTCGTCTCTGGATATAGTGAACTATATTTCGCTTGGCCTGTTCGCAGCATATCGATTATTCACTATCTCCAAGTTGACGTTGCCTTTTCAAAAACCAGCTTTTTTTTGCTTAAAATTATTTTTTTGTATGTAAGTATATATAACAGATCTTCGAAATAAATGTATGCTTCGGAAAAGAGAAAAGTATGTACTTATGAATGCATATTGAAGAATCGGTCATTGATCACGTCACGATCAAAACAAACGACTACGCCGGAGCCACAAACAAACCGTTCCGGACGCAGAATAAGACTCCCCGTCCGCTTCAGGACGTGAAGGTCTGGGGGGAACAATGTGGCAACCGAGTCAGACATAACTGGGGTGGCAACCCCACATACGAAAGAACAAACCAAAAGCAATCACCAATAATGGAAATGCAAGTGCACTTAACGGCTTATTGTAAAGTTATACATACTAGTCAGAGCGAATCGATCAACATACTGGTGAAGACGTGAAATCATTAATCTTAACATTAATACATTTTTCAGTTGTAATATTTAGTATACATAAGTATACATAAGTTTCTGTGTAACATAAAAGTTACGTTAATTGAAATTTCACTAAAATCAAACGGGTTTGGCTACAGTAATAACCACAATAATCGATTCTCACTGCATGCCTTCGCAAATTTATATATAGACCGCTTTTTCTGGTGTTTCGGTTTTCACTATATCGAAGTGCTCATTATATCGTAAGTGCTGTTAATTCAGAGAAAAGCAAAATCGTTATGCAAGCTCCTCGAACAAGCTCTTTTTATATTTTTTAAGTGTAATTATCTTTGTTTTGTTATCGTCGGGTTATTTCTAACAAAGTTTGTCGATTTGTATCGAAGAGTTATCGGTTTGTTATTGATTTATTATCGAAAAATTATCGATCATGTAACGAAAATTTATCGGTATGCCATCAAAAACTTATTGATTTGGTATCGAAAATTAAACTATCGAAATGTTACCAATTTATTATCGGTGTGTTATAGAAAAATTAACGAATTGTTATCGAGCAGTTATCGATTTGTTAAAAAAAATGTCGATATAGTATCAAAACATGTTATTAATTCGTTAAAGGTGTGTTATCGCTGACTCATCAGTTTGTTGTGGAAAGACACCGATAAAGCTTCAGTATAAAATCGATGACAAATCTATTTTATCGATAAAAAATAAATAAGAAGCCGATGACTCGGCGATAACAAGCCGATAACTCGACTACACTAATTCGCTTTAGGTCTCGCAACTCAAGATTGGCACACGTATAGGGCTGGGAATATCCGCATATTCGAATATCCGGATATCCATACTGATATCCGTTGACACGGATAAAATCCGGACGGTATGGATATCCGGTTAATATTCGTTTGTGAAACTATCCGGGTATCTGGATTTGTATATCATTATTTTTTATTATTTATTTTATTTATCGGCTTATATTCTGGCGCAGATTTAGAGAGAAAAGCTGCGTCCATACCATTCTCGTGAAAGTGGAAAAACCGATAGTGGCTCCATAGACTTGATGCCGATCCTTTGTTTTGTAGCGTTTTTTTTCAATATAAACAAATGACACTGTTATTTTCACTTCTCTGGAAATTAGCCCAAATCTTGCTGACCATTTTGGCACTCATTATTAGTTTAAATTGTCGCTTTGTAAAATTATTGATGTTTGTAAAATTGTAGCTTTTTAATTTTTGACATTAATTTAATAATCTTCAAACATATTTTGTGAATAATTTTTCGATGTTTGCTTCGTTCAATTCTGATATAAATATATTCCAGTATCCGGACATACGGATATCCGGATAGCCAGATTTTTTGCTTAGCTATCCGGTTATTCGAATATCCGGTTTATCCGGATAGTTAAAAAATACGGATGCAGTTCACAGCCCTACACACATATCGTGCACCCACATTTCTGTGGGTCATGTTTGATTGATATTAAGGAAACCGTGTTATATTCTAATACTAGAAGACTTACGAACAAAATTTGACAAAATAATCGGTATTTTCGTTTCCAAGCTTTGCGGCCAAAAATAGTTGTGATTTCAAAATCGTTCTTCGTTCTGAAATGTGATATGCACAGACACGCCTTCCTTCGTAGGAGTTATTTGGTGCCGAAACAGAATTTATATCAAATTGTTTTGATAGGCATGAAAAAAAAGTGTGATGGAAAAATATTTAGTGCATTTAATTCTGTATTTTTATTTAATCTAGTATAACACTAGCTAGTTGATATGTGGCTACATTTTACTATCACTCATGCATACTTTCATCAATATACAATATTCGTTTTTTGTCCGGCCATCCACCCATCCGTTCGCTGAATACACTATCAGTTATTTACATTTTTTGTTGTTGTTTGTTTGATGTTGGCTCTTTGACTGCCGCTAAACAAACAGTCAGAGTCAGTGCTCCGCCTACCACAGCGAAGGTCGCGGGTGCAAGTCGTGGGGTAAGGCAACATCAATAATTTTGAAATTGGGTTTTTAATTAGTAAAAAGTCTTTCCAAGCGGGGTCGCCTTTCGACAGTGACTTGGAAAAACACTTCGAGTGTATTTCTGCCATGAAACGGTTCTCACTGAAAATTCATCTGCCTTGCAACTGCCGTTCGGCGTCGGCATAAAACATGTAGGTATCGTCCCTCAATTCGTAGGGAAAAATTAAAAAGCAGAGAAGCTCGGCGTAAATCTCCTCGAAGGTAAATCGCGTCAAGTATATATATTAGCGTGGGCCGATTTGTATGGACGAAAGTTAACCGATATCGCGCCATCGATTTTTCGATGGGATTTGTGCTCAGGAAAAAAGTTCCACTACGCATACCCAAAAAAAATAATTTGCGAACTTGCGAAATTTCTTTATTTTGACTTTTTTTCGACTTTGATTTTTAAGGTTTTTTTCATGACCTACTAAAAATTTTCATATGTATACCCTGTCCTACCAAAAAATGTCCGCTAAAAACGTTGTTGATAACAGTTTTTGAAAAAATAAAATAAAATATTAAAAATATAACATGAAACTTTTACAATCTAATGAAACATTTTTAGTAGGTCATGAAAAAAACCTTAAAAATCAAAGTCGAAAAAAAGAAAAAGAAACGAAATTTCGCAGGCTCGAAAAAAATTTTTTTCGGTATGCGTCTTTTTTACTGAGCCCAAATCCTATCGAAAAATCGATGTCGCTATATCGGTTAATAAATCGACCCAGTCTAATATATATATTTTTATATATACATATCAGCCGAAATCTGACTTAAGGCAAGGCAAACAGATAACTCTAACATGTCTTTGTCGCCTTATAAGGTATTTTGGGGTAGAAATTGTTGGGAGTTCACTTAATATTTTTCTGTCATACCACCGAAGTCTAAAGTTTACAATGAAGCGTTTACTATAGTAGCATCCCCTTCGCGAATGAAATAGTTGAATGGACCACTTTTACTTGACTTAGCGCCAAGAGGGGATATTACTCTCTACATGACCAATACGCCAGTTATACAGAGTAGAGCCGAGTAGGCACTCAACTCGAAGCAAGTGTTATGTCTTTACTATCTTCAGACAGAGATGGGTTAGTATTTTCTGTGTGTATGCCGCCTTTATGTACATCACATTTGTGTCAGAGGTCTAATTGATGGATTTATTGTCCTTGCCTTCTCATGGAAGACGAGACGGCGCACCACTTTCATTCCTTCCTAAGACCCTTGCTGCATAGAGAGCCACGGTATTCCACAATGACTATACTTCTGGATTGGGAATAAGGGGATCACAGAGCTAGAAATATGCAAAAATCACACCTCCACAGATGAGGTCTAACAGCAGTGCAGTGAAAGATTGAAGCGAACATTGGGTCAAGAAGTTTTGTCGCGTAACATTTTCAAGCGATTGCCAGCACAATTCTTAGCTTTTCCAACCAAATTGTCAAAACCTCACTTACACGTAGCTAATCTTATTTGTTTGGTAGGTGAGGCTCTGGCTTCTCTAAGCACCTCACGAAAGGTGGGGGTTTGATGGCCAAGAATGTTCAACGTGGTCTCGACGCTCCCGCCATGGTCGGGCTTTGGCAACTTCACCGAATGCCCCTAAATCATAGAATGCCTGCATAACGTTCTGTTTAGACTGCTAGTTCTTTGTCTTCTTGTTTTTCCTGTCCAGAAACTCATCCCAATTAAACTTTTCTTGTAAGAAGTTGTACTGTGAGTTAAAGAGAGGGGTAGGAGACAACTGATTTAACAAAATGATCGTCATTTTTGAAGATGGTCCGCGAAATTTGAAATAAAATGTAGTATAGGTAAAGAAAGCTCATATCTCTCTGCTTACGATAGCCTCCATTTGGGTGCCACCCAGAAACGATTCTGCCATAATTAAAAGGCATCCGAGGTTTTGCTGATTATATTGATATTATTGCTCTGAACAAACGCGCTGTGGGTTCTGCCTTCTCGGGATTAGATAAAAAAAGCAAAAAAAAAGTAGGTCTAACGGAGAATAACTCTTGCCAACAAGTGCTATTTTGTATTGAGTAGGCAATTGAAAAGTAAAATCCTCTCTCGACGAACAAAAATCACGCTCATCATACTTGTCCTGACGTATGGCTGGCAATCATGGACGGTGTAGAGGAAAGATGAGATGAATCTTGGACTGCTCGAGAGTGCAGTTCTCTGGAAGAGTTAGGGTCCTGTCCGTGATGCCGACGGCGAGTATCGAAGAAGGTATAATGATGCGCTGTATGAGCTTTACCCATGTGTGACGATAGTGCAGCGAATAAAAAACCCAAAAGCTTCGCTGGCAATGTCATGTTATGCAAATGGACTAAGACGCTCGGACCAAGATAGTATTTCAATTTGGCGTCAGTTTTCGCGAACCAGGGATAACTGGCGTGACTTGTTAGGAAACGGCCAAAATTGCTTAGGCGGTTAAGTGCCAATTAATGATGATGATGATAGTTTTGACAAGTTAGAACGGGAGGCATACCTTTTAAGGATGTCTTTGAGTAATAATCTTATCAAATTAAAAAAAATCGTATTATCTGAACGATCAGCTGTATCTTTATATATATGTTATAAAGAACAGATTTAGGCAATATATTCGATGAATTTCCAAAACATACATAATTGATTGGTAATCTGCACACAAAGTTTCATGACCCTAGATATCTACATGAGATAGTTTTCGCTACAAAGGAAAAAGAAGACGATGGACCTCTTATCTGAACAATAGGGCGGGTCAAATTGTATGGGGAAAAAACTTCAGGTGCACATCCAGTTTCTGAATCTATGGGTCATACTGAGTAATATTGTCCATGGGACCATAGGTCTGAAATGAATTTCGAGCCTCACTAATCAAGTGAGAAAATTTTGATATAAAATGTTCTAACAAAATTAGGCAGGCTCGAAATTCATTTCAGATCTGGCAATATCACTCAGTATGACCCATAGATTCAGAAACTGGATGTGCATAAATAAATGAGCAAACTTTATAAAAACTAACAGAAACCTAAATATTAAGTATACTTAGACACATACCTATACATTTAGGGCGGGTCAAATTGTATGGGAAAAAAACGTCAGGTGCACATCCAGTTTCTGAATCTATGGGTTTTGTTAGGCTAGGTTAGGTTGAACTGGCCGGTCCATGAGGACCTCAAATAGACTGATTGAGTCCGTAGTGTTACCAGAAGTTTGTTTTAACGACCAAACTGAAAAACCCTATCAAAAACCAGGACCTATGTTATAAAATAACTCCGTCCTCTTGGCAAATACTAGAAGCTTCCTAGGACTTACGCCACTTGCTGCTTCTAGATCTGACAGCTGTATCACTTCTAATAGCTGGAGTCTTAGTGCAGGGCACGAGCACAGAGCGTGCTCGATCGTTTCCTCCTCCAACCCGCTCCTCCTGCATCTGCTTTCACTGACCAAGCCTAATTTAAAGGCATGTGACGCGAGAAGGCAGTGTCCAGTCAGAATACCCGTCATGAGTCTACAGTCCTCTCTTTTTAATGATAGAATCAACTTTGTTAGTCTAAGGTTGTACGACCTACACATAATCTTCGACACTTTACAGCCCGCGCTTGAACCCACGCCTTTTCCGCTTGGTCGATCATGTGTACCTCTCTCGCCTTCGCTTAATCTCGCCCAGTCTAATTGGGACGTCTACGGAGCAAGCTTCAAGTGATGCGCCCTTTTTAGCTAGTTCATCCGCTATTTCATTCCCATATTCCTATTCCCTGGGACCCAATATAGATGTATGATTCTCGCTGTCCCGATTCTCTCCAGAGACTGCTCTAACTCTAACACGCATTTAGATGCTGTGCTATGCGAGATTATTGCCTTAATTGCTGCTTGACTGTCAATATAAAAGTTAACACGGTTGCCGCTTAAGCTATTCTCTTCCAGGGTTTCTAGTGCTTTGGTTACGGCTAATATTTCCGCTTGGAAAACGCTACAGTAATCCGGCAGTCTGCTTATTTCCGGATCAGCACAGTATACCGCAGACCCTACTCCTTCCACTACTTTGGAATCATCTGTGTACACATGTATCGCCTCGTCCGCCATTTGCGCACCTTTGCGCCAACCGTCCACCTCTATTGTGGCCTTAAGATCTCCCTCGAAGCGCAAATAGGGAATCAGGAAGTCTGTTCGTGTTTGGATTGATGACGCTATACTACTATGGCTATATGGTCGGCGCTCAAGCTGCCCCGAGGCACCGAGCCTGGTTGCAGTTGTTAATGCTATGTTCTTTGCTACCAGGTCTACAGGTGAAATGTTTTGTTAGAAAACTTTTTATCAAAATTTACTCACTTGATTGGGGAGGCGCGAAATTCATTTCAGACCTATGGTCCCATGGACAATATTACTCAGTATGAACCATAAATTCAGAAACTGGATGTGTCTTTTCAACAATAAATTTAACCCGGTCTACTGAACAACCGTCACGCTTTCTCGAGACATCCATCTTGCTTGCCATATAGGTAAGCATCGGTCTCCGTGGTGTGGTGATAGCGTGCTACGCCTAAATTACCGAAGAGCCTGGGTTTAAGTCTTGGGCAAAGCAAAATCGAACATTTTGAAAAAAAAAACTTTCAATAACAAAAAGTGGTTTTTAAGCGGGGTCGCCCCTCAGCCGTGATTTGGCAAACTTACTTACTTAATTGGCGCTTAACCGTCTAAACGGTTATGGCCGTCCAACAAGGCGCGCCAGTCGCTCCTTCGCTCCGCCAACCGGCGCCAATTGGTCACACCAAGGGAGTTTAAATAGTTTTCCACCTGGTCCTTCCAACGGAGTGGGGGCCGCCCTCTACCTCTGCTTCCATAGGCGGGTTCCTATAGAAACACTTTCTTGGCCGGATCATCATCTTTGCCTACCTAGTCCAAAGTAGCATTTATTGGCAAGATTGATTCTTCGCTGGATTTGGCAAACACTTCAATTGTATTTCTGCTATGAAGTCTTTCGGGCTGTCTATCGTTAATACAACAACAACAACACTTGGAAATCGTTTACATTAAATGTAGCAATTAGTATTTTTCAAACCAAACAAATATAAAAATATATATATATATTTATAATCACGTATGTCAAACGTTAAGAATGAGTAAATAAGTATCTTAAAACTTGTAACTGGTCAACAACAACAAAAAAACACACCTCCGTTGTTGTCCATGAAAAGAAAAAAAAAGAAATTTAATTTACTTCCAAATTAAACTTTTATGAATTGTGGTAAATGAATGAAAATCCTCTTCCAACTCTTAGAAAGCTTTTTCTTACGCATCAAGCATATGTGGTGAAAACAAGTAAGCCACAATTTTGAACTTCACAACACATGCACATAGCAATAATAACGTCGCCCTCTTGCCACGTACGATGATATTTTTACCCTTTCCAACACTACATTTACTACTTTCGTGGAACACTGCACAATGTCAACTTGAACTTTGTAACTTTACTTAATCATATTTCACTTACGATTTACTCATATTTTGCAAGCCAAGCCAAAGTGCAAGCTGAAAGATCCCTGTGTGGGTGTGAATCGTGGTGTGCACGCAATGTACGCACCACTGCAAGGATAGTTTTTTTACAAGGTGATTCAAAAATGAACCTTGTTTGAAACTACTCATTTGAAAAAGCTGATATTTATAACTTCTAAATTAAAACAAAACTTGACCACATTTGTCCAATGGTAGGATTCCATACAAACTATAGGGTGCTCCTTTCGCAGTTTTCACGGAAGGGTGGCATGTGGAAGCAACCGTCAATGAAGTACGCTCTTAAAATTAGTAGCACCGATATATACAGATAAGCTCCATTAGACTATTGATGTTCATGTGGCTCCAACGGAATATTTCCCGTTGCAGCTGCAATCTTCCGGGGACGGAGGTAACGATGGCGAAACATTTATTTGTCTGTACAGCGCACTATCGAAGTAGAATGCATTGTTTGGAAAACCCTTTTCGAGAGGCTTACAAAACTCAATAGTGATAGGCCCAGAGGGTTCTCAAATATTGAAACAATGGGATAGATTAGATGAGGCAGGGTTTATAACGGAATAAGTTTGCTTGATAAGACTGTATCAAAGACTATCCTCGACAAACTAATTGATGAGAAAGTCGACACCCCACATCTCCTGGCCGATAACAAAGCATTTGTTATTTGTAACTGGTGACAGGTATAGGTAAGAAACGCCAACTGAAATGCCCTGGCAGTCAAGTGCCAAGTAGTGATGAAAAAGTTTAACTCGTCTTGCTTTGAAGGGTTGTAACGAAGGATTACATGTACAGTGGAGGTCTACCTGCGCCTAAACCTAGACTTTATTAAAGCAGCACGACTGACACAGACCACCTGGGCAACAGGCGACAAACAACAGCTGAGCGCGCATCAGCTGAATACCAACAGCAAGGTAACCCCGCAGTACCTTCTCTTAAGAAACAGGAAATCCATATACTGACTGTGACTCAGAGGTGTGATTCACGTATGGATGCCAGAAAAGCGGGATCTGGTATCTATGGGTCAAACTTCAAGTAATCGATTATGATGAGACGCTAACATTGCGGTAGAGAATGTCTACTGATGGGCTTTTCCAGGAGCAGTATCCTCCTTACTGAATGCGTTGGAGTCCTAAATGATCTAGGAGTTAACGCTAAATCTATCTGTACATTGAAATCTAATAATAGTAATAATACCCAGAGGGACTGAACGCCTTTTATGCATTCATCTCTGCTTCTGTTTCCTATCTCAACGAAAGCAGCGCTGTTGTGGCACAGGTCAATCTCCCTTTAACAAAGTTCGGAATGACCGCTGTTTTAGGCTATTTATCTCCCCATCACCCGCCTTGATGGAAAAGGGAATACTGCCTTTATGAAATAGCTGCATACCTCTCTCGAGCTAATGCCATCTGGATCCTCTCCTATGCTCACTACGGTCATTGGCGCATCAGTAGTTCAGCTTCTCTCGCGATTGTTGGCTATACTGTTGCCGACCACCAATGTTTTCTTACACGCCGTCAGCCCTCAACCAGTGAACCAGTCGTATATTAATAACCCAGTACCACTCAATCCACACTGTGGCCGTTGAGACTAGCATATAACTACTGTTCTTTTATTCAATTGAAGCTTGTGGGGTCTCTATTTGACTCTGAATTACCGTCGACAAACCCCAACTCATAGGGTCTATGGGCATCGCAAAATAATCTGCGTTAACAACGTCGATAAGGGTATGACCTATCAGGCAGCCATGCTGCCTTGCGTGCCTTGCAGTTTTACATAACTACTTTTAAGCTAGTGGAACAACGCTTTGGAGTTCAAAATCATCTGGGAGCCAAAAACAAGGTTTTCGAGGATGGGTTCCCGAGCATCAGGGACATGAAAGTAATGAACAGGCAGGCTACCTAGTCAAGCAGGGTACTAGAGTAGCATTCTATGGCCCAGAGCCTTTCTGTGGACTGACAAATGCACACACTAGGTATACCATAAGTAACTGGGAAACAAAGCAGTTCATACTACACTGGATTGAATGACCAGGGTACTTCCAGCATCGAGAGTATCAGTCGAACTCATTAGTCTGAGCAGAGAGTACTTACTAACTCTGGGTACTATACGAGACACTGTAGTCTACAACATCAAAGTAAGTTAAATCGATCGGATACACAAATCTGTCGCTTTTGTGATACGTGGATGAAACGCCGGTTCACATTCTCTGCTAATGCGACGACTAGCAAGGAAGAGACTCTCCCATCTAGGTGGGGTGAATCATAATCATTTCGTGATATGAAGCAAAAAACCGGAATATGTACTTATTTACATTGAAGGCCTCTACATACATACATAAGAGACTGAAAGGTTAAACACAATAGATCTAAACAAAGGTCGCACCTCTCACTAGAATGGCGAAAATGCAAAGTTTAGACAAAGATAAACTTTTGAAAGACTTAGATAGAAATATATGATTGATTCAGTGCACTGCAACCGAAAGATCTATTGTCGCCTTTAGTCGCTGTACAGTCCTTTATTCCTTGCATAATTTCAACGTGAATTCCAAAATTTTCCAAACGGATTTCGAGCATTCCTTGCACTACCTTGTATAACAATAGCTTTTTGTATAAATTTTTATACGCAGTTGAGCAGAGCTCACAGAGTATATTAACTTTGATTGGATAACGGTTGGTTGTACAGGTATAAAGGAGTCGAGATAGATATAGACTTCCATATATCAAAATCATCGGTACAAAAAAAAAATTCGATTGAGCCATGTCCGTCCGTCCGTCCGTCTGTCCGTTAACACGATAAATTTTGAGGTATCTTGATGAAATTTGGTATGTAGGTTCCTGGGCACTCATCTCAGATCGCTATTTAAAATGAACGATATCGGACTATAACCACGCCCACTTTTTCGATATCGAAAATTTCGAAAAACCGAAAAAGTGCGATAATTCATTACCCAATATGGATTAAGCGATGAAACTTGGTAGGTGAGTTGAACTTGTGACGCAGAATAGAAAACGAGTAATATTTTGGACAACGAGCGTGGCACCGCCCACTTTTAAAAGAAGGTAATTTAGAAGTTTTGCAAGCTGTAATTTGGCAGTCGTTGAAGATATCATGATGAAATTTGGCAGGAACGTTACTCTTATTACTATATGTATGCTTAATAAAAATTAGCAAAATCGGAGAACGACCACGCCCACTTTTTAAAAAAAACTTTCTTAAAGTCAAATTTTAAAAGAAAAGTTAATATCTTTACAGTATATAAGTAAATTATGTCAACATTCAACTCCAGAAATGATATGGTGCAACAAAATACAAAAATAAAACAAAATTTCAAAATGGGCGAGGCTCCGCCCTTTTTCATTTAATTTGTTTAGGATAATTTTAATGCCATAAGTCGACAAAAATTTACAAATCCTTGTGAAATTTGGTAGAGCCTTAGATTCTAGGACGATAACTGTGAAAAAGGGCGAAATCGGTTGAAGCCACGCCCAGTTTTTATACACAGTCGACCGTTTGTCCTTCCGCTCGGCCGTTAAAACGATAACTTGAGCAAAAATCGATATATCTTTACTAAACTCAGTTCACGTACTTATCTGAACTCACTTTGTATTGGCCGAAGTCCGATTATGACCACGCCCACTTTTTCGATATCGAAAATTACGAAAAATGAAAAAAATACCATAATTCTATACCAAATACGAAAAAAGGGATGAAACATGGTAGTTGTATTGGTCTATTGACGCAAAATATAACTTTAGAAAAAAACTTTGTAAAATGGGTGTGACACCTACCATATTAAGTAGAAGAAAATGAAAAAGTTTTGCAGGGCGAAATCAAAAGCCCTTAGAATCTTGGAATACTGTTCGTGGTATTACATATATAAATAAATTAGCGGTACCCGACAGATGATGTTCTGGGTCACCCTGGTCCACATTTTGGTCGATATCTGGAAAACGCCTTCACATATACAACTACCACCACTCCCTTTAAAAACCCTCATTAATACCTTTCATTTGATACCCATGTCGTACAAACACATTCTAGAGTCACCCCTGGTCCACGTTTATGGCGATATCTCGAAAAGGCGTCCACATATAGAACTAAGGCCCACTCCCTTTTAAAATACTCATTAACACGTTTCATTTGATACCCATATCGTACAAAAAAATTCTAGAGTCACCTCTGGCCCACCTTTATGGCGATATCTCGAAAAAGCGTCCACCTATAGAACTAAGGCCCACTCCCTTTTAAAATACTAACACCTTTCATTTGATACCCATATCGTACAAACACATTCTAGAGTCAGGCCTGGTCCACCTTTATGGCGATATCCCTAAATGGCGTCGACCCATAGATCTATGGCCTACTCCCACTTAAAATACTCTTTAATACCTTCCATTTGATACACATGTCATGCAACCACATTCCAGGGTTACCCTAGGTTCTTTTTACTACATGGTGATTTTCCCTTATTTTGTCTCCACAGCTCTCAACTGAGTATGTAATGTTCGGTTACACCCGAACTTAGCCTTCCTTACTTGTTTTTATTTAAGTATATTTTAAAACCTCACATATTTTTTTTTTTATATCTGTGATAAAGTGTGTGTTTGTACTGGTGTTTGGTTGTTGAGCACTT
Organism: Eurosta solidaginis; assembly: GCF_040869045.1. Classification (NCBI taxonomy): domain Eukaryota; kingdom Metazoa; phylum Arthropoda; class Insecta; order Diptera; family Tephritidae; genus Eurosta; species Eurosta solidaginis. The sequence goes on along the minus strand of NC_090323.1, from coordinate 199,502,435 downwards.
CTGAACTTGTGTGACAATGCGTGCGAATTTGCTGCTAAATTTTGCAACGAGCAGAAAATTTTTAATTTAATTTCACTCAAAATGAAAGTAGCATACATTCATATATATGTACATATGTAGCAAAAGTTAACATAAATATGTACAACAGTGATGATAATCATGGTACATTTGTACTTTTTTTGATACATTTCGCTTCCCGAAAGTGCGTTGGTACTACATTGACATATTTGGTACATTTTTGTAAAAACCAGCACTACACTTCAAGTCATTTGCAAAGCAGCTTTAAATGTACAACAAAATTTTGAATTTTTCTAAGAAAATATATAGTTAAGTTGTTTTGTTGCCGAGCACAATTTGCCATTTGCAATTATGGATCATTCAAATATGCTTATGAAAAATAGCATAACTGATTCTAAAATTGTGAACAAATTTTGCATCAATGGAATTAAAGCACAGAAAATAATAACTCAAATAACAGGGCCAGAAAATTAAAAATCCATAATTGAATTTTGTCAGAAGAATCATTACTCTCTAATAATAGATGAAACGACTGATATATGTATATCAAAAAATTTGGCAGTTTCGATTCGAGATTTTGATAAAAAGTGCGTTGATAGATTTTTAGATTTGATACCTTTGACCTATAATAGCTCGAAGGGTATTTTTAATGCAATTATTAAATCTTTGAAAGACCATTCAATACCACTTGAAAAAATGATTTATTTCATTGCCGACAATTGATCGGTTATGATGGGAGTAAAAAGCGGAGTGCAAGCAAGACTGAAGACAGCTGTTCCAAATGTGTATGTTAATAGATGTGTTTGTCACTTGTGATGTATTTCCCAACAAAATTGATAAATTTTTAAAAGACGTAAACTATCATTTTTGTAACAGCGCCCTTAGAAAGGCAGACTTTCAGAGTTTTCAAGAACATTTCGGTACAGAAATGTATGGTGACTTTCTAGACAAGTAGTCATAGATAGAATTCTTGAGCAATGGGATGCCCTAAAGTATTATTTTAATCTTTACGTATTTGAAAATAAAAGCAGTAATCAAAATATTAATCTTATATATGAAAATATCAAATGTTAAATATTGATTCAGACGAAAATCACTTAACCCCAGATGAAGTTTACTGCCGCGTTAATGTGGATATTATTCTATCAAATAACCTTTTCGAAAAAGATAACGTACACATATTTAAGAGCTGTGCTGAACAATTTTATATACAATTTTGTAGTACTCTATTAAAGAGAGTAAATTTGAATGATAAAATTTTTTGTTGTGGGCTGCAAAGCTTTCACAAGAAAGTATTTTAAGCGGCGAAACAAATCGTATTGTGCCTTTAGTTATGAAATTCTTTCCGAAATCTGCATTTGATAAAATAGAGAAAATTAATACTGAATTTAGAGCTTTAGCAGAGCATGAGAGCCTTAAAAATTCAAGAATTTAAATATATGCAGCTCTTGGGAAGAATTAAGATCAATTAAAAATAAATTAAATGCGCAAATTTTTCCAATATTTATAGAATAGTTCAAAGCATATTGTCGTTTCCACATACATCCACAAACGTAGAAAGGATATTTTTGTCAACTGAGGTATTTAAAGAACGCAAAGAAGAAGAACTGTTAATGTAGTGATTGAAACATGAGTTATTAGTATAGATGTAGGCGACAATTTGTCAACTTTTATAGCTGAATCTAAATATTTTGTACCTAAAATATTTTTATGAAATGTTTTTGCATTGAACACAGCTGTAATTTTTTTTAAATATTAATTTTAAGGTCCTATAATAAAGAAATGTTTTTATATATGTATATAATTGTATGCTTCAATCGATAAACTTCTTTTTATTATTTTTACTGGAAAAGTATTTCTTCATAAATCATATTTCCCTCTTATGTAAGGCGCGATAACCTCCGAAAAGATTTTAGGCCGAACTTCTCTTCCAATTTGCGTCGTGCTCCTTTTTAATTTTTCCTACAAATTGGCGGGACGGGACCTACTTGTTTTATGCCGACTCCGAACGGCATCTGCGAGGCAGATGAATTTTCACTGAGAGCCTTTCATGGCAGAAATACACTCGGAGTGCTTGTCAAACACTGCCGAGGGGTGACCCCGCTTAGAAAAATTGTCTTCTAATTGAAAAACCTTATTTCTAAAATTTGTATGTTGCTTTGCCCGGGGTGTGAACCCAGAGCATTCGGTGTGGTAGGCTAAGCACGCTACCATCACCCCACGGTGGCCGCCACCCTGTTATACTACCTTTAATTTGTGTTAGAAGAAAGTTTCCTGACTAAAAACAGTTTTCGGACCAAGCTCTAGTTTGGTTCAAATTCACATCCGAAGACTTTTGGTACATTTTTGGATGATTTGGTACATTTTTTTTTCCTCGTTTGGTACAAAATGAGAACATCCATTTATCATCCCTGATATACAACCAGGAGTCGACGTTGCGTAAATATGTGGGCGCATCATCTAGAAGCGAGTAGAAAAGGAAATGAAAGAATGCTGGCAAGAATTTACGTGTAGCCTATAGATATGCTTACTTAACTTAAGAGTTCACCCGCACATACACATTCATTATAATATATATCTAGATACATACTTATGTATGTTAGTACAAGTGGTTATATTAAGCAAAATGAATGTATGGGCTGCTATCATTAATTAAAAACAAATATATTAAACCTAATATTCTTAAATAAATTAATTGAATCCAATTAGTGGCAAATGAGCAATAACTTTTGCAAAAATGTTTTCACAATTTTATTATCTAAGTATTTATATAGAAGCCAACAATCAGCTGATAAATGCACTTAGTTGTTAAATATGCTAAATAATATTCTGTTTTATCTTGTTCTTGTTATTCCTATCAGCATTTAGTTTCAAATGAAAAACATGACGGCAGAAAAAAGAGATCAATTTAGCAGATCCGACTTATATCCTTAATTCAGTCATATATATTGTGACGAATACTAGCAACACTAAGTGGTAAGCCGATACTAAGCAGTGACTCGTATGCATATCAACAAATCAATCATAATGTCTACCCATATGTCCATACGAGCAGCGGAGAAGAGACGCACAAACACATGCATATATCTTATCTGAGATGCTCACAAAAGAAAACAATATCTTGTGCAAGTATTACTCACATACACACGCGCATATGAGAAGCTATAAACGTAGTTATAGCTGGTAATTTTATAGCTGATAACTAACTAGTAAATTCTAGAATAGAAAAGCCTAGAAATATGCAACGAGGAAACCAGACAGTATAAAAGGCAGCAACAGTAGAGGCACGACAATCAGTTTGATTTAAGACGCTATCTGGCGAGCAATAGAAGTGTTATATTGAAAGTAGTCTAATAAGGACCATTTTGCATTATTGAATAGTGGAGTTATTTATTCAACAGTTTAGTGATTTGAACGTTAGTAGAAGGTTGCTGGCGGGAGCAGAATCCAAATTAGATTCTATATGAAATGCCGGGTCATATTCCGCGAAGCCAACGATCGAGTCACCTTACCTTTCAGCAGTTGTTTAAATGGCGTGATGAACCAACCAAGAAAGCTCTTCCCGTTGAGTAGGGTTGTAGACCTTTACAATTTAAGTCGATGGTCTTGGTTTCGAAATAAATGCTTAGTATAACTGCACTACTACCGGATTTTAATATAGTAAGACACTGGATTTGATTTAGTTGTATCAATAGTTGTACAGGTTTGTTAGTACGTATAGAAAATTTGCCGGTATGTACAAAGAATTTGCAAAAACAGTGATGACAAAATGTATGATGAAGTTATATTGACTTATCGGTAACATGGATGTGAATATAGAGATTACAAAATGTATATGTTAATATGCAGATGACCAAAGAATGGTGTGTTCCCGTACTGGTCATGTTATGTGGCGTTCATACTGATCGATGTGACATCCAACAGTTGCAAATAAGAGGAATTGCAGTAAATTCGTTACACTATTTAGAAAATGAGGCTGGCAGCTCTTTATATGTACCAGAACCTCCATAAATTAACAAATTTGTCTCCTACTTTCAGGTCAGATCGCTATGGCCTATTTACTGCTTAATTGTTGTCACGAAGAAGTTGCGTAAATATTATATTGGAATAGCTTAGAGGGTCTTCGAGTACCTCCTGAAGAAATAAACCAAAGGGGGCATCTTGCGCCGGGTGCTACTCACAGGGGGCGCCAAATGGTCCGCAAAGCAGAATTTTCTGGATAACTTGTATTTTTATTATAACTGATTTCTGGAAAATGCTACTTCACAAAAAAAAGGAATTGAACCTAAAACTCCGTTGGAATTACTTGCTTTTATAATCTCGTATGGAGTAGATGTTTTTCCAAACTTGCGAGTGGCACTTCAAATAATCTTGCCCATCGCAATATCAACTGTTAGCTGTGAACGTTCATTCAGAAAATTAAAACTGATTTGGACATATTTACGATCAACGATGGTGCACGGTCGCCATTTTTAAGTGTGGAATAATAAAAATTGTAAATGATAAATTTTGATGATATCATTGATAAAAAATAGTTTACTCCGTGCGCAAGAAAACCTCACTACGCCACCGTTAACACTGAAAGAAAAAGACTGGTAAAATTAACCGAAATACGGGCCAATTCAATCGAAATTTCTGTAAATTTTTATTCATCGCAACAAGAAGTTGAATGAACTGCGCACAAATCGTTGATTCCTAATTGACCGTTTTAGTAGTCAAATGAACAAAAAAGTTCGACAGCTTTGTACGAAAGTACCTATATTGCGGCATTTGCAAGGCAGATGAGTTTTCACTGATATCTTTTCATGGCAGAAATACACTCGGAGTGCTTGCCGAACAGTGCAGAGGGGCGACCCCGCTTAGGAAAATTGTCTTCTAATTGAAAAACCTTATTTCTAAAATTTTTATGTTGCTTTGCCCGGGCGGCCACCATATACATACGTAAATATGTGCATACATATAGTACACAGCATACATAAGTACAAAGTAGAGAGCGCAGTGAAATTTGCTCATGTATTGACTGTTGATCGCTGTTGAAATGACCAGTGAGATCAGTTGTGTTAACAAAAAAATAAGTTAGATTGATTAGGAATCTGTCAATTTTGCAGAATTTTGTTAACTTAAGAGCGACAATTTCTCTTGTGTTGAAATTACTAAACTAATTTGTTCGCTTGACAAAGAACTCGGTCGAATTAACTATAATTTGATCAATTTCACCGGATCTCCGTTAAGTCAAGAACAACAGAACCGATTTGTTGATTTTACTAGCACCATTTCTTTCAGTGAAGATAAGATACATCATCAGGAAACCCAAACTAAAAATTAACCCAGTAGTAACCCAACTGAAATTGACGATGCTGATATACTCCTAGTTGAACCCAAATTTTAATAGCCAGGGGAAGGAATGTAGGCTGTTGTTGTTGTTGTAGCGATAAGGATACTCCCCGAAGGTCTTTGGCAGCGTTATCGATGTTGATGGTCCTTTGCCGGATGCAGATCCGGTTCATTCCGGTAACAAGCACCATAAAGGTACTAGCCCGACCATCTCGGGAACGATTTGGTATGACCACATGAAACCTTCTAGGCCATCTCGCCCTCACCATGACCTAGATCCATCAGGAGTTCGGGTTCGTCAGAGACTCGGCTGTTAATGAAACAGGATTCCCCACGGGTAGGTGAGGTTGACAATTGGGTTGGAGAAGCTATATATTGCGCTACACACCCCTTGAACCAATTTGGTATTTTAGTCGCCTCTTACGACAGCCATACCTACCGCGGGTATATTCTAAGACCCCTAACCCGCTTGGGGCTCGTTTATCGCAATGATTTAGGTGGCACAGATTAATTTAAAGCATGCCGAAATTGTCCAGAACAATATTACGGAGAAAGACATTGTCATCTGCTAAGTGTAAACACCGTGATTTTGGCGCGCCAAGATTATGTATGTGCCAACGCACCAGAAGCTACAACCAGGACCGCACAATTGGAGAAGGTATTCTTATTAGAACACGCCCACTTTAAAAAAAATGTTTTTAAAAGTAAAATTTTAACAAAAAATCGAATATATTTACAGTATATAAGTAAATTATTCCAACATTCAACTCCAGAAATGATATGGTGCAACAAAATACAAAAATAAAAGAAATTTTCAAAAAGGGGGTGGCTCCGCCTTTTTTCATTTAATTCGTCTAGAATACTTTTAATGCCATAAGTCGAACAAAAATAGGCCAATCCTTGTGAAACTTGGTAGTGGCATAGATTCTACGACGGTAACTGTTTTCTGTGAAAATGGGCGAAATCGGTTGAAGCCACGTCCAGTTTTTATACACAGTCGACAGTTTGTCCTTCCGCTCGGCCGTTAACACGATAACTTGAGCAAAAATCGATATATCTTTACTAAACTTAGTTACGTAATTATTTGAACTCACTTTGTCTTGTTATAAAAAATTGCCGAAATCGGACTATGACCACGCCCACTTTTTCGATATCGAAAAATACGAAAAATGAAAAAAATGCCATAATTCTATATCAAATATGAAAAAAGGGATGAAACATGGTAATTGGATTGGTTTATTGACGCAAAATATAACTTTAGAAAAGACTTTGTTAAATGGATGTGGCACCTACCATATTAAGTTGAAGAAAATGAAAAAGTTCTGCAGGGCGAAATCAAAAGCCGTTGGAACCTTGACAGGAATACTGGCCCACTCCCTTTTAAAATACTCATTAACACCTTTCATTTGATACCCATGTCATACAAACACATTCCAAAGTTACCCTAGGTTCATTTTCCTAAATGGTGATTTTCCCTTATTTTGTCTCCAAAGCTCTCAGCTGAGCGGTTACACCCGAACTTAGCCTTGCTTACTTGTTTTTTTTTTGGTCTCGATACAGTAAAAGAAATGGTTATGACCTTTTACCAAAACGGTCATAGGTTGAACTGGCCGGTCAACAAAGATCACCCATAGACTGAATGTGTCCTTAGTTTCGCGCGTTGAATTAAAAAAGGTTATATAATCATTTGCCCTTAAGGCCACTTAAAGTGGTTATAAGCCCAATAGACCTTTTGGCGATTTGAAGTGGTCATAAAGTCAGTAGACCTTATGTCCGTTGACTTTATGTCACCCCACCAAATTTCGGGCCACAAAGAAATCCAAGGAAATGTTAAAAAAACTTTAATTATACTCGCTTTAAAATACTATCTTCTATTTCCAAACAATACCCCATAAAATATATGCTTTTTAGCGCTGAGCTCGTACCCGCTAGTTCTCTCAACTTACACAAGTGGCATCGCATTTTTCATGAGCAGCATTTTCAAAAAAGCCCCACCACTTAATTTTCCATTTAAATTTAAATTTATCAATACCGTTGTTTGCATGCCTGACTAATTGCTTTCACGCTTTTAAAATTAATTGTGAATTTCTTTTGGCAAATATCTAACGTAGCTCCTTACGCCCGCATTTCAGCAAGAATGCTTAGCTGACAATCACTTCATCGCTAATGACGGTGAAAGCAAAATTGCAATTTTTTGTTTTTTAAGTACAACTACCCTAAAATCTCAATATGCAGCTACCAAAAGACGAACGTAAATATATAAGTATGTAGGTACTTACCAAAAGACATACATACATACATACAAACGTATACCTACATATTTGGAGCCCGTATACTTTTAAGTGACTAAACATGGCTCTTATACTTAAGGATAGATATATTGCTCACTGCCATTTTAACGAGCAACAAATAACGGCGGTAATAATTTTTGCACTTTTATTCTTTCGGCATTTCTATTATTCTTCATTTACCCTTTTTGGCTATGCGCCTAATCCTATTATGAGTCCATGCATAATTTGTCTCCTTTTTGTTCCTCGCATTGAAGCAAAGTACAATATACATATTTAAACAAACCAAGCGAGCATCGTAGATATATACACACAGAAAAACATTCTTACTTAAGCACAAAACAAATTAAGAAAAATAAATAATAGTTTAAAAAAATTAAAAAAACACGCTTTTATATCTAACCGAACTAAAAAATAGAAAATAATTTTAAATTAAAAAGAGTTTATGTAACAGTAGTAGAACGTCAAACAATCACTTATAGCTAATCACCTCAAAATAAAATTATAATAAAATTTAAGTTATTAACAGAACAATTTAATTCAGATTAAAAAGCGTGGGGTGCATTTGACTACATTTCATATCTTTCCTCTCAGATAGTTGCCAATAGAATGATTGTAACATTCAATATCAAGCACCCCACGCTTTTTACTGTGAATTAAATTATTCTGTTAATAACTTAATTTTTTTTATAATTTTTTTTTGAGGTGATTAGCTATAAATGATTGTTTGACATTCTACTACTATTATATAAACTCTTTTTAATTGAAAATTATTTTCTAATTTTTATTTAGGTTAGCTATAAAAGCGTGTTTTTTTAGTTTTTTTAAACTATTATTTATTTTTAATTTTTTAGTTCAAGTAATTTTAAAAGTTTTAGTCGAGAGTGATTAAACCTCGAAACGCCAGCGCTAGCTAGATAGATACAGGCCAAGCTAATAAAAGCGTGTTAAAAAGGGCTCCAGTATGCTCTTTCGTAGATGTGCCATGCATCCACTTCTATCATAAATAAAGGAATGCGTTTTTCGCATTATGTTCAAGGTTTCAAATCTATGGCCATTTGGTGGTCATAAATTCAATTGACCTTATGTCCGTTAACCTTATGTCACCCCACCATCACATTATTACATTGTCATCGAGCCTTGATACGTGCGCAAAGTTTCAATCAAACTTATGGCCATTCAAAGTGGTAATAAGGCCAATTGACCTTATGTCCGTTGACATTATGTCACCACACCATCACATTAATGCATTTTCATCGAGTCTTGATACGTGTGCAAAGCTTCTATCAAACTTATGGTCATTCAAAGTGGTAATAAGGACAATTGACCTTATGGCCGTTCACCTTATGTCACCATACCATCACATTAATGCATTGTCATCGGTCCTTGATACGTATGTTAAGTTTAAAATTAATCAAACTTCTAGAAACCGGTGAAAGGTTCCGTTACATACAGGCCAAGCTAATAAAAGCGTGTTAAAAAGGCGCTGTCACTTCAACTCCCGCATTTACAGATATTGCGGCTCGGGTTATATTTGTCTTTGAGTAAGAAAAGTTTTATTTCGTTGGGTATCTTACCGAAGCTCAAAATAGCTTTCAATAAAATCTGAACTGATCTAAATATCGCTGTATTCCTCTTTATCGAAGCTGAATAGGTGGAACCACCGAGTGGGTAATGCCGACAATGAACCTTAAAGTAAGACGAGTACTTAGCAAGGCAAACTCGAACAAACACCCTGTCTCAATGACCACCTTCAGAAGATGAAGCGTCGAAGAAACAATATCTGATACCACGATGGCACCTGAAAGCATCTCTGCAGCAATACTGAACTGGAATGTGCTTGAAGACTGCACAGGCAGCGACCTTCAATACTTACATGTCATTCTTCATTGGAGAATTATTAGTTTGACATCTGTTCTACTCAAAACCCCAGATACAGCTCGACATGGTACCAGTCAAACTTAGCATTTTGCACATCCCGCTTACAGACCGAATGGTAAAGAAAACAGCATCAACCAAGCGTAAGGTTTCGCGGTGGCTTTAGTGTAGTGTCGGTAGCAAAATCAGTAAATCCTATAGGCTGTCGGATCACTGTAGTGTCCTTCAGCAGAAATTGTAGCCGAGACGAAAGCAGCAGAAATTCTGGTCGGAGCGTGCTTACACTGCAGTCGCGGCCGTATAGCACTTCATAAAGAAGTATCCTGGAGTACAAACAAGCATTAGAGGGAATTTTCGCAGGCTGGAGCATACTTTTGTATTCGGTTTCCGGGCGTATGGAAATAGGAAGTAAGAAAGCGGCCGATGAGTTGGCAAAGGAGTGTGCAGAACTCGATAAATATGGGGTGGACGTCCAAATCCACTTTGGATAAATTAAAAGGAGATAGGAGTTGCATACGATCAAGGAAAGTCTATGAGGTTACATAAGGTCAACGGTCAGAAGGTCAATTGACGTTATGACCACTTCAAATGGCCTTAAGATCAATTGACTTTAAGACCACTTCAAATGGCTATAAGGTCAATTGATTTTATTACCTTTGTTAGCTTGACTTTATCGTTGGATTTTTCACATACATTTCCTGTAAACATTTTTAATACAAGTTAATAGCCTGGAATATTGTAAATTGTTAGGTTTATTGAGCCTAAAGGCTTCAAGATGAATAAAACTTATTTTTTACTTTATATTCATTTATAATTTATTTGGTCGATATTTCAACTTCAATCTGAAGTCATCATCAGGACTGGGGACAAAACAAAACAATAATAATAATTAATTTAATATATAACTAAGTACATATTCAAAACAAAGTCACCACTTACACATATGGATATGTATGATCGACTGATTGGAGGAATCACAGAAAAATAACAAATAAGGTAAAAATGCAAAGAGATTAAAAATAAACAATTTGGAAAAATCCCGTAAGTATAAACAATTTTCATGAACCGCAAGTATAAACAAAGAATACAATAACAACATACATAACACATGACTTAGTTTAACAATTATGTGTGTGTGCATGTTCCCCTGTTTGGATTGTTGTGCTGCTATCAAATGACCGCCTTATGATGTTGTTGTTTCAAAACCAAATTTCTGTAGGCTTGTGCACAATTTTCTGTGTCGATTTTAAAGTTCATTCTTTGTTCATTAGGGGTTTTCAAAATATGTAGCATTTCTAAAGTGAATCGTTTATTATAATGTTTTTCATTCTCTAGAATGGCTACGTTTTCAAAGTCAGGGTAGTGTCCTGTGGCCTTGCAATGGGAAGTTAAAGCCGTGTTGTTGTCCGAAGCATTATTCCTTAATTTTATATTGGACCTATGAGCGGAAATCCTTGTCTTGAGTTTGAGTTTTGTTGTCCCAACATATACTTTGTCGCATACGTAGGTCCCGTCACCATTGCACGGGATTCTGTAAACAACATCAGATTTCTCCTGACTTGGAATTTTGTCCTTCGCTTTGCTGAAACTGGTTTTCAACGTGTTATTGTACGTGAACGCCAACTGATACTTTTCTTTGTCGAACATATCGGATCTCCTAATCCTTTCCGATACTCCTGGAATATAAGCTATAGATTTGTATATTTTACAGTCTTTATCCTTTTTCACCGGTTGATGATGATTTAGGATTAACTTGTTGATCAAGTTCTTAGGAAAATCATTATTTTCCAAAGTTTTCTTGATTGTCCCAATATTCTTATTGTGAAACATCTTGTCACTAATTGTCAGAACTCTTCTTATATAATTCTTCGCAGTGTTCAAGATAGTTCTACGTTGGTGTTTGGAATGATAATTTATCAGTCTTCCGGACGCCGTAGGTTTTTTATACCAATACATGTATAATTTATTATTATTTCTAATTATAAGTGTGTCGAGGAAAGGAAGTCTATTATCATTTTCTACCTCCATAGTAAATCGAATTGTTTTATAATATTTGTTGAGCAATTGAAGCATGTTATCGAACTCCTCTGTTTTAGCGATTGCAAATATGTCGTCTACATATTTTGTTAACAGACGTGGCTTGGTTGTTGATTCTTCCTCGAACTTAGTTAACAACTCCTCCAGAACTATATCCGCTATAACTGGGGAGGCTGGTGATCCCATTGGCATACCTGATCGTTGCTCGTAGATTTTGTCATTATACTTAAAATAACGGTTTTCTTTCACACAAAATTTTACTATATTAAGGAATAGCTCCTTTGTTAACAAAGTGTGCTCTTTAATATCACCCCACTTCGAAGAGATAATATCTATAGCTGCATCTACGGGAATACTGGGGAACAAGGACACCACGTTGAACGACACTAAGCTCTCATCATCGTATATATGTGTAAATTTAATTTTATCTTTAAACTCCGTGGCATCTTTGACGTTGTATTTTGAACATTTTGTAACATTTTTTAGTATACCAGCAACATATTTACACAGCTTCTATGAAGGAGAATCAATGGACGAGCATATCGGCCGAATAGATATGCCCTCCTTGTGAATTTTTGGCAGTCCATAAATTCTGGGTGGATTTGCATTCCTGGACATGAGAATATTCTTTTCTTTTTCCTCAATGAAGCCATTGTTGAATATCTTCATTACAAGTTCATTATTCTTGTCTTGTAATTTGTTAGTCGGATCTCTTTTAAGAACTCTATAGTCTGAAATATTGTACTAAATGGAGATAAGGGCAATGTAACTGTAGCGATGGATCAATCGGACTATTCGGTAAAGATGCCAGCTATAGTGAACAATATTTCAGACTATAGAGTTCTTAAAAGAGATCCGACTAACAAATTACAAGACAAGAATAATGAACTTGTAATGAAGATGTTCAACAATGGCTTCATTGAGGAAAAAGAAAAGAATATTTTCATGTCCAGGAATGCAAATCCTCCCAGAATTTATGGACTGCCAAAAATTCACAAGGAGGGCCTACCTATTCGGCCGATATGCTCGTCCATTGATTCTCCCTCATACAAGCTGTGTAAATCTGTTGTTGGTATACTAAAAAATATTAAAAAAAAGTTCAAAATACAACGTCAAAGATGCCACGGAGTTTAAAGATAAAATTAAATTTACACATATATACGATGATGAGAGCTTAGTGTCGTTCGACGTCGTGTCCTTGTTCCCCAGTATTCCCGTAGATGCAGCTATAATTTTATCTCTTCGAAGTGGGGTGATATTAAAGGGCACACTTTGTTAACAAAGGAGCTATTCCTTAATATAGTAAAATTTTGTGTGAAAGAAAACCGTTATTTTAAGTATAATGACAAAATCTACGAGCAACGATCAGGTATGCCAATGGGATCACCAGCCTCCCCAGTTATAGCGGATATAGTTCTGGAGGAGTTGTTAACTAAGTTCGAGGAAGAATCAACAACCAAGCCACGTCTGTTAACAAAATATGTAGACGACATATTTGCAATCGCTAAAACAGAGGAGTTCGATAACATGCTTCAATTGCTCAACAAATATTATAAAACAATTCGATTTACTATAGAGGTAGAAAATGGTAATAGACTTCCTTTCCTCGACACACTTATAATTAGAAATAATAATAAATTATACATGTATTGGTATAAAAAACCTACGGCGTCCGGAAGACTGATAAATTATCATTCCAAACACCAACGTAGAACTATCTTGAACACTGCGAAGAATTATATAAGAAGAGTTCTGACAATTAGTGACAAGATGTTTCACAATAAGAATATTGGGACAATCAAGAAAACTTTGGAAAATAATGATTTTCTTAAGAACTTGATCAACAAGTTAATCCTAAATCATCAATCAACGAGGGCCAAAGAACCGGTGAAAAAGGATAAAGACTGTAAAGTATACAAATCTATAGCTTATATTCCAGGAGTATCGGAAAGGATTAGGAGATCCGATATGTTCGACAAAGAAAAGTATCAGTTGGCGTTCACGAACAATAACACATTGAAAACCATTTTCAGCAAAACGAAGGACAAAATTCTAAGTCAGGAGAAATCTGATGTTGTTTACAGAATCCCGTACAATGGTGACGGGTTCTACGTATGCGACAAAGTATATGTTGGGACAACAAAACTCAAACTCAAGACAAGGATTTCCGTTCATAGGTCCAATATAAAATTAAGGAATAATGCTTCGGACAACAAGACGGCTTTAACTTCCCATTGCAAGGACACAGGACACTACCCTGACTTTGAAAACGTAGCCATTCTAGAGAATGAAAAACATTATAATAAACGATTCACTTTAGAAATGCTACATAGTTTGAACACCCCTAATGAACAAAGAATGAACTTTAAAATCGACACAGAAAATTGTGCACAAGCCTACAGAAATTTGGTTTTGAAACAACAACATCATAAGGCGGTCATTTGATAGCAGCACAACAATCCAAACAGGGGAACATGCACACACACATAATTGTTAAACTAAGTCATGTGTTATGTATGTTGTTATTGTATTCTTTGTTTATACTTGCGGTTCATGAAAATTGTTTATACTTACGGGATTTTTCCAAATTGTTTATTTTTAATCTCTTTGCATTTTTACCTTATTTGTTATTTTTCTGTGATTCCTCCAATCAGTCGATCATACATATCCATATGTGTAAGTGGTGACTTTGTTTTGAATATGTACTTAGTTATATATTAAATTAATTATTATTATTGTTTTGTTTTGTCCCCAGTCCTGATGATGACTTCAGATTGAAGTTGAAATATCGACCAAATAAATTATAAATGAATATAAACTAAAAAATAAGTTTTATTCATCTTGAAGCCTTTTATCTCAATAAACCTAACAATTTCCTGTAAACTTTTATTGGTAGAGATGTTCGGTCCAAATTCTCTTCGGAGGTACATCGCGGCTTGTATTTTCATTTTTAACCAAAAGTTCTTAACATTTTACTACATGGAGGTCCGAAGGAAATAATTGACCTTATGGCCAATTGAGCAAAATTAAATTTAAACCTTTTGAAATCTGAACATTCCATATAGTAACAGCTTCATTTGACTTTGCGGCCGTTTAAAGTGGTCATAAGCTCAATTGACGTTATGGCCGTTGACCTTATGTCACTCCTCCGGAAAGGCGTTGATCGAAGCACGGACTTCATAGTTTCTAAGATCATATGCAATCTAACAATATTGGACTTACAAAGTTGCTCATTCATAGTTCTAAAGCGAGAGGACTTAAAGACACAAATGAGCGTACTTACGGGTCACCGGGACATTATCTTCGTGCTTATTAATTTAAACTCGACAGTAACAGCAAAAGTTGAAAGTAAGGACTGCAGGAATGAACGGTTTAGCACCTTCTGTACACGTTTTCTGAGCTCGCGAGTTGAAGACTCCAGCTACGAGACCCGGTAGAGGTGTCAGATCTCAAGGCGCGGATTAATATGGGTACTAGAAAAATTTTATTTTTATGAAAGTCGTTTGGTTATAAAGCAAAGAGGAAACGTTGTAATTTTGTATGTGTCAATTTTGCGTTTGCTTATTTTCAGCCTCATTATTTCGTTCATCTTTAATTTCCATCCCTATTGTTGACAATATTACTGTGTTGTTGCTCAGTTCACGCCCACAACAAACATTGGTATTTACAGCTGCCACAGCAACAAACGATTTTCACATATTTACATATTTTAGGTCTATTTTTGTTTTTTTTCTTTTACATTCTACGACATACATATTTGAAAATCTCTGTGCATATGTAGTTTATTTCCCATGTACTGGAAATATTTATTATTTCGCATTCATGTATGGCTGCCTGTAAATTTTCTCGCAGTCTCATCTCTCCTTTTCATCATATGGAAATCTTTCACTATGTGAGATCTTCTACCCTATACTTAACCTTTTGCGTTTCTGTTTTGCAGGAAATTATTTCTGTTTTTTTTTTCTGTGTTCTTATTACTGTTAACACTTTTGTAGCTTTCACCATTTCTATGTATGCCATTTCTATGGCCTTAAAAGAAACTCAAATGAATGGCAACCAAATGACACAGTTGCACAGTTGCTACTGAACATCCGCAAGAACATAGATCGTAGGTGTCTTCAAAAATAAACAAAGGAACAGTGAAAATATTTAGCATATTTTTTTCTATTTGGGGCTGTTTGCATATCCTTTCGAGGCAAGTTCCCCAGGTACTAACTTAACTTTGTTCAGTACCAACTTTCGCTGATTGAGGAATGGCATATAATCTTTGCTTAACATTTTGCAAAATTTCCCTTGAATTACTTTAAGTAGTCGCATACCCATTCAGATTTTCTCAACTTGGTAACTTCCATAATCACTCCCAACTTAGTTGTGCTTTTAAAAATCAAAATGAGATATGGGTAACCTTATAAATATAATAACCATATTTTGTTTCCACTCATAATCTTTATCCGATATAATAGTAAAGGAAAATTGAAAAATAAATGAATCAATAATTTCTTTGATTTTTTAGCAAAAAAAGGGTTAATACTGTAACGAATTTAGGGAAATTCCGCTTATTTGCAACCTTCTACTAACGTTCGTATCGCTAAACTGTTAAATAAATAACTCCAATATTGAATAATGCAAAATGGTCTTTACTAGCCTACTTCGAAAATATTTCACAATAACACTCATACTTCGCCACTGATAGCGTGCTTAAATCTAACTGATTGCTGCTTACTCAGCTTTTGTTCCTTTTATGCTCTCTGCTGTCTCGTCCGCATACTTCTAGGCGTTTCTTCTTCTAGAATTAACTACTTAGTTACCAGCTATAAACTACAGATTCACGTTTATAGCCTCTCGCATAGCAATATGCGCGTGTATATGTGAGTAATACTTCCACCAATGATTGCATACTTGTGTATCTCAGATATATGCATGTGTTTCTGCGCATCTCTCAGCTGCTTGTATGTACATATGTGTAGACATAATGATTGATTTGTTTATGCACATACCAGTGACTGCTTAGTATCGGCTTAGAGATGATAGTATCCCTTAGTGTTGCTAAAATTGGTCACAATACCTAAACAGTTCTAATGAACGCGCCTAAAAATATGGCTCATACTTTGTGTTATGATACCATTGCAATATATAAAATTAAAAGCCCTTATCCGTATTTATTCAAGCAAAACAGCCAATCTACTGGATTTAACTCATAAAATTACACATGTCGCCTAGATTTACACGGGGTTATTTTTTTAATAGCAATCTATTAGTTGAAAAATTTTCGGCCTTTTAAGGTTAAACTATTGTTCTAGAGTGTAAACAATTATATATGTATCGGTAGGTCTTCTCGAAGACTAGCACAATTTATAAGTGACACCACTACAAATGCCATACATATATACAAACTATGAGACTCTGTTGACACACACACACACACTAAAGGAAGCTACGTATGTTTGATTTAGAAATCCAGGAGGCCTCTGAGTACTGTAGCAAGCAACGCTTTAACAATAAAATCATCTTGGAGGAAATGCATACGAAGAGAGTGTACGCATAATTGTTTGTTGGAAGCATAACGCGAGAATCTGTTAATATGAGCAAAGTGTAATTTTCATTACTAATATTCAAAGTGTTAACAAACAGATAGGAAATTATTCAAGTTGGAGGTACATAATGTGTTGTATACACATTTCTGGCGGGTTTTTTGATAGTTATAAAATAAAAATAAATTAAAATAAAATAAAATAAAATAAAACAAAAAAGCATCTGTTTTTTGTTGAATTTCAACCACTGGGCGAACTTTACTTTTAATAAAAAAATGTTTATTTAAATAATTTAATATTGATAATAGAGAAATATTACAAAATTTACACACAGCGATAGTTAATAGAACATGTTTCTCAATTTCACTTCTTCATCAGCTAGCTTTGCGGGTGCTGAGTTTTGAACTCAAGTTCGCCTACATTCCTACTGCCCCTATCCCATCAGCCATATGAATATCCCGCTGCAGGCTAGCTGATGAAGAAATGAAATTCAGAAACATGTCCTAGTAACCACAGTAGCCACACCATGTTTTCATTTGGGACCAAAGTTCATCGAAACAGGACCAAATCTTAAAATAAGACGACATGTTTTTGTATATTTGTTTTTTTGAATTCAAACAGTTAGGAAATTCACAGGAGTGTCGTATTTGTTGTTAAATCTTAAATTTGAGGTTTTTTCATGGTATTCTATATTAGATTTAATCAAAATATAGCACATACGATGAACGGGAGATTTTTAGAATTGCTTGAATGTGTTTTAATTAAAATTACAAAAGATGAAGTATCAAATTTCAAAAACAAAAATAAAGTGTATTGTAATGTATTACATTTTTAAATTTCCAGGATTTATCTATGGCTTTAACCAATCAAATGTTGTGGGCCTGGTTTTGCTCACAAAGTTCTTGGTTCCAACATTATATTACCAGAGGTTTAATTAGCGACCAAACTGAAAAAGTCGATCACAAACCAAGACATATGTTATATAATAATTCCGCCCATTTAGCATATATTTGAAGCTTTCTAGAACCTACGCCCGTCTTTCTGCTTCCAGATTTGACAGTTGTATAACCCTAATAGCTGGAGTCTTAGCCTGGTAAGCGCAGGGCACGAGCACAAAACGCTTCCCAAGGCAGTCGGTTTTATGTACCGGAGCGAGTCGGAATTTTTCCCGACCAAGGACTGTCATTTCAGTGTGACCCCATCTAATTTGTTTCGTCCCTCTCACAAATTGTCATCCTCCCAGCAGCTCCTTGCAGCAGGACTGCTCCACATTCTCTTACTCCGGGAAGGCATCGAATCCAATCCGGGCCCGTCTCCTGACCCCGGCCTGAGAAATGGTTTTGCTGCATCTGCCGGAAAAGAATCTTTTTAGGACGGTCATACTCTGTTCAGTGGTCTCGTGCAAGGGATGGTTGCATCGGACAGGTTGTTCTGGGCTTGATCCCAAAACCCGACGTCCACGTAACTTTTATAAATCTTTTGTGGCCCCTTGCTGTTCACGCCCAAGGGCGTCCCATAGTCTACGCCTATGCGCCCCCCCCCCCACTACCTTCCAGCAGCCCCGCTGATCAGCAAGCCACAACAAGTACCCGCTGCTGCTCGCGCCCCACGGCGCCAACAACTCAAACAGCTGATACCACTCATCACTACTACCTTCGTAGTAGAGTTGGTAGCAATGCTGAGCATCAGCCCCTGCCCCCGTCTTCTCCCTCCTCTTTTCCGGCAGTAATAGTGCAGGTCAGGGAAACATACTCTTAGTCCCTACCTCCGTTTGCACCGTCTGCCAGCACAGAATATATAGGTTTGCGACATCCGCCCAATGCAGCTCCTGCCTTGGGTGGTGCCACTTTCCTAGATGTTCTGGTCTCCGCGACGGCAACCCCCCGACGGGTTTTATCGTGCCATGTTGCCAGGTCGCAAACCCAAATCATCCGGGTACCCCAATGCTTGCCCAAGGACGCCCAGTCCCAGGGCCACAACAGCAATTGCGTCCTGGCCTTCCACAACCCAGGCGTAGTCAACCGTCACTTACCCCCAGAGTGGCGACGTCTCCCCTTATGCACTGCAGAATTCTGCAGTTAAACTGTAATGGACTAACTGGGAAGATTACGGAGATAGTCGATTTCATGGAGCGGCACAACATCCGCATTGCTGCGATTCAAGAGACTAAACTCACAGCAAGATCTGCATTGCAGACCTGCTCTGGGTATAACGTCCACAGGAAAGACCGCGAGAGCGGAAATGGAGGCGGTCTCGCGTTTATCATACACCACTCTGTGCAATATTATATATTTGATCCTGGCATCGACCGCAGGGACAATGTCTTAGAACGTCAAGGCCTATCTGCCCGGTCAGGGGATGCAAACCTAGAAATCATCAACATCTACATCCCTCCTGCCACCTGTTGCCCCAGTGGATACCACCCTAATATCAGGGCCTTACTCACTGGCAACAATCGCATTATCTTAGGCGATTTCAATGCCCATCATGATCTATGGCATTCAAACTTGCGGGCGGACAGTAGGGGTGAGATGTTGGCGGATCAAATAGAAGAAACGACGTTCTGCACAATAAACGGAGACGCCCCCACACGTATGGTAGGAAGCTGTCACACCTCGCCAGATATCTCAACCGTGAGCGCAGAACTCGTAAACTGCGTCAACTGGCAGCCGATGGTAACATTGGCATCCGACAACCTGCCCATACTTATTTCGCTTGAGCGTACCGCCGACTTCATCATCACTGAAAAACGCACTTTCATAAACTTCAAAAAAGGAAAGTGGGAAGAATATAAATCTTTTACAGACAGCCGCTTTGCTGCCCTCCCTATCGCGGCTGATGCCCGCCAAGAGGAGCGTGCCTTCCGTAAGGTCATTAAATCCGCCTCGGCACATTTCATTCCCGCCGGGAGAATTCCCGAAATCCGGCCCCACTTCCCGGCGGAGGCCGCAAACTTAGCGAGAGAACGTGACCTTATAAGACAGCTTGATCCAGGCGACCCCCAAATAAGGGATATAAACCAACGCATCAGATTGCTTGTGGATGAACACAAGCGGGCGAAATGGGAGGAGCACCTAAGAGGTTGTAACCTCTCTATGGGTGTGGGTAAACTTTGGCCCACCGTAAAGTCCCTATCGAATCCGACTAAGCACAAAGACAAAGTTTCCACCGCCTTTGGCGACAAAGTGCTGTCGGACGCGAACAAATGCGCGAGCGCTTTCTGCCGACAATATTAATGCATCCTACGGTCGACAAAGATAGACGGAGAGCCAATAGACACGCACATAAACAAATTCAGCGCGTCACCAATCACCATCACCGCTAAAGAGGTTGAGGACGCCATTGGTCGTGCTAAACCATCCAAAGCAGTGGGCCCAGACGGCATAGCCATGCCGATGCTTAAAAGCCTAGGGAAAGAGGGTTTCAAATATTTAGCGCTTGTCTTCAATCTGTCTCTTTCCACCTTTGTCATACCTGAGAAATGGAAAATGGCCAAGGTGGTCCCGCTACTAAAGCCTGGGAAACCAGCTAACATAGGTGAGTCGTATCATCCGATATCTCTCCTATCGCCAGTGGCAAAGACGCTTGAAGCCATTTTGCTCCCTTATTTCCAAGCAAATTTGCAGCTATCCCCTCATCAGCATGGCTTCAGAAAACTCCATAGCACTACCACCACGCTAAATGCCATTAGCACCCAGATAAATTGCGGTTTAAATCAATTCCCCCGCCATAGAACAGTACTCGTAGCGCTAGACCTATCAAAAGCTTTTGATACGGTCAACCATGGCTCGTTACTGCAGGACCTGGAAGGGTCTACCCTTCCCCCATGTCTTAAAAGGTGGACCGGAAATTATCTGGGTGGTCGGCAGGCATCGGTGCAATTTAGAAACGAAACATCAAAACCAAGGAGAATTAAACAAGGGGTGCCACAGGGTGGTGTCCTATCCCCACTTTTGTTTAATTTCTACATATCTAAGCTCTATCTTCACCACCGGAGGGAGTCACAATCGTTTCCTACGCCGATGACTGCACAATAATTGCCACAGGCCCAGGCCCGAAGATCGATGCGCTATGCAATAAAATAAACGGCTACCTCCCTGATCTTTCCAGTTTTTTCGCCTCGCGAAACCTGGCATTATCACCGACTAAATCTTCCGCGACCTTATTTACAACATGGACGTCCCAAATGTCGACCATTTTGAACATCCACGTCGATGGCACTACGCTAGCGACTGTCCTACACCCCAAAATCTTGGGTGTGACGTTTGATCAGGATCTACATTTTGGTGAGCACGCAGCCGCAATTGTTCCGAGAATTCAAAGCCGTAACAAAATCCTCAAATCCCTCGCTGGCAGTACTTGGGGAAAAGATAAAGAAACGCTCATGACTACATACAAAGCAATTAGCCAGCCGATTACGTGCTACGCGTCACCCATATGGTCGCCAAGCCTAAAAATCACCCACTGGAAGAAACTACAGGCCTGCCAAAATACTGCTCTCAGAATCGCCACGGGCTGTCTTCTTATGTCCCCAGAATACCATCTGGATAATGAGGTGAGAATACTCCCCATCAGGGAGAGAAATGAGATGCTGACCAAACAGTTCCTGTTGAATACCCAGAAACCTGGGCATCCCAACAGACATCTGATTGATGAACCAGCACCGCCTAGGGGCTTAAGGAGTCATCTCCGTTAGCATTTTGAGGAAATACGGCACCTGAGAACCCAGCCGTATGAAGTGAAAAAACACAAGCAGGTACTTGGTGAACTCCATAAACAGGCGTCGGAACTTTATGCCGGGAATTGCCCGGTGAATCCAGTACTTAACGAAAATTATCCAAAACTTGCGGAAGAGGAACGCATACTCCCCAGGGAAACGCGTGTCACTCTTGCTCAACTTCGTTCTGGATAATGTAACAGCTTAAACTCTTACCTATCCAGAATCAACCCCGACATACAAAATGTATGCCCCGCTTGCAATGTGTCCCCACATGACACCAACCATCTCTTCAATTGTAATGTGTAACCAACGCCTCTAACACCCCTTTCCTTATGGTCCACCCCTGTTGAAACGGCAAGTTTCCTTGGACTCCCGTTAGAGGATATTGATGACAATTTGTGATCGGTCGCGGCTATTAGGTGGGGCGAGCATTGCTACAACAACAACAACAACAGCACAAAACGTACCCGATAGTTTTCTCCTCCAACCCGCACTTCCTACATATGCTATCACTGAGTAAGCCTAATTTAAAGGTACGCCAGAAGGAAGTGTGCAGTCAGAATACCCGTCATGAGTCAACAGTTGTCTCTTTTTAATGATACGAGTAACTTTTTTAGTCTAAGGTTTAAGACCCACACATGGTTTTCGACACTTTACAGCAAGTGGGCAAAATGACATAAAATTATAGGTTAAATTGCAAATAGCAACAACTTAGTAGTTCATGCCACGCTTTATAATCTAGTGCTCGTAGACTTTACAAAAAATTTACCCACAATTTATTCTAGAATTCCAGGATCGAACAATAATTTTTATGATAATTATCTTTTTATACTCAGTTGAGCAGAGCTCACAGAGTATATTAACTTTGATTGGATAACGGTTGGTTGTACAGGTATAAAGGAATCGAGATAGATATAGACTTCCATATATCAAAATCATCAGTATCGAAAAAAAATTCGATTGAGCCATGTCCGTCCGTCCGTCCGTCCGTCCGTCCGTTAACACGATAACTTGAGTAAATTTTGAGGTATCTTGATGAAATTTGGTATGTAGGTTCCTGGGCACTCATCTCAGATCGCTATTTAAAATGAACGATATCGGACTATAACCACGCCCACTTTTTCGATATCGAAAATTTCGAAAAAAGAAAAAGTGCGATAATTCATTACCAAATACGGATTAAGCGATGAAACTTGGTAGGTGAGTTGAACCTATGACGCAGCATAGAAAACTAGTAAAATTTTGGACAATGGGCATGGCACCGCCCACTTTTAAAAGAAGGTAATTTAGAAGTTTTGCAAGCTGTATTTTGGCAGTCGTTGAAGATATCATGATGAAATTTGGCAGGAACGTTACTCTTATTACTATATGTCTGCTTAGCAAAATCGGAGAACGACCACGCCCACTTTTTAAAAAAAATTTTTTTTTAAATTCAAATTTTAAAAGAAAAGTTAATATCTTTACAGTATATAAGTAAATTATGTCAACATTCAACACCAGTAATGATATGTTGCAACAAAATACAAAAATAAAAGAAAATTTCAAAATGGGCGTGACACCGCCCTTTTTAGTTTAATTTGTCTAGGATACTTTTAATGCCATAAGTCGAACAAAAATTTACCAATCCTTGTGAAATTTGGTAGAGGCTTAGACTCTAGGACGATACCTGTTTTCTGTGAAAAAGGGCGAAATCGGTTGAAGCCACGCCCAGTTTTTATACACAGTCGACCGTCTGTCCTTCCGCTCGGCCGTTAACACGATAACTTGAGCAAAAATAGATATATCTTTACTAAACTCAGTCCACGTACTTATCTGAACTCAGTTTGTATTGGTGTAAAAAATGGCCGAAATCCGACTATGATCACGCCCACTTTTTCGATTTCGAAAATTACAAAAAATGAAAAAATGCCATAATTATATACCAAATACGAAAAAAGGGATGAAATATGGTAATTGTATTGGTCTATTGAGGAAAAATATAACTTTAGAAAAAAACTTGGTATAATGGGTATGACACCCACCATATTAAGTAGAAGAAAATGAAAAAGTTTTGCAGGACGAGATCAAAAGCCCTTGGAATTTGGAAGAAATATTGTTCGTGGTATTACATATATAAATAAATTAGCGGTACCCGACAGATTATGTTCTGGATCACCCTGGGCCACCTTTATGGCGATATCTCGAAAAGGCGACCACCTATACAACAACCACCACCCCCTTTTAAAACCCTCATTAATACCTTTAATTTGATACCCATATCGTACAAAAAATTCTAGAGTCACCCCTGGTCCACGTTTATGGCGATATCTTGAAAAGGCGTCCACATATAGAACTAAGGCCCACTCCTTTTTAAAATACTCATTAACACCTTTCATTTGATACCCATATCGTACAAAAAAATTCTAGAGTCACCCCTGGCCCACCTTTATGGCGATATCTCGAAAAGGCATCCACCTATAGAACTAAGGCCCACGCCCTTTTAAAATACTCATTAACACCTTTCATTTGATACCCATATTATACAAACGCATTCTAGAGTCACCGCTGGTCCACGTTTATAACGATATTCCGAAAAGGCGTTCACCTATAGAACTAAGGCCCACTCCCTTTTAAAATACTCATTAACACCTTTCATTTGATACCCATATAGTACAAACAAATTCTAGAGTCACCCCTGGTCCACCTTTATGGCGATATCTCGAAAAGGCGTCCACATATAGAACTTAGGCCCACTCCCTTTTAAAATACTCATTAACGCCTTTCATTTGATACCCATATCGTACAAACAAATTCTAGAGGCAGGCCTGGTCCACCTTTATGGCGATATCCCTAAATGGCGTCCATCTATAGAACTATGGCCACTTCCTCTTAAAATGCTCTTTAATACCTTCCATTTGATACACATGTCATACAAACACATTCCAGGGTTACCCTAGGTTCTTTTTACAACATGGTGATTTTCCCTTACTTTGTCTCCACAGCTCTCAACTGAATATGTAATGTTCGGTTACACCCGAACTTAGCCTTCCTTACTTGTTTTTTTTAATTTTTCTATAATTGAAATATTATTTTTTTATTTGGAATAGAAGGTAGACACCTGCCATGGCTGCGCAGATAGATCCATTTCGAAGGTTGCTTTAGGCACACTGCGCTAACCATTTAGCGTTGATTTGTTTGACTCATAAATTGCTACTTCTATTCCTTTTTAGCAACTATATTTAATCAGCGTTGCGCCATCTGTCGCAAATGGCTGATAATGTCGGATTTTTTTTAATGTTTAAATCTCCAATTGAATAGCTCATATAATTATCAAGTTTTAAACACTGTACAGTAATTTTGTTAAGATATATTAACTAGTATGTATTTGTGTATTTATATAAAGCAAACACTTATGTATGTGCTATCTTTGAATATAATACAAATTGCTATAGGGATATGTAAAAAATCTAAATTAAATGGGGCAGAGAAATATGTTGCCTTTTATAATGCTTTTATGTCATATCAAATTATGTATGTCTCATTATTTGCACAATATTCTTTTTGTGGTCGCCTTTTTTTTGTTTGTGCCATTTCTATGCAAAATACTTACTCTGCTGTCTCTTCAACTTCCGCTCAAACACTAGGCAGCAAAAAGAACTAACTACTCATACACAGAAATTAGAAATAGTCTAAGAATTCCACAACGGTTGAATTCTCACTAAAATGGCATTAGTCACAGTCGTTTTGCATTTCTTGACTGCCTATCTGATATGACTTACTCTACATTTAGGCGCATTCTAAATGTTTCTTTAACTTGTTCTACATATACATACATCCTTTCTATTCGCTTACTCCTTTTGAAATTATTAAGGATTATGTCCGCACAGTTTTTTGCAAATTTGCTCGTTGATTTAAATTTTAATGTAGCTATTATATTCAGAATACGAAATTTTTTGTATTGAAATAAAACTTGAGCTCTCTGTTTGGGGAAACACAGAACCAGAGCGGCTCAACCCCTATACACTTATAGCACTTTTATTTTTGTTTTACCCTGAAGAATAGGCTCAGATACAAATTCACACTTTGAATATAAAAAAACAAATTTCATATCACTACCCTCACATATAAATTCGATTCATAGGAAAGTGCCTAAATGTCATATGAAAGTGCAAAGAAAAGGCACTTCCATATGAAGCCAAGGCACTTCGGTATGATATTCAAATTTACACTAACAAATAGACAACAAAAAATGTTTCAAAAATATTGTGGCACTGAGAAAAATTTTAATTCGTTATTATTTCATTTATGGAACCATCAAAATTCTTTAAACAAATAATATAAGTTTTTATTTAAAAAAATTTTTAGTAAACATACATATAATTTTGTATATGTACATATTGTGATTTGCATTTCAATATACAAATTTTTGAACAGCCCTGCAAAAAATTGTTCAGTCATTTATTTATGTATTGAACAAAATATCTAAAAGCGACTTTAAAAAATAATAAAGGAACTAATTGTAAACTATCTGAAAACTGGCCACCATTACAGAAAAAAGTACTTTTGAAGCTTTTAACTTTAACCAGTTGAGGTGACATACTAGATTCACTAGAACATTCTTTTAAAGCTGAGTCATTGGTGCCGTTTGTCGTATCGCTGTAGTCGTATCCCTAGCGTAACCCTAGCGTAACGATACATTGTTATCGATTAATGGTGCCTTAACCTAAAAATCGTGAAAATTTCATAAAAATGAAAAAAAACGCAAAAAATTACAAACATATTCCACAAAAAATAAGTCTCCTAGTCATAACGTATCCAAAACAATGAATAAAATCTACAAAAAGTTATTAAATTTACACTCAAATATTTTTAGGTTATGGATATGGCGAAAAACGAAAAACCAATTGGTTGGCTACGATACGGTTACGACCTTAGCGTTACGATATGGCACCAATAATCGATTACTTTGATTACCATAAGGTTGGTCGAATAAGCTGTTATAAGGTTACCGATACGGCTACCGATAACGCACCAATGTCAGCAGCTCAATATATCGCAATACGATTTACGGTCTTAGGATGGAAACGGCGCAGAGCTCGCTGCTAGCCCCGTTTTTTCAGAAGACATTTTCCTTGTCGTTTTCGCAGATGATGTGGCTGTAGTCATAACAGCACGCGAGTGCGCGCTGTCACAGCTTAAATTAACAAATATAACTATGCGCAGTTGTCTTGCGATAGTCCAAGGATTTTGGTAACATCAGTCACGGATTCAATACTCTTGTATAGTATAGAAATTTGAACGAACGCAACGCTAAGGTATCGGCTTTCTAAGAAGCTTTTCTGGTTGTTGCAGTAACCAAGTCAATGTTTGGTTTATGTGGATAGCCTTTAAAAAAAGAGGTGCCTTAAAGAGTATCATTTGGGTGATATATATCTTGTAAGGTTTTTCGATGCACAAATTTATGTGGGTTGACTCAATGTATTTATTAGGTATATGATACTCGTATTACATGAATCTTTTACTAGCTTAATTAAAAAATGGTAATGCTATCCAATTAACATGAAACTATCGTATCAGTTAGGCATTGTCCTGCACGAAAATTGGTTTAGTTACAATCGCATGTTGGTCCTATATCTCAATTTGTCATTACTTTTCTATATTATCCTCCATTTCTATTTCGTATTCCTGTCCGTTCTTGTTTTCTCTACCTTCCTCTCGATCTCACTCTGCTTCTGCCATTCCCACTCCACTCCTACTCCAATTCTCACTCCCACCCCAAACTCCAATGCCATACTCGCACTATCAGTTCCGCTCCTCCTTCCTCTCGCACTCTCATATATAGATCACTTCACCAAGTAGAAAACGCCCTATTTCAAAAATTTTTCGAAGAACGTTCTATGTTAAGATTCGTTTCAAAAACTCTCTATCTCAGACTTTGTTTCAAAAGCGACCTATCTGAGCTTAAGTTCAATACATTTTAATGTTCGAAATGGGCCTTCTCAAAAGAAGTCTGAAAAAGGGAGTTTTTGAAAGAAATCTCTATATAGGGCGTTTTTGGAAAATGTTTTCAAACTGGCAGACGAAATATAATGATAATCCACTTAGCAGTCGAATAATTGCGAAGTTAAACTTAAAACTTCCTTAATAGGAGGTGGTACCACCTACGTGACTACGAGAGCTAACTATGAAAATTCCTTCAAGATCGGTTGAGAAGCCGCTTAGCCACTTAGCGTACAAATTTGCCTGCGTAAGCGTCCGCTTATGTTTTTTTTTTTCAAATCTCTGTTAAGTGAAATCGCATTGAATTTACTCCATATTGAAGTTTATAATTACGAACAAAATCGTAAAAAAGTTTGCTGCAGATTAAAAAAATGGAATTGCGCTTTGAAGAGCAAATTACTATTCCTTAAAGAATTCGCAACTTAAAAGGAAAGCATCAAATTAATCGTTTTAGTTTATTACAAAATGGAATACGATAGACTATTAAATTGTTATCACCTGGAAATCATAAAAAAAGAATAAAGTGCAACAGAACAAGTAAATTAGTTTCTAAAAAATTTTGCTCATAAAAGGTTTATTGTCGAAAATTCCGTGTAATATATTTTTAGAAAGAGATACCAACTTGTTCGTGGACAAAAGAGCAACTTTTGTCTGTTGCATGGAGTTTTTCTTTTGTTTCTCACTAATTTGGGGTCCCTGATTTCAAATTTGCTCTCAAATTTCTATTAGCAGCTTGAGGGATAAAGATATCATCCAAAAAACACTTTTCAGTTGTCATATTGCCATAGTAGGTGTCGTAACTGCTGTAATCCATTGCGTTCATCAAGGGGGATGTATGTAAACAATCCAATCAGTTTGTAATTTATTTGTGGCGTATATAAATTATATGTTTATTCAAAACAATTATTACTTGAATTATAAACTTTATTAAATTAAAGCGTTTTTACAAAAAGCTCTTAAAATATTGTTTCCTTTTTCCGGAGTGATCTGCCCATTGGTCTATTTGCAACAACCAGCACTGCTGTTAATTCTAATTGGAAAGAGCTGAACCTCGCTCTCTGTCAAATTTCGCTGCCGGCTGCTCTGTTTGCTCTCACAATTATTCAATCAAACTATTATTGGAGTCGTTTGCTGTTAAATGCACTGATCGCTCTCACATTAGTTCGCCCACGCTTGTTTTCGAACTACTGGTTATGTTAAGTCGTATGCAATCACTGTTCTCCAACAATTAGGTTTATGCGAATGATGTCTTTGCTGTTGTTATCCACTGATCGCTGTCACGGCAATTGGTTCGCACTTGCTTTACAACTACTGGGATGTCAAGTAGTATGAGATGATGTCGTTATCGCTGTTAACTACAGTGATCGCTCTCACAGCGTTCGGTGTCCACTTGCCTAACAGGTTTTGGTAATGCTGTATGGTTGTATGCTCGTCATATTCACTACATTGAGGGCATCAGAGAGCAGAACCTTTTACGTGGGTGACCAGCAGTTATTAGTGCTTAACTTATATATTATCAAGGAATTTCGTTTGAATCCGTGAGCTTATATGGACTTATTCGGTTCCCCATAAGAAACTAATAACAAGTCCTGGATTCCAAGTTTCGTATACAAAAGTTATGTTGAGTCATTACGCTTATGGGCAAATAAAAAAAGACCTAATTTCAAGTACCAAACTCCTGTGATATGGCGTGAATCGTGGGATCATAACAGCTACTGTTACTTCTGTGTGATAAACATAACAGGAATAAACTGCAGAAATCACTCTAAATGGTTTTATCCCGACCTACTGACTGCTGTTTGACTAATCCTTAGTGCTAGACATTCAGCATAACCTGAAACCAGTACATCCAGGCATCATTCCAAGGATTTAACTCAGAAGAATGCATAGAATTAATACATTTCTAAATCATTTCCAAAACTGCGCTAGAATTTTTGATGGTCCACAAATTAGAAAACTAATTTGTGATCCAGAGTTCCCTAGCCTCATGAAACCACCTGAAAAATCTGTAAGGGACGAGTTCGCTTGGGTGGTAAAAAACTTTTTAGGAAACAGAAAGTTACCTAACTTCTCTGTGCATATAGACCAACTGCTGCTACACTTTCAACATCTGGATATCAACGTGGGTATCAGATGAACTTTCTCTATAGCCATCTAGACTGTTTTCCTGAAAATTTAGACGATCTCTGTGAGGAGAAGGGCGAGCGTTTTCACCAGGACCTCCGCACTATGGCAGAGCGATATCAAGGACCCTGGAACGCGCATATGTTAGCTGATTATTGCTGGAGCATACGGAGTATTGCTTTTTAATCTACACATAAAAAAAAATCTCTTAAAAGAAAATTCTACTCACTGTAATTGAAAATATTAAAGTTTTTTTGTTTAAAAAAAAATATTTCCACTACACCTTTTTGTTATTAAGTATTTCGGAAACTAGAGCTGATAGGAAAAAACGGCATTTGAAATAAGGGTAAAAATTACCTTATAAATCTGGAATAAAATCTCGTGCAACAGAATCTGTAACGATTAGGGTAATTGATGTATACAGCAAACGAAAAATTACGCTGAAGATGGCACAACACAGAAACCGGTTTGTCCTCAAACTAAATTTGACAAGGGATGACGTTCAAATATACATCAGATGCCAATTTGTCGAAGAGTTAAGCGCAGTTGAGTTTAGGGACTCCTTTTCTTCCCTCTTCTTTCTTTGAATAATCCAAATAAATGAACTTAAACTAGCGTTTACGCTGATGCTTTTTCGAGGAAAGAAGAGCTAAAATCGCGATTCGCCAATGGTCTAAAGCTTTCGTCACAAATTTTGAAATGATACTGAAGATGGCATAACCCCGAAACCGACTTGTTTCCAAACCAAATTTCACAAGGGGTGACAGAAAATCGTTCCCCTATACATAAGATGCCAACTAATCACAAAGATAAACGTAGATAAGTTTAGTGATTCCTTTCCCTCCTACGTACTTCTTTTAAAACTCCAAATAAATGGACTAAAACTAGCTCTTACGCTGAAACTGTTTCGAAAAATGAAAAGCTAAAATCGCGATTCGCCAATGGCTTGAATCTTCGACTCAACGATTGAACAAAAAATAAGACTGAAGATGGCACAATGCCGGAATCGGTATGTCTCCAAACCAAATTTGACAAGAGGTGACGGAAAATCGTTCCAATATACTACATCGAATCGACCTTGTATAATTTAACTGTTTTCAGGAATTGCGATTCAAATAACAGCAATTCTATGATATTTCCGGGATAGGAGTTGAGTAGGAGGATGTAATGTTTTGAAAACTAAAGCTTTTCCAGCATTTGCGATGATGGAAAATAAAAGCTTCTAAATAGCGCGTTTTAGAAACAAACCACGATTTTGGTTGTTCTTCAAACGATTTGTGAAAAAAGGCGATATTTCAAGAGTTTTCTGAGATAGGACGCTTTCATAGTAGTAGCCGAGTTAGGCTGATATTCCCTCAGTGGTCGATCTACATTTTAATTTTTTTTTTTTGTTCAAACGAATTCTCTCAAATTAGGATGCCACAAATAATGTTAGTTCAGAGCGCGAAGTCATTCAGAGGCTTAACTTTGGGCGTTAACGTTTTGTCACCCCTTTTCACTTGCTCAATAAATGTTAATTTCAGCTATTCCACTGAGTTATGTAGGCATCTAATTACCACATCAACCTTTACATGAATTTATTACAATTTATTGCATAGATTGGCCTTCTAGTAAACCATTAATTAAAACAATATTATTACGTGAGTTCGAGATATTTGTGTAGGTACATACATACATACATTAAAGGCAATAAAAATGTAATATAAAATAATCGATGCGTGTTAAGTTTGAGCAAGAAAACACAAGGGATTTGACAACATGTGGCAAGGAGCAATTTTTTTATGTGCAAATGAATGAAGCATGAATCATTCTATTTTATGTTATGTTATGTTAACTAAGCACACCTGTACACACATCAATAGAGAAATGCAATCAGCGATAAATAAAAAGGAATTCTGCTGAGTGAATGATTGAGTTACGTACGTTTTGCGTAAATGGTATTCACTTACAAACGTTTGTGGATGCTTACGTACGTATATATGTACGTATAGATGTACAAATAGATTGGAGTAGAGCATAATTCCCAAGGGAGCTCGTGCTCAAAGGTATGTAATAAATGGGGAAAAATAAAAACTAAATAAAAATACATACATTCGAAAAAAAATATAATGTTGGAGAAGCGAATAGGCTTAACAAATTCATTAAATGTGAAGAAGTGAATGAGAAATTGAGTCAAGCACATACAAATGCCATACGATTTATATGTATACACACTGAAAGAAAAAGACTGGTAAAATCAACCGAAATACAGGTCCATTCAACCGAAATTTCTATCAATTTTTGTCCATCGCAACAAGATGTTGAATCAACTGCAACAAGTCGTTGATTCGTAATTGACCGTTTTAGTAGTCAAAGGAACAAAAAAAGTTGTTGCGACAGCTTTGTACGAAAGTACCTATATTGCGACATTTGCAAGGCAGATGAGTTTTCACTGAGATATTTTCATGGCAGAAATACATTCGGAAAGCTTGCCGAACAGTGCCGAGGGGCGACCCCGCTTAGAAAATTTTCTTCTAATTTAAAAATCTTATTTCTAAAATTTTTATGTTGCTTTGCCCGGGGTGTGAACCCAGGGTCTTCGGTGTGGTAGGCGGAGCACGCTACCATCACACCACGGCGGCCGCCATATACATACGTAAATATGAGCATACATATAGTACACAACATACATAAGTACAAAGTAGAGAGCGCAGTGAAATTTGCTCATGTATTGACTGTTGATCGCTGTTGAAATGACCAGTGAGATCAGTTGTGTTAACAAAAAAATCAGTTAGATTGATTAGGAATCTGTCAATTTTACAGAATTTTGTTAACTTAAGAGCGACAATTTCTCTTCTGTTGAAATTACTAAACTAATTTGACAAAGAACTCGGTCGAATTAACCATAATTCGATCAATTTCACCGAACCTCCGTTAAGTCAAGAACAACAGAACCGATTTGTTGATTTTACTAGCACCATTTCTTTCAGTGCAGTTATTGTAATATATATTAGCGGTTTGCGTTGAAGTATCTAAATGCTCTGCCTTTCAATGCTTTCAGTCAACCGAGAAATAGGAACTGAATACGTTAAGAATATTTATCGGTAATGCCTTTGTCGACGGATTGCAACACAATGTCCGTATTTAAAATTTTCAGGTTTTAGAAAAACATATTTTAGACCACTTCTTCTATGGAACTTTTTTCCTGATAAATAAGAACAAGAGTTGGAATACAATTTCGGAGTCTAAATTTATTTTAACCCTTGTTTTAAATTGATTTGTATACTCAGCGTGCTTTGCTATATTAACTTTGGTAACGTAACGTTTGATCGTAACGGCATAAACGAATAGAGATAAATATGGACTTCCATATATCAAAATGCTCAGAATGAAAAAAGGAATTGATTTAGCCTAACCTAACCTAAGGCGCGATAACCTCCGAAGAGATTTAAGGCCGACCTTCTCTTCTAATTTGCACCATCCACCTTTTAATTTTTCCTATAAATTGGCGGGACGGGACCTACTTGTTTTATGCCGATTCCGACTTTCACTGAGAGTTTCTCGACACTCAAAGTGCTTGCCAAACACTGCCGAGAGTGACACCGCTTAGAAAAGTTTTCTTTAGGGCCTCATTCTCTATTACGAAACGAACGTTCGTTTCGCCTCAGAGACGAATCGCTAGTGTATTTGCATTATGTTAAACGATGGCAACATATTTTTTGACACTTGCTTTCGCCTTCCTGTTTAATATTAAGTAAGCAACGTAAAGAATGGACGAAAATGATAGAGAATACCATTACTAGATGAAATCGTTTGGAAGCGAATCGTTCGTCTAAGCTATCGTTCGCAATACTGAATGAAGCCCTTAATTTAAAAAACTTGTTTCTTATAGCGTTTTCTTTTCTGAAATAAATTTTTGCCTAAATAAATGGTAAAGCCTTAATAGAGTTACTCCTATCCCAGAAAATTTTGAACATTTATAGTGCATGCAAAAACATAAATGGCTACCCAGTGTATTAGCTGATTTTCACAAACGCGCTGTCAATGATAATAAAAATGCATTAGCAATAATTTCTTCATTTCAATTTTCTTCGCTAAAAATGTATGAAATTACTTTTTTGGTAATTTTTATAGCCTTATGCGTTTACGTTATGTTAATAATAATGAGCTTAAAGGCCGTGGTTAAATAAAACACAATGTTTAAAATTTCATTGGTTTTTTAATTTGTCAATATTTCGGCTTCAGTATAACCACAAGGCGATAAAGAATAACCACAAGTTCCTGAAGATGGCTTCAGACTGAAGCCGAAATATTGACAAATTAAAAAACCAATGAAATTTTAAACATTGTGTTTTATTTAACCACGGCCTTTAAGCTCATTATTATTAACATAATGTATGAAATTACGAAAATAAATTGTCACGATCAGCTGGTTTAGCAGAGTTGCACAGCCACACCGCTTCTTTATGCAGGGTTAAAGTGTAACGCTTGTGCGTTGCGAACAAATTTCAAATGGAACAAAATACCCCGTAAAGGCGTTACCTGCTTTTTAGAATAGAACAAAATATATTAACAAGCCCTGCGCGGCGTGCAAAAAGCGTAACACTTTTGCCAGAAAAGAAAATGCTATTAAATTTGTGATGTTGCTTTGCTCGCGGAGGCCGCCGTGCACACGATAACTTGAGTAAGTATTGAGATATGTCATTGAACTTTGATATTAGGAGCAAAATCGGATGATAACTACGCCCGCTTTTAACATACATATATAACATTTTGTAAAATACAAAAAACGTGATTATTTATAAAATAATACATCTAGACTGTTGGAGTTTGATGGACTGATATTGAGGATCTTGCTAAAAAATAGAAATCTTTTTTATAAATGGACAATTTTACAAATATTATTAATCATAAATCGAAAGCCGTTAAACCTATCATTACAAAATTCGACAGAGGGGTTGCCTTTATTATAAGGACTGCTTTGAAGAAAAATTTACGAAATCGGTTAAGGACCACGCCGACTTTTATATAGAAAGTCTTTTAACAGGGTTGTAGACGAATATAATAAGCTAAACCTTTGAGAAAAAGAGCCATTGATGTTAGACTTTCTAAATGGAATTACAACAAAAAGTTAGAAAATGTTACAATTTTTGAATATGTGCGTGGCACTGTCCCTTTTTTGACGAAGGAATTTTCTATGTTATCAAGTTTTATTGTAAGAGGAAATTATGAAACATTATTTGTTTAATGGGCGGTGTCACGCCCCTCTTTCGATCAAGCATTACACAACATTTCTAAAGCTTAAAAAAATATATCCCTCATAACAAAATCCGAAAAAGTAATTCATCTGAAATGAACTGTACAATTGAAACACACGCTGAGTATATAACGTTCGGTTACACCCGAGCTTGAACACCCTTACTTGTTTTTTTTTTTCATTATTTCTTATTTTGTGGTCATTTTATTTTCTTCTAGATACAAAAAAAATATTCCCGAAAGCAGCCACTCCATAGGTAAAGTTAAGTTGAACTGGCCGGGTCCATGAGGGCCTTACATATACTGAATGACTCAGGAGTGTTATCAGATGTTTTTTGAACGACCTAACTGAAAAGCGCCTATCAAAAAGCAGGACCTATGTTATAAAATAACTCTGTCCTCTTGAAAAATACTAGAAGCTTTCTATGAACTATGTCACTTCCTGCTTCTAGATCTAGCACCTTTACAACAACTAATTATTGGAGTCTCAGCCTAGCAAGTGGAGGGCACAAGCACAAAACTTGCTCGATCGTTTCCTCCGCAAACCCGCCCCTCGTACATCTGCTATCACAGCCAAGCCTAATTTAAAGGAATTTGACGCCAGGCAGTGTCCAGTGAGAATACCCCACATGAGTCTACAGTAGGGCGAGTCGATTTAAAAATCGCTCATTGCTCTGTGAAAATCGTATTCTAGGGATCAAAATAAGAAAATTTGCCGAACGAACCATACCTCTAAAACGAATTCTGATGTCACCCCCTTTGGGTCGAACTTTTGGGTAGGGGCAATTTCAACATAGGACAAGGACATAAGAATTCGTTTTAGAGGTATGGTTCCTTCGGCAGAGTTTCTTATTTTGATCCCTAGAATATGATTTTCACATAGCAATGGGCGATTTTTTTGCCTCCCCACAAAGCGACCCGGCCTAGTCTACAGTCCTCTATTTGTAATGGGAGGAGTAACTTTATTACACTTTGCAGCCTCGCGCTTGGGTCTCGCCTTCGTCTACGGAGCAAGCAATGAGGATACACCCTCTTTAGCTAGTTCATCTGATTTTTCATTCCCATCTATTCCCATAAGTCCATTGGCCCAAAATATATGTAAGCGTCTCTCTAAACCGATTCTTTCCAAGATTCGCTTGCACTCTTAACATTCTTTTATATGCTATGCGAGATTATTGCCAAAATTGCTGCTTAGCTGTCAATATAAAAAGTGACACTGCTGCAGTTTAAGCTTTTTTTTCAGTGTTTCTACTTCTTAGCTTACAGCTACTACTTCTGGCTGAAAAACGCTACAGTGATCTCTGGATCACACAGTATACTGCAGACCCCGCTCTCTCAATATATAAATACTCATCATTGGTTGGCGCTTAACCGAATCGATGATTTTAGCCATTTTGTAGTAGAGTGCACCCGTTATTCCTTCTCACCTATAACTTACGCCAAGGGAGATCAAATCTTCCTCTCCCTTTTTCCCACAAATGCATTTTTCTGCACATTCGGCTGTAAATGAGTGGTTTCATCCAAATCTAACATTATAGCTCCGCCAAATTAGCATACAAAATTTCTCTTAAAGTCGGTCAGATTTTAAAATATATACATAATTCATGCCCACCCCTAATATATATATTTATTTATATACATGATGAAAATGTGAAACGAATCAGCCAAATTCAATCACATCGCAAAAAAATAGACAAAATACTTCTTCCTTGGGTCAATTGCCTTGACCACAAATTTGTTGGTATCCTGATAAGCACACAAAACACAAAAAGTAAGCGGGAAAAAAACTTCGCTTGCGAAATAACGAGCATCCTTTTCAGCATTTTCGATGAAATCTGAATAGTCAATAAATCGCAGAAAAAGATGATTCCTTCAAAATATGCTTAAATGGCAAATTTGATCAAATGCCAATATCTACACGTATAATGGTTTTAAAATGTAGGGCAAAGTGGTAGTTGTCTACAATTGCTGGCTATCATTTCCGCTTTTCAAACTTACAAAATAAAATAAAGCGAATTCATAAGTGACTTACATAAACACAAACGAAAAGGGAAATAAAATACTTCAAATTTGGTAAAATGCCTCGTATTCTTGCCTTTGTGTATGTGTTGTATAATAACCCTGCAAAAAAATTGGGCGACTAATCCCCAAAGAGAGCGGTTTTTTGTCTAAATTGGGGCATAATTGTTCCCATCTAGTCCCTTTTGAGTACAGTTGGGATTAGTCAGGTTGAAATCTATGTAGCTCATTTTAAGAAACATAAATAAAAGGAGCAACAAAGTGAGATAAATAAATAAGATTATAGATGACTAGCAGGGTACCCGCCGTTGCTCGAGTTTGGCAGATACTAACCTAAATAAGAAGGTGTATTTTAACGCATTCCTTCCCGTTACTCAAAGTCAAGAAATCAGTATATAAGATTTTATTGATCTTCTTCAAAATGTATCTCCCAATTTTTCTCATTCTTACCCTTTATAATTTCCTTATCTCTCCCTCTTCTTTTTTACACCATCTATCTCTCTTCTTCTTTTGTCTTAGATTCCTCATTCCTCTAATTTATCATTCTTTGCTTTGTTTTTCAAATTTTATTTTGTCACACACAACCCATACTCAACATCTCATAACTTAATCAAAATATTTTAGCTGCCCAAATTTTGTCTATCATCTCATATAGACAGCTATTTTTACAATGGAATGCTTAAATTTAATAAAACTTTTAAAACACTCAATGCAATCGCTTTAACTTTTTGTGAATTCAATGCTATAACCAAACAAAGGTTCTGCACTTAAGTACGTTCAAGGCGTATGAGTAACTTTCGCTGACATACAAAATTTATCGCACCACCCAGTGGCGCACGTAAAATTGAAAAAAAAAATAAAATTTATTTAAAATTCTTAGTTCTGAAATTTGAAAAACCTTCTTCTTGATCGAGGGAACATATAGGCAAAATTTGAATTTTCTGAGGGGGCCCGCGATTTAGAGGTACTATGACATTTTTTTTAATTCAGGAGAGTCTTTAGTTGTTCCATGTGCAATTTTTAAGCCGAATTTCAAAAGCAACGAAAATCTGCATTTCGTTTTAATATTATAGTGAAGTGTGATTAATAAAGATCTATATATATAAAAAGAAAGGCTAAAATGTGTGTTAGTTGGTCGCCGGTGTTTGAAGAGATGCGTCGGTCAATTTTGTTCAAACTTTCACACAAGTTGCGTAAACCTCACGCGGTGGTTGCTACATAGGTTTGGTTGCGATCGACGTACAGGGCCTCGAGATATAGGCCGAAACGTGGACCCGAGTACCCCTAGAATGTGTTTATAGAATATGGATAACAAATGAAAGCTGTTGATGGGTGCTTTAGTAAAGGGTAATTTTCCTACCCCTGGGTGACTAGGGTCTCGAGATATAGGCCAAAACGTAGGCCAGTGAATGCCTAGACAGTGTTTATACAATATGGATATCAAATGAAAGCTGTTGATGAGTGATATAGTACAGAGTAATATATTATCCAGAGACGGACTGGGACTGGGATTAGGACTAGGACTGGAACCGAGACTCGGAGTGGGACTGGGACTGGGAGTGGAATAAAATACATAACACCCTCTGGGACAGGCAATAAGAGATGCAGAAGAATGAGAAGAAATTGAGAGAAGAGAAAAGAGCGAAGGAGATTGAGAAAGAGATAAAATGAGGCGAAGATGGAGGCAGATGAAGCGAAAAATACGGAGGGAGGAGTGAATAAAAGGATTAGGAAAAAGTGAAGAGGGGGGAAGGGCAGAGCCAGACGCATAAAGCTTATTAAAATGTATGCAGATAGGCCAAATTTGGGGCAGGACAACGTCTGCCGGGTCTTCTAGTATATATATATAGATTGATTCAAAATATTTAAGAAAAATACGTAGCACTATACCGAACATAAATGACTTGGACCATATGTTCCATTATCGTCGACCCATATCTCTTGGAATGAGTTGGCAACTTAATAGTTTTTTTTACATTTATTTAACAATCTTTTGCAAGTTTTAATATTGCGTTTAAAATGTAGATAACCTCGTGCAATACGAAAAATAACACTTTTTAATGAAAAGGCGTTAACTCCTTTCCATATGAGTACAAAAGGTATAGATCCTACCGTTCCCGTTCGGATACATATGGGTACAATCAGTCTCTTTATAGGACATGCTCAAACAAAAGGGAATAGTTCAACGCATAAAAAGAGTACAATACTAGCATTAGTCGCCGCATACTCCTTTGCGACTCATCGCGGACTCATCCTAGACTCATCGAATGTTTTGCAGGCACAGTAGGTAGTTAGTGAAATAAATTTGATTTATTTTATTTTCATGCTACTTAACAAAAAGTATGATTTTATTTTTATTTGTATGTACTTACATATATATGGAAATACCCTGCAGTTTGACTGAATATGATTGTCGCTTGGGTTAGTGGTTGCAAAAGTTTGGTTTTGTTCAAGGTCGACAGAATCAATAGATATGTTACAAAACAGAGATGTATATTGATAAGCCGTTTGCTAATTAAATTGATTGACCTTTACAATTGATGTGAGACGTCAAAGCCTATTTAAAAAAAAAATAAATGTAAGGCGCGATAACCTCCGAAGAAATCTAAGGCCGAGCTTCTCTTCCAATTTGCATCGTGCTCCTCTTGATTTTCCCTACAAATTGGCCGGACGTGACCTACATGTTTTATGCCGACTCCGAACGGCATCTGCAAGCCAGATGAGTTTTCACTGAGAGCTTGTCATGGCAGAAATACACCCGGAGCGCTTGCCAAACACTGCCGAGGGGCGACTCCGCTTAGAAAAATTTTCTTCTAATTGAAAAATCTTATTTCTAAAATTTTGTTGTTGCTTTGCCCGGGGTCTGAACCCAGGGCATACGGTGTGGTAGGCGGAGCACGGTGGTCGCCAAAGCTCTATTTAAATCTTTGTCAATTTGATTGCAATCTGAGTGTTCTTTGGCCAGTCGACAAGAAAGGGGATGCTACAAACTGCGCTAACTATCACGGAATCAGCTTTCTTAATATCGCATTTAAGATCGTGTCAAGCGTTTTGTGCAAAATATGGAAGCCCACCATAAATTGGCTGATTGGACCTTCTCAATGCGTCTTTAGACCTAGTAAAGCCACCAAAGACCAAATTTTCACTATGCGCGAAATCTTAGAAGAAAAAAAACGCGAAAAAAGACTTGACACACATCTTATGCAGCTGTGAAAAATGGCGTTGAGTAATACCATTAACTTCCCTGGAATAATAATCTATAAAAGCGTGCAATTACTGGCGTATACTATCTACATTGGCATCATCAACTTGAACAGCCGAACCGTGAGTTCTGCTGACTACAAATTGGAAAAAGAAGCGGAAAATATGAGTTTGATGGTGAATGCGGACAGAACGAAGAAGACTTAATGATCTTTACGAGCTTTCTGCAGACATCATTATAGCCCAAAATGTTATGCGAATGAAAGAAGATGCACCGACCGAAAAGAGTATTCCGATCGGAACCCACCTATTGAAGCCGATGGACTAGGTAGAAAATGATTTAAATTCTGTTGGTGGTACCAATTGGCGCCTGTTATTTTAGGCAAATACTACTCTCTGCACACTAACTGCCCCGAGGCATTGAGTCTCGTTGGTGGTGTTTTTTTGTTTTTTTTTTTTCTCGGACGTTGTGGCAGCGCACTGCCCTCAAGTGGCCCGATGAAACCAGGCTAATCCTGTTTTTGTTTTTTTTTTTTTTAATTCATACATAGGTTTTTTTTTTTTTTTGTTAACGGTATGTTCTTCTCCACTAAGTCTACAAGTTAGGCTAAGCGTTGATAGCCTACATACCACCTCAATTTTTTGGAAGAAGGTACTTTATTGTGTAGCCGTCCACCAGACAATGACTCTATAGTATATGATAGGCTTTACAATTGCCGTGTATATCCAATCAAAAAGAGGGGGCGATAGACCCCTCGTGCACGCCAGCATTCTTTTACATGCATAAAGTGCCGTCGAGGCGGTATTCACTCTATCCTTCGCGTTGAGCTTGCACGAAAAACTTACTATCTACATTGATTCCCAGATATTTTAAGCATAGTTTCTCCTGCAGCATCACCCCTCTGAGCCGGGCCTAGTCCATTAAGGGATCGTGTACCTCTTATGAAATAAGATCGTGTCTGTCTTCTCCGCTTTCGCGCTCAACCCGACGTAATATGCCTAGGTATGAATATCCCAAAATGCCCGATCCATCAAGGAGCTAATTGTTGGTAGATACTTTCCACTTTTTAACCGGTGTTAATCTCATTAATTCTTAAAGTGAAATTAGTTTTTAAATTGTTTATACACCGCATTGCTACGAAGGAACGCAAATTCAATGCTGTAGTGACAAGTTGTGTCACTGTGTGAGTCGTAAATCAACTGCCCTTCCTGTATTAGGTTTTGGAGGTGGTTTGTGTTGTTAATATATATTGAGCGCCTTACACCTGTGTAAGTAGGTACCAACTTAAAACATAAATAAAAAGATGATAAAAAATTTTAAGGACTACCTTTATATAAATGGACCAAAAAATAGAAGGCAATTTCTCCTTTAATACAGAAATAGTCTTGTTGAATTTTGACTAAAAACCTTAACAATAGCTCTTGTAAGAATTTTGGGATTTAAACCTATAAAGGTGGAGCGCAATCTTTCAATTTAAGGCAACCATGTACTTGGGATTAACTAAATGATTATTTAAAATATAAATACGCACTCTACCTTTATAATTTTAAATCCCAAAATTCTTTTACAAGAGCTATTGTTAAAGTTTTTTAGTCAAAATTCAACAAGATTATGTCTGTATTAAAGGAGAAATTGCCTTCTATTTTTTGGACCATTTATATAAAGGTAGTCGTTAAAATTTTTTATCATCTTTTTATTTAAAATTTTTTAATACTGCCTACAAAAAGGTAATTGCTACTTTGATTAGTAATTTAAGTAATTCCTAAGTGAAAATTCGTATCTTTATTTATTTGTTCAAAATAGCAAGATTTCATAGAATTAATGGAATTTTCGCTGACAACACTGGCGAAAACAATAGAATTCCACCTCGCATCATAACAAGAGAATTCCAAATTTCACCTCGTTTGTCAGCTACTTAATTTGCACAGCTGAAAATCGTAGTGAAATTCGCATACGCCTGAAAGTCTAAAAGAATCGTTGTGAAAGTCCCTTACGCCTAAAAGTATACAAGGACGTGCATTGTGTTGCGCGCTCAACGAGGTGGAATTCTACAACGCCTGCAACACACAGGAGGCTAGCCATGAAAGTGTGGCCTAATCTTCTAAATAGTTCGACTTGTGCGTTACGTACCTCAAATTTTTTGATCAAACATTGCACTGTCACCGAGTTTTAAATTACATTTCAGGTTTCAAGTATCTAGATATCCAGGAAGTTAGTTAAAAGTCGATTGCAAGATTCCCAATTTGAAACT
The DNA here is from genome assembly GCF_040869045.1 of Eurosta solidaginis. Classification (NCBI taxonomy): domain Eukaryota; kingdom Metazoa; phylum Arthropoda; class Insecta; order Diptera; family Tephritidae; genus Eurosta; species Eurosta solidaginis. Next base: position 199,459,819 of record NC_090323.1, on the reverse strand, counting down.
AGTTTTCTCAACATCTCGATCCATGCCCCACCTAGCGGAATTTTTTTGATAAAATATTGCATTGTCACCGGGTTCTGAATTACGGCCCAAGTTTCATGTCTTTAGCTTATCGGGAAGTTACTCGAAAATCGATCGCAAGATTCACCCCGTTTTTAAAGGATTTGCAGTTATCTTGACTAGCGCGCCACCTAGCGGAACTTTGTTTTCTATAAGTTGTATTGTCACCGGGTCTCGAACTAAGTGCCAAGTTTCAAGTCTCTAGGTAACCAGGAAGTTAGTTAAAAGTGGATTGAAAGGTTCCCAAATTAAAATTTGTTTTCTTACTATCTCGATCCGCGTGCCAACTAGCGAATTTTTTTTTGATCATTGTCACCGGGTTCTGACCCACCAAGTTTCTAGCTCACCGGCAAGTTACTCAAAAATCGATCGCAAGATTCCCCTCGTTTTTGAGGGATTTGTTGTGTCTCAATTAGCACGCCACCTAGCGGAACTTTGTTTTCTATAAATTGTATTGTCACCGGGTCTCGAACTATGTGCTAAGTTACAAGTATTTAGGTAACCGGGAAGTTAGTTAAAAATGGATTGAAAGATTTCCAAATTAAAATTAATTTTCTGTATATCTCGATCCGTGCGCCACCTAGCGGATTTTTTTCACTTGTAATGTTTCTCAGATGTGAACTATGTTCTAAGTATCAAGTGTCTAGCTCAACGGGAAGTTGCCGAAAAAGACTTTTCCGTGGGTCAAAAATTCGTATGGAAATTAGAGGACAAACATGAAAGCGACTTAATATAAAGGTAAAAATAAAAAAAATAAAAAAGTGAAAATGGAATGGCGACTTGGGGCTATAGGTATGGGGAAATTATTTAAACGAAAGCGTAGCGAAAATAATGAGATGAACTCAATGTCGAGCTGAAATGTTTTCTCCTTGGGCCATACTTTTATAGGTGTTTCTTTTGGTTTGTTTCACACATAGTAATTAATAGTTTTGTTTTTCTTACGCGCTTTCCATCGTTTTTAATCGTAAGAGAATTCAAACAAAATTTGACCAGCACAAGAAAACACCAAATGTACAACATGCTCACTACGTGACTCATCGTAATCAGTTTGAACCTCAATTTTCTACTCATCACGACTAATGACTTTACCGTTACTACTTATGCCACTAACAGATTTTATTCATATGTACGTTTGAACTAAACTAAGTGTTTTTGTAACTTTGTAGCTGACCGCAGGTTTGTCTGTAGGGATAAGTCACACGTCAGAAATAAAACTTTGGTAATTTATTTTGGTTGTTTATTACATTTATGACAATGCAAAAGCAATAAAAAAACCAATTTTTTTTTCATTTCGAAAGCACGTTTCTTTGTTTATCTGTTATCTCCGAAAGTAATTCGCTCCAGCTATGTAACGATAAAGTTAAATATCGATTAACTTACTTAGTTACCTTTTCCCGTGTTCTGAAAATTATATTTCTACAGTGGAATTATTGTTTACATAGTTCTCTAACGGTATTTTAATGCGAATTAACCTTATATTACATCTCTTGCGAGTTGTTACTGCTCTGTAAAAATTTTTCTCTACTCTAGAGTTCGCTAGTTGGCTACATGAGGCAAAACGGATGAAAGCGCCCTCGAAGAGTTGGTTCGAGTCATCGATAAATCTCTGAGCTGCAAGTAGTATGCCTTGGTGGGCTTTCTCGACATTACGGGGCCTTCAATACGACAAGACTTTCAATTATCTAAAGTTCATTCCATGCTTAACTCTTTGCTCAGGAGTAGAGTCGCCAACGCAACCTCAGGCGGCCGTTTCTCACCTCAGTGTGGAACAGATACTGGTAGTCAATGCAATCCTGGAAACCATTAGAGCAAAAGGATCGAAGATAGTTACTTACGCTGATAACTCTGTAAACCTGATCACAGTAAACCCCTTGCAACGTTTGGTGAACTTGTGGAAATGGCACTTTGTGACATTTCGCTATGGGCAGCTAAGGAAAAACACAATATCAGAGATCAAATAAAGCTCTAGAAGATTATTATAGTAGTAAAGATGCATTCCTGAAAACTGGGGGTTGGCGCCGTATAACATCCATGTCATGTACAATACAGACATTCAACCGAAAATAAAGTATGACGCTGTAAAGTGTTGAAAGCATTTAAACATTTTGGAACTCATACGAATCATTTAGATTCGGAATTCAATGGTTGAGTAGCGCATCCCTTTCAAGGAGTTGCCAGTGCAATTTATAGCTTTTTCAACACAACTATCAATCTCACCTACCCATGGCGAATCTTGTGTATTTTCCATGTGAGGCTTTGGCAGCCACAAGTACCACACGCAAAAAGGGGTTTTGATGACCTAGAAGGTTCGTGGTCATATCAAATAGTTCTTGCGATGTTCAGGCTAGCTTCTTACCGATACACTTTTCCGGATCGTGTCGGAAAATATACAGCATAAGACCATCAAAACCGATATGTTTCCCTAAAACCTTCAGAGTGCAGTGCGCAGCGCACCTCAAGCAGAGTTAAATGCTAACTTACTCTTGATGCCGCTACATGTATTCATGCAGGTCTTAGCATACCGATATTAGAAAAATGTGTCCTGTGAGAGATTAAACAGTTGCAAGGACCAATTACCATCAACACTGTCAGCTCACAAATTGCACTGGAAGCTTATGTAGATCAGTAAGTCATACCGATTTCCTTACTCCAATGCCTTCAGGGTGGAGAGCATTGTCGTAGAGACAGCTGCTATACTGATTTAGGAAAAAAGGGTCTCAGAGACCGATGTAACAGTATTCGTTGACCACCAGCTTAGTGTAATTGAATATCGTGCTGAGGTATCGAACCTCATTAGCAGTCATAGTCTTTGGATAGGAAGTCAACGAGCTTCCTTCTTAAAATAAACTCAAGCGATGCTTCAGCGAGATGGCGTATATCAATATGCTCCTTCGTCACAAGTTGTCAAGATAGAGAGGAAGAGTAGTCAGTACTTTTTCCGGTTACTGGAGGCACGGCTCTTGAACAGTCTGGTAGAAGTACGGATGGTGGATCTTTTGCTCATAGTTAAGTTCATAAGGGACCCTTCACTCACCGAGGATATACACAATGGAAAAAAATTTCTACGATTAGAAGTGTGGAAAAACCCAATGCACGCCCTCTCAATCTTCTTGCAGTTCGCACTACACTTTACGTCTGCTGCATGTGACGCCAGAGGGCAGTGTCCAGTGAGTATGCTCAACGTCAGCACTAAGTTTTCTCTCTTTGGACATATGCGCAATTTTGTACGTCTAGCGCTGCGTACGTCTGCCGCCGATTCATCGAGTGCTGCACCCGCCTTTGCCAACTCATTGGCATTTTCGTTATCTTCTATCCCTGTATGACCGGAAACCCAGTACACTGTGTATTGTTCTTGCCCTGATCGCCGCCTATCTATCAAGATATATTTTGACGCGACTTCGGCTTAAGGACGCTTCCTCCAGAATTTCTGCTACTTCCTTTAGGGGAACAATTTCTGTCTTAAAGACACTGCAGTGATCTGGCAGTCTGTAGCATTTACTTATTTCTGGATCAACACAGCAGCAGGCCCGACCCCTTCCGTTATTTTGGAACCGTTGGTATACACGTATATAGTATGTTCTGTTATTTCAGAACTTCTCTTTCAATTTGCTTCTTGCTTATTTTTTAGATTTTTCCCTACAAATTGAAGGGACGTTTTCAAACGCTCGCTGAAAGGTAAATAACTTGCACTGCGAAGATTTTCATGGTAAAAATACACTCGGAGTGCTGCTTTGCCCGGGACTTGAACTCTGACCTTGAGCGGAACACAACAGAACCATACCACGGCGACCACCACTCGCATATTCGGCATTTTTTATTAAGTGTTTATCCTCGGTTTCGTCTACTTCTTCGTCTTAGTCTTCTCCTCAATACCATCGCCAGCATAGTTCCGTCTTCTATTTTAAGTGCAAGTTTCCTTATGAATCAGAATTCGTTTTAGAGGTATGGTTCCTTCGGCAATGTTTCTTATTTTGATCCCTAGAATATGATTTTCACAGAGCAATGAGCGATTTTTAAATCGACCCGCCCTAATACATATGTATCACCTGATTAGTATATTATGAACCTTTGTGGTATGGACTCCCAACAATTCCCATAAAGATTTTACTTTATTGTTGCTGCTCCTATTTCTGTGTGATTTCACTCTAATTAGTAATTACAAGCATCTGGGATGACCATGAACAAATAGATTACATACACACACACACCTATGTATATATGTATACAAATACATATATATCGTATGACATCAAACCTTGTTTAAACAATGCGGTAACTATAAATGTTCATGATCATTTAGTTGATTTGCCCAAAGCTTTTCAAAATAAGTTCCGTTATTTAATGAATAAATTTAACTATGTACAAGCAAATGTATGCGTATGTGTAAGTGTATGTGTGTTACAAGTGTTACAAGAAAATAATGTAAATTAAAATAGTGTTTATGTATCTTAATGAGGATGAATTTGTATTAAATATTTGAAAGCATTGTTCGAAATTTGAAACTTTCATCAAAAAGCAATCAACTTGTTTTATTAGTAAAGAGTAATGGGTTTTAGTGACAAGAATTTTAATCAGTTTCCTATAACTACAAGTAAATTTAACGTGTTTAGTGTACGTGAATATTGGATGAGAGTTGTAAAAACTATTTAGCAAATGGGTGAATGTTTTCGAAAGTATAATAAGGTTTATTTTAATAACAAACATATATGGTAACAAATTTTCGAAATACGCTTGACTCGTTTTGTTATTCTTTTACAATCTCAGTTAGTAATTTAAGACCTTATCTATTATCCATCAGCTGATAGCCGTGGAGTGTGACATAGAAATTGTTGCCATATAATATCGGTGACGTGAAATAGTGTCAATGGAATTAGCGTCAATTGACATTAATACACTTTTGAAAGAAAATTAATGTCATTGACATTAATTCCAAATCCAAAAGAGAATTTACGTCAGAATCATGCTGCAATCAACGTAATTAACATTAGTTCTCTCTCAAAAGCGAATAAATGTCAGAAATCTTTTTCTCCGTTTTCGCAAAAGAATTAATGTCAAAACTTTTTTTTATGGACACCACCACCGATCTTTAGAATAAAAGTCGCAGAAATTTTAAATCCAAATATTTGTTGTCTATGACAATAAAACTAAAAAAAAAAATGTTTACATTAATTATTAAAATAAAAAAAGGCCACAGGGGAAAATTTTCTATTCATGGAATAAAATTCTATTGGAATAAAAATATTTAAATTGGCCAGCTCAACGCCAGATTTGAACACACAACCGCAGCGCAACTTATAGTCGTATTACTCCCAGCTGCTTTTTGTGAGGGCGGCGTACTTAAGTCAATTGACATTTGTTCTCTTTCGGATTTGGAATTAAGTCATTGACATTATTGCTCTTTCAAAAGCGCATTAATGTCAATTGACGTTAGTAACATTTTCACTATTGCACGTCAGTGTGATATATTTTTACGAATATTAGCAACACTAAGGGGTACTGCCATCTCTAAGCCGATGCTGTGATTGTATGCACATCCATAAGTCAATCATTATGTATCTCCATAAACGAAACAATCATTATGTCTACACATATGTACGTATACGCAGCTGAGAAGCAACGCACAACCACATGCATATATCTGAGATACTCCCGAAAGTATGCAATGAGAGAAGCTATATAATCGTGCAATTGTAGTTACAGCTGAGAAATTTGATAGCTGATGACTAACTAGTACACTGATGGGCAAAACGGCTCGTATGAGCCTTTTGCTCATACGGGCACGCTTTGCACATTTAAGTGCTCGGTGAGGGACGATCAAGTGCAGATATGTGGGACGAAGAACACAGGAAGAGAATAATATACAAACACACATAAGATTGATAAAGAGAGAGTATTTGGCCTTATACATCTGTTACTGCACAGTGGGTAAAAAGTCATAAATTTTATTTATTTATTTTATTTAACATTTTTTTTATTCACCTCGTTTTTGACCAACAATTAGGTCAATATTTGGGTTGATAGAATTTGCTGCTGCAATGCGCATCACAGATGCGAAATTTACTTCGGAAAGCCTATTTCGTAACTTAGTTTTTGTCAAATTCATTTTCGAAAAGAATTGTTCACATGTGTAAGTGCTCCAAAACATTGAAACTATATTCGCAACAAAATTTCGCAACTTTGGATATTTCTGCGTATCCAATATTTTGTAGAACCGTATCACATCTCCGCATTCTAAAAACTAGTTTTTTAAAGGAGTGGAGCACTGCAATTCTATCAATTCCATTTGTAGTTCTGCCGGAGCTGTTTGAATATTCTGACTGAAAGGAGATACAAACATATCAAAAATTTCTTGTAGAGTATCTAGCACTGCAAACCGGTCTTTAAACTGCATCAGTAATTTTTGAATTTCTTCGCAGTATTTTTTAACATCGATAGCATTGTTCAGAGAAACAGCCTTTGAACGTGGAAAGAAGTGGCAATTTTTTACTGCGAGCTGATCACCCCATAAGTCGAGCTTTGTTTTGAAGCCTCTTATTGCATCACCTAAATCATATATAAGGTTATCTTTACCTTGTAAAGTCAAATTCAAAATATTAAGATGCTCTGTAATATCTGTTAAGAAAGCTAAGTCAGCTATCCACTCGGGGTCATTAAGCGGTGGTTTAATCCCTTTGAACGAATTATGTTGGTACATTTTACTACAGTACCCATTACATTTTGGAAACTTAAAGATTTTGCGCATATAGCTTCCTGGTGAATAAGACAATACACTGCAATACAATCTCGGTTCAATTCGGAAGCAAATTTTGCCTTAAGCCGCCCAACGAATCGTTGCTTGCATCCCATCATCGCTGGCGCGCCATCAGTTGCCACACTAAAGATTTTACTCCAGTCCAACCCTCTTCTGACAGCACAATCTAAAACCGCATTATAAATATCTTGACCCGTCGTAGTTCCTTTCAAAGGTATCAAATCAAGTAATTCTTCGGTAATATTGAAATCAATATCTACTCCCCGAATAAATATTGCTAACTGCGCCACATCAGAAATATCTGTGCTCTCATCTAGAGCCAACGAAGCAGATATAAAGCTAGAAATTTTTCGGTCGAGCTGCATTTGGCAGTCGTTAGCCATATCTTGCACCCTTCGACCGATAGTTCGACGCGACAAACATATTTGGTTGTATTTGTGAATATGTTCTTTCGACAAAGTGTCAACTACTTCCAAAATACAAGATTTTATAAAGTCCCCATCTGAAAAGGGATGATTACCCATAATCATTTTGTGGATAATAGCATAGCTTACACGAGTTGCTCCAAATCCATCAACAGCAATCTATTGCAAATAAAATGTAGCAAATAATGATTATATGTAGTAACAAATTTCCAAATCACGTAATTGGACGCGTTTCCGATGCGCAATAGTTGGGCAAGCCGTTGACTCAGCTGGAACGTCAGTTGAGTGACAAAACTTTGGAAATAATACGTTCAGCGAACTGACGACAAATTATCACCAATTTGACGTAAAGCTCCAACTATTTTTTAAAACACACTACAGTCCGTTTCCGTGATCACTTATCAGCTGAGTCAACCTTTGCGCTTCGAAACGCGTTCACTAATGACCGCACCTCTTGAGCACTGTTTTCTTCATCAGAAGTTAGTTGCTGAAATAATTCTAATCGTGTTTCGTCTGAATACTTATCACATTCACTATGAAATTTTTGATAATGCCTTCTAATATTAAAAACTTTGCAAACTACATGCTTCTTGCAAAGTAGACATTGAGATTCACCACCACTATGTTGACACATATATTTTATACTCCAATATTTATTAAAACTGCCTGACTTTCTTTTTAAAGAACTTACACCTATTTCACATTCCAAAGACATTTTCAAAATACAATAAAGCGAATAAACTACGAAACATGTATTTAATAAAAATTTGATGCACGAATTACAGTTATTGAACACCGTTATAATATATAAGTTAATGATCATTGTTGGCTTCTTGGCTATATTAAAGAAATAGTCACCTACTGTAACTGTTCTTACTCATTAAATTGTAAATCAGTATGCAATGAATTTTTCTATTGTATGTTTTGAAAGACTTGAACTGAATTGAAGTTGAAAATTTAAGCTCGATCGTGCAAGATCGTTTAATAAAAATAAGTTTTTATTTTAAAATATAATCTTTTTTATTTGGCGCCCAACGTGGGGCTGCCATAAATTTAAGCCAATATAAAAGGATCATAGATCCTTGGCGAACTGGCAGCTAAACACCTCAATAAAGGATTCCCGTAAGGAAGAGGAATTTTAAAATTACCAACTAAAGATTAATTCTTCCATCAACAATTCCTATAAGGATTTTTTTTTAACATACATACCAACAATTTTCAAATTTGATAATTACATTGAAAATATAAAATTTTTCAACAATCAAAAAAAAAAAAAAAAAAAAAACATCAATCTAAACGTTATTTGTCTTCATCTTTCCAAAATTAAAATTTATTAACAAACAGAAACTTCATATTAATTTACATTATCTGGTTTAAACAATTTTATTTATTCAGAAAAAATTTTCTACAACAATCAGCATTAACATTAATAAAGGAGACAACAATTTTCAATATTCGAAGTTTCCATTGATCAACATTTGACGAGTCATATCTTCAGCAATTAAATTACTAACAAAAAGGGTCAAAATCTTAACATTCATAAATCAACGTTTGGCTTTAGTAATCAGAAAATTTTGATATAGAGGGTCAAAAGAATCCAACATCCTAAATATGTTTCATTGATAAAATATTTTGAAGATCGTTAAGAATCATGCTTTCCAAGTACATCCAATTTTATTAGTTAGTAAAAAGCAGCAAACTGTAAGTAATCAAAATTGATTGACTTTTTTTAAGTTTAATATAAAACTGCAAAAGATTGCAAGTGAATTTGTTGCGTAAATTTTTGGAAGTATTTGTCTGTGATTCATTTTAATAATCTTTTGTCGGATTATATTTATAACAAATTTTATTAATCTTGTCTCAAGTGGTTTGTTTAAAAGTTGGTAAAATGAGTGTCTCGAGAGAACAGGTTTTGGAAATTATCCAATCAAGTTATGAGAGAAATAGGCAGGAGTTCGCTGCACAATTAGAAGCAAGCGATCAAGCTAGAAGAGAATTAGAAATTCAAGTAAATAGTTTAACGTCTGCTTTAGGTCGTTAAAACTTTCAAATTTTGAATCTTATTTACCCGTTGCGATAGACCCTTTAATAGACTCTGGAAATTGTAGTATGGATTTGATAAAGTCCTTGCCAGAGTTTAATGGCGATCCTTCCTCTTATTCAGCATGGCGCTCTTCTGCAAATTTTGCTATAAAATACTACAGTGAGGGTTCTGAAAAATATTACGTTGCCATGGGTATTCTAAGAAACAAAATTACAGGCTCTGCAAATTCAACCCTTTCTTCCTTTAACACTGTTTTAAATTTTAAAGCACTTATTGCCAGGCTTGATCAGACTTATGCTGATAAACGTCCAATTTATGTGTTAGAAAATGAGTTGAGTATTCTTAGGCAAGGTGATTTACAAATTAAAGATTATTATGATGAAGTTGAGAAGCATTTGACACTCATAATTAATAAGCAAATTATAACATATAGTGGTGATGAAGTTATAGATACGTTAAATGAGCGTGCTAGGCAAAACGCTTTGCGTGTTTTCATTTCTGGGCTTAGGCGACCACTTTGTGACATTCTTTTTTCTTCGCGACCAAAGGACCTTCCAACAGCATTAGCTGTTGCACAAGAACTAGAGATAAATCATAAGCGTTATGATTTTGCTCATACTTTTGCCATGGGTAATTTGGTTAAACCAAATAGATCTCGGCTAGTGGAAGCTCCATATAAAAATTTTCAAAACAAATCGTCAAATTCAAATGTTATTAGTAAACCCATTCCAATGGAAGTTGATCCTGGATCATCATTTTACCGTCGTCAAACTTCTTTTAGCAGTTCTAGACCCAAACAAAACAATATTAATCATTTTAATAAAAATGAGGCTAACAATACTCAACCACCACAGTTGTCTTATCCACCGGAAGTTATTAAGCGACATAGAGATTCATCTAGCTCACTTCAGAGACCACAACCTAAAAATCAAAGAGTTAATTGTATGCCAGTAGAAAATGATATAGTTTATGAGGAGTCAAGTTGTGACGAATATGAAACTGAAGATCGATTTTATGATAATAAAGAAAAAGGGAAATTTAATGAGGAAATAAATTTTTTAAACTGAAGTCGCTCCTGCCATTTATTACAAAAGAAACGGTGAATGGTTAGGAGCTACGTTTTTTAATAGATACTGGTACATCAAAAAATTATGTAAAAGACCTTCCTTACCTTAAAGGAATTAAATTTTTGGAAAAGCCTTTCAAATTAAAATCAATTAATTGGTGTAATTTAACAAATGTTTAATTAATGTTTTAAACCATACTTCGATATTTTATTTGTTGGAAAGTCTAACCACTTTTGATGGTATTATTGGTTATGATTTTTTAAAAGAAATAGATTGAAGAGTCGATATAGAAGCTGGATATTTATACTACAGAAGTGGTAAAATAGAGCTTCAGCATCTACATTGTAATCAAGTTAATCTTATTTCTCTTGCGGATGAATCTGTTCCCTTTAATGTTTGTAGTCAATTTCGTGAAATTATAAATAATAATTTAAACGCTTTTGCACATCCAAATCGGGCCCTGCCTTACAATACGAATGTGGAAGCTACAATACGTACTTCTACTGATGAACCTATCTTTAGTCGAAGTTATCCTTACCCAATATCAGCCGCAAAATTTATTAATCAGGAAATAAGTGATCTTTTAAAGGATGGCATTATAAGAAAATCGTGCTCTCCATATAATTCACCAATTCATGTTGTGACAAAAAAGGTGTGGATGAAGAAGGGAAGCAGAAGCTTAGGATGGTTATTGATTTTCGAAAACTAAATGAGAAAACAATTGCTGATAGATATCCGATACCTGATATTTCGGTAATTTTATCTAATTTGGGAAAATCACGCTTCTTTACAACACTTGATTTAAAATCCGGCTTTCATCAAATAATTTTGCGAGAAAAGGATAGAGAAAAAAAAACGGATTTTAGTGTCAATCCAAGTAATTTTCAGCGTGCTATCGATGATGTTTTGCGGGAGGAGATAGGAAAAACTTGTCACGTTTACATTGACGATATAATAATTTTTTCAAAAGATGAAGATTCCCATATAAAAGATATTGAGAAAATACTTAAAATGTTAGGAAATAGTGGAATGAGAGTCTCTATAGAAAAATCCCGTTTTTTTAAAACAAATGTTGAGTTTTTAGGGTTTTTAGTTTCACAACATGGTATTCAGACCTGTCCAGATAAAGTACGCGATATTATAAATTATAAAGTTCCAGAAACATTACGTGGCTTGCGTTCTTTTCTCGGCTTAGCGGGTTATTATAGGAGATTTGTTAGAGACTATGCTGAAATTGTTAAGCCATTAACGAAATATTTGAGGGGAGAAAATGGACATGTTGATGCAAAAAGATCCAAGAATATTAAATTGAAATTGGATTTTGAAGCTACATCTGCCTTTGAAAAATTAAAAAAAGTAATGGCATCCGAGGACGTTCTTCTACAGTATCCAGATTTCAGCAAACCATTTGAGCTGACAACTGATGCATCATCGAACGCTCTGGGAACGGTTTTGTCACAAAATAATCGACCTATAACAATGATATCTCGAACACTTTCGTCTACGGAACAAAATTATGCAACGAATGAGCGTGAAATCTTAGCGATTGTCTGGGCACTTAGAACGCTTCGTCATTACCTTTATGGTGTTAAAAATATAAAAATTTTTACCGACCATCAGCCTCTCATATTTTCAATATCAGAAAAAAATCCTAACTCAAAAATGAAGAGGTGGCGTGCATTTGTAGAGGAGTTTTCTCCAACTTTTCACTACAAACCAGGGAAAGAAAATAAAGTTGCTGATGCTCTTTCGCGGCAGTTCATTCATAATTATAGTACCTCCGTTAATACAGCACACAGTGAAGATTCTTTAAGTGATGTTATTAGAAGTGTTAAATCCCCTGTAAACCAATTTAAAAATCAATTGATATTGTCAAGAGGGCCTTCGTTAACAAAGACAACAAAGATTTTTTTTAAAAACTATTTTCGGCATACTATTTTTTATGATACAATTAAAAATTTAGTTCGATGTTTAAAAGATATTGTTAATCCAAGTTTTACTAATGCCATTCACTGTGATTTAGAAATTTTAGCAGAAATTCAAAATTATATTATTACCTCCTTTCCAGGAATTAAATTTCGACATACTGAATCAATTGTGATTGATTTGACAAACAGAAATGACCAACTTGAAACTGTTACTACTGAACACAATCGTGCTCACCGTTGTTTGATAGAGAATTTCAAACAAATTTCTAGTGAATATTTTTTTCCAGATATTAAGAAAGATTTAAAGACCATTATAGAAAATTGCAAAATTTGCTTAGAAAATAAATATCAGCGTAAACCGGCTAATTTAGAAATTGGTAAAACACCGGTACCTAATTATCCAGGAGAAATTTTACATCTTGATATTTTCATGACAAATAGGCAGTATTTTCTAACATGTATAGATAAATTTTCAAAGTTTGCCCTTGTTAAACCGATTGCATCCCGATCTATATTGGATGTAAAAAATGCATTGCTTGAAATGTTATTGGTATTTGACGGTACAAAGACAATTGTTTCGGACAATGAAAAGTCATTTCAGTCGAATGTAATTAAAAATTTATTGAGAGATAATTTTTCAGTAGATCAATTTTTTATTCCTACTTTGCATAGTGAATCTAACGGTCAAGTTGAGAGATTTCATTCAACACTAATGGAAATATCGCGATGTGTCAAGGAACAACAAAAATTGACTGATACTATTGATATCATATTGCTTGCGCCTAATAAATACAACAATAGTATTCATTCTACAGTAAATGCTAAACCAATTCAAATACTCCATAACGGCTTAGATGAAGAACTGAGTAAGGTTCGAGAACGGTTGTTAAAGGCTCAGGAAATAAACTTAAGAAGGGTCAATTGCAATAGGAAGATGAAAAGCTATGAACCTGGAGATATTGTTTTTGTTAAAAGAAACAAGCGACTTGGGAATAAGTTTGATAAAATTTTTCTTGAGAAGGTTGTTGAAAGGGATCTTGGTACAACAGTGTTAATTGATGGAAAAAAAATTCATAAAAGCAATCTTCGGTAAATTTTAGTTGGAAAATGTTATTAAACTTTTATATGATCAATTTTGGTTATTGTTTTATTTGCTAACAATGTTGTTTGAGTTAATGATGTTTGAAATTATATGTTTGAATTACTGTTCCTTCATCCATAATTGGCTTAACCGGTTAAGAGGCTTATTTTTTCTTGATGTAAATAACAGAGATATAGCCAAGATATCCGATATTATTTTTTTAAATGATTTTGAAAGAAGCTTGAAATTTATAGTATCTAAACGAGGACGCCATAGATTTGAAGGGGGGGTAGTTAATGATCATTGTTGGCTTCTTGGCTATATTAAAGAAATAGGCACCTACTGTAACTGTTCTTACTCATTAAATTGTAAATCAGTATGCAATGAATTTTTCTATTGTATGTTTTGAAAGACTTGAACTGAATTGAAGTTGAAAATTTAAGCTCGATCGTGCAAGATCGTTTAATAAAAATAAGTTTTTATTTTAAAATATAATCTTTTTTATTTTATATAAGCATCATCAACAACACGGCTCATCTTGCTTAATACATATTTAACATTTACCAAGCTATGCGGAAAATAGAGCTGCCACCGCTTTTATTATGTTCAAATATTAAGCGTTTTAGGATAAACTATCCTTTACCGGCGGCTTCGCTCGCACTAAAGGCCACAAATATGTAATGTCGCTTTTGTGATTCACAACTCGAACTGAATTTTCAGTTGTAATTTTAAAAGTTCCTTTATGATTCAAATCATAAACAAAGCAATTTTTAAAATTGGAAAAATGGTCACCGTAAATTAAATACACATGCAACACATGCTCCAACAATTTTTGCAGTGTGGATTTAACGATATATGTATGTGAGCTGAAGAAATTTGAAAATTCCTCCATAATTTGAAATTTATAAATGAAAGCAGTTATTTTTACAATAAAACTGGTAAAATTAGTCATTGTTTATGCGATTGGTACCTTTTTTATTTGTAAACTGATACATTTCTTTCTAGGCTCACGGCAACACTGCCAACAAATCTGAAAAGGGTTTCGTTTTCCCACGATTGCATAAGAAACGTGCATTAGTACGTTTTTCTACTACTACTTCCTCTAATGCTAATACTTTAAAAATACTTTTTTTAAATACTTTTATGTATACATTGCAAAATGAATCGGCTTGCATATAATTAAATGTTTGTGAAGGCGAAATGAATGTCAATAATGCGCTGCTTAACATAAAGTCGACTTCAGTCAATGATTATTCCGTTTTTCGTATTTCTTGCCAAAAAATGTATGTTTTTGTTTTCGTACTATTGCAACACAGTTTGGTAGTTGGTTTTCGAGGTTGAGAGAGAATATTTTCATTTCAGTTGTTTAGTGCTTCCGCAACTTTCTTGCGATGAATATCGTTTGAGGCGAAGCCTGCGATATTTCCAATGTATTTTGCTATTCCCCTAACATCCCAAACACACAAACGTCTCACCTAGCACTCGCTGGCACTGAAACTGATTCAGGAGCCGAAAATAGGCCCATCCCTGAACTAGTAGATTCTGGAAATAGAAGCGCCTAGAAGATGCGAACGAGGAAATCAAAGAGTATAAAAGGCAGCGACAGATAGAGGCGCTAGAGTCAGTTTCAATTAAGCACGCTATCTGTCGGGCAATAGTAGAGTTATTTATTGTGAAGTACTTTAATAAAGGCCATTTTGCATTATTAAATATTTGAGTTATTTATTCAACAGTTTAGTGATTCTAACTTAGCAGAAGGTTGCAAATAAGGGGAATTGCCGTAAATTCGTTACAATATGTTATTTGATACCCATAACAAAAGTTATCAATTTTTTATCGACGATTTATAGATTTGTTTTCAACAAGCTGTTAATTACCTATCGAAGTTAGCAATTAATTATAAATTATCGGTTATTTATTGAAATGTTATCAATATTATATCAAAAATATACCGATTTTTTATAGGAAGCTTATCTATTTGTTATCTGGGTGTTATCATTTTGACATCAGCGTACTTTCGTCGTTGCCATCAACAATTTATAGAATTTTTATCAGAAAGCTATAAATTGTTATTTATCGATATCTTTACGAAAAGTTATTGATTTGCTGATTTTGTATAGAAAAATTGTCGATTTTCTTTCAAACATTTCTCGATTCGCTTTCGAAAAGCTATGGATGTGTCTATCACAAATTTGTTATCCGCTTGTTATGTATTTGTTACCAAAAAGTAATCGATTATTTACAATTATTAATTATTACTTTTCGATTACTTACAAAAACAGCCATCGATTTTGTATCGTAAAGTTTTCGATTTCTTAGCGTAGTGTAACCCATTTGTTATCGGAATGTTATCGCTACAATATTAAGCTGAAGACACATCTGTAACCCGACCGATCGGAAAAGAATAAGAAGTCGATAAAAACATGATAAATCGGCAATAATAAGCTATCGATAACAATCCGATAATAACACAATTCCCTGTCAGTATCGTTTGTTAACGATAAAGAGCCAAAGCTGGTAAAGCTCACTCTGCCTTGGTTTGACTTAAACCACTGCTCGAGCTCTAGTTAACTTAAAAACGTAGGCTTTCTCGGCGTACATCTTTACGTTTACTAGTGCTCTTGATTAACAACTTTTTGTATAAATCATTAGTCGATTAGCAAAAGCTGTTAAGTAGAATAATCGATTGTCACTAATCGGCTAGCTGTTTCCGTTTAATACTGAGAATCACTCATACGACTCTTAAATATGAGAAAACTATTTCCTACAGAATTCCGTTCTAATATACAGCGAAGATATATATTTGCTCATATTTGGCCACCGTGGTGTGGTGGTAGCGCCGCCTACTACGCCGAATATCCTGGGTTCACGCCCCGGGCAAAGCAACATGAAAATTTTAGAAACAAGTTTTTTCAAATAGATATTTGCTCAGATATTTTATGCTTATGTCAACCACCGCACATAACCGTTAGGCAACTCTCATGATCCTCTCCCATAGCATTAACCAAATTATAGAGGTCACTTTTTGTTCATGACCACCAATTTCAAAGAGCACCAATTTTTATTACTCTTAATAAGCTTTATTCACAATTTTCTTTTTGTACCCATTTTTCTCACATAATCGCGTATTTCCATGCATATACATACATACATTTGTCTACCGCGATTTTACGGCTCAAATATTTTGATTTCACATCATATCTGCAATGAATGTGTTTTATGTAGGTGCCAGCATATATTTATGTGGGCTATGCTTTGATCAAAGACCATAGAAACCTATATTTACATTGGCTGCTTGAGGAAAGGCATATCTACACATGCATACAAATTTGTATACATACATGTACATATTTTAATATAAGTAATTTAATAAAAGTGAAATTAACCGCGCAATTCTGCAATCCACTTAAAGCAGAAAATAATTTCAATTAAAACAAGTAAAGCTGTCTAAGTTCGGGTGTAACCGAACATTATATACTCAGCGTGAGCTTCAATTACACATTTCATTTCAGATAAATTTGTAAAAATTTGTATGTATTTAACTTTTCTGTTTTTATATATGCTTTGTTATATCTTTAGATGAACAAGTTAATTTCTTTTTGTAACATTTAGGTATGTATAATTACTTAATCGGATGGATGTACTGCCTAAAAACGTAAGTCTTCCTGGTACAAACACTTAATAAATAAATAAATAAATAAATAAATGTCTTTTCTACATAGCACGTGGCACACACACAAATTGATCACATTGGGGATCTAAATATGATTGAGTAAACAATTTTTGTCTGCTTTACATTTTGTTGTTGCTTTTTCAATAAATCATATTTCACTCATAAGAGGGAGTCGATTTTGAGTCTTCTTTTGATCGCAAAAGCTTTAAAACACACCTAAAAATTATTCCACAAGACTCATAAATGATGGTAAATATGACTCGAAAAAGACTAAATACTGATTAGAAATATGGGTTAAATGAGGCTCACCAAGTGTAGTCGCGCGTAGGGTACCATTTACTCCCGACGAGGGAGTCTTTTCTGATCAGAAAATGATCGCATATATGCTTATTTTGATCATGCTGGAGACTCGAAAAAGACTCTAATATGATTAATAATTTCAAAAAATGCTGGGTGTGAAGGGGCGGTGCCACACCCATTTTTTCAAATTTAAGTGTTTTCCAATTTAATGTTATAGTTCAATTTAGAAAGTAAAATTTTATTGATACAGAAGCTCTTTTTCGCTAAGATATAGCTTATTATTTTCGCCTGCGACCCTTTTAAAAATCTTTTATATAAAAGTGGGCGTGGTCTTTAATCTTTTATCTCGTCCATTTTTCCTATAAATATTTCGTGCTATAGGGAAAATTTGCGTACCCAATTTTATTAAAATCCGTTAATTTTTCTTCGAGTTATGGCTCCCGAAACATGGAAAATTGCTTAGTCATAAAACGGGCGGTACCCCCACATTTTTTTAAATTTGAAGATTTTCCTATTTGTTGTTATAAATCCACTTGGGAAATGAAATACCATTGATATAAGGCTATTTTTTGCATTTACAGTGAAACCTCCCTTGGGCGGACACTCACCGTCGGCTGATTTTTGTCCGGCCAAGAGAGGTGTCCGGTTATGGGAGTGGGTAGGTATTTTGTGAAGTTTTGAATTTTTAACTAATTAAATGCTTACCAATTGCTTATTTAAATAAGATATATTCATTAGATTGCTCACACAAGATTTGTATTTAAATAATTCCAAAATTCATACACATGCATACATATCTCATATAAAGTAATAACAAGAATAAAAATAAATATTTCACTTAGAGCAAGGCACTCTTTCGAAAGTTTGCCTCCTCGGCATGCCTCATTTTTTAGAGCCAACGTTTTGTTTGGCAAAGCTCTAAAGAAAAGGCCTGTCTCATCAGCGTTATAAATATCCCTGGGGCCATATACAATTAGCGTTGATGGTAGTTTTCCAAAAATTGCTTGACATCTTGCATATCAACATCTTGCACTTTCTCCACAAATGTACCGAAAAGTTATGTTATGTCTGGTTCGCCATTTTTGTAACCAGCCGTCAGGGGTTACAAAATTATTGACACCCTGTTTTGAAGCGATATCTCTAGCCTTTTCCTAAATTATTGGCCCGGATATTGGAACATTTTGGCTTCGGGCCCTACAAAACCACTGGTAACACATCGTCAATTTGTTTTCCATCTACTTTCATAAGGGACCTTCTACTTTGAATATTGCTTCCATCCATCCATTTCGCTCGGATATCTTCTTTATTTTTAACGATGTGCGCAGCCTGGGTTTTTCCAATTTCGAACCTTAAAACAGATAATATAAGGATTCTGTACATAATTAAGTCGATTTTCTTTTTCATTGAAAACTGTTTTTACACTCAGAATATAAATTTGAACGAAGTTTTTTTTAGTAAAAATTATCTTTTGGCTAATGCTCGTGCGGACAAATTGTTTTCCTCACTAGCGTTTATGATTGCAATTTTTTCTTTCAAACTCACATTCGACCGCGACATTGTTTTACGTCTTTTAACTTTCACTGAACACACTTATCTGAGCAAACCAAACTAAGCATGCGCCTTAAAAATAATTTCAACAAACACGGGAATCCCCTATTTTTATTTACTCACATCGTATGTGTGTACACGAGCACTACAACGTTTTTTAAAAGTCAGTATAATTGTAACGAACTTTTTGCATTGTTATGTATGTAAAGATTTGTCCGCTCAAGAGATGTTTTTCTCTGATTTGTTATGAAACGAAATCTCTTTGTCCGTTGACAAGAGGTTCGCGTCCGCTTAATAGAGGTTTTTGGTCTAATTTTATGACAAATGACTGTCCGCGTCCAGCCAAGAGAGTGTCCGGATAAGAGAGAAGCATTTGTTCTGAAAAATGCACTTAAAACTTGGTGCATGAAAAAATGTCCGCCCAAGGAAGGTGTCCGGTTATTAGAGGTGTCCATTAGGAGAGATTTCTCTGTATATAGCTTATTGTATTCGTCCACGACCCTTTTAAAAATGTTTTATATAAAAGTGGGCGTGGTCCTTAACCGATTTCGTTAATTTTTCTTCAAAGCATTCCTTATAGTAAAGGCAATAAAATAATATTTGTAAAATTGATTTAATCACAAGTGGGCGGTGCCACGCCCATTTCCAATTTTTTTTTTTCAAATTTTTATCAAGAGTCTCAATATCAGTGCACATGTCAAATTTCAGCATTCTAGGTGTATTATTTACTAAATTATCAGGTTTTTTGTGTTTTCCAAAATTTTATATATATAAAAAGTGGGCGTGGTTATCATCCGATTTCGCTCATTTTCAACACCAATCTATTCTGGGTCCAGATAACCTCGTGTACCAAACTTGGTGAAGATATCTCAATATTTACTCAAGTTATCGTACTAACGGACAGACGGACGGACGGACATGGCTCAAACACATTTTTTTTTGATACTGATAATTTTGAGATATGGAAGTCTATATCTGTCTCGGTTCCTTTATACCTGTACAACCAACCGTTATCCAATCAAAGTTAATATACTATGTGAGCTCTGCTCAGCTGAGTATAAAAATTGCATGCACAATTATGTATAAATTTATTTAATATATCTCTCTTACAATATCATTCTATTTACGCAGTCGCACACATAATTTGCAAAGAATACCAAATGCATACACACAGCATTCGCATTCAACTTGTTAGTGGTACGTGGCGTATGATGAAGTTCTGTATGGCAAAAAGTCGCTCATACGACACGTTCAACCACAGCGTGACTACGCTTCTAATTGCAATGAATGAAATGTAAGGAGTAATTTTAATATTGGATGAGAGTTGTAAAAATATGATTATTTTAATTTATTTAATCATTTGTGAAAAATTTAAACAAAGTGTCATCAGAACGGACAAGGCGACAGCTGTTTCGATTATACCTTGTAAATCTCTTCACAGCCTTTACTCCCGGAGTGGGATTCGAGCCCGCACTCCTACGATGGTTGAAGTATTACAACCGCATTCAGCCACGTGATGCCTTAGTTGTTGTATACTTTATTCTAATTGCCTTCCTTGCATAATTATTTTATGTTTTATTTAATACATGCATATATTTATTCAAATGCAAATGTAAATATGATTAAATTGTTTACTAGTTGTTGGCCGCACTAACCTCACCACATCTAAACCTACATATGTATGTGTACTTATGTAAGCTACAAGGAAATGTAGTACGAATACATCTGTGCATTTTAGGTAAAAACAACTAATTTCTCATTCAACTTTTCAAGCAAAACATCGAATTATTCGGTTGTAATTCCCAAGAGGAAATCCTGCACTTCAGCTAACATAGCCCAATAAGTAAAACAAGGTTAGCTATAGATTTGCGTGAATAGTAATGCTCTTAAAGTGCGAGCTTCTAGATCGGATATATATAAAGATTTGAAAAGTGTGTGATAGCTTTCAGGACATATGGCCCACATGTATGTATGTGGCATTATCTAGTTATAAAACAAACAGCACCTGTGTGGCGAACTAAATTGGCTTTGATAAAAAAAAATAAAAACCAAAAAAGTAGAGGAGCCATAAATAGAAACATTCAAAGTATCGGTGATGGAGCATGCGAAAAGTTCCATTCTGCATTGCTGGCTAACGACCGATCAACTTTGTTTTTTGCTTATTCCCTCACCTTCTACATAATATAATGTAAAAATATCTTGTAAAATGTATAAACGTAAATTTACTGATATTATGACGGTGAGTAGCGCCGTGTTTGTGTTTGGTTTGTTTTTGTAGAGACAAAAACATAGCCCCTAAAAAAGGTTTTAGGCTTTTCTACCTGCTTCACATTCCTTTTCGATAAGAATCCAATATCGTAGGGGCCAGGCGTTTTCAGTTACTTACCCGTCTATTATACTAACGATTTTATATCATTACGGCAAATTTTCTTGGCCTTCTTGTGCTTTCCAACCGTAAAGAACTAGGGAGTACAAAAGCCTAACCAATCAAGCTTAAATCCATGTTTCCTAAGCCCAATTTTTGTGCCTAACTTCTATTAAAGTTCAAATATCTATATAGAGGAAACATTTGTTTTGGTGGGAATAATCACGTTGCCCTTTTTTATAAAGCCTCTGCAGCCTTAGAGAGCTTTACACATGGAAGAAGTCAGACAAGTATTGTGTCTTGGTAAAGTCAGCGACGTCACATCTTATGCCACATATCAAAACAAAAAAATGATGGTCCAAATTCATCTTTTTAAACTAAAATTCCAAATTTTTTTTTCGTACAACCGTAAATTAGAAAGAGCCGTAACCATAAGCTAACGATTAACCGTGACCGTGAGCATAAATGGGACCATAAATATTATAGTAAATTTAATAACTTTAACAATGACGGCAAATATAACCATCATCATTACGATCGTCATCATCCCCTTCATAATAACTATCCTTACACTTCTTCCTCTCTGTCATTCTACTCTACTTTGAAATTTCCTTTTCGTTTTCCGGAATCTTTCACTTATCCTTATGTTTTTCTTATTCTCCTTAAATTTCACTTTATTTGTTCCCATTAGGTTTATGTCAACTCACTATATTTCCCCTTGCTATCTAATTGAGCTTATATTTCCTATAATTTTACGTTTCATCAGCAAAATGCTCCGCACAAATTGTTGGTTCCGCTCGTAAAGCCATACCTCCTATGATGATGAGTTGGACGAGTTGTACGCAGATATGAGGATAGTGCAATTAATGAGATACCAAAGACTTGTTATGCCTGGGTCTTGTTCTGCTAATGTAGGCACGCACTCCGTTTGAAAAGCATTCCTATCGACACCTGTATTTAGAAGCAGAGTTCCCCTGAGTAGTCTCTAATTTGGGAGATACAAAAAGAAGAAGACCTGATCTGTCTTGGTGTCAATTAACAATAATAACATTTCTGCATTGTAGTTAATTGGACCTTAACACCCCAGACGACTTTTCCTGCTGCGAAACAAATTACGTGAGCCTTCCTACTTCACCATATCTAACGTCTACAGGGAAAATCACACTTTCTACAACCTGGCTCTTCCAACTTAGTAGGGAGAAAACGAGATCACATGACCCAATCAATGTAGCTAGTGTGTCCATAAGCGCTGCACTGTGTTGATGTCATCTGATCCCCAAACTGTCTTCGATACACCTCATTGACAGCATGTGAGTGACCATAAATTTTCCGGAAAATGTTTCTCTTTAATACTCTAAGCGTGATCTCATATTCAGTCTGCACCACACACGATTCCGCGCCGCACATCAGGACGGGTATATGGGAGAAATGGCTTTACTTTTCAATAATATTTTCGAATTTAACTCCGTCAACAGTGATAGTACCTAGGCGCAATATTTCGCCTTACCCCTCTTTTACCGTAAACCCCACTTTTTTTTGGGGTTAGGGGCAGCTGAAGATGTTTTTTGAATGTTCAACAGAAGTGTTTGGTAACGTCGGTTTATTGTAACCAAAACTGTGAAGACCGCTGCACACTGGTCGGTCTTATATGGAGTTGGTGGTCAAAACTATTTCCAGTAGAGATATCAACGTGAAACTTTGGTTACGGCTTTACAAATATGTGGGAATTATTTTTTCATAAAATTGGTGCGGGTGATACCTTCATACCGGACCACAACCACCCACTTTCACCGCATGCATACAAAAAGTAAGTAGATGTTGGAGGAAAAGTGGTAAGATGTGTCTATTGCAAATACAATATTTAATAGGATTAAATAAAGAAATTAATGTAATTAAAATATCTGGCATACATAACAATAACAAAACAACAAACACACACAAACACACACAAACGTTTACATTTGCATATCGTCGACTAGATATAATAATGTCGTATGTTACATGTGAGCACATATAACATACGACAATAATTTATCAGAGTGACGCTATCAGAAAACTGTCGCAAAACATAGTTAGTGGCAGAAAGTGGCAGCTGGTATTAACATTTCAGAATCTTCAAACTTTGACTAGTAATAAGATATGAGTCCCAACGTGAGGATCGGGTGAGGCATCCAACTAAAACTTTAGCTGAAATTGAAAGATCGCGGGTTTGAATCGAGCTCAAGGCCTAACAATAATTTTTTATCATTATTATTGTTATGATACATTTTTTCTTAATTGAAAAAATTTTTAAATTAGAATAGAAGAAAGAAAAAATTTTAGACAACTGCCAAAGCTCGTTGTATAGATCCATTTCGGGAACTGCTAAATTCCTTCATCGGCAACGTTTAGGCGCCGCTGCTATAACCATTCAGCCACCACAGCGGTTTTTTGTTTGTCTTCATTAATCCTACTTCTATTCTGGTTCGTGCCAATTGATATTCACACCACTGCGACATCTGTTGCAGAATAGCTGTGAAAATTGGACTTGTTTGTTGGCAATGCTGCCAAAGTGTCATATTTTATTGACACTTGTTTTTCCCCGTGCTCTGGGATGTATTAACAATTTTTGTTGTTATATCGGCCTACTGATTTTAAGATCGCGGGTTTGAATCGAGCTCAAGGCCTAACAATAATTTTTTATCATTATTATTGTTATGATACATTTTTTCTTAATTGAAAAAATTTTTAAATTAGAATAGAAGAAAGAAAAAATTTTAGACAACTGCCAAAGCTCGTTGTATAGATCCATTTCGGGAACTGCTAAATTCCTTCATCGGCAACGTTTAGGCGCCGCTGCTATAACCATTCAGCCACCACAGCGGTTTTTTGTTTGTCTTCATTAATCCTACTTCTATTCTGGTTCGTGCCAATTGATATTCACACCACTGCGACATCTGTTGCAGAATAGCTGTGAAAATTGGACTTGTTTGTTGGCAATGCTGCCAAAGTGTCATATTTTATTGACACTTGTTTTTCCCCGTGCTCTGGGATGTATTAACAATTTTTGTTGTTATATCGGCCTACTGATTTTAAGATCGCGGGTTTGAATCGAGCTCAAGGCCTAACAATAATTTTTTATCATTATTATTGTTATGATACATTTTTTCTTAATTGAAAAAATTTTTAAATTAGAATAGAAGAAAGAAAAAATTTTAGACAACTGCCAAAGCTCGTTGTATAGATCCATTTCGGGAACTGCTAAATTCCTTCATCGGCAACGTTTAGGCGCCGCTGCTATAACCATTCAGCCACCACAGCGGTTTTTTGTTTGTCTTCATTAATCCTACTTCTATTCTGGTTCGTGCCAATTGATATTCACACCACTGCGACATCTGTTGCAGAATAGCTGTGAAAATTGGACTTGTTTGTTGGCAATGCTGCCAAAGTGTCATATTTTATTGACACTTGTTTTTCCCCGTGCTCTGGGATGTATTAACAATTTTTGTTGTTATATCGGCCTACTGATTTTAAGATCGCGGGTTTGAATCGAGCTCAAGGCCTAACAATAATTTTTTATCATTATTATTGTTATGATACATTTTTTCTTAATTGAAAAAAATTTTTTCTTTCTTCTATTCTAATTTAAAAATTTTTTCAATTAAGAAAAAATTTATCATAACAATAATAATGATAAAAAATTATTGTTAGGCCTTGAGCTCGATTCAAACCCGCGATCTTAAAATCAGTAGGCCGATATAACAACAAAAATTGTGAAATTGAAATATTTGTGCAAATAAACACTGCAAAAACCAACTAATACTATAACCTCACTTTTGAAGCTATTCTTAAAGAGTACAGTTCGCATGCAACAAAAACAAATATACCTTTTAAAAAGCTGTTCTAATAAGAGGTACTAACGATACATTTGGTGACAAACTTTTCACTTTGATTTTTTTATTTCTGGCCTATGGAACCGACCACTGTGCGCTGTTGTCTTTATATTACGGCAGGCATAGTCGTGTGAAGCTCTGTAAATTTTCCTAAAACTAATAATGACAAATTGAAAACTTAATTAGCTCTACCCCAATCCAAAATACTAAGAAATTTAATATCAATTGTCAGCAAAAGGTTATCAAAATTTTTCTAGTTTAAGCTGAATGAGGCATTAAATACTTGCATTTAAATACTTGTACTATTTTTTTTTTCTTAGAATGAAATAAAAGCGAAATAAAAGTATTACTAAAGACTTCCTTCTTTCCTTCCTTTGAGCTAGTTGCTTTTGACAAAAAAAATATACCCAAAGGCATTATAAAAGTTTTCTTCGCTTTCCTTAAGAAACTAATTGGAAAGGAAATAACGATATGTAAACACAAATTTTTTTGAATAGAAAGGCAAAGCGGAGACATAAAGTGGAAGTAGGAAACAGAGTGCGGCCATTATTTTAATTTGACAATAATATTCCCTTTGATGCGAGCAGCTTTTTTGCGTTCATGTTCTTGTATATATTCTTATGTAGAGCTATATATGTACATATGTATATTAGGGCGGGTCAAATTGTATGGGGAAAAAACTTCAGATCCACATCCAGTTTCTGAATCTATGGGTCATACTGAGTAAAGCCGGAGTCATTGGTGCCGTATGGCGTATCGCTGTATCCGTATCCCTAACGTAATCAGCTGCTTATCGTTACGACGGTAAACCAAAACCCAATTGGTTGGCTACGATACGGTTACGACCTTAGCGGCACCAATAGTCGATTGCATTGATTCTCATAAGATTGGTCGAATCAGCTTTTATAAGGTTACCGATACGGTTACCGATAAAGCACCAATGCCTCCAGCTTAATATTGTCCATGGGACCATAGGTCTGAAATGAATTTCGAGCCTCCCTAATTTTGTTAGAAAATTTTGATATAAAAATAGTAAGAAAATTTTGATATAAAATTGTCTAACAAAATTAAGGAGGCTCGAAATTCATTTCAGACCTATGGTCGCATGGACAAAATTACTCAGTATGACCCATAGATTCAGAAACTGGATATGCTTTTTCAAAAATAAATTTGACCCGCTCTAATGTATATTTTACGTTGACACTGACTTTACTATTGCTTTCGCTGTGGTTGCACGCTGCTCCTTTGTTTTTGTGTTTTCTTTGTAGCAGCTGCGATGACAATACGACGGCATTGCAAATGGACGCTTGTCACCGCTGCTGTGATCTGACTAAAATAAGGTAAAAATACATGTTCAATATGAGATGAAATACTGAAAATCTTTATTACTTATGTAGGCTTAAAGCTAGATGAACATACTTTCGGTCTTTGGAATTGAATGACAAACGGGTGCTTTTAAGAAAATATAAATAAATATTAAAATATGAATCCGTTAATATAAGTTATATGACTGGGTTCAAGTGTTCACAAGTTAGTAACATGGGGAATGTTATTGCGAAGTTCAAGGAAACTTGCAGTTTCAACAGGGAGTGGGTGTTCGAGGCGTTGGTTCCATATTGCAAGACATTCACTGCGTTTTAGTGATTGCTTCTGTATAAGTAAGAGTGTAACTTATTACAGTATCCAGATCAAAGTTCTGCCATAGTTACTCGCGTCTTCCCGCGAAGTATGCTTAACTCAACTGCGAGTTTCGGGTATCTGACTCTGATAATGGGGTTCGTGGGGTATTTATAGGCATAAAACTTTGTTCTGATCTCTTCGTGAATGAGGCTGAGGGCCTGTTATGCTCATCTGGTTCAAACGGATGAGTTCTTGTGTACCAGAACTCTTCAAAGTACATACTTTTACATACATAATTTTACAGCATATCTCATTAATAGAATTGATCTCATTTCAGTTGGAACCATTATTTGTTTTACGAAGACAATCAGGCCTGTTCTGAATTCCGACTCGGAATCAAAAGTAAAACGACATTGATTTCGACTCGGTTTCTATTTGGTGTTCTCAATTCCGATTGTAAAAAATCGATTCGAAGTCGATTTCGAATCGTTTTCATTCCGATTCGGTAACCAGTTTAATCAGCTGTTTTTGTTTATGTGTTTTGGTTTAAGTATCATAAAATTTTATTTTAATTAAAAAATGCCTGCAGATATGGTTTTTGATGCGCAGACGCAAGAATACGTGCTATTGTGCGTGCGAATCGTAAAAATGCGCTGGATCGGAATTCAGAACAGGTCGACTTCATTTCGATCAGCATCGATTTGTTTGCCTAATAGATTTCTTGATAGAAGTTTTTAAAGATAGATTTATTATGCCAATTTAACTCAAATTTAAACAAAACATACACACAACTCTTCCAAATAAAATGAAGAATTAAAAAAAAAATTATTTGAAAGACAAATATCGCAACATTTGTGTATAATCTGCCAATTAATTTTCATTCCGACTGCTCAGAGGCAATACTTTTCAAACCGATAATTTTTGGTCGGAATCGAAATTGAGAACACCAATCCATTTCGATTCCGAAAAAATTGATCGGAATCGGAATCCAGAACAGGCCTGAATAACTTACAATTTATAGTCTCTTAATTTATATCTTGTAAGAAATAGTTAAGTAAAATAGTTTTACACGAATTAAGCTCAAGTCAAAGATATTTTTAAACATCTTTAAATTTAAGGCGCGATAGCCTTAGAAGAGATTCTAGGCCGAGCTTCTCTTCCAATTTGCGCCGTCTTCCTTCTAATTGTTCTTACAAATTGGCGGGACGGGACGTACATGTTTTATGGCGACTCCGAATGGCATCTGCAAGACAGATGAACTTTCACTGTCGAGGGGCGGCCCCGCTTAGAAAAATTAGTTTTTTTCTAACTTTTCGATAATACTTTGTCCGGGGCTTGAACCCAGGATCTTCAGCGTGGTAGTCGGAACATGCTACCACCACACCAACGCAGATTATACACATTTGGAATTGGAAGATAGTGCAAGATAGAAGAGACAAATGTCTTACTCAATGTAAGAAGGATGTCGAATAAGATAAGGAAAATAAGTACAAAATAATTAACACTTTGTTTAACCGGTGATCAAATCAGCTAAGTTGAATTGCGAAACGAATCCTTTGTTGTATAAATTTTCTGCACGGACATAATGGATGGATAACATTGACAAGATTCATGTTTATTGTGTAATCCTTTAGTTAGCGGCACCTGCTGTGTCCATTTAAATCCCTATTAAACCACTTACTTTCTCATATGATCTTAAGTGGATACGAAATATCGTTATTCATTACCTACTCCACACTATCGATAGGACAGACTGAGTGGCTTTGTCTTCAGTACCGAACATCGAAAAAGGAAGTAACATCTTGCAAACCGGTGAGATACCAAAATCTGCAGTGATAATGATTGCATGTAATCCTAAGCCAAATTAGCTTATTTTGAGCTGTAGAGACCTTGAAATTACGAGTTCATCGCTGTTCGTCGTCTAGCAGTTTATTCTTCGACTTTCCTCAGAAGTCCACCTAATAGTGATCATGAAGAGTTAGTTATCCATCAGCGATTTCCTAGTTTTTGTTCTCCGTATTATTCTTACAGATGGAGCTAGAAAACTCGGTACCCCCATTAAAGGCACAACCTTACGGGTGTATAACTTAATCCCGACTTACAAAATCCCGAAACACTAAATCCCGAAACACATAATCCCGACACGACCAAATCCCGACATCTCATAATCCCGAAACGACCAAATCCCGACAACTCATAATCCCGACAAGACCAAATCCCGACAAAAAAATCCCGACAACATGTAAATTGGGGACTTTAACATTTTTTATATATTTTGTCAGTATTTTTGAATAAGCTGGATTCAGAACATTTATCTGCCTTCGGCCGCGCTTATAAAAAATAACCCTGGGCTACGCCATGCCAATTTCGGGTGTGTGATATAACCGTGGCTACCGCCACGGTGAAGTCCTTCTGCGTAGTCGGGATTTTGAGTTGTCGGGATTTTGTTATGTCTGGATTGTGTCTTGTCGGGATTTCTGAAAATTGTCGGGATTATGACTTGTCGGGATTTTGAAAGTCGGGATTATGAGGTGCACCCCAACCTTACGTGTAAGCATATTTATTTACTAAAATAAGCGCAACTATGTTCATATCATTCGTTTTTAATAATTATTAATATGCTGACACAAAAACAAAAGAAGCTAAAAGCAACAAAAGAGAAGATGTCCGTGCTGACTCTTACACAGCAATTATATACATTGTTTTCTCTTCACATGCCCTTAACGCTTTGTTTACCCAGCGAACAAAATAACTAGTTGCAAACTTTCTCACAACTATGATCCTGAGTATGATTATATCTATGAACTGGCAATTGCTATAATTCTCTAGACACATTTTTAGAATCAATCCACTTTATCTTTGATCCAGTGGGGACTGTGAGAAATAAATCATCTATAGTGTTAACTTAGGTTTATCGGAAGCCATTAAGGTTATGTTCGCAGCATGAATCTTTCATTTGCCATAGGGGCTGATCTGAACCCATATTGTGTTTTACGATCCGTGATAGAAATCAACTACGTACTCATTAGATCCACAATTTGTTGTAACTTTTATAAATAGTTAATAGTTAAAGTTAAAATGGTTTTCATATTGGGGTTGTTCTTCTTTACCTTAGAGTTTTGCTGGCTTGAAGTCCGATTTTTAACTTAAAAACCGATTTCCACGCCAAGCACTGAACACGTATAAAACAATTCAGCCTTGAAGATAGTTACCGTGGGGAACCGAAATATATTGGTACAATTAAAAATACTTTTGGTTTTTAATTTAAAAATCGGACCTCAAGCCAGCAAAACTCCAAGGTAAATGGTTTTCTATACGTGATCGTATAATCCGATACGTGTCCTGATCTAAGTATACATATTGTAACGAATTTACTGCAAATCCTCTTATTTGCCCCTCTGCTAACGTTCGATTCATTAAACTGTTGAATAAATAACTCCACTCTTCAATAATGCAAAATGGCCTTTATTAAAGTACTTCACAATAACAATTATATTTCGTTTACTGATAACTTGCTTAACTCAAACTGATTGATAGCTTAAACGAAACTGACTTTTTGCGCCTCTACTGTCGCGCCTTTTATACTTTTTGATTTCTCGTTGCATACTTCTAGGCTTTTCCATTCAAGAACTTACTAGTTAGTTATCAGCTACAAAATCACCAGCCACAACTACGTGAGTAATACTTGCACAAATTATTGCCCTCTCTTGTGAGCAACTCAGATAAGATATATGCATGTGTTTGTGCGTTGCTTCTCAGCTGCGTTTACGTACATATGTGTAGAAATAATGATTGATTCGTTTATGTAGATACAAGCGACTGTCTGCTTTATTGTTGTTTTGACTTTATTTACTTAGCATCAGACTAGGGATGTGAGTATCACTTAGTGTCACTCATATTCGTCACAATATAATAAAATTCTAACAGGTCTGTACATGGAAGATATTCCAGTAAACTTGATAGGAGAGGTCCTTGCTAGACCATCTGCACCCAAATCAGCAGTTTTTTACATTTTTGTCTCTCGCATCTCTCAGAAACCAATACATAGAATTGAGTGCACCTTTCATTGTTGCATCAGCCGTTTCTTTTTTAATTTTAGGACGCATTTCAAACCGCTCGATCTGTAGGGTTTTGATACACAAAACATGGACCCGGGTAATTTTCAAATGTTTTTGTACAATATGGATATCAAATGAAAGCTGCTGAAGAGGGCTTTAACCAATTTTTTAATTTTTTTTATATATCTTACGCGTTTCCAAGATATAGATCAAAGTGTAATTCGGGGGTATTATTATTAAACGGTTTTATTTAGCTTGACTCTGTATAGCGGCCGGCCGGTTGGCCGTTGTTTAGCAATTTTTATACCCGCTGTACTTGTACACAGGGTATTATAACTTTGATTGGATACCGATTGGTTGTACAGGTATAAAGGAATCGAGATATATATAGACTTCCATATATCAAAATCATCAGTATCGAAAAAAAATTTGATTGAGCCATGTCCGTCCGTCCGTCCGTCTGTCCGTTAACACGATAACTTGAGTAAATATTGAGATATCTTCACCAAATTTGGTACACGAGCTTATCTGGACCCAGAATAGATTGGTATTGAGAATGAGCGAAATCGGATGATAACCACGCCCACTTTATATATATATAACATTTTGGAAAACACAAAAAACCTGATTATTTAGTAAATAATAGACCTAGAATGTTGAAATCTGATGTGTGGACTGATATTGAGACTCTTGATAAAAATTTTAAAAAATCAATTTACAAATATTATTAATCATAAATCAAAAATCGTTAAACCTATCGTAACAAAATTCGGCAGAGAGGTTGCCTTTACTATAAGGAATGCTTTGAAGAAGAAAAAGGGTCGTGGACGAATAAAATAAGCTATATCTTTGCAAAAAAGAGCTTTATATCAATGGTATTTCATTACTCAAGTGGATTTATAACAATAAATAGGAAAAACTTCACATTTTAAAAAATGGGTGTGGCACCGCCCTATTTATGACTAAGCCATTGTCTATATTTCGGGCGCCATAACTCGAAGAAAAATTAACGGATCGTAATAAAATTGGGTACACAAGTTTTCCCTATAGCAGGAAATATTTTTAGCAAAAATGGATAAGATTGGTTAAGGACCACGCCCACTTTTATATAAATGACTTTAAAAATGGTCGTAGGCAAAAATAATATGTTAAATCTTAGCGAAAAATAGTTTTGTATTAATCGTATTTTTATTGTTCCGTTATATCTTTATTTTAAAATAAACAGTAGAGAAATCCCCATATCTTAAGGAAAACTGTATTATTACCCGCTCAAGGTCATTGTTGTTAGCCTCTGTATCCTTTTTGCTGCTTTTAAACGAAAATTAGTTCAAAATAGAACCATATGTATATGTATTATTGCGTAGGCTTGTGACACTATTAAGCACACAAAACAAACAACAACAGCATTTCAAGTGTAAAGCTGGTTATGTGATGTTCGGTTTCACCCTAACTTAGACTTCCTTACTTGCTTAATTAAAATTTGAAATTTGAAACTTGGAATATAGTTCAGAACCCGATGGCAATGCAATAATAAGAAAAAAACTCCGATAGGTGATACAGAACGAGGAATAAATAAGCAAGTGTTCGTGACGGCTGTTCGCGATAGGTCTGGAGCAATTGTCGGCAAGAATTTAAATGTACGTCTATTAGTGGGGCTAGAGCATGAGGATTCCAGCAGGAAATTAAACTTAAAATAGCAACATGCATTTATTAAAAACAGTTTTATCAAACTTTCTGGAAAGTTTGATTTTTGATTCAGAAACACATTGTGACGAATATTAGCAACACTAAGGGATACTATCATCTCTAAGTCGATACTAAGCAGTCACTTGTATGTACATAAACAAATCAATCATTATGTCTACACATATGTACATACAAGCAGCGGAGAGATACGCACAAAAACATGCATATATCTGAGATACTCACAAAAGTATGCAATAATCAGTACTCAAATATACACGCATATGGCTATGCGAGAGACCATAAACTACAAATTCACATGCATATATGTATCTGGTAACTAAGTAGTAAATTCTAGAAGAAGAAACGTCTAGAAGTATGCGAACAAGACATGAGAGAGTATAAAAGGAGCGAAAGCTGAGTAAGCAGCAATCAGTTTGATTTAAGAACGCTATTGGTTGCGAAGTATATGTGTTATTGTGAAGTACTTTCAAAGTAGTCTAATAAAGACCATTTTGCATAATTGAATATTGGAGTTATTTATTCAACAATTTAGCGATATGAACGTTAGTAGAAGGTGTAAAATAAGCGGAGTTTCACTAAATTCGTTACAATATTAAAACATTCCGAAGTCCCTTAATTCATCAAGCTGTAGTCGCTTCGACGAGTAACAGATATTTTTTTATGTAAGTGGACATGAAACTTAGATAGTCAAAGCAGCTTGACACAGCAAATAGCGCAAAAATAGTGGCGATCACTTGCTTAAAACTCCTAAACTAATACGGGTGCCGCAATCAAAGAAGTGCAGCATGTTTAAAAAATATGTGGCTGTCTTTAAAAGAAACTAAAAGATTCATTCTTGTTAATTGTTTTACTATGTCACTAAGTTACTTTAAGTATTTTATAGCATTTTTAGGAGATCAGAAGTCAATTTTTTCACTTTTTATTTTTTTTTTTGCTCAGGAGAAACTGTGAGTTCTGAAAGAAAGGAATGCTGCCACTTTTGTTAAAGTAATTTAAAAAAATTATATTTATTACCTATAACAAATCAAAAAATTTACCCTAAACATGTTTAAGCTGTGAATTAATTACTTAATAGTTGCGTTTCCCTATCATATTATTTCTCACAGGGAATTCTAACATTTGTGGGACAGCCGTGCACAGGGTTTTTAATCATTGCTGTCTTGCTAACGACTTAACGTTGAAGAGTTAGAATATGTGTAAATCAAGTCCGGCTCATTGACTCTCGGAGAAATAGGCGAACGAGGCAACTTAGAGTATAAAAGCAGCGGAAGCTGAGAAATAATCAGTCTGTTTGATTTTAACGCGCCATAAGTGAAATACGCGAGTAAATTAATAGTGAAGCATTACTACCATAGTAGTGTTATAAGTAAAGAAAATTTTTAGTTTTAATTTTAGTTCTTTTTTCGACAGTTCCGCGATTCGAGCGATAACAGAAGGAAAGGATTATCAAGAATATCCCAAAATTCGTTACAATTATTCGTTACAATATGTAAATTTTGTACACCAAATAATAATAAAAAATTTTACGTATACGCAACGGTACCTTTTCAGCTGGTATGGACCTGTTTGCGTGTAGTTTGTAATCGGAAATATCTCTCACAGGGCCTATTAAAATTCATACTAAAAGCGCAACGCTAAAGCGTAATGTACAAGCTTGCCTTCTTTGTGACTATTTAGATTTCAGTTCAAAAATTATAGTTTCATAGTATGAAATTCATACTAGTTCTTATCAGTCCATTTTTGTGTTTTTCGCTGCATGATAAATATGCACATACGTATGTGTTTTTTTCATAAGTGTTAAGTCAGTTTTCCTCGTTTTTATTGTCTTTCCGCTGGCATTTCTTTCCTTTCTTCTAACCGCAAAAAAATTTACGGGGTTCAGTGCAACACAACACGTTTACGTTTAAATTTCATAAATTTACATAGCAGTACGTAAAAAATATTTTTGTTTTTAATTTTTTATTTATTTTAGCCTACATAAATATGCAAGTACGTTGTATGTATACAGGCCAATTTGAATATATAAAAAATAAATAAATGTAAGGCGCGATAACCTCCGAAGAGATCTAAGGCCGAGCTCTCTTCCAATTTGCGTCGTGCTCCTCTTGATTTTCCCTACAAATTGGCCGGACGGGACCTACATGTTTTATGCCAACTCCGAACGGCATTCGCAAGGCAGATGAGTTTTCACTGAGAGCTTTTCATGGCAGAAATACCCTCGGAGCGCTTGCCAAACACTGCCGAGGGGCGATCCCGCTTAGAAAAATATTCTTCTAATTGAAAAACCTTATTTCTAAAATTTGATGTTGCTTTGCCCGGGGTGCGAATCCAGGGCATACGGTGTGATAGGCGGAGCACGCTACCATCACACCACTGTGGCCGCATATATATATGTGAATATATGTAGATACATATATGTGTGTATGTATGAACGCCTGCATATGTTTATTTGCTTATCTTTTATTATAACATTTTTTCTCTTAATAGCCCGCATACACATGCATATGTATGTACATATGTGTATGTATTTTGCTGGAGGTCACCGAAGTGTCAAGGAATTTATAATGGTAAAACAACAAACAAACAATGCATTTAATATTTCGTTTGTGTTATTTTTGTTTAGACAAAGATTATTTTTTAAATTTTTTTTTTGTGTGAGTTATTAGCTTTTCTTTGCATTTATAAGCATTTATGCAAATAAATACCAGTAGAAGAGATAAATGCAAATACAGACAACTATAATAATCATATCAGATATGAACTCAAAGTCATTTATAAAGTAAAGTTGGAAGAGTGCACTAAAATCCAAATTTGCATGGGTGGAGCGTAGTTGCAGGAGTATTTATGCAACCGTTCGACCTAACACAGTTTTAGTGTATTATATATTACCTATTTAAAAAATTTTAAATCTAAATAATTATTTCAGCAACAGAACCTATCTACTGAGGGCGATATATATATAAAGATAGCAAATTTATACAGGATAGGGGCAATCATGCGATCAGTTTTTAAGTTTCAAGTTTTTCATTGAATTACAAACTTGAAATGTCACGCATAGTTCAGAGTGAAAAGACAATGTAGGTTAGGTTAGGTTGAACTGGCCAGTCAATAAAGACCTCACATAGACTGAATGTGTCCATAGTGTTACCAGAATTTGTTTGACGACCAAACGGAAGAACCCCAATCAGTTGCCAAGACATATGTTATAGAATAACTGCGTCGTCTTCGCAAATACTAGCAGGGTAGCTGGGTAATTGCTGCCTCAAGATCTGGCAACTCTGCCGCCCCTAATTGCTGGAGCCTTGACCTGGCGAGCACAGGACATGAACACAGAACGTGCTCAACTGTCAAAGACAATGTAACAAACGGAGTAAAAAATTCAATCTTTTGCGAACGGATTTAAAAAATTAAGCAAATAGCACGAAATGGGGTACCCTGTGGATATTTTTGAAATGCAACACTTGAGATTCAGGACTTTGTCTGGGGATCAATGGAAAAGTAAAACGAAGGGCGCAAAGTTTCGCAAGGTGGCGTGCTGATCCAGATATTTATAAAATGGCAAACAATTGGAAATTGGTTTTTGAACTATGCAAGGTGATACACCTATGTACAAGGTATGGCTTCCGAAATGTAGGAGAATTTTCGTCAAAAAAGGTGCACGCCCATTTTTAATAATTTTCCAATTTCTTATTTTCTTCCACGACCCTTTTGAATAACTTATATATAAAAGTAGGCGTGGTCCTCAACATATCACTTTAATCGTTTTCGGGCACACTACCTATTAAAAGAAAAATCTGGTTCAGGAATTTTGTTTGTTATTGATTTATGGACCAATAATATTTGTGAAATGGATTTTTTTTAATTAGGCGGTGTCACGCCATTTAAGATGTATATTGGAACGATTTCCATCATCCCTTGTCAAATTCGGTTTCGAGACAAACCGGTTTCGGCGTTGTGCCATCATCAGTGTCGATTTTCGTTCTGATCTGTTGTTGTCGTTTGTCTTGTATTTATATATTTATAGTTCATTGGTACGTGAGCAGATATTGTCAAAATTGATGCTTGTTTATATTTAGTTATGTGTATGTGCTGTGTGCTCATTCAGAACCGATGGTGGTTTTCACTGATCGTTTTGTGACGCTGACTGAGGC
Source organism: Eurosta solidaginis (assembly GCF_040869045.1). NCBI lineage: Eukaryota > Metazoa > Arthropoda > Insecta > Diptera > Tephritidae > Eurosta > Eurosta solidaginis. The sequence goes on along the minus strand of NC_090323.1, from coordinate 199,423,172 downwards.
AGGTAAAAGTCCGTAATTTTAGACGTTTGACCTCCTTTATGAGTTTGTTGTTTTGGTGCGTTAATTGTTTTGTATTTATTTGTTTTTGTGTGTTTGTCTGTTGTACCTGAGTGATTACTTTGTTTCTTGTAAACAAGTTTTAAAGGTTCGAATATTGTATCAGAAATTGTGTTTATCTGTTCGTTTATTATTCTACCGTCGAATGATTTCTGTTTAGAGATTTCCATGTTTTCGAGTGCGTTGAGACGTCTCGGCCTTTTGTTTGTATGTGAAAAACACTAGCTGTTTTATTGATGTTTGCTGGGGAACAGTCATTTTCGACCATGTGATTCGCGAAGTTAGACTCTGGTATAATGTTTGGATTACGTTTTTTTTTTGTTGTAATCTCTAGTGTGCTCTCTGAACCTCGTTCTTGTATGCCCTCCTGTTTATCCTATGTCACTATGTTGGCATCCGCAGGTAAGTTTGTATACGCCGTGGCTGCTAAACGGATCCTCTGAGTTAGTGTTAGTTCTTAGTTTTCGCCCTAGATTGTTCGATGGTTTGAGCTTGTGTGGCTTTTCCAGTATATGTCGTAGTCGTCCAGATGTTACTATTTCTTTTTTCATCATTTCTTTTTGGTTCTCCATGCGTTCTTCTGAGCTTATCTACTAGTGCTTTTTTATATCCGTTGTTTGCAGTAATGTAGTATATGACTTCAAGCTCTCTCTTATATGCCTCTTGTGTAAGAGGTGTTTTTTCAAGTCTATGTACCAAATGCCTTAATGTTGCATTTTTATGCTGTTAGGGGTGATTTGAGCTATTTTTTATTATTGTGTCTGTGGCCGGTGGCTTTCTATATATGTCATATTTAAATCTTTTTGGCAACTTTATCAATATTTATCGTGAGGTCTAGATAGTTGATTCCTCCTTCTTTTTCGGTTTCCATTGTAAATTTTATATTTCCGTGCTGCTTGTTGAGGTACTCCAGTACCAGCTCTTCGTTATTAGTAGTTAAAACGCATATTATGTCATCCACGTATCTAACATAAAATGACACGCTTAATTTAGACTACAGATTTTGCATGAACGCATCCATAAGAATGGCTGATGTGGGGTTTCCCATTCTAAGACCGCTTGTTTGTCTATATATTTTATTGTTGAATTGAAAATAGTTTTGACGTAAAGTGCTTCTTAGCGTACTTGTGATTTGCATACTTTTCACTTTGTTTTTTGTATTATGAACTATTGTTGAGCTAACTATGTCCAAAGTCGCCGACTTCAGTCAGCCACACAAATCGATCAGTAAAAACCACCCTCGGTTCTGAATGAGCACACAGCACATACACATAACTAAATATACACAAGCATCAATTTCGACAATATATGCTCATGTACCTATGAACTATAAATATATAAATACAGGACAAACGACAACAACAGATCAGAACGAAAATCGACACTGATGATGGCACAACGCCGAAACCGGTTTGTCTCGAAACCAAATTTGACAAGGGATGACGGAAAATCGTTCCAATATACATCATTTATCTACCCTGTCGGAAAATCAACAAAACAAAATAAGCCTTTTAAGAAAATTTCCAAAACTCAAAAATTTACTTACACATAAAAGAGGGTAGAGGAAGTGATGGGGATAGGTAAGGGGACAGGGATACGAAGATGAAAGAGAAGAGATAAGCGGAGCTAAGGGGCAATTAAGAGGCATAAAAAGAAAGAGGAAAAGTTGAAGAAAAACGACAACTAAAAATTAGTGGAGAGTAAATGGGAGAAATGTCAGTTTAAATTTATTACTAAATAAAGTCAATTTTTCAAGAACAGTCTGGTGTATGAGAGATTATATACCGCAGCAACGTGCCGGGTAATAGGTAGTTCTAAATAAAAAATTCATTTTGTTGCTTTTCCAACAGGGGGGATAATTTATGTACATTGGAATGATTCCCCGTCATCCTTTGTTACGTATTGATTTTTCTAAAAGAAGTTTCAATTAAGCAATAAATTGAATTTTTTTTTAATTTATGAAAACTAAACAAAGGAGAAAGAAGGGTGGGTTGCCAGTTAATTAGGTTCTTGAGAAAGTCTCAAGATATGATAAATTTACTTTCTTAATTCGCGCTTAACCGTTTAAACGGTTATGACTGTCCAAATAGGGCTACCAATCGCTTCTACGCTTTTTATTAAAAATTACGAAAGATCCCCTAAATGCAAGTATAAGACCGGTGCTCTTTCAAATGATTCATTCTTCTCTGTACATATTTTCCTCTAGAAAAGGCCCGAAAAATAAGCTTTAACCAGCGATGGGGTGATGGTAGGCGTGCTCGCCAACAGAAAATAAATGCATGTAGGTCCCCTTCCACCAATTTATAGAAAGAATTACAAGAAGGGCTACGCAAATTGTAAGAGAAACTCGGCCTAAATCTCGTAAAAAGTATATTGCGCCAATATTTATGTATCTATTATTTTTTGATATTATTGATGGATACTGGAACATTTTCCGGAATTCCTCTGTCAAATATAGTTTCGAGACACACCACTTTCGGAGTTCTTCATCACCTTTTTTCATTCTCCGAATTTTCAAGGGATGGCGGTTAGGTTGAGCTGGCCGGTCAAAAATATAGTATAAAATATTTCCAATAAATTGAGAGTTATTGGGGAGCTCTGATTTAAATTATTGTAGAAATTGATTGCAATAATATTTTAAATTTAAACGTCAGTAATTTTATGGTATAACAGTACGTTTGCACAGTAGCGGAAGTAATATAGACGGCAAAGGATGTGCTCGTTTGTAATGAAATGAAAAATAAAGTACAGATAGACGCCGAAATCCACTGCCAATGTTTGCCTGCCCTTGTGTCATAATCTGCCGCAACCGAAGTCGTGTAACGATTTTATTAGTCATAAAAGACGAACCAAACAAACGCAGGGAAAAGTGTAAAAAAGTGCGATAAAAAAAAACAACAAGATTAAACAAGTTGATGAAAGAAATGCTATAACCGTATTTACGGAAATAAAAAAATTGCAAAAGTTTGTGAAGATTCAAAACTTCAAACGAAAGGTCAACCAACACTTTCGTGGATAAAAGTACTGAAAAAATAGTTCAATGACAATTGTAGCAAGTAAGAGTCAAGCTTTAGTAGAAGAGTAGTGGTTTACGAAAATCGTACCTAAAAATACTTATTATCCTCAAAGGGCTCTCCATATGAACACTTAGGAATAGTCTACAATCAAAAATCTGCTACTAAATCTACCTGCTTTAAATTTTGCAAATTTACCGTTTTATAAAAGCATTCGTGGTTTTTCTCATTTTTATCATTAATATATATACGGCATATCTCAATAACGGCATTCAAATATTGAGATATCTCAACAACGGCACTTGCTTAGATCAGGATTTATGAGCCACAGTGTAGGCGTAAGCGTAGTGTTTGGTACGCTATATGCGGGAATATAGAACCCAAGTGCATGTTATGTGTAGGCGTAGTGTGTGAGATTGGTATGCTGTATGAGACAATACAGAAAGTAAGCGTGAGTGTCGGCATGTAACATAATGTGGGACCAATGTTCGAGGGAAACGGTTTATACGACGGGTTAGCGGCCAGTTATTGGTTTGTTATAGATGTGTTACCGACAAGGTAAATGCAAGTTATCGATTTGTTATCGATGCGTTATTAATTTACTATCTATAACAAAGGTTATTGATGAGTTTCGATTATTTTACCGACGAGTTATAGGTTTGTTAACAAAAGGTTCTCGATATGTTATGAAAAAGTTATTGATTTACTATTGAAAATGTATCGATTTGATATCAAAAAGTTATAGAAGGGTTAACGTTTTTTTTCGGAATGTTACGAAGTTGTTATCGGCGTTTCGGTATCTGTATTTATCATTAAGAGGCCGATGAAGTTATTTTCAAAAATTCCGTTGTTATCGATCTCTTTGCGGAATATTACGAAGTTGTTATCGGCGTTTCGGTATCTGTATTTATCATTAAGAAGCCGATGAAGCTATTTTCAAAAATTCCGTTGTTATCGATCTCTTTGCGGAATATTACGAAGTTGTTATCGGCGTTTCGGTATCTGCATTTACCATTAAGAAGCCGATGAATCTATTTTCAAAAATTCCGTTTTTGTTGTTGTTGTAGCAATAAGGACACTCCCCGCAGGCCTTGGGGAGTGTTATCGATGTTGATGGTCCTTTGGCGAATGCAGATGCGGTACGTTCCGGTAACAAGCACCTTAAAGGAACTAGCCCGACTATCTCGGGAACGACTTAGTATGACCACACCAAACCTTCTTGGCCATCCCGCGGTCCCACCCCCTAGATCCATCATGAGTTCGGGGTCGCTAGAGCCTCGGCTGTTAATGAAACAGGATTCGCCACTAGTGTGTGAGGTTGACAATTGGGTTGGAGAAGCTATATATTGCGCTGGCAACCCCTTGAGAGAGTTGCGCTACACAATCCCTTAAATCAATTTGGTATTTTAGTCGCCTCTTACGACAGGCATACCTACCGCGGGTACAATCTAAGCCCCCTAACCCGCTGGGGGGTCGAAAATTCCGTAATTATTTGTTTCTGGCAAAGTTACCTCTATTGTAGTTTAACTTCAACCCCAGGGCGAGCTCTAGTTAACTTAAAAACATAAATTTTCTTTTGTATGTTTACACATCGGACTACACAAGGACTTGATACACCCGCCTGTTTTCATATCAGTTTTTAAGGAAGAAGTTTACACTTGGTTTTATTCTGCTAACCAATTTGTAGCCCCTTAGAGTATGTTTCTAATTTAAACAGATTTTCACGAAACCATACGAGAAAGTATTAGCCATTTTCAATTAGTATAATTTTAAGATCACCCAAGTTGTTTTCAAATATTTATTGATGTATTTTTAATTTACTCCGGCGATCGATGCCATGGGGACGTGCTCCTAAAATTTGCCATTGAGGTACGCCTGCAAGAAGACACATTTTTTGGCAAAACTGAGATTACAGTCCCTTCGGAGCGCGCTATTGGAGTCTTGAGCCGGGTACACAAAAGCCGGATAATGAGGCGCCAGTAAGAATGCACGTATGAGCGGATCTTTGTCTTTAGCAAAGATGACCCCTCGATGCAATATCACCTAAACAGAAATGAAGTCTGTTTGTGTACTATAACTGTTTATAACCTAAAGGTTAACTCATAAAATGGATAGAGAGTATTCCTTTTTGATGCAGTGTACTTTACAAGCTCTTTTTGGCAATTAAAAGGTATTTTTATTGATATTAACTTTCATCCTTTTTTTTTTTTTGTTATTTATATTTTCAAACTATTCAACAAACTAGAGTAACTTCACATACGTTCATGTATTTGCTAACGTCATCTGTACATACAAATTTATTTCATTCATGGCGTCAACTCCACTCCAGAACTTTTAGTTAGGTTAGTATATATGTCTAGACTCCAGACATGAGGGGATGAAATGCCGGTGTACTTGTCTGACATAAATTGCACTTTCGCCTGTTTTTATTTGTAACTACTTCAGAAATACTGGAATTCAGTTAGTCATTGATATTCAAAAGTTATGCATACTCAGAAAAATAAATTTGCAGCTATTTTGCTACTCTAATTAACCCACTAATGCTTTTGTTGCCTGCGGATAACATACTGTGGTTGCCTAGATAAGTTGGGAAACATAAATCTGTATACTATTTTTCTACTGAGCTTCTACGGAGAGGCCTAATTATATATCTATGTATTACTACACTGGGTAAAAAAATGCAAAAGGTCGTCCGTAAAATTGATGCTTATTTTGTGAAGTGCAAAATTTTAATTTTTTATCTTTCCAAAATCAGTGCTAATAACATAGTCATTTGGCCTCCGATTTTTAAAATTCTTATGTCATTATTTAATTCTTCAATGTCCTTTTGAGTTATGAAGTCGTTTCCACATGCACTGCCTGCTAAGAGAACCGTACTGCCATCCACAGCAAAAAGGCGAACAAATGCATTTACTGCCTTTTGGTATTTTAATGCCAATAAATTTCTACGATTACAATTTACTCTTTAACTGAATAAATACTCATTTAAAATTCAAACGAAAACAAGGTCTTTAATTTGAAGTTTAGTTGAAAAATCTTAAACTTCCCAAATAAAAACTCAATTTTCTCCGATTTTACTTTTTACACTTTATCTTCTTTATGCTAAGGACGGCATACACTGTCCCCTTAAAATATGTTTTTCGTTTCAACAAACTTTGAAAATTTGACAAACTATGAAATACGAAACCGATTTAGAGCTCAAAAAGGAGGAATTATCGAGTTTCTCAAGCGACACACGCACCGAGATATTTTTAAAATGTTTGAATTCTTAAGTTTCTTGCTGGTTGGTTGCACTTTCTCCACCATCCAGTTTTTTCGCTTTTTGTTTTGGTCGACGAACCTGCTGATATCATTTACAGAGCATTTTGCAATGTCCTTAGGCACCAACAGTAAACAGCTTCCTAGTATTCAGCAGTCTATATCCCTTAATTTTGATAGTTATTTCAAGGGTTTCTTCCCTGAACAATTAAGGCGGTCCTCTCTTTTCCTCGTATTGTAAGACGGGCAAGTTTTCTAACTTGCCCTGCAGGCCCCAAGGAGAACATTTAGCAAATCGCTATCTCTTAGAATATTCTTTGTATGTTTTAATTTAGTGTGTGTGGATGCACTTTTTCATCTCGACCGCCTTAGCAGCGTCCAGCAATGCCTGAGTTTTTGAATGCTCGCCTGCCTTCCCTTTGCGTTAAATGTTCCTGTGACAAGGACCTATAATAAGCGTAATGTTTGAGAAGTTTGCGGCATCATGACGCTTTCTTTTGCAGTTACTGGCGGCTTTGGGCAATGCGAGGGAAGAATTGAGCTGCTTTAATGTACATTGCGGTCTCTCACTGAGGCGTTCAATAAGAGTTCCTTTTTAGACCGAGTGCTTGCGCCTGAAAGGAACTAACCGAGTAAAGAAGACGAACTTAAAACGGGACCTTAAGCTGCCCAGAGGAATTACCAGCTCCCACTAAGCGGTTTTTTCTAGACCTGGCAGTGCTGAGCAGTATTGCCTGCTTTCTGCACATCCTGCCTCCCCTGCAGTCTCTGCTTGATGTAATGCTCATATTAAAGCACGTGTCAAAACTCAGTGAGGGCATGTGATAATCTGATGACGAATTCACAACTGGAAGTCTATTGACAATACTACTGCGACCACACTGGCTAGAGTTCCAACAGACAGATTCACGAAGTCATATTTTCAAACAGATTGAATTTTCACGGTTTATATTCTATTACATGGGTAGTAAGCTGTGTAGGCCTTTTCGACCTGCGTTCAATATTAATTGTTCGATCTACCTCAACGGTTAGAAAATGGAAAGTGACAGTAAGAATAAAAGCAGGATTAGTAGGGTACTTTGGCCATCATCCGAAGGTCAGTACCATTTAGAGTGGAGAGTCGAAACTGTTTTATTTTGTTTTTGTTAGGAAACAGTATCAGCTACGATTTAGTTGTGATTTTATTTAGAATCCTTTTATCGTTACTGAAAGCTGATGAACTGCACTTTCAGTTGTCTTGCTCTTTGTGTATGCATGTTATGCTAGAGATCGTTTTCATCCAGTTAGATTAGATCTTGTTCGAATGTTTAAAAGTTTGTGGGTCTATAATCTATAGGGTTTTTATGAAATCTTATATCCTCTTTAGGTATAAAAATTTCTTAGACATTTATCCAGCTTTGAGGATGAGTGCTTCTTAAGCAACTTCCCGGTGTTGTTGTTATTTGTTTTAAAATCATTCCCAAGGACTACTTCTTTGTTTATAGAAAAATCTAATTACCCTCTTAGATCCATTTTTATAACGGTTTCTTGTGTGATTTTTACATATTTCCATTCTATACACTAAAACCTTTTTGAGGAAAACATTCGGTTCTTTTATACAAATTTTGTCTTACAAAACTTGCGTCGTCTTTGAACTCAATTCTAGGACCCAGTTTACATAATCGGTAATGTAATAACAAGATTCCCCATTTAAATTTTTCGATTATATGATCGGTATTTATGAACAAATTTTAGAGATGGCCTTTTTTCTTAGTCCAAGAACCACATCTAGGGTATAATCTGTAACGTGAAAATTGTACATTTAATTATCTCGTTTCTTTGGATGCGACATATGTCAGCTATTGTGGATTTATTGTAGATACTGTAACGAATTTATTCCAAAACCTTCTGCTAACGTTCGAATCGCTAAACTGTTGAATAAATAACTCCAATATCCAATAATGCAAAAATGGTCTTTATTAGACTACTTTGAAATTACTTCACAATAACACTTAACTTCACAACTAATTGCGTGCTTAAATCAAACTCTTTCCAGACTACTCAGCTTGTGCTGCTTTTATACTCTCTGCCCAAATGTCTAGACATTTCCTCTTCTAGAATCCTCTACCTGGTCACCAGCCATACGCGCGTGTATTTGTAGTGTGTAACCATATGCGTGTGTATATGTGAGTACTATGTCGGCTGATGATGACATGCGTTTGTGAGTATCTCTCTGCTGCTTATATGTATGTGTGTACATGATGATTAATGTGTTTATTTAGCTTGCTTTAAGGTTTTTGTTGTTGTGCATTTATTTAGTGATGTGAATGATAGAAGAAGAAGCTCCAAATTTAGTTTTTTGTACAGAGACTCATACCACAGAGAATATCAGTGATTCAGAGCTTAATATTGTTGGTTATAACCATGCAAGGTGTGATTCACACAACCGACACACAGGTGGTGTATTGATATATATTCATAAATTGATTAGCTTCAAAGTAATATACAACAGTAATATAAACAATAATATGTGGTGTGTTGTGCTGAAAACAACGAGAAGCACAATTAAGTGGCAAATTGGTGTAGTATACCATTCACCGGATATAAGCAATGTTGAGTTCATTAGATACATGGGTGAAATGCTGGACGAATATTTTAATGAAAATGGAAACAATGTCATTATTGGTGATTTCAATATAAACATGAATGTAAGGTCAACTTACTCAAACCAGCTAAACCAAACATTCACATCAATGTCAATGAGACAGTTAATCAATTTTAATACAAGAATAACCGAATCATCACAAACCAAAATAGACCTGCTCTATAGCAATAGCGGTGATATCGAAATACAAAACTTAGAGAATCAGAGAATATCAGATCATGAAACAATTTGTATCAAACTGCCTGTACAAAAAAACTACAAAATGAAAGTGTATGATAACCGCTTATGCTAGGACAACTATACGGGGGGAAATTTATTAAATCATCTTAGGAATTATAATCTGGCCGAACTTACAAACTGTGACATCGATGAAAAAGTCATAGTCATAAATAACATTTTGGAAGACGTAATGGATACGATAATATTTGAAAAGCAAGTTCAAATCAAAATAATGAATAAGTGGTATGATCGTGAACTTACAGAACTGAACAAGCAAAAATTTGAACTTTACAAGTTGGCAAAGATATCAAACTCATGGGAGAATTACAATGACATAAAACGACACTACAAAAGAGTTATCAAGTTTAAAAAGAAGAAATACATGGAGAATAAAATCACAATCAACAGTAACAACCAAAGGCTGATGTGGAAATGTCTAAAAGATGCTGTAAATATGAACAAGGAGAATTCTCAAATAAAACGAGTTTTTATAAACAACACTTATGTTGAGGAAGATTATGAAATTGCAAGACAATTAAATCAGTTTTTATTGAAAGTATAAGAATAATACGTAGTAGTATTGAAACCATTATGCCAGTTGAAGCTGAGGTAGACATAAATAGAAATTTATTTGAACTTAAAAATGTAAGTGTTGATCAGTTCTTGCGTACAGCGGCGACATTACAAAATAAATATGGTGGAAGAAAACTATTAACAGAAGGTATCATTAAAGATAGTATGGTATACTTAAGATACTATTATACTAGCATAGTTAATGAAAGCTTTAATAGTGGTGTTTTTCCAGCATGCTGGAAAACGTCGACAATTATACCAGTTGAAAAAGTTAAAGGAACACTAAAACCAGAAGAAATACGGCCAATAAATACGTTACCAAGCGATGAAAAAATAATAGAGAAAATTGTAAAAGAACAGCTGCTAGAATATGTAAATAAATATGAAATTATTATTAGCGAGCACTCAGGGTTTAGATCAAAACACTCCTGTGAAACCGCACTGAACATGGCGATAGCAGAGTGGAAAGAAGGAATGTCTTGCAAACTAGTGACAGTCACAGTTTTTCTTGACCTTAAAAGAGCTTTTGAAACTATTGATAGAGATATAATGTTCAGGAAATTATATAACATCGGCGTCCGAAATACAGCTTTAAAGTGGTTCAGAAGCTACCTTACAGGAAGAAAACAGAGAACTTTATTTAGGAGCGTGACATCTCCTGAAATAGAAGTTGAAATAGGTTTACCACTGGGATCAGTACTAGCCGGGATTTTGTTCATAATATACATAAATGATATTAAAACTTGTTTGAGTCACTGTAAAATAAGACTATTCGCAGATGATGCATTGTTGACCATAAGCTGTCCATCCGTAACTGAGGCTATATCAAAAATACAATCGGATATAGACTCTGTATACAAATGGCTATGTCAAAACAAGCTCAAAATTAATATTGAGAAAACAAAATGGATGGTTATGAGTAAAATACACTCAGGAGTTGACAATGTAACCATAAAAATAGCAAATATCCCATTAGAAAGAATAAACCAAATAAAATACTTAGGAGTTATAATAGATGAAAGTTTCAAAGAAGATAGGTTTTATGATACGGACGTGCAAGCACATAAGCCGATGCTATAAAACAATGGTTTATAAGTCTATCGTTGAACCTCATTTTATATATTGCCCAACGATTCTATTTACAAAAGCTGATTCAAGGATAAATACGTTGCAGAAAAAACAAAATACGGTGATGCGATTTATTTTAAAGAAGCGTTTTGATACTCCCATACAAGAGCTACTAAACAGGTTGAACTGGCTTAGTGTAAAACAGCTTGTGTTATATTATACTTTGAAATTCATACACAACATGAAATTAGGAAACCTACCAAATTATCTAAATGATCGTGTAAATTACAACAATGATGTCCATAACTATAACACAAGAAACAAAAATAATTTCCACTTGCCAATTGTAAAATCCGAATTTGATAAAAAGAGTATATATTTTGAGGGATTAAGAGAATACAATGAACTTCCTAGGGACTTAAAAGATTGTAAAAATATGAAAGAGTTCAAGAGGCTATTATACGAATATTGTAAAGAGTACCTATTAGGTAAAAAATAAATACATTTTATAACTCAAAATTAATTATGCAAAATCCAAAGACTGTATAATGTATAAATGTGATCTCATAGATTTAATCCAAGTCTAAAGACTGTAATAAATAAAATAACTAACTAACTAACAATACCTAGAAGTAAATTTGTAAACGTGGTCAAAGGAAGGTTGGCAGAATACTCAATTATAAGCAACCTTTTTGGTCTTTTTATATAAAGTTGTGCTTCCAGTAAAACGTTTTTTCACTTTTAAATGCAGTAAAGTGAAACCCCCTTGGGATGATACTCAACACCAGCCAATAGGTCTTTTATATAAACCTAGTTTTATGAGACATTTTTATCATATTTCAATCAATACATTAAAATTCTTATTGGAAGGAGGCACAGTATCCGACAATTTGCCTGGTCCTTTTATATAAAGGAAGCCTTATTAAATTTTTTTATAATTTACAATTCAATACAGTGAAACTTCCCTTGGGAGGACATAGAACAACAGTCAACCTTTTAAGTCCTTATATATCAAGTCAAAGTTAAAACTAGAGTTTAGCCTTGCCAATTTCATTGGGAACATAAAATTTTGATACTCGTCTTAGTTCAAGCCTTCCTTGACAGGACACTCAATATCAGTCAGCCTTTCTGGTACTTTTATATAAATTTAATCTTATAAACCTTTTTATAATCTTCAAATTTAATTCAAATTTTTACTCACCTGTTCCATATTTGATGTTTCTGACATTTTCGCTTTATATATGTTTTAAATATTTGTGCAATGTTTCACGTAAACCACGAACGACTTCAATATTTCACTATGCGTAATTATAATACGTTCCACTAAGATTTCATTTTAATACGAAGGACGGTTTCTTTTTTTTGTTGTCAAACTATGTATGTATGTACTTTTCTTTTATAATTTTTAGACACTTTTTTATAATATTAATTTACTTCTCAATTTTTTTTCTTTTTATATAATAGTTACACCTCGTCTAGCACTGTGCCTTTTTTCACGCATACTTTCAGCTTTTGACCGACCTTTGATTTTGACTAAAACATTTTTCATTTCCTGTGCAACTCGAATTTACAGACATCTATTTTTTTACTACGAGTACCAATGCAAAAATATTTACAAATACAAATAGTGCATACGTAAAGCACCCAGTCGCCTTATACACCGCCGTCGTAGTCGTATCCGTGACTGTCATCACCAATACCAATAAACCAATACGCACAATTGGATGGACTCTTTTATGCTTCGAGCCATCAAGGTTTTTCACTGACGCCACTTTAGAGTCACCAAAAATAACAACACCAACTCTCAAAACTTAAGAAACACCTCTGCTGACGCAGTTGATTTTGAAAGATGCTTTGATTGCAAAAAACCTACATACATATGTATGTACTTTGAGATTTCCTTTATTTTATCTTTTGTTTTTGAGCGCTCCTGTCCATTCGGCTCGTTTTGGTACTGAAGCGTAATTATGTACTCCTTTTTTGTGTGACTCGTTATTACGCTACTACGAGTATTTTTACTTTTCCCCCTTTGATTTCCTTTTTCGGTCTTGAGTCTGCGAGCGTTTCACATTTGCATAGCATACTTGCAGCAAATAATTTTTATAATTCCATTACATTAATTTGTTTCTCTTATTCTTTTTTGCAAATCTGAGTTTTTCTGTGCAATTTCAATTCAGTCGGAAACATTATTAAACATTTAATAATATTTCATTGAGCTCTAAAAACATCAAATACGAAGCGATAAATTGTGCACGAATTTCATCTTCTGTGTGTATTCTTGAAATGACAGTTGGCATATTTGCCTGCAATATTTTCACTCCTGTTCAGCCGTCAATCCAATATATTTATGGTGTGGTACGTTTTATTAATGCGCCGACGCTTCCAGGATGCAACTGAAGTTGGCTGTAGTTCGCTAAGATATTACAGTTACTTAGTGGCTGCTTGCAAATGCTTAATTTCAATATTAAAGGACAACAAGTAAGGAAGGCTAAGTTCGGGCGTAACCGAATATTACATACTCAGCTGAGAGCTTTGAAGACAAAATAAGGGAAAACCACCATGTAGGAAAATGAACCTAGGGTAACCCTGGAATGTGTTTGTATGACATGGGTTTTTAAAAGTGAGTGGGCCATAGTTCTATAGGTGTATGCCATTTCGGGATGTCGCCACAATGGCGGACCAGGGGTGACTCCAGAATGTGTTTCTACGATATGGGTATCAAATGAAAGGTGTTAATAAATATTTTAAAAGGGAGTGGGCCTTAGTTCTATAGGTGGACACCTTTTCGAGATATAGCAATAAAGGTGGACCAGGGGTGACTCTAGAATGTGTTTGTACGATATGGGTATCAAATTAAAGGTGTTAATGAGTATTTTAAAAGGGAGTGGGCCTTAGTTCTATAGGGCGGCGTCTTTTCGAGATATCGCCATAAAAGTGGACCAGGGGTGACTCTAGAATGTGTATGTCTGATATGGATATCAAATGAAAGTGTTAATGAGTATTTTAAAAGGGAGTGGGCCTTAATTCTATGAGTGGACGCCTTTTCGAGATATCGCCATAAAGGTGGACCAGGGGTGACTCTAGAATGTGTTTGTACGGTATGGGTATCAAATGAAAGGTTTTAATGATTATTTAAAAGGGAGTGGGCCTTAGTTCTATAGGTGGAAGCCTTTTCGAGATATCGCCATAAAGGTGGACCAGGGGTGACTCTATAACGTGTTTGTACGGTATGGGTATCAAATTTAAATTACTAATGAGGGTTTTAAAAGGGAGTGGCCCTTAGTTGTATATGTGAAGGCGTTTTCGAGATATCGACCAAAATGTGGTTCAGGGTGACCCAGAACATCATCTGTCGGGTACCGCTAATTTATATATATATGTAATACAACGAACAGTATTCCTGCCATGCTTCTAAGGGCTTTTGGTTTCGCCCTGCAGAACCTTTCATTTTCTTCTACTTAATATGGTAGGTGTGACACGCATTTTACAAAGTTTTTTTCAAAGTTATCTTTAGCGTCAATAAGCCAATCCAATTACCATGTTTCATCCCTTTTTTCATATTTGGTATGGAATTATGGCATTTGTTTAATTTTTCGTAATTTTCGATATCGATGAAGTGGGCGTGGTCATAGTCGGATTTCGGCCATTTTTTATACCAAGATAAGGTGAGTTCAGATAAATACGTGAACTAAGTTTAGTAAAGATATATCGATTTTTGCTCAAGTTATCGTGTTAACGGCCGAGCGGAAGGACAAACGGTCGACTGTGTATAAAAACTGGGCGTGGCTTCAACCGATTTCGCCCTTTTTCACAGTTATCGTCATAGAATCTCTGCCCCTACCAAATTTCACAAGGATTGGTAAATTTTTGTTCCACTTATGCCATTAAAGGTATTCTAGACAAATTAAATGAAAAAGGGAGGAGCCACGCCCATTTTGAAATTTGCATTTATTTTTGTATTTTGTTGCACCATATCATTACTGCAGTTGAATGTTGACATAATTTACTTATATACTGTAAAGATATTCAATTTTTTGTTAAAATTTTACTTTTAAAAAAAATTTTTTTTTTAAGTGGGCGTCTTCGTAATCCGATTTTGTTAATTTTTATTTAGCATGCATATAGTAATAGGAGTAACGCTCCTGCCAAATTTCATCATGATATCTTCAACGACTGCCAAATTACAGCTTGCAAAACTTGAAAATTACCTTCTTTTAAAAGTGGGCAGTGCCAAGCCCATTGTCCAAAATTTCACTTATTTTCTATTCCGCATCATAAGGTCGACCCACCTACCAAGTTTCATCGCTTTAGCCGTCTTTTGTAATGAATTATCGCACTTTTTCTGTTTTTCGAAATTTTCGATATCGAAAAAGTGGGCGTGGTTATGGTCCGATTTCGTTCATTTTAAATAGCGATCTGAGATGAGCGCCCAGAAACCAAACATAACAAATTTCATCAAGATAACTCAAAATTTACTCAAGTTATCGTGTTTACGGACGGACGGACATGGCTAAATGAATTTCTTTTTTGAAAAGGTGGCCAGCAATTTATTTTGGAATTTTTTATGTGCATTGCTTTTGTTCTCACGCGCACTTTGTAAATATTGTGTTCACTATATATAATCGCACACACATCAATCGCGGGTTTAACATTAATTGAATTAGTTTAACGAAATTATTGTAGAAAATTAAAACACGCGCGCTAATTTGCAAGTACAATGAATTTTTGAACAAGCACGATGACAGTGGGTGAGACAAATGATATTAAATAACTCTTGGCGTATCATCTCCATCTCGGATCGTATAAAAGAAGTAAACAGGGGTCGAATCGTGACATACGATGAAGAATCGAATACGATCCGAAAGAAAATTATGTGATACGTCAATCGTTAATGCCAACTACGAACTGAGCATGAACAGCCTGTAAAACGATTAGCTATGGGAAATGATGTTCCTAGTCGGAATACAATATTTCATCCTACTCATTTCGTAGTAAAAACAGCAAATTGCACAGCTGAAATATGAAGAAAGGCGGCTCTTCACTTCCGGTTCTAAGTACCAGAGAAACAGGGCAAAGCAAATATTTTATGGCGGATAAAAACTTCTTGTCAAGCATTGGAATACAAGTAAGGAATATTTAAAGTAAGCAAAAGTAGTGTATTGCGTGGTATGCTTGACAGAATATATGAATAGCTATGTGTTTTTTTTTTACATCTATACACGTTTACGCTTAAACTTTATATAGACTGCTAAGGGTCAAACTTTAAATACACCTCTGAAATTGCTGCGCATAAAATTACTACTACTAAATTTCAATACGCATTATACTCAGATGTAACTGAAATATGTGTCTATGTTTCACCTCTACACTAATTCTATGTATCACCTCTTAAAATGGTGCCTGTCCACAAATCATCGCTACTGATTCAGCTATATGTTATACACAGACATACAACAGAGGGTTGTGTCTACCCTGTGCTGTAGCTCATTGTTTAACCACTGCCGCTAGATGGGTCTCTTAAGCATTATCTAAGCGAGGATAAGCATTTTTTTCGCGCAAACGTATACGCGTGTAAAAAAAACACGGCTTATATCTGGAGGACCTACAAACAGGAAATGAGCGTACTTATTCCTCCCGCCTTACAAGCATCTTACCCCTCTTAGAATTTAACTAAATCGAAAAGACGTGTTATTTGGAGATACCTAGAAAGTTTATTGATCACCTCGTTTTTTTGTTGTTGTTATTGTTGTTGTTGTAGCAGTTCTCACCTCGTTTTTCTTTTGTTTATATAAGTAATCTTCTTCTTGCAGCGATAAATACGCCCTACGAAAGTGTATGGAAGTATTATGGAACTTGGTGGCCCCTTGCCGGGAGATAATCCAGTACGGTCCGAAATTATTACCATATTGGCCTGACTTTCATGTTAAATACTTGATATAACCACGTAGAACCTTCTAGATCATTCTACCCCTTCTTTCGTGAGGAGCTTGGGGTCGAATAATTTTCGTCTACTAAATATGCGTGCAAATGATGCATTTATATTTGAAAGAGAGTTCGTGTAGGTGAGGTTGACAAATTGGTTGGAGATTTTTAAATTGCGTTGACAACACTTTGAGAGTATTACGCTCTCTCTTCGCAGTACAACCAAAACTCTTTTTTCGTAGTCAAAAATATTGGTAGATGTGTCAAACAACGCGTATCATTGTACATTTTACCAAGTAGCGCAACTAACAGCTGATCGGTGAAAATTCGCACATTCACACGCACAGTTCTCGACTCATTTCAAAAAAAAACTTTAGATTATTTAATTCAAATTTTAAAGTGGGATAATCCTTACAAATTTATGTATACAGAATATATATGGCGTTTTTGTTGTTATTGAAACAATAGTTTTATTTATATTAAAGCTTTTATCATTTTTTTTTTTAACTTTGAAAAATCTCCGAACACCATTCCTTCATTATATGACATTCGACTGCCTAGTCCACTGCCTTCCACTCTATTCGCAACATAACCTCTACTTAAGCTGCCAAACTATATAGTAAACAATGACGCGTATTGACCTCGACAACAATATTCCGGAGAGGAAAAATTATTTCTCTGTCCGGAGATATTTGCAGATGAAGTTGGCAGTTTTCATGTGGTTGTTGTAATTTTGTTGTACACAAGAAAAGTTTAGTGTACAAAGGGATTTTGCACCGATTTAATTTTGATCCCACACCACTGGTGGTTAGTCTGTGCAAAAATGCCACGAATCACACCCCCGGGTTTGAGAGTGGTCTGGGGTCATTTTTTTGGTTTTTCGTAAAATATCTTTTGAACGACGCAACGATTATTGATTCTGAGATGAAAATGCACCTTTTGACACCTCTCTCGATACTTTTGGATGCGTAATAGCAGTCAACCGCTCTTCTAGACTGTTACCCTTTTCGTTAAACGTGTTACCGAAACTCAACGTTGTTTTGACGTTAATACTATGGCCTGCGACGGCAGCTAGGTATAACAATTCCAAAACATTATTCTCACTATTTGATTATGACCTCAGGTCTGGCAACTATAATATGAGCAACAGTGGTCGACAGCTGACTGCCCATTCTCAAATTGCAAAAAACAAAAAAAAAAAAAAATAACAACAACATTAGTAAACATACATAGAATGGAGACGTCAGCAAGACGGAAAATTGTTGAAAATTGATGTTTTCGTTGAAAAATAATTAAATACATACATACATTTACTTTCTAAAATATTGTGACTGCAAATTGCGTAACCAAGGATGAAAAAACATTAGCGAACTTTTATATAAGTGCATGGGAAGCACAACGTCAACAAACCAGCAACACACGTCAGTGATTGAAAGCACTAAACGCATAAACGAACATATGGAAACCGACTGCCACAAGACTGACTAATGTTAACAGCTGCATTTTCCATATTCCATGGTATTAGAACACACTAAAACTTTCGCGTTAAATCCCTCGTCAAAAGTTAACTGTGGACAAACATATACAATCCCCTACCACTATTTGCAGGACTAAAGTATGACACAGCCGCGCTATGAGCTGCTCACCGGCGGCAGTCAGAAAGTAAATGTAGGATCTGATGGCAAAAGAGTACTTTTAAGGCGCACAGCATTTGGTAGCCGCTACGATGATGGTGACGATGAAAATGAAGAAATTGAATTGGGCCCGGACCATCGTATTCGATGTGAAAGTGATGTGGGTGGCGATGATAATGATGAAGATTATTATATTAATGGGTGCCATTTACAAAGTAATAAAAACAGCTGCCGTGACAATGTACACAACGAGTCTGGAGGTATAATAGGTTCACCAATAACAACAGCGCGTCTGGCTAATTCACGAATAATGCATTTAGCAGTTGGCACAGTTACAACTGTATTACTTTATTTAGCGCTATCTATTTCATTAACTTTCTACCAGCAAAAGTTAATAAAGGTATGAGTCTTTTCTTGATATGCAATTTTGCAAATAAACATAGATTAGTTTATTCCTCATTGACTCAAAAGTCTTTCCACGTACTGAATAAACTTAGGGTTTTTACCAAGCTAAGGGTTGTTATTTGATGTTGTGATTGGTAGTGTCATCGAGGAAGAGATAAATATTGCTACTACAACAACAACATAATCCTACCCCTTATTTTCCTGTAACTGTCAAAAGACCACGTTAAGATTTTGGGTGAAAATTCTTTCTTTCCTGTATTAGCCCAAATATGACAGGAACGACTCTTTTGAGTTAACTGTAAAAAATAAAATTTGTAGATTGTTGGTAAAAGAGTTAAATGACACCGGTAATCGAGTTAATAACATTTTTCGCCTAATTTGCATCATTTAGAAGGGGTAATGGCTTAAAATAAAATTACTTTTGTGGGCATTAGATGTTGTTGTTGTTATTACAACTACAGATGCCAGTCTAAAATACCAAATAGATTCATGGGGTTGACAGCGCAATATATAGCTTCCCGAACCCGATTGTCTACCTCACCTATCCGTGGCGAATCCTGCTGCATTAACAGCCAAGGCTCTGGCGACCCCGAACTCCTCATGGATGTAGGGGGTGGGAGGGCGGTATGGCCTAGAAGGTCGCATGCGGTCATAACAAATCGTTCCCGTGATGGTCGGACTTGGTACCGGAACGTACCGGATCTGCATCCGGCGAAGGACCATCAACATCGATAACACTCCCCAATGCCTTCGGGGAGTGTCCTTATCGCTACAACAACAACATGCCTGTCACCTATAATATCGTTTTCCTTCATCTTCGTTAAATCTGCTAACTTAAAAAAAACTTTAGAGAACAGGTAAGAGCCCGACGAGACAAAATTCAAGGTTGTCTAGTAGCTGAACGTACGTACCCAAAGCCCTCGAATATAACAACTGGTAAATGGTTTTGAAGCTTAAGCAACAAGCATTACCTTGTCTTTGCATTACAAATTATCACAAAAGTTATATTTAGATTCCCATAGAACATTGTCCTATAATTTCAATCGACTACACCCCTCTTTCCGCAGTGAACTTAAGGTCCCCAAACTGAGGAGAGCTACTACGTTTTGTATGCCAGAACTGCCCGTAAGTTCCAAGCTTGTTTGAGTATCCCATATGTCACTTCCGCGTCTCATCATATAACTAACACTGCGCGCGGGTAGGTCGTCAGGTGTACCTTCCTCCCAGTTTTAGGTTTAAATATTCATTCTGTGAGGATATTCGCCGTGTCCAGTTAAAAATTTAGTCAAGTCGATTTCCCCATGATGCCTTTCGGGAATCGTTTCTCTGCTCCGGGTTCCTGTAGAACCTCTGCTCAATTAATGTTTATTTATTAAGACAATCCCTATGACGTGCCATCCCTCATGCCCTTTAACTATTGAGTTTAAAGCTAAAATTTTGTCCAACACTTTTTTATTGCAGAAATTAAAATTTCCAATATCTATTGTCACATACCATTTAATTACAAAATTACTACTATCCGCAACTGCACGTTCATTGTACAAATTATGCGTCGGTAAGACGCGCGTTAAAATAGATTTACGTACATCATGGCAAAAGCTGGCACCAGCTGGTGTTGCGAGTGGTATCGATATTGGATTTTCAAATTGGGGTCTTGAGTTGGTCTCGATTTCGTTATATACAATGACTAAATCGTCAACGATTGTTTTTATATTGGTATTTGCAATTATGCTGGGATTGGAGAAAAAGGTAAAATTTATTAAAGTCATATTAATTAATATTTTTATAAAAATATCCTTTTTATTGTTACAGAGCATGTTCCTCTTTCTCATTGTTGGTCTCATCGCCATGGGCCTATTCATGTTCACCTATGAATCTGCGGAATTCAATGCACTTGGTTTCATATTTATTCTCTTGGCATCGCTTAGCAGTGGTATACGTTGGAGTTTTGCGCAATTTGTTATGCAAAAATCAAAATTAGGTTTACACAACCCAATTGATATGATATATTTTATGCAACCATGGATGATCCTGTCGCTATTGCCATTTTTGGTAACATTTGAAGGTAAGTGTGTATGCGATAGATGATGTTAATGTTATGCTTATAGTACCTCGTACTATATCAACAAATTAATTAATTGGTATATTTGCGTCATATTCGGTATAATGACATTCACATGTACTAAGATTGTAATATACGATCCAACCTATATTGATCCTAGAAAGCGCTGTTAATGCAAAATAAATCAAGGTTTGTTTGATATGCCCTATTACTGATATTTCACGTAAAGGCCTTTCGCATCGTTGTCGATCCGTGATTCTACATATTTGACGATTTTACCCGTTTTTTTTTTAATTACTGTTTGAAGTCCTTTTAAGTTACCGTTGGTTTTTAGAACTTTTGCCTAAGCTGTTGATGTAATTGTTTGTAACCCCCCACACTCCTCGAAGGTTTTGCGGAGTGTTATTGATGTCGGTGGTCCTTTGCCGGGTATAGATCCGATCTAGCACCATTAAGGTACTAAACCGGCCGTCTCGGGAACGATTGATATGACCACATTTAACCTTTAGGGCCATCTTGGCCGCCCCACCCCCTAGTTCCATGAGGAACTTGGTGTCGCTAGAGCCACGCCTGCTAAATATGTGTATGATACTGTAACGAATTTACTTGTAATTCCGCTTATTTCAAATCTTTTACTAAGGTTCGAATCACTAAACTGTTGAATAAATAACTCTAATATTGAATAATGGAAAAATGGCCTTTTTTAAAGTACTTTACAATAAAAAATACTGCTATAGCTCGCCAGATAGCGTCTTAATCAAAACTGCTTATTGCGCCTCAACCGTTGTTGCCTTTTATACTCTCTGTTTTCCTCGTTCGCATCTTCTAAGCGCTTCCATTTCCAGAATCTACTAGTTGGCCATCAGCTATCAAATTTCTCAGCTGTAACTACAGATGCACGATTTTATAGCTTCTCTCATTGCATACTTTCGGGAGTATCTCAGATATATGCATGTGGTTGTGCGTTGCTTCTCCGCTGCATGTACATACATACATATGTGTAGACATAATGATTGATTCGTTTATGTAGATACATAATGATTGATTCATGGATGTGCATACAATCACTGCTTAGCATCGGCTTAGAAATGGCAGTACCCCTTAGTGTTGCTAATATTCGTAACACTGCCCTCCACCTAAGTCTGATCGTCCCGATCAGACAAACCTCTCGATCTATCCGCCGCTAGCATCTCCAATTGTACCACTCTTCTACTTCGTGGTTTCCCAATTGTTTGTATGCGGTAGATGGTATCACTGATCTTCTTCACAACTTTGTACGGGCCTTCCCAACTGCACCGATATTTGGATGGCACACCTTTCCGCCGGTGAGGGTTGTATAGCAGTACCAGATCTCCCTCCAAGAAACCTTCCGAATTAAAGTTCTTGTCATGCCAGTGTTTGATCTTACTACTCATTACCCTGGGCCGTTCCATCACACTCTGTTGTTTGGCAAATGAACTACTTCGTAGAGCTTGCGCTTGACGGATTGGCTTCGCATAATTAGTATCGTTCCCACGTTTCACAACAGTAGTGCGCTCCGGCTTGAAACTATCTTTCAATCTTCCTGGGAAATTCGTTGCTTAATTTTTGTGCGTCCATTAGGTTTTGTCAATGCCAGTGTTTCTCTAGCAGGTACTTTTGATTTTGCTTTATTTGGCCCATTCGATCTATCAACCTTTGCCTTTGACTTACGTAGTCTTTGTCGAGTTGTTGTTGTTGTTGTAGCGAGTGTTATCGATGTGATGGTCCTTTGTCGGATACAGATCCGATACGCTCCGGTAACACAGCACCATTAAGGTGCTGGTCCGACCATCTCGGGAACGATTTATATGGCCACATTAAACCCTCAGGCCATCCCTCCCTCCCCACCCCCAAGTTCCATGAGGAGCTTGGGGTCGCCAGAGCCTCGTCTGTTAGTGAAACGGGATTCGCCGCTCGAAGGTGAGGTTGACAATTGGGTTGGAGAAGCTATATATTGCGCTACACAACCCCTTGAATCGAGTCTTCTCCACCAGTACTCGATTACTACTAAACACTTTCTGCAAACTGAAGTTAAGTGGTATATCCTGGTTCTTATAATGCACAATCAATCACTGCTTAGCATCGGCTTAGAAAAGGCAGTACCCCTTAGTGTTGCTAATATTCGTAACAATACATTCATATTTGTAACAGGATCGCGTAAGTGAGGTTGAAAATTGAGTTGCGGAAGCTCTCTGAAGCTATAAAGCTTTGTATTGAGCTTCTCAAACCCCTTGAGTCCCCCTAACCTGGTGATCGTGTTCACAACTATAAAATTAAATTATGATCGTTCTTAACAATTTTTTTTGTTAAAAATTATATAATCATTATAGCTAACCACAACATATATGCATATCTTGTTACTCTTTTGCAGCACAAGATCTTTATGATGTCTTACTTAATCTGCCTAATATATCAAACCATGTAATTTTATTTAACATATTTTATGTAAGCTTTGGTGCTATACTAGCATTTCTAATGGAATGTAGCGAATATTTGGTGCTTTCGAAAACATCTGGGTTAACACTTTCGATTGCTGGCGTTTTCAAGGTAAATAATCTACTTTCATATACAATTAGTGCGTATACAATGCAATTAACAAAATATAATTTGCATGTATATATTTTTCGAATCCATAGGATATTTGTCAGCTTGCGCTTGGTGTACAAATCAATGGTGATCAGCTTAGTTTAATAAATGTATTGGGATTGATTGTTTGCATAATTGGTATTTCTATGCATTTATTACATAAATATTTAACGTTTACCAAATTGGATGCAACACTTCATAGACATAACGATGTGCATGATAACGATGATGATGATGAAATACATTTTAACGAGTGTAGCATTAGTCCCACCAATACAAATAGCAACAATCACCACCATCAATCAGTTGGTAATACAAATATCAGCAGTAATGTATTGAATGTTGTTTTACAACAAAAGAGACATTCCGCACAAACAGTACCATTGCTGGAGCAAAGCGATTCTGACGATTCTAATAATGATGATAATGTGCAAAGTGCTTCAGATGTTATATTCGATGTATTGAAACGGCGAGATATACAGCGATAAAGTTTTTACTTTTTGTTTTTGAACTTTTTTTTTCGTAAATTAGCACTATATAATTTTGTATTGTAATTTTATAATTTAAACAGTGTGTATATTCCGTAACTGGATGCGAAATATGTATACTGTTTTTTTTTACGAATTCGTAAAAGCGTTGACTAAAGTGCTAATAGGAAATCGAAATCTTGGCAAAATGAGAAAAATATTAAGCCAAAATTTCGATTGCACATGACTGAGATATGAGCACATTTAGTTTCGAGTCGAGTTACGGAGTAGTAACCCTCGTCGTTAGGCTAAAATGTGAATGTTGTAAAAATCATTCCTTACTTAGGTGTAATTAACCTAGCTTCTCTGAACTGTGAAATAAATTTTAGAAAATAAGTGTATTTAAGTTTGATTTTATAATTAATAAAAATTATTACAATTTATTCGCAATCATGTGAACTAAATTCACACTACTCTTTGCCTACACTATTTGACATATTTCAAAAAAGCAAGCCGATCGTTTCAGCTTAGAGCTGAGTCCATTTCAAAGGTAGTTATTCTCTACCTACCTACCGCTGTAGGTTAGCTCATTTTGTTTGATTTATTTTTTAAAAATTCAATAAGTTTACATTCAAAGCTGCAATGAAAACAAAAAGTAAAATGAAACTGATTGTGTCTAGCTTAAAAACCAAGCATTTTACCTTCATTTTTATTTGTTTAAAGTTTTGTAATTAATTACACAGCGTATCATTATCTAATATACTTAGTGATGTAAGTACGAAATGAACTTTGGTATTTTAATGTATAACAAAAAGAAATACTAAGTTGGACACCCAACACTGCTTGTGTACATTTTATAAAACAAAAATATTTTATTTGTGCACATATAAATATTTGCCTGTTCTTGTTTTCAAAACATTCAGTATTTAATTATTGTTGGTCTTAATAAGCACAACCATGAATGGCAAATACTAAAAGTAGATATTTTATATCTTCTTCGATTGCCACTCAGTGTAATTAACAAACTAAGTATGTTCAATTGAGCACAGCTCATTTTTGAAAGAAAAAAAATCAAAATCTTTAAACGAATATATCATTCATTAGCGAAAAAAAAACTTAAACGCGCTTGGGCAACTCGAACACACCCAGTGCTTTTATGAACATTTTGCTGGCAGTTGGTGGTATAAGCCTGATATATTGCAATTCAACCGAAAAAAAAAATATTTCCTGGCGTTGTAATTATGAAACGGATTACACTTGCATTAAATTAACCAAAATTGCGGAATATTCCATTGATAAATGAAGGGAGGAAAGAAAATATAAATTAGATTAATATCTTAACAAAACCTAATTATTGGAATCTGTTATAATAACTACATAACACCACTATCATTGACAGCAAATCTTCTACGTTTTCCCAGCAATGGATATTCATTACTCGGGCATGATGTATTATGTTCTTGCTCTTCGTCGTCTTCACTGTCATTCTCGTTACAAGTTTCTGTATGCCTCCGTTTACCTAACAATATTTGTGCACATTTTGGCCGTAAACAGTCCATAGTATCATAATCACTGACCTCGTCATCATCTTCATCATCTGAACATTCAGATTTTGTATCACATACAGATACAAAACCAGATTCCGGACTATCGCATAGAGTACTCCCAGCATTGGTTAATTTAGACGCCGCATACAACATTGCTTCTGCTTTACTTAAATGCAAATTATGCAGTGCAATTATTGCTTCCTTAAGTACTTCGACGATATTTTGCGTACATTCCGTTATTTTCACTAAATAAGGTGTCCATGTGGGTGTTATAAATGATAAATGCCGCACAGCAGCAACACATGATGCAGCAATGATGGATGGGCGCACATTACCAAATTTTATATCTGGAATCAAAACAAAAAAAAAAAAAACTTATTTGAAGAAAAATGAAGAAAATCCTTTTTTTTACCAGACGTACAACTTAGAGATTCGTCTACAAGATTAAATAAAAGCTTGCTCAGTGCTGTTGCCATTTCTTCATAAGTACGATAAAATGGTGGTACTATTTCAGTTGATGTATCATTCAATTGATTACGTTGTAATAGCGCATTATAGTCATAGACGCCTCCATGCCATTTATGCATATATGCATGAAAATCGTCTAGCGTTATTATACTGTTAGCGAAATATTCAGCGAATGTGGCAGCAGTGGGACGTATCAAATCGAAATTAAATAACATTAAAACTTTCATTTCAACTTTCCGGAACTCGTCCAAATCGTAAAGATTACCAACCAACTTATTGAGGTCAACAAATTTTGGCGCATTTATGTCGGCTTCTTCAATTTTAGCGGCTAATATTAGGCATGTTAAGGCAGTTAAATTTAATTTTTCAGCTCGTATAGTGTAGTTGTCCATGAAACCATCCAAAAGGTAGAGCGCTGAAAAAGAATACATTATTGTGTATAGGGCAGAGTTATACTGTGACAATATAGTGTTATAAGTTCATGTCCGATTTTTCAGTACGAATTTAAACCCCCTTTCTAGATCTTAACCCAAGTGGCTGACCGGGCTCTAACTCAGCTGCAGCTTTAAACAGTAGTGAAAATTTTTGCCTATGAAAATACGTTATACCCCTTTATAAAAAATTATGGTAACGTTTTACACCACCGTTTTACACGGTGCACCACCTAATTTTTATCAAAAATTATCAAAGGTGGTAAAAAAAAAACGTCTGAACCTCCGTTTTAAGAATCCTAAAGCGGAAATCAAAAATTTTATTTCTGGCGAAAGTTATTTCGTAAAATCGTAAAATGACCTCTAGAGGGTCCGAAATATGGGGCTCGATCCATAGTTTTTTTGCATAGACGACCTTTCTGCGTTGACGGCATTCAACCGCGCATATAAAAATTTACCCTGGGTGGGTCCGACACCGGTTTGAAGATTAAAACTAAATGCGCGCAGAACACCTTTCTGCATTAGTGCGTGTACAACAAATTTGCCAAAAAACAACAACCACATGAAAATTTTAACCGATTTTTTGCTTATAGCTTTTGACAGAAAATTTTCGCTTTCGGATTCTAAAAACGGAGGTCGAGACGCTTTCATAAGCTTTAGGTTCGCTGATAACAATGTGATGTTTCAAAACAGGTTTATTTATTCACCTAAATGTAATGTTGTTCGTGAAAGTTTATGCACCTCAGTCGCCACCTTCAGTAGTCGCAATAGAGTTGGACGAAAGCCGGTTTGCTCTGACTGATAGCTGAGAACGTTGCGGCGTAACTCTGTTTCACGTAGCGTTTGATATATATCGTCCGAATAATCGCACACCCAGTGCGATTTCTCGATTCTCTATAACCAAAAGTACGAACATAATTTTCAATTTGAAATTACAAATTCGGTAAGTCTAGTTGAGGGGTCGACTGCTAATACGCTACTAAAAATATCGAGAGAGGTGTCAAAAGACGCGTATTAATCTCGAGAACAATAATACGATCCGAAGATATTTGCAGTTGAAGTTGGCGATTTTCATGTGGTTGTTGTGTTTGTGCGGTAGCCACGGTTATACTACACACCCGGACTTGGCATGGCGTAGCCCAGGGTTATTTTTTATAAGCGCGGCCGAAGGCCGCCAACGCAGAAAGGTGTTCTGCGCAAAAATACTATGGATCCCACCCCCGGTTTCGGAGGTACCCACGGATCCTTTTTTTGTTTTTCGTTAACATCTTTTGAACGAGTTAAAATTTTTATTTTCCGCCTTCGGATTATTAACACCTCCCTCGATATTTTTGGTAGCGTATTAGCAGTCGACCCCGCAACTAGACTATTACCACAAATTCCAGTGTTAATACCAAATTAGTAAATATTTCAATAGAATTGGAAATTTGTGGGCATATAACGAATTCCAAAGCCCGTGCTGTGGGTGCTTCTGTTTCTGCTTCTGTCCATGGAACGCCGACGCCAATGTCAGTAGAAAAACCAGTAAATGGAATTATTGGCGAATAACAACATAAATCTACATAGCTGCAATCGAGCACCTCTGGTATATTATTGTTACTCATATCCCGTATTTTTTTTTTTTTTCAAACTCCACTTTTATATTGTTTTTAATATTCTAAATAATACATTTCTTTGTAAAAAAAAACGTGTATAAAATGCGAATTTGACAGACGGTTCCAATAACATAACGGTTATTCCTCAATTTCAAACCGAGTTGTATTCATAGCGGAACGATACAAGGTGGCAGCATGGTGACATACCTACAAACATAAATAAAAATTCCATGTACTTTGTTTTTGTAAATTCGATGGACAAATGTCAAAATCGTACTGCGCCGGAAGTTGATACATCAAATCAAATAAAAAAGTTTATAATCAGCTGTTCCATGCTGCCACCTTGTATCGTTGCGCCATGGTTGTATTATAGTGTAATTTCGCACAGGGTGACTCTGTTTAAGAATAAATTATTTACGCACGTATTAGGGTGTTTCGTTATCACTCGAACTTTTTTTAAGAAAATAGTTTTGTTTGCTCAGTATTTTTATTTATTCATTCTGGCCACAGAAAAGAAAAGATAAAAAAGTGGTAATCCTTTACTTTAGCTGAAAACTGCTAAAACTCGTTCAAAAACATCGGGAGAGGTGTCAAAAGACGCGCTTTGGACCCAGGATCACGAATCCGAAAGCGGAATTGGAAATTTTATTTCTTTTCGGAGATATTTGCAACAAAATCGAAAATTTTCATATGGTTGTTGTAATTTTGATGATTTTGTTGTACCCAGAAGAAAAAATGGGTGTATAAGTGTTTTGCGCTGATATAGTTTTGGTCTCCAAACCGATGTTGGACCCACCCAGGGTAAATTTTTATAAGCGCAACCGAAGGCCGCCAATGCAGAAAGGTGTTCTGCGCAAAAATACTATGGATCCCATCCCCCCCCCCCCCGTTTCGGAGCGCTCCGGAGCCATTTTTCGGGTTTTTGGAAATATCTTTTCACAGAAATAAATAAAATTGTGAACTTCCGCTTTCGGTTTCATGGTCCTGGGATCAAAACGCGTCTTTTGATAGCTCTCCCCAGTTGGACGAGTTTTAACAGTTGTGAGTTAAAGTAAAGAATTACCAAAAAAGTCAACGATTTATCTGTTGCGGAATAGGTCTTTTGCTAAGTGTTTTTTGTTTAAAAATATTAAAAATGTAGCAAAATTTTGTAAAATATTTGGGTAACAGTCTAGAACAGTGGCGACTGCTAATGCGTGTCAAAAAATATCGGGAGAGGTTTCAAAAGGCGCGTATTGACCTCGATAACAATAATCCGAAGGAGAAAAGTTCCGCAGATATTTGCAGTTATAGTTAGAAATGAATCCCACCCCGACTACGGAGGGACCCGGGGTAATTTTTCGTTAATATCTTTTGAACGAGTTAATATTTTTATTTTCCTGATTATTAATACTGATGTCAAGAAGCGTCGTTTGACACCTCCCTCGATATTTTTGGAGCCGAATTCCTAACAAGGACATTGAACCGACATCGGTACGTAGGTCTTGCAACA
Organism: Eurosta solidaginis; assembly: GCF_040869045.1. Lineage (NCBI taxonomy): Eukaryota > Metazoa > Arthropoda > Insecta > Diptera > Tephritidae > Eurosta > Eurosta solidaginis. The sequence continues at coordinate 199,393,709 of NC_090323.1, read as the reverse complement.
AAGTCCGGCCAACGTTAATGGTATTTTTTTTTTCAAACTTCCTCTTGAGGCAGTCTCAAACGAATCCGAATAACCCAAGGTTTGTTTATAATTTGCTCCATAAATTGATGGAACTACCAAGTCCGAACGGCATCTGCAAAGGCAGATAAATTTTGCGGTGAAGTTTTTATGCAAGAAAGTCATTGGAAGGGATTGGCCAGTCACTACCGAGCGTCGACCTCGTGGGTGTGACGTTTGATCAGGATCTACATTTTAGTGCGCACGCAACCGCAATTGTTCCAAGAATTCAGAGCCGTAATAAAATCCTCAAATCCCTTGCTGGCAGTACCTGGGGAAAAGATAAAGAAACGCTCTTGGCCACATACAAAGCAATTAGCCAGCCGATTACGTGCTACGCGTCACCCATATGGTCGCCAAGCCTAAAAACCACCCACTGGAAGAAACTACAGGCCTGCCAAAATACTGCTCTCAGAATCGCCACGGGCTGTCTTCTTATGTCCCCGGAACACCATCTGCATAATGAGGCGAGAATACTCCCCATCAGGGAGAGAAATGAGATGCTGACCAAACAGTTTCTGTTGAATACCCAGAAACCTGGGCATCCCAACAGACATCTGATTGACGAACCAGCACCGCCTAGGGGCCTAAGGAGTCATCTCCGTAAGCATTTTGAGGAAATACGGCACCTGAGAACCCAGCCGTATGAAGCGGAAAAACACAAGCAGGTCCTTGGTGAACTCCATAGACAGGCGTCGGTTCTTTATGTCGGGAATTGCCCGGTGAATCCAGTACTTGAAGAAAAATATCCAGAACTCGCAGAAGGGGAACGCATACTCCCCAGGGAAACGCGTGTCACTCTTGCTCAACTTCGTTCTGGATACTGTAACAGGTTAAACTCTTACCTATCCAGAATCAACCCCGACATACAAAATGTATGCCCTGCTTGCAATGTGTCCCCACATGACACCAACCATCATGTCATGTGGGGACACATTGCAAGCGGGGCATACATTTTGTATGTCGGGGTTGATTCTGGATAGGTAAGAGTTTAACCTGTTACAGTATCCAGAACGAAGTTGAACCAGAGTGACACGCGTTTCCCTGGGGAGTATGCGTTCCTCTTCCGCAAGTTTTGGATACTTTACTTTGAGTACTGGGTTCACCGGGCAATTCCCGGCATAAAGGTCCCACGCCTGTTTGTGGAGTTCACCAAGGTCCTGCTTGTGTTTTTTCGCTTCATACGGCTGTGTTCTCAGATGCCGTATTTCCTCAAAATGCTTACGGAGATGACTCCTTAAGCCCCTAGGCGGTGCTGGCTCGTCAATCAGATGTCTGTTGGGATGCCCAGGTTTCTGGGTATTCAACAGGAACTGTTTGGTCAGCATCTCGTTTCTTTCCCTGATGGGGAGTATTCTCGCCTCATTATGTAGATGGTGTTCTGGGGACATAAGAAGACAGCCCGTGGCGATTCTGAGAGCAGTATTTTGGCAGGCCTGTAGTTTCTTCCAGTGGGTGGTTTTTAGGCTTGGCGACCATATGGGTGACGCGTAGCACGTAATCGGCTAGCTAATTGCTTTGTATGTGGTCAAGAGCGTTTCTTTATCTTTTCCCCAGGTACTGCCAGCAAGGGATTTGAGGATTTTGTTACGGCTCTGAATTCTCGGAACAATTGCGGCTGCGTGCTCACCAAAACGTAGATCCTGATCAAACGTCACACCCAAGATTTTGGGGTGTAGAACAGTCGGTAGCGTAGAGCCATCGACGTGGATGTTCAAAATGGTCGACATTTGGGACGTCCATGTTGTAAATAAGGTCGCGGAAGATTTAGTCGGTGATAGTGCCAGGTTTCGCGAGGCGAAAAAACTGGAGAGATCAGGGAGGTAGCCGTTTATTTTATTGCATAGCTCATCGATCTGTGGGCCTGGGCCTGTGGCCATTACTGTGCAGTCATCGGCGTAGGAAACGATTGTGACTCCTTCCGGTGGTGAAGGTAGCTTAGATATGTAGAAATTAAACAAAAGTGGGGATAGGACACCACCCTGTGGCACCCCTTGTTTAATTCTCCTTGGCTTTGATGTTTCGTTTCTAAATAGCACCGATGCCTGCCGACCACCCAGATAATTTGCGGTCCACCTTTTAAGACATGGGGGCAGGGTAGACCCTTCCAGGTCTTGCAGTAACGAGCCATGGTTGACCGTATCAAAAGCTTTTGATAGGTCTAGCGCTACGAGTACTGTTCTATGGTGGGGGTTTTGATTTAAACCGCAATTTATCTGGGTGCTAATGGCATTTAGCGCGGAGGTAGTGCTATGGAGTTTTCTGAAGCCATGCTGATGGGAGGCTAGTTGCAAATTTGCTTGGAAATAAGGGAGCAAAATGGCTTCGAGCGTCTTTGCTACTGGCGATAGGAGAGATATCGGACGATACGACTCTCCTATGTTAGCTGGTTTACCAGGCTTTAGTAGCGGGACCACCTTGGCCATTCTCCATTTCTCGAGTATGACAAAGGTGGAAAGAGACAGGTTGAAGACCTGCGCTAAATATTTGAAACCCTCTTTCCCTAGGCTTTTAAGCATCGGCATGGCTATGCCGTCTGGGCTCACTGCTTTGGATGGTTTAGCGCGACCAATGGCGTCCTCAACCTCTTTAGCGGTGATGGTGATTGGTGACGCGCTGAATTTGTGTTTATGTGCGTGTCTGTTGGCCCTCCGTCTAACTTTGTCGACCGTAGAATGCATTATATATTGTCGGCAGAAAGCGCTCGCGCATTTTTTCGCATCCGACAGCACTTTGTCGCCAAAGGCGATGGAAACTTTGTCTTTGTGCTTAGTCGGATTCGATAGGGACTTTACGGTGGACCAAAGTTTACCCACACCGGTAGAGAGGTTACAACCTCTTAGGTGCTCCTCCCATTTCGCCCGCTTGTGTTCATCCACAAGCAATCTGATGCGTTGGTTTATATCCCTTATTTGGGGGTCGCCTGGATCAAGCTGCCTTATAAGGTCACGTTCTCTCGCTAAGTCTGCGGCCTCCGCCGGGAAGTGGGGCCGGATTTCGGGAATTCTCCCGGCGGGAATGAAACGTGCCGAGGCGGATTCAATGACCTTGCGGAAGGCACGCTCCCCTTGGCGGGCATCAGTCGGGATAGGGAGGGCAGCAAAGAGGTTATCTGTAAAGGATTTATATTCTTCCCACTTTCCTTTTTTAAAGTTTATGAAAGTGCGTTTTTCGGTGACGATGAAGTCGGCGGTACGCTCGAGTGAAACAAGTATAGGCAGGTGGTCGGATGCCAATGATACCATCGGCTGCCAGTTGCAGTTTACGAGTTCTGCACTCACGATTGAGATATCTGGCGAACTGTGACAGCTTCCTACCATACGTGTGGGGGCGTCTCCGTTTATTGTGCAGAACGTCGTTTCTTCTATTTGATCCGCCAACATCTCGCCACTACTGTCCGCCCGCAAATTTGAATGCCATAGATCTTGATGGGCATTGAATTCGCCTAAAATAATGCGATTGTTTCCCGTGAGTAAGGCTCTGATATTAGGGCGGTATCCACCGGGGCAACAGGTGGCAGGGGGGATGTAGATGTTGATGATTTCTAGGTTTGCATCGCCTGACCGGACAGATAGGCCTTGACGTTCTAAGACGTTGTCCCTGCGGTCGATGCCAGGATCAAATATGTGATATTGCACAGAGTGGTGTATTATAAACGCGAGGCCGCCTCCATTTCCGCTCTCGCCATCTTTTCTGTGGACATTATACCCAGAGCAGGTCTGCAATGCAGATCGTGCTGTGAGTTTAGTCTCTTGAATCGCAGCAATGCGGATGTTGTGCCGCTTCATGAAATTGACTATCTCCGTAATCTTCCCAGTTAGTCCATTACAGTTTAACTGCAGGATTCTGAAGTGCATGAGGGGAGACGTCGCCACTCTGGGGGTAAGTGACGGGTGACTACTCCTGGGTTGAGGAAGGCCAGGACGCAATTGCTGTTGTGGCCCTGGGACTGGGCGTCCTTGGGCAAGCATTGGGGTACCCGGATGATTTGGGTTTGCGACCTGGCAACATGGCGCGATGAAGCCCGTCGAGGGGTTGCCGTCGCGGAGACCAGAACATCTAGGAAAGTGGCACCACCCAAGGCAGGAGCTGCATTGGGCGGATGTCGCAAACATATATATTCTGTGCTGGCAAACGGTGCAAACGGAGGTAGGGACTAAGAGTCTGTTTCCCTGACCTACACGATTGCTGCCGGAAAAGAGGGGGGGAGAAGACGGGGGCAGGGGCTGTTGCTCAGCATTGCTTCCGACTCTACTACGAAGATTGTAGTTATGAGTGGTAGCAGCTGTTTGAGTTGTTGGCGCCGTAAGGCGCGAGCAGCAGCGGGTACTTGTTGTGGCTTGCTGAGCAGCGGGGCTGCTGGAAGGTAATGGGGGGGGGGGGGGGGGGGGCGCTTAGACGTAGACTTCGGGGCGCCCTTGGGCGTGAACAGCAAGGAGCCACAAAAGATTTATAAAAGTTACGTGACGTCGGGTTTTGGGATCAAGCCCAGAACAACCTGTCCGATGCAACCATCCCTTACACGAGACACACTGAACAGAGTATGACCGTCCTAAAAAGATTCTTTTCCGGCAGATGCAGCAAAACCATTTCTCAGGACCGGGGTCAGGAGACGGACCCGGATTGGATTCGATACCTTCCCGGAGCAAGGGAATATGGAGCAGTCCTGCTGCAAGGAGCTGCTGGGAGGATGACAATTTGTGGGAGGGACGAAACAAATTAAATGGGGTTACACTGAAATGACAGTCCTTGGTCGGGAAAAATCCCGAGTCGCTCCGGTACATAGAACCGACTGCCTTGGGAAGCGCCCAACCATCTCTTTAATTGTAATGTGGAACCAACGCCTCTAACACCCCTTTCCTTATGGTCCACCCCTGTTGAAACGGCAAGTTTCCTTGGACTCCCGTTAGAGGATATTGATGACAATTTGTGATCGGTCGCGGCTATTGGGTGGGGCGAGCATTACTACAACAACAACAACAACAACAACCTCGTTTTGAAAAATTTTATAAAGTATTTTAATAGGCTAGAGCACTGTGCAAAGGGGCATCGAGTTTTCATACCAAGGCGAATTCAGTTTCATACTTTTATGAATGTTTTTCTGATCTAGTAAACGTTGGTTATATCCTTTTTAAAGTTATATATTTATTTACACATTTACATTTTTTTTGACCACTTAATTGCAGTGTTTTGATTATTTCATCATATATATACATACTTAAAGGTAGTTTAAAAATACTATTATGCTAAAACATTTTTTTATAATTTTTACACTATTAGAAAGAGCATTAATCTTGGGGTTTCCCGTATTTCTGCTTTTTATGAAATTTCTTCGGATTAATGCCATATGCTTTCAGTCGTTCATCGCTGATATTAACGTCGCTATTAGCAGCTTTGTTAGTATTGTTGAATTTCTTTGTATTTGGTTTTAGCTGGACTTTCTGCTTCTTATTTGCTGTAAACAGTGTAGTTTTCCTTTCCGAAATTGGGCCTTTTCCAGTATTAATTTTATTCACCTTGAAAGGATTTGCTGAGTGAGCTGATTTTTTTGCGCCTATTTGGGGATTTTTAAATGATGGTCTGTTATTGGAATTGCACTGTTGATTTTTTTTTAAAGGATTACATTTGTTGTGCTGCTTTTGTTTTAGAATATGATGTCCAGCTACATTTGTATTCAATTTTTTCTCTGTTTCGCTGTTTGGTGATGTTTTCAAAACGTCTTCTGTTACCTTTACTTTAGATTTCCGCTTTTTTCGTTTTTTCTTGCTCTTGGTTTCTGTTCCCACATTTTCAGATGTCGATTCGGCAACTGCTTGCGGTTCTGTGGCTTTGCTTAATTTTAATTTCTTTTCGGGAACATCAGCCGTAGCAGAATCATCGTTTAATGTAAGAGGTTTTGCTTTACGTTTCTTTCTCTTATTTGCTTTTTTGCTCATATCAGCATTTTCTGTTTGATCAGTACCTGCGACCACCGAAGTTGTTTCCAAATTTTGTTCTGTGCTACTTGCCTTTTCTTTCTGATTTTCTTCTTCATCGGATCTAAAATAGTTATTGTAGTTAAACTAAATGTTTATATAAAAAAAATTTATATTACCCCTCTCCGTATAGACTTTTAAATATTTTGCGTTTTAATGCCTCATTTTTGGCCTTCATTTTATATAGTCTTTGATCCTTTTTTTCAACATAATCCGGCCGTATTTGGATAGTCTTTTTCAAACTGGCCCATTGATTTAGCTCTTTGTTCTTCGCTAATAGAATCTGAAAGAAAGTGCAATTTCGTTATTTAATATTTGTTATTTTAACCTCAAAAACGGATCATTAAGTGGTTTTTCCACTGATGTTTCGCTAATGCTGGTATTGATGTCCTTAACAATTATATTAGTACTGCGACTTCCCCAATAAATTCGCCCGTTTGAGATATTACCAATACTCCACATTAGGATTTTACCTCTTCTATGGTGAGTCCGAAATCGTTTGGCGTTGTTTCCACATATTTAAAGCGACATGGTATGTCACCAATCATATCTTCACAGTCCAATTTGTAGTATTCATCAACATATTCTTCATAAGTTTTTTCATCTTCTGGGTTAAATGCGGGTTTTTCCGTTTTGATCATTTCCATAAATTTACTCTTACGTCCTTTGCGGCCTTTTCTCTTTTTGGTATTCTCAATAAGTTCTTTCTGAAGTTGCTCCTTTGCTGTTTCAGGGTCATAATCACAATCCATATTAAAGTCATCATCTTCACAATGTTGATCATCGTAATATCCTACTTCATCATCCTTATTTGGATCATAGTTATCCCAATCTTCCATTTTCAATTCTTCAATATCTGAAGGACATTCAGGCTTCTCCTCACCTTCATCCACTTCATAATATTCTTCATTGAATAATTCTCGCATACGCTTATCGTGCGCTTCTGGATCAAAATCCTCTTCGAGCTCTTCGTCTTTAAAACCTAACTCGTCATTGCCAGTAACCATTTTAAGTTTACGTATTTTTTCTTCGATTTCTTTTCGCTTCATCTCCTTGATGATATCCAATTCCTTCATTTTTTGTTCCTTTTCAATCTTCTTACGCTCTTTTATCTCTTGTCGTTTTTGCTTTCTTCGATCATCTGTTTGGCGCAGCGATTGTTCGATAGTTCTGGGGTAGCGCTTAATAAAATCAGCATCGGGTTCTTCGAAACGAAAATTATATTTTTGTTCGAATTCTGCTTGCTTTTCGAGCTCTTCTTCGTCTTCTGATAATGGCTGATTATCGCCGACGATTTCATCGTATGTTGGTATTTCAGAGGTTTTAGTGTCCGCATAGCTGAAAAGCAAATTTTTTTTTATTACATATGAGACCGGTAGCATTTACTAAGTTACCCTTTATTAAGAATGAAGTCACGCAAAAATCGTTCACTTTGCGGTAATTTCGTACTACTCCAGTAAGTTTTCAGTGGCTCCAGTTGCTCTTTAATTGGATCCTCTATGTCGTCCTTTTTACCTGCCAACCATTTTAAATAATCTGCTTCCTCCTTATCTTGCTCTTCTTTGGATTTTTTACGTTTTTTAAAAATGCCTCCAAAAGTATCTTTTGCCTTATCATCTTCGTCAGAGTTAGTCGAATTCATTGCTTTCTTTAATTCTTCTTTAAGCCTGCGCTCTTCTTCCACAACCGTTGGAGATGCTGGCCGACTTGCAACATCATCAGAATCGGCTTCGGAATCTGTAAAGTATAAATTTATTTATATTTGCACAGGAAGTATCTCTTGAATAAATGTTTTTCACATACCATCTTCAAACTTTCCACCCTTTTCTAATATAATTTGTCTCTCATAATCCTTTATTGTTACAGGTTTACTACTTTTTTCCTTTTTTGAATTTCCTTTGCTTTCATCCCCGCTATGGTCATCATTTAGCGCCTCAAAAAATATTGTTTCTTTATCATATATAACAGGATTTTTGCTTTTCAGCGATGCCAATGTTTTTAGGAATTCTTGATCAAATTTTGTATCGAGTTGATCATCCTCCTCAGATGAGGTGTCACTTTCACTAGATGAATGAGAATCAGCGACGCCATAACCACGATCTTTGACTGCAAATATATAAATATATATACATAAACAAGAATGAATTGTGATAAATCCTGCCATTATGCCTACACTTTTTGAGTAGTTCTTTTTGGCGAAAATTGTTATAGGACTTTGCATATTCTTTGTTGGTGCCCAATTGTATATCCTCCGCTTCGCTTTCATCAGACGCATCAAATAGATTTCTACTCATATTTGTTAAAAATCACAAAATAGTTGTGAACGCAATTAAAGCATTTGTTTATAAACCACACGATAGATTAGATTGATACGAATCTTTTGTTTACGCACTCATATTTTCGCTCTCACGAAGGATTTATCTTCTAGTTGTTGCTGGCAACAATCACACATAAATCCCTCGCGCCAGCTGAAGCGGGTGCCAGAATAAAAAATGTGCCAGCCAAAACGAAAAACGGGCCAACAATTTCGGTAAACTTTAGTTTGACCTACAACTGTAGAATAGCGTTCAAAAATTATGAGAAAAAAGATAAAAACACTTTTTTAGTGTAAATATTATTAGTTCGAAGGCGGAGGGTAAATATTATTTCGCATTTAAAAGTTATCACCAAAAACAGGTTTTGTAAATATGAACTACCAATGCAACCAGTCCATTTTGATCACAGAACCTGGAACGTCAACATGTAGGATAAACCATATCTATTAAATGATGTTAACTATTATATCATGGGTCCGATTTACTGAAATTTCAAAAGAATATATGGTTTTCACTGCGAGTTAAATGCGATACAATATTTGACTAATTAATTTAATCGAAATGCAAATTTTACTTAAATTTGTTTATATTTAACTCTAGCTAGTCGTATTATTGTAAAATAAGTTTAAAGAAATAAATATTTTACGACTATCATTTTATTAAATGATTGAAACTATAATCGCCGAAATCTATGTCAAAAATCCCCATTTTCAGATCTATTCATTTTTCTTTGGAGTGGAATCATTGATAAATGTTATAAAAAATGTGCATTTTGACAGCCTCTCTCGAAACAAAGATTTGCAAATCTATTCATCTATTCCACACGTGCTACTTGTAGCTGTCAAACGAAAGATTGCACTGCATTACCTATGTTATATAAGATACATTTGAATGCTGCACACAGAAGTTCTGGCATGCTTAACCAACGAAACGATATCATTTCGTTACGATAATCAACGTTAATAAACGAAACGAACTCATTTCGTTTCGTTTATTAACGTTAAGATCGTCAAATTAACGAAATGATTTCGTTTCGTTTTCTGCCATATCAAAACGAAATCAAATCGTTTATGTTGATTATTAATTTCAAACTATGCTGGCAAAGCTGATTGATGGCGGAGTCATTAAAGGTGAAAGCATTAGCCAAGCTGATTGCAACTTTTCTCTTGAATTTTGACAGTACGAACATTTCTCAGAGTATTTTTGACATTACCACCAACGAATTACACAAACAAATTACATAGAGTTTGTGTGTGTATGTGCGCTCGTTGTTGCCACCTTACGGCTTCACCATGGCTGTAGCATTGCCAGCACAATTCAAACATAAAGTATCACGTTTTTGTTAACCTTTTTAACGTTAACGAAAGCTTTTCGTTTCGGTTAAAAACGAGATACAATTTATTTTGATAATTTCTTTATCGATAATATTTCGAAGTGTTTCAACGGAAACGGTGGAAATTTTTTGAAAACGATTAGCTTAACGTTAAGGTGCATCCCTGCACAGAACTCTGACATTTTGAATTTTTCCAGAGAATGTATTCGACATACTGCATTAAAAGAGTTAATAAATATCAATTCAAATAATGAAAAGAATAATTAAAGTTTTATAAACATTACAAATGACAACGACGCTAACAAATGAAAAAATCCCAAAGTAGACGTGCAAAACTTCTGCGCATTACAGTTTAAGAGCCAATGTACATATGAGTCCCTGCGAGCAGAGCAGAGCACGATCAGTTCAGTCTCAATTTTGTTTCCCAAATGTCATTAAAGATATTGTGACGAATATGAGTGACACTAAGTGATACTCACATCCCTAGTCTGATGCTAAGTAAATGAAGTCACAACAACAATAAAGCAGACAGTCACTTGTATCTCCATAAACGAATAAAACATTAAGCTGGAGACATTGGTGCTTTATCGGTAACCGTATCGGTAACCTTATAACAGCTGATTCGACCAATCTTATGAGAATAAATGCAATCGATTATTGGTGCCGCTAAGGTCGTAACCGTATCGTAGCCAACCAATTGGGTTTTGGTTTACCGTCGTAACGATAAACAGCTGATTACGTTAGGGATACGGATACAGCGATACGACATACGGCACCAATGACTCCAGCTTTAGGGGGACTCATGTAACCGTATAAATTAGTGTTGGGAACTATCGAATGAAAACTATCGAGTTATTCGATAGTTCACTAATTTTCATTCATTCGATAGTCATTTGAAATTCGTTCATTACTATTTTTTTCGAATTACTAGTTTTAGATATGAATGATTCGTTCACTACTATTTTTTCGAGTTACTAGTTTTAGGTATGAATGATTCGTTCATTACTATTTTTTGAATTACTAGTTTTAGGTATGAATGATTCGTTCACTACTATTTTTTCGAGTTACTAGTTTTATGTATGAATGATTCGTTCAATACTATTTTATCGAACTACTAGTTTTTGGTGTGAATGATTCGCTCATTACTATTTCTTCGAATCGTTCGTTCTATTTAAATTTTTGCTGTGCATATATCAGTGTTAAAAAGATATTAAAATAAATTTAGCATACGTCAACCTAATCGACAAACGTTTTAAGCGTGGTAATTATTAAATATTTTTAACTAAGGAAGTGATTTTAACTATTTAATTTGTGTAGATATTTATAATGTGGCCTGGATTGAAGAGATCTTCCGCTTGGGAGTTTTTTACCAAAAATGGCAATGCAAAAGAATTTTTAAATTTTCTGGCAACACATCAAATTTAAATGACCATCTACGCCGTAAACGATAAAAATTTTATGGATTCTAATTTCATTGCACTGGCCGAAAATACTTTATGAAGATTTATTTATCCCAAGGTGCGGAGAACGCTCAAAATACGATTTCTCAAACAACTTATCGCTCAATTAAAATTGAGTGCTTGAAATTTCTCGCGAGTGAGAAATCGAATTTGCCTACGAATGAATAAACAATCTCTCACAAGATACAACAATTTTCACAAACTAACATGCCAACCTAATATAAACGCACGCAAGTCATTTTCTGTCAAAAATGCCTGATGCACATACAACTTGTATGAGAGCAACCCAAATTGAATTTGCTGCTTTAAAACCTAACTCGATTTCCAATTTTTGTTCTGCATGACATTTAGGTTTGACATTGGCACACATGCTTTACATTGTCGCAACGCATGCTTATTTGGGTTCGGGCAAAAAACGCCGGTTGTTTGCGTGCGCTAAAGAAACGCGGTGCGGTTTTATTAGGTTGGCAGGTAATAAGGGCGACAAAACTTCTTTTCAAGCGTGGTGATTCGATTTTTCGGTATCGATCGTTATTTGCGAGCGTCCACTGCAAAACTCAAATATTTTCTCGTTTTAAAAAGATCGATCGCGATCGTTCGTTTGAAAATCAATATGATGTTGTAAAATAAATAATCTTTTAAATAATGGTGATGCAATATATTTGAGTTTTCCCTTGATAAGTTGAATAAAAAGAATATCAATTGTTTTTGTTTTTATCGGCCTATTGATAAATCATTCAAGGTTCGAATCGAGCTCAAGGCCAGAAAAATTATTGATATTGAGGATATGAGAACTATACACACACGAATATAGTTGGTAAGTTCTGGAAATGGAAAAGCCTAGAAGTATGCAGCGTAAACTATAAAAGCGGGGCGGCGAGTAAGAAGTAATTCAGTTTGAGTTGAGCAATCAATGAGTTATTGATTAAGCACGCGATCTGGCGGCCAATAGTAGAGTTTAATTTGAGTTATCAATCAGTTTGGTTATTAAGCCAGCGAGTAGCAAAGTATAAGTGTTATTGTGAAGTACTTTAATAAAGGCCATTTTTCCATTATTCAATATTGGAGTTATTTATTCAACAGTTTAGCGATACGAACTTAGCAGAGGATTGCAAATAAGAGGATTTGCAAGCAAATTCGTTACAATTGGTGTCAGAAGAGGAATTGTTGGATAAATTCTAGAGGACAACAAGGACATGGCAAAGTTCAGTGAATTGAAGATCCAGCAACTGAAGAAGGAGTTGGAGAACTTCAGGCACGGCTACGAGAGGCAATGGAAGCAGAAGGAATTGATGTGGAAGAGTATGTTTTTCATCTTGATGGCGAGGAGACAACGAAAATTGAAGAGAAAAACGAAACATCGCAGACGGTTAGCAGCACAGACTTGAACATGATATTGGCTGCAATATCTGCACAAACATCGACAGTAGCATCAATGTCGCCGCAACTGGCATCTCAACTGGAAGCACAAGAGGCACGTATAACAGAAATGTCATCACAAATATCCACCAATATGTCATCACAACTGGAAGAACAGAAAACGTATATGTCATCACAGATGGAATCCCAAGAGACACGTATTACAGCGAAGATTGAATCACAGGAGACACGTATCTCAGAAATGTCGTCGCAAATGTCATCTCAACTGGAAGAACAGAAGACATATATGGCATCGCAACTGGAAGAACAGAACACATATATGATATCTCAGTTGGCTCAGCAGTTGAAAGCGCAAGAGGATCGCATATCATCGCAGTTGGAGGGTTTTAGTGCACGACAAGATAAAATGGAAGCTGAGATGGATGCTTTGAAAGATCGGATTCAGCAGTTACAATTAAATCGTCCAACAGTTTCAGCGAGTAATCCAAAGGTAAAAACACCATCCTTTGACGGTTCTGTTCCTTTCCAGGTCTTTAAGCTACAGTTTGAGAAGACCGCAGCAGTGAACAACTGGAATGTGGAAGATAAAGTTGCCGCACTCTTCGTAGCATTGAAAGGACCAGCTGCCGAAATCTTACAGACTATTCCAGAGTACGAACGGAACAGTTATGACGCATTGATGGCTGCTGTAGAACGGCGATACGGAAGCGAACACAGGAAACAGATATTTCAAATAGAATTGCAAAACCGCTACCAAAAAGCTAACGAGACTTTGCAGGAGTTTGCTTTGGACATTGAAAGATTGGCTCATCTTGCAAATGTGGATGCACCCGTGGAATACACGGAAAGAGTGAAGATTCAGAGCTTTATAAATGGCATACGGGACGTCGAAACGAAGCGAGCCACATACGCGAACCCAAAGCAAACAATTTCTGAAACGGTATCCCATGCATTGACTCAGGAAACGGCGTCATTATTGAGTAAAGCAGCATACAAAGCTCATCGTGTGGAAGTAGAAAGGTCAGAGTGGGTAGACGCAATATTGGAGGTGCTGAAAGGATCGCAAAAGCGGAGTGAAAAAGTTATCAAATGCTTCAAATGCTGGAAGTCCGGTCACATTGTACGTCATTGCGATCTTGGTCCTAATAGTTCCAACAATGTGGATGACCGTAAACGCCTCACCGGCGGAAAGGTGTTCCAGCCCAATTTCGGTGCAGTTGGGAAGGCCCGTACAAAGTTGTGAAGAAGATCAGTGATACCATCTACCGTATACAAACCACTGGGAAACCACGGATTAGAAGGGTGGTACATTTGGAGATGCTAGCGGCGTTTAGATTGGGAGATATGTCTGATCGGGACGATCAGACTTAGGTGGAGGGCAGTGTTACGAATATTAGCAAAACTAAGGAGTGCTGCCATTTCCAGGCGATGCTAAGCAGTGACGTGAATTCACATCAATAATTCAATCATTATGTATCTACATAAACGAATCAATAATTGCGTCTACACATATGTACACATTCCGACGAGCACCATTTACATACAAGGCAGCGAGAGATGAGATGTCACACACAGATGAATTTACTTATACGATTATGTGTGTGCGGGAGACTGTAAACTACAAACTCACATATGTACATCTGAGAAGCGCTAAAAAGTGAACAATTGTAAACAAGTAGAAACTATATGAGAACTATACACACACGAATATAGTTGGTAAGTTCTGGAAATGGAAAAGCCTAGAAGTATGCAGCGTAAACTATAAAAGCGGGGCAGGCGAGTAAGAAGTAATTCAGTTTGAGTTGAGCAATCAATGAGTTATTGATTAAGCACGCGATCTGGCGGCCAATAGTAGAGTTTAATTTGAGTTATCAATCAGTTTGGTTATTAAGCCAGCGAGTAGCAAAGTATAAGTGTTATTGTGAAGTACTTTAATAAAGGTCATTTTTCCATTATTCAATATTGGAGTTATTTATTCAACAGTTTAGCGATACGAACTTAGCAGAGCATTGCAAATAAGAGGATTTGCAAGCAAATTCGTTACAATATAATACTAATAAGATTAAAAGCAATCTACCACGTATATATAACTTTTTTTCGACTGATTAAACTCAACTTTTTGCATTCGCATCGTAGGAAGAACAATCGCGATTGCTCAAAAATTCGATCTCTCACGATAAATGCCAAGTTCAACGAACGTTCGTTAAAATATTTTTCGTAGTTGAGAGATCGCAGGCAATAATTTTGTGTATACACATCGAAAACGAACGAGCGTACAAAGCGATCGATCGCGGCGGAAAGGCTGCTGTGAAAAGTTGTTTATCTAGTCTCTCAAAAACGAAAAAGGTATACATATATTGTTTTGCAATCGTTCGTCCTTATAAGTATTTATCGCGAGAAATCGCGAACGTAAAATGAGGTAGTACGAGAAAATCATGTTTTTGAGCAATCGCGATCGAATTTTTGCGCACCCTGATTTATTCTTTCCGCAAGGATTGTTTACGTTTTCGCTTCACCTTCCTCTACTCCGGCAGCTTGCTTTGACATATACATAACTAGACCCAACGAACAGACACAAATTATACCTTTATATTAAATCAATAGCCGCGGTATTAGTTGTGGAGTTGGAAAGCAACGCATACGAGAATGGCCAGGCTAGAATGGAAAGGCAAATATTGCGAGATTTGTGTAATCTATTTGAGATGAGTGAGGAATTGTAAGAAATTGAACTTAAAATTGTAAAGTTTAATGACTTATTTTCTTATTTAGGTTTTAAAAAATACTTTCGGTTTAATAAGAATGCTTTCAAGTATATGTTAGATACTTTTGCGGGGCAAATACGTCCAAGGACTTCGACATCGACTTGTTGTTTTTGATCTGGAAACATATAAAAAACAATCATCATCGAGCCTTTTACGTTTCTTAACAAGTTTTACTTACATTTTTGTTAAAATTCTGGTATAAATTAATAAAAAAATAAAAAGAACATATTTTTCCAGCAACAAATTTGCAACTTAGAAAAACGGAACTACGATCGAAATGCAGAATAAAAAAAATCGAACGATTCGAAGTTGAATCGAAAGAGATTGGAACTCAGAATACCAAAATTGCCAAATCGAAAAAATTCCAATCCAAGTCGAAATGCAGAATAGCGCTGACTATTAAATTGCTGCGCATAAAATTAGTACTACTAAATTTCAATACGCATTATACTCAGATGGAACTGAAATATGTGTCTATGTTTCACCTCAACACTAATTCTATGTATCAACCCTAAAAATGGTGTGTATCCACTATTCATCGCAACCGATTCAGCTATATGTTATACACAATGGCCACCAGAGGTTTGTGTCGCCGATTGCTAGATGGGTCTCCTAAGCATTATATAAGCGAGGATAACCCTTTTTTTTATGCGCAAACGTAAACGTAAACGCTTGTAAAAAAACACGGCTAATGTAATCGATGGATTAACAACAAAACCCCGTCATATGAATTCCCCTACAAGAGTACTGACTATCATATGACTATCATCTGATTGTCAGCAATGTCAACCTAACGATCACATTCTGATATCGGTTATCGAAGCATAAAGACGCGCCTTTTTGGAAATTAAAATTAATAAAGAAAAATCTTTTTAATAAAATTAAATTGCAATCGGGTGTGGAAACTGAGCAAAAACAGAAAGGAAAGCGAATATTTAAAATGGATAGTGATACGGGAGAAGAACCTCCCAAAAAAGAAAGAAAAAAGAAAAAGAGGGGCAACAGAGACAAATTGGAGTCGGAGACTAAAAAAAAACCATCTGAAGATAAATCGAACGAAATTATGGATGATTCAATGGAATCCGAGCAAGAAAATGGTAAGGTAAAGGAGAAACCAGTAGACATACAAGAAAATACACTAGAATACGGAGAATACCATAAGGGTCCATTTATAGTTTATATTGACAAAAACGAAAAAAAACCTATAAACAATGTGACTTTAGCCATGCTTTGCACGAAGCTAGGTATAACCAACATAGATGTGAGCAAAGTTGGATTTTGACGTTGTAAAATAGTCGCAAAAAGTGCAAAAGCAGCAAACGACATCAAAAGCCACCCCGGATTTAAAGAAAATGGCTACGAGGCAAAAATACTAGAGCACCTAACCTCAAAAGCAGGTATCATCTATGATATTCCTGTAGACATAACAGATGAAGAACTGAATGAATTCATAAAATCAGACACTCCAATAATAAAAATCCAAAGACTGTTAAAGGGACCAAAGGAAGATAAAAAACCCACGGAAAGGGTTAAAATTATATTCAAAGGCAATGTGCTACCAAAATACATCGTTTTCGCATCAACTAGAGTTACAGTAAAACATTATATAATGGTACCACAGTGCTACAAATGTTATAGATATGGACATTTTGCTATGCACTGCAAACAACAACAACAAACGTGTTATAAATGCGCAGAATATCACGAAAACAAAAACAGTGCAGACTGTACAAACACTAAATGTGCAAACTGTGGCCAGGAACATGTTGCAATAGCTAAAACCTGCCCAGCCAGAGAAAAAGAGTATGCAATCAAAAAAGCAATGATTGCTGAAAACCTGACTAGAGAGATTGCTAACATATACAGTACAATTAAAGAAGCAGTTAAAAAACACACAATAGTAATACCAGCCAACAACAAATATGTTCCAAAACATTGGTGGGATGAAGAGTGTACGAAATTAATAAGGCTACGAAATGTAGCAAGAGCGAAATTTTTACAAGAAAATAGTATCGAAAACGGAAATGCCTTGGCTGAAGCAATAAAGACAGTCAGAAAACACATAAAAGAAATTAAAAAGAATAAGTTTATAGAAACTTTAAACGAACTTTCAAATCCCACAAGTATTAGTCAGTTCTGGAAAACTTCCAAAAACATTGCGAAATACAAACTCATGGACAGACCAACAAAAATACGATTTTCTTGAAACCATTGCTGGAGATAACCCTCCAAATAATAATTTGCTAAATATACAATGTTTTAAAAACAATACAATGCCCGAACCATCAAAAGAAAGATTTAACAACTTCATTAGTAGCAGGAACCCAAATTCGGCCAAAGGACATGATGGGATCAGCTACAAAATTATCCAAAACTTAAGGGAAGAAAGTAAAAAAACATTATTTGACTCAATAAATGAAGTATGGAAATCAGAACGAATTCCAAAAGACTGGAGAACTGTCAAAATTGTACCAATACGAAAACCGGGTATGGACCCGGCAGTACTTACGAATTACAGACCAATAAACCTCTTACCAATATTTTTAAAAATTATGGAAAACCAAATTAAAGAAATAATAGAACAACTCATAACAAACCAACTACCGGAACAATCATATGCATTCAGAAAGAAAAGGTCAACTTCCAATTGTATAAATCATGTGCTACTAGCAGTTGAAGAAGCTAAAATGAAAGGGCATCAAGTAATGGCAGCTTGTGTAGATATAAGCAAAGCATTTGAATCAGTAGATATAAGCATACTAGCAAACATACTTAATGAGTACAGAATACCAAAGAAAATAATTACCTGGATATGGTCATTCCTAAATAACAGGGTCCTGAAATTAGAAAACATATATACAACTACAAGGCAAGGGTTATGTCAGGGAAGTGGTCTAAGCCCACTTCTCTTCAACATTTACACAATTAGTCTACATACACTAAACAACGAAAACTGCAACATCTTTCAGTACGCGGATGATTTTTTCATAATATATCATCACTACAACTTACAGCAAAAGATATATTACAAAATACAGTAAATCAATTCAATGAAAAATGCAGGGCTATTAAACTCAAAATAAATCCAAACAAATCCAGCGTTACACATTTCAGTCGACGTCAAGAAGCGATAAACTGTCAAATTGAAAACAACACAGTGCAGCAAGTGGCAACAGTAAAATATCTCGGACGTATGATCACAACAAACAATTCCATAGCTGAACACGTTCAAAAAATAACAACTCATATAAACAAAACAGGTAACTTTACAAACATTATTAACGGGATTAAATATGGAGCCCACCCGGCTACTGGTTTACAGCTGTATAAAGCTATAATCAGACCTAAAATTGAATATGCAGCATCATCATTCTCAAATATCAACAACACAGCACTATCCAAACTAAAATTATGTATGAATGTACAACTTAGAAGATGCTTGGGCCTCATCCGATCAACTCCTACAAATATACTATACCACATGTCGGCGGAACTACCACCACATCTAAGGTTTCAGTTCGCAACAGCTAAAGAAATTGCAAAATGTTTTGCATATGAACTACCAGCTAAAAGATTTTGGAAAAAAATAACTTTATGAACACAAGCTACTACAAAGTATACCAGGAATATAAAGATATATTTAACAGCATAGAAGTAATAAAGACAGCATCAGATCTAACAAAATAAGTTTCACACTAAACTTCTTCCCAAGAGGGAAACAAAAATCTTCAACATCAACGGATATTATCTTTCAGATATTCAATCAGAAGTTAGAAAGACTTCATAATGAAGGATTTACAATAATTTTCACGGATGGTTCAGTGAAAGATAACATCACCGGAGCTGCTTTCCATTTGGAATCAACAGACATAACACACAGCTTTTATGTAAACCAAGAATTATCATCAATGACAGCAGAACTGATCGCTATAGATCAAGCACTAAACTATATAATAGAAAACAACTACACAAAAATTGCAATAATAACAGACAGTTTGAGCGGGCTAACGGCCATTAAAAATAACAATGCTTCAAATTTCATTATCTAATATATCTAATATCTAATCTAATATATATTATAAATATATTATAAATGGCAAAGTTTGGATGTGAAGATGTTTGGATGTTTGGATGTTTGTCCAGACGTTTGTCTTTGTGACTCAATCACGCAAGAACGGCTGGACCGATTTGGATGAAATTTTGCACACATATAGCCAATAGTCTAGAAGGATCTACTAGCTATATATTTTTCAAAAGGGGCGTGGTCCCCGCCCCCTAGGAACAGTTATAATTTAATTATTATATTTTTTCGTCTTTGCGACTGAATCACGCCAGAATGGCTACACGGATTTTGATGAAATTTGGGACACAGACAGTAGTCTACTAGCGAAATTTTTTTCGAGCATGGAAAGAGGGGTGGGGGTCCCACGACCCCTTCGAGAAATTATTTTTCATAATTTTTACACATTATAACTTTACGTATACTGGCCTTCACCAATATCACAGACTCAAGGGGTCAAATAAGTCGAGGGCTTACAAAGTAAGCAGTGACACCCTCCGCCCGCCCCCCCCCCCTTTATCTCCCCCTCTGGTGTAAAATCCATAAATTGTTATAACTCAATCTAAATTTTCTCCTAAATCAATAATTTTTGGTATCTGGTACATACAGAACGAGATATAGACAATTTTGGAGGAACGATCAGTAGTACTCTCCTCTACTCCACCCATCCGCCCTCCATCAATTGTTTTTATTAGCACGCTTTTATTAGCTTTACCTGTATGTTTCTATCTAACTTTTTATTCGCTCCAATGCGCCTGCTGCCTTATTAACATGGTTTTATAATTAGCTTCACCTTATTTGTAATCCCGTAAGGGTCATATCGAGACCCTTCCGGGATCATTTCTGGATGGTTTTCGGGATCGGTCCGGGATTACGCCGGGGTAATTTCGGGATCATTTGGGACCCTTCCGGGATCATTTCTGTATAGTTTACGGGATCCGTCCGGGATCCCGTCGGGGTTATTTTGGAACATTTTCGGGACTATTCCGGAATCATTTCGGGACTATTTCGCGATCATTTGGGGACCCTTCCGGCATCATTTCTGGATGGTTTTCGGGATCCGTGCGGGATCTCGTCGGGGTCATATGGGGACTTTTTCGGAATCATTTGGGGGCTCTTCCGGCACCATTTCTGGATGGTTTTCGGGATCCGTCCGGGATATCGTTGGGGTCATTTGGGGACTTTTTCGGGATCATTTGGGGGCTCTTCCGGCATCATTTCTGGATGGTTTTCGGGATCCGTCCGGGATCTCGTCGGGGTCATTTGGGGACTTTTTCGGGATCATTTTGGGGCTCATCCGGCATCATTTCTGGATGGTTTTCGGATCCGTCCGGGATCCCGTCGGGGTCATTTCGGGACTTTTTCGCGACTAATACGGGATCATTTGGGAACCCTTTCGGCATCATTTCTGGATGGTTTTCGGGATCCGTTCGGGATCCCGTCGGGGTCATTTCGGGACTTTTTCGCGACTAATACGGGATCATTTGGGAACCCTTTTGGCATCATTTCTGGATGGTTTTCGGGATCCGTCCGGGATTCCATTAGGGTAATTTCGGGACTATTAGGGGATCATTTGGGAACCTTTCCGGCATCATTTCTGGATAATTTTCGGGATCCGTCCGGGATGCCGACGAGGTCATTTCGGGACTATTTCGGGATCATTTGGGATACCTACGGGCATCATTTCTGGATGGTTTTTGGGATTCGTCCGGGATCCCGTCGTGGTCCTTTCGGGACTTTTTTTCGACTAATACGGGATCATTTGCGGACCCTTTCGGCATCATTTCTGGATAGTTGTCGGGATCCCGTCACAGTCATTTCGGGACTATTAGGGGATCATTTGAGGACCTTTCCGGCATCATTTCTGTATTGCTTTCGGAATCCTTTCGGGATCCCGTCAGGGTCATTTTGGGACTATTTCGGGGCTAATACGGGATCATTTGGGGATCCCCTAGGGGTCGTTTCGTGACTTTTTCTGTTTTATTTCGGGATCATTTGGGGACCCTTCCGGCATAATTTCTTGATGGTTTGCCGGATCCATCAGGGTCATTTCGGGACCATTTTGGGATCATTTGGGGACCCTTCCGAGATCATTTCTGGATCCGTCCGGGATGCCGTAGGAGCCATTTCGGGATTTTTTGTTACTTTTCCGGGATAGTTTTTGGACCCTTCCGGGATCATTTCTGGATCTGTGCGGGATCCCATCTGGGTCATTTCCGGACTATTTCGGGATCATTTTGGGATCCTTCCGGAATCATTTCTGTATGGTTTTCGCGATCCGTCGTTGATTCCCTCGGAGCCATTTCGGAACCTTTTCTGGAGTATGTCGGGGTCATTTGGGGACTTTTTCGGGATCATTTGGGGCTCTTCCGGCATCATTTCTGGATGGTTTTCGGGATCCGTGCGGGATCTCGTCGGGGTCATTTGGGGACTTTTTCGGGATCATTTGGGGGCTCTTCCGGCATCATTTCTGGATGGTTTTCGGGATCCGACCGGTATATCGTCGGGGTCATTTGGGGACTTTTTCGGGATCATTTGGTGGCTCTTCCGACATCATTTCTGGATGGTTTTCGGGATCCGTCCGGGATCCCATCAGGGTAATTTCGGGACTATTAGAGGATCATTTGTGGAACCTTCCGGCATCATTTCTGGATAATTTTCAGGATCCGTCCGGGATGCCGACGAGGTCATTTCGGGATTATTTCGGGATCATTTGGGATACCTACCGGCATCATTTCTGGATGGTTTTTGGAATTCGTCCGGGATCCCGTCGGGGTCATTTCGGGACTTTTTCTCGACTAATACGGGATCATTTGCGGACCCTTTCGGCATAATTTCTGGATAGTTGTCGGGATCCGTTCGGGATCCCGTCACGGTCATTTCGGAACTATTAGGGGATCATTTGAGGACCTTTCCGGCATCATTTCTGGATAGTTTTTGGAATCCTTTCGGGATCCCGTCAGGGTCATTTCTGTTTTTTTTCGGGATCATTTAAGGATGGCTTTCAGGATTCGTCCGGGAGCCCGTCAGGGTAATTTCTGGACTTTTCCCAGACTATTTCGAGATAATTTTGGGACCCTCCCAAGATCATTTCTGGATGGATTTCGGGATCTGTCCGGGATGCCGTCAGGGTCATTTTGGGACTATTAGGTGATCATTTGAGGACCTTTTCGGCATCACTTCTGGATGGTTTTCGGTATCCGCTCAGGATCCCGTCGGAATTATTGCGTGACTTTTTCGGGATCATTTGGTGTCCCTTCCGGCATCATTTCTGGATGGTTTTTGGGATTCGTCCGGCATCCCGTCGGGTTCATTTCGGGACTTTTTCTCGACTAATACGGGATCATTTGCGGGCCCTTTCGGCATCATTTCTAGATAGTTGTCGGGATCCGTTCGGGATCCCGTCAGGGTGTTTTCGGAACTATTAGGTAATCATTTGAGGACATTTCCGGCATCATTTCTGGATAGTTTTCGGGATCCTTTCGGGGTCCAGTCAGGGTCATTTCGGGACTTTTTCGGGATCGTTTAGAGATGGCTTTCAAGATTCGTCCGGGACCCGTCAGGGTAATTTCTGAACTTTTCCGAGACTATTTCGGAATAATTTTGGGACCTTCCCAAGATCATTTCTGGATAGATTTTGGGATCAGTCCGGGATGCCGTCAGGGTCATTTTGGTATTAGGTGATCATTTGAGGACCTTTCCGGCATCACTTCTGGATGATTTTCGGTATCCGTTCGGGATCCCGTCGGAATCAATGCGGGACTTTTACGGAATCATTTGGGATTCCTTCCGGCATCATTTCTGGATGGTTTTCGGGATTTGTCCGGGATCCCGTCGGGGTTATTTCGGGACCTTTTCGGGGCTAATACGGGATCATTTGGGGATCCTCTAGGAGTCGTTTCGTGACTTTTTCTGTATTATTTCGGGATCATTTTGGGACCCTTTCGGCATAATTTCTTAATGGTTTGCCGGATCCATCAGGGTCATTTCGGGACCATTTTGGGATCATTTGGGGACCCTTCCGAGATCATTTCTGGATCCGTCCGGGATGCCGTAGGAGCCATTTCCGGATTTTTTGTTACTTTTCCGGGATAGTTTTTGCACCCTTCTGGATATGTGCGGGATCCCATCTGGGTCATTTCCGGACTATTTCGGGATCATTTTGGGATCCTTCCGGAATCATTTCTGTATGGTTTTCGCGATCCGTCGTTGATTCCCTCGGAGCCATTTCGGAACCTTTTCTGGAGTATGTCGGGGTAATTTGGGGACTTTTTCGGGATCATTTGGGGCTCTTCCG
Source organism: Eurosta solidaginis (assembly GCF_040869045.1). NCBI lineage: Eukaryota > Metazoa > Arthropoda > Insecta > Diptera > Tephritidae > Eurosta > Eurosta solidaginis. Next base: position 199,370,070 of record NC_090323.1, on the reverse strand, counting down.
GCATCATTTCTGGATGGTTTTCGGGATCCGTGCGGGATCTCGTCGGGGTCATTTGGAGACTTTTTCGGGATCATTTGGGGGCTCTTCCGGCATCATTTCTGGATGGTTTTCGGGATCCGTCCGGGATATCGTCGGGGTCATTTGGGGACTTTTTCGGGATCATTTGGGGGCTCTTCCGGCATCATTTCTGTATAGTTTTCGCGATCCATCGTGGATCCCCTCAGAGCCATTTCGGAACTTTTTCTGGAGTTAGTCGGGATAATTTAGGGACCCTTCCTGGATATTTTCTGGATGGTTTTTGAGATCCGCCCGGGAGCCCGTCAGGGTCATTTAGGAACCTTTTCGGGACCATTTTGGAACACCTTCAGGGATCATTTCTGTGTGGTTCTCTGGATACGTCTAGAATCGTGTCGCTCTCATTTCGGGTTTTTTTGGGACTATTCGGGGAACTTTTGGAGACCCTTTCGGGGCATTTATGGATGGTTTTCGGGATCCGTCCGCGATACCGTTGGGGTCATATCGTAGCTTTTTCTGGATAATTTCGGGATCATTTGGGATCCTATCAGGTTATCAGCTCATTTAGTTCTTTTTTTTACTCAATTACAAAAATAAAATGCATTAGACAGAAAACAAAATTTTAAACAGATAATAAGCAGGCTAACGCTGACTGAATCACGCCATAACGGCTACACGGATTTTGATGAAATTTGGGACACAGACAATAGTCTGCTAGCGAAATTTTTTTCGAACATAGAAAGAGGGGTGGGGTTCCCATGACCCCTTCGAACAATTACTTTTTAATTATTTTTACACATTATAACTTTACGTATACGGGCCTTCACTAATATTACAGACTCAATGGGTCAAATAAGTCGACGGCTTACAAAATGACCAGTGACACCCTCCGCACCCCTCTCCCCGTCCTCTCCCCCTATGGTGTAAAATCTATAAATTGTTAAAACTCAATATAAATTTTCTCCTAAATCAATAGTTTTTGGTATCTGGCACATACAGATCGTGATCTAAACAATTTTGGAAAAATGAGCAGCGGTACTTCTCCTCCCGCCATCCGCCCTCCATCAATTGTTTTTATTAGCACGCTTTTATTAGCTTTACCTGTATGTTTCTTTGTAACTCTTCATTCGCTCCAACGCGCCTGCTGCCTTATTAAAATGGTTCTACAATAAGCTTCACCTTATTTGTAATCCCGTTAGGGTCATATCGAGACCCTTCCGGGATCATTTCTGGATGGTTTTGGGTATTCGTCCGGGATCCCTTTGGGGTCATTTCCGGACTTTTTCGCGACTAATTCGGGGTCATTTGGGGACCCTTTCGGCATCATTTCTGGATGGTTTTCGGGATCCGTCCGGTATTCCGTCGGCGTCATTTCGGGACTATTAGGGGATAATTTGGGGACCTTTCCGGCATCATTTCTGGATAGTTTTAGGGATCCGTTCGGGATCCCGACGGGGTTATTTCGGGACCATTTGGGGTACCTACCGGCATCATTTCTGGTTGGTTTTCGGGATCCATCCGGGATCCCGTCGGGGTGATTTCGGGACTGTTTCGGGACAATTTGGGGTACCTACCGGCATCATTTCTGGATGGTTTTCGGGATCCGTACGGGATCCCGTCGGGGTCATTTAAGGTCTTTTTCGGGATCCGCCCGTGATCCCGGAGAGGTCATTTCGGAACTATTTCGGGATCATTTGGGGTACCTAGATGGATGGTTTTCGGGATTCGTCCGGGATCCCGTCTGGGTCATTTCAGGACTTTTTCGGGATCATTTGGGGTATCTTCCGGCAACATTTCTATATGGTTTTCGGGATCCGTCCAGGATCCCGTCGGGGTAATTTCGGAACTTTTTCGCGACTAATGCGGGATCATTTGGGGACCCTTTCGCCATCATTTCCGGATGGTTTTCGGGATCCGTCCGGGATACCGTCAGGGTAATTTCGGGACTATTTGGGGATAACTTGGAAACCTTTCCGGCATTATTTCTGGATAGTTTCCGGGATCCGTCGGGGATCCCGTCAGGGTCATTTCGGGACTATAAGGGGATCATTTCATCTTTCATCTTTCTTTAGAGGGATCATTTCACCTTCCGGCATCATTTCTGTATACGGGGTCATTTCGGGCCTATTTCGGGATCATTTTGGGGTACCTACCGGCATCAATTCTGGATGATCCGGGATCCGTCCGGGATCACGTCGGGGTAATTTCGGGAATTTTTCGGGATCATTTGGGGTTCCTTCCGGCATCTTTTCTGGATCGTTTTCGGGATCCGTCCGGGATACCGTCGGGACCATTTCACTACTTTTTTGGGATCATTTGGGGTCCATTCCGGCATAATTTCTGGATGGTTTTCGGGATCCGTCCGGAATCCGTCGGTGTCATTTCGGGACTTTTTCTCAACTTATACAGGATCATTTAGGGTCTCTTTCCGCATAACTTCAGGATGGTTTCCTGGATCCGTCCGGGATCCTGTCAGGGTCAATTCGGTACTATTAGGGGATCATTTGAGGACCTTTCCGGTATCATATCTGGGTGGTTTTCGGTATCCGCACGGGATCCCGTCGGGGTCATTTCGGAACTCTTACGGGATCATTTGGGGTCCCTTCCGGGATCTTTTTCGGGAATGTTCCGGGATCATTTGGGGATCCTTCCGGTATAATTTCTGGATTGTTCTCGGGATCCCGTCAGGGTAATTTCGGGACTTTATCAGGCCTATTTCGCGGTCAATTTCGAACCCTTCAGAGAGCAATTCCGGATGGCTTTCTGAATCCACCCGGGATCCCTTCGGTGCCATTTCAAGACTTTTTCGGGATCACTTTGGGACTCTTCCGGGATCATTTCTGGATCCGTCCGGGATCCCGTTGGGGTCCTTTCGGGGCTTTTTCGAGACAATTTCGGGATCATTTTGTGAACCTTCCGGGATCATTTCTGTATAGTTTTCGGGATCCGTCCGGGATCCCGTCGTGTTAATTTTTTTTACTTTTTTGGGAAAATTTCACGGTAATTTCGAAACTGTTCCGGGATCATTTGCGGATCCTTACGGGATAATTTCTGGATTATTTTCGGGGTCCCTTCGGCGTAATTGCGGGATTTTTTAACAACTATTTCGGGGTCAGTTGCCCTCAAAGATCATTTCTGGGTGGTTTTCGGGACTATTTCGGAACATTTTGGGACCCCTCCGGCATAATTTCTGGGTGATTTTCGGGATCTGTCCGGGATCCCGTCGGAGTTATTTCGGGGTAATTTTAGGACCCTTCCCGGATAATTTCTTCATGATTTTCGGGATCTGTCTGAGTTTTTTCGTGACTTTTTCCGGGCTATATCCGGATCATTTGCTAACCCTTCAGAAATCGATTCTGGATGGTTTTCGGAATCCCGCCAGGGTCATTTCGGGTCTATTTCAGAATCATTTTGGGACCTCTCCGGGATAATTTCTGGGTGATTTCGGGATCTTCCGGGATCCCGTCGGAATCTTTTCGGCACTTTTTCCGTACTATTTCGGGATCATTTGCGGAACCTTGAGAGATCAATTCTGGGTGGTTTGGGGACTTTTCCGGGATCATTTGGGGATCCCTCCAGAGTTATTTCTGGATGGTTTTCGGGATCCCGTCAAGGTCATTTCGGGCCTTTTTCGTGACTATTTCGGAATCATTTTGGGACCCCTCCGGGATACTTGCTGCGTGATTTTCGGGTTTTGTCCGGGATCCCGTCGGAGTTTTTTCGGGACTTTTTCTGGACTATTTCCGGATCATTTGCGGACAGTTCAGGAATCAATCCTGGATGGTTTTCGGGATCCGTCGGGACCTTTTCGGGGCTAATACGGGATCATTTGGGGATCCTCTAGGAGTCGTTTCGTGACTTTTTCTGTATTATTTCGGGATCATTTTGGGACCCTTTCGGCATAATTTCTTAATGGTTTGCCGGATCCATCAGGGTCATTTCGGGGCCATTTTGGGATCATTTGGGGACCCTTCCGAGATCATTTCTGGATCCGTCCGGGATGCCGTAGGAGCCATTTCCGGATTTTTTGTTACTTTTCCGGGATAGTTTTTGCACCCTTCTGGATATGTGCGGGATCCCATCTGGGTCATTTCCGGACTATTTCGGGATCATTTTGGGATCCTTCCGGAATCATTTCTGTATGGTTTTCGCGATCCGTCGTTGATTCCCTCGGAGCCATTTCGGAACCTTTTCTGGAGTATGTCGGGGTCATTTGGGGACTTTTTCGGGATCATTTGGGGCTCTTCCGGCATCATTTCTGGATGGTTTTCGGGATCCGTGCGGGATCTCGTCGGGGTCATTTGGAGACTTTTTCGGGATCATTTGGGGGCTCTTCCGGCATCATTTCTGGATGGTTTTCGGGATCCGTCCGGGATATCGTCGGGGTCATTTGGGGACTTTTTCGGGATCATTTGGGGGCTCTTCCGGCATCATTTCTGTATAGTTTTCGCGATCCATCGTGGATCCCCTCGGAGCCATTTCGGAACTTTTTCTGGAGTTAGTCGGGATAATTTAGGGACCCTTCCTGGATATTTTCTGGATGGTTTTTGAGATCCGCCCGGGAGCCCGTCAGGGTCATTTAGGAACCTTTTCGGGACCATTTTGGAACACCTTCAGGGATCATTTCTGTGTGGTTCTCTGGATACGTCTAGAATCGTGTCGCTCTCATTTCGGGTTTTTTGGGACTATTCGGGGAACTTTTGGAGACCCTTTCGGGGCATTTATGGATGGTTTTCGGGATCCGTCCGCGATACCGTTGGGGTCATATCGTAGCTTTTTCTGGATAATTTCGGGATCATTTGGGATCCTATCAGGTTATCAGCTCATTTAGTTCTTTTTTTTACTCAATTACAAAAATAAAATGCATTAGACAGAAAACAAAATTTTAAACAGATAATAAGCAGGCTAACGCTGACTGAATCACGCCATAACGGCTACACGGATTTTGATGAAATTTGGGACACAGACAATAGTCTGCTAGCGAAATTTTTTTCGAACATAGAAAGAGGGGTGGGGTTCCCATGACCCCTTCGAACAATTACTTTTTAATTATTTTTACACATTATAACTTTACGTATACGGGCCTTCACCAATATTACAGACTCAATGGGTCAAATAAGTCGACGGCTTACAAAATGACCAGTGACACCCTCCGCCCCCCTCTCCCCGTCCTCTCCCCCTATGGTGTAAAATCTATAAATTGTTAAAACTCAATATAAATTTTCTCCTAAATCAATAGTTTTTGGTATCTGGCACATACAGATCGTGATCTAAACAATTTTGGAAAAATGAGCAGCGGTACTTCTCCTCCCGCCATCCGCCCTCCATCAATTGTTTTTATTAGCACGCTTTTATTAGCTTTACCTGTATGTTTCTTTGTAACTCTTCATTCGCTCCAACACGCCTGCTGCCTTATTAAAATGGTTCTACAATTAGCTTCACCTTATTTGTAATCCCGTTAGGGTCATATCGAGACCCTTCCGGGATCATTTCTGGATGGTTTTGGGTATTCGTCCGGGATCCCTTTGGGGTCATTTCCGGACTTTTTCGCGACTAATTCGGGGTCATTTGGGGACCCTTTCGGCATCATTTCTGGATGGTTTTCGGGATCCGTCCGGTATTCCGTCGGCGTCATTTCGGGACTATTAGGGGATAATTTGGGGACCTTTCCGGCATCATTTCTGGATAGTTTTAGGGATCCGTTCGGGATCCCGACGGGGTTATTTCGGGACCATTTGGGGTACCTACCGGCATCATTTCTGGTTGGTTTTCGGGATCCATCCGGGATCCCGTCGGGGTGATTTCGGGACTGTTTCGGGACAATTTGGGGTACCTACCGGCATCATTTCTGGATGGTTTTCGGGATCCGTACGGGATCCCGTCGGGGTCATTTAAGGTCTTTTTCGGGATCCGCCCGTGATCCCGGCGAGGTCATTTCGGAACTATTTCGGGATCATTTGGGGTACCTAGATGGATGGTTTTCGGGATTCGTCCGGGATCCCGTCTGGGTCATTTCAGGACTTTTTCGGGATCATTTGGGGTATCTTCCGGCAACATTTCTATATGGTTTTCGGGATCCGTCCAGGATCCCGTCGGGGTAATTTCGGAACTTTTTCGCGACTAATGCGGGATCATTTGGGGACCCTTTCGCCATCATTTCCGGATGGTTTTCGGGATCCGTCCGGGATACCGTCAGGGTAATTTCGGGACTATTTGGGGATAACTTGGAAACCTTTCCGGCATCATTTCTGGATAGTTTCCGGGATCCGTCGGGGATCCCGTCAGGGTCATTTCGGGACTATAAGGGGATCATTTCATCTTTCATCTTTCTTTAAAGGGATCATTTCACCTTCCGGCATCATTTCTGTATACGGGGTCATTTCGGGCCTATTTCGGGATTATTTTGGGGTACCTACCGGCATCAATTCTGGATGATCCGGGATCCGTCCGGGATCACGTCGGGGTAATTTCGGGAATTTTTCGGGATCATTTGGGGTTCCTTCCGGCATCTTTTCTGGATCGTTTTCGGGATCCGTCCGGGATACCGTCGGGACCATTTCACTACTTTTTTGGGATCATTTGGGGTCCATTCCGGCATAATTTCTGGATGGTTTTCGGGATCCGTCTGGAATCCGTCGGTGTCATTTCGGGACTTTTTCTCAACTTATACAGGATCATTTAGGGTCTATTTCCGCATAACTTCAGGATGGTTTCCTGGATCCGTCCGGGATCCTGTCAGGGTCAATTCGGTACTATTAGGGGATCATTTGAGGACCTTTCCGGTATCATATCTGGGTGGTTTTCGGTATCCGCACGGGATCCCGTCGGGGTCATTTCGGAACTCTTACGGGATCATTTGGGGTCCCTTCCGGGATCTTTTTCGGGAATGTTCCGGGATCATTTGGGGATCCTTCCGGTATAATTTCTGGATTGTTCTCGGGATCCCGTCAGGGTAATTTCGGGACTTTATCAGGCCTATTTCGCGGTCAATTTCGAACCCTTCAGAGAGCAATTCCGGATGGCTTTCTGAATCCACCCGGGATCCCTTCGGTGCCATTTCAAGACTTTTTCGGGATCACTTTGGGACTCTTCCGGGATCATTTATGGATCCGTCCGGGATCCCGTTGGGGTCCTTTCGGGGCTTTTTCGAGACAATTTCGGGATCATTTTGTGAACCTTCCGGGATCATTTCTGTATAGTTTTCGGGATCCGTCCGGGATCCCGTCGTGTTAATTTTTTTTACTTTTTTGGGAAAATTTCACGGTAATTTCGAAACTGTTCCGGGATCATTTGCGGATCCTTACGGGATAATTTTTGGATGGTTTTCGGGGTCCCTTCGGCGTAATTGCGGGATTTTTTAACAACTATTTCGGGGTCAGTTGCCCTCAAAGATCATTTCTGGGTGGTTTTCGGGACTATTTCGGAACATTTTGGGACCCCTCCGGCATAATTTCTGGGTGATTTTCGGGATCTGTCCGGGATCCCGTCGGAGTTATTTCGGGGTAATTTTAGGACCCTTCCCGGATAATTTCTTCATGATTTTCGGGATCTGTCTGAGTTTTTTCGTGACTTTTTCCGGGCTATATCCGGATCATTTGCTAACCCTTCAGAGATCGATTCTGGATGGTTTTCGGAATCCCGCCAGGGTCATTTCGGGCTTTTTTCGGGTCTATTTCAGAATCATTTTGGGACCTCTCCGGGATAATTTCTGGGTGATTTCGGGATCTTCCGGGATCCCGTCGGAATCTTTTCGGCACTTTTTCCGTACTATTTCGGGATCATTTGCGGAACCTTGAGAGATCAATTCTGGGTGGTTTGGGGACTTTTCCGGGATCATTTGGGGATCCCTCCAGAGTTATTTCTGGATGGTTTTCGGGATCCCGTCAAGGTCATTTCGGGCCTTTTTCGTGACTGTTTCGGAATCATTTTGGGACCCCTCCAGGATACTTGCTGCGTGATTTTCGGGTTTTGTCCGGGATCCCGTCGGAGTTTTTTCGGGACTTTTTCTGGACTATTTCCGGATCATTTGCGGACAGTTCAGGAATCAATCCTGGATGGTTTTCGGGATCCGTCCGGGATCCCGTCAGAGCCATTTCGGGACTTTTCGTGACTACTTGGGGATTATTTTGGGACCCTTCCGGCATCATTTCTGGATAGTTTTCTGGATTTGTCCGGGATCCCGTCGGCATCATTTCGTGACTATTTTGGTGTCATTTAGGAACCCTTCCGGGATCATTTTAGGTTTCTTCGAAACCGGTAATTCAGCACACATGGCCGTGGATTTACTGCAAATTATTCGTAATTAAAATTCGGTATGTTTTACCTTTAATATCTAACACAGTTTTTCGTTCTATTTTTAAATGAATCCTGTAACGAACTGTTACAACTATAATTACAATTTTTGTAATATTTTAACCAACTAAATACCCGAAAAAGCAACACTACTTTCATTTAAAAAATTCTTTTTGGTTTTAGCTAATTGAAGTTTCACTCCTTTGTTCTATGAAGAGTAATTCTTTCACCCCCGTCATATCAATTAATTTAACTTAAAAACAAAATGTATGTTTTTTTTAATTCGAAAAAAGTGTATTGTACTATTCATGTAAGCGTGCCTATCAGCTCATTTAGTTCTTTTCTATTAAAAAATAAAATACATTGACAGAAACAATTTTTAAACAGACAAGTTGATAAGCAGGCTAACGTGAATTGCACATATATTTTATTTTCTCCTTGCGGACGGGGCCGCGGGTAAAGGCTAGTATATTATAAATGGGAAAGTTTGGATGTTAAGATGTTTGGATGTTTGGATGTTTGTCCAGACGTTTGTCTTTGTGACTCAATAACGCAAGAACGGCTGGACCGATTTGGATGAAATTTTGCACACATATAGCCAATAGTCTAGAAGGATCTACTAGCTATATATTTTTCAAAAGGGGCGTGGTCCCCGCCCCCTAGGAACAGTTATAATTTAATTATTATATTTTTTCGTCTTTGCGACTGAATCACGCCAGAATGGCTACACGGATTTTGATGAAATTTTGGGACACAGACAGTAGTCTACTAGCGAAATTTTTTTCGAACATGGAAAGAGGGGCGGGGGTCCCACGACCCCTTCGAGAAATTATTTTTCATAATTTTTACACATTATAACTTTACGTATACTGGCCTTCACCAATATCACAAACTCAAGGGGTCAAATAAGTCGAGGGCTTACAAAGTAAACAGTTACACCCTCCGCCCGCCCCCTTTATCTCCCCCTCTGGTGTAAAATCCATAAATTGTTATAACTCAATCTAAATTTTCTCCTAAATGAATAGTTTTTGGTATCTGGTACATACAGAACGAGATCTAGACAATTTTGGAGGAACGATCAGTGGTCCTCTCCTCTACTCCCGCCATCCGCCCTCCATCAATTGTTTTTATTAGCACGCTTTTATTAGCTTTACCTGTATGTTTCTATCTAACTTTTTATTCGCTCCAATGCGCCTGCTGCCTTATTAACATGGTTTTATAATTAGCTTCACCTTATTTGTAATCCCGTAAGGGTCATATCGAGACCCTTCCGGGATCATTTCTGGATGGTTTTCGGGATCGGTCCGGGATTACGCCGGGGTAATTTCGGGACTTTTTCGGGACTATTTCGGGATCATTTTGGGACCCTTCCGGGATCATATCTGTATAGTTTACGGGTCCGTCCGGGATCCCGTCGGGGTTATTTTGGAACATTTTCGGGACTATTCCGGAATCATTTCGGGACTATTTCGCGATCATTTGGGGACCCTTCCGGCATCATTTCTGGATGGTTTTCGGGATCCGTGCGGGATCTCGTCGGGGTCATATGGGGACTTTTTCGGGATCATTTGGGGGCTCTTCCGACATCATTTCTGGATGGTTTTCGGAATCCGTCCGGGATATCGTCGGGGTCATTTGGGGACTTTTTCGGGATCATTTGGGGGCTCTTCCGGCATCATTTCTGGATGGTTTTCGGGATCCGTCCGGGATCTCGTCGGGGTCATTTGGGGACTTTTTCGGGATCATTTTGGGGCTCATCCGGCATCATTTCTGGATGGTTTTCGGGATCCGTCCGGGATCCCGTCGGGGTCATATCGGGACTTTTTCGCGACTAATACGGGATCATTTGGGAACCCTTTCGGCATCATTTCTGGATGGTTTTCGGGATCCGTCCGGGATCCCATTAGGGTAATTTCGGGACTATTAGGGGATCATTTGGGAACCTTTCCGGCATCATTTCTGGATAATTTTCGGGATCCGTCCGGGATGCCGACGAGGTGATTTCGGGACTATTTCGGGATCATTTGGGATACCTACCGGCATCATTTCTGGATGGTTTTTGGGATTCGTCCGTGATCCCGTCGTGGTCCTTTCGGGATTTTTTTCGACTAATACGGGATCACTTGCGGACCCTTTCGGCATCATTTCTGGATAGTTGTCGGGATCCCGCCACGGTCATTTCGGAAATATTAGGGGATCATTTGAGGACCTTTCCGGCATCAATTCTGTATTGTTTTCGGAATCCTTTCGGGATCCCGTCAGGGTCATTTTGGGACTTTTTCGGGGCTAATACGGGATCATTTGGGGATCCTCTAGGGGTCGTTTCGTGACTTTTTCTGTTTTATTTCGGGATCATTTGGGGACCCTTCCGGCATAATTTCTTGATGGTTTGTCGGATCCATCAGGGTCATTTCGGGACCATTTTGGGATCATTTGGGGACCGTTCCGAGATCATTTCTGGATCCGTCCGGGATGCCGTAGGAGCCATTTCGGGATTTTTTGTTACTTTTCCGGGATAGTTTTTGGACCCTTCCGGGATCATTTCTGGATCTGTGCGGGATCCCATCTGGGTCATTTCCGGACTATTTCGGGATCATTTGGGGATCCTTCCGGAATCATTTCTGTATGGTTTTCGCGATCCGTCGTTGATTCCCTCGGAGCCATTTCGGAACCTTTTCTGGAGTATGTTGGGGTCATTTCGGGACTTTTTCGGGATCATTTGGGGCTCTTCCGGCATCATTTCTGGATGGTTTTCAGGATCCGTGCGGGATCTCGTCGGGGTCATTTGGGGACTTTTTCGGGATCATTTGGGGGCTCTTCCGGCATCATTTCTGGATGATTTTCGGGATCCGTCCGGGATATCGTCGGGGTCATTTGGGGACTTTTTCGGGATCATTTGGGGGCTCTTCCGGCATCATTTCTGGATGGTTTTCGGGATCCGTCCGGGATCCCATCAGGGTAATTTCGGGACTATTAGGGGATCACTTGTGGACCTTTCCGGCATCATTTCTGGATAATTTTCGGTATCCGTCCGGGATGCCGACGAGGTCATTTCGGGATTATTTCGGGATCATTTGGGATACCTACCGGCATCATTTCTGGATGTTTTTTGGGATTCATCCGGGATCCCGTCGGGGTCATTTCGGGACTTTTTCTCGACTAATACGGGATCATTTGCGGACCCTTTCGGCATAATTTCTGGATAGTTGTCGGGGTCATTTCGGGACTTTTTCTCGACTAATACGGGATCATTTGCGGACCCTTTCGGCATAATTTCTGGATAGTGTGCGGCCACCGTGGTGTGATGGTAGCGTGCTCCGCCTATCACACCGTATGCCCTGGGTTCAACTCCCGGGCAAAGCAACATCAAAATTTTAGAAATAAGATTTTTCAATTAGAAGAAAATTTTTCTAAGCGGGGTCGCCCCTCGGCAGTGTTTGGCAAGCACTCCGGGTGTATTTCTGCCATGAAAAGCTCTCAGTGAAAACTCATCTGCTTTGCAGATGCCGTTCGGAGTCGGCATAAAACATGTAGGTCCCGTTCGGCCAATTTGTAGGGAAAATCAAGAGGAGCACGACGCAAATTGGAAGAGAAGCTCGGCCTTAGATCTCTTCGGAGGTTATCGCGCCTTACATTTATTTATTTATTTATGTCGGGATCCGTTCGGGATCCCGTCACGGTCATTTCGGAACTATTAGGGGATCATTTGAGGACCTTTCCGGCATCATTTTTGGATAGTTTTTGGAATCCTTTCGGGATCCCGTCAGGGTCATTTCGGGGCTTTTTCGGGATCATTTAAGGATGGCTTTCAGGATTCGTCCGGGAACCCGTCAGGGTAATTTCTGGACTTTTCCGAGACTATTTCGGGATCATTTTGGGACCTTCCCAAGATCATTTCTGGATGGATTTCGGGATTTGTCCGGAATGCCCTCAGGGTCATTTTGGGACTATTAGGTGAGCATTTGAGGACCGTTCCGGCATCACCTCTGGATGGTTTTCGGTATCCGTTCGGGATCCCGTCGGAATCAATGCGGGACTTTTACGGAATAATTTGGGATTCCTTCCGGCATCATTTCTGGATGGTTTTCGGGATTTGTCCGGGATCCCGTCGGGTTATTTCGGGACCTTTTCGGGGCTAATACGGGATCATTTGGGGATCCTCTAGGGGTCGTTTCGTGACTTTTTCTGTATTATTTCGGGATCATTTTGGGACCCTTTCGGCACAATTTCTTGATGGTTTGCCGGATCCATCAGGGTAATTTCGGGACCATTTTGGGATCATTTGGGACCCTTCCGAGATCTTTTCTGGATCCGTCCGGGATGCCGTAGGAGCCATTTCGGGATTTTTTGTTACTTTTCCGGGATAGTTTTTGCACCCTTCCGGGATCATTTTTGGATCTGTGCGGGATCCCATCTGGGTCAATTCCGGACTATTTCGGGATCATTTTGGAATCCTTCCGGAATCATTTCTGTATGGTTTTCGCGATCCATCGTGGATCCCCTCGGAGCCATTTCGGAACTTTTTCTGGAGTTATTCGGGATAATTTAGGGACCCTTCCTGGATATTTTCTGGTTGGTTTTTGAGATCCGCCCGGGAGCCCGTCAGGGTCATTTCGGAACCTTTTCGGGATCATTTTGGAACACCTTCAGGGATCATTTCTTTGTGGTTCTCTGGATACGTCTAGAATCGTGTCGCTCTCATTTCGGGTTTTTTTGGGACTATTCGGGGAACTTTTGGAGACATTTCTGGATGGTTTTCGGGATCCGTCCGCGATAGCGTTGGGGTCATTTCGTAGCTTTTTCTGGATAATTTCGGGATCATTTGGGATCCTATCAGGTTATCAGCTCATTTAGTTCTTTTTTTACTCAATTACAAAAATAAAATGCATTAGACAGAAAACAAAATTTTAAACAGATAATAAGCAGGCTAACGCGAATAGCCCATATATTTAAAATTTTCCTTGCGGACGGGGCCGCGGGTAAAGGCTAGTTATATTATAAATGGCAAAGTTTGGATGTGAAGATGTTTGGATGTTTGGATGTTTGTCCAGACGTTTGTCTTTGTGACTCAATAACGCAAGAACGGCTGGACCGATTTGGATGAAATTTTGCACACATATAGCCAATATTCTAGAAGGATCTACTAGCTATATATTTTTCAAAAGGGGCGTGGTCTCCGCCCCCTAGGAACAGTTATAATTTAATTATTATATTTTTTCGTCTTTGCGACTGAATCACGCCAGAATGGCTACACGGATTTTGATGAAATTTGGGACGCAGACAGTGGTCTACTAGCGAAATTTTTTTCGAACATGGAAAGAGGGGTGGGGGTCCCACGACCCCTTCGAGAAATAATTTTTCAATAATTTTTACACATTATAACTTTACGTATACTGGCCTTCACCAATATCATAGACTCAAGGGGTCAAATAAGTCGAGGGCTTACAAAGTAAGCAGTGACACCCTCCGCCCGCCTCCCTTTATCACCCCCTCTGGTGTAAAATCTATAAATTGTTATAACTCAATATAAATTTTCTTCTAAATCAATAGTTTTTGGTATCTGGTACATACAGAACGAGATCTAGACAATTTTGGAGGAACGATCAGTGGTCCTCTCCTCTACTCCCGCCATCCGCCCTCCATCAATCGTTTTTATTAGCACGCTTTTATTAGCTTTACCTGTATGTTTCTATGTAACTTTTTATTCGCTCCAATGCGCCTGCTGCCTTATTAACATGGTTTTATAATTAGCTTCACCTTATTTGTAATCCCGTAAGGGTCATATCGAGACCCTTCCGGGATCATTTCTGGATGGTTTTCGGGATCGGTTCGGGATTACGCCGGGGTAATTTCGGGAATTTTTCAGGACTATTCCGGAATCATTTCGGGACTATTTCGCGATCATTTGGGGACCCTTCCGGCATCATTTCTGGATGGTTTTCGGGATCCGTCCGGGATCCCGTCGGGGTACTTTCGGGATCATTTGCGTACCTTCGAGAGATAAATTCTTGATGGTTTCCGGGATCATTACGGGACTTTTTCGGGGTTATTTTGGGTCCCTTTAGACATCATTTCTGGATGGTCCTCGGGATTCGTCCGGCATCCCGTCGGGGTCATTTCGGGACTTTTTCGCGACTAATACGGGATCATTCGGCATCATTTCTGGATGGTTTTCGGGATCCGTCCGGGATCTCGTCGGGGTCATTTGGGGACTTTTTCGGGATCATTTGGGGGCTCTTCCGGCATCATTTCTGGATGGTTTGCGGGATCCGTCCGGGATCTCGTCGGGGTCATTTGGGGACTTTTTCAGGATCATTTGGGGGCTCTTCCGGCATCATGGATCATTTGGTAACCTTTCCTTCATCATTTCTGGATAATTTTCGGGATCCGTCCGGGATGCCGACGAGGTCATTTGGGACCATTTCGGGATCATTTGGGATACCTACCGGCATCATTTCTGGATGGTTTTTGGGATTCGTCCGGGATCCCGTCGTGGTCATTTCGGGACTTTTTCTCGACTGATACGGGATCATATGCGGACCCTTTCGGCATCATTTCTGGATAGTTGTCGGGATCCCGTTACGGTCATTTCGGGACTATTAGGGGATCATTTGAGGACCTTTCCGGCATCATTTCTGTATTGTTTTCGGAATCCTTTCGGGATCCCGTCAGGGTCATTTTGGGACTATTTCGGGGCTAATACGGGATCATTTGGGGATCCCCTAGGGGTCGTTTCGTGACTTTTTCTGTTTTATTTCGGGATCATTTGGGGACCCTTCCGGCATAATTTCTTGATGGTTTGCCGGATCCATCAGGGTCATTTCGGGACCATTTTGGGATCATTTGGGGATCCTTCCGGGATCATTTCTGGATCTGTGCGGGATCCCATCTGGGTCATTTCCCGACTATTTCGGGATCATTTTGGGATCCTTCCGGAATCATTTCTGTATGGTTTTCGCGATCCGTCGTTGATTCCCTCGGAGCCATTTCGGAACTTTCTCTGGAGTATGTCGGGGTCATTTGGGGACTTTTTCGGGATCATTTGGGGGCTCTTCCGGCATCATTTCTGTATGGTTTTCGGGATCCGTCCGGGATCCCGTCGGGGTCATTTCGGGACTTTTTATCGACTAATGCGGGATCATTTGGGGACCCTTTCGACATCATTTCTGGATAGTTTTCGGGATCCGTCCGGGATCCGGACGGGGTAATTTCGGGACTATTTCGGGATCATTTGGGATACCTACCGGCATCATTTCTGGATGGTTTTCGGTATCCGTCCGGGATCTCGTCGGGGTCATTTGGGGACCTTTTCGGGATCATTTGGGGCTCTTCCGGCATCATTTCTGGATGGTTTTCGGGATCCGTCCGGGATGCCGTCGGGGTCATTTCGGGACTTTTTCGCGACTAATACGGGATCATTTGGGAACTCCTTCGGCATCATTTCTGGATGGTTTTCGGGATCCCATCAGGGTAATTTCGGATATATTAGGGCTCATTTGTGGACCTTTCCGGCATCATTTCTGGATAATTTTCGGTATCCGTCCGGGATGCCGACGAGGTCGTTGCGGGATTATTTCGGGATCATTTGGGATACCTACCGGCATCATTTCTGGATGGTTTTTGGGATTCGTCCGGGATCCCGTCGGGGTTATTTCGGGACTTTTTCTCGACTAATACGGGATCATTTGCGGACCCTTTCGGCATCATTTCTGGATAGTTGCCGGGATCCGTTCGGGATCCCGTCACGGTCATTTCGGGACTATTAGGGGGTCATTTGAGAACCTTTCCGGCATCATTTCTGGATAGTTTTCGGAATCCTTTCGGGATCCCGTCAGGGTCATTTCGGGGTTTTTTCGGGATCATTTAAGGATGTCTTTCAGGATTCGTCCGGGAACCCGTCAGGGTAATTTCTGGACTTTTCCGAGACTATTTCGGGATCATTTTGGGACCTTCCCAAGATCATTTCTGGATGGATTTCGGGATTTGTCCGGGATGCCGTCAGGGTAATTTTGGGGCTATTAGGTTTGCATTTGAGGACGTTTCCGGCATCAGTTCTGGATGGTTTTCGGTATCCGTTCAGGATCCCGTCGGAATAATTGCGGGACTTTTTCGGGATCATTGGGGTCCCTTCCAACATCATTTCAGGATGGTTTTTGGGATTCGTCCGGCATCCCGTCGGGGTCATTTCGGGACTTTTTCTCGACTAATACGGGATCATTTGCGGGCCCTTTCGGTATAATTTCTGGATAGTTGTCGGGATCTGTTCGGGATCCCGTCAGGGTCTTTTCGGAACTATTGGGAGATCATTTGAGGACCTTTCCGGCATCATCTCTGGTTAGTTTTCGGGATCCTTTCCGTGTCTCATCAGGGTCATTTCGGGACTTTTTCGGCATCATTTAAGATTGGTTTTCAGGATTCGTCCGGGATGCCGTCAGGGTCATTTTGGGACTATTAGGTGATTATTTGAGGACCTTTCCGGCATCACTTCTGGATGGTTTTCGGTATCCGTTCAGGATCCCGTCGGAGTAATTGCGGGACTTTTTCAGGATCATTTG
The DNA here is from genome assembly GCF_040869045.1 of Eurosta solidaginis. Classification (NCBI taxonomy): domain Eukaryota; kingdom Metazoa; phylum Arthropoda; class Insecta; order Diptera; family Tephritidae; genus Eurosta; species Eurosta solidaginis. Next base: position 199,353,208 of record NC_090323.1, on the reverse strand, counting down.
GTGTCCCTTCCGGCATCATTTCTGAATGGTTTTTGGGATTCGTTCGGCATCCCGTCGGGGGCATTTCGGGACTTTTTCTCGACTAATACGGGATCATTTGCGGGCCCTTTCGACATCATTTCTAGATAGTTGTCGGGATCCGTTCGGGATCCCGTCAGGGTCTTTTCGGAACTATTAGGGGAACATTTGAGGACCTTTCCGGCATCATTTCTGGAAAGTTTTCGAGATCCTTTCGGGGTCCAGTCAGGGTCATTTCGGGACTTTTTCGGGATAATTTAGAGATGGCTTTCAGGATCCGGTCGGGGTCATTTAGGGGTGCGTTCGAGATCCCGTCAGGGTCATTTCGGGACTTCTTCGGGACTATATCGGGATCATTTCTGGATGGTTTATGGGATCCGTCCATGACCCCTTAAGGGTAATTTCGGGACTATTAGGTGATCAATTGAGGACCTTTCTGGCATCACTTCTGGATGATTTTCGGTATCCGTTCGGGATCCCGTCGGAATCAATGCAGGACTTTTTCGGAATCATTTGGGATTTCTTCCGGCATCATTTCTGGATGGTTTTCGGGATTTGTCCGGGATCCCGTCGGGGTTATTTCGGGACCTTTTCGGGGCTAATACGAGATCATTTGGGGATCCTGTAGGGGTCGTTTCGTGACTTTTTCTGTATTATTTCGGGATCATTTTGGGACCCTTTCGGCATAATTTCTTGATGGTTTGACGGATCCATCAGGGTCATTTCGGGACCATTTTGGGAACATTTGGGGAACTTTCGAGATCATTTCTGGATCCGTCCGGGATGCCGTAGGAGCCATTTCCGGATTTTTTGTTACTTTTCCGGGATAGTTTTTGCACCCTTCCGGGATCATTTCTGGATCTGTGCGGGATCCCATCTGGGTCATTTCCGAACTATTTCGGGACCATTTTGGGATCCTTCCGGAATCATTTCTGTATGGTTTTCGCGATCCGTCGTGGATCCCCTGGGAGCCATTTCGGAACTTTTTCTGGAGTATGTCGGGATAATTTAGGGCCCCCCCTGGATATTTTCTGGATGGTTTTTGAGATCCGCCCGGGAGCCCGTCAGGGTAATTTCGGAACCTTTTCGGGATCATTTTGGAACACCTTCAGGGATCATTTCTGTGTGGTTCTCTGGAAACGTCTAGAATCGTGTCGCTGTCATTTCGGGTTTTTTTGGGACTATTCGGGGAACTTTTGGAGACCCTTTCGGGGCATTTCTGGATGGTTTTCGGGATCCGTCCGCGATAGCGTGGGTGTAATTTCATAGCTTTTTCTGGATAATTTCGGGATCATTTGGGCTCCTATCAGGTTATCAGCTCATTTAGTTCTTTTTTTTTTACTCAATTACAAAAATAAAATGCATTAGACAGAAAACAAAATTTTAAACAGATAATAAGCAGGCTATCGCGAATAGCCCATATATTTAAATTTCTCCTTGCGGACGGTGCCGCGGGTAAAGGCTAGTAAACGAAATAATCAAAAAAATACACAACAATCTTGATATCGCGGAATTCCACTACATTCCTAGCCATCGTGGCATAATGGGAAACGATACAGTAGACAAAGCAGCAAAGAAAGCTCAAGAAGAAGGAACAGAAAAACACTATAAGATTACATTGAAGGACAGTTACAATATCATTTACCGAATATTTAAACAAAAATGGCAATCCCAATACAGTGAGCAATCACAAATAAAAGGAAGACAATATGGAACTATTCAACCCAACATAACAAGTAGGCCATGGTTTTCGCATAAAGTATTCAAAACCATGAAAGCAACTGACATAAAGAAAATAAACAGAATCTTAAGTGGACATGGCTTTTGCAAAGCCACTTTGAACAAAATGAACGTTACAGAAGAAATAATCTGCGAAAATTGCAACGTACCTGAAACCATAGATCATATCATCATTTTCGATTGTTCAAAATACAACACTACCAGAGATAAGTTTCCACCTTTAATGCAATCAAACTCAATTGTCAATTACATGAGCACATTTAACAATCAGCTGGTACCTTTAATAAAATTTGTTAAAGAAACCAAGCTAGACATCTGAAAGATTCACAAAATAAGAATTAGTTATGGCGTTATAGCTTCTAAGTAAGCCGGGCCAAGGTAGTCTTTCATCCAAATAAATGAATGGAAGCAACTTAAAACAAACAAACAAACAAACAAACAAAAACCTAACGATGAGCGCCTCACACAAACTTTCTATCACAAACTTAAGGGGACTTGCGCAAATGTGATGTAAACAACTGTGTACGTGTGAGTTTTTGTCTCCGTCTTATACACCAACATCGCCTACTGATTAAGTATATAGCCGTACTGCTCACTCTCATTCCTTTTCATGAATCAGTGCTGACACTCTAACTATCAAAAAGTGTCATGAATGATAGTTTACTGTAGATATCAGGTTTGACTGTTATACTCTCATAAATGACAATTGTTATATTCCGCCAAAAATGAAACAATGCTTTTTGCTTTTTATTTACTTTATTTCATTACGTTTTTAATTTTGTACGTGATAAAAGCATACGCGTTTCTTATTTGTTTAAAATAAATAGTTTTATAAGAATTCGAGTTCAGAATGTTCAATTTAAATTCAGAAAATAACAAAACAACAGAATAGCGGTTTTCTCTTGCGGAAACACATTTAAAAATGAATCACCACTAACCACTATTATTTTTCGCGTATCAATTTTTTTAGTGCGCCCCATACATTCCGAGAGCTTTTGGTATTTTTTAATATTATTTTCGATTTTTTTTCTTTTAGCATGGAGCTTTGAAATGCTCTCTTTTTCATTTTTTAAACTTATTTTTTATATGGTTTTCGTCGGTTGAAAATGGCGGAATTTAAAAAATAACAAAACAACCGTGATAATCATTTGATTGTCATATGACAGTCAGTAGTGACAACATGATTAAATCGGATAAACTGTTCTCGCATACATACAACTCCGTTGAGAATTATGTATCTGTCTCACATGCATAATGGTATCTGCTGTATGTTCTTTTGTTCTGTACCAGGTGTCCGAAGCTTTCCCAGTTTGAGTCCATGTGTGAGCGATTAAAGGAACATGTAAATTTGAGTATCAATGTTTACGTCATCGCAGGATCAGCATTGTCAATTACAAGTGTGAGTGTATTAGTAAAACTATCAGCGTTTCTTGTAGGGTCATAATGCAGTTGAATCCGCATGCAACTCTCGCTCTGCATATTTTTTTTTTTTTTTTTTGTGAGATTTGATTGCATGGAGGAGGACCTTCTTATATTTGAAAGTCCCAGTTCCAGGTTATTGTCCAATGCATAAAATTATTAATTTCTGGATTAACTTTCCAAAGTATGTAAGTAATTTAGGCTCCACTAGTACACAATGGTAATACCAACTGGCCAGAACCATGTGTAGTAGCTTGCTATTTGTATTTAACTATGTGCTTTGTAAACTAGTTTTTTCATGGCACCACGCCAGGTTATTTTCAAATTACAGTTATATGTATGTTTGTTATTTATTAAATTTGTGTTTATGTCCAATTTAATTTGGTAAAGGTCTTTAATTTGTTGATATTTTTCCAAATCTTCATATCACAATAGTTTCAATTTTTGTTTATTTTCAATTTAAGTTGGTATTTTTGTCCACTTTCTTTGTTTAAATTTTCCAATCTCCAATATCACTTTATGGTTGTATGATTCAAACCCAGTAATTTGTATAATCCGGTGAGTTTTAATATAATATATACAGATGCCCTAGTCCATTCAATTGTGGTAATTATTTTTCGTTTATTTCATTTTTGTAAAAGTATTTTCGTCTTATCAGGTGTTATATTTTATATTTATTCTGGTTATGTGTACATGACTGTACATTAGTATATAATACGGATATTTTCAATCCCGTTATTAGTTCTTTTGCAATAAAATTTGTAGTTGGATGTATGCAACGAAACTGCATAGTACATATGTTAAACAAGCATGCTTTTTCAGCATCAATTATATACACTCCGTTAAATTGTTCCGTTTATTTTCGAGAATTTTATTTCCATTAGTATGTATGTATATGAACATTAATTTTCAGTGGCCTGTTGCCAAGTGTCTTCAATGTTAAATTTAATTTTGCACGATAGCAATTATATGTATGTTTTTGCACAAAGTGCATGTTTTATTTTAAAGTTTTTTAGGATTTTTGCCCGATAGAAAATGATTGTCATTTTTTGCACAATTTGCATATTTTTACGATACAGCGCACAATTCGTAAGTATTTTTAATTAATTTTTGTCATTTCAACTCCCGCACTATCCGCCATTTTATTCTCAAACCGCGTGAGTAAAGCCCCTTAATAACACGCGGTTGAGTTGTAAGGAAAACCGAACTTGACGCGACAACGTCAGAAAACGAAGTGTCGCTCTGCATAACTATTTCGCTGTTAACCCTCTATCAAGCGCAAATATAGAAACTGGCAGCACTGTTCTTTGTTGAATGTCAAAAAATAAAACGAAGGCGTAGCAGAAGTCAGAAAGTCAAACAAAAAAAAACCGAAAACAAGCAAAACGCAAGGTAAAATTAAATACAAAATTTAACAACTAATAATTTTATAGTTTTCGTCGATCACTCTGGTGAAGCATAGAACAATTTAATCGAAAAATGCTACATTAATTGCAATGGTGTAATGGCTAGATATAAAAAAACACCAAAACATGAAAAACACCCAATCTCAATACCACAAAAAAACCAAGGCAACAAAATATAACAAAATTTTGATAAGCAAAGTACGTTTATAAAAAATAGTAGAGAAAAATAATATCGCTGTGTTCTTTAGCATTGGGAGGTCGTTCAATTAGCCGCGCTTAATAAACACCAAAAAATGTTTTCATGAACTTACATAAAGGTTATCCAATTAGAAGCCTATATATGTACAAAAATACTACATTGTTTACGACTTAAAAAGGAAATACCATATATAACTTTTCCATGATCTCCGAAATTGGTATGACGTCATTGTTTTAAACAAACGCTTCAAGAAAAGTGAAGTGCTAGTTTACTATATTACATACATATGTACTAACTATCAACTGCAGACCTTGATGCAGACATTAGTACCTTGCACAATTCCTGGTGTGCATATACATATTCTGTGACTCAAGTTTGTACCTTCTAATATCCCCCTGATAAGTCCAAGTGTTTTTATATAGGTGTGTGTGTAACAATAACAACCTTGTTACGTAGTTGCCTATAACATAAATGTTTTTAAAGGTGGATACATTATCTTTATACACTATTCATTCATGATAAACGCCTGTTATTATTTCCAGTATTTATCTATATATATATATATACATATATATATATATATTTCGCTATTGGCATATGCGCCATTCTTGTAAATATTTTTTAAGTACCTACTTATTCTTTTTATAACCAAATAATTTCATTCTTTTTCAGTACGCCAACTTAAATTATAACAAATACAAGTTATATTTGTGAACTGAAAACGTATGTAGCTGGGTAATTAGCTGTAATTTAAACGGTAATACTAAAACCACAGGCAGACAATGGATTCTACATTGAGAAATGCGCATATCAAATCTCGTCTTCCTGGTAAGTATGTATATGTAAATATCTGCACATCTGTAGCTTTATACATTTGTAAAATGCTATCTAAAACCCCGATTAAGTTTTATCCATAAAATTAAAGCTGTTTTTGTTTTGTTTATACATATTTGCATGTGCAGGGCTAGTATTAGAATTTGAGAACCCTTTGAACAACTGTTGATAACGTCTTATTCTGGAATTTAAATCGGTTTCCACCTTCCAACGGAGTGAGGGCCGTCCTCTTCCTCTGGTTCCATAGACGGGTCCCGATAAGAGTACCTTTTTTTTCGGGGCAACACCTTTTATTCGCATAACATTGTCTAGCTAGCGTAGCCGCTGTGTTTAAATTCGCATAGCCGCCGCATCTGATGTTGTCAGAGTCCATGCCTCTGCACCTATAGCAGGGCGGGTACGATGAGTGCCTTGTAGAGCGTGATGTTCTTTTGCCGAGAAAGGTCTTTATTTTTCAATTGCCTACCTAGACCTACTCCAAAGTAGTATTTATTGGCAAGAGTGATTTTGATTATGCTTACGTAGGCGTGCTAAGAAATTATTTCTTTGTTAAAAATAACTTTAAAATGCTTCCTGGAAATTTTATGAAAAATATTTATCATGGAACTTGTGGGTGGGGAGGGAGGGGATGGCCTGAAGGTTTAATGTGGCCACATAAATCGTTCCCGAGATGGTCGGGCTAGCACCTTAATGGTGCTGTGGTACCGGAGCGTACCGGATCTGTATCCGGCAAAGGACCATTACATCGATAACACTCCCCAAAGCCTTCGGGGAGCAACCTTACCGCTACAACAACAACAACAAACCTGTAGGATCTGTTTATTTCCGGATCAGCACAGTATACCGCAGACCCTACTCCTTCCACTACTTGCGAACCATCTGTGTACACATGTATCGCCTCGTCCGCCATTTGAGCACTCTTGCGCCAACCGTCCACCTCTATTGTGGCCAATTTTGACTGTTACTTTTAGTTTATGCAACCGAAGTGAAAATCTTAAGATCAATTTAATCTTAGCTGTAGCTAATAAACTCGCACTAAAAACTTGGTCTAAATGCCGCATGCCTGATATTTTCATATAATTTGCATGTATTTTGTGCTTCCCTACGTATTTCCCCACGAGTTGTATACAGGGTTACTGAAAATATTTTCATTTGCAAAGCCTAGCCCTAAAACTGGACACTAATTTTTTTTTCGAAATAACGTCCGGCAAAATCAGTCTTCAACTGGCCATGTCGTAGGTCTTTATGTGAATCTTTAACAAAGAATCGCAAAAAGTAACCCTGTATATTTAAGCAAAAGTTCTATAATGTGAGGTCGTTTTATATATTCATACGCTTCCTTGCTTAATGTTTGTCAATTTCTTAAGGTTTCTATTAAATAAAATGAAAAACTTTCTCTTTATTAATTAAAAACGTCACAAATATTTCTTGCCGCGTAAAGGCTAAAACATTAATTGTAAGATAACTTTACCACTTAATCATAATAATTATTTATAGAAATAATGCTTTTTTCGTATCATTCTAGGGCCATCAATTAATACCGTAGTTGAAAATTCAGAAGAGCCACAGCCAAGTCTTTCAGATTTACATGATTTTGAACCGAAACTAGAATTCGATGATACAGAATTATTAGCACCAGCCACGTTGCCAAGTAAATGTGATGCTTACCTATGTATTTGCCTTTGTACTATTAATTATCATATTTTTTTATTTACTATAGAGGATGTTATTGTTGACGATTTTGTATTAGCTGAAGGTGGGTCAAACAAAAAAAATTATAAATACAGAGTTAAAATATATATTTATTCTATAAAATATATTTACAATTTTAGACGAATACATCGAATCTGCGGACATAGTAAATACGTTAGAAGACGAAGATGATTTTGAGGATCAGCTGCGCGAGGTTTGTTTGTTTTTGAATTTCTTATGCCTACCGTATCGGACAAAACGTTTTAGATGGAACATGGCAGTTTTAAACCATATGTATACAATTTTATAGAAAAAACAAGTAAAGGTGTCTAAGTTCGGGTGTAACCGAACATTATATACTCAGCGTGCGCTTCAATTGTACATTTTATTTCAGATAAATTACTTATCCACATAACACGTGTCACCGCCCGTTTAAAAAAAAAAAATCTCCCCATTCCCTCTTACAGTAAAACTTTATAAGTGAAATATCATTGATTCAAAACTATTTTTTGCTAAGTTATAGCTTATTATTCTAGTCTACGACCCTTTTAGACTTGTTTTATATCTAAGTTGCCGTGTTCTTTAACCGATCCCGTCCATTTTTATTAGAAGATTTGTGTACCCAATTTTATTACGATCCGTTAATTTTTCTTCGGTGCCACAACCATCTTCAAAAATTTTAGTGTTTATCAATTTAATGTTATAATTCAATTTAGAAAGTAAAATTCTATTGACACAAAGCTCTTTTTCGCTAAGATATAGCTTATTATTTTCGTCTACGACCCTTTTAAAAATCTTTTATATAAAAGTGGGCGTGGTCCTTAATCGATTTCGTTATTTTTTTTTTTCAAAGCATTCCTTATAGTAAAGGCAACCTCTCTGCCGAATTTTGTTACGATAGGTTTAACGATTTTTGATTTATGATTAATAATATTTGTAAAATTGATTTTATCACAAATGGGCGGTGCCATGCCCATTTTAAAAAATTTTCCAAATTTTTATCAAGAGTCTGAATATCCATATGTCAAATTGCAGCATTCTAGGTGCATTATTTACTAAATTATCAGGTTTTTGTGTTTTCCAAAATTTTATATATATATATAAAGTGGGCGTGGTTATCATCCGATTTCGCTCTTTTTCAGTGGCAATCTATTCTGGGTCCAGATAAGCTAGTGTACCAAATTTACTCAAGTTATCGTGCTAACGGACGGACAGACATGGCTCAATCAATTTTTTTTCGATACTGATGATTTTGATATATGGAAGTCTATATCTATCTCGATTCCTTTATACCTGTACAACCAACCGTTATCCAATCGAAGTTAATATACTATGTGTGCAAAACACGCTTTTAAAATTTACAAAAATCGAAATCATAAAATAAATTTGTGTTCAATGCCTCAATTATGTTTCATTGTGTAATTCTAATCACTCCTCATTTTTTAGGAACAAGCGGAGAGTATTGTAAGCGTTAGAACCAAGTGCGATTTTCTTGGTACCGATAAACAAGGCAGACATATATTTGCCATTTATGCATCAAGATTTCCAGAGAAATCACAAATGGAAAAATTCATTAGGTAACAGAGTTTAATATGTATGAATATATATAAGCCAATTATTATATATTTTAATTGCAGTGATGTTATCAAGGAAATTGAACCTTTTGTAGAAAATGATTATATTCTCGTCTACTTTCATCAAGGTCTGCAAGAGCATAGTAAACCATCAGCACAACTATTGTGGAATTCATATAAAGAATTGGATCGTAATTTTCGTAAAAATCTAAAAAATCTCTACGTCGTCCACCCAACTTTATTTATACGGTTTATTTGGAAATTTTTTAGTCCCTTCATAAGTGAAAAATTTCGTCAAAAACTTGTCTATATATCCAGTTTAGATGAATTACGACAAGCATTGGGTTTATCAAAGATAAAAGTGCCCGATAGTATATGTGATTTTGATGAACAATTAAACGTGCGTAATAAAGCTAGTTCAGGTCCATTTGGCTACGGCGGTTACGGTAGTGGTAGTAGTAGTAGTAGCGGCAGTAGCACCAGCAACGCAACAAAACAAATGGCCATAACAGTGCAATTTGGCGCACCTCTTAAATTTATTGTATCCAATAGTCCATGTCTAAATTCCATTCCACCAATTGTACGGAAGTGTGTGGATTTACTTTCCATGACTGGCATGATCGATACGGAAGGTATATTTCGTCGGTCAGGTAACCATACGGAAATCATTGCATTAAAAGAACGTGTGAATCGTGGAGAAGATGTGGATTTATCCAAAGTTAATGTACATGTAATCGCTGGTCTATTAAAGAGTTTCCTTCGTGATCTTAGCGAACCACTACTTACATTCGAGCTCTACGATGATATTACAAGCTTTTTAGGTAAGTGCTTATGTTCTTAAATTTTTATTATTATTCAGTAGGAGTTCTTGGAATCGAATAAATACCAGGCGCGATAACCCCCGCGGAGATTTTAGGTCAAGCTCCTCTTCCAATTTACCTCGTGCTCCTTTTAATTTTTCCTACAAATTAGTGGGATCTATTGGCAGGAGAAAAATACGTTTAATACTTATTGTTAAAACAGCTAGGTTTTTCATTAAAGAGATGTCAATGCCATGCCAATTATAGAAGTAATATTCTAATCAATGCCAACAATTTCTGATTCTTCCACATATAAGAAAAAACTTATATATGTGTGGGTGGGAGGTATGTTCCAATCGTGGGCTTTATCCCGTCTTCCACAGTGAGAACTTCTTTATGCTTTAATGACAAGTAAACTCAACGAGGTTTCGGTAAAGGTCACCTATGAATTTCGGTAAATCCGCTACTTCCACTTTTGAATTTTGTATGGTGTTGGTAACATTTAAGTGTCGAGTTTTATTTCTGGGTTTAAAAACTTCCAGATTTAATAAGGCAAAGTACTAACATCTACTTATCCATTGCAGATTGGCCGAAGGAAGAACGTTCACGGAATGTGACCCAACTTATAAGAGAAAAATTACCTGAAGAAAACTATGAGCTTTTCAAATACTTAGTAGAATTTCTTGTTCGTGTAAGTTTGTCGACCTTGAAGCGTATTACGATAGATAGAAAACATCTTGCAAATGTGTTCGCCGGGTTTTAACAATTACCTTATGAGTTCAAAAAAAAAATACAGTTAAGACATCCTCTAAAAGCAGCGACAGCAGACTATTTTTTATGTATTACAAATGTCATTTATTTAATCAGAGAATAACGTTCGAATGTAATCTAAAGCTATTTAACTTTATTCTGAGGCCATCATTCTGTATTGCGAACGATAACTCAGACGAACGATTCGCCTCCAAACGATTTCGTCTAGCAATGGTATCCTCTATAAGTTTCGTTCCTCCTTTACATTTCTAACTCTATGTCATACAGGAAGGCCAAAAGCAATTGTCAAATGATATGTCAACATCGTTTAACATAGCGCAATACACTTGCGATTCGTCTCTGAGGCGAAACGAACGTTTGTTTCGTAATACGGAATGACGCCCTTAATTTTTTTTTTATTGAAAGCAGTGATGAAATATTTAGGCTATAAAAAAACTAACTTCGCTGTTTTTAAAGGGCGGTGAAAAAAAATATTTTTTTTTTTTATTTTTGAAATCTTCACGAACCCGGGGCACATTTGCTACTGTTTTTGGTGATAAGTTCCAATGTACATATGCATATAAATCAAAAATTAGTTTACATTACTGTTACATCTCCTTGCAGGTTATGGAGTGTGAGGACCTCAATAAAATGACATCTTCTAATTTAGCCATTGTTTTTGGACCAAATTTCCTATGGTCCAATAGAAACACCAGTTTAGAAGATATTCGACCAATAAATGCATTCATTGATTTTGTGCTACAAAATCATAAAGGCATTTATCTAATCGATGTTAACCAACGTATTGTACCTATCGGCTGAGGGATGGGGTTGAAATGAATCATTAAGTGCATAACGCACAAAAATTATTTTAAACTGTGGTTTTACTAGGATTTAAAAATAAATTGTATGAAGACTAGTAGTATTGGCGATGCATGAATTTTGTATTATATACTAAAATTTGAAATAAGATTTCGTATTGCATTAAATTTATAATAGCAAAAAAAAAAAAGAAGTTATAATGAAAAAACAAAAAAATCAAGCACTCCATAAGTATATTTAGTATGTGTGTAAGTGCTCTGTTGAATGATAAATAGATACTATATATTTACAAGATGTCTAAGAAATAAATATGTATGAAGAAATTTTGATGTTGAAATTCATGCAATACACTTTAGACTTGAAATTCCTACATATTAATTTCTTATACATGTTTTAAAAGGAAAGTTATTGGCACAAGAATTGATGCTAATTTTTGTACAATGTTAAAAGATCATATTTAATATTTTGTTAGTGTATCATTTAAAATATCATTACATTTTATTTTACTATATAATTTTAACCAAAGAGAATGAATATTGTAATTGGTGAAATTTTATTAAAATAATAAAACGCAAATTCATTTTTATTCAACTTTGAAGCCATATATATTTATGATTCTATGGCTGGGAATTCGGTTCGTCCGATATTTTAAAATTTCCTTATAAGACGCAATCGCCACAGATTTCGGATAGGGCTGTTTGTTTTCCCTAAGACGGCAAACCATTAAAAAAGTTCGGTTCAGTCGCTCGCGTTAACTAAGAATAGCTTGACACGTTTTGTGCGTTAGTAAACTGCCGCACATAGTATTATCATTCAAAATTCTCTTGAGGTCGTGATATTTTTAAATAAAGTTTTTCAGTCTTAAAAGGACATAGAAATTTGTATATTAGGATATTATTACTATATTCTTGATTATAATGAAATCTACTTAAGAGGAACCGTCCAAATTGTTAATTATTGTATTAAATTGTCGGCTGTGCCTGATCGAGGTTTTAGAATGCTCTCTTTTTGAAAATCTTAGCTTAGATTTTGGTGCAATTTAATTATAGCTGTACGACTTCTACGCTTATTTTAGATTTGAGCCCTAAGTGCTCCCAGTTGGCATCAGTTATTCCAAAGTAGGTATAACTGCCGTAACTTGTTCGGCAGTTCTACTAATTTTGAGTAGTAACTTTCAAGTTTAATTAAACTTTTAAAATTTAATTTAATTAACGGTGAATTTTATGATAAGGTTCTTTTCATATACAAAGTAAACGATTTATATTAAATAGTATTTTATACGCACCTGCACATTGTAAGATCTTTAAAAAAAAATCCAGATAAAAAAGCGCAATCCGATGTGTTTGAATTTCTTACATGAAAAGTGTATAGAAGATAGTGTGGAGACGCGATATTTATTATAGTTTCTTTTTCTGAGCCAGAAATTATACAATTAAAAAATATTTTTTTACTGAAACGCATAATATAATTCCTAAATATGATTTTTTGATGCCCAGTAGCTCATATGTGAATATTTTTCAGCTTGCGATTTAGATCATTGAATTTTATTATTTTACGCACAAAGAAGTCTCCATAACGATGCGAGACTTTTGTGTCGGCAATGTGAATCATGTCATCATCAATATAAAAGTCCAACTAGAAAAAATATTTATAACCGTTTTAATAAACTGCAAAGTTTATATACCAAATAACCCTCACCTCAGAACCAGATTTAAATTTTCCTTCTAAACCGCTGGAACCTTTAGTCCAAACCAAATTACGCATTTTATGTTTAAAACAAAGCAAGCGAATAAGTAATTTCGATATATCATCCTCAGTAGCATTTGGATCAATAAACGAAGCCAATTGAGCCAATGGCAATGTGGTATACAATTTCAAATATGAACGGGTTGTAGGCAAATCGTTTTGTTGACGCACTTCATCCATAAATACCATTAGTTGATGTTCCATTGGATCTTTAACGTAGTCCTCCAATGGCGCATCGGCAGCAGGTGGACATGGGCTGACAAAACGTGGACATGCGAAAATGTAAAACGATTTGAATACTTCCAAGTCACCGCATTGCATCTTAAACATAGCATCATGATAGTTTTTCTCACGTAACACCTGTTGTATGGATTCATCAATGCATTGTGGATGCAATACTAGGCAAATTGCTAACAAATGATACATTTGTTCAGCTTGCTTATTAATTTGATCATTCTGATACGAACGTGTGCTATACAATTGTTTAGTACGTTGAATGTACAACAAAATTTCAGAGAAAGTGCGTATAGCATCAGCATAACGACGCATCATCATGTAGGCGAAGCCAACGTAATATGAAGTAGATATTTGGCAGGCAGGTATATGAGAATACTGTGACTTTTTATGTATTTCAATTGGTTCCAACACTTTGATGGCTTGATAGTAATCTCCTAATAGAGAATGTACGCGCAATAATCCCACCAGCGAGAAATAGCCTAACATTTTGTAAAATGACAACTCTCCAAATTCACCAGCAACAGCTTGAGGATCATTACCTTGTGATATTGCTTCCAATTGCTTTTTAATGTTGGAAATATCGACGAGCGAGTGAAGTACATTTAAAATGCAAAGTATACTCCACACATTGCTATGATTCACGCAAAGTTGTTGTATCTCTTCCTGGGTTTTATCAGTAAGACGAGCCCTGTATAAGTTAAGTGTTACTTTTAATTTAAGGAAATAAGATATTTAATATGTGCAGCCTACCTGTATTGCGCGAAATTCTGAAATTGATAAACAAATTCATCAACCAACTCCCACAGCCAGATATCAGGCAATTCCAAAGAGACTGGACTTTGGGCAGAAATAATTAAATTAAAGAAGTCACAATAATTGAAAAACGAATTAATTCTCTGCTCCAACTTCGGACCACCAGGTATGCGTGCATGTATATGACGATAGTACAATTCCTTATAGAGGATAAGGAAAACTTTATCATTATCTACAATTGCGGCAACTTCTTGCTCATCAGGCCATGCAGTTTTGTCGAAGTGATGATCACTTATTTGTGGAAAAGTATTCTCGTACATATTTTGTATGTCGAAAAGTACACCTTCTTTGATGGATTGACAAAAATTTTGCAAAAAGAATTTGACATTGTCAGGCATGCGGCTTGCATAGTATGAGCGCTCATACTCCAAATCCAATTGTGGATCACCAGTGTGTCCATAATCATCATAGTAGTCCTTAGGATTGAAAATAAAAACAATTATTTGGTTTCGCTTTTTTCGAGCGTACTGCTGTCACTCTGCGCCGAAAGTGTGGTTATGTTATACTTGGTCAGTGCAAACTAGTCGTGCAATCTATATTTTAATATATTTTTCACTTACAACATTTCCATAATCTTCAGCATTGTACATTATTGAGTTTTACACAATCTTTTAGTAAGTAATCGTCAAATTTCCAATGTTTTCTCACAAAGAACAACACGCCTGCGATAAACTCTGCCACGAAAAAAAAACTTTCTGGTTGTCAAACAAAAGCTCTGTTCTTTTTTATCGCCACTCTTGTCAAAACTCATTAGGGCTGACATTCAATACGCCGTCTAAAGATCACAACCACAATGAAGCAAAACTTGACAACCGTAGCCAAGCATCGGCTTCTTGATTACTTTGAAAGCCGGAGACACCAATATAAACTACAGTAAACGGTAGCGACAACCTGACTAGGCCATTCTGACATAATCGGTTTAAGGGCTAGCGGGGGGAGATCTCATCGGCAGCGTCTGGACACCTCTAGGTGCGGCTGCAAGCGGGCGTCTGTCTTGGAGCAAGCGGCTCGCTATATAAACGTGCCAAGTAATATTTTCACCCCCGCTGAGCGGGTTGTGCGCTGGGCTTGGGACCCGCCACGTAAAACCATACTCCAATGAAATATAACAACAAGCCTCGGATAAATACACTCTCTATTGATGACGACCATGGCAAACGTTTGAAGGACAATGAATTGAGGGCATGCACCTGGAACGTCCGCTCCCTGAATGGGATTGGTGCAGATGGCCGGCTGGTTGATGTCCTCGTCAAAGCAAAATCTGACATCACCGCCATCCAAGAAATGCGTTGGACGAAGTAAGGAAGAAAGAAGATCAAAAATTGTGACATATATTGGATTGGCCATACGAATAAGCGCAGTTTCGGCGTCGGATTCGTGGTGGGAGAGAGACTTTGTCGACAAGTGCTGGCGTTCACGCCTGTGGACGAGCGTCTAGCCGCTATCCGAATTAAAGCAATTTTTTTTAATATATCATTCATCTGCGCCCATGCGCCGACAGAGGAGAAAGACGATGAGGTGAAAGACACTTTTTATGAACAATTAGAATGCACAACGAGCGCTGCCCCCGTCATGATATAAAAGCCGTGCTTGGCGACTTTAACGCCAGGGTGGGCAAAGAAGGTGTTTTTGGCCCTACAGTCGGAAAGTTCAGCCTGCACAATGAAACTTCTCCTAACGGACTGAGGCTGATTGACTTTGCCGGTGCTCGAAACATGGTCATATCCAGCACGAGGTTCATGCATAAAAAGATACACCATACATGGCTGTCTCCTGATCGAAATACTCGCAATCAGATCGATCACGTTGTGATAGACGGACGGCATGCCTCCAGTGTTTTAGATATGCGCACGATCCGAGGACCTAACATCGACTCGGACCATTATCTCGTTGCAGCCAAAATACGCACCCGCCTCAACGTGGCTAAAACCAAGGAACAAAAAACACAAGGAAAGCTAGACGTCGAAAAGCTTCAAGCACAACAGACTGCCAATGATTTCGCAACTCGACTCTCACACCTGCTCTGAAAGCACAACTCATCCTGAAGGAATACAGGAGCAGTGGGAGCATATCTCCAAAGCACTTCGTACTGCCGCCGAGGAAAAAATTGGTTACCGGCGGCCACGAAAAAACAACTGGTACGATGAAGAATGTCGCGTTGCAACCGAAAGAAAAGACGCTGCCTACAGGGCTACGTTAAAAGCGAGCGCGACAAGAGGAGTGAGTGAACGCTATCGTGAGTTGAAAAGGGAAGCGAGGCGCCTTTTCAGGAAGAAACAAGCAGAAGCAGAAAGGCGTGAGTGCGAGGAGCTTGAGCTGATAGCCACCAGGAATAACGCCCGAAAAATCTACCAAAAAATACGGCGACAGACGGAAGGGGGCAAACTCCTGTAGGAATGAAAACGACGACCTTGTAACTGATGCCCAGAGAGTGCTTAGATTATGGAGGGAATACTTCTCTGCTCTCCTAAATGGAGGCAACAATTCACCGCGCAGAGATGAAGAACCCGATCCCGCAATCGATGATGATGGAATATATGTCCCCCCGCCCGATTATGACGAAGTTAGAATAGCAATAACCAGATTGAAAAACAACAAGGCCGTGAGCTCTGATGGATTACCTGCGGAGCTATTCAAGTTCGGCGGCGAGGAGTTGGTAAGGCGCATGCAGCAGCATCTTAGCAAAATATGGGCGGACGAAAGCATGCCCGACGGTTGGATTGTAAGTGTTCTTTGCCCAGTCCACAAGAAGGGGGATACTGCAAAATGCACCAACTATCGTGGAATCAATCTTCTTAATATCGCATATAAGGTCCTTTCAAGTGTATTGTGCGAAAAATTGAAGCCTATCGTGAACCGGCTGATTGGATCTTATCAGTGCGGCTTCAGACCTGGTAAATCTACCATCGACCAGATTTTCACCATGCGCCAAATCTTGGAAAAACCCCGTGAAAAGAGAATCGACCCACATCACCTCTTCGCCGACTTTAAAGCCGCCTTCGACAGCACGAAAAGGAGCTGCCTATATGCCGCTATGTCTGAATTGGGTTTCCCCGCAAAACTTATACGGCTGTGCAAAATGACGTTGAACAACACCATCAGCTCAGACAGAATTGGGAAGGACCTCTACGAGAAAGTAAACGAGGTTTCAGACATCGTGACCCCCTATCGTGCGATTTCTTTAATTTGATGCTGGAGAAAATTATACTAGCTGCAGAACTTAACCGCACTGGAACAATATACTATAAAAGCGTGCCATTACTGGCATATGCTGATGACATTGATATCATCGGCCTAAACACCCGCGCTGTTAGTTCTGCTTATTCCAAACTGGAAAAAGAAGCGGTAAAGATGGGTTTGATGGTGAATGAGGACAAAACGAAGTACCTGCTGTCATCGAGCAAAGAGGCAGCGCATATGCGCCTTGGCAACCACGCTACTGTTGGCAGCCATAATTTCGAAATAGTAAAAGACTTCGTTTATTTGGGAACCAGCATCAACACTAGCAACAACATCAGCACTGAAATCCAGCGAAGAATCAATCTTGCCAATAAATGCTACTTTAGACTAGGTAGGCAACTGAAAAGTAAAGTCCTCTCTCGGCGAACGAAAATCATACTCTACAAGTCACTTATCGTACCCGTCCTGCTATATGGGGCAGAAGCATGGACCATGACAACAGCAGATGAAGCGGCTTTGGGAGTGATTTATGGACCTCTACGCCTTGGCGATGGCGAGTACCGAAGAAGATTTAATGATGAGCTGTACGAGCTATACGCAGACATCAACATAGTCCAGCGAATTAAAACGCAGCGGCTGCGCTGGCTAGGCCATGTTATGCGAATGAAAGATGATGCTCCGGCCAAGAAAGTGTTTCTATCGGAACCCGCCTATGGAAGCAGAGGTAGAGGGTGGCCCCCACTCCGTTGGAAGGACCAGGTGGAAAACGATTTAAACTCCCTTGGTGTGACCAATTGGCGCCGGTTGGCGGAGCGAAGGAGCGACTGGCGCGCCTTGTTGGATGGCCATAACCGTTTAGACGGTTAAGCGCCAATTAAGTAAGTAAGTAAGTAAGTAAACGGTAGCTAAAAATTTAGAAAAAATATTAATTATGTTTAAAAAACGCCCAAAAGAATGATTTTAGATTTTTTTCTGCTATTTGCTTCTATTTTAGTTTTTATTGACAAAACAAAAAGGACGCCACTCACTGTCGCTTCCAAAAAATAGAATTAGGTTTAATCTGGCTATAACAGCTTTCGTGATTGATTGTCGTGCTGCTCTGTCGCGCCGAAAATAACGACACTCATAAGAACATGTGTAAAAATAATATGACAGATTTGGCGGCGAAACGCCGTCGTGAATGTAGTCAGCCCTATTGAAGGCCTTTTTATACTCAGTTGAGCAGAGCTCACAGAGTATATTAACCAGGCATGCTTAACCAACGAACCGATATTATTTCGTTACGATAATCAACGTTAATAAACTAAACAAAGTCATTTCGTTTCGCTTATTAACGTTAAGAACGTCAAATTAACGAAATGATTTTGTTTCGTTTTCTGCCATATCAAAACGAAATCAAATCGTTTATGTTGATTATTAATTTCAAACTATGCTGGCAAAGCTGATTGATGGGCGGAGTCATTAAAGGTGAAAGCATTAGCCAAGCTGATTGCAACTTTTCTAATGAATTTTGACAGTACGACCATTTCTCAGAGTATTTTTGACATTACCACCAACGAATTACACAAACAAATTACATAGAGTTTGTGTGTGTATGTCCGCTCGCTGTTACCACCTTACGGCTTCACCATGGCTATAGCATTGCCAGCACAATTCAAACATAAAGTATCACGTTTTTGTTAACGTTTTTAACGTTAACGAAAACTTCGTTTCGGCTAAAAACGAGATACAATTTATCTTGATAATTTCTTTATCGATAATATTTCGAAGTGTTTCAACGGAAACGGTGGACATTTTTTGATAAACGATTAGCTTAACGTTAAGGTGCATCCCTGATATTAACTTTGATTGGATAACGGTTGGCTGTACAGGTATAAAGGAATCGACATAGATATAGACTTCCAAATCATCAGGATAAAAAAAAATTTGATTGAGCCATGTCCGTCCGTCCGTTAACACGATAACTTGAGTAAATTTTGAGGTATCTTTATGAAATCGGGTATGCAGGTTCCTGAGCATGATTTTTAACCACCGTTTCCATAATTTTTTCATCTGCGGTCAGCGTATTAATTGGGCGCAGTTCCTCCGGCCTTACTGTATTTTTGACTTTTTCAACAGGTACTATAGTTGATACTTTTCAGCAATTTGGAACAATGCTACTGTTTGTTGATTCGTTTATTAATTCCTTGTAGAAGTGAGCAATGTAAATCATGGCATCTTTAAATACCCTCTCCGACAAAAGCTTTTTTCCACCATATTTGTTTCTAAAAGATTTAGTAATGTTCGTTATATCATCTAACTCTACGTCGGTGAATTGAAAGGTGTCAATTGCATTATTTACACTTGTTTCTGCCGCATTCGGAATTATTTCAATGCTATCATTAATGTCAGCTATGCTCTGTACAAAAAATGTATTTAGTGCATTGGCTATATCGTATTCCTTCTCAAAGCATTCACCGTTAATTACTATTTTGCTAACGACCTTTTTATCATCGGTGAGCTCAGCAAGATCTTTTAAAGACTTCCCCATCCGCTTCATGTCTCCTTCACTATCGAGCACTTTATCTTCCATGTATTTCTTTTTTTATACATAGCAGTTTTTTTATATATTTTTTTAACGCCATTATAATCCTCCCAGTTGCCAATATTTCTGGAAGTATTATATGATTGAAGTTTTCTTTTGTGCAGTTCCCTTAGCTCACAGTCACACCACTTATTCCTCAGTTGTATTTGGATCCTCTTCTCATACGTCAGTGCTTGCATAGCTCCAGTTAAAATATTGTTCAGGATCTCAGTTCTACTTTCTACTCCTACACGAGACACAGAGCTAAAGTCGCATGTTCGCGACAGATTTAAAAGATATTCTGCACTATAGTACTCCCAATTGGTGACAGTAGCAAATTTTCTCATTTTTCAGTATTTAGCTGTTGGTACTTTAAAATGAATTGTTTCATGATCGGAAATTCTATATTCACTTACATGTTCAGTTTTAACTTGCTCGTTCTATTTTCGTAGAAGAGTGCTCAGTTATTATTGTATTGAAATTTATCCTTTGTACCATAGCCATTTGTGCAAATAAACTTATAAGCTGGTTTGAGTATTTTGATGATATATTCATATTAATACTAAAATCTCCAACTATTATAATGTTGTCAGATTCCCTGAGGTGGTCATTGATGATATTGTTTAAGTATGTCATGAAGTCAGCATCACTGCTATTTGGTGAGTGAAAGAGTACACCAATTTGCCTTTTTAACGCACATAATGCACCACACATTCCTTTCAATAGCTTTATTACACACTATGCTATATTGTAAATTTTGATGTACATACATTAGAACACCACATGTATGTCTACTGTGGGAATCGCAGCGGATGAATTTATATGTGGAAATATATAGCTCAGAATCCATGATTATATCTGTTGTTATTGTTTCCGCGCATAAAAAATGCTGTTTTTTTTTTATTTCAATAAGATGTTCCAGCTCTAGCTTATTTGCTGTAATACTATTAATACTAAGATATATACAGTCCAAGTTGAGCACTTTGTTACGCAGGTTTGTATTATTTTTTTACTTATGTTTTGTGGTTACAAATTCCCTCATTGGGTGCTAATAGCCAATCTTCCTCTTCCTTGCCATGAGCTTTTGTTGATACACAGGACACGTTGTGTCCATGAAATCGTGATTTTCGTCCAGTCCCAGATTTAATTCTTTATTTGCCCTGATGCAGTTGATGCATTTAATTATTGCTTCTTTATTGCATACCACATATTTATGCTCACCCAAGCATTTTGTGCATACTTCTTTTTCTTTGCAGTCACTGGCTTTGTGATTGAAGCTTATGCATTTGAAACAACACAATACTTGCACTGCATCATATACTCTGCACCGCTCCCAGCCTACATTGAGCCTTTCTCCGGCTAGTATATTCATAAAAGCTTCAACCTCCACTTCAAGTACGGCATTGTAGTAAAATTTCTCTTTTTTTTTTAACTTCATACTGCTTGATAATTTTTATATCTGTTTCAGATAGACAATTATTTTGGCGTTTAATTCTCTGGATAAGCTCATCATTATCATACTTGAAATTTATACCAGTTACAATAACGGTTGGTTTCACTTTCATAGGAATCTTCACATTGTAATTATTTCCGAGGCTGTTCTCAACAGCATTTTTTATTTTCTCACGATCATGGTCATTTGCACTTCCTACAATCACTACACCGCTTTGTCTTGCTACTATATTTGTAATTTGTAGCTCCTTTAGATCGACTTTCAAGTTCAGATCATTTTTGATTTTTTCAGCACATTGCTTTGTATTTGGCTTAACTATTAAGGGAAAAGCTTTTCTGATCTCTGGCAATGTTTTTGTTACAGCTGCATACGATGCCTCGGCTTCAACATTGCCGTTTCTCTTTATTTCTGTGCATATTTTTTTATTTTCATTACTAATTTTTTCAATCATTTTCTTATTGTCATTTTTATTGCTTTTTAACTCTTCGCATGGTTGCTCACTGCTTCGCTTGAACCCTTCTGCTATTTCGCGGATTTTGTTTACTTCTTTCGCAAGACTCTTGAGCTTTTTGCATTGCTTTGATTCTTTCACTAAATGCTACTTCCACGGCTTTAAGTACGTGTTTAATCTCTCGCTCATTTTTCTTTAGTAAATTATCAAACTCATTTGTAAAGCGGCAGTTACCCACCGACGTGTGCCGTATGTAGGTAGGTTGAACTGGCCGGTTCATGAGGACCTCACATAGATTGATTGAGTCCGTAGTGTTACCAGAAGTTTGTTTTAACGACCAAGCTGAAAAACCCTATCAAAAACCAGGACCTATGTTATAAAATAACTCCGTCCTCTTGGCAAATACTAGAAGCTTTCTAGGACTTAAGCCACTTGCTGCTTCTAGATCTGACAGCTGTATCACTCCTAATAGCTGGAGTCTTAGCCTGGCAAGTGCAGGGCACGAGCACAGAACGTGCTCAATCGTTTGCTTCTCCAACCCGCACTTCCTACATCTGCTATCACTGACCAAGCCTAGGTTAAAGGCATGTGACGCCAGAAGGCAGTGTCCAGTCAGAATACCCGCCATGAGTCTACAGTCCTCTCTTTTTAATGATAGGAGCAACGGCCCCGCGCTTGAACCCACGCCTTTCCCGCTTGGTCGATCATGTGCACCTCTCGACTTCGCTCAATCTCGCCCAATCTAATTGGGACATCTACGGAGCAAGCTTCAAGGGATGCGCCCTTTTTAGCTATTTCGTCCGCTTTTTCATTCCCATCTATTCCCATATGCCCTGGGACCCAATATAGATTTATGCTTCTCCCTGTCTCGATTCTCTCCAGAGACTGCTTACACTCTAACACGCATTTAGATGCCATGCTATGCGAGATTATTGCCTTAATTGCTGCTTGACTGTCAATATAAAAGTTAACACGGTTGCAGCTTAAGCTATTCTCTTCCAGGGTTTCTACTGCTTTGGTTACGGCTAATATTTCCGCTTGGAAAACGCTACAGTAATCCGGCAGCCTGTAGGATCTGCTTATTTCCGGATCAGCGCAGTATACCGCAGACCCTACTCCTTCCACTACTTTGGAACCATCGGTGTACACATGTATCGCCTCGTCCGCCATTTGCGCACCCTTGCGCCAACCGTTGTTGTTGTTGTTGTTGTAGCAATGCTCGCCCCACCTAATAGCCGCGACCGATCACAAATTGTCATCAATATCCTCTAACGGGAGTCCAAGGAAACTTGCCGTTTCAACAGGGGTGGACCATAAGGAAAGGGGCGTTAGAGGCGTTGGTTCCACATTACAATTGAAGAGATGGTTGGTGTCATGTGGGGACACATTGCAAGCGGGGCATACATTTTGTATGTCGGGGTTGATTCTGGATAGGTAAGAGTTTAACCTGTTAGAGTATCCAGAACGAAGTTGAGCAAGAGTGACACGCGTTTCCCTGGGGAGTATGCGTTCCTCTTCCGCGAGTTTTGGATAATTTTCGTTAAGTACTGGATTCACCGGGCAATTCCCGGCATAAAGGTCCGAAGCCTGTTTATGGAGTTCACCAAGGACCTGCTTGTGTTTTTTCACTTCATACGGCTGGGTTCTCAGGTGCCATATTTCCTCAAAATGCTTACGGAGATTACGCCTTAAGCCCCTAGGCGATGCTGGTTCATCAATCAGATGTCTGTTGGGATGCCCAGGTTTCTGGGTATTCAACAGAAACTTTTTGGTCAGCATCTCATTTCTCTCCCTGATGGGGAGTATTCTCGCCTCATTATGCAGATGGTGTTCTGGGGACATAAGAAGACAGCCCGTGTCGATTCTGAGAGCAGTATTTTGGCAGGCCTGTAGTCTCTTCCAGTGGGTGATTTTTAGGCTTGGCGACCATATGGGTGACGCATAGCACGTAATCGGCTGGCTAATTGCTTTGTATGTAGTCATGAGAGTTTCTTTATCTTTTCCCCAAGTACTGCCAGCGAGGGATTCGAGGATTTTGTTATGGCTCTGAATTTTCGGAACAATTGCGGCTGCGTGCTTGCCAAAATGTAGATCCTGATCAAACGTCACACCCAGGATTTTGGGGTGTAGGACAGTCGGTAGCATAGTGCCATCGACGTGGATGTTCAAAATGGTCGGCATTTGGGACGTCCATGTTGTAAATAAGGTCGCGGAAGATTTAGTCGGTGATAATGCCAGGTTTCGCGAGGCGAAAAAACTGGAGTGATCAGGGAGGTAGCCGTTTATTTTGTTGCATAGCGCATCGATCTTAGGGCCTGGGCCTGTGGCCATTATTGTGCAGTCATCGGCGTAGGAAACGATTGTGACTCCTTCCGGTGGTGAAGGTAGCTTAGATATGCAGAAATTAAACAAAAGTGGGGATAGGACACCGACCTGTGGCACCCCTTGTTTAATTCTCCTTGGTTTTGATGTTTCGTTTCTAAATTGCACCGATGCCTGCCGACCACCCAGATAATTTGCGGTCCACCTTTTAAGACATGGGGGAAGGGTAGACCCTTCCAGGTCTTGCAGTAACGAGCCATGGTTGACCGTATCAAAAGCTTTTGATAGGTCTAGCGCTATGAGTACTGTTCTATGGTGGGGTATTGATTTAAACCGCAATTTATCTTGGTGCTAATGGCATTTAGCGCGGTGGTAGTGCTATGGAGTTTTCTGAAGCCATGCTGATGAGGGGCTAGCTGCAAATTTGCTTGGAAATAACGGAGCAAAATGGCTTCAAGCGTATTTGCCACTGGCTGGTTTCCCAGGCTTTAGTAGCGGGACCACCTTGGCCATTTTCCATTTCTCAGGTATGACAAAGGTGGAAAGAGACAGGTTGAAGACATGCGCTAAATATTTGAAACCCTCTTTCCCTAGGTTTTTAAGCATCGGCATGGCTATGCCGTCTGGGCCCACTGCTTTGGATGGTTTAGCACGACCAATGGCGTCCTCAACCTCTTTAGCGGTGATGGTGATTGGTGACGCGCTGAATTTGTGTTTATGTGCGTGTCTATTGGCTCTCCGTCTATCTTTGTCGACCGTAGGATGCATTATATATTGTCGGCAGAAAGCGCTCGCGCATTTTTTCGCGTCCGACAGCACTTTGTCGCCAAAGGCGATGGAAACTTTGTCTTTGTGCTTAGCCGGATTCGATAGGGACTTTACGGTGGACCAAAATTTACCCACACCGGTAGAGAGGTTACAACCTCTTAGGTGCTCCTCCCATTTCGCCCGCTTGTGTGCATCCACAAGCAATCTGATGCGTTGGTTTATATCCCTTGTTTGGGGGTCGCCTGGATCAAGCTGTCTTATAAGGTCACGTTCTCTCGCTAAGTTTGCGGCCTCCGCCGGGAAGTGGGCCGGATTTCGGGAACTCTCCCGGCGGGAATGAAATGTGCCGAGGCGGATTCAATGACCTTGCGGAAGGCACCCTCCCCTTGGCGGGCATCAGTCGGGATAGGGAGGGCAGCAAAGCGGTTGTCTGTAAAGGATTTATATTCTTCCCACTTTCCTTTTTTGAAGTTTATGAAAGTGCGTTTTTCAGTGACGATGAAGTCGGCGGTACGCTCAAGCGAAATAAGTATGGGCAGGTGGTCGGATGCCAATGTTACCATCGGCTGCCAGTTCACGCAGTTTACGAGTTCTGCGCTCACGATTGAGATATCTGGCGAGCTATGACAGCTTTCTACCATACGTGCGGGGCGTCTCCGTTTATTGTGCAGAACGTCGTTTCTTCTATTTGATCCGCCAACATCTCACCCCTACTGTCCGCCCGCAAGTTTGAATGCCATAGATCATGATGGGCATTGAAATCGCCTAAGATAATGCGATTGTTGCCAGTGAGTAAGGCCCTGATATTAGGGCGGTATCTACTGGGGCAACAGGTGGCAGGAGGAATGTAGATGTTGATGATTTCTAGGTTTGCATCGCCTGACCGGACAGATAGGCCTTGACGTTCTAAGACATTGTCCCTGCGGTCGATGCCAGGACCAAATATATAATATTGCACAGAGTGGTGTATGATAAACGCGAGACCGCCTCCATTTCCGCTCTCGCGGTCTTTCCTGTGGACATTATACCCATCTGCAATGCAGAGCTTGCTGTGAGTTTAGTCTCTTGAATCGCTGCAATGCGGATGTTGTGCCGCTTCATGAAATCGACTATCTCCGTAATCTTCCCAGTTAGTCCATTACAGTTTACTTGCAGAATTCTGAAGTACATAAGGGGAGACGCCGCCACTCTGGGGGTAACTGACGGGTGAATACGCCTGGGTTGTGTGTGCCAACCGTTCACCTCTATTGTGGCCTTAAGATCTCCCTCGAAGCGCAGATAGGGAATCATGTAGTCTGTTCGTCTTGTGATTGATGACGCTATACTACTATGGCCATATGGTCGGCGCTCAAGCTGTCCCGAAGCACCGAGCCTGATTCCGGTCGTTAACGCTTTGTTCTTTGCTACCAGCTCTACAGGTGGGATGTGCAAAATGGAATACAGTGCAGCCGTCGGGGTTGTTTTCAGGGCTCCCGTAATGCTAAGCATCTATAGTCTGCATACCCCCTCTAATTTTTTGAGGTATGTTGTTTTTTGTGTGGCTTTCCACCAAACAAGAACTCCATAGTATAGAATAGGGCTTACAATCGCTGTAAAAACCCAATGAGAAAGAGAGGGCGATAGGCCCCACGTACACCCCAGCATTATTTTACATGCATAGAGTGCCGTTGAGGCCTTCTTGACCCTCTTCTCCACGTTGAGCTTCCATGACAGCTTACTGTCTAGGATGATTCCTAAATATTTTGTGCAAGGTTTCTCCTGTAAGGTCACCCCTCCTAACTTAGGCCTGGTCCAATTTGGGACCTTGTACCTCTTTGTAAACCAGATCATATCCGTCTTCTCCGCATTGACTTTCAATCCGACATTAGATGCCCAGGTGTGAATATCGCGAAGCGCCCGATCCACCAAAGAACTAATCGTTGGAAGGCACTTTCCACTTATGACAATTGCAACGTCATCTGCGTAAGCCGTAAGTTTTACGGGTCCCTCATCGAATTGCCTGAGCAGTTGGTTGATGACCAGCGTCCACAGCAGAGGTGATAGCACCCCTCCCTGCGGCGTGCCCCTGTCCACTGATTTCGTGGCCTCGTACAATCCCCATTGTGATGTAATTGTGCGTTGTACGTACGGACGTTTGTCGTACGTAAAGCGGGAGTCATTGGTGCCATATGTTGTATCGCTTTAGTCGCATCCCTAACGTAATCAGCTGTTTATGGTTACGACGGTAAACCAAAAACCAATTGATTGGCTACGATACGGTTACGGCCTTAGCGGCACCAATAATCGATTGCATTGATTCCCATAAAGCTGGAGACATTGGTGCTTTATCGGTAACCGTATCGGTAACCTTATAACAGCTGATTCGACCAACCTTATGAGAATCAATGTAATCGATTATTGGTGCCGCTAAGGTCGTAACCATATCGTAGCCAACCAATTGGGTTTTGGTTTACCGTCGTAACGATAAACAGCTGATTACGTTAGGGATACGACTACAGCGATAAGACAAACGGCACCAATGACTCCGGCTTAGCGGCACCAATAATCGATTGCATTGATTCTCATAAGGTTGGTCGAATCAGCTGTTAAAAGGTTACCGATACGGTTACCGATAAAGCACCAATGTCTCCAGCTTAAGGTTGGTCGAATCAGCTGTTATAAGTTACCGATACGGTTACCGATAAAGCACCAATGTCTGCAGCTTAACGCGTTTGACCGAACCCTCAAGCCCGTAGGAATCAATGTGTGCCTCTGTGTACATGTACATAACATATTTGTGTGTGTATTGTTTAGAGCAAAGCACTGTTGCAATTGGTTTGATTTCTCCGTTCTGGGCTACGTACGTACGTGCGTTGAACGTTGGTGAGTTTTCGTTTACAATGCACACTCATAAGTTAGGTCGTGTCAGCTAACACGTTTTTTCTACGTACGTTCGTGAGTAACTGCCGCATTAAACTCTGCTAATTGTTGTCCATTTTGCTTTACCACCATTTGCATATCTTTCAGGATGTCATCAACGTTATGTACATACTGTACACAGTCAGCACACATAAGCTATCATCCGGTGGCAAAGTCCTGAGCCAGATAAATAATTTTGCATGTAAATGCAACAACAACGATTTGAGCCAGATAAATCCAGACAGAAGTCTGGTTCAATTTGTGAGCCAGATAATTTGTTAATTACTTCTTTTTAGGTTGGAAACGCGGCCTTTAATATACCTACTTTTTCAAAAGTAGATGTCGCTGTTTAGCCTTTCGCCGTATGAATTAAATGAAAAACAGCGGCGACATCTGCCTATCACATTTCACGTGTGCGAAAATTTCACGACATCTGCTTCTCAAGTCTCTCAATAATCCAGAGCTTTCCCGTGAAAATTGAGCGTGAGGCGGAGCTGTAAAACTCACTGAAAGACGGCAATAAACCTAAAGGCCGTGACACAATGACATTTTTCATAAAGATGCGCTTAACACAAGCTTATGCATTCCAATAACATCGCCACAATCAACCAAGATGCTGCGTTTGTAAATATGACGGAACTTCAGACTTGGCAATTGTAGTTTATTACGCCTTGCCCATTCACATAAAAAATTTCGCGAAGCACTGTTTTAAATATTCTCCCTATACAACAAAAATACTTGCCAACATATTTTGTGTCGTATTAGATTGTTATATTGCAGTTTTCAATTGCGAAAAATGTTAGAAAATTTACCAACCAGTGGGAAAAATTATTTCACTTGCAAAGTGTGCCAACACCCTTAGCCAAAGCAAATGTCAAATTCTTCTTCTTATGATTTCCTTGGAACAAAATTTGGGAGACGGCTACTTTTCAATATCAGATGGCGCCAGTGTCGCTCATTCTACCGTTCTCCATAAAAATGCGTGCAATCTACTCATAATGGTAACGCTTGTGTTTAAACTCATCTATATTAAAAAGTGCTTATGTGTTGGGGCTTTAAGCATCTCACATTCTTCAAGTTTGGTGACGCTGTATTGATCCAAGCCTGAGCATTTTGTTGTTAAGTGGTAATATTTACCACACACCCCTTCATACCGAATTTTTGTCGCTTCTCCTCGTATATTACTTTTGCATTTGTCACATTTTTTCTCCATTCTTCTTTCCACATATACAAAATTTATTATAAAAGTAGTTTACAATAGGGGGACTCATGTAACCGTATAAATGCCTTATAAAGTGTGTAAACGTATAAATTTATATAGTGCGTAAACGAGCTGTCAAATTTTGTATGAAAAATCATTTACACAATTTGTATAAATTTACGCGCACATTTCATTGTGTAAACGCGATAAATTCAAAGGAATGCAACTTTGCAGACATTACAGCAGGCATTTTCATCAGAAATCTCCAACATCAGCAAGTAAAGGCGTTTTAGTTTTGATTTTTCACTTAATCTTGGCATTTTTTAATTTGTATAACAATCAAAAAAAATTTGTTTGGCAGTAATACAGCTGATAAACAATCAAGTTTATCAAGAGTATTACTAGGTGCGTTCATATAACAGCGTGTGTGAATGGATATAATTTTATACCTTATAAGTTTATATGCTTTCATGAGTCCCCCTAATGTTTTTGCATCAAATAACTGCAGAACATTTATGTCCGCTAATTGTAGTTGAATTTTAGAGTTTTTTTTTGTATATTTTTCACAAATATTAAGTGCGTATAAATAATTTAAAAAGATTTTAGAATATGCGCATATTTTTCACCGCTTTCTTTCACCTATCCAGTGAGGCTAACATGCCAACCTAATAAAACCGCACTGCGTTTTTTTAGCGCACGCAAACAACCGGCGGTTTTTGCCCTAACCCAAATAAGCATGCGTTGCGACAATGTAAAGCATGTGTGCAAACGTCAAATCTAAATGTCACGCAGAACAAAAATTGGAAATCGAGTTAGGTTTTCACGCAGCAAATTCAATTTGGGTTGCTTTCATAAAAGTTTTATTTGCATGAGACATTTTTGACAATAATGGCCACAGGCCCAGGCCCAGAGATCGATGAGCTATGCAATAAAATAAACGGCTATCTCCCTGATCTCTCCAGTTTTTTCGCCTAGCGAAACCTGGCATTGTCACCGACTAAATCTTCCGCGACATTATTTACAACATGGACGCCCCAAATGTCGACCATTTTGAACATCCACGTCGATGGCACTACGCTACCTACTGTCCTACACCCCAAAATCTTGGGTGTGACGTTTGATCAGGATCTACATTTTGGTGCGCACGCAACCGCAATTGTTCCGAGAATTCAGAGCCGTAATAAAATCCTCAAATCCCTTGCTGGCAGTACCTGGGGAAAAGATAAAGAAACGCTCATGACCACATACAAAGCAATTAGCCAGCCGATTACGTGCTACGCGTCACCCATATGGTCGCCAAGACTAAAAACTACCCACTGGAAGAAACTACAGGCCTGCCAAAATACTGCCCTCAGAATCGCCACGGGCTGTCTACTTATGTCCCCAGAACACCATCTGCATAATGAGGCGAGAATACTCCCCATCAGGGAGAGAAATGAGATGCTGACCAAACAGTTTCTGTTGAATACCCAGAAACCTGGGCATCCCAACAGACATCTGATTGACGAACCAGCACCGCCTAGGGGCCTAAGGAGTCATCTCCGTAAGCATTTTGAGGAAATACGGTACCTGAGAACCCAGCCGTATGAAGCGAAAAAAACACAAGCAGGTCCTTGGTGAACTCCATAGATAGGCATCGGACCTTTATGTCGGGAATTGCCCGGTGAATCCAGTACTTGAAGAAAAATATCCAGAACTCGCGGAAGAGGAGCGCATACTCCCCACGGAAACGCGTGTCACTCTTGCTCAACTTCGTTCTGGATACTGTAACAGGTTAAACTCTTACCTATCCAGAATCAACCCCGACATACAAAATGTATGCCCGCTTGCAATGTGTCCCCACATGACACCAACCATCTCTTTAATTGTAATGTGGAACCAACGCCTTTAACACCCCTTTTCTTATGGTCCACCCCTGTTGAAACGGCAAGTTTCCTTGGACTCCCGTTAGAGGATATTGATGACAATTTGTGATCGGTCGCGGCTATTAGGTGGGGCGAGCATTGCTACAACAACAACAACAACATTTTTGAGAGAAAATGACTTGCGTGCGTTTATATTAGGTTTGCATATAATTTAAGCTTGTTAAAAAGTGGCGCGTACCGTGAAGTCGCTAGATATGTGTTTTTCCTAAAGATTTCCGACCACTCGTTTGTTGCTTCATTGAATCGCGACATTATAAATGCACTCTCTTAACGACTTTTGCTGTCAAGTTTTGATAGGGTTTGACTGGTTGTTTTTACATTTCCTTATCATTGGATATTTTGATTTTTCACATTGCGATTTTCGTCCGCAAAATAATATTGTGAGAATAAATTCGGGAAATATGGTGTCTTGGAGCAGCTTTTCACGCCCTTTGGCGGCTTTTGCGCAATATCGTAGCATATTACAATCACCAGTGTGCAAAAAAGGTGGATAAACGTGCATAAATCCAATAAAATCTTGCAGATTCCATTACGCAACCCGATTGTAATAAGAAAAATATACACATGATTATTTTTACAGCCATACAGATGCAAACACGCAATGCTGGGGACCACGGACATCATCAATTTCATATACAACCCTCACGTTTTCAGTGGCACAAATTCAAAGATCTTTTGCACTATTATACGATGTTAGGCCTTATTCCAATCACAGCTATAGTTTTGTATGTCAACATTTTCATTGGCCCTGCTGAACTAACAGAAATACCGGAAGACTATGAGCCGAAATATTGGGAATATCATAGGGTTAGTTATTGGTTATAATTTTTCTATAATTTATACTAAACTTGCTTATATTTACAGCATCCCATTTCTCGCTTCATCGCTCGTTATTTGCATACAAATCCACAACAAGAATATGAAAAGGCTTTACATAATTTTTACGAAGAATGGGAAAAATCCCTTTTGAGGTATACTCTAGTCATTCACAAAGAAACTGTTCTCTTCTAAACATATCTTACTTTCACCAACTTTTAGAAAACTTGAGAAGGACGTTAACGCTAAAATGTCTGAGCGTCATGATTACAAATCCCATTATTATCGCCCTGCCATCGCAAAATACCACAGAATTTCTAAGGAAGTTGCCGATGAGCTGGAGGAATTGCGTGGCAATTAAATTATATTGATTACTGCGTTTTTAAAGTAAGGCAGTTGATTAAGTTTTTAGAATTGCTGACAACTGCATATTGAGAAAAACTTGTAGTAAAGAACTAATAAATTTAACTCATTCAGTTTAAAAAAGTTTTATTTCATATGCTTAATGCATTTCTACATAAACTATCTAAATATCGTCGGTGGTACTGCAAGAAATCTTTGACTTTTTGTGGCGATAACAGTTACCTCTGGGTGCCTTTCGAGGAGGGTTCTAATCGATTCGAAAAACAATTGCTTAGAATTTGAATTTTAACAATAATTAAGATGTTTAAACAACTTATTAAACTGAAATCCACTACTGCTTTGTCTCAAATCAATCGATTAACCAGAAAAAAGGAATTTCAATTAGAATATGTATTACAGTAGACGAATTTTTAGCCTGCCTACTTCTAAAAGGTGCAATTAAAGCACATGCAACAATTAAAAATTAACAGATTGCAATGCAATATCACCGTCGATACGAGAGCTGGAACACGATACAGAAATACCTAACTCTAAGCTTTATATTCTAACTTGAATGCATTCAATGTATTCTTCAGCGTTAACCCCAAGCTTGATTCTTGCAATAGTACAGCACTAACTTCCCATTTGTCCCATGACATTCGTACAGATTCCTAATAATCTGGTCAGGTGCAGGCGCAAAAGTTTGATTCACATACAGAAACTAGAAAATAATACACCATAGTTAAAAAATAAACCCAATATACATGGTGTATTGTGTGGGAACTTACAATTTGTTCGCTGGCATCTAGCTTGAGGTATTGGTGTATGAATTTCTGTATCCAGCTTACAGTTTTGCTAGGATCAACTGTCCATTTGCGCTTCTTAATGATTGGTACATTGCCAGTGGCATTTAATAATATACAAACTGTCGCGCAAATAAACAAAGCAGTGATGATAAAGATGTATTACAATAAATAAATATTTACCTTTAGAATTATCTTTATCCGTTATAGATGTATCATCGGTATCTGCCATTGTTTATTGTAATCTCAGAGTTAATAGTTGTTTTCAACCAGCAATGCTAAAAATGTATAGGCAAATAGGCAATATCGAAAAGCCAAAATATAAATGAAAAATACATACAAACCAAAGATGTGTCAAAGAATGTAGGCAACGCGGTACAGCGATTAAGGCTCATTTATAAACATTTTCACAGCATATTTCTTCAACAATATTACATTTGATTTAAAGCCTTAAGCCGGAGTCATTGGTGCCGTGTGTCGTCTCGCTGTATCCGTATCCCTAACGTAATCAGCTGTTTATCGTTACGACGGTAAACCAAAACCCAATTGGTTGGCTACGATACGGTTACGACCTTAGCGGTACCAATAATCGATTGCATTGATTCTCAAAAGGTTGGTCGAATCAGCTGTTATAAGGTTACCGATAAGGTTACCATTAAAGCACCAATGTCTCCAGCTTTAAGCTGTAGATATTGGTGCTTTATCGGGAACCGTGTCGCTTACCTTATAACAGCTTATTAGACCAAACTTATGCGAATCAATGCAATCGATTATTGGTACCGCTAAGGTCGTATCCGTATCGTAGCCAACCAATTGGTTTTTGGTTTGATGTAACGGATACAGCGATACGACATACGGCACCAATGACTCCGGCTTAAAATAAATATGCAGCAGAAGCGCTTAACAAGCCAACCTAATATAAACGCACGCAAGTTATTTTCTGTCAAAAATGTATCATGCACATATAACTTGCATGAGAGCAACCCAAATTGATTTTGCTGCGTCGAAACCTAACTCGATTTCCAATTTTTGTTCTGCATGACATTTAGATTTGACGTTTGCACACATGCTTTACATTGTCGCAACGCATGATTATTTTGGTTAGGGCAAAAATGCCGGTTGTTTGCGTGCGCTAAAACAACGCAGTGCGGTTTTATTAGGTTGGTTTGTAAGTGGCTTCCATAGGGCGGTCGAAGTTCAATCGAAGATATAGCGAACTTTGGAATCATTGGCGCATAGTCAATTCAAATTACGTTGCGATGTCGAATTCTTCTTCGTACGCTTTACATGTAGCAAAGGTTGAAGATGGCCAAAATTTGTATGTCAGATGGCGCTTGTGTCCCTGAATCTGCCGTTCTCCATAAAAATACGTGCAAACTACTAATCGCTCGTAATATTGCTATGAACGCATCTATATCAAATCGTTGATTGTGACGCAGCCATGCGCGTCATTTTTTTCGGTAGTTGGTCACCCTTTACATATTTTAACAGAGCTCTTGTATTTACATAGGTAATATAACAGAGAGCGTTGACGTTTGTCTTGTCAAAATTTAAGCTCCCAAAATAAAACAGGCGATTACGGATTATAAGCAGGAAAAACAGCTGGTGAACTCATTTCCATAATTTGTGCAAAAATGGTAAAACATGTTTTATTTTCACACGAACCATTAATTAAATTAAGATTTAAAAAAATATTCACAGATATATCGCGTCTTGTTGAAACAAATGGGTTAACGGCTATGCTGCAAATAAAATAACCAGGCCAAGTGAATTTGTAATCATTGCTTATTGAACTTTGACACACGACAGAGTTGCAGCATACGTACATTGGAGCTTTCACTCAAATCTAGCAAAACGAAAAACAAACAAGAACCATACCTACAAAATTAAGCAAAAAGGAATGGCTACGAAACGACGACCATTGCGCCCAACGCCTAGTTCCACTAATATGAATTTTAGACCAGGCGGCGCTGATGTGAACAGAAATGAGTCGAAAGGTACACGTCCAACTGCGCCTCCAAGTAGCGTTAGAGAAATACTTGTTATGATGATAATGTATGCATGCAAGAAAACTATATTCTTCGATACAAATTTAAAGGTGGCGCTATATTTGGGCAGCTTATTTTTGGTATCATTGATTGGTGATTTTATACCATATCCTAAAACATATTTCGCACGTTCAGATAATTTATTTAACGTATATTTTGTAAAAGTTGGTTGGGGCTGGACGTTATTAATGACCGTTCCATTTCTTGCCATGACATCTTATACTCTGTGTTGTGGTGATATTAAGAAAGTGCTACAGCATCACATGCCACGCATTGTTATTGCAACATTCTTTTGGTATTTTTGGACCAAAATGTTTAACGTGATTGAAACTTCATATGGACGTTGTACAGTAAAAGGTATGCAGTTAAATATTGATACATTGTTTTCATTTTCCCACTTGATGATTCCAGCATTACGCAGTAAAGTTCTAGACATTCCAATATTAAATGGCGTATCTTTTTAAAGTAGGATTGCTGCTTTCCATCTTGTTTCAAGCGCGTATAGGCGCAAACATTGCCCAGGCGAAACACGGCTCCAAAGGAATGTGGTGTGCAATGCAGTTGCTGGTCTAGATTAATACCTTTCACTATCAATCTTTGCTTTTCGCTTTGGCAACGTTAACACCTATTTAATTTTTAATTTAATTTAATTTATTTATTTACGATCTTGAAGATCTATATAATTTAATAAGGTACAAAGTATTTTTAATGTTTACATATTTGTTTCAATTCATTGAATTTCTTTGACTTCAACTATATAATAATCTATAAAATATTTACTAAATAAATTTAACTACTTTACAGGTAGCGCTTTACAGTAGCTGTATAATAACTTTCTGAATTTTTTGGTATTATTACAGTTTTTAATATCAATTGGCAGATCATTATATTCTCTAATTCCTTCGTAGTATATACTTTTTTTATCGAATTCAGATCTCACTACCGGCAAGTAAAAGTTGTTATTGTGTTGTTATTGTGTCTATTGAGCAATGAAATGAGATGACGAAGAAGATAAAACAAATCGTTCCAACACGAATATTCCGATCTGTATGACCTTTAATGGGGTAAGCTCCCAGTCGCTAACTGAAACAGTTGAGCTTTTTGCGGAATTCTTTAAATCTAACTTTGATGATGCCAATGTAGGTTTGGCTGGCTCTCATTCGCGCTCGGGACTTTGTGATCAGATTGATTTTGGCTCCCTCATTATCTCAGAGGATGATGTTCGCAATGCTATGCTTTCCCTTAAACCCTCGCTAAGTTGTGACACTGATGGCCTTTGCGCCTTTGTACTGAAGCACTGTAGTTTAACTCTCTGCGCTCCCATTTGACATATCTTCAATTTATCTCTGTCCTCCGGATCTTTTATCGATTGATGGAAAAGGAGCTCAATTTGTCCTATTTTTAAATCTGGTAATAAAAATGACATCTCTAACTATAGGAGTTGTCTTTTATCATTAAAAGGGTGATTGACCCGCGTCAACATGGGTTTGTTGCTGGTCGCTCTACTGTCACTAATCTAGGGTCGTTTTCTGATTTCTGTATCTCTGCATTTAAGGATGGCTGCCAGGTTGATACCAATATACCGACTTCTCAAAGGCTTTTGATAAAGTTTCACATCAAATCTTACTATCTAAACTGGAGTATATCGGATTTCACTCTGTATTCTTATCTTGGTTAAAATCATATCTATCGAACCGAGGGCTGCAAATCCCTACATTTTTATGCAACGTCTGGAGTTCCTCAGGGTAGCATTCTCGGGCCTTTGTTGTTTGTGCTTTTTATAATTGATATTGGTTCCTGTTTTTTTCGTCCTCTTTCCTTCTATATGCAGATGATTTAAAGTTATATCATAGAGTTAATGGAGAGTCGGATTCCCTGCTCCTACAAAATGACCTAAATAATCTTATTGAATGGTGTAATGCCAATAATCTCTTCCTCAATGTGAATAAATGTTTCCACATGTCTTTTACTAAATCATCTAACTTATATTCTACCCTCTACGATATCGCAGGTGCTCGACTGGTTTCGGTTAATGAATTTATTGACTTATGTGTTGTTTTTGATTCCTCTTCTTTTTTTGTCAATCATATCTCTTATATGCTTCCCAAGGCTTACAGAAACCTTGCCTTTCTTCGTAGATATGCAAAAGACTTTTAGGAACCTTATACAAGGAAGGCTCTTTATACCTCTCTCGTTCGTTCAAAACTAGAATACACCTCAATTGTTTGGAATCCTAACTATAGCTGCAATGCTGCCAGAATTGAAAGGGTTCAAAGAAAATTGACTCGTTTTTGTCTATTTTCACTCAACTTTGACGACCCAATTCTATCCTATCACTCGCGCTGCTTACTCATAAATCTCCAACCTCTCGAATCTAGAAGGATAGAACATCTGCTAATGTTCGTCTATGATCTAATAGTTGGCTCTCTTGATTGCC
Source organism: Eurosta solidaginis (assembly GCF_040869045.1). Taxonomy (NCBI): domain Eukaryota; kingdom Metazoa; phylum Arthropoda; class Insecta; order Diptera; family Tephritidae; genus Eurosta; species Eurosta solidaginis. The sequence continues at coordinate 199,315,951 of NC_090323.1, read as the reverse complement.
CAGTTCTCTTAGCGAAGGTGTCATTTAATGTACCTAATCGGAGTCTTCGAACATTTTTGCCATTTTACATGAGTGCTTGCAGGGCTAATTATTGTAATTTTGACCTAATTTTTCGGGCACTAAATGAATTTAATAGACTCTCAAGGAGGTTTTTTATTGATTTTTCTTTGTCGAGAAGCATCTACAAGTCAACTTTGCAAGAGTTCCTATAATCTTTACTTGCATTATCTTTTTATTTTTTGTTTTCGCTAGTCATGTTACTTACGTTATTCGTTGTGGTTTTCAGTTGATTATTTGTTTAAGTATTTATTTGCTTTTGTATTCTAGTCTGTAAGATTGTTTAATCATAGACTGAATAAATTATACATACGTACATACATACATACATGTATAGTGGTAGTATCCTTGGCTACTAGTACTGGAGAATATCGGACTCATATCCGAACAAGGATTGTTGTACCAGCAGCACACCATGAAACATTTGCGCAATTCACAAGTCTGCCATTCGTTGTAAAGTTAAAATTTTAAAAAATTTTTTTCCATGGTTTCCAATATAAAAAGTTAATTGAAATAAAACACATACAACGAAATTCCGCCACACACAAAGTCAAGAAAAATTAAACAGTGCTATTGGCTTTATATCACATTGGGGAACATCCTCTTATGCCCAGCACGAAGCGAATTATTTTTTGTATGTCTCCTAAACAAACTCCTCGAACACCAAACATCTACATTGGGATGATAACAAATGTCTGAATGCGTTGTCTGATCAGGGTTAAAAGTTGCAATAACAATAATAAACCTTTTAATTTTGGCTTTTAACAAAATAATTTCCATTTCCTAATTTCTTTTTAGGTTTTGGCACAAAATCAACTTGTCTTAAAGCAGGTTACCTCTGGAATGGTTTCGATATATCTGGACATGCATTTATATTAATACATTCAAGTTTAGTTTTAATTGAAGAAGCACGTCCCATTGTCAAGTGGGAATGTATTAAAGATTACTTACGTAACGAAATGCATGATCGTAGCGTTGCTGAACACTCGAGCACAAACCCATTGAGGAATCTCTCCGAGGAACAAATTACCAATCTAAAATTTCTCTATGGACGTCTTACACCCGTTATACGTACTTTATTCATTGGTATGGCTATGTTACAATTATTATGGGATATTATGTTAGTAGGCACTATGCTCTATTACCATCATATGATTGAAAAAGTAGTTAGTGGTATAATTGCAATACTTACTTGGTATTTTACTTATCGCTTTTGGTATCGTACTAGTTTGCTACCAGATCCGGCAGGTAGTGGCGCATTTTTTTACCAACGTGAAAATAGGGAAACATTTATTTATACACGTCGACCAACGATGACAACAGCAGCACCTTCCACCAGTGTTGGTTGTCGTTGCAATGTTCCTGGCGGTTCTTCTGGCTTGGCAGCGCCACCCACATTTATGGGTATGCCATTATATACCAATCCAAGTAGCCAAGCGAGCACAAGCAATCGAGGTTTAGAGATGGACTCCTAGTGACTTAGAACATATTTTATTTGGTTATATTATGGTTGTTTGTTTGTCAAAAATTTGAATTTTTTGCTTTAAACATTGTTTTTTTTTAACCAGTCGTGCGGTTATATGCGGAAAATTCTGACCAATTGTCTGTTTGTCTATTAAACAGGTAGTCGAAACTAGTTTCGTGATCTTGTTTTAGTAACGTCAAATGCACTCAACGAACTGTAAATGTCCCTGATCTCTCCAGTTTTTTCGCCTCGCGAAACCTGGCATTGTCACCGACTAAATCTTCCGCGACCTTATTTACAACATGGACGCCCCAAATGTCGACCATATTGAACATCCACGTCGATGGCACTACGCTACCGACTGTCCTACACCCCAAAATCTTGGGTGTGACGTTTGATCAGGATCTACATTTTGGTGCGCACGCAACCGCAATTGTTCCAAGAATTCAGAGCCGTAATAAAATCCTCAAATCCCTTGCTGGCAGTACCTGGGGAAAAGATAAAGAAACGCTCTTGACCACATACAAAGCAATTAGCCAGCCGATTACGTGCTACGCGTCACCCATATGGTCGCCAAGCCTAAAAACCACCCACTGGAAGAAACTACAGGCCTGCCAAAATACTGCTCTCAGAATCGCCACGGGCTGTCTTCTTATGTCCCCAGAACACCATCTGCATAATGAGGCGAGAATACTCCCCATCAGGGAGAGAAATGAGATGCTGACCAAACAGTTTCTGTTGAATACCCAGAAACGTGGGCATCCCAACAGACATCTGATTGACGAACCAGCACCGCCTAGGGGCCTGAGTCATCTCCGTAAGCATTTTGAGGAAATACGGCACCTGAGAACCCAGCCGTATGAAGCGGAAAAACACAAGCAGGTCCTTGGTGAACTCCATAGACAGGCGTCGGACCTTTATGTCGGGAATTGCCCGGTGAATCCAGTACTTGAAGAAAAATATCCAGAACTCGCAGAAGAGGAACGCATACTCCCCAGGGAAACGCGTGTCACTCTTGCTCAACTTCGTTCTGGATACTGTAACAGGTTAAACTCTTACCTATCCAGAATCAACCCCGACATACAAAATGTGTGCCCTGCTTGCAATGTGTCCCCACATGACACCAACCATCTCTTTAATTGTAATGTGGAACCAACGCCTCTAACACCCCTTTCCTTATGGTCTACCCCTGTTGAAACGGCAAGTTTCCTTGGACTCCCGTTAGAGGATATTGATGACAATTTGTGATCGGTCGCGGCTATTAGGTGGGGCGAGCATTGCTACAACAACAACAACAACAACTGTAAATGTGAGCAGTTGCCGAGTATTAACTCAGTACTAGCTCGATTGAAATGTTTAACCGATTTATTAGCAGACACTTCACAAAAATTAGTATATAAATGATTTATGCTTAAAAATGAGAAATATGTATGAGCTGGTTTTAGGTCAGCTCATCAGGATATAGCTTGGTTTTCATGTATTACAATATGAGCGCATTGGCTCTCTTCAAAAGTTGGATTCTACCGAAACCCACGACTGGGATTATTATTTTCGGTACTACTGAATATTTTATTTCTTACTTGTTGTTGTTTAGTATTAAGATATTAGAAATTATAAAGGTATATAACTGAGATTTCCCGTAATATGGTAACGGCGAATACGTATATATTCATTAAGTGCGAACTATTTTAGAATTAAAAAAAAAAACTTAAGATCTATGCCGAATATGACACAATTAATTACTACTTTACTTAGATCAACACTTGGCTCTGAAAAAAAAAAAAAAATAATAAATATCTTTTATATGATTTGGTTAAAGAACTGTGCTTTATTAAGATTTGGATAGAAACCCCTTTTTTAATGCCATTTTTTAACTTAGTTATGTACAGGCCGACGATTTCAAGATCTCCTAGCTTATAATTATTTATTTTTTTTTTTATACCTTAAATAATTGTATTTTGAAACGCAGTGACCGGTAAACATATATGTAAAACTCCTTTTTTGTAGCAATATAGGAGTATTACATATATGCCGGTAAAGCTTAACTTAACTCAAAATATGTGCAGCTATTTATGTGCAAGTGCGGCAAACATTGCCATACCTAATACTCCAGCCCCAGCACCTATCTTATAATTAGCTGGCGTATTTTGCCAAATATCTTTGAGTATTTTAAAATTACTTGGCATTAGTTTTTGATAGGCAGTACGTTTCTTGAAACGCAAAAAGTAACTCTCCACATATGGCATTTTACCATATGACCAATAATAGTTTTCGAATCCCAATTGATATAGTCGATGTAATAATAAACCAAAGCTAACATCAACTAAAGAAAATGCATTTGAAATCAACCATTCACGTTCAGCGTTGTCTTTGAAGTCATTGTCGATGTAGCGCAATACATTTTGGATGGCATCGAGTATTTTCTGAAACTCCACACGTGACTGCACCAATCGTTTGCGTCTATCCTGTAGATCCAGTTTACGCAATAGACTTGCTTTATTCGTTTCCGTGTCGTCGATTGATCTTTTTAGTATTTCATGAACCTTATCGTTATTCTCTGTAAGTAAACAAGAATTGGATATAGAGGGCTAATGGAAAATGCAGTGCATCGGGGCCAAAATTGTTATAGTGCAGGTATTTAGAAGAAAAATATTACGGACTTTCATCGGGGGCTTTGCACATAAGCTCCTTCAACAAGCCGTACACTAGCTTTTCCAAGCATAAACAATTTGTGTCTAAAACCACCTCAGAAAAAAATTTGCTCTTTAAAAAGTTTTACTTGTCCAAGCTAACTTTGGTTTTGCCCAGCAACGAATATCATCATCTACTTACTCAAACAAGATTTGCGTATTGGTCCAATAAATGGTGGTTTCGGTGTCAATTTTAAATCTTCATGAATGAAAGAGCCCAAACTGAGCGCACCCACTGGCAGATTGTTAATGATACTTTCGAAGAATTCAATTTTTTTGAATTCTGCGGGATTGTTGCAGCGCGGTCTCAAGGCGTTATGTATATCTATTGTGAAATGTACATAATTCTTAGATGAGACATTTAACTTTTTAAGAACCTAAATTCATACCGACCTCCTCTATATTTATTTTCCACATAACCTATAATATGACTCGAGCCTGGTATGACGAAGATCCCATCTTGTAGTACAGGTACGTCTCCTTTTGGATTAATGTTGAGGAACCATGTTGAATATTGCTCGCCATTAGCTAAATCAATTGCATATGGCACAAAGTCTATATTTTTCTCGTAAAGTATGAGGATGACCTTAAATGAAAATTTAATAATGAGTTAAAATCTTTATAAGCAGATGTTTTTGTTTACATTAATAAAAAAAAATTAAAATTAAGTAAATAAAACTTAAAAAACCCCTAATATCGAATTTTTTATTCAGAACTAAACTTTAAAAACAACCCTATAACAAATCCACACCTTATACCTTTCGCTTGATTCTTTTATTGTAAAAACACTTTCTAGCGCTGAAATAAAATGAATTCCTTGTAACAGCCAGGCCAATACCTTTCATTTTATACCAAATCGGATTCCGGAATACCCTACTCTCTTTTTTTCAACACACTCGAAGCCTATCCGGGTTCATGTTTTGAGTCTCAAGACCCCAGTGACCCAGCGGCTTGAAATATATTTTAAATTGTGGAATGAATTATGTAGAGAGAAGTGCGCGTGCAAGCATACTTTTATTTTACTTTATTTTAGCTTAATTTTATTTCATTTCGCTTTATTTTATTTTATTTTTATTCCGTTGTATTTCATTTCATTTTATTTTATTCTATTTCATTTTATTTTATTTTATTTTGTTTTATTTTATTATTTTATTTCTTGTTTTATTTATTATTTTATGATGTTTTTTTTTTATTTTAATATTATATAATATTATATCGACGACCGCCGTGGTGTGGTGGGTTTAAGCCCTGCACAAAGAAAGACCGAAAAGTATGAAGCAATTTTTTCAATTAGAAAAAAGGGTTTTCTAAGAGGGATCGCCGGGATGCGCGTACAAGCATACCTTTATTTTACTTTATTTTATTTCATTTTATTCATATTTTTTGTTTTTTAATTTTGTTGTATTTTATTTTATTTTATTTCATTTCATTTTTTTATTATTATTTTTTTTGTTTTATTTATTATTTCAGTTATTATGTATTTATGTTATTTTATTTAAATTAATATTTTTTCTTTTATAATTTTTTTACTTAATTTTTTTATATTTAATTTTATTCCACTTTATGTTTGCTATGTAAAATTATAATAAAAGGGCAGCTGGGGTTATTCCTAAAAGTAACGTCTCCTGGTTTAATTTCTTTTTCTTTCATACGCCGGCTTAAAAACCGCAGTCGAAAAAGGAAATTAAAGTCGTCTATCTGGAAAATAGAACATACTAGCTTATGCCCGTGGGTTTTACCCCACGTTTCTATAAAAATTTGCAAGCTACGCGTAACTGGCCATCGGTAAAACATGAGTTAGTAAGATTGACTTCTGCTACAGCTAATGACTGTTGTTGTATGATATAATCATATTTGTAACAGGATTCCCCTCGCGTAGGTGAGGTTGACAATTGAGTTGCAGAAGCTCTAAAGCTATAAAGGTTTGTATTGCGCTCATCAATAACTTAATTCGCAGCTAATGATCGTCCTTGAGCTTCATTGATAGGGATAGGAAATTTGAGGCATTTAAAATTGAAAAGACAAATCTATCGTTATCAATGGAATCCTTGGTTTTAAACTTTTTGGTTTTCGAAATTTTCCGATAAAATGAATTGCTTCAATGACATTCGTAAAAGTTTTCTGATGAAAAGCCTTGTCCCACTACATAAGCGTGGAGATTCGAAATACTTACTTACTTACTTAATTGGCGCTTAACCGTCTAAACGGTTATGGCCGTCCAACAAGGCGCGCCAGTCGCTCCTTCGCTCCGCCAACCGGCGCCAATTGGTCACACCAAGGGAGTTTAAATCGTTTTCCACCTGGTCCTTCCAACGGAGTGGGGGCCGCCCTCTACCTCTGCTTCCATAGGCGGGTTCCGATAGAAACACTTTCTTGGCCGGAGCATCATCTTTCATTCGCATAACATGGCCTAGCCAGCGCAGCCGCTGCGTTTTAATTCGCTGGACTATGTTGATGTCTGCGTATAGCTCGTACAGCTCATCATTAAATCTTCTTCGGTACTCGCCATCGCCAACGCGTAGAGGTCCATAAATCTTTCGAAGAACTTTTCTCTCGAACACTCCCAAAGCCGCTTCATCTGCTGTTGTCATGGTCCATGCTTCTGCCCCATATAGCAGGACGGGTACGATAAGTGACTTGTAGAGTATGATTTTCGTTCGCCGAGAGAGGACTTTACTTTTCAATTGCCTACCTAGTCCAAAGTAGCATTTATTGGCAAGATTGATTCTTCGCTGGATTTCATTGCTGATGTTGTTGCTAATGTTGATGCTGGTTCCCAAATAAACGAAGTCTTTTACTATTTCGAAATTATGGCTGCCAACAGTAGCGTGGTTGCCAAGGCGCATATGCGCTGACTCTGCTCGATGACAGCAGGTACTTCGTTTTGTCCTCATTCACCATTCGAAATAAGGAAGCATAAATATTATGATGTTGTTGTTGTTGTTGTAGCAGTGCACAAATTGTCATCAATATCCTCTAACGGGAGTCCAAGGAAACTTTCTGTTTCAACAGGGGTGGACCATAATGAAAAGGGTGTTAGAGGCGTTGGTTCCACATTACAATTAAAGAGATGGTTGGTGTCATGTGGGGACACATTTCAAGCGGCGCATACATACAACCCCATTTAATATTATGATATTATGGGCCCTTTTTAAGGATCAATCGATGAGGAGAAATTTCTGATGGCTCAAAAGAGCTAATAAACTCAAATGGATATGCACAGCTTGGGACTCTTCCACGACTATGTTAATAGAGTGATAAGTTGTCTTGGTTCTAGTTATATTAACTTCCTCATTTTAAGGTGCCTAAAGTGCCTTTTCTCAAAGCCATTTATAGTTTGTAAAGATAGATTTAATATTTGGAAGAAGCATTAGCTATTAAAGCCTCAGGTGATGTCATAATTTCTCAAAAACTTGCAGGAAAAGAAATCAAATCTGTTAGTAAAGGAATAGGAATTTTGCCATAATTAATTTCAGGAAGTTGTTTAGCAAAAGCTGCTGCTGAAGTGTTTCCGCCAAATTGCCTTCTAATATTTCTAAAGAGAGTCAATTTTTGTACGTAAAGCCGTCTAAAGACGAAAAAGCACGCATTTACTTCAACTGCGGCTGTTCCAGCAAGTAACAGCACCACCTTTGGGATGATAATTACACCTTAAATTCTTAAGGGTTCGGTCTAAAACTTGCAGCGACTGTTTATGAGTCATGGTGCACACATCGCACACCCTCACTTTGGCCTGACCGTTTGCTTATGTTGCACATCGGTGTATCAGATGTTTGCAGACAGTGGTCATTTAAATGCGGAGTTGTACGTCCACCACACAAAGGGTATCCCCGGTATATGAGAATGCAACTGCAATTGTGATTTGCTCTTACATCAATTATTCAAATTAAACAGAAATGTTTTTTTTCCCGGTTTCTCCAGGCGTATCCAAAAATAACAATCCTAAAGATAACATGAAAGAATACTAAAGGAATAACGACGAAACCCAACTCTGGAATCAAACTTTACGTGGTGAAATAAGCTAAGTTTTTAAGACAGCCATAGTTCTGAAAGTCCCATTTGTCTAGTTTTTTTTTCAATTCCATATATTACTGGTGCTGTTATTACTTAACGTCATATAGCTCCTTACCAATTTTCATTATTCCATTTGTATGGTAGGTGCCACCCTCTTGTTTTATATTGAAGTTATGTTTAGCCTATGACAATCTTTGGAAGGTTTCTAGTGGGTGATTCAAATTTAGTTGTGATCGGCCGATCTGTTTAAGACGCAACCCGATTCATACCTACATACAAACATTCATAATTTTAACTTGAAGTTAACAAAAAATTTAACGGCGGAAGATTACTAAACATCCAAAAGGAATAACAGCCAAAGAACTCTGTAGTCAAACTTTAGCTCTTATATTAACTTAAGTTTGGACGGCAGCCATAGTTCTGAAAATCACATTTGTAAGGAAGGTGCCACGCCCCCTTTTCCCCAATTCCACATTTTACTGGAGGTGATAATTTTCATTATCCTACCATTACTACATCCAGAGATATGCAGAATGAAAAATTCCATTTATATGGGAGGTGCCACGCCCCCTTCTCCCCCAACCCCACATTTTCTTGGGGGTGTTAAGGATTGACCTCATATAACTCCTTACTGAATTTCAATGTTCTAGCATGAATACCTTCAGAGTTATGTAGTACCAAATATTCATTTTGTATGGGAGGTGCAACGCCTCTTTTATATATCGATATTATTTTTAGCCTATGACCATCCTTGGAATGCTTCTAGTGGGTTGTGCAAATTTGGTTGTGATCGGTTGATTCGTTTAGGACGCAACTCGATCTATACCTACATATGTACATACATACATACATAATTTGAATTTTATATATGTGACCCGGTCTATGAAAAGGTGGCTTATGACTCAAAAAAGAAATTGCGAGAAACAGCTGTTAAAGATAAACAATGCATTTCTTCAGTTTCTTAGTAGTAGTAATTTTTTTGAGTCATAAGCCACCTTTTCATAGACCGGGTCACATATCTAGATTAGCAGAAATAATGAGTTAAAATCTTTATAGGTATATGTTTTTGTTTTCATTAATAAAAAAATGAAAATTAAGTAAATAAAACTTCAGAAACCCCCAAAAATCCAATTTTTTATTCAGGGCTAAACTTTAAAAACAACCCTATCAAAAATCCACTTTATACCTTTCGCTTGATTCTTGTATTGTAAAAACGCTTTCTTGCGCTGAAATAAAAAATGAATTCCTTATAATAGACGGCCAATACCTTTCACATATCGTACAAAACGGATTCCGAAATACCCTTGATATACATTTTGGCCTAGATCTTTTAAACGGGTTGGTATATCGCAACATAATGTACTCTCTTTTGTTCAACACACTCGAAACCTATCCGGGTTCATGTTTTTGGTCTCAAGACCCCAGTGAATCCAGCGGCTTGAAATATATTTTGGACTGTAAGTTCATATAATGGGGAAAGCTGCATTAAATTATGTACAGCTGTAATTTATTTTAACTTAATTTTATTTTATTTCGTGTTATTTCATTTTATTTTTATTCCCTTGTATTTCATTTCATTTTATTTTTTCTATTCTATTTTATTTTGTTTTATTTTATTTTTTATTTTATTGTTTATTTTACGATGTGTATTTTATTTTAATATTATATTATATATACATTATATCGTCCGCCGTGGTGCGGTGGGTTCAGACCCGCGACAAAGCAAGATCGAAAAGTAAGAAAAACGTTTTTTTTTTTCAATTAGAAACAAGTAAGGACTGGCACAGCCGAAGACTTCATACCTTTCATGAATGGGGCTGAACAATAATCTTATCTCATTCATAATATCCGCCCCAGCGGGTTAGGGGGTTAGAATATACCCGCGGTAGGTATGCCTGTCGTAACCTTTTCAGGTTGCCAGCGCAATATATAGCTTCTTCAAACCCAATTGTCAACCTCACCTTCGAGCGGCGAATCCCGTTTCACTAACAGACGAGGCTCAGGCGACCCCAAGCTCCTCATGGAAACTACGAAAAGTTTCTTATCTGAACAATCGGTTGTATGAGATATATACTATATATATTACCGATCTATACAGCTTTTTCAGACAACACGAGTGCTCTATACGTAAGCATTTGGTGAAATTTGAAGCTTCTAGCTGTGAAAATGGGGCAGAAATTACGAAAGGTTTCTTATCTGAACAATCGGTTATATGAGACATATACTATATATACCACCGATCTATAAAAATTTTTCAGACAACAATTAATGCCCTATACGTAAGCATTCGGTGAAATTTTAAGCATCTAGCTGTGGAAATGGGGCAGAAATTACGAAAAGTTTCTTCTCTGAACAATCGGTTGTATGAGATATATACTATTTATATTACCGATCTATAAAATTTTTTCAGTCAATGCCCACTCAGCATTTAGGTGATTAAATTTTGAATTTCCCTACATTTCAATACAATTTGATTACTCTTTCTGACTAAATAATGTGTTATCATACAACTGAACAAAAGAAATAATCAAATATGAATACTTTTGATGATCAAAAACTGAATATAGTTTTTCAATCACATTTTGGAATCATATTTGAATCAAATGTCTTTACTTTAGGTGATCAAAAATTATAATCATTTTTCATTCAGCTTTCTGAATCTTTTCTGACAATTTATGTTGACTGAATAATGAATTTTATACTTGTTAAAATTGTACTTTTCATTGAAGATCTTATATTTTCATATACACACATTTTTTCAATCATGAAGTTCAGACAAAATATATTAAAATTTTATTCTTCAAGACAAGAAATAATGTATATACTGCTCCTAACAAAAGATGTCCCCAACCATTTCTTCACCATCGGCTTCCCAGAAAATACAAATTATACCATTAGACAATACAAAGGTTATGAACTATTTGAACCCCAGGTAAGTGAAACTCTCTTGACATATGTACCTGGATATGGCTTCAACATCCCGTACCATATCGTATTTTAAGATGTTGACGATCATAGCTGATGCTGGATTTTGTAGTCGCAGGTGTATATTGGTCTAGTTTGTTTGCGAATTACCTTTTGTTCAATAGCTCACTTCCGCATGCTTTCTTCCCCTTGAAATAAGATTACTATGTAGTATCTTATTTTGTATGAGATATGAAGAATAAATGCATGATAATCGCATTCAAAAATGATTCAAAAATCTCAACCAAAATGATTGAAATATGTTCACGAATATGATGAAAAAATGACCGTGAAAAGCATTCAAATATTACTCTAAAACAATTAAAGCCCAATTTTACAATGATATCAGATATGAACAAAAAGCGTTTCCAAATATGAATCATAAATGATTATTCAAGAATAATCACATTTACGGTACATTTTCTCCCGACGATACGTTAATTTTCGAACAGAAAATGCTTTTAAATGTGAACATTTTTAATCATCTGGGGGTATGATATTTGAATATTTTTTGATCAAAATTTTCAAAAAATGCTGTCTGGGTAATGATTGCTGTATACGTAAGCACTCTGTGAAATTTGAAGCTTCTAGCTGTGAAAATGGGGTAGAAATTACGAAAGGTTTCTTATCTGAACAATCGGTTGTATGAGATATATACTATATATACCACCGATCTATACAATTTTTTCAGACAACAATTAATGCCCTATACGTAAGCATTCGGTTAAATTTGAAGCCTCTAGCTGTTAACATGCGGCAGTAATTACGAAAAGCTTCTTATCTGAACAATCGGTTGTGGGGGATATATGCGACCGATCTCATCCATTTTTTAGACAATAATATGTGCAATATACCAAAGCATATGATGAAGTTTGAAGCTTCAATCTGATAAATTGAGAAAGATATGACAAAAATCCTCTTTTCTGAAAAATCGGTTATATGAGGGATATATGCTATAGTGGTTCGATCCGACCGGTTCCGACAAATGTCTAATCGGACACCACCCGCTCACCAAATTTTATGAAGATATCTCAAAAATTGAGGGACTATATTGCATACAAACAGACAGACGGAGATGGCTAAATCAAATCAGCTCTTCATCCTGATAATTTCGGTATACTTAATGGTGAGTCTATCTATTTCCCTTTAAGGACTTACAATTTTGAGATTCGTGATGAAGTTAATATATCATTTCATTTTCATGAAAGGTATAAAAAGGGGTTTCTAAGCGGGGCCACCAGAATGCGCCTACAAGCATACTTTTATTTTACTTTATTTTATTTCAATTTATTTTTTTTTTTTTTATTTTGTTGCATTTTATTTTATTTCATTTAAATTTTTATTTTATTTTAAAAAATTTTTTTTTTCTTTTATCATTTTTTTTTACTTAATTCTTTTTTATATTTAATTTTATTCTATTGTAAAATTATATAAAAGGGCGGTATTCCTAAAAGTAACGACTCCTGGCTTAATTTCTTTTTCTAATGGTACATACGCCGGTTTAAAAAACGCAGTCGAAAACGGAAATTAAAGTCGTCTATCTGGATATTAGAACATATAGCGTAAGTAAAGTTAGACTCAGGGACGAGGTTAAGGGAAGGTGGGATTTGCAGCAGAGGACAGTAAAGTCCGCGACCGTGTGGAGACAAAATGGTGGAGAAAAGCGCATAACATTTTCTCTTCTGAATATAATGTCGCCCCGTTGGTTCTACTCAGAATTCTCGAAATTTTCTACATTCCTTTCACAAAATATTTCACACTGAATAATAAAAGGGGTAACATTACCTACAAATTCAGCATTTTTTCAGAGACCTTGGTGACCTATTGCAAAATGAAGGTAACTTTTTTTCAGAAATGAAAACGTCATTAATTCTGTGGTCACAAGCAATAATCGCCTAAGTCCTATCCTTTTACACAGGACTTAGGCGATTATTGCTTATGACCACAGAATTTTGCGTTTATTAATGTTGAAGATACGATAAAATTTACTTTATTTGGAATGGTCGTTGGTTTGTAATGGTTTCGGCCTTTTTATCCGCCAAAAAAAATTTTATAGCAATTTTTCCCCCTGATTTGAGACAAATAGCGCTAAAATATTAACAATAAAATGTAAACTTTGGGAACTTCAGACAGATTTACATATTCTAGACCGGGCGGTAGAAGCTGCTAACTCCAAAAAGCAAAATTGTACAGTGGAAGAAAAGAACTCAATTAAATGAAAACGTCACTCAAAATTCTAAATTTGCAAATATATTAAAAATAGATGAAGTTAACATTTTTCACAACTTTATTGGAGTTAGCAGGTTTTATTTTATGTTCAGTAATTTTAAGTGATTCTGGTCAGTATCAAAAAGTTAGTTTCAGCGAAAAGTGAATTTAGCAGCTTTTAACGCGTCGTCGTTGTTGTTGTTTATATAAGCGCCAAGACTGTAATTAAATTAGTTTGCGGTTAATTAGATATTTTAATTTATTATTATTGTTGTTATGTTTTTTTTTTCGGTTTTAGCATTGAACTTATACCTAAGTGTGAAAAATATGAATGCAATCACATGACCAAAAATATATTTTATACGTACTTTTTGTGATTGAAAATTATATGGATGGAAGTAAAGTACTAAAGTGTCGTCCTTAAATTGTGGCGCTTTAAATTCCTTCACAGGTGGAGTTGAAGGAGCTGTAGAAATTACATTATCAACGGTATTAACGGTATTCTCACTCATAATTTTTCTTTTATTGAGTCAACTTCAATTTATAAAGCTTTTAGTTAAGCAAATACACCAACTGTTATAATAATTATTATTTGATTCGTGGTATTAAACTGCAGAAGTTCGAATGTACTTAAATTTATTTAAATTTTATCACATGCTCGGCTTTTCGGCTATCTGTGCAGTATGTTTCCCTCGAATGTGTGAAGTGGACTGAGCGCGATCGAGATGTGTGTTCGACTGTTCGGCGGCTGGTATTTCGGTTAGCTACATACGTAAGTACAAATTGTATACAGAGAATTTAAAAAAAGTTAAGTTAGTTATTTGTAATTGTTATTATCTAAACAAACATACAAACACTAAATCATATTTATTCAGATACAAATACATTAACACTTATGAACAATTTTAGATTGCGTGTTAAAGATTGTTAAAATTGGGCCTTTGAAAATAACTCATCTTTCTCGTTTGTAAACAATTAATAGACACACGGGGTTAGAGATTAAAACAAACAAAAAATTGTGATGAGTCTGAAATGTACATACTTCCACGACATATCTAATTATTTAAAAATTTTTTTTGCAAACAATCACCTTTGACAGTTCCCAAATAGGAGTAGGCAGAGTTGAATCCGCTTTGAAGGGCCAAAATCTGTGATGGGGCTTGTGTTTAAGGTCGGTCGCGGGACCAACAAAACTCCTTGAGGATCATCACTATCATCATTAGTTGGCGCTTTACTCTGCTTCGGAATAATGGGTGTAAACTGGGGGTACCAAAAGAATTAAAGTCTTCTTCCATCTGTCTCCCAAATAAGTTCTGGTCTCCTTATCTGCTGGAGCATCTGCGTCAATTCGCATAACAGCAGCTAGACAGAAAAGCTTTTAGCCCTTTACAACCTTCGATACACGCCGTCGGCATTACGGACATGACCATATATCTGCCAGAGAAAGTTGCTCTCGGATACATCAGGCTAGGTATTTTTTGAAGACCGTGAATTTTGATCATGAGATTTGATGAGGTATATACTTTTATGGTAAGAGTTATTCTTCGATTAATTTCTTAGTTGACATTATTTTTCAGGCTGATAGAAGCAGTTCTGTGGTAGGTTCCCTAGAGAAACTAGCGGAGTCTTCAAATAAGGCCAATCTTGCCGGTAACATCCCGATATATCTACGTTTCCTAGAAGTTTAATTTACAATAGTGAGGTGATTAGAAATCAAGTCATAATTTATTCATAGCCGGGATTACTCGGAAGCTTTGATGAATTCGGCGGCCGCCGTGGTGTGATGGTAGCGTGCTCCGTCTACCACACTGAAGATCCTGGGTTCACACCCAGTGCAAAGCAACATCAAAATTTTAGAAACAAGTTTTTTCAATTAGAAGACAATTTTTCTGAGCGGGATCGCCTCTCTGCAGTGCTTGGCAAGCACTCGTATTGTATTTCTGCCAAGAAAAGCTCTCAGTGAAAACTCATATGCCTTGCATATGCCGTTCGGAGTCGGCATAAAACATGTAGGTCCCGTCCCGCCAATTTGTAAGATAAATTAAAAGGAGCACGACACAAAGGAAAGCTCGGCCTTGGATGTTATCGCTCCTTACATTTTTTTTTTAATTTTTGCTGAATTCGGCCACAATATTTTTGAGCGTTTAAGCGTCATTTCGGGCTGGTACCTAAACGTATTGGGTTTATATCCGAAAAGTTCAAAAGGGGGAATATCCATAAAATAAGTGAGGCTCATTTTACAGCTTTTCTGTTTCGATGTGGCTCGGATTTATTTCGACTAGAGCAGGAACACGCTTTCCACCTGGTTCTTTTAACAGAGTAGGGTGCTTTCCTCTTCCTCGGTTTCGATATGTATAGGTACAGAAAAAATACTTCCCAGGCCATATCATTTTATTTTATTCAAATCATATGGCTTAGCCAGTCTAGCTGCTGTATTTTAGCTCGTTAGATTATGCTGACACCTTTATAGTTCTTGAACAGCTCATACATATTTACCTTGCGAGGCTCTGGTGACCCGAAACTCTTATGGAAACAGGCGTTACGTTTTGGATCCACATCCGGTAAAGAACCCTCAAAAAACCTTCGGAGAGTGTCTGTACCGCTAAAACAACAACAAAAACAACGAGTACGAATTCTAAGGCGTTATTCAAACATTTTCTAATAGAGGGCGTTTTCAAACGGCAGCCGAGATAGGGCGATATTTCCATTTGCCGAGAGAGTGCTTTACTTTTCAGCTTTTACTCAGTCCAAAGTATAATTTGTTGGCAAAGGTTAGCAGATTTACCGCGTCTGAAGCTGCGCTTATAAGGTCCAACCAGCCAGTACACGGTCGGCTGCAATCTTTGTTGCTGTTGCAGCGGTAAAAACACTTCCCGAAGGCCAATGGGATGGATTATCCATACACAATTTCGCTAACATTGGAACTACAATTCTGTGGATACGCCCCACCTGGCCATTGCCTCTTGGTACACCAGTCGCAGTTACTAAATGCTGAATAAAGTGTACCCTGCAATATTCCTCAAAAACCCCAGCCGTAAATGCTGTTCCCCTATCGGATATTATTCTTTTTGGATTACCAAAAACCAATGACAACTTTTCCAAACTATCAATAACTGATGCAGCTTCTGTTGACCTTACTGGGTACACCCAGACGAACTTAGAAAACCCATCAACAACTACCAGAATATATTTGTACCTTTTAGAAGTCAAATCCAAAGGACCTACATGATCTATGTGAAAAGTTCCTAAAGGTGCATCTTCTTTATCGATTGGAGAGAGAAATCCTTCCTTCCTGTTTTGCCCTCCGTAATAATACACTCAACACAATTTCGAACTACCCTGTCTACTTTTGAACGTAATTATGGCATATAAAATTCTTTCTCCAAGCATTCCTGCGTTGTCTTTACGCCAAAATGTCCTTTACTATGCACAATCTTAATTATCTCTTCCTCTATAGCAAACGGTACTACCAACAGTTCCGTCGTTGGATCTTTATATAATAAATCATATTTCACAAAAAAGTCTGAATACTGCTCCCTCTCAAGTAATTTCCGTATTGTCTTAATCCATTCATCGCTCCTCTAAGCTCCTTTAAACGATGCCTAATTGAATCTTCTACTAACAAACACGCGACACGACTTAATGCATCTACATGTTTCATCTTTGTTTCAGAACGGTGTTCAATTGTAAAATCAAAATCCTGAAGGAAAATAGCCCACCTTGAAACTCTAAGTGGAACCTCAACTTTCTTCATAGTTTGAGTGAAAGCATTACAATCTGTTACTAGTTTGAACTTAAGCCCCATTAGGTAAATACGCCATTTTTTAAGTGCCTCAATGATAGCAAGAACCTCCAGTTCATACGAATGGTATTTTTCTTCTTGTTGACTTGTGCGACGACTCATATACTGAACGGGATGATATTGCTGATCGGTAGTATCCTTCTGCAATAATACTGCTCCGTACCCATACATGCAAGCATCCGTATGTACTTCCGTCACTGCTCGTGGGTCATATATCTTAAGTACTGGGGCACTTACTAAGGCTGCTTTTAATTGTTCAACAGCCAAACATTCTTCTTCACTCATTTTAAATTTTACATTTTTCCTTAATAAATCAGTAAGAGGCCTAGCTTTAGAGGCATAGTCAGGTACAAATCTTCTAAAGTAGGATGTTAGTCCTAAAAAACGTTGTATTTGCTTTGTATTATTTGGCATAGGGAAATTAGTAATAGCGCGAGTTTTCTCGACAGATGGTTTTATTGTTCCATTTTCTATCAAATAACCCAGAAATGATACTTTTCTTTTCAAAAACTGACATTTGTCCCATCTTATTTTAAGACCGTATTCTGAAGCACTCTTTAACACAATTTTCAAGCTTTCAATATTGGATTTTTCATCCTTTGTTGGAATAATAATATCGTCCATATAAACAACAATGGTACGATTTGGAATAAGATCTCTAAATACTGAACTAACAAATCTACAAAATACTGCTGGAGAGTTCGATATACCAAAGGGTACGTATAAAAATTCAAACTGTCCACTATGAGTAACAAAAGAAGTATATTTTCGAGAATCCTTATCTACATGAAAAAATCCATTTGCTAAGTCTAAAGTTGTAAAAACATTTGAACCCTGTAATCGCTCAATTACATCATCGATCAATGCCATTGGAAAATTATCCTTAATTATTTTTTCATTCAATTCGCGATAGTCACAGCACATTCTTTTGGTACCATCTTTTTTAGGCACCAAAACTATTGGTGAAGCATACTCAGATATACTTGACTGAATTATTCCATTTTCTAACCATTCGTTTATTTGCTTTTCAATATAAACCTGATCAATACGAGACGTTCTTCTAGGAGTAGTGTACACTGGTATATCATCTTTAAGTACAATTTTCATAACAACAGGACTTTCTCTTTCCTTTACTGACTTATATGTATTCACTGTTGATGACACCAAACATGCATTTTCCCTACTTAGGTGTTCTAAGTCAAGTGATATTTCGTTTTTCTTGAACTCTTCTACAGACATGGAGATATGATCAAACTCACTAAACAAATCGCAACGCTCATTAAAGATTTTAGCAAATCTTTTAAGGAAAATTGCCTCACCTTCTCTAACCAACATGTCCACGTTCTTCAGAACACAATTACCTATTATAGCGGCATAACGCAAATCTACTTCGTTTACGACATGAAATGTAACGTCCATGATTACATTATCAATGTCAACCTTCACATCCAAACTTCCTATAGTGTCAATGGCACTTTCCTTCAAACCCATTAGTCGACGTCTGTCGCTATTTAATTTAATTTCATTATCCATCATATCTAAGATATCTTTACGGATAATACAAAGATCACAACTTGTATCTAATAAAGCAGAAAATTTATACCCACATAATTGAATATCTTTAAATATTAATCCACACTTGTCACGCAAAATATTAACACTCTGACCTGTCTTAATAGCATTGTTTTTTGATACTACCTCGTTACATTCGAAGGATCTGTGTCCCATCCTATTACATTTGTAACAACGATATTGTTTCCCTTGACAATTATTAGCAAAATGAGATGCATCTCCACATTTAAAGCACTTTTTTGATTCCGTATTTAAACCACTTGACTTTGATTCAATGCGTTTTACTGGTGATGAAAATATACCTCTTTCTGCGTTTGTTGGGTTTGACTAACCTTCTCATAAATCTTAATTTGTCTTCTTAATTCACTCACATCTTTGGCCTGATATAAAACTGATTTGTTTATTTTAGAGTCAGGTATCCCATTCATAAAATAGTCAATTATGCTTTCACTATCTAAACTGATAGGCTTTCCTATCTCTATAATAGAGTAAAGATATTCAAGAAATGATTCATTATGTTTTTTGCGACGATTTCGCAAAAGCTTGTGTACCTCTGATGAAGACAACTTCGCTCCAAATTCATCTATAAGAGCCTTTTTCAATGAGTGCCAATCTCGTATATCCCTAACACCCCTAATATACAACCTAGCTGCACCTTTTAATAATTGCTTGGCATAAATGAACATTTGCAAACTATTCCATCCTACAATAGTTGCACTATCTTCAAACTCACGCACTGATTAACGTCAAGTGAGTATACACCTGTAAAAGAGGATACACTATCTTCAATATCCTTAAGGGTAAAACGTGAAACATTCCGGGTTTGTAAACCCACTTCAGCAGCTTCCTCGTACCGACTAACACTCGATTCAACATCACTATCTTCGCGATCAGAAAGGCCGAAATGTTCGATTAAGCGCAACTGCAAATTCGACTTATTGCCATCTGTGGTTAAACCTAACTCCCTAAGCTTTTCCCGCAATACTGCTACAGTTGCACTTCTAATAGTTTGAAGAGATCCATTTCTTAATATGTTTTTTTTTAAATCAACTAAGCAAAACTAAACCTAAACGCCGGTTACAAATATTTGTTTTATGTAATACAAAAGTTAAATACAAATAATATATGTATGTTTTTACAAAATTAATTACGATATGAGTTGAAAAGTATTTTCAAATAAAATTTTTTTATAATATTTCCTACTGGCTTGAATAATTACATTAGAATATTTAGAAACATTGTTTACATTTTTTGTTTTGTCTTCTTTTTTTAAATCGGTTTTAATTATTGTCTTTTTGTTTATACATCATTATTGTCATTGCATACTCACAATACTGATTTCCTTTTTTCTCAAAAATGCAAAACCAACTTTTCTACGTATCTGGCCCTTTAGATGTTCGATATGTTTTCTGCTTCTTCTGCCTTTTCGGTACACGTTCTGCTTTCTGTTGCTTTACATAATTAGTGATAGTCTTCCTCAATTTGGTGCAAACCCATTTTTATTTTGATACCAGAGTAAATTGTTTCATTTTTTTTTTACTTCCAATGGTGGTATTTCACGCCGATTTTCAATAGAATTAATTTGTTTGAGTTGAAGTATTTCTTACAAACAACGTTTGGATTGAAATTCAAAACTTTTATTTTTGATTAGTAGATGAATTTTAGAAAATTTTTCTTTCAATTTATTGTTTTTTGTTTTGCTCAATATCTTTTCATGAGAGATTTACACATGCAGATATTTTTAAAAATTTTCCGCAAATGTTCCATGCACACACATACGTATATTTATGATGAGATCGTTTTTCAATTTAAACGGATTATCGCACACATATAAACGAATAATATTGCTGCGGTTGAGACCCCAAAGATGTAGCAACATTTGGTTTTAACACATTTTTTATATTTAAATATTTATTTTAATAATTATGTATACTAAATTAGTACATGAAATTGTTCTTTTTTTTAAAAGATTTTAAAAATTAATTTAAATTAAGGTTTTGTGTGTTCCGGCGTAATTATTTTTATATTTTTTCTACAACTGAACTGATCTGATTTTTTCTATTCCATTTATACTATTTTCCCTGAGTTACCTTCTTTGTTTCTTCAGAAATAGATTACTTTGTTTTAGTATTTTAGTACTTGAGTTGGTACTATTCCTACATCTATATTGGGTCCCAGGGCATATGGGAATGAAAAAGCGGATGAACTAGCTAAAAAGGGCGCTTCCCTTGAAGCTTGCTCCGTAGACGTCCCAATTAGACTGGGCGAAATTGAGCGAAGGCGAGAGGTGCACATGATCGACCAAGCAGGAAAGGTGTGGGTTCAAACGCGGGGCTGTAAAGTGTCGACGATTATGTGTAGGTCTTTCAACCTTAGACTAACAAAGTAGCTTCTATCATTAAAAATAGAGGACTGTAGACTCGTGACGGGTATTTTGAATGGACACTGCTAAAACCTCACCCATCTGAAAGCAAACGGTGCTGCATAAAAAATCGTATGTGTCGGGCCTATAATATCTCTAAGGCCACTCTGCTGTGTCAGCTGTTTTTTATTTAGGTTTTGTGTTTGATGACAACCAGTTCAAAATAGTTTAATAGTACATATTTGTATATTTTTGCGATCTAATAATGTAAACACTTTGACCTCAAAACAAAAGATGAATTCCGTACGAGGAAGCTTAGCCAGTATACCTGGAGCATTGACCAATTTTATCAGCGAAAGTGCTTCCAATTTGTTACCACAAAATAGCTTCACAGGCAGTGACAGTGGTGCTGTTGGCAGTGCAACAACAAACAATGACGATGACGTTAGCTCAACAGCGTCGCAAAGTGATAAATCCTATCCAATACCAGCCTCTTTGGTAAAAGAACAATGGCGTTTAATATTCACATCCGACGCAAATATACAAGATTTGGAAGCAGCTATAGCGCACTGTCGTGATTTGGTAATGTTATCAGATGAGTGCAGTGAGGAGAGACGGTGGTTGGTACGCCATTTGGTCGATTTACGCCTCTCCCTTAAAGAATTGGAATCAGCACAGGCTGATCCGTTGGAAGTAGCGCCTCAAGTAAAAACAGTCGTGGGACATCATTTCAATATACAAAGAAGTGGTCATATTGCTGCACGACAATATTGTGATCATTGTAGTGGCATTATATGGCGTATGATACAAACAAGTTATATATGTAGCGATTGCAATTTTATGGCACATCAAAAATGTTTAGACAGTGTTGTGCGTATATGTGCGCATGTGATTGCGTCGGAACGTCGCTATCCTGTTGATGAAATTTGTCCAGAAATTGGGTTGGCTGCTCAAAATTATAAATGTGCGGAGTGTGGAACGCTGTTGAATTTTAGTGAGTTTCTATATACCTATATGCATAGTATGCGTGTAGGTATGCACATCGGCATACAGTCATACATACATACATATATTTTTGCTGATAAGATAAATTATACTAATTCGAAACATTAGCTTGCAAATAGCTCGCGGCTATAATTTCATTCATTTTTATTTTAAATTTTAAACAATTTTTTAATTTTATTTTAGCACTACCTGAGTCGGTTAGCTGTTTTGGCTCAAACAAAAAAGCGGGTAAAGACTATCAGTTATAAAACGCTTACACCAGGGAAATTTATTTGAAATAGCAACCATTGTGTTTTTTCAAAAGAACTGGCTATTCATCCGGAAATTATTCTGTACTGTCCAAAATAAAGTAAGAAGACCAAAAAAACCAAAAAAAAAAAAAAAAAATTGGAGAACTTTGTGCTGAATTTTCCAGACGAATAGAGGCAGCCGTTATGAAAAAAAACTTGCACTATAAAACAAAACAATTGCATTGCTATCAACAATATCATTAGTATATACTTTTCCTTACTTGAACACTTCCTATATTTCTATATAGTTCCCTTTGCGCCATATCAGTGCTCTCCAGACATGAGATGTAAGGATAGATCGAAGAGCAAAGCTTTCGACTCTATAAATTTTGAAAATCTTGTCAAAAAATCCCTGTGGAGGCAGATAATGTTCAAGAAACACAACATTTACAGGAACCATTTCCCAGGCTTGTACTTCATGGAGCTTCACAAATTTGCCATTCGTGGCACGTCAATTTGGCTGCTAGTCCGGCCATCTCAAGAACCTTTTAGGTCTGTGGATTTTAGACCCTACTTGCAATAGGCATGGTTAACGCGAAGATATTCTAAGCTACGCAATCCACACCCATTTATAGGCTTGAATGAAACGACAGCCTGTGGTCGGTTAAAACGTAAGTCACCCCATTTCGAAGAAACGCCGTAAATAATATACTTCATGTACTTGGGGAATGGTCCAGAAAAGTTGTTAATGATACAAAAGACAATAGGCAAATCGATCTTGTTTTATCCGTCGTTATACCGTCTTCTGCCCTCAATGACTCACTGTAGGAAGTGAAAGGCTTCCAGACCTCCGTACTCAAAACTATCATACGGGTGTCTCCTTGTGACAGAAGAAAGGAACGATAGAAAGCGATATGAAGAGCTAGAGCAACTACAACACAAACTGGTCAAACCGTTGGAAAATGTTGACCGGTCATTGCCGAGCGCATTATGTCGTGTAATCGACTGCCAGCATCTTTATTTTTATCGGAAGAGGAAGGTCTCGATATCATATCAGTAGTAACTCAGTTAAAGTCATTCTAATCATAGTTTTATTGTCAATAACCGCAACGTCTCATTACTAGCTCCACCTTTAGCAATTAAAGATGAGGTTATGTCTTGTGGTACCTATATAGATCGGAGCTCGCGAACAGTATGATTTCTGAATATGACTAACGTTTTAAGGCACTTAAGCACTATAACCATAAAAATAGTGGTAGTGATCCATTTTTAATGTAAATATTTAACACTACATACATAACTTCCACCTTCATCGCATATTAACCTTATAAGACAAGAGAAATACATAATATATCTAAACAATAATTCATACATTGTATATTATATATTATTAACCCATTCTTTCTTGTTCTATCACTATAATAGAAAACTCCTGGATTGAACCACGCTTGTGTGACTATAGTGGACTATATTTTTGTCCGAATTGCCATTGGAATGATAGTAGCATCATACCTGCCCGTGTCGTGCATAATTGGGATTTTACACTATACAGGGTGTCACGTGCCTCGCTTCAAGAAATCACACTCTTCTACGATAAACCTTTGATAAAACTAGAAGAGGCTAATCCAAAACTTTTTATATTCCTAGAAAAGTTAGGTAGCGTCAAAAAGTTACGTCAAAACTTATTTCATATGAGAAAATACTTTCTAAAATGTCGCACAGCTAGCGAAGAGAAACTTTTGGATAAGCAATTGAGTGCTCTATTTATGCAAGATAATTTAGGCTCCAACGATTTACGTCACCACCTAATACAATCCACCGAATTTTATTCAATCAATGATTTAGAATTAATAGAGAAAGGAATTTTATTTGATTATATGCAGAAGCTATTTAATGCCTTCGATCTGCATATACGCCACTGTGAATTGTGTCGCGCCAAAGCGTATATCTGTGAGATTTGTAGCAATAATGAAGTGATATTTCCATTCGATGATGGTTGTATTATGTGTGATAAATGTAATTCAATTTATCATCGGGTTTGTATGACACGCAAGAACATGATTTGTCCGAAATGTGTTCGCATACAAGAACGTAAAAATCAATTAGACAGTAATAATGGTGCGAATGATGATGATGATGCTACAAATGCTAGCGAAGAAATTAATAATTAGCTAAGATTTTAGAATTAATCAAATAACGAATGAGTTTATGTATTTTTCTAATTACGCAAAAAGTCGTATGTAATAACTAATTTGGGCTGAATAGTTTGCCAAACAATTTAATGTACTTGTATATACTATAATTTAAGTATATCAAAACACGCCTGCTTTGAATGCAATTTATTTTTATGTAACATTGACTTTTCATAATCGTAAATAAATTGAGATTTTGAATCCCGAAAACATGACTAAGAAATGTTTACTAAGTGGAGACTGGCCCTGATACAATGTTCTTATATTTGGAAAATTGTATAGAAAGTTTTATACAACATTTTGTCTATTTTATGAATAAGGGGGTAAATTTATGTTGAGGGTGACCTTGAACAATTTTTGGATTTTTCTGATTCTCGTACCTAAAATCAGTCGAAATTGTTTTTGGTTGGATGACATCCAATTTTAAAAAAAGTCTGCAGCTTCCTCGATAAGGCGTAATTTATACTCTGCCGCTAACGACTTTGGTAGTCAACTGCATTACCTGAAGGTGCATTGGGTAGATAATACAGTATAATCCCTCTATTATCCTGTTATCGTAATTTTATTACATTTCCCTTTGCTTTTAGTAACTTTTGGAGACATTCAATTAAATTTCCCTTTAAATCAACAACAGCAGTAGGTTGAAATTCTTTTTGTAGTGGTGAATCTTTGGTGGTGATAAAAACACTCCCCATTAATTTTGGGGAGTGCTCTTAAGGTACTAGCCCTGGCCTTTTTTAAAGTACTTCACAATAACACTTCTACTGCTCGACAAATAGCGTGCTTAAATCAAACTGATTCTGTCGTGCCTCAGCTGCTGCTGCTTTTATACTTTTTGGTTTCCTCGTTGACATATTTCTAGGCTTTTCTATTTCTAGAATTTGCTACCAGCTATAACATAACTACAGATGCACGTTATAGCTTCTCATATGCGCGTGTATATATGAATGATACTTCCACAGATAATTGCCTACTTTTGGGAGCATCTCAGATAAGATATATGCATGTGTTCGTACGTCTCTCTCCGCTACGTGTACGTACATATGTGTAAACAATTGATTCGTTTATGTACACAAGTGACTGCCTGCTTTATTGTTGTTGTGGCTTCATTTACTTAGCATCAGACTAGTGATGTGAGTATCACTTAGTGTCACTAATATTCGTCACAATATTCTCTGTTGCCTCGTTCGCATATCTCTTTAAGGGTCTAGACTTTTTGGAACAGCTGCTATTTATCTCTCCTATATGTATCTGATATTCACATTTTCTTGTTGTTGTTGTTGTAGCTATAAGGACACTCCCCGGAGGCCTTGGGGAGTGTTATCCATGTTGATGATCCTTTGCCGGATGCAGATCCGGTGCGTTCTGGTAACAAGCACCATTAAGGCACTAGCCCGACCATCTCGGGAATGATTTAGTATGACCACGTGAAACCTTCAAGGCCATACCGCTCTCCCACCCCCTAGATCCATGACGAACTTGGGGTCGCCAGATCCTCGGCTGTTGAAGTAACAGGATTCGCCACGGGTAGGTGAGGTTGACAATTGGGTTGAATAAGCTATATTTTGCGCTGGAAACACCTTAAAAGGTTTGTGCTACACACCGCCCGAATAAGTTTGGTATTTTATTTAATTTCGCCTCAGGCATACCTGCCGCGGGTACATTCTGAGATCCCTAACAAGACGGGGGCATTCACATTTTGTCTTCTAGTTATATGTGAGTAATAAATTCTGCTTTTAGCTGCTGCCTACTTGTATGTGAAATATTCTCTTTGCTGTTACTTCGCTGTTTACATGTATTTGTGGCTGCTTGCTTTGATGTTTACATGTACATATGTGTGGCTGCTTGCTTTATTGTAACGACATGTATAACTTTCTAGCGCAGACATCGTGATTTGGGCGCTGAAATATTGTAATCCCACAGACTAAAAGTTACAACCTCACCTACATACATACATGAATGCTCTTGGTGCTAACTTTTTGATCACCTGCAGTACTTAATTTAACAAGTAAATTGTTGCACTTCACACACTAATGTATGTACATGTACCTTGCTAAAACATATGATATCCTCAGTAGGCTAAGTTTTCAGAGTGTTGAACTGTAAGATACGATTTTCCATTATTCCAGTCAAATTTTGTTAATAGACAATCCGGTTGCTGTGTTGTACTATTTCCACAGCCCTTATTACCTTCCTTCCTGGC
The DNA here is from genome assembly GCF_040869045.1 of Eurosta solidaginis. Classification (NCBI taxonomy): domain Eukaryota; kingdom Metazoa; phylum Arthropoda; class Insecta; order Diptera; family Tephritidae; genus Eurosta; species Eurosta solidaginis. The sequence continues at coordinate 199,289,187 of NC_090323.1, read as the reverse complement.
TCGCCTTTGGGGATAAGTTGTCTTCCTTGGTCATCAATTCGAGTAGATGGGAAATCCAATATGAGAACTTGTTCATGCAAACTCGGCAACAAAATCAACTTTGGCAAAGAATGTGTTAGCCAAACTGTGTGTTGTCTTGAGCGCGGCAAAAAGAGGTGGGATTCGTTGCTGCCATTTCAGAGTATTCAGTTTCATGACTTGATGTTGTAACCCGTAACCCACAACGGGCTTAGATATTATAGCGGTAAGGTAAGAATGTCGTCAAAGGTGACAAAAATGCATAGAACTTAAGGTTCGCGGTACCGTATTCATATCCGAAGAAGTACTGCCCATACCTGTAACACTCTCCAACATAATAGATAACCTCGCCTCTGTGAGATGATTCCAATATGAATGCATACGCACACATCTTTAGTAGATAAGGCAGGTTTCTTAAGAAAGGAGAGGCAGGGATGACATAGTTTGACTGCCACAGGTGATGTGGATTTGTAATGTGGAACCGAAGTAAAGTACTTCGGGGTCATCTTTGAGATAAAGCTCCTACAGCATTACTCATTAATTCCACGTCACCTAGGGCCACGAAGTCCATAATGGTATGTCAAGGTCTAGCAAATTATGTGGCTGCAGCCAACATGTGCTGAAGTGAATGTATTCAATGGTGGTAAAACCCAATACAACCTATGGCTCGGTGGCCTGGGTATCGAGAACAACGACGAAGATGCAATGCTAACAAAACTCCAGCGACTGGCGTGTGTATGCATTGCATTATTCCACAACACCGTTAAAAGAAAATATGAATGAATAAAAGCCACCACACGTAGCGATGGATCAGTCGCCCAACCGAACCTTCCTGAACTCCGCAAATGACATATATTTTTGGAAGAGAGAGAGAGAGCAAAGAGAAAAATAGTGTTGGGGGTCTATAGTACAAATCGCTACGGAGCGTTCATAGGCCTCTCGAAAAATAAGCAGTTATTCTTACAGGGTCAATAACCGCATAGATAAATTATAAATTGAGAGCACATTCGAGTGATACTTGCCAGTTCTGTGAACAAGCAGCGGAGACGGCTGTACATATCTTCTTGGAATACGACGCAGTCTCAAGACGTAGAAAAAAGTTTTTGGGGTCCTCATGGGCAGAGCATTCGCACACACGAGCTCTCAAGCCAAAATAGTTACGTTACTTAATCAGGGAAGTCGATTGAATGAGTTACTGTGAAAGGGATGGGGCACAACAGACCAATGATCGCAGTGCAGTCCGCAACACTTATCTTTCTATATATGCTATTAACTTAAGATGATATTTCCGGGCGTACCGAATCTATATTCAGCAAAGATATATCAACATCGATAGCACTGTCCAAAAAGATATGACGGCGGATAGGGCCGGCTATCTTCAGCGGGTGATAGAAAGAGATACAGATACTAGCCCGCTGGTTTCGGTAGCGATTTACATGAGAAATTTTTGTATAAGTGCGTCGGGGCCGTCAGAAGGGACTGGTCTGGATAAGTTGATAAATTACAAAGGTGCATATTAATTGCGACTGAAGAAAACAAACTCGGTGTGGTTGACAAGAACTTCAAGGTGAGTCTTAGCCGTTACAGCAACAACATCAGAGATCCATAAAGTAAATTATAATAAAAAAAATGGGTTCCTGCTATATTCCTGTCCTTTTACTGGACGATTTTACGACTATGCACTTGGCCGCTAAAGACATTGGCGCCTAGAAAAAATCTATAAACTTACCACAGCAGGGGGTTCTATGCGTCGGATTTGTCCTGACCATAGGCTGTTTTTTCACTGTAATACTATTCAATTTATAGCGCTTTGCTAACAAATTATCCTTGGAGCAGCATGCTGTAACTCGAGTGCTTCATGCTCTATTGCTCCGAAAATCTACCAAACCTACATAGTTTTGGCCCAAGAAGGTTGTTTTCCAAGCGTGTCTCGTACTAAAGATAGATGCATCTAACTGGGTGTTATGGGTTTGTTCCCAATACACTACCTGCAATTTCGGTTCTCTTCTCAGCCAACTTCAATAAGTAACCATTGTTTTTTCGAGTAGCTCAAACTCCTGCTTCCTTGAACAACAATATCTGTAGGTTCTATAAAAACAACGCCTGTCACCAGCCGTCTCCGCCTCATTTTCATGAACGATGCCACTGACGGGTATACATATTTGCTGTGTTCTTCTGTCAATCCACATATCGAACAACACTGGGCACTCCAACATTGAGGCCCAGTTCCATGACTGCAACCGAACACGTGACCTATACCTATACCATCAAGGAACACTCTTCTGTCCTTGACCCCCAGGTTGACGACCTTCAAAGCTTAACTGCTAAGATTACAAAAGTAACCGCTAATTTGCGATGGTCACAACGTCCACCGTGAGCTAGGAAAATGGAGGCAGTATCGCAATATTACTCATCACAGCGTGCAATATAGCTTATTTGATCTGACTTCGCCATGTCAACCGCAAAGACAAAAACATCTATGTACTTTTGATCATATTTTGAAAATCGTATTGTTCACAACGACTTTAAAGCATACCAAGAACTTTGGCATTCTAGTTTGCCTGCTGGTAGGGGACAGGACCCTGCAGTGAAACGACGTTCAGCGAGATGAACTGAAATCATCTCACCAGAGGCGTGGGAAATTGTGATTGATAGCCATATATCTAAATCGTAAGGATATTTAAGCTGCGTTGAAAGGATATCGATGCCAACACTTTCATCTGACCACCTACCCCAACTTCTATTACTAGATCCTTCATTAGCGAATAACTACTGATGGGCAACAAGGTGAGCATGAGTTTCGCAACGTCATCGATTCGCCTAGATTGATACACGTTGATGGCATTCAAGAAATGCAGCCGAACTTACCAACAGAAGAAGGGAAGCCTTAGCCATTGAACGTCATCTTCTGGACAGCTAAATACGTGGTACCCTTAAATAGCGGAGTCAAATTCCAAGGCAGGGGGTTTGTTGACGAAAATAAACGAGCCAAATGGGATAAGCATCTTAGGAGCTGCAACCTCTGTGCTGGTAAACTCAGGCCTACATGACAAGAAATAACTAGAAAGCAATAGCTTTTGGCGACCAAGTTTTATCGGATCCGAAGAAATACGGGAGTGCTTATCTGCGACAATTCGTGATGCATCGTTCGGTTGACAAGGTTAAACCAGGAGCCATAAGGCTCGTGTGCAGACATAAAAAGGACTCCGTGTTCATTACGATTACGGATATAGAGGTCCACGAAGCCATCAATAAAACTGTTCTTTGATAAATCCTAGCTCACCAAATCAGTAAGCCCAGACGGTATAGTCCACTCCTTTAGTTAATATCCCTTTAGCCATTCCAAAGCCGCGCCAACGTTACACCTACGCAGTTTGACAAAAATGTAAATATGTTCTTAGAGTCCATGAGCCAACTTGTACAGACAAGGAATAAAATAAATGAGCATTGTTTGACAAGTCTTCTTTCTGGGTAAAACATAATCGTTATGCTATGGTTTGATAACAGTTGAAAAGTACATTCTTTTTCTTAACTTAAGCCTAATAATCCAAACATGTTCAACTAATAATAACATAGAATTTCGAAGTAATACTTCCGAGGGCAATGAGGCGAGAAAACTCCCCATCAGGGAAAGAAACGAGATGCTGACCAAACAGTTCCTGTTGAATACCCAGAAACCTGGGCATCCCAACAGACATCTGATTGACGAGCCAGCACCGCCTAGGGGCTTAAGGAGTCATCTCCGTAAGCATTTTGAGGAAATACGGCACCTGTAAACCTAGCCGTATGAAGCGAAACACCACAAGCAGGTCCTTGGTGAACTCCACAAACAGGCGTCGGACCTTTATGCAGGGAATTGCCCGGTGAATCCAGTACTCAAAGTAAAGTATCCAAAACTTGCGGAAGAGGAACGCATACTCCCCAGGGAAACGCGTGTCACTCTGGCTCAACTTCGTTATGGATACTGTAACAGGTTAAACTCTTACCTATCCAGAATCAACCCCGACATACAAAATGTATGCCCCGCTTGCAATGTGTCCCCACATGACACCAACCATCTCTTTAATTGTAATGTGGAACCAACGCCTCTAATACCCCTTTCCCTATGGTCCACCCCTGTTGAAACAGTAAGTTTCCTTGGACTCCCGTTAGAGGATATTGATGACAGTTTGTGACAGCGTGCTTTGCACACAGAGTATATTAACGTTGATTGGATAACGGTTGGTAGTACAGGTATAAAGGAATCGAGATAGATATAGACTTCCATATATCAAAATCATCAGTATCGAAAGAAGAAATTTATTTAGCCATGTCCGTCCGTCCGTAAAACCGATAACTTGAGTAAATTTTGAGGTATCTTGATAAAATTTGGTATGTAGGTTCCTCGGTACCCATCTCAGATCGCTATTTAAAATGAACGAAATCGGACCATAACCACGCCCACTTTTTCGATATCGAAAATTTCGAAAAACCGAAAAAGTGCGATAATTTATTACCAAATACGGCTAAAGCAATGAAACTTGGTAGATGGGTTGAACTTATGACAAGGAATAGAAAATTAGTAAAATGTTGGACAATAGGCGTGGCACCGCCCACTTTTAAAAGAAGGTAATTTCAAAGTTTTGCATGCTGTAATTTGGCAGTCGTTGAAGATATCATGATGAAATTTGGCAGGAACGTTACTCCTATTACTATATTTGTGCTATATAAAACTTAACAAAATCGGATGACGAACAGCCCACTTAAAAAAAATTGAAAAGTCAAATTTTAACAAAAAATTGAATATGTTTACTAGGGTGGTCCTTATTTTTGAACTTTAAAAAAATGGTCGGGGCACCCTGTCATATGATTCTCCTCAGAAAAAAAATTAATACGTATTTTTTTATTTTAGTTTTAGAAGCATTTTAGAGGTCGCTATCATGCATCAAAGTTTTGGAAAACGACTTTTGAAGAGACAAAATACCTATGAATTCATAATATTATCTAATGGCATGCTTTTATTAGTATATGTATTAGAGCGATTCAAAAAAATTGCCACCCCTTAGGGTTAAGTTAGAGCACTAATTTTTTCCAAGGCTAATATTTTCCAAGGCCTAAAGTTTCAGGGGGTAAGACCGAAAAAACAAATTTTTTTTAATTTGAATCACCCTAATGTATATATTCAGTTGATATTGAAATCAAAAAGTAAGAACTCATGTTATTATTGAAAACATCGAATCTGAACTTCTAAATAGTAGCATGCTTTGATATGTTTATAAGTGAAAATAAGTTTTTAAATTCAAAAACTAGGTGGCGTTGCATGGCCGTGAACTACATTTTTTTTTAAATTGTAACCCGAGTTGGCTTTGCACACACCTTTCTATACATTGGTTTGTGTTTTATAAGTGAAGTCAGCTGTTGAAACATTTTTCAAATTGAGAACCCAGTAGGCGCTGCATGGCTGTAAGCAAAATTTTTTTTTAAATAGTAACACGAGTTGGCCTTGAATCTTTGCATTTAGTTGTAACTTTTCTGTATTTTAAAGTGTACGGGTTGCCTGTTATAAGTTATCATGGCGTCTACAAGTAAAAAAGCTAGTCTATCAACTAGAAACAAAACCAATATTTGGCTTCTCGGACAATCAATACCAAATCTCAATCAGTCAAAGTTGCCTTCTTTTGGCGAAGTGTTACGTTTATTCTTTTATAACAAAAATGAAGAAAAAAAATGTGCGGGATTCTGCGAATCTTGCCGCATGTGAAGTCATAAAGTTATGGGAAAAGGCCAGTATACCAACAAGATTGAAAAAGCATGTGATCAATAAAATAGAAAAACTCTTCAATGAATGGCGTAATCTAAAAAAAAAATAAAGAAAACAAAAAAAAAAAAACGTTCGAAGAAGTTACAACAACAGGAACAATCCTGGCATCGTAACTTAGAAGATCTGTTTGATATCGCGCATTCTGAAGCTTTGATTATTATGACAATAGAAGAGGATAAACAGTTCTTACTAGCACAGCGACAGCAAAACCGACCGGGTTTAATTGGCTCTGTAGATAAAAAAAAAATAAGGAAATGTGATCAGATAAAAAAGAAAGCCGAACACATGCAACAATTGCGTGAAAAGGAAAATAAAAGCATCTCGGATATGACAGAAAAGGTCCTACTTTCTTTATCGACCACAAGCGAAGAATCGTCTGGATCTGATTTCGAAAGACGTTGAAGTCAAAACCCCCCAAAAAACGAGCTCGTCAAAATTTAATCAGTAGCTACCTATCTGCTAGCCTCGATGTTGCTAAATTAAGTGATAGAAAAGCCACTATGGTCGTGTCGTCTACCTTAAAGAGTGTTGGTGTCAATCTTTCAGAGTTTAATGTGAATAGGTCTTCAATACGTCGAAATCGTATAAAAAATCGGAAAACACTGGTGGAATCCCTTAAAAGAGAATTTAAACCTGACGTACCACTTACAATTCATTGGGATGGCAAAATTATTGAGGATATAAGTGGGCATGAAACTGTAGATCGGTTACCAATTTTGGTATCTGGGGTTGGTATTGATCAGCTTCTGGGGGTTCCAAAACTTGAACATGGAACAGGCGCAGCATATGCCACAGCTGTGCACGAAACAATAAAGTCATGGAGTTTAACAGATAAAATTAAATGTGTTCGTTTTGACACTACATCTGTTAATACGGGCCTAAAAAATGGTGCTTGTATTCTTTTGGAGCAAAAAATAGAGAAAGATATGCTTTGGCTGGCTTGTCGTCATCACATAATGGAGATTTTATTGGAAGCGGTAGTGGTACAATCCTTGGGCCCCTCTAGCGGACCTGATATTCAGTTATTTAAAAGATTTAAGAAGAACTGGCATAGAATCAACCAAAACGAATATACCACAGTAATTAATGACGCAAATTCATCACACATCATTAATAATTTTGCGGCAGACATGCTTTCTTTTGCCCAAAAACATCTCCTAGCATATCCACCCCGAGATGATTATAAAGAGTTGCTGAACCTTACTATAATTTATTTGGGAGGAGTCCCTGAAAAAGGGGTTTCTTTTAGAAGACCTGCTGGGCTACACCGTGCTAGATGGATGGCAAAATCTATCTATTGTTTAAAGATTTTTCTATTTAAAGACCAGTTTAAGCTAACGAAACAGGAAGAAACAGCAGTGAAAGATATATGCCTTTTTACAGTTATTATTTATATTAAATACTGGTATGAGGCTCCTGTAGGATCCTCCGCACCAAGAAACGATCTACAGTTATTAAAAGACCTTGCATCGTATGAAGTTGTAAATGAAGCAGTAGCCAAAGTAGCCATGAAAAAAATACTTGGGCAGTTGTGGTATTTGTCGGAAGAGTTAGTGTCTCTTGCTTTTTTGACGATCAAATTTCAATACAAGAAAAGAAAAAAATGGTGGAGGTGCTGGGAGTCGAAGGCTTAGAGGACTGCCCAAAAAGAAAACAAATCAACATCAAATACATCTCTGACATGGGTATAGAAGATTTTGTAACCAGCAACTCTTTACGATTTTTCAACATAATGGGCGTATCGTGTCAGTTTTTGAGAAAAGATGTGCAAACTTGGGAGGATGATCCAGAATTTGAAGCTGCGAAGAAAATCGTTCATTCCATGCGGGTAATAAATGACATAGCTGAACGTGGTGTCGCTTTAATGGAAGAATATAATAAGTTATTAACAAATGATGAGAGCAAAAGCAATATCTACTTTTGTTGGTGAAAGATTACAGAAAGAAATATCCAGATACAAAAAAATCAACTCCTCTTAATAATTGGTTATCTGCTTAATTATTAAAAGTATTTTTATTTTGAAATTGTTACTTTTGCGAATCCTTTATAATACTAAATAAAAGTTTATACTTAACATTTTTATAAAAGTTCAAACGTTGGTAGCGACCCCTAAATATTTTAGAATTTTTTTTTGTTTTACTCAAAAATTAGTTTCTCGGGATAGAGAATCGAATGAAAGGGTGCCCGAAAGAAATAACAAAAAAAATTTTTTTTACCCATATAACGACCACCCTAATGTTTACAGTATATAAGTAAATTATGTCAACATTCAACTCCAGTATATGGTGCAACAAAATACAAAAATAAAAGAAAATTTCAAAATGGGCGTGGCTCCGGCCTTTTTAATTTAATTTGCGTAGAATACTTTTAATGCCATAAGGCGAAAAAAAACTTTACCAATCCTTGTGAAATTTGGTAGGGGAATAGATTCTATGACGATAACTGTTTCTGTGAAAATGGGCGAAATAGGTTGAAGCCACGCCCAGTTTTTATACACAGTCGACCGTATGTCCTTCCGCTCGGCCGTTAACACGATAACTTGAACAAAAATCGATATATCTTCACTAAACTTAGTTCACGTACTTATCTTAACTCACTTAATCTTGGTATTAAAAATTTCGAAAAATGAAAAAAATTCCATAATTCTATACCAAATACGAAAAAAGGGATGAAACATGATGATTGGATTTGCTGTTTTGACGCAAAATATGACTTGGGAAAAAACTTTGTAAAATCGGTGTCTCACCTACCATATTAAGTAGAAGGAAATGAAAAAGTTCTACAGGGCGAAATCAAAAGCCCTTGGAATCATGACAGGAATATTGTTCGTGGTATGACATATATAAATAAATTAGCGGTACCCGACAGATGATGTTCTGGGTCACCCTGGTCCACATTTTGGTCGATATCTCTAAAACGCCTTCACATATACAACGAAGGGCCACTCCCTGTTAAAACCGTCATTAATACCTTTAATTTGATACCCACATCATACAAACAATTTCTAGAGTCAATCCTGGTCCACCTTTATGGCGATATCACGAAAAGGCGTCCACCTATAGAACTATGGCCCACTATCTTTTAAAATACTCTTTAATACCTTTCATTTGATACCCATGTCATACAAACACATTGCAGGGTTACCCTAGGTTCATTTTCTTACATGGTGATTTTCCCTTATTTTGTCTCCAAAGCTCTCAGCTGAGTATGTAATGTTCGGTTACACCAGAACTTAGCCGTCCTTACTTGTTTGATATAAATTCACTGAACGACTTCCTAAATCACTGCCAGTTGTCCCAGGATATGAAGAACAGACCGGTAATCGAACTACCACCACAAAAAAAGGGATTCTTCTGAATGATGGTTACATAAACATCTTTGTTAAACTGATTTCACGAAAAAGAACTAATAAACGACAAGGAAACATTCCAGCTTAATGAGAAACAAAGTTACATCGTGTTTGTAAGCATGTGTGCTGTGAAAAGGGTTCAATAACCATAAAGGATTGTTAAAAAAGGGGATGTTTTAAGCTACATCTTTATTTATGAGGCTACTCAACGCAGAATATGTTCAAGGTTTGTGTTTGAAAAAATACAGCGAATTCCTTGAGCATTATAATTATCTAATAGATATATCATGAACTTAAAACGCGTAATTAGGGGAAATGGTGGACGGAGCTGTTCTTATCCGCGTTTTCTTTCTTAACGTCTTAAGAAGCGTGTCTCCAACCCAGGGCACAACTACGATCACGGGCTTATCCTAACAAAACCTTCACTGGGGGTCTGCCATGACTGCCGAGGGATCAACGTGTTTGGTGCAGATGAAACGTAGTGGACTTTGAAGCCATGTTTCTCCATAAATACATCTTTTCCCAAGACAGGGAAACCAGCCATTTGAGTCCAAACTAATTGACTATTAATTCGAGCTACAAAATAAGAACCCCCATAGACTGGCAGATACATAGATATGGTGAGAGTTTCCCTGTGAGCACAGCCCTATGTTGCCCGGGTCTCGTTCAAACACCTCATTTAAGCCGACTTGCCGAAGGAAGTTTAGTATTCCCTTTGTCTTTGTTTTCATGTGCTAATACTCTACAGTAGGCTACAGTAAGCCCAAAAATTATTTCCTTTATCTGGATATGGCGTCGCATTTCTGGATGAAACTGTTGGAAGCCTCTTCTGGTGAGTCACAAAACCGGCATCTTATTAAAATTATAAAAAAAGATTCTTGGCTTTATTCGCCTCCAAAGAGATTTGGCAGACTTTCTCACCCAATATGCGACGTGCTTCTTCTTTTTTCTAACTGACAAGAGGTCTTTCTTAATTTTGATGTTGCTTTTCCCGGGACTTGAACCTAGGACATTCAGTGTAGTAAGCGGAACACGTTACCACCACAACACGGCGGCTGCCCGTTATAATTAAACTACTTTTTGAGAGCCTAATTCACACTCTATCGCGAATTGTGCTAAAACTTCCCAAACAGCAATTCTATACTAATTTAATTGTATTTGACTTCACAAGATCGCCTTGAGTGCGGCTTGAATATGGCTGAGTATGGCTACGATCTACTTAGAGTATGCACATCGTAGGCTTAGTTCAATACAATGGGTAATAGCAAGACAAATTCTTGGATAAATTCCCAAAGACACCATTATTCTGGTTTGCAGTCCGAAAATGCTGGCTGAAATTCTCTCTGGTGTTTTGAAGCATTCCCCAAACTGTACGATGTTGTGAGAGCCTTGGATGCTTTCGATTCTGCTGGGATTCCACGTAGACTTGTCTTTACTGACCCGAACTGCTCTGGTCCCTGGTATTATTTCAGCGATTTTCGTGCGAAGTAGTAAGTATATCTATCTTTGGATAGCTGTCTGTATAAACGTTTCCCTGAGGTGAAAAGTTTATTCTTTCATAAGATTTTGTATTAATGCACTGCCTCTCCTACTGGAACAAAGCAACGTGCGTTGACCTGCCACTACTTAGTATTTTTTTTCGCCCGTAAGGAAAAAAATCCAATGAAGGGGGGGGGGCGGCAGATCTGAACCAGGTTACAATCGAAGTCTTGTTTGGAGCTGTGTCCGTGCACCTACCCTATGTTGTGACTATATTCGTTCATCATCATTTGTTGGCGTTTAACCACCTAAGCGATTTTGGCCGTTTCGTAACAAGTCACGCCAGCTATCCTTGTCTTGCGATAACTGACGCCAATTGAGAGCACCAAAGGAGGCCAGATCTTCCTCCGCCTGCCTCTTACAATTCAATCGAGATCTTCTCCTTCCACTGTTTCCAAACTGGCGTGTCGACTGAAATACTTTCTGGCTGGAGCCTCTTCGTCCATTCGCATAGCATAACCTAGCCACAGACTGCCTAAAGCTCATACAGCTCATTATAACCACTTCTATACTCGCCGTCGGAATCACGTACAGGACCGAAGTAGTTTACTTTCGAACACTCCAAGAGCCATCTCATCTTTTCTCGACACCGTCCATAATTCCGAACCATACATCACGGAAGTTATGATGAGCGGCTTGTAGACCGCGATATTTGTTCGCCCTTGAGAGGACTTTACTTTAGAATTTCTTACTTAGTATAACTGTTGCCAACAGTTATTTTCCGTTCGCTCCAAGCTGGTATTGTTTTCGCTGTTAATGCTGGTTCCCACAAAGACGAGGTCCTTTGCAGTCTCGAATTTATATGCGTCAACAGTGACGTGCCTGCCAAGCGATGTGAGCGACATTATTCGTTGGTAAAGAATAAAATCCTTTAGAGGGAAGGCGCTAGATATACACTGGGTTGTTACAATTCAAGTCCAGGTTCGAATTTCTTCCGTAGGATTATAATGCCTAGTTTTTAGGTGCGAGTCTAAATTACTGTTAAACTTAAGCTCAGTTAAACCATCCTAGTTTAAGTGGCCAACGTTGAAGGGGTTAATTTTTCTGGAATTTAAATTTCGAAAAAAAAAAACCTAAGTAGTCCTTTGTCGTGCAACAGAATTATGATTCGGTCCGCAAGTATTTGGGAAACGTACGAAAAGTTCCACTGTATTAACAATAAAGTCCAAAAGTAAAAATTTTTACACTACACATGCATTTACGTATTTCCCGGAGTTTGCTGCCATAGGAACCGACATTGTACCATGTTAATGTTGTTGTTTTTGCTTTTGGAGTAATTTAGTCATCGGTCATCCATTAATTATGCACTCTTTACTTTTATGTTGATAAAGAACTTTGCTATGCAATTAAAATTTTGCATTGGACAAAAATCATTTCGTAGTGGACATTGTGGCAAATGAACAAAGAGAAACACTCATAATCCCACTAAATTGGATTAAGAGCTTAACATTTATGCAAATGCGTATGTTGTCACTTCACAACAACTGACTAAGAGCAAAAATAAATGTAGAAATAACAGTAATAAGTATCACCTCATGAGTTTGTAAAAAGTGTATTTATGTTATTAAAGTTTATTTTAGCCAGCTACAAACTCTCCAATCCGGTTGGTTAAAAACCTAGATCGTTATTAAGTTTGTAGTTCGATCATTAAAAGGTTAGTTAGTTTATGTCGTGGTAAGAGTAGCTCCAATTATAAATATCACATAACTTCCCCTCACCATAACAGCGACTTTATTTTTATGTATTCGGCTTAGCCGAACTCTATAGCCCCCGATTATGTAGAGGGAATTTTTCGGACAAGAACTGCCAACCTTCTATCGCAGGGTGTGCGAAATATGGCTTACCACATCAAGGGGCCTGTTATGGCAGACATGTATTTGTCCCCACATTTAATAATAAACTGCTGAGCCCACCTTGTCGCGCAGGCAGTCGTACGACCAAGATGAACTGAAAAACTTTAAGACAAAGGAAGGATGAGAAGGAAAAGGCAATAGCGTCGCAAGCCGGGGAAGAGGAAACCACTATCTACGATGATTCGGACGCGGATAGTGAGGAAAGTATGCAGTCTGCCAGCCGGGACGGAAACTGAAAGCTAAGAAGGGAGCTAAACGGAGAGTTTAAGAGAACCTCTCACAACATAAGACAGCAGTAAGAATTCGGTAGGGTCCATGAGACAGGGGAAGCATGTCAAGGGCAGTTCACTCACAAAGGCTTTGCTAAGAGCAATCGTTGATCGATGTAGCCGAAACGAGGAGGAAAAAGACCCCAGTGAGCAGAAGAGGCAACGTTCTGCTGGAGACAACAAGTATGTTTTTAAGAGGCAGGAGGGAGAGGCAATACGCCCCAGTCTTAAAATGACAAGGCAAGCTAGCCAGAATGACAGGATTCACACCTCTAAAGCTGCAAAGTCTAAGTAACGAAAAAGCTACAATGCAGAAAGAGGAGGGCAATAATGGAATACAAAGAAAAAACGAAAAAAACCTACGAAACATGGTACAATGGGGTTGAGATGGGATCTACAGCAATAACGCTATTTTAAAATTGCTGAAGAGAGCTTGTCGTGTCTTTCAAAGGCAAGAATGTGCACGGTTGAAGGTGATAGATAGATCACTGATTCCCACGGTACCAAAGTACAAGATTAGATACCACGTTTTGTAAAGCCGGGGGAGTCGCTTAACATGAGACAGCGTCAAAACCCGAAAATACCATTACGCTACAATCAGATTTGGCGAAAGTAAACGAAGGCAAGAGTTGCACAAAGAGGAGTGCAGACTGATGATGGGCAATCTTGCTGGACACTGCCTTCTTATGTCTAACGCTTTTAAATTATATCTCGCCAGATATATGGAGCGCGGGTTTCAGGTGACCAGACTAAGACTCCAGCCAAAAGGAGTGACACAGCTATCAGATCTAGAAGCAGCACTCGGGAAATGTCCTAGAATTATTTGATAAACGACTTTGTTATTTTTAACATAAGTTCTAATTTTTGAGAGAGTGTCTTAGTTCGGTCGTCATTTATGGTATCACTATGGGCACATTCAGCTTATGAGGTCGTTACGAACCGACCAGTTCAACCTAAAATAACCTTACCCTGCAAACTGACATCGGAAAGAACCACAATTACACGGCACAGTTTTCAAATGAAGGAATCGATTAGTTAGGGCCAGGCACTTGTTGATTTCAAATGGATGCTCCAGTCGCTGCTAGTTAAGGTGGGTCAAAATGTGTCTAACATAGCAAGAATATGTGCCTAGCAGCAGATACCAGTACTAGGGCCTCTCGCTACTTTTAAGACTTTGATCGACTTATAATTCGAAATTGACAAAAGCGTGGTCAGAAATTATTTTCAAAGTTCAAGGTTTGGGTTATTTCTTGTACTGAAACTGAAAAGAACCATGAGTGTTTTGTAGCGAGGAAACATCACATCTTTAGTTCGTCACAAAACCAACTTTGGTATAAGGAAGGTTCGTGAGAGAATATGCTCCTCTTTTGCTGTGCGTTTAGTATAGACTATGACAATTAAGTTTTGCGATGGTGTTACTGAAGTGGAATAATCTGTGCTGTCAATATTGCTATGTTCACATGTGCGTTTGTATTTGTGGATTAAGTTTCTCGATTCCCAAGAGTTTGAAGGCTTTTAATTATAACAAAATTGACTCAATTAAGAAGTGAACACACAGCGAGCTGAAGACACGATAAAAAAACTCTCCACATGAGACCACAAATATTGGTCATCCCATACTCAAGCTAGCCTTTGCATCAGTCCAGTTCAAACAATGAAAAACGACTAGTGTTTGTACTGAAGTCACAAATTATTTGTTCACATTTAGACAATGCAATTACTCATACAAGTTATTGTTATCATAAATCATACCTAACTATCCAATAACACCCAGGGTTCAAGTACTTATCAAAATGAAAAATTTCAGGTTGAATTCGCTAGCCACAAGGAAGTCAAAAAAATTAATAAATGCTTTAAAGGGAATTCCTTTTCCAATTAATTCGATAATCGCAATATTCATGGCTAATTAATTCCACACATACACACCTACATACACACATCCATACATAGCGCGCCAATAAACAAACACATTGGCCACACAATGAACCCCACTACGGTAATAACTTGACAACTTAGGACGTAATTTTTTACAAGTGAATGAGCTACATATACAGACATATACACATAGATACACTCAGAGCCACCTGCATCCTTTCCACCAGCCGCATATTGAAGATTGAACAAATTTTTCAGTAAATAAACCACCCTTCAGATTAGCTGTAGCCTCAACTGGTAACGAGTACGACAAGTGGAACAAATTAATGTCACAAACATATTTTAACTTTGATGGGCATTTTTGCAAGGAAACGTAGTGGAACGATTCTTCCTGAACACTATTACATACATACATATATAGCATAGTAGTCATGAATATTCGTAAACAATCTCAACCCCTGTTGTTGTTTGTCTCATTATCGCATTAGAGCATCGACCAAATTGAAAGAGAGTGTGGACCAACAAGCACAGTTGGATATATCAGTGACTGGTTGTATTTTATAGTTAAAATACTTGCCTTGGAGACCAAACTAGGCTTGGAGTAAAACATGCAATATGAGAACCTCATTTCGCCCTCCTTCTAAGCATAAAGTAAATAAATCCTTTGGATGATATGATTTTTTCCGTTAAATAGATGGAAGGCTCCCTTTTCGTTGAATCCAGATGCAAACGCCGATAAGAATACCATCCGATCCGGGTAGTTTTTTTCCATTCTCATAACATAATGTAGCCAGCGAAGCCTTCGTGTTTCTTTATTCCGACAGGACTATCAACTTTCTGGATAACTTTTCTCGCGAATTCTTCATTAGCCATCCCTTCTTCTCTTGACATAGTTCATCTCCCGCGTCACTATAATACTTCCAAACATTGCGCTTTCACTGCTCGACTATATTGCCAGATTAAAGGGCGGCTTTCGGTGCATTACTGCCTGCAATTTCATCTTGGCATATACGTTTCTTGCTTTCTTTGAATCCGAATGCGAATACTGATAATAATACTTTTCGAGCCGGGAAGTTTTTTCCATTCTCGATGATGTAGCCTGCGAAGCCTTTGTGTTTCTTTATTCCGACAGAACTTTTAACCGTCCGGATAACTTTTCTCTAGAATTCTTGACTAGCCATCCCATCTTCTCTGGACATAGCTCAGGTCAAAGATTGTTCGGCGACAAATTTTCAGTGCATTACTGCATGCACTTTCCTCTTGGCACGGATTAGTGGCTCGAGTCGATATTTGGGTCCAGTAAAATGCGTCCATGATACAGATATCGTGCCTGACGTGATCGATTTAGTTCCGTGTTCTTCGACAGCCAAGTATATAGGGTTGTCCTACTATACTGAAACCTGGTTCTGCATAAAATACTATTCCGAATTTCATATTATACCTTGGAAGCTGAGTTTTCCGACTATAGAACCAAATAGCAATGCTTTGCCCATCGCGGCTTTAAAGCCAACAGGCATGATTTTGATGTCATGCCGATGGTGGTTAATTTATGTATTTTTTAATTTCTCACAAAGGGCGTCGTTATCCACGTAGGCCGCATCATCTATAGGTGCGTAGGCGTGTCTTGATGCGGATCGCTGCTCTGAATTGCGTTTCTCTCCTCATGGAAACAAAGCTGCCTTAAAGGTCTTATGAGCTAATTTGATCGAATTGGAAATTGTACGGAAGTGGCGATCCCAGCTAGCGTCCAAGGAACATCTTTTCGTTTCTCGAGGCGAACACAACTGTAAGATCAACACAGAGTGATCCCATTAGAAAGGTAGAATAATTTTCTACGCCCCAGCCAGGGCGATTCCAAAGTCTGAAAGTCCAAACGACAATATTTGAATAGGCTATATTTGACCTTCTTTATCATACTTTAGAAATATGATGGGGAATACTATCGTGTCTCATTACGGAACATTGTGCTATCCAACCGTTGTTTCGTCGATGGCGTATAACAATTTTTTAAAGCGGCTTGTGGGGGCAAGAGACATAGAACTTTCGGAATTGATTAGGAATTGTCTGGTTGGATAAATGTGTCCCCTCCAGGCACTCACTAAGGGAACTCACAATGAACCAAAATGTCTTCGAATGGAAATGTGAAAGCTCTCACATACCGTCTCCGAACCTTACCTGACCAACGTCATATTCTATGATAAAAAACCGGCATATGACTCCACCAGTAACTGCAGCCCATCATGAGCCTCGAGCTTTCTCCCTTTAGAGATATGAGCCACTTTGTATGAGTTATATCGTAGGATTTGCACATTATATTAGAAATTTTGTAGTCCGGCGAGTGTTTTCACGACTTTCCTGGTTGATAGATGATATCCTACTCCTATGTATAGGTAACCTTTCATAATAGTGCATCTGTACCCTCTTCTATCTCCTTCGATGGGGACTTAGCACAAAAAACGTGAAATTCTTTCCAGTAGAAGTATCACAAATTTTGCATAGGTACCTGCCAGCGCTTTAAGTATTAAGCTTTTTCACATAAAGCTTTACAAGGACATACCTAAAAAAAGCTCTGAGGCTGGTTTAATCGTCAAAGAGCTGCACATGTGTGTGTGTGTAGTCATTACTGATTTAAAATAATGTCGACTTTATCCTTCTGTCCTCGTACTTTTGTCTAAATCCCAAAATAACTTTCACAGCTGATAAGACCGAGGACAATGGCATATCGTCGATTGTGTTGCCAATATCGTCGTTGGTTATTACTTTTCGTATGTCCTCATTTTGTCATGGCTATCCATAAGCTGCATAAGTTTTCAAATGTTATAATGCGTTTACAGTATTACAAAGTTAAATGTCGTTATAAAGGGTGACTTAATTTGGTTTTTTTAGTCGTTTACGCGACGAATTTGATTTTTGATTACAACCGCGAAGGCGAGGCATTTTGCTGCTAGAAGGGATGAATAGGAGGAAGGACGTTCTTGTGCCACACACAGTGATAAGCTGTGAACACGTGTTTGCTTTGTAATAAATATTTGTCAGTTTGTATTTGCTCTCATTGTTCATTGAAAGGACGACAATAAAATGTCAATTACGAAGAGTTGCAAGTCATTTTGGTGACATTAAGCATGTTTTGAGTATTACAAACTTAAGCGGATCTTTATGACATCAAAGCCAAGTGAAGTGAATTCAACACGCGCCAACAATTATCATACACTTTATTGGATACGTAACTTACAAGCAAATCAAGTTTTTATTGAGACTGTGACAGACCCTGTAGAAAAAAATTAAGCATTGCTAAAGAAAGCTCACAAACAGAGCTGTTCAAAAATGTTTATATGGAAGTGCAAATCACAATACATATAGAAAATAATATATACCCTATAACTTTTTTAAATAAAAAAAAAAATAATTTATATTAAATATTCAAAGAATAAATTAAATAAATTTAATGAATAAATTTTGAATTCAAATTTTTCTCAGTGCTACAATATTTAAATAAAAAAAAATTTGGTGTCAATTTGTTAGTGCTTTTTCTTTGCACTTTCATATGAAATTCAGGCACTTTCATATGAATCAAATTAATATGTGAGGGCATATGGGAGTGCTATGAAAATATTTTTTTATATTCGAAGTATGAATTTGTATCTGTGCCTATTCTTCAGGGCAAAACAAAACCAATAGTGCTTTAAGTGTGTAGGGGTTGAGCAGCTCTGCTCACTAATGCCCGAGTTTAAATTCCAGTTATAGTTAACTAGAGTTTAACGTTTCCACTTTGTTCGACAGAAGTTTAAATTCGCTCTGAAAAACCAGATAAACTAGTGGACAAGAGATTCCAAGGCGGAACTCACTTATAGCTAACTACAAAAAGCCAGCTATTAGTTGGTTGGAAAGTCATACAGCTTTGCCATGGTCACCACGGTAAGTGCGAAATTAAAAAAGTCGAATCAAAATAACCGGGATGCCTGGTGTTTCAGTGAGAGTTTAGAATCTAGTTAAAGTTGAGTAGAGTTTAACTTTGTCACTTTGTTCGATAAAATACAATTTTGCTGCTCATATCAGCTTAAGCGGCCGAAGTGGCAGGGTTGAACTCCAGTTAACTTTAACTAGAGTGAAGTTTAACTAGAGTTTAAACTTGCCCGGCATAAGTCAGACATTTAATTGTAAAAATTTTAAAACGTAGGAAAATTAAGGAAATTGACCCAGTCTCCTATTCGTCGTATGTGCTATACTTCAATCATATTTTATATTAGAAACCGTGTAAAAAACTATAAACATAAGATTTTACAATAATCACGACACTCTTGTGAATTGCCCAACTATTTCCTGCTGGGTAGTTTCAAGTTATATACACGTGCATAAAATTTTTTTTTCAAATAAGAAAATAACTCAGTTTAAATTGTAGACATACTTTCTTTACAAAATTGGAATATACATTTGTATGTATGTAAGTATTTCAAGTATACTAGGTAATTGTAATCTCTTCACAAAACTTTTGATTAAATGAAAAAAGTTAAGTAATCCAGTATTGAATATAAACAGCTTATTTGTAACTTCATTACCTGTTTGTTGCCTCGGCTGCATGCATACATAAATTTCCGCTTCTTCATTTATTCTGAAAATTTTTAGGAGGTTTCAGAACGTAGTAATATCAGTTAACGCCACTCTGAGTACCCAAAAAACTAAACTTCAAAATCAGACAGATACGTGTCATCGCTAGAAAGAAAATCGTTATCATTAAATGGCCCCTAGCAACCCTGAAGGGAAATCAGTAACTAGTGATACAAATTTCTGGTTCGCAACTAGACCTCAAGTGCCAAATAAATACTAGTTCGTTAGTAGCTAGATGTTCTTCAGCTATAAAAAGGGCGGCTGTCGTGGTTGTTGTTGTTGTAGCAATAAGAACACTCCCCGAAGGTTTTGCGGAGTGTTATCGATGGTGATGGTCCTTTGCCGGATGCATATGCGGTACGTTCCGGTGATCAGCATCATTAAGGTACTAGCGCGACCATGGCCAGATGAAACCTTCTAGGCCGTACCGCCCTCGCACCCCCTAGATCCATGAGGATCTTGAGGACGACAGAGCCTCGTCTGTTAAAGAAACTGGATTCGCCAAGGTAAGGTGAGGTTAACAATTGCGTTGGAGAAGCTATATATTGCGCTGGCAACCCCCTTGAAAGGGATGCACTTTATTTTAGTCACCTCTTACGACAGGCATATCTGCCGGGGGTATATTCTAAGCCCCTGACCGGGCCGCCGTCCACACCGAAGATCCCGGATTCACGCCCCGGGCAAGCTTAGGTTAGGTTGAACTGGCCGGTCCATGAGAACCTCACATAGACTGAATGAGTCCGTAGTGTTACCAGAAGTTTGTTTTAACGACCAAACTGAAAAAACCCTATCAAAAACCAGGACCTTTGTTATAAAATAACTCGGTCCTCTTGGCAAATACTAGATGCTTCCTAGGACTTAAGCCACTTGCTGCTTCTAAATCTGACAGCTGTATTACTCCTAATAGCTGGAGTCTTAGCCAAGCAAGCGCAGGTCACGAGCAGATAATGTGCTCGATCGTTTCCTCCTCCAACCCGCACTTCCTACATCTGCTATCACTGACCAAGCCTAATTTAAAGGCATGTGATGCCAGAAGTCAGTCTCCAGTCAGAATACCTGTTATGAGTCTACAGTCCTCTCTTTTTTCTCAAGAGACTGCTGACACTCTAGCACGCATTTATTATATGTCTTAGTTGCTGCTTGACTGACAATATAAAAGTTAACACGATTTGCAGTTTAAGCTATTCTCTTCCAGAGTTTCTACTGCTTTTTTTACGGCTGATATTTCCGCTTGGAAACCACTACAGTAATCCGGCCTGTAGGATCTGTTTATTTCCCGATCAGCACAGTATACCACAGACCCTACTCCTTCCACTACTTTGGAACCATCCGTGTACACATGTATAGCCTCGTCCGCCATTTGAGCTCCCTTGTGCCAACCGTCCACCTCTATTGTGGCCTTAAGATCTCCCTCGAAGCGCAGATAGGGAATCAGGTAGTCTGTTCGTCTTGTGATTGATGACGCTAAACTATTATGGCCGTATGGTCGGCGCTCAAGCTGAACCGAGGCACCGAGCCTGGTTGCAGTTGTTAATGCTACCAGGTCTACAGGTGGTGCACCGGGCAAAGCAACATAGGAATTTAAGAAACAGGTTTCTTTATTTAGATGCCGTTCGGAGTCGGCATAAAACAAGTAGGTCCCGTCCCTCCAATTTTTAGGAAAAGTTAAAAGGAGCACGACGCAAATTGGAAGAGAAACTCAGCCTATCTTTATCTTTTGTATTTATATTATAAAAACGACAGTTTGGAATTTTATATTTCATACTTAACATATATTTTAGAAATAGGCCATCAACAAAAAAACTGCTACCAGCTCTAAGGAGCTTCAACTATGAGTATGTGTTTTCCCCATAGTTCTCCACCAGTTCGGAACTATCGAAATATGAAATGATATCGTACTGGAAGCAACATGCAGAGTTTCGGTCCGGCTCTTAGCCAACGGAATATAACCAAGAACAGAACTAGATCTCAGCTGAAAACCTTTTACACTAGTTCGGAAGTATCGAAACAGCGCCGAAAAGAACTAGTTATAAATTTGAGATTTGCATCTAGTTCGGAATTAGTTAAAAGGTAGTGCAGCGCGCACAATTTCCACCGCATAGAATATCGCAATATTAAATTCGCCAGTTGAAGGCATGTAAAAGAATGTTCTAGATGCGCACTAGTTTTGAACTAGAGGTTTTCCCTACAGGGAACTTATCCAATTCATGTCATCCCTTCTAAGTGACAACTGAGGTACTAGCACCCATAAAGACGAAGTATTCATCAATCACGAGAGTTATACTCCTTTCTCTTGAGCGAAAGTTGGGACCAAAATTGGTTCTCTCTATCTCATAAAAAGAAGCCTTTAGGCTGTGATTAATTGCATTAAGTTCACATCTGCATAGTACTCCTATAGTTTACTATTAAATTTTCGTCGATTGTAATCTATATTTGGAATGGACCATATATTTTTCGGGGTCTAGGACAATTGATAAATGATCTGATAAATCCTCTGATTATGGCCCGGTTTTTCAGTACAAGTTCAACTCGGTTTGGCAGTTAAACTACGCTTAAACTTATTTTGCAGTTTTTCAGTCTACTTTAACTGAAGTTTAAGCTCGAGTTCGCCTATCAGTTATTTGCGTTTGTACGAAATGGCGTTGAATATACCCAACAAGCATTTGGGCTTGAGTACCATTAGAGCTCATGTTGATAACTACGCAAACTTCTAAAATCTCAAGAGTTGTTTCGAAACAGTGGCTCAACTGGAGGGAACTTTTTATAAGGCAAAATATGCTATTGCTTAAGTTGAAAAAACGTAATTAACAACTTGTGGTTCTCTAACTGGACTCAAATGTATGATTCAATAATGTTGATGTAGGACCTTCGGTGTGGCAGCCGAGCACGCTTCCATCACAACACGGCGGCCCGCCTATATAATTTATTCTTGATTAATTACGCTTCATTACTGCTATCAACCAGGTGCTTATTTCTCACAATATACAGCTGTTGGTTTTGGTGGTACCACCTTGGAGATTTTTTTCAACTCTACCTCAACTCGATATATAATGTAAGATATCAACCTGAAAAATGGGTTGAATATTCATTTGAGAACTGTATATTTCTCAAAATCTCTCGAAATTAGGATAATAATTGAAAATATTAATGACGTTGGAGATCAACTCGAAAACTTATAATTTTACAAAATTTCTCAAAGGTTGGATAGTGACTGGAGAATGAAGTTGGATATCAACTCGAGAACTATCTGGTTTAAGAACAATTAAATAATGATGTTGGATATCACTTCCAGAATGAGATATATATTTCGCCGGAGAAATTTTTTCCATGTTTGTTGGGTAAACAAAATGCAGCTGTTGCCGTATCTACAAATTATCTAGATAATAAACCAATGTTGCCGCACAAAACAGCATACCCCAAAGGCGGCCTTAAATTGTGACTGAAAAACTGCTCAATAGTTTAACTGGAGTTTAAATTTGACTAGAGTTTAAGCAAGCTTAGTTTAAGCTTAGCTTAACCAACCACTGATAAACCGGGCCTATGAGTCATATATGAGAACACAAATGAAAACATACTTACAGTACGTTTTCCTTGTTCGCCGGGAGAGCACTTTCGTTTTCAATAGCTTGTTGCATCTTTCACGGCCTCGAATCTGTTAACAATATCGGGACTGCCAACACGTGAATTATCCGATTTTTTCATTGAAGACAGCAAGTACAATGGCTCCTCTTCGTTTACCGCAGAAACCGTTTCATTGTACCGCAAAGGTACAATCTTCGAATACGACGCTTTATATTTTCTGTTCATTTTACGTTAGGTGGAATTGTTAATTCAAATATTAATAACAGATAAACAAGGAGAGTCGAGCCAAAGGTTGAAAATGTCAAATCGCTTCAATTATGTCAGAAAGTAAGTAAGAATCGCTCTAGCTCCAAACTCTCCTATTAAGAGGCGGTCCTAGCTGTAGTTCTGCTCCTTCGCAGTGCTTTCAGCCTATACTTTTATTAGTGGATGCAGAAGAAAACAACATCTAAAACTTAGAAACAAGCTTTTTCAATTTGAAACAAATTTTCTAAGTGGGGTCGCAGTGGTTGGGCAAACATTCCGAGTGTAGAGTTTATTATCCTTGAACTTTTAACGATCTGTCTTATTATTTTTTGCAGGTGAGGCTCGCTTTTAACAACTAAAGGGAAAACGACTATGTCGAATGCAAGTTCTGGAATTATAAAGCATACTGAGAAGGCGACTAAGAAGGCATTTAAGCAGGTATGGTTACTAAGCAGGCCAATGGCAAACATCGGAGGAGCAACAGAAGGCAAAAAGAAAAAGCTGATGGACATCACCCTATCCAAGTTACTGTACGGGCCGGAATTGTGGGCAAACGCACTGAGTAAGAATAATCGTTATAAGCTTCTAACAGCTGCGCAGCGAACAGCAGCTCTGAGAGTAGCCTCCACTTATCGCACTGTATCAGGATCAGCCGTACAAGTGATTAGTGGAACAAACCCCCCGACCTATTAGTGCTGGAAAGAAGAAGGTTATGGGAAACAAAAAGGCAAAATGAAAGTCGTTAGGAAAGAGAGCATGGAAGAAACCTTTAGGTTGATGCAAGAACGGTGGGGAAATAAGCAACGAGGCAGATGGACAGCGCAAGTCATAACAGATATTGAAGCATGCAACGCCAGAAGATTTGGCAACGAAATTACTACGTAGCCAAATGTTCTCCAGGGACGGGTACTTAAAAAATATTTGCACAGAATAAATAATACCTAATATCCTAAGTGATTTTATGGCGATGTAGACGAGGACGATATTGAACACGCATTTTTTAATCTTCGCCAAAAACGACTATTGCTCGAGAAAAGTGTTGGCCAAATCACTGTTGATAATGTAGCAGCAAAAATCCTCAGAAAGCCAGAAGAGTGGCAACAAATCAGTGTCCTTGTATAAACCATACTCAAAGCAAAAATGACCCGGACGCAGGAACAACGAGAAATATGTAACATCACCCTGAAGTTATGCGATAGTAGTCCCGGAGTGGGCGACGGCTCCAAATGGGATAGTTTTTAGTTCATGGACGCAGGTTCAATATAAAATGTATTCCTACAACTAGTTTTAGTGTGACCGATAAACTACTGATCCAGGATGCTTTATTTACTGCAAAGGGGCAATGGCTTCCTTTGCCATAATTTTAATCGCATCATAATCGTGAAATACATATATTTGTTGAGTATCGAGCTCGAACTAATTTACGATAAATTGTTTTCACCGCTGACATATATGTATGTAATTAGCACGCATAATAATTTCCCTGCAAAAAATCGTGCGATATATCCATAAAGAGAGCGGTCTGCGATTGATATCTGTTGTCTACAATGGCGTATAATTGATCCCCTATAGTCCTTTTTGGGTTTATTGGCATCAGTCAGTTTGAATTGGCGGCCACCGTGGTGTGATGGTAGCGTGCTCCGCCTACCACACCGTATGCCCTGGGTTCACACCCCGGGCAAAGCAACATCAAAATTTTAGAAATAAGGTTTTTCAATTAGAAGAAACTTTTTCTAAGCGGGGTCGCCCCTCGGCAGTGTTTGGCAAGCGCTTCGAGCGTATTTCTGCCATGAAAAGCTCTCAGTGAAAACTCTTCTGCCTTGCAGATGCCGTTCGGAGTCGGCATAAAACATGTAGGTCCCGTCCGGCCAATTTGTAGGGAAAATCAAGAGGAGCACGACGCAAATTGGAAGAGAAGCTCGGCCTTAGATCTCTTCGGAGGTTATCGCGCCTTACATTTATCAGTTTGAAATTAGAGTTTAAAAATTATAACATCCGTTAGAAATTCCGTACGGGTAGAAAGAGGACTTGTCCGACAGTACCCATAGGCGAGCAAAAGAGACTTGTGTGATCCTGGATGTAGAGGCCCGACACTACCCGTTCAGGCATAAACACATACAATTGGTCTCTCAATAGGACATGCTCAAACAAAAGGGACCACTCCAACCCATCTAAAGAGATCTGAACTGGCTATAGTCGCATACTCCTTTGCGATTCTTCCCGGATTCATCCTAGACTAGTCGCATTTTTGCAGGGTTATTTTTATACTCAGTTGAGCATATCCCACAGAGTATATTAACATATTTAACATATTTATTAACATATATATTCATCCTGACACAACAATTTTGAAAAAATTATTTAACAGTGCCAGTCACGTGTGATACAATAAGGTATTCTGATAATTAAAAATACTTACCATAAAAAAGGGGAGAAGTAAAAAAATGAGAAATAGGGATACATTATAAAATGAAACACAAAGGGGGGGGGGGGGGGGGAATGAGGTATAAATATTATGAAAAAATGAAATATAATATGTAAAAGTTCACATTCAATAATATAGAAGGTAATTAAAATAGAGTTGTAGTGGTTAACAATCATTGTAAAAAAATAAAAACTTTATTTGTAAATTGCAGTGTATTAGTGTGAGTTCCAAAGACATACCGCGTTGATAAAAAATTGACGTTCTGATGTCAGAGTTTTGTGTCTAGTGTAAATAAGCAGTGCCAACCTTGACGATTGAAGAAACTGAAGCCTCTGGTATAAATAGTTTGGCTCCTGCGTATGAATAACCTTATGTATGAACAACAATGTTCTGAATTTTAACAAATTTTCAAAAGAAATATTTAACAACTTTACGGCATACGCAGACACATGGTCAAGTCGTTTTAGCCTAAATACGTATCTGGCAATGTTGTTATAAACAACATTAAGCTTAGTTTTACATACAGAGTCGCAATTAGTATAAATCTCACAGCCATACAGTAGCGTAGGTATTAAGTACGCTTTTGCAAGAAGAAGTCTAATGTGTAAAGGAGTGAAAGCATTCCATACACTTTACCTACTCTACTAATGATATGATTATTCCATGTCAGAATTTGATTAAATACCAAACCAAGGTTTTTCGCTGAGTCAACATATTCAATAACTGCACCGTCTAGCATTACCTTGTCTAAGTTTCGTGTATCGAAGGCGAATGACAATACATTTAGATTTGGCAGGATTAATTGATAAACCATTCGCAGATTCCCATGCACTTACATTCGTCAATTCAGAGTTAATATCATTAATACACATGCCAACACGATCAAGAGGACAGCACACATATTGTTGAACATCATCAGCATAAATATGAACATTACAATATCTTAGCGCATTGGGTAAGTCATTAACATACAACACAAACAACAAAGGGCCCAGGATTGAACCTTGCGGAACACCCCTGAGTACAGGTACAAAATTAGACCTATTGCCACCAACATACACAGCCTGAGATCTATGCACTAACTTTGATTGGATAACGGTTGGTTGTACATATATAAAGGAATCGAGATAGATATCGACTTCCATATATCAAAATCATCAGTATCGAAAAAAAATTTGATTGAGCCATGTCCGCCCGTCCGTCTGCCCGTTAACACGATAACTTGAGTAAATTTTGAGGTATCTTGATGAAATTTGGTATGTAGGTTCCTGGGCACTCATCTCAGAACGCTGTTTAAAATGAATGATATCGGACTATAACCACGATATCGAAAATTTCGAAAAACCGAAAAAGTGCAATAATTCATTACCAAAGACGGATAAAGCGATGAAACTTGGTAGGTGAGTTGAACTTATGACGAAGAATATAAAATTAGTAAAATTGTGGATAATGGGCTTGGCACCGCCCACTTTTAAAAGAAGGTAATTTAAAATTTTGCAAGCTGTAATCTGGCAGTCGTTTAAGATATCATGATGAAATTTGGCAAGAAAGTTACTCCTATTACTATATGTATGCTTAGTAAAAATTACGACCACGCCCACTTTATAAATAAATTTAACATCTTTACAGTAAATAAGTAAATTATGTCAACATTCAACTGCAGTAATGATATGGTGCAACAAAGTACAAAAATAAAAGAAAATTTCAAAATGGGTGTGGCTCCGCCATTTTTCATTTAAATTGTCTTGGATACTTTTAATGCCATAAATTGAACAAAAATTTACCAATCCTTGTGAAATTTGGTAAGGGCATATCTCCTATGCCGGTAACTGCTTTCTGTGAAAAGGGGCGAAATCGGTTGAAGCCACGCCCAGTTTTTATTCACAGACTACCGTCTGTCCTTCCGCTCGGCCGTTAACACGATAACTTGAGCAAAAATCGATATATCTTTACTAAACTTAGTTCACGTACTTATCTGAACTCACTTTATCTTGGTATAAAAAATGGGCAAAATCCGACTATGACCACGCCCACTTTTTCGGTATCGAAAATTACGAAAAATAAAAAAAATGCCATAATTTTATACCAAATACGAAAAAAGGGATGAAACATGGTAATTGGTTTGGGTTATTGACGCAAAATATAACTTTAGAAAAAACTTTGTAAAATGGGTGTGACACCTACCATATTAAGTAGAAGAAAATGAAAAAGGTCTGCAGGGCGAAATAAAAAGCCCTTGGAATCTTGGCAGGAATATTGTTCGTGGTATTACATATATAAATAAATTGGCGGTATCAGATGATGTCCTAGGTCACCCTGGTCTACATTTTGGTCGATATCTCGAAAACGCCTTCACATATACAACGAAGGGCCACTCACTTTTATACCCCTCACTAATACCTTTCATTTGATACCCCTATCGTACAAACAAATTCTAGAGTCACCCCTGGTCCACCTTTATGGCGATATCTCGAAAAGGCGTCCACCCATAGAACTAAGGCCTACTCCCATTTAAAATACTCATTAACCCCTTTCATTTGATACCCATATCGTACAAACAAATTCTAGAGTCACCCCTGGTCCAACTTTATGGCGGTATCTCTAAAAGGCGTCCACCCATAGAACTAAGACCCACTCCCTTTTAAAATACGCATTAACACCTTTCGTTTGATACCCCTATCGTACAAACAAATTCTAGAGTCACCCCTGGTCCAACTTTATGGCGGTATCTCGAAAAGGCGTCCGCCCATAGAACTAAGACCCACTCCCTTTTAAATACTCATTAACACCTTTCGTTTGATACCCATATTGTACAAACGCATTCTAGAGTCACCCCTGGTCCACCTTTATGGCGATATCTCGAAAAGGCGTCTACTCCCTAAGCTAAGGCCCACTACCTTTTAAAATACTCATTAACCCCTTTCATTTGATACCCCTATCGTACAAACAAATTCTAGAGTCAGCCTTGGTCTACCTTATTGCGATATCCCTAAATGGCGTCCACCTATAGAACTATGGCCCACTCCCTTCTAAAATACTCTTTAATACCTTCCATTTGATACACATGTCATACAAACACATTCCAGGATTTCCCTAGGTTCATTTTCCCTTATTTTGTCTCCATAGGTCTCAGCTGAGTATGTAATGTTCGGTTACACCCGAACTTAGCCTTCCTTACTTGTTGTTTGTGCTTTTATTTACATACTCGCATATACATACATGCGTGTGTTTTCGATTTTATCCGTATATCTCCT
The DNA here is from genome assembly GCF_040869045.1 of Eurosta solidaginis. Lineage (NCBI taxonomy): Eukaryota > Metazoa > Arthropoda > Insecta > Diptera > Tephritidae > Eurosta > Eurosta solidaginis. Next base: position 199,260,372 of record NC_090323.1, on the reverse strand, counting down.
TTGCTGCAAGATTTGTTGGTGTATTCGTACATGCATAAATAAATATGGCTGCGGCGCAACGCTCTGTTGGATGGATGGAATTTACTACGAATGCCTTTGATCTTTTCAACCGAATGAGTTTTTAATAATCTTTTTTATCAAGAAATTTTTATTGTATTTTGACATTTTATACCATAGCAAAGAGTTTTTCACAGTTAATAAAATTGTGCGCCTCTTTAAAATTTGTGGTTCGAAAGTCCCTCACAACTATTCAGTGTTAACCAGTGTTGTTTGCCTTTTAAATGCCACTTTCGATTTCATCTCTCCCATCCTTATGATTTCATCAACATCCTACGGGCAACGGATGTAATCGTCTACTTTACTCTCCATTTTTCAGCTTATTCTTGTCCATCCCTTATTCGATTTATCTCCCTACGACCACCACTCTCAGCCTCTGTCCCAATCCCCCTCAAACTCTCCATCTTACTCTTACTCTCACAAATGGCATATATCCAGAATACTATGGCTTAAACAGATAAAATACGTCACCGTCACGAGGTACTCCATTATCCCGCTGACAGAACGGATATGACGGATGCAAAGACTGATATGTCGCTTTTTTGTGTTTACCATTAAAATAAACAGAGTTGTCAGTTTCTTCATTCTCCGCCAAATAAGTGACGTATTATATCTGTTTAAGCCATCAGATAGGGCCGGTCAAGTTTCAGGATAGAAGCTTGCAGGATAAGCTAAAACATAATACGAACGGGCACTGCAATTTTCTGCCAGTAAGCCGGAATTAATTGACATTTTCGGCAACAAAATATGGTGCCTTCATTCATTAACTTCACAATACTACCTAATCTAAACTTCGATAGAACGTAACTTCAAACCAGTACCAGTAGAATCTGAAATAAATCAAGGTGAGCAAACAGCTGGCCCTTCTTCTCACATTGAGCTATGTATACCGCGCCGAACGTGGAGGGCCCACCAAAAGAGTTCAAACATCACAACGCCTTTAAAGTAGGCTATGTAAGCTAGGAGATGAGTCCTTTGATAATAAATATACTGTAATGTATCTCACGAAAAGCTAGTAGGAATAATGTACCTGTACATTTGGGCCACCATCCTATAGTGTGCTTGAAATCACATTTAGCTCTGAGCATTATACATCAAGGTTATGGAGGGCCTCTGATGGCCCTACCGTCTCGAACCACGCAATTGTTGCAAGTGGGGAAATTTCATGATTGCCCTTCACCTTGGATTGACCAGTACGATTTTTTTGCGTATGGCTGAAGCAGCTTATGACTTTCGACAGCTTACGTCTACGTATACCCTAAGTACCACCTTTAGGTGGTGAGTTAATCTAGGAGGCGACAACTTGGTAAGACCACTGCAATATAATCCCTTTGAGCGCTATCTGGAAAATTTTATTGGCTGGTCCTTATCCCTGTGAGGGGGGCTGTAAAAGTGCGTATGTCTGTGATCAAGCGGTTTAATTAACAAACGGTCGCTGCCGGTAGGTGTGATTCAGATTAACCCAGTTTCGGTGTTGGAGTAGTGGTGACAGTGAAGGTGTGCGGACTCCGCAATTTAACTCTTTGAGACACAACTCAACGATTCGGTATGCCTGCAATGCATGTGGAAGCAATCTCCAAAGTACTTCGTACTTAAAGCCACGTTGCAATCAAAAGAAAGGATGTTGGATCCTGCAACAGAGCCACGTTGAGATTGAACGCAACAAAAGGAGTGTGCGAACACCGTGGATTAGAAGGTTAACAGAGGCGTCTTTTTGATTAAGATTCACATTTTTATTTAGATTTGGATTTAGATTTACATTTAGATTTAGATTCACATTTCGATTTGGATTTACATTAAGGTGTCCACTCAGGTCTACATTTGGATTTAGATTTAGATTTGTATTTCGATTTAGGATAAGATTTATATATTGAATTCGGGTTAGTATCAGACTAAGATTTAGATTTAGATTTAAGTTTGAATTTAGATTAAGATTAAAATTCAGACTTAGATTTAGATTTCCATTTGTATTTAGATTAAGTTAAGCATAAAGTTTAGACTAAGATTTAGTTTTAAATTTATATTTAGATTATTATTTGTATTTAGCAATTGTTCTTGTTTTATCGGAATATTGATAAAGGATTGCAGGTCCGATTCGGGCTCAAAGCCTGTGACATTAATTTTTATGATAATTTATATTTAGATTAAGATTTGGATTTATGTTTAGCTTAAAATTTAGATTGAGATTTACAAATTTAAATTTCAATTAAGAATTATATAGCGATTGAAAATTTAAGCAAAAAATCGGCGAAATGCGAAAGGCTTCAAACTCGGTGACCAGGAGTTGATCTGCATCAAACACCATGCAGAGTATGGTTGTCCGAAAGCACGTTCTAAAATTGAAATATATATTGTCTCTGCCCCATTTACAAGAAAGCAGATGGTGTGCCAGCTATCACTGAGTCAGCCGTTTAAGTATCGTAAACAAGGTTCTATCAAGATTATTGTGCGAGAGATTGCAGCTTACTCTGAGTCGACTGATTCGACCTTCTCAGTGGGGCTTTGGAACTGATGAGCTTATCATAGCCTAGATTTTCATTATACGCCAAATATTGGGAAAGCTTGCGTAATACATCACCACTTCGTCGGTTTTTAAGCCGATATGTCTGAATTTCCTCGCAAAACTTATACGAAAACGCCGCCAGCTCTGTGAGAAAAGGTAGGGACCCATTCGTGCCATTCGGAACTTAAAAAGGTTGCTGAGAAGTAACCGCCTGTCATACTATTTTTTTTCCGATGCTGCAGAAAATTATACAAACTGCAGACTTGAGCCACTTTGGAACAATATTTTATAAGAGCGTGCAATAATAGCCATGTCGGCCATCATTTCATAATGACTCATTTTGTAATATTAATTAGAAACTACTACACACCTACAATTATAAAATGTGCAAACATATTTACACACTTTGTAATTTACAAAAAACCAAATAAATTTGCAATTAAAACTTGAATTGTTTGTGAAACAAATAAATATCAATTTAGGTGTACTTTTGAAAAGGACGCGACGGTCCCGCGCAGTGCAGCACCAAAAGGTGTATGAATTAAAATCAAAACGCTGATCTAATTCATTTTCGCCAAATTGGTTGCAGTCAAATTAATTTTCGTTGCCACAAAAACAGCCATTATACACATACCTATGTATAAAGATATGTATATATCCCGACGGGGTTCTGGCATTCGTATGCCATGGATACCACACTTTTACCGCAATTCTATGTATGAATTGAGTTGTTGTTTGGTGTAATAATTGTTTGCTTTTAATTAAATCCTTGGCGAAATTTTAGCTGCAATTTGAAAGTCGATGAGAAATGAATTTTCAAATTTCAAAATAGATCAGCAATTATGCATATTTTTGATGAAAATGTAATAATCGAAGTTATACATACATATAAGTATACAACAGAGTGTGCAAAGAAATGCACTAAGTGTAAGAGGGGCAAAGGAGAGGAGTTTTAGGCCGAGCTTCTCATCCAATTTACGTCGTGCCTCTTTTAGTGTTCCCTACCAGTTGGCGGGACGTGGCCTAAGTACATGCATGGCAGCTGAACTTTTACTGATAAGCTTTTCATAGCCGAAATACACGTGGAGTGTTTGCCAAAGTACTGCTGTGGGGCGTCCCCGCTTACAATTTGTTTTTCTAATTGAAAAAACTTTTTTTTCGGTGTGTAGGCGAAGCACGATACGACCACATTACGGCTTTCGCATATATATGTACATGCACATGTTAACAATTGGCGCAGTCGTAAGATCACAAGGTTTTGTCCTCTTTTCGCGACGGCCCTGCTCGCTTGGTAGTTCGTATGCTACAAACCTATTTTGTGTTTTTTTGGCAAATACTAGAAGTTTCTTGTACCTAGATGAATTGCTGCAACAAGATCTGGTAACTCTGCCACCCCTAATAGCTGGAACCTTGACCTGGTGAGCGTGGGATACGAGCACAAACACTTTGTGAGTCTTTAATAGTAGGCTGTGCACATGATGTTAGAAATTTTGCAGCCCCGCACTTCTGTGCACGCCTTTCCTGCTTGATTAATCATTTGCAATTCCTGTCTCCTTTTGATTTCTCCCAAACGGATTGGGACGTCTATCGTCCAGCTCATCGACCTTTTCTTTACCTTCTACCCCTTTCCATTCCAGAACACTTCTTGATAAAGTACTGTCTGATATTATTGCCTTAGTCACCGCCTGACTATCAATATATAGGACCCGTCCTATGAAAAGGTGGCTTATGACTAAAAAAAACTACTACTACTAAGAATCTGAAGAAATGCATTATTTATCTTTAACAGCTGTTTCTCGCAATTTTTTTTTTTGAGTCATAAGCCACCTTTTCATAGGCCGGGTCACATATTATGTTTATGTACTTTAGTGGCATATTGCAATAACAATAACCACGTTTCTCACAAATTATTATAGCGACAAAATTTCTCAATTGTGCGGTAGCGTACAAATACAAAACAGTAGTAGCCCAGTGGTTGGGTGAATGTAAGTTTCAGCGAGTTATCAGCGATTCGAACTACGTGTTCTGCGAGTTCTGGGTATTTTCTTTAAAAACTGGATTCGCCGGGCAATTCCTAGCATAGAGGTCCGGTGCCTGTTTGTGTATATCATTGAGAACCTGCTTGTGCTTTTTGCTTCATACGGCTGTATTCCGAACAGAAACTGTTTGTTCAGCATTTTATTTCTTTTCCTAATGGGGAGTACTCTCGATCCATTGTGTAGGTGATGTTCTGGGGCAAAAGCCGTAGCGGTTATGAGGGCAGTGTTTTGGCATGCCTGTATTTTCTTCCAGTGTGTAACCTTTAGGCTTGGCGACCATATCGGGGACACATACCATGCAGTCGGCCATGCTTTGTAAGTGGTAATGAGCGTTTCTTTATCTTTATCCCAAGTGCTGCCGGCAGGGGATTTGAGGATTTTGTCACGGCTTCGGATCTTAGGTACAATTGCGGTTGCATGCTCTCCAAAATGTAGATCCTGATCAAACGTTATACCCAAATGGTTTGGGGTGTAAGACATGTAACGAAGCTTTTTCGTGCCCCGCTGCTTCTTTGATATTTGCTGGGGTATACTCGCCGTGCCCAGGGTTCGTTTACAATAAATTTGTATTAAAGGGGCACCTTGCAAATCGATTTAATATAAAAAGACTTCACTCTCTTTATTGGTTCTAAATTCTATAATATAAAATAAAACGTGTTTGTATACTTCATTTTCAATTTCACTTGGATTATCTTGCGGTATCCTTGATTGCAGTGGCGGGCCTTAGCGGTCCGGCCGTATTCCGTTAGCTGGGTCCCGTTAGTATGTGGCGTCGGTGCCTTGACGCGCCTTATGATGGCGTCTCTCTCTGCTGCGGTGCTCTGACGCGCCTTACTAGGCGTTTACTTGTATTACTTTGCTGCGCCTTGCGTCGGCGTCTATTTGCATTGCTGGTTGCTGGGTAATTCTCTGCCACGCCTTGCGTCGACGTCTACTCGTATTTGCTGGGCGATATTCTGTCGCGCCCTACGTCGGCGTTTACTTGTATTGCTGAGGCGATGCTCTGTCGCCGTGTTCCGTTAGACGGATCCCGTTGGTATGTGGCGTCGGTGCCTTGACGCGCCTTACGTCGGCGTTTACTTGTATTACCCTGCTGCGCCTTGCGTCGGCGTCTATTTGTATTGCTGGTTGCTGGGTGATTCTCTGCCACGCCTTGCGTCGGCGTCTACTCGTATTTGCTGGGCGATACTCTGTCGCGCCCTACGTCGGCGTTTACTTGTATTGCTGAGGCGATGCTCTGTCGCGCCCTACGTCGGCGCTTACTTGTATTGCTGAGGCGATGCTCTGTCGCGCCCTACGTCGGCGCTTACTTGTATTACTCTGCCGGTGTACCTCTGTTGCGCTCTGCCGCCGCGCTTGGCGCTGGCTTACCTCTGCTGTCGTGGTTCGCGCTGGCTTACCCTGGTTACGTTGTGCGTCGGCGGACCTCTGCTGCGCTTTGCTGCCGCGCTCTGCGCTGGTTTACGTGCGTTGCCGCTCTGTTGCGGCCTCTGCCGGCGTACTTCTACTGACGGAGGTGAGCGGGTGTCACCTGTCGATGTTGCGCGTTACTGTGGCGGGGCCTTTGGTCTTTGGGGGGTGATGCGTAGAGAAGGTCAACCGCAATCACCATTCCACGACTCGCTCCTATTAAGCGGATTCCTATTGCATAGAGAAGGTCAACTGCAATAGGGATATACTTCGCTAGTAGCTCTGGTCACGACCACAGCTCCGTGCTGACTGACTTTGCTGCCGCGCTCTGCGCTGGTCTACGTGCGTCGCCGCTCTGTTGCGGCCTCTGCCGGCGTACTTCTACTGACGGAGGTGAGCGGGTGTCACCTGTCGCTGTTGCGTGTTACTGTGGCGGGGCCTTTGGTCTCTGGGGTTGATGCGTAGAGAAGATCAACCGCAATCACCATTCCACGACTCGCTCCTATGAAGTGGATTCCTATTGCATAGAGAAGGTTAACTGCAATAGGGATATACTTCGCTAGTAGCTCTGGTCACGACCACAGCTCCGTGCTGACTGACTGCTGTGCTGCTGTGTCGCTCCTTTTATGGCTGTTATGTTTTGTGTTGCTAGCTCAAATGGTTGTGTGCGCTCGTTGTGTTGCTGAGATTTGTTAGTTGGCCGTGTTGCTGTTAAATGTTGCGACCGCTCGTTGTGTTGCTGAGACTTGTTGGTTGATCGTGTTGCTAGAGCCTTTTGTGGCCACTTGTTGTGTTAATGTCGTGTCAAATATGTTGTGGGGTCGTTTTGTGTGGGCCAAATTAATGAGGATTTATTTCGTCCTCACACTCCCCCCCCCCCCCCCCCCCCCACACTTCAGAAATTTTGCCCTCGGTGCCCAGTATTCGTATGCGGGCCCTGCCTTTTACCACCGTGACGGTGTATTTCCGTGTGCGAAATTTTACGCGGGAGCGTTCTTTGCCTTCGGCGATGCGTCGGAAAATGTCTCGCACGCGCTTAGTTGCACGCGTGTTCCTGACGTCGGCGCCAGTAGCGCTTGGTGGTGTAACGTTGCGTGCGACGTCAGCGTACGTGTTTGTGCGTGTGGTTCCACGCGTGTTGCTGACGTCGGCGCCGGTAGCTCCTTCCAGCAGTACTACCCTGGGGCGCTTTGCTTCCTCCTCCTCGTAATGCTGGCGCATACGCTTGACGCTCTTGTTTAGTTTGGCGTTATGGCTCTCCATCTTGGGTTGTTGGGTTTTTTTGGAAAAGAAATTCGTAGCAAAAGAACGAGTTGTCACCTCGGTGGTTTGCGATAGAATGACCGGTGCTTGCTTATCCTCCCATCCTTGATATTAATTAGATTATTTTCCCTGAATTTATTTTAATTTCCCGCGATGGTCTCTGCTGCATGATATGGCTTTAGCTCCCCAATATTGACCGTTTTCTCCTTCCCGCCGTTGGTTTTTCGTAGTTTGAGTATCACTGGTGATACATATCCTAGGATCTGGTAGGGTCCGTCATAATTGGGGGCCAACTTTGCCGCGAAATTTTCGCCGGCCTTGGAGAGATGGTGTTCCTTTGCGAGCACTAGTTCGCCGGCTACGGGGGTCCATTTTCTCCGCCGTAAATTGTAGTGCCGTGCTTGATCTGCCGCCGCTCGTTCCATGTTCTGCCTCACTATTCTGAATGCCTCTTGCATTCTGTCAGATTTCTCTTCTGCCGTTGTGGTAGCTGTGCCCATCCCCAGGTTGACCTCGTCAAACAATGCCCCTGGTAGTCGCGGTTCCCGTCCCTGTACGAGGAAGGCTGGACTGTATCCTGTGGACGCGGTCACACTGGTGTTGATGGCCAGCTCGATTTCTGGGAGACGGTCGTCCCATCTGTTGTGCTGTGATCTGGTGAGTTGTGCTATGATTCTCTTGATTGTCCTGTTCGCCCGTTCCGTCGGGTTTTCTTGCGGGGTGTAGGGCGCCGTGAATTGTTGTCGTATCCCCATTTCCCTGAGGTAACGCTGCCACATTTTGCTGGTGAACTGGACGCCGTTGTCCGATATCAGTATCTTGGGAGCACCAAATCTCTGAACGCACGGCGTAGGCCTTCTGCTGTCGCACGCCTCATGGGGACCAGTTCCACCCATTTGCTGAAGCGGTCGAAAAATACTAGTAGCATCGTGTTCCCGTGTGTGGATCGTGGGAGTGGTCCAACGAAATCGACGCATACCTAGGCGAATGGTTCTTGGGCCACTTGTGTGAGCATCTTTCCGGCCGGCTTTTGCTGTGTTTCCTTGTACTTCTGGCAACACTTGCACTGTCGTACGTGTCGACTGATGTCCCGAAACATGCCGGGCCAGTAGTAACGGTTGGCAATCCGCGCTACTATCCGGCGGATGCCCATGTGTCCAGCGCTTGGTATATTGTGATTTTCTTCTAATACTCGTTGTCGCAGTGGTGTGCGTACACAAAGTTTCCAAGGTACCGCTTCCTCATCTTGTGACCGGCAGGGAATATGGCGGTACAGTTGTCCATCTTGTATCATGTAGTCAGAATATTTCTCGGGGTTAGTGCGCACTTCATTCACGCGCTTGTGCCACCACTTACATGGTCGCTCTGTTGTCGTTGCCAGTCGTAGGGTCTCCAGTGGCTGTCGTGATAGTGCATCCGCTACCAGGTTCAGCTTTCCTTTCCTGTACTCTATGTCGAAGGTGTGCTGCTGAAGTTCCAAGGCCCATCGTGCTATACGGCCGGAGGGGCTTTCGATGGAGTTTAGCTACTTTAGAGACATATGGTCCGTGATTACCCTGAATCGGTACCCTTCCAAGTATGGCCTCATCTTGCGTATTCCCCAGGCGATCGCGAGGCATTCCTTCTCGGTAGGCGAGTAGTTGGTTTCCGCCTTGTTGAGTTTCCTGCTGGCGTAGGCGATCACCCGTTCCCCGCCTTCCAAATCCTGTGTCAATACGGCGCCTAGCCCAAAATTGCTTGCGTCCGTTTGCAAGGTGAAGGTCTTGGTGAAGTCCGGACAGGCCAGTATCGGTGCTTCCGTTAGTTTTTGCTTTAAGACAACGAAGGCTTCCTGTTGTTCGGCTCCCCACTTCCAGTGTTTGTCCTTTTTCAGCAGGGTTGTGAGTGGCTTGCTGATCGTCGCGAAGTCGGGCACGAATCGTCGGTACCAAGATGCTATACCGAGATACTGACTCACCTCTTTCGCGTTCGTTGGTGGTTTCAGGTCTTTAATGGCTGCAACTTTCTCGGGGTCGGTGTGAATTCCCCTGTCGCTTACTACGTGTCCTAGGTATCGAATTTCTTTCTTGAAAAACTCGCATTTCTCCGGATTTATTCTGAGGTTGGCGCGCTGTAGTTGTAGCATCACTTCTTTCAGGTTGCGAATGTGCTCCTCCAAGGTGGATCCTATAATGATTATGTCATCGAGGAGGCGAAAGCGTAGGGTTCCATTTCAGGCCCAATAACGTGATCTAGTGCTCTTTGAAACGTTGCGGGTGCAGAGTGTAGGCCGAAAGGCATAACGCGCCACTGGAATAATCCGCGTCCCGGTACTGTGAAAGCTGTGTAGGGCCGGCTCTTGGGATCCAGTGGTATTTGCCAGTAGCCGTTCTTCAAGTTCAAGCTGCTGATATACTTCGCTCGTCGTAGTTTGTCCAGGATGTGTTGTATTCTGGGTAAGGGGTATGCGTCGGGTACGGATCGGGCGTTGAGCAGCCGATAGTCCACGCATAACCTCCACTTCCCGTTTTTCTTCTTGGCCAGTACGATCGGTGCGCTGTGTGGGCTACAGGATGGCTCGATGCATCCTTTCTGGAGCAATTCGTCAACTTCGCTGTTGATGATTGTCTGCATGGCTGGGTTGCGTGGGAAGTAATGTTGCTTGATGGGGCATTCGTCCGTCAGGACAATCTTGTGCTCGGCTATTGTCGTCACTCCACTCATGCTCTCGAATTTTCGGAGTTCCTTTGCCAGAAAACTGCGCACTCGTTCCGCTTCTTCTTGTATGTCGTCGTCGTTGTTTTGCATAATGCCGTCGTGCTTGAAGTTACTACTGCTCGGTGCTGTTACACTCTGAATGGTTCCAGATGGGGCTCCGGGGGTGTCGTACCCGGCGTTACCCTTTCTCGCTCGTGTTATACTCTGATTAGTCCCCGGGGTGTCGTACCTGGCGATATCCGTTCTTGATGATGTTGAATTTTGAATAGTCCCAGGGCTGTCGTACCTGGCGATATCCGTTCTGGCTGATGGTGTACTTTGAATAGTCCCAGGGCTGTCGTACCTGGCGATATTCGTTCTTGCTGGTGTTGTTCTCTGAATAGTTTCTGGCGCGGCTCCAGGATTCGGTGTGTGTTGGGCAAGGGGTCTGGTTAGCACGAGGTGGCCTTCTCCACATGATATGGTGGCTCCCATTCTTCCTAGCGTATCTAGGCCCAGTATGATGTCGTCGATCGCTCCGGGTATGACGTGTAAAACTGTGTGGAGTGACGCTTCTCCGAGGCGTACCTCAGTCCTTATGGCGTCGAAGATGGTAGTGCTAGTCCCGTTTGCCATCGTTATTTTGATGGCCACTCTCACCATTTCTCCGCTTCCCGAGTTCACCACACGTTCTGCTTAGCTGCTCGAGACGAAACTTCTTGATGCCCCTGTGTCGATGACCGCTTCGGCTGATTCCGCACCGAGCTTGGCTACGGCGTAGAGGCGACCATGCTCTTGGTACATTGTTACTGCCGTTTCAGCGCTGGGTTTCTTGGGAATCGTTATTGCCGTTTCGGCGCTAGGTCCCTGACGTCGGCGGCAGCATTCGATGGTTCGTATATCGTTGCGGCCACATTCCCAGCAAAAAATTTTCTGTGGGTTTCGGCACCTATTGGTGTCATGCCCTCGTTCGCCGCATCTCCTGCATACGCCGTTGGGGTCGTATCTCTGATTGCCTGGAGGCGTGTGGTTCGTTAGATTCGGTGGTGGTGGTGGTGGTTGTGTTGCAGGTTTTGATGGTGACACCCGGGTTGTGTCACTGGCGATGTGTCGCGTAACTTCGCGGTGATGTCCGCCTGATGATCTTCGATAGTCCTCGCGTATGTTCTCGTATTCTTCGGCAAGTGTCAGGAGCTCTGCGAGATTAGTGAAGTCCCTCCGACGGATGTAAAGTTGGTAATCGGGGTGGCTGTTACGGAAGATTCGTTCCAGCCGCTGTTCGCTGGTGTACCCTGCGTGTCTCATCAAGCTCTGGATTCCTAGTACGTAGTCCTTATACCTCTCCTTGTTGTGCTGCCTTCGTTGGCGTATGTCGTCGTCGAGCCGCTCGAAGTACCTGGCTGGTAGGAAGAAACGTAAAAAATCCTTTTTGAAGCTTGTCCACTCTCCCCAGTGCGCATTGTTATTGCGGTAACATTGTAGCGCGGCGCCCCTAGTAGCTCGGGCATGGTTTTTGGCAGGAGGTCCACGTTTAGCGCGTATACTTCGGCTAACTGCTCTAACCGTTCGATGAACGCTAACGGGTCCCGTCCCCCTTCATACTTTACGGACCACTTTCTTACCTGGTCGATGATGGGCGCGAACACCACGGTCGGTGCTTGAGTTACCTGGCATGTATAGTTCATGGCTGGTGCCGTCATTCCCGCTGGTAAGTACGGTTGCGTGGGTTGATATGTGCCGGTTGATGGTGCCGTAATTTCTGATGGTACGTGCTGTTGTGTGGGTACTGTACTCCTGGGAGGTGCCTGAGATGTACCGTTGGGTGGTACCGCTATTCCTGGTGGTAAGTACTGTTGTGTTGTACGTATTCCTGGGAGGAAACGCGAATTGAGTTTGTTCTACTGTTGTAACGGCGACCTTCGGTGTGCCTCCTCCGTTCGACGGAGTCGGTGTCTTAACCTCATTTACGTCGCTCATGTGCGTAGTTTCCTTGTAGGTGGTTTGTAGGGATGAAAATTTTTCGTGGATTTCCGAGTCCGTATTTGCCTTTGAGGCCAGTGCTGCTATGCGCTTTCGGATTTCTCGGGTGGTACCTGTCTGCTCAATACCCAATTCCTGTGTGATGGATATCAGCTGCTCCTTTGAAATTGTGTCTAACCACGTGGTATCAATCTGGTCGGCCATTTTACGGTTAGGTTTATAGTCAGGAATGTTCCTTCTGACGTGGTAACGATTTGCAGGGTCCCTGCTCGGGCGCCAATTGTAACGAAGCTTTTTCGATTCGTTTACAATAAATTTGTATTAAAGGGGCACCTTGCTAATCGATTTAATATAAAAAGACTTCACTCTCTTTATTGGTTCTAAATTCTATAATATAAAATAAAACGTGTTTGTATACTTCATTTTCAATTTCACTTGGATTATCTTGCGGTATCCTTGATTGCAGTGGCGGGCCTTAGCGGTCCGGCCGTATTCCGTTAGCTGGGTCCCGTTAGTATGTGGCGTCGGTGCCTTGACGCGCCTTATAACGGCGTCTCTCTCTGCTGCGGTGCTCTGACGCGCCTTACGTCGGTGTTTACTTGTATTACTCTGCTGCGCCTTGCGTCGGCGTCTATTTGTATTGCTGGTTGCTTCTCTGCCACGCCTTGCGTCGGCGTCTACTCGTATTTGCTGGGCGATACTCTGTCGCGCCCTACGTCGGCGTTTACTTGTATTGCTGAGGCGATGCTCTGTCGCCGTGTTCCGTTAGACGGATCCCGTTGATATGTGGCGTCGGTGCCTTGACGCGCCTTACGTCGGCGTTTACTTGTATTACTCTGCTGCGCCTTGCGTCGGCGTCTATTTGTATTGCTGGTTGCTGGGTGATTCTCTGCCACGCCTTGCGTCGGCGTCTACTCGTATTTGCTGGGCGATACTCTGTCGCGCCCTACGTCGGCGTTTACTTGTATTGCTGAGGCGATGCTCTGTCGCGCCCTACGTCGGCGCTTACTTGTATTGCTGAGGCGATGCTCTGTCGCGCCCTACGTCGGCGCTTACTTGTATTACTCTGTCGGTGTACCTCTGTTGAGCTCTGCCGCCGCGCTTGGCGCTGGCTTACCCTGGCTGCGCTATGCGTCGCCGCGTTGACGTGACCTCTGTCGGCGTACCTCTGCTGCCGAGGTTCGCGCTGGCTTACCTTACTCTGGTTACGTTGTGCGTCGGCGGACCTCTGCTGCGTTTTGCTGCCGCGCTCTGCGCTGGTTTACGTGCGTTGCCGCTCTGTTGCGGCCTCTGCCGGCGTACTTCTACTAACGGAGGTGAGCGGGTGTCACCTGTCGCGGTTGCGCGTTACTGTGGCGGGGCCTTTGGTCTTTGGGGGTGATGCGTAGAGAAGGTCAACCGCAATCACCATTCCACGACTCGCTCCTATGAAGTGGATTCCTATTGCATAGAGAAGGTCAACTGCAATAGGGATATACTTCGCTAGTAGCTCTGGTCACGACCGCAGCTCCGTGCTGACTGACTTTGCTGCCGCGCTCTGCGCTGGTCTACGTGCGTCGCCGCTCTGTTTCGGCCTCTGCGGGCGTACTTCTACTGACGGAGGTGAGCGGGTGTCACCTGTCGCGGTTGCGCGTTACTGTGGCGGGGCCTTTGGTCTCTGGGTGTGATGCGTAGAGAAGATCAACCGCAATCACCATTCCGCGACTCGCTCCTATGAAGTGGATTCCTATTGCATAGAGAAGGTCAACTGCAATAGGGATATACTTCGCTAGTAGCTCTGGTCACGACCACAGCTCCGTGCTGACTGACTGCTGTGCTGCTGTGTCGCTCCTTTTATGGCAGTTGTGTTTGGTGTTGCTAGCTCAAATGGTTGTGTGCGCTCGTTGTATTGCTGAGATTTGTTGGTTGGCCGTGTTGCTGTTAAATGTTGCGACCGCTCGTTGTGTTGCTGAGACTTGTTGGTTGATCGTGTTGCTAGAGCCTTTTGTGGCCACTTGTTGTGTTAATGTCGTGTCAAATATGTTGTGGGGTCGTTTTGTGTGGGCCCAATTAATGAGGATTTATTTGGTCCTCACAGACAGCGTAATGTAGCGTAACGCTATCGACATGAATGTCCAATATGGTTGATATTTACCGTGTCCATATTGTAAATAAGGTCGCCGATGATTTCGTCTGTGACAATGTCAGGTTTCGCAAGGCGAAAAAACTGGAGAGATCATGGAGATAGGTGTTTATTTTATTACAAAGCTCATCGATATGTGGGCCTGGGCGTTTGGGCATTATCATGCAGTCATCGGCGTAGGAAACGATAGTGACTCGTTCTGGTTGTGAAGGTAGGATCGATATGTAGAAGTTAAACAAAATCGGAGAGAGGACACCACCCTGTGGTACCCCTTGTTTAATTCTTCTGGGTTTAGATTTTATGTTCCAGAATTTCACCGATGCTTGCCGATCAGACAAATATTTTGCGGTCCAACTGTTTAAACATGGAGGAAGGCAGGTCCCTTCGAAGTCTTGCAGTACCGTGCCGTGTTTGACCGTATCAAAAACTTTTGCTAGTTCTAGCGCAACGAGTACCGTCCTATGGTGGGGTTTTTGATTTGTTATGTTCATGCATCCTACTGTGCGACACATAAAACAATAAAGGATTCCGGTCTTTTTATCCTGGTATGAGCGTGAGTCGTTGAATATTTTCAACGGCCCATAAACTGCACATTTAACATAGTGGAATCACCGGGCGGTAGGTAGGTTGAACTGGCCGGTCCATGAGGACCTCACATAGACTGATTGAGTCCGTAGTGTTACCAGAAGTTTGTTTTAACGACCAAACTGAAAAACCCTATCAAAAACCAGGACCTATGTTATAAAATAACTCCGTCCTCTTGGCAAATACTAGAAGCTTCCTAGGACTTAAGCCACTTGCTGCTTCTAGATCTGATAGCTGTATCACTCCTAATAGCTGGAGTCTTAGCCTGGCAAGTGCAGGGCACGAGCACAGAACGTGCTCGATCGTTTCCTCCTCCAACCCGCACTTCCTACATCTACTATCACTAACCAAGCCTAGTTTAAAGGTATGTGACGCCAGAAGGCAGTGTCCAGTCAGAATACCCGTCATGAGTCTACTGTCCTTTCTTTTTAATGATAGGAGCAACTCTGTTAGTCTAACGTTATAAGACCTACACATAATCTTCGACACTTTACAGCCCCGCGCTTGAATCCACGCCTTTCCCGCTTGGTCGATCATGTGCACCTTTCGACTTCGCTTAATCTCGCCCAATCTAATTGGGACATCTACGGAACAAGCTTCAAGGGATGCGCCCTTTTTAGCTAGTTCGTCCGCTTTTTCATTCCCATCTATTCCCATATGCCCTGGGACTCAATATAGATGTATGCTTCTCCCTGTCCCGATTCTCTCCAGAGACTGCTTACACTCTAACATGCATTTAGATGCTGTGCTATGCGAGATTATTGGCTTAATTGCTGCTTGACTGTCAATATAAAGTTAACACGGTTGCAGCTTAAGCTATTCTCTTCCAGGGTTTCTATTGCTTTGGTTACGGCTAATATTTCCGCTTAGAAAACGCTACAGTAATCCGGCAGCCTGTAGGATCTGATTATTTCCGGATCAGCGCAGTATACCGCAGACCCTGCTCCTTCCACTACTTTGGAACCATCGGTGTACACATGTATCGCCTCGTCCGCCATTTGCGCACCCTTGCGCCAACCGTCCACCTCTATTGTGGCCTTAAGATCTCCCTCGAAGCGCAGATAGGGAATCATGTAGTCTGTTCGTCTTGTGATTGATGACGCTATACTACTATGGCCATATGGTCGGCGCTCAAGCTGCCCCGAAGCACCGAGCCTGGTTGTGGTCGTTAACGCTTTCACCGGGCGAGATAAATAAAAAAAATACAGAAGATGTACGCTATCTGAAATTGTAGTGATGTATTTTCAACGGTCAGAAGAGGTAGTATTTTTACACGCTTTGAAAAAATAGGAGTAGAAAAATAAATACCTTGCTACGAAAACCATTACAGAAACTCTTTTTTCAGCATATCAGTGTCACCTAACGCCAATGAAGAAGAGATACCCAGGACCAGTGCGAGTTTACATAATGTTTGTCATCGAATCTAAATAAAAAACTTAAACCGTGATGAGCAGTAAAATTCAATGAATGCGTCTAAAGTATACTGACCTCAAGTTCAACTGCAGTTGAAACTTTCATCGAAAAACCGGACATAAAAGGGGGAGGTGTTATCTATTATTTAAGTGAACTGTAGTAACTTTGCGCACTTAAATGGGCTTCGGGTTTGATGAAAAGTTTTACAGTCCGATTTGAAAGTGATCGTAATACTTTGAAATGCGTGTCTATCTCTAAAAATACATTCATATTGCCATATGCTCTGTTTATTTGTCGTTAGGAGTCGGAAGTAAAACCTATCTCCTTCTAATATAATATACAATTGAGCAGAAGATCCCCAAAAAACTCTTGTCAGTGAATCCATGTTGTATTACCAATGTTACCAAGTCATTATTTACTAAAATATGTCAGGGGATATACTAGCCCCGGGGCAGTCTGCCTAAAACAAGAAGATGCTGATCCGATCGAGCCGGATTCATATATTCTAAATTACAATCCATAATTGTAACATTCCACTTATCTTAGGCCCGGTTTTCCAGTAGTTGGTTAAACTAAGCTTAAACAAAGTTTGCTTAAACTCTAATCAAATTTAAACTCCAGTTAAACTACTGAGCAGTTTTTCAGTTACAGTTTAAGGCCGCCTTTGGGGTAGAATTTTTGTGCGGCAACATTGGTTTTTTATTATCTAGATAATTTGTAGATACGGCAACAGCTGTTTACCCAACAAACATGGAAAAAAATTTCCCCAGCCAAATATATCTAGTTCCGGAGGTGATATCCAACATCATTATTTAATTATTCTTAAGTCAGATAGTTCTCTAGTTGATATTCAACTTCATTCTCAAATAACTATCCAATCTTTGAGAAATTGTGTAAAATGTATAGTTCTCGAATCTCCATCGTCGAAACCTTCCTTAAGACATCATTCTTAAATTATTTTCCGATCTTTGAGATATTTTAAGAAATATACAGTTTTCAAATGAATATTCAACACATTTCTCCAGTTGATATCCTACATTGGAAATCGAGTTTGGAGTTAAAAACAAAATCCCAAATCAGGTACCACCAAAACCAACAGCTGTTTACTGTGAGAAATAAACACCTGCTTGATAGCAGTAATGAAGCGTAAATAATCATAAATAACTTGTATATATTTTACTTTATTTTCGTGAAAATACTGTGGTATGGAATCTTTTATTCGAGTCCAGATAGAGAACCACAAGTTGGGAATTAAATTTTTTCAACTTAAATAAAGCATTTTTTGTTTTATAAAAAATTCCCTCTTTTGCTGAGTACGCCATGGTTCTCAAGCTGAGCCACTGTTTCGAAACAACTCTTGAGATTTTAGAAGTATGCCTAGTTATCAGCATGAGCTCTAATGGCACTCAAGCCCAAATGCTTTTTGGGTATATTCGACACCATTTCGAATGAATGCAAATAACTGATAGGTTAACTAGAGTTTAACACAGCCAGATCGGCAGCTTAAGTTCAGCTTAAACTTCAGTTAAAGTAGACTGAAAACTGCATAAAAAGGTTAAGCGTAGTTTAACTGACAAACTGAGTTGACCTTGTACAGAAAAACCGGGCCTTAGTGGTCTGATTTTTAGAATTCCATTGTTTTAGCGAAGTTTTTGCATAAGTAAGGTGTAATACGACAGTTATAGTGTTCTTCTTGTAGGAAAGGCAAAAATATTCCTCAAAAGTCTTCAGTAGCGCTGCATAGGTGAAAATCCTTAGTTGGGTATGACGTGAATGCAAATAGTTTGTTTTAACAAATACCTGTTTTTTGGAACAAATTAAATATACATAGATATATGGATGTAATAGTTTAGCACGGCCTTACTTATGGAAGCCAACACAAAAAATAACCAAAAGATGAATTTCTGTAATTAAATCCAATAAATTACCATCGATATGCAAAAAAATACTAAAACTATCAAATTTTACTCCTGAAAAATGCAAAAAAAACAAATTTTTTCGTGGACAACATTGGTGAAAAATTTTCAGTTAGCCGAATGATAGAACAAAGAAGAATTTAGAGCAAGACAATTGACGGCTTACTTCACCTGGTTATTCCACCATGACATCTACAATACAACTTTTTTAAAAGTTATAAAAGCGTTTCTCTATTGAAAGATTTATTAGTTTAACAACAAGTTGAATTAATTGTCTTCTGCTTGATTGAGATAATAACAAGAGTTTGGCGAAATTGCGTAAAAAAAAAAAAAAAAAAAAAAAAAAAAATAGCGCCAACACCCAATCTTTAGTTTTTTCTACCACTCTCTGATGGTAGTAAACTAATGAATAATACAAATATTTACCTTTCAGTAATGCGGTATTAATTAAACAAAAATATACCTACATAATTAAACTAAAGATATAAAACAAAAAAATTTTTAAGTTAATTGCAAAGTTGATTAGTTTTTTATTGGCACGCTAATTGTAATTAATTTTGCTTACATTTTTTGCTCGTTTTTTAATGACAAATTTATTTATCTGAATTATAAAATTTGTATTTAGTAGGGCTGTGAACTGCATGCGGATTTTTCAGCTATCCGGATAAACCGGATATTCGAATAACCGGATAGCTAAGCAAAAAATCCGGATATCCGGATAACCGGATTCGTAAATGAAAAATCCGGATATCCGCTGTTCCGATATCCGGATACGTAAATGGAAAATCCGGATATCCGTATGTCCGGGTACTGGAATATAAAAGTTGAATATATGCATATGAGAATTGAAGGAAGCAAACATAGAAAAATTATTCACAAAATATTTTTGTAGATTATTGAATTAACGTCAAAAATTAAAAAGCTACAATAAAAAAAAAAAAAATAAAAAAAATATATAAAAATTTTACAAACATCAACAATTTCACAAAGCGTCAATTTAAACTAATAATGAGTGCTAAAATGGTCAGCAAGATTTGAGATCATTTCCAAAAAAGTGAAAATAAGAACAGTACCATTTGTTTATATTGTGAAAAAAACGCTACAAAATACAGGATCGACATTAAGTCTACGGAGCTACTATCGGTTTTTCTGTCTTCAAGAGAACGGTATAGGCGCAGCTTTTCTATCTGAATCTGCGCCAGAATATAAGCCGAGTAGCAGTTCATCACAAATTAATTTTGATCACAATTCGGAATGTTCAGAACCCACAATGAAGAAAGTTCGAACATCACGCGTAGCTCAAACTTTTCGCAATAAGTATATGTCGAAAGAACGTCAAGAGATAATAACACAAGCCTTGGCTAATATGATGGCTGTTGACTTATTGCCTATTTCATTGGTGTAATGTGATGGATTCAAGAAGTTTGTTAATGTCCTCGAACCAGAGTATGTAATTCCTTGTCGCAAAACAATTTCCGGTAGAATTCAAGCCATGCATAACCGTGAAATAGAGAAAGTTAAGAAAAATCTCAGCTCAGCATATGATATAGCTTTGAATACTGATTGCTGGACATCAAAAGCCACCCTATCCTATATGGGACTTATAGCGCATATTTAGATTCTAATTGGACTCCTCGCTCTTTTAATTTGCTCACCGAAGAAATTACTGTAAGCCACACTGCTGAGAATATAAAAGACTCGTTTCGAGATGGCATTGGAAGAATGGGATATCAAAGAAAAAATCACAACTATTGTACACGACAATGCGAAAAATATAACAAATGCTGTTCGGCGCTTGAGCCCTGACATAACCAGTCATCCATGCAGTGCACATACACTTCAATTGAGTGTTAATTTAGGAATGAAACTATCGGAATGTTGTGGAGTCATCCAAAAGGTTTCGAAACTGGTGATGAGTTTCAATCATTCGAATAAACGCATAAAATCATGTGGAAAAAATGTGCAATAAAATGGTTACTGCTGATATGAATGCCCAAGAAGAAGCTCCGGAAAACAGTGATCTCACGGCCATGGATATACTCCTAAATGATAATGACAGTGACACAAGGGCGGAAGACGAGTTTCAGCTCTACTTATTCGAAGAACAAATAAACCACAATCTCAGTGCCAGCAATTGGTTGCAAGACCATGAAAAAATATATCCCAATATGGCGAAAATCGCCAAAAGATATCTTGCGGTACCTGCCACTTCAACAGCTTCTGAAAGGGTATTTTCAAGTACTGGAAATGTAGTTCGTCCCACACGAAACTGTTTGAGTCTGGAAATGGTATCGGCACTTGTTTTCTTACACCAGAACAAGAAGAAAATAGTTTAACATCATATATTCACTATTAATTAATTTAAATGCGCCACGAATTTGTTGTTATTAATGTTAAATAAACATATATGGTACGTCAATTTGGTGCTTACACTGGATTTCCAAAAATACGGTTATTAACCAGATCTTCATATATCCGGATAGTCTCACAGACGAATATTAACCGGATATCCATGCCGTCCGGATTTTATCCGTGTCAACGGATATCCGTAAGGATATCCGGATATTCGAATATGCGGATAGTCCCAGCCCTAGTATGTAGGTTTGAACCCCACATATTCTTATGTATAGGTATACATACATACATACATAAATTTGCATTAATTATATAATAGGTATTTGCATAGAGGTTTGATGAAATTATATGCACATCACAAAGAAATCATGTGCACGTAGTTCTATTCATATACATATGTATGCACATACTTGTGTATGTATATGTACCATGCTATATCAAATTTCAAAAAAAGGTCAAAATTTTATTTGTTAAATTTCAATAATCTCCACCTGTGCAATATAAATATCCTATCAAATATTTGCTGTGATTTTATTTTCCTTTTATTCCTTTGCCGCAATAATTTATTCTATAAAACCTCAAAACAACCCCAGCAAAATACACATTTTTTATTACCTCAAAAGAGCGATGATGATGTTCGTTAGCAAAAAATAATATAATATACAGCATATCGCTTTGCCAACAACACCAACAAACATACATACATATTTATACATAAATACCGGGCGATCCCAGTCCACAAAGTCAAGAGCTAAATATTGCATCAGTGAAGTTTATAAATGTCCATGGAAGGCAAAAAAAAAAAAAGAAACAACGGAAATAAAAACGAGCAATGGCGGATCCTGCCCTCGAACTCATAGTTATGAATATTAACAAATATGTATGTATGGAAGTGTAATGTAATATGCAAGTAATAAGCTCATAAAACTGTAAAGGCATGCCTTTTTACAAACATTAACAAATAAACACAACGTGAATATGTATTTGTGAGCATATTTATCCTGCGCATGCGCCAAGCGTTCCTTGTTTATGTAAGGACTACCCTTAATAATACGTGTAAATTCAAACAAACACTAATTCGCATATACATATATGTATATATGTAATGCTATAGGAAAAAGAGAGAAATTCACCATATTCTCTTGTATCAAACAGAATATTATGTTATCCCTGTAGGAAACATTTTCAGTAAATACGTTTAGCGTACGTACGGAGGGATATTGAATAAGAAATGTAAAGCATATGAGCTGACTAGGAAAGACACGACTGCCTACATCATATGGCCTTTTTTCAAACTTGTACAAATGTGTACACTAGACTGGGTCGATTTATTAACCGATATCGCGCCATCGATTTTTCGATAGAATTTGAGCTCAGGAAAGAAAAGTTCCATTACGCATACCCAAAAAAATAATTTTCGAGCCTTCGAAAAAAAGGCGAAAGGGTAAATTTTTCGACCAAAACACTCCCCAAAACCAAAAAATATTTTTTTTTTCAAAAAACTATTATCGCCAACATTTTTACAACAAAATAATTTTCGAGCCTGCAAAAAAAAAATAGCGAAAGGGTCAATTTTTCGACCAAAACACTCCCCAAAATCCAAAAATATTTTGTTTTTCAAAAAGCTATTATCGCCAACGTTTTTACAACAAAATAATTTTCGAGCCTGCGAAAAAAAAATGGCGAAAGGGTAAATTTTTCGACCAAAACACTCCCCAAAACCCAAAAATTATTTTTGCTTTTCAAAAAACTATTATCGCCAACATTTTTACAACAAAATAATTTTCGAGCCTGCAAAAAAAAATAGCGAAAGGGTAAATTTTTCGACCAAAACACTCCCCAAAATCCAAAAATATTTTTTTTTTTCAAAAAGCTATTATCGCCAACGTTTTTACAATAAAATAATTTTCGAGCCTGCGAAAAAAAATAGCGAAAAGCTAAATTTTTCGACCAAAACACTCCTCAAAACCCAAAAAATATTTTTTTTTTTTTCAAAAAACTATTATCGCCAACGTTTTTACAACAAAATAATTTTCGAGCCTGCGAAAAGAAATAGCGAAAGGGTAAATTTTTCGACCAAAACACTCCCCAAAACCAAAAAATATTTTTTTTTTTTCAAAAAACTATTATCGCCAACATTTTTACAACAAAATAATTTTCGAGCCTGCAAAAAAAAAATAGCGAAAGGGTCAATTTTTCGACCAAAACACTCCCCAAAATCCAAAAATATTTTTTTTTTTCAAAAAGCTATTATCGCCAACGTTTTTACAATAAAATAATTTTCGAGCCTGCGAAAAAAAATAGCGAAAAGCTAAATTTTTCGACCAACACACTCCTCAAAACCCAAAAAATATTTTTTTTTTCAAAAAACTATTATCGCCAACGTTTTTACAACAAAATAATTTTCGAGCCTGCGAAAAGAAATAGCGAAAGGGTAAATTTTTCGACCAAAACACTCCCCAAAACCCAAAAAATATTTTTTTTTTTCAAAAAACTATTATCGACAACGTTTTTACAATAAAATAACTTTCGAGTCTGCGAAAAAAACTGGCGAAAGGGTAAATTTTTCGACTAAAACACTCCCCAAAACCAAAAAAATATTTTTTTTTCAAAAAACTATTATCGCCAACGTTTTTACAATAAAATAATTTTCGAGTCTGCGAAAAAAATGGCGAAAGGGTAAATTTTTCGACCAAAACACTCCCCAAAACCCAAAAAATATTTTTTTTTTCAAAAAACTGTTATCGCCAATGTTTTTACAAATGTTTTTACATGCGTCGTTCTCCTTTAAATTTTTCCTACAAATTGACGGGACGGGACCTATTTGTTTTGTCACCACACCGAACGGCATCTGCAAGGCAGATGAGTAGTCACCGAGAGTTTTTCATGGCAGAAATACACTCGGAGTGCTTGCCAAACAGTGGCGAGGGGCGAGCCCGCTTAGACAAATTGTCTTCTAATTGAAAAAACTTGTTTCTAAAATTTTGATATTACTTTGCCCGGGGCGCGAACACAGGATCTTCGGTGTGGTAGGCGGAGCACGCTACCATCACACCACGGCGGCCAATCGCGAGTTTGGGGTTGGAATAAACCTTTATGATTGCTGCAGCAACTGTAGATGTATTAAGATGGACCAAAGTGTGCAGGATTTGCTAAGCCAATGACCGCCATAAAGCAGACGACGGTAAGTTACCCTAGGTCAACTATTTCTCAGAAATCGTACGGAGGTATCCAATAGGTAAATGTGCCCTTTGGCTTATTAAATATGTTTAAGTCTCTTTTTTTAATGTATTGTTTCGGTCCTCTCGGTCGCTTTGCAAGTTTGCAGCTCAATGGTTAGCTTCTTAAAGCCTGATCGGAA
Organism: Eurosta solidaginis; assembly: GCF_040869045.1. Lineage (NCBI taxonomy): Eukaryota > Metazoa > Arthropoda > Insecta > Diptera > Tephritidae > Eurosta > Eurosta solidaginis. The sequence continues at coordinate 199,236,692 of NC_090323.1, read as the reverse complement.
TCTTTCAGCCGTTTGGTAGGAAATTTCTATATATCTTAGGAGGCACCCGTATAAATTGGTTTCCCTACCTACACGCATTGTAATGAAGTTTACAGTGCATTATAATGGTGGTTTCAGATATTAAGTTTGCAGCTTAATGGAAAGTTTCTAAAAAATTGATCGTAAAATTCCACCCGATCTGTACGATTTTGCTAAATATCAAGATCTGTTCGACACCACTGCTCTGTTTGACATGGATTCTCTTTCCCAGCTAGCATAAGTTTTTTTCTTGGTAATGCTTTTTAATATATCTTCAAGAAGTCATATTAAAAGTTTCAGCTATTTAACATATCAGGAAGTTAATTAAAACTCCATAGCAAAATTTTCGTATTCACCTCGTGTTGCATTGTCATTGCGTCTTGGGTATGCTCCAATTTCCAGATTCTAGCTACACGGAAAAATTTTCAAAAATCTATTGCGAGATTCCCCCTCTGTTCGCTATGGGCTAACTTTTACAACTATTTTTCCGATACGAAATAAAATGGTTGGAAAATCCGCTTATAAACAAAATTTAGCTCTTTTATCCTTCATACCTCCGAAATTATTTTTATTATTATTCCACATCCGATTTTCAAAATTTATATATAATTCATTTGGTCTTGATAAGCTTTATTATTTATTCCAATGACACTATCAACGTAACCTTCAAATTTGGTACAGACTTTTCTACACTTTTTTCGACCGTCTAATGTGCCTGCTTCACCCACCAAAGTAGAGGAAATGAAAAATGTTGGCTAATTTAAGAGAAACCAAAACAAGCGTGGTGGAGATTTTGGATGTGAGCAGAATATTTAGGGGAATGTACTCTCCTTTGAGAACGTTTGATAACTTGTATACCTTCCCAGTAGACAAAACTGTTACGGAGTAGACAAATTAAAAGGCCTCAAAAAGTAATGAGTAGGGAGTTATGATTGTTGCGTTCTATATCGATTCATCCGATCACAATGAATTAAAAGTTTATGAGCGATATTTTTTTAACGTTTTAATTTATATACTTCATTTTCTCCAGAGTCGCTCCTCGATTTGGCAAACACTTCGAGCGTAGCAATAAAAAACATCTCAGCGAAAATTCATCTGCCTTTCAGATGCCGTTTGGAGTCGGTAGAGAACATGTAGGGGACCTACCGCCAATTTGTATAAAAATGTTGCACAACGAAAATGAAAAGAAAAGCTCGGTATAATTTTATATTTTTATTTGTTCATATCTGCGCAAAGCTCATACAGCCTCCTCCAATATTATTAAGTATCCTAACATATTCTGTAGATTTTCAATTTATTCAGGCAATTTTTTTTATCAAATTTCGTAAACTAAATTCTTCTTTTTTAATTTCGACAGTTTAAGAAAATGCTTCCATGAATTTTGTAAATGAAATCTATAATATACAAACCAAGCTGAATGCAGTTTTCGGAAAATATCCAAAATTCGAGAAAACTTTATGAAAGTTTTGTACTTTTAATTTAGTTTTAAATCAAAAAAGTACAAGTAATAAGTCTCAAGTTTTTTAGAATGGTGTTTCAGATTTTTTTCCATTTAAAAACCTAAAACCTGCGGAAGGAAATATAAAGTTGATTGTGCTAAAAAAGAAATTCAGAAGTTAGTTTCATTTATAAAATTTCAGGAAGTATATTCTAAAAATATCGAAAATAAAACAAGAAGGAATTTAATAAATAATTGGCCCTAGGTGCTATTGGACGCAAACTAATGCCCGACATTTCTTGACTTAAATATTCACTACTGGGATATGCTTCAAAACGTGAGCTCATGGTATACACAAGTTTATATACGCCAATATATTTGTATATATATATATATTCATATAAATGTACATTTGAGTATGTGTTCACACATACATAATCACACAAGAACCATTTTACCAAATAATGAAATCCAAAATACCATTTGCGCTCCCGGCATTGTGTCTCAGAACTCTTGAAACCTAAATCAAGAGCTAAACACCCCTAATATTTGTGGGTACATTAAGACTAATGATGATTGAAATGTGCTCGATGGCGTTCTACACCTTGCGAAATATGCGTACAGCTTACATACTTTCAAGGATACATACATACATACATATGTATGTTCGTACAATGCTGTACGTAGATATTTACGAATTTAATGAAACTCCATTTGCTTTGAGGCAATTATTCTTATGTTTATTTTACCATAGATTATTTCGGTTAACATATTTTTTGAAATGTGCATGTCTACGTTTGATGTACATTAATGGCTGTCTCATCCCAAAGCAGGCCAATCATTCCTTCTTAGCGATAGCTGGCAGCAGGCGGGAACACCAAAGCAGATCAAGTCTTCTTCCTCATATATCGCTCAAACCAGCGAAAGTCGAATCCTCCTTCTGCTGCTAAATTGGGTACGAATAATAGTCTCACATACCAGTGGAGAATATGGAATGGACCCCGAGAGAAGAGTCCATCGGAAGATTTAGGTTCCTTACCATGAGTTAATGGTAAGGAAGTGTAATGATAGTAATTGTAGGAGGAATGCACAACTGAGTTGAGGGGGACTATTGTAGGAAGCCTGTTCTCTATTGGTACTCCCTATTGGCGCCAGCACCCTTAGACCACCTCCATAACTAAAGTACACTTCTCCCATATATTACCAGGTCGTCATTTTAGTTTTTGCAGTAATTTGCCACGGCCTTGAATCTTTTTAATAGCTGTCAGATTTTCTGTTAGAATTTTCGGGTATTAGCACAGGGCAGCATCAGAAACTCCTTGAAGTCATGTCGTTGGGCTAAACGTATCTTCGTTTCATCGTCCCTCTTCTCTTAATGACAATGCCCAAAAATGCGATTAAGCAAGTTGGTTACCCAAGTTGCTCTTCTGGCTTCGCGAAAATGCTTTAATGCAATTTGTAGCGATACCTAGTGAGTGAACAATGTGCTCGCAGTGCTCGCCTACATCGGCAGGGCGCACGCAGATTGCTCTCAGCGAGCAGGTGTGAGACCTGGAGGGAACTAATAATCAGCCGCCAGAGTCGTGTCCAGCTGCCAACCTTTGCTTGTGTTATTGCGTACATTTTCGTCGATGTATAGAGGCGTGCTTTTAACTTGACTGGCACAAGATAATGGTTCGAGTCTATATTTTGACCTCGTTAAGTGTGTCCTGCTAGAATAATGATTCCTTTCTGTTATCGCTCACGACGTGATCAATTTGGTTACGTGCTTGTGATGCAGATTCTTATGCTGTGGTCTAGTGCTACAGATTACCATATTTAGAGCTGCGCGAAGTACCTTGCACATCAACCCCGATCTATTGGGAGATGTGACATTGCGAAATTTTTCCAGATACGAAAGCAGAGACGCGTTAAAGTCGGCAACCATGATTTATACATCCTGGCGGGGGCAGACAGCGTATGTCTTTTGTAGTTACCCACAGGAAGAATCCATAGCCCCGATAAATGTTATCGATTTACTTAGGTACTTAGTCAACTGGAGCTTAACAGTCTAAACGGTTTTGGCCGTCCTACAAAGCACGCCAGTCGCTTTTTAGCTGCACAGCCGGCACCAATTGAAATACCAAGGGAACTCAAATTGCTTTCCGATAGTCCTTCCAAGTGGGGTTGGGTCTCTTCCTCTGGATATAACCGATGACGGGAGTTTCCAACGTACACTAAGATTAAATGACTCGCTATCTTCAACAAGGTAAATAGCGTCCTGATGAATAATTTTGTGGCACACTGTAAACGCCTGATTGAGGTCGTTTATTAAGACATCGAAACATATTAAAACAATATTAAAATGTTCATTTAAAATTCGTATAAATTTTTCATTCTAAAAAAATAAAAAAAATATCAAACCATACATCAAAGACTTTTGTGAATGTTTGGGTAGAGCTTAATTGTGCAAAGCTAAAAGGACCATAAATACTTGCTCCATTTCGGATACTGTTTTTAAACTATGCTACAAAAGAAGATATTTTGATATGCGGGAAAAACAATAATAACAATTTTCAGTAAGTTGTTTAAAAATAATTGTAGAATTCATGCCGAAATAAAACCAGACAGTGAGATCATTAGTACAACAACAATAATTTGACGGCCTAAATAATTCGGTCATGAATTTAAAAATGTTTGGTACTCTTTTGCTAATTTTCTACTACCTTAAGAATGTACTTTGCAGAAGAAAGCCAAACTTGATATATCTTCACAATAGGAACTGGGACATGAAAGAAAAGAGGAGAGGATGAGAAAAAGGGAAGGAAAAGTAGAGAAATTGGAAGAAAAAGTAGAGAAAGTTGGGAGTAAGTGAGAAAAGTAAAGAAAAAAACAGGAAGAAGGAAAGTAAAAGTAAGAATAATGGTAATGGTTTGAGACAAAGTATGAAAAATGAGGTTAACAGGAAGTGTTAGAATAACATAAGGAAAATTTTAAGAGTAATAGTGATAGTTAGACTTGGCTAAGAGCAAGGGCAGGACGAGTAAGAGGAATAACGGGAAAATTTACGGAATAATGAAAGGAATGGGGAAGTTGAATTGACCGATTAAGGTAAACTTGAACATGCATAGAGGAGAGTAAATTAGAGAGGGAGAATAGGGTTAGCCATCGCAGAGACAAGTGGATAGATGGAGAAAGTCGGAACCAGTTTGTCGGGTTTAATCATACGGCTATTTCATGTTTGTCTAAATGTTTCCAGTTTAGGTAAGATTCTGATAAGCCACATATTTCTTGTTTGCCATCAATGAATTTTTTATAAGCTCTGCTTTTTTGAAGCAACATTGCTGTTAAACCTAAAACTTTTCCATTACCACTCAGGAAAAGTAAATAACACCCTCCCACAAAACGAAACAGAGACCAAAGGCGTTGTTTTCCTGTACGTTACTTCATATTTCAGAAAGGCATTAATGTAGAAATTTTTTATGATACTGAAAAATCATTGCTGCAGATAAGTCAAGAAGCAACACTGAAAAATAATTGTTTATAAAAAAGTTAGCCACCAAACTAGCCGTAAAGTCATGCAACGTTGCCATAGAAGTAACCACCGCTAACTATTTTTTGGTTTTCATGTCATGCAGGGATAACCAAACCTGACTTTTTCAGCCAAAAAAAACAATTAGCTCCTTTCAAAGAATATAGTCAATAAATGCGGTCTTCAGCTTATAGTTAACTAGTAGTTAGCTTCTTATAAGTTCCTTAGTAATAACATCACCATAAATTTTTTAAAAATATATAAGCTTCTGAAGTTAAGCCTTCAACACCGAGGAAAATTGATAAGAAGGAAGAGCTGCGTAAAAAAAGTTTGTACATTTGGACGAATAACCCCAATGTTGGTTACAGAAAGGTGACATAACTTACAGGATTATCCTAGGATTTGGGGAGGACAAGGCGGGAAGTGGCCATCCAAAGGGATCAGCAGACGCACAGTTGGAGAAAAAATGTCATATCCCTTATTAGGAAAAACCCATACATGTCAACAAGAAAGGTTGTCAAAATAGCCAAAGCCACACTTAAGCAAGACACACAAAGCAAGCATAGAAATTCCATTAAAACGTACAAAAAAAGTAGTTACAAAACGGAGTGCAAAACAGACGTCAAAAAGCATTTCCCTTGCACGCAAACTCTATGAGAACAAAATGGCAAACAAAAATGTTTATGATTATGTACGATGAAATGTATTTGAAAATGGACCTGAGAAGGTTGCCCGGTACCCGGTTCTACTGCTTACAGTCTGGAGAGAACATTCCAATTCGAAAAAACCACCTTGATAGAATAGCTTCTACGTTAGAAGCCATTTACTCAGAAATTTACATGAAAGAGTGCCTCCAAAACCCTCTTCTGCCATTATTTCTTCGCCATAATGGTAAATCTACGTTTTGGACAGACTTGGCTTCTGAACATTACGCACATGCCACCCAAAAGAGGTTCTAAGATAACAATGTACATTATGTTAGAAAAAACTTGAGTCCAGTCAACGTGCCTCAGGTCAATAAAACAGTTGTACAAAACTTGATGTCGGATATTTCCAAAAAAGTTGGGTCACGCGGAAAGTAACAAGTAAAATCAAATAAAATGATAAAAGTTCTTTATGTATTTCCAGGTGGTAACGCTGTCATCACGAAAAAACTCACCAGTGTCTTTGGGGAAATTTAAAATAGATTACATACATATACTAGCAGACCCGGCAGACGTTGTTTAATAAGCTTTTTCCATCCTACTCTGCCCTCCCCCCTCTTAACTTTTTCCTAATCCTTTCATTCATTCCTCCCTCCCTCTTTTTCGCTTCATCTATCTCCATCTTCCTCTTATTTTATCACTTTCTCGGTCTCCTTCTTTCTTCTCTCAAGTTCTTCTCATTCTTCTTCATCCGTTATTGCCTGTCCCAGAGGGCGATATGTATTTTGTTCCAGTCCCAGTCTCAGTCCCACTCTGAGTCTCAGTCCCAGTCCTAGTCCTAATCTCAGTCCCAGTCCGTCTCTGGTATACTTCCCCGAAAAAAGGATTGTAAATACTAATATAGGCAAATTTATATACCAAATTTCAAGCAAATCGAATAGGACGTATGTAAATAGGTATGTGAGTATTAGGGCGGGTCGATTTAAAAATCGCTCATTGCTCTGCGAAAATCATATTCTAGGGATCAAAAAAAGAAACTTTGCCGAAGGTACCATACCTCTAAAACGAATTCTGATGCCCCCCCCCCCCCCATTTTGGGTCGAACTTTTGGGTAGGGGCAAATTTTGAAAAATCCCACTTTGACCCATTTAGAGTGCTCCAATCGAGTCCAAATGTATGACCGACCCCCACTAACTTTCGAGGCTCGACCCTGGAACCCCCCTGGGGGTATGGTGTATGGTATGGAGCAATGGGCGATTTTTTTGCCTCCCCACAAATCGACCCGCCCTAGTGAGTATTATTAATTCATATCTTTATTTCGGCTTCGCATGCATATTTATCAGTTTTCCCGGTTGAGCTTAGAGCTCTCAGCAACAGCTTTCATTTGATAGCCATATTACGCACATCGAAATGCAGATATTCGTTGCTTTTGAAATTATGCTTAAAAATTGCACATGGTACAACTAAAGACTCTCCTGAATTAAAAAAAAAATGTCATAGTACCTGTAAATCGCGGGCCCCCTTAGAAACCACGGCCCGGGGCTAATCCCCAACTGTCCCCCCCTCTCGGCGGGCCTGATGATGTGCTATACTTGATATCGTTCACTATAATATTTTTTATTGAACACCAACCAATTACACCGAAGTATATCCGCACCACCTGAAAATATGAGTACCGGTGCGTATATGTAACATTTTATTATTACGTTTAAACATATAAAAAAATTTGCAATAAAATAATATTGCGACTATAAACTGAGATATAGCCTATCCTATATTTCAAACTAGATCAAACTATACACGGGGTGCAAAACAAATTCTAAATCGGTTCAGTAGTTTAGGAGTCTATCGCGGACAAACAACGTGACACGTGATTTTTATATATATAAAGATAAGTGCGTAAACAAACAATAAAAGCGGCAAAATGAAGATGAACAAGTAAGTCAATTCTGTGGGCAAACGAAAATGATGCTTGAATGTAGCACAGGGATGGTTCATGGGATCACTATTGTCCCGAAGTCTCCTCAAATTGTGGCTTCTCTCCAATATTTCTTCCTCTTCAATAAGTAGTAATAACAATAAACTAGATATTTTGTTATATATATATATATATATTTTTTATTGTTAAACCGTTCAAATTCCACTACAATTCTGTTATGCGCTTAAAATATTTTATTTATTTTTCCAATCAACAGCTGTTTTGTGTCGTTACATCGATGTTACCACCTATTTTAAGGGCCAATTAATAGTGACTTATAACCATAAAACCATGACCAAATAAAATAGCTGATCGAACCTACCTTATGGAAATCGACGTAATCGATTAATGGTGCCATACCATAACGCTAACACCATAACCATACCATAGCCAACCAATTGGTTTATGATTTCTCGCCATATCCATAACCTAAAAATATTTAAGTGGTGAACTTAATAACTTTTTGTATATTTTATTCATTGTTTTGGATACGTTATGACTAAGAGACTTATTTTTTGTTGAATATGTTTGTAATTTTTTTCGTTTTCACTATTTTTAGGTTAAGGCACCATTAATCGATCACATTGCAGATGGTTATAGATATGGGTATGGTTACGACTATGGCGTTAGGGTTTAGGAAGTTTAATTTGCCCTTTAGTGGGTAAACAATTATCCGGCTACTTTCGTGGGCAGAATAACAAAAGGGTGCAAAAGTTGCCACATGAAAAAAGTTGCCGTGGTGAAGAAAGTAGTTACCACATTAGAATCAGGCGCTTAGGCTCAAACTTTCAACCATGAGCAGATTTGATTCTTTGTGTCGAAAAAGTTAGAGAAGTGAAATTTCTCCTGAAGAAGAAATGTGTACTGCTTTTGGAATGCTAAAGCAGCCAAAATATGACGAAAGGCGCTCCTGTTAATGAGCCGGAAAAGTTCGTTTTTTTTCTGTATGGCAGTATAGTTTTATGCGTTTGCTACACTGAAATGATTTATGATGTAACATGGATTTCAAATTATTTCAAATTATATAGAAATTACTAAACAACTAAGTGGTGAAGTAAGGTTAGGTTGAACTTCAAAAAAGACTTCACATAGCCTGAATGTGCCCATAGTGTTACCAGAATTTGTTTGACGACCTAACGGAAGAACTCCAATCAGGTGCCAGGATTTATATTATAGAATAACTCTATACTAAAAGTTTTCTAGGACCTAGCTTAATTGTCGCCTCGAGATCTGTCAACTCTGCCGCCTCTGATAACTGGAGCCTTGACCTTGCGAGCGCAGGACATGAACACAGAATGTGCTCAACCGCTTCTTCCTTCAGCTCGCACTTCCTACACCTGCTGTTACAGCATGTGACGCCAGAAGGTAGTGTTCAATTACTATTGTTAGTGAGGCTTTGCATGAATTTTAGTAGTAGAAGTTTCATTTAATTATGTAAAAACTTTCCCTTTAAAATGTCACTGTTGCACGGTGTAATATGTATGTATGTTGCTGGGGTCTATGTGTACATTTTACGGTTAATCATAATTTCGCAGCCTTTTGTATTGTAACCGCCATATTATTGCTTTATTATAATCTATACATACATACATGCATATGTATGTATATGTGCTACATCATTATTTATATGTATTTACATTAAGGCCACACGGCTTAAATGAGCGAGAAAACATGAAATAACAATTTTAAAAGTTTTTTTATTATTGTTGTTGGATTCGTCTGAGTACAATAATGGTGGTTGCTCTTGTGTGCATCCACACATACGCACATACATACATATGTACACCCAACAAACACTGAAAACAAAAATCTCAAATGTTTGAGAAAAACATTGATTCTCAGTTTGATATTCAACATTATTTATCATTTGAAACAAAATATTTTCTCGACTTTTTCTCAAACGTAGAATATGTTTTTCTCTCAAATGTTTGAGAAAACATTAATTCTCAGTTTGATGTGCAGCATTATTAATCATTTGAAGCTAAATATTCGCTCAAATTTTTCTCAAAGGTTGTTCTTCAACTTGAGAATAGTTTGAGATATACTTGCATTTGGTTGAATTCTGGTTGAAATCCATCGATATCATGGAATATTTTCTTTAATAATAGTATGAATACTCTTTGTGCCAATGTGTCCAAATTTTAAAGTACATAATAAGTGTTCATGAAACCCAAAAATAAAATAAAACAGAGTACAACATGTTTATTTTACATCAATGCTATCGATAGTGTCGTCGATAGTGCCGTTGATAATTCGTCGATCTCTAGTTTGCATACTTTAGCTGGAAATGTAAACAAGCGATTTGATTGAGTGAAGTTGAACATAAAGTGAAAAAAATAAGGAAGTATTTATACATTTCAATAATATTAAGTGATATTGTACTACATTATGCATAAATCTAAACGAGTTAAAAGTGAAGAGAGGCAAATAATAAATTTGCTTACCGAAAGTGGCACAACAGTGGATTCCATTTTGTTCCGCTTTATTCTCGTTTGAGAAAAAGTTGAGAATCCAAAAATTCTCAATTTGAAAATAAAGAGAAATTCCATATTAAAAATGTGCCTTTTAGCTTGAGAATGCTATCAACGGTTATTTGAAATGCATTTGAAAACTAACGTTTGAAATGTGAGAAATGGACTGATTCTCAAATGTATCTCAAACTGAAAATTGACAAAAATGTTTATTGGGCAGTTTCCAATGGTAATGGCGTCTGCAATGTTAATAAGTTGATATTGGTGGTGGTGGTGTTGGTGGTGTTGGAAGGCAATAATAACTTGCATCATTTTTAAATACCCTGCAGTCAAAACATTTAGCACTTAACTTTAGAGATACATCGGAGCTAGTATGAGTTGCAAAAGTCACACTTTTCCCCCCAACAGAAGCAACATGTATTTATGTCATTATTGTTATCTAGTACTTACGTTGTCGTGGTTGTTGTAGCAGCGATTCTTTTTTAGTGGCGAGGTGGTTTTTCAGTGCGAGTTTAAACTCCAGTTAAAGTTGACTAGAGTTTAACCCTGCCACTTCGGCCGCTTAAGCTGAGAAGAGCAGCAAAATTTTACGTTATCGAACAAAGTGGCAAGGTTAAACTCTAGTCAACTTTAACTAGAGTTTAAACTCGCACTGAAAAATCCGGCATGAGAATTCTATAATGATGTGCGATGCTTGATAAAATTCTGATATTCACTCAATGTTGAAAAAGCAAGGCACTTCATCTTTGAATTTCTTCTGCTCAGGTGAGTCGAACTTCGACACAAAGCTTATGTTCCAGATACTTCCACAATGCATTGCCTTCTTTTCACCACCAACACCATTTTTTCCTGCCGTCATACTTCAAAGCTATGCATGATGCCCTTCTCCATATTTTACATGGAAATAAAACTGTTCACCTCCACCCTCACCTATACTTAGACCACTTAGATATATATTTCATTGCAGCTTTATGTCTTCCAACATTAACATTTTTCACTTCCTCATTTCTTGCCTTTTAGGCCGTTGGCTGGACTTTCAGTCCCTCCAACACTCGTGCAAACCCTTGGCTTGGGTAAGGCGATCCTTCGTTGAAATCAATGACTGAGTAGCCTGCCTGCCATATAAGGATTTGTCTTCCTCACCTCGAGGATGGCTCCTATACCGCGATAGCTTATTTGGTGTTCAAAGCCAAAAGAAACTTCAAGGTTGTTTAAAGTTATAATGCTTCCCCTCATATTGTAATGTCACATTCAGCCAAGAAATGTATGGCAATAATGACTTCGCCAGCAATATACGGCCCGTTTCCGCAAATGAAGATATCACTCTGTGCTTTCCAGGCTAGTTTCCGTTACCTTCATGCAATTAGTTTCTTGCTTCATTTCGCCTAGCTTCAAGTTATAATATACCTGAGGTACTGGCGCTTAAGACTTAGTTGCCTTTTTTTTTGCCTTGCATTGGAGCTCTTACACCTGATGTACTGTTCCTCAATTTCGGCAGTTCCATTTTTAATGCCGTTCTTTTGAAGAGGAGCTTTACAAAATCGAAATTACTTCCTGCATTTGGAAATACAAACCCGTTTCAATAAATGGCTCCTTTGGATATTCGTAGGCAGTGCGTTCCGTACCTGCAAACCATTTCCTTTTTTTGATACTTTAAGTTTTCACCAGCCCAATGTCCTCCTCACCAACACAGCAGATTTCTTCCTTAAGTCAAAACCCGTGCAACTAGTTTTCAGAACCATTTTTGAACCATTGCAGTAGTGGAAAACAGACTTCCTAGGTGAACTTTCATCTGGATACTTTAACGGGCTAATCTTTTACTTATCCCAGCTCAACCCGAATCATCATCTTTTCAACTGTAATGTGGAACCAATGCCTCTAACAGTAACTTCTCTATGATTAAAACCTGTTGAACCCGTTAAATTTCAGGATATCTTGTTAGAGGATTTTGATGACGACTGTTAGGTATTCTATTCCATTCGATCGTGCCAAATGGCGCTAGTGCAACAGCGGAAGGTCTTATTGTAATCTGCCGTCACCTTTGGTCTAATCTAGTGGTAAAATTCCCGCTTAGCATCGCCTGTTTCACATTGCACGTATTCATTGGTGGCAAGCGATTCTGAGATATTGGCAACGGGATCGGTTGAAGGACTTCGATGGAGGATTGCTGCATCTTTCGAAAACAAATGAAAAACAGTTTGAAAGAAATGATATGTCTCAATTTATAGGTTTTGCTGAGACCTTGAGCACTCCAAACTTGTTGTTGGCACAATTCTGTCTTTTTAGGACTACTCTCATTCCATTGATAAATTCTGATTGTATACTACATTCATACATACGTTTTATTATACTCAGTTGAGCAGAGCTCACAGAGTATATTAACTTTGATTGGATAACGGTTGGTTGTACAGGTAAAAGGAATCGAGATAGATATAGACTTCCATATATCAAAATAATCAGGATCGAAAAAAATTTGATTGAGCCATGTCCGTCCGTCCGTCCGTTAACACGATAACTTGAGTAAATTTTGAGGTATCTTGATGAAATTTGGTATGTAGGTTCCCGAGCACTCATCTCAGATCGCTATTTAAAATGAACGATATCGGGCTGTAACCACGCCCACTTTTTCGATATCGAAAATTTCGAAAAACCGAAAAAGTGCGATAATTCATTACAGAAGACAGCTAAAGCGACGAAACTTGGTAGATGAGTTGAACTTATGACACAGAATAGAAAATTAGTAAAATTTTGGACAATGGGCGTGGCACCGCCCACTTTTAAAAGAAGGTAATTTAAAACTTTTGCAAGCTGTAATTTGGCAGTCGTTGAAGATATCATGATGAAATTTGGCAGGAACGTTACCCCTATTACTATATGTACGCTTAATAAAAATTAGCAAAATCGGAGAAGGACCACGCCCACTTTTAAAAAAAATTTTTTTTAAAGTAAAATTTTAACAAAAAATTTAATATCTTTACAGTATATGAGTAAATTATGTCAACATTCAACTCCAGTAATGATATGGTGCAACAAAATACAAAAATAAAAGAAAATTTCAAAATGGGCGTGGCTCCGCCCTTTTTCATTTAATTTGTTTAGGATAATTTTAATGCCATAAGTCGACAAAAATTTACAAATCCTTGTGAAATTTGGTAGAGGTTTAGATTTTAGGACGATAACTGTTTTATGTGAAAAAGAGCGAAATCGGTTGAAGCCACGCCCAGTTTTTATACACAGTCGTCCGTCTGTCCTTCCGCATGGCCGTTAACACGATAACTTGAGCAAAAATCGACATATCTTTAATGAACTTAGTTCACGTGCTTACTTGAACTCACTTTATCTTGGTATGAAAAATGAACGAAATCCGACTATGACCACGCCCACTTTTTCGATATCGAAAATTACGAAAAATTAAAAAATGCCATAATTCTATACCAAATACGAAAAAAGGGATGAAACATGGTAAGGTAATTGGATTGTTTTATTGACGCGAAATATAACTTTAGAAAAAACTTTATAAAATGGTTGTGACACCTACCATATTAAGTAGAAGAAAATGAAAAAGTTCTGCAGGGCGAAATAAAAAACCCTTAAAATCTTGACAGGTATTCCATATATAAATAAATTAGCGGTATCCAACAGACGATGTTCTGGGTCACCCTGGTCCACATTTTGGTCGATATCTGGAAAACGCCTTCAAACCACTCCCTTTTAAAACTCTCATTAATACCTTTAATTTGATATCCATATCATTCTAGAGTCACCCCTGGTCCACCTTTATGGCGATATCTCGAAAAGGCGTCCACCTATAGAACTAAGCCCCACGCCCTTTTAAAATACTCATTAACTCCTTTCGTTTGATACCCATATTGCACAAACGAATTCTAGAGTCGCCCCTGGCCCTCCTTTATTGCGATATCTCGAAACGGCGTTCACCTATGGAATTAAGGATTACTCCCTTTTAAAATACTCATTAACACCTTTCATTTGATACCCATAATTACAAACAAATTCTAGGGTCACCCCTGGTCCACCTTTATGGCGATATTTCGAAACGGCGTCCACCTATATAACTAAGGCCCACTCCCTTTTAAAATACTCATTAACACCATTCGTTTGATACCCATATTGTACAAACAAATTCTAGAGTCAACCCTGATCCACCTTTATGGCGATATCCCTAAATGGCGTCCACCTATAGAACTATGGCCCACTCCCTCATAAAATACTTTTTAATGCCTTTCATTTGATACACATGTCATACAAACACATTCCACGGTTTCCCTCGGTTCATTTTCCTACATGGTTATTTTCCCTTATGTTGTCACCATAGGTCTCAACTGAGTATGTAATGTTCGGTTACACCCGAACTTAACCTTCCTTACTTGTTTTTCTGAACTGTTTGATGCTTAACGGAGTTTGTATTAATGTTGAAGCTCGTGATATGTTTGTATGTATGTATGTATTGTTGAATCACTGAAGCATATGAAGTGGGTGGTGGTGAAAAACGCTATTACGATTATGATGTTATTTATTATCATGCCAACATTCAAACACACATGTACACAGCTAACACATACTTACATACATATATGTGTACATTCATGCTTATGAACATATAAAAGCATTATTGGAATCCTTTTAGCTGCGTGTGGGGTGGTAGGGTATATGTATGTACATGTGGCTCAATCTAAACGGCTGAAGCGCTGAGATTTAACGATAGCCAATTTTAGAACTCAGTCGAAAAGGATATTCAGCGCTGTGAGCATGTACGATATAATCGCGAATTAGATTTAACGGTATTATAATGACTTTTATGCATTTTCACTTTGACAAATGCCGTCGGTAAATGATTATTTAAAGTTTGAAAAAAAGTGATATAAAAAACTTAATTGAGAAAAATATTGCAAATATTGCAAAACACAAAAAAAATTGTTTAAAGGAAGGCTTAAAGGGTCATTAGTGAAATAGTAAAAAAAAAAACCAACCAAGACATGCTCTTTATTACACAAAAGGTGAATGTGTATTACAGATAAAGCTGATTTTATAGAATCGGTGAGTGTTTAAACAAAAAAGTTTATAAAAATTAAAAATGAGTTTAATAAACCTTTGGCATGTGATACTGACAATTAGTAAAGATAATAAATCTGTAAATTTCGATAAATAATTAATAAATACTTAAACGCATCTTTAGTAACAATATCCTTCGTTATGAACTGTTTTCCGTCGGCGTTATAGTTGTGAATGTTTTTGAAACAGTCTGGCCTCCCCACCTATGCCAAAGGCTGTCTCGGAATGGTAACGTGCCAACGCATAAATCACTTTTTTTAAACCTCTTCATTATATTAAGTGGACTTACATAAAGTAACAAAAGTAATGGGTAACATGGCTTACTTAATTGGCGCTTAACCGTTTAATCGATTTAAGCTGTGCAACAAGTCGAACCATTCGCTTCTTCCACTGGCGCCAATTGGTAATACTAAGGGAATTTACACCGTTTATCGCCTGGTCCTTTCAGCAGTCTGGGGGCCGCCCTCTTTCTTTTGCTTCCACAGGCGGGTTCCACAAAATACCTTCTTTCATTCGCCTAAAAGCTTGTCAAGCTCATCATCGCCGACGCCAACGAGGAGAGGTCCTTAAATCTTTCAATGAATTTTTGCAGGGCCGGATTAACAAATAGGCAGAATATGCAGTTGCCCCTGAAATTGGGGGCCCCCGAAAAATGAAAAAGACTTCTAAAATTTTCTTACAAATATAAAATTCTAGAGAGTGAAAGAAAAATATAATCAGAACTGAAAATAATTTTAACTCAAATAAATAAAACTCAATTGACCGCATTCAAAAGGCGACGACCGACGAACTAGACAAGGTTCCTAAAAAGAACATTTCCGTCTCATTTGACAAATTGTATTAGCGTTCAAAGAAGTGTATTGAAGTGAAAGGAGAGTATATTGAATAATAACAAAGAATTATCTCAAAAGATACACTTGTTGTTTTTATTTTGAAAAATTTCGGTTATTTCTGGAACAGAGGGTGTAGAAGCCTTCAACTCTATTTTGACTGCTATGCGTTCAGTGAGTCAGTCATTGCAAAGTGAAAAAGCAGATTTGCAAACTTGTGCTTTTTTGTACGGATCGTTAGAAGAGATTTTAGTTT
Source organism: Eurosta solidaginis (assembly GCF_040869045.1). Classification (NCBI taxonomy): domain Eukaryota; kingdom Metazoa; phylum Arthropoda; class Insecta; order Diptera; family Tephritidae; genus Eurosta; species Eurosta solidaginis. The sequence continues at coordinate 199,220,476 of NC_090323.1, read as the reverse complement.
CATTCCGTGAAAAGTTCAATGACTTCGAGGAAAAAACAAAACAATTATTATCTGGTGTAGGTTATACAGAAACCGTAAAACGTACTCGTCGTAGAAAAAAAAAAAAACAACCTAAAGACGGAAATGCTCCAGAAGTAGAATTTTCGCCTCGCGATGATTTTAGGACAAAAGGTTTCCTCGAAATCATCGACAATCTTCACAGTGAAAGTATATTTTTCGTCAACTTTTCTCTAAGTGATGGAGACCTCCACGAAGCTATAAATAACTTAGTTATTTTTTATTTAAGAGATTTTGAAGAATTTTTCATTGAAATGAAACAATTCCAAAGTTACGTGAACTCCAGATACACTGATGCACAAAAAACTCATAGTCATTTGTATAAGATTCTAATGGAAGATCAGTTAGCCGATGTATTTCCTAACACAGAAATAGCTCTTCGGATTTTTTTAACATTAATGATCACAAATTGTTCTGCCGAACGATCCTTCTCGCAGTTAAAAAGAATCAAACCTGCTGAAAGAGCTACAATGCGACAAGAGCGACTCGAGATGTTAGGTATACTTTGCATTGAGTCAGATTTATTGAACAAAATCGATATTGATGATATAATTGATGAGTTTGCCGAAAACAAACGTAGAAAACGACATGTTTGAAATGTAGATAGTAATTTTATTGATATTATTGAATTGTGACAATAAAATGTTTATGAAAGATATAAGTTTGTATTTTTTAATCGAAAAAAGAAGGGAACGGACGTGAAAAAAGACCCCTAAATTGATGGTTGCCTAGGGCCCCGTTGAGGGTTAATCCGGCCCTGAATTTTTTTCTCTTGAACGGTCACAAAAGCGTCATGGTCCATACTTCTGCTCCATATACAGCACTTATACGAGAGGTGACTTGTAGAGCATGATTTTCGTTCGCCTAGAGAGGACTTTACTTTTCAATTGACAACCTATTCCAAGGTCGCATTTATTAGCAAGAGTGATTCTTCGCTGGATTTCCAAGCTGACATTATAGTTTGTGTTAATACAGTTTGAAATAAGCAAGACTTAACGGCGGTGATATTCGCATAGATCTCGTTTAAAAAATTTGGCTGACCTGATGGTGTTGTTCAAAGTTATTTTACATAGCTTCATACATATATACGCGTAAGTTTGACAGCGAAACCAATATCAGACATAGTGACATATAAGCAGATCCTTTTCGTGCTGTCGAAGGTGGCTTTAAGATCGGCGAACAGTAAAATGTATTTCCTTGTCTCTTCCAAGCGGAAGTTCTTGATATAGAGAAGGCGTGTACGCTCTGGTCGGAGGACTTGGGGGGGGGGGGGGGGGGGGAGGGGAGAGGGCGCTGGCGCGAGGTGTGATTTCACTCAGATAGCTCAGCAGTATTCATGGAGCTTAACTCCCCCATCACTTCGAGATGCTTCGTCCACTTACAACAATTAAAACTAACATACATAGCAGATTCAAGGTGTTAGCTGTCTTCAGCTGGTATTCCTCGGAAACCTGCAGGATAACCAAGCAAACGTGACCGAATTACGACAGTAAGAGAACAGAGGACCTACTAAACCGGGCAAGCAAAGAAATCTTTATGATCACTGCCACAATAACGGAACACTGCCACATGACCTGTATGCTGAAAAAATGGGAATCCATAAATTCCCAACTCTAACAAACACTAGGTTTCTAACTATGTGCAGGTATATACTGCCGGAACTTAAGGAAGTACCTAAATGCTCTGTAAAAGATATCAGTAGGTTCATCGTCCGTTCCACATGGTTCGAACGGAGCACCAAGTAGCCATACGATAACAGCAGCAATTGGTTCCAGAAATGTGCAACGAAATGGTGCCCCGTGTGCTACTTGGGCTCGGATCTTTGGTATCCGGGTGGCACAACAACCAACCAACCAATAAGATATGTGCCAATTCTTCCTTGCTCAGGTTCTTTTTCAAGATTTGGCGCATAGTGAAAATCTTGTCGATAGTAGATTTACCAGCTATGAAGCCGCATCGATAAGGCCAATCAGCCGATGCACTGTGATCTTGAATCTTTTTTGCAATATACCACTTGACGGGGCCTTATATGCGATACTAATAATTCCGCAATAGTTCATGCAGGTTGCAGGATCCCCCTTTCTGTGGACTGGGCAAAGAACACTACGATTGCAATCCTCAGGCGTACATTTGTTGGAACATGTTTTACACAGAACCAAAGCCAGACTTTTTGCCACTGTGACTTTCTCATAGTGGGGTCGGGTGACTTTCATTCCATCATCATCGATTGCTGGCTCATCAGCTTCTATTTTACTCTAAAAAAATGGTTACAGTACACTGTTAAAAATTTGAACCTTAATTCAAAATCGTGCAATTTTCGAAAACTTTTTGTATTAAATTGTAAGTTTCCCAATTTACCACTGTATTTTTATACTCAATTGAGCAGAGCTCACAGAGTATATTAACTTTGATTGGATAACGGTTGGTTGTACAGGTATAAAGGAATCGAGATAGATATTGACGTCCATATATCAAAATCATCAGTATCGAAAAAAAATTTGATTGAGCCATGTCCGTCCGTCCGTCCGTCCGTTGACACGAAACTTGAGTAAATTTTGAGGTATCTTGATGAAATTTGGTATGTAGGTTCCTGGGCACTCATTTCAGATCGATATTTAAAATGAACGATATCAGACTATAACCAGCCCACTTTTTCGATATCGAAAATTTCGAAAAACCGAAAAATTGCGATAATTCATTACCAAAGGCGGATAAAGCGATGAAACTTGGTAGGTGAGTTGAACTTATGACGCACAATAGAACATTAGTAAAATTTTGGAAAATAGGCGTGGCACCTCCCACTTTTAAAAGAAGGCAATTTAAAAGTTTTGTAAGCTGTAATTTGACAGCCGTTGAAGATATTATGATGCAATTTGGCAGGAACGTTACCCCCATTACTATATGTATGCTTAATAAAAATTAGCAATCTCGGAGAACGACCACGCCCACTTTAAAAAAAAAAATTTTTAAGTCAAATTTTAACAAAAAATTTAGTATCTTTACAGTATATAAGTAAATTATGGCAACATTCACCTCCAGTAATGATATGGTGCAACAAAATACAAAAATAAAAGAAAATTTCAAAATGGGCGTGGCTCCGCCATTTTTCATTTAATTTGTCTAGGATACTTTTAACGCCATAAGTCGAACAAAAATTTACCAATCCTTGCGAAATTTGGCAGGGGTTTAGATTCTAGGACGATAACTTTTTTCTATGAAAAAGGGCGAAATCGGTAGAAGCCGCGCCCAGTTTTTATACACAGTCGCCCTTTGTCCTTCCGCTCGCCCGTTAACACGATAACTTGAGCAAAAATCAATATATCTTTACTAAACTCAGTTCACGTACTTATCTGAACTCACTTTGTATTGGTATAAAAAAGGGCCGAAATCTGACTATGACCACGCCCACTTTTTCGATATCGAAAATTACGAAAAATGAAAAAAATGCCATAATTCTAAACCAAATACGAAAAAAGGGATGAAACATGGTAATTTGATTGGTTTATTGACGCAAAATATAACTTTAGAAAAAAACTTTGTAAAATGGGTGTGACACCTACCATATTAAGTAGAAGAAAATGAAAAAGTTCTGCAGGGCGAAATCAATATTACATATATAAATAAATTAGCGCTACCTGGCAGATGATGTTCCGGGTCACCCTGGTATACATTTTGGTCGATATTTCGAAAACGCCTTCACATATACAACTACCACCACTCCCTTTTAAATCCCTCATTAATACCTTTAATTTGATACCCATATCGTACAAACACATTATAGAGTCACCCTATCCCTAAATGGCGTCTACCTATAGAACTATGGCCCACTCCCTCCTAAAATACTCTTTATTACCTTCCATTTGATACACATGTCATACAAACACATTCCAGGATTTCCCTAGGTTCATTTTCCTTATTTTGTCTCCATAGCTCTCAGCTGGGTATGTAATGTTCGGTTACACCCGAACTTAGCCTTCCTTACTTGTTTTTTTTTTGTTTAAATTTGTGCGGTTCTGATTTTAAACCAAAACGAAAAAGTTTAAACTTGTATGTACTTGGAAATTTAAAAATAAAAAAATTGAATTTGTGAAAAGCACTGCGAGTCATAGATTTTTTATGACAGTGGAACTAGCGAACCCTCCTTAGCTTTGCTGTGGTTTAGCCCAGTCTAAAAATAGTTCGAAAGTAATCTAAGCCATTGCATAGTATTTCAGTCTGCTTTTCTACTAATCTGTCTTCCTATTTTCTTAGATCTTGCTTTAGCTCTCTTCGGTTCTTCTTTTTTATCTCCTTGTTTCTTTTACTTTTCGGCCTTCAAATCCGATTTCTTCTCATTTTTCGGCATCCCAGTCCCACTACCTTCCTTTCTCGTCTTCCTCCTCCATTATCCCTCTTCCTTTTTTCGTCCACGTCAGGTTGGGTTAGGTTGAACTGGCCGGTCCATGAAGACCTGACATGAGTCTGTAGTACTGCCAGAAGTTTGTTTAACGACCAAACTTAAAAACCCTATCAAAAACCATGACCTTTGTTATAAAATAACTGCTTCGTCTTGGCAAATAGTAGAAGCTTTCTAGGCCCTTCGCCCTTAGCTGCTTCTAGATCGGACAGCCGTGTCACCCCTAATAGCTGGAGTCTTAGCCTGGCAAGCGCAGGGCACGAGCACTAAATGTTTCTTCCTCCAACCCCTTTCTAGATCTGCCATCATTGACCAAGCCTAGTTTAAAAGCATGTGACGCCATCAGGCAGTGTCCAGTCAGAATACACGTCATGAGTCTACAGTTCACATAAACTTCCACTTCTTTTTGTCTGCCTGTTCATCTTTCTCTACCTATTAATCTTTTTTTCATATCGATTGTGATCCTCATCCTCCTCTGCACTTCTCTCTCTTTTTATACCCTCACCCTAACCTAACCTAACCCTTTCGCCAGTGGGTATCCTACCTATCCTATTTCTTCTCACTCCCTTTCCCTCTGCATTTGCTTTATCTCTGAATTTTTCTTTCCCTCTGCCATGTACTTTTCCCTTTTAGTTTCCATTTCATCTCCACTTTCTTCTTCCCTTTACGCCGCCACCTCATCTCTCCCATCTTTTCTACTTTCCTATGTGCCTTCGCCTACTACTCACTTCCTTCATATGAAGGATCACTATATCAAGTAAATATAGCGGACGGCGACCGTTTGGAAAACACTCCGAGTGTATTTCTGCATGAAATACGTCTAGGCGAAAATCCATCTTCTTGCAAATGCAGTGCAGAGTTGAAATAAAAGATGTAAGTAGCGTCCCGCCTGTTTGTAGGAAAAAACAAAAAGCAGCACCGCGCAACTCATATTCTTAATTTTTATCTCAACAGGCATTGTAAACTTTTCAGAGATAGTCATGGTATGAAAACGAACTATGTATTTTGATAATTATAAATTATTTGTTTCATATTGCATATCTCTGGAAATCGACTACTGACTAGAATGTCACCCTATCTCGGCTGCCGTTTCGAAAACGCCCTATCTCAAAAAACTTTGAAAAAACACCCAATTTCAGAATTTGCTTCAAAAATATCTTAAATTCAAAACATTTTGACATTAGCTGGGATGTTTATACCATGGTTCAACTATATGGTTGGCTCATCTGTAAAGCAACAAAATATGTCTGTGCAAATTGTCAAAATCTGTGTATTGATGTTGGTGCGAATGGTATGGAATGAAAACGTAAAACTTAGCAGTTTTTGTATGTCTAAGAAAATGTTGCCAATGTGTTGGTTTCATTTTGAGTTTGCCATCTCCTTTTGACAATCCCTTCGGCCATGCAATGAAATAAATAAAATCAGCTGATGAGATGAGCCAACCATATAATTGAACCATGGTTTATACAAACATTTCAGAGCTAGACCTATTTTTAAGCAAATTCTGAAATAGGGCGTTTTCGAACTGGCAGCCGAGAAATATTTATGATAAAATAATGAAAATTGGTAAAGAGGTTTGGAAACGGGTGTCGGGAGAGGAGTGTGGGAGAAAGGTTGAAGGGAAAAATTGTGAATTAGTGAGAAAGCGGGGATGAGGTCAAGAATGAGAGGAATAAAGGCATGGGTTGGGCGAGGATGATTTTTAAATCCATGAACCCAAATTTCTGGCAGAACAAAGTCTGTCGTATCCGCTTGTTTAAAATAGATATAGAAGAAAAAGTCATGATCTAAGACTAGTGAAAGTTATGCTGCAACGCCTTCCAACGATTAGCTCTTTGATGGATCGGGCGCTTCGGGATATTCATACCTGGGCATCTAATGTCGGGTTGACAGCCAACGCGGAGAAGACAAAGAGGTATAAGGTCCCAAATTTGACCAGGCCTAAGTTAGGAGGGATGACCCTACAGAAGAGACCTTGCGCAAAGTATCCAGTAATCATTCTAGGCAGTAAGCTGGGATTTTTACAGCGATTGTAAACCCTATTCTACACTATGGAGTTCTTGCTTGGTGGAAAGCCACACAAAAGACAATCCACCTCAAAAAATTAGAGGGGATATGCAGAATAACAAACTGGAGCCCGAAAACAACCCCGACGGCTGCACTGCATGCCATTCTGCACACTTTGCCTGTAGACCTGATAGCAAAGAACATAGCGTTAACAACTGCAACAAGGCTCAGTGCCTCGGGGTAGCTTTAGCGCCGACCATACGGCAATAGTAGTATAGCGTCATCAATCACAGGACGAATAGATTACCTGATTCTCTATCTGCGCTTCGAGGAAGATTTTAAGGCCACAATAGAGGTGAGTGGTTGGCGCAAGGGTGCTCGAATGGCGCGAGGGGATACATGTGTACACAGATTCCAAAGTAGTAGCGTCTGCGGTATACTGTGCTGATCCGGAAATAAACAGATCCTACAAGCTGCCAAATCACTGTAGTGTTTTCCAAGCGGAAATAGTAGCCGTGACCGAAGCAGTAGAAACACTGGAAGAGAATAGCTTAAACTGCAACCGTGTTAGCTTTTATATTGACAGTCAAGCAGCAATTAATGCAATAATCTCGCACAGCACAGCATCTAAAAGTGTGTTAGAGTGTAAGCAGTCTCTGGAAATAATGGGGACAGGGAGAAGCATACATCTATATTGCGTCCCCGGGCGTATGGAAATAGAAGGGAATGAAAAAGCAGATGAACTAGCTAAAAAGGCGCATCCCTTGAAGCTTGCTCCGTCGACGTCCTAATTAGATTGGGCGAGATTAAGCGAAGGCGAGATGTGCACATGATCAACCAAGCAGGAATGGCGTGGGTTCAAGCGCGGGGCTGTAAAGTGTCGACGATTATGTGTAGGTCTTACAACCTTAGACTAACAAGGTTGCTTCTATCATTAAGAAGAGAGTATTCTGACTGGACACTGCCTTCTGGCGTCACATGCCTTTAAATTAGGCTTGGTCAGTGATAGCAGATGTAGGAAGTGCGGGTTGGAGGAGGAAACGATCCAACAGTTTTTGTGCTCATGCCCTGCACTTGCCAGGCTAAGACTCCAGCTATTAGTAGTGATACAGCTGTCAGATCTAGAAGCAGCAAGTGGCTTAAGTCCTAGACAGCTTCTAGTATTTGCCAAGAGGACGGAGTTATTTTATAACATAGGTCCTGCTTTTTGATAGGGTTTTTTCAGTTTGACCGTTTAAACAAACTTCTGGTAACACTACGGACTCATTCAGTCTATGTGAGGTCCCCGTGAACCGGCCAGTTCAACCCAACCTAACCTATGTTGCAAATGTGGAAATTTTTAAGAATTTTTAAAATATGTTTATTAGCAAGTAAATTTAGTTCAATAGAGGAAAGTTCACATCTTAAGTGTCATCTCGCATTAGTAATTGTCACATTTATAATAAATAACATAACATAACTGTTTATTTATTGTCATACATATATCTATGTCTTACCATATACCTACATACATATATAATGTTTAAAATATCTTACAGTTATCCCTAATTTACACTTTGGTCAAAAACAAGGTGAACGTGTCAGGCATCTTCATTTATCCAATTCCTGCACTGAATGAAATCCCATTCATATATTCACATTATTTACTTGATTGTGTGCTACATTTGTACCAACATACATATATTCATTCATATGTATGTATTTCATAGTACACTTAATCATTTATTTCATTCGCTGCATTCACATTACCGGTCACTTCATAATGGGATTTAATTACAATTGCAATTCGTTCAAACTTGAGTGCCACAACAGCCGTAAAGGTATTTGCACCGAAGCAAATAACTTCCTCTAAGACGTATTAGATGACCATTTACATACTATGTATACGATTATAAACATGCTAATGTATTTATATAGAATGCATTAAATATAGTAAACATGCACATTAGGGCGGCCCTTAAACATCATATTACCGATTTGTTTCCAGTCCCATCCCTTCACGGTAATAATTAATCCCAAAATACCATCCTTTGTAAAAAGGGTCAAAGTCAAGATTTCTTTATAGTGTAACGAATTTAGGGTATTTCTGCTTATTTGCAACCTTCTACTAACGTTCATATCGCTAAATTGTTGAATAAATAATTCCAATATTTAATAATGCAAAAACGGTCTTTATTAGACTACTTATACTTCGCAACCAATAGCGTGCTTAAATCAAACTGATTGCTGCTTACTCAACTTTCGCTCCTTTTATACCCTCTGCTGTCTCATTCGCATACTTCTGGGCGTTTCTTCTTATAGAATTTACTACTTAGTTACCAGCTATAAACTTACTACCTATAAACTGCAGATGCACGTTTATGGCTTCTCGCATAGCCATATGCGCGTGTATATGTGAGTGATACTTCCACCGATGATTGCATACTTTTGTGAGTATCTCAGATATATGCATGTGTTTGTGCGTATCTCTCCTCTGCTTGTATGTACATATGTGTATACATAATGATTGATTTGTTTATGTACATACAACTGACTGCTTAGTATCGGCTTAGAGATGATAGTATCCCTTAGTGTTGCTAATATTCGTCACAAGAGAAATTCTAAAAATTTAAATTGAATTTTTTGATTTCTAATACTCAAAATCAATAATAAAATGAATTGAATTTTTTGATTTCTAATACTCAAAATCAATAATACCATAGTTGGCACTATCGCAACTAAATTTCAACATTCAGTATTCATAAGGTAATCTGAGCTTGGATCCCAGTATAGCACACCTTCAACGTTTCAAGTCGGGCCCAAAATTTATTTGTAATAGGACTATGTTCAACTGCTGTATTATTGATTTTGGGTATTGAAATTTGAAAAATTTAATTTTAAGCAATGTGGAATTCGACCGGGAATACAATTCATAAGTGATTCTTTGACCTTCTGAAGATGTGAGAATGGAAAACATCGTTTATTTTATTTATTAGGAACACCCTAATGCATATGCGTATGATAAATATATATACACATAGACATCTCAAAATGTAGTGACTGTAACCTGGTCATAGTCAAAACATATTAAAGATACAATAAGCAGCTTTCTAATGACCACCTTTATAGGTATAAAAGGAATTTCCCAAATATCTCGTCCCGTTAGAGCTTAGAAGGATTTTCTCCTTAATGTTGAATCGTCGCAAGCTCACAAACAACGTTCCAAGTTTTAAGTGAGTGTGTAGCTTACCAATAACAATACATCGATCGTAAGAATCTTCCTGTTTGTGTTGATTGCATGTTTCCAAACATCGTTTTAAAAAATGTTCAATTATCTCAAACCGAGCGAATTTGTTCTTCAATATATGTTTTTTGATTGAGAACTATGGACTATGCGCTTAAAGTATCCAATTTATCGGGAAGATGCATTCAGTTCTTGACCATCAAATCGCTTTTTCTTTTACTGGGTAGCATTACCTATGAACAATGTTTGAAGTGCCTAGCACAATGAGAAGGTACTTAGAAACCCCTGCAGTGAATATGAGAGACATTCACGCCAAGTGACAGTTTCGCAATACTGATTTAATGACTACTTCTGAGCTGCTGCTAATCTGATGCAGAGCCAAACAGTTGGCAGTCATCCAACAGTGCTTTAGTCTGAGCGATCAATCAAAGGCAGCGACTTTTCCAAGAATCATCTTTCCGAACGCGTTCAAAAGGCCATTTCGTTGGACATCACAACGTTAAAACTGTCACTTGACAGCAGCGTCTCTTAAATTCTGTGCTAGTTCGGAACCAGTACGATCCTCTGCAGAGCCGTTAAAAGCAAACTTCATCTTTGAAAAGAAAATAACGATAGGCAAATCGTAATTGGTGGTTTAAATGATTCTAGTTACTAAATATGGTTTGTATGGGTCAGTGGTGAACACGAGAGCTTTCCAGAGCTTTGAAAAACTATTCGGCGGTCACCTAAATGTCGCGTGAGCGCAGTGGCGGGGATTTAAAAAAGCAAGCAGTCTATGCTTAATCATTTTAATTGTACACACATCATACTAAAAAAAAGTTGCATTTGTATTAGAATAACGATTTAAGAAAATGGTTCCCAGGAGGGACTAATAATCCAGAGATAGTCCTGATATTATCTTGAAAAAAAAAAAAATAAAAAATAACGAAATCGTATCGAAAAGCATTACAAAATACATCCAAATGATGCTTGTAAAGTCGCAAGATGCTTACGAATACAATTCCAAAATGCTCAGAAAGTATTTATGATCCGGAGACAGCTCCAAAATGATGTAGAAAAGACCCTAAAACAGTTCCGAAACGATACCTAAAATAACTGTGATATAAACTTATTAATTCTTAAAACAATCCCGAAATGGTTGTTATTAAATAATCCCGGAAGGTAATAGTACCGAAATGAACACGAAAAGAATTTTGAAATTATAATGAGATGGCTCCAAAGCAGTCCCGAAAATAACACTGAAAGAGTCCGTAAATAAATTATTATGTTGTTCCACCAAAACAAACTCAAAAGTGGATGACTTTTCAAACAAGTTCACGTCCCGGTTTGATTTACACCATTGCCGCTAATCGCAAATTTAACGAACATACTTAATCAGATTGAAAAGATGGGACAATATCTCATTAAAGAAATTGATTACTCCTTTCGAAGACTGTCCTGTTTTTACTTGCTTTTATTACAGATCACGGAAGGCTATAGTTCTGTGTTTAGAAAGATATGTAGATAATGATGTATATCGGAACGATTTTGGGTCACCCCTTGTCAAATTTGGGTTCTCTCTTCGAGAACGAAAATCGACACTGATGATGGCACAACGTCGAAACCGGTTTGCCTCGAAACCAAATTTGACAAGGGATGACGGAAAATCGTTCCAATATACTTCATTTATCCACCCTGTCTGAAAATCAACAAAACAAATTAATATGTAGATTAACCTGGGTCGATTTGTATGGACGAAAGTTAACCGATATCGCGCCATCGGTTTTTCAATAGGATTTGGGCTCAGGAAAAAAAGTTCTACTACGCATACCCAGAAAAATAATTTTCGAACCTGCAAAAAAAACATGACGAAAGGGTAAATTTTTCGACCAAAACACTCCCCAAAACCCAAAAAATATTTTTTTTCTTCAAAAAACTGTTGTAAAAACGTTGGCGATAACAGTTTTTTGAAAAAAATATTGTTTGGGTTTTGGGGAGTGTTTTGGTCGAAAAATTTACCCTTTCGTCATTTTTTTTTGCAGGCTCGAAAATTATTTTTCTGGGTATGCGTAGTGTAACTTTTTTTCCTGAGCGCAAATCCTATCGAAAAATCGATGGCGCGATATCGGTTAATAAATCGACCCAGTCTAATGTAGTCTAATGTAGATACTTCAACACAGCCGAGTCGTATATCACTTTGTTTTTAGTAATTCAATTTATGTAATTTTAAATGCCAACAGTAAAAGGCAGCGAACCAAGATGAAAATTGTTTCAAAGATGACAGTTAAGTTCACTTGACTATTAACATACCGTGGCTGTGGTTCGTTGATATTTAACACCTCTTAATGCGTATTTAAGCAGCCGTAAAGTTTTATGAATGAATGAAATTTTCATTCATGCCCCTTATATATAAATGTAACTAAATTACTTATATGCAACAAAAAGAATAATTAACATGAAAAAGAGTATCTTTTAAATAGTAAAAAAAAGAGAATGGAAAAACATTTATAATGATAAGTCTGTGGTCATAAACTATTTGCTATTTGTGGTTTTATGCTATATTGCAATAAAGTCACTGTATAATTCATCGTTGTGGGCGTGACCATAAACTGATTGTTCCCATTTATTTTCAGATGCATATTCCAAATAATGAAATGTCATGATTATCGAAGTGAACTTTACTTAGTGAAATATTTCTCGAAAATTCGGATAATTATATCCAAAGAAGATCTCTTAGCAATCGAAGACGTACCGAGTTTCTATATGCGTGCTTTTATAATGTATTATGTATTTTGCTTTAACAAAAAAAAAAGCTTAATATAGTTTTAGTTCAATGTATGGGTAAAAAAGCGTGTGTCATGCTCGTAGTTTTTGATAAAAAGGGCTCAAGCTGCTCAACAAAAAAATTAACTAAGATAAAATAGATATGGTCCTTCAGCGGCGTATTCAGTCTTTGGGGAAAGGGTAGAAGTCATTGTCATTGTAATTGAAATTGTCATAATCATTGTCATAATCATTTTCACTGTCACTGTCACTGCCACTGTTATTGGCATTATGGCTGTCACTGTCATTGTTATTATCATTGTCGTAATCGTTGTCACCGTCATTGCAAAGGAAATTTTCATTGTCACTGTTACTATCTTTGTTTTTATACTCAATTGAGCAGAGCTCACAGAGTATATTAAGTTTGATTGGATAACGGTTGGTTGTACATATATAAAGGAATCGAGATAGATATAGACTTCCATATATCAAAATAATCAGGATCGAAAAAAAATTTGATTGAGCCATGTCCGTCCGTCCGTCCGTCCGTCCGTCCGTCCGTTAACACGATAACTTGAGTAAATTTTGAGGTATCTTGATGAAATTTGGTATGTAGGTTCCTGAGCACTCATCTCAGATCGCTATTTAAAATGAACGATATCGGACTATAACCACGCCCACTTTTTCGATATCGAAAATTTCGAAAAACCGAAAAAGTGCGATAATTCATTACAAAAGACCGATAAAGCGACGAAACTTGGTAGATGAGTTGAACTTATGACGCAAAATATAAAATTTGTAAAATTTTGGACAATGGGCGTGGCACCGCCCACTTTTTAAAGAAGGTAATTTAAAATTTTGCAAGCTGTAATTTGGCAGTCGTTGAAGATATCATGATGAAATTTGGCAGGAACGTTACTCTTATTACTGCATGCACGCTTAATAAAAATTAGCAAAATCGGAGAAGGACCACGCCCACTTTAAAAAAAAAATTTTTTTTAAAGTAAAATTTTAACAAAAAATTTAATATCTTTACAGTATATAAGTAAATTATGTCAAGATTCAACTCCAGTAATGATATGGTGCAACAAAATACAAAAATAAAAGAAAATTTAAAAATGGGCGTGGCTCCGCCCTTTTTCATTTAATTTGTCTAGGATACTTTTAATGCCATAAATCGAACAAAAATTAACCAATCCTTTTGAAATTTTGTAGGGGCATAGATTTTATGGCGATAACTGTTTTCTGGGAAAATGGGCGAAATCGGTTGATGCCACGCCCAGTTTTTATACACAGTCGTCCGTCTGTCCTTCCGTATGGCCGTTAACACGATAACTTGAGCAAAAATTGATATATCTTTACTAAACTCAGTTCACGTACTTATCTGAACTCACTTTACCTTGGTATGAAAAATAAACGAAATCCGACTATGACCACGCCCACTTTTTCGATATCGAAAATTGCGAAAAATGAAAAAAATGCCATAATTCTATACCAAATACGAAAAAAGGGATGAAACATGGTAAGGTAATTGGATTGTTGTATTGACGCGAAATATAACTTTAGAAAAAACTTTATAAAATGGTTGTGACACCTACCATATTAAGTAGAAGAAAATGAAAAAGTTCTGCAGGGCGAAATAAAACACCCTTAAAATCTTGCCAGGTATTACATATATAAATAAATTAGCGGTATCCAACCGATAATGTTCTGGGTCACCCTAGTCCACATTTTGGTCGATATCTGGAAAACGCCTTCACATATACAACTACCACCACTCCCTTTTAAAACTCTCATTAATACCTTTAATTTGATACCCATATCGTACAAACTCATTCTAGAGTCACCCCTGGTCCACCTTTATGGCGATATCTCGAAAAGGCGTCCACCTATAGAACTAAGCCCCACACCCTTTTAAAATACTCATTAACACCTTTCTTTTGATACCCATATTGTACAAACAAATTCTAGGGTCACCCCTGGTCCACCTTTAAGGCGATATCTCGAAACGGCGTCCACCTATGGAACTAAGGAATACTCCCTTTTAAAATACGCATTATCACCTTTCTTTTGATGCCCATATTGTACAAACAAATTCTAGGGTCACCCCTGGTCCACCTTTATGGCGATATCTCGAAAATGCGACCACCTATACAACAACCACCACTCCCTTTTAAAACCCTCATTAATACCTTTAATTTGATACCAATATCGTACAAACACATTCTAGAGTCACCCCTGGTCCACCTTTGTGGCGATATTCCGAAAAGGTGTCCACCTATAGAACTAAGCCCCACACCCTTTTAAAATACTCATTAACACCTTTCTTTTGATACCCATATTGTACAAACAAATTCTAGGGTCACCCCTGGTCCACCTTTATGGCGATATCTCGAAACGGCGTCCACCTATGGAACTAAGGATTACTCCCTTTTAAAATACTCATTAACACCTTTCATTTGATACCCATATCGTACAAACGCATTCTAGGGTCAACCCTGACCCACCCTTATGGCTATATCCCTAAATGGCGTCCACCTATAGAACTATGGCGCACTCCCTCATAAAATACTCTTTAATGCCTTTCATTTGATACACATGTCATACAAACACATTCCAGGGTTTCCCTCGGTTCATTTTCCTACATGGTTATTTTCCCTTATGTTGTCACCATAGCTCTCAACTGAGTATGTAATGTTCGGTTACACCCGAACTTAACCTTCCTTACTTGTTGTCTTTGTCGTTGTCTTTGCCCTTGGCAATGGAGCTAACCATACCGAAGCTCCTGAATTGAAGTTCCTAGATAGCATCAAAATTACTTGTAAAAAAGTTCTTCTGACAGGTGTCGCACCCTGCCAGTGGTTTGGTGAATACTTCGAATGATTTTCCGAAATGAAAATATTTTCATCGATAATTCACAATAAACAAAAAAATGCGTGAGTACCAAGGGCCCTTGAAGTTTGAGATAATTTTAACTGAGACGATTAATTTCGGCCAATTTGAGAAGAGTTTCACCAACTTTTTTTCGATAACAACCAACACCTACAACCTGTTGCTTTAGCATTTATCGTCGATAATCCGATTTGTTTTTGATCGATTTTATACTGAATCGATTAGTTGCCGATAACAAGTTGATAATACGCCGATAAGTAATTTATAATTTTTCGATAACAAATCGATAACGTTTGGATAACATATCGATAATTCTTCGATGATAGACCGATAAGTTTTCGATAACATAAAACTGATAACTGTTCGATAACATATTGACGATAAACAGTCAATACCTTTTCGATAACATGTCCATAACTTTTTATAAGAAATCGATAACTTGTTGATAGTAAATCGACAAATTTGCGATAGAAAATCAACAACTCGTCGATAAAAAATCGACAACTCATTATTAAACAGAGATTATCGAAAATAAATTTATAACATTTCGTTAAAAAATCGTGTTTCGTCTTTGTCTCGTCGACAAGACACCTATGACAATGCGATAACTCATACCGTGAGCAAAGATGCTTACACATCAATCATGTTTTCGAGTGGAGCATGTGAAACTTCCATAAATGCCCTTTGAAACTCCTTATCCTTCGGCATTGATCGCCATTCTTCTAGTTTAAAAAGCTACAGCTGCATGAGGGCCCTTTACCAATGAGAAGATTGCCATCGGTAGCACACATTATTATTTCAGGGTACGTCTTTGAAAGTGGTATAGTGCGACCATCGTGGCCCCACCTCTTCCTTGCCCCTGTCCGTAAACTATTGTTTTAATGTAATATACACCAATTTAACACTTTGAGCTCAACATTCAAATCTGCCACTGCAAATATGCCACTATACTCAACTCATTACATTTTCTTTTCTTGTTTTTCCATTTACAGGCCCATTGTTCCGGCTGCGTCGGTGCCAGCAAGTACGTTGACCACAAAAACAAAAAAAGATTGTCGCACAATTAAACGCAGACGTAGGAACGCATTGTTGAACTGAGCAGCACTGCTGCCACAAGCGCCGCGTTGCAAGTGCATCATAAACTGCGAGGCATTTGAGAACGATCAACTTAATTGCAACTTTCAAATACGATTGTGTCGTTAAAGTGTTTGCAACAAAAAGTTTGTACTGATTTAAGCGCCAACAAAAAGTGAAGAACTTTTTATCAAGGATGTTGCAGAATCCTTCAAAATATCATCCAAATCCATTTTCCCACTTGTTAGCCTTGCACAGCACTCAAGCTGTGGTGAATAATAATAACGGTAGTTTAGTCAATCACCATCAGACGCATTTATCAGCATTGCCGCCCGTTTTCGCAGCTCAAAATCATTTACAACAATTACAGCAACACCAGCAGCAACAACAACAACATCAGCAGTATCACAATCCACACGCTGGAATTTTTGCTACCAATCAACAGCACAATAATAACAACAACAACACTTTTCTGTTACAAAATCAACCACCACGTCATCAACACCAACAACAGCAACAACAGCAACAACACACCAATCATCACCACCCACATTTGAATGCAGCAACTACAACAACAACACAAACACGTGCACAAGAGCTTTTGGATACGACGAATACCTCCCTCGATATGGGCAAGTCCTTCACGATTGCCGCCATTTTGGGTTTACAAAAGAGCGCCATGGAGAATAGTCGTAAAGATTACAACAATGCAATTAATTTATCGTTGAATAGCAGCAATAGCAACGAAGATGGCAGCAAAGAGTCATATGTTGGACGAAGCACACGTAGTAATCAACAAAATTTTAGTGACGATGAATCCGAGAATAACGAGCAACAATCACAACATTTGCAAATGCCGAATAGTGGTAGTGGAGGGAATGGCGGCGGCAGTGGCCTTAAGGCATTGAAATGTGTCAGAAATAATAGTAATTTGTATCATCAAGGTGCTAATCATTTTGTCGACTGTAACGGCAATGCTAGCGCTGCATTAATACACCGTTATTTACCAATTCCTGTCTCGGCTAAACCAACAGCAGCTTCCCCATTTGTGGCAGCAGCTGCCGCCGTTACACAACATCATCAGCTACAGCAGCAGCAGCAACAACAACAACAACATCAACAGAATTTATTATTGTCACATGTGCGTTCGGTTGCGTCTGCCGCTGCTGCCGCCTCATCAGGTACATCGTCTGCTTTGCAAAGCTTACAACAACTGCACCAACATCACGCGGCTCAACAAAGTTCCATAAATCTGCAACGTGAGAAGCATAAATCTGGTGAGTGAAAACAGTTTTTGATGTGTGAAATATGGTTGCCAGAATATTACGTACTACCGAGGCTCTTCCCTTTTTTCCTCTTTCCATCACTCTATCCTTCTACCTCTCTCTTACATATCCGTCTTCCCCTCCACTCCTTATCCTTTACATATATCCCTTTTTTATCTCACTCGATCATCTCACCTTCCCACTCTCTGTTTCGAACTATAAATACAATTTTTTAGAACAGGTCCCAAGTGTGTACCAAATTTCAATCAATTCGTACCATGAATCAGTTTTTTTTTTAATAGGTCAGTCTCTGGCCCATTTCCCGAAAGAAAGTATCCTATTTTTAACCTGTGTAGAAAATTTCCTGGAAATGGTGCAATAAATACGATTTTTATTTTGAAATAGGTCGGTTCGTGGTCCTCTTCACTTAAGTAACATTTTTTATCCTGTTCCAAACGAGACAAATCCAAATCTTATTTAGTTGCTTAATTAGCGCCGTTGAAACGGTTTTAACCATCCAAAAATTTGTGTCAGTCTTTCCAGCGGAGTGGGGCCTCCCTGTTGTTATTGTTGTTAGCGATAAAGATACCCGCCGAAGGTTTTAGGGAGTGAAATCGATGTTGCTGGCCCTTTTCCAGGCATGGATCCGTTACTTTCCGGTAACAAGCATCGTTAAAGTATAGGCCCGACCATCTTGGGAACGATTCAATATGAACAGAGCCTCGGCTGCGAAAGAAACATGATTCGCCACGGATAGATGAGGTTTACAATTGGATTGGAGAAGCTATAAATTGCGCTGACAACCTTTTGAATCATTTGGATATTTTAGTAGCCTCTTACGACAGGCAAACCTACCGCGGGTATATTCAAATCTCGACCCGAAAAACACCCGAAAATTTGCGGGCATTATTCCTGGTGCAAGCAGCTCAAGTTTCTCGCGCTCACGTCTTTCTGCCACCCTTTTTTCTCCCCCTTTTTCCTTTTCAACTCGCGGTAGCGTTCACTCACTTTTCTTGCTGCGTTTGCGTTTAACGCAGCCCTGTAGGTAGCGTCTTTCTTTCGGTTGCAACGCGGCATTCTTCACAGTACCTTTTTCCGAGGTCACCAGTAACTGTACCATGAAGTGCTGTACACATATGAAGTGTTTAGAGATACGCTCTCACTAGTCCTGCATTCCGCAAGATGTCTTGCGGCCTCAGAGAGCAGGTGTGAGAATTGCGAAATCACAAAAATAAAAAATTGTTTAAGTCGTTCTTAGGTCATAAGCAATGTGAAACTTGGCTGTAGGTCCCTGAGTGACTAGGTTCCTGGACTTAAAGTATAACAACTTGAACATCTTCATATATTTTGTCCTCCTGTTGTGATATTTAAAAACAGAAGTTCCTAAAGTTTTAGAAAACTCGCAGCTTCAACGGGGTTGGACTCAAGTAAAAGTTTTGTCACAAGAGTTTCTTACACCCATTAATCGCAAAAATGATATCATGCCCTGTAAGGAAGCAAACACACATTTGATTGGTCTGGGTTGGTTTAGTTTAAATGGGTAAGGGCTTATCCTATTATAGTCTCCATAGTGGTTCGAGTCACATTAAGTAAGTCTGCGCCCTTCACTTCTTCATTGTGGTGACTTCTGGCCTGTTTTCTGTTCTACTAGAAGCGAGTTTTGGTTCCAATGAAAACGCTAAAGAGCCTCTTCCTGTTATATTAAATGATTTTTCTATTATTTGAGCACCGAGTTTGGGTTCTGTATTTCAAAATCTTTCTTTACATCATTACAGATAATAATACCAAAAAATCGTCATTAAAAAATAAACGTGTTCGCACAATCTTCACACCCGAGCAGCTAGAACGTTTGGAAGCCGAATTCGAACGACAACAATATATGGTTGGTCCAGAGAGGCTTTACCTCGCACACACACTGCAATTGACCGAGGCACAAGTGAAGGTGTGGTTTCAAAATAGACGCATAAAATGGCGAAAGCATCATTTGGAAATTACACAACAACGCCTCGCACTCTTACGACAAACTCAAATGCCCGCTACAACAGATCCTGTCCCAAGTGGTGCTGTTGCAATGGCAGCCGGAACATTAGCGAACCCCACAGTCATGCCAAGCAATGCAAAATCAAATAATGATGCACGCACATCATCACCGATTAGTTGTGGTGCCGACGATGCGGATGAGCTGAGTAAACATGGTGAAGAATATCATTCATTGAGTCGTGGCAGTCATACGAGCTCTGAATCTGATTTATCGATCTGCAATGATTCCAATGATGCAGGAAGTGCGGTGGATGGTATTCAAGATACATAAAATTTGTGATGATTGTGATATTTCTGTTTGGTGTTTGTACATACTTATATACATGTAATCTAATCTAATAAATAGCCCTAGTTTAGAATATCAAATAATAAGGATTACAAATAAGCAAAAATTTAGAAAATGTTGTATTGTGTTTTTGTTTCTAAAACATTTTTGAATGCATTTAAAATAAATATCTTACTGGTATATAAGTAAATTATTTTCATATTATGTATAATTAACGGTATATATTATGTAGTTGTGTTGTTTTTATTCATTCATTAATAAGCCATTAAACTATTTAAGTCGTCTTGTTGTAAACATGGTCCCTTTTAGGCGTAAACACTAAGGGAGACCCAGTCACCTTAAATCTATCCTTTCCAACTTCGAGGGGACTTCGCCATTCCTCGTCCAGGGTGTTAGTATGAATACATTCTTGTGCCGAGCGTCTCTTTCCATTTGGAATTTTGTTCTATTCTCAGTATCAAACCAAATGTCACTCAATTTGGACTGCCTTCACTGAATGTCATATAAATCTCGCTTTCTACGAGGGTCCAGTACCTCAGTATCGAAATTCACGGCAAGCTTTAATGGAAGTGAAACCGGAATAAAAAGATGATAAAAAAATTTTAAGGACTACCTTTATATAAATGGACAAAAAAATAGAAGGCAATTTTTCCTTTAATACAGACATAATGTTGTTGAATTTTGACTAAAAAACTTTAACAATAGCTCTTGTAAGAGAATTTTGGGATTTAAAACTATAAAGGTGGAGCGCAATCTTTCAAAATAAGGCAAACCATGTACTTGGGATTAACTAGTTGATAATTTAAAATTTAAGCACGCACTCTACCTTTATAATTTTAAATCCCAAAATTCTTTTATAAGGCTATTGTTAAAGTTTTTTAGTCAAAATTCAACAAGATTATGTCTGTATTAAAGGAAAAATTGCCTTCTATTTTTTGGTCCATTTATATAAAGGTAGTCCTTAAAATTTTTTTATCATCTTTTTATTTTCACTTTTTTAGTGCTGCCTACAAAAGACATTTGGAATTTTGGGTCCTCACTCACGGCCCAAGCTTCAAGTCTCTAGCTCATCGGGAAGTTACTTAAAAATCGATTGCAAGATTCCCCTAGCTTTTTAAGGATTTGCAGTTATCTTGACTAGCCCGCCACCTAGCGGAAATTTGTTTTCATAAGTTGTATTGTCACTAGGTCTCTAACTAAGTTCCAAGTTTCAAGTCTCTAGGTAACCGGGAAGTTAGTTAAATATGGATTGAAAAATTCCCAAATTAAAATTTGTTTTATTACCATCTCGATCCGCGTGCGCCACCTAGCGAATTTTTTTTGCTCAAGTGTTGTATTGTCACCGGGTTATGACCCCCGGCCCAAGCTCCAAGTCTCTAACTCACCGACAAGTTACTCAAAAATTGATTGCAAGATTCCCCTCGTTTTTCAGGGATTTGTAGTTATCTCAATTAGCACGCCACCTAGCGGAATTTTGTTTCCTACGGATTGTATTGTCACAAAGCCTCGAACTGTGTGTCAAGTTTCAAGTCTCTAGGTCACCGGGAAGTTAGTTAAAAATGGATTGAAAGATTCCCAAATCAAAATTAATTTTCTTAATATATCGATCCATGCACCGCCTAGCGAAATTTTTTTGATCAAATATTGAATTATCACCGGGTTCTGTCTCCCGGCCCAAGTTCCAAGTCTCTAGCTCACCGGCAAGTTACTCAAAAATCGATCGCAAGATTCCCCTCGTTTTTCAGGGATTTGTAGTTATCTCAATTAGCACGCCACCTAGCGGAATTTTGTTTTCTATAGATTGTATTGTCACTAAGCCTCGAACTGTGTGCGAAGTTTCAAGTCTCTAGGTCACCGGGAAGTTAGTTAAAAATGGACTGAAGGATTCCCAAATCAAACTTAATTTTCTTAATATCTCGATCCATGCGCCGCCTAGCGAATTTTTTTTTCATCAAATATTGCATTATCACCAGGTTCTGACTCACGGCCCAAGTTTCAGGTCTCTAGCTCACCGGGAAGTTACTTAAAAATCGATCGCAAGATTCCCTGCATTTTTTCAGGGATTTTCGTTTATCTCGATTCGTCTGCCACCCGGCGCCATTTTGTTTTCCACGAATTGTAGTGCCATCGACTCGCAAACTATGTGCTATGTTTCAAGTCTCTGGATCACCGTTAGTTAAAAGTCGATCGCAAAATTTCCACTTTAAAATTAATTTTCTGTATACTCGATTCGTGCGCCACCTAGCGGATTTTTTTTCAATTGCATTGCAATGTCTCCCATATCTGAACTATGCTCTAAGTATCAAGTGTCTAGCTCAACGGCAAGTTATCGAAAAAGACTTTTCTGTGGGTCAAGAATTCGTATGGAAATGAGGGAACAAACATGAAAGCGACTTAACGTAAAGGTAAAAGGTATAAAGGTATAAAAAACAGTATAAATTGTATATAGTCACATACCGACACATCCTCTACCAATAATTATCATTAGTCACATACTGACACACCCTCTACTAATAACTGTCATACTCTTCTTACTTATACCATTTCCTCTTACACCTTTCCTTCGCTTTCCATATCCGCTCACTTATTAGCTATATTTCCGTAAACAACTTCCAATAAATAAATCTCTTTCTCTTTATTCGCAATTAACAACAACATTACATATTACAGTTACTATTATTAGTTTTAAGCTCATTTTTGTGAACTTAGTTATAAGCATTGCAGAAATTTGGAGATCATTAATAAAGTTTCATTCGAAAAGAACGGACTTCTTATTGGCGCAGTCGCACGCGAACTAAATACGCAAAATCCCACTACGTAAAAAAAGTTAAAATTTTTACTAAAAGCAGTTAACACGTCTCAAAATACGGAGTGTTTTTGAAATAAAGAAAAAGAAGCAGAAACTTGTTTCATAAAAAGTTAAAATTGCGAAAAAAAAACGAAAAAAAAAAGAAAAAAATCGTTTATTAATACGTACATACGTACCTAAAATCAAACGAATAAAAACTGTAATAAGAAAGTTTGGAAAAGTTCCAAAGACATGTGAATTCGTTAATATAAATATTTAAGATATTGGCTTATACCTAGACATTTTTTGAAAAGTGTTTTTTTTCTTTTTAAAATTAGACTGCCTATATATGTACATATGCATAAAACTGTACATGTGTAGAGAAAAAAACTGTAAACAGAAAAATTGAAGCAGAAACGATTGAGAAGATAATAAATCAGTTAAGGGTCATTTCAAAGACATTTGAAACCAAAACGCATACGAATGAGAAACAAAATTACCAAGAGAAACAGCTTCCGTTTCTACACAATCAAATTTACATATAAGCACAGTAAAAACTGATAGACACAACAACAACTTCCGTTCCAACAGAAGCAATTCAGCAAGAAAGTGTAATGAGTACTTAGAGCAGCAACTTCCGTTAAGCATAAGCGATCCAGTGAGAGAGTGAAGCGAGCTTTAAGAGCAACATCAAGAACTTCCGTTCCAACGCAAGTAAACAAACGTTAAAGTAAAGTGAGTATTGAGAGCAGCAGCGACAACTTTGTTTCCAACTCAATGCACCAAAAAGCTCAGTCACTAGTACGAGCGACAACATACGTATATACAACAACAGAATCTACATAAATCAATGTATATATACATATAAAAAAAAAAAAAACAAAAAAAAAACACTTTTAAGTATTAACATTCAGTTTAGCGAAACAAGACAAAATTAAAAATGGATAATTTTGATGTTAGTGCTAAATTTAAGCTTATTTCAACTAATCTTAATAGTGTTCCACCGTATGATGGGAATGAAAACGCCTTGCTAGGGTTTGTAGAGCGAATAGATTTGATGATACCAACTTTAGAATCTTTTCCGGATGATTTACAAGTTTTACTTATAGGAAATATAAAAGATAAAATCGTTGGTAACGCTAGACGGTCATTGTTAATTAATGGCAATCCTCATACTTGGGAGCTAGTCAGGAAAGTTCTAGTAGATAATCACGGAGAGAAAAACTCTGTTGATGAAATTATTGATAAAATTAGGTCTTGCCGATGCGAATCAACAATAGAACATTTTTATAATCAACTTAATACATTATTATGTCGTTTAAATAATGCCTTGCAACTCAGTAATACTAAGATTGCTGGTATTAATTATGAAAGTAATGGGCGAATTGCTTTGAACTCTTTCAAGCACGGCTTACCAGAGCCAGTCAAAAGTATTATAGTTAGTCGAAATCCCAAAGATTTGAAAAGTGCTTACGATATTATAAAATCTAATGGGTACTTAAAATATAATGATCGGCATAGTTTTTTTAATAATAATAATAGTAGATACAAACAACAAAATAGAACAAACAGATTTTCGAGCGAGTTGTACAATACAAATAACAGTAACGTACAAAATAATATGAGTAACAAAAACGACTTACAATTCAACAACAATGTTAGCAGAGGTCATTATTACAATAATCATAATGATGCCCGTTTTCAACAACAATTAGGACAGCATAGTAGGAATGGCTTGCATCCAAATGCTTCAGTACAGTCGAGGTTATATTCTAATAGCAGTGGTCAAACAAATCGATCACAAAATCCATATCGTGAAAGTTCTTTTATTCCGAATACTATTAAAACGCAATTTAATGGAGATCCTGGGCAGGCAACAGTCGAACCAATGGAATTGGGTGTTAATGAAAATAATCAGGATTTTCAACTAGCCCCACAAGAAAATTACCTTATATAGTTGTACAAACACGTATAAAACCACTTAGATTTATAATAGATACGGGAGCAGAATTTAGCGTAATTAATCCCAAAATATGCAACCCCAAATATGAAATAAAACCCACAGTATTTTCATTGCGTGTTTTAGGAAGAAAAATATTCACAACAAATGAATTTAGAATACCGCTTTTTAAAGAGTTTAATAAAAATCCCTACTTTGTACATTTTGTAGAATACCCTTTTCACTTTTATTTTGACGGTATTATAGGGAATAACATTTTACTTAATCTAAATGTGATAATCGATTATAAAGGTAGGAAAATAATAACAGAAAATGCAACAATACCTATATATTTTAATGAAGATGAAGAAATTTCACTAGAAGATTACACAAAAAATGAAGACTTGCAGATATTTAGTTACGAGGAGGAACTAGAAATAAATCCAGTTGAAAGGTTTCCCAAACATTTAAATTGTAAGGATAGAGAAATTTTGACGACAGTTTTGAATAACTACCAGGATATTTTCTATAAAGAAGGAGAAAACCTACCTTTTACCACCGAAATTCAGCACAGAATACTCACTAAAACTGATACCCCTATATATACCAGACTCTATAGATATCCCGTAGTACATCGCGCGGAGGTAGACCGGCAGATTAAGGAAATGCTAGCCCAAAAAATTATCGTTCCCAGTAATAGTCCATATAATTCCCCTTTGTGGGTTGTACCCAAAAAGGCAGACGCAAGCGGAAAACCTCAATGGCGCGTAGTTATTGATTACCGGAAATTGAACGATCAGACAATTGATGATAAGTTCCCAATTCCAAATATGCAGGACTTATTTGACAAATTGGGAAAATGTAGCTATTTTAGCACTATCGATTTGGCGAAGGGATTTCACCAGATTGAGGTACACCCTAATGATAGAGCCAAGACAGCATTCTCAACAGCAGACGGTCATTATGAGTTCACGAGAATGCCTTTTGGGCTGAAAACGGCACCAGCAACTTTTCAGCGATTAATCAATTATGTTTTAAGGGACCATATAAACAAAATTTGTATTGTCTACTTAGATGACATACTAATTTTTTCTACAAGCTTTGATGAGCATATTCTTTCTATTAAAAAAATTTTCGATACATTGCGTTCAGCCAATTTAAAAATTCAATTCAGTAAATGCCAATTCGCTGATTTAACCACAAAATTCTTAGGGCATATTATTTCAAAAGAAGGTATAAAACCAGATCCGTCAAAAGTAAAATGCATAGAAAATATGATACCCCCAAGGAATGTTAAAGAAATAAAACAATTCCTTGGAATGACAGGATATTACCGCAAATTTATACGGGACTACGCAAAAGTAGCTTACCCTATGGTTCGCCTGTTGAAGAAAAATGCGATTTTAGACTTCCAAAATATTGACTTTTTGAACGCTTTTAATACTTTAAAGAAACTGATAACCAGCGAACCAGTTTTACAGCCCCCTGATTTCAATAAAAAATTCATACTCACGACAGATGCATCCCAATTCGCTATTGGTTGTGTGCTAAGTCAAAATAGTCACCCTATATGTTACGCTTCGCGAACTTTGTCGGATCACGAAATTCGATATTCTACTATAGAGAAAGAAGCTTTAGCTATGGTTTGGTCCGTGAAACATTTACGTACTTATTTATATGGGCGAAAGTTTGTTATACAAACGGATCACAAACCATTGACGTGGTTGCATAACATCAAGGAGCCAAACATGAAACTTCAGAGATGGAAAATTCTTTTAAATGAATATGATTTTGAAGTAACATATATTCGAGGAAAAGATAATGCAGTTGCGGATACCTTAAGTAGATTTTTTGACCAACTTGATGATAATTTAGAATGTAGATATATACAACAACATAGGAGATGGTGAAAATAAAATCGAAAGTCAGGAAGCGGTAGATGATGACTTAATGTCAGTGGATGCAACGGCGCATAGCGCATTAGAAGATAACTTAAAATACATATTTACAACAGAGAGATGCATTAATTGCTATAAAAACCAAATTTATTTGAGCTATGGCCAAGAGGAAAAATTTTACATTAAAATAGTAAACAAGAAGTGTCAAACTCATATTATAGTCACTGAAAATTCCGATTTAAAAAGTATCATGCAGAAGTGTCTAATAAATAAAGGTGTTATGTGTATTTACTGTGAAAGTACTGAGCTTTTTGTAAAATTTCAGTATTTGTATGTAAATTTCTTTGAAAATAACAACCTTAAGCTTTACAAATCAGTTGTAAAACTTAACGAAATTACAGACAAAAATGAAATTTTAACAATTATAGAAAACGAGCACCAACGTAACAATCATAGAGGAATACAGGAAGTTTTCCTTGAATTGAAGAATAAATATTTTTATCCAAAGTTATATAAACTGATAACGTACTTAATAAATAATTGCTCAATTTGTCAAATAGCTAAGTTTGATAGAAAGCCAGCCAAAATTCTTTACCAAGTAACAGAGACGCCCACTCATTTTAACGACATTGTACATATAGACATTTGGTTTCCGTATAGGAATACCATGTACCTCACAACTATCGATAAATTTTCAAAATATGCTACCTTTCATAGAATTAATGACAGAAATTGGATAGCAATTTTAGCCGCTTTGAAGCAACGAATCCAATTTTTAGGTAAAATGAACAAAATTGTGTTTGACAACGAAAGGTGTATTTTACACAGTGCTGTTCGTTTGTTTTTAAAAGAACAGAACATTCAAACACATACGACAACAGCATACCTAAAAACTGGAAATTCTGACGTAGAGCGACTTCACGGAACTTTGAATGAACATTTACGATTAATGGAAGCCGATATTCAAAACAAAGATCTAGATTTAGACGAAAAGCTTTTTAAAATTTTCATATCTTATAATAATACTATTCACTCGACAACAAGGAAAAGACCCATAGATTTTATAATAAAAAATTTCAGTAAAGAATATATTGATGAACTGAGTAAGCTATATGAAAAAGAAAAAGCCGAAAGAATTCAAAAGTTAAATAAAACTAGAGATCAGGAACCAAAGGAGCTCGTAGATAACATTGTTTGCAGTAGAAAAATTGCTAAAAATAAGCCTAAGTATAAAAAACTAACTGAATATAATAAAAATGGTAATTATGTTACTGATAACTCAAATAATCGAAAGCCTAGATATTATAAGACACAACTAAAAAGACGTTACAAATTTCAGGAGTAGTATAAGCATTAGCGTCATTATAAGAGATTATTTCAATTCGTATAATTAAGGTTCAGAGATGTGCTTCTTATTTACGAGGACGCAAATGTCTTAGGGGCGGAGGAGTCACATACCGACACATCCTCTACCAATAATTATCATTAGTCACATACTGACACACCCTCTACTAATAACTGTCATACTCTTCTTACTTATACCATTTCCTCTTACACCTTTCCTTCGCTTTCCATATCCGCTCACTTATTAGCTATATTTCCGTAAACAACTTCCAATAAATAAATCTCTTTCTCTTTATTCGCAATTAACAACAACATTACATATTACAGTTACTATTATTAGTTTTAAGCTCATTTTTGTGAACTTAGTTATAAGCATTGCAGAAATTTGGAGATCATTAATAAAGTTTCATTCGAAAAGAACGGACTTCTTATTATATTAAACTTGTTTGAGTGGTAGAGTAGCGTAGAAACGACATTGTTTCCAATAAGACCGATTTCGACCCTGGAAAAATCCTCTGGTGTTCCAGATGAAGACAAGACGAATCATAATATCTCGTGGCTAGACAGTCAATCATGAAGTTGCTCGATGATTCAACCACATCACCACACAGACGAACCTCGCTACCATGAGAGAGTAGTATCTGTCTGTCTTTTGTTGTAGCTTTTCGGCGAAAGAAATCCGCTTAAAAGACGCACGGGATACCGCTATGGTCTGGGACTTAGATAATCCCAAGAATAAAATAGTTCATTGCAATCGCAAGTGTGATAAGGCACTCTCAGAGTAGTCCCATTCGCCACAGAGTTGAGATCAGATGTAAAATTCTCCAAGTAGTAGCACTGAATAGCATCCCATCCTAAAAACGATTCAGAGGATTGTGTAGCGTAACCCTTTCAAGGCATTGCCAGCGCAAATTATAGCATCTCCGGGCACATTTAGCAGGCGGGGGTTGAATGACTTAGAAGGTTCAACGTGGTCATATCAAATCACCAGTATTTAAATGGTGTTATTTTCCGGTACGTACTGGATTTGTATCATTCAAATTATCATCAACTTTCGGGAAAGCTCTTTATCGCCACAAGAACGAGAAGAAAAAGATCCCATCCATTATATTGATGAAAAACTCTTCCACCACCTTTTATTTTAAGTTTGACTCATATGTGAATCATTTAACTATCCTACAGATCCATATGAATTCCTGTCCCAAGTCCGTTTGCATAACTGGAAAGAAAGTTGTTAGGAATGCTAGAGTGACCTAAGTCAGAAAGCCCGCGATGATCATATAATGAAGCCTGATGAACGACCGCTGACAATTACCTCCACTGTCCGTAGCACTGACACTAAAATTTTTTTAATGTTCGCCGTGCCCATTTCCTTCCAACAGACCAGCACTCCATAGAGCAAAATCGGTTTGTTTGCCATCTCATAGAGCCATTGAACAATACTTGGCGAGAGTCCCCAGTTCATACCTATGGCGCCAGCAGCTGTACAAGGCAACCGCGACTTTCCTCGGCCTATCCCCCTCTATTTAAATCAAGACAGCACTGCATGCGGGGATCTTATATGTCCATTTGGCAAGAACTTACATCTAAAGCATCGCGCACGGTACACAGAAATTTGCCAGTGACCTAGTTATCTGGTCGTGGTTGTTGTTGTAGCGATCAAGACACTTCCCTATAATTTTTAGGAGTTCTATTGATGTTGATGGTCCTTTCGCGGTTATAGATCCGGCACGATGTAGTAACAAGCCATAAAGGCCGACCATATTGGGAACGATTTAATATGCGCTTATAAACCCCTTTTGTCCCAAGGTCAGGCCGTCTGCGAAGGAAACCACTTGTCAGCAAATTGATTTTATTTCACTGAGTAGGCAACTGAAAAGTAAAGCCCTATCTCGACGAACAAAGATCACACTCTATACTCTATAGTATATAGATAGTTAAATTCAGTTTTTAAGTCAACTTCTCGAAGGTGATCATGTAAAATTGTATGCCGAAATATCCCGCTACATTTTGAATTATCCCAGAATTATTTTTCGTTTTGAAATAATATTAATTTTTTACAGGAGTATTAGTCGCAGTCAGAAAAATTTTGTGTTGATTTTCATTACAATAATACATTTCTTTAAATGAAAGACGTATCGATTTTTTCGGTAGGATATCAACAAAAATAACTAGGCGCTACCACCGATCACGTTCATAGTGGCTACGGAAGAAGTCGGAATTTTTTCTCGTGAATTTTTTTGCCGAATTTGCTTTTTTTAAATTTTGTGTTCATTTTCGAACCCGTTTCATTATTTCTTGTTAGCAAAACGAATTTCAACGTCTGCAATACCGTCGGCAAAGTAGATAACTGTGTCAAAGGAACTGCACTTTATTACCGACGCTCTTACTAACATTGGCTCTGCCACTGCATTTTCGCTCAGTTTTATTTGGAAGTGCCTGACGCGTGTGTTTGCTTATTGTTTCGTGCGCGTTTAAGTGATCGGTAAATTTAACAAAAGTGTTTAAAAATATATTTAATTGTGTTTTTTTTAGTAATAAAAGTGCGGCTGAAGTGAACGAAAGTAAAAATTATAATTTAAATAGGTATAATATCAAAAAATTGTGAAGTGAAAATCTAAGCAATGGCGGCCATTGCTAAAAATTGAAAGCGGAAGGAAATGTAAGTACATAACATAAGTTCATAACAGAGGCTATAAAGCTTTGAGGATTTTTTCCCGAAATGTACGAATTTCATACTCCGAAAGCTTTCTATTTTGATAATGCCTATTCAGCATTGGAAAATATGTAAATAGATACTGCACGAAAATTCATTTCATTTAAAGCCAAAAAAGTTGAATTTTTTTAATTTCTTAATTTCAACTTCTTTGATAAAGCCTTGTATTACATATACATATGGACATACTTCGAGCTAATTTTGGTGGGTGAAACCGATTTTTTACTGTGAAACTAAATCTTTCAATAGCTTCAAATAATTTTCGCTCGTGTATAAAGCACTAATCAGTGCTACTGGACTTAGCGAAATATACAGGCTTCATACAGCTTACTATATTTATAAATTTCCCTACAAGAATACTGACTATCATCTGATTGTCAGCAATGTCAACCTAACGATCAGCGCCTCATATAAACTTTCTATCACAAACTTAAGAGGACTTGCGCAAATGTGATGTAAACAACTGTGTACGTGTGAGTTTTTGTCTCCTTCTTATACACCAACATGGCCTACTGATTAAGTATATATCCGTACTGCTCACTCTCATTCATTTTCCTGGATCAGTGCTGACACTCTAATTATCAAAAAGTGTCATAAATGATAGTTTACTGTAGATATTAGGTTTGACTGTTATACTATCATAAATGACCATTGATATATTCCGCCAAAAATTAAACAATGCTTTTTGCTTTTTATTTACTTTATTTCATTACGTTTTTAATTTTGTACGTGATAAAAGCATACGTGTTTCTTATTTGTTTAAAATAAATAGTTTTATAAGAATTGGAGTTCAGAATGTTCAATTTAAATTCAGAAAATAACAAAACAACAGAAGAGCGCTTTCCTCATGCGGAAACACATTTAAAAATGAATCACCACTAACCACTATTATTTTTCGCGTATCAATTTTTTGAGTGCGCCCCATACATTCCGACAGCTTTTGGTATTTTTTAGTATTATTTTCGATTTTTTTTCTTTTAGCATAGAGCTTTGAAATGCTATCTTTTTTATTTTTTAAACTTATTTTTTATATGATTTTCGTCGGTTGAAAATGGCGGAATTTAAAAAATAACAAAACAACCGTGATAATCATTTGATTGTCATATGACAGTCACTAGTGACAACATGATTAAATAGGATAAACTGTTCTCGCATACATAAAATTCCGTTGAGAATTATGTATCTGTCTCACATGCATAATGGTATCTGCTGTATGTTCTTTTGTTCTGTACCAGGTGTCCGAAGCTTTCCCAGTTTGAGTCCTTTTTCATGATTATAGGCTGTCGTTGGGAACATGCTGACATGCGTGAGCGAACAAAGGAACATACATAAATTTGAGTATCAATGTTTACGTCATCGCAGGATGAGCATTGTCAATTACAAGTTTGAGTGTATTAGTAAAACTATCAGCGTTTCTTGTAGGGTTGTTGACAAAAATTGCTTGCTGATGAAATTTAGTCTCTCTATATAGGAAGCAGGGATGGTTGCTAACTACAAATTTGGATAACCATTGACGATAAAATAAAAAATTAATTTTTAATCATTATTCAAGAAAACTTGTGTGACGAATAACAAGGTATTTTTTTATTCAAGCATTTCTTGAATAATGAATAACATTTTCTCGTTATTCAAAATATTCTGATTGGTGATAACCGCTCATTCTTATTTTTGTAAATTTTGAGTAAAGGGTTAAGTTAATATTCATTATTTAAAAGCTATGGAATAACAATAAAATTTACGTAACCAGTTCGCGTGTAGTTATAAAGCTTCCTAGGTTAATACCGAGATGATTTTGGGGAGTATTCGAGGGGTTTTTTGGGGGCATTTGGGGGTAATTTCCGGGACAACCTGAGGATCCTCCCGCGGTCTTTTGGGGTCATTTCGGGGGCTCCCTCAGTATCTTTCTGGGGTCGTTTGGGGGTTGTTTCGGGATGGTTTTTAGACTCCGGGATGTTTTCGGGAACTCCCTCGGGATCATTTGGGGGTAATTCCAGGATGTTTTTGGGGACTCCCACGTGGTCATTTAGCGGACATTCCGGTATGGTTTTGAGTACTCCTTGGGTTCCCCCTGGATCATTTGGTGTCGTTCGGGGTGGTCGTTTGGGGCTTATGGGGACTCCATCGGGGTCATTTGGGGGTCTTTCCAGCATAGTTTTTGAAACTGCCTCGGGGTCCTCCAGGGGTCAATTGGGGGTCGTTCCGGGATATTTGTGGGGACTCCGTCGGGTCCTCCCGTGGGCATTCGGAGGTAATTTCGGGATGTTTTGAGGACTTCCTCGGGGTCATTTGGGGTTAATTCCGGGATGGATTTGGGGTCTCCCTCGGGGTCATTTGGAGATCGTTTCGGGATGTTTTTGGGGGCTTCCTCGGGGTCATATGGGGGTAATTTCGGGACGATTTTGGGGATTCCCTCGAATTAATTTGGGGATCGTTGCAGGATGTTTTTGGGGACGCTCTTGGGATCCTCCCGGGGTCATTTGGTGGTCGTTCTGGGATGTATTTGCGGTTTCCTTCGGGGTCATTTGGGGATTGTTCCTGGGTGTTATTTATAAGTCGGGATATATAATTCATGTATTATTTAAAAAAAAATGTATGTATACATAGATACATACAAACATATGTATAAACATTTTACTTCAAATGATGAAAATAAAAAAAAAAAAACGGCGAATTTAATATCAAAGTGGTACAGATCTTAGACAATAAAGTAAGTAAGAACGTCTTAGATTACATTGATAGGTAGATTTTTATTTATTTATAATCTTTTTTTAAGAATGATTTTGCTTATATATGAGATGTAGACATATGTATGGGAAACATGTAAACAAATATTCTTGAATTGAATTGGTTATCAAAATTTTTAAAATTAAAACAAATATATGTACATACCGAATAAAAAGTTTTCATTGATTGAATAATGAGGGAGTAACTATTGTGACTACTCTCTTTTTTATTTATGTGTATAAGTGTGTTATTTTGCATAGCCGGTTTTAGTGGCCAGCGGCTTTTAGCCCACCATCCTACTGATTCCATAGACATTTTCCTCAGTTGGAAAAAACATTTTTTTATGTAGTTCTTTTTCTTATCATTTCATGTAAGTGTTTTTTTCTGAGTGTAGGTTGATTGAATTTACTATTCACGTTCATGCCAGTTTAGCGGCAATTTTTAGAACTATTACATTTTGCAAGAACGCGTGTTTCAAAATTATGGTCCTTAAGCCTATTATATCGAGGCAAGTTGTGCACCGTTGCGTATGAAAAAAGCCTCTCTACCGCTGCTGAGGAAGGCAACGGGGTGTTGTATTTAAGGAAAATTTGTTTCACAACCGGATAAAAAACGACTGCTAAAAGATTATTCGTTACAGGTCGTGTAAATATTTTTTTACCTGAAGTTGCGTTCCAGTGTTACTGAAGATATCAACTTCACTAGAGCTAGTGCTGAAGATGTTACCGAAATCAAAAAACTCATCTATCTTGTTTGTTGGATTTGTCGTTGCTAAAACTACGGCTTCCGCATCCGTTGCTGCAGTAAATTTTTTCTGTGTTTTGGTCGAGAATTTGAATTACGGATGGATTGCAGCTGCTAAAACTGCCCATTTTCCGCAATCCTCAACTTCAAAAATTTCCTTAAAAGGTGCTCCACTCTTTCAACCAAATAATCGACAACATCAATGCAAAATGTTGTTTCGACGTTGGTTTTGACAGCTAGCAACTTTCTGCGCAGTGTTATGATACACGGCATCAAATACCCATAGGTGCAGTTTTTCTCACCTTGCAGTTTATTCAAGGTATCAATAAGGGGCCGTGTGCAGTTCAAATAGTCTTCTAAATATTCAAAATCAGTATCTTGCATGGTGTTTATTATTCACACCGACTCACTGAGGGGTTATTTTTTTATTTTTGAATAACTGAATAAAAATTGAAATTTTATTGTTATTCCATATTTTTTAAATAATGAATATTAACTTAACCCTTTACTCAAAATATACAAAAATAAGAACGAGCGGTTATCATCAATCAGAATATTTTGAATAACGAGAAAATGTTATTCATTATTCAAGAAATGCTTTAATAAAAAATAACTTTTTATTCATCAATCGGAAAATTTAAAGTGATGAATAATTTTTTATTTTTTATTTTGATTTGTTTTATTTCAAAATGACTCAACCCTGATAGGAACTATTGCGGCACTCCAGGGAAGATAGTACATTGTGGTCAGTTTCGTAATTGCTCAATTTTTTTTCAGTCCCAATATATTAATAAAATAATTAAAAAAAATGTTTTTAAGTTAAACGGTTTTACTGAAAACATTACTTACATGAAGTAATAATAATTCTAAAGCTAGAAAATAATTAGGTAGGTCCTAGGTACTAGACGTCATACTCCTCATCAATCTAGGGCGTTGACCAGACAATTAAATAAAAGCGTTGGACGCGTCAAATTTCTATTGATAGTCATATATAAGACCAACTGAACCTTAATCAGGTTATGCTACGCCTCACATTTTTAGAAATTTCACGCGCCCAACGCTTTTATTTAATTGTCTGATCAACGCCCTATATTGATGATGAGTATGATGACTAGTACCTAGGACCTACCTAATTATTTTCTAGCTTTTAGTATTATTATTACTTCATGTGAGTATTGTTTTCGATAAAACCGTTTAACTTAAAAAAATTGTTTTTAAATTATTTTATTTTCAAGTTTTTAGTCTTTATTTAATTGCCTATTATTTCTCATTCTATTTAGTTCATTGAGTGACTCATTATTACAAGGACTCTTTCCTGACAATTTGTTACAATTTAAGTCCTCAACACATAATCCTTCCAAAGACTTTACTCGACCCGGCACACGTATGCTTGTCTCTCCTCGAACTCCAAAATAGTTTGATGTCACTTCTACCGGACTGTATGTAATATTTGTTCCAAATATGAGCCAAATCGGACATCATAGGTTGCTTTCTGTTCATGTATGTATTATGTGTTCCAAATATGGACCAAATCGGACCACAAATACAAAAATTTTGAATATCTCGATCTTTGCGCCACCCAGCGGCGATTTTTTTCACAGGCCGCTTTCTATTCATGTATGTATTGTAACGAATTACTGCAATTCCTCTTATTTCAAATTCTCTGCTAAGTTCGAATCACTAACCTGTTGAATAAATAACTCCACTTTTCAATAATGAAAAATGGCCTTTATTAAATCAAACTGATTGTCGCGCCTCTACTGTTGCTGCTTTTATACTGTGCGATTTCCTCGTTGCATCTTCTAGGCGCTTCCAGAATTTACTTAGTTACTGGTATATAATTATAACTACAGATGCACGTCTGTAGCTCTCATATGCGCGTGTCTTTGTGAGCGACACTTCCACAATTACAATTGCATACTTTTGGGAGCATCTCAGATAAGATATCTGCATGTGTTTGTGCGTTGCTTCTCCGCTGCGTGTGTACATATGTGTAGACATAATGATTGATTCGTTTATGTAGATACATAATGATTGATTTATGGATGTGCATACAAGTCACTCTTAGCATCGGCTTAGAGATGATAGTATCCCTTAGTGTTGCTAATATTCGTCACAGTATTATGTGTTCCAAATATGAGCCAAATCGGATCACAAATACGATTTTTTGAATATCTCGATCCTTGCGCCACCTAGCGGCGATTTTTTTTAAATATGTCGCTTTCTATTCATGTATGTATTACGAGTTCCAAATATGAGCCAAATCGGACCACAAATACGATTTTTGTGAATATCTCGATCCTTGTGCCACCTAGCGGCTTGTAGCTTATCGGGAAGTTACTTAAATTTCAATTACAAAATTCGTGCCAACCAGCCAACCAGCCAGCCTGTCAAAATAAAACCACTTAAAAATATATATAGCCTCAATATACTGAGGAAGAAGAATTTAAAATTACTATAAATTGAAATAAAAAAGACAAAATATTGCTTTTTATAAAAAAAAAAAAAACTAAAAACAAGTACCAACTTTGTTATTCATGAAAATTAAATATTTAAAAAATATTCAGAAGTTCTTTCTTGGGTACTAACTAAGAAAACCTGTACTGGTAATATGTAAATTTCCTGTTATATAACCAAATAGGTGTAAAATTGCATGAATAAACTGAGTCGGTCCGTGTGGAGCTCACGTAAGTATACTTAAGAGGTCCATAGGATTACGAGAAGTTTACTCAACGACCAAAATGAAAAACCATATGAAAAACCAGGAGCTATGTTATAAAATAACTGCGTCGGCTTGGCAGATACTATAACCCTTCCAGGACCTATGCTCCTTTTTTTTCTGACAGCTTTGTCAGTCCTTAAAGCTGGCTTCTTAAGCTCGCAAGCGCGGGACTTACTTCCCACATCTGCTATTACTGACAAGGCCTAATTTAAAAGCTTGTGACACCAGAAGGCAGTGTCCTGTCAGAATATCATGTGCCTACAGTCGTCTCGTTTTAGTGATAAATGTAACCTTTTTAGTTTACGGTCGTAATACCTGTGCATGATCTTCGATACTTTGCAGCCCCATGTTTGGTTCTACGCCTCTCCTGCATGATCGATCATGTGCAACTCTCGCCTTATTTTGCTGTCGTCTAATCTCATTGGAACCTCAATTCCGCTCTCATCCGCACTTTCATTTTCATTTATGTCCGCGTATCCAATATGGATGTACGTAAGTATATTTCTCTCCCTAACACATTTTTAAATGTTGTACTATATGAGATTATCGCCGGAATTGCTGCTTGACTGTCAATATGAAAGTTGACGCCGCAGAAGTTTAAACTCTTTTCCTCTAGTGCATCTACTGCTTTGGTTTGGGTAGTTGCAGTTGTTGATGGTATGTTCTTCACCACCATCGCCTCATGTTTAACCATGGATTTCCCTCTGAATCTTCTAAAAGGGAAAAGCATTATATACGCAGCCATCAGCGTCTGTGATAGAAAGTTAATAGATTAATCAAAGCCTGGAAGCGTCTTTGGGTTGTCAAAGTTTTGCGATACAAGGACAGAATTCTTTGGCCACTTTACGACATAGATGAGAACCGAAATTTCGACGACACAAACAACATCGCGGAAAAATTGCAGCCGAAAACCAGAAATCTGGCTATATGTGTTTTTTAAATATTAAACTAATTGAGATGAAATAAAAATAAATAAATGCGAGGCGCGATAACCTCCGAAGAGATTTTCCAATTTGCGTCACGTTCCTTTCTATTTTTCTCACAAATTGCCGGTAAGGGTCCTCTACTTCTAACGGCATCTACAAGGCAGATGAGCTTTTCATCGCAAAAATACAGTCGGCCTGTTTACCTAATGCCTGCTGAGGGGCGACCTGGGTTAAAAAAACTTGAAATTTTCTAATTGGAAAAACTGTTGGCAACTCATGTATTTGATATTGACTTTTGAAGATACATGGCAAGCATACATGTGACGCTATGTTAGTTAACACAGATAATATTCAAGAATGTTCTACATTGCATGACAAAAGCAAATTGCAATATTCATTATAGCAATGTTAAGTTTATATGCTATGTAAAACTTAACATTGAAAGATTGATTCAGTTTTGTAACGCCGGTGTGACAAGTTTTCTGAAAGAATTAAATAAGAAAAGATAAAAGAAATTTAAGTGGAATCAATAAATTTTGATAAATAGCTAATGTGTTGTGATTTTTATTGTCTCTGTACGATGGTGTACAAAGTGTTCCTTAAAGTTAGATTATTATAAAGGAGATCTTAGTTGCTGTTGTTGTTTCTGTTGCATAACGGATTTGCTGGCTGTGTTGGTCTGGTTGCTGTGGAGGATTTGTCAATTAGGATTGCGGTGTCCTGGTTTGGTGTTATATAATATAAATTTAATAAAAACTCCAGGAATTCTGTTTGGGAACGTAAGGAAATAAAGGTTCTGTGTGAGATAATCTCCAAATTAATAACAATCTAGTGCGTGCAACCCGGAAATCACCCTTAACAAATGGGGTGCGTGTTACGCTTCAAAGTGGTAAGACATTTCTTATGGTAAGAACTAAGCTTTGTAAACATACAAATTAATAAATGTAAGGCGCGATAACTTCCGAAAAGATTTTAGGCCGGGCACCCCTTCCAATTTGCGTGGAGCTCCTTTTTGTTTTTCCTACAAATTGGAGGGACCGGACCTACTTGTTTTATGGCGGCTCTGAACGGCATCTGCAAGGCAGATGAGTTTTCACTGAGAAGCTTTTCATGGCAGAAATACAATCGAAATTTTTTTAGTTGAAAAAACGTGTTTCTAAAATTTTGAGGTTGGATCTTTGGTGACTTTTAAGTTAATAACATATAAATGTACCCAATAACATTATTTATGTTGTATAGAAAAATCTTTGTGATCCTTTGCAAATTTACCACGTACTATACAAATGAAAGTATGCCTTTATATGCGTAACATATGGCAGTTAAAATCTTTGAATGGCTCTACTGGAAAATTGTGGGTTTTTTGAGTTATGACACCACTGAAGTAAATGAGCGATATGTACTGGAATTTACCCATCATTCGGTTTACCGTTGTGTGCAGTGACATAGGAAAAATATATGACCCCGGCAGAATGTCCAGCTCAATTTTGCCAGGAGCTAAATATACTAGATTTCCCCTCCTATTATTAACGGCCCTCTAAGAAAACCATATCGTAACAGTTTGTTGATGCCTTTTACAGATAGCCCCAGCTAGTGTTGCTTGTCTAGGTGCTGCCTAGTTTTTTTTACATCTTGACAGTTTGTTATAATCTTCTACGGATGGCCCAGTTAGTGTTATCAAGGTGGGCGCTGTAAAAGATTTCCTAGGTAGGCTAGCCAGAAAAGTATAGGCTGATAGTTTATTAGCGCCCTGTTAGCGTAACCATTGAAAATACTCCTTAACTACCTAGCGACGCAGTGATGAAAAAATTACACAGAGCCTTTCAGTGTATAATAAAATTTTGTATAAAGGCAGATATAGTCCGCATATATGTAGTTTTGTTTAGAAAATATGAATGATGCCTCTACTGTACATGGATAACATTTTCTACTCAGCCAGAACCTTCAGTAACTAAATATAACTTACTATTCAGCCAGAACCGGGAAACCTAGGCAGGCCGCATTCAGCACCTAGACTGAGTTTGATATTCGGATATTACATACATATGTACATAGCAGGGATGCACCTTAACGTTAAGCTAAAGGTTTATCAAAAAATTTCCACCGTTTCCGCTGAAACACTTCAAAATATTATCGATAAAGAAATTATCAAGATAAATTGTATCTCGTTTTTAACCGAAACGAAAAGCTTTCGTTAACGTTAAAAACGTTAACAAAAACGTGATCTTTATGTTTGAATTGTGCTGGCAATGTTATAGCCATGGTGAAGCCGTAAGGTGGTAACAGCGAGCGGACATACACACAAACTCCATGTAATTTGTTTGTGCAATTCGTTGGTGGTAATGTCAAAAATACTCTAAGAAATATTCGTACTGTCAAAATTCATGAGAGAAGTTGCAATCAGCTTGGCAAGTGCTTTCACCTTTAATGACTCCGCCATCAATCAGCTTTGCCAGCATAGTTTGAAATTAATAATCAACATAAACGATTTGATTTCGTTTTGATATGGCAGAAAACGAAACAAAATCATTTCGTTAATTTGACGTTCTTAACGTTAATAAACGAAACAAAGTCGGTTCGTTGGTTAAGCATGCCTGGTACATAGAGAGATATTAGCCGTGCTTTTTTTCACACGCGTACACGTTTTCGCGTAAAGAAAACGCTTATCCTCGCTTAGATAATGCTTAGGAGACCCATCTAGCGGCAGTGGTTAAATAACTACAGTGGTTAAATGCTACAACACAGGGTGTACCGAAAAGCGGAGACACAACCCTCTGATGGCAATAGGGTATAACATATAGCTGAATCAGTTGTGATAGATAGTGGACGCGCATAGAATACATGGAATTAGTGTAGAGGGTGAAACATAAACACATATTTCAGTTACATCTGAGTATTGAAATTTAGTAGGAAAAATTTTATGCGCAGCAATTTCAGAGGTGTATATAAAGTTTGTCGCCTAGCAGTCCATATAAAGTTTAAGCGTAAACGTATATAGAAGTAAAAAAAACCAGGCTATTTTAATAGCCGTGTTTTTTAACACGCGTATATCCGTTTACGCTTCAACTTTATATGGACTGCTAAGAGACAAACTATAAATACACCTCTGAAATTGCTGCGCATAAATTTTGTCCTACTATTTTTCAATACGCATTATACTCAGATGTAACTGAAATATGTGTCTTTGTTTCACCCTGTACACTAATTCTATGTATTATATGTGTGTCCACAATTCATCGCAACTGATTCAGCTATATGTTATACCCTATGGCCATCAGAGCGTTGCGTCTCCGCTTTTCGGTACACCCTGTTGCTGTAGCTAGTTGTTTTACCACAGCCGCTAGATGGGTCTCCTAAGCATTATCTAAGCGAAGATAGGCGTTTTTTAACACGCGCAAACGAAACGTATACGCGCGTGTTAAAAAACACGGCTAATATCAAACTTGCCATCCGTCGGCAAAGTCGATAAAATGTTGCGAACGAAGTGCACTACATTACCAACGCTGTTACTAACATTGGCTCTGCCATTGCATTTTCGCTCAGTTTTATTTGGAAGTGCCGGGTGTGCGTTTGCTTATTGTTTCGTGCGCGTTCAAGTGATCGGTAAATATAACAAAAGTGTTTAAAAATATATTTAATTGTGTTTTTTAGTAATAAAAGTTAAAAATTCTAGTTTAAATAGGTATAATATCAAAACATTGTGGAGTGAAAATCTGAGCAATGGCGGCCATTGCTAAAAACTGAAAGCGGAAGGAAATGTATATATATATACTAGACGTTGTCCTGCCCTAAATTTGGCATATCTGTATACATTTAATAAGCTGCCCTCCCCCCTCTTCACTTTTTCCTAATCCTTTTATTCACTCCTCCCTCCGTCTTTTTCGCTTCATCTATCTCCATCTTCCTCTCATTCTTTCTCTTTCTCAATCTCCTTATATATTTTCTCTTCTCTCAATTCCTTCTCATTCTCCTGCATCTCTTATTGCCTGTCCCAGACGGTGGTATGTATTTTATTCCAGTCCCACTCCGAGTCTCAGTCCCAGTCCTAGTCCTAATCCCAGTCCCAGCCCGTCTTTGGATAATATATTACTCTGTACTAAAGCACT
This sequence comes from Eurosta solidaginis, assembly GCF_040869045.1. Lineage (NCBI taxonomy): Eukaryota > Metazoa > Arthropoda > Insecta > Diptera > Tephritidae > Eurosta > Eurosta solidaginis. The sequence goes on along the minus strand of NC_090323.1, from coordinate 199,178,590 downwards.
CATCAACAGCTTTCATTTGTTATCCATATTCTACAAACACATTCTAAGGGTACTCGGGTCCACGTCTCGGCCTATAATCGACCGACGCATCCGACCGACAACACCGGCGGCCAACTAACACACATTTAGCCTTTCTTTTTATACTCAGTTGAGCAGAGCTCACAGAGTATATTAAGTTTGATTGGATAACGGTTGGTTGTACATATATAAAGGAATCGAGATAGATATAGACTTCCATATATCAAAATAATCAGGATCGAAAAAAAATTTGATTGAGCCATGTCCGTCCGTCCGTCCGTCCGTTAACACGATAACTTGAGTAAATTTTGAGGTATCTTGATGAAATTTGGTATGCAGGTTCCTGAGCACTCATCTCAGATCGCTATTTAAAATGAACGATATCGGACTATAACCACGCCCACTTTTTCGATATGGAAATTTCGAAAAACCGAAAAAGTGCGATAATTCATTACAAAAGACCGATAAATCGACGAAACTTGATAGATGAGTTGAACTTATGACGCAAAATAAAAAATTAGTAAAATCTTGGACATTGGGCGTGGCACCGCCCACTTTTAAAAGAAGGTAATTTAAAATTTTGCAAGCTGTAATTTGGCAGTCCTTGAAGATATCATGATGAAATTTGGCAGGAACCTTACTCTTATTACTATATGTACCCTTAATAAAAATTAGCAAAATCGGAGAAGGACCACGCCCACTTTTAAAAAAAAATTTTTTTTAAAGTAAAATTTTAACAAAAAATTTAATATCTTTACTGTATATAAGCAAATTATGTCAAGATTCAACTCCAGTAATTATATGGTGCAACAAAATACAAAAATAAAAGAAAATTTTAAAATGGGCGTGGCTCCGCCCTTTTTCATTTAATTTGTCTAGGATACTTTTAACGCCATAAGTCGAACAAAAATTAACCAATCCTTTTGAAATTTGGTAGGGGCATAGATTTTATGGCGTTAACTGTTTTCTGTGAAAATGGGCGAAATCGGTTGATGTCACGCCCAGTTTTTATACACAGTCGTCCGTCTGTCCTTCCGCATGGCCGTTAACACGATAACTTGAGCAAAAATCGATATATCTTTACTAAACTCAGTTCACGTACTTATCTGAACTCACTTTATCTTGGCATGAAAAATGAACGAAATCCGACTATGACCACGCCCACTTTTTCGATATCGAAAATTACGAAAAATGAAAAAAATGCCATAATTCTATACCAAATACGAAAAAAGGGATGAAATATGGTAAGGTAATTGGATTGCTTTATTGACGCGAAATATAACTTTAGAAAAAACTTTATAAAATGGTTGTGACACCTACCATATTAAGTAAAAGAAAATGAAAAAGTTCTGCAGGGCGAAATAAAAAACCCTTAAAATCTTGGCAGGTATTACATATATAAATAAATTAGCGGTATCCAACAGATGGTGTTCTGGGTCACCCTGGTCCACATTTTGGTCGATATCTGGAAAACGCCTTCACATATACAGCTACCACCACTCCATTTTAAAACTCTCATTAATACCTTTAATTTGATACCCATATCGTACAAACTCATTCTAGAGTCACCCCTGGTCCACCTTTTTGGCGATATTTCGAAAATGCGACACCTATAGAACGAAGGCCCACTCCCTTTTAAAAATACTCATTAACACCTTTCATTTGATATCCATATCGTACAAACAAAGTCTAGAGTCACCTTTGGTCCAGAAAGGCCCACTCCCTCTTAAAATACTCATTAACTCCTTTCGTTTGATATCCATATTGCACAAACGAATTCTAGAGTCACCCCTGGCCCACCTTTATGGCGATATCTCGAAACGGCGTCCACCTATGGAACTAAGGATTACTCCGTTTTAAAATACTCATTAACACCTTTCATTTGATACCCATATCGTATAACGCATTCTAGAGTCACACCTGGTCCATCTTTATGGCGATATCTCGAAAAGGCGTCCACCTATAGAACTAAGGCCCACTCCCTCTTAAAATACTCATTAACTCCTTTCGTTTGATACCCATATTGCACAAACGAATTCTAGAGTCACCCCTGGTCCACCTTTATGGCGATATCTCGAAAAGGGGTCCACCTATAGAACTAAGCCCCACGCCCTTTTAAAATAATCATTAACACCTTTCATTTGATACCCATATCATACAAACAAATTCTAAAGTCACCCCTGGTCCACCTTTATGGTGATATCTCGAAAAGGCGAACACCTATAAAACGAAGGCCCACTCCCTTTTAAAAATACTCATTAACACCTTTCATTTGATACCCATATCGTACAAACAAAGTCTAGAGTCACCCCTGGTCCACCTTTATTGCGATACCTCGAAAATGCGTCCACCTATAGAATTAAGGCCCACTCCCTCTTAAAATACTCATTAACTCCTTTCGTTTGATACCCATATTGCACAAACGAATTCTAGAGTCACCCCTGGTCCACCTTTATGGCGATATCTCGAAAAGGGGTTCACCTATAGAACTAAGCCCCACGCCCTTTTAAAATAATCATTAACACCTGTCATTTGATACCCATATCATACAAACAAATTCTAAAGTCACCCCTGGTCCACCTTTATGGCGATATCTCGAAATGGCGAACACCTATAAAACGAAGGCCCACTCCCTTTTAAAATGCTCATTAACACCTTTCATTTGATACCCATATCGTACAAACGCATTCTAGAGTCACCCCTGGTCCATCTTTACGGCGATATCTCGAAAAGGCGTCCATCTATAGAACTTAAGTCCACGCCCTTTTAAAGTACTCATTAATACCTTTCATTTGATACACATGTCATACAAACACATTCCAGGGTTTCCCTCGGTTCATTTTCCTACATGGTTATTTTCCCTTATGTTGTCACCATAGCTCTCAACTGAGTATGTAATGTTCGGTTACACCCGAACTTAACCTTCCTTACTTGTTATATACATATATAGATTTTTATTTTTCACACTACACTATAATAATAAAACGGAATTCAGATTTTTGTTGCATTTGAAAATCGGCTTAAAAATTGCACATGGAACAACTAAAGGCTCTCCTGAATTAAAAAAAATGTCATAGTACCTCTAAATCACGGCCCCCTCAGAAACCCCTGGCACGGGGATAAACCGCCCCCGCCCCTCCCCCCACACCCACCTTCTGGGCGGGCCTGGTGATGTGCTACACTTGATATTATTCGCTATAATATTTTTTATTGATAAGGACGTTGTTTAATTAAAGCGACGGCAACAACAGGGCGACGGAGCGCGTACCAGTGGCGTAGCCAAGGCGAGGTGTCGGTACAAACGTTCTACCTGATTACCTTTTAGGGGGGTTACCAGTAGCGGCGGTTGCGGGTGGCGGCTTCCTGCGAGGACGCTGCCTCAGTGGCGGCGGCGGGGGAACCTGCGAGGAATGAATAGAATTGTGGTTAGTGCCGGTCCGCTAGCTGGACACCACCGCCTCCATGCCCGCACGATGACAGGGCTGGACGCGGAGTTATACCAGCCGGAACTCCGTAGGTCGATCCGTGGGCTGAGGGGAAGTGCACCTTACGGCACAGCGGTAGCCCCTTTAGCTGCTGGACCGGTCTACGGCCGGAGCCGGGGCCCAGGGGAAAAGGGCCGGAAGGTCATAAGGCGGCGAGGAGAAACTGGGCCCGAAAGCACCACGCTACAAAGCTATAGAACCGGGTCGGCTGGAGCCTTAGCTGAGAGGAAGGGGCGGGGGAGCCCTAAAGCAGCGAGTCCCACTTACTTAGCTGGGACACGGGCGAGAAAACCATAAAGGCGACAAGCCGTTGTCCCCGCAAGCTAGTCAGGAGGAGTGACTGGGTTGCTTAATAAAGCACCCACTTCCTCTGACTAACCTGCGAGGAATGAAGTGACAACAGCAAATGCATTCTCTTTTATACTGCTTCTGCTATGATGCGAGTGAGAAATGAACCGCTAAATGGGTACTTAAGTTTGCCAATTACTGTGAGTTGGCGTACTGTGTGCATATTATTGTTATCGCCAAATGCTATTCGCATGCATTGGTATGTAGCTGCCGCTGTTTGCTACCTGTTAATGTACTATGTATGTATACTCTCAGTCGTAGGTGAACAAGGGTTAGAGGGGGGTCTCAGGCGTAGGAGAAAAAGGGTTACAGTGGGGGTCATACTATTGTAACCGTCTGTCCTTCCGCTCGGCCGTTAACAAGATAACTTGAGCAAAAATCGATATATCTTTACTAAACTCAGTTCACGTACTTATCTGAACTGACTTTGTATTGGTATAAAAAATGGCCGAAATCCGACTGTGACCACGCCCACTTTTTCGATATCGAAAATTACGAAAAATGAAAAAAATGCCATAATTCTATACCAAATACGAAAAAAGGGATGAAACATGGTAAATGGATTGGTTTATTGACACAAAATATAACTTTAGAAAAAACTTTGCAAAATGGGTGTGACACCTACCATATTAAGTAGAAGAAAATGAAAAAGTTTTGCAGAGCGAAATCAAAAGCCCTTGGAATCTTGGCAGGAATACTGTTCGTGGTATTACATATATAAATAAATTAGCGGCATCCGACAGATGATGTTCTGGGTTACCCTGGTTAACATTTTGGTCGATATCTCGAAAACGGTACAACTACCACCACTCCCTTTTAACATACTCATTAGCACCTTTCATTTGATACCCATATCGTACAAGCAAATTCTAGAGTCATCCCTGGTCCACCTTAATGGCGATATCTCGAAAAGGCGTCCACCTATAGAACTAAGGCCCACTCCCTTTTAGAATACTCATTAACACCCTTCATATGATACCCATATCGTACAAACAAATTCTAGAGTCAGCCCTGGCCTACCTTTACGGTCATATCTCGAAAGGCGTCCACCTATAGAACTAAGCCCACGCTCTTTTAAAATACTCATTAACACCCTTCATTTGATACCCATATCGTACAAACAAATTCTTGAGTTAGCCCTGGTCCACCTTTATGGCGATATCCCTAAATGGCGTCCACCCATAGAACTATGGCATACTCCCTCTTAAAATACTCTTTAATACCTTCCATTTGATACACATGTCATACAAACACATTCCAGGGTTACCGTAGGTTCATTTTCTTACATGATGGCTTTCCTTATTTTGTCTCCATAGCTCTCAGCTGAGTATGTAATGTTCGGTTACACCCGAACTTAGCCTTCCTTACTTGTTTTTTTATAAAATTAATAAAGTACAATGAATTTAAATAAAGTGTTCCAAGTCGAACATATTTTTAAATTGTACTCAAGTTGTTAAAAAAGCAAGTTAACCGAAAAAGGTGCCGAATTTTATATCCCGATTGTCTGAAAGAATAAGCGAAATCAGTGATGCAAAATCCTTTGGTAGGCTCCAGTAGTTTAAAGTCTCCTATGAAAAGATTCACAGCTCATGCTTAAGTTGCATATATCTTCAACATGTATGAGAAGAGTTTGATAAATCACTTTATTAGCTGAACTATAAAATAGCGTATGAAATCTTAATTTTGATTACCATACTTCATCATTCAAGACCCAAGTCTCCCGGTTTGACATTTCCTAAAGTTGGCGGCCATTCAGATTTCATCTTTTCGGCTGTGTGGACGTGCAGTGTCATGCTCGGTTCAACTGCAATAATTTTGGACTTTTTCGGTTGAGCTGAAAATCAAAATAGGCCTAAAGGTTGGCTTCTGTGCTCCATGCTGGCGTTTTGACGGAGTTGGGAGGTGCAATGCTTCCCTGACTTGGTTTTTTGCACTCCTAACAGGAATCAGTGAAAATTAAAATCTGGCGTGGTGCCACATAAAGACCAAACGTTTTTTATATACGTAACGTAACTAACTAAATAGTGAAAAAAGACATGGCTACAAGCCACTAATTGGATTCTGAAATACATATTACTGATTTTGTGTCTGGCGTGGTGCCAATAAAAAAACAAAAAAAATTTACATTACGGGAAATAACGGAATTGAATAACGAAGCCACTGTGAATAACGTAGCTTTTGTGAATAACGGAGGAACAAGTGAAATGAAACGACAAATTGACTTTGAATAAAATTAAGATAACCTGGCATTTTAAGGGCTCTTTTAAGCACCTTGCCATTCGACGCTTGCGAATGCAGTGCCAATTAAAACCAAAAAAAAAGTTGGCGGCCCTATCCAAAACTAGTCCCTTCGAGCGAATCACATTGATTATAGCCTATCAACCTAGTTTAAATATCACCTACAGGTTACGGCTCCTTTTACAAATGTGAATACGTAGACGCATATACATATTTACCAGGCGAGGCTTTGTCCTTCACAAGAACACTAAAAGTTGTGAAGCAAAAGCTTTTCCAAGACAGTCGAACTAATGGCCGTGTGTGCTACTACCCTAACGTAGTGGACAGTCGAACTAGTCTGAAAACTGAAGCTAGGCGGTCATCCATAATGAGCTCTTATATCATATCGCCGGAAAACAGCAGTTAACATATTATACTCAACTGAGCAGAGCTCACAGAGTATATTAATTTTGTTCGCATAACGGTAATCCGTAACGGCATAAACTAATCGAGATAGATATAGACTTCTATATATCAAAATGATCTGGGCAAAATAGAAATTCATTTATCCATGTCCGTCCGTCCGTAATTACGGTGAGTCAATTTTGAGGTATCTTAATGAAATTTGGTATGTAAGTTCCTGGGCACCCATCTCAGATCGCTATTTAAAATGCACGAAATCGGACTATAATCCCGCCAAATTTTTCGGTATCGAAAATTTCGAAAAACCGAAAAAGTGCGATAATTCATTACCAAAGACCGATAAAGCGATGAAACTTGGTAGGTGGGTTGACCTTATGATACAGAATAGAAATTTAGTAAAATTGTGGACAATGGTCGTGGCCCCGCCCACTTTTAAAAGAAGGCAATTTAAAAGTTTGGAAAGCTATAATTTGGCAGCTGAGTATGTAATGTTCGGTTACACCCGAAATTAGCCTTCCTTACTTGTTTCAACTTAAAATCGGTCGACTTTCATTCTAAAATATCGTTTTAATTTAACGAAGACTCTTGAAATTAATGTTGTGAACACAAACGTCTGCAAACTTTGGTCTAGATTTTAAAAATTTTATCCAGGGTCCTTGCAAAAATTTAATTATGTAGATGCGCCGAGGATTATACGATTTTAACCCATGAGCTACGAAATGACATCCACTTATACTGCTTATGATTTCCAGGGCGGCATCCTTGGCCGAATAGTCACTCCCCACTCAAGGTGTTTCTCTGGTGTAGCTCGGCAGCATAGGGCGAAAAAACATCCGTTAGAAAGTATTCGGAGCTACACCTAGAGTTTCTAGGAAACTGACGTCGACGAAGGTACATATGATTTCGAAGTCGCAGTCCTATAGTTTCTGTGCTGGCATATGGTGTGAGGGTCAGGAGAAGTGGTAGCGACTGGTGGTTGGGATTGCTAGTGTTCGCACATCGGGATTTGTAGCTCTTAATCATCTGGAATTGTAGCTCGAAAAAACTGGATGGGCCCTGTCATGGGTATTAATAGACCATTAATAGCAACCGTAAGTCGCATTTGTGCGTGACCGCCAAGAAGCCTCAAATGATTTAAAGGAATTGTGTTCGCGACGATTATTAGGACTTAACCCCAGGCGAAACTACGCTTTGCAATAGATATGCAGACAAAAGTGCGACCATTTTATGTATCTCTATTTCTTTTAAGCAGACGCAGCAGTACCAATTCCAAAGACTGGGGTTAAGTTCGAAGCCTCTGTGGAGTAAGTGTACGGGGACAATCCCTCCATAAGGAGCTACTCCTGAAACATTTTGAACGATCTGCGAGATTTTGAGGCAAAAACCCCGCAATGGCCAAAACGTTGATTTCCTTAAATACATACAAAAAAAACCTTTCCTAAATATTATTTTTTTTAATAGAAAAATCAAACTTTTTAAAGTAAGAACACCGGCGTACGACGGTGCGCCGCCCACGCCGCCGCCACCGATAAAGTGATCGGCGTAAACCTGTATATTGTACACATAACACATGATCGTTCTCAAGTTAATATATCAATTCAGTTGTGCAAATACTTACAGTGATGGAAAAAAGAATAGGGACAATTGACTGCAAAACACTAAATCAATAATATCAGCAGGTGTTTTTATTTTTTTGTTATAGGTGTACCACTTATGCAGGTCTATGATTGTGTGGATTTGATTTTGCAACTCTTTTCACAAGGATTTTTAATGTATAATTTTTTTTATACTCAGCTGACCAGAGCTCACAGAGTATATTAATTTTGTTTGCATAACGGTACCCCGTAACGGCATAAACTAATCGAGATATAGACTTCTATATATCAAAATGGGCGAAAAAAAGTAATTTTTTTAGCCATGTCTTAGTTGGTGGGTTGGACAATGGGCGTGGGTCCGCCCACTGTTAAAAGAAGGTAATTTAAAAGTTTTGCAAGCTGTAATTTGGCAGTCGTTGAAGATATCATGATGAAATTTGGCAGCAACGTTACTCCTATTACTATATGTATTTTAATATTTAATATTTAATATTTATTTATTTGAACATATTTGTACAAGTAAGACTATGTCTTTTAGATAGTACATCAATTAGATCTTACAACTACAAATTACATATAAAAAGGAGTTTTCTTGAAGAATAAAAGGTAAAGAAGACAATAACATTTAAAAAAGAAAATCTGTTAATTTTTATATGTACATTATGTGAAAGGAGCATCCTTGGCCCATTAGTTGAATAATCAATGATAGAATTATATAATTTAAAGTAAGTTGATAGAATTATATAATTAAGATAAGTTATGGATTAAGGAAAGATATTACTGCTAGTTTGAAACATCTGGCTTTTCTAATTGCTTTCGTCTTGGAGGGTAGTGAGTTCCAAAGACGGATTGTACTGACAAAGAACATTCTGGAGGATGTCACGTACTTAAAGTTAGGGATCAATAGATTCAGAGTCCGAGTAGACTGATACAAAGTTAGTTTATTAAATAAGTAAGGCGGATATTGAAAATGTAGTAGTTTGTGTAAGAAACATAAATTTCTAATTTTTAGGAAAGTACGAACGTCGCTTCCGAGAATTTGGGCAGCGTACGAAGATATATGGTCAAATTTCCCCTTAGAAAATACGAACCGAGCAGTATTGTTTATGGCTAGCTGCAATTTATTAAGCGACAGCGAATCAAGGCTACCATAAATAAGTTCTCCATAAGAAATGTGAGGTATTATAAGAGCTTTGACTAGCTTCATTTTAGCGTCTCGCGGTAATAAATAGGCAGTTCTGTATAAGTTACGAAGGATATTATAGATTTTACCAACCACAAAGTTGATATGGTCAGTGCAGGTCAGATTTGAATTGAGTTTGAATCCTAAATTGGTGCCAGCATCGTGAAAAAATATTTTATCGCCATTAAGCATAATTTCAGGAAGGCTGCTTAAATCATATGTTATGTTCGATATTGTCATCGCCTTAGATTTTGTAGCATTCAGAGACAAGTTATTTAAAAGAGCCCAGTTCCCGATGCGTATTAAATCATCATTCAGCCTAATAAATAAATCTTCCGAAAGCCCGATCGGACGAGATATGTAAATTTGGGTATCGTCAGCATAAAGGTGAATAGACACATTATGGCAGCAAGTGACTATATCGTTAATAAACAGAGTAAACATTATTGGGCCTAGGATAGATCCTTGCGGAACACCAGACATTATGGGCTTCAAATCAGATAACTTATCATCGCACTGAACTTGCTGAAAGCAGCCAGTGAGATAGCTTTGCATTAACTTAATTGCGAAAGGGCTGAAGTTATATGCTGTTTCAAGCTTGCGACGAAGTAATATTTTATAATCAACCATGTCAAAAGCTCTTGAGAAATATAGAAGCACTAGAACTGTGAGTTCATTATGGTCGTAGGCTGGACGTATGTCCTCAATAATTTTTAACATAGATGTAGCACAACTATGCCCTCTTCTAAATTCAGATTGAGCCTCAGATAGTAAACGGTTATTATAAACATAGTCAGTTATCTGCTTTGATAGTAATTTCTCGTATACTTTGGATAGCGCAGGTAGCAAGCTTATTGGTCTAAAGTCTTTGCATGAAACCGGAGTCTTTGATTTAGGAACTGGAATGACATTAGCCCTTTTCCACTGAGTAGGAAACCCACAGGATGTGATTGAAAAATTAAATATATGCGTTATCTAGGAGATTACATAAGGAAGAAGAAGCTTGATAAAACGTACGCTAATGCCATCGATTCCTACTGCATTGGACCTAATAGCCAAGATAGCATCCACCACATCACCCTCTGTTACTACTGTGAAATCAAAAATATTGGTATTCGGTCTATCCTTTACCGCAATCATATCTTCGTTATCCTTATTGACATTAGCATTAGGTGTACTATGATTTGTATGATCACACAAGAAATGTGCATTCAAAACATTTGGGTCTACGTTGCATTGCAGATGATCATTTTTAGATATTCCGAAACAGCGTAGATTTTTCCAGAGAATTTTGGAAGGAAGTTTGGAATCAAATCTAATGCTGAAGTAAGCTACCTTAGCATTTCGGATGCAGAGGTTGGTTTGGTTTCGTAAGAGACGGTAGGCTTCCCAGTGGTAATCATTCTGGCATCGTTTCCACACCCTGTAAGCTCTCTCTCGTTTTTTTTTATTAATTTCAAGATCTCTGATGTAAACCACGGTTTTTTATGGCTCTGGATTTTTACGGTCTTTAGCGGGACGTATTTATTAAACAGGTAATTAACGTGGTTATTAAAATATTGTAATTTTTCGTCTAACTTAGAAAATGACAAACATCCACACAAGTCAAGACGAGAAGCCTCTTCACTAAGGGCTTCTAAGTTTACACCATTGTAATTCCCATACGTTATTTCAAAGCCGGGTTCTTTTACATTGAATTGCAAATCATATGATAAGAACATCATTTCATGGTCAGATATACCTTCCATAGGGAGTTGGTCAAAATGATTTACGTAATTGGCATTGTTAACACAAATTAGGTCAAGCAAGGTAGGCTTACTGTTATTAGCAAAGCGAGTTGCTAATGGATTTTTAATATTTCACACGCTTTAAAGTTATTTATAAGGGACTTACTTCGGGAGTCATTATTAAGAATATCTATATTAAAATCCCCGCATATAATCACATGCTCATAATATATAGAAAATTCCGACAATTTCTGAAATAGGACTGTCAGGTCATTGGACCTATTAGGGTTGTAGACACCAGCAACAAAACATTTTACCCGAGCGTCACCTATCTCAATAAAGATGCTCTCAACTTCACTTTCATGCTCTGACCGATACAATATTTTTAGATGTAAGGAAGCTTTACAGTACAACAGTACAGTTACAACACCTCCACCTCGAACGTTGCGTTTCCTGTCGTTTCTCAATAACACATAATTACCAATTTTGTATGCGTGATCATCAACATTGAATCTAAACCAAGTCTCCGTAATACAAATCAAGTCAATGTTGTGGCCATCAAATAAATACGAAAGGTAGTCCAATTTATGTGCCGTAAGAGTACGAGTATTTAAATGGCACATATTAAATGTTTTATGACTTTTGCAAATTTGACCCAAAATACACCTCACATGCCCACTGTCACCACAATCATTATTCAAATTACCTATAAACATAACAAATAAGCGAGATGTTATCAACAAAGCAGTATGAGATTATAAAGAGTTTTGGAGAGAGGAAGAATACGGTAAGAGGAATAAATAAAGAAAAATTACCAATAACATAAATTGAAAATAATCTATTTACTACAGAGAAAACCATTGTATTAGAATGCAACTTAACTTTCACACGAAGCGCGAAAGGTTTTTAAAAAATCAACCGTCTTGCTTGGTGGTTCAAATCAAATCTAAAAATCTTTATTGATCTTCTCTTATTTATAATTTATTTACTTACCACTACATAAAATTGCTTCGCGCTTAAGTTCTAAGTAATGTAAAGCTTAAATGTTTACTTAAAACCAATTTCATCATTTGATGAAATAGGTTTAGCCTTGAAATGGCTTGCCCTTGAAAAATCAATAAAAATAGCCAAATTAATTTTTGAGTCATTATTTACTTTAGCTTTTTCTGTTTAGATTAAAAATGCAGAGCTTAGGATATTTGAGATATTATTTAATTTAGCTCTTCCTGTTTAGAATCAAAATGTGTGGTTACTAATTGGCAGTGTAGCAAAGACACATCTGACTCATATGCCTAAGTGTTTCAATGAAGCTATATTTGTTTACTTGGTGAGTAAGTACTATGGGTGAATGGTGGCGTTAACTCCCCCTCTTCTAAATCGAAGCGTCCCGTCTTCGAATATATAGTTGTAAGGTGATTTATTTGATTTGACAATTTCATCAATATTTTTTCCTGTTCTATACAATTTTTCAACTTAATTTTAAAATCAATACATATGATTAATTTATAAATGAAATATATAATTATACTAATGAACAAAAGAGTAGTAAATGACCACCAAACGGGATTCCTTTTTATTTCTTGCTTAAGTGGCGTTAGTACATTAAAATTGTTCTATCTTAGATCTATATTTTTTGTTTCAACATACTGTTTCACAAAATATGGTTTAAACTGTCCATCTTTTAGGTATTTTCAAATTTTTCCTGAGGGATTTTCATATCTTACATTATCTATCATAACCAAATCTTGAAAGGTTATCAAACAAACACCCTGTAGAGTATGATTATTAACTTTATGTTCTCCTGCAATTATTATAGCTCCATCTTTTACTATTCTTATGGGTTCATTCGCTTCATTCAGCTTTGTATAGTTTGCTGGTTTATTATTCAACAAATTTGATAAACATGTGAAATTTTTCTCTATCATACAAAAAGCATTATTTAATTCTCTTTTACAAAATTTAACGGAATAAAATTCATTGTAAAATTTTATTATTTCATTTTCAATTAGCAATTTTCCATAATTTTGTGCTATAGCTATTGTTTTATATAATTTACACATCTTATTTACTTTTGGATATTTAATATAAACAACTATTAAATGATTACTTTGTGCGATCTTAAATTCTGAAACATCTATGACGTCTGTTATCGTTACATTAATCTGCTCTTTACTTATTATTTCTTGAATTTCCGACATATCCAAAATTAAAGGGTCCAAAATTCCTGCTTTTGACAATGTAATAGTCTGTATTGTGTTTTCAAGTTCAGTGATTATACGTCTGTTTCTTTGTATTAAAAAGGTCACTTCATTAGAGCTACCTTGTAGTTGTTTTACTATTTGTGTTAATTCCGTTATTGTTTTAAATATTTGAGAATTGGTTGTAAATTGTTTATTACTAATATCTATTAAATCATTTACTTTATTTGTTATTTGCATAAAATCGTCATGGTCAGGTGTACCTGTAATCCACTACCACACTGTTATCAACTCATTAATCCCATTTTTTGTCTATTATTATCAATTTTTAATTGGTTTAATAATGTTTTTATCATTTGTATTTCAAAGTCCATTCCCAAATCATCAATTAATTTCTCGTCAGATTCATATTTTTCCACAACGTCATGAAACTATGATAAATTTGTTAAGTGATATATTGTTCCATAACTTTCAAAAATTGCTGCATCTTCCTCCTCCACCAATATATAATTTTCTCTAGTGTAATCAATTATGTCCGACGTGACAATAGTGAGATTCAAAAATGTCAATAAGATTTGTATGAGTTTCTTCATCCCTATAAAATAACGTATTTAAACTTTAATATTATCCTTATGAATTATTCTGTTTCTATTTTGTATTTTAACTTTATTCCCCAAATCTTCTACTACTACCTGCTTTCTGTACTTCGGTTTTAATTTATTTCTTTCTCCATATTTTCTTCATATATAACCTCACCCCTGTGATAACTTTTCTGAAGCCTTTTTTTATTATGATGCTTTAGCATATTTTCCTGCACCGATTTTAGTCTATCCCTTATATTAGCGTGAGTTTCTTTATTGAATAAAATATTACAAGGTTGTTTACCTGTCAAGGAATGTATTGTTTTATTATACTGCTGTACCGCCCTCATAATTGATTCTAAATCACTTATTAGGCTGTGCTCCTGTTTGAAACAACGGGAAATTTCTATGAGTGTTGAATGAACTCTCTCTATTTGGCCATTGCTAGTGCTGTGGCGTGGCGTACAGTAATAAATTTGTATATTTAAACTTTCCATTAGAGATTTGAATTGTATCGTACTCAAACCTGGTTCATTATCTAAAACTATACTTCTAAATAAATACTTCTAAATAAATAAATAAATAAATAAATAGTTCTAAAACCTTATCTTCTAATTTTACCATATCTTCAATGTATTTCACCACCAGGTACTTAGAATAAGAATCCACACATATCAGAAATTTCAATTTCTGCGCAAAAAAAATATCAACATGGAGTTGTTCCCCTTCTTTTTCTGGAATGGGTGCCTCACCTATCGGAATAAGTTTTGGCTGTCTTTCATATTTATTATTATTACATATATTACAATTTTTTACATATTGCTTAAATTGTTTTATCATTAACGGCCAATAGTATTGCTGTCTAATTTGAGCTACATTTTCTCTGTAATTCCTATGTGCCCTATTACGAGTTTGTTCAATAATTATTCCTTGATCCTCTCTATTGATTATATCATTCGGAAACGACTTCGAATATAGAAATTTCATCGTAGGGTATGCCTCCCTTAAAACATGTTTAATCTCATAAAGCACCTCAGGTGTGCAAAATATTCCTGTTACTATTTTTGGATTTAAATATTCCGTCAAAACTGGAGTTATATTTTCCGGTAAGTCGTATTCGATCAAAAAACGCTTGTTACCAAATGAGGAGATGGTTTCCAACGTTGTAATTCTTGCCCCTTTATCAATTAAAATCTGCTGTTTAAAATGATTTAATGGTTTTTTTGTTGCATGAATTTGATATTCATCACTACTCTCTGCGGAATGTTGGGTACACGTTAATGAATCACCCGAATTACTTGATTCTTCTGAAGTAGATAAATTATTTAAAATCTGTCTTGATAATGCGTCTGCAACGACATTTGTAGCCCCTGGTTTATAAACAATCTTTGGCGAATATTCTTCAATAAACGCTCTCCATCTTTTGAATTTAATGGTCGGATTTTTTTCGGAAATTGCAAACGACAATGGCTGATGATCGGTATGAATTTCCAAATCATTCACTCCATAAATATAATTACGTAAAGCTTTTAACGCCCACACTATAGCAAGCAATTCCTGCTCATTAGTAGCATAATTCAATTCTGTAGAGTTCAATGTCTTTGAAATAAACACAAATAGGGTTTCCTTCCTGTGACAATACGGCCCCTAAAGCCACATTCGAAGCATCAGTGATCAACACAAATTTTTTGTTATAATCAGGCTGTGTCAATTCTATATGTTGAGATAATAATCTTTTTAATTTTTTGCAAGCAGCGATGCCCTCTTCATCAAGGTTAATAATTTTCTTTTTGACAAATGCTGCGAAATTCTTCCATTTTCGCCCTGTAAATGTTTGGTTAATGGTTTTGCTATTACTGCGTAGTTTTCCACAAACTTCCTATAATAACCCGTCAATCCCAAAAATCCTCTCAACTGACGTAATGTTTTTGGTGTTGGGTAGTTTTGTATTATTTCAGTTTTTCTTGGATCTGTCTTAATGATATCTTTTGCCACTACATAACCCAAAAATTCTACCTCTTCTTGGTAAAACTTTGACTTTTCTGAAGATATTTTCATGTTTGCTTTTTTAAGTATTTCAATTACCGACCTCAAATGTTTTTTGTGATCCTCCAAATCCTTTGAAAAAACTATGACATCGTCGACATACACATTGCAAAACTTTCCCACAAATTCCCTCAACACATTATCCATAGCTCGCTGAAAAATACTCGGTGCATTTTTCAACCCAAACGGCATTCGTAAAAATTCATATTTCCGTTATTCACTGAGAATGCCGTTTTCTCTATGTCACTTTCATTCATCAATATCTGGTGAAATCCAGACTCCAAATCAATAGTGGAAAAATATTTAGATCTTCCCAAATTTACAAGTATTACTTCCGGATTAGGCATTGGATATCTATCTGATACTGTTTTTTCATTAAGTTTTTTAAAATCAATTACCAGTCTTAATTTTGGACTTCCATCTTCATTCATGCCCTTTTTTGGAACAACCCACACTGGAGAGTTATATGGACTTTTACTTTCCCTAATTATGCCGTTTTTCAACAAATTTTAAATTTCTTCATTAACAAATTTGTTCACTGACATAGGATAAGGGTATTGCTTTGACCAAACTGGTCTTTTTTTAATGGACCTTGTGGCAGCGCGCTGCCCTCAAGTGGCCCAATGAAACCAGGCTAATCCTGTTCACGCGATCGATTTATATATATATATATAATAACTTTTTTTTTTTTATTTTGCCGAGTCTTTGATGGGCAGCGGTTTGTCAAGCGTCACGATCTGAGACTGCTCAGCTACAGAAGAAATTTCATCAGCCAAGCGTAATACTTAAAGAGAACAGAAGCAAACGTATTATACATTAATTAAGAGAGGTGAGAACAATCTTTTTTATAGAAAAACGGGACTCCGAGCTATCAAATGTGTTTGAGTGAGAGTTATAATCTTGGCATAAACGCCGAAAAGGTCCATTTTGTTCGAAATTCGTTCTACAATGTTTCAGCAGAAGAGGTTTGAAGTGTCTCGATGTCCGAGAGGGAACACTTAAGTTCACTTCATTCAGAAGGAATGGGCTCGAAATTGATCCATTTAAAAGTTTTGTCATAAATATTACACCAAGCATTTCCCTTCGGCTAGCAAGAGTTGGAAGATTGATAAGCTTTAATCGATTAGTATAAGGTGGAAGATTAGTTAAAGGGTCCCATTGAAAATTTCTTAAGGCAAATAGTAAAAATTGTTTTTGTATTGATTCGAGACTGTCTGCATGGACTTGATAACGCGGATTCCAAATTATCGAGCCGTATTCTAATACTGGCCTAACTAATGTTGTAAAAAGTGCTTTATTTATGTAAGGGTCGTTAAATTCTTTTGACCACCGTTTAACAAATGCAAAAACACCTTTGCCTTTATTCACTGTATCATTAATATGAAGATTGAAACTAAGTTTGGAATCCATCATGACTCCCAAGTCAATAAAATTATTTACAGTTTCTAGACTATAGTTGTTAATTGTATATGAAGCTGGTGGCGAAACTCTCCGAGAAAAACACATGAATTTACATTTTTTGAGATTGAGCGGCATATAATTTACATTGCACCAGGTAACCAAGTGATTTAAATCCATTTGAAGCAAGGAATGTTCCTCAACCGAGGCACATGATTTGAAAAGTTTTACATCGTCTGCGTACATCAAGATTTTTGAGTATTTAATTGTACCAGATATATCGTTTATGAACAACAAGAACAGAATCGGACCAAGATGGCTGCCCTGAGGAACACCAGAAGAAACATTGATGACCCCAGAAAGTGTATTTTTAAAGATTACTTTTTGCGTACGATAACCAAGATACGAAGAAATCCAACATATAAGACGGGGTTGAAAACCGAGCTGACTGAGCTTATGAATAAGTAATGGGCGTGATACTTTGTCGAAAGCTTTACTGAAATCGGTGTAAATTACATCAGTGTGAAGGCCTTTTCTAAATCCATTAGAAACGTGGGTGGTAAATTCTAGTAAATTGGTGATAGGTGATTTGCCCTTACAGAACCCATGCTGCGAGCTTGCAATTATGGGGGAAATAGAGAATGTTAGGTGGTGGGTAACAATAGCCTCAAATAACTTTGGGATAGCGGATAACTTTGCTATGCCCCGGTAGTTTTCTATTGAAGACCTGCTTCTATTTTTATGAAGCGGAATAAGAAAAGATTCCTTCCATATTGTTGGGAAAACGCCATAAATTAAAGATAAATTAAATAAATCTGTTAGCGGCTGATAGATGTTTGCAGCACATTTTTTAAGAAAATGTGTCGGGATCCTGTCTGGGCCGTATGAATATGATACTTTTAGAGTTTTTAAATAAGATAATACATCTTCTGAAGATATAAATGGAGCTCTGATTGAATAACATGAATCAATATCGTATGGGTATTCATTAGGTGAAACGTTGGTCTCAATAGAATAATTTGATTTGAAAAATTCCGCAAAGAAGTCGGCGATCTCTTGATCATCGCTGAAAATATTATCCTGGAATTTCATGGATGATGGAAACCCTTTCACCCTGCGTTTAGAGTTTACGAATCCGTTAAATGCCTTCGGGTTGCAAGTTATATTTCTTTTCATTTTACAAAGATAAGCTTTGTAACACTTTTTGTTCTTTCCTCAATTGTTCGTATTTCCGCTTTGATGTCAGTGCGAAAGGGCAAATTTAAATTCAAATCACTATGTGCTGTGCTAACTTCTTTTCTTATTTTTTCCTGCAAATTTTTTACTGAAGCTTCCTCTTCTTTAACAACCTCGTCTCTATTTTCCTCGATAGATAACCCCGAAGCCTCCAAACACAGATTATTCAGTATGTTTCCGGATTTCAAAAAAATTTTTCCAATACTTCCCTGTTTGTTTTTTAATTCAACTCTTTATTTTGGATTTATTTGGATTTATTTCGGTTGGTGCTTTCAAAATTATATCTTCTGAAATATTTTTTGTGGGATATTCGTTTCCCATATTGCCGGTATCACCTTCGGCAGTCGCTTTAGTACATTCCTGTTTCAAGGAAGAAAAATATTTTTTTAATACTATATTTCCGGTAAAATCTTCGGCGGGAGCCTTAGGATTTTTGTATCGCAAGGGGTTTAAATTCTCAAATTTTTTACTTTTCTTTTCATATTTTTCTCTTTTGTTGCCGGTAGGTACATCGGCGGGCGCCTTAGGACTTGTATATCCCAAGGGGTTTAAATGTTTACTCTTAACAGTTTTCTTTGTATTTTTAAATTTGTTTGCTTAAATTTTTTTGGTTTTGCCGGTAAAAGCTTCGGCGGGAGTCTTAGGACTACTGTGTCCCAAGGGGTTTAAAATTGCATTATTGTTGCCGGCATTTTCACTGTCTGCCATTTCAGATTCAATATCCGAAATAATTATGGTTTCTTCTCTATTATTATTTATTATTAATTTTTTATTTTCAAAATCCACCACCGCATTAATTTTTCTTAAAAAATTGAATCCAATTAAGAGATCCGATTCCAAATTATCGATCTCATAAAACATCTGTTTTATACCAAACAAATGTATTAGGTGGTAATATTTTATTATGGTATAACCATTAATGGTTTTTACTCTTTTATATATGGCAAGCTCATTTTTATTTTTATAAATTCCTGCTTTTATGTAGCAACTTGTTGCTCCAGTATCAATTAAAATTTTAAAATTTTTACATACAGCTTTGTCATATTGCAGGATATATGGCAAGCTTAGCTTTGATCTAAAAAATGGTCCTCATCAATATTATTAACTCGTTGTGCTTTGTTTGGTGGTTGAACACTTAACTGTGCACTAGCATGTGGTCTTTTATCAGCCACATTGCTCTGATTATTTTTAAAGCACTTATTTCGATAATTACTTTGAATATTATTTGGCATTTGTTGTGGTCGGTTTTGAATCTGGATACTCAGATCGACATCCATAGGTGTCGGTCGAGGTTGATCATGCTCTTGAACCGTCCTTTGGTTGTAATCAATTTGTGGTTGGCTTCGCCCCAACCGTAAATTATTGCCAAAGTTATTTCTTCGAGGTTGGCTTTGTGCAAATCGTAAATTATTATTAAAATTGTTGTTAAAATGATTTTGTTGCCTACCCTTAACTATGTCCGAAAAAGTTGGTGTTTTTCCAAACTGTAATGCGAAATTTGCTCGCATATTATTTGATTCAAGCTGTTGAGCTTTCGCAAGAGAATTTGGCAAATCACTTGGCGAAAATGAAAACAATACTTGGGACAAATTGCCATTTAATCCCGTAATAAATATTCGTAACGCATCGCGTCTATTTTTAGAATTTAATTCTTTGGTCACCGCACTATCTGATCCGTACGTCATTATAGTTTTATTTATAAGTAAGATTAACTTTTCATTCACTTTATTATAATATTCAATGATAGTGTTATTGCCCTGACGCAATATACTCATCTCCTGCTCAATAATATGAGCAGGTCTCTTCAGCATACGCGAAATCAAGGCGGGCCAATATAGCGTCAAAGTTCAATACTGTGCCGTGATTTGAAAGTATATCATTTGCTTCATTAGTTACCTTGTTCCTCAATATTGTCAAGGCAGCGAAATACTTACGGCTACCCCTAATGTACAAGCTCATTGTATTGTTAGCTGACTCCCTCCAGCTAACATACTTGGTTGGTTTACCACTAAATTCCGGTAAAGATTTTATGACATCCAAAGATTCATCGCAATGAATCTGGGGATCTATTTCTTCTGTCCTATAATCCGTCACTGTTGCTGTCCTTGTAAGGTTCTCGATTTGTCTTTTCAAATCCGAGACCTCCAATCTAAGAGAAGCATTGGTAGCTGCTATTAATCTGGCTATAATTGCCTCATTATCTCCATTTACGGACATCTTAGAAAAACTCTCTATCAAACTGTCCAGAATGTCGCACAAAACAATAAAATAATTTCCTCCTTAATTTAATTCAAATTAATAAAATGGCTTTCTCTTAAGTCTTTGGTTATTCTTTAAATACAGAACCTTTTTTATTTCATGGTTATTACCACAATAATTGCAATAGTAAAGAATCTCGTAACGGGGCAGACTCGGTGTATTGCCCATACAAACATTTAATTTGTTTTAAAATTTTGTGAAAATATTCTTAGTTATAATTCCTAGTTTCAATGTAAATACATAACTTATAAATAAACAGCGACTCACTGTAGTTGTCTTCTACTACGCTATCAGTTTCATCCTTTGTTGCTGCTACTGGTGTTCTTGTTGCTGCTATTGATGCCCTCTTGTAATTTCGTGGCTTTTGGTCTATATTTGTTTTATCACTCTCTTATTTTATTTTGCTAATGCCGATTAGATGTTCGTTTTCACTTTGTCTCGTAATCGAAACTTATAGAGTTTAAAAGTCTCTTGATTTTGTTTAACTTTTCTCGTATTTTATACGATACTTGTTTTTATTTTGATTTGGTAACTAGAGATTTATGTCTCTTTTTATTGTTACCTTTAGGAGATTTTTTTAAAAAATTGCTCCTGGGTTTGTTTTACTTTTCTCATATTTTATATGGTACTTGTTATACTCAGTTGAGCAGAGCTCACAGAGTATATTAAGTTTGATTGCATAACGGTTGGTTGTACATGTATAAAGGAATCGAGATAGATATAGACTTCCATATATCAAAATCATCAGGATCGAAAAAAAATTTGATTGAGCCATGTCCGTCCGCCCGTTAACACGATAACTTGAGTAAATTTTAAGGTATCTTGATGAAATTTGGTATGTAGGTTCCTGAGCACTCATCTCAGATCGCTATTTAAAATGAACGATATCGGACTATAACCACGCCCACTTTTTCGATATCGAAAATTTCGAAAAACAGAAAACGTGCAATAATTCATTACCAAAGACAGATAAAGCGATGAAATTTGGTAAGTTAGTTGGACTTATGATGCAGAATTGAAAATTAGTAAAATTTTGGACAATGGGCGTGGCACCGCCCACTTTTAAAAGAAGGTAATTTAAAATTTTGCAAGCTGTAATTTGGCAGTCGTTGAAGATATCATGATGAAATTTGGCAGGAACGTTACTCATATTACTATATGTACGCTCAATAAAAATTAGCAAAATCGGAGAAGGACCACGCCCACTTTTAAAAAAAATTTTTTGTAAAGTAAAATTTTAACAAAAAATTTAATATCTTTAAGTATATAAGTAAATTATGTCAAGATTCAACTCCAGTAATGATATGGCGCAACAAAATACAAAAATAAAAGAAAATTTCAAAATGGGCGTGGCTTCGCCCTTTTTCATTTAATTTGTCTAGGGATACTTTTAATGCCATAAGTCGAACAAAAATTTACCAATCCTTTTTGAAATTTGGTAGGGGCATAGCTTTTATGACGTTAACTGTTTTCTGTGAAAATGGACGAAATCGGTTGAAGCCACGCCCAGTTTTTATACACAGTCGTCCGTCTGTCCTTCCGCATGGCCGTTAGCACGATAACTAGAGCAGAAATCGACATATCTTTACTAAACTTAGTTCACGTATTTACCTGAACGCACTTTATCTTGGTATAAAAAATGGCCGAAATTCGACTATGACCACGCCCAATTTTTCGATATCGAAAATTACGAAAAATGAAAAAAATGCCATAATTCTATACCAAATACGAAAAAAGGGATGAAACATGGTAACTGGATTGGTTTATTGACGCAAAATATAACTTTGGAAAAAACTTTGTAAATGGGCGTGACACCTACCATATTAAGTAGAAGAAAATGAAAAGGTTCTACAAGGCGAAATCAACAGCCCTTGGAATCTTGGCAGGAATACTGTTAGTGGTATTGCATATATAAATAAATTAGCAGTACCCGACAGATGATTTTCTGGATCACCTGGTCCACATTTTGGTCGATATCGCGAGAACACCTTCACATATACATCTAAGGGCCACTCGCTTTTAAAACCCTCGTTAATACCTTTAATTTTATATCCATATCGTACAAACACATTCTAGAGTCACCCCTGGCCCACCCTAATGGCGATATCTCGAAAAGGCGTCCACCTATAGACCTAATGCCCACTCCTTCTTAAAATGCTCAGTAACACCTTTCGTTTGATACCCATAACGTACAAACATTCTAGAGTCACCCCTGGCCCACCCTAATGGCGATATCCCAAAAAGGCGTCCACCTATAGACCTAATGTCCACTCCCTCTTAAAATGCTTAGCAACACCTTTCGTTTGATACCCACATCGTACAAACATTCTAGAGTCACCCCTGGCCCACCCTAATGGCGATATCTCGAAAAGGCGTCCACCTATAGACCTAATGCCCACTCCCTCTTAAAATGCTCAGTAACACCTTTCGTTTGATACCCATAGCGTACAAACATTCTAGAGTCACCCTTGGTCCACCTTTATGGCGATATCTCGAAAAGGCGTCCACCTATAGAACTAAGGATTACTCCCTTTTAAAATACTCATTACCACCTTTCATTTGATACCCATATCGTACAAACACATTCTAGAGTCATCCCTGGCCCACCCTAATGGCGATATCTCGAAAAGGCGTCCACCTATAGACATAATGCCCACTCCCTTTTAAAATGCTCAGTAACACCTTTCGTTTGATACCGATATCGTACAAACATTCTAGAGTCACCCCTGGCCCACCCTAATGGCGATATCTCGAAAAGGCGTCCACCTATATACCTAATGCCCACTCCCTCTTAAAATGCTCAGTAACACCTTTCGTTTGATACCCATATCGTACAAACACATTCTAAAGTCACCCCTGGCCCACCCTAATAGCGATATCTCGAAAAGGCGTCCACCTATAGACCTCACGCCCACTCCCTCTTAAAATACTCAGTAACACCTTTCGTGTGATACCCATATCGTATAAACATTCTAGAGTCACCCTTGGTCCACCTTTATGGCGATATCTCGAAAAGGCGTCCACCTATATAACTAAGGATTACTCCCTTTTAAAATACTCATTACCATCTTTCATTTGATACCCATATCATACAAACACATTCTAGAGTCACCCTTGGCCCACCCTAATGGCGACATTTCGAAAAGGCGTCCACTTATATACCTAATGCCCACTCCCTCTTAAAATGCTCAGTAACACTTTTCGTTTGATACCCATATCGTACAAACATTCTAGAGTCACCCCTGGCCCACCCTAATGGCGATATCTCGAAAAGGCGTCCACCTATAGAACTAATGCCCACTCCCTCTTAAAATGCTCAGTAACACCTTTCATTTGATTCCCATATCGTACAAACACATTCTAGAGACACCCCTGGTCCACCTTTATGGCGATATCTCGAAACGTCGTCCACCTATGGAACTAAGGATCACTCCATTTCAAAATACTCATTAACAGCTTTCATTTGATACCCATATCGTACAAACATATTCTAGAGTCACCTCTGGTCCACCTTTATGGCGATTTCTCGAAAAGGCGTCCACCGATAGACCGAAGGCCCACTCCCTCTTAAAATGCTCAGTAACACCTTTCATTTGATACCCATATCGTACAAACAAATTCTATAGTCAGCCCTGCT
Source organism: Eurosta solidaginis (assembly GCF_040869045.1). Lineage (NCBI taxonomy): Eukaryota > Metazoa > Arthropoda > Insecta > Diptera > Tephritidae > Eurosta > Eurosta solidaginis. The sequence goes on along the minus strand of NC_090323.1, from coordinate 199,154,239 downwards.
CGACCTTTATGGCGATATCCCTAAACGGCGTCCGTCCATAGAACTATGGCCTACTCTCTCTTAAAATACTTTTTAATACCTTCCATTTGATACACATGTCATACAACCACATTCCAGGGTTACCCTAGGTTCATTTTCCTACATGGTGATTTTCCTTATTTTGTCTCCATAGCTCTCAACTGAGTATGTAATGTTCGGTTACACCCGAACTTAGCCTTCCTTACTTGTTTTATAGTCATTTGAACAGAGCTCACAGAGTATATTAAGTTTGATTGGATAACGGTTAGTTGTACAGGTATAAAGGAATCGAGATAGATATAGACTTCCATATATCAAAATCATCAGGATCGAAAAAAAATTTGATTGAGCCATGTCCGTCCGTCCGTTAACACGATAACTTGAGAAAATTTTGAGGTATCTTGATGAAATTCGGTATGTAGGTTCCTGAGCACTCATCTCAGATCGCTATTTAAAATGAACGATATCGGACTATAACTACGCCCACTTTTTCGATATCGAAAATTTCGAAAAACCGAAAAAGTGCAATAATTCATTACCAAAGACAGATAAAGCGATGAAACTTGGTACGTGAGTTGAACTTATGACGCAGAATAGAAAATTAGTAAAATTTTGGACAATGGGCATGGCACCGCCCACTTTTAAAAGAAGCTGTAATTTGGCAGTCATTGAAGATATCATGATGAAATTTGGCAGTAACGTTACTCCAATTACTGCATGTACGCTTAATAAAAATTAGCAAAACCGGAGAAGGACCACGCCCACTTTAAAAAAAATTTTTTTTTAAAGTAAAATTTTAACAAAAAATTTAATATCTTTACAGTATATAAGTAAATTATGTCAACATTCAACTCTAGTAATGATATGGTGCAACAAAATACAAAAATAAAAGAAAATTTCAAAATGGGCGTGGCTCCGCCCTTTTTCGTTTAATTTATCTAGGATACTTTTAATGCCATAAGTCGAACAAAAATTTACGAATACTTTTGAAATTTGGTAGGGGCATAGATTTTATGACGCTAACTGTTTTCTGTGCAAATGGGCGAATCGGTTGAAGCCACTACCAGTTTTTATACAGAGTCGGCCGTCTGTCCTTCCCCTCGGCCGATAACACGATAACTTGAGCAAATATCGATATATCTTTACTAAGTTTAGTTCACGTGCTTATCTGAACTCACTTTATCTTGGTATTAAAGATGGGCGAAGTATGACTATGACCCAATTTTTGGATATCGAAAATTTCGAAAAATTAAAAAAATGCCATAATTCTATACCAAATACGAAAAAAGGGATGCAGCATGGTGACTGTATTGGTTTTTGACCCAAAATATAACTTTAGAAAAAACTTTGTAAAATGTGTGTGACACGTACCATATTAAGTAGAAGAAAATGAAAAAGTTCTGCAGGGCGAAATCAAAGCCCTTGGGATCATGGCAGGAATACTGTCCGAGGTATTACATATATAAATAAATTTGCGGTAACCGACAAATGATGCTCTGGGTTCCCCTGGTCCTCATTTTGGTCGATATCTCGAAAACGCCTTCACATATTCAACTAAGGGCCACTCCCTTTTAAAACCCTTTTTAATAGCTTTAATTTGATATCCATATCATACAAATACATTATAGAGTCACCCCTGGTCCACCTTTAAGGCGATATCTCGAAAAGGCGTCCAGCTATAGAACTAAGGCCCACTCCCTTTTAAAATATTCGTTAACACCTTTCGTTTGGTACCAATATCGTACAAACACATTCTAGAATCACCCCTGGAACTAAGGCCCACTCCCTTTTAAAATACTCTTTAATACCTTCCATTTGATTCCCATATCATACAAACACATTCCAAGGTTACCTTAGGTTCATTTTCCTACATGGTGATTTTCCCTTATTTGACAAAGGATGAAGGCAAATCGTTCCAAAAAATGTCACCCTTGGTCTACAATTTGGTCGATATTTGTATGTAATATGGAATTAAAAACCTCTTATAAACCATCTACGAAACCCTACGAAACCAATGCAGCTAAGTTTTCAGCTGAGTATGTAATTTTCGGTCACACCCGAACTTAGCCTTCCTTACTTGATTTAAATATAAATATGTATTTATTTGTAGCGATGTAAATTCAATTTCTATATTCCTGTAGATGCCGCCTTAAGGTCATACATTTTAACGAATATGTTAAAGAAGAACACACATTTAATTCGGTAGCAAATTAAAATCCCATTAACACTTAATAAAAGATCTTGATTATGTCAACCCACTAGGTTTCGAGTAGTGTTGTTGTTAAAAATTTAGTGCACTATCCCCAACTATGGTTTTGTGGTAGGAGAATACAATAGAAATAATTAGCAGTTTGAAAACAGATAGAACCAATTAAGTATACCCTTTGTACGTTGGTCTGTTTGTTCCTTAAAAATACAGTTATTGTACACATATCACATGACCGTTCTCAAATAAATAAATATATTTGTTCAATTTTTGTTATATCTGAAATTTTATGAGGTAATTTACTCACTACCTCAAATGAGAGGGGGAGTGAATAAAGTAATTAGCATTTACTTCAATTCATTTAACCTTGATTAAAAAGTATTCTTATTCCTCAGGTCTAGAGGAAAAATCTTTTGTTTGTTTTTCATTCACACAAACAAATTTTTTATAAACAGAACAAATTCGCAATTGCGCAGCTTTTATTTTATCCACGTGGTTTTAATTTGGAAACACTGGATATGGATATAGTCGTGATAAAAGTGAGTGCACCCTTCTCCGAGAGTCAATAAATAAAGAAAAAATATCACTTATTTGGCGCTTTGTGCCATATTTTTCGTAAACCGAGCGCCTGACACTTTTGTCAAAATAATACTCGTATTTTTCGTTCATTATTGTTTTAAACTTATTTTGAAAATAATTTTTAACTTCTTTGTTTGATATTATTCAAAAACGTGTTTTTTTTTGTTTTTTCACGCTATATTTATTTATTTGTAGCGGTGTAAACTCCATTTCTACCTTTCTATCTTAAGCTCTTTAAATTTACCGCATGTGTTAAAGATGAACAGACATTTAAATCGGGATCAAATTAAAGTTCCATTAACACTTAATACAAGATATTGATTATGTCAACCCACAAGGTTTCGAGTAGTGTTGTTGCTCAAAATTTAGTGCACTATCCCCAACTATGGTTTTGTGGTAGGAGAATACAATAGAACTAATTAGCAGTTTGAAAACAGATATAACTAATTAAGTATACCCTTTGTCCGTTTGTCTATTTGTTGCTTAAAAATACAGTTATTGTACTCATATCAAATAATCGTTCTCAAATTAATATACCAACTCAATTGTGCAAATACTTACAGTGATGGAAAAAAGAATAAGGACAATTTACTGCCAAATACTAAATCAATTATATCAGCAGAACTTCAACATCTTCCTTGGAATAGTGCAGCCTATAAAATAACATTTAAAGGTTATTTAATTAAATTACATTTTATGACTAAATAACCTATATTGCTATTTTAATTTACTTTACATGGATGATCGCCTTGGTGTTGTTATTATAATCAGCTGTACTTGTATACAGGGTATTATAACTTTAATTGGATAAATAAATAAATATAAACTTCTCTATATCAAAATCATCAGTATCGAAAAAAAATTGGTTGAGCCATAACCGTCCGTCCGTCTGTCCGTCCGTCCGTTAACACGATAACGTGAGTAAATATTGAGATATCTTCACCAAATTTGATCTGGACTCAGAATAGATTGGTATTGAAATTGAGCGAAATCGGATGATAACCACGCCCACTTTTTATATATATAACATTTTGTAAAACACAAAAAAACCTGATTATTTAGTAAATAATACACCTAGAATGTTAAAATTTGACATGTGGACTGATACTGAGACTCTTGATAAAAATTTGAAAAAAATTTTTAAAATGGTCGCGGCACCGCCCACTTGATACAGAAGTAATACTACATCTCCAGACTCAAGCAGAAAGTAAAAAGAAGCGAGACGTGCACAATATATAAGCAACGAATTAGTTCGCAAATAATGGTCGCTATGCTTCGAACGTGCCAGTTACTCGGTGTCCTTTAACATAACCAGCGTTGACTTCGCTGGCCTATTTATGGTGAAGACGTCCCCCTTGCGACGAGCTAGCTACTCAAAAGCATACGTTAGCGTATTTGTATGCTTCTCTATTAAAACAGTCCATCTCGAATCTTGCACAAGTTAGACAGCTGAGGTCTTCAGAGAAGCCTTATCTTGCTTCGTAGGACGATGCGGATTACCCCACAAAGTAATGTATGATAATGGAAAGGCATTCGTTGGGCTTATACTTATTTGCAATTAAAACAAGAGTTGTGGCGCGTTTTTATTTATTTTATTTATATTTTCTTATTGCTCCATACCCCATACGAGTGCAATTTTATAGGGCTTTATTAGAAGCTTCAAGAACGACGTTTTTACCCGTAATAACGCAAAAATATCAAGAAACACGTTTTGTCCCTATTATTTTTTCCAAGCCGAACTTCTACTGGTTCATTTTTTCGCAAAAAAACCACCTTAAATTGCTATTTTTATAGGGTGCACTATTCCAAGAGAGATATTGAAGCTCTGCTTATATAATTTATTTAGTATTTTGCACTAGTTGTCCCTATTATTTTTTCCATCATTGTATATAAATAAACAAATAAATAAATAAATGAAAGGGCGATAACCTCCGAAGAGATTTAAGGCCGAGCTTCTCTTTCAATTTGCGTAGTTTAATTTTTCCTAAAAATTGGCGGGACTGGGCCTACATGTTTTATTTCGATTCCAAGCGGCATCTTTTCATGGTAGAAATACAACCGAAGTGTGTGTCGAATCCCTTCCGAGGGGTGACCCCACTTAGAAAAAAAAGTTTTCTAAATTTTTGATGTTACTTTGCCCGGGAGTTGAACCAGAGCCCTCGGTGTGATAGGCGGAGCACCCTACCACCTACCACACAACGGCGGCCGCCAATTACCATATATGTCATACTTCTATATTGTTACTAAAGCTGCGTACACTCGCAAACATCGTGTTAAAATTTTTGTTTTGTATTCAATAATCGAATTTACCTAAATTAAATTTTTTTCTTGTCACACTTATGCTGCTACAATCACAAAAATTTAGTAGGCTGTCTTTTTTCCAATCCTAAACTCATTTTTATTTACACACCAAAATTTTGTATAAATAGCACCTACAAATTTCAACTTCCTTCACTTTAAACTTAAAAATCAACGCAAAATCTTTAAGAAAAATGAATTTAGGCAGTTCTTTCGTGATACTTTTTTTCTTCCTTAGCTGTATTTTTACTAACACGAATTCGGAATATCGCGTTGTTGGTGGCAGTGATTGCGATAGAAAGGATAGTCCATATGCGGTGGGAATATTTATTGACAAGCAATATAGATGCATGGGTGCTTTAATTACTTGGACGAAGGTGCTTACATCTGCCTTTTGCTTGGGAAATTACGATGCGCCTCGTATCACTATTAAAACTGGTGCAAGCGATTTACGTCACGCAAAAATAGTTCGAACTGGGGAGGGTATAATTCGTCCGAGTGATTTTACTACGAAACCGGTAGAAATGGATTTAGCTGTGATTCTTTTGAATAATCGTATCAATTTTAACAAGCTACCATCATTATCACTTTGCGAAATTGAATTAAACCCGGGCGAAAAATTGCAAATCAGTTCATGGGGTTCGAAAACTGGAATGGATTTGGAAGTTTCTCATATACTCCAATCTGCAGAATTTGAAGTAATACCAACCAACGAATGTAAGGAGCAATATGAGGTTCATTATGCTGTGGAAAGGAGAACTCTCCCACCAACAGCAATTTGTTTAATGGATACGCAGCATGGAAAGAATACGTGTTGGGGAGATGCTGGTGCACCGGCCTTTAAGGATGGAACACTTTGTGCGATGGTAGCAGGTGGGCACCAACATTATCCGATTATATACACAAGTATGAGGAATTTTTATGTTCGAAATTTTATAGAAAGTGCGAAAAAAGCGCATTCCAAGGGGTTTTTTTAAATCGACTGCTGAGTTTACCTAACTCGGCTGAACGCCCCATCTGAGAACTTTTTTAATAAACATTCTAGCTCACGTCAAAACACAGAATTTATGCTAAGATAGAGCGTTTTCTGAACGCCAGCTGAGATATGGTGATATGTCAATAAGCAGTCCAAATGGCAACATTTCTTTTTGTGTTATTTACAAATAAATAATAAAAAATGTAATTACGAATTAAGAAAAAAACTTTGGTTGTATTTAATTAAAGTGTGACGCATGCAAATGCCTTAGGATGTGAGATCAAATTTTAAACATAGCTTTAAAGTTCCCACGTTTATGAATGTAATATGAGACGAAAAGAAAATAACGAAATAAGTGAGGCAAACTTGACCGATCCATATCTGTATAAAACAGTTGATCCAACCAACCTTATGGAAATCAATGTATTTGTTATTGATATCTTAGCATACCGCCTTTGTCATAACCTTACCATAGCCAATTAATTAGTTTTTGGTTTTCAACCATATCCATAATCTATAATTTTTGCTTTCGCGATTTTATTCACATTTTGGCGTTATTATTTTTTGTTCTGAAATGTTTTGGCTAAGTAAGTAAGTTATTGATTGTGTAGCTTGTGAACAGTTTCTTTTGCATTTTTTTTCTATTTTAACACGCTTTTATTAGCTTGGCCTGTATGTAACGGAACTTTTGAGCTTAATTTTCACCGGTTTCTAGAAGTCTGATTAATTTGAAACTTTGCATACGTATCAAGGACCGATGACAATGCATTAATGTGGTGGTGTGGTGACAGAAGGTCAGCGGCCATAAGGTCAATTGGCCTTATTACCACTTTGAATGGCCATACGTTTGATTGACACTTTGCACAAGTATCAAGGCTCGATGACAATGCATTAATGTGATGGTGTGGTGACATAAGGTCAAGGGCCTTAAGGCCAATTGGCCTTATTACCACTTTGAATGGCCATAAGTTTGATTGAAACTTTGCACACGTATCAAGGCTCGATGACAATGCATTAATGTGATGGTGTGGTGACATAAGGTTAAGGGCCTTAAGGCCAATTGGCCTTATTACCACTTTGAATGGCCATAAGTTTGATTGAAACTTTGCACACGTATCAAGGCTCGATGACAATGCATTAATGTTATGGTGCGGTGACATAAGGTCAACGGCCATAAGGTCAATTGGCGTTATTACCACTTTTAATGGCCATAAGTTTGATTGAAACTTTTCACACGTAAAAAGGCTCGATGACAATGAATTAATGTGATGGTGTGGTGACAAAAGGTCAACGGTCATAAGGTCAATTGGCGTTATTACCACTTTGAATGACCATAAGTTTGATTGAAAGTTTGCACACGTATCAAGGATCGATGACAATGCATTGCACAAGTATCAAGGCTCGATGACAATGCATTAATGTGATGGTGTGGTGACATAAGGTCAAGGGCCTTAAGGCCAATTGGCCTTATTACCACTTTGAATGGCCATAAGTTTGATTGAAACTTTGCACACGTATCAAGGCTCGATGACAATGCATTAATGTTATGGTGCGGTGACATAAGGTCAACGGCCATAAGGTCAATTGGTGTTATTACCACTTTTAATGGCCATAAGTTTGATTGAAACTTTTCACACGTAAAAAGGCTCGATGACAATGAATTAATGTGATGGTGTGGTGACAAAAGGTCAACGGCCATAAGGTCAATTGTCGTTGTTACCACTTTGAATGACCATAAGTTTGATTGAAAGTTTGCACACGTATCAAGGATCGATGACAATGCATTAATGTGATGGTGCGGTGACATAAGGTCAACGGCCATAACGTCAATTGGCCTTATTACCACTTTGAATGGCCATAAGTTTGATTGAAACTTTGCACAAGTATCAAGGTTCGATGACAATGCATTAATGTGATGGTGCGGTGACATAAGGTCAATTGGCGTTTTTACCACTTTGAATGGCCATAAGTTTGATTGAAGCTTTGCACACGTATCAAGGCTCGATGACAATGCATTAGTGTGATGGTGTGGTGACATAAGGTCAACAGCCATAAGGTCAATTGGCGTTATTACCACTTTGAATGGCCATAAGTTTGATTGAAAGTTTGCACACGTACCAAGCCTCGATGACAATGCAATAATGTGATGGTGGGGTGATATAAGGTTAACGGACATAAGGTCAATTGAACTTGTGACCACCCAAATGACCATAGATTTGAAACCTTGCACATAATGCGAAAAACGCATTCCTTTATTAATGATAGAAGTGGATGCATGGCACATCTACGAAAGAGCATACTAGAGCCCTTTTTAACACGCTTTTATTAGCTTGGACTGTATCTATCTTTGTATCTATGTATCCATGTATGTATGTAACGGAATCTGGAGTGGAGCCGAGAGCCTCGGTAATGCAGAGCTCCGAACTCCCTTGCACCCTTTGAATCATTTTAAGATAGGTACTTTTAGTTGGTGCAGGCCACCAGACCAAGGCAGCATAAAGAAGAATCGGGCGCACAATGGCTGTGTAAATCCAGAAGGTCAACTTAGGGGAGAATCTCCAGGAGGTGCCAGTTGCCCTCTTGCAGGTGAACAGCTCTGCTGCTGCCTTCTTGGATCGGTCCACTATATGATCACTCCATAATAGCTTCCACTACCTTGAGGCGCGCGGATATACCACCCCTATCAGCGTGACGGCGGCCCTATAGAGGTTTACCGACCTGGCGTCGTCACAGGCAATTAGCTTGACATTGCCCTGGAACCACCCTGCATCGAAGTAAGATGGTGGTGTACCAGGGTTGTCTTTCGTAACCTTAACGGCCACCGTAGCGAGCGCGGCCTCGATCCAGTTCCACTGTTGTTTCGGGATCCTGCCATCTTCGCTGCTCTCGTCTATAATGCCAATGATCTGCCGACCCTTGGCAATTTCGGCGAAAGACCGCGTCCAGCCTCCCTGCGTCTTGGCCCTTTTCGGTGCAGTGGGGTTGGATTCATCCATGGACCGCTGGCGTTTCGAGGCTTCATCACTCTCGACTAAAACTTTTAAAATTACTTGAATTAAAAAACTAAAAATAAATAATAGTTAAAAAAAACTAAAAAACACGCTTTTATAGCTCACCGAACTAAAAAATAGAAAATAATTTTCAATCAAAAAGAGTTTATATAACAGTAGTAGAAGGTCAAACACTCATTTATAGTGAATCACCTCAAAATAAAACTATAATAAAATTTAAGTTATTAACAGAATAATTTAATTCATAGTAAAATCGAGGGGTGCAGTACAATCATTCTATTGGCAACTATCTGAGAGGAAAGATATGAAATGTAATCAAATGCACCCCACGCTTTTTAATCTGAATTAAATTATTCTGTTAATAACTTAAATTTTGTTATAATTTTATTTTGAGGTGATTCACTATAAAGGATTGTTTGACCTTCTAATACTGTTATATAAACTCTTTTTAATTGAAAATTACTTTCTATTTTTTAGTTCGGTGAGCTATAAAAGCGTGTTTTTTAGTTTTTTTTAAAATTATTATTTATTTAATAAGTTATTAAGTTATAATTCTTTATGCGCCTTATGAAAAATTGTTGAGAGTGAAATTTTAACGAATTTGGCACAAAAGTGAGTTTGTATGTATGTTAGCTGTGAATTGCACGCGCAGAATTGTTTTGAGTGGGATGTACATTAGACCGGATTGGTTCCCATTAAAACAAAAAGGTGTGAAGTCCGCCTTTTAATTTCAAGCTTACGCTGAGAGAGTTTCGCCGAAATTGATTTTTTGCTTGGATATTTGACATTCGATTTTTTAATTTATACGTCATTATTTTGGTCTTGGAAATCTGCATTTTTGATTTTAATGTCATTTCGGGCTATGGAGGTGTTTTCACTTGATTAGGTCCCCGAATTGTGTTCTATCACCCCTAAAGTACCTATTTGTTTTACCCTTGTTCTTAAAATATAAAGTTAGTCGATCAGGTGCAGTTGGCACTTGCGAAAATTGTATAATCAATGAATGTTTTTCGTTATTTAGTCGTGAAAATGACCCCAGATTGAAGTCGGAAGATCGGCAATACAAATAATTCGAAAAATATATATATATTGTATATATATATATATATATATATACATATTGTTTAGACACATTTGCTTTTTTTATTAAACATATGTATTAGGGCGGGAAAAATTGTATGGGGAAAAAATTCCGGTGCACATCCAGTTTCTGAATCTATGGGTCATATTTAGTAATATTGTCCGTGGGACCATAGGTCTGAAATAAATTTCGAACCTCCCTAATTTTGTTTGAAAATATTTTTTTTAGAAATTGCTATTATTATTTTTGTTAGATAATATTTTGGGCTATTTAAAAATCGAATCTGCAATATGGAAAAGTAAAATATTCGTCGGTTTTTGCAACAAATTCGTCAATTTCCCCAAAAAGGAGCGATAAAATGCGAAAAATAGTAGGAAAGCGCCCTATAGCGACAACTATTTTACTTTTCCATATTGCAAATTCAATTTTTAAATAGGCCAAAATATTTTCTAACAAAAATAATAATAAAAATTTCTAAAAAAATATTTTCTAACAAAATTAGGGATGCTCGAAATTTATTTCAGACCTGTGGTCCCATGGGCAATATTACTCAGTATGACCCATAGATTCAGAAACTGGATGTGCCTTTTCAAGAATAAATTTGACCCACCCTAGTATGTATATATTGGCCTACAGCTCAACCATACCTTGAAGAAAAGAATTATTTGCATGCAATTAAAACGTATTTTTAATGATGACAAAGAAGTATAACTTCTCACGCAGGTACATAAGTACACACACCCCTTTTTATACTCAGCTGAGAAGAGCTCACAGAGTAGATTAACTTTGTTCGCATAACGGTACCCCGTAACGGCATAAACTAATCGAGATAGATATAGACTTCTATATATCAAAATGATCTGGGCGAAAAAAGAAATTCATTTAGCCATGTCCGTCCGTCCGTAAACACGATAACTTAAGTACATTTTGAGGTATCTTCATGAAATTTGGTATGTGGGTTCCTGGGCGCTCATCTCAGATCGCCATTTAAAATGAACGAAATCGGCCTACAACCACGCCCACTTGTTCGATATCGAAAATTTGAAAAAACCGAGAAAGTGCCATAATTCATTACCAAAGACGGATAAAGCGATGAAACTTGGTAGGGGCGTTGACCTTATAACGCAAAATAGAAAATTAGTCAAATTTTGGACAATGGGCGTGGTACCGCCCACTTTTAAAAGAAGGTAATTTAAAATTTTTTTAAGCTGTAATTTGGCAGTCGTTGAAGATATCATGAAGAAATTTGGCAGGAACGTTACTCCTATTCCTATATGTGTGCTAAATAAATATTAGCTAAATCGGATGAAGAACACGCCCACTTAAAAAAAAATTTTTTGAGTCAAATTTTAACACAAAATTTAATATTTTTACAGTATATAAGTAAATTATGTCAACATTCAACTCCAGTAATGATATGGTGCAACAAAATACAAAAATAAAAGAAAATTTCAAAATGGGTGTGGCTCCGCCCTTATTCATTTAATTCATCTATAATATTTTTAATGCCATAAGTCGAACAAAAATTTACCAATCCTTGTGAAATTTGTTTTCTGTAAAAATTGGCGACATCGGTTGAAGCCACGCCCAGTTTTTCTACACAGTCGACCTTCTGTCCTTCTGCTCGGCCGTTTACACGATAACTTGAGCAAAAATCGATATCTTTACTAAACTTAGTTCACGTACTTATCTGAACTCACTATATCTTTGTATAAAAAATAGCCGAAATCCGACTATGACCACGCCCACTTTTTCGATATTGAAAATTACGAAAAATGAAAAAAATGCCATAATTCTATACCAAATACGAAAAAAGGGATGGTACATGGTAATTGGATTGGTTTATTGACGCAAAATATAACTTTAGAAAAAACTTTGTAAAATGGGTGTGACACCTACCATATTAATGCCCAGTCTTTTTGGAAAAGTTTTAAGTTTACGTCGCGATTTAAAGCTGCTGAATTTAGATTTTACCCAAAATTGGATTTTTTTAGAGATTTCATTTTTTTACGACACCGTTTATAACAACACTAAGTTTAAGCCTCAAATTTTTTAAATCGGAAAAATTTGTGATTTAAGCACCTTACGCCGAGATTTATACAATATTCGATTTATTTATAGACATCCGTATGTCATATTTTTGTAAAAAAAATAAACGTGAGATATAAAAAACAATTTTGTTTCAAATTTGGTGGGCAGAATGTATCATGTTCCAGTTTCTAATTGGATCAGTGATGATAGTGACAGAGAGAGTGATGGTGAAGAAGATGGTACCGTTGAAATAGTACCACGCCAATCCTGCACATTCTTTCGCCGATTTAACATGAATTGGCTTAACGATGATGAATTTTTTGCACGATTTCGGTTGACGAAAGGAACAGTCGCCAGGTTTGCCGTTCAACCCAACTCGGTAAATTTTACAAGCAATATATTCCATTGAGATACGTTCGTGATTAACCCGTAAATATTAAAGTTCTTATATGAAGTTCACGGAGTATAACACCTTTGAACCAGTTATTAATCGCGCTACGATTTTTCGCAAGCGGAAGTTTTCAAATCACCGTTGACGACTTTATTGGTTGCAGTCGCACGAGTTTCTGCATTATCAACTACTTACCAACAGATGGCGCTTAGGGAAGTAAATTGACCTTCAATTAAAGTAACTGATATTTGCCATTCGTGACATTTACAAGTTTTTGTAATGTAATAAAATTGTGATACTGACATAGTGTATAACTAAAAAAAATGTTTGAAATTAATAATTCGACGCATGAAGATACTCGACCTAAATAACTTAGTTCTCGATTTCACTAATTGTCATAACAATCCCTTATACTATAGGCTGGAATTACCCATTTCAATTTTTCATTCCAGTTCATTTTGCGGTTAGTGTTTGATAAGTTTTTGAAATCTATTTTTAAGGAAATCAAATATTGGTAAGTAAAAATATATAATACTAGCGGCCCGGTACGTGCTTCGCTACGTATAAAGTGAAATATTAAATCAACCTCATTTATTACAAAAAAAGATATTTTAAAGCTTAATCAAAAACATTTGGATAAACAGTATTTTTTATTTTTCCATTTTGAGCAGGAATAAACAAACGGCTGGGGATACCGACTCTGGAACAGACAACATAAAGTTGGCAATGTGAAAAAAATTATTTCTCCAAATTCACACCACAAACGTTAAGTGTTTGCCTTTGGGCTTTGTTGATGGACATCGCAAATGATAAACGCACAGGATATTGTAATCGTTTGAATTCAAATGGCATACCATTTGGAATCATAGGGATACGCGATATTAAACAAACTTCTCCTTTTGATTTACCAGTTAAGATCGCAGCTTCAATCAAATTTGGCAAAATATTTTTCACTGTCAATCTGGTGCCATTACACAGTTTTGGTGGATAAATATTTCGCAATAATATAATCAAAGAACACACTTTCAGATTCAAACAATGCGGTGGCATACCAGCCGGTACTAATGAATTTAAAAGTTCAATTGGATAATTCATTGCCTCATCTTGATTCATAGCACTGTCAATTGATTTATATGTCGTGACTATACCTGGGAGTTTTTATTGAATTTGAAAATTAATAGCATTGATATGAATGTTCTTCGGTGCTGAAATGGTGCGTTCTCTCAACCAATCATGATTTCTGTAATTCTGAAGAATATTTGGAAAAACACAATTCATCTATCGATTTCGTAATTGTACAAAAATTGTTCGGTACAGTGATCAATCCGTAGGTTCTGTCGATTTGTATTTTGCCATCACCAATCTCTAACAATTGTTTTGAAAACTCATGGGCAGCTGGATCATTTTGTTGGTGAACATGCATTTTAATGTTCAGTGTCAATTTTTGTACATATCTCCAAAGAACTGATGACTTCAAATCAATCTGATCGAGGAATTACAGGCAATGTTTGTCGAAAATCCCCTGACAGTAATATCAAAGCACCACCAAAAAGCTGTTGATTACCACGTAAATCTTGCATTGTTCGATTAAATGCTTCTAGTAATTTTTTATTCGCCATTGTACACTTATCCCATAAAATAATTGACGTTAACCGCAGAACTTTTGCCATAGCAGAGTTTCTTGAAATACTGCAAGTTGGAGTTTCAATCACCTGCACATTCAATGGCAATTTTAATGCAGAGTGTGCTGTCCGACCACCTTCTAATAATGTAGCAGCAATTCCCGAAGATGCAAATGCCAATGCAATTTTCTGTTCCGATCGAATAGCCGCTAAAATCAGTGATATAACGAACGTTTTGCCTGTACCACCAGGTGCATCCAAGAAATACAATCCACCTGCATTTTTGTCAATGGCTTGCATGATTGTGTCATATACATGTTTTTGCTGAATATTCATTTTGGTTATATTCGATTGTACAAATAAACGCTAGTCATTAGAACTGAATTCCTGCTCACGTTGCAATTCACGATCAAACAGATCATGCATCTCACGATTTGGTGCGACCATACCCAATTGTATTAATGTTTTATTTTCAATCGTTAGACACATATCTTCAATTATTATCAAACGAACATTTCCAAAGTTATCAACAAATCAGGATTTCTTGCATGATGACGCATATGAATTAAAATATCTTCTGCAACATAATGTTTATATTTGTTCCATAATTCAAGTGGATTTAATGGCATACATGTTGATAATATAATGGCAAATAGCATTCGTATTCGTTGAGGATGAGCCGAAAGAGATGCATCATGAAGTGTTGAATCCCAATGTGCATCATCCTCCAACAAATGCAAAAGTTGGCATGCTTCACGGTATGTTTGACACAAATGACCGTTGATTGTTCTCAATTCTTGAAATGATTTTGGGACATTCACGTTAACTAATAACAATCTCAAATAAAAACACTCAACATTGTTTGGATGTACTATATATATTCTCCCAATTGCATCTGTTTGGAAAATGCCAGAATGCACATGAACTGCTGTTCCTTGTTTAGTTTTTGAAATTTTTTCGAAGACACATTCCATGTGTAATACTGAGGCTCTTCAGAATATAACAAAGTTATCGCAAATGTATCAGTTTCGCATAATTTGAAAAAAGCTGTTAACGTAGTTGCTGGTGGTTGTGCTGCTCTTTCCAATACATTTGCTACATTATAATATAAACACGTTGGCCATTCTAAAGATGTACAGCCAAGTGAACAACCGCAGGATGTCTTTCGTGCATTGGAAATGACATAATCCTCCAGACAGCTTCATTGCTACTAATATAGCGCCCCATTTGATACTGAGTAATTTCATCATTTGTATTATCACCAGCAACACCGAAAATTGCCATATCGCTCCCTTTATTTACATACTTGCAAATACATATATTTAATGGATTTGACAGAATTACAATATTCCACATTTATATGAGCATTGAATATTTTCTATAATAATGGACAATACGGAACCACCCAACGATTATCAACTTAAACTTCCTGGTTATGCATTCTAAGGGTTGCCGTTTTGCCATTATCATTAGGTGATCTACGTTGATACAACGGATATCCGTCATTGCCCATTATTGTGTCTGAAGTAAATTGCCTTGGGTATCGTTTCGAACACTTTTCATCAATCATACATGGTGAATTCACATTTAGTTCACCGCACGGTCCATGTATCATGTTTTTAACGACAACTTGAAATAACTCAGGATCAGCAGTGTGTTCAGAAATTTCAGATGATATAAGGTTACCGATTTGATCCGGAGTTATTTTATGTACCAGCCAAATTAGTATATGTGCGTGCGGCAGTCCCCTTTTCTGCCATTCGATGGAGTAAATATGGCAACGCACATCCCCAAATACATATAATTTCACAATTAAATCCATAAGTGCTATACATTTATGCCGAAAAACACGCGAAGTAATGTCATGACGATCGGTTGTCGACTGTCCTGCAAATAAATTGTTTTTGATGTCATACCACTGCGGATTACATGTAAATGTAATGAACAGATCCGGTCGACCGTATTTTCATACATAACACATTGCGTCTTGTGTATATTCGTTCATATTCCGTGGGCTACCAATACAAGAAGGTGGCAATATAGTTAAATGTCCGATGTCATTAATATTAGCATCATTCGCTATCGCATCTTGCAAATTAATATATTGTTCAGATCTTAATTTTGCTTGGTTGAAACGAATAAAATTAAGACGTTCTCTTTCTATTTTGACATACATATCAACGATATACTGATGATATAGTTTACCACATCTCAAGACATAATTTTGTTTTTGTGGACGAACCATCAATGGAGACGAATAAAAATTCATGGCATTAATTTTTTCTGTACATGTAGACCTGAAAATAAGTGCATAATGTGACTTAAGAAATTTATACAAATGATGAAATGTCAACACACTGAAAATATTATTTACCTGTTCGTGGATCAATCATTGGTATATTGATATGGTAGCGATCGTCACCTTTCCAATGCAATATTGGGTATTGTAATGCGTCGTAACTACGATGAAGTTCCGAAACACGTTGCAATTGCTCATTTTTGCAATGAAGTATAATATCACGGGATTGAAACTGATCACCAAGAATTACAATTGCAACCTCATCAATTGTCGGTGCATTGAATCGCCATCAACAATAAAATAAATTTGCAAACATTTATAATCAGCGTCGGGTATGGCAATTACGAACTAGCTTGATGATAAATTTGGCCCTGAATCTGCCACATGTATGCAATTTTAGGTATATGCATAATAATTTTTAAAACTATAGAATACGTCATTTAAAATGCCGAATTGTATTGTTGAATATGACTCAAAAAGTGCTTTGAATTTTCAGAAGTCCCAAAAATTCGGGTGGAATTTCTAATGCTGGCAATATCACTTTGCCATTACCACAACACATGCCGGGCGTTTCGCCTGGAAATTTAGCCGCATCCCAATGTGGACATATTGCGTCCATTATTCCAATATATCCGTACATACTGTAATCAGTCTGACTGTTGTAATTGCAGCACGCATAATTTCAGGTACAACAGATCTATTTCGTGCATTACGTTTACGCTGCGATGCATTAGCTTGTGCTCGTTCATCTGGAGTCTGTGATCGCCTTTGTAATGCCGCAGCATTTGCATGACGCGTTCGGAGACCTATATTTCCTCGTGTGGGTCGTGGCATTTTTCTTTCAATTAAAAAAGAATAAATTAAATTTAAAAAAATGCCTACATTAATAGTGGTACACCATATGTTTTTTCAAATAAGGAAACACACATGCATTCGTGAAATTCACTTCAACAGTTCAAAACTTACCGTTTTTTGCTCGGAAATTCGCTTTGCGCTATATTTCTTCTTTTCACAAATTCACACAAACTTCAATACTTATTAAACAAAAACACTATTTGCATTTTTATGTAATAATTTGCACTGCGGTAATTTGGGACACTACTGAGCGTATTGGGCTGCTTCGTTTATTCTGCTAACGGATGGTGTTGACAAAACGCTCCAGAGATATTTACACTCCAATGTCATTTATTCTCCTAATTTGAATTTTCTTAATGCTAAGAGCCAAAGCTCTATATATCTATCTATACAAAATATTCATGAATTTCTCTATGCAAAACAAAAAAAAAAAAAAAAAAAAATGCACCGTAATATTGTTCGATGTCTTTTCAAAGCCTACTTTGTTTGTCGATCTGCCTGCTACATACATACATCTAATATATAAAATTCTTCTGTCACGGTTTTAGAGGCTGAACTCCTCCGAAACGGTTGAACCGATTCGCATGAAAATTTGTGAGCATATTGGGTAGGTCTGAGAATCGGCCAACGTCTACCTTTTTTTCAAAACGTGGACCCGGATGAAACTGATTGTGTCTAGCTTAAAAACCAAGCATTTTACCTTCATTTTTATTTGTTTAAAGTTTTGTAATTAATTACACAGCGTATCATTATCTAATATACTTAGTGATGTAAGTACGAACCCTAGAATGTGCTTATACAATATGGATATCAAATGAAAGCTGTTGATGAGTACTATAGTACAGGATAATTTTCATACAACTGGGGAGTGCTATAGTACAGGATAATTTTCATACAACTGGGAGGCTAGAGTCTCGAGATAAAGCCCAAAACATGGACCCGGGTACCCCTAGAATGTGTTTATACAATATGGATATCAAATGAAAGCTGTTGATGAGTGCTATAGTACAGGATAATTTTCATACAACTGGGAGGCTAGGCTAACGTAAGACGAAAGTACATACATTTTGAGAGCGAAAAAGCGTAGCTAAGTAGGTAGCAAATCGTTTAGTAAATGATTAAACTATTATTGATGTATGTATGTTAATATGAAAACGTATAATCCGCTGGCTAAGTTGGATGGGTCTGACCAAACAAACGGGTTTTTGGTGTGTATTTCAAAATAATTTCACCATACATTGAGCGCTTTTCAGCGACTTCAGGTAAAAAATTATATTGTTATGAGATCGAATATACCATTTTAACTGGTTGTAGTACATAAGAATGCAATCTCTTAACCTGAAGCCGAGTTCCCAATTGGTCTATATCTCGAGTCCTTAGTTACCCAGCGAAAAGAAAAGCCCTCTTTTCATTAGCATTTATCAACAACTTAGAATGTATACTCATGTGGTTCAACCACATCCTAGGGTTATCCGGGTCCACATTTTGGTCTATATCTCGAGACCCTAGTCACGGAGGGGCATGAAAAATAATCTATACTATAGCAATCATCAACAGCTCCCGTTTGCTACCCATATTGTGCAAACACATCCTAAAGTTATCCGGGTCCACGTTTTGGTCTATATCTCGAGACCCTAGTCACGGAGGGGCATGAAAAATAATCTATACTATAGCAATCATCAACAGCTCCCGTTTGCTACCCATATTGTGCAAACACATCCTAAAGTTATCCGGGTCCACGTTTTGGTCTATATCTCGAGACCCTAGTCACGGAGGGGCATGAAAAATAATCTATACTATAGCAATCATCAACAGCTCCCGTTTGCTACCCATATTGTACAAACACATCCTAAAGTTATCCGGGGCAACGTTTTGGTCTATATCTCGAGACCCTAGTCACGGAGGGGCATGAAAAATAATCTATACTACAGCAATCATCAACTGCTCCCATTTGCTATCCATATTGTACAAACACGTCCTAAAGTTATCCGGGTCCAGGTTTTGGTATATATCTCGAGACCCTAGTCACGGAGGGGCATGAAAAATAATCTATACTATAGCAATCATCAACAGCTCCCGTTTGCTACCCATATTGTGCAAATACATCCTAAAGTTATCCGGGTCCACGTTTTGGTCTATATCTCGAGACCCTAGTCACGGAGCGGCATGAAAAATACTCTATACCAGAGCCGGCCACACAAATACGAGAACAATTGCATAAGTGTGTGTAAAAATTGAGTGAAAAATCCCCACAGTGTGCTCAAAGAAAATGTGGACTGTGAAGTTTTAAATTAAAAAGGACTTTGGCTATTTGATTTCAAGCTAATGCTGACTATATTTACTTATATTCGTATAACTAAGAACGCGGAGGTCGAGCTAGTCAGATAAAACTTTTTTATAAAAGAAGGTAATGCAAAATTTGCTTAAAAAAATTTACTTTTTCATTAGGAAAGAACTATAAAACAAAGTAAATGTAAAGATAGAAATATATATTTTCAAAACTTAAAGTTATTCAATAAAAAAAATGTATGAAAATTAATAAAACTAAGTAGAACGTATAAAAATATATTTATATTAAATTGTCAATATTTATTAATAATTAATTAATTATTACTAATTATTAATAATTAATATATAAATTGTCAATATTAATATGTACTAATATCGACTGTGGTCGAAATTCGACCAACGTGTATTTTTTTCAACTCAGTCTATGCATCGAGGGTTGGAAATATAGCAAACTTACTTAACTTTTTCTTTAAAATTTTGAATTTGAAAAACCCTGTACTTTTTGATTGTATTTTCTTAAATTTTCTACAAACTTTTCACGTGTAATTATAACGTTTTGGTATGGAGTTCCTTAAACAAAAATATAAAAATTATGTAAAATCAGATGAAGTTGACATAGAATTATGGTGAAATTACTTGAAATTGAATTGAAAAATAGGGTTTTCTACACCACCCGGAAGTTCCCCGTTGGCGCGCTACCGAAGTTAGTTTTGGGAGCTCGGTTCCTCAGTAGGCCTATATAACCCATATACATATATCGCCCATTTACTTCAATAGTGTCATAATTCAAAAAGCACGAACTTTTAGTTAAAAACGAAGAAATTTGCTAAAGGAATGTAGCCTATTTCACGCCACCCGTTTAATTTTGTATAAATACATATATAATATTAAGTGTGACACAAAACAAAAATTTCGAGTAGAATAGAGGATACCTTCATAAAAAATAAAATAAAAATATAAAAAAATTATGTAATGAGAAAGAAAGCAGAGTTTACTAAAAAATGTTTAATTAAAGAAAAAAATAAAGTACTTAAATTGCGAAAAAATTAAGTGAAGTGAACAAACAGTTCCATATAAAAACGCAATAAGTGCACTTAGACTTTTTCCGGGGTTTGATGTGATCATTGTGGAAATATGAAGATTCTAATGTTCGGATATTTAATGTTGGGATTCCCATTCAGATCTATGTACGTAATTAATTTGTATTAAATTTGTAAACACTCCATTTCATAAATATATATGACCATATCTACCATAAAATATCGTCTGTGAACAATACAATACTAAGATATAAAAAAGCAGAATAAATTAGAAAGAAAAGAAAAACAAACAAAAACATTAAAGTTATTCACGTAAACATATTTACTAAAATAAAATTGATTTCATAACTTTAAGCGACATAAAAAAATTAGGGTTATGGGATCTAAGCATCCGATTAATGGATACATAATCCAACAAAGTTAGCCTAATAATAAATATAGTGGGTAATATACTGACTATGCACGCTATGATGCCGGTTGCCGTTTTGACCTAAAATCAAAGACGTTTTTGGGACGTTTTTTTGTTTCGTTTAATATGCATCGTGAAATTTTCCGATTCATTCAAGTTGCAGTTAAATAATAATAAACCAATTTGAAATAAGAGAATATATAATAAAATAAAATAAGAACTAAAATAAATTAGCATAAAAGGCAATATAAAAAATTTAATGTTATATTTTTGTGACTTTTTTTTTCGTTCAGTATAAGACGTACTTTATCTAAAATGAGGATTAAATCTGCAAATGCAAAAACATTTTCGGGCAACTTTGCCATTAATTGTTATAAATAAATTAGTTAGTTTCAACTAAAGTTAACTCATTATTTGTGATTTCATGTTTTTTTGAAAACAACTAAAATAAAAAACAAAGAATCTGTTAAATAAAGACTTATGTATTTACGTTTAACTGAAATTTGCCACAAAAAATGGGCCGGTCAAAAATTAATTCTATTAAAGATTTTTTGGTACGCTACAAATTATTTTGGAACAATTTTTTAGGATTTTGGTAGAGACTATTATAGGTAAGCGGCTACAATGGGGAACCATATTTGTATGTAGGTGAATCATTTGTGCTTTCGAATTTAGCGAGTATACATAAAATTTGAAATTCACATTAGAAAACTTAGACAATTGTTCCCAAAGATGGCGCGCTTGTGCAAGAAAATAACTTACGATATTTGTATGAATTGTTCGAATTTACAAAAAACTTTTTCTATTAATTATAAACAAATAGAGTAATATTTGTTAACAAAAATAGGTCTATGCACTGCGGCTGATCAATACGAATCGATTCATATAACTTTTATATGATTTTACGTATGCTAAGTATGCGAAACAGCCTGTCAATTGATTGTATGGAAATTTTGTTAGCGTATTAATACATATATAGATGTTCGAACGAACTTAATAATACTAACTAACGTATTAAAAGTCACTTTAACATTGCAGCATAGTAGCACGTACTTTTCCTTTTGCATTCACTGTTGATTTTAGTGAGTGACAAGCGAAAGCAAACGATCGTGATCACACATTGTTAGTGTAGGTGTGAAAATACGAACTTATATTGCACAATGTGCAACTTTTGGCCGGCTTTGCTCTATACTATAGCATTCATCAACAACTTCCTTTTGATACCCATATTGTACAAACACATCCTAGGGTTACCCGGGTCTACGTCTTGGCCTATATCTCGAGCCCTGATATCCGATTCTTACAGAACAGACAGTCAGAACAAAGCCTAAAAATTTGGTTTGGATAGGTGAGCCCGTTCTTTAGTTATAAAATCACAACGCAAAATGGCATTCATTTCTATTAAACGGTTTTATTGAGCTTGACTTGACAGGCAGGCCGCACGGTCGCATGGCCGCATGCACGGCCGTTGTGAACGAATTTTGAAATTGAAATTTAAGTAACTTCCCGATAAGCTGCGAGCTTGAAACCTGGCATATAGTTCAGAACCCGATGACAATGCAATAATAAGAAAAAAATCGCCGCTAGGTGGCGCAAGGATCGAGATATTCTCAAAAATCGTATTTGTGGACCGATTTGGCTCATATTAGGAACACATAATACATACAAGAATAGAAATCGACCTATGAAAATAAATCGCCGCTAGGTGGCGCATGTATCGAGATATTCACAAAAATCGTATTTGTGGCCCGATTTGGCTCATATTTGGAACACATAATACATACAAGAATAGAAAGCGACCTATGAAAAAAATCGCCGCTAGGTGGGGCAAGGATCGAGATATTCACAAAAATCATATTTGTGGCCCGATTTGGCTCATATTTGGAACACATCATACATACAAGAATAGAAAGCGACCTATGAAAAAAATCGCCCCCAGGTGGCGCATGGATCGAGATATTCACAAGAATCATATTTGTGGCCCGATTTGGCTCATATTTGGAACACATAATACATACAAGAATAGAAAGCGACCTATGAAAAAAATCGCCGCTAGGTGGCGCAATGATCGAGATATTCACAAAAATCATATTTGTGGTCCGATTTGGCTCATATTTGGAACACATAATACATGCAAGAATAACAAGTAAGGAAGGTTAAGTTCGGGTGTAACCGAACATTACATACTCAGTTGAGAGCTATGGTGGCAACATCGGGGAAAATAACCATGTTGTAAAAAGAACCTAGGGTAACCCTGGAATGTGTTTGTATGACATGTGTATCAAATGAAAGACATTAAAGAGTATTTTAAGATTCAGTGGGCCATAGTTCTATAGGTGGACGCCATTTAGGGATATCGCCATAAAGGTGGATCAGGGTTAACTCTAGAATTTGTTTGTACGATATGGGTATCAAATGAAAGGGGTTAATGAACATTTTAAAAGGGAGTGGGCCTTAATTCTATAGGTGGACGCCTTTTCGAGATATCGCCATAAAGGTGGACCAGGGGTGACTCTAGAATGTGTTTGTACGATATGGGTATCAAATTAAAGGTTTAATGAAGGTTTTAAAAGGGAGTGGTGGTAGTCGCCATAAAGGTGGACCAGGGGTGACTCTTGAATGCGTTTGTACAATATGGGTATCAAACGAAAGGTGTTAAGGAGTATTTTAAAAGGGCGGGGGGCTTAGTTCTATAGGTGGACGCCTTTTCGAGATATCGCCATAAAGGTGGACCAGGGGTGACTCTAGAATGTGTTTGTACGATATGGGTATCAAATTAAAGGTATTAGTGAGGGTTTTAAAAGGGAGTGGTGGTAGTTGTATAGGTGGTCGCCTTTTCGAGATATCGGCATAAAGGTGGACCAGTGGTGACTCTAGAATGCGTATGTACAAAATGGGTATCAAACGAAAGGTGTTAATGAGTATTTTAAAAGGGCGTGGGGCTTAGTTCTATAGGTGGACGCCTTTTCGAGATATCGCCATAAAGGTGGACCAGGGGTGACTCTAGAATGTGTTTGTACGATATGGGTATCAATTGAAAGGTGTTAATGAGTATTTTAAAAGGGAGTGATCCTTTGTTCCATAGATGGACGCCGTTTCGAGATATCGCCATAAAGGTGAACCAGGGGTGACCCTAGAATTTGTTTATACGATATGGGTATCAAATGAAAGGGGTTAATGGGCATTTTAAAAGGGAGTGGCCTTAGTTCTATAGGTGAACGCCTTTTGAGTTATCGCCATAAAAGTGGACCAGGGGTGACTCTAGAATGTGTTTGTACAATATGGGTATCAAACGAAAGGTGTTAATGAGTACTTCAAAAGGGCGTGGGGCTTAGTTCTATAGGTGGACGCCTTTTCGAGATATCGCCATAAAGGTGGACCAGGGGTGACTCTAGAATGTGTCTGTACGATATGGGTATCAAACGAAAGGTGTTAATGAGTAATTTAAAAGGAGTGGGCCTTGGTTCTATAGGTGGACGCCTTTTCGAGATATCGCCATAAAGGTGGACCAGGGGTGATTCTAGAATGTGTTTGTACGATATGGGTATCAAATTAAAGGTATTAATGAGGGTTTTAAAATGGAGTGGTGGTAGTTGTATAGGTTGGTCACCTTTTCGAAATTACGGCATAAAGGTGGACCAGGGGTGACTCTATAATGTGTTTGTACAATATGGATATCAAACGAAAAGTGTTAATGAGTACTTCAAAAGGGCGTGGGGCTTTGTTCTATAGGTGGACGCCTTCTCGAGATATAGCCATAAAGGTGGACCAGGGGTGACTCTAGAATATGTTTGTACGATATGGGTATCAAATGAAAGTGTTAATGAGTATTTTAAAAGGGAGTGATCCTTAGTTCTATAGGTGGACACCGTTTCGAGATATCGTCATAAAGGTGGACCAGGAGTGACCCTAGAATTTGTTTATACGATATGGGTATCAAACGAAAGGGGTTAAGAGCATTTTAAAAGGGAGTGGGCCTTAGTTATATAGGTGAAAGCCTTTTCGAGATATCGTCATAAAGGTGGACCAGGGGTGACTCTAGAATGCGTTTGTACAATATGGGTATCAAACGAAAGGTATCAATGAGTATTTTAAAAGGGAGTGGGCCTTAGTTCTATAGGTGGACGCCTTCTCGAGATATAGCCATAAAGGTGGACCAGGGGTGACTCTAGAATGTGTTTGTACGATATGGGTATCAATTGAAAGGTGTTAATGAGTATTTTAAAAGGGAGTGATCCTTTGTTCCATAGATGGACGCCGTTTCGAGATATCGCCATAAAGGTGGACCAGGGGTGACTCTAGAATGCGTTTGTACAATATGGGTATCAAACGAAAGGTATCAATGAGTATTTTAAAAGGGAGTGGGCCTTAGTTCTATAGGTGGATGCCTTCTCGAGATATAGCCATAAAGGTGGACCAGGGGTGACTCTAGAATATGTTTGTACGATATGGGTATAAAATTAAAGGTATCAATGAGGGTTTTAAAAGGGCGTGGGGCTTAGTTCTATAGGTGGACGCCTTTTCGAGATATCGCCATAAAGGTGGACCAGGGGTGACTCTAGAATGTGTTTGTACGATAAGGGTATCAAAATAAAGGTATTAATGAGGCTTTTAAAAAGAGTGGTGGTAGTTGTATATGTGAAGGCGTTTTCCAGATATCGACCAAAATGTAGACCAGGGTGACCCAGAACATCATCTGCTGGATACCGCTAATTTATATATATATATAATACCACGAACAGTATTCCTGCCAAGATTTCAAGAGTTTTTTATTTCGCCCTGCAGAACTTTTTTCATTTCATTCTACTTAATATGGTAGGTGTCACACCCATTTTACTAATCCAAATACCATGTTTCATCCCTTTTTTCGTATTTGGTATAGAATTATGGCATTTTTTTCGTTTATCGTAATTTTCGATATCGAAAAAGTGGGCGTGGTCATATTCCGATTTCGGCCATTTTTTTACCAATATAAAGTGAGTTTAGATAAGTACGTGAACTGAGTTTAGTAAAGATATATCGATTTTTGCTCAAGTTATCGTGTTAACGGCCGAGCGGAAGGACAGTCGGTCGACTGTGTATAAAAACTGGGCGTGGCTTTAACCGATTTCGCCCTTTTTCACAGAAATAAGTTACCGTCCCAGAATCTAAGCTCCTACCAAATTTCACAAGGAATGGTAAATTTTTGTTCGACTTATGGCATTAAAAGTTACTAGACAAATTAAATGTAAAAGGGCGGATCCACGCCCATTTTGAAATTTTCTTTTATTTTTGCATTTTGTTGCACCATATCATTACTGGAGTTGAATGTTGACATAATTTACTTATATACTGTAAAGATATTCAATTTTTTGTTAAATTTTCTTTTAAAAAAAATTTTTTTTTAAAAGTGGGCGTGGTCGTTCTCCGATTTTGCTAATTTTTATTAAGCATACATATAGTAATCGGAGTAACTTTCCTGCCAGATTTCATCATGATATCTTCAACGACTGCAAAATTACAGCTTGCAAAACTTTTAAGTTACCTTCTTTCAAAAGTGGGCGGTGCCACACCCATTATCCAAAATTTTACTAATTTTCTATTCTGCGTCATAAGTTCAACTCACCTAAAAGTTTCATTGCTTTATTCGTCTTTGGTAATGAATTATCACACTTTTTCGGTTTTTCGAAATTTTCGATATCGAAAGAGTGGGCGTGGTTATAGTCCGATATTGTTCATTTTAAATAGCGATCTGAGATGAGTGCTCAGGAACCTACATACCAAATTTCATCAAGATACCTCACAATTTACTCAAGTTATCGTGTTAACGGACGGACGGACGGACGGACGGACATGGCTCAATCAAATTTTTTTTCGATCCTGATGATTTGATATATGGAAGTCTATATCTATCTAGATTCCTTTATACCTGTACAGCCAACCGTTATCCAATCAAAGTTAATATACTCTGTGAGCTCTGCTCAACTGAGTATAAAAAGCGTCTTATGAAAAAAAATCGCCGCTAGGTGGCGCAAGGATCGAGATATTCACAAAAATTGTATTTGTGGTCCGATTTTGTCCATATTTGGAACACATAATACATACATGAATAGAAAGCGACCTATGATGCGCAATTTGGCTCATATTTGGAAAAAATATTGCATACAGTCCGGTAGAGGTGACATCAAAATATTTTGGAGTTGGAGGAGGGACAAGCATAGGATAGGATAGGTTAGGTGGTAGCTGCCCTGATAAGGATAGCTCACTTGGACAACACGAAGGTCCGTTGTGATACCACATACACCAAAAATAACGGTGACTTAGATCTAGCTACTTAGAGAATCGTTGGGTAGCAACGATAAAGCTCCGAATGATACCGATCTCAACTTTGGATATATCCTCGGGAGATCCAAGTGAGTCGCGACCGAAGTACTTTCGCCTAATTCTGGCAAAAGCTGGACAATCAAGCATAAAGTGATGTGGTGATTCCACCTCATTATCCTCCATACAGCTGCAGGAGGATGGAGTTTCCAGTATATTGAGACGTACCGCATGGATACCCATGAGACAGTGCCCTGACAAAACCCCAATGACCATTGATAGGTGAGCCTTAGTGAACCCAATTATTTCAGCAGACCTCCTGTCAATCACTTTTGGCCAGAAAGATCTTGCTACCCTTCAAGACGTGGTATCCGCCCAGCGTTTGCTGAGCTGATTCGAGGCCCAGCTATGGAGGAGCAATCCACAGGTGGCCAGCGGGATCCCGAAATCCCTACAGCCATCTTCATCCGGTTCAGTTGTACCGATGCGGGCTAAGAGATCCGCTTGACAGTTACCCGGGATATCACTATGGCCCGAGACCCAGATAATCTTAATTGTAAAATAATTCGATGCAATCGCAAGCGAGGTCAGGCACTCCCAGACCACCCTCGATCGCACTGTAGTTGAGCTCAAGGCCTTGATAGCCGCTTGGCTATCAGAGTAGCTGTTAAATTCCCTAACCGTGGTAGCACTGGATAGCATTCCATCCACCGCATCCTTAATCGCAGCAATTTCCGCTTGGAATACACTGCAGTGATCAGCCAACTTAAACTTGCGGCTTAAATTTAGCTCTTGACAAAAGACCCCCCACCAACCTTTCCATCCAGCTTTGACCCATCCGTGAACAAGTTAACCGGTCCCATGCCCCAGATAATTCCTCTTCCCCAATCCTCTCTCTCTGGAATAACTGGGGTGAAGGTTGTATAGGGAGCAGTTATCGGCATACAGTAGTCCGTTCTGTCCGGGATGAAGTCGAAACTGGTAAGAAGGCTAGAGTGTCCGCGATCAGAAAGTCTATATCCCATATCACGAAGCCCGACCAACGACCTTGCCGCGGCCGCCTTTCCCGCAATATCTACTGGGTATATGTTCAGCATGACGTTCAGTGCCAAGGTAGGTGTTGTTCTGAGAGCGCCACTGATACCGATCAGCGCTGTCCGTTGCACTGACACTAACATTTTGGAGGTGCTCGCCGTGTCCAGTGCTTTCCACCAGACCAGCACCCCATATAGCAGAATCGGTTTGACCACCATCTCATAAAGCCAGTGTACTATTCTTGGCGAGAGTCCCCATCTCTTTCCGATAGCTCCTCTGCAGCAGTACAAGGCAATGGCGGCCTTCCTGGCCCGATCTTCCACATTGGGTCTCCAGGACAATTTCTTGTCCAAAACAATCCCCAAATATTTAACCATATCAGAAAGTACCAGCGGTAACCCTTCAATCGAGGGAGTTCTGAAATCGGGCATCTTATATCTTATTTTGAAAAGGACCAATTCCGTTTTTCCCGGGTTGACCGCCAATCCACATGATTCAGCCCACCTAGCCACAGTATCCAGGTAGCCCTGAAGAACATCGCGCAGGGCGCCCAGAAATTTGCCTCTGACTAGGATAGCGAGGTCATCTGCATAGGCAACCACCCGACAACCATTGGCTTCCAGCTCCACAAGAAGCTCGTTGACTACCACAACCCAGAGGAGAGGAGATAGGACACCCCCCTGTGGCGTGCCCCTGCACACCTTCCTCTTAATTATGGGCCCTCCCCACTCCGCTGCGACAATTCTGCCGCATAGAAGTTTGCTAATAAATTCAACCAGAGCCGCCTCGACTCCTAAACCCACCAGAGCTCTTTCGATTGCCCCCGGTAAGACATTGTTAAAAGCTCCCTCGATGTCTAGAAAGGCACCCAGAGCATACTCTTTGTGTTCTAGGGACCCTTCTATTTGCTTTACAATCGAATGGAGAGCCGTTTCCGTCGATCTGCCCTTGCAATACGCATGCTGTGAAGCCGACAGTAACCCCCGAGGTATCCTTTCCCGTAGGTACAGTTCAATCAACCGCTCAAACGTCTTAAGAAGAAACGACGAGAGACTGATTGCCTGAAATCCTTAGGTGATACATGAGAGCTTCTGCCGGCCTTCGGAATGAAAATAACCCTAACCGTGTGCCAAGACTTCGGGATATAGTTAAGCCTGAGGCAGTTAGTATATATGATGGCCAACCAGCGGCAGGAAATCCCCAAAGACCTTTAAAGCTGCGCAGGAATGATTCCATCCGGGCCCGGAGACTTATAGGGCTTGAACGACGCTATAGCCCAGGTTATTTGACTTTCCCGTATTGGAATGGCAGGCACTTCTGCATGGCCAACGACCGCCGACCATGCAGGCAAAGATCCCTGCGCAACTGGGACATCGGGAAAATGATTGTCCAGTAAAAGCCTTAGGGACTCCTCGCTACTCATCGACCAGTCCCCACCATCATCTCTCAGATACCCCAGGGGAGCGGGGTTCCTAGAGACTATTTTTCTAAATCTCGCGGTTTCATTGCAGCCTTCTACGTTTTCGCAGAAGCTTCGCCATGCATCTCGCTTGGCTATCCTTATTTCATATTTATAAATTCCCAGACTCACCTTATAGAGCTCCCAGTCCGAGGGTAATTTACTCCTCCTGGCTCTGTTGAAGAGCCGCCGACTCGACGCTCTTAGGTCGTCAAGAGAATCCGACCACTAGGGCGGCTTGCAATTCCCCCTGTAAGTTTTCAATGGGCAGGACAGCTGAAAGGCTTTATTGCTGGCGGAGGTGAAGTTTTCCACCAGAACGTCTATCTCAGATTCGGACAGGCCCGAACTAATGATAGGCACCGCAGGCAGTAGCTCTCCCAGCTTCCTACACTACAAGTCCCAGTTAGTACTTTTAGGGTTCCTAAAAGATATTTTACCGGGACGTTCTTCGTTCACTGAGAACTGAATAAATCGGTGATCAGAGAAGGAGTGCTCGTTGAGAACCCTCCATCCAGATATCCGACCTTCCAGTTCTCTACTAACCAGGGTGAGGTCCAGGACCTCCTACCTTACCGCAGTAATAAAAGTCGGGTCATTCCCCCTATTACATATACAAAATTCCTCATCTACAATAAAAGTAAATAAAGACTCACCTCTAGTGTTGGTATCCGAGCTTCCCCAAATGCTATGATGGGCATTAGCATCGGCACCGATGATCACGCCAACACCTTTCCGCCTTGCTTCAGCGGTGATTTCACCCAGTATCGCAGGTGGTGGTCCCACTACGTCCCCGTGGGGCATGTACGCTGAGACCACCCACAGTTCATTACTTCCTCGCTCGAGGCAGACCGTGGTTACGTCAGCATTGCTGAAATTAGAGAGAATAAAAGCTTTAATCTCTTTTTTAACAAGGACACAGGATCTAGGCCTACTTGCCTCCCCATGCACCAAGGTGTTGAATTTTCCAGTCCTTAATCCAGAAATCTTACTGCCGTTACTACTCAGCCACGGCTCCTGGACAAGGACTATATCCACTCCGCATTTTTCAAGGCAGAGCAACAAATTTGCGGAAGCCGCCTTAGAGTGCTGAAGATTGATTTGACGGATTTCCATCAAAAGCGCTCTTCTTTCGCACCCCATCCTTGGCGGATTCGTATTAGTCTTGTCCATTCTAAAAAAAAAAAAAAAGTCCCCCCTCAAGGCCGCTCTCCGGAGCCGATTGTGTAGTCGCCCTTTAACGGTCTCGTGGTTATCTATGCTACGCAGAGAGGCCACGCGAGGGTTGACGCATTACCTATGAGTAATGCGTTCAGAGCCAGACCGGACGCGAAGCGGGAAAATCTTCAACCGAACCTACACCACCAACTTAACGGCGACGGAGCCGGAACGTACCTTGAGGCCCGCCACGGTTTTAACGGGACGTGGGCAGGTGCAGCATTAGCCTACCAGCCATTTCGGTAGGGTTTCACCCCGACCTACTAAAGTGGCAGAATACCGCACTACCAGCCCAAAGTCATCAAGTCAAAATGTAATGTGAAATCAAAGTCCTAAAACAGTCCAGTTCGTCACCGTTGTGTACCGATCTTGACTCTTAAAGAGTCCTCCCTCCCCTGAGCTCGGCACAATGACTCAGGGGGTGCGGGTTTTATCGAGTTGTCCTCTCTAGATCCGCCATTATCAGTAGAAGCAGGGGCACCTCGTGCAGGACGTGATAATTAATCACGCGTGACATTCGTCACTATGGCCGGTCTAAGACTGATATCAGTACCTGATCCAGAGCCTGAAACCACTTATGATATCCAAGCCAAGTATCTTAGCCCCCAGGGACAAGCATACGTGGCGCAGAGTCGAGTAAAGTCTTTGGAAGGATTATGTATAGAGGACCTAGGTTGTAACAAATTGTCAGGACTAATAATGAGTCACTAAATAGAATGAGAAATAGTAAGCAATTAAATAACGACTAAAAAACTTGCAAATAAAATAATTAAAAAAAAATATTTAAGTTAAGAGGTTTTATTGAAAACAATTCTTACATGAAATAATAATAATACGAAAAGCTAGAAAATAATTAGGTAGGTCCTAGGTACTAGTCATCGCACTCCTTATCAATCTAGGGCGTTGATCAGACAAATAAATAAAAGCGTTGGACGCGTCACATTTCTATTGATAGTCATAAGTAAAACCAACTGAACCTTAGTCAGATTATGCTACGCCTCCCATTTTTAGAAATTTCACGCGCCCAACGCTTTTATTTAATTGTCTAATCAACGCCCTAGATTGATAAGTAGTGTGATGACTAGTACCTAGGACCTACCTAATTATTTTCTAGCTTTTCGTATTATTATTATTTCATGTAAGTATTGTTTTCAATAAAACCGTTAAACTTAAAAATTTTTTTAATTATTATATTATATATATAGATATGTGCATATAAAAAGGTAGATTTTGATTAATGATGACATATAGAACAAAGTATATTATGGGGCATACTCGAAGATTGCCGAGCAAAGCTCGGTCGCCCAGGTACTATAGTTTAAAGAAAAAACTAAAAAAACACGCTTTTAAATAATATCAAACTCAGTAGTTAAAAATAATTTTCAAAATAATTCCAAAACAATAATGATCGAAAAATACTAATAATATTGTGAAAAAAAGCGTCCGGCGTTCGATTTACGAAAAATATGGAACTAAGCGCCAAATAAAGGATATATTTTTTTATTTTATGAGTCTCGAAGAAGGGTTCACTCACTTTAATCACAGCTATACACAGAATCCCCCATTCCCCCATCTCTCGTCGAGCCCGGCTATATCCATATCTAGTGTTTCCAAATTAAAACCACGTGGATAAAATAAAAGCTGCCCAATTGCGAATTTGTTCTGTTTATAAAAAATTTGTTTGTGTGAATGAAAAACAAACAAAAGATTTTACCTCTAGATCTGAAGAATAAGAATACTTTTTAATCAAGGATAAATGAATTGAAGTAAATGCTAATTACTTTATTCACTCCGCCCATTATAGGTTGAGGAAGTCTTTGGGTAAATTACCTCATAAAATTTGAGGTATAATAAAAATTGAAAAAAAAAAAAACAGATTTATTTATTTGAGAACGATCATGTGATCATGTGTACAAAAACTGTATTTTTAAGAAACAAATAGACAAACGTATTCTATTTGTTTTCAAACAGCTAATTAGTTCTATTGTATTCTGCTGCCATAAAACCATAGTTGGGGGCAGTGCACTAAATTTTGAACAACAACACTGCTCGATACTAAATGGGTTGACATAATCAAGATCTTGTATTAAGTGTTAGCATCTTGTATTAAGTTTAAACATCTCTTCATCTTTAACACATTCCGAAAATTTAATGAGCTTATGACGACATCTATAGGAATATAGGAATTGAGTTTACCTCGCTACAAAGAAGAAAAGGGTGCTTGTACTTATGTTCGCGCGTGTGAAGTTATACTTCTTTGTCATCATTCAAAAATAGTTTTTGATTGCACGCTAATAATTAATTTCAATAAAACAATAACGGGACTTGAAAAACATTGTCAATAAAGTTCAGTTTAAATCCGAAAAATTTTATAAATAACAAGTAAGGAAGGCTAAGTTCGGGTGTAACCGAACATTAATACTCAGCTGAAAGCTTTGGAGACAAAATAAGGGAAAATCGCCATGTAGGAAAATGAACCTAGGGTAACCCTGGAATGTATTTGTACGACATGGGTATCAAATGGTAGGTAGAAGAGTATTTTAAAAGGGAGTGGGCCATAGTTCTGTAGGGGGACGCCTTTTCGAGATATCGCCATAAAGGTGGACCACGGGTGACTCTAGAATGTGTTTGTAGGATATTGGTACCATATTAAAGGTGTTAATGAGTATTTGAAAAGAGAGTGGGCCTTAGTTCTACAGATGGACGCCTTTTCGAGATATCGCCATAAAGGTGGACCAGGGGTGACTCTAGAATGTGTTTGTACGATATTGGTATCAAATGAAAGGTGTTAAAGAGTATTTTAAAAGGACGTGGGCCTTAGCTCTATATGTGAAGGTGTTTTCGAGATATCGACCTAAATGTGGACCAGGGTTACCCAGAACATCATCTGTCTGCAGAACTTCTTCATTTTCTTCTAGTTAATATGGTAGTTGCCACACTCATTTTACAAAGTTTTTTTCTAAAGTTATATTTTGCGTCAAAAAATCAATCCAATCATCATATTTCATCCCTTTTTTCGTATTTGTATTTTGTTGCACCATATCATTACTGAAGTTGAATATTGACATAATTTACTTATATACTGTAAAATAATCCAATTTTTTGTTAAAATTTTACTTTTAAAATTTTATTTTTTAAAGTTGGCGTGTTCGTTATCCGATTTTGCTAATTTTTATTTAGCACACATTTAATAATAGGAGTAATGTTCCTGCCAAATTTCATCATGATCAACGACTGCCAAATTACAGCTTGCAAAACTTTTAAATTACCTTCTTTTAAAGGTGGGTGGTGCTACGCCCATTGTCCATAGTTTTACTTTTCTATTCTGCATCATAAGGTCAACCCACCTACCAAGTTTCATCGCTTTATCCGTCTTTGGTAATGAATTATCGCACCTTTTCGGTTTTTCATAATTTTCGATATCGAAAAAGTGTACGTGGTTATGGTCCGATTTCGTTTATTTTAAATAGCAATCGGGGATGAGTGCCCAGGAACTTACAGGAACTTTAAACCCCCCCTTTCCCTAGGATCATTTGATTTTTTAGGTCGTTACAATGCAAATATTTGATGTTTTTATGTCTATGTTAATAACTTTCTTTAAAATTCTGCTACGTATTTACTTTGTTGGTGATATTATATTTTTAATATGCAAGCATATGTATGTACGAAGTGAACACTTATATTTTAATCATATTCTGTTTCATAATAGTTCTGCAATTTATTAAATATACAAATGTAGATGTTAACTTTTACCATAATTTCATAAAGTTTCCTTATAAATTTGCCTAACGAACATCTACATACATATTAGAGGTTTACGCCGATCACTTTATCGGCGGCGACGGTGTAGGCTCTATTATATACCGGCGGCGGCGGAGTGCCGGCGTACGCCGGTGTTCTTACTTTAAAAAGCTTGATTTTTCTATTTAAAAAAATAATATTTAGGAAAGGGTTTTTGTATGTATTTATGGAAATCAAGATCTCGCAAAACGTTCAAAAATTTTCAGGAGTAGCTCCTTGCTGAGGGATTGTCCCTCGTTCGCTTACTCCACAGAGGCTTCGAACCTAACCCGGTCTTTGGAATTGGTACTGCTGCGTCTGCTGAAAAGAAATAGAGATACATAAAATAGTCACACTTTTGTCTGTATATCTCGTGCAATGCGTGGTTTCACCTAGGTTTAACTCCCAATTATCGTCGCGAACATAATTCCTTTAAATCACTTGTGGCTACTTGGCGGCCCCGTAAAAAGGCGACTTACGGTTGCTATTAATGGTCTATTAGTACTCATGACTCTCGTGGCACAGGGCGCCTCCAGTTGTTTCGGCTGTTTTTATGAGCTATTCCCGATGTGCGAACAGTAGCAATCCCGACCACCAGTCTCTACCACGCCTCCTGACCTTCATACCATATGCCAGCACAGAAGCTTTAGGACTACGACTTCGAACCTTCGATACCCTTGTTGACGTCACTTTCCTAGAAGCTCTAGGTGTAGCTCCGAAGACTTTCCAACGGATGCTTTTGACGCGCTATGCTGCCGAGCTACACCAGAGAAACACCTTGAAACGTTATGAGGTGACTATTCGGCCAAAGATGCCGCCCTCGAAATCATAAGTAGTCTAAGTGAATATCATTGCCTAATGGGTGAAAATCGTATCATTTTCGGCGCATCTATATAATTAAAATTTTACAAGGACCCTGTATAAAATTTGTAAAATGTAGACCAACGTTTGCAGACGTTTGTGTTCACAACATTGATTTCAATAGTCTTCGTTAAATCAAAACGATATTTTAGAATGAAAGATGACCGATTTTAAGTTGAAAGATGTTAACTTCTGTTTTCCGGCCTTATGATATAGGAGTTCATTATGGATGACCGCGTATATTCAGTTTTCAGACTAGTTCGACTGTCCGCTACGTTAGGGTAGTAGCACACACGGTCCTTAGTTCGACTGTCTTGGGAAAGCTTTTCCTTCACCATTTTGAGTGTTCTTGCGAAGGACAAAGCCTCACCTGGTAAATATATGTACCTACGTATTCACATTTGTAAAAGGAGTCGTAACATGTAGGTGATATATAAACTTGGTTGATACGCTATAATCAATGTGATTCACTCCAAGGAACTAGTTTTGGATAGGGCCGCCAAATTTAGGAAATCTCAAACCGGGAAACTTGGGTGTTGAAGGATTAAGTGTGAAAATCAAAATTAACATTTCAAACCCTATTGTATAGTTTCGCAAATAAACAACAGATGTTTGAATGTCAGCCCAAGTGATTTTTCAAACCCTTATACGTACATACATATATCCTCAACTTAAGTATGAGGTAAGAATCATTTCAAAGGAGTGTGTACGCCCCTAGAACCTACTAAAGGATATTGCGTCACTGATTTCGCTTATTCTTTCAGCCAATCGCAATATACATTTTTTTTTTAAATCGGCACCTTTTTTGGTTAATTTGTTTTTTTAACAACTTCAGGACTATTTGAAAACATGTTCGCCTTGGGTCATTTTATTTGAATTCATTTTTCATTATTAATTTTTTGAAAAAAATATGCAAAGTGAGCATATAAATTTATTATATAACTTTTCTTTTAGTGTTTTGTTTTAATAACTTGGTGAATTGGGTGATGGAAAATCCGTGTTAAGCTGACATCGAAAGCGCCTGTTTTTTTAAATTACTTTTGAACAGTTAGGAATATTTAAATTTCGCAATTAGTTTCTTATAACTGGCAGTATTGCGCATCCGTTGATGCCACTTTCGACCATATCCGACTAATTTTCGACATAAACAATAAATGGCCTATACAGTCTTAAACGAGTAGAAAATATAGTAACGCGCCGGACGCCGCCGCCGCCGCGCCGATATTTTTGACATTCGGCGGCGGCGGCGTTTATCGGCGGCGTATATCTCTAATACATATCAGAGAACAGCAAAAATCGAACAAAACAACGTTCGATTACATTCGGCAACATGATCGTGTTCAATGATCCAACTTGCTTAAACGAACATAATCGACATTGATTTAAAATCAACCAACTTATTGCATGCGTGAATATAATCAATTCAGGCGTTTGCTCGTTTGCCTCAACCGCGATTCCATTCATCGGAATGAAAAGGCAAATATGAAAACTCCATGGGTCTGAATATTTGCATGATTCTTCTGTTCTTACGTCACGGCGACAAGCTACATATAAACATTGCTTACGGTTCGGTTTGTTTGTCGAACTAAACGATACTAATGGTGATTTCTTTTCTAGACGAAAATGTCGCCACTTTCAGGGGCAAACATTTTTAAGATTCTCCTTCGCCCTGTGAAATTGTAGCCACTTAAAATGTTCAGTGCCACCCTGAATGACTTGAAAAGAAAAAAATTGTAAACATTTTTACAAAAAATGCAGTTCGTGTATTTGTTCGCTGTCAACTGTGATCGCAAATTGCTTTTGAATGACGCATGATGCGACACATACGTATATATATAGCATTCGCTTCAGCTTCGTGTGATTCATAAGCTAATTGACATGGCTGTTTTCTGCACAGTCAATGGCAGCGAGGGCAAGTAATGTTAAATTTTTGGCCATTTTTTGCAAAACTTTTAAATTACCTTCTTTTAAAACTGGGCGGTGCCACGCCCACTGTCCAAAATTTTACTAATTTGCTATTCTTCGTCATAAGGTCAACCCATCTACCAAGTTTCATCGCTTTATCCGTCTTTTGTAATGAATTATCACATTTTTTGTCTTTTTCGAAATTTTCGATATCGAAGAAGTGGGCGTGGTTATAGTCCGATATCGTTCATTTTAAATAGCGGTCTGAGATGAGTTCCCAGGAACCTACGTACCAAATTTCATCAAGATGCTTCAAAATTTACTGAAGTTATTGTGTTAACGGACAGACGGACGGACATGACTCAATCAATTTTTTTCGATACTGAGGATTTTGATGGAAGTCTATATCTATCTCGATTCCTTTATACCTATACAGATAACCGTTATTCAATCAAAGTTAATATACTTTGTGTGGAAAGCAGGCTGAGTATAACAAACAGTGGTTCACATGCTATTTTGTGCAGCCTTAGAAAAAATTACTCTGTCCTCAAAATGATTTTCCATAGATTCTTTGACAAGAGTACTTTTAAATTGCTGGTTTTGCCGTGTAGTCGATTCAAAAATGTACACCAATTTTCAATGATATTTAAGGCGAGAGATTGTGTAAGTGGATTCATGAGGTGTTGACAGTTCCATATTACCTGAATAATACCGGATTAGTGTTACGGGTATTTGTATTGGTTATTGCGAAATCGATCACGTACAACTAAATTAGGGGCACCTTACAAAAAATTGTTTTTTCGTAAGGTTAAATACAAATTTTTGTCCATGTGGCATCAAAGGAAGTTATTTTGCCAATTCCATAGCCAAGTAGGCCCACACCCATCACACTTCCACCGCGATACCATTCAGTTGCCTTCAAATTTTTATTTTTGAGTTCTGAAATGCAGGTCATTATGGAACGTCATACATAGTATTTTATTGTTTCAGACAGTTCGCTGTGTATTGTCATAGACGTCGTATGTCCAATATTTCTACATTTGCCACGCCTATGTCGTAAATAGGGTGGCCGAGGACGCGCTCGCCTATGGAAGAGCGATTCATTTTTCAACTTAACCCATAAGGCAAGGTTAGTCGTAATGTTTACAAAAAAATAGACTTCAAAAAATTTCGTTTTATGTCAAAATTTTTAAATGAACTTACCTTGAAATTCCTCTACCATGTATCAAACTTCAATAAAAACACAAAAAATTGGTCTTTATAAGAGACAAAAAAAAAAAAAAAAAAAACAAAACGGAGCACCAAATTTCGTTTCTTTAACAATTTTTTATTCGCGAATATTAAGTAACTAATAAAAAAATTCAGAAGTTCGTTCTTGCGTAATCACTAAGCACTGGTTGCCACACCATTTTTCATTTGGACCCAAAAATTCATCGAAAAAAGGACCAAGTCATCAAATGAGATCTTAGATTTAAGGTTGTTTCCATGGATTACTATATCAAATTTGGTCAAAAGAAAGCACATACAACAAATAGGAAAACTTGAGAATGTGTACTTGAATGTGTTCTAGTTATAAATGACAAATACTAGAAGCTGTCTAGGACTTATGCTACTTATTTCTTCTAGAACTGATAGCTGTGTCAGCCCATAAAGCTGGAGTCTTAGGCTGGAAGCACGGGGTACAATATGTGTTCGATCGTTTTTAGCTGCGACCGTCACTACTCACATTTGATATCATTGACAAGGCCTAATTTAAATGGCTGTGAAACCAGAAGGTACTGACCACCCATAATATCATAAGCCTACAGTCGTCTTTTTTTAGCGATAATAATAACTTTGTTAGTTTAAGGTCGTAAGACCTGCATACGATCTTCGACACTTTTCATCTCCGCGTTTGTTTCTGGGTCTTTCCTGCATAGTTTATCATGTACAGCTGTCACCTTCGCTTACTCTCGTCCAATATCATCGGACCCTCTACGAGAAAAGCCTAGAAGATGCAATATAGATGTATGTTTCTCCCTTAGGATAGGCTGACAATACCCAAGACTCAGCTACCGTTTCACTATGCCGCTTCTACTTAGTTTAAGCGTTTATTTTACACCTTCTACTAAAGTTCGTATTGCTAAATTGTTGAATAAATAACTCGAATATTCAATAATGCAAAATGGTCTTTATTAGACTACTTTGAAATTACTTCACAATATCACTTATACTTCGCAACCAATAGCGTGCTTAAATCAAACTGATTGCTGATTACTCAGCTTGTGCTGCTTTTATACTCTCCGCCCAAATGTCTAGACGTTTCGTCTTCTAGAATCCTCTATCTGGTCACCAGCCATACGCGCGTATATTTGTAGTGTGTAACCATATGCGTGTGTATATGTGAGTACTACTTCGGCTGATGATGACATGCGTTTGTGAGTATCTCTCTGCTGCTTGTATGTATGTGTGTACATCATGAACCAATAAACAGATCCCGCATTAAAAATGAGAGAGCACAAAAATCATAGTTGGCTGGAAAATAAATGTTCTCGGTGTGACGTCACGCTTTTGACAACATGTTTCATTGCTGACACAGTGTTCAGACTTTATTCCAATCAGAGTATTTTGCTACACTCTTACCTCCTACTAGTAAATAGTATTACTACTTAATATCTTTTGGTTGAAGTTTTCATAGCATACGTATGAAAAGCTGATTGTTTACAAGTGACGATTAGATGAAATGACGCGAATTCATTGTTCGTGTCTTAAGACATGTTTGTTTACATTTTACTCACAGTTTTTGTACTTTTTTCGTACGGAATGAGAATGGAAGGAGTACAATGTAAGTAAAATATGTGTCCGGGCGCAATCTGTAAAGTCTGCCAAAATTCACATACAGCACTTATTGAAGTTTTATATAAAAATGAAGCACGTTGAGTCAGTGAGGACATCTAACCCTGTTTTGCGATAACAGTCGCCAATTGGGAGCACCAAGGGAGGTCAAAGCTTCCTCCAACTGTCTATCCCAACTCAGTGGAGGTCTTCTCTATCCTCTGATTACTAACTGTAGGAGCGTATTCGTTCATCCGCTTAACATGACCTAACTAGCGGAGCTTTCTGTTTTTATTCGCTGCACTATCGATATATATGTGAAAAGCTCATATAGCTCATCATTCTATCTCCTTCGATACTGGCCGTCGACATCACGGATAGGGCTATAAATCTTCCGGAGAACTTTTCTTTCGAATACTCCAAGAGCCACCTCATCTCCTCTCGACACCTTCCATGATTCCGAGCCATACATCAGGACAGGTATGATGAGGGACTTGTAGAGTGAGAATTTTGTTCGTCGAGAGAGAACTGTACTAATTGCTTAAAGAAGCACCTGCTGGCAAGAGTTATTCTCCGTTTGCTTTCTAGGCCGACATTGTTTTTGCTTTTAAAGCTGCTTCCAAAATAGACGAAATCCTTCACAGTCTCGAATTTATATCCGTCAACAGTGACGTGGCTGCAAAGGCCACGATGGCAGCAATTACTTCGTCTTGTCCACATTTAGTGCCAGACCCACTTTTGTCTGCTTCTTTATCTTATACCAACTTTTCGCCTCCACATTTGAACACCCCGGCGGGTATCCCGTCATTACTTGGCGCCTTTTGATTTTTTAACCGTGATATTGTCATTCTCCCTTCTCCATACTTGGATGCCGGAGTATGTTTTTCATCATCGGAAATCGGGGTATCGGTTTCGTCTTCCCCCACGCTCTGTACGTCAGCTACCAGATCGTCATTATCATTCCTACATGAATCTGCCCCGGTCTTGAAACCTTTTGTCACTAAAAGAGCATGAAATATGTATGGTAGAGCGAAAATAATAATATTTTTTCGCGATAAATATCTGGGGAGATAGAGCCCACTTTTCTTCCAGAATGTGGTGTGCTTATGGGAGCATTAATTAGTCATCCTACACGTTTTAGGCCGACCCCATGCGCATCTGATAAGGCAAATAACTTTTTTGCTGAGAAACATTTCATGGCAAAAACACAATCGAAGGGATTGCCTAGCCACCAAATCAATTTGATGTTAGTTGTTCGCCCGCTTTCAAAAAGGAAGAAAAAATATACTACGAAAATTTAATTTTTTCTCCAGCGTAGTCGTTTACTCAGGTAATAGTTTTAAATACTCCGAACATTGGTAGCGAAATATGAGAGAAATGTAATAAATCGAAAAACTTCAAAAGCGCTACGTCATCAAACGTTTTTTTTTTTCAAATTCGATTACAAATACAACAATTCCGAAATGCCAGATCTTGGCTCATTTGTTTATGTGTGTACATGCTGATTAATGTGTTTATGTACACAGTGTGGTTCGCTTCAATGTTTTTTTGTGTTGGGAGTTTATTACTAGTGTAATATTTGTCACAATATGTATAAAACTATTTTTTCTTTGTTGTAGTAAAATTTGCTCCAAGTGCTACCAAACGCCCCGATTCTAGTGTGGTAACAACATTCTCCGCCACAGTAACGAAATCATGTGGCAACTTTTACACCCTTTTGGTATTCTACCTGCGAAAGTAGCCGGATAATTTTTTACCCACAAAAGTAGGTGGTTACATCGAAATAAACACACAACAGCTGTTGTTCAGAAAAGGGCAAAACTGAGAAATAAAGAATTGTAAGCGCAAATAAGTAAAGATAATAGTAAAAAAGAGTTGCCTCTTGCTATACATATTTGTTTACATTATGTAGTTTCACAGAATAAATTAGAATATACCCATGTAGAAACTTATCATGCATAATATGCATATACACATCGTCCCGTTTATTCGTTAACCTCGTATCTTCAAGTGAAACATTTTCGGTAAAGCGAACACGGTTGCCACACCATGTTTTCATTTGGGACCAAAATTCATCGAAAAA
Source organism: Eurosta solidaginis (assembly GCF_040869045.1). Classification (NCBI taxonomy): domain Eukaryota; kingdom Metazoa; phylum Arthropoda; class Insecta; order Diptera; family Tephritidae; genus Eurosta; species Eurosta solidaginis. The sequence continues at coordinate 199,111,679 of NC_090323.1, read as the reverse complement.
AAGAACCAAATTTTTGTTTTATTTTATTAGTATAAAATACAAAATTTTAGGATGTTTCTATATAAAATTTGACTAAACATAGTGAAGACTTTCAATTCAAGCTGAACAAACAAATATAGGGGCATGCAATCAAAAAATGGTACTATATTTTGACATAGGATAAGTATATGGCTTTCACCAACCAAACGTTGTGAACCTAGTTTTGGTCAAAAAGCTCTTGGTTCCAGCATTATGTTGTGGATTGCAATGAAATAAAATGTATGGTGCAGTTAGGTTTTAGTAAGAAACGGTTCAAAATTTGCGTTCTAGTGTTGCCGAACTATGTATGTGGAAAACTCAGTAAATCATAAATGAAACTAGGCAATTTTGTTGGTGCTATTTTTATAGATGCTTACCTTTTCTCTTAGCGTTTAAACTTAATATCAGATCCTAGATTCAGTAAGTGTGAGTTTTGATCCCAGGAGTCAGGGATTCTGCTAGCACCTACGGAATAATTTTATACAAAACATTTCGGAAGGAAATCAATCAAATCTCTTTTGCATTTGCTTCCTTCTGTCTTCGAGTTAAAATATTTATTGTTCGAAGATACTTAGTTTTCAATTACCTTGTGTGGCTTAACACCACAATAGTCCTGGAATTCCTTGAACTCATTGAGCTGGGTGAGAAAGATTTAAATATCAAATTTCCAAACGAGAAGTAATGCATCGAATTTCTTTGTATAAGTTTGAAAGTATATTAGGCGAGAAGCAATTTTTATTTTCATATATTTTACATAGCGTTGTATAACCGATCGAAATATGTAGCCGTTATTAATATTATTATAAAACAAGAGTTGTTTTTTTGATTAGTCGGTTATTTCATCAACAATTAACGACAATTTGTTTACCAATACTTTTCTTTTTAATGCCTGGCTTAATTATATCCTAGGTGAAATGTTATTGTTCTGGTACATTTTACTGACTGAGCAATTTTTTATGGTGAGGGTTCCATTGAAGTAAATTCAAAATTTTATGGGGGCTAACGAAAGTGTGGCGAATTTTTGGGCAATACTGTGAATTTTTACCAGAGTGAAAAAGAAAGAAAAGTACCAATCGTAGCTACTGCCTAAAAAAGACCAAAATTGGAGAAAAGGAACCAGCGGACCAAATGGGGTTGGAAGGGACCATTTTTGGTCCAAATGGACCAAAGTGGCAACCGTGAAAGCGAAGAAAACTACCATTCAAATTTCTCCACAGACACTGGTGAGTTTTTTGGTGATGGCAGCGTTACCACTTGGGCCAGAATCGCGAATAAAAGAACTGGTAACGATATTTGGTTACATAATGTTCTGGGAACTATTTTACCGGCAACGCTCAGAATCGAGGCGTAAGAATACTTTTAAGAAATTTCCAGAGAATTTACCCAAAACAATTCATTACTAGTTTTTTAATTTTTGGTAAGCGACTTATTGGAAAAGTGCCTACTGAGCTGAGGCGATATCTGGGAGAACTTAGGAATTAAGAAGATGCTGGAAACTACAATGCTTTCTTGTTTTTTGTCACAGTCCGGCAGATCCGATGAGAATTTCAGTAGAGGCGCCGTTAAAAATTCGAAGTTTTATACCTTTGGTGGCGATGTTAACTTCAGAAAATCTCCTTGGAGTGTATGAAGAAATAAACGTTTTCGGCATGACAGTATTCGAATTGAGTATTGATACCAATGCTGTGTGTGGCACCGAAAACTTCGCGGTGGGTGTTATGATGCTAAATGGTTACAGCAGTACTCGGGCGGCGGCCGCCGTGGTGTGATGGTAGCGTGCTCCGCCTACCACACCGATGATCCTGGGTACACGCCCCGTGCAAAGCAACATCAAAATTTTAGAAATAAGGTTTTTCAATCAGAAGAAATTTTTTCTAAGCGGAGGCGCCCCTCGGCAGTGTTTGGCAAGCACTCAGAGTGTATTTCTGCCATGAAAAGCACTCAGTGAAAACACATCTTGCCTTCATAGTCGTCCTACGATCTCTTCGGAGGTGATCGCGTCTTACATTTAATTATTTAGTACTAGGTCAGATAACTGCAGATGGACAATATTATGCTGAGCATAGCTCAATACTGTTCGATACAAAATTCTTATGGGAAGAAATAATCTGGATAGACATAAGTACAGGATTTTTCATAAAGATGTTAATGCTAAGGGTAAGATATAGGATATACACCGTCTTCGGACGCACTACGAAAAGCTTGCTGATTGGTTTAAGAGAGAAGTTTATCTAGTGAATTACAACCCATTGCAGTTCAGGGAAAAGTTTTGCAGACGTTGTGGCGGCCAAGACAACATCACGCTTTTTTGTTCGCTGCAAAGTGCCCAGTAACATAAGGAAAGTTTGCCTTCGAGAAGCTACTCGCCTGACGATTACTCCATTTGCTCCCACGCCTAAGCACAGTGAAAAATTTCAGTGTCACGATGTAACAGAGCAGTGAGAAATGTACTCACTCGGCCAGTACCGTCGTGGATTTCATAGGGTTCCTGATAGCCAAACAATTGGTGTATCGATGAATGTCCTGTTGCCTCAGATAAGAAGGACACTGTCCACAGAGCTACGACAGATGACGGAAGATTTCAAAATAAATTACTGCAGGAATTACAAGGGCAACCTGATAACTGATATACAGAGCGCATATAAGTTAGAGAGGGAATAATTCTAAGAAATGCAAGATAACAAGCGAGATGACGAATGATGAAATATATAACCAAGCGCAATTAATCACGGACTACCGGCCAAGTTGTTTAAACACTGACGCGAAGGTTGGTAAAGAGCATGCAGCACCTCTTATGCAAAATATGGTGGGACAAGTACTTGCCTGAGGATTGGATTTTGCCCTGCCCGATTCTCAGGAAAGGCGATCTTGTAAATAACATTAATTCCGCTGTATTAGTCTATTTAATATGCGATTTTATCTAGCCTACTGTGACAAACACTGAAGCTCAAAGTCAATAAAGAGATTTGACTGTACCAGTACGTCTTCAAATCAGGAAAACCTTCCACAGAGTACCTGTATGCTGGTTTGTCGGAATTTCAGTTCCCAGCAAACTGAAGGCTAGCTAGGACGTAGACAGAGTTGTCTGTGAAAGGGCATAACTGAGCAGAGCATAACTGTGCAGATCCATTAATTACTTATTTATTTAAATCGTTTTCCACCTAGTCCTTCCAGCATAGTGGGTGCCGCCCCTTCCTCTGCTTCTGCAGGTGGGTTCCGATAAAAATACTTAGCCTGAGCATCAGCTTGTATTCGCATAACATGGCGCTGGACTATGTTGAGTTCTGCACTTTCCCCACTTTCGTAGACGTCTACACATGGCCCCACCCTCCCTCATACTCTACAAGTCACTTATCGTACCCGTCCTGCTATATGGGGCAGAAGCATGGACCATGACAACAGCAGATGAAGCGGCTTTGGGAGTGTTCGAGAGAAAAGTTCTTCGAAAGATTTATGGACCTCTACGCGTTGGCGATCACGAGTACCGAAGAAGATTTAATGATGAGCTGTACGAGCTATACGCAGACATCAACATAGTCCAGTGAATTAAAAGGCAGCGGCTGCGCTGGCTAGGCCATGTTATGCAAGTGAAAGATGATGCTCCGGCCAAGAAAGTGTTTCTATCGGAACCCGCCTATGGAAGCAGAGGTATAGGGCGGCCCCCACTCCGTTGGAAGGACCAGGTGGAAAACGATTTAAACTCCCTTGGTGTGACCAATTGGCGCCGGTTGGCGGAGCGAAGGAGCGACTGGCGCGCCTTGTTGGACGACCATAACCGTTTAGACGGTTAAGCGCCAATTAAGTAAGTAAGTAAGATTCTGCGATAGTTGGCGCACTCTGGCAAATACCCTTTCTTGTGGACAGGGCAAAGAACGCAGATTCCAATCATCCTACCATATTTTGCAAAAAAGGTGGTGTATGTGCCTTGCCAACTCCTCGCCGCCCTATTTGAATAGCTTCGCAGGCAATCCATCAGCAACCGCGGCCTTTTTGTTTTTTTAATCACGCTATTGCTATTCTGACTTCGTCATAATCTGATTGGGTTCATCAACTGAGAAGTGTTCCCTCCATAATCTAAGTACTCACCGGACATCTTCTAAAAGGCCGCCGTTTCATTCTTACAGGTGTTTGACCCGGACTTATAACCTTCAGTCTGTGGCGGAATTTTTTGGTAAAATTTGCGTGCGTTATTCTTTGTAGCTAGCAGCTCAATATCCTTGCACTCAAGTCTTCTCTACTTTTTTCTCTCTGTAAAGGCGTCTAGCTTCACTTTTCAACTCGCGGCAACGTTCACACACTCCAATTGTTGCGCGCGCTTATAACGTAGCCCTGTAGGCAGCATCTTTCCTTTCGGTTGACACGCGGCATTCTTAATCGAACCAGTTGTTTTTGCGGTCGCCAGGAGCCAATTTTTTTTTTCTCGGCGGCAGTACGAAGTGCTTTAGAGATATGCGCCCACTGCTCCTGCATTTCGTTGGGTTGACTTGTACTCTAACAGAGCAGGCGTGATTGTCGAGTTACGAAATCATTGCTAATTTTTGTCTTTCGACGTCTGGCGAAGTCGATCAGCCTCAGCGCATTAGAAGAAATTTCATTGTGTAGGCTGAACTGAGTTAAAATGCCCTACAAAAATCCGATTAGTGGATGATCCAGGATGATCAAGGATGGTCATTTAGGTTTTAGAGTAAGAATAGTGTATGGAAGTGGTTTGCTATATGGGGGAATAAAGAATGTCAGCGTAAGTGTAAGTAGCATTATGTGGATACAATGATGGAGGGGAGCTGATTTGAGCAAAATCAGGCAGCAAATCAGGGCAAAGGAAAAGAAAAGAAAAAAGGAAGGGAGAGTAAAGAAAAGATTGAAAGTCAATTTCGTAGCTGGAACCGAAACCGGACGGCGTATTATCAATTTGCATAGTGTTATCTATTTGCTGCCGATTAGTTTTAGGTTTGTTGTGGGTGTGTTCTCTACGAGGTAAAGATGAGTTATCAATTTCTTATCAAAGTGTGCGAAATTTGCTATCGATACCAAATGCTAGTGACTTTTTATCGACAACTTGTCGATTTTTTAATGGGAAAGTTATTGATTTATTATCGGAGTGTTACAAATTTGTTAACGGCACGTTACCGATTTCTTACAGAAAAGTTCTCGAAAGTTATCAACTTGTTATCAAAAAAGTATCGGTACGTTATTGAAAATTGGTAACGATTTACTTTTGAAAAGTTATTCGTTTTTTTATCGAAAACTTATCGTATCGCAATCAATCAGGATCATTTTAAATTTGTTGTTGGCGACTTACCGATTTGACATCGAAGACTCAACGATAAGGACGCGAAGCCGATGATGCGGCTGTAACAGACCAGTAGCAAACCAACAACTCGACCAGAATTCGCTATCGGCCGATAATAAAACAATAAATTGTCGGTTTCGGTTGTTATAGACAAGAAGCCGACGAAGGTCTTGGTAAAAAGCCCGAAAAAAGTTATTTTTTAAACGATTTTATTTAGCTTGACTCTGTGTAGCGGCCGGCCGTTGTTAACGAATTTTGTAATTAAAATTTAAGTAACTTCCCGATAAGCTACAAGCTTGAAACTTGGAATATAGTTAACACCCCAATGACAATGCAATAATAAGAAAAAACTTCGATAGGTGGCTCATGGATCGAAATATTCCAAAAAATCGTATTTGTGGTCCGATATGGTTCATATTTGGAATACAATACATACATGAATAGAAAGCGACCTATGAAAAAAAAACGCCGCCAGGTGGCGCAAGGGTCGATATATTACAAAAACTCGTCCGATTTGGCTCATATTTGGCACAAATATTACATACAGTCCGGTGGAAGTGACATCAAAATACTCTGGAGTTCGACGAGGGACAAGCATACGTGGCGCTGAGTCGAGTAAAGCCTTTGGAAGGATTATGTATTGAGGACTTGGATTGTAAATTGTCAGGAAACCCTCCTTGTAATAATGAGTCACTAAATGAACTAAATAGAATGAGAAATAATAGGCAATTAGGTTAGGTTAGGTTGGGGTGGCTGCCCGAGGGCACACTTAGGCCAGTAGTACTAGGCCCGTTGTGATACCACGAAAAACACCGTTACCTCTCCTCTTCGAACCATTTTGAGGACCTGATGAAAGCTACCAGGTCCTTGACGTCATTCTCCACAACCTGACTCATAGTATCAAGAAATGGAGCTCCCAGAAAGCGCTGCCGTGCTCCGCTTAGCGCTGGGCAGTTGCAAATGAGTTGAACCACCATTTCCTCCTCCTCATCTTCTTTACAACTCCTACAGCAACGACGATAAGGCGCTCCTAGCCTTTCTGCATGCCTACCTATGAGGCAATGACCCGTTAGTGCCCCCACAAGTGTGGAAATTGTATCCCTTCTTAGGTTGTACACGTGACGGGACCTTTTAGGATCCCATTTAGGCCAGGTTACTTTCGACGTTCGACATCCCGGTGTTTGTAGCCATCTTTCGTCGGCTTGACGATAGATGTGCTCTTTTAGCATTAGCTTGCATGTGGACAGGGGCATGCCTAAGCGTTCTTGTGCAGGAAGAACCTGCTTGGTTGTACCCTGCCTAGCGAGTTCATCTGCAATGCAGTTTCGCTCGATATCCCTATGTCCAGGGACCCATGTGAGGTGTACACGGTTCTGTTGAGCCATCTCTTGAAGAGATCGGCGACAGTTTAGTGCTAGTTCAGAATTGAACGAGTGGGAGCCCAGAGATTTTATGGCAGCTTGGCTGTCGCTGAAGATAAAAATTTCTTTGCCGACAATGTTTGTCCCTATCCTAGCTGCGGCTTCCATTATGGCTGCAACTTCTGCCTGGGATACACTGAAGTGGTCGGGTAGTCTGAATGAGAGCTGGAGGTCAAGGTCCCATGAGTATACTCCACCCCCAACTCTCCCGTTTAGCTTGGAGCCGTCCGTGTATATGGAAATGATGTTGCCCATAGAAGGCACTTATCCGACTCCGTCCAGTCATCCCTGCTGGGTATGTTTATCTTAAAGTTGGTTTCCGCAACTGTTGTGGTCGCACAGCGATCTGTGCTAGGAGGGAGAAAACTGTATTTGTTTAGTATACTTGAGTGTCCTGTGGTCCTGTTGTTCCAGCACGACAACTCCCTTAGACGCAGGGATGACGTTGCCGCTGCTTGATGACCAGCCAGATCCAGTTGAAAGATGTCAAGAATGACCTGAAGAGCTTCGCTAGGCATTGTTCTTAGAGCCCCGCTTATGCTTATCATGCTGGATCTGTGGACTTTACCCAACAAGTTTAGGTTTGACGCCTTGCTCAAGGCTGACCACCATACGACTACCACATACAGCAGTATGGGTCTGATAATCGCGGTATAAATCCATCTGCATATGTTGGGGGTGAGTCCCCATTTTTTGCCAATGGCTCTTTTACACGTATATAATGCAATGTACGCTTTCTTTTGTCGCTGGATAACGTTGTCCTTCCAGTTCAGCTTTTTGTCCAAAACTACGCCTAAAAATTTGGCTTTATCTGCCAGGCTTAGGCGCACCCCATTTAGTTCTGGTAGGTTCAACGATGGTATTTTGTATCGTTTGGTATATAAGACAAGCTCTACTTTATCGGAGTTGATGCAGAGTCCACATCGGCAAGCCCACAAGGAAACCTCTCGCAATGCTACCTGCATCAAGTCGCACAAAGTTTGAGGGAACTTGCCTCTGTAGATAATCGCTAGGTCATCAACATATGCCACGACCTTCCCGCTCCCCCAACTAGTATCTCTTAATAGCGAGTTTACCGTTAGGTTCCATAGTAAGGGGGAAGGGACACCACCCTGGGGCGTGCCCCTTGCGACAAATCGTGTTATCTCGACCTTCCCGAGTGAGGAAAGCACTTTCCTTCCCCTGAGCAGTTGATCAATTAGTCCCACTAGGGGTCTATTTACGTCCAGATCAGTTAAAGCAATGTTAACGGCGTCTGGACTTATGTTGTTGAATGCTCCTTCAATGTCTAGGAAGGCCACAAGACAATAATCCTTTTCGAACAAGGATGTTTCTATAGTAGAGACTAGGCTGTGTAGCGCAGTCTCCGTAGATTTACCTTTGGTGTACGCGTGTTGATAGTCCGAAACGAGATTCCTATCAATGCCTGTAGTGAGAAAATCGCTAACTATTCTCTCTAGGGTCTTGAGTACGAAGGATGAAAGACTGATAGGTCTATAGTCCTTCGGCTCGTAATGAGAGGCTTTGCCTGCCTTAGGAATGAATATGACCCTGGCGCTCCTCCATGCACACGGAATATAGTTCATAGCCAAACAAGCGATATATATGTGCCGCAGCCAGTTGGCTGATACCTCCAAAGAGTAGATAAGTTGAGCGGGTACAATCCCGTCTGGTCCAGCAGCCTTAAAAGGTTTAAAACTTAAAAGGTTTTGACTGCTCACCTCACTCTCTCCTCAGTGAAGGGTATATTCACAACTTGGTTTGCTGCAGGTACTTCCGGTGCGTTTGTCATATTTCCCGGGAAATGTGTGTCCAGGAGCAGCTCTAGAGTTTCCCCTTCTGTGCTGGTCCAGGTAACATTCGGTCTCCGCAGAAAGCTAATAGCTGTTTGCGTCTTAGAAAGCACGCACCGTAGCCTGGATGTGTCCACGACACTTTCGACTCCAGTGCAGAAGTTTCTCCATGAAGTTCTCTTCGCTTGTCTCAGGAATTTTTTGTAGGTTCTTAGTTTGTCCTTGTATTCTAGCCATTGTGACCTGTTATCAAAGAATTTGGCTTTGTTAAACTGTTCTCTACAGGATTTACGAAGTAGGTCCAGATCATGGGACCACCAGTGAGGTTTACGCTTACCGCGCGGTTTTGGCAATGGACAGGCCTGTTCTAAGGCTTTTGAGAAAGCCGATGTGAAGGTTTCTACCAGACCCTCTAGCTCCATCGTTGATGAGGGGCTTTGTGGGGGCAGTTCTGGTAGTTCTCTTGCTAACAGCTCATTATGTAGTTCCCAGTTTGTATTACGTGGGTTACGTCTCGCAATGGGCTGATCGACGAAGAACTCTAACATTACTTCAATATAACGGTGGTCTGAAAAGGAATGTTCCTCAAGAACACGCCATTTTTTAACCCACCCATAAACGCTTTCGCTACAAATAGTGAGGTCAATAACCTCTCTACGGTTTTTAGTAATAAAAGTTGGTTCATTACCTACATTGCAAACTACAAGGTTAGTTGTTAAAAGGTACTCAAAAAGTGACTCACCCCGAGAGTTTATGTCGGAACTACCCCACTGCACGTGGTGGGCGTTTGCGTCTGTCCCAATTAGCAGATGGCCTTTGCTTGAGTCGGCCACCAGATCCTTTACCGTCTTTTGCGGAGAAGGTTCCTCTGCGTCGTACGGCATATAAACGGAGGCTAGCGTTAATTGGGTGCCTCCGCTTGCCAAGCTGGCCGCTGTGACGTCACCATTGCTATAATTAGGCAAGAGAAAGATATTTAGCTCAGACTTTACTAAAATGCATGTTCTCACTTTACCTTCATCTGCAGCTCGGATGAGCTTAAACCCAGTGGCCCCCAATCCGCAAATCCTTGAGTTGTTCAACCAGGGTTCTTGGATAAGGACCACTTCGACGTCTCCTTTAGAAAGGCGACTGATGAGAGCAGCCGAGGCTGCCTTACTTTTGTGCAGGTTTATCTGGAGCAACCTCAGCATGAGCTTGCTCAGACTCCCCTGCCTCCATCACCGTGATGTTGGGATCCTCTCCGTCGCTATCCAGCAGAGCATCCTCCATCGACAAATTGCCCAGAGCCCCTGCGCAATTTGACGTGGCGGAAACCAGGCTTTCGGCGTCGGAGATTTCCGCTTCCACTTCGGGTGCCTCAATGTCCGTGTCCAAAGAGGCACTCGAAAGGGATGCGCGCTGTGCGTCCCCACGGTATACGTGAATTACGACCTCCCCGAGGCCGTAAAACACTCTTCCTTTGCTCCGTCTAAGGGGCTCGAGAGCTTCCTTATTCAGGGCTAACACGACCTGTCTCCTAGGTCCTACAGCGTCCTCGACTTGGATGACACCCCAGTCCTGCGTTGGGAGAGCCGGGTTCATCAGTTGCAGCATCCTGAGAATTCTCTCAGGTTCTGCTGGAACCGCTGGAACCCATGCCCTGTCCCTTGGCCGAGCCGGAATGTCCTTCCAGTCAACGACCTCGATAATCGCCCCGGTATAGACTTGTCCCAGCTTTGCGGCTGCTGCCTTGTACAGCGCAACAGACCTTGCGTCCTCGCAAGCGAGTACCTTGATTTGGCCCTGGTACCATCCTGCATCAGAACCTCGCGGCGGACTACCCGGAGACTCCATCAGCACGTCGAGAACGGCGTTACCGATTTCATTCCGGACGTACGGCCACTGGTCTTTAGGGATTGCACCACGGTCATTCCCTCGGTCCAGGATTCCTATAAGGATCCGGCCCTTGGCTACCTCGGCAAAGCTGGGTTTGGCTACCGCGGGGTGATTCTGGTGCCTTTTCGGCGGTGGTTTGATGTCCTCATCGGACCTTTGACGTTTATATGGGGTTGCGCTTGTTGGCGGAGAACCCCGAAAATTCGGCAGTAGAGCTCGCGGCCTTTCCACCGAATTCCTGGCGTTCTCTGACAGCGTTTCCAGCGGAACACCCTCATACCTTGACAGGACTTTTGCAGCCCTTCTTTTGTTCCTGTGGAACGATCCCTTGTGGGACTCTTCTTAAGAAGGGGTCCGACCCGTAGTTGCCCTCGCGGTCGTACCCCCGGATGATGTCTTCATTATGGCTCCTTTCTCCTTTGGCTCAGTGTGACCAGATCGTGGAACCCCTGTCACAGCCGTGGGGAGAACAGTCGCCATACCGGCGTCAGACGGGCGCCCAACATCAGCAGGCGCGTCAGTGTTCGCCGTTGCCAGCGCAACTACCTTCGCCGCCATACTGGTGCTTGCCCCCGTCCGATCACCTAAGACTGTGTTGACTGAGGTTGCCCTCTTGTCGTCCATGGGGAGCCGACCCGTCGTTTCCAACGCAGTCGCTCCCCCGGTTAAAGTAGCTGTAGCGGCTTGTTGCCCCGTAGGCAATTAAATAAAGACTAAAAACTTGAAAATAAAATAATTAAAAAAAACTTAACTTAAGTGATGAAAAATACCACAACATGAACAAATTAATTATAAAAGCCATCCTCAAAGCGAATGATTATCCGCCAAAACTGGTTTCAAGATTAATAAATCATTATAAAATGCCCATCAACAACAAAAACACCGTCCCAATATTAACGAACACCAACGCCCAACAACAATCAGCAGAAATTAAAACTATGACAATTTCATATTTCCCGTATGTTACAAAATGAACAAATTCAAAGAGTTCACTGCCAACGTCCGTTTTGCGTACAAAAATAAAAACTATGTTGGGAAAATGTATAACAAGATTAAAGACAAAATACCAACAAAGAAAAAAAAGAACGTTGTATACAAAATAGACTGCATCGACTTCCAGCGAAGAAAAAGTTACATAGGCACTACATCCCAACATTTATACAAACGCCTAAATCAACATAGAAAACTGTTGAGAAGAAAGAAACAGAAAAAAGTGCACTCGCCCTCCACGCTATTACTTTTGGACATAGATTTGACTTTGAAGGAACTAAAGTATTGGCTAGAGAGAAAAGTTGGGGAAAAAGAATCCTATTAGAAGAAATATTTATTAAAGCTGATAAAAACTGCGTTAATAAAAGAAGCATACAAGCTAAAAACATCAGCAACATATACACGTGTATTTTCTAACTATGTCAGCAATCATCAGCTGCTCTACATAGTCCATCAAGCACGAACCGGCTGACAAAATATCAACAAACGTCAAATACGTATATATATAGTTTGTTGTTTAAATTTACACTGTATTCATTTTACTACTTCTTTCTTTTCAATTTTATTCAAATTTATAAAATACTAATCCCAAAGCCCTATAATTTAAAACTTTATATATGACCATTTCTGCACAATGCAGAAAACAAAATATCTATACAAAACAACTGGACAAGGAAGAACGCAGTAATTTCGAGTAAGAATCTGTGATTTCAATAATAGTGTTATATATGTACTTTTGTGTGTATATGTAATTAATAATTATTAACCCTCTTTGCAATGCAAGGCCTTATATACTAAGTTTTATATTTTTTTTGTCATTACGCCCTGAAGAAGACCAAAATAAAAGGTCGAAACGTTGGCGAGAAAATAAAAAAGGCGTTTTTCTGATTTATTGGACTGTAAACCCGAAACCAAAAAACAAATTTACAATAAATAAAGAAAACAGTCGGTAGTACAAAAAAAATTAAAAAAAAATTGTTTAAGTTAAAGGGTTTTATTGAAAACAATACTTATATTAAGTAATAATAATACTAAAAGCTAGAAAATAATTAGGTATGTAGGTAATAGGTACTAGTCATCACACTCCTCACTAATCTGCAGCGTTGACTAGACAATTTAATAAAAGTGTTGGACGCGTCAAATTTTTATTAATAGTCATAAGTAAGACCAACTGAACCTCAATCAGGTTATGCTACGCCTCACATTATTTGAAATTTCACGCGCACAACGCTTTTATTAAATTGTCTAGTCAACGCTGTAGCTTAGTGAGGAGTGTGATGACTAGTACCTATTACCTACATACCTAATTATTTTCTAGCTTTTAGTATTATTATTACTTAATGTAAGTATTTTTTTCAATAAAACCGTTTATCTTAAAATTTTATTTGTTTAATAATTTGGGAAAAATTTAAACAACGTGACATCAGGACACATCAGGACGGACAAAGCGACAGCTGTTTCCATTATACCTTGTAAATCTCTTTAAAGCCTTTTCTCCCGGTAGTGGGATTTGAACCCCCACTCCTACGATGGTTGAAGTGTTACAAACAGCTGTCGCCTTGTCACGTTGTTTAAAATTTTCCCAAATTATTAAATAAAATTATAAATTAAAAATTGCTTCAAATAAATGTTTTCATACATTTAAAAGCAATGAGGGCAGTCCCTTCTTAATTCATATACATTTTTTATACTCAGTTGAGCAGAGCTCACAGAGTATATTAACTTTGATTGCATAACGGTTGGTTGTACAGGTATAAAGGAATCGAGATAGATATAGACTTCCATTATCAAAATCATCAGTATCGAAAAAAAATTCGATTGAGCCATGTCCGTCCGTTCGTCTGTCCGTTAACACGATAACTTGAGTAAATTTTGAGGTATCTTGATGAAATTTGGTATGTAGGTTCCCGGGCACTCATCTCAGATCGCTATTTAAAATGAACGATATCGGACAATAACCACTCCCACTTTTTCGATATCGAAAATTTCGAAAAATCTAAAAAGTGCGATAATTCATTACCAAATACGCATTAAGCGATGAAACTTGGTGGGTGAGTTGAGCTTATGACGCAGAATAGAAAACTAGTAAAATTTTGGACAATGGGCGTGGCATCGCCCACTTTTAAATGAAGGTAATTTAGAAGTTTTGCAAGCTGTAATTTGGCAGTCGTTGAGGATATCATGATGAAATTTGGCAGGAACGTTACTCTTATTACTTTATGCCTGCTTAATAAAAATTAGCAAAATCGGAAAAAGACCACGCCCACTTTAAAAAAAAAATTTTTTTTAATTCAAATTTTAAATGAAAAGTTAATATCTTTACAGCATATAAGTAAATTATGCCAACATTCAACTCCAGTAATGATATGGTGCAACAAAATACAAAAATAAAAGAAAATTTCATAATGGGCGTGGCTCCGCTCTTTTTCATTTAATTTGTCTAGGATGCTTTTAATGCCATAAGTCGAACAAAAATTAACCAATCCTTGTGAAATTTGGTAGAGGTTAGCTTCTAGGACGATAACTGTTTTCTGTGAAAAAGGGCGAAATTGGTTGAAGCCACGCCCAGTTTTTATACATAGTCGACCGTCTGTCCTTCCACTCGGCCGCTAACACGATAACTTGAGCAAATATTGATATATCTTTACTAAACTCAGTTCAGGTACTTATCTGAACTCACTTTGTATTGGTGTAAAAAATGGCCGAAATCCGACTATGACCACGCCCACTTTTTCGATATCGAAAATTACGAAAAATGAAAAAAATGCCATAATTATATACCAAATACGAAAAAAGGGTATAAACATGGTAATTGTATTGGTCTATTGACGCAAAATATAACTTTAGAAAAAACTTGGTAAAATTGGTGTGACACCTACCATATTAAGTAGAAGAAAATGAAAAATTTTTGCAGGGCGAAATCAAAAGCCCTTGGAATCTTGGAAGGAATACTGTACGTGGTATTAGATATATAAATAAATTAGCGGTACGCGAAAGATGATTTTCTGGATCACCCTGGTCCACATTTTGGTAGATATCTCGAAAACGCCTTCACATATACATAAAAGGGCCACTCCCTTTTAAAACCCTCATTAATACCTTTAATTTGATACCCATATCGTACAAACACATTCTAGAGTCACCCCTGGTCCACGTTTATGGCGATATCTCGTAAAGGCGTCCACATATAGAACTAAGGCCCACTCCTTTTTAAAATACTCATTAACACCTTTCATTTGATACCCATATCGTACAAATAAATTCTAGAGTCACCCCTGGTCCACCTTTATGCCGATATTTGGAAAAGGCGTCCACCTATAGAACTAAGGCCCACGCCTTTTTAAAATACTCATTAACACCTTTCATTTGATACCCATATCGTACAAAAAAATTCTAGAGTCACCCCTGGCCCACCTTTATGGCGATATCTCGAAAAGGCATCCACCTATAGAACTAAGGCCCACTCCCTTTTAAAATACTCTTTAACACCTTTCATTTGATACCCATATCGTATAAACAAATTCTAGAGTCCCCCCTGGTCCACCTTTATGTCGATATCTCGAAAGGGCGTCCACCTATAGAACTAAGGCCCGCGCCCTTTTAAAATACTCTTTAACACCTTTCATTTGATACCCATATCGTACACAAAAACTCTAGAGTCACCCCTGGCCCACCTTTATGGCGATATTTCGAAAAGGCATCCACCTATAGAACTAAGGCCCACTCCCTTTTAAAATACTAATTAACACCTTCCATTTGATACACATGTCATACAAACAAATTCCAGGGTTACCCTAGGTTCCTTTTACAACATGGTGATTTCCCTTACTTTGTCTCCACAGCTCTCAATTGAGTATGTAATGTTCGGTTACACCCGAACTTAGCCTTCCTTACTTGTTTTATTTTTGAAAAAGGCAGCTCTGATGTGGCTTATCTTCAACCCATGGTCAAGCTCTCATTAGTTTAAAAACATTAAGGCAATTCTTAAGATCTCCTATTCGCTGAATGTGCTACCCATTAATCTTTTTTATATTGAAAACAAGGGAAGCAACTCAATTCTTAAAATTTTACATGAATACGATACTTGTCAATTGCTCGATTTTCTAGATGAAAGCGTGTATGGTTTACCACTTCACGAGTACTTGGTACTCAGAGTTTTTTTTTTTTAAGATTGAGTAATCGAACTATCCCATAAGGGACTAGTGTTGATTCACTATAGAGAATTGTCGACGAGAGGGACACATATGAACATACAATATAAAGCCTTCCACCATTCATATTACAGAGTAGTTAGTTAGCATGCAGGTACTACATATGCACATACATACATGCGAAAATTTCCGGTTAATTTCGAAGGACGAAAAGCTTATTACAAAATATTATGTCGAATTTTCGCATATCCTTTAGCTTTAAGCTTTAAAAATGTGGTGAAAAGCTCTAGCACTGACTGCTTTTTCATTATTCCGCCTGGGGAAAAATGGTGTCATTGTCACTAAGTCGCAATCAGCAACCCAGTTTACTCACCAGGCAAACGAACCTTGCAAGCAACTAAGTTCTCTTGAGTGATTTTCTTCATTAAATTAATATACTCTAGGACGCATGTCCTGCTATACTTTCTCTTTATTCCGCTAATTTTGAAACGAATTTTGGCAAGAGCAAATGTGAGTTCGTTAACCAGCCGAACTAAATTTGACACACTGAACTCGTGAGCTCAAGTTTGATTCCCTTGCGGGTTTCGGGTGCTATGATGTATAAGTACATATGCATAATGCTCTCGTACATCAGTCGTCCAGACAAATTTGTACGGTGGCATTGCAAGTTAATGCCAATGAATTATTGCTGTCGATGCTTTTACCGTTAGTCACGTGTTTGACCATGGCAAGGTACTAATTGTAACGGCAAGAGCAGCGGAGCGACAGTGTCAGTAATAAACAGTAGCTCCACCACCGTATGTATGTATGCATGTACCTGACCTTACTTAACCCAGAATGCAAATGTAAGTGTGCGGGTGTGTGACTTACGGGTTGATTGAGTTTTGCGAATGCGTTGGGATGGTGGGATGAATTCATTGTCTTTAACATATGACATATAGATTTTGATTTAAAAAATAAAAATTTTATTTTATTTTTAGTATGCATTTGTGTAATTTCTGTAGAGGTTTCAACACTCTGTAGGAGAGTAGTAGGTAGTGTGACGTCTTCCGGGTACTGTAAATCGGCCGTGGGACGTGTGAAATACGCTCGACATGTAATCAAATCAATGTAGAAAGGCAGCGGCATCTCACATACAAGGCCTGACAGACAATCAGTGAATTGTACGAATGAGTGATTGGTAAATTGACAGTTGTATGAAGAGTAAAAGGAAATACGGATGAGCAAATAAAGTTAAGGAGGTAATTTGTGCAAACTTTTATGGTTGTTAAGAAGTGGGATTGATGTTATATGCTAATATAGTTTTAATGAGATTGAAGGAATTTCTAAGGTCATATTCAATTTCCGTTAACAAAAGACGGCACGGGTTAGGCTCTTTATACAATGAGGGGTTGTCGTTATCTGGAAAAATCTTGGCCTGCTTTCTCCATTAAATATAAGTATCTAAGCTCTATAAGGATTCCAAATAAAAGCTTAACTGGAAAAGATGTGTTAAGCAGTTGGTCTACCATATTCTCAGCTTTGATTGATCATATCTGCGACATCCGATGTTGTATATAGTCAAATTGCACTCCTTCAAAGTGAGCATGCATAGTCTAATCCGCAGCGAATAGCTCTGTTGCCTTTGTATATCACATTTAGCCTTTTTTGGAACAGGATTCTTCCTCTCTTAAATGTACGTGCACAGAAACATATCTTCAACGTCCTTCCAGCGGAGAACCCTACATGCACTGAAAACGAAATCGATTTGGGTATAATTTATTAGCAGACAGCTTGAATGCCAGAGCGATATTAAAGAAGTAAACGGGGAGCAGCGGCTCAGAGAAAGGTGCGAAGAGGTACGCTACAGAGTGTGGTCTTTCCCAATTGATTCGATCAATGGTTGTGAATAACATGCTTCATGACCTCGAGGGCGGTGGTTGCCAGGTAGCTGTCTATGGCGATAGCCTTGTAAGCCTTGTGAGGAACGTTCAACTGTACTACCTATATGTCATGTTCAATCTTGATAAAACGTAGAAGGCCTTTTTCCCTACAAGTTACACGATCATTGAATTTAGACCCGCCCCAATTGGGGAAGTGCCGCTGCTGCTTTCTGACGTACCTTAGTATCAATCAATAATTCTTATTGGCTAGTGTTGTTGTGCTGCTCGGACATTTCGTGAAGTTCTGACAGTATATAACTGTCCATAGTTTTAAACCTAGTGTGTACTAGACATGGGCATTTGCGCTGGTAGTGAGTTGCCGCACTTCTGCAAATACTGTCAGAAATGAATATCTCTCACGTTCTCACCGACAGCAACGTACAAGCCCTGTCTATATCGTGAAACTCTTGAAAGTTACTAGCCAAATCGGGAAGACGGACTGCAGTGAGACCATCCCCAGTCACCTCTTAAATGGAAATTCAGTTTGTGACACCTGTCTAAGCTTAGCATGTGATAATAGGATCACGAAGTCACACATCGGAAGGCTTTCTGAGGATACCACTGGGACCATAAAGGCTCGCGTAGTCTTACTGCTGAACAAGTTGCAATTTCTTCAGAGTTAAGGTAGTTGGCTTAGAAGTACATTTATTGCAGTGCATCAATTAGACTCGACCTTAGTGCACCTGTTACCCCTTGGAAGGCGCTAGCTCTACTCTATCCATGTTTTTAATATTTCATAATTTATCCATGGACGGCCTCTATACTTTAGCTCCATATTTTAGTATTGCTTTGATGGTTGCCGTATATAGTGCATCAGGAGTATGGGTTAAAGACCCAAGTTTCTACTGACGAATAACGAATAGAAGGCTTTATAAGCATTTTTGACCATAAGTTCGATGTTGGTTTGCCGGCTTAGTTATATCTCGGTGATCAGATATTGCACTGTTGTAGAGTGAGAGAAAGGGTTCATTTAGAGAGGGCAGTCGAAGCTGTGGTATTCGCTTCTGTCAATAAACAGCTTTAGCTCCGTCAAAATAGAGTCTGTGTTGAGGTCTCTGTTGGCTGTTGGACCTGATACATTGGTAAAGATGTCGTCTGTGTATGCGACTACCTTCACTCCATTTTTATTGAGCTCCCCTCCCTGGGGAGTTCTTTTGATCATGAAGCGGGTAGTATTTATTAGGTCTGTCGGCAGTTGAGCTTGGCTCAAACTGGTGTAATATCGAAAATCCCCGAAACAGTTATTATTTATTTATTCTAAATACCATCCTTCCTCGGTGGGAATGCGAAGAAGAGCCTGCCCTTTAGTTCGCTGCAAATTTGGAGCTTCCTCAACTACGGGATCTCCAAAGTTGCACTATATGTACGATAGGACATGGTGACCGATAGGGCAAAGATTTAATAATCTCTTCTAAAGTTATACTCACTGTATATTATACGGGATGCCCTTTAAGCTCGTGAGTTGTAACTGCTATTTTAATTACAAAACCTCGTAAGCAAGCTCGTTGAGATGTCCTTTATACACTTTGGATCAGTTGATATTAACAAATTATTAGCATCGAACCCACAAAACTTTCGGATACGTCATTTATTGCTAGTACATTAAAAAACCGATGGTTTTGGCGCAGCTCCTTTATTGCCAAGTACTATGATTTCCTCTATTTTGTAACAATTTGAGGATACGCAACCGACTTGACCGTACTCTTTAGTGAATAAGTTTCTTGTGTCACCAGAACGTTTCAAATTCGTTGTTGTTGTTGTAGCAGTGATTCGTCCCATCCAATAGGTTCAACCAATCAATGTCCTTTAACGCGAGCCCAAGGAAACTTGATGTTTCAACAGGGGTGGACCATAATGAGAGGGGTGTTAGAGGCGTTGGTTCCACAATACAGTTAAAAATATGGTTGGTGTCATGTGGGGACACATTGCAAGCAGGTCATATGTTTTGGATAAGTAAGAGTTCAACCTGTTGTGGTACCCAGATCGCAGTTGAGCTAGAGTGACGCACGTTTCCCAACGGAGAGTGCATTCCTCCTCTTCTAGTTTTGGGTATTGGAACCACATATAATTTCAAATTCGTCTCAATTGATTCTTGGCCTTCAACGAGATGTTCTGTTTATCGGGCACTTTGTACTACTAACCTAAGAATCCTAAAAGCTATTCTTACAGGACACTGTAGACTGAACAGCCACATGCAGAAGCTGGGCATACTATTGAACACCACATGCCGATTTTGCGATCGATCAGCGGAGAAGGCGGGTCATATCCTCCTGGAGTGTGACGCAATCTTAAGACGCAGGGCGAAGTTTATGGGCTCATCATGACCAGAGGATTCTCACATTAAATCCCTCAAGCCAGGTGAACTGCTAGCGTCGATCAGAGATGTCGGTTCGGATGAGGTCCTGTGAAGAAGCCGAGGGCACAATAGACTAATGGTTATTTTGGCTTAGGGAAAATTGTATCTTTTTCGAAAAGTTTTTTGATAGATGTTATCCTGCTTATCACAAAGTAAATTGTTTTCGGTTTACTTTAAAATTATGAAAATTAAGCATTTTATTTAGGTGATTTAGAAATTCTTTTTCAGCTCTGCGTTGTTAATTTTTGTTGCCCTTTTCTGTTTGCTAAGTTGATTTGTCGCATACATGAGGATATGGCAAGATACACTGTACGAAAACTGCTGGTAGAAGGTAGTCCTTTCTCTAATTTTCCGGCTATTTATGATCGTTTACTTTCAACTTTCAATGTGATCGCTCAGGAGAAGTGCGATTGTTTCAATTTGAAAAACCGCCAAAAACTTCTTTTCTTACGCCTTTTGATATCAAACTTAACTCCCGTATCGGGAAAAGAAATATTTTAAAGTCAAAGTGGAAATCTTGTCCGCCCATTATCATCCTGTTGCGTATAAATATTTGAGAAACTCTCCGGGTTTCATAACTTTGAGTTTTTACCTGTAGTACAGTGTTTTTATCGCTACAAGAATAACAACAACTCGTTGTATGAGACAACTATAATTTACAGACATGAAAGTTGAATGAGAAAAATAATCGTTTCCGCGGCACCCTAAACAATGTCTAAAGACTCACGGCTACCCTAGCCTTTACATATCCCCTGGATGACGGGGACTGCGCATTTAAACACATGTGGTGAGCACATGTCGTTTTCGATTGGCCTAAGAAATTTTAAATGCCGAGCCTTCAAACGAGTTCACATTCGAATCCTTTCTTGTAGGAAACCAAGTCCCGTAGGTTATACCATCGCATGCCAAATGAAATATGCTTTTGATAAAAAAATAAGGAGTAAATAGTGATACCCTTTTAACAGGGATGCCGTTTCACATCACATTTAGAGCTTCCATAAGCTATGATCTTCATGCTTCTGTACCCCTTCCATACTACTCTAAAACGCTGAAGCTGTAGTTTAAGATATATCGATCCAACGATTTTTACTTCCACACCGAGAGCTATTACCTCAGAATCCATTTTGCCACATTTCCTTTGCAGGATAAAAGCCCCTTTAACTCTATATTCTTTAGTAAGTCTCCAGTACAGCCTAGGGTATCAAAAAGACTCCTAGCTTAGTAAAATTATCAGAAAGGCTTTGTTGTGGCTGATAAAAGAAGGCAACTTTAGTTTTGCTGGTTAAGAAAAAAGCAGATTCTACAAGCTTCCAGAGTACTGTTGTTTGTTTCTTAACGGCGCGTTATCGGCGGGTTTCAGATGTGTCAACGATTTTATTCTAAAGTTGTATCGGTATCTTTCTCATAATGAATTGATGAGTGGTCGATAACAAAGCGACAACACGCCGATAACAAATCGATAATTAACCAACAACACGTAGATAACGTATGGATACATTTTCGATAAATAATTAATAACCTTTCGAAAACAAATCAATACGATTTCTGTAATAAATCGATAACATTTCGAAAACCAGTTGACCAAGTTTCGATTACAAGTCGATCACTTTTGGTTACATATAGATAGCCTTCGATACAAAATCGACAACTTTACGATAAAAATCCTATAAGTCATAGACAGAAAATCGATTACTCATCGTTGTTTGTTATCGATTGCAAGTTTATAACACTTCGATAACAAATCGATTATTCGTGTATAAGTATATGTACGTTGCTGAAATTGATAACACTCAATCAGTCTATGTGAGGTGCTCATGGACCGGCCACTTCAACCTGTCGATACAAATGATATTTCATCGATTACAAATCGTTACCGTATCGAAAACAAATGGATAATATGCCATCTGCCCCCCAAATTCCAGCTTTCGCTAACACTAAAACTTCATCGCCAAAATATGTTAGTATCAAGTGCTCAGAAAAGTATGTAACATTTAGTACGACGTGGCCATAAGGAATACTCGACAGAGTCCTGTATAAAAGTATATGAGTTAGGCTGTTATTCCTTGCGGCAATATGGTACTAAATGTTGACAATACTTGTTGATCGAGAAGTTCAACCTCACCTACGTCGCTGAGTGCAGTAACATTTCTTTGAAGCAGCTGCTTTGGATTACAGAATTTGTAAACGCGATACAGCCTGTGTCTTCCGATCTGTCGGTGTCTTTACATTAAGTAACCGAGTTTATTCGATTGAAGCTACTGATTTTTGTCCATGTATAACACATAATATACAAAAGTGTCCTCACATAAAAGCTTCTGTCTTCCTATGTACGTAAGTTGCTTGACACCACCTTAGGCAGTCCTTCCATTGCCACATCTTCAGTTCATGCGATTCATATTATTTTATTTGGCACAATTTCAATTCAATTTCTTCTTTATTTTTTTCAAAATTTTTTTTTTAGTCCAAGCCTTTACTACTTACTACAAAGTTGCTCGATTTTTCTGAAACATTGAAGAATATGGTTGAACATAAGAAATTGTATGAATTTTGATTATTTTTATACTCAGTTGAGCAGAGCTCACAGAGTATATTAACTTTGATTGGATAACGGTTGGTTGTACAGGTATAAAGGAATCGAGATAGATATAGACTTCCATATATCAAAATCATCAGTATCGAAAAAAAATTTGATTGAGCCATGTCCGTCCGTCCGTCCGTCCGTCCGTCAGTCCGTCTGTCCGTTAACACGATAACTTGAGTAAATTTTGAGGTACCTTGATGAAATTTGGTATGTAGATTCCTGGGCACTCATCTCAGATCGCTATTTAAAATGAACGATATCGGACTATAACCACGCCCATTTTTTCGATATCGAAAATTTCGAAAAACCGAAAAAATGCGATAATTCATTGCCAAAGGCGGATTAAGCGATGAAACTTTGTAGATGGGTTGACGTTATGACGCAGAATATAAAGTTAGTAAGATTTTGGACAATGGGCGTGGCATCGCCCACTTTTAAAAGAAGGTAATTTAAAAGTTTTGCAAGCTGTAATTTGGCAGTCGTTGAAGATATCCTGATGAAATTTGGCAGGAACGTTACTACTATTACTATATATCTGCTAAATAAAAGCTAGCAAAATTGGATGAAGAACACGCCTACTTTTTAAAAAAAATTGTTTTTAAATTCAAATTTTAACAAAAAATTTAATATCTTTACTGTATATAAGCAAATTAAGTCAAAATTCAACTGCAGTAATGACATGATGCAACCAAATACAAAAATAAAAGAAAATTTCAAAATGGGCGTGGCTCCGCCAATTTTCATTTAGTTTGTCTAGAATACTTTTAATGCCATAAGTCGAACAAAAATTTACCAATCCTTCTTAAATTTGGTAGCGGCATAGATTCTATGACGGTAACTGTTTTCTGTGAAAATGGGCGAAATCGGTGGAAGCCACGCCCAGTTTTTATACACAGTCGACCGACTGTCCTTCCGCTCGGCCGTTAACACGATAACTTGAGCAAAAATCGATATATCTTTACTAAACTTAGTCCACGTACTTATCTGAATTCACTTTATCTTGGTATAAAAAATGGCCGAAATCCGACCATAATCGAAAATTACGAAAAATGAAAAAATGCCATAATTCTATACCAAATACGAAAAAAAGGATGAAACATGGTAATTGGATTGGTTTATTGATGCAAAATATAAATTTGGAAAAAACTTTGTAAAATGGGTGTGACACCTACCATATTAAGTAGAAGAAAATGAAAAAGTTCTACAAGGCGAAATCAACAGAGTTTGGAATCTTGGCAGGAATACTGTTAGTGGTATTGCATATATAAATAAATTAGCAGTACCCGACAGATGATTTTCTGGATCACCTGGTCCACATTTTGGTCGATATCGCGAAAACGCCTTCACATATACATCTAAGGGCCACTCGCTTTTAAAACCCTCATTAATACATTTAATTTGATATCCGTATCGTATAAACGTATTCTAGAGTCACCCCTGGCCCACCCTAATGGCGATATCTCGAAAAGGCGTCCACCGATAGCCCTAATGCCCACTCCCTCTTAAAATGCTCAGTAACACCTTTCGTTATTTACCCATATCGTACAAACCTTCTAGAGTCACCCCTGGCCCACCCTAATGGCGATATCTCAAAAAGGCGTCCACCTATAGACCTAATGCCCACTCCCTCTTAAAATGCTCAGTAACACCTTTCGTTTGATACCCATATCGTACAAACATTCTAGAGTCATGCCTGGCCCACCCTAATGGCGATATCTCGAAAAGGCGACCACCAATAGACCTAATGCCCACTCCCTCCTAAAATGCTCAGTAACTCCTTTCGTTTGATACCCATATCGTACAAACATTCTAGAGTCACCCCTGGGCCATACACCCTAATGGCGATATCTCGAAAAGGTGTCCACCTATAGACCTAATGCCCACTCCCTCTTAAAATGCTCAGTAACATCTTTCGTTTGATACCCATATCGTACAAAAATATTCTAGAGTCACCCCTGGTCCACCTTTATGGCGATTTCTCGAAAAGGTGTTCACCTATAGAACTAAAGCCCATTCCCTTTTAGAATACTCATTACCACCTTTCATTTGATACCCATATCGTACAAACACATTCTAGAGTCGCCCCTGGCCCACCTTAATGGCGATATCCCGAAAAGGCGTCCACCTATAGGACTAAGGATTACTCCCTTTTAAAATACTCATTACCACCTTTCATTTGATACCCATATCGTACAAGCACATTCTAGAGTCACCCCTGCCCACCCTAATGACGATATCTCGAAAAGGCGTCCACCTATAGACGTAATGCCCACTCCCTCTTAAAATGCTCAGTAACACCTTTCGTTTGATACCCATATCGTACAAACATTCTAGAGTCACCCCTCGCCCACCCTAATGGCGATATCTCGAAAAGGCGTCCACCTATAGACCTAATGCCCACTCCCTCTTAAAATGCTCAGTAACACCTTTCGTTTGATACCCATATCGTACAAAAATATTCTAGAGTCACCCCTGGTCCACCTTTATGGCGATTTCTCGAAAAGGTGTTCACCTATAGAACTAAAGCCCATTCCCTTTTAAAATACTCATTACCACCTTTTATTTGATACCCATCTCGTACAAACACATTCTAGAGTCGCCCCTGGCCCACCTTAATGGCGATATCCCGAAAAGGCGTCCACCTATAGGACTAAGGATTACTCCCTTTTAAAATACTCATTACCACCTTTCATTTGATACCCATATCGTACAAGCACATTCTAGAGTCACCCCTGCCCACCCTAATGACGATATCTCGAAAAGGCGTCCACCGATAGACCTAATGCCCACTCCCTCTTAAAATGCTCAGTAACACCTTTCGTTATTTACCCATATCGTACAAACCTTCTAGAGTCACCCCTGGCCCACCCTAATGGCGATATCTCAAAAAGGCGTCCACCTATAGACCTAATGCCCACTCCCTCTTAAAATGCTCAGTAACACCTTTCGTTTGATACCCATATCGTACAAAAATATTCTAGAGTCACCCCTGGTCCACCTTTATGGCGATTTCTCGAAAAGGTGTTCACCTATAGAACTAAAGCCCATTCCCTTTTAAAATACTCATTACCACCTTTCATTTGATACCCATCTCGTACAAACACATTCTAGAGTCGCCCCTGCCCACCCTAATGACGATATCTCGAAAAGGCGTCCACCTATAGACCTAATGCCCACTCCCTCTTAAAATGCTCAGTAACACCTTTCGTTTGATACCCATATCGTACAAACATTCTAGAGTCACTCCTGGCCCACCCACCCTAATGGCGATATCTCGAAAAGGTATCCACCTATAGACCTAATGCCCACTCTCTCTTAAAATGCTTAGTAACACCTTTCGTTTGATACCCATATCGTACAGAAATATTCTAGAGTCACCCCTGGTCCACCTTTATGGCGATTTCTCGAAAAGGCGTTCACCTATAGAACTAAAGCCCATTCCCTTTTAAAATACTCATTACCACCTTTCGTTTGATACCCATATCGTACAAGCACATTCTAGAGTCACCCCTGCTCACCCTAATGACGATATCTCGAAAAGGCGTCCACCTATAGACCTAATGCCCACTCCCTCTTAAAATGCTCAGTAACACCTTTCGTTTGATACCCATATCGTACAAACATTCTAGAGTCACCCCTGGCCCACCCACCCTAATGGCGATATCTCGAAAAGGTGTCCACCTATAGACCTAATGCCCACTCCCTCTTAAAATGCTCAGTAACACCTTTCGTTTGATACCCATATCGTACAAAAATATTCTAGAGTCACCCCTGGTCCACCTTTATGGCGATTTCTCGAAAAGGCGTTCACCTATAGAACTAAAGCCCATTCCCTTTTAAAATACTCATTACCACCTTTCATTTGATACCCATCTCGTACAAACACATTCTAGAGTCACCCCTGGCCCACCTTAATGGCGATATCCCGAAAAGGCTTTCACCGATAGACCTAAGGCCCGCTCCCTCTTAAAATGCTCAGTAACACCTTTCATTTGATACCCATATCGTACAAACAAATTCTAGAGTCAGCCCTGGTCCACCTTTATGGCGATATCCCTAAATGGCGTCCATCCATAGAACTATGGCCTACTCTCTCTTAAAATACTCTTTAATACCTTCCATTTGATACACATGTCATACAACCACATTCCAGGGTTATCCTAGGTTCATTTTCCTACATGGTGATTTTCCTTATTTTGTCTCCATAGCTCTCAACTGAGTATGTAATGTTCGGTTACACCCGAACTTAGCCTTCCTTACTTGTTTCTTTTGATATCAACACGATTACTCGTACAACTTTTTGTTTGTCTCTTATGTCCGAGCAGATTGTGATCGTTTTGAACAAGTGAGCATAATGGTATAGGCCAAAAATGGTTGCAATGGTTGCTAGCAGCCAATAGCTAAAAGTAGTTACAACAACAACTAAATTAGTATGTAGATATTTGTACAATGCGTTGTTGCATTTGTTGCCGAAGATGCTTTGGGTGCGATTTGCTTCTGGTGTTTTTTAAGGCACTTTTCAAAACTCTTCAGAAGTCAATGTGTGGTGATGGTGGGGTCGTTTATGAATTTGGCATTCGCATTGGTAGAGTAGCTGCAGCACTGGTTAAATACCGTAATGAAGTCTGCTTGTACAATATAATGTTCCATGTTTGCCTTACGTGCTTGGGATGTGTTATTTTCATTTCAAATTCATGCATCTGGCGCTGCAGGCGTTTACATAAACGTTTTTCTTGCGTCGTTTTTTCTAACTTCATTTTGGTATTGCATTTCTTTGGATTTCCGATTTGGTTTACTTGGTTGAATTTCCAGGTTTGGGTCTTGCTTGAAATCTTAAGTTGTAAAGTGTTTGCATGTATGTACATTAGTCCGTATAAAAAAAAACCAAAAGAGTATGCAGCACGTGTCTAAGATCAGAGTCGGCGAACCTTTATCCAAGGCTGGTAAATCTTTATAAATATTTCTATGTACCGGAGTAACGAGGAGCAGTAATTTCGACGTAATCGCTTTTAGTTGCCCCGTACTATTCAAGAAGTATCATCCTCGGAGCAGGCTTGAAGGCCTAGGGAAGGCGCCGAACCTAACCTTGGACAAAGAGGTTGGTACTACTGTGGCTGCCGAAATATATTTATTTAAAGCGGTCACACTTCTTATGTTGTTGTTGTTGTAGCGTGTCATTCCAAGAAGGTTTTAGGTAGTGTTATCGATCCTGATAATTCTTTGCCCGATATAGATTCGGTACGTTCCGGTAACAGGCACCATTAAGGTACAAGCGAGAACATCTCGGTAACGATTTAATGTGACCAAATTGAAATTTCTAGGCCATTTTTCCACTCACCCCCTAGTTCCATGAGGAACTTGGGGTCGCCAGAGCCTCGCTTTGACAACTGGGTTGGATAAGCTAAAAGTTGTGCAGGAAACTGCTTTAAAGGTTTGCGCTACACAACACCTTGGATGATTTAGGTATTTTAGTTGCCTCTTACCACAGGCGTACTTGCCACGGATAAATTCTAAGCTCCCTAACACGCTGGGATGTCAAATTTCTATCAGTGTGCCACGTGAAAAGCATGATTGCATCAAATGGGTTGCTTTAGACTTACCCCCAACACTCATCATATAGTTACAAATTCCTACCACCAGCCCTTGCCTACGTCTCCTCCTTACTTTTCGGGCTCAAGCACTCGTGAAAGACGGGATAAAGTGATAGCCTTCGAAATCATAAATATCTATCTTCCCCCTGCAATCTGGTTTTGCAGTGTATACCACCCCTGTAATCAGTGCTGGTTAAAGTTGTATAATCCTCGTTAGCTTTAGTGCTCAACAGAACCTCTGACATTCGAATTTAATAGCTGGTGACAGAAAACAGGACCTTGCAAGGCAAATATTTGACAAGATGGTAAGCGCGGTGATTTTAGGCGGCAGTTTGTTATGTATCCTTCGGTTACAAAGGTAAGACTGACGTACTAACATAAAAAAAAAACTTTGCGTCTTTCATCATTAAGACAGCAGAGGTTAACGAATCCATTCAAAAAGCGAAGTCCTCAAATTCAGTAGGCCCAGGCCGCGAAGCCATTTCGATTCCAAGCAACTTGGCAATGAGGGAGGTCCATATTGTATCGGTCGGCAGTAAAAAGGCGATTAACTTATATAAAGAACAAGGTTAAAAGCAGAGGGGCTAAAAACAGATATGCTAACAGCGAAATATCCACAAAAGTGTGGGAAAAGAAATAAAGGGCAGTTAAAACGTTTATTTCATTAAAACGAGGGCACCATTTTTTTCCCATCATTCAATTCACTCAATTAAAACTTAACACACCATATTATACCAAACAAATAAGGAAGGCTAAGTTCGGGTGTAACCGAACATTACATACTCAGCTGAGAGGTAGGTAGGTTGAACTGGCCGGTCCATGAGGACCTCACATAGACTAATTGAGTCCGTAGTGTTACCAGAAGTTTGTTTTAACGACCAAACTGAAAAACCCTATCAAAAACCAGGACCTATGTCATAAAATAACTCCGTCCTCTTGGCAAATACTAGAAGCTTCCTAGGACTTAAGCCACTTGCTGCTTCTAGATCTGACAGCTGTATCATTCCTAATAGCTGGAGTCTTAGCCTGGCAAGTGCAGGGCACGAGCACAGAACGTGCTCGATCGTTTCCTCCTCCAAGCCTAGTTTAAAGGCATGTGACGCCAGAATGCAGTGTCCAGTCAGACTACCCGTCATGAGTCTACAGTCCTCTCTTTTTAATGATAGGAGCAACTGTGTTAGTCTAAGGTTGTAAGACCTACACATAATCTTCGACACTTTACAGCCCCGCGCTTGAACCCACGCCTTTCCCGCTTGGTCGATCATGTGCACCTCTCGCCTTCGCTTAATCTCGCCCAATCTAATTGGGACATCTACGGAGCAAGCTTCAAGGGATGCGCCCTTTTTAGCTAGTTCGTCCGCTTTTTCATTCCCATCTATTCCCATATGCCCTGGGACCCAATATAGATGTATGCTTCTCCCTGTCCCGATTCTCTCCAGAGACTGCTTACACTCTAACACTGCTTACACTCTACTCAGCTGAGAGCTTTGGAGACAAAATAAGGGAAGATCACCATGTGGGGAAATGAACCTAGGGTAACCCTGGAATGTGTTTGTATGACATGGGTATCAAATGAAATGTGTTAATGAGTATTTTAAGAGGGAGTTAGTTCTATAGGTGGACGCCTTTTCGAGATATCTATTTTACAACGTTTTTTCTAAAGTTATATTTTGCGTCAATAGACCAATACAATTACCATGTTTCATCCTTCTTTTCGTATTTGGTATAGAATTATGGCATTTTTTCATTTTTTGTAATTTTCGATATCGAAAAAGTGGGCGTGGCCATAGTCGGATTTCGGCTATTTTTTATACCAAAATAAAGTGAGTTCAGGTAAGTACGTGAACTAAGTTTAGTGAAGATATATCGATTTTTGCTCAAGTTATCGTGTTAACGGCCGACCGGAAGGACAGACGGTCGACTGTGTATAAAAACTGGGCGTGGCTTCAACCGATTTCGCCCATTTTCACAGAAAACAGTTATCGTCCTAGAATCTATGTATTTTGTATTTTGTTGCACCATGTCATTACTAGAGATTAATGTTGACATAATACGGTAAACATATATACTGTAAAGATACTCAATTTTTTGTTAAAATTTGACTTAAATATTTTTTTTTTTTTAAAGTGGTCGTGTTTTTCTTCCGTTTTTGCAATTTTTATTTAGCACATATATAGTAATAGTAGTAACTTTCCCTTCAAATCTCATCATGATATCTTCAACGACTGCCAAATTACGGCTTGCAAAACTTTTAAATTACCTTCTTTTAAAAGTGCGCGGTGCAACGCCCGTTGTCCAAAATTTTACTAATTTTCTATTCAGCGTCATAGGGTCAATCCACCTACCAAGTTTTATCGCTTTAGCCGTCTTTGGTAATGAATTATCGCATTTTTTGGTTTTTCGAAATTTTCGATATCGAAAAAGTGGGCGTGTTTATAGTCCGATATCATTCATTTTAAATAGCGGTCTGAGATGAGTGCCAGGAACCTACATAACAAATTTCATCAAGATACCTCAAAATCAAAGTTAATATACTTTGTGTGCAAAGCACGCTGAGTATAAAAAGGGCTCCCCTCCCCTTTGTATAATATGGTGTGCTCAGTGATGTGCATACTTATCAATTATGCAGGACTTCGATCAAAGTTTGGATGAGATGAAATTACATCGTTTATTCTGAGAACATTTTAGGATTACTTCGGGAACGTTTCCTGAACATTTCGAAGCGAATTCAGAAACACTCCGTGATTATTTGAAACTATTCGGGTCAGTTTTTAGGAACACTTCGTGATTATCACTTTGGCACAGCTTTTGGCTTACTTCTAGACGATTTGACTTTGCGCCGTCCTCAGTACCATATTTTGCTCCGATTCGTTTTTATCGTTTGTACGAACTGTAAATACAAGAAACCATTTTGTCTACAAATCAAATTTGACTCGAGATAACGGCAAATCGACTATTGTGCCTCACAATTTTTTTCGAAAATGCCTTGGCAGAATTTTTCGAAATAGCAACTATTTCCTGTTTTATACTGTCTAATGTATATATTTAAAAGCAAGTGGAAGCACTATTTCTTTATTCTCTTTTCCTTTAACTATAACTCTAAAGTAGATTTTAAAAGAAATAACAGAAAATTAAGCAAACGCATTTAAAGGTTTAAAAAGAAAATAAAAAGCAAAAAAATTTAAACGACATCACGTGACCAAAATATAAGAATAAAATGTTGTTTGTGCAGCATAATTGCGTTCAAGATTTCAAGTTCATGTTTGTTCGTCTTTGGCCGAGTTTTCATTGCGTCTTCGTGCTGCTTGGAATATTTTTTGAAACAGTGTCTCTTATCCAAGGAATAGAGTATATAGCAAGAATTTGCCTCATCCTGGGAACGGAGAAGACCTAACAAAAATAAGAAAAGTGTACTGGTATTCAAGTTCCTGAACCAGTTCTCACTTAAACCCACAATCGCGCTGCCACTCCACTTCCTCAATTTCCTTAGATATAGCATCTTTTTACCAAATATGGAATATCGGCTTCACCTGATCTGCCGATTTCAATATCTTTATTTTTATGAAACTAACGTGGGTACAATTTTTAAAATCGCATTCACCATATACACACGAGGTGTGTTCAAAAAGTATCGCGAATTTTGTGTTTTTTTCAAAAATTATTTTTTTATTCATGAATATCTATTTTGTCCACTTCAAAGTAATCCCCATGAGATATTATACACTTGTGCCAACGGTTTTTCCAATCTCCGTTGATAAAAATCGAATGGCACAAGCCAATCGATATGGCTAGCTCCTCAGCAACTTCCCTAATGGTGATTCGACGATTGGCCAATACCATTTTCTTCACTTCATCAATTTTTTCCCCTGTTGTTGAAGCGCTCGGGCATTCGGCACGCTCTTCGTCGTTCACATCTTCTCGGCCTTTTGACAACATTTTGTACCACTGATAAACGTTACTTCGGTCCAAGGTAGCTTCTCCGTATGCCACAGTCAACATTTGCATCCGCGCACTCAATTTCGTTTTTCGCACAAACAGGTTCTTTGATCCATTTTTTTAATAGGTAAAATTCGAAGACGAGCTAAAACACGTGCAAGCAAAGCAGCTGTCAACAATTAAGTGAACATTCAAAATGGCCGAGCTTGTCGGCATAAGTGAGTTACATGAGTACCAACATAACACCACAAAAAGAAATCGAATTTCGAATAAACGTAACGTTCCCCTGCCTGATAGAACTTCTCTATCTATCTACTTGCCCATTAAACAGATGCATTTGCCATATTGTAGCATCTGCAAAAAAAAAATTTGTATTCCCCTTAACAAGTTTGAGCTCTGTCTCCCCTCGTATTCCACCCTTTTATTTTATCTATTTTTTCTTCTAATCTTATTAAGTTCTCGTCCTCAACCCCCATCTATTTTTCTTCATCTCCTATCTTCCCTTCTGACTTTCTACATTTGAATCCACATTTTCCACCCCACTTTATTTGCTATCCCTCACCCCCTCCCTATTTTTTATATAACTCTCCCTTCCCTCTCGCTGTTGTACCCACTACCTTTTGCTCAAAACCTCATTCAAACATTCTATTCGATACCCATTTTGTTAAATCACATTTTGGTCTATAACTTAGCGAGGCTCCACATATGGATCTCAAACCCACTTACAAGCCATCTACGAAACGATCTTGAGTTGTCAAGTTACCAATAGACTTCGCATTTGCTTTTAAGTATATGAGATTAATCTATCCGAAAGTCTGATTTAATATTACAACTCGCACCGTCCCGATCTACTTTCCGGAAAGGAATGGTCCCAAATATTAAGCTTGCCGAAAAAGAGCCTGTGTACAAAACTTCAAGCAAAGCTTGATGAAGAGGTGAAACCATATCAGTAACCAGGGCCTTCATACGTTATAAAATATATATTGCTCTTTCTAGATCTGATAACTGTGCCACTCTTAGCAGCCGGAGTTTTAGCCTTGCGAGCGTAGGGCATGAGCATAAGACGTGCTCAATGGTTTCCCTCTCTAACCCGCCCTTCTACATCTGCAATCACTGCCAAAGCCTAAAATTTAAAATCATGTGACGCCAGAACGTATTGTCTAGAGGAAATAGCCATCGTGAACTAACATACCCCCTTTTTAAATGATTAGAGTAACTTTGTTAATCAATGGTTTGAAGACCTGCACATGATCTTCAAATCCAGCGCTTAGTTGTCATGCTTGCGGCCGCCGTCTATTCCATATGCACCATATGGACATATTTCTATAGATGTATATTGCTGCTGGCTGTCAATGTAGACTCTACGCGACTGCAGTTTAAGCTATTTACCTCCAGTGCTGTCAGTTTTCTCAAAATTTTTTTTTAATCAAAATTTCTTATTTGCTGTTATAGTTATTGCCAAAAAAAATGCTCAAATTTTTTAAGTATTTGAAAAGTGAAACTTCTCCATAGGAATATAAAAATAATAAAGAGAAGTAAAACTGTTTGATACAGATTTATTAAAATAAAAAAAATTCTCACAAAGCATTAAAAATATAATATATATATATATATATATATATATAATTCTAGTTACAGTATGTAAAGCTTCTTTTATGAGACAATCTGGAATGAACAGCCGGATCAGAGTCTCTTTGCAAATTCCACCTTCCCTGGTACCGATTCTCCATAATCTTGATATCTTGGTGAAACCTTTCTCCTTGCTCTTCGCTTAAATTACCCAAATCGGTCCAAGTGACTGTGCAAATAATGGATTTTAATACTCATGTTGCAGCCAAGGTCTCTGAACTTATCCAGCATATTCTCCACTAATTGAACATAATTTGGAGCTCTATTATTTCCCAAGAATTTTTTTATAACTTGCACGAATGATGCCCACGCATTTCGTTCAGTTTCGGTCATTGACTTATCAAAATCGTTGTCATTCATAAACTGCCTTATTTGGGGACCGTCAAAAACTCCTGCTCTAATCTTATCTCTACTTAGATTAGGCATTTTGCTGCAAATATATGCAAAACATTCCCCATCGCGATTCAGAGCCTTAACAAACTGCTTCATGAGTCCTAATTTGATGTGCAACGGTGGTAGGACGATCTTTTCACGTGGAACTAAAGCTTCATTTAAGATAT
Source organism: Eurosta solidaginis (assembly GCF_040869045.1). Classification (NCBI taxonomy): domain Eukaryota; kingdom Metazoa; phylum Arthropoda; class Insecta; order Diptera; family Tephritidae; genus Eurosta; species Eurosta solidaginis. Next base: position 199,077,563 of record NC_090323.1, on the reverse strand, counting down.
TTTTATCGCCAACAATAATTTTTTCGCTCTTAGGCCAATATTTTTGCCGGCAATGTTGTTGCTTGGATCTGCTATCCCAGAGACACAAAAAGCAAGGTACTTAGTATAACCACTCTGTTGTCCAAGAAGAAAATTGACCATTTTAAGATCAACACAAATGATCCATTTGGTATTTGGTCTTAGTATTTTATATTTTTCATCACTAATGCAATGTTGTTATATTCTTCTTTGTGCGCAATTGGAATTGATGCATACACATTGCCATTGTGCAATAAGACGCACTTCAAACTTCTCTTGGAACTGTCCACGAAGAGACGCCAATCGCTAGGTAGATACTTGGATAGCCCCATTTCCCGCATAAGACCATTTATATTATTACAAAACACCAGATTGTCTTCCTTAGTAAAAAATGTTAAAAAAGCTTTATCCCTGGTGCGGTAATAAGTTATTTTTGTTCCACGTTCTAACAATTTTTTATCATTTAACCTCGAAGCTAACAGTTCAGACGCTTCTTTTGATAAGACCAAATCTCGAATTAAGTTATTCAACTCGCATTGATTAAAACGTTGAGGAATATTTTCTGTATCTTCGAAAACACTGTCGCAATCACTTAGATCATTAGCGGCATTATCTTCAAACTCCGAACTCGGCTCTGGAGAATCATTCAGTTTTGAAATGGGAACATCTTCGGAATGGGGAATTGGACGGCGTGCTGACGGTAAATCGGGATACTGCCATTTATTTCGATTTTTCCTATTAATACCAGCAATACTCACTAAACAGAAGTAACAGTCGTCCAAATGATTTCTGGGCTCTCTCCAAACTATCGGCACACCAAACTTAAGCCTATTTCGTTTTCCTTGAGTCCACTGTCGCAAATTTACACAGCAAGTATTGCACACGATGTGTGGAGCCCAGTTTTTATCTTGGTCACCAAGATCTACTCCAAAGTAATCTAAATACGATTTTTAGCAAATTCCGAAATAGGTCTTATGTTTTCTTTAAAGGTGTATTCTCCACAAATGTAACAAAATGTGTCAGCGTAATTTTTACACCGTCTTCTATTGGAAGTCATTTCTATTTAGATCAACACTTTTTAATAAACTTTGCCAACTGCAATAAACCACTTCTTACAAGCAACTAACTTCCGATATGCAATTGGAGCGCAATAAGAAAAAATAACGTTCTCAATAAAAAGGGTGATCCCTTACACCAATTTGACAGTCAGAAACAGTTACGGACTAAAAGAAATTACAGCCAGGTGATCCCGTACGCCACTTTTCTGACTGATGAGAGCAGAAAAAGAGAGTAAATTGAGCTCTCTCCAGTCAGAGAGCTGCAGGTTTTAGTCAGAAGAAGGCAATCCCGCACCTTTTGGTGTTGCTCTCGCACTGAGAGCGGATTTGTTAATTTTGGCAGTTTTACTAGTTTTGGTCAGAAAAGTAATGGATCACAGCTAATATTATACAAATAAAATTCCCGTTAATCAGCTAGCAACTACACAAAAAATAATATTTTCGGAAACTGCTTGTACCGAATTTTATATACCATCCAGTAAATGAGTTACTAAGTTAAATTAACCGAATTCATCAAAAAAGCATATCTTAAGCGAACCGGTTTGATACCTATAAGTTGACTGGAAGGTAAAATATACTTATGAAATGAAAAAAATATTTGAATTAAAAAAAAAATGTTAAGGTAAGCATTTTTTTTGGCGAAATTTTTTTTTAGGTCATAAGTTTAGTGGAGGGTATAAAAAAGCTATGTATATCATGGAAACTAGAGCTGATAGAGAGAAATTGATTACAGATTTGAATTCAGCGCTACCAAATTAACTAGAATCAGTAGATAAATTCAAAGAAGCAATTTTTAATTTTGTCGGGCTGTGTTTGTATATGGCAGCTTGAATGATTTTTTATTTCCGCATGCGCACAGTATACCGCAGACCCTACTCCTTGGCATTACTTTGGAACCATCGGTATACACGTGTATCGCCTCGTCTGCCATTTGGGCGCCCTTGCACCAACCTTCTATCGTGGCTCTAAGAAACCCATCGTATCGCAGGTAGTGACCTAAGTAGTCTTATCAAGCTGCCGTGAGGCATTGAGGCTCCTTGCAGTTGTCAACGCTATCTTTTTCTCTACCAGGCCTACAGGTTGAATACGCAGAAAGAGATACAGTGCAACTATGGGTGCCCACATTGTGCTAAGCTTTGTTAGCCTACATACCGTCTCTAAGTTTTTTTAGTACGTTCTTTTTTGAGTGGCCGTCCATCAAACAAGGACTCCTTAGTATAGGACGGACTTTACAAGCGATAGAACCCACATACAGCCCAGCATTATTTTGCATGCATAAAGCGCTGTCGAGGCTTTCTTCACTCTCTCTTCCACGTTGAGCTTCCACGACAATGAACCGTCTATAATGTTTTTTGGATATTTCCCCTGCAGGGTCACACCAGGTCGAGGAGGTACCCTGTGATAAATTTCAATTAACTCGCGCCATAAATACGAATTTTCAGAATAGATCGGGTATTGCTCCACTTCCCGGTACGAAAAGCTTCTCATATACTAACACGGCCAAAGAGGTGCCCCTGTACGAAATTGTAAGCAAATCGCACCGTAAACTACATATTTCGGAGGTGATCTGTCTCTGGTCCACTTACCGTAAAGAACTTTTTCTAAACTAATAAGTCAAATGAGTAACCCTCTATAAAATTTCAAGGAAACCGCGCCATAAAATATTTTATTTAGAACAGCTCCGCCAATCTTGCATTTACCGCAAAAACGGAAAAAAAACTGTAAGCGGATGCCCCTCATCTTATATATTATTTCTAATTGCTGTTTTTATGCACAGGCCTCGTTTTCGCTGTTATTTGGAATCCAAATCTATAAATTAAGTTTTGGTTGTAAAGATGGAGATTCGTGCTATTGGCGAGCTTTGGGCATTATTAGTCGCAGTGCTTTTGTTTAGCTATATTTTATTAAAATAATTTATTAAAAATAAATGATTGTGAGCACACAAAGAAATCTATTTGTACTATGGTACTATTGTAAATATTTTATTAGAACTAACACTGCATTACCGGCAGTTGCTAACATTCGCCAGATGGCAGCGCAGGCACATGTAAGGTTATAAATGTTTGATTGATAGAACAGCTGATTTCTGTTGATATTTGGTATGAATATATAATATAATAATGTGACGAATATAACCAACACTAAGGGATAATATCATTTCACTTGTATGTAAGCAGTCACTTGTATGTAGATAAACAAATCAGTCATTATGTCTACACATATGTACATACAAGCAGCGGAGAGATACGCACAAACACATGCATATATCTGAGATACTCACAAAAGTATGCAATCATCGGTGGAAGTATTACTCACATATACACGCGCATATGGGTATGCGAGAGGCTATAAACGTGCATCTGTAGTTTATAGCTGGTAACTAAGTAGTAAATTCTAGAAGAAGAAATGCACAGAAGTATGCGAACGAGACAGCAGAGAGTATAAAAGGAGCGAAAGCTGAATAAGCAGCAAGCAGTTAGATTTAAGCACGCTATCAGTTGCGAAGTATAAGTGTTATTGTGAAGTATTTTGAAAGTAGTCTAATAAAGACCATTTTAGCATTATTGAATATTGGAGTTATTTATTCAACAGTTTAGCGATACGAACGTTAGTAGAAGGTTGGAAATAAGCGGAATTTCACTAAATTCGTTACAATAATTTGAAATTCGGGGTTCAGTGTTATAAATTTCTTAAAAAGGCTTTTTGTTTAGTTGGCGGCCACCGTGGTGTGATGGTTGCATGCTCCGCCTACCTCACCGTATTCTCTGGGTTCACACCCCGCGCAAAGCAACATCAAAATTTTAGGAATACGGTTATTCAATTAGAAGACATTTTTATAAGGGGGTCGCCCCTCGGCAGTGTTTGACAAGCGTTCCGGGTGTATTTCTGGCATGAAAAGCTCTCAGTGAAAACTCATCTGCCTTGCAGATGCCGTTCGGAGTCGGAATAAAACATGTAGATCCCGTCCGGCCCATTTGTAGGGATAATAAAGAGGAGTACGACGCAAATTGAAGAGAATCTCGGCCTTAGATCTCTTCGGAGGTTATCGCGCCTTAAATTTTATTTTTGTTTGTTTTTTTTTTGCTTAGTTGACCACGACAACAGGATCGATATGCGGAGAAGGATTATGCGCTATAAGAACCAGGATGTACCACTCAACTTCAGTCTGGAGAAAGGGTTCAGCAGTAAGCGAGTGCTGATGGAGTGGAGAAAGACCACCAATGTCAAAGGCAGTAGATCGGGCAACGGTTGGTAGATGGAATGGGCCAAACAAAGCAAAATCAAGGATACCTGCGAGAGAAACACTGGCATTAACAAGCCCAAATGGACGCACTAAAACGAAGGAAAGAATTTCCCAGAAAGAAGGAGAGGGTAGTTTCAAGCCAGGGCGCACTACTGTTGGGAAACGTGGGAACGATACTGATTATGCGAAGCCAATCCGTCAAGCGCAAGCTCTACGAAGCAGTTCATTGGTCAAACAACAGGGTGTGAGGGAACGAATCAGGATAATGAGTACTAGGATGAAACACAGGTACGACAAGGACAATAATTCGGAAGGTTTCCGGGAGGGAGATTTGGTACTGCTATACAACCCTACCGGCGGAAAGGTATTCCATCCAAATTTTGTTGCAGTTTGGAAGGCCCGTACAAAGTTGTGAAGAAGATAAGTTATACCATCTACCGCATACAAACAATTGGGAAACCACGAAATAGAAGGGTGGTTCATTTGGAGATGCTAGTAGCAGTTAGGTCGAGAGATTTGTCTGATCGGGACGATGGTGGAGGGCAGTGTGACGAATATTAGCAACACTAAGGGATACTATCATCTCTAAGCCGATACTAAGCAGTCACTTGTATGTACATAAACAAATCAATCATTATGTCTACACATATGTACATACAAGTAGCGGAGAGATACCCACAAACACATGCATATATCTGAGATACTCGAAAAAGTATGCAATCATCGGTGGAAGTAGTATTCACATATACACGCGCATATGGCTATGCGAGAGGCTATAAACGTGCATCTGCAGTTTATAGCTAGTAAGTTTATAGCTGGTAACTAAGTAGTAAATTCTAGAAGAAGAAATGCATAGAAGTATGCGAACGAGACAGCAGAGAGTATAAAAGAAGCGAAAGCTGAGTAAGCAGCAAACAGTTTGATTTAAGCACGCTATCAGTTGCGAAGTATAAGTGTTATTGTGAAGTATTTTCAAAGTAGTCTAATAAAGACCATTTTTGCAATATTGAATATTGGAGTTATTTATTCAACAGTTTAGCGATACGAACGTTAGTAGAAGGTTGCAAATAAGCGGAATTTCACTAAATTTGTTACAATAATTTGAAATTCGGGGTTCAGTGTTATAAATTTCTTAAAAAGCCTTTTTGTATAATTTTCACAATTTTAAATGAAACTGAAAAATACTCGAAGATATCTTCGAAATCAACGTTCTGAACTTATCTATACTTCATAAAACATTTTTTCACTAGTTAACTGTATTTTTAATTTCCGGTATATCAACATGCACAGTGGAACACCGCCAAAAAATTTCACTGCCAAAAAGTTTCCAAGTCAATAAAAGTTTTAAATTAAAATCTTTTGAGATTCCTGGCATTCCATTTAATTGCAAGTGATTTTCGTATGTATGTATGTACATGTGTATGTATCTAGATATCAGATAAAAAAGCAAACCAAATGCTTCGTCGTCTATTTTAGTGAGTTGTCAGTTGGCAATGGCAGTAATGGTGTTATAGAAGCTTCCAAATGTCACCATATTTATTGTAACAACCATTTTGGGTTTTTCTTTTTGTTGCATTTTATATTCACGACATTGTCAACACAAATGTTCTGTTGAAATATCCATTTTCTGTTAAAATCGAAAAAACAAATGAAAGCACTAAAAAACAAAAAATACCTGCAACAATTGCAGGTAGGCAACTAACAAGCAAATGCCCTCACTGACAGCCGGTGTTGACAAGTTCAACTACAACTACAATAAAAAAAGAAAATAAATAAACATAAAAACATCAAAAGTGTGAGCAATTGTTGCAAGCGACAATGTTTGTGTTTTTTTTACGTTTATATAGTTGTTGCTATCGGTTTTGCTGCAACAGCGCCACAATTTGTTATGACGCCTGAAAATATGCAACGTGTTAAATGACATTTATGAATGTTCAAGTGAAAAAAACTAAAGAATGTGTCGGACATGAAATGCTGATGGCCAACGCGTTAATACGATTGCCGTTGATGGCTTTGGTGTGAAGTTTAAAGCTTTAGTGTGTTGTTGTGTTGGGCCAAGGGCGCTTGTCTGTTTTGTACATATGTATTAATTATTGTTGTACTGGGAAATGTATTTAAATAAATATATACCTGGAAAATAAAGGACATTGCACTGGCTGATCTTAATCGGTAGATGTTAACATGTGAATCAATTTGAGGGCCAGGTTTAACTGTCCGGTCAATAAAAACTTCACAAGGGGTTTTTATTTATTAAAAGTTCTGTCATTAAATATGAGCAAATTATGATTGCATAGCATGGCATGCGGTATGCTGTGCTGATCCCGAAATAAACAGATCCTACAAGCTGCCAGATCACTGTAGCGCTTTCCAAGCGGAAGTATTAGCCGTAACTAAAGCAGTAGAAACACTGGAGGAGAATAGCTTTAACTGCAGCCGTGTCAACTTTTATATTGACGGCCAAGCAGCAATTATGGCAATAATCTCGCATAGCACAGCATCTAAAAGTGTATTATAGTTTAAGCAATCCCTGGAAAGAATCGGAACGGTGGAAACCATACATCTATATTGGGTCCCAGGGCATATGGGAATACATAGATGGGAATGAAAAAGTCAATGAACTAACTAAAAAGGGCGCATCCCTTGAAGCTTGCTCCGTAGACGTCCCACTTAGATTGGACGAGACTAAGAGAAAGCGAGAGGTGCACCTGATCGGCCAAACAGGAAAAGCGTGGTTACAAGCGCTGGGTAGAGTGTCGAAGGTTATGTGTAGGTCTTACAAGCTCAGACTAACAAAATTGCTTCTATCAGTAAAAGGAGTGAAGTGCGAAGTGCGGGTTGGAGAAGGAACCGATCGTGCACGTTTTGTGCTCGTGACCTGCGCATGCCAGGCTAAGACTTCAGCTATTAGGAGTGATACAGCTATCAGATCTATATGCCGCAAGTATCATATGTCCTAGAAAGCTTCCAGTATTTGCCAAGAGTACGGTGTTATTTTATAACATAGGTCCTGGTTTTCGATAGTACCTTAATAGTGCTTGTTACCGGAACGTACCGAATCTATATCCAGCAAAGGACCATCAACTTCGATAACACTCCTCAAATCCCTCGGGGAGTGTCTTTATCGCTACAAAAGATCTAAGGCCGAGCTTGTCTTCCAATTTGCGTCGTGCTCCTCTTGATTTTCGCTACAAATTGGCCGGACGGGACCTACATGTTTTATGCCGACTCCCAACGGCATCTGCAAGGTAGATGAGTTTTAACTGAGAGCTTTTCATGGCAGAAATACACTCAGAGCGCTTGTCAAACACTGCCTAATTGAAAACCCTTTTTTCTAAAATTTTGATGTTGCTTTGCCCGGGGTGCGAACCCAGGGCATACGGTGTGGTAGGCGGAGCACGCTACCATCACATAATAACACCACGGTGGCTTTAGCTTAGAAATATTTTAGGTCTTAATGAACAGTTCAGGCCTTCTTCTCTGTCATCTCTATCAGAAAAGAAAAGGAGAGCAAATGCATTAACGCGCTTGTTATGTCGGAACAAACCAGGTCATGCATTTGATTTTGTTCAGCGATTGCTGCTCCTTGCGATATCTCCGGCCCCAGACTAATTAGGCTTACTTGACAACTAGCACCACATGATGAGTACCCCATTGTAGTAAAATGGAGTAGTGCGCGAAAAATCTTTATTGCTTTGTTACGGTAGCTTTTGACGTTTGACGTGAGGATTTCGTTCAGTGAGGGCTCGAGCATAAAGATCGTAATCGCATATCCCACAGAGGGAGAACCTTAAAATTGTTGCTGTTCATAACTGGAAAAATAAAAGTATTATCAACATTCAGAAGATATGCATCGAGTACCAAGGACATAATACAAAAATATTATCTAGTTAAAGTCCGGTTTTTTGAGGATGTGAAGGAAATACAGTGGGCTATTTTGGAAGAGTTGAGAGACAAGATGGCGCTATGAAGCCTACCACTTCACCACTGCTGAACATACAATCACACAATTATACGTCTACGGTCTGTGCATATGATGACTTGAGGGCTAAACGAAAGGGAAAGAGGTGACAATATGGCTTTGTAAAGCTTGCCTTGGCGGCTGCACAACTCGCCCTTACCGGCTTACCGGCTATGGCCACAAAGCTGGTCCCGTGGGAAGGTGCGTTACAGAAAGTTGCAGAAAGAAGCGGATGCAGCACACCGCACATTAATTAAAGGGTAATTGATAGTGGATAACCGTCCTCAAACGGGGACATTCTGAGGTTAACTCAGGCCCAAAATAAAGTCCTGATGAAACAATCAGGTAGCGAGTTTATGTTCCTTTCTGTGCGGTAAGAGTAAACTATGATCTAAATTTACACCACCCCTGACTGTGGTGGTTAAAAATGCTGAAAAAACTTACTGGTCAAAGTCCGTGTTTATAACCAGAAGGCGATTACCAATGCAACGCCTTCCAAGGATCCGCATGTTATGGGCGGTCACTAAATCACTCAACTCAATAAACTCAAGATGAGCCTAAATTAACATCCCGGATTAGCGTAGGAGCCGCTCATAGCGTCCCTGTAACCCCCGACAGAGAAACCAACTGGCCGCCAAAATCATTGCCGAGCGGGGAAGATCGGTTATGCCGAAGCATCAATCCCCCTCACTCAGGCTGTCCGCGTAGTAGATATGCCCGAATACAACATCTCCTACGGACTGACCCAGGGAGACTCCGTGGCCCCCTCAGAGTGCATGCCCTATCGTTGGCAATCACCGCCCTCTTCATACAACGTGAGCGGTAGTGCGCCTACACTTGCCGTGAAAGATGGCTCTGTTGGAGGTGGGATAGTGCTTAAAGCAAACCTGTTCCCCGCTAAGGTATCTTTAAGTCAAGGCCATGGCCAAGCGTTTAGGATTATATGTATCTTTTCCACGTGTCTAGCCAGCGGAGTAGCTATGTGTGAAGACAATATCTCTGACTGACTCACCTTGGGAGACTGATTTGAATTTGGAAAATCTGCATATTTATATGCCAATGCTCATCAACGATAGAAGAAGTAGATCGTTATTTCTCTTGCTTGCACTGTTGGTGACATTTTTTAAAAAATCTGTTTATAACCCATTTGGTATGTCTTTGCTGTTTTGTTTTTAGTATGGTTGATCCATTGGTGGATCGTGGTATTGTAACGCTTTGTTACACAATTTTGCAGTTCATACTGTCTGATTTTGTAGCAGTTTGACAAACTATGAATCTAAAGAAGCAGTTCTGGCTTCCGCATACTTTTCACGACATGTGATATGATATGACATCACATCATACTTCTATGATATAATCATTTGTGATATGATAGTTTTTTTCATGATTCCTGTCATTCAAGTTAACGAGTCATCTGCATATCCTTGTCCTGAAGGATTCACGAAGAACGAAGCGAGTGTGTGTGTTTGGAGGACATCTCCTACTGATCACAATGAAATCAGTCATCCCCTCCATCCCCACATTGAATTTTCTGCCTTTACCATAGACAGACCCCCAGGTCTACAACAGCTCCCATTGATAACTAATTTTAAAAATAACTAATTTAAAGAATATAAATTTTGTAATATTTTCAAATAATAAGAAACATTGTACATAGTTTTTTTCGCATAGGCTCTTAGCTACACGTTATACGTGCGCAAAGCTGGCAGACCCAAGTGCTCAAAAATAAGTTTAAGTTGTTTGATAATTAAGTGCATTTTAGGTGCTATTTAGGGCCACAAAAAATAATTTAGGTGCTCATTTGGTTTTTGAGATATGCGCACAAAAAGTGACGTTAAGCTAGCAGACCCACAATTTAAATTTCATTTTATTTTAAATAAAAAATATATCAAAATTAGGAGCTATTTAGGTGCTTTTTTAGGAAACAAAAGATAATTTAGGTTTTTATTTCGTTTTCGAGATATTCGCAAAAAAGGGCTTAACGTCAAGCTAGCAGACCCACAATTTAAATTTCATTTTATTTTAAATAAAAAATATATCAAAATTAGGAGCTATTTAGGTGCTTTTTAGGGCCACAAAGATAATTAAGGTTTTTATTTCGTTTTCGAGATTTTCGCAAAAAAGTGCTTAACGTCAAGCTAGCAGACCCACAATTTAAATTTCATTTTATTTTATATAAAAAATATATCAAAATGAGGAGCTATTTAGGTGCTTTTTAGGGAAACAAAAGATAATTAAGGTTTTTATTTCGTTTTCGAGATTTTCGCAAAAAAGTGCTTAACGTCAAGCTAGCAGACCCACAATTTAAATTTCATTTTATTTTAAATAAAAAATATATCAAAATTAGGAGCTTAACGTCAAGCTAGCAGACCCACACTTTTTTGCGAGTATCTCGAAAACTAAATGAAAACCTAAATTATCTTTTGTGGCCCTAAATAGCACCTAAAATGCACTTAATTTTCAATCAACTTAAACTTACTTTTGGGCACTTGGGTCTGCCAGCTTTACGCACGTACACGATATCCTTGTACACGTAACATCATGGAAGTAGACCACGAAAATTTTTATAGCTCACGCCTAACAGCAGATTTATCATAGCTTAAGTTATTTTTATAGAATAAACTCATAATAGATACAAAAAACTCTATTGTAAACTTAATCATTTGCATTACTCAACCTGGTCACATAGTCTTAACCTCAGCCTATTTTTTTTCTTATCGCTCTATATATTTTGTACCCATGTAACGTCAAACCCAAGTTCATATATAAATCACGATATTTTGCAAAAAATAATAAAGCTTAATAATAAGATTTATAACTAATTCAATGGAGTTTAGCATACGATGAAACGTGAAAAGGGACGATATAGAATGAATAGCTACATATATTAAATATACACACATACATAAAAATATACGTGTGTGTATTGTTATGATAAAAAGTAAAAGTAGAAAACAAAGAAAGCGAAAATCCATTATGTTAGAAATCCATGAATTGAAGTGGCCGAGAGGTAATAAAAATATGGTGATTGCTAGGCGCGATTGGCTCACCTTTTGAGAATAACCTTCTCACAGGCAATTGAGTTTTATGGATGCGCATTAAAGGAACAAAATATGTTTACATATAAACTTACATATTGAAGTATATAGACGTATTACAATTACTTTAGTAGTGCTGCAGCGATACTTCAATATTGCCGTTATTATTTTTCTTTTAGAAATTTCTGAAAGTATAAGAAATACTAACAAGTAAGGGTATCTAAGTTCGGGTTTAACCGAACATGGAGCGTGAGTTTCAATTGTACAGTTCATTTCAGATAAATTACTTTTCTAATCCTATAAAAGAGTGGATATCTTTTAGACAAAAATGGGCGTGGTCCTTAACCGACCCTGTCCATTTTTTTGATTAAATATTGAGATATCTTCACCAAATTTGGTAAACGCGCTTATCTGGACCCGGAATAGATTGGTATTGAAAATGAGCGAAATCGCCCACGCCCACTTTTTACATATATAACATTTTGGAAAACACAAAAAACCTGATTATTTATTAAATAATACACCTAGAATGTTGAAATTTGACGTGTGGACTGATATTGAGACTCTAGATAAAAGTTTGAAAAAATTGTTTAAAAGGGGCCTGGCACCGCCCACTTGTGATAAAATCAATTTTGCAAATATTATTAATCGTAAATCAAAATTCGTTAAACCTATCATAACAAAATTCGGCAGAGAGGTTGCCTTTACTATATTTTATCAATGGGACTCTTCATTTAATCTTCCACCTTATATTAATCGATTAAAACTTATCAATCTTCCAACTCATGCTAGTTGTAGAGGAATGCTTGGCGTAATATTTATGACAAAATTACAGAATGGATCAATTTCAAGCCTATTTCTTCTGAACGAAGTGAACTTTAGTGTTCCCTGTCGCACTACGAGACACTACAAACCGCTTGTATGAACGAATTTCGAACTTAACGAATCTTTCCGGTTTTTGTGCCAAGATTATAACTCTCACTCAAACACATTTGATATGTTATTATTATTATTATAAGGATTGCTTTGGCGAAACATTAACGAAATCGGTTAAGAACCACTCCCACTTTTATATAAAAGATTTTGAAAGAGTCGTGGATGAATAAAATAAGCGATATCTTTGCAAAAAGAGTTTTATATCAATGGTATTTCATTTCCCACGTGGATTTATAACAATAAATAGGAAAATCTTCAAATTTTAAAAAGTTGGCATGGCACCGCCTCTTTTATGACTAAGCATCTTTCTATGTTTCGGGAGCCATAACTCGAAGAAAAATTTGTTCAGAATAGGACCATATGTATACGTAGATATTATTGCGCAGCCTTGTAACACTATTAAGCACACAAAACAAAGAACAACAGCATTTGAGGTGTACAGCTGGGTATGTAATGTTCGGTTTCACCCGAACTTAGATTTCCTTACTTGTTTTTTCTATTAATATTTCATGCTATAAAAAAATATGTATTACCAGTTTTATTACGATGCCTTAATTTTTCATCGAGTTATGTCTCCCGAAACATAGTAAATTGCTTAGTAATAAAAGGGGCGGTGCCACGCCCATTCGCAAGAATTTGAATTTTTCCTATTTCTAGGTATAATTCTACGTGGGAAACGAAATTCCATTGATATAAAGCTCTTTTTTTTTACAAAGATATATATTATTTTATTCGTCCACTAATATTATAAAAAGGTTTTATATAAAAGTGGGCGTGGTCTTTATTCGATTTCGTTAATTTTTCTTGGAAGCATTTCTTGTAGTAAAGGCAACCTCTCTGCCGAATTTTGTTATGACAGGCTTACTGGTTTTTGATTTACGTTTAATAATATTTGAAAAATTGATTTTATCAGAAATGAGCGGTGCCAGGCCCCTTTTAAACAATTTTTTCAAATTTTTATCATAAATCTCGATATCAGTCCACACATTAAATTTCATTCACATTCTAGGTGTATTATTTACCAAATAATCGGGTTTATTTTTGTTTTCCAAAATGTTATATATGTAAAAGTGGGCGTGGTTATCATCCGATTTCGCTCAATTTAAATAGCAATAGGAGATGAGTGCAAATGAACCCATATGCAAAACACGCTGAGTATAAAAAAAATTGATGATATAACAAATCCAAATATATACAAATCTAAAGCTTTTGAGTTGAGTCTAGCAGCCTCTCATAATGTAAATACAAACCAAAGAGATGTCGTCTAAAATGTTCTCTGTAGCTAACTAAGTTTCACCATCTGGTTTCACCTCAATATTATGCTTCATGGATCACTTCACGTTTTCTATGAAACCGAAGTATTTAACAATTTCTGGTAATACAAGCGAGACTTCGTTCAACAGTAAATCCAGAAGCAATGCCTCAAGAAACCATAGAGGACTATCTCATCGACAGCATGGCTTATGATAAGATCACTCTACAATAAACGCAGAAGTGCAGAAGTGTTGAACGTAGTCAAGGCAGCCGAAACAGCGTCCCACCGAGCAAGACCGGTAAGTCTTGCTGGTTACGTTAGACGTCAAGAACGCTTTTAACTCAGCCAGGTACGATACCATACTTCAGTCATAAGAACGCTATTTAGGGAACCTCAATACTTGCTACAAATTATGAGGGACTGCTTACAGATCAATCGGAAACCATCCACGGTCAAAGAAAGTTGAAGATAACAGGCGGAGCATCCCAGGGTGGGCATGCAAGAAAGTGCATTCCTCATTGTTTTTGCAGACGGCGGGCACCTGTCATAACAACACAAAGCTGTGAGCTGGCACAGCTCAATCTAAATCTAAACCAGGTCATAGCAGTATTAAAAGAGGGATAGCCGTTGTCATTAGCATGACGGTTGGAGGCCAGCAAATAGAGTAAGCTCACCCTCGCAGAGCACATCCAAGGTGCTTGCTGAAGAACTGCGCACACAATGGCGAATCTCAGAAAATTATTGGCAAGTGATCTAAAGTCATGTACAATGAAGCTGCTTGCATCATTATTTCCGTAAATATCTCCACAGCATGGGTAAAATTTAACTCCCGAATACCTTTTTCGAATGCGAGAATTTCATCCAACAGGAAGGTATAATAGATCCTTGGCCACCTTTCCCCGAGCAGTGTCAGCAATAATAACGTCTCTTGAGCTAGCCCAACCTTTTCAGCCCAATCAAAAAACGAGACCGTACTAAATTGTACAACGCTTTTTACTAATTTAGTACCGGTTAATTAAATTTATTACCCTTCTATTTTAAAAAATACTGAGGGTTGGGCTAGCTTAAGTTTAATTGCGCATATGGGTTGGGCTATCTTAAACTTGATTGTTTTTTGATTGATCTGAAAAGGTTGGGCTAGCTTAAGAGACCTTCAATAATACATATATGAGGCATATACTTCTCACAAAACGAGAAGTTGTCTAGCCCATTGGCGTGAGGGTAACCATGGAGATTTCGCAGCGGACCTAGGTTGAACTGGCCGGTCCATGAGGACCTCACATAGACTGAATGAGTCCGTAGTATTCGCAGAGGACCTAAGTAATGCTAAATGTTGTCCCAGATACAGATCGGTGGAAGGAAAACAAAAGAAAACCTAAATGGCACCCTTCTACAGTACCTACTACATTGACACCAGAGGTCTGCTTTGAGTACTAATAAAGTTAGTGCACTTAGTCATGAGCCAAAAAATTGTGTCTAAATGTGTACTTAGTCAAGTACAGACAAATACTATGAGTGATTAGCACATAAAATAGAAAATACATACGTGTGCCCCGCAACACATATGTCCCATACATATATGACATTGTTGAGTATAAACTGAAATCATAGTCGCTTTAACTCAGTAATATGTTGGTTTCGTGTGTAATACACTGTACACTTCGTTTATTATCGGTTTTTTCTTTAGCGCTGTATTCAGTTTAGTTTCGTGTACATCGTTGTGTTGCTAGCGTCAGAAGACTGATATGACTATATTCATTTTATTGTAATGTTAGTCATAGTGATTCAAATTACTCTTTTCGTATAACACAGTTGACTTTCTTGCTCAGTAAGACAATTGAGTACTGAGCTGCTTCGTGGCTTATGAGCGGTTATTCATTTTACGAAGCATGACTATGTAAATGTGTTTTAGTGGATATAAGTGCTTGATATTCTTTGTTTGTGTACGCACTGATACTAATTTTTTGGTTAGTCCACTAATAACCTTAAAACATGAATAATTGCAGCTCACTGATTGACACTAAACTCGATGATGAATTTTTACTCAGTTAACATTATAATACATAATTGGCGGAAAGAATCTTTTTAGGACGGTCACACTCTTGTTAGTGTGTCACGTGCAAGGGATGGTTGCATCGGACAGGATGTTCTGGGCTAGACCCCAAAACCCGAAGCTCCGGTAACTTTTATAAATCGTTTGTGGCTCCTTGCTATTTACGCCCAAGGGCGTCCGGTAGTCTGCGCCTTAGCGCCCCAACTACCTTCTAGCTGCCCCACTGCTCAGCAAGCCACAACAACATTCTGCAGTTAAACTGTAATGGGTTAACTGGGAATATCACGGAGATAGTTCATTTCATGAAGCGGCATAACATCCACATTGCAGCGATCCAAGACACCAAACACACAGCAAGATCTGCTCTACAGACGTGCTCTGGACATAACGTCCACAGAAAAGAATGCGAGATCGGAAATGGAGGCGGTCTCATCTTAATCACCCACCACTCAGTGCAATATAATCTATTTGATCCCGACATCGGCATCACGCTACCGACTGCCTTACACCCTAAAATCTTGGGTGCGACGTTCGATCACGATCTACATTTTGGAGAGCATAAAACTGCAATTTTACTGAAAATTCAGAGCCATAATAAAATTCTCAAATCTCTTACCCACAGTACTTGGGGTAAAGACAAAGAAACGCTCATTACTACTTACAAAGCAATTGCCGGCCGATTGCATGCTACGCGTCCCCGATATGGTCGCCAAGCCTAAAGGTTACTCACCTGAAGAAAATACAGGCCTGTCAAAACACTGCCCTCAGAACCGCTACGGGCTGTCGTCTTATGTCCCAGAACACCACGTACACAATTAGGCGAGAGTACTCACCATTACGGAGAGAAATGAAATGCTAAACAAACAGTTTCTGTTGAATACCCAGAAACCTGGGCATCCCAACAGACATCTGATTGATGAATCTGCACCTCCCAGGGGCTTAAGGGGTCATCTCCGTAAGCATTATGAGGAAATATGCCACAAATTTCATACACTTCCCTACCGCCAAAAGCAAATTTTAATCATGTTTGAAAGCAGCTATGTGCTTTAAAACGGCGCAAATATTTATCACGTTGTTATGAGTTAAAAAATATGATTTTTTCTTTCACACATCTATAACAGGCTTTCCACAAAATATTTCAAAAATACGACATTTGCAAAATTTTGCAAATGGACACCAGAAATAAGTTTTTTTGGTCTCCCGAACAGTTACTGAAAAATACATAACAGTTTTTGTGAGCGCAGCGACGATATGCTAAGCAGAGCTGCTCAACCCCTATACACTTAAAGCACTTTTATTTTTGGTACAGATACAAATTCACACTTTGAATATCAAAAAAAAATTTCATAGCACTCCCACATGTCCTCACATATAAATAAAATTATTAAGGAAGTTTTTGATTTTCATATGTAAGTGCAAAGCAAAAACAATTTCATATGAAGCCAAGGCACTTCGGTATGATATTAATATTTACACTAACAAATTAACACAAACATATTTCACAAATATTATAGCACTGAGAAAAATTTTAATTCAAAATTTATTCATTAAGGGGATTAACAAAATTCTGTAAACATTTAAAATAATGTTTTATTTTATTTCAAAAAGTTTCAGTGTACATAAAATTTTGTATATGTATTGTGATTTGCACTTCAATATAAAAAATTTTTAACAGCCATGATGCTTATGATCATAGTTTGCGAATGCGAACCAGTGAGCTGCAATTATTCATCTTTTAAGGTTATTAGTGGACTAACCATAAAATGAGTATTCGTGCGTATGCAAATAAAGAATCGTATTCACTCGTATCCAAACACACATCTACATAGTCATACTTCGTAAAATGAATAACCGCTCATAAGCCACGAAGCAGTTCAGTACTCAATTGACTTATTGAGCAAGAAAGTGAACTGTGTTATACGAAAACACTTATTGGAATAAGTAAGACTAACAGTGCCATAAAATGAATAAAGTCATATCAGTCTTCTGACGATAGCAACACAACGATGTACACGAAACTAAACTGAATACAGGGCCAAAATAAATTCGATGATAAACGGAGTATACAGTGTATTACACACGAAATCAACGTGCTACTGAGTTAAAGCGACTATGACATCAGTTTATACTCAACAATGTCATACATGTCTGAGACATATGTGTTACGGGGCACTCGTATGTATTTTCTATTTTATGTGCTAATCACTCATAGTATTTGTCTGTACTTGACTAAGTACACATTTAGACACAATTTTTTGGCTCATGACTAAGTACTCAAAGCAGATCTCTGATGCGAACAACCGTAACATCCCTAACATAGATTTGTAACATTATGCCTATCATTGGGGAAAATATAGTGCGAAGAGATGAATTTTAAGTGTACCTGCAATTTTTATGCATTGCTATTTTGTTTGGAAAGACAAAGAAAACAAGAGAGGAAAAAACAATTTATATGTAAAGAAATTGAAAGCTTCTATTTTTCGGATTATTTATTTTATTGCTTCGTTATTAAAATTTCATACATATATTGGTTTATGTATACAGGTGTTTGTATATGTATGTGTGTGTAAAATAAAATTAATTCATAATCGTGTAAGTAAATTGTATACGCGTAAGTTTAATAATAAATGTCTGTAGATAGGCATATAATAAATGTGTTATAAGTAAATATGTATGTATGAACGAAGAATATTAGAGGTTGTCCTCTTGCTTTTTAGTATAAACTAATTTTCATAAATATATTTTTAAAAATATTTTTTGTAAATATGTATTTCATCAATCGATAAGAATAAGATAAAGAAAATATTTATTTTGAAAATCTAAAAATATCTAAAATTAAATTTTAAGAACTAATGGCTGCTATAGAGAGCTATTCAGTTTATGTGTATTAAACATAAGCATAAAAAAAAAATTAATAAATCAGCAACTTTTAATTTTATTTAGATATATTTTTTGCAAATTTACATACATACGCCCTGCAAAAATTGTTTATTATTGTTTTAGAGAGAGGAATGCCATCCAACAACATTTCTAATTTAATTGTATGCAGTAAATATTAATTAACACTTTTTATATATAACAAAAATTTTTTTTCAGACTACATTTAAAGTTTTTGTCAATCTTTAAATTTTAAATTATTTATTTTCTAACATATCAACGAAATATCTTCAATAATATTTATTATAATGCTAATTTGCGTTATTATTATTTTTTTAATTTACCTTTTTTGATGTTTCTACTTTACACATTTTTCTGAAACCTGCTGTTTCATATTCTATATAACTTTATTCCGTTTATTCTTATTTTTCGCTTATAACTTTTCGTTGAAACTCGTTTTTTTATTTCAAATTCTCGTTCGCTTTATCTATGCTGCCTACTTTTATAGGAATTTACTTAAAATTATTTCAGCTAGCCACTTGCTAGCTCCACCTCTCCCCTTAGGTGCGCGTTAACATTCCATTGATCATAATGTTGGCCAAAGCATTCCTTCGTTTACGCCATGCGCCCATGCCTTGTGCGTGATATTGCAGTTGTGTGTACCATTGTTTCGTGCGAACACCATCTTCAGCCTAAAAATATGCATGAATATTTGTGTGAATTGTTTTAAAATACAAAAGTATTAGGCACGGGTTTCAATGCAAGTTCAATGCAGTTTGTCAGTTAAACTACGCTTAAACTTTTTCTTATGTTTTTCAGTCTATTTTAACTGAAGCTGAGCTTAAGCGGCCGATCTAGCAGGGTTAACCTCTAGTTAAACTATCAGTTATTTGCGTTCATCGAATATACCCAACAAGCATTTGGGCTTAAGTACCACTACAACGCATGTTGATAACAAGGCATACTTCTAAAATCTTAAAAGTTGTTTCGAAACAGTGACTCAACTTTAGAATAATAACGTTCTGAGCAAAAAAGAACATTTTTTTTAACGGTTTTAATTAGCTTGAGTTGATAAACTGGCACGAATTTTGTAATTGAAATTTAAGTAACTTCCCGATAAGCTACAAGCTTGAAACTTGGAATATAGTTCAGAACCCGATGACAATGCAATAACAATAATGAACAAATCACAAATCGCCCCTAGGTGGCGCAAGGATCGAGATATTCAAAAAAATCGCATTTGTTGTCCGATTTGCTTCATATTTGGAACACAATACATACGAGAATAGAAAGCGACCTATGATGTCCGATTTGGCTCATATTTGGAACATATAATAAATACAGTCCGGTAGAAGTGACATCAGAATATTTTGGAGTTGGAGGAGGAACAAGCATACGTGGCGCAGAGCCGAGTAAAGTCGTTGGAAGGATTATTTATTGAGGCAGGCCCAAAGAGAGGGGGGATGAGGGGGTCATTTACCCCGGGCCCGGCCTTGGAAGGGCCCGGGAATCTCAAAATGCTATCCAAGCTTTTTGCGTACACACAATAAACAAACCACACCTTTAATCACCTTTCGTAGATAGCAATTATGTTAAATTTCAACAAATTTTATAAATCTCATAACGGGTCTGCACCCCGCATAAGGTGTTGCTGTTTTTGGTGTTGTTGGTTTTTGGCGTCGGCTTTGTAGCATAAAGTTGAATTCGTTTTTTGTTGCAGCAGAAAAATTCGGAATGATGCAAATTCCTATACAGCGATATGCATTAGACTGGGTCGATTTGTTAACCGACATCGCGCGATCGATTTTTCGATAGGATTTGGGCTCAGGAAAAAAGTTCTACTACACATACCCAAAAAAATAATTTTCGAGCTTGCGAAAAAAAAATGGCGAAATTTTTAAATTTTTCGACCATCACACTCCCCAAAACCCAAAAATATTTTTTTTTGTAAAAAACTGTTATCGTGAACGTTTTTACAACAGTTTTTTGAAAAAAAAAAAAAAAATACTTTTTGGATTTTGGGGAGTGTTTTGGTCGGAAACTTTACCCTTTCACCATTTTTTTCGCAGGCTCGAAAATTACTTTTTGGGTATGCCTAGTGGAACTTCTTTTTCCTGAGCCCAAATCCTATGGTGCGATTTCGGTTAACTTACGTCCATACAAATGGACCCAAGTTAATATACATGTATGCATGTATACGCTTAAACATACACGTATACAAATGCATATAAATATGTAAAAGGTGGTAATTTTGATTTTGAGAATTTGTTCATTTTAGTATGGGGCCTGTATTTTTTTTGCCCGCGGGCCCGGATTTTCTCTCGGCAGCCCTGCTGTATTGAGGACTTAGATTGTAACAAATTGTCAGGAAAGAGTCCTTGTAATAATTAAATTAAATAAAAAAAAAACTGCTGTCAACCAGGTGTTTATTTCTCACAATAAACAGTTGTTGGCTTTGGTGGTACCACCTCGGGGAAGATTTCTTTTCAATTCACCTAAACTCGATATCCAAAGTAGGATAAAAACTGGAGAAATGTGTTGGATATGCGTTTGAAAGCTGCGTATTTCTCAAAATCTCTCAAAGGTCGGAAAATAATTTGAGAATGATCTTGGAGGCCAACCCGAGAACTATACATTTTACAAAATTTCTCAAAGCTTGGATAGTAATTGGAGAATGAAGTTGGATATCAGCTCCGGAACTAGATATATATTTCTCTAAGGCTGGATAAATATTTTTTCAATGTTTGTTGGGTAAACAAAATTCAGCTGTTGCCTTATCTACAAATTATCTAGAAAATAAAAAACAGTGTTGCCGTACAAAAAAGCCTACGCCAAAGGCGGCTTTAAACTGTGACTGAAAAACTGCTCAGTAGCTCAACTGGTGTTTGAATTTGACTAGAGTTTAAGCAAACTTAGTTTAATCTTAGCTTAACCAACTACTGGAAAACCGGGCCTTAGAGTTGGGGGAAAAGTTGCAAAATACCGCTCCACAAAATAAAGCTTATGCTGAGAGGGTCTTGGAAGTGTTTTAATTTTTACTTATCCTTCTTAAAACACCACAAAATTGTCTTTGTTGTAACTTGGTTATTTGACATAATATTTTTGAAATTGCTGTTGCTGTTTTTGTCATCAATATTCTTCAATGGGAGTTCAAGGAAACTTGCAATTTCAACAGTGGTGATCCAGAGTGAAAGGGGTGTAAGAGGTGTTGGTTCCACATTACAATTAACGAGATGATTGTGTCATGTGGGGACACATAGCAAGCAGGACATACATTATGTGTGCCGCGGTTGTTTCTGGCTGGGTACTAGTTTAACCTGTTACAGTCTCCAGATCGAAGTTACGCTAGAGTGACGCTCGCCTCACTTGGGAGAGTGCTTTCTTCTTCTGCGAGCCAAGAGAGAGTTCGAAAACCCCAGCTTCGAATTTAAGGGGAAGTAGAAAACTTTTAAGGCGAACTACAATGTATTATTTCCGGTTAATTTTTAAGCGAATACTTATGGATATTCTTGAGCGATTAAAAATTTGCTGTCAAGCTTGAAGCATTTTTTTGTAGCGAATAAAAATATGCTTGCAAATTTCAGAATTTTTGATGAGCACCAAGGCTAATTCAGTAAGAGAGGCTGATTGATTCTTGTTGTTGTTGTTGTAGCATTAAGGACACTCCCCGAAGGCCTTGGGGAGTGTTATCGATGTTGATGGTTCTTTGTCGGATGCAGATCCGGTACGTTCCGGTTAGAGGCACCGTTAAGGTAGTAGCTCGACCACCTTGGGAACGATTTGGTATGACCCCATGAAACCTTTTCGGTTATACCGCCCTCCCACCTCCTAGATTCATGAGGAACTTTGGGTTGCCAGAGTCTCGGATTTTAAAGAAACAGGATTCGGGTATGTAAGGAGAAGCTATATATTGCGCAGCCAACCTTTTTAAAGGGTTGCGCTACACAACACCTTGAATCAATTTGGTAGTTCAGTCACCTCTTGCGACAGGCATACCTGCCGCGGGTATATTCTAAGTTCTCTGGGGCTCTGACTGATTCTTCTTAATATTTTCCATAAAATTCCTTGGTACAACAATACGTCAGTTAATCGAATCCAATGCAAAATTTTTTTTGACTTGACATTCTCCTGTGCGGCGAATTGGGTTGAAATTGTTTTGCAGTAGCTTGTATGGATTCGCCATGTGTGAGTGCCAAGTTGAAAAAAAGTTTTTGGAAACATTTTAAGGCGAATTGAAATTTGTTGGGAAATTTCCCTACCGAATATAAAGATGAAAGTTTTAGTTTGAGTTAATTCCATGGGGAGCTCATTTGAGCATATTTGTGCAAGTTTTTTCATAGTAAAAGCGTAAATTAAACTAAGTTCAAATTCTTTTTCTATTCTATTGCACATACCGACATATTTTTACAGATATCGACTTATTCCACTGTTCACTTTTCGACCTCAATTATTTCACTTTTCTACCATATTAATTTGATTTATTCATTATTTTATTATCTTTCTCAAATACTCACTTTGAATATGAAAGTGTCCTTCGATGAGATTTCCTGCACCTCGAAATAATCATCACAATCCGCTTCGCTGCACACAACACACCGATCCAAATACAATGGCTCACGTATCAACGTATAACGTCCGCACTTCTCCTTCACCACCAATAGCGAGGCCTCTCGTATGCCAGTATGTTTCGGGAAATTCAGTTTATCTGACATAACTTTTTCTGCTTTGTAATTGGCACTTGGCTGCAAGCAAGGAATGGCATACACGATGTAAATGTGGATATTGAATGCGGAATGCGAAGCAAGTAGTTATTTGGATTTCGAAAAAAGTTAGTGTAGAGGCAAGTAAAGAGAGAAAAAAAGAAAAATGTATTGAAAAACGTGTATAAAACTTTTTTTTTGTTCCTGTTAAACGTACAAAAGTCAACTTTAGAACGGGAGTAGCCTTATGCGCTTATAGATTTCCATGAACACACTCACACACACACACGCACGTGCTTAGAAAGCCATACAAGTGGTGCTGTTGTTATGTGTTAGTGTGAGTAATAGTTGCTAGTTTTTTTAGTGTCCACAGTTGTTGGCTTTTGTAAATTTTAAAACATGCACTCAATGCGTGAGCGTTGCACTACAACGCACCTTAAAACAAGAACAAAAAATTCAAGCGAAATTTCATACGAACTCTTTACGCTTTCTCATGGAGAAAAAAGTCTAAAAACATCGATTGTGTACTCCATTCATAGTTTGAGGCATTCATATGCTCGATCTTTTTTGATGTATGTTACTGTGAACTAAATTCCTTGTCGCTTAAAATCTCCTTGTGGATGTTGTATAAGCCATCACTTCATAAAAGATAAAGCTGTTAGATACACGTTTGTATGTGTTTGTGTGTATTTGAGATTTATAAAGCTGCAACGCCAATCCATGAACGTAGGCAGGTAAGGAGGGGGGGGGGGGGGGGGGTGGGGGCGTACCGAACGGACAAGAATGATTGGATATTCAATCTAGAGCCGCCAAAATAATTTAGACCTAAGAATGCATGCAACTTGTGGTACTGCGTCAGAAAAGACGAAGTTTCTGTGGGAAAACACTGCTTTTCTTCTGAGGAGAGGTTTTTAAAGCCACCTGCAGGATTAAAAGGAGCGGATGCTTGTAAATACAGAGCGGAACTTAGTAAATATTGCTGGTTGCTCCGGTAAAGGCACCAATGTCCTTTCAATGCCACAAGACTCCAATCACATTGCCTGTATTGGGAAGATTCTTTAATGCTGATTTCGCTGAGATTCCATACTGGATTCATTACTTCTATCTTTTAGGACAACTTAAGGTCAGCCTTTGCGGTTTTTATTGAAAGCGATGTTGACAGTTTTTTTGGTAGTATACTTCGGTCTTCGAAGCTGAGCTAATAACAGTTATAAGGCTTTGGGCTTATATATATAACACCATCAGCTCAGTCAGAAATGGAAAGGACCTCTCCGAGCCGTTCGAAACTAAACGATGCTTCAGGCATGAAGCATGAACGCCGTCAACATTTGGTAAGGCGGCTCTAGAAGTGTTGCAGAGAAAAGCTCTTCTTCGCGTTGGTGACGGCGAGTATCGAAGAAGATTTACTGATGAGCTATTCGATGATGTACTTTTATCGGATGCGATGAAAGTACTTTTATCGGAACCCGCAATTGGCAAGCTCTTTAAAATTTGTTCGGCAATGTATGTTGCGGAAAACATAAGGCGATTACCCTTATTTGGATACCCAGCTTGACAAGAGTTTCTGAAATTAACAGAGGCTTGGCTGACCATTTAACAAAGCTGGGCACTTAAACAGAAATCTTACTTGGACTACACGCTCGTGGAAGCTACGATTGAACACTGCGTAAAATGTTTGCTCTACTGCAACTTGTGCAGCATAAAGAGAATGAATTAGAATAAAATTCTGGATGATCTTAACAGACAGAAGGAACTGCGTTTCACTCACGGGATAGACGAAAGATTCTCCTTACATTTTAAGTTCACTTTATTCATATCAGCATCCACAATAACCCAATTTGCAATTTATGTCTTGAGAAAGTAGCAGCGTCAGCTTTTTCTGTACTGTTTGCTGTGGGCTGGCAACTCATTCTGAGTGCGTAACAGAAGAGTTCGTGAATGAGATGATGGAATTAACTTTTTTCTATGAAACTGTAGCGCTAGTAGAAGAAGGAAGGTCGGTCATCTCCCCTCTCGGAAGGTTTACTGAAACCAATTTTCGAGCCATTTTTAATAACATTACAAGTTTTCATGGCTATGGTACTCACTACTTACTTCGTTTCGCTCACCCAACTTGTTGTTAGCTAAAACACTTCGGAACACCAAAATTTTAGATGGGCTTATTGGCAAAGGAAGTGGGTGACTGATACTCCAGTCTTCAATAATAACCACCTCACATAAGTCGTCGTTATTTCCGGGAGACTTCGATGAATACCAACGGCGCGTTTGACAAAGTACAAATTTCCACTTTATTCGGGCTTAGGCATCAGCATGAATACATATCCAGCCAGTAATTACCATTATGGCAGCGCAGCAGTAGAATTTGACTTCGTATTCTCTTCCCTAACATTTTCCATAATTATGAATTTGTTAAAAAAAGGGCCGACATTGGTAACTCGAAGTGTACTGTTGTTGAATTTGTTGTTTAGTTTTCCCTCTCACTCACTCCCTCTCAGTCTCGGATACGATTTGGTAAAATGAAATTTGCGCAAGGAATTGTTGATACATATCATCGGATTTCACTGAACTCAAAACCGACAGAAGCGTGTCATATCGGAGGCATTCCTTGACACCTTTGGGGAACCTTTTTTCACTTCCTCCACTATTACAAGAACAAAAATAAATGATACTGGGGTACACTTTAGAGACGTTTTCTCTACCCACGGGTTTTCGTACTAAACGATGTACTATACGAATTCATAGTATAGACAAACAATGTAATGAAAGCAGTACCAGGACATTTTCCCTACATGATATGCGATGTCCTAAAAGGGGCGCATCAGTCGCATGGTCCCGGTTCTACTGTACAGTAACAAAAGCAAAATCTCCAAATTTCGACTAACCTTAGAAACGGTGCCATACTGACACTTTCCCTAAGGGTAAAGTACCTTGGTAGTTGAAGCTCACATATTTGCACCTAAGACCAAAATTTATAAACTAGGCGATAGTATGCCGCTAAGCACTAGGCAAGCAATAAAATGCCAAAAGCTCAGCAAGACAAAACGGCTTGTCTACGAAGATCTGATGGAAGCATATAGGTGATTTCGGTTGACAGCGCTACACGTAATCCTGAACAAGACAGCGCTTTAACTTCATATTCAATTTAAATGGGCTTAATACAAAGGGAGTCCGGGTGATGAGATTGAAAGCAGTATGGTCAAAACGGAATCGTTACAGAGTTTCCGTATAAAGGTACACCATCGCAATCTATCTCCCGACTTCACGTAAACTTTGATGTGCATCACCCCTCGAGGAGACACTATATAGTCGAAAAAGTTTGCAAAGTAGTGGTAAACATCTCTCTACCATATGGCTGACGACGATAGTCTGTGGAAAAGAAAAGGTTTGAAAAGAGAAGATAATTTCACTCAATAAAAATGAATCTATTTTGATTTCAAATGATTATGGGTAGCACGGTACATGCGCATCCGAAAATCAGTTTGAAATCTCCATGCAAAAGTGAGTGGTATCGCATAGCATAATTGATCTAAATTAAGGTCTCAGTATCTCTACCGAAGAGAATAACGTATTCAAGTTTTATGGAGGTGAAGCAAAGGAGGGCGTATACCGTATAACCAGGGTCCAATGGCTATAGATGAATACTGCATAGCCTATTTGAGAAAGAAGTGTACTTCCGGTATATTTGTGGGGTAGATGTTAGAGAGTAATGAAAAATGGACAAGGGTGTGCGAAGTGATGGCAAACATAATGAAGTGGCTAGAACACAGCCTTTTCCACAGCAGAGGAAACAAATAATGGTTAATTAGTGAAGGATTAGCTACGTAGTGGAGAAACGACCTCTTCAACAGTTGTAATAATGACTCAGAAACGAAAATGCAATACTTCCATATGAAGAAGCGAAGGCACGGAAGGAATACATAGCCTCTTGAACCTGCTGATATGTGCATCCTAAGGTTACCGTGAATTTCTCAAGAACCTACAAAATACATCCTTTACTGGTCAACACATAAGTACAGTAAGCAAGGGTAGAAATAGAGTGGTGTATATATATACGAGCTTTAGCTCTAGCTCATCAAGCGCCGTGCGACTACGAAAATAAACTGCAGCATGACCCCACAGATGTAGAGCGTAACCAATACCAATCTTCTGCCGGAATACTGGACGGTAGTATCGGACGCAAAGGATACTTGGACGGTAGGAAGTTTAGTGCGGGTTTCACCACACTTGCTTTGAGGCTTTTGCTGCTTTTTCCTTGGTAAAAATTAAAAGAAAAATACCCCTCCCACAATCGAAACTATTATCGCGCCCATACACATACATACACACTATGAGTGGAAAATCCGCCAATTGTACAACTTGTGTTGCGTTTTTGTGTCTAAAATCAATTCACTCAAAATGACAGGAAAATGATAGGATATACGACAAGAGGCTTTATAATAGATTTCATTTCCTACGCTTATCTTTGCAAATTCGATTGTTGTAGCTGTATGCTGTGCTTGAATGAATGAAATGTATTTGCACAGTCGATTGATTATAATGGCTTCTACAAAATTTTATACACATACATACATACATATATACCACCATATGATAGCATCTAGAAGCATACAAAAACAATACAAGTTTAAGTTAAACTTTCGACATGCTTAACGGATATGAAAGTTCGACTTTTATTGTAAAACTTCTACTACGTTTGTTACCTGATTTTTTTTTTTATGAATACTAAGCGGCTTCCCTTAGATTTTACCTTTCAAAATTTAACATAATTTCAAAACTTTGCGTTTAAACTTATTTATTTATTTTTATACTCAGTTGAGCAGAGCTCACAGAGTATATTACGTTTGATTGGATAACGGTTGGTTGTACAGGTATAAAGGAATCGAGATAGATATAGACTTCCATATATCAAAATCATCAGGATCGAAAAAAAATTTGATTGAGCCATGTCCGTCCATCCGTCCGTCCGTTAACACGATAACTTGAGTAAATTTTGAGGTATCTTAATGAAATTTGGTATGTAGGTTCCCGAGCACTCATCTCAGATCGCTGTTTAAAATGAGCGATATCGGACTATAACCACGCCCACTTTTTCGATATCGAAAATTTCGAAAAACCGAAAAAGTGCAATAATTCATTACCGAAGACAGATAAAGCGATGAAACTTGGTAGGTGAGTTGAACTTGTGACGCAGAATAGAAGATTAGTAAAATTTTGGACAATGGGCGTGGCACCGCCCACTTTTAAAAGAAGGTAACTTAAAATTTTTGCAAGCTGTAATTTGACAGGTGTTGAAGATATCGTGATGAAATTTGGCAGGAACGTTACCCCTATTACTGTATGTACGCTTAATAAAAATTAGCAAAATCGGAGGAGGAAAACGCCCACTTAAAAAAAAATTTTTTTTAAGTAAAATTTTAACAAAAAATTTAATATCTTTACAGTATATAAGTAAATTATGTCAACATTCAACTCCAGTAATGATATGGTGCAACAAAATACAAAAATAAAAGAAAATTTAAAAATGGGCGTGGCTCCGCCCCTTTTTCATTTAGTTTTTCTAGGATACTTTTAACGCCATAAGTCGAACAAAAATTAACCAATCCTTTCAAAATTTGGTAGGGGCATAGATTTTATGATGCTAACTGTTTTCTGTGAAAATGGGCGAAATCGGTTGATACCACGCCCAGTTTTTATACACAGTCGTCCGTCTGTCCTTCAGCATAGCCGTTTACACGATAACTTGAGCAAAAATCGACATATCTTTACTGAACTTAGTTCACGTACTTATCTGAACTCACTTTATCTTGGTATGAAAAATGAACGAAATCCGACTATGACCACGCCCACTTTTTCGATATCGAAAATTACGAAAAATGAAAAAAATGCCATAATTCTATACCAAATACGAAAAAAGGAATGAAACATGGTAATTGGATTGGTTTTTTGACGCAAAATATATCTTTAGAAAAAACTTTGTAAAATGGTTGTGACACCTACCATATTAAGTAGAAGAAAATGAAAAAGTTCTGCAGGGCAAAATAAAAAACCCTTGAAATCTTGGCAGGTATTACATATATAAATAAATTAGCGGTATCCAACAGATGATGTTCTGGGTCACCCTGGTCCACATTTTGGTAGATGTCTGGAAAATGCCTTCACATATACAACTACCACCACTCCCCTTTACAACCCTCATTTATACCTTTAATTTGATACCCATATCGTACAAACGCATTCTAGAGTCACCCCTGGTCCACCTTTATGGCTATATCCCTAAATGGCATCCAGCTATAGAACTATGGCCCACTTCCTCATAAAATACTCTTTAATGCCTTTCATTTGATACACATGTCATACAAACACATTCCAGGGTTTCCCTCGGTTCATTTTCCTACATGGTGATTTTCCCTTATGTTGTCACCATAGCTCTCAACTGAGTATGTAATATTTGGTTACACCCGAACTTAACCTTCCGCACTTGTTTTGTATTGCATTCGTTGTTAGTGTAGAATTTACTTTCCGTTACTGCTTGATGCTAATTTAGTTAGTACTCCGGAATGTAATTTTATACTGAGAATCAACTATTCAACGCATGTGAAAGTTTGATGCTTTATTGCTAATTTTAAATTATTTCATTTTGAACAACAGAAATATGTAATAGTATTAGTTGCGACTCTAAATGTTTTTGTTATTGTGACAAAATTTGATTTAAGGCCGGGTTTTCAGTACAAGTTCGACTCAGTTTGTCAGTTAAACTACGCTTAAACTTATTCTGAAGTTTTTCATTCTACTTTGACTGGAGTTTAAGCTGAGCTTAAGCGTCCGATTTGGCAGGGTTAAACTCTAGTTAACCGATCAGTTATTTGCATTCGTTCGAAGTGGCTCAACTCGAGAATCATAGTGTACACAGCAAAAGAGGGAATTTTTTATAAAGCAACAGATGCTATTACTTAAGTTGAAAAAATTTAATTAACAACTTGTGTTTCTCTAACTGGACTCATATGTAAAATTCTCTACTGCAGTATTTTTACGAAAATAGAACGAAATACATTGCAATGAATTTACTGAAATTCCACTTCTTCCAAATCTTCTACTAACGTTCGAATCACTAAATTGTTGAATAAATAACTCCACTATTCAATAATGCAAAATGGCCTTTATTAAAGTTCTTCACAATAACACTACTATTGCTCGCCAGATGCACCTTAAATCAAAACTGATTGTCGCGCCTCTACTGTTGCCGCCTTTTATACTGTCTAGTTTCCTCGTTGCGTAGTTCCAGGCTTTTCCAGAATTTACTTAGTTACTCCTATATAATTATAAATACAGATGAACGTGTATAGCTCTCATATGCGCTTGTATTTGTGAGCGACACTTCCACAATTATAATTGCATACTTTTGGGATCATCTCAGATAAGATATCTGCATGTGTTTGTGCGTCTCTTCTCCGCTGCGTGTACGTACATCTGTGTAGACATAATTATTGATTTATTGATATGCTGACAAGTCACTGCTTAGCATCGGCTTAGAGATGATAGTTTCCCTTAGTGTTGGTAATAATAAATGGCTGTTGGTTTTGGTAGTACCACCTTGAAATTTTTTTTCAACTCCACCTTAACTCGATGTCCAATGTAGGATATCAACTGGAGAAATGTGTTCAATATTCATTTGAGAACTATACGTTTCTCAAAATATCTCGAAAGTTGGATAATAATTGGAAAATTTTAATGACGTTAGAGATCCACTCGAAAACTCCTAATCTTACGAAATTTCTCAAAGGTTGGTAGTGATTGCAGAATGGAGTTGGATGTCAACTTGAAATTTATCTGGTTTAAAAATCATCAAATAATGTTGTTGGATATCACCTCCGGTACTAGATATATATCTCGCTGGAAAAATTTTTTCCATGTTTATTGGGTGGGTAAACAACATCCAGCTGTTGCCGTATCTACTAGATAATAAAAAAACCACAAAAAAGCCAACCTCAAAGGCGGCCTTAAACTGTGACCGAAAAACTGCTGAGTAGTTTAACTGGAGTTTAAATTAGACTAGAATTTAAGCAAACTTAGTTAAATCTTAGCTTAACCAACTACTGAAAACTGGGCCTAAGTGTTATTAAAGCTGGAAAGAAACTTAAGTGGAAAGTTACGTATACACCATGTGAAACACGAACGGAATTCAAAGCTGAAACTCAAACGAATTTGAACTGTGAAATTTGAATACACTCAACAAGAGGTTTAGACCAAAAAAATGTTATACATATATTTAGGAAGTAGGGAGACTGCTAAAAAGTAAGGCAAAACTTCATAGCTAAGGAGAGGTACAGAAACTTTCGCAAATTTAGAACTCCCTATAAGTTTTTTTTGTAATGAAACAGTATGCTTTGAACAAATTATTATGAATTCGTGTTTCATGACGTTTTTAAAAATATACATATAAGCTTCTAAAGTCAAGCCTTCAACTACATCAAAAATGAATACAACCGAAGAGCTACGTAAAAAAAAATTTCATATTTGCACGAATGCCAGGTTAGGTTGAACTGACGGTCCATGAGGACCTCACGTAGACTGAATGAGTCAGTAGTGTAAACATAAGTGTGCTTAATGACTGAAAAACTCTATCAAAAACCAGGACCTATGTTATAAAACAACTTCGTCCTCTTGGCAAATACCAAAAGCTTTCTAGGGCCTATGCCACTAGGTGCTTCTAGACCTGATCGATCGTTCCCTCCTCTAACCCGCAATTCCTACACCTATCTCTGACCAAGCCTATTTAAAGGTGTGTGATACCGGAAGCTGGTTACTGCCGAATACCTGTCATGAGTCTACAGTTCTCTTTTTTTAAATAAAAAATGCCAATGTTACTTACGGAAAATGCACAATAGATCTACACAAAAGTCGCAGTGCATCCAGGCCTAGTAATAATAATAATCTCTACTTACGGAAAGCTAGCGAGACCCATAGAAGCATCCTATTGTACTGCCCAAAGTTTGGGTTTGCGCTTCAAGGAAGGTTGTTTAGTGAAGGACAAGCCAAGAAGTGACCGCCCAAAGGGATCAGCAGACGCCCAGTTGGAGAAAAATATCCTATGCCCAATTAGGAAAACCCCATACATGTAAACCACACACATATGTTGCCAAAAATGCCAAACCCACATAAAAACGTACAAAACGAAAAAAGTTCCAAAACGTGAAAACGTACATACGTCAAAAAGCATTTCCCTTGCACGTTAACTCTGTGAGACCGAATTAGCAAACAAAATTTTTTGTGTGATTATGGACGACGAAACATACTTGAGAATCGAACTAGGAACGTTGGCAGTTTAGAGAGGACATTCCATGGTTCGGGAAAATTCAAATAAATAGAAGGGTTTGGCAGAAAGGTTCTGATTTGACAAGCTATTTGTAAACGCGGGCATAAATTCACGCCGTTCTTACGTGAAAGAGTGTCTTCAAAAACATCTTTTGCCATTCCGAAATCATTGTGATGGTCCAACTTATTTCTGTGGAACTTGACACCAGCATATTAGCCAAGTGTCACCCAAAAGTGGTTTGAAGATAACAGTGTGAATTATGTTAGGAAAAACATGAATCCACCCAACGTGCCTGAGTTTCGGCCAATTGAGCAGTATTGAGCTCTGATGAAAGCAAAACTTTTGAAAATAGGGAAACAAACAAAAACCGTAGCGGAAGACCAGAGGTATCGGTATCGGTAAAAGTGAATAAAATCGTTGTACAAAATTTAATGTCTCTTCAGAAAAGTTGAGTTCGTAAAAAGCTGAAATTCTTAACTAACAAAGGACAAAAGAGCCAATTTGCTGTTGGCTGAAATATCAAGAAAAGAAACTAAAAAAGGCTACGTTCCGATTCTGCTTTCGGTTTTGGTTTTGTTTCTCGAAAATTCGAAACCAAAGCAGATTTCAATTGATAGCGAATGCAAATGATACTAACATCATTGGCCTTAATCAACGCGTCTAGGTTCTGCCTTCTCTGATAAGTATAAAGGGGCAAAAAAAAAAAAAAAAAAAAAAAAATGGGTCTTGTGGTAAACGACGAAAAGACGAAGCACTTGCCCTCATCCAAGAAGAATCGGCGCCTTGGCAGCCACGTCACTGTTGACGGATATAAATTCTAGAGCGAGATGGGCTTCGTCTATTTGAAAACCAGAAGTAAAACGGATAACAAACAATGCCAGCTTGGAAATAATGCGCAGAATAAGTCTTTCCGACAAGTGCTTACATTTTTTCTTCCCATTTCCCCTTTTTTCTACAGTCTATTTCTTTCACTTGCTCTTCTTTCCCACTCTACTTCTTTCCTTCCGTTCCCATCCTTTCCCCTTTTCTTTACCTCTTCATCTTCATCTTCCTCTTACTTTTCATTTTCCTTTTCCTCTTACTCATCCTCTTCCAGTTGTTCTTCCTTTTTCTCTTCGCTACCTCTTCCTCTAGTCTTCTTCTACCCCTTCCATTCGCCTGCTGCATTATCTTCCTTTTCCCGTTTCAATTTTTCTTCCTCTCCTTCCTCCTTTTCTTTTTAATCTTCCTTTTCATCTCGCATTCCTCCTTTTCTTCCCCATCCTCTTTCTCTCGTCTATCTCTCCGTTGTCGCGGCCCATTAACACATCTTCTCCGTGTCCAAGTTCCTTTTCCTAAACTTCTCCTTCTCCAATTTCCCTCTGCTTTTTCCTTTACTTTTGCCTATTTTTTTTTCTCATTCATTCATTTTCACCATCTTCCCTTCCTCGCTAGTTCTTCTCACTCATATTTCCTCCATTTTTTTCTTCATCTTCGCTCCGCTCTCATCCATATCTAAGATTACTATACCAAATATTCCAACCAATATTGCCCGAATACTGGTTTTATTTTTTAAAGAGGATCGAGATCGTCGCCCCCCGCTCTGATCTGGAACTTATGAAAATTATAAAACTTTGCTTTAATTACATATAAAATTTTAAAATTTTAAGCTTTTATGTATGTATATTCTATAAAATCGTCCCCGCTCCCTCCCAAATCGTGCAGGATCCGCCCCTAGATTTATATGTGCCTAAATTGACAAGGAAGTTGGGAACTGGATTTCTTAAGAGTTCACGATTAGTTGTAATTTCAATCAGCTAATACTTCTAACTGATGGTAAAAGTGGACAGAAGGGAACTTGCCTCATGTAGGATGTCTCTGTGAAGGTGGACCTTGAGATAGTTAAGCAGGTTTAGCAGTGAATCCATTTGTTTTAAGGGCTTTCTTATGTTTTCTTCTGATAATTGGGGATTTTACTAAATTTTAACTAAATTCCAAATCTTAAAAAAAATCTATGATATAAGCACCGACACCCACCATCTCTTTTTGGTTTCCTGGAATATTCGGTTCTAAATCAAAATTTTTCCCATGCAGCTACAGCAAATGACGTTGAAGACCTGACCCAGCGCCTTTAAGTATAAGGGGTATTCAGAAGAATTCATCTGCCTTTTCGGAACAAACAACAGCGCAAAAATGCTGGTGTTGTTGCTATTGTTTTTTTATTTTCTAACAAGTAAGGAAGGCTAAGTTCGGGTGTAACCGAACATTATACTTTCAGCAGAGAGTTATGGAGACAAAATAAGGGAAAATCACCATGTAGGAAAATGAACCTAGGGTAACCCTTGAATGTATTTGTATGACATGTGTATCAAATGGAAGGTATTAAAGAGTATTTTAAGAGGTAATCGGCTTTAGTTCTATAGGAGGACGCCTTTTAGAGATATCGCGATAAAGGTGGACCAGGGGTGACTCTATAATGTGTTTGAACGATATGGGTATCAAATTAAAGGTATTAATGAGGAGTTTAAAAGGGAGTGGCCCTTAGTTGTATATGTGAAGGCGTTTTCGAGATATCGACCAAAATGTGGACCAGGGTGACCCAGAACATCATCTTTCGGGTACCGCTAATTTATTTATATATATAATACCACGAACAGTATTCCTGCCATGATTCCAAAGGCTTTTGATTTCGCCCTGTAGAACTTTTTCATTTTCTTCTACTTAATATGGTAGGTGTCACACCCATTTTGCAAAGTTTTTTTTTTAAGTTATATTTTGCGTAAATAAACTAATCCAATTACTATGATTCATCCCTTTTTTCGTATTTGGTACAGAATTAAGGCATTTTTTTAATTTTTCATAATTTTCGATATCGAAAAAGTGGGCGTGGTCATAATCGGATGTCGGCCATTTTTTATACCAAGATAAAGTGGGTTCAGATAATTACGTGAACTAATTTTGGTAAAGATATATCGATTTTTGCTCAAGTTATCGTGTTATCGGCCGAGCGGAAGGACAGACGGTCGACTGTCTATAAAACTGGGCGTGGTTTCAACCGATTCCGCCCTTTTTCACAGAAAACACTTACCGTCCTAGAATCTAAACTCCTACCAAATTTCACAAGGATTGGTAAATTTTTGTTCGACTTATGGCATTAAAAGTATCCTAGACAAATTAAATGATAAAGGGCGGATCCACGCCCATTTTGAAATTTTATTTTATTTTTGTATTTTGTTGCAACATATCATTACTGGAGTTGAATGTTGGCATAATTTACTTATATACTGTAAAGATATTAAATTTTTTGATAAAATTTGACTTTAAACTAATTTTCTATTCTGCGTCATAAGTTCAACTCACCTACCAAGTTTCATCGCTTTATCCGTCTTTGGTAATGCATTATCGCACTTTTTGTGTTTTTCGAAATTTTCGATATCGAAAAATTGGGCGTGGCTATAGTCCGATTTCGTTCATTTTAAATAGCGATCTGAGATTAGTGCCCAGGAACCTACATACCAAATTTCATCAAGATACCTCAAAATTTACTCAAGTTATCGTGTTAACGGATGGACGGACGAACGGACGGACGGACATGGCTCAATGAAATTTTTTTTCGATACTGATGAGTTTGATATATGGAAGTCTATATCTATCCCGATTCCTTTATACCTGTACAACCAACCGTTATCTAATCAAAGTTATTATACTCTGTGAGCTCTGCTCAACTGAGTATAAAAATATTTGAGAATGTTGCTAAGGTCTGCTGTCATTTGCTGGTATTAACATCATCAAGGGAAAATGTTACTAAGATGGTAGGAGGTTTAGTGCGGTCAAGGTTCATACTTTGGGGCTTTCCATGCTTCGTCCCTTAAAAAACTAACTACCACCATCAGTTAAAAGGCCAACTGTATGATTTAATAGCACTACGCGAAAGCCTACAGCTCGTTCTTTCTTGCGGAGTATTTCTTGCCAAATAAGTGTAGGCAAATCTGTTATATATATTGTTTGTTCAGTGGAATATAGCATTCCAGTCGGAAGATTGGAATTACAGGAAATGGCTAACACTTAAGCCATCAAACTAAACAATATCTTATAAAGCCTTACACAACAAATTGTTATTTCAACCAAATTATTTCTTAAAGCTAAAATTCAAGGGCAAACAATTTTTCCACTTCATTTTTATGTAACGAGTAACAATTCTGCTATCTTGCCATCTTTCTCCAAACGCATATACATATGTACATACCGAAAAAGACTATTCATAACTAACCCAAAATCCGATTGAACTTCTGAATGGCATTGATTACTTTGTGCACATCTACTTACATACATATATACATACAGGCACTCTATACATCATCTAGAGAATACAAAACTTGTATACCGGACATACAATCCACACTCACGCACGCATACACACACACACACATCTTCATTTTCATACTCATACAAATTCTATTAACTTTGTTTAGTATTAGTTATTTTGTTGTTGGTTAAGTGGTTAGTTTTCAGGTGACTGAACGTTTGAACGGTTCATTGGTTTATTGGGTTCATTTCATTTACGTAGGCATTTTATTAACGCCTCACCTTTCCATTTGTAACAAGTAATGCATTAACTGGCGTCAATTTGATGGTGCGTGCCTTCTTCCAATTACTATCCGTCGGTTGGGTAAATAACAATTTACCCTCCATAACAAAACGTACTTCATCATGATTCCATTCGAGTATATCGATGGCCATTTTCCTAAGTTTTATATTGATCATATCGATTTCACAGGAAGCACGTCGATTTGGACTTGACGACGATATGCGACGCCATAGTTTTGTAGGTACATCTTTGGCTTCCTGGTTAATGTGGTTGAGATGCAATTCGATTTTCTCTTGAGCCTGTTTGAGTTGGTCACGTCCTTCGAGATGAGTTGGTGTTACTTTGTAGAGACGAGCAAGTAAGAGTGGATATTTGGTAACACGTTGTACGGGTACCTGAAAATATAGAGAAAGCATATTTAGGTGACAAATGAGATTGAGTGAGTGAGGAGTAAGTGTTTTTATTATAGAATTGTAATTTTGAATGGTTAGTTGTTGTTGTGTATGTAAGTTAAGCAAAGATACATTCATATGTGTGCTGGTTTTTGCATGTGTTTAACAAGTCGTGTAAATATGTGACATGTGTGACCAAAATTCATTTTGCAAGAAAAAATATGAATGAAATTCTATAAAATTTTCTGTAGAAACTGCAAACATATGGGTTCGAGGAAGTTGATTCATGCGAATCAGCAACGTGTATCAGCAGTAAGCTCGTGCTTCTGTGTAGGAGTAAAAATGATGCGGTCCAAACAGGCGATAAAGTTATGTAAACGAAAAACTCATTATAATATAGAATAAGAAAAGAAGTGCAGGGTGATTGAGTGTAGCATCTTTTATTTTGAATAGTGTCCCAAGGTCTAAGATAATAAGTAAACTGTGCTACCCTTGGAACTTATGTATATTTTAGGACTGTGTTTTCTACAGGATTCTTTGCAGTTCCAGATATTTATTAATGCACTTAAGCTGAATTTAAAAAAGGTAAGGAAGGCTAAGTTCGGGTGTAACCGAACATTACATACTCAGTTGAGAGCTGTGGAGACAAAGTAAGGGAAAATCATCATGTTGTAAAAAGAACCTAGGGTAACCCTGGAATGTGTTTGTATGACATGTGAATCAAACGGAAGGTATTAAAGAGTATTTTAAGAGGAAGTGGGCCATAGTTCTATAGAAGGACGCCATTTAGGGATATCGCCATAAACGTGGACCAGGGGTGACTCTGGAATTTGTTTGTACGATATGGGTATCAAATGAAAGTTGTTAATGAGTATTTTAAAAGGGAGTGCGCCTTAGTTCTATAGGTGGATGCCTTTTCGAGATATCGCCATAAAGGTGGGCCAGGGGTGACTAGAATTTTTTTGTACGATATGGGTATCAAATTAAAGGTATTAATGAGGGTTTTAAAAGGGAGTGGCCCTTAGTTGTATATGTGAAGGCGTTTTCGAGATATCGACCAAAATGTGGACCAGGGTGATCCAGAACATCATCTGTCGGGTACCGCCAATTTATTTATATATGTAATACCACGAACAGTATTCCTTTCAAGATTCCAAGGGCTTTTGATTTCGCCCTGCAAAACTTTTTCATTTTCTTCTACTTAATATAGTAGGTGTCGCATCCATTTTACCAAGTTTTTTTCTAAAGTTATATTTTGCGTCAATAGACCAATACAATTACCATGTTTTATCCCTTTTTTCGTATTTGGTATAGAATTATGGCATTTTTTCATTTTTCGTAATTTTCGATATATAAAAAGTGGGCGTGGTCATAGTCGGATTTCGGCCATTTTTTACACCAATACAAAGTGAGTTCAGATAAGTACGTGAACTGAGTTTAGTAAAGATATATCGATTTTTGCTCAAGTTATCGTGTTAAAGGCCGAGCGGAAGGACAGACGGACGACTGTGTATAAAAACTGGGCGTGGTTTCAACCGATTTCGCCCTTTTTCACAGAAAACAATTATCTTATCTGAAAAAAGGCGGAGCCACGCCCATTTTGAAATTTTCTTCTATTTTTGTATTTTGTTGCAACATATCATTACTGGAGTTGAATGTTGACATAATTTACTTATATACTGTAAAGATATTAACTTTTCTTTTAAAATTTGAATTTAAAAAAAAATTTTTTTAAAAGTGGGCGTGGTCTTTCTCCGATTTTGCTAATTTTTATTAGGCAGACATATAGTAATAAGAGTAACGTTCCTGCTAAATTTCATCATTATATCTTCAACGACTGCCAAATTACAGCTTGCAAAACTTCTAAATTACCTTCTTTTAAAAGTGGGCGGTGCCACGCCCATTGTCTAAAATTTTACTAGTTTTCTATTCTGCGTCATAAGTTCAACTCACCTACCAAATTTCATCGCTTAATCCGTATTTGGTAATGAATTATCGCACTTTTTCGATTTTTCGAAATTTTCGAAATCGAAAAAGTGGGCGTGGTTATTGTCCGATATCGTTCATTTTAAATAGCGATCTGAGATGAGTGCCCAGGAATCTACATACCAAATTTCATCAAGATACCTCAAAATTTACTCAAGTTATCGTGTTAAAGGACATACGGACGGACGGACGGACGGACATGGCTCAATCGAATTTTTTTCGGTACTGATGATTTTGATATATGGAAGTCTATATCTATCTCGATTCCTTTATACCTGTACAACCAACCGTTATCCAATCAAAGTAAATATACTCTGTGAGCTCTGCTCAACTGAGTATAAATACACAACCAAATCGTCCATGTTGCTAAAGGTGGACAGCCCGCCCACAAAGTTTTAGATATTCGCACGATTCGAGGTCCCAACATCGAGTCCGATCACTACATCGCTGCATCTCTCTGAGAGCACTTCGAGCTGACGTTAGAGAATCTGGTACGATAGGGGGAAAAACGCTATCATCCGCGTTGGAATCGTATACATCAAGAGAGGCGTTTGAGTGCAGCCTCAAGTTGAAAAAAAGTCGAAAAAGAAAAAATTAGACGCAGAAATACGTGCTTGAGAATAACTAGCCTGAGCTACTAGCCAAGGGACTTTATCAATAAATTAGGTGAAGGAAGAAATGCTGCATTCCTGGGATGGTTTCCTATAGAAAACTGACTTCGTAACTCATGTCTACAATTTGCATACATTACGGAGGCAACACTTTCTGGCCCCTTTGGAGAAGGAGGCTTTGAAGGACCCAAAGACTATTTAGTAGCCCACAATGAGATGAGGCATTGCCTGCGTATATGCTCAAATATTACGACAAACTGCACTAAGTGTCGTGGAATCAGCCTTCCAACTGATTGGACCTTTTTAGTGCTGCTTTAGTCCCTGTTATTCTACCACGTATCAGATTTTCGCTGTGCCCCAAATTAGCAAAAAAGACGGTCAAAAGAAATAGGACACCTCATCACGGCGTCGATATTAAAGCGTCCTTCGAGAGCAATCATTTTTTCTTTTGCCTATATGCTGCTTTGTCTGCACTTGTTTTCGAAGAAATATTTGTACGGCTAAGCAAACTGGCACCACCTGCTTTGCCAGAACTAAACGAGGTTTCAGACATGGACTAACATTATAAATAAAGCCTAAAATTACTCCTGACTACAAATGCTACTTCTTAAAAAAAATGGACAATGGGAAGATTGCGCCCGCAAACGAAAGTCTGACTCAAAATGTCTCGCTTCGTTCCCGTTCCACTACATAGTGAAGAAGTATCCTCCTCCATCAGTCACTTCACCCCGGCAAAATTGATGTTAAGCTTTTCAAGCCATTGTGGCACTGAGCAACATTCCATGCATCATATCCCTAAATGCAGCTACTCTACAGTGATCAGCGGGCTTCAACTTACGGCTTACTTCGAGGTCGTCAAAGAACATCGATACCAATCTCTTCGTGAAATTCGTCCCATCTGTGAACTGTGGCCGACTGTCTCAGTTGGGTGCCTCTCCCATTTCCATTTCGTAGGAATTAAGGTGTTGCATCTCGCACAGGAGCAGCTGTCCACATAAATAACAACAGCAGTACCCTACTTGGGGTGAGAATGCCTGTGTACCCCAAGTTGGAGAGCCAAAAGTCCATATTAAGGTAGTCTTTGCTTTGATGAAAGTTGGTGTCATCTTTTCAATTTTTTGTAGACAGGAAATTCATTAAATTTAATACGAATTAGGACGACCAAATATGTAAAAAGAGGAGGGTGGTTAGGTTTTTTAATTCATCATCCAGCAGATAATGCGCATGTTTTCCACAAAGAGTTAGAAGAAAATAGCCATTAGTATCTTCAGCTAAATGCAGTAATTTGTACGGTATTTGTGATGGAGATGTTTTGCCTTGCACACACCAGCGCCATCCGAAAACGTCTACTCGTAGCTGCTTGACGCCTTCCACAGCGCTGGAGCAGAGTGTTCTCATGGAAATACCTGGTAACGCTCTAGCGGCGAACTCTAGCGGCGATATTTGCTCTCCCAAGAGCCTTATTTCCTTTCTTCTCTCACCTTCCATAGCTGCCACTTTACACTTAGTCTCAGTCACACTTTCTTGAGACCGACCAAGACCGACCATATATGATGATTTGCCACACTGTGCAAACAGGAGGTAATTCCTTTTTTATCGATTATGGCGGATCCGAACCGTTCCGTGGGATGGAACTACGTTAGTGTATTTTATTACGGTGGCCGCCAGAGACCTGACATCCTCTGTTTGCAATTAGTCTTACTGAAATATTGGGAGCTGTGTCCCAGCTGCGCTACTTTCCCCCTATATTCGTGTGTACATATATGCAAGGCAAGGAATTGCTTGTCGCCACAAATGCGGAATAATCCCCGCCTGACGTGGAGTTGGCTTATCAAGAGTTTTCACTGGATGAATCTCAATCGGAAATCTAACCAAGGTTTCTCGCCTCCTCAGGCTGACCTGATAAACCTGGCTAAGCATGATCAGCTCAGTGATGCTGCTTGTAAGCGGCTAAAGCGACATCTGGCTATGGCGATCAGATATGGCGAAATTAGAGAGCTCGCCAAGGAACCTTATGGATCAACCCAATTAAAAGAGGCTGCTGCGATAGCGCAAATTCACTTGAGAGAGCCGAAAATATTGGCAAGAGCTGTGGAAAGCTGTCTCCCATCGCGATGCAATATCTAAACAGTTCGCTTCTGTCCTCAGCGGGGTTATGGTAGAAAAAATCGCCTCATCCTACCATTGTACTGCAAAGAGGATGAATTTCCCTTAAACGCGGGCACATAAAGATTGGTTCAGGCAAAAAATATGAGCTTGAAGATGAATTAGTTGTCACTCCCAAAAAATCATGCGCACAATTAACCTAAAATAGCATCCATGCTTACAGTAGGCTCACAAAAACCAATTGAGGCAACGGAAGCTTGCAAATCGTGGCTGATAAGGTCAACTTTTTCTAGGAAACACACACAGGTGAGAGGGTACAGGAAGGAAGGAAGCCGTTATGTTGGGTAGCAACAGGGCGAGGAAGATGGCTACTCATGGCCGCAAAGACCACAAGTAGTGTCTCTCCTTACATTAAGTACCAACAAATCATATCAGGGCGTCTTAAATGCCTCCAACCCTCACCACGCCAAGTCAGCATCAGATGCCTTCTTGCATAGGATTAACTCTACATAGAGCCTTAAAAGGCCTAAACAGCACTCATGGTAAGCTCATCGATGTAACCAGCTCTCGCTAACGATTGGCGATGCTTTTAAGCAATAAACTAAAGTTTCTATCAGTTTTGCGGTCTGTAATGGCTGATTTCAAGCTCTAACTCCAGCAATAAAAAAATGTGCAGGCTAAGTTTTGACCAATCTGGTTAACTCACAAAAGCATAGGCCCAGCTTCGTATGTTGATCATTCACTTACCATTAGAAACGAATTAAGATTCATGCGACGCAAAACGGCATTCTCCATTTGTGAAACTTTTAAAAATATACGCAAAAGTTCTTTCTCCTTTTCCAAATTAGCCAGCAGCAAACTGGCACCAGCCTGTCGCACACAGTAACTCTCGAACGCGTGCAACATCTGCGTGAATTCGAGGAATATCTTACCGATGTTCACCGTCAGCAGATCGTCGTCACCTTGCTCGAGAGCAATATCGAGCGCGTCACGCATACGCTCCGCCAGTGTCTGATTGTTCTCGAGCAATTCTTCGGTATTTAAGAAGATTGCAGAGAGCTGCTCCTGTGTCAGAAGACCGGCCACTAGCATTGGATGACAAAACTCTTCCAATATAATTTGTAAGTCGCGGCCATACTTTTCCTCTGTCTCAACAATTTCGGTTATAATTTCTTTACGTTCGACACGCTTCTTACCACATTTACGACAGACGAGTGGCGCAAACATAATACCCGATTCAGTGACTTGTGTTTCCACTGGTCCATCACAGTCTTCGCACAAGTGTATTGGACTATCCTTTGATAGTTGTGCGTTTACAGTTGGTAATGGATTTTGATATTTACTGCGCGAACTTTTACTTGTCTCCGAACCAACACCCGAATCATTGCGTTCAATATCGCTGGAAGCGCCTTTGTTGCGTTGCAATAAACTCGGCTGCAGGCTGCTCAAGAAATTGTTAGTAGGTGGTGATAGTGAGCTCATCATGCTTTGCGCATCCTCGCTTGAATCGCTCACAACGGAGGCGCGTGAACTCAAGTCGCGAATTGTATGCCGTTTTCCCAACTCGCTAAGCGTATCACAAGCTTCCTCTTCGATAATTATGGGATTCGAGCTATTCAGCGGACAATCGAAACCTTCCTCACGCACTACACCACGTTCTTTTGCGTCGACGAGATACGAAAGTATATCATACTTGGAGGCTCCCTCAAATATGGAACGCGCAGTTTTCTTCTCCAAATCTGCATCATTGATGGGTGGTGCGCTGAGTGGCAAGGGTGGCGGTACGTCATGTATTTCTTCGTAAATTGGATCGCCATTATTACGTATCGACTCATAATGATGACTGCCCATATCTTCATCCATACTTGAAGACAATTCAATTTCGGCTAATGTGGCATCAACTAACATCTGATAGAATTTTGAACGCGTAGTCGCTGAGCTTAAGTCATCATCGCCTGGCGATGTTATTTCGCTGGAGCAGCTCTGATAACAATCAGATTCGTTAGCGTCAAAATCAAATAACTCATAATTGTTATTGGCTGAGGCAAAGCTATTGGCTGAACTGATGCTGCCGCGATTCGACAGACCATCTTCATCTTTGGTGGGTATGGTAAGGTGGGTGGCACTGCTGTTGGAAGTGGTGGCGCCGGTGGTAGGCATCAACGCATTAGTGCTTGTTGCAGACGCAACCGCCGTGCTTGTAGTAATAGCAGCGCTAGTTAGACCAGATTTCGAAGCGTTGGACGCAGAGTTTGCGCTCTGTCTTTCCTCCTTGATTTTCTGTAGCGATAAATTAATTAAGCGATTCATATCATCGCTATCTTTGGTACCAGATATATCCACGCCATTGCGCGTCTCTCGCAAACGTTTCAAAGAGTTCTCGATAAGCTCCGCAACCGTCTCTGTCTCCAAACCTTCAGCAACTTGACTTAACATCGGATCCTCAAGCAATTTTGTTATGAATGAGGTTTTCGAAGTGTTGGTTGCGGTATCGTTAGTAGCAACGTGCTCGAGAGGCTCTTCTGTTATTGTCGTAGTCTCCGATTTTGCAGTTTTATTGCCGCATGCAGTATTCGGAGCCTTCCTCACCAGCTCTTTATTTTTGCTACTATCCTTCATTTTGAGATTTCTTATTGTATCCTGCTCGCTCACGACCTCGTTGCGCCCACAAACATGTGGCACCAAATTTCTTTTCACAGCCTCAACGGGGTTGCGCAATATCTTCAGCAGCTCTTCCTCGTGCGCCTGCAACTCTGTGGTCTCTGTAACAGTCGCAATTTTAACACTA
Source organism: Eurosta solidaginis (assembly GCF_040869045.1). Classification (NCBI taxonomy): domain Eukaryota; kingdom Metazoa; phylum Arthropoda; class Insecta; order Diptera; family Tephritidae; genus Eurosta; species Eurosta solidaginis. The sequence continues at coordinate 199,032,663 of NC_090323.1, read as the reverse complement.
CTCTCTGTTTCTTGTGGCAAGACTGTGGTGCTTTTTTCGGGCTCATAATCCAATTTGATTAGCGTACGTCCACGTTTTGTGGTTGCACTGCTGCCAGTCGCACTATCACTGCTGCTTATGCTGGTCATTGAACTTGTCGATGTTGAGGACGTAGACGATGCTGAACGTTGTAGATTTACATCAGCCGATCCCTTAATTGGTATAATTGCGCGTCCACCTTTGGCTATGCCAGCAACCTGCCGACTCAGCATTGTATTGATTTTATTATGTTGATAGATAAGTTCTTCCGCCGAACTACGTGAACTGCCGACATTGATGGTTACGGTGTTGGCTGTGTTTGTGTGGACTTTGAGTCCATTGTAGTTGTTGCTGCTTCCACTATCTTTTGTTGTATCTTTTTTATCCTCCTCCGCTGCTGTGCTCATTTTTGTACTCCAATCGGCCACAACCACAGAAGATTGGTAGAGTGGTGTGCTGGCGTCATCGCAACTCAAATTCATTGTTGAGTAGCAGTCATCACCGTTAATTAAAATTGAAGTTTTCTTTGACGTCGTGTGGTCAGCTGCCATGGCGGAGCCATAGTACGTTGAACCGTTTATTCCATTGTAGTGGAAATTGTAGCGTGGCGATGTGGGAGACTTAAGCGGTGAGGTTGGTGATAACTTATGCAAGGACGATGCTTGGTTAGTCGGTGCTGGTGAAATATGTGCTTCATCCTGCTCTTTATTGTCGCCATTATAGTCGGTGTGACTTATTTTGAGACGATGAACTTCCGAAGTGGTTTTCGTTTTATTAAACGGTGCAACGCGTACGATAGTACGTTGTTGTTCTTGTTGCTGCATTGACGGCGAGGTATTTATTTTAATATGAACATTAGCGGATGTAAAGGATGATGATAAGGACGACGGCGACAAACTATTGTCAGTTGTTGTTGGCGTTGAAGTTGTTATCGCATATTTTGTGGTCTCCCAGGTCTTCGTTGTTTGTGGCGCATTTGTTTTGTGCACATTTTGTGTTACCATTTGTTGCATGCCACATTGTAGGCTATCTGTGTGGCAGCCACTCGTTATCAGTTGCGTTTGCTTAGTATCCTTTAATGTGTCTCCTACCCTTTTCTGTTGTTCTTGTTGTTGCTCCTCTAATCCATTTGTGCTGACTTTGTTTGTATGTGCGCCTTTTACATTTTCCAACAACATTGTTGGCGCCCGCAGAGTTATTGTAGGTGACTCCGTCGCCAGCCCGTTTAGCAGCGCAACGGCTGGCTCGCCTTTTGTGGCAAGTGCAGTTGCGGCCTTGTTATTGTTGCCCTGTTTGTTTGTGTTTGTGGTGGCGGTCGAGGTCATTTGTGAAGTAACAGCACCTGCTGCTGTGTCAGCTCCTGCATATGCGTTAATGACTGTGCCAGCCGTGAGTGGTGGCGGCGGTGGTGGCTCGCGCGGACGCGCAAATAAATCTCGACTATCGTTGCGGTGCAGCTTGACGCGTAATGCCATCGTATCTTTAAAACTCAAAATGGCCTCTTCGCGTTGGTTGCTAGCTTTTCTACCCATATTGCTGTTGTTCATGTGCTGTCTGCTGCTGTTGCTTCTGGCGGCACTAACGGTTGCCGTAAAACGCAGATCGCCATTTGTTGTGTGGTCCTCTAGTTGATGGCCATTTTTGTTGTTCTCACTATTATTGTTATTGTTATTTTTGTTTGCTGTTGTTTTTGCTGTTATTCCTTCAACTGCTACAGTGCGTGTTATATGCCGCTCACTTTGTGAACGTCTGATGGGATATCGTGATGGTATAGCTTGCTGCTTCTGTTCATCTTTGTTTGCATTTTTCACTACAATGCTCTGTTCTTCAACGCCTCCTCGCTTGCGCGCTGCTACATCACAAGCACCCTTCGTTGACTGAGTATTCTGTGCTCCAGCGCCTGAAAGTAGACAATACAAAGTAAGCGTAAGTAAGATGAACGGTGATTGGCGTTTGAATATAAGGCGTTGTTGTAAAATTATATTACATAAGAAAAATGTAAACAAATTTATAAAATAAAAATAAAAAAATAAAATTTTATAAATTTCTTGAAAGTGACACCCTGAAGTGCTAAAAAGTGCCACTTTTCCAAATTTTTGTAAAAATGCAATTTTTGTGAGGAAAATAAATTTAATTTATATTTTATTTCTTCCAAGATGAGTGGCATTTTTCTTAGGAAGATATACGTATCACATATAAACACACAGGCATGTACTTGGATGGCCTTCCTTTGCAAAGCCATTGTCAAAAAAAAGGTTCGTTTTTATACCCAGTTGTGCTGATCCATAAGTTGGAGTATGCCTGCATTCAAGCAACCTTGCAACCCAAATAACTGGGAAAAGTTTGCTGTGGGAAGTTTTCAGAGACAACCCGAGTACAACGATCTGTGATAAAAAAAGTAAAAGCATATGTTTTGGTTAAGCGGGAGTGGCTCCGACGATAGGGGTACAACATTTTAAATTGTTACAATAAAAATTGTACTAAATGGCTTAGACATATTATAAGATGAGCAAAGATGTGCTAAGAAAAGTCGGCGTGGCATCCCTCATTGGCGCAAAACCTTTAAATATTATTTTTGAATGAGAATATAAGTCGCGTCATGTTGGGACTGGACATCATACTTTGTTATGAAGATACTCCCATACACATGATTACAGGAATGATGATTAACACACGAGGTCATTGTAGCCACTTCCATTATCATCTCGAAGAGTCTCGAAACCGTTCCAACGCCACTACAAGAAAGTGAAAAAATTATTCAAATTGCCATTCCTAAAGTTATATTAAATGGTATCGTAATAGTCTTTAAGTAAATCCGAAATAGTCCTGAAGTTATCCTTACAGCTATCCTAAATAAAATGTTTTCGAAAAATATCGAATAACTCCAAAAAGAAATCCCATCCCTCAATGATCTTGAAATGTAAGTGAAATCGTTATAAAAAGATACTGAAATAGCTAAAAAAAAATTACGATATAGACTCGAAACTCATGCCGGAATGGTTCCAACTTGCTCCCGTAAAGATCCCAAAGTTATTCCAAAAGGCTTCCCGAATAGATCTAATTGATTTAGAAAGAGTCCCTAAATGATTCCACAGCCGTTCAGAACTAATTCCAAAAAAGTAATGAAATGGTTTCGAAAATTTTCCGAAATATACTCGTAAATCATCAACAAATGATTCTAAAATAAAAGTCGACTAGTCCCGATGAGAAGTGATCCCGTAATAGTTCCGAAAGCTATCCCATATGATCCCAAAGTTGCACAGAAATGATTTCGATATAGCTCCGGAAACTTTCTTAAAAATCATCGGGGAATGGCCCCGAATGGATCACAGAAGTGATTCGAAATTACTTCCAAAGTTATTCTGAAGTAGTTCATTTGGAACTATCCCGAAATGATCCTGATAAATGGACCCGAAATGCTGCCGTAAGAGTCCTTAACTAATGATTTCGCAACATACACGACAACCATCACGAAATAATATTAAAATGGATCCGAAACGATAATGAAATCATTCAAAAATAATTCCGATATAGACTCAAAATCGGTCTCGGACTGAAAATTATTCCCAAGGTCCCGAAATAGTCCTGAAAACCATCGCAAAATGACTCGAAAGTGGTATTGGTATGATCCTGAAATATATTCAAAATAGTTTCAACATAATGCAGGAATGGTTCCAATATGATAATGAGAGCGATCCCTAAATGATTCTGAAGCGGTCCAGAAATATTCGAGATACTGTCATGATAACTATGTCTAAGCAGATCTTGCATAATTCTGAAACTATTTCATGATGGATACCAAAATAACCCCCAAAACCTATTTGGCAGTGGTTTCAAAATAGCCTCATATGTAATGATCTTGAGGAGTTGATCCGAAATAGTAAGGAAGGTGTCTCAAACGAATGATCCTGAAATAGCCATCGCGAAAAGCAAATATGGAAATTTTTCTAAATATGGGAGAGCAAGCTACGCAATTGGCCATTTGTACATAAGAGAAAAGAGCTCTAGTTGCCATTGGTTTGTACGTGGTGGGTTCATAGCCCATTGCAGAGAAAGGGAAATTTGTATATGGGGTATTCCATCCCATTTCGACCAATTTTGAACCGGACCCCTTTAGAATTTTTTCTTTTTTTTCTAGCTTACGAAAGACGTTTTTCAGAATTTTTTCAAATTTTTTCGTCCAACTCAAAAAAAGTTATGAATTTTTAAAAAAACACCGTTTTTGTTTTCAAAATGCTATAACTTTTTCAAAAATTGACCGTTTGGGTTTTTTTTTTTTTTTTAAATTTGTTTTTTAATGGACTTTTCGTAAAAAATACAAAAAAATTTTAAAGTTTTTTTTTGCAATTTTTCAGTTTGTCGAGATTTTTCGAATTTCGCCATTTTTTTTTTCTCATAAAAAACTTCAATCAATTCTGCAATCATCCCCACTAATCCCGGAGTGGGCCGATATTATTATTTTTTTTTAATTGAAAAAAACTTTAAACATTTTTTTTATTACAAATTTTGATTTTTGGCGACAAAAACAACAACAACTTGTTTAATTTATTGACCTAGAGCCAGTTTGAAGAAATAATTGTCATTTTTTTTATTTTTTCCGAAAAGTACATTTAAAAATAAATTAAAAAAAAAGATCCCAAACGGTCAACTTTTGAAAAAGTTATAGCATTTTGAAAATAATACCGTTTTTTTTTAAATTCATAACTTATTTTGAGTTGGACACCGTTTTTGTTTTCAAAATGCTATAACTTTTTCAAAAATTAACCGTTTGGAATCTTTTTTTATACTCAGTTGAGCAGAGCTCACAGAGTATATTAAGTTTGATTGGATAACGGTTGGTTGTACATATATAAAGGAATCGAGATAGATATAGACTTCCATATATCAAAATAATCAGGATCGAAAAAAAATTTGATTGAGCCATGTCCGTCCGTCCGTCCGTCCGTCCGTCCGTCCGTCCGTCCGTCCGTCCGTCCGTCCGTCCGTTAACACGATAACTTGAGTAAATTTTGAGATATCTTGATGAAATTTGGTATGTAGGTTCCTGAGCACTCATCTCAGATCGCTATTTAAAATGAACGATATCGGACTATAACCACGCCCACTTTTTCGATATCGAAAATTTCGAAAAACGGAAAAAGTGCGATAATTCATTACAAAAGACCGATAAAGCGACGAAACTTGGTAGATGAGTTGAGCTTATGACGCAAAATAGAAAGTTAGTAAAATTTTGGACAATGGGCGTGGCACCGCCCACTTTTAAAAGAATGTAATTAAAAACTTTTGCTAGCTGTAATTTGGCAGTCGTTGAAGATATCATGATGAAATTTGGCAGGAACGTTACTCTTATTACTATATGTACGCTTAATAAAAATTAGCAAAATCGGAGAAGGACCACGCCCACTTTTAAAAAAAAATTTTTTTTAAAGTAAAATTTTAACAAAAAATTTAATATCTTTACAGTATATAAGTAAATTATGTCAAGATTCAACTCCAGTAATGATATGGTGCAACAAAATACAAAAATAAAAGAAAATTTAAAAATGGGCGTGGCTCCGCCCTTTTTCATTTAATTTGTCTAGGATACTTTTAACGCCATAAGTCGAACAAAAATTAACCAATCCTTTTGAAATTTGGTAGGGGCATAGATCTTATGGCGATAACTGTTTTTTGTGAAAATGGGCGAAATCGGTTAATGCCACGCCCAGTTTTTATACACAGTCGTCCGTCTGTCCTTCCGCATGGCCGTTAACACGATAACTTGAGCAAAAATCGATATATCTTTACTAAACTCAGTTCACGTACTTATCTGAACTCACTTTATCTTGGTATGAAAAATGAACGAAATCCAACTATGACCACGCCCACTTTTTCCATATCGAAAATTACGAAAAATGAAAAAAATGCCATAATTCTATACCAAATACGAAAAAAGGGATGAAATATGGTAAGGTAATTGGATTGTTTTATTGACGCGAAATATAACTTTAGAAAAAACTTTATAAAATGATCGTGACACCTATCATATTAAGTACAAGAAAATGAAAAAGTTCTGCAGGGCGAAATAAAAAACCCTTAAAATCTTGGCAGGTATTACATATATAAATAAATAAGCGGTATCCAACAGATGATGTTCTGGGTCACCCTGGTCCACATTTTGGTCGATATCTGGAAAACGCCTTCACATATACAACTACCACCACTCCCTTTTAAAACTCTCATTAATACCTTTCATTTGATACCCATATCGTACAAACAAAGTCTAGAGTCACCCCTGGTCCAGAAAGGCCCACTCTCTCTTAAAATACTCATTAACTCCTTTCGTTTGATACCCATATTGCACAAACGAATTCTAGGGTCACCCCTGGTCCACCTTTATGGCGATATCTCGAAACGCCGTCCACCTATGGAACTAAGGATTACTCCCTTTTAAAATACTCATTAACTCCTTTCGTTTGATACCCATATTGCACAAACGAATTCTAGAGTCACCCCTGGTCCACCTTTATGGCGATATCTCGAAAAGGGGTCCACCTATAGAATTAAGCCCCACGCCCTTTTAAAATAATCATTAACACCTTTCATTTGATACCCATATCATACAAACAAATTCTAAAGTCACCCCTGGTCCACCTTTATGGCGATATCTCGAAAAGGCGAACACCTATAAAACGAAGGCCCACTCCCTTTTAAAAATACTCATTAACACCTTTCATTTGATACCCATGTCGTAGAAACAAAGTCTAGAGTCACCCCTGGTCCACCTTTATTGCGATACCTCGAAAATGCGTCCACCTATAGAACTAAGGCCCACTCCCTCTTAAAATACTCATTAACTCCTTTCGTTTGATACCCATATTGCACAAACGAATTCTAGAGTCACCCCTGGCCCACCTTTATGGCGATATCTCGAAACGGCGTCCACCTATAGAACTAAGGCTCACTCCCTTTTAAAATACTCATTGACACCTTTCGTTTGATGCCCATATTGTGCAAACAAATTCTAGGGTCACCCCTGGTCCACCTTTATGGCGATATCTCGAAACGGCGTCCACCTATGGAACTAAGGATTACTCCCTTTTAAAATGCTCATTAACACCTTTCATTTGATACCCATATCGTACAAACGCATTCTAGAGTCACCCCTGGTCCATCTTTACGGCGATATCTCGAAAAGGCTTCCATCTATAGTACTTAGGTCCACGCCCTTTTAAAATACTCATTAATACCCTTCATTTGATACCCATATCGTACAAACGCATTCTAGAGTCAACCCTGATCCACCTTTATGGCTATATCCCTAAATGGCGTCCACCTATAGAACTATGGCCCACTCCCTCATAAAATACTCTTTAATGCCTTTCATTTGATACACATGTCATACAAACACATTCCAGGGTTTCCCTCGGTTCATTTTCCTACATGGTTATTTTCCCTTATGTTGTCACCATAGCTCTCAACTGAGTATGTAATGTTCGGTTACACCCGAACTTAACCTTCCTTACTTGTTTTAAATTGGTTTTTAAATGTACTTTTCGAAAAAAATACAAACAAATTTTTAAAGTTTTTTTTCAATTAAATAAAAAAAAAATCGGCCCACTCCGGGATTAGTGGGGATGATTGCAGAATTGATTGAAGTTTTTTATGAGAAAAAAAAATGGCGAAATTCGAAAAATCTCGAAAAACTGAAAAATTACAAACAAAAAAATTTAAAAAATTCTTTTGTATTTTTTCCGAAAAGTACATTTAAAAACAAATTTAAAAAAAAAGATTCCAAACGGTCAATTTTTGAAAAGGTTATAGCATTTTGAAAACAAAAACGGTGTTTTTTTTTTAAATTCATAACTTTTTTGTGTTGGATGAAAAAATTTGAAAAAATTCTGAAAAACGTCTTTCGTAAGCTAGAAAATGAAGAAAAACTTTCAGCCTATTCTAAAGGGGTCGGGTTCAAAATTGGTCGAAATGGGATGGAATACCCCATATATAAACAAACAAAATTAAAGAAGTAAAGTGAAAAGAGGTGGTTGCAAGTAAGTGGCATGTGAAGACGCGTTTAAAGAGATAGGTGAGGATGTAAGAAGAGAGAAGGGATTATATAGAAATAATGAGAGAGAGACAGGGCGATGAACTAAGACAAAGATGGAGTGCTAACACTCATAGAAAGAGCTGAGTGATGCCTATGGATGATGGTGACGTTACTTCCTAGTCTAGTTTCTCCGCCGTCGCGTGGTTGTGGTGAAAAGGAGCTTGCTGTTTTTATGACTCCGCCGCACCTTCACCTAGCTCGCAATCGAATCACAGGTTGATGGGTGAACACCAGGGGCTACCGCAATGCCTTTAGTGGGCACTTCCGCTCAAAGTACGGAGTTTCGGATGGTGCAGCCCTGCCTTCCGTTCCGGCACCTTTCGTAAAGCGTGCAATTATGGAGATGATTTTTTGTTGTTGTTGTAGCAGTGAAAAGTTGTTTTCAATTAGAAACAAAGCTTTTCAGCAAAAAAACCTTTCATCTCATTTCAGCCTGTGAGACGATTTTTTGCTGAGAAGCTTTGTTTCGAATTAAAAACAACTTTTTTCTAAAGATTTTATGTTGATTTTCCCGGGCCATAAACTCGGAACCTTTGGTGTGGTAGGAAAGTACGTGACATTATTGCAGTCGCCTTAACCGCTCCATGATTGTCGTAGCTCGAAACCCTCTGGCGTGGCTATTGACACGCATTCAGTCTATCCATCGCAGCTATTCGATATTTCGCTATTAATAATACAACAGCTAAGATGCTGCCCAACTGCTCTTGTGAACCTTACGTCACATTGCAACTCTTGTTTCGCAACTGCTTCCGCCAACCGGTCAACTCACAACTACTCCATCCGTTTTGTAGCGGTGCCGAAATATGCTGGGCTGGCGACGTGTGTGATCCCCACTTCAGCCTGCAATGACTGAGTGCTATTTCAGCCTTTTATTAAACCCATACTTGATGGAGAAATTCTAGTTCAGAAAATAATAGACATAAGACATGCGCTATAGTCTCTTACGCAACAAAGAAAAGGAGAGATATCTTTGTTTTCAACGTTGCTTGTTTATTGCAAAAAAGGAACACCTCTCAAAAGCGTATATCCGAGAGAAGATCTCACCTCAAATTGTGTGTGAGAACTTAAATTTAGTCATTAACTAAACGGCATACCATAAAATTTCACAGCTCGGTATAAAAATTGTTGCTTTTACCAAATTTTAGATTTTTATGCTTCTTCTTTCCCTTATCGTAAAACTGTGCAACAACACGCTTGAAATGCAAAAAAAGAAAATCCACATTTTCCCTACAAAATATAAATTTTTTCTCTTCTTGCCTTGATATTTTATTTATTTGCTGGTCCATAGCGTAAACGTCCTCCGAAATATAGTTTCCCACTTGACAGTCACTTAAAGATTGCTACTTAGCGATAAGTTGTTTTGTTTAGCATGTATGTTTGTGAGTGTGCAGCTACTTTCTTAAGTTTTACTACAACAACAATGTGCGCTTTTACAGCTAGTAAGTTTTATAGCATGGGTTGTGTGTGAGCAAGATTTTTCTTTTGTGCCTTGTAAAGCGCCATTCGTTTTACTTTTATTCTGTTGCCTAATATTATTTGCCTGAAATTAGGTGATTTACGGTGTGGCTGATAAGCGACCACACAGCATACAAAAAGTGAAAGAAAGAGGAAAAATTTTATAAAATTTGTTTGTTAGTGTTGTATGCAAACAATAAAGTGAGAAGTTGACATGAATACATACATATATTCGTATTTATACACATATATAATGAGTATGTGTGTTTATGGATTACATTTAGTGATGCGCCTTTTTCTTATAGTTAGGTCTTCAAGTGTCCTTCGGAAATAATTTGAATATTTAGTAGGGTAAGCGTGACTGTTTGGTGTTTTTGATAAGCGTTGCTTATGTTTTGTTGTATGGTTGACATTGGTTTGATTGCTTATCTTTGGGTTTATGTGTTGAAAGCATTTTAAAATTTTACTGTCGGCTATTTGATAAACAATAACAAATTTTGTTTTGTTTAGTTTTTCAAGCTTATTTTAAAGTGATTTTGTTAAATTTTGCCTGAAGATTTGTTTAAGGAAAATAAATTGTTAAAAGAAACGTGTTTCAGTCATTTGTGTTCCATACTCATCTCTATATGGGACTGTGCGTTATAACTACTTTTACATTTTTAATGAAAATTAAATCAAACAAGTAAGGAAGGTTAAGTTCGGGTGTAACCGAACATTACATACTCAGTTGAGAGCTTTGGAGACAAAATAAGGAAAATCACCTCGTAGGAAAATGAACCTAGGGTAACCCTGGAATGTGGTTGTATGACATGTGTATCAAATGGAAGGTATTAAAGAGTATTTTAAGAGAGAGTAGGCCATAGTTCTATGGATGGACGCCATTTAGGGATATCGCCATAAAGGTGGACCAGGGCTGAATCTAGAATTTGTTTGTACGATATGGGTATCAAACGAAAGGTGTTACTGAGCATTTTAAGAGGGAGTGGGCATTAGGTCTATAGGTGGACGCCTTTTCGAGATATCGCCATTAGGGTGGGCCAGGGGTGACTCTAGAATGTGTTTGTACGATATGGATATCAAATTAAAGGTATTAATGAGGGTTTTAAAAGCGAGTGGCCCTTAGATGTATATGTGACGGCGTTCTCGCGATATCGACCAAAATGTGGACCAGGTGATCCAGAAAATCATCTGTTGGGTACTGCTAATTTATTTATATATGCAATACCACTAACAGTATTCCTGCCAAGATTCCAAGGGCTGTTGATTTCGCCTTGTAGAACTTTTTCATTTTCTTCTACTTAATATGGTAGGTGTCACACCCATTTTACAAAGTTTTTTTCTGAAGTTATATTTTGCGGCAATAAACAAATCCAATTACCATGTTTCATCCCTTTTTTCGTATTTGGTATAGAATTATGGGAATTTTTTTAATTTTTCGTAATTTTCGAAATCGAAAAAGTAGGCGTGTCATGGTCGGATTTCGGCCATTTTTTAATCAATACAAAGTGAGTTCAGATAAGTACGTGAACTGAGTTTAGTAAAGATATATCGATTTTTGCTCAAGTTATCGTGTTAACGGCCGAGAGGAAGGACAGACGGTCGACTGTGTATAAAAACTGGGCGTGGCTTCCACCGATTCCGCCCTTTTTCGCAGGAAACAGTTATCGTCCTAGAATCTAAGCCCCTACCAAATTTCACTAGGATTAGTAAATTTTTGTTCGACTTATGGTATTAAAAGTATCCTAGACAAATTAAATTAAAAAGGGCCCATTTTGAAATTTTCTTTTCTTTTGTATTTTGTTGCACCATATCATTACTGGAGTTGAATGTTGACATAATTTATTTATATACTGTAAAGATATTAAACTTTTTGTTAAAATTTGACTTAAAAAAATTTTTTTTTAAAAGTGGGCGTGGTCATTCTCCGATTTTGCTAATTTTTAGTAAGCATACATATAGTGATAGGAGTAACGTTCCTGCCAAACTTCATCATGATATCTTCAACGACTGCCAAATTACAGCTTGCAACAATTTTAAATTACCTTCTTTTAAAGTGGGCGGTGCCACGCCCATTGTCCAAAATTTTACTAATTTTCTATTCTGCGTCATAAGTTCAACTCACCTACCAAGTTTCATCGCTTTATCCGTCTTTGGTAATGAATTATCGCACTTTTTCGGTTTTTTGAAATTTTCGATATCGAAAAAGTGGGCGTCGTTATAGTCCGATTTCGTTCATTATAAATGGCGATCTGAGATGAGTGCCCAGGAACCTACATACCAAATTTCATCAAGATACCTCAAAATTTACTCAATTTATCGTGTTAACGGACGGGCGGACGGAATGGCTCAATCAAATTTTTTTCGATACTGATGATTTTGATATATGGAAGTCTATATCTATCTCGATTCCTTTATACCTATACAACCAACCGTTATCAAATCAAAATTATTATACTCTGTGAGATCTGCTCAACTGAGTATAAAAATACCGAGCTGAAACCGATATCAAGTGCATGACTGGGTTCCCGGTCATAAAGGGATATAAGGTAACGAAAAGGCCGATGAGTTGGCAAAGGATGGTGCAACACTCGCTGAGACGACGATAGACGTCCCAATCCGTTTAGGTGAAATCAAAGGGAGATAATGCGTGAGGCTGAAAAATTTCTAAGATCATGTTCAAAGCCTACGATAACTATTAGACTCACAAAGTGGTTCATATGCCTGAAGAGAGAGGACTTAAGGCTCACAATTGGCATACTGAGAGGACACTGCCTTCTGGCATCACATGCTTATAAGTTAAGTCTCGTCAGTAACAGTAAGCGTTGGAAGTGTGGTCTACAGGAAGAAACGGTTGAGCATGTTCTGTGTTCATGTCTTGCGCTCGCCAGGTCAAGGCTCGAGCTATTAAAACCGGCAAAGTTGCCAGATCTCGAGGCAGCAAATAAGCTGGGTTATAGAAAACTGCTGGTATTTGCCAAGAGGACGGAGTGAGTCTATAACATATGACCTGGCAACTGATTGGGGTTCTTCCGTTTGGTCGTCAAACATATTCTGGTAACACTATGGACACACTCAGTCTATATGACGTCTTTATTTACGTTCAATCTATCCTAACTTCTTGTAACGAATTTAGGGAAATCCTGGTTATTTCTGCACCTTCTGCTAACGTTCGAATCGCTAAACTGTTGAATAAATCATTCGAATATTCAGTATTGCAAAGTGCTCTTTATTTAGATTATTTTGGGAGTAGTACTTCACCAATAGCGTGTTTAAAACAAACATATCCGTTATTATACAACTTGCGCTGCTTTTGTACTCTCTGTTGCCTCGTGCGCATATTTCTCCAAAGTTTTAGACGTTTCACCTTCTAGAAATATTGTATCTCCTGCTTGGTAATTTAGTCATATGCGTGTGTATGTGTGAATAAGAACTTCAGTTGATGATTACATGCATGTGTGTGAAATATCTCTTCATTTCGAGTTATGTGTGTACATGTATTTCTCGTCGCCTTCCATGTGTGTGTGTATGATGATTGATGTGTTCATGTAAACAGGTATGGCTTGCTTTAATGTTTTTGTGTTGTGATTATTTACTAACATCATAGTGATGCTAATATTCCCCACATTATTATAAAGCGTACCTGCTAGCTTATCTGGTGCTCAACCGTTAAAATGGTTATGGCGCGCCAGTCACTTCTTTGCGCTGCTGGCTGGCGTCAATTGGTTATACCATTTATAAGTCATTTTCCTCCTGATATTTCCAGCGAAGTGGTAGCCACCTTCTTCGCCTACTTCCATAGGTGGGTTCTGATAAAAATAATTTCTTAGCCGGAACGTCATCTTACATTCGCATAACATGACCTAGCCAGCGTAGCCGCTGTTTTTTAATTTGCTGGATTATGTTGACGTCTGCTCACAGCGCGTTTAACTCATCTTTGAATCTTCTTTGATACTCGCCGTCGCCAACGCGTAAATGTTTTTTCGAAGAATTTTTCTGTCGCACACTAGCCGATTCATCTGACGTTGTCATGGGTCATGCTTATGTACCATATAGCAGGACGGGTACGATAGGTGACTTTTAGATCATGATTTTCGTTTGCCGAGAGAGGATTCTACTTTTCAATTACGTGCCTAGTCCAAAGTAGCATATATAGTCAAGAGTGATTCTTCGCTGGGGTTCAGAGCTGATGTTGTTGTTCGTGTTAATACTGGTTGTCCCTGAGAATATTTTTACAAGGTTGCCACTTATTTGAAATTAATAATAGAAAACTCCACGAGATATGCCAATATGGGTATTAAACGAAAGGTATTTTAGCCCGCATTCCAATAGAGATATTTTTAAGTATAGTTGCCATTTAGGGTTGCCCCCTCACCTAATTTAATACGTATATTACTCTCTTTATCCAATACTATCTCGGAAGCGGATCAACCATTTTGGGTGAAATTTGGTACTTCGATGGTGTGTTAGATTCCTAGAGTTCTCGTCTAGATGTTGTCACTAAGGATTTTGGCTTGACCTATTTGAGTAAAATTTCCTGAATAGGTTTGAAATTCAGATACGAAAAGTAATTGACAGAAGTTTGTATTTATTTTGAACTATTAAAAAATTAGTAATGCGACTATGCGAATATACTTACTCACTTACTTAATTGGCGCTTAACCGTCTAAACGGTTATGGCCGTCCAACAAGGCGCGCCATTCGCTCCTTCGCTCCGCCAACCGGCGCCAATTGGTCACACCAAGGGAGTTTAAATCGTTTTCCACCTGGTCCTTCCAACGGAGTGGCGGCCGCCCTCTACCTCTGCTTCCATAGGCGGGTTCCAATAGAAACACTTTATTGGCCGAAGCATCATCTTTCATTCGCATAACATGGCCTAGCCAGCGCAGCCGCTGCGTTTTAATTCGTTGGACTATGTTGATGTCTGCGTTTAGCTCGTACAGCTCATCATTGAATCTTCTTCGGTACTCACCATCGCCAACGCGTAGAGGTCCATAAATCTTTCGAAGAACTTTTCTCTATAACACTCCCAAAGCCGCTTCATCTGCTGTTGTCATGGTCCATGCCTCTGCCCCATATAGCAGGACGGGTACGATAAGTGACTTGTAGAGTATATGAGAGAGGACTTTACTTTTCAATTGCCTACCTAGTCCAAAGTAGCATTTATTGGCAAGACTGATTCTTCGCTGGATTTCAGTGCTGATGTTGTTGCTAGTGTTGATGCTGGTTCCCAAATAAACGAAGTCTTTTACTATTTCGAAATTATGGCTGCCAACAGTAGCGTGGCTGTCAAGGCGCGTATGCGCTGACTCTTTGGTCGATGACAGCAGGTACTTCGTTTTGTCCCAATTCACCATCAAACCTATCTTTACCGCTTCTTTTTCCAGTTTGGAGTAAGCAGAGCTAACAGCGCGGGTGTTTAGGCCGATGATATCAATGTCATCAGCATATGCCAGTAATTGCACGCTTTTATAGTATATTGTTCCAGTCCGGTTAAGTTCTGCAGCTAGTATAATTTTCTCCAGCATCAAATTAAAGAAACCGCACGATAGGGGGTCACCCTGTCTGAAACTTCGTTTAGTTTCGAGCGGCTCGGAGAGGTCCTTCCCTATTTTGACTGAGCTGATGGTGTTGCTCAACGTCATTTTGCACAGCCGTCCAAGTTTTGCGGGGAAACCAAACTCAGACATAGCGGCATATAGGCAGCTCCTTTTAGTGCTGTCGAAGGCGGCTTTAAAGCCGACGAAGAGGTGATGTGTGTCTATTATTTTTTCACGGGTTTTTTCCAAGATTTGGTGCATTGTGAAAATCTGGTCGATGGTAGATTTACCAGGTCTGAAGCCGCACTGATAAGGTCCAATCAGCCGGTTCACGGTGGGCTTCAATCTTTCGCACAATACACTTGAAATATATTCCATCATCATCGATTGCGGGATCGGGATCTTCATCTCTGCGCGGTGAATTGCTGCCTCCACTTATGAGAGCAGAGAAGTATTCCCTCCATAATCTAAGCACTCTCTTTACATCAATTACAAGGTCGCCGGTTTCATTCCTACAGGAGTTTGCCCCGGTCTTAAAACCTTCTGTCTATCGCCGTATTTTTTGGTAAAATTTTCGGGCGTTATTCCTGGTGGCTAGCAGCTCAAGCTTCTCGCACTCACGCCTTTCTGCTTCTGCTTTTTTCTTCCTGAAAAGTCGTCTCGCTTCCTTTTTCAACTCACGATAGCGTTCACAAACTCCTCTTGTCGCGCTCGCTTTTAACGTAGCCCTGTAGGCAGCGTCTTTTCTTTCGGTTCCAACGCGGCATTCTTCATCGTACCAGTTGTTTTTTCGTGGCCGCCGGTAACCAATTTTTTCCTCGGCGGCAGTACGAAGTGCTTGGAGATATGCTCCCACTGCTCCTGTATTCCTTTAGGATGAGTTATGCTCTCAGAGAGCAGGTGTGAGAGTCGAGTTGCGAAATCATTGGCAGTCTATTGTGATTGAAGCTTTTCGACGTCTAGCTTTCCTTGTGTTTTTTGTTCCTTGGTTTTAGCCGCGTTGAGGCGGGTGCGTATTTTGGCCGCAACGAGATAATGGTCCGAGTCGATGTTATGTCCTCGGATCGGGCGCACATCTAAAACACTGGAGGCATGCCGTCCGTCTATGACAAAGTGGTCGATCTGATTGCGAGTATTTCGATCAGGAGACAGCCATGTAGCTGGATGTATCTTTTTATGTATGAACCTCCTGCTGGATATGACCATGTTTCGAGCACTGGCAAAGTCAATCAGCCTCAGTCCGTTAGGAGACGTTTCATTGTGTAGGCTGAACTTTCCAACTGTAGGGCTAAAAACACCTTCTTTTCCCACCCTGGCGTTAAAGTCGTCAAGCACGACTTTTATATCATGACGGGGGCAGCGCTCGTATGTTCATTCTAATTGTTCATAAAAAGTGTCTTTCACCTCATCGTCTTTCCCCTCTGTCGGCGCATGAGAATATGCGACTAGGTTACTAAGGCAATGGGTAGACGCATTAATACTGCGTTCTACATACACATATTCTATTGAGGCTTTTAAGAAGCACATTAAAGTTAAAATCACCAAGACTCCGGGTTGTAATTTACCGGATAAAATTTTACTTTTAGCGGTTAGTGAATATGTTTAGAAATCTATTTTAAAAGAACTCAATAGTAGGTAAAAACAAACGTAATCAAGAAGTTGAATATCTATAATGACGACATAAAGAACAAAGTATTGTAACTAATTTTGGGCAGTTCCTGATAATTATAAGCTCTGCTAACATTCAAATCGCTGAACTGTCAAATAAAACTACTTTGAGAGTAATACTTTACAATAATACTTCACTAATAGCGTGTTGAAATCCAACTGATCGATTATCGCTTTCACCGCGCTACTTTTATACTCTCAGTTAGCCTCGTTCACATATTTCTCCTAAGGTCTAGACATTTCACAAACATGCCCTCTAGAACAGTTGGATGTCATGCTGGGTTATTTAGCTATATACATGTACATATACATATATGTAGTTTATGTTTCTCTTCTAGCCATATGCATGTGTATGTGTGAGTAACAACTTCTGCTCTTAGCTGCTGGCTACATATATGTATGTGAAATAATCTCTCTGCTTCAAGCTGCTGGCTATGTGTATGGAATATTCTTCGTTGCCTTGTACATAGGTCTGACTGCTTGATTTAATGTGTACATACACATAAGTGTGGCTGCTTGCTTTACTGTTTTTGTGCATGTATTTAGTAGCAGCATAGTGATGTACACAGTATATTATGCGGATAACCGAAGAATACCGAGCAAAGCTCGGTCGCAGCACTACATAGATTAACTATATTAAATTTCTAAAATCGAAAATTCTGAGGAAATTCACCTGAATACTGTTTCCAATTGAAATGACTCGGAAATCTCATGCCAATCCGTATGTAGATGATGGAGATGTTCTTAAATATTGTCACGGATATTGGCATCGCTGAGCTGTACCATCACTAAGGCGATGCTAAGGCCATGCCAAGCAGTATTTACGTCAATAATCAAATCATATATACACATATATAAGGCAGCCGAAAGAGATGTCACACACAGATGCATTTACTTATGCGCCTATGTATGCGCGAGAGACTGTAAACTACAAACATTCACATCAATAATTCAATCATTATGTATCTACATAAACGAATAAATAATTGCGTCTACACATATGTACGTATACGAGCAGCGGAGCGGCAATGCACAAACACATGCATATATCTTATCTCAGTTGTCACAAGAGAGGGCAATAATTTTTGCACGTAGTTGTGGCTGGCGATTTTGTAGCCGAAATAACTAGTAAGTTCTGGAAATCGAAGAGCCTAGAAGTATGCAGCGTAAACTATAAAAGCGGGGCAGGCGAGTAAGAAGGAATTCAGCTTGATTTGAGTTGTCAAGCAGTTACGACTAAGACGATATCTAGCGAGCAATAGCAGTATTATTTTGAAAGTCAGTTTCATTTAAGCTATCAGTTTGGTTATTAAGCTATTCGTTGCACAGTTTGAGTGTTATTGTGAAGTATTTTAATAAAGGCCATTTTTTTCCATTATTCAATATTGGAGTTATTTATTCAACAGTTTAGGGATACGAACCTAGCAAAAGGGCAAATAAGAAGATTTGCAGCAAATTCGTTACAATTGGTGTCAGAAGAGGAATTGTTGAATAAATTCCAGAGGACAACAAGGACATGGCAAAGTTCAGTGAATTGAAGATCCAGCAACTAAAGAAGGAGTTGGAGAGCCGTGGATTGAATACAAGCGGCGTTAAACTTGAACTTCAGGCTCGGCTACGAGAGGCAATGGAAGGAGAAGGAATTGATGTGGAAGAGTATGACTTTCATCTTGATGGCGAGGAAATAACAAAAATCGAAGAAACACCGCAGACAATGGCGAACACAGACTTGAACATGATTTTGGCTGCAATATCTGCTCAAACATCGACAGTGGCTTCTCAACTGGAATCGCAAAGGACAGATATAACATCTCAACTGGCATCTCAACTAGAAGAACAGAAAACGTATATGTCATCTCAACTAGAAGAACAGAAGACGTATATGGTATCCCAGATGGAATCACAAGAAAACGCGTATGTCAGAAATGTCGACACAGATTACATCGAAGATGGAAGCACAAGAAACGCGTATATCCGAAATGTCGTCGCAAATGTCATCTCAGCTGGAATCGCAGGAGAACCGTATAACAGCGAAGATTGAAGCACAAGAGGCACGGATATCCGAAATGTCGGCTCAAATTTCAGCACAGATATCATCGCAGATCTCTGCTCAACTGGAAGAGCAAGAAGGACGTATTTCCTCGAAGTTGGAGGCGCAAGATACAAAAATTTTACAGTTTGAAGAAAAAATCGAGGCCGAGGTGGATGCTTTGAGAGGACGTATCGAGCAGTTGCAACTGAATCGCCCAGCAGTCTCAACTAGTAATTCAAAGGTAAAAACACCATCCTTTGACGGTTCTGTTCCTTTCCAGGTCTTTAAGCTACAGTTTGAGAAGACCGCAGCAGTGAACAACTGGAATGTGGAAGATAAAGTTGCCGCATTCTTCGTAGCATTGAAAGGACCAGCTGCCGAAACCTTACAGACTATTCCAGAGTACGAACGGAACAGTTATGACGCATTGTAGGCTGCTGTAGAACGGCGATACGGAAGCGAACACAGGAAACAGATATTTCAAATAGAATTGCAAAACCGCTACCAAAAAGCTAACGAGCCTTTGCAGGAGTTTGCTTCGGACATTGAAAGATTGGCTCATATTGCAAATGCGGATGCACCCGTGGAATACACGGAAAGAGTGAAGATTCAGAGCTTTATAAATGGCATAAGGGACGTCGAAACGAAGCGAGCCACATACGCGAACCCAAAGCAAACATTTTCTGAAACGGTATCTCATGCATTGACTCAGGAAACGGCGTCATTATTGAGTAAACCAGCATACAAAGCTCATCGTGTGGAAGTAGAAAGGCCAGAGTGGGTATATACAATTTTGGAAGCTCTGAAGGGATCACAACAGAAAGATGCCGGAGTTATGAAATGTTCCAAGTGCGGTAACCCAGGTCACATTGCACGTCATTGCAGTAGCAATTCCAATAGTTCCAACAATGTGCGTGGCCGTAAACGCAGAGCTGAAGGAGACGAGCAAATCTCCAAATCCACTCAATCGTTAAACTAAAGCGAGTCAGCCGCAAGGGCGACAGCTGGCTCCCTCAATTGAATGCCCCATAATCTTTATCTCGCAAATTGGAAGAAGGTCAAGCAATCTTACTGTCGGAGGACATGTGGATGGAAAGGAACGTTTACTGACTGTAGATACGGGTGCATCCCATTCCATCATTCGATCAGATTTAGTCAACAAGAAGATAAGACCATTGCTTGGAGCAAGATTACGTACAGCCACGGGAGAGGACACCCAGGTAATTGGAGAAGTAGAATGTGAAGTAGCAATTGGGAACGTCTCGGTACTTCACAATTTTATAGTGGCAGGTATTGTTGATGAAATCATAATTGGAGTGGACTTCTTAATCAACCAAGGCATCAAGATCGATATGCAAAGCAAGACGATGCGATATAAGAACATGGATGTGCCACTTAATTTCGGCTACGAGAGAGGCTACAGCAGTAAACGAGTGCTGGTGGAAGAGAGTCAGCGAATACCACCAAAATCCGAAGCAGTCATCTGGGCAAAGGTTGATGGAGATTGTGGGACAAACAAATTGTGGGTTGTCGAAGCAGCAAACAAATCAGCACTAAACATACTTGTAGGAAAAACCCTGGCTATGACAAAACAAGATGGACGTATTCCGGTAAGAGTACTCAATGAGTTCAAGTCACCACTCAAACTGACTAAAGGAGCTATTTTGGGAAGATGCCAAGAGGCTGAAGTAGTTACTAACTGTGAACAGCTCCAGGAACACGTTTCAGCTAGTAATACTGAGGCAAAACAACTGCTCCTAAAGTACGCGAACATATTTGACCAGGATGATTCTAAACCAGGCCGCACCAACGTTGTGAAGCATCAAATTGACACTGGAGATGCGAGGTCGATCCGTCAAGCTCCACGTAGTGTTCCACTGGCGAAGCGGGAAGTTATGAGTCAAATCATTCAAGAAATGAGCGACAGCGGCGTCATCGAACCATCAGCTAGTCCATGGAGCTCACCGGTAGTACTTGTAAAAAAGAAGGATGGAAAAATGAGGTTTTGCGTGGACTACCGGAAGTTGAATGACGTAACGAAAAAGGATAGCTACCCATTGCCAAGAATTGACGACACTCTGGACTCGGTATCTGGTACGAAATGGTTTTCCACGCTGGACTTGAAAAGCGGCTACTGGCAAGTGGAGGTGAAGGAGGAAGATAAAGAGAAAACAGCCTTCAGTGTCGGTGATGGTCTTTGGCAATACAGTGATGCCTTTTGGACTTTGTAATGCACCAGCTACTTTTGAGAGACTCATGGACCAGGTACTGAAAGGACTACATTGGAAAACATGCTTGGTGTACCTGGACGACATCATCGTATTGGGCAAGAACTTTGATGAACATCTTAAGAACTTAGAGGAAGTTTTCCAGAGAATAGCTGGCGCTGGTCTGAAGTTAAGTCCCAAAAAGTGTGCGCTGTTTAAAAAGGAAGTCAATTATTTGGGTCACAAGGTAACGACAGAGGGCATCTGCACTGCGAACGAAAAAATAGAGGCTGTACAGGATTGGCCAAGACCACAGAACCTACATGAATTGAGAAGTTTTCTTGGGCTGTGCACATATTACCGCCGATTTGTACCAAATTTTTCCAGCGTAGCCCATAGCCTCCATGAGCTTACAAGAAAAAACAAAGCTTTTGAATGGAAGAAGGAGCAAGAAGTGGCTTTCCAAACATTGAAGGAGCGTTTGTGCACTGCCCCAATGTTAGCATATCCGATTCCAGGAGCAACATTTATTCTAGATACAGATGCAAATGGATATGCTATAGGAGGCGTTTTATCACAACTGGTCGATGGACAGGAGAAGGTAGTTGCATATTACAGCCGTTCGATTGGAAAACCAGAGAGGAACTACCGTGTTACGCGGAGAGAGCTGTTGGCATTGGTAGAGTGCATTAAACATTTTCACAAATACCTCTACGGCCAGCGATTCCGTGTCAGGACAGATCACGCAGCGTTGAAATGGCTTCTGCAGTTCCGTAATCCGGAAGGACAATTGGCACGGTGGATCGAGCGACTACAAAGCTATGACTTTTCCATTGAGCATCGGAAAGGTAGTACCCATGGAAATGCTGATGCAATGTCACGAAGACCATGTAGTTTGGAATGCTTGCACTGTTCAAAGGCCGATGCTAGAGAAGACATTATAGATGTCCGGCTAATGACTATAACGTGTACGGATGAATGGGACAAGGAACAATTAAGAAAGTGTCAGCTAGAAGATACAGATCTGTCACATGTTATGCAAGGGCTCGAACGAAACGAAAGACCAAGTAGAGAGGATATGTCAGCAGAGAGTCCCATTGCGAAGTCATATTGGGCACAGTGGAACAGTTTGGAATTGATATCCGGTTGCTTGCATCGAGTATGGGAGAGTGAGGATGGTCAATGCAAGAAGAAACTGATAGTTGTTCCCAGAAAGAGGATTCCTGACGTGCTCAGCGAGTTGCACAATGGTCCAAGTGGAGGCCATCTTGGAATAACGAAGACACTCGAGAAAATTAAGCAGAGATTCTATTGGGTTGGTTGCCGTCAGTCGGTCACCGAGTGGATTGCCAATTGCGAGGTATGCAACAGAGCGAAAGGCCCAAACCCCGAAGTCGTGGCCAGATGAAGCAGTATATTTCAGGTGCACCATTTGAAAGGATCGCCATGGATGTCGGAGGCCCATTTCCTACTAGCAACCGCGGAAACAAATACGTACTGGTGGTTATGGATTATTTCAGTAAATGGCCAGAGGTATACCCAATCTCAAACCAAGAAACAGAAACAGTAGCAGAAGTGGTTAAAAACGAATGGGTTGCAAGGTATGGTGTACCAATGGAGTTACATTCTGACCAAGGCAGGAATTTTGAATCAGCTGTGTTCCAAGAACTGTGCAAGAAGTTGGGCATTCGAAAAACACGGACAACTGCATTGCATCCTCAGTCCGATGGTATGGTGGAACGTTTCAATAGAACATTGGAGGAGCATTTAAGGAAAGTAGTCGACAAGTACCATAAGGACTGGGACACACACATATCATTATTCTTGATGGCCTACCGATCGGCAGTACATGACACAACGGGCAAAACTCCTTCAAAGGTAATTTTTGGCAATGACCTTCGACTGCCAGCTGATTTGAAGTATGGGATAGATGCCGATGCGGAGAGGAATGTCAAGAAATCCACTGATGTCTTAGAAGAAGAGCTGAGAGAGATACACGATCTGGTAAGGCAACGAGCAAAGATTATGAGTGACAAGATGAAAGCGAGGTACGATAAAGCAATTAATTCGGAAGGGTTTCAGGAAGGAGATTTGGTGCTGCTATACAACCCACAACGAAAAAAAGGTTTGTCCCCGAAATTGCAGTGTAACTGGGAAGGCCCATACAAAGTTGTAAAACGGATCAACGATGTAGTGTACCGCATACAAACCACTACCAAACCACGAACCAAAATGAAAGTGGTTCATTTGGAGAGATTAGCAGCGTTTAGATCGAGAAATTTGTCTGATCGGGACGATCAGACTTAGGTGGAGGGCAGTGTCACGGATATTGGCATCGCTGAGCTGTACCATCACTAAGGCGATGCTAAGGCCATGCCAAGCAGTATTTACGTCAATAATCAAATCATGTATACACATATATAAGGCAGCCGAAAGAGATGTCACACACAGATGCATTTACTTATGCGCCTATGTGTGCGCGAGAGACTGTAAACTACAAACATTCACATCAATAATTCAATCATTATGTATCTACATAAACGAATAAATAATTGCGTCTACACATATGTACGTATACGAGCAGCGGAGCGGCAATGCACAAACACATGCATATATCTTATCTCAGTTGTCACAAGAGAGGGCAATAATTTTTGCACGTAGTTGTGGCTGGCGATTTTGTAGCCGAAATAACTAGTAAGTTCTGGAAATCGAAGAGCCTAGAAGTATGCAGCGTAAACTATAAAAGCGGGGCAGGCGAGTAAGAAGGAATTCAGCTTGATTTGAGTTGTCAAGCAGTTACGACTAAGACGATATCTAGCGAGCAATAGCAGTATTATTTTGAAAGTCAGTTTCATTTAAGCTATCAGTTTGGTTATTAAGCTATTCGTTGCACAGTTTGAGTGTTATTGTGAAGTATTTTAATAAAGGCCATTTTTTTCCATTATTCAATATTGGAGTTATTTATTCAACAGTTTAGCGATACGAACCTAGCAAAAGGGCAAATAAGAAGATTTGCAGCAAATTCGTTACAATATTTTTGCAGATTAAAGCCCAAGAAAAATTACACACAAATTAAATTAACAGGAAATATCCCAAGGCACTCTAATCAAATATTCAAGTTTTATGCGCACTTTCTCTTAGCTCCAACTGAGTCATTTCTGATATCTTCACTACTACTACAACTAGCTGGCGTTTACTTGCTCCCTTTAGTCATTTCCGCTTTTGTTTTATACTACGTGAATTTCTGTATAAATAGCTTCATTTAGCTGCTTGAATTTGATTTGTTTGCATTTTCCATTTGAGTGCGTTTTGTAAATTCAACTGAACTTTAACGTCGTAAAAATATTATTACATATCCGGGCATATGAATGTATGCACCTCAATGCATTTGTGTATGTGTTGCGCTCTTCTATGTACGTGCTAATATATGTTAAGGTGTTCTTTGTTGTTGGTTTTTCTCAGAGCATATACATATATATATATACTTTAATCTAACGAGTCACGTGTTGCTGCCGAAAATCTTTTATGACCTTCCCAAAAATTTAGCACAACAAATAAACTTAAAAATTCGGCACTCTTTAGCGCATTGTTTTGCTTCAGCGTATCCTATGTGGTATTTGTTCTTGTGTTTTTATACCCATCTGTACTTGTACAGAGGGTATTATAACTTTGATTGAATAACGGTTGGTTGTAGATGTATAAAAGTATGAAGAGGTAAATATAGACTTCGATATATGAAAATCAACAGTATCGAAACAAATTTCACTAAGCCATATCCGTGCGTCCGTCTGTCCATTACCACGATAACGATGAGCTTTGCAACAATTTAAATAGCTCTCTCCTTGATCCATTAAGTCTCTGCGCCTCGCGAAACCTGACATTGTCACTAACCAAATCATCGGCGACCTTATTTGCAACATGAACACGCAAAATGTCGACCATATTGAACATCCACGTCGACGGCATCACGCTACCGACTGTCTTACACCCTAAAATCTTGGGTGTCACGTTCGATCACACACAGGAATTGGCCGGCCGATTGGGGCATGCTACGCGTCCCCGATATGGTCGCCAAGCCCGAAGGTTACTCAGTAGAAGAAAATACAGGCCTGCCAAAATACTGCCTTCAGAACCGCTACGGGCTGTATTCTTATATCCCAAGAACACCATCTACACAATGAGGCGGGTGGACTCCCCATTAGGAAGAGAAATGAAATGCTAAACAAACAGTTTCTGTTAAATACTCAGAAACCTGGGCAAAAAAGCACAGGCAGGTCCTCAGTGATATCCACAAATAGGTGTCGGACTTCTATGCCAGGACTTGCCCGCCGAATACAGTACTCAAAGAAAAATACCCAGAACTAGCAGAGGAGAAACGCGCACTTCCTAGGGAAACGCGCGTCACTCTAGCTCAATTTCGACCTGCTGACCTGATTTGTGATTGGTCGCACCTCTCGGATGGGGCGAAGCATTGCTACAACAACGATAACTTAGCAAATATTAATATATCTTCACCAAATTCCGTATACGAGCTTATTTTGGCCCAAAAGAAATTGGTTTTGAAAATGAGTGAAATCGGACGACAAACACGCCCAGTTTCTCAATATCAAAAGTTTAGAATAATGGAAAAACTGAGATAATTCACAAACGAATACCACTAAGCTAATAAAAATTTGGTAGGTGGATTGTTTGTATTTATGATGCAAACAATTTTGCAATATTGGCGTCGCATCAACCACATTTAGAAGAAGATAATTTGGAAGTTAAACCGTCAATCAAAAACAGTGTGAGATATTACATTGAAATTTTGCAGAGACACTGTCCTTGCCAAATTATATAGACTGAGTGAAGATAATCAAAATTGATTAAAAACCACGCCTACTTATTAAAGGTCCAACCTTAATAAAGTTTGCAATAACTCTATGGCATTTAACTACATTTGACTGATATTCTACCACAGTAGTGGTTTGGTTGAGCTAAGAACAAAACTTAAAAAATTTTTGAAATAGGCGTCACGCCCCTTATTTTGCTACTCTTTCCAAGGTACTTTTTATGCTATAAGTTCAAGAAAAATTCTCGAAATCCAAACGGAATTAGGCATAAAATTTTTTTTCATAGTTTCAACTGTTAAAGTGTACTTTTACCCGCTCAAATTCATTAGTGTTAGCCTCTGTATTCTCTTTGCTTCTTTTGAGCGAAAATGAGTTTATAATAGAGCCATGTATGTATTGTCACGAGCTCCGATTATTTTTGCGCCTCCTACTAACGTTCGAATCGCTGAACTGTAACTCCAATATTAAGCATTGCAAAATGGTCTTTATTTAGACTACTTTTGAGGGTAGTACAATTATACTTCACAATTTATTTACCCGCGTGTTTCACTAAAAGCGTGTTAAAATCAAACTGATTAGTCATTCCTCAGCTTGCCCTGCTTTTATACTCTCTGTTGCCTCGGCCGTATATTTCTCCTAAGGTCTAGATGTTTCGCCTTCTAGAACTGTTGTACTCCTGCTTGGTAATTTAGCTATTTGCATGTGTATGTGTAAGTGACAACTTTTGCACTTGGGTGATGACTACATATGTGTATGTAAGATATTATTCGTCGCCTTGCATGTGTCCATGTGCATAAGTGTAACTGCTTCCTGTTTTTGTTGTTGTGATTATTTAATAACAGCGTAGTGATGCTAATATTCGACACAGTATTATTGCGCAGCCTTATTACGCTATTGATCATACAAACTAACTGATTCAGACTAATTTATCCACTATCTGCTCTCCGAGGGCGATCTTAAGGCCACAATAGAGGCTGGCGGTTGGCGCAAAAGTGCTCAAATGGCGGACGAGGCGATAAACGTCTACACAGATGGTTCCAAAGTAGTGGAAGGAGTAGGGTGTGCGGTATACTGTGCTGATCCGGAAATAAACAGATCCTAGAGGCTGCCGGTTTACTGTAGCATTTTCCAAGCGGAAATAGTAGCCGTAACCAAAGCAGTAGAAACCCTGGAAGAAAATTACCCAAGCTGCAATGGTGTTAACTTTTATATTGACAGTCAAGCAGCAATTAAGGCAATAATCTCGCGTAGCACAGCATTTAAATGCATGTTAGAGTGTAAGCAGTCCCTGGAGAGAATCCGGACAGGGTAAAGCATACATCTATATTGGGTTCCAGGGCATATGGGATTAGATGGGAATGGAAAGGCGGATGAACTAGCTAAAAAGAGCGCATCCCTTGAAGCTTGCTCCGTAGACGTCCCAATTAGACTGGGCGAGATTAAGCGAAGGCGAAAGGTGCACATAATTGACCAAGCAGGAAAGGCGTGGGTTCAAGCGCGGGGCTGTAAAGTGTCGAAGATTATGTGCAGGTTTGACAATCTTATACTAACAAAGTTGCTTCTATGATTAAAAAGAGAGGACTGAAAACTCATGACAGGTATTCTGATTGGACACTGCCTTCTGGCGTCACATGCCTTTAAATTAGGCTTGGTCAGTGATAACAGATGTATGAAGTGCGGACTGGAGGAGGAAACGATCGAGTACGTTGTGTGCTTGTGCCCTGCGCTTGCCAGGCTAAGACTGCAGCTATTAGGAGTGATAAATCTGTTAGATCTAGAAGCAGCAAGTAGGTTAAGTCCTAGGAAGCTTCTAGTATTTGCCAAGGGGACGGAGTTATTTTATAACATAAGTCCTGGTTTTTAAGAGAGTTTTCAGTTTGTTCGTTAAAACAAACTTCTGGGAACACTACGGACTCATTCAGTCTATGTGGGGTCCTCATGTACCGGCCAGTTCAACCTAACCTAACCATATAAAGCAAACAACAAGAGCTATGCACATGAAATAGCTGAGTATGTAATGTTCGGTTTCACCCTAACGTAAACTTTCTTATATTTTTTTTTTTATTTTTTTCTCTAACGTGCTTTGCTACAACATCCGGCTTTATATCTTTCCAGTTTTCTTTCTTCATCACAGAAATATGATCAGTAACATAAGCTTCTCATATTTGCATAGTAAAAAATTTAATCTTATTTGAAAATTGCAATGTCAATATTTTCACGAATAACTTTATACGATATGCAAAAGGTGTGAGATTTTCAAAACAAATATACTTAACTGCTATAATACTTCATACATATAAACATATGTACGTTTATTTAAATGTCTTGTACGGTGTGTGTAAGAAGCTGAAGTCTGAAACTGAAGTTGTTTATTCTTGTATGCGAAGAGATTCACAAAACGAGCTAATAAATGCATAAACTAGGTTAAGAGTTCTGCTCGTATTCTCATCAGCAATTTTCGATATAAAACAGCTGAAATAGTAAAATTTTGATTTCTTCCTTATTGTTGTATAATGTGATTGAATGTGCTGCAGCAAAAGTTGTTGCAGTTGAGATGAATTTTCGTTACTTGCATCAAAACGAAGCTGAAAGTCCTTTTCCCTTTTATGATTGTGTAATAAAATTTGACATGCCGATTTCGAAATGAATAACAGTAAGTAAAGGCGCATTATTGTAGGTTTGGTTGGACTGAAAACAAAATTGGAGAGTTTCGCAATCGATTAAGTGTAGAGCTTACGAAGTTTAATTTTCGATTTCTCGGGTCTCAAAATTCTCGCTTGTACTCAAGAAGATATTATAAGCTCTAATTTAGATCAATGAAATATGCAGAATCCCTTACAACCCGTTGACAATGCAACATGAGGAAAAAAGTGTCGTTAAGTCCCTCAAGGATCGTGATGTTTACTTGAATACTAGTTCGAATTTGGAAATTTCGGCGTCGAGTTTTAAATAAGTTTCCAGTAAGCTAGATACTTTAAAATTTGTGCAAAGCTTAGAGACCTATTTTAATGCAATATCTAGGATAGAAAGGTTTACGAAATGGCACGGGTGTCGAGATATTTAGAGATATTTGAAAAATCTTCACTGAGCAAGTGAAATTTTGCTATCGATTTTTTAATTAACTCCTCATAGAACTAAAAACTTGAAACCTTAATAATATTTGGATATATATATTGTGACAAATATTAGCAACACTAAGGGATACTATCATCTCTAAGCCGATACTGGGCAGTGTCTCGTATGCACATAACCAAATTAATCATTATGTCTACACATATGTCCATACAAGCAGCGGTGAGCAACGCACAAACACATGCATATATCTGAGATACTCCCAAAAGTATGTATTCATTTGTGCAAGTATCACTCACATATCAACGCGCATGGGCTTTGAGAGAAGCTATAAAATCGTGCATCTGTAGTTATAGCTCAGAAATTTATAGCTGATACCTAATAACTAACTAGTAAATTCTGGAAATAGAAGCACCTAGAAAGATGCCGGCGAGGAAACCGGACAGTATAAAAGCGGCAAAAGTTGAGGCACGACAAGTCAGTTTGATTTAAGCACGCTATCTGTCGAGCAATAGAAGTGTTATTTTGAAAGTAGTCTAATAAAGACCATTTGGCATTATCGAATATTGGAGTTATTTATTCAACAGTTTAGTGATTCGAGCGTTAGCAGAAGGTTGCAAATAAGCGGAATTGCACCAAATTCGTTACAATATTTTTTTTAACTTCCCGCCAAGCTAGAGACTTAAAATTTTAAACGTATTTCAGACGTCAAAAGGAGTGCAGCACCTATCACATAAAGTGCCGATAGGAGGTGCGCAGTAAGATTTATTTGGCTGGATTTGCCTTGACTGGCTTTGACTTGACTTGACTGGAAGTGAGTCGATTAAATTTGACTTGAGTTTACTGGATGTGACTCGACTTGGCTTGATTTGGCTTGACTTGGTTTGACTTGGATTGATTTGAATTAACTTGACTTGATTTGACTTGACTTTACTGAAAATGAGTCGACTTGAATTGATTTGGCTTTACTTGGCTTGACTTGGATTGACTTGATTTGATTTGACTTAATTTGGCTTGACTTGATTTGGCTTGACTTGATTTGACTTTACTTGACTTGGCTTTATTTGACTTGACTTGAGTTGACTGGAAGTGACTCGACTTGGCTTGATTTGGCTTGACTTGGCTTGATTCGATTTGAGTTGATTTGACTTAAGCTGATTTGAATTGACTTGATTTGACTTGACTTGACTTGAGTTGACTACACTTGTATTGATTTGACTTTCCTGCCCTTTGCTGTCTGATTTCGCTCATAACAACTCTGCCACATGTATTATACCTAAAATTACACTAAAATGCATTGATTACTCTTACGCTTGCATTTTGTATGCCCCTATATATCATACAACTTTTAGAGTCTACGCTTATACTTACCTTATGCTTACATATTGAACTCCCCCATGCCGTGAGCAATAATGGCATCAAAATCTAATTTAAAAATTTACTCAAATTACGCCTTTTTTTGTTACTTTACTTAACTTCAAATGACCTTCTTTAAAGCACTGATTACATAACTAAAATCTATTGTGGTAAGTTCTATGGTCAAACACATTACCGCATTTGTACGTGACAACATGTTCAGCGCCAGACGTTTGCCACATTGTTCATCTATCAAATAACTTCATGTGAGCCGACTGCTTATTTGTTTGCATTCTACAGGAAAATGGCATGAAAAAGGTTACGTTTACTATTCGACGACACATTTTGTACGGCCCACACGTAGTCGTGCGCTTTTCAAAACTTAGTTTGTTGTTGCTTGCCACATGAACTTCATGCCCGTTCTATTCATTCAACAACAATACCTAATTCATGAAATACTTCAACGTTACAAATGGTATAAATAAATACATACATATATATTAAATGTGTTTGTATGTATGTACGTAAATTCAACTCATTTGAACACGTAAAATTTACTGAAACATCCACGCTTCAATCGGTTGTATATTGTATGGAATATACATAGTTCATGTGTATGGCTTTGCTTATGTGTTAGTATGTTTGCCTGTGTATGTAGGTGTTTGTCCACCGTTGCGCTATTCACCAGGTCGTATGTGTTGGCGCGCTCATTTCAACCTTAAGCAGGCACTTAGTGGCAAACATAAATCTGTGCAGCAAATCCAAACAATTAAATGTGCCGTAATTTAGGCTAGGATCGCCATACAGGAAATAACAAAAGCAAGCATAACAACAATACAAATGAATATAAGCAAGTGGAATTTATATGTATTAAAACGCACGTGCCGCAAAACAGAGAAAAAATTTACGAAAATTAAGAAGAAAGCAGAAGGAGTATGCGTTTACGTGCCATCTATTGTGCCACATTTCAGCTGCCCTCCCTTGAGATGACACTTTATTTGCACAGCTATTTCGCCAAATATTTTATACGTCTTATTTGCAATCTAGCATAGATGTATGGTGAGTAGCTATCAACATTGTTGGTCTATTCGTTTTATCATTTTCACTTGATTTTCTTTGTCATATTTTTCATTGTACTCCGCAGTTTTCCTTGGCAACTAAGGCGATTGAGGTATGCGTACATTGCTGAATCTCTTAATACGCAATTAGGGTATCATATATGCGTATAAAATTATTTAATATTATTACCTTCCATTTAGAATAAATTAAATGCTACTTGTTCAGTTTATTGAGTTATCTTTGCCATGACAACGTTGTTTATTATTATACGATTCATGAAAATGAAATCGTATTTTAAGCATGTCAACAATCTTAAAATTGTAAGTCCTTAAACGAGAAGAGATAGACCCACCAATAAGTATACTGAAAAGATCAGGATTGCGAGATGAGTTCATTCAGCCATGCTCGTCAGTCTGTCTCTCCGTCGGCCCGTTCGTCCGTCTGTCTGTTTGAACGAAAACTAGTCTCTCTTGATGAAATTTGGTGAGCTAGCATATTTGGGTGTCCAATTAATCATTTGTCAGAACCGATCGGATCGGACCACTATAGCATATATCCCCATACAACCGATTTTTAGAAAAAGAAGGTTTTATCATTTATTCGTCATTTAACTGCTTGAAGATTCAAATTTGACAAGATGTTTACATATAAAGCATACATTGTTTTCTAAAAAAATTATTAAGTTTAGTCATGTCTAATATATATCCCTTACAACCGATTGTTCAGATAAGAGGTTTAGCGCAATTTCTTCTTCATTTTTAAATATAGAAAATTGAAATTTCAGAAGATGCTGACATATCGGGCATATATATTGTGACGAATATTAGCAACACTAAGGGATACTATCATCTCTAAGCCCATGCTAAGCAGTGACTTGTATGCACATCAATAGATCAATCATTATGTCTACACATATGCACGTACACGCACCGGAGAAGAGACGCACAAACACTTGCAGATATCTTATCTGAGATGCTCGCAAAAGTATGCAATTATAATTGTGGAAGTGTCGCTCACAAACACGCGCGCATATGAGAAGCTATACACGTGGAACTGCAGTTAACTAAGTAAATTCTGGAAGAGCCTAGAAGTATACAAACGAGAAATCAAGGACTATAAAAGGCCGCAACAGAAGAGGCGCGACAATCAGTTTGATTTAAGAAGGCACCTGGCGAGCAATAGTAGTGTTATAGTGAAGAACTTTAATAAAGGCCATTTGGCATTATTGAATAGTGGAGTTTTTTATTCATCAGTTTAGTGATTCGAACGTTAGAAGAAGATTGCAAATAAAGGAATTGCAGTAAAATCGTTATAATATTGTAACGAATTTACTTGCAAATCCTCTTATTTGCTTTTTCTCTGCTAAGTTCGAATCACTAAACTGTTGAATAAATAACTCCAATTTGTAGTAATGCAAAATGGCCTTTATTAAAGTACTTCACAATAACACTCCAACTGTACAACGAATAGCTTAATAACCAAACTGATAGCTTAAAGGAAACTGACTTTCAAAATAATAGTGCTATTGCTCGCTAGATATCGTCTTACTCGTAACTGCTTGACAATTCAAATCCAACTGAATTACTTCTTACTCGCCTGCATCGCTTTTATAGTTTACGCTGCATACTTCTAGGCTCTTCGATTTCCAGAAGTTACTAGTTGTTTCGGCTACAAAATCGCCAGCCACAACTACGTGCACAAATTATTGCTCTCTCTTGTGACAACTCAGATAAGGTATATGCATGTGTTTGTAGTTTACAGTCTCCCACACACACATAAGCGTATAAGTAAATTCATCGGTGTGTGACATCTCATCTCTCGCTGCCTTGTATGTAAATGTTGCTCGTCGGAATGTGTACATATGTGTAGACGCAATTATTGATTCGTTTATGTAGATACATAATGATTGAATTATTGATGTGCATTCACGTCACTGCTTAGATCGGCTTAGAGCTGGCAGCACTCCTTAGTTTTGCTAATATTCGTAACACTGCCCTCCACCTAAGTCTGATCGTCCCGATCAGACAAATCTCTCGATCTAAACGCTGCTAATCTCTCCAAATGAACCACTTTCATTTTGGTTCGTGGTTTGGTAGTGGTTTGTATGCGGTACACTACATTGTTGATCCGTTTTACAACTTTGTATGGGCCTTCCCAGTTACACTGCAATTTCGGGGACAAACCTTTTTTTCGTTGTGGGTTGTATAGCAGCACCAAATCTCCTTCCTGAAACCCTTCCGAATTAATTGCTTTATCGTACCTCGCTTTCATCTTGTCACTCATAATCTTTGCTCGTTGCCTTACCAGATCGTGTATCTCTCTCAGCTCTTCTTCTAAGACATCAGTGGATTTCTTGACATTCCTCTCCGCATCGGCATCTATCCCATACTTCAAATCAGCTGGCAGTCGAAGGTCATTGCCAAAAATTACCTTTGCGGGAGTTTGGCCCGTTGTGTCAAGTACTGCCGATCGGTAGGCCATCAAGAATAATGATATGTGTGTATCCCAGTCCTTATGGTACTTGTCGACTACTTTCCTTAAATGCTCCTCCAATGTTCTATTGAAACGTTCCACCATACCATCGGACTGAGGATGCAATGCAGTTGTCCGTGTTTTTCGAATGCCCAACTTCTTGCACAGTTCTTGGAACACAGCTGATTCAAAATTCCTGCCTTGGTCAGAATGTAACTCCATTGGTACACCATACCTTGCAACCCATTCGTTTTTAACCACTTCTGCTACTGTTTCTGCTTCTTGGTTTGGGATTGGGTATACCTCTGGCCATTTACTGAAATAATCCATAACCACCAGTACGTATTTGTTTCCGCGGTTGCTAGTAGGAAATGGACCTGCGACATCCATGGCGATCCTTTCAAATGGTGCACCTGAAATATACTGCTTCATCTGGCCACGACTTCGGGTTTTGGGCCCTTTCGCTCTGTTGCATACCTCGCAATTGGCAATCCACTCGGTGACCGACTGACGGCAACCAACCCAATAGAATCTCTGCTTAATTTTCTCGAGTGTCTTCGTGATTCCAAGATGGCCTCCACTTGGACCATTGTGCAACTCGCTGAGCACGTCAGGAATCCTCTTCCTGGGAACAACTATAAGTTTCTTCTTACACTGACCATCCTCACTCTCCCATACTCGATGCAAGCAACCGGATATCAATTCCAAACTGTTCCACTGTGCCCAATATGACTTCGCAATGGGACTCTCTGCTGACATATCCTCTCTGCTTGGTCTTTCGTTTCGTTCGAGCCCTTGCATAACATGTGACAGATCTGTATCTTCTAGCTGACACTTTCTTAGTTGTTCCTTGTCCCATTCATCCGTACACGTTATAGTCATTAGCCGGACATCTATAATGTCTTCTTTAGCCTCGGCCTTTGAACAGTGCTTGCATTCCAAACTACATGGCCTTCGTGACATTGCATCGGCATTTCCATGGGTACTACCTTTTCGATGCTCAATGGAAAAGTCATAGCTTTGAAGTCGCTCGATCCACCGTGCCAATTGTCCTTCCGGATTACGGAACTGCAGTAGCCATTTTAAAGCTGCGTGATCTGTCCTGACACGGAATCGCTGGCCGTAGAGGTATTTGTGAAAATGTTTAACGCACTCTACCAATGCCAACAGCTCTCTCCGCGTAACGCAGTAGTTCCTCTCTGGTTTTCCAATCGAACGGCTGTAATATGCAACTACCTTCTCCTGTCCATCGACCAGTTGTGATAAAACGCCTCCACTCGCATCTGTATCTAGAATAAATGTTGCTCCTGGAATCGGATATGCTAACATTGGGGCAGTGCACAAACGCTCCTTCAATGTTTGGAAAGCCACTTCTTGCTCCTTCTTCCATTCAAAAGCTTTATTTTTTCTTGTAAGCTCATGGAGGCTATGGGCTACGCTGGAAAAATTTGGTACAAATCGGCGGTAATATGTGCACAGCCCAAGAAAACTTCTCAATTCATGTAGGTTCTGTGGTCTTGGCCAATCCTGTACAGCCTCTATTTTTTCGTTCGCAGTGCAGATGCCCTCTGTCGTTACCTTGTGACCCAAATAATTGACTTCCTTTTTAAACAGCGCACACTTTTTGGGACTTAACTTCAGACCAGCGCCAGCTATTCTCTGGAAAACTTCCTCCAAATTCTTAAGATGTTCATCAAAGTTCTTGCCCAATACGATGATGTCGTCCAGGTACACCAAGCATGTTTTCCAATGTAGTCCTTTCAGTACCTGGTCCATGAGTCTCTCAAAAGTAGCTGGTGCATTACAAAGTCCAAAAGGCATCACTGTAAATAGCCAAAGACCATCACCGACACTGAAGGCTGTTTTCTCTTTATCTTCCTCCTTCACCTCCACTTGCCAGTAGCCGCTTTTCAAGTCCAGCGTGGAAAACCATTTCGTACCAGATAGCGAGTCCAGAGTGTCGTCAATTCTTGGCAATGGGTAGCTATCCTTTTTCGTTACGTCATTCAACTTCCGGTAGTCCACGCAAAACCTCATTTTTCCATCCTTCTTTTTTACAAGTACTACCGGTGAGCTCCATGGACTAGCTGATGGTTCGATGACGCCGCTGTCGCTCATTTCTTGAATGATTTGACTCACAACTTCCCGCTTCGCCAGTGGAACACTACGTGGAGCTTGACGGATCGGCCTCGCATCGCCAGTGTCAATTTGATGTTTCACAACGTTGGTGCGGCCTGGTTTAGAATCATCCTGGTCAAATATGTTCGCGTACTTTAGGAGCAGTTGTTTTGCCTTACTCTGATATGCTTTCTCTAGCCCCTGCATCCATGCCGTGATGTCATTTGAAAGATCAGTATTACTAGCTGAAACGTGTTCCTGGAGTTGTTCACAGTTAATAACTACTTCAGCCTCTTGGCATCTTCCCAAAATAGCTCCTTTAGTCAGTTTGAGTGGTGACTTGAACTCATTGAGTACTCTTACCGGAATACGACCATCTTGTTGTGTCATAGCCAGGGTTTTTCCTACAAGTATGTTTAGAGCTGATTTGTTTGCTGCTTCGACAACCCACAATTTGTTTGTCCCACAATCTCCATCAACCTTTGCCCAGATGACTGCTTCGGATTTTGGTGGTATTTGCTGACTCTCTTCCACCAGCACTCGTTTACTGCTGTAGCCTCTCTCGTAGCCGAAATTAAGTGGTACATCCATGTTTTTATATCGCATCGTCTTGCTTTGCATGTCGATCTTGATGCCCTGGTCGATTAAGAAGTCGACTCCAATTATGATTTCATCAACAATTTCTGCCACTATAAAATTGTGTACTACCGTGACGTTCCCAATTGCGACTTCACATTCTACTTCTCCAATTACCTGGGTGTCCTCTCCCGTGGCTGTACGTAATCTTGCTCCAAGCAATGGTCTTATCTTTTTGTTGACTAAATCCGCTCGAATGATGGAATGAGATGCACCCGTATCTACAGTCAGTAACCGTTCCTTTTCGTCCACATGTCCTCCAACAGTAAGGTTGCTCGATCTTCTTCCAATCTGCGAGATAGAGATTATGGGGCATTCAATTGCGGGAGCCAGCTGTCGCCCCTTGCGGCTGACTCGATTTAGTTTAACGAATGAGTGGTCTTGGATATTTGCTCATCACCTTCTGCTCTGCGTTTACGACCACCCACATTGTTGGAGCTATTGGGACCGCTGCTGCAATGTCGTGCCATATGACCTGGGTTGCCACACTTGAAACATTTAATAACTCCGGCATTTTTCTGTTGTGATCCCTTCAGTGCTTCCAAAATAGTGTCTACCCAATCTGGTCTTTCCACTTCTACACGATGAGCTTTGTATGCTGGTTTACTCAATAGTGAGGCCGTTTCCTGAGTCAATGCATGTGATACCGTTTCAGCAAATGTCAGCTTTGGGTTTGCGTATGTAGCTCGCTTCGTTTCCACGTCCCGTATGCCATTTATGAAACTCTGGATTTTTACCCTTTCAGTGTATTCCACGGGTGCGTCCGCATTTGCAAGATGAGCCAATCTTTCAATATCTGAAGCAAACTCCTGCAATGTCTCATTTGCTTTTTGGTAGCGGTTTTGCAACTCAATTTGGAATATCTGTTTCCTATGCTCGCTTCCGTAACGTCTCTCTAAAGCGCTCATCAATGTTTCGTAATGGTTCCGCTCGTACTCTGGGATGGTCTGTAAGATTTCCGCGGCAGGCCCTTTCAGTGCCACGAACAGAGCTGCAACTTTATCTTCAGCATTCCATTGGTTCACTGCTGCGGTCTTCTCAAACTGTAGCTTAAAGACCTGAAAAGGAACAGAACCGTCAAAGGATGGTGTCTTTACCTTTGGATTACTCGCTGAAACAGCTGGGCGATTTAGTTGTAACTGCTCCATACGACCTTTTAAATCATCTACTTCTGCCTGAAATTGAGCGATTTTTGCATCCTGCGCTTCCAGCTTTGATGTTACCCTTGCTTCCTGTGCTTCTAACTGTGAAGACATTTGTGCCACCTGCAATGATAAGCGCTCCTCTTGTTCTTCAATCTTTGATGTTATACGGGTTTCCTGCGATTCCAGTTGTGAAGAAATTTGTGTCGACATTTCTGAAATACGTGTTTCTTGTGCTTCAATCTTCGATGTTATACGGTTCTCCTGCGATTCCAGTTGAGATGACATATACGTTTTCTGTTCTTCCAATTGTGATGCCATATATGTCTTCTGCTCTTCCAGTTGTGATGACATTTGTGACGACATTGATGCTACTGTCGATGTTTGAGCAGATATTGCAGCCAAAATCATGTTCAAGTCTGTGCTGGTAACCGTCTGCGATGTTTCGTTTTTCTCTTCAATTTTTGTTGTCTCCTCGCCATCAAGGTGAAAGGCATACTCTTCCACATTAATTCCTTCTGCTTCCATTGCCTCTCGTAGCCGTGCCTGAAGTTCGAGTTTAACGCCGCTTGTATTCAATCCACGGCTCTCCAACTCCTTCTTCAATTGCTGGATCTTTAATTCACTGAGCTTTGCCATATCCTTGTTGTCTTCTGGAATTTATTCAACAATTCCTCTTCTGACACCAATTGTAACGAATTTACTTGCAAATCCTCTTATTTGCTTTTTCTCTGCTAAGTTCGAATCACTAAACTGTTGAATAAATAACTCCAATTTGTAGTAATGCAAAATGGCCTTTATTAAAGTACTTCACAATAACACTCCAACTGTACAACGAATAGCTTAATAACCAAACTGATAGCTTAAAGGAAACTGACTTTCAAAATAATAGTGCTATTGCTCGCTAGATATCGTCTTACTCGTAACTGCTTGACAATTCAAATCCAACTGAATTACTTCTTACTCGCCTGCATCGCTTTTATAGTTTACGCTGCATACTTCTAGGCTCTTCGATTTCCAGAAGTTACTAGTTGTTTCGGCTACAAAATCGCCAGCCACAACTACGTGCACAAATTATTGCTCTCTCTTGTGACAACTCAGATAAGGTATATGCATGTGTTTGTAGTTTACAGTCTCCCACACACACATAAGCGTATAAGTAAATTCATCGGTGTGTGACATCTCATCTCTCGCTGCCTTGTATGTAAATGTTGCTCGTCGGAATGTGTACATATGTGTAGACGCAATTATTGATTCGTTTATGTAGATACATAATGATTGAATTATTGATGTGCATTCACGTCACTGCTTAGATCGGCTTAGAGCTGGCAGCACTCCTTAGTTTTGCTAATATTCGTAACAATATAATATGTATCTCATACAACGGATTGTTGAGATAAAACGTTTAACGTAATTTCTTCTGAATTTTAGCTGCTGAAAGATTGAAATAGGGCATACATTGTTCTATTAAACTAGTAAAGAAGGCTAAGTTCGGGTGTAACCGAACATTACATACTCAGCTGAGAGATTTGGAGACAAAATAAGGGAAAGTCACCATGTAGGAAAATGAACCTAGGGTAACCCTGGAATGTGTTGTATGACATGGGTATCAAATGAAAGGTATTAAAGAGTATTTTAAAAGCGAGTTCTATAGGTGGACGTCTTTTCGAGATATCGCCATAATGGTGGACCAGGGGTGACTCTAGAATGTGTTTGTACGATATGGGTATCAAATGAAAGTGTTAATGAGTGTTTTAAAAGGGAGTGGGCCTCAGTTCTATAGGTGGACTCCTTTTTACCTCTATACAGCAGCGAACAGAAAAGTAGCAGTTGCAATATTTTTTTCCTATTTCGTCACTTATTTTTTTTCGGTATGCTAGGAAAATCCTTCCACAAATTTTATAACTGAACGTTTTTTGATAACCGAGACAATTTTACGAAAACTTTTATTTGGGGTTCCCAGAACGTTTTTGGAAAAAGTGAAATTTTTTTTATATGAAAAAAATTTTTTTTCGAAAAAATCAATGCTAATTTTGAGAGACCTAGGATTGTTACTTTGTTAGATGAAAATTGATTGGGCTACAAAACTGCATACACAAAAAAATTCAGAGAAGAATTTCGAAAATTTCATGAAATTTTGCAAATTTTCGACAACGTTTTTGAGATTGGTTTACATAGTGTCACACAAGGCAAATCCGTACAGGATGATGGCAAAGTGAATTAAATGCTATTCGCCGTGCAAAGGAATCTCAATTGAAAAGAAAACTAGCATTGATTTCAACTAACTGATATGTTGCTGAACCAAGCCGTTGCTTGGAAATTATCAAGAAGAAGCAATCATATGATGGGAAAACACCAACTGGTACTGATTTTGCCTTGGCTTCAATCAACGCTAATTAAATAAGGAAGAAGGGAAAATGGAAACACTTTGTTGTTGCACGAATTCTTACTTCAAAAAGTTGTTATTATTTATGGGTCTCACGAAAATCGCTCGTTAAAGTCGCAAAAGGTATTATTACAGGTATACAGACTTCTTTGACCACTTCTGGTTGTGAACCAGAGTTATCAGGGCGAATAATTTTAGAAAGAATTGTAAAGGAGCAACACTCTTGCAACACTACTGCAACTGCGAACTGACTAGAAATGAATTTAGATCCTTATTCCTTATAGATTTATGTGTTTTCGAATATTCGAGGGATAGCTGTTCGAAAAGTTTATGAATCTTTGCATCCGAGAAACGGCGCGTATGAAGATCTTTCGCCACCTGTCAACAGTTTTCATAGCGCAACTCAATCCGAAAGTAAATTTATTCAATTTGGGTTTAAGGGATAATCGATAATAAGACAGTTCGATGATCTCCAGCATGCTGGAAGCGACTAAAAATAAAAGACAAAATACAAAAAGGTTTCAGGAGCCAAGCAAATATATCAAGGTTCTAGTATCGCAGCGCTCAATATTCCAGGCATGTTTTTGTAGCTAAAAGAACTCGAAATTGTTAACTTAGTAAGTGAAAGAAAATTAACGTTAATACATTTAGGTAATTCACAAGGTCTTCTATTCGCCGTATTTGCTAAAAAAAAATGTATATATATAAAAATGTCCGAAGAGATTTTAGGCCGATCTTCTATGCTTCAATTAAATTTTGTATTAACAAGTAAGGAAGGTTAAGTTCGGGTGTAACCGAACACTACATACTCAGTTGAGAGCTATGGTGACAACATAAGGGAAAATAACCATGTAGGAAAATGAACCGAGGGAAACCCTGGAATGTGTTTGTATGACATGTGTATCAAATGAAAGGCATTAAAGAGTATTTTATGAGGGAGTGGGCCATAGTTCTATAGGTGGACGCCATTTAGGGATATCGCCATAAAGGTGGATCAGGGTTGACTCTAGAATTTGTTTGTACGATATTAGTATCAAATTAAAGGTATTAATGAGAGTTTTAAAAGGGAGTGGTGTTAGTTGTATATGTGGAGGCGATTTCCAGATATCTACCAAAATGTGGACCAGGGTGACCCAGAACATCATCTGTTGGATACCGCTAATTTATTTATATATATAATACCTGCCAAGATTTCAAGGGTTTTTTATTTCGCCCTGCAGAACTTTTTCATTTTCTTCTACTTAATATAGTAGGTGTCACAACCATTTTACAGAGTTTTTTCTAAATTTATATTTTGCGTCAATAAACCAATCCAATTGCCATGTTTCATCCCTTTTTTCGTATTTGGTATGAAATTATGGCATTTTTTTCATTTTTCGTAATTTTCGATATCGAAAAAGTGGGCGTGGTCATAGTCGGATTTCGTTCATTTTTTATACCAAGATAAAGTGAGTTCAGATGAGTACGTGAACTAAGTTCAGTAAAGATATATCGATGGTTGGTCAAGTTATCGTGTTAACGGCCATGCGGAAGGACAGACGGACGACTGTGCATAAAAACTGGGCATGCCTTCAACTGAATTCGCCCATTTTCACAGAAAACAGTTAGCGTCATAGAATCTATGCCCCGACCAAATTTCAAAAGGATTGGTAAATTTGTATTC
Organism: Eurosta solidaginis; assembly: GCF_040869045.1. Taxonomy (NCBI): domain Eukaryota; kingdom Metazoa; phylum Arthropoda; class Insecta; order Diptera; family Tephritidae; genus Eurosta; species Eurosta solidaginis. Next base: position 198,990,924 of record NC_090323.1, on the reverse strand, counting down.
GACTTATGGCATTAAAAGTATCCTAGACAAATTAAATGAAAAAGGGCGGAGCCACGCCTATTTTGAAATTTTCTTTTATTTTTGTATTTTGTTGCACCATATCATTACTGGAGTTGAATGCTGACATAATTTACTTATATACTGTAAAGATATTAAATTTTTTGTTAAAATTTTACTTAAAAAAATTTTTTTTTAAAGTGGGCGTGGTCCTTCTCCGATTTTGTTAATTTTTAACAAGCGCACATATAGTAATAGGAGTAACGTTCCTGCCAAATTTCATCATGATATCTTCAACGACTGCCAAATTACAGCTTGCAAAACTTTTAAATTACCTTCTTTTAAAAGTGGGCGGTGCCAAGCCCATTGTCCAAAATTTTACTAATTTTCCATTCTGCGTCATAATTTCAACTCACCTACCAAATTTGATCGCTTTATCTGTCTTTGGTAATGAATTATTGCACTTTTTCGGTTTTTCGAAATTTTCGATATCGAAAAATTGGGCGTGGTTATAGTCCGATATCGTTCATTTTAAATAGCGATCTGAGATGAGTGCTCAGGATCCTACATACCAAATTTCATCAAGATACCTCAAAATTTACTCAAGTTATCGTGTTAACGGGCGGACGGACGGACGGACATGGCTCAATCAAATTTTTTTTCGATCCTGATTATTTTGATATATGGAAGTCTGTATCTATCTCGATTCCTTTATACCTGTACAACCAACTGTTATCCAATCAAACTTAATATACTCTGTGAGCTCTGCTCAACTGAGTATAAAAACAATTCAAAGCTTAAAATTTAATATGAATACGACATTCTCGTGAACTGTCCAATTATAACGTGCTTATATGTAGTACCAGTACTATACGTCGTATACGTAATCAATGATCCGTGGGTAGTGATAGAACTTTAAAAAAAGTATCGATACCGTTACTCATATAAAATACTCGGATCAAAGTATCGATGCTAATACTCATACTCAGTAAAAGGTGTCGAATTTACTTGAATCCTAGTGAGTTCTTCGGAATTTTTCCAAAAGTGAATAATTTTTTTTTTCAAAAAGATCGTATGTTTTGAATTTAGAAGAAAAGAAGTAAGGCAGTTTAAGCTTGGATGTAACCGAATATTATATACCCATAAGCGTGTTCGTACCAATATTTTAACGATACATGTAAAGAGAAACGTGACGAACATTAAATGATTTAAAAGATCTTTAATCGACTTTTGGAATTTAAAAAAAAATTTCAGTTAGAAAAAAGTTTTTAAAAGCTCGGTCTAAATCTCCTCCGAGGTTAATCGCGTCAAATTTTTATTTATGTCATTAACCGTTTTGTGGCGACATTAACCATAGGATCAGAACGATTTTTCTCTTAGATTTTCCACTTTATCCGTATGCTTTAAGTTCTTTTTTTCCATTTTTGAAAGTGAGCGGGGATATAATCTGATTTCGACCATTTTCAATACCAATATATGGTCGACGTTGCTGTAAAAGCTGCTGTAATTTCACAGTAGAACGAAAAAGCTCTACTGCATGACAAGTTAAAATGTATTGAAATTTTACGGAGTTAGCAGCTTTTCATAACTTTTTTGGAGTTAGTGATTCTGAACAATAAACACGAACTTTTCTTTTACCACCATATACAGAAATCGTCTCCCATTCCACCGTTATCAAAAAATCGTTTTAAGTTGAATGCGGAGCTTTTACTGCATCGTCGATGATCTCAGTTTATGCTCATGCTATGGTGTTAATGGACTGAACTTTGTTGATTTTAAACACGTAGACCATCGGCACTTGGTAAACTTACGGGGAAAAGTATCGATAATTTACTCAGTACTTGGAAAAAATCATCGAGTACGAAATATTGGGGTATTTTTTTGAAAAGTATCGATACTACTCACTCAGTAGTCGTATAGTTCTATCACTATCCGTGGGCCTATCGTTAGCACGGCCGAATTTAATTTCACAGTAAAACATTACACATTTTTTCTTGCAACAGAGTAACGACTTCCATCAAACGAACTTCATATAAATGGTTTGATCGCTGAAAAAATTATCGTCCCACTTGTTTCAGTTAGTTTTTATTTCTATTATGTAAATATCGAGCAGTCACAACAGCACTTTGAACAAAATATATAAATAAATGCAAGGCTAGATTTCTCTTCTAATTTGCGTCGTACCCCTTTAAATTTTTTCTACAAATTGGCGGGGTGGGACGTACGTGTTCCATGCCGGCATCTGCAACGTAGATAGTAGTTTTTACTGAGAAGCTTTTCATGGCAGAAACACGCTCTGAGTGTTTGCAAATCAGTGCCGAGGGGCGACCGCGCTTAGAAAAACTGTTTTCTAATTGAAAAAACATGTTAATAAAATTTTGATGTGAAGATCCTCGGTGTGGTAGGCGGAAAATGCTGTCACCCCTCTACCGGGGCATTTTGATTAAGTTGCAATAAATCTGAAGAAGTTACAACCTTCGTGTCCTAGGAAATATTGCACACTGTGCAAAGCTTAACTTTTCATAATAACACTTCCACCCTCCACCATTATCCCTCGCATCGTATTTTTTACTTTACTTACGCTAAGCGGTTTAAACGGTTATGACTGTACAACAATTCGCTTCTTTACTAGGCTATATGGCGCCAATTGGTCACACCTAAGCCTCTTCCGTTCCTGCGTAGTGGCACCTGCATACTCGGAAGCTGCACTCATTGATTACTTTTATTTCATTATCTGATTAAATTAGTAATCAGTACGATATATTTGTTTACCCACCACATTTAAGGGATGCTACCAACCTTTTCTATAAAGACGGCCCAACAATGTCTGATGGTGACTAAATTGTAGCAAACAAACTATTTTTGCTTCGACATCGTTTTTACTAAACGACGAAGGCTGTGGCCAACTTTTTTCAAAGTAGGCTAAAGTAGTTTGATACTTTTCGAGAAACAAGATAAACCCTGGAACACTCATATAGTTGTCGATTGTGTTCAGCATTTATTTGTTCAGCATCTTTAAACCATTTTGTATATAATAATAAAGAGATGTAACCAACCTTTTCGTCTGCTCTTTAAAGGGGTCAGTTTAGAATGCTTAAGATTTTTGTTTGAGACAAGCATCGTGACCGATTTTTCCTGGGTAAAATAAACCACGAAAGAATTTATTGTCAACTTAGTTGTCTCAGACGTCTATGATTGAACTCTCCCCACATATGTGGCAGGTACAGTCACCGCAAAACTTCCCATGAAAGGGTCATGCTCATAAACTGGATATCAAACATGCATAAAAGTATACAGTCATACCTTACTTATTTACAAGTTACCGCTGGGCTTCCAGCTTCACACGGCATCAGTTTTTATAGACCATGGTGGGTCGCACAAGAGATATACAACGTTGCAGCTTGCGACCTTTGGCAAGTAGTGCAGAAAAAACCAAAGCTGAAAATTATTTATTTATTTATTTATATATATTTAGTCTGTGGTATTACAGACCTTACAGACTAGACAACAATGTCTTATACATTACAATAAAACTTGACCTACAATTACAAAAAACTTGAAACAAGCGAGGACCTAGAAATTTAAAAATTGTAAAATATGTCCACATGAATATTATTATAACAAAGTGAGTGTTATTGGCTCATGTTGTTGTTGTTATTGGCTCATACTGAGCACAATTGCCCCTACAATATTCAGTATAAAAGAAATCACAGTGACGTGAAGATTTACATGGAACAATAAGCTTTATGAGTTCTAGCAAAGAAGGGCGATCAATATTTCCATTGAGTAGGCCATGCAAGAATATGAGTGCAGAAATCGTCCTTCTAACCTCAAGAGTTTGCAATTTAATCAACCTACATCGATAAATATATGACGCAATAGGTAAGACAAACCTTAATTGGAACAAGGCAGCTTATAGTAAGCTGGTCTTTAGGCCCTTATGCTGATGGCTACGTAAATTAATAATTTCTACATCCCAATTCATATCGGATGAAAAAATAAGAGTGTGACTGTAGCTCGTATTAAAACCTAAATTTTAATATTGAACCACTATGTGCCGAAGGCAAAAATAGAATAAATGTAGCTCACTTTTTAAAAATTAAATTCGGTTCCATATACATACATACCTCGAATTCTGAACACCAAGCAAAACCGACTAGATTTTTGACTCCATTAGGCACTCGATAAAATAATAATGAAGTAAATAAAAATTTGATTTTGATAATGGCTTATGTAGAGAAAACTGGACTAATTGTTTCATTAACTCTCTGTGTGAAGTTGATATGAAATTTTAATTGACTTAATTTTAATCTTTATCCTTACGCTTACTTACTTACTTAATTGACGCTTAACCGTTTAAACGGTTATGGCCGTCCAACAAGGCGCACCAGTCGCTCCTTTTCTCTGCCAACCGGCGCCAATTGGTCACACGAAGGGAGTTTAAATCATTTTCCACCTGGTCCTTCCAACGGAGTGGGGGCCACCCTCTATCACTGCTTCCATAGGCGCTACATTGCAGACATTTTTACTCAAGAATCGTATGTAAGATTTTCCATTTCTTACTAAAAACAGCAAACAAGCATGAAAGCGCCTGGACAAGTAAATGTGCCCCCTCAATTCAATTACTTTCAAACTAACCTCTTAGTAAATTTTAGTTATCGTTTTAAACAAATCGTTGCTCTTGTTTCACAAAAACAAGACCACAAACATAAAACATATTCACACCCACATACGCCTACTGTCTTCATGATTTCTACACTGAAGCCAAAACTAAATAATTCAAACAATTAATTCGGATTTCTTACACATCACTTAAGTGTTTTTCGAATTGCATATTCATGGCAAAGTACTCTTGTGAATTGGAGTATAAAATATAAATGGGAGACTGGTTGCTCTAAGCGTCGCTTGAATGTCGCTTTGCAACATAATTTATTTCGCATTAGAATTTGAATGTGAGTTGATATTTGTGTGGGTTAAAGAAAACAAGGAAGTTCATAACTATGTATGAGCGCATTACATAATATATTAACTGGAAGCTAAATAAATGTTGATAAAATTGTTGTTGTATAGTGTGAAATTAAGACAAAACAAGTAAGGACAGGACTGTCTTCGGCTGTGATGAAGACTTCATTCCTTTCATGAATGGGGCTGAACAATAATTTTATGCCGTTCGTAATCTCCAAATAATCGGATATATAGTGAACAGATGTACATACCTAAACGATTTTTAAGATAAATATAAAATAAAAAATGGCAAAAACCCCCCTTATCTGAACGATCGGTTGTATGTGATATGTATTATATATAGCTCCGATCGAAATGATTTCCTCATGAAATCTTCTATGATATATTAGAATAAATATCACCAAGTTTAACGTTTTTACGTTGGCAATTAAAGAATTCTATCTGAACGATCGGTTGTATGGGATATATACCATATATAGCTCCGACAAATGTCTAATATAATACAAAAATATATCCTTGTGCCAAATTTCATTGAGATATCTTAAAATTTGAGGGACTAGTTTGCGTTCAAACAGACAGACGGACGGACAGGCGGACATGGCTATATCAACCCAGTTCGTCGCCCTGATCAATTCGGTATACTTAATGGTGAGTCTTTCTTCTATATTTCTCAACGTTACAAACATCGGACTAAAGTTAATATATCATTTCATGTTCATGAAAGGTATAAATAGCAACTGCTAATTAATTACTAAAGAGCGATAGCGGTGAGTGCTTGAACTATAAGTAGTTAAGGGATATAAAGTGGTCCTCTTAGCTGGTAAATCTATTTGCAAAGACTTGTTATTAAAAAAGGTTATAAGGTGAGGATGTAGCTGGAATACCCGAACCCTTTTAGGAAAAAATATCGCTGCCAGGCTGTTTCGGTGATTGATGTTCTTTTCGCGGCGAAGGCTGACATAACCGCAATACAGGAAGCACGATGGACGGACTTTGCGAAATCTCTCACAGCGAACATTTGCGCAACACGAAGCCAGGGTGTTAATATTATTGTGGGAATGAAACTTCGCCACCAAGTATTGCCACTAGGGGTTATGAAAGAGCGTCCAGCCGAGATCTACATTAAGCCGAAACTCTTCAATTTATCGTTATATGCGCTTAAGCATGCTCCTACAAGCCTTGAGCTAGTGTATGGTGTAGCTAGCGCCTTTATTGCTATTTGGCTGTCAGAAATGCTGGAAACCTCTTCATTTCTTTGTTGGTACCTTAAGTGATGAACAGACTTTCCGAATCGTGAGGACTTCTGCTTGAAACTCACTACAGTATGACGACAGTTTGAATGACGACAATAGCTCTGCAGAATGCGAATGGATCCCTATAAGACATCTGAGTACAGTTTCGTTATTAATTGGAACCTCGCCCTTCTGCTAATGATATCTACTTGGAAGGATAGCACTAACGCTGCCCTCGAACCACAGTTTGTCGGGAATAATAATCCATTTTGGAATCGATGCGAACAAGGTTTTCATATGTGAAAACCTAATTTTGTTGTTCAATAAGTACGATCACACCCAAAATATTTTTAAGGGAGTCCAAGGAAACTAGTAGTTTCAATAGGATTTGACCACAGGGATGCAGCTGTAAAAGGCGTAGCTTCAACATTACGATTGAAAATATGGTTGGCGTCATGTGGGGACACGTCGCATGTAGGACATGCATTACGTATGTTTGGCTTGATTCTGGACAAGTAAGAACCTGTTGCAGAAGGAAGTTGCGCTAGGGTGATTCGTGTCCCTCGTAGTAGACTATTTTCTTCTTCTACAAGGGTTTGATAGTGCGTATTGATAACAGGTTTCACCGGGCATGACCAAGCAAATGTGTCTGCCGAGGCTTAGGGCCTCCTCATAGTGCTTACTGAGATGTTCCCTAATCCCTCTTGGTGGCTTAGGGCCTACTTATGCTTATCTGGTTCAAACGGCTGTGTAGCATGTGCCCGATCTTATCATAGTGCTTATGGAGAAGTTTCGCTATCCCTATTGGAGGCGGGTGTAGATCAAGCAGTTGTGCTAAATAAAGTTTCGGGCAAGACAAAGTTTATCTTGTCCGCTAGTAGCTAAGCGTGGGGCAGTTGAGGGCGAGCAGTTTAGTGTGAGTTATAAGGGAGTAATTTGATGCGCTTGTAGGCGTATGAGTCGTGGCACAGTGGATGAAGTTCCCGACTCACACGTTTGGGGTTGTGGGTTCAAAGCCCACTGCAAGCAAGCATTTTTTAAATTTTTTATTTTATAAATTACTATTTTAATGGACTGTATGTTATTTTACTTTGTTTATGGTGTATTTAAAATACGGGACGATGCAAAGCATCGGTACACCTTATTTATGATATCTTTATTTTAATGTATTTGTTTGTTATTTTTGAATTTATTTGGAGAGAGGTCACTATGTACCTGTTACACCTTTTATTTATTCATTGGGGGCGAGCACTGGGGGCTCCAAGGTATTGGCTGCGGGATGAGACACCTTGTTTTGCTTTGAAAACCCCCTTGTATTTATTCATTGGGGGCGAGCACTGGGGGCTCTGAGGTTTCGCTCTAATGAGCCACCTCATCTTCTATTTGAAGAACCTCTTGTATTTATTCATTGGGGGCGAGCACTGGGGGCTCTGAGGTTTCGCTCTAATGAGCCACCTCATCTTCTATTTGAAGAACCCTTAAAAAATGTGATATGGAGGCGAGCACTGGGCTCTGAGGTATTGGCACCCCATCTTCTACTCGAAGAACCTCAATTTTAAATTAAAAACTAAAACTATATCTTTAGAATATTTCACTAAGAAGTTGAGAATTACAAGCACACTCAATGGCTAAAGAAACAAACGAAAGAAAAGAAGTCATAGTTTAAGTCGCTTAAACAGCTAGTTTCATTTAACAATTTTGCTCGCAAGGTGTACATATAAACACATACATACATATGTATGTATATAAATATGTGAGTAAACGAAAAGGGTTAATTTTTGGCTTACAGCAGCCAGTTAACAAGCAAGTGAAAAAAGAGTAGCCTTCCGGGCAGTAAATGCCAGCTGGTTCACACTAACCCACACACGCATAGACATATATATTCAATTTGCAATAGTCTCATCTACATAGCATAAATATTTATGCATGGATAATATGCAAACGATATATGAGTATTTAATTGAGATTAGCATGTGTATGTGTGCGTGTCTGTGTCTGTGTGTGCGGCATCTTAGCTCCCAAAATGCAAACGGATATTCAATGCCTCCGGGTTATGCAAAGGTTATGACTTGGGGTTGCATCTTTTCGGACATTTTGCCAGCAGCTTCCTCGAGAATGTGTGCATGTGTGCGTGTGTGCGTGTGTGTTGTGCATGCTCTCAAATTCTTGTTTGTGTTTGTGTGGTTTTTGTGTAAATTGCACGCTGTTGGTTTGCATAACTGCTACAACATCTATTTTATTGTTGCTGTGGTGGTTGTATTTGTTGGCTCTGTAGTTGCTTCAGGGCTTTTGTTTCAGATGCTTTTGTTCTGCAGCTTTACGATATTAAATATGTTAAAGACAAGAGCAGCGTTAAAGTTTTATGCTAAAATTTAAAGGCTTCCTTTTAAAAAATTTTTTGTTTTCTTTATTTTCACAAAACCGTTTCCGAATTTGTGTAGATGTGTTGATTAGCAAAGTTTATGGGTTAGGGTTGTAACAATAGCAATTTGTTTTTAGCCTTTCTCTTCTCCAATGTCGAAGTGTTTTAAAATATGTTGGAAATGACAAAAACTAATTGTTCTTGCTTTCCGTTGATTTGTTGTTGAAAACTGTGTTGACAGTTTGTGGCTTGTGTTAGATGGTGAGTGAAGATTTGACCTTTAAAAATTATTTGATTTTATGTGGAAATATGCGTAGATGGTGACCTTCCTAGTAGTTCTGAACGCAAAACTAGCTTTGTGGGAGCAATAGATTCACTTTTTCAACCGCTCTCAGACTGTCGAGAAAGCATGCGCCCAGAAATCGGGGTCATTTTCAATGCAGCCCTGAATATTGGCAGAAAAAGTGATGAATCGAATTTTCTCTCTTATCATCTTAACAACTTCTGCAGAGGGAGCTTGTTGATATGCGGCACCGTCGGAGTATCGGTGATATAGCGCAATCACCTGTAATGACACCCGTAAGTACTCTCAATGCAGATTTGTTTAGCTTGAGGAGGTAGCTAGTTTCTTGATTGTTTCAGGAGATAACCTAGCGGTGTTCGTGCAGAGCTATCCGTTTCGATTATATTCATTTCAGAACCTTTATCGGCAATCTCATCTGCAAATTCCCAGCAAAGAAGATACTGAGATGGCATATAGATGCAAGCTTGGATGAATACCTCCACTTATGCCAGTAAGGCGGTCTGGCTGTTAACAAATATCGTTACATAGGATAAACCTCCGACTGTATGACACTGCATGATTCAGGAAGCCGGTACGGCTGATTTACTTACAGATGTTTTTGGGTTGAGTTCGGCTTCAGTTCCCCTTTTCATTTTGGAACCGGCTATCCTCAATTCGTCCTTCCGAGGATGTATCGAAAATTTATCGATTTGTTATTAGAGTGTTACAAACTGTTTCTATAAAGACTGTCGCTATTTTTGTCGACAACTGATGATTTTTTTATCAAAAAGTTATTGATTTGCTATCGAAAATTTATCGATTTGTTAACTGAGCATTAAAAACTAAAATGTTATCGATTTTTTACTGACGGTTACCGAATTTTTATCAAAAAGTTATCAAAAATTTGTGGATTTGCTATAGGAGTGTTGCAAACTCGACAGCAAAAGTTATTGATGAGTTATCGACTTTTTATCGGCAAGTTACGAGAATTTCTTATCAAAAGGTTATCGATTTGTTATGAGAGTGTTACCAGTAGTATAACGGCGTGATATATACTTATTATTATGGCAAAATTATTGATTTGACCGCCGTGCTGTGATGGTAGCGTGCTCCGCCTACCACACCGAAGACCCCGGACAAAGCAACATCAAAATTTTTGAAACAAACCTTTTCAATTAGCAGAAAATTTTTCTAAGCGGGGTCGCCCCTCGGCAGTGTTCGGCAAGCACTCCGAGTGTATTTCTGCCATGAAAAGCTCTCAGTGAAAACTCATCCGCCTTGCAGATGCCGTTCGGAGTCGGCACGAAACAAGTAGGTTCCGTCCCGCCAATTTGTAAGAAAAACAAGTAAGGAAGGTTAAGTTCGGGTGTAACCGAACATTACATACTCAGTTGAGAGCTATGATGACAACATAAGGGAAAATAACCATGTAGGAAAATGAACCGAGGGAAACCCTGGAATGTGTTTGTATGACATGCGTATCAAATGAAAAGCATTAAAGAGTATTTTATGAGGGAGTGGGCCATAGATCTATAGGTCGACGCCATTTAGGGATATAGCCATAAAGGTGGATCAGGGTTGACTCTAGAATGCGTTTGTACGATATGGGTATCAAAAGAAAGGTGTTAATGAGTATTTTAAAAGGGAGTAATCCTTAGTTCCATAGGTGGTCGCCTTTTCGAGATATCGCCATAAAGGTGGACCAGGGGTGACTCTAGAGTGCGTTTGTACGATATGGGTATCAAATGAAAGGTGTTAATGAGTATTTTAAAAGGGAGTAATCCTTAGTTCCATAGGTGGTCGCCTTTTCGAGATATCGCCATAAAGGTGGACCAGGGGTGACTCTAGTGTGCGTTTGTACGATATGGGTATCAAATGAAAGGTGTTAATGAGTATCTTTAAAAGGGAGTGGGCCTTCGTTCTATAGGTGTTCACCTTTTCGAGATGTCGCCATAAAGGTGGACCAGGGGTGACTTTAGAATATGTTTGTACGATATGGGTATCAAATGAAAGGTGTTAATGAGTATTTTAAAAGGGCGTGGGGCTTAGTTCTATAGGTGGACGCCTTTTCGAGATATCGCCATAAAGGTGGGCCAGGGGTGACTCTAGAATGAGTTTGTACGATATGGGTATCAAATTAAAGGCATTAATGAGAGTTTTAAAAGGGAGTGGTGGTAGTTGTATATGTGAAGGCGTTTTCCAGATATCGACCAAAATGTGGACCAGGGTGACCCAGAACATTATCTGTTGGATACCGCTAATTTATTTATATATGTAATACCTGCCAAGATTTTAAGGGTTTTTTATTTCGCCCTGTAGAACTTTTTCATTTTCTTCTACATAATATGATAGGTGTCACAACCATTTTATAAAGTTTTTTCTAAAATTATATTTCGCGTCAATAAAACAATCCAATTACCTTACGATGTTTCATCCTTTTTTCGTATTTGGTATAGAATTATGGCATTTTTTTCATTTTTCGTAATTTTCGATATCGAAAAAGTTGGCGTGGTCATAGTCGGATTTCGTCCATTTTTCATACCAAGATAAAGTGAGTTCAAGTAAGCACGTGAACTAAGTTCATTAAATATATGTCGATTTTTGCTCATGTTATCATGTTAACGGCCATGAGGAAGGACAGACGAACGACTGTGTATAAAAACTGGGCTAGGCATCAACCGGTTCCACCCATTTTCACAGAAAACATTTAACGTCATAAATCTATGCCCATACCAAATTTCAAAAGGATTGGTTAATTTTTGTTCGACTTATGGCGTTAAAAGTATCCTAGACAAATTAAATAAAAAAGGGCGGAGCCACGCCCATTTTGAAATTTTCTTTTATTTTTGTATTTTGTTGCAATACATCATTACTGGAGTTGAATGTTGACATAATTTACTTATATACAGTAAAGATATTAAATTTTTTGTTAAAATTTTACTTTAAAAAATTTTTTTTTTAAAAGTGGGCGTGGTCCTTCTCCGATTTTGCTAATTTTTATTAAGCGTACATATAGTAATAGGAGTAACGTTCCTGCCAAATTTCATCATGATATCTTCAACGACTGCCAAATTACAGCTTGCAAAACTTCTAAATTACCTTCTTTTAAAAGTGGGCGGTGCCACGTCCATTGTCCAAAATTTTACTAATTTTCTATTCTGCGTCATAAGTTTAACTCATATACCAAGTTTCGTCGCTTTATCTGTCTTTTGTAATGAATTATCGCACTTTTTCGGTTTTTCGAAATTTTCGATATCGAAAAAGTGGGCGTGGTTATAGTCCGATATCGTTCATTTTAAATAGCGATCTGAGATGAGTGCTCAGGAACCCACATACCAAATTTCATCAAGATACCTCAAAATTTACTCAAGTTATCGTGTTAACGGACGGACGGACATGGCTCAATCAAATTTTTTTTCGATCCTGATTATTTTGATATATGGAAGTCTATATCTATCTCGATTCCTCTATATATGTACAACCAATCGTTATCCAATCAAACTTAATATACTCTGTGAGCTCTGCTCAACTGAGTATAATAAAAAGGAGCACGACGCAAATTAGAAGAGAAGCTCGGCCTAAAATTTCTTCGGAAGTTATCGCGCCTTACATGTATTTATTTACTTTATTGATTTGATATCGTAAAGTTATAGATTGATTATCGCATTATCAATTTTTTGTGTAACAGATACCTATAAAACTTTAAGGTAAAATCGATAACACATCTTTAACCCGTCGAAATAAGAAATTAATAGGAAGCCAATGACTCGGCGATAGAAATCCGATAACAAACTTTTAACTGGCCGATAATTTCGCACTCCGTAGCTTGTCTGTTGCCGGTTTATCGATAAGAAACCGACGAAGCCCTTCTCAAATAACTACATATCTCTCTTGAGGTAATGCTTGAACGCCTAGGCGAGCTCTAGTTAATTTAAATTTTTAGACGTACATACACCAAACTATACGATTACTTACTACACGGTGAAAAATTCAAGTTTATATTTTAAACCTAGCAAAGCTTACTGCTGATTTTAAGCTTTTTTATGGTACTTTTAAAACCACTAAATAGTTTTAAGCAATTTGCAAGCTCTGCATTTAAAACCAAAAAAAGTTTGGGCCATATATGTAGACCAAAAAGTTTAAGATTTATACTAAAATTTTCAACCGTGTACTCACGACTTATGACCAGATTATGTATGATGCTTGTGACACTCTACGTCGCAGCCACTCACATTTACAGTCTCTGTTATATAATACCAAAAATTTCATAAAAGTATTCAGGTTTACTGTTGTTGTTGTTGTGGTAGCAATAAGGACACTCCCCGAAGCCCTGGGGAGCGTAACCGATATTGATAGTCCTTTGCCGGATACAGATCCGGTACATTCAGTTGACAAGCACCGTTAAGGTACTAGCCAGACCAGCTCGGAAACGACTTGGCATGACCACATGAAACCTTCTAGGCCATTACGCCCTCCTACCCTCTACATCCATGAGGAACTTTGGGTCGCCAGAGCCTCGCTTGTTAAAAAAACAGGATACGTCACGGGTAGGTGTGGTTGTCAATTGAGTTGGAGAAGCTATACATATATTGCGCTGGCAACCACTTGAATCAATTTGGTATTTTAGTCGCCTTATACGATAGGCATAGCTGCCGCGGATATATTCTAAGCCCCCCAATCTGCTGGGGTGTTAGGTTTACTGTTATTCACTGAAGTGAATGAATGCTATTATATGATAGGACTTTTGCTTCGCACGAGAAAAAATGACTCGCTGCGTCATACATGATTCGGCCCTTAGTTTTTTACAATTCAACCTTTGTATAATGCCATTACGAGTATGAATGATGAAATATGAGCTGTTTTTATTATTCGTTACTGAGCCATAATCGCATTAATGCACCACTGAAAGGTTTATTATTATCATTTCTTCATTGTACTTGCATACTTATTCGTCTGTCTTCATTTCACCTTTTTGTAATTTATTTCAGCTTCAAAACAATTTGCCCTTTCTTCAAGTGCTTAAACTCTTTCATATCATTCATCTAGTTTTATTTATTTGAATATTTTATTAACTTACCTTAACCGCAAATATGTCTGACCGAATCCTTAACAATCATCAATTATAGCATAGAGTGAAATATTTATAAATGTGTCACTTTTGGTAAATTTATTGTGACAGCCATTATAACGTTCAAGTAAGCAGACAAGTAGTTACGTTTTGACAATTGAAAGGGACGAAATTCAAAAAAAAAAAAAAAAAAAAAAAAAACAAAAAAATTAATACCTACAGCGATATATCTCCAAAGAGATTTAGATTGAGCTTCTCTTACAATTTGCTTCATGATCGTTTTTATTTTTTCTCACAATTTGGCCTCTGGCGACCTCGGTTGGAAAAACGTCTCACAAACAATGGTGAAATTGCTTTCGCCCGGAATTGAACATAGGACCTACGGCTTAGTAGGCAAGCATGCTGCCACCATACCACGGCAGCCGCTGTTAAATTAGCTCTTGTATGACCTAAAATTACCTCTTCACCAATTCCAGTATTTCACTCTGGATATCAATCTCAAATTTCTTCTTTTCATATTACTGCAGTTGATGTTCTGCTGTCGATCTCTAAGCTGCCAAGTACAGCAAAATCAGATTTTGAGGGATTTTCTCCGTTATTCTTTAAAATATGTTCGAACACCATCGCGGAGCCTCTGGCGCTTCTCTTTCGAGTATGCCTGAGCAATGGAAGTTTTTTAGACTCATGGAAATTATGATCCATAAATCCCGTATATAAATCTGGTAGCCGCAATGATATATGCAACTACAGACCGATTGTTAATCAGATTACTTTGGCAAAAGTATTCGATCATATATTGCATGGTAAACTATTCGATTACATCGGTAATGCTATAGTTGAGTGCCAGCATGGATTCTTTCCTGGAAGGTCCACTTCCGCTAATTTAGTTTTAGTCACCAATCAAATTGTCGGTGCATTTGAGAGCCAAGAGCAACTTGATGTTATTTATACGGACTTCTCCAAAGCGTTTGACAAGGTCGATCATTCTATACTGCTACACAAGCTGGCGATGTATGGTGTCAATGGTAACCTGTTAAAATTCTTCTCAAATTTTTGTAAAAAAAGGATGCTATATGTGTCAATTGGAGCCGATAGGTCATCCTTGCTTATCATCACCGGGTCAGGAATCCCTCAGGGTACCCATTGCGGTCCTTTACTATTTCTAATTTTTATCAATGATGTGCCTCAGCAATTCAAGTTCGCTAAATGTCTTATGTTGCAGACGACGTCAAGCTTTTTCTAAGAGTCCACTTAAACTTACAATCCGATCTCAATTCTTTTGCTGAATGGTGCTCAAACAATAACTTGCTCCTAAACACAAACAAATGTTGTGTTATTTCATATTATAAAAAGACAACCACAACATATTTTAATTATAAACCAAATAACAGATCTCTGAATCGCTGTCATAAGATTAAAGATCTGGGGTGTGATTTTTGATCCTAAACTTTCCTTTTCAAGTAACATTGATTTCATTGTCTCGAAGTCTTTTGCAATGGTTGGATTTATTACACGTAACACAAAAGATTTTAAGGACCCTATGACGTTGAAGGCACTTTATACCTCATTGGTAAGAAGTCGTCTGGAATACTGCTCAATAATATGGAATCCGTTTCATGAAGCTAACTCGCACAAAATTGAGAGAGTTCAAAATTTTTTACAAAAATTGCATTGCGTTTGCTTCATTGGTCCGATGGTCTCCCATCGTACACTAGCAGGCGGAAATTGCTCGGTCTTCAGGCTTTGTGTGACAGAAAAACTTGTTTCTCACTCACGTTTGCCTATAATGTTATGAACTCTAACATCAGCTGTTCCTACGTAACCAACTTATTCATTCCGTATGTTCCTCCGCGTTATCTACGGAATAATAGACTATTTATGGAAGCAACTCATAGAACGAACTATGCTATGCGGCCGCCGTGGTGTGATGGTACCGTGCTCCGCCTACCACACCGTATGCCCTAGGTTCACACCCCGGGCAAAGCAACATCAAAATTTTAGAAATAAGGTTTTTCAATTAGAAGAAAATTTTTCTAAGCGTGGTCGCCCCTCGGCAGTGTTTGGCAAGCGCTCCGGGTGTATTTCTGCCATGGAAAGCTCTCAGTGAAAACTCATCTACCTTGCAGATGCCGTTCGGAGTCGGCATAAAACATTTAGGTCCCGTCCGGCCAATTTGTAGGGAAAATCAAGAGGAGCACGACTCAAATTGGAAGAGAAGCTCGGCCTTAGATATCTTCGAAGGTTATCGTGCCTTACATTTTTTTATTTATATCCAAGACTATACATATAGCAAATCGATATAGCAGTGTTCTTAATTTTAATAATAGCTTATATAAGTTTAAGCTTGAACTCTTTTCTATTTTTAACTAGTCTGTAAGAAAGCCTGTACTTTTTAGACTGAATGAATAATAAATAAATAAATGAAATTTAAAGCTATTAATATCATGGTTGACGTACGTTTTTCACTTCCCTTTCATTTGTAGCTTTTCCCTTCCAGCACCTGTAGATTCCTCGTTAATTTCTTTGCATACGGTTGAGAGTTATTGCTGTTGGGGAGTTTAATGTGCCATCAGCTCTCGTCCAAATGTTATTGTTTTGTCACATGACGTGGTATTCAGGCAAAACTCTGTACACCTTGCATGCATGAATTACCTTGCGGTTGTTATTCTTCCTGCAGAAAATCGCACAAGTTCCGAACGAATGCTGAACTGTAAAATTCAGAGACGGTACTAATTCTAGTTCTGTTCCGCCGAGTGCTTTCAAGTGAGACTTTAAGAACAAGTTTTTGATAGGCTCAGTCGTAGCTGGTTCTAAGATAGTCGCACAAATAAGAACTAGTTCTATTATTTGCATAGGTAATATGGAAATTCTAAGAAAGTTTTAAGAAAACCAAGGAAAGAACTTATTCTTGGAACCAGCTTTAATAAAGTTAAGAAACTGTATATCTCATATAAACACGCTACGCTCCCAGAATTCCAAAAGTGGACTTGCAAAGCATTTCTAAATATCTCTGCTTTCGATACTTATTTCTTTGTTGCAATTGCCACTGCAATATCCACCTTTTCTGTAGGCGTGTTGGTTGCTTAATGATCAGCAAATATAGTCTGTCTATTAATATTATAAAATGAAGTACACAAAAGGTGACCGCGCAATTCATTAAATTTTTAATCACGATGGTGAGTGTGCAAAAAAAAAAATTGTTTAAAGTTATGCAGCTAAGGTGGAACACGTTCTGTGTTCGTATCCTGCGCTCGCCAGGTCTTAGGGGCAGCAGAGTTGTCCGATCTCGCGGCAGCAATTAAGCTGAGTCTGGTCTGGTACCTGATTGGGGTTCTTCCGTTTGGGTGTCAAACAAATTCTGGTAACACTATGGACACATTCAGTCTCTGTGAGGTCTTTATTGACCGGCCGGTTCAACCTAACCTAAACTATGCAGCTAAGGAGGCGCTTAAATCCTACAGAAACATACACACACCAATAATGTCGCTTTGATTTCCTTGCTGTTGATGTTGTTGTTGTAGCGATAAAGACACTCCCCGATGGTCTTGCTAGCAGGACCATCTTGGAAACAATTTAGTATGACCACATAAAACATTCAAGACCATCCTGCCCTCCCACCTCCTACATCCATGAGGAACTTGGGGCCACCAACGCCTAGGCTGTTAAAGAAACAGGATTCGCCATGGGTAGGTGAGGTTGACAATTGAGTTGGAGAAGCTATATGTATGTATATTAGGCCGGGTCGATTTGTGGGGAGGCAAAAAAATCGCCCATTGCTCTGTGAAAATCATATTCTAGGGATCAAAACAAGAAACTTTGCCGAAGGAACCATACCTCTAAAACGAATTCTGGTGTCCCCCAATTTGGGTCGAACTTTTGGGTAGGGGCAAATTTTGCAAAATCCCACTTTGAAATGCCTATGTTTTTTTCTTTTTGGAGTTTATTTTTTTCTTTAGAAATTTATTTAGTCAGAACATATGTAAATGAAAAAAACGAATTTAACTTAGTAATAGAAAAGAAATTAAAAAAATTATTAGAAATTAGCGTTTTTACAACCCTTTTAAAACCAAGGCATCACTGTGATGCATTTGCATGTCGTAAAATTGCTTGTGTTGTTTTTTTAAGCCACCACAAGACACAGCAGGTAGAATTGAAATTGCCCCTACCCAAAAGTTCGACCCAAATTGGGGGACATCAGAATTCGTTTTAGAGGTATGGTTCCTTCGGCAAAGTTTCTTATTTTGATCCCTAGAATACGATTTTCACAGAGCAATGAGCGATTTTTAAATCGACCCGCCCTAATGTGTATTGTGTTGGCAACCCCCTGAGAGGGTTGCGCTACACAACCCCTTGAATCAATTTAGTATTTTGGTCGCTTCTTACGACAGGCATACCTACCGCGGGTATATACTAAGCCCCTTAATCTGCTGGGGTTTAAATTCCTTGCTGTGCTGCCCCTTTGCTTATCAATGCAAACACATTCGAATACGTAAAAGCATTCTTAGAGCAGGACATTCACCCCATCATATTATGCGGTACAGACCGACATATTAAATTATCTTATAGATCTTATGGACTCCGAAACTACCCGTAATCCTATTCCGACCCATTTGAACAAATTCTATGCACGGTTCGATTTGCTGAAAATTTGGCATGTGGATATCCCTTTGCCACGATTAGTATTTACGACACTTTTTTCGGGAAGTGGATCAGGGACCGATTTATTAGACTAAATTCTGTGCCTAGTTCGATTTGCTTAAAATTTGGTATATGTATAAGTAGTCCTTTCCTAAGATTAGTATTTACGATCAGGGAAGGGGACCATGGACCGACTGGAACTGGGGCTGGATTTGTAACTGGGACTAGGAGTGGGACTTGAACTGAGACTGGGACTAAGACCGGTACTAGAACTAGGACTGGGCCTTGACTGAGACTGGAACTTGGACTGGGACTAAGACTGGTGCTAAGAACGATAGTGGAACTAGGACTGGGACTAAGACCGGGACTGGGACTGGGACTTGAACTTGGGCTGTAACTGGAACTGGGACTGGGAATAAGCGATGGAGAAGAATAAGAAGAAGTAGGGAGAGTAGAAAAGAGGGAAGGAGAAAGAGATAGAGTTAGACGAAAGGATAGGGATTGATGAAACGAAAAAGCGGTGAGTGAGAAAAAGACGCAGAGAAAGAGAAAGGCAGAGTGAGGAGTGTATTATTGGAAAAGGAAAAATGGGGAAAAAGGAGAGGAAGAGGTCAAACCTTTTTAAAACTTATGCAGATGGACCAAAATTAGGGTAGCACAACATCTGCAGGGACTGCTAGTAAACTTATAAATCTGTGCTCTAGATTCTCTTAAAAGTCTCGTTGTCTTCTGTTCGTTATTATATTGCAAGATAGCTCTTGCTATTGCACAATAATGACGCTTTTCACTCTTAGGGTGCTTTGTTCATACATACACGTTTAAAAGTTAGAGCGGAAATTTAAAAGGAAAGGATCTTTAACTTGCAGAACTTTTCACAAATAAAAATTTTTATTTTAAAATTTTCAGCACCAAGTTTCATCTCTTTAAAAGCACACGTGTGCTCAAATTTTTGTCTTAGTTTCAAGCTTTAGATTTTTGAAACTTTTTAGGTTTTGTTTTAAAACAATTTCAAGATATTAGACTTATTGTTCAGATAAGTTTTAAATAATAAAATTAAAAAAAAAAAAGAAACCAGAAGTAAACTGAGAGATTTCCAATTTAGTGTCAAATAGTTTAAAAAATTGCTTAAGCCGATGAAAGGTTTGAAAATTTGGCTCAAATTTTGTTATAGTATCACAACGGACCTTCAGGCTGTTGATGTGAGCTTTCCCTACCAGGGCAGCTTGCACCTAACCAAACCTAGGCTAAAATTTCTAAGGATATGTTTGCCTGCTAAGATATTGGCCATTCCTTCTGTAAGCCCATACATATCTGCTCACTACCAGAGTATTTTAGTAATGCTCTCTGCTTTGCGAAATGCAGTTTTTGATCAGCTGCAGTAAACGGCAAGAAAGTTTCACATTCTAATCAAACTGCTGACGTATCGGCTTTTCATAAGCTGCCGCAGTTTCGTTACTACTGTGATAAATAATGGGATCAATTTTTAAATAATTTCTATGATCCTATTATTTCCACTTATAGGTTAGTTAGGTACGGTTGAACTGGCCGGTCAATAGACTTCACATATAGTGAATGTGTCCACTGTGTTACCAGAATTTGTTTGGCGATCAACAGGAAGAACCCCAATCAAGTGCCAAGACATATGTTATAGAATAACTTGGTCCTCTTCGCAAATACTAGACGTTTTCTGGGACCTAGCTAACTCCTGCCTCGATATCTGACAACTGTGCCGCCCCTAATAGCTGGAGCCCTCGACTTGGTGAGCGCAGGACACGAACACAGAACCTGCTCAAGAGTTTCTTCATGCAGCACACACTTCCTACATCTCCTGTTACTGCCGATATCTAACGTATAAGCATGTGATGTCAGAAGGCAGTGTCTAGTTTGTATGCCCATCGTGAGCCTTAACTCTTCTGTCTTCAGAGTCTAATATTGTAGGCTTTGCAGATGATCTATGAAAATTTTGCAGTCCATGCCTTTTTTGCTTATAGGCTCATATACAACTTGTTGTTGTTGCAGCGATAAGGGCACTCCCACTACCCATGGTCCTTTGCCGGATGCAGATCCGGTACGTTCCGGTAAAAAACACCATTAAGGTATTAGCCCGACCATCTCGGGAACGATTTGATATGACCACATGACATATTCTAGGCCATATCGCGCTCCCATCCCCTAGGTGCATGAGGAACCACGGAACCAGAGCCTCGGCTGCTAAAAAATCAAGTTTCGCCACGGGTAAGTGAGGTTGACAATTGGGTTGGAGAAGCTATATATTGCGCTGGCAACCCCTTCAAAGCGTTGCTCCTTGAATCAGTTTGGTATTTAAGTCACCTCTTACGACAGGCCTACCTGCCGCGTGTAAATTCGAAGCTCCCTAACCCGCGGGGAGCATCCTATGCAATTCCTGTCTACTTTTTATTTCTCGCAAACGGATTTGGACGTCTATTGTAGCTTCAGCGAGTGTTACACTTTCTTTTGCCAACACATCGGCCTATTCCTTACCTTCTATCCCTTTATGACCGGGTACCCAGTATAGATATATGGTTCGACCTGAGTGAAGTTTTTTCAATACTTCCAGAACACTCCTTGATGAAGTACTTTGTGCGGTTATTGCCTTAATCGCCTCGTGACTATCAATATAGATATTGAAGCGAGTGCAGCTTAAGCATGATTTTCCAGAATCTTCGCTGCTTTCTTAACGGCTATACTTTCCACCTGATCTGGTTTTCTGGATTGATACAGTAAACAGCGGACCCGAACTCCTTCCGTTATTTTTGAGCCATCTGTATACATGTCTGTCATTTCTGCACCCAGGCCCCAACCCTACGGCTCAATCGTGACCTCCAGAACTCTTTCGAAGCTCAGGCACGCGAGCATATATTCCGTTTGCCCAATATAAGATGGCGCTGGTTTGTTTCCACCACGGCCCAAGGCTATATCTACAAGATCAGTTCCAAATCGAATAGTGTTAGGCAATTGCATCAACGACCTGATTAGGATACATTGAAATTCGACAAATGATATTTTTGAGTTGGACTTTTGTTTAAAAATGTAGTACGAGTTCCAAACCGCTACATCTAATAAGTGGAAGATAACTTTTTTGTACCAGCGAATGGTCTTTCTGGGTGACGAATAGTACGACGTCATTTGGTCTACTCTATCAATTCCAGCCATATGGTTGTTATAAGCAACAATTTCTTTTGGTTTGTTGATTGTTCGACCCCATCTACGCGTAGTTTGAATAAGTTCGGGATGACTTGCAGTTGTTATGCAAAGCACTTCTCGCTTATCACACCATTTCGAAACATACACTTGGCCTTGTAGACGCCATATGTAATCTCCTTTAGAAAGTTTAGTTCCAGTTACAATCTTAGGATTACCTTTACGGTTTGCTCGTAATGTACCTGTGACATGCGTTTTGTATGATAGGAATTCCTTAGAGAGTTCAACGCTGTTGTAAAAGTTGTCCATGATGAGGTGGTGTCCTTTATGGAGGTATGCGGACATAAGACGATTAACGATATTTCCGACTTTTGACTTTTGCTTATCGTGTTCTGCTCCTTGATATATTTCAATGTTCAAAACATATCCATCGCTTGTTGTTAACTCGTACAATTTAATACCATATTGGGCCTTTTTTCGTTTGATATATTGCCGAAACTGTAACCGTCTCCTGAAGAGTAGAAGTGATTCATCTAACGAAAGGTATTCTCCGGGATTCAAAGCATTTTGAAAACTTTGGAGAAAAAGCGTCAGCAACGGCTTAATTTTTCTGAGTTTGGTTTCATCTCCACTTTCTTTTGAGCAACTCATGCAACGTAAAAGCTGCTCAAACCTGCGACCACTCATCGTATGCCTAAATATAGGATGGAAATACAAAGGATCGCGTGAAAATAAGTCACGAATTCTCGGAGCTTTCACTTGACCCTGAAGCAAACAAACTCCCAAGAACTTGTACATTTCTTCAATATCTGTAGGTTTAAAAACAGTAAAACGTGCATTTCGGAGACATTTGGGGACGACTAATTTCACAAAGATTTGACCCATATGCATTTGTTGAATCAACCAACATTTCCGTTATATCGGACGTCATTATCTGATCAAAAATATTTCTTGGAGTCCAGTTTTCTTGAACATTAATTTTCACTCCACAGTTGCTAGAATCAAAATTGAATTGAGGTATATCTCTTACATTTTCAAACCACTCGGCATCAGACTCTGTCTCATAAAGATCTGGCTCCTCTGCTGAGGTATCATCTGAGCTCTCATCGGAACCTACACCTGCGTCATCGAGAACACATAAATCAACATCATCCTGTCCAATTTCATCTTCACAATTTTCAGTAATTGCAACTCTCGAAGTGCTACATTGTGGTCGATTTTCCTTATCGGACTCGTCATCAGAACTTCGAGATCCTTCACGTTCATTATTTGGCACATAGTCCGGATCATTTCCATACTCTCCGTCATCGCTGAAAGGATCCACTTCTGATTCACCATCAGAATTTAGTTCTTCAAAAAGCTTAAGAATCCGATTTTGTTGCTTGTTGTATCCGTCCATTTTTTTCTATAATAACACAGTGCACAATTCACAAATTTGTTTACTTATTCAACAATTTAGATAATTATTTATTTTTTTATATATTTATTAATTATTTTCACTTTACTTACTTTTATAAATTTTTATTCGCACTCTGAAAAACTAAACCGCTCTGGTAGGACGCAACTCACTGAATGCATGCAAAAACTGACGTGATATGACGCATTGATTCTACGAAAAAGTGCATGTTCATGTTTGCGTAAAACAACCGTTACACCGTTTCTGTTTAACTTAGATCTGAAATGACTAAAATTTATAGGGACATACATTTTGTGAATTTGTACATTATATTCGAATTGTCTGCGGGAGCTACAGGTTTTGTTTGACGGCATTTGCCGTTTTGTCCGCGAAAGGGTTAACTGTAGTTTTCCTTTGTAAATCAAAATCTTTTGCAACTCGATTACAAAAGAATGCGGCCATGTCGTACGTACTGCATGCTTACCAAAAGAGTTAATTAATAAAATTAGCATTTTGTTTTTGCTTAACGTAAATCATACGAAAGCTTGAAGTGCGTTTAGAAAATACTAAATTTATGATTTTATGTGGCAGACTGCAATACTTCAATGGTATTCATATTTACACATATTGATATGTAAACATTTTCAAACCAAAGCTAATATTTACAAGGAAACAATTTTTTTTTGTTTTTTTTTTTTTGAAATGTAATTTATTTGAAAGTAATTCTTTAGAAGTTAAATTGAGCGAGGTATGTGCAATATTTATGTTTCCTTTTTATGTACATATGAGTATATAATTTATTTAAAAGCTACGAAAAAGGAATTCGAAGCAAAGTGAGCGGAATAGGAGTAGAAAATTTATTATCATACAGACATATGTATATATTTTATATTATTTTTTATTGCCAAAAATATCTGATTTTTGTTCACATTAAACCAAGCTGTTGTAGTTTTTATTGTTTGTTATTGTTGTTAAAATACATTTCGAATTTTAGGCGACAAATATGCCTGCTATAAAAATTGCCTGATCCTTTGTAACAAATATTCAATTTCTGAAAATTCAGTTTTTCCCACAAAATCTTTTTTATATTCCGAAGTAGATATTTTGTGCAATAAATTGTGCTAAATATTGGCGAAAATTGTTTGAAGTTTTAGTCGGGTTTTTTATGTTTACTTGGGTTGATAGCTTTGTTTGCAAATTCTAACGATTAAACGCCAACAGTTATTCAATTTTTTATATTCCAATGCTTTGCATGGCAAATACATAGTAAAATATAACAAGTAGGGACGGCTGTGATGCAGACTTCATATCATGCATGTATTATGAATCTCTTATATGAATAATATATGACGAATACGTATGTAATTGATGAAATCTGCACTTCTAGCTGTTAAAAGTGAGCAGAAATGACGAAAAGCTTCTGATGTGAAAAATTGGGGGTGTTTGGGTTATTATACTATATACACGACCGATTCTTATGATGTTTGCAGACAACAATGTATGCCCCATACATGCACTGAAAGAAAAAGACTGGTAAAATCAACCGAAATACGGGTCAATTCAACCGAAATTTCTGTCAATTTTTATCCATCGCAACAAGATGTTGCATCAACTGCGCACAAATCGTTGATTCGTAATTGACCGTTTAAGTAGTCAAATGAACAAAACAAGTTATTCTGAAAACTTTGTACGAAAGTACCTATGTTGCCATATACATACGTAAATATGTGAACACATAAATACGCATGCTTGCTTCATATACACACATATGAACGCACTTACTAACCGAACTTCAATTGTGCGTACATCAAATATCCTGCACACATTAAAAATTATACACTTTATTATTTTGTTTAATTAAACGTACTTTCACCAAATTTTTATATACAGAGTATATACAGAGTATATTAATTTTGTTCGTATAACGGAACCCCATAACGGCATAAATTAATCGAGATAGACTTTTATATATCAAAATGATCTGGGCGAAAAAAGAAATCCATCTAGCCATGTCCGTCCGTCCGTCTGTCTGTCTGTCCGTGAACACGATAACTTGAGTATATTTTGAGGTTTCTCGATGAAATTTGGTATGTTGATTCCTGGGTACTCATCTCATATCGCCATTCAAAATGAATGAAATCGGACTAACCACGCCCACTTTTTCGATATCGAAAATTTCGAAAAACCGAAAAAGTGCGATAATTCATTACCGAAGACGAATAAAGCGATGAAACTTGGTAGGTGGGTTGACCTTATGACGCCGAAATGAAAACTTTTAAAATTTTGGACAATGGGCGTGGCACGGCCTACTTTTAAAAGAAGGTAATTTAAAAGTTTTGCAAGCTGTAATTTGTAGTCGTTGAAGAAATCGTGATGCAATTTGACAGGAACTATTACTATATGTGTGCCAAATAAAACTTAGCAAAACCGATTACGAGCACGCCCACTTAAAAAAAAATTTTTTTTAAAGTCAAATTTTAACAAAAAATTTAATATCTTTACTGTATATAAGTAATTTATGTCAAACTGCAACTCCAGTAATGATATGGTGCAACAAAATATAAAAATCAGAGAAAATTTTAAAATGGGCGTGGCTCCGCCCTTTCTCATTTAATTTGTCTAGGATATTTTTAATGCCATAAGTCGTACAAAAATTTACCGATCAATTTGAAATTTGGAAAGAGCATTGCTTTTATGATGATAACTGTTTTGTGCGAAAATGGGCAAAATCAGTTGAAGCCACGCCCAGTTTTTATACACAGTCGACCGTCTGTCCTTCCGCTCGGCCGTTAACACGATAACTTGAACAAAAATCGATATATCTTTACTAAACTTAGTTCACGTACTTATCTGAACTCACTTTATCTTGGTATTGAAAATGGGCGAAATCCGACATGACCACGCCCACTTTTTCGATATCGAAAATTTCAAAAAATTGAAACAAATGCCATAATTCTATTCCAAATACGAAAAGAGGGAAACATGGTGATTGGATTGGTTGTTTGACGCAAAGTATACATAGCTTTGGAAAAAATTTAGTAAAATGGGTGTGACACCTACCATATTAAGTAGAAGAAAATGAAAACATTCTCTAGGGCGAAATCAAAAGCCCTTGGAATCATGGCAGGAATACTGTTCGTGGTATTACATATATAAATAAATTACGGGACCCGACGGATGATGTTCTGGGTCACCGTGGTCCACGTTTTGGTCAATATCTCGAAAACGCCTCCACATATACGACTAGGGGCTACTCCCTTTTAAAACACTCATTAATACCTTAAATTTGATACCCATATCGTACAAACACATTCTAGAGTCACCCCTGGTCCACCTTTATGGAGATATCTCGAAAAGGTGTCCACATATAGAACTAAGGCCCACTCCCTTTTAAAATACTCATTAATACCTTTCATTTGGTATCCATATCGTACAAACACATTCTAGGGTCACCCCTGGTCCACCTTTATGGCGATATATTTTGCACAGTAAATTCAAAAAAGGGGTTTTTCGTTTTGTATTGATAACTGAAAAACTAGTTTTTTGTTGTTTTCCCATTTTGTGTGTTTTTCGATTTGGTGGTTTTCTTATTCTGGCGTTGTTTTTTTTTTTAACAAGTGGCACCATTGTCAAATTAGAGAGCGCAGTGAGCGTAAAATTCCTCTTGAAATTTGCTCATGTATTGACTGTTTATCGCTGTTGAAATGAGCAAAGAGAGCAGTTGTGTTAACAGAAAAATCAGTTAGATTGACCAGGAATCTGTCAATTTTACAGAATTTTGTTAACTTAAGAGCGACAATTTCTCTTCTGTTGAAACGACTAAACTGATTTGTTCGCTTGACAAAGAACTCGGTCGAATTAACTATAATTCGATAAATTTCAGAACAAAAATGTATGCCCTATACCTAAGCATTTGGTGCAATTTGAAGTTTCTAGCTGATAAATTGCAGAAGATATTTCAAAAAAACCTCTACTCTGAAAATACGCTTGTATGGTTGATATATTCCATAGTGATCCGATCCGGTCGATTCGGCCAAATGTCTAACACGACACCAAAATATACACGCTGACAAAATTTAATCAAGAAATCTCAAAAATTGAGGGACTATTTTCAGCACTGTAATACAGGGATTTAGAAATTCACGGATTTTTTATTTTTAGACTAGGAGATTTTGTGTGCTTTTGCTCTGGCAAAAGGTCTGCCAAGAGTTCTTCCGCTTTTTCGAGTAGTGATATCGCACTTAAAAAGAATATGTCACAGAACCGACAAAATACTCTCCATAGGATGGCCAGATTATGCATGTGGCTCCTAAATCTATCGATTTATATCATTTTATATTAATCATATCGTCAATTGATTTGATTGCCGCAAGCCGGCCAATGTGCCTCTTTAAGTACCTTATGCTCTTCCGTGAGTTAGTTCCTGGTAGTATGTGGACAAATTGAATAAATAGTTCAAATGTAAGGTCCTTGTAGTCACTGATTTTCTGGCTAGGCTAGCTATTTGCTTTTTGACCTCCAAACCCTTACGGCCCTTGGGTACTAGTCTCTATGTTCAGCTCTTCACACATTCTCGGTCTAGGTGAAAGTAGTGCCCTGAGCTTAGTTGTCGCTTAGTATTGTGATTGACATTTCTTGATTGCGATTATATCTGTTTGAAATATGTATACCTCAAAACCTGCACAGGGACAAAGAGCAACTTCGATGTGCTTAAGTGTTTTCGACCTATCGGTGTACAACGCAAGCGATTGGGCTTTGTAGATACCATCTACTCTAGAGGTATTCCAAAATTCCTTGCATTTCAATTCCATTTAGAACTCTTTCACAGGCGAACCCTTTAGGAAAATTGTCTGGTTCTGTAATAGTACAGTTCTAATGCATTCGGTACCACTACTAGGTAGCCCTGAATCTCTTGGACATGCTTTTAACTGGAGAATATAGCAAGCGATGTCCTGGGCGGGGAAAAATGTTTCCCGTTGCAAAATCTTTTTTATAGTTCTGAACAAGTGAAAATCTAGAAACTGTCGAAGTAATTCTTATATGGTTCTTTAGGTCTAGTTTTGAATCAGAAATTTGTATGGCTCGTTACTAACTTCCCTACACGCGATGAATATGATTTGGAATTGCCATATGTTGTTGTTGTTGTTGTATTAACGATAAAGACACTCCCCGAAGGCTTTGGAGAGTGTTATCGTTGTTGATGGTCCTTTGCCGGATATAGATCCGGTATGCTCCGGTAACAAAGCACCATTAAGGTACAGGCCCGACCATCTCGGGAGGCCATCCCTCCCTCACACCCCCTAGTTGCATGAGGAGCTTGGGGTACCCAGAGCCTCGTCTGTTAATGAAACATGATTCGCTGAGGGTAGGTGAGGTTGATAATTGGGTTGGAGAAACTACATATTGCGCTGGCAACCCCTTGAGAGGGTTGCGCTACACAACCCCTTGAATACCTTTGCCATATGCTCGAGGCTGAAGATACCGACTGTCATGCCAAATATGTATGTACCTCTACCTCTCTCGCGCTGTACGATTCCATCAGTTTTGTTTTCTAAACTCTTAAAGAAGTAGACTAAACTGTTTGGTTCTTCTTTTCTATATATCGCATAGCATTGCTGATATTTCTTCGTCACATTTTACCTCAACCTTCCCATCTCTAACAGGTCTGTAATTTCACTCTTACATTTAAGAGTAATCAACCAGGGGCCCTTATCACTTAGAAGGCGCGTACTTTGGCAAAAAGAGTGATTAACTGTGGTAGTTGCTCCAGGTTTTCATTCAAACTATTTCTTGCGCTGAGCGAGTCTAAAGGCCAGCGCAAAAGGCGGGGCTTTGAGGCAGTGTATGCTGGATTTGCCTCATTGAACCGCGTGTTCTTTCTCAAGCTGCCCAATATATCCAAGTGGAAGATCTATTGATAGTTTTCGTTCCACTGGTGCAATAAAAGCAGAATCAACACGAGGGAGAAAAACTTAAAATTTTTAGATCGCCTGCTTGTGTTTGTATTCTGCAAATACCGAGCAAAATAACTTTACTTGCCCTTTAAGTAAGATAAATAAACTTGCGAGCATTTGCACATATTTACACAATCAGAACCTAGTATTTCATGCATGATCTCTGCAAAAACTGGTTGATAGTTGCGGTGACGTATTTCAAGCACAAGCCAGCTGAGCTTTACTCAAATGCGCACATATTCATTTACATTACATGTAAGCGTTGTAAGTTTTATTGAATTCAACAAAGTTGTAAAAGTGGTCAAAATGCTGAAGCCATTTGAATGTTGGTTGCCAACAGCGTGATTTAAATGTGAACACACATAAAGATATTCAGATAGATTTCTATTCCTATATTCGCACTGGTAGATGTTGGGGGGTGATTGTTGCTCAGTTATTGTTGACAGGCTATTTCATTGAACTTTAAAAAGTCTTCTTGTTACCATATGTGGCTAAGCCGCAATGAATTTTGCATGTAAAAAAATTCTAAAAGCATTTGTAAATCGGTGGAATTTTATTGTAAAATGGTCGAGTTCGCAGATCTCTCTCAGTAAATTTACATTTACAATGTCAGTATATTTCGAATAATATTCTTAAAAAATAAAATAGGTTTATAAAGCTGGTACAACTGGAAATTCGTATGGAAAGGTCTCTTAAAACCTTTCGTTATTTTGTTTAAAGGGGTTGTATTTTACAAGTCAGTGTAAAAGCAAATTTATAAGAGAAAATACATTGCACAAAAAAAAAAAAAAAAAAAAACAAACAACACTTTAGCATCAACTTTAGCTTCCTTACCCACCATGTTTTTCTTGAATATTAAGAGGAAGAAAAAAACCTTAGGTTGTACTTGGCTGAGATTTGTAAATATGTCGTAATATATTTAAGAATACAAGAGATGAAAAAATCAAAGCTTTAAATCTAATCTACGTACGAAACGTGTGCCGTACGAACAACTTAAATTTTGCACAGTATTTAAAAAATTTTTTGAATTGATGTTCGTAATAACTTTTAGTTTTTATATTTTATATTAATAAACTAGCAAAGGAAAATTTTATTTTTTGTTTAAATTATTAAATTTTCGTTGAAGTTTCACTTGCCTCGTTATAAACAAGAATCAGCGGGTTAAGGGATTAGAATATACCCGCGGAAGGTATGCTTGTCGTAAGAGGCGACTAAAATACCAAATAGATTCAAGGCGTTGTGTAGCGCAACTCTTTCAGGTTGCCAGGGCAATATAAGCTTCTCCAAACCCAATTGTCAACCTCACCTATCCGTAGTGAATCCTGTTTCATTAACAACCGAGGCTCTGGCGACGCCGAACTCCTCATGGATCTAGGGGTCGGAAGGCGGTATTGCCTGGAAGGTCGCATGTGGTCATAACAAATCGTTCCCGAGATGGTCGGGCTTGGTACCGGAACGTACCGGATCTGTATCCGGTGAAGGGCCATAAACATCGATAACACTCCCCAAGGTCTTCGGGGAACGTCCTTATCGCTACAACAATAACAACATCAACAACAACAGGTGAATTTATGTTGTCCTGTGCAAATTCATAACCTTTTTGGATTTTTCACCCACATATACAAAATTTTTAATGCCAAATTTGTATGTCAATGTAATGGTTTGTCTTTAGTTAAGGCCGAAACCTGTAGGGCCAACTATATTTCTAAGGTATAAACATTTACACGTACTACATGTATTGAAAGGTCATCTCATGTGATTGTTCGCACCTACTGGATGGGCGAAGCACTGTTACAACAACAACAAAAGTCGTCATTGAAAAAATGTCAAAAAAGTTAAATATGGTGCTTTAGTATCAATTTTAAAAATGACACCACTACAAACGCCAAAAATGTATTTTAAATAAGAGATTATGTTGGCACTCACACTACGGATGCTACGTGTGCTTGCTTTGCTTAATATCATAACTGTTTGTTGAGAAAACTAGCAGGCCTCATGAGAACTAACTGAGAATTTACCAACAGTTAATCTTGCGAGAAAACGGGGAAGAGTGTGCACTTAATTTTCTGTTGAAATAATAGCGCTCGAATCAACAAGTATGATAAAACGTGTAATTTTCTTTGCTGATATTTATAGTGTTTACCAGATCAAGTGAGATTATTTAAAATGAAGTTGCTTGAATTTGTTCCATTGCATACATTTTTTTGGCTGCAACAATTTTGTATTCTAATTTGTTAATGCAAATAAAAATAAAACAAAGTAAAATAAAAAAACTAAAACAAAGCACAATAAAAAAACCCGTAAAATAAAATTAAATAAAATTGAATATAATAAAACAGAACAGTAAAAAATAAAATGGAATCAAATAAAATAACACAAATTAATATAAAATAAACAGAATCATATAAGACAATAAAACCAAATAAGGAAATCTAAGTTCGGTGCCACACCCATTTTTTAAAATTTGAAGTTTTTCCCATTTATTATTATAAATCCACTTGGGAATTGAAATAGCATTGATATAAAGCTCTTTTTTGCAAAGATATAGCTTATTTTATTCGTCCACAACCCTTTAAAAAATCTTTTATATAAAAGTGGGCGTGGCCCTTAACCGATTTCGTTAATTTTTCTTTAAAGCATTCCTTATAGTAAAGGCAACCTCGCCGAATTTTGTTACGATAGATTTAACGATTTTTGGTTTATGAGTAATAATATTTATAAAATTGATTTTAGCGTAAGTGGACGGTGCCACGCCCATTTAAAAAAAAATTTTAAAATTTTTATCAAGAGTCTCAATATCAGTTCACATGTCAAATTTCAACATTCTAGGAGTAGTATTTACTAAATAATCAGGTTTTTGTGTTTTCCAAAATGTTATACATATTGTGACAAATATTAGCAACATTAAGGGATACTATCATCTCTAAGCCGATACTAAGCAGTGACTTGTATGCACATCAACAAATCAATCATTATGTCTTCCCATGTGTTCATACAAGCAGCGGATATTAATGTACAAACACATGCATATATCTGAGATACTTCCAAAAGTATGCAATAATTTGTGCAAGTGTCACTCACATATACATGCGTATGGGCTATGAGAGAAGCTATAAATCGTGCATCTGTAGTTACAGCTGGGTAATTTTAAAGCTGATAACTAACTAGTAAGTTCTGGAAATAGAAGCGCCTAGAAATATGTCAACGAGGAAACCGCACAATATAAAAGCAGCAACAGTTGAGGCACGACAATCAGTTTGATTTAAGCAAGAAATCAGTTGCGAAGTATAAGTGTTATTGTGAAGTACTTCAATAAAGGCTATTTTGCATTATTGAATAGTGGAGTTATTTATTCAACAGTTTAGTGATTCGGACGTTAGTAGAAGGTTGCAAATAAGAGGAATTTCAGTAAATTCGTTACAATATATATAAAAAGTGGTCGTGTATATCATGCGATTTTGCTCATTTTCAATACCAATCTATTCTGGGTCCAGATAAGCTCGTGTACCAAATTTGATGAAGATATCCCAATATTTACTCAAGTTATCGTGCTAACGAACGGACGGACGGACGGCTCAATCAAATTTTTTTTCGATACTGATGGTTTTGATATATGGAAGTCGATATCTATCTCGATTCCTTTATACCTGTACAACCAACCGTTATCCAATCAAAGTTATAATACCCTGTGTACAAGTACAGCTGGATATAAAAAGAATATAATAAAATAAAAGAAAATAAT
The DNA here is from genome assembly GCF_040869045.1 of Eurosta solidaginis. NCBI lineage: Eukaryota > Metazoa > Arthropoda > Insecta > Diptera > Tephritidae > Eurosta > Eurosta solidaginis. Next base: position 198,958,125 of record NC_090323.1, on the reverse strand, counting down.
ATAATATTAGAGTAAAATTACAAAGTTTGCAAGCGGCGATGGTTACTAGGACATGTTTCTGAATTTCACTTCTTCAACAGCTAGCTTTTCGGGAGCTGAGTATTGAACTCGAAATCTCCAACATTTATACTTTATACCAGTGTAAAGGCAGACGCTTTTATCCACTCAGCTATACGAATGCCCAGCTGCTCGCTTTGGAATTGATCTCTATTATTATTACTATTATTGCTAGGCCTAGAAGCACTGCGACCTTTGTGCAGATCTATTGTGCATGAGCTTTCAGCCAAATTTTGTGGAAGTGAATTAGTCACTAAGTATTGCCTATTTGTTGGTGTTCCTTTATACACCATTAGGTACATACTAACTCTATATGTTTTTACACTCAGTTGAGCAGAGCTCACAGAGTATATTAACTTTGATTGGATAACGGTTGGTTGTACAGGTATAAAGGAATCGAGATAGATATAGATTTCCATATATCAAAATCATCAGTATCGAAAAAAAATTCGATTGAGCCATGTCCGTCCGTCTGTCCGTTAACACGATAACTTGAGTAAATTTTGAGGTATCGCTATTTAAAATGAACGATAACGGACAATAACCACGCCCACTTTTTCGATATCGAAAATTTCGAAAAATCGAAAAAGTGCGATAATTCATTACCAAATACGGATTAGGCGATGAAACTCGGTAGGTGAGTTGAAGTTATGACGCAGAATAGAAAACTAGTAAAATTTTGGACAATGGGCGTGGCACCGCCCACTTTTAAAAGAAGGTAATTTAGAAGTTTTGCAAGCTGTAATTTGGCAGTCGTTAAAGATATCACGATGAAATTTGGCAGGAACGTTACTCTTATTACTATATGTCTGCTTAATAAAAATTAGCAAAATCGGAGAACGAAAAGGCCCACTTTTTAAACAAATTTTTTTTTTAAATCAAATTTTAAAAGAAAAGTTAATATCTTTACAGTATATAAGTAAATTATGTCAACATTCAACTCCAGTAATGATGTGGTGCAACAAAATACAAAAATAAAAGAAAATTTCAAAATGGGCGGGGCTCCGCCCTTTTACATTTAATTTGTCTAGGATACTTTTAATGCCATAAGTCGAACAAAAATTTACGAATCCTTGTGAAATTTGGTAGAGGCTTAGAATCTTGGACGATAACTGTTTTCTGTGAAAAAGGGCGAAATCGGTTGAAGCCACGCCCAGTTTTCATACACAGTCGACCGTCTGTCCTTCCGCTCTGCCGTTAACACGATAACTTGAGCAAAAATCGACATATCTTTACTAAACTCAGTTCTCGTACTTATCTGAACTCACTTTGTATTGGTATAAAAAATGGCCGAAATTCGACTATGACCACGCCATAATTATATACCAAATACGAAAAAAGGGATGAAACATGGTAATTGTATTGGTCTATTGACGCAAAATATAACTTTAGAAAAAAACTTGGTAAAATGGGTGTGACACCTACCATATTAAGTAGAAAAAATGAAAAAGTTTTGCAGGGCGAAATCAAAAGCCCTTGGAATCTTGGAAGGAATACTGTTCGTGGTATTACATATATAAATAAATTAGCGGTACCCGACAGATGATGTTCTGGATAACCCTGGTCCACATTTTGGTCGATATCTCAAAACGCCTTCACATATACAACTAAGGGCGACTCCCTTTTAAAACCCTCATTAATACCTTTAATTTGATACCCAAATCGTACAAACACATTCTAGAGGCACCCCTGGTCCACGTTTATGGCGATATCCCGAAAAGGCGTCCACCCATAGAACTAAGGCCCACGCCATTTTAAAATACTCATTAACACCTTTCATTTGATACCCATATCGTACAAACAAATTCTAGAGTCACCCCTGGTCCACGTTTATGGCGATATCCCGAAAAGGCGTCCACCCATAGAACTAAGGCCCACTCCCTTTTAAAACACTTATTAACACCTTTCGTTTGATACCCATATTGTACAAACAAATTCTAGAGTCACCCCTGGTCCACCTTTATGGCGATATCTCGAAAAGGCGTCCACCTAAAGAACTTAGGACCACTCCCTTTTAAAATTATCATCAACACCTTTCATTTGATACCCATATCGTACAAATAAATTCTAGAGTCACCCCTGGTCCACCTTTATGGCGATATCTCGAAAAGGCGTCCACCCATAGAGCTAAGGCCCACTCTCTTTTAAAATACTCTTTAATACCTTTCATTTGGTACCCATGTTGTACAAACACATTCCAGGGTTACCCTAGGTTCTTTTTACAACATGGTGATTTTCCCTTACTTTGTCTCCACAGCTCTCAACTGAGTATGTAATGTTCGGTTACACCCGAACTTAGTCCTCCTTACTTGTTAATCCTAATTTCGTGGAATACTTATAGGTTCGATATCGAAAGCTTAGTATCATTGGGTTTATAACAGTGATTTTATAAGCAGTACTTCCGCTGTTCACTATTATATCAATATTAATGTAAGTATTTAATTAGCGAGACATTCTCATATTATTTTATACAATTGGTCTTGTTGTTCATATAAGAGAAAAATCACAAAGTGTATAAACGGCGATTGTTACTACTTACTGGCATAGACACAGTGTAAGGGCAGATAACTTTATCGACTCAGCCATATGATATTATTATTGATATAATGAACCATTCCTTGGTTATAGGGCGGACTTTTATTCTGTCCTTAAAGCTAAAATTCCAAATTTACCCTTAACTTTAAAATTGGCCCCATTGCACTTAAGTAGAGATAATCTTATCCTTATCTACTTTTTGCTACAATTTTGATCATAATATCAAAAATGTTTGTATGGTGAACCCCCAGGGGGGTTTCATTGGGGTGTGCCACTGGCATCGGTGGGTCGGGCCTCCAAAGTTAGTGGGGGTCGGTCATACATTTGGACTCGATTGGAGCACTCTAAATGGGTCAAAGTGGGATTTTTCAAAATTTGCCCCTACCCAAAAGTTCGACCCAAATTGGGGGGGGGGGGGGGATTCAGAATTCGTTTTAGAGGTATGGTTCCTTCGGCAAAGTTTCTTATTTTGATCCCTAGAATATGATTTTACAGAGCAATGGGCGATTTTTTTGCCTCCCCACAAATCGACCCGCCCTAATATATAAGCTTCAATTACACTAAAAGCAAAAATGATTATCAGATCTTTGAATTGTGCAGCATAAAATCAGTAATTGAAAGCTTAAATTCAAATTTTCGTTGAACAGCTGAAGGTAACATTTGCTACCATTAAATGTTACAAAGTGGCTGTGAAATATAAACGTGCAAATATGTGCCACATGCAATTTAGTATAAAGTGTTATGTTGCCATCAAAATGCTGCTTTAGCATTGCCACAACTTTAAAATGAACATCAACACTATGAAAGTCATCAACACCAGCCATGCCACCGAAGTCATCAACGTCAACGTTACAAAGCCATCAAACAAAATGATATTATTAAAGTAATTTGAATACTAAATACTGCGAATGATGAGCCAAATGCTGGTAAGCAGGACTGTGGCGACAGCAATGGTGGCATATGGCAAATTGTTGTTGTATTACTTATATTGAATGTAAATACCAAGCAATGTACTATTGCTTTTGTAGTAGGTGAGCTTTTCGATTTTCAATTTCGTGCAATTTAATTTAATTTTTTTGCAATAAAATAATAGCATTTCAATTGCACAAATTTGTTTTTTTGTGGTTCTAAAAAAAAAAATAATAATATTAAAAAAATTTAAACTTTGAGCTGAAAAACTTTATAAAAGCAACAACAAATCCACTTTTACACTCTGCTATCATCATCGATTCGCTTTATTTCTTGTCGGCAATGCTGATTATAAAATTCCAGCACAATTTGCCCTTTTGCCTCTTTTAGCGCTGCTACGGCCAATTATAGCACTGCCACCGCATTTGCACACACGTTTTGTGCACTAATACAAAGTTGCCGCTTTTGTTGTTGTTGAGCTGCTATTGGTATTGGTTTGGAATTTGACTTTTGACATATGCCGTTAATGCGAACCACAAGCGTGCGCTCAATCTGCCGACTTTGATGGCTACATTTATTGTGTTTTTTTTTGTGTGCTGTTATTGCTTCTTATACCAGCAGCAACCACATCAAAGGGATGTGTTGTGATTATATAATTCTCAATTTGTCGTTTTCTATTTGAAATGCGAGTACCTAGTCGTATACACCTTCTACTTTCAATAAAATGTTGCTCTCATGTCACAATCCACTTGTTATCTATTTTAAAAAATTTCCCTATCTAAATTTTCAAATCAAATAGTGTGCAAATTTCTATATAGATGAGTATGTGTGCAATTGATCTAACTTCAATTTGTTATTGTTACTGCCTTTAATAGCTTCCCTGATGTGTCTGAGTTACCGTGTGACACGTTTGAGTTTCCCACAGTTTCTGCACGAGATTGCCTGGGAAGCAAAGTTAAAACTACGTGATATGTATGTATGTATGTGTTTGAGTTGCATTCAAATAAGGGTATATATGCGGATTTTCGAATAATGGAAATTTAAAACCACAAATACTGTGGCTATGCATAGATAGGTATATTTAAATTGCCAGAAATTTACAATTGGAGGCATATTTAAAAAAATTACACAGAAATTACCCCAAAATGGTCCTGAAAACGATCTTCAATAAGTAGCAGATATAAAAGTTTCGATATAGTCCTTAAAACAATCCCAAAAATATTCCGAAACGCCTGACAAATGATTCCGACATGAGTCCCAAACAGGAATGAAAATAACGCTGGAATGATTAAGGGATGTCTCCGAAATGATCAAACAAGGAGTTGAAATGATACTGAAGTAAGCACTAAACTATAGCAAAAATATTCCCACCATGATCTGAAGGTATACCTGAAATGCTCTTAAAATGGTACGAAGTAGCTCAGACGTGATCCTTAAAACATTCCCGAAACTGTCCCGTAAGATCTGGTAGTGGCCCTTAAATACCTCCAAAATTGGTCGAAGATAGTCTCGTAATAAAACCCGAAATAGCTGCAAAATCTTACGAATATGATACAGCCTTCAAACTCTAGCGAAAATAATCCCGACATGATCTGAAGGTTGACCCGAAATATTTTAAAATAATGATCCTTAAAACAACCCCGAAATAATCCCAAAAGATCTGCTAATGATTTCGAAATAGCACCGAAATTGGTTGGAGATAGCCCGAAAAAAATGCCGAGTAAGCCAAAAATATGACCAACATAGTATAGCCTCGACGCTATAGTAAAAACAGTCTGGACATGATCCGGAGGTGGACTTGAAACAGTTTAGAAGCGGTACGTAATAGCTCAGATACGGTTTTTAGAAGAATTGTGAAAAAGTTCTAAAAATATCCCGAATGATCTGGAAATGGTCTCGAAATACCGCCGAAATGATTGAAGATAGTTCCGAAGGTCATTCGAAAATGAAGTTTTAAAAAATAACAATATAAATCCGGAAAAAGTTAAAAAATTTCCCGAAATTGCCCTTAAATATTTTTGGTAGAGCCGATATATATCTCGAAGAAAGTCCCAAAATGATGTGAAGATAGTTGATTTATCTCCCAAAAATTAAAAAAAAAAAAATTCCGAAAACAATAAAGAATTAAATTTGAACTGGTCCAAAACCAAAGCCGAAGTGGTACGTAAATAGTCTAGAAAGCATCCGTAGATAATCGCAAATTGCTCTGGGAAAAATCCCGAAAGAGAACCATAATAACTCCAAAGTCACCTTGAAAAAGCGCCAAATTGCAAACAGATTCAGTGATAGTTTCTAAATAGTCCCGGAACAGTTTCGACTTTACCCCGAAAAGAGTACAGAATTATTCGAAATGGCAAAACCATTCCGTATCATTCAAAACTAAAATGATTCGATAATGGGAGTCCAAAATTGATCCCTTAACAGTAACCAATTGATCCTAAAGTAGTCTCAAAATCATTTCGAAACAGTCTCAAAAGAATTCGGAAACTATTCCGTAGTAATACCAAAGAGCTTCCATAGATTACACTATCTGAGTACGAAATAGAACCTGACGGTACTTCAATACGACGCGGGAGACTCTGACCGCATTTCCAAAAGTGCCTAGAACATGATCAACATGACTCAAATAACAAGTACCATTAGTATAAACAAACAGGACTCTACAATACAATTAATCTAAGAAGAGCAGGTTTCCATACCGGGTCGAATTTTCGCAGAAGCAATAATGGATACAAGGGCAACCGACGTTTGGAATGTACTTTAGCTATGAAGAGAATATTTTCCTTATAAATAACAAAGTTCTATGTTGAAATCGGCAACACATCCGACAGATCAAATCGTTAACCGAATAAACTTAGGGCAGTTGATTTACGTTTCACACAATCACACCCCCTGCCTCTACAGCACTGAATTGCGTGCGTTCGTAGCAATGCGTAGTGTAAACAACATTAAAACTTCATTATTAAATGTTTCTTCCGAATCTCGAAAATTGTAGGTCCTTAAATAGAAAAGATGTGCCCACCAAAAATATACCGAAATGATCAAAATGCCAAGCTGGGCTGATTTAGTCAAATCCGCCTGAATGTCTGTCTGTCGCTTTGAATGCAAACTTGACCCTCAATTGTTAAGAAAATTTGATGAATTTTTAAGACGATAAAAACTACGTTTCAACATGCGGTAACGAAATAGTGATAATGGCAATATGCTGGACGGGTAGTAGCAGAATACAAGATGACATCACCTACCCAGATTGAACTATGAACCATCCAAATTTAGCGATCTACCATGACTGTCGTAGATGCCGAACTAAAGTTAAATTTTTTCTTTTGCTTCAGAATTGTTTTCCTAAATTTTGTTCTCTTTTTAATTAACTTTTAAAGTAGCAGCCGCCAACTATCTGCTTTCCATTGAAATGACCAGTTTTAAGCTAGAAGCTTAAAATCAGTTTCGTATTTTCCCATATGCCTCTTTATTTTCTCACATACATATTAACATTGTACGTATTATTCCTTTCCTCTATTTGTGGCATATAATTCTAACTACTTGACTACTTGCAACAAGTAATTTACGATGCTGAACATGTCTACAACGGATTGCAAATAAGTAGCAGCACAAAAAAATCTTAGGGGATTTAATTCTGAAAAAAAAAAAAGCAACAGAAAACAATTTCAATTTCTATCGCACAACAACAGTAACAATAAATGCATACAAACCGTAAACGCAAAGTACAGCTGCTTCTGAATCCAAGCCACAAGACGAGATCGAAAGAAAGGAAACGGCTAGAATGGAAATTGTTTGCTTGCTGGTAAATATAAAAGTTCGGCTGAAAGTATCAATTCTATCGAGTATCCGTATGAATGTACAAACACACAAACAAATAAAAGGTACAGGTTGTGCAATGTGTAACGAGACAGCTAACTATTTTTGAGTACTAGTTGACTTGATTTTCCTGACTACGTCATGATCGATGAGGGACATAGCATGACTATACTGAATAAGCGTACTCATGAGGTCCAGGTATCAACTCGGACCGTATTGTCTTATCGGTGCCAAGATACGCAGAGAAATTACAGTCGGTGGAACAAGAAAAAGTGACGTTGAGCAACCTTTCTCAAAACAGATGGTTGATGATTACGCCAATCAGCGCTCAGACCTGCTCACTGAGGGAAATCTTCGACCTAACAATGTAACCTATCAATAGGAGCACAGTGCTGAGTGCACGTACTTACGATGCGGACAATATAGGGTTTCCGGTAGCTTCGAAAAGGTATACGCTGCCCTTCAGGACCACATAACGATCACAGCATCGGGATGTTTATGGGAGCGTTATTTGTAATATGAAGAGAGAAAAGATACGCCTACTTTGAAAAAGCACGGAAGCTGCTTCAGATAATGGGTGATAGGAATAATTTGCTAAAATTTTATTGGAAAATCCAGCCGATAACGGAAGACATCAAGATCAGGGACCATAAAGGCCTTTTCGTAAACTCACAACGCGGCTGGAAAACCTTTTAAGAATACGAAAGTTCGAATTGACCAAAGGATTTTATAAAAAAAAAAAAACTAGCAGATGGTTCTTCTGTTGTAAGTTGCTCCAGACAGTTTTTCCCTAGAGTAGAAAAGTATGATTGAGGTTTGTTCATGAAATTGGAGATGAAGTCGAAACTCCATGGCCTGTGTGACTCACGGACCAAATTTAAAATTCACGCAGTGACCGGCTTTAAAAAGGTGCTCGAAAATATTCTGCAATAGTTTAGGAATATATATTATCCAGTTTTTCTCCAATAGATACTTTTCTAATTCAGACCATGTTTCAGCTGTAAGCTGCTTTTACAATAGTCACATTTCTTGATACAAACTGATAGATTAGGTGAAATTAGTCTAATGAAGTCTGCAACGGGATGGGTAAAGCTAACTTGAATATCTAAAAGGTCTGTTGTAATGCCAAATAAAAAAATGAAGAAGACACCCGTAGAGAGACTTGCCTAGGTTGTGTCCCCCACTGAAAAGTGCCCTTAAAAACACTAAATAAAAATATGACCTAGTAAATTCATCGAGTTGACGTGATCGCCTTCCATCCTCTCCTCGCACCTAGTTCTCAGATATCAAAACCGCTCAAGAAATTCTAGTTACAATTGCCAGATTATTAATGGACCACGACCCCAAATATATTTATCCTAAAATAAATCAAGGTAATCGAAATCTGCAGCCACACTATAGAAAAGTTCAGAATCATAGTCTAGGATTGACTTTAGAAGTAAATATTGATCCCTCGAATAGTTCTGAGTAGCATCCCATCAACCTCATCCTTAATCGAGGCGACCGTCGCTCGAAAAACAATTAAGTGGTCTAACAATTTGAGTTGGCGGATTACCTTTTGTAGCTCAAAGGAACACCTCACAATACTTTTTATCGCTAAAAAAACAACAACCAGCTGAGCTTCCAAATCTTTTGACTATCGTATTTAATTACCATGACACGTCTTTGCCTACAATTGACTACGAAACTTTATTTTGGACCGTTCTTTTTGAAAAGATATTATTTACGGCATAATTTCCTTCAAATTTGGTGAGTAGGTTAGCTTTTCTACGTCGCTTAACATAAGGGATCATGGACGCAGGTATTCGGAAAAGTGGTTCGAAACGGATAGGGAAAATGTGGGAGTGTAGATGAGAGAGGAAGCGAAGAGAGAGGACAAAGGTGGGGAATGGGGGAGAGTTATTGAAAAATTACAGGTAAGGGGTAGGAAATGTATAAAAAAGAGTTGAGATTTCTTGAAATTATTTTACATAGGTAAATATATAAAGGTCCGGCAGGAAAGCGTCTTCATGACTCTGCTCATATAGCCAGCATATACAGATAATCCTGCAACACATCGAGTAGATGAACGAAAAGTTTCCTTATATATAGGAAGGTCGTCTGCGTGGTTTGTCTTTGAAAGTCATTGGATTCGAAGTAAAAGATAATCACATTTTAGCCACTGTCTACGGTCTGGAGATTTAAACCGATATTTATAATTTACTAGCAGACCCGGCAGACACTGTTCTGCCCTAAATTTGCTTATAGATATTTTTAATAAGCTTTTTCCGCCTAACTCTGCCCTCCACCCACGCCTCTTCACTTATTGACTCCTCTCTCCGTTTTTTCGCTTCATCTATCTCCATATTCGTCTCATTCTATTTCTTTCTGAGTCTTCCTCTCTATTTTCTCTTCTCTCACGTTCTTCTCATTCTTCTTCATCCCTTATTGCCTGCCCCAGAGGGTGGTATGTATTTTGTTTCAGTCCCAGTCCCACTCCGAGTCTCAGTCCCAGTCCTAGCCCTAATCCCAGTCCCAGTCCGTCTCTGGTCTATTTCCCGGAAAAAAGGATCGTAAATACTAATATAGACAAATTTATATACCAAATTTCAGGCAAATCGAATAGGATGTATATAAGTATGTGGGTATTATTAACGCATGTCTCTATTTCGGCTTCGCATGCATATTTATCAGTTTTGCCAGGTTAATGCGATTAAATCGAATATCACAATGAAAATTACTTTAGAGCTCTCAGCAACATCTTTCATTTGATATCCATATTACCCACACATTCTAGGGGTACCTGCGTCCACTTTTGAACAAAATCAACCGACGCATCTCTTCAAACACCGGTGACCAACTAACACATATTTTAGAATTTCCTTTTATATATATAGATTTTTATTTTTCACACTTCACTATAATATTAAAACGAATTGCAGATATTCGTTGCTTCTGAAATTCGGCTTAAAAATTGCATATGGAACAACAAAAGACTCTCCTGAATTAAAAAAAATGTGTTCGTACTTCTAAATCGCGGGCCCACTCAGAAACCCCGGGTCCGCGGGTAATCCCCCCCCCCCCCCCCCCCCCCCCCCCCCCCCCCTCGCACAGCCAGGTGATGTGCTACACTTCATATCATTCGCTATAATATTTTTTATTGATAAGCACGTTGTTTAATTAAACACCAACCAATTCAACGGAAGTATATCCGCACCACCTGAAAATATGAGTGCCGGTGCGTATACGTAACTTTTTATTATTAGGTATAAACATATAAAAAATTTGCAGTAAAATAATATTGCGACTATAAACTGGGATATAACCTATCCTATATTTCAAGTTAGAGCAAACTACACACGTGATGCAAAACGAATTCTAAATCAGTTCAGTAGTTTAGGAGTCCATCGCAGACAAACAATGTGACACGTGATTTTTATATATAAAGATATCGGCGTACTAAATGCCATGCAGCCTTAAAGAGTAGGCAGGTACCATGGTTTATAAAGGAGATATCCTTTATGGCAGAAAGTAAAAATCAGGGCTTATATTTGAATTAAGCTCTTATCTCAAGATCATTGAGGTATTTCGAACTTTTTGGTGCACACTGTTAGGCAAACTGTATTTCATACACTTTTTGTGCTGCAGCGTTGAACGATTCGTCACTGGCTGATGCATCAGCAATCTGCGGTCAATCTGTTTTATGCCAAAATGTTACGATGCGTTGAAATCATGTAGGGGAGGCGTTAGGTCACTACAGGCGTTAGGTCACTACAGGCTCTGTATATATTCACAGCTCCATTGATATTCTACTGCTACTATTTTATACGGCAGCAGGCACAGTAGCTCAGCTCTTAGGAGATATTACATTGACGTTGTTGTTGATGCTGTTGTTGTAATTGCTTGGTGCAGGAATGAAAAATGCATAATTCCCAATGAGAAAATTCCTTTTCCTCCCTATTTCTCTCAAGCTACTTTTGGTGTTCCTGTTGTTGGAACTGTTTATGCTGTTAGTATGTTTTGTTGCTATTTCGACAGCTGTTATAGCTCGCGGTTTGTTGTTATCTTACTACATCCATGACAGCGAATTGCAATTTTCTTTCGACTGAACACCCAGTGCACAGCAAATCTCGATGAAACACAATCACTGTCATCTACGAATGGCAAATGTACCCAGAGCAATCTTTTACGCCTGCCAGTTAGCGTGCATGCATGTAGGTTTGTGCATTATAACTCTTCCTTACGTATGTATGTTGCAGTAATATTTGCAGTAGTCAATAGCAACAACAACAGCACGCTATCAATTTGTGCTAAATCAATTTGCTATGAAGAATTTTCCTACCGAATTTTAAAAAGTATTGTTCAGTTAGATCGAAAAAAAATTTGTTTGATTGCTACTCGTAGATTTAGGAACTGCCAGGAGTCGCGATAAGTAGCACATATATAAGTATGTATGTGAGCGAAGTTGTGGTAATGGAGACGATTAGGCGCTGCACTTTGAAATTTTTCTTGTTGATTTTTTTCGTTTTTGCAGTCTAAAGGCTAGATGAACTACTTCCCTTCAGCATAAATAGTGGCGAACTTGGATTAAGTTAGGGCTTGATGACAACAGGCAGGTACATTGTGGTAGAGGCCTTTCTTCCAAACAAAAAAATTACATACTTCGTGTGCCCAATGCAGCGCATAGCGTCCTCTCTTTCAGGGAGAGCTGGATTTGCTAAAGATTCGATGAAGTATTTGCTCAGGCATTGCAAGCGTGTTTTAGCCAGAATAGAGCAAATTATTCTCATTAGACAGTAGTGTCTTGTTAATACCCAAATTAGTGAACCGACGATTAACATAAATTAGGAACTCGGTTTTCTTCGCATTAATACCTTTTGGCGCAATACACAGGTGAACCACAGGAACCGCGATGTCAAAGCTAGGCTATGCAAGAAAGGGATCCTTGGTCCTACACACAACATATTTTTTCTCCACGTTGTAAAATCCCTAAGCGGGGAAAGCTGATTACTTCTCCACGGCTCGAAACATGATATCTGCAGTAGCAAGATCTAGCATATTAAGATACACAAAGCTACTAAATTATAACCTGATCGAAGGAAACGAAAAAATACGATGACGTCTTAATCGACGGTAGGCTTAGTTCTATTGCCCTGGATGTGCGCATTCTAAGTGATCCAAATATCGACTCGGACCACTTCCTTGTGGCAGCCAAGTTACATATGAACATGCCTCTGTGCAGCGAAGAAATAGCGCAAAGTTACACAAGACAAGTTTGCTGACGATAAGTTGGTCACAAAACAGTCAGGTGGTGTTACTCCAATCGTCTCTGATACCTGCTCTACCTGATGATATATGTAGGTGGGAGCATTTTTCATTCACATTCCATAGATTTCCAGCGATCCCGCAAAAATAATTGATACGATGAGTGTGGGCGCGAGTATTGGATCGGGATGGGAAGAAAGAAGAGCCATGCCAATTTTTTAGAAAAAAAAAAACCTGAGGCAGAAACGCGAGTGCGAGTAGCTTGGGAATCTGGACAATTCCAGTAGGAATGATAATGGCGAACTGCTATTTGACGTACAGAGTATACCTATGTTGTGGAGTGAACGCTTTCACCGCATTGCTAGCTAGCGTGGGAGAAGACGAAACCGATATCCTGATCGCTGATGATGGCAAAAACGTAGCGGCACCAGACTAAGATTAAGTGAAAATGCACACATCCCGACTAAGTAATAACATGCCGACGGAAAACGACGTACTACCAGCCGAGCTGTACAAACACGGAGGCGAAGAGTTGATAAAGAGCATGCATTACATAATATGGTCGGCTAGACGAGCGAATGCCTCCAAAAAAAAAAAAAACAATCCCGCAAGATGCGCTAATTACGGCGACATCAGCCAGATTTACAACGCGTATTAGGTTCTATCTTCCATGCTGTATGAAAGACTGGAACCTATAGTCAACGAACTGACTGGACTTTATCAGAGAGGCTTAAGAGCTTGTAAATGCACTATCGACCAGATTTTCGTGGTATGCCTGATTATGGGGAAGAATAATCAACACTCATCATATTTTTTGTCGACTTCAAAGCAGCCTTTGGCAGCGCGAAAAAAGGCTGTTTGTATGCTGCTATGTCTGAATGCAAGTGCCCTGCAAAGTTAATAAGGCGCAGCCAAATGACGTTGAGCAACACCACCAGTTCCGTAAGGATTGCGAAGAACCTCTCCGAACCATTCGAAAACAAACGAGATTTAGACAATGCGATTATCTTTTCGACGATTTATTCAACATAATGCTGAAGAATATATCTCTAGCAGCAGGTGCAAACCGTAATGATACAATCTATTATAAAAGAACGCAATTGCAAATGATATTAATATTTCTGGTATTATCAAAGGCGCCCTGAGTTCTACCTTCTCTGGATTAGATAAAGAGGAAAAAGGATGCGGTAAATGAAGATAAGACGAAGTATTTGCTATCACTCAACAAATCATCGGCAGCCACTTCACTGTGGACGGATATAAACTCGAGCCTCTGAGGGATTCCGTCTATTTAAGAACCAGCATTGAAATCACGCTCTACAATTCGCCCATCATACTTGTACCGATGCTTTACTCGGAGTGTTCGTACGAAAAGCTCTAGGCAAAATTTAAGGTAATGTCCGTGATGCCGACAGCTAGTTTCGGAAGGAGATTTAATGATGAGCTGTATTATATTTACTGAGATATGGAGAAAGTGCAGCGAATGAAAACACAAAGGCTTCCCTGGCTAGGTAAAGTATACGTATGGACGAATGCGTTCCGGCCAGGAAAATATTTCAGTCGACACCGCAGTTCGAAAGCAGAGAAAGGGGAAGATCTCCACTCAATTAGCGACTACATGAGGAGAAATAATCGATTTCCCTTGGTGCTCACAATCGGCGTCAGTTATAGGGAAACAGAGATAGATGGCGTGACTTGTTGCCAAAATCAGTTAGGCGACAAAGCGCCGGTTAATGATGATGATGATACGTGTGGGTGTTCTGTACCTCCCGTTCTTAAATGTATACTTCTCTCATCTGCGAAGCAGTGATTGTACAATATTTAATGCCATAAGTTTAATACAACGTACCCGGCTTTTGTTATAAATTTCTTATTAAAATCTAAATTTTTTTTGTTTATGGTTGATGGACAAAACACATTAAAAATAGAATGTTACAATAAGGCACTTAATATTATGAAAAAAACAAAAAAAAACAAGTAAGAACGGGACTGTCATCGGCTGTGCCGAGGACTTCATACCTTTCATGAATAGGGCTGAACAATAATCTTATCCCGTTCGTAATCTCCAAATAGTTGGATGTATAAGATAAGAAATATATAGTGAACAGATGTACATACCTACACTCAGAGAAAAAATCGTTCTAAAACGAACGAAACAAGTTCAAAATTAAGAACAATCGTTGACAAAAGACTGTTAAGTACGTTTTTTCTAAACTCGTGACCGATGGGCTTGTTTTAAGAACAGGTTTTCCAAGCACACCGTTCGTATTTTATGACCAGTTTGGTATTGATGAATAACCTTCTGTGCTCATTTCAAGTACTACTTGGGCTTGATTTAAGATTTTTCGTTCTCACGCTTCGAGAACGATTTGGGGTCGATTCAACGTTTTACGGTCTCAATTCAAGAACGGTTCGTGCTTGATCTTTGGTGGGAGGGGAAAGAATTTTTTTAAATAGGTACCCATTCATTTTTTATTAATAATAATTTTTTTGTCATAAAAAAAAATATTTATAACAAAAAAATTTTTATCTAAATTCAAAAGTTTAAGGAAAAATGCATAATATGCATTTTTGATAGATTTCTCTTATTGAGAAATTATTCTTATTTGAATACGTAAACTGCATATATACTTAAAACATTTCATAACAAGTTTGAGAATTACCTGTGCATATGTGAATGGAACTGAACGAAAAATAAGAGTTATAAAAATAGAACATAAAAAAATTGTTTTAAAAAAATTCACACGATCGCAACCACAACATCATACCCACTGGGCCACTACAACTGCTTGGTAGCCCGTGCCGAATGTTGTACTTAACATTGTAATGCACACGAATTGTACCGTTTCTCTTTTGGTTGAACTTAATTTAAGAACATCGCACTTAATTTGAGAACATTCGTTCTCATTAATAGAACATTTGTTCATAATTTAAGACCAGTCGTTCTTTTTTCAAGATAATGGTGTCAGTTCAAGAACAATGTTGCTGTTTTAAGAACAGGTCGTTCGTTTTTCAAGAATAAAAAAGTAAGAACATGAAGAGCTTGAATTGAGTCCTGTGGTGCTGGATTTTAGAACGGCGTTTTTCTCTGAGTGTAAACGATTTTTAAGATAAATATAAAATAAAAAATGGCAAAGAACCCCCTTATCTGAAGGATCGGTTGTATGGGATATAAATTTATATAGCTCCGATCAAAGTGATTTTTTCAGGGTATCTTCTATGATATATTAGAATATATATCAATGAGTTTCACGTTAATACTTTATAAATTACGGCAGGAATGTCCAAAATCGTCTTATCTGAACGATCGGTTGTATGGGAGATATATGTTATAGTGGTCCGATCCTACAGATCCGACAAATGTCTAATATAATACAAAAATACATCCTTGTGCCAAATTTCATTGAGATATCTCAAAATTTGAGGGACTAGTTTGCGTTCAAACAGACAGACGGACGGACAGACGGACATGACTATATCAACTCAGTTCGTCACCCTGATCAATTCGGTATACTTAACGGTGAGTATATCTTCTTTATTTCTCAACGTTACACACATCGGACCAACGTTAATATACCATTTCATGTTCATGAAAGGTATAAAAATCATACTCTCGCCGTACAAAAAAGTGACTCTTACATATGCACACATAGACCATGTACTTGCATAGACCCTGCTGTAACGTCAATAATTCGATAACTGACCCGTAATCGATATTTTTGTGTAGCTATCCCACTTCTAATCAGCTTCAACGGAAAGCTTTTTGTACTGATAGGCATTTAATTTATAACCTGTTTAGGTTAGAATGAGTAAGGTTTTGCTGGCTGGTCCGTGAGAGCCACATGAATGAGTCCGTAGTTTTACCAGAAGTTTGCTCAACAACCATTCTGAGAAACGCTCTCAGAAACTGGGACCAAATATTGGAAGCATGCTAACATCTATGCAATTCGCTGCTTCTAGATCTGATAGCTCCCTCTTATAGCTTAAGTCTTAGACTTGTGAGCGCAGGTCACGAGCACAAAACGTACACGATCGTTTTCTTTTCCAAGCCGCACTTACTACATCTGCCGTTATTAGCTAACTCATCCGCTTCTTCATATCCACATATTCCCATATGAATATTAATATTATTTCTAGATCAGCGCACCATATCATAGACCCTCTTCATTTCATTATTCATCGTCATTATATGGAAACATGTCCATTGCTTTGTCTACCATTTGAACACCCTTGCGCCAGCCTTCCACCTGTATTGTGGCTCTAAAAGACCCATTGAAGCTTAGGTGAGGAACTAGGTAGCCTGTTCGTCCAATATTTGATGACGATTTGTTACTATGGCCCTCTGCGCTCAAGCTGCCCCGAGGCTATGTGTTTCCTTGCAGAGGGCGATATACACCACGTGCACCGAAGTATTCGTTTAATCGTACATAAATTGCCCCCCGACGCTTTCTCTACTCTCTCTCCACTAGGTTGAGCCTCCATGACAACTAACTATCTAGAGTGTTTCCTAGTTATTTTGTAAAAGATTTATTCTGCGAGGTCACGCCTTCAGCTAATGACTAGTGCAATTCGGAGCCCTATACCTCCGCGTGGCCTCTGAACCCGATATTAGATGCCCAGGTATTCATATAACCTGTTAAGAGAAGAAAGATTCTCACAAGAAAACGTGAAAAGTTTTTATGATTTCATGCGGGTGTTTAGATTTTAATCGCAGGTTCAAAAAAATTAAAAAAAAAAAGTTTGAACACATGTTTTTACGCTGTCGTATTGCGAGGAAATTTTATTCAACGAGCAGTTGACATAATTGTACGCAGACAATTTTTTGTCCGCTTTAATTTAAGTTGTACTGGTAATTTTATACATGCGGTTTTTTCACACATTTTTAAATGTCAGCAAATTTTGTAAACGTTATCTTGTTTTAGGCCATTAACCACAATGCTGTTAGTAAATTTTTAAAAACTTAAATATTTAAGTAAATGAAAATTTCATGTTGAAATAAATAAAGTCGGTAGCATTTTTTCATTTGGACAAATTTAAGCTGCAAAGGGGGCGTATGGCGTAGAAACAATGAAATATTGCATACTTTTAGGCGTTCGGGGATGGGTTTCGAGCATTCCATAGAATCACAAATTTTCGCCGATTTTTAAACTGGTCTCCGCATTAATTTTTAATACCAATATACTTAAAATATATCACACTTCACTACACTGAAGAAGAATTTAAAATTTGTATCAACTTGGAAAACAAAAATTATTAAAAAAATATATTAAAACAATTTGTACAAAAAAAAAAAAAATAAATAAATAAAATAAAATAAAAATTTTCAAATCATGAATCATCCTAAGTATCGACCACGAATTGAAGACGTCGTAGAATAAGCTGGAGGGCCAGAAGCCTGGGCATACCAACAGACATCTGATTGAAGAATCCTCTCCCAGAAGTCATATCCGTAAGCATTAAAAGAAAATACGGCATGTAGAAGAAAATTACAAACAGATCCCCAGTGATATCCACAAAAAGGCGTCGGACATCTATGTCAGGAATTGCCCGACGAACCCCGTTCTTAAAAACAAATTTAATGAGCTCGCAAAAAAGGAAATCCTTCTCCCTGAGGAGACGCACGCCACTCTAGCTCAACTTCGATCTGCCTACTTTAACAGGTGAAACTCTTACCTATCCAGAATCAACCCGGGCATACATAATGTATGTTCTGCTTACATCGTGTGCCCACATGACACCAACCATCTTTCCAAGTTTCCTTAGATTCCTGTTAGCGGATATTGTAGACAATTTGACAGTGGTCGCAACTATTGGATGGGGCACCTCTTTAACAAAAACAACAACAAGCTTAAGGACTGTCACCAAGACAGCATGGCTTCAGGACCCAAATGCACTTTAGACGGAATTGAAAACATTCTTCAAGCATATAAATAGCACAGCGATGTAATGCTCAATCCAACTACTGCTTGCAACTTTAGACGTAAGGAACGCTCTCATCAGTGCCAGGTGGGGATACGTATTTTCCGCCTTCGAGTAGCGATTTCAAATACCATACTTCCTATGGCTCGTGATCGGAAGCTACCACATGGATCGCATCTTTATAAACCAAGATTAACAGGGTCCGCGTACCATGAAAGCCCGAAACACAGAAGAAGCACACATTAAACTCAATCTAGTAACAATACGATCAAAAGAGCGAGCTGGACATGCGCGGGCTACAGTCGGCAGCAGAAGAAGTTAGCTTTGAAACCTTCTCGGAAAATATAAAATGAAAGAAAGTAGTCAACTATTTAGGAGTAGGTTTAGACTCCCAACAGGAATCTATTAAGACTGCTGACAAACATTGGAGGACCAACAGAAAGCGAAAGGAAGCTGCTGATGGGCATCACTTCATCCACGTTACTGCACGGCTTCGAAATATGGGCAAATACACTTCGTAAGAAGAATCGTTGTATGCTTCTAACAGCTATACAGCAAACATCAGCTCTGAGAGTAAGCTCCGTTTATCGCACTGTATAGGGACCAGCCGTACAATTTATAAGCGGAATAATCCGAATCGATCTAGTAGCGCTGGAAAGAATGTTATAGAAAACAACAAAGCACAGGGATAAAGACTGCATTAAAGTCGTCATCGAGGAGAGCAGGAAAGCAAGGTTTGATTGTGGCATGGAGCTCCAGAAGCCTTAGTTAGGTAAATTTCTACGTTACCCAATGGATCTCTGGATACAGGTACTTTACAAAACATATTTGCGCAGGATAAAAAAACTCGGAACATCCTGAGTGCGTTGCAGACTATGATGATGTTGAACACATTTTCTTCAAATGCTCGCGATGGAGCCAGAACAAACTTGCGGATAAAGTTGGCCAAATCACTGTTGATAAAGTTGCAGCAAAAAATGCTCAGCGACCTAGAAGGGTGGCAACAAATCAGTAACTTTCTAGAAATCACACACAGAGCCAAAAAGAGGGACCTGGGCGCAGTAACAACAGAAGGCTCTCAGAAAAACGAGAAATATAGAAGAGCACACTGAAGTTATGCGCAAGCGGTTCCGGGGCGGATGACGGCTTCATATGTGACGGTTTTTAGTTTACGGACACGCAAAAAAAAAAAAGTTAAATGTGAAAAATAGAAGGCCAGTTTTGTGTTCCCCTCAATCTCGTTGCATATTAACTCGTTAGGAATATTTGTGCTCTAAAAAATTACAAATTCAATTATGTTCCACTTTTTAGTTGCCAGCAACTAAAAAATTTTCATGTTTCTTTCTTTAATTTTTTTGCTGATCTCAAATTCACGTTGGTACATTTATTCATTTGATAGTGTAGTATTTGTTGTTGTTGCTTTTATTGTTTGCCATTTTAATGCCATTAGTGTTGCTTGTTGCATTTATGTCATTTTCGTTTAGGCGAATTTGTTTATTTTAATTCAATTTGTTTAGTTTGTTACGCCTTTCCATTAACTCAACATCTACTAAGTGATTTGTGAGTGCTTTTGCTTCTAGATTTTTCTTTGTAATTTGCTATATTTTGTTTTGTGTGTTGCATTTTGTATTTGGCCGCTCTCTCCCATTGGAAATACAAGTCGTTTATCTTTCGTATAAAATTTGGGAGTTTCACAATGCAGTTTCGTAAACTCCCATTGGACTAGAGCTGTGGTCGGCAAAAATTAAAATGTAAGTGTATTAGTGAGAACGAGAGCATAGCAACCCAGAAGGAAACTAAAGTTAAAATTACAACATGCAGAGGATGCATTTATACCAAAAATTTTAGAAAATTTCATTTTTGATTCAGAAATAGTTTGAAATATTTTAAACTCCCTCAAGTAGCTTAAAAAATCATATTTCCATGACTTATGCATTTGCCGCAACCGGAGAAATACAAAATGTTTAAAAAATATATAGCTGATTTAAAAAACAAAAACATGAAAATACATTCATGTCAATTTTTTTACAATTTCGCTAGGTTTGTTTAAATATTCCATAGTGGTTTTTTGCAATTTTTTTTGGCGAGGAAAAAAGGAGTTCAGAATGAAATTTTTACAAATTTTGTTAAAATAACTTTAAAAATTCATATTGTATTGAAAAGTAAAAACCCAAACTTAAAAATATGATTGGTACATATGGAGAGGCCGTCATACCAGTTATGTTATCCCATCGTAGTATTTTTCACAGGGAACCTTATCATTTTTGCGACAGCCATTCGCAGTGCTTATTTTTTGCTGTCTCGCTAACGACTGACGATAGAGAGTAAGAATATGTGTTAAGCAAGTCTGGCTCAATTGCGCTGTGGCGCGCCTACCACTGTATTATAGCAAGTATGATGCTATGGCTCTTGTGGCTCTCTATGGCTCACAACAACATTATTTTGGCTCCGCTTGCCTACCAAAAACTATCAACTCGAGTTCGGTAAACTAATTTAAAAAGCTTACAAAACATACTTTGAATCGTACTGGCTTCGCACATTAGACATTACCGTCCGGGTGAAAGCTCTCGTGTATATGAGCGACAACTTCATGACCAAACCCCTGGGTGGTACCGCACTAAGAGAGTGGTACACTTGGAACATTTTGTCTCAGAACACATGGATTTTATAGTAAATTCCTAGGGAGATATAGGCTTGAAATGGGATAAGGTATTGAACTCGCAGGCGAATACTTCGTAGGTAGTTAGAGTATACTTTTCTTAAAATCCGGTTCCCGACACTTTTTTTATAAAAAAAATATACTTATAATATAAATGCAAGGCGCGATTACCTCCGAAAAAATTTAGGCCGAACTTCTCTTCCAACATCCGTCGCGCTCCTTTTAAGCTTTCCTATAAATTTGGCGGGATGGAGCCCACATGTCTAACGCCGACTCTGAACGGCATCTGCCAGCCAGACGAGTTTACATTGAGAAGCTTATTATGGTAGAAATACAATCGGAGTGCTTTCCAAATCACTACCGAGGGACGGCCGCACTTAGAAAACCTTTTATCTAATTTAAAAAAAACTTTTTTCTAAATTTTCAATGTTGCTTTGGATTGGGCTTGAACCCAGGATCTTTGATGTGGTAGGCGGAGCACGCCACCACCCCGCCACGGCGGCCGCAAAAACAGATGCTAAGTTGTGGGACATAGCGGTACCCTACTGTTGGGCCGTTAGTCGTTTTCCAGGTGATCCGTAGTTGACCGAGCAACACTGTTGCTTAGAAAAGACTTTCAAATTGGGAAAAAGAAGACCTCATAATATTATATGCAGATGAAACTTCCTCAGTTATTATAGCCCGAAATAGAATATCACTCTATCTCCGCTGCCTTTTCGAAAACGCCCCATCTCAGCGCTCGGTTAAAGAACGCCATTTCTTTTATAAACGCCCTAACTAATGTCAAAGTGTTGAGTTCAGATAGGGGCTTTTAAAAGAATACTGGGATAGAGCGTTCTTCTACCAAGTTCTGAGATAGGACGTTTTTTAAACAAATCCTGAACATCCAACGCCTAAATTAGATCGAATGGCACACATATGGCCCGAAAATATCAGACGGGATTGAAGCCACAGCCAACATATTAGAACCTTTCTGGAGCATACCATAAGGCAATCTAACCTGCAGTTAGGAGCATATAGTACC
Organism: Eurosta solidaginis; assembly: GCF_040869045.1. Classification (NCBI taxonomy): domain Eukaryota; kingdom Metazoa; phylum Arthropoda; class Insecta; order Diptera; family Tephritidae; genus Eurosta; species Eurosta solidaginis. The sequence goes on along the minus strand of NC_090323.1, from coordinate 198,935,959 downwards.
TATTGCTGTAGGGCAAACATAAGCCTTTCGCAAAATAACCGCAGAATTCTGACAGCTACGCCACATGCAGTGGAGATGGCGCAACATATCGTGTTGGAATGCGACGCAATCTTAAAACGTAGGGCTAGTTTTTGGGTTCGCATGTCCACATTCATATCCTCAAGCCGAGGGAGCTACTAATAGGTTTCATTAAGGAAGTTCGCCCTGGATGGATTACTGAATGGTCGCAGTATAATTCTCAACAATCATCTGTCGGTAGCAAGCGATAATGGCAAGTTATAGCCAGTTATTATCGCTGGTTTATCAGTTCATTATCGCCTTTTTATCGACAAGTTAGAGACGTCTTATTCGCGTCTATTTCATATCAACAAGTAATTGATGACGTTCTAATAAGAAATTTATAACTTTTTGATGATAAACAAAAATAATCGTTAAAACGTTGATAACAAATTGGTAATACTCCGATAACAAATCGATAACTTTTCTTGTTGTCTGGTTTCGTGTTTAGCAGTGTCCAAAAAATAAATGTCCTATTGAAGTTGAAAGTCATTATAAGAACTTTCCTCTTTAACTTCGCCTTCTTCGGACTATTGCGCTCCGACTGTATTTTTTGGAGGACATATCTCTGTTGGTTGGACTTATAACCGGCCACATAGCAATCGGGAAGCATGCACAACGGTTGGCTGCTCCCAAAAATGATTACTGCAGGAGCTGCAAAGACGAAGGGGAGATAGATACAGTCAAGCATTTTCTGTGTAATCATCCTGCGCTTTGGCGCAAAAGGAAGACATCTCTGGGATCTCCCTTTTTTGACGATCTTTGTGATCTGCCTAAGTTGGAACCTAAGAAATTCCTGACATTTGCTGAATCGACCTGTTGGTTAGAGTAGGGAAGAGATCCGCGTGGCATCACAATGGGACCTTTTTGGGCCTAAGTGTACTGGTGTGCGAGCACCGGTGGCCACTCTAATCTAACCTAACCTAACTTTGATTAAGCATTAAGGCCCCATTACTGATACTTAGCATAGACTTTACTTGGCTTGAGAACTGTCATTTATAGTTCTGTTAAATGAACATTGCATGTTACTGATTACTCAAAACTTAGCAACACTTAACTTGACTTAGAAGTCTGTTGAATTTTGATTTTCTATGTAAGTACTAACTAAGTGACGTTTACATTTTGGATGCCATTTGTTTGTTTCCATTTCATTTTAACATTTTGTCATACAAATTGACATTTATTGATTATGATGCCACTCTGTATGCGCTAAGTGGAGTATAATCTAGGCTAAATTGCCAAGTTTACGCCAAGTCAAGTCAAGTTTCTGCTAAGTATCAGTAATGGGGCCTTTAGCCACTGTATGTAGGAGTCACTGCTGGACTCGTTTGATATTGTCTTGGCACATAGGAGTATCTATATACAACATCTTGCATATTTAAATATCACAAACTGTCTGTTAGAATATTTAAAAATCATTCATTTTATTCACATTTCCGGCGCAATAAATGCTTCCAAGCAAATAAGAAATGGTCAGACTATTTGAAATGTAGGTGAAGTAAAAATTATATAGGAATGCTGCATTGGGGGCAATTTTCAAAACCAGATAGAACCAATATCAGCAACAGCAGCAGCAGCAGTGGAGGCGCATTGCAAACAAGTTCAATAAAATGATGAGGAATTGCAAACTAGAATGCATTTAGATAACGTAGATACCCGGCTCATGTCTGTATGTTCGTAATAAAATATTCAGCTCGATATGCTGCATTTAAGAGGGGACGAATGGGTTAAATTTAAAAGTGAAACACCACAGCAGTGATAGAAATATACAAATTTGCTTGCCACTGCAAAAATATACCCTGATAAATAAATATATTTACGTAGTGAAAACGGCTGTGCCAATGGTCATACAGTTGGCCAGTTGGTTGCGGCTCAATGGTCAGTCAGTCAGCGGCAGCAATGAATAAAGTGGGCATGCAAAGAGACCCTTGGCTTTATTATTTTTTTTTTGGTACTTGCAATCCTTTTATTTTCTATTTATATTTATTTTTTATTGCACACTTTTCATGTACCAAGTTTTTCATGCACATAGTAAAATATATTTATGCATATGTTGAATTTGTAAAGCACATTTGTGTGTCATGCGAATTTTTTTTTCTCATTTGCCAAGCAGTGGTCTTCCATTTCAGATTTGTAGTTTTGACGTAGAATACGTGCTGTTTAAGGAAAATATTGAGATTGCTGTTCCTGTAAGGTTAGCAAAAGCTCACTGAATGAAAAGTGATGAACTAATGTTTGGTAAATAGCTTAAATGACAAAGTATTACAAAAAATAACTTAAGCTTTAACTTTGTTGAGGGCTCCAAAACACAACAACAAAATTTTGGCTTCGCTTATTTTATCAAACCTTTCGGAATCTTATATATAAATAGACAAGATGAAAAAATGTGGAACCGTTTTCTGCTGAACTGTAATTCTAAGGTATACAAATTATATATGTGTTGATAGGAAATTTTGAACTGCACTGTTATCCATAAATAAAAAAAATTTGAAAAATCATTTTAATATAAAAAATTTAACATAAAATTCACACCACTACACTTGCACTTATTCATACTATAGACACGCTGTGTGTGTGTACTTGCTTTTTGTGTACTATGCTGAATCGTGAGCATGGCCGAGGAGTTGCTTTGTACACAATAAAAATTAAACAAAAATACATAGCTGATCATGCATCAAGTCTATTTCTTTTCATTCCTTTGCTTTCCTTTCTTTTCCATTCTATTCTTCTATTTTCCTTTCCTTTGTTTTCTTTTCTTTGCTTTCCTTTCCCTTCCTTTCCTTTCCTTTCATTTCCTTTGTTTTCGTTTCCTTTCCCTTCCTTTCCTTTACTTTCCTTTCCTTTCCTTTACTTACCTTTTCTTTATTTTCCTTTCCTTTCGTTTCTTTTAATTTTCTTTTTATTTCCTTTCTTTTACTTTCATTTCTCTTCCATTCATATGCCTTCCTTTCTTTCTTTCCTTTCCTTTCCTTTCCTTTCCATTCCTTTCCATTCCTCTACTTTTCTTTTCTTTCATTTCTTTTATTTTCATTTCCCTTCCATTGATTTTCCTTCCTTTCCTTTCCTTTCTTTTCATTTCCTTACCTTTCCTTTTCCTACCTTTTGTTTACGAGAAGCAGATTGATTGAATCATACCCTTCCTGCCAGAGCAATATAAAATTTCTCTATTTTGAGCTTACTTATTCATTATACTACCCATCGAATGTTTCTGTTATTACATTAAAATGACAAATTATATTTCTTTTATTTTCATTTCCCTTCCATTGATTTTCCTTCCTTTCCTTTCCTTTCCTTTTATTTCCTTCCCTTTCCTATCCTTTCCTGTCCTTTCCTTTCCTGTGGTTGAATTTCAACCACTAGGCGAACTCTAGTATACATAAATCTTAAAAAAATATAACCAGAGAAAAGGCAAAACACGGAAAAAAATTTAAAAACTGAAAAAATCTGGATTACGCTGATGACCTGAAGCTATTCTCAGCAATTAAAGGGCCTGATGATGCCTCAAGATTACAAAATGACATTAAAAACTCTATCGCTGGTGCGAGGAATCTCATCTTTCCTTGAACCCCGCCAAATGTTTCCACATAACTTATACGAAAAGAACTAGTACACTACATACGATTTACAGAATTTCAAATTATGAGCTTCAGTGTGTTAATGAGATTAAAGATCTTGTTATTATCTTTGAGAGTAAGTTCTCGTTTAACAATCACGTAAACTGTATAACTGCTAAATCATATTCTATGATTGGTTTCGTTAGGCGTAATATTATAAAATTCTCAGATCCATATACGATCAAGTTATTATTCACGTCCTTTGTTAGGTCGCGTTTGGAATATGCAGTTTTTATTTGGCGACCAAGCCAGCAGACAGCTGTATATAGAATAGAGCGTATACAGGAGATCTTTCTTAAATATGCTCTTCGACCCTTAAACTTCTCTGAACCCATGCCTCCTTTTTCTTCTCGTCTCTTGGTATTAAACCTTAAGTCCTTGTTGGATCGTAGATCTATTATCTGCTTAAGTTTCGCTTATAACATTATTAATGGGTTTATTTACTGCCCGTACTTGCTGGAGCGGTTTCGGTTTAATGTTCCTCAACGTTCTCTCCGAAATTTATATCCTTTTATGGTGACAATCTTAAAACTAATTATGCCTGTAATGCTCCTATTGCCAGTGCTATACGTGAGTTTAACTCACTGAGCGTTACGGTTTCCTTGGATTTTTCACTAGTTTTTTACATTTTACATTTTTAATTATTTTAAACTCTGCGTTTTAAGTTCTCCGGTCCATATATGTATATAAGTTTCATTAATTTAATTTATTAATTATTTAATTAATTTAAGAACTATTTAATATATTTAGTCTGTAAGGATTTATTCCATTGACTGCAAATAAATGAAATGAAATGAAATAAAACCTAGGAGAGTCGATAAAGATCGATTGATATGTTCGGCATTCCTAAAATCGACCATGTACCTAAAAATATGTGAACTAGCGTAATATATAAAGATTTAGAAAAGTGTGAAGATACCCATTACGACAAGCACTACTCACTGCCTTATTATCATGCCCAATATAAAGCAACTTCGGCGCATATTTCTAAAGGCATTTGGTAAACAATTTGGGAGATGTTGACGAAAAGTTACCCCAAAGTCTGCAGTGAACGACTGTGAGGATAAAGATGTGATATTTCTCAAGGCCTTGTATTTGCTACATGTGGCAGGATGCCATTTCCAATGTCATGCTAATGTTAAGAGGGCATACAATGTGTATCGGCGTGGGTCGTTCCTTCTTCAATTGGTATAAGAATTCTCATGCCTAGTGGCAGACCTGGAGAGCTACAGGGTAATAAGTAAACTACACATGCACACACACATGTATATAGTATGGCGAATATTAGCAACACTAAGGGATACTATCATCTCTAAGCCGATACTAAGCAGTGACTCGTATGCACATCAACAAATCAATCATTATGTCTACCCATATGCCCATACGAGCAGCGGAGAGTAACGCACAAACACATGCATATATCTGAGATACTCCCTAAAGTATGCAATCATTTGTGCAAGTATCACTCACATGCGCATGGGCTATGAGAGAAGCTATAAAATCATGCATCTGTAGTTATAGCTGAGAAATTTATAGCTGATAACAAACTAGTAAATTCTAGAAATAGAAGCGCCTAGAAATATGTCAACGAGGAAACCAAACAGTATAAAAAGCAGCAACAGTAGAGGCACGACAATCAGTTTGATTTAAGCAAGCTATCAGTTGCGAAGTATAAGAGTTATTGTGAAGTACTTTAATAACGGCCATTTTGCATAATTGAATAGTGGAGTTATTTATTCAACAGTTTAGTGATTCGAACGTTAGTAGCAAATAAGCAGAAATTTCAGTAAATTTGCTACAATAGCCACAGCGAATATGAGACGCGGAGGGATTGTGAAGTTCTTCTACCATTGTAGGGGTAAATAAAGAAATTTTGTTTGCGGATTATTTGAGTTTATTGATTCGACATTTCTGTGATTTGAGCTATAACAGAAGGTAAAGTATAATCGAGAATTCTTAAAATTCATACCGCTAAGTGTGAGAAAAATTAAAAAAGAGCACGACGCAAATTGGAAGAGAAGCTCGGGCTAAAATCTCTTCGGAGATTGTCGCGCCTTACATTTATTTTGTTTATTTTTAATTCCAGCAGCAGCATTCTATTGTCCAGAGCCCTTTTGTGGACTCACAAAAGCACACACCAGGGAAACTATAAGTAACAGGGACACAAAACAATTCACACGTCACTGGATTGACTGCTCAGGGCAAAGACAGGCCAAACTGTTTATACTTTCGGCAACGAAAGTATCAGCCAACCTCATTAATCTAAGCAGATAGGACCTACAAACTCTCACAGGGTACTATACGGCACACTGTGGTCTACGATATCACCTAAGTAAGTTAAATCTATCCGATACTCAAATTTGATGTTTCTGTGGGCTGCAGCCGGTCACATTCTCTGTGAATACGGGGATCTGGTCAGGCAGACAATCTAGGTGTTGTGACTCTTAATCCCTATTTGGATTAAAAAGCCTGAAGAGGTACTTAGATACATTAAAAGCCTCCACGTACATGCACAATAGATCTACACAAAGGTCGCAGTGCTTCCAGGCCTAATAATAATAATAATAATGTATTTTGTTTAATGGTGTGTTCAGTTTATACTTATATTTATATATATAAATAATAATAATAGTAATCATAAGAAACAGATACAAATCAAGACAGCCAAAGTTAGCGAGGAGTTATCGATTTTTGTCGAGTAATCTGTTTGTTATAGGAAAATTTTTGATTTATTATCGAACATTAACCGATATTTTACCGAAAAATTATTGATTTGTTATCAATGTTATCGACGTCCTATCGATTTGTTATTGATGGGTTATCGGAAGTTTATTGATTTGCTATCAAAAAGTATACAATATCTTATCGATTTAATATCGAAAATGTATCGATTATATATTAAAAAGTTATCGATATTTAACGATTTGTTATATGAGTGCTACCAACTATTTTATCAAAAAGTTATCGATTTGATAAAGAAAAGTTATAGATTTCTTCTCGAGGTATTATCAATTTGTTATCGCAATGCTATGGAAAATTGTGTTATCAATTTATTGTGGGTGTGTTATCGATTTGTTATTGACGGATATGCTAGTTATTTTGAAACAGATACCGATAAATCTTCAACATAAAATATAACTATGGAAAATTGTGTTATCAATTTATTGTCGGTGTGTTATCGATTTGTTATTGACGGATATGCTAGTTATTTTGAAACAGATACCGATAAATCTTCAACATAAAATATAACTTGACGGTATCGGTTGTTACTAATAACATGCCGATGACGCTCTTCTCAAAAAGGTTGGTTGTATTTGTTCATGGTAAATTTTAATCCTGGAATATTTTCCGATTGATCTTGCAACAGTCTAGAATTGACCTAAATAAAGTATTCCGATATGATGAATAATAAAACACAGAAATTTCCCGAAACAGTCCTAGAATTAGGCTAAAATAGTCATAGAATGATTGAAATCATCCCGGAAATAATACCGAAACAATTTTAAAACAATACCGAAACAATCCGCAAATAGTTCCGAAAGGATCCGAAACAGTCGTTAGATTATCCAAACAAGATTTATGTTGTTGCTGTAGTTGTTGTAGCGTTAAGGACCCTCCCCGAAGGCCCTGTGGAGTGTTATCGGTGTTGATGGCCCTTTGCCTGATGTAGATCCGCTATGTTCCGGTAACAAGCACCATTAAGATACTAGCCCAACCATCTCGAGAACGATTTGGATGACCACATAAAATCTTCTAGGCTATACCGCCCTTCCAACCCCTAGATCCATAAGGAACTTGGGGTCGCCAGATCCTCGGCTCTTAAAGATACAGGATTCGCCACGGGTAGGTGAGGTTGACAATAGGTTGGAGAAGCTATATATTGCGCTGGTATCCCTTGAATCAATTTGGTAATTTAGGGGCCTCTTGGGACAGACATACATGCCACGGGTGTACTATAAGCCCCCTAACCCGTTGGTGTGAAAAAAGATTTATGTATTAAACTGGAGACAGACATGTTAAAGCTTCCGATCTTTTCCATATCATAGTACTGAAAGTGTGATGGTTTCCTTTATATGTGGTCGGTGATGTATCACATACGTGCCAGTCCATTTGCATGCTGGCTGAAGTGACTGTCACTGTGGCACAAATAGGTCAGGATGCCCGTTGTGATATCACAAAAATACAACATTACCTCTTCCTTTCGAACCATTTCTAGAACCTGATAAAGACTGTTAAGTCCTTGATGTCTTCTCCAAGACTTGGCGTAGATTCTTCCGAAGGGCGGCGCTGTCTGGCACCACTTAATGCCAGGAAGTTGCAAATTAGGTTATCTATCGTTTTCTCCTCTTATAGGGCACTCCTAGCCTTGCTGCATGCCTAGAGATAGCTGCGTGCCTAGTTCTTGCTCCTACAAGAGTGCAAATATTACCTTGTAGCCATTTATCCTTGACCTGGCGGTAGATGTACTATTTTAGTTTTACCCAAGCGCCCTTTGTCAGCAAGATCTGCTTTGTCGTATACGGTCTAGCAAGTTCGTCTGCAATACAGTTTCCCTCAATATTACTGAATCCCGGGACCTACGTAAAGTGTATGCGGTTCTGTTAGGCCATCTATTGAAGATATCGGTGAAATTTTAGTGTGACTTCATATATGTAAGGGCAATAGGGATTTCGAAGCGGTTTTGATATCACTTGCAAGATATTAAAATAATCAGGTACTCTGAAAGAGAGTTGGAGGTCTCGATCCCTACACTAGCTACACCGTTTAATTTAGAACCCTTCGTGTATATGGAAATGCTGCCGTCAGCAGCGAAACACCGATCTGACTTCATCCAAACATCTCTGCTGGGAATGTTTTCCATAAAATTGTTCTCCAAAAACATTGTGTCCGCATCGGAAGGGCCACAAGGAAACCCCTCGCAATGCTACCACGTCACACAAAGTTTGAGAAGAAATTTGATTGTAAGCAATAGCTAGGTCAGCAGCATATGCCACAATTTTCCCACCCCGCAACTTGTATCTCTTAATTGAGAGTTTACCTTTAGGTTCCATAGAAGCGGAGAAAGAACAACTCCCTGAGGTGTGCCTCTTGTGACATAAACTGTTATAACAGTCTTCCCCAACGATGGAAGCTTTCTCCTCCCTTTGACTAGTGAATCAATTAAAAATAAAAAAAAATAAAAAAAAACGGTATCTTGGCTTACATTGTTAAACGCGCATTCAACGTCCAGGAAGGCCACAAGACAACAATCTTGTTTGACCAAGGATGTTTCAATAATACAATCGAGGCTGTGAAGCGCAGTTTCCATAAATTCACCTTCGATGCACACATGTTAGAAACAGTGGTGTGAGAAAGTCGCTAAATAATATAACGAATTACGAAATACTGAATCCAAATGGACCATTCTTGGTACAAGCGAACCAGACAGTGTGGCACAAGTTGTTAACCTAACTCATATACCATATTTTATGTTGCAATCTAACGGATTTGCCACCGACTTCACCCATAAGTCATTCTAAAAGCATTCGATAAAAATTTTTTGTTGTTGTTTGCCCTTTTACAAATTTTTTTAAAGCTGTCTGTTGGCACGATGCTTTTAATGTACTTCTGTTAAATATGAAAAGTTCATGCGATTATGGTAATTTTATTATTTTATATTTTAAATAATAAAGATATGCACATAACTATAATAATTTTATATACACACATACATATATATATATATATGCACATACACAAACAAAGAATAAATGAAAATAGCGTAAAGGGCAAATGTGGTAAGTAGATGCGAGGAAAGCAGAAAAAATTATACGAAAATTCTAGCGTGAAATATTAAAAGCAAAAGTAGCCACAAACAAAAAATAAAAATAAAAAATTGGCAGCAGTTATAATGGGGGACTGCACTAAAAGAGTGCAACTTGTGCACATTGGGCAAATTAAGTTTCATCTATGCGAAAGTGAATGTTAACAAATATATATATACTAGCAGACCCGGCAGACGTTGTTCTGCCCTAAATTTGGCCTATATGCATACATTTTAATGAGCTTTTTCTATATCCATCCTCGCCTCTTTCTATCTCTTTCTCAGTCTCCTTTTCCTTCCCTCCTTTCTCTTCTCTCAAGTTCTTCTCGTTCTTCTTCATCCCATATTGCCTGTCCGAGAGGGTGGTATGTATTTTGTTCTAGTCCCAGTGTCAGTCCTACTGCGATTCTCAGTCCCAGTCCCACTCCGATTCTCAGTCCCAGTCCGTTTCTGGTCTACTTCCCGGGAAAAAGGGTCATAAATACTAATATAGCCAAATTTATATACCAAATTTCAGGCAAATCGCATAGGACGTATGTAAATAGGTATGTGGGTAGTATTAGTTCATGTTTTTATTTCGGTTTCGCATGAATATTTATCAGTTTTTCTAGGTTGATGCGACTAATGGAATATCAAAATGAAAATTACTTTAGAACTCTCAGCAACGGCTTTCATTTGACATCCATATTAGCCACATATTCTAGGGGTACCCGTGTCCATTTTTCGGCCAATATCTCTAGACACTGTACGTCGATCGCAACCAAAGCTATGTAATAACCACCACGTGAGGTATACGCAACTTGTGTGAAAGCTAGAACAAAATCTACCGACGCATCTCTTCAAACACTGGCGACCAACAAACGCACATTTTAGCCTTTCTTTTTATACTCAGTTGAGCAGAGCTCACATAGTATATTAAGTTTGATTGCATAACGGTTGGTTGTACAGGTATAAAGGAATCGAGATAGATATAGATTTCCATATATCAAAATCATCAGGATCGAAAAAAAATTTGATTTAGCCATGTCCGTCCGTCCGTCCGTCCGTTAACACGATAACTTGAGTAAATTTTGAGGTATCTTGATGGAATTTGGTATGTAGGTTCCTGAGCACTCATCTCAGATCGCTATTTAAAATGAACTATATCGGACAATAACCACGCCCACTTTTTCGATATCGAAAATTTCGAAAAACCGAAAAAGTGCAATAATTCATTACCAAAGACAGATAAAGCAATGAAATTTGGTAGGTGAGTTGAACTTATGACGAAGAATTGAAAATTAGTAAAATTTTGGACAATGGGCTTGGCACCGCCCACTTTTAAAAGAAGGTAATTTAAAATTTTGCAAGCTGTAATTTGGCAGTCGTTGAAGATATCATTATGAAATTTGTCAGCAACGTTACTCCTATTACTATATGTACGCTTAATAAAAATTAGCAAAATCGGAGAAGGACCACGCCCACTTTTAAAAAAAAAATTTTTTAAAGTAAAATTTTAACAAAAAATTTAATATCTTTACAGTATATAAGTAAATTATGTCAACATTCAACTCCAGTAATGATATGGTGCAACAAAATACAAAAATAAAAGAAAATTCAAAATGGGCGTAGCTCCGCCCTTTTTCATTTAATTTGTCTAGGATACTTTTAATGCCATAAGTCGAACAAAAACCAACCAATTCTTTTGAAATTTGGTAAGGGCATAGATTTTGTGACGTTAACTGCTTTCTGTGAAAATTGGCGAAATCGGTTGAAGCCACGCCCAGTTTTTATACACGGTCGTCCGTATGTCCTTCCGCATGGCCGTTAACACGATAACTACAGCAAAAATCGACATATCTTTGCTTAACTTAGTTCACGTACTTATCTGAACGCACTTTATCTTGGTGTAAAAAATGAACGAGATCCGACTATGACCACGCCCACTTTTTCGATATCGAAAATTCCGAAAAATGAAAAAAATGCCATAATTCTATACCAAATACGAAAAAAGGGATGAAACATGGCAATTGGATTGGTTTATTGACGCGAAATATAACTTTGGAAAACACTTTGTAAAATGGTTGTGACACCTACCATATTAAGTAGAAGAAAATGAAAATGTTCTGCAGGGCGAAATAAAAAAACCATTGAAATCTTTGCAGGTATTACATATATAAATAAATTAGCGGTATCCAACAGATGATGTTCTGGGTCACCCTGGTCCACATTTTGGTCCATATCTGGAAAACGCCTTCACATATACAACTACCACCACTCCCTTTTAAAACTCTCATTAATACCTTTAATTTGATACCAATATCGTACAAACACATTCTAGATTCACCCCTGGTCCACCTCTATGGCGATATCTCGAAAAAGCGACCACCTATACAACTACCACCACTCCCTTTTAAAACCCTCATTAATACCTTTAATTTGATACCCATATCGTACAAACATATTCTAGGGTCACCTGGTCCACCTTTATTGGGATATCTCGAAAAGGCGACCACCTATACAACTACCACCACTCCCTTTTAAAACCCTCATTAATACCTTTAATTTGATATCCATATCGTACAAACACATCCTAGAGTCACCCCTGGTCCACCTTTATGGCGATATTTCGAAACGGCGTCCTCCTATACAACTAAGGCCCACTCCCTTTTAAAATACTCATTAACACCCTTCGTTTGATACCCATATTGTGCAAACGCATTCTAGATTCACCCCTGGTCCACCTCTATGGCGATATCTCGAAAAAGCGACCACCTATACAACTACCACCACTCCCTTTTAAAACCCTCATTAATACCTTTCATTTGATACCCATATCGTACAAACATATCCTGGAGTCACCCCTGGTCCACCTTTATGGCGATATTTCGAAACGGCGTCCACCTATAGAACTAAGGCCCACTCCCTTTTAAAATACTCATTAGCACCTTTCGTTTGATACCCATATTGTACAAACGCATTCTAGATTCACCCCTGGTCCACCTCTATGGCGATATCTCGAAAAAGCGACCACCTATACAACTACCACCACTCCCTTTTGAAACCCTCATTAATACCTTTAATTTGATACCCATATCGTACAAACATATTCTAGGGTCACCTGGTCCACCTTTATGGCGATATCTCGAAAAAGCGACCACCTATACAACTACCACCACTCCCTTTTAAAACCCTCGTTAATACCTTTAATTTTATACCCATATTGTACAAAAAATTCTAGAGTCAACCCTGATCCACCTTTATGGCGATATCCCTAAATGGCGTCCACCTATAGAACTATGGCCCACTCCCTCATAAAATACTCTTTAATGTCTTTCATTTGATACACATGTCATACAAACACATTCCAAGGTTTCCCTCGGTTCATTTTCCTACATGGTTATTTTCCCTTATGTTGTCACCGTAGCTCTCAACTGAGTATGTAATGTTCGGTTACACCCGAACTTAACCTTCCTTACTTGTGATATATATAGATTTTTATTTTTTACACTTCACTGTAATATGAAAACGAAATGCAGTTATTAGTTGCTTTTGAAATTCCGCTTAAAAATTGCACATGGGTCAACTAAAGACTCTCCTTAATTAAAAAAAAACGTCCTAGTACCTCTTAGAAACCTCCGGCACGGGGTAATCCCCCCCCCCCCCCCTCTCGACGGGCCAGATGATGTGCTATTCTTATAGTATTTTGTATTGATAAGGACGTTGTTTAATTAAACACCAACTAATTACACGGAACTACCACCTGAAAATATGAGTGCCGGTGCGTATACCTTACATTTTATGATTACGTATAGCCAAATAAAAAAAAAAAAATTGCAATAAAATAATATTACGACTATAAACTGAGATATAACCTATCCTATATTTCAAGTTAGATCAAACTACACACGGGGTGCAAAACAAATTCAAAATCAGTTCAGTGGTCTAGGAGTCCATCGCGGACAAACAATGTCACACGTGATTTTTATATATAAAGATATGTATCTATATACAAATGTCCATATAAATATGTATGAGTTTTTTTCCAGAAAAGAAAAAAAATTTGGAGTTCACTAGAAATGTTTTGATTGCTATAGAAAAATTTAATGGAAAATCTGTCTTGTAATTAGACGCTTTATTTATAGGTTTTAAATACACTGGTATATAACTTTTACTGGCCTTCAATAAACTACCGGACTAGGGTTGCGTCGGACGGTCAAGTTTACTCCCGACTCCTACTCCAGCATTACACACAGTGGACCAAGTAATATAGGTGCAGTATGCTGAAATAAACTTTTTTGATACCAATGGTCCACGCTACACGAGAAGAAGCCTACTACGGGTTACTCGGTCTAAGGGTTCACCGAGACATGCAGCATCCATGCAGTATGAGGTACAGCTAAATTCGAGTCGATAAATGCTTAACAGGAGTACCTGTCTCCGTAGACTTACCTCCGGTGTTAAACACAGATCAATGTCCGTTGATCTTAGGCCCAACAAGTTGGTACCAATCGGTAAGCTGTGGTGTTCAAGTCCACCAGCCTTGGTTTGGCCGAGGAGTACTATCCACCCTCCTCTTCCATTTTCGGGTAATTGTACCCGGTTGCACGGCAACTCCACCGCGAGTTCCGTGCTTGCCTCAATATCCCTCTTTCATTGATTTTATAATCTCGGGTATCTAATTGACAAGTCAATCAGATCGAGATTTGTGTTTTGTCGCAATTTAGGAATGTGACCAACCTTTTCTGTCCTGCAGTGTTACAACAATGTATAACACATTGTAAACGACGGAGCTGATTTTGCTCAGACATTGCTTGAAGGCGGCACCTCCCTCCAACGCTATGCACCACATGTTATGATCAAAAACGCCCGTTCTCCGTGAACCAACTACCGATGTAATCTATCAGCGCAAGTGTCTTTCCTTAATGAATAGCTACTTAAATGTTCCATAGAGTGTGAGTGTCATATAATTCCTTGTGAATAAAACTATCTGTCGCCAAATAACAGATAGTGATGCTCACAAGTACTTACGACACAAACACTCACAAGGTACATCTTCACTAATCATGGTACTAAACCACTTGCGCAACAAGACACATCTCGCTAGTCACAGGTACTTGTGCGTTTAAGATCATGTTGCAACTGAACCCAGCTAAACGTTCTATTCAGTTGTATGCAACTTTGTTCTGCATTATTTGCTACTTTATATATGCCCACATATTCATCGTTATTTGCTACTGTGGTATACAACTTCTAGTAACTCGCATCGTTGTATAATCTTCTTCATTATTCTTCAAATTACGCTCCGTTTTATTCCACATTTTAGGGCTGTGGCCAACCTTTTCAACCATAGACTTGTGTTGGGGGGCTTTCCCGCCTCAGCAATATATTTGCAACAGCAGCTTATCACACTGCAGTGATCTAACATCGTTAAATCTGCCACATTTTTGGATGTGGCCATCCATTCTGCGAACGCCTTCTATTCGCTACGCAGTCTAAAGCAGCCTCAAACATCTCAAAAGACGAGATGAGCACCGACCCACTCGTACAATTATCGATTGTTTTCCGGCTGACGATAGACATACGTTTCTTCTTTCACCGTTTTTTCCCGTCTCTCTCCGGTTGCCACAATTATGGGTTGTGGCCAACTCTTTCATCTGCCCCTCAGGGTCAGTTTCTCAATGAAATTAGGTATCTGTGACAAGCAAGAGACCGAATTCCCTTGGGTCTTGCGCCCCCAAGGGAAAATAAGTCTACTCAGAGCGTGTCATAAAGTGAACTCTTATTTGAAACCACAACCACCGCGATGCTCCCACAAGAGGGCCATCCCAGGACAGGAGGTGAGACCTGAGTACAAAGCATCGTTCGATGCAGTGCGTCAGGTCACACTTTCTCCTGCTCCCGCGGTAGCAGTATTTATAAAGACCTTGCCTAGGGTCACACACAGTGAAACCCGCGTCCACCCTGCTACCTTTCGAGTAAAACACCTTATTCATGGATTGGGTACCCATGGTATTATGGTCGCCTTTTACGACCGGTATACCTACCGTGGGCATATTCTAACCCCTAACCCACAGGGGGAAGCTAAATTCGAGTGACTGATTTAGGTAAAGCGGCTCGCCTTATAAATGTTTGGCTACTCACCAATTCCATAACCACGTTGTGCGCTGAGGTTGGAACCGCAACATAAAAATATGCATAAAAAGCTTGAATTAGAACTCCCATTCTCATTACCTCAAAAGCCTGGTATTTATAAGAGAGTGACGGCGGTTGCTACCAAAGCCTGTTACTTCAGCAGAACCGTGTTTGATCTATCTTTCTTACATACTTAATTGGCGCTTATCCGTTTAAAAGGCTATGATCGCCCAACAAGGTACGCCAGTCGCTTCTTCTCTCTGCCAACCGGCGCCAATTGATCACACCAAGGCAGTTTAAATCGTTTTCCACGTGGTCCGTCTAGCGTAGTGTGGCCGCCCTCTACCTCTGCTTCCTTAGCCGGGTTCCAATAGAAACACTTTCTTGGCCGGAACGTCATCTATCATTCGCATAACTGGGCCTAGCCAGCGCAGCCGTTGCGTTTTAATTCACTGGACTATGTTGATGTCTGCGTAGAGCTCGTACAGCTCATTGTTAAATCTTCTGCGGTACTCGGTCCATAAATATTTAGAAGAACTTTTCTCTCGAATACTCCCAGAGCGGCTTCATCTGATGTTGTCATGGACCATATAGCAGGACGGGTACGATAAGCGACTTTTAGAGTATGATTTTCGTTTGCCGAGAGAGGACTTTACTTCTCAATTTCCTACCTAGTCCAAAGTAGCATTTGTAGGCAAGAGTGATTCTTCGCTACATTTCAGAGCTGATGTTGTTGTTAGTATTGATGCTGGTTCCCAAATAAACGAAGTATTTTACTCTTTCGAAATTATGGCTGCCAACAGTAGCGGCGTCTATCACTTTCTCTGCCGATATCCAGAACTGCAAGCAAGAAAACTCAGATTTTACAGGCAGAACTTATTAAGTTGGATTTTCCGCTCCTATATAAGTTCATCAGAGAAAGCAAGTGGTTCATTAAAGGTCTTCGAGTGGAATTGTGGGAAATTCCGATACATGCTTTCTTAACCTAACCTGGAACTTATTACAGATATTTCTGCCAAAAAGGATTAGCGGGCTTTTTGTAGATGGTCAAACCCGTTAAAATTGTTAAAGTGTAGTCATGTATGTAGGTTTCGGAGTTTCTATTAAAAAGATTGACCAATTAGCCCTTAGTCTTTTAGAAAATATCCCTTAGTAAGTGAAAATTGTATCGCCCACAACAATGTGTAGAGTCATCTTATTAGATGCGCTAGTTTAAGGCCATATTATGCATTACGCCGTGACAATTTACGTCGCAGTTACTGGCATTCACCTTCACCAATATATAATACTAAAAATTTCACAATCGCAATGAAAGTTACTGTCACTTACTGAGGTGAATGAATGGTCTTACCCTACCAACCATGAGTGGATAAAAATTTGGGTAATCATATATTGACGCTACCCAAAAATAGGATAATAAGTTGGAAAATTTTGTTGGGCGAGGTGCCGATTTTATCCATGGTGAAATATGTTTTTTCGTGTACGTGTGATTTCCCATCCTTATCACACTTATTCAAAAACATAATATGGGAAAACGTATAGCTTCACTCCCCTAATACAAAAATTGCATACTTTCGGGGGAGTAACAGCTAGCCAGGGCTGCCACTCTGAAGAATTTTATATCCATAAAAGTTTATCCAAATCCTAACAAAAATATTTAATTTAGTTTTTCATCAATTTTTATTTTTCAATCAAAAATTTCAATATACAATAAAATTATTGAAAATAGATTAATAAAATAAAAAAAAAATAAGTAAAAAATAAAATAAAATAAAGTAAAATAAAATAAAATAAAATAAACGGAACTTTGAAGTGTCCATTGTGGACAGGACCCACTGGGGGGGTCTGGTACACGGATGGACCGAAATTAAATGACGGAAGAACGGGAGCTGGCATCTATGGGCCAAAAAATCGATACCAATGGGATGTTACCCCACCATATTTCAAGCAGAAATTCATGCAATTGGGGTCTGTGGTAGAGAATATTTGCGGAGAGGCTCAACAATGAAGAGCATCTACATTATGTCGTACATCCAGGCGGCATTGCGTGCCTTGCAATCCTACACAGTTACATCTAAGCTAGAGGATGAATGCACTGAAATCCTAAAGGATCTGGTAGCCAAAAACAAGGTGTTGTTAGGGTGGGCTCCTCGATATCAGGGACATTAAGGTAATGAACATGCAAATTACCTAAAAAAGCAAGGTGCTACAGCAGGATTCTATGGTCTAGAGCCCTTTTGTGGACTCACAAAAGCACATACCGAGGAAACCATAAGTAACTGGGAAACTAAACAATTCAGACGTCACTGGATTGATTGCCCAGGGCAAAGGCAGGCCAAACTGTTTATACTTCCGGCAACGAAAGTATCAGCCAAACTCACTAACCTAAGCAGGGATTACCTAAGAACTCTTACTGGGTACTAAACGGGACACTGCGGTCTGCGATATCACCTAAGTAAATTAAATTTATCTGATACCCAAATTTATCGTTACTGTGAGCTGGAGGATGAAACGCCGGTTCACATTCTCTGCGAATGCGTCGCTCTAGCTAGGCAGAGACTAACCCATCTAGGTGTTGGGACTCTTAATCCCTATGTGATATGGAGCAAAAAGCCTGACGAGGTACTTAGATACACCAAGAGCCTCCAGATATAAAATTAGGCTGAAAGGTCTTGCACAATAGATGTGCACAAAGGTCGCAGTACTTCCAGACCTATTAATAAAAAAAGTATAAAAACAAAAACAATTATGAATAATAATAATAAATAATAAATAAAATAAAATAAAATAAACAAGATTAAAGTAAAATAAAATAAAATTAATAAAAAACAAGTAAGGACGGGACTGTCTTCGGCTGTGCCGAATACCTCATACCTTTCATGAATGGGGCTGAACAATAATCTTATCCCGTTCGTGATCTCCAAATAATAGGATGTATAAGATAAGAATTATATAGTGAACAGATGTAGATACCTAAACGATTTTTAAGATAAATATAAAATAAAGAAGTAAGGAAGGCTAAGTTCGGGTGTAACCGAACATTACATACTCAGTTGAGAGCTGTGGAGACAAAGTAAGGGAAAATCACCATGTTGTAAAAAGAACCTAGGGTAACCCTGGAATGTGTTTGTATGACATGTGTATCAAATGGAAGGTATTAAAGAGCATTTTAAGAGGAAGTGGGCCATAGTTCTATAGATGGACGCCATTTAGGGATATCGCCATAAAGGTGGACCAGGCCTGACTCTAGAATTTGTTTGTACGATATGGGTATCAAATGAAATGTGTTAATGATAATTTTAAAAGGGAGTGGGCCTAAGTTCTATAGGTGGACGCCTTTTCGAGATGTCGCCATAAAGGTGGACCAAGGGTGACTCTAGAATTTATTTTGTACGATATGGGTATCAAATGAAAGGTGGTAATGACTATTTTAAAAGGGAATGGGCCTTAGTTCTATAGATGGACGCCGTTTCGAGATATCGCCATAAAATGGACCAGGGGTGACTCTAGAATTTGTTTGTGCGATATGGGCATCAAACGAAAGGTGTTAATAAGTGTTTTAAAAGGGAGTGGGCCTTAGTTCTATAGGTGGACGCCTTTTCGGAATATCGTTATAAAAGTGGACCAGGGGTGACTCTAGAATGCGTTTGTACGATATGGGTATCAAGTGAAAGGTGTTAATGAGTATTTTAAAAGGGCGTGGGTCTTAGTTCTATAGGTGGATATCTTTTCGAGATATCGCCATAAACGTGGACCAGGGGTTACTCTAGAATTTGCTTGTACGATATGGGTATCAAATGAAAGGTGCTAATGAGTATTTTAAAAGGGCGTAGGCCTTAGTTCTATAGGTGGATGCCTTTTCGAGATATCGCCATAAACGTGGACCAGGGGTGACTCTAGAATTTGTTTGTACGATATGGGTATCAAATGAAAGGTGTTAATGAGTATTTTAAAAGGACGTGGGCCTTAGTTCTATAGGTGGACATCTTTTCGAAATATCGCCATAAAGGTGGACCAGGGGCGACTCTAGAATTTGTTTGTACGATATGGGTATCAAATGAAAGGGGTTAATAAGTATCTTAAAAGGACGTGGGCCTTAGTTCTATAGGTGGACGCCTTTTCGAAATATCGCCATAAAGGTGGACCAGGGGCGACTATAGAATTTGTTTGTACGATATGGGTATCAAATGAAAGATGTTAATGAGTATTTTAAAAAGGAGTCGGCCTTAGTTCTATGTGTGGACGCCTTTTCGAGATATCGCCATAAACGTGGACCAGAGGTGACTCTAGAATTTGTTTGTATGATGTGGGTATCAAATGAAAGGTGTTAATGAGTATCTTAAAAGGGCGTGGATCTTAGTTCTATAGGTGGACGCCTTTTCGAAATATCGCCATAAAGGTGGACCAGGGGTGACTCTAGAATTTGTTTGTACGATATGGGTGTAAAATGAAAGGTGTTAATGAGTATTTTAAAAGGGCGTGGACCTTAGTTCTATAGGTGGACGCGTTTTCGAAATATCGCCATAAAGGTGGGCCAGGGGTGACTCTAGAATTTTTTCGTACGATATGGGTATCAAATGAAAGGTGTTAATGAGTATTTTAAAAGGGAGTGGACCTTAGTTCTATATGTGGACGCCTTTTCGAGATATCGCCATAAACGTGGACCAGGGGTGACTCTAGAATGCGTTTGTACGATATGGGTATCAAATTAAAGGTATTAATGAGGGTTTTATAAGGGAGGGGCCCTTAGTTGTATATGTGAAGGCGTTTTCGAGATATCTACCAAAATGTGGCCCAGTGTGATCCAGAACATAATCTTTCGGGTACCGCTAATTTATTTATATATGTAATACCACGTACAGAATTCCTTCCAAGATTCCAAGGGCTTTTGATTTCGCCCTGCAAAACTTTTTCATTTTATTCTAATTAATATGGTAGGTGTCACACCCATTTTACCAAGTTTTTTCTAAAGTTATATTTTGCGTCAATAGACCAATACAATTACCATGTTTCGTTCCTTTTTTTCGTATTTGGTATATAATTATGGCATTTTTTTCATTTTTCGTAATTTTCGATATCGAAAAAGTGGGCGTGGTCATTGTCGGATTTCGGCCATTTTTTACACCAATACAAAGTGAGTTCAGATAAGTACGTGAACTCAGTTTAGTAAAGATATATCGATTTTTGCTCAAGTTATCGTGTTAAAGGCCGAGCGGAAGGACAGACGGTCGACTGTGTATAAAAACTGGGCGTGGCTTCAACCGATTTCGTCCTTTTTCACAGAAAACAGTTATCGTCCTAGGAGCTAAGCCTCTACCAAATTTCACAATGATTGGTTAATTTTTGTTCGACTTATGGCATTAAAAGCATCCTAGACAAATTAAATGAAAAAGGGCGGAGCCACGCCCATTTTGAAATTTTCTTTTATTTTTGTATTTTGTTGCACCATATCATTACTGGAGTTGAATTTTGGCATAATTTACTTATATTCTGTAAAGATATTAACTTTTCTTTTAAAATTTGAATTAAAAAATTTTTTTTTTTAAAAAGTGGGCGCGGTCGTTCTCCGATTTTGCTAATTTTTATTAAGCAGACATAAAGTAATAAGAGTAACGTTCTTGCCAAACTTCATCATGATATCTTCAACGACTGCCAAATTACAGCTTGAAAAACTTCTAAATTACCTTCATTTAAAAGTGGGCGGTGCCACGCCCATTGTCCAAAATTTTACAAGTTTTCTATTCTGCGTCATAAGCTCAACTCACGTACCAAGTTTCATCGGTTAATGCGTATTTGGTAATGAATTATCGCACTTTTTCGATTTTTCGAAATTTTCGATATCGAAAAAGTGGGCGTGGTTATTGTCCGATATCGTTCATTTTAAATAGCAATCTGAGATGAGTGCCCAGGAACCTACATACCAAATTTCATCAAGATACCTCAAAATTTACTCAAGTTATCGTGTTAAAGGACAGACGGACGGACGGACATGGCTCAATCGAATTTTTTTTCGATACTGATGATTTTGATATATGGAAGTCTATATCTATCTCGATTCCTTTATACCTGTACAACCAACCGTTATGCAATCAAAATTAATATACTCTGTGAGCTCTGCTCAACTGAGTATGAAAATGGCAAAAAAACCCTTTATCTGAACGATCGGTTGTATGGGATATATTATATATAGCTCCGATTCAAATGATTTTTACAGGAAATCTTCTATGACATATTAGAATATATCACCAAGTTTCACATTTTTATTTTGGAAACTAAGGGAGAAATGGCCAATAATTTTCTATCTGAACGATAGGTTGTATGGGATATATATTATATATAGCTCTGATCAAAATGATTTTTTCAGAAAATCTTCTATGATATATTAGAATAAATATCACCAAGTTTAACGTTTTTATATCGGAAATTAAGGGAGAAATTGCCAAAAATCTTTCTATTTGAACGATCGGTTGTATGGGGTATATACTAGATATAGCTCCGATCAAAGCGATTTTTTCAGAAAATCTTCTATGATATATTAAAATATACACCACCGAGTTTCACCTTTATACTTTCTAAATTGCGGCAGGAATGACCAAAATCGTCTTATCTGAACGATCGGTTGTATGGGAGATATATGTTGTAGTGGTCCGATCCTTCCGTATCCGACAAATGTCTAGTATAATACAAAAATACATCCTTGTATTTCATTGAGATATCTCAAAATTTGAGGGACTAGTTTGCGTTCAAACAGGCAGGCGGACGGACGGACAGACGGACATGGCTATATCAACTCAGTTCGTCGGCCTGATCAATTCGGTATACTTAATGGTGAGTATATCTTCTATATTTCTCAACGTTGCAAACATCGGACCAAAGTTAATATACCATTTCATGTTCATGAAAGGTATAAATATACTAAAAGAAAATAAAATAAAAATAAAGTAAAATAAAATAAAAAGAAGAAAACAGATTAAAGGAAAATAAAAAAATTAAGCTGATCTTAGTTAAATAAAAGTAAAACAACAAAAGATATAAAAATCGTATAGATCGTAAAATAAGCAGGATGGTATCCTATCATTCGTTTACAAATCAGGCGATAATAAAACAAGAAAATTGAGGGCTCGATGGTGGACACGGATGTGACATTGTTGTGCGCAGCTCTAAAATAATCGGCTCTGCAACATCCAATTCTTCGTCTAAGTTCACCAACAGATAAGTTGCCACATGTAGCACTGCCAGCATAATACGAAGAAGCTACAAAAACTCCATCCCACTGGCCAAGGGTATCTGTCGGATATGAAATTCGCCAGGAAGAAATACATACATATCTACAAATATTTTATTTGGCACTTTTGTGTAAACTCCATAATATCCATCTCTGGAAGCATAAGCTTTCTAAGTATAATTAGTCTCTGCATATAATATATAGTACTTTCCAAGATTTATGGCTATGTAAATAAAAGTTTAGATGAAAAATTATCTGCGGCAAGAAATTTTCACAAAATAATTTATTTCAGCTGTCATAATTTTGTTTTTAAAACTAAAATCATACCAATTCATCTACACATTTTGGATTAGAAATGACGAGAAAACGAAATTATTTTTATTTCCGAATCATGGAGAAAAATCAATGCGAGTTGATGTTGGTGTTTCAGGTGAAAATGGCAAAAAGAAGGTAGCGTGGGTTGGCAGGGTATATCATACGAATTCTGGTTCACATGATAAAATATGACTTTAGATAAACACATAAGATTGGAGCTTTGAGTATGAGTATGACACATATTTCTCTAATTTCAATTGAATTACCGCTTTGTATTTCATACCCCCTTACTACCGATATCCTCAAGAGTACTATATTCACTTGATCGTCATCCGTGCATAACAGCATAACTAATAAAAGTCATAAAAGGTGTTAATTGCACAACTAATTTAGCAAACTTGTACAACTCTTATTTGTTAGTATTTACTCACATACATGCATACAATTACTGTAGTCGTATGCACTAGCTTCAAGAGACCACACTATATTACACATGCAACTAACGTATCTACTTTCAACAATTGCTCCAACTGTCACCAACAATGCAGGCGTTTGGCGCGATCAAAAGACAAGCAATTAATTAAAATGTGGCATGTGGCATGTAGCAACTCTTTAATAAACTGTTAAACTACATATGTATATTTGTGTGTATGTACAATGGCTACAAAAGTAATATGCGGTTTGTGTAACAATTAACGCCTACGCTTACGCCATAAGCCACTTTGTCTATTCAAAGTGAGAAAAAGCTTATAAAGTGACTGTAACGACGTTGGCAAAACCAAACTTTTTAATTTAATTAAATTTCAAGCATGAAAAGCTAGAAAATAGGAAGCAAATACTTTTGTTTTTCAAGCTTGCTGCTGCAATTTGTGTGCAAAAATTGTGGCAGCAGCAGCGAGCGCAAACGCGCTGTTACCCACTCAATTAGAAATATGCCGCAAGCAGCATAATGTCGTTCGACACAAATGTATACCCAGTTTCATATATATGAACAAAGGCCATCCAAAATGTTTACAATTTTCTCTGTGCTCCCTTAAAATTCATTTTGGAAGATAAAAAAGAAAACATTTTTAAGGGCGAGTAGCACAGGTCAACAAATTTCAGACACAGAATTTTTAAATTGGTTCTGGTTCTCCAAAGTTCCAAAACTTTTTTAAGTAGTACAAGACAACATATAAGATTTGAAAGTGCTTATATTTCGCTTGAAAATGGCGTTCTTCTTTTGGAAGGCTTCTCTTTCGATTTGCGATATTGTTTTTACTTCTTTTATATTAGTTTCGTTTGATGTTTTTCCGCTGATTTCCATACAAATTTAGAGAATCTATTTTTGAATAACTTCTTGGAGCGCTAGAGTCTTGAAACATAGAACACGCATCGGAGCCTAGTGACAACTTAACGTGAAAACTTTGCTAGTTGGTTGAGGGATCGCGAAAGCTCTAAAAAACGTCCGAACCTGGAAAATTTGCTTTCGAGCTTTAAGTAACTTCCCGATAATTCAGAGATCTAAAACTTTGAACGAAGATTTAGGCTCGGTTATGTTGTAATGTATATGATAAATGAGTTTTCTAAATGGAACAAGGATCGAGATATTTAGAAAGTCTACTTACAATATGTTGAACCTTGCCAGCGCTATTTTCATAACGTCCCGCAGAGTTATATTCTTGAAACTAAAAACATACTTTAGAAACCCCTGACAATGTAACATGAGGGGAAAGAATTGGTACTAAGTGGTACAGGGATCGGGAAAATTCAAAAATCTTCCGAAATTTTCCTTTCGAGCTTGAAGGCGCTTTCCGATAACCCTAAGATATGAAACTTTGGACGAAGTTTTGAGCTCTTCTAGGTTGAATATTTAGGATAAAAGAGTTTTCTAGATAGGACAGCGATCGAGATGTTAAGAGATATTTAGAAAGTCCACTTACAAAATGTGGAATATTGCAACAGCTATTTCCATAATTTCCCTAGATACTTAAAACTAAAAACGTACTTCAAAACCTCATGACAATGCTAGGTTGTTTGAGGATCGTGAGAATTCAAAAAATCTTCCGTGTCTAGAAATGTTGCTTTCGATGTTTAAGGAACCTCCAGGTAATCCAGTAACCTAAAACTTTCAACATAGCTTCGGGATTTACTACCTTGTTATATTTCGGATACAAATTTATCTTGATAGGACAGTGATCGAGATATTTAGAGATATTAAAAAGTCCATTTACAACATGTGAAATTTTGCGATCGCTGTATGAGTAACATCTCGTAGAGCTTGCAACTGAGAATTAAATTCAGAATCCAATGAAAATGCCTTATAAAGGAAAACAACTTAGCGATCTTAGGCGATCCAGAGACCGTGAAAATTCAAAAAAAAAAAAAAAAAAAAAAAAAGATCAAAAAAAGGTATCTTTTAACAAATACATAATCTTGTGAAACTTTGATATTAAATTTTAACATAACCGCTGTAAAAATTTAGATGAGGAACAAAAATATAATAAGAAGTAGATGAAGTACTGTGTGAGATTCAGTTGCTTTATTCACGGCTACAATTTCCTCCTCGCCCAAAGCTCGCTTTCGAAATTCAAGCTCGGGATCACGTAATCCGTTCGCCCCTATATTTATTGGCGCTTTACAACTATGGATCTTCGGCCTGCACTCAAGCCTTGTTGCGGTTGCTAGCGGTATATTTTTGGTCATTAGGTCTGCAAGAGGGATGCGGCATGCAAATGGCATGCAATGCTACTTTTTTTTTTTTTTTTTTTTTGCATTACTTCAGGGTGGCGTTCCATATTTCTCATTTTTTAAGAGCCTACTGTTGTCCCTGCGTCCAGGTTCCCGCTATTTGCTCTGAGTGTCCATTTAATCGCCACTGCTTCGCATCCGCATTTCTCTGCGCTCCCTCTCAGCATCCATCAGGCGTGTCATTACTATAAATGCCATTTTGCTCACTGCAGTCCAGCATTCTTTCCTGCTGCACATATGTGAAACTAAATTTCTCGTGGTAGGTTCCTCCCCAAAGACTCCATGCAAGGTGAGTCTTTCTTCGTGGAAACGGGGGCAGTAGAACATGACGTGTTCTGCGTTTTCTAACTCTGTGGTACACATTGGGCAATGAGGATCTTCCTCTATCCTACGCTTCCATAAATACTCTTTGAAACCGCCATGTCCACTCATTATCTGCGTGAGATGGTAGTTCAGTTCGCCGTGCTTCCGCTCATTCCATTGAGCTACGTTCCAAACTAGTGTGAAAGTCCAACGCCCTTTTCTCGAGGCCTCCCACCGTTCTTGCCACTTAGCTATTGTTTGTGTCCGTGCGCTTTTCTTGTCTTCTTCAGATGGTCGCTCGATATTAGTGTTATACAGATCGGCCATTTCGCTTGCCAGTAAGTCCACTGGGATTTTCCGGGTTAGAACCAGGATCGCGTCGTCGGACACCGTCCGATAAGCACTTGCTATTCTTAAGGAAGCAAGTCGGTACGCTGCTAATATATATTTTTGATGGGTCTGTTTAGATCCATACCACACTGGTGCTGCGTATAGTATTATTGAGCTGGTTACTGTGGACAATAGCTGACGTATAGCTTCGCTCGGACCACCAATGTTAGGCATTATTCGCATAAGTGATCCATTAACTTTGGTAATGTTCTCCCCCACCGCTCTGAAGTGCTCTTTGAAAGTTAACTTAGAGTCAATGTGCACTCCGAAGTATTTTAAGGAATCCTTTGAGGTGATTTGATGATCCCCGACAGTTAAGACTAACTCGTTCGCCGACCGTTTGGAGCTTACTAATACCACTTCCGTCTTTTGGCTAGCCAACTCCAGTCCTGTATTGGTCAGCCATTCCTTTATTCTTGCTGCGGCGTCATTACATAATGCTTGAAGCAGGTCCAGTTTCTTGGCCACTACTACCACTGAAATATCATCAGCATTTCCCACAATTTGCGTGTTTTCTGGTAGATCAATCTTTAGCACCCCGTCATACATTACATTCCAAAGCGTTGGACCGAGAATAGATCCCTGTGGGACGCCTCCTGTGATTTTGTACTCTTTAGCTCCTTGATCCGTGTCAAAAAGAGGTACTCTGTCTTTAAGATAGCTACCTATAATTCTGCGTAAGTAAGCTGGAGTGCCGAAGCTTTGCAGCGCTGTCATTATCTGCATCCAGTTCGCAGTGTTAAAAGCATTCTTGATGTCCAACATAATCAGTGCACAGAACTTCCTTTTATTTTGGCCTCCAGAGATAGCTTCTCTAGCTATATTGACGACTGTTTGTATTGCATCTACGGTGGATCTTGATTTGCGAAATCCATATTGACTATTCGATAAGCCACCTGGTCTTTCTAGAGTCAGCTGTAGGCGCTCACTAATTATACGCTCGAAAATCTTCCCTAGGGAATCCAGCATACAAAGTGGCCTATATGAGGATGGTTGGTCCGGCTGTTTACCACGTTTCAGCAATAGGACAAGTCTTTGTCGTTTCCACGGGCGAGGGAACACGCCTTCTTGCATACAGGCATTAAAAAGATCAGTAAATAATGTAGCCCTAGTTGTAATCGCGGCTTTAAGGGCTATGTTTGGTACTTCGTCGGGTCCTGGGGATTTGTTATCAGCAACTCTTTTTGCAGCGTCCAGCACCTCTTGCTCTGTAATTTGCGGAATTTCCGTACTTTCTAGATCCTCGCTTGGATAAGTCCAGCGATCTTGCGCCGGGAAAAGTGTTTCAACAATAATATTCATCAGTATCGGGCACGTAGGTTGCTGTGATATCGGTCCTTTAACTTTGGCCATCACAATTCTGTAGACTGATCCCCAAGGATCTAGGTCGACCTTATGCAGCAGTTCCCTAAAGCATAACTTCTTGCTCTTTTTTATGGCATTTTTAAGTGCCTTTCTTTGTGCGACATAGGTGCTGTGTAGCTCTGCATATCGTGGCGATGAGCGTGCCCTCTGCGCTATTCTTCGTGCTTTGTGGCATTTTCTACGCTCTTCCGCAATTTCGTCATTCCACCAATATACCGGAGTGCGCTGTGCTTTTCCGCGACTTCTGGGCATGGCAGCATCACATGCCATACATAGCAACTTAGTGATTTGAACCGACTGGTCTTCCGCATGCGATTCTCGTACTATGGCGTCCTTCCAGATAATGTCAAATATTTGTGGGTCGAAAAGGTGCTGTTTCCATTTCCTACTTTGTCGATGTCTTGCTGCTACCGTTCGTGGAGTTTCGAGCAGCTCTACGCTAATAGCTTTATGGTCGCTGTGTGTGTAGACGTTGCTTATGGGACCATTTTGCTCGTCTTGCTATTTCGCTGCTAGCGAAGGTGAGATCTATAATGGATCGTCTGGTACCTGTATCGAAGGTATATATCCCTGGTTCATTTAGGAGTTCTAGCCTCAAAGAAGTAAGACTTTCGAGGAGAGCTCTCCCTCTTTCGTTGGTTCGTCTACTTCCCCACACAGATGACCATGCATTGAAGTCTCCACACACTAAAAGCGGGTGTTTACCTCGTGCTTCAATGGTGATCCCGTATATCATGTCTTCGAACTCGGCGATGATCATGCTCGGAGGGGCATAGCAACTGAAGACGTATATACCGTTGATTTTTGCCCACGTGAATCCTGCTACCGTTGGCGTCATAATTTCCTGTGGGAGAAATTTCCCTGGTGCCCAAATTGAGGCTTTCCCTGCTGAATCTGAGAGCCAACCCTGCTCCTGGCGATTTTTGTATTGTTCAGAGAGTACCACTATGTCATATCCTCCTTCATAGACTGTTTGGGATAATAGCTCTTGGGCTGCCTCGCAATGGTTTAAATTGAGCTACAATACCCTCATGAGACAGTCATTTTGCTGCCCTCTCGTTGTGGGCATTTAAAACTGCCTGCTGAATGTTGTCCCCCACATAGCGCGCATTTCGGTGCATTTTCGCAACTTGCAGCCTTATGACCTTCCTGGCCGCATTTCCTGCATAGGCTAGACCTATCTACAGTCTCCTTACATTTCTGAGCTATATGCCCGTAGCCCCAGCACCTATAACAGCGTTTTTCTTGCTTGAGCTCTCTAATTCGGCAGGAAACCCATCCTACCCGGATTCTTTGCGTATTAAGAACCGCCTTGGCATCATCCGCTGTAAGGCTTATAAGTGCCGACTTCGTGCCACTGTACCCTGTGCGTATGCTTTTTATGGCGGCCACATCTGGAAGTTTGATGTTGCATTGCTGGTGGAGGGCGTTGCAAATCTCCTCGGGCGTAGTAATCTCATCGAGATCTCTGCACTGTAGCGTGACCATTTGGGACTTTGTTATAACTTTAGCCGAGTCCTTTAGTACCGCTTCAATTTCTGCTTGGTACGCGCTTGTTTTCCCATCTTGCGATTTTTTCAGCTCTAGTAACAGCTCTCCTTTCGCCGTTCTTCTAATCGTTTTGACGTCATCACCCAGGGATTTTAATTCGTCGCATCATCTCACTTTACGCAATATGTCGGCGTACGTCGCATCCCCCGCCTTGGAAATGATGATTGCATCCGGCCTAGCCTTAAGTGATTTTTTCTTGCTCTTCTTTTTGGCTAACTGCCACTCTCCCGTCTTTTGGGCTGCAGTTTCCTTTTTCCGCTCCGTCTTCTCTTGCGTTTCTTGCCGTCGTTTGACGTAGTAGTTGCATGCAATGCTACTGTCGGGGTAAATAGAATGATAGATTGTTGGGAGGTTATGCACTGCGAATTATTTGTCTCTTGTGCTCTGCTACCCTGAAGGTAGTTTTCCGGGCTCCCGTTATGCTAATCACGTCTCCCGTTATGTTAATCATCGACAAAATGCAATAAATAAAAATAAATGTAAGGCGCGATAACCTCCGAATAGATTCTATTCCAATTTGCGTCGTGCTCCTTTTAAGTTTTCTTACAAACTGGCGGGACGGGACCTACTTGTTTTATGCCGACTCCGAACGGCATCTGCAGGGCAGATGAGTTTTCACTGAGAGCTTTACATGTCAGAAATACACTCGGAGTGCTTGCCAAGGATTGCCGAGAGGCGACTTCGCTTAGAAACATTTTCGTCTAATTGAAAAAAATTTGTTTCCAAAAACTTGATGTTGCTTTGACCCGAGAATGAACCCAGGATCTCCTATATTAGCTCATTTACGGGTATGGACTTTTTTACGATTTTGTCGGCCAGTGTAGTTTTTAAGAGTTCCCCTCAATTAAACATTTTTTTACTAAATATTTTGGAGAAAAGTGATACAACAAGACAATTAAACCTTGTAAAACCCTCGAAAGGGGTTTCTCCCTTAAGTCCGGTTAAAACCCGCGCTCCTGCTATGATCGAAAGATTATACCAAAGCTACGTCTAGTTGTTGTACAACGTTTCCGCCATCGCCTCCTGCTTCACATAAACACCATAATATATAAAAAATTATGAGGATTTTTACTGAACATATTTTATGCATATTCCGTGTTATTTGTTGTTGTTAAGCAGGGATTCCTTTATAAATAAACACAATTTTAAAGCAATTTTCAATTTTATTTTTTTGCAGGTGTGAAAAAAGTATACAGGGTATCAGAAAAATATGCTAAAATTTCAAAGTGATTGTGAGATAAAAAAAGTTCAGTGAGTTACCAAGCCTCGATTTCAGTGTTTCCATTCAAAGTAAGTACTACTTAAACTATAAAAAAAATTTAAAAATTTCTATGAATTTTCCACAACGTTATGCAAGTAGACGCACGTGTCTGCTAAATAATATTTCTATAAGAGAAGGGTTTAGGCAGTGTTGTTTCCAGGTTTTACAATAAAAAATTTGATTAACATACATATGTGTAGCACCTTTGATGAATAGGAGAACTTGTGAATTCGGTACCGTTGTAAAGCATGAGGCTGGGTATTTGAGTTTTTTGAAGAGATCGAGCCATAAGCAAATAAGAATTCATTATCTTTTCTCAAAGTCAAACTCCAACATAGTTTTTGGTTTTCGAAGTTCGAAATTTCTACCTTTGGAATATTTTATAGTTAAAAGTGAATGAGTTTGCGTGTTTGTGTCCTAATGGTTTCACAGCCTTCGTCTTCTTCATGTAACGATAAGAATACATATCGATGGGTTTGGGTAGTTTAAACGATGTTGACGGCCCTTTGTCAGATACAGATCCCATACGTTCCGGAAGATGGCACCATTTACATACTAGCCTGGCAATGTCGAGAATGATTCGGCATAGCCACATTGAACCTTCTACGTCATTCAACTCCCTCCTTGCCAGAGATACATGGGGTTGCCTGCTAAATAAGCGACATCCGCCACGGGCGGGTAAAGTTGACAATTGGGATTATGTTGCGCTAACAACCCTTTGAATCCCAAATTTTCACAGCAGGTCCTGCTGTTTACCTGTTCTTTTCTAGCTTCATAAAACCAATATTAATTTCCTTTTTGCCCAACGTGTTTGGCTCAAACTATAAATATTTAAGTACGTTACTAAAACCTAAAGTTCTCTATGTCCCCGCAATTAATATGGCTTCCCTGTAAAACTTATACGGCTGAGTTTGATGGTGAATGAGGGAAAAATGAAGTACCTGCTTTCGTCAAGCAAAACCTCGGGGCAATTGTAACTTAGCAACCGCGCCATTGTCGTTAGCGATAATTAAAAGACTTCGTTTATTAAGTATTAACGCAAACAGCAACATCAGCTTTGAAATGCAGCGAAAAATCACTTCTGCCATCAAATGCTATTTCGCACTAGGTAGGCAATTGAAAGAGAACGTCCTCATACTCTATAGGTCACCTATCGTACCCGTCCTGCTATATAGTGCAGAAGCATGGATAATGACAACATCAGAGGAAACGGCTCTGGAAGTGTTCGAGAGAAAAGTTCTCCGAAAGATTTACGTTCGTCTACGAATTGGCAACGGCGAGTACTGAAGAATATTTAATCATGAGCTGCGCGAGCTTCACACACACTAACATAATACAGCGGCTACGCTGGCTGTTTCATGTTATGCACATGAAAGATGATGCTCCGGCTAAAAAACAGGAAGAGGGCAACCCATACTTTCGGGGAAGTACCAGGTGGGAACCGATTTCAATTTCCTTGGCGTGGTGAATTGGCGCTAGTTAACCCAACCCAACTCTTCCAATTTGCATCTTCCTCCTTTTTAATTTGTGACATAAATTGGCGGGATGGGACCTACATGTTTTATACCAACACCGAACGACCGCTGCAGGGCGAACGATTTTTCTCTGAAAAATGTTCATGGCAAAAATACACTCGGAGTGTCTGCCAAATCATTGCCATGGGGCGAGCCCGTTTTTTCGAATTTTCGGTAATGATTTTTTTCAAAGTGGGCGTGGTCTTTTTCAAAGTGATCGTGGTCGCTAACCGGTTTTGTTGATTTTCATAAAGTGTATGTATACTGCCAAGAACAACCTCCATGCCAAATTTAAACTCGATATATTCAAAGGCTTTTGTTTTACGCCATGAAAAATATTCTAATTTTACCCTTCCAAAAGTAGGCAGTGAAACGCCCTTTTTCAAAATTTTTCCCAACTTCTGTTTCTCGTCATAAAGTCAATTCACGTACGTTCATTTATCAATCTTTGGTAAGAAATTATCGCATTTTTTTATTATTCTAAAATTTGGATTATCGAATTAAAAGACGGACGGAAAAATTAAAAGACGGACGACATGGCTAAATTAAAATGTTTTTCGGTACTGTAATTTATCTACATCTATCTCGATTCCTTTATTCCATTTCGTTCTACCGTTATCAAATCAAAGTTATAGTACCCTTGAGTACAAGTACACGTTGGGTATAAAAAAAGTTTAGATTTCGAACTTCAAAAGCCCATAATTATGTCTTGAAAGCTAAATTCGAAAAAGTAACTCCTTCAAACATTTTTTGTTGTTATACCGGCCTTTTGATTAGTAAGATCGCGGGTTCAAATCGAGCTCAAGGCCTAACATTAATAATTTTATCATTATTATTGTTATGATACATTTTTTCTTAAATGAAAAAATAAAAAAAAAAAAAACAAGTAACGAAGGCTAAGTTTGGGTGTAACCGAACATTACATACTCAGCTGCCAAATTACAGCTTGAAAAACTTCCAAATTACCTTCTTTTAAAAGTGGGTAGTGCCACGCCCATTGTCCAAAATTTTACAATTTTCTATTCTGCGTCATAAGGTCAACCCACCTACCACTTCATCGTTTTATCCTTCTTTGGTAATGATTTATCGCACTTTTTCGGTTTTTCTAAACTTTCGATATCGAAAAAGTGGGCGTGGTTATGGTCCGATTTCGTTCATTTTAAATAGGGATCTGACACGAGCGCCTAGGAACCTACGTACCAAATTTCATTAAGATACCTCAAAATTTTCTCAAGTTATAGTGTTTACGGACAGACGTACGTACGGACGGATTTGGCTAAATGAATTTCTTTCTTCGCAAAGATCATTTTGATATATGGAAGTCTATATCTATCTCGATTAGTTTATGCCTTACGGGGTACGTTATGCGAATAAAATTAATATACTGTGTGAGCTCTGCTCAGCTGAGTATAAAAAAAAATTGTTAATACATCCCAGAGCACGGGGAAAAAGTGTCAATAAATAAGACACAATGGCATTATTGTCCAATTTTCACATCCATTCTGCAACAGATGTCGCAGCGCTGTGAATATCAATTGTCAAGAAATGGGATAGAAGTAGAAATAATGAAGACAAAGAAACAACCAATGTGATAGCTGAAAGATTACCCCAGCGGTGCCTAGACGTTGCCGATGAAGGAATTTAGCATTTCCCTAAATGGATCTATACAACGAGCTTTGGCAAATTTTCTCTTTCTTCTATTCTAATTTAAAATTTTTTTCAATTAAAAAAATGTATTATCTATATATTAATACGCTAACAAAATTTCCATACAATCAATTGAAAGGCTGTTTCGCATACTTAGCATCCGTAAAATCATATAAAAGTTATATGAATCGATTCGTTTTGATCAGTCGCTGTGCATAGGCCTATTTTTGGTAACAAATATTACCCTATTTGTTTATAATTAATAGAAAAAGTTTTTTGTAAATTCGAACAATTCATACAAATATCGTAAGCCATTTTCGTGCACAAGCGCGCCATCTTTGGGAACAAGTATCTAAGTGTTCTAATGCGAATTTCAAAGACCTAAACCTTTATACACAAGCGCGCCGTCTTTGGGAAAATTATCTAAGTTTTCTAATGTGAATTTCAAATTTTATGTATACTCGCTAAATTCGAAAGCACAAATGTTTCTCCTAAATTCAAATATGGTTCCCCATTGTAGCCGCTTACCTATAATAGTCTCTACCAAAATCCTAAAAAATTGTTCCAAATTATTTTTAGTGTACCAAAAAATCTTAAATAGAATTAATTTTTGACCGGCCCATTTTTTGTGGCAAATTTCACTTAAACGTAAATACATAAGTCTTTATTTAACAGTTTCTTTGTTTTTTATTTTAGTTGTTTTCAAAAAAACATGAAATCGCAATTAATGAGTTAACTTTTGTTGAAACTAACTAATTTATTTATAAAAAATTAATGGCAAATTTTCCCAAAATGTTTTTGCATTTGCAGATTTAATCCTTATTTTAGATAAAGTACGTCTTATACTGAACGAAAAAAAAAAGTTACAAAAATATAACATTAAATTTTTTATATTGTCTTTTATGCTAATTTATTTTACTTCTTATTTTATTTTATTATATATTCTCTTATTTCAAATTGGTTTGTTATTATTTAAATGCAACTTGACTGAATCGGAAAATTTCACGTTGTGTATTAAACGAAACAAAAAAACGTCCCAAAAACGTTTTTGCTTTTAGGTCAAAGCGGTTACCGGCATCATAGCGGCCGTATTGCATAGGCAGTATATTGCCCACTATCTATATATTAATACGCTAATCTATATATTAATACGCTAACAAAATTTCCATACAAATAATTGACAGGCGGTTTCGCATAGTTAGCATACGTAAAATCATATAAAAGTGATATGAATCGGTTCGTATAGATGAGCCGCAGTGCATAGGCCTATTTTTGTTAACAAATATTACTCTATTTGTTTATAATTAATAGAAAAACTTTTTCGTAAATCCAACAATCTCTCCAAATATGGATATTTGCTTTCTTGCACAAAAGCGCGCCATCTTTGGAGAAATTATGTAAGTGCTCTAAGACACAAGCCTACATAAGCGTACGCGCTACACGGTGAAAGATTAAAACATGGTTTCCCATTGTTGCCACTTACCTATAATAGCCTCTACCAAAATCCTAAAAAATTGTTCCAAAATAATTTGTAGCGTACCAAAAAGCTTAAATAGGATTTATTTTTGACCGGCCCATTTTTTGTGGAAAATTTCACTTAAACGTAAATACATAAGTCTTTATTTAACAGATTCTTTGTTTTGTATTTTAGTTGTTTTCAAAAAAACATGAAATCGCAATTAATGAGTTAACTTTAGTTGAAACTAACTAATTTATTTATAACAATTAATGACAAATTTGCCCGAAAATGTTTTTGCATTTGCAGATTTAATCCTCATTTAGAAAAAGTACGTCTTATACTGAACGAAAAAAAAAAAGTTACAAAAATATAACATTAAATTTTTTATATTGCCTTTTATGCTAATTTATTTTAGTTCTTATTTTATTTTATTATATATTCTCTTATTTCAAATTGGTTTATTATTATTTAACTGCAACTTGAATGAATCGGAAAATTTCACGTTGTATATTAAACGAAACAAAAAAACGTTCCAAAAATGTCTTTGATTTTAGGTCAAAACGGCAACCGGCATTATAGCGTGCATAGTCAGTATATTACCCACTATATTTATTATTAGGCTAACTTTGTTGGATTATATATCCATTAATCGGATGCTTAGATCCCATAATCCTAATTTTTTTATGTCGCTTTAAGTTATGAAATCAATTTTATTTTAGTAAATATGTTTGCGTGAATAACTTTAATGTTTTTGTTTGTTTTTCTTTTCTTTCTAATTTATTCTGCTTTGTTATATCTTAGTATTGTATTGTTAACAGACCATATTTTATCGTAGATATGGTCATAGATATTCATGAAATGGGATGTTTACAAATTTAATACAAATTAATTACGTACATAGATCTCAATGGGAATCCCAACATTAAATATCCGAACATTAGAACCTCATATTTCCACAATGATCACGTTAAACCCCGGAAAAATCTAAGTGCACTTATTGCGTTTTTATATGGAACTGTTTGTTCACTTCACTTAATTTTTTCGCAATTTAAGTACTTTATTTTTTTCTTTAATTAAACATTTTTTAGTAAACTCTGCTTTCTTTCTCATTACATAATTTCTTTATATTTCAATTTTATTTTTTATGAAGGTATTCGCTATTCTACTCGAAATTTTTGTTTTGTGTCACACTTACATATTATATATGTATTTATACAAAATTAAACGGGTGGCGTGAAATAGGCTAAATTCCTTTAGCAAATTTCTTCGTTTTTAACTAAAAGTTCGTTTTTTTTTGAATTATGACACAATTGAAGTAAATGGGCGATATATGTATATGGGTTATATAGGCCTACTGGGGAACTGAGCTCCCAAAACTAACTTCGGTAGCGCGCCAACGGGGAATTACCGGGTGGTGTGGAAAAACCTATTTTTCAATTCAATTTC
Organism: Eurosta solidaginis; assembly: GCF_040869045.1. Taxonomy (NCBI): domain Eukaryota; kingdom Metazoa; phylum Arthropoda; class Insecta; order Diptera; family Tephritidae; genus Eurosta; species Eurosta solidaginis. The sequence goes on along the minus strand of NC_090323.1, from coordinate 198,899,165 downwards.
AAGTAATTTCACCATAATTCTATGTCAATTTCATTTGATTTTACATAATTTTTATATTTTTGTTTAAGGAACTCCATACCAAAACGTTATAATTACACGCGAAAAGTTTTTAGAAAATTTAAGAAAATACAATCAAAAAGTAAAAGCTCTTAGATCAAATTCAAAATTTTTAGGAAAAAGTTAAGTAAGGTAGACCAGTTTGCTATATTTCCAACACTTGATGCATAGACTGAGTTGAAAAAAATACACGTTGGTCGAATTTCGACCACAGGCGATACTAGTAACAATAATAATGATAACACTATTATTGTTAGGCCTTGAGCTCGATTCGAACCCGTGCTCAAAACTACTTTATACCAAAATAATTAAACGAAAGACAATATTACGTATACGCACCGGTTCCCTTCTTTTCAGGTGGTATGTATATTTGCGTATAATTGGTTTAAAAAAAAAACGATTACTTAAAAAATGATTAATTTTGCTAATAGTTAAACTAAGTTTAAATTATGAAATTGGGTATATATATTTTTCTATATGGATATGTGTCTGCAACAATAACTGGATATTTATTTAAGCATCGCAACATACACATACACACGTCTATGCATTTGCAACTTATGCATTGTGAGGAGTAGCATGTATTTTGCATTGATATGTGTGTACTTTGTAGTAGGAAGGGTGTATGTATGTTAGTATGTGACATAAGAATGAAAATTCCTTAGTGCTAACAAATTTTGAACTGCAATTGTTACATGCACACATTTTCATTTGTGTATATAATTTGAGTCATGTGGGTATGCGATGCATAAGATAAACATACACTGATTACATACATACAAGGCACAAAACTACGACGTGTAACACAAATTTACGTTTACCCAATAAAAATATTATATCGAGTTTAAGAATCTTTGAATAAAACCAAGGAAAAGCATGCCTGCCGTATGAGACGAACATAATTCACAAACTAAAGATGCGTTACGCCGAAAGTTGGGTTAGTAAAATGAGCAGCTAGTGCTGTAGGTTACAGGATTTTTAGCCGGAATAGGACTGTCTTTTCTTACAACTCCTTTAGGCCTTCGGTACGATTACCACACAACAAACCAATAAAAACTGGAGTTTCCCTCAAAACGATTATATCTTGCAAAGTTTGCTAGCTTTCCTTGCACTGGCGACAATACATTTTGAAATGTTGCATGGTATAATCGCACATTTGTACCAACATAAATGCATGTCTTCTTGCAAGGCATTGTTGGCAGTCACACTTCGCCCACATAATGCGATTATGTTGTGTCTTAGGCCATGCAACAATGCCTTCGTGTGTGTGTCTGTGCCACGTATGTGAGCTTGTGTACCCAGCAGGAAAATACGCCAATTAACTGTAATGCTTGTAACAATTCAATATGAGTTGCTTTGTTATTATTTTAGCCTTTTAAATAAAATGATTACGTGCCATAGCTAAAACTGCCACAAATCTACATATATGTATGTTATAAATAAAGACTGAGGTTCCTGTTGCCAACCTCTGTTTTTTTTTGGCTACATAAAATTTGCAAAAAACAGGGTGCGTTTGGGTCAAACTCCACATTTGTAAGTACGCACACATTATTAATTTATCCCTATAAAATTCTGGAAAAGTAGGCGGTGCCACGCCGCCTATTCGAAATTTTTTTAATTCGCTTTATCTCACCAATTATTTGAAGCAGATAGCCAATATTTGGTATAGATACGTGGGAAATTGATGAAGAAAAAGAGGTAGTGGTAATGCTAGTGAGAATAAAAGTTGGAATGGTAGTGGTATTTGAGTGGATTTTGGAGTGGTACTGTAAGTTGGAGTACGAGTCTGTGTGTGGGTGGGAGTTTTGGTGGGATTGGAAATGAGAATAAGTTTTGCCATGGGAAGGAGGACTATAATGATAATGGAGACGAATAGAATAAAAGACAGGAATGAGGAGAAATCGAAGAAAAAGTAGGCGAGGATTGGATAGAGGGTGATAGGATGACAACTTTTTAAATAACGGAAAGACCATTTTCGGAAAGTACAACGTCTGCCGGTTATGTTTGTATATATATAAAATTGAATTGTATGTATGTAGATATGCACTGAATTATGTTCTTAACAAATCGAACAATAACAAGTAAGGAAGGTTAAGTTCGGGTGTAACCGAACATTACATACTCAGTTGAGAGCTATGGTGACAACATAAGGGAAAATAACCATGTAGGAAAATGAACCGAGGGAAACCCTGGAATGTGTTTGTATGACATGTGTATCAAATGAAAGGCATTAAAGAGTATTTTATGAGGGAGTGGGCCATAGTTCTATAGGTGGACGCCATTTAGGGATATAGCCATAAAGGTGGACCAGGGGTGACTCTAGAATGAGTTTGTACGATATGGGTATCAAATTAAAGGTATTAATGGGAGTTTTAAAAGGGAGTGGTGGTAGTTGTATACGTGAAGGCGTTTTCCAGATATCGATCAAAATGTGGACCAGGGTGACCCAGAACATCATCTGTTGGATACCGCTTATTTATTTATATATGTAATACCTGCCAAGATTTTAAGGGTTTTTTTATTTCGCCCTGCAGAACTTTTTCATTTTCTTCTACTTAATATGGTAGGTGTCACAACCATTTTATAAAGTTTTTTCTAAAGTTATATTTCGCGTCAATAAAACAATCCAATTACCTTAACATATTTCATCCCTTTTTTCATATTTGGTATAGAATTATGGCATTTTTTTAATTTTTCGTAATTTTCGATATCGAAAAAGTGGGCGTGGTCATAGTCGGATTTCGTTTATTTTTCATACCAAGATAAAGTGAGTTCAGATAAGTACGTGAACTGAGTTTAGTAAAGATATATCGATTTTTGCTCAAGTTATCGTGTTAACGGCCATGCGGAAGGACAGACGGCCGACTGTGTATAAAAACTGGGCGTGGCATCAACCGATTTCGCCCATTTTCACAGAAAACAGTTAACGCCATAAAATCTATGCCCCTACCAAATTTCAAAAGGATTGGTTAATTTTTGTTCGACTTATGGCGTTAAAAGTATCCTAGACAAATTAAATGAAAAAGGGCGGAGCCACACCCATTTTTAAATTTTCTTTTATTTTTGTATTTTGTTGCACCATATCATTACTGGAGTTAAATCTTGACATAATTTACTTATATACTGTAAAGATATTAAATTTTTTGTTAAAATTTTACTTTAAAAAAAATTTTTTTTTAAAAGTGGGCGTGGTCCCTCTCCGATTTTGCTAATTTTTATTAAGCGTACATACAGTAATAAGAGTAACGTTCCTGCATAATTTCATCATGATATCTTCAACGACTGCCAAATTACAGCTTGCAAAACTTTTAAATTACCTTCTTTTAAAAGTGGGCGGTGCCACGCCCATTGTCCAAAATTTTACTAGTTTTCTATTTTGCGTCATAAGTTTAACTCATCTACCAAGTTTCGTCGCTTTATCGGTCTTTTGTAATGAATTATCGCACTTTTTCGGTTTATCGAAATTTTCGATATCGAAAAAGTGGGCGTGGTTATAGTCCGATATCGTTCATTTTAAATAGCGATCTGAGATGAGTGATCAGGAACCTACATACCAAATTTCATCAAGATACATCAAAATTTACTCGTGTTAACGGACGGACGGACGGACGGACGGACATGGCTCAATCAAATTTTTTTTCGATCCTGATTATTTTTATATATGGAAGTCTATATCTATCTCGATTCCTTTATATATGTACAACCAACCGTTATCCAATTAAACTTAATATACTCTGTGAGCTCTGCTCAACTGAGTATAACAAGAAATCAACCAGGGATCGTTGTGGGTTAAAAACAATTGTGATATAGCAAGGGGCCGTGGCGCCTCGCATGGCAAGACGAAGTATTTGTTGTAAGTGGGAGTTGGAGTGTGAGCGGTGGTGGGAGTTATAGTGGGATTGGATGAGAATGGATGTAATGAGAATGAATGGAATGAGAATGGATGGAATGAGAATGAGTTATGGCATGGGAAGGAGAAGTAGAATCCTAATGGAGATGAATGAAATAAAAGACAGTAATGGGGAGAGATTGAAGAAAAAGTAGACGAGGATGGGATAGAGAGTGATAGGATGACAAATTTTTAAATAAAAGGAAAAAGCATTTTCGAACAGGACAACGTCTGTCGGTTGTACTTGTATGTATATAAAATTTAATTGAATGAATGTAGATGTACATCGAATTGTGTTCTGAACAAATCGACCAATAACAAAAAAATATAAGATATCAACTAGAAATCCTCCAGGGATCGTTGTGGGTTAAAAACAATTGTGATATATCAAGGGACCGTGGCACCTCGCATGGCAAGACGAAGTATTTGTTGTTATCAAAAAAGAATCATCGCATTTATTTTTGTTATATATAGCTTTTCAATTAAACTTCATCTGCCTTGGAGTTACCGTGCGGAGTCGGCTTAAAACATGTAGGTCCCGTCAGGAAAAATTAAAAAGGATCCTGTCGACATCCCTTTTTAGAAGCAAAGGAAGGCGGCGCTTTTAACCGGCTGGGATGACGGAAAAATCGCTTTAACTGTTAAGCGTCAATTAATGATGATGAAAGAAACGTGTGGCATGCCATAACCTATAAAAAGTATGGGGTGAGAGCTCAAATGCGGATAGGAATGTGAGTGGGAAAAGAATTAAAAAGGGCAGATATATAGAGAGAGGGAAAGGACTGGAGATGGTCAAAAGAACGATAACTAGGGATAAGGGAATGTAAATAAAATTTTGAAATACATGAAGGTTAGGTTAGGTTAGGTTGGTTTGAATAGGCACCGGTGCATTTAGGCCCATAAAGGTCTCGTTGTGATACCTGAAAAGTACATGAAAGCTAAGTTTCAGGTGAAAAGTTATACTATACTGTGTTTTCGGTAGATGACAGATGCGTTCGAGAGACTCAACTTATATATAAGGTAATGAAATGATGAATGCAAGGTTTCACAACCCAAGAGCTTGTCGAAATTTCCGATACCTGGTATTGTACTACCCGTGCGCTATGAGCAACTCAGGAAATTAAGTCATTTGCCTTATTAAACTTTCCTGATATAACTTGACAGAAAGTACCATTCACCCTTGAGGTGCTAACTAAAAGAACTAGGAGTGATATCCTATTAAAAATGACGAACTAACAAAAAACGGCAGGGTATAAAGTAGTAGAACTACACTGAAAAAAAGCTTGTGAAATCAACTGAATTTCAGGTCAATTCAACCAAAATGTATGTAAATTTTTTGCATTTCCTAATAGCTGTGGAATCAATCACACACAAATTTCTGATTCTGAGTTAGCCGTTTTAACAATTAAATTAAAAAAAGAAAATTTTTCTCACCTTACGCAAGCCATAGCTCTGTTAACTTAACAATTATTACTGACACCCCAATTTAAAATAGTAGTTTTTTGTTCATATTAAAAAAAAAAAAAAACAGCGAAAGTTGTTGATATTACAGAGAATTATCTGGTGCATTGGCATAATATTCTCAGTTTTGGTGTTTTTGAGTTTTGAAGTGATGAACGGAATCAGTTCTTTTAACAGTAAAATGAGCTAGATTGATTCAGAGTCTGTAATTTTTACAGCATGCTGTTAACTTGAGACTAACAGTTGCTCTTCTGTAGAATTGGTAGACAAAATTTGTTCTCTTGAAAAAAACTCGGTTGAATTATATATGAGGGGATACATTTAACCGAATTTTTCCTCAAAACTTGCTGAAATGTAAGAACATTCACAGCACCAGAATTAAAATATTTGCAAAAAAATATTCAAAAGTCTCAGATCACAAACAAATGCGGTTGTCAGACATGAAAGAATCGATAGTATTTAGTAAAATATGCTTAAGGTCAAGGGAAACGGAATATTTGCATTAGTATGAAAGGTATTCAACAAATCATCCCAATAGTTTTTTTTCAAACTTTTCTGTGATATATTGTACCAATCGGCTTAAAAAGGGTTAATTCATGCGCATTGTATATAAGGGTACACCATTCGTGTTTGATTTTCGCAAAAAATTATTGCCATGATCACAAGCCATAGACGGAAACGATAGCTGAGCTTTCCAAACTAAGCGGATTCAAAAAATATTGGGCGTTGCAACGTCGATAGTAAGCCTTTTGATTGAACGACATAAGCCCTTTGTAAGGTACACGTTTTATGTTGGATTTAGTTCGCATTTGGCGACATTCGTGTAGCATATAATATGTTCTTCGTATAAATGTGCTCCTGCAATAAACCGAGTGCAAGGATTGTCGCCAACAACTTACAATGCGGCAAGTTGTGGCGCCTCCATACGTACGCCTAGTGGTTAGCCACTCGATGCCGCCAGCAATTACGAAGTGCGCACGCAGATCTTGAGTCACCAACTAGTAATGCACATTTGAACCAAAAAAACCCCTCACCATGCCCTTAGATACCTGTGTGCATACACATATATGTACATACATATCTACAAATGTACACGTGCAACTTCAAATGTTCAAATAAATATTTAAAGGTATTTGGCAGCAGCATAAATTTGTTCCTTTATTCTTTCGAGTAATTTGTTGTTGTTTGTTGTAAAGACATAATGACAACAATGAAGTCACTTAAAACTATTTGATTTCTGTCACATTTTGCTGGTGTTGTTGTCATATACAAACAAAGCAATTATAGAATATCGCATCAAATGTCATAATTTGCAGGTGGTTAAAAGTTGAGATGCCATGGCGCGGATGCAAATTGTTGGAAGGAAATATTTGTATATATGTAACTTAGGGTATTTGAGCACTTTACGATCAGCACCATTTATTAAACCTGAGCGCTTAGACTGCTGCCAACTGGGATCATCAAAGGAGTTCACGTCCTCCTCGACTTATTGAAATCTAACCTGTACCAAGCACTCACATCTTCCCGAATGTATCCAAATCGAGTAGAGCCACTATTCTGAGACAGTAAAAGTATCCGCGCGCACGTACAATCATGTCTGCCCGACATCCCAAAGAGGGAAGCTTCCCGGAAGCTTTGCTGGCCTTCGCGTTTGGATGACAGGGGTTATCGAAAATGATTTTATGAGGGCTTATAAGATGATTAAACCGACACAGACGAACGTTCGTCCAGGAGTATGAAACTGTACAACAGCAATTTTGCAACAAAGTAGGTTACGTTAGGTTATGGTATGCCTCCCCCTGTTTCCCAGCAGGGTGGAGGATACTTAGGACAACTTGCCTATTGTGATACCACTGATCAACATTCCACCATTCTTATACATACAGCTTCCAGAAAATTAATTCGTTGGGATTCCAATCGTTCGGCGTGTAATCCCATCCAACAATGCCTCGTTGATATCCCGATCTATGGACCTAAAGAGAAACAATGAGATTGATAGTGAACATAGCCCTGTTCTCATTTATGCGAGGCCGTGTTTGTCGAGACACCTCACAGGTTGGTTCCAGTGCCCACTTGAAATTGGCTTTCTAGGTAAATGCGTACATGAAGAAGTGTTTGGTGGTGGAAGGCAAAGGATGATGTGCCTTAACTGAACTATTTCGGTCTGTTCAGTGCCTTCCCTCGCTAGGTCATCAGCAACACGGGTTCAGTTATACCACTGTGCCCGCCGAACTACATCACCATTGTAGTGGACGGAGCGGGTACTTCGTTTAGCTATCTGTAATCTATTGTAACCTTTGAGAAAGTGCTTCTGCCTTGTAGAGCTTTGCAAGCAGTGCAGGGTTCTTAACTGGTATCTATTGCGCATCCTCCTTTATGGCTGTTAGTTATGCCTGAAAGACGCTGCAATAGATTCATTACCTAATACGTAAGCAGAGCGAAAGATCTTAGTCGATACCACTGCTCACAATGCAAATAAGCTTGTAGCCATCCGTTTAAGTAGCTCAGAAGACGCTCCAGTTGCTTTTTCTTTGAGTTACCGCGCCTTAATTGGCCACACTAAGATAATGTAAATCGTTTTCCACCTGCTCCTTCCAGTGAAGTAGGAACCGCCCTCTTCCCCTGCTTCCATAGGCCGTCGCCAAGGCGCAGAGGTTCTTAAATATTTCGAAGAACCTTTCTCTGGAACACTCCCAGAACCGCTTCATCCGATGTTGTCATGTTCCATGCTTCTGCACCATTCCAACCTATATTGGTACTTATAAAATAAATACTTGAAAACTCCATCGTTTCTCACTTCACTAGTTTCTACCATTTTTCCCGAAGGCACCAGGTAGTTGCTGCGTGTAGCAGCAACTTATTGCTAAGGATTAAATCGGTCTTACGCTTTGGAGAGAAGGATATATTTGCTAGGACACCATACTTGAAATTGGTCCAGGTTTGTTGTAAGTTGAGCAAAGGCGTCATGTGACCCCTAAATATTAAAATCCAAATAAAAATTAACTCAGACGTGTTTGGATATAAGGTATAAGTATGTTCAGTACGAAGTTCGTTTTCTGAAAAACACTTTGTTTACTCTTTTGGAGGAAACCGTTCTAATTTTGTTGGATTGCGTTATTATCTGAAGAGAAGACTTCGATTATATTTGAAGGAGCAGATCAAAACTGACGTTCATTTGTGAAATGGCTTTCATCGTGTTGTTGTTGTAGCGATAAGGACACTCCCCGAAGGCCTCCTCGAGTAGATGGTCTTTTGCCGGATGCAGATCCGGTACGTTCCTGGAACAAGCACCATAAAGCTACCAGCCCGACCATCTCGGAATCAATTTTGTATGACCACATGAGATCTTCTAGACCGTACCTCCCACCCCCTAGATTCATCAGCAGTTCTGAGTCGCCAGGGCTCCGGCTGTTAACGAAACAGCATTCGCCACGGGTAGATGAGGTTGACAGTTGGGTTGGAGAAGCTATATATTACGCTGTCAACCCTTGAAAGAGTTCCACTACAAAACCCCTTGAAACAATTTGGTATTTTAGTCGCCTCTTACGACAGGCATACCTACCGCGGGTATATTTTAAGCCCCCTAACCCGCTGGGGGCGGCTTTCATCCTCTCACGAATTCATATTTAGGTATAACACATTTGAGCATTCACTCATTTCAGTGAGTATGATAAACCCAGCGCCTTTGTATAAAATTTGGTATTATATAGTTGTGAATGTGAAAGAAAGTCACTGCGATGCAAACGACCACACCATCATATAAAATCTGGCCCTTAGGTTTATGATAAATATTCGCATAACTTTGGAGTGAATTTCAATTATCGCAATGCTTCCTGTCATTACTTTTAGTTGTTATACAGATTATATCTACAAACGAAAAAGCGCTTTTAGAATTTTCGGCTTCAAAAGCTTAAAGTTATCTTAACGCATAATCAGTATACAGAAAATGTAAGTAAGTACTTGTGAGGAAATTTAACATATTCAGTGGACATATTTAAACTACAGGACTACAGGAAACTACCTCCTAACACTAAGTACATACAAAGCACATACACACTTACTTACTCAGATTATTTCATGTCAAGTTTCTTTCATCTTTACTTTATGCCGCTAGCCAAAAAATAAAAATAAAAAATTATACAAAACAAGTAAGGACGGGACTGTCTTCGGCTGTGCCGAAGACTTCATACCTTTCATGAATGGGGCTGAACAATAATCTTATGCCGTTCGTAATCTCCGAATAATCGGATGTATAAGATAAGAAATATATAATGAACAGATCTACATACCTAAACGATTTTTAAGATAAATAAAAAATAAAAAATAGGTAGGTACTATGTGTGAGGGTGCAAAGTTTCAGGTTTTTTGTGGTCTGCGTGTAAAAACTATGACTACGAATCACGTATTTAAACAATATATGACCTAAACGTAACTATTTGATGAAATTTGATGAATTTTGAAGCTTCTAGCCGTAAAAAAGGGCAAAAAAAAACAGTTTATATGGGGTATATAATATATATACCACCGATCTATATGATTTTTTCAGACAACAATATATGCTATATACGTAATCATTTGGTGAAATTTGAAGCTTCTAGCTGTTAATATGGGGAAGAAATTGCGCAAAGTTTCTTATCTGAACAATCGGTTGTATGAGATATATATTATATATACCACCGATCTCTATGATTTTTTCAGACAACAATATATGCTATATACGTAAGCATATGGTGAAATTTGAAGCGTCTAGCTGTTAAAAAGGGGCAGAAATTGCGCACAGTTTCTTATGTGAATAATCGGTTGTATGAGATATATACTATATATACCACCGATCTCAATGATTTTTTCAGACAACAATATATGCTATACACGTAAGCATTTGGTGAAATTTGAAGCATCTAGCTGTTAAAATTGCGAAAATATATATATATATATATACTATATATATATAATATATATACCACCATATATATACTATATATACCACCGACCTTTATGATTTTTTCAGACAACAATATATGCTATATACGTAAGCATTCGTTGAAATTTGAAGCCTCTAGTTCTTAAAATAGGGCAGTAATTACGAAAAGTTTCTTATCTGAACAATCGGTTGTGGGGGATATATACTATATATATGACCGATCTCATCAATTTTTTCAGGCAACAAGATGTGCAATATACGAAATTATATGGTGAAGTTTGAAGCTTCACTCTGTGAAATTGAGTAAGATATGACAAAAATCCTCTTTTTCTGAAAAATCGGTTGTATGGAGGATATATGCTATAGTGGTCCGATCCGGTCGATTCCGATAAATGTCTAATTGGACACACAAATACACCCGCTCACCAAATTTTATCGAGATATCTCAAAAATTGAGGGACTTGTTTGCATACAAACAGACAGACGGACAGACGGACATGGCTAAATCAACTCAGCTCTTCAACCTGATTATTTCGGTATACTTGATGGTGGGTCTATCTATTTTCCTCTAAGGACGTACAATTTTGGGTTTCGTGACTAAATTAATATACCATTTCATTTTCATGAAAGGTATAAAAATATGTATTCTTACACTTTTTCTATTTATGCGCGAATATTGGTCAGTTCAACTGCTATGTATATACAAGGTGTTACAAAATGTGTTATATACATAATTTAAAATATGTTTAAACTGTCTAAATATAATTGAGCTTTCAGATAAGATGAGAAAGTTTTTATTGGAAAATAGAGCTCAGTATTGGATCGAGCACGTTTAAAGAGGCGCGATTGAGATAAACTTATCACATAAGATCAAACTACGCATAAAGCTTCTACGAACCGAACTAGTTCCAAACTAGCGCAGAACTATTGCTTTTCAAGGCAGCACTAGTTTGAATTCTGTCTTCTAGCAGAGCAGTGACACAATAAGCATTGAAATGTCCTACGAAGTAGCAATTTCCACAATTTGCAGACCCGCTTAAATGGTTTTGTCGTAGGTGCTTCTAAAATAGTTGAGTTATTAATTTAATTGCATATATCTCAGATTTAGACGCTGTCGGTACTAGTTTGGCTACCAGTTCGATCTCTGTCCTATCTTTTATTGCTCAATGGTTGGGAAATATAAAAGTTATATAACGTATGCGACCACCGTGGTGTGATGGTAGCGTGCTCCGCCTACCACACCGTATGCCCCAGGTTCACACTCCGGGCAAAGCAACATCAAAATTTTAGAAATAAGGTTTTTCAATTAGAAGAAAATTTGTCTAAGCGGGGTCGCCCCCCGGCAGTGTTTGGCAAGGGCTCCAGGTGTATTTCTGCCATGAAAAGCTCTCAGTGAATACTCATCTTCCTCGGAGATGCCGTTCGGAGTCGGCATAAAACATGTAGGTCCCATCTCGCCAATTTGAAGGGAAAATCAAGAGGTACACGACGCAAATTGGAAGAGAAGCTCGGCCTTAGATCTCTTCGGAGGTTATCGCGCCTTACATTTATTCATTTTTTTATTTATTTATATAACGTATCAGTACAGAAGATCCTTTATACATAACTTTTGCAAAACTTTGCAAAAAATATTCGCACGACCCTGAAAATCCGGACTTAAGCTTTCCTTAATGAACTGTGTTAGTCTTCCACGCAAACAGGAGAAACGTTTTGTCTTGTCATGCTTAACTTCCACGCGAACAACGAATCGTGTTAGTCTTCCATTACAATTGGCACGTGTTAGTCTTCCATGGGAACAAATATAATCCATGCAAAGGTACACTCCTCAAGAGTAAAATAATGCAAGTCAGTACCAAAATCAAGTAGGGGGAGACGAGGTATTTATACGTTATTGTGCATCGCATTTCGCGAAATCTATAAAAATCTATAAAAAATTCACAAAAGTTCGGGCCTGTTTTTTTGGGTATCTAAGTACATGATAAAGGTTGAACTGGCAGGCCCATGAGGAACTCACATAGACTGAATGAGTCCATAGTGTGAGTACAAAAATATAAAAAAGCAAGCAAGGAAGGTTAAGTTCGGGTGTAACCGAACATTACATACTCAGTTGAGAGCTATGGTGACAACATAAGGGAAAATAACCATGTAGGAAAATGAACCGAGGGAAACCCTGGAATGTGTTTGTATGAAATGCGCATCAAATGAAAGGCATTAAAGAGTATTTTATGAGGGAGTGAGCCATAGTTCTATAGGTGGACACCATTTAGGGATATAGCCATAAAGGTGGACCAGGGGTGACTCTAGAATGAGTTTGTACGATATGGGTATCAAATTAAAGGTATTAATGGGAGTTTTAAAAGGGAGTGGTGGTAGTTGTATATGTGAAGGCGTTTTCCAGATATCGACCAAAATGTGGACCAGGGTGACCCAGAACATCATCTGTTGGATACCGCTTATTTATTTATATATGTAATACCTGCCAAGATTTTAAGGGTTTTTTTATTTCGCCCTGCAGAACTTTTTCATTTTCTTCTACTTAATATGGTCGGTGTCACAACCATTTTATAAAGTTTTTTCTAAAGTTATATTTCGCGTCAATAAAACAATCCAATTACCTTAACATATTTCATCCCTTTTTTCGTATTTGGTATAGAATTATGGCATTTTTTTAATTTTTCGTAATTTTCGATATCGAAAAAGTGGGCGTGGTCATAGTCGGATTTCGTTTATTTTTCATACCAAGATAAAGTGAGTTCAGATAAGTACGTGAACTGAGTTTAGTAAAGATATATCGATTTTTGCTCAAGTTATCGTGTTAACGGCCATGCGGAAGGACAGACGGCCGACTGTGTATAAAAACTGGGCGTGGCATCAACCGATTTCGCCCATTTTCACAGAAAACATTTAACGCCATAAAATCTATGCCCCTACCAAATTTCAAAAGGATTGGTTAATTTTTGTTCGACTTATGGCGTTAAAAGTATCCTAGACAAATTAAATGAAAAAGGGAGGAGCCACGCCCATTTTGAAATTTTCTTTTAGTTTTGTATTTTGTTGCACCACATCATTACTGGAGTTGAATGTTGACATAATTTACTTATATACTGTAAAGATATTAAATTTTTTGTTAAAATTTTACTTTAAAAATTTTTTTTTTAAAGTGGGCGTGGTCCTTCTCCGATTTTGCTAATTTTTATTAAGCGTACATATAGTAATAGGAGTAACGTTCGTGCCAAATTTCATCATTATATCTTCAACGACTGCCAAATTACAGCTTGCAAAAATTTTAAATTACCTTCTTTTAAAAGTGGGCGGTGCCACGCCCATTGTCCAAAATTTTACTAATTTTCTATTCTGCGTTATAAGTTCAACTCATCTACCAAGTTTCGTCGATTTATCTGTCTTTTGTAATGAATTATCGCACTTTTTCGGTTTTTCGAAATTTCCGATATCGAAAAAGTAGGCGTGGTTATAGTCCGATATCGTTCATTTTAAATAGCGATCTGAGATGAGTGCTCAGGAACCTACATACCAAATTTCATCAAAATATCTCAAAATTTACTCAAGTTATCGTGTTAACGGGCGGACGGACGGACGGTCGGACGGACGGACATGGCTCAATCAAATTTTTTTTCGATCCTGATTATCTTGATATATGGAAGTCTATATCTATCTCGATTCCTTTATATATGTACAACCAACCGTTATCCAATCAAACTTAATATACTCTGTGAGCTCTGCTCAACTGAGTATACAAATTGTTTACCATTTTAAAAATTTGGAAATTACAGTTGAGAAAAAATTTTAAATTTTTTGAGGACAATTCACGTATACAGAAGTTTCCGTTCATAAAGGGATAGAAGGTAGCGAAAAGGCCGATGAGATGGCAAAGGAGGTTGCAACACTCGCTCAATCGACGATAGACGTTCCAATCCGTTTTGGAAAAAAGAAAAAGTGACAGGAGTTGCTGATGATCTACCAAGCAGGAGAGGCGTGGACAAAAGCACGGGGCTGCAGAATTTCTAAGATCATATGCAAAGCTTACGATGTTGGGCTTACAAAGTGGATCATATCTGAAGAGAGGAACTTAGGTCTAACAATGGGCACACTAACTGGACACTGGCTTCTGGCGTCACATCTTTATAAGTAAGGCCTCGTCAGTAACAGTTGTTGTAGGAAGTGCGAGCTGCAGGAAGGACGTTCTGCGGTCGTGTCCTGCACAGGGTTGCCAGATCCCGAGACAGCAACTAAGCTATGTCCTAGAAAACTTCTGGTATGTGCCTGAATGGGGTTTTCCGATTGGTCGTAAAAAAAAATGTTGGTAACACTATGTACACATTCAGTCTATGTGAGCCCTTTATGGACCGGCCAGTTCAACCGTACCTAACATATACAGAATCTGGTTTGACGGGAACCAAATGTGGCAAGAAAAAGCAGATAACCCTTTACGTAATAATATAGTTTCAATTTTCGTATGAACTATCATCATTCAAAAATAAATAAATAAATAAATGTAAGGCGCGATAACCTCCGAAAAGATCTAAGGCCGAGCTTCTCTTCCAATTTGCGTCGTGCTCCTCTTGATTTTCCCTACAAATTGGCCGGACGGGATCTACACGTTTTATTCCGACTCCGAACGGCATCTGCAAGGCAGATGAGTTTTCACTGAGAGCTTTTAATGGCAGAAATACACCCGGAGCGCTTGCCAAACACTGCTGAGGGGCGACCCCGCTTAGAAAAATTTTAAATGTAATTCAAAAATAAGCATTTCATTAATATGGAATCGAAAGGATCATGCTCAGTTTCTTTTAGAGCAAGTCATACTACTTCCTTACTTCTGGTTGAATTGGTAGCTTACCGAGGCATGATGACGGAATTTGGACGTAAGTACTGCTTGCGACAAGGTTACAAAGACGCAATACGCTTTTTCCTAAAAAGTTAATGCTTCTTTGAGCTGAACTGGGATTTGAAAAGAAACACCATCTCCTGATAAAATCACGTTCTATAAGTTTCTCTTTAAACCTATCCTGATGTATGACTCGAAAGGGTGGACGCTGTCGAGGGAAGATGGGATGCCACTTAGAGTATCGGAAGGAATGTTTTTTGAAAAATGGATAAATGGTTCTTGCCGTTAAGTTTAATGATGAACTAAGCCAGTCTTACGCTGATGTGAAACGAATGAAAGCCAAAAGGCTTTGCTGGCTAGGTCATATTACGTGAATTAAAAAAAAAAAAAAAGAATTTCCATCGATACACGTGCTCGAGGAATAAGGAACACGTCCACTTTGCAGATGCATCAATTACCACCAAGAAAGGATGCTGGGTAGGCAGGTATAACGCTTGCGACCGAGGTCGCCAAAGTAGCTAATGAAAAGACGTTTTGATGCCATACAACTCGTCTGAACCCCTTGAATGCTACACAGGATATATACTAAAATCAGCCTGAGATGTATATAAAATCATGTTTAGAATCCCTACTTTCGAAAGTCTAGGAAAGTATTCCAAAAAGTGGCTTCCGTAGAATCTAAGACTTGTTCTAGCTAGAGTCTGGCATTCTCAACGAACGTGCTCTACAGTCTCTTTGGTAGTGACGTCTTTACAACGTCAGCAGTGATCATTATGCGCGATACTCATCTTTTTTGCATTGGTATCTAAAGGCCAATGACCAGTAGAAACCGCTATAAGCTTATGGGTGTCTGCTCTAGATCTACTAAGTAGACTCCTTGTGATTTTTTCAATGTAGTCTAGCCAGATAGCTCTAATATAGCACACAATCCATGGTACTCTTCCACTTTTGCTGAGCTTTGTTCACATAAAAATTACTATTGTCTAATTTCCTGTCACTAAGCCTCTATGCACCAGCTCATAAGCCATCTCGTTTCATTCGATCCCCTTATGATACACGCTCATCACCACGATATGCGGAGCTACACAGTACCTATGTCACACAAAGAAAGGCACTTAAAATTGCCATAAAAGAGAGCAAGAAGTTATGATTTAGGGAACTGCTGGATAATGTCGACCTAGATCCTTGGGGATCAGCCTACAGAACTGTGATGGCCAAAGTTAAAGGACCGATATCACAGCAACCTACGTGCCCGATACTGATCAATATTATTGTTGAAACCCGGCCCAAGATCGCTGGACTTATCCAAGCCAGGATCTAGAAAGTACGGAAATTCCGAAAATTACAGAGCAAGGGGTGCTGGACGCTGCAAAACGAGTTGCTGATAACAAATTCCCAGGACCCGACGAAGACCAAACATAGCCCTTAAAGCCGCGATCACAACTAGGGCTACATTATTTACTGATCTTTTTAATGCCTGTATGCAAGAAGGCGTGCTCACTCGCACGTGGAAACGACAAGGAATTGTCCTATTGCTGAAACGTGGTAAACAGCCGGATCAACCATCCTCATATAGGCCACTTTGCATGCTGGATTCCCTAGGGAAGATTTTCGAGCGTATAATTAGTGAGCGCCTACAGCTGACTCTAGAAAGACCAGGTGGCTTATCGAATAATCAATATGGATTTCGCAAATCAAGATCCACCGTAGATGCAATACAAATAGTCGTCAATATAGCTAGAGAAGCTATCTCTGGAGGCCAAAATAAAAGGAAGTTCTGTGCACTGATTATGTTGGAAATCAAGAATGCTTTTAACACTGCGAACTGGATGCAGATAATGACAGCGCTGCAAAGCTTCGGCACTCCAGCTTACTTACGCAGAATAATAGGTAGCTATCTTAAAGACAGAGTACTTCTTTTTGACACGGATCAAGGAGCAAAAGAGTACAAAATCACAGGAGGCGTCCCACAGGGATCTGTTCTCGGTCCAACGCTTTAGAATTTAATGTATGACGGGGTGCTAAAGATTGATCTACCAGAAAACACGCAAATTGTGGGATATGCTGATGATATTGCAGTGGTAGTAGTGGCCAAGAAACTGGACCTGCTTCAAGCATTATGTAATGACGCCGTAGCAAGAATAAGGGAATGGCTGACCAATACGGGACTGGAGTTGGCTAACCAAAAGACGGAAGTGGTATTACTAAGCTCCAAACGGTCGGCGAACGAGTTAGTCTTAACTGTAGGGGATCACCAAATCACTTCAAGGGATTCCTTAAGATACTTAGGAGTGTACATTGGCTCTAAGTTAACTTTCAAAGAGCACTTCAGAGCGGTGGGGGAGAAAATTACCAAAATTAATGGATCACTTATGCGAATAATGCCTAACATTGGTGGTCCGAGCGAAGCTACACGTCAGCTATTGTACACAGTAACCAGCTCAATAATATTATACCCAGCACCAGTGTGGTATGGATCTAAACAGACCCATCAAAAATATATATTAGCAGCGTACCGACTTGCTCCTTTAAGAATAGCAAGTGCTTATCGGACGGTGTCAGACGAAGCGATCCTGGTTCTAACCCGGAAAATCTCAGTGGACTTACTGGCAAGCGAAATGGCCGATCTGTATAACACTAATATCGAGCGACCATCTTAAGAAGACAAGAAAAGAGCAAGGACACAAACAATAGCTAAGTGGCAAGAACGGTGGGAGGCCTCGAGTAAAGGGCGTTGGACTTTCACACTAGTTTGGAACGTAGCTCAATGGAATGAGCGGAAGCACGGCGAACTGAACTACCATCTCACGCAGATAATGAGTGGACTTGGCGGTTTCAAAGAGTATTTATGGAAGCGTAGGATAGAGGAAGATCCTCATTGCCCAATGTGTACCACGGAGTTAGAAAACGCAGAACACGTTATGTTCCACTGCCCCCGTTTCCACGAAGAAAGACTCACCTTGCATGGAGTCTTTGGGCAGGAACCTACCACGAGAAATTTAGTATCACATATGTGCAACAGGAAAAAGTGCTGGACTGCAGTGAGCAAAATGGCATTTATAGTAATGACACGCCTGATGGATGCTGAGTGGGAGCGCAGAGAAATGCGCATGCGAAGCAGTGGCGATTAAATGGACACTCAGAGCAAATAGCGGGAACCTGGACGCAGGGACAACAGTAGGCTCTTAAAAAATGAGAAATATGGAACGCCACCCTGATGCATTGGGCATTTTTCAGCCGTCCCGCAAAAAAAAGACCTATAACTAATTGTAGGTTTTTCGAATCGCGAGGTCTTCTGCTTGAAACACACTTAAATATGGCAGCATTTTGAATAACGTAGGGATTTTTTAAGAATGCGAATATATTACAGCCTCCACACCTGAATCAATCTTGCAGCGATCGATATAGCAGAGATGAATGTCGTAACTGTATCGCCTAGATGGTTAAGCTCCAATTATTTGGAATTATCAGCTTTTGTAGTTAATTAAACGACAAATGATTTGGTGCAGTAGGTGTTGTGAAGAAAGGACTGTGAGCCATATAAAGACATAGATCTGATGTTGACTACCATAAACTTATACTGCGCTGCGGTTGTTCATTTCATAAGGTCGTATTAATAGCTACTGACCCGTCCTGAAAACAAAGACGGCGCCGACCTTCGTTTCCTATGGAAGCATGATAATTGAGAGTTGCTAACAGAACGCTTCACTACATCTGTCTTCAAAATACTCATCGAGCCACTTTGTAAATGCACACCCAATTCCCCGGCATGTTACATCATACAAGCTTTTATAAAACTTTCATACGCTTATGAGTATATTTATGAACCCGCCAAATTACGTTTACTGCACAGCACGAACAAAGCTAGCCATCACGCTGCTTGTCCTACGAACTAGCACAAGAATGTGGGAGACGCGCGTGTCCTTTGAAGGACACACACACACACACTTGTACATTTTATATCAATAATTAAAAGCTAACAAAGCGGCAAACATAAATATAAATGAACTTACCAAGAAGCTTCGCTTTTAGCACATCATCAACAACGGCTGATGCGGTTATTGGAGCAATAGGCATACTGCTGCTGCTGTTGTTGTTGTTGTTGACAACGTCGTGCACATTCAAAGTTACTGAACTGTTCATATGGGTACTACTACCACCAATACCACCAACATTGTTATCATCATCGTTTGCATCCACGTACACATCATTCTCATCATCGCTGCTATTCTCAGTATTATTACTTTCTTGGTTGTTGTTGTTGTTGTTGAGGTTGTATTGCCCATTAACGCCATCATTTTTGACATCGTCATAATCATCAAAATTGTTGTCATGTCGTATGACAAGTGACAGCAGAGGCGCAGTTGTTGATGATATTGGCACTGTGGTTGATGCGGTGTTCCTGATGCCGAGTGATTGAGCATTTGTGGCTGTTGTTGGTATTAATGATGTTTCTGCGCCAGCTGTTGTTGTTGTTGTTGTTGATGATGATGATAATGATGATGACGCTATTGCTGTCGATGTTGGTTTTATTGCTTTTATTGTCGTTGATGAATGCGTCAAACTGTCTGCATTTTGCTGTGTAATCAACATTTTCATGTTACTTAGTGAGACAATTTGGTCGGAGTTTGAATTCTCGTTGGCACTACTTTGCCGGTTGTTGTTGCTGCTGCTGCTGCTGTTGCTATTGTTCGCGCTGTTGGTGTTATTGTCAATGTTTATGAGATTTATATCCTCGTAATGCGTTGATTTTGTTGCATTGCTAGCATCAACCAAATTATATGCGTTGCTGTTGTTGTTGTTACTACTAGCTTGTGCAATCACCTGCGTCATCAAATCGGAATACTTTTGCAATTCGGCCAATAATGTATCCTGCGTCGGCAGCAATGTCGGCAATGTGACTGATATGCTTCGGGCTCCCTCACTTAAATTTGAGTTGGTGTTCATCATCGTATTGGTTACACTTCCTAGCCCTGCCAAACGTTGCTGTTCACGCTTACGATTGTAATACTCATAATTGGATTTTGATTTGAGCGTCTCACTTCTATCATCCACCAATGTCTGGCTGCTGTTGCCATCATCTTCTGCTTCCTCATCAGATACGAGCTCACGCATTTCGTCCGCATCAACCTCAAACGCCTCATCGCTACTGGTCGCGTCACTCTCCAGCGCGTGTACTATGCGTTCCTCTACTCGAAATTGTACTTTCTTTCTGGTCTGCGGTAATGGTATGTAAAATTGTGATTTCGCTGTTGGTGTTGTTGGCGAGTTTGTTCCATTCTGCTTTGCATCCGTACGACGTTGATTAGTTGGTGTTGCTGTTTTCCTGTTACTAGGGCTCGAGGGAAGATTAATCTCTTGCTGATCCTTATCAACCGTCTCTAACTCTAAACCGCCACTTTCTGTGGCTGCTGTTGACGGACGTTTGAGTATCGATTTGATATTTTGTGTGGGCGTGACTGTTAGCAGCATAACTCGTTCACCATCAATGATTGTAGGAGTTGTAAGTGTTGTTGATTTACTGTTATCAGCTTGCGTCACGCCTTGTTGCTCAGCTTCACTTTTTGTACTTTCTGTATTCTCAGTTGCTTCGGACTTTCGTATGCGCGTTGTACGCTTTGGTGCTTGTGCTGATGCTAATGAAATTGATGCTGTTGAGCTATCGAGTAATTTTATTTGCTTATCATCCACACTTTTCTTGACAACCAACTGCTTACTCATTGTCCTCTTTGTCACTGTTGTTGTAGTAGCAGTAGTAGCATTTTTCTCCAACGAAGCCTTCCCAGTCACCGTGTTCGCATTGCTCTCCCCCGCCATCACTGTGCTCCTTGTTTCCTCTGCGGCAACTATTATACTCTCGAAACTCGCACGTCCATTCTCACTTTGCTTGATTAATGATTTGGCTGTGGATTTGCCAGTACCCAAGCTAATGCGTTGTCCTGCTATAGCTTGTACATTACTATAGCCACGCTTGCTACGCCGCACTTCCGTATCATGTGAGCCGCTACTGGCAGCTTCCTCATTAATGTTTACATTGGCCACTATGTGCGTATCACGTCGTAGCGTCATGCTTCTGCTACTTTCTATCTTTGATGTTATTGTTACAGTTGTAGCCTTTGGCGTTTGTTGTTTCTGTGCAACCGCCTGCTTAGTCGTGAAAGCAAAGGGTGGCGCTTCTTCAGTTAGTGCGGCATCTGCCACATTAAAATCATCATTTTGCGGCATGAACTCATTTTGAGATGTGGCAACAATGCTTGCAGCATGTGTGGATAATTTATTGCGTGTTGTTGCCGTAAGAGTATTTGGTGCACAACTATTCGTTGGACTTGGCGATGCCGACGATGTTGAGTTGATTGAGATCAAATCATAAGGATTGACATTACAGCGTAATATAGAACGTCGTGTGCGATTTCCACTGCCACTAGACATAGCGCCGGAAACATTTAGTAGCGTATCAGCATCCTCCATGAGCCAACAGTCGTTTACATCTGCCATACCGCTACTCCTGCTGCTGATGTGTGCTTTCATCACAGGCGCTGGCAATTGCCCACGTTTGCGACTACGTCCACGCACAGGACTTTCACTTTTAACACGTCCACGTAATTTATCCTTATCACGACTACTGCTACCTGCATTACGTCCAACGCCACTACTACTACCACTAATCATACCCGGTTCGGGTGATAGCAAACGTGTGCGTCTCATTAAATCGTATGGATCCTTTTGTGGATCCAGTATGGTAGGACGCATTTTCTTTGTTGTGCTTATAACGCGTACTGTGGCTGCACCACTAGTAGGCAGCTTCGACATGGTGAACATACCGCTTGCAGGTAGGCGCATTGTGCCACCAACACCGATGGGCGTCAAAGGTAAGCGTGAACCTTTGCATTTTTTACAAACGCTCGCTTTTTTCACCTCCCGCTTCGTGCCATTCAAGTACTCAGGGCACGAGCAAATAACCACTGCAAGTGGTTGCATGTAATTGCGATTGGGCGAGGATGTAGATTGTGGCATAAAATGATGGTAGGTGGGGCGCGCGGGTACACCACGTACCGTACTATAGATCCATGGCTCGGCATATTTCATGGAACGTGAGAGTGCACTTGGTAAATACTCATAACCCACTCTTGCACCATTCGCCGCTGTGCTGCTACTACCGCCTTCGACAACGGCTCCCCCATTACCGCCACCATTGCTTATATGATAATCACTTAGTTGTAGTGTTGGTAAATGCATTGTTTTTGTAAGTGTGTGAAATTGTTGTACTTGGCTGTGACCAAAATTATTTGCATTATCTTGAGTTAATTTGCTTGTTGTTGTTATGAGTCTCGTTGTTGTTGCGGTCGCTGCTACTTTTTCAATTTGCCTTGTGCTTGTTGCAGTTGTCGTTGTTGCTTTTGACTCGGTAGCTGTGGATGTTGTTGTTGTGCTGTTACTCTCTGTGGTTTTCGTAATCTTGAGCCGTTGACTCCACGTTTTCTTTGATTTGTCGTACATCGGCGAATACTGTGAAGTAAGAAGATAATAAAAATATTAAACTATGAGATCTTTGTTTGTTTGTATTGTTTTCATAAAGGATATGTTGCACAGTGTGCCCTATTAATAAATCTAAGCGGTTTTTAAGAATTTATAGTATTGTGATGAATATTAGCAACACTAAGGGGTACTATCATCTCTAAGCCAATACTAAGCAGTGACTTGTATGCACATCAACAAATCAATCATTATGTCCATCCAATCAGCGGAGAGCAACGCACAAACACATGCATATATCTGAGATACTCCCAAAAGTATGCAATCATCTGTGGAAGTTTCACTCACATATACACGCGCATGGGCTATGCGAGAAGCTATAATATTCGTGCATCTGTAGTTGTAGCTGAGAAATTTATAGCTGGTAAACGAGTAGTAAATTCTAGAAATAGAAACGCCTAGAATTATGCGAACGAGACATTACAGAGTATAAAAGGAGTTAAAGCTGAGTAAGCAGTAATCAGTTTGATTTAAGCACGCTATCTGTTGAGAAGTAGAAGTGTTATTGTGAAAGTAGTCTAATAAATATCATTTTGCATTATTGAATATTGGATTGATTTATTCAAAAGTTTAGTGATTCGAACGTTAGCAGAAGATTGCAAATAAGCGGAATTGCACTAAATTTGTTACAGTATATAAATCGAGATATGGATAAATGGAGCTCATTTTTTAGACTCGAAGTTTTTCAACAATCCTATTTCCCCATTTATTTTTTTCTAATTTTACCTTCCTAGAAAACTTTGAAATAATATGAATAAAGTGCGCCTAAAGGTATTCGGCGTTAAATTATTTCTGTGTCTGCCAAAAATGGGTCAAAGTCCGGTTAAAAAGTAGATCCCGCGATAACGAAATATAAGCTAAGCAGTTGGCATTGCTGCCCTTTCTACAATGGCCAACCATTTTATATTTTTTTCTCCAAAAAACTTATCAGATCGGTCCGTATAGCACTAGAATCGAGGGAACAGCTAAAGACGTCAAGAAAAGTGAAGGTCACAAATAAAAGTTTAGGGGAAGAGCGGTGGAAGGAATCGAGGAAACGACTTTGGATGATCACGTTAGTTCGATATATATAAAAACTAAACTAACACCTCATCTAAATTTTGACTGAGTACGGTATTTGCAAAGAGTTTGTATACAAGCGTAGGATAAAGGATGACTCTTTTCGTCCACACTGCCCCACCGAATAGGAACCCACAGAGCAGGTAATGTTCCTTCGCTCTCATATTTGCACAGTATGGGGGAGAGGGGTGGTGCGGATAGGTTTAAAACGTTCTCGTGTTACTGAGGGCTTAGGATATTACGTCTCAGCCTACCAGTGTTGTCGTATGACATACGATGACATTAGAGAGAGTTACGGATATGGGCAGCTCATTGGCAAATATTCAAACGCGTTTTGAATATCATTTGTAGGCTAATAAGAGCGATGTCTGTGGACATACCCACTCATTGTGCTCGCAAGCATCAAATTGAACCCCATTTCCAAATTATCGATCTAATACCACAGTTGAAGTTAGACTTATCTAGTTTAAGACCTTCAAGAAGCGGGTTTGTTTGCCTATTTAGAGCTAGAAGAAGCTTAGAACTTAGAAGAGATTTTAGACCGATCTTCTCTTCCAATTTGCGTCGTGCTCATTTTAGGTTTTCCTCCGAATTTCCGCCAATTCGGATCTAGTTGTTTTATGCCGACTCCGAAAGGCATCTTCAAAGCAGACCAGCTTTAACGTAGAAGCTTTTAATGGCAAAAGGCACAGTGTATTAAAATGGCCAAAATGATGGTAGTTTACGAAAGTTTTCAAAATATAGTTGTGGTCAAAACCAGCGGAGTTTAAGTGAGAAACTTAGCGAACATTACCTTGTAGTGGTAGCGTTGCCGTAGCTTCAGTTTTTGTTCTTGCCCTTAAGAGCATTCATAAAACTACCAGAGGCCGTGATAGCCCATCGCGCACCGAGATTCGACTTTAACACTGAACTATACATTATTAGAGGCAAACCTATATCCCAGAAGTTTCTGTACATGAACCCTGTAAAAGCGAGTTAAAGAGACTTTCCTTAAGCAGAATTTACAGCTAATTCATCGCACAGAAACGCATTTTATTCGCCGCCTGCTTGATGAAACCCTCCTGTATATTAAAGGGACTTTCTTTCATTTCTTTACAAATTTGGGTTGTGGAGACACCGGTCTAGGCGTTGTGCCACCCTCAAAGCCATTTTACGTTGTGATCGGAAAAACTGCAGTAAGCCGGACGAAAAATGGCACCGAAAATATCACAATTCCGAAAGCGAGCTCCCCATAACCATAATTTATCGATATTTTATCGAATTGTTATCAAGCTGTTTTCGAAAAGCTAATGATTTGCCATCCAAAAGTTATTTATTTGTTGTGGAAAAGTTATCAATTTTTTATCAACGAGTTATTGGTTTGGTATCAAAATGTGGTAGGTTTGTAATCGATTATAACGCATTAGACAAATCATTGGATTGCACCGAAGCAGATACCTGTAACACTTTAATATAAAATCCACACAACATCGATAAATCTACGGTAGAAAACCCGATAATATTTTAATAACAAGGGACTCTAAATGATAATTTCGATATCAATATTAAGCCGATTACAAACCGATAACTCGTAGATATCCGTTTTTAGCGATATAAGGTCGAAAACAAGACGATAGTACATTGAAGACAAACCAATAACATGCCGAGAACAAGTTGATAATTCGCCGATGTTGCCTGTTATCGATAACATGGCGATAACACGTATATAATTTGCTAGGTGGGTGTCATCTAAGGCTGGGGTAGCACTAGGTAATCCAGAGTCAAAAATGAACCTAGTTCATATTTAATCAAACACAGGTTACTTTGTTGGTGGTTTTGGCTCAAACACACACACATACACACCCAATTGCAATAGTGATGGGGAACTGTAACTTAGCGGTAATTAATGGGAGAGGGGACATGCGTGGGGTGGATTGATAGCGTCCGGCTGATGTTGGAATTGGTGGGACAGGTGTCAGAATACGAGTGAATGGTTGATGGACACCCTGCTGTCCGGCGAGTCGCAGATAGGGAGTCGGTGGACTGGTGGGTGCCAGTGGATAAGGTTGCTGCGAGATCCGCTGGGCCGATTTCCAAGCAACCAATGGTTGGAAAAACTGCTACAAGGCGGTCCGAAAATGACGAGTCGGTGGATTGATATATATGGTTGGTGAGTCAGTGGGTCGATTTCCGAGTAAACCGAAGTTTGTTGAAATCAATGTGCACAAGAATACTTGCATCGATTTCCAAGCAACCAATGGTTGGAAAAACCGCTGCCCGGCGATCCGAAAATGACGAGTCGGTGGATTGATAGATATGTTTGGTGAGTCAGTGGGTCGATTTCCGAGCAAACCGAAGTGTCCACAAGAGAGAAAGGTGAATTGTTTTCCAAGCAACTGATGGTTGGTGTAATCGATGGCCGAGTGGTACTGGTGGCTGGTTGGTGGGAATATACCCAGATAATTCATTGGTAAGATGGCGGTAGATTCACCTGTGTATGAGGGAAGGTGAAGATAGCAACTTGGTTTCTCTCCGCCCAATCTCCAGACACACCAAAAGGTAGTGTGAGATCGAGATCACCTGCTGCAAATCAGAGGTGGAGGGCCTGTGCAAGGTAACGCATTACATGTGTTAACACACAATGTTTATGGTAAAGATTTACACTATGTTATTGTTGTTGTAGCGATAAAGGCACTCCCTGAAAGGTTTAGGGAGTGCTATCATTGTTGATGGTCCTTTGGCGGATATATCTACATCCGGTAAGGTCCGGTAACAAGCGCCGTTGTGGTACAAGCCCAACCATATCGGGAACGATTTAATATGATCACATTGAGCATTCTAGGCCATCCCACCCCCCACCTTTGGTTCCAGGGATACTTGCTGTCTCCAGAGCCTCGCCTGCTAAGTGAATTGAAGTCGCAATGGGTAGGTGAGGTTGACAATTGTGTTGGAGAAGCTATAAATTGCGTTGGCATCCCTTGCAAGAATAACACTACACAAACCTTTGTCGGGTATTTTTTAAGGCCCCGCTAACCCACGGGGGTGGCTTGGTGGGAGATTTACTGTTTCGTTAGTCGCGCTTTGTATGGGCCTTTCGTTCACTTGCTGATCATTGTTGTAGTGGGGGCGCATAAATGTAGTGGAAACTATATGAATGTCGGCTTGTGATGCTATTGAAACCGGCATTTAAAAATTACAACAAAAAAGTCACGTAATGGACCCGAAGAAGTTCAGAAATGACCTCAAGGTGGTCACGAAAGTAGTCCCTGCATAAACCCAAAATGTTGGTTCGGTATGCAGTATGATTGTTCTTTAAATAAATCAAATCTTTATTTCAGCCGTTCTGTATCTGAAAGGGGAAACTAGTCGAATAATAAATATATTATATTTCCGAGAGTTTCATCTTACAATTTCAATCTCTGCACGCGTCACTGTGCATTAGTGAACTGATCTGCCATTGCCATGTAATTGGTTGGCATTAATTTATAGAATATTTATTTTATTTTCGTATACGGTAGTATTTTGCCAGCAGTTTTGTACGTGTCGAAGGTGTTGCACGTGAAAACCTTGAACAAAAGCTGAAAACGTGGAAAATGAAAGTGTTTGCGTTTGAGTGTGTGTGTGTGTGTGGATGTGTAAGTGGAAGTTTCAGTAATTCGCTTCGGCTATTACAACTGAAGTACCATGTCAGATTGCTACTCTACCCCCACCGCATATGGAAGTACTGTAATACGTCAATAGTTCAGCCGCCTCTGACGTGGCAACCAATTGCTTTTTCCCAACGATGTGAACGATGGGAACGATGAGTTCCCTGTCAGTGGCTATGAGTATTTGTATGCATTAAGGTGGACCGAATTTTTGTTCGCTTATTAATAAGATGTGACATTGGGAGTGTAAAGGGAATTGAAGATAAAAAATAACTTTCAACTCTTCCTAAATAAAAAATAGCACTTGAAGAAATATGTGGTATCGATGTTTCCTTCTTGTCAGGGTCATTAAATTGTTGACAAAATTTACATTTGGTATCTTTATCCACTCTCAGACCAAGGGCTGTTATTTCAGTGTAACCCCATTTACTTTAACTCAAGGCAGTGCGGTCTTACAACCTTACACACTCTTTGGAGATATTCTAGCTAATGGATTACGCGACTTCTAAGAAAGAGAACTTCTATCATGCATTCAAGTAAGGAATTAAAAAACTTATAAAATGGCACTGTGGAGATCATCAGCAAACTGTACCATTAATCCACTCAGTTCACCTTTGCTATGGGCAGAATCCTCGTGGATCTGTTGAAAGTTTATGATTATTTGGATTTGCTAGCTAACCTCATTTCTAGGCAATGCGTTGTTGTACATATGCAAATACCCTTCTGAATGTGTACTATTTTCAGCTGATTTCCTTGAGAATGTTCCAGCTTCAACAGGCCAAAATAAAGCTTTAATCCCTCTTTCTTGACTATTGTACGTGAGCCTCAGATTTCTAAATTTCATAAATTACATACATAAATTATAGGTTAATTGATATAAAAAAACTTTACAAATATTAAAAGACCAAAATATGTCTAACTTGAGCAACCGTTGTGATTATGCCATTGGTCGGCTTGAAACCATCAAAACATGTAATGTTCTAATTGGAAAAGCTTAAATTTCACTTAAATTTTCATTTCGCTGTTAACTGCTCTGTTCGCTCTCAACTGTTTGTTGGATCAAACTTCATTTGAAATGCTAGTAACACCATCAGATGTCAGATGGCATGCGAGATGCATTCGCTGTCAAACATTTATAGGTTGCCTTGTGTGGTTGCTTTAAGGATTGGTTGTACTAAACTCTTACACTAGACCGATTTTTAGCAAGCCGTATTCATTGTGGCCTTTTCAAATTTTCATGCTACGCAGATTGATCTTAAGCTTCTTTGTGCTGAATGGTTGGTTTGAACAGCTGAAGATCTTTCTTTGTTCTTTTGGAACTTTTAGAACTTTATCACATGCGTGGGTTGCAATTCAGTACAATCAATGCCATATTCCATAGTGTCAATGTCCCAGGAATACACTTTCTCTGCATGCCCCTTCGCTAGACATGCTGTTGTGCAGCAGGAATGACGCAATGCAATCGTAAGGTCCACCGAAAGCGTACGGTTGGTACTGGCGGTGGCAAACCTTTTGATATAAACCTGGTCTCCATGATATTACTGTGGTATTAGCGATTAGGATACTTTCGAGGATTTTAGGAAGTACTAGCGCTTTAGATGGACTTGCGGATATAGGTTTGTTGTGCTCCAGATCTAAACCTGAAAGTACTAGCTTTACTGCGTGGGGAAAGATTTGATATTATGTTCACGTTGTACCTTAAATGTCATCCTACTCCCGTTCGCTCTCAACGTAGAAGTGAGGTTGAGAGTTGAATTTAAAACCTAAAGCTATAAATATAAATAATATGCACTTTGATTCTCATCTCGCCTTCTCAGACTGTGTTCTTGATATCTAATTGTGACAAAGTTATATTTACTGCCAGGAAGATCCCCTATCGCCTATAATACAGCCGCGTTTGGGTACAGTTGTTCTGACAGTTATATAGAATCAAGGAATAAATAACCTGAGTTAATGAACCATCGCCTTTGATATATTTTCTTCACTTTTTCAACTCCATCAATTTTCAAAGCTGATCTAATATCTGCATAATTAATTATTTTCACAAAATTTCGTATATGTCAGTCAAAATGCTTTCTTTATCTTCTGTTGATATGCGATTTATTCCTCAAAAGAAACTAAAATTTTTAACTGTCGTTTTTAAAGGTAGGCTAACAGTATTTATAACCCAAATATTCTTAGAAAATAAATAAGAGCTGATATCTTACAGTTCTTCGTGAAAATTCAGTGAACAAAACTGATTATTTCAATTTTAATATTAGAATCATGGTGGAATCAGAACATGCAATACGATTTTTAAATAAACTTTTAGTCTTACTATTTTGACCCGCTCTAATGTACATATCCATATCGCATTAACCATTACATTACGTTGTTATTTATTTACCTTGTTGTTTTTGCACACATAATCTCAATTTGAATAGCTCTTGTAATTTTTCACCGAGTCGTTGCCTTGAAGTAAATTGCAATCAACAACAAAAAACGCACTGAAAATAAAAACGAAAAGAGAAAAATAAGAAAAAGGTAAAAGTATAAGTAAAGTTGTATACAAGTTCGATAAGTTAACTTAAAATAAATAAATTTACTATTGTTTAACATTTACTTCTTTGTCTACAGAAATTGTAATATGCAATAATGTAGTACAGTTTATTAACATATGCATACATTTGCATATACAGTGAAACCTTGATGAAAGGAACTTTAATACAACCATTGAAATTTTCATCACAGACAAATCAAACAAAAAATTTTTCAGAATCTGAAAATAGAGATGATTTTTTAGTACAGAAATATTTTTGATGTGTAAACATCTTTGCCACGGTATGGGGAAATTCTTAATCTGTATGGAATAATAAAGAACGATAAAGCAAGTTTAGTCGGAGCAAGGCACGTGGTACGAAATCGCACAGAAAATCAAGTCAAGAAAATCAAGTCAAACACGTCACCTACATATATATTAATAAAGTGTTTGAGCAAATACATAATTTTTGTGCATGCAAGTGCTCGAGGACACTGCTCTGTTTGTTTTATTTTTTGTGAAAAAAAGTCGAAGATTTAATGGCAAATGTGTGATTTTTATTACTGATACATAAAGTGTTAACAAAAACAAACAGATTGTTAGGTATTCCGGTCCACCTTTTAGTTTATTTCTTTTTAGGGTTTCAATAAAGTGCAAACAAAGAGAAAATAGAAATAATTAAAAACTAATTGAGGTAAATAAACTGAAAAAATATTAACAAAGTTTAACTAGCATAAACTAAAATAAAATGAAAACAAAAGAAAATATAATAAAATTAAGTGGAATGAAATAAGACAAAACAAAAGAAAATGAAATTAAACAAAAGAAAATAAAATAACTTTGAAAAGAAATAAAATTATAAGAACTCAAAGGAGATGAAAATAAATAAAATATGATAAAATTAAAATAAATTAAAATTACTTAAACTTAAATAAATTAAATTAGATTAATTTAATTAAATCCTTTTTATCGACGACTTATCCGTTTTTAATCAAATGGTGTTGGATTCATAATCGAAAAATTATTGATATGTTATCAATTTATTATTAATTTTTAATCGGGGTCTTACTGATTTTTTATCGTCGTTTTATCAAAAAATTATCAATTTGCTATTAAAAAGTTATCGTTTATTTACCCACAGCTTGTAGATGTGTTTTCAGAATATTATCGAATAGTTATAAATTTTTTATCCTAGATTTACCGATTTGTTATCGATTTCTTATCGGAATGTTACCAATTTGTTACCGGCATGTTATCGATTTATTAACGACGACTCACCAGTTTGTTTTAAAACACATATGTACCTTCAAAACTTCAATATAAAATCGATGGCACATATGAAACCCTTAAATAGCAAGCCGATAAAAACCAATAAGAAGACAATGACAGGCTCAATAGCAAGCTTAAAACACATCGAAAGCTCGAAGATATTAATTCACTATAAATAATAAACAGATAATAAAACAATTACTTGTCTGTATCGATTTTTCCCGAAAAGAAGCGGATAGGGCTGTTCTCAAAAAGACCGAAACTATTTGTTTCTAGTAAAGTCACCACTTTAGTCCTTGGGCGAGCTCTAGTTAACTTAAAACCGTTATTTTATGTATACCTATACAACTTCAGGAGTACTTGGTATTCACGCCTTTTTTCTACCATTTTTTTCATAAAGAAGAAATTTTGATTAAAGAAATTAATAAAATAGCTACATACATCCTCCATACTTACCTTACCGGCAAGATTAATGAGTGTGACCATTGTTAGGCCTTTGAGAAAATAACTACATTCATTCATATCATTCATATCTAGGTGCCACTGTTCATCCAAAGATAGCTCTGTTGGTAACTTTTTTTTTTATTGCTGCAAATATTTATAACGATTTCAGTGTTTCTTTTACATTCTCGATAAGTTGTTTCTGATTTCGTTTTTTTTTTACTATACGAGTACGTAAACGTATTAAATTACGGAAGTGAGAATGCGTAGCGCCTGTTGGTGGGCTTACATTATTCTGCAATCAAGTTGGTAAAGTGAAATCATAAGGCAGTTTCATTCACTTCGCTTGCAAAACAAATATTGTGTTAATCGAAAATTGGCGGATAGCAATAAGAAACTGGAGTTCAAGGGTACTTTTGAACTGCAACTTAATGCACCGTTAAAAATTACGTTTTAATTTAAAAATGACTTTGTGTTTATTTTATTTATGGCATCTTAACAATCTTGAAAAGTTCTCTGGTGAATCTGGATACTTCTTCACCTTTAAATGAAGAGCTGTAATTTGTATACAGCTTGGGAGATTTTGTTATTTTGAAAGTTTAAAAAATGTAAAAGGTTGCAATAGCAGATATGCAATTTGCTTTCGATACTAGAATCAAAATTGAAACACGATGATAACGGGAAAACACTCTGTATCCCTTAAACAGCCAAAACAAACCTAATGCATTTTTGAAAAAAAACTTGATGTTCTGTTTGGATCAATGCGAAGGATCTTCGTAGCTTCGGTTAGTATTGCTGATACAGTAAGTCAACATGCTGTTAGAGTTTAGAGGCTCTAAAAGAAAGTAACTGAATGATATCATATTCTCACTTTAGTCTCTCTTTCTTGGCTAACAGATCGATAGCATACCAATAGAAAATGTATAATACTCTATTAGAAATCAATAACATTTCGATAATAATGCGATAGAATTCTGATAACATTTCGATAACTTAAGTAACTTTCTCATAACAAATCGATTATGCGGCGATAATATTGGTAACACTTCGATAATAAACCGAAATTTTGGAAACATATCGATAAAAAAGCAATAAATAATCGATATGCGTTTTTAGAGATAGCAAATGTATAACAATTTTATAACAAATAGATAAGGGAACTGCAGAATATGACAGTTCAAAAGCCCGGCAATAAGCTTAAAAGTATCAAAAAGGAGGCAATTTATTGAAAAGTACAGTTCTCTTCGCTTTTGTTTACTTGGATTCTTGCCAAAGGAAATCAAGACAGCTTACATTTATTTTAAACGTCAATGTTGCTGCAACTGTGTTGAAGTCGTCAAACGAACTAACTCAAACAACTCATTAGTTGTGGCTAGGCGACTCAGACATAATTAGTTTAAGAACTAGCTGGGGATCTCATCAGCAGACTAGAATTACTGACTTCTACCTACCTCAGTCAGCCGCACAAATCGATAAGTAAAAACCACCCTAGGTTCTGAACTAGTACTCAACACATACACACACTTATATACAAACATCCCCTTTGAAAAAGCCTAATCATGTACCTACGAACTATAAATATGTGCAAGACAAACGACAACAACAGATCAGAACAAAAATCGGCACTGAGGATGGCACAACGCCGAAGCCGGTTTGCCTCGAAACAAAATTTGACAACTTATGATGGAAAATGGTCCCAACATACACTAATATTCTAAGCCCCCTAGCCCATTGGGGACTCTCTTGGTGTTACCAGTTGCCGCCAGTTAGTCTTAGCGACTTGCGGCACGACCAAACCCGTCTAAACGGGATTGCGCCAATTTAGTAAGTAATAAATTATTACCTAAAGGAATTTGACATTATCTACTTCAACATGTTAACCTCGATCCAGCAGACAAGCAGACTACATGAATGAAAAGGGGGTATTCAGGGGTAAAAACAATTCCCCCAGTGCTAAGTTCTAATCCGATTTTGAAAATTTTTTTTGTTAACCTCATTTAACAGGAAAACAAGGGGAAACTTATTTTAATGCACAACACCTACAGCTTATTAACAAAATTTACAGGAACAATGCAACAATTGCTTGAAACAAACAAATAGAGCAAATCGCACAGTTGCAACAAAATCGTTAGTTCTTTTTTGTGGCACTTTCGAGAAACTTTATTAAATTGAGGGGCAAAGTGTGTCATGTGGCACTAACATAAAATTGTATTTCTCAAGTGTTGTTGTGTAAATTCGGAAATATAATCAACAATGAGGCGAAGAAAAATCTAACAAAATAGGGTAGGTGTAACAGCAATATTAGCAAATAACAAAAGGCACTCAACCCCAGATGCAAGTTGCAACAACACCAAAATGGCAGTAGCATTCAACATTTAACAAAGTTTTTGAAGCGCTGCACGTTCGGCGAAAAAAAAGATAGGACAAGTGAAAAACAAGGAGAAAAAATGTATTTAATAGTAACAACAACAAGTAACTTAACAAGAGAAATAACATTTACAACAAAAGCAGCATAAATGTGGTATGCAACAAACAAAATATAATAATAAATGCTGTGCAACGGCGAACGCAATAGCAAAAGCTGTCTTATATGGAAGAGGTGCAAAAATGAAGAATGAGAAGAGCAGCGAGGATTGACATGAAGAAAGCAAACTAAATTTACTTCAGAGACTTAGATGACAAAGTTTCGGGCCTTCAAGATGAAGATTGCAAGATATCAAAAAAAAAAAAAAAAATGAAAAGAACCCAGTGAGGGCACCACCACCGAAGATGACCCAAAAGTGTGTGTAAATGGGTATGAATTATGTGTAAACAAATAGAATAAGGGGAAAAAAGTGTGTGAATAAGCAAGTTGTGTATCCTGCATTTTGATTAATATCCGGCACACAGCTGCCAGCGTGTACCAGCTTCCGAGTGACTGAACATCATCAAGTGGGCGACTATCAGTGAGACGACAACGATGACTAACAAGCGGTAACCAAAGCGAAATGAATACAAAAGCGTTGGCAGCGGTGCGCACCCACGCTACAATATGTCACACAACAACGGACAAAGCGTGACCCAGCAATATTTTGTATAGCATTGTGGCACAAACATATGTACATACACAGAATACAACAACTAATAAGTGAAATAACAACAATAGCAACAAATAAAGCAGCTGAGAGAAAGACACCTTTTTGTTTGCAACTAGTTTTGTGAATTCAAAGAAGAAGAAAATAAACTCGCTAGAAAACTTGTTGCCAACGGTCATTCGTGCAACTTTATTGTGGAAAACTTTGTAAGTACAACAATAACAAGTAAGGAAGGCTAAGTTCGGGTGTAACCGAAAATTACATACTCAGCTGAGAGCTATGGAGACAAAATAAGGGGAAATCACCATGTAGGAAAATGAACCTAGGGCAACCCTGGAATATGTTTGTATGACATGCGCATCAAATGAAAGGCATTAAAGAGTATTTTAAGAGGGAGTAGGCCCATAGTTCTATGGGTGGACGCCATTTCGGGATATCGCCATAAAGGTGGACCAGGGGTGATTCTAGAATGTGTTTGTCCGATATGGGTATCAAATGAAAGGTGTTAATGAGTCTTTTAAAAGGGAGTGGGCATTAGTTCTATAGGTGGACGCCTTTGCGAGATATCGCCATAAAGGTGGACCAGGGGTGACCTTAGAATGTGCTTGTACGATATGGGAATCAAATGAAAGGCGTTAATGAGTATTTTAAAAGGGAGTGGGCCATAGCTCTATAGGTGGAGATCTATATGGTCGAGATATCGCCATAAAGGTGGACCAGGGGTGACTCTAGAATGTGTTTGTATGATATGGGTATCAAATGAAAGGTGTAAATGAGAAAGGAAGTGGGCATGAGTTCTATAGGTGGAAGCCTTTTCGAGATATCGCCATAAAGGTGGACCAGGGGTGACTGTAGAATGTGTTTGTAGGATATGGGAATCAAATGAAACGTGTTAATGAGTATTTTAAAAGGGAGTGGGCCTTAGCTCTATAGGTGGACGCCTTTTCGAGATATCGCCATAAAAGTGGATCAGCGATGACTCTATAAATTGTTTGTACGTATGGGTATCAAATTCAAGGTATTAATGAGGGTTTTAAAAGGGAGTGGCCCTTAGTTTTATATGCGAAGAACATCAACTGTCGGGTACCGCTAATTTATTTATATATGTAATACCACGAACAGTATTCCTGCCAAGATTCCAAGGGCTATTGATTTCGCCCTGCAGAACTTTTTCATTTTCTTCTACTTAATGTGGTAGGTGTCACACCCATTTTACAAAGTTTTTTCTAGAGATATATTTTGCGTCAAAAAACCAATCCAATCACCATGTTTCATCCCTTTTTGCGTATTTGGTATAGAATTATGGCATTTTTTTAATTTTTCGAAATTTTCGATATCGAAAAAGTGGGCGTGGTCATAGTCGGATTTCTGCCATTTTTTATACCAAGGTAAAGTGAGTTCAGATAAGTACGTGAACTAAGTTTAGTAAAGATATATCAATTTTTGCTCAAGTTATCGTGTTAACGTCCGAGGGGAAGGATAGACGGTCGACTATGTATAAAAACTGGGCGTAGCTTCAACCGATTTCGCCCATTTTCACAGAAAAGTTAGTTACCGCCATAGGATCTATGCCCCTACCAAATTTCACAAGGATAGGTAAATTTTTGTTCGACTTATGGCAATAAAAGTATTCTAGACAAAATAAATGAGAAAGGGCGAAGCCACGCACATTTTCAAAATTTCTTCTATTTTTGTATTTTGTTACACGATATCATTACTGGAGTTGAATGTTGACATGATTTACTTACATACTGTAAAAATATCAAATTTTTTGTTAAAATTTAACTTAAAAGAAATTTTTTTTTTAAAAGTGGGCGTGTCCTTTATCCGATTTCGCTAATTTTTATTTAGCACATATACAGTAATAGGAGTAACGGTCCTGCAAAATTTCATCATGATATCTTCAACGACTGCTAAATTACAGCTTGAAAAACTTTTAAATTACCTTTTTTTAAAAGTGGGCGGTGCCACCTCCATTGTCCAAAATTTTACTAATGTTCTATTCTGCGTCATAAGGTCAACCTACCTACCAAGTTTCATCGCTTTGTCCGCCTTTGGTAATGAATTATTGAACTTTTTCGGTTTTTCGAAATTTTCGTTATCGAAAAAGTGGGCGTGGTTATAGTCCGATATCGTTAATTTTAAATAGCGATCTGAGATGACCTGCATACCAAATTTCATTAAGATACCTCAACATTTACTCAAGTTATCGTGTTATCGGACAGACGGACAGACCGACGAGCGGACGGACATGGCTCAATCAAATTTTTTTTCGATACTGATGATTTTGATATATGGAAGTCTATATCTATCTCGATTCCTTTATACCTGTACAACCAACCGTTATCCAATCAAAGTTAATATACTCTGTGTGCAAAGCACGCTGAGTATAAAAATAATAATATCAATACTATGTCCCTTTGATGTGGGTGTTGTAGTTAAATGAAAAAATTTACAAAACTATAAGATGGCTTATATAATTTTATAAGTACAAAAAAGTTGGGAGGTATAATTTTGGGTTTATATACCCAGTAGTAGGGTTAATGCATATGTCTTTTTTAAATTGTTTATATGGGGGTGATGTTTACAACGATCGCGACATAGCCGTAAGGTTAATCGATTTTTAGTCGATTAAATAGATATTTGTTGTTCTTTCAGAATCGATATCTGAGGTGGCATTTTACTTATATATATTGTGCTTGTGTTGCTTTTCAGCGTTTTACTGTATGCGGAGGCTTTTAATATCTTTAAGCACTTTCTCAGGCTTTTGACTCCATATCGCGGTTTAAGAGTCAACCCACCTAGATGGGCGAATCTCTGCTTTTCCAGAGCGACGCATTCGCAGAGAATGTGAACCGGCGTTTCATCCTTCAGCTTAAAAAAGCTTACTCTGGGTTATATCGTAGACTACAGTATCTCATATAGTAACCAGTGAGAGTTGGTTGATAATCCCTTTGCTTGGAGTATAAATAATTTGGCCTGTCCTTCAATCCAGAATTGTCTGAACTGCTTTGTTTCTCAACTACTCATGGTTTCAATTAATAGCTTTGTTCGCAATGTGAGATCAAATGGAAGACCTTAAAGACCTTTTTGCCTTCGAATTTCAAAGCATTCTGTGGTTATTTTACTGAAATAAATTCGCTGTTGTATGGAGCCAACTGGAGCCGCAAAGAACCACTGCCGATTGCTTGTCTTGCAGTTCGTTTGATTGTGTCTCATGTTCGAAATTCAATGCTTTAGTTTAATTAAAATTTGAACGCATGCTGTGACTATTTCCTGGGCTATTCTACTGGAATTGATTCGGTTCTTGTTGGGAGCCATAAGCAGGCAAAATAATGTTGTTGGGAGCCAAACAGAGAAAAAAGAGCTATTGCGTGGACACCTTTCTCCCAAACGATTAAACGCCAAATAAGTATTATACTATTTAGCTCGATAGTAAAAAAACCAAAATAAAAAAAGAAAAAAACAAACAAGAACTCCACATATATAAAAAGGGCTTATAATGAAAAGCGGAGTCGCTGAAGCCATGCCAATGAACGATAACAAAATACCTTAACCAAAAATTGAGACATCTTTACCAAATGTGTTATACGGGTATTTCAAAATATATTATTACTAGAAAATGGCGAAATTGTGGCTCACTTGGACAGTTTAATAGTGATCCCTGATGTTACCACATACTCTAACATTCAAATTGGCTAACAGGTGTTTAGCAAAACGCTGCAAGACAACGACGAAGCTACGACTAAAGCTCACATCGATCTTGCAAATTTCATCCGAAGAGTGAAATACGTCACGACCGAGATATTAACTTCTCGCTCTGGCAAAGGCTGGACAACTGAGCATCAAGTGACTGAATGATTCCATTTCTTCGTTCTTCAAACAGCTCTTAGCTGTGTTAGTTGTTGTGCTGTTTAGAAAATTACAGGGTACCACATGGACTCCCATTGGGTTAACACTCTAGATGAGCTTTTGTAAACTTCAATAGATCCGCCGAACGCTCGAAGTCAACAACGGGCCAAAATGAGCTCGACATTCAGCACGAGGTAATGCCAGCTAAGCATTTGCTAAGCTGACTCGAGGCCCACCATTCCCGAAGCGGAGAGCAAATGGCCGCACGCTACTGGGTATAGGTTTTTAATTATTTTAAACACAACAGAACTTATACAATAACAGCATAAACAACACTGCTCTCAATTCTTGTAAAAAACTACGTGTACTTCAGCAGAGTTACTTACCAAGTTTTCGCTGTCATGTAAGCGAAAAAGGAAGTCTGTGGAAATAAAAAGGAATCCAACAAATAAAATAAATTGAAATAAAAAAGTTTAAAACGGTACAAAGAAGTATTTAAAAAATAAAAATCAAGCAACAACGTTTTTTTTTCGAATTGAATACTGCCGAATGAGTACGAGAAACGTGAGTGCAGATGAGTGTAAGAAGAGAGAGAAGTGTATAATGAAATTCGCAGGAAAATTTGTAATAAATTGAAAATCCAGTCGCAACGACAGCAGCAGCAGCTTCTACTTTTATTATCATTCTTTGTGTTGTTGCTGTTTTTGTTGTTCGTATTTTATTTGCCACAAACTCTTTTAGGTGAACTTTATTCATGTATTGAATATGAACAGGGCGGAATATATCAACAGTTTCTGATGTTATTTTCAAAGTGGCTGCAGTTATGCGGTTTACAAAGGGTAAAACGGTTTGGATTATGGAATGCAAAGTGGAAAACTGTTAACGCGAAATATTTTTAGTGAAGGAAATCAAATTTTTTCTCTTGCCTGTAGAGTACGATTAGGTTGGGGTGAACTGATGAATATTTATCCAAATTTTTTAATCGGTAGCTTTGGGTTTTCGTCTTAATATAGTATGGACAAAATTCGCAATGGTTGATTATAAAACTTTATTAATTTTGGCATCAAAAATTTCGAAATCGATAATTTTATTTTGAAATCGAGAAACCTAGAATGAATTCTAAATCGAAGAAAGAGTTTCGAAAATAGCCTTTCGTTATCGAGACTTTCGAAATGTCTAAAAATAGCATGGGAATAAATTTAACCTAGTACAATTTTGATGACTAAGGGGAAAATTATGTACAACGCTAGGCGATGTAATAAATAACTTTTTATCTTGCTATAACTTCAAATTATAAATTTCCAAAATCTTAAATCTCGAGAAACTCGTACCGAATAAATTAAAAATTAACTAAAATAAAAAAAAATTGATATCGAAAAAGTTTTCAGAGTGTGAAAAAAAGATTTCGAAATAGAGAAATCGGTACTGCATAATTAAGAAGTTTGCAAAAATTTACAAAAGTTGTTTTTCGATTTCGAAAATTTCGAAATGCCAAGTTAAATTTTGGTAACATAAAGGCAAATTATTTACAACGCCATGCAATGATTAACTTTTTTTCTTGTGAAAATTTCCAAAAAGAACAGGAGGAAAGGAAATCTTAAAAAAAAAAAAATGGAAATAGCTATAAATTAATATAAGGAAGGTTAGGTTGAACTGGCTGGTCTCACATAAACTGAACGAGTCCATATTTGAAAAAATTTTAAGATATCTTGGGATAAAGAAATTGCGGTAAATCCAAAAGATACCTATAAACAAATTCAAGCTATAAGCACAATTTTGATGAATAAGAGGCAAACTATGTATAACACGATGCGACGAGTTACTTTTTTTTGTGATGATATAAGAGAAAATAATCACTTTCATGACTTTTGAAAAATCTTTTTGAAAAAAAAAAAAACGAATATTGAAAAAAAAAACCATTTCGAAAATGTAAAAAAATGGAAAAGTTGGGAATAAATTTGAGCTAGAAGAGCAATTTTGATGACATGTAGATGATATGTAGATATTACAACGCAACGCAATGATTCACTTTTTCTCTTGTGATAGTTTCGCAAATGAAAAAACATTTCGAAATCATAAATAAATTTCGAAATATCAATAAATTAATATTAAAAAAACCTTTAAAACAGGTTTCAATATAAAAATTTGCTATAAATCGAGAAGTTGCCTTTGACGATGCTAGATGCTTGATGGTTAAGGGGCCAATTATGTAAAGTACTATGCGATGTGACGTGTTACTTTCTCTTTTGTGATAATATAACAGCATTCACTTACATAGTGACAGTGCTTTTTTGCGAATTATGTATGTATTTGGTATTGTGGCGAATATTAGTATTTCTAACATCACTATGATGTTAGTAAATAAACACAACGTCAGTAAGCCATTTACACACATACATAGAAGGTAACGAAGGTTATTTCAGACACATAACCAGCAGATTGAAGTGAAGAGATTATTTCACATACACATTTGTAGTTAAGAGCAGAAGCTGTTACTCACACACACCCACGCATATCTAGCTAAAACATAGAAAAACATAAACTACAGATATACATGTATATAGGGTATATAACCAAGTAACTTTCCCAGAATACATGTTCGTGAAAAGTCTAGACCTGAGGAGAAATAGGCGAACGAGGCTAACTGAGAGTATAAAAGCATTCGATAATCAATCAGTTTGATTTTAACACGCTGTAGTGAAGTACCAGATAAATGTGAAGTTCTACTCCCAAAGTAGTCTAAATAAAGAACGTTTTATTATACAGAATATATGAGTTATTTATTGGACAGTTCAGATATTCAAACTTTAAGAAAAGCTGCAAAATAATCAGAATTTCCCAAAAATTTTAACAGTATTATATATGTAGGGGTCCATGTTAACTTGACCGAAAGAGACGAAAGTGTTACGGTGATGTGAGTTTTTGGAACGATTTTAAAACTCTTACGAGAAGAATACAAAATATTCTCAAATAAAAGTCGTACCATATTGGAATAAGTTTGGGATCCGATCCGAAATACTTTGGTGCCTCATATAAACAGTAAACCAAATTTTTGACGTGACTTTGGACTCTTTTGAGATAAATTTGGCATATGCTCCTTTTAACTAAACAGTTGGTTATTATGACTGCACCTTTTGGGGGTAAATTTTTAGAATATTTCTGAATTATGTTCGGAATCATTTTTAGATTTGTTTCGGAACTTTGATCATATTTGGATAAAAATATTACGGGATAAATAACTCTGGTATCAAGACAGGAGCCCTTTAATGAAAAATTAGCCGCTCCAAAAAATAACCGATTTCAAAATTTTTATTTTAACTTTTTTAATGTCGCAACTTCTTTCAGAATTTTCAATGAACCAG
Source organism: Eurosta solidaginis (assembly GCF_040869045.1). Classification (NCBI taxonomy): domain Eukaryota; kingdom Metazoa; phylum Arthropoda; class Insecta; order Diptera; family Tephritidae; genus Eurosta; species Eurosta solidaginis. The sequence continues at coordinate 198,857,257 of NC_090323.1, read as the reverse complement.
CTAAGACTTGCACTCAGTAAACTCTCCGTTAGAGTAATTTTCCAACCCTGTGAAACATTTCTGTGCTAAAATAAATTGTGCGCCTTCATCCGCAGCAACCAAGGCGTATTGTAGTTGTCGTAAAGAAAGGTGAGTGCAAAACTTTTGCAATGATACCTTTTGACAAAGCAATTCACATACATATGTAAGTCCGTGTGTGTGTGCTTGCAACATAAATAGTAACAACATAAAGTAAATTGTGTGCAACAAATTCTCTTTTACACTTTACCGTCGTATTTGGTTGCAAGCCCTAATTGCGTTTGCTTTTTGGTATTTACTAACACTGGCCACTTGATTTGCACCGCCAGTGGCAGCAGCGGCCGCCGCCGCTCTCTGAGGCTGAGATAGAAGTACTTGCCACTTGCACAATTGAGCTAAATACAATTTGTCATTGTAAATTTACGTTTATTTGGCAGTATTTGTGTTGAACGAAAACTTGGTCCAATGCTTACAAATGACGAACTGTAGCAAGTGTAAAAGCAATGTTGCCACAAATGAGCATGCTGCAACGCCTTTGTATATTTGTTTGAAGGAAAGTAGGTTTATTTAGTCACGGCAATGCAATATGCCACCATAAGCTAGTGGAATATTTAGCTTTTAACGCTGATAGAAACTTAATTTTACAGCAAAACTAAGCAGACCCATAGCGGTCTTTAACACTTTGAATCCTGCAATCATTTTGGAGACTGGCAAGAGTTGCTTGTATTTTGGATATTTTTTGTTGTCCCGTTTTGTGACAACTTTAATAAACCGTTATGGATAAAATATTGCACGAACTACTATTATAATATTTGACTAACAGCTTAGTAAGAAAATTTCATTAATTACGATCACCTGATTGTGATTGCAATCAAGTGTAGAAAGTGCGCCAAAGATGCGTTTTAAGTTTTAGTGATGAAAACTAGGATCACTGGTAGCAGTTTTCTGCAGGGATGAGACGATATACTCTCTAAAATTTATTCACGATATTTCTGCACCATATCTGCGGATTTGGTGACAGCTCACTTCATATGGCATAAACACATAACTGTGTTCAAGATACATGACACCCCAACCTGTTATTCCTGCCCTAAGAAGGATAAGACGGCTGTGCATTTTTTGTACATCTGCTCCACCATCGCTAGGAACAGGTTTGAGGATTTTGGGATAGATATGCAGAGGAGCAAACATATGAGGCCTCTAACCCTGAGGTCTTTGCTTTGATCTATACGTCGATGCGGTGGGTTTAAGAAGAGAAAGAGCCTAGAGACTGCGCAGACCTAGCCTCGGTACTACTATCAGTACGTGCTTTTGTGTAGTTCAACCAATAAATAGAGTACTCATATCCGGATCCGGCCGTCCTGGTGTGATGGTAGCGTGCTCCGCCATCCACACCGAAGATTCTGGGTTCACGCCCCAGGCAAAGCAACATCAAAATTTTAGAAACAAGTTTTTTCAATTAGAAGAACTTTTTTCTAAGTGGGGTCGCCCCTTGGCAGTGTTTGGCAAGCACTCCGAGTGTATTTCTGCCATGAAAAGCTCTCAGTGAAAACTCATCTGCTTGCAGATGCCGTTCGGAGTCGGCAAAAAACATGTAGGTCCCATCCCGACAATTTGTAGGAAAAATTAAAAAGGAGCACGACGCAAATTGGAAAAGAAGCCCGGCCTTAAATATCTTCGAAGTTATCGCACTTCATATTTATTTATTCTTATTCATATCCGGATAATTTTAATAAAACTGTATGCTGTTTTCGAACTGATCCTAGGACTCTTAAGAAAATAATTGGTGATGGGTTGAAATTAGCTAAGAATATTAAGGAATATATATTGACAGCGCCGTATAACGATTTTGTGATGACTTCGGAAAAACTTTGTGTTAGGTTTTAGATTACTTTGGCAACTTTTCGGTTTTACTTTTATAGCCATTCCACGATTGTTCCTGGATTTTTTCTGCAGCATGTCGGGATTATTATGGCACCATTTTCTGGATCACCTTTCTTGTGATGATCATTAATTTCCGAGATTATTTTGAAGCCAATGATTTAGATACGGAGCAGAAAGTGGTGCCTAAAACGTACCAGGTGCCGAAAAATAACCTGCAGCCGAAAAGCGAATGGTCCTAAAAAGTAGCAGGAAGGTTATCAAATCTCCTAGCTCGTTCTCGTTGAAACTGGTTTCAAAAAAGTAACTGGATCCATAAAAATAAGCGATTTCAAGAATGTAATCGGATAAATAAAATAAATGCCTTCAAAAAGGAAACCGGAACCATAAAAGTAACTGGTTTAAAAAAATTAACTGGATAAATAAATGTAGCTGGTTTCAAAAAGACAACCGGTTTCAGAGAAGCAGGCGGTTTCCGAAAAGTAATCGGATTCAAGAAAGTTACTGGATCCATAAGAGAAACTGGTTTCAAATAAGTGATCGGATTCAAAAAAGTTACTGGATTCATAAGAGAAACTGGTTTCAAATAGGGGATCGGTTTCATATAAGTGATCGGATTCAAAAAAGTTACTGGATCCATAAAAGAAACTGGTTTCAAAAAGTGATCGGTTTTAAAAAAGTTTCAGTTCATAAAAAAGTAACCGGTTCGAAAAACTAACAGATTTTAAAAAAGTAATCGGATCCATAAAAGTAACTGGCATAAAAAGAGTGACCGGTTTCAAAAATGTTTCAGGTTTCAAAGAGGTTGCTGCTTTCAAAATTTTTTTCGAATTCAGGAAGCTAAAATGGATTAAAATGATAACTATCGTAACTGCGGCCGCCGTGTTGTGGTGGGAGCGTACTCCGCCTACTGCACGGAAGATCTGGGCTCAACTCCCAGCCAAAGGAACATCAAAAATTTAAACACTCCGAGTGTATTTCTGCCGTGAAAAGCTTCCAATTGAAAACTAATCTGTTTTTGCCAATCGGAGTCGGCGTAATTTGTAGAGAAACTTAAAAAAAGTATGACTCAAATTGGAAGAGAAGCTCGGCCTGAAATCTCTTCGGAGTTTATTGCGCTTTGCATTTATTTTATTTATTATTTTATTTATTAAACGGTTTCATAAAGTGACCGGCACATATAATTAGTGAATTATACGAAGGGCTTTTGCCAACTGCTACAACAACAATAAAAAGGGCTATTGCCATTTACCCTCGCAGTGGAAACATAAAAATATATGTTCCGTACCCAATAAAAGCAGTGTTGGGCACATTGTCGAAGACCGCGAATACACAAAAGGTATTCTGCTCAGATATACTAAGAATTGGGTCATTACTTTGGAATAGTCTTCGACCGTTTTACATTTACTTTGGAAAATATATTGTAACGAATTTTGGGAAATTCTGATTATTTTGCAGCTTCTGTTAACATTCAAATCTCTGAACTGTCGAATAAATAACTAAAATATTCAGTACAACACAACGTGCTTTATTTAGACTACTTTGGAAGTAGTACTTCACAATTGCAATTACCCTGTACTTCACTAATAGGTGTTTAAGTCAAACTGGCCTATTATTCCTTAGCTTGCGTTGCTTTTGTACTCTCTGATACCTAGTTTACCCATTTATGCTAAGGTCTATACTTTTTGCGAACAACTGCTTATTTATATCTCCTTTACTTATCTGATATTTTCGGTTCTGTATATGTGTGGTGCATGTATATGTGTGAGTAATAACTTCTGCTCTTAGCTGTCGACTACATATATGTATGTGAAATATTATCTTTGCTGTTAACTTAGCAGTTTACATGTGTATGTGTGGCAGTTTCCTTTGCTGTTGTTGTGCATTTATTTACTAGCAGCATAGTAATGTGTCGAAATTGCTAAAATTCGTCACAATATTTTCCATTTCCGCTCTCGGAATTGTGATTCTGGCTCTAAGACGATTTCTTTGATATTTTCTCTCGAGGATGTGTACTAGTAGTTGTAAGCTAAACTGAAGAATTATCATCTTTTGTACGTCACCGGATCTCTTGACAGAGTTAATTTGGGAGCAGAAACATTTTCAACTGAAGGAAATCTTATCTTGCGAAGTCGTTTTTGGCAACTTTCAAAGTCCTCTTTTTACTAATTTTATAATGTTCAAATCAGTCAGCTTTATAGTAGTCTATGCGGTAAGTCAGGTAAGCTATTTGAAGTCTTTGAGAACTAGTATATCTCACACAAGCTTGCCAGACTTTTCTCTTTCTGACTAAGTTGCGTAAGGAATTCGTGACGCTTTCCTCCAACGAACATAATATATATTTTTGACATGGCACTGTCATTAAAGATACAACAAATACTGAGCGCCACCCACTCGTGTATCTCAAATCAACATCCAATTTTCTTCATAATACAAAATTGCACAACTATCTCCTCCCATCCAAAAATAGTTTCAAGTCCTTTAGTATCTTTAATTGTTGAAATAAGAAACCAAACAATAAAGACTAAGAAAATAACAATAAGAAAACAATTCGAGGTTGAATAATTAAAAAACTTTGTTAAAGTAACTACATTTTGGTCATTTGTTTCTAAGCTTTTATAGTCATAGTTTATAATTATTATTGTTGTTCATGTGGGTTTGCATGCGCTACAAAATTGCAGGCGATGTTCCCAGTGGTTAAAGCTCAAATATCTTTTAGTATTATTATTATTGTAGTTGTTGTAGTCATAGTTGTAGTTGTTAAAGTTTTAACAAGATCAACAATTTTAATAAATAACAAGTAAGAAAGTAGAAGTTCGGTTGAAGCGGAATCTAGATATATCCTAGCTGTGGAAAGCTATCGTTTTCCATGTTAATCATAATTTGCCGTCAAGAGGTACAGTGGAGAATGACGAAGCATAAACGTTCCCGAAAAAGCTCTAAACTACCTGTCAATTATCCCGAAATTATCCCGATACAGGCCTGAAATGTTTAGCGAAGAAAGTGGTCCTGAAATAGTCCCGACACCGCCATACAATAATTCCGAAAAAGTTCCGAAATTATCGCTAAAACCATATCGCCCACTATTCCGAAATTAAGTCTAAATAGTCCCAACATCTGAAGTCGCAAAATGTTAACGAAAAACATTCCGAAATATTGTGGAAATAGGAACGAAGCGATCCAGAATTTATTCCGAAATAGTCATAAAATAGTCACAGTAAGAGTGACAGTAGCCGCTGCTGTGTTCATGTCCCAGAAAAAGCAACTTCATCATAGGAATAATTAAAAATTTGGACGAGAAGCTCTATATAAATCTCCTTAGAGGTATATGGCACGATGTATTTATATATCAGCTGTTTGTTTTTTCATCACACAATAATTTGGAAAATAGTCTCAAAATGCTCCTGAAACTGTGCCGATGATTCCGAAAATATTCTTGAATAGTCCTGAAATGATTCCGAAATATGTAGTTGATGCATGATTAAGAAAATAATCTCAAAATGTGCCCGAGAGTGAGTTCCAAAATAATTGCGAAGTGTAACTGAAAACAATCTCGAACTGATTAAGAGTGGGTATCGATATTATCCTTATATTATCCCATAATATCAATAAACTTCCCAAGATTAATCAGCTTATCAGTACTCGTTAATACAGATGCCTTTATTTCTATTGAAAATTTCGATTTCGAAAAACTGGACATGGTCATCATCGATCGAACAAGCGGGAGGACATGACTTAATCAACTATTCTTTTTATGCCGGGGACTTCGATGCAAAGGAGGCTGTATCTCAGTATCAATTTATGTTTCAGCTCAACTCACTTTAAGGCAAGGTTAGCTTAAGTGGCAACCACCTCAGCAGGGGAGGCTAACTTGGACTACTTGAAAGTCCGTTGCGATAGCGGTGAGATACGCCAGAGCTACTTAGCGAAGCGTTGGGAACGATGTAGTTTCTACTAAGACCGGCCCCGATCCTTGATAAATCCTTTGGAGATACTAATGACTCAGAACGAAATACTAACAACTAGTTTTTGCTCATGCTGGACATTCAAACATGAGATATTTCACTGACTTCACCTTAACATCCTCCAAGCATCTGCGGAAAAAAAGCGGTATTCCAGTATGTTTAGAATTATCACACTGACTTCCATTGGGACAGCAAACACCGTATCACTGTCATTAAGTGAGCTTTGGTGAACCCAATAATTTTAGTAGATCGCCTGTTATCCACTTAGTAGGATCGCGATACCATTCAATTGGTAGTGTCCTCCCAGCTTTTTCTAAGCTAAGTCGAGGCCCATCCACAGAGTAGCAGATCACAGGTTGGTAGTTGTTCTTCGTATTCCTTACAGCTATCTACATTCGGTTCATTTTTACCCATACGCGCTAGTAGATCCGCGTGACAATATTCGTAAGTCCTGCGATCAAGATGATGTTGGTAATTAAATAGTACGATGCAACCGCACGCGAGGTCAGGTATTCCCTCGATCGCACCACAGTTGAACTTTGGACTTTAATAGCCGCTTGGCTATCCGAGTGGATGTTGTGTTCTCTAGCCGGAGAGCATCCCATCCACCGTATCCATAGTTGAAGCCACCTTTGCTTGAAAAACACTACAACTAACAGTTAGATGATTAAAGTTTTAATACCTTCTATGGCAAGCGCAACTTGGTATAAAAAGCATTTCCACTCAGATAGTGATGAGCGCGCGGGCGAGTCTAAAGCTGGCTGACATTGTACTAATTGTTGCTGATTTAGTTTTGTTAGTTAGTTGCGTTGTTATATCGTTAGCTGCATTATTGTTGTCAATTCTGCTGCTGCTGCTGTTGTTACTCTATGTTGTTGCTATTATTGTTGCATATGCAATGCAAATACTGCTTGTGTTGTGCACATTGCCACCACGTCACTAATGACTGCTGCGACGTTGCTAAGATTCTAAAGCAGAATTAATACATTCAATGGCACGCAAAGAAACCACAAACTTTATTGGTATAGCTGTTGCTGCAAAAGATGTCGCCGCTGTTGCCGCTCGTTAGCACATCCCGTAATATCTTGCAGTGAGCTGTTATGTACATAGGAAGTTCTGGCCTGCAACCTACTACGCTGTGTTTGTATATATGTTTGTATTGAGTACTTGCAAATAAAACTTGCCTTCAGCCCTTTCTCTCTAGCCCACATAGCCAACGCAAAACTCATTCATTTCGTGTACACTGTGGCAACTTACCTAAAATAGGACGAACTGCCAGCATGTTGCATGCGGTTAGTTGCAGTTTCTTGCCACTTTTGCCGCCAACGCGGTATGCCACAACCGCAATAATATTTGTGCTTGTACATACATATATATGTAGGTATATGTATTAGTATTGCTCATGTGCTTCCTTATGCGTTTGTCTGCGCTGTTATTTGCATGTCATCTTATTTGTTTGTTACTTCTTTTGCATTTTCTTCATTTTTCAATTACTGCTACTTTTGTATAAGTGTTGTTGTTGTTGTTTTTGTGGTAGTAGTATCATCTGCATGTTTACTTATATAGTAAACTTTTAGTAGCTATCATCGTGGCTTTATTTATGCGCTTCACTAAGTACGTAAGTATGTAATTTGGAGTGAAAAAAATATATCTTTTAATTAGTTTGAAAAAGTTGTGGAAGCAACGCAGGGTCGCATGCTGCTGTAGTTCGTGTTTTTTTTACAATTTAATATATTCAGGCCTATTCTGAAGTCCGACTCGCTCTGAAATGTAAAATGATGCTGAATCAGAGCCGTTTTCCTGATGGTATTCTCAATTACGATTTATTCGAATCGATGTTGTTGTTGTTGTAGCGATAAGGTTGCTCCCCGAAGGCTTTGGGGAGAGTTATCGATGTGATGGTCCTTTGCCGGATACAGATCCGGTACGCTCCAGTAATACAGCACCATTAAGGTGCTAGCCCGACCATATCGGGAACGATTTATGTGGCCACATTAAACCTTCAGGCCATCCCTCCCTTCCCACACCCCAAGTTCCATGATGAGCTTGGGGTCGCCAGAGCCTCGTCTGTTAGTGAAACAGGATTCGCCTCGGATAGGTGAGGATGACAATTGGGTTTGGAGAAGCTATATATTGCGCTGGCAACTTGAGGATTGCGCTACACAGCCCCTTGAATCTGGTATTTTAGTCGCCTCTTACGACAGGCATACCTACCGCAGATATATTCTGACCCCCTAACCCGCTGGGGGTATCGAATCGATATCTAATGGTTTTCATATCTACGGTTGGAGCGCTCAACTGGGAGTCGTGAGATCGGCGGTTTGAATCCTTCGAAAACTACTTTTTTAATAAATAAGAATAGTATGTGGCGGAGTATCTTAGCTGCTTGTCCCTTCTCCACGACATAAGAAGGCGGCCGCCGTGGTGGGGTGGTAGCGCGCTTCGCCTACCACACCGAATATCCTGGGTTCACGCCCCCCGGGCAAAGCAATATCAAAATTTTAGAATAACAAGTTTTTTCAATTAAAAGAAAATTTTCTAATTGGGATCGCACCTCAGCAGTGTTTGGCAAGCACTCGGAGTGTATTTCTGCCATGGTAAGTTTCTCAGTGCAAGCTTATCATCGTTCGGAGTCGACACAAAACAAGTAGATCCAGTCCCGCAGATTTGTAAGAAAATGTAAAAGGAGCACGACGCAAATCGGAAGTGAAGCTCGCCATAAAATCTCTTTGAAGTCAATAACAACAACACCCTATCCATAGTACTTGGGAAGCCATGTCTATTAGATGATTGCTGCTGCTGTATTCGACCGAAGCCTTTCCTAAACTGTGTCGCCTCTGTAATTATTGGTGGCCCTATCTGTGGCAGATGCGCCATATTGACGTATGGTTATTCTTCCTTGTTGAGCCCTGTTCAGCACGTCATTACACGACTAATAAGTATCACAAAAAATCTAACGAAGATATGAAGAACAAGGTTGCAAGCAAGGGAAGTTGAAAACGCCCCAAACGATGAATCAAACGATAGTAAAGAAAAGTCAATAAGCTCGGTCAGGAAGCGTTAAGCTGATACGAGCAGAGCTGAAGAGTGGTAAATGGTATGAAGAAGAGAAAGTAAAATAGTCCTCACAAAGTACAAGGCCGCACTAAAATTTGTCTCGACTTGGTAGCCTTGGTCAATATAACCGACCGAAAGAGCAAGCACTCGACATGTGCCTGCTATGCAGTAAAGAGATGTAAAAGGCAATTCGTGAGCAAAGAGCTTTGCTGCATGATTCCTGTTATTCTTCAGCCGGGCTGGGGAGGAAAGAAGCTTCGGGCGGAATGAAATGGCAGCATCCGCTTAAGCGATAAACCTTCTTATCAGAGGCAAAAAGGTCGTACTTCCAAAGTCATGAGCAGAGTCCCCAATATTGTGAAAGACGTAGCGAAGCAGCGCTTGTTGATCGCGGCAGTCCCCTTGGGTATTGGAGATCAGTAAAAAATCGAAACTCTAATGCTCCAAGGGCGCAGCCAGTATTTATCTGCGCCTCTGTGAGAGATGTCCCATAACCACAACCATAACACGCTAGAAGCGGGCGAGGCAATAAGGGACCGCGAAAGCTCTAAATCAAGGGGACAAAAAGAGAACGTAGACTTAACTAGGAAGGTGTAGTCGGTGTATAAACAGTGCACGAAACATACTAAAGTAGCCAGTTTCTATGAAGTCTGCAGGATAACAAATGAAAACTTCGCAAAGATTTTGGTTTAGAAAAATCATAACATGGGCATCAAAGCTTAAGATAACGCTGCAAAAAATGCTGTAGGTTTTCATTTCCTAATCTGGTCCAATGACTTTCACAATATTTAGTATAATTAGGGATCATCTATCTAAATTTATAAGATGACAAAGGGAAACTTGGAGTAGCAGTGGTAGATTGAGTGGAAATGGGAGAGTGGAAGGAAAGAAGAGGAAGTAAAGTGAAAAGAATAGAAAATAATAAATACTGTTACGAATATTAGCAACACTAAGGGGTACTGTCATCTCTAAGCGATACTAAGCAGTGACTTGTATGCACATCAACAAATGAATCATTATGTCTACCCATATGTCCATACAAGCAGCGGAGAGAAAACACAAAAACACAAAAGTAGGCAATGGTTTGTGCAAGTATCACTCACAAATACACGCGCATATGAGAAGCTATAAACGTAGTATTTTTATAGCAGATAACTAACTAGTAAATTCTAGAATAGAAAAGCCTAGAACTATGCAACGAGGAAACCAGACAGTATAAAAGGCATCAACAGTAGAGGCACGACAATCAGTTTCATTTAAGCAAGCTATTGGTTGTGAAGTATAAGTGAAGTACTTTAATAAAGGCCATTTTGCATTATTGAATATTGGAGTTATTTATTCAACAGTTTAGTGATTCGAACGTTAGCAGAAGGTTGCAAATAAGAGGAGTTGCACTAAATTCGTTACAATTTAGTTTCAAGAAAACTTAAAAACACGAAAATATGGTGCCGTTTTCGTATATACAATGCACTTAGATATTTGATGTTGGTAGCACCATAGCACAGAGTTCATATCTCCTCTACTAAGCACAACTCGTTTTGCAGCGAGTTATTTAACCACTGCTGCGAGTCTTCAATAATTACCGCTAGATGGGTCTAATTCTTCTTTTCGCGCCTAGCCTAGATAGGTACAAAGAATAATACATACAAGTGAAGCTAATATAGGCGTGTTAAAAGCGGACGAAGAACGAGTAAAAGGGGAAGGGTAAGGAGAAGTGAATAGCTCTTAAAACAGCAAAATGGCAAAAGTGGATTTTCGACGAGAAAGCTTAAAAAAGATTGACACCGTAAAGAGATTATCGCATTTATTAGAAAAAAAAATTTAGTTAGGTGTAAGTAGGTCTGTTTAATGAATCTAAAATAAATGCAATGTTGCTCAGAGCAGAACATTTGTCAAAAACAAAGAGGGAAAGCTGGTTTTATTCAGCACAATTGTTTTAAGAAACGCTTTTCAAACAAAAATCGCAAATGAAAGGGATTGGCTCAATAAACAAATTTTTAGCCGAACTCAATTTTCAATGTTTTGATTTTTATATTGTTACTAGAAGACCCGGCAGACGTTGTCCTGACCTAAATTTGGCCTATCTGTATACATTTTAATAAGCTTTTTCCGTCTGCTGAGTGACACTGCGTATAAGTATAATATATATTGTGACTATAAACTGAGATGTAACCTATCCTATATTTCAAGCTAGATAAAACTACACACGGGGTGCAAAACAAATTCAAAATCGGTTCAGTAGTTTAGGAGTCCATTGGCCTCAAACCTGTGACACGTGTTTTTTATTATTAAGGTGTTTGCTATAGTATTTCCCGTACTTAAACGGCTCGACCATATGCAGAATTGCCTTCAATATTCTCTAGCTGAACTACTCGAAAAGAAGTCTCGATAGGCTTAGACTACAGTGAGGCTACGCTCAGGGGGTTTAATAACGCTGAGCAGTTGAAAAGATAGTTAGAGTCGTGGATGAACGTGCACGTCAATCATTAGGTCTGTCAGGGATTCACAAACTGTACTTATTTCAATCGCACTTTCTTCCGTAATAGTTTTGTAGCAGTCTTAGTAAAATATTCTAGATTGTAAGATTCTGATAAAAAAAAATCGCGAAATTTTTAGCGGGTCGCCTTAATGTACAAATTTATGTACGCATATTGAAATGAGTTTAATAATCAACTGCTGTTTTGCAGTTACTATTTAGCGCAGAGACATAAATAAATAAATTTACACAACTTACTTTACTACCTTTTTCATGTTTTGTGTTTTAAATTAAATAGTTATGCAATTGTGTATGTATGTATATATGAAGGTAAAGTCACTTTTTTAAACGCCTGTGAATAAATTACAACGTAAAAATACTCATTTATATTTGAGGGGGTATTGCTCTCTCCCTTTGAAACTATTTTATATTTATTAATACTTGAAATTATTTTTTTATTAAACTTTATGGGCTATAAAACACTTTGGTACAAATATGTGTACAAGTATGTATGTCACTAAAGAATGATAAAATAAAAGAAAAACATTTTTTCAACATTGCTATTCGCAACCGATCGTAAATGTTTACGCATTGCAGCTGTAAGACCGCACTGGTTCATATGATTGAAAGGTCCTTTCGTTCTTGCAGATTTTTCATATGCGCATGGTTGATTTTTTTACCCAAAGATAGGGTGGTCAATTCATACAATCACAAATGTTGTAAGAAAGAAACCGAAATTAGAACCCGAACAGATGTAAAAATTTAAATGGATACAGCAAGTGAACCCTGAATGAAAATCAAATTAAAGCGAAAATAGGACCAGAAGAGAAAGCGAAATCGAAACTCGAAATGGATACGAAACAGAATTGGGACATAGAACCGAAACTAAAACCAAAAATGAAGCAGAAACCAGGATCAAAACAGAAACTGGAAACAAAATAGACATCGGCACCAAAATCGGAGCAGAAGCTTAAACCGAAACTAGAACAAAAACAGCAACTGAAAGTAAACAGGAAGCGCGAGTCATAATCAGAGCAGAAACCGAAACCGAAAATGAATTAGAAACCGGGTTCGAAATCTTATCAGAAACTGGAAACGGAGCAGAAACTGAAAACACAAACGAAACAGAAACCTTAACTAAAAGTGGAATAGAAACTGGAAACAGAATAGAAATCGAAACGAAAAACGAAACAGAAGCCGGGACGGCACGCTGTGCAGAAACTGGAAATGAAACTAAAACCGAAATCTTATCAGAAACTGGAAACGGAGTCTAAACTTAAACCACAAACGAAACAGAAACCGAAACAAAAATCGGATTAGAAACTAGCAATACAACTGGAAACAGAAGAGAAACCGAAACTAAAATCGCAATAGAAACTGGAAAGAGAACAGAAACTGAAACCGGAAACCGGAACCGAAATCTTATCAGAAACTGGAAACGGAGCAGAATCTGAAACCACAAACGAAACAGAAACCTTAACTTAAATCGGAATAGAAACTGGAAGCAGAACAGAAATCGAAAACAAAAACGAAGTGGAATAGAGATCAGAATCAGAACGGAAACTGAAATCGAAACTTACACCGAAACTGGAACCGGAGCAGGAAATGAAACGACAAGCGAAGCCAAAATCATAATCAGAACTGAAATTGATTCCAAACACGCAAAAGAAACCAAAATCGAAGCAGAAACTGAAACCAGAAACGAAAAAAAAGCGCAAATGGTAACAGAAACTGAAAAAAAACTGAAAAAGGAACAGTAACTAAAACTACAAGTAAAACAAAATCCAAAATCCGAACGGAAAGCGGAATAGAAATCGGAGACAGAATAGAAACTGAAAGTGAAACCAAAAACGGAACAAGAACCGGAACCGAAAATCCGAACGGAAAAGAATCGGGAACTGAAACGGGAACAGAAACTGGAAGCGGAACACAAACTGAAAGCCGAGTAGAAGCTGGGATCATAACAGAAGCTGAAATGGTAAACGAAACAGAGACCGGAACCGAAATCGGGTAAAAAACTTCAATCAAAACTGGAAATGAACCGCGAATTGAAACGGCAAACGAAGCAGAAAACACGATCAGAACAGAAACCGAAACAAAAAACGGAGCAGAAGCCAAAATCAAAACAGAAACTGAAAACAGAATCGAAAAAGAAACCGAAATCAGAACAGAAACTGGAAACAAAACTAAAAACAGAACAAAAACTGAGACCACAAACGCAGCAGTAACTTAAAACAGAATGGAAATCGGAACAGAAACTGAAGCCAAAAACGGAAAAAGAAGCGCAACTGAAATTCGTAAAGGAAGATAAACCTGAACTGAAACTGGAAATGGAACTTAGACCGAAATTGGAACCGAAACCAAAATAGGAGCCAAAACAGAAACTGCAGCAGAAGCTGAAATTTTAATCATGACCAAACCCGGAACAGCAGCTGTAACCTAAAGCGGGAACGGAAGCTGAAATCGCAAATAAAACAGAAACCTGAACCGAAATTAGAGATGGAGCGCAAAACGAAATCGAATCCATAATGAAAACTTAAACCTGAAATGGAGTATAAACCAGAATCAGAACAGAACTTGTAACGAGAACAAAAGCGGAAACTGAGCATAAGATGGAGTCGAAACTGAAATCGTGACCGGAATTGAAACCGGCTAGTGGCGCAAAGGGTGGTGATGTGCAATTCTACCCTCCAGCTGGTTAGGGAGCTTAGAATTTACCAGCGGCGGGTATGCCTGACGCTAGAGGATACTAAAATACCTAAGTGATTCAAGAGGTTTGTAACGCAACCCTTTTGAAGGGGTGGTCAGAGCAATTTATAGCTTCTCCAATTCAATTGACGAACTCCTCTACCCGTTACGAATATTGTCTTTTTAACAGGCAAGGCTCCGTTCACCCCAAGTTCCTTATGAAAATATGGGCTTATGTGGGATGGCCAAGAAGGTTCAATGTGGTCATATTCAATCGTTACCGAGATGGTGCATGTTGACGGAACGTACTGGATCTATATCCTACAAAGGACCATCAACATCTATGACCCTCCCCAAAACCTGCGAGGAGTATCTTTATAGCTACAACAACAACTTGCAACACTTATGCTAATTTCACTAAGTAACATTTTTACTGCTTTTCGGGGTTTATCAGTAACCAAAGAATTTTGTGTAACCCAAAGTGCCACCTTTATACTATAAAAATGAAGGATATACATATAAATTTTTATCTGTATATGTTTTCTGTCGGATGTTGGTACTGCTTTGACTTAATTCAACGCAATGTGAGTTTGTTCGTACACAAACACTGCAGGAATGTCAAGTGTGGCATTAATATTTCAACGTTTACGACACGCATGCTGTGCATTAATGTGATTTAAAGCCATAGTGTGGCATGCGACACAACACATATGACAAATTCAATTAAATAATTTTTTTGTTTTATTATTATTATTATTATATATAAATTAAAATATTACACACAATATTGTATGAATATATTTATTTGCTTGCTTGAGTGTACGTGTAAGTGCGTGTGAGTGGGCGTAAATACTTATTGGCTTACAAGTATAGGCTTACAAGTATCTATGAGTACACTTAAGTGCGTGTATGATGTTATATAAAATGAGTTTTACATGTACGGCCATGAAATCAAGTACAGCTGTGCCTGTGCGTACTATAAAGAGATTTTAATATACAAACAAAGGTTTTAGCATATATTTATTATTATTATTATTAATAGGTCTGGAAGCACTGCGACCTTTGTGCAGATCTATTGTGCAAGACCTTTCAGCCTAATTTTGTATGTGAAGGCTCTTGATGTATAAGTACCTCTTCAGGCGTTTTACTCCATATCACAAAGGGATTAAGAGTCCCACCATCTAGATGGAATAGTCTCTGACTAGCTAGAGCGACGCATTCGCAGAGAATGTGAACCGGCGTTTCATCGTCCAGCTCACAGAAACGACAAATTTGGGTATCAGATAGATTTAATTTACTTAGGTGATATCGTAGACCGCAGTGTCCCTTGTAGTACCCAGTAAGAGCTCTTAGGTCCTCCCTGCTTAGGTTAATGAGTTTGGCTGATACTTTCGTTGCCGGAAGTATAAACAGTTTGGCCTGCCTTTGCCCTGGGCAATCAATCCAGTGACGTCTGAATTGTTTAGTTTGCCAGTTACTTATAGTTTCCCTGGTGTGTGCTTTTGTGAGTCCAAAAAGGGCTCTGGACCATAGAATGATGATGTACCACCCTGCTTTGCTAGGTAATCTGCATGTTCATTACCTTCATGTCCCTGATGTCCGGGAACCCATCCCAACAAAACCTTGTTTTTGGCTCCCAGGGCATTAAGGATTTCAGTGCATTCATCCACCAGCTTAGATGTTACTATGTAGGATTGCAAGGCACGCAGTGCCGCCTGGCTGTCCGACATAATGTAGATGCTCTTCGATGTTGAGCCTCTCCGCAGACATTCTCTACCACAGACCTCTATTGTATGAATTTCTGCCTGAAATATGATGGGGTAACATCCCATTGGTATCGATTTTTTGAAGTTTGGCCCATAGATGCCAGCTCCCGTTTTTCCATCATAGAATTTCGATCCATCCGTGTACCAGACCTCTGAGTCAGGATCGTTATAAAGATTACCTATTTCCCAGTGGATCCTGTCCACAATGAACACTTAAAAGTTCCGTGAGATTCTGTAATGAGGGATTTCCTATGAATTTTCTTATTACTTTCATGCCTTTAGCATATATTGAAATTAATATCTATATTTTTATATAGAGATATGAAACAATTTAAGCACATACTTACGTAAAAATAAGTACATGGACATTTCCTCTAGTTTGATGCAGCTTCTAAACTTTCAACTGAATTTTGTTTTCCCAAGATTGTCTCATAATTTGTATGGGAAATTGAAAAGTACTTTGCGGGCGACTTTAATCAGGGGTGACACGGAACATCATCTGTCGGATACGGATAACTTATTTATATATGTAATACCACGAACAGTATTCCTGCAAAGATTCCAGGGGCTTTTTATTTCGCCCTGCAGAACTTTTTCATTTTCTTCTACTTAATATGGTGTCACACCCATTTCACAAAGTTTTTTTTTAAGTTATATTTTGCGTCAAAAACCAATCCAATCACCATGTCTCATCCATTTTTTTCATATTTGATATAGAATTATGGCATTTTTTCATTTTCGAAATTTTCGATATCGAAAAAGTGGGCGTGGTCATAGTCGGATTTCGCCCATTTTTAATGCCAAGATGAAGTGAGTTCAGATAAGTACGTGAGCTAAGTTTAGTAAAGATATATCGATTTCTCCTCAAGTTATCTTGTTAACGGCCGAACGGAAGGACAGACAGTCGACTGTGTATAAAAACTGTGCGTGGCTTCAACCGATTTCGTCCATTTTCACACAAAACAGTTATCGTCATAGGAGCTATGCCCTTACAAAATTTCACAAGGATTGGTTTTTGTTCGACTTATGGCATTAAAATTATTCTAGACAAATTAAATGAAAAAATCTTATAAAACGTCGATTTTGAAATTTTCTTTTATTTTTGTATTTTGTTGCACCATATCATTACTGAAGCTGAATGTTGACATAAGTTGAAATTACATAATTAAATTTTTTAAAATTTGACTTTTAATTTTTTTTTTTAAAGTGGGCGTATTCGTCATCCGATTTTGCTGATTTTTATTAGAACACATATAGTCATAGGAGTAACGTTCCTGCCAAATTTCATCATGATATCTTCAACGACTGCCAAATTACAGCTTGCAAAACTCTTAAACTACCTTCTTTTAAAGTGGGCGGTGCGACGCTCATTGTCCAAAATTTTACTAGTTTTCTATTCTGCGTCATAAGGTCAACCGACTTACCAAGCTTCATCGTTTTATCCGTCTTGGGTAATGAATTATCGCACTTTTTCGGTTTTTCAAAATTTTTGATATCGAAAAGTGGCCGTTGTTATAGACCGATTTCGTTCATTTTAAATCTGTAGTGAGTGCCCAAGAAATTACATACCAAATTTCATTAAGATACCTCAAAATTTACTCTAGTTATCGTGTTTACGGACGGGCGGACGAACATGGCTAAATGAATTTCTTTTTTCGCCCAGATCATTTTGATATATAGAAGTCTATATCTATCTCGATTAGTTTATGCCGTTACCGGGTACCGTTATGCGAACAAAATTAATATACTCTGTGATCTCTCCTCAGCTGAGTATTATAAAGCTGCTACATATACAATGACAATGCGAGCACAAGATAACGAAAGCTAGAAATACACATTCAGCCAGAAATTTAGGCAACAGACGCCCGAATATTAAAGAGAAGTAAAGTGACCTCTGAATGTGAGCACACACGTATTAGATGCAGGCTACTAAAACTGCGTTGAAACGAGTTATGGCAATCTGTTTAATTCAAACGAGGTGTGAGTAAATTAACGTACTCATTCGTTTCTACTTTGTAAGTTTTCAAAATGAGTGTGAATTTTCAAAAGATTTCGATGCATGCGCCACCTAGGCAATATCTTTCCATCTATGTCATTGGTGTTAGAACAATCTTTCGAATTGAATGCCTCAAGGCTCAGGGTACTTAAACATCGATCGCAAGATTACACAGTTAGAACTCTAAAAAAAAATTGAATCACAGTTTTGTGTTAGGTAATCTGTTTTGCTATTTGTGGAAGCACTCATATACATATGTATGTACATGCGTTTGAATATGTATGTGTGCATATTTGCATTAATTTCCAAACAACTCGTAGTGCTTCCAAAATTTTATTTAGCATGAAAGAATTTAATGTGTTAAAAATCAATTAGTCACACGATTAGTTATTCAACAATTGCCCAAACTATTTCCGGATTGAAAATTTAAATAAGCCAAAAAACGCACATACATATGTACGTATACACTGAAAGAAATGGTGCTAGAAAAATCAACAAATCGGTTCTGTTGTTCTTGACTTAATGGAGATTCGGTGAAATTGATCGAATTATGGTTAATTCGACCGAGTTCTTTGTCAAGCGATTAAATTAGTTTAGTTATTTCAAAAGAAGAGAAATTTTCGCTCTTAAGTTAACAAAATTCTGTAAAATTGACAGATTTCTAATCAATCTAACTGATTTTTCTGTTAACACAACTGACCTCACTGGTCATTTCAACAGCGATGAACAGTCAATACATGAGCAAATTTCAAAGAGAATTTTATGCTCACTGCGCTCTCTACTTTGTAGTTATGACGATGGTGCCATTTGTTTAAAAAAAATACCAAAATTAAAAAAAAACACCAAATCGAAAAAACACACAAAATGGGAAAACAACAAAAAACTAGTTTTTCAGTTATCAGTACAAAACGAAAAACACTTTTTTGAATTTACTGTGCAAAAAATTACGAGATACCGGGACACCTATTTATCGGGTACAATTTTACAACTTCTCCTCCAAGCGAAATGCAAAATTGCGCCATCTTGTTGCAAAAGCTTTGTTTGAACGAACAGGTTTTTTTCAAAAGTTAGTCAACATTTTATTCAAGTTTTTACGAATTTTCACTCACACGAACGAATCTAATAAGATAATAAAAAACATCTTTTTTAATGTTGATGTTTCCGACAACATAAAAGTTTGAGTTGTTTTGGAATCGTTTCAACTTAAAATGTTACGAAAATTAATCTTGCCAAATTACATGTAAATTTACTCCAGTGGTGAAATAACTTCTAGCGATTTGACTCTTTACTTTT
Source organism: Eurosta solidaginis (assembly GCF_040869045.1). Classification (NCBI taxonomy): domain Eukaryota; kingdom Metazoa; phylum Arthropoda; class Insecta; order Diptera; family Tephritidae; genus Eurosta; species Eurosta solidaginis. The sequence continues at coordinate 198,838,117 of NC_090323.1, read as the reverse complement.
CTATAACTTACTCTATTTAAAATGTTACGTCAAACATTTATACTAAAAGTTTTGTTCGAAACAATCAAGTGTGGCAACTACATGCGAGAGAAGAAATTGAGAATGAGCTGAGCTGCAACTGAAATAATTGAGAATCAGTTTTGTGACTACTATTTTCATTTTTTTTGCAAAGCGAAGTTCAAAACTCTAAATTAAATAAATTATAAAATACAAAACTTGGTGAAAGTGCGTTTAATAAAGCAAAATAATAGTGTATAATGTTTAATGTGTGCCAGCATATTTGATGTAAGCCCAATTGAAGTTCTAACCGAACTAAGTGCGTACATATGTATGTATATGTAGCAAGCATGCGTATTTATGTATTTGCATATTTACGTATGTATGTATATGGCCACCGTGGTGTGATGGTAGCGTGCTCCGCCTGCCACACCGTATGCCCTGAGTTCGGACCCCGGGCAAGGCAAGATCAATATTTTAGAAAGAAGGTTTTTCAATTAGAAGAAAATTTGTCTTAGCGGGGTCGCCCCTCGACAGTCTTTGGCAAGCGCTCCGAGTGTATTTCTGCCATGAAAAGTTCTCAGTGAAAACTCGCCTGCCTTGCAGATGCCGTTCGGAATCGGTATAAAACATGCAGGTCCCGTCCGGCCAATTTGTAGGGAAAATCAAGAGGAGCACGACGCAAATAGGAAGAGAAGCCCGGCTTTAGATCTCTTCGGAGGTTATAGCGCCTAACATTTATTTCTTTATGTATATGGCAACATAATTACTTTCGTAGCAACCTGTTCATTTGACTACTGAAACAAACGGTTACTTACGAATCAACGAATTGTGCGCAGTTGATTCAACATCTTGCGATGGATAAAAATTAACAGAAATTTCGGTTGAATTGACCCGTATTTCGGTTGATTTTACCAGCCTTTTTCTTTCAGTGTACATATACATGTACTAGGGTGTTTCATGTACAGGCGGTGCTTTTGATATGTAGATATCTTTGCTCACATTATGGAGGAGTTTTGAATGTTAGCATAAAGTAGTTGTAAGCGTGCTGTGCTATATGGCGGTATAACGTATGTAAGAGAGGCTAAGCATACGCGTAGTGTGCAATTGGTATGCTATATGGAAGAAGAAGTTGTTGATTTGTTAAAAGGAAGGCTAGCATTTAACGATACTTTATCAAAAAATTATCGGGTTATTATCGAAAATTATTTATTTATTATCGAAAAATATCGATTTATTTTCAGATTTATTAAAAAATACATTGATAGTTTTGAGAAGATTAAACGATATGTTATTTATTTGTCTATGATAACAATCTGTAATTGACGTGTTGCCGATATTTTACCGATTTGTTATAAAAAAGTTATTGACTTGTAATCGAAAATTATCGAGTTGTTATCAAAAGGCTATCGATATCTAATGGGTGTATCACCAATTTGTTATCGGCGTGTTATCCACCACTCATCGGTTTATTCTAAAACAGATACCACTAAAACCTTAATTTTTAATCGATGTCGCATCTATAATTCGTCGATGACTTGAACTACCTTGATCGTTTCTTTTTTGTATACATTTTTAACTTATAATAACGGGAGAATACTTTAAAAATCAAAACTGTGTGAAACACTGGGTATCTGTCTTATCCAGTATCCCTTAGATTGACATTAACAATTTTTTCGAATTTATTATCTAATACTATTAGTGCTGAAAGTGTCAAGTACTTTAATATCGATATCTTTGGGAATCGGGTACTTCATAAAATGTTTTTCTGTTTTATATCTAAACGTAAAGGTATATTTTATCACATTTTTCTGGTCGATTTTCAATCAAAGTTATAAATAATTGATGGCTGAACGTCGAAAAGCGACCTTTGACTGGCGAGAAAAGGCTGTTTGTCAATTTTGAAGTAATGGCTCCGAAAGCAGCAATTTGAAAATATTGTGGCGAATATTATAAATAAATGCAACAGCAACATCAAAAAAAGCAGCCACACATATGTACATGTAAACATCAAAGAAAGCAGCCACACATACATGTAAACAGCGAAGCTAACAGCAAAGATAATATGTCAATTTCATTCTCGTTTTCATGTAGGTAGCAGCTAAGAGAAGAAGTTATTACTCACACATACAGACGCACACACAAGACAAACGAGAATATCAGATACATAAAAAAGAAATAAATAAGCAGCAGTTCACCAGAAGTCTAGACCTTACGAGAATTATACGAACGAAGAAACAGAGAGTATAAAAGCAGCGTAAGCTGAAGAATGAGAAATCAGTTTGATTTTAGCAGGCTTTTAGTGAAGTACGCGATTATTGTGAAGTGCTACTACTACAGTAGAGTTGTAAATAAAGGAGATATTGTTATACTGAATATTTGAGTTATTTATTCAACAATAGCAGAAGATTGAAAATAAACAGAATTTTCGAAATATAGTTACGATACTATTTAAACAGACTACTTTTTATTTATAGGAGGATGTGTACAGGTGAATGAAAGCCTTTAATTTGACATTTAACCTTTCTGTGCTTTGCCAAACTGTCTCTTAACTACCGAGTAATCAAATACAAATAATATATGAGTATGTACGTTTTAATAAACAATGTAGCCAGTTATGTATTTATGCAGGTTGTTTAATATATATTGTAGACTAGCATGCTCGTAGTATTAGGGTATGCCATATTTGTATGTATATACATATTTTTTCCGAAGGTCAAAAAAGGAGTTGTTTAACTTACATACAGAAGGCTCCAACGACTTAAACTTTCAGAATACACTAGAGATATTCATAGAAGGTGAAGTATAGCGTTTTCAGTTGGGTTTGTTATCTTTGTAACTACACGTAACGCGTTACACTTCGCATCCAAAGAAATGTTTTGGGTATCGATGCAAATAAACAAAGTGTATTAGTTTTTAGGCCCATAATCTAATTGTGATAGTCTTCGGTGAAAGCAAAGGAAATTTCGTAGCCACAAAGCTGACTGTGTTAGTTAGAATTGTATGCAAGCCGTCCTTGGGACCGACAATAACACTACAAGTTATCTTCATAAAGAGAAAGGTGATATTTTCACGAATTTTAATTAATTATGGCAGAAAGTCAAGTTCTGCCAAAACCAGTTTTTGCATTTCAGTAAATGATCTAAGTTGCTGCCGCGTAGGAGTATTAAGGTGGTACTTATGCATAGATTGTTACGAACGGTTCAAATCTAAATTTATGCTATAGTTTAAGAGATGGCGACCTTCTGTTTACTTTTCATTGTGTAGTGCTTTCTCGAACATCTCCAGCGATTAGATTGTTGCACGTTTTTAAAAAGTATTGTAATTTGTAGTAAAATTAAAACTGGGTGGTAACCCTGCTAAAAATATTTTTTTTTTGTTAAAAAGTTTCAAGTTTGTGGCAAATTTTGTAAACATTTATTGACAGAGCTAATGCATTTATCAAATTACAACTAAATCGGCTTAATTGTTCTGATAGAAATAATCGACATAATTAAAAAAAACTTCAAATGGGAGCCAAATTTGTGAAAACTTCGGAGAGGCTACACATGACAAAGTATCACATATATTTCGTCGGAATGAAGGCGTTCCTTTTTGCTCTCCTTATCAGTCTCATTCCTATTTCTATATAATTAATCTTCCATTTCGTGTTCTTAATCCAATCCTCTCCTTGTGACCTCTATCTCCCTCCAACTCCCCTTTCCCACCTCACACTTCTACTCCTACAACCAGTTTTTCTCCTACTCTCCCTATCACTCGAACTCCAAATCCCATTAACTTTCACTCACCTCACATTAAAAGTCCCATACTCATTCTTTCTTTTTGTAGCACGCCAATTTCATTATGTACATATGGGTCTCTATGCCAAATATTTGATATATGTTTCAAATAATCATGAATATAAATTGAATTTAGCATTTTCTGAATAGAGACGTGGCACGCCCAAAGGACACACATTTAGCGAACACTTTTTGCAATTGTTTGGCCACCGTGGTGTGATCGTAGCGTGCTCCTCTTACCACACCGTATGCCCTGGGTTCACACCCCGTGCAAAGCAACATCAAAATTTTAGAAATAAGGTTAGACGAAAATTGTTCTAAGCGGGGTCGCCCCTCGGCAGTGTTTGGCAAGCGCTCCAAGTGTATTTCTGCCATGAAAAGCTCTCAGTGAAAACTCATCTTCGGAGTCGGCATAAAACATTTGGGCCCCGTCCAGCCAATTTGTAGGGAAAATCAAGAGGAGCACGGCGCAAATTGGAAGAGAAGCTCGGCCTAAAATCTCTTCGGAGGTTATCGCGCCTTACATTTATTTATTTATTTATTTTTGCTATTTTTCTGATTGGAAGCCCCTGGGCATTATTATTGTCCGTTACAAAATTGTAAGTCCTTAAAGGAAAGTAGATGGACCCACTGTTTAAGCGACTTAAACTATGAGTTTTTTTCTTTCGTTTGTTTCATAAGCGCTGAAATTCTCATCCGGCTTATGAAATATTCTAAAGACATAGTTTTAGTTTTTAATTTAAACCAGAGGTTCTTCGAGTAGAAGATGGGGTGCCAATACCTCAGAGCCCAGTGCTCGCCTCCACATCACATTTTGAAAGGGATCTTCAAATAGAAGTAGAGGTGGCTCATTAGAGCGAAACCTCAGAGTTCCCTATGCTCGCCCCAAATTAAATAAATAAAGGTATACCAGTGCCTTTTGCATCCTCCCATGTCTTAAGTACACCATAAATAAAATTAAAAATAATAAACTTAATAAATTGAATAAATTAAAATAAAGATATTATAAATATATAGAGGTGTACCAGTGCTTTGCACCCTCCCATGATTTAGGTACACCACAAACTGAATGAAAATAAAATACAGTCAATTAAAATAATAATTTATAAAATAAAAAAAATTATAAATTAAAAAAAGAAATGCTTGGTTGCAGTGGCCTTTGAACCCGCAACCCCAAACGTTTGAGTCGGGTACGTCATCCACTGTGCCACGACTCATACGTCTACAAGCACATCACATTACCCCCTTATAACTCACATTAAACTGCTCGCCCTTAACTGCCCCACGCTTAGCTACCCACCATTAAGTATACCGAAATAATCAGGATGAAGAGCTGAGTTGATTTAGCCATGTCCGTCTGTCCGTCTGTCTGTTTGTATGCAAACTAGTCCCTCAATTTTTGAGATATCTTGATAAAATTTGGTGGACGGATGTATTTGGGTGTCCGATTAGACATTTGTCGGAACCGGCCGGATCGGAAAACTATAGCATATATCCTCCATACAACCGACTTTTCAGAAAAAGAGGATTTTTGTCATATCTTCCTCAATTTAACAGATTGAAGCTTCACCTTTTCACCATATACTTTCGTATAATGCACATATTGTTGTCTGAAAAAATTGATGAGATCGGTCGTATATATAGTATATATCCCCCACAACCGATTGTTCAGATAAGAAACTTTTCGTAATTACTGCCCTATTTAAGAGCTAGAGGCTTCAAATTTCACCGAATGCTTACGTATATAGCATATATTGTTGTCTGAAAAAATCATAGAGATCGGAGGTATATATATTGTAACGAATTTGCTTGCAAATCCTCTTATTTGCCTTTTTGCTAAGTTCGTATCACTAAACTGTTGAATAAATAACTCCAATATTGAATAATGGAAAAATGGCCTTTATTAAAGTACATCACAAAAACACTTATACTTTGCAATTAGCTGGCTTAATAACCAAACTGATAGCTTAAATGAAACTGACTTTCTAAATAATACTGCTATTGCTCGCTAGATATCGTCTTAATCGAAACTCAAATCAAACTGAATTACTTCTTACTCGCTTGCGCCGCTTTTATAGTTTACGCTGCATACATCTAGGCTCTTCTATTTCCAGAACTTACCAACTATTTCGTGTGTTTATAGTTCTCATATAGTTTCTACTTGTTTACAATTCAGCGTCTCTCAGATGTATGTGAGTTTGTAGTTTACAGTCTCTCGCACACACATAGGCGTATAAGTAAATGCATCTGTGTGTAAAATCTCTCGGCTGCCTTATATATGTGTATACATGATTTAATTATTGACGTAAATACCGCTTAGCATTTAGCATCGCCTTAGTGATGGTATAACTTAGTGATGATAATATCCGTGACAATATTATATACCCCATATAAACTCTCATTTTTGCCCCTTTATTACGGCTAGAAGCTTCAAAATTCATCAAATTTCATCAAATAGTTATGTTTACGTCATATGCTTTTAAAATACGTCATTCGCAGTCATAGTTTTTACATGCAGACCACAAAAAACGTGAAGCTTTGCATCCTCACACAAAGGACCTACCTATTTTTTTATTTTATATTTATCTTAAAAATCGTTTAGGTATGTACATCTGTTCACTATATATTTCTTATCTTTACATCCGATTATTAGGAGATTACGAACGGGATAAAATTATTGTTCAGCCCCATTCATGAAAGGTATGAAGTCTTCGGCACAGCCGAAGACAGTCCCGTCCTTACTTGTTTAATTTTCAATTTCATAATTTTTCTTTGAATTCTTATTCCTCCACTTTTACTTGCTTTATATAACCTCTGTGATTTTTTTCTTGTTATTGTTGCAGCGAAAAAGCCACTCCACGAAGGCTTTGTGCGGTGTTATTTACATTTATGGTCCTCTGCCGGATATGTTCCGGTAGAAGTACTATTTTTTTTGCCTCGGAATTTTTGGCAGCGCACTGCCCTCAAGTGGCCCGATTAAACCAAGTTAATCCTGTTAATTTTGTTGTAATACATAATTTATAATTTTAAATTTTTATGGTTACCGATTCTTTGAGAGGGAGTGGCTTCTTAAGCGTTGAGATCAAACTCCTCAGCTACAGAGAAACTCATCAACTGAGATATATAGATACACAAATACAATAGATTAAAAGTATACATATGATTTTTAATTTATAAGAGAAGATAGAATCGTTCTTTTCGTGGCAAAGAGCGAGCCCGAAACTTCAATTATTCTCGATTGAGTGTTATAATCTTCACACAAACATAGAAAAGTTCATTTAGTTGGAAGTTGATACTGCATTGTTTAAAATTATAGGTTTATAATGCCTTGAAAACCGGCAAAAGAAATTAGCTTAAAATCGATCCATTTAGTAGTTTAGCCATAAATATTACACCTAGCATTTCTCTACGACTTGCAAGGGTAGGAAGATTTATTAATTTTGATCGGTTAATGTAAGGAGGAAGATTATACGAAGAGCCCCATTGAAGATTTCTCAAGGCGAAAAGTAAAAACTCTTTTTGAATTGATTCTAGCCTATCCTCATGAACTTTATATCTTGAGGTACAAGCACGACCATCTCGGGAGCGGTCTTATGTGACAACATTGAACCTTCTAGGCTGGGAAGGGAAAGGAAATTAAAGAAAAGAATAATTAGGGAAGAGAGGTTAGGTTAGGTTAGGTTGAACTGGCCGGTCCATGAGGACGGCACATAGACTGATTGAGTCCGTAGTGTTACCAGAAGTTTGTTTTAATGACCAAAGTGAAACCCCTATCAAAAACCAGGACCTATGTTATAAAATAACTCCGTCCTCTTGGCAAATACTAGAAGCTTCCTAGGACTTAAGCCACTTGCTGCTTCTAGATCTGACAGGCGTATCACTCCTAATAGCTGGAGTCTTAGCGTGGAAAGTGCAGAGCACGAGCACAGAACGTGCTCGATCGTTTCCTCCTTCAACCCGCACTTCCTACATCTGCTATCACTGACAAAGCCTAATTTAAAGGCATATGACGCCAGAAGACAGTTTCCAGTCAGAATACCCGTCATGAGTCTAGATTCCTCTCTTTTTAATGATAGAAGCAACTTTAATCTTCGACACTTTGCAGCCCCGCACTTGAACCCACGCATTTCCCGCTTGGTCGATCATGTGCACCACTCGCCTTCGCTTAATCTCGTCCAGTCTAATTGGGACGTCTACGGAGCAAGCTTCAAGTGATGCGCCCTTTTTAACTAGTTCGTCCGCTTTTTCATTCCCATCTATTGCTATATGCCCTGGTACCCAATATAGATGTATGCTTCTCCCTGTCCCGATTCTCTCCAGAGATTGCTTACACTCCAACATGCATTTATATGCTGTGCTATGTGAGATTATTGCCTTAATTGCTTAATTGTTAAACGTTAACACCGTTGGAGCTTAAGCTATTCTCTTCCAGGGTTTGGTTACGGCTAATATTTCTGCTTGGAAAACGCTACAGTAATCCGAAAGCCTGAGAAGCGAGGGTAAAGAAATGTTTTTAATTTGGTTATGGACGAGCTATAGAAGAGTTATCGATTGCAAATTATACTCGTTTACTAAGGTTGTCACCGAGTTATCGATTTTTTATCGACGATTTATCGGTTTCTTAATGAAAAATACCGATTTTTTTCGAGGACTAATCGATTTACAACGATAAGCTGTATATAGTTATTGATTTGCTATGGAAAAATATCAATTTGTTAAAGACAATTTATTAACTTTTTTGTAAAAAAGTTATCGGTTTATTATCGATTTATTGTCTAAAATTTACCGAAAATTTATCGATATGTTTTCAGAAAATTACTACTTTGTTATCCAAAAGTTATCGAACTCTTACCAAATAATTATCGATTTAGTATCGAAAGTTCATCGATTTGCTATCGGAGTATAACCAAGTTGTTATCGGCCTTTTATCGATGACTGTTTGATGGTCGGTTGGTTTCAATGCAGATAAAAGCGGATAACTAACCGATAATAAGACGAAAAATTTATGTTTACACATCGAATTTTACGAGTACTTAGTATGCATGCCTTTTATAAGAAACACTTTTTCAAAAATAGGTAGACCCTAATCTGCACTAATATCAAAATTTCGAGATTCCAATATGAATAAGTAGTTATGTATATCGCCTTTCATTGTTACATCAAAATGTCTGCTGCATCATTGTTGCTCATTATTGTTTTCAACTTTGCATAAGTAATTTATAGCCACATAGTTGACCCTCCAAATTAGTATTTGCAACATAAATTCCAATTAATCTACACGTATTTACTCAAATTTAAATTACAAATGCAGTGATTAACAATTGTAACAAAAACCAAATAAAAATAATTAAATCGATCTAACAATGAATGTTATTTATAAGAAATTGATACGTGAAATTTGCAGGATGTCTATATAAGAAGATGTAATCTAAGTTTATGCTTATCTGAATCAATGCAGCACGTTTTAAATTTATGTGTGAATGTATATGTGAGCTAAGAATTTATGCATCACTTGGTTAGTACAAAGATTAATCTTTGCTGACTTTAAAAGCCCACAAATTAAATTAATATATAAATATTCAAAATGTTAAATTGATATTACTCGATGAACAATTAAGTTTGGCATTTATAACAAAGGCTGTCATACTTCTGCAGAGCACAGAAAATTTTGTAGGTTGATATCAATATGAATCTGAAACGGTTATACAAGGCTGTTCATATAGATAGACTTTTCATATTATTATTACCTTTATGTTAAGTCCCTTTCATGTTTGTTCCCTCATTTCCATACGAATTTTTGAACAACGGAAAAGTCTTTTTCGGTAACTTCCCGTTGAGCTAGACACTTGACACTTAGAACATAGTTCAAAGCTGGGAGACGTTACAATGCCAGTAAAAAAAAAATCCGATAGGTGGCGCACGGATCGAGATATACAGAAAATTAATTTTAAATTGGAAATTTTGCGATCGAGTTTTAGCTAACTTCTCGGTGATCCAGAGACTTGAAACTTAGCACCTAGTTTGCGAGTCGACGGCACTACATTTCGTGGAAAACAAAATGCCGCCAGGTGGCAGACGAATCGAGATAAACGAATCTCCCTGAAAAAACGCAGAATCTTGCAATCGATTTTAGAGTAACTTCTCGCTGAGCTGAAGATATGAAACTTGAGCCGTAAGTCAGAACCCGGTAAAATGCAATACTTTGTCCAAAAAATCCGCTAGGTGGCGCATGGATCGAGATATTAGGATAATTAATTTTAATTTGGGAATCTTTCAATCCATTTTTAACTAACTTCACGGTTACCTAGATATTTGTAAATTAGCACATAGTTCGAGACCCGGTGACAATACAATTTACAGAAAACAAACTTCCGCTAGGTGGCGCGCTAAGTGGGATAACTACAAATCGTTTAAAAACGCAGGGAATCTTGCAATCGATTTTTGAGTAACTTCCCGGTGAGCTGGAGATATGAAACTTGAGCCGTAAGTCAGGTCCCGGTGACAATGCAATACTTTATCAAAAAAAGAAAATCGGCACGGTGGCGCGTGGATTGAGATATTAGGAAAATTAGTTTTAATTTGGGAATCTTTCAATCCATTTTTAACTAACTTCTCGGTCACCTAGAGACTTGTAATTTAGCACATAGTTTGAGACCCGTTAACAATACAATTTATAGAAAACAAAGTTCCGCTAGGTGGCGTGCTAATTGAGATAACTACAAATCCCTGAGCTAGAGACTTGAAACTTGGGCCGTGGGTCAGAACTCGGTGACAATTCAACAAAGTTTAATTTGGGAATTTTCAATCCATTTTTAACTAACTTCCCGGTTACCAAGAGATTTGAAACTTGGCACATAGTTAGAGGCCTAGTGACAATACAACTTATAGAAAACAAAGTCCCGCTAGGTGGCGCGCTAGTCAAGATAACTGCAAATCCTTTAAAAACGGGGGGAATTTGCGATCGATTTTCGAATAACTTCCCGATGAGCTAGAGACATGAAACTTGGGCCATAAGTCGGAACCCGGTGGCAATACAATATTTCATCAAAAAAAATCCGCTAGGTGGCACATGGATCGAGATATTGAGAAAACTTGTTTTAAATTGGGAATCTTGCAAGCGATTTTTAACTAACTTCCTGGATATCTAGAGACTTGCAACCTGAAATATAATTTAAAACTCGGTGACAGTGCAATGTTTGATCAAAAAATTTGAGCTACGTAACACACAGGTCGAACTATTTAGAATATTAGGCAATACCTTCATGGCTAGCCTCCAGAGTGTTGCAGGGGGTGTAGAATTCCACCTCGTTGAAGGCCCAACTCAATGCGCGTCCTTGGAGACTTTTAGGCGTACGCGACTTTCACCACGATTCTTTTAGACTTTCAGGCGTATGCGAATTTCACCACGATTTTCAGCTGTGCAAATTAAGTAGCTGACAAACGAGGTTGAATTCTCTTGTTATGATGTGAGGTGGAATTCTGTTGTTTTCGCCAGCTTTGTCAGCAAAAATTGCACAAATTCTATTAAATCTTGCTATTTTGAACAAGTAAATAAAGATAAGAATTTTCACTTAGGAATTACTTAAATTACTAATCGAAGTTGCAACTGCCTTTTGGTAGCAGTACTAAAAATTTTAAAATAAAAAGATGATAAAAAAATTTTAAGGACTACCTTTATATAAATGGACCAAAAAATAGAAAGCAATTTTTCCTTTAATACAGACATAATCTTGTTGAATTTTGACTAAGAAACAACACATACAACAATAGCTCTTGTAAAAGAATTCTGGGATTTAAAATTAGGTAAAGCGCGTGTTTTAATTTTAAATAATCAATTAGTTAATCCCAAGTACATGGTTTGCCTTAAGTTGAAAGATTGCGCTCCACCTTTATAGTTTTAAATCACAAAATTCTTTTACAAGAGCTATTGTTAAAGTTTCTTAGTCAAAATTCAACAAGATTATGTCTGTATTAAAGGAAAAATTGTCTTCTATTTTTTGGTCCATTTATATAAAGGTAGTCCTTAAAATTTTTTATAATTTTTTTATTTAATAAATTAAAATTTAAAAATTTCTTAAAAAATGTTTACATACATCAACTACAAGTATTCATTGGTTAATTATTCTGCTTCCAAAAAAAGCACAAGACAATAAGCCGTTCATAAAGAACTTACCAAAAACAAAAAGCGTAGCTTTGGTACTAGCCAACATAAAAAGATTGTAATTGCACAACAACAAAGGCGTGGCATTGATCGAGTCTGTTTGTCAATACAGGAAAAAAGGCTTTGAAGGGATTAAAAAGTCATGCTCGTCCTGATGTCGCGTTGTTTAAGTTTTTCCCAAACAATTTTATTTATTTTGGTTAAGGTTGATCTGGTCGTTTAATAAAAGCCAAGCATACATTGCATGCGTTCATCGCGCTACGAAAATTTGTTCGATCGCCAACTGAAATAACTCAATTTAAAAATACCTGAGCTTATTTATCGAGTTACTGTATCGTCGTGGCAAATATTAGACATTATCTAGAACACAGCTACTTCGAGATCTGACAACTCTGCCGCCTCTAGCAGTTGCAGCCTTCACCAAGCAGAACATGAATACAGAATGTATTCTACCTACAATATGCGTTTTCTCTATCTTCTCTTACTGACGATGTCTAATTTATAAGCGCCTGACACCAGAAGACACTGTTCTGTAAACATTTACACAAAGAGTCTTAAACAATTTTACTTCAAAGGAACTCGCCCGGATTTCCATCGCGATTAATCTCAAATGGCTTCGTTCAGTATTCGTTCTGCTTTCGGCATGCCTTCTACTACGCTGGAAAGATACTACGTGATCTGGTAATTTGTGGGATCTGCTTGATTTTGAAGTGACATAGAATACAAAAGAAATTGCCTCCTCAGTTAATTTGGAACCACCGGCATACAAATATACCACGTCTTACATTATTTTCGCACCGTTATTGAAGTGAACCATTATTGCCTAGCTCAGCACCTGGTTCATGTCTATCCTATTCTAACTTACGCTATACATCTACGGCCATGCAGGCTGCGCTCAGGCTACCCCGAAGTCTCAAGCTTTAGTTGTTATGTTGTTGTTGTTGTTGTTGTTGTTGTTGTAGCGATAAGGAGAGTTCCCGCAGGTCAGTCTATATAATTTGCCAAGGATAGTGTCTGCCAAATTTCAATGTAATATCTTAAATCGCTTTTGATTTGCGGCTTGTTAAACTTCCAAATTTTCCTCTTGTAAATGTAGGTGGTTCCAAAATGTTTGGCAATTTATGGTTTGCGTCATAAAACCACTCCAGTCATCGAATTTCATAAGCTTAGCGGTTTATTAATTTTACAATTAATTAAAAGTTTAACATTATTATGCAGCAAAACTATAAGGGTATCTGCTTTGAATTATGTAATTTTAAAATTTTTCTAAATTTTTTATATCGAAAAAGTGGGCGTGGTTATCGTCCAATTTTGCTCATTTTCAACACCAATCAATTACCAATATAAGCATGTATACCGAATTTGATGAAGATATCTCAATATTTCCTCAAGTTATCGTATTAACGGACGGACGGACGGACATGGCTTAATCGAATTTTTTTCGATACTGATGATTTTGATTTATAAAAGCTTATATTTATCTAGATTCCTTTATCTGTACAACCAACTGTTATCCAATTAAAGTTATAATACCTTGAGTACGAATATAGCTTAGTATAAAACAGCAAAGGTATAGTTTAAATTAAAAGCTTCCCTTCCTTTATATACTTCCTTTATCTACATAAATTCCTCTGAAATCCATTAATTTCAACGCTTTCCAAACACTGACGGCATATTGAAACTTTAAAGTGCCATTAATGCTACTTAAGTCTACCCCTTAATCGCAAGTATCTGCCTTTCTTTAATCTCGGCATTTTTAAGCTTTCATAGTTTGCGCAAAACTTTTCTGACCTAAGGCGCCGCTTGTCGATTGTTGTTGAGAGTTGTAGCAGCGTTGTGGCAATGTAGCAGCGCGCTGTCAGCGATTGACAAGAAACTGTCGCTAAGACATTTATTGCAATTTCCCGTATGAACGGTAGCTCAATCGCGCTTCAAATGCCGCAATCGCGCCACAATCACCATTGTCATAATTTCGTAATTTTTAACTTTTTTATTTTGTTCATCTATCCATTCTTCTATGTTGCACAAACAAAACAAAATCAATAGCGCTTGAGGGTTAAGATAGCGTTAACATTTCAAGTAGAACGAAAAAGTATGGCTTTCTAGTGAAGCGTAAAAAAGTAAAGCGCATCGTTGAAAGTTTAAAGAGCTATCCAAGTTGATGAGGAGCGTCAAACGTTTTTGTTTCAATATTTTATGCTGTGATTTTCTTGTTCTAGTTTTTCTAATTCTTTTACACTGCTTTTACTTGTCATTGTGCAGTTGCTCAAGTTTTGCAGTTCACACAAAGTTTTTGAACTATTTATAAAAACATACAAATAAACAAAAATATTTATGTTGAAATATCAGTTATTATATTCTTTAGATTTCTTTATAACTGTTAAATTATGTCATAGTTCAAAAAGTTTCTGAGCGTGCCGAGATAAGGCAAAATGAAGTGTGCATTGCGTATACGCCATGGTGTACCAGAAGCACTTCCATTTCTTTTATTTGTGTGCAATTGCAAAATAGTTGACACATTCGGATATGCGTCTAGAAAGTGTAATAAAAGTATAAAACAACTGTGAAAGTAATATTATTGTTGTGCTGTTGTATTAACATGTCCAAACGAACGTGAAAATGAACTTCCGATTCGTATATCAGCTGGCGAGTTCCATTTTACTACGATTTGGGATACATTCTGTGCTCATAGCTTGCCATCGATAGCGCTCCGCTTACTACACCTGTAAAAATAACGCTACTCAATTGAACATATTGGTATTGTTGTTAATTCAACCGTGGTTTTTACCAAGAGCACAAATTTGTTTAGTAATTTCAACATAAGAAAAACGCATTCACTGTAATTCTATATTGATGGAAATTTGTTATTTTAACAGTGGAATAGTTAATTCATAATCAAAAATTTGTGCGAGATGGATTCAGCAGCTATTTGCGATGGATAAAAATCGTGTATATTATTTCTAATTGCTGTTTTTATGTACAGGTCTCTTCTTTGCTATTATTTGGAATCCAAATCTACAAATAAAGTTTTAGTTGTGAAGAAGTGGATTCGTGCTATTAGCGAGCTTTGGGCATTATTAGTCGTAGTGTTTGGGTTAGCTATATTTTATTAAAATAATTTTTTAAATATAAACTGGCACTATTGGGAATATTTGATTAGAACTAACACTGCATTATCGGCAGTTGCTAACATTCGCCAGATGGCAGCGCAAGCGCATGTAAGTTTATAGATGTTTGATTGATAGAACAGCCGATTTCTGTTGATATTTGAATTTGCTTGTAGTTTGATTGATTTTACCGACTTTCTACTATCAATTGAAAACTCGCATAGATATCCTAATTCAAAGCAGCGATTCAGTCTTACCTAAAAATTTCTAGTATTCCCTGGAAACAGACTCATTTTATAACATCAATCCTATTTCAAGCCGGCTATACCTGTTTCGCAATAGCTGACGCCATTTGGAAGCACCTAGAGAGGTGAAGTCTTCTCTTCCGCGGTGTCGACTGAAATAATTTCTTGGCCAGGGCGTTTTCGTCCATTCGCATAACATTACCTTTTTTAGGTTTACCAGCGTAAAACTCATATAGCTCATCATTATACATCCTTTGTTTAGAACACTGCAAGAGCCACCTCATCTTCTCTCGACACCGTCCATGATTCCGTGCCATAAATCAGTGCCGTGTCAGCCAAGCCGCGAATGCCCCGATTCTTTCCGACAGCAAGGATTTTGTCTTATCCTCATTTATACAATCCCGATTAGACGGAACTCACAGCGCGTTTATTCAGGCCAATTCTATTTATATCTTCCGCACACGCCAGTAATTTAACGCTCTTACATGAGATTTTACCACCACGGTTTGGTTCTGCTGATAAAATTTTCGTCTCCAGCATTATGTTAAAGAAATCGCATAAAAGGCAGTCGCCTTGTCTGAAGATTCGTTTGGTTCCGAATGGTTCGGAGAGGTAGTTCTCAATCCTTACGGAGCTGGCAGTGTTGCTCAACGTAATTATGCGTTCCCTTGCTCACTCCCCTTTTGGAGGGATGGCTGTTCTGAAGCTTGCACAGGGGCAGTTGGTGGCACACTGTAGTCTATCTTGTTGTTGGTAAAAATGCTGGAATGCCATAGATGAGAAAGCCAATGGAACTCGCCCAATTGACTCAGTGCACGTAGTCATCGAGCGCTTATATACAGGTCAATAAGCCATGGAATCCTTCGTGACAGCCCTTACTGGATTTTGAAATAAGAAAAAAAATAATAATCTTGATCTGGTTATTTGTTGAGAAACGTTAAAAATCGCCTAGGTCGTAAAGCGTCAACAAGAGCACATGTTCTGTTATTGTTGTAGCAGTGCTTCGCCCCATCCAATAGGTGCGGCCGATCACTAATTGTCATCAATGTCCTCTAACGGGAGTCCAAGGAAACTTGCTGTTTCAACAGGGGTGGACCATAATGAGAGGGGTCTTAGAGGCGTTGGTTCCACATTACAATTAAAGAGATGGTTGGTGTCATGTGGGGACACATTGCAAGGGGGGCATACATTTTGTATGTCGTGGTTGATTCTGGATAGGTAAGAGTTTAACCTGTTACAGTATCCAGATCGAAGTTGAGCTAGAGTGACTCGTGTTTCCCTGACTAGTGTGCGTTCCTCTTCCGCAAGTTTTTTGTACTGTTCTTTGAGTACTGGATTCACCGGGAAATTCCCGGCATAAAGGTTCGACGCCGCATTTCCTCATAATGCTTACGGAGATGACTCCTTAAGCCCCTAGGCGGTGTTGGCTCATCAATCAGATACCTGCTGGGATGCCCAGGTTTCTGGGTATTCAACAGGAACTGTTTGGTTAGCATCTCATTTCTCTCCCTGATGGAGAGTATTCGCGCCTTATTATGTAGATGGTGCTCTGGGGACATAAGAAGACATCCCGTTGCGATTCTGAAATCAGTATTTTGGCAGGCCTGTAGCTTCTTCCAGTGAGTAGTTTTAAGGCTTAGCGACCATAAAGGGGACGCGTAGCATGCAATCGGCTGGCTAATTGCTTTGTAAGTAGTAATGAGTGTTTCTTTATCTTTTCCCCAAGTACTGCCAGCAAGATATTTGAGGATTTTATTACGGCTCTGGATTTTCGATACAACTGCGGCTGCATGCTCACCAAAATATAGATCCTGATCAAACGTCACACCCAAGATTTTGGGGTGTGGGACAGTCGGTAGCGTAGCGCTATCGACGTGGATGTTCAAAATGGTCGATATTTGGGATGTCCAAGTTGTAAATAAGGTCGCGGATGTGACATTTAGCCCGGTGGTGGTACTATGGGTTTCCTAAAGCCATGCTGATGACAGGCTAGCTGCAAATTTGCTTTGAAGTAGGGGAGCAAAATGGCTTCAAGCGTCTTGGCTACTGGCAATAGGAGAGATATCGGGCGATCTGACTCTCCTATGTTAGCTGGTTTCCCAGGCTTTAGTAGCGGGACCACCTTGGCCATTTTCCATTTTTCGGGAATGACAAAGGTAGAAAGAGACATGCGCTAAATATTTGAAACCCTCTTTCCCAGGCTCTTAAGCATCGGCATGGCTATGCCGTCTGGGCCCACTGCGTTGGATGATTTAGCGTGACCGATGGCATCCTCAACCTCTTTGGCGGTGATGGTAATCGGAGACGCGCTGAATTTATGCTTAAGTATGTGCGTGTCTGTTGGCCCTCCGTCTATCTTTGTCGACCGTAGAATGCATTATATATTGTCGGCAGAAAGCGCTCGCGAATTTTTTCGCGTCCGACAGCACTTTGTCGCCAAAGGCGATGGAAACTTTGTCTTTGTGCTTAGCCGGATTCGATAGGGACTTTACGGTGGACCAAAGTTTACCCACACCGGTAGAGAGGTTACAACCTCTTAGGTGCTCCTCCCATTTCGCCAGCTTGTGTTCATCCACAAGCAATCTGATCCGTTGGTTTATATCCCTTGTGTGGGGGTCGCCTGGATCAAGCTGTCTTATAAGGTCACGTTCTCTCGCTAAGTTTGCGGCCTCCGCCGGGAATTGGGCCGGATTTCGGAAAATGAAATCTTGCGATAAATTTTTGAGATACTTCACATCGAACAACAAACTTAATACCTCGTTCATGGTTGGGAACCTGATCACAGTTAATTGAATATGCGAATAAACTCCGGGCCGAGGTTTTCAGAATTTTGTCACAAATGCGGGAACTGCGCGACTAAGTATCAAAAAACTTTTCATTGCGCCTTAAACTCTAAACTTCAAACATATTTTAGAGAACTGAGGAAATATTGTAAAAAGAGAAAAAACGCAACTATGTGGGGCAGTGTTCGAAATATTAACAAAATTCATATGCAATTTGAAATCTTTCGATCGATTTTCCCGCAGCTTCCTGGATAGGTAGAGGCCTCAAATTTTAAAAGTAATGCTGAGGTGAAGGGAACGCGATGATCGTGGTACTTAGAAAATTGTCTGAAAATAGTGTAGGGGGAAGTGCGATAAATTTTTAAGAGACTTGCCATTGAGGCACGTTTACAGATTAAGGTAAATTAATATCTCCACGAGAATTGTTCTGAAAATCCCACGACAGCTTGGAATTGGCTTTAACAGACCCTTCCTAACTATGAGAAGTAGTTTAATCAATCTTAGTTTTATACCGAACTACAGACACACTCATAATAATTGCCATAGTGACTTTTTTACACAAAATTGCTTCGAATTCTGCAATTACTCTCACAATGATGCATTTGATTCTTACGAATAGCGAAAGTGGAATATCGCATGTAATCAAAGTACATATCTATAATTGTGGCTCAATTAGAAATGAAAATCTTTTCTTATTGAGCAATATCCTTCAACTAATTCATGCTCAATGGTAGAGTAATCAAGAGTAGAAAAATGAAAATTAGTTAAACAAGTAAGGAAGGCTAAGTTCGGGTGTAACCGAACATTACATACTCAGCTGAGAGCTTTGGAAACAAAATAAGGGAAAATCACCATTTAGCAAAATGAACCTAGGGCAACCCTGGAACTTGTTTTTATGACATGGGTTTCAAATGAAAGGGTTTCAAATGAAAGGTGTTAATGAGTATTTTAAAAGGGATTGGGCCTTAGTTATTAGGACGCCTTTTCGAGATATCGCCATAAAGGTGGACCAGCGATGACTCTATAATATGTTTGTACGATATGGGTATCAAATTAAAAGTACTAATGAGGGTTTTAAGAGGGAGTGGCCCGTAGTTGTATATGCGAAGAACATCAACTGTCTGGTACCGCTAATTTATTTATATAAGTAATACCACGAGCAGTATTCCTGCCAAGATTCCAAGGGCTATTGATTTCGCCCTGCAGAACTTTTTCATTTTCTTCTACTTAATGTGGTAGGTGTCACACGCATTTTACAAAGTTTTTTCTAAAGATATATTTTGCGTCAAAAAACCAATCCAATCACCATGTTTCATTCCTTTTTTCGTATTTGGTATAGAATTATGTCATTTTTTTAATTTTCGATATCGAAAAAGTGGTCGTGGTCATAGTCAGATTTCGGCCATTTTTTATACCAAGATAAAGTGAGTTCAGTTAAGATATATCGATTTTTGCGCAATTTATAGTGTTAACGGTCGAGCGGAAGGACAGACGGTCGACTGTGTATAAAAACTGGGCGTGGCTTCAACCGATTTTGCCTATTTTCAGAGAAAACAGTTATCGTTATAGAATCTATGCCCCTACAAAAATTTCACAAGGATTGGTAAATTTTTATTCGACTTATGGCATTAAAAGTATTCTAGACGAATTAAATCAAAAAGGGCGGAGACACACCCATTTTGAAATTTTGTTTTATTTTTGTATTTTGTTGCACTATATCATTACTGGAGTTGAATGTTGACATAATTTACTTATATACTGTAAAGATATTCAATTTTTTGTTAAAATTTTACTTAAACATTTTTTTTTTTTTAAGTGGGCGTGTTCGTCATGTGATTTTGCTAATTTTTATTAGGCATACATATAGTAATAGGAGTAAGGTTCCTGCCAAATTTCATCATGATATCTTCAACGACTGCCAAATTACAGCTTGCAAAACTTTTAGATTACCTTCTTTTAAAAGTGGGCGGTGCCACGTCCATTGTCGAATTATTTACTAATTTTCTATTTTGCTTTATAAGTGCAAAGCACCTACCAAATTTCATCGCTTTATCCATCTTGGGTAATGAATTATCGCAATTTTTCGGTTTTTCCAAATTTTCGATATCGAAAAAGTGGGCGTGGTTGTAGTCCGATATCGTTCATTTTAAATAGCGAT
Source organism: Eurosta solidaginis (assembly GCF_040869045.1). NCBI lineage: Eukaryota > Metazoa > Arthropoda > Insecta > Diptera > Tephritidae > Eurosta > Eurosta solidaginis. The sequence goes on along the minus strand of NC_090323.1, from coordinate 198,817,887 downwards.
CTGAGATGAGTTCACAGGAACCTACATACCAAATTTCATCAAGATACCTCAAAATTTACTCAAGTTATCGTGTTAACGGGTGGACGGACGGACATGCCGAAATGAATTTCTTTTTTCGCCCAGATAATTTTGATATATAGAAGTCTAAATCTATCTCGATTAGTTTATGCCGTTACGGATTACCGTTATGCGAAAAAAGTTAATATACTCTGTGAGCTCTACTCAGCTGAGTATAAAAACATTTCTCAACTTTCACTTAGTTTTGCGTGATGCGCCCAAATGAAGATTTACTTGTTTTTTGGAAAACAATGAAAACAACAAAAACAATATTAATAAAAAAATTCTCCTTTCATACAAATCCTTTCAACGTAATTTTCTTCTATTGGTGTTCCACTTAGTAAGCACAAATCTTAAGCTTTGCATGCTGATTTAAGTCCAGGCAAGCATGCAGAAAGTAGGCAGACTCAGGAGGATGCGCGGCATTCCCAAGCGGCATACGATTTGTGTAGCATATTCAAATAAGTGCATCCCTGCGCAAAAAGGGAAAAAAGTACCATGAACAAAAAAGATAAAAGCACCAACAAAAATATATTTATTAATTTTGAATAACTTTTCAAGTGGCCAAATGAAGCTCATCTTTTTTATAATTTTTTTTTAGCTTGGCATACTACTGCTCCTGCTGCTGTGCTGTGCTGCATAACAAATGTCGAAAGTTCTGAAAATTAAACAGCGTTTGCTGTTGCAGTTTAAAAACTTTGTCCTTTTAACGTTGACATACACAAAAGTTTCTGAATCAGAAAAGTAATTTGAAAATTTGTCGCCTCCACAAAGCACATTCCTACTGGATGGTTCGTATGCTGCTTTTCATCTGATACATTTCGGTCACGTTCCAATTTTAAGTCGCAGTTTGTTTGTCAAGCCACGAAACGGAAATGCATTTTGCAAGCCGAATTGCCATCATTCTAAAGGCCGCATATCCGGTTTGTTCCCAGCAGCTGCTAGTGCAAAGGCAGTGAGGGAGTTTATTTGCGAGTTTCTGCAAGTTGTGGGCGGTAGGGCATTTATGCTGATTGCAATATTTTAACTTCTTTGCGGTTGAATGAATAATATGGTTGTGTGTGTTCGTATTTATTATAGACAAACAACACATGACAAGCAATATTGGCCGGTGAGTGTTTGGAGATCATAAAAGAATGACTATCGGACAGTGTGTTATTTGCGGAACTGTCATAAGTCTTAAAGTAGAACTAAGCAGCTGTCTACAACACTCCCAGTTGTAAATGATAAAGCGTCAGATGGAAATATAAAAGCGTGATATGAAAATGAGAATAGTCGATTATTAACGGAAAGCGTCCCTTCGATATGGGAACAGTCACTTGTAAACGAGAAAGCGTTAAATGGCATATAGAAGGCATCAATTGTAACTGGGAACAGTTAGTTTCAAATAAAAATAGTTAATAGTAAATGCGAAGCGTCTTATGGAAATAAGAATAGTAAATGAGAGAGCTTCGAAAGGAAATCGAAAGGGGCAATTATACTTGAGAATACTCAGTTTTAAATGAGAATGGTTAATGGTGAATGCGAAAGCCTCATTCGCAAATGAGAACAGTAAATTGTGAATACGAAAGAATGAATTCGATATGAGAAAAGTTAGTTGTAAATGAAAAATAGCCAAAGCGTCAATTTTATTTGAGAATTGTCCTTTGAAAAATTGATTAACCAATTGAAAACGGGAAACCGTCACATCGAAATGAGAGTAGTCAATTGTAAATGCCAAAGCGTCACTTCGATATGAGAACAGTCAATTGCAAAGCTTCAAATGAAAATACGAAAGCGTCATTTGTAATCGAGAATGGTCAGTTGTGAATGAGAAAGTGCAACTTAAAGTTGAGAGCAGTTAGCTATAAATAAGACAAATTCAAATGTGAATGAGAAAGCGCCCTTTGCTTCATCCACTTATCGTTTTAGATATTGGATCCATTGCCCCAAAACATACCACTGTCTTCTTAATGGTAATGTGTTCCTTCGCAAACGATGTTAATTTTCTCCAAACAGTCTTGTTTTTGAACAGCATTGAGGGGGACTGTGCTAAACGTAGTGACTCCACTAATAATGCGATTCTCAAATGGCATGTAGCTGCAACTTAATGTCAAGGCTACTATATCAAATTAAAAATGTAATGATATCCGTCATACAACTGTCAAGACAAACTATTTGCAGATGTACAGCAACAGTGGTAAAGTCCAGGCCAAGGAGTTTGGATGATGCGGGTATTCGGATACTTATTTCAGCAAGACAAGAGAATTTGCAAATTGCGTTAATTGAGGTCAACCAATCAAGTGATTTACTTTTGATGAGGAATGTAAAGGTCATCGGTATTCGATTGTGGTAAATCGTCTAGGCGTGGAAGGGCGGAATCGCCTAGAAGTTTCAATGTATCTTAATGGTGCTTGTACCCAGAGCGTACCGGATCTATATCCGGTAAAGGACCACCAACATCGATACATATCCCCAAAACCTTCGCACAGTGTTTTTCATCTAAAAACAACAATAGAGCGTTTCTTAACCAAGATTTTGACGCGGATATGAAGAAGATTCCGAACACTTGTAGCCCCACGAATTATCACCATAACACCAGTATGTTATTCAGTGATCGAAACCCACATAATTTTTGGAAATTCAAATGGATACCACCAGTTCGGAAAATTAAGTGCGTGGAAAATAGAGGAAAATTGTAAATAAAAAGTTAGATATTTTTGTAAAACTGTCTTGAATTTTTCAAAAATATGTTCGAAGATGGTTTGCGTAGGAATTTAGCATGATTCAATTACTAGATGTTTGTTCTTCAATGACGGCAGAGCTCTGACACTCCCCAATTGAAAAATCTGGACGGGTTGCCTTCACGAAGTAAGGAAAACGGGCAATAATTCAATCCCCTTTAGCGAAAATTGTAGTAGAAAAGTACATTTAGTAGTATATTAGTAGTGATAATAAATTTGTAAATGCCAACAGGTTTTGGAGGAAATAATTCATTTTCTACTAAATATTTCATGAATTTATAAAGAGCTATGTTGGTTTAGAATTTTATTCAAAAATACACTATCACAATTTGTTTCAAAAACCCCCTATATGAGTATAAGTTCAATGCATTTTGACATAAGAGGGAGTTAATGAAAAGCATTCTGAGGCTTTCTTCAATCTAATTCTAATATAGGACGTTTTTGTGACAAATCATGAAATGGGAAGTTTTTGAAAAATATTTTGAGATAGGACTATATTGAAAAGGCAGCCGACATGGTCTGCCAAAAAAAAATGTAAAAGAACATGGCTTATTGTCTTAGAACTTTATATTCCGGTCTTGACTTTGACAGAAGAGTTCAGCTTTTATGTGGCCCTGCTACACAGGGAGTATTCACCTCTTTACTCTGAAATTTCGGAAAGCTCTTTTACGTTGAGTATTCATGGAAGTCTTCCGTTAATTTAGAATATTTGGAACACGTTCCTTTCATACTACCTCACGGTGTTCGAATATATCAAATAAGTATATACTACATAATATTCCAAATATAAACCGATTCCCCAAATTCTTAAATGGGGACGAATTTTCCGAACATACGGAATGAATAAGTTAACATGCTCAATGAGTACATTTTATTATGGCATCTCCGATATTTACTAATTACATTTTTACGTAAATCGATTTACTAGTCGAGTTTTTGACATTGAACGATGCATTTTGAAGTGGATTAGGTTTCGTCTGTTCATAGGTTTACGAGAGTGCACGATTCCTTGATGTCCGTAATTTTCAAAAAATTAACTATTTTCAGCCACACTAATAGATCATGGCATAGTTAATAAATTCATCATAAAATTAAAATAAATGTTCTAAGAAATTATGCAGCTCAGTACTTATCGGGGATTTGTAAACTGATTGCTTCCTTTTTCTACTACTAATATTTTTCGAAAAATTGCAAAGAAACAACACAGTTAACGGATGTCAATTCTATTTGGGAGCAAATTGGCTCCAATTGTCAAAAAATTCGTCTGTCGAGCAAACTTCTTCTGATTGAATCATGGGAATTTAGTTGTCGAAATTTAATAAAACTTGCCATTGCTGTTTTTGTTTCGCTGCTTAATATTTGAAGTCTACTGAAAGTAATTTAAAGCGCTACTTTATTTAAATGGAGTTAACAACATTTTTTACCAATAAATTTTAAGCCAAACGTATCAGCGATTCACTCTCGGTATTTGAGCGCTGAGAAGTCATTGCAACATTACATGAATTAAATTGGCTTTAGCTGCCAACACTCTGTTGCATTGATTTCTGATATCCATTTTTGCGCTGCCCTGCACTTTTTATTTTTCTCAAACATGTTATTCTTCCCTTTAGTTAAGCTTACATTTTCCATTTCAGTTATCACTGTAAAAGTATAAATATGTAGCATTATTGGCTTAACTTCCTTCAACGGTGGCAATTTCAACGCATCAACAACATTTCATGCAACAGTCCGTAACGCATTGGTGGAACCGTTCCACGTGGCCACTAACCACATATGTACTACGTATACTCTGGGATATGTATGTATGTATACTTTCAACATTGAGTGCACTCTTTTTTTATTGTTGTAGTCATTCAAGTGCAACGAAAACTAAATCCTCAAATCAACCACAATTGCTATTGCTGCAATGTCGCACTGTTTGACTGCTGTCTGCGGCTTAAGTTGCATTTGTGCTTCGTAAGACTTTTTGGTTTGCATCTAAACTTCTTGCTTGGCTTGAATGTTGTGAATGTTGTTGCTGTTATTGTTGTTGATTATCATGGGTATGTAAGAATTTTGCTGAGTTATAGTTGTCGCTTTACCCCTTTCTTAATCTTATGCTTTTACTTGTTGTACGTATTAGTGGGCTTTCGCTTCGACTTTTGCAACTTTACGAGCTTGCAAGCCAATTCCTTGGCATTTATTATACTAAGAATCTGCGATGTCTTATCTTTTCCGGAAATTTAAGTATAATTATAGACAATTTAACTCCGTTTAAATTTACATGTAAACATTGGATGCGGTAGGAATAAGTGCCATATAGTCGATAGACATATATTGATTATTTGGAATATTCGTCCCAACTTTCTTGAAAGAAAAGAAGTGAGTACCAAGTACAAGTACAGGTTTACGCACAGAAAACTAATGTCTTTAAATTAACTAGAGCTGGCGCAGAGATTAAAGTTGAAATACAACAGAGGAAACTTTAACAGAAGCAAGTAATTGTAGGCTTTTCAAGCAGAGTTTCGTCGGCTTCTTATCTGTAAGCATCAATATCGACAAGTTGTTGTATTATTATCGGCTTTTTATAACCGGGTTTTATATCTGTCATCCATTTTAGAGTGCAGTTGTATTTGTATTTGTTTCATAACAAATCGATGAGTCTTAGATAACATAACGATAACTTTTGGATAACAAATCGATTAATAACCAATTGGTATTATCCCGTTAATAAATCGTGTACATTTCGAAAAAAAATACGGTAATAAATCGATAACTTTTCAATAAGAAATCCATACGATTTTGATGACATATTAATAACCTTTCGATAAATAATCTTAAGTTTTCGAAAATGAATTCATAAATTTTTGATTAAAAAATGATAACAAATCGATAAGTCGCCGATAATTGCGAACACTTCGATAGCAAATCAATAACTTTTTGATAAATAATCGATAACTCTGCGATAATAAATCGAAAAGTTTTTGATAACTCGTCGATAAAAAATCAATAATTTACCGATAGCATTTGCTATCGACAGGCTTTCCTTTACTTTGCTTTCTTTGGCTTTCGCACATACATTGTTCCCACATTACGCTACAGTGTTGTGTCTTTACTTAGACTTACATGCTGTAGTCTGACAATTACAAGGACAAAAATTAACTTATTGCCATATTGAAATCTTTTAAGGATGTAGTAGTAGATTAGAATTCATGGGTAATCAAGTTCAACTAAGTTGTTAAGTAGCTTTCTACTCAACTTCTTCCGGCAGGGTGTGAAAGTGAACAAAACTGTATTGTAAACGGCTTGCAATGTGAAGCGTGCTTCGCTAGATCAAACCTAATCTACGTTGTCAAATTAAAGATTAAACAGTTTTCTTGTTTGAACAGGGATGGAGATATTTAGAGATATTAAAAAGTCCATTTAGAACGTGTGGAATCTTGCGAGCGCTATTTGAGTAACTTCTCGTTGAGTTAGATTTTTGAAACTGAGAATATATTTCAGAACCCCATAACAGTGCAATATCAGGCCAAAATATTTTCGCTATGTGGTCTAGGGATCGTGAAAATTCAAAAAATTGTACGAGCTGGGAAATTTTGCTTTTAAGTTTCAAGGAAATTTCCGACAATTCAGTGACTGGAACTTTAAGCAAAGCGTTGGGCTGTGTAAGTTTATAATATTTAGGATAAAAGGGTTTTCTAGATAAAACAGTGAAAATTCAAAAAAACTGTCCGAAATTTGAAGTTTTCAAGAAGACGAGTTTAAAAAACTTTGAAGGAAACTTTGGTCTCTATCATGCTATAATGTTTAGGATAAACGAGTTTTCTTGATGAGACAGGGATCGTGATATTTAGAGGTACTAAAAAGTCCATTTAGAATTGTGGAATCTTGCGTTGGGTTTTTAAGTTACTACTCATTGAGCTAGAAATATGAACAACAACAACAAAAGGAGAAAATATAAAGAAAATAAACAAGTAAGGAAGGTTAAGTTCGGGTGTAACCGAACATTATATACTCAGTTGAGAGCTATGGTGACAACATAAGGGAAAATAACCATGTAGGAAAATGAACCGAGGGAAACCCTGAAATGTGTTTGTATTACATGTGTATCAAATGAAAGGCATTAAAGAGTATTTTATGAGGGAGTGGGCCATAGTTCTATAGGTGGACGCCATTTAGGGATATAGCCATAAGGTGGATCAGGGTTGACTCTAGAATGCGTTTGTACGATATGGGTATCAAATGAAAGGTATTAATGAGTATTTTAAAAGGGTGTGGGGCTTAGTTCTATAGGTGGATGCATTTTCGAGATATTGCCATAAAGGTGGACCAGGGGTGACTCTAGAATGAGTTTGTACGATATGGGTATCAAACTAAAGGTATTAATGAGAGTTTTAAAAGGGAGTGATGTGAAGGCGTTTTCCAGATATCGACCAAAATGTGGACCAGGGTGACCCAGAACATCATCTGTTGAATACCGCTAATTTATTTATATATGTAATACCTGCCAAGATTTTAAGGGTTTTTTATTTCGCCCTGCAGAACTTTTTCATTTTCTTCTACTTAATATGGTAGGTGTCACAGCCATTTTATAAAGTTTTTTCTAAAGTTATATTTCGCGTCAATAAAACAATCCAATTTCCTTACCACTCAATGAGAGAAAATAATTTTAAAAATCTTATATTTGACTATTTTAGTGATCAAATTGCATAACACGGTTTTTATAAATTTGTGTATCTTATATTTTTAATTTTTATATAAGTATTTTCATATACATAAGTTTTATGTTTGTATTGCGCAATACAATATTTTAATTTTAATGTGCTAATGTATTAAAACTAATAACTAATAAATGATGAAATGATGATGATTTTTCATCCCTTTTTTCGTATTTGGTATCGAATTATGGAATTTTTTTAATTTTTCGTAATTTTCGATATCGAAAAAGTGAGCGTGGTCATAGTCGGATTTCGTTCATTTTTCATACCAAGATAAAGTGAGTTCAAGTAAGCACGTGAACTAAGTTCATTAAAGATATGTCGATTTTTGCTCAAGTTATCGTGTTAGCGGCCATGCGGAAGGACAGACGGACGACTGTGTATAAAAACTGGGCGTGGCATCAACCGATTTCGCCCATTTTAACAGAAAACAGTTAACGTCATAAAATCTATGCCCCTACCAAATTTCAAAAGGATTGGTTAATTTTTGTTCGACTTATGGCGTTAAAAGTATCCTAGACAAATTAAATAAAAAGGGCGGAGCCACGCCCATTTTGAAATTTTCTTTTATTTTTGTATTTTGTTGCACCATATCATTACTGGAGTTGAATGTTGACATAATTTACTTATATACTGTAAAGATATTAAATTTTTTGTTAAAATTTTACTTTAAAAAAATTTTTTTTTAAAAGTGGGCGTGGTCCTTCTCCGATTTTGCAAATTTTTATTAAGCGTACATATAGTAATGGGAGTAACGTTCCTGCCAAATTTCATCATGATATCTTCAACGACTGCCAAATTACAGCTTGCAAAAATTTTAAATTAACTTCTTTTAAAAGTGGGCGGTTCCACGCCCATTGTCCAAAATTTTACTAATTTTCTATTCTGCGTCATAAGTTCAACTCATCTACCAAGCTTTGTCGCTTTAGCTGTTTTCTGTAATGAATTATCGCACTTTTTAGGTTTTTCGGAATTTTCGATATCAAAAAAGTGGGCGTGGTTATAGTCCGATATCGGTCATTTTAAATAGCGATCTGAGATGAGTCCTCAGGAACCTACATACCAAATTTCATCAAGATACCTCAAAATTTACTCAAGTTATCGTGTTAACGGACGGACGGACATGGCTCAATCAAATTTTTTTTCGATCCTGATTATTTTGATATATGGAAGTCTATATCTATCTCGATTCCTTTATATATGTACAACCAACCGTTATCCAATCAAACTTAATATACTCTGTGAGCTCTGCTTAACTGAGTATAAAAATTTGTAAGTACTTCCTTCATATAAATGTACCAGATAGAATGAAATATGTCTCTTTTAAAAGTATATTTATTGCACTCCATCTCCATATTTTTGTTCCTCATAAAAATTTGTATAGCGGTTATGTTAAAATTTGAATATCAAAGCTCAACTAGATTATGTCTTTGATTAAAGAGACGTTTTCTCGCTTCTTCTGGTACATTTATATTAAGAAAGTAGTTAAAAATTTTGTATCCTTTTTTATTTCTATTGTTTCCTTTGTACTGTAATTTGTGTTTGATTAATTTGTCAGATATGCCAATCGTTTGAAATTCAATGGGAGTATTTAAAATATTTTCCTGTTTCTGTTGTTGTTGTTGTTGTAGCAATAAAGACACTTTTCGAAAGTTTTTGGGAGTGCTATCGGTGTTGAAGGTCCTTGGGCGGATATCTATAGATCTGGTTTGCTCCGGTAGCATGCACCATTAAGGTACAAGCTCAACCTTCTCGGAAACCATTTAACATGAACAGTTTGAACCTTCTAATTCCATGGAACTTGGGGTCGCCATAGCTTCTGCTGCTTAAGGAACAGGATTCGCCACGGGAAGGTGATGTTGAAAGTTAGGTTGGAGAAGCTATAAACAGCGCTGACAACCCCTTGAATCAATTTGGTATTTAAGTCACCTCTTACGACAGGTATACCTGCCGCGGCTATATTCTATGCGCTCTAGCCCGCTGGGGGGGGGGGGGGGGGGGTGTTTTTCGACTTTGAAACGCTGCACAACCGTAGCCATTAGGTTGTTTATTGTTTAAGCGAGCTGTAATCAATTCACGTATATCAACTAGGTAGCTTACTTTTTGTTGTTGCTTCTCATATAATTTCAGAACCTACTTAGCATTCCTGTCAAGGTAACTCGCAATAGATTACAGCTAATATTAAATATTAATATGAGAACGATAAATGCAACTCTTAATTGCTTGTAAACTACTTAATTTAAAATAAGTATGATATTTTGTACATACTTAATATGTATTGTTAATTTAAAGTAAACATCAATATATACACAGCTCTGTGTTAGTATTGCCAATTAAATTTTATAAGCCGGTCTATCGGTCAGTAGCACTGAACACATTTCGAGTTTCAATAAAAAAATGCCATAAGATAAAAAACTTGTTAAGCAATGTGCAAAAAAATAAAATATAATAAAAAACCTTCTTTTTGGTAGAGAAAAAATATGTAAGAAAACAAAAATCTAAGCGAAAATATCAACGCACATAGAGCTTACCTAAGCCGCTTAACACGTTAATGCCATATATTTATTTACCGGCTTTGTTGTCGGTCAGTGAGGTAAAAGCAGTCGACCAGTTGATTTGATAAATATCTAGCTCGTTTGTTAAACATGTACAAGAAGTAAGGAAGGCTAAGTTCGGGTGTAACCGCACATTACATACTCAGCTGGGAGCTTTGGAGACAAAACAAGGGAAAATCACCAAGTACGAAAATGAACCTAGGGCAACCCTGGAATGTGTTTGTATGACATGAGTATCAAATGGAAGGTATTAAACAGTATTTTAAAAGAGAGTGGGCCTTAGTTCTATATGTGGACGCCATTTCGGTATATCGCCATAAAGGTGGACCAGGGGTGACTCTAGAATGTGTTTGTACGATATGGGAATCAAATGAAAGGTGCTAATGAGTATTTTATAAGGGAGTGATCCTTAGTTCTATAGGTGGACGCCTTTTCAAGATATCGCCATAAATGTGGACCAGGGGTGCCTCTAGAATGTGTTTGTACGATATGGGTATCAAATTAAGGGGCTTAATTGGAGTTTTATAAGGGAGTGGCCATTAGTTGTATAATGTAGGCGGTTTCGAGATATCGACCAAAATGTGGACCAGGGTGACCTAGAACATCACCTGTCGGGTACCGTTAATTTATTTATATATGTAATACCACGAACAGTATTCCTGCCAAGATTCCAAGGGCTTTTAATTTCGCACTGTAGAACTTTTTCATTTTCTTCTACTTAATATGGTAGGTGTCACACCCATTTTACAAAGTTTTTTCTAAAGTTATATTTTACGTCAATAAACCAATCCAAATACCATGTTTCATGCCTTTTTCGTATTTGGTATAAAATTATGTCATTTTTTTCGTTTTTCATAATTTTCGATATCGAAAAAGTGGGCGTGGTCATAGTCGGATTTCGACCATTTTTTATACCAATACAAAGTGAGTTCAGATAAGTACGTGAACTGAGTTTAGTAAAGATATATCGGTTTTTGCTCAAGTTATCGTGTTAACGGCCGAGCGGAAGGACAGACGGTCGACTGTGTATAAAAACTGGGCGTGGTTTCAACCGATTTCGCCCTTTTTCACAGAAATAAGTTATCGTCCCAGAATCTAAGCCCATACAAAATTTCACAAGGATTGGTAAATTTTTGTTTGACTTATGGCATTAAAAGTATTCTAGACAAATTAAATGAAAAAGGGCGGAGCCACACCCATTTTGAAATTTTCTTTTATTTTTGCAGTTTGTTGCACCATATCATTACTGGAGTTGAATTTTGACTTAATTTACTTATATACTGTAAAGATATTAAATTTTTTGTTAAAATTTGACTTAAAAAAAATTTTTTTTTTAAAGTGGGCGTCCTCGTTCTCCGATTTTGCCAATTTTTATTAAGCATACATATAGTAACAGGAGTAACGTTGCTGCCAAATTTCATTATGATATCTTCAACGACTGCCAAATTACAGCTTGCAAAAATTTTAAATTACCTTCTTTTAAAAGTTGGCGGTGCCACGCTCATTGTCCAAAATTTTACCGGTTTTCTGTTCTGCGTCATAAGTTCAACTCACGTACCAAGTTTCATCGCTTTATCCGTCTTTGGTAATGAATTATCGCACTTTTTCGGTTTTTAGAAATAACCGATATCGAAAAAGTGGGCGTGGTCGATTTAGTTCATTTTAAATAGCGATCTGGGATGAGTGCCCAGGAACCTACATACCAAATTTCAGCAGGATATCTCAAAATTTACTCAAGATATCGTGTTAACTTACAGACGGACGAACGGACGGACATGGCTAAATGAACTTTTTTCGCCCACATCATTTTGATATATAGAAGTCTATATCTATCTCGATTACTTTTTGCCATTACGGATTGCCGTTATACGAACAAAATTAATATAATCTGTGAGCTCCGCTCAGCTGAGTATAAATCTTAAACACTTATGTATGTATGTATTTGTTGTGTACACGAATTCTTTTCCATAGAATCTAAATACCTATCTGTCTACTGTATCTCACGCAATTTTACGTAGCACATTATTAACTCATTGGTTATCATGACTATTGTATTAGAGCTATATACAAAAAAGTTGTTTGTTCATTTGCAACATGTTGTTGAACAAAATTATGCTCAATGAGTTTGCTTATTTTTGCCTTGTGGCAACATTTCGTTGATCTGGTTTAACCACAATTGTAAGAGCATCATCAATAACATTGACTTGGCATTATTTTCATTATTATTATCTTTTTTTCATTGAGCTTTAGCTGTGCGTTTAATACGGTATTATTGCACTTTTGCTTTTTATTTTTCCCGCAATTCAATTACAGCACCTATTTTAGACATCATTACCGTACGCACACCGACATGATTCGGCATTTCAATTATTATGCTTGGCAGTGTTGTATTTGTTTTTCTTTTTATACTCAGCTGAGCAGAGCTCACAGAGTATATTAATTTTGTTCGCATAACGGTACCCCGTAACGGCATAAACTAATCGAACCTATATCTATGCTTCTATAATTCGAAATAATTCGGGCGAAAAAGGAAATTCATTTAGCCATGCCCGTCCGTCCGTCTGTCCGTCTGCCCGTAAACACGATAACTTCAGTAAATTTTGAGGTATCTTAATGAAATTTGGTATGGAAGTTCCTGGGCACATATCTCAGATCGCTATTTAAAATGAACGAAATCGAACTATAACCACGCCCCCTTTTTCGATATCGAAAATTAAAAAAAAACCGAAAAAGCGCGATAATTCATTACAAAGGATGGATAAAGCGATGAAACTTGGTAAATGGGTTGACCTTATGACGCAGAATGGAAAATTAGTAAAATTTTGGACAATGGGCGTGGCCCACTTTTAAAAGAAGTTAATTTAAAAGTTTTGCAAGCTGTAATTTGCCAGCTGAGTATGTAATGTTCGGTTACACCCGAACTTAGCCTTCCTTACTTATTATTTGAATGAATTATGTTTTATGGATTGAGCTTATATAGACAAAAGGTTCGTAAGGTAAGGATCATAATTTTTACAATAATCATCAGAAATAACTTTTTTGGTAGGAAGGCAGGGCCCGACTTCATATAAAGATTAATTTTATACCTTCAATGCAAACAAGTCTTTTAAAAAAATGTGAAGACGTTTTTACTTCTAAATTTTTCTATTCGTCTCCTACTAAGCTTTTACCAAACTTGCCCAATCTTTCTGAACAAAACCAATATTCTTATATTATGATTGTTTAGTGACCTATTAAATGTCGCCCTTGAAGACGATTACCGACGTGTAATCGAAATATATTGGCACAAAATATAAACACCTTGTTTTTATTTATATGACCTCGAGCCAGCAAGTAAAAAGGCAATATTCTTATATAATTTTAAAATCAGGCTTCGTTTTGTTGCAGTTGCTAACGGGATGTTCTTGGCCATTAGATCTGCAGGTGGTATGTGTAGAATGGTATGCAATGCTGCTGTCGGGATAGTTTTTAGTGCTTCCGTTATGCTAATCATTGATACTTTGCATATCCCTCAAGTTTTTTCGTTGTCGTACCTTTTTGTGTGGCTCTCCAACAAAGGCCTGCCTGACAGTACTTGTAGGTTATAAACAAAAAAGATCACATCAACCTACATAAATAGTTCAAAATGGATATATCCTAAAACAGTCGAATTTTTCGAAGAGTATTGTTCGGACAGCACAGATTGCAAACATACAGAAATCTCAAATGAAAGGCAAATGGTGTGGCGTTTAAAACATTTAGGAGGGTGAAATTGCCAGAGTCAAAAGCTACACTACACTGCATCAATATCTATTTACAAACGGAACCAAAATTCTGATGACCGAAAGAAAGTTTACCTTGCCCCACATTTGTATTGAATCAAGTGATAAGGTCGGTCAGGGCTCGATGAACATTTTATAGCTGGATTCTATATGACAGCAACCCCAAGGGAATAGCAATAAAATGTAGAGATGAAATGTGAGCGCAGGCATCGAGGAAGCGTTCGCTGAACAAGTATTTTAACGTTTGGTTTACAGCGAACAAACGCATAAACTGGTTATATTTTAATGTTAATTTTGTTAAAAGAATCTTGGTTATATGAGAAGCGAACCATATTTTTTTTTTGATGCACATCGAAAAGTAAATATTTCAAAGTTTATTAGCAAATAAGAAATTTTTGAATTAAGTGGCTCGTTTTTGATTAACTTACGACCAGTTCTTCAGTACAAGTTTAACTTAGTCAGTCACAGTTAACGTATTCTGCAGTTTTTCAGTATACTGCAACTGAAGCTTAAGCTGAGCTTAAGCGGTTTAAACTCGAGTTAACCTATTATTTATTTGCGTTCTTTCGAAATGGCGTCGAATATACCCACCAAGCATTTGGGTTTGAATACCATTAGAGCTCATGTTGATAACTAGGCATACCTACTTCTAAAATCACAAGAGTTGTTTCGAAACAGTGGCTCAACTCGAGAAGCGTAGCATACTCAGCAAAAGAGGGAATTTTTTATAAAGCAAAAAATGCGATTAATTAATCGTCCTGTTCATGAATAATTTTTCTTCTTAGTTCGCATGGCTGGGTACACGGGTACCACGAGAATGTTCGTGAGAACTAGTAATAAAAATCTAATTATAGTAATAAAAAACTAATTTATTATAAAACCTTATTTATGAAAGTATATTTGAAAAAATTGTCTCTCCTTTTTGTAGAAAACTTATTCCCATAGGATGCCACAAAATTTTAACTTGTTTGTATTTGTAGATTACGTAAAAACGTGAGAACTACGAGTGGTACCTGGGTATCCCAGCCATAAAAAACTAATTTATTAAAAAAATCATCTTTATGAAATTATATTTGAAAAAATTTGTCTAGAAAACTTAATGCCATACGATGCCACAAAAGTTTAACTCGTTTCTATTTGTAGATTATTTGAAAATGGCTTTTGAATACGCAAAAAGTACCCGGGTACTCATCTAAGCACAGGACGGTTAAGTTGAATAAATTTTATTCCTAACTTGTGGTTCTCTAACTGAGCTCAAATGTAAGACTCCATACTACAGTATTTTCACGAAAATAAAATAAAATATGTATAGTTTATATTTATATTCAACTCGATATCTAATGTAGGATATCAACTGGAGCAATGTGTTGGATATTAACTTGAGACCGGTACATTTCCCAAAATCTCTCAAACTTTGGATAATAATTTGATAATAATAATAACGTTGGAGATCAACTCGAGAACCGTAAATTTTACAAAATTTCGCAAAGGTTGGATAGTGATTGGAGAATGAAATTGGATATCAATTCGAGAACTATCTGTTTTAAGTTAATTATATAATAATATTTGATATAACGTCCGGAACTAAATATATATTTGGCTGGAGAAATATTTTTTCGATGCCTACGCCAAAGGCGGCCTTAAACTGTTACTGAAAAACTGCTCAGTAGTTTAAGTGGAGTTTAAATTTGACTAGAGTTTAAGCAAACTATGTTTAAGCTTAGCTGAACCAACTACTGAAAACCGGGCCTTAAAGTTGTGTAAACAACAGTTCTATGATTTAAAAAAATTCTATGATTTTGGCCATGATAAATCAAATAAGAGAGTCACAACAGTAGGAGCGATAATGATATCAAGAATTTTCATTTCTTTTTTTTTTCAATAGTGTTTTATAATTCAAAGTTTGTAACTTAAAGCAGTTAAAGGCGGCCACCGTGGTGTGATGGTAGCGTGCTCCGCCTACCACACCGTATGCCCTGGGTTCAAACCCCGGGCAAAGCAACATCAAAATTTTAGAAATAAGGTTTTTTAATTAGAAGAAAATTTTTCTAAGCGGGGTCGCCCCTCGGCAGTGTCTGGCAAGCGCTCCGGGTGTATTTCTGCTATGAAAAGCTCTCAGTGAAAACTGATCTGCCTTGCAGATGCCGCTCGGAGTCGGCATAAAACATGTAGGTCCCGTCCAGCCAATTTGTAGGGAAAATCAAGAGGAGCACGACGCAAATTGGAAGAGAAGCTCGGCCTTAGATCTCTTTGGAGGTTATCGCGCCTTACATTTATTTTTTTATAACTTAAAGCATTTTTCCACAACTTCAGTAATACCTAAGCCAATTCCTTCTTTTATTTGCAAATTCAAATGAAAATAGCAATCTATCATATAGCTCATTGCTATTAGCTTCGTTGGAAAATTAAAACAAACAAAGGTCGAAAAATTCGAATTCAATTTACATATTTCAATTGAGAAAAAGAAGAGAAGGGCAAAAGAATATTTTTACTACTATGAAAGTTAAACTGAAGCAAAATTAAGAAAAAAAATCGTTGGTAAACTTGTGTAAGAGTAACCAATTTTCTACCTATCAACGAAAGTTAGACACTGCAACAGCGGGAGGGTAATGAAGCGGCAGCAAAGTGCAATAATATAAAAGGGTTTTAAGCAAATATGCGCAAAGCACAAAACAACACCTAGTACATAGCATATTGTTAATAAAAAGCGGGTAAGCAACACATTCAAACAACAACAAAAAACACCAAGCAACTATGTAGTAAGAAAATAAAAATGCTAACGCATTGCAAATGAAGCAGAGGAGGCTGCACATATGCAAAATGCTTTCAAACACATTTCTATGGAGAAAGAATACAATAAAAGACTGGGTTTTTTGTAAAAATTGCACAAAAGACAAGCAATCGTGGCAAACAGGTGTTCTTGACATAGCAATTTTGGGTGAAAACACCGAAAATAACAATAAAGAAGTAATTGGTTGCTCGTGGCTGAGCTCTTTGCTTTCAATTTGATATATAAAAGTAGTCTTACTATATGAATGTAACTGTTTAAATACATATGGATACATTTTAATGTATTTGTGTGCTGCAGATGAATACTTTTACCTTACTTAAGTTATACCTGCTTTAATGGAAAATTTCATCAATCGTTCAGTTGCAATTATACGAATAATTTAAACAGATCAGCTATTCGAATGGTGAAGATCGATTATAACTCTAAAATCGAATAATCGTATTATTCGAATAATTTTAAGAGCTCTAACTTACTGCTTTCTTTATATTCAATGATAAGGTGCAACGCAGTCAAACTTATCTGGTGTAACGATAAGTGAATCATGTATAGCTAAAATTAGTGATTCCTCCAGAGACGAGAAGCGAGCGTGTACTTTTAGGTAGTGGATGAAGGGTTGATCGCCATGATAAAAAGCCCGAGGTAGAGATCCAAACTTCGATTATCTGGACATGCATTTGGAGAATACTTCGCTTAACGCATGGCGCCGGAAAGGATAACCATAACATTCTTCAAGTCAGCAAGTAGACGTAGTATATGCTATGACCAAAGTTCCAAGGACGAAAATAATAATGCGAGGAAGAAGGGTAGAAGGAGACCTTTAAACTAGCGCCGCTCAAGAGTATATTACAATCACTGTGACTAGATCAAAACATCGATCAACTACAAAAATCGCTATGTTCCGAAAACTTCAAAAACTGTCTACCGCTTTTATATGCGCCAAAGAAAATTTTATTTTTTATAAAGCCTTTTCTCAATAATTAGTAGAGGTATTATTAAATCGAGTAAATGCTTAGGTAGGTATTGAATTAGGAAGTTCGGAGGCATTCATGACTTTTGATTTTAAGATTTTTGACTTCGTTCAATATTGAGTGGTGCGCTCGAGAACTTCGTAGGGCTTAGGCAAACTATTCGGCGTTCTCCTTCATGTCGTATGGGTGCAGCGACAGAGATTCAGTGAAGCAAACAGTCAACCAGTTTTAGCTTGTACTTCAAGCTGTAAACATATCATGCACGAGTTTTATGGTAAAATATTCTCCATGTACACACATACTAGCTGTATTTTTTTACATCTATAGACGTTTACGCTTAAACTTTTTATGGACTCCTAAGCATCAAACTTTAAATACACCTCTGAAATTGCTGCGCATAAAATTAGTACTACTAAATTTCAATACGCATTATACTCAGATATAACTGAAATATGTGTCTATGTTTCACCTCTACACTAATTCTATGTATCACCCCATAAAATAGTGCGTGTCCACAATTCACCGCAACTGATTCAGCTACATATATGTTATACACTATGGCCATCAGTGTGTTGTATCCCCGCTTTTCGGTATACCCTGTGCTGTAGCTAGTTGTTTAACCACTGCCGCTAAATGGGTCTCCTAAGCATTATCTAGCGAGGATAAGCGTTTTTTTTACGCGCAAACGCAAACGTACACGCGTTAAAAAAAAAAAAAAAAAAACACGGCTACTACTACAAAAAGTTGCGTTTCGAAGCTCTGCTGGCGTTGTGCACCATTGATCTAGATCAGTCGTCACCAAAATTGAAACGTTAGCTGTGTTAGTACGACTACTGAAATCATCGTAGTGCTAGTGGTTTAGTTGTTGATAAAAAAGCATTGAGGCATGTCTGTTAGCACACAAAAAATAATTCGTAAATATGCCATACAAATACTACTTTATTGTTTGAGTCTAAGAAAAAATTTAAACAAAGCAAATTGTTAGCATTAAACCATGAAAACATTCTGCGCATGAGCGTTTGTTTGTAAAATATCTTTTCGGAAATGCGCAAATACACAATAGCCTTAGCCGATGTTGCTACTATGCTTGTTCAGCGACGACTAAACGAAAGAGAATAATCATTGTAAAGGTCTACAAGTAGGATATGTAGCAGCACGCAATACACAGCCACGCTCACCTGATAAAATGCTTGTTCTTGTTCGTTTTTTTGTGGATGATATTTGGCACTGTTGTACTTCTTAGATCCAAGAAAAGTGTAGTAGCTGCTAACGAAAACCACGTAAAATTTTTATCGTAAAATAACAAAGAAATGTCCTTATTTACTTTCAAATGAGCACCTAATTACATCTCTCTTTAAAATCCATATATTTTGGACAATTTTAATTAACAAATTGTGATACTTTATTACCGGGGACGATTGCTAAGCCACGACCAAAACCATCGGGGAGGTATTAATAGACGCGTTTTTGCCTCGCTTCCAATAATTCGAACGCCGTTTCGCCTTTGGACTATTGATAACAGAACAAAACGCGTCTTTTTATTTCTCTTTCCACCATTTTGGACGGTTTATTGCAGTCGACCTCGGTTTCAAACTTTTTTTCGCGGAGAATTTTTGAGCGGGTAAAAAACTTAGCACCCGTGTTTGTATTCTTAATACTGGAATAACTACGCGTCCTCAGATACCCCAATTCAAGAATTTTATAAAATTTTATGTAGGACCCATATAGGTGTACTACGTTTTCATACTAAATTTGTGCAAAAAAATTTACCATCACAGCAACCCATATCTGATATTCCGCTGCTTTTTTTGTTTCCCTGCGTCGCTTTCCACGACAGCAACCCCGGTAATTTTGAGTTCAGTGTCAAACGCATGTTCCACAATAATTTGACACTGGCCGAAGTGTCAACCGGCAGTGTGTTAGAAAGAGAAAGGAATTGTTTCCTTCTCATACATATCATCCTTGTAAACCTGTACTATGGAGAATAATAATCGGGCCTGTTCTGAATTCCGATTCTGATCAATTTTTTCGGAATCGAAACGGATTGGTGTTCTCAATTTCGATTCCAACCAAAAATTATCGGTTTGAAAAGTCCGGATGCAGTCCGGAGCAGTCGGAATGAAAATTAATTGACAGATTATACACAAATGTTGCGATATTTGTCTTTCAAATAATTTTTTTTTAATTCTTCGTTTTATTTGGAAGAGTTGTGTGTATTTTTTTGTTTAAATTTGAGTTAAATTGGCATAATAAATCTTTCTTTAAAAACTTCTATCAAGAAATCTATTAGGCAAACACATCGATGCTGATCGAAATGAAGTCGACCTGTTCTGAATTCCGATCCAGAGCATTTTTACGATTCGCACGCAAAATAGCACGTTTTCTTGCGTCTGCGCATTCCAACACCATATCTGCAGGCATTTTTTAATTAAAATAAAATTTTATGATACTTAAACCAAAACACATAAACAAAAACAGCTGATTAAACTGGTTGCCGAATCGGAATTAAACCGATTCGAAATCGACTTCTGTATTGTATCTTATTTTATATTATTGTATTGCTTTTACCGCTGATGATTGTTGCTTTGATTACATTCCGAAGAAGCATGACTGGTGAGTCAATTTTCTAAGTTGATATATACGCAGGCATTCCTTTTGGTTCTAAGGAGTATAGAAATTCATTTGGATAATTCATAATTTTATCTTCATCTCTAACTGTGTCGATCTATTTATATTTCGTCACTTCACCAGGAAATTGATTTCGAAAGCGATCATTGATTTTGTTAACATGATCATTTTTGGGAGCTAAGATAGTTCTTTCGCATAGCCAAAAAACAAAAACATTTGAATTTAAAATTCTTAATTCTGAAATATGAAAAACTTTCTTCTTGATCGAAGGAACCTCGAGCCAAAATTTGGTGATGATCGAAGTATAGCATACACGTTTTCATAGGGACACACACACAGAATTTGATTTTTATAGAAGATGTAGATAGACTGAAGCTAAACAATTTTTTTTAACAGCGGAATATTACTAAACGTCCAAAAGGCATAACAGCTAAACTCAACAATGCAATCAAACTTTAGGTGTTAAAATAACTTAAGTTTGTACGGAAGCCATAGTTTTTCCCCATTCCACATTTTACTGGAGGTTTTAGGACATAACGTCACATAGCTCCTTACCAATTTTAATTATCCTACCATTACGACATCCAGATATATGCAGTATAATATATTCCATTTGTAGGGGAGGTGCCACGCCCCTTTTTTCCAAATTCCATATTTTCTTGGTGGTGTTAAGGATTGGCCTCAAATAACTCCTTATTGAATTTCAATGATCTGGCAAGTATACCTTCAAATTTATGCAGTACCAAAGATTCCTTTTGAATGGAAGGTTCCACGCCCCCTTTTTCCCAATTCTGCCTTTTCTTGGTGGTGTTAGGGATTGACCTCATATAACTCCTTACTGAATTTCAATGTTCTGGAATGTATACCTTCAAAGTTATGCATTACTAAAGATTCCATTTTTATGAGAGGTGCCACGCCCCTTTCTCCAAATTCCGCATTTTCTTGGTGGTGTTAGGGATTGACCTCATATAACTCCTCATTGAATTTCAATGTTCTGTCATGTATACCTTCAAAGGTATGCAGTACCAAAAATTCCATTTGTGTGGGAGGTGCCATGCCCCTTTTTTATATCGAAATTATTTTGAGCCTAAAACCTTCCCGTTGATCGAAGGAACCCATAACCAAAGTTTGGTGATGATTGATGTGTGGGAAATACGTTTCCATAGCGAACACACACACACAGAATTTGATTTTTATATATATATGGCTAAACCGATTTGGGATTTCAAAATCAGCTAACCATCCTTCCTGTATCTTTACTAAAAATTTCATGGCAATCTGTCGAGCCGTTCTCGAGTTATGGAGTGACAATCAAAATGTACACTTTTTTTATATATATAGATATTGTGATTGTTGGAAAGAGGATGAATTGCTTAATTAATACGATCCTTTAAAACAATCAAAAATACCTTATGAAAATGGATAGAAGCAATTTAAAAATTACCTGTCAAATGGGACATTACAAATAAATTTCGCTAATTGTATAAACTGACGTCTCTTATTCTATCTATCCTCTCTGATTTCCCTAGCTGACCATCACTGTTCTAGATGGTCGATCGTGCTGTCTGCTCTCAACTCGCAAACTTTGCGTTGAACTTTTCATTTAAAAAATCAAGCTTGAAAGTCCTGATGTATCTTGAACTTTTTGCACCACCCTGTACTAACTATATTGCGTTGCACATTCGTACATTTTGGTTGCAACTTCTGCATCAGTAGTGATCGTGGAATTATAATTGGTGCGCTCATTCGTTTAGCTAAAAGCAATTTTTGTTGCTGTTCAATGTTGTGGTTTGCTGTGTTTTTGATATATGTACATACATTGATGTGAAGGTTAGGTTAGGTTAGGTTGGGTGGTAGTTTCCCTGATAGGGGAAGCTCATTTGGACAACATGACGGTCCGTTGTGATACCACATATAATAAACTAAACTAACGGTGACGTAGATATAACTACTTAGATAATCGTTGGGTAGCAACGATAAAGTTCCGAATGATCCTGATCTCAACCTTGGATAGCTTCTCGGGAGATCCAAGTGAGTCTCGACCGAAATACTTTCGCCTAGTTCTGCCAAAAGCTGGGCAATCAAGCATAAAGTGATTTGGTGATTCCACCTCATCATCCTCCATACAGCTGCAGCAGGATGGAGTTTCCAATATATTGAGACGTACCGCATGGATACCCATGGGAGAGTGCCCTGTCAAAACCCCAATGACCATTGATAGGTGAGCCTTAGTGAACCCAATTATTTCAGCAGACCTCCTGCCATCCACTTTCGGCCAGAAAGATCTTGCTACACTGCCAGACGTAGTGTCCGCCCAACGTTTGCTGAGCTGACTCGAGACCCAACTATGTAAGAACAATCCACAGGTGGCTAGCGGAATCCGGAAATCCCTACAGCCATCTTCATCCGGTTCAGTTGTACCGATGCGGGCTAAGAGATCCGCTTGACAGTTACCCGAAATACCACTATGGCCCGGACCCAGATAATCTTAATTGTAAAATAATTCGATGCAATCGCAAGTGAGGCCAGGTACTCCCAGACCACCCTCGATCGCACTGTAGTTGAGCTCAAGGCCTTTACAGCCGCTTGGCTATCAGAGTAGATGTTAAATTCCCTAACCGTAGTAGCGCTGGATAGCATTTCATCCACCGCATCCTTAATCGCAGCAACTTCGGCGTGGAATACACTGTAGTGATCAGCCAACTTAAACTTGCGGCTTACATTTAGCTCTTGACAAAAGACCCCCCCGCCAACCTTTCCGGCCAACTTCGACTCATCCGTGAACAAGTTAACCGGCCCCATGCCCCAGATATTTCCTCTTCCCCACTCCTCCCTCGGGGAAATGACTGGGGTGAAGGTTGCATAGGGAGCGGCTATCGGCATGCAATAGTCTGTCCTGTCCGGGATAAAGTCGAAACTAGTAAGAAGGCTAGACTGTCCGAAATCAGAAAG
The DNA here is from genome assembly GCF_040869045.1 of Eurosta solidaginis. Taxonomy (NCBI): domain Eukaryota; kingdom Metazoa; phylum Arthropoda; class Insecta; order Diptera; family Tephritidae; genus Eurosta; species Eurosta solidaginis. Next base: position 198,794,755 of record NC_090323.1, on the reverse strand, counting down.
CATATAACCCATATCACGAAGCCTGACCAACGAACGGGCCGCGGCTGCCTTTCCCGCAATATCTTTTGGATGTATATTCAGCATGACATTCAGTGCCAAGGTAGGTGTTGTTCTCAGAGCGCCACTGATACCAATAAGCGCCGTCCGTTGCACTGACACTAACCTTTTGGAGGTGCTCGCCGTGTCCAGTGCTCTCCACCAGACCAGCACCCCATAGAGCAGAATCGGTTTGACAACCATCTCATAAAGCCAGAGTACTACTCCTGGCGAGAGCCCCCATCTCTTTCCGATAGCCCTCCTGCAGCAGTACAAGGCAACCGCGGCCTTCCTGGCCCTTGGGCCTCCAGGACAGCTTCTTGTCCAGAACGATTCCCAAATACTTAACCCTGTCAGTAAGTACCAACGGTACCCCTCCAATCGAAAGAGTTCTGAAATCGGGTATCTTATATCTCCTTGTAAAAAAACCAATTCTGTTTTTCCCGGGTTGACCGCCAATCCACATGATTCAGCCCGCCTAGCCGCAGTATCCAGGTAGCCCTGCGGAACATCGCGCAGGGTGCTCAGAAATTTGCCTCTGACTAGGATAGCGAGGTCATCTGCATAGGCAACCACCCTACAACCATTGGTTTCCAGCTCCACAAGAAGCTCGTTGACTACCACAACTCAGAGCAGAGGAGATAGGACACCCCCCTGTGGCGTGCCCCTGTACACCTTCCTCCTAATTATGGCCCCTCCCCACTCCGCTGCGACAATTCTGCCGAATTGAAGTTTGCTTATAACTTCAACCAGAGCCGCTTCGACTTTTAAACCCACCAGAGCTCTTTCGATTACCCCCCGTAAGACATTGTTAAAAGCCCCCTCGATGTCTAGAAAGGCACCCAGAGCATACTCTTTATGTTCTAGGGACCTCTCTATTTGCTTTACAATCGAATGGAGAGCCGTTTCTGTCGATCTGCCCTTGCAGTACGCATGCTGTGAAGCCGACAGTAACCCCCCAGGTATCCTTTCCCATAGGTGCAGGTCAATCAGCCGCTCAAACGTCTTAAGAAGAAACGACGAGAGACTGATTGGCCTGAAATCCTTAGGTGATACATGAGAGCTCCTGCCGGCCTTCGGAATGAATTGATGTGAAACAAGTAAATAAATCAAATTTAATGTTGCAACAAAATCCGTTACTACTAAATTTTATGTATGAGATTTTTAGTACGTGTTTTAAAATTGTAGCTTTGAATAGAGGGAGATGTTTGTGGTTTGCACTGCATTGTTTGTTGTTTAGTGGGTTTAATTTAAAAAAAAAAAAAAAAAAAAAACAAACATACACGTATATTTTGGTTGAGCTATTAAAGAGCCTTTGGTTTGGTCAATTGCCGGTTGTTATTACTAAATTGAGTGTGAGCGTTTAGTTTTTGTTTGAATTCATATATTTACCACCGCTTATGGGCATCATAATTATAATTCTGTTTGTTGTTGTTTTTTCTTAAGCCAACATAAACACTATTTTTTGCTCATTATTAATAATTTACCATACCAGTGTATATTTTGGAGTGCCATTCTTTCAAAAACGAATATTTGTACATACACAATTTTAATAGTTGCACGACCGCTGAATTGCCAGCAGCAACAAGTGGCATGTTGCACGTCTCAAATGTGTATTTATTTAGTTGTTGTTACGGTTTTTGCAACCACATTATTCAATTTATTTATATAACTAGAAAAAAAAAAAAATACGTCTGGATGAAAAACAATTTGAACTGGTTTCAACAACGCTCCTCTATCACAGTTTTCTTTGCTTTGTTATTGTTTGTGAACAGCGTTGCCATATGAGAGCATTTAGTTTCAGAACTAATAAAATCTTTGATATAAAAATGAGTCGCTTAGGATACTTCCCTAACTAGCTCTTTAATTACAATTTATCATTTGATCATTTGGTATCAATAGAATAGTCGATCCATGTCAGCATATTTTTATTGCAAGACGTTCGACTGTCACAAATCTGGCTGTTTTCTCCCAGTTTTGTGTCTCTGCGTTTAAGGATCCGATATATGCGGATTTTACAAGCTTTTATTTACTTTCACTTGGCTGTTGTCTGTAATCAAATCTTGCATGTTAAATTTGATACACTTCTCGGTGTCCGATTGAGCTGAAATTTTGCACACATGGATAACTCCGATGACAATGCAATATTATTTTGCAAGAATTCCGTAAAACGAGTGTTATCGGTAAAGATTTGTGTTCACAAGGGAATAAAAGCCTAAGTCCTTTGTTTAGAGGGATGGTGAATAACCTACTGCGGCTCAAGAATGAAGTAACTTCGCTTTGTTTGTGTATACAATGAACGTAGAAGTTACAAACCAACATAAACACTATTTTTTGCTCATTATTAATAATTTACCATACCAGTGTATATTTTGGAGTGCCATTCTTTCAAAAACGAATATTTGTACATACACAATTTTAATAGTTGCACGACCGCTGAATTGCCAGCAGCAACAAGTGGCATGTTGCACGTCTCAAATGTGTATTTATTTAGTTGTTGTTACGGTTTTTGCAACCACATTATTCAATTTATTTATATAACTAGAAAAAAAAAAAAATACGTCTGGATGAAAAACAATTTGAACTGGTTTCAACAACGCTCCTCTATCACAGTTTTCTTTGCTTTGTTATTGTTTGTGAACAGCGTTGCCATATGAGAGCATTTAGTTTCAGAACTAATAAAATCTTTGATATAAAAATGAGTCGCTTAGGATACTTCCCTAACTAGCTCTTTAATTACAATTTATCATTTGATCATTTGGTATCAATAGAATAGTCGATCCATGTCAGCATATTTTTATTGCAAGACGTTCGACTGTCACAAATCTGGCTGTTTTCTCCCAGTTTTGTGTCTCTGCGTTTAAGGATCCGATATATGCGGATTTTACAAGCTTTTATTTACTTTCACTTGGCTGTTGTCTGTAATCAAATCTTGCATGTTAAATTTGATACACTTCTCGGTGTCCGATTGAGCTGAAATTTTGCACACATGGATAACTCCGATGACAATGCAATATTATTTTGCAAGAATTCCGTAAAACGAGTGTTATCGGTAAAGATTTGTGTTCACAAGGGAATAAAAGCCTAAGTCCTTTGTTTAGAGGGATGGTGAATAACCTACTGCGGCTCAAGAATGAAGTAACTTCGCTTTGTTTGTGTATACAATGAACGTAGAAGTTAGGCTGTGATCGCTCAATGTTGCATACTATTCTGCGCACTTGATTTTGTTTTACAGATTTAACACACTGAGCAAAGATCTGCAATGAGTAGTTGTAAACTGTCGCGTTCAGGCCTAATTCATAGGCAAAGTCACAATAAAATATGATCTGAAGTTAGTTAGCACTGTTTGACACAATTTTATAGTCACATTTTATTTCGATTATGAACATGCCCCAATATATTCGCATCATGATATAAAAAATTGTGTACTGATACTCAGTCAGGGTTATTTAAACGTAGCGATTCCTATCAGTAATTTGGTTGAGAGTCTTTTTCATCCTGACACCGTGTTAGCGTTGAACGCGAAAGATCTACTCCAAAAGCACAACTGCTGGCGAAGTTGATTAGTGATAACTTCTTGGAACGCACAGTTGCAACTTTACGACAAATTACTTACTTACTTACTTAATTGGTGCTTAACCGTCTAAACGGTTATGGCCGTCCAACAAGGCGCGCCAGCCGCTCCTTCGCTCCGCCAACCGGCGCCAATTGGTCACACCAAGGGAGCTTAAATCGTTTTCCACCAGGTCCTTCCAACGGAGTGGGGGCCGCCCTCTACCTCTTCTTCCATAGGCGGGTTCCGATAGAAACACTTTGTTGGCCGGAGCATCATCTTTCATTCGCATAACATGGCCTAGCCAGCGCCGTCGCTGCGTTTTAATTCGCTGGACTATGTTGATGTCTGCGTACAGCTTGTACAGCTCATCGTTAAATCTTCTTCGGAACTCGCCATCGCCAACGCGTAGAGGTCCATAAATCTTTCGAAGAACTTTTCTCTCGAACACTCCCAAAGCCGCTTCACCTGCTGTGTCATGGTCCATGCCTCTGCCCCATATAGCAGGACGGGTACGATAAGTGACTTGTAGAGTATGATTTTCGTTTCGCGTAGAGAGGACTTTACTTTTCAGTTGCCTACCTAGTCCAAAGTAGCATTTATTGGCAAGATTGATTTTTCGCTAGATTTCAGCGCTGATGTTGTTGCTAGTGTTGATGCTGGTTCCTAAATAAACGGAGTATTTTACTACTTCGAAATTATTGCTGCCAACAGTAGCGTGGTTGCCAAGGCGCATATGCGCTGACTCTTTGCTCGATAACAGCAGGTACTTAGTTTTGTCCTCATTCACCATCAAACCCATCTTTACCGCTTTTTTTCTAGTTTGGAGTAAGCTGAAATAACAGCGCGGGTGTTTAGGCCGATGATATCAATGTCATCAGCATATGCCAGTAATTGCACGCCTTTATAGTATATTGTTCCAGTGAGGTTAAGTTCTGCAGCTAGTATTATTTTCCCCAGCATCAAATTAAAGAAATCGCACGATAGGGGGTCACCCTGTCTGAAACCTAGTTTCGAACGGCTCGGAGAGGTCCTTCCCAATTCTGACTGAGCTGATCGTGTTGCTCAACTTCACACAATTATTAAATCTTAAAATTTATATCACAGTCCTAATCGTTCTAAAAAAAACGTGTTAAATTTTGATGGTATAATTAAGAACATTTAGGGCCTCCTTTTCTTGCTATCACAATGTAGCACGCTTTCATTAGATCAATTAGAACTGTGACATAAACTGTAAGATTTAATAATTTAGGTGTAAAATTTTAATGTTCAAAATATATAATTATGTACTATATGGAATTTTTTTGTCGCAGGTGAAGAAACCTAATTATCGTTAAAGGTTGCAATGAACTTATAAAGTGTTATATTTCTTTACAGTCAATTTATTTTTTACTTTTTAATTAATTTTATTAACCAATAATAAAAGCTCATTTTTAAAAAAGTTTTTTTTCTTTAATTTTATTTCTAAGGCTTTTGACACAGTTTCGCAAAAATTACTTCAGTGGAAATTTGAAAATTTGTTCTATTGGAATAGAATCTGTTTTGTTGAAATCGAGAAAACTAAGTCTTATGAATTTTCAGCAACCTCGCGTGTACCGCAAAATAGCATTAATGGTCCTATTTTTTTCTTACTATTTATTAATAATGTTGGCTCATGTATAAACAATTCGAATTATTTTCTTTATGCTGACGATTTAAAACTCTATCGGAGGATCTCCTGTACTTCTGATGCATTGCGTCTGCAAGAAGATTTGAATGCTATTAATAATTGAACCTTTCAAAATAATCTGCGACTTAATCTTATATATTATTTCTAACTGCTGTTTCTATGTGCAAGCCCCCTTTTCGCTCTAATTTGGAATCCAAATCTATAAATAAAGTTTTGGTTGTAAAGATGGAGATTCGTGTTATTAGCTACCTTGGGGCATTATTGGTCGTAGTGCTTTTGTTTAGCTATATTTTATTAAAATAAATTGTGAAAAATAAACGAGGAAATCTATTTGTACTACGGCACTATTGTGAATATTTAATTAAAACTAACACTGCATTACCGGCAGTTTTTAACATTCGCCAGATGGCAGCGCAAGCACATTGAAGTTTTTATTGATAGATGATTCATAGAACAGCTGATTTCTGTTGATATTTGATATGAGACTTTTGTATTTCGTTGCGCAAGATGCGCACGGTTCCGGCTAGTATTAATAAATGCTGTTACATAACGTATACTAAGTCTATGAATTTGGTTTTTTTTTAGCGTACTCTATTTCTCTTGCGTCAAATAATGAGTTTCGATATATTGCCGTAATTTTTGACTGATCTTTTACTTTTGATAATCATGTGAACTTTCTGATACCAAAGACTTATACCAACTTAGCTTTCTTGCGACGATATGCTAAGGATGTCAAGGTCCCATATACCAGGAAAATATTATACAATGCCTTAATGCGTTCTAAGCTAGTGTATGCTTCAGTTATCTTTAATCCGATATACCCTTCACACTCTTTAAGAATTGAAAGAATTCAGCGCAAGTTATCAATGTCTTGCCACTTGAAGTTAGACGTTTTGTTCAAAACGTAGTGTTTATTTTTGACATAATATCCGGTGCCATTGACTGCTCAGAACTACTTGGGCATTTGATTTTCAATGCCACTACCAGAACTCGCCGCTTTCACAGTAAATTCCGCGTTGAATTGCTGCGTTCGAATTAGTTTAGTTTCACACCTCTCCTAAGAGGTCTTCTAGAATTTAATCGCCTATCCAGAAGCCGTGACCTGGACTTTGCCATGCCAAGTTCTTGGTTTAAGGCACGTATTGTGTCTTATTACTTATCTCAGTAAATTGTTAAACTAGTACAAAGTTAACTTGTAATCTAGTGAGTAAGGTTGTTACCATTTGACTTAATAAAGATATATATGAAATATTTGAGAAAGCTTTCTTTCCGGGACCTGAACAAAACACCTCCTTATTCCAAAAAATCTTACTTATGGTGAGATTCGTTTGATATTCGGTACATGGGTACCTCTTTGCCAAAGATAATATTTGAGAAATATGTTTGTTTCGGGAAGTGGAACAGGGGTCTATCTATATCTATACCTATTATGAAATTTCCTATGTCTCACAACCCTCCCACATATTTATCTTGACTGGTGAACTGATAGAAGTGTTAATCTAGCATATTCTTCTATCATTCCAATCGTATACCGTAACTCATGTTGTTTTTTTAGAAAACTAACCTTAAATACTCAATTATAAATCTGCTTGATCAAAGTAAAATTTACAGGCCCCACGTTGGGCGCTATATTTACATAGTATGAAAACTTGTTAAATATTAAAAGTTAGACGCTTCTTAGCTTTTTCGACTTCACCTCTAACAAAAACGCCGGCTGATAATCTCAAACTTCTTATACCCTATATGGGAGGACTTCGATGGGGACCTCTTTTTTAACGAATACATCCAAGCTGTATTTGACAGTTAGTTTCAAACCTCGTATATTCTCTAGGGAGCACTATAATGAGGACCTAATTGTTAACGAATGCATTCAAGCTGGATGGAAAGGAAGCAATGGGAATGTGTTGCAAGGAACTCAGGGTCAACCATAAATTTCGAAGGTTGCCGCCATCAAGGATGCGTTGGATGGGATATTATTTATTGTGTTATTGTTTTAGGAGATTTAACATATTTGAGGACAGTTAGTCGCTTATCAAAGCGCTGGGCCGAAAACTGTTCAAATTAGTTTGAGCGGTTAGTGTCCGAAATCGTTCACGATCGCAGCGAAATACCTTTCGATAAAAATTGTCTTGCATCAAGGCATGGCGATATTCCTGGCGACATTTCTGAAAACTATTATGCAGATATTTTAAAACGTGGTGAAACTTGTGAGCTGGAAGTAAATGACAATGAGGAGATTCCAACTGGACACTTTTGGTCTACTAATGGGAAGGTTGGTCTCGGATCAGCCAAACAGCGTTGTGCTGACAACACTTTTTTCGAATGTCATCTTCCTGCTGTGCGGTTATTTATGCCAAGATCTCAGCGGAGCTGCAAGAGCTCACTAAAGTCATATCTCAGTGGTAATTTAAGTATTGGGTGGCCTCTGTTTGATGGAAATCCATGCAGCTCTATACTCCGGACAACCACAGATGTATTACTAGCATAGAATGTAGAGTTATTTAGTCATTTCACGATTAACTATACTGTTCTCATAAATACACGACGTAAAGGGCACAATATGTATATGAATCAGCGCAGGAAATATCATGGAACGATAATTGTGTATCCGCCTTTACATCGCTGTACACATTCAGATTAGATTCTTAGATCTTTATCAAAGGGTCGAGATTTTTGTGGAGATTTTTTTGCCGGGACTATGTATTGTCGGGATTTGGTTTTGTATGAATTATGAATGCTCAAGATTTTGACGTGTCTGAATTTGGTCATAACTGGATTACAAGTTGCGGGCTTCTGTATTTCGGGATTGCGTAGGTTGGAACTGTGTTATACACTTCGTTAGGAGATCATTACATGAGCTTTTGTTAAGAAACCTATAAGCAAAGATTGGGTTGTTTTAGATTTTCAAACTACTTCCCCTGGCAACACTGCTTTGCCTAAGGTATGCATGCACTGTTTTTGTTATTGTTGCATGGGTGATACAGCCCAAGTGAAAGGAAAAGTGCTCCATAACTTGTTTACTTTAATTTCTTTAGTGTCACTTTATACGAGTATGCCATATTACTTATTACCCATATGCGCATGTGTCGCTTAGACGTCTGGTCTGCTTGTTTTTATTGCTGGTATTGGCTCACCTGTCTTTAACACAGTTCGTGCCCCCTTTCACAGCTGGTCACATACCAAACTAGATAGTCGTTTGTCCAATATTGCACTGATCGAAATAGTTGCGCGCGTGTGCGTGTGTGCGATACAACCAAACTGGGTTAATGACACCGGCTGGCGAATGGCGAAAATTGAAAATTGAAAATTCGTTTGCTGTAACAATTGCATTGCTGATTGCTTGTATAGAAAGTGAAATTTGTTTATACAAAAAGTAAAGAAAACAAGTAAGGAAGTCTAAGTTCGGGTGAAACCGAACATAACATACCCAGCTGTACACTTGAAATGCTGTTGCTGTTTGTTTTGTGTGCTTAATAGTGTTACAAGGCCGCGCAATAATACATATACATATGGTTCTATTCTGAGCTAATTTTCGTTTAAAAGAAGCAAACAGGATAAAGAGGCTAACACCAATGCGTCGATGAATGCGATGTGGTCGACTCCATTCTCTCAACAAGTCAAGTGCCGTTGGCATTGATGTTGTTCATCCTAAGCTCGTAAAATGTATCCTGCCAAAAATTCTTTCATATATCGTTTACGCTTTCAACTCCATTTTAACTATATCGGTTTATCCTATATGCTGGAAAAAAGCTAAAATTATTCCTGTTCAGAAACCAAATGGTGGCTTTCGACCTATTGCTATTCTGCCTTTTCTTTCTTAGGTTCTCGAACGCGTGATGCATCACATATCTTTAATAAGCCCGCATCAGTCGGGATTTAGAACAAGCAGGAGCTGTATCACAGCGCTATTAAGCGTTTCAGATGATATTGAAAGAAATATGGATAAGGACCATGTAACGCTCCTTACTCTCTTGCACCACTCCAAGGCATTTGACTTAGTTGACCATGCTTTATTATGCTTAAAACTTAAAACGCTTTTCAACTTCTCAGCACCAGCCTTGTACATATATTCTTGAGAGATATCAAGCAGTAAGCATCGGTAGCAATGTCAAACTTTCTAAGTGTAGCCAAAGGAGTCCCCCAAAGATCTACACATGGACCCTTATTATTCGTTCTATATATAAATGACCTGCCTGAAATTCTTAAGTATAGTAAAGTGCACGTTTATGCAAATGACGTCCAAGTATTTTTAGGTGGGCCCTCAGCCTCCATTAATAACTGCGTACGGAATTTAAATTTCGATCTATGTCTCATAAATAAATGGGATAGTGATAACGGGCTAATCTTAAACCCAAGTAAGGCTCAATGCATTGCTTTTCATAAAAAAAACATTAACATAGATCAGTGTCCCAAAATAGCACTGAACAATGCTCCGATAAAATCTTGGTGTCATTTTTAACAGAACAGTAACTTGGAATTATCATATCTTTTCTACAATAGGCAAAGTATATGGCATATTACGAACACTATGAACCACACAACACTTCATACCAGTTAAAATTAGATTGCTTTTGGCAAAGTCTTACTTGTTACCATCATTGCTGTATGGCTGCGAAGTTTATGCCTATATATTTATGGTATACGTCCTTATGAACATATTTCCGAATATGCTCATAAGATATACAATATAACATTCGACAAACTGCTTAAATTTAGATGCATCTCACTCCCTCATAGAATAGTGTTGTTTATCGGGCCCGCCTATCTATACGAAAGACTTCAGTTTGCACGGTCCGTGCGATCAGCTCAACTACTGCATACAAAATATGGCTCACGAATTTCTGAGCGTCATTTTTTTGTTATAACAGTACGTCTCTGGAATGTTTTGCCTTTGGAGATTAGAAGCATTTCTAACATAATACACTTCAAAAGGAAACTATTGAGTTATCGTGCTTAACATGTTGAAATAATTTCGAAAATCCTTCACTCTTTTTTCTTTTCTCTTCACCTTTCAAATCTTATACCTTTCTCCCTACAAGCTTTACATAACCTCATTTAATATTATGTTACTTTCACACTAGACACTGTAAATAAAACGTATAGTTGTTGTGTTTGGAATTTATAAATAAATAAATATAAATATAAATATGAGGATTTCCCTACTGTTTATTTTAAAATAATGATATAACAGAACAATAAACATAAACACACAAGTGCCATTGTACTAATAAGCATTATTACAAACAAAAGGGCAGGATTAATGAAATTTTCAAACTTTTACTAGAGATAGCTTATTACCTGCATCTACGCACTTTTAAAAAATTGTTTATGGGCGATGCCACGCCCATTTTAAAAATTTCAACATTCTAGGTGTATTATTTACTAAATAATTAGGGTTTTGTGTTTTGCAAAATATTATATATATAAAAAGTGGGCGTGTTATCATCAGTTTTCGCTCATTTTCAATACCAATATATTCTGGGTCCAGATAAGCTCGTGTGCCAAATTTGGTGAAGATATCTCAACATTTACTTAAGTTATCGTGTTAACGGACATGCAGATGGACAGACGGACGGACATGGCTCAATCAAATTGTTTTTCTATACTGATGATTTTAATATATGGAAGTCTATATCTATCTCGAATCCTTCACTGAAAGAAAAAAAAAGGTAAAATCAACCGAAATACGGGTCAATTCAACCGAAGTTTCCGTCAATTTTTATCCATCGCAACAAGATGTTGAATCAACTGCGCACAAATCGTTGATTCGTAATTGACCGTTTTAGTAGTCAAATAAAAAAAAAAGTTGTTGCGACAGCTTTGTACGAAAGTACCTATGTTGCGGCATTTTCAGGGCACATGAGTTTTCACTGAGATCTTTTCATGGCAAAAATACACTCGGAGTGCTTGCCGAAAAGTGCCGAGGGGCAACCCCGCTACCATCACACCACGGCGGCCGCCATATACATACGTAAATATGTGCACACATATAGTAACCAGCATACATAAGTACAAAGTAGAGAGCGCTGTGAGCGTAAAATTCTCTTTGAAATTTGCTCATGTATTGACTGTTGGTCGCTGTTGAAATGACCACTGAGATCAGTTGTGTTAACAAAAAAATCAGTTAGATTGATTAGGAATCTGTCAATTTTACAGAATGTTGTTAACTTAAGAGCGACAATTTCTCTTCTGTTGAAATGACTAAACTAATTTGTTCGCTTGACAAAGAACTCGGTCGAATTAACCATAATTCGATCAATTTCACCGAATCTCCGTTAAGTGAAGAACAACAGAACCAATTTGTTGATTACACCAGCACCATTTCTTTCAGTGTTTATACCGGTACATCCGCACGTTATCCAATCAAAGTTATAATGCCCTGTATGCAAGTACATCTGGGTATAAAAATTGCTCTAAAATGAGTATATTAACTATTTTATTAATGGATAGGTTATGCATTAATGTTATTGAAAAGAAATGTAAAATAAACTAAAAAGTCCTACATATGCAAAATATGTTTAAACATACAAAAAGCGATCTGTCGACTTTTGACGTTTGACGCCGTTCCTTTTTTAGACTCAGACTAAAAGTTATGGTTGTAAGCATGTTTCCAAATGCAAAAGAGAAAGCTAACACCCTTCAATATTTGCTAGTTATAAAAATTTGCGACGCAGAAAAACAGTAAAAATTTACAGTGTTATAAAAGAAGCGAAACTGAAACTATGCAAACCAATCTCAAAAACTTGTTCGAAAAAATTCGAAACCATTAAGAAAATTTCGAACGTATTTAGGGTTGTCTGAATTTGTTTGAGTATAAAGTTAGCTAGATAGTGTAAGATATGGCGAAATGTGAAAAACTTTTAAGTGGAATTAAATCTGAAACACTTTTGTGTAAAAAAAATTGTCAAAAAGCAATACGCATTTTCAGACATTTATAACTTTAACTTTGTTATAATTATTGCGTCTTCGCTCCTAATCTCCAGAGTTTCCTTCAACATCGCAACTCCAATTAATATTTTCGAAAGTTTTGCAAAATTTTCTCGAATATTCGAAAATTAGCTTATAGCCTTGAAGTATCCCTTGAAAATATTTTTTAAAGAAATTTATCTCGGTTTTGCTGGCTTGCTTACAACTCTATTTTATATCAAATAATACAAAAAAAAAAAAAAATAAATGTTATCTATACGCATCGGTCGGTACCCTTCTTTTTTCAGCTGGTATGGATCTTGCGTGTAGTTGGTTAAGTTTTAAAAGTAAAACGTGCTTATTATAAATATTTTTTGCTTAAACCACGCCAGAATGCATGTAATTTGGAACACAGATAGTCAATAGTCGACGGCCTATATATTTTTTAACAAAGGGTGGTGGGGTCGCTACACCCTCTGGGAACAGTAATTTTTGTATCTTTCATAATTTTTTAATTATTTTTATTCGTGAAGCTGTATAAAATGTGTTGACCATCTGTTCTATGAAGTTTCTAGCGCACATAAATCGAGGTCTAACCATTTGGGAAGTGCCATTACCCTATTTTGGAACTACCTCATGAATATTTCGTTTTCGTAATTATCGCCTCCTTCCTTTGGGAACAGTTTTTAAAAAGTTATTCGACTTAGACCATCAATCTGTGGTATATCGGTCTTAAATCGGTTTTTTATCGAAAATGTTTTGATTTATTACTGAAAAGTCATCGACTATTTATCGGAAATCTAACAATACTTTATCAGAAATTTATCGACTAGTAATAGGAAAGTTGTCAGCTTGTTAAAGGCGAGTTATCGATTTTTTATCGAAAAGTAATCAATTAATTACCGATAAGTTATTGATTTGTTTGCCTAATAGTTATCGATTTGTGATCGAAAAGTCATCGACTTGTTATCGCCAGTCGTTGAATCGTTAACGCGAAGATTTAATATACAAGTGAATTACACTGTATCACGTATCACGTGCATGGCGTGTTCTGGGCTTGATCACAGCATTCGCCAACCATGTCCCTTTTACAAATCTTTTGTGGCATATTGCTGTTCACGCCCAAAGCGTTGCGTAGTCTACGTCTTAGCGTTCCCCACTACCTTCTGGCAGCTCCGCTGCTTATCGTGCCTTACGGCACCTGCCGCTCACATGGCCGCTACAACCCAAAACTACAATCTCTGTACCATGCAAGCAATTAGCAATGCCAAGTATCAGCCTCTGAACCCGTCTTCTCCATCTCTCCGGCGCAAGCCCACGTGTAGGTCAGGGAAACAGAGTCTTAGTCCCTATCACCCTGCGCACCGTTTTCCAGTACAGAATCTTTTATTCTTGCGACATCTGACAAATGCAGTTCCTGACTCGCTGAGTTGTGCCAAGGAATTCTAATATGCTCATAAAATCTCAATAAATCCATAAAGCAAATATTGCTCTATGTTAGACATAATTCTGTTCAAGTTACGGCCCTTTTTTTAATGGTCTTACAATTTTGAATTTTGTCTTCCACAAAATCTTAAATTTTAATAATTAGCAATTGCTGTAAATGAAATGATTCCAAAGTACAATATTAATATTAAATATTTGCATAAACTCAACTGTGGATTGCTCAATTCGCCAAACCAAACTTTGACGTGCTATGTTTAAATTTGTGTTTGTAAAATTCTTTGGCACAGTTGTTAATTGCAGTTGTTAATTTGAATTAAAAGCAATTTGTCTGAGGAATTCAAATTTGTGTGCGATTAAACCATATTTCCCCAAAGTGAAAGCGCGAATGGGTGGATGCAGATGGATAAAGTGAATTGTTGGCGACATGACAGTCACACCAGTTTAAGCAAAGTTTAAGATTACAACAAAAGAAAAAAGTATAAGAATAAAAGCAAACAGCTAAGCCGTTAAAATAGAATTCCCTAGCAATAGATAGAGCAATCGCCAAAGTACGACGACGAACTCGTACAGCAAACTTAATTAAGCAAAAGTGCTACAAATAGAAATAGTTGTTATATGTAGTTGTAGTAATTGTAGTTACAGTAATAGTTGTAATGCTATAAAACATGCTGTGCAGCCAAGTAGAAAAGTACTAAATGCAGAAAATACATCAACGCTAAAAGTTTTTCCTCTTGAACTTCCTTGGCGTTGGGTTTTTTTCATATACATTTTTTTGTTTCCAAGTGTCTGCTGCGATTTGTTAAGATTCAACGGAATGCTGTAATAATGCAATGCTGTAAATCTGATGAGAATTCTTTCTGTTTTTTTTTTTTTTGATTTTACAGCAATAGTTTGTATTCTCGTAGCTGAATTGACGGTGAATATGCGTAACATTTAAGTGCGCTGAGTTAATGCAAAAGTAGTCACTAAAACATTTTACCTTTAAAATGTTATAAATATGAGTAGAACAGTGGCGGCTACTATAATAGAACTGCAGCATCAAAATGGAAAAATGTAGTCCAGTGACTCGTTACGCCAAACGACCTACTAAACAAATGCTGTCTTAGGTTTCTTTAATCTTCATACACAGCTTCGGATGAGATAAAAGGCTAAACTTTTACTGTACTAGGAGGGAGCTAGGCAAAACTTTATTGTGCATTAGGTTTTACTTCTTTATTTCAAAATATTTGTGAGGCGTTTTTATTACATGTGTATACATCTACATTTGCGGCAAAATAAAACGCTTATCATCAAATAAATAAAGTTTAGGAGACCCATCTAGCTGCAATTATTGAAGTGGTTATATAACTCGCTACAAAACGGGTTGTACTTAAAAGCGGATACATGCACCTCTGCTGGTCATGGTATATAACCTGAATCACTGTCATGGTATATACCCTATAGCTGAATCAATTGCGATGAGTAGTGGATACAAACCCAATTCGGTCTTGGAAGTGAAGAAAAGTGTAGAGATAAAATGGAGATAAACATTCCAGTTGTATAATGCATATTGAAATTTAGCAGTACTAATTTTCTCTGCTTTAATTTCATAAGTGTAGATAAAATTATGCACTTAAAAGTCCATACAAAATTTAAGTGTATATGTATATACATGTAAAAAACAATGCGAGTTGATTTTTATCACCTTTACCATGTTACTGAACTTTTATCGACAAGTTGTAGATCTGCTATAGATAGGCTGTCGGTTTATTATCGAAAAGTTATCGAACAGTTATAAAATGCTATCGGAAAGTTATAAATATTTTACCAAAAAGATATCGATTTGTTATCGAAAAACTGTCCGCTTGTTGTTGGACTACTATCAATTTGTTACCGTCGTGTTACTGATTTTCAATCGATAAGTTAGGGATTTGATATGGAAATGTTATCGATTTACTATAAAAAAATATGGGTTTGCTATGAAATAGTTATAGAATTATCATCACAAATTTATCGATTTGCTATCGAAAATCTATCCTTTTGTTATAAGCTATACATTTGTTATCGGAGTGCTACCAATTTGTTCTCGATTGTCATCGAAGACTTTTTCGGCTTGTTCTGAAATCTGAGTTTACTTGATTACGGTAAAGTTGCAAAGCTAGCTCTAGTTATTTTAAAAACATCAGTTTTCTAGATGCACACCTGTTCACGAGTACATGGTGCTCACACCTTTTTTCTCGAAAGTTCCGAAGTGGAGTTTACACCTGCCCTCCTAATTACTTAGTTAGTCGAGACTGAATAGTGCAAATCATTTCCAAAATTGTTGCATAACACGTTTATCGAAATTTGTATTACAAAAAAAAAAATATTCCTACAAAATTGAAAAGAAACATTTTTATTTGTTTTCTGAAAAATGATAAGTGTTAATACCGGAGTTCAAAGGTCTTTTTTATTAAAAAAATATGCAAGAATTCTAGGTTCGAATTCGAGCTCAAGGACAGAATAATAATGTGTTAAAAAATAATTTTTCAATTGTGAAAAAAAAAAAAAACAATAATTGTTATAAAAAATAAAAAAAAAACAATAATTGTTATAAAAATAAAAAAAATAAAAAATTGTTATAGAAAAAAAAAAAAATAAAAACAATAATTTTCTTAAAAATTATTGTTCTGGCCTTGAGTTCGAATTCGAAAGTGGAATCCTTTATCGGCCGGCCGATAAAACAAGAACAAAAATCTAGTAAATTTTCGGGACTATTCCCGAAACTATTATGGAACCTCTTCGGGATCAGTGCAAAACACCATTTCTATATTCTCCCAGGAACACTTACGAATAATTTTCGAGACTATTTTGTTATCATAATATTTGAGAACTAATGAGCTTGACACCGTTAAATAATATTTGTTTTTCAATTAATATTTATATTTATTTGGGAACACTGAAGAGAAGGAAACATTTACATGCAATTTCGTAATTTTTTTTTTTTTCAAAGGTTTCACCGAGATTCGAACTACCACTAGCTCCCATCTTATCACATATGGATAATTGTGGGACCATTTCGGAACCAATTCATATTTATTTTCAAACTACTTCGAAATCATATCGGAGCTATTTTGAAATAATTCCGTCATTATTCTTGATAGTTATAAGATAGTTTCGCGTTTATTTCAGGATGCTCTCTAGAATAAATCAAGGCCATTTCGGCACTCTTCGGATACTATTTTCGGCATCATTTTTGGCCTGTTTCAACACCATTTTAGAATAACATTTTTATTGCTATATCCTCATTTCGTTGTTGGTCCCAAAATAAGTCCTAAGTAACCTTAAAACAGTACCGAAGAAGTTTGAAGCTATCTCAGAATTAACGCTTAAATGAGGCGAAGATATTCTCGAAGTAGTTTCGAAATTATATTACAAACAATGCAGAACATAAAGGAAATAGTCTTAGCATATTCCCTGAATAATTATGAAATAGGCGCGAAGAGATAGCAAACTGGTGCCTGAAATTGCCAATGGTTTCAAAACTACAATATCTGAAAACAGATAATAAAAGCTAACGCCTGCACCCTCCTCTTCCGTAATTGCTAGCACCTCGACTTTCATAGATCATACACTATTAGCAATAAACTGTCTCCGGGGGGGTTGGGATTCCCACAGGCTATTGACTATCGGTGTGCCGCATTTCATACAAAAGCCGTTTATCCATTCTGGCGTGAATTAGTCCTAAATCCGCTTCTTCTTGGTTTCCTATCAGCCTGCATTGACGGGTTGCAGATGTGTCATCGATTTTAAATTGAAGTTTTATCGGTATCTGGTTTTTTTTACTGAAACGCTGAATTGTCGATTAAAAATCGATTACAAGCTGTTAAAAAACTGACCACACTCCGCTTTAAAATCGATAAGTTTGCGATAACAAATCAAAAACTTTTTCTTAATAAATTGATTGATTTTCAATAACGCTCTCCGATAACAAATTGATAAATTTTTGACAACATATCGATAATTTACCGATTCATAGTTGATATCTTTTTGGTAATAAATAAAAATCGATACCTTTTTGAGAACGAATTGGCAACTTTTGATAAAAAATTAATAACTTTTTTAGAAAATAGCCGATAATATTATAACTCTCCGGTAACAAGTCGATAATTTTTTTCTTCTAGAGAAATAATTCTAATGAGTGCCGCGAAAAACGTGGTAAACGTATCATATTCATCCATTATTATGATCTTTATCAATGTAGTTTTTATTTTAGAAGAGATATATCGATAAATATTTTTAATAAACGACATATTTTTGAACACTTTGGGAACTTCTTCAGGAAAATGTTAAAAAGTCTTATCATATTTCTTTATACGCGTTGTTAAATATGTTTTTTCCTTCCTGAAATTTTGTAATTTAGGCGGTAACAACGTGTTTCGCATCATTCATTCAATTTTGCCGTAGAAGTTAGTAAGTACCAAAACTTAAACCTGCTGTGAAATAATTAATCGTGAAAGCGATATATATTATTATACATTTCGTTTAGTAGTCACTGAACAAGCAGAGCATTTCAAGAAAACATGTGTCGTAAACAAAAGCTCATGCGCAGAATGTTTTAATTGTATAATGTTGGCAATATATTTTGTTTTAATTCTTTGTTGGACTTAAGCAAATAGGAAATATTCTTTAATAGAATATTTACGAGTTATTCTTGGAGTGTTAACAAACAAGCGTGCATGCGTATTACTTCGTTGCTCGTTAATCAACGACTAAACGATGATTTTAATCTTACCAACACAGCCACAGTTTCAACTAACTGGCATCACTTACTGGATGAAAATTAATCGATATCGCGTCATCGATTTTTCGATAGGATTTGGGCTCAGGGAAAAAGGTTCACTATGCATACCCAAAAAAAATAATTTTTGCCCCTACGAAATTTCATTTTTTTGACTTTTTTCGACTTTGATTTTTAATGTTTTTTTCATGACCTACTAAAAAAATTTTCATCTCTGTACCCTGTCCGACTCAAAAATGTCCGCTAAAAACGTTGTCGACAACAGTTTTTTGAAAAAAAAAAAAAAATATTTTTACAATCAAATGAAAATTTTTTTAAGTAGGTCATGAAAAAAACATTAAAAATCAAAGTCGAAAAAAAGTCAAAAAAATGAAATTTCGCAGGCTCGAAAATTATTTTTTTGTGTATGCGTAGTGGAACTTTTTTTTCTGAGCCCAAATCCAATCGAAAAGTCGATGGCGCAATATCGGTTAATAAATCGACCCAGTCTAATACATATACTGCAGCTTGATAGGCAAACTTTGGAGGCAACACGAGGAAAGCAACTGTTGAATTTATGTATATGTACTTACGTATGCAAAAGATTAGTCAAAGGACTTTTTAGCAATGACAAATGCTAAATGAAACGCTTGACAATTACCTGCAAGTAAAAGAAAAAGAAGAAGAACAATGAAAAATTAATAAAAATTTATGATGAGCATGATGCTTAAGCTTAAGTTTGAAAATTTTCGCTTAAATACAAAAAAAAAAAAAAAAACAGAATCTTTCATTCAAGAAATGAAAAGAATGTGACACTTAGTTACATACACAAACATACGCCTATATACACACACATAGATACATTGCTTTTCATATGTTTTTACGCATTCATCCATGTAACGAGGCATAAACGATTTTAATTTGAAGGTACTCATACTCATTTTATACATGCAAAAGCATCGTTAAGTCAAAGGATGTTGCAGTATAAAAGATACATAATTACATGGCTAATGTCACAGGTTAAATATGATGAAGGATTCATAAATTCCTGCTGTTGCCACATGCAACTGCAACATTGATGTTAGAACTTTGAACTGTATACAAAGTCTGTACACTTGCATGCATGTGTAAAATGAAACTTGTAAAAAAAGTTTGCATAAAACTGCTGGGAAGTTTAAAGGCTGGTTTTCATAGAACTTTACTACATTTAATATGCTCCGAAACTAGCACCTTAAAGTACTAGCCCGACACAATTAAAAATGGATTGATATTACTACAATGAAGCTTTTGGAACAAACTAGAGCCATTGTTGTTGTCGCAGCGATAAAGGCATTTCCCGAAGGTTGTGTGGAGTGTTATCGATGTTGATAGTCCTTCACCGGATATATATCTGGTACGTTCCGGAAGGGTTTAAAGAAAAAGCAATTCTTCATATATGGTGCAGTTGTCGGAGATGGTAGGAATTGAGGGTAGAAATTGTACTAAGTACTATAGTAAAAAGTTTTGTACATTTTTCGAAAAATTTAGTGATCTGTTACTGCGTATATTTTTATTAACTTCACATGAACTTAACTCCAAATTTTGACAATTCTTTGTGGGGCTCCTGAAACAAGGTCTTGCACTCGTCATTCTATAGTTAAACATTATATTTTTGATAAAAACCGATGGCCCACAAGATAAATAAAATAATAAAAAAATTTTTTATAAAAATAATACCAAAAGCTAGAAAATAATTAGGTAGGTCTTAGGTACCAGCCATGATATTCCTCATAAGGCGTTGATCCGACAATTAAATAAAAGCATTGGACGCGTCAAATTTCTATTGATAGTCATATATAATACCAACTGAACCTTAATCAGGTTATGCTACGCCTCACATTTTTACGTCAAACCGATAACCCATCGTCAATGATTTGTCGGGAGTAAGCCGATAACTCGTCGATAACACGCCATCCCGTTTCATTTTTGTTTTGTTATCCTTCGTTTCCTCTTCCCTCATTGTATCTTCCATTGGCCTTAAAAAGCGAAAGCTCAATATCGATAACATGCCGTTTACAAACTGGAAACAAGTAGAGCACTCACGGATAATACGCCAAAAAGAAATCGACAAATTTTTGAACAAAAAATCGATAGCTTTTCCATAAAATATCAATAATTTTTTATAAAAAATCGATTTTTTCGATAATAAATCGAAAATCTGTCAAAAACTAACCAATAGCTCATAGATAAATAATCAATGGCCCTCCGTATAAAAACCGAAAACTCGTTTTCGATAGTGTGTCCAGAGCAATCTGATAACCTGTCGCTAACGGTCGTTATCGATAACAAACTCTTAACACTGCGATAACACGCCGTTCGGTTTCGTTTTTGGTTTCAAGTCTTTATTTTCCTGAGCAGAGCTCACAGAATATATTAATTTTGTTCGCATAACGGTACCCCATAACGACATATACTAATCGAGATAGATATAGACTTCTATATATCAACATATAGACTTCTATGTAAACACGATAACTCGAGGTATCTTAATGAAATTTGATATGTAAGTTCCAGGGCACTCAAGTCAGATCGCTACTTAAAATGAACGAAATCAGACTATAACCACGCCCATTTTTTCGATATCGAAAACTTCGAAAAACCGATAAAGTGCGATAATTCATTTCCAAAGACGGATAAAGCGATTAAGCTTGGTAGGTGGGTTGACCTTATGACGCAGAAGAGAAAATTAGTAGAATTTTGGAAAGTGGGCGTGGCACAGCCCACTTTTTAAAGAAGGTAATTTAAAAGTTTTACAAGCTGTAATTTCGCAGTCGTTGAAGATATTATGATGAAATTTGGCAGGAACGTTACCCCTATTACTATATGTATGCTTAATAAAAATTAGCAAAATCGGAGAACGAACACGCCCACTTAAAAAAAAAATTTTAACAACAAATTTAATATCTTTACAGTATATAAGTAAATTATGTCAACATTCAACTCCAGTAATCATATGGTGCACCAAAATACAAAAATAAAAAAAAATTGAGTATGTAATGTTCGTTTACAACTTAGCTTTCCTTACTTGCTTTTTCGCTGGATTTCCTTTCTTCCCACCAACCTCAGCGTTTTCACCTTATTATATGTATATAATCCTTTTTTTGTATGTTACTATTTTTAAGATAGGATATTAATGTAAGTTTTTAAAATGTTTTTTATGAATTATACAGATAATCATATAAGGTTAGGTTGAACTGGTCGGTGAATAAAGGCTTCGCATAGACTGAATGTGCCCTTACTGTTACCAGAATTTGCTTGACGACCAAACGGAGGAACCCCAATCAGGTGCCAGGACATATGTTAAATCATAACTCAGGTCCCTTAAGCTAGCCCAACCTTTCCAGCTCAATCAAAAAACGAGACCGTACTAAATTGCACAATATTTAATGCTAATTTAGTACGGGTTAATTAAATTTATTACACTTGTTTTTTTTTTAAATATCGAGTTTTAGTTTAAGCTAGCCCAACCCATATGCCCAATCAAAAAACGAAAACGTATTTAATTACAGCATATTTAATGCTAATTTAATACGGGTTAATTAAATTTATTACACTTGTTTTTTCAAAAATATCGATTTATTACACATGTTTTTTAAAAAGGGACCTGAATAACTCCGCCCTCTTGGCAAATACTAGCAATTTTCTAGGACTCAGCTTAATGGCTGCCTAGAGGTCTTGCAACTCTGCCGCTCCTAATAGCCTAACTTATAAGCCTGTGACGCCAGAAGGTAGTGTCCAGTCAGTATGCCCATCGTGAGCCTTATGTCTGCTCTCTCCAGAGATATTGTCCACGCCTTTCCGGCTTGATGGATCATATACAACTCCTGTCTCCTTTTGATCTCTCCCAAATGGATTGGGATGTCTATCGTCGACTCAGCGAGTGTTGCACCCGCCTTTACCAACTCATCGGCCTTTTCGTTACCTGACAATCATATCAAATGAAGATAGATTTTTTTATTCAAAATGTGTATATAATCTAGTATATTATATGTATTACGGCGGGTCGATTTAAAAATCGCTCATTGCTCTGTTTTTCTAGGGATCAAAATAAGAAACTTTGCCGAAGGAACCATACCTCTTAAACGAATTCTGATGTCGCCCCTTTTGGGTCGAAATTTTGGGTAGGGGCAATTTCAATTCTACCTGCTGTGTCTTGCGGTGGCTTAAAAAAACAACACAAGCAATTTTACGATCTGCAATTATGTCACAGTGATACCTTCATTTTTTAAAACGGTTGAATAAAAAACCCACACAACTATGTTTACGACATGCAAATGCATCACAGTGATGCCTTGGTTTTAAAAGGGGGTTGTAAAAACGCTAATTTCTAATAATTTTTTTTAATTTCTTTTCTATTACTAAGTTAAATTCATTTTTTCATTTACATATGTTCTGACTAAATAAATTTCTAAAGAGGAAAATAAACTCCAAAAAGAAAAAACATAGGCATTTCAAAGTGGGATTTTTCAAAATTTGCCCCTACGACCCAAAGGAGGGGGGGACATCAGAATTCGTTTTAGAGGTATGGTTCCTTCGGCAAAGTTTCTTATTTTGATCCCTAGAATATGATTTTCACAGAGCAATGGGCGATTTTTTTGCCTCCCCACAAATCGACCCGGCCTAATATGTATATATGTACTTTATATCGTGTAGCTGTAGAACTTCTACGGTAAATTTAAGTCATGTCTATCCAAACTGCGATACTTGCATACATTGGTCCTTTGATTTTATTTTACGAAGTTAATATCTTTAAAATCAAAGTTTACAGAAAATTACAAAATCTCTTACCTACACCAGGCAGCGGTATCAATGCAACGTGCCCAAAGTATTGAATCGCCCCTACTCATTACTTTACAAGTAAAATACCGTTATAAATTCAAAATATACCAGCCATAAATTTAGATATTTTAAATACACATAGTCGCTATATAAAGTTGTGTGCCTCATCGGTACTAACCACGTCAAAGGTCATTCGAAACCGCACTGACCACCAACTGTTCGTAATGTTCGGCTGTCACAGTCATCAACGTTGGACATCGATGGCCGCAACAAAAAGGAATAGGAAGCCAATGGGCCAATCGTCCGGCAACCCATATTACCACGCAACCAGCCGACCCATAGACCAAACACCTGCAATGAGTTATTTAATATCCTGATTGTTTGGCAATGAGCAGTCAGCTTTCGATATCCAATAGTATATTTTCACTCTTAGCCAGAACATTCAGCTATCATGGCACGCATCAGGTGCTTGATAAATGTATTTCGTAAAAAATTAACATATGTACATACACAAGTTTTTATGTATATTCATAATTAAACCATGTAGAGTGTGTGTACAAAACGTTCATTAATAAAGGAAAAAACTTTTAAACAATTTTACAGCAATATTAAAAACGCAGTACATATATGTAAATAAAAAATTTACACAAAAATGTTCAAGTTCAGTTAGCAAAAAGTTAAGTTAATACATAGTAGATACGACGATCCCGGTTGTTGTTATAGCTGAAGCAGCGCTCCTTTAAGGGGAGTCCGAGTAAACGTGCAGTTTTAACAAGGTTGGACCAGAGAGATAACGGTGTAAGAGGCGTTGGTTCTACATTGCAATTACAACCGGAACATACATTGGGTATGTCCGGGCTGATTGTGGATAAATAAGAGTTTAACCTATTGCAGTATCCAGATAGAAGTTGCACTAAAGTGGCACACGATTTCCTGAGGAGGTTGCTTTTCTCAACTGCGAGTTTAGGGTATTTGTCTTTAAGAACGGAGTTCATCGGGCAATCTCTGGTTTGGTAGTCCAACGAATTTATGTGGATGTCTCTGAGGGCCTTTCGTGTTCCTTTTCTTTATACGGCATAATTATTGAGGGCTGTATTTTTTTGTAATTTTTTAGGAGATGACTTCTTAAGTTTCTCAGAGGTGGAGCCTCTACAATCACATGTCTCTTGGGATGTCCAGGTTACTGGGTGTTCAGCAAAAACTCTTTGTTCAGAATTTCTTTTCTCTCCTTGATGGGGAGTATTCTCGTCTCACTGTGTAGATGATGTTCTGCATAAATAAGAAGACATCATGTGGCAGTTCTGAGCGTGGTGTTTTAATAGGCCTGCACTTTCCTCCAGTGTTTATCTTTTAGGCTCCGCGACGCGGGACGCGTAGCATACAAGCGCCCTGTCCCAAGCTCTGCCGGAAAGGTACTTGAAGATTTTCTTACGGCTCTGGACTTTAGCTACATTGCGGCCACACCCACTATTTTTTGATGTAAGACAGTCGGTAGCGTAATGCCATCGACGTGGCATATAGAATATGGTTGAAATTTTCCATGTCCACGTTGTAAATAAGGTTGCCCAGGATTTGCTCAGTGACATTGTCAGATTTGGCGAGGTGAAAAACTGAAAAGATAAGGGAGATAGTCGCTGATTTTATAGCATAGCTCATCGCTGGATGGACCGGGACCTGTTGCCATCATCGTGAAGTCATCGGCGAAACACACAACTTCTGGTGGGTAATGGAGCTTCCATATAAAAAAATTTAACAAAAGTGGAGATAAGACACCACCCTGTCTCAACCCTTGTTAAATTCTTTTGGGCTTTAATGTTAATTTCCTGAACTGCACCGATACTTAAGTACCGTCCACATAGACAATTTGCGATTCACTTTTTTTGTACTGGGAGGAAGGGTGGATCCTCTCAAATCTTGCAGTGACGTGCCGTGATTGATTGCATCAAAGCCTTTTGATAAGTCTAGTGCTACGAATATTGTTCTATGGTAGGTAGATTGATTTAGTTCACAATTTATATGTGTGTTGATGATGTTTAGCGCGGTGATGGTGCTATGTCATTTTCGGAACCCAGGCTGATAATTGGCAAGCCGAAGATTTGCGGCGAAAGAGCGATGACGGTACTAGTCTTTTTTAAGTCCCAAAAATCTCGGATGTTCAAACCTTAAAGTACAAAACGCCTGGTTTCCAGTACGTATAACTTCTACAAAGTTTTTTTGATCGTTATTCTACGCAAAAGTGTCACCCCCAATCGTCAAAATTCATGTAAGTTTATTTGAAAATCTTTCTGCTTTTAAGAAATCGTCTAGTTGTTGTACCTGTGGTACAAAATATATGTTCCATGCTGAACATGAATCATTGCTTACCTTTTTTAGTGGAAAAAAAAAAACATATAAATTAATTTCATTGGTGGCTTTGTATTATATCTACATATGTAGGTATATATGCGTTGAAATTTTTCACAAAAACCACAAAGTAACCTATAGACGTTAAATTTCGGGACAATTCCGGCACTGAAGCTTCAATTCCCGAAAATACCGAGAGGCAAAAAAGTCCCGGAATTTGTCATCCCTAGTAGTAGTCTATATACTATGCATGAATGCACGATATATATCTACACCAGCTCACACAGACACGATCCGTTGCTCTACCACATTATCTAACGATGATGACGTTGTGGTGGCCGCCGTGGTAGTAACGTTCTCGTCCGAACACACTGAAGATCCTGGCTTCAAGTTTAAAATTTATAAAATAAGTTTTTCAAATTAGCAACAAGTTTGCCTGAGCATGCTCGTCCCTTGGCGGTGGTGTCGCCAAAACTCCGACACTATTGATGCAATGCCAAATTCTCAGTGAATTTACATCAGCCCTGCAGCTACCGCAACAGCACGACTCAAATTGGAAGAGGAGTTCGAGCTTGATCTTCTCGATGGTGAATCGCGTAATTTTTGATCCAAAACTTCATTATCTCATAATTTTCCAATTTATTTGAACATTTTCATAAAAAGAACTCATATAAAGATACAAAATTTCGAGATTCGGGTACAAATTATGATCGGCAGAGTTTGATGAAATAAAATGTTCAATTTGTCTCCTCTACAATTGATTGAGCTACAAAACTGCATATTCAAAAAATTCAAAGAACTCTTAATAAAAAGTTAGAAACTTCATATTTTTTCTTTCAATTTTCAAATTTTTTTGAAAATTTTTTAGAAATTGGTTTGCATTGCTTCAGTTACAAAATTCATGAAAATTTTCATTAAATTATCAAAAATAGAAAAAGCAAAGAATTTAATTGGCCATAAATAAAAAGTTGAATGTTATGTAATATTTTATCAAATTAACGAGTTTTTTCTAAATAGTTTTTGGTATGGGTTTGCATAAGTTCAGTTATAAGAAAGTTTTTCTTCGTATTTATGTATATGTTTTTCCATTCGAAAGGCGCAAAGCTTAATTTTTTATATGGAAAAGAATCTGAAAAGCCTTACGAAAAATTTTTTCGAAATTTAATTCGAATTTCGAGAGGTCTTTTTTGTTAGTTGGCATAGTTTCAGTGACAAAAATTCACGAAATTTTTCTTCTTGTTAATTAATTTTTTTTTTTCCAAAGGGGTGTTTTATATTTCTTTGCATTCGAAAGGCGCATTGCGGAATTTTTCATATTGAAGAAAACCTGAAAAGCCTTCGGAGATGAATTGTCAAAAATCAATTCGAATTTCTAGGGGTCTCTTCCTTGTTAGATTATAGTACATTGAGCTACAAACCTGCATAGGTACTCGAAATATTCAGACAACTCTTAATCAAAAGTTCAACACTTCGTAGGATGTTTTTGAATTTTCGAATTTTTTCGAAAACGTTTTCGATATTGTTTGCATAGCTTCAGCTACAAAGTTCATGACATTTTTTCTGAAATTCAATAATTAATAAAATAAAAAAAGAACGATTTGATTGGCCCCAATTGATTGGGCCAAAAACTTCATACTCCAAAAAGTTTAGAAAACATGAAATAAAAATTTCGAAATTTTATCAAATTTTTGACTTTTAAAAAAAGTGTTCGAAATGGGTTTGTATAGTTTCAGTTGGAGCTTACGAATTGTCGAGTTTGTTCGAGCAAAAATTTATCCACAGTCTCGGCTTCTCACAAGTTTCTCGAATCTCGAAATACTCGTATATTAAATTTTTTCACTGCACTGGCAGATTTACCCGTGTATGTATATAGGGCTTACTTTTGGAGCACATGCGAAAATTTTTATAAAACCACAGATAAAAACACCAGAATACATGGAATACAACTTCTACAGCGACCAAATTGAATGTCGAGAAGCTGGCGAGATTTACGAGTGTTTCGAGAGTCTCGCGAGAAGCCGAGTTCTCGATTTCTCGGGTCTCGAAATTCCTGTTTGTGTTCGAAAAGAAATTGTTAGCTCTAGTTTCAGTTACAAACAATTTATAAAAGTTGTTCTTATATTATCGAAAATAACAAAAAAAAATTAAAATTTAATGGACGAAATTTCATAAAAATTTCTATGGCTATATTTGTGTTATATACCTTACGAACATACATATACACATTTTTTTAGACATAACCCTGCAAAACCTGCGATTAGTCTAGGTTGAAAGGAGTAAGCGAACAACTTCTTTGTATGATTTGAACTGTTGCCTTTTGTTTGAACATATCTTATAAAGAGACTAATTATACCCATTTATACCCGAAAAGTACCGATAGGATCAATCCCCTTATTATCCATATGGGTAAATATGAAGACTTGTCCCTTTTCGATTCAATAACACTATGCGACAAAATCAACTTGTTTCTGGGTATTGGAACAAACCAACTTTTTTGAGGAGATTGAGGCTTAAGTATAAAAAGTACTATCTCCGTTTTCCTATGTTAGCCTCCAAAAAATAGATATGGGCTTTCGAATTTCGAAATTTACATTTCGAAATTTTATTTTATTTTTGACAACGCGTTCAGCAAATTAAAAAAGTAAAAATGTGGTCGTGGTCCACCCTTTTCCCTTATTTGGAGGCCTGAATTCTTTTTTTGAAAAATTTTGTATAACAGCTGTTATACGAGGTGAAAAATCAGAACTTCGAAAATATGAAAAACCTGAGCTGCTGTTCAGCTGTTCTCATTTACTCACTTTAACAGCATCGCACACTTGATGACCATCATTTGTTGGGAAGCACAGTGGATACAAGTACTGTTAAGAGCTCACAAGTATTAAAACGCAGTGCTTTGATTTGAAAATAGCATGGTTAAAATACATTTTTGGTAAAAAAAGGAATTTTTTGCGTAAACAGGGGTTTTGCCAAATTTTTCTTCATAAAGTTTAAATATATGCATATCAAAATATAGGGCATTTAACCACCTTCACAGCAATATTAAGATTTTTTATATGGGTTGCGAAAATTCGGAAATATGAGGTTTTTCATATTTTCGAAGTTCTAAATTTTCATCCCGTATAACATACAAAAATTTTCAAAGAAAGAATTCAATCATTCAAATAAAAGAAAAAGGCGGACCACGCCCACATTTTTACTTTTTTAATTTGCTGAACGCATTAACAAAAAAATTTTTTTCGAAATGTAGAATTTCGAACTTCGAAAGCCGATATCTATTTTTTGGAAGCTAACTTTGAAGAACGGAGATATCACTTTGTCTGCTTAAGCCTCAGTGTCTACAAAGAAGTGGGTTTGGTCCAATATACAGCCGGCTGTTGCACAGTGTACGGACTCAAATAGGGCGCATTTGCATTTTTCATGACAGAAACCCAATCGAACGATTTGCCAAGCCACCAAATCTATTTGATGTAAGTTGTTTGCCTGCTTTCAAAAATGAATACAAAATATTCTTAGATAGTTTAACCCTAACTCCGGCGTTGTCGTTAAGTCCTAGAAATTTAGGTTCCAAAGTTTTCTTAAATAATTCGATTCAATCACTTGTAATATTTTTTATTTTACACATTTCAATGCCGTTGTTTTTTACATTTCTTAAAATGGGTAGATTTGCAACTGACTAATTCCAACTGTACCCGAAAGGGTATCAATTATACCCAAATGTAGACAAAAGAGTTCAATCGGAGACTAGTCCCTTTATGGATTAATCGCACGATTTTTTGCAGGAAAATATTTACAACACATTTATCAAGAAAAACTTTCATTAAAATAAAACACGCATAAGGCTGTTCGTCTTTGCTGATGCAATGAATTCCCATTGATGCTCTGTCGCTGTTAGCAACTGCTTTATATAGCCTATTCCATAATTATAAACGCACTCATAAATATTCACAGCTTTAATTGACTTCATAATTTTTCGCAGTGAAATTTATGTTAGGAGCCGTATATAGTAATCTTAACTTTTAAATATTGTACTAAGTTTTAAAAAAATTTAACAAATGAAACTTTTTTCATGTCAATCTTAGTGGGCTTATAACTATGGAATGTGGTGTATATGTAGGTATATATGTTCATATATGTATATGCATTTACTGCAAGTTCATGAATTTGTATAGCTACCGCCGCAAATAGAGCATAAATCACATGCTATGGGCAACTCGCTTCATTCTGCTTGACTTGCCAATATTGGCGGAAAATGTGTCATTTAGCGGCCCGACGCAGTGTCATCTGCTGTCACCTTAATCCCTTTCATCGTCACATTCGCATAATTGCACGCAATGCAGCCGATGGGTATTGTTAACTTTTGCGAAAAAAAACAAAAACAAATACAGATGTACGATATTGTTTAAGTTCAATTTTCATACAACGGCATATAAAAGCTGCCTTTAATTTCCACGCAAAATTTTTTAATCGTTGACTTCACATATACATACATGTGTAGTATGTGAATATGTTAATTCTTTAAAAAGCACCTACATGTATTAAAATGCCATTGACCGCATTTCAATTTTATTAATTTTTTCAATTTACTTAATTTTTTAATGTACCTACATTAATATTTTAACGAACTGCAGTCGCAGTATAAATAAAAATGACATGTGCTTTTGAGGTAATTAAATTTTAATCAGTGCGAAAATGCTATGAACCTGCTTTTACGTAAATATATTCACGATTTTCAGTTGCAGTAGCGTAGTAAGTTAAATGCTTGCTTTACACCTTGGAGGTTCTTGGTGCAAATATCAGTAATAATAAGTTTTTGAGCAAAATACAAGAACTCGGTACTGAACTCCCCATAAATTGAAGAAGAAGCTTGGCCTTCAAATCGACAGAGTAGGCTTTGCCACCGATAATACCATTTTTTGTTAATATTTGAATGTCCCAATTAAATAAATTTCGGCTCATGATATTTACATGAATATTAAGGTAATTCAATCATAAAGATAAGCATATGAATGTATCTTAAGTACATTCTTTATACTGTTTTCACACAGAAACTTAATGATCTCATTTCACCTTCTAATGAAATCGTAAATTGTTTGCTTTCACACAGAAGTAACTGCTCGATTAGTATGAAGGATGAAATGTCAAGCGAATAAAATGACAATGCTATATGACAGACAATCATGGCGGAACGATACAAGGTGGCAGCATGGTGACATACCTACAAACAAAAAAATTCCATGTACTTGTAAATTTGATGGACAAATGTCAAAATCGTACTGCGCCGGTAGTTGTTGTATCAAATCAAATAAAAAAGGTTATAATCAGCTGTTCGATGCGGCCACCTTGTATCGTTCCGTCATGCAGACAATGACATTTACTTTGACAAATGACATTTTTAACCACTGAACACACCAAAAACTAAGAAGCGGAACGCTGCCAATAGAGTTGCATTGTGCTTTTGACTTCATTAGGCATTCGATGAGCTACTAATGAAATAATTATAGATTCGAATTTTGTAGGGAAGATTGAGCTCAATAAGCATCTTAATGTAGAAAACTGCCTTTATTATTCAATAAGCCGTCTGTGTGAAAACAGTATTAGGCCCGGTTTATAAGTAGTTGGTTAAGCTAAGCTTAAACTAAGTTTGCTTAAACTCTAGTCAAATTTAAACTCCAGTTAAACTACTGAGCAGTTTTTCAGTCACCTCTTTTGGGGCATGCTTTTTGTGCGGCAACATTGGTTTTTTTATTATCTAGATAATTTGGAGATACGGCAACAGCTGGATTTTGTTTACCCAACAAACATGGCAAAAATATTTCTCTCGCGAAATATATATCTAGTTCCGTTGGTGATATCCAACATCGTTATTTAATTATTCGCAAACCAGATAGCTCTCGAGTTGATATCCAACATCATTCTCCAACCACTATCCAACCTTTGAAAAATTTGTAAAATTTAGAGTTCTCGATTTTATCTCCAACGTTATTATCATTATCGGATTATTTATTTATTTAATCAACAAACAGGTATTTACAGACGGTTAGTGTAAAAAACTTGAAGTTTACATAGCTTATATAAAAAGTATAGTTAACTTTATGACAAGTGTCTTATAATCAGGTTCTTAAATGTAAATTTACTACAACTAAAACCAAACGCCAAGCAATAGGCATAAGCATTAAATTGAGAAAGTGTCCTCCTAAGGGGACCATACGTTGCATAAACCGTTCCAGCAAAACACATATAAAACAATCTTTGAGATTTGGGGAAATGTATATCCAACACATTGCTCCAGTTGATATCTTACATTGGATATCCAGTTGAGGTGGAGTTGAAAAAAATCTCCATAGTTATCAACATGAGCTCTAATAACTTGTATTCAAGCCCAAATGCTTATTGCGTATATTCGGCGCTATTTCAAACGAACGCAAATAACTGATAGGTTAACTAGAGTTTAACCCTACCAGATGGGCCGCGTAAGCTCAGCTTAAACTTCAGTTAAAGTAGACTGAAAAACTGCAGAATAAGTTTAAGCGTAGTTTAGCAGATAAACTGAGTTGAACTTGTACTGAAAAACCGGGCCTTAAAGTGAAAAAAAAAATATCAAACTGGCAACTATTACACTTTTTCTAGCCTTTAGCCTGTAGCAGTGTAACCCCACGGGCGGGGTGTTATCAATTTGTTATCGAGAAGCTATCGGTTTGTTATCGACGACTAATAGGCGTGTTTTCCCTTACTAACCGACAAGTTCGCGTTTTTTTAGGTGTGTTATCGACGTGGTATATATGAGTTATAGAATTGTTATCGAAGTTTTATAAATTTGCTATCAATAAAAAAAAAAAAAAAAAGTGTCAATAAAATATGACACTATGGCAGCATTGCCAACAAACAAGTCCAATTTTCACAGCTATTCTGCAACAGATGTCGCAGTGGTGTGAATATCAATTGGCACGAACCAGAATAGAAGTAGGATTAATGAAGACAAACAAAAAACCGCTGTGGTGGCTGAATGGTTATAGCAGCGGCGCCTAAACGTTGCCGATGAAAGAATTTAGCAGTTCCCGAAATGGATCTATACAACGAGCTTTGGCAGTTGTCTAAAAATTTTTTCTTTCTTCTATTCTAATTTAAAAATTTTTTCAATTAAGAAAAAATTTATCATAACAATAATAATGATAAAAAATTATTGTTAGGCCTTGAGCTCGATTCGAACCCGCGATCTTAAAATCAGTAGGCCGATATAACAACAAAAATTGTTAATACATCCCAGAGCACGGGAAAAAAAAGTGTCAATAAAATATGACACTATGGCAGCATTGGCAACAAACAAGTCCAATTTTCACAGCTATTCTGCAACAGATGTCGCAGTGGTGTGAATATCAATTGGCACGAACCAGAATAGAAGTAGGATTAATGAAGACAAACAAAAAACCGCTGTGGTGGCTGAATGGTTATAGCAGCGGCGCCTAAACGTTGCCGATGAAGGAATTTAGCAGTTCCCGAAATGGATCTATACAACGAGCTTTGGCAGTTGTCTAAAAATTTTTTCTTTCTTCTATTCTAATTTAAAAATTTTTTCAATTAAGAAAAAATTTATCATAACAATAATAATGATAAAAAATTATTGTTAGGCCTTGAGCTCGATTCGAACCCGCGATCTTAAAATCAGTAGGCCGATATAACAACAAAAATTGTTAATACATCCCAGAGCACGGGGAAAAAAAGTGTCAATAAAATATGACACTATGGCAGCATTGCCAACAAACAAGTCCAATTTTCACAGCTATTCTGCAACAGATGTCGCAGTGGTGTGAATATCAATTGGCACGAACCAGAATAGAAGTAGGATTAATGAAGACAAACAAAAAACCGCTGTGGTGGCTGAAAGGTTATAGCAGCGGCGCCTAAACGTTGTCGATGAAGGAATTTAGCAGTTCCCGAAATGGATCTATACAACGAGCTTTGGCAGTTGTCTAAAAATTTTTTCTTTCTTCTATTCTAATTTAAAAATTTTTTCATGTTTTCAATTAAGAAAAAATTTATCATAACAATAATAATGATAAAAAATTATTGTTAGGCCTTGAGCTCGATTCGAACCCGCGATCTTAAATTTGCTATCGCTAATAAATGAGATCAAGAAGTTACCGATTTTTTGGGGAGAACTATCGATTTGATATCGAAAGCTTATAGAAATGTTTTTTTTATCGAATGGTCATCGATATGTCACAAAAAAGTTATAGATTTTTTACAGAGAATATTACTAAATTTAATACCTGCGTTTTATGTATTGGTTATCGGAAATTTGTCGATTTGATATTGAAAAGTTATATTGATTATGTGGTTTATTTATCCACATATATCTGCCGTTTTTTTGTTTGATATTACCTGTTTTCTGGAGATAATCATTTTATGTGCTTCTTCTTCTTTGACGGCTGTCAATATTAAGATTTTAGTTATATTGTGTTGAAATGAAATTATCGATTTCTTATCTGAAATTTATCGATTTTTTATTTAAAGTTTGTTATCAAAGATTTATCGATTTGCTATAGAAAATGTATGGATATGTTATCAAAAAGTCTATCAACTTAGATATCGAAAAGTTATCGACTTCTTGTCAGACTATCAATGTGTTGGGGAGCAGGTACCGATAAACTTCAATATAAAATCGTTGACACATTTGTAACACGTCGATAGGAAGCGAATAAGAAACCAATAAGAAGCCGATGACTTGGCGATAACAAATCGACAATAAAAGCATAACTTGTCGGTATCGGTTTCTACCGATAAAAGGCTGCGAAGCTCTTCTCAAAAAGCCCAAATTATTGGATCTGGTAAATTTACCTCTGTAATGGTTTTTATTTAAGACCCCTGGGTGAGCTCAAGTTATCTTAAAAATATTAATTTTCTAGGAGTACACCTAAATGTTTACACATTGAACTTCACGAGTACTTGGTAGTCAGAATTTTTTTCTTCTGTTACTCGAGATTATTATATTCTACTCGGCGATATATATATCCATTGCCCATTCATACAATCAGATATTCCCTAATTATTCTCCTAAAAATACACTTGCATTCACATATGAACCAGACCCTCAAAAACGGTAATCTGAGTCACAGTGCATGCATCGCTCCCATTTCCTCTTCATCCTGACAGATACAAACCGAGCTTGTTAGTATACGCCATTATCGAAACATATGCACAGGACCAGGCCGCTAAGTTTTATCGCTGAAGATATGTTTAGGTTGAGAAGGAACCCCTTCCTTTTCTTACGCAAACAGAACGTTAATTGGCAACTAATGTGTTGCTCCATTTAGCTCACAAATATTGGTGGTCGTTTCAAGCTGTTCGATTTGTATATATCCATTTCAGAATCTTTTTTCCTGGGCTTATTAAATTATTTCTCTTCAATACAGCTGTGTTGGTTTCCAAAAAAAGAGACATTGAAATGCCACTTAATATCTGCGAGACTAGAAACCTTCTCATATTCGATTTCATCAAATTACTCTCGCCTCATTGTGTAGATGATGTTCTGGGGACATAAGAAGACAGCCCGTAGCGGTTCTGGGGGCAGTATTTTGGCAGGCCTGTGTTTTCTTCCAGTGAGTAACCTTTAGACTTGGCGACCATATCGGGGACGGGTAGCATGCAATCGGCCGGCCAATTGCTTTCTATGTGGTGATGAGCGTTTCTTTATCTTTACCCCAAGTGCTGTAGACAAGAGCTTTGAGGATTTTATTACCGCTCTGGATTTTCGGTACAATAGCGGCAGCATATTCTCCAAAATGTAGATCCTGATCGAAAGTCAAACCCAAGATTTCAGGGTGTTAGACGGTCGGTAGCGTGATGCCATCGACGTGGATGTTCAACATGGTCATCATTTTCTCGTCATTTGGCGCGATTATTTGGTCGGGGACAATATCAGGCTTCGCGAGGCGAAGAAACTGGAGAGATCAGGGAGTTAGCTGTTTATTTTTTTACAAAGTTCATCAATCTGTGGGCCTGAGCCTGTGTCAATTATTGTGCAGTCATCGGCTTAGGAAACGATAGTGACTCCTTCTGGTAGTGAAGGTAGCTTTGATATGTAGAAGTTATACAGAAGTGAGGATAGGACACCACCCTGTGGCACCCCTTGTTTAATTCTTCTTGGCTTGGATGATAAGTTAATGAATCGCACCGATGCTTGCCGACCAGACAGATAATTTGTGGTCCACCTTTTGAGACTTGGGGGAAGACCCTTTCAGGTCTTGCAGTAACGTGCCGTAGTTGAACGTATCAAAAGCTTTTGACAGGTCTAATGAAACGAGTACTGTCCCATGTGGGGGTTTTGATTTTACTCGCAATTTATCTGAGTTCTTTGTACTAAACCATCAGTCGATTTCACTTTGTGTCTTTTACCAGACTTGAACGACATACGTAATTATCATTCGAATGATTGTATTATTCATATTGTGACGAATATGAGTGAAACCAGGTGATACTCACATTCCTAGTCTGATGCTAAGTAAATGAAGTTACAACAACAATAAAGCAGACAGTCACTTGTATCTACATAAACGAATAAAACATTATGTTTACAAATATGTACGTACACGCAGCAGAGAAGAGATGCTCCCAAAAGTATGCAAATGTAATTGTTGAAGTGTCGCTCACAAATACACGCATATGAGAAGCTATATACGTGCATCTGTAGTTATAATTATATGGCGGCAAATAAGTAAATTCTGGAAGCGCCTAGAAGATGCCACGAGGAAATCAAAGAGAATAAAAGCACCAGCGGTAGAGGCGCTATAATCAGTTTCGATTAAGACGATATCTAGCGAGTAATAGCAGTATTATTTTGAAAGTCAGTTTCATTTAAACTATCAGTTTGGTTATTAAGCCAGCTAATTGCAAAGTATAAGTGTTATTGTGAAGTACTATAATAAAGGCCATTTTTCCATTAACCAATATTGGAGTTATTTATTCAACAGTTTAGTGATACGAACTTAGCATAAAGGCAAATAAGAGGACTTGCAAGCAAATTCGTTACAATTGGTGTCAGAAGAGGAATTGTTGAATAAATTCCAGAGGACAACAAGGACATGGCAAAGTTAAGTGAATTGAAGGTCCCGCAACTGAAGAAGGAGTTGGAAAACCGTGGATTGAATACAACCGGCATTAAACTCGAACTTCAGGCACGACTACGAGAGGCAATGGAATTAGGAGGAATTGATGTGGAAGAGTATGTCTTTCATCTTGATGGCGAGGAGACAACAAAAATTGAAGAGAAAAACGAAACATCGCAGACAATTACCAGCACAGACTTGACCATGATATTGGCTGCAATAACTGCTCAAACATCGACAGTAACATCCAAGATGGAAGCGCAAGAGGCACGTATAACAGAAATGTTATCACAAATATCCACAAATATGGCATCCCAACTGGAATCGCAAGAGACACGCATAACATCCAAGGTGAAAACTCAGCTGGAATCACAGAAGGCACGTATTTCAGATATGTCATCGCAAATGTCATCTCAACTGGAAGAGCAGAAGACATATATGGCATCCCAGCTGGAATCACATGAGACACGTATTTCAGAAATGTCGACACAGATTACATCAAAGATGGAAACACAACTGAAAGAGCAAGAGGCGCGTATATCATCAAAACTCGAAGCGCGTATGAACGAGAAAATAACGCAGTTTGAGGAAAAATTCGAGGCGGAGGTGGATGCGTTGAGAGGTCGTATACAGGAATTGCAACTTAATCGGCGGGCTGCTTCAGCGAGTAATACGAAGGTAAAAACTCCATCTTTTGACGGTTCTGTTCCTTTCCAGGTCTTCAAGCTACAGCAGCAGTGGACAACTGGAATGCGGAAGATAAATTTGCTGCACTGTTCGTGGCATTGAAGGGGCCAGCAGCGGAAATCCTACAGACGATTCCCGAAGGAGAGCGGAACAATTATCAAGCATTGATGGCTACTGTAGAACGACGTTATGGAAGCGAGCATAAAAAACATATATTCCAAATTGAGTTGCAAAACCGCTACCAAAAAGCAAATGAGACATTGCAGGAGTTTGCTTCAGATATTGAAAGATTGGCTCATCTTACAAATGCGCACGCACCCGTGGAATACACTGAAAGGGTAAAAATCCAGAGTTTTATAAATGGCATTCGAGATGTGAAAACGAAGCGGGCTACATATGCGAATCCAAACCTAACATTTGCTGAAACGGTATCGCATGCACTGACTCAGGAAACAGCCTCACTTTTGAGTAAGCCAGCGTACAAGGCTCATCTCGTGGATGTGGAAAGGCCAGACTGGGTAGACGCAATTTTGGAAGCATTGAAGGGTGCGCAGCAGAAGAATAATGATGCAGTCAAATGCTTTAAGTGTGGGAAGCCAGGGCATATTGCGCGTTATTGCAACACCAACCCTAACAGTTCCAACAATTTGGGTGGTCGTAAACGCAGAGCAGAAGGTGATGAGCAAATCTCCAAGACCACTCAATCGTTAAACTAAATCGAGTCAGCCGCAAGGGGCGACAGCTGGCTCCCGCAATTGAATGCCCCATAATCTCTATCTAGCAGATTGGAAGAAGATCGAGCAATCTTACTGTTGGAGGACATGTGGACGGAAAGGAACGTTTACTGACTGTAGATACGGGTGCATCCCATTCCATCATTCGAGCGGATTTAGTCAACAAAAAGATAAGACCATTGCTTGGAGCAAGATTACGTACAGCCACGGGAGAGGACACCCAGGTAATTGGAGAAGTAGAATGTGAAGTAGCAATTGCGAACGTCACGGTACTACACAATTTTATAGTGGCAGATATTGTTGATGAAATCATAATTGGAGTGGACTTCTTAATCAACGAAGGCATCAAGATCGACATGCAAAGCAAGACGATGCGATATAAGAACATGGATGTACCACTTAATTTCGGCTACGAGAGAGGCTACAGTAGTAAACGAGTACTGGTGGAATAGAGTCAGCAAATACCACCAAAATCCGAAGCATTCATCTGGGCAAAGGTTGATGGAGATTGTGGGACAAACAAATTGTGGTTGTCGAAGCAGCAAACAAATCAGCACCGAACATACTTGTAGGAAAAGGCCTGGCTATGACAAAACAAGATGGACGTATTCCGGTAAGAGTACTCAATGAGTTCAAGTCACCAAACTGACCAAAGGAGCTATTTTGGGAAGATGCCAAGAGGCGGAAATAATTATTAACTGTGAAAAGCTCCAGGAACACGTTTCATCTAGTAACACTGATCTTTCAAATGACATCACGGAATGGACGGAGGGGCTAGAGGAAGATTATCAGAGTAAGGCAAAGCAACTGCTCCTAAAGTACGCAAACATATTTGACCAGGATGGTTCCAAACCAGGCCGCACCAATGTTGTGAAACATCAAATTGACACTGGAGACGCGAGGCCGATACGTCAAGCTCCACGTAGTGTTCCACTGGCGAAGCGGGAATTGGTGGGTCAAATTATACAAGAAATGAGCGACAGCGGCGTCATCGAACCATCAGCTAGTCCCTGGAGCTCACCGGTAGTACTTGTAAAGAAGAAGGATGGAAAAGTGAGATTTTGCGTGGTCTACCGGAAGTTGAATGAGTTACGAAAAAGGATAGCTACCCATTGCCAAGAATTGACGACACTCTGGACTCGCTCTCTGGTACGAAATGGTTTTCCACACTGGACTTGAAAAGCGGCTACTGGCAAGTGGAGGTGAAGGAGGAAGACAAAGAGAAAACAGCCTTCAGCGTCGGAGATGGTCTTTGACAATTTACAGTAATGCCCTTTGGACTATGTAATGCTACTTTCGAGAGACTCATGGATCAGGTATTGAAAGGACTACATTGGAAAACATGCTTGGTGTACCTGGACGACATCATCGTATTGGGCAAGAACTTTGATCAACATCTTAAAAACTTAGATAAAGTTTTCCAGAGAATAGCTGGCGCTGGTCTGAAGTTAAATCCCAAAAAGTGTGCGCTGTTTAAAAAGGAAGTAAATTATTTGGGTCAAAAGGTAACGACAGAAGGTATCCGTACAGAGAATGAAAAGATAGGGGCAGTAAAGGATTGGCCAAGACCACAGAATCTTCATGAATTGGGAAGTTTTCTTGGGCACATATTATCGCCGATTTGTACCAAATTTTGCCAGCGTAGCCCGTAGTCTCCACGAGCTAACAAGAAAAAATAAAGCTTTTGAATGGAAGAAGGAGCAAGAAGTAGCTGTCCAAACATTGAAAGAGCGTTTGTGCACTGCCCCAATGTTGGCATATCCAATTCCAGGAGCAACGTTTATTCTAGATACAGATGCGAGCGGATATGCTATAGGAGGCGTTTTATCACAACTGGTCGATGAACAGGAGAAGGTAGTTGCATATTACAGCCGTTCGATTGGAAAACCAGAGAGGAACTACTGCGTTACGCGGATAGAGCTGTTGGCATTGGTAGAGTGCATTAAACATTTTCACAAATACCTCTACGGCCAGCGATTCCGTGTCAGGACAGATCACGCAGCTTTAAAATGGCTTCTGCAGTTCCGTAATCCGGAAGGACAATTCGCACGGTGGATCGAGCGACTACAAAGCTATGACTTTTCCATTGAGCATCGAAAAGGTAGTACCCATGGAAATGCCGATGCAATGTCACGAAGACCATGTAGTTTGGAATGCAAGCACTGTTCAAAAGCCGAGGCTAAAGAAGACATTATAGATGTCCGGCTAATGACTATAACATGTGCAGATGAATGGGACAAGGAACAGATAAGAAAGTGTCAGCTAGAAGATACAGATCTGTCACGTGTTATGCAAGGGCTCGAACGAAACGAAATACCAAACAGAGAAGAGATGTCAGCAGAGAGTCTCATTGCGAAGTCATATTGGACACAGTGGAAGAGTTTAGAATTGACATCCGGTTGCCTTCATCGAGTATGGGAGAGTGAGGATGGT
Organism: Eurosta solidaginis; assembly: GCF_040869045.1. Classification (NCBI taxonomy): domain Eukaryota; kingdom Metazoa; phylum Arthropoda; class Insecta; order Diptera; family Tephritidae; genus Eurosta; species Eurosta solidaginis. Next base: position 198,754,290 of record NC_090323.1, on the reverse strand, counting down.
AAATGCAAGAAGAAACTGATAGTTGTTCCCAGAAAGAGGATTCCTGACGTGCTCAGCGAGCTGCATAATGGTCCAAGCGAAGGTCATCTTGGAATCACGAAGACGCTCGAGAAGATTAAACAGAGATTCTATTGGGTTGGTTGCCGTCAGTCGCTCACTGAGTGGATTGCGAAATGCGAGGTTTGCAGCAGAGTAAAAGGGCCCAGAACCCGAAGTCATGGCCAGATGAAGCAATATAACTCAGGTGCGGCATTTGAAAGGATCGCTATGGATGTCGCCGGTCCATTTCCTACTAGCAACGGCGGAAACAAATATGTACTGGTAGTTATGGATTATTTCAGCAAATGGCCAGAGGTATACCCAATCCCAAATCAAGAAGCGGAAACGGTAGAAGAAGTGTTTAGAAACAATTGGGTTGCAAGGTATGGTGTACCAATGGAGTTACATTCTCATCAAGGCAGGAATTTCGAATCAGCTGTATTCCAGGAAATGTGTAAATCATTGGGCATTCGAAAAACACGGACAACTGCATTGCATCCTAAATCCGATGGTATGGTAGAACGATTCAATAGAATATTGGAGGAGCACTTAAGGAAAGTAGTAGACATGTACCATAAAGAGTGGGATACCCGCATACCATTATTCTTGATGGCTTACCGATCAGCCCTGCATGAGACAACGGGCCAAACCCCTGCAAAAGTAATTTTTGGCAATGACCTTAGACTGCCAGCTGATTTGAAATTTGGAATAGATGCCAATGCGGAGAGAAATGTTAAGAAATCCACTAGTGATTTGGAAGAAGAGCTGATACACGATCTTGTAAGGCAACGATCAAAAAATATGAGTGACAAGATGAAAGCGAGGTGCGATAAAGCAATTAATTCTGAAGGGTTTCAGGAAGGAGATTTGGTGCTGTTATACAACCCACAACGAAAAAAAGGTTTGTCCTCGAAATTGCAGTGTAATTGGGAAGGCCCATACAAAGTTGTAAAACGGATCAACGATGTAGTGTACCGCATGCAAACCATTGGCAATCAACGAACCAAAATGATAGTGGTTCATTTGGAAAGGCCTGCAGCGTTTAGATCGAGAGATTTGTCTGATCGGGACGATCAGACTTAGGTGGAGGGCAGTGTGACGAATATGAGTGACATCAGGTGATACTCACATCCCTAGTCTGATGCTAAGTAAATGAAGTTACAACAACAATAAAGCAGATAGTCACTTGTATCTACATAAACGAATAAAACATTATGTTTACAAATATGTACGTACACGCAGCAGAGAAGAGATGCTCCCAAAAGTATGCAAATGTAATTGTTGAAGTGTCGCTCACAAATACACGCATATGAGAAGCTATATACGTGCATCTGTAGTTATAATTATATGGCGGCAAATAAGTAAATTCTGGAAGCGCCTAGAAGATGCCACGAGGAAATCAAAGAGTATAAAAGCACCAGCGGTAGAGGCGCTATAATCAGTTTCGATTAAGACGATATCTAGCGAGTAATAGCAGTATTATTTTGAAAGTCAGTTTCATTTAAACTATCAGTTTGGTTATTAAGCCAGCTAATTGCAAAGTATAAGTGTTATTGTGAAGTACTTTAATAAAGGCCATTTTTCCATTATTCAATATTGGACTTATTTATTCAACAGTTTAGTGATACAAACTTAGCAAAAAGGCAAATAAGAGGATTTGCAAGCAAATTCGTTACAATATCATCATGGATCATATAAAGCGACAGTCGTCATATTATCGCTAAGGTCTTTTAATAATCTATCTATACTATAATAAATCTCTTGAAACTCGTGTCTGTACATCCAAGATTTCTAAAAAAAATAAGTGTACTTGACGTTTGAAATGTCGTAGAATCCATCGGCACCACTTTTTTCTGTTTGTCTATTTGTCGGTTATAGATAGATAGCCTGTAATCCAGAAGGGAATCTAGAACTTATTTCATTAAAATCGCGTGAGAAACAAAAAAGATATAGTTGTTTAAGCTATAATTAAGCTACTTTTAAGATTTTTTTTTTTTGAAAAACGAAGGAAAATGCACTTAGTTTCCAAACAAATATCAAATAATGCCTTTGCAAAGTTTTTTTTCAATTTCATATAAATTAAAAATCAAATTCATGAATAGATACAGTGGCGTACTAAAAAAAATTATTTCACGCTGACATATTACGATAATAATCGGTTAAAATGAGGTTACCTAAAACCTCTAAATATGCGTACAATATGGGCATCAAACAATAGAGGAAGGTCACAGGTTTCATTTGAATTTTGTGATATTTCGATAAATTAATCGATAACTGAGTTATCGGTCAAAATGTGTTTGCTCCAAAATCTATAAATTTACCTACAATATGAAATACTTTTAGCTAAGATTTTAAACCTTTTACACGCGTTTATCTATTCGCTGACAGGTGGCGCAAAGTTTTCAGGTCTATGGAAACTCCTTCCGAAAGTGATGCGCGCCGACATATTGATACGGAACGCCATGCTTTGTCGCACGAATTGGAAGCACCGCACGAAAGAGAAATTCGTCTTAGTTGGCAGCAAGTTAGGACTAATTTAAATCGATTTTTTGAAAGCAGTGAAGGTCGACATACACGACTCAGCACTGACCGAGAGCACCATGTATTGTCTCGAAGTTCTGATCCTGTTGTCGAGAGAGAGTCCCGGCTAAATGATCAGCGTATCCGCTCCGCAAATTTAAGGTCACAGGAAACAAGTGACCAAAGGGACAATAGGCAGATGGCTGATCGTGAAAGTCACGCGCTGTCTCGCGAATTAGAAACCTCCCCTGAGAGAGAAATTCATTTAAGTACGCAGCAAGTTAGGACAAATTTAAATCGCTTCTTTGAAAATGAAGAAGAACAACTTATACGACTCAGCAATGACCGAGAGCGCCACATATTGTCTCGAGGTTCTGAACCTGTTGTCGAAAGAGAATGCCGTTTAAATGATCAACACATCCACTCAGCAGACTTAAGGTCACGGGAAACAAGTGACCAAAGGAACAATGGGCAGATGGCTGATCGTGAAAGTCACACCCTGTCTCGCGAATTATAAACCTCCCCTGAGAGATAAATTCGTTTAAGTACGCAGCAAGTTAGGATAAATTTAAATCGCTTCTTTTAAAATGAAGAAGAACAAGTAATACGACTCAGCAATGACCGAGAGCGCCACATATTGTCTCGAGGTTCTGAACCTGTTGTCGAAAGAGGATGCCGTTTAAATGATCAACGCATCCGCTCAGCAAACTTAAGGTCACAGGAAACAAGTGACCAAAGGGCCAATAGGCAGATGGCTGATCGTGAAAGTCACGCCCTGTCTCGCGAATTAGAAACCTCCCTGAGAGAGAAATTCGTTTAAGTACGCAGCAAGTTAGGACAAATTTAAATCGCTTCTTTGAAAATGAAGAAGAACAACTTATACGACTAAGCAATGTCTCGAGGTTCTGAACCTGTTGTCGAAAGAGAATGCCGTTTAAATGATCAACGCATCTGCTCAGCAAACTTAAGGTCACAGAAAACAAGTGACCAAAGGGCCAATAGGCAATTGGCTGATCGTGAACGTCACGATCTGTCGCGCGAATTAGAAACCTCCCCTGAGAAAGAAATTCGTTTAAGTACGCAGCAAATTAGGACAAATTTAAATCGCTTCTTTGAAAATGAAGAAGAACAACATATACGACTAGGCAATGACCGAGAGCGCCATATATTGTCTCGAGGTTCTGAACCTGTTGTCGAAAGGGAGTCCCGGTTAAATGACCAGCGCATCCGCTCAGCATGTCCAAGGTTATGCCAAACAAGTAATAAAAGGGTCGATATGTTGAACGCCGATTGTGAGCATAGGACATCCGAAACGTTTTCGCATCGTGAGGAACGTTTGATAAATGATATACATCGCCATAACATTACTAGAATGCTGGAAAGAAGCAACCAAACACGCAGCAGTATAGTTATGACTGCAGAAAATTTCGAACGCCTACGTGAAGATAAAGAAATATACAGGGCCAACGAGAGGGAAAGAATATGCGGAATACGGCAGTTGGAGGCAGAGGAAAATAGCCAAGTTCGCCTGCATGTTGACCGCGTGCGACATATGCTAAATAGGGAACAATATGACTCTGAAGAGCTTCCCCCAAATACTGATGTAGGTAACGGCTTACTCTCCTGGATTACTAAGACAAAAAGTGCTTTTGCATATAACCCTTTAGTAGATTATGCTAAATACTCATTAATAGGCGAAATGAATTTGAAATGCAGATTTTATGAAGCCCTTAAATTCCAAAAAAGAAACGGTTGGAATGTGTTGTTCCAATGGAAAGTTCAGTTACGAAATTTTCCTAAATCCACCTGAAGTTTTGAAAGCTCTACTCAACGGTGATCACTCGCAGTCAAAGCACTTTTTAGAAAATATTCGTGCGTATAACAGTGCATTTCAAATGACATCTTTTGGAGCAAAACAAGTGACGGAAGGACCTTTTATTCCTACCTTCAAAGTCCAAGGACAGGTTTATCGCCTTATTGGTTCATTGTTACCCGAGAATGAGCCAAAGTTCCTGCAAATATATTTCGTAGCGAATTATGAAAATCAGACGGCTATTAGAAACGAAAACTTTCCACAACTTAATCGTAGTCTGATATCTATTCTGCAAAAAATTCTACATGATGTAAATCCATACGTCGCGATTTTAAAAACGCCCTTGATTTTGTTCCCGAAGAGCAAAATAATAATTATAAATTTGTAATATGTGCTGATAAAAGGCTCGCAACAGAACATCCAAGAAGGTACAATCCTCCTACTACAAACGAAGTTGCAGCTGTTTTAGTTGACCAAGAGTGTGAAAGGCGCGATATTGTTTTGCGCACTCATGACGATCGTCTTTATCGTATATACGAGACACATCGATCATACGATGCGCTTCAATGCCCATTGATTTTTTGTCACGGGGAAGATGGATATAACTTTGAATTACATCAAATTAACCCTACTACTAGATTGCCAACCCCACATAAAAAGTTGTCGTCACAACAATTTTATGCATACATGCTACAGATAAGAGCAAACAGTTTTGTATACTTGCAAAGATTTCGTGGACTATTTAATCAGTTTATGGTCGATATGTATGCTAAAATTGAAACCGAGCGTTTGGTTTACATACGGACTAATCAAAGACGGTTTCGTGCTGAGGAGTATGTGCACTTACGTGATGCTATGCAACAAGATGGAGGTACAGAAAATTTGGGCAGATAAGTAATACTTCCGTCCAGTTTTACGGGAGGTCCACGATACATGCACGAACGTACACGGGATGCTTTTTGCTACGTTAGAAAATATGGAAAGCCTGATCTCTTTATAACGATGACAACAAATCTGAAGTGGGCTGAATTTACACAGCAACTTTTGCCTCGTCAAAATGCATACGATCGGCACGATATACTAGCTAGAGTGTTCCACTTAAAACTTAAAGCTCTAATACGCCTAATTACAAAGGAGAATCTGTTTGGGTCAGCTTTGTGCTTTATGTACAGCGTTGAGTGGCAAAAACGAGGTCTACCACATGCACATGTACTTCTCTGGTTGGAAGACAAAATACGCCCTAACGATATTGATAATGTGATAAGTGCCGTATTTCCAGACAGCAACACAGATGCCACACTATTTGACATAGTAAGAACACACACGGTCTATTGTCCTTGCGGGATATTAAATAGCAACTCTCCATACATGCAGGAAAGATTATCCACGGGCACTTATAGAACACACCATAACGGGAGAGGATGGATATCCCTCTTACCGGCGACGGTCCCCAGAAAAAGGTGGGTTTACTGCCAGTTTAAGATTACGTGGTGCAGATATAATTTTGGACAATAGATGGGTCGTACCATATTCATCTGTATTCTCCAAAACGTTTCAGGCCCACATCAACGTGGAAGTGTGCAGTAGTGTATCATCCATTAAATATATATGCAAGTATATAAATAAGGGCAGTGACCAGGCAACGTTTGCGTTAAGGAATGAGAATGACGAAATAACTAGATTTCAATCAGGCCGTTATATAAGCTCTTCAGAGGGCGTTTGGAGAATATTAAGCTTTCCCATTCATGAGCGATATCCCCTTGTAGTGCATTTGGAGGTTCATCTAGAAGGAGGGCAAAGGATATACTTCAATTGCGAAAACGTGACAGATCGAGTAGAAAACCCGAGGCAAACCACTTTACTGGCATACTTTCGGCTTTTCGAAAGAGACAGGTTTCCGAGGACATTAATGTATGAGGAGGTTCCCTCTTATTACACGTATGATAAGCAAAGAGGTGTTTTTAACTGCAGGAAACGGGGCAGATCTGTAGATGGGGAGCCCGGCATTTTTAAGGAACATGTCATTGGACGTGTATATGTGGTTCATCCTAACAATGCCGAGTGTTTTACTTGCGGTTGTTGTTGCATACAGTATGAGGACCTATTTCCTTTTCGGACCTTCGCACTTTTTTGGGAGTTGAATATCTCACTTTCCGCGATGATTGCCGAGAACGCCACTTACTTGACGATGACAAGCATTGGGATGATGCTATATCCGAAGCAAGCATTAGTGACAGTCCAAGCCGGCTGCGACATTTGGTTTGCGTTTTAGTGGTATTTTGTTCTCTATCAAATCCTATGGCTCTGTAGGTAAAACACAAGGATAAGCTGTCAGAAGACTATCTCAGAAGCATGCGACGCCATATTGAAGGGGAAATAACAACTTAATGCGGGACAGATCAGTTAATCAATGCTTAATCGAACTTCAGAATACAGTTTTGTCAATGGGGGGGGGGGGGGGGACTTACTGTCCCAATACGACTTACCCGAACCATCTATAGACGGTGAACGCGTGAACAGAGAATACGCAAGCGAAATTTCGTATAATCCTACAGAACTTGCGGACCCTCTACGTAATGGCATTCAACGTTTAACGGATGAGCAAAGAGGAGTATTCGAACGCGTTTGTTATAGTGTCGATAATGAAGTAGGTGAGATTTTGTTTTTAGATGGACAGGAAAAACTTTCCTAACTAAAATTGTTTAGGCAAAGGTCTGAGCTCAAAGCAAAATAGCTCTGGCGGTGGCTTCATCTGGTATAGCTGCAGCTTTATTACCTGGTGGTAAAACTGCCCATTCCATGCTCAAAATCCCCATACACTTAGATATCAATGAATATCCAATGTGCAACATAGCAAGAAATTGCGAAAAAGCCAGCGTTATTCGTGACTGTGTGTTGGTAATATGGGATGAATGCACCATGGCGAACCGGACAGCCGTAGAAGCTGTGGACATAACGCTGAGGGATATACGCCAAAATGAACAAGTTATGGGTGGTGCTACTTTTCTCTTTTGTGGAGATTTTCGGCAGATACTACTGGTCATACCACGCGGTACAAGAGCAAATGAAATACGAGCGTGTTTGAAGAGCTCATATTTATGGTGTAACATTAAAAGAATGCATTTAACAGAAAATATGCGCGCTCGAATCGGAGGCAACATAAATGCGCTGAACTCCTCCGAAACTTTGCTATAGATTGGAAATGGTACATACCCCGAAGAAGAGGGCAAAATTACACTGCCCGATAATTTGTGCCGTACCGTAAATTCTTTGCAAGAACCAATTTCTACGTTTATAATGATCTAGGAGTCTGTCATGATAACTTTTGGCCTTGCGAGAGGGCTATCTTGACGCCACCAAATGACCAGGTTTTGAAAATCAATTCGTATATACTCAACGATATTCAAGGAGAGGAGGTCGAATACTTCTCAATCAACAGAGTTTTGGAGCAAGATGACTCAACAAATTTCCCTGTGGAGTTTTTAAATAGCCTTAGTGCACCTGGACTTCCATCCCATAAAATTATTTTGAAAATCGGCGCACCAATTATTCTGTTGCGTAACCTAAGCCCACCAAAATTGTGCAATGGAACGAGGCTCAAAGTTATTTCTCTAAAACAAAATATAATTGTAGCAGAAATTTTGACAGGCAGTGGCAGAGGAGAGAGAGAGTCTTTATACCACGTATCCCCCTTATACCAAACAACTTTCCCTTTAGATTTAAACGTGTTCAATTACCGGTGAGCCTTTGATATGCTATGACAATCAGCAAAGTACAAGGCCAGACGATGAGTGTTGTGGGCGTTGATCTGACTGTGAGTTGCTTTTCTCATGGCCAGCTTTACGTGGCGCTCTCACGTGTTAGTGAAGCAGACAAATTAATCGTCTATGTTCCTAACACTTCCACATCAAACGTTGTTTATAAGGAAGCATTATAAAGCAATTCTTTTTTTTAAATAAGCATTAAAAATGTTAAATTTTGTATTACAAGTAAACTCTCCACACATACACATACATTCACACTGAAGGGCTTGGAATAATTTTGTCCTGTGTGCTAAGTATGTAAGCATTCACCTTTATAACAATCATAATGCTATATATGTCTATGTATGCGCATAAGTTATTCTATAACAGTTTTATATAATTCGCCTTAATGTATGCAACATTTAAAAACGAGAAAGTCGTAAAAAGCTATCAAAATGAATTCTTTTAAAATTATTCACTCAACAAAAAAGTATTATTTTTTCCAACCTAATTTGTAAAAACTAACAATTTTAAAAATGTGTACGTAGTTTTTTTTTGTGAAACTCAACGATTTTGCAAGCGAAATAAACATGTATGTACCCATATATAAAAAAAACTTTCTTTTATTCTGTGGTATATCAACAGGATCTGTAAGTATTTTCTGTTTTATATTTTGAATGTGTATGTATATCCATATATGTATGTAAGTTAGGGCTTATAACTTTTAACCGATTGAAGCAATATTTACTGATTTTATTGCATGCTTTAGCGGTAAGCTTAGACAAAAGAACTGAAAATAAGATATGGAAATAGAGATGTGGGGGAAGAGTGAAGAAAATACCGAAAAGAGGTTGAGCGCGAGATAAGAAGAATGAGATCGCCAGAAAAAGGCACAGAGTAAAGTAAATGGGATGGACCAAGCAATAAAAGGGGAGGAGGGATAATGTGGGAAAATAAATATTGTTTTATATAAACGGAGCCTGCACATGGTTTCGTGATTTAGGTTAGCAAAAAGTTTTTAAAATTTGTTAAGTTAAAGACCCAAGATATCGATATTTAAAAAAAAATAAGGGCCACTTTAATATACATACGCATCCCGAACAACGTCGGGCACCCTGCTAGTATATAATATAGTAAACCATATAACCTTTTATCAATGCAACTGTTATTTCACAAAGAAAAATTATCTTGCAAAGAAAAAAAAGAAACAAAAATAAAATATCTATACGCCAAACATTGAATTGACGGATTGAAAAAAAAAACTTAAACTTGTATCTTGCATTTGCTTGGAGTTACGCAATAATCACGCAAATTATTTATATATTATTTCTGTGAAAAAAAAAAACAAAAAAATGTATGTTTTCCAAATGTTAACAACATCAGGCGCGTGGGAAGTCGTGGCAAAATTATATTTCATTATGTTGTTAACACGCTATGTCGACAGTTAAATAACAAAAAAAAAAAAAAAAGTTATCCCAGAAAAAACTTAAAAACAGAATTGAAAAAATCACATCACAGGAAACAAAAAAAAAAGAAATAAAACACAAATCACGCATTAACAAAATCAAAATCATGCATTAAATAATAACAACAGCAATTACATACGTACATATGTTTTTGTGAATAAAACAATGGAAATATTACCACAGATTAATTATTAATAAAAAAAATGTGAATGTGTCTGCAAAAAAATATATGCTGCAATACCGCATACAATACCGTTGTAGATTTCCAAACAAATAAAAATGTTTAAAGAGCTATAACAAGATAACTGAAAAACTAAAATAATGCCTGTTTAAAATGTGTGGGTAAACATACTTTAAATCTTTATATATAAAAATCACGTGTCACAATGTTTGTCCGCGATGGACTCCTAAACTACTGAACCGATTTTGAATTTGTTTTGCACTCCGTGTGTAGTTTGATCTAAACTGAAATATAGGATAGGTTATATGTCAGTTTATAGTCGCAATATTATTTTATTGCAATGTTAAATGTATTAATAAAATGTTACGTATACGCACCGGCACTCATATTTGCAGGCGGCACTTCCGTGTAATTGGTTGGTGTTTAATTAAACAACGTGCTTATCGATAAAAAATATTATAGCGAATGATATCAAGTATAGCACATCATCAGGCCCGTCGAGACGGGGGAGTGGAATGGGGGGATTACCCCCGGGCGCGGGGTTTCTGAGGAGCCCCGCGGCTTAGAGGTACTAAGACATTTTTTTTAAATTCAGGACAATCTTTAGTTGTTCCATGTGCAATTTTTAAGCTGAATTTCAAAAGCAACGAATATCTGCATTTCGTTTTAGTATTATAGTGAAGTGTGAAAAATAAAAATCTATATGTATATAAAAAGAAAGGCTAAAATGTGTGTTAGTTGGTGGCAGGTGTTTGAATAGATGCGTCAGCCGATTTTGTTCAAACTTTCACACAAGTTGCGTAAACCTCCCGCGGTGGTTACTACAGGTACAGGGTCTGGAGATATAGGCCAAAACGTGGGCCAGTGAATGCCTAGACAGTGTTTATACAATATGGATATCAAATGAAAGCTGTTGGTGAGTGCTTTGGTACAGAGTAATATATTACCCAGAGACGGACTGGGACTGGGATTAGGACTAGGACTGGGACTGAGACTCGGAGTGGGACTGGGACTGGGACTGGAATAAAATACATACCAACCTTTGGGACAGGCAATAGGGGATGAAGAAGAAGGAGAAGAAATTGAGAGAAGAGAAAAGAGAAAAGAGAGAAGGAGAAGGAGATTGAGAAAGAGAAAGAGATAGAATGAGACGAAGATGGAGATAGATGAAGCGAAAAAACGGAGGGAGGAGTGAATAAAAGGATTAGGAAAAAGTGAAGAAGGTAGAGTTAGACGGAAAAACGTTTATTAAAATGTATGCATATAGGCCAAATTTAGGGCAGAACAACGTCTGCCGGGTCTGATAGTAGTTCTATATAAACCACTGGCCATTAGACATAAAAAGAGACTGGAAAATATTTCAGACAGTTATACGTGAAAAAGTTGCAACTCTTTTAAAAAGTGGGCGTGGTCTTTAACGAATTTTTTTCAGATCTAAACATAATACTAAGAGCCATAATTTTGTAAAATTTCAAGGTGATACTAACGGCATATAATTTACGCTTCTTCAATACCTTTTCACTAACGACTGGGAAATCTTACCAAACTTCAATTTATCGTCATAAATTCAATCCGCACATAAAGTCCATCGCTTCATACATCTTAGGTAATGTATTATCGTATTTCTTCCCTCGTTCATTATTTTCGATAACGAAAAAATGGGCTTGTTTTTCGTTCGATTTAGTCCAGCTTAAATACCATATTTCGTAAAGATATCTCAATTTTTATTCATATTATCGTATTAACGAATGAAGGGACGGACAGACAGACATCCCAAGGAGGATCCCGAGACAGTTCCCAAAATTATTCAGGAATGACCCCGAAATGACCTTGGGAGGACGCCTGGAAAGTTCCCAAGATCAAGCCGAAATTATCCCGCTTGGACCCCGAAAGAATACCCGAAATAATCCCGAAATAGCCTTCAAACTACCCTGAAGTGATTCCGAGAGAGACCTCAAAATCATTCCGAAATTATTACAGAAGGAGCTCGATAGGGTCCTCGAAGTCCGAAGGAGTCCCAAAATCATCCAGAAATGACCGCCAAATGAACCTGGGAGTATTCCAAGAAAGTCCCCAAAATCATCCCGAAGTTACGCTCAAATTACACGGTAAGACCCCAAGATTGAAAATGAGCGCGGCAATATTTCGAGGGAGTTTCCAAAATATTACCGAAATAAGCCCTAAATTTCATCGGGAGAACCCTGAGGAAGTCACAAAAATTATCCCAAAATTAAAAAAAGGCTTCAACTGATCTCACTTTTTTTAAACGAATTTAAAAAGGATAGTAGACGAATATAATATACATTATTTTTCCTATGAATGTTATTACTTTCAAAATGCATCCATAACATGAAATTGGAAAAATTAAAAATATTTGGAAATGGGTGTGACACTGCTTTCTTTTCATCTGCCAGTCTTTTATGTTTTGGCAGCCATAACCGGAAGAAGAATTAAGCTAACGTAAAAAAACTACGTACAACATTTCTAATAAAACTGGGAAAAATTATTCAGTAAACACGCCAGATTTAGTTAATACTAAGTTTCAAAAACTAAAGCTAAATAAATTGTAGAGAGAAGTTCTCAGCTACGTTTATAAGTTTTTTTCTATAAGATATCCGCTGCGGGTTTTTTATAAAATGTATACTCTTTTTTATTATTATTTGCATCACATCACATTATATAAGATTACTACATGATTTGATATCACATCAGTTAGCATAATATCACCAATATACCAATGAATTTAAAAAATAATAATAACAGTAATTATGATTCACACAAATTAGTATAGGGACAGAATGTCTCATGTGTTAGCATGATAATGAGAAAAAGCTGTAGTAAGCGAGATGCAAACAAAAGTAGCTAGCTATGTGGAAAATCACTGCAGGTTTCGCGGAGTCAACCTTGGTTCAAATATTGGTGAAACATATAAAAATTTATTTAAGGAAATTGCCGTATTATGATGATATGTTGGTTTTCTTAGTTGTACTGTCGCATGTTTCTTTCTTTTTCTTCAGTTTGTCTCTAATAATAAAATATAATAAACGCCCGCCGTTGAGTTCACTAATTTCTAATAATCAAATAAATAAAATAATGTTAAGAGTTTCTTTAATCAGATGTTAATGCTAACTTCATACCTTCCGATGTAAATGAATTTTCCAAAAATCAAGCATCGTCGTTTATTTTAATTTATCTGCCTCAAAGTTTTCATACATATTGTAACGATTTTACTGCAAATCCTCTTATTTGCCCTTCTGCTAAGCTCGAATCACTAAACTGTTGAATAAATAACTCCAATATTGAATAATGGAGAAATGGCCTTTATTAAAGTACTTCACAATAACACTTATACTTTGCAACTAGTTGGCTTAATAACCAAACTGATTGATAGCTCAAATGAAAACTGACTTTCAAAATAATACTGCTATGGCTCGATAGATAGCGTCTTAATCGAAACTGCTTGATAGCTCAAATCAAACTGAATTCCAGCGCCTCTACATTTGCTGCCTTTAATACTCTCTGATATCAACTTCGCATCTTCTAGGCGCTTCCATTTCCAGAATCTACTAGTTGCCATCAGCTCTCAAACTTCTCAGTTGTAACTACAATTGCACGATTTTATAGCCCTCGCGCGATTTACCTCCAAGGAAATTCAATATGCTTTAACGTGAGTACCTAATGGAAGACTCAACCTCTGTACTTCGTAGCCGAAACTTGTAGTCGGGTGTTTCAATCTTATCTTGGTATGATATGGAATCTATGCCAGCTCCCACCATTTTAAGGATAATGGCATCCGGTTGCAAGGCAACTCCACCTTCAATTCCATTACCATTCTATTCCAAACACAAATATTTCGCTGTAACATGTTCTAATGCTAGGGCTCATTAGATACATGATACAATTCTACAATTCTACAATTTGAATACAAAAACAAGTAAAGGTGTTTAAGTTCGGGTGTAACCGAAAATTATATACTCAGCGTGAGCTTGAATTGCACATTTCATTTCAGATAAATTACTTTTCTACATAACACGTGGCACCGCCCGTTTAAAAAAATGTCTCCCCATTTCCTCTTACAAAACTTGACAAGTGAAGTATCATTGATTCAAAACTATTTTGTGCTAAGTTATAGCTTATTATTCTAGTCTACGACCCTTTTAAACTTGTTTTACATCTAATTTGCCGTGGTCTTTAACCGATCCCGTCCATTCTTACTAGAAATATTTCCTGCTATAGGGAAAATTTGTGTACCCAATTTTATTACGATCCGTTAATTTTCCTTCGAGTTATGGCTCCCGAAACATAGAAAATTGCTTAGTCATAAAAGGGGCGGTGCCATGCCCGTTTTTTAAAATTTGAAGTTTTTCCTATTTATTGTTATAAATCCAGTTGGGAAATGAACTACCATTGATATAAAGCGCTTTTTTGCAAAAATATAGCTTATTTTATTCGTCCACGACCCTTTTAAAAATATTTTATATAAAAGTGGGCGTGGTCCTCAACTGACTTCTTCAAAGCATTCCTTAAAGTAAAGGCAACCTCTCTGCCGAATTTTGTTACGATAGGTTTAACGAGTTTTGATTTATTATTAGTAATATTTGTAAAATTGATTTTATCACAAGTGGGCGGTGCCACGCCCATTAAAAAAAAAATTTGTTTAAATTTGAATGAAGAGTCTCAATATCAGTCTACACGTCAAATTTCAACATTCTAGGTGTATTATTTACGAAATAATCAGGTTTTTTGTGTTTTCCAAAATGTTATATATATAAAAATTGGGCGTGGTTATCATCCGATTTCGCTCATTTTAAACAGCAATCTACTCGTGCACCAAATTTGGTAAAGATATCTCAACATTTACTGCAGTTATCGTGTTAACGTACAGACGAACGGGTGGACGGATGGTTGGACATGGCTCACTCAAATTTTTTTTCGACACTGATGATTTTGATATATGGAAGTCTGTATTTATCTCGATTCCTTTATACCTGTACAACCAACCGTTATCCAATCAAAGTTAATACACTCTGTGTGCAAAGCACAGTGAGTATAATTAAGGGATGTAAACTACCTGTTCTGAGCATCAGGAATAATAATAAACTTGCATCACAATTAAGGGACTGTAATTTCGACCTTGCGAACACATCATGATTGAAATTTCCGTTCACTGTAAAAACTACTTGGAATAATCTGATCAAATCCTCGGCCCTTGACAAAGCTTCTTCATTAAGTACAGCTACTGATTACGTTTACTCAATATCAGATGTCATCGGTCAGCATAGTCCAACGCAGTTTCAAACATCTAAAAAGAGAAGCGTGAACACAAACCCACTCTTACAATTATCAACTGTAATCAACAAACGAAAGGCAACTGCTTTGCCTTAAATTTCCTCATCAGGTTACAACAAGTTAAACAACGGGTCACAAGTT
This sequence comes from Eurosta solidaginis, assembly GCF_040869045.1. Taxonomy (NCBI): domain Eukaryota; kingdom Metazoa; phylum Arthropoda; class Insecta; order Diptera; family Tephritidae; genus Eurosta; species Eurosta solidaginis. The sequence goes on along the minus strand of NC_090323.1, from coordinate 198,739,098 downwards.
TGGGGTGTGATCAATCTTTTCTTTGAGCTTCCGCAGAAGAGTCTTTGAAACATTTATGCTTAGGTTAGAATAAGTAAAAATCTTACTCTTTACTTATCATCGTGGGCGGTCCAAGAGTATACTATAAGCCAACTTTCCAACGAAGAACCCGCATTACTCCGAAGGAAATGCTTTATTGCCAACTCCAACGAAGAAGAGATTGCATAGCTTCGTTAAGTATGCTTTATTGTCAACTTCCACGAAAGTGAACTCAGCGCGCTAAGAAAATATCCGAAGGAAAAATGCCAAAATACGTTATGAAACCACAATCCCCGCGATTCATCCGAATTCTGAAGCAGGAATCAAGACCTGAATGCAAGCATCTGCGATACATTGCATCAGGTCACGACTGGCTTGTCCTGCTTCCCGCGGTACAGTTTCTAACGGCTGTTATAGGGTCGCGCAGGAGATACACTACGTCCACTCTGCTCCCTTTCGAGTAAACACCACTCCAGGATTAGTTAGCCTTGTTTAAAAGCATCACTAGTGCGATTACGTCAATATGATACGTTTTAAACTCCACCAATAAGATAACGGACACTTGTTACATGGTATTATAATCGCATTTACGATCGGTATACCTACTGCGGGTAAATTCTACAGCCCCAAGCCGGAGGGGAAGCGTGCGAAGAAATATAATAAAAGCTTCTCTTCCAATTCGCATCGTGCTCCTTATTAATTTTTCCTAGGAATTGGCTGGACGGGACTTAAATTTTGTATGCCGACTTCGAATGGCAGCTGCGAGGCTGATGCGTTTTTACTGAGAATTACAAACATTTTTCGGACCAATTGCCACTTACATTTTTATATAATGTCAAAGTATTTAAAGTTTTAAATCCAATTGTGACTATCATCGGCAACACACTTCAAAATGTCAAACGTTGGAAAACTTTACGCAAAACTCTTCTAACATCCTTTTCTAAAGCGCATCGGGGAGGCAGTCATCACTCTGGGAGTCAGAGATGGGTGAGGGCGCCTTGAAGGATATAGGCTTTGCCGGGTGCGTTGCCAATTGCTGCTGGAGTACCTGGTGTCGACGAGTTGGTACTAGTGTTTTGGCAGCAAGGTGCAACGAATGTACCGGCCGGACGGTTGCCGTTTCCAGGCCCAGAGCATCTATGAAGGTGGCATCGACCAAGGCATGGACTGGATTGGACCCATGTCGCTATCGTAAATATTTTAAGCTGACATACGGAACACACGCTGTGGGCACTAGGAGTTGATGATTCCTTGTTGTTGTTGTTGTTGTAGTGATAAGATTGCTCCCCGAAGGATTTGTGGAGTGTTATCGATGTGATGATCCTTTGCCGGATACAGATCCGGTATGCTCCGGTACCACAGCACCATTAAGGTGCTAGCCCGACCATCTCGGCAACGATTTATGTGGCCACATTAAACCTTCAGGCCATCACCTCCCTCCCCACCCCCAAGTTCTATGAGGAGCTTGGGGTCGTCAGAGCCTCGTCTGTTAGTGAAACAGGATTCGCCGCGGATAGGTGAGGTTGACATTTGGGTTTGGAGAAGCTATATATTGCGCTGGCAACCTGAAGGGTTTCGCTACATAGACCCTTGAATCTGGTATTTTAGTCGCCTCTTACGACAGGCATACCTACCGCGGGTATATTCGGACCCCCTAACCCGATGTGGAGGGACTGGGATAAAAGCTGGTGCTCGACATTGTCCAGGCTACGTAGGTTGTAGTGATAAATTGCAGCGGCCCTTTAAGTGATGGCGCTATTTGGAGCGAGCAACAGCGGACAGTTGGTGTGGCTATGTGGGGAAGTCCAGCTGCCAGGAGCTGCTCCGAAGATGACAATTTGTGGGATGACAAAAAAATTAAATGTGGTTACACTGAAATGACAGCCCTTTGTCGGGAAAAAAATTCCGAGTCTCTCGGGTATATAGAACCGGCTGCAGTGGGATGCGCTCTCCCGTGTCGATGTGTCCCCACATGACACCAACCATATTTTCAATTGTAATGTTGAACCTACGCCTTTAAGACCCATTTCCCTATAATCCGCCGCAGTTAAAACAGGCAGTTTCCGTGGACTCCTATAGAGCATTTTACCGACAATTTGTGAGTGGTCATGCCCATTGAATGGGGCGAAGCACTGCTAATACAAATACAACATCCTTTTCTATACTTTACATTAATTTTTATTTGGCGGCGTTATATTCCGTTGTTTTACGTAATGAAACCTCTTTTCAGAGTAAACTTTGTATAAAGGAAACATTTCTATTGTACCACTGGCGGCACAACCAATTAACCTGTCATGCCAACTTTCATATGTGATCACATTTCATCAGCATTGCATACGGTCGATATTAATGGAATTCGAATTTTAATTGCAACAATTTTCGAATTTTTAATTTATGTTCACAGTTATGAGGCAATGCCTTATTAAATCGATACATAAAATTTAAACCACGTGAGAGGTAAAAAAAAAATCGAAATCAGTTCTATATAAAATGCTCTTCAATTGTCGGCTAGGTTAGGTTAGGTGGCAGCTGCCCTGATAAGGATAGCTCACTTGGATAACACGAAGCTCCGTTGTGATACGACATACACAAAAAATAACGGTGACTTAGATCTAGCTACTTATAGAATCGTTGGGTAGCAACGATAAAGCTGCGAATGATACCGATCTCAACTTTGGACAAACCCTCGGGAGATCCAAGTGAGTCGCGACCGGAGTACTTTCGCCTAGTTCTGGCAAAAGCTGTGCAATCAAGCATAAATTGATTTGGTGATTCCACCTCATCATCCTCCACACAGCTGCAGCAGGCTGGAGTTTCCAGTATATTGAGACGTACCGCATGGATACCCATAGGACAGTCAAAACACCAATGACCATTGATAGGTGAGCCTTAGTGAACCCAATTATTTCAGCAGACCTCCTGCCATCCACTTTCGGCCAGAAAGATCTTGCTACCCTGCAAGACGTGGTATCCGCCCAACGTTTGCTGGGCTAACTCGAGGCCCTAAGGCTACTAAGAAGCAATCCAGAGGTGGCCAGCGGGATCTCGAAATTCCTACAGCCATCTTCATCCGGTTCAGCTGCACCGATGCGGGCTAAGAGATCCGCTGCACAGTTACCCGGGATATCACTATGGCCCGGGACCCAGATACTCTTAATTGTAAAATAATTCGATGCAATCGCACGCGAGGTCAGGCACTCCCAGACCACCCTCCATCGCACTGTAGTTGAGCTCAGGGCCTTGATAGCCGCTTGGCTATCACAGTAGATGTCAAATTCCCTAACCGTAGTAGCACTGGATAACATTCCATCCTCCACATCCTTAATCGCAGCAACTTCCGCTTGGATTACACTGCAGTTATCAGCCAACTTAAACTTGCGGCTTACATTTAGCTCTTGACAAAAGACCCCCCTCACCAACCTTTCCGTCCATTTCGACCCATCCGTGAACAAGTTAACCGGTCCCATGCCCCAGATAATTCCCCTTCCCCACTCCTCTCTCGGTGGAATGACTGGGGTGAAGGTTGTATACGGAGCAGCTATCGGCATACAATAGTCCGTTCTGGCCGGGATAAAGTCGAAACTGGTAAGAAGGCTAGAGTGTCCGCAGGCAGAAAGCCCATAACCCATATCACGAAGCCTGTCCAACGACCTTGCCGCGGCCGCCTTTCCCGCTATATCTACTGGGTATATGTTCAGCACGACGTTCAGTGCCAAGGTAGGTGTTGTTCTGAGAGCGCCACTGATGCCGATCAGCGCCGTCCGTTGCACGGACACTAACATTTTGGAAGTGCTCGCCATCGGCTAATGTACTAGTGAAATTCTAGTTACTATCGAACCAGTTATTATTCCGAATTTCGGCTCTAGTTCCTAACCAAATATTTTTAGTCATAAACTATTGACTTCTCTACAGGGTATGTATTAGTACGTAATAGATGTTGGTCTCTGATGTGCGACCGTTGGCTGTCATTAACGGAATACATACATTCAAACTTATACTCATATGTTCATATTATTGGTGTGCACTGATGCTGTATGATGATTACGTTAATACAAAAGGCATGGCAGATGGCATGACGCGCGACTAACGGAGCCACATTTGCAATAGCAATCATCATTTGAAATGGCAATCACGTTAGCAGTACGCCGCAGTTTTACATGCTACATATAACTAAGTCCATTCATACGAACTAGTAGAGCTTTGTGCCGCTTGTCACCATTTAATCACTTTATTGGTTGTGACATAAAACATAACCAACAACAATTAAAACATCAGCAGTAGGAATAAGCGTAACTTACAAAGAAGACACAACGTATAAGAAATATAAGCTTAAAGTGGAATAGTACAGTATATACCCAGTAGTGAGTTATAAAGTCGTGAAAGAGAAATATTTCTCATTTGAATCACCAAACCTGCTGCTGTGCCGGTAATCACACAATGTTAAGATTTAAGTTTGCTAAGAGCATGTGCACTAAACTAGGTTTAAAGCGTCATCATCAGGCCCATAATGGCCATAGTAGGATATTTGTCGAAACTCAGTGAGGTGCACGAGGTAGACATTTACTATGACAGCCAAACAGCACTAATGGTGCTTAGTTTCGTTTCCTATCACGTCGTTCAAGCTCAACAACAATTGCATGAGGTAGGTTTTGCTGAAGAATGAGGTGATACTCAGTCAATCCAAAGTCAAGTAAGGTCCCACAAACCCTAACACACACAGTATTTAAGTGCTAAATGCGAGCACACACGCACAGCTTGAGGGGATAGGAGACAAAAGCATCCCGTACCAATAGAGGGGAAAACTGGAGGGCGAGTTGGTCTGGTGTGATGGATGCGATGGTTGAGGACGCACTGTAACGGAGATTGTCTCTATGGTGGGACGATCAGTGATCGGCAACTGTGTAACTGAGTAAACAATACTGAAGGTGGTCTAATAACAGATTGAATCGGGACGGAATCAGCAGGGCGGGCGCCACGACTGAATAACCGAGCTATCAACAGCGGCAGCAGGGCGAAAGAGCAATTACCAGTTGCTGAATTTTCAAGTGTGGTCTAGGGAAGGGGCTCGTCCAAGAGGAAAGTTATTTTTAATCTGAAATGCTACTTTGGATAGAGTAGGCACTTAAAATGTGGAATTCTCTCTCGACAAACAAAAACCACGCTCGTCGCTTATCATACTTGTCCTAACATATTTCTGGAAATGATGAACGGTGTCGAGAGAAGACGGCTTTTGAAGTATTCGAGAGAAAAGTTCTTCGGAAGATTAATGGTCCTGTCCGTAATGCCGGGTGGCGAGTATCGAATGAGATTTAAAGATGAGCTGTAGGAGCCTCACGCACAGTTGGCGATAATGCAGCGAATAAAAATCCAAAGTTTTCGGTCAGGTCATGTTATGCGAACGAACGAAAACGCTACGGCCAACAAATTATTTCAGTCGACACCGCAGTTTAGAAGCTGAGGAAGGTGGAGGCCGATGGTGCGAGTGGCAGGTGGAGGAAGACTTGACCTCCCTTGGTGCTCTCAACTGGCGTCAGCAATCGCGAAACAAGCATAACTGGCATGACTTGTTACGAAACAGCCAAAATTGCTTAGACGGTTAAGCGCAAATTAATGATGATGATAATAATGATGAACTGCGAAGGCTCGGGCTAGTGCTGTCACACTCACTGGACACCACAGTATAAAAGGTGACAATATTGAGAGCAGATTTCTACCATCCGGACTTCGTAGACCGCTCCCAGGAAGACGAGTAAGATCAGCTTAAATGTTGCGACTATTCCTATAGGGGAGCAAAGGGGTCGTAAGCCCCTTCATCTGGCTAATTAGCTTTCATCCATTATTTCGGGAGGGTGGTGTGCCAGCTCCGCACTGATCAATCACGGTACAGATGTTTTTACTAAGTTTTCAAAAAACGATAGCAAAGTCGTCTAAGTACCGCCATTACGATAAGAAATATTTATGCCCCTGAAAATGCTATCTCGCTTTGATATTTTTATTCTATATCATGTTAACCAACGATGTTGTGAAATATCAAATATCTTTACGACTAAAGAAATGTAAGGCGCGATAACCTGCGAGGATATTTGAGGCCGAGCTTCTCTTCCAATTTACATCGTGCTCCTATTAATTTTTCTACCAATTTGCGGAACGGGACCTACATGTATTATGCCGACTCCGGGCGCCATCTGCAAAGCAGATGAGTTTTCACTGAGACACTTTCCATGGCAGAATTCCACTCAGAGTGTTTGTCAAATCATTGCCGAGGGGCGACCCAGATCATAAGTTTGAACAAAAGATCTGCGGAGCACGCTAAACCGCACACCACGGCGGCCGACACCTTGCGACTATTGGGTATAAAGTTCATAGGGACTCAAATTTTTTATGATAGCTAAATATCGCTGGTGTGTTGTTGCAACGTGAACTTACTTGAATGTCATTAATTCATATCACCAACAAACATACATACATACAAATTTATCAGCCAACATCATCAAGCAATGCTCAGAGCAACTAAAATGGCAAATTTAGTATGTGAAAATATAGTAATTAATTATATGTATGTATGTATGTAGTACATTTGCAACAGCCAACAGAGATAGAGCGGGAAAACAAAGCTAAGCTGGGCGGATGATGAGGACGTTATGTTTTTAAGTTGAGCGGAAATTGATGTAAGCGCTTATCTTATATAGGTATTTTTGTGCACGTATGAACGAATGTATCTAGCATCACCATAAAATTGCTGTTAATTTTTTTCACTTTTCATAACAGATTGAATGTTAGTCTTGTGGCTGTTGTTGCAATGAAGTTTTTCTTTTCAAGCCATTTTTGTCATGCCTATAATACAATGGATATCGCACTTACATATGTATGTACAAACATACATTTTGACGTGTTGTTAGGCCATTAAAAAGTGAAAAATTAAGTAATCAAAATGTGTGAAGGCTTTTCATGCTGGCAATTTAATGACACTCTTTATTAAGAAGAAAAAATATTATATTTATTATATATGAATACTGTCTTTAGATAATAAAATGCTGTAGGTATGTATATATGTATATATTTATGTGTATGTATATAATTTGCTTAGCGCAAATATTGCAGCCGAATTCTGAACGTCGCACGATGGGTTATTTGATCAATCTAGTTGGCCAAAAATCGATTTTTCCAAATATATTACAATCTTTTTAAAATATATGTGTTTGTTTCAAAGTTTATAACAAAAACGGCTGCACATACCCGCGATTTTTTGAGTGGTGATCTATTTTGCAATGGACTGATACCCTTATTGGCATATCTCACGTAATTTTTAAACGGTTTTATTTAGGTTGACTTGACAGGCTGCACGGCCAGCGCGAATTTTGTAATTCAAATTTCAGTAACTTCCCGATAAGCTACAAGCTTGAAACTTGGAATATAGTTCAGAACCCGATGACACTGCAATAATAAGAAAAAAATCACCGCTAGGTGGCGCAAGGATCGAGATATTCACAAAAATCGTATTTGTGTTCCGATTTCGCTCATATTTGGAACACATAATACATACATGAATAGAAAGCGACTATGAAAAAAAATCGGCGCTAGGTGGCGCATGGATCGAGATATTCACTAAAATAAAAAAAGTATTTGTGTTCCGATTTGGCTCATACTTGGAACACATAATATTTGACATACAGAAATAGAAACCGCTTTAGTAAAAAAAATTCACGCTACGTGTCGCAAAAATTGAGATATTCAAAAAGCTCGTACTTGTCTGTCCGATTTGGCTCTTTGAACAAATATTATATACAGTCCGGTAGAAGTGACGTCAAAATACTTTGGAGCACATAAATTCAAATTTTGCTAATGAAATTTCAGTATAATAAAAAAATAAAAATAAATTTTAAGTTAAACGGTTTTATTGAAATCAATATTTACATTAAGTAGTAATAATACTAAAAGATAGAAAATAATTAGGTAGGTCCTAGGTACTAGTCATTACACTCCTCATCAATCTAGGGCATTGATCAGACAATTAAATAAAAGCGTTGGGCGCGTGAAATTTCTGAAAATGTGGGCGTAACATAACCTGATTTAGGTTCAGTTGGTCTTTCTTATGATTATCAATAAAAATTTGACGCGTCCAACGCTTTTATTTAATTGTCTGATCAATGCCCTAGATTGATGAGGAGTGTGAAAATTAGTACCTAGGACTTACCTAATTATTTTCTATATTTTAGTATTATTACTACTTAATGTAAGTATTGTTTTCAATAAAACCGTTAGCTTAACAATTTTTATACTCAGTTGAGCAGAGCTCACAGAGTATATTAACTTTGATTGGATAACGGTTGGTTGTACAGGTATAAAGGAATCGAGATAGATATAGACTTCCATATATCAAAATCATCAGTATCGAAAAAAAATTTTATTGAGCCATGTCCGTCCGTCCATCCGTCCGTCCGTTAACACGATAACTTGAGTAAATTTTGAGGTATCTTGATGAAATTTGGTATGTAGGTTCCTGGGCACTCATCTCAGATCGCTAATTAAAATGAACGATATCGGACTATAACCACGCCCACTTTTTCGATATTTAAAATTTCGACAAACCGAAAAAGTGAGATAATTCATTACCAAAGATATAAAAATTAGCAAAACCGGAGAACGACCACGCCCACTTTTTAAAAAAATTTTTTTTTAAATTCAAATTTTAAAATAAAAGTTAATATCTTTACAGTATATAAGTAAATTATGTCAACATTCAACTCCAGTAATGATATGTTGCAACAAAATACAAAAATAGAAGAAAATTTCAAAATGGGCGTGGCTCCGCCCTTTTTGATTTAATTTGCCTAGGATAATTTTAATGCCATAAGTCGAACAAACATTTACCAATCCTTCTGAAATTTGGTAGGGGCATATATTCTATGACGATAACTGTTTTCTGCGAAAACGGGCGAAATCGGTTTAAGCTACGCCCAGTTTTTATACACAGTCTATCGTCTGTCCTTCGGCTCGGCCATTGACACGATAACTTGGGCAAAAATCGATATATCTTGGTATAAAAAATGGCCGAAATCCGACTATGACCACGCCCAATTTTTCGATATCGAAAATTACGAAAAATGAAAAAAATGCCATAATTCTCCACCAAATATGAAAAAAGGGATGAAACATGGCAATTGGATTGGTTTATTGAAGCAAAATATAACTTTAGAAAAAACTTTGTAAAATGGGTGTGACACCTACCATATTAAGTAGAAGAAAATAAAGAAGTTCTGCAGGGCGAAATCAAAAGCCCTTGGAATCTTGGCAGGAATACTGTTCGCGGTATTACATATATAAATAAATTAGCGGTACCCGACAGATGTTGTTCTGGGTCACTCTGATCCACATTTCCGTCGATATTTCGAAAACGCCTTCACATATAAACTTAAGGGCCACTCCCTTTTAAAACCCCCATTAACACCTTTGATTTGATACCCATATCGTACAAACGCATTCTAGAGTCACCCCTGGTCCACCTCTATGACGATATCTCGAAAAGGCGTCCACCTATAGAACTAAGGATCCCTCCCTTTTAAGGTACACATTACCACCTTTCATTTGATACCCATATCGTATAAACACATTCTGGAGTCACCCCTGGTCCACCTCTATGGCGATATCTCGAAAAGGCATTCACCTATAGAACTAAGGCCAACTCCCTTTTTAAATACTTATTAACACCTTTCATTTGCTACCCATATCGTACAAACACATTCTGGAGTCACCCCTGGTCCACCTCTATGGCAATATCTCGAAAAGGCGTCCACCTATAGAACTAAGGCCAACTCCCTTTTAAAATACTTATTAACACCTTTCATTTGCTACCCATATCGTACAAGCGCATTCTAGAGTCACCCCTGGTTCACCTTTATGGCGATATCTCGAAAAGGCGTCCGCCTATAGAACTAAGACCCACTCCCTTTTAAAATACTCATTAACACCTTTAATTTGATACCCATATCGTACAAACACATTCTGGAGTCACCCCTGGTTCACCTCTATGGCAATATCTCGAAAAGGCGTCCACCTATAGAACTAAGGCCAACTCCCTTTTAAAATACTAATTAACATCTTTCATTTGGTACCCATATTGTATAAACATATTCTAGAGTCACGCGTGGTCCACCTTTGTGGCGATATCCCGAAATGGCGTCCGCCTATAGAATTATGGCCCACTCACTTTTAAAATACCCTTTAATACCTTCCATTTGATACCCATGTCATACAAATACATTCCAGGGTTACCCTAGGTTCACTTTCCTACATGGTGATTTTCCCTTTTTTGTCTCCATAGCTCTCAACTGAGTATGTAATGTTCGGTTATACTCGAACTTAGCCTTCCTTACTTGTTTTAAATTATTTTTTTTTTAATTTAAGAAAGTTGCCAACCTTGTGAAAACATCCTCAGTTGCAACATCTAGGTGAAAATCTTAAAATGTAGTACCATATCCATATACCAAATTTGAATCAAACCGGTTAAGCCGTTTCCGAGGTGGTAGTGGATATACAAACAAATATAAAAAAGATCAAAAGACCTTTCGTTTGATATCTATATTGACGTATCTCATATAATGCCTAAAAATGACCCCGGGTCCATCCGAAACCGGGGGCCCGATCCCTAGTACTACTAGTTAAATAAATGTAAAAAACAAATGTAAGGCGCGATAACCTCCGAAGAGATTTTAGTACTACTAGTTGCTGTCAATTATTTCCTTTCGTAACAATGAAGTGAGAAAACCACTTTGTGAATAGAAATAACTGCTGTTTTAATTTTGGCCAGCTAGATTGATCAAGTACCCCATCGTGCGTCGCTAAAGCTATTTAAATCTCCATCGCCCAAAACCGGTAAGGGCATTTTGACCCTTTATAGCGAATTTTTCGTTTCCAGTCAAAGAAAGTGTCCTAAAATCTAAATTTGTATAGGCTTATTTCAGCTATGAACGAAATAATTAACGATAAATGAAGAAATCAATCAGACAAAGTAATATTTTTCTGGTGCGCTTATCTTGAAATTTGGTACAGAGACATCTCCCTGGATACGTTAATATTTCAGACACGGGTAGCTGACTACTGGTACTTAGGTAGCCTTGCTTAAAGGTACATATCTGGAATTATTTTTGTTCCGAGAAGTCGAACAGGACCAGTTTTATTTTAAAAAAGTTCAGCTGAAAAACAATAGGAGAGGGAGGGAAATCGATCGGTAGAAAAAGAGAGAAAAAAGTATGGACAAGAGGAAAATTTACCTCTGAAATCATTTACAACAAAATTTTATATAGCAATATCGCAATGTCTCGCTAACCAAATACATAAACCTAAATAATATTGATATAATATTGAATAACGTAAGCATTGCTAATAACGCACTGCTAAAAATACCAATGTTACAAGTCAAGTTCTGTTGAACTAGCCTAAAATTATTCCACACAATTTGAACAAAAAACACGGATATATATGTACGTAATAGCAAATTCACGAATAGCATCAAAAAGGGTACGTCGGTATTAGAAAGCGTGTAGGGGCGTTCATATGACTGTCAGGATGGCGGCATCTGCTTTTACACCACTATTAAGTACGAATGTTGGAGATTTGGAGTTCAAAACTCAACTCCCGCAAACTTACGGCTTACGCGGGATGACGTTGCAATTGTCATAAGTGGAAAGTGCCTTCCATCGACTAGCTCTTTGATGGATCGGGCGCTTCGGGATATTCATACCTGGGCATCAAATGTTGGGTTGAAAGTCAACGCGGATAAAACGGATATGGTCTTGTTTACAAGGAGGTACCAAGTCCCAAATTGGATCAGGCCTAAGTTAGGTGGGGTGACCCTACAGGAGAAACCTTGCACAAAGTATCTAGGAATCATCCTAGACAGTAAGCTGTCAAGGAAGCTCAACGTAAAGGAGAGGGTGCAGAAGGCTCCAACGGCAATTTATGCATGTAAAAGAATGCTGTGGTTTACGTGGGGCTTATCGCCCTCTCTTTCTAATTGGGTTTTCACAGCGATTGTAAGCCCTACCCTATACTATGGAGTTCTCGTTTGGTGGAAAGCCACACAAAAAGCAACCTACCTCGAAAAATTAGAAGGGGTAAGCAGACTATCAATGCTTAGCATTACGGAAGCCCTGAAAACAACCCCGACAGCTGCACTGTATGCCATTCTACATATTCCACCTGTAGACCTGGTAGCAAAGAACATAGCGCTAACAACTGCAACCAAGCTCGGTGCCTCGGGGCAGCTTGAGCGCCGACCATACGGCCATAGTAGTATAGCGTCATCAATCGCAAGACGAACAGACTACCTGATTCCCTATCTGCGCTTCGATGGCGATCTTAAGGCCACAATAGAGGTTGACGGTTGGTGCAAGGGTGCTCAAATGGCGGACGAGGCGATACATGTGTACACAGTTCCAAAGTAGTGGAAGGAGTAGAGTCTACGGTATACTGTGCTGATCCGGAAATAAAGAGATCCTACAGGCTGCCGGATTACTGTAGCGTTTTCCATGCGGAAATAGTAGCCGTAACCAAAGCAGTAGAAACCCTTGAAGAAAATAGCCCAAGCTGTAATCGTGTTAACTTTTATATTGACAGTCAAGCAGCAATTAAGGCAATAATCTCGCATAACATAGCATCTAAATGCATGTTAGAGTGTAAGCAGTCCCTGGAGAGAATCGGGACAGGGAGAAGCATACATATATATTGGGTCCCAGGGCATATGGGATGAATCATAGATGGGCATAGATGGGAATGAATAAGCGGATGAATTAGCTAAAAAGGGAGCATCCTTTGAAGCTTACTCCGTAGACGTCCCAATTAGACCAGGCGAAATTAAGCGAAGGCGAGAGGTGCATATGATCGACCAAGCAGGAAAGGCGTGGTTCAAGCGCTGGACAGTAAAGTGTCGAAGATTATGTGCAGGTCTTACAACCTTAGACTAACAAAGTTGCTTCTATCATTAAAAAGAGAGGACTCTAGACTCATGACGAGTATTCTGACTGGACACTGCCTTCTGGCATCACATGCCTTCAAATTAGGCTTGGTCAGTGATAGTAGATGTGGGAAGTGCGGGCTGGAGGAGGAAACGATCGAGCACGTTCTGTGCTATTGCCCTGCGCTTGCCAGACTAAGACGCCAGCTACTAGGAGTGATACAGTTGTCATACCTAGAAGCAGCAAGTGGCTTAAGTCCTAGGAAGCTTCTAGTATTTGCCAAGAGGACGGAGTTATTTTATAACATAGGTCCTGGTTTTTGATAGGGTTTTTCAGTTTGGTCATTAAAACAAACTTCTGGTAACACTACGGACTTATTCAGTCTATGTGAGGTCCTCATGGACCGGCCAGTTCAACCTAACCTAACCTCCCGAAAAGTTACCTGATGACGTGAAGTGAAATTCAGAAACATGTTCTAGGAAATATCGCCGTGTGCAAATTGTGTCATTTTTACCTAATCAATAACATAAAGATTGTATAAAACAATATGAGCTTGTCGCACTAATTGAGTAAGTAGGGAAAAGAGATGTAGTGGGAGAAAACCGAGAGAGAGAAAAAAATCTGCGATGCGCCAAGCATTTTTTATATTATAATCATTTTCTTGTCCTTTTAAGAGAAAATATTTTACTTGAGGGGTTGACTACTAAAACAACTCCAAAAATTACGAAAAATATCAAAAGACGCGTTTTGAAAACGCTTAACTTCTTTCTGCAGTTAAAAAAAAAAAGATCGGTGGACACGATACACCTTTCCTCAATTTTCTCTTGGCAGAAGAAATATTTTTATTTTCCGTTTCAGGGTATTTGATACCGAGGCCATGACAAATCTTGTGATACCTCTCTAGCGAATAGACGACGCATTTAAATCAAAACTAGACTTCTTGAATTTCAGAATCGCCATTTATCGAAATCTTCCAAAATTCTGAGTGTTTATTTGACTTAGGATTTTAGCATATTTTAAACTCTGTATCCAAATAATAAGAAAACGGCCAAGAAATTCGTATATTTCCCCTTAAAAGCCAAATACTCTTCAGAGGCTATCGCGCCTTGTATTTATTTATTTTTTTTAAGCCAAAACTGATTTTTTTTATTTAAGGGTACGCATTTTACTTTATTTTTATTAATTTTCTTTACAAAACTACGTTGAATCGCGCAAGGATTTCTCAGGAATTTCTTCAAGGGTCCATGAATGAAAATTAATAGTAAAATAGGAACATACATTTTTACAAAGTAAAAATTTTCAAATTTGTCTTACAAGAGGATAATAACAAAAACTTCTTGGCGCCACCGTGGTGTTATGGTAACGTGTTCCGCCTACCACACCGTATGCCCTGGGTTCACATCCCGGGCAAAGCAACATCAAAATTTTAGAAATAAGGTTTTTCAATTAGAAGAAAATTTTTCTAAGCGGGGTCGCCCCTCGGCAGTGTTTGGCAAGCGCTGTGAGTGTATTTCTGCCATGAAAAGCTCTCAGTGAAAACTCATCTGCCTTGCAGATGCCGTTCGGAGTCGGCATAAAACATGTAGGTCCCGTCCGACCAATTTGTAGGGAAAATCAAGGGGAGCACGACGCAAATTGGAAGAGAAGCTCGGCTTTAGATCTCTTCGGAGGTTATCGCGCCTTACATTTATTTATTTTTATTCTTGAGCGTTTTCTTGTGATCTGCAAACCACGCTTTAGCATTTAGGCAGTGGCGATTGCTGGAATCTGGCTGCTGGATATTATTATGCCACGGGCTCGTACATATCTATTGATACCAACTAATCCAGTTTTTGCTCAGCAATCACTTTCTTTGACAGCATTGCTTTTCTTCTGTTACCTGCATTTAAAAAAATCAATTATAATAATATTTTTCAATTTTTATTCCAGGATATGTCTAGTTTTTGCTATGTTGGCTGCATGTGACATAATAATTTGATAATTGCTAGTTTGGCTGGTTATCACGTCATACATATGTAATTATTAATGTTACATAAAATATATACATAAATTGCCTAAAGACTTTTTAGCTCTAACGTTATAAAATCTTATGTAAATTGTTCGCTGATTAATATCTTTTATTAAATATTAATGACATAAGCAAACGCTATACAATTTATGTCACATAATAGCTAATAGCTGGAGAGCCAGCGCAACTATTATGCAAGCATTTTCTAGGTATGATATTTTAAGATCTTATTATCACTTCAAATGCTAACAAGGTCCATTTAAATTATGATCATATTATATGGTTACAATATCAACCAAATTTACATTTTGTAACGAATTTTGGGGAGTTCCTGATAATTATGCACCTTATGCTGAATTTCGAATCGCTGAACTGTCGAATAAATAACTGATATCATACCGCAACTTAATATCTAAAGAGCGCTGATGTCACATGTCGCACGTTTAGTTGTAAACAGTTCCAATTAAAAAAAATCATAATTTAACAAAGCATCGGTTGTACTCGGATTTATTAAATGATGGGCTAAAAAATTTGATGATCCTTATTTAACCAAGCCCTTTACATATCATTGGTACGCTCAATACTTGAGTGTTGTTCCTGTATGTGGTCCCCGGGGTAGAAAAATCATATAGATCGAATTGAATCGGTACAGAAGCAGTTTCTAATCTTCGCTTTACGCGGTCTTAACTGGGAATCAAATCTTCTGCCTTATAGAAATATACTTCTTCTCATTAGTTTGCCAACTTTAGAGAATAGAAGAACATTACTCGGGGTATTGTTCCTTCATAAACTGATTATCGGCGAGATATACTCCACTGACCTTGTAAGCAGACTGTATTTTTCTGTACCTGCGAGAACTACAAGACACTATGTTCTCTTTCATTTACCCATTCTACGGCGTAATTTTGCCAAATATAGCCCTCTTCGCAATTGGTGCTCGCGCTATAATGAACTGTACAACTGTATTAGTTTTGAGTATTCGATTGCTGCTATGCGTAAGGAAATACTCTCACGTCTGGCATGATATTTTTTAAAGTTTTTTAAATAAGATGTCAATTTGATTTATGTATTAATTAAAATTTAATTAAATTAATTCGATTGTTTATTATTTAAGTTTTTACTTTAAATTTTGTTTTTACACTTACGTTTTTATACCTTTCATGAACATGAAATGGTATATTAACTTGCGTCCGATGTTCGTAACGTTGAGAAATATAGAAGGTAGACTCACCATTAAGTATACCGAATTGATTAGGGCGACGAACTGAGTTGATATAGCCATGTCCGTCTGTACGTCCGTCTGTCTGTTTGAACGCAAACTAGTCCCTCAAATTTTGAGATATCTCAATGAAATTTGGCACAAGGATGCATTTTTGTATTATATTAGACATTTGTCGGATCCGGTAGGATCGGACCACTATAACATATATATCCCATACAACCGATCGTTCAGATAAGACGATTTTGGTCGTTTCTGCCGCAATTTAGAAAGTATAAACGTGAAAATCGGTGATATATAGAAGATATCCTGAAAAAATCACTTTGATCGGAGCTATATATAGTATATATCCCATACAACCGATCGTTCAGATGGAAAGATTTTTGGCCATTTCTCCCTTAATTTCCAATATAAAAACGTTAAACTTGGTTATATATATTCTAATATATCATAGAAGATTTCCTGTAAAAATCATTTCGATCGGAGCTATATATAATATATATCCCATACAACGGATCGTTCAGATAAGGGGGTCTTTGCCATTTTTTATTTTATATTTATCTTAAAAATCGTTTAGGTATGCACATCTGTTCACTATAGATTTCCTATCTTATACATCCTATTATTTGGAGATTTTGAACGGGATAAGATTATTGTTCAGCCCCATTCATGAAAGGTATGAAGTCTTCGGCACAGCCGAAGACAGTCCCGTCCTTACTTGTTTTTCCTTGTATTTGTATTGTATCTTATATCCATTAGTCGAACGCTTTGTGTTGAATTTAATAAATAAATAAATAATACTTCATAAAACTCTTAATTAACCGGCTGATCAGATTTTGGAGGTGAAGAGTACTCCAGGTTACAAGAATAAGGTAAATTGGTGTTTTTGAAATTGAGGTCAAAAGTTGGAAGTCAAGCCAAGCATGTTTCAACTTAGACTGCCTTATTTGGTTATTATTATTATTTTATAATTCGCTAGTGTTAGTTCTTAACAAGCCTTCATTCAGTTCCTTAAGCAATCACAAATCTGAATTTTTACCTAAACCCTACCAACCAATTTCAACGCTGGGTTCTTCGTTCGGCTAACTGTCATATTTTAATTCTAAGTACCCTTACTAAGTACTCCAAATATTCCAATAATTGATAAAAAAAAAAGTGCGTGTACTTATGGACGCGCGTGAGAAGTTACATTTGTTCATATACTACATTATTTTCTAAAAGGAATTTGCGGAATGCGCGGAATTCGAAAGAATCCCTGAAATCTTTCTGAAATAGCCCCAAACCGACCACTAGGTGATCCCCAAGTAACCCCAGAGGATCCTAACATAATCTGCAAGGTATTTCTGAAACCAAGAAAGGAAATATATATGTGTGTCAAGCTGATATGGAATGAAAATACATATATATGTACATCCATGTACAAACGTCCCACTCAAAGCAAGTTAGTTCGTACAATTCACAGCGAATATACACACGAACTTTAAAATTTCACTCTCATCATTTTTAGAAGTTTTAGTGTGATCATACTTAATCGTTCCCAAGATGGTCGGGATAGTACCTTTATGGTTCTTTGTTACCGGAACGTACCGGATCTGTATCCGGCAAACGACAATCAATATCGATAACAATACCCAAAATCTTCGTGAATTGTCTTTATCGTTAATACAACAACAACAACAACAACATTCTTTGAACATACCTGTAAAGAGAAAAGTAAACAATTATTAAGTTTGCATAAATACTACTTTAATACATAAAATACATATAGAGGGGAGAAAACTATTTTGATATTTTGTACTTATTGTAAAAAGTACTCTGTTCTTAAAAACGACCCAATTTTTAAAATGTACCCGGATCTAAAAAGGAGCCAGTTTTAAAGAGCATCCGGTTCAAAAAGTAACCGGTTCTTAAGAAGTGTCCGGTTCTGTATATTTCGCTGATATATTTTAATAGTATCAAAACCACCAAAAAGACTATTTTTACATATACATATATTTACATATAAAGAGAGTCAGCAAAACCGAAACTTATATCCGTAATAGTGAGGTTAACGAAAAAAGGGCAGTAAAAACGAGACTTATCATTTTTCCATATGAAAAGGACGTACCAATTCTTTCAGCTGAAGATGGGCACATTGTGTTGTTGTTGTTGTAGCAGTGCTTGGCCCCATCCAAATGGTACGACCGATCTCAAATTGTCATCAATATCCTCTAACGGGAGTCCAAGGAAACTGGCAGTTTCAAAAGGGGTGCACCATAGTGAAAGGGGTTGTTACAATGCAACCGGCAGGTGTCGTTGTAAACAGCGAAATTGTCGTTTAATCCCATAAAATGCATACCTGCATAACAATTCTGCGATTAGGTTTGAGTAGATAGCAAATGCAAAACTTTGCTCTTTTACATCAAAGACATCGCCGAGTACAAATCAACGGGTGCGCTCAAGCACAAATGTAAGTAACCGAATAATGATAAGTTGTTATTGTAAAATACCGAAATAAAATGAAAATGTAAAATAACATTGTAAATGAACTACAAATTGAAACGAAAGCGAAATAAAACTATAATTTACAGATTTTCGCGGACATCAGCGCAAAATATTGCTTTTATTTGATTGCGGCACCAGGATTTACAATAATCGAAAATATTTGTGATTTCACACTCAGCGGTAATATTTTCCTGAAATAATTAACAAGGTTGGAAACGTAAATCGTAATGGCTTCTCCACAACCGACAGTGACAGCAGGCAAAGAATTCGTGACAGAAATTGAGACTCCGCCGGCGACGACCCCTAATTTGAGGTTAGGTATTCACCCCTAATTTGAGGTTAGGACTGCAATCACCGGAGCGGCAATCAACATGTCTTACACATTTTGGGACACCAAATTCTGAATGTGCTACATCGGCCGATGGGTATGCACCGATAGAAGGGTATATGGTACAAAATGTGAATAGGTTTGCGCTTCAAGATGTTACACAGTCGCCGTGTGCCACTTTCGGCGATAGCTACGCACCGCCTATTACAAACATGGGCAACATAACCTCGACATTTCATACTGGAATACATCGTGGCGTTGCAAGCTACGAGTTGTACTCATACCCGACTTCCAGTGCTACTGCGAATGATCATAATCGTAATAGTTATAACATAACAACGTGGGCAGCACATCCAGTAAACACCAGCTGCACCGCTACGAGAATGCATGCGCAGTTTTACAATCACTCAACCTCAAATTGCATAACGATGAGTGACAACGTTTTGCCGTCATTAGTATTTCGACAGGAAGAACCACCTCAGCGTTTACATACCCAACTTCACTCGACGTCTCTGCATGCCCAGCCTCCTCAGGTAAACACGTATGGTAATTTCGCAAATTCCGCACAGGGTTTGGGCGGGTATTTACAAATGAACTCAGCCTCGACTGGTGCGCCGGAGGCGCGAACAAACCAATATAATTCTGGGATATCAAATTGCTACGATAGCCGTCGACATTGGCCGCAAATATCTAACGGCTATACTCCCACCGTGCCACCTATGTCATCTCAAATGAGGCTAACCTCTACACAAGTAGCTTCGCGTCAGGTCATAAATAAAGACCTTCCGACATTCACTGGCAAGTCAGAGGAGTGGCCGCTATTCATTGTAAGCTTCGAGCAGTCTACACAGCAATGCGGCTTTACGGATGCTGAGAATCTCATTCGGCTACAGCGTTGTCTAAAAGGTGTAGCGCTAGAAGCAGTAAGGGGAAAATTAATGACACCAGCAACCATATGGCAGGCCCTTGATACTCTACGTATGCTGTATGGACGCCCAGATGTTATTTGTCACTCGTTACAACGCAAGCTGAGGCAAGAACCTCTTGTTAAATATGAAAAATTAGATACTCTGATTCAATTTGCGTTGGCTGTGCAAAACTACTGCTCCACTATGAGAGCCATAGGCCTTTCCTCGTATCTAAATGACCCGATGCTACTCTCTGAGCTAATTTCCAAATTGCCAAGTGACTTAAGGTTAGAGTGGGGTCGTCATAGAGTATCTTTGCCTCAGGTAGATATCGGGGAATTCGACTCTTGGCTTTTTAAATTGGCTATGTGTGCCAGTCAAGTAGTATCAGGAAGTAACTCCGGCGAAGAAGGCAAAGGCAGTAACGCTCAGATAAAGAAAAGGGTGCTTTTACACGACGTAGCTCGCAGTAATAGTACTGATGTAACTAAAATAGTGTGTGTTAAGTGCAATGGTGAGCACAAACTTGACACATGCAAACAGTTTTGCGCTCTGTCTATCAACGAAAGGTGGAGCTTTGTGCGAAGTAACAAATTATGCATCAGATGTTTTAAGAAACATTTTTTAAAAAATTGTCGACTAAAGAGTCATTGTGGTGTCGATGGTTGTACACGACCACATCACGTTTTGCTCCACTCGTCTAATTACCCGACATCAAAGGACGATGCATCCGTGATGTTACATAAAGGTGAATATACGACAAAAACGTTGTTGCGTTACGTTCCAATTATGCTTTATGGCAAATTGAAGTCCATAAAAACATACGCGTTAATAGACGAGGGTTCCACATGCACACTTTTAGAGCACCACATCGCCGATGAGCTTGGCTTAGAAGGCCCGTCAGATGAGCTATGCCTAAGGTGGACGGGCGAAATAACGCAGATAGAGCCTGAATCGAAAGAGGTCACTGTAGGAATCTCACCCACGTCTGGCACCACTCCGATGTTAAGTCTTCGCAACATACGCACTGTTGCTAATCTCGATCTACCCAAACAGTCGCTCACACGCGACGAGATTTCGTTGCATCCGCATTTACATCGGCTGCCAATCGAACCGTATACTGAAGTACGTGCCACACTGCTACTCGGTGCGGATAATGCAAAGCTCGGTGTTCCCCTCGAAGTGAAGGAGCTCCATGGTGATAAACTCATAGCGACGAAATGTCGTCTCGGCTGGTCGGTTTACGGGCGAGGTGAAGAGGCTTATGTTTCTGCAAATAGGGTGATGCACATATGCTCCTGCGTCCCAACGGAGCACCTGGATGAAATTTTAAAAAACAATTACTCACTAGAAGCGGTTGGTATAAGTAAGCGTGAAGATCCATTACGATCCAAAGCAGACGAACGGGCTTTCGCTATTATGAAATCGACTACTAAATACCTAGATGATCAAAAGCGTTGGGAAACCAGCTTGTTATGGAAATTCGATGAAATTAGCTTTCCGGATTCGTTCTCAATGGCATTACGACGACTCAACTGCCTGGAAATTCGAATGACACGAGATCCAAATTTAAACCAATTTCTAAACGAACAGATGCGTGCCTACGAACTAAAGAGATACGTTCGTAAATTAACGAGAGAAGAGGTATCTTACGGCGGTCGGGCATGGTTCGTTCCAATATTTACAGTTACCAATAAAAATAAAAACAAAACTCGATTGGTTTGGGACGCCGCTGCCGCTGTCGACGGTGTCGCTCTCAATACTTATCTACTGAAAGGACCTGACCTCTTAGCCTCTCTCGTTGGCATTCTTCTCAGATTTCGTGAGCGACCATATGCCATTACTGGAGACATTCGCGAGATGTTTCACCAAATTTGGGTGCGAGAACAGGACCAATGCGCGCAACAATTTCTGTGGCGCTATGGGGATCGCTCTAGAAAACCTTATATTTATGTTATGACAGTGATGACCTTTGGCGCTGCATGTTCCCCGTCTCTGGCGAATTTTATAAAAAACGAAAATGCATCGCGGTTCATTATCGACAATCCGGTCGCAGTAGCGGCGATCCATCAGAATACGTACGTGGATGATTGGTTACAGAGCGTTGACACGGAGAAAGAGGCAATGGACCTAGCGTTGCAAGTCAAGCATATACACCGCGAGGGCGGATTCGAAATGCGTAATTGGCTTTCGAACTCGAACAACGTACTGCAGGCTATTTCCGACACCATGACCCAAACTAACAAACTTCTGCACGACCCTTCTACCATGTATGAAAAGGTATTAGGCATCTGGTGGCGCCCAGATACGGATGAATTAACGTTTTTGCTAAACTTGATAAACTCGGTCTAGACGGGAGCACATATGCAACAAAACGAAGCATTCTTCGAGTAATCATGTCTGTATATGATCCTCTAGGTGTGATGGGTTTTTTTATGATTCAAGCTAAAATCGTGTTTCAAAACATTTGGAGGTCTGGTGTTACCTGGGACACGCCTGTACAGGAGGAAGAACAAAAATCTTGGCAATCATGGGTCCTCACCATGGAACGAATAAGGAACGTTTGTATACCTCGGTGCTACCCCTTAGCCAGCCGCAGCCAGAATATTCAGCTGCATGTATTTTGTGATGCAAGCAATGTAGCTTACGCAGCTGCTGCCTATCTAAGAGCCACTGTGGGGGATGAAGTACAATGTTGTTTGATAGCTTCGAAATCGAGGGTGGCGCCACTGAAATTCGTTTCTATACCGCGCTTAGAACTTATGGGTGCCATTTTGGGTCTAAGGTTGTCGAAATTTGTTAAAAATGAGTTAACCTTACCGATCAACGAGGTAGTATACTGGACGGATTCAAAAAATGTTATCTACTGGATTCGCTGAGACTCTCGCAAATTTAGCCAATTCGTTGGCGTGCGAATAGGTGAAATTCTGGAATCCTCTAGAATAAATAGTTGGAGGTGGGTACCATCAGCGAATAACGTGGCCGATGATGCTACGAAATTAAAGCAGTGGGCAAATTTAGATGGGGAATCGAGGTGGTTCCGAGGTCCTTCATTTTTAAAACTGCCTGAAGCAGAGTGGCCGGAGACAATTTTGCATGAGCCAGCGGAACCGGAATCGGTGCATCATATTGAGTACGCTGGAACAATAAGTGATATATCCTTTACAGAAGTAATACCTGACGTGACAAGGTTTAGTAAGTGGGAGAAGCTGCGGGGTGCAACAAGATATGTTTTGCGGTTTCTCAGATCAGTAAGCAAAAGGTCGGTTGAATCAGCATTCGCTCAAATGATGCTACAGGACACCACGATCAATAGCGCCGAAATTTTGATTATTCGTATGAGCCAGAGCATAGTCTTTGGCGAAGAAATAAGATGCCTACAACAAGGTCAATTCGTAAGTAGGAAAAGTTCTATTTTTAAATGCTCTCCCTTTATAGACGAGTACGGATTGCTTAGAATCAAAGGTCGAATAGACGCGATAGAGGGCATACCTGTTAACCTAAAGAGACCAATAATTTTGCCTTCAAAACACCCGGTAACACACCTTATTGTCGATTTCTTCCATCGCAAATATCACCATCACCATTCCGAAATAGTGGTTAACGAAATTCGCCAAAAATATTGGGTAAGTGGATTGAGAGCATTGGTTGGCAAAGTTTGCCGAAAATGTCGTGTTTGTAAAATTCGGAAAGCAGCACCGCAACCACCTGAAATGGGTTCATTGCCACATGAACGCCTCGCCTTGAATACTCGACCCTTCACCTATACCGGGGTGGACTTCTTCGGACCGATTGACATCGTTGTTGGCAGGCATCGCGAGAAACGCTGGGGTGTCCTATTTACCTGTCTCACCGTGCGCGCCGTGCATATCGAAATCAGCCACTCTCTTTCCACAGATGCGTTTTTGCTTGTATTTAAGCAGTTTATCAGTCGCCGGGGCGTGCCTCGTAGGGTTATTTCAGACAACGCCACTAACTTTCGAGGTGCGAGTCGTATTCTGCGAGCAGAAATGGAGAGGATTTCGTCCGATGCTATTATGCATAAGTACCCGGAGGTGGAATGGCGCTTTATACCGCCAGCTGCACCGCATATGGGCGGAGCTTGGGAGAGAATGATACGGTCCGTAAAATCCATACTGTCAGTTATTCTATCTGATACCATCACGCATGAGTACACATTACGCGCAGCACTCGCAGATGTCGAGAACATTCTCAATTCAAGACCTCTAACATACATTCCTCTAGATGCACACAACGATGAGGCACTTACTCCTAATCGGCTGGGTGGCTCAAGTGGACTCAGGGAGCGCAGCATCGAAGGCAGCAGCGGTGTTACACTTCGGAAAAATTCTAGAGTAGCGTCACAGTTGGCTGACCAGTTTTGGAGACGTTGGATTAGGGAATATCTGCCTCATATAACCAGGCGCACAAAGTGGTATGAACCTTCCGCATCTCCTGTAAACCTTGGTGATATAGTTATCATCGTAGATGAAAACAGCAAGCGCAACACTTGGAACAAGGGAACCGTGGTCGACGTTCTACGAGCAAAGGATGGTCAAGCCCGTAGTGCTGTAGTCAAAACCGTAAACGGCCTGATCACTCGGCCTGTTGTTAAATTGGCGAAACTAAATCTGTCTGAGTAAACTTGACGACAGTCATCAAGTTTACGAGGGGGGGAATGTTACAACGCAACCGGCAGGTGTCGTTGTAAACAGCGAAATTGTCGTTTAATCCCATAAAATGCATACCTGCATAACAACTCTGCGATTAGGTTTGAGTAGATAGCAAATGCAAAACTTCGCTCTTTTACATCAAAGACATCGCCGAGTACAAATCAACGGGTGCGCTCAAGCACAAATGTAAGTAACCGAATAATGATAAGTTGTTATTGTAAAATACCGAAATAAAATGAAAATGTAAAATAACATTGTAAATGAACTACAAATTGAAACGAAAGCGAAATAAAACTATAATTTACAGATTTTCGCGGACATCAGCGCAAAATATTGCTTTGATTTGATTGCGGCACCAGGATTTACAATGGGGGTGTTAGAGGCGTTGGTTCCACACTGCAACAAAAGAGATCACTGGTGTCATGTGGGCACACACTGCAATCAGGACATACATTTTGTATGTTGGGGTTGATTCTGGATAGGTAAGGGTTTAACCTGTTAGAGTACCCAGATCGAAGTTGAGCTAGAGTGACGCGCGTTTCCATATGGAGAGTGCGTTCTTCGTCTGCTAGGTCTGAATATTTTTCTTTAAGAACTGTATTCGCCGGGCAATTCTTGGCATAGAGGTCCGTCGCCTGTTTATGGATATCACTGAGGACCTACTTGTACTTTCTTGCTTTGTACGGCTGTGTTCCCAGGTGCCGCATTTCCTCGTAATGCTTACGGAGATGCCCCCTTAAGCCCCTGGGAGGTGTTGTCTTATCAATCAGATGTCTGTTGGGATGCCCAGGTTTCTGGGTATTCAACATAAACTATTTGTTCAGCATTCCACATCTCTCCCTAATGGGGAGTACTCTCGTCTCATTATGTAGGTGGTGTTCTAGGGACATAAGAAACAGTCCGTAGCGGTTCTGAGGGCAGTATTTTGACTGGCCTGTATCTTCTTCCAGTGAGCAACCTTTAGGCTTGGCAACCATATCGTAGACGCGTACCATGCAATCGGCCAGCCAATTGCTTTGTAAGTGGTAATGAGCATTTCTTTGTCTTTGCCCCAAGTGCTGCCTGGAAGAGATTTGAGAATTTTATTAGAGCTCTGGATTTTGGGAATAATTGCGGTTGCATGCTCCCTGAAATGTAGATCCTGATCGAACGTCACACTCAAAATTTTTGAGTGTAAGACAGTCGGTAGCGTAATGCCATCGACGTGGATGTTCAATATGGTCGACATTTGGCGCGTCCATATTGTAAAAAAGATCGCCGATGATTGGATCAGTGACTATGTCAGGTTTCGCGACGCGACGAAACTGGATAAGTCTGGGAGATAGATGTTTATCTTATTACAAAGCTCATCGATGTGTGGGCCTGGACCTGTGGTATTATTGTGCAGTCATCGGCCTAGGCAACTGTAGTGACTTTTTCTGGTGGTGAAGGTAGCTTCGATATGGAGAAGTTAAACAGAAGTGGGGATAGGACACCATCCTGAGGTACTCCTTGTTTAATTCTTCTTGGTTTGGATGTTATATTCCTGAATTGCACCGATGCTTGCCAACCAGATAGATAATTTGCGGAAGATGGGCACACAATGACATTCCGTAAAGATAAGATGCGCGTGCGTATCATACAATATGTAGCTAAGTGCCACCTTTGTCCATGCGTAACGCAATAACGCACTTCGATCATATTTTGAAAGGATGCAATTTTTATACTCAACGTGCTTTGCATACAGAGTATATTAATTTTGATTGGATAACGGTTGGTTTTACAGGTATAAAGGAATCGAGATAGATATAGACTTCCATATATCAAAATCATCAGTATCGAAAAAGAATTTGATTGAGTCATGTCCGTCCGTCCGTCCGTTCGTCTGCCCGTTAACACGATAACTTGACTAAATATTGAGATATCTTCATCAACTTTGGTACGCGAGCTTATCTGGACCCAGAATAGATTGGTATTGAAAATGAGCGAAATCGGATGATAACCACGCCCACTTTTTATATATATAACATTTTGGAAAACACAAAAAACCTGATTATTTAGTAAATAATACACCTAGAATGCTGAAATTTGACACGTGGACTGATATTGTGACTCTTGATAAAAATTTGAAAAAAAAATTTTAATATGGGTGTGGCACCACCCACTTGTGATAAAATCAATTTTACAAATATTATTAAACATAAATCAAAAGATGTTAAACTTATCGTAACAAAATTCGGCAGAGAGGTTGCCTTTACTGTAAGGAATGATAAAAGATTTTTAAATGGGCGTGGACGAATAAAACAAGCTATATCTTTGCAAAAAAGAGATTTATAACAATGGTATTTCATTTCCCAAGTGGATTTACAATAATAAATAGGAAAAACTTCAAATTTAAAAAAATGGGCGTGGTACCGCCCCTTTTATGACTAAGCAATTTTCAATGTTTCGGGAGCCATAACTCGAAGAAAAATTAACGGATCTTAATAAAATTGGGTACACAAATTGTCCCTATAGCAAGAAACATTTCTAGAAAAAATGGAAGATATCGTTTAAAGACCACGCCCACTTTTATATAAAAGATTTTTAAAAGGGTCGTAGACGAAAATAATAAGATATACTTTGGCGAAAAAGAGCTTTGTATCAATAGAATTTTACTTTCTAAATTGAATTATAACATTAAATTGGAAAACACTTAAATTTTAAAGAATGTGCGTGACTCCCCCCCTTTTTTGTCTAAGCAATTTTCAATGTTTCGGGAGTCATAACTGGAAGAAAGATTTACATAAAAACAAAAAATGTAAGGCGCGATAACCTCAGAAGAGATTTTGGGCCGAGCTTCTCTTCCAATTTGCGTCGTGCTCCTCTTTATTTTCCCTACAAATTGGCCTGACGGGACCAAAATGTTTTATGGCAACTCCGAACGGCATCTAAAAGGCAGATAGGTTTCACTGAGAGCTTTTCATGGCAGAAATACACTCGGAGAGCTTGCCAAACACTGCCGAAGGGCGACCCCGCTTAGAAAAATTTTCTTCTAATTGAAAAACCTTATTTCTAAAATTTTGATGTTGCTTTGCCCGGCGTGTGAACCCAGGGCATACGGTGTGGTAGGCGGAGCACGCTACCATCAGACCACGGAGGCCGCCAATAAAAATTCACCGCCAAAAATTTACATGTCGTAACAAAATTGGGTACACATATTTTCCTTATAGCAGAAAATATTTCTAGTAAATATGGACGGGATCGGTTAAAGACCACGGCAACTTAGATATAAAACAAGTTTAAAAGGCTCGTAGACTAGCATAATAAGCTACAACTTAGCAAAAAATCGTTTGAATCAATGATATTTCACTCATCAAGTTTTACTGAAAATGGAAATGGGGAGACATTTTTTTTTAAACGGGCGGTGCCACGTGTTATGTAGAAAAGTAATTTATCTAAAATGAAATGTGCAATTGAAGCTCACGCTGAGTATATAATGTTCGGTTACACCCGAACTTAGGCACCTTTACTTGTTTCGTATATTCTTGGACCATTTTGACATTTTGGAAGTGTTTCGTGAACATTTCGGGAGGATTTCAGGAACACTTCAGGATTATTTTAAAGGTCATTTTGAAGCTATTGGATTCTAACAATTTGGAAGTTTGTCAGGATCATTTCGGAATTATTTATGTTATAATTTTTATTTTTGGAATAATTTCAGATAATTTCTGGATTGTTTGGACGCATTTCAACCCGAACTTATTTAGATGTCAACTGAGTATTATTTTCTTAAAGAAATAAATTTATTCGGTTTCTTAAAAAAAATCACATCCCACCTAAGGCTGCTGTCACACTTTATTTCGAAATAGCATCAAAATGATTCTGAAGTTTTCCTGAAAGTATTCCTTAAATAATCCTGAGTTACCCCAAAATGTGCGCTAGAAATTAGGGGGCGACTTAAGATATTAAAATGACAAAACTTAAATTGCGTTTAGCCATCTGTCAACAGTAAAACATCCGATATACATATTTGTTTTCTATTGAGAACTTATACGGTGTACACCCAAACCAAGCAAATCAGCCAAATGTAAAAATCAATTTTTTTCTTAGTACCCAAAAATCTTTCCATTAATTTCATATTAATATCTTCTTGGTTAAATATAATTATATGAGTTGCCGAATGTGGGTCGAGCAGTATATTAAGTTGAACAAAAAATAATATAATAAGAAACCTGAACGTTAAGACAACGGTACATAATTAATTAATATAATTAAATTTTTGACGCAAGCGGGCAATGGCACAACCAGTAAGAGCTATAAAAGTACAAAACTCGCCAATCATCAATAAGTATTTTGGCAATGACATATGATTCTTTCTATATTTGGTAGCTGCCTCTGCAATGTAGGTTGATGAGCTATTTGATGAAATACGTTAAAAATTATGACAAGAATAAAAATAAATCATAACCATTTGGTAGAAATATGCCGCATTAGCTGTAAAGATATAGAAATAGAAATATAGAAAGAATACGGTTTTTGGATATGAAATTTAGGCAGAAAAAAAATGTGACTCGTCATGCATCATTTGGGTGTAATGAACTTGCAAACGGTAGTTCAACCGTAGACATATTGGGAATGAAAAGCAATTAGTTATTTGTTCATATTTTCAATTTGCACCGGAAAATATTGTAGGTAACGAAAGAGATAAATATGTTTTTAGCGTAGATCTACACATTTACACATTTATAAAATTTGAGAATTTGACTTAGCGTAGCACTTTGCACGTTCTATATTTTCTGTTGTTATACTCAGTTGAGCAGAGCTCACAGAGTATATTAACTTTGATTGGATTACTGTTGGTTGTACAGGTATAAAGGAATCGAGATAGATATAGACTTCCATATATCAAAATCATCAGTATCAAAAAAAAATTGATTGAGCCATGTCCGTCCGTCCGTCCGTCCATCTGTTAACACGATAACTTGAGTAAATTTTGAGCTATCTTCATGAAATTTGGTATGTAGGTGCCTGGGCACTCATCTCAGATCGCTATTTAAAATGAACGAAATCGGACTACAAACACGCCCACTTTTTCGATATCGAAAATTTCGAAAAATCTAAAAAGTGCGATAATTTATTACCAAAGACCGATAAAACGATGAAACTTGGTAGGTGAGTTGAGCTTGTGACGCAAAATAGAAAATTAGTAAAATTTTGTACAATGGGCGTGAACCCGCCCACTTATAAAAGAAGGTAATTTAAAAGTTATGCAAGCTGTATTTTGGCAGTCGTTGAAGACATCGTGGCAGGAAAGTCACTCCTATTACTATATGTATGCTTAGTAAAAATTAACAAAATCAGAGAACGACCACGCCCACTTAAAAAAAAATTTTTTTAAGTCAACTTTTAACAAAAAAGTTTATATCTTTTCAGTATACAAGTAAATCATGTCAACATTCAACTCCAGTAATGATATGGTGCAACAAAATACAAAAATAAAAGAAATTTTTAAAATGGGCGTGGCTCCGCCCTTTTTAATTTAATGTGTCTAGGATACTTCTAATGCCATAAGTCGAACAAAAATTTACCAATCTTTGTGAAATTTGGTAGGGGCTTATATTCTAGGACGATAACTGTGTTCTGTGAAAAAGGCCGAAATCGGTTGAAACCACGCCCAGTTTTTATACACAATCGACCGTCTGTCCTTCCGCTCGGCCTTTAACACGATAACTTGAGCAAAAATAGATATATCTTTACTAAACTCAGTTCACGTACTTACTTGAACTCCTTTGTATTGATATAAAATATGGCCGAAATCCGCCCACTTTTTACGAAAAATGAAAAAAATTACATAATTCTATACCAAATACGAAAAAAGGGAGGAAACATGGTAATTGGATTGGTTTATTGGCGCAAAATATAAGTTTAGAAAAAAACTATGTAAAATGGGTGTGACACCTACCATATTAAGTAGAAAAATATGTAACAGTTCTGCAGGGCAAAATCAAAAGCCCTTGGAATCTTGGCAGGAATACGTTCGTGGTATTACATATGTAAATAAATTAGCGGTACCTGACAGATGTTGTTCTGGGTCACCCTGGTCCACATTTTTGTTGATATCTCTTAAACTCCTTCACATATTCAACTACCACCACTCCCCTTTAAAACCTTCGTTAATACCTTTAATTTGATACCAATATCATACAAACATATTATAGAGTCGCCCCTTTATAACGATACCTCGAAAAGGCGTCCACCTACAGAACTAAGGCCCACTCCCTTTTAAAATACTCATTAACACCTTTCATTTGATGCCCATATCGTACAAACAAATTATAAAGTCAGCCCTGGTCCACTTTTATGGCGATATCATGAAACGTCCACCTATAAAACTATGGCCCACTCCCTTTTAAAATACTTTTTAATACCTTCATTTGAAACCCATGTCATAGAAACACATTCCAGCGTTACCCTAGGTTCATTTTGCTAAATGGTGATTTTCCCTTATTTTGTCTCCAAAGGTCTCAGCTGAGTATATACTGTTCGGTTACCCCCGAACTTAACCTTCTTTACTTGTTTTATTTTTTGTTTGTCTATGATGGAAAGGCAGCGTACGTGGATATGCACATCTTACTAAAATAATTTCCCAATAGGCAAATAAAAAAGATCACATCATCGTCGCTCGTAAAATGTGTGACGCGAAGACGCGGAGAAGAAGATTAATAGGAATAGTCGAGTGGTTTATTGCATGCAAATTGAAATTTTTGCTAAAGTATCTATGCACTTTTAGCTGTAGGGTGACTAACAAAAGTTCGGTGGTTGTTGACACTTATCTTATATATTATTTCTTATTGCTGTTTTATGTACAGGTCCCGCTCTTATATGGAATTCAAATCTATCAATAAAGTTTTGGTTGTAAAGATGGGGATTCGAGCTATTAGCGAGCTTTGGGCATTATTAGTCATAGTGCTTTTGTTTAGCTATATTTTATTAAAATAATTTGTTAAAATTAAATAATTGTGAGCACATAAAGAAATCTATTTGCACTATGGCTCTATTGTGAATATTTGATTAGGACTAACACTGCATTACCGGCAGTTGCTAACATTCGCCAGATGGCAGCGCAAACGCATGTAAGTTTATAGATGTTTGATTGATAGAACAGCTGATTTCTGTTGATATTTGATATGAGACTTTAAATTTGTTGCGCAAGATGCGCACGGGCCCGGCTCGTATATATATCTTTAAAAAATCGAAAATACCTAAACATGTCTTGTTATAAGCTACATTCAGCCTATCAGCCATTTCGTGTTCTTCTTATTTTTGTAGCGATAAACAGACTTCTTGACGATTTTGTGCAGTTTTAACGATATTGAAGGTCCTTTACCGGATATTGATTTAGTACTAGCCCGTTGATCTCTAAAACGATTTGATATTAACACGTTAAACTTTCCAGGCTTTCCAAACAACTTCTGAAAGTGTTACGCTATAAAAACCCACAAAGAGATAACGTCCTTCCTCTGCTTTCTTTTTCTTCTTCACTCTCGGGGGATTCTTCCTTCTCAGTCTCATTTGTCAGCGTAATTTCTAAGTCAGCGCATTGTTTCACACTCAATGCCAAGCGTTCGCTTTGCGGGCGGTTTAGTCTATTTAAGAAACTTTTTTAGGATTTCGGAAATCAATTGAACGGGAGACAAAAATGCACAAATTTCACTCTGTTACGGTCGAGCGCAGAATTAAAACCATTAAACATAATTATATTCATAATGATCGGCTTTTCTAATCCAAGTAGACAGCTTTTTCTTTGTAGCTCTGCCCTAAATTTAAAATATGCTTCTAGTGGGTGATTGAATCTTTCAATCAATCTTTCCAAGAAAAGTATCTTAATCCTGCTAATACTACCATAAATCAACAACGAATCACTCGATTGCAATATTTCTTAGTTGCAATTAGGTCTTAAAGTTTTAACATCTTTGTGATGGCGGCAAGGGGAGGGGGGAAGGGGAGAGAAGAAGGATGTGCTAAAAATATTGGGAGAGAGAGAAAGAAAGAGCGAATAAAAAGAAGAGAAAAATAATTCTTTAAGGTCATGGAGATTTACCAAATTTAGAGCAGAAAAACGTCAGCCGGGTCTGCTGGTCTATCATAAATCTAACGGTTCGGCACCAAATACAGCTACCCAAAAAGCCGCATACCCTTTTTTGGCGAGTGAGAGAGAAAAGAGTTCTGATCCGTCACTTTCTTCTCACCTCAAGAGGGCAATAAAGAGATGGATCGATAGACTAACAGTTGAAGTAAATAAACTTAAAGAAAAGGTTCCACACAGCCACACGGACTTAATTGATACTGATCTTGCCTCCAATTCCAAGTTAAATTATTTACTTATGTAGCCATTATCTTTTCCAAATATGAACAAAATTTATTGATGACTATGATTATTAGAATATCGCGGCCACTGGGCTATATCGTGGAAAAGGTAATCGTCCACTATACAAAAAAAAAAAACGGTATAAGAATAGACTGAACGTAACTTTTTTAATGGCCATATTAAGTAAAGACATTCTAGTGATTCTCCTGGTTCAAAAATTTGGTCTACATATCGAAAGCGAATTGCGAATTGTTTTATACTTAAGTTATCAGTACCTGGGCGACCGAGCTTTGCTCGGCAACGTTTCGGCATATCTCATGCAATTTTTTTTTCATTTCGAATAGGTGGCAACCCTAAACGGCAGCCCTACTCAAAAATGTCCCTATTGAAATGCGGAGTGTAATACCTTTCGTTCTATACCCATATCGGCACATCTCATGCAATTTTTTTTTTATTTCGAATAGGTGGCAACCTTAAAAGACAACCCTACTTAAAAATGTCCCTATTGTAATGCGGAGTGAAATACATTTCGTTTGATACCCATATCGGCATATCTTATGCAATTTTTTTAAATTTCGAATAGGTGGCAACCCCAAATGGCAACCCTTCTCAAAAATATCCCTATTGTAATGCGGAGTGGATTACCTTTCATTTGATACCCATATCGGCATATCACATGCAATTTTTTTTAATTTCGAATAGGTGGCAACCCTAAAAGGCAAACCTTCTCAAAAATGTGCCTACTGTAATGCGGATTGAATTTTTTTTAATTTCGAATAGGTGGCAACCTTCTGAAACATTCTGAGTGGCAACGCCTAGGTAGAAAGTCTTAGAAGGTGATATATTATCTCTGTGCCAAATTTCGTTTAAGTCGGTGGAGCCGTTCCCGAGATTGTTCGACTATACAAACAAACAAGAATTGCTCGTTTATAGTTATAAGATAACCAACTTTCATTTAATATATACTTTCGAAGGACTACCTGCACCACTCTTTAGTCAGGTCGAATAACGGGATGAATTGAAGAAGAAACCTATTCACACACCTAATAAATATATGAAATAAATTTTAAGAATTCGGCCAAAGGCTTAAACCATAGTTCTATGTTTTTTTTTTTACGATTTTATTTAGCTTGACTTGACAGGCAGACCTCCCGGCCGCATGCACGGCCGTTGTTAATGAATTTTATAATTGAAATTTAAGTAATAATTTCCAGATAAGCTACAAACTTGAAACTTGGAATATAGTTCACAAACCAATGAAAATACAATAATAAGAAAAAAATCGACGCTATGCGGCGCAAGGATCGAGATATTCCGAAAAATCGTATTTGTGTTCCGATTTGGCTCATATTTAACACATAATACATACAAGAATGGAAAGCGACCTATGGAAAAAATTGTCGCTAGGAGGCGCAAGAATCCAGATATTCACAAAAATCGTATTTGTGGTCCGATTTGGCTCATATTTGGAACACATAATACAAACAAGAATGGAAATCGACCTATGAAAAAAATCGCCGCTAGGATGCGCAAGGATCGAGGTATTCACAAAAATCGTATTTGTGTTCCGATTTGGCTCATATTTGGCGCAAAGAGCGAGATATTAAAAAAATCGTATTTTTGGTCCGATGTGGTCCATATTTGGAACATATAATACATACGTGAATAGAAAGCGACCTATGATGTCCGATTTGGTTCATATTTGGAACAAATATTACATACAGTCCGGTATAAGTGACATCAAAATATTTTGGAGTTGGAGAAGGGACAAGAAGCATACGTGGCGCAGAGCCGAGTAAAGTCTTTGGGAGGATTGTGTATTGAGGACTTAGATTGTCACTAAATGAACTAAATAGAATGAGAAATAATAGGCAATTAAATAAAGACTAAAAACTTTAAAATAAAATAATTAAAAAAAATGTTTAAGTTAAACGGTTTTATTGAAAACAATACTTACATGAAATAATAATAATACGAAAAGCTAGGAAATAATTAGGTAGGTCCTAGGTACTAGTCATCACACTCCTTACCAATCTAGGGCGTTGATCAGACAATTAAATAAAAGCGTTGGACGCGTAAAATTTCTATTGATAGTCATATATAAGACCAACTGAACCTTAATCAGGATATGCTACGCCTCACATTTTAAAAATTTTGCGCGCCCAACGCTTTTATTTAATTGTCTGATCAACGCCCTAGAATGATGAGGAGTGTGATGACCTTTACCTAGGACTTACCTAATTATTTTCTAGCTTTTATTATTACTTCATGTAAGTATTGTTTTCAATAAAATCGTTTAACTTAAAATTTTTTTTTTTAATTATTTTTTTTTTTTTTGGTCAACTTAGCGAATTTTTGTTGGTCCTGCCGTACCTATGAGGCAGAGTGAAGAAAGTGCAAAGAGCAAAAATTCAATTTAAATACAGCATAGTTTAAACATATTTTAGTTTTTCAAGGAACGTAAAGTAGAAAGGCGATTTATGCAGCTGGAAGTAGGACCGATGAGTACCAAATACTCATGAACTTAAATATGTAAACATAGAGGTGTACGTTTCGATAACTATTTTCACTTTTTTTCTTAATGAACTAGAGCTGGCCTAGTAGTAGAATTTAAGCCACAACTATATCACAGAGAAAAATACACATACGCCCCGATTCTGGGCGTTAACGGTAAAATAGTACCCAGAACATTATGTAACCGAATATCGTTACCAGTCCTTTTATCCGCGATTCTGGCCCAAGTGGTAACGCTGTCATCACCGAAAAACTCACTAGTGTCTGTGGAGAAATTTGCAAGGTAGTTTTCTTCGCTTTCACGGTTGCCACTTTGGTCGATTTGGACCAAAAATGGGTCCTTCCAACCCCATTTGGTCCGCTGGTCCCTCTTCTTCAACTTTGGTCCTTTTTAGGCAGTAGCCACGATTGGTACTTTTCTTTCTTTTTCACTCAGGTAAAGTTTCACAATATTGCCCAAAAATTCGCCACACTTTCGTTAGCCTCCATATAATTTTGAATTTACTTCAATGGAACTCTCACCATAAAAAATTGCTCAGTCAATAAAATGTACCAGAACAATAACATTTCACCTAGGATATAATTTATGCCAGGCATTAAAAAGAAAAGTGTTGGTAAACACATTGTCGTTAATTGTTGATGAAATCATCGACTAATCAAAAAAACTCTTGTTATATAATAATATTAGTAACGCTAGATATTTCGATGAGTTATACAACACTATGTAAAATATATGAAAATAAAAATTGCTTCTCGACTAGTATAGCTTATAGCGAGCACTCTACCGTGAGCCTAACACTTTCAAAGCTTATACAAAGAAATCCTATGCGTTACTTCCCGTTTAGCACGTTGATATTTAAATCTTTTTCACCCAGCTCAATGAGTTCAAAGAGTGGCAGGACTATTGTGGTGTTAAGCCTCGCAAGGTAATTGAAAACTAAGTATGTTTGCACAAGAAATATTTCAACTCGAAGACAGAAGGAAGCAAATACAACCGAGATTTGATTTTGGAAGAAATGTTTTGTATAAAATGATTCCCGTAGGTGCTAGCTCAGGGGTTCCTGGGATCAAAACTCACACTTACTGAATCTAGGCTCTGATATGAAGTTCAAAAGTTAAGGGAAAAAGTTAGCATCTATAAAAATAGTACTAACAAAATTGCCTAGCTTCATTTAAGATTTACAGAGTTTTCCACATCATAGTTCGGCAACACCAGAACGCAAATTTTGAACATTTTCTTACTAAAACCTAACTGCAATATACATTTTATTTCAATGCAATCAACAATACAATGCTAGAACCAAGAGCTTTGTGACCAAAACTAGGTTCACAACGTTTGGTTGGTGAAAGACATAGACTTATCCTATGTCAAAATATAGAACAATTTTTGGTTGCATGGACATATTTTTGTTTGTTCGGCTTGAATTAAAAGAAAATCTTCACTATGTTTAGTAAAATTTTATATGGAAACATCCTAAAATTTTGTGTGGTAACCGTGTGCGCTTCACCGAAAATGCCACACTTCTAGATACGAGGTTAACAAATAAACGGGACGATGTCTATATGCATATTACGCATGATAAGTTTCCACATTGGTATATTGTAATTTATTTTGTGAAAGTACATAATGTAAACAAATATGTATAGCAAGAGGCAACACTTTTTTATACTCAGTTGAGCAGAGCTCACAGAGTATATTAACTTTGATTGGATAACGGTTGGTTGTACAGGCATAAAGGAATCGAGATAGATATAAACTTCCATATATCAAAATCATCAGTATCGGAAAAAAATTCGATTGAGCCGTGTCCGTCCGTCCGTCCGTCTGTCCGTTAACACGATAACTTGAGTAAATTTTGAGGTATCTTGATGAAATTGGGTATGTAGATTCCTAAGCACTCATCTCAGATCGCTATTTAAAATGAACGATATCGGACTATAACCACGCCCACTTTTTCGATATCGAAAATTTCGAAAAATCGAAAAAGTGCGATAATTCATTACCAAAGACGGATAAAGCGATGAAACTTGGTAGGTAAGTTAAACTTATGACGCAGAATAGAAAATTGTTAAAATTTGGGACAATGGGCGTGGCACCACCCACTTTTAAAAGAAGGTGATTTAGAAGTTTTGCAAGCTGTAATTTGGCAGTCGTTGAATATATCATGATGAAATTTGACAGGAGCGTTACCCCTATTACTATATGTATGCTTAATAAAAATTAGAGAAATCGGAAAACGACCACGGCCACTTTTAAAATTTAATTTAATTTAAATTTAAAAAAAAAAAGTTAATATCTTTACAGTATATAAGTAAATTATGACAACATTCAACTCCAGTAATGATATGGTGCAACAAAATACAAAAATAAAAGAAAATTTCAAAATGGGCGTGGCTCCGCCCTTTTTCATTTAATTAGTCTAGGTCATAAGTCGAACAAAAATTTACCAATCCTTGTGAAATTTGGTAGAGGCTTAGATTCTAGGACGATAACTGTTTTCTGAGAAAAAGGGCGAACTCGGTTGAAGCCACGCCCAGTTTTTATACACAGTCAACCGTCTGTCCTTGCGCTCGGCCCTTAACACGATAACTTGAACAAAAATCGATATATCTTTACTAAACTCAGTTCACGTAATTATCTGAGCTCACTTTGTATTGGTATACAAAATGGCCGAAATCCGAATATGACCACGCCCACTTTTTCGATATCGAAAATTTCAAAAAATAAAAAAAATGCCATAATTCTATACCAAATACGAAAAAAGGGATGAAACATGGTAATTGAATTGGTTTATTGACGCAAAATATAACTTTAGAAAAAAACTTTGTAAAATGGTTGTGACGCTTACCATATTTAGTAGAAGAAAATGAAAAAGTTCTGCGGGGCGAAATCAAAAACCCTTGGAATCTTGGCAGGAATACTGTTCGTGGTATTACATATATAAATAAATTAGCGGTACCCGACAGATGATGTTCTGAATCACCCTGGTCCACATTTTGGCCGATATCTCGAAAACGCCTTCACATATACAACTAAAGGGCCAATCCTTTTAAAACCCTCATTAACCCTAGGACTTATACCCAACTTTTAGTACGACTTCTTACACCCGGGTACAGGTGTGGCCAGTAGCCTGTTTTACCCGTTTTTTCTAATTTTTTCTGAGAAACAAGTAATTTTTTTTTAATGCAGTGTTGTAGCAGACTGTCTTACGAACATTTTAATACTTTAACCACCTGGCCCACCTTTATGGCGATATCTAGAAAAGGCGTCCACCTATAGAACTAAGGCCCACTCCATTTTAAAATACTCATTAACACCTTTCATTTGATACCCATATCGTACAAACAAACTCTAGAGTCACCCCTGGTCCACCTTTATAGCGATATCTCGAAAAGGCGTCCACTTCCTTTCTCATTAACACCTTTCATTTGATACCCATATCGTACAAACACATTATTTAATAAAGTAACACATTTTTTCCATAAAGTAGTATATATGAAAAAATGCATTTCTCCACAAATATTTATATAGCAAACAAGTAAGGAAGGCTAAGTTCGGGTGTAACCGAACATTACATACTCAGTTGAGAGCTATGGAGACAAAATAAGGAAAATCACCATGTAGGAAAATGAACCTAGGGTAACCCTGGAATGTGGTTGTATGACATGTGTATCAAATGGAAGGTATTAAAGAGTATTTTAAGAGAGAGTAGGCCATAGTTCTATGGATGGACGCCATTTAGGGATATCGCCATAAAGGTGGACCAGGGCTGACTCTAGAATGTGTTTGTACGATGTGGGTATCAAATGAAAGGTGATAATGAGTATTTTAAAAGGGAATGGGCTTTAGTTCTATAGGTGAACTCTTTTTCGAGAAATCCCCATAAAGGTGGACCAGGGGTGACTCTAGAATATGTTTGTACGATATGGGTATCAAATGAAAGCTGTTAATGAGTATTTTGAAAAGGAGTGATCCTTAGTTCCCTATGTGGACGCCGTTTCGAGATATCGTCATAAAGGTGGACCAGGGGTGTCTCTAGTTGTACGATATGGGAATCAAATGAAAGGTGTTACTGAGCGTTTTAAGAGGGAGTGGGCATTAGGTCTATAGGTGGACGCCTTTTCGAAATGTCGCCATTAGGGTGGGCCAGGGGTGATTCTAGAATGTGTTTGTACGATATGGGTATCAAACGAAAGGTGTTACTGAGCATTTTAAGAGGGAGTGGGCATTAGGTCCATAGGTGGACGCCTTTTCGAGATATCGCCATTAGGGTGGGCCAGGGGTGACTCTGGAATGTGTTTGTACGATATGGGTATCAAATGAAAGGTGGTAATGAGTATTTTAAAAGGGAGTAATCCTTAGTTCTATAGGTGGACGCCTTTTCGAGATATCGCCATTAGGGTGGGCCAGGGGTGACTCTAGAATGTTTGTACGATATGGGTATCAAACGAAAGGTGTTACTGAGAATTTTAAGAGAAAGTGGGCATTAGGTCTATAGGTGGGCGCCTTTTCGAGATATCACTATTAGGGTGGGCCAGGGTGACTCTAGAATGTGTTTGTACGATATGGGTATCAAATGAAAGGTGGTAATGAGTATTTTAAAAGGGAGTAATCCTCAGTTATATAGGTGGACGCCTTTTCGAGATATCGCCATAAAGATTGACCAAGGGTGACTCTAGAATGTTTGTACGATATGGGTATCAAACGAAAGGTGTTACTGAGCATTTTAAGAGGGAGTGGGCATTAGGTCTATAGGTAGACGCCTTTTCGAGATATCGCCATTAGGGTGGGCCAGGGGTGACTCTAGAATGTTTGTACGATATGGGTATCAAACGAAAGGTGTTACTGAGCATTTTAAGAGGGAGTGGGCATTAGGTCTATAGGTGGACGCCTTTTCGAGATATCGCCATTAGGGTGGGCCAGGGGTGACTCTAGAATGTTTGTTTGATATGGGTATCAAAGGAAAGGTGTTACTGAGCATTTTAAGAGGGAGTGGACATTAGGTCTATAGGTGGACGCCTTTTCGAGATATCGCCATTAGGGTGGGCCAGGGGTGACTCTAGAATGTTTTTACGATATGGGTATCAAACGAAAAGTGTTACTGAGCATTTTAAGAGGGAGTGGACATTAGGTCTATAGGTGCACGCCTTTTCGAGATATCGCCATTAGGGTGGGCCAGCGTTGACTCTAGAATGTGTTTGTACGATATGGATATCAAATTAAAGGTATTAATGAGGGTTTTAAAAGCGAGTGGCCCTTAGATGTATATGTGAAGGCGTTCTCGCGATATCGACCAAATGTGGATCAGGTGATCCAGAAAATCATCTGTCAGGTACTGCTAATTTATTTATATATTCAATAACACTAACAGTATTCCTGCCAAGATTCCAAGGGCTGTTGATTTCGCCTTGTAGAACTTTTTCATTTTCTTCTACTTAATATGGTAGGTGTCACACCCATTTTACAAAGTTTTTTCCAAAGTTATATTTTGCGTCAATAAACCAATCCAATTACCATGTTTCATCCCTTTTTTCGTATTTGGTATAGAATTATGGCATTTTTTTAATTTTTCGTAATTTTCGATATCGATAAAGTGGGCGTGGTTATGGTCGGATTTCGGCCATTTTTTATACCAAGATAAAGTGAGTTCAGATAAGTACGTGGGCTAAGCTTAGTAAAGATATATCAGTTTTTGCTCAAGTTATTGTGTTAACGGCCGAGCGGAAGGACGGACGGTGGACTGTGTATAAAAACTGGGCGTGGCTTCCACCGATTTCGCCCATTTTCACAGAGAACAGTTAACGTCATAGAATCTATGCTCATACCAAATTTCAAAAGGATTGATAAATTTTTGTTCGACTTATGGCATTAAAAGTATTCTAGACACACTAAATGAAAATAGGCGGAGCCACGCCCATTTTGAAATTTTCTTTTATTTTTGTATTTTGTTGCACCATATCATTACTGGAGTTGAATTTTGACTTAATTTACTTATATACAGTAAAGATATTAAATTTTTTGTTAAAATTTGAATTTAAAAAAAATTTTTTTTAAAAAGTGGGCGTGTTCTTCATCCAATTTTGCTAATTTTTATTTAGCACATATATAGTAATAGTAGTAACGTTCCTGCCAAATTTCATCATGATATCTTCAACGACTGCCAAATTACAGCTTGCAAAACTTTTAAATTACCTTCTTGTAAAAGTGGGCGGTGCCACGCCCATTGTCCAAAATCTTACTAATTTTCTATTCTGCGTCATAACGTCAACCCATCTACCAAGTTTCATCGCTTTAACCGCCTTTGGCAATGAATTATCGCATTTTTTCGGTTTTTCGAAATTTTCGATATCGAAAAAGTGGGCGTGGTTATAGTCCGATATCGTTCATTTTAAATAGCGATCTGAGATGAGTGCTCAGGAACCTACATACCAAATTTCATCAAGATACCTCAAAATTTACTCAAGTTATCGTGTTAACGGACGGACGGACGGACGGACGGACGGACATGGCTCAATCAAATTTTTTTTGGATCCTGATTATTTTGATATATGGAAGTCTATATCTATCTCGATTCCTTTATATATGTACAACCAACCGTTATCCAATCAAACTTAATATACTCTGTGAGCTCTGCTCAACTGAGTATAAAAATTGTGACATGCAAATAACTTTCCACACACAGCTTCAGAAGACGTCGAAACAAAACTGCCGAGCTCACTGGCCCCGCAGTAGCTCGCAAATTTGTTTTATTGCCATTTCGTTTGCACTCTGCATTGGATTTTTTTTTGCATCTACTTAATCAGGTAACTCCCATTTTCTCACCCACTTTAGTTCATTTGCTTGCTTTGGTGTATTTATTTGTTTGTGTATAATGGCTCTTTGTTTGTTTTCCTTCATACTTAATGCCACATTCCGTTGCATCCCACACGTTCAACATTTTACGTTACGTCTGCCCGACTTTTAGCACCATATCTAATTTTATGTGGTATATGCAAATTACTGTCTTGCCATTTTTTCGCGTCCGCCCATGTCTATGGATTGTAGATAAGTATAAATGTGATAGTTTTGTGGCATTTTGGATGAGTGAAAATTTTTTCATTTTTCCATTTTTCATGATACACAAAATTTTTTTTGATGCGAACTGTTGGCGAATGAGCGCAAAACTTCAGCTAAAGGGCAAAGTAACTTCAATTATACTAGGCTGCTCTCCCTAATGCATTAGTCAAGCGACTGTTCGGCCCACTAAAATGCCATGCCACGCGAATGAGTAAATTGTAAAGATTTAAGCCAGACAAAAATGT
Source organism: Eurosta solidaginis (assembly GCF_040869045.1). Lineage (NCBI taxonomy): Eukaryota > Metazoa > Arthropoda > Insecta > Diptera > Tephritidae > Eurosta > Eurosta solidaginis. The sequence goes on along the minus strand of NC_090323.1, from coordinate 198,696,362 downwards.
GTTTGATTATAGTGCTGGAAAAATTCACAGCTACATTTTTTAGAAATGTAATGGTTTAAACGCCTACTTAAGTTTGCTGGTAATTTTTTAGATTGCAGCTGGCCTTTGTTGGCATTGCTATTTTTATATCTTTCATGAAAATGACATGGTATATCAATTCTGTCGCGACCCTCAAAATTGTAAGCCCTTAAAGGAAAAGAAATAGATCTAACAATACATATACCGAAATGATCAGGATGAAGAGCAGAGTTGATTTAGCCATGCCCGTCTGTCCGTTTAGCTGTTTGTATGCAAACTAGTCCCTCAGTTTTTGAGATATATTTATAAAATTTGGTAAGCGAGCATATTTAGGTGTCAGATTAGATATTTGTCCGAACAGGCCAGATCGGACCAATATAGCACATATCCCCCATACAACAAATTTTTCAGAAAAGAGGCTTTTTGCCATATCTTCTTTAATTTATCACATTGAAGCTTCAAGCATCACCATATGCTTTCATATATGGTACCTACCTAAAAATGAATTAGATCGATCGTATATATAGCATATATCCCATACAACCGTTTGTTCAGATAAGAAGGTTTTCGTAATTACTTCCGCATTCTAACAGGTGGAGGCTTCAAATTTCACCGAATGCATATATTAAATATAGCACATATTTTTGTCTGAAAAAATCATAGAGATCGGTGGTATATAGTATATACCCCATATAAACTGTAATTTCAGCCCCCATTTCACGGCTGTAAGTTTCGAATTTCATCAAATAGTTACGCCCACGACGTATATTGTTGAAATAAGTTATTCATAGTCATAGCTTTTTCATGCAGACCAAAAAAAAAAACACCTGAATCTTTGCATCTTCACACAAAGTGCCTACCTATTTTTATACTCAGCTGAGCAGAGCTCACAGAGTATATTAATTTTGCTCGCATAACGGTACTCCGTAACGGCATAAACTAATCGAGATAGATATATACTTCTATTTACCAAAATCATCTGGGAGAAAAAATAAATTCATTTAGCCATGTCCGTCCGTCCGTCCGTATGTCCGTGAGCACGATAACTTGAGTAAACTTTGAGGTATCTTGATGAAATTTTGTATGTAAGTTCCTGCGCACTCATCTCTGACCGCTATTTAAAATGAAGGAAATGCTCGTGAAATTTCTAAAAATGTAAGGCGTAGCATAACCTAATTAAGGTTTAGTTGGTCTTATATATGACTATCAATCGAAATTTGATGCGTCCCACGCTTTTATTTAATTGTTTGATCAACGCCCTAGATTATTGACGAGTGTAATGACTAGTATCTAGGACCTACCTAATAATTTTCTAGTTTTGGGTATTATTATTATTTAATGTAGGTATTGTTTTCAATAAAACCGTTTAATTAAAGAAATTCTTTTTTATTATTTTATTATTATTACTATTATTTTATAAGACGACGTGTTTATCAAAGGTTGCTAAAAATTACAAAATATACGAAGGGTTAACTCAAAAAAACCAATGTCTTTTGCAGATTACTAGTTAGGTTAAGTTAAGCTGGTCGGTCAATAGTGACCTTGCATAGACTGAATGTGAATATAGTAATACCAGATTTGTTTGACGACCAAACAAAAAATCCTCAAACAGATGCCAGGACTTATGTTATAGAAAACCTCTGTTCTTTCTAGGACGTAGCTTGGTTGCTGCCTCGACATCTGACAACTCAGCCGCCCATACAGCTGGAGCCTTGACCTGTCAAGCGCGGAGCATGAACAGAGAACGTGCTCAATCGTTTCTTCATGCAGCTCGCACCTCCTACATCTTCTGTTACTGATGAGGCATAACTTATAAGCATGTGATGCCAGACGGCAGTGTACAGTTAGTATGCCCATCGTGAACCTGGAGCTTTCCCTCTTCATAGATATGAGCCACTTTGTGAGTCTAATGTCGTAGGATTTGCACATGATATTAGAAATTTTGCAGACCAAAGGCTTCGGACGTCTACCTTCGATTCAGTGAGTGCTGCACCCTCCTTTGCAAACTCATCGTACTTTTCTTTACCTTCTATCCGTTTAGAGCAGAAACCCAGTATAGATGTATGATCCAGCCTTAAATAAGTTTTTTCCATGCTTCTTTGCTTTACAGAACAGTTCTTGATGAAGTACTGCGTAAGATTATTGCCTTAATCGCCAACTATCAATATATATGTTGACGCGACTGCAGCTTAAGCACGCTTTTTTTTGAATTTCTGTTGCTTTCTTCACCGCTATTATTTACGCCTGAAAGACGCTACAGTAATCTTGCAGCCTGTACGATCTACTTTTTTTGAACTGACACAGTAAAAAGCAGACCCGACCCCTTCCATTAACTCAGAACCATCCATATATACACGTGTAGAGTATGTTCTGTTTTTTCTGCACTTTAACGCCAACCCTCCGGCTGAAGTGTGGCCCCCGCAATATTTTCGAAGCTCAGGCACGGGACTATATATTCCGTTTGTTCTATATTAGATGGCGCTATACTCACTGGAACAATATTCTATAAAATCGTGCAATTACTGGCATATGCTGTTTACATTGATATCGTCGGCCTAAACACCCGCGCTGTTAGTTATGCTTACTCCAAACTGGAAAAAGAAGCGGTAAAGATGGGCTTGATGGTGAAAACGAAGTACCTGCTGTCATCGAGCAAAGAGTCAGCGCATGTGCGCCTTGGCAACCACGCTACTGTTGGCAGCGATAATTTCGAAATAGTAAAAGACTTCGTTTATTTGGGAATCAGCATCAACACTAGCAGCAACATCAGCGCTGAAATCCAGCGAATAAATGCTACTTTGGGCTCGGTAGGCAATTGAAAAGTAAAGTCCTCTCTCAGCGAACGAAAATCATACACTACAAGTCACTTATCGTACCCGTCCTGCTATATGGGGCAGAAGCATGGACCATGACAACAGCAGATGAAGCGGCTTTGGGAATGTTCGAGAGAAAAGTTCTTCGAAAGATTTATGAACCTCTACGAGTTGGCGATGGCGAGTACCGAAGAAGATTTAATGATGAGCTGTACGAGCTATACGCAGACATCAACATAGTCCAGCGAATTAAAACGCAGCGACTGCGCTGGCTAGGCCATGTTATGTGAATGAAAGATGATTCTCCGGCCAAGAAAGTGTTTCTATCGGAACCCGCCTATGGAAGCAGGGTAGAGGGCGGCCCCCACTCCGTTGGAAGGACCAGGTGGAAAACGATTTAAACTCACTTGGTGTGACCAATTGGCGCCGGTTGGCGGAGCAAAGGAGCGACTGCGCGCCCTGTTGGACGGCCATAACCGTTTAGACGGTGAAGCGCCAATTACGTAAGTAAGTAATACTGCTACGGTCATACGCCCTGCATCCAAGCTGCCACGAGGTTTAAGCCTTGTTTCAGTTGCTAATGCGACATTTTTGGTCAGAAATTTTGCATGAGGGATGTGTAGGATATCAGAGTAGTTTTAAAAACTCCCGGGGACTCAAAATTACCTTGCTTGAAAAAATTGCTACTTGTTGGCTGAAACTGGGAAATACTGCTATAAATAAAAGGACCCATCCCCTTACTATCCCGTGTTCAAAAATATGTCGACATCTCCTTCTAAAATTTTCAAAGTGTTCTAATAAATTTTCAAGATTTTCTCGACAACTGACATAACCATCATCCCACTTTATGCCATTCCTTCTTTTTACCAAAACTTAAAAAAAAAATAATAATAATAATATATGCAATGACAAATGCATCTCCGTATTTACATTTTTACATACAAACATAATAGCTGTGACACATAAGCACTTTTTCATATAGATGAGTTTAACACAAGCTTAAGCATTATGAGTAGATTGCACGCATTTTTATGGAGAACGTTAGAATGAGCGACACTGGCGCCATCTGATATTGAAAAGTAGCCATCTCCCAAATTTTGTTCCAAGCAAATCATAGGAAGAAGAATTTGACATTTGTTTTGGCTAAGGGTGTTGGCACACTTTGCAAGTGTAATTATTTTCCCATTCGTTGGTAACTTTTCTAATACTGTTTTCACACAGAAACTTAATGATCTCATTTCACCTGCTAATGAAATCGTAAATTTTTTGCTTTCACACAGAAGTAACTGCTCGATTAATATGAAGGATGAAATGTCAAGCGAATAAAATGACAATGCTATATGACAGACAATCATGGCGTAACGATACAAGGTGGCAGCATGGTGACATACCTACAAACAAAAAAATTCCATGTACTTGTAAATTCGATGGACAAATGTCAAAATCGTAGTGCGCCGGTAGTTTATGTATCAAATCAAATAAAAAAAGTTATAATCACCTGTTCGATGCGGCCACCTTGCATCGTTCCGCCATGCAGACAATGACATTTACTTTGACAAATGAATTTTTTAAGCACTGAACACACCAAAAACTAAGAAGCGGAACGCGGCCAACAGAGTTGCATTGTGCTTTTGACTTCATTAGGCATTCGATTAGCTACTAATGAAATAATTATAGATTCGAATTTTGTAGGGAATATTGAGCTCAACAAGCGTCTTAATGTAGAAAACTGCCTTTATTATTCAATAAGCCGTCTGTGTGAAAATGGTATAACATTTTTCACAATTAAAAACTGAAATTTTGTATGTGAATGGGCAAGGCGTAATAAACTTAAATCGCCAAGTCTGAAGTGCCTTCATATTTACAAACGCAATATCTTGGTTGATTGTGGCGATGTTATTGGAATGCATAATTTGTGTTAAATGCGTCTATATGAAATGTCATTGTGTCACCGCCTTAAAGTAAATACATAGATATTTCCATATACGACTGCTTATGTTGAGGCCTTTCCGGTGAATGAGATATTTTGCAGTTTTAAATGCGCATTTGTACGGTTTTGCATAAATTCTTGCAGATTGTTACAAAATATGCATTGGATTATGTTGCAACAAGTTCTCTGTAGCTCAATATAAGTATATATGTAGGTATATTGGCATTTGGTGTCAAGTAATGCACACTGACAGATATACCACTTTAGTGGATATGCATATGAAATGCAAATGCAGATAGATGAGCTAAGATGCATTCCAGTGTTTTTAGCACTTTTAGGCAAATTCAATGTAAAAGTGCCGCTGAAATATTGAAGAAGAAGCGAAATATATGTTTCCAGATAAAGATACAAAATTTGCATATTTGATGTTTGCTCTCTATCTTTGTAAGGAATTGTTGGCTGCGCTGATGAAGGCAAGCATAAGAATTGAAAATGAGTTTATTTTCAGTAGAAATGCCGTATGTCTCTGACTTATATGTATATGTATATGTGCTTTCGTATATACATAAAATAAGCGTTTATTTACTAAAAGGCCAAAGGCAATTAAGTACATACATTGAAATTTGCATTCCCTCACTTTCAAACAAACAACTACATTCACATTGCCAGACAAAAATACAAATTTGCAACTCTAACGATCAATTTGCATTCAGTTTACATACAAACACATAAATCTATATATTCATGCATCTACGTATATATAGATAGCGTACTCAGTCAGCCAAAAGGTTGCCGTACAGTTAGTGCAACAGCTGTTACCAACTGCTTGCAGCGACTACAACAATCAACACCTATCATCGGTTTACCACAAAAAAATTTGCAACATTTTATCGTAAGGCTTATGCTAATATGAAACCGTTATTTTGATTTGATACCAAACACAATGAAAACTCCTTCAAATATAGAAAGCAGTTTTAAATGTTTATGCTGAAGTTAAAAGCTTTTCTGATTCTAACCAAAGTAGAAACTCAAATAACTTCCAAGGTTTGGTAAGATTGAACTGAACACTGAATGTGTCCACGGTGTAACCAGAATTTGTTTGACTACCAAACGTAAAACCCCTTATTAGGTATCACGACTTATGTTATAAAATAACTCAGTCCTCTTGGCAAATAGTAGAAGTTTTCTGGAGCCTTGCTTAATTGCTACCTCGAGACCTGGACCCTATGTCGTTCTTGACCTCGCTAGCGCACGGTCGCCACGTTCTATGTTCGTGATAGAACGCGGTTAATCGTTTCTTTCTGCAGCTCGCTTTTCCTGCATCTACTGTTACTGACGTGTACTAACTTATAAGCAAGTAACACCAGTGCCCAATTAAAATGGGCATCGTGAAACTCAAGTCAGTTTAGAGATTGGGGAGCCTTTGTGAGTCCTACGTCATAGGATTTGAGCATCAACTTAGTAATTTTCAATGTTCACGCCTATCTTACTGGACAGATCACAGCCACTCCTGTCACCTTTTGAGATCTCCCAAATGGATTGGGACGCCTTCTATCGGTCCATCGAGTGATGCACCTCCATTGTTAACTTTTTGGCATTTTCGTTTCCTCCTATACTAGCCTTATGTCCGGGAACGCAGTATATATGTATGGTCCGGCCTGAGCTAAGTCTCTCCAATGTTTCTTTGCGTTCCAGATACTTCTTGCTGCTTTCATAACGAATATAGCTTTCACCTGAAATACACTGAATTGATCTGAGAGCCTGTGGGATCTACTTACTTCTGTATCAATACAGTAAACCGCAGGCCCGATCCCTTCCAAGCAAAGCTCAGCTAAACAGCCAATAAAGGGCTTGTTTAGATATTCCATGCGTATTCTGGCTAGAGGAAGCCGTTCGGTGGGATTCCCCTGCGTGCACCGTGTACTCCTACCAGACAGTGTCACATTAATATCTCGATCAATGGACCTAAGGAGAGGCGATTAAGATTTATAAGAAAATACAATTGAGATTGATAAGAAGCTTACATAGTTCAGTTCTTTTTTACCCTAGGCGATGGTGGGTTCCAAGTGGAAAACGATTTAAACACCCTTGGTGTGACAAATTGGCGCCGGTTGGCGTAGAGAAGGAGCGACTGGCGTGCCTTGTTCGACGGCAATAACCGTTTAAACGGTTAAGCGCCAATTAAGCAAGTAAGTAAGATGGTGGGTTCCAGGGTCCATCTTACAAGAGCCTTTTAGGTAAATGTACAGCCGACGAAGTGTTTGAACGTGGCAAGAGAAGGAACGTGCCTTAACTGAATCCCGAATCACCTCCGAAAAACAAAATCGAAGTTTTTTCGAACACCCCTGATAAAACTGAAGGAATTTGCAAAGCCGAAGCCGAAACAGTCAGAGAAATGGACACCAAAACCAATTCAAAACAATTGACAAAAACAAAACTGAAGAAATTTTGGGGAGCGAAAGCAAAAATAAATTATTTTGAAATTTGATTTCGAGCCCATACCAAAATGCAAAGCCCAAAAATTTAATACCGCAAAAAATTGAAATCAATTAAACTTTGAAGGACGAAACCGAAATTTTGCATAACACAAACTGAATATATTTTAAGGAATGAAACAAAAACCAAAATTAAGAGGAATAATTTTAAAAACAAAACCAATACGTAGATAATGTTACATCACCTCTCCCGGTGTTTGTTACCAGAACGTAACGGATCTGCATATGGCAAAGGACCATCAACATCGATAACACTCCCCAAGGCATTCGGGGAGTGTCCTTATCGCTACAACAACAACAAGAGGTCCACGGTTTCCTACATCTTTACAATTCCTACAGCATCTTCGGAAAGGCACTCCTAGCTTTTTTTCATAGCTACCAACAACACAGTGCCCAGTTAGTACTTTTACAAAAGTGGAAATCGTATCCTTTCTTAGGGTGTGCATGCTATGGGGTCTCTTAAGATTCCGTTTTGAGCAAATTTGCTAAGATGTCCGACACCAGGGGGTTTTTAGCCATCTATCGTTGGCTTCACAGTAGATAAACTCGTTGAGCACAAGTTTACATATGGCAAATCGTACACCTAAGCATTGTTAAGAAGAATATGCTTTGTGTGCCCTGCCTAGCAAGTTCGTCTGCAACAAAGTTTCCCTCAATATCGCTGTGTCCCAAGTCCCACATCTCACAAGGTTACTCTTGAGCCTCGTCTTGAAGCGATTTGATAGCACACATACTTACACAATTTTTTGTTATGTCAACTTTATTGCAAATGCACTTATAACGCCATAGTAAATCGCCGCTATTGCTGTGATGGTTATAATAACAATAACCATTAGCAAGAACAACAACAGTGAAGTAAATTTAAGCGATTGAGAAAGGCTAGCAGCAGCAATACCAAATAAGACAAATGGTCAAACAAATACTAAACGACAGCTTCTAGTAGTTCAAATAAGAGAGAAAAACATATTTAAAATTGAACTAAGTTTGTGTTGAATCAAATATTATATACCCAGTTGCAGACTTGAGCGCAACGAGCCATGGTAAGATGAGGAGCGTCATGCCGATTTGAAAAGGAAAGTGCGCCACGTAATTTTATGGAAGCAAAACAATGGTGATTTTGAAATTTACAACCAAAGCTTGCTTGATTTTTGAAGGAAATACTGCGTAATATTCTATGCTGGGTTTCTGGTCATAGGGGGATTGAAGGTAATGAAAAGGCCAATGAGTTGCGAAATGAGGGTGCAGCACTCTCTAAAGAGATAATACTTAAGGCTCACTATGGGCATATTAAGTGAACGGTGCCGTTGAGAGTCAAGGCTTCAGGTACTAGGGGTGGCGGAGTTACAGATTTTGAGGTGGCAATTAACTTTCCTGTACTCGCGCCAATTATTGTAACATCTATACTCGGGCACGGTCTCACAGACCGATAGTTCATATCCCTACAATATATTTTTTAGATACTTTTTTTTAATATTATAATTATTTTAAAATTTAGGGCATAATGAAACAAAATAATGTGCATAGTACTTCATTTATTAATTATTTTACAGACTTTCAGTCTATCACAACTCATTCTTCAAATTTGGGATATTTTTCTTATGTAATAGGAAAACAAAAATAAAATCTTAACTTCTTCTTAAAAACAAAATAAACTTATTAATAATAATAAAATACATATTAGAGTATATATTTATCTATGTTTGGCTTAGTTTTGAGCCTCACCATAACAATCAGGGCATACACGCGTCAGTCTCACGGACCGATTGGCGCCAAATGCTACAACACGTACGCTTTGCACGAACGCACAGCGTGCCCCAAAACGAAGTAAGCGACAAATCTGATAGTTAGCATATAGTTCGGCTTCTCCAGGTTATCGTGCATAAAAAGATTTACGAAAATCTGTTTCGTCAGTCTCAGAGACCGATGCGGGAATATAGGAAGGTTAAGCTAGAAAACTTGTAGTATTTTGTAGGATGGGCATACCAACTGGAGACTGCCTGTTGGCGGCCCTTGCTTAAAAGTTAGGCCTCGTCAGTAACAGAAGATATAGGAAGTGAAAGCTGGAGGAAGAAATGGTTAAGCACGTTCCGTGTTCGTGCCCTGCGCTCGCTATGCCAAGGCTCCAGCTATAAAGGGCAGATAAGTTGTCAGATCTCGAGGTAGCAATTAAGCCTGGTCCTAGAAAACTTCAAGTATTTACGAAGAGGACGGAGTTATTCCATAACATATGTCTTGGCACCTTATTGGGGTTGTAATTCCCTAAGAGGGGGTTTTCATTGCAAAAAATAAGTTCCTGTACCTAAATGGGGTTGTTTGGTCCGTTTCGTCATAAAAAAAAGTTTTGTACCACTATTGACATATTCAGTGAAATCTTTATTGACCGACAAGTTCAACCATACTTTGGGTTAAACCAAATATTATATCATCACTTGCAGAATTTATGCCAACGAACTTTGGCACGATAAAGAGCGTCGTGTTGGTTTCAAAAGTAATAACGCCACGTAGGTAAAACCCTGAATATGCTGCGAATAATATACTTATATGTCGACGGGTTTGTGGTCCAAAATAATGATCAGTATACCACTGGAAACTTATAAATTTACAGCTTACCTGCGTAGTTGAGTTTCATTGGGCCGTGTCTCATCATCATTGTGCTGGTTGTATTTAAAAGGGCATACTTTGCTAATTTAGCAGGATTGAAGTTCAAACTGTAACTTATGCGGGTGAAGTTGTAGCCCTGGTAGCAAGTTTGTATATTGAAAGTCATCATGGAACACTGTTGAAGCGGGGTGTTTCACAATTTTTAAAATATAGCCTATGGCTTTGAGCCAACGAAACAGGATCTTCAGCCATTATTAATATTAACTGAGCGAATATATCCAGATTACGCAGTGCTAGACTATTGGAGCTTATGCGAAATGGATGAGATTGGAATACGTCGCAATTGCAATCTCATGCTGGCGGAAAACATGGTGAAGTGCAGGAATTTTTCACCGCATTGGGTACAAAACGGACAATGTAATAAGTTAAATCTATCCGATGCACCAATCTGCCACTTTTGTGAGCTGGAAATTGAAATGCAATGTAAATGTGTGCAAGGCAGATACTCCTCCATATGGGTAGCGTCGCTCCCAAGTCCCGCGTGATATGTATGTAGCCAGAGCCAATATAAGATACAGAAAAGAGAAATAAATAAGCAACTATGAGACACAGAAACGAGAAATAATTCAGCAACTACTCGAGACGGCTGTTCGGGGAAATTCTAGATCGTAGGAGAAATAGGTGATTGAGGCAAACTGCGTTATCCAAGTGATGGTCCCTCCGTTTGATTTTAAAACGTTGTAAGTAAGGTACGCGAGTAATTGAATTGTGAAGTACTACTACCGTAGTAGTGTTGTAAATAAAGAATATTTTGCCATACTGAATAGCGATTCGAACAATAACAGAAGATGCTGAGTAGTCTAGAGTTTCTTAAGATTCGTTACACTATACATAGAATTTCTCTTTCCCTGTATGGAAGCACTACTAGGTATACAAGTGGGCAATTACTCACTCAAATGTGAAAACCAAATACAACCAATATTGAGTCAAGTACTCTAACTAACGCTAGCTGGCGTACCTTATTTGAGCTTCTAGGATATAAACAAACAAAAGCGAAGAAGTGAAATAACCAGAAAGCGTTAACTTATTTATGACCTTTTCCTTTGCCCTTCGCTCATATACATACATACATATGTATCTCTTTAACGTTTCAATAGCTGTTAACCACAGCAAAGTTGTGAGCACAAAAATATTTAATATGGCAACACTCGGCGCGCGTTTTCCTGTTGTACCATGCAGAGCGCTGCAATCCGCGAACCTATCGAACGTTACATTTTATCGTTATAATTGTTTTTGCTGTATTTGTTAATGTTATTTATATTTTTATGCCTTTCATGAACATGAAATAGTATATTAACTTTGGTCCGATGTTTGTAACGTTGAGAAATATAGAAGATAGACGCACCATTAAGTATACCGAATTGATCAGGTCGACGAACTGAGTTGATATAGCCATGTCCGTCTGTCCGTCCGTCTGTCTGTTTGAACGCAAACTAGTCCCTCAAGTTTTGACATATCTCAATAAAATTTGTCACAAGGATGTATTTTTGTATTACATTAGACATTTGTCGGATCCGGTAGGATCGGACCACTATAACATATATCTCCCATATAACCGATCGTTCAGATAAAACGATTTTGGTCATTCCTGCCGCAATTTAGAAAGTATAAACGTGAAATTCGGTGATATATATTCTAATATATCATAGAAGATATCCTGAAAAAATCACTTTGATCTTAGCTATATATAGTTATATCCCATGCAACCGATCGTTCAGATAGAAAGATTTTTGGCAATTTCTCCCTTAATTTCCAACATAAAAACGTTAAACTTGGTGATATTTATTCTAATATATCACAGAAGATTTCATGAAAAAATCATTTCGATCGGAGCTATATATAATATATATCCCATACAAACGAACGTTCAGATAGAAGGATTTTTAGCCATTTCTCCCTTAATTTCCAAAATAAAAACGTGAAACTTGGTGATATATATTCTAATATATCATAGAAGATTGCCTGTAAAAATCATTTCGATCAGAGCTATATATAATACAAATCCCATACAACCGATCGTTCAGATAAGGGGGTTTTTTGCCATTTTTTTACATTTTTCTTAAAATCGTGTAGGTATGTACATCTGTTCACTATATATTTCTTATCTTATACAGCGAATATATATAGGATAAGATTATTGTTCAGCACAATTCATGAAAGGTATAAAGACTTCGGCACAGTCGTCCTTACTTGTTTTTGTTTTTTTTTTTTGTTTTACTTCTTGTTTTGATGTCACAGCTCTGTTTTTTGTTACCTTTTTTTTGCATTTTTTATTTTATGCATTTGTAATGTATGCTAAAACCGCACTAAAATACGGTTCAATGAAATATGGCCACCGGATCGGTTGCATTTCAATTTTCCGTTTCACTCTTCCCATTTGTTGCCACAGCAATATATCGCGCGTTTTTATTTTAATGCATTTTTTTATGCGCTACCGGCTGTGACACAGTACACATAATTGTATCGAAATGCTTCTGAAAAGCTTGGAAACAGTTTTATGTTGTGAGAAAGTTTGTTACTATTTAGTTACAATTTTTTTTTCTTTGCAATGATAGCTTAACAATTGCTGAACATAATACTTCCCGTTAAATGGGCAGGAAATTAAAAAAAAAGTAAATTTTATGCTAAACTCTTAGAAAACTTTTTAAGCTTAGGTCGACTCATAAAGTCTTTCCTTAAAAAAATATTGCAAGCGCTGAGTATGAGTTGAGTTCCTGGAAATGCCGAACCCATCCTCTCTTTTTACGCGTATTAGTAAAACAAGACCATCGTTATATATTTCATATTAAATCTTATCTTATATTCCAACCAATATACTTAATAGAGTACCCGGCAAAGTTTTTTCTGCCCGAAAATTTGCTTTGCCTACATATTAAAAGTGACCCTCGCTTCCCCCACTCAATCTCTATAACATTTTCTTCTTATTTTTGTCCATCTTTCATTATATGTATCTCCCTCCCATTCCTGAACCACTCTCACTCACTTCCACTCCGCTTTGACTCTTCATTTCACTCCCACTCCTCTTTCCACTTCCATTCCTACTCCCACACTCACCCCTACTCCCATTTTCACTCTTAGTCCCGCCCCCAATCCTACTTCCACTCCCATTTCCTCTACCGCATATATGTAAGATATTTATAGATGATTGAGACGTTCTCCTGCTCTCTGCGAAATATATACTTCCCCAGTATATAGAAGAATTTCGTCACTTTTATTCGTTAACCTCGTATCTACAATTGAGACATTTTCTGTAAAGAGAAGGAAACTACCTGAAGAACTTGCGTATTGCATACAAAAATTTAAATTCGTGGTAAATGAAGGAGCTTAAAACCATGAAGCTAATTTATTTTAACAAACTGACTATGTTATTGCGTTTATCGATGCCTTATCAGTGTTTTCACGTAAAAAAACTGTTTTCCTAGAAAGTGTTGTTACGCGGTTAACGATTAAGCGGCACCATTTGTCATAATGTAGCTTCTCCAAAAAAAAATTTTATCTTATTACAACTCTCTCCTCCTCTCCATGTCTGATGCCAGAATAATCGAATAAGCTTCCTGTTTGGAATCAGAAAAAAGGGGAGACCTCTATAAACTGCTTTCAAATGGCATCAGTCAGGCAACTGTCTTCCGTTGAGACTTGCCCTATAAAAGGCAAACACCGGAGGCGCTTTCAGTCACATCCTCATTTGCACTGAATGTCATTCCGACTTTGCATTCGGTGGATGTTGCAAGCAAGGTGGCTGTAGACCGATTTAGATTTCGCTTCTTTATATAGTCTATGGGCTTTCTGACGACTGACACTGAAATATTCGCCTCTATGAAAGCAAGGATGTTAGACTGGTAAAATTGTATATATGGTTCTCCTTTCTTCCAAATGAAGTCGCTGTAATTAAGTATACATTAGTTCGGGTACTATACAGTGTTATTCTCCTAAGAAAAAAAAAGCTGAGAACACATTAGCTCCTTAAGTATATCGGCATATCTTCTTCACTGGGCTAGCTTATGTTCGTTTCACATATCATCCACCAAGGATTTACAGCTGCCATGTTATATTAGTTTTATTCTTGCCATACTACAGGTCCCAGACCCAATCAAGTCAGAACAAGTAACATCAAAAATACCTTGAAAATTATTTATAAACTGACTTTCCACTAAGCAGTGGTATGGCCAGTCCTCCCAATTTCTGTCATCTAGTATTCAGGTACCTTTCAGGTTCGCCAATTTGTAGAAAAAATTAAGAATCAGCACACTACATATTGAAATACAAGCTCGATCTTCATCATATCCGACATACGCGAAGAGGGTGCTGCGATTATATTGTATACTCGCAATTCCCATGGTCTATTTAAATCGGACCACTGCTGGAAATTAAGTTGTAAGCAAAAAGTATAACGTGATCTCACATTTATATCACACATTATAGCAATTCTTAATCACTGTTCCACCGTTAAATTTTGTACGAGTTGTTACAAAGTTGTTTGCTCCACTAGATTACGTCAAGCTGTGACCGGACAAACAGAATGGCATTTGGAATGAGTCACTTACTATAAGAGTTTAGAGTACATAAAACTATAAATAGTTGTATGCATGTAGGTTTATGTTTGTAAGTAGTTTAGGTATATATTTCGTACATATTTGAAGCATAGCATGTTTGTGAGTTGTTTCCAAGACCACATACCGGCGCTAATTTCTTAATACTTCATCAATTAACAGCTGGTGATTGGGAGCAAAAATAGTCACTACTATAAATAATAAATAAATAGCGAGTTCCGAGTGCTATAAGAAGTATACACTGTAGAGTTGCAGTAAACGGTGCTTATATGTATGAAAAGCTATATGTGACCCGGTCTATGAAAAGGGGGCTTATGACTCAAAAAAAATGTTTCCACTTTTTTCTGGTTTTGATAGTTTTTGAGACTCTCTTTCACGTGGTGAAAACTAGAAAGTCCTAACTTGCTTAGAAGTGTACTAAAAATGTAGAGAAAGAAGAGCACAAATGAAAGACGATGAAGCCTTTGGTTCCTTCGATGCCACTTTGGTGGCTGGTGAAGCATCCTCAGATTTTTTTGAAAGCATCTTTTTCGATGGCAATGGAGCCAAAATATCGGTCAGCAACTGGTTTGTGCTTTGCCTTTTGAGCATGGCTGTTCATAATGGAAGAAAAGAAAAACTACTAACAAACTGAAGAAATTCATTGTGTATCTTTAACAGCTGTTTCTCGAAATTTCTTTTTTGATTCATAAGCCAACTTTTCATAGACCGGGTCACATATATGTATATACAAAAAATATTATTATTTGAAGGGTAATATATTGGAAAGGGGTAAGCTCGGACACTATATACTAATTAACAGATAAGGATACACTTTTCTTAAAAATATGCTTATGTTAAGGTCTACAACGATAGCTACCTGAAATAAAAATCAGTTCACCAATTCCCGATACATCAATGGGTTTTCTTCACTACGCACAGCATTGTTCGACGAACGAACTTTATCACCAAGAAGTGTAACTCTGTGAGTCGTAAATCAACTGCCCTTAGATAATTAGAATGCGTGTTTATGTGTGTTGTTTACGCTCAAAATAACTTCAGCTGTTTGAGTACTTGAAAACGAAATAAATAACAAAGTTAAAAAGAGAGAGCGGTTTGTGACCACGTGTCCTAATAATATGAATGGTATATAGACTAATTGGAAGTATACCAAGAGATTATGTTATTTGTACCGGAAGACAAGGGTTTGCGTGGATTGGGCTCAGTGAGCTTGCGAAGAGATTGTAGTCCTCAAATAATGTGACAATTATCCACAGAGGTTCGAATGGGTGTTTTATGGAAGTTTAAAGTCGGACGTCTTATTTCCCTTGGAGATCCCCTTGATGTTCGTAGGAGAAGACTCAGCTCCCGCGAAATGCATAAATAACACCAACAACAACATCCAAGCATTTCTTTTGTTGAGAATGAAAACATTACCTTACTGCAAAGATTTGATTTGAAATAATCCAGTGGCGGTTTTCGGTGTAGTACAATCCTGTAGTCTACCCCCAGTGTCCTAAAAATATACTGCATCCAACACAGAGTATGTTTACTTGAGGATTCAGATTTGTACTTTGGTCGCAATCGTGATTATAAGTCTTATGTATGATGAGCGAACTCGCTGGGCACTGCCTTCTCTGTTCGTGTCCTGCAATCGCGAGGTCAGGGCTCCAGTGATTTGGAGTGGCAGAGTTTTAAAATCTCGATGCAGCAATAAAGCTAGGTCCGAGAAAACTTCTAGTATTTGCCAAGAAGACGGAGTTATTCTATAACATAAGCCCCGATACCTAATTGGAAGTTTTCCGTATGGTCGTAAAACACACTCTGGTAATACTATGGAAACATTCAGTCTATGTAAGGTCATTATTGACCGGTCACTTCAACCAGCCTAACCTTCGATTCAGAGTCTCCAAAAAAGCAGCAGTTCGATTCGAAACCGGTTCGTGGCCTGGGAATTAATCTTATTACTATACGTACTTTCATATGTGTATCATACATACATCTCATATACGCATAAACCTACTCGTTACACACTTAAAACCGTTAAATTGATTTGCATGCGCGATTAAACACTTTTTTATTATAATTGTATGGAACATATGCATTTATTTATGCATACAAATGTAAATAATTTATAGGATTTACTTCGTTATTTATTCCAACACTTTTATCGTCTCGTTGTAGGTACGCGTCACTTTTCACTTTTATTTACTTGACAAAAATGCGCAAATAGACTTTAAAGGTCAACTTCCTTTCACTTTGTGGCCATGTTGTTTCAGTTGTAGGCATAACAAAGTGTAATGTAAATATCTTTACATACTTACATATGAGTGCTCATGCAACGCAGCTTAAACGAAAATAAACTGAATAAAAATTAAAAATCACGCAATAAAATACATAAATAACAACAACAATAATAATGTCTAGATGGTGTGAATGTTGCCAACAAATTAACATGTGACAAGTTGTTGTTTCGCTTACAATAAATGCAGTTACCGATAATGTTGATTTTTACCTGGTTTGTTGTCTTTTGTGTTGTTGGTTTTATTGCTGGTGGATTACGGTAAAATTATTGTGAATACGTCTCACACTATACAATATTAAATTTGCATAGACGATAAAATCTAAAATTAGAAATTATTTTTTCTACATTTTCTATTAGAGATCGCAACTAAAATTACCGAAAACCGAAAATTTTAATTTAAACAGATATTAAATGACAACTTTTAAATAACAGTTAAATCTCGGTACTGTCGTTTTCTGCTTCTCCCAGGGAACGACCGTTTTACAAGTAAAATAAATGGAGAAGGAAGAAATGAACGAAAATAACTAACTACCGAAAAAAATAAATCACGTTCTGTTTAAACGAATATATACATATGTAAGCCTAGATATTTGTGTGCTTTCATAATGGTGTGGAGAGGAGAGAAGTGAAGCCGAGTGGAGTGGAGTGGAGAGGAGAGGAGAGGATAGGAGAGGAAAGGAGAGGAGTGGAGTGGAGAGGAGAGGAGAGGGGAGGAGAGGAGGGGAGAGGAGAGGGGAGGAGAGGAGGGGAGAGGAGAGGGGAGGAGAGGAGGGGAAAGGAGAGGGGAGGAGAGGAAGGGAGAGGATAGAGGAGGAGAGGAGAGGAGAGGAGAGGAGAGGAGAGGAGAGGAGAGGAGAGGAGAGGAGAGGAGAGGAGGGGAGAGGAGAGGAGAGGAGAGGAGAGGAGAGTAGAGGAGAGGAGAGGAGAGGAGAGGGTAGGAGAGGAGAGGAGAGGAGAGGAGAGGAGAGGAGAGGAGAGGAGAGGAGAGGAGAGGAGAGGAGAGGAGAGGAGAGGAGAGGAGAGGAGAGGAGAGGAGAGGAGAGGACAGGACAGGAGAGGAGAGGAGAGGAGAGGAGAGGAGAGGAGAGGAGAGGAGAGGAGAGGAGAGGAGAGGAGAGGAGACGAGAGGAGAGGAGAGGAGAGGAGAGGAGAGGAGAGGAGAGGAGAGGAGAGGAGAGGAGAGGAGAGGAGAGGAGAGGAGAGGAGAGGAGAGGAGAGGAGAGGTGAGGAGAGGAGAGGAGAGGAGAGGAGAGGAGAGGAGAGGAGAGGAGAGGAGAGGAGAGGAGAGGAGAGGAGAGGAGACGAGAGGAGAGGAGAGGAGAGGAGAGGAGAGGAGAGGAGAGGAGAGGAGAGGAGAGGAGAGGAGAGGAGAGGAGAGGAGAGGAGAGGAGAGGAGAGTAGAGGAGAGAAGAGGAGAGGAGAGGAGAACAGATATAGCCATAGCTTTTCGATAATATTTGTTATCGATAATTGTCCGATAACATGTCGATAACAAACATGCTGAAACAAAACGATAATAATAATAGGCCATAAGTTTTCATATTCATAAATCTTTCCGGAGATGATTCCGAAATAATCGCCAACGTTATCATGAAACAATCTCGAAAGGGCACTAGAATGACCCTTAAGTAATCCCATAACTATCTCGAAATTGTCTCGCCATAATCCCATGTTAGTACCGAAATCATCCCCAAATAGTCGTGCCAATAGCCTGTGACAATTTGACAAAGTGATCTCGAAATAGTGTCTAAAATAATAACGAAAAAATTCCGAAATGATTTCAAAATAGTATCAGAACGACCCCCGAACAATGATTTCAACAGTTCCTAATCACAGCATTATTTTACTTTTACATTTTACTTTTATAACAGTAGGCGAGAGATTTACCATTCGCGAAACTTATTTCAGTCGCAAAATAACAGTTTTGCTATGAAAGATAGAACAAATTCGAAAACAAACATATCTCACTGAGAAAGTTCTTTTTTGTTTTCGAACAGACCGAATTGCCTTTTCTGGTTAACCGTTAAACTCAATATTCGATTTCAATACGAAAAAAATTAAAAACGTTGCGCTAGGAATTTAAAAAATTAAGGAAACCGATAACTATTTCCGTTCGGTTAGAAAGAAATCCTGACCAACAGCACCTCCACAGTACTCGGTCAAGTAAAAAGAAGACCACCTGTCAGACAATACTCGTAAGGCTATAAAAGAGAGTGGAATTATGACTTGTCCTACACTACCCTTTCAATCATGTACCTGCTGTTGTCTCTCCATAGGACACTCAAACTAATGGGAACACTCATACCCATATTAAGAGATGAAAAGTGGCTATTGTCCCATATTCGTTTGCGACCTATCCCGGACTCACCCTAGACTAATCAAACTTCTTTCGGGTATTATTTTGAACATAAATAACTAAGAATAAGCTTATCTCATAACTTGATGTTTTGGCAAATACTAAGCTACAACTTTCATTGCTCTGGTCTGCATAAGTTAAAATCGATCGAGGTTTGGCCTCTGTACTGAAAGTACGGCTTACATCGCAATGACTATGGTCATTATTTTTTTTTTCATAATTTTTTAAATAAAAGTTTTGTTACCTGTTTAAGTACGATCAGTTCATTTAAGTAGTTATCAAAAAATCAGACGTGATTTTTCAAGCAAACTAAATTAATATACTTGAATTATAATTTCATTGTTATTTAATTAGTTCACAATGTCAAGTCGCCTCTATAAATTTGTCTTTGTACATTGTCGTTCTAATTAACTACCCATTCAGATCAAAATCAATGTCAGGTCAAGTGTTTTTTTTTTTTTCAAATCGATAGCAAGCTGATAACAAATCGGAAACCTTATGCTAAAAATTTGTATTGAATATAACAATAGCTTATCGGTATCGGTTTTTACCGATAAGAAGCCGACGAAGGTTTTCTGAAAGAGCCCAAAATTATTTGTTTCTGGTAAAGTGACATTTGTTCTTCGAACTTAACGACTCACGACTTTTTTTTCGATAGTTTTAGAACAAACTACCATAAATGTGTTAACTGAAACTATGCAAACCAATCTCAAAGCGTTTTCGAAAAATATCAAAATTTTGAGAAAATTTTCGGAATATTTCGTATTTTTTATTTAGAGTTTTCTTAATTTTTTTGAGGACGCAGTTTTGTAGCCCAATTAATTTTTTACCAGGATAACGGTCCCTCAAAATTTGTACTTATTTATGACAATTTTTTTAATCAAAAATAAATTCAGAAAAAAGCTTGAAATTTCATTTAACTTTTGGATATTTGTAAACGATTTTAAGATTATTTAATAATTTGGGAAAAATTTAAACAACGTGACATCAGATTTTAAGATTAATTTGCATAATTTCAGTTCCAAATTTCAGTGAATTTTTTTCTTAAATTATCAAAAAAAAAAAAAAAAAAATTAAAAATACTTCCGCTATATATTTTGTCTGAGTTCGCTTTGCTACCACCGTGCAAACATTCGTCTACTTTCGAAGGCTGCTGCCCAGTAATACATACACTCAATGATTACTTTCTTCACATTTTCACCCAAAAGGTTATTTTTAACACGCTTTTATTAGCTTGGCCTGTATGTAACGGAATCTTTGAGCTTAATTTTCACCGGTTTCTAGAAGTCTGTGTAATTTGAAACTTTGCATACGTATCAAGAACCGATGACAATGCATTAGTGTTGTGGTGTGGTGACATAAGGTCAACGGCCATAAGGTCAATTGGCCTTATTACCACTTTGAATGGCCATAAGTTTGATTGAAACTTTGCACACGTATCAAGGCTCGATGACAATGAATTAATGTGATGGTGCAGTGACATAAGGTCAACGGCCATAAGTTCAATTGGCCTTATTAAAACTTTGAATGGCCATAAGTTCGATTGAAACTTTGCACACGTATGAAGGCTCGATGACAATGCATGAGTGTGATGGTGTGGTGACATAAGTTCAACGGCCATAAGGTCAATTGGCCTTATTACCACTTTGAATGGCCATAAGTTCGATTGAAACTTTGCACACGTATCAAGGCTCGATGACAATGCATGAGTGTGATGGTGTGGTGACATACGGTCAGCGGCCATAAGGTCAATTGGCGTTATTACCACTTTGAATGGCCATAAGTTTGATTGAAACTTTGCACACGTATCAAGGCTCATGACAATGAATTAATGTGATGGTGCGGTGACATAAGGTCAACGGCCATAAGTTCAATTGGCCTTATTAAAACTTTGAATGGCCGTAAGTTTGATTGAAAATTTGCACACATATCAAGGCTCAATGACAATGCATTAGTGTGATGGTGTGGTTACATAAGGTCAACGGCCGTAAGGTCAATTTGCCTTATTACCACTTTGAATGGCCATAAGTTTGATTTAAACTTTGCACACGTATCAAGGCTCGATGACAGTGCAATAATATGATGGTGGGGTGACATAAGGTTAACGGACATAAGGCCAATTGAACTTATGACCACCCCAAATGACCACAGATTTGAAACCTTGCACATAATGCGAAAAACGAATTTCTTTATTAATGATAGAAGAAGATGCATGGCACATCTACGAAAGAGCATACTGGAGCTCTTTTTAACACGCTTTTATTAGCTTGGCCTGTATCTATCTATGTATCTATGTATCCCTGTAATATAGAGCTCCGAACTCCGTTGCACCTTTTGAAGCTTTTTAAGATAGGTACTTTAAGCTAGTGCAGGCCACCAGACCAAGGCACTATAAAGAAGAATCGGGCGCACAATAGCTATGTAAATCCAGTAGGTCACCTTAGGGGAGAATCCACAGGAGGTGCCAATTGCCCCTTTGCAGGTGAGCAGCTCCGCTGCTGCCTTCTTGGATCGCTCCACTATATGGTCACTCCATAATAGCTTCCTATCCAGAATGACTCCCAAATACTTGAATTTATCGCTAAACGCTAAGATAGTACCCCCAATGGTGTAAGATTTGGTACTTTGTACATCCTCGTGAAGAGCACAAGCTCGGTTTTATCCGTTTTGACTTCTAAACCTGTGGCGGGTTGTACTCCTGGAGCAGCTCCAGGATGTCAGCTGGGTTCGTCCGTTGGCCTCCACTACACTGAGGCGCGCGCCCGGATATACCACCCATATCAGCGTGACGGCGGCCCTATAGAGGTTTACCGACCTGGCTTCGTCACAGGAAATTAGCTTGACATTACCCTGGAACCACCCTGCATCGGTGTAAGATGGCAGTGGACCAGGGTTGTCTTTATTAACCTTAACGGCCACCGTGGCGAGCGCGGCCTCGATCCACTTCCACTCTTGTTTCGGGATCCTGCCTACTTCGCTGCTCTCGTCTATAATGCCAATGATCTGCCGACCCTGGGCAATTTTGGCGAAAGACCGCGTCCAGCCTCCCTGCGTCTTGGCCCTTTTCGGTGCCGTGGGGTTGGATTCATCCATGGACCGCTGGCGTTTCGAGGTTTCATCACTCTCGACTAAAACTTTTAAAATTACTGCTTAATATTGAATGTTAAAATCATTCTATTGGCAACTATCTGAGAGGAAAGATATGAAATGTAGTCAAATGCACCCCACGCTTTTTAATCTGAATTAAATTATTCTGTTAATAACTTAAATTTTATTATAATTTTATTTTGAGGTGATTAACTATAAACGATTGTTTGACCTTCTACCACTGTTATATAAACTCTTTTTAATTTTCTATTTTTTTAGTTCGGTTAGCTATAAAAGCGTGTTTTTTTTTGTTTTTTTAAACTATTATTTATTTATGTCAATCATTTTTTAAAACATATCACCTCTTTGACATTATTATTGTCAAATTTATCAATATAGTTTTATTATTTATTTAATATTTTATTTTATGTGGACTTGTTATTTGTCACCTCACTTTTTTCGACCTGATTTTGTCTTCTATTTTTTTTGTTTTTTGACAGCCTTGAATGACAAATTGACATTGTGATTGCAGTGAGTGCCAAATATAACATGCTGCCCAAACACTTTTAAATCAGTGCTTTACAAAAGCAATTACTATAAAATCAGCATTTTTGATCTAAAATAAACCAAAGTAAATGACAAATGGATATGATTTGTAAAAAATACATATGCATGTATGATGTATTTTAATGTAGGCTGAAAAATATTTCACTTTTGACAGTGGACAAGTACGAATTGAACAACTGAAAAGTTATAAAAATAAAATAAATAACAGTAAATTTGCTGCTTGACATATTTTTGAAATTAAATAGACATAAAATATTGGGCTATTTGAACAAACAATTCAAACGAAAGTCATTTATACAAAGTAGTAATTTGTTCTTGGAAAGGCATATGTAGTAGTTTATGAAACATATTTTTAAAGACCGTTAAAATGTAGAAAACTTCATTCATACACTCAAAAAAATACTTGCTTTAAATAATCCCTGCTTTGAGGCCATAAAAAATTACCGATTTTACTTTTTTTGTTTTTTCAAAACAGTTTTTTTCTAAAACTAACGAATATTAGTATGAGAAGATAAGATATGGTAAGTTTTTTTATGGTTTTTGGTCGCAGGTAGAGAATAAGAACTACTCCGAAATATTAGAGTCATTCATAAAAACCACTGAAATGAATCGCGAATAGTGCAAACCTGGACAACTCATATTTAAACTTGTTTTGTTAAGGATATTTCCATGGTTACTCAATTCTTTTACAGTTATGCCACTATGGTAATTTTAAGGACTAACTCTTTTGACCTATAACAGTTCTTTCACAATAGTACTGGTAACAAGATGGGTTCCGTCAACCCATCACCCAGCCACTATAGTCTCTAAACGGTAGCAAATGGCTCACGCCCAATGGCAACTCCATATTAGAGGTGCTGGTCTTTTTCATATCAAAGAAAACGAAATTTTGATGAGTTTGTTTTTGTTTTTTGGTGATCTATATGCGACCAGTCCCCCTGCCTGCAGAGTTATTATCCGCATCACCTAAAAAGTTTTTCTCTCACCAAATATTTATAACTGTATCCTTAAAATTATACAGTGCATAATTTTGGCAAGTTTATTGTTAGAGCTATGTAAGCGTTTCTTATTAGGTTTTACCAAAATTGGCGCGTAAAACTTAATTCGCTATCAGCCTTCATTTATTAAAAAAATAATAAGTAACAAGTAAAGGTGTCTAATTTCGGGTGTAGCCGAACATTATATACTCAGCGTGAGCTTCAATTGTACATTTCATTTCAGATAAATAACACACTTACTTAATTGGCCCTTAACCGTTTAAACGGTTATGTCCGTCGAACATGGCACGCCAGTCGTTCCCTCTCTCTGCCAACCGGCGCCAATTGGTCACACCAAAGGAGTTTAAATCGTTTTCCACCTGGTGCTTCCAACGGAGTACGGACCGCCCTCTACCTCTGCTTCCATAGGCGGGTTCCGATAGAAACACTTTATTGGCCCGAGCGGCATCTTTCATTCGCATAACATGGCCTAGCGAGCGCAGACGCTGCGTTTTAATTCGCTGCACTATGTTGATGTCTGCGTATAGCTCGTACAGCTCATCGTTAAATCTTCTCCCGTACTCGCCATCGCCAACGCGTAGAGGTCCATAAATATTTCGAAGAACTTTTCTCTCGAACACTCCTAGAGCCGCTTCATCTGCTTCTGCCCCATAAAATGGGACGGGTACGATGAGTGACTTGTAGAGTATGATTTTCGTTTGCCGAGAGGATTTTACTTTTCAATCGCCTACCTAGTCCAAAGTAGCATTTATTGGCAAGAGTGCTTCTTCGCTGTATTTCAGAGCCGATAAATTACTTTTCTACGTAACACGTGGTACCGTCCGTTAAAAAAAAAAAATCTCCTTATTTCCTCTTACAATAAAACTTGATAAGTGAAGGATTATTGATTCAAAACTATTTACTATAACTTATCAGCTTATTATGCTGGTCTACGACCTTTTTAAACCTTTTAAACTGGTTTTATATCTACGTTGGCGTGGTGTTTAAACGCTCCCGTCCATTTTTAATAGAAATATTTTTTGCTACAGGAAAATATGTGTACACAATTTCATTACGCTATGTTAATTTTTCTTCGTGTTATGGCTCCCGAAACATAGAAAATTGCTTAGCCATAAAAGGGGCAGTGCCACACCCATTTTCAAAAATTTTAGTGTTTTCCAATTTAATGTTATAATTCAATTTAGAAAGTAAAATTCTAGGGTCTACGACCCTTTTAAAAATCTTTTATATAAAAGTGGACGTGGTTCTTAACCGATTTCGTTAATTTTTCTTTAAAGCATTCCTTATAGTAAGAGCAACCTCTCTGCCGAATTTTGTTACAATAGGTTTAACGATTTTTTTTAGCGGCAGACGCGCACCTCTGTTGGCCATAGTGTATAACCTATAGCTGAATCGGTTGCGGTGAATAGTGGACACACACCATTTGGAGAGGTAAAACATAGACACAGGGCCGAGGAGAGGAGGGTGGGGGGAGGGCAGCCAGGGCAATTGCCCTGGGGCCCGGAAGGTTTTTGGGGTCCCGGCAAGGCAAAGCAGTATTGACAGTACTCTAGGATTCATGGATAGGATTTCATAGATACATACACATTTTGTTGCTATAAAAATTATTTTAAAATTGAAAATCACTAAACTAAAATCATAAGCATCCAATCAAATACTATGGGGCATAGTCATAGTCGAAATAAAATGTGATTTTAAGTTAGATAAACGTTTTTGACGCAATTTTATAAGAGATATCTGTCAAAAATGCTTCAAATTAGTTAAAATCACATTTTATTTCGACTAAAACTATTCCCCTATCGGTTTGGTCGTAATGCTTTTTCATTTTTGTAAAAGCCAGCGACATCTGTAGATACAGGCTGATAATAAACTAGAGCGTTAATTTGAAAAAATTAGCACACTTGACTTGTTTTGCGACACGCCAATTTGTGCAAATATATGCGTACGCCGTAGATAAGCTTACATAGGTCAGTTTAGCGTTAATTGTTGCAAGATTCGTATTTCTTTTGTCAGTGGTGCAATTATTGGTAAATTTTTTAATGTGCTGAAGTCACCACATTTTTCGGTATTATGCAGAAATTTTATAATATCTTTAGCGCAAGCCTTCTGAGTTCAGAAACAATACAGGATTTGAAATGTGTTGAAGCATATATGGGGAAATGTGAGTGTATTCTCTTAGCCTCCATTTGGCTCAAAGTGTTGACGGTAATCAACCGTCGAAATCTGGTACTGCAAGCTAGAAATGCCACACTGGACGCGGAAACAGAAAATATACGTAGCCTGATTGATGAGTTGAAGAAGTTCAGGGATCAATGGTCGATCATGCTTCAAGTATGTAAGGTTCTGGCACTTTCTTTTGGTCTGCCTGATTGGTAACATGACACGACGTTTCGAAGCCATAAATGACATGGCATCGATACTTCTACGGATCTAATAGATGAAATCATTCATTTCAAAGCCATCCACTTAGCAAATTTGGGATGTGATTCGCTGCCACCATTTCAACTTCTGAACAAATTTCATGACTTGAAGATGGAAGTATTATTTCCTAACATCTGCATAGCATAAAAATATTTTACACAATTCCAGTCAGTGTGGCTGAAGGGGAGCGTTCTTTTAGTCTATTGTCTCGCGTGAAAAATTTTTTACGTTCTACTATGAGCGAAAATCGCTTGACAAGCCTTGGAACATTGGCGTTGTAGTCCAGCCTTGCTCGCAGCATTAGTTTTGAATCGGTAATTTCCATATTGGCAGACCAAAAAGCACGGAAGGTTTTCTTTGGCTGATTCAAGCTCTTAAAATGTACATATTTAGAAAATGTTAATGTAAGCAAATGAAAGAATGAAATCTAACATTTCATTTATGTAAGTGCTTCAGTAAATCTTATTTTATATGAAATAAAACCGACAATGTGAATTGAAAAATGTATGTATGTTATGTTACTTTTTTTACTGGGTTGCCTTTTTTTTTAGGGGGGCCCGTAAACGCGAACTGTCCGAGGAGCCCCGCTCGGCTCTCTGCGGCCCTGCGGACACACAATTCAGTTACATCTGAGTATAATGCGTATTGAAATTTAGTACTACTTATTTTCTGCGCAGCAATTTCAGAAGTGTAGATAAAGTTATGCACTTGGCAGTCCATATAAAGTTTAAGTGCATATGTATATAGATATAAAAAAAACACATCTAAAATCTGCTTAAACTCAAAAAATTATCTGAAAAATTATGTGATTATTTTAACATAATAAAAATTTTTTGGCATATTGAGGTGATTCCTAAGATCTCCCGTTCATAATTTTTTTCTTTGTTTCAATCAAATTTTATATTGGAAACCATTGTAATAACTAAAAACTTAAAACTTTAAAATGAATACGAGACTTTAGTGAATTACCAAATTATTTTCCGGCTTCGAATTTGTTCGTTGTGGTTGCCATTGCAATCTTGCATGACCCTCCTTCAAGTTAGTAGTTGACTTACTGAATTTATAGAAGTTAAATGCTTTCTTGATAACGGTAGAAGTCAACTCTTAGGTAGCTTTTTTAGGAACCGAGAATCAAATATCCGTATTATTTGTACGTAAATATTTGTACGGCAATATCCCTTTTATAATAGTCAAACTGTTGAAGGCAACATCTTACTTGTTGGATTGGCTAGCATGGCCAATATAAATTGGTGGAATGACCTTCGGTGTGACGCATGATTATTTGAGTAGGTTGTTTTTATTTCTTCGCACATTTGTAAATATCTTTTATACCGTTAAAGCGTTTACTACTCTTTACTATATTCAGTGTTAATTTATGTTAATATTTCGTGTCTTTTGTTTGATTTCGGATTTATTTATGCGTCTAGTCAAAAGCGTTTTTTTGTATTCGCAAAAAATTTTACACAATTCGCTTGAAAAAATGGTTTAAATTAATTTCGATGCTGAGAGCGTGTAAGCAATTATTTACTAAATTCATCGGTTGACATGTGTACAAGCACAAAGATAGCAACAACAAAATAAACCATAGAATTATTGTTAGGTGAAATGATAAACTTTGGTGTTAATTGCTATCATTTGTAATATTTTATGTAATAAATAATTTAAAAATTAATATAAAATTAGTTTATATAACAAGCTATCCATTCATAGCATACATTTTATTATATTTATTATATTAAAAGGATTAGATTTAATTAGCTCGCTATTAAAAATGCCAAATTACATTATAATCTACAAAGGTCGTATAAAAAAAATGCGATAAATAATATCAATTTTGTCATTCTTAATTGCCAGGAATTTCCTCAATTGCATAAAAGTTATTCCGCATGAACTCTGACCAAGACGTAAACGAAGGGTGTGGAGAATTAAAGTTTAACGGTCGATAAAATTAAATTGGTTATGTAATGTACGTCATTAAAATTTTTTGTTAATATCTATTACAGAAAGGCATAACAACACGATATTTAAACGGATTCATAAATTTTATAAACTTAAAAACTATTTAGTTAAAAACAAAATTAACGCATTAATTAAATGAGTATTTAAATTTGACTTTCTAAACATAAAATGTTTAGCGGAATGTGCAAATTATAATGACTTGCTAGCCAATTTTTAATTGCATGTACAGTGGGTCTTATTGGTTAAAAGTGCAAGAGTGTAAAGTTATTAAAAAAAAAACAACAAACAAAATCTGCACCTAGAGATGCTAAAAAGAGCTAACTGCCACGCATTTATTTGTGTATCAGTCGAATCACTACTGTTGTTGTTGTTGTACAGATAAAGACAGTTCCCGCAGGTTTTGAGGAGTCTTATCGATGACGATTGTGCTTTGCGGATATATAGGCCATAACACCCATAACTTCCTTCGATAACAAATCGATGACTTTTCGATAGCAAATCGATAACACCCGATAACAAATTGATGACCCGCCGATAACTAATTGGTAATATTCCAATAGCAAATCGATAACATTTCAATAATAATTCTTTCATTTTTTATAAATTTTGGTTAAATGATCGATAACTTGTTTATACAAAATTTTAGATAATTTTTTGTCCATTATTGGTAACCTATCGATAAATCTTCAGTAGATAATCGATTAGTGCGTCACTGATAACTTTTGTTATCAAAACAAATATATTTCCGGCCGATAAGAAAACGGTTAGGATTACGGTTACGATTGCGTTATTAAAGACATCATAAAGACTAATGGTTACGATGACGCTTCCTCTACGAAAACAGTTACGGTCACAAATACTTGCGGTTGAGGTTAGTTTAAAAAACTGGTTACTAATATGTTAGGAGTTATGGATTCGGTTATGGGTGATTCATATACAGTCAACTATTACCGTCAACCCTTGTAAAAGTTGATTTGGATATGAACTGGCTTCGGCGTTGTGCCATCTTCAGTATCATTTTTCGTTCTGATCCGTTATTGTCGTTTGTCTCATATTTATAGCTCGTAGGTGGTTTTCATTGATCAATTTGCGTTGTTATCTGAGGTAGGTAGAAATCAGTAATCATAGTCGTTTGACCTTTTTGTGTTTGTTGATTTGGTATTTTTTTTTTTTTTTGGTATATTTTTGCTCACTGCTAAATAGCGAATGTGATTATTATCTTGAAAGCACAATAGAGCCCATGGAATTAAAGTTCCACCAATCCCATTATTCCATGCAAAATATTATCGTGGAATAAGTCTCAGCTTTCTAAACACTTCAACAAAAATGAAGGAAACTCATAGACAGCAAAATGCTGTGACTTAGCTTAAGTTAGGTTGATAGAGCAAATTTGGGAACTTCCTATACTTTCACTCCGAGACATTTATAGTGAGTCCAGCCGGATTACCTCATAGTAGTCCTCTACGAAACACTTGCTCTATGTAATAAACTTATGTAGGGGCAAAATATTCCCTTTCCCAACATCTGCCACACCGCCGGAATACCGGAAGTTCAGAAATCTGAGCCATCTTGTATGCTGTCCTGGATTTATGATGAATCAACTCGTTTCCTCCTCTTTATCCTGATACCTTCTGCAGAGAGAGCTTGTTGGTATGTATCAACAATCGCAATAATCGCTTTTAGTACATAGCAACTCCATTGGTATATTTTTTATTTTCCTCCATTTTTCTAAGGACACAGCCTAGTGGCTGTCATGCTGCGATTTCCGCTTTGCTTTTGTTCATTTCGGAACCTTTCCTATTCATCTTATTTGTAAATTCGTTTCTTTTAAAACCGCTGTGCCCTGTGACCGAGTAAAGGGAGACATTTAGATAGCTTGTGGACGCCAGCGAGGTTCGACACTTTCACACGATATCCGACTTTATCACGTAGGATTCAAATGCGTTTAAGGAGGCCTGGCTGAAGACAAAGATCGTTACATTGATGTCATTACGCCTTACGTATGCAGGCATTATTGCTTTTGCACCTACCTAACAATTTTGGTTGCCCTTATTTTCTAGCACCTTCCACCAGACAAAGGGTTGTACACGCTATGTGTTCCTTTTCCTTTTTTTTCGGACGCGAGTATCATACCATCCGTGTAACAAACTAGACTTGGCGTGAGTAAAATTCTGTTTGTATAAACCTAACGTTCTCAGTCAAGCCCATAAAAATAAAAGTGACTTTCACGTTGTTGCACTATGCCAAACAATACACCGCGCTTTCCTGACGACTGGCAAATGTGGGTGTTAACTCGTTTGAAAAAGTAGCTACGTTTACATATAAAACAAAGTGGAACCATAATAACAATTATGCATTACCAATAGTATAAAGAGAAAAAACTGTTTAATATATATGTTATGTATATCTTGTACTCTTGTATATAGCACATCTGCTTAGTCCGCCAAGTGCCCGCGGCGTCAAATCATCGCATTCAACGAAGTTGAGCAAGAACAAAAACCATAAAAAAATCAACTAACTAATTGTTTAAGCCACAAACAATTAAATAACCATGAACATGCCAAAGCTTCAACAATATCTATAACGATTTGGGAATCGAAATATTGAAGCATCTGCCGGCCAGACAAATATTTTGTGCTCCAATTGAATGTCGACTTGGCAAACATTGTTTTGTTTTTCTTTTTTTTTTTTTACATTAAAGGCCAAGTAAAGTGTGGTAAGGCGCGCCATGGCGGGTTATAAGATGTCTGCCCATCTTCTTTTTTTTAATTTTTTATAAATTTTTTGTTACGTCTGCAAATGTTGCGTTTCGACTGTTTGCAATTCTTCCATTGTTTGCTTATTTTACTTCTTTGGCTTTCTTTCCTGAAATTTAACTCTTGGGCGTTGCTATTGAAGATCAACTGTCAAAAATGAAAGTATTTATTGTATAGTTATTGCTTTTGCTGATAATGTTTTTCTTCTAGACATGCGATACACAATAGTGTAATGAATCGTTTAATGAAAAACTGGCGTTTTTAAGCAATAAGCTAAAGAACAAATTCTCTCAATTATAACTAGCTATGCTTAGCTTCGTTTAACATAAAGCAATATAAGCATCTTCAAAAAATGTAACCTATTCGATTCAATTGTACGAACTATTTAAGAACAAGTAAGGAAGGTTAAGTTCGGGTGTAACCGAACATTACATACTCAGTTGAGAGCTATAGTGACAACATAAGGGAAAATAACCATGTAGAAAAATGAACCGAGGGAAACCCTGGAATGTGTTTGTATGACATGTGTATCAAATGAAAGGCATTAAAGAGTATTTTATGAGGGAGTGGGCCTTAGTTCTAAAGGTGGACGCCTTTTCGAGGTATCGCAATAAAGGTGGACCAGGTGTGACTCTAGACTTTGTTTGTACGATATGGGTATCAAATGAAAAGTGTTAATGAGTATTTTTAAAAGGGAGTGGGCCTTCGTTCTATAGGTGGTCGCCTTTTCGAGATATCGCCATAAAGGTGGACCAGGGGTGAATCTAGAATGTGTTTGTACGATATTGGTATCAAATTAAAGGCATTAATGAGAGTAATACCTGCAAAGATTTCAAGGGGTTTTTATTTCACCCTGCAGAACTTTTTCATTTTCTTCTACTTAATATAGTAGGTGTCACAACCATTTTACAAAGTTTTTTCCAAAGTTATATTTCGCGTCAATAAACCAATCCAATTACCACGTTTCGTCCCTTCTTTCGTATTTGGTATAGAATTATGGCATTTTTTTCATTTTTCGTAATTTTCGATATCGAAAAAGTGGGCGTGGTTATAGTCGGATTTCGTTCATTTTTATACCAAGATAAAGTGCATTCAGATAAGTACGTGAACTAAGTTCAGTAAAGATATGTCGATTTTTGCTCAAATTATCGTGTTAAGGGCCATGCAGAAGGACAGACGGACGACCGTGTATAAAAATGGGATTGGCTTCAACCGATTTCGCCCATTTTCACAGAAAACAGTTAGCGTCATGAAATCTATTATGGCATTAAAAGTATCCTAAACAAATTAAATGAAAAAGGGCGGAGCCATGCCCATTTAGAAATTTTCTTTTATTTTTGTATTTTGTTGCACCATATCATTCCTGGAATTGAATGTTGACAAAATTTACTTATATACTGTAAAGGTATTAAATTTTTTGTTAAAATTTTACTTAAAAAAAATTTTTTTTTTAAAGTGTGCGTGGTCGTTCTCCGATTTTGCTAATTTTTATTAAGCGTACATATAGTAATAGAAGTAACGTTCCTGCCAAATTTCATCATGATATCTTCAACGACTGCCAAATTACAGCTCGCAAAATTTTAAATTACCTTTTAAAAGTGGGCGGTGCCACGCCCATTGTCCAAAATTTTACTAATTTTCAATTCTGCGTTATAAGCTATTCATCAAGATACCTCAAAATTTACTCAAGTTATCGTGTTAACGGACGGACATGGCTCAATCAAATTTTTTTTCGATCCTGATGATTTT
This sequence comes from Eurosta solidaginis, assembly GCF_040869045.1. Lineage (NCBI taxonomy): Eukaryota > Metazoa > Arthropoda > Insecta > Diptera > Tephritidae > Eurosta > Eurosta solidaginis. Next base: position 198,663,718 of record NC_090323.1, on the reverse strand, counting down.
GATATATGGAAGTCTATATCTATCTCGATTCCTTTATACCTGTACAACCAACCGTTATGCAATCAAACTTAATATACTCTGTGAGCTCTTATACTCTATGTGCAAAACACGCTGATTATAAAAACAACATCAAAATAAAAGTAAAAGCGACCTACCTAGCTTACTACGCTGGTCGAACAAATCCAGTAAAAACTGATGTTTCAAATTCAAGTTCATCGCGTGTCCTTGCACAGCCATTATAAGACTCATATTGGCTTATGTATTGTAACTAGCAGCAGTTCGTAGTTTAGCCTTCCCTGAATTTTGGCAAAGAAAAGAAAAGGTGGAAGACTAAGAAAGCGTAAAGAAAACAATCCCACGTTACATCAATGGGTCAAAAATAAACTAGAGCTAAAGTTTTCCCTAAGAAACTGAAAATCTCGCCTCCAGCCCGTTTCCAGACTACGCTCATATCTTCAGTTTATCACTTCAAAGCGGCAATAATTGGTCTGGAGAAAAATTTAGGGACGCGAATAATTAGCTATTGAGCCGGGTTCCGAGTAACCCTAGCAGCCGTCAGTACTGCTGGATATGACGTCTGTCGTCCACCGCACAATTGTGCTTGCATTGCGAATGTGAAAGGGCAATTACTTTAAATTTTGAAGGCCCATGGCCAAGGCCGTACATTTCGTACAGAATTTGATATTACAATTTTGAACTTAGGATACCTGGGTCACCCCGTTAACAATGCACATAACGACCACCTGCATCCCGAGTGCCCCGTTCCATGCATATTATTGAAGCACTATATACGTTTTTTAAATTTGTTTACCTATTTATATCATTTGTAGGACTTTGGTTAATTTATGAAGTCTCTGGCATCTATTTCGATTGTTGACGTATTCTGTCTAAGCATCGATAAAATTTCGCTAGACCTTAATAGTTCAATAGCTGTTACTACCGATTTCATGAATCAGTCTTTATTTGAAAAATCCATTTTAGTGAACTACACAGTCGTGATTATCCCATGATCCCTCCACTCCTTATTTCTCTTCCCTCGCTATTCCCAGCTTCTGCTATTCTTTATCCATCCCCACCTTCGAACCATCCGCTTCCAAAAAGGAAAAGTTTCACAAATGTTGTTGAAGTGACATTAGGTCAATGGCTAAAATTAAATTCATGTTATGACAACTGCATATGGCCATAAGATCAATGAGCTTTATGGTCAATTCAATTGCTCAGATTCTCAATTGACTCAATTGACGTTATGACGTTTCTTTATCTGAATTTGTGACCATTTAGGAACTTTAAGTTTAAGGTTATGGGGATTTTAAAGACCATGAACTCAAGGACTTCGTTAGGGAGCTTTTCATTAGATTTTTCAACAAAAGGGGACCAAAATATAGGAAAACGAGCGCTGATTCCCAAAATTTTAATTAAAAAACTTCTCTTTTAATTCGACTGCACAAAGATATAGAGAAAATAATAAAACGTAAATGTAGTTAAAAAGTTGTTAGCATTTCACGACTTAAAGGAGCGAAACAAAATAATTGACCTTATGACCAGATGAAAAAAAGAGTTGACTCTGTGGTCATGGAAAAGCATGATGGTCATAATGCCAATATTGTTGAAATTTGACGTCGTAACCATTTCATATAGGCATAACTTCAATATAATTTGTGGCTGTTTGAAGCGATAATAAGGTCAATTGGTCTTATTGTCGTTGACCTTATGTCCCTCTCCCATATTAATTGTAAGATCATAAATGCAACCATGTCAACTAATTAATGGAATAAGGAAAAATACATCACTGTAAAGGAAGAAAAGGGAAGATGGTGGACTTCCGGTTGATTATTGGATTGACGACTGAAGAATAAAGTATTAAGATAATTAATCCGGACGTTTCTGCTGTTTTATTAACCATCGAGGGTAGAAATTACATTTCAGGTGTGTTAACCAACCTCGCGCACTAATATAAACAACTATTTTGTAAAATGGATGCTCCACAGAACATTGTCAAGGTTTTAACTGAAAGTAATGTGGATTTCCCTCCTACTGCCAACATTATGCAATTACGCAGATTACTGCAAAATATAGTTGGCGTGGTAGATAATAGCTACGCAAATACGATGAATACCATTCCGAACACAAATATATTGGAGAACATTCTGGGCAAAATAATTGAGATAAACGCTGCCGTTTCTATTGTGTCCTCTGCCGCCATTGCCGTTACCGCCGTTCATGCTGTCGCCACTGCCGTTCCAACTGTCTTTACTACCGATGTTTTGGTTGAATTGAAATCAACACCTGCCGTTCACGATGCTTTTGCTGCCGCCGCTACCGTCTGCTCTGCCGCCACTGCCATTCCAACTGTCTTTACTACCGATGTTTTGGTTGAATTCAAATCAACACCTGCCGTTCACGATGTGTTTGCTGCCGGCACTGCCGTCTATTCTTCCGCCGATACCGTCTGCTCTGCGGCCGCTACCATCCACTCTGTCGCCACTACCGTCCACTCTGTCGCCACTACCGTCACCGCCGTTCATACTGCCCCTACTACCGATATTTTGGTTGAATTCAATTCAACACCTGCTGTTCACGATGTTTTTGCTGCTGCCCCATCAAACTCTGCCCCAATTGACGCAAGAGCCACGACCACAAGTGTGGATGATGAACTGGTGGCGCTACGAAAACGTATGGAAATATTAAAATTAATGAAAGAAATCGACGAGCTAAGAGCTAGTACTGGGGTACAACAGCAACGTAGACTGGATTTTGCCGATATAGAGCATGCTATGCCCAAGTTCAGTGGTGATGATATATCAGTAACGGTGGGAAATTTTCTTCAAGATTTTGAAGAAGTAATGGAGTCGTCAAGAGTAGACGAACGATTTAAATTGCTAGCTTTTCGTCGCTGCCTGGTGGGAACAGCCAAAGTTTTCCTTACCACCACCAAAGTGTTAAGCTATGCCGAGTTAAAAAAGGCTCTCACGACGGAATTTGACGTGCCGATACAGAGGAACGAAGTTTATAAAATGTTGGCAAGACGCAAGTGGGACAAAAAGAGCAAGTCATTACATTGCTACGTTCTATTCATGCAGGCAATAGGAAAACGGGCAAATACATGCGAAACAGAAATCATCGATTTCATAATAGATGGCATAGGCAATCTAATACCAAATGCACATCTACTGTTACCGGCCAAAACACTTGATGAGTTGAAGGTATTAGTGAGCCGTTTTCAAAGAAAATATTTCACAGCACAACCAGACTAATATTTGTTAGAAATTAAGTTAGTAACTCTGAACACAAATAGCGAATTGTATCGGATTAAGAAATATGTGACGGTAAAAATAGAAATTAAGATAATGTATTGAGATCGATACAGTTTCAGGCTGGCCGAGTTGTTGTAAGATCATAAATGCAACCATGTCAACTGATTAATAGAATAAGCAAAAATACATCACTGTAAAGGAAGAAAAGGGAAGATGGTGGACTTCCGGTTCATTATTGGATTGACGACTGAAGAATAAAGTATTAAGATAACTAATCCGGACGTTTCTGCTGTTTTATTAACCATCGAAGGTAGAAATTACATAATCTCTTAAAATTTCAAAAAATTGGTGAGTACAAGAAAATCAACAAACAGCTTGCTTTTGTAAATTTGTTTGCCTTGCGCTTAACTGACAGTCGATATTACATCATAGAATCATACATAATATTTCTAATTGCTGTTCTTATGTACGGGTGCCTTTTCCCTCTTATGTGGAATGCAAATCTATAAATAAGGTTTTGGTTGTAAAGATGAAGATTCCAGCTATTAGCGAGCTTTGGACAATTTTGGTCGTAGTGCTTTTGGTTAGCTATATTTTATTAAAATAATTTGTTAAAAATAAACGATTGTGGGCACACAAAGAAATCTATTTGTACTATGGCAGTATTGTGAATATTTGCACTGCATTATTGGCAGTTGTTATTGTACGCTAGATGTCAGCGCAAGCTGTATTGTACGCTAGATGGCAGCGCAAGCTGTAGGTTTTAATTGATTGGGGGCAGCTGCTATTATACGCTAGATGGCAGCGCACGCTGTAAGTTTTAATTGATTGATAGAATAGCTGATTTTTGTTGATATTTGATATGAGACTTTTATATTGGTTGCGCAAGATGTGCCCGGGGCCCGCTCGTTTCAATAAATAATAGATTTCTGAATAACTGAACATAGCGACTAATCTCTGATTGCAGAGATTTTCATGAAGAAAATTTTTTATTGTTTATCGATTGTTTACAATTTACAGATCTTATTCGATTTTTGTATAGTGTCCACACGGCACCGATTTGAAAGTTGAAATTATACACGAATCGATTATAGACTTCACCTGTACGAACGATGCATTCGTAATTCAATCGCGACTCTTTTGGCAGCAGAAATTTTTTTTTTTATTACCGAGCATAGCTTTTGTGTGAAATTCGTAGTAATTGGACTATTCATTGGAGCTGAATGACGCATGGGCGTGTGAACCACGAATGAGATACATACATATGTATGCAATGCAGACTGCACATTAGGCTGCTTAAAGACTTCTATCTACATTTGCTTATATCGAGTATGGCCTTGTTCGCGATATCTGCTCTAAACATATTATGTAGCTAAAGTATCCGATAGGTATTCAACTTTAAAAGACATTTCCGTATATTTCCGAATGAAAAGTTCCCCCAAATCATAAGTATTCACGTTTAAAGGAGCGTACTGCCATTTATAACCAAATGAGTGTCTACATAAAGAGGGTGTGTCAATTTGTTCATAAATTTATATCTACAAGTTTATGTACATTCACTTACCTTTCGATTTTTCAAACGTTGCTTTGCGCCAATTTTCTGAATTCACTTTTCGTTTTACTAATATTTTCGTATGTACGTTAGTGTTTTATTGAATTATGTAGTCCAAAAAATTAATGCAGCTGTAAAGAGAACGTAAAAATGTATTTAAAGTTATTATTTTTAAAATTGTTTGCTGAAGAAATTGAAAGCATAGCTTTTTATGTTTGTATGAAAATGTGTGTGTGTGTGTGTGTGTGTGTGTGTGTGTGTGTGTGTGTGTGTGTGTGTGTGTGTGGTATGTGCATAGTAAATTTGTTAGTCACGATTTTTATATAATTAATGTGAGTGTCGATAGGCTTCAAAGTGTGTATTAATTTTCGCAGATTTATATATATTTTTTTGGATAAGCGGATTTAGTAAAAGCACAGTTTTCTTTTGACAAAAATAAACAAGCCGAAGAGGACCAGCTAATGAGACATAAACAATCCGGTAAAAACATTAAGACAATACAGCAATGAGCCTATAAGGAGCCTATCTATGTGTGTGAATAAGTTAGGTTGGGTTAGGTTGAACTGGCCGGTCCATGAGGACCTCACGTAGACAGAATTACTCCGTAGTGCTACCAGAAGTTTGTTTTAACGACCAAACTGAAAAACCCTATCAAAAACCAGGACCTATGTTATAAAATAACTCGGTCCTCTTGGCAAATACTAGAAGCTTCCTAGGACTTCAGCCACTTGCTGCTTCTAGGTCTGACAGCTGTATCACTCCTTATAGCTGGAGTCTTAGCCTGGCAAGTGCAGGGCACGGGCACAGAACGTGACCGATCGTTTCCTCCTCCAACCCGCACTTTCTACATCTGCTATCACTGACCAAGCCTAATTTAAAGGCGTGTGACGTCAGAAGGCAGTGTCCAGTCAGAATACCCGTCATGAGCCTACAGTCCTCTCTTTTTAATGATAGAGGCAACTTTGTTAGTCTAAAGTTGTAAGACCTGCACATAATTTTCCACACTTTACAGCCCCGCGCTTGAACCCACGCCTTTCCTGCTTGGTCGATCATGTGCACCTCTCGCCTTCGCTTAACTTCGCCCAGTCTAATTGGGACGTCTACGGAGCAAGCTTCAAGGGATGCGCCCGTTTTAGCTAATTCATCCGCTTTTTAATTCCCGTCTATTGCCATATGCCCTGGGACCCAACATAGATGTATGCTTCTGCCCTGTCCCGATTCTCTCCAGAGACTGCTTACACTCTAACATGCATTTGGATGCTGTGCTATGCAAGATTATTGCCCTAATTACTGCTTGACTGTCAACATAAAAGTTAACACGGTTGCAGCTTAAGCTATTCTCTTCCAGGGTTTCTACTGCTTTGGTTACGGCTAATATTTCCGCTTGGAAAACGCTACAGTAATCCGGCAGCCTGTAGGATCGGCTTATTTTCGGATCAGCACAGTATACCGCAGACCCTACTCCTTCTACTACTTTGGAACCATCTGTGTACACATGTGTCGCCTTGTCCGCCATTTGCGCACCCTTGCGCCAACTTTCCAGCTCTATGGCCTTAAGATCTCCCTCGAAGCGCAGATAGGGAATCAGGTAGCCTGTTCGTCTTGTAATTGATGACGCTTTACTACTATGGCCATATGGTCGGCGCTCAAGCTGCCCCGAGGCACCGAGCCTGGTTCCGGTTGTTAATGCTATGTTCTTTGCTACCAGGTCTACAGGTGGAATGTGCAGAATGGCATATAGTGCAGCCGTTTGGGTTGTTTTCAGTGCTCTCGTAATGCTAAGCATCGATAGTCTGCATACCAATATTTTGAGGTATGTTGTTTTTTGTGTGGCTTTCCACCAAACAAGAACCCCATAGTATAGAATAGGGCTTACAATCGCTGTAAAACCTAATGAGAAAGAGAGGGCGATAACCCAAGTACACTCCAGCATTCATTTACATGCATAGAATGCCGTTGGCCTTCTCGACCCTCTTCTCCACGTTGAGCTTCCATAACAGCTTACTGTCTAGGATAATTCCTAGATATTTTGTGCAAGGTTTCTCCTGTAAGGCCACCCCTCCTAACTTAGGCCTGGTCCAATTTGGGACATTGTACCTCTTTGTAAACAAGACCATATCCGTCTTTTCCGCATTGACTTTCAACCCGACATTAGATGCCCAGGTATGAATATCCCGAAGCGCCCGATCCAGCAAAGAACTAATCGGTGGAAGACACTCTCCACTTATGACAATTGCAACGTCATCTGCGTAAGCCGTAATTTTTACAGGTCCTCATCGAATCGCCTGAGCAGTTAGTTGAACCGGCGTCCACAGCAGAGGTGATAGCACCCCTCCCTGCGACGTGCCCCTGTCCACTGATTTCGTGGCCTCGTACAATCCCCATTGTGATGTAATCTTCCTGCAATTCAACATGCAGCCGATCCATCTGATTAAGGAGGGATGTACTTTAATGTAATTAAGACCATCCATAATGGCCACTTAAAAATATTATTATATTATAATAATAATAATGTTAATAAGTTAAGCCCGCATGGAAATAAAAATTAAAACTCGCTTGGTTATATGGGAAAAGGCTCGCCAAGACAGTGCAGGTATGAAAAAATATGAACAACATTGATGATAGTGCCAAGGTGGACGTGACGATAATGGCCTGATTTGGAACCACAGCCACATATATATATTGAATGAACTAGTATGTATATTAAGGTATCCGATTAGCCATACAAGCATAAGAGGGCCCTAGGAAAAATCCACACAGAATCGGTAAACACCTTTGCCCGGTGAACCCTGTTATCAATATAAAATATCCTGCTCAGGCAGAAGAAGAAAGCACACTACCAGGGAGATATTAGTCACCCTCGCCCAACTTCGTTCTGGATATTGAATAGGTTAAACTCTTACAGAATTATGCATGACACCAACAATCTTTTCAATTGTAATGTGGAACCTACGTCTCTAACACCAATCTCCCTGCTGCCGGATCCTGTCGAAACTGCCAGTTTCATTAGACTTTCGTTAGAGGACTTTGATGAAAATTTGTGAGTGGTAATGCACATTGAATGGGGCGAAGCACTGTTAACACAACAACAACATTACGTGTCGTATATAGTGAGAGTTTGCAAGTACTCCCTGCATAGATTAATGAGTTTGGCTGATACCATCGGTGCTGGGGGCATTAACAATCTGGCCTGTCCTTGCGCCGGATACTCAATTAAGTGTTGTCTGAACTGCTTTATTCCCCAGTTACTTATTGTTTCACTAGGGTATGCCTTTGTGAATCTACAGAAAAGCACTGCTGCAATAATACATTGCTTGGCTTCCATATCATTTAGGACCTCGATGCATTCATCCACTTGCCTATAAGAAGCTGTGCAAAACTGCAAGACAAGCAAGATGGTCCGACTCTCTGACATAATAAGGATAATCTCCGCGCATAGGTGTCTCCGTAGACATGCTCTATCACAAAGTTCTATTGCATGGATTAATACCTGCAAAATATTAGGGTAGAATTCTATTGAATAAGCTTTCTTGAAGTTCGGCCTGTGGATATCAGTTCTTGTTTTTTCGTCATCAAATTTTGATCCAACCGTTTGGTTTAACAACAATACTAAATGGCCAGTATACAATTTTGGGATATTGCGCCCATAATTTGCTATAGAGTCGAGTGCAAGCGAAGAAAGCTCCTGTTGTTGTTGTTGTTGTAGCGATAAGATTGCTCCCCGAAGGCGTTGGGGAGTGTTATCGATGTAACACAGCTCCAAGTGCTAGCCCGACCATCTCGGGAACGATTTATATGGCCACACTAAACCTTCTGGTCATCCCTCCCTCCCCACCTCCAAGTTCCATGAGGAGCTTGGGGTCGCCAGAGCCTCGTCTGTTAGTAAAACGGGATTCGCCGCTCGAAGGTGAGGTTGACAATTGGGTTTGGTGAAGCTATATATTGCGCTGGCAACTACAACCCCTTGAATCTGGTATTTTAGTCACCTCTTACGACAGGCATACCTACCGCGGGTATATTCTAACCCCCTAATCCGCTGGGGATAGCGAAGAAAGCTCTTGTTGCTTAAGGTATCATTTAGCTGAACATTACACGTATGTATTCCGCCCAGTGTTACCCATAGGTTTATTGCTTTAATTGAAAAAAGGATTTTAGTAGCATCTAGAGATCGTTCTGGCAAGTTATGGCGCTAGTTTCGAATGTGGCGAGAAACATCTGTGGTACCTTTGCACATGTGGTACCTTTGGTACATGAACGAACTCTCAGTATTTAGTCCAACTAAGTTAATGGTACACAACGCGGTCGAGCTTCGAATACAAACGAAACTTTTTTGTAGTAGTCTTTGTTTATGAGGTCCCTGTAAAAAATAGTGCGACTAATCCGTAAAGAGAGCGGTCTCCGATTGATCTCTTTTGTCTACATTGGGGCATAATTGATGCCCTCTAGTCCGTTTTGGGTACAGTTGGGATTAGTCAGGTTGAAATTTATGTAGCCAATTTTAAGAAACATAAAAAACGGCACCCGAAGTGAGTTAAATAAAAAAAATTATGGGTGAATGATTCGAATTACTTAAGAAAAATGCGGAGCCCTATACCGAACCTAAATGACTTAGACCACATGTTTCATTATCGTCGACCCATATCTCTTGGAATGAGCCCAACTATTTTTTGCAAGTTTTAATATTGCGTTTAAAATGTGCATAACCTCTAAGCATACGAAAACTCACAATTTTTGATGAGAAAAGAGGTTAGTCTTCATTCGTCCCCATATGGATACAGAGGGGATTGGTGCTATCGATCCCGTTCGGTTATAAATGGGTACGATTAGTCTCTTCATAGGACATGATCAAGGAAAAGGAACTGTTCCAACGTATACAAAGAGATCAAACCTGGCATTAGTCGCATACTCCTTTGCGACTCATTCCGGACTCATCTTAGACTAACCAAATTTTTTTCAGGGTGTTTACTGCTTGAAGTACAAGCTAAAACTGATTGACTTCTTGCTTTGCAGAATCTCTGTCGCTGCGCTGACTGGACATGTAGGTGAACGCCGAATACCTTTCCGAAGCTCTCTAGTGAACCACTGATCTAAGTACGTATTATAATTTACTATGATAATACCAATCGTTAATTTATTCACCACTTTCAATTGAACACACGCTTCTTTAACATTTACACATTTTTCGCTCCACCAAATCACTTACGCATGCGCTCATTATTCCCCCTACGTTGTGTTAAATGATTAAGTCACAGCTGGGCATTGGCCCGTAACAAATTTAAAACACTTTATATACTCAGCTGAGCAGAGCTCACAGAGTATATTAACTTTGTTCGCATAACGGTAATTCGTAACGGCATAAACTAATCGAGATAGTTATAGACTTCTATATATCAAAATGATCTGGGTGAAAAAAGAAATTCATTTAACCATGTCCGTCCGTCCCTCCGTCTGCCTGTCCGTCTGTAAACATGATAACTAGAGTAAATTTTGAGGCATCTTGATGAAATTTCGTGTGTAGGTTTCTGGGCTCCCATCTCAGATCGCTATTTAAAATGAACGAAATCGGACTGCAACCACGCCCACTTTTTCGATATCGAAAATTTCGAAAAACCGAAAAAGTGCGACAATTCATTACCAAAGACGGATAAAGCGATGAAACTTGGTATCATGATGAAATTTGATAGGCGATTTACCCTATTACTATATGTGTGCTAAATAAAAATTAGCGAAATCGGATGACGAACACGCCCACTTTTAGAAAAAAAAATTTTTTAAGTCAAATTTTAACAAAAAATGTAATATCTTTACAGTATAAGAATAAATTATGTCAACATTCAACACCAGTAATGATATGGTGCAACAAAATACAAAGATAAAAGAAAATTTCAAAATGGGCGTAACTCCGCCCTCACTTAATTCGTTTAGAATACTTTTAGTGCCATAAGTCGATCAAAAATTTACCAATCCTTGTGAAATTTGGTAGGGACATAGATAACTGTCGATAACTGTTTTCTGTGAAAATTGGCGAAATCGGTTGAAGCCACTCCCAGTTTTTATACACAGTCGACAGTCTGTCCTTCCGCTCGGCCGTTAACACGATAACTTGCGCAAAAAAACGATATATCTTAAGTAGAAGAAAATGAAAAATGTCTGCAGTGCGAAATCAAAAGCCCTTGGAATCTTGCCAGGAATACTGTTCGTGGTATGACATATATAAATAAATTAGCGGTACCTTTCACATTTACAACTAATGGATACTCCCTTTTAAAACCCTCATTAATACTTTTAATTTGATACCCATATCGTACAAACAAATTCTAGAGTCAGCCCTGGTCCACCTTTATGGCGATATCCTTAAGTGGCGTCCACCTATAGAACTATGCCCCATTCCCTCTTAAAATACTCTTTAATACCTTCCATTTGAAACCAATATCATAGAAACATATTCCAGGGTTACCCTAGGTTCATTTTGCTAAATGGTGATTTTCCCTTATTTTGTCTCCAAAGCTCTCAGCTGAGTATGTCATGTTCGGTTACACCCGAACTTAGCCTTCCTTACTTGTTAATGTACCACGTCAACTGGTGGAACCGGAAAAGTTGCATAGCGGTTAACTTATTTACTTGTACTTTATATGTATTGACTATCATAGGTGTATAAAATGTGGCCAATGAGAGCAAATTTGTCATTCATCACCCAAACTAAGATAAAAATTGATTTTATTCAAATTCAATGCGAATTTTAAAGCACTTTTTTACTTTTTGTATTGTTTTGTGGATTTTGTGTATGCAGAAATGAAATTATGTGCGGTACAACGTTGTTGCTAAATTTTCTTTTTATCGGTTTGCCATTATTTATTTTGATATTTGTATATATGTATTTATGTACATATATGTTTACTTTGTGGTATTTGTTTGTTGTATTGTATTGTTGTATTTTGTCAAACGCAATTGGGTCGTATGATTTCGTCTTAGTGGGACGCACACAATTAGCATTTGATGACTTTTACAACACAATTTATAAAATTTATGTACAAATGTTCTTTTCAATGCTTCGTCTAAGTGCGAAAGTGAAAATTTTGTGACGCGTAAAATAGTAATTGCAAAAAAGCGGGAAGTTTATGTTTACTATGCAAACAGTTTGTAGCAATGTCACGCTTTCATTCAACAAGTAAAAGATTTGCAGACAAAATAGTTTTAAATATTTTTTTCCTCTTGTTTTTGTGTTGTATGATCAATTTTATATAATTTCTAGGTTCATATGCATTTAATGGGTTCTAGTTAGGTAAACCGTTGTTTCGAATAATTGCGGCAATCAGCTTAGGATCTATGCAGTGCATACTGGAAATTTTTACAATAAATCATTAAAGTGTCATAATGCGGATCACCTCAGCTGCCCTAGTTCTACCTTTTGTCTAAGGTACTTGCAGAATGCATAACTGTTTAGGCTTCCATTCTAAAAATTATGTAAGTTTGAGGCTCCCTGAGATCTTCAAAATTAATGATATCAAAGCCTCTCGGATCATATTTGAACCATGAAGAAAATTTATGATATACAAACTGAGTTAAATGAACAACAAAATTCTAGCTTTTGCTTCACGTTTAAATATAAAATCGAAAAGTGGGAGAAATATACGTGGTGCAGTTGATATGAGCGAAATCAGACAGCAAATCATGCCAAGGCAAGGGAATCAAATGAAAGAAAAGGAAAAGAAAGGAAAAACGGAAAAGAAAGACGAGGCAATGAAACGGAGCGATACGAAACGAAAGCAAGATAATTTAAATGAAAAGAATGTAAAGGAAAGGAAGGAAAGGAAAGGAAAGAAAGGAAAGGAAAGGAAAGGAAAGGAAAGGAAAGGGAAGGGAAGGAAAAGAAAGGAAAGGAAAGGAAAGGAAAGGAAAACAAAGGAAAGGAAATGAAAGGAAAGAGAAGGGAGGGAAAGCAAAAAAAGGAAAAGAAAGGAGGGGAAAGAAAAGAAAAAAGGAAAGGAGAGAAGTTGGTTGCTATAGATGGTATGGACAAGGTATATAGGTGACCACGATTGTCGATGAATAACTGACTTTTTGTTGACGAGCTATCAGTTTTATATCGAAAAGTTATCGATTTGCTATCAAATTTTTTATTGGCGTATTATCAATTTGTTATCGAACAAATATCGATATGTTGTTGAAAAGTTACCGAAAAGTTATCATTTGTTAAACAAAAATATCGTTATGTCATTAAAAAGTTAACATCTTGTTATCGAAGTGCTACCAGTTTTTTATTGGCGATTTACCGATGTGTTATCGAAAATTCATCGATTCGTTATCCAAAAAGTTATCGATTTATTATAGCAGTTACTTGTTAACGCTAACAGCGGCTCAGCGGTGTGCTATGAAACAGATACCGAAAAGCTTCAACATTGAACCGATGACACATCTGTAAGCCGTCGATATAATACCTATAAGAAACTAATTAGAAACCAATAACAAGCAGATCACAAATCGATAGCACGACGATGTTATTTCGTTGTCGATAACAAGCTGATGATTAAAAAGCAATGCAGAGTTATCTGAACATAGGCCGTAACCAAATAGGGACTGGAGGCCAAAAACCCAGCCCGCTCAGCTTTAAAATATTGTTAACTATTCGGTCCGCGACATTCTATGTCTTTTTATTATTATTGGATAATTAATTGGCTTTATTTATGAAATTAAATACAAAATAGCCGGCAGGAATAGCGCCCGTTAATTTAACAAAAAAATTTGCAGACATCCGGATTGCCTGAAGCTCGCGTTGAATTCGGTTAAGAACTAAAATTGCGATTGGGTAACCGATGTTCACAGACTGCTTAAATTATGGAGGGACAATTTCTTTGACCTTTCAATAGTGGCCAGAGCGAAAAGGCTGCCAGGAAGCGAAAAAGCTATCAGCCCGAATCCAAAATGCTAGGCTATGCAATTACTTTTCCCGCCTGTTTAAGGCGACTTAAGAATAGCAAATATCAGGGTTACGAATAAAAAATCCGATCATACAATTACGGTGGAAAAAGTTTTTTTTTTGCGAGAAGGAAGCATCAAAAGGTTGTAAAGAATATGACTCAACTTTTGCGTAAAGTATGGTTGAATGCTTCCAATCTTTCCGAATGATTGGAAGTTAAGTGCTCCCTGATCAATCCCATAAAACCCTTACACATCTTTCAACCATGCAGGACAATGGTTTCAAAAAGTTTGAAGTGTTTGTCCTTTCGTATACGCAATGAGAGCATAACTGTGCTTTGGAATGCAGATCCTGGACTAGAGTGAGCATGTGGGCCGATTGGTTGGACTTGAGCAATGTTGATTAAACCGCGTAAACATAATAAAATATGATATAAGTGCCGTGCCAACAGAACCATTACTGCAAGTGCGTTTCGATGCTCATTCACCAGAAAAAATATCTTATAGGGCAAAACCGAAAAGGCTGTAACTTTTTTCTTTCTTCTTGTAACGATAAATATACACCTCGAAGGTTTTGGAGAGTACTATGCACGATGACGGACCTTTGCCAGATATTGATGAGGTACGCACCGGAAACGAACGTCAATAAGGTACTAGACCGATCAACTCGGGAAGGATTTGATATGTCCAGGCATGGCTACCACGGGAATATTCTTTGTTCCTTAACACGCTGGGAGCTGGCGCCTTTTTTCCTGCTGTGTTTGTAGATGAGTTTGTCTGTGATTATTTAAATAATTTTTTGTTTGTGATACTCCTTATTCGGAGAGAAATGGCCAATAGTTTAAGCCTCTTAAACAGCCAGGGTTTCTTGCAGTTTGAATGTGTGTTGCAGTATTTTATTATTCACCTGTATTTAATTCCGTCATTTTCCATATAATTATTTATTTCACTTTAAAGATTTGTTCAATATGTATTCTTGGTATTTTAAATGGCACCACGCCAGCTATTAATTTGTTTCATTCGCTTTCGAGAATTTTCTTTCATCTCATTTCGCGTTTTGTATATAACGTTTGGTATTTTAAATGGCACCACGCCAATTATTAATTTACTGATTCCTGTTAGGAGTACACAAACACCACCCTAACTCCAGATCAGGGAAGCCTTGCAGCTCCCAACTCCGCCAAAACGCCAGAATGGAGCACAGATGCCAACCTTTAGGTATATTTTAATTTTCAGTTCAACCAAAAAAGTCCGAAAATATCGTAGTTGAGCCGAGGATGACACTGCACGTCCACTCTGCCGAACAGACAAGAACGGAATGAATTAGCATGCTTAGGAGCTCATTAGTGGTGTAATTAATAATGCAAAAAATTATGTTTGGACATTACCAAATCCAATTGTAATAACAGATAATGCGGTGAAATAGAAAGATTTTTTTTTAATCAGTCTAATATACCTACATACATGTACCAACAAAATGAACCAAATCAAAATAAAACACGTTTGTATGTCGCTGCCTATATTCCCATGTCAAGTTGTGTTAGGCCGAGCTTTGCACATCCACCAGCTAATGCATCATGCAGCTTAGTCGGCTGTTCGCCTGGTCTAGTCAGCGTTTATCTAACAAAAATTCAAACTGGTCTGGTTTTTGTTATATATGTGTTTGTGTAAGGCATACCCAGCAAAAAACCGTATAAGCGATTATAAAAAAGTGCAAAGCTTCTTGCACACGTAAGCGTGCAATTTTAGAATCGTGTCATAATATCTAATGAAATAGTTAACTTTTTTTTGTCAATTAGTGAAATTTTCGTAAGTAAAATCCTTTTATAAAATTTTCGTTGCGTGGCCTATCAGTTTTATACATAAGGCTGTGTTTCAGGGATTGCATATTTTTTGGCAAACGCAATCAGATTTACGGGCATATGGTGCATATTTCTTGGCGGGCATGTTGTCCTTTCTTTTCATTACCTTCAAGTTGCTATGATTGTGTGTGAGTGCGGATGCTAGAGATAGGTGCAATTGCTTCTATGGTTCTTTTATAAAGTTATAGTTCCATATGCACGAAAGTACCTATGCATGAAAACACGCGAGTGGTTAAAGGCATTCGCATGTAATATAAATATGTACTATGTAGCTTGTGGCTACGCAATGCATCCATATGTCCCTTACAAACATACATATGTTTGTATTGCGCTAGTCAGCTTATGTACAAAAGCATGCGTTTCGCTACAACCTTATGTTAGTTAGCACACCGCACATATAGCTTTAAGAGGCGCTAAGTCAAATATATTGATTTTTGAAATCATACACACTACTGGGTGACCGAGTGCAAATCTAATTGATTTAGATAGTCGTTTCACTGAAAATATCACTTCTTACGGAGAAAAATAAATGCAAACATTTAAAGACTCCTTTGGTACACCTTAAAAAACATTATTTTTTTCACGTTTTTCAGTTGATCGCTTTTCAAGTCTAACAAGTTCTGCCGTCATTCTTCCGCAAATGTTTAAAAATACATTGTAAGCCAAACTCACTTGGCCGGTTTATGGATTAATTGCTGCATGATGATTTAATATGAAAACAAAACAACAAAAATATTGTGTTTCGAATTTGACTGCTGTAATAGTAAAACTTTAAATACATTTGCGTGAGGCTCAAGGTATTAACTAATTTAATAAAACCCAGAGTATTATAGAATTTATTATAAACATTGATTCGTATGGATTTGTGTACTTAAATATATTTTTTAATCATATTACTTTGAAAGAAATGTGGAAAATATATGATGTTATTGTATGGTTGCCATACGTCCCCACTTTCGGGGATTTGTCCCCGATTTCGACGATTTGTCCCAGCGTCCCCGCTTATACTCTAAATGTCCCCGCTTTTACGATTTACCAGCGCTAATGTAATTTAACAAAGAAATTATGTGCTTTTGTTGCTGACAACACGAATACGAATTTCGGAGGTGTCAATCGCAACGGAAAAAAGAACATTTTTCGCAGACCGTAAATATTATAAACAATTCGGCCCATCATGGATTGGAGCAGTTTGTTCTATTTGATATCAATTGTAAATTGTACACTGTTCAAACAACGGAATTGAAATCCTTTTGCGAATTCATTGAGACATATTATACAAATCTGCTCAATCATTGTAAAACGCGCTGGTTAAGCCTTTTTCCTGCAGTCGAGAGGATTTTGAAAATGTTTGGGGCCTTGAAATCTTATTTTTTATCTCAAAACAAACCACCTGCAATGATTGAGCGTTTTTAATAATGACCTCAGCGAAGGTTATCTATTATTTGTCCATTTATTTATGGCTTTGTTCCATTCAAAAATCGCTTCTATTAAAAAAAAAAGACAATATCGTTTTAGATATAATATCAGTTTACGATTTAATTTTTTATTCCATTACATGTAAGGACGAATTTGGCACAGTTAAGAAAAGATGGAAAGGACCATGCCCGCGACGAATTTTTGGCAAAAATCGATATTGTTTATTGTGAAACAATAGAATATCTGAAACTTTGGACGTCAGGGTTTTCGGAATTCAGAGTTTTCAAATGGTTGGATTTCAAAACAGATCAAAATTTGCAATATAGTGTAGTAGAATCATGCCGCTTTTATTTGCTTGAAAAAAAAAGTGACCATCAATAATTCTTTGTTACATGATCAAATAGTAAATTTGAGAAAATTTTTGGAATCCAAGGTCACGATTTTTTTGCACAAAAATCTGCAAGCGCCAAAATGGCTGCGTTCTGTTCAGCTAATAAAGATCTCGAAGGATATTCGGAAGTGCTCAATTTTGCTATTCGATACCATGTCACAGTGCGAACTGCGAAAGAATTTTCTCCTTAATGAGCTCGCAATGGAGAAAAGAAAGAAATCGTTTTACTGTTGAAAATGTTGGGCACATCCATCGAGTGAAGTTTAATTTTTCAGATTTTACATGTCTTGAATTCCAAAAAAACCTTAACCCTTCCTGAGGATGCTGAATTTTGAAAAAAAAATTAACAATAAAATAAAAATATGTCGGGAAGTGCTGACAGAAAAAGAGCACCAGATTCTTGAAATTAGAAGTAAGAAAAAAATGTATAAATAACTATCTGTAATAAAGGACATATTTGTGCGAATTGTTAAATTATTTTCAATATTTCCCTACCATTTATAAATTTTTTTGCAGTTGTCTGGGTGAAATTGCCCGTCTTCGACTTCGTTTAGAAGGTTAAACCTGGTCAAACTTTTTACTATTGAAATTTGATTACCTTTTTTGTTGGAAGTGTCCCCGATTTACATCCCGTGGATCTGGTAATCCTAGTTATTGTAATGCATACTATGTCTCAAGAATTTAAATGCATTGCGCGAGGATAAATAAAAATGGATATATGTTTGTGTGTATTCTAAAGGCGTCCAAAGTACCTACTCAACCGATAATAACAAAATCTTCAGGGTAGCTTCACAAGATCACCAGGTATTTTTCTGGCTACACACGTGGAACTATTTCAATTCTCTATATCTCCGTATGATTAAAGCAGTGGCAGTGAGAGTGGGAATGGGGCGGAGAGGGGATTGGGAGTGAAACTAGAAATATATTTGGGAGTGGGAGGGAGAAGTTGAATGAGAAAAGAGTGGAAATAAATGGAATAAGGGAAGGACAGAGATAAGAAGTAGAAATATGAGAAAAAGTGGTAATCAATATGATGATTAATAATTAATAAAATAAAATAAAATAAAATTTAAAAAATTTAAAAAATTAAATTAAGTTAAATTAAATATTAACAAAAAAAAAAATAAAATGAAAAAAAATTAAATAAATTAAATAAGATAAAATAAGGTAAAATACAATAAAATAATATAAAATAAAACAGGATTGAATAAAACAAAATAAAGTAAAACAAAAAAATAAAATTTAATCAACTAAATTTAACTAAAATAAAATAATATAAAATAAAATAAAATGAAATGAATTAAAAGAAAATATAACAAAATGAATTAAAATAGAATAAAATAATATGAAAAAATAAATAAATTTAAATAAAATAAAATTGAATAAAAAATAAATATAATGAAATAAAATAAAATAAAATAAAATAAAACAAAATATAACGAGACGAAATGAAATACAATAAAATAATATAAAATAAAATAAAATAAATTAAAATAAAATAAATGGAGCTCAAGGAAGAAATAAAATAAAATAAAATAACATAAAATAAAACAAAACAAAATATAATAAAATAAAATAAAATATAACGAGACGAAATGAAATACAATAAAATAATATAAAGTAAAATAAAATAATATAAAATAAAATAAATGGAGCTCAAGGAAGAAATAAAATAAAATAAAATAATATAAAATAAAACAAAACAAAATATAATAAAATAAAATAAAATATAACGAAACGAAATGAAATACAATAAAATAATATAAAATAAAATAAAATAAATTAAAATAAAATAAAATAAAATATAATAAAATTAAATTAAATTAAACAAAATAAAATTTAAAAAATAAATTAAAAAAGTTAATAACAAGAGATTAAATAGAAAAAATAAAATAAACTAGAATAAATTAAAATGAAATTAAATGAGTGAAATGATATAAATTGAAATAAATTAGAAAAATGTGTAATTTAAATTAAAATAAAATTAAATTAATCTTACAAAAAAACAATGTTTTGCAGAATAAAATAACAGTATGAACAAAACTGACTGATAAAATAAAACTAAAATAAGATAAAGTAAATCTAAATTAAATAAAGAAGGTAAGTGAGGTGAATTAAAAGATTAGGGTTTGGATGGAAATCTGCATAGTGTTTTGTCTTGTCTTGTCATACGGTGATAAAATCCTCTTATCTAAACTCAAACCATAAGAATGAATCTGTAGGCAAGTATCCTGTTTGGCCCAATCGTTTTCAATGTTTGAGTAGTTGAACAAACCCGAATATTTTTTTATGTACTTTAGTTTATATAGATATATCTAGATTAAGTAAGTTTTTTTTTTTTCAATTCCGAAATAAGCCCCTTGTGTCTCGCGTGCTCAGCTCTGGTAGACTCGTTAACGAAAGACTTAGGACACGAACCTACTCTATGGAATAATAAATATTAGCAATTCGATTAAAAATTCACTTAGTCGTTTCAGCCGATACATAACTTTCAGAAATATTTTTGATATAAAAGATTACAATGCTTGATAACATATAGAGAGGAAGGCTGTAAGTTCTATGAAGATTGCCAACCAAAGTCTCCAAAGCCGAAACGCGTATATTTTTTATGAACGCATTTCTCGGAAAAAAATTTTTTTTTTCGCGATACAAAAAATGTTATATCTGTGTAGCCGATTAAATTCTGAAACTTAAATAAGCCAAAAGAATCTTTCCATGATCAAAAAATATATGAATATGAAGTAATTGAAAAAAAGGAGAAAAAAATTCTCAACAGATCGAGTAAATTTTAAATATGTATAGAAAATATACATCAACGCTATGTAAATACAGAAACGTCTTTTATAGGAATAATCTTCTGTCTAATCAACTAATTTCTTCGAAAATGGATTCTGAAAGGACACAAATTTACATGTAGTAGTATTAACCTTCAAGATAACGGTCCTCCAAAGACTACTGCTTTCATATATGAAATGCTCCCATACACATTGTGGTTACTCATGTAGCCTTCTACGGTAGACTCAATCAGTTGTAAGCGAGATGTTTTGTGCTTAAAGTGCTAATTTGCGCATGGATGACGCGACGCATGCCTATATCTATTTAACCGGTACCAAACGTTATCATGCCGCCACCCAGCTACTGCCATCCTTAAACTCCTCGCTACTGCTGCGGTTATTAGCTGGCCTCTTTCATACCTCCGCTGAGGTGGAACCAAAATGTTGCTGCCCCGGTACAACCCCTGCTTACTGAGGTCCCTGACCAACCTCGGTTTTTCGTATTTTTCGTTCGCTTGCCATCTGTTGCTTACCACCGATCATCTCACTGTAGAAGCAATTTCTCCCTCTTCATTCTCTTGGAATGGAAAGCTGCTGTACCCCAAATACATCAAGCGGTGTGTGATTTAGGTTGTTGGTTGTTTGTCGACCTCTTCAAGACCCTGGATGGACTAAGTGCTTCCTCTACCTGACTCGTATGAGAAAATATTTGACCGGTAACTATTTATTTTCAGACTTCAGCTATGTCATGCCTCTAACCAGCTCATATGAGATAATTTTTATTCCTTTTGTTGGAGTAGGAAGTTTTATTTTTTAGTTATGGTTCATTCTATTCAATCCTGCTATTATATATTCACAGCACTAGTCCATTTAAAGTCACTGAGTTCTCTGTTGTGTTGTTATAGTTTTTTCTCGGCGAATCATGTAATCAAAACAGCCGCCATGATTTGGAGCGTTCGGATCAGAAATTAGCTTCATATTATGATACTTAACTACAAAAAGCATCATTCTCCTTGATTCAGTTACGCAAATCGTTAGCTAAAACTTAAAGCGTAAAATTTAAAAAATGCTAAACTTAATGCAGAGCATAATCTTAGCCTTCACCTCATCTATGTGTAGAGCGTCGCAGTGTACCAATAACAAACTCGACAGAGTTCACAAACCATAAGTCACTAGGAACTTAAGCACAACCTCAAATATCATTGACTCACTCCATGACGTTATGTTTGTCACTTTTGTGTGCGCTTATTTTAATAACATACATTTGCACAAAACCAAAACAGAAATTTAATCTGACGTTGTAATATTAACTTTAATGCAAACTTGTAACTTCTCAAGCGAGCTTCGGCTAGCCACATTTGCTGGTTTCATTTTGTAGATTTTGTGTTTTCACTTAAGCAAGAGTTCAATAACGTCAACTTTGCTGCCAAATCGAGTGACCAAAGCAATTCATAAAGGTGTTCATTCGGGTTGCTGCCGCTTTTGCGTCGCAAAAAGATGAAGCGCAGATACAAAAAGAAACAAAAAACAAAACGTAACAGAAAACCAAAAATAAAAAAAGAAAAACAGAAAAACAGAATATCAAAAAACTAAAAGCAAAACATAATTTGACCTACATCAAGTTTGTGAGGTTGATCTTTAAAGTTTTGCATTGCACACAATCTCGTTCACTTGTGTGTATGTAGGTATGCTTGTGTTAGTGTATCTCTCCCCCACTGTGTCGCTACAATACAAAATTACAATTTGTTACTCCAAAAAGCTTGAACATAAATTTAGGCTTGGCCTTTTCACAGACAGACGTTGATGTTGACCGAGTGCTCCATAATTAATTGTAACTCATTATGTTGTTGTTGCTTTTTTTTATGCGCTTCGACAACACGAATTTGCCTGTTGGATAAAACTATAGCCCAAGCTTCATACTTTTATGTTGGATAGATTGGTCGATTTATTTTGCACCTACGCATTTGTGATTCTATGATTCACACGCTTTTCTAGTCCAAAGTTACTTAGCTATTTCAAGACATACACACATACACCAATATATGCATCCAACCTTAAGCATGCTGTCTTATAAAGAATAGTGAATGGTCCATCGACGCAAATGCACCTTAATGTCCAAACAGCCGTGAAGGTCTTCCACATATGTATAATACCTGAGATGTGTATTGTAATAATGCACAAAATTAAATTATTTATGAACTTGTTTCGTATTTTGATTGATCACAAAAATATGTATCTAATTTGTTTTTATAAGCACTAATCGTTTTGTTGCTAACGTGGTTCGTCTCTTAAGTCTTTTGTTTATATCAAAGACGTGTGCAGATACGCTAATTGTATGTGGGCTGACAAGTGTGAGAGATGATTTGTTAAAAATTTGTATATGGGGTATTCCATCCCATTTCGACCAATTTTGAACCCGACCCCTTTAGAATTGGCTGAAATTGTTTCTTCTTTTTCTAGCTTACGAAAGACGTTTTTCAGAATTTTTTCAAATTTTTTCATCCAACTCAAAAAAAGTTATGAATTTTTAAAAAAACACTGTTTTTGTTTTCAAAATGCTATAACTTTTTCAAAAATTGACCCTTTGGGATCTTTTTTTTTAATTTGTTTTTAAATGTACTTTTCGGAAAAAATAGAAAAAAAAAAAATTTTAAAGTTTTTTTTTTTTTTCAATTAAATACAAAAAAAAAAATCGGTCCACTCCGGGATTAGTTTGTTTTTTGTTTATGAGAAAAAAAAATGGCAAAATTCGAAAAATCTCGAAAAACTGAAAAATTACAAAAAAAAAAAACTTTAAAACTTTTTTGTATTTTTTCCGAAAAGTAGATTTAATAACAAATTTAAAAAAAAAGATCCCAAACGGTCCGTTTTTGAAAAAGTTATAGCATTTTGAAAACAAAAACAGTGTTTTTTTAAAAATTCATAACGTTTTTTGAGTTGGATGAAAAAAATTGAAAAAATTCTGAAAAACGTCTTTCGTAAGCTAGAAAAAGAAGAAAAACTTTCAGCCAATTCTAAAGGGGTCGGGTTCAAAATTCTGAAAAATGTCTTTCGTAAGCTAGAAAAAGAAGAAAAACTTTCAGCCAATTCTAAAGGGGCCGGGTTCAAAATTGGTCGAAATGGGATGGAATACCCCATATACATACATACATAGTTGAAGTTTATTTGACTTGTGTTATATTTTCGAGATTTTTATAAGAAATGCGAAATCTGTTCAACAGGTTTATACTAGTTTGAACTTCAAAAAATGTTTAGGGAGCATTTGCATAATTGTTAAAGAATTTCAAGAAGTTTCGACGTCTCTTTCTTCTCAGAGCATCAGCTTCAGCGACAGTCTCAAGATGTTAGAAAAAGGGGAATGAACGCGACCAAATTCGAGTAACATTAAAAACCCAAAGAGGTTGCTACATAAGGGGAACTGAGGGAATCTAGTAACTTCGTAGTAAAGATGTTTATGACTGCTTATATCAGAGCTTGCCCTCTAAGAAGATTCAGGGAGAAGAGAAGATGCCATGTTGGAGCTAGATGTTGAAACTTTTTAGAAGACAGTTAAAATAAATATTTAAGCTAGCAAATATCACTAGAAGCGAAGCAGCCAGGGACCAGTATAGGGATCTGTTGATAATCTAGGAGCGCGAAAGACGGCGAAAAGAGTTTCATGGGAAAATGTTAAAGTAGTCAAGTAGTATAGTCCATTGGCTAATAAAGAAAGACAACCGAAAATGGTCGCCGGTAGTGAAGGGTGGTT
Source organism: Eurosta solidaginis (assembly GCF_040869045.1). Taxonomy (NCBI): domain Eukaryota; kingdom Metazoa; phylum Arthropoda; class Insecta; order Diptera; family Tephritidae; genus Eurosta; species Eurosta solidaginis. Next base: position 198,639,805 of record NC_090323.1, on the reverse strand, counting down.
TGAACGCTTCCCAGTACATATTTTTCATCGAAAGATTATGCAAAAGTGCCAGCAGACAGCACCTATACTTCGATCACGAAGCATGAAATGCCGAGCTTGGAGACTGATAAAGCGGTAGTGGAAATCAAATTGGAGTGACGACGACTTTTAAGGCGAGCATTTCTAACTATATTTCCCAACAAGTTAACCTTAAATTTGATCTTCGGCATTATATTGCATTTTGAACACTGTTCATTGCAGAAATTTGCTTGTCCTTGCCGAATGGCTACCCTAGAAAAATATTTCCAACGTTTGATGATATAAGAATATTACGCATACCGGCCGCCTTCATTAGTGATTCCAAAATCAGTACTTAATCTGCTTAGAAACTGTACGAATTACACTGAAGGTAGTCTCGTTTTTATCCTAAAATAACAATGAAAGTATTCCCGAAACAGCGGCAAAATAGTCCTAAAACGGGTCTGCAATAATACCGAAGTTGTTCCGACATATTTCCGAAATGATCCCGAATACTAGTGCAAAGTAGTGATGATCCCTAAAGCAATTCAAAATTATAGCGATATTGAAGATTACGAGAAATTGTTGAGAGATGATCCTGAAAACAGTAGTCCTGAAAATATCTACAAATTATCTTACCTTCATCAAGGAAACTCTCTAGAAATGATTTCCAAATTATCAGCTAAGAGATCGGGAAATAGTTCCGAAACCATCTCCAAACGGTCTCGAATTGATCTCAAAATTCTCGCAAAATGATCCGAAAATAAACTAAAAACAATTACGCATATATTTAAAATAGCGCCCGAAATATCCAGAAACGGACTCAAATCGTCCGGAAATCGACCAGAGAATCTGCTAATAGAAACTGAAGACAATCCTGACCCTGCCTAGAAACTGTATTATAGTGAATGCCCAAAACACCCTCGAAAGCCTTGCCATATTAAGGGTGAAGGAATCCCGAAGCTGGTCTGAAATAATATCGAACCGAACCCATAATGGTTCGGAAATATTTCCAGAGGTAGTGTCAAAATTATACCTAAATGTTAACCTCTGAAATAAAAACCGTAATCCAAATCGAAAGATTGTGACTTCCAAAATTATCTCGATATAGTTCTGAAATCATACCGAAGTAGTCTAGAAATAACTTTATTACGCTAAGCATCCCCGAATGTATCATATCCGCTCACTCTTGCAAAATTGTTTAGATCTTCATATCGTCCCGTTTAATCGTTAATCACGTATCTACAATCCAGACATTTTTAGGAAAAGCGAAGAAAACTAACTGAACATATTGCGCATTGCATTAAAAAAATTTTATAAGTGGTAAATAAGTGAGCTTAAAACCATGAAGGTAATTTATTTTGACAAGTAGACTATCACAAAAAATACCGATATTCTCGAAAAGTGTGGTTACGTGGATAACGTATACTCGTATACCAAATATCTTTGATGCATTGATCAAATAGAGCTACAACGATTTAGAAAAACGTTTTTAGCTGTGCGAAAGGAGGCAGAGGTTTAGCGCAGATATGCTCAGCCTAGAAATTCTAGAGTACTGATAATATGTGTGTCGAATTTCACCAAAATCCATCCAACCGGTCTGGCGCGATTGAGTCAGAAATACGGTTTGAAATATAACTAAAAAGCAAATCTTTGCTGACGTCATGGGAGGCAAACATCAAACAAGAGAACATAATTACCCTTTCTTCAATTTATTCTGTTAAAGGTTATTATTAGTTTTTCAAACCGTTTTTTTTTTTTGTTTTTCCTAGAGAACCCGGCCCACTTCGTTCTGCCGAAAATTAGTTTTCCTACATTTCAGAAGTGAGCTTCGCTTTCCCTCTTCACTTTCAATACCATTCTTTTCTACTCCTCTGTGGAATCTATTTACCCAATATTGAATACCTGCTTCAGCTGTCCAACCGACTTCGATAGTTTTTTCTTCTAAACCGTTACGAAACTACATGAAATTAACGCAGGTACATCTTAAAAATAGCACTATTTCATATATTATATACAAATGGTAGCGCTCCCTGCTATTTATGTACTCTCCCAGTAAACAGAGCCATTTGTAATATTGTAGATTCTGCCAAAAAAAAAAAAAAAGTACTTGTATCTTATTGCCTCTCACTCCTCCCATCCATGTTTGATCCATGTCTTTCCTTCGTACTTTTTCCCTTTCACTCTTTCGTCATCTCCATCCCTTCTCTTGCTTCTCATTCTTCCTATTTTTCCCTTGCACTTTCTTCACTCTTATATTTTCTTCCAACTCGCGCTCAGTTTCTCTCTATTTTTCTTCCACTCCATTTCTCCTTATCCTTCTCTCCGATTCCTACTCCTATTTCTAATTTTCGTTCATCTGTTTTTCTACCTATGGTATTCCGTATAACTCTCCCTTTCCTTCTCGCTCGTTTTATTAACCACACTTTTTTGTTAATGCCCTGACTAACACATTCAGTTTGAAACACATATTGTGAAAACACATTTCATAGCCACCCCGGCCTTCACAAAATCCACTTACAAACCACCTACGATCCTTAGTTACAAAGTTTATAAAATGTATTGCATTAGTTTTTATACTCAGTTGAGCAGAGCTCACAGAGTATATTAACTTTGATTGGATAACGGTTGGTTGTGCAGGTATAAAGGAATCGAGATAGATATAGATTTCCATATATCAAAATCATCAGGATCGAAAAAAAATTTGATTGAGCCATGTCCGTCCGTCCGTCCTTTAACACGATAACTTGAGTAAATTTTGAGGTATCTTGATGAAATTTGGTATGTAGGTTCCTGAGCGCTCATCACAGATCGCTATTTAAAATGAACGATATCGGACTATAACCACGCCCACTTTTTCACCAAAGATAGATAAAGCGATGAAACTTGGTAGGTGAGTTGAACTTATGACACAGAATAGAAAATGAGTAAAATTTTGGACAATGGGCGTGGCACCGCCCACTTTTAAAAGAAGGTAATTTAAAAGTTTTGCAAGTTTGGCAGTCGTTGAAGATATCATGACGAAATTTGGCAGAAACGTTACTCTTATTACTATATGTATGCTTAATAAAAATTAGCAAAATCGGAGAACGAACACGCCCGCTTTTTAAAAAAAAAAATTTTATGTCAAATTTTAACAAAAAATGTAATATCTTTACAGTAAATAAGTAAAATATGTCAACATTCAATTCCAGTTATGATATAGTGTAAAAAATGCAAAAATAAAAGAAAATTTCAAAATGGGCGTGGCTCCGCCCTTTTTCATTTAATTCGTCTAGAATACTTTTAATGCCATAAGTCGAACAAAAATTGACCAATCCTTGTGAAGTTTAGCAGTGGCATATATACTGTGACGATAACTGTTTTCTGTTAAAATGGGCAAAATTGGTTGAAGCCACGCCCAGTTTTTATACACAGTCGACCGCCTGTCCTTCATTTGGCCGTTAACATGATAACCTGAGCAAAAATCGATATATCTTTACTAAACTTAGTTCACATACTTATCTCAACTCACTTTATCTTGGTATAAAAAATGGCCGAAATCGGACTATGACCACGCCCACTTTTTCGATATCGAAAATTACGAAAAATGAAAAAAATGCCATAATTCTATACCAAGGTTAAAAAAATGAATGAAACATGGTAATTGGATTGGTTTATTGACGCAAAATATAACTTTAGAAAAAAACTTTGAAAAATGGGTGTGACACCTACCATATTAAGTAGAAGAAAATGAAAAAGTTCTGCAGGGCGAAATAAAAAACCCTTGAAATCTTGGCAGGAATACTGTTCGTGGTATTACATATATAAATAAATTAGCGGTACGCGACAGATGATCTTCTGGGTCACCTTGGTCACATTTTGGTCGATATCTCGAAAACACCTTCATATATACAACTAAGGGTCACTCCCTTTTAAAACCCTCATTAATACCTTTAATTTGATACCCATATCGTACAAACGCATTCTAGAGTCAACCCTGATCCACCTTTATGGCTATATCTCGAAAAGGCGACCACCTATAGAACTAAGGCCACTCCCTTTTAAAATACTCATTAGCAACTTTAGTTTGATACCCATATTGTACAAACGCATTCTAGAGTCACCCCTGGTCCACCTTTATGGTGATATCTCGAAAAGGCTTCCACCTATAGAACTAAGGCCCACTCCCTTTTAAAATACTCATTAACCCCTTTCGTTTGATACCCATATCGTACAAAAAATTCTAGAGTCAACCCTGATCCACCTTTATGGCGATATCTCGAAAAGGCGTCCACCTATAAAACTAAGCTCACGCCTTTTAAAATTCTCATTAACATCTTTCATTTGATACCCATATCGTACAAACAAATTCTAGAGTTAGCCCTGATCCACTTTTATGGCGATATCACTAAATGAGGTCCACCTATAGAACTATGGCCCACTCCCTCATAAAATACTATTTAGTGCCTTTCATTTGATAGACATGTCATACAAACACATTCCAATGTTACCTTCGGTTTATTTTCCTACATGGTTATTTTCCCTTATGTTTTCACCATAGGCTCTCAATTGAGTATGTAATGTTCGGTTGCAGCCGAACCTAACCTTCCTTACTTGTTATAAATAAGATTTGCCTATTCAGAAGGCTGTCAAAATAATAAATTGCAAACAAATCATTCGGACTCTGGGTTTCAAAGGGTTTCAAATACTAAGCTTATCGAACAGAAACCTCTCTATTAAGCAAATCGCCCAATAAGCAAGAGTTTTCGAAAATGTCGGGCCCTGGTTTATTTCCCGGAAAGAAAAGCTTCATCAATATGAAGCTGTACCAAATTTTAAACAATTCTAGCCATAAATTATTTTCTTCTAGAAAAGATCGTTCCTTCGTCCGGTTATCGGAAAGAAAATTTTCTCAAACAATAAGCTAGTCAAGGAAGTACTCCTTGGTACATTTCAAGCAATTCGCACCATTAAATATATGTTCGCTGGTCCGTTTTTCCGGAAAGAAAATTTTTTAACCAAAATGAAAAGCTTCTCAAACGTTGATTTGTTCAAAAAGGTACCCCTGTAGCGAAATCACACCATAAATATGATTTTTCGGAAAAGCTCGGTCCCAGGTCACCTTCCCGGAAAAAAGGTTCTCAAGTTACAAGCTAGTGAGGGAAGTACCAAAATCCCAAATAAAAGGAAATGGCATCATAAATAATTTTTCTTAGAATTTTGTATTTTGTATTTATTTAGTAATTAAACATTAGTAAAATAAGACTTAGTCTTTTATAGTACAACAGCAAAATTATCAAAAATATAAATGCTTGGGGAAATAATAAAATAGAGATATCGGATACATCATATCTTAAAAGTAATGCAAATCAGCAACCCCACTAATCTTGGCTAGCTAGGACCGATAAAATAAAAAATTAAAAATAGAACAAAATTTCATAAAATAAAATAATTATAATTACGTTAAGATTAAAATGTGTATGACAAAGATTACAGATTGAAATTAAGTCACTTTTAAAAATATAATGATTCATTGACTAAGAGAGAAGTGACTGTAGATCAGTTGTTTGAAGTCGCCTTTGTTAAACTGGCTTTTTACAGAATAAGGAATTGAATTCCAAAGACGAACGGCGTTGATGAAAAACATCCTCTCGGAGTTTTTAAACTAAAATGTGGGAAGTATTAACTCCAAGGAGCGCTCCGAACTGGGGAATGTGAGTTTATCATATAGGTACCGAGGTGTTTTGCAGTGAATAAGCTGATAAAGAAAATACAGTTTCTAGATTTCATATATTCAGAAATCTCACATCCCAAAAGAAAGACTCTCCACGCAGAAATATGGTAAAGTTTACGCAATACATAAACATATCGGGAAACGTGATTAAATAGAACGTCTATTTTGTGAGAAGAACTAGAATCAAGTCTACTATATACTAGTTCAGAATATGTAATAATAGGTAAAATCAACTGTAGCGCCAGACTACGCCTATTAGTAAGCGGGGTGAATTGTGTAGATTGTCTCAGGTTCCTCAGAGTCGCATGAAATTTGCGCATTGTCGACGTGATATGATCTATGCAGCTAAGAGAAGAGTTGATTACGAATCCCAAGTTGGTAACTTTACTGACTAGCTTTAGTGCAGAATTGTTCAGAGTAACAGCTGGAATATCTTCACCCATCACTTTCCGACTATGTATCGGCAGGAGATATGATTTTGCTGCATTTAGGCTAGGATAATTCTGAGTAGCCCAGCGAGAAATGGATTCTATATCTTTGTTTAGATTTTCAACAACCACACTAATGTTAACAAGGGGGCCTGAAAGATACAGCTGAATATCGTCCGCATACGCGTGGTAGAATATTTGCAAGTCAAAAATACGTCATTAACAAATATACTAAATAGCAAGGGACCCAAAATAGAGCCCTGGGGAACACCATACTTCAGGGGTTTAAGTTGCTAGGCTACTGATCTGATTTTTACCTTTTGAAAACGACCAGATAAATAGTCCTTTAAAAACATCAAAGCTGATTCACCAAACCCGAAATAAGATTTGAGCTTAGAGCAAAGCAGAGGATGGTCAACTGAGTCAAATGCTTTTGAAGCAAGCAAACATAAGAGAGATAATTCACCCTTGTCAAAGCAAATTCTCAAGTCGTCCATTATTTTAACCATTTCAGTTGAGCATCTATTCTTTGCTCTAAATCCCGACTGCGGAGGATATAATAAATCATTTTTAGATAGATGCGTAGAAACCTGCCCGGCCATTAACAACTCCAGTATTTTCGACATAGATTGAAGAACGCTAATTGGATGAAAATCACTGGGGGAAAAAGCAACTTTACTTTTCGCCACAGGACACACACAAGCGACTTTCCACGAATCAGGGAAGGAGGATGTGGTGAAACAATGATTAATTACACGAGTTAAGGGGAAAATCACCTTTATAAACTTAATAGGTATTACATCATCGCCAACAGCATTCGATTTTATTTTGAAGATAGACCTAGCCACATCAGCTTCAGTTACGGTAGAAAATTCGAAAGGAGCTCCAGAGTACATAGCAGATTGACTTGGAATGAATTCAGGTGAAATATCAGTCAATGAGACACTGTTTAGAAAGGTACTGTTCATTACATCAACATCTAAAGTACATTCTGATTTGCCCTTTGACCAAACTCGAAGCTTTTTGATATTACGCCACAAAGTTCCACGCGGTAGAGCGGGGTTAAGCTTAGCAGAAAAATACTTCAGTTTCTCACTCCTTATTATTTGCGTAACTCGATTTCGAGCCATGCGAAAACCATTCCAGTTAGCACTATTTCTATTGGACTTCCAAACACGATATGCCTTACTGCGAGCTTTAATGGCTTTCTGGACATTGCTTTTAAACCAAGGGCAAGGATTTGGTTTTTTTTATGTCGGATTGAGATGTGGGTGTCAAATGCAGTTAGCACGCGGCAGTTAAGAAACTGTAGTTTTTCACTAGCGGTGGGTAGGTACCAGCAGCCACGCCTGTCAATTCTATTAAGGTCAGATATAAGCGCATTCATATCACACGAACGAAAGTCGCGGTACGTTAAGATATGATCAGAGGATGGGTGGTTAAAGTGGATATCAAATGCACAAGGTCGACCTCTGATTCACTTCCCGGAAAGATAGAAAGAAACCGGACCAAAGTGTGAATCTCAAGCGCCCTCAAATTCCCTTGAACATAAGCGCGAAAGTTCATCAAAATCGGCCCAGTAGTTTAGGAGAAGTTCAGTCAAAAACACACTTACAGAAAAAATATATACATTATTACATATATTACACTTTGACCCATTTAGAGTGCTCCAATCGAGTCCAAAAATTTATGGTGAACCCCCAGGGGGGTTTCAGGGGGTGTGCCACTGGCATCGGTGGGTCGGGCCTCCAAAGTTAGTAGGGATCGGTCATACATTTGGACTCGATTGGAGCACTCTAAATGGGTCAAAGTGGGATTTTTTAAAATTTGCCCCTACCCAAAAGTTCGACCCAAATTGGGGGGGGGGGGGGGGGGGGGAGGGCATCAGAATTCGTTTTAGAGGTATGGTTCCTTCAGCAAAGTTTCTTATTTTGATCCCTAAAATACGATTTTCACAGAGCAATGAGCGATTTTTAAATCGACCCGCCCTAATATACATATACTAAGATTTGCTCTGTTTTAAATGACATCTCAGTTGCACTTTTCTCATCACCGATAATTTAGCTTTTCTTCTATTTCAACTCTTTTTTGTCCATTCCTTTCTGATGTCGTCGCTTTGAGAAGTTAACTGCTGCTTGCACTTAATATCCGTAGTGGCACTCAAAAACATCATCATTTGTTATGGACATTTGTTGTTCATTGCATTGATTGAGTTTGAATGATTTCAGTATTGTCTTTTAGTTATTATAAAGAGCTCTTTTTTCTTCCTATTCTCCTGCTTTACTTGTGATGAAGAACCGTTCGTAACTTCCCTGTAGTCAAAAGCCAAAGTAGTCAGCAAAGATTCTAGTTCATTGACTAGAATTTTGTGGGTTTATTAATACTAGTTAGTATTTAAATAACTCATTTCATTAGAATTTCGTCTGTCGGCTCGAGGAAATGCGCGAGTGTTTTCTGTAGCCAATTTGCAATGCATACTTCAGTCGACAATGCTAGATATCGTCCAAATCAACGGGCACATAAACACAATCATGACGAGTCAACCATCAACGTTACCTCAACAGAGGTTAAAGAAGTTATTGAAAAGGCCAAGCCTTCCATATCAATAGTCCCAGACGGAAGACCTATACCGATGCCAAAACACCTTCGCCATGAGGGCATCAGTAGCCTAGAGCATTTTTCTACTTGTCGTTAAAAGCCTATGCCTTTCCAGAATAACAGAGAAAGACCGGAAACCCAGTAACGTCAGTAACGAAAACGTTTAAAGCCGTTATGATTCCCTCAATTAAATGAAATTGTTCGGTTATCCAGCCATAAGCATGACTTCCGTAAAGTGCATATCACTACCACCATTCTGAACTCCATTAACACTTATAACAGGACAGCGCTATTGCAGCTTGGCCTGTTTTTAGACAGCCAACCACTAATGGTTCGTTCCTTCTCCGTTAGATAGATAGACAATTTATTGAGGATTGCAATGCGACCTTTGGTCAGCACCTCATCCCATCCGAATTCCATGATGAACCCTAGCAGTTCTCTTGGCTTGAGGGATTTAATGTGTGAATGTTCTGGCCATGGTGAACGCATAAACTTAGCCCTTCGTCTTGAGATTGCATCACATTCGTGTGTTATTCCGTTACTTTTTAGTTTTCATATATATGTACGTATTTTTATTAAAATTTATTCCAAAGTATAATGTATTGAAGTGATAAATTTTAAAGTTTTATACATACCCTGCAAAAATCGCGAGTACTCCATGCATGCATGTATGAAGTACTCGCTATGGACCAACCGAGTGCTCCAAAATTAACCACAATTCATACAAAAAATATGGTCCAATTAGCATTGCGATGTCCTAGGACTGGACCATATACTCCAGCTCCGCATTACATCAGAGTAATCCATGGTGTACCCACAGTCCAATAAACATCGTGTAGTGATTACAATCGTTAAAAACGAGCAATGATCGGCTTACAATATGTTCGTGTAGAAACATGAGTTGGTCCATTGCTGCATTACAGTGGAGTATAATGGTAAGTACTCCAGTGGACCACATGATCCAACGATTTTTGCAGGGTATGTATATATATACATACCTTTTATATATATGAAATATAATGAATAACATAAATTTGAGCTAATTTATCAATTTTCAAGTAATTTTTCAACCCAACTGAGACTAGTATATTGAATAGTAGGATGCTGATGCAAATATCGACTAGTATGTCAACTGTTATTACATTGATGCATAGACGGAGTAGTATGCCATCTGGTATGATGTTGGTGTATATAATGACTAGTTTGTCAATTGGTATGATGCTGATGCAGAGGCTGGCAATTGATATTTCGTAGGAAATCGCCTTGTTAAAAATATTAGTTGCCAATATGGAAAAAAGACAGAACTCATACTAGTTGAGATTTTTGGCAAACTAGTATTCTTCTAGTATACAACTAGTTGGTTTGACTGCAGGGTTAATTCTTTCCAACTGTTTAGCTTTTAGCTATATTTTTTTTTGATTTTTTCATATTTCCTTAACTAACGTTCAAGGTAATTGATGATGTTTTAAAAGTTCCGCTTTCAGTATTGTTTGTTTCTAGTTAACTTATTTTTGTGAATGTATATTTTGTGGTATGCTTTTCGGAATTTTTTTCTATGCATTCCTAAGTATGAATTTAGTTAACATTGTTCGTACGTGTGCATATATTGATAACTACATATAAATATTTAAATATTTGAACATTCATTATTTATTTTTGTACTAGATGCATTATTGCAGCTTTGGAAATATTTCGAAGTTAATTAATTTGATCAGAAATAAAAGATATTAGCTACGCTCGCCGTGAGCTTGGCCCACCCTCTAGCTAGGAAGTCTTCTATAAACTATACTAATAATGACTTCTAAGATATGATTCTGGTACAAAAAAATCAAAAATGTAATTCTTATTCACATTTAAAATGTTCTGCAACAAAAAAAACCTTTCGACTTCAATTTTAGCTTACGCCCGTGCGTTTTACCCCACGTTTCTATACAAGTATGCAGGGTACGCGTGATTGGCCATGGGTGAAATACGAGTTGGTAAGATGGACTTCTGCTACAGCTAATGACTTTTGTTGTATTATACATTTATATTTTGTAACAGGATTCCCCTCGCGTAGGTGAGGATGACAATTGGGTTCCGGAAGCTCTGAAGCTATAAAAGTTTGTATTGCGCTTAACAATCCCTTGAATCCCAGCTAATGACCGCGCTTGAGTTTCATTGATAGGATTAGAAATTTAAGGCATTTAAAATTCAAAAGGCATATCTACCGGTATAAATGGAATCCTTGGTTTTAAACTTTTTTGTTTTCGAAATTTTCCAATGAAATTAAGTGCTTCAATGACATTCGTGAATGTTTTGTGATGAAAAGCCATGTCCGACTACATAAGCGCGGATAATCCAAATAACGAAGCATAAATATTATGGGCCCTTTTTTAAGCATCAATCGATGGGGAGGAATTCCTGATGGCTCAAAAGAGTTAAGAAACTCAACCGGATATGCACAGCTTGGGATTCTTCCACGACTGTGTTCATAGAGTGATAAGTTGTATCAGTTCTAGTGATATTAACATCCTCATTTTAAGTTGCCAAAAATGCCGTTTCTCGAAGCCATTTATAGTTTGTAAAGATAGATTCAAGATTTGGAAAAACATTAGCTATTAAGGCTTCAGTTGATGTCATAATTTCGCAAAAACTTGCAGGGAAAGAAATCAAATGCGTTCTTATATGTCTAAGGAGAGTAAATTTTTGTACGCAAAGCCATCGATAGACGAAAAAGCACACATTTACTTCATCTGCGGCTGTTCCAGCAAGTAAGAGGAAAGCACCACGCTTTTGATGATCATTACACCTCAAATCCTTAAGGGGTCGACATAAAACTTGCAGCCACTGTTTAAGAGTCATAGCGCACGCATTTCACATACTCACTTTGGCTTGAACGTTTACTTATGTTACACATTCGTGTATCAGATGTCTGCAGACAGTGGTAGTTTTAATGCGGAGTGAGCGGTACGTCCACCACGAAAGGTATATATGCGGTACCTGAGGAAGAAATTACCTTAGTGATTTCTCTTTTTGCTCCTACATCAACTAATGAATCAAACTTTACGTGTTGAAATAACCTAAGTTTTTACGGCAGCCATAGTTCTGAAAAATCCCATTTGTCTTGTTTTTTTCAATTCCATATAATAGTGGTGCTTTTAGGACTTAACGTCATATAGCTCATTACCAATTTTCAATTTTCCTACCATTACTACATCCAGAGATATGCAGTATGATATATTCCATTTTTATGGGAGGTGCCACACCCCCTTCTCCCTCGCCCCACATTTTCTTGCTGGTGCTAGGGACTGACCTCATGTAACTCCTTACTGAATTTCAATGTTCAAGCCTGAATACCTTCAGAGTTATGCAGTACCAAAGATTCCATTTGTATGGGAGGTGCCACGCCCCTTTTATGTATAGAAATTATTTTAACCTATGACCATCCTTGGAAGGTTTCTAGTAGGTTGTGCAAATTTGGTTGTGATCGCTTGATCCGTTTAGGACGCAACCCGATCTATGCCTACATACATACATAATTTGAATTTTATATATATACATTAAGCTGGGTCGATTTATTATCCTATATCGCGCCATCGATTTTTCGATAGGTTTTGGGCTCAGGAAAAAAAATGTCCACTAAGCATACCCAAAAAAAAAAATTTCGAGCCTGCAAAATTTGAGTTTTTTGACTTTTTTCTTTGATTTTTAAGGTTTTTTCATGACCTACTTAAAAAATTTCCTTGGATTTTAAAATTTTCATGTATACCCTTTCCGACTCAAAAATGTCCGCTAAAAACTTTGGCGATAACAGTTTTTGATAAAAAAAAAACTTTTTGGGTTTTGAGGAGTGTTTTGGTGAAAAAATTTATTTTTTCGTCATTCTTTTTTTAAGGGTTTCTTCAGAAACGTGCAAAACGGTTGCCGATGAAAATGAATTTGTCTCATAGTTCCTTTCCCACTTAAAATTACGCGATAAAAACGTTGGCATTAACAGTTTAAAAAAAAATTTTTTTTTTTGGCCTTGTTTGGTCGAAATCGATTTTTTCATTTGCAAGGCTCCAAATCATTTTTTATGTATATGTTTCCGTTAGACCCACCAATAACTATACCAAAATGATCAGAGGACGAGCTGAGTTGATTTAGCTATGTCCGTCTGTCCGCCCATCCGTCCGTCCGTCTGTCCGTCTGTCCATTTGTTTGAACGCAAACTAGTCTCTCAACTTAACTTTCGTCCATGCAAATCAACCCAGCTTAATATACAGAGATGTATATTGCTTATGAACTCAAGTCTATGTTAGCAATATATAATAATTATTTTTGAGATGTAGAAACTGCACCCAACCATATACTGCAAATAAATAATTTAAAACAAAATTTTAAGCCAGAAACCCAGACTGTATAAGAAAATTCCTTCAAAAGAAAAAAAAATATTGTAACGAATTTACTTGCAAATCCTCTTATTTGCAATCCTCTGCTAAGTTCGAATCACTAAACTGTTGAATAAATAACTCCAATTTGTAGTAATGCAAAATGGCCTTTATTAAAGTACTTCACAATAACACTCCAACTGTACAACGAATAGCTTAATAACCAAACTGATAGCTTAAAGGAAACTGACTTTCAAAATAATAGTGCTATTGCTCGCTAGATATCGTCTTACTCGTAACTGCTTGACAATTCAAATCAAACTGAATTACTTCTTACTCGCTGGCGCCGCTTTTATAGTTTACGCTGCATACTTCTAGGCTCTTCGATTTCCAGAAGTTACTAGTTGTTTCGGCTACAAAATCGCCAGCCACAACTACGTGCACAAATTATTGCTCTCTCTTGTGACAACTCAGATAAGGTATATGCATGTGTTTGTAGTTTACAGTCTCCCGCACACACATAAGCGTATAAGTAAATTCATCGGTGTGTGACATCTCATCTCTTGCTGCCTTGTATGTAAATGTTGCTCGTCGGAATGTGTACATATGTGTAGACGCAATTATTTATTCGTTTATGGAGATACATAATGATTGAATTATTGATGTGCATTCACGTCACTGCTTAGATCGGCTTAGAGCTGGCAGCACTCCTTAGTTTTGCTAATATTCGTAACACTGCCCTCCACCTAAGTCTGATCGTCCCGATCAGACAAATCTCTCGATCTAAACGCTGCTAGCATCGCCAAATGTACCACTCTTCTACTCCGTGGTTTCTCAATGCTTTGTATGCGGTAGATGGTATCACTGAGCTTCTTCACAATCTTGTACGGGCCTTCCCAACTGCACCGAAATTTGGATGGAACAACTTTCCGCCGGTGAGGGTTGTATAACAGTACTAAATCTCCCGCCAAGAAACTTTTCGAATTATTGTTCTCATGGTACCTGTGTTTCATCGTACCACTCAATACCCTGGTTCGTTCCTTTACACTCTGTTGTTTGGCCGATGAACTACTTCGTAGAGCTTGCGCTGGACGGATTTGCTTTGCATAATCAGTATCGTTCCCACGTTTCCCCACAGTAGTGCGCTCTGGATTGAAACTACCCTCGCATTCCTTCTCGAAAATTCGTCGCTTCATTTTCCTGCGTCTTTTAGGTTTTGTCAATGCCAGTGTTTCTCTCGCAGGTACTTTTGATTTTGATTTATTTGGCCCATTCGATCTATCACCCTTTGCCTTCGACTTTCGTGGTCTTTGTCGAGTCTTTTCCACCAGTACCCGATTACTGCTAAACCCTTTTTCCAAACTACAGTTAAGTGGTATGTCCTGGTTCTTATAGCGCATCACCCTTTTCTGCATATCGATCTTGATGTCATGGTCAACCAAGAAGTCCACTCCCAATATGACTTCATCAACGATCTTCGCCACAACGAATTTGTGTAAAACCATGACCTTCCCAATCAGTACTTCACATATCACTTCTCCCTGGACTTGTTTATACTCGCCTGTGACCGTACGCAACCTTGCTCCAGGTAATGACTTTACTCTCCTGTAGACCAAATCAGATCGAATCAAGGAATGAGATGCCCCCGTATCTACAGTCAGTACACGCTCTTTACCATCCACATTCCCTCTGACGGTAAGACTGCTTGATTTCCTTCCAATTTGCGACACAGATATCACAGGACATTCAATAGCCGGGGCAAGTTTTCGTTCTTTACATTCGACACGCTCTTGATCATTTCCGCCAGCTTTGCGTTTACGGCCACCCACATTGTTGGAACTATTAGCACCAAGATCGCAATGACGTGCAATGTGACCTGGGTTGCCGCACTTGAAACAGTTAATAACTCCGGCATTCTTCTGTTGAGATCCCTTCAGTGCTTCCAAAATTGTGTCTACCCATTCTGGCCTTTCTACTTCTACACGATGAGCCTTATATGCTGGTTTACTTAATAGGGAGGCAGTTTCCTGAGTCAATGCATGTGATACCGTTTCAGCAAATGTCAGTTTTGGGTTCGCGTATGTAGCTCGCTTCGTTTCCACGTCTCGTATGCCATTTATAAAACTCTGGATTTTTACCCTCTCGGTGTATTCCACGGGTGCGTCCGCATTTGCGAGATGAGCCAATCTTTCAATATCTGAAGCAAACTCCTGCAATGTTTCATTTGCTTTTTGGTAGCGGTTTTGCAACTCAATTTGGAATATCTGTTTCCTATGCTCGCTTCCATAACGTCGTTCTACAGCAGCCATCAATGCTTCATAATTGTTCCGCTCTCCTTCGGGAATCGTCTGTAGAATTTCCGCTGCTGGCCCCTTCAGTGCCACGAACAGAGCTGCAACTTTATCTTCAGCATTCCATTGGTTCACTGCTGCGGTCTTCTCAAACTGTAGCTTAAAGACCTGAAAAGGAACAGAACCGTCAAAGGATGGTGTCTTTACCTTTGGATTACTCGCTGAAACAGCTGGGCGATTTAGTTGTAACTGCTCCATACGACCTTTTAAATCATCTACTTCTGCCTGAAATTGAGCGATTTTTGCATCCTGCGCTTCCAGCTTTGATGTTACCCTTGCTTCCTGTGCTTCTAACTGTGAAGACATTTGTGCCACCTGCAATGATAAGCGCTCCTCTTGTTCTTCAATCTTTGATGTTATACGGGTTTCCTGCGATTCCAGTTGTGAAGAAATTTGTGTCGACATTTCTGAAATACGTGTTTCTTGTGCTTCAATCTTCGATGTTATACGGTTCTCCTGCGATTCCAGTTGAGATGACATATACGTTTTCTGTTCTTCCAATTGTGATGCCATATATGTCTTCTGCTCTTCCAGTTGTGATGACATTTGTGACGACATTGATGATACTGTCGATGTTTGAGCAGATATTGCAGCCAAAATCATGTTCAAGTCTGTGCTGGTAACCGTCTGCGATGTTTCGTTTTTCTCTTCAATTTTTGTTACTTCCTCGCCATCAAGATGAAAGTCATACTCTTCCACTTCAATTCCTTCCGCTTCCATTGCCTCTCGTAGCCGTGCCTGAAGTTCAAGTTTAACGCCGCTTGTATTCAATCCACGGCTCTCCAACTCCTTCTTTAGTTGCTGGATCTTCAATTCACTGAACTTTGCCATGTCCTTGTTGTCCTCCGGAATTTATTCAACAATTCCTCTTCTGACACCAATTGTAACGAATTTACTTGCAAATCCTCTTATTTGCAATCCTCTGCTAAGTTCGAATCACTAAACTGTTGAATAAATAACTCCAATTTGTAGTAATGCAAAATGGCCTTTATTAAAGTACTTCACAATAACACTCCAACTGTACAACGAATAGCTTAATAACCAAACTGATAGCTTAAAGGAAACTGACTTTCAAAATAATAGTGCTATTGCTCGCTAGATATCGTCTTACTCGTAACTGCTTGACAATTCAAATCAAACTGAATTACTTCTTACTCGCTGGCGCCGCTTTTATAGTTTACGCTGCATACTTCTAGGCTCTTCGATTTCCAGAAGTTACTAGTTGTTTCGGCTACAAAATCGCCAGCCACAACTACGTGCACAAATTATTGCTCTCTCTTGTGATAACTCAGATAAGGTATATGCATGTGTTTGTAGTTTACAGTCTCCCGCACACACATAAGCGTATAAGTAAATTCATCGGTGTGTGACATCTCATCTCTTGCTGCCTTGTATGTAAATGTTGCTCGTCGGAATGTGTACATATGTGTAGACGCAATTATTTATTCGTTTATGGAGATACATAATGATTGAATTATTGATGTGCATTCACGTCACTGCTTAGATCGGCTTAGAGCTGGCAGCACTCCTTAGTTTTGCTAATATTCGTAACAATATTTTAAAATTTGTAATCTTTTAGCCCAAAAGAAATAATTAAATCCGGACTTTTATTATAATAAGGACAGAACAAAATCTGACCCTCATACAGAATCCTTTTTATTTTAACGGAAAGCTGTGTGTTGGCGGCCTCCGTGGTGTGATGGTAGCGTGCTCCGCCTACCACACCGTATGCCCTAAGTTCACACCCCGGACAAAGCAACATCAAGATTTTAGAAAAAAGGTTTTCCAATTAGAATAAAATTTTCTAAGCCGGGTCGCCCCTCGGCAGTGTTTGGCAAGCGCTCCGGGTGTATTTCTGCTATGAAAAGCTCTCAGTGAAAACTCATCTGCCTTGCAGATGCCGTTCGGAGTCGGTATAAAACGTGTAGGTCCCGTCTGGCCAATTTGTAGGGAATTCAAGAGGGGCACGACGCAAATTGGAAGAGAAGCTCGGCCTTAGATCTCTTCGGAGGTTATCGCGCCTTACATTTATTTATTTATGTGTATCAAGTTTCACGGCAATATCTCAACAGGATCAAACTTAATGGCGAAAAAAAGATGCAGGTTTACTATGGAAAAGTATATAAGTTGGTTTTGACTGCTTGCTGACAAATTTCTTATATAAGTAACACAAAGATAGGTTTCAAATCCAGATATTTAGAAAAATTTATTAGTAGAAATGCGTTTCATTTGGATGAGGCATTCCTTAGTTATAGGGCCAGATTTTCATTATATCCTTAAAAAATCCGGATTTAACTTTTCTTGCATTTGTGGATTTTTTCGTAAAAAGTATGAAAAACAAAAAGGATGCATGATTCATCATGAAAATGCTATGGGTATCCCATAAACTTTCACCTTGGACAATTTTTTTAAACCGACTTTTGCGACTCAAAAAACAAAAATAAGTTTAAAAAATCAAATTGGGACCCAGTTTTAAATAATAAGAATCACCGAAACTGTTATACCTCTCAAGAACTCAGACTAACATTCTCGAGTGCAACATTTAAACCTGCAAAAAATTACATTTTCCGCTTGTGGAATCTTGAATGCAAATTTTCTTTGCTTTCGTATATTTCTCATTATCAAAGTTCTTCATTTTATATGTATTGCACTGCTTCTTTAATTTCTTTTCTATGGTCATTTTCATAAATAAATGTCATTAACACTTAATTGAACACACTTTTGAAAACCACAAGTAAATAATAAAAATTAAGATTTTTCGCTCAGTTTTTACGATCCGGCTTAAGGTCGATTTGTTATCAAAAAGTTGTCGATTTACTACTAAAAAGTTATGGGTTATTTATCAAAAAGTTATCTAGATGTTTTCTAACAGTAAGCGGTTTTTAGGGTTTTTTTTAAATATGATCAGCGTTATCGATTTACCGTCGAAAATTTATCGATATGTTTTAAAAGTTATCGATATATTTTAAAAGTTTTTGAGTTATCGATTTGTAATGGTAAAATTATGGATTTTTTTTCAAAAAGTTATCGATTTTTTATCGAAAAGTATTCGATTTGCTGTCACACAGTCATCGATTTCTTATCGTAAAGCTATCGTTCTTCTATCAAAATTTTATCGATTTGTTATCGAAAATGTATTGCCAAAGTAAGAGAATGAAAAATACCACTGATGATGGCGCAACGCCGAAATTGGTTTGTCTCCAAAAAAATTTGACAAGGGATGACTGCAATTCGTTCCAATATACATCAGCTAAATTACTACTTTATTGATGGAATGTTACTAACACTCAAGCTGTTGTTGTTTGAATAACTATTGATGATCAATAGATTGTCAATATTTCATTCAACGAACGTTGCCACAGCTGCTCAAACTTTGCCGTAGAACATGAAACTTTAACATGAAAAGTAGCATTAATGTAACAGCTGCAGATCGAATACAATTATGTATTGATTTTTTGTAAAAAAGCTTTCAATTTGTTATCGGTGTCGTGCCAATTTGTTATCGGTGTGCTATCAATTTGTCGGCGATCAATTATCAATTTGTTAGTTCAGTTTTGATGCTTTGCGTATCGAGAATATTTGACTCGAAACTTTTGGGTTTCCGATACTGGCAGAGAGATACCTTGCATTCGATATTGAGTCCTTTTGAATAGGAAGCCTAATTTATCGTTGTGGTGAAAAAGGGTCTGAGATTCCGAAAAATTTGTAGAATAACAAACGCATAGGAGACAGAGTTATTTCTTTGGGGTTTATAAATGTAGCAATACAGGTGAAGAAAAATCTCTAACGGTGGAAAGTGTAAATATCATGCGAGGATGATTAAAATAACACGTAAATCAATACAATTAACACATAACAATAATACATTACATAGCCTAACTTACTTACGTACTTAATTGGCGCTTAACAGTTTAAATGGTTAACTGACATCAACTGGTCACACCAAGGGAATTTAATTTGCTTTCCACCTGGTCCTTTCAGTGGATTGGGAGCCGCTCGCATTCCCTACTACCATAACCGGACTCCGAAAAGAATACTTTCTAAGCCGAAGCATCATCCTATATTCTCATAACGCTGGCTAGGCGTAACCACTGGACTATGTTGATGTTTGCGTAAAGCTCGCACAGCTCATCATTGAATCTTCTTCGGTACTCGGCGTCGTCAACGCGCAGAGGTCCGTAAATAATGGTAAAGCGAGCCGGACCCGTACGCATCTTGCGCAACCAATATAAAATTCTCTTATCAAATATCAACAAACATCTGCTCAGTCAGCTGTGCTTGCGCTGTCATCTAGAGTATGATAGCAACTTCCAGTAATGCAGTGCAAATATTCACAATAGTGCCATAGTACAAATAGATTTCTTCGTGTGCTCACAATCGTTTATTTTTAACAAATTATTTTAATAAAATATAGTTAAACAAAAGCTCTATGACCAAATTGCACAGAGCTCGTTAATAGCCCGAATCTGCATCTTTACAACCAAAACTTTATTTATAGATATGGATTCCAAATAAGAGCGAAAAAGGGACCCGTACATAAAACCAGTAATTAGAAAGAATATATATGATATGACGAATTTACTGAAATTCCGCTTATTCCAAATCTTCTGCTAACGCTCGAATCACTAACTGTTGAATAAATAACTCCAATATTGAATAATGCAAAAATGGTCTTTATCAGACTACTTGAAAACAACACTTATACTTCGCAACTGATAGCTTGCTTAAATCAAACTGACTTGTCGTGCCTCAACTGTTGCTGCTTTTATACTGTTTGGTTTCGTTGGCATATTTCTAGGCGGTTCTATTTCTAGAATTTACTAGTTAGTTACCAGCTATAAAATTACCAGCTACAACTACGTTTATAGCTTCTCATATGCGCGTGTATATGTGAGTGATACTTGCACAAATTATTGCCTAATTTTGAGCGCATCTCAGATAAGATATATGCATGTGTTTGTGCGTTTTCGAACGAAAATCATACTCTACAAGTCACTTATCGTACCCGTCCTGCTATATGGGGCAGAAGCATGGACCATGACAACAGCAGATGAAGCGGCTTTGGGAGTGTTCGAGAGAAAAGTTCTTCGAAAGATTTATGGACCTCTACGCGTTGGCGATGGCGAGTACCGAAGAAGATTTAATGATGAGCTGTACGAGCTATACGCAGACATCAACATAGTCCAGCGAATTAAAACGCAGCGGCTGCGCTGGCTAGGCCATGTTATGCGAATGAAAGATGATGCTCCGGCCAAGAAAGTGTTTCTATCGGAACCCGCCTATGGAAGCAGAGGTAGAGGGCGGCCCCCACTCCGTTGGAAGGACCAGGTGGAAAACGATTTAAACTCCCTTGGTGTGACCAATTGGCGCCGGTTGGCGGAGCGAAGGAGCGACTGCGCGCCTTGTTGGACGGCCATAACCGTTTAGACGGTTAAGCGCCAATTAAGTAAGTAAGTAAGTAAGAGAAAAAATTTGTCTGAGCTCTTAAAGGGTAATTAAAATGTAATTTCATAAACATACATACATAAGTACTAAATAAAATTTTTTTAAATACATTTCTCCAAATTATGTAAGTATATGCACGCGAATTATATTCAATGCGATTGCGCATGCGTAGCCTCATTTAGTAGCATAAACAGAACTACATACCTAAAGCTAAAAACATATGCCCCAAATGCGTGTACACAACAACACGAACTTATAATTTATTGTATTTTGCCAACAAAAAAATGTGATTGTTAATTGAGAGCCATAATGGCCATCTGTTAATTTTCAACGCTTCAGCTACCTATGACATTTGATGAATTTTATTGCTTCCCTTGAAAATATTTTGATGGTCAAGATTTTTGTAGTTACCAATGTTGTTGTCACTGGTTTATGATTTAAATTGCACGCAAGCAAAAAAAAAGTAAGTACGAATTGTAGTGGCTCAGGCAAGCGTAGGTAATGCGCACATGGCCATAGCTTCTACCAAAAAATCATACATAACGACACTCAAGCAGATAACCATCAAAAAATAAAATCAACATAAAACAAAAAGTTGTCTATTAGTCAACGAAAAATTGAAAATAATTCATTGGCACTAAGCGTGAACGCCCACAAGCATAAATGCGCATGCGCACACGATTTCTACAAACAATGTTAACAAGATTAACAAATAACAACAATAGTGTGAATAGCGACATAACGAGTGTTGACAAGTTCTGTAGTGCTGCATATTTATTTACAACTTTTTTCAATTCTAACGAAATAATTAAATACTGCACGAAAACTTCGTGAAAATAAAAGTACAATCATACAACTTTGTTTAATGGTTTTAATGTTTCTTTACAACAACTTCAATGTACATCCAAAAAACCAGATTTAACAAGTAAGGAAGGTGAAGTTCGGGTGTAACAGAACATTACATACTCAGCTGCCAAATTACAGCTTGAAAAACTTTCAAATTACCATCTTTTAAAAGTGGGCGGTGCTACGCCCATTGTCGAAAATTTTACTAATTTTCTATTCTGCGTCATAAGGTCAACCCACCTACCAAGATTCATCGCTTCACCCGTCTTTGGTAATGAATTGTCGCACTTTTTAGGCTTTTCGATATCGAAAAAGTGGGCGTGGTTATAGTCCGATTTCGTTCATTTTAGATATCTGAGATGAGTGCCCAGGAACTTACATACCAAATTTCATTAAGATACCTCAAAGTTTACTCAAGTTATCGTGCTAACGGACATACGGACGGACGGACGGACATGGCTAAATCAATTTCCTTTTCCCACAGATCATTTTGGTATATAGAAGTCTATATCTATCTCGATTAGTTTATGCCGTTACGGGGTACCATTATGCGAACAAAATTAATATACTCTGTGAGCTCCGCTCAGCTGAGTATAAAAATCTCAACGCTCTGTGAACGTTGGCACTTATCACGAATGTAAGTAGTAGCTCATTAGCAATCACCTATTTTGGGCAGATAGGCATTTTTAAAATATGTACATAAAGGTGTCACACCAAAAATAGTTGCGGTTTTCAATCGGAGTCATAAAATGGAGTTTATTTATTGAGTATATTTGAAACATAAGAAATTAGCGTTTCAATGAAAAACGGAAAGCGTGATGTTTTCTAGTTTTGCTATAACGAAAGAATCAGAAGCTCACAAAATTGTAAGATATCCATTGTGGGCAGAACTCCTTAGGAAACTGGGAATCGATTTACTGAACCAGTATCAGAGGTCTAGTTCAATGATGAATTAAAATTTGATAACGGAAAACTTAAGCTGACTTCTATGGACCAAACTCCAAGAAATCGATACCAATGTGATGCTTCCTAATATTTTTCAAGCAGATATACATGCAAAAGAAGTTTGCGGTGGAGAATGTCTGAAGAGGGGCTTATCCAAGATGATTTTCCACTTTATGTCAGAGACAGGCAGCCTTGCGTGTCTCGCAGTCTTACGTAATTACTTCTAAGCTAGTGGATTAATGCATAGGAGTCCTTAATTATGTGGGAACCTTGTACAAAGTTAGTGTAGGTACATGGGCAACAGGGACCGAATGAACATGCAGACTACCTAGCCATGCTATAGAGGCATTCTATTGTCCTTCAGTGGACGCACACAGCCGCAGAGTAGGGAAAGCATAAATAACTGAGAAACGAAGCAGTTTAGACAACACTGGATTGAATGCGCAGAGAAAAGGCAGGCCAAATTGTTTATACTCCCTGCAGCGATAATAGCAGCCAAACTTATTAACCTAATTAAAAAGGAGCTACCAGTTCTCTCTGGGTACTAAACGGGACACTACATTCTATGATATCACCTAAGTAAATTAAATCTATTCGATACACAAATATGCTGCTTTTGTGAGCTGGCGGATGAAACGCTTGTTCACATTCTCTGCAAATGCATGGCTCTGGCAAGGCAGATACTGTCCAATCTAAGTGGCATAACTCTTTATACCTTCGTAATATTGAGTGAAAAGCCCCAAGAGGTTCTTAAATACATTAAAAGCCTCCACATACAATGACAAGCTCAGCATCGAGCCCTAATAATATTAATATACATCGAATGAAATAACGAAGATCAGGAAATCGATTTTGTTGTTTCTGAATTAACAGAGATTCGTTCAAATTAATCCCATTATTATTACGCAACGGAATTGTCGCGGCAGCGGGCAGGGGTCATAATCGAGTGAATGGTTTGCAGAGGCATGCCACGGGGGGTATTCTATCACCACTACATTGGGTTGTGGTAGATAGCAAGCAGTGGATGCCGATTAGTGGCCTACTATGGAGAGGAGATACAAGATCCTTCCACAACACCCTCGAATGGAGGAATACCATTGTTACTCTGTGATAGAGTTACGTACAGTTACAGAAGACTGTCCTGGATAGAACATGCGGAGGATAGGGCTAGACAGGCTTCAGTTGCCTTGCTTTGGACTCCCGGTAAAGATATTACTATGGCTTTACCAAATGGTAGTGAAGCCGACCTTGATCTATGTGCTGTTGCTCTAGTGGGACGCACTTAACTTGGTGACTATTACCAAAATGTTAGTTTCAGTATAGCGAACAGCGCTGGTTGGTATCAACGGCGCTCTTAGAACAGCACCTACCTTGGCATTGAATGTAATGCTGAACATACATCTGGTAGCTATTGCGGATGAGGTGGCTTATTGGCGCTCTGATGAATCGAAGTTGGACGGAAAGATTAGATGGGGGTTTTTCGATCAGGAGCTCGATGTAAACTGCAAGTTAATGTTACCTGATCTCTGCAGCGTCCAGCAAGCGGAGGTTGCCTTAAATAAGAATGTAGTGGATGGGAGGTACAACTGAAACTAATATAGATGGCTGAAGGAAATACAAAGTACACCTGTGGTCTGCTCCGCTCTATATTGACTTTGAGTCAGCTAAGCAAATTCTGAGGGGACTCTACCCCTTGCAGAGTAGCGAGATCTCTTTTGACTGAAGTGGATAGCAATTACAGGTTTCACCTTGGCTCTTATATTATTGGTGGTTCATCTCAACGTACTGGAAAACCCTACCTATCGGTCGTATTTGAAACTACCTCGTTGGCACGCAACTTTTCTCAAAATGGCTATGGCTTTATGTTATGTGGTATCACCACGGATCTTCTTAGAGCCCAAGTGAGCTTCCTGTATAGGGGTGGCTACCACTCATCCTAACTTCAGCTCAGGGCCACATTTATGTTTTTGGATTACCATGATTTGGGCGTAAAATGAAATTGGGCATAATTTGAAAACACAAAATGGCCTTAACATTTTTTGTAAATTTGTTTTTTGGTTTCGGGTTTACAGTCCAATAAATCAGAAAAACGCTTTTTTTATTTTCACAAACGATATTTGAGATTATGGTAAAGTTATGGCCCGCAAGTAGAACTGATGCTGGAACTCAACTGAAATCATTAAGAGCTAGCAAATTCGGAGTTTCATTCGATATTTAGTGGTTACCGTATTAGGTCTCCATGTAATAGAAGATTAAAGGTTTATCTCGACATATTGAAATATTTATGAAAATGTACTACATATGCACAAATGCTTGTCGCCACAAAAGCTTGACTGAACCTCTGCCATTGCATACAAAAATACCAAACATATTGTCGATTTATCTGTTGACACGTGAATGCTGAGACAGAATCCGCTTCATCACAGGCAATAAAATCTCAAATGACTTTTCACTTTCTGTTGATATTCAAGCGCTTTGTGCAGCGTCCGTCTACGCGTCTATTTGTTGGTGTCCTCATTATGAACATAAACTTAGCGATAAGAGCTTTGAAAACAAAACGGATAACAAAATGCTGTTAAGTATGATATAGAAACGAAAGACTATGGAGGCGCATTTCCATGGCTTGATCACATACATATGTATATGTGAATGTATAAATAGATATGTATCTCGTGACCCAGATTAAAAACACCCACATACACTGATATATATGTATGTGAATATGTATTTTGGTGCACAAATGCAGGTTAAAATAAAGCAGAGCGAAAATTTAAAATGAATTTTGATTTCATGTCTAAGATGATGGATTTATTTACAAGGTTGCATGTATGTACAACATGTAAACCAATGTTGCTATGTACATATGTATGTGGCTATATGTGAGGCTTCATTTGCTAAGGAAAGTTTCAAAGTAATCAAAGAACATAATTCTGCTGCGATTTTTCATAGTCATTGTCGTTTAAAGAGAATTATATGCTTAGCAAGCTCGAGTATGTTTCTAAGTAAAAAAAAAACGGCTTGGTATATACATATGTAGCCTAACTTGCACATTTCTTCAAAGAAAAGTATATATATATAGAAGTTCAACGATACATATGTACATATGTATGTGGCTCTTAAATTTATTCAGCTTTAATGTTTTGTTTTCATTCGCATCTCCTCATTGATGCCCATTATTTCACATCCATGTCAGATATGACTGTGATGAGAGGAAATGTTGTTGGAAATATGAAAATCCGCATTGTTATAGTATGTCCATACATAAAGACATATGAACATTGTAGCGCGTATTCTACCTATGTATGTATATGCAGTCGGCAAAACTTAATTCATGACCATGAAAGAATAAATGTACTTTAAGCCTATATGTGTAAATGTCTGTACATTAGATCGTATCAAAACAAAAAAGTTCATCATTCTGGAAAACGTTTTCGGAAAATCTAAAAAACTACGTATCGAGTTCCTCGTGCAGATCTGTAATAAAGTGTGTTTTACAAAATTATTATTAGCTCATGGGAACAATGCATTTTGAAAATACGACGAAGAATCTAGAAATATTTGTGTATTGGGGAGGCTTTGGGGAGAATGATCGATGTTGTCTGATATATTTACATATCCAATACGTTTCGGTATCAAGAACAGTTAAGTTGTAAGACCGACAATCTTGCGTACGATTTCTTATGGGCACATTGAACCTTCTAGGTCATCGCGTTGGCACATGAAGAACTTGGGGTTGCTAAAGTCTCTCCTACTAAAGAAACTGGAATGGCTACGTTACTCAACCTCCTGAATAATTTGATTGTTTTAGATGTCTGTTATGACAGGCATAATTGCCTCGGGTATATTTTAAACCATCTTACTCCCTGGGTCTCATATTCCCTGTCGAATCGCTATTCCAGGATAACTTTCGTCTGCTAGTGCTTCCGATGCGTTGTGATACAGTGATTTACAAAAGTTATCTAAAACTTTTCCCTTTTCTTTTTCCAGTTATTTTTGCTTTTCAATCACCCTTCCCTCTCCCTTTCACTTTCACTTTGCATTTTCGTTTAATTTTTTCCCTTCCATTTCAGTTTTCAGTTTGGTTTTCTTTTCCAGTTTTGTTTTCTTATTATTTTTCCTTTTATCTTCCTTTTAATTTTTATGCTCCTTTTCCTTTCCTTTTAATTTTGCTTTTTTCCTTTCCTTTTTCCCCTTCCTCTTTAACCGTTTTACATTTTCTTCCCTTTACTTCCTCTTCACCTTCCTGTTCGCAGTTCCTTTCCTTTTCCTTATGCCTTTCTTACGTTTTTTCTTTTTCCTTTTCTCCTTTTTATTTTCATTTTCTTCTGCCTTTGCCATTTTACTTTTCACTTTCCCTTTCCCTTTAACCTGCCTTCTACATTTTCCTCTACCTAAACTTTTTCATTTATTTCTTCCTTTCCGTTCCTTCTCTCTTAGCTTTTCCCTTCTCTTTCCTTCCCCCTCTCCTTCTCGCTATCTATAAAGGCTTACCATAGCCGGACCTGCATTTAATCTCTTAAAACAGCCAAACTCATTCGCCTCAAAGTCGAAATATTAAACGAGTGACGGAAATTCGAGTGTAACTAACATATTACCTGGTTCGCAGATGGACCGAAGTTGGATGGGAGGTTTAGGATGACAGCAACCTTTTGCTGCCAGGAGCTTAATGTGAGCCGCAAATTAAATATGCCTAATATCTGAGGGAAATTAATGTCTCGGGCAAATATGACAGTGTTGGTAAGCTCGGTGACTCCAGTGAACGATGGCCTTGCCATTTAGTTCCAACCAAACAGACAAAGGATCCGCGGTTCCTGCTTTTAATACCGTCTAATATCGTATTTACTTGCACCGACTATTAATGTTGAAGTGCTCGTATTTAACGTTCTGACCATTACAGAGCAAAAGAGATTGGCGTATCGCAACGTGTAGTTTTTGTTGTGCTTGCATTGTAGATGCAATTCGTAGCAAAAGTCACAGATATGTATTCCTGATGTACATACGATGGCATTTATTCAGCGTATAAACATACATATGTACATTCATATATAGACAGTAGTACCAGCATAAAATTTTATTCTCATCTAAGGTTTATTGCTCATTGCTATTTGCTCCAGTTTGGAAGTATTATGCTATTAAGTATCTGGTATTCGTTATTTGTATCAAAAATTTAACGATTTATTATCAAAAAATTATAGAATATTTTTTGAAAAACAATTGAAGTTTGACAACTTATTATCGATTAATTATTGTTTGTTTTGCAAAATTATCGATTTCGTATCGAAAAGTTGTCGATTGTTTTACAATGTGTTATCGACATGACGTCAAGCCTCTATCGATTTTTTGTCTAAAATTTATCGATTTTTTATCGAGAAAATATCGATTTAATGTAGAGGACGCGGATTGCATATAGAAATATAACACTGCGGAACAAAATTATGCTGTCGGAGATTTTTAAGTCGATTAAAGGTAATTTTGCGGGGCTGATTACGAAAATAATATCAGTTTTGTTCAAATTGGCTCTAGTTTTTGAGATAATGACTTTTAAATATTTCACGAAAAAGCCTAATTAAAAATACCAATAATTTTCATATGTTTTTATTGAGCGCCTGTAGAAAAATATTACAAAAATAAAAAAAAAATATATTCCTTTCATTAATTAATTTTAAAAAAATTACAAAAAAGATTTTCTGTAGGACCTCTTATAATGTTGTTGCTCAGAACAATCCCGTAGTAAGTTCCAGCAGTAGTCTGCCATAATCGTTCCATCGACCTTGGTATCTTTCCTCCATTATTTTTATGTCCTGGTGGAACCGTTCACCTTGTTCCTCACTGTAATCGCCTAGGTTGTCCGGAAATTTGTCCAAATGACTATGTAAATAATGTAATTTAATGCGCATTTTAGATCCCAGTTTGTAAAATTGAGAAGCATATCAGCACCAAGTTTTGCATAGTCTGGTGATTTATGATTTCCCAAAAAATATTTGACTACATTAACAAAGCCAGGCTTCAGATTCAATTTGTGACATATGGTTTAAGAATTCAGTGTATTTTATACACTGAAAAAATGGTGCTAGTAAAATCAAAAAATCGGTTCTGTTGTTCTTGACTTAACGGAGATTCGGCGAAATTGATCGAATTACGGTTAATTCGACCGAGTTCTTTGTCAAACTAACTAATTAGTTTAGTCATTTCAACAGAAGAGAAATTGTCTTCTTAAGTTAACAAAATTCTGTAAAATTTACAAATTCCCGGTCAATCTAACTGATTTTTCTGTTACCACAACTGATTTCAAAGGTCATTTCAACAGCGATCAACAGTCAATACATGAGCAAATTTCAAAGAGAATTTTACGCTCACTGCGCTCTCTACTTTGTACTTATGACGATGGTGCCACTTGTTAAAAAAAAATACCAAAATAAGAAAACCACCAAATCGAAAAAACACACAAAGCGGGAAAACAACAAAAAACTAGTTTTTCAGTTATCAATACAAAACGAAAAACCCTTTTTTGAATTTACTGTGCAAAAAATTATGAGATACCGGGACACCTATTTTTGGGTACAATTTTGCAACTTCTCCTCCAAGCGAAAAGCAAAATTGCGCCCTCTTGTTGCAAAAGTTTTGTTTGCACGAAGAGGATTTTTCCAAAGTTATTAACATTTTGTTCAAGTTTTTACGAATTTTCACTCACGCGAATGAATTTAATAAGATAATAAAAAACATCCTTTTTTAGTGTTGATGTTTCCGATAACATATAAGTTTGAGTTGTTTTGGAATCGTTTCAACTTAAAAACTTAAAGTGTTACGAAAATTAAACTTGCCGAATTTAAAGCTACTCCAGTGGTGAATTACCTTCTAGCGATTTGATTCTTTACTTTTCTATAACTTTCAAGTTATCTATTTAAAATGTTATGTCAAACATTTATACAAGTTTTCTTCGAAACAATTTAGTGTGGCAACTACATGCCAGAGAAGAAATTGAGAATGAGCTGAGCTGCAACCGAAAGAATTGAGAATCAGTTTTTTGACTACTTTTTTCATTTCTATTTGCAAAGCGAAGTTCAAAACTGTAAATTAAATAAATTATAAAATATAAAATTTGGTGAAAGTGCGTTTAATAAAACAAAATAATAAAGTGTATAATATTTAATGTGTGCCAGCATATTTGATGCTCCGCCTGCTACACCGTATGCCCTGGGTTCGCACCCCGCGCAAAGCAACATCAAAATTTTATAAATAAGGTTTTTCAATTAGAAGACAGTTTTTCTAAGCGGGGTCGCCCCTCGGCAGTGTTTGGCAACGCTCCGAGTGTATTTCTGCCATGAAAAGCTCTCAGTGATAACTCATCTGCCTCGCAGATGCCGTTCGGAGTCGGCATAAAACATGTAGGGGACCTATTTGTAGTGAATTCGGCCAATTTGTAGTGAAAATCAAGAGGAACACGACGCAAATTGGAAGAGAAGCTCGGCTTTAGATCTCTTCGGAGGTTATCACGCCTTACATGTATTTATTTATATGGTAACATAGGCACTTTCGTACAAAGCTGTCGCAACAACTTTTTTTGTTCATTTGACTACTAAAACGGACAATTAGGAATCAACGATTTGTGCGCAGTTGATTCAACGTCTTGTTGCGATAGATAAAAATTAACAGAGATTTCGGTTGAATTGACCCTTATTTCGGTTGATTTTACTAGTCTTTTTCTTTCAATGCAAGGGTACGAATTTGAGGACCATCGAAGACTCCCGCTTTTAATTTTTCCATACTAAGGACTGTAGATTTTTTGCACACATATTCGAAACAGTCACCTGTATTATCAAGGGCTTTGATGAACTGTTTCATTAGCCCAAGCTTGATGTGGAGTGGTGGAAGAATGATTTTTTCTCGGCTTATTAGTTGGTCATGAACCACATTTACTGTTCCTACCTCCATATTTTTTCTCACTGGCCAGTCCTTTCTAATCCAATATTCACTTCTTGCACGACTATCCTATAAACATATAAAACAGGGGCATTTAGTATACCCACTTTGTTGGCCCAATAAAAAATTCACCATCTTCAAGTCCACGCAAACTAACCACTTATGTTGTGCATACAAAATTTTTGCTAAAACAATTTTTACACATTCGTATTCTTCTTTTAGTTTGGTATTATGAGCGATTGGAATCGAAGCAAGTTTATTTCCATTGTGTAGCCATACACATTTCAGACTTCTTTTTGAGCTATCTGTAAAAGCCTCCAATGTTCGCGGTTATATTCGGGAAGCACTATAGCATTTAAGAGTCCAGAAATATTGTTACAATATAAAAGATTGTATTCTTTGGTGAATTAAGGCAGAAGGTATTGCTCTCTGTTCCTAAAGACTGTAATAGCAACACCTGGTTGTAGACAAGATTTTTGTTTTAGCCTCGAAACCAGAAGTTCAGACGATTTTTTCGATAAATTCAAGTCACGGACCAAGTAATTGAGCTCTTCTGTAGAAAATTCCTGTTTCGTACAACTACTTTCTTCGAACTCACTTTCACCGCTGTTTATCGAATTTTCTAGTGTTTCTGACATTTGAACTTCATCACAGTTTGCGGTAGATGGTGATAAAAATACTGGAATTGGCAAATCGTGACTGTGCAATACGGGGGGCTTAGCGGATTTTACATTAGAATAAACCCAAGTACGTTTTTTTATTACTGTTGATACCTTTTGCGTTAACTGTACAAAATTAGCAATCATATAGATGATTAGTTGGCTCAGTCCATATCATCGGAACTCCAAAATGAAGACCTGTACGTCCTCCTTGGCTCCAGTATCGCAAAGATTCTACACAAGACTTACACACGATATTGGGCACCCAATATTTATTCTTTTGTAGAAGGTTTCTCCCAAAGTATGCTTTGTAGTTATTTTTCACAAACTCTGTATTGGGTTTCTTTGCGTTTTAAGGCGAAATTTCCCACATATATAGCTAGCAAAAATTGTTGGAGTCATTAACACTAGGTTTACATTTCGAACTCATATTTTTGAAGACAAAACGAACTATAATACTCGAAATAAGACTCGAACTGATAACGTTAAGGTCAAAAAGCAGATAAATGAAAAATAAATAATTAAACACGTGAATATATAACAAAACTTATTGCGGAATAATGAAATTAGTACAACTGGATGGGTCATATAATTTGTTTTATTAATTTCTTAAATTTCGTTTATCTCAAGAACTAGAGCCAAACCAAATAATGTAAAAACACAGTTCGTAAGCCTACTACTAGTGTTAATAAAAACCATTAACAAAATCGTGACCGCACATTATTTTTAAATTTTTGTTTCGCAGTGTTATCGATTTACTATCAAAATCTTCGGCTTATTTTCGTATTTGTTATGGAAAAGTTATTGATTTGTTTTCAAAAATATATCTATTGTTGTCGGAAAGTCAAAGATTACATATCGACAAATTATAGATATGTTATCAAAAACTATGATTTGGTTTCGTATGTGTTATCAAAAAACTATCGATTTACCATCGAAAAATTATTAACACGTAACCAAAAGTTTTCGATTTGTTTCAAACAAAAAGCTATAAAAAAAGCTATCGACATGTTATCGAAAAGTTATCAATTGTTTATATAAAATTATTTATATAATATTAATAAGTTATCGATTTTTATCAACCAGTTATCAATTTACACTCAAAAAACTATCTTTTTACTATAGCAAATTTATTAAAGAAAATAATTCTCCGAAAAGTTATTGATAAGTTTTTAAAACTTATCCATTGTTTAGCGAAAATTTATTGATTTGTTATCATAAAAATATCTTTTTTAATCGATAAGTTATCGATTATTTAAAGTTAGCGATTCGCTATCAAAAAGTTGTTGATTAGATATCGTAAAGAAATCGATTTTTTATCGGAGTGATACCAATTTGATATCAGAGTGTTATAAATTTTTTTGCTGATTTTATTATTCCTTATTAAATACAACTACTTATAGAAATATTTTGGGGGTATAATACATATATTTATACTTAAAATAAAAGTAATTGAATCATGAAAAGTGCAATTTCTTTCGACAATTTTGCCTTTTATTACCCCCTTTCTTTCAAACGTAATTTAGCTTGTCTTTTACTATATTTTTTCACTTTTAATATTGCAGCAGCGGCACGTTCTCTTTTCTGTTTGTTGCGTTCTTTGCGCATTTTTCTTTTAAATACGTTTCGTGTTTCCCTCTTCTTCTTCTTCTTCTGCAATTTATTTATTTATTTGTTGCAATTGCAGCAATACATCGATGAAATTCCTTTCTTTTTCATCCATAAAGTCAATTTCTCACTTATTTGCCTTTCAACGTCGCTCATTCATTCATCCATTGCCAATGGCATTGATTTAAATTCTCTGTCTTGATTTTCCTGATTTTCTCTTTGTGCTGTTAAATGACGCTGAACTGTTTGCAAGTGGAAATTCGTAATTATTTATCAGCGAATGTTAACTCGCGTAGGTATTTGCAGTTTTTCATGCCATTCTCGCGTTTACTGCCTTTAACTATTTTTACTTGCATTTATTTATTTATATATTTGTGTTTTGTTTTTCTTTTTGTTGTTTTTTATGTGAAATTGTTTTACAGTAGTTGCATTGTACTTACTACGAAATCTATTCGAAGCCTTCTTAAATCAAATTAAATTAAGGCATAAATTGAAATAATTTGTTTGAAGATTCAGTCGAGATTGAACGGAACAGATTCGCCTTAAGAAAAGTTAGATGACAATGCAAAACAATTTCTTACCTAACACTTTAGATATTGTTACGAATAGTAGCAAAACTAAGGGGATCTGCTATCTCTAAGCCGATGCTAAGCAGTGACGCGAATTTACATCAATAATTCTATCATTATGTATCTACATAAACGAAACAATAATTGCGTCTACACATATGTACCATGTACGTATACGGGCAGCGGAGAGTCAACGCACAAACACATGCATATATCTGAGATACTCCTGAAAGTATGCAATGAGAAAAGCTATAAAATTGTGCAATTGTAGCTACAGCTGAGAAGTTTGAGAGCTGATGAACTAGTAGATTCTGGAAGCGCCCAGAAGATGCGAACGTTGAAATCAAAGAGCATAAAAGGCAACAAGTGTAGAGGCGCTGGAATTCAGTTTGATTTGAGACTTCGATTAAGACGCTATCTAGCGAGCAAGAGCAGTATTATTTTGAGTAGTAGAGTTTCATTTGAGCTTTCAATCAGTTTGGTTATTAAGCAAGCTATTCGTTGCAAAGTTTGAGTGTTATAGTGAAGTACTTTAATAAAGGCCATTTTTTATTATTAAATATTGGAGTTATTTATTCAACAGTTTAGTGATTCGAACTCAGCAGAAGATTGTAAATAAGGGGAATTGCAAGTAATATTCGTTACAATTGGTGTCAGAAGAGGAATTGTTGAATAAATTCCAGAGGACAACAAGGACATGGCAAAGTTAAGTTAATTGAAGATCCCGCAACTGAAGAAGGAGTTGGAGAACCGTGGATTGAATACAACCGGCATTAAACTCGAACTTCAGGCACGACTACGAGAGGCAATAGAATTAGAAGGAATTGATGTGGAAGAGTATGTCTTTCATCTTGATGGCGAGGAGACAACAAAAATTCAAGAGAAAAACGAAACATCGCAGACAATTGCCAGCACAGACTTGACCATGATATTGGCTGCAATAACTGCTCAAACATCGACAGTAACATCGAAGATGGAAGCGCAAAAGGCACGTATAACAGAAATGTCATCACAAATATCCACAAATATGGCATCTCAGCTGGAATCGCAGGAGAACTGTATAACAGCGAAGATTCAAGCACAGGAGGCACGTATTTCAGAAATGTCATCGCAAATGTCACCTCAACTGGAAGAGCAGAAGACATATATGGCATCCCAGCTGGAATCACATGAGACACGTATTTCAGAAATGTCGACACAGATTACATCAAAGATGGAAACACAACAGAAAGAGCAAGAGGCGCGTATATCATCAAAACTCGAAGCGCGTATGGACGAGAAAATAACGCAGTTTGAAGAAAAATTCGAGGCAGGGGTGCATGCGTAGAGAGGTCGTATACAGGAATTGCAACTTAATCGGCCGGCTGCTTCAGCGAGTAATACGAAGGTAAAAACTCCATCTTTTGACGGTTCTGTTCCTTTCCAGGTCTTCAAGCTATAGTTTGAGAAGACCGCAGCAGTGAACAACTGGATTGCGGAAGATAAAGTTGCGTCACTGTTCGTGGTATTGAAGGGGCCAGCAGCGGAAATCCTACAGACGATTCCCGAAGGAGAGCGGAACAATTATGAAGCATTGATGGCTGCTGTAGAACGACGTTATGGAAGCGAGCATAGAAAACAGATATTCCAAATTGAGTTGCAAAACCGCTACCAAAAAGCAAATGAGACTTTCAGTAGTATCTCAGATATATGCATGTGTTTGTGCATTGACTCTCCCCTGCCCGTATACGTACATGGTACATATGTGTAGACGCAATTATTGTTTCGTTTATGTAGATACATAATGATTGAATTATTGATGTGAATTCGCGTCACTGCTTAGCATAGGCTTAGAGATAGCAGCACCCCTTAGTTTTGCTAATATTTCTAACAATATTTAAGAAATCCAGAAAATTTAAATTAAGTACCAGAACAACAGAAATCGTTCCTTAGAAGAATGAGAATGCGGAGTAAAAGAAGTATAGCTCTTAGAATGTGGTTTTATAATGTTATCCAAAACCTCTGCATACGTCTGACAGCAACTAGCCCAGCCATTAGACTTAGCGGTATCCTAAGAATGCTCCGTAATGTTGATGCGAACAGGTTACCCATCCGCCACATTGAACTTTGACAAAAATATCAGTGTGAGGTTTCCCTCAAGAATAGATTGGCCAGCCGACAAATTTTACAGAGGGCGTAATCTGCCTCAACACCGACGGTGCCTGCGGTTTTGGTGCGGGGGTTTTCTCTGAACAGCTAAAAGAAGCAATACTCAACCGTCTGCCAAACTAAGCTAGTATGTTCCAAGCAGTAATGCTAGATATAGAGAGGGCTGCCTTTTCCTATTGGAGAATCGGAAAAGCGACGAGATACCAATATACTCGGATAGCCAAGCACCGCTCAGAACACAATATTCACCAAATTCGTACATTCTCCAAGGCTGTTGAAAATCGTAAGAGAACGCAACGCAAAACAGCAAACCTCACGCCCATCACGCTCACTTGGGTACCAGGTCTGTGAAGAATGTGCGTGCAGTGACACAGAATGTCTTCTGTCGAGTAGCTGCTCATATTTCACTGAAAAGTGGTTCATGTCTCTGAAGAGAGTAAATCGAGGCAGTAATTAATCTATGTCCTAGAAAACTTCTAGTATTTGCCAAGAGGACCGAGCTATTCTATAACAAAAGTCTTGGAACCTGATTGGGGTTCTTCCGTTTGGTCGTCAAACAAATTCTATGAATACATGGAGTCTAAGTGAAATCTTTACTGACGGGCTAGTTCAACCTTACCAAACCTAGGCCTTCCTTCCATTCCTTGCTTGAGGAATATCTTTTACCTGGAAGTCACCAACTGCCGTAATATCATGTCCTCTAATATAGTGGCATATCCGTATTCGACTGATTACTACAAGTTAAATTCTTTAAGGCTTATAAAATCTTTCTCCGCCAAACCCACGGCACAAAACGTGTAGAGGTATCAAGTGAGAAATGACATCGAAACCTCGGTGAAGTACCCTTCTGACTATCCCTGGCATGCTGGTCATTACACCTTGCCAACCCTCTGTTGTTGATTTCTTACGTCCAGCACCTTCCACTAGCCAAGAGCTTCATATCATATTAGCATCGGTCAAATAACTGTTGTAGAGACCATGGATGATAGTACTTGACTCAGAATATGAACGTGAAGTGACGGCTGTGATAGGCAAGCAAACTACTTTTACAAAAAATGGATGTGTATAAATCAACAGGAATCGGTAACGAGCACTACGAAGGCGTACAACAAACAACGAAAACTTTCAAATTAGAAGAGTACACTGAAGATGACACAATATTCAACCGGACTTTTCTCCAAACCAAAATTTAAAGACTTTTTGCTTTGGGAATTATCAAAATTCAAAAAAGTTTAAATATAATTACATACATAGCTCGGAGCCCAAAAAACAATCTCGACGGCTGCACTGTATGCCATTCTGCAGATTGCACCTGTAGACCTGGTGGCAAAGAACAATGCGTTAACAACTGCAACAAGGTTCAGTGCATACCACCTGATTCTATATCTGCACTTCGAAGGGTCTCTTAGGGCCACAATAGAGGTGGATGTTTGGTGAAAGGGTGCCCAAATGGCGGACGAGGCAATACACGTGTACACCGATGGCTTCAAAGTAGTGGAAGAAGTGAGGTCTGCTGTATGCTGTGCTGACCGGGAAATAAACAGATAAACAGACAACTGTAGATCTGACTAGATCACTGTAGTGTTTTCCAGGCGGGAGTAGTAGCCGTAACCAAAGCAATTGAAACACTGGAACTTGATAGCGTAAGTTTTTTAAAATGTAATCAATCGGTACAGGGATAACCATACATCTCTATTGGGTCCCAGGGCATATCGGAATAGATGGGAATGAAAAAGCGGATAAACTAGCTAAAAAGGTTGCAACCCTCGAAGCTTTCTGCGTAGATGTCATAATTAAATTCGGCAAGATAAAGAGTAGGTAAGAGGTGCACATGATCGACCAAGCGGTCTTACAACCTTGGGCTAAACGAGTTACTCCTATCCACACATGCCTTTAAATTAGGCTTGGTCAGTGAAGGCAGATGTGTGAAAGGCGACTTGGAAGAGAAAACGATCGAGCACGTTTTGTGATCGTGCCCTGCGCTTACCAGGCTAAGACTCCAGTTATTAGGAGTGACACGGCTGCCAGATCTAGAAGCAGCAAGATCTAATATTTGTCAAGAGGACGGATTTATTTTATAGCATATCTCATGGTTTTTGATAGGGTTTTTCAGTTTGGTCGTTAGTTAAACTTCATGTGTCACTACGGACTCATTCAATCTATGTGAGGTCCTCACGGACAGGCCAGTTCAAACTAAGTTACATAAATAGCTCACAACTTCGCTCTTTTAAAATTAAACAGTTTTGAATGGCAATCTCCTCACTTAGGGAACTGAGCACAAACAAATTAACTAAAGTAAGAAATAAGCAAAGATTGATTTTGATTTATGTTTCCAACCGCCATTGAAAGCTTACCTGCAAAGAACACAATCTTCACGGTCAATTAACGATTTAATTCTTGCTAATTGCGTTATTATGACTTAACATGAACGCCACAATTAAGCGGTAAATCAATGGGCGCTGTAGAGAAAACTAAAACAAATCTCAAAAATGTTATTGAAATTCTTCTTTTATTCCATTCTTAGTTTGCTGCATTTGTTGTTACCCTTCCTTTTCATATTTTGCTTTGACTTGTTTTGTATTTACTTCAGCGAAATTTTTCTGTTTGGTTTACCTTTTTAATCCCAGCATTTTAACTGTTGCTTATTGTTCTACTTGCAGCTGTCATGCTGTGACGCTAACCAATCTTTAACTGTATCCTACCAAGCCTTTCTGCAATTCGCACCAATCTACCATGACTTGAAGCTGACAAATGTTTTTAAGCCTAATTAACTTTCTTATATTTCATAGCAGAAGTCTGTCTTGAATGTTTAACGTTCTTCTTTGATCATTTGTCTGTGCATTGTTTATGTACCTTTTTCACTTCATTCTTATGTTTGTTGTTTTTATAGTCAGTGGGGGTAGTCTGTTAAAACTTCGGACAAATAAAGGTGGTCTGCAATTGCACAAGGGACTTTCTTTTGATATAGACTTTCCAGTATCAAAACGCTCAGATTGAAAAGAGATATCTTTGGATCATGTCCGTTTGTACGACTGCGGTAGATAATGGGATTTGATCAAATATTCAAAGACAGATAAAGAGGTTCGGTTGAGCATTTCTTGCATACCTGACTCAAAGGCCCATTAAGGTTTGCAGCATCTGTTCCTTAAAAGATATTCCTAAAAGCTTCATGAGAACACTTTACAAACCGCAATCAATGACAATTAAACAACTCATATCTTGAATAGTACCCCTCTTTGATTATACCGAACATTTTAAAATTTTTGCGAAAGATACGTCTTGGCGATGTCCCCGTGTATGCAATATCTAAAATCGGAGTCATAAGCTAAGGACGTTGATAGCGATAAGCATAATGCTCTGAACTTCCGTATTTCTATAGTGGAAATGTAGCTCAGAGATAAAAAAGCGTGGTGCTAAAATAAGTATTATATGGACGGCACCCTAACTTCTTTCGATTCAAAGCAAGAGCATTTTAAATGACAGGTTCCAGCATAAAAACCCATCAAAACAACTACGCGTGTTATATTCCAAAAGCTCGAAGGATATTTGGTTACATCGTGATCGATGCTGGACATAGCTTTAGACTTCTGTATATACGAACAGTAGAAATGTCGACTCGTGTCGTCATGGGTTTCAAAATGTTCTGAGAAGAAATTGCAAAAGAGCTAGCAGGTAAGTCATCCACTTGGATCTCACAACATCACTCTGAGAAGTGACGGTTAAGTTATACTAACGACCAGATCTTTACGCTATTTCAAGTTCTAGGAAATTCCTTTGATGCAGGAGTGAACAGTAACTGCTTTTATGCTGAAATGTCTACAATTGCCCCCACCATGCGATTTCTGCCATGAACTTTATGGAAAATCTGAGGCGAGATCGGAAATTCTGGCATCGTATTATTTAAAAGAGCTTTCGAAAAGAAGTAGTACACAACTGACTAGGGACACATGACCCCATTAGATGACTCGCAAGAGGACGATAGAACAGTGTCACAACTGATGTAAAGTCAGTCATGGACGTGGATGATATTGGCAGTGCAAGTGCTATACGCTGAAAAAGAAAATTCGGATGGGGAAGCGCTCTAAGCATCTGCGGTTCTATCAGTCCTGCCTGCTGCATGACTCTTGCAATGTGCTCGAAGTGAAGGTGGGAGTAGCTAGATTGATGCTCTCAGAAAAGTGTCAGAGTCAAAGAGCGCTTTTCATTGCATAAATACACGCGGAATGTTGCGAAATCACTGTAGAGGGACGATCCCTTTAAGGAAAAACTTGTCTAATGTATTTTAATCTTGCTTGGTCAGGGACTTGAACCCAGAACCTTCAGTACAGTACGCGAGCACGCTACCATCAAATTGCGGTGGTTTCCATGGTTTAACAATCCAACCTAACACAGTAAATTTGAAGATAATGAATTTCCTGATTGGTTCGCTGTTAGATAAGGGCTATAAACCAGCCGATATAAGTTATACCATCACTAGATTATCTCCTGAGGAAATTAGTGCAATACATTACGGGCGCAGCAAACATTCTATGGCTCAACAGGGCGTAGTGTGAGCCCTCAAAGCCATTTTGAGCTTATTTGCATGAAAAAAGGAACAAATCATCATTAAGAGTAATTAAGGCCAACGTCTCAGCTCCTTGTGCTATGTCTTTGATACTTCAACGGAGGCGTATGCCAGAAAGTTGGCTCTACAAAATGTGATGACCAGAAGAAAGGAGAATTTATTCATCACTTTCCATTTTTCCATCTATTTGAGAAAGAAGAAATTGATATTTCGCTTCATATCAAGTTCATATGGAAAAGAAATTGGTTTAACGAATGATAATTAGGATTTATCAGGTTGGACGAATGTGCCACACCCCGGCACCCCAAAAAATTATACATTGACAGCATACAATAATGGTGCTCCCGTATACGTTATCTCAACCTCCTTGTAAGCCAAACCACTGTTGATGGGTTCATAATGGAACTCAACAGTTTAAGGAGCAAATCGACGGAGAATCACTCTTGAGCGCTTGCCTAGACTGGAAGGAGAAATAAGTCATCGCTCGATGACAAAAAAAAACGCAATATTTTGGTGGGATATGCCTCCGAGCAGATTAAAGCCGAGCTTCCTGCCAATTTGTCGTATGCTGGTCTTTAATTTTTCCCATAAATTGGTGGAAGGAGCCATTGGTTTGCGAAACTACTACTGACGGACAAACTCTCTTCCAAAAACTTTTTTTAAAGTATTTTGATGATGATTTTCCCGAAACCTGGACGCAAGATCTACGGTGCGGGAGGCGAGCTTTCTCCTCACTATACCGGGTCTTATCTCTAAGTTATACCAGTCTCGATCTGCGCTCTTAATTCTAAAATGTCCTTAGTTTGTACATAGTAATAACAAAAACCAAATACATCATTGAATAGGCCACTTTGAGCTAATGGGAATGTATGAAGACGCACTAGCCCTGTAGTTCCTATGGACATTTCCTGAAACGGCAGATCTAAAAGCGCACAAGCAATTACCTGCTTATTAATTAATGAATAAAACCCACCACCGGGTATATAATATAGGTTTTGTTGTGATCTTTGGCCTACTTTGTTGTTTTCTTTCCTTTCTCACCGCTATTCTACTGTGCCAGCAGTAGTGGCGAGAAATGTTAGTTATGGTTGTATGGTTGTATGAATGCTGTAGACTTCATTTTTATTATTTGGCATTTTAACTTCAACATAAATTTTACCTCAGCTAAACAGAAGCTCCATTGAGGCGATGGTTGAAGCGATAGTGACCAAAGTAATAACAACTGATGACAGCACCAACAGCGTTTAGTAAATCTCTGTGAGCGCCCACAACAACAAAGATAATAACAATTTTGTTAAAAAGTATCAACAGCAAAACCAGATATAAACAACAGCAACAACAAGAACAACGAATGTTGTAAATAGCAATATTAGCAGTTTAAACGTGATGGGCAACATCAGCTAATAAGGTGAAAAATAGGTGAATGTTAAAGCTACAGTAAACAACAACAACAACATTGACAGTAGTAAATGTACTAACAAGAAGTAGAAATAAACAAGTCAAGAACAGAACAGTAAAAACAACAGAGGTAAAAATAATAAAATATAAAATAAATAGTATGTGATAATGAAGCAAAACATGTTGATGACTGCCACAAATTGGTGACAGCTACATACACTAACAAATATCACGACAGGTGTTCTCAAACTCTTTTCTGACCGCAGGAAGTCTTGAGAGTGTAATACCTATCTTTAGACAAATGTAAGTCGGAACCTTTGATGTTTGGGCGAAAAAAAGAATGCAAGGCGTTGAACCATGCGCGGGGCTGCAAGCTGTACAAAACTAGACCAACAAAGTTACTCTTATCATTTAGGAATAATAACAGTACACCACCTTCGGGTGTCAAATGCTTTTCAGTATGGCTCTAGAGTGATATTAGCTGTAGGAGTTGAGGGTTGAAAAAGGAAACGATTCAGCACGTTCCGTGGTTTTAAAGCTTCAGCTAATAGGAGTAAATCAGTTTTCACAAGTTGAAGCAGGGGAAGCCTTAGAATCATATATATTATTTCTAATTGCTGTTTTTATGTAGGGGTCTCTTTTCGCTCTTATTTGGAATCCAAATCTATAAATAAAGTTTTGGTTGCGAAGATGGAGATTCGGGCTATTAGCGAGCTTTGGGCAATTTTGGTCGTAGTGCTTTTGTTTAGCTATATTTTACTAAAATAATTTGTTAAAAATAAACGATTATGAGCACACAAAGAAATCTATTTGTACTATGGCACTGTTGTGAATATTTGCACTGCATTACCGGCAGTTGCTACCATACGCCAGATGGCAGCGCAAGCTGTTAGTTTTAATTGATTGATAGAACAGCTGATTTCTGTTGATATTTGGTAAGAGACTTTTAGATTGGTTGCGCAAGATGCGCACGGGTACGGCTCGTACTTACATAATTTTCCAGTTATTTTATAACATAGTCTCTAGTATTTGAAGTGGTCCTTCAAACTTCTGGTAACACAACGGACTCATTCAGTCTATGTGAGATCCT
The DNA here is from genome assembly GCF_040869045.1 of Eurosta solidaginis. Lineage (NCBI taxonomy): Eukaryota > Metazoa > Arthropoda > Insecta > Diptera > Tephritidae > Eurosta > Eurosta solidaginis. Next base: position 198,597,171 of record NC_090323.1, on the reverse strand, counting down.
CATGGACCGGCCAGTTCAACCTAACCTAACCTTGGTCGGTCACCAAATAAATGCAAATTCCGATAGATATAACCAAAGCTTCTCTTAATGCAGATGAATTCCCGCTGAGAAGCTTTTCAGGGTAGAAATACATCCGGATTGTTTGCTACACCACCGCTGCGGGCCGACCCCTTTTAGAAATATGTTCCTAACTGGAAAAAAGCGTTTTTCTAAACATTTTTTTGCTGATTTCCCTGGGCCTTGAACCAATACCATAAACATATTCTGCCTATGTCAGGTTTTTAGGGGCCGGGAGGCCGAACTAATCTAGTTAAGAAAACAAGGGGTGGGGTTTTTGGTGGACATGCCGCTCTGTCAGAAAGACCGAGCCCAAGTAGCAATTGGTTTGATGTCCTTATCCTTCGACCAATTAAACCTTTGCTATTTTTGTGGGCCTTATAGCCTTATTGCAGCATTTTGACACTTCTGTCACTTTAGACAACACAAAAGTGCCTATGTTCTTAAACTTTATAGTAGCTTGAAAATTATACTTACAGAGGAGATGAGTGACCATTTCATTGCACAAAACTGCTGCACCCCTCATGAAAGTGGACTCAATACTGCACTGACATTGCCTATGTTGGCCGCGCCGGAAAAAAGACCGCATCAGAGAGGAAACCTTTTCACTATGACTACTCTATATTCAACATATACATAGAATTGTAAGTTCGTCAGCTATTGGTCACAGTAACCAGCTCGATAATACTATACGCAGCACCAGTGTGGTACGTATTTAAACGGACCCATAAAAAAGATATATTCGCAGCATACCGACGTGCAGCTATAAGAATAGCAAGTGCTTATCGGACGGTGTCCACCGACGCGATCCTTTTCCTAACGGAAAATACCAGTGGACTTACTGGCAAGCGAAATGCCCGATCTGTATAACACTAATATCGAACGACAATCTGAATTATCCAAGTAAAAGAGCAAGGACACAAACAATAGCTAAGTGGCAAGAACGGTGGGAGGCCTCGAGTAAAGGGCGTTGGACCTTCACGTTAGTTTGGGACATAGCTGAATGGAATGAGCGGAAGCACGGCGAACTGAACTACCATCCCTCGCAGATACTGAGTGGGCATGGCGGTTTCAAAGAGTACTAATAGAAGCGTAGGATAGGGGAACATCCTCTTTGCCCAATGTGTACCACGGAGAAAATGCAGAAAACGTCATGTTCCACTGTCTCCGTTTTCACGAGGAAAGACTCACCTTGCATAGGGCTTTTGGGAAGGAACCTACCACGAAAAATTTGGTATCACAAATGTGCAACAGGAAGGATTGCTGGAATGCAGTGAGCAAAATGGCATTTGTAGTCATGACACGCCTGATGAATGCTGAAAGGGAGCGCATGCGAAGCAATGGCGATTAAATCGACACGCAGAGCAAAAAGCGGGAACCTGGACGCGGGGACAAAAGTAGACTCTCAAAAAATGAGAACTATGGAACGTCATCCTGAGGTAATGCGAAAGTGGTACCGGGGTGGGCGACGGTTCCTACACGGTGCTGTTTTTTAGTCTAGGGACACACGGTTGCTGCGACGGTAGCAAATATGGTGCTTTGGGCATTTTTCAGTCCTTCCGCAAAAAAAGGTTGGAAGATTTTGTAAAAATATATGCCAGCCAACAGCACAAACTTTGGAAACCGCCGCCATCAGGCTAGAACAGAAATGGCGGCATAAATAAAACTACAATGCTCTCAGCATCTAAACAACAGACATGAATATGATAATGAACAACTTTGTTTGTGGCTAACGATTATCCACAGAAGTATGGAATATAAACATCTCTACTTGCACATTACGACTAGTTAGCGTGCGGATAACGATAATGTGGATCATCAATGTTATTGGTAATAATGAATTGAATACTTCGTTCTCATTGCTGCTACAAAGCTCATACATTTAAGTTCATACTATACACAAATTAGAAAAAAACAAGTAAGGAAGGCTAAGTTCGGGTGTAACCGAAAATTACATACTCAGCTGAGAGCTTTGGAGACAAAATAAGGGAAAATCACCATGTAGGAAAATGAACCTAGGCTAACCCTGGAATGGGTTTTTATGACATGGATATCAGATGGAAGGTATTAAAGAGTATTTTAAGAGGGAGTGGGCCATAGTTCTATAGATGGACGCCATTTAGGGATATCGCCATAACGGTGGACCAGGGCTGACTCTAGAATGCTTTTGTACAATATGGGTATCAAATTAAAGGTATTAATGAGGGTTTTAAAAGGGAGTGGTGGTAGTTGTATATGTGAAGGCGGTTTCGAGATATCGACCAAAATGTGGACCAGGGTGACCCATAACATCATCTGTGGGTACCGCTAATTTATTTATATATGTAATACCACGAACAGTATTTCTGCCAAGATTTCAAAGGTTTTTTATTTCGCCCTGCAGAACTTTTTCATTTTCTTCTACTTAATGTGGTAGGTTCACACCCATTTTACAAAGTTTTTTTCTAAAGTTATATTTTGCGTCAATATACCAATCAAATTACCATTTTTCATCCCTTTTTTCGTATTTGGTATAAATTATGGAATTTTTTCATTTTTCGAAATTTTCGGTATCGAAAAAGTGGGCGTGGTCATAGTCGGATTTCGGCCATTTTTTATACCAATACAAAGTCAGTACAGATAATTATGTGAACTGAGTTTAATAAAGATATATCGATTTTTGCTCAAGTTATCCTGTTAACGGCCGAGCTGAAGGACAGACAGTCGACTGTGTATAAAAACTGGGCGTGGCTTCTACCAATTTCGTCCTTTTTCACAGTTATTGTCCTAGAGTCTAAGCCTCTACCAAATTTCACAAGAATTGGTAATGTTTTGTTCGACTTATGGCATTAAATGTATCCTAGACAAATTAAATGAAAAAGGGCGGAGCCACGCCCATTTTGAAAATTTCTTTTATTTTTGTATTTGGTTGCACCATATCATTACTGGAGTTGAATGTTGACATAATTTACTTATATACTGTAAAGATATTAACTTTTCTTTAAAAATTTGACTTTAAAAAAATTTTTTTTAAGTGGGCGTGGTCGTTCTCTGATTTTTTTGATATTACTAAGCATACATATAGTAATGAGGGTAACGTTCCTGCCAAATTTCATTAAGATATCTATCAAATTTTTTTTCGATACTGATGATTTTGATATTTGGAAATCTATATCTATCTCGATTCTTTTATACCTGTACAACCAACCGTTATCCAATTAAAGTTAAAATACTCTGTGAGCTCTGCTCAACTGAGTATAAAAAGAGAAAACGTAATGGCAAACGGAACTTGTTTACTGAAGTAAAAATAAGTTGAACAGTTGTCTAAATAAAAACCGCTGCTTACAACAGGTCAATGCGCTAATTACTGTACCGGAAGTGGTAATAGAAAAATGAACTAGAAAACGATTTTCAAAGAGTTGAAAAATAAGCGAAATAAGGCATAAGCAAAACGCTACAATGTGATTAGATAATGTGCAAGAACAAGAACGTATGTAAGTATATGTATATGTAAGTTACTGAAGAGTCCCTTGAGGTGGTTCTCGACGCACATTTTTCATAAGGTGATGATGCAGTAGAACCAGCAGACAACACTAACACTTCGATGGACGGGTACTGCTAGTATTGGGGACTGATAAAAAAAGATCGGTGAGCTGTGAAGACTTTTTTTAGGTTTACAAATTTCGAATAGAGTGAACGTGGATAACTGCTAATTTTGTTTTCATACTCATTCGTGGGGAAGATCAGTATATGTATCCCAAAGAGTACAGACCTGCTCAAAAACTTTAAGAGGCTAACAGAGGGGTATATAAAGTCCAACATGGATGAAAAACTGTTCTGCAAAACACAGCATGCGTATACTAAAGGCAAGTGGGTAGACGCGGCACGGCACACAGCGTTTCGACTATGAGGCGGCAGGTGGAAAAAAGTCATAGTGACAGATAAAAGCGAAAATGTGTTTATGTTAGAGGGCAATTACTAAAAGTCGTATATGCAAAATTTCCGATAATTAGCTGCCACCAATCTTCGACAAACGGTGCATTTGTGTGGAAATTTGTGAAATCTGGGTGATATTGATTAATCGGTTTAAGTGCGTTTAGCGGTAATAAATTTAATATAAACCGTAATTTTTTAAACGATATCTATTCAGTACGAGTCATAGATAATCCAGGTAAAATTTGTATCATTAATTTTGGATTTTGATGTTTTTTTTTTAACAATAAGGAATTGTAAATTTTTTAGATTGTTAGCAAAAAAAAAGTGAGTACCCCTTAGTAACTCAATAAAAGTAGATTCATATTGTAGAGAATTTTATCTAGTTTATGCTCACATAAGCCGATTGCAGCGCACGGATTTGCAAAAATGTGTAATTTTTAACTTTTTAATTTTTTAAATTTTTCGATTTTCAGTTTCATCTTATATATGTAATTTCACGAAAATAATTTTCCAATTGTGGCAAAGCTACCCTAAAAATGAATGACTTGAAAAAATATATAGTAACATACTTACAAAGATTAACCTTTATATAGCCGATAATGCGAAAGATGAACTAAAAATAAACATATAATTATTGATGTTGAAAATTGATAGGAAGCGGAATTTCGCTGGTAAATGGATTAGGCGGTTCTCTTCTAAGTATAAGCAATGGTTTAGTGGTGAGGATATAGTTTTTCTACTGGAGGAACCAGATCCTCCTTCGTATACTGCTGAAGAAACTTTTACAAAAGAACTACAATTCGGTCGACCCTCAAAGGACTTCCAAGACGGTGTGACACGCTGCTTTTTTGTTACTCTTTCCAAAATACTTTTGGTGTCATAAGTCGAAAAAAAATCTCCCAATCATAACAAAATTTGGCATAAACATTTTTTTTATTGCTTCCACTTTTAAACTGCATTTTTACCCGCTCAAGTTCATTAGTGGTACCCTATGTATCCTTTTTATTATTATTACACAGCCTTATAACGCTATTAACTACACAAAGCAAACAGCAACAGCGTTTCAAGTGCGCAGCTTGGTATATAATGTTCGGTTTCAACCGAACTTAGACTTTCTTACTTGTTCCTATTCTTTCTTCTTAGCCTCAGGAAAACGCTCCAATATATCGCACACTGCCGCATCCGTGCGAAGCGTGGCTCTTTGAAACGTTCTTTTTTTCTGAGGCAGCGCAGTTGTATTAATAAGTTTTATATAAGACACACAGTTTTTGTTAGTTGTAAGCATTGTGCAAAAAAAAAAATATAATTATTTTTCTTGATGCCATTAACTGCCAAAAACTTGTAAAAATTACTAAGAGTTAGGTAACAATAATAAAGAAGTTATGTCAAATAAAACTTTGATTCCGACGTAATTTTATCTCGTGTTATACAAAAGAGCGACCTACAAATATTATACCCTGAAATATTTAAAAAATGTGCTATAAAATTAAATTTATTTGTGAAAAAAGTGGTATGAGAAATAAAAAGTTTTACGATGTTACTAAAAATGTAACAAAATAATTGCGGTCAAATATTTTTACCTTTGGATCATTTCGTTTTCATTTAGACAAAATCATGTTCAGCTCATGCGGAAGTAAGTTGTCCTAATTTTTTGTATGGAAAATGATTTAATGACAGTTTTGTGGTTGGATTTACATATTTTATTTTATTTATTAACATCTTAGTTTTTGGAGTGGATTTATTAAGTCAAACCATGCTTTATAGATGTCTGAGATTTCCGGCCCATCTTAGATATGCTTAACAAACAGAAAAGCATTCAATGCATAAGGTTCATAATTTGTGTTTCCGGTTAGTTTTTTTATCTTATTTTTATTTTTTAACTTGAGAATACGTGTATATACAAATGTATATTTATTGAGTTGCTAGACATTTTTAACTTGACATCTAATATTTCTATTTTGATTTATTGGCTTTAAGTGAAAGTTTTCATATTTCCATGCACTAAAAAATCTTTCATGAAAAGTTACTTTCATAAAGAACAAGAGACCGTGACTGACAGAAATATTGAAAATTGCCTGACTAGGTGTTCGCACTACGAAAAGTGTCGAAGACAATATGTGAAAACTTCCCTTTACCCGAGTTCTGTTTCTCGACGTCACAAGATGTTTTGAAATATTTCATACTAACAAATTTAAGTGCGTACAATCGCGGACGTATGCGAATTTTTATTTTTATACTCAGCTGAGCAGAGCTCACATAGTTTATTAATTTTGTTCGCATAACGGTAATCCGTAACGGCATAAACTAATCGACCTAGATATAGACTATATAGATATATCAAAATGATTTGGGCGAAAAAAGAAATTCATTTAGCTATCTCCGTCCGTCCGTCCGTAAACACGATAACTTGAGTAAATTTTGAGGGATCTTGATGAAATTTGGTATGTAGGTTCCTGGGAACCCATTTCAGATCACTATTTAAAATAAACGAAATCTGACCATAACCAAGCCCACTTTTTCGATATCGAAAATTTCGAAAAACCGAAAAAGTGCGATAATTCATTACCAAAGACGGCTAAAGCGATGAAATTTGGTAGGTGGGTTGAGCTGATGACACAGAATAGAAAATTAGTAAAACTTTGGACAATAGGCGTGGCACCGCCCACTTTTAAAAGAAGGTAATTGCAAAGTTTTGCAAGCTGTAATTTGGCAGTCGTTGAAGATATCATATTGAAATTTGGCAGGAACGTTACTCCTATTACTATTTGTGTGCTAAATAAAAATTAGCAAAATCGGAGAACGACCACGCCCACTTTAAAAAAAAAAATTTCTAAGTCAACTTTTAACAAAAAATCTAATACCGTTACAGTATATAAATAAATTATGTCAACATTCAACTCCAGTAATGATATGGTGCAACAAAATACAAAAATAAAAGAAAACTTCAAAATGGGCGTGGCTCCGCCCTTTTTCATTTAATTTGTCTAGGATACTTTTAATGCCATAAGTCGTACAAAAATTTACCGATCCTTGTGAAATTTGGCAAGGGCATAGCTTCCATGCCGGTAACTTTTTTCTGTGAAAATGGGCGAAATCGGTTGAAGCCACGCCCAGTTTTTATACACAGTAGGCCGTCTATGCATCCTCTTGGCCATTAACACGATAACTTGAGCAAAAATCGATATATCTTTACTAAGCGTAGTTCACGTGCTTATCTGAACTCACTTTATCTTGGTATTAAAAATGGACGAAATCCGACAATGACCACGCCCACTTTTTCGATATCAAAAATTTCGAGAAATGAAAAAAATGCCATAATTCTATACGAAATACGAAAAAAGGAATGAAACATGGTGATTGGATTGGTTTTTAGCGCAAAATATAACTCTGGAAAAAACTTTGTAAAATGGGTGTGACACCTACCATATTAAGTAGAAGAAAATGAAAAAGTTCTGCAGGGCCAAATCAAAAGCCCTTGGAATCATGGCAGGAATACTGCTCGTGGTATTACATATATAAATAAATTAGCGGTACCCGACAGATGATGTTCTGGGTCACCGTGGTTCACATTTTGGTAGTTATCTCGAAAACGACTTCACACCACTCCCTTTTAAAACCCTCATTAATACCTTTAATTTGATACCCATATCGTACAAACACATTCTAGAGTCACCCCTGGTCCACCTGTATGGCGATATCTCGAAAAGGCGTCCACCTATAGAACTATGGCCCACTCTCTTCTGAAATACCCTTTAATACCTTCCATTTGATACCCATGTCATACAAACACATTCCAGGGTTACCTCAGGTTCATTTTCCTACATGGCGATTTCCCCTTATTTTGTCGCCAAAGCTCTCAGCTGAGTATGTAATGTTCGGTTACACCCGAACTTAGCCTTCCTTACTTATTATTATTAGGTCTGAAAGCACTGCGAACTTTGTGCAGATCTATTGTGCATGACCTTTCAGCCTAATTTTGTATGTGAAGGATTTTGATGTATCTAAGTACCCCTTCAGGCTTTTTATTCCATATCACATAAGAATTAAGAGTCACACCACCTACCTAGATGGGATAGGCTCTGCCTTGCCAGAGCGACGCATTTGCAGAGAATGTGAATTGGCGTTTCATCTTCCAGCTCACAGAAACGACAAATTTGAGTATCGGATAGATTTAAATTACTTAGGTGACATCGTAGATCGCAGTGTCCCGTACTATACGTGAGAGTTCTTAGGTCCTCCCTGCTTAGATTATTGAATTTGACTGATACTTTCGTTGCCGGAAGTATAGACAGTTTGGCCTGTCTTTGTCATGGGCAGTCAATCCAGTAACGTCTGAAATTTTTTGTTTCCCAGTTACTTATGGTTTCGCTGGTGTGTGGTTTTGTGAGTCCACAAAAGGGCTCTGGACCATAGAATGCTGCTATAGCAGCCTGCTTTGCTAAGTAATCTGCATGTTCATTACCTTCATTTCCTGATGCCTGGGAACCCTTCCTAACAAAACCTTATTTTTGGATCCCAGGTCATTAAGGATTTCAATGCAGTCATCCACTAGCTTAGATGTATGTAACTGTGTGGCATTGCAAGGCACGCAGAGCCACCTGGTTGTACGACATAATGTAGATGCTTTTAGAGGATGAGCCTCTCTGCAGACATTCTCTACCGCCAGCTCCCGTTCTTATCCGGCGTAGAAAGTATTTCAGTCGAAAAAGCAGTTTGAAGTCGGAGAAACGGGGGACTCCTGTGAGTTAGGAGAGGCAGGTTATGGAAACTTGACCTCCCTCAGTGATCTCAGTTGGCGGCAATTATCTCGAAACAGTAATAGTTGATGTGACTTATTACAAAATGACCAAAATCGCTTAGGCAAATAAGCCCCAATTAATGTCGACATTTGGAAACCAACATTAACACAAATAACAACAATCAGCTCTGAAATCCAGGGAAAAATAACTCCGGCCAATTAGTGCAACTTCGGACTTGGTAAACAATTGAAAAGTAAAGTTCTCTCTCGGCAAACGAAAATTATGCTCTACAAGTTTCTTATCGCACCCGTCTTGCTACATGGTGCTGAAGCATGGAGCATAACAACATCAGATGAAGCAGCTCTGTGAGTGTTCGAGAGAAAAGTTCTTCGAAAGATTTATGGACGTCTACGGGTTGGCGATGGCGAGTACCGAAGAAAATTTAATGATGAGCTGTACGACCTTCACGTAGACATCAACATAGTTCAGCGATTTAAAACACAGCGGCTACGCTGGCTGGGACATGTTATGCGATTGAAAGATAATGCTCCGACTAAGAGAGTTTTCTATGGGATCCCGCATATGATAGCAGAGGAGGAGAGCGGCATCCACTTCGCCGGAAGGACTGGGTAGAAAACGATTTAAATTCCCTTGGTGTGACCAACTGCCGCAGTTCACATAAATAAGAAGCGCTTTTATGGACGGACGCAACCGTTTAAACGGTTAAGCGTCAGTTAAGTAAGTAGGTAATGTTGAAAGATGATCATGAAGAATTTTAAAGGGGACACCTTTTCTTCTCTAACCAATTTTTAACGTTTTTTGTGCACAGAAGCCAGAATGTTAGATTAAGATTGGTGTATGCGTAGGCGTAGTCTGTGGACGTGGTATTTTGCATGGTGAAGTATAGAATGCGTATTTAGGTGCAGTGTTTGGGATTAGTATGTTGTATGGTGGCATATAGAATGTAAGAGTAAGTGTAGTGACTACACTGCAGCCTAGTATGAAAACAATCTTATGGTAGAGCAAAGTGAGCGAAATCAGACAGCAAATTAAGGCAAGACATGTTATCAATTGGTTATCGAAGTGTTAGCGGTTTGTTATCGATGAGTTATCGGTTTGTTATAATTGTGTTTTAGACGAGAGTGGGTGAGTTATCAATTTTTTAGTTTAGTGTAATAAATTTGCTATCGTTACCGAAGGTTATAAATGAGTTACAGAATTTTTGGCGTCGAGTTATCGGTTTTTTATCGATTTGTAAACGGACATTTATTGATATGTTATCAAAATATTATCGATTTGTTATTTACAGTTATTCTAATTCTTATTTTTCTTACTTATGTTTTATTTATAATTTATAATTTTATTGTTACCGAGTCTTTGACAAGTTATATATATTTTATCGAAAAATTGTCGTTTTATTTTAAAAAATTTAGAGTTTATGAATTGAAAGGTTATCGAAAATTTATAGAAAAGTGATATATTTTTTGTAACAAAACATGGATATCGATTTCTTAGCGCAGTATTGCCAACTTTTTTCGCCCGATAATCGGTTTGTTATCGACGACTGATTGGCCTTTTCTGAAGTAGCTACCAAAAAAAGCTTTAATATAAAATCGAAGAAATATCTGTAACAAGTCTTATAACAAAGAGCTTTACTTTTGTTGCTTTTAATTTAAAACCGCGTGTGCAACGAATTTGTTGTGTTTCAGTCTATGTGAGGTCCTCGTGTACCGGCTAGTTCAACCTAACCTATCCTAGTGCAGGCGGAAAAACGTTATACGGTGACACAGATCTTGCAGAAATTGTGAAAAAAATTCGACATACTTATGAACCTCTTTATCTAAGTTAGCCAAACCATTGCCGAAAATATTTTGTTACTTGCTAGTTGAGAAATTTAAGCGCTATTAATTGAATGTATATTTGATTGTTCCAATGAACCGACCGTCAGTATCGCGCCTGCTTTCCATACATATCTATTGTCATATGGCAAAGTAATCGCACGTATAATTTCCGGTATAACCTTGATGTCACACAATGTGTAGATTGTGTCATCTGGCTACCCATCTTTACTAAACAATTTCGAGTTGTTTTTCTTTACGATCGTAATTTATACTGCAACTATTTAGTACTTTTTCAATAAAACATCTGCACAACCGGCTTCATAGCTTAATCAAGAATAATAAAAAGGTGAAGGTACTAAGAAAAATAAACTCATAACGCTAAAGCAACTTGTTTTGCTCAGATTACATGTGATTCCCATTTGTTGTTATAAAATGTAATCACACAATTTTATAACTTCCTTTGTATCTTCTTTTTCTACTCAGAACTATAAACATTTACATTTACATATATATTTAAAGTTTTTTGTAACTTTTGCTTTCCGCATGCTTTATTATTTAATTAAATAAGTTCACTACACCGCAAGTACATTTATTAATACAACAACAACATATTTGCTTACCCCACAGGAAAACCTTGTGTAAAGTGTAAATATACTATAATAAAAAGTAAGGAAGGCTAAGTTCGGGTGTAACCGTACATTACATACTCAGCTGAGAGCTTTGGAGACAAAATAAGGGAAAATTACCATGTAGGAAAATGAACCTAGGGTAGGTTAGGCTAGGTTACCTAACCTAAAGCTAGGGTAAACCTGGAATGAGTTTGTATGGCATGGGTATCAAATGGAAGGTATTAAAGAGTATTTTAAAATCGAGTGGGCCATAGTTCTATAGGTGGACGCCTTTTCGAGATATCGCCATAAAGGTAGACCAGGGGTGACTCCAGAATGTGTTTGTACGATATGGGTATCAAATTAAAGGTATTACTGAGGGTTTTAAAAGGCAGCGGCCCTTAGTTGTATATGTGAAGGCGTCTTCGAGATATCGACCAAAATGTGGACCAGGGTGACCCAGAACATCAATTGTCGGGTATCGCTAATTTATTTATATATGTACTACCACGAACAGTATTCCTCCCATGATTCCAAGGGCTTTTGATTTCGCCCTACAGAACATTTTCATTTTCTTCTACTTAATATGGTAGGTGTCAAACCCATTTTACAAAGTTTTTTCTAAAGTTATATTTTGCGTCAAAAAACCAATCCAATCACCATGTTTCATTCGTTTTTTCGTACTTGGTATAGAATTATGGCATTTTTTCATATTTCGAAATTTTCGACATCGAAAAAGTGAATATATCGATATATGCTCAAGTTGTCGTGATAACGGAAGAGCGGAAGGACAGAAAACAGTTATTGTCATAGAAGCTATGCCGTTACAAAATTTCACAAGGATTGGTAAATTTTTGTTCGACTTATGGCATTAAAAGTATTCTAGCCAAATTAAATGAAAAAGGGCGGAGCCACGCCTATTTTGCAAATTTTCTTTTATTTTTGTATTTTGTTGCACCATATCATATCATCGAATGTTGATATAATTTACTTATATACTGTAAAGATATTAAATTTTTTGTTAAAATTTTACTGTTAAATTTTTTTTTCAAAAGTGGGTTTGTTCGTCATCCCATTTTGCTAACTTTAATTTAGCACACATATAGTAATAATAGTTACATTCCTGTCAAAATTCATCATGATATCTTCAACGACCGCCAAATTACAGCTTGCAAAACTTTTAAATTACCTTCTTTTAAAAGTGGGCGGTGCCACGCCCATTGTCCAAAATTTTACTAATTTTCTATTCTACGTCATAAGGTCAACCCACCTACCAAGTTTCATCGCCTTATCCGCCTTTGGTAATGAATTATCGCACTTTTTCGGTTTTTCGAAATATTCGATATCGAAAAAGTGGACGTGGTTATAGTCCGATTTTGTTCATTTTAAACAGCGTTCTGAGATGAGTGCCCAGGAGCTTACATACCAAATTGCATTAAGATACCTTAAAATTTACTCAAGTTATCGTGTTTACGGACAGACGGACGGACGGACATGGCTAAATGAATTTCTTTTTTCGCCCAGATAATTTTGATATAGACATATAAGTGTATATCTATCTCGATTAGTTTGTGCCGTTACCGGGTACCGTTATGCGAACAAAATGAATATACTCTGTGAGCTCTGCTCAGCTGAGTATAAAAAAAATTGTTCACACTGTGAAATACAATATTGTATCGTTTTACTTAAATAAGTAAGAACCAGTTAACCGCGTCGCTGTCATTCTTTACTTTATTACTTACTTACTTCTACATATATTGCAAGTAGTTAACGCAAAAAGTAGTACGAATCAGTAAGTATACAATAAGCCATATACACATACACACCTATACGTTTGCATGTGAGAATGAAGGCCGTTTCAAAAATGCGTATCAGCAAAATCCCAGAGCACAAAAAAATTCAAGTATTTCTAGAATAACAAACCAGAATATTTAGCAAAATGACATTTCAAACTCAAGGCTTCGATTAAGCGGCGATAAAAATTGCAAGCAAATTAAAATAAATTAAGTATTTGAGGTTATTACTGTTTAAGAACAGAATTGAGAGTCATGGAAAAACACAAATTTTCAAACATAGATGCATGTTGCTTTCTTATTTTAAGCTAAAGTTCTTGATTTTGTTCGAACATATGCGAACACGGTGCGCACATACTTAAGAAACCTCGATTGGTGAGGGCTACATATTTTCTTTTGAATCGAACTTGCGAGAAGTAAGGGCAAAAGTTAAAGCCTTTTCTTTCAGGAGTATTACTCGAACCCGCACTCCTGCGATGAGGGATCTTTTAACAAACTGTCTCGAACAAAGCCACGTCTTTACACTTGCTACACATTGTCTTCGGCTGCATATATTGACACTGCCGTACAGAGATGATGCTGTGGCCAAGAAAGTGTTTTTATCGGAACCCGCATATGGAGGGCGGCCCACACTCCGCTGGAAGGACCAGGTGGAAAACGACTTAAACTCCCTTGGTGTGACCAATTGGCGTCAAAAGCTCACAAGGCTGCATTTGCCATTGCTGGCACATAAGAATAAGGTTTGAGCTGGTGGAATATCCCCTCGGCTCAATAACATCTACGGGGCAAAATATTAGCCGCGATAGCGACGTTACACCCGCTGCTATGGGATTTTTTTAGTGTCAAAACCAAGTTCTTGTTCAAGGGAATCCTTAGTTTAGAAAAGAAATAGAATTGAGTATGAAACTTTTCTATCCCCGAGTATATTAGCTGGCGAGCTTGCGAGAACAGTCGCCTCTAACTGCAACTAGTGCTCACACTCCGTTTTAATATCATAAGATTCATAATCAACTTCCTACACTAGTCGGCCCGTCTTAAATTTATCGTCGCAGACCTGGGTAGTGCTTTGTAATCCTCCTGGAAATCGAAAATATCCATCGGAAATATAAGACGCTTCGATCGCCCTACCAGCAGGTTGTTGAACTAACCCTATTTACATATTTAGTCCATTTCGATTGCCATTTATGCACATTCTATGCGAAGTGTTAAAAAACGGAGGTCTGATGAAGTTAAGGCCAATCATATCAGAAGAGCTCCAAGGTATTTTGAATTATCAGAAAGACTTAGCTCATGAACATTAAGAAATGGGACCCCAAAACTTTGAAATTTCATAAAAGTGGTGAGTAGCACCCTAGCGTATTTCAGGGGTTATTATTAAGTCATGTAAACTTTGCCCATCTAATCGGCTTACTCAATGATCCCTACATGCACTCGCAGACCATGCCGGGTCATAGACCAGCTCACCATATAACGTTGTCATTTTCTTAGGGCAATACTTGAATCCAGAGTATTTAAGTTGGCGAATTGTACTATTTAAAATGCAATGGTGAGGGATCAAGGCGGAGTCCCCCTCCACAAATCCGACGCGACTCACAATCCGCGAGCAATTCAGGATTATCATACTTATACGCATAGGACATCTTCTAGAGCTTTCTGCCAAACGTTATACGGCTCTTCTGGAGCTCGGCTTAATTGTTTATTATAAATGGAGTCATCATCTCCGTTCACCAAATAGCGTGATCTCTATTTATCGACACTTGTTATAAGCATGTTAAGCTGCTAATATTTCGCAGCAACTAGCTACTGCGAGTATAGACCTCCAGTCATATTTTAAGAAACTATAATGGGTTTAAGTTTCAAGCCCTCCTTTACTGGACTTTCAAATGAAAAGCAACCTTGCCCCACTCAGGCATAATTTAGCTGAATACAGAAAAAGAGGTACGTTCTCGATAAGTAACCTCAAGCGAGAAAGTTGGTCTTTGTGCAAAGCTAAAAAAATTTAATTCGGACCAGGGGATATGAGTTGCCCAATCAATCTAATTGGCTTTACCTGTTAATTTATTAGCTGAATTGCGGCTAATACTACCCCATACTTCCTTGGTTTCTTTTGGCTGGTAATTCAGTCCACAATTTATTGTATTTCTTTAAAAAAAAATGGACATGATTTTTAGTTTGCGAGAATATTCCTAGACAATTTTTTGGTGATTGAATCGATGACAAAAAGTTTTTAGAAATATTCAGCTAGCGTATTTTGGACGGCTTTTAGTAGCATTCTCAGTGGATTACAATAAGAACTGCAATCTTACAAGTCAAATCAGGAGCTTTACTTGTATGTTTGAATGTATTTAGCTCTCCTTTGGGCTAAAAGCTAGTGCCTTATTACTGTAATTATATTTCTCCAATTTAAGTGCGTTCGTTGATATAGTGGCTTATTCGGTTTTATAAAAGTAGACTGTTCTCAACAAGTACCCGGTTCTAAAAGAACCCGGCTATAAAGAATTACCCTTCGCAAAAAACTACCCGGATCTAAAAAAGTATGCGGTTCTCAAATGGACCCGGCACTAAAAGAGTACCCGTTCATAAAAATACGCGGTCCATAAAAATTACGCGGTTCTACAAAAGTTACCAAAAATAACAAATAGCTGGTTCAAAGAGTAACCGCTTCCGAAATTTACACGGTTCTTATAAGTACCTACCCAGCTCTAAATATTACCCATTTAAAAAAGAACGTGGTCCTCAAAAAGTGCAAGGTTCAAAAAAGTACGTGGCACTTAAAAATACCCGTTTCGAAAAATACTCGATCCCATAATAGGTTCCTTTAGAGAGTACCCGGTTCCAACAAGTACCCGGCTCTAAAAATTTGCCATTTGAAACAAGTAACCCGGCCGTAAAAAGTTACCTTTTCGAAAATTTATCGGCTCTCTGAAGAAGTACTCTTGTCTTAAAAAGTGTCCGGTTCCGAAAAAGTATCCGGCTCTTAAAAGGTATGCGGTTCGTAAAAGGACCCGTCTCTAAAAAGTACCTGGTTATGAAAAAGCACCCATTTTAATTCAATAAGCTTTAAACGCATATTTTTTAGTTATTATACTCAGCTGAGCAGAGCTCACAGAGTATATTAATTTGATTCGCATAACAGTACTCCGTAACGGCATAAACTAATCGAGATAGATATAGACTTCTATGTATATATCAAAACGATCTGGGCGAAAAAAGAAATTCATTTAGCCATGTCCGTCCGTCCGTCCGTCCGTCCGTCCGTCCGTAAACATGATAACTTGAGTAAATTTTGAGGCATCTTAATGACATTTGGTATGTAAGCTCCTCGGTACTCATCTAAGATCGCTAGTTAAAATGAACGAAATCGGACTATAACCACGCCCACTTTTTCGATTTCCAAAATTTCGATTCATTACCAAATACGAGTGAAGCGATGCAACTTGTTAGGTCGGTGACCTTATGACGCAGAATAGAAAGTTAGTAAAATTTTGTACAATGGGCGTGGCAATGCCCTCTTTTAAAAGGAGGTAATTTGAAAGTTTTGCAAGCTGTAATTTGGCAGCTGAGTATGTATTGTTCGGTTACACCCAAACTTAGCCTTCCTTACTTGTTTTAATCTATATTTATTTTGATTTTATTTAAAATTACTAAATTACTTACATGCTATTGCTTTCATACATTCATTCAGACGAACATAAGTAGTGAGAGGGATCTTGAATCATATTTACCTTCGTTTTTGTGGCAATTTAGTTTCCATCTTACCTGCAAGTAAAATTCCAAAATTTAATTAACACAACATCCAATACAGAATTTTCATTTTCTAGAAATTTTGAAGTACTTATGTAATATTTTCTAAAAGTTAATCTTCAAACAAAATTTCTTCATATATGTACCTAGTTTTATAAATAAGTGTTTCACAAAATTCACAATATTCACTCAATTACCCTCTCCTACATCTCAACAGCTCAAGTTTATATATAGGTACTTAAACATCCTTCGTAATCTAAAACGATTAAAATGCTGACTTACCAGCAGAATGTGTAACATATGTAAACAAGATTATTAAACGCTTACAACGACTTTACCATTCCACTTGTATAATATGTATGTAGTTACATTTATATCGCATTACATATGTTACACTTACCCTTGTAACCACATAAGTGCTAATACACACGTACATACACACTTACACATTTGTATTGTTGTATCATTAAATAAATTTGGCACTTAGCGCGTGAAAAGCTCCTTCTAATCATCAATTGACTTAGCCTTAGCCAAAGCAGATGTTGCTTGTCAGCAGACAACATTGGACGTATGTATGTATGGATGTATGTACAACTTAATGCCACCATTAAGACCGCCGCAGTGACAACTATACGGCTATTCTGATACAACAACATAAGCAAACACTAAATACTTATATACATACATATCTTTAATGCTACCATCATCCTGTTAATTGACCTTATATGAGAATATATACAGGTTGCAGATATTATGCCAAACAGATAAACATTTATATGTACGCACCTAATAATGGACTTAATAGCTTGTTAGCTTAAATCAATGCCACATAAACTGAACCCAAGTATTTATTTAAACTCACATGCACATCGAAAAATATTATGATTATGTCAATACAAGTAGGCTTTGTGTTCTAAATATGCATAAATGTGCAAGACATATATATTTTGAACCAATTTTGGTAACCAGAATGTGGCTCATTATATGGTAATTAAATGCTTGGTAGTACACTGAGTAGAAAACGCTAACACAGTGTACCTAAATCTAGAGGTGCAGTAAGATGAACATATGAATATGGTGTTACCAGAAGTTTGAAACCCTCTATTAGAATCCAGGACTAATGAAATAAAATACAGCAGCGAACAGAAAAAGAGAAGGGACAATTTTTGTCAAATTTCATCATTTTTTTTTTTTTTTTCGATAGCTTGAGAAAAAACTTCTATGAAAATTACAATTGAAACTATGCAAAACAATCTCAAAAACCTTTTCGAAAAAATCCGAAAACTCAAGAAAAAAATGTCGAAAATGTCAAACTTTTTGGTTGGAGTCCTCTTAACTTTTTTTGAGTATGCAATTTTGTAGCCCAACTTATTTTCGATATTTTAGGAAAAAACTCATATCGATTTTGTAATTGAAACTATGCAAAGCAATATCAAAAACATTTTCGAAAAAATTCGATAAAAAAATTTCGAAAGTTTAGAACTTGAGAACTTTGAGAAACCTTTAACTTTTGGTTTGTCATTCTAAAATTTAAAGGGCTATAAAACTGCATACTTAGAGTTGGGATTCTACCGGGTATTTACCATTTTTATGGGTAAATACCAGGAATATACCCGAAATATTCCTCTTATTTATCTTTTTTTGGGTATTTAAAAATCATTTGAATCGAGGCTGCTTGGAATTACAATTCAGCAATTAAATTTATACGTCATTTGAAATTAAAAAATTTTCGTTTTGATTTTAAACAAAGAACCCAGAAAGCACTAGGTGTCAACAATTAGTCTGAAAGTAGTCCAAACATTGGATCGTTTGCACTTATTATGAACTCATTTACGAGCCTGAAGCGAATTCTATATGCTCATATTTTGCCTCTAACATAAGTCTTATACAGGCCTCCTTCCGATATCATATATGGGCCTTATTGGCGTCATATACTGCTAATTTTAGTCTTTTAATGACATTACTTCAGGGTTTTTAGGAAGAATTTTTTACATATATCCGAAGCGAAAATATAGGAGAGAAGATTGTTGTGACAAAACTCCCATGAGAATAAGATAGAAATGAAATAAGTATTAGTTGAATTAATTATTTATTAGAATAAATTGTCGCAGAAAAATTTCCGAGTTTTAATTCCGGAGCTGCTTAGTTTACTGATTTTAATATTTTTCGTTTGTTCATAATTTCATCAAATTGGAGTCATAAAAGGCTCTAAGGTGATAGTATTTCTGAAGCTGATATTTTTCGGACCCATATTGAACTCCAGAAATCTAAGAGAATTTTTATAGGGTACACATATTTACGCAAACAAAGCTACCCCTCAAACATGCTCACGGCGCTCATAATTTAAGAATCCGAAACGAATCCAAAATAAGTGGGCAATGTAGGAATCAGAAAAGCGTCGAAACGCGTAATAGAAAGAAAATTTTATTTTTGCCTTTTATTTAACGGCCTAAAAGCTCCTAACATAGCGTGCAAAAATTATCATTTATCAACTATTTATGTTCGTCACAGCGAGTTTGGAACAAATTTTGAAACCTTGTTACGACAATTTTTCATTTTAATACAAAATGAATTACATTTGTACATTTTATTGTTACCCTTGCTATTCTTTTTTTGTATAAGCATCGACGTTTTTCTGCGCATGGACGCTTCTTGACATCTTTAATGTGACCGCAAAGCGCCACGCTCTGTTCAGGTGTGTCGAACTATATATGACCCAAATAAGCGCTGACGATGGCTTATAAAGAGGCCATATAGGTCCCAGATAATCAGAGTTTATTAGAGTTAAAAATGACGTCGGAGAGTTCCAGTAGAGTATAATATGAGCTGTTTAAACCCCTTTTAAGACTTACTTATGACTTATAGGAAATACATTGGTTACGGCATCCCAAATGAGCACATACCGACTGTAAACGTTCCGATTTAAATATTTTTCCGACTCTTGTTTGACTTAAAATGTTTACTGGGTAAACTTAAATTTTTGCAACGGATGTATTATTGGCTAAATATTTTTGAATAACGCTGGATTACAGATTAAAACTGATTCAACCGATAGCTTAATGGATAACTAAGCACCAATATAGGACAAATTGGGTACATTTTGGATTGAATTGGTGTGTTTGTTTCCCATATTTTCCACAAGATTATTTTTACCCTTCTTTTGGGTAAATATTTGGGTATTTACCCATTTTTACCATATATACCCAATTTACCGGGTATTTACCATTTGGGTATTTACCCATTTGCCATCTCTATGCAAACTCGGTTGAGGGAATAAGAAATAAAAAGTTTGAGATTTTTGTTTTAGAATTTTTTCGAAAGTATTTATTGGAGTTGGATTGCATTGATCCAGTTAGAAAATTCATAGAAGTTTTTCTTAAAGCATCGAAAATAAAAATGAAAAAAAAAAACTAAATGAACGAAATTCGAATATAATGCCACTCCAATTTTCTGTTCGATGCTGCAAAAAGTGTTTCCCATCCTAAAACTCTTTGATAAGGCGTTTCAATAGAGGATGGTTCTATAAGGTTGCCACTTATTAAACATTTTCTCATTGAACAATTTAAGACACAGCCGCTAACTCTTTTCAAATGCAGCCATGCATCAGCGATTATTCAACAGTTACTTTTTGGGTATTGGAACTCGATATTATATGGCAACATGATAGCCGTTGGTAAATTTGCCTGTAATCTCTCGGATAGCATGCCTGTGTTCAATTTCGTTACTTAGTGCTATTCTTTAATATTTCCTATTATTCACTCCTCCGTTTCATATATTCGATTAGATCTCTACAGTAAATGTGGAAAATTATTTTTATGGCATTGTTCTTTAGAACAAATTTTTTTTACTTATCATGAAATTCACATTACTGGATTAACACAGGGTTTAATAAAATAAAACAAGTAAGGAAAGTTAAGCTTGGGTGTAACCGAACATTACATACTCAGTTGAGAGCTATGGTGACAACATAAGGGAAAATAACCATGTAGGAAAATGAACCGATGGTAACCCTGGAATGTGTTTGTATGACATGTGTATCAAATGAAAGGCATTAAAGAGTATTTTATGAGGGAGGGGGCCATAGTTCTATAGGTGGACACCATTTAGGAATATCGCCATAAAGTTGGACCAGGGCTGACTCTAGAATGTTTTTGTACGATATGGGTATCAAACGAAAGGTGTTAATAAGTATCTTAAAAGGACGTGGAGCTTAGTTCTATAGGTGGGCGCCTTTTCGAGTTATCGCCATAAAGGTGGACCAGGGGTGACCCTAGAATATGTTTGTACGATATGGGTATCAAATGAAAAGTGTTAATGAGTATTTCAAAAGGGCGTGGGGCTTAGTTCTATAGATGGACGCCCTTTCGAGATATCGTCATAACGGTGGACCAGGGATGACTCTAGAATATGTTTGTACGATATGGGTATCAAATGAAAGGTGTTAATGAGTATCTTAAAAGGGCGTGGGGCTTAGATCTATAGGTGGACGCCTTTTCGAGATATCGCCATAAAGGTGGACCAGGGGTGACCCCAGAATATGTTTGTACAATACGGGTATCAAACGAAAGGTGTTAATGAGTATTTTAAAAGGGCGTGGGGCTTAGTTCTATATGTGGACGCCTTATCGAGATATCGCCATAAAGGTGGACAAGGGGTGACTCTATAATATGTTTGTACGATATGGGTATCAAATGAAAGGTGTTAATGAGTATTTCAAAAGGGCGTGGGGCTTAGTTCTATAGGTGGACGCCCTTTCGAGATATCGCCATAAAGGTGGACCAGGGATGACTCTAGAATATGTTTGTACGATATGGGTATCAAATGAAAGGTGTTAATGAGTATCTTAAAAGGGCGTGGGGCTTAGATCTATAGGTGGACGCCTTTTCGAGATATCGCCATAAAGGTGGACCAGGGGTGACCCCAGAATATGTTTGTACGATACGGGTATCAAACGAAAGGTGTTAATGAGTATTTTAAAAGGGCGTGGGGCTTAGTTCTATATGTGGACGCCTTTCGAGATATCGCCATAAAGCTGGACCAGGGGTGACCCTAGAATATGTTTGTACGATATGGGTATCAAACGAAAGGTGTTAATAGTTATCTTAAAAGGGCGTGGGGCTTAGTTCTATAGGTGGACGCCTTTTCGAGATATCGCCATAAAGGTGGACCAGGGGTGACCCTAGAATATGTTTGTACGATATGGGTATCAAAGGAAAGGTGTTAATAAGTATCTTAAAAGGGCGTGGAGCTTAGTTCTAATGGTGGACGCCTTTTCGAGATATCGCCATAAAGGTGGAGCAGGGGTGACCCTAGAATATGTTTGTACGATATGGGTATCAAATGAAAGGTGTTAATGAGTATCTTAAAAGGGCGTGGGGCTTAGTTCTATAGGTGGACGCCTTTCGAGATATCGCCATAAAGCTGGACCAGGGGTGACCCTAGAATATGTTTGTACGATATGGGTATCAAACGAAAGGTGTTAATAGTTATCTTAAAAGGGCGTGGGGCTTAGTTCTATAGGTGGACGCCTTTTCGAGATATCGCCATAAAGTTGGACCAGGGGTGACCCTAGAATATGTTTGTACGATATGGGTATCAAATGAAAGGTGTTAATGAGTATTTTAAAAGGGCGTGGGGCTTAGTTCTATATGTGGACGCCTTATCGAGATATCGCCATAAAGGTGGACCAGGGGTGACTCTAGAATATGTTTGTACGATATGGGTATCAAATGAAAGGTATTAATGAGTATCTTAAAAGGGCGTGGGGCTTAGTTCTATAGGTGGACGCCTTTTCGAGATATCGCCATAAAGGTGGACCAGGGGTGACTCTAGAATATGTTTGTACGATATGGGTATCAAATGAAAGGTGTTAATAAGTATCTTAGAAGGGCGTAGAGCTTAGTTCTATAGGTGGACGCCTTTTCGAGATATCGCCATAAAGGTGGACCAGGGGTGACCCTAGAATATGTTTGTACGATATGGGTATCAAATGAAAGGTGTTAATGAGTATCTTAAAAGGGCGTGGGGCTTAGTTCTATAGGTGGACACCTTTTCGGGATATCGCCATAAAGATGGACCAGGGGTGACCCTAGAATATGTTTGTACGATATGGGTATCAAACGAAAGGTGTTAATAGGTATCTTAAAAGGGCGTGGGGCTTAGTTCTATAGGTGGATCCCTTTTCGAGATATCGCCATAAAGTTGGACCAGGGGTGACCCTAGAATGTGTTTGTACGATATGGGTATCAAATTAAAGGTATTAATGAGGGTTTATACAACTATCAATATGTGAAGGCGTTTTCCAGATATATACCAAAATGTGGACCAGGGTGAACCAGAACATCATCTGTTGATACCGCAAATTTATTTATATATGTAATACCACGAACAGTATTCCTGCCAAGATTTCAAAGGTTTTTTATTTCGCCCTGCAGAACTTTTTCATTTTCTTCTACTTAATATGGTAGGTGTCACAACCATTTTACAAAGTTTTTTTCTAAAGTTTTATTTTGCGTCAATAAACCAATCCAATTACCATGTTTCATCCCTTTTTTCGTATTTGGTATAGAATTATGGCATTTTTTTAATTTTTCGTAATTTTCGATATCAAAAAAGTGGGCGTAGTCATAGTCGGATTTCGGCCATTTTTATACCAATACAAAGTGTGTTCAGATAAGTACGTGAACTGAGTTTAGTAAAGATATATCGATTTTTGCTCAAGTTATCGTGTATAAAAACTGGGCGTGGCTTTAACCGATTTCGCCCCTTTTTACAGAAATAAGTTATCGTCCTAAAATCTAAGCCCCTACCAAATTTCACAAGGATTGGTAAATTTTTTTCGACTTATGGCATTAAAAGTATCCTAGACAAATTAAATGAAAAAGGGCGGAGCCACGCCCATTTTTAAATTTTCTTTTATTTTTGTATTTTGTTGCACCATATCATTACTGGGCTTGAATGTTGACATAATTTACTTAACTTTTATGTTAAAATTTGACTTAAAAAAAATTTTTTTTAAAAGTGGGCGTGTTCGTTACCCGATTTTGCTAATTTTTATTAAGCATACATATAGTAGTAGTAGTAACGTTCCTGCCGAATTTCATCATGATATCTTCAACGACTGTCAAATTACGGCTTGCAAAATTTTAAATTACCTTCTTTTAAAAGTGGTCGGCGCCACGCCCATTGTCCAAAATTTCACTAATTTTCTTTTCTGCGTCATAAGTTCAACTCACCTACCAAGTTTCATCGCTTTATCCGTCTTTGGTAATGAATTATCGCACTTTTTCGGTTTTTCGAAATTTTCGATATCGAAAAAGTGGGCGTGGTTATAGTCCCATATCGTTCATTTGAAATAGCGATCTGAGATTAGTGCTCAGGAACCTACATACCAAATTTCATCGAGATATCATAAAATTTACTCAAGTTATCGTGTTAACGGACGGACGGACGGACATGGCTCAATCAAATTTTTTTTCGTTCCTGATGATTTCGATATATGGAAGTCTATATCTATCTCGATTCCTTTATACCTGTACAATCACCCGTTATCCAATCAAAGTTAATATACTCTGTGAGCTCTGCTCAACTGAGTGTAAAGATATGTTCAGCAAAATGAACGGTTTCCACTTCCTTAAAAGTGTGTATCTCAAAACCTTTTTGTATTAAGGGACTTTATATATGAATCGCTCATTCATAAAATTAAGTAGGAAATATTTCAATCGTATAGTTCGTTCTTGATCGTTAGCCTTGTAAAGTAAACTTTTTTGATTTCTTACCACATATTAGCACTTTGCCACGCCCCTATTATAGATTTCTGCAGGTTATATCGAAATTAACAATCACATAGAGCGAAGCTTTAAAATGCAAATAACCGTTTTGGAATCGAATATTTTTTGCAAAGTTTTTGCATTAAACTGAAATGTATCTAAAGACTTTATTGTACTCAGCGTGTTTTCTAGAATTGATTTAGCCATGTCCGTCCATCCGCTTTTCTGTCTGTCTGTCCGGCCGTTTGTCTGTGCAAACGACAACTTGAGTAAATACTGAGTTATCTTTTTGAAATTTGGTATATGGGTTCCTTGGCACTAATTCCCCATCGGTATATAAGACGAGATCAGATGATAACCACGCCCACCTTTTACATATATAGAATTTGGAAAACAGAAGAAACCTGTTTATTTCGGGAAAAAATGAACCTAGATTGTTGAAATTTGTTGTATGAACTGATATTGATAAAAATTTTAAGATGTTTTTTGAAAATGGGTGTGGCACCGCCCACTTGTGATAAAATCAGTTTTACAAATATTATTAATCATAAATCAAAAACCGATAAACATATCATAACCAATTCCAGAGAGGCTGGGTTTTCTATAAAAAATGTTCCGAAGAAAAATTACTGAAATCGGTTAAAGACCACGTCCACTTTAATATAATAGATTTTTAAAAGGATCGTGGCCGAGTAAAATAAACTATATCTTTGCAAAAAAGAGCTTCATA
This sequence comes from Eurosta solidaginis, assembly GCF_040869045.1. Lineage (NCBI taxonomy): Eukaryota > Metazoa > Arthropoda > Insecta > Diptera > Tephritidae > Eurosta > Eurosta solidaginis. Next base: position 198,571,975 of record NC_090323.1, on the reverse strand, counting down.
TTAATTTCTCAAGAATATGTAACAAGAAAAAAGAAAAAATTTAAACTTTTGAAAATGGGCGTGGCACCGTCCCTTTTATGAACAATTTTGTATGTTTCGGGAGCCATAATTCGTAAAAAATTAACATATCGTAATAAAATTGGGAATACATACTTTACTTATAGCAGGAAATATTTCTAGTAAAAACGGACCGGATTGGTAAAAGACCACGCACTATTTTATATAAAAGATGTTTAAAAGGGTCGTCGCCTAGAATAATAAGCCATATTTTAGCGGAAAATAGTTTGGTATCAATAATATTTCTCTTACCAAGTTTTATTTTAAGAGGAAATTGAGAGAAATTTTTGTATGGGCCACTGTTCCGAATAACAACATTTATAGAGCCCCAAAAAAATAAATCCCTCGTAACAAATCTCTTCGAAAAATAATTTATCTGAAATTAAGTGTACAACTGAAACTCACACTGAGTATATAATGTTCAGTTCCACCCAACCTACTTTAGCTGGTTTTTATAGTTTGGCTTAAAGTTTATCGATAAATGGGTGAAATAATATTACACGAAAATTTAAATAAAATCGACAACGTATGAGAAGTGACACCAATAAAGCAGTGAAAGCCGCAAAATAGGATATGCCTAAAATACTGATAATAAAATATATTTGTTTTAATTTTTTTAGAATTTATTGTGATAATATGTTTTCAATAGCAAGTGACAAAAACTATAAACTAAACAGGCATTTTGACTATATTTCGTATATTAAAAGTAATGAGTTTAATTAGTAATATATAGCTTAACTGATCTTATTTTTTATAATACCACAAAAAAATAAAAGACTAGAAAAAATAATTATATTTCAAACACTATTTCAAACTCGCGTCTCATTTTAATTCGAAATTGTTTTATCACATTTTTGAAATTCGACCTTTGCTACGCCATCATCATCTCTATTTGCAACATTGACTTCTTCTCAGCATCACACTGGTGCGTTGATTATTTGTTGAGGTCATACGCCCATCGCTTTCGCTTCTTTCTACTCCATAATCTAACTTTCTTCTCTTGGAGCACTGCACGCTTTGTTGTTGCTGTTCCACAAATTTCCTTTTTGCAATTTTAACCACGTCCTCTTTTTGTTCCAAACTCATCATATACCAACTCATCATACGATGTAGTTCCTGTTTCAAGCGATAACTATATGATTCCTCTCGTTCTAATATGAGTATTTCATCTATGTCCAATATGTAGCTTTGTGCATTTTTTCTTCTCTCAACAGCGATCAATTTATCGGTAACTCGCATTTTCGATCTCGTTAGGCATAATGAGCGATTATAACGTCCACCACGCTTTTTAATTTCGTTACAATGCAAAAACAAATAATAGCAAAGTGTCGATGATAGTTGCGGTGGAAACATAGCGAATGGTTTTGAAGATTTTTGTGTTTTTTGATTTTTAATCATTTTTAAGAAAGGTAATCACGCTTCAAGTGCACTGTTGCTCTAATTTTTATGTAATGAAGTTAGGTTGCAAAATTTTGCAGCTTATATAGCAGCGATCTTCAATCCTTTCACCATAAGGGTAAGTTATCTCTGCCAGAATTTAAGTTACCTAATCGATCTGCCCAAATTCTTACACAAAACTGCTCGTTAGTAAAATTTCGCACATTTAACGAGATCATTTAAATCATAAGCGATGGCTACCTAATATATGTTTTATTACTAATCACACTCTCCAACTGCTACCTACCTATTAAGTATGTGCTTAGCACACCTCAGGTAGGTGGTTGGTTCATTATTAAAAATGCTTGTGTTCCTTAGAAATTGTCGGTCGACCGCGCATAGCTGTTTGTTCTTTAGGTAAACAAATATTTTAGCAATTTTTTATTTTAGTGGCTAATTTGTGTCCACCGAACGTTTTTTAGACAAGCGATATCTTTTATCTTATAGCAGCGACCTTGTAATTTTTTTCCCACAAATTTTTGGATGTTGGAAAAATCATAGAAAATCCACAAAATTTTTGCTGGAATAAGAATATCGGGGTAAATTCATTATACCTACGTCGACTTCGAAATCGTTCTTATCAAAAATTCGTTAAGTAATTGGCAAACACAGCTGAGTTCATGCTTATTCTAAAATTTAAAAAAATAGATTTTGATTTTATGGATTTAAAATTTCTGTCGTTTATTATCTTTCTGCTATTTGTATTAAAATTGGATCCTCAGCGCTTAACAATTTAAACGGGTCTGGCGTGCACGCAGGCCTCATGCAAACGAAAATCTCGCAAGCAAATGATCAAAGAGTGGGTCGATTTGTATGGACGAAAGTTAACCGATTACGCGCCATCGATTTTTCGATAGGACTTGGGCTGAGGAAAAAAAAAGTTGTACAACGCATACCCAAAAAAAAAATAATTTTCGAGCCTGCGAAAAAAAAGGCGAAAGGGTAAATTTTTCGACCAAAATACTCCACAAAACACAAAAAAAAATTTTTTTTTCAAAAAAAGGTTGTAAAAACGTTGGCGATAACAGTCTAATCGATGGGCGATATGGTTAATAAATAGACCCAGTCTAGTGTACATATTTCTTTTGTTAGAAGTATGGCGCGAGAGTCAACAAATATTAGTAAATCTATAATTTTTTGTGCTGATATTCAAAGTATTGACAAGTACAAACGAGAATATTCAAGTTGAAATATTGGTTCGTGTTATATATGGTCCCGTGCCTGAGCTTCGAAAGACATCTTTGGGCCAAAATTGAGCCGGATATTTTGGTTTTTGGGATTCGCGCTATGTAGATCATAACTAACAATGATCTAGGAGCCCAGGAGCAACTTCTTCTTGCAACATCAAGCCGCTGTATTGCCGCGTGCCATCATTTTAACCACATTATAACATCCCGCCGAATCGAAGGACGGAAGCGATTCACTCGATTTGCTCTGTAACATCGTGATCATGAAATTGAAAACTTCCGTTTCTGCTGATCTCAACTGCTCGACAAACAACTACTTAACGAGACTACCACGATCAATTAGCGCTGCCTCACCTAGTACTTCATCGACTAGAAAATGGTCCATGGTCACAGTGTTTGACAGCTCTTCCTAGCGCAGATCAATTCTTAACTCTTAACTTCGTTCCCTCCCCCGCTCTTCTACTACTTTTGTATTTGCCTGCGACTTCCTCATCGTGCTCGTTGATTTTTCGTTAGCGGTCTCAACTTCTGTGGTTCGCAAAACTATTTCTCTTGTCTCCATATTATTATCTTGGCTATCTTTTGAGCTAACCATCTTTGTCGTGCCTATCCTATTAGGTATGGGAAAAAGAACCAACCACCGTTAAATCCCGTAGCGGCCCAGAATCGAAAAATCTCCGTTCGAATACATTCAATAACCCCTTGCAGTTATTATATATTAGGCAGTTCTTGGCCTTCCTAGCGGAAAAGCGAAGGTGCAAGCAACTAAACCACTCCGTCATATACAATATTGACCTTGCCCTTCCATCAACGGCAAATGGCGATCCCCTAGCGAGTGCCGTCTGCATCAGGGTAATGAAAGTTTTTATTTTGGAAATATTTCAATTTAAAAAAATATTTATTTAAATATTTATTAAAAAAATTTTGGAAGTATTCGAACCGTCGACCGCTCGACTGCGTTTCGAGCACCCAAAGAAATGAAAACGAGTCGAAAAGAAAAGGACTTATGAAATATATAAATGTGAGGCGCTATAGTCTACGAAGAGATTTTGGGGTGATCTTCTCTTCCAATTTTCGTCGTGCTCCTTTTAATTTTTCCTACAAATTAGCAGGGCGGAACCTACAACCTTACCGAACGGCATCTGCAAGGCAGATGAATATTCACAGAAAAGCTTTTTATGGCAGAAATATACTCGAAGTGTTTGCCAAATTACTGCCGAGGGGCGACCCCGTTTAGAAAACTTTCTTTTTCTAATTGAAATCCCTTTTTCATAAATTTTCGATTTTGCTTTGGCAGGGAGTTTAACCCACGACCTTCGATGTGGTAGGCGTAGCACGCTACCAGCATACCGCGGCGGCCTACACATAAACCACTCAAAATAGAGTTTCTGAGAGAAGGCGCAATCGGTGTATACTCTTTATAATTAAAAACCGGGAAAAGTCGGCCTGCTCATTGTTACGCTCGGGGTGCAGAAGTGAAAAAGTAACTATGTGGTCACATATGTATGTAACGTAAGTTAAAAGTTCAGAGACAACAACAATTGCTAAACTTATGTTTAGTGAACACATCTTCAGGCATTTTTTGTTTGTTTTTTTCTTAGTCTCTTAACAGCATGCAAACAAAAGTACATGCGTGAATGGTATTGGGGCAAAGTAAAAGTGTTAAGTGCTCACGCATTTTTCATACACACATCTGTATGTAGCATTCAATATAAAACAAGTAAGGACGGGACTGACTTCGGTTGTGCCGAAGACTTCATACCTTTCACGAATGGGGCTGAACAATAATTTTATCCCGTTCGTAATCTCCAGATAGTCGGATGTATAAGATAAGAAATATATAGTGAACAGATGTACATATCTAAACGATTTTTAAGATAAATATAAAATAAAAAATAGGTAGGTACTTTGTGTGAGGATACAAAGTTTAAGGTTTTTTGTGATCTGCGTGTAAAAACTAGGACTACGAATTACGTATTTCAAAAATATATGACGCAAACGTAACTACTTGATGAAATTTGATGAATTTTGAGGCTTCTAGTCGTAAAAAAGGGGCAAACATGACAGTTTATATGGGGTATATAATATATATACCATAGATCTCTATGGTTTTTCCAGACAACAATATATGCTATACACGTAAGAATTTGGTGAAATTTGAAGCTTCTAGCCGTTAAAATGTGGCAGAAATTGCGCAAAGTTTCTTATCTGAACAATCGGTTGTATGAGATATATACTATGTACACCACCGATCTCACTGATTTTTCAGACATCAATATATGCTATACACGTAAGCATTCGATGAAATTTGAAGCCTCTAGCTCTTAAAATAGGGCAGTAATTACGAAAAGTTCCTTATCTGAACAATCGGTTGTGGGGGTATATACAATATATACGACCGATCTCATAAATTTTTTCAGAAAACAATATGTGCAATATGCGAAAGTATATGGTGCAGTTTGGAGCTTCAATCTGTTAAATTGAGGAAGATATGACAAAAAACCTTTTTTTCTGAAAAATCGGTTGTATGGAGGATATATGTTATAGTGGTCCGATCCAGCCGGTTCCGACAAATGTCTAATCGGACACCCAAGTACACCCGCTCACCAAATTTTATCAAGATATCTCAAAAATTGAGGAACTAGTTTGCATACAAACAAACAGACGGACAGACGGACATGGCTAAATTAACTCAGCTCTTCATCCTGATTATTTCGGTATACTTAATGGTGGGTCTATCTATTTTCCTTTAAAGACTTACAATTTTGGGTTTCGTGACGAAATTAATATACCATTTCATTTTCATGAAAGGTATAACAAGTGACAGGGCATTTCATACCTGAAGATAAAATGTGCGACAAAGTGATCCATCCACGGCGCACGTAATTTAAGAAAATTTTTTAGTAACATTGCGTGAGCAAAAGACAAAGTATCCATTGGAAATTCGAAGATGTCTAAAAAAACCCGCTCTTCACAAAAATGAAAAGTTTAAACAAAATATATATAAAATATTGTTTATGATCTATTTTATTACCTTCTTACTTTATGTAATACATTTAATTTTACTGTTATTCACACAACTACATTTTTGCTTCGATTGCCTAATTTTATGATGTTTTTTTATGTTAATATTTCTAAAAACTGTTGGAAAGCATGTTGCACAAATTACCGACAAGAAATGATAGGCGACGGATGTAGTAATATATTAAAATCCAACATGCGTCGGAAATATGTACATGTATACATATGCGTTATGCAAGGCTATAAAAGATGCGCACTAAGGCAATAAACTCATAGACCATGGTGTTGCGCATGCGCGCTTACAGTCGGTACCTACACCCAATTAAAAATCGCTGCAAAAAAATATCGCGCAAAACAATGGTGGTGAAAGGTTTTTAAATGTGTTGGTAGCATCTCTCATGCTACCTCAAACATAACTTTTGTGTGTAATAAGACTAATTTTCGCACAATTAAAATGCTTTTTATATCGCTTTGGTTATGAACTGAAAAGATGTACTACAAATCGCTAAAACATGATATTTTTAAAGCTGCGGCAAAGTGCGTAGAACTCTTTGTATTTTGAAATCCGTGATACGCCCCTAAGCGTGCTAGTAACACGACCTTTATATGATTTTGCATTTAGCAAAGCGATGCACACTGTTTCGTGTAGAACAAGCTAGCTGGACAAAATTATTTTATGAGATTTTCCATTTCATATGCAGTCATTTATTACAACTACGTCATTTTTTTCAGCCATATGTTCTTTTTTTTTATTTTTTTTCCAAAATTTTACTTCATATGCATACATTTGCTTATTTCATATACAGTAACTCATGTGAATAAGTGACATAGATCCAAAAAAAATTTAAAGGACTTAAGAATATTACTTTATTGTACTTAAATTGAATGGAATACAAATCTTAATACTCTAAACAATTTTAAAAATTCGGAAAAAAAAATTAAAATTTTTTATGAAAATTCGTCGAATTTTTTAAATATAATTTAGTTTTTGTTATAGATCGTGACAAATTTTCTTATAGGAAATTAGTTAAAATAAATTTTCGAAAGCGAAAATTGTAAGAATTATCCAAAAAGGGGTGTCTACTTATTTATGTGAGTGACTGTACATATGTACATACATATATTGTATTTATTTGAGTATTTATCCTGGCACTACAATTTTTACAGAATTATTTTATAGTACCAGTCAGGAATGTAAAAGTGAATTACAATAATAATAATAACAATGTAAATAATTAAATTAATTATGTGAAAATTACTTATTACAAAAACTTAAAAGTAAAGTATTATACAAAGTAGAAAAGACAATAGATTTAAATTGAATAAAACCTGATCCAACAAAAAGTTATAGGGTAGGTTATCTTTTATAATTATGTTATTATTCGCTATCATCACTTTCATTCGATGATTCACTTGTGAAATAGTCATGAACATCAGCAACACTACTGTGAAAGCTTGAAACAACTGGACTATTTATTGACTCCTCAACATTATCGGTGGACAGTAAATTTAAGACTTCTGAAGTCAGACTTTTAAATTTTTTCTTAGGTATCTCCCTAAAACTGTTAACTAAAGGATCCGATGTTACAAGCAACATATTCATAAGATCTCTATTTGTGGCTTCACGCGACTGCTTTTGTGTGTTATCATCCCTGAATCGTCTCAAATCTTTGTTACGGGCTTCCTGTGCTTCCTCAGAAAGTTGAACAATAGGTAAAATTGCTGATTTTATAATATCAGTACTATGCACTAAGAATTTATGAACTGTAACAGGCATATTAAACCATGGATAGAGATCTATGTATAGTTTGTTAGTCTCGACCGCAAATTTTTCAAATTTTTTGATATTTATATTTTACCCAGATGCTAATGCGCGAAGGAGAGTGTCGAATCGTTTGATGAGCGTTGCATCCAATCCCGTCATCTCAGCACTAGCCTCAGAATTTTCGAAAAACCTACGAGCAGTGTTGCCGTCATTAGTATTGCCGAAACCTGGTTTTGGTTTATCTTCATCAATCCATTGTATGTACCTGTTTTTATGCCTTGGTGACTGGTGCGGTAGGTTGTGCAGGTTGAAGTCAATGATCTACGCCTTTTTGCTTTTGGTGTGATCTTGTTGACCTTGCGCGTTTATTTTTGTATGTTTTATGGCTACGTGTTTGTTCCCTGTGCCAGGGAATTTGTTTTGCCGTTTGTAGATCAGCTTTAAAGGTTCAAATATCTCGTCGGAGCTGGTACGTACATACATCCTATTTGATATGTAGAGATAACTAAATCTACAAAAAAAAAAAAAATTTAAAATAGATGTGCAAAGAATTCGCAATGGTTTTTTCTTTCGACTATTAGAGAATACTTACGACTATAACATATGTAAAATTTAGCTCGGATGTCCGCGGATGTATGTAACTTTTTTTTTTCCTAAAGTTAAAAATATAGAGAAAAAATACCTTTTCTTAATAACGGAATGTTAAATATATTGAAAATACTCTTATTGCGAAAGAATTACTATTAAAAAATTTTACTTACCTTCGAGCTTAGAATCCATCAAAAAAATTATGTAAAAGTGTTCACTTAAAAGAAATATGAATCTTAATATTCAACAAGAATTTTGCAAATTAATCAATGCATTTTACGGCCACTCCTGCCTTCTTACTTCAATTATTCAATATATTTGAGCAAAAATATCAAAAAAAAAGCAAAAATCTCGTTATTTTGTTTGTTTTCTTTCATTTCTCATTACACTTTTCTTGGAACTTTATTTTTGTCCAGCTAGCTTGTTCTACACGAAACACTGTGCGATGCATGTACTTATGTATGTATTTACATATGTATGTGAAATGCCAGTCGCAAAAGGGGAAGTCCTCTACCGAGCGAAGCCTTTTTGTATTGCGGCTTGTGGCAAGCAGCGGACATTTCTTAGATATTTGTCTACTCTTGGTTTCAGTAAGTTAACCATATGCTAACACTAAATTGAAACAAATTCACATATGAACGTTTTTATATAGTTTAAATAGACACATGTACAAACAATTACCTGGTACTACATATATATCTTCTGTACTTGTGTTTGTGACTGAACACCTCCTAAAAGACTGGGTCGATTTGCGTGAAATATTGTGTGTGGTCTGACATCATCTTCAAGCTTTAAATTCTCAATTTGTTCCTTTTTTCCTATTTTTCGGAAAGTGAACCAAGGGCCGACCTCTTTCAAAAAAAAAATTTATTGTGCGATATGCTCGAATTTTTTTGAAATGGTTATTTCCTTGACTATCCTATTATTTGAGATCTTTTTTCGGGAAGTGGACCGACCTATTAAAAAAATCGTATTTGTTGTGTGATTTGCTTGAGGCAAAGGGGTACCTCTTTCTCAAGCTTAATATTTGAGAAGCTTTTCTTCCGAAAAAATGTTGAAAATTCATTATTTAGACAACCTTTCAAATAAGTTAATTTTATATATAAAATTTAATAAAAAATCTGTTGGTAACTTTAAAACTCAAGATAGGAAAAAACGCTTAAAAATCATAGCTGTGTTTATTTCATGATGGTTTATAAGAAGGTTTTATTTAGATCCATATCTGAACCCATTTCTAAGATATAAACTAAAATTGTGGACCCGAATGATCCCAGAATGTGTCCCCACAATATAGGTATCAAATAGGAAATATCAGTGGTTTGTTGTTGGGAAGACGAGCGAGAGAGAAATAGCGAGTTATGGAAAAAGCCATAGACTGAAAGAGAGAGATAAAGAGGGTTAGGGAGAGGAAAAATATTGGAAGAAGCAAATCGAGATACAAATGGAGAAAATTCGAGGAGAAGGTAGGAAGAAGACAAACCTAAAGAAGCAAAGGAGGTAAAAAAAAGAGAGGAATGGGACTAGAAGTTGAAGTAGGAATGGGAGTGTTAGTGTTAGTGGCAGTAGAAGAAGGAGCTTGATTGGAATTTGGAGTGGTAAAGAGATTCAATAAAGCCGCCTTCGACAAGAAAGGAGCAGCTTATGTGCCGCTATGTCTAAATTTGGTTTCCCCGCAAAACTTATACGGCTATGCAAAATGACGTTGAGCAACACCATCAGCTCAGTCAGATTGGGAAGGACCTCTCCAAACCGTTCGAAACTAAACGAAGTTTCAGACAGGGTGACCCCCTATCGTGCGATTTCTTTAATTTGATGCTGAAGAAAATTATACTAGCTGCAGAACTTAACCGCACTGGAACAATATACTATAAAAGCGTGCAATTACTGGCATATGCTGATGACATTGATATCATCGGCCTAAACACCCGCGCTGTTAGTTCTGCTTACTCCAAACTGGAAAAAGAAGCGGTAAAGATGGGTTTGATGGTGAATGAGGACAAAACGAAGTACCTGCTGTCATCGAGCAAAGAGTCAGCGCATACGCGCCTTGGCAACCACGCTACTGTTGGCAGCCATAATTTCGAAATAGTAAAAGACTTCGTTTACTTCGGAACCAGCATCAACACTAGCAACAACATCAGCACTCAAATCCAGCGAAGAATCAACTCGATGGCAATTGAAAAGTAAAGTCCTCTCTCGGCGAACGAAAATCATACTCTAGAAGTCACTTGTCGTGCCCGTCCTGCTGTATGGGGCAGAAGCATGGACCATGACAACAGCAGATGAAGCGGCTTTGGAAGTGTTCGAGAGAAAAGTTCTTCGAAAGATTTATGGACCTCTACGCGTTGGCGATGGCGGGTACCGAAGAAGATTTAATGATGAGCTGTACGAGCTATACGCAGACATCAACATAGTCCAGCGAATTAAAACGCAGCGGCTGCGCTGGCTAGGCCATGTTATGCGAATGAATAATGATGTTCCGGCCAAGAAAGTGTTTCTATTGGAACCCGCCTATGGAAGCAGAGGTAGAGGGCAGCCCCCACTCCGTTGGAAGGACCATGTGGAAAACTATTTAAACTCCCTTGGTGTGACCAATTGGCGCCGGTTGGCGGAGTGAAGGAGCGACTGGCGCGCCTTGTTGGACGGTCATAACCGTTTAGACAGTTAAGCACCAATTAAGTAAGTAAGTAAGTAAAGAGATTCCATAAATGAAGAAATTTATGTGAGAAAAGTGAGAGAGGGTGTGGAACTGAGAATGCTAGTGCCAGTGAAATTGGACTAGAAGAAGTGTTAGTGGGAGTGGGATTGGGATTGGTAATGCGAGTGGGTGTGAGTGTGGAATTGCGAGGAAGATGAAATGAAATAAAGAATGGACAAGAATGAGAATAAAAATGGAAAAGAAACTAGAACAGAATGGGATGAAAAATTAAGAGAAGTAGCGGGGCTCACTTTTAAAATATCGACAAACGAATTCTTGGGCGGAAAAAGTGTGCCGGGCAGTGTTGTTCTGTATATATCGTCAAAGGAGAGAAATATGATTTTTAATAATCGGGGATTGCCCATATTGCTTTTTTTTTTTTTTTTTTTTTTTTTTTTTTTTTTTTTTTTTTAAATGTATGAAAACATTTATTTGAAGCAATTTTTTAATTTTTTTATAATTTATTTAATAATTTGGGAAAAATTTAAACAACGTGACATCAGGACGGAAATATCAATGAATCTTGCTAGACAATTATCACGCCGTCTTAGAATGCATCAAAAAAGCTAGATGGGGTTATAGTGAAGTTACACAGATAATTTTTTTCCTTCTTTTCGAAAAAACATTGAACCCACATGCGCTCGTTTTATTCCCGCTGAATTAATGCCGTAAACTTTACGAGCTAGCGTGAACTTGTGAGACAACATAACCTTGAATATCAGGTGGCTGAAATGGGAGGAACCTCTAAATCAGTGGTCTACATTCCATATCACAAATCAGCTATGATCAACCGTAAGGTCCCTCTCAAATCCGACAAAGCTCTAAGGCAAAATTTTCAACACCTTTGAAACTCAAGTGCTGTCGTATGTGAAGAAAAGCGGGTGCGCTTTCTGTCGGCAATACGTAATGTATTTCCCGGATGAAAAATCAAGAAGGCAGCCCAACAGACACGCACATGAAAGGAAACACAATATGTTTCCTATTACCATAACTGCCAAAGAGGTTTAAGAAGCCATCAAACCTTCTAGCCATCAGGAGGAGTGATGCTTAAAACATTGGCAATGGAGGATTCAGTTACCTGGCTCTTTTCTTCAGCCTATTTTTCTCCACTATTGACATCCCTGAAAAATGGAAAAAGGCGATGACGGTACTACTACTTATTCCACCGCAAATCTGCGACTTGCCATCCCCAGCATCGCTTCCGAAAATTCCATAGCACTCTCATGGCGATAAACGCCATCTACTCACAAATTCACTGCGGATTGAACTAAGAAATCGACCATAGAGGAGTATTCGTAGCGCTAGATAATCAAAGTACAACCAATCAAAGCGCATTACTGCAAGACTTGGAAAGGTGTAGCCTCCTACGCAGTCTCAAAATATGGACCGCAAGTTGTTTGGGTAGTAGGTATGCATTGATCCAGTAAAAAAACTGAACATCGTAGCCAAGAAGAATTTAATATAGGGGGCCGCCCGTTGGTGTCCTATCACCATTTCCCTCGTCGGTAACTACTCGATAATGGCTAAATAGGTTCATTGATGAGGTCAAATTAGCAACTATATCGCTAGTCTTGTTTGTTTTTTCGCCTGTCGTAACTTGACACCTTCCCCGGATAAGGCCCCGGCGACCTTATTCATAAAGTGGAGAAAGCAAATACTGACAATTGAACATTCACGTCGATGGCATTATGATTCCGACTGTACGTCACCAAAAAATGATGGGTGTGATGTGCGATAATGAGCTACAGTTGCAGCTGAAAGTTCGTACCGAAAGTTCAGAGCCATAACGAAATCCTTAAATCCTTCGGTGACTGCACTTGGGGCAAAGACAATGAAACACTCATAGCTAATTATAAAGCGATGGGCCGGCCGCTTGTATGCTACGCGACTCCTATATGGTCGCCGAGTTTGGAAGAAGCTACCAGCATGTCAAAACACCATGCTCAGAAGTGTCACGGTGTGTCTTTTTATGTCACCCTCTCATCATCTACACAGTGGGAAGAAATACATATTCCCCGTACAGAAATAAACGAAATGCCAATCAAACAGTTTACGTTAAATACTCAGAAAACTGAGGACCTTAGAAGACATCTGATTGGAGAAGCTTTGGATATAAGGAGTTACCTCTGCACCATGAAGAAATCCAGCACACCAGAGTTCAGCCGTTTAAATCAATAGTGCATAAATAGGCCTTTTCGGCACAAAAAAAAGCGATAAAGTCTTACGCCTATAAATGATCTGTGAAATAAAAATCATGCTCTACGAGTCACTTATCGTACCTGTCTTGCTATATGTTACGGAAGCATGAACCATGACAACATAAGATGAAGCAGCTCTGGAGGTACTACAGCGAAAAGTTCTTCGAAATTTTTATTGATCTCTGCGCGTTGGCGATGGCGAGTACCGAAGAAGATTTAGTGATAAGCTGTACGAGCTTTACGCAGACATCAACATAGTTTAAAAACCCAGCACCTACGCTGGCTAGGCCAGAAAGTGTTTTTTTATCGGAACCCGCCTATGGAAGCAGAGAAAAAGGGCTGCCCCCACTACGTTGTTAGGACTCGGTGGAAAACGATTTAAACTCCCTTGGTGTGACCAATTGGTGCCAGTTGGCAGAGCGAAGAAGCGACTAGCGCGCCTTGTTGGATAGCCAAAGCCATTTAATATTAAGCGCCAATTAAGTATGTAAATAAGACCTCTGTTCTCAGTTGCCAAAATCCGAAGCTCGCAAACTAAGATATTATTATAGGTTAAACTCTAAATTAAACAGAATCAGTTGCGATGAAGGAAATCTATACCTCGCATCTAATAAGTCCCCTCATAACACCAACCATCTTTTCAATTGCAATGTGGTACAACGTCTCTAACGCTCATATCTCTCATGTCCAACCATATTGAAACTGCAAATTTCCTTCGTTAGGTTAGCTTAGTTAAACTGGCCGGTCCATGAGGACTTCACACAGACTGAATGAGTCCGTAGTGTTTCCAAAAGTTTATTTAACGACCAAACTGAAAAACCTTATCAAAAACAAGGAACAATGTTACAAAATAACTCTGTCCTCTTGGCAAATACTAAAAGCTTTCTATGACCTCTATCAATCCTTATATCTGGAGTCTTAGCCTGGCAAGCGCAGGGCACGAGCATAAAACGTGCTCGATTGTTTGCTCCTTCAAACGTACTTCCTACATCTGCTACCACTGACCAAGCCTAATTCAAAGGCATGTGACGCCAGAAGGAAGTGCCCAGTCAGAATAATCGTCATAAGTATGCAGCCCTCTCTTTTTATTATAAAAGTAACTTTGTTAGTCTAAGGTTGAAAGACCTACACATAATCTTCGAGACTTTACAGCCCCTTACAGCCGTTAAACTTTGTGTGAGGATTACCAAAAATTATGTATTTTACATTTATCGAAAATATCGCTTATATCTGAGCTCTATGCTATATTTATCTTATACCACTGATTGTTCAGATATTAAAAATTTTCAAAATTTGATTAGTTTTTTCATATTCATATTCAGTTTATTCAGTCTATGATTTACATCTTACAGACTAAATATAGAATTTATATAAAAAAAAAAAAATTGTAAAAAAGTATAATATGCATTGATAAAAGCTAAAGAAAGTATATGCATAATAATAGAAAAAAGTTAAATTAAATATCTAAATGTAAATGCAAAAGTATTTGGGACTTGAAAACATCCCTCGACTGAGAGAAATCAATATTTAGCCATCTCGAAAGTTTATTGAATTCTGTTAGAGAGCGAAGAATAGGATCGAAAAGGACATAGTTCATTCTGAAAGAGGCCACATAAAAAGGTAGGGAAAAACGAAGTGATCTACTGGGCAAATTGAACGTGATTTTCCCGAGCAGGTCAGGGCAGTTTACCAAACCTGCCACGAGATCAAACACGAACATAAGCCCGTGTAGGGTTCTCCTAGAGTGCAGGGGTTGTAGGTTAATTAACGTATACCGAGATAAGAAGGTAGCGGATCCACGAAATGGAGAGATCCAAGCCCAAACCGAACAAATTTCCTTTGAACCCTTTCAATTCTAGCCGCATGACAGCTGTAAATAGGGTTCCAAATAATAGAAGTATACTCGAGCTTTGAACGAACTAAGGAAATATATAAAGTCTTCCTGGTATAGGGATCCTTAAAGTCCTTAGCATAACAGCGCAGGAAAGCAAGGTTTCTATAAGCTTTCGCAAGCACATAACAGATATTATTAACAAAAGAAAAATTAGTATCAAATACAACACCAAGATCAACAAATTCATTGGCTGCATTCAAGAGACTGCTTTCTAAATAGAAATGTGAAACAAAATTAATACTGGACTTCGAGAAAGACATGTGAAAACATTTTTTAATGTTTAGGTAGAGCATGTTGGTATTACACCAGTCAGCTAGATTATTCAGGTCACGCTGCAAAAGGAAAACATCTGATGGACTATCAATCCTACGAAAGATCTTCACGCCATCAGCATAAAGTAGAAAATTGGAAAACTGAAAGCAAGCACCAATGTCATTGATAAAGAGAACGAACAAGAGCGGCCCAAGGATACTACCCTGAGGAACCCCAGAGGTTGCCACAAAAGTGTGCGACCTACAATTCTCAATATCAACACAAAGGGATCTATTAGACAGATAAAACTTCAACCAACTCAAGAATACCGATTGGAAACCAATGAACTCCAATTTCTTCAGTAGAAGCTGATGAGACACATTGTCAAATGCCTTGGAAAAGTTTGTATATATGGTATCCACCTGCGAACCGACTTTAAAGGCTGATATGCAAAAGTTCGAAAAAGAAGCCAAATTAGTGACTGTAGAGCGACCAGAAACAAACCCATGTTGGCGCGGATCAATAATGCTCTTAACAACAAAGAAAAGTTTTTCCTTAATAATTATTTCGAAAAGCTTAGAGCAAACTGAAAGCTTAGCAATGTGTCTGTAATTAGAGACATCATTCTTATTTCCAGACTTAAAGATCGGCGTGATTGACGCGGACTTCCACCTGTCAATAAATAATCCAGAATATAGAGCAAAATTAAATATTTAGCAAAGCGGAATGCATAAAGTTGAGCCACAATGCTTCAGAGAAAATGCACACAGTCGATCAGGATCACATTTTAGCGCGGTCTTTCACATGCAAATAGCTTTACTGACATCCTGCACAGATAAAGACAGCGAACCGAAATCTATGCATTCAAATAAGTATGAGCTAGAGTGGAGGGTATCCTGAATAGTAACTTCATTTTCGAAATTAGATTTGAAAAATTCTGCAAAAAATTCAACAGTGTCATTTAGAGACTGTGAGCAATTGTCATTGTACTTCATGCAAATAGGAATATTGGAAGAACCACGCTTGGACCGAATAAAATTCCAAAATGCTTTTGGATTTTCTTTCAACTCCGATTCTACCTTACTCCTATACCGATTATATAAAAATTTATCAAGAACATTGAACTCCTTCACACTGTTTAAATACTGATCTCTAAGAGCAGAATTCGAAGAGTCAGCCTTGTACAATTTTTCATATTTATTACGTTTGTTTTTCAACTTTTTGAGAGTAATATTGTACCAGGGTAATTTATGTATTTTGTGGACCCGCCGAGGCACCTTATCAGAAAAAACCTGAGCCAACGTCCCCAAGAAAATCTCGAAACAGACACTAACATCAATAGACTGCAAAATAGTTTCCCAGGGTATATCACCAAAAGTATTATTTAGTTCACTAAAGTCAGTTGACCGAAAATTAAAAGAATGGTTACTTAGATCCGTAGAGATCGGGATGGAATCAATATTAAAAAGGGTAATGACGAGCGGAACATGATGCCTATCATGCTTTCAGAGAGGCTAAAAATCGAATTCTCATCAACAAAAACAAGATCTAAAAACTTAGCAAGTGCATTAAATACATTATTAATTTGAATAAGATTACAACTTAAGAGGCTATCTATAAAATTTATATAAAGAGTACGCGTAACATTAGCCGGAAACATAATACCATTATTTTGGAGATCTAACCAAGTAAAATCGGGTAAGTTAAAATCTCCGAGAATACAAAAATGAGCATCACAGTTAGTTTCGCAAATATTAACAATATTTTCAATGTGAGAGTTATATAAGCTTTCCGCACTATTTGGTGGAATATAAGATACACAAATGAATGTAGATCCAGCGGAACCGATTATGCGAACACAGAGTTGGTCAATTAACGAATCGTTGTGTAAAAGTTGATATTTCGAGTAGCGTAGATTTCTCTTTATGTTCACTTCTATTCCCTAGAGTTATTATCGTAAGACAGTCCCCTCCTTGATTGCTCTAACTACAATAATGACTTTAGAACGGTACTACAAGAATGCGAATACTGCCATGTGCACGCAACTTTACAATAACAAAACAAAAGAGTCTTAAAACGTGTTGCAAAGCTATGAAATAAATTTATTTGAATGAACCTGTCCATCGGTCAACCTTGTTTTGCCACCATTCATAAACCGTTTGGCAAATTGTTGTATTCTATGCTTTAACAAGTTTTTAAAGCATTTTGTTAGTGCCACGCCTACCAAACCGATTCACCGTTTTAGCTCATTTCATGCAAACGCACGAAATTCATTAAAAGCGCGTTCTTTCAATTATTTTTACAGCGTTGTTGATGACTACAAAAACAAATACAACCTCTAAGCGCAAATACACACACATATGCATACACGCGCAGCAACGCCTTAATGTACATTTGTCTATGCGTCTGCATGATTCCATTTGTTTGTCCATCCGGTTGACTTGCCACATGCCACATCAATGTACTACTAGGCACGCAAAGTGCATCCAACATCGTCATGTCATGCCAGTTGTGCTCCTCTACACATCCAAGTCTTACCAACAAAAGCATCATGCAACAACTTCTCAAGCTACTACTTTGTTGATTTTATGAGACGATGATTTTTCTTCTTATTTCTCATTTCTTTTTATACTCAGTTGAGCAGAGCTCAAAGAGTATATTAACTTTGATTGGATAACGGTTGGTTGTACAGGTATAAAGGAATCGAGATAGATATAGATTTCCAAATATCAAAATAATCAGGATCGAAAAAAAATTTGATTGAGCCATGTCCGTCCGTCCGTCCGTCCGTTAACACGATTACTTGAGTAAATTTTGAGGTAAATAGATGAAATTTGGTATGTAGGTTCCTGAGCACTAATCTCAGATCGCTATTTAAATGAACGAAATCGGACCATAACCACACCCACTTTTTCGATATCGAAAATTTCGAAAAACCGAAAAAGTGCGATAATTCATTACCAAAGAAAGCTAAAACGATGAAACTTGGTAGATGGGTTGACCTTATGACGCAGAATAGAAAACTAGTAAAATTTTGGACAATGGGCGTGGCACCGCCCTCTTTTAAAAGAAGGTAATTTAAAATTTTGCAAGCTGTAATTTGGCAGTCGTTGAAGATATCATGATGAAATTTGGCAGAAATGTTACTCCTATTACTATATGTACGCTTAATAAAATTAGGAAAATCGGAGAAGGACCACGCCCACTTTAAAAAAAAAATTTTTTTTAAAGTAAAATTTTAACAAAAAATTTAATATCTTTACAGTATATAAGTAAATTATGTCAACATTCAACTCCAGTAATGATATGGTGCAACAAAATAAAAAAATAAAAGAAAATTTAAAAATGGGCGTGGCTCCGCTCTTTTTCATTTAATTTGTCTAGGATACTTTTAATGCCATAAGTCGAACAAAAATTTACCAATCCTTTTGAAATTTGGTAGGGGCATAGATATTATGACGTTAACTGTTTTCTGTGAAAATGGGCGAAATCGGTTGAAGCCACGCCCAGTTTTTATACAAAGTCGTCCGTCTGTCCTTCCGCATGGCCGTTAACATGATAACTTGAGCAAAAATCGACATATCTTTACTGAACTTAGTTCACGTACTTATCTGAACTCACTTTATCTTGGTTTAAAAAATGAACGAAATCCGACTATGACCACGGCCACTTTTTCGATATCGAAAATAACGAAAAATGAAAAAAATGCCATAATTCTATACCAAATATGAAAAAAGAGATGAAACATGGTGATTGGATTGGTTTATTGACGCGAAATATAACTTAAAAAAAAAACTTTGTAAAATGGGTGTGCCACCTACCATATTAAGTAGAAGAAAATGAAAAAGTTCTGCAGGGCGAAATCAAAAGCCCTTGGAATCATGGCAGGAATACTGTTCGTGGTATTACATATATAAATAAATTAGCAGTACCCGACAGATGATGTTCTGGGTTACCCTGGTCCACATTTTGTTCGATATCTGGAAAACGCCTTCACATATACAACTACCACCACTCCCTTTTAAAACCCTCATTAATACCTTTAATTTGATACCCAAATCGTACAAACATATTCTAGAGTCACCCCTGGTCCACCTTTATGGCGATATCTCGAAAAGGCGACCACCTATAAAACGAGGGCCCACTCGCTTTTAAAATACGCATTAACACCTTTCGTTTGATACCCATATCGTATAAACAAATTCTAGAGTCAACCCTGATCCACCTTTATGGCGATATCCCTAAATGGCTTCCACCTATAGAACTATGGCCCACTCCATCATAAAATACTCTTTAATGCCTTTCATTTGATACACATTTCATACAAACATATTCCAGGGTTTCCCTCGGTTCATTTTCCTACATGGTTATTTTCCCTTATGTTGTCACCATAGCCCTCAACTGAGTATATAATGTTCGGGTACACCCGAACTTAAGCTTCCTTACTTGTTTTCTTTCAGCTGCAGTCAATGATTCTGCTGCTTCTTTCCTATAGCTGATTCTTTTACCGATCTTTACCAGTTTGAATGAGTCGCGCTGTGTGTGTGTGTGTTTGTTCTTTGGTTGAGTTTGGTACTCGCTATTTGTTGGTTTTTCAAGATGGAGGCTTTCTGTTTATTTGTCCCAATTCTTTTTGGTAGTCCATGCAGAAGAGACAAATTTATGCTTCTCTGGAGATGAAACAACTTGCGACTTTGGCTTTGTTTGTTTTCACGTTAATGATGAAAACAGGTGAAGATGATGATGAAAAGGCTTACTTTGCCCTTAAAAATTGTGTCTGTAGTCATTCGTATTAAGGAGCCTGCTACTCTGATGCAGTCAGTTTATCTCAGATAAGTGATAAGACTTACTGTGGACTTCGAAGGCAAGTTTAAAGTAAAATCCCCTCTCGACAAATGAGAATTACAGTCTTTAAGTCTCGCATCATAACAGTACTGGTACATGGCTAGGACTTATGAACGGTGCCGAAAGAAATTGGGTTGGCACTTGGAGTGGCCGAGAGAAATATTCTCTGGAAAATAAATTAAAGATAACAAGTAAGGAAGGTTATGTTCGGGTGTAACCGAACATTACATACTCAGTTGAGAGCTATGGTGACAACATAAGGGAAAATAGCCATGTAGGAAAATGAACCGAGGGAAACCCTGGAATGTGTTTGTATGACATGTGTATCAAATTAAAGGCATTAAAGAGTATTTTATGAGGGAGTGGGCCTTAGTTCCATAGGTGGACGCGGTTTTCGTGATATCGCCATAAAGGTGGACCTGGGGTGACTCTAGAATGAGTTTGTACGATATGGGTATCAAATGAAAGGTGTTAATGAGTATTTTAAAAGGGAGTGGTGTGAAGGCGTTTTCCAGATATCGACCAAAATGTGGACCAGGGTGACCCAGAACATCATCTGTTGGATACCGCTAATTTATTTATATATGTAATACCTGCCAAGATTTTAAGGGTTTTTTATTTCGCCCTGCAGAACTTTTTCATTTTCTTCTACTTAATATGGTAGGTGTCACAACCATTTTATAAAGTTTTTTCTAAAGTTATATTTCGCGTAAATAAAACAATCCAATTACCTTACCATGTTTCATCCCTTTTTTCGTATTTGGTATAGAATTATGGCATTTTTTTCATTTTTCGTAATTTTCGATATCGAAAAAGTGGGCGTGGTCATAGTCGGATTTCGTTCATTTTTCATACCAAGATAAAGTGAGTTCATGTAAGCACGTGAACTAAGTTCATTAAAGATATGTCGATTTTTGCTCAAGTTATCGTGTTAACGGCCATGCGGAAGGACAGACGGACGACTGTGTATAAAAACTGGGCGTGGCATCAACCGATTTCGTCCATTTTCACAGAAAGCAGTTAACGTCATAAAATCTATGGCCTTACCAAATTTCAAAAGGATTGGTTAATTTTTGTTCGACTTATGGCGTTAAAAGTATCCTAGACAAATTAAATGAAAAAGGGCGGAGCCACGCCCATTTTGAAATTTTCTTTTGTTTTTGTATTTTGTTGCACCATATCATTACTGGAGTTGAATGTTGACATAATATACTTATATACTGTAAAGATATTAAATTTTTTGTTAAAATTTTACTTTAAAAAAAATTTTTTTTAAAAGTGGGCGCGGTCCTTCTCCGATTTTGCTAATTTTTATTGAGCGTACATATAGTAATAGGGATAACGTCCCTGCCAAATTTCATCATGATATCTTCAACGACTGCCAAATTACAGCTTGCAAAATTTTTAAATTACCTTCTTTTAAAAGTGGGCGGTGCCACGCCCATTGTTCAAAATTTTACTAATTTTCTATTCTGCGTCATAAGTTCAACTCATCTACCAAGCTTTGTCGCTTTATCTGTCTTTTGTAATGAATTATCGCACTTTTTCGGTTTTTCGAAATTTTCGATATCGAAAAAGTGGTCGTGGTTATAGTCCGATATAGTTCATATTAAATAGCGATCTGAGATGAGTACTCAGGAACCTACATACCAAATTTCATCAAGATAACTCAAAATTTACTCAAGTTATCGTGTTAACGGACGGACGGACGGACGGATATGGCTCAATCAAATTTTTTTTCGATCCTGATTATTTTGATATATGGAAGTCTATATCTATCTCGATTCCTTTATATATGTACAACCAACCGTTATCCAATCAAACTTAATATACTCTGTGAGCTCTGCTCAACTGAGTATAAAGAGTGTAAAGAATAAAAGTATTCGCTGTACTGTATAGGACATGTGATGTGATTGGATGTAGTTACTCCAGATAAAGAAGTAACTACAAGATGTAAGATGGAAAAAACATTTGGAAAAGCACTTGATCTCCCTTAGGGAACACAGTTGGTGCCAGTTATCGCGAACTGGTTGATCAATACAAACCTCATCTGAAATGTGTCCAGACTGTTACTAGACATTTTTTGACTAACAAACGAAAAAAACTTATAAGATACTCGAACTTATGTTATAAAATATTTCCATCCTCCTGGCAAATACTAGACATTTTCTAGGACGAACCCTAATTGCGTCCTCGTGTTATGACAACTATGCCGTTCCAATAACTGGAGCCTTGACCTCGTAAGCGCAGGACACGAACACAGACCGTGCTTAGCTGTTTCTTCTTACAGGCCGCACTTCCTACATCTGCTGTTACTGCCAAAAAGCTGTGTCCAGCTGGTACGCCCTTCATGAGCCTTAAGTTTTATCTCCTTAGATATAAGTATGAGCAACTTTGAGAATCTAATATCGTAGGACTTGCACATGATCCTAGAAATTTTGTAGGTCCACATTTCTGTGCACGTCTTTATTGCCTGATAATTTATATGCAACTCTTGTCTCTTTTGCTCGCTGCCAAGCGGATAGGCACACGTCTGCCAGAGATTCATCAAGTGCTGCGCTCTCCTCTGGCGATTCGTCGTCCTTTTCGAAGCCTTCTGTCCATTTACGACCGGGAATCCAGTATAGGCATACAATTCAGACTGAGTGAAGTCTAATCTTTCACCAGGAAACTTCTTGTTGAAGCGATCAGTGAGAAGATTGCCATTATGGACTCATGACTTTCAATTTACGTGTATATTGATGCGACTGAGTATTAAATAAATCAATATAATTTGCTTGTAGTATTTAGGGTGCGGTAATGTCTCGGTTGCAGATAACTGGTTTCTTTGTGCCATTCTCCAAGCATGCGGAACGTGGTTCAGATGTATGCAACCCTCAAAGATTTTTCTTAGCCTTTCAACAATTAAGTCACCTGCCATCTGCAACAAATCGGGGAATGTCACATTTAGAATCGGTGATTAAAACTTGGTAAAAGTTTTTTATCGCCCATTAAATTTTGGTATTTGTCACCAATTTTGTTACTACTCGCTCCGTATTAGGAGTACTGATGTTGTTACACAACTCTTCCGCATCATCTCTTTATAGGAAGTGTGTTTTAATTAGCCCTTTAAGAGATCCTTTACTACCACGTGACCATTCTCCGTTGTCCTTTTTATCAGCCCTTGAACTCTCATCTCCCTTAGATAGAACTTTTCTTAGTCTCGCCGCTTCGCTAGTGCATTCTATGTCTGTAAACAAAATTTTCATGAGACTCTCTTCTCCCTGCTATTTCTCAACAGATCCTTAAATTTATAGATCGTCAACAAATCTATTTACTCGTCCCATCACTTATCCGCAACATAAGCCAGCTTGGAGATCTCTTTTAAGCAACAAAAATCAGCTCCTTAATTCACAATATTGGCATTGCTTTTCCATCGAGACTACTTAGAAAACAAACTTTGACGCAGCTGTGATAAAGATAAAGAGACGGTAAATGAAAATTAAGGGAAAGTGTGAGGAAAAGAGAGGGGAAAGGAAAAAATATTGAAACAGAAGAAATGCAAAGTTCGAGAAGAATGAAACTTGTCACGGGTTCAAATTTATAGCTTCTCTAACCTAAATGTCAACCACACCTACCCCTGGAGATACATTTTAATTAGAATTTTGGACTCTCGCCTAGGGATCCTTATGGGAGGAGATAGTTGGATGACCTGAAAGGTTCAATGTGGCCGTATTAATCCATTTCCGAGATAGTCGGATTACCGTCTCAGTTGAGCTATTTTTAGGAGCATACCAGATCCGTTTTCCTCAAAGGCCAATCAACACCGACAAAACTCCACTAAACTTTCGGGGAGTCTCCTTATCACTACAAGATGGATTTGGAATTTCGTTTTCAGTTTCGAGAATGCCAAAGAACCAATGTGCAAAACATGTGAGCCGCAGGTGGCTTACGAAACTAATACAATGTCATAACTAATCTCAGAACTGTTATTAATCGAATGCAAAGAACCGGTCAATTTGTCTGATTAATTGACTATTTTACTGAACAACTTTTGCTAATCGACTAGTCGATTATTCGATAATACGAATAGTCGATTAATGGGAGCTGTAATATTTGAAAATGAACTGAAGCATGTCTAATTATTTAAAGCTAATTACCTTGGTTATTATCAAGAATCCGGACATTCTTTGATTTCGAACATACCTGAAAATAAAGAAGAATTTTAATTTAGTTATTTTCAAATATTTGTATTTTTAGTCCAAAAAGTAGTCTAATAATCAAATCATAATTAAAAACAAAATGAAATCTGTGCTTTACGAATCTTTTGTTTTCAACTTAATTGAAATATATTTCGAATCACCCTATCCTCTCCGTTCTCATCTCCCCTCTTCCTCACACTCTGTATCTCCTTCGTCCTCTCTTTCTATCTCCGTCCTTCCCAATCTCCACCCCTTTCCGTTTCCTTCCCTCTCTTCCTCACTCACCCCCTCTTCCTTACTCGTACCTCTACCTCTACCACTGCATCCTTTTGAGCACTAAGTTATCACTCGGATGCTGAAACCTCAAGCACCACACTGATTAACTTGCTCACACATTTTCTCAATATATGTATGTATTACATCCACACCTACATACATCTGTGTAGTAGGTGGGCTGAAATCTGTCAAACAGTCATCCGCCTGAGTTTAACAAAAAACGGTGTAAGTTGCTGATGCTGCATACTATAAAAGTTTATGTTAAAAACATTTACAGACATTTTATTTAATGATATGGACAAACGGTCCATAAATCAACAATTTTTATTGCAATTTCTCTAGCCACTTCAGTCATACTTCCTAGTTTTTTATTGCTTTGACGCCTCCTTTACCTACTTTGGTACAAGCCAAAGAGTCTCAATAGCAATTTATAACATTTTTTTTTCACTTGGAAATTAATGTCAACTAACCATATGCAATTTGAAAATGAGCTCCTCATAATGTGCTGCATTACCAATAACAACACCAACAAAGCAATATAAATTAGATGTTACAATGGAAGAAACAAGCGTTTAAGATACAGCCACACAATGTGGAACTTTTTCTGGTGGTCGCGTATGACAACATTCTACGCATTCACCCAGCAGTCGAGTCAACTAGTTCGAAAGAACTTCGCAACTTATTCTTACTATGTAATTAGCCATTTATATGTGTTTTCCCATACAAACGTCTGACGTTTTTGGTGCTAGAATTCTCAGATATCGATGGCAACATGCGGGTTTTATAATCTGATATATTATTTGTAATTGCTGTCTTTATGTGCAGGTCCATTTTTCGCTCTTATTTGGAATCCAAATCTATAAATAAATTTTTGGTTGTAGAAATGAAGAGTCGTGTTATTAGCGAGTTTTTTTGGTCGGGCATTATTGGTCGTAGTGCTTTGGTTTAGCTATGTTCTCTTAACATAATTTATTAAAAATAAGCAATTGTGAACACACGAAGAAATCTATTTGTACTATGGCACTATTGTGAATATTTGATTAGAACTAACACTACATTACCGGCAGTTGCTAACATTCGCCAGATGGCAGCTCAAGCGCATGTAAGTTTTTATTGATAGATGATTGATTGATAGAACAGCTGATTTCTGTTGATATCGACACTGATGATGGCACAACGCGGAAACCGGTTTGTCTCGAAACCAAATTTGACAAGAGATGACGGAAAATCGTTCCAATATACAACGTTTATATTTGCTGCGCAAGATGGACACGGGTCCGGCCAGTTGTTTATAATAGACAAAGATGTATCAGTCCATATTGTAATTGTCGAAAATATATATCCTTCTAATATTTCAAAGATAGACGCTACAAAGCCATCTGTAGCATAGTTTTTAAGCGTTCACATCACATTTGAATGCTACTATGTCCCAGCCCTATTGCCGAACACATCAAAAAAGGATTGACTGTTTTGTTTTAACCCTGGAAACTCTGGTTCATCCTTAAGTTTCGGCTTCAGAGTTGTGAGTAGTTTGGTTTTTTGGGAGTAGTTTCCTTTTACTCTGTCACATATTGAAATATTATTATACTCAGCTGAGCAGAGCTCACAGAGTATACTAACTTTGTTCGCATAACGGTAATCCGTAACGGCATAAACTAATCGACATAGATATAGACAATATAGATATATCAAAATGATATGGGCGAAAAAAGAAATTCATTTAGCCATCTCCGTCCGTCTGTCCGTAAACACGATAAATTGAGTAAATTTTGAGATATCTTGATGAAATTTGGTATGTAAGTTCTTGTCACAGATTGCTATTTAAAATGAACGAAATCGGACCATAACCAAGCCCATTTTTTCGTTATCGAAAATTTCGAAAAACCGAAAAAGTGCGATAATTCATTACCAAAGACGGCTAAAACGATGAAACTTGGTAGGTGGGCTGAGGTTATGACACAGAAGAGAAAAGTAGTAAAATTTTGGACAGTAGGCGTGGCACCGTCCACTTTTAAAAGAGGGTAATTGCAAAGTTTTGCAAGCTGTAATTTGGCAGTCGTTGAAGATATCATGATGGAATTTGGCAGAAACGTTACTCATATTACTATTTGTGTGCTGAATAAAAATTAGCAAAATCGGAGAACGACCACCCCCACTTTAAAAAAAAAAATTTTAAGTCAAATTTTAACAAAAAATCTAATACCGTTCCAGTATACTTGTAAATTATGTCAACATTCAACTTCAGTAATGGTATGGTGCAACAAAATACAAAAATAAAAGAAAATTTCAAAATGGGCGTGGCTCCGCCCTTTTTCATTTATTTTGTCTAGGATACTTTTAAGCCATAAGTCGAACAAAAATTTACCAATCCTTTTGAAATTTGGTAGGGGCATATATTTTATGACGGTAATTGTTTTCTGTGAAAATGGGCGAAATCGGTTGAAGCCACGCCCAATTTTTATACACAGTCGTCCGTCTGTCCTTCCGCTCGGCCGTTAACATGATAACTTGAGAAAAGATCGACATATCTTTACTAAACTTAGTTTTCATACTTATCTGAACTCACTTTATCTCGGTATAAAAAATGGCCGAAATCCGACTATGACCACGCCCACTTTTTCGATATTGAAAATTACGAAAAATGAAAAAAATGCCATAATTCTATACCAAATATGAAAAAAGAGATGAAACATGGTAATTGGATTAGTTTATTGACGCAAAATATAACTTTAGAAAAAACCTTGTAAAATGGGTGTGACATCTACCATATCAAGTAGAAGAAAATGACAAAAGTTCTGCAGGGCGAAATCAAACGCCCTTTGAATCTTGGCAGGAATACTGTTCCTGGTATTAAATATATAAATAAATTAGCGGTACCCAACAGATGATGTTCTGTGTCACCCCTGGTCCACCTTTATGGCGATATCTCGAAAAGGCGTCCACCTATAGCACTATGGTCCAGTATCCTTTAAAATACTCTTTAATACCTTCCATTTGAAACCCATGTCATACAAACACATTCCAGGGTTACCCTAGGTTAATTTTGCTAAATGGTGATTTTCCCTTATTTTGTCTCCAAAGCTCTCAGCTGAGTATGTTACACCCGAACTTAGACTTCCTTAATTGTATTTTGCTATGGTATTTTTTTTTTTATTTCGCTTGTGGTATATGTCATACAACTTTTAAATACCTGTAGGTATGTATTTACATATGTATCTTCGTAAGTATTTATCTTTGTCACACAATAAACGGTTTAACAACATTTTCTCAACTTCATTAGGCGATTTTTCCTTTAGCTGGAAATGTAAGTATAAGCATGGAGTGAAACCGAAATGGTTACCTTTACTGTCAAAAAACAATTCACTTTTCAATTCCGAAGTTGATACCTTTGATTGATTTGGAAAAGAGCGTAAATGTAGTGGTTTCTATCGCCGACACCGATTACAACAATTAACCCACATGCAGCTTGTATTGAAGAGACTATTCAGAATATTTTCTTAATGGCGGCGATCGACGAGCTGAATACTTTCCACTTATCGGGAAGCTAGACCGTTTAATGGGCCTGGAAATACTAACAGAGTTCGCCTCGCCTATGTAACAACCGTGCGTGAAAAAGTTCACCAATCAACTACTCAAGATCAGAAGTCTATGTACGTATTTGTGCATAGAATTCGCGTATGAGGGTGCTTTAAGTACAAGCGAAAACTGGTTCACTGGCAGTTCTGTTGAATCTCAATCGGTGCGCTCACACGAAATGCATGTGAAGGCTGACTTTATTTCCGATAGTCTTCTGGATACGTCCGCTCTAGATAAAGGCCCTGGCAAAATTGTCATATCTATATCCATAAAAAACAGCTGATCCAATCAAACGTATGGAAATCAATGTAGTTGGTAAATGATATCTTAGCCATAAATATACAATCGCCAATCAATTGGTTTTTGTTTTTTCCTCATATCCACAACTAATAAATATTTGAGTTGGTGAAGTTTTCAACTTTTCGGACATTTTGTTTTTGGTTTTTAAGATATTTAACTTACTTACTTAATTGGCGCTTAATCTTTTAAACAGTTATGGTCGTCAAAATTTATGCGCTAGTTGCTTCTTCGCTCTGCCTACTGGCGCCAATTGGTCACACCAATGGAGTCTAACCCGTTTTCCACCTGGTCCTTCCAGCGGAGTGGGGCCGCGCTTTTCCCTTGATTCCATACTCGGGTTCCGATAAAAATGCTTTCTTAGCCGGAGCGGCATCTTTCATTCGCATAACATGGCCTAGCCAACACTTCAGCTGATGTTCTTGATTATGATGATAATCCATTCGTCTGTACTATATAGCAGGATGGGATCGATAAGTGATTTGTAGAGCATAATTTTCGTTTGCCGAGTGGGGGCTTTAATTTTCAATTGCCTACCTAGTCCAGGGTAGCAGTTATTGGCAAGAGTGATTTCTTGCTGGATTTCAGAGCTGATGTTGCTGTTTGTATTAGTGCTGGTTCCCAATTAAACGAAGTATTCTACTATTACGAAATTACGGCTAACAACAGTAGCGTGGTTGCCAAGGTGCAAATGCGCTGACTCTTTGCCTGATAACAGCGAGAACTTCGTTTTGTCCTCATTCACCATCAGACCCATCTTTTCCGTTTCTTTTTCTAGTTTGAAGTAAGCAGAAAGCATGACGCAGGTGTTCAAGCCGATATTATCTATATGATCAGCATATGTCAGAAATTACATGCTTTTATAAAATATTGTTCCAGATCTGTTAAGTTCTCCACAACGCTACTTATTATTTGTGCAATTTAATTGTAATACTTTGCAATCTAAACAATTTTTGAACGATCACGGTTCGTAAAACACGACACGGGCTCTGTTTTAAAAAACTTAAAACGACGGCTTTAAAATGGCGGCCGAGGTTCCCAAAAGATAACCTGATTTGACCGAAATTGAGTATGTCGGTAGCTCAGAAGTCGGTCATGACGAATCAAGACTAATTTTTGTAAAGACTACCAGCCAGATGCAAATTCTTTATATTTACTACAAACATTACTTGTTTCACAACAAAAACAATTTATTGAGCTAATGAACAATTAATACGCGTACCAAAAAAAAAACTTCTCAATAGTTTGGTTGACAAATTTTTAACTTTTTGAAAAATCTTTGAAGGCCTTTCAAACCCAATCCTGCCAAATGTTTAGTCTTAGTTCGTGTACAATTAGGAGCATGACTAGAAAAAGCAAAATATTTTGCATTTCTTGAATTTTATGTTTATATCCAATTAAAGAGTCATAAATACTGTTAAAATTTGATTTCGGAACCTAATAAACAAACTATAATTAAAATTTTTGGAAATATCTACTGTCAGAAATGTATACAACTTCTCCGGTTTTTTCGTGCATACCATATAAGCAATAGTGAAATTCGAGTAACTTTTCCAAAACACCCATATAATTACCCAATCAGAAAAAAATATGGAATAAATAGGTTTTACAATGCTCACATCTACACTTTTTTTCGCCTTGGAACCACTGTGCGCCCAACGTAATTGGTTTCATTCCTTGATCATTGATATCCGTTCATCGCTTAGGAGCAGGTGCAAATTTCTCGGGGAAAGCATTAAATGTTGTTGTTGTTATTATAACAAATAATATTAACACAATTGTTGTTTAATCTTTTTCATTGAAATTTCAACATTTTGTTTGTTTTTTATTTTGTTGTCCATATTAATAGAAACTGCATGCAACCACCTCAATGAAAGACTCAGATGCATCCCCACTATCAGTGAGTGATGACAAGTGTCAGCAGCTGCTACTGCAGTAGCCCGTGCCGCGAAAAATTACATGCTGTGCTTTATTAAAAAGTATTTTTATACCTTTCGTGTACATGAAATTGTTTGTTTGTAAGTACCATTAGATGAAAACAAATTTGTCATTATTGCATCCATTTCTGAATGAAGAGTAGTAGTATCTCATTATTTGACTCATCTTAACTAAATTTATCCCCAATATAACAGATGTACATATATTGAATTGTATCATTTCTGCTGCATTAAAGCAACTAAGAACCGGCGCTGTAGTTTCTGGGTCCATAAACAGCACACAAACATGAATCCTTTGTTTTAAATGTATATAGAGATAGATAGATTAAATCTCCCTAGCGCAAAAAAGTTAGCACGTACATACAAACTTATCAAAAAATGGAGCTTTTGAAGATATTAACGAAATGTTTAAAATTTTTAACGAAAGTGTATTTTTCAAGAGATGTACGTGTTCTTAACTACTTATGTTGCATTAACTAGGAAACACACCTAAAAATTTACATACATACCTATAAGTGTACTCCCGAAGTCAAATAACGTTAGCACTTGCTGGATTTTTTCACCATTCGATCTAATTCAACATGTATGTGGGTATGATTGTGACGCTGTCCCACTCAAAGAAAGTTTGTTCGCACAGCTCACAGCGAACAAACACAGACATTGCGCTTTTTGGGGGAAAAATTTTCTTTGATTAAAACAATTTTGCAGAGTGATGTGAATTGTGTAATTCTAATTAATGTGTTAATGTTTGTTTTGTTTTATGTTATATTTTATGATAAATATAAAGTCTCCCTGATGAAGATGAAAAAATTTCATCGAAATGCGTAGGAGGAAAAGATACACATTGTGTTTTGTCTTTATTTTAAATTACAATTTTGCTCATATTAGAGAGGAATCATTCATTTATTTATGAAGAACGAAGGTACATAATTCAAGCTTTTAAAGCAAAGAAGAAATATTCCAACCGAACCAACAGTTTTGAATTCATAGCTGTGTAAACAAAAATTTTACAATTTTTCATTAGATTTTGGCAATTTTCCACTCCCCTATAATATACACCCTCAAATTATATTGAAAATGTCCATCTAACGTAGCTAAGCTTTCAAATGCAAAAAAACCGTTTTAAAATTTGAGCATTTTATGTGAAGTGATGGGCGTACAACTATATTTAGCGGCTTTATTTTATAAGATATATAGATATAGCTGTAGTACAAACCCCATACAATAGCTTTCGGAGATATTGGGTTTTTCCTTTAAACTTATGGATGAAATATGAGGATTGCGCTCTCTTAGCCACTTTGTTGCTTCTCAAATTCCATCTGAATATAGCTTAGCGATATTCGTAAATGGTATAACATATTCGCCCCCTGTTTACATGGTTTTGTTTCTTTTTGAATAAAATTGTATTTGAACATACGAATGAGTATACCCGTAGTACAGGTAGATTGGAAATACGATTCATACGTCACAACTTAACATCTTAAGTGAACACTTTTCATCTAAGATAGCTACGTTTATTTGTAAGCTCAGCAGGGCATTACAATAAGAGGCGACACACAGAAATAAATAGAAAGCAGTATAGTCCATACTTACTAATTATGTACATAGAAACAATCAAACACATTTTTTTAAAGCTACTATTGACTTTACCCTTGAGTTTATCGTCTACATGTTTTGATGTATGTACATATGTATGAACGCATCTAGTGTGTGTATCACGCGCAGTAGACACGGAACAAGAAACAATCATCGTTACTTATTGACTGTTAACAGATCAGTAGTACACCCTGACAATAGATAAAAGTTTTAAATATCAACATCGACTCTGGAACATATTCTGTATTTGGTCACTATTAATAAACAAATAACATCAGTTCGTTTTCCCTGTCTCTGGCTACTCGGACTGGGTCATAGTAAGAGTCTTTAGGTTAGATAACTCAGGCCAGTAGCATTCTCCTTAAACAGTTGTATAAAACTCAAAACCAGAAACCCTTGTTAATTATTATTTCAAACTTTGTTGCCCGAATCGAAAAACGTTGACTTGAAATAATTTTCAAAACGAAAATACCAGTATTTTTTTATCAAGAAGAATTTCCGAGCTCTAGGCCACACATTATATTGTCGACAAGGTGCATTCACAAGTCACTGAAGATGATTTCTAATTGAAATCGAAATGTCGACAAAATAAATAAATACAACATATATGGTATAATTAATTGCATTTTTATTACTAATATATATGTGAGGCCTAGAGCTCGGAAATTCTTCTTGATATAACTTTTGAAAGGCTGAAAATAAAAATAAAAACAACACCAGTATTTTTTTTAAATAATAATTATAAGTAAAAGTTTATTTTTTACTTTGCTTGATAATTGTTATGAGAGCTGCTCAACCCCTATACACTTATAACACTTTTATTTTTGTTTTGCCTCGAAGAATATGCACAGATTCACACTCTGAATATAAAAAAATTTTCCTGGCACTCCCATATGTCCTCACATATAAATTCGATTCATATGAAAGTACTTGTATTTCATATTGTAACGAATTTACTGGAATTCCTCTTATTTGCAATCTTCTACTAACGACTAAAATGTTGAATAAATAACTCCACTGTTCAAAAATGCAAAATGGCCTTTATTCAAGTAGTTCACAATACTAATACTTCTCGACAGATAGCGTGCTTTAATCAAACTCATTACTGATTCTCAGCTTTACCTCCTTTTATACTCTGTGATTTCTCGTTCGCATACTTCTAGGCGTTTCTATTTCTAGAATTTACTTCTCGTTTACAAGCTATAATATTCTCAGCTATAACTACAGATGCACGATTTTATAGCTTCTCGCAAAGCCCATGTCCGTGTATATTTGAGTGATACTTGCACAAATGATTGCATACTTGTGGGAGTACCTCAGATATATGCATGTGTTTGTGCGTCTCTCTTCGCTGCGTGTACGTACATATGTGTAGACATAACGATTGATTCGTTTATGTAGATCAGGGCCATTCAAAACTGAAAGTGCATCTGTATTAGTGAGAGCGCAATCGTAGCGATGATCGTGCGGGTGAATTGATTTTTCATTTAGTCGCTTACTAGCAAGCAACGAGCATGTGTATCGCGCATAATTTTTCATACATATTTTGATACCTATCTGCCGATACCCACCACTGATGTTGCTACGCCAAGTGCCAAGCGACGACTAACTCAATTAACGACGACAGAGCGAATCATATGCGTGTGAATTGAGAGGGCACAATTGTGCTATGAAATGAATGGCCCTGATGTAGATACAAGTGACTGCTTGCTTTATTGTTGTTGTGGCTTCATTTACTTAGCATCAGACTAGTGATGTGAGTATCACTTAGTGTCACTAATATTCGTCACAATATGAAAGTACTTGTATTTCATATGAAAGTGCAAAGAAAAAGCACTTCCATACGAAGCCAAAGCACTTCGGTATGATATTCAAATTTACACTAACAAATTGACTAGAAACAATTTTTCAAAAATATTGTAGCACTGAGAAAATTTTTAATTCATTAAGGGAACCATCACATTAAATATTTAAAATAATTTTTTTTTAATTAAAAAAGTTTCAGTGTAGATACATACATATAATTTTGTATATGTATTTTGATTTGCATTTCAATATACAAATTTTTGAACAATAGAAAAATAATTTGAATATTTTTTTTCTTTCTTCATAATAGATAAAAAAATAAAATAAATGTAATGCGCGATAACCTCCGAAGAGATCTAAGGCCGAGCTTCTCTTCTAATTTGCGTCGTGCTCCTCTTGATTTTCCCTACAAATCGGCCGGACGGGACCTATATGTTTTATGCCGACTCCGAACGGCATCTGCAAGGCAGACGAGTTTTCACTGAGAGCTTTTCATGACAGATATACACCCGGAGCGCTTGCCAAACACTGCCGAGGGGCGACCCGGCTTAGAAAAATTGTCTTCAAATTGAAAAACCTTATTTCTAAAATTTTGATGTTGCTTTGCCCGGGGTGTGAACCCAGGGCATACGGTGTGGTAGGCGGAGCACGCTACCATCACACCACGGTGGCCTTTCTTCATAATAGTGTTGCTAAATAAAGATAATCTATTGCATGAGCAGAGCATGCTGACCATTTGTTTGTCGAATCACATTTTCTAAGGATTGGAAAAAGCACGGGGGGCATGCGATCGTGCGACCATATTTTGCAAAATTAATTCACGCTTCTAACCAACTGCTATCTCCTTGCTTGAATATATTGGCAAGTAGTGCACAGATTTCTGGGCCAGTGTTCTTTGGCAACCGAAATATTACAATATTTATTATTTCATAGTCCGAAGATACCTCTTATGGAATTGGGGAATCGGCCTTATAATCATCCTTGCCGCTTAACAACGAGAATACACTCTGCACATCGGTCGTGAGACCTTCCGTCAATTGCAGAATTTTGTTGTTTCATTTTCGTGCATTGTTCCGATCAGCCTCCAAATCATGGCCCATGCGATTTTTTTTAGTTCTTGATGCTCAATATATGTATACATCTACATTTGGACGTCATTGATTAATCATTGAACCATAGTTTCCGTTCCAGCTTTTTGATCGGGACAGAGCCAAGTAGGTTAGCCGATTTCTCCGATCAGGTATCTGCTTTTTGTAACTTCACTTTTCAATTGCATACTTAATCCAGTTACCAGGTAAAGTCCTTTCCTTTTTCGAAACTATGGAAACCAACTTCAACGTTGCTACCAAGACTAGATTTTTATGATTCTTTTCATAATGAGTCTTTACATAGTGTAAGCCTTGTCTCAAAAAGCCTAATGTATTGCAAAGGCAAACTGGAAATGAACCAATTGTCTTCATACTGAAAATCTTTGAGGGCATTCACCATCTTGCTCAATGTAAAAGTAGATAGCGAAA
Source organism: Eurosta solidaginis (assembly GCF_040869045.1). NCBI lineage: Eukaryota > Metazoa > Arthropoda > Insecta > Diptera > Tephritidae > Eurosta > Eurosta solidaginis. The sequence continues at coordinate 198,536,847 of NC_090323.1, read as the reverse complement.
ACGAGCTGCTTATAAACCGGCATATCATCTTAAATTATGTAAAATAAATGAAAGTTCGAAGATTTTCCTGGATAAGCGATCTTGTTGCACTCGGTGGTAGGTCTGACTAACTGGAATGAAGAGGTTATTACAAACTCGGCTTCCCGACTAATCAATAAGCTTCAGAAAAAAAAAATTGCTGAGGTACTTTGTTATGTGCGGACAATAGCGTTTCTACCAGCATTGTAGACTAAAAGCTATAAATTTTTCAAGTTTCATTAAAACTAAACAAAAAGGCAATACTTGGAGAGAAATTGCAAAGCGAGCAGCGGGAAGTTTATATGGCTGAGTGGATAAAGGCTTTTACACTAGTATAAAGTATGAATGTAGGAGATTTCGAGTTCAATTCTCAGCTCCCGAAAAGTTAGCTGATGATGAAGTGAAATTCAGAAACATGTCTTAGTAACCATCGCCGTTTGTAATCTTCGTAATTTTTCTCTAACATCAATGATAAAACTTGTAACTATTATGTCCCCGCTAAAAACTCAACTTGATCCCAGAAATACTCGGGTAAAGTATTGAAACGCAATTTATGGATTACTCTGTACTCAAGGAACATTAGTGCCCATCATGATGTACGAAGACAAAAAAGCTAAATTCTTTACAGCGTAGTTGAATATTTACCTTAAGAGAATGTCAAAAATTGTTGCAGACTCTATTCCGTCATCCTATGAAGTTGAATTAATATATCCGGAGGAAAACTATCGTTTATGGGCTCCTGAAACTTTCGTACAAAAAATGCGTTTCATCCAGCTTGTGGCAACAGAGTATACTTTCTGGAAATTCGTATTCCATTCAGTTTACGTTCCTTTACAATAAGGTAATGGAAAAAGCGTCTCCTATTCCTTTTACTTGTAAAGCTCCTCGAAACAGTTGCGCTCTTTAAGGTCACTTTTTAACGAACTTTACAAATTTTGTAGGCTTCGCTCTGTCATGTGTGGTGAATATCTTGTTAGTTTTTAAAGGCAGACTAATAAGAAGCTTTAAATGGCAGAAATATGCTCTGAAGGCCTTCCAGAGAATAAAAAATTACACGGAAGATGGCACAACGCCGAAACTGGTTGGTCTCCAAACAAAATTTAGTTTAGATTATTTCAGCAACATACTGTTTGATGATATATTCATGTATATACACTTCAGTCATGCACAAAGTCAGCAGAGCTCCGAACTCAAACGTAACAATTTTTGTAGTAGTATGGGTGTGCAAGGAGAATGGGGAAAGAATTAGAGCACAGAATTTACGAGTGAAATTTTAACTGTTTGACAGTCGCTCACACGACATGTACATACATAGGTGAAGGGAATGTAACAGGTCTCCTACTTTTCAATGGAATTATGGGAGCGAGATCATTGAAATTGTTAATGAGTACAAGTGCTTGGGAGTTCTATTGAACTACAAATTATCGTACATAAAGCACCTTGAGGCGAAACTGGCAGAGGTTAAGACAGCTATAAATGCTACATGGTTAAAATACATAAACAACCCTCGCATTTGTATCTCAAAAAAGATGAAAACTTTTGACGCCGCATGTAGGTCCATCATGTTTTACGGTGGCCAAATATGGGGTGTTGATAAGTTTGAATGCGTAGAGAAACTTCTCGGTTTCTTTGTAAAAAAGTTAATCTTTCTGCCATCTAACACACCAAATTATATGTTAATCCTAGAATCAGGTTTATGCTCCCTATTCATACATACTTTGCGTACACACATGCTTTATATTTCACGCTGTTGTAGCAGGGGAAGCAGTAAGGCAAGGTTCCTACTGGGTCAAAAAGTGGAAAAAACATTTACGAAATTGTTAACATGTTTCCCCAGTCGGTCTTCTCCCACGCATCGCTCCAGCTTAGTATTCCAATAGTACTAGAAAAATTGATTCAAAAATAGTTTGATAACTACACCGAAAGTGCACGCCAGTCTAGGTCACATGACCTCTACTGCGGCTTGATTCCTACGGACTACACCTATTTTAATGATACGCATTTTGCGTATGCCATAAGTCTGATCTTCCGGGCAAGGGGTGGCTTGCTAAATCTTAATGCTAGAACTTTCAAAAACGTTGCTTCCGTAAACTGCTCTATTTGCAATCTAAATGCTGTTGAAGAAACATGCCATTTCATTGGCATATGTCTTATACATATATAAGATATTCGGTATAATTGTTTTGGTGAGAAAATTTTAGATCTGCAGATGGTAATAAATATCCTTAAATGTTGTAACTGTCATTCGCTTTACGTTTATATAATTAACTGTCTTAAATATAGAAGTCTTATTATGAACGAATTTTCCTAAATGTTTGTTTAGCTATAAGTGATATTAACATACAACATTTATTGTTATTGTCTAAAAAATTTTTATTTATTTTATATCTAGTTCAGGTTAATTTTGCTTTTACTTTTGTAATTCCATTTTAAAAGAAAATAAATAAACCAGGCATGCTTAACCAACGAACCGATATCATTTCGTTACGATAATTAACGTAAGTAATTTCGTTTCGTTTATTAACGTTAAGAACGTCAAATTAACGAAATGATTTCGTTTCGTTTTCTGCCATATAAAAACGAAATCAAATCGGTTATGTTGATTATTAATTTCAAACTATGCTGGCAAAGCTGGTTGATGGCGGAGTCATTAAAGGTGAAAGCATTAGCCAAGCTGATTGCAACTTTTCTCATGAATTTTGACAGTACGAACATTTCTCAGAGTATTTTTGACATTACCACCAACGAATTACACAAACAAATTACATGGAGTTTGTGTGTGTATGTGCGCTCGTTGTTACCATCTTACGGCTTCACCATGGCTATAGCATTGCCAGCACAATTCAAACATAAAGTATCACGTTTTTGTTAACGTTTTTAACGTTAACGAAAGCTTTTCGTTTCGGTTAAAAACGAGATACATTTTATCTTGATAATTTCTTTATCGATAATATTTCGAAGTATTTCAACGGAAACGGTGGAAATTTTTTGATAAACGATTAGCTTAACGTTAAGGTGCATCCCTGAAATAAACTAATACTACTACTACATAAGTGAAGGCCGTATAGTTTGCCGATTCTCCACGAAGCTCCAGCGAGCATCTCTGTGTAGATACTGTAGATCAGGGATAACCAAAATTGAAACTGTGGCTGTGTGAGTAAAACTAAAATCATCTTATCGGTGGTGGTTTATGCGGCAATTACCCACCGACGTGTGCCGTACGTACGGCCGTTTGTCGTACGAAGCACGTTTGACCGAACTCTCAAGCCCGTATGAATCATTGTGTGCGTCTGTGTACATGTACATAACATATTTGTGTGTGTATTGTTTACAGATAAGCACTGTTGCCATTGATCATTTTGCATGCATGTTTATGGAAACATCAACTTTTTCCAATTTAATTTTTGATGTTGTGAAAGGCTGGAATTAATATTAATTAAATATAAACAGATTACATATTTCTAGTCTGCACTTTTACATAATTATTTCGAATTATTTTCAGAATTTATCAAACTTTAATTAGGTGTTTTTGTATAAGATTGCAAACGGTCAAAAATTAGCGCACAAAAGTTTACTGGGCAACTCTGTCTAGCGAGAGAGCGATCAGCTGACACGTTCTTACGGAAAAAATCAAAATTGTTTTGATTTCTACGTTCCGGGCTACGTACGTACGGGCGTTGCACGTCGGTGAGTTTTCGTTTACATTGTACACTCATAAGATAGGTCGTGTTAGCTGACACGTTTTTTCTACGTACGTTCGTGAGTAACCACGGCTTTAGTTGTTGATGAATAATCAATGAGGTAGGACGTATGCACGCATGTTTGTTAACACGCAAAAAGTAATTCGTAAATATGCCATATAAATACTACTTTATTGCTTGAGTCTAAGGGAAAATTTAAACAAAATAAATTGCTAACATTAAACCATGAAAACATTCTGTGTGCCAAATATCTTTTCGCAAATGCGCAAATAAACAATAGCTTCACCCGATGTTGCTACTCTGCTTGTTCAGCGACAACTAAAGACGAAAGAGAATAATAATACGTGTGAAGTGGCGCCAATAATTATTCAACTAAATGGTTATCCCTGCTATAGATATATGTATGTATATCTAGTTAAGTGATGCAGAAATCTTCGTACACAAAGCAAATTTTTTAAAAGAAATATGTGCATGCGGCGGTCTCCTGGTAGCATTGCTCCGCCAATCACACCGAAGGTCTTGGGTCCAAGCCCGGCCAAAGCAACATCGAAAATTTAGAAAAAAGTGTTTTCAATTTGAAAATGTTTTCTAAGCGTAGTCGCCCTTCGGCGTTCATTGGCCAAACACTCCAAGTGTATTTCTGCCATGAAAAGTTTCTTAATGAAAATTCATCTGCCTTGCAGAAGCCGTTCGGAGTCGGCATAAAACATGTAGGTCCGGTCCCGCCGATTTGTATGAAAAATAAATGAAGAACTATGCAAATGGGAAGAGAGGCTTGGCCTTAATCTCATCTGATGTAAATCCGGTCAAGAATTTTTTCATGTCTCTGCAATGCTTGCTCTGTGAAGCTGTTGAATCAAAAAAGAGAGATCCGAAACGACTTTTTTGGAATCAATTCTTGCTATAATTTTTCATTTTATACGTAACACCATATGATGGGATATTGAAAGGTACCAATTTTAATGTAAGTTCTCCAATGATTTTAAAAGACTTTAATTTGGTATTTATTAAATAAAATTTTTTATTTACATGAATATCTCTATTCATTATAATTTTTGAAATTTCATGTGCTTAATTATCTTTTGTTGTTGATTTTTTTATGTTATTTACAAAAAATTATTTATGCTAATATGAACTAAATGATAACTCATGGTAGACCATTCGTCATTTCCTGCAACCGCATACAATAGCTTGTTCGAGTTAAGCACAAGAGCTCAGTCGCCCTTATTGTCGTTAACTAACAGTTTAAGATACCAAGTCAGGTGGTAGTAAACTTAAGTAAAACCTTTCACGGTAGGCGTGGCATACACTTGCCTGTACTTCCAAAAGCATCTTTCGGTACGCATTAACCAGAGCTGGGCAGAATCTGTTCATGAGCGCGGAATGCCGCGTCGTGCTGTTTGCCTGTGTTATAAATGTTGAAATTGTACCCGCAATTTTCAAGCAGTGCTCCTTGAGTTGCATATACCCTTCGCACATTCACTTTCATCCTGCCCTTACTTTGCAATTTCCTATTATAACCAAGTGCTTGGTATATTTTCTGCCTTTTTAATGCAATTATCCTTTACAAGCTCCATTCGCACCGCAAGTTCATCTTTGAAATCCACTTGACGATTTATCGCTCTCAAATCCTCAGCGCCATAATTATTGAGATATTGGAGATTTTGATCAATCAATTGCGTTGTCAAATCTACTTTGGTCTTAATACGACGCACCAAGTGTCTTCGTTTGGGACTTGGATGTTGTATTTCTTCTTTATAAAGAAAAAGTTTATATGTTAGCGAGGTATTTTGTAAATCTTCAGCCATGGTTTGCGCGTATTTTTTATTTATTTTTGTTTTTTTTTGCATAAACGGGAAATTCCGCTAAATGTTATTACAAAATTCACGTTTGCTGTCGTCAGAACAAATGATATCCTTTCGTCAAGCTTGTGTTGCTTTTATACCTCTTGCACGTTATGAGTGCAGGTGTTAAGTTTTACCTGATCTCAAATATCTAACATTCAACTCAACAACTATTTAACGCTGAGCGGGCTAGATTTCGAACCGCCTACTTTACTTTTTTTAAATTGCATTGTTTTACCTTTTTGTTTATATTGAAATACGAAAGGATATTAGGAATGTAAATATGCACGTAGATACCTTTTATAAACAAAGTTACGCCCACACAAAACGTTTAACACTTTTATTGGAATATTCCATTAAAAGGTGTCGACCTTGAAGGCCGTTAGTGCAATGCTCAATTTGCAGTCGTTAGTGATGCTGTTCGTGATTTTGCAATTTTGCTTCTCCAGGTCATTTCGTGGAAGCGTGATCGTGAATTGACATGTCTTCAATGTTGCTCAGTAGTTCTCAAGAAGCTTTCGTTTTTCGGCGTGAAGTAACTGAATATTTACTAATTTTTCTCATTTTACTCATTCCAGAAAAAAGAGAGCGAGTCTCAAAACCTGTGAAGTAATTAAATATTTCTAACTGAATACTTACTCGTCTTTCTCTTCTCTTCACTCATTCCAAAAAAATGAGAGGGACTCTTAAAATCTCTTATATATAAAACACTTCGTCCAATAGCCCGGACGGTGTTAGCAATTTATTATGGAAGCGTTATCGACGATTTATCAGCTTGTTATTAATGGGTTAAGGACGTGATAGAAACAGTTTTTCGGCGGAAAGTAACTGAATATTTACTAATTCTTCTCCTCTCTTTACTGAATCCAGTAAGGCACTCTCAAAACCTGTTATATATGAGGCAGATGCTTACCTACAGGAAGATCCCCAAAAAAAAACACTTCGTCCAGCAAACTGGACGGTTTTAGAAATTTGTTATGGAAGTATTATCGATGAACTATCGATTTGTTATACATCGGTTATGGGCGTGTTATTCCTTTCATAAAGATGAGTTATCTCTTTGGCATGGATATATTATCGACGATGTATAGACGAGTTATCGACTTGTAATAAATTTTCTATCAATACCAAATGTTAACGACCACTATGATGTAACATGCTACTCCTTCCATACAAAAGGTTCTGGGAACAAGGCCCAAGAAAAACAACACTAAAATCTTTAGAAAGAAGATTTTCAACCAGAAATAAATTTTCTAATCGGGATCGTCCCACCGCAGTTCTCTGACAAACACTTCTAATATATTTCTGTCATGAAAAGCTTCTAAGTGAAAACCCATATGCCTTACAGCTGCCATTCTGAGCCGGCATAAAGCATGTAGATCCCATCCTGCCAATCTGCAGGATAAAATAAAGAGTAGCAACGCGCAGCGCAGAAAAGCTCTGCCTCAATGTCCTCAGAGGCGTAACTATTGCGTCTTCCTCTTTTTAACGCAATCCCTCAAAGAGTTACCGATTTGTTGTTGAAAGTTTATAGATTTACAACCGAAAAAATATCGATGTGATACCAAAAAGTTAAAAATTTGTTATCAAAAAAATATGGATCGGTACGTTATCGAAAAGTTATTGATTTATTATCGAAATTTAACGATGATTTATCGAAAATATATCGACATCATATCAACAAGTTATTGATTTCTTAACGCCGTTGTTGTTGTTGTTGTTGTAGCGATAACGTTGCTCCCCGAAGGCTCTAGGGAGATTTATCGATGTGATGGTCCTTTGCCGGGTACATATCCGGTACGCTCCGGTACCACAGCACCATTAAGGTGCTATCCCGACCATCTCGGGAACGATTTATGTGGCCACATTAAACCTTCAGGCCATCCCCTCCCTCCCCACCCCCAAGTTCCATGAGGAGCTTGGGGTCGCCAGAGACTCGTCTGTCAGTGAAACAGGATTCGCCGCGGATAGGTGAGGTTGACAATTGGGTTTGGAGAAGCTATATATTGCGCTGGCAACCTGAATCCCCTTGAATCTGGTATTTTAGTCGCCTCTTACGACAGGCATACCTACCGCGGGTATATTCTGACCCCCTAACCCACTGGGGTATCTTAACGCCGTGTTATAAATTCATGATCGGCGTGTTGTCGATTTGTTATCGGATTGTTGTAAATTTACTGTCGAAAAGTTATATATTTGTAATCGATTTGTTTTTGAAAAGTTATCGACTTTTAATTTAAAAGTTATCGAATTGTTATACAAAAACTATCGATTTGATATCGAAAAGCTGTTGAGTTTTTATCGAAGTATATCGAATTTGTTTTCGGCGTTTTATAGTTATGTTATCGACAACTCAAACGCTTGTTTTGAAACAGATATCGATAAGACTTCAATATAACATCGATGACACATTTGTAGCCCGTCGAAAAAAGCTGATAGGACATCAATAAGAAGTCAATGACTCAGCGATAATAGGGCGATAAAAAGCCGATAATTACCGGTCGTTAATAAGCGAATGTTATAGCAATAACTTGTCGGTATCGGGGATCCATTGTTACCTATAAGGAGCTCTTCTCAAAGGCCCGAAATTATCTGTTTCTGGTAAAGTTACCCCTGTTTTGGTTTAAGTTCAACCCCTCGACGAGCATCAATTATTTTAAAAACTGTTGGAGCTCACGCCGTTCGTTTGCTTTAAAAGCCCTTTAATTACCAGTTTCGCTTTCAAAACCCGTATTTTCACAACCATCAATGAGTATTAGCCAACTCTTGTCTATGACTTCTTTTAAATCGCATGTACATCAACGCCACTGCAATCTCTTTCAAATCGTTTCTCCATTTAATTAGAGTATCAATTTTGTAGAATTTCAAAACGTTTCCAAACAAATAGAACGGATGTTGCACATTGAATGATGATGCCGATCGCCCACCCACGTGCCCTCCTATCGATGATATGGCTTGCATCAAGAGCAAAGATGAATCTCCGTCATGCAACTGCGTAAATATTGACAAACACAACCACAGACTTGGGTGGATGCGGAATGGCGAAAAAATCGTATTGCTATTCAAAATTTGTATGTACATATGTTTGCTTTTATACTGTCCAAATTTGAAAGTATGTATGTGTGTACAACTACCCATCACCCCCACTGCCGTCGACGCCGCCGCATAGACAAAACAGTGGCTTTTGCTATTCATTGCAATGTTTGATTGCAATCATCAGTAATAGCAATGGCAACAATCGTAACACTCAGCCCCTCTGAAACAATAACAACATAGCTGCAGCAAAAAAACAAAATAATTCAAACAGCGCAGCTTATTTAACAATGCAATTGAATGCAATTGAAACTCCACTGTTGGCCATATGTACCTATGCGTATGGTAAGTTGTTATGTCATTTTCGGGATCCCGTCGATTTCAGAGACTAAAATAAATATTCCATAATGCGGTCAGCTTGATAATTTAATGGTGTCATGAAAAACCCACAACAGCTTAAGACAGTCAACTAGGAATGATTTAAAATTTGACATCCTTCTCAGGCGCATTTCCTCCTTGACTACTGGGCAATGATAACTTCAAATTTCTTCCGAATATTTGACAATGTTTTGATCCTCGCACGCACGACTATAGGTCTCGCTTTTCTTCATGTTGCTTTAGAGATTAAATTGGGTTAATTTAGGTTGAAAGGTAGCCACCCAGACAGGGGAAGCTCACTTCGACCACATGAAGATCCACTCTGATACCACATAAGATAACGACTATAGCTATAATTAGTTACAGAATCTATGCATAGCTAGGATAAGCGCTTTAGAGATCCTAGTGAGCCAACACAAAAATACTTTTGCTTAATTTTGTCAAAAGCTGGACAGTCCAGCGTGAAGACTCTTGATGACTCCACCTAGTCACTCCACCGTGCAGCTGTAGCAAAAGGGGGCTTCTTGTATGTTGAGACGTAATAATTGGACCATAGATAGATGACCCCTGGTGATGGGAGAGCAGTGAACCCAATACTTTTAGTACATTTCCTGCTACCCACTTCCGTCCAAAAAGAACTCGCTATTCTGTAAGAAGTTGTGTTTACCCAGCGTTTGTTAGGCTAAGTCCAGGTCCATCTAGAAATGAGCAGACCACAAGTGCCCAGAAGTAGACCGTCTTACCTGTAGCCATCTACATTCGGTTCAGTTGTACCCATACACGCTAGGCGATCCGCGTTACAATTTCCACGAATATTACTATGACCCAGTTCCCAGATTATCTTAACCTTAAAAGGTCAGACATTACAATACCATAATTTATTGCACCACAGTTCAACTTAAGGCTCTGAAAGCCGCTTGCCCATTGGATTAGATGCTAAATTCTCTAATTGCAATAGCACTGGGCAGCATACAATTAGTCGTATCCGCTCTGAAGTGATCAGTTCATGTAAACCTGCAGCTTACATCGCGCTTCTGACATACAACCTGTCCTTCCCGTTCAACTTAGGCCAATCCTTCAACAAACTCAGCCGTCCACTGCCCGACATTAATTTCTTTCAACACTCATCTAGAGAGGAGTTAATCCTATCATAAAAAAGAAGGCTGTAGACTCATGACGGGTATTCTGATAGGCCAATGCCTTCTGGCGTCACATGTCTTTAAATAACGCTTGGTCAGAGATAGCAAATATAGGAATTTCGGGTTGGATGAGGAGACGATCGAGCCTGTTTTATATGGGATGAAGTTAAAGTTGGTAGGAATGCTCCGGTAACCGGTTCACCTTTCGAAGTCTATCTTACCTTTTCCTTCCCTACACGCTCCGTTGGCCCAGAACCCAGAGGAGTTAGCTTAAAGTAACCGCCTTCGCTGCCCATACCACGAAGGAGCCCTTGTTTTCCTTTTTCGGAACGTGGTTCATATACCCACGAAGCTAAACCAGCGCTTATGCCTAATACAGCGCAGAATTTCGTTTATATTTGCGAATTCCATCTCCGCAATGCACCCAAATAAGTGTCTATAGACACATCGGTACCTGCTCTACATTTTCTATCTCTTCTCCTTCCTTCAGCTGCGGCACAAGAAATTTTTTGCAGGCCCATATGAGCCTCATGGGCGCCCATAAGACAGGGACCGATTAGAATACTAATTTATGGGCTAATTGAGAGGCGATTCAGAAGTATGACCGATTGCGATCTCTTTTCATCCAGCTTGGGCCAGATTTGCCTGGAAACCCTACATGTGGGTTCCATGGCCCATATCGCGATAACTTGTTCCGTAAAGGGAGATCGCAGACAGTTCTTGCAAGTATTCAGAGAACGATTCACCCAGCTAGCAGAGATGATTTTTGCAAGCTGGTGTCTCTCTTGCTAGCTCATCAGCAGCACAGTTTTCGGAGATGTAACTGTGGCCTGGGACCCATATTATGCTTAGATTTCACTTATTAGCTTAGAGCTTTAGAGCTTCCCTGCACTTTGACGCTACTAGTGACATGTATCACTGCAGGTATTTTTTTGGCAGCCTGGCTGTCGGAAACAGAGTTAGTCAGTGGCACGTAAATAAGATAGAGAGCAGCTTCCCAGATAACCATAATATAAATTTCAATGCAGCGGTCTGGTAAGCGTAGGCTCTGATTTATATTGAGCTTACTTGTGAATATTCCACTGCCAACTCTGTTGTTCAGTCCACGTACCGTTGGCCCGAAACCCAGACCAGTTGGTCTGTGGTAGCCCGATTGGAAGCTTTGAATTACCAGCCATGTGCTGATTATATTAAGTACTGTGGACTTACGATTATCGAAAACTACGGTAGTTTCCCTATTCCAATAAACTCCCTGATGGAAGGTATTTAGGAAAGCTCCTAGGGTTGCATTCGCTATGAACCATGAAGCTCTATGAAGGCTCCTGGGCTTTCCATTTTATGGAAATAACCCGCTGCTGAAGATCGTTTCTTTTAAGTTTACCGCTTGACAGGTTTGACTTTTATTTTACAAAACTCAAATTCTGAAATCATTAGCATCTATTGGCATCGCTCGACGCCTTCATAAACGTCCAGCATCATAGGCGCTCTAGAACACAGCTGCGCGCTGCGCCGGGACGTACCTAGAGGCAATAGGATACGGATATCTACATTTTTTATCTACTAGTGGTGCCACGCTCTCTTCTCAAAACTTTTTTGTGTATCCTACCTACTTATCGTACCATAGATTTTGGTGCTCGCCGTTTGATTTAAAAAAGTTTGTTACTTTGTTTTCTAAAATTAGATGGAAATATACCGCAATTATGATATCAGCAATTAACTCGAAAACTATCATCACTAGACAATAGCTAAGGCATTAAAGTTTACAATATAATAGACTTCAACTGCAGCGGAAAATGCACCCCAAAGCGTGCATTTGCAACAGTTGCGGTTACCTTTACCAGCTGGCTGCTCGTTGTTGTGTTGTTGTTGTGCGCCGTAGAGTTGCATGAAAAATGGATCTGCTCCAGAAGATTTCAGTAATCTCATTCGTCACACTTGGTTGCTCAAGTACGAATTTATGATTTTTTTTCCATATACAAAATATATGTAAGTTGGCACTGATGTATGTATTTGGTTTGTGTTTTACTAATACCACACAAGCTTTTTCCTTAATATTTGGACTTAAGCGGAACGCTACTGAAAAGTGCCTGCTTATTAGGGTGGTCCTTAACAAAATCAAATTAAGGAATTTTCTTGGTCTCAACACTTGAAATGGTTAAACCGCAACAAATATTTTTGAGTCCGGTGTCTAAGGCGTATCTTATAAGGGTCAGAGTTCAGATTTCGCTACAGGGACTCAAAGAACTGAAATTATTATTTTTTGCTTAGTACCAAAAATCGGTAGTACTATAGCCGATAGTATAGGAGGTTCCAGTTTGAACATACAAAGTGAGTCTTCAATAGCTAGTCTGAAATTGTACCCCTGTGCGACACAGCGTGGATGAAGCTTGGGTAGAAGTTAAGGCAAAACAAAGAAAGGTTTACCTGAAATAAATAATTTCGGGTTTCTTAAGAGGTTCGTCGGATTTTTATCAGTAAAAGTTCTTTTTTATTATCGTTTTATTATCGAAAGTAAAATAATCGTAGATAAAAAATCGATAACACTCCGATAACTTTGTAATAGGAAATTGATAACTTTCAATATAAAACCGATAAATTTTTAATTACAATTCGATAAATTTTCGTAAAAAATCGACAACTTATTTAAAAAAACCAATTATAAATCGATAACACGCCGACAAGAAATTGAAAAAATTTCGATAGCAAAGCGATAGTCTTTTGATGACACAGCGATCACTTTTCGATACATAATCAACCACTTTTCGATAATGGATCGGCCACCTGTCGATAACAAACCGACAACTTTTTTGATTAAAAATAAATAAACTATCGCCAACCTTTGGTATCGATTGCAGGTTTAGATAACTTCGATAACTCGTCTACATCTCATCGATAACATACCTATAATCATCGATAATACACCTATACCCCGTCGGTAACAAATAACAAGTCGACAACTTATTGATAACAAAGCTATAACACTTTGATAGCAAATTGTTAACACGCCGTTCGGCTTCGCTTTCTGTTTCTGTTTCAAATTCTTTCTATTCCTCTTCCCCCAACCCCCCTCCCCCCTTTCTTTTCTTGTTCATGCTTTTCCTACATTGCCTAATTTTTCCAACCGTGACGATAATCATAAGCATCGTTGGTGTCATCCCCATCATTATCGACCTTGTTGTTATGCTATTATTTTTAACTGCACCTGTATGTTTGTTTGTATGTAACCGACGCCTTTGAACTCAATGTTGGCTGACTTTAAACGAACATATTTAATTCAAACTTTATACACTTTTCAAAGACCGGTGGCAATGCAATTATATGATGGTGGGGTGACAAAGCGTCAACGAACACAAGGTCAGTTGACCATAAAGTGACTTTTAACTTTGCGCACGTATCAAAGGCCTATGGCAATAAAATAATTTTATGGTGAGGTGACTTAAATTTAACAGACATAAGGTCAATTGACCTCATGAACACTTCTAATGGCATTAAGTTTAGTCGAAACTTTACACATATATCAAGAACCAATGACAATGCAATGTAAATCATGCTGGAGTGACATAAGGTTAACGGACATAAGGTCAAATGACTTTCCCCCATACAGTGAGCAAAGATTTTTTTACATCAAAACGAATGGATTTAATTTTGAAGGATCCCCCTAATGATTTTATTGAAATGCACTAACATATGTATGTGTGTCAATATGCATGTTAGTTGTAAATGCTGCTGTTACCCCCTTCCTTATGTGTATATGTATTTATATAAGCATGTTTATATGTACATACATATATGTGATGGGCATTGCGAATAGTTCTTTAGTTAGCTTAGTTGATTTATAGAAACCTTAGAAGAGTTATGCAGACGTACGACCTGTTGCTGTACTTTGATGTAATTCGTTACAACCAACGTGTGTACAAACATACATACACACTTAAGTATAAACAGCTAGAATAATATTTTGTCGCTTAGACTCACACTTGCTTAAGCCATAGAAAATTTTGAAGTTACTACCTGTTTTGTAATTATTGCTACTTTTTTTAAGAATCTACCTTTATTTTTGCCTTTAGGTTCATACATACATACATTTACAAATATACATAGCTGCACAGCAATTTTATAAAAAATAATAAAACAGTTTACGGCAGAGTACCCACAATATTTGTATGAATATGAGTTCGTAGGTTGATATCTGCAGATGAGGTTGGGCTATTTTTATGAAACCACCTTCGTTTTTTGTTTGTTTTTATACTCAGTTGAGCAGAGCTCACAGAGTATATTAAGTTTGATTGGATAACGGTTGGTTGTACATATATAAAGGAATCGAGATAGATATAGACTTCCATATATCAAAATAATCAGGATCGAAAAAAAATTTGATTGAGCCATGTCCGTCCGTCCGTCCGTCCGTCCGTCCGTCCGTCCGTTAACACGATAACTTGAGTAAATTTTGAGGTATCTTGATGAAATTTGGTATGTAGGTTCCTGAGCACTCATCTCAGATCGCTATTTAAAATGAACGATATCGGACTATAACCACGCCCACTTTTTCGATATCGAAAATTTCGAAAAACTGAAAAAGTGCGATAACTCATTACAAAAGACAGATAAAGCGACGAAACTTGGTAGATGGGTTGACGTAATGACGCAGAATAGAAAAGTAGTAAGATTTTGGACAATGGGCGTGGCCCCGCCCACTTTTACAAGAAGGTAATTTAAAAGTTTTGCAAGCTGTAATTTGGCAGTCGTTGAAGATATCATGATGAAATTTGGCAGGAACGTTACTACTATTAATCTATATGTGCTAAATAAAAATTAGCAAAATTGGATTAAGAACACGCCCACTTTTTAAAAAAAAAATTTTTTTAATTCAAATTTTAACAAAAAATTTAATATCTTTACTGTATATAAGTAAATTAAGTCAAACTTCAACTCCAGTAATGATATGATGCAACAAAATACAAAAATAAAAGAAAATTTCAAAATGGGCGTGGCTCCGCCCATTTTCATTTAGTTTGTCTAGAATACTTTTATTGCCATAAGTCGAACAAAAATTTACCAATCCTTCTCAAATTTGGTAGGAGCATAGACTCTATGACGGTAACTGTTCTCTGTGAAAATGGGCGAAATCGATGGAAGCCACGCCCAGTTTTTATACACAGTCCACCGTCTGTCCTTCCGCTCGGCCATTAACACAATAACTTGAGCAAAATCCGATATATCTTTACTAAACTTAGCCCACGTACTTACCTGAGCTCACTTTTTCTTGGTATAAAAAATGGGCGAAATCTGACCATAACCACGCCCACTTTATCGATATCGAAAATTACGAAAAATGAAAAAAATGCCATAATTCTATACCAAATACGAAAAAAGGGATGAAACATGGTAACTGGATTGGTTTGTTGACGCAAAATATAACTTTGGAAAAATTTTTGTAAAATGGGTGTGACACCTACCATATTAAGTAGAAGAAAATGAAAAAGTTCTACAAGGCGAAATCAACAGCCCTTGGAATCTTGGCAGGAACCCTGTTAGTGGTATTGCATATATAAATAAATTAGCAATACCCGACAGATGATTTTCTGGATCACCTGGTCCACATTTTGGTGGATATCACGAGAACGCCTTCACATATACATCTAAGGGCCACTCGCTTTTAAAACCCTCATTAATACCTTTAATTTGATATCCATATCGTACAAAAACATACCAGAGTCACCCCTGTCCCACCCTAATGGCGATATCTCGAAAAGGCGTCCACCTATAGAACTAATGCCCCCTCTCTCTTAAAATGCTCAGTAACACCTTTCGTTTGATACCCATATCGTACAAACATTCTAGAGTAACCCCTGGCCCACCCTAATGGCGATATCTCGAAAAGGCGTCCACCTATAGACCTAGTGTCCACTCCCTCTTAAAATGCTCAGTAACACCTTTCGTTTGATACCCATATCGTACAAACATTCTAGAGTCACCCCTGGCCCACCCTAATGGCAATATCTCGAAAAGGCGTCCACCTATAGACCTAATGCCCACTCCCTCTTAAAATGCTCAGTAACAGCTTTCGTTTGATACCCATATCGTACAAACATTCTAGAGTCACACCTGGCCCACCCTAATGGCGATATTTCGAAAAGGCGTCCACCTATAGAACTAAGGATTACTCCCTTTTAAAATACTCATTACCACCTTTCATTTGATACCCATATCGTACAAACACATTCTAGAGTCACCCTGGCCCACCCTAATGGCGATATCTCGAAAAGGCGTCCACCTATAGACCTAATGTCCACTCCCTCTTAAAATGCTCAGTAACACCTTTCGTTTGATACCCATATCGTACAAACATTCTAGAGTCACCCCTAGCCCACCCTAATGGCGATATCTCGAAAAGGCGTCCACCTATAGACCTAATGTACACTCCCTCTTAAAATGCTCAGTAACACCTTTCGTTTGATACCCATATCATACAAACATTCTAGAGTCACCCCTGTCCCACCCTAATGGCGATATCTCGAAAAGGCGTCCACCTATAGACCTAATGCCCACTCCCTCTTAAAATGCTCAGTAACACCTTTCGTTTGATACCCATATCGTACAAACATTCTAGAGTCACACCTGGCGCACCCTAATGGCGATATCTCGAAAAGGCGTCCACCTATAGAACTAAGGATTACTCCCTTTTAAAATACTCATTACCACCTTTCATTTGATACCCATATCGTACAAAAACATTCTAGAGTCACCCTGGCCCACCCTAATGGCGATATCTCGAAAAGGCGTCCACCTATAGACCTAATGCCCACTCCCTCTTAAAATGCTCAGTAACACCTTTCGTTTGATACCCATACCGTACAAACATTCTAGAGTCACCGTTGGTCCAGCTTTATGGCGATATCTCGAAAAGGCGTCCACCTATAGAACTAAGGATTACTCCCTTTTAAAATACTCATTACCACCTTTCATTTGATACCCATATCGTACAAACATATTCTAGAGTCACCCTGGCCCACCCTAATGGCGATATCTCGAAAAGGCGTCCACCTATAGACCTAATGCCCACTCCCTCTTAAAATGCTCAGTTACACCTTTCGTTTGATACCCATATCGTACAAACATTCTAGAGTCACCCTTGGTCCACCTTTATGGCGATATCTCGAAAAGGCGTCCACCTATAGAACTAAGGATTACTCCCTTTTAAAATACTCCTTACCACCTTTCATTTGATACCCATATCGTACAAACACATTCTAGAGTCACCCCTGGCCCACCCTAATGGCGATATCTCGAAAAGGCGTCCACCTATAGACCTAATGCCCACTCCCTCTTAAAATGCTCAGTAACACCTTTCGTTTGATACCCATATCGTACAAACATTCTAGAGTCACCCCTGGCCCACCCTAATGGCGATATCTCGAAAGGGCGTCCACCTATAGACCTAATGCCCACCCCCTCTTAAAATGCTCAGTAACACCTTTCGTTTGATGCACATATCGTACAAACACATTCTAGAGTCACCCCTGGCCCACCCTAATGACGATATCTCGAAAAGGCGTCCACCTATAGACCTCATGCCCACTCCCTCTTAAAATGCTCAGTAACACCTTTCGTTTGATACCCATACCGTACAAACATTCTAGAGTCACCCCTGGCCCACCCTAATGGCGATATCTCGAAAAGGCGTCCACCTATAGACCTAATGCCCACTCCCTCTTAAAATGCTCAGTAACACCTTTCTTTTGATTCCCATATCGTACAAACACATTCTAGAGACACCCCTGGTCCACCTTTATGGCGATATCTCGAAACGGCGTCCACCTATGGAACTAAGGATCACTCCTTTTCAAAATACTCATTAACAGCTTTCATTTGATACCCATATCGTACAAACACATTATAGAATCACCCCTGGTCCACCTTAATAGGGACATCTCGAAAAGGCGTCCACCGATAGACCTAAGGCCCACTCCCTCTTAAAATGCTCAGTAACACCTTTCATTTGATACCCATATCGTACAAACAAATTCTAGAGTCAGCCCTGGTCTACCTTTATGGCGATATCCCTAAATGGCGTTCATCCATAGAACTATGGCCTATTCTCTCTTAAAATACTCTTTAATACCTTTCATTTGATACACATGTTATACAACCACATTCCAGGGTTACCCCAGATTGATTTTCCTTATTTTGTCTCCATAGCTCTCAACTGAGTATGTTATGTTCGGTTACACCCGAACTTAGCCTTCCTTACTTGTTGTAATTCCTTTTGTTTTGTTTTTTCAGAAAATTCTGTTCATTATATCTCACACATACAGGCAATTAATAGTTTTGGGTCGAACGAATGTGTTGCAAGTATTATCGCGTTTTGTGGTAGTGTTCTATGTTTACACAACATGTCATTCAAATGATGAAATGAAGGAAAACCTATAATTATACATGAAAGAATATGTACAGCAGCGAATAAAAAAATAGCAGTGGCAATTTATTTTTAAATTTCTTCAATAAAATTTTCCTTTTTTTGTATTCGATATTTTAAATTTCGTAACTGAGACTATGCAAAACAATCTCAAACAAATTTTCGAAAAAATTCGAAAACTCGAGAAAATTTAACGAAAAGTTCGAATTTCTTTTTAAAGGTCTCTTAATATTTGCGAGCATGCAGTTTTATAGCGCAATCAATTTTAGTCTCTCAAAATTCGCTTGGATTTTTAACAATTTTTTACAGAAAGGTGTTTTATATGGAAGAAAACCTGAAACATCTCTCGGATAAAGATTGTAAAGAATTTATGCGAATTTCGAGAGACCTATAACTTGTACTTTGTTGGACTGAGATTCATTGGGCAAAAAACTGCATACTCAAAAAAAACTCAGAAAATTTTTCGTAAAATGTTCTCGAATTTTTTTTTTCAAAACTTTTGGATAGTTGCAATTGCAATATTTATAGAAGCATTTTCTTAAACTATCGAAAATAAAAAAATAATTAAGTTGACGAAATTTGGTAAAAATTGCCACTGCTATTTTTCTGTTCGCTGCTGTATGCCTGCAAAAATGTGATAAAATCACATAAGCGCTAGGCACTAGCTCTTAACAACTGAGTTTACCAGTTCCTTAGAGTAGGCACCTGTACATACCCCATATAAAATGGAGTTATCCTATGAATCGACGAAATCTTTCGATCTACCACTAGCACTAATGCCGAAGCCAGCACCCAAATCGACAATGGTATACAAACCCGCTGCGGAGAAAGTATTTTCACTTTAACACAGTGGCGTTTTTATATGACAACCTGTTTTTAAACGAAAATAAAGAATACCTAGTTCAATGGTAAGAAAATGAGTTAACTCAGACTTAAAAACAATATTAGTTTTGACAGTCATTCGGTAAATTTTCTGTTGATAATCGATAAATTTTTGATAATAAATAAATAACTTTCCGATAGTAATTCTATACATTCATGATAACATATCGATAACAAATGGATAACTTGACAAATAAAAAATCGACAACAAACCGATAGGGTTTTGATAACATATCGATACATTTTCTATGAATAAGGTATACATTTTCGATAACGAACCTAAAAGCTCGTCGACAAGTAATCGATAACTCATCGAAGACCTTTGTTATCAATATCAAACTCATAACACTTCTATAAAAAATATATAACTACTTCAAATCTATAACACCTCGTCGATAACACATCAATAAAAACCGATAACTCGTCGATAAGAAATGGATAACACGCCCTTAACCTGTCGATAACAAACCTTTATCTTATCAATAAAAAAAACCTTGAACAAATTGATAAGACGCCGTCCGGTTACGGTTTATTTACCCTTTCCTTCTCTCCCTTCCCTTTTCTTTTCATTTACGGCGCCGTTTCAGGCTTTAATTTTGGTATCGTTAGCAGTGTCAGTTTCTATTTTAATTTCGATTTTGATTTCAGGTTTCAGTTTGGGTATGACTTCCGTATTCGGCAATCGCTTGCGGTTTTGGCACCGATTTCGATGTCACATTTGGAGTGGCTTTCGTTACCATTTTGGTAATGGTTTCGGTTTGGGTCCGGATTTTATTTCGGCATCGGTTCCAGCCTAATTTCAGGTTTGATTACCTGTAAGAGGAGACCACAGGTGGCCAGCGGAACTACGAAAACCCTACAGCCATCTTCATCCGGTTCAGTTGCACCGATGGGGGTTAAGAAATCCGCTTGACAGTTGCACAGGACCGACATAATCTTATTCATAAAATAATTCCATTCCATCGCAAGCGAGGTCAAGTACTCCCAGACCACCTTCGATCGCACTATAGTTGAGCATGACTATACAAGCAGATGTTCAATTCTCTAACCATAGTAGCACTACCTATATACACTCAAAGAAAAACGCCGTTCTAAAATCCAGCATCACCGGACGAAATTCAAGCTCTTCATGTTCTTAATTTTTGGTTCTTGAAAAACGAACGACCTGTTCTTAAAACAACAACTTGTTCTTGAACTGACACCATTTTCTTGAAAAGAGAACTGCTGGTCTTAAATTATGAACAAATGTTCTATTAATGAGAACGCATGTTCCTAAATTAAGTTAAAAAAAAAGAAACGGTACAATTCGTGTGCTACAACGTTAAATGCAACATTTGGCACGAGTTACCAAGCAGTTGTAGTGGCCCAGCGGCTATGATGTTGCGGTTGCGATCGTGTGGCGCGAGTTCGATCACCGTCAAACTCTGAATTTTTTTTTAACAATTTTCTTACGTTCTATTTTTATACTCAGAGCTCACAGAGTATATTAAGTTTGATTGGATAACGGTTGGTTGTACATATATAAAGGAATCGAGATAGATATAGACTTCCATTTATCAAAATAATCAGGATCCAAAAAAAAAAATTGATTGAGCCATGTCCGTCCGTCCGTCCGTCCGTCCGTTAACACGATAACTTGAGTAAATTTTGAGGTATCTTGATGAAATTTGGTATGTAGGTTCCTGAGCACTCATCTCAGATCGCTATTTAAAATGAACGATATCGGACTATAACCACGCCCACTTTTTCGATATCGAAAATTTCGAAAAACCGAAAAAATGCGATAATTCATTGCCAAATGCGGTTAAAGCGATGAAACTTGTTTGATGGGTTGACGTTATGACGCAGAATAGAAAATTAGTAAGGTTTTGGACAATGGGCGTGGCACCGCCCACTTTTACAAGAAGGTAATTTAAAAGTTTTGCAAGCTGTAATTTGGCAGTCGTTGAAGATATCATGATGAAATTTGGCAGGAACGTTACTACTATTACTATATATGTGCTAAATAAAAATTAGCAAAATTGGATGAAGAACACGCCCACTTTTTAAAAAAAATTTTTTTTAAATTCAAATTTTAACAAAAAATTTAATATCTTTACTGTATATAAGTAAATTAAGTCAAAATTCAACTCCAGTAATGATATGATGCAACAAAATACAAAAATAAAAGAAAATTTCGAAATGGGCGTGGCTCCGCCCATTTTCATTTAGTGTGTCTAGAATTTTTTTAATGCCATAAGTCGAACAAAAATTTACCAATCCTTTTGAAATTTGGTAGGAGCATAGATTCTATGACGTTAACTATTCTCTGTGAAAATGGTCGAAATCGGTGGAAGCCACGCCCAGTTTTTATACACAGTCGACCGTCTGTCCTTCCGCTCAGCCGTTACCACGATGATTTGAGCAAAAATCGATATATCTTTACTAAACTCAGTTCATGTACTTATCTGAACTCACTTTATCTTGGTATAAAAAATGGCCGAAATCCGACCATAACCACGCCCACTTTATCGATATCGAAAATTACGAAAAATTAAAAAAATGCCATAATTCTATACCAAATACGAAAAAAGGGATGAAAAATGGTAAGGTAATTGGATTGTTTTATTGACGCGAAATATAACTTTGGAAAAAACTTTGTAAAATGGGTGTGGCACCTACCATATTAAGTAGAAGAAAATGATGTTCACGAGTTTGTCTTTTATCCTGATGGGGACGAAACAACAACAAAAATTGAAGAGAAAAACGAAACATCGCAGACAGTTACAAACACAGACTTGAACATGATATTGGCTGCAATATCGGCACAAATGTCCGAAATGTCATCACAAATATTCACCAACATGTCATCCCAACTGGAAGAACAAAAGACAAATATAACATCCCAACTGGAGTCACAGAAGACATATATGGCATCCCAACTGAAATCACAGGAGGCACGTATTTCAGAAATGACGTCGCAAGTGTCATCTCAACTGGAAGACCAAAAGACATATATGGCATCTCAATTGGAAGCGCAAGAGGCACGTATATCTGAAATGTCGGCAGAAATTTTGGAACAGGTATCATCAAAACTGGAAGTGCAGGATGCAAAAATGGCTCAATTTCAGGCAGAAGTAAATGATTTAAAAGGTCGTATGGAGCAGTTACAACTAAATCGCCCAGCTGTTTCAGCGAGTAATCAAAAGGTAAAGACACCATCCTTTGACGGTTCTGTTCCTTTTCAGGTCTTTAAGCTACAGTTTGAGAAGACCGCAGCAGTAAACCAATGGAATGCTGAAGATAAAGTTGCAGCTCTGTTCGTGGCACTGAAAGGGCCTGCCGCGGAAATCTTACAGACCATCCCAGAGTACGAGCGGAACCATTACGAAACATTGATATGCGCTTTAGAGAGACGTTACGGAAGCGAGCATAGAAAACAGATATTCCAAATTGAGTTGCAAAACCGCTACCAAAAAGCAAATGAGACATTGCAGGAGTTTGCTTCAGATATTGAAAGATTGGCTCATCTTGCAAATGCGGACGCACCCGTGGAATACATTGAAAGGGTAAAAATCCAGAGTTTCATAAATGGCATACGGGACGTGGAAACGAAGCGAGCTACATACACAAACCCAAAGCTGACATTTGCTGAAACGGTATCACATGCATTGACTCAGGAAACGGCCTCACTATTGAGTAAACCAGCATACAAAGCTCATCGTGTAGAAGTGGAACGACCAGATTGGGTAGACACTATTTTGGAAGCACTGAAGGGATCACAACAGAAAAATACCGGAGTTATTAAATGTTTCAAGTGCGGCAACCCAGGTCATATTGCACGACATTGCAGCAGCGGTCCCAATAGCTCCAACAATGTGGGTGGTCGTAAACGCAGAGCAGAAGGTGATGAGCAAATATCCAAGAAAACTCAATCGTTAAACTAAATCGAGTCAGCCGCAAGGGGCGACAGCTGGCTCCCGCAATTGAATGCCCCATAATCTCTATCTCGCAGATTGGAAGAAGATCGAGCAATCTTACTGTTGGAGGACATGTGGACGGAAAGGAACGGTTACTGACTGTAGATACGGGTGCATCTCATTCCATCATTCGAGCGGATTTAGTCAACAAAAAGATAAGACCACTGCTTGGAGCAAGATTACGTACAGCCACGGGAGAGGACACCCAGGTAATTGGAGAAGTAGAATGTGAAGTCGCAATTGGGAACGTCACGGTAGTACACAATTTTATAGTGGCAGAAATTGTTGATGAAATCATAATTAGTGGACTTCTTAATCGACCAGGGCATCAAGATCGACATGCAGTGCACGACGATGCGATATAAAAACATGGATGTACCACTTAATTTCGGCTACGAGAGAGGCTACAGCAGTAAACGAGTGCTGGTGGAAGAGAGTCAGCAAATACCACCAAAATCCGAAGCAGTCATCTGGGCAAAGGTTGATGGAGATTGTGGGACAAACAAATTGTGGGTTGTCGAAGCAGCAAACAAATCAGCACTAAACATACTTGTAGGAAAAACCCTGGCTATGACAAAACAAGATGGACGTATTCCGGTAAGAGTACTCAATGAGTTCAAGTCACCACTCAAACTGACTAAAGGAGCTATTTTGGGAAGATGCCAAGAGGCTGAAGTAGTTATTAACTGTGAACAGCTCCAGGAACACGTTTCGGCTAGTAATACTGATCTTTCAAATGACATCACGGCATGGATGCAGGAGCTAGAGGAAGCATATCAGAGTCAGGCAAAACAACTGCTCCTAAAGTACGCGAACATATTTGACCAGGATGATTCTAAACCAGGCCGCACCAACGTTGTGAAACATCAAATTGACACTGGAGATGCGAGGCCGATCCGTCAAGCTCCACGTAGTGTTCCACTGGCGAAGCGGGAAGTTGTGAGTCAAATCATTCAAGAAATGAGCGACAGCGACGTCATCGAACCATCAGCTAGTCCATGGAGCTCACCGGTAGTACTTGTAAAAAAGAAGGATGGAAAAATGAGGTTTTGCGTGGACTACCAGAAGTTGAATGACGTAACGAAAAAGGATAGCTACCCATTGCCAAGAATTGACGACACTCTGGGCTCGCTATCTGGTACGAAATGGTTTTCCACGCTGGACTTGAAAAGCGGCTACAGGCAAGTGCAGGTGAAGGAGAAAGATAAAGAGAAAACAGCCTTCAGTGTCGGTGATGGTCTTTGGCAATTTACAGTGATGCCTTTTGGACTTTGTAATGCACCAGCTACTTTTGAGAGACTCATGGACCAGGTACTGAAAGGACTACATTGGAAAACATGCTTGGTGTACCTGGACGACATCATCGTATTGGGCAAGAACTTTGATGAACATCTTAAGAACTTGGAGGAAGTTTTCCAGAGAATAGCTGGCGCTGGTCTGAAGTTAAGTCCCAAAAAGTGTGCGCTGTTTAAAAAGGAAGTCAATTATTTGGGTCACAAGGTAACGACAGAGGGCATCTGCACTGCGAACGAAAAAATAGAGGCTGTAAAGGATTGGCCAAGACCACAGAACCTACATGAATTGAGAAGTTTTCTTGGGCTGTGCACATATTACCGCCGATTTGTACCAAATTTTTCCAGCGTAGCCCACAGCCTCCATGAGCTTACAAGAAAAAACAAAGCTTTTGAATGAAAGAAGGAGCAAGAAGTGGCTTTCCAAACATTGAAAGAGCGTTTGTGCACTGCCCCAATGTTAGCATATCCGATTCCAGGAGCAACATTTATTCTGGATACAGATGCAAGTGGATATGCTATAGGAGGCGTTTTATCACAACTGGTCGATGGACAGGAGAAGGTAGTTGCATATTACAGCCGTTCGATTGGAAAACCAGAGAGGAACTACTGTGTTACGCGGAGAGAGCTGTTGGCATTGGTAGACTGCATTAAACATTTTCACAAATACCTCTACGGCCAGCGATTCCGTGTCAGGACAGATCACGCAGCGTTGAAATGGCTTCTGCAGTTCCGTAATCCGGAAGGACAATTGGCACGGTGGATCGAGCGACTACAAAGCCACGACTTTTCCATTGAGCATCGAAAAGGTAGTACCCATGGAAATGCTGATGCAATGTCACGAAGACCATGTAGTTTGGAATGCAAGCACTGTTCAAAAGCCGAGGCTAAAGAAGACATTATAGATGTCCGGCTAATGAATATAACATGTACAGATGAATGGGACGAGGAACAGCTAAGAAAGTGCCAGCTAGAAGATGCAGATCTGTCACGTGTTATGCAAGGGCTCGAACGAAATGAAAGACCAAACAGAGAAGAGATGTCAGCAGAGAGTCCCATTGCGAAGTCATATTGGGCAGAGTGGAACAGTTTAGAATTGATATCCGGTTGCCTTCATCGAGTATGGGAGAGTGAGGATGGTAAATACAAGAATAAACTGATAGTTGTTCCCAGAAAGAGGATTCCTGAGGTGCTCAGCGAGCTGCATAATGGTCCAAGCGGAGGTCATCTTGGAATCACGAAGACGCTCGAGAAGATTAAACAGAGATTCTATTGGGTTGGTTGCCGTCAGTCGGTCACTGAGTGGATTGCGAAATGCGAGGTTTGCAGCAGAGCGAAAGGGCCCAGAACACGAAGTCATGGCCAGATGAAGCAATATAACTCAGGTGCGCCATTTGAAAGGATCGCCATGGATGTCGCAGGTCCATTTCCTACTAGTAACCGCGGAAACAAATACGTACTGGTGGTTATGGATTATTTCAGTAAATGGCCAGAGGTATACCCAATCCCAAACCAAGAAGCAGAAACAGTAGCAGAAGTGGTTAAAAACGAATGGGTTGCAAGGTATGGTGTACCAATGGAGTTACATTCTGACCAAGGCAGGAATTTCGAATCAGCTATGTTCCAGGAAATATGTAAGTCATTGGGCATTCGAAAAACACGGACAACTGCATTGCATCCTCAATCCGATGGTATGGTAGAACGATTCAATAGAACATTGGAGGAGCACTTAAGGAAAGTAGTAGACAAGTACCATAAAGAATGTGATACCCGCATACCATTATTCTTGATGGCTTACCGATCAGCAGTGCATGAGACAACGGGCCAAACCCCTGCAAAAGTAATTTTTGGCAATGACCTTAGACTGCCAGCTGATTTGAAGTTTGGGATAGATGCCAATGCGGAGAGAAATGTCAGGAAATCCACTAGTGATTTGGAAGAAGAGCTAAGAGAAATACATGATCTGATAAGGCAACGAACAAAGATTATGAGTGACAAGATGAAAGCCAGATACGATAAAGCAATTAATTCAGAAGGTTTTCAGGAAGGAGATTTGGTGCTGTTATACAACCCACAACGTAAAAAAGGTTTGTCCCCGAAATTGCAGTGTAATTGGGAAGGCCCATACAAAGTTGTAAAACGGATCAACGATGTAGTGTACCGCATACAAACCATCGGTAAACCACGAACCAAAATGAAGGTGGTCCATTTGGAAAGGCTGGCAACGTTTAGATCGAGAGATTTGTCTGATCGGGACGATCACACTTAGGTGGAGGGCAGTGTCACGGATATTACCACCCCTAAGTTATCCCATCACTAAGGCGATGCTAAGGCCATGCCAAGCAGTATTTACGTTAATAATCAAATCAAGTATACACATATATAAGGCAGCCCAGAGAGATGTCACACACAGATGCATTTACTTATACGGCTATGTGCGCGCGAGAGACTGTAAACTACAAACATTCACATCAATAATTCAATCTTTATGTGTTTACATAAACGAATAAATAATTGCGTCTACACATATGTACGTATACGAGCAGCGGAGCGACAATGCACAAACACATGCATATATCTTATCTCAGTGGTCACAAGAGAGGGCAATAATTTGTGCACGTAGTTGTGGCTGGCGATTTTGTAGCCGAAACAACTAGTAACTTCTGGAAATCGAAGAGCCTAGAAGTATGCAGCATAAACTATAAAAGCGGTGCAGGCGAGTAAGAAGTAATTCAGTTTGAGTTGAGCAATCAATCAGTTATTGATTAAGCCAGCGAGTAGCAAAGTATAAGTGTTATTGTGAAGTACTTTAATAAAGGCCATTTTTCCATTATTCAATATTGGAGTTATTTATTCAACAGTTTAGTGATTCGAACTTAGCAGAGGATTGCAAATAAGAGGATTTGCAAGTAAATTCGTTACAATATTCTAGAGTCACCCCTGGTCCACCTTTATCGGGATTTCTCGAAAAGGCGTTCACCTATAGAACTAAAGCCCATTCCCTTTTAAAATACTCATTATCACCTTTCATTTGATACCCATATCGTACAAACACATTCTAGAGTCAGCCCTGGTCCACCTTTATGGCGATATCCCTAAATGGCGTCCATCCATAGAACTAAGGCCTACTCTCTCTTAAAATACTCTTTAATACCTTCCATTTGATACACATGTCATACAACCACATTCCAGGGTTACCCTAGGTTCATTTTCCTACATGGTGATTTTCCTTATTTTGTCTCCATAGCTCTCAACTGAGTATGTAATGTTCGGTTACACCCGAACTTAGCCTTCCTTACTTGTTTTAACTCTTATTTTTCGTTCAATTCCATTCACATATGCAGAAATGTTTTAAGTATACATATATGCAGATTACGTTTTCAAATAAAAATAACTTCTCAATAAGAGAAATGTATGAAAAATGCATATTATGCATTTTTCCTTAAACTTTTGAATTTTAATAAAAAAATTGTTGTTATAAATATTTTTTATTTATGAAAAAAAAATTTTTATTAATAAAAAATAAATGGGTACCTATTGAAAAAAAGACTTTCCCCTCCCACCAGAGATCAAGCACGAACCGTTCTTGAATTGCAACCGAAAAATGTTAAATCGTTCTCGAAGCCTGAGAACGAAAAATCTTAAACCAAGCCCAAGTAGCGCTTGAAATGAGCACAGAAGTTTCACACATCAATACCAAACGGATCATAAAATACGAACGGTGTGCTTGGAAAAACTGTTCTTAAAACAAGCCCATCGTTCACGAGTTTAAAAAAACGTACTTAACAGACTTTTGTCAACGAATGTTCTTAATTTTGAACTCTTTTCGTTCGTTTTAGAACGATTTTTTCTCTGAGTGTAGCCCACATCACGAAGCCTTTCCAACGACTAGAACGCGGCCACCTTTCCAACAATATATACTGATTGTATGTTCAGCATGATATTTATTGCCAAGGTAGGTGTTGTTCTAAGAGCGCCGCTGATACCAAACAGCGCCGTCCATTGGACTGACACTAACATTATGCCAGGCCAGTACTCAGTAGAGCAGAATCGGTTTGACTACCATCTCATAAAGCCAGTGTACTGCAAGGAAATCTCGGCCTCTCTGGCCCAATATTCCACGTTGGGTATCCAGGACAGTATTTTGACCAAAATAATGCCTAAATACTTAACCCTATCAGAAAGTATCAACGGTACACCACCCAGTGGAAGGAGTTCTAAAAGAGTGCATCATATACACATAATATGGTTCGTGCCACCTAGCAACAGTGACAAGGAAGCCCTGCAAAACATTGTACAAGATGCCCAGAAATTCGCCCCTGACTAGTCTCATCTGCCTGGGTAACCACCCAACAGCCATTGTCATCCAGCTTCACAAGAAGTTCGTTGACTATCACAACCCAAAGCATAGGGGATAGAAAACTCTCTGTAGGGTTATCTACTTTGTAAAATATACATTAATTTTGTAAATTATTTTTATGTTATTTTACGTTTAATCTTATTTCAAAATGAAAATTTTCTAGTTAGTTATTTTTTAAATTTTTAAATAGTGAAAATAATAAATAATACATAGAATAAAATTATTTAAATATATAGCTTAACACTATATATTTATGGTGATCCGGAAGAATCTGGAAGATTCTAATTATATATTCAACTCACCCCGAGTGATAAGACATTTTTTGAAGATCATCATCATGATGATGATAACCAAAACGGAGATAAAAAACTTTTACCAACAAATTGTCTTACTGTCCAATATTTAAAATTAAAACATGTTGGCAGCGCATTTTATCCTGAAGACGTAAAAGATATCTACAATTGTGAACTTTTAGAAACCAATGATCAATACTCGATCTTTCAATTTCCCGATGAAGATACAAATCGCTACTTGTTGCCCTTTCACAAAAGTCCATTACATCGTTACCAACAAATATAAGTGATCGATTTAGTGAATTTTGTATGTATTAATAAAGCCGGGGATGAGACACATATTAAATTACCACTAGATCTAATGGTATATCAAAATGGAAAATTCTATATGGTTGATGACTTGCTACTAACTTGCTCGGCAAAGCGTTTAGAAAGTTCAGAGTATGCGACACTCCATTATGCTGAAGTGAGATCCACAAGGCGTTCAGATGGTCATTTAAATGCTATAATATTTAGCGTTTACATATCGGCTCTGAGCTAATAATGATCATCATTATATTTCTTTTAACGAAAAATTACATAAAAATTTTATGAACAAATTCAAATAGTTCGAAAGAAAACTTTGATCAGTTATAATATTTACGCGTCCATATATTAAAAAAATTAAAAATATTTGTGGTGGACAATGTATTTTAAAATTAAATATATATAAAAACAATTATTTTTAAATTAAACGTGGATATTAAGGATATCACGATATACTTAAAACCTTTTTCATAGGATCTTCTATTTTGAATTTAAATATTATGAACAAACTACTCAAATGAAACATCAATTATCAAAATTTACAAAGTATTCAATTTATATTTTAATACAAATTATTTATAAAATTTTTAAATATGTTCAAAAATGTAATTAGTTTTCCTAAATAATATTTTCATTAAGAGATTTTTAATTATGTGCACTCCTTCTCCAGTTTATTTTCAAAAATATTTATACACAATCATTATCATTTTACAACAACGACATACAAACTCCACAATACAAATAGATTCATATTTAAATAATAACTTCATTTTAAATTCGAAAATAACACAAAACAGAGCAATAACTTTGATTTTTAAAATAAAATCAAACAAATTTTTACAATTTTAAAAAATCTCTAAAAAATTCTTCTTTTTCAAACTACAACACAAAATTCTTACAGTAATCAATATACACTATAAATTAACATTTAAAACATAAAATTTTCGTTTCACTGGAGGGGGAGTATATGTAGGGTTATCTTCTTTGTAAAATATACTTTAATTTTGTAAATTATTTTTATGTTATTTTACTTTAAATGTTATTTCAAAATGAAAATTTTCAAATCAGATATTTTAGAATTTTTAAAATGTGAAAATATTTAATTTGACTGTGAAATAAATTTTTAATAAAAATATAGTTTAACACTATACCCTCATGTAGCGTGCTTTGCACACCTTCCTCTCGATTATGGCTTTTAATACATTTGTAAAAGAAAACAAGTAAGGAAGGTTAAGTTCGGGTGTAACCGAACATTACATACTCAGTTGAGAGCTATGGTGAAAACATAAGGGAAAATAACCATGTAGGAAAATGAACCGAGGGAAACCCTGAAATGTGTTTGTATGACATGTGTATCAAATGAAAGGCATTAAAGAGTATTTTATGAGGGAGTGGGCCATAGTTCTATAGGTGGACGCCATTTAGGGATATAGCCATAAAGGTGGATCAGGGTTGACTCTAGAATGCGTTTGTACGACATGGGTATCAAATGAAAGGTATTAATGAGTATTTTAAAAGGGCGTGGACCTAAGTTCTATATATGGACGCCTTTTCGAGATATCGCCGTAAAGATGGACCAGGGGTGACTCTAGAAGGCGTTTGTACGATATGGGTATCAAACGAAAGGAGTTAATGAGTATTTTAAAAGGGAGTAATCCTTAGTTCCATAGGTGGACGCCGTTTCGAGATATCGCCATAAAGGTGGGCCAGGGGTGACTTAGAATTCGTTTGTGCAATATGGGTATCAAACGAAAGGAGTTAATGAGTATTTTAAGAGGGAGTGCGCCTTAGTTCTATAGGTGTTCGCCTTTTCGAAATATCGCCATAAAGGTGGACCAGGGGTGACTCTAGAATGAGTTTGTACGATATGGGTATCAAATTAAAGGTATTAATGAGAGTTTTAAAAGGGAGTGGTGGTAGTTGTATATGTGAAGGCGTTTTCCAGATATCGACCAAAATGTGGACCAGGGTGACCCAGAACATCATCTGTTGGATACCGCTAATTTATTTATATATGTAATACCTGCCAAGATTTTAAGGGTTTTTTATTTCGCCCTGCAGAACTTTTTCATTTTCTTCTACTTAATATGGTAGGTGTCACAACCATTTTATAAAGTTTTTTCTAAAGTTATATTTCGCGTCAATAAAACAATCCAATTACCTTACCATTTTTCATCCCTTTTTTCGTATTTGGTATAGGAATATGGCATTTTTTTCATTTTTCGTAATTTTCGATATGGAAAAAGTGGGCGTGGTCATAGTCGGATTTCGTTCATTTTTCATACCAAGATAAAGTGAGTTCAGATAAGTACGTGAACTGAGTTTAGTAAAGATATATCGATTTTTGATCAAGTTATCGTGTTAACGGCCATGCGGAAGGACAGACGGACGACTATGTATAAAAACTGGGCGTGACATCAACCGATTTCGCCCATTTTCACAGAAAATAGTTAGCGCCATAAAATCTATGCCCCTACCAAATTTCAAAAGGATTGGTTAATTTTTGTTCGACTTATGGCGTTAAAAGTATCCTAGACAAATTAAATGAAAAAGGGCGGAGCCACGCCCATTTTTAAATTTTCTTTTATATTTGTATTTTGTTGCACCATATCATTACTGGAGTTGAATCTTGACATAATTTACTTATATACTGTAAAGATATTAAATTTTTTGTTAAAATTTTACTTTAAAAAATTTTTTTTTAAAAGTGGGCGTGGTCCTTCACCGATTTTGCAAATTTTTATTAAGCGCACATATAGTAATAAGAGTAACGTTCCTGCCAAATTTTATCATGATATCTTCAACGACTGCCAAATTACAGCTTGCAAAATTTTTAAATTACCTTCTTTTAAAAGTGGGCGGTGCCACGCCCATTGTGCAAAATTTTACTAATTTTCTATTTTGCGTCATAAGCTCAACTCATCTACCAATTTTCGTCGCTTTATCGGTCTTTTGTAATGAATTATCGCACTTTTTCGGTTTTTCGAAATTTTCGATATCGAAAAAGTGGGCGTGGTTATAGTCCGATATCGTTCATTTTAAATAGCGATCTGAGATGAGTGCTCAGGAACCTACATACCAAATTTCATCAAGATACCTCAAAATTTACTCAAGTTATCGTGTTAACGGACGGACGGACGGACGGACGGACGGACATGGCTCAATCAAATTTTTTTTCGATCCTGATTATTTTGATATATGGAAGTCTATATCTATCTCGATTCCTTTAATATACTCTGTGAGCTCTGCTCAACTGAGTATAAATATATTAAACTTATTCGAGGCCAGTTTAAACGAGACAACAACTCTTAAATTAGGTGCAATTGCAAACAATTAAAACCCATTCGGTGAAAATTTAATTCGAAGAAAAATCGATATCAATTTTATATGATCATATTCAAATGCATTGAAACCACCACCCTTAATTGGGTAACGAATCCAAAATGAGCCAAATATCTGCATGTACACACACACACACACACACACACACCTGTTACTATGATTTATCAAATGAAAACAATGCATTTCAAAATCTATGGCTTCATTCATAGTACACGCGCTATAGTCATTAATAGATAATTTTTTTCATACATTCATATGAGTGATTAGGCAAATGCAATTGATGCTGTAAAGAAACAATTTCATCTGTATCAACAACAACAATAATAGCAACATTACTACATATCATTTAAAGCTTTGCTAACAATACAAAATTTATAATAACGTGATGCTGCTTTATCGAATTGCATTGAATTTGCCGATTTACTGTGGTTCCTAATGCTACTACGAGTATATGAGTTCGTACACATGTGTGTATGTGTATGTATTAACCTTAATCGCAGTAGCGCTTTTGACGGCGATGATGAGGTTATAGGCAAAAGCAAAAAACAAAAAATTGGTGAGCTCATTAATTACAACACATACATGGATTATCATATGCCACATTGAATAGAAATTAAATTTTAAATGAAATAGTACGAAAATACGAAACCTGAAAACGATGTCATGATAATGAAAGCAGTTTAATTGAAGTGAACTGAATAGTTTTTGGTTGCAGTAACAATATTTTAGCCCCATACAGTAAAACCTGTCTTGGACGGACATTCACCGTCATCAATTTGTTGTCTGCCCAAGCAAGGTGTCCGCTCAAGGGAGAGGGTAGCTATTTTACATTCTTTTTAACTAGCCATTAAATTTAGTAATCACAATCTCCTTTTTTAAGCACTATTTTTTATATAACTCTGTTCTAAATATTTGATTTGGTTAAGTTATAAGAATGTCAATAGAGTTGGAACGGTGGCAAGAGCGCCGAAATGCCAAAAATACCATACACGATACGAAAATGGAGTCTGGGAATAGAATAGGGATCCCAGTGCAATATATAGCTTCTCCAACCCAATTGTCAACCTCACCTACCCGAGGCGAATCCTGTTTATTTTACAGCTGAAGCTATGGCGACCCCAAGCTCCTCAAGGATCTAGGGGGTTGGAGGGAGGATGGCATAGAAGGTTTTATGTGGACATACCAAATCTTTACCGAAATGGTCGGGCTAGTTCCCTAATGATTCTTGTTACCGGAACGTACCAGATCTGCAACCGACAAAGGACCATCAACATCGATAACACTCCCCGGGGCCTTCGGGGAGTGTCCTTATTGCTATAAACACAACAAAAGCTGTACATTATCAACCAAGTAGCATTGTGAAACCAAGCATAGGGCTGCACGGTGTCAAATATCATGCCAAATCGAAATTTTCAGGTCAAAAATTCGCTAGTGGCTATGCTGAGAGAAGCTACTTTTATTCTTATATATTTTTCTTCTAATATACATATTTGACAAGCTTGAAACGTTTATGGCACTACGTTAGCTTTTAAAATATCCACACGAAATCGTTAACGTAGGTTTCGGTCTTTGTATTATTGCAACGCTTCTTCCTTCCACTTTGTCGTCAGCTTAAGTAGCGACGGAGTATGACATTTCTTAAGCTTAAGTACTTATTTATTTAAAGCAGAATTGCTTTAATCTGGCAAATACATTCTATCACTTTGAGTTCGCGTCCCATCAAGCGAGGTTTTCGATCGATTTCTTACGAAAACAGGCCTCAGTGACCGCTGACAAGATGGATCGTGTCTACAAAGTAGAGGTTTTTCATCCTATAATATAGCAAATAACTGTACCGAGTACGGCCAAAGGAAGTGTCCGTTAGTAGGGGCCTCTCTGTACATACACTTGCAAACGCTAAAATGACAGTGACAATTTTGATAAAATTTCGTCCAATATTTTATTTTCGATTGTTATAGATAAAACTTTCACGAATTTTGTAACTGAAATTGTACATACCAATCTCAAAAACGTTTTAGAAAAAATCGAGAAAATTTTATGAAAATTTTGAATATTTTTGAAAATTGTTTTGTGATTGGTTTGCATAGTTTCAGTTACGAAATTCATATAAGTTTCTTCTTAAATTATCGAAAAACAAAAGATTTAATTTAATAAATTTTAGAAAAATTAAAATAAAAAAAATAAATAAATGTAAGGCGCGATAACCTCTGAAGAGATTTAAGGCCGAGCTTCTTTTCCAATTTGCGTCGTGCTCCCTTTAATTTTTCCTACAACTAGCGGCATGGGACCTACTTGTTTTATGACGACTCCGAACGGCATCTGCAAAGAAGATGAGCTTTCACTGAAAAGCCTTTCATGGCAGAAATACACTCGGAATGGTTGCCAAACACTGACGAAGAGTGACCCCGCTTAAAAAAATGTTCTTCTAATCCAAAAACATTGTTTCTAAAATTTTTATGTTGCGGCGGAGCACGCTACCATCACACCACGGCGGCCGCAACTGTGAGTAGATGGTATTTGTTCGCGGTCGTTTACTGCCACTTCTGGTGTACCCCAAGGGAGTGTGTTGGGTCCCTTATTATTTGTTATCCTTATTAATGACATACGTCATTGTTTCAGTTATGCTGAGTTCTTATTGTTTGCTGATGACTTGAAAATTTTTGCATCAATCACTACTCAATCTGAGTCCACTATGCTCCAAGCTGATCTTGATAACGTAATGGACTGGTGTAGACGGAATCGTCTGCTTTTAAATATTAGTAAATGTTTTAGTATTACCTTTGCTAAAACTCGAAATGTTCTTTCTGTTTCTTATCATTTTGGGGACTCTACGCTGAGGGTTGTTGATGAAATATCAGATCTT
Organism: Eurosta solidaginis; assembly: GCF_040869045.1. Lineage (NCBI taxonomy): Eukaryota > Metazoa > Arthropoda > Insecta > Diptera > Tephritidae > Eurosta > Eurosta solidaginis. The sequence continues at coordinate 198,501,021 of NC_090323.1, read as the reverse complement.
GGTGTAGTCTTTGATGCGAAGTTTCTATTTCACAGTAAGATTAATTATGTCATTGCGAAGTTTTATTCCACACTCGCGTTCATTCGCCATTTCAGTATGGATTTTAGTGGTCCTTGTACTTTAAAACTTTTATTTACAACCCTAGAGCGGTCTGAACTAGAATATGCTGTTTTCATTTGGAGGCCGTACCATGCCTGCCATATAGACCGACTTGAGCGTATTCAAAAAATATTTTTGCGATTTGCCCTCCGCTCTTTGCGTTTTCACGATCCTGTTCCAACATACAGTTCTAGGTGTCTTTTAATTAACCTTAAATCTTTAGTGAGTAGAAGATCAGTGCTTTCGTTTTTCATGTTTTTATATGATATCAATGGGACGGTTGACTCGCCCCATCATTTAGAACGAATACGGTTCAATGTACCATCGCGAACCCTTCGCTGTCACGATTTTTTCTGGTTAGATAGATTTAGAATGACTTATGCTTCCAATTCTCCAATTGCTAGGGCAATGAGGGAGTTTAATTTGCTGTATTCTATAGATATTGATTTTGCATTAAATAAATTTAGGTTTAAACTGCTATTGAATGAAATAATTTGAATATTTAATATTCATTAGTTAAGATATATTAATAAATAGTCTGTAAGGAGGTTCTGATTGTCCTAGACTATAATATGAATAAATAAATAAATAAATAAATATATCTACATAATTTTATTTTATTGTTTTTCTTACATACATATATAACTAATTTTCTGTCATATTTTTAGAGCTTACGATTTCTTCTCGAACACAAGCGAGATTTTCGAGACCCGAAAAATCGAGAACTCGACTTCTCGCGAGATTCTCGAATATCGAATTACTCGCAAAGCTAGCAAGATTCTCGAATCTCGAATTACTCGTAAGGCTTCCGAGATTTTCGAATCTCGAATTACTCGTAATACTCGCGATCTGCTCGACTTTCATTTCAATCGCTGCATTGCCAATATTCTATACATTTCGAGGTTTTTAGTTGTGGTTTTGCGGACATTTTGGCTTGTGCTCCAGAAGAAATCGTAAGCGCTATATAAAACAACCAATGAATCGATTAAGTTGAGCGTCGAGAATCGCGCGAGCCTTACGAGTAATTCGAGATTCGAAAATCTCGTGAGAAGGCGAGACTCGCGAGAAATCTCTTCTCGAACATGTTCGAGAAATCGTAGGCTCTACATATTTTACATGCTGATTTACGATATGAGCTATTCAAATTTGATTACGTAGTATTAGTTAGCATTATTTTTTTAGTGAAGGTATTACTAATTGTTGACAGACAACGATAAAAAGTTTTTAAGTTTTTTATATTGCTTAAAAAATAAATAGCATAATTATGTGGCGAATATTAGCTAGTATGAAGATCACTATCTATATCTTATATATGGACTATCAGAAATAAAAGCGAGTATCAAGGTAGAGAGAATACATATTGTTACGAATATTAGCAAAACTAAGGGCTGCTGCCATCTCTAGGCCGATGCTAAGCAGTGACGTGAATTCACATCAATAATTCAATCATTATGTATCTACGTAAACGAAACAATAATTGCGTCTACACATATGTACCATGTACGTATACGAGAGCGGAGTGGCAATGCACAAACACATGCATATATCTGAGATACTCCTGAAAGTATGCAATGAGAGAAGCTATAAAATCGTGCAATTGTAGTTACAGCTGATAAGTTTGAGAGCTGATGGTAACTAGTAGATTCTGGAAGCGCCTAGAAGATGCGAACGTTGAAATCAGAAAGTATAAAAGGCAGCAAATGTAGAGGCGTTGGAATTCAGTTTGTTTTGAGCTATCAAGCAGTTTCGATTAAGACGCTATCTAGCGAGCCATAGCGGTATTATTTGGAAAGTCAGTTGCAATCAGTATGCAATGTACTATAAGAACGTACAGTTTCTGTCATATGCTGATGATATTGATATAATTGGCCTTAATAAATGCATCGTAAGATCTACATTTTAAGGACTAGCAGTGAAGAAGATTAAGGCGAATTATGTGGTACCTTCAAAGAAGTAATCAGCGTAGCAGAGAACGCAACCTCGGCACTGCAGACGGACATAAATTTTGTCCTGTAAAAGACTTTGTTTATTTGGGAAAAAACATCACCAGCGAAAACAACCTTCCTGTTTATGAATAAGAGTAGCTGAGCTTATGAGTGAAAGGTAGTCAACTATTTAGAAGTAAGGCTGTACTGAGTCTTATAGGCTCTCGACTAACATACTGGGCATAAAGTCAACATGCGACTGAAAAGGTATCTAAACAAATATCGTTGACAAGCAAGTTGATAGCAAACATCGTAAGGCCAACAAAACGCAAAAGGAAGCTGTTGATGACCGCTGTCTTATAAACGTTACTGTACGGCTCCGAACTGTTGATAAAAACACTCCAGAAAATTCGATGTAAGCTTCTAACAGCTGTAAAGCGACCAGCATCTCTGGGAGTGGCATCCGCTTATCGCACTGTACCATTATGCGCCTTACAAGTTATCCCCATAACAATCCCCATCGGCCTTTTGCAATGGAAAGAAGAAGGTTATGGGAAAAAACGGAGGCGTATAAAGAGCACATAAAAGTCGTTATCTAGGAGACCAGGTATGGCACGTTAAGCATGGAGCAGTAGAAGGTGCGGCAAATTATTACGTCACCCAAATGGTCTCTGGGCCCGGGTTTATCAAAAATACCTGTACGAATAAAAAAGGTCAAAAAGGAGGATGCTGAAAACACTTTCTTCGAATGCTGCAAAAAAGCGGTACCTGGACGCAGGAACAACATATGCAGCTTTCATCCCACCACGCAAAATAAAAACTTAGGAAGCATGGCAGCAGAGCAAAAGGGTGACCCCAATCCGCCGGAAGAACCGGTAGGAAAACGAGTTACCACCCCGATCAGGTATAATCCGGCTATCTCAGAAATAATTTGACAAACTCAACTTGAATATTCTAAGTCATCCATTTCACCCCTACCCATTTTTACTTCAGGACACAAAGCACATGTACCACATTTTCATATCTATTAGATGATTTACCTCGTTTAGGTGAGGTGAGCAAATGGGTGGAAGAAACTGTATGTTAAGACATATAGTAAGCACAAGCAGCCCTTGAATTACATCTGTGTCACAGGAAATCGTCCCTCTCTCTATTAAATTCGTATCCTTTTCTCCTTCCGTTTCACTTTTTCCATTTGTTTTTTTTCATGTCGTCTTTTTCTCTTAACCTCTCCATTTCCCTTTTCCGTCCCTCTCTCACTCCTTCTCTCTCTTCCTCTCACACCCCCTCCCACTCTCCTCCATCTCTGTCTCGATCCCTCTCCTTTACATTCTACTTCTCCTCCTTTTACTTCTACTTCTCCCTATCCCTTTCATTTTCAAATCCTCGCTCCCTCTTTCTTTCTCTTTCCCTTCGGCTTCACTTCTCCTCCCCTTTTTGGGGGAGTAGTGGAATAAAATGAGCTTTGCCACAAACGCAAATGAAAAGCCAAGTAATTTATTTATAGGGTGCACACTTCGCTTTAGCATCCAAACTTTTTGAGTTATAATTTTGTTCCTTGATGCGGAAACCAAAGTTTTCCTATAACATCTTTTGAGAATTTCTGGTACCCGATTATCCTTATGAAATGCAAAGAACCAAAGATAGGAATCATACTTTTATGGTAAGATCTTCATTAATTTGCGTAGCTGCACCTGACTTTCTTATCTCAAAGCAGTCTATCTTTTGAATTTTTTACCAAGTTGGATTTCTAATTTTCCAAGACGAAAGACGTAATGAAATCCAAAAGCATGTTCGTTCATACAAGAAAATGAAGAAAAAGAACCGGCTATGTTGTTTCCGGGTTCTTCAGCTTGGCTAATGCGAGCTTGCAGATCCTGTGATGAGCAAACTCTCCATTCCCCCAAAAGGCAAAAAACTATTTCAAAAACTTTGTGGTAATAAGTGCTGACAAACCTTTGCCAGCTACCTACCAATAATTGCTGGGTCCATAAAAACGCTTTATAACATCTCAAAGATTGCGATTTGTACCAGATTAGTAATTAAGTTCGATATATAAAAACTACAGAATATCACAATCGCTACTCTACCCTAAATGTCACTGGCGAATCACAGGACAGATTGTATGCTTGAGTATTAGCCAGCACTATCTACTTACCTAAGACTACTCACTATAAATATATCCGTGATGTCAATAGAAATCCTTTACAATTTGCTGTACTCAGCTTAAAAGAAAAATAATTTGCTTCGTTTAGAATCCATAATACTTTGAGGTTGATGCGAGTTAATTCCAAAGTCTTTAAATGGATTGAGCACTGAATTCGCCATTAAAACATTTGAATTGCTGTTAATTAGTAGTAATAAAAAATAAAATGATAAATTGTTGAGGGAAATCTGTAAAGGGAGTTCCCACTTATATCCTGAGCTTATTTAGCTGCTACATACTTATGTGCTTTTGAACAACAATACAACAAAGTGCATAGATACTTAAGTGCTTGTTGTGTGTTTAGTTTCCAAATTACACAGTTCAGCTACATTAATTGTTGTTTGGAATCGCATTTAAGTACATAACTACATATTAACAAACTTGTTACTGATATTTAACAAAGCTCACGCAGAGGCGTTCTCAAGATTACGTCAAGGGGGTGCAAGAAGTAAATGCTGAATAAAAAGGTAGATGAGATTTTGTGGAGAAGCTTTTGATAGCGGATATACAGACGGAGTGTTATCCGAACCACTGCAAAGGCGTATAAAAGCTTTTTTAAATATTTTGATTCAACTTTTTCCCGCACTTGAACTTATGACTTGCGGTTTAGAAAGCAGACCCAAGTCAATACTGAAAATTTTGGGACCAAGCTTCTCCCAAAGTAGGAGTGTGCTACTTTGAATTTTTTTTTCTATAAAATGTTAGGACTTTCAGTTTTATGTTGACTAGGAATGGCATGTGCTAAGGCTGAGTAACACAGCACTGTGCTGTGTTATTGTGTTAACACTCAGTAATGTGCGGCACGCACAAGCACACTTACCGATTAATTTATAACACAGTGGCACACTCGATGGCACAAAGCTGACGGTTTCTATAGCACAGAGAATGACACTCAGATCGTAAGTGCACATTCATACATACATAGTCCATTGTGCTTGTGTTTTGCTTGTGTGTTGATTGTACTCATAATCTTGCCTGTGTTTTACGGTTAAAAGATGTGGGCACAAAATGTATACTCTAAGTTGAAAATGTTCAATTTAAACAAAAGTTGTGGTTATATAACATAGATTCCCTAAACATGGGAGTGTGAAAGAAGATAAATGTTGCCATGATTTACTTTTCTAAATGGCGTCAAACGTGGCGTTAGAGGTAAGTAACACAGTACTGTGCTCTAATATTGTGCCAACACTCATATCGACTTTCGATAATCAGTTATAACACAATTGTGTCAACACAATGTGTTAACACTGCAAAGTGTGCCTGTGCTACTGTGTTAACACTCAAAAAATAGTGTCATTACCCACCACTAGCATGTGCTACCCCGTTGTAATTTTATTGAGCTGGTATTCATGGCAGATATATATTCAAGGGATATGTTGACCACCTTCGAGAAAGTCCTGAACACTAAAGGCCATTGGCAATATACAAGAGAGATAATTGAGGTATCAGATCAACTGAATCATTGAGATATTACTCCAAGCAGCAACAATGGGGTATAATATTCCAATGGGTTCCTACATCCTCGCTACATATAGAAGTGCCATAAAAGGGCATTTGATGTGCATCAAATGGAGTCACATTTTATAGTGTTACACTTAAATCTCGATCTTTGAAGCTTATATCGGTAACGAGCTAATAAAAGTGAGTCAATTGCTAAGATAGACTAAAGCCTACCTGTCAAAGAAATATTTACAAAAAATCCTGGCCGTTGGTGTTGTTGTATTAACGATATCTTTATAGTTAATACAACAAATAATCCTGGGGCTTGACGTTAACGTTCCCTTTTTAGAAATCTATAAAATTTTTCGGCAGTGTTTGGCAAGCTTCGAGTGTATTTCTGCCATGAAAAGCTCTCAGTGAAAACTCGGCTGCCTTGTAGATGCCGTTCGGAGTCGGCATAAAACATGTAGGTCCCGTCCGGCCAATTTGTAGTGTTACGGCAGTAATAACGAGCGAGCGAAAATAAAACAACGCATATCATAACATGCCATTTATTGTGTACAGCAAAGTTTTAATATCTATAAGATAACATATGGTATAATAAAGAAAAGGTTTTGGCAAAACTAGAAAACTTACTCTTCGTTTGATTCCTTCGCACATTCGTTATAAAATGAAATTAAATGTATGGAATACATATGTATAAGTGATGCTTCGTTAAATTTTATATATTAACGAAATTAACTATAGTGATGCCATCTTAAAATAATCAAAGTTTTCAAAGTATACTATCTTAGCAAATATCGATAGAGAAATGTATAATAAAATGTAAATGTAAGTTTAATCGGCAACATGTAGGGAAAATCAAGAGAAGCAGGACGCAAATTGGAAGAGAAGTTGGGCCTTAGATCTCTTCGGAGGTTATCGCGCTTACATTTATTTATTTTATTTTATGTTTATTTATCCAAACTATTCGGTCGGACAGGCACAACTACTACTGATAGTATTAAATTACGCATTTCGAAATGATTTCTTATTCTTGTTTTCTGAAGCCATAAGGAGAATCTTCGAATGTTTTTGTAGAGTTTTATCGATGTTGATAGTCTTTTGTCAGATATTTATTCGGTTTGTTCCGTAGAATGACATCATTAAGAAACTAGCCCGGCCATCCTACTTTGAGCAACTTGGGATAGAGCCTCGCATGCTAAATAAAAAGGATTCGCCACGGGGAGATGAAGTTTAAAACTGTATTTGAGAAACTTTAAATTGCATTGAAATCGCTTTGAAGAGGTTGGTTTTAAGTTAGCTAGAGCTCAAACAGGGGTTAAAATCGAACAAGTAAGCCACAACAGGGGCAAATTTACTAGAAACAAGTAATTGGGGGATTTTTTGAGAATAGCTACATCATTTTCTTATCGGTACTAGTCGAAACCACCTAGTTTTTTAATATAATCAGCTTATTATCGATAGCGAATTGTTATCGTCGAGCTATCGAATTGTTAGCGCCGAGTCATCGCCTTCTTATTGTATTCTTTTCGGCTTGTCATCGACGAGTTAAGGATAATCGATTTTATAGTAAAGTTGGGTCGCTATCTGCTTCATAACAAATCGAAAACATCTCAATAAATATCAAGTTGATAACTTTTTGATAATAAATTGATAAAAAATGTATAGCTCTTTGATAAAGCATCGATCGGAAACAAAACGATATCAATCCGGTTGCAAGCTAGTAACACTCCAATAACTTTTTGATATATAGTCGTCAATTATTCTGTGGTAAATCGATAACAAATCGTTAACTTTTTACAACAAATTGATAACTTTTCGATAACAAATCGATAGATGCTGATAGCAAATTCATAGCATTCTAATAACAAATCAATAATTTTCGAAAAAAAATTAATAATTTTTGGTAACATATCGATAACTTTGCGATGAATAATCGTGAACTTTTCAGTAATACATCGATAACCTCTGTTATCGATATAAAATTTATAACTCTATAATAACAAATCAATAACTGTCGTTTAGAAATAGAAACGCTCATAACCCGCCGATAACAATTCCTTTTCGAACCCTTTCTCTCATATCAACTTTATCCCGTGTGCTTGTTGTCCCCACACCTTGCTTTAGTATAGCGACTACACTTACGTCTACATTCCGTATTCACCCACTGCCAAGGTATGCCCTTACGCTAACACTTACCTTCAGCCTACGTTCTGAATTCCCCCATACCATGAGCAAAGATGTTTGCTCAACCATCTCGAAATTATCCCTAAAACAATCCTGAAGCCATCTTGAAACAATTTCGAAATTATGTTGAAAGCAAAGCAATTCTGAAGTTACCCAAAATGCCTACCAAACAGTTCCTAATTGATCTGAAAATATTACTGAAAATAGACCCTGCATGATCTCAAAAATATACGATCTGGCCCTAAAATACGATTTTTTTGGTACATGTTTTGCAGACCCTTATAATAGCAAAATGTTAATCATAAATTATGTCAAGTTTAAAATAGTAGACGAGTGAGTACATTCCAGAGAATTCTCCAAAAACTATATTTCGCTGATAAAGCCCTTGGACATTAGGGCTGTAATCTGTGAAAACCGAAGCTTTTAAAACAACCGGCCGCCGTGGTATGATGGTAGCGTGCTTCACCTACCACACCAAAGAGCCTGCGTTCACGCCCGGACAAAGCAACATTAAAATTCTAGAGTCAAGTTTTTTCAATTAGAAGAAATTTTTTCTAAACGGGGTCGCCCCTCGGTAGTGTTTGGCAAGCACTCCGAATGTATTTCTGCAATGAAAAGCTCTCAGTGAAAACTCATCTGCCGTTCGTAGTCGGCATAAAACAAGTAGGTCCCCCCGTCCCGCCAATTTTTGGGAAAATTTAAAAAGGAGCACGACGCAAATTAGAAGAGAAGCTCGGCCTAAAATCTCTTCGAAGGTTATATCGCCTTACATTTTTTTTAATTTTTTACAAAAACAACGACCCTATTTACCCCCATCCGAGTACGTCCATACTAACAGACACGCACGTACTAATATTGCACATCAATTATGGTTCGCTCATTACTAGCGCTGCTGAATCGTCTATAATTTCTATTGTACGCCAAGTGAATGGTTGATTGATTCAAAAATTTTGGCGCATTTCTATATTACATGAATAAACAAACAAACATACACAAATACTACGTAAGTATATAATATGCAAACCATAAATGGAAAGTTACTGGTGCTTTGGGTGCTTCGGCGATTTTATAATTAGGGACATTCATTGTATGCATAATGACAATAAACGTAAATTTGTTTGCATTTGCCTGTAGGTGGTCGAGTTTGGATTAGAGAAAATCTACAAATTACATATCCACTTTATTATTTGTATTCGATTTAACAGCGATTTAGACAGTGAACTTTGCTAATTAACTAAAATGTTTTATAATATTTTTTTTTTTTGCAAATTTGCAAAAATTTACTGAATTTCTATTATTCCTTTGTTGTAGCCAAATTGCACTTCAATTGGAGTGAGTAGGAAATATGTAGGATATCTGGAATATTCACATACTTTAAAATTTACACTCGATGGTGTGTAAGACCCTTTGTAAGTTTTTTCTGCGTTCGCTACTCATATTGCTTTTCAAAGTAAATCTTTTATTCTCTTTTTATTGGGTACAACCACCAACGGCACTTAGTGCAACCAAAATGTAACAGCGAACTGTTTAAAATAACAGCAAAAATAAAAGTAGTAAAAGTGCTGTAACTTGAAGCCTATAATGCACAGTAGGTGGGCATGAAATATTTTTTCCTACTTACTTAATTTGTGATTAATAATTTAAACTTTTTTGGCCGTCCAAAATATGCCACGCCTGCCGCGTCTTGGCTGTGCTAAATCGTTTTCCACCCGTTCCTTCCAGCGGAGTAAAGCTCCCACTCTTCCTGAGCTCCCGCGGGTGACGACAACAATACACTCAAAGCACCATTTTTCATCCGCATGACGCGGCCTTGCCAGCAGAAGCGATGTATTTTACTTGATGGACTACGTTGCTGTCTGCGTAAAGCTCGTACAGCTCATTATTCAATCTTCCTTGGTACTCGCCGTCGAAAATGCTTAGAGGTCCGTAAATTTTTCGAAGACATTTTTTCTCGTACGCCTCCTCTTGAGATGGTATCAGCCTCCATGCTTCTTCATCATATTTCAGCACAAGGTACGATAAATGTCTTGTAGAGTATAATTAGGTTTGACGTGAGAGAGCTTTACTTTTCAATTCTCTAGCCACTCCAAAGGAGTATTTCACGGCATGAGCGACTCTCCACTGGATTTCAGTATTTAAAAAAATTTTCTGAACTTTTTTTCTCCTTTTCAAGGACTCTAAATCTATGGAAAACATACTCAGAAAAGAGTATTCGTTATATTGCAAAAATGTAACTACTGAACATATTTTATAACCTATAGCAGAATCGATTGCGACGAGTAGTGGACTCACACACTTTTTGGTCATAGAATGCGTACCGAAATTTATCAGCACTAATTTTATGCGCAACAATTTCATACGTGTAGATAAAGTTGCGAACTTAGCAGCCTATATAAAGTTTAAGTACATATGTATATACATGTAAAAAAAAAGCTAATGTTAATTGTCAAATGTTAGCTACAAGGACCAACGAAGTATATTTGTGAAATATTTCCTGGGGTTTCTACATTTTTTATACCCAAACAAAAGTATATTTGAATAGAAAATGTATAAATGTAGTTGAAAGTTAGTGATGAGACTCGTGACGGGTATTCTGACCGGACACTGCCTTCTGGTGTCACATGCCTTTAAATCAGGCTTGGTCAATGATAGCAGATGTAGGAAGTGTGGATGGGAGGAAGAAAATATCGAGCACGTTTTGGGCTCGTGCCCTGCACTTGCCAGGCTAAGACTCCAGCTATTAGGAGTAATACAGCTGTCAGATCTAGAAGCAGCAAGTGGCGTATGTCCTAGAAAGCTTCTAGCATTTTCCAAGAGGACGGAGTTATTTTATGACATAGGTCCTGGTTTTTGATAGGGTGTTTCAGTTTGGTCATTAAAACAAACTTCTGGTAACACTACGACTCATTCAGTCTTTGTGAAGCCCTCATGGACCGGCCAGTTCAACATCACCTAGCCTAGTGATGAGTATTGTATATTTAGTCCAGTGCTCGTGGAATATTACTTACTTACTTAATTGGCGCTTAACGTTTTAAACAGTTATGGCAGCCCAACAAGGCGCGTCATTCGCTCCTTCTCTCTGCCAACCGGCGCCAATTGATCACACCAAGGGAGTTTAAATCGTTATCCACCTGGTCCTTCCAACGAAGTGGGGGCCGCCCTCTACCTCTGCTTCCATAGACGGGTTCCGATAGAGACACTTTGTTGGCCAGAGCATCGTCTTTCATTCGCATACCATGGCCTAGCCAGCGCAGCCGCTGAGTTTTAATTCGCTGGACTATGTTGATGTCTGCGTATACCTCGTACAGATCATCGTTAAATCTTTTTCGGTACTCGCCATCGCCAACGCGTTGAGGTCCATAAATCTTTTCAAAAACTTTTCTCTCGAACAGTCTCAGAACCGCTTCATCTGCTGTTGTCATGGTACATGCCTCTGCCCCATATAGCAGGACGGGTACGATAAGTGACTTGTAGAGTATGATTTTCATTTGCCGAGAGAGGACTTTACTTTTCAATTGCCTACCTAGTCCAAAGTAGCATTTATTGGCAAGAGTGATTCTTCGCTGTATTTCAGAGCTGATGTTGCTGCTAGTATTGATGCTGGTTGCCAAATAAAAGAAGTCTTTTACTATTTCGAAATTATGACTGCCAATAGTAGCGTGGTTGCCAAGGCGCATATGCGCTGACTCTTTGCTCGATGACAGCAGGTACTTCGTTTTTTCCTCATTCACCATCAAACCCATGTTTACCGCTTCTTTTTCCAGTTTGGGATAAGCAGAACTAACAGCGCGGGTGTTTAGGCCGATGATATCAATGTCATCAACATACGCCAGTAATTGCACGCTTTTATAGAATATTATTCCAGAGCGGTTAAGTTCTGCAGATAGTATAATTTTCTGCAGTATCAAATTAAAGAAATCGCACGATAGGGGGTCACCCTGTCTGAAACCTCGTTTAATTTCGAACGGCTCGGAGAAGTCCTTCCCAATTCTGACTGAGCTGATGGTGTTGCTCAACGTCATTTTGCACAGCCGTATAAGTTTTGCGAGGAAACCAAATTCAGACATAGCGGCATATAGGCAGCTCCTTTTCGTGCTGTCGAAGGCGGCTTTAAATTTGACGAAGAGGTGATGTGTGTCGATTCTTTTTTCGCGGGTTTTTCCAAGATTTGGCGCATTGTGAAAATCTGGTCGATGTTAGATTTACCAGGTCTGAAGCCGCACTGATAAGGCGCGTGGAATATTATTAACGTTTAATACGCTTCCAAGACTGGGAGAATAGCACCAAAGTTTTCTTCTCTAAATTTATATAAAAAGTGTTTTAAAAATGGATTCATTCAACTCCTACAACACTGTAAATCTGAATAAGACCATGCATTTTCGGGAATGACCAAACCGTAAAAAATAAAATGAGTAACAAACAACGCTTAACCAAACCGATAACGAAAAAAAATAAATTACGAAATATATCAAAATGCCGCAACAAAATGAACCCACACAACACCACACACACATCACAATGAACCATCGTAAATGTACGTGCGAAAAAATTGCAAACTACCATCTGCAAAGATTATAGCAACAACAAATGGAATAAAAAGCAAAGGCATGCAAGAATTCAACAATCAAATGGAAATATGCAAATAAAAACAACGAACTCAAATAGGAAGTAACAAACTGGCAAAAAACAGCAATAAAATAATGAAGATCATGCAGGCGGTAATCATCAAAGTAAAAAGTTAGCAATATATAAAGCAACAAAAAATGTTAATAATAAATGAAATATAATCTATATCTATTTATATAGTACCTATTTATGAAAAAATGAAAAGTATATAGGAACACAGTTATATAAAATATATTCATAAAATTAAATATACCAAATTGACGCAATACATTCAGAACTATTCCGGATTGGTTTAAGGCAAACATCGCAACATTTGCCAATATAGGGCGCTGTGTCATGTTTGGTTTTTTTTGTTTTAATAGTTTTTTTATTTTTTACTTTTCCAATATTATTGCTTTCCTTATCCTTGTAGGCCATTCAGGGTTCACAATCACCAATTTGTTTTTACTTGTATATACATATGCACTTTAACTTTGTATCGACTGCTTTGTATGTAACTTTATCTACATTTATGAAACTGTTGTGCAAAATATTATTCCTGCTAAATTTCAGTCTGTATTGTTATCAGCTGCAACTGAAATGCGTCACTTCATTTTATCTCTATGCTATTCTCCACTTCTATGACCGAAAAGTGTATGAGTCCACTATTCATCGCAACCGATTCAAATATAAGTTACACACAATGACAAACAGAGGTGTATGTTTCCACTGCTCATAACAACCCGTTCTGTAGCGAGTTATTTACCACTGCCGTGAGTGCTCAGTACTTGCCGCTAGGTGGGTCTCCGTAACATTATCTAAAGGCGTTTTCTGTTCTGATAATAATGTCGCCCTGTTGGTGCTTAGCTCTCTCGTGAACTTGTTTGTTCCTTTCACAAAATATTTTCCACTGAATAAGACAAAGGTCTCATTACGTACCAATAGAGCCATTTTGCATAGCGCCAGGTTACCAAGAGTTCAACGTGGGTTTAATATTTTTTCCAGAAAAGAAAGCGCCATAAGTGATGAAAAGCATTTTTTTCTAACCGCGAATGCAGTTGCATATGCATGTAAAGAAAACACGGCTAATACTTATGGCGTGTTTGCCTTAGGCTTTACAGTCAGTGGTCACAGCACACGCTAGTATAGTCTGGTAAAAATGGCAGTTGCCGTTCCTCTTGGTTAAATCATATTTAAATTCATCACCCGAATTTAATTGAAGCAAATTTGTTAAATGTGGTATATGTATCCTATTTATTTACCTATCTGTAAATACTTTTAGGAAAACTCGGCTGTACCCTAAAAAAATTTTATTTCAATTTAATATAAGTATAATTTGGTTCAGATGAATAAGTCCTTTCGAATTTTTCCACATATCGTTTTAGTTTTACATACATGATTTTGGTCTTTAGCCATTGAGCAGTTTGTGTGACAAATCTTTCCTGCTTCGCATAAACTGATGCTCTTTGGGAGCACGAATAGAGATGCAGCTTTCCTGCATCTTTCTCTCTCAACTCATTAGAAATATCCCGCTTTACTACTGTCACATACGGGTTTTCACAGGAAAACTTCCTGGGTGATACTTTTTTCAACAACTATTCATATTCTTTCGGAAACGCACATCACATCGGGACTATTCCAGGATAGATTTAGACTATTTTAGGGGCGTTTCGGGACTATGCTCGGAATCTATTATTGTATATTTCACGATGGGGGCTGTGTTTTGAGAAGTGACTTTTTCAGGACTGTCTAGGACATTTCGGGATTATATGGACGGTTTCGGAACAATTCTAGCCACTGTGATCGGAATCTTATCGGGGCTGTTTCGCATCAATTTATAGGTAATTTTCATATAAATATCACCGAGGTTATTTCGTGACCATTTCGGAATTGTCTTTATATTATGTCGAGTTCGTTATCAAGACTTTTTCTAGATTATTTTGGACCGTTCCGAAACGGATAGTTGTTTGAGAATCATATAGGTATTGCCTTTGGATATTTCTGAACTATCGCCGGATTATGTTGGCACTGTTTTCGGAATTATTTTAAAACTATAACATAATCAAAATGTCAAAAAGGCAATTGGGCCCTACCTTACAAATAAGTACCCAAGATATATGATGTATATTGGAACGATTTCCCGTCATCAAATTGTAGTGTCAAAACTGATGCTCATTTCGGTGGGGTGGGTTTTAATCATCGATTTGTGTGGCTGACCGAGGCAGGCTGTTTCGATGTCGGGCTGACCAGTAGCTACCTTTGTGCTATAATTTTTTTACGTCGGAAATTGAAATTATGAAAGAATGTTACCAAGCCATGTATGCGGTTTCTTAAAACATATAGAATTTTGAATTACTTATACGAAATAATTGGTACTTGAATGTAACTGCCGTAATCTATCCTCCACTGAAATATCACCTATGTACGTATCTTATCTTATAACTTTAAACGAGCAATTCTTGTTTGTTTGTATAGCCGAACGATCTCGGGTACGGCTCAACCGATTCAAATGAAATTTGGCACAGAGATAATGTATCACCTTCTAAAACTTTCTGCCTAGGTGTTGCCACTCAGAATGTTTCACAAGGTTGCCACCTATTCGAAATTAAAAAAAATTGCATGAGATATGCCGATATGGGTATTAGACGAAAGGTATTTCACGCCGCATTACAATAGGGTTGCCATTTAGGGTTGCCACCTATTCGAATTTAAAAAATGATGTGCATGAGATTTGCCGATATGGGTATCAAACGAAAGGTATTTCACTCCACATTACAATAGGGACATTTTAGAGTAGGGTTGCCATTTAGGGTTGCCACCTTTTCGAAATTAAAAAAAATTGCATGTGATATGCCGATATGGGTATCAAACGAAAGGTATTTCACTCCGCATTGCAATAGGAACATTTTTGAGCAGGGTTACCATTTAGGGTTGGAGTAGTTAGACGAAATAGGATTCTACTTACTCATATTCTATTAAAGGTTTAAAGGAGAACATTAAAGTTAAAAATCTTCGTAAAAAAATCTTACACATGATTCGACTTAATTTTCTTAATTTCACACACGCTAATAAAATTGAAATGCAATATCAAGGCACCGTGGCAAATTCCAGCAAAATATATTAAAATAAATATTTTTGGCAAATATCAAATTAACAATTGCAATTTCTCACATATTACTATTAGAAAGATTTCTCACCATAGCAAAAAGATATCTCACCATGGTAATTTGCTACCGTTGAACACTAGAGGAATATGTTCAATTTGAAAACGACATCTAAACATTTTACTACTTACCAATAGATGGCGCTAGGGAAGTAAGTTGACATTTAAATAAACTAACTGATAGTTGTCATTCGTGAAATTTACAAGTTTTTGGAATGTAATAAAATTGTGAGACTTTCATTGAAGATACTCGAGAAACGTTGCCAGCACAACGAAACGTTGCCGAGCAAAGCTTGGTCGCCCAGGTACTGTTGCTTAAGCCATTAACGTAGTTGATATGCAATACCATTGTCGTCACAAATAATATGACATTTTTTCTCATTTCTCACATCTTTGAAATCTCAGAACATTTTTCAAAACACCCATTCATACCTTGAGCATAACTGTGCATCTTTGTCGGATATCAGATGGCACAGTTATTGCACTGTGTATAAGTAATTCTGTACTTAAGCCTGTATTTGTCTTCTGGTCTGTTCATGCATGCATGAACATTGTTTTTGTTGCTATTGGTTAACTAGTAATCTAGTTTCGATATATGCATATCCGTACAAACTTACTTTGGTGCCTGTAAAACCAGAAACAA
Source organism: Eurosta solidaginis (assembly GCF_040869045.1). NCBI lineage: Eukaryota > Metazoa > Arthropoda > Insecta > Diptera > Tephritidae > Eurosta > Eurosta solidaginis. Next base: position 198,484,750 of record NC_090323.1, on the reverse strand, counting down.
TACTGTATCTATGTATGTACTTATGTACATCGTATGTGTGTATATGAAGTTGGTATGTGTGCATACAAAGTTGCAATTCCCACGCCTTACTAAAACACACACACTCAAACTTTAAAACTTGTATATGCTGTGTTGTGCTATGTTGTATCACCTTGCGTTTGTGAGCATGCGGTTAGTCTCATTACATTTCTACCAGGCAATGATGCATGAGTACCTTCAAACACCCTCATCCGCCTCTTCAAATATTTTATTTCAATTGTAGTCGGTGTCTTAACATTGTCACAAACTACCTCCGCAATCTCCCTTTCACCTTTGTCCCCCACCTTTTGCGATGTTTCTTGAGCTGATTTTGTCACTGCAATTGGTCTGGTTGCTGCAGATTTTGCTGTAAAACTTCGGTATTATTTATTTTATTGTACTTACACAGCAAAAAAACTTTGCGTGACAAATACATTTCGGCTCATATTCATCAAGCATGAACTATACTTGGGAGATTGATGAGCAAGAAGTTCACCTCCTCTGCCGGATCAGGGCAAAAGCTATTTTGTAATTATACTTATTGTGACGATGTAAACGAGTTCTCAATTTAGTATTATCGGTTTGTATCACTGATTCGCAAGAAAAATATACAAACCAAACTTTGACTACCGCACCTATAGATTTCTCTCCAGCCTTTGTTCGTTCAGTCACTTTTGATTCCTTCAAAACTTGAAATCATAGACACTGCCGTTATTGCTTCAGCTCATGCACATTTGTGTTTAATTAGCCATCGTTATCCGTCCTGCTGTTGTTGTTGTAGCGATAAGGACACTCCCCGAAGGCCTTGGGGAGTGTTGTCGATGTTGATGGTCCTTTGTCGGATGCAGATCCGGTACGTTCCGGTAACAAGCAACATTAAAGTACTAGCCCGACCATATCGGGAACGATTTGGTATGACCACATGAAACCTTCCCACCGCCTACGCGATGACAAATAATAAACGCAGCTCTGCAGTCGATACTGTAGGTATCGACTGCATATAGTGAGTACAACTATACCGATACACCTCCTCAGTGGCAGAAAAAAAACGATAAACATAACATGATAGAGATAGGTAGAGAGGATCCCTCATGCGTGCTCGGGCTCAACTAATTCGTGCTTGATATCAGCATATAAAAAATAGTGATGTAGAAAAGCAATAAAGGTTATTTTTTCCGGAGCTGTAGATGTGGCTGAGGTTATTTATTTATTTATTTATCAGTCTACAAATTAAACAATTACACAGACCAAATATAACGGCACTTAAATCTCAGATGTAATATATGATATAAACAACATAAGCAGTCATCAATTTTAAAGTAATATTTAAACAGTATTGAACCAAACGCTTGACAATTTCAATTAAAGACTTAGAAGTAAGCAAAAGATAAAATGTTGTAAATGTGTTAAAATGTACTCATGAAGGAGCTAGTAAATAATAATTTATGAAATTGACAATAAAGCAAATTAATAGTAGATACAATATATACAGAATAGAATTTATACAGAATTTCATTACATATAAAAATAATGATCACTACGCAATTTTGCAAACAAGTTTCAAGTAACTGGTGCTTCAAATTTGAAACAGAGGGTTGAACAGTATATCACGGTTTAGCGTTCTTTGCTTCATTTCGAATTACAAATTTAATGTAGTTAAAAGGTATTTTTTAATACCAAGGAACGAGTCGCTGACGTCTAAATTTTTACAGTGTTTATTAAAATCACGACATAAACAGTGAAGTGGTTGGTGCATTTCATAATTCGACCTGCATGTAGCTACAAAAATTGATTGAAAATGTCTAGATGGCATAATAGGTACGTTAAAATTAATTTCGCCAAGCAAAAATGGACTATTTATTGACCCTCTTATTAATTTAACAATAAATAAGACGCCAAGCATCTCCCTGCGGCTCTGCAAAGTGGGCAGCTGTATTAGTTTTAACCGGCTGCAATAGGGGGAAGATTTTTAGAAGGGTCCCATGGTAAGTGTTTTAAAGCGAAAAGCAAAAATTGTTTCTGGACCGATTCCAGCTTGTCAGAATGAACCTGATAACGCGGATTCCAAATTATTGACGCATATTCCAAAGTAGGTCTGACCAATGATGTAAAAAGAGTTTTTGTAACGTATGGGTCATTAAATTCTTTAGACCAACGTTTAACAAAGGCCAAAGTACCTTTAGCGCTATTCACGCAAGTTTCAATATGAAGTTTAAAATCGAGTTTTGGGTCCATAGTAACGCCTAAATCAATAAACTTAGTGACTTGCTTGATTACATAGCCGCCAATAACATAATCATGGGATTGGAAGGACTTCCTTGTAAAACACATGAACTTACATTTAGGTAGGTTTAGTGACATGGCGTTTACATTACACCAGTCACCAAGACTATTCAGATCAGCCTGAAGACATTCCCTATCCACGGGTGAGCGGATAGGCATTACAAGTTTGACATCATCAGCGTACATCAACGGCTTGCAGCTCTTCAAAACACTAGGAAGGTCATTAATGAACAACAGGAACAAAACCGGACCAAGATGGCTGCCTTGAGGAACACCAGAAGTTACGTTTATGAACCGAGACCGAAAATTATTAAATATAACTGTTTGTTTTCTTTCCTTCACATAAGAAGAAACCCAAGATATAAACAAAGGAGGAAATCCTAACCGATCAAGTTTGAGTAAAAGTATAGAATGAGAAACTTTATCAAATGCCTTACTAAAATCAGTATAAATAACATCGACTTCACAATTAGTCTTAAAACTGTTGGATACAAAGGTTGTAAACTCGAGCAAGTTGGACACCGTTGATTTACCCTTGCAAAAGCCATGTTGTGAAAAGTCAATTAATGAAGATACTCTAAAAGCAATCTGTTTTGTGATAATCAATTCAAATAGCTTAGGAATTGTGTTGAGTTTGGCTATTCCTCTATAATTTATAACACACGTTCTGCTTCCATTTTTATGTAGTGGTATGAAACCTAAAATTTGGGAGGCCCTTAACGTTGGATGTTTCGATCCATGCCTTTCCTGCTAGACGGAGCATATGCTACTCCCATCTCCTTTTTATATCCCAAGCAGTCTACTGTCGATTCATCGAGTGCTGTATCCATGATGTATTAACATCTGCGTTTTCGTTACATTTGCCATCTTTCAGTGAGTTTAACAGCTCCGGCTCACGCCCAATTCTCACGGGAATGCTCTGCATCATTAAGAGACTTGAGAAGCAGATGTCGTGAAATTTTCGCACACGTGAAATGTGATAGGCAGATGTCGCCGCTGTTTTTCATTTAACTCATACGGCGAAAGGCTAAGCAGCGATATCTATTTTTGAAAAAGTAGGTATATTAAAGGCCTCGTTGCCAACCTAAAAAGAAGTAATTAAAAAATTATCTGGCTCACAAATTGAACCGGACTTCTATCTGGATTTATCTGGATCAAATCGTTGTTGTTGCATTTACATGCAAAATTATTTATCTGGCTCAGGATTTTGCCACCGGATGATAGCTATTATATCCCTTTTGACTGGAAAACCCGTATAAATGTATGATCGGGCTGAACAAAGTCTCTCTAATGGTTCTTTGCAAGTAATGTGTGCGATTACGCCTCCTGACTACCAATTTACGTATATTTTGTTGCGACTTCCACTTAGCATGCTGCTTTCTTCACGGCCACAATTTCCACCTGAAAGGCATTACAGTGATCTCACAGCCTCTAGGATCTACCTTTTCTGGATCGACTTGTAAACAGCAGACCAGGTAAAATGTAAGGCGCCATAACCTCCGAAAAGATCTTTCTTCCAATTTGTGTCGGCCTTTTTTAGTTTTTCCTACAAATTGGCGGACGGGACCTACTTGTTTTATGGCGACTCCGAACGGCATCTGTAAGGCAAGGTTTTCACTGAGAGCAGGCCCGACCCCTCTGTTAATTTGGAGCCATCGGTATTCACGTGTATAGTACGTTTCGCCATCTCGGCACCCTTGTGGCAACCCTTCGGCTCTATTTTGGCCTCAAAATCTCTTTCGAAGTTCAGGCACGGGACCATGTAGTCGGTTCGCCCTTTATTAGATTGCGCTATATTGGTTTGGCAATGCAGTTGATTTTTTTTTCTTCTATATGTTTTGGTGCTATTTTACATTTTCGTAAGAAAGTCTGTTTATTGGTCAAAACCGTAAAACAATAATGACATGGAACAAATTTGCAACTTCTATTTAAATAGAAAATATGAATTGTTAATTTTTTAATAAGATATCTTAATTACTTTGATGTTTTTTATTTGGCTGTAGAGTCATAAGCAAATAATGAATTTCCCTTTTATCTGCCTACTAAATAAATAACAAATATCCTTGAAGAAGATAAACAATGTACCGAAACGCGTACTAGGACTTAGAGGGCCCATAGATGACAAAAAAGCCATGCGCAAATATAAAACGATGAAATTTGTGCAAATGAAAATTTTGACATACACGGCTCAGAAATACTGCGCAATATTCATTTTTAAAGAAGCGCAACAAATGAAACATGTATTTTAATTGTAAAAAAAAGGCATTAGTTGTATAAAAAAAAACACTCTTTATTTTCCACAGTGCTGGTAATTCACGATATACGTCGAAAAACGCACCAAAAACTGCACGTGCAAATTGGTAATTGGCACAAGGATACTTGAGCCGTGTAATTGGCGTATTAGGAACCCTTTTTATACTCAGTTAAGCAGAGCTCATAGAGTATAATAACTTTGATTGGATAATGGTTTGTTGTATAAGTATAAAGGAATCGAAATAGATATAGGCTTCCATATATCAAAATCATCAGTATCGAAAAAAAATTGATTTAGCCATGTCCGTCCGTCCGTCCGTTACCACGATTACTTGAGTAAATTTTGAGTTATCTTGATGAAATATGGTATGTAGGTTCCTGGGCACTCATCTCAGATCGCTATTTAAAATGAACGAAATCGGACTGCAACCACACCCACTCTTTCGATATCGAAAATTTCGAAAAACAGAAAAAGTGCGTTAATTCATTACCAAAGACGGATAAAGCGATGAAACTTGGTAGGTGAGTTGAACTTGTGACGCAGAATAGAAAATTAGTAAAATTTTGGACAACGGGCGTGGCACGGCCCACTTTTAAAAGAACATATTTTAAAAGTTTTGAAAGATGTAATTTGGCAGTCGTTGAAGATATCATAATGAAATTTGGGAGGAACGTTACTCCTATTACTATATGTATGCTTAATAAAAAAATCGGACCACGCCCACTTTAAAAAAAATTTTTTTAAACTCAAATTTTAACAAAAAATTTTATATCTTTACAGTATATTAGTAAATTATGTCTACATTCAACTCCAGTAATGATATGGTGCAACAAAATACAAAAATAAAAGAAAATTGCAAAATGGGCGTGGCTCCGCCCTTTTTCATTTAATGCCATAAGTCGAACTTTTAATGCCATAAGTCGAACAAAAATTTACCAATCCTTGTGAAATTTGGTAGGGGCTTAGATTCTAGGACGATAACTGTTTTCTGTGAAAAAGGGCGGAATCGGTTGAAGCCACGGCCAGGTTTTATACACAATCGACCGTCTGTCCTTCCACTCGGCCGTTAACACGATAACTTGAGAAAAATTGATATATCTTTACTGAACTCAGTTCACGTACTTACCTGAACTCACTTTGTATTGGTATAAAAAATGGCCGAAATCCGACTATGACCAAGCCCACTTTTTCGATTTCGAAAATTACGAAAAATTTAAAAAAGCCATAGTTCTGTACCAAATACGAAAAATGGGATGAAACATTGTAATTGGATTGGTTTATTGACGCAAAATATAACTTTAGAAAAAAACAAGTAAGGAAGGTTAAGTTCGGGTGTAACCGAACATTACATACTCAGCTGAGAGCTATGGTGACAACATAAGGGAAAATAACCATGTAGGAAAATGAACCGAGGGTAACCCTGGAATGTGTTTGTATGACATGAGTATCGAATGAAAGGTGTTAATGAGTATTTTAAAAGAGAGGTGGTCTTAGTTCTATAGGTGGACGCCTTTTCGAGATATCGCCATAAGGGTGGACCAGGGGTGACCCTAGAATTTGTTTGTACGATATGGGTATCAAATGAAAGGAGTTAATGAGCATTTTAAAAGGAGTTATCGTGTGAACGGCCGAGCGGAAGGACAGACGGTCGACTGTGTATAAAAACTGGGCGTGGCTTCAACCGATTTCGCCCTTTTTCACAGAAATAAGTTATCGTCCCAGAATCTAAGACCCTTCAAAATTTCACAAGGATTGGTAAATGTTTGTTCGACTTATGGCATTAAAAGTTCGACTTATGGCATTAAATGAAAAAGGGCGGAGCGACGCCCATTTTGGAATTTTCTTTTATTTTTGCATTTTGTTGCACCATATCATTGCTGGAGTTGAATGTTGACATAATTTACTTATATACTGTAAAATTATAAAATTTTTTGTTAAAATTTAACTTTAAAAAAAAAATTTTTTTAAAAGTGGGCGTGGTCGTTCTCCGATTTTGCTAATTTTTATTAAGCATAAATATAGTAATAGGAGTAACGTTCCCGCCAAACTTCATCATGATATCTTCAACGACTGCCAAATTACAGCTTGCAAAAATTTTAAATTACATTCTTTTAAAAGTGGGCGGTGCCACGCCCATTGTCCAAAATTTTCATAATTTTCTATTCTGCGTCATAAGTTCAACTCACCTACCAAGTTTCATCGCTTTATCCGTCTTTGGCAATCAATTATCGCACAGTTTCGGTTTTTCGAAATTTTCGATATTGAAAAAGTGGGCGTGGTTATAGTCCGATATTGTTCATTTTAAATAGCGTTCTGAGATGAGTGCTCAGGAACCTACATATCAAATTTCATCAAGATACCTAAAAATTTACTCAAGTTATCGTGTTAACGGGCGGACGGACGGACGGACGGACATGGCTCAATCAAATTTTTTTTCGATCCTGATGATTTTGATATATGGAAGACTATATCTATCTCGATTCCTTTATACCTGTACAACCAACCGTTATCCAATCAAAGGTGTATACTCTGTGAGCTCTTCTCAACTGAGTATAAAAATTTGTAAAATGGGTGTGACACCTACCATATTAAGTAGAAGAAAATGAAAAAGTTCTGCAGGGCGAAATCAAAAGCGCTTGCAATCTTGGCAGGAATACTGTTCGTGGTATTACATATATAAATAAATTAGCGGTACCCGACAGATGATGTCCTGGGTCACCCTGGTCCACATTTTGGTCGAAATCTCGAAAACGCCTTCCAATATACAATTACCACCACTCCATTTTAAAACCCTCATTAATACCTTTAATTTGATTCCCATATCGTACAAACACATTATAGAGTCACCCTTGGTCCACCTTTATGGCGATATCTCGAAAAGGCGTCCACCTATAGAACTAAGGATCACTCCCTTTTAAAATACTCATTACCATCTTTCATTTGATACCCATGTCATACAAACACATTCCAGGGTTATCCCAAATGGTGATTTTCCCTTATTTTGTCTCCAAAGCTCTCAGCTGAGTATGTAATATTCGGTTTCACCCGAACTTAGCCTCCTTAGCTGTTTTTCAATAAGATTTGGTCGTCAAAAAGACTTATTATAAAATACAATAAATATTAATACTTTTACAGTGTATCATATTAGTTTCAAGTACGGTTGAATGTAAGAAATGCGAAATCCAAGGACATCATCCGCATGCAATACAATTCGTTTGACTTTTGCTCACTTTACATTAACGATCATTTGAGTTCAATTTAAATATTGCGAAAATGATGCATCTGAAAAATGATGATTAGTAATATGAATACAAGTTAAGCGGCTCGTTTTACTAACCCCTTCACAGTTCGTGGTACATATCTTTGCAGCACGTAAGAGCTCCTACAACCAATTTAATTATGTACAAATATTTCTTTATTTTCGGCTCTCTTTTAATGTAAACCTTCAAATTCGTGCAAAAAAAAAACTACTTAGATGGGTACACAAATTGGCTTCCTCAAATAGCATGGCTACGTTTATTTGATCGGACTAACACTACTAATTTTATTGTTGCTTATGTAATTGCGGTAGTAAGAAGGAAATGAAAAGGCGATTAAAACTGTACAACACACAATTTTTGCAAAATTTCAGGTTATGCTATATTTGTTTACATGTATGTACATTTGTACTTATGTTTATAAGTAAATGGCTATCGAAGGTTGGCTCACTTCAAAGTAATTTAAAACCTTCAACGAAAACAAAAGATAAATAAACGCTAACATAATTATTTTGTTATTCTTGCAATTTGAAGGCGAATGCTTGAGTAGCCAGACTATTTAAATTTACGCCTCAACAATTGTTTATTTCCGCCTGCATTTGCATGAAAGGGTAAGCTTAATACTTGAGCAGGTGCAAAAATTGATCCAATTAGAGCTTTTGTTTTGACCATTTAAGAGTTCAGCTGATTGCATTATTCTCAGTTTTTAGGAGTTTGGAAAGAAACTTTTGATTTTGGAAAAAATTCTTACGAAAATGCTAAGGTGTTTCGCTTTATTGTGCAATAGATAGGTTCTCCCAAATTTTTGTTGCCTAAACAAATAAGCTTATAGACATTTCCAACACACTTTATTTAATAAAGGGCAAAGTCTTTCAGAGCTGTGTGAGTTTATATGAGAGTCTGGATTGTTTTTTTTTCTAGGATAAAGATAAGATCGGGAGTTTGCTCTCTAGATAACAGTACAATATGTGGCTGCAATAGCTATTGTTCCTTTTTTTGCATCTTGCAAGATACGGACAGGGGCGTATGCCATCACCTCATATTGACCATGCTAAAATGGAGCGACGTAAGAGAGTTTCTTCTTTCTCTTTGTGCCACTGGCTCCACTCAGCTAATCAATGTAGATTCACGTCTATTTAATAAGTCGAAAACCCTTTGGGATCATCCCCACAAAGCATGAACGTGAAGTAAGCGAAGCACCTTTGGCGGATCAAAAAATTAAAAGGTCGTTTGTTAAAAATTATTCGCTAATTAATTCCGCAGAGAAAAAATTGTAAGTGCTTATCTAAGTGCTTTTTTATTTTATTTTAATTTTAATTTTATTTTATTTTATTTTATTTATTTATTTACAATATTTATTAAATCACATTTTAGAACTTATCTTATAGGTAAGGTTTTAAATATTCATATAGCCTACTTTTAAATACATAACTTTCTTCACAACTTTTTATTTCATTAGGCAAATCATTAAAGTTTTTAAATCCTTTATGGAAAATGTTTTGTTTATCCACTTCTGTTCTATAGAGTGGCAGTTTAAAATCAATTTTTCTACGGGTATTAAAATTATGGGGTTCGTTAATATATACAAAATTATTTGTTAAGTATTCAGGTACATTTCCTTTTCGTATGTTGAAGATCATTTTTATAGTAAAATAAAAAATAATTTGTTTGACACTTAACCATTTTAGTTTTATTAGCATGCCGCTTATCGACGCATCTGACTTTTCCCGTAACACAAATCTCATACACCTATTTTGAAATATCTGAAGGCTATCTATTTTTGTATCTGGTATAATGAATAAGACTGATAGGCAATATTTAAAATGAGATTCAATCCGTGTTTTGTATACAATATCCTTAAACTGTCTATTTATAAATTTACAGGTTCTTTGCATAAAACCGACTTGTTTAGCTATCTTTCCTATAGTGTATCGAAAATGTTCATCAAATTTGAGTTTGTTGTCAATTCCAATCCCTAGATATTTTATTGATTTTAGTTGCTCTAACATTTCTTCTTTCACCCTGAGCTCAATAATCGCAACTTCGCTTTCGATTTTTCGGCTAATAACCATATATTTTGTTTTACTCACGTTAAGTTTAAGTCTTCTACCACATAGCCATTTATATAAGCTATCTAAGTCACACTGCATTTTCGTCAATGCAGTTGTTAAATTAGTTTCACTTATTCTAAGCAGAGCATCATCCTCAAACAGTTTGATGTTACAGTATTTTACAGCTTTAACAATATCATTAATATAAATCAAAAATAATAAAGGAGCCAATACAGAACCTTGCGGTAACCCTAATGGGACCGAAACTTCGCTCCATACTTCATCACCGATTATGGTTTTTTGTTTTCTGCCAGTCAATTATATTTGGAACTACTTTAATTCTTTACCCTAAATTCCCATGACTTTCATTTTCTGGAGCAAAATGTCTCGGTCCACTGTTTCGAATGCCCTTTTCAGATCCATGAAAACGCAAACAGTGTCTTTTTTGTTATTTAGATCTTTCTTCCAGTTAGAGATCACGATATTCATTATTAATTTATTGTCTTCCAAGTAATTTTCTAACTTATTTTTTAAAACTGTTTCCATAATTTTTTCATCACATGGTAGTGTATTTATAGGTCGCATTTCCTCAGGTTTATACGAATTTTTTATTTTTTTGACTGGTATAATGGTCGATGTTTTCCATCTTTGTGGTACAATGCCCGTTTTCATGCTTTCATTTATAATTTTTGCATAAAAATAAGCTGTATATTCTATTGAATCTTTTAAAACTCCTTCTGATAAAAGATTTTTGCCACCAATTTTGTTCTTGAATAGCCAAACTATTTTGACAATGTCATCTGCTACAACTTTATTAAATTTAAATGTCGAACTGCCCTCAGATACTGTTAAATTTAAATCAAAGTGTTCGATACTTTGGTTTATTTCTAATACACTGTTTACGAAAAAGTTATTTAGCTCATTCGCAATTTCAAACTTTTCTTCGATTTGCTTATCTAATATTTGAATTTTTTTGATTTCTTGATGATCTTTTTCAGGTTTATGGTTTGCTTTAGGTTTTTCCACATTTCTTTGCTATTATTTTTATAACTTTCATGAAAATTGAAGTCCTTAAAGGAAAATAGATAGACCCACCATTAAGTATACCGAAATAATCAGGTTGAAGAGCTGAGTTGATTTAGCCATGTCCGTCTGTCCGTCTGTCCGTCTGTCTGTTTGTATGCAAATTAGTCCCTCAATTTTTGAGATATCTTGATAAAATTTGGTGAGCGGGTGTATTTGGGTATCCGATTAGACATTTGTCGGAACCGACCGGATCGGACCACTATAGCATATATCCTCCATACAACCGATTTTTCAGAAAAAGAGGATTTTTGTAATATCTTACCCAATTTAACAGATAGAAGCTTCAAACTTCACCATATACTTTCGTATATTGCACGTATTGTTGCCTGAAAAAATTGATGAGATCCGTCGTATATATAGTATATATCCCCCACAACCGATTGTTCAGATAAGGAACTTTTCGTAATTACTGCCCTAGTTTAAGAGCTAGAGGCTTCAAATTTCCACGAATGCTTACGTATATAGCATATATTGTTGTCTGAAAAAATTATAGAGATCGGTTGTATATGTAGTATATATCTCATACAACCGATTATTCAGATAAGAAACTTTTCACAGCCGAAGACAGTCCCGTTTTTACTTGTTACTAATTAAAATCTTGTTTTTTGGCGTACTTTGCTCAGTTCCTCGAAGTTAGCGGGCACCCTCGTAAAAACTGTCTCCTTTAACACTGATCGAAACGTGAGTTAGCTGGTATTTTGTTGCGTATTAGTCGCTTATTACTTGCGAAAATAAAAATGTGGTCACTCTCTTTTAAGAATGCTCTTTTCGCTTAGACAAATTATCGTAGTACCCTCGTAAAACTGCTACCTTTTTCCAGATTTAAATGCGATATAGCTGCTACTTTTTTTTATTGTTGCCACTCTGTTTTAAGAGCTTTTTGCTTGGGGGCTACGCTAAGTAGACGTGAACTTACGAATAACCCTCCTAAAAGCTGACACCCTCCACTGATTTAGAAGCGATTTAGCTGGAATTTTCTTGCGTATTATTTCTAGTTTGAAGCACGGGAATGCAAAATTTTTAAGATGATGTGCAAATATTGGACTTATAAAGTTTTTAAAGTTATAAAGTGTCTCATATTTCTAAAGAGAGAACAGCTTACTAACAATGGATATACTAACCTAGCCCTGCCATATATGCTCATAAGTTAGGTCTCGTTAGCAAAAGTAGATGTAGTAAGTGCGAGCTGCAGGATGAAACGGTATCCAGCGCCCGTGAAGTCAAAGTTCCAACTATTAGGGGCTGCATAATTGCCAGCTTTCAAGCATTAATTAAGCCAGGTACTAGAAAACTTCTAGGATTTGCCCAAAGGACGGAATTGATCTATAACACAAGTCCTGGTATCTTACTAAAGATTTTCCGATTGGTCGTCAAACAAGTTCTGGTAAATGATGTATATTGGAGCGATTTTCTTTCTTTCGTTCTGGTAACACTTTGAGCACATTCAGTCTATGTAAGATCTTATTTGACCGATGAATCCTAACCTGCTGTAAAATTATTGCTATATAGTGTAGTAATAAAATGAGTGGCACAAGATTAAAAAGTTAGCGTCATTGTCTAATCATTTAGCATTAGATATTAATCACAGAGACAAAGACATTTAAAATAATGTTTATAATCTACTCGAACAATATCATTGTTGATAGAAAAAATCAGTTTTTGTTATTAGCTAATAGCTAATGAACAGACATATTCAAAGAAGATATGAAAAGGTAAGGGTATTTACAGTTGTTATTGCGGTACCCCAAGCGCAGCATATAGTGGCGACCAGCGGTATCTGTTCCTGAAATGATCGGGGTGGTACCTTTATGGTGCTTTGTTACCGGAACGTACTGGAACTATATCGGGCAAAGGACCAACAACATCGTTAGCACTCCCCAAAACCTTCGGGGAGGTTTTTTGTCATTAATACAACAACAACAATACAGCGGTATCCGTACCGTCACAGCACATGGAAATTAATCTCAGAATGTTGACCCTATATCAACTTCACGAAAGCTGACTGGAAAAGTTTTCTACAATTTTTATTTTGAACGAGTGTGACTTATCATTATCGCTTTCCGCAACAGATAGAATACCATAATTTTGTTGCACTCTACTAACATAAGCGGAAACCACCAAGATGTAATACCATAATCCACATATTTGGGTATCAATGTGGAAATTGAGCGTCTTTAAAACATTCCCTGTTCTAGGAAATACGAAACAAGTTCTAGAATGTCCATGAAACAATTTCTGAGAACTCATATTTAGAAAAGAGTTTTTGAAAAGCTCTTCTCACAAATACTTTCAGATGGGCATTTTCAAACCGATGAGCTTATGAAGTAAAATATGTAGCTTAAAAAGCAATCAAGTATAGAATAATATAAATAATTACCCAGGTCACCCACTAGCCACAGTAATTATCATACATAACTACTACCAGACCTCGATGCACTGTGATCTTTACTTAGCTCTATTGTGCTTGACCTTTCAGCCTATTACTGTATATAGAGGCCTTTAATGTATTTATGTACCTATTCAGTATTTTTGTTCAATATCTAAGAGGACTAGAGTCACATCACTTAGATGGGAGAACCTGCGTTTGATCCACCAGCTCAAGAAAGCGATAGATTTGTATATTGGATATATTCAACCTACTTAGGTGATATCGTAGACTAAAGTGCTCCTTATTAACCAGTGAGACTTCAAAGGTCCTTTCCGCTTAGATTAATGAGTTTGGCTGATACTCTCCTTTCTGAAAGCATAAAAACTTTGGCCTATCTTTGCCCTGGACATTCAATCCACTGTTGCGCGTACTGATTTATTTCCCAGTTACTTATGGTTTCCCTTTTGTATGCCTCTGTGAGTCCACAAGAACGTTGTGCTCCATAGAACGTTGCTATAACACCCTGCATGTTTCTAATGCCATCTAACGCATACTAACAAACCATTGTTTTCAGCTTTTAGATTATTTATACACTAGCTTAGAAATAGTTGTGTAAGACTGCATGCCCAGCAAGGCTGCCTGGCTCTCTGATATAATGAGGATATCCCTCGAAGATAAGCCTATGTATTCGTAGACTTTCCCTACCGCAAACTTTTACTGAATGGATTTCTGTCTGAAACATGGTGGGATAGCATCTAATTAGTACGATTTCTTGAAGTTTGGTCCATAGATACTGGCTCCTGTTTTTCCGTTATCAAACTTCGATCCATCCGTCAACCACACCTCTGATTCTGGGTCAATATATCTGTTTCCAAAAATATGTATCCACAACGCACAGCTTAAGGTCACATAAGATTCTGAGAGTGGTTGCAATATGGGATTTTCAATGAATATTTTTATAACCTCCATATGTCCTGTCATGTTTCCATTATCTAGCTCAGAAGCTTAACTTTTATTAAAAGCTTAATATATATAATAAAATTATTGATGATACAAAAAAAAAAAAAAATATTTCAAAAAGTTGTTTGCATTGAATTAAGCAGTCATAGAAGCAGAAAAAGTGGCAGCAACTGTGATGACAACAAAGTTGGTGACTTTATCAAACAAGTGTGCATATATGTATGTGTCTATGAATTGTATATGCGTGAGCATACGGGAATTTGAACAACAATGATTATAAAACTTTTCTCAAAATAAACAGCTGAGCTTTAAGTAAAGAACTAAATTGTGACAGTAGTTAAAACATTTTTTAAACTATGTAGACAAAGAAAATCAAATAACTGACTTCCCAAACATGTTTGATATTACAAAAAACAAAAAAAAAAAAAAAAAAATACATCGAAATAAATAAAGCTTAAACAAAATACAGATACAACAAATAAGAATATAAAAAGATGATAAAAAAAATTTTAAGGACTACCTTTATATAAATTGACCAAAAATAGAAGGCAATTTTTCCTTTAATATAGACATAGTCTTGCTGAATTTTGACTAAAAATTTTTAACAATAGCTCTTGTAAAAGAATTTTCGTGTTTAAAACTATAAAGGTGGAGCGCAATCTTTCAAATTAAGGCAAACCATGTACTTGGGATTAACTAGTTGTTTATTTAAAATTTGAACACGCACTCTACTTTTATAATTTTAAATTCCAAAATTCTTTTACAAGAGCTATTGTTAAAGTTTTTTAGTCAAAATTCAACAAGACTATGTCTGTATTAAAGGAAAAATTGTCTTCTATCGTTTGGTCCATTTATATAAAGGTATGTATGTATGTATTTATTTAATGATCAAAATTATTAGTACAATAAGACTTGAGGTATTTTATAGTACAAAAAGAAAATAAACAGTTACATGATACTGATATAAACAGATATATATATCTGTAAGCCTATCCATAAAAGCTAATTTGTAATTTATTCTAGTATCTTGATCAAATACACGGCCAGTCTACATACCATTATCAGAAAAATAGTTATAGATAACATTCTTATAGTTGCTCCTACTTACACTATTTCTTATAGCGTGGGGAATAGAATTCCAGGTACGTACAGTGTTCACGAAGAATAGTCTAGTCGACTCAACAGAGTTAAATGTGGGTACTATAAGGTCGTTTGAACGAGCGGATCTTGTGAAAGAAATCTTATTATAAAGATATAAGGGCGTCTTAGTGAGCATGAGTCGGAAAACAAAAATGCAGCTCCTGGCTTTGAGATAGTCGGATATTTGACATCCCAGAAGGCTATATTTCCAACGGGATATGTGGTCGAACTTCGAAAGTCCATACACATAGCGTATTATATGGTTAAAGGCCACGTCTAACCGATGAGCCGAGTGCGCTTCTAGCTTATTATATATCAACTCCGAAGATGTCAAATAAGGTAAAATTAATTGGACAGCCAATTTATGGCGGATGTTACGAGGAGTAAACATCGCCGATAGCCTCAGATTTCGCAGTGCGCCATACACCCTTCCTATAGCCTGGTTATCGTGGTCAACACGAGTCAAACTGGAGTTGACTACAAAGCCAAGGGCAAAGGTTTGTAATTTTACTCACTAGTTTAATTTGGTCGGTACCAATACAAATCGGTGGAATGCCCGTCTCAGCCAACTTTTTCTTTGATATAGGTAAGACGTAAGTTTTATTTGCGTTAAGCTGAAGCCCGTTGTGATTAGCCCAATGGAAAATTTCTGAGATGTCAGCGTTAAGTTTAGAACAGAGATCATCTACGTTATCAATATGGCTAGAAAGGTAAAGCTGAACATCGTCTGCATAAGCGTGAATAGTAACAAATTTGCAGACTGTAAAAATGTCGGTAATAAATAAGCTAAACAGCAACGGCCCAAGAATTGACCCCTGAGGCACACCGCAGATTACTGCACTAAGTCGTGACATTTGGGACCCAATAATTACCCGTTGGTATCGGTTGGCTAAATAACTTTTAATTAACGCTAATGAATTGTAACTAAAACCAAAGTACGACTTCAGCTTAGCGCAGAGCAAATCGTGGTCAACTGAGTCAAATGCCTTGGAAAAGTGAAGCAGACACAGCAACGTTAGTAAGTTTTCATCGAAGTGACTACGAATATCGTCGAGGATCTTAAGCATAGCTGTTAGTCCTTAAAATTTTTTTATCATCTTTTTATTTTCAATTTTTTAGTACTGCCTACAAAAAGGCAATTGTAACTTTGATTAGTAATTTAAATAATTCCTATGTGAAAATTCGTATATTTATTTATTTGTTCAAAATAGCAAGATTTAATAGAATTAGTGGAATTTTTGCTGACAAAACTGGCGAAAGCAACAGAATTCCACCTCGCATCATAACAAGAGAATTCCACCTCGTTTGTCGGCTTCTTAATTTGCTCAGCTGAAAATCGTGGCGAAATTCGCATACGCCTGACAGTCTAAAAGTATGCAAGGACGTGCATTGAGTTGGGCCTTCAAACGAGGTGGAATTCTACAACGCCTGCAACACTTAGGGGGCTAGCCATGAAGGTATGGCCTAATCCTCTAAATAGTTCGACTTGTGCGTTAGGTAGCTGAATTTTTTTGATAAAATATTGCATTGTCACCGGGTTCTGACTTACAGCCCAAGTTTAATGTCTCTAGCTCATCGGAAAGTTACTCGAAAATCGATCGCAAGATTCCCCCCGTTTTTAAAGGATTTGTAGTTATCTTCCTTATTGCACCACCTAGCGGAATTCTTTTCTTTCTGTAAATTGTATTGTCACTGGGTCGCGAACTATGTGCTAAGTTACAAGTCTCTAGGTAACCGGAAAGTTAGTTAAAAATGGATTGAAAGATTCCCAAATTAAAATAAATTTTCCTGATATCTCGATCCATGCGCCACCTAGCGGAATTTTTTTGATAAAATATTGCATTGTCACCGGGTTCTGACTTACGGCTCAAGTTTCAAATCTCCAGCTCACCGGGAAGTTACTCAAAAATCGATTGCAAGATTCCCTGCGTTTTTTCAGGGATTTTCGTTTATCTCGATTCGTTTGCCAGCTGGCGGCATTTTGTTTTCCACGAATTGTAGTGACATCGACTCGCAAACTATGTGCTAAGCTTCAAGTATATGGATCACCGAGAAGTTAGTTAAAAGTCGATCGCAAAATTTCCTTTTTAAAATAAATTTTCTGTATATCTCGATCCGTGTGCCACCTAGCGGACTTGCATTGCATGCAATGTCTCTCAGATCTGAACTATGTTCTAAGTATCAAGTGTCTAGCTCAACGGGAAGTTACCGAAAAAGACTTTTCCGTTGGTCAAAAATTCGTATGGAAATGAGGGGACAAACATGAAAGCGACTTAATATAAAGGTATAAAAAAAAATGAAATAAAAAAATTTTAAATATTTCTTTTATATAAATGGACAAAAATTAGTGAAAAATGTATCCTTATATATAGACGTTCCGTACGATTTTTCTTAATATCCCAATCCGTGCACCCTCTATAGAAACTTTTTGTATTATGTTTTATACTGTCATCGGCCTCTGAATTAAGTTTTAAATTTCAAGTCTCTAGCTCATCGAGAAGTTACTTAAGAGCCGGTTTCAATTTTCCAAATTCTCATCTAATTATTTCGATCCGTGCGCCACCCAACGGAATTTTTTCCTTTTGTTCTTGTGTCGGTGTCTTAGGAGTTACTTAGAAGACTATCTCAAATTTCCTAGAGACGTAAAAGGTTGCAACAGGGTTTATGTTGTCACAAAAGTGTTGCTCCTGTTCTACAGTATTTTAATTTTATATCATGGCGAAAAGTGTTCAGTTCAGAGTTATTGATTTTCATTAAAAATTTAATTTATTACATGGGGTTACTCCTCTAAGTGTAAAAAGCATAGAAAACGTAGAGTTTTTCAAATTATTTTTATTTTATTTAAAAAAAATTAAATATTTTTTATGATTTCTGAATTTTTGTACCCAGGTTCGTTATATTTGTGTAGTACAATAATCTGGTAACAGCTTTTTTAAATGAAAAAACAACAATGTTACACGTGTGGCGCTTTATATTTTATTAAGTTTTTCTAGAATTTTTTTACTCTAATTTAAATAAATTTTGCTATGTCCGTATGTTTCCGCATTGTTGGAGGCTAAAAGTCTTCTATTATTTATATTTCCATGGAAATATATGCAACTATTTCAACTGTAAATACTAAAAAGTTTCATTAAACTATCAAATGCAACTCAGCTTAAAGTACACGTACGTACCAAAAATGCAACTCTAGACCTGAGATTTGCATCAGGTGAGCGAGGCTGTCTGTAATTTTGACGTTTATCGCTTAGTTGACACACTTGGAGAGAATATATGTGAAGCAAGTCTGGCTCAATTAAGCTGTAGCGCGCCGACCACTGCCTTAGAAAATGGTGTAGAAACAGTTTTCGAAATTTTAACGAAGATGGTATTGTCAAATCCATCCCATATACAGATGTTAACACAAAAATTGCACGGCAATTTTATATCGAATTGCGTCATCCACATTTCTTCTTTGATTTTTAATAATCTAAGAAAAAGTTAAATGAATTTGGTTAATGAGACTTTGCATATTAACCCTACCACATTTTTGCAATAATTCGAAAATCAATTTTACTTCGCCAAGGTACATGTTTTAGGTTTCTAGAAATTCGTACTGATTTTTTTCCTTATAAACGATAAATCTATGTGCCCTTCGTATGGACGAAAATATAAAACATCCTTCAAAAAATAAATGTCAAAAATCAATACAAATATTTAGAAACCTATTACTCACTTTTGTAGGACAAACTATGATTGCGCTACAAAACTGCATACTCGAAAAACTTCTAAAAACTATAAAAAAAAAATTATTCAAAGTTTCGAAATTTTTCGAAAACTTTTTTTAAGATTGATTTTCATAGTTTCAATAGCAAAATTTTTAGAAGGTTTTTTTTTTTAAACTATCGAAAATAAAAAAGAATAGTTTAACTGACGAAATTTGTCAAAAGTTGCCACTGCCATTTATGTGTGCGCAACTGTAGATATAAGTCAGCAGTGTGCTAAGAACCGAGAACAGAACTGTATGCTGACCGTTTGAAAAAAATTACAGATGGAGTGTTGGTGTAGATAAACAGACATACTTACATAGCAAGTACTTAAACATAAAATTGGAAAATGTTGTTTTTTTACTAACAAAATATTTTTACTTGCTTTTTTATTTGAAAAAACTGTGGGCTCAACAAATCCCAGTAAATAAGTAACAAAAGAATGCTTCTATATAAAGCAACGAGTTTTGAAACATTTCACTGAGTTTGTCCACAAAAATATATACACAAACATACATTTTTAAGTACTACTACATTTAGACATTTCGCAAATTCACATACAAATGGTTATAATAAACTTTGGTTAAAAAAAAAGAAACACAGATACTGTCAAAAACTTGTTATTTGTCCAAAATAAGAACATTAAACCCCTTTCAACCGACAATTTGCATATAATGCCAAAAAATATTTTCCATTAAAAGTCCAACTGAATCGATTGAAATGTACTGCAATGAAACAAATGGTTTAAAAATGTTGTATATATGAAAATATATTAAACACATACAGGGTGTGCGGATTATTTGAGGTAGCACACATTTCTCCCGCAGTCAAAAAGACTAGTTGGAAACTAGTTTGAAATTAGTATGTGCAATAAACATAATTTCATATAAAAGACTGATATTTCCAACATAACAATGTCATGCGAGAAGTTCATTTTCATGTTTTTAGCAGACATATATCAGCAGTGTACTAGTCCCAGAGATTCCGGAAAGGAACCCACTTTAAGTTAACTCCAAAAACCATTAGCTAGTTGAAAAGTTATGCAATGTTGCCATGGCAACGAAAGTTATGATTATTATATTATTAGGTCCCGATGCACTTTTGCTACCTTTGCTACCTTTATTTAGATCTATTGTGAGAGGCTCTTTATGTACATAAGCTTCTCACTTTATATCACGAAGGGATCAATAGTCACGAGACCTATATTCATAGAGAATTTTAACCGGCGTTTCATCCTAAAGTTGCATCTACAGAAGCGACAGATTTGTGCGTCGGATAGGTTTAACTTACTTAGGTGATATCGTAGACCACAGTATCCCCTTATAGTACCCAGTGGGCGTTCGTAGGTGTTCTCTGCGTTGCTGGGAGTATAAACAATTTGGCATGCCTTTGCCCGGGGCATTCAATTCAGTGTTTTCTGAACTGCTTTTTTTCCCAGCTACTTACGGATTTCCTAGTATATGCCTTTTTGAGTGCACAGAGGGGCTCTGGACCATAGAACTCTGCTTGGTTTGGTAGTCTGCATGTTTATTGCGCTCATGTTCCTGATGCCAGGGATCCCATCCTAATAAAACCTAGTTTTTAGCTCCCAGATCATTTGAGACTCCTATGCATTGATCCACTAGCTTAAAAGTAATTGTGTAGGACTGCAAGGCGTGCAAGGCTGCCTGGCTGTCTGACATAATCAGGATAATCTTCGAGTATTATTCCCTAATATATGCCTTTGTGAGTGCACAGAAGGGCTCTGGACCATAGAATTCGACTTGGTTTGGTAGTCTGCATGTTTATTGCCTTCATGTTCCCGATGCCAGCTTAAAAGTAATTGTGTAGGACTGCAAGGCGTGAAAGGCTGCCTGGCTGTCTGGCATAATCAGGTTACTCTTCGAGTATAAGCCGCTTGGTAGATTTTAACTACCCCAATCTTTTAGTACCTGGGCTTTTTGCCTGAAAAATAGTGGGGTAGCATCCTATTTGTATAGATTTCTTGACGTTGACTCATAGATGCCAGCTCCCGTTTTTCTATTATCAAGTTTTGGTCTATACGTGGACCATGCCTCTGAGTCTGGGTTAGTTTATCAAATCCATGTTTCTCAAGGAGTTCTGTCCCCAATGCACAACTCAAAATTCCGTGAGATTAAAATTTTTTCGAGGCCAAAGAAACTGGCAGTCCTCTTGAAATGACTCCGATTGAAAATCGAAACTATTTTTGGTGTGAGACCCTTATGTACATATTTTAAAAATGCCTATTTGTACAAAATAGGCAATTTTTAATGAGCTACTACTTACATACGTGTTAAGTGCTAACGACCACAGAGCAGTGAGCTTTTGAAATCTGGTTTTTGGATGTACATTAAATCTATTTTAAAAGAATATTAAAGCCATTAAATAAAGTTGTGAGTCAAGATCAGTATTTGGATTAACTTTTTCACAAAGAGCTCTCTTCACAATGGACATCTCAAAATTCCGGGAGGCTCTGAGTATGGGTGCCTTTACATCAACTAGTTGCAGCACGGGATTTTCTCTGAACTTTCTTATTAATTCTTATGTTTCCGCTTTTTAGCTAAAAGATATTTGGAAGTCTAAGTACATCAGCAGCGGACATCCCATCGCACTCGTTATGCCAATACATACTAGTCGATGCAGCTTGCTTGATTTTGCTTTTGTAGTTTTTGCGTGGTATTCGGCCCCAAACTAAGGAAGCATAGGTGGTTGATGGATTCACAACACTATTAAATGTACAGTATACCATTTTGGGAGAAAAACATGGGGACTTGCCATTGAGTCGAGTGCAGGCAAACAAATCTTCTAAACAAAGCATTCAGATGAGCATTACGCGGTTCTGCGGGTTCTGTCCTGTGTAACGCCTAGGTATTTTGTTTCCACTGAAGATCTGATCTTGGTGCCACCCAGGGATGGTGCTGGCATGGATAGTTTTCTTCTCCTGGTAAAAGCACAATTTTTTTAGGATTGACAGACAGTTCTTTGCTGCCACGCCACCTTGCTATGGTGCGCAGATTCGATTGGTTATTGTTCTCTCGTGCATCACTATGATGCAGATGACAACGAAAATTATTCTTAGTCAAAAAATAAATAATTAACAAGTCATTTGATGACAAATAATGTAGAAATAACCACCTCCGACTATTTTTCGCACATTGCCATACAAACTTATTTATCCTTATGCGAAGAAAATTACAAAAAAATACTTCGCCTGTTTTATTGGAAACCAACTTCTTATTAGCTTGTGGTTAGCTTTTTTTCTTCCTGTGATTTTTCACAAATTTTAAAAGCACCCTGTACTTTAGTTAAAAACGAGTTTACTTACATGTGTACTTACCTGCCCACACCTCACGCTGCATTTCAATCAATTAACAGGACAGCGACTAACCCGAATTTAAAAATTATTCAAACTTTTTTTCTGCTTTTATTTATCTTTTTTGTTCATTAATATAATTATCGGTGTTAAGTCACATGAAACTGGTTCATTGCATACATTGACCACAAAATGGACATCAGTAAATATGAACCCATAGAAGGTATGGTTTGCAATTTCGAACGAGGCTATACAATTTATATAAAGAACATAAAACAGGAAACAAAAGCAAATTAAGTGTTAAATAAATTAGGGTTGAAAGTTTTGTTTGTCTCAAAAAAAATTTCCAAATATATCGCAATGTTTTACTGTTCATATAAGGTAAGTAATTTTTAAGAAAATGAGTGCGCAACACAGTGAAGCAAATTTGTAATATTTAAGATAAAAACTGTCAACAATTAAAACTCAGTTTATAGTTCATATCTGAGCACTAAGAAAGTTGCGGTATACTATAGGTTATTCACTGAAATAAAAAAAGCTACATAGTAAAATCAACCGAACTACTGGTCGATTCCACCGAAATTTCCATAAATTTTTATTTATTGCAAATAATTGTTGAATCAGCTTCGCACATACTGTTGATTCTGAACTTATCGTTACAACAGTCGAATCAACAAAAAATAAATTTATCATATGTGAGCCATAGCTCTGTTAACCTATCATAGTTTCAATCAACATAACAATAACAATGGAAACTGTTGCATTAACAAGTTTCCGTCAATATAGGAATAACCGTGAATGCTGTTGTAATGACAGAGATTTCTGTCGCACCATAGTCATTAGAACAAAATAATGAGTGAGGCGAGCGTAAGTTTCTCTTTTCAATAATCTTTGGCATTTCCATGATAATAATATTGCTAGCCGTTCGCTGTTGAAATAACCAAATCGTTAGCTATTTTAACAGCAAAATCATTTAGATTGATTTAGTATATGTAATTTTTACAGAATGTTGTTAATTTAAGCCCAACAGTCCAACAGTTCTTCTGTTGAAATGACTAAGTAAATTTGTTGTCTTGAAAAAAAAATCGGTTCAATAAACCATAATGTGATAAATTTTACTGAGTTCCTGTTATTTCAAAAACAACAAACTCGATTTTTATACCCAGCTGTACTTATACACAGGGTATTATAACTTTCATTGGATAACGGTTGGTTGTACAGGTATAAAGGAATCGAGATAAATATAGACTTCCATATATAAAAATCATCAGTATCGAAAAAAAAAATTTGATTGGGCCATGTCCGTCGGTCCATCCGTCCGTCTGTTCGGTAACACGGTAACTTGAGTAAATATTGAGATATCTTCACCAAATTTGGTACACGAGCTTACCTGGACCCAGAATAGATTGGTATTGAAAATGAGCGAAATCGGATAATAACCACGCCCACTTTTTATATATATAACACATGGAAAACACAAAAAACCTGATTAGTAAAAAATACACCTAGAATATTGAGATTTGACATGTGGACTTATATTGAGACTCTTGATAAAAATTTGAACAATATGTTTAAAATGGGCGTGGCACCACCCACTTGTGACAAAAGCAATTTTACAAATATTATTAATCATAAATCAAGAATCGTGCAACCTATCGTAAAAAAATTCGGCAGAGAGGCTGCCTTTACTATAAGGAATGCTTTGAAGAAAAATTAACGAAATCGGTTAAGCACCACGCCCACTTTTATATAAAAGATTTTGAAAAGGGTCGTGGACGAATAAAATAAGCTATATCTTAGCAAAAAAGAGCTTTATATCAATGGTATTTCTTAAGTGGATTTATAACAATAAACAGGAAAATTTTCAAATTTTATAAAATGGGCGTGGCACCGCCCGCTTTTATGACTAAGCAATTTTGTATGTTTCGGGAGCCATAACTCGCAGAAAAATTAGTTCATAATGGAACCATATGTATATGTATTATTGCGCAGCCTTGTAACACTATTCAGCACACAAAACAAACAACAACAGCATTTCAAGTGTACAGCTGGGTATGTAAAGTTCGGTTTCGCCCGATCTAAGACTTCCTTACTTTTTAATTTGATTAGTGTCATTTTTTTTTCGGTGAGTATTTTAGGTTATTGTTCTGCTAAAATATAATCTTTCGATTGTAGAGATAAAAGGTGACATTGATAATGGCTAGAATTTCGGCTGAATAACTTCATGACATATCCTTTTTCTTTGATCAATTTACCGTCATAAAGACATGGTTTTCGAGATCAATCCGAGAACAAAAAATTACACTGATAATAGCGCAACGCTGAAAGCGGTTTGTCTCCAAACCAAATTTTACAAGGGATGACGGAAAATTGTTCCAATATACATCAATCTACTTCTTGTTTATGACCGTTCCTTGACTATTTTGGTATCAATTTTGAACTATTTCGTGATTACTATGGCTCAGTTTCATGTTTACATTTTTGTAATTTCCAGTAGATTTCGAGATTATTTTTAAAGTCAATTAATTGGTATATTTCAAGAAGTTGCTCCTAAATATGTAAGAAATTACGACGAAGTAAACCCAAAAGCTATATTGAGATGACCTTAAATTTAATACGCAGGTATTCGGAAATTATTATATAATATTCCCGAACTTGGCCCGAAATGGTTCCGCATTGAGTGCTCAAAAATGATCCCAACATGACCCCAAAACTATACAGTTGGTACCCAAAATACAATCTAAAGTTGTTTCGTAACCACCCACGTAGTCCCTAATAAACTCTATCTAAGAAATTACTCAATAACGCCCACTCCTTTAATGGGATACGCTATTGGGTAATTCACAATTCTTATTCATTGTTCATGGTTTTCAATAAAAAAATTTGATTAATACATATCACATACGAAGATAAGATAGGCAGGCGATTCGTCTATGATGGCTTTTACTAACTTGACTAGTCTCCTCCTTTGATTAGGTTTAGTAAGCGTAAACATTTTCTTACCAAAAACTTCCTTGAATATGAAAATATACTCATTGATTATTTTCAATAACTGTTTTCTCTATTTTTCGCAAACAAAGAAAATAGGTCTCATAATCCAATTCGATTTTAAATTAAGCACGATTTGAACAGTAAAAATTTAAAAACAGTAAACATATTGCAAAACTAATAGAGAAACGTGATAGAAACCAATTAATGAAACAAAGGTCAAAGCCATGACTCTCAGAATTGAACAATTGAAATCATTAAGTAATCATTTAAAATAAAATATGAATATAACAAACAGTAAGATACTAACAAATGTTCTACCAGTTGGTAATATTTGTTGATGTACCTAAAACATCTTTGGTGACGGTGTGAGGAAATACTGAATGCTTACCTTACTTATTTATACCTTACACGTAAACTTTATAAGTGATATGATATACACATATATTCCTTATATATTTATAAATAATGCAAATTCAGGCGTAGTGTGCAATATTGGTGTATGTACTGTATAGAGTACTAAAGAATGTGTAAGCGCAGTCGTAGTGTGCTGTGTATGCTTGAGGGAGTAGTAAAGAATGAGAGGGTAAGTGCAGTCATTACACTGTAGCGTAATATGGGAACATGATGCATGGTAGACTTGATATGAGCGAAATCACACAACAACACAAGGTTCACACGTTACTTACATGTAAATAAAGGTATCTAAGCATATACACGATATCTATGCAGGCAAATGCGCGAAGAGATGTATACACTGCTGTTATGTGCAAATACGTGATTTTTATTACTGAAACAGAACGTGTTTATAAAAACAAAGCACGGGATTGGGTAACTAGGTATGTTAAAGTTTTGTTGGTTGGAACATATTTGTAGAATATTTGGTTAGATTTATATAAAACAAAATATGCACAAACAAAAAATAAAATAATTAAAAAAAATTCAATTAAACCATATGAAAAAACTAATAAAAAAATTGTATTTAAAAAAATATATAAAAATAAATTAAAGTAAAATAAAATAAAATAAAAATAGTAAAATAAAATAAAAGAAAATAAATCAAATAATTTAAAATAAAATAAAGTGAAATAAAATAAAGTAAAACCAAGTGAAATTTAATAAAATATAACTAAAATAAAATAAAACCAAATGAAATGAAATAAAAAAAGGTCAATTAAATTAAGTTAAATTAAAATTAACTAAATAAAGTTAAATTAACTTAAGTTAAAATAAAATAAAATTTATTAAATTAAATTAAAATAAAATACAAAAAATTTAAAAGACATAAATTTAATATATAAATAAATAAATATAATAATAATTTAATATATAATAAAATGAAATGAAGTAAGATTAAAAAATAAACATAAAAATAATAAAATAAAGTAAAATCAAATAATTTAAAATAAAATAATATAAAATAAAAGACAATAAAGTAAAGTAAAATAAAATAAAGTAAAATTGAATAAAATAAAATTAAATATAACTAAAATAAAATAAAACGAAATGAAATGAAATAATAAAGTTTTGTTAAATTAAATAAAAATATATC
This sequence comes from Eurosta solidaginis, assembly GCF_040869045.1. NCBI lineage: Eukaryota > Metazoa > Arthropoda > Insecta > Diptera > Tephritidae > Eurosta > Eurosta solidaginis. Next base: position 198,457,737 of record NC_090323.1, on the reverse strand, counting down.
ATAATTAATTAAATTAAAATAAATTAGTTGTAATGTATCTTTATATACTTTGCATGTATACGTGTTTTTTTTTATTTGTGGACGCCAGAAACTCAGCGCAATATTTTTTTCTTCACATTACATATTCTTTGGATCCTGAACTGTATTTTCCAGTTCATTAGTAAGTTTAGTATACATTTTTCGTTCTTCTTCCTAAACGTCCCAAAAGTTTTGCCCAACAAATTGAGGCCCACAAATTTTGGGGCATTATTCGAACTTTTGTTAGCTCTGCCGCAAATGCTAGGGAGAATAAGCTAGGCGCCGAAACTTTGGGATTTAGTTTTGTTCTCAAGAGAACGTATAATCATGGCAGTTTAGATTTAGATCGCGAGTTTGAATCGAGCTCAAGACCTAACAATAATTATTTTATCATTATTATTGTTATAATATATTTTTTCTTAATTGAAAAAATGTTTAAATTAGAATAGAAGAAAGAAAAAATTTAGACAACTGCCAAAGCTCGTTGTATAGATCCATTTCGGGAACTGCTAAATTCCTTCATCGGCAACGTTTAGGCGCCGCTGCTATAACCATTCAGCCACCACAGCGGTTTTTTGTTTGTCTTCATTATTCCTACTTCAATTCTGGTTCTTGCCAATTGATATTCACAGCACTGCGACATCTGTTACAGAATAGTTGTGAAAATTGGACTTTGTTTATGGCGATGATGCCATAGTGTCATATTTTATTGACACTTTTTCCTCGTGCTCTGGGATGTATTAACAATTTTTGTTGTTATATCGGCCTACTGATTTGTAAGATCGCGAGTTTGAATCGAGCTCAAGGCCTAACAATAATTATTTTATCATTATTATTGTTATAATATATTTTTTTTTAATTGAAAAAATTTTTAAATTAGAATAGAAGAAAGAAAAAATTTAGACAACTGCCAAAGCTCGTTGTATAGATCCATTTCGGGAACTGCTAAATTCCTAAATATTTACCCAGCTAACCTAGAGTTAAGCGGATAATTTGTTAATATATCCAAAAGCTTTTAAATGAGTAAATGGTTTGCTGGCCGTAACTCAGGCCTTTTCGAATTTTTTATTCTAACAGTTATTTATTTTTGTGACACATTTGTTTCATGATAGTAACGACAGATAAGTTGTGGTGTTATATGGTCGATACTCACCAGAGATTTTATCATAATATTTCCACCCTTCAAATGTGACAGAAATATAATTTCCTATTTATTATGATCATTTCCTTATTTTCTTATTCGTATGGTGAAATCCATTGGTCTCTAGATCCCATAAAATTTCTAAGCAAAATTGGTATCACTAGCAAAATTATCTTAGTTGGCAAATGAAACGTTAGCTTTAACATTTGCACTCTCCACGCCCCTCACTTAGGCTCGCTCCAATCCCATTATTTTACCTCTAGCGCTATGATCTTAAATTGCTTTTAATAGCTTTAATGATTGCCAATTGAATCTGCAATACAGAACGCACATAAACACACACCACATACATATACATAAGTAGATACATACCCATATACAAGAGCTTATTTCAGATCATTTTTAAGTAATTCAACAGCTTAACTACACTGCTTTAGGAATCAATACTTAACCATTCTTTTTCGTTGGGTTCATAATGGTTTTTGTTTTGCGAATATGTATGTATATGAATCAGGGTTCGTAAAGGTTTCTAATTGTTATTCATGCATTTAAATGTATAAATAATTTAAATGTATAAAATTTGAAGCTATAATTGGCAAGGATAAAAGCCCAATGATCATTCGCTGGGTGCTAGCCATGCTAAAAAGCAGTATTGAGATGGGAGGGACAACTGAGTCAATTTTGATCGTTAAAATCTCAAGAAATTTTTTAATGTTCACAGTCGACAGCACTTTTTGGGAAACAAGGAGTCCTTATATTGACCCTAACTCATAGGTCTGGTTCACGGATGGATAAAAATTTGATGACTAATTTAAATAAATAAGTCCAATGATATGCTCCACCGTGGTCTGATGGTAGCGTGCTCCGCCTGCCACACCATATGCCCTGGGTTCGCACCCCGGGCAAAGCAACATCAAAATTTTAGAAATAAGTTTTTTCAATTAGAAGAATAATTTTCTAAGCTGGGTCGCCCCTCGGCAGTGTTTGGCATGCGCTCCGGGTGTATTTCTGCCATGAAAAGCTCTCAGTGAAAAGTCATCTGCCTTGCAGATGCCGTTCGGAGTCGGCATAAAACATGTAGGTCCCGTCCGGCCAATTTGTAGGGAAAATCAAGAGGAGCACGACGCAAATTGGAAGAGAAGATCGGCCTTAGATCTCTTCGGAGGTTATCGCGCCTTACATTTATTTATTTTTTTTTTTAATCCTTGTTGCTCCCAATATTTTTCAGGCAAAAATATATGCAATAGAACTTTGCGGTAGAGAATGTCAACGAAGAGACTTATCCTCGAGGGGTATCTTTATTATGTTAGACAGTCAGGCAGCCCTTGGCTACTTGCAGTCTTACACAACTACTTTTAAGTCAGTGGATGAATGCATTGGAGTCATAAATGATCTGGGAGCGAAAAATAAGATTTGGTTAGGATGTGCTCCCGGGCATCAGAGAAATGAAGGTAATAAACAGACTAATTAGCCAAGCACATTAGGGAAACCATAAATATCTGGGAAACAAAGCAGTTCAGGCAACAAAGCAGTCCAGGGCAAAGAGAATCCAAATTGCCTGTACCCCCAGCAATGAAACCCGAATTCATTAATCTAATCAGGCTACGATGTCACCATCTATCCAATACACAAATCTGTCGCTCTTGTGAGCTGAAGGATGATATGTCAATTCGCATTCTTTGCGAATGCGTCGCTCTGACAAGGCAGCGATACTCCCATCTAGACGACGTGACTCTTAAGCGCTTCATAATGTGGAATAAACAAATACACTAAAATCCTCCGTACACAGCTATAGGTTGATTAAAGGCAATTTTTAGTAATCTTTAGACTAACTATTATTTTGACTTGATGATCAAGCAAATATTTTTCTTTCATTATATTGTGGCGAATATTAGCATTTATAAATGCACAACAACAATAAAGCAAGCAGCCATATTTATGTACATGAACACGTCATAGCAGGAAGTCACACATACACATAACCAGCAGCTTGAAGAAAGATAAACAATCACACATAATGTTATCATCAGCTAAGAACAGAAGTTGTTACTCACCCATAAACACGCATATAGCTAAATAACCAAGTATCAGATACAACTGCTCCAGAAGATATGTTCGTGAAAAGTCTAGAGTCTATACCTTAGGCGAAATATGGGAACGAGGCAACGGAGAGTATAAAATCAGCACAAGCTGAGGAATAATCAATCAGTTTGATTTCAACACGCTTTAGCCAAGTACGCGATTATTGTAATTGTACTACTCCCAAAGTAGTTTTAATAAAGGCCATTTTGTCATATTGAATATTGGAGTTATTTATTCGACAGTTCAGAGTTCGAACGATAGCAGAAGGTGCAAAATAAGCAGGAATTTCGCAAAGTTCGTTACAATATATGTAGTAGTTTTAAAACCATAGACAATTTTGAAAGTTTAAATGTTCCCTAGCGTACAAAGATTCAGTTGTTGAATTAAAAAACTTGTGTGCCTATATGTGTAGAACTCATTCCATTTGCCCATTGGAATTGAAATATCTAAAGTAACTTTTTTTTCGGTCCCTGATGCTGACTGGTGAATATGTTTTACTTAACAAAGTACTTATCTGTATTTACTTACTTACTCACACAATCACACTTTTGTTTTGTTATTATTACCTTTGTTACCTTTATATTGTATTATTTCTTTCAATGTATACGAACCGTTCTTTTGATATTTATTATTCGTATTGAAGTTGCCAGTCCTTTGGCCTTTGATGCTTAATCGGATCATATCAGTTAGATCAACGGGCGTCAATAATTCAAGAACTTTTGACATTTCAACAATTATGTTCAACTGCGTTTGCTCATTTTCAACGCTGGCGCCATTTAAGTGTTGTTGTAATTGAAAGAAAAAACTTTAATTTATAATTAAAATAACAAACTCTGGCTGCTAATTAGTTGCAATTTATTAGCAATAGTTATAGTTTGTTATTAATTGCCATTGTGTTCTGATTGTGGTTTTACGGAAATCAGCTCAATGTCTAGTAAGCGATATTGAACAGAGAGTTTGGTGACACGCCTTACAATGTCGTGAGAATAGATGTATTTTTAGTACACTTTAGTACCTTAAATTTATTTTCAGACATATATACAAAAGTACATGTAGGAACTTAAATTCAAATTTTTGTAAAAAAAAAGAAATCGGGAAACTTAATTCAAAGAGTAAGTATTTGTATCGAATCTGTCGGAAAGAAAAGATTTGTGGGCTTCACTAAGCCTTAGAGGGCTAGGTTAGGTTGAACTGGCCGGTTCATGAGGACCTCACATAGACTGAATGAGTCCGTTACCAGAAGTTTATTTAACTGAAAAACCCTATCAAAAAGCACGACCTATGTTATAAAACAACTCCGTCCTCTTGGCAAATACTAGAAGCTTTCTAAAACATATGCCACTTGCTGCTTCTAGATCTGGCAGCTGTATCACTCCAAATAGCTGGAGTCTTGGCCTGGCAAGCGTGGGGCTCGAGCAAAAAACGTGCTCGACCGTTTCCTCCTCCAACACGCACTTCCTACATCTGCTATCAAAGACCAAGCCTAATTTAAAGGTATTTGACGCCAGAAGGCATTGTACAGTCAGAATATCCATCATGAGTCAACAGTCTTCTCTTTTTAATGATAGAAGCAACTTTGTTAGCACCGTGCTTGGACCCACGCCTTCCCTGCTTGGACGATCATGTACACCTCTCGGCTTTTCTTAATCTCGCCCAATCTAATTGCGACTTCTACGGAGCAAGTTTTAACAGATGCGCGCCTTTTAGCTAGTTCATACGCTTTTCTTACTTACTTACTTAATTGGCGCTTAACCATCTAAACGGTTATGGCCGTTACAAGGCGCGCCAGTCGCTCCTTCGCATACGCTTTTTCATTCCCATCTATTCCCATATGCCCTGGGACTCAATATAGATGTATGCTTTCCTGTGCCGATTCTTTGCAGAGATTGCTTACACTCCAACACACCCTTAGATGCTGTGCTAAGCGAGATTATTGCCTCAATTGCTGCTTTACTGTCAATATAAAAGTAAACGCGTCTGAAGCTTAAGCTATTCTATTCCAATGTTTCTACTGCTTTCGTTACGGCTAATACTTCAGCTTGGAAAGCTCTACAGTGATACGACAGCTTGTAGGATCTGCTTATTTCCGGACCAGCACAGTATACCGCAGACCATACTCCTTCCACTAGTTTGGAACCATCTGTGTATAGATGTGTCGCCTCGTCCGCCATTTGACTACACTTGCGCCAGCCATCCACCTCTTTTTTGTGGCTTTGAGAGCCCCTAAGGTGGATTCGCTTTGCTTTGCAAGGTGCACGGATTGCACGGATTGATTATATCCTATCCAATATAAAGAGATCATTCTATTGCGTATTTGTAGAGTGCATCACCAACAGGCGTCAAAATATAGGCAGAGCAAAAAAAAAAAAACACGGTACAACGAAAAATCATAAAACACAATTGCTTAATTTATTCGTAAGCGAAATAAAAGGAATACAGTTGAAGCAGAGTTGCATTTTCATTTCCTACAATTCGTTGCACGTAAATATACATAAAGGGAGTTCTGAATTTTTATAAGGGAGTTCAGAATTATGTGCAAATTGTCTAGCATCATTGCATTGCAAACTTGCGTAGCATATTTTTTACTATACACTAACAAAATACACGGCTATGCATTTACTACGTTACTGCAATTACGCAACATCTAAATCCATAGTTTATTTTTTCAATATTGAATAGCAGATCAGCAAGTGTCAATACAAAACAAAATGTGGAAAGACAAAAATGAAAATGAAAAAATTTGCTTACGATCCTTATTATTATTATGTTTCCAACGCCAAATTCACAAATTTCCGAACTCCCTTATGATTTTTTATGGCATCGCAATAAAATTTGTTAGCATTTTGTTTAAAATATACTACAACAGTTTGCAAATCCAACGATTTTGGTGCGGCTTTACAATTCTTGCAATATATGCATTCAGTGCAATCGTTGCAAGACAAAGCGAATCCCCTTATTGAACCAAATAGCAGAGTCATTCTTTTCTCTACTCCTATTATATACAGTATATTCTTGTTACATATATTTTAAGATTTTGATCTACAATTTGATATACTGCCTCACATTACATGCATACGTTCATACATATGTATGTACGCATTTTTACTTTTACCACTTTCATTGAAAATATTTCTTTCTCATAGCAGTCATAATCAGTCAAAATGAAAATGAAAGGAAATTATGTTCAACTTTTCAACTTTATAATTTACAAAACTATATTGTAGGCTTAACACAAACGTGATATGTTCACATTCAGACACACCTTTGAGTAATTTGAAAAATTATGTTTGTTTATATGAAAGTACATATGTATATATGCTTGTACAAGTTAATTTGATATTATGTTGGCCTATCATAAATTTATGATACAACTGTAAAAACCGGTCAAATACAAAAGAGCAAAAAGGTAAAACAGGTGCTGCTCCGACTTAAGCTTTTTCTAGTTATTTAAGCTTTAACTAAGAAATCGTTAGATATACTCACAAGCAGTATATTAGAGTTCAAGTAAACACAAATGTAAAATATAAGTTAATAGGGGGACTCATGATAGCATATAAACTTATAAGGTGTAAAATTATATCCATTTACACACGCGGTTATATGAACGCACCTAGTAATACTCTTGATAAACTTGATTATTTTTCAGCTGTATTATTTCCAAAAAAATTTTTTTGATTGTTATACAAATTAAAAAATACCAAGATTAAGTGAAAAATCAAAACTAAAACGTCTTTACTAAGATATTCTTGTAAATTACTTGCTGATGTTGGAGATTTCTGATGAAAATGCCTGCTGTAATGTCTGCAAGGTTGCATTCCTTTGAGTTTATCGCGTTTACACAATGAAATGTGCGCGTAAATTTATACAAATTGTGTAAGAGATTTTTCATACAAAATTTGACAGCTCGTGCGTAAACTAGATAAATTTATACGTTTACACACTTTATAAGGCATTTATACGGTTACATGAGTCCCCCTAATATAAAAATAAAAGCAAAGGGATAAATTTAAACAATTCAAATATGTTTGTAATTGTTGTTTTTGTTATTGTAGCAGTGCTTCGCCCATCCAAGAGGTGCGACTGATCACAAATTGTCATCAATGTCTTGGACTCCTGTTACAAAGAAACTTGCAGTTTCAACAGGGATTGACCTTGGTGAGAGGGATGTTAGAGGCGTTGGTTGAAGAAATGGTTGGTATCAAGTGGAGACACATTGCAAGCAGGACATGCATTTTTATATCGGGGTTAATTCTGGAGCCATGAACCGGCTGATTGAACCTTATCAATGCTGCTTCAGACCTGGTAAATCTACCATCGACCAGATTTTCACAATGCGCCAAATCTTGGAAAAACCCCGTGAAAAAAGAATCGACACACATCACCTCTTCGTCTACTTTAAAGCCGCCTTCAACAGCATGAAAAAGAGCTGCGTATATGTCGCTATGTCTGAATTTTGTTTCCCCGCAAAACTTATACGGCAGTGCAAAATGACGTTGAGCAACACCATCAGCTCAGTCAAAATTGGGAAGGACCTCTCCGAGCCGTTCGAAACTAGACGAGGTTTCAAACAGGGTGACCCCCAATAGTGCGATTTCTTTAATTTGATGCTGAAGAAAATTATACTAGCTGCAGAACTTAACCGCACTGGAACAATATACTATAAAAGCGTCCAATTACTGGTGTATGCTTATGACATTGATATCATCGGCCTAAACACCCGCGCTGTTAGTTTTGCTTACTCCCCACTGGATAAAGAAGCGGTAAAGATGGGTTTAATGGTGAATGAGGACAAAACGAAGTACCTGCTGTCATCGAGCAAAGAGTCAGCGCATACGCGTCTTGGCAACCACGCTACTGTTGGCAGCCATAATTTCGAAATAGCAAAAGACTTCGTTTATTTGTGAACCAGCATCAATACTAGCAACAACATCAGAACTGAAATCTAGCGAAGAATAAATCTTGCCAATAAATGCTACTTTGGACTAGGTAGGCAATTGCAAAGTAACGTCCTTTCTCGGAGAACGAAAATCATACTCTACAAGTCACTTATCGTACCCGTCCTGCTATATGGGGCAGAAGCATGGACCATGACAACAGCAGATGAGGCGTCTTTGGGAGTGTTCGAGAGAAAACGTCTTCGAAAGATTTATGGACCTCTACGCGTTGGCGATGGCGAGTACCGAAGAAGATTTAATGATGAGCTGTACGAGCTATACGCAGACATCAGCATAGTCAAGTGAATTAAAATGCAGCGGCTGCGATTGCTAGCCCATGTTATGCGAATGAAAGATGATGCTCCGGCCAAGAAAGCGTTTCTATCGGAATCCGCCTATGGAGGTAGAGGTAGATGGCGGCCCCCACTCCGTTGGAAGGACCAGGTGGGAAACGATTTAAACTCCATTGGTGTGACCAATAGGCGCCGGTTGGCAGAGCGAAGGAGCGACTGGTGCGCCTTGTTGGACGGCCATAACCGTTTAGACGGTTAAGCGCCAATTAAGTAAGTAAGTAATTCTGGAGAGGTAGGGTTTAACCTGTTACATTACATAGATCGAAGGGAGAGTGCGTTCCTGCTTTAGTGCTTTATCCTTTTGCCAGCACCATAGCTTCCTTATCTTTATCTTTCTTAGTCATATATAAAGTTAAAGACCCTATCTTGCTTAGAGCAAAATAGCCGATCTGCTACGTCAATTTTCGGAATTCTAGTCTTAAAATGACATATCTATGCCCCAGATTTACATAAATTTCAAGTTTAATAATAAGCAGACGTAAACTTTACCAATTTTGAAATTTATAGCATTTAGGAGACGTTATTTGCAGTAAATAAAATTTTCCCTAACAGTCAAGTATTAAGCTATTTTTTTCTATATTTATCTGTAAAATTGATACAAATATTGAAGGTTTATTGTACAATGCAACTCTGCTCTTCTTCACTCGACTGCATTCATTTGCCGCATACCATTCAATTCGCTATATACACAACCTCAATTTAAGCTGCCAAGCTACATAGTTAACAATGAATACGAATAGCAGCATCGAAAAGGGCTATTGTTTATTTGCGCATTTAAAAAAAAAAAATATTTTTGTATACAAACGCTTATGAGTAATAATTTAATTATTTAATGTTAGCAATATATTTCATTTAAATTTTTTGTTAGACTTAAGCAATAAAATAATATTTGTATAACATGTATACGAATTGGTTTTTGAGTGTTAGAAGGAACGCGTGCATATGTCTAACATCGTTGCTAGTTAAACAACGACTACTAACACAGCCGCAGTCTCACTTTTGATAACCACTATAGTACAGAAACCAATTACGCAGTTGACCCCTACATATATGGCCGCCAACGAAACTCTTTTACCGATTGGTTGGTGAAAGAGCGAAAAATTATACTTAAGTATGGCTAAAGAGGTACCCGGCTTCCTCACCCCAACGGGAGTTTAAATTGTGCGGGATGCAGAATCAAAGCGGTGGGAAAAGGAGACTGGAAGGGAGTGGAAAGGGATGGGGACGTGAATACGGACATAGAGAGGCAATGGCAGAACCAGATGAAGGGATGAAGCAGGTGACGAAGGGGAGGGATAGGTATAATGATAGAATTAGAAGAAATAAATGAAATAGAAGAAAAAACGAGTGGGAGAAAGGAAATGGAAAGGGAAAGAAAAGAGTAGCGGCCAGAGATAAAGTTAGCATTAAACCAAATAGTTTTACAAAAAAAATTACATCGCCGGAATTATTTTAACATTAAAAATATTGATAATGCAAATTACAATTTCCAGAATCTAAGGATAATTGTATGCTATCTAGATATCATTAAATTTGCACTATGTCATGGTGTTAATGGGTTAATGGGCCAAAAAATACAAAGGAATAAGCTGTATTGGCTTAAATCTTTTGTCTTATTTAAATATCCTACTGATGTCCACGGCCTGATCTTCCACAATTATCTGTATAAATTTTCTACCTTTCTGGGGCTTCATCTACTAAACATGTGTAAGATGCATTAATATTTGTAACAGGATTCCGCGTAGGAGAGGTTGACAATTTTGTTGCGGAAGCAATAACCTCGGCCGTAACTGCTGCTTGAGTCATTGTGTTCCAGCGCGTTTGCTCAAAAGTGAGTCAATTCAATATTGTGACGAATATTAGCAACACTAAGGGATACTATCATATATAAGCCAATACTAAGCAGTGACATATGCACATCAATAAATCAATCATTATGTCTATACATATGTCCATACAAGCAGCGGAGAGCAACGCACAAACACATGCATATATCTGAGATACTCCCAAAAGTAGGCAATAATTTGTGCAAGTATCACTCACATATACACGCGCATATGAGAAGCTATAAACGTAGTTATAGCTGGTAATTTCATAGCTGGTAACTAGCTAGTAAATTCTAGAAATAGAAACCCTTAGAAATATGCCAACGAAGAAACCAACCAGCATAAAAGCAGCAACAGTCAATCAGTTTGATTTAAGCACGCTATTTGTCGAGAAATAGTAGTGGTAAATACTTGAATAAAGGTCATTTGGCATTATTGAATAGTGGAGTTATTTATTTAACAGATTCGTGATTCGAACGTTAGTAGAAGGTTGCAAATAAGTGGAATTGCAGTAAATTCGTTACAATATTATAGTGTTATAGACTGATTGCAAAACAAAAAATGTTCTCAGTGAAAACTCATCTGCCTTGCAGATGCCGTTAGCGGCCATCAAAAAACAAGTATGTGCCGTCCCGCCAATTTCTAGGCAAAACTAAAAGGAGCACGACGCAAAAAATAAATTTTTCTTTTTATTTATAGATTGAAAGGCCGACAAAAACAACAGTTTGCCCATTTACTGTATTGCAAACAAGTGGAGTGAACTCTCACTATAATGAAAGAGCTCTACGTGTTACCAAAAAATTTTTGACGACCAAACAAAAAAACCCAAAAAGGTACCAGGACTTATGTTACAAAATAACTGCGACCTCTTACAAGTTTTCTGGACTTAGCTTGAAAGCTGGTGTAGTATATCTAAAGCCTTGAGCTAGCGTGTGCCAGAGGGCAGTGCCCTGTTAGTATGCCCATGATGAGCCTTAACTTTCTCTCTTATAAGATATGAGCAAATTTTGTAAATCTTTGCAAATGATCTTAGAAAATTTGCAGCCCATGCTTCAAAAAAAGCTTTTTTTGCTTGATGGAATGTAACTCCCCCCTGTCTCCTCTTGATTTCTCTCTAGCGGGTTAGGACGTCTGCCGACGATTTGTCTAGTGCTGCACCGTACTTTGCCAACTCATTGGCCTTTTCGTTATCATTGGGAGAGTGGATTTGGTTTTCTTTTTTTTTTTATGAAAAACAAGGGAGAAATTTGAAAAATTAAAACTTATTTGTTACTGTTCTCTAATTTATATAAAAACAAGTAAGGACGGGACTGTATTCTGCTATGCCGAAGACTTCATACCTTTCATGAATGGGACTGAACAATAATCTTATCCCGTTCGTAATCTTCAAATAATCGGATGTATAAGAAAAGAAATATATAGTGAACAGATGTGCATACCTAAACGATTTTTAAGATAATATAAAATAAGAAATGCCAAAAAACCCCTTATCTGAACGATCGCTTCCATGGGATATATATTATATATAGCTCCGATCGAAATGATTTTTACAGGAAATCTTCTATGATATATTAGAATATATATCACCAAGTTTCACGTTTTTATATTGGAAACTAAGGGAGAAATGGCTAAAAATATTTCTATCTGAACGATCGGTTGTATGGGATATATATTATATATTGCTCCGATCGAAAAGATTTTTTCATGAAATCTTCTATGATATATTGGAACAAATATCACCAAGTTTAACGTTTTTATATTGGAAATTAAGGGAGAAATTGCCAAAAATCTTTCTATCTGAACGATCTGTTGTATGGGATATATGCTATATATAGCTCCGATCAAAGTGATTTTTTCATAAAATCTTCTATGATATATTAAAATATATATCACCGAGTTTCACGTTTATACTTTCTAAATTGCAGCAGGAATGACCAAAATCGTCTTATCTGAACGATCGGTTGTATGGGAGATATATGATATAGTGGTCCGATCCTACCGGGTCCGACAAATGTCTAATATAATTCAAAAATTCATCCTTGTGCCAAATTTCATTGAGATATCTCAAAATTTGAGGGACTAGTTTGCGTTCAAACCGACAGACGGACGGACAGAGGGACGGACAAACGGACATGGCTATATCAACTCAGTTCGTTGCACTGATCAATTCGGTATACTTAATGGTGAGTCTATCTTCTATATTTCTCAACGTTACAAACATCGGACCAAAGTTAATATACCATTTCATGTTCATGAAAGGTATAAAAACTATCCACCTTAATATATTTCTATCGGTATGCATGTTCATATGTGAATATGCATACGGTCAAGCTCATGAACTTCGCTAAGCCCAGTAATACGCTTGACGCCCTTTCCTATCTATTTTGTTTAGTTTCTTCTCGCTGTAACTTTTATTCATGCCCATTTTTATTCTTCCAAACACAATTTAAGCATGAGAAATAAATTAAGGTGAACAAGTAAGGAAGGCTAAGTTCGGGTGTAACCGAACATTACATACTCAGTTGAGAGCTATGGAGACAAAATAAGGGAAATCACCATGTAGGAAAATGGACCTAGGGTAACCCTGGAATGTGGTTGTATGACATGTGTATCAAATGGAAGGTATTAAAGAGTATTTTAAGAGAGAGTAGGCCATAGTTCTATTGATGGACGCCATTTAGGGATATCGCCATAAAGGTGGACCAGGGCTGACTCTAGAATTTGTTTGTACGATATGGGTATCAAATGAAAGGTGTTACTGAGCATTTTAAGAGGGAGTGGGCCTTAGGTCTATCGGTGGACGCCTTTTCGAGATATCGCCATTAAGGTGGACTAGGGGTGACTCTAGAATGTGTTTGTACGATATGGGTATCAAATGAACGGTGGTAATGAGTATTTTAAAAGGAAATGGGCTTTAGTTCTATAGGTGAACGCCTTTTCGAGAAATCGCCATAAAGGTGGACCAGGGGTGACTCTAGAATATGTTTGTACGATATGGGTATCGAATGAAAGCTGTTAATGAGTATTTTGAAAAGGAGTGATCCTTAGTTCCATAGGTCGACGCCGTTTCGAGATATCGCCATATCAAACGAAAGGTGTTACTGAGAATTTTAAGAGGGAGTGGGCATGAGGTCTATAGGTGGACGCCTTTTCGAGATATCGTCATTAGGGTGGGCAGGGGTGACTCTAGAATGTGTTTGTACGATATGGGTATCAAACGAAAGGTGTTACTGAGCATTTTAAGAGGGAGTGGGCATTAGGTCTATAGGTGGACGCCTTTTCGAGAAATCGCCATTAGGGTGGGCCAGGGGTGACTCTAGAATGTTTGTACGATATGGGTATCAAACGAAAGGTGTTACTGAGCATTTTAAGAGGGAGTGGGCATTAGGTCTATAGGTGGACGCCTTTTCGAGATATCGCCATTAGGGTGGGCCAGAGGTGACTCTAGAATGTGTTTGTACGATATGGGTATCAAATGAAAGGTGGTAATGAGTATTTTAGAAGGGAGTAATCCTTAGTTCAATAGGTGGACGCCTTTTCGAGATATCGCCATAAAGGTGGACCAAGGGTGACTCTAGAATGTTTGTACGATATGGGTATCAAACGAAAGGTGTTACTGAGCATTTCAAGAGAGAGTGGGCATTAGGTCTATAGGTGGACGCCTTTTCGAGATATCGCCATTAGGGTGGGCCAGGGGTGACTCTAGAATGTTTGTACGATATGGGTATGAAACGAAAGGTGTTACTGAGCATTTTAAGAGGGAGTGGACATTAGGTCTATAGGTGGACGCCTTTTGAGATATCGCCATTAGGGTGGGCCAGGGGTGACCCTAGAATGTTTGTAGGATATGGGTATCAAACGAAAGGTGTTACTGAGCATTTTAAGAGGGAGTGGACATTAGGTCTATAGGTGGACGCCTTTTCGAGATACCGCCATTAGGGTGGGCCAGGGGTGACTCTAGAATGTTTGTACGATATGGGTATCAAACGAAAGGTGTTACTGAGCATTTTAATAGGGAGTGGGCATTAGGTCTATAGGTGGACGCCTTTTCGAGATATCGCTATTAGGGTGTGCCAGGGGTGACTCTAGAATGTTTGTACGATATGGGTATCAAACGAAAGGTGTTACTGAGCATTTTAAAAGGGAGTGGGCATTAGGTCTATAGGTGGACGCCTTTTCGAGATATCGCCATTAGGGTGGGCCAGGGGTGACTCTAGAATGTGTTTGTACGATATGGATATCAAATTAAAGGTATTAATGAGGGTTTTAAAAGCGAGTGGCCCTTAGATGTATATGTGAAGGCGTTCTCGGGATATCGACCAAAATGTGGACCAGGTGATCCAGAAAATCATCTGTCGGGTACTGCCAATTTATTTATATATGGAATACCACTAACAGTATTCCTGCCAAGATTCCAAGGGCTGTTGATTTCGCCTTGTAGAACTTTTTCATTTTCTTCTACTTAATATGGTAGGTGTCACACCCATTTTACAAAGTTTTTTCCAAAGTTATATTTTGCGTGAATAAACCAATCCAGTTACAATGTTTCATCCCTTTTTTTGTATTTGGTATAGAATTATGGCATTTTTTTATTTTTCGTAATTTTCGATATCGATAAAGTGGGCGTGGTTATGGTCGGATTTCGGCCATTTTTTACATCGAGATAAAGTGAGTTCAGATAAGTACGTGTGCTAAGTTTAGTAAAGATATATCGATTTTTGCTCAAGTTATTGTGTTAACGGCCGAGCGGAAGGACAGACGGTGGACTGTGTATAAAAACTGGGCGTGGCTTCAACCGATTTCGCCCTTTTTCACAGAAAACAGTTATCGTCCTAGGAGCCAAGCCTCTACCAAATTTCACAAGGATTGGTTAATTTTTGTTCGAATTATGGCATTAAAAGCATCCTAGACAAATTAAATGAAAAAGGGCGGAGCCACGCCCATTTTGAAATTTTCTTTTATTTTTGTAATTTGTTGCACCACATCATTACTGGAGTTGAATGTTGGCATAATTTACTTATATGCTGTAAAGATATTAACTCTCCTTTTAAAATTTGAATTAAAAAAATTTTTTTTTAAAAAGTGGGCGTGGTCGTTCTCCGATTTTGCTAATTTTTATTAAGCAGACATAAAGTAATAGGAGTAATGTTCCTGAAAATTTCATCATGATATCTTTAACGACTGCCAAATTACAGCTTGCAAAACTTCTAAATTACCTTCATTTAAAAGTGGGCGGTGCCACGCCCAATGGCCAAAATTTTACTAGTTTTCTATTCTGCGTCATATGCTCAACTCACCTACCAAGTTTCATCGCTTAATGCGTATTTGGTAATGAATTATCGCACTTTTTTGATTTTTCGAAATTTTCGATATCGAAAAATTGGGCGTGGTTATTGTCCGATATCGTTCATTTTAAATATCGATCTGAGATGAGTGCCCAGGAACATATATACCAAATTTCATGAAGATACCTCAAAATTTACTCAAGTTATCGTGTTAACGGCCAGACGGACGGACGGACGGACGACTGTGTATAAAAACTGGGCGTGGCATCAACCGATTTCGCCCATTTTCACAGAAAACAGTTAACGTCGTAAAATCTACTCCCCTACCAAATTTCAAAAGGATTGGTTAATTTTTGTTCGACTTATGGCGTTAAAAGTATCCTAGACAAATTAAATGAAAAAGGGCGGAGCCACGCCCATTTTGAAATTTTCTTTTATTTTTGTATTTTGTTGCACCATATCATTACTGGAGTTGAATGTTGACAGAATTTACTTATATACTGTAAAGATATTAAATTTTTTGTAAAAATTTTACTTTAAAAAAAAATTTTTTAAAAGTGGGCGTGGTCCTTCCCCGATTTTGCTAATTTTTATTAAGCGTACATATAGTAATAGTAGTAACGTTCCTGACAAATTTCATCATGATATCTTCAACGACTGCCAAATTACACCTTGCAAAAGTTTTAAATTACCTTCTTTTAAAAGTGGGCGGTGCCACGCCCATTGTCCAAAATTTTACTAATTTTCTATTCTGCGCCATAAGTTCAACTCATCTACCAAGTTTCGTCGCTTTATCGGTCTTTTGTAATGAATTATCGCACTTTTTCGGTTTTTCGAAATTTTCGATATCGAAAAAGTGGGCGTGGTTATAGTCCGATATCGTTCATTTTAAATAGCGATCTGAGATGAGTGCTCAGGAACCTACATACCAAATTTCATCAAGATACCTCAAAATTTACTCAAGTTATCGTGTTAACGGACGGACGGACGGACGGACGGACGGACATGGCTCAATCAAATTTTTTTTCGATCCTGATTATTTTGATATATGGAAGTCTATATCTATCTCGATTCCTTTATATGTGTACTCTGAGCTCTGCTCAACTGAGTATAAAAATATATGTACGTTTTCATATTAGTGAAAGTTTCTAAAGCACATTTTGGCTGTTATGTTATTAAAAATTTTGTCGATCAGCTGTTGGTTTATAGGTGGGTTAGATTATAGATAAATGCAGTATATGCACGTACACACCTAACACATATCTATTAATGGATAGTTATATGAAATAGCAAACAAAAACTTTATTCATACAAACCACTAAAGTTTAGTTATATTTAGTTATCATAACTTATACTAATTTTGCTTCTTCCTGCACAGAGCTCATGTCATTCGCATCACCAGATATCACAGATTGATGCATATGATTTATTTTCTTAATTTGTATATTTGACATAAGTAGCTATTAAATCAAAATGCATAAGCTCGCGTTTACATTTATTTTTGAATTAAATAGCGCCGTTTACTTATATCAAGACATCGCAGCGCTCGTTAATGTGATTTATTTTCAAACTAACAGAGCAAACAATGGATAAAAAGTTCACTTTCACTCTCTACTTTTTTCTCCTCTATTGCTTCGTGGTACACAAAACTTTTTCACAGCAGCCAAGATCGAGTATCTATCTGTAGACGAGCGCATTCACGTCACATCTCGCTTCCGTATGCATTCATTCTTGCTCAATGGAGAAAGAAATTTGGTTTATGAGAAAACAAGAAAAGGAGAGGGATAGAGAAGGGGACGGAGAAGGAGAGAGAGAGGAAGAAGGATAGAGATAGGGATAGAAAGAGGAAGAGGATAGGGATAGGGAAAGAGAAAGGAACAGGGACATGAGGAGGGATAGGAATAGGAAGAGGAGAAAGAGAGAGGAATAGGAATAAGAGTAGGGTAAAGAATGGAAATGTGAATATGAATAGAAGTAGATATAGGAAGAGGCATATGACGGGGAATATTAATATTGCCAAAAATAGGAAAAGGAATATGAATAGGATAAGGAATAGAAATATGAGTATATATAGGAATTCAAATAGAAATTGAAAGAAGATGATAAGGAAGATAGAGTCACGTCCAAGTATATTTCTGCCATAAAAAGCTTCTCAGTGACAACTAATTTTCCTTCCAGATGCCGTTCTGAGTCGGCATTAAACATGTAGGTCCTGTCCCGCATATTTGTCGGAAAAATTAAAAGGAGAACAATGCAAATTGGAAGAGAAGCTCGGCCTAAAATATTTCCGGAGGTTATCGCACCGAATATTTATTTACTTTTTATATTCTATGAAATTTTAGCACCTAACCCGGACCATCTAAGGAGGTTTCGTTATGGAGGATGAAAATAGTCACTAATAATGGTACAATGTTTCCCCCTGCCTGTCGTAAGAAGAGAATAAAATACCCAAATGACTCAAGGGGCTGTGTGGCGCAACCTTTTCAAGGGGTTGCCAGCGCAAGTAATATCTTCTCCAATGCAATTTTCCACCTCACCTAAATTTGGCAAATCCTGTTTCTTTAGCAGCTGAGGCTCTGGCGACCGCATGTTCCTCATGGAAATAATGGAAAATTGTTCACGGATAATTCGAAATAGGGCAACTGTCTCAACAATAAGACTTCGTAAGTCTGTTTATTCAAACTTTGCAAAATGAGAACTCAGCGGTATCCTTACCAGATTTCCAGGTGTGATAAAACATGAGATCTACACACTTCTAGCTTGCCAATAACTTTTAAGTAAGTTTCGGATCTGGAATGGTCTTTTTCTTCATTCACGTGATCTCACTACGTCTCATATTTGCGAAGCACAAGGTATGGGCTAATAGAGAGCCTGTAAGTTTTTATCGGCAGACTTCGGCTGGCTGCAAAGGGGGTATATACTCAGGTAGTCTCAATGGCATTCTTAAACCTATTTTCCTACTTTACATTGTCCAAAGCCGTCAGTTACTACAAAAAAATGTTTTGAGCATGCAAGCTCCTCGACAGAAAATTTTGAAGGCAGAGGGCGTGCTGTGAATCTCACATCTCATCTTTCACAACATGTATGGAGCTGTATGCTCTGCAAACCGTGCGTTTTAAATAAAATTAAAGAAAAAGACTACGCTCAATAAGTTTCTCATTATACCCGTCAATGAGAAAAGAAATGAATGCAAAAAAGTTCACAAGGAAGATTTATGATAACTCACTCCATCGATTTCATCCAAGATCAAGTGGATAACTGCTTTCACCCTTTTGATGTTTCCTACTGGCGTTAGTTGTCGCAAGTCGTTAATGTTAGATAACTTAGCGAAATCGCCTCGGCAGTTATGTGCCAAATGACGAAGAAGCAGGTCTAAAGATATATCCTCTTGAGAGAGGAAAAAAGGACACAAATTATGAATAAACAAGCTCCACTGCTTGGCTTGAAACCAGGGATCGGAACAACTGTAGATTTTATAACTTAAAAGATTCGCAATATTTTGTGACTTAAATTTTACTGACTTAAATAATCGTTACTTATCATATCGATGGTTGAGTGAAGTATTATCTCAGCTGCCATTTCGAAAACGCTCAATCTTAGAACATATTTTGAAAACACCCTATCTCAGAATTCGGCTAAAGAACGCACTATCTTAGAATTTGTTTCATAAACACCCCAGCTAATGTCAAAATGTATTGAATTCAAACTCAGATAGGGCATTTTCGAAACGAATTCTGAAATAAGTTGTTAAGATAGGATGATATTCCACTCAGCAGTCGATATTTCGTTGGAGTTAATCCTTAATCCAAAAATTCTTAACATAGTGAGAAATAGAAAATATATTTGTGTTTGCTGGGTTGAGCACATATGGTCAAAAAATTAAAACACAGTTGTTGTTGTTTTCCCGACGTGTTTCGACGTTCTTTTTTCTCACGTCATCTTCTGGGGATTTCTTTAATGCTAAATATGTAAAAATAATATACCTATTAATATTTGATACTTTTTTCTAACAATAAACATGAAACTAACACTTCACACAAATTTTTCTTTTTTTTTTTTTTTTCTTTTACTTACATTAATTATATTACAATTAAATTATAAATTGCACTTTATTTTAAACAAACATAAAGAGTTTGCTCTTGCATTTTTTTGTTTACTTCGATTTGCATCTCTGAATAAAATCTGAGTAGCCGCTGTTGATGTTGTCAAAGTCTTCTTTAAAACTTAGTGTGTTGTGTGTTTGTTGTTGTATTCTTATGCTTTCTAGAGACATTCTCGTTTTTTCTCTTTTCTCAATATCTAATATTTCGACATTTGAGAAGTCCGCTATATGGTTGCTCCTTGTTAAGAGATGAGCTAAACCGGTGTTCGTTTTTTTGTTTGCTGCGTCTTTTTGGTGTTCATTAATACGTATACCCAGTTGTCGTTTGGTTGTTCCAATATAACATTTTCCACATTTATCATCATCGCGCCCATTGCATGTTATTTTATACACCACATCATTTTGTTGATCTTTTGGAATTGGATCTTTGATTTTAGTAAAAATATAATTAATTGTGTTGTT
Source organism: Eurosta solidaginis (assembly GCF_040869045.1). Lineage (NCBI taxonomy): Eukaryota > Metazoa > Arthropoda > Insecta > Diptera > Tephritidae > Eurosta > Eurosta solidaginis. The sequence goes on along the minus strand of NC_090323.1, from coordinate 198,437,534 downwards.
TGGCTTGTGCGCGTAGTTAATATTTTTGTTGTTTATTATTTTATGTAGTATTTGAGTGTCAGTAAGGCCCGGTATGTATGTTACACCGATGTACTTTTTATTAGTGTTGTCCGGCGGTAAATTGTCGCGGTTTTGACTAATTCTGTTTATTGTGTTTTAACTAGTCTATCAATAAATGTGCTTGGATAGATATTTTTGAATAATATATTCTTTATTTTCTTCATGTTTTCTTCAATTTACTCTTCATCACTGAGTAGTGCTACTTTTCTTATCATACTTATTGCCGTGTTAAGTTTTTGCTATATTTTGATATTTCATGCTTAATATATAAAGGAGCTTCAACTTCAAACATTTTTGTTTTAAACTAAATCACAGCATTTTTCTTTCTCTTAAAACCCCAGATCGTCTTCTTTCCTTCATTGGATGACTGGGATGTTTCTTAGCTCCAGATTTTAAAATCTTACGTTCTTTATTCAATATTTTCTGATATCACAAACCATAATTAACACACGTCAAATGTGCTGTACTGCACAATTTAATATTTTGTATTTTTTCCATAATAAGATACGTTGTTAGTTGCACTTTTGTTTTGTTAAGACGCAGTCGATTTTGCTTTGAACGTCGCAATTCTGCCAAATGCATAAATAAGCGATAAGTGAATGATGTATTTGTTATGTTGTGACGTTTACTAGCCATCTCTTAAGATTGATTGCTGTCGACGATGGCAATGGTGCTATGACTAGGCAATATTTTGCTGTTAGCTTTGATGTTGTTGTTGACTTTTAAAATTATTATTGCATTTTCTTTTTTTTGCGCTGATGATAAATGTTTTTCTATGATTGCTTTTACGCTTTAACTAGGTAAGAAGAGTAGAGAATGTTAGGATTGAGTGTATGGGCAGGATTTTTATTACGCCTTTGGTAAGTTAAAAGGATGTAATTAGCTGCATTTACCTTTAGCCAATATACATATTTAGCGAACACTTTAGTGCGTGATTTGTGAGGCAGGTAATGCATGTTCTAGTAACGCTTTTCATTAACTTTTGTTATTTGCAAAGTATGAAATTTGGGATGCATCGCATGGTTGCAGTGTCAGCAGGCAGGCTTTGTTTATCAGACTGTTTAGGACTATAGGACATATTGTATCTATACTTTAGCAGTTTCTTATTCAACACCCAGATATACACTGATAATATCGGCTGTGACGATATTTGAGAAAATTAGATTTAGGTAGCTTATTCTAAGATGTACGTTACATATGTATTATTAAAAGAGCCGAAAAGTATCGTCATTAACTGTTCACCAGGAAATATAAGATACCTGCGCTGCAGTTGCCGGTGCTAGCGGGTATGACCCTGATGCTGAGGGAATCTGCCAAATACATAGGAGTAATTTTGGATAGGAAACTATCGTGGAGGGAAAACGCTCAGGAGCGTGTGAAAAAAGCAACGGTGGCACTGTACAGCTGTAGGGGAGCTGTTGCGCGAAGATGGGGATTACCACCGGATATTACCCTGTGGCTCTAAACCGCTGTGGTAAGACCAATTCTCGTATACGGGGTGGACGAGCTTAGATACTAAATTAAACGTACGGGTATTCCAGAAGGTACAAATAAGTGCTCTAACCTGCATGGGGGTGCCCTGCGCACCACCCCTGCGGAGGCGCTGGTCACTATTTTAAATGTGTTGCCAATAGATTTAATGGCCAAGCAATTTGCGGCCTTTTCTACTCTGCGGCTGCGAGAGTTATCCGGATGGAGAGACAATGTGGATGGCCATGCAGCTATCCTTAAGTATCTGGACTCGCCTTCGTCGGACTATTGCGCTCCGACTATATTTTTCAATATGAAATACCAGGTTATTATCCCGGATAGGGATTATTGGTTGAAGGAGCCGCCGAACCTGAGCGATAGGCTGCAGATATATACTGACGGCTCCAAACTGGATTATAAGGTGGGTAACGGTGTCTTTGTACCTCAACTAGGGTGGAATCTATCATTTAGCCTGCCCGATCATTGCAGCGTCTTTGAGGCGGAGGTGGCTGCTATAAATGAGGCCGCTGATCACCTGGGAAAGGCTGCTCATGGCTATAACCAAATTTGTATTTACTCTGACAGCCGGGCTGCACTAAACGCACTTGGAAATATCGGGCAATGAGATGGCTGACGAACTTGCAAGACGGGGCACCTCCGTTCCGCTTTCGTCGTCCTGGAAAGGATTGAGCATGCCGCTCGGTAGCTGTAGGCTCATTTTGAAAGCGATTTTCCTTAGGGAAGCGGGTGTGAGATGGAGCAATCTTGAATCCTGCTACCACTCCAAGCTCCTGTGGCCTGAATTTCATTTCATTTCATTTATTTATTACGGCAAAAAAGCCTAATTCATAAATTAAATTATATTACAATTTACTATCTTATTGCTAAGGTTTTACAATATTCATAAAGTTTTGCTTTAAAATCTACGATTTCATTACAACTTTTTATATCTATAGGCAGTTCATTGAAATTTTTTAGACCTTTATAAAAAATATTTTGCTGATCTATTTCAGTTCTGAATAAAGGCAGTTTGAAATTGTGTTTATTCCTTGTATTAATGAATGGGACGCGAGACGCACAAAAAGTCTCCTTCTTGGTAGGGGTGGCATATCTCTGGTGGTTGGACTTATAACCGGCCACATAGCAATCGGGAGGCACGCACAACGGTTGGGTGCTCCCTATAATGATTACTACAGGAGCTGCAAAGACGAAGACGAGATAGAAACACTCAAACATTTTCTGTGCCATTGACCCGCGCTTTGGCACAAGAGGAAGAAATCTCTGGGATCTCCCTTCTTTCACGTTCTTTGTAATCTGGCTAAGTTGGAACCTAAGAAACTCCTGAAGTTTACTATATCGAGCTGTTGGTTTGAGTAGGGGAGATATCCACGTGGTATCACAATGGGACCTTTTTGGGCCTAAGTGCACTGGTGCTCGCACCGGTGGCCACTCTAACCTAACCTAACCTAACCTAAATGAACAAGCTTCCAATATCACTTTGGTGCACTCCTTCAATTATTTTTCCTGCAATTCGTTTAGTACCGGAGTAGAACTGAAAATTGCAGAGTTGTGTTTTCCCTTGCTCTCACCCTTTTTTCCCTTTTTACGTTGGTAATTAGGTAATTAAAAAAGAAAATATTTTTGACTTAATCAAATGGAAACTCAACATGATGTTCAATGTCCTTTAATATTAATGGGAAATATTTGCTCTTCCTTGTTTGCCATTGTCTCCAAAAGCTTATATGAAAACTAGGGCTTATGATTTCTGCTCGAACACAAACGAGACAGCAAAAATGCCCTAATGATCCAAGGGGTTGTGTAGCGCAACCTTTTCAAGGGGCTGCCAGCGCAATTTATAGCTTCTCCAACCCAATTTTCAATTTCACCCCGATAACACTACCTTCGCTACAAGAACAAATGCGATACTCGAGAAATCAATAGCTCAGCTTCAAAGCAAGAATCTCGACAGTCATTCTCAACATTGGTTCGCCAAGGTTTTGTGTTGAAAATCTTACAACTATACAGCTGCCGCGAAAAAATTCCAAGTAACAACCCTATGTCAAGTTCAGTTGGTGTAATCACAACAAATCGCTTAGCCGCCTTATACAACAGATGTTTTAATATGTTAATACACGATATTTTAATATTCCGGAAAGTGCACTAGGGACCGACCCATTCTAAAGAATCTTATTTATTCTGTGATTGATTTTAAACTTGACGAGTGGGAGAGGAATAGAAATAGAATAGAAAAAACCACCCCGTCGATGACTGTGGGAAAGAGAGGTGAAGAGGAAGTAAGACGGATAAAGGAAAAGTATAAAGAGACAGGGGAAGGCAGAAGGAGGGGAAGAGAATAGGGATTGGAATGTAGGAAGAGAGGAACATACAAAAATAGGACGAGAGATAGGGTATGAAGATACAGTTATGAGAAAATTGAGAGAAATCAAGTAAAAGAAAGGAAGTTGGAGAGAATCAATCATGAGCTACAACTAAATAAATATTAATTTCTGAAAGTCCTTTTTCTTGCGGAAAAACACGCCGAGTGAAAGTTGGTGTAAATGCTACCGAAATGTTCTAAAGTTTATACCTCTCGATTGGCTGGAAGCCTTTATTTCTAAAAGTCCGAGTTTAACTAGTTCTATCGGACTCAAAAAATAAAAATACATATTTTACTTTTATATGTGGACTTTTATGGAAAAATTTCGAAAAATAAAAAGCATGCATGATTCGACATGATATTGCTATAGAGATACCTGGGAACTCAAACATTTCCACCTAGGAAAATTTTTTGACCTGGACTTTTTCGACTCCAAAAAAAAAAATTATTATTATTTTCCATCTCTGCTCTGTAGTAAGATTGCGTACGATAAGCCCAAGCCCACCCCTGTATATAATGATATCTATATGTGGCCCAAAGATTGCATCCTTAGTCGCTGTAGTTCACTTTGGCAAAATCCTAAGATTTCTATAGTTCTGGTACTGCTCGCTCCTTATTTTCAGTATAGGCGTTGTTACACAACTCTTCCGCATCATCACCTGATGGGAACTGTTTGTTAATTAGCGCCACAAGGAACTCTTCACTACTGTGTTACAAACCCTGTCGCATATTTTATCAGTCCCTGGACTGTATCTCCCTTAGATAGGGCTTTACTCAGTTTCGCCGTTTTGCTGGAGCAATTTTTCACATATCCAGATCCTCAACAGATCGTTTTATTCGTCCAATAACGCCCCGGTTTTCGCAACCCAAACGAACAAATAGTTTGATATAAAATGAACTGGTGATATCAAAATAGTTCTTATTTACCGCTAACCTCAAAAGTTAGTATACTCTTAAAAATTTAGCAAAACTCAAAGAAATTTCAAGCTTTTTACTAAGAGTTTTTAGAATTTTCTGAGTATGCATTTCGTTTTATTAAGCATACTACAAATTGGAGGAGAAATTAGGACACAAGCTCTGCCGAGGTATATCCTTCCAGTCTGTTTGTTTTTCTAGTAATAATAAACGCACTATTACAATCATATCTATGTACAAACTGTACTTAGCAATACAGCAATACATTTTTTACCTTTAGCGCATAGGCGCAGTTCCGCATTTATCCTCGGGGAAACCCCGCTAATTACATTTTCACCTTTAGAATTTGCATACCTAAATAATTCTTCTCAAAATTGTATTTTAAGGACATTTAAATGTCATTGCATTGTTCCTATTAAAGGTGGTACTCATATTTACATATTTTATTGTATACGCATAAACTAAGTATGTATGGTTCTATATACATATGAAAGTGTGTACATATGTATATGCATTCGTATATATATATGTATGTACATATGTTTAAAGGTAGTTTATGTTACAAACGGTAGGCGTTTGAGTCGACAGGTCTACAGCAGAAAGTGAATGAATTTTAGGCGCTTGCTAAGCAAAACAAAAAAGAAAATGGAAATCCGCGTGAACGACAGAGGCCACAAAACAGTAGAACAATGAAAATATTGACACTACATCCGGAACACAATCTAATCCGCGGAGAATGTACATTTGCATATGATCAGTATGTACAGTGTCGTGAAAAAAAAAACTACTTTAACATGAGGCATGACTCTTTTTGCTCACTTTTTCGCACTTTCAGACACAGCGAAGTTAGGTTAGGGAGACAAATTAAGGTTCTACACTTTTTATACCTTTCATGAACATGAAATGGTATATTAACTTTGATCCGATGTTTGGAACGTTGAAAAATATAGAAGATGGACTCACCATTAAGTATACCGAATTGATCAGGGCGACGAACTGAGTTGATATAGCCATGCCCGTCTATCCGTCCGTCCGTCTATCCGTCCGTCTGTCTGTTTGAACGCAAACTAGTCCCTCAAGTCCCTTTGAGATATCTCAATGAAATTTGGCACAAGGATGTATTTTTGTATTATATTAGACATTTGTCGGATCCGGCAGGATCGGACGACTATAATATATATCTCCCATACAACCGATCGTTCAGATAAGACGATTTTGGACATTCCTGCCGCAATTTAGAAAGTATAAACGTGAAACTCGGTGACATATATTCTAATATAATAAGGGGTTTTTTGACATTTTTTATTTTATATTTATCTTAAAAATCATTTAGGTATGTACATCTGTTCACTATATATTTCTTATCTTATACATCCGATTATTTGGAGATTACGAACGGGATAAGATTATTGTTCAGCCCCATTCATGAAAGGTATGAAGTCTTCGGCAAGTGACAATTCAAGCATAAAATTTTCAATTTAAATTCAGATAATTGCATTTCAAGCCCAAAAAATTACTTTCCAATTTAAGTTCAATAAATTACAGGTTAAACTCAGAGTTTCCAAATTAAATTCAGGTAATTTCATTTCAAGTTCAGAAAGTTACAATTCAAGTTCAGACTTTCTAATTTTAGTTCAGTAAATTACAACTTAAATTCAGAATTTCCAAATTATTCAGATAATTGAATTGCTAGTTCAGAAAGTTACAACTGAAACCTAGTTTTTCCAATTTAAATTCAAAAAATTGAGATTCAAATTTATGGTTCCCAAATTGAATTCAGATTATTGCATTTCAAGTTGAAGCTTGCCAACTTTAGGTCAGAAAATTGCATATGAAACTCAGAAAGTTACAATTTAAGCTCAATCTTTCCGTTTTATGTTCAGAAAACTACAACTTAAGTTCCAAACTTCCAATTTAAATTCAGATAATTGCGATTCATTTTCGGAAAATCACAATTCATGTTCAGAATTACCATCTTTAGCTCAGAAAATTACAATTTAAGTTTGAAAGATTTTCAGGTAGTTTTTCTTTTATTTGTTTTCTGAATCCCATCCAATCTGTGTGAAATTCTATAAATACTAGGCATAGTTAATGAGTTGCACAAATGATTCACCAAAATACTAAAAAAAATTTTATAAAAAAATTTTAATTCAAAAAACTTGAAAATTTTTGCTTAGCCTCAAGAAATGTTTGGTCCCAAAACACCCCACTCACGTATCGAAAACTCCAATCTGCACATATTGCTGTTACTGTTTTAACAGTGCTTCGCGCTATACAAAAGGTACGACCACTCGCAAGTTGTCCTGAAAGTCCTCTAAAGATAGTCCCAACAAGCTTATAGTTTCAACAAATTTGGATCATAGGGATGCTAGGGACACATATTGCGTAAGTACATAGGTTTTAATTCCGGATAAGTAAAATTTCGTCAATATCCAAAACGAAAATGAGCCTGGGTGATATATATTTTACTGAATAGTCTGATTTCATGTTCGGCAAGAGTGGCATAATGTATATTGGGCGCGACACGGCAAAGGTGTCAACCAACTCTTTGTGGATAAGACTTAGGGCCTCCTCGTGCACTTCTAGATTAAAATACAGTGTTGATAAGTTGATAAGTCATCGTTCCGCTTACGGGGATGTCTCTGTAATGCCTGCCTGTTCTTCATCGTCGTGACTCTCATGCACACGAACCCATCCCAACACAATCTTGTTTTAGCGATCAAATCGTTGAGGATGCGAATGCTTTCATCTACGAGCTCAGAAGCAGAAATGTGTGACTGAAAAGACTATTCGACCGTACTGTTGAATGCATTTTAGCTTTTTTAGAAACATGTTCTGGAACTTACAATTTCTTCGCGAATACAAGCGAGAGTTAGGGACTCGAGAAATCGTAAACTAGGCTTCTGCTGCTTAATTTTTTTTTTTTTTCAAAACATTTTTAGAAAATTTCAGTCAACTAGAGCTTTTGATTTCTTCTCGAACATAAACGAGAATTTCGAGACTCGAGAAATCAAGAACTTGACTTCTCACGAGATTCTCGAATCTCAAGATACTCGTAAAGTTTGCGAGCTTCTCGACGTTCAATTTAGTCATTTCATTTCCCTTCATTACCAGTATTATATGTGGAGCATGCAATTTCTTTTCAAAACACTCACTTATTTTCGAGGCCTAAATTTAGTACTGGAAATTATGCGACAAAATTGAATGTGAAAAAGCTAGCAAGCTTTGCGAGTATTTCGAGATTCTAGAATCTGGCGAGAAATATCTTCTTTAACAAATCCGAGAATCATGTGCTCGTTAATCCTCTTAAGTACCTCGCTTGCAAATTATCCAAATTCATCAACACTTCGTGCTGCTATTGTACAGCGCAGCACTGTATCTGCACATGTGTGCATGTATGTTCACACAGACAAACTTTTGCAGATATTCATTGTTTTGATGGCGATACGACGCCATCGCTAATAACTGCTGATATTCCGCGAAATCCGGTCGATCGGATGCAAATCAATGCATCCGTTCGCTAAACCATTTTTGGTTTATATTTTCAAAATATGTATGCATACATACTTTTGTTTTTAATACATTGAAACTTTTCCGCTACGTCTGCTGCTTTTACCCGTCACTACGCTCTAGAAACGCCCCTTTTTGCTGAATTTCAAAACGATTTAAAGGTACAAAGGATCAAAAGGCATGCTATCATGTCATTCGCGTGAATTGCATAGGCAATAGCTACACGGCTACAACAAAAAAAGGAACTAACAACACAGGTGTGCCAACAATATAGTGTGCGTGTGTATGTGCGTTTGCTGTTCAAGTTAAAAAAGATCACAAAGGACGATTGCAGGCAGTCACAAAGGCAGGCAAACTAAAGGAAAAAGGTCGACGCTGCAGGCATCGCGGGTTAATATAAAAACGCACAGCATGCAAACAAATGCTCATCATTCGTTTATTAGTGTCCAAAGTGTGTCCAGTCGCTCTACAGGCTGTTTTCATTTGATAAATATTAATATTTACATTTGAAGTTAATACATTTTAATAACATACACGAATACAACATCATCATCAACGAAAATGGGTTCATTAGCTCTGAACAACTTGTACAACAACAGTGGCAGCAAAAGTGATAAGAAGAAGCAAAAATCCATTCACTATCAGCTGTTTATGTACAATCAAGAGTTGCGCCGACCCAATACACGTCAACTACGCATCGCCAAATCAAAAATATCACTCACCGATACCTTAATCACCCATAATGTACAGCATTTACATGATGCCACAATGGAAGATTTGCACATAATAAGCCGTGAAATGTCCTTTAAACAACATTTACAAAAACAAGTATCTCGATTTAGTCGACTCGCCGCATTGGGTATAAACGTAAATAGTTTGAATATAAAAAATAGTTTAACAACAACAAGCTTATAAGGAGAGTTCAACGAGTTGTAATCACATAGAGATAGTGGATTGTGCTCAAAATGCTTCTAGTTTTGTATAGTGTAACTTATTTATTTTGTTTAATATTTATACTGACTTTTAGTTGAGTTAAGTACCCCTGTGACTAAATATTTATTTTGTATGTAAATTAATTTTTAATAGAGTTTTAAGCAAAAATATGTGAGTAAAGAGACTTGATTTAGATGATAGAGCATTTTAAGATTGTTTTAATTGTGTAAAAATAAATAAATTGCTTGTATCAAGTACTAAATTTAATTATTTGACTATCTTTTATTTGCGTTTTTATAATCGTGACGCTCGATTCTGGTTCTTATAAATCGATGAATATTGGGACGATTTTCCGCCATTCATCTAATAAATCGTGAAGTGATAAAAATTACCGCTGATTACGTTGCAAACATGTTTCCGTTAGTTGAATAGGAATTCTATGAACGGGGAGTTGAAAAAATTTGCCAAAGAATTAATTATTCTCACATGTTTAGTACAAAGACTTTCACCATTCAATAAAATGTTAAATGAATAAATTACTAAAATAAAATTGAAATAAATGCTTGCAACAAATGTTTAAAAGCAAATGAAATAATAACTAACGATCATAGCTAGTTGTTGTTGTTCCTACTTCAACTTACGGAGCTCTTTCAGCAATCACAACTGATTATGATACACTGCAAACAGTCAGTTGAGTCATAGAAATTGTTGTTTAAGGGCGGCGAGTTTAGCCAACTGCAAATTATGTAAGATAAAGATATAGAAAAATCTTCAAGAACTGATTTTAAAGACATTTTAAAAATTATTGTATTAAAGAAATTTTCGCGTGACAAAATAAAATAGGTATCATTTTAAAGGAAAAATATCAAGCTTTTATTTAAAAATAAAAATAAAAACAAAAATATGAAAAATGCCCCTCTTTGAAAAAAAAAAAAATTAATTTAATAAAATTTTACTAAAAAATTTTTTTATATTTATATTCGAAAAGAATGAAAAAAATACTTAAAAAACCGTTTTATTCATTTCTTCTTAGAAAGCCAATTACATGATTTATGATTTATAGAAAAACGCTTCCACAAAAAAAATTGAGAATTCAGACGCTTATATCTCCGTAACCATCCAAAATTTTGGAGCGAACTTAAGTGAAATTAACATTACTATATAGCACAGCATTTTCACCAAATTTCATTCGATTCGAAGCGATGAAGCTTTTTAAATGGAACGGTTGATATACTTTACCCCATATACCGCATGCATCAAGTTGATAGCACAACGACTACACGTCGATAAAAAGCCGATAAAAGACCCATTTTTCATCTGCTCTGACAACGCAATACGTCAAGTAGCCTGCTATTATACCGAAAAAAATAAAAAATAAACAATAACGATACGGTGAGTTTTTAAGCGAGGATTACCCTTATTGCTTTTAGATGTATGAAAACATTTATTTGAATCAATTTTTAATTTATAATTTATTTAATAATTTGGGAAAAATTTAAACAACGTGACATCAGAACGGACAAGGCGACAGCTGTTTCGATTATACCTTGTAAATCTCTTCAAAGCCTTTTCTCCCGGGAGTGGGATTTGAACCCGCATTCCTACGATGGTTGAAGTGTTACAAAACGCATTCAGCCACGTCATGCCTTAGTTGTTGTAAACCTTATCCCAATTGCCTTCTTCGCATATTTTCTTTATTCATAGTCCATACGAAGTATGGTAAAGTTGTGCGTTGATAAGGCGGTTTTTCAAAGAAACTTGGTGTTGGTTTTGTTCTATTATAGAACTACAACGTATTAACCAACGTTATCTATTTGTATGAGTTTTTAAGCGGGGATTGCCCTTATTGCTTTTAAATGTATGACAACACATTAAACATTATACACTTTATTATTTTGCTTTATTAAACGCACTTTCATCAAATTTTATATTTTATAATTTATTTAATTTATAGTTTTGAACTTCGCTTTGCAAATAGAAATGAAAATAGTAGTCACAAAACTGATTCTCAATTCTTTCAGTTGCAGCTCAGTTCATTCTCAATTTCTTCTCACGCATGTAGTTGCCACACTTGATTGTTTCGAACAAAACTTGTAGTATAAATATTTGACATAACATCTTAAATAGAGAACTTGTAAGTTATAGAAAAGTAAAAAATCAAATCGCAGGTAGGTAATTCACCACTGGAGTAACTTTACATGTAACTCGGCAAGTTTAATTTTCGTAACACTTTAAGTTGAAACGATTCCAAAACAACTCAAACTTTTATGTTGTGGGAAACATCAACATTAAAAAAGGATGTTTTTTATTATCTTATTAAATTCGTTCGCGTGAGTTGAAATTCGTAAAAACTTGAACAACTTTGGAAAAATCCTGTTCATTCAAACAAAACTTTTGCAACAAGAGGGCGCAATTTTGCATTTCGCTTGGAGGAGAAGTTGCAAAATTGTTCCTGATTAATAGGTGTCCCGGTATCTCATAATTTTTTGCACAGTAAATTCAAAAAAGGGTTTTTCGTTTTGTATTGATAACTGAAAAACTAGTTTTTTGTTGTTTTTTCGATTTGGTGGTTTTCTGATTTTGGTGTTTTTTTTTAAACCAGTAGCACCATCATCATAAGTACAAAGTAAATAGAGCAGTGAGCGTAAAATTCTCTTTGAAATTTGCTCATGTATTGATTGTTGAAATCTGTTCAAATGACCAGTGAGATCAGTTGTGTTAATAGAAAAATCAGTTAGATTGATAAGGAATCTGTCAATTTTACAGAATTTTGTTAACTTAAGAACGACAATTTCTCTGCTGTTGAAACGACTAAACTAATTTGTTCGCTTGACAAAGAACCCGGTCGAGTTAACCATAATTCGATCAATTTCACCGAATCTCCGTTAATTCAAGAACAACAGAACTGATTTGTTGTTTTTACTAGCACCATTTCTTTCAGTGTAACAGTTAAAAAATAGCAGAAGTGCGGATTCGAATTCCACTCCCGGGAGAAGTCTTTGATGAGATCGAAACAGTTGTCACAAAATGGTTTCATATAATAAAGCAATAAAAGGCTTAGTAATACAAATTTTTACTGTTTTACCACCCAAATTTTTTTTGTTTGTATAACTAAAATAGTTATATATTTCATAGAGGTTTAAATATGAGCATTTCCCCTGTTACTTTAAAACAGTGGAATTATCATTTCTTCTTTACGTCATAGCTTCTCAACGGGTAAAGATATTTAAACCATTTTCATTTTGAATAAATCGTTGAACTCTGTACCTTAAGCACAAACTTTTGAGTTTTTGGTAGGGATACTATATTCAGTATTTAACAGCTTTTTATGCAAATTCACGAAAAGTCGTCATCGCCTCAAATTTTCCCAAAAGTTAAATTCTGCTGTACATCAATTTAAAAAATAAAAATTTAGTAAACTCTTATGCTATAGAAATGACAAGAGATTTTTAAATGCCACCTAGAATAATACCACATATATTTCCGTAAAAAAAAAATTCACTTTGTGCTCTTCAAGAGAGCGAGTGGAGTATTTCGAGTCAAAAAATGGGAAAATGCTAATATTTGACCGACTATGAAACAGGTTAAATATTTAAGTTATCCAAGTTTAAGTTATCATAGTTTTAGTTGGTCCGCTTTAAAAGGTTTGTTCCCACCGTGAAACACCGCGCTTTCAGTGCCCTCCATCATGAAAATGATTTAGTATAAGAGTTGTTAGTGCATATTTTAATAACCAAGTTTACTAGTTTACCCTACAGTTACTAAAACAACAAATTTTAGTTATTAAAAAAGCAGTTGCGATATTACCTTGAATTTAGATATACAAAGCTTTAACCAACTGATTTTATCAAAAAAAACCCCATTAGGTACCTATGTATGTACATATAATTCACTAAATAGTTATAAATGCTATGACAGATTTCTGCAATTATATCTTAGATAAATAAAATTATCTTATCTTTATACTAACAAATCAGTCTTGCTAAAGTTTGCAATATTTACAGCTTCCAAACGGTGTCAAATCAGCTAAAGTCTAAAACGCTAAACTGTTGCTACGTGCAACCCTATGGTATAAAAATAAATACAAAATTGTTTTTGCTGATAATGACTTACATAAAATGTAGGAGTGGAAATTCCTGTTCTTATCGCATTGCCGTCACATTTAACGAGCCAACGAACTGGCCAAAACAAGCCAAGCAAAGACATCAGTCAGCCAATTGTATGCCGGTTTTGTTATAGCAATGAATGTCTTTCAGAGAGTTTGCAAGCAAAACAAGTCAAATAATTCTAACTGGTACTTGTAAGATAAGTAAGATATTGAGATCATATTAACCTGTGCTAGAATTGAACAAATGAAGTTAATATTATGTTAATGTATGTGCGTTTGAATGACTGCATGGAAATAGAAAAATGCACTGCGTTTAGGTGTAACTGAAGAATTAAAAATAAAAAACATGTAAGGATCGGACTGTGCTCGGCTATGCCGAAGACTTCATACCTTTCATGAATGGAGCTGAACAATAACCTTATTCTTAATATCCAAATAATCAGCGGTATAAGATATGAAATTGTACATACCTAAGCAATTTTTAAGATAAATATAAAATAAAATAATTAAAAAAAACTTTACGTTAAACGGTTTAATTGAAAACAATACTTACATTAAGTAATAATAATATTAAAAGCTAGGAAATAATTAGGTAAGTCCTAGGTACTAGTCATCACACTCCTCATCAATCTAGGGCGTTGACCATAGAATCAAATAAAAGCGTTGGACGCATCATATTTTTATTAATAGTCATAAGTAAAACCAACTGAACCTTAATCAAGTTATGCTACGCCTCACATTTTTGGAAATTTCACGCGCCCAACGCTTTTATTTAATTGTCTGATTAACGCCCTAGATTGATGAGGAGTGTGATGTCCAGTACCTAGGACCTACCTAATTATTTTCTAGCTTTTAATGTTATTACTTAATGTAAGTATTGTTTTCAATAAAACCGTTTAAATTAAAAAAAAATTTGTTTAACTACGTTATTTTCAAGTTTTTAGTCTTTCTTTAATTGCCTATTAGTTCTCATTCTATTTAGTGACTCATTATTACAAGAACTCTTTCCAGACAATTTTTTACAATCTAAGTCCTCAATACATATTCCTTCCAAAGACTTTACTCGACTCTGCGCCACGTATGCTTGTCCCACCTCGAACTCCAAAGTATTTTGATGTCACTTCTACCGGACTGTATGTAATATTTGTTCCAAATATGAGCCAAAACGGACCACAAATACGAGTATTTTTAATATATCAATCCTTGCGCCACCTAGCGGGAGTTTTTTTTTCAGAAAGCGATTTCTAATCCCGTATGTAATTTTACATTCCAAATATGAGCTAAATCGGACCACAAATACGACGTTTTCAAATATTTCGATCCATGCGCCATCTATCGGAGTTTTTTCTTATTATGGCATTGTCATCGGGTTCTGAACTATAGTCCAAGTTTCAAGCTTGTAGCTTAAGGGGTTTGTTACTCAATTACAAAATTCTTTTCGTCGCACAGAGTAAAACTAAATAAAACCGTTTAAAAAGGTAGGCACTTTGTGTGAGGATGCAAAGTTTCACGTTTTCTCTGGTCTGCATGAAATAGATATACGTAGGTATTTGATGAAATTTGAAGCTTCTAGCCGTTAGAAAGGTGGCAGAAATGACAATTTATATGGGGTATATTTTATATATACCACCGATACGTAAGCATTCGGTAAAATTGTTAGCCTCTAGCTATTAAAATGGGGCAGTAGTTACGAAAAGCTTCTTATCGGAACAATCGGTTGTGGGGGATATATGCTATATATATGACCGATCTCATTTAATTTTCAGGCAACAATATTTGCGATATATGAAAGCATAAGGCGAAGTTTGAAGCCTCAATCTGATAAATTGACGAAAATAAACAAAAATCCTTTTTTCTGTAAAATCGGTTGTATGGGGGATATATGTTATAGTGGTCCGATCCGGCCTGTTCCGACAAATGTCTTATCGGGCACCTAAATATTCCCGCTCACAAGTTTTATCAAGATATCTCAAAAATTAAGGGACTTGTTTGCATACAGACTGACGGACATGACAGGCTAAATCAACTCTGCTCCTCATACTGATCATTTCAGTATGCTTATTGGTGGTTCTATATCTCCTCTTTAAGAGCTTAAGAAGAAAACTAAAAGAAAAAACTAAAAGTTTATAATAACATATTTAGAGAAAATTTTTAAAGAACTTATTTCGTTATTTTAGCATGGACAAGACTAACACGAATCCGCCAAGCGTGGGGTGCGGAAGAAGAACGCTTTTGATGGAAATCCGTCAAATCAATCTTCAGCACTCCAAGGCGGCTTCCGCAAATTTGGTGCTCTGCCTTGAAAAAGGTGGAGTGGATATAGTCCTTGTCCAGGAGCCGTGGCTGAGTAGTAACGGCAGAAAGATTTCTGGATTGAGGACTGGAAAATTCAACACCTTGGTTCATGGGGAGGAGGCAGGTAGACCTAGATCCTGTGTGCTTGTTAAAAAAGAGATTAAAGCTTTTATTCTCTCTAATTTCAGCAATGCTGACGTAACCAAGGTCTGCCTCGAGCGAGGCAGTAATGAAATGTGGGTAGTCTCAGCGTACATGCCCCATGGGGACGTAGTGGGACCACCACCTGTGATACTGGGCGAAATCACCGCTGAAGCAAGGCGGAGAGGTGTTGGCGTGATCAGCGGTGCCGATGCTAATGCGCATCATAGCATCTGGGGAAGCTCGGATACCAACACTAGAGGTGAGTCTTTATTTACTTTTATTGTAGATGAGGGGCTTTGTAGATATAATAGGGAGAATGAACCGACTTTTATTACTGCGGTAAGGGATAAGGTCCTGCACATCACCCTGGTTAGTATAGAACTAGAAGGTCGGATATCTGGTTGGAGGGTTCTCAACGAGCACTTCTTCTCTGATCACCGATATATTCAGTTCTCGCTGAACGAAGAACGTCCCGGTAAAATATCTTTTAGAAACCCTAAAAGTACTAACTGAGACTTTTATTGTAGGAAGCTGGGAGAGCTGCTGCCTGCGGCGCCTACCGTTAGTTCGGACCTGTCCGAATCTGAGATAGACGTTCTGGTGGAAAACTTCACCTCGACAAGCAATAGCGCCTTTCAACTGTACTGTCCATTGAAAACTTACAGGGGGAAGGGCAAGCTGTCCTGGTGGTCGGATTATCTTGACGACCTAAGAGCGTCCAGTCGGCGGCTCTTCAACAGAGCCAGGAGGAGCTGTTGCCTGCGGCGCCTACCGTTAGTTCGGACCTGTCCGAATCTGAGATAGACGTTCTGGTGGAAAACTTCACCTCGGCAAGCAATAGCGCCTTTCAACTGTCCTGTCCATTGAAAACTTACAGGGGGAAGGGCAAGCCGTGCTGGTGGTCGGATTATCTTGACGACCTAAGAGCGTCCAGTCGGCGGCTCTTCAACAGAGCCAGGAGGAGTAAATTATCCTCGGACTGGGAGCTCTATAAGGTGAGTCTGGGGATTTATAAATATGAAATAAGGATAGCCATGCGAGATTCTTGGTGAAGCTTCTGCGAAAACGTAGAAGGCTGCAATGAATCCGCGAGGCTTAGAAAAATACTCTCTAGGAGTCGCGCTCCTCTGGGGTATCTGAGAGATGATGGTGGGAAGTGGTCGATGAGTAGCGAGGAGTCCCTAAGGCTTTTACTGGATAATCATTTTTCCGATGTCCCAATTGCGCAGGGATCTTCGCCTGCATGGTCGGCGTTCGTTGGCCATGCAGAAGTGCCTGCCATTCCAATACGGGAAAGTCAAATAACATGGGCTATAGGGTATTTCAAGCCCTATAAGTCTCCGGGCAGGGATGGAATCATTCCTGCGCAACTTACAAATTCTTTGGGGACTTCCTGCCGCTGGTTGGCCATCATCTACACTAACTGCCTCAGGCTTAACTATATCCCGAAATCCTGGCACACGGTTAGGATTATTTTCATTCCGAAGTCCGGCAGAAGCTCTCATGTATCACCTAAGGATTTCAGACCAATCAGTCTCTCGTCGTTTTTTCTTAAGACGTTTGAGCGGTTGATTGACCAGTACCTACGGGAAAGGATACCTCGGGGGTCACTGTCGGCTTCACAGCATGCGTACTGCAAAGACAGATCGACGGAAACGGCTCTCCATTCGATTGTAAAGAAAATAGAAGGGTACCTAGAACACAAAGAGTATGCTTTGGGTGCCTTTCTAGACATCAGGGGGTTTTTAACAATGTCTTACCGGGGGAAATCGAGAGAGCTCTGGTGGGTTTAGGAGTCGAGGCGGCTCTGGTTGAAATTATTAGCAAACTTCTATGCGGCAGAATTGTCGCAGCGGAGTGTGGAGGGGCCATAATTAAGAGGGAGGTGTGCAGGGGCACGCCACCGGGGGGTGTCCTATCTCCTCTGCTCTGGGTTGTGGTGGTCAACGAACTTCTTGTGGAGCTGGAGACCGATGGTTGTCGGGTCGTTGCCTATGCAGATGACCTCGCTATCCTAGTCAGAGACAAATTTCTGGGCACCCTGCGCGATGTTCTGCAGGGCTACCTGAATACTGTGGCTAGGTGGGCTGAATCATGTGGATTGGCAGTCAACCCGGGAAAAATGGAATTGGTTCTTTTTACAAGGAGGTATAAGATGCCCGATTTCAGAACTCCCACTATTGGAGGGTTACCGTTGGTACTTTCTGATAGGGTTAAATATTTGGGTATTGTTTTGGACAAGAAACTGTCCTGGAGACCCAATGTGGAAGATCGGGCCCGGAAGGCCGCCGTTGCCTTGTACTGCTGCAGAGGGGCTATTGGAAAGAGATGGGGACTCTCGCCAGGAGTAGTACACTGGCTTTATGAGATGGTGGTCAAACCGATTCTGCTATATGGGGTGCTGGTCTGGTGGAAAGCACTGGACACGGCGAGCACCCCCAAAATCTTAGTGTCAGTGCAACGGACGGCGCTGATAATCACAGCGATTTTTAATATGTGACTTTGACTGAACAGTGATATACCAGTATGAGCTAAATCGAGTGCACAATCACACTTACACTTAATCTTAATCACAGATCAAATTAGAAAAAACAGAACACATCGGTTGGGTTCTAGACACAAAAATGCTCAATCACCAGTAAATTTTGTGCGATTTTTAAGTTTACGACCGAACTACCCTGTTGTTGTTGTTGCTGTTGGGGAGTGTTATCGATGTTGATGGTCCCTTTCCGGATACAGATCCGTTACGTTACGGTAACAAGCACCATTAAAATACTAGCCCGACCATTTCGGGAACGGTTTGGTATGACCACACGCAACCTTCTAGGCCATCCCACCCTCCTACCCTCTAGATCTATGAGGAACTTGGGGCTCGCCAGAGCCTCGGCTGTCTAAAAAACAGGATTCTCCACGGGTAGGTGAGGTTGCCATTTGTGCTGAAGAAGCTATATATTGCGCTGCCAATCCCTTGAAAGGGTTGCGCTACACAAGCCATTGAATCAGTTTGGTATTTTAGTCGCCTCTTACGAAAGGCAACATGCCGCGGGTATATTCTAAGCCCCCTAACCCGCTGGGGACAAACTACGACCCTTCTGGTTTCCCAGAGCACAGCTCCAAATAGGATATTTGTTATACTTTTAGGCAGAGTGTTATTAGTTAGAGTGATTTTTTATCGATTATTGGTTGTTATCGAAGGGCTTTTTATTTATTATCGTTAGATATCGATTATTAGATTATGGTTATTAATCAAAAAGTTCTCAAATTATTATAAATTTGTTATCGAACATTTATGAATTCGTTATTAAAAAGTTATCGATTTGTTATCAAAAAGAGTGCGATACGTTATCAATTAGCCCTTTAAAAGTGAGCGATTATTTATCTGAAAGATATCGATTATTTGTCGGTATATTATCACAAAATTTATCGATTTCTTATGAAAAAACTATCGCAAATATATCAAAAAGTTATTGATTTCTTATCAGAGTGTTTCAAATTTGATATCGGGCTGTTTCGATTTGTTTTGACGACTTATCGGCTTGTTATGAAACATAACCGATTAAGCTTCATTACAGAATCAAAACATATTTATAACCTGTCCTTTAAAACGCCAATAAGGCTGCAATGAGAAGCCGATGACTCGGCGAAGGGATGCATATAATAAACCGATAACACGGCAATAGTAATAAAACAATAACTTGTTGTATCGGTTGTTCCTCAACCGCTGGGCGAGTCCTTTTTACTCAAAATAATGGTTTTCTAGACGTCATCTGCATGTCTACACATTGAACTTCAAGACTACATGGTACTGGCGCCTTTTTTATCTCCAAGTTAAGCCGCCTTTGCGATTTTCCTTTCAACACATCCCTACTCGACTATGCCTTTCAAAGATATCATGTATGTGATCAGGGGCAAGAATGATTTATTTTAAATGTATTTCGCAGTATACATTTTTTAACAATCTTGTGTGTTTTCTTCATTTGAAGGGCCTCTGCAAGAATTGGGGTTAAA
The DNA here is from genome assembly GCF_040869045.1 of Eurosta solidaginis. Taxonomy (NCBI): domain Eukaryota; kingdom Metazoa; phylum Arthropoda; class Insecta; order Diptera; family Tephritidae; genus Eurosta; species Eurosta solidaginis. The sequence continues at coordinate 198,417,714 of NC_090323.1, read as the reverse complement.
ATGAAAAATCTCAATATTCTTTTTTTATTTTTTTGCATCTCAAATTATTGCCTAGATAAATGTAACCATATACATTTGGCAACACTGATTGCAATGCAAAGCTAGAAGAAGCTGTAAAAGTGCCATATTCTGTTGCAACAAAGATGAGATGCCTGAAAGCAACCACAGTGACAATGCAGTCAAAAGCAGTCGCAGCAACAGCAACAAACGTGCATCATTTTGTATGCAACAACAGACAATGTGGGTAAATACCGATTTCGGGTGATTGGAGAATGGCAGTGGAGCAGCCAAGCAAACGACAACAACAAAGTAAGTTAAAGGCAGTGAATGAACAGCAACAACAACATAAGAGACGTAACAACGCAATACTCACACGGCATATTCCCACGAAACGTGATTTGTGTTTGTTCGTGTTGATAGTTGTCGTTGGTGGCATAGTTGTTGTTGCTAGTTTGCTATTTTGTACTAAGTTTTTCTTTCTTGTTGTTGCTTTTTTCTTTTTTGTTCAACTTAGATATGTAAGTTATTCTAAGAAAAAATAAACAAAGTTACACATACTAGTCTGCTTTGCTGTTGTTTTTGTTTTTTTTTTTTTTTTTTGTACTTTGTATTGTAAGTTTTTCGACTTACTTTGTCTTCTTCCCCACCCTAATTTTGTTTTTATTGTTTATGTTGTTATTTTGTGAAAAATCCACTTGGCATTTTGCTCAGCACCGCCATCACCTTCACCAAAATGATCGTCTTTCTTGCTTTGTTTGTTACTTGGAAGGGGCTCGATTACAATTCTGTATGTTATAATGTACATATGTACGTACATATGTATATATTTATTTACCCTCGCGCGTCTGACTCAATACTGAACAGCCTGTCTATGTAATAAAAGTGGTACAAGTACGGGCTTGTCACCACAAGAATGTTGCTTATGGATCAGAGGGTATAGAAAAGCTCTTTTGGTTGCTTGCTAAAAAGTTGCTAAAGGCGACTGTCTTTTTTAATAGTATTTTGTATAAAAGGCGCGGCTGTCATTAGTTAGGACAACTAACATGATCAGTAGGGATCTACTTCACTCTCAACTGGTATATGCACAAAGAGACACAACTTTAAACAAATTTCAGGCCGGTTACGAACTGACCGAGAAAGGTACGTAAATGGATAAAGCTGCGGTATACAATTTTCGACTTCAGCTCTGGTTCATCTACACGAGGATTTTCGTAATCACAATCTCCTAAATACTAAAGAAAATAAGCTCTCAAAGCTTTGGCAATCTCATTTAAATTCGATTGAGAAGCTAAAGTTGCCTAATATACACGCTCACAAAATTTCATCATGATATCTCGAAAATTGGGGGACTAGCTTGCGTTCAAACAAAGAGACGGAAAACTAAGCGGGCATGGCAAATTCAACTCATCTTGTCTTGCTGATTATTTCGGCATACTTATAGACTTATCTCTTTGCTTCAAAAGACTTGTAGTTTCGAGATGTGTACCAAACTTGATATAGCACTTCATAATCATAAAAGGTATTCAAATAGCTTGGTAATGTACAGATACGGCCAAAGAAGGTAATGGGCGCGCCGCTTAGAATAAATAAATACTAGGCGTGATAACCTCTGTAGAAATTTAAGGCCGAGCTTATCTTCCTATTTGCGTCGCACTCCTTTGATTTTTCCTACAAATTGGCCAGACCGGACCTGCATATTTTACGCCGACTCCGAACGGCACCTGCGAGGCAAAGTGTTTGCCAAAACAATGTCGACGGGCGACCTCGCTATAATAGAAAAAGTTTGTTTTTAAGTTTTTGATGTTGCTTTTCCAGGTAGTTGAACCCGGGATCTTCGGTGTGGCGGCCGCCGAACGCGACTTTTTACATTTGGTAAATTGTCAGGAGCAAATTTCCATTCACCATTATTTGTATGCCCCTGTGGGTTATGGAGGGCTTAGACTATAAACGCGGTAGGTTGGCCTGTCGCAAAAGGCAACGAAAATCCAAATTCCGCCAAGCTCGGATACTGGCACGTAAATCTGCCTTCCAAAAAATAACAAACCTCGGATGATAACGATTTTTATCAGATACGACCACGGCAAACGTTTAACTTTTAGGAGACGGTACCGATGCCCGGCTGTTTCGGTTGGTTGATCAAGGCAAAGGCCGAGATCACCACCGTAAAGGTAGTACGATGAACCGGGCAAGACAGAAAGAAGGCGCTTACGCACCAATAGCCAATGCAGAAAAAAGTATATATACTCTTTCTAAGAGAAACTGGTATGAACATATGTACGATGACTGTCCACGCTGCTGATATCATAGGTTTCCAGCGAGCCCGCAAAACAACTGACGAATACCTCGCTGTCTATGAAAAAATGGCGCTACATACAGGACAACCCTGCAAACTGGTGCGGCAATGTGCGGTATATTAAAGCGTTGTCCTGATGCGACGAAGGAAGATATACGCCTATTTAGAAGGAAAAAACTTAATGGAGAAAATAGAGGGTGAGAGCAGCTTCAGATGCGGGCTGATAGTATGATGATCTAAAATTCTAGAAAAAAATCCGACTTTTGGAAGATATAAATTGAAGAGTATGAAGGATTCCTTTTATCTGTGAACCAGCATTGACAGCGAAAACAATGCCAACTATAAATCGAATGGATACTAGCTTTTACGAGTAAGTGCTACTTTGGACTGAGAAGTCAAGTAAAAAGTAAAGTCCTCTCTCAGCAAACAAAAATCACACTCCACAAGTTGCTCGTCATACCTATCCCGATGTATGGCTAAGAATCATGAACGAGATGGGGTGTAGTGTGTTCGAGAGAAAAGTTATGGTCCAGTCCGTGATGCCGATGGCGAGTATTGAAGAGGTATAATGATGATCTGTATGAGCTTAACGCAAATATGCAGAAGTGCAGCAAATAAAAGACCGAAGGCTTCGTGGGCTAGTTTATATTAAGCAAATGGACGAAACATCTCTTGACACCGCAGTTTTGAAGCAGAGAAAGCGGCAACCCTCCGCAGTTATCGCGAAACATCCATAGCTGATGTGACTTTCTGCAAAGCGAACAAATTCGCTTAAACAGTCGAGCATAAATCAATGATGATATAGACTGTCCAATTTATTAAAAGTACTGCCATCTTGTTTTTATTACTAGCTTAATGGACAGTGCTTAAACCTTTATTCGCAAGGTTCCATAAGATCTAATAGATTCGGGCGATACCTAAGAAAGCTGTTGTCATATGTGTTAAGCTGTTATTGAACTTTGAACCACGTTTTAAATTTCAGGCTTCTAGCTCGCTTAAGCTCTGATCACATAATTCCAAATCTCGACTCCTCCTATCTCGACTCGTGTGCCACCTAGTGGACATTTTTCTGCTTTTGTTGCATTAGACCTGATTTAAGTGTAAGGTTTCACATATTTAGTCCAATGAGAAGTTACATAAATATCGATCGGAATATACCTCACGTTCTGAATAAGTTTTCCAAATATCTTAATCCCTGTTCTATCCAGTTAAATTTTAGTTTGCTTAATATTATACATATGGGGTATTCCATCCCATTTCGACCAATTTTGAACTCGGCCCCTTTAGAATTGGCTGAAGGTTTTTCTTCTTTTTCTAGCTTACGAAAGACGTTTTTCAGAATTTTTTCAAATTTTTTCATCCAACTCAAAAAAAGTTATGAATTTAAAAAAAAACACCGTTTTTATTTTCAAAATGCTATAACTTTTTCAAAAATTGACCGTTTGGGATCTTTTTTTCAATTAAATAAAAAAAATAGCGGCCCACTTCGGGGTTAGTGGGGATGATTGCAGAATTGATTGAAGTTTTTTATGAGAAAAAAAAAATGGCGAAATTCGAAAAATCTTGAAAAACTGAAAAATTACAAAAAAAAAAACTTAACAAATTTTTTTATATTTTTTCCGAAAAGTACATTTAAAAACAAATTTAAAAAAAAAAAAGATCCCAAACGGTCAATTTTTGAAAAAGTTATAGCATTTTGAAAACAAAAACGGTGTTTTTTTTTTTAAATTCATAACTTTTTTTGAGTTGGATGAAAAAATTTGAAAAAATTCTGAAAAACGTCTTTCGTAAGCTAGAAAAAGAAGAAAAACTTTCAGCCAATTCTAAAGGGGTCGGGTTCAAAATTGGTCGAGATGGGATGGAATACCCCATATACAAAAGTCCATTTTCATATACTTAAGTTGTTTTCTTAACTTTTCTTACCTCATTCTAAGTTTTTGCAATCTCGCTTTCAGAAACTTTACCACCTTCGTTTTTTTTCTTTTTGTCACTTTTATATAATATACTTTACAGCTTCAAATGTTGCGTGCATAAACATTTCCTATCTTCAATCACTAAATGTCACAAAGTGTAAAAATAATTATTGCGCAATAAAAACATACACGAAGTAATTATAGCTGATGATATGCAATTGAGTATAATCTCGTTTATTTTTAAATACATTTTAACGATATAAGTAATTGCTTTTCCTGAAATTGCAACCCAGTGAAGATTTCGAATAGAGATTTTCATGCAATTTTACTTACTCGGAAATTCTCAATGAAAGTATTTTGCAAAGTAAGCAAATATGTTTGAGCTAAATGCACAATTTTGCGTATTTTCTTTTCTTCAATAACTTTTAAGCATTTTCTTTTGAATTTTATGAAATTGCATATTTTTCAAGGAATGACTTAACACTTTTTTTTTGCATTTTCTCAAGGTTTAGTAATCAGTAAAATTTATTATATAATTATTTTATTGCACAATATGGGGTTATGAAAAACGAATTGTTATGTTGAGTTGCAATTTTTTGCACTTTTTGATGTGTCTTCGTATAAAATTTGCTTAAGTTGCATAATTCTTTTAACATTGCTCTTCCTTTTTTTCAATTTATCTTTAACTGAAACTTTTTTGCAATGCTTTTTTATTTTGTTTTTTATGTTTTGATGGAAAATTGTGTTAAGTTATAACATTTTTCATTTTGTTTGAATTTATTCTATTTTTGTATAGAATTTTTTAAGTTGCAAAATTCTTTCAACTTTGCTTGCCAAATTTTCTATTCTTTTTTTTATCAAATTTTGTTAAATTTGAATTTCTTTTTTTTATTTTGATAGAAAATTTTGTTAAATCACAAAACTTTTTAACTTTTCCCGAGTATTTTTTTTTTGCGTTTTTGTATTAAAAATTGTTTTTTTTTTTTTTTCATTTCACTTGCTCAAGGTTTAGTAAATAGTACAATCTGTAATATAATTATATAATTATTTTATTGCACAGAGTTAGGAAAAACTAATGCTGAAGAGCAATTTTTAGCGCCTTTTAAATAAAATTTGCTTAAGTTGCATAATTCTTTTAACTTTGCTTGTCCGTTTTTCCTATTTTTTTAGGTTTTTTATATTGGAATTTTGTTACAGTGCTTTTGATTTTTGTTTTTTCATGTTTTGATAGAATATTCACTTTTTTCACTTTGCTATAATTTTTTCAATTTTTTTAAGTTGCAAAATTCTTTCAACTTTTCTTGTCAGTTTTTCCCTATTTTTTTAATAAATTGTTGTTAAATTCAAATTTCTTTTCACAATGCCTTGAATTTTGTTGTTTTTTTTTTGGTTTTGATAGAAAATTTAAACGTTTTTTTACTTTTCTTGAGATTTTTTGTTTTTTTTTTTCAAATTTGTTTATTATTATTTTTTATTCCTATAAATTCTAAGTTTTTCATTTTTTTTTTTTTATTTTTATATTGTTTTATTTGTTACTTCAAATTTTTTTAACATATCCACTTACAACTTTGTTACCATTATCACTCCTTCAAATAAACATTCACACATTACACATTTTATGTTTGTATGTAAGTAAGTATCATCAGTGTATATTTTGAATTAGAATTGCAAATATATTTTTTTATGATTTTTTTAGACGAAATACGATTTATAAAACATAAAATTTATTTTTATATATTTTTTTTTTTTAACAAAATCGTGTAATCTCACCAAAGAACCATTCGCGCAACAGCGCGTCTATATAATATGCGCCTGCGCCCAGCGCAAAAGCCAAACAAGCGAAATCCAATGGACGTTCGTATTTGTGTAGATTGGCTAAGACAACGATCGACACCAATATGCGCAATGCGAAGACCAATGTAGCCAGCATCACCAAACGGCTGTCGCACGCCAAGCAAGAGCAAGAATGCAATCAGCAACAGCGAATAGCAAAAAATGCAACCAACCAAACTGGCGAATGCACCCAAAAACAATTTGCTAGCGGCGTTCTGTTTAAATGCGAAAACGTCAACGAAAATGAAATGCAGAATGCAGAATGAAGAATTACCGAATTGAAATTCGTTTTACAAGTTTTGCAGTAAGCATGTAAGTGTATGCTTATTTGTGCACGACGATACACCAAACGAAGAACTTCTAAAGTCAGCAATACACAATTTTTTTTTTAATATTTTTGTTTTTAATTTTTTTGGGTTTCAAAAGTTGTTCAACACTGCCGATGGCGGAATTACTTACAAAAAAAAAAGTTAGCACACGTAACTGAAAATATTCAAATATTTTTTTAATTCCCACTAAAGCAATGTCGTGCACTCCAAACTGCATTTTCATTTTCAATTTAGTGAGAATTTATATACAAATAATCTCCAGAAATGAAAATTCAAAAAGTAACAAATTCAATTTTAAATAAATAGCTCACTCTTCAAACGTAAAATAGGCCAACCCAATCATTTATGTAGAAAGCAAAAGACATACATTAATTAAGTCAATTGCACATAGTGTTATTCACACATACAGGCACACACGCTTAAGCTTTGCTGAGCCCCTCTTGCTCTTCACTTCACTTTACGATCGAACGCCGCGTACACGCAAGCTTTTTTGTTAAAAACTTGAACCAAATATGCACGATCACGCGATCTTGTGCGCTACGTTCAAACACGACAACGGTTCACTAACGAATGCTGCAACTCTTTACAGCAGCAACTCTAAGTTCTGACCAATTTCGAACTTCGAAAGACGACAACAACGACGACGATCGCTTTAAACACCTAAAAGTGTACACGCAAAGAGTCAGCTGGCCAAACACTTCTTAAGCGCATAAACAAAAACCAGTTGGTTTACTCCAAATTCAAAATATAAAAAAGCGAAAAAATGTATGTAAACCTCATTCGTGCCGGAGATAAAGCCAAAAAAGTGCACAAATGCAGAAGAGAAAGGCATAAAGGCGCAAACAGCAAATTTGTTGTACTGTGCGCACGCCGGCTGTTTCGAGTTTGTTGTTTAAGTCTTTCGTGTCTAGCGAGCTACACCAAGAGAGAGTGTGAGCACGATTGCTAGAAAAGAGAATGTGAACGCTTTTTTGTTTGGTTAGTTTCATTAAATATTGTTTTATTAGTTTGTGCAGCTGTGTGTTTCTTTTTGTTTGCTTAAATGAGTAATTTCTTCTTTCTTACTAACTGTAAAAATTTATCGAAGTTTGTCTATTTTTTAACTCGTGACTTTTTTTTCATGTTTGTAAGCGTTAAGCTAACAATATTGTTTACTGCCAGTTTTATTTACAGTGTAAATTTTAATAGCAAATAATAGCCGTGTTTTTTAACACGCGCGTATACGTTTCGTTTGCGCGTGTAAAGAAACGCCTATCTTCGCTTAGATAATGCTTAGGAGACCCATCTAGCGGCTGTGGTTAAACAACAAGCTACAGCAACAGGGTGTACCGAAAAGCGGAGACGCAACGCTCTGATAGCCATAGGGTATAACATATAGCTGAATCAGTTGCGATGAATTGTGGACACACATAGAATACATAGAATTAGTGTAGAGGGTGAAACAAAGACACATATTTCAGTTACATCTGAGTATAATGCGTATTGAAATTTAGTAGGACAAAATTTATGCGCAGCAATTTCAGAGGTGTATTTATAGTTTGTCGCTTAGCAGTCAATATAAAGTTTAAGCGTAAACGGATATATGCGTGTTAAAAAACACGGCTATTGTTGAGTGTATTTATTTAAGAGTTTCTTTTTTTTCGTCTTTTTAACTGATAAAAAATTAAAATTTCTTTTTCACCAAAAATCTTTCAGAAAAGGGAAAGAAACAATTTTTTAATGGAAAAATGGGAATCGTTCTTGATTTTGCGGTTATAGTAGCAGCGTTTAGCTCTATTGAATCACACGTATACATAAAAAAAAAATAAAAATAAATGTAAGGCCCAATATCCTCCGAATAGATCTAAGGCCGAGCTTCTCTTCCAATTTGCGTCGTGCTCCTCTTGATTTTCACTACAAATTGGCCGGACGGGACCTACACGTGTTATGCCGAATCCGAACGGTATCTGCAAAGTAGATGAGTTTTCAATGAGAGCTTTTCATGGCAGAAATACACCCGGAGCGCTTGCCAAACACTGCCTAGGGGCGACCCCTCTTAGAAAAAATTTCTTCTAATTGAAAAACCTTATTTCTCAAATTTTGATGTTGCTTTGCCCGGGGTGCGAACCCATGGCATAAGGTGTGGTAGGCGGAGCACGCTACCATCACACGACGGTGGCCTCCAAAAAAAAAAAATATTTAAATAATCATTTTTTGAATGGGAACCAAATAGAGGGTAGATCAGGTGTAAGAAAGATTGTGGAGAGTTGTTTCATAGCTATAGGGTGGAGGCTCCAAATATTTATGTTACGTACGTTAAAGCGCAATACAAATGGGCTAATGACCACTACAAATGTTCATAAGGTCAATTGACTTTATGTCCTTTTTATACTCAGCCCCCCCCCCCCCCCCCCCCCCCCCCCCGTAATGACATAAACTAATCGAGATAGATATAGACTTCTATATATTAAAATGATTTGGGCGAAAAAAGAAATTCATTTCGCCATGTCAGTCCATCCGTCCACCCGTATGTCTTCGAACACGATAACTTGAGTAAGTTTTGAGGTATCTTGAAGAAATTTGGTATGTAGGTGGGCGCTCATCTCAGATCGCTGTTTAAAATGAACGAAATCGGACTACAACCACGCCCACTTTTTCGATATCGAAAATTTCGAGAAAACCAAAAGTGCGATCATTCATTACCAAAGACGGATAAAGCGATGAAACTTGGTAGATGGGTTGACCTTATAACGCAGAATGGAAAACTAGTAAAATTTTGGACAATGGCCGTGGCACCACCCAGTTTTAAAAGTAGGAAATTTAAAAGTTTTGCAAGTTGTAATTTGGCAGCTGTGTATTTAATGTTCAGTTTCATCCGAACTTAGCCTTGCTTACATATTATACTCAGTTGAGCAGAGCACACAGAGTATGTTAACCTTGATTGCATAAATGTTGGTTGTACAGGTGTAAAGGAATCGAGATAGATATAGATTTCCATATATCAAAATCATCAGTATCGAAAAAAAATTTCATTGAGCCATGTCCGCCCGTTAACACGATAACTTGAGTAAATTTTGAGGTATCTTGATGAAATTTGGTATGTAGGTTCCTGGGTACTCATCTCAGATCGCTATTTAAAATGAACGATATCGGACTATAACCACGCCCACCTTTTCCATATCGAAAATTTCGAAAAATTGAAAAAGTGCGATAATTCATTACCAAAGACGAATAAAGCGATGAAACTTGGTAGGTGATTTGAACTTATGACGCAGAATAGAAAATTTGTAAAAGCTTGTACAGTGAGCGTGGCAACGCCCACTTTTAAAAGAAGGTAATTTAGAAGTTTGGCAAGCTGTAATTTGGCAGTCGTTGAAGATATCATGATGAAATTTGGCAGGAACGTTACTCCTATTACTATATGTATGCTTAATAAAAATAATGGAAATCGGAGAACGACCACGCCCACTTTTAAAAAAATAATTTTTTTTAATTCAAATTTTAACAAAAAAATGGATATCTTTACAGTATATTAGTAAATTATGTCAACATTCAACTCCAGTAATGATATGGTGCAACAAAATTCAAAAATAAAAGAAAATCTCAATCTGGTTCCGTCCTTCTTCATTTAATTTGTCTAGGATAATTTTAATGCCATAAGTCGAACAAAAATTTACCAATCCTTGTGAAATTTGGTAGAGGCTTAGATTCTAGGACGATAACTGTTTTCTGTGAAAAAGGGCGAAATCGGTTGAAGCCACGACCAGTTTTAATACACAGTCGACCGTCTGTCCTTCCGCTCGGCCGATAACACGATAACCTGAGCAAAAATCGATATATCTTTACTAAACTCAGTTCACGCACTTATCTGAATGGACTTTGCATTGGTGTAAAAAATGGCCGAAATCCGTCTATCACCACGCCCACTTTTTCGATATCGAAAATTACGAAAAATGAAAAAAATGCCATACTTCTATACCAAATACGAAAAAAGGGATGAAACATGGTAATTGGATTAGTTTATTGACGCAAAATATAACTTTAGAAAAAAACTTTGCAAAATAGGTGTGACACCTACCATATTAAATAGAAGAAAATGAAAAAGTTATGCAGGGCGAAATCAAAAGCCCTTGGAATCTTGACAGGAATACTGTTCGTGGTATGACATATATAAATAAATTATCGGTACCCGACAGATGATGTCCTGGGTCACCCTGGTGCACATTTTGGTCGATATCTACGCCTTCACATGTACAACTACCACCACTCCCATTTAAACCCCTCGTTAATACCTTTAATTTGATACCCATATCATACAAACACGTTATAGAGTCACCTCTGGTCTACATTTTTGGCGATATTTCGAAAAGGCGTCCGCACACAGAACTAAGGCCCCCTCCCTTTTAAAATACTCATTAACACCTTTCATTTGATACCCATATCGTACAAACGCATTCTAGAGTCACCCCTGGTCCACCTTTATGGCGATATCTCGAAAGGGCGTCCACCTATAGAACTTAGGCCCCCTCCCTTTTAAAATACTCATTAACACCTTTCATTTGATACCCATATCGTACAAACAAATTCTAGAGTCACCCCTGGTCCACCTTTATGGCGATATCCCTAAGTGGTGTTCACCTATAGAACTATCGCCCACTGCCTCTTAAAATACTCTTTAATACTTTTCATTTGATACACATGTCATACAAACACATTCCAGGGTTACCCTAGATTCATTTTCCTACATGGTGATTTTCCCTTATTTTGTCTCCATAGGTCTCAACTGAGTATGTAATGTTCGGTTACACCCGAACTTATCCTTCCTTACTTCTTTTATTTAGAAAGCTTTCGTTTGGCCTTACGACATAAAGCTTTATAACTTCAGAGCTTCCGCAACGCAATTATCAACCTCAACTACGCGAGGAGAATTCTGTTACAAATATGAATGTATCATACACATATTAAGCAGCCGAGCCTCTGGCGACCCCTAGTTTCTCATGAAACTAGGGGGCATGGGACGGCATGGCCTAGAAAGTTTAACGTGGGTATGCTAATCGTACCCGAGATGGGAGGGCTAGTACCTTAATGGTGTTTGTTGTATCGGGTCTATATCCGGCAAACGACTATCAATACCGTAAAAACCCTCAAAACCTTCGGGGAGTGCCTTTATCGTTAATTCAACAAAAACAGTCATTTCAGGATAAAATCGTTTATAGGAATTTTAGATCAGCACGAAAGCAATAAACTTCCGCAGAATGGGTAAGACATTAAGTTCAAGATGTTCTTCTTATTTCAAAGGAATTCGCACCAGCAATGATTTTAATGTAATTTTGCACTCCAAAATTAGGAAAATTAGCGCCGAGGCGAAACTGTGAAAAATCGCGCGAATTTGTATTCCCAATTTTCTCTAAGCTTTGGGTTGAATAAGTTATTTTATCTCAGATAGGATAGCGGCAACAATAAAACGTTACTGAATTCTACAGTTATTTATATTTTTATTTATTAATTATTAATTAATTTATTTATTTATTTCAGTCTAAAGAGTACAGGTTTTCTTACAGACTAGTTAAAAATAGAAAAGAGTTCAAGCTTAAACTTATATAAGTTATTATTAAAATTAAGAACACTGCTATATTGATTTGCTAGATTTATAGTCTTGGATATAGGCTCATTCATAGCATAGTTCGTTCTATGATTTGCTTCGATAAATAGTCTATTATTCCGTAGATAACGCGGAGGAACATAAGGAATGAATAAGTTGGATACGTCGGAACAGTTGATGTTAGAGTTTATAACATTAAAGGCAAACATGAGTGAGAAACAGGTTCCTCTGTCTAATAAGCCTGAAGACCGAGCAATTTCCGCCTGCTAATGTACGATAGGAGACCATCGGGCCAATGAAGCAAACGCAATGCAATTTTTGTAAAAATTTCTTGAACTCTCTCATTTTGTGCGAGTTAGCTACATGAAATTGATTCCATATTATTGGGCAGTACTACAGACAACTTCTTACCTATGAGGTATAAAGTGCCTTCAACGTCATAGGGTCGTTAAAATCTTTTGTGTTACGTGTAATAAATCTAACCATTGCAAAAGACTTCGAAACAATAAAATCAATGTGACTTGAAAAAGAAAGTTTAGTGTCAAAAATCACACCCAAATCTCATGAAAGCGATTCAGAGGTCTGTCATTTAGTTTATAATTAAAATATATTGCGGTTGTATTTTTAGAATATGAAATAACACAACCTTTGGTTGTGTTTAGGAGCAAGTTATTGTTTGAGCACCATTCGGCAAAAGAATTGAGATCGGATGGTAAGTGTAAGTGGTCAGAAGTGTCACGGACTCTTAGAAAAAACTTGACGTCGTCTGCAAACATGATTAAACATTTAGCGAACTTGAATTGCTGAGGCAGATCATTGATAAACATTTGGAATAGTAAAGGACCGCAATAGGTACCCTGATGGATTCCTGACCAAGCGTTGATAAGCAAGGATGACCTATCGGCTCCAATTGACACATATGGCATACTGTTTTCCAAAAAACTTGAGAAGAATTTCAACGGATTACCATTGATACCGGACATCGCTAGCTTGCGTAGCAGTATAGATTGCTCGACCTTGTCAAACGCTTTGGAGAAGTCCGCATAAATAACATCAAGTTGCTCTTAGCTCTCAAATGCACCGACAATTTGATTGGTGACTAAAACTAAATTAGTGGAAGTGGACCTTCCAGGAAAGAATACATGCTGGCACTCAAATATAGCATTACCGATGTAATCGAATATTTTAACATGCAATATATTGATCGAATACTTTTGCCAAAGTAATCTGCTTAACAATCGGTCTGTAGTTGCATATATCATTGCGACTACCAGATTTATATACGGGATTTATGGAGCATAATTTTCATGAGTCTAAAAAACTTCCATTGCTCAGGCATTCTGGAAAGAGAATCGCCAGGGGCTCTGCAATGGTGTTCGAACATATTTTAAAGAATAATCTGATTTTGTGCTACTTGGCATCTTAGAGATTGACAGAAGAACATCATCTGCAGTAATATCCAAAGAAGAAATTTGAAATTGATATCCAGAGTGAAATGCCGGAATTGGTGAAGAGGTAAACTTTGAATATTCCTTCTGAAATGATTTACCAAACAAGTTACACGTTTCTTGCATATTGCTGGAGACTTCGTCATCATACTCCATGGTCATGGGGAAGCCATTAGTCTGTCTCTTGGAATTTATAACCGACCAAAAACTAGACGGATTTGTTTTCAATTTCGATTCAAATTTAGTCATATATTGAATAGAAACTTATTAAGACGATCGAATTGCCTTTTAAGTGTAATTTAATTAAGTCGACAAGTTTCATTAGAGCTATTTCTATATCTTTTGAAGGTTTTATTTTTCCTATTTTTAATATTATTAAGTTTCGTATTATACCAGGGTGGTCTCTTACTAGAACTACTACGTTTTAAAGGTACGAAACTCGAAATGGCTGATAGAAGTATTTCCTATAAAATTTCGTAAGAAGACTGTGGTTCATTGGAGGAGTTCAAGAAAGTCCAATCAGTGGCTAAGAAAAGCACACGGTCGGCCTGAAAATAGTTATACACCAACTTAGATTTAGTCTGTATTTTCTGAAAATTATAAAACTCGAAATTTTTAGCCAAGGCACTGTGGTGTAAGCTATTATCTAAAATTGGAAATAGATATTCTCCACATGATATGCCACTTGGGAAGCAAAATAAATGACCTTATGGTTAACTGAGCAAAATGAGTTGACCTTTTGACCATTTCGGAAAAGCAGAATAGTGATAATATGAATTTCGTTGGCATTGTAGTCATTCGAACTGCCGACTGCCTACACTGTCCATTGCACGAATTTAGACGAAATTTGACACACATCTAGCCCTCCCGTCGGAGCACGGTCACCAGATTACGACTCCAACTGAAACAGGAATAGGCAGTGCCTTCATAGTTTTTAGTATTTGCCAAGGGGATGAACGAATTTTATAATATAGATCCAGGACTCTGATGCAGTTTTCCCATTCTTTTAATGGTAATGAGTGACACGTCGTGATTATTTTTATGTACGCGTCTGTTTGCACGACATCTGGTCTACTGAAGGATGCATTATAAATTGTTGCAAAAGGCGCTCGCGCATTTCTTCGAATCCGATAAAGTTTTATTGCCGAAAGGCTGAAAGTGATGGATGCTTTATCATTGTGTTTTGTTGGATTGGACAAGGATTTGAAGGTTGACCAGAGTTTACAAACACCCGCGGAGAGCAGAGAGGTTGGAGTTCTTTAAATTCTCCACCTATTTGGCACGTTGTAGTGGAGTGGGATTAGGATTGGAAGCGGGAACAAGAATGTGCGCGTGTTTAGCGGAAGTAGGAGTGGGTGTGGAAGCAGAACTGGGATTGTTAGGGGAGGCGGGGGCAGACAAATGGATTAAAGAATAGACAGAATTATAAGAAAACAAGTAAGGAAGGCTAAGTTCGGGTGTAACCGAATATTACATACTCAGCTGAGAGCTTTGGAGACAAAATAAGGGAAAATCACCATTTAGCAAAATGAACCTAGGGTAACCCTGGAATGTGTTTGTATGGCATGTGTATCAAATGAAAGGTGTTAATGATTATTTAAAACGCAGTGGGCCTTAGTTCTATAGGTGGACGCCTTTTCGAGATATCGCAATAAGGGTGGACCAGGGGTAACTCTAGAATGTGTTTGTACGTTATGGGTATCAAAATAAAAGTATTAATTAGGGTTTTAAAAGGGAGTAGCACTTAGTTGTATATGTGAAGGCGTTTTCGAGATATCGACCAAAATGTGGAACAGGGTGACCCAGAACATCATCTGTCGGGTACCGCTAATTTATTTATATATGTAATACCTGGAACAGTATTCCTGCCAAGATTCCAAGGGCTTTTGATTTCGCCCTACAGAACTTTTTCATTTTCTTCTATTTAATATGGTAGGTGTCACACCCATTTTACAAAGTTTTTTCTAAAGTTATATTTTGCGTCAATAAACCAATCCAATCACCATGTTTCATCTCTTTTTCATATTTGGTACAGAATTGTGGCATTTTTCGTATTTTTCGATATCGAAAAAGTGGGCGTGGTCATAGTCGGATTTCGGCCATATTTTACACCAAGATAAAGTGACTTCAGATAAGTACGTGAACTAAGTTTAGTTAAGATATATAGTTTTTTTCGCAAGTTATCGTGTTAATGGCCGAGCGGAAGGACAGACGGTCGACTGTGTATAAAAACTGTGCGTGACTTTAACCGATTTCGCCCATTTTCACAGAAAACAATTATTGTCATAGAACCTATGTCCCTACCAAATTTGACAAGGATTGGTAAATTTTTGTTCGACTTATGGCATTAAAAGTATTCTAGACGAATTAAATGAAAAAGGGCGGAGCCACGCCCATTTTGAAATTTTCTTTTATCTTTATATATTGTTGCACCATATCATTACTGTAGTCGAATGTTGACATAATTTACTTTTATACTGTAAAGGTATTAAATTCTTTGTTAACTTAAGAAAAACATTTTTTTTAAGTGGGCGTGTTCGTCATCCGATTTCGCTAATTTTTATTTAGCACACATATGGTAATGCAAGTAACGTGCCTACCAAATTTCATCATGATATCTTCAACGACTGCCAAGTTACAGCTTGCAAAACTTTTAAAATACCTTCTTTTAAAAGTGGGCGGTGCCACGCCCATTGTCCAAATTTTTCTAACTTTCTATTTTGCGTCATAAGGTCAACGCACCTACCAAGTTTCATTGCTGTATCCGTCTTTGGTAATGAATTATCGCACTTTTTCGGTTTTGCGAAATTTTCGATATCGAAAAAGTGGGCGTGGTTGTAGTTCGATATCGTTCATTTTAAACAGCGATCTGAGATGAGTGCCCAGGAACCTACGTACCATATTTCATCAAAATACCTCAAAATTTACTCAAGTTATCGTGTTTACAGACGGACGGGCGGACGGACATGGCTAAATGAATTTCTTTTTTCACCCAGATCAATTTGATATATAAAAGTATATATCTATCTCGATTAGTTTATGCCCTTACGGATTACCGTTATGGGAACAAAATTAATATACTCTATGAGCTCTGTTCAGCTGAGTATAAATATAAGATAGAGTAGAAGAGAATGGGATAGATAATGAAGGGTCGGAGTGAGACTCAATTTTTAAATGTAGGCAAACCAATTTTTGTACAAAACAAGGTCTGTGTGGTACTCTAGTATATTTAATATCATAAAGCAAAATAAGTCACTAACCCAAATTCTGCTTTGAAATGTTAAACTACAAAACTATTCGATTTGCTCGTCAACATTTATGTATCTATATTCAGTTGATTCCATAAGCATTTCTTCCTGTTCATGTTTTTTTTTTTTCTTTTTTTGTTTGGTTTGCTTCCATTCTCATTTTTACAATTGACTATTTATTACCTTGGCGTGAATGGTCGTTCATTTGTTAGTATTTAGTTTAAAGTGAAATGTGAAAATTATTTTATGGTCTGTCTTTTATTTATTTTCTGTATTTACTTGTTGATGTTCTAGCTATTAGCGCTTACCTCGCGCTTTCTTCTGACCTACTTTAGCGATAGAGAAAAGCGTTGCTTATTGAAATAATATTACAAATATAAACATACATTCATACATATAAGTATATAGATAATATGATAATTTGCAATCGAAAAATATAACATTTACGTGTGAAATATTCTTTTATGTGTTTATATAATAACGGCTAATTTGGTGTTGATCCGGTTTAAGAAGTAGCTTTTAAAATAAATCTTTTTTATTTCATTTTTTTGTATACAAACAAACATTGAAACCTGATGAGTGTGATTAAAATGCATTTTTGTTGTTGGTATCTAAGAATGAATATTTAAATTTTTGCTCGTGTTTAAATAACTTAAAATTTTTGATAAAAAGTATGTCGATAGCCAAACCGATAGCAACAACATCGGGCTTAGTGACTTTACTGCAATAGTGGGCAAGGAAGGTCTAACTTACTTTCTTAATTTAAACGGTCTTAGTCACTCAGCAAATCGCTTCAGTCGCTTCTTAGTTCCGACACTTGGTGCCAATTGAAAATACCAATCGATCTGAGCTCCTTTTGCACCTGATACTTTCAAAGGAGTTTGAAAATACTCTTACTCAACTTCCATAGGCAGGTGCCGCTAAGAATACTTTCTTGGCCTACCCAACAGAGCCCGGAAGGTTAAACGGATCATTTTAAATCACCCCCGAAATGGAAGGACTCGTATCTTAAGCCGTTGTGTATTTACCGCTACAAGATGACGGGTAAAATAAATGGATTGTGGAGGACAGGAGGACAAGTCGAAAGCTCTCGCCAAGGAAAAGTTCAGTGCATTTGGCGAAAATTGCATTGCATCTCAATACCCTACTCACTCTGAAGTATGATTTGTTGACAAGATAAGTTCAACCATCAGTTTATTACCATGCAAGCGAACTGAACTTTTCCTTGGCGAGAGTATTTAGTTCAACTTTTTCTCCTTTCCATGAAACCAACTTTTTACGGTTCTTTTCCAATCTTGCACGAAAGAGGAGTTAGGCTTCGGGTGTTTAGTTCAATCAGGTTAACATCATCACCGCATGTAAGCAATTTTCTGCTCTAATAAAGTGTTGATAAAGAGCTATTAAGTTCTACAGTGTGTCCTCCAGCATTAACGGCACTGAGGGCTCTTGCTCACTCCCAACGGATTAGGGGGCTTATAATATACCAGCAGCAGTTATTCCTGTCGCAAGAGGCAACGAGTATTTATTAAATTATTCATGGAGTTGTGTAGCGCAACCCTTTCAGAGGATTGCCAGCACAGCTTATAGCTCCTCCAACCCAATTTACAACCTCACCTACCCTTGGCGAATCCTGTTTCTTAATAGCCGAGGCTCTGGGGACCCTAATTTTCTCATGAAACTAGGGGGTGGGGAGCGGAATGACCAAGAATGTTCAGTGTATTCATATTAAATCGTATCCGAAATGGTCGGGCTAGTATTTTAATGGCGCCTGTTACCGGAACGTACCGAATCTATATCTGCAAAGGACCATAAACATCTATAACCCTCCTCAAAATCTTCGGGGAGTGTTTTTATCGCTACAACAACAACAACAATAACAACAGGACTCTTTCTCAATTCAGACTAAGCTAATGCGATTGCTCAACATAATTCATATAAAGCGGCAGCTCCCGTCAGGTCGATTAAGATGTATAATTTGTGAAAGTGTATGCAGTCTCAATAATGATCCGGTCAGCCGATCTATGGTGAGGTTAAATATTTTGCAAAATATGCTTAACAGTTTCCTTTCATGTGAACACTTAGATTTCAGTCAGGTAGCTAAAATCTGCAAAAGAGTCTTAACAAAGCCGCCGTATATGAATAGATCCGCAGGTAATCCCTCCGCGCCCGTGGTTTTTTGTTTTTTTTTTTTTTTTTGTTTTTAACACGCTTATATTAGCATCATTTACATGTTTGTATGTATGTTATTCTTCTTTGATGGACGCCGTGTTGTGTTAGTAGCATGCTCTGCCTACCGCACCTAAGCGTCTGGTTTCAAGTATTCCCTCGGCAGTGGCTTCGTCAACAGTCCGAGTGTATTTCTGACATGCAAAAGATGCTCTGCCTTGCCCTTCGTAGTGGCGAAAAGTAAAGGAGAACGACGCAAGTTGGAAGAAAAGCTTGGCCCAAATATCTTGGGAGGTAAATCACGCAAATTATTTATTTTTTTTATTTAACTGTCCTTTGGACTTATTACCGTTAGTATATTCCACTATAAGTGCCATTGACTGAGTGACTTACCCGACTACAAAAACAGTACTCGATTCAAAAGTACCCAGTTTTGAAAATTTGCCCGGTACCCGTTCCTAAAAAAGTTAATGGTTCTTAAAATACCCTTTCTTAAAAATTCCTGGATTCTTAAAGCTATCGAGTACTCGGATCCCTAAAAGCATCTGGTTTTAGAAGTACTCGGTTCTAAAAAGGTACTCGAATCCGAAAAAGTACCCTGTTCTAAAAAATTACCCGTTTCCGAAGAGTACCCGGCTCTGAAATAGTATCCGTATACGAGAAAAGAAACAGTTCGCACAAAACACCCTGTTTTACAAAGGCACCCTGATCCGTTCTGGCTCAATAAAACTACCCGGTTTTGGAAAAGGGCCCACATGTTTTATAAAATATCCGGAACCGAAAAAGTAATCGTTTCTGAAAAAATACCATGTTTTAAAAAAGAACGCGGCTCTAGAAAAGTATCCAGTTATAAAAAAATTGCCCGGCTCGGAAGAAATACCCGAATTTGAAAGGCTACACGGTATTCACTTTAATGTTAGTTTTTCGGATTCTGGTCCTTTTTCAGTTTCTTAAACTATTTATTCAATCTGGATATTGCTATTCGTACCTCGCTAAAGTAGTGGAGGAACGTACGATTGTTTGCTCGGCTTAATCATCTTTCTTGTGTACAACCCCGATGTATTCGTTTAAGGAGGCATAAATATTTTCTCTCCATAATTTTGGCACTCTCTTAGCCAGAATGTCGCTTTATTTCTCACCGGAATTTACGCATTCATTGTTCGGTATTTCTGTCCCATCGCACTGCTTTGATCTGATACTTTTTACATTGTGACGTTCTACGAAATGGCAATTACTTTTCTTGGCCGATCTTCAGCACGCGTTCTTAACTATTTCGGCTTTAGGTATCTGTGATAAACTCGCCGTATTAGATTGACTAATTTAAATACATAAGCTTAGACTTAAACGACCGATCAGCACCAGATCGGAGGTAGTCATTAAACCTGTGGAGCGAAACTGACACCTTGCATGACTGTCTCCCGTTTTTTCTGCAAGGTATGCGTTGCAAGCAAGCATTTTTCAATAAAGCGAAGCACGTGCTTGATTGTAGCGATCAAACCTTTACGAATAAGATCAAATTTAAAGCAGCTTATAAATGTAAATAGATCGCTATATTTCCCTGACTAAGATATATAAAAGTTTACAAATGAGCACACCTCTAATAAGAATACTTACAACAGTTACCCTCAAACTTGCCTGGCGCCTAAATACATGCTAAGATTTTAATTGCTGCTTTGATATACTAGCAAATGTAGAAATTCCTGTCGCTTTTTAGGCGTACGTGTTATTATGTATTTATTATTATGTAGGTACCCTGTAGGGAAAACCTCTAGCACTGAATTAGTGATCTTGCAAAGATTTTGGAGCTTCTACAATTCATCATTTATCTCTTTCTCAGGCAAACTAAGTAACGAATTCATCAGGACGATGTCCAAAGGATTGGAAATTGGCATCTCTTTTATAATTTCGAACTAAACCTTTTGCAAATATATTCGAAAATAATAATGCCCACATCCGGCCCAATCGGCGCTAGGGCCTCATCCGCATAAGGTACGCTTTTATTCTGCATTGCTTCTAAAGGCAGTGTTTTGCAAAACGAAGAGCCCTCAAACACTAAATCTAAACCCTTCCTTGGTTGGAGGGCGTGTGCAACGGAGGGAAGGGGAGTGTTCTTTTTCCCCTGTTGTGGTAATAAATAACCTCTTCCAGGAACTTTAAGGTAAGGGCTGCCAAGTGGTGGCTTAGGCCGATGACATGGCAACTTTTTTTCAGTTGGAAAATTTCTGAATATACTGACGTTTTACAGCGTTAGGTGGGTGTCGTCGACAGGTGGTCCAAATCGTGCGGAGGTACCAGATTCCTAAACGGTAGTTCCGCTGGTACTGTTCAATCAGCATAAAGAACATAGGACTATTCTTTACAGCTAGCTAGAAGATTTATTTGGAGAACAGGGGTTTGTAGGTTTCAGTTGTCGTTTACTGCTGTTGATGGACAATTAGAAAACACTGAGGCTTTCTGCAAGGGTGGAACATCGGTTGTGCAATATGCTGGTGAAGCCGCTTCTCTTCTATGGCGTTCTCATCTGGTAGGGAATGCTAGTTACTGATTCAATGGGCTGGAAGCGTTGTAGCGTAATGCTAAATCTGTACCCATTACAGACCATTATGCGCCAGCTTTCGCTCTTATTGCCATTCAAAACTGCCATTCCCTCAAAGGAGGATTAAGGTGGAGAGTTAGTAATATGAGACAACACTCTGATGACCCTGTTCACGAACGAATCCAGGCTGGACGGACGGGTTGCAGTTGGAGTATTGTGCTCGGAGCCAGGTATAAGCCGGAAGTTTAGGCTATACGATCACTGCAGCATCCTCGAAACGAAGGTCGCTGCAATAAGCGATGCGTTAGATGAGATGATATCCACCGGTTTTTCTGTTGGTGATGTACTTGGAAGGTTGTCACCTATTTGGAAAAAAAAATTATGAGATAAATAATATGAATGACAAACGAAAGGAATATTATGCAATATTTCAGTAGACATAGTCTTATATCCTTTTTATATACTGGTGAGAAAACGTTAACGGCGTGTTATCAAATTTTCGAAGTGCTATCCGTTTGTTATAGAAATTTATCAACGGGATATGGGCTTGTTATCCATTCCTTATAGAGAAGTTATCAACATGTTATTAAAATGGTATAGCTTGCTATCGCTTTCAAAGGTTACCGACGAGTTATCAATTATTTCCTTACAAATTATCGGTTTGTTATCGAATTTTTATCGAAAAGGTATCTATTATTTATCAAAACTCTTTCGATATGTAATCAAAACTATATCGATTTATTTTTGTTATCGGCAAGCTATTGATAAGTTATCAAAAATGTATCGATTTTTTATCAAAAAATAATCGATTATTTATCGAAGACTTATGGATATGTTTGCAAAAATTCATCAGTTTGTAAAGGTGTAGAACGAATTTGTTATCGGCACGTTGTAGATTTATTATCGAAAAGATTTCGAATTGTTATGAAAAAGTTGTCGCTTGGCTATTATGTCGATTTGCTATCAATTGTTATCGGACTGTTAGCAGTTTGTTATAGAAACTTCAATATAAAATGGATGAAGTATCAGTAACATAACCGCTCTGGAATAATATTCTATAAAAGGGTGCAATTACTGGCATATGCTGATCGGCATAAACACCCGTGCCGTTAGTTCTGCTTACTCTAAACTGGAAAAAAGGCGGTATAGATGGGTTTGTTGGTGAATTGGGACAAAACGAAGTACCTGCTGTTATCGAGCAAAGAGTCATCGCATATGCGCCTTGGCAACCACGCTACTGTTGGCAGCCATAATTTCAAAATAGTGAAAGACTTCGTTTATTTGGGAACCAGCATCAACCCTAGCAAAAATATCAGCTCTGAAATCCAGCGAAGAATCACTCCTGCCAATAAATGCTTCTTTGGACTAGGTAGGCAATTGAAAAGTAAAGTCCTCCCTCGGCAAACATAAATCATACTCTACAAGTCACTTATCGTTCCCGTCCTGCTATATGGTGCAGAAGCATGGACCATTACAACATGAGATGAAGCGGCTCTGGGTGTATTCGAGAGAAAAGCTCTTCGAAAGATTTAAGGACCTCTACGCGTTGGCGATGGCGAGTGCCGAAGAAGATTTAACGATGTAGCTGTACGAGCTCTACGCAGACATCAACATAGTCCAACGAATTAAAACGCAGCGACTGCGCTGGCTAGGCAATGTTATGCCAATGAAAGGTAACGCTCCGTCCAAGAAAGTGTTTCTACCGGAACCCGCTTATGGAAGCAGAGGTAGAGGGCGGCTCCCACTCCGTTGGAAGGACCAAGTGGAAAACGATTTAAACTTGTTGAACGGCCATAACCGTTTAAATGGTTAAGCGCCAATTAAGTAAGTAAGTAATTAGTAACGCGTCGATAACAAACCAATAACGCGAGGAGAATTTTGCTTTCGTTAACAAACCGATAGTGAAACAATAAGTTGTACGGTATCGGTATCGAATTCGTGGTACGAATACACTATGGAGCTGCTGCTAAAATTTTTTTGAAGATTGCTCCTATTTGAAATTGTTTAGTAAATATTTACTGATACTCCGAATGTTATTTTACATTGTATTTTTACAAAAAAAAATGGAATCAGGGTTGCCACCTGATTTTGTTATTTATATTTTTAATGCGTTTTTGAGGTCTCTTACTTCAAGCTTTCTAATCAGGTTATTTTTACAAGGATTATGGTCCTAAATCGTTGCATAGTGAAAACAACATGACAAAAATATTGCGACGGTATGAGCCGATTTATGGTTTATCCTTCAACAATTTGCTTGCATTTTATGAAACGTATCACAAAAGAGATTAAAATAAACAAGTAAGGAAGGCTAAGTTCGGGTGTAACCGAACATTACATACTCATTTGAGAGCTATGGAGACAAAATAAGGGAAAATCACCATGTAGGAAAATGAACCTAGGGTAACCCTGGAATGTGTTGTTTGTACTATATGGGTATCAAATGAAACGTGTTAATGAATATTTTAAAATGGCGTGGGCCTTAGTTGCATAGGTGGACGCCTTTTCGAGATATCGCCATAAAGGTGGACCAGGGGTGACTCTAGAATTTGTTTGTACGATATCGGTATCAAATGAAAGGTGTTAATTAGTATTTTAAAAGGGAGTGGGCCTTAGTTCTATAGGTGGACGCCTTTTCGAGATATCGCCATAAAGGTGGACCAGGGGTGACTTTAGAATTTGTTTGTACGATATCGGTATCAAATGAAAGGTGTTAATGAGTATTTTAAAAGGGAGTGGGCCTTAGTTCTATAGGTGGACGCCTTTTCGAGATATCGCCATAAAGGTGGACCAGGGGTGAATCTAGAATTTGTTTGTACGATATCGGTATCAAATGAAAGGTGTTAATGAGTATTTTAAAAGGGAGTGGGCCTTAGTTCTATAGATGGACGCCTTTTCGAGATATCGCCATAAAGGTGGACCAGGGGTGACTTTAGAATTTGTTTGTACGATATCGGTATCAAATGAAAGGTGCTAATGAGTATTTTAAAAGGGAGTGGGCCTTAGTTTTATAGGTGGACGCCTTTTCGAGATATCGCCATAAAGGTGGATCAGGGGTGACTTTAGAATTTGTTTGTACGATATGGGTGTTAATGAATATTTTAAAAGGGCGTGGGCCTTAGTTCTATAGGTGGACACCTTTTCGAGATATCGCCATAAAGGTGGACCAGGGGTGAATCTAGAATTTGTTTGTACGATATCGGTATCAAATGAAAGGTGTTAATGAGTATTTTAAAAGGGAGTGGGCCTTAGTTCTATAGGTGGACGCCTTTTCGAGATATCGCCATAAAGGTGGACCAGGGGTGACTTTAGAATTTGTTTGTACGATATCGGTATCAGATGAAAGGTGTTAATGAGTATTTTTAAAGGGAGTGGGCCTTAGTTCTATAGGCGGACGCCTTTTCGAGATATCGCCATAAAGGTGGACCAGGGGTGACTTTAGAATTTGTTTGTACGATATCGGTATCAAATGAAAGGTGTTAATGAGTATTTTAAAAGGGAGTGGGCCTTAGTTCTATAGGGGGACGCCTTTTCGAGATATCGCCATAAAGGTGGACCAGGGGTGACTTTAGAATTTGTTTGTACGATATCGGTATCAAATGAAAGGTGTTAATGAGTATTTTAAAAGGGAGTGGGCCTTAGTTCTATAGGGGGACGCCTTTTCGAGATATCGCCATAAAGGTGGACCAGGGGTGACTTTAGAATTTGTTTGTACGATATCGGTATCAAATGAAAGGTGCTAATGAGTATTTTAAAAGGGAGTGGGCCTTAGTTTTATAGGTGGACGCCTTTTCGAGATATCGCCATAAAGGTGGATCAGGGGTGACTTTAGAATTTGTTTGTACGATATGGGTGTTAATGAATATTTTAAAAGGGCGTGGGCCTTAGTTCTATAGGTGGACGCCTTTTCGAGATATCGCCATAAAGGTGGACCAGGGGTGACTTTAGAATTTGTTTGTACGATATCGGTATCAAATGAAAGGTGCTAATGAGTATTTTAAAAGGGAGTGGGCCTTAGTTTTATAGGTGGACGCCTTTTCGAGATATCGCCATAAAGGTGGACCAGGGGTGACTTTAGAATTTGTTTGTACGATATCGGTATCAGATGGAAGGTGTTAATGAGTATTTTTAAAGGGAGTGGGCCTTAGTTCTATAGGCGGACGCCTTTTCGAGATATCGCCATAAAGGTGGACCAGGGGTGACTTTAGAATTTGTTTGTACGATATCGGTATCAAATGAAAGGTGTTAATGAGTATTTTAAAAGGGAGTGGGCCTTAGTTCTATAGGGGGACGCCTTTTCGAGATATCGCCATAAAGGTGGACCAGGAGTGACTTTAGAATTTGTTTGTACGATATCGGTATCAAATGAAACGTGTTAATGAGTATTTTAAAAGGGAGTGGGCCTTAGTTCTATAGGCGGGCGCCTTTTCGAGATATCGCCATAAAGGTGGACCAGAGGTGACTTTAGAATTTGTTTGTACGATATCCGTATCAAATGAAAGGTGTTAATGAGTATTTTTAAAAGGAGTGGGCCTTAGTTCTATAGGCGGACGCCTTTTCGAGATATCGCCATAAAGGTGGACCAGCGGTGACTTTAGAATTTGTTTGTACGATATCGGTATCAAATGAAACGTGTTAATGAGTATTTTAAAAGGGAGTGGGCCTTAGTTCTATAGGCGGACGCCTTTTCGAGATATCGCCATAAAGGTGGACCAGGGGTGACTTTAGAATTTGTTTGTACGATATCGGTATCAAATGAAAGGTGTTAATGAGTATTTTAAAAGGGAGTGGGCCTTAGTTCTATAGGCGGACGCCTTTTCGAGATATCGCCATAA
Source organism: Eurosta solidaginis (assembly GCF_040869045.1). NCBI lineage: Eukaryota > Metazoa > Arthropoda > Insecta > Diptera > Tephritidae > Eurosta > Eurosta solidaginis. The sequence goes on along the minus strand of NC_090323.1, from coordinate 198,391,535 downwards.
AGGTGGACCAGGGGTGACTTTAGAATTTGTTTGTACGATATCGGTATCAAATGAAAGGTGTTAATGAGTATTTTAAAAGGGAGTGGGCCTTAGTTCTATAGGCGGACGCCTTTTCGAGATATCGCCATAAAGGTGAACCAGCGGTGACTTTAAATTTGTTTGTACGATATCAGTATCAAATGAAAGGTGTTAATGAGTATTTTAAAAGGGAGTGGGGATTAGTTTTATAGGTGGAGGCCTTTTCGAGATATCGCCATAGAAGTGGACCAGGGATGACTCTAGAATTTGTTTGTACGATATGGGTATCAAATGAAGGTGTTAATGCGTATTTTAAAAGGGAGTGGGCCTTAGTTTTATAGGTGGACGCCTTTTCGAGATATCGCCATAAAGGTGGACCAGGGGTGACTTTAGAATTTGTTTGTACGATATCGGTATCAAATGAAAGGTGTTAATGAGTATTTTAAAAGGGAGTGGGCCTTAGATTTATAGGTGGACGCCTTTTCGGGATATCGTTATAAAGTTACCAGGTGTGACTCTAGAATTTGTTCAACGATATGGGTCTTAATGAATATTTTAAAAGGGCGTGGGCCTTAGTTCTATAGGTGGACGCCTTTTCGAGATATCGCCATAAAGGTGGACCAGGGGTGACTCTAGAATTTGTTTGTACGATATGGGTGTTAATGAATATTTTAAAGGTGCGTGGGCCTTAGTTCTATAGGTGAACGCCTTTTCGAGATATCGCCATAAAGGTGGACCAGGGGTGACTCTAGAATTTGTTTGTACGATATGGTTATCAAATGAAAGGTGTTAATGAGTATTTTAAAAGGGAGTGGGCCTTAGTTCTATAGGCGGGCACCTTTTCGAGATATCGCCATAAAGGTGGACCAGGGGTGACTTTAGAATTTGTTTGTACGATATCGGTATCAAATGAAAGGTGCTAATGAGTATTTTAAAAGGGAGTGGGCATTAGTTTTATAGGTGGACGCCTTTTCGAGATATCGCCATAAAGGTGGACCAGGGGTGACTTTAGAATTTGTTTGTACTATATGGGTATCAAATGAAAGGTGTTAATGAGTATTTTAAAAGGGAGTGGGCCTTAGTTCTATAGGTGGACGCCTTTTCGGGATATCGTTATAAAGGTGGACCAGGGTTGACTCTATAATGTGTTTGTACAATATGGGTGTCAAATTAAAGGTATTAATAAGAATTTTTAAAAGGGATTGGTGGTAGTTAAATATGTGAAGGCGTTTTCGATATTTCGACCAAAATGTGGACCAGGGTGACTGAGAACATAATCTGTCGGGTACCGCTAATTTATTTATATATGTCTTTTGATTTTGCCCTGCAGAACTTTTTCATTTTCTTCTACTTAATATGGTAGGTGTCACACCCATTTTACAAAGTTTTTTTCAAAAGTTATATTTTGCGTCAATAAACCAATCCAATTACCATGTTTCATCCCTTTTGTCGTATTTGGTATAGAATTATGGCATTTTTTTTCATTTTTCGTAATTTTCGATATCGAAAAAGTGGGCGTGGTCATAGTCGGATTTCGGCCATTTTTTACACCAATACAAAGTCAGTTCAGATAGTTATGTGAACTGAGTTTAGTAAAGATATATCGATTTTTGCTCAAGTTATCTTGTTAACGGCCGAGCGGAAGGACAGACGGTTGACTGTGTATAAAAACTGGGCGTGGCTTCAACCGGTGTCGCCCTTTTTCACAGAAAACTGTTATCGTCCTAGAGTCTAAGCGCCTACCAAATTTCACAAGGATTGGTAAATTTTTGTTCGACTTATGGCATTAAATGTATCCTAGACAAATCAAATGAAAAAGGGCGGAGCCACGCCCATTTTGAAATTGTCTTTAATTTTTGTATTTTGTTGCACCATATCATTACTGGAGTTGAATGTTGACATAATTTAATTACATACTGCAAAGATATTAAATTTTTTGTAAAAAATTTTTTTTAAAGTGGGCGTGGTCGTTTTCCGATTTTGCTAATTTTTATTAAGCATACATATAGTAATAGAAGTAACGTTCCTGCCAAATTTCATCATAATATCTTCAACGACTGCCAAATTACACATTGCAAAACTTCTAAATTACCTTCTTTTAAAAGTGGGTGGTGCCACCACCATTGTCCAAAATTTTACTTATTTTCTATTCTGCGTCATAAGTTCAACCCACCTACCAAGTTTCATCGCTTTATCAGTCTTTGGTAATGAATTATCGCACTTTTTCGATTTTTCGAAATTTTCGATATCGAAAAGGTGGGCGTGGTTATAGTCCGATATCGTGAATTTTAAATAGCGATCTGAGATGAGTTCCCAGGAACCTACATACCAAATTTCATCAAGATATCTTAAAATTTACTCAAGTTATGGTGTTAACGGACGGACGGACGGCTTTGGCTCAATCAAATTTTTTTTCGATCCTGATTATTTTGATATATGGAAGTCTATATCTATCTCGATTCCTTTATACCTGCACAACCAACCGTTATCCAATCAAAGTGAATATACTCTGTGAGCTCTGCTCAACTAAGTATAATTATAATTACAGTCTTTTCTAAATATGCACAGTAGAAAATGGATATGTCAGCATTCAATTTTATTTAAAATTTAATTAAAACTCGTAGTCCAATACCAAATGAAATGCAGATTTTCAAAAACCACAAAACTCTGATTGACCACCGATGGGCCTGCATTACGTTGCAGCGAATCAGGTACTAAAATAGGAGGATTTGGAGGAATGTACCGCAAGCTTTAATTGAAATGCCAATTACAAATTATGTCAACGCTAATAATAATGTGTTTTTTTCCCCAATAACAGTTATGTACTTACTTATACAAATAAAAACACAATAAACTAAAATTTAGTTGACAATGGCGAACGTTAATGCAAAAGGGCTGATTGTGGAGATCGAAAAGCGAAAGCGGTGAGAGAGGGCAAAAGTAAATGTGAGCAAATATGTGCACATATGTACTTATATAAAATCTTTTTAATATATGTATGTAGGCATTTATATAGGTAAATAATGAGGCCAATATGTAAAGTGTTAATTTTTCAATTACAAATAAGTTTGAGAGCAACTGCACCGACCACCGTAAAAAAACCAGTCAAGGCCGCACTCAATTACCAATCCAATGAAAATTAAAATTTTTACCAACAACAAAAATACATTGAAAAACGTTTCAATGCTTATTGGTATTTCATTCTGGAAAATTATGTTTGTATTTAGCCAAGTAGCTATACAAAGTATTACAACTATGGTTCTAAAGGTTGATGTGGATGGCAAAAAATTGGCAAATTCTATGTGCCTTCAATTGGCTCAAATGCTAATAACTCATCCGCTTGCTGCTATGTAACACTTTTGCTAGCCAATTTATTTTCAGAAGCTGTGAAAATGACGAACGTGAAATATTAATTAACGCTGCTTTGCTGAGTGTTTTGCAATCACGACTTGCTTATTTCGGCAAAGCTCTGATGCAGATAGTGGCGCAAATGAAAACAAGTAAGGACGGGACTGTTTTCGGATGTGCCGAATACTTCATACCTTTCGTGAATTAGGCTGAACAAAAATCTTATCCCGTTCGCAATCTCCAAATAATCGGATGCATAAGATATAAATATATAGTGAGCAGATGTACATACCTAAACGATTTTTAAGATAAATATAGAATAAACAAGTAAGGAAGGTTAAGTTCGGGCGTAACCGAACATTACATACTCAGTTAAGAGCTATGGTGACAACATAAGGGAAAATAACCATGTAGGAAATGAACCGAGGGAAACCCTGGAATGTGTTTGGATGACATGTGTATCAAATGAAAGGCACTAAAGAGTATTTTATGAGGGAGTGGGCCATAGTTCTATAGGTGGACGCCATTTAGGGATATAGCCATAAAGGTGGATCAGGGTTGACTCTAGAATGCGTTTGTACGATATGGGTCTCAAATGAAAGGTGTTAATGAGCATTTTAAAAGGGAGTAATCCTTAGTTCCATAGGTGGAAGCCGTTTCGAGATATCGCCATAAAGGTGGACCAGGGGTGACCCTAGAATTTGTTTGCACAATATGGGCATCAAACGAAAGGTGTTAATGAGCATTTTAAAAGGGAGTAATCCTTAGTTCTATAGGTGGACCCCTTTTCGAGATATCGCCATAAAGGTGGACCAGGGGTGACTCTAGAATTCGTTTGTGCAATATGGGTATCAAACGAAAGGAGTTAATGAGTATTTTAAGAGGGAGTGGGCCTTAGTTCTATAGGTGGACGCCTTTTCGAGATATCGCCATAAAGATGGACCAGGTGTGACTCTAGAATGCGTTTGTACGATATGGGTATCAAATGAAAGGTGTTAATGAGTATTTTAAAAGGCAGTAATCCTTAGTTCCATAGGTGGACGCCGTCTCGAGATATCGCCATAAAGGTGGCCCAGGGGTGACTCTAGAATTCGTTTGTGCAATAGGGGTATCAAACGAAAGGAGTTAATGAGTATTTTAAGAGGGAGTGGGCCTTTCTGGACCACGGGTGACTCTAGGCTTTGTTTGTACGATTTGGGTATCAAATGAAAGGTGTTAATGAGTATTTTTAAAAGGGAGTGGGCCTTAGTTCTATAGGTGGACGCCTTTTCGAGATATCGCCATAAAGATGGACCAGGTGTGACTCTAGAATGCGTTTGTACGATATGGGTATCAAATGGAAGGTATTAATGAGTATTTTAAAAGGCAGTAATCCTTAGTTCCATAGGTGGACGCCGTTTCGAGATATCGCCATAAAGGTGGGCCAAGGGTGACTCTAGAATTCGTTTGTGCAATAGGGGTATCAAACGAAAGGAGTTAATGAGTATTTTAAGAGGGAGTGGGCCTTTCTGGACCACGGGTGACTCTAGGCTTTGTTTGTACGATTTGGGTATCAAATGAAAGGTGTTAATGAGTATTTTTAAAAGGGAGTGGGCCTTAGTTCTATAGGTGGACGCCTTTTCGAGATATCGCCATAAAGATGGACCAGGTGTGACTCTAGAATGCGTTTGTACGATATGGGTATCAAATGGAAGGTGTTAATGAGTATTTTAAAAGGCAGTAATCCTTAGTTCCATAGGTTGACGCCGTCTCGAGATATCGCCATAAAGGTGGGCCAGGGGTGACTCTAGAATTCGTTTGTGCAATAGGGGTATCAAACGAAAGGAGTTAATGAGTATTTTAAGAGGGAGTGGGCCTTTCTGGACCACGGGTGACTCTAGGCTTTGTTCGTACGATATGGGTATCAAATTAAAGGTATTAATGAGAGTTTTAAAAGGGAGTGGTGGTAGTTGTATATGTGAAAGCGTTTTCCAGATATCGACCAAAATGTGGACCAGGGTGACCCAGAACATCATCTGTTGGATACCGCTAATTTATTTATATATTCAATAACACTAACAGGATTCCTGCCAAGATTTTAAGGGTTTTTTATTTCGCCCTGCAGAACTTTTTCATTTTCTTCTACTTAATATGGTAGGTGTCACAACCATTTTATAAAGTTTTTTCTAAAGTTATATTTCGAGTCAATAAAACAATCCAATTACCTTACCATATTTCATCCCTTTTTTCGTATTTGGTATAGAATTATGGCATTTTTTTCATTTTTCGTAATTTTCGATATCGAAAAAGTGGGCGTGGTCATAGTCGGATTTCGTTCATTTTTCATACCAAGATAAAGTGAGTTCAGATAAGTACGTGAACTGAGTTTAGTAAAGATATATTGATTTTTGCTCAAGTTATCGTGTTAACGGCCATGCGGAAGGACAGACGGACGACTGTGTATAAAAACTGGGCGTGACATCAACCGATTTCCATTTTCACAGAAAACAGTTAACGCCATAAAATCTATGCCCCTACCAAATTCCAAAAGGATTGGTTAATTTTTGTTCGACTTATGGCGTTAAAAGTATCCTAGACAAATTAAATGAAAAAGGGCGGAGCCACGCCCATTTTTAAATTTTCTTTTATTTTTGTATTTGGCTGCATATCATTGCTGGAGTTGAATCTTGACATAATTTACTTATATACTGTAAAGATATTAAATTTTTTGTTAAAATTTTACTTTAAAAATAATTTTTTTTAATAGTGGGCGTGGTCCTTCTCCGATTTTGCTAATTTTTATTAAGCGTACATATAGTAATAAGAGTAACGTTCCTGCCAAATTTCATCATGATATCTTCAACGACTGCCAAATTACAGCTTGCAAAATTTTAAATTACCTTCTTTTAAAAGTGGGCGGTGCTACGCCGCGTCATAAGTTCAACTCATCTACCAAGTTTCGTCGCTTTATCGGTCTTTTGTAATGAATTATCGCACTTTTTCGGTTTTTCGAAATTTTCGATATCGAAAAAGTGGGCGTGGTTATAGTCCAATATCGTTCATTTTAAATAGCGATCTGAGATGAGTGCTCAGGAACCTACATAACAAATTTCATCAAGATACCTCAAAATTTACTCAAGTTATCGTGTTAACGGACGGACGGACATGGCTCAATCAAATTTTTTTTCGATCCTGATTATTTTGATATATTGAAGTCTATATCTATCTCGATTCCTTTATATATGTACAACCAACCGTTATCCAATCAAACTTAATATACTCTGTGAGCTCTGCTCAACTGAGTATAAAAATGGCAAAAACCCCCTTATCTGAACCATCGGTTGTATGGGATATATATTATATATAGCTTCGATCAAAGCGATTTTTTCAGAAAATCTTCTACGATATACTAGAATATATATCAACGAGTTTCACGTTTATACTTTATAAATTGCGGCAGGAATGACCAAAATCGTCTTATCTGAACGATGGGTTGTATGGGAGATATATATTATAGTGGTCCGATCCTACCGGATCCGACAAGTGTCTAATATAATATAAAAATACATCCTTGTGCCAAATTTCATTGAGATATCTCAAAGTTTGAGGGACTAGTTTGCGTTCAAACAGACAGACGGACGGACGGACAAACGGACATGGCTATATCAACTCAGTTCGTCGCCCTGATCAATTCGGTATACTTAATGGTGAGCCTATCTTCTATATTTCTCAACGTTATAACCATCGGACCAAAGTTAATATACCATTTCAGGAAAGTTATAAAAAGTTACGCAAAGGTTTGCGCTAGGTAAAGCTATTTTTTGGAGTGTTTGCAGAACCAGCGATTAACTAGAATGAAAAAATAAGTAATTTATGTAGTTATTGTACGGAAAATCTTGAAATATCCATACTCGCTGGGTCTTCCTCTCCTGAAAAAAAAAAATTGGATACGGACGGCTAATCGATGGCCTCTATCGTTTTTTCGACAAACCTCGAAAAACTCAATAGGCATCGTCTACTGATTTTTTTGGTACACTCAACCAATCTTTTTCCATAGCCACTACCGATTTTAGGTAATAAAAGAAATCTGTTGCCTCAACAGAGGAAAATAGTAGCTTCAATCAATAAAAAAAATGAAAGTTAGCAATTTCTTTGCTAGCGGTATTGGAGGATTCCAGAATGTAAGCGTGAGATAAGTGTTATGCTTAATTGCAGGCGTAATGTGCGTGGAATAAGGGATGGAAAGGAAAAAAGAAGAGTATGAAGTGGAAAAAAATATGAAAAACCAAAACTGGAACTGAAGCGAGATGGCGCGTTATCGATTTGTTTCTAAGTTTTCACAATGCATTATCGACGACAATCATTATTATCCATTTATCCAGTTATCCATTTCTTCTCAACAAGTTACCGCTTTGTTTTCGAAAAGTTATCGATTATTATTGATATGAATCAGAGTGTTGCCGTTTTTTTATCGATTGTCGGCGTGTAGTCGATTTTTTACCGATGAGTTATTGGTTTGTAACCGCCGTGTCATCGATTTGTTATCGATGAGTTAGAGCTGTTCCCAATAGGCGTCAGTTACCGAGAAAGATAGAAAGCAGGCGTGACTTGTAAATCACTAAAGCAGTTACGCGCCAATTAATAACGATGATGGTGATGATTTATTGGTTTTTTATAGAAGTGTAATCGGTTTGCTATCAAATATAGTATACCAATCACATTTCAATATAAAATAAATAAAATAGAAATAAAAATAAATGCAAGTCACGATAGCCTCCGAAGAGATTTTAGGCCGAGCATCTCTTCCAATTTTTTCCACAAATTGGCGGACGTGTCATACATGTTTTACGCCGACTTCGAATGGCACCTGCAAGGCAAACGTGTTTCACTGCCTTTTTTGGGTCTTGAACCAACGATCTTCGGTGTGGTAGGCGGATCAGGCGGTCGCTATCGAAATCGAACCTATAACTCGACGATAAATTCGCTATAGATTTCAATATAAAATCGATAACACATGGATAACATGTCCATGATAAGCCGATGACTCGACAATAATTTCGCTATTGTCGTAATCGGTATCAATCCAATTAAGCTCTTCTTAAATATCCCCGAAATCATATCGAAGTGGCTCTAAAATAATTCGCAACTTGGCTCCAAAAAAGTCCCGAAATACTTTTGAAAACAAATAATCACGAATTTTACCTGAAATTACCCTGCAAATAGAAGAAAAGATATCCAAGTAGGCCAAGAGTTCATTGCAGAATTGTGCCAAGGTTAGGTCGGTATACCAGCCAGGCCAGCTGGCTCATTCACTGAATGAACTAATGACCTTCTCTTTTATACATAAAAAAAAGTAATTTTTACATATAATGTAGGGCAGCATGCCTTCAATTTCAGCTGCGCCAACCAACCAATATGCGTCATTAAGCACAGCGAAGAAGCGACTGGTACGCCTTGTTGGATGGCCGCAACCATTTAAACGGTTAAGCGCCAATTAAGTACGTAAATAAGTAAGTTTCTTCGAAACAGATCACAGGTGAATTCCAGCGCCCATCTGACAATGGCAATCAGGTTCAGCGGATTTCCTAGCTGAACACTGATATATAGCATTTTTGAAGAATGTTTTGAAGTAAGACGTTTTCTAAACAAACTCATAAAGCAGCCGAGTTAGGATGGTATTCATGGATATGGTTTGCAAAGGAATGAAATAACAAGTATTTGCAATATCTTACCAGCCGAATACATGACTGTGATAGTCCAGAAATTAAAAAAGTAGCAAAAAACGTCTCTATAATTATGTTAAGAGGGTCTAATAATTACCAATCTAGGATTTTACAAAAAATTTTGTGACACATTTTTTTTCCCTCAAAAATTATTTTTCATTTTTATCATATCGTTAGCTTAATGTGAAAATGCGCTAAGTCACTTTTTTTGAAAAATTGTATTTTAATGCTGTTTTAAAACTGAATTCAAAATACATCGATCACAAGAAAAAAAATATTTAAATTTTTACGTGCTGTTTGCAATGATGTGTAAATGTGCTGAATCGTCAACTGTTCAAAAAAAATGTGCTAAGTCAGTCAGTCAATAATATCAATCTGAATTACTAGTCATTTCTTTGTGCGCGCATTTTGTTTATGTATTTAATTCATTCAGTCTAAAAGTACATGTTTTGTTGTTGTTCTTGTTGATTAACGATAAAGACACTTCCCGAAGGCTTTGGGCCGATGTTGATGGTCCTTTGCCGCATATAGATCCGGTACGTTCCGGTAACAAAGCACTTTTAAGGTACTAGTTCGACCATCGCGGGAAGAATTTATATGACCACATTAAGCCTTCTGGACCATCCATGAGAAACTTGGGGTGGCGAGAGACTCGGCTGCCAAAGAAAGAGAATTCGCCACGGGTAGGTGAGGTTGACAATTGGGTTGGAGAAGCTATATATTGCGCTGGGAACCCCTTGAGGGAGTTGCCTACACAACCCCTTTAAATTGGATTCACCCAATTGGTGTGTGATAAATGCTTTGCGCTGATTATAATCTACTTCAATTGTTACATGTCGATAAATACATGCTTTGTTAGGATAGGATAGGTTAGGTGGTAGCTGCCCTGATAAGGATAGCTCACTTGGACAACACGAAGGTCCGTTGTGATACCACATACACCAAAAATAACGGTGACCTAGATCCAGCTACTTAGAGAATCGTTGGGTAGCAACGATAAAGCTCCGAATGATACCGATCTCAACTTTGGATATATCCTCGGGAGATCCAAGTGAGTCGCGACCGAAGTACTTTCGCCTAATTCTGGCAAAAGCTGGACAATCAAGCATAAAGTGATTTGGTGATTCCACCTCATCATCCTCCATACAGCTGCAGCAGGATGGAGTTTCCAGTATATTGAGACGTACCGCATGGATACCCATGGGACAGTGCCCTGTCAAAACCCCAATGACCATTGATAGGTGAGCATTAGTGAACCCAATTATTTCAGCAGACCTCCTGCCATCCACTTTCGGCCAGAAAGGTCTTGCTACCCTGCAAGACGTGGTATCCGCCCAACGTTTGCTGAGCTGATTCGAGGCCCAGCTATGGAGGAGCAATCCACAGTTGGCCAGCGGGATCCCGAAGTCCCTACAGCCATCTTCATCCGGTTCAGTTGTACCGATGCGGGCTAAGAGATCCGCTTGACAGTTACCCGGGATATCACTATGGCCCGGGACCCAGATAATCTTAATTGTAAAATAATTCGATGCAGTCGCAAGCGAGGTCAGGCACTCCCAGACCACCCTCGATCGCACTGTAGTTGAGCTCAAGGCCTTGATAGCCGATTGGCTATCAGAGTAGATGTTAAATTCCCTAACCGTGGTAGCACTGGATAGCATTCCATCCACCGCATCCTTAATCGCAGCAATTTCCGCTTGGAATACACTGCAGTGATCAGCCAACTTAAACTTGCGGCTTAAATTTAGCTCTTGACAAAAGACCCCCCCACCAACCTTTCCATCCAGCTTTGACCCATCCGTGAACAAGTTAACCGGTCCCATGCCCCAGATAATTCCTCTTCCCCAATCCTCTCTCTCTGGAATAACTGGGGTGAAGGTTGTATAGGGAGCTGTTATCGGCATACAGTAGTCCGTTCTGTCCGGGATGAAGTCGAAACTGGTAAGAAGGCTAGAGTGTCCGCGGTCAGAAAGTCTATATCCCATATCACGAAGCCTGACCAACGACCTTGCCGCGGCCGCCTTTCCCGCAATATCTACTGGGTATATGTAACATAACATGCTTTGTTACAGACTAGTTAAAAATAGAAAACAATTCAAGCTTAAACTTATATAAGCTGTTATTAAAATTAATAACACTACTGAATCGATTTGCTAGATGTATAGTCCTAGGTTCATTCATTGCATAATTCGTTGTATGAGTTATTTCGATAAATAATCTATTATGCCGAAGATCGCGCAGTCGAATATATGGAATGAACAAATTAGATAAATCAGAGCAATTCGTGCTAAAGTTTATTACATTATAGGCAAGCATGAGTGAGATAAAAGTTCTTATGTCATGTAAAGCCTGAATACCAATCAATTTGCACCTGCTGGTATATGATGGGAGGCCGCCTGGCCAGTGAAGCATACGTAAAGAAATTTTTGTAACAATTTTTTGTACTTCCTCAATTTTATAGGAGTTAGTGTCATAGAATGGATTCCATATTATTGAGCAATATACAAGACGACTTCTGACCAAGGATATATAAAGTGCCTTCATCGTCTTAGGGTCCTTAAAGTCACTGGTGTTGCGTCTACTGAACCCAACCATTGCAACAAATTTTGAAACAAAGAAATCAATGGTATTAGAAAAAGAGAGTTTGGAGTTAAAAATTACACTCAAGTCTTTTCTCTCTTGACAACGGTTAAGATATTTAGTATTTAGTTTGTAGATAAAGTATGTGGCAGTTATCTTTTTGGAATAAGCCACAACACATCATTTGTTTGAATTTAAATATAAGTTATTGTCTGCGCACCATCCGGCAAAAGAGTCCAGATCAGAACCGTTAGAAATAGTTTGACAATTAGATAGTAATTTTTGTGAAATATATAGTTTTAGTTTTTTATTTCAATCATTAAAAGTGAGGAGAGATGGGAAAACATATTGAGTAAAAAGTGCTAAGTCAGGAAAAAAATTTGTTATGAGTGCCGAAATTGTGCTAAGTCATAAAATAGCTGCTGGGTTGGCACACTTGATTTTTATTTATCTTTTTCAGAGCTTCTACACTCAAAAGCATTGCAATTAAGGTATCCTCATTCACAGTTTTGAAAAAAGAAGGTTATTTTAAAAATTATTCAGTTTTTTTCGTCTCCTGTAAAATTCGTAAAAAGTGGCTTAGCACATTTTCACATTAAGCTAACGATATGTATTAATAAAATTTTAATTGTACTGAAATTGATATCAACAAAAATTGTTTATACATAGCCCATTTTTCGCAACCCTACTTATATGTTATATACATATGTATGTATTTTGTATTTCATATACATATAATTATTAAGTATTTGAAGGATAATTAGTGCTAAGTGTCGTAATAAAATTAAATCTGTCAATATATTTATGAGCTTATTTAATAACAATTCAATTATTTCTCCTTTGAAATATTAATAAGTATGGTTACGTAGACGTGCAGAATTATTATATTTTTACACACAAATATAAATCCTTACATATGTATATATATTGGCGGCCACCGTGGTGTGATGGTAGCGTGCTCCGCCTACCACACCGTATGCCCTGGGTTCACACCCCGGGCAAAGCAACATCAAAATTTTAGAAATAAGGTTTTTAAATTAGAAGAAAATTTTTCTAAGCGGGGTCACCCCTCGGCAGTGTTTGGCAAGCGCTCCGGGTGTATTTCTGTCATGAAAAGCTCTCAGTGAAAACTCATTTGCCTTGCAGATGCCGTTCGGAGTCGGCATAAAACATGTAGGTCCCGTCCGGCCAATTTGTAGGGAAAATCAAGAGGAGCACGACGCAAATTGGAAGAGAAGCTCGGCCTTAGATCTCTTCGGAGGTTATCGCACCTTACATTTATTTTTATATATATATATAACCTCCGAAGAGATCTAATATATATATATATATCTGTAACTAAAAGTCAATTGATTGTTATGCAAAACCTTTTGCTGTAATATTACTTGAAATAAATATTATGGTCATCATTATTTACGTAACATTGAATGTTAAGTCAGACAATGAACGCTAAATGGCACCAGTTGGAAACACCAAGGGTGATAGAGTCTTAATCCTCCTGTTGTTACGTAGTGAGTCTAAATCGTATTCCCATTCCGTGCTAAACCTCTTTCCTTGGAAAGGACCAGGAGCACTTTTCTCTCGAAAACTTCAAGAGCCAACGACACTCCAGACACTAATATTGCGCCGAATAAATGAATGTACTAGCCTCTTGCAATTAGAAGTGGCACTTTCTCGTATTTAGTTTATGCTTTCTCATATGATGCTTTCTGATTTACAATTGACTATTCTCATGTTCAAATGACGCTTTCTCATTTAAAATTGACTATTTTCATTTCCATATGACGCTTTCGCATTTACATCTGACGCTTTCTCACTGCCAACTAACTATTCTCAAATACAAAAAACGCTTTCGCATTTTCATTTAACGCTCGCTCATTCACAAATGACTATTCTCATATCAACGAGACGCTTTTGCATTTACAATTGACTATTTTCATTTTCATATGCCATATCTAATTTACAATTTACAAATATTGTTTCCAACGGACGCTTGTTCATTTGCAAGTGGAAATGGTGTAGGTTGCCACGTTCTAGTTTTTCAAAAAATATTTCATTATCATTTTCCTTAAAAATATTTTTTAACATATATCTCGCTTAAGATTTAGCGACATTTGCTGACAGGAATAAGACCCATCGCGGACCGTATAATATTCCACAGTCTGGCAACCACGACACTTATCGCATAATATGCAACTGCCTGGCAACGGTGGCACTCATACTTGAAAAGAGAAGCCATCTCACGGAAGTATATCCGCACCACCTGAAAATATGAGTACCACTGCGTATACGTAACATTTTGTTATTACGTATAAACAAATAAAAAAAATTGCAATAAAATAATATTGCGACTATAAACTGAGATATAACCTATCCTATCTCTCAAGTTAGATCAAACTACAGACGGGGTGCAAAACAAATTCAAAATCGGTTCAGTAGTTTAGGAGTCCATCGCGGCCAAAAATGTTGTGACAGGTGTTCTTTATATATTAAGATTACTATTTTAAACTAAAACCAGTCGGTCTGTCATTTTTTTGGCCCTGCATTTTTACATAGGAAATCTATCTTGGTCAACCATCCAAAATCGTGTTAGCTGATTAATTTTTTAGCTGATAAGCAGTCATCATCTTGTCAAACTAAAAACAAAATGTAAGTTAGTAACTTGGAGTACCTTTCGTATAGATATATCACTAAAACACCTGTATTGAATTGACAGTTTAGTTCAAGTCAGTGTTTTAAATCAAAATCCTGTAGGCACCCTGTCAAAAATCGTGCAATTAATCCCTAAAAAAGTGATTTTTTGGTCTGTATTTGGGTATAACTTGGGATAGTCAGTTCGAAATTTTAGGAAAGAATAAAAAAGGGTAACGAAATGGGTAAAATAAAAAACTTTGAATACCGAGCTTAAAATACTACGTGATACCCTATGTCATATTAGGGGGACTCATTAAAGAATATAAATTTATAAGCTGTAAAATTATACCCGTTTAAACACACTATTATAGGAATGCACCTAGTAATATTCTTTATAAACTTCATTGCCGATCAGGTGTATTATTTTCAACAAGAAATTGTGATTATAATACAAACAAAAAAATGCCAGGATTAAGTGAAAAATCAATCAATAAAATATCTTTACAAAGATATTCTACTAAATATTTTGCTGTTGTTGAAGATTACTGATGTAAATGACGGCTGTTATGTCTGCAAGGTTGCATTCCTTTGAGTTTACCACGTTTACACAATGAAATGTGTGCGTAAATTTATACGCACTAGATAAATTTAAACGTTTACAAATTTATAAAGTTGAATGAGTCTTCCTATTATCGTTGAATTTGTTCTGTTTTATTTTTCTACAACACCAATATGAAGAAAATTTTAAAATAATGTATTAGAGTTTAAAGAAATATTAAATCGGTTAGAACTCCTGCAAGACTAGAAAGAAGAACTGTCTGACAGTACCCGTAGTGTACGAGGAGGATTTATACTACAGTACTAGAAGTATACAAAGAGAACTTGTCGAATAGTACTCGTAAAGGCATGAAGGTAGAAAAGGACCCTTCCGACAGCACCCTTAGTTGTATAAAAATATCCAGTCCGACCACCGCTCCAGGCATAAACAGGTACAATTGGTATTTTCATTGGACATGATCAAACAAAAGGGATCACTCCAACCCGTATATGTGGATATCAAAACTGGCTATAGTCACCGCATTTCTAGCAGAGCATATTTCTTTAACAAACACTCAAATATGTGCAGTGCATAGATGACATACAATGATGACGTATTGGGGATCACCACCTACAGTTACTATTCGCCATATCAAATATTAAACAAAGGAACTACTACTACTAAAAAGGAAAATTTGATATTTGTCTGTATATGTGTGACTTTTGTTGATTGTCACGAAATTGCTGAATATTGTACTGCATTCTTATATTTAATAGTAAAATTAAGTATTATTTACATACCAACTATTTATATTATCATAATAACAATTTAACCTATTTGTGTATAGTCACACTAGACACACCACACCAAAAGCAGATTTTACATACAAAATTTACAACCACAATTGACTTGTTTACGATTCATTCATTAAAAAAACCTACAATTTTTATCGCATGCGATAAACCGGTAACCAAGTAACTTTGCAATGAATGAATCTAAAATTTATAAACCTCTGTTGCCGGCAAATTTACTCACACTAGCCATTACTCTCTCATTTCACATGCTCATTTGCAATCATATGATATGTTATATCTCAATTACTACACACATACAAAACTATTAGTTACTATCTTTTTCGGCGATCCATTGCGATCAAGTTCAGACAAGCCTTATCAGTTGCGGTTTTGCGCTTCGTTTGTGCGGTTCGTTCTAATCAAAATTGTTCTGCAGGTGCCTACGGACGTTCAAGTGCCCTGCAAGTCAGTGCTTGAAAAAAAGAAGAAAAAAATAGTTAATTTGATCGTAACTATGTTTGTAGTGCGGTTAAATTTTATTTGCATTGTGTAGTTATTTTTAAATGCCTTGTCGCCGGTGTAAAAAATTACGTTTAAATTGGAATTAGACCGCGTTCAGTGATATCAGTAAAAGTGTTGTTCTTAATATATAAAATTCGATTCGACAATTGTGTTTGTTAAATTTTTAATACTAGTTGTAGTAAAAATAAAGTGATAATAATAATTTAAACAAATTAAAATTCCATTACTGCACTAAATTAAAATATCACACGCCGATTATTTAGTATCTACATTAAGCACTTTATAATCTGTGGCAGTTCAAAGCACGTGAGCTGAATTACAACAGGTGAGTTCTAAATAGAGCAGACAGCTGTTTGAATAAGATAAGAATTTAAAAATAAATACATATCGGAATATGTTTGCATTATTAGGTTTTTTAAGCTTTGTGTTACCAATTAATAGTTCAAGGTGATGTATTATGCAAATGTGCTTTTATAAAATCTCAAGAGCAATTGGTGACAGATAATAAGCTTAGTATGTAGATATGTATTAATAGAAAACTGACGTTTTTAACTTTTCACACGAGAAAAAAAATCTATCGAACATCTTTTGTTGTTGATAGTAACAGTGGAAACAACTTTCTTCACCACGGCAACTTTCTTCATGTGGCAACTTTTGCACCCTTTTGGTATTCTGCCCACGAAAGTAGCCGGATAATTGTTTACTCACTAAAATAGGTGGTTACATCCATGTAACCATACAAAAGCTGTTGTTTAGAAAAAGTCAATACTGAACAAGTAAGAAAGGCTAAGTTCGGGTGTAACCGAACATTACATACTCAGTTGAGAGCTATGGAGACAAAATAAGGAAAAATCACCATGTAGGAAAATGAACCGAGGGAAACCCTGAAATGTGTTTGTATGACATGTGTATCAAATGAAAGGCATTAAAGAGTATTTTATGAGGGAGTGGGCCATAGTTCTATAGGTGGACGCCATTTAGGGATATCGCCATAAAGGTGGACCAGGGGTGACTCTAGAATTTGTTTGTACGATATGGGTATCAAATGAAAGGTGTTAATGAGTATTTTAAAAGGGAGTAATCCTTAGTTCCATAGGTGGATGCCGTTTCGAGATATCGCCATAAAGGTGGACCACGGGTGACCCTAGAATTTGTTTGTACAATATGGATATCAAAAGAAAGGTGTTAATGAGTATTTTAAAAGGGAGTGATCCTTAGTTCCATAGGTGGACGCCGTATCGAGATATCGCCATAAAGGTGGACCAGGGGTGCCCTAGAATTTGTTTGTACGATATGGATATCAAACGAAAGGTGTTAATGAGTATTTTAAAAAGGAGTGGGCCTTAGTTCTATATGTGGACGCTTTTTCGAGATATCGCCATAAACGTGGGCCAGGGGTGACTCTAGAATGTGTTTGTACGATATGGGTATCAAATTAAAGGTAATAATGAAGGTATTAAAAGAGAGTGGCCCTTAGTTGTATATGTGAAGGCGTTTTCGAAATGTCGACCAAAATGTGGACCAGGGTGATCCAGAACATCATCTGTCGGGTACCGCTAATTTATTTATATGTGTAATACCATGAACAGTATTCCTGCCAAGATTTCAAAGGTTTTTTATTTGGCCCTGCAGAAGTTTTACAATTTCTTCTACTTAATATGGTAGGTGTCACACGCATTTTACAAAGTTTTTTCTAAAGTTATATTTTGCGTCAATAAACCAATCCATTACTATGTTTCATCTCTTTTTTCATATTTGGTACAGAATTATGGCATTTTTTTCATTTTTCGTAATTTTCAATATCGAAAAAATGGGCGTGGTCATAGTCGGATTTCGGCAATTTTTTATACCAATACAAAGTGAGTTTTGATAAGTACGTGAACTGAGTTTAGTAAAGATATATCGATTTTTGCTCAAGTTATCGTGTTAACGGCCGAGCTGAAGGGCAGACGGTCGACTGTGTATAAAAACTGGGCGTGGCTTCAACCGATTTCGCCCTTTTTCAGAGAAATAAGTTATCGGGCTAAAATCTAAGACCCTATTATGGTCCGATATCGTTCATTTTAAATAGCGATCTGAGATGAGTGCCCAGGAACCTGCATACCAAATTTCATCAAGATACCTCAAAATTTACTCAAGTTATCGTGTTAACGGACGGACGGACGGACATGGCTCAATCAAATTTTTGTTCGATACTGATGATTTTGATATATGGAAGTCTATATCTATCTCGATTCCTTTATACCTGTACAGCCAACCGTTATCCAATCAAAGTTAATATACTCTGTGAGCTCTGCTCAACTGAGTATAAAAATAAAGAATTGTAAGCGCAAATAAGTAAACATAATAGTAAAAGAGTGTTGCCTATTGCTATATATATTTGGTTACATTATGTACTTTCACAGTATATATTACAATATAGCTATGTAAAAACTTATGCATATATGTACATATATACACATTGGTCCTGTTTATGCGTTAACCTCGTATCTACGAATGACACATTTTCGGTAAAGCCATGGCGGAACCATACAAGGTGGCAACGTGGTGACATACCTGCAAACATAAATAAACATTCCATGTACTTTGTTTTTGTAAATTCGATGGAGAAAAGTCAAAATCGTACTGCGCCGGAAGTTGGTAAATCAAATCAAATAAAAAAAAGTTTATATGCAGCTGTCCCATGTGGCCACCTTGTATCGCTCCGCCATGAGTAAAGCGAAGAAAACGAACTTTTAAGTTTCAACACAGACACTGCTGAGTTTTTCGCTGATGACAGCGTTACCACTTTGGCCAGAATCGCGAAAAAAAGAACTGGTAACGATTTTCGGTTACATAATGTTCTGGGTACTATTTTATCGGTAACGCTCAGAATCGGGCCGTAAGTGTTAAAATTATTTTGGTAAGTGTTGTTATTTTGTACAAAGGATACTGCAACAAACATCAAAACTACGGTGTCGATTTCTATCACATTTCATAAATTAAATTCTTCTTTTCTCAATTTCGGTGACTCAAAAAGAAAAAAATTACTGCGTTTGAAAAAATTGTCCATCATTAAATACGAAAAACTTTCTAAACCGGTCGTCCGATTTAATAAGTAAATGTCATATTTACATGTTTATTCAGTTACACTTTTTATTATACATTTAAACTTTTTCATTTATTTTTATTTTTTAAAGTTTTTTAATTTTCCGGACACTCCTTCCATTAACGATTTTTTTTTACTATTTTCCAATTTTTGGGTTACAGAGCGCCATTTCTACCGAAAATCTTCAGCGTTCCGTGCCATTATCTTGGTCGCCTTGATTTCCCTTTTTACCAAATTCCAGTATCTTTCGATTGGCCTAAGTTCTGAGCAGTTCGGCGGATTTGCTTCTCTAGACACTAAAATCACATTATTTTTTGAGTACCATTCCAAGCACTCTTTAACATACATTTGCGTTGGTATGGTTGCCATTGTGACAAAAATCTGCTTAATATTGCCTGTCAAACCAGAAATTTTCGCTGAAATTTTAACTGTCTTTTTGTTTCGAACTTTTCATCCATATTACCCCGCGAGTCTGCAGTGTAAAATTCTTGGCCTGGAAGCTGCGAAATATCGGCTAAAACATAAATTTCGTCATTCATAATATAGCAAGTGAACTTTTGAAAAAAATTTGTTTTTAATTTTTTGAAACCTTGTTTTCCTTCAGTGTTCTTCTCAGCATTTCTGTCTGGAACTTTTTGAACTTTATATGTATGTCTTGAGACCAGCCTCCTTTTTAGCTTTGCGAACCAAAAACTTGGAACATTCCAGTTTCTGCGCCAATTTTCTGCCCGAAACACTGTGGTTTCTCTGTATACTGGTTATAATTTTATTCTTCTTATGTTGGTTACTGATTCCTTTTTTTCTGCCTGAACCAGGCTTTCGAGTGACAGCCAACTCCTCTTTGAAGCTTTTTAAAATTTTTGACACCGTTTTTGGGCAAAAAATTATGTAAATACATCAATTTGGATAAGAATTATTTGATTAAATAAAGGTAACAATTTTTTCAAACACATACCTTATGAATTTGTTAACTGAAACTATACAAACAAATCTCAAAATTGTCTTCGAACCCGGAATTTTTTTTGGAGCCCTCTGAAATATTTTAAGTATGCAGTTTTGTAACCCAATTCATTTTTCACAACGTTTAAGTTACACGTTTCGTAAAATTCGCATTGATTTTTGGCAAATTTCTTTTTCCGCTATACGCGCTTCGTGTAGAATATTTTTTTTCTAAGATTTTCAATTGTAATTTTTAAAAGTTTGATTTTGATATCCGGCAAAGCACTATCAACATCTATTAAACACGCTATAGCTTCGGGGAATCTCCTTACTGCTACAAGTAGAAGAAGACTAAGAGTTGGTTACAAATATCAAAATTTATGAGCTATTAAACCATTCCAGGGCCGAATCGCGTTATACGATCCGTGATCGAAATCAATTATTTAAATTGCAATAGCTAAGAAATGTGCAATAAGACTAGTGAAATATGTGAAATGGTGGCTACCAGTTCTCATTAGATCCATAACTTATTATTATCTTTACGATTCTTTTGACTGTTTCTGATTTATCGTTTGAGTGAAATCGATTTCGATCACGGATCGAACGTGCTACAGATCGCAGATAAAGCGGTTGTAGAATGGATCATAACACTTTTTAAGAATTACCTAAAGCTGCGCCAAGTTTTGTATTTCGGGAAGATAGCTCGAACCATCTTCCTTCCAAAGTCCGGAATTATAAGTCACCCGCATCTGAAAGTGAACTGGATTCATGTCCTAGGCTCTCACGCTCAGTGCTCAACTTGAAGAGGTAGCAGAGTTATCAGATGTCGATGTGGCGATTAAGCTGGTTCCTAGAAAATGTGTAGTATTTGCAAAGATGACGAAATTATTGTATAACATAAGACGTGATAGTGAATAAAACTTTTACGTTGGGTTATCAAAAAAATAATAATGTTAACACTATGAATAGATATATGCAGTCCAAAGCAGGTCGTTTTTGACGAACCAGTGGAGGATAAAGCCGCGCTTAGTGTAGTTCAACACACTGTAAGAAAAAGGTGATTAAAATCAATCGAATCACGTATCAATTCAAACAAAATTTTTTCGAAAACGCCTTATCTTCGGATTTTTTTATGGCTATTTCTTTTCTGAAAATTATGCCACCCTGCAGTTTCTTCTCAGCTCTCCTTTTAGTTTGTGTATTTCTTTTACAAAATATTTCTTACTGAATAAAAAAAACGGGTACCGTTACCTACAATTTCAGCGGTTTTCTAAACCTCTAGAGAGGTCTAGGAGTGTGACATGAAGAACGCTCCATTTGAGATGTTTTTTTATAAGTCAGTTTCAGTTACGTTAAAATGTATCGAATTTGTGCTCAGATAGGGCATTTTTCAACAAACGACTGCAGGGCATTCTTTAAATGAACTCTGAAATAGAGAATTTTTCACAAGTTTTCTGAGACAGTGTCTTTTCGAAACAGCAGCAAAGTTAGAGACGTATTCCACTTAGCAGTCGACATCATCAACGTTTTTTGTACTTACTTTCAAATGGTATTAAAGAGTTTAAGCTAAAGTATTGGAAGAAATATATAGAGAGTTCAGTATTTTGTGTATTTCATGTTGGAAACCTTGCTATAGCAAATATATAGCTGTCCCTAAAAAATAAAAATCCGAATCTAACTTTTATTTTGGAATTTACAAAAAAAAAAGTTCGGATTTAACTTTTATTTGGAACTTATAAAATAATTTTTTCTGAAATCCTTTTGTTATAATAGGAATAACAGTTTGGGTCCCTGCTCATAAGCCTTATTGCATTTAAAATAAAAAAGTAAACCATTTGATTAACACTTCCTCTGTAATTTTTTTCTCATTGAACCAAACATCTTGGATTGAACAAAAAGTATCATTTAGACATGCATAAATATATTTTTGTATACTAAAGTAGATGACTATATATATACATATATGTGTATGAAAAAAAGTCTGAAAGTAAAACCACATGAAAATATTAAGTCTTTTGTTGACTTTTAAGAATTTCGTCGCTTCTCGTTTGTGCATATTTGTTTAAACAAATTTACGTAAGCTCGGGGACTTTTTAAGCTTCTGATTGTAATAAAGACATTTATCTTGATTGCAAATAATGATAATCGCTTCCATATTGCTTTCACAAAAACGTAGACAGATATTTCGTTCAATACACATTTAGAAAAATTTGTGTTATGTGTTCAACATTTTACTTAGGTGTTTTGTTGTCCATACGAACATCTAAACTCCTAGCATGTTTAAGGGCTGCTACTTTGACGTCGTGTACATATGGGAATTAGAAAATAAAAATTTTGGTAGTTTGAAAAATATACCATTTATGTATACATATGTAGATTTGTTGTTTTTTGTCGGCCTATTTGATCTCAACTCCTTAGCTATAATTGTTTTCTTAATTGAAACATTTTTTAAATTACCTAATCAATTTTTTTTATACTCAGTTGAGCAGAGCTCACAGAGTATATTAACTTTGTTCGCATAACGGTAATCCGTAACGGTATGAACTAATCGGGATAGATATAGACTTCTATATATCAAAATGATCTGGGTGAAAAAAGAAATTCATTTAGCCATGTCCGTCCGTCCGTCCGTCTGTCCGTCCGTCTGTAAACACGATAACTTGAACGAAATGAACGAAATCGGACTACAACCACGCCCACTTTTTCGATATCGAAAATTTCGAAAAACAGAAAAAGTGCTATAATTCTTTACCAAAGACGGATAAAGCGATGAAACTTGGTAGGTGCATTGACCTTATTACGCAAAATAGAAAATTAGAAAAATTTTGGACAATGGGCGTGGCACCGCCTACTTTTAAAAGAAGGTAATTTAAAAGTTTTGCAAGCTGAAATTTAGCAGTCGTTGAAGATATCATGATGAAATTTATTAGGCACGTTACTTCTATTACTATATGTGTGCTAAATTAAAATTAGCGAAATCGGATGACGAACACGCCCACTTTTAAAAAAAAAATTTTTTTAAGTCAAATTTTAACAAAAAATTTAATATCTTTACAGTATAAAAGTAAATTATGTCAACATTCGACTCCAGTAATGATATGGTGCAACAAAATACAAAGATAAGAGAAAATTTCAAAATGGGCGTAACTCCGCCCTTTTTCATTTAATTTGTCTAGAATACTTTTAATGCCATAATTCGAACAAAAATTTAGCAATCCTTGTGAAATATGGTAGGAGCTTAGATTGTAGGACGATAAGTCTTTTCTGTGAAAAAGTGCGAAATCGGTTGAAGCCACGCCCACTTTTTATACACAGTTGACCGTCTGTCCTTCCGCTCGGCTGTTAACACGATAACTTGCGCAGAAAACGATATATCTTAACTAGACTTAGTTCACGTATTTATCTGAAGTCACTTTATCATGGTATAAAATATGGCTGAAATCCGACTATGACCACGCCCATTTTTTCGATATTGAAAATTACGAAAAATGAAAAAAATGCCATAATTCTGTACCAAATATGAAAAAAGAGATGAAACATGGTAATTGGATTGGTTTATTGACGCAAAATATAACTTTAGAAAAAACTTTGTAAAATGGGTGTGACACCTACCATATTAAGTAGAAGAAAATGAAAAAGTTTTGCAGGGCGAAATCAAAAGCCCTTGGAATCTTGGCAGGAATACTGTTCGTGGTATGACATATATAAATAAATTAGCGGTACCCGACAGAAGATGTTCTGGGTCACCCTGGTCCACATTTTGGTCGATATCTCGAAAACGCTTTCACATATACAACTAAGGGTCACTCCCTTTTAAAACCCTCATTAATACTTTTAGTTTGATACCCATATCGTACAACCGCATTCTAGAGTCACCCCTGGTCCACTCTTAATGCGATATCTCGAAAAGGCGTTCACCTATAGAACTAAGGCCCACTACGTTTTAAATAATCATTAACACCTTTCATCATACAAACACATTCCAGGGTTACCCTAGGTTCATTTTGCTAAATGGTGATTTTGCCTTATTTTGTCTCCAAATACCCGAACTTAGCCTTCCTTACTTGTTTGTTTTTAATAATTTGGGAAAAATATAACAACGTCACATAGGGACGGACAAGGCGGCAGCTGTTTCGATTATACCTTGCAATTCTCCTCAAAGCCTTTTTTCCCGGGAATGGGGTTTGAACCCGCACATTTGGTTAATTGTTTGTAGTTTTATAAATAGCATATCTTTAACACATGATTACATACAAAGTATGTACTGTGCAATAATAATACAAAATGCAAGGAAGGCAATTGGGGTAAAATTTACAACAACTAAAGCATGACGTGGTTGAATGCGTTTTGTAACACTTCAACCATCGTAGGAGTGCGCGTTCAAATCCAACTCCCGGGAGAAAAAGCTTTGAAGAGATTTACAAAGTATAATGGAAATATGTAGCTGTCGCCTTGTCCTTCCTGATGTCACATTGTTTAATTTTTTCCCAAATTATTAAATAAATTATAAATTAAAAATTGCTTCAAATAAATTTTTTCATACATTTAAAAGCAATAAGGGCAACCCCCACTTAATTCAAAAAATTATTATTTTTTTTTTAATCTAATTAAAAAATTTTGCAACTAAGAAAAAATTTAATACAAAAATAATAATAACAAAAAATTATGATTAGGGTTATGATCGTATTCGAACCCCTGATCAAAGCATTTATAGTTAAAGTCTCAAAGCACCCTTTCACACACACTGAAACATAGTAACGGGATATATTAAATTATGATATTGTTTTATCAACCTATTGATTTGTAAGGTCGTGGGTTCGAATCGAGCTCAATGCATTCGGCTGACGACAGAGTTGAAACGAGAAGCGTTGCTATGATGTAAAGATAAAAAGCTATGAAAATGATTTCTTATGTAAAATTCTAAAGGATTTCGGAGTGTAAAAATTACTTCTCGCCAAGCCTAACTTGTAGCGTGCACTCTGCCGCCAGCCTAAGGCATAACTCTATTTTGTCAATATTATTGTTATGATATATTTTGTTTTCTTAATTGAAAAAAAAAATTCAAATCAGAATAGATTAAAGAAAATTGTAGGACATCTTCCATAGCTCGTTGAACAGATCCATTTCGGGATCTACCAAGCTCCTTCGTCGGCAACGTTTTGGAGAAACTATCCTTATCTTTTGGCTATAACAGCGGTGATTCGTTTGTCTCCCTAATTTCTATTTCTCCTCTGTTTTTTTCGCCATTGTATTGTCTGGAAGGAAAATCACAAAAAAAATCACAAAATTAGGACTCCTAGATATTTCGTACATTATTTCTCCTGCCGGGTTACACCTCCGAGCTTAGGCATTGTACAATTCGAGACCTTATACCTCTTGGTAAACAAACCCAAATTCGTCTTCTTATGGCGCTCAACTTGTCATCTGGTGATTATGTATGTATATCCCGAAGCGTCCGATTCATCAAGGACCTTATTGCTGGGAGGCATTTTCCGCTTATGACAACAGCAATGATATCTGAGTTCCCTTTAAGCTAGAAAGGTTCCTCGTCTAGCCGTCTGAGCAATTGGTTGATAACTAGCATCCACAGGGGAGTCCTTTTCCACTTATTTTGTGGCCTCACACAGCACTTGGTGCGAATGAATCTTTACTGCAATTTAGCAAGCAGCCGATCGATCTAATAAGGACTGGGTGTGCTTCGATGTGCCTGTTTTAGACATTGTTGAAAGCGTAAGGTAATGCAGTTAGCACTTTCGATGCCGTCACACCTGGTCCGGAGATTTTCTTTAATAATTAGACCATCGCTAACAATTCTTAGAGTTTGAGAAGCATTTTGAAGATTTGAATGAAGATTCGCGAATGTTCTTAGACTAGGTGTTCAAAGACTCGTGGGATTATAACCAGTTTTGAGCTCTGTACAAGGGCTGAACTGGCCCGTATCGTATTATACGATCATGTCTAGAAAACTATTTTCGCTCAAGCGATAAATACGAAACTGTTAAACTATTTATTAAAATGGAAGAAATATGTCCGCATTATCTTTAGCTGAAATATGTCACTAATCTGATTCACAATTTTGGAGCTATTTGGATTAAAAAAATTAATCTCGATTACGGATCGTAAAACACGATACTCTAATCATTTTTGTTTTAGCATTCTTTATGGCCTTTACATGCCTGAATTATTACTGTCGGGCAGATCTTCTTTACAACCCTTAGAGAACTGTCGAACAAGTAATTTTTGTACCCCTGCCGCCACTAGCGATAGGTACTCTTTGTTTGCCTACCAGTACGTTCGGAGAGATCATCTTTCTCTACCTCTACGAAAATGTATAATTTATCCTTTCTAAATTCCATTTGAAAATGTTCAATATTGTAGCGAGACAAACAAAATACTACTAAAATGCAACAAAAGTTACTGGTGTTTTGGAGCAGAAACGGTGCTAAGTTCAATCCTTGGGTTTTTTCTTCCGACTTCAAATTTTTACTTCTTTGCTATTTGTTTTTTTTTTTTTACTGTATCTATTGCAATTTCGTTGTTTTGTTCCTGGGTAAATAAGTCTGTTTTTTTAAGGGTACTGACTTGGAGGTATGCACATGTGTAGGTAATGAACTTGTGACCAATGCTCTAAAGCACATAGGAAATGGACTTGAACACTCTCGACTTCATAAAGTGCATTAATACAAATCTTCACAATCTCTCTGTTCTCTAATTGTGTCACAGCTTAGTAAATTACTTAATGCAACAATTTCGCTTGCGTTGATTGATCTTAAATGCGCGACATTTCGGACTTAAGTAATAAATCTGTTAAACTATGCATAATACACATTAGGATGGGTGAAATATTTTCTGAAATTACAGAAGTCCCAGCTTCAACTAGTAATATTTTTTATTCTAGAAAAAAAGGGATAAGTAAGTCAGTAGCAAAAGAAAAGTTCTCCGGAAGATTAACGATCTTCAGCATCAACCGACGACGAGTATCAAAGAGGGTATAATGATGACCTGTATGAGCTGTGCAGCGAATAAAAGCACAAAAGCTTCATTGGCTAGGTCGAGTTAGGCGAATGAACGAATAGGCTACGTTCAAGAAAGTATTTCAATCAACACTGTAGTTTGGGGGCAGATGAAGGGGTAAACCTCCACTGAGTAGTGAGCGGCAGGAGAAAGATTAATTGACCTCTCTTGGAGCTCCCAATTGGCGTCAGATATTGTGAGACGGGTACAGCTGGCGTGACTTGTTACGAAACGGCCAAAATTGCTCAGGCGATTAAGCGCGAAATAACGATGATAGACTAATAGTCATAATGGCGCAGCCCAATTCACCCAAGTATCTTTTGAAACGCTGCTTCGCTTCTATAATACTCATCTAAATATACTTAGTGCCTCAAAAATTGTTGGAACTTCCAATAAACTTCTCAAGTTTTCAAAAAGGAACCTCGCATGAACAAAGAACAGAATATGCTCTACATATTCTAATACCTAAGTCTTTACAACTACCCCAGGGCCGAATGAATGCTGCGGACTGCTATAAACTTTTAAGTGTCAGCTCTATATCTACATTTAGGGTTCATTCTATGTTTTTATTTTACTAAAATTTTACTACTAAAATTGTAAGTCGCTTATACTGGTGCACAAGTGGTGATGTTTCATTGCTTTTGTTGCGCCTTATCCTAAAATCCAACCCAAAATTATTCTAAGCACAATGCTTTAGCAGCACCGATAAAATCTTTAATTAATTCCTGCAGTTATCCCGAAAAAATCCGGCGATGATGTTGAAATATTCTGGAAATAGACACAAAATTATACTGATGCCAATCACGAAATATCCTCAAAGAGCTCCATAATGTTCTTGCAGCAATCATGAAGTCATCTCTGCATGACCCCTGCACTAGTCTCTGAATGGTCGCAAAACTTTACCATCTTAACCTTAATAAAGGTCAACTCCAATTAATTCTTAATGTTACTGCAAGGAAAAAAATGCCGGTAAATTCGACGAATCTCTAATGCATCGCATACCTCTTGAATCGATTTCACACAATTGTTGATTCTGAATTGGCCGTTTCAATAGTCAAATCAACACAAAATATTCATCATGGAAGTCATGGCTCTATTAGCAACCAAGTAAGATTGTTAAAATAACAGATGTACGTCAACTCTTGATATAACAGAGATTTCTGAAGGCTGTTGATATAACAGTGATTTCTGTGACTCCACCGGAATAAAAACAAAAAACTTAGCGCCGTTAGCGGTTGTTTCTGTTTAAAATTAGCTGATGTATTTAAATAATTTGTTCAGTCCTTTGTTGCTGAAACTACCAATGAAATTAGTTCTTTTAACAGAAAAATGAAGAATCTCTCGTTTTTACAGAATACTGTTAGTTTAGCAAAAACAGTTTACCTTCTTTTGAAGTAACTAAACAAATATGTTCTCTTGACAAAAAACTTGCTTTAATTAAACAAAATGCTATAAATTTTGCGGAATATCGGCTAATTCAAGAACAACTAAAATGAATTATTGACTTCATATTCCGAAAATTACAATTTATATTCATAAAATCTATTTAATACTCAGAAAATTACACTTGATATTCAGTGAATTGTAATTCTTATTCAGACCTCTATTTTATATTCAGAAAGTTACAATTCATATTCAGAAAATTGCAATTAATATTCAGAACGTACAATTTGTGTTTAGAAAATTGTAATTGATACTCAGAAATTTAGAATTCATATTTAGATTATTACAATTGATATTCAGAAAATTGCAATTAATGTTCATAAAATTCAAATTCATATTCAGAAACTTTGAATTGATATTCAGAAAATTTTCAAAGTATCTTTTTATATATATCAAACATTCCATGGACTGTTAGAACCTAAGTAGAATTGGAAGCAGGTCCAGTCTTGAAGAGCGTGGAAGACCACCTTGGGAAAAAGTGTTATTTAAAATAAATACTTTCCAATTTCGCCGTTTTCGCAGGAAGTGTGAGAAAGAGGAGGAGAGAGAGATATAGACAGAGAAAGAGATGGTTAGAGACAATGGACATTTTGCCTTTACTGGGTTCAACATTGGGAAATATGGTCCCAAACGCAGTACATTTGCTACATAGTCTATAGCAATACTCGTTAACAGCAGCTTTAAAGCTATTTATAATTAATTTTTTATGTAAATTTACGTTTTTCTATGATATTGGTACATAGTTGTTTAATATTTTGCAATGAACGTGTCCGTATAAAAAAAGTTTCTAAATATGAAATCGAAATTCTGAATATGAATTGTAACTTTTTGAATATCAGTTGAAACTTTCTGAATATAAATAGCAATTTTCTAAGTATTAAATGCGAATACTGAATAGGAATTGTAAATTTTTGAATATTGTTACTTTCTGAATATAAGTAGCAATCTTCGGAATATTAAATGCAAATACTGAATATGAATTGCAACTTTCTGAATATGAAAGTAAATTCCTGAATATGAATTGTAACTTTCTGAATATGAAATGTAAATTTCTGAATATTAAATGGAAATTCTGAAAATGAATTGTAACTTTCCGAATAGTAATTGTAATTTTCTGAATATAAATTGGAATTTTCTGCATATATACTGAAAATGGGTGTAGTGTCATTTCTTTCAGTGTGCTCAGTTATCAAAACTGCTCTCACCTCAATCTATGCGAAATGTTGTCACTGGCTGTCGTTAAGTAGAATACCAATTTTAGCGACTTAAAAACTATTTTCAATATCTTAAATCGCTTTTATTTTTATCAGCCAAATAGCTAATAGCAATGATGACATGATATGAAACTTCTCGCTCTCTGAGAGCGCGTGAAAATGTGCATTTTTTATAACATTGACCATAGTTGCCATCATCCTCAAAATCAAATTTGGGCATTTCGGAATAACTTTGGGGTATTTCACATGGTAAAGGTTTAATTTATGATTTTCACCGAAAACTTACTCTCGATTGTCAAATGGGATATCAAAAAACTCGAATTTTTTCAGGATCACAAATACAAAAAAAGCTTATTTTACCCGTTAAAAATTTTTCCGTGACAACACGTGAAATTTAATTTTTTGATAGCTAAGATAAAATGTACTTATATCTTTTCGTGCGTTAATATAACAGCTCATTTAATTTTGCTATTTCTTGTACCTTTTTTACAAATTTTTGATCCGCTTATGTAGTTGAATACACTTGAAATGAAAAATAATGAAAAGACACCGATTTTCTTGGAATTTTTTTTTGCGCGGTTTACGCAACTCTGATCTTCAAGACCCATTCTTGGAAACGAATGAAGTTTGTTTACAATCGAATGAACCAATGTTTACAATTGAATGAACTTTAAGACCCATTCCTGGAAACGAATTGAGAGAGAATGAATGTTTCGTATCATGTCATCATTGGCTAGTAGATCCTTATAAACAGTTGGCCATCTTGTCTTTCCAAATTGAAATCCGCCCAGACGTTCCTACGTGATTGAGTCACAAATAAAGCAATTATTTGGAAACGAAATCGATAATTCAAACCAGTAAACATTTTAACATTCAAACTTTCACTTTTTTAATATTAACATGGCTGATCAAAATGCGACCATCTCTAATGCATAAAAATTCCTTTTATTTGTCATATCATCGGCATAGCGTACAAAAGTGATGGTGTAAGCATGCGATAAATTGACTGCTAACGGAGAAGGCGTTTATATGAATTCAAATTTTTGAACAGATGGCAATTGTCTAGTTAAAACTGACTTGATACAATCAAAATTTTCAAGGAAATTTGTATTATCTACAGTTAAACAAACATACGAGTATATATATGAATGCATAGTATAAAGTAAATACATAAGAATGCGAAATTATTGCATGCTAACTCGCAATATGAAGTGAAATACGCGATACTCAACATCACTTCGCCGAATCTACAAACTAAAGAGTTTTTTTTGGTACAAATCAAAGGTTGTGTTCTCACGCTTGGTAAAAATTGCCATACACTAACAATTGTGTAGAATGTGGATGATGAACTTTACCGACTGTTATTATGTCTACCCCTTAAAAACTTGGTTTAAAGGTTTTGTGACAGGCAAAAAGATTACCAGATTCAAAATTTGGATGATTTCTGAAAAACTAAAGAAGTAGAGATACTAAAACTTTACTTGTAATTCTTACCTCCATTGAAACTCTTACGTCATCGATAGCAGCATTGAGTTTTTATTGTTTATTGTAGGTGGCCCTAATAGGTTTTGAACTAATTCGAAAGTCTGCCTTACCTTGAAATACATTAAAGAAATTTATAAAAAAATGTACACGGTTCTATATTTTGCCCTCAGGATTGTAATAGACATTGTTTCTTTACGGTAAGTGGACAAGGGACCAACCTATTCCAAAAAATTGTATTTGTAGTGCGATTCGCTTGAATTTCAGTACAGGGGTACCTCTTTGACATATAAAATATTTCAGAAACTTCCCTCCGGGAAGTGGATCAGGGGCCGACCTGCCCTTATATATATTTCGTCTGTACATGTGTTTGTGACTGAGCTCCTACTAAACCATTGGGCCGAATTTTATGAAATATGTTGTGTGTTCAAGTTGAGATTATATGATGCTTTAAATTTAAAATTTAGTCCCTTCTCTGTTTTATCTTTACGGGACGAGAATTGGTGCCGACATATTACAAAAAAAATAATTTATGGTGCGATTTGCTTGAAATATGGAACAAACGTAATTCTTTGACTGCCTTATTATTAGGGATTCAAACGTGGAACAGGGTACTCCTAGAATGTGTTTATAGAATATGGATAACAAATGAAAGCTTTTGATGAGTGCTTTAGTACAGAGTAATATATTATAGCTGTGTGGCTAGTGTCTCGAGATATAGGCCAAAACGTAGATCCCGATACCCCTAGAATAATATGGATATCAAATGAAAGCTGAGCTCTAAAGTAGTTTTCATTGTGATATTCGATTTAGTCGCATCAACCTTGCAAAACTGTTAAATATGCATACGAAGCCGAAGTAGAGACATGAATTAATAATACCCACATACCTATTTACATACGTCCTATTCGATTTGCCTGAAATTTGGTATATAAATTTGCCTATATTAGTATTTACGATCCTTTTTTCCGACCAGAGACGGACTGGGACTGGGATTAGGACTAGGACTGGGAATGAGACTCGGAGTGGGACTGGGACTGGGACTGGGACTGGAACAAAAGAGATAGACTGAGAGAGAGATATAATTCGACGATGATGGAGATAGATGCAGCGAAAAAGACGGAGGGAGGAGTGAATAAAAGGATAAGAAAAAGTCAAGAGGAGGGGAGGGCAGAGTTAGACGGAAAAAGCTTTTTAAAATGTATGCAGCTAGGCCAAATTTAGGGCAGAACAACGTCAGCCGGATCTGCTAGTATTCTATATAAACATGTAACTACTGACGTATGCTGATGACAATGATATCATCGGCCTGAACACTCGGATCGTAAGACGGCGAGTGCAGAAGTTTCTAAAGTTTTGATGTTTCTTTGCTCGGGGTGTGAACCCAGGAGCTTTGGTGGGTTAGACGGAGTTCGCACCC
Organism: Eurosta solidaginis; assembly: GCF_040869045.1. Classification (NCBI taxonomy): domain Eukaryota; kingdom Metazoa; phylum Arthropoda; class Insecta; order Diptera; family Tephritidae; genus Eurosta; species Eurosta solidaginis. The sequence continues at coordinate 198,358,799 of NC_090323.1, read as the reverse complement.
ACCACACCATGTCAGCGGCGCCGTACGTACGTGAAAATATACAAAGTATATTATGGATGGAAATATTAATATATGCATCTAAAGGCAATTGGAAAAAATTTTACAGAAGCAAGACGCGGATTTGGTCGAGTTAATAGATGCGTCAATAGATCAAATGGCATTTGATATCTTTTAAAAATGCCACAAATAATCGAACCAAATATTTATTTTTCATTAAAGACTAGAATTTATATGATAATATTTTGTTAGGGTAGTGAAGTATTTATAAGATTTATATGCCCAACAATAAATCATCAATTGGCATGTGGTTAAACAAACTCAGAACAAATAACGATAAACGGCAGCAAATTAAATTGTTGTTAACTGAGCTGTGCCAGATATTTTATAATTTTATACTTAACATACTTTTGTACATATGCATATTATACTAATACAATCTCATATCAGTGTAATAAATTCAAACGAAATTTTAATTAAAAATGAAAGTTTACATATCGTCGCGCGCTTGCCAGAAGCATGAATGTGCCAAAATGAAAACGTTGGGATATCGAGTTTCAAAGTTTATTGCTCCCTCAAAATTAGAGGAATTAGTTTCTAGTGTAGAAATGTACTTATACATTATATTCACACAATGCTCTTCCAACTGACATAAGCATTCAGCTCACATCCCTTCTATTCTCCGAGATTTAGCATATTCATTTTTCTGGCACAAAAATTTAAAAAGCTGTTCTAATTATTTGTTAACACATCTATACAAAAAAATTAAAAGTATCCGGATCAGGTAAACCGGCTCATGCTTTCTATGCATTTTGATGCGCTGAATCCGAATACGCTATAAAAATTGGCCCAACTGGTCATGGTATGGCCTTAACCTCAAAAGACGTAAATAATTCACTGCAGATTTTTAAATAACGTCAGGGCCAAGCCAAGACCTGCTATGCCAATTCCGTTGGCGGATTGGGATTCGGAGCATCACATTATTTGGGAAAACATCCGTGGCTTTGACTTATCGAAAGTATGTATGTAAATGAACAAAGTTACACATTAATTCAATTTCATATACACTAACATGTTTTTATTTAAGATATTATTGCAAACTTGGAACTAGTTCTTATTCTTAATGTTAGGTTCGGGTAAAGTATTGCCCTCAATATTTTTATAAAAAGAATGATATTCATTTGGTATAACCAGTTTTTCACACAATTTTTATACTCAGTTGAGCAGAGCTCACAGAGTATATTAAGTTTGATTGGATAACGGTTGGTTGTACAGGTATAAAGGAATCGAGATAGATATAGACTTCCATATATCAAAATAATCAGAATCGAAAAAAAATTTGATTGAGCCATGTCCGTCCGTTCGTCCGTTAACACGATAACTTGAGTAAATTTTGAGGTAAATTGATGAAATTTGGTACGTAGGTTCCTGAGCACTCATCTCAGATCGCTATTTAAAAGGAACGAAATCGGACCATAACCACGCCCACTTTTTCGATATCGAAAATTTCGAAAAACCGAAAAAGTGCGATAATTCATCACCAAAGAAAGCTAAAACGATGAAACTTGGTAGGGGTTGACCTTATGACACAGAATAGAAAACTATTAAAATTTTGGACGATGGGCGTGGCACCGCCCACTTTTAAAAGAAGGTAATTTAAAACTTTTGCAAGCTGTAATTTGGCAGTCGTTGAAGATATCATGATGAAATTTGGCAGGAACGTTACTCCTATTACTATATGTACGGTTAATAAAAATTAGCAAAATCGGAGGACCACGCACACTTTTAAAAAAAAAATTTTTTAAAGTAAAATTTTAACAAAAAATTTAATATCTTTACAGTATATAAGTAAATTATTTCAACATTCAACTCCAGTAATGATGTGGTGCAACAAAATACAAAAATAAAAGAAAATTTCAAAATGGGCGTGGCTCCGCCCTTTTTCATTTAATTTGTCTAGGATACTTTTAATGCCATAAGTCGAACAAAAATTTACCAATCCTTTTGAAATTTGGTAGGGGTCTAGATACTATGACGTTAACTGTTTTCTGTGAAAATGGGCGAAATCGGTTGAAGCCACGCCCAGTTTTTATACACAGTCGTCCGACTGTCCTTCCGCATGGCCGTTAACACGATAACTTGAGCAAAAATCGACATATCTTTACTGAACTTAGTTCACGCACTTATCTGAACTCACTTTATCTTGGTATAAAAAATGAACGAAATCCGACTATGACCACGGCCACTTTTTCGATATCGAAAATTACGAAAAATGAAAAAAATGCCATAATTCTATACCAAATACGAAAAGAGGGATGAAACATGGAAACTGGATTGGTTTATTGACGCGAAATATAACTTTAGAGAAAACTTTGTAAAATGGTTGTGACACCTACCATATTAAGTAGAAGAAAATGAAAAATTTCTGCAGGGCGAAATAAAGAACCCTTGAAATCTTGGCAGGTATTACATATATAAATAAATTAGCGGTATCCAACAGATGATGTTCTGGGTCACCCTGGTCTACATTTTGGTCGATATCTGGAAAACGTCTTCACATATACAACTACCACCACTCCCTTTTAAAACTCTCATTAATACCTTTAATTTGATACCAATATCGTACAAACAAATTCTAGAGTCACCACTGGTCCACCTTTATGGCGATATCTCGAAAAGGCACCACCTATAGAACTAATCCCCACGCCCTTTTAAAATACTCATTAACACCTTTCATTTGATACCCATAATCTAGAGTCACCCCTGGTCCACCTTTATTGCGATACATCGAAAAGGCGTCCACCTATAGAACTAAGGCCCACTCTCTTTTAAGATACTCATTAACACCTTTCGTTTGATACCCATATTATACAAACGTATTCTAGAGTCACCCTTGGTCCACCTTAATGGCGATATCTCGAAAAGGCGACCACCTATACAACTACCACCACTCACTTTTAAACCCCTCATTAATACCTTAAATTTGATACCCATATCGTACAAACACATTCTAGAGTCACCCCTGGTCCACCTTTATGGCGATATTTCGAAACGGCGTCCACCTATAGAACTAAGGCTCACTCCCTTTTAAAATACTCATTAACACCTTTCGTTTGATACCCATATTGTACAAACAGATTCTAGGGTCACCCCTGGTCCACCTTTATGGAGATATCTCGAAACGGCGTCCACCTATGGAACTAAGGATTACTCCCTTTTAAAATACTCATTAACACCTTTCATTTGATACCCATATCGTACAAACAAATTCTAGAGTCAACCCTGATCCACCTTTATGGCGATATCACTAAATGGCGTCCACCTATAGATCTATGGCCCACTCCCTCATAAAATACTCTTTAATGCCTTTCATTTGACACACATGTCATACAAACACATTCCAGGGTTTCCCTCGGTTCATTTTCCTACATGGTTATTTTCCCTTATGTTGTCACCATAGCTCTCAACTGAGTATGTAATGTTCGGGTACACCCGAACTTAACCTTCCATACTTGTTTCAAGTATTTTAGTTTTGATTCAAGAAGACGCAACCGCTTCGAATAAATCGGTTTGTCTTCAATTAAACAAATATCTTTTTTCGGATATTCAGCTACTAAAAATTCTTCATCGGTGTAATTTTTTTGAAGAATACCTTTTACGGCTATTCTTTTGTGTATCTCAACTAGCATATATATCGCATGGGTGATTGTATAGCTCCCTGAGTAAAATAATTATAAATAAAAGAATCGTCATACAATTGTGTGTGAACCTCGAAAAGTTTTAGTGAGTTACGAGTTGGTGCCCAACATTCAGGCACGTATACCCGAACATTCATACATACGAATATGTGCTGTTCTTACTTTTTTTCAAAAATTTTTGAGCCATATCAAGCAGAACCTAGAGAATCTAAAGGGTAATCTAAAGAGGCCACTAATACAAAATTGGAAAAATTGCACATTCATGCTTCTGGCTAGCGGGCGACGTACATACATATTTACATATATATAGACAGATATATTTATGTGTACATTTTCACCAATCCTTTTCATGCATTTCATAGCGTTAATTAAAAAACGGCAATAAAACTTTGGGAGGCAATATACCACGGAGAGTTCCTTAGTGACGTATGAGACGTTTTAACTCGACTTTTGAATCAAACCTTGAATGATTTCTCTTTAACTACAGTTGCAGATTCTGGATTGAACCTTAAACTTCTTGGTTTACATATATGACCAAGCTTTTTTGATTTTAAACGTACACCTTGCAAAACGAGCTCATATGACTGGTTTTAAGGTGAATTATTTTGGTTTAAAATTTAGTCCAGAAAACTTCCATTTTTCAAACTCCTGGACCAAACCTGAAATAGACCAAAAAAGTTTAAAAACGCGGGGTACGGGTTAAACTTTTTGGTCTTAATTTTAAACTTTCAACGAAAATTATATTTTTCAAGTGTCTGGACTAAAATATACTACAAAATGCTTAAAACTGTTTTTAAACAAGTAAGGACGGGGCTGTCTTCATCTGTGCCAAAGGCTTAATACCTTTCATAAATGGAACTGAATATTAATTTTATGCCATTCTTAATATCCAAATATTCGGCTGTATAAGATATGTACATAATATATAAAGAACAGATGTAAAAACTTAAACGACTTTGTAGATAAATACAACAAATAGGTAGGTATTTTGTGTGAGGATACAAAGTTTTACATTTTTTGTGATATACATGAGGTTTATTAGTGCCCATAATCTCATATCAAGAACTAGTATATGGGTGCCTTGATAAGGGTTCCATGAATAAATTACAATTACTAATAAACAATGCAGCTAGATATGTACACCTAAAAAGAAAATATGACCATATATCCGAACTATCCGTACAAATTCTTGGTTGCAGTTTATCAAAATTTTTTGAATGCCGTTTATTGTTATTTATACATAAGCTAATCCATACCCGTTGTCCGAGTTATCTCTTCTCAAAATTAACTTTTGCACACTCAACTAGAACATGCAATCTTATAGTACCACACTTTAAATATTCGGCTACCTCAAGAATGTTTTTCGTTAGAGCCATTCAGTTGTGGAACTCACTGCCTAACAAATTAAAAATGGTAGCAAATCCATGGCAATTCAAACTGGCTATTCAATCCCAATCTTAAATTTAACAGGGTGTTTCACAATTGTGATTATCAGATACTATCGGATGCTACTTTTATACCATTATTATTCAAAACTCAACTTATGATATCACTGAAGTTCTGCATGTGTACCTAATAATATTGAATACACCCTTTCTTTCTTTCCTTCTTTCTCTATGTTCTCCTTTATTCCTTTTATGTTTATTTGGCTATTGATCTATGTATCTTGAAATTTATTGTAAAGTTCAAATAACTTGTATATTTAAGTCATTTATCCCTAATCCTTAATCTTAAGAAAGTATTGTATCAAATGAAATGTGGCACGTTAAAAGACTCTGTCTTACTTGTGTCTTAATAATAATAATAATAATAATAATAATAATAATATCTGTGACCATGAATCAGTTATCTTAAGAATATATGACGTATACGTAAATATTTGATAAAAGTTGAAGCTTCTAGCCATTAAAAAGGCCGTTTATATATACTATATATTATATGTATATACTATTGTAACGAATTTACTTGCAAATCCTCTTATTTGCCCTTTTGCTAAGTTCGTATCACTGAACTGTTGAACAAATAACTCCAATATTGAATAATGGAAAAATAGCCTTTATTAAAGTACTTCACAATAACACTTATACTTTGCAACTAGTTTGCTTAACAACCAAACTGATTGATAGCTCAAATGAAACTCTACTATTGCCCGACAGATTGTGTGCTTAATCAATAACTGCTTGATAGCTCAACTCAAACTGAATTCCAGCGCCTCTACATTTGCTGCCTTTTATACTCTCTGATTTCAACGTTCGCATCTTCTAGGCGCTTCCAGAATCTACTAGTTGCCATCAGCTCTCAAACTTCTCAGCTGTAACTACAATTGCATGATTTTATAGCTTCTCTCATTGCATACTTTCAGGAGTATATCAGATATATGCATGTGTTTGTGCATTGCCACTCCGCTGCTCGTATACGTACGTGGTACATATGTGTAGACGCAATTATTGCTTCGTTTATGTAGATACATAATGATTGAATTATTGATGTGAATTCACGTCACTGCTTAGCATCGGCCTAGAGATAGCAGCACCCCTTAGTTTTGCTAATATTCGTAACACTATATATAAGACTGTTTTCCATGATTTTTTCACACAAAAATAAATGCCGTAAACGAAAGCATTTGGTGAAATTTGGAACTTCTCCGTGTTAAAATGGTATAGAAATTGCGAAAATTTTCTTTTCTGGTCAATTGGTTGTAGGGGATATATGTTATATATACGACCGATTTCTTCGATTTTTTCAGACAACAATATCTGCTATATTTGAAAGCATATGGTGAAGTTCGTAAGTTCCAGCTGTTCAAATGGCGCAGAAATTATGAAAAGTTTCTTATCTGAACAATCGGTTGTATAGGATGTATACAATATATACGACCGATCTGTAGTTATATGGGATTTATACCATATATACGACCGATCTATAAAATTTATTCAGACAACCTTGAATGCCATATACGTAAGCATTCGGTGAAATTTTAAGCCTCTATCTGTTAAAATAGGGCAGGAATTACGAAAAGCTTCTTAACGCAACAATCGGTTGTGGGATATATATGCTATATATACGACCTATCCACACTCATCCATTTTTTCAAACAACAATATTTGCTATATACGAAACCATATGGTGAAGTTTGAAGCTTCAATCTGATAAATTGAGGAGAATATAACAAAAATCTGAAAAATCGGTTATATGCTATAGTGATCCGATTCAGTCCATTCCGACAGATGTCTAATCCGACACCAAAATACACCCACTGACAAAATTTTATGAAGATATCTCAAAAATTGAGGAACAAGTTTGCGTTCAAACAGACAGACAGACAGAAGGACAAGGCTAATCAACTGAGATCGTCAAACTTGATCAATTCGGTATGCTTATCTGTATCTTCTCCTTTAAGCCCTTATAATTTTAAGATTCGTGACAAACTTAATATACCATTTCGTTTTTAAAAAAAAAAAAAACTTAAAACCAGCAGTAAATTTTGCTATATTTTAAAAATAAACTAAAATGTTTAACCGTGTAGTAATAAGAGAAGTTTTGAAATTTTAATACAAAGATGATAAAATATTAAACTTAGGTGTAAAGTTCACCCAAAAGGGTAAGGGTAGGACTGCAATCGGCTGTGCTGAAGACCTCACATCTTTCATGAAGTTTACTGCTTAATAGCCTAACAAAATTTGGTAAAGTTCCTTCTAGCTTCTAACTTTTAAAATGAAGTTACGAAAATTCTCTTATCCGAAAATTCGATTTATGGATGATGTATGCTGTATGTATTTGATCCGGTTAGTTCAGACAAATGATAACTCGGACACCCAGATATTTCTGCTCACCACATTTCTTTATATCTCAAAAATTGAAGTACTACTTTGCGTTCAAACAGACGGACGGACATAGCTAAATCAACTCAGTATATAGTCCTAAACATTTCAGTATACTTATTGGTGGCTCAGTATACTGCTTCCCTAAGGACTTATAATTTCGGGATGCGGACCAAACTTAATATCCAATTAAATTTGTATTTGAGGTATGATTGTGGGGCTACAAAATCTTCCGAAACTCAATTGCCAACCTGACTTATGCTAGACGAATTCTATTACAAATATGTACGCATCATACACATATTTAGCAAGCGATGTCCTGGCTACCACAAGCTCCTTATACAAAAAAGTGTTAGCGGGGAGTTATGACCTAGAGGGTTAAATGTGGTCATATCAATGGTGTTTGTTACCGGTACGTACCGGCTCTATATCTGGCAAAGGACCATCAACATCAATAACATTCACCAAAACCTTCGAAAAGTGTGCTTATAATTACAACAACTAAAACTACATAATCACTCGCCTATTTAGTTGAACAATTTCACGTTTCAATGTCAGGCAAACTCAAAAAATTTGATCTATCATATGTTTTAATGAAGAACTAAATCCAGTTTGTACATTGACGTGAATTTTTTATTTTACAAAGAAAAAATTTAAGTTCACTTTGGTTTGTGAGGGGTGGGACAAGTTGCTTTGGATGCACATAATGTGTGCAAAAATTCCAGCTTGTTGCTTCGATGTGAAATTTTTTGTTTATTTTATCAGCCTCTCTGTTTCAGTTCAGGAAAACCATTTATTGCAATTTCTATCCGAGTTGTCTTTTTCATTGGACTAACCCAAATGTGACTATTTACATTTTGTATTTTGTTTGTTCTTTGGCTTTTTGCCTTGATTCGAATTTTTCTTATTGCCAATAACATATACTACAAACATATATGTAAACAAAGTTATGTTTATAAAGTAGATAGGCGATTTGTAATGTAGTTCCAAGTAGGCCAATATCAACGAATTTATTATCTTATTCTCCCTATTTATATTGTTTTAACATATTTGTTCTTTAATATCTAATTTCAATTTATTCATTTTATTAGTTGTTAAAGAATTTGCGCACGAATATTCCATTTAATTTACATATGCAAATTTATTTGCTTTTATTTCATTCAGTAGTCTAATTGGTAAATATAACGACATTTAGTCTGTTACGGCGAATTCAGTATTTAAGGGGATTTATGTTGCCGTTATAATAAAAGGTTATTGTATCCCGCAAAGCGCGATATTGAATAAAGACATCATTTCATTCGGGCTTATGTATTGCTTTTCCGTTCAAAAATTAAAAACTTTCATTGCTACTTTCTCAAGGTGACACTTTTGTATCTAGAACTTATCAAGATAACATTTTTCAAGGAGGTATTTGAAAAGGATATAAGATATGTATACGAAACCGCAGTTTGAGCCCGAATATTTACATTTTCTGCTACATACGACTGCTGAGTGGAATATCGCCATATCTCGGCTGCCGTTTCGAAAAAACAAAAACAGAAAACGTTTGAATAACACCCCATCTCAGAATTTTTTTCGAAGACGCTATTTATTAGAATTCGGTTGAAGAATACCCTATCTTAGCTCAAATTCAAAACATTTTAATAATAGGTGGTTAGGTTAGGTTGAACTTGTCCATGAGGACCTCACATAGACTGAATGAGTCCGTAATGTTACCAGAAGTTTGTTTTAACGACCAAACTGAAAAACCCAAGCTGAAGTGTTTACGAAAAAAATGTTTAGGCATTCTTCAACCGAATAGTAAAGATGGGGCGTTTCTAAAACTATTTCTGAAACAGGGCGTTATTTAAAGGTTTTCTGAGGCAGGGTTTTTTCGGAACGACAGCTCAGCAGTCTATAAATCACTAAACCAAATTTGTTTATGGATTACGATTATACCGCTCTTTTGTAAAAATGTGACTTGGTTTTAAGTTTAAACCAGAGGAGTCTACACGTGTCTTAAAAAGTACACTCTGTTGGCAAGCTTTTAATCGCGCGCTATGACTTTTGAACTTTAAAACACATATTCATTGGGAAAATTTTCAATGTTACGTTTCCTACTTGATATATATGTACATATATCAATAAAAAGGTCTAAATCTCTTCTTTACGGTGCGGAGAGATATTGGCAATCAGGCTATAGCCAACAAAACTATACGCTCGCAAGGGCCCAAAAGTACAAAAATCAGTTTTTTATCCATAACTCGCAACTTTGGAAGTGTTCAGGGAAAATTTTGTAGGCAGTCATTCTTAGGCCTTCGAGATCTACTAAGTAGAAAAATGGTATGACCTGAAAAAAAGGTGTTCATTGTGAAATTTTTCTATTCTTATACAATCCGGAGAGAAACTGAAAATCGGGTTATAGCCAACAAAGTTATACGCTCGCCAGATACCACAGATATGAAAACTCGGGTTTTCAATCGTACTCACGATTTTGGGGTGTCCGTGGTGCAGTCATTCTTACATCTCGGAAGTCTACGAAAAATAGGGTAGACTTTCCAGGAATTATAAGGTTTTATTTAGCTTGACTTTACAGGCCGCACGGCCGTTGTGAACGAATTTTGTAATTGAAATGTATGTAACTTCCTGATAAGCTACACGCTTGAAACTTGGAACATGGTTCAGAACCCGATGACAATGATATTCACAAAAATCGTATTTGTGGTCCGATTTGGCTCATATTTGGAACACATAATACATACATGAATAGAAAACGGCCTATGACGCCCGATTTGATTCATATTTGGAACAAATATTGCATACAGTCCGGTAGAATTGACCTCAAAATATTTTGAAGTTCTAGGAGAGACAAGCATACGTAGCGCAAAGTCGAGTATAGTCTTTGGAAGGATTATGTGTTGAGGACTTAGATTGTAACAAATTGTTAGGAAAAAGTGCTTGTAATAATGAGTCATAATGAGTAATGGACAATTAAATAAAAACTTAAAACTTGAAAATAAAATAATTTAAAAAAATGTTTTAAGTTAAACGGTTTTACTGAAAGCAATACTTATATGAAGTAATAATAATACTAAAAGCCAGAAAATAATTAGGTAGGACCTAGGTATTAGTCATCACACTTCTCATCAATCTAGGGCGTTGATCAGACAATTAAATAAAAGCATTGGACGCTTCAAATTTCTATTGATAGTTCTATATAAGACCAAATGAACCTTAATAAGGTTATGCTACACCTCACACTTTTATAAATTTCACGCGCCCAACGCTTGTATTTAATTGTCTTAGCAACGCCCTAGATTTAAGAGGAGTGTGATTACTAGTACCTGGGACCTATTTTTTATTACTTTTATGTTTTTTGTAACACTGTGTTATTAAACTTTTGTTAGAATTTCCAATAAAAAAGTGATTTACATTTATCAAACTGCTAAATATTAATGAGAACCACATTTAAATATTGGCTACTTTCATGATGTAATTCTATTACATACATTTGTGCATTTGCCAAATACATTAATTACAGGTCATATATGTCTAAAGAAGGGGATTTTTAAAATTCTTTTGAAGCCCGGTGCAAACATTTTCCAAATTACTTAATCTGTTAAGTAGTAGCTGTTGATTATGATGAAATAATAGTATGTGGTGATTTTAATGTGATATGTATTGCTCCCGCCTTTTAGATGGCATGTCTAGTGTTGGTCTTTCTTTAGTAAATTCCTCTGTACCGACTAGATATGGGAATAACTGTTGTCCTAGTCTACTAGATTATTTCATTGTGTCTGATTTGTCTTCTGTCTTAAAGTTCGACCAAATTTCTTTTGTGTCTGACCACGATTTAATTTTCTGTTCCTTTGACATTACTTTCGATCATGGTAATTTAGTTTCGGTTCCCTTAAGTTTTCCTGACTATCGCTCGATCAATTTTAACAACTTGAGTACTGAGATGTCCTGTGTTGACTGGACTTATTGCTGGAGCTTGCCATCGGTAAATGATAAGCTAAAGTTTTTAAATAATATATTGTTATCTTTTTATAATGCTCATGTATTGATGCGCACAGTTCAAAGAAAATCTCGATCTTTCCCATGGTTCAACAAAACTGGTGATATAATTTGTAAACATAACAAACCCTGTGCAATATGGAAAAGGAATCGCACTGATATAAACTGGCATTCATATACGAATATATGGAATATAGCTACTGCAAATAAATTTTAATTTGGAAATTTGGTACGCTCAAATGCTATTGGTGAAGATGGTATTCCTGTAAAATTTATAAAAATTGTTCTTCTACAGATACTGCCAGCCCTGACCCATACTATCAAGCATTGCATCACAACCTCGTGCTTTCCTGATATCTGGAAGATCGCATCTATCCTTCCTGTGGCTAAAAATAAGTCCGCCTGCTGTCTAAGTGATTTTCGTCCCATAAGCATCCTTCCTGCGTTGTCGAAGACCTTTGAGAGCTTGTTATCAGAACAGATTCATGCTTATATTGATAAGTTCAATCTAATTTCCCCATTCCAGTCTGGATTTAGAGCAAAGCATAGCTGTTCAACTGCAATAATCAAAATCTTGGATGATATTCGAGCCCCTTATAACAGTAACAAGATAACAATGTTGTGTCTGCTCGACTTTTCCAAAGCGTTTGATTCTGTCAACCACACGTTGTTATGCATGAAGCTAAAGTCTTATTTCGAATTTGGGGACTCTGCTTTAGGTCTAATGAGGAGTTACATGGGTGGTAGAGCGCAACGAGTGAAGGTGGGATCGCAAATTTCTTGCTTGTTATCTGATGGTGTGCCACAAGCTTCTATATTTGGGCCGTTATTATTTAGCCTATTTATTAATGACATATTTACCACCTGTATGTATGCTCAAATGCATGCTTATGCAGATGATATACAACTTTATATGTCTAGAACACATGCGCAAGTTTCTGAACTTTGTGCCTAGTTTAATAGTGATTTGTCAGCTATTTCGTCTTGGGCGCAAAACATTATCTTTCCATTAATAGTGAAAAATCGTATGTCTTACCTGTATCTAAAAGGCAAATTAACTCTTCAAATCTACCAGCTTTATAAATCAATAACAAGTGCCTTAAGTGCGTGTCTAAAGTAAAGAATCTGGGGGTTGTTATTAACTCTAGTATGTCTTGTGATGATCATATTAACGCCGTTATCAGTAAAGTTTACTACACTCTACGTAATCTACGAATCTCTGCCCCCTTCACCCCACTTGGAATAAGGAAGCGGCTTGCTATGCAACTAATACTACCAGCAAATTAGATTCAAAAACGGCACATAAGATTGATGTCGCCTTTAATCATGTTACGCGTTATGTCTTCGGGTTGGCTAAATATGATCATATATCTGCGTGACGAACGAGTCTCTTGGGTTGTGAAATATCTGAGTATCTTAAGGCAAGAAACTGTATATTTCTGTGTCGTGTGATTGCTGATAAAATGCCTACTTATTTATATAACAAGCTAATATTCTCTAGGTCTGCTCGCATAAATGATTTGATCGTGCACAGCTACAATTATCTAAATTCTGCAAGACTTTTCTTTGTCAATGCTATTCGCATTTGGAACTCTATCCCCAACTCGGTTCGCAATAGCTTAAGTGGAAACAACCTTAAGAATGTTATATTTTCATTCTTTGGTAAGGTATATTCAAATTAGTATTGAGTATAGCTACTGATAGTTTAGTCAATCATTCTTGGTAAATGTCCTTGTCGCAATTCTTGTTAAACTTATATATTACCACTGTTATTACTTTATTCTTACATGCTTACATGTTTTTTAAAATTGTACATGGAATAATTATACATTTCTAAGTTTTAAGTTTTAAGTTTTAAAAATTATATCCATTAATATGTAACCATTATTGCACTATAAAAGATCATACAAGATCTTATTGTGATAATACTGTCAATAAATAAATGAAATGAAATGAAATGAAAAATGTATGCATTTACAGCCCAGATTTAAGCTAGATAAATGTTGTAAAATATTTGCATATATCTACGTATGTCAATGAATTAATACATGTTTTATGACCGTAAGTAATTTCACGAATGGAATTAGTTACGGCAATCATTTTAAAATTTTTTATTTTCATCTTTACTCCTGGAAGTATGTTCCCTTAGCTTATTTAGATGCAAGTATACATATATTTGTACAATATAAAATACGTATGGTAATCTAATTCATTCTTTCATTCACTGTGGGGCTATAAACAAATTTCATATTAAGGCATCGAATCCCGAAGTTCAGTTGTAGTCCCGGGATTTCGGGATTTGAAAATGACAATCCCGGAATATTGGTATATTTATTTGAATTTGTAATAGGCGATCCCCAAGAAATCCCGAAATTCCTGGATTACATTTAAAAACAAGTAAGGAAGGTTAAGTTCGGGTGCCACCGAACATTACATACTCAGTTGAAAGCTATGGTGACAACATAAGGGAAAATAACCATGTAGGAAAATGAACCGAGGGAAACCCTGGAATGTGTTTGTATGACATGTGTATCAAATGAAAGGCATTAAAGAGTATTTTATGAGGGAGTGGACCATAGTTCTATAGGTGGACGCCATTTAGGGATATCGCCATAAAGATGGATCAGGGTTGAATCTAGAATTTGTTTGTACGATATGGGTATCAAATGAAAGGTGTTAATGAGTATTTTAAAAGGGAGTAACCCTTAGTTCCATAGGTCGACGCCGTTTCGAGATATCTCCATAAAGGTGGAGCAGGGGTGACCCTAGGATTTGTTGTACAATATGGGTATCAGACGAAAGGTATTAATGAGTATTTTAAAAGGGAGTGGGCCTTAGTTCTATAGGTGGACGCTGTCTCGAAATATCGCCATAAAGGTGGACGAGGGGTGACTCTATAATGTGTTTGTACGATATGGGTATCAAATTTAACGTCTTAATGAGGGGTTTAAAAGTGAGTGGTGGTAGTTGTATAGGTGGTCGCCTTTTCGAGATATCGCCACTAAGGTGGACCAGGAGGGGTGGCTCTAGAATACGTTTGTATAATATGGGTATCAAACGAAAGGTGTTGATGAGTATTTTAAAAGGGTGTGGGCTTTAGTTCTATAGGTGGACGCTTTTTCGAGGTGTCGCAATAAAGGTGGACCAGGGGTGACTCTAGACTTTGTTTGTACGATATGGGTATCAAATGAAAGGTGTTAATGAGTATTTTTAAAAGAGAGTGGGCCCTCGTTTTATAGGTGGTCGCCTTTTCGAGATATCGCCATAAAGGTGGACCAGGGGTGACTCTAGAATATGTTTGTACGATATGGGTATCAAATGAAAGGTGTTAATGAGTATTTTAAAAGGACGTGGGGCTTAGTTCTATAGGTGGACGCCTTTTCGAGATATCGCCATAAAGGTGGACCAGGGGTGACTCTAGAATGTGTTTGTACGATATTGGTATCAAATTAAAGGTATTAATGAGAGCTTTAAAAGGGAGTGGTGGTAGTTGTATATGTGAAGGCGTTTTCCAGATATCGACCAAAATGTGGACTAGGGTGACCCAGAACATTATCTGTTGGATACCGCTAATTTATTTATGTATGTAATACCTGCCAAGATTTCAAGGGTTCTTTATTTCGCCCTGCAGAACTTTTTCATTTTCTTCTACTTAATATGGTAGGTGTCACAACCATTTTACAAAGTCTTTTCTAAAGTTATATTTCGCGTCAATAAACCAATCCAATTACCATGTTTCATCCCTCTTTTCGTATTTGGTATAGAATTATGGCATTTTCGATATCGAAAAAGTGGGCGTAGTTACGGTGCGATTTCGTTAATTTTAAATATCGATCTGAGATGAGTGCCCAGGAACCTACATACCAAATTTCATCAAGATACCTTAAAATTTGCTCAAGTTATCATGTTAACGGCCATGCGGAAGGACAGACGGACGACGGTGTATAAACACTGGGCGTGGCTTCAACCGATTTCGCCCATTTTCACAGAAAACAGTTAGCGTCATAAAATCTATTATAGCATTAAAAGTA
Organism: Eurosta solidaginis; assembly: GCF_040869045.1. Classification (NCBI taxonomy): domain Eukaryota; kingdom Metazoa; phylum Arthropoda; class Insecta; order Diptera; family Tephritidae; genus Eurosta; species Eurosta solidaginis. The sequence goes on along the minus strand of NC_090323.1, from coordinate 198,343,256 downwards.
TCCTAGACAAATTAAATGAAAAAGGGCGGAGCCACGCCCATTTTGAAATTTTCTTTTATTTTTGTATTTTGTTGCACCATATCATTACTGGAGTTGAATGTTGACATAATTTACTTATATACTGTAAAGATATTAAATTTTTTGTTAAAATTTTACTTTAAAAAAAAATTTTTTTAAAAGTGGGCGTGGTTCTTCTCCGATTTTGCTAATTTTTATTAAGTGTACATATAGTAACGTTCCTGCAAAATTTCATCATGATATCTTCAACGACTGCCAAATTACAGCTTGCAAAAGTTTTAAATTACCTTCTTTTAAAAGTGGGAGGTGCCACGCCCATTGTCCAAAAATTTACTAGTTTTCTATTCTGTGTCGTAAGGTCAACCCATCTCCCAAGTTTCATCGTTTTAGCTTTCTTTGGTAATGAATTATCGCACTTTTTCGGTTTTTCGAAATTTTCGATATCGAAAAAGTGGGCGTGGTTATGGTCCGATTTCGTTCATTTTAAATAGCGATCTGAGATGAGTGCTCAGGAACCTACATGCCAAATTTCATCTATTTACCTCAAAATTTAATCAAGTTATCGTGTTAACGGACGGACGGACGGACGGACATGGCTCAGTCAAATTTTCTTTCGATCCTGATTATTTTGATATATGGAAGTCTATATCTATCTCTATTCCTTTATACCTGTACAACCAACCGTTATCCAATCAAACTTAATATACTCTGTGAGCTCTGCTCAACTGAGTATAAAAATCACGGGATTTCGGGATTTCTTTTCAGCAAAATGGCAAGTCAATTTACAATGTGCGATCCCGAAGAAATCCCAAAACCCCGGGATTGTTTTTAAATGCCATCCTGGGATTTCGGGACGGGAAAATGGCCAGGGAGGCCTGGGATACTGGATCGGGATTACCGGGACTCGTTGCCTTATTTCGCATATACTTACTAGAGATCTAATTTTTGAAAATTCTTCTAATTTGAATAAAACACTAACAAGACAAATTACGGAAACAATGTAACATATTTATTACTCATGTTAAGTAATAAAATTTTCAATGTGTAATCATGGTGTTTACAAGTGATATGGACTATAACAGCGATGCTGATGACTATCGTCACGGTTGCGAATCTAAGGCAAGGCAAGTAAAGACATGAAAGGAAAAGAAAGAAAAGGAAGGAGCTATCGATTGTTATAAGCACATAACGAAGAGCATTTAAGGAGGTTTAATGATGACCTATATGAGCTTTACGCAGATATGACGATAGTGCAGCGAAAACAAACCCAATAGTTTCGCTGGTTAGAAGAAGCTATGCGAATGGACGAAGACGCTCCGGCCAAGAAAGTATTTCAGTCAACACCGCATTTTGGATGCAGAGGAAGGGAGAGACCTCCACTAGGCGCGCAAAAAAAACTTGACTTCCCTTGGTGCTCCCAATTGGCGTCAGTCGTCGCGAAATAGAGGTAGCTGGCGTGATTTGTTATGAAACGGCCAAAATCCCTTAGGCGGTTAAGCACCAATTAATGATAATGATATTACAAAGCAGCTATTGATAATAAAGGTTATCGATTTTTTATCGATGAGTTATTGATTTATTAGCGAAAAATTGCTGATTATCGATTAAAAATTTATCGGAGTATAACCAATTTGCTATCGTCGTGTTATCGATTTGGTATCGAAAAATTTTCGATTTTTTATTGATATTATAGCAAAATGTATCGATTTGTCATCGAACAGTTGACACTTTGTTATCGGTAATCGGTGATCGGTTATCGGTCGATGACTCATCAGTTTCTTATTAAAGAGGTAACGATAAAAATTCAATATAAAAGCAATAACACATCTGTAACTCGTCGACAACAAGGCGATGAGATACCCATAACTCGACGATAGTTTCGTTTTCACTAATGAGCCAATAAAAATACAATATATTGTCGATATCGGTTGTTACCGATAAGAAGTCATCGAATTTCGTTTCAATGAGCCTGCAATTATTTCTGGTAAAACTGCCTCTGTTGTGTTTAACTTCAACCACTGAGCAAAATTTTGCTAATTAAAGAAACATTATTTTTGTATACGTTCACCTGTATGTTTGTTCATCGAACTTCACGAGTGCTTAGTTATGACGTCTATTTTTATATCGGTTTCTTTCATTTTGTTTTCCGGTTTTGATATCAGCTTCTGTATCTGAATTTGATTTTGGTTTCGAACTCGTCTGTGATTTCGTGCAATTTTGATTTCAGATAAGGCGCTGGCTTCGCTTCTAATTTCACTCCAGGCTTCGATTGCAGAGCCTTAGAATTGCGGCCTAGCTTTAGGTTCAGGGTTTGATCGCTTTTCTGCTTTTGGTTTCGTTTCAGGTTTCACCTTGCTTGAGGTTTAGTTTCGGTTTGCCTTCCGTTTTCGGCCACACATACAGGGTTCAGATTTCGTTCTGTTTCAGTTTCTTTTGTGGTTTCAGTCTTATCGCTATTGTGGTTTAACTTCATGAGTACCTTGTAAAAACACTTATTTTTCAATCGATTTTGGTGTGGATTTGTTTCAAGATTTTGATGTTAGTTTAAATTTCGGGTTTGGTCCGGTTCCGGACTTGCTTTTCATCCGGATTCGTCTTCGTTCCTGAATTTGATTTTGGTTTCGGACTCGCCTGTAATTTCGGTCCGGTGTTGATATCGGATATGATTTTGGATTCGCTTCTGGTTTAACTGCAGTCTGCGATTGCGGTTTGCCTTCAGGCCTAGCTTAAAGGTTTTTTCTTTTAAGGTGTCGATTTGTTATTTGTTTCAAGTTTGGTTCTGCTTTGGCTTAAAGGTTTCCGTTTCTTCTCTGGTCTCGCTCCCTTTATCCTTTTCTTTTTCAAATTCTTCTCTGGTTTCGGTCCCTTTATCTTTTTATTTCTTCCACGATATCTGTAAACATTGTAGTTACTGCCCAGATCATTATAGGCTTCATATTATATTGCTCCTTCGCCCTCCTCTTCTTCCCTTTGAAATTCTTTAAATTTGCTTTTTCCTTCCTTCCCTTGTCTCCGTTTTTATACTCAGCTGAGCAGAGCTCACAACAGGGTATATTAATTTTGTTCGTATAACGGTACTCTGAAACGGTATAAACTAATCGAGATAGATATAGACTTCTATATATCAAAATGATCTGGGCGAAAAAAGAAATTCATTTAGCCCGTCCGTCCGTCCGCCCGTAAACACGATAACTTGAGTAAATTTTGAGGTATCTTGATGAAATTTGGTATGCAAGTTCCCGGGCACTCATCTTAGATAGCTATTTAAAATGAATGAAATCTAACTATAACCACGCCCACTTTTTCGATATCGAATATTTCTAAAACCCGAAAAAGTGCGATAATTCATTACCAAAAACGGATAATGCGATGAAACTTGGTAGGTGAGTTGACCTTATGACGCAGAATAGAAAATTAGAAATATTTTGGAAAATGGGCGTGGCAACGCCCACTTTTAAAAGAAGGTAATTTAAAAGTTTTTCAAGCTGTAATATGGCAGTCGTTGAAGATATCATGATGAAATTTGGCACGAACGTTATTCCTATTACTACATGTGTTCTAAATAAGAATTAGCAAAATCGGTGACGAACACGCCCACTCTTTAAAAAAAATTTTTAAAGTCAAATTTTAACAAAAATTTTATATCTTTACAGTGTATAAGTAAATAATGTCCATACAGATATTATACAAACACATTCTAGAGTCACCCCCGGTCCACCCTTATGGCGATATCTCGAAAAGGCGCCCACCTATAGAACTAAGGCCCACTCTCTTTTAATTAATATTTAACACCTTTTGTATTTGTAATATTTAACACCTTTCATTTGATATCCATATCGTACAAACGCATTCTAGAGTCGCGTCTGGTCCACCTTTATGGCGATATCTCGAAAAGACCCCCACCTACAGAACTAAGGCCGACTCCCTTTTAAAAAACTCATTACCGCCTTTCATTTGATACCCATATCTTACAAACACATTCTAGATTCACCCCCGGTTCACCATTATGGCGATTTCTCGAAAAGGCGTCCACCTATAGAACTATGGCCCACTCCCTTCTAAAATACTCTTTAACCATGGGTATCATATGTTATACAAACACATTCCAGGGTTACCCTAGGTTCATTTTCCTAAATGGTGGTTTTCCCTTATTTTGTCTCCAAAGCTCTAAGCTGAGTATGTAATGTTCGGTTACACCCGAACTTAGCTTTGCTTACTTGTTTTAATCAATACTTTTTTTTATAATTATAAATAAGCAAGAAAAACCCAAACAACAGCCAAAAACAGTAATTCAAATTTGTCTGTTAAAATTAATATTAACTATAAAAACAAATACAGAATACAATTCATATCTTCATACGAAATCTTCTTTTGAGGCTCTGTAATGTTGAGCGTTCACTTTTGATTTGATAATTACTGATCACATGAGTGAATCGTTTAAACACCTCCACATGCAAATACTTAGTAAATAGTATTGTCGTCATTAAGTGGCTCGCCGCGCACATGACTGTAAACATAACAACATATATGCAAATACCTACATATATATATAATACATCTACGCTTATTCATGCATAATTAATTGCGATTAATTAACCGGCTGAAACAGCTGTCATGGCTAGTGACAAATTTTTACGTTTGACAAAGTGCACAAGGTGTAAACTAGTTGCCAACTAGTTAATTTAGGTAGCAAATCACGGTTATAGGAAAAAAATATAACCAATTCAATGGAATCGGGAACACAACAATTTTAAAAGCAGTGCAACAATAAATCACGAATAATGTGCGATTATATTCCGAGATATTTATTAACACCTGATAACTCTTGATCACATGGTTGAGTATTTGTGAGGTGACCCTTATAACTATGCATTAGTTGTTTCATATAAATAACTTTGTTATTGATAATAGATAACAATAACAACAAAAAACTTATTTACAAAGGGATTTAGGCCGCACTTCTCCAGTTAAAATTTTTTTTTTTTCCGTTTGTATGCCAATTGATAGGACCCCTAGTTATTATATCGCTAATGAGTGTCTTCTTAATTAACAAATTTTATTATTTGATAAGACGATTTTAATAGCAGAAATATGGTTTTTTTTCTTTTTGTAGTCATAAGGACACTCCCGGAAGGCCTTGGGGAGTGTAATCGATGTTGATGGTCCTTTGCCGGATGCAGGTATGGAACGTTCCGGTAACAAGCACCATTAGGGTACTAGCCCGACTATCTCGGGAACGATTTTGTATGACCACATGCCACCTCCTAGGCCATCCCGCCCTCCCACTCGCTAGATCTATCAGGAGTTCAAGGTCGCCAGAGGCAGAGGTGAGGTTGACAATTAAGTTGGAGAAGCTATATATTGCACTGGCACCCCATTGAGAGTTTTGCGCTACACAGCCCCTGGAATCAATTTGGTATTTTAGTCCCCTCTTATGACAGGCATACCTACCGCGGGGATATTCTAAGTCCGCGAACCCTCTGGGGTAGCAGAAATGTTAGAAAAAACTTTTTCTAAAACATTTATTGTTTTGAAAACATCTCTGCTCACATTGGGGGGAAACCAGAATGTAAGCGTAAGTGTTAGTGTAAGCGTAATGTTTGGGAGTGGTATGCTGTATGAGGAAATACAGAATGTAAGTGTAGAGGTAATAAGTACCTTGGAATGGTATGAGTCAACACTGTATCGTTTATTTTAAATACCTATCGATTTTTTTTTCACAAAGGTATCGAATTATATTCGTAGTGATACCAATTTATTAACGATTTGTTTTCGGTTTGTTATCAGAAAGTAATTGACTTGGTATAGAAAAGGTACCGATTCCTTATCGAAGTATTGATAACTTTTTAACGGCGTGTTATCAATTTGGTATAGAAAAGTTATCTATTTGTAACCGGGAAGTTGCCAATTACCTATTGGTTTGTCATATAGTGCTTTCGAATTTTTATCGGAGTGTTATCGATTTGTTGTAGAAAATTTGTAGAATTAATATCAGAGCTAAACAAATTTATTATCAAGTTTCCTTTAACCTATTCTGATCTATTTCGTTTTAGTGCGAATAAAAACAAGGTTTATTCCACCTTAGGGCGCTATAACGAAATAGATCAGAATAGCTCAACGGGAACTTAATCTCCACATATGACATACTGATCGGAAGAAAATTATTCAAATTTATTATCGATTTTAAAGTGATCGATTTAAAAAAAAAAAAATAAATGTAAGGCGCGATAACCTCCGAAGAGATCTAAGGCCGAGCTTCTCTTCCAATTTGCGTCGTGCTCCTCTTGATTTTTCCCTACAAATTGGCCGGACGGGACCTACATGTTTTATGCCGACTCCGAACGGCATCTGCAAGGCAGATGAGTTTTCACTGAGAGCTTTTCATGGCAGAAATACAATCGGAGCACTTGCCAGACACTGCCGAGGGGCGACCCCGCTTAGAAAAATTTTCTTCTAATTGAAAAATCTTATTTCTAAAATTTTGATGTTGCTTTGCCCGGGAGTTGAACCCAGGGCATACGGTGTGATAGGCGGAGCACGCTACCATCACACCACGGTGGCCGCCATAGTGATCGATTTGATATAGAAAAATAATGGATTTGTTATGAAAAAGTTTTCTATTCCTAACCGGAGTGCTGCTAACTCGTTATCGCTTTCCTGTCAATTTGCTTGCCTATATGCTATGCCGCTTAACCGCCTAAGCAATTTTGGTCGTAACAAGTCAAGCCAGCTATTCCTGTTTCGCGATACTTGAAGCCAATTGGAAGCAACAAGGGAGATCAAGTTTGTCTCCACCTACCTCTCTCAACTCAGTGGAGGTCTGCCCTTTCCTCTGCTTCCAAACTGCTTGGATTTTACGTAAGGGAAATACTTTAAAGTGCAGAGAAGGAAGGCATACACCATATTTTTTTTTTTTTTTTTTTTTTGGTAAATAGCAAATTTATCAAATAAATATTAAATATGAAACAAAAGTACCAACACTGTCGATTGTTGGCCTAGAAAAGATCTAGTTGCTATCGAAATTAGTACTTATTTGGTACCTAAGGTTTAATTCTGAACCAGAAACCTGTCTCGCTAGTATCACACTTTCTTACAGGGTCTGGGCCTTTTTCTGGAAACAAATGAACAATTTTTAACCATTAAATGAACAATTAGCTGTAGTTTGAGATCGAGCGTATAAATATTTCATATTGTAGCGAACGTCAGAAGAAATTCTTGATTATTTTGCGCCTTCTGTAATCTTACGAATCGCTGAACTGTCGAATAAATAACTCAAATATTCAGTTTAGCAAAATTTCCTTTGTTTAAAACTTTACTACTACTAGTAATACCTAACAATTAAACTGCTCGAGGACTTTACTTATAGCGTATTGAAATCAGAATGACGGACTATTCCTCAGCTTTCGCTTCTTTTATACTCTCAGCTGCCCCGTTCACCTATTTATCCCAGGGTCTAGACTTTTCATGAACAGCCTTCTCAAATAGTTGTATCTGATGTATCAAAATGTCAATATTCGCCGCAACATCTATTCATAAGTGAGTCTCGCTTGTACTTCATGCGGTAACTATCTCAGGCGCAAAGCCCATGCTGAAACTTTTTTGCGCTATAGAGCATACATACACACATACTACTACAAAATATGTTGTCATTGGCTTCGAAGCTGTGCTGCGCATCTCTGTTTTAAAGCAACCGTCCCAACGGTAAAAACGTTATACTAACTAATTTTCGAGGCGCACACTCAGTGTATAAATCATGTTTTTCCAGCCTCACATAACACAATCATAAATAAGTAGTATGTATTATCTGTTAATATACTTCTAAGTGTCCTCTACAGACAAAAAAATATTCAAAGTTTAAATAATGAAAAATGCACAACTTCCAACTCTCGGTTAATTTAATTATTCGCAAAAGATTGCGGGAGTACTCTCGCCATCGATAGTAGCCTAATCAGCGTTTTTAATTCAATTAATAACTTTGGCTTCCTAAATTGAAAAAAAATAAAGAATGATGCATGCACGCACGCTGTACATATCCAATGTCAACATTTACGTTTATTAAATTCTCTTTATTAAAATTTTTTATTAATTTGACAGTTATTGAAAGTTGCCGCCAACCACCCACTAATTTGAAATTCTTGAACGCAAACCTTACACAAAATGCAACGCTCTCCCCCAATGCTTATGGTTAAGCTTTATGCATATAAAATGAAATATTCAATTATGTGGATCAAAGTTCAAGCATTGCTCATGCGAATATACTGTACATATGTATTTAAGATAAAGCATATTAAAAATTGCTATAAACGAATTCGCAAACATCAAAATAACGAACTTAATTAAGTTGGATTATTTGCTCATAATTTGCTTTCGGATTAAACTCTCTGAATATGTATCTCAGCATTGTTTGGACAACACCATATTTGAGCGTTAAAAATATTTTTTTTATTTAAGCTTTTTATAAAATAAAAAAAAAATCGTGAGTACTAACCGTAGGGCAAATGTTTAGTTCTGAACTGATGCGATTCTGGTGCATTCGAAACCATTACTAGTTCCCCCTCAATCTCTTCGACATGCTTTAAACTGGCGACTTTAACATTGTGAAAACTTAAGCGGTGGAAATTGTCCTCCCCCCCCCCCCCCCCTGCAATACGTTATCTATAGTTACTAGTTTGAACCAAAACAACGTAACTTTAACAGAAACAAACAAAATCAGGCTGTTTAAAAGTGCTTTGTGAACAACTCGTGCTGACAGATTATTGTTTTTTTATCGCCCGAATATAAAAAGCGAAATTATCGACTATTATTGACGTGTTGGAGATGTGTCATCGAATGCATATAAAATTTTATTGGTATATGTATCAGAACAAACGGATGAGTCATCGATAATAAATCGATAGCACAGAAGTAAAAAATCGATAAATTTTCGATAGCAAATCGATAACTTTGTTATAGCAAATCGATAAGCTTTTGATAACTTATCATCTGTTTTTCGATGAACAATAAATAACTTTTCGATAATTAATCGAAAACTTCTCGATAACAAATAAATAGCTTCATGAGGACAAATGTTGTCATTCTTGTTGTTGTAGCGATAAGAGCACTCCCCGATGGCCTTGGGGAGTGTTATCGATGTTAATGGTCATTTGCCAGATGCAGATCCGGTACGTTCCGGTAACAAGCACGTGGTACGACCACATGAAACATTTTAAGCCATATCGCCCTCCCACCCCTTACATTCATAAGAAACTTGGGGTCGAAGAGCCTCGGCTGTTAGAGAAACAGGATCCGCCACAGGTAGGTGAGGTTGACAATTGGGTTGGAGAAACTATATATTGCGCTGGCAACCCCTTCAAAGGGTTGCACTACACGATCCCTTGAATCAATTTGGTATTTTAGTCGCCTCTTACGACGGCACATCTACCGCGGGTATATTGTAAGAACAAATCGAATTTTTTCTACAACAATTCGATAACACCGATAACAAATGGGTAGCTCCGACAGCAAATCGATAACTTTTGATGACTTTTTGAGAAATAATCAAACATTTTCCGATAACTTTTTGAAAACAACCCGATAACTAGTCGATAAAAAATCTACAACTGATCGGAAGCCTTTCTTATTGATAGCCAGCTTATAATTCCTCAATAACAAATCCCTAACTCGTCGAAAACACCGATAATAAAGCGGAAACTTACGGAGATTTTCAAGAAACTTTTAACCTCACAAGGCGCTCGCAGATTTAAGCTTCGAAGCAATAGATATATTAAACGTTGTTAGGACCTTGAGTCATCATCTCACTAAAACGCTTAGTCTGTCAATCGAACTTCTGTTGATCTGGTGGCAGGTTTTTCGATCAGGGCACTGCATTATAGCCTCTTTATGATATTATCTCATGATTAGATGTTAACATATTTCATGTGTCGGCAAAGTCGTTCAGCCTCGAAACATTAGGTTTGGCTTCTTCTTTCTGACTGTGGAGACAAATATAACTTATACATTCACACTGGCTACAAAGTCACCGAAGTACACATTTCGGCCGGTCGTAGAATCTTTCCTCCACATTGTCTTTATCTTTCATTGAAGCATAGGCGAAACTAACACATACATTCAAAAGGCATCCTTTTCCATACGACTCCGGCAACGAAACTGACCACTTCAGTAAAAGCCAAATGTTCATGTTAGTGTTGTTGCTGTTGTTCTTTTAACGATAAACACAAGGTTTATGGGAGTGTTATAGGCGTTAACGGTGTTGATGGTCCTTTTACGGATATAGATCCAAAACGATCCGGTAACTAGTATCACTGAGGAAATAGCCCGCCCATACGCCCACTTGTCGGTGAGAAACTTGGAGTCGCCATTGCCTTGTATGCTATATATGTTTATAAGAATTTCGTATATTTAGCTAGATTCACCTCAATTAGGTGAGGTTCGCACTTTGGAGAAGATGTCGTAAAGCTTTATATTGCGCTTGAGAATCCCTGGAATCCGACTGTTCATTAATCATTAGTTGATAAGTAATGCAAAAATAACCACCTCTGACCTATTTTATAATCGACAAGACACTCATCATACCTGTCGTGATGTATGGCCCGGAATCATGGACGGTTGAGAGAAGAGAAAATGGCTGTTGGAGTCTTGGAGAGAAAAGGTCTCCGGAAGAATTATGATCCTCTCCGTCATGCCGATGGCGGGCTTGGTGCAGATATGCAGATAGTTCACTTGCTTCGCTGGCTAGGTAGGGTTTGCGAATGGACGAAAACGTTCTGGTCAGGAAAGTATTTCAATCGACGCCGCAGCTAGGAGCAAAGCAAGGAGCAGACCTTCACAGAGCTGTGAGAGGCAGGTCGAGGGAGACTTGACCTCCACTCCTGCTCTCAATTAACATCGATTATCTTTAAGCAAGGACAGCTGGTGTGACTTGTGACGAAACGGCTAAAATCGCTTTGATGATGACCATTTTTCGGTCATTCCAAAGAAAACAAGCAGATAATAATGAACGTTTTTTTTTTTTGTCACCGTTTTTGTCAACGTTTTTTTGTGCCAAGTTAGCTTCTTTTCCTACTGGGTTTCTAATCAATAAAGATATAAAGGTAAGAAAGAGGTTTATTTATAGCCAAATGTGTTTATATATAACAACTGCATGAGATCATATCGGGTATATTACAGAACAATTTGTGGAACCAATTTGTGGGCCAGCATAAGATTAACTGTGGTTGTTTTCGGAACTATTTGGAAGAGATTTTTGTATTACTTTCGGTGTCAGGCCTAAGTTTGGAGGGGAGACACTACAGGAGAAATCTTGCACAATATATCTAAGAATCATCCTAAACAGCAAGCTGGCATGGAAGCTCAACGTGGAGGAGAGGGTGAAGAAGGCCTCAACGGCACTTCATGCATGCTAAAGAATGCTGGGGTGTACGTGGTGCTTATCGCCCTCTCTTCCTTATTAGGTTTTTGCAGCGATTGTAAACCGTATTCTATACTATGTAGTTCTTGTTTGGTGAAAAGCCACACAAAAAAAAACAACCTACCTCAAAAAATTAGAGGCGGTATGGAGACTATCAATGCTTAGCATTACGGGAGCCCTGAAAACAACCCCGACGCCTATAGTGTATGCCATTCTGCACATTCTACCTGTAGACCTCGTAGCAAAGAACATAGCGTTAACAACTGCAACCAGGCTTGGTGCCTCGGGGCAGCTTGAGCGCAGACCATACGGCCATAGTAGTATAGCGTCATCAATCACAAGACGAACAGACTACCTGATTCCCTATCTGTGCTTCGAGGGCGATCTTAAGGCCACAATAGAGGTGGACGGTTGGCGCAAGGGTGCTCAAATGGCGAACGAGGTGATACATGTGTACACAGATGGTTCCAAAATAGTGGAAGGAGTAGGATCTGCGGTATACTGTGCTGATCTGGAAATAAACAGATCCTACAGGCTACACGATTACTGTAGCGCTTTTCCAGCGGAAATATTAGCCGTAACCAAAGCATTAGAAACACTGAAAGAGAATAGCTTAAGCTGCAACGTGTTAACTTTTATATTGACAGTCAAGCAGCGATTAAGGTAATAATCTCGCATAGCACAACATCTAAATGCATGTTAGAGTGTAAGCAGTCTCCGGAGAGAATCGGGACAGGGAGAAGCATACATCTATATTAGGTCCCAGGGCATATGAAAATAGATGGGAATGAAAAATCAGATCAACTAGCTAAAAAGGGCGCATCCCTTGAAGCTTGGGCGAGATTAAGAGAAAGCGAGAAAGGTCGTGGCCTCAAGCACGGGGCTGTAAAGTGTCGAAGATTATGTGTATGTCTTACAACCTTAGACTAACAAAGTTACTCCTCTCATTAAAAAGAGAGGACTGTAGGCTCACGACGGGTATTCTGACTGGACTGGACTGGACTGCCTTCTGGCGTCACATGACTTTAAATTAGGCTTGGTCAGTGATAACATATGTAGGAAGTGCGGGTTGAAGTAGGAAACGATCGAGCATGTTCTGTGCTCATGCCCTGCGCTTGCCAGGCTAAGACTCCAGCTACTAGGAGTGATACAGCTGTCAGATCTAGAAGCAGCAAGTGGCTTAAGTTCTAGAAAGCTTCTATTATATGCCAAGAGGACGAAGTTATTTTAAAACATAGGTCCTGGTTTTTGAAAGGGTTTTTAGTTGGGTCTTTAAAACAAACTTCTGGTAACACTACGGACTCATTCAGTCTATGAGGGCCTCATGGACCGGCCAGTTCAATCTAACCTAACCTTCGGTGTCATTTTGCAACTATCCCAAAAATAGTTCCGAAAACATAACAGAAATTCTCGCAACAATTTATATCTATAATAATCTTGAAACATTTCATACATCCTACAATAACACCAACAGCTGCTCTGACATTAGTTTCGAGAAGTGCTATAAATAGTTCCGAGAAAATATTGAGGTAATTAAAAATAAGCAAACAAAAAGGCTTGAGTACCAAGCACTCGGAAAGTGCGATGTAAACATATATATAGGTACAGGTCTAGAAAACAAATGCTTAAAATTTAATTTGAGCTCGCCCAGAGGTTGAAGTTAAACCACCACAAGAGATATTTAAAAATATTTTCTGACTTTTTGAGAAGAGCTTCATCGGCTGCTTATGGGAAGCAACCGATACCCACAAGTTGTGGTTTTATTATCGACTTGATATCGAAATGGAATTATTGTTATCATTAAGTTATCGGTTGATTATCGGCTTTTTACAGACGTGTTTTATATTGAAGTTTTATCTATATCTGTTACAAGCGATTAATCGACGATAGCGCATTTGTGAGACCCATAAGAAGTTGATAACTTTTCGCTAACAAATTGATTGAAATAACTTGATAAATGATTGATGGCTTTCCGATGTTAAAACGATAACTTTGCTCTAACATATTTGTAACTTTCATACACAGTCATTAATTTTTTGAGCGATATCGAAAATTTTTTGACAAATAATCGTTAGCTTTTCGATAATGTATTGATCACTTTTGATAACAAATTGATAAGGTTTTTATGACAAATAGATAACTCTTTAATAAATAATCGATACAATTTCGATATACAATTCATAGCTTTTCTATAAAAAATCGATAACTTGTCTATAGCAAACCGATAATTCGCTGATATAAAATCCACAACTCAACGAAAATATTGTTAGCGATGAAAAACGATAACACTTTATTAGCAAACATATTATTCGTCCACATTTCGTCTATGTATAAGACACCTATAGCAAACCGATAACTCGTCGATAAGTAATGGAAAACGCATCTATAACCCGGCAATAACAAACTGATAACAACTTGATAACACACCGTACGGTTTCGGTTTCGGCTTCGGGTTTGACTTCTAATTCTTTCTTTCTTTCCCTCCTTTTCTTTTTCCCTTAAATAGTTAAAAGTCAATTAATGATGATAATGATGACCTAAAATATCTTCGGGTTGGAAATAGAAACTGTTGCAATTCTTCAATTACTTCAATTTTCTTCGTTGTTTGTGTATATCCTAGATTGCGCAAGCTCGTTTCACTACCAAGTTTTCAGGTGTGCGAGGTATCAGAGACTCGAAGAAAGGAACGGGGTAACTAAGTTCTATTGAATCAGAAACGATAACATCGAAGCTGCTCAAGGAGTTAATCGCGGCTATATTCTAAAATTTTGGCGACGGGCACCAACTTACAGCGAAACGACAGACTTTCTCGTTTCGCTACATTGTTGTTGATGAGATTTCAGTTTTATGAGAACTTTATGTCTTGGACCATCCTTACTCTGTAGGGCCTGTAGAAGTGAGTGGCATTAAAATGAAGATAGTGGAGCCCAGCCTTGCATAAAGGTCAATGGAAGAGACATATCAATGAATCAGCGAAACGAGAAGGCACTGATTAGAAACGAGTGAACCTTATACCAAGTCACTTTTAGAGTGCTCATTAGACTCAGTTGCGACTTACCCTTCCTTCTGCTGTCAAAATCGGGTGTCGATAAAAATCCCTTCTATGCCGAATCATTTCTATCTATCCACGTAAGATATGCTAGGCAATGAAATCGAGGGGCTTTGATTCGCTGTGCAATAATCATCCACATTGTCACCATAGAGATTGAAGATGACTTAAATTTAAAAAAACTTAAACTTGCATTTTTCTTAATTTTGTCATTGTTAAGAATTTAAGTCATGTGTTTCTTAGTTAATAAAATCACTTCTTAGACATTCGTCATAGTCACGAACGTTAAATGAACCCGCAAAACGCAGCGAAACAATGCCGTGTAAATTATGTTTGTACATATATACTATATACATAAGGGTGATCCTCAAAATAATTAACTGACCGATTTTCAATCTCACTCAATCAAACAATAATAAAACTCTCAAAGATATATATATATATATATATATTTTTTTTTTCGCTTGTGGACGGTTAAGAAGTGACGCACAAAAGTTCTGACTACACATGAAGACACACCTTAACCGTCCCAAATCGAGACCAAAATTATTTAGTGTTTCACTAGACTAATTAATTAATTTGATTTTTAAGACCCACCCTAATATGCGAATATTTATAATATAGATATGTGTGTAGTTGTATACAATTTGCGCCGGCATTAAAGTGGGTGTAATTTTCCAATTTGACTCCATTTAATTCATAAACCAACCGGGCACCTACAAATCCAATATCCAATGTTGATTGCTGGCATGTATGCTTGTGTGTGTGCGTGTAAAATTATATTTATGTATACAGTCAGTGTGAGTAAATAGTTGAGTAGCGATGGGTAACTTAACGGTAGCAGTGTCCCAAGTCCAGACAATCCAAACTAGATAATAAACAATTTACCACTTAAAGGCACGAACAAACCTTTCAATACAGGGTGTACTAAAATTATAAACATAAAAACACAGTGGGTAAAATGTGCATGATACCCAATTGATTGAGGAAAAGAGGACAAAATAGGAGCTATATTATCGAAGCAGCACATCCTCCGCCATCATCAGACATGGTTGTTGCATCCGTGCTTGCAAAGGTTTTCAATCTGTATGCTGCAGTTGAGACGGCAATAAGATTCGTTACGCACTCCTGCATTCTAACCGGAATCGACGGCTTCCGCCCCTTTTGCTCCATTCGCCGATAAACTTGTTGGCGGAGGGGTCCAGGCTAGATGGTAGGATTAGGAATTATTCTGGCGAATGGCAAACAGTCAGCCTAGTGCCAGTATTAAAGCACAAAGGATGCATATCAAGAGAAAGACTATTCACATTCGCAACACTCCTCTTGACCTGCAGATAGAGTTTATGCGGATACAGAAACAACGGCAGCTTCTTCTGATAAAGGGCTGTCAGGAAATGTTTGAACTAACCCGAAGTGACACTGAAATACTTTTTGACAAAATTATTTTATATTCCCAACTTTGTTAACAATATGCGGGGCGTCGAGGAGAAATCATCCAGTTTTTTTTTTTTTATAAATGTCATCTTTTCATGTAATTTGAGTATTAACAGCGGACCTTCAATGGGGGTTCTTACAGTTAAACTTAATATCCTGAACGAACCCAGCTGTATTACGTCTATGGAGGGCGGCGAGGTGGCTTCCTTTAGTTTCTTATAGTTCGGCTAAGTGGTGAGGCAGCGCGGTATATCAATAACTAAATACTCTTTGAACTTATTTACGATGTGGACGTGGCAAATGTCGATAATATTGGACATCCACGTCGTCGCGATGCCGAATATTCGGCACACAAAAACATTGGGCGCCCACCGTGGTGTGATGGTAGCGTGCTCCGCCTACCACACCGTATGCGCTGGGTTCGCACGCCGGGCAAAGCAACATCAAAATTTTAGAAATAAGGTTTTTAAATTAGAAGACAATTTTTCTAAGCGGGGTCACCCCTCGGCAGTGTTTAGCAAGAGCCTCGGGGTGTATTTCTGCCATGAAAAGCTCTCAGTGAAAACTCATCTGCCTTGCAGATGCAGTTCGGAGTCGGCATAAAACATGTAGGTCCCGTCCGGCCAATTTGTAGGGAAAATCAAAAGGAGCACGACGCAAATTGGAAGAGAAGCTCGGCCTTAGATCTCTTCGGAGGTTATCGCGCCTTACATTTATTTTTTTTTTTTTTTTTAAATATTGGGATATTGATTGAAGAGCCACCCACCCAAGAATCGTAAGAAGTCATCTCCGCAAGCCCTATGAAGAAACATGGCACACAGTAACTCAGCTGTTTGTAAACAGGTCCCCAGCCTCATCCACAATGAGTTGCCAAAGTTCTGTGTCAATAAATGTCCAGGTAAGGCCCGTTTTCAGAGTATAATACCCAAAATATGCAGTAGAAGAAAGCAGACTTCCCAGGGAGACGCGCGTCACTCTGGTACAACTTCGTTCTGAATACTGTAATAATTTAAACTCTTGCTTATACATAATCAACTCCGAAGAACGCAATAGTCTCTTTGGTTCAACCCTATTGAAACTGCAAGTTTCTTTGGGCTTCCGTAAGAGATGATAATTTGTGAATAATTGCACTTGTTGAATGCGACAAAGCACTGCTACAAGAAACTTTAAATGCCTCAGGTGAGCAAAATGTGCCTTAAAAGTGTCCAAGTGAGCTATCCGACCATTAGGCAACGGCCACTCAACCAACCTAACCAAAGAGGTTATGCCAGGAATTTCCCGGCGAACCCAGTTCTTAAAGAAAATTACCCAAAACTCGCACAAGCGGAACGCACTCTCCCTATGGAGACGCGTGTCACTCTAGCTCTACTTCGATCCGGGTACTGAAACAGGTTAAACCTTTACCTATCCGGAATAAACTCCGACATACATAATGTATGTTCTGCTTGCAATGTTTCCCCACATGACACCAACCATCTCTTCAATTGCAATGTGGAACCGGCGTCTCCAACACCCTATTCATTATGGTCCACTAATGTTGAAACTGCAAGTTTCCTTGGACTACCGTTAGGGGATATTGATGAAAATTTGTGATCGGTCGCGCCAATTGGATGGGCGAAACACTGTTACAACAACAACAAGCGGTCACCTATTGTTTGGCTGGGGTATAGGAATTCGTTTAGTCCCGCTATCGAATACATGATCTTGGTTATATATGTTTACTGGGTGACTGAGTTTATATGCACAAAGTCATACCTCCCACAGCTACTTACACCCGGACATCCAGTATACTTATCGTTAATCATGAACAATGTGCACACTGGCGGTTCTTCCATTCGTATGTATTGTCATTGTTATACTCAGTTGAGCAGAGCTCACAGAGTATATTAAGTTTGATTGGATAACGGTTGGTTGTACATATATAAAGGAATCGAGATAGATATAGACTTCCATATATCAAAATAATCAGGATCGAAAAAAAATTTGATTGAGCCATGTCCGTCCGTCCGTCCGTCCGTCCGTTAACACGATAACTTGAGTAAATTTTGAGGTATCTTGATGGAATTTGGTATGTAGGTTCCTGAGCACTCATCTCAGATCGCTATTTAAAATGAACGATATCGGACTATAACCACGCCCACTTTTTCGATATCGAAAATTTCGAAAAACCGAAAAAGTGCGATAATTCATTACAAAAGACAGCTAAAGCGACGAAACTTAGTAGGTGAGTTGAACTTATGACGCGGAATAGAAAATTAGTAAAATTTTGGACAATGGGCCTGGCACCGCCCACTTTTAAAAGAAGGTAATTTAAAACTTTTGCAAGCTGTAATTTGGCAGTCGTTGAAGATATCATGATGAAATTTGGCAGGAACGTTACTCCTATTACTATATATACGCTTAATAAAAATTAGCAAAATCGGAGAAGTACCACGCCCACTTTAAAAAAAAAAATTTTTTAAAGTAAAATTTTAACAAAAAATTTAATATCTTACAGTATATAAGTAAATTATGTCAAAATTCAACTCCAGCAATAATATGGTGCAACAAAATACAAAAATAAAAGAAAATTTCAAAATGGGCGTGGCTCCGCCTTTTTTCATTTAATTTGTCTAGGATACTTTTAACGCCATAAGTCGAACAAAAATGAACCAATCCTTTTGAAATTTGGTAGGGCATAGATTTTATGACGTTAGCTGTTTTCTGTGAAAATGGGCGAAATCGGTTGATGCCACGCCCAGTTTTTATACACAGTCGTCCGTCTGTCCTTCCGCATGGCCGTTAACATGATAACTTGAGCAAAAATCGACATATCTTTAATGAACTTAGTTCACGTGCTTACTTGAACTCACTTTATCTTGGTATGAAAAATGAACGAAATCCGACTATGACCACGCCCACTTTTTCGATATCGAAAAATGAAAAAATGCCATAATTCTATACCAAATACGAAAAAAGGGATGAAACATGGTAAGGTAATTGGATTGTTTTATTGACGCGAAATATAACTTTAGAAAAAACTTTATAAAATGGTTGTGACACCTACCATATTAAGTAGAATAAAATGAAAAAGTTCTGGAGGCCGAAATAAAAAACCCTTAAAATCTTGGCAGATATTACATATATAAATAAATTAGCGGTATCCAACATATAATGTTCTGGGTCACCCTGGTCCACATTTTGGTCGATATCTGGAAAACGCCTTCACACCACTCCCTTTTAAAACTCTGATTAATACCTTTAATTTGATACTCATATCGTACAAACTCATTCTAGAGTCACCCCTGGTCCACCTTTATGGCGATGTCTCGAAAGTCCACCTATAGAACTAAGCCTCACTCCCTTTTAAAATGCTCATTAACTCCTTTCATTTGATACCCATATAGTACAAACAAATTCTAGGGTCACCCCTGGTCCACCTTTATGGCGATATCTCGAAAATGCGACCACCTATAAAACAACCACCAGTCCCTTTTAAACCCCTCATTAATACCTTTAATTTGATACTCATATCGTACAAACTCATTCTAGAGTCACCCCTGGTCCACCTTTATGGCGATGTCTCGAAAGTCCACCTATAGAACTAAGCCTCACTCCCTTTTAAAATGCTCATTAACTCCTTTCTTTTGATACCCATATAGTACAAACAAATTCTAGGGTCACCCCTGGTCCACCTTTATGGCGATATCTCGAAAATGCGACCACCTATAAAACAACCACCACTCCCTTTTAAAACCCTCATTAATACCTTTAATTTGATACTCATATCGTACATACATATTCTAGAGTCACCCTTGGTCCACCTTTATGGCGATATTTCGAAACGGCGTCCACCTATAGAACTAAGGCCCACTCCTTTTTAAAATACGCATTAACACCTTTCGGTTGATGCCCATATTGTACAAACAAATTCTAGGGTCACCCCTGGTCCACCTTTATGGCGATATCTCGAAACGGCGTCCACCTATGGAACTGAGGATTACTCCCTTTTAAAATACTCATTAACACATTTCTTTTGATACCCATATTGTACAAACAAATTCTAGGGTCACCCCTGGTCCACCTTTATGGCGATATCTCGAAAATGCGACCACCTATAAAACAACCACCACTCCCTTTTAAAACCCTCATTAATACCTTTAATTTGATACTCATATCGTACAAACATATTCTAGAGTCACCCTTGGTCCACCTTTATGGCGATATTTCGAAACGGCGTCCACCTATAGAACTAAGGCCCACTCCCTTTTAAAATACGCATTAACACCTTTCGGTTGATGTCCATATTGTACAAACAAATTCTAGGGTCACCCCTGGTCCACCTTTATGGCGATATCTCGAAACGGCGTCCACCTATGGAACTAAGGATTACTCCCTTTTAAAATACGCATTAACACCTTTCGGTTGATGCCCATATTGTACAAACAAATTCTAGGGTCACCCCTGGTCCACCTTTATGGCGATATCTCGAAAATGCGACCACCTATAAAACAACCACCAGTCCCTTTTAAACCCCTCATTAATACCTTTAATTTGATACTCATATCGTACAAACATATTCTAGAGTCACCCTTGGTCCACCTTTATGGCGATATTTCGAAACGGCGTACACCTATAGAACTAAGGCCCACTCCCTTTTAAAATACGCATTAACACCTTTCGGTTGATGCCCATATTGTACAAACAAATTCTAGGGTCACCCCTGGTCCACCTTTATGGCGATATCTCGAAACGGCGTCCACCTATGGAACTAAGGATTACTCCCTTTTAAAATACGCATTAACACCTTTCGGTTGATGCCCATATTGTACAAACAAATTCTAGGGTCACCCCTGGTCCACCTTTATGGCGATATCTCGAAAATGCGACCACCTATAAAACAACCACCACTCCCTTTTAAAACCCTCATTAATACCTTTAATTTGATACTCATATCGTACAAACATATTCTAGAGTCACCCTTGGTCCACCTTTATGGCGATATTTCGAAACGGCGTACACCTATAGAACTAAGGCCCACTCCCTTTTAAAATACGCATTAACACCTTTCGGTTGATGCCCATATTGTACAAACAAATTCTAGGGTCACCCCTGGTCCACCTTTATGGCGATATCTCGAAACGGCGTCCACCTATGGAACTAAGGATTACTCCCTTTTAAAATACGCATTAACACCTTTCGGTTGATGCCCATATTGTACAAACAAATTCTAGGGTCACCCCTGGTCCACCTTTATGGCGATATCTCGAAAATGCGACCACCTATAAAACAACCACCACTCCCTTTTAAAACCCTCATTAATACCTTTAATTTGATACTCATATCGTACAAACATATTCTAGAGTCACCCTTGGTCCACCTTTATGGCGATATTTCGAAACGGCGTACACCTATAGAACTAAGGCCCACTCCCTTTTAAAATACGCATTAACACCTTTCGGTTGATGCCCATATTGTACAAACAAATTCTAGGGTCACCCCTGGTCCACCTTTATGGCGATATCTCGAAACAGCGTCCACCTATGGAACTAAGGATTACTCGCTTTTAAAATACTCATTAACACCTTTCATTTGATACCCATATCGTACAAACGCATTCTAGAGTCAACCCTGATCCACCTTTATGGATATATCCCTAAATGGCGCCACCTATAGAACTATGGCCACTCCCTCATAAAATACTCTTTAATGCCTTTCATTTGATACACATTCCAGGGTTTCCCTCGGTTCATTTTCCTACATGGTTATTTTCCCTTATGTTGTCACCATAGCTCTCATCTGAGTATGTAATGTTCGGTTACACCCGAACTTAACCTTCCTTACTTGTTTTTATTTTGTTTTCACTATTTCGTTACTCGCGGCTTGTGGTACTGACTTTATAGAATAAGCTTATAAATATTAGACACGCTAGCCCGACGATAAACGAACAGAGCAACAACTAGTTAGTAAGTCTCATACACACATATTAATATTATACACATATGTTTGTGTGAGTGTATGTGTTTGTGAAAAACTAACGATATGGCGCAACAGCTGAATTAAATAAAACCGCGCTGCCTCACCACTTAGCTACTTAACCGCATACAAGTTATGAACCTCTGTAAGGCATTCAGCTATTTAGACATTAAAACCATTCAGGCACCACCTTTTCAATTCCGACAAATTTAGTTGTATGTCGGAGATCAAACGGAGCAGAAAGTGGCGGTACTTGAGCAACACAAACTAAACGAACGGGAACGCGTAAAAAGGATATACGATTTACAAAGAAAAAAAATATACACAGAAGTCTGAAAAGGACATGAGGTGGAGTGAGCAAATGTTAAAGAGTACAAGTGAGAGTGTTATTTAAAAGTGTTGTTGCAATAAAAGTGAATGAAGAGTGAATAAGCACAGGCAATTAATGTCTGAAATGCAATGAAAGTCAATGAAAATAAAAATATTTAGCAGTAAAAGCAAAAATGTAAAAGAAAATAAATTTAAAAAAATGTACACGTTAAAAAAAGGAAATGATTATAAAAATAAAATGTCGGAGTGATGTCATGCGTTTTGCGAGCGCGCGCTCCCATCAAGGACATCGTAAAGGATACGTGGCAGTGAAGCGTCTTTATGTATAAAGCTTAAGAATGTGAATGTATCCGTGAATATGTCTAGAGCTGTGTAAATACATATACAAATACACGTGTGCCTTAAAAGGATATAAAGCTAAGCAAAGTTAATAAAGGCGTGTGCCAAGGAAATGAAAATTTAATGAAATGTCGCTAATGTAGCGCATTAAACTCAAGTAACCTAGTTTGCTACAACAACAACAACATCAAAATGTGCTACTGAGTAAATATTTTGCTAAGCAATTTCGCTCTGAGTGATAAACAAATTTTTTGATGAGCCTTGAAAGAGCTTAAGTTAAGCTAAACGCGTGTAAACGAAAAGGAAATATGTATGTGATAGTAAAGGATATGTGTGAAGGTGTGTGAAACGAATGTGCAAGCACAAATAATCAATTTAAGCACATTTCCAAATAAATAATAAAATGTGCTTTTAATGAAATAAAAAAGATAAATTGAACGTGCGCGCATATAATCTTCAATTGCTAAGCTGATTTGCAAAATTTGAAAATCATTTGTTTGTGTGTTTACATTTGCTTGCTATCCTTGAAGTCTATCAGTGGCATTAAATGTCTAATCAGCTACCAATCAAATTTTGTTTACTTTTAATATTTAAGCTTCTTACTACCGCGGATTTCAGTGGATACGCTCGGTGAAACGTAATGTTTAGCTTTTATATTTCAGTAAAAGCCGCAGCGTCGTTCTTTCGTTACGCCCTTCATTCCTCGTTGGAACGTGTGTTCGTGTATATTTACATGTTTGGTGTTGTGCCTACGATAAAGATTGAAAGACGTTTTTGCGGTTAAAAGTAGAACAGCTGTTGGCGCAGTGGCCTTGGCAAAGGATAGGCGTAAACTGGAAAGAGCTAAATATTTGAAAAAGTATGTATGTATGTGAATCAATTTACTTTGCATTTAAAGTATGTGGTGAAATGTTGTAATTTCAAAAACAAATAAAACTTTTTTCAAGGCACATAAATCCTTTTCAAATCAAATTAAACTTTTTTCATTCAAATTAAACTTCTCAAACCAAATAAAATATGTTTCAGTCAAATTAAACTACTTGAAATAAAATGGAATTTTTTTCCAAGTTAAATGAAAGTTTTTTCAAATAAAATAAATTTTTAACTTATCAATGGAAGTTTTTAATGCCGAATACAACTTTCTTAAAGTCACATTTTACTCATTTTGAATGGAAGTTTTTTCATTTTAAGTGAAACCTTTTTAAAACAGATTACATTTTTATTTAATTACATTAAACTTTAATATAAGTATAAAAAAACTTTTTTTAAGTCAAATGAAACTCTGTTCAAATTAAATGAAACTTTTTTAAATGAATTGAAACTTTTTAAATGTCACATAAAATTGTTTCCATGGCAAATAAAACCGTTTTCAAATCTTCTTTCAAATCTATTGAAATTTTATTCAGTGAAAGCTAACCATTTTGGAATAAACTGAAATTTTTCCAAATTAAATGAAAACTTTTTCAAATAAAATGGATCTTTAGTATATCAAATAAAACTTTTTTCAAATCAAATGCAACTGTTTTAAGTCAAATAAAAATTTTTCCAAATTAAATTAGAAAAATATCCAAATCAAATAAAACTTCAATTTATCAAATACAATTTTTTTTAAAGTCGAATGGAACTTTTTTTAAATCTGATGAAACTCAAATAAAGCTTTTTTCAAGGAA
The DNA here is from genome assembly GCF_040869045.1 of Eurosta solidaginis. Lineage (NCBI taxonomy): Eukaryota > Metazoa > Arthropoda > Insecta > Diptera > Tephritidae > Eurosta > Eurosta solidaginis. The sequence goes on along the minus strand of NC_090323.1, from coordinate 198,319,054 downwards.
AATTAAACTTTTTTTAAGTCAAATGTAACTTTTTCAAATCGAATTAAACTTTTTTCAAACCAAATGAAACTTTTTTCAAGTCAAATGAAACTTTTTAAATGTCAAATAAAACTTTTTTCAGTCAAATGAAACTTTTTCAAATCTATGGAGACATTTTTATTTCCAATTAAACTTTAAAGTCTAATAAAACTTTTTTCAAGTAAAATAAATCTTTTCTCATTTGAAATGAAACTTTTTTCAAATAAAATGAAGCATTTTTTAAATCAAATGAAACTTTTTTCAAATCAACTGAAACTTTTTTCAAATCAAAGGACACTTTTTTCACATGAAATCAAACTTTTTTCAAGTCAAATTAAACTTTCTTCAATTGTAAGAAAATGTTTCTCGTTTCAAATTAAACTTCTTAAGTCTAATGAAACTTTTATTTAGTCAAATGATGCTTTTTCCATGCCAAGTTAATCTTTTTGAAAACCATGTGCAACTTTTTTCAAATCATAAACAACTTTTTCAAAATAATTTTCATTTAAAAGAAATGAAACTTAAAAGTAAATGAAACTCTTTTTATTTCAAATAAAACTCTTTTTCCTCTCAATTTAAATCATAATTGGCTTTGCATAGTGAATAGGGTTTTTTGGGTTTGAGAACACTGAGCCGCACTGCAGGATTTCCTTTAGGGCAGTGCTCTGTCAACGATCAATTACCATGGAGAGATTAACCTTAGTGATCCCTAGTAATTTCGCTGTGCATTTGTTATCAAAAACCTGCCAGCAAGGTTCAACACCCGGCAAAAGGCGGTGTCGGCCCCGCGCTTGCTAAGCTGACCGAAGGCCTATTTTTCAAGGAACAGAATGCAGGTGCCAAGCAGTGTAACAAAGTCCCTACTGGTATTCACCTTCAGTTCATACGTATCAGCTTAGGCTAAGAAATTCCCGTGGGATATTGCCATGCCTTGGCACCCATTAAATCTTTATTGAAAATAAGCTTTGTTGCAGCATCGAGCGATTTCAGGTACTCGCGGAATACGCCAAGGTGCACAATTTCAGAGCTTAACGCTTTGGCAGCCACCTAACTGTCAAAGTAGGTGAAAAACTCTCCAGCACATGATACACTGGATAGTATCTCGTCTACCGCATAATGATGGGCGACTTCCGCTTGAAAGATGTTGCAGTGGTCAATCAGCCTAAGCTTCCGGTTTTCTCCAAGTTCCCGAAGTATATGCCCTTGCTTCCTTTCCATACAACTTGGGCCCAGCCATAAACAAGTTCACAAGACCTTGTTCCCCGCCCTACTCATCCATGGGTGTTATATGACAGCCAGGACAAAACTTCTTGTGAAATTAACAGCCGGGAAAAAACCTTCTGCGCCGTAGTCTGCATTTTAGTTTCCTGTTATGAACCTTAAGTCTTCTCTCTTTAGAGATATAGGCAACTAGGATTTGCACATATCTTAGACACTTTACAGCCTCGCGCTTTGTGCACGCTTTTCCTGCTTGATGGATGAAATGCAACTCCTTTCGATTCCTCCTAAATGGATGGCGACGTTTACCGTCGATTCATCGAGTGTCAATTAGCACCTTATGGACTCTTCAATCTGAGCGAGTTCTCTCTAATACTTGTATGACCACCAGAACACATAATCATTAAGTGCTGTGTGAGGTTATTGCTTTCATGGCCGTCTGAGTATTAATATATATATTGACAAGATTTTAGCTTAAGCACGCTTCCTCTGGAATTTCTACTGCTTTCTTTACGGCTACAACTGTATTTTACAAATGTAATTTATGGATCGTCACAGTAAACAGCAGACCTGACCCCTTCCGTAGTTTGGGAACTATTGGTAAGCACGTGTATCGTATGTTCTGCCATTTCCGCGCACTTGTGTCATCCCTAAGATCTCTTTCAAAGCTCAGATACGCCAGGAAATATGAGTGGTCAAAATCGATGCAACTCCTATGCCGGACCCGATATTAGACGGTATTATTAACTTATTGTTGATGAGCTAGCTATGTCATATCGACTGGTTATGGGCGTGTTATCCATCTCTTATCAAAGAGTTAGCGTTTGTCATAGTTGTGTTATAGACGAGGTATAGAAGAGTTATCGGTTTGTGATACAAGTTTTAAAAATTTGATATCGATTAAAGGGATTATCGAAGAGTTGCGAATCTTAAGCGACGATTTACTAGTTATATATCGAAAATTTTTCGATTCATTATCGAAAAGTTAGCGATATGTTATTAAAAAAGCTATCGATTTGTTGTTGATTTCTTATTGGGGTACTACCAATTTTTTATCTACGTGATTTGATTTGTTTTTTAATATTTACCACTTTTTTACCAAAAATATATCGATTTTTTTCGAAACGGTAGCTGTCGAAAAGTTGCCGATTACAAAGTAATCGACTTGATTTCAAAAATTTAACAATTTTTTATCAAAGAGTTATCGATTAGTTATCGAAGAGTTACCAAATTGTTATCGGCGTGTTATCGAAAAGCTATCGATTATTTATCAAAAAGTTTGATATTGAAAAATAATCGATTTCTTATTGCAGTGTTGCCAATTTGCTATCGGTGTGTTATCGTCACTCATCGGTTTTTATGAAACATATACACGTACACTCTACTTTCGCTATATGTTCACACATCAAACTTCACGAGTACTTGACACAAACGCTTGTCTTACTCGCTGATGTATGTATTTGGATTTTCAAATGCTAACAAATATCCCTGCAAAAAATCGTGCAATTAATCGCTAAAGAGATTGGTTTCCGATTGATTTGTTTACATTTGGGGATATTTGATCCCCTTTAGTCCCTTTCGGGTACAGTTGGGATTAGTCAGTTTGAAATCAATGTAGCACATTTTAAGAAATATTAAAAAAACGGCAACGAAGTTAGTAAAATGAAAAAGATTACAGGTGATTGAATCCAATTATTTAAGAACAAGTATAGAAGGTTAAGTTCGGGTGTAACCGAACATTACATACTCAGTTGAGAGCTATGGTGACAACATAAGGGAAAATAACCATGTAGGAAAATGAACCGAGGGAAACCCTGGAATGTGTTTGTATGACATGTCTATCAAATGAAAGGCACTAAAGAGTATTTTATGAGGGAGTGGGCCATAGTTCTATAGGTGGACGCCATTTAGGGATATCGCCATAAAGGTGGATCAGGGTTGACTCTAGAATTTGTTTGCACGATATGGGTATCAAATTAAAGGTATTAATGACGGTTTTAAAAAGGAGTAGTGGTAGTTGTATAGGTGGTCGCCTTTTCGAGATATCGCCATAAACGTGGACCTGGGGTGACACTAGAATGCGTTTGTACAATATTGGTATCAAAAGAAAGGTGTTAATGAGTATTTTAAAAGGGAGTGGGCCTTAGTTCTATAGGTGGATGCCTTTTCGAGGTATTGCAACTTAGACTGTTTGTACGATATGGGTATCAAATGAAAGGTGCTAATGAGTATTTTAAAAGGGCGTGGGGCTTAGTTCTATAGGTGGACGCCTTTTCGAGATATCGCCATAAAGGTGGACCAGGGGTGACTCTAGAATGTGTTTGTACGATATTGGTATCAAATTAAAGGTATTAATGAGGGTTTTAAAAGGGGGTGGTGGTAGTTGTATATGTGAAGGCGTTTTCAGAACATCATCTGTTGGATACCGCTAATTTATTTATATATGTAATACCTGCCAAGATTTCAAGAGTTTTTTATTTCGCACTGCATAACTTTTTCATTTTCTTCTACTTAATATGGTAGGTGTCACAACCATTTTACAAAGTTTTTTCTAAAGTTATATTTCGCGTAAATAAACCAATCCAATTACCATGTTTCATCCCTCTTTTAGTATTTGGTATAGAATTATGGCGTTTTTTTCATTTTTCGTAATTTTCGATATCGAAAAAGTGGGCGTGGTCATAGTCGGATTTCGTTCATTTTTTATACCAAAATAAAGTGAGTTCAGATAAGTACGTGAACTAATTTCAGTAAAGATATGTGGATTTTTGCTCAAGTTATCGTATTAAGGGCCATGCGGAAGGACAGACGGACGACTGTATATAAAACCTGGGCGTGGCTTCAACCGATTTCGCCCATTTTCACAGAAAACAGTTAAAGTCATAAAATCTATGCCCATACCAAATTTCAAAAGGATTGGTAAATTTTTGTTTGACTTATGGCATTAAAAGTATCCTAGACAAATTAAATGAAAAAGGGCGGAGCCATGCCCATTTTGAAATTTTCTTTTATTCTTGTATTTTGTTGCACCATATCATTACTGGAGTTGAATGTTGACATACATTACTTATATACTGTAAAGATATTAAATTTTTTGTTAAAATTTTACTTCAAAAAAAATTTTTTTTTAAGTGGGTGTGGTCCTTCTCCGATTTTGCTAATTTTTATTAGGCATACATATAGTAATAAGGGTAACGTTCCTGCCAAATTTCATCATGATATCTTCAACGACTGCCAAATTACAGCTTGCAAAAGTTTTAAATTACCTTCTTTTAAAAGTGGGCGGTGCCACGCCCATTGTCCAATATTTTACAAATTTTCTATTCTGCGTCATAAGTTCAACTCACCTTCCAAGTTTCATCGCTTTATCTGTCTTTGGTAATGAATTACCGCACTTTTTCGGTTTTTCGGAATTTTCGATATCGAAAAAGTGGGCGTGGTTAGTCCGATATCGTTAATTTTAAATAGCGATCTGAGATGAGTGCTCATGAACCTACATACCAAATTTCATCAAGATACCTCAAAATTTACTCAAGTTATCGTGTTAACGGGCGCACGGACGGACGGACATGGCTCAATCAAATTTTTTTTCGATCCTGATGATTTTGATATATGGAAGTCTATATCTATCTCGATTCCTTTATACCTGTACAACCAACCGTTATCCAGTCAAAGTTAATATACTCTGTGAGCTCTGCTCAACTGAGTATAAAAATGCGGAGCCTTATATCGAACCGAAATTATTAGGACCTAGCGGCTGCGCCGGAGTTAGGGTTACATTTTCTAAGAATATTTTGTATTCCTTTTTGAAAAGCGTGCGAACAACTTACATAAAATAGATTTGGTTGCTTCACAAACCCTTATGTTTCTGCCATGAAAAGTGCGACTGGACCATATTTGAGTCTTTACTGAAACGAAAAGGACTAGTCTTCATATGTTCTTATATGGGTACAAAGGGGATTGATCCTATCGATCCCTTTCGGGTATACTTACTTACTTAATTGACGCTTAATCATCGAAACGGTTATGGCCGTCCAACAAGGCGAGCCAGCCGCTCCTTCGCTCCGCCAACCGGCGCCAATTGGTCACACCGAGGGAGTTTAAATCGTTTTCCACCTGGTCCTTCCAACGGAGTGGGGGCCGCCCTCTACATCTGCTTCCATAGGCGGGACTATGTTGATGTCTGCGTATAGCTCGTACAGCTCATCATTAAATCTTCTTCAGTACTCGCCATCGCCAACGCGTAGAGCTCCATAAATCTTTCGAAGAAATTTTCTCTCGAACACTCCCAAAGCCGCTTCATCTGCTGATGTCATGGTCAATGCTTCTGCCCCTTATAGCAGGACGGTTACGATAAGTGATTTGTAGAGTATGATTTTCGTTCGCCGAGAGAGGACGTTACTTTTCAATTGCCCACCTAGTCCAAAGTAGCATTTATTGGCAAGATTGATTCTTCGCTGGATTTCAGTGTTTATGTTGTTGCTAGTGTTGATGCTGGTTCCCAAATAAACGAAGTCTTTTACTATTTCGAAATTATGGCTACCAACCGTAGCGTGGTTGCCAAGGCGCGTATGCGCTGAGTCTTTGCTCGATGACAGCAGGTACTTCGTTTTCACCATCAAGCCCATCTTTACCGCTTCTTTTTCCAGTTTGGAGTAAGCATAACTAACAGCGCGGGTTTTTAGGCCGACGATATCAATGTCAACAGCATATGCCAGTAATTGCACGCTTTTATAGTATATTGTTCCAGTGCGGTTAAGTTCTGCAGCAAGTATAATTTTCTCCAGCATCAAATTAAAGAAATCGCACGATGAGTAGTCACACTATCTGAAGCCTCATTTAGTTTCGAACGGCTCGGAGAGGTCCTTCCCAATTCTGACTGAGCTGATGGTGTTGCTCAACGTCATTTTGCACAGCCGTATAAGTTTTGCGGGGAATCCAAATTCAGACATAGCGGCATATAGGCAGCTCCTTTTCGTGCTGTCGAAGGCGGCTTTAAGGTCGACGAAAAGGTGATGTGTTTCGATTCTCTTTTCACGGGTTTTTTCTAATATTTGGCGCATTGTGAAAATCTGGTCGATGGTAGATTTACCAGGTCTGAAGCCGCACTGATAAGGTCCAATCACCCAGTTCACGGTCGGCTTCAATCTTTCGCACAATACACTTGAAAGGACCTTATATGCGATATTAAGAAGGCTGATTCCACGATAGTTGGTGCATTTTGCAGAATGGGTATAAATGGGTACAATTAGTCTCTTCATGGGACATGTTCAAACAAAAGGGAACAGTTCAGCTCATACAAAGAGATCAAAACTGGCATTGGTCGCATACTCCTTTTGCGACTAATCCCGGGTTCATCCTAGACTAATCACATTTTTTGCAGGGATGTTTATCTATTTTCATGTGCATGTTTTGCGAACGTATTTGTACACTACAAACGGTATGCAATATGCCAGTCATAAAGTTTAGGGTTACTACAAACTCCTTTTGAATATAGAAACATTTATTATCCATCTCGTAAGCACTCAATTTGCTCTATCCTTCACTTGGCCACATTGCGAATGTAGCGCCTCTAATTCACATCATCATCATCAGTCAACGTCTTTCAAATGCAACTTGCCAACTCAGCTTCACTCATACTAATACGTATACAAATACAAATTTATACATGCTGGGCATCAAATGGGTGAACCCAACTCAAATATGTTGCACTTCGTAACACCAACAAACAAACTCATCCACAATTCAAATATCCTTTCATGATTTTTCAGTTGCCACCTTTGCGAGCGCTTAGCAAAAATTTACCGTCATTTTAACCATTTATTTTGTGCAACATAAATACACGTATGTATATATGTACATACATACAGACATATGATGGGATAAAAACGCAAACATTTTCAAACTCACACCACCTACTCCTATCTCAGGTGATCTCGTCCTAAATAACCAAAATGTTATTTTAATAGAAAAATGTCAAGCAATTGCCAGTAACTAATGTTTGCTTCTAGCTCTTACAAGAACACTTACATACACACCTACTTACATGCAATATGAGCATAAAGCGCAGATAAATGACCAAAAGTTACGAAAACTTACAACTCAATTACCTGGGAGTAGGTTGATGAAAGCTTTTTAGATGATTTTGACACAAATGACACTAATCTGAGTGGTCTTTCTATAACGGTGATATAAATTATAAACTTATTCGCCGAAAATGGCAGCTAATTTTCAAGGATGTTTAAGCTGCAGTTTTACGACGACATTTTCGCTTTCGAACATAAAACTTTGATTTCATGGCTTAAGTGGTTTTCTTGCAAATCAATCAACTAAATGATTGAGTTCAAGGGTTAATCGAACGAAAGTATGGTGGAAGAGGTACTCGATAGGGGAAGGCACCGTGTCATAGTATGTGACTGAGGGAAATTGGGTGCCTCGGCAGATCGGTGGCCAAGTGCCATCAACTCCTTTATCTAGGATTTATAGTAGGAAAGTGCAGTAGAAGAGAAACTAGATAGGGCACGCATCGGGCCGTGGTTGCGATGGTTTTGTCGAACTTCCCAGCTTCCGAGTATGTGACTGCGGTAAAAGGTGGCGTTGGAAGGTCAGTGACAAAAACCTGTCACCCCTTTAATCCAGAATTTATCTAACGAAAGTAAAGTGGAAGAAGTACTCGATAGAAGCAAATACCGTGTATAGGGTGAGGGAGCTTTGTTGAACTTCATTGTACCCGAGTATGTGGCTGAAGGATATAGGATACGTTTAAAGGTGCGTAACAAAAAATTGGCAACTCTTTAAACCAGGGATTATGGAACGAAACTACGGTAGAAGGGGTACCCTAGTGCAGATTCCTCCGTTACGTAGTTGGGAAGGCTTTGCTGAACTTCATAGGGTCCGAGTATGTGATGAAGGACCATAACGGAAGTCGGGAGCATGGTGACAAAGAGCTCCCAAACACTTCATCCGAACTGGTATGAGGAAAGTAAGCAAGTACTGGTGGTCTAATCACTGCAAGGAGCACTTGGTCCGCGAGAACATGGGAGTATATGTAAATGAAAAAGCTGATGAGCTAGCTAATAAGAGCGCATAACTCAATGCTTTTGCCGTAGACGTCCCATCAGATTGGGCGAGATAGAAGGAAGTACGAGTTGTTGCAGAGTGTCGAAGATCATGGACAGGTCTTGCATTCTTAGACTAACAAAGTCACTCTTACTACTTTAAAAAAATTTCACTGTAAGCTGATTTTGACTATTCTGACCGTACACCGACTCCTGGTGACCCTTTTAACTAGGTATCGTAAAATATAGCAGCTGTAAGAACTGCGGGTTGCAGTGGGCAATTATCGGATATTTTTTTTGCTCATTTTCTTTTCGCGTGGCTTAGACTCCAGCCTTTTGTCCCGACCAATTCAAATTTTCTGAACGGTGGAAGATGGAAAATAAAAGGCATAGTAAAAGAGAGTTAAAAGCGAGAGAGAGACGAAAAGACCTAGCGATTTGGAGAGGGTATGAGAGAGCGATAAACAGAGAAAAGCTTATAAGTATTAAGAGAGCTAGAATAAGAGAATGTGTAAGAAAATGGGTAGAGAAAAATTAAGGGGAGGAGGATAGAGTTAAATGTAAATAAAAAGAGTAAGTGATAGAAACTAAGAGCTAAAACTAAGTTGCTTCCTTTCATCTAATGAGTTCGGCATCTCACAAATTGTCATCGAAGTCCTCCACAGGAAAAAGCCAAAGGAACGTTGCTATTGGAGACGTTGTTTCCACATTACTATTGCAGAAGGAACACACATCATGTATACCTGTGTATTCCAGGGGTCATTCTAGATAAGTAAAAGTTTGACCTGCTTCCGTTTTCAGATCTTAATTGAGCCAGGGTGATGCGTGACTCCCTGGAATTTTCTCTTTTCTCCTGGGCAAGAATTAGGAATTGGAATCGTCGTTTATCGGGCATGGCTCAGCAAAGCAAATTATCGACACAGGCGGGGCTCTTTATTACACGACGTGCATTGTGAATGATAACTAAGTGTGATATCTTATCTGTCAAATGCCTGACAGGATGTTCAATATGGCTACTTTTTAGTGTTTTGACAGGGTGTTCAATATGGCGGCGCCTATCTTGAGCGGGTGATAGAAAGAGATACAGTTTGAGACAGCGATAGTCAAATACAAATCAGGTGATCCAATCACTTTGGAATTTTGACGTCTATGCAGAAGATATCACACTTAGTTATCATTCACAATGAAGACGTGGCTTAGTTAACAAAGGAACTTACCGTCACTGTGTACGGATAAGGCTAAGCAGCCCTTCTACCTTTCCATATCAAACGGCTGTATATTAAGATGCCTAATCTCTTCATTTTCCTGTCAGGCGGAGCTGCATCAGGCGGTTATCTGTTTCGATACCAAGGATTGTGGCGTTTTTGTGATATTTCACTACGTCCTCTTTATAATTATCTTACACTATTTTCCCGCCAAACATATGGTGGTGAAGTATCATTAGCTAACATCATGGGGCAGTGTTAAGCGCAGTGCTTTGACAGTTGTCTGGCCAGTAAGCTTCTTCGGCAAGCGACTGACGATCATAATGCCAACGCGTAGTACAGAAGCGGCTGGTCAATAGCCTGATAAATTTAAGCAATGTTTCTTTTTCTGTCTTTCCCACGTCCTGCCAACAAGAAATTTCACGACTTTATTGCGGATCCATGGTTTGGAACATTTAAGATCCTCTGCAATCGTTTCTATAACTTTGGTGGTTATGAGGGTGAGTGGCTGTTTTTTTTTTTTTTGCTCCTATGTTTGTACTCTTTGTCTTGCCGTCTGGCCCTCTGAGCCGAATAATGCAACGCATATAACAGGCATAACGCGATTGCACATATCTTCGGATCGGACTTGATAACCATCCAACAGATATTTAGTCGTTATGCTTTCTTTGATTTGCCAAGGACTTCCTGGTTGACCACAACTTACCCAAACCAGCAGAGAACCTGTCTCATTCGTCTTCGTTTAATAGATATCTAATCTCCGTGCAGAGTTGTCTTATTAAAGTGTCACCTGAGTTTAGGTATCACACAAGCTCCCATTCTTTCGCTAATGATGCATCTTCGTAAAAAAAAACAAGTAAGGACGGGACTGTCTTCGGCTGCCGAAGACTTCATACCTTTCATCGATGGGACTGAACAATAATCTTATCCCGTTCGTAATCTCCAAATAATGGGATGTATAAGATAGGAAATATATAGTGAACTAAACGATTTTTAAGATAAATATAAAATATAAAATGGCAAAAACCCCTTATCTGAACGATCGGTTGTATGGGATATATATTATATATATCTCCGATCGAAATGACTTTTGCAGGAAATCTTCTATGATATATTAGAATATATATCGCCGAGTTTCACGTTTATACTTTCTAAATAGCGGTAGAAATTACCAAAATCGTTTTATCTGAACGATCGGTTGTATGGGAGATATATGTTATAGTGGTCCGATCCTACCGGATCCGACAAATGTCTAATATAATACAAAAATGTATCCTTGTGCCAAATTTCATTGAAATATCTCAAAATTTGAGGGACTAGTTTCCGTTAAAACAGTCAGACGGACGGACAGACGGACATGGCTATATCAACTCCAATTTCATATACTTAATGGCGAGTCTGTCTTCTATATTTCTCAACGTTACAAACATCGGACCAAAGTTAATATACCATTTCATGTTCATGAAAGGTATAAAAAAAAAATATTCAAGCAAGACAAATTCTGCCGCATTTGCTAGCTGATAAGAAATTCTAAGATCCAGATACGTCATGAACGACTAACATTATGGGGGCTTGCTACAAAAGTAAAAGAACCAAATTGTCAACCTCACCTACCCGTGTCAAATCCTGTTTCATTAAGAGCCGATGCTCTGGCGACCCCGAGCTCCTGATGGATCTAAGCGGTGGGAGGGCGCGTTGGCCCAGAAGGTTGAATTTGGTCATACCAAATCGTTCCCGAGATGGTCGGGCTAGTACCATTATGGCGCTGGTTACCGGAACGTACCGGATCTGCATCCGGCAAAGGACCATCAACATCGATAACGCTACCCAAGGGTTTCGGGGAGTGTCCTTATCGGTACAACAACAACAAAAATAACCAAATACATTTTACTTAACTTTCATTCAGGTCGAAATGGTCTTGAAATTTATGCACACTGCGAATACGCCTATTAGATCTTTCAGCATCATTACTCACTCAAGCGGTGAACTTTCAAATTACACCTTGTACCAAAATTTGAGTATCCTTTTAATTACACTCGTTAACAAAGCACTGCAAACTTTGTACAAACATCCATATATGTATGCCTATATATATATTTATACCTACTTTATAAAACGTATTTTTATTTTAGAAGAGTTTAGAGGCGCTAAACTCGCTTATATTAGGCTGTGCCCATTTCTGCCAAATAAATTCACAACCCACTCTACCCCAACCGCTCAACGCTTCTCTTGTTAAGACATCGCTATTTTAATTATGTATGTAGATGTATGTATGCTCATAAAATATGATACCTCCATACCGACCATCTCCAACGCTTTAGTTAACTGCAGTTTGGTACCGTGAAACGCGTCACTGCTCATGCGTGCGTTGCCTCTGCGGTGCTTTCAAAGTTTATAGCAGAATTTTAATGATGATTTCAGAAAATTAACAAACCTTGACATTTTATAGAAGGTGTCGTGATAGCTACATACATATTTTTTAAGCTATTGCATAGATTTTATCGCGGGCTTGGCGACTAAACCAAGAAAAAACCGTAACGGATATTTGTCAAAAAAGGTTCGAAAAGGTTCGAAAAAGGTTCGGTGTTAGCAACAGGCCAAATACATAAAATTGGATCTCTGTCATAAAGTTAAAGTTAAAGTGAATGTTAAATTTAAAGTTAAGGTTAAGGTTAAAGTTAAAGTTAAAGTTAAACTTAAAGTTAAAGTTAAAGTTAATGTTAAAGTTAAGGTTAAAGTTAAAGTTAAAGTTAAAGTTAAAGTTAAAGTCAAAGTTAAAGTTAAAGCTAAAAATAAAGTTAAAGTTAAAGTTAAGGTTAAAGTTAAAGTTAAAGTTAAAGCTAAAGTTAAAGTTAAAGTCAAAAATAAAGTTAATGTTAAAGTTAAGGTTAAAGTTAAGGTTAAAGTTAAAGTTAAAGTTAAAGTCAAAGTTAAAGTTAAAGTTGAAGTTAAAGTTAAAGTTAAAAATAAAGTTAAAGTTAAGGTTAAAGTTAAAGTTAAAGCTAAAGTTAAAGTTAAAGTTAAAGTCAAAAATAAAGTTAATGTTAAAGTTAAGGTTAAAGTTAAGGTTAAAGTTAAAGTTAAAGTTAAAGTTAAAGTTAAAGTTAAAGTTAAAGTTAAAGTTAAAGTTAAAGGTGAAGTTAAAGTTAAAGTTAAAGTTAAAGTTAAAGTTAAAGTTAAAGTTAAAAATAAAGTTAAAGTTAAAGTAAAAGTTAAAGTTAAAGTGAAAGTTAAAGTTAAAGTCAAAAATAAAGTTAATGTTAAAGTTAAGGTTAAAGTTAAAGTTAAAAATAAAGTTAAAGTCAAAGTTAAAGTTAAAGTGAATGTTAAAGTTAAAGTTAAAAAATAAAGTTAAAGTTAAGGTTAAAGTTAAAGTTAAAGTTAAAGTGAAAGTTAAAATTAAAGTTAACAAGTAAGGAAGGTTAAGTTCGGGTGTAACCGAACATTACATACTCAGTTGAGAGCTTTGGGGACAAAATAAGGGAAAATCACCATGTAGAAAAATGAACCGAGGGAAACCCTGGAATGTGTTTGTATGTCATTTGTATCAAATGAAAGGCATTAAAGAGTATTTTATGAGGGAGTGGGCCATAGTTCTATAGGTGGACGCCATTTAGGGATATAGCCATAAAGGTGGACCAGGGGTGACTCTAGAATGCGTTTGTACGATATGGGCATCAAACAAAAGGCTTTAATGAGTATTTTAAAAGGGAGTAATCCTTAGTTCCATAGGTGGGCGCCGTTTCGAGATATCGCCACATAGGTGGACCAGGGGTGACCCTAGAATTTGTTTGCACAATATGGGCATCAAACAAAAGGCGTTAATGAGTATTTTAAAAGGGAGTGGGTGTCTATAGGTGGACCCCGTTTCGAAATATCGCAATAAAGGTGGACCAGGGGTGACTCTAGAATGTGTTTTTACAATATGGGTATCAAATTAAAGGTATTAATGAGGGTTTTAAAAGGAAGTGGTGGTTGTTGAATAGGTGGTCGCATTTTCGAGATATCGCCATAAAAGTGGACCAGGGGTGACCCTAGAATTTGTTTGTACAATATGGGTATCAAAAGAAAGGTGTTAATCAGTATTTTAAAAGGGAGTAATCCTTAGTTCCTTAGGTGGACGCCGTTTCGAGATATCGCCATAAAGGTGGGCCAGGGGTGACTCTAGAATTCGTTTGTGCAATATGGGTATCAAACGAAAGGAGTTAATGAGTATTTTAAAAGGGAGTGGGCCTTAGTTCTATAGGTGGGCGCCTTTTCGAGGTATCGCAATAAAGGTGGACCAGGGGTGACTCTAGACTTTGTTTGTACGATATGGGTATCAAATGAAAGGTGTTAATGAGTATTTTTAAAAGGGAGTGGGTCCTCGTTCTATAGGTGTTCGCCTTTTCGAGATATCGCCATAAAGGTGGACCAGGGGTGACTCTAGAATCAGTTTGTATGATATGGGTATCAAATTAAAGGTATTAATGAAAGTTTTAAAAGGGAGTGGTGGTAGTTGTATATGTTAAGGCGTTTTCCAGATAACGACCAAAATGTGGACCAGGGTGACCCAGAACATCATCTGTTGGATACCGCTAATTTATTTATATATGTAATACCTGCCAAGATTTTAAGGGTTTTTTATTTCGCCCTGCAGAATTTTTCATTTTCTTCTACTTAATATGGTAGGCGTCACAACCATTTTATAAAGTTTTTTCTAAAGTTATATTTCGCGTCAATAAAACAATCCAATTACTTTACCATGTTTCATCCCTTTTTTCGTATTTGGTATAGAATTATGGCATTTTTTCATTTTTCGTAATTTTCGATATCGAAAAAGTGGGCGTGGTCATAGTCGGATTTCGTTCATTTTTCATACCAAGATAAAGTGAGTTCAAGTAAGCACGTGAACTAAGTTCGTTAAAGATATGTCGATTTATGCTCAAGTTATCGTGCTAACGGCCATGCGGAAGGACAGACGGACGACTGTGTATAAAAACTGGGCGTGGCATTAACCGATTTCGCCCATTTTCACAGAAAACAGTTAACGTCATAAAATCTATGCCCCCACTAAATTTCAAAAGTATTGGTTAATTTTTGTTCCACTTATGGCGTTAAAAGTATCCTAGACAAATTGAATGAAAAAGGGCGCAGCCACGCCCATTTTGAAATTTTCTTTTATTTTTGTATTTTGTTGCACCATATCATTACTGGAGTTGAATTTTGACATAATTTACTTATATACTGTAAAGATATTAAATTTTTTGTTAAAATTTTACTTTAAAAAAAAATTTTTTTAAAAGTGGGCGTGGTTCTTCTCCGATTTTGCTAATTTTTATTAAGCGTACATATAGCAATAGGAGTAACGTTCCTGCCAAATTTTATCATGATATCTTCAACGACTGCCAAATTACAGCTTGCAAAAATTTTAAATTTCCTTCTTTTAAAAGTGGGCGGTGCCACGCCCATTGTCCAAAATTTTACTAAATTTCTATTCTGCGTCATAAGTTCAACTCATCTACCAAGTTTCTTCGCTTTGTCTGTCTTTTGTAATGAATTATCGCACTTTTTCGATTTTTCGAAATTTTCGATATCGAAAAAGTGGGCGTGGTTATAGTCCGATATCGTTCATTTTAAATAGCGATCTGAGATGAGTGCTCAGGAATCCACATACCAAATTTCATCAAGATACCTCGAAATTTACTCAAGTTATCGTGTTAACGGACGGACGGACGGACGGACGGACATGGCTCAATCAAATTTTTTTTCGATCCTGATTATTTTATATATGGAAGTCTATATCTATCTCGATTCCTTTATATATGTACAACCAACCGTTATCCAATCAAACTTAATATACTCTGTGAGCTCTGCTCAACTGAGTATAAAAATAAATTTAAAGTTAAGGTTAAAGTGAATGTTAAAGTTAAAGTGAAAGTTAAAGTTAAAGTCAAAAATAAAGTTAATGTTAAAGTTAAAGTTAAAGTTAAAAATAAAGTTAAAGTTAAAGTTAAAGTGAATGTTAAAGTTAAAGTTAAAAAATAAAGTTAAAGTTAAGGTTAAAGTTAAAGTTAAAGTGAAAGTTAAAGCTAAAAATAAAGTTATAGTTAAGGTTAAAGTGAATGTTAAAGTTAAAGTGAAAGTTAAAGTTAAATTTAAAAAATAAAGTTAAAGTTAAGGTTAAAGTGAATGTTAAAGTTAAAGTGAAAGTTAAAGTTAAAGTTAAAAATAAAGTTAAAGTTAAAGCTAAAGTGAATGTTAAAGTTAAAGTAAAAGTTAAAGTTAAAGTTAAAAATAAAGTTACAGTTAAAGTGAAAGTTAAAGTTAAAAATTAAGTTAAAGTTTAAGACAAAAGTTGAATTAATATCAAGAAAACAAAATGTTGCATAAATATTACAATTGCATAAGTTGATAATATGCAATAGCTTTACCGCGGCAGTCCCCGAGTGCCATACGTCCTTTTTTTAATTTACATACTTATCTTTACTACTACTCAAAATTTTGTGCATATAAATATGTTTGTCTATTTGGTAAACTTAAATATTTCAATGTAATTATTCCCATAAGATTTTAAGCTCTAATAAAATTGACATTGTCTTCGTAAATCAACAAAATGTCTGCTCTAGATATTTTATGATAATAAAGTGAAAGGATGATGATTAACATTTGAATATGTTTATCATTGCGATACAATAGAGATCCTGATGCCCAATAACCAAATGTAATAACGTCTTCGTATCTGTTCTCGTACGAGTTTTAACGTATTATATAATCTAGCGCATTGTGTACAAAACAATTGTGATACCTTATCTGCCAACTGACCCATGTTATATAACATATTCGTCATCCCTAATCCTCCATCGGGGAATATACCCACGGTAGGTATGCCTGTCGTAAGAAGCGACTAAAATACCAAATAGATTCAAGGGGTTGTGTAGCGCAACCCTTTCAAACGGTTGCCACTGCAATATATAGCATATCTAACCCAATTTTCAACCTCACATATCCGTGGCGAATCTTGTTTCATTAACAACCGGGGCTTTGGAGACCCCGAACTACTCATGGATCTAGAATGTGGGAGGGCGGGATGGCCTAGAAGGTTCCATGTGGTTGTTGTTGTTGTTGTTGTTGTTGTTGTTGTTGTAGCAGTGCTTCACCCCATCCAATAGGCGCTACCCATCACAAACTGTCATCAATATCATCTAATGGGATCCCAAGGATACTTGCAGTTTCAACAGTCGTGGACCATCATGAGAGGGGTGCTAGAGGCGTTGGTTCGACATTACAATTAAAGAGATGGTTGACTTCATGTTGGGACACATTGCAAGCGGGGCATACATATTGTATGTCGGGGTTGATTCTGGATAGGTAAGAGTTTAACCTGTTGCTGTATCCAGATCGAAGTTGAGCTAGAGTGACTAAAGTTTCCCTGGGCAGTGTGCGTTCCTCTGCCGCAAGTTTTGGGTACTGTTCTTTGAGTACTGGATTCACCGGGAAATTCCTGGCATAAAGGTCTGTTTGTGGAGTTCGCTGAGGACCCGCTTGTGTTTTTTGGCTTCAGACGGCTGAGTTCTCAGATACCGTATTTCCTCATAATGCTTACGGAGATGAATCCTTAAGCCCCTGGGCGGTGTTGGCTCATCAAACCGATGCCGGTTGGGATGCCCAGGTTTCTGGGTGTTCAACAGGAACTGTTTCGTTAGCATCTCATTTCTCTCCCTGATGGGAGATGGTGTTCTGGGGGCATAAGAAGACAAACTGTGGCAATTCTGAGGGCAGTATTTTGGCAGGCCTGTAGCTTTTTCCAGTGAGTGGTCTTTAGGCTTGACGACCATATAGGGAACGCGTAGCATGCAATCGGCTGGCCAATTGCTTTGTATGTGGTAATGAGCTTTTCTTTGTCTTTTCCCCAAGTACTGCCAGCAAGGGATTTGAGGATTTTATTACGGCTCTGGATTTTCGGTACAATTGCGGCTGCATGCTCACCAAAATGTAGATCCTGATCAAACGTCACACCCAAGATTTTGGGGTGTAGGACAGTCGGTAGCGTAGTACCATCGACGTGGATATTCAAAATGGTCGACATTTGGAATGTCCGTGTTGTAAATAAGGTCGCGGAGGATTTAGTCGGTGATAATGCCAGGTTTCGCGAGGCGAAAAAACTGGAGAGATCAGGGAGGTAGACGTTTATTCTGTTGCAAAGCTCATCGATAGGAAACGATAGTAACTCCTTCTGGTGGGGAATCTAGCTTAGATATGTAGAAATTAAACAAAAGTGGGGATAGGACACCACCCTGTCGCACCCCTTGTTTAATTCTTCTTGGTTTTGATGTCTCGTTTCCAAATTGCACCGAGATGGTACCCGAGATGGTCGGGCTTGGTACCGGAACGTTCCGGATCTGCATGCGACAAAGGACCATTAACATCGGTAACACTCCCGAAGGCCTTCGACCTTAATCAGTTAGGCAAAGTTTCGTCGTGGAGGAAGAGCTTTCCGACTATTGGGCCAAATATTGAAATTTGCCCACGCGCGCGGCAAAGGTAGTGCTCGTAATAACACTCCAGGCACTCTAACATTCGTCTTTTCCCCTTTGGCGAAACGGAACCTGTAATCGCCACATATATTTATGGTTTTATTTCAATGTTTCAGTGACGGTAGCTCCTTTGATGCTTGTAGCGATGGCTTGGAGGATATCAGCCTCTCCACGGTCTTAAAGAAGTGAACAATTTCAAGTGTGCAAGAGTTGTCATCAAGAAGGAATATTGTGTCATTACCTGAGGCTTTTGGGTCTTTTTTTAATCGAACGGAATGACAAGAAGTCAGAAATGAAGCCGACACGGTGTCTTATTAATTTGTTTTCGAAGTGGTAACGATTTGTTATTGAAATGTACTAAAGTTGCTATCAGTAACGTAGGTTATCACTGAGTTACAGACTTTTTATCGACAAGGTATCGGTTTTTATCGAAAAGCTATCGATTTATTATCGAAATGTTATATATTATTTATCGCAAAGTTATGACTATGTTGCCATAAAATTATCGACAAATTATCAATTTGTAATCAGAAGGTTATCGATATATTATTGAAAATTTATCGAAAAATTAGAGATTATCTGTCTATAAATTACATTGCGGAACAAATTTCCACTTTTTAAAATTTTCCAAGGAAATTTTTATCACATTCGATGTAATTTTGTGTGCTGATATCATAAATCATTTTACTTTTTTTATAACTGCTCTAGTTTTCGAGATATTTTCGACTACCCGAAAACTTATCCCACAGGAGTAGAGAATTGCAAAAACAAAAAATGCAACAATTTACAAAAGCAAACCCCAATTTTTTTACTACTTCATTTATTATTTGCCTCTGTTCTTTCATTTTAAACAATTGGTTTTTGTATTTGTTGTGTATTTGTTGTTTAAAAAATAAAAAAAATAAATGTAAGGCGCGATAACCTCCGAAGAGATCTAAGGCCGAGCTTCTCTTCCAATTTGCGTCGTGCTCCTCTTGATTTTCCCTACAAATTGGCCGGACGGGCCTACATGTTTTATGCCGACTCCGAACTGCATCTGCAAGGCAGATGAGTTTTCAGTGAGAGCTTTTCATGGCAGAAATACCGGAGCGCTTGCCAAACACTGCCGAGGGGCGACCCGCTAGAAATATTTTTTTTGTAATTGAAAAACTTTATTTCTAAAATTTTGATGTTGCTTTGCCCGGGGTGTGAACTCAGGGCATACGGAGTAGTAGGCGGAGCACGCTACCATCACACCATTCATTTCATTTAACGAAAATTAAAAAAAAACCTAAAGGAATGTCAATAAGAAGGACTCAGCGAAAGTGATCGACATTATTTTGTTTTTGTTCTTAAACTTTCGTTAAATTAAACAACCAATACAAAAACAAATAGTTTAAAATGCAACTACAGACCGATTGATAAGCAGAGTACTCTGGCAAAAGTATTCGATCATATATTGCATGGTAAACTATTCAATTACATCGGTAATGCTATAGTTGAGTGCCAGCATAGATTCTTTCCTGAAAGTTCCACTTCCACTAATTTAGCTTTACTCGCCAATCAAATTGTCGGTGCTTTTGAGAGCCAAGAGCAACTTGATGTTATTTATACGGACTTCTCTAAAGCGTTTGACAAGGTCGATCATTCTATACTGCTACACAAGCTGGCGATGTATGGTATCAATTTTAACCTGCTAAAATTCTTCTCAAGTTTTTTGGAAAACATGATGCTATATGTTGTCTCAATTGGAGCCGATAGGTCATCCTTGCTTATCAACGCCTGGTCAGGAATCTCTCAGGGTACCCATTGCGGTCCTCTACTATTCCTAATTTTTATCAATGATCTGCCTCAGCAATTCAAGTTCGCTAAATGTCTAATGTTTGCAGACGACATCAAGCTTTTTCTAAGAGTCCGTGATACCTCCGGCCACTTAAACTTACTATCCGATCTCAATTCTTTTGCCGAATGGTGCTCAAACAATAACTTGCTCCTAAGCACAAACAAATGTTGTGTTATTTCATATTCTAAAAAGACAACCGCAACATATTTTAAATATAGACTAAATGCCAGATCTCTGAATCGCTGTCATGAAATTGAAGATCTGGGTGTTTTGACCCTAAACTTTCCTTTTCAGGTCACATTGATTTCATTGCCTCGAAGTCTTTTTCAATGGTTGGATTTATTACACGTAACACAAAATATTTTAAGGACCCTATGACATTGAAGGCACTTTATACTTCATTGGTAAGAAGTCGTCTGGAATACTGCTCAATAATATGGAATCCATTTTATGAAGCTAAATCGCACAAAATTGAGAGAGTTCAAGAAATTTTTACAAAAATTGCTTTGCGTTTGCTTCATTGGCCCGATGGTCTCCCATCGTACACTAGCAGGCGGAAATTGCTCGGTCTTCAGGCTTTGTGTGACAGAAGAACTTGTTTCTCACTCACGTTTGCCTATAATGTTATAAACTCTAACATTAGCTGTTCCGACGTATCTAGCTTATTCATTCCTTATGTTCCTCCGCGTTATCTACGGAATAATAGACTATTTATCGAAGCAACTCATAGAACGAACTATGCTATGAATGAGCCTATATCCAAGCTAGTCTGTAAGAAAGCCTGTACTTTTTAGACTGAACGAATAATAAATAAAAAAAAAAATAAAATATTTAAAAAAAAAATTTTAAGTTAAACGGTTTTATTGAAAACAATACTTACATGAAATAATAATAAAAATACGAAAAGCTAGAAAATAATTAGGTAGGTCCTAGGTACTAGTCATCACACTCCTTATCAATCTAGGGCGCTGATCAGAAAATTAAATAAAAGCGTAGGGCGCGTGAAATTTCTGAAAATGTGAGGCGTAGCATATCGTGATTAAGGTTCAGTTGGTTTTACTTATGACTATCAATAGAAATATGACGCGTCCAACGCTTTTATTTAATTGGCTGATCAACGCTCTAGATTGATAAGGAGTGTGATGACTAGTACCTAGGACCTACCTAATTATTTTCTAGCTTTTCGTATTTTTATTATTATTTCATGTAAGTATTGTTTTCAATAAAACCGTTTAACTTAAAAATTTTTTTTAGTTATTTTATTTTCAAGTTTTTAGTCTTTATTTAATTGCCTATTATTTCTCATTCTATTTAGTTCATTTAGTGAATCATTATTACAAGGACTCTTTCCTGACAATTTGTAACAACCTAAGTCCTCAATGCATAATCCTTCCAAAGACTTTACTCGACTCTGCGCCACGTATGCTTGTCCCTCCTCCAACTCCAAAATATTTTGATGTCACTTCTACTGGACTGTATGCAATATTTGTTCCAAATGTGAGCCAAACCGGGCATCATAGGTCGCTTTCTATTCATGTATGTATTATGTGTTCCAAATATGGACCACATCAAATCGGACCACAAATACGATTTTTGTGAATATCTCTATCCTTGCGCCACCTAGCGGCCTGTCAACTCAAACTAAATAAAACCGTTTAAAAATGAAAATGAAATTGAAGTTTGCGTCTTTCGCTTTGCACTTTTCAATTACTGTTCGATCGTGTTGGCTTTGACTAAGAGTATTTATTGTGTTTTCTTATAACATCTCCAATT
This sequence comes from Eurosta solidaginis, assembly GCF_040869045.1. NCBI lineage: Eukaryota > Metazoa > Arthropoda > Insecta > Diptera > Tephritidae > Eurosta > Eurosta solidaginis. Next base: position 198,297,444 of record NC_090323.1, on the reverse strand, counting down.
TTTTCGTGGCTTTTATTTTAAAATTAGTACAATTAATTCTGATTCTAACAATGGCCACAATAAGACGGCGTTGTTTGAATGATGCAGATAGTTTCTGTGCTGTTTGTGGTGAATATACCTTCAAAAAGTTTCGTAAAGTCATCACGGACTTTGTTAAAACAGGATATTTTAATTACATTGGAGTGAAAATTTGCGATGAAGAGAAGCCAAAGGTGCCAAAAACTGCGTGCCAAAATTATGTTGTGTCTCTGCGACAATGGTCGAATGGATCCGCTGTCAAATTTAAGACACCAATGATATGGCAGGAACCTACGAATCATCATGATGATAGTTATTTTTGTGTGGTAAACATTACTGGAATAAACTCGGAAACAAAAACAAATGGTCCTAGCTGACGTTGTCTTCTGCACAGCGACCACTTCTGCAATCAAACGAATCATCAGTACCGCACACGTCATCAGCTTTTGAAGGAAGATGGGACACGCATATGATGGCCGATTACTGCTGGAGTCTCTGTCGGGATCTTGAACAAGACCCACAGGCAAGAAAGTCTTATAAAAGCAATTTAGTGCTGATACGTGGTAAATCATTAAAATTAAGTATGTAAAAATTCTCATTTTTGTAAAAATTTAACGTAACCATTTCTCATAAAAGAGAAGCCTTGTGTTAAAAATGTTGAATAATTAGCTTTCCCTTAATTACCATCAATGTCTTCTTAGACATTGCCGGAGCATTCAATAACGTCTCTAAATGGGCGATTATGGATGGTCTTAATTACATTAAAGTACATCCTGCTTAACCAGATCGATCGGCTGCATGTTAAATTGCAGGAAGATTACATCACAATGGGGATTGTTCGAGGACACGATATCAGTGGACAGGGGAACGCCGCAGGGAGGGGTGCTATCACATCTGCTGTGGACGCTGGTCATCAGCCAACTGTTCAGGCGATTTGATGAGGGACCCGTAAAACTTACGGCTTACGCGGATGATGTTGCAATTGTCATAAGTGGAAAGTGTCTTCCAATGATTAGCTCTTTGGTGGATCGGGATATTCATACCTGAGCATCAAATGTCGGGTTGAAAGTCAACGCGGATAAGACGGATATGGTCTTGTTTACAAAGAGGTACAAAGTCCCAAATTGGATCAGGCCTAAGTTAGCAGGGGTGACCCTACAGGATAAACCTTGCAAAAAGTATCTAGGAATCATCCTAGACAATAAGCAGTCATGGAAGCTCAACGTGGAGTAGAGGGTGAAGAAGGCTTCAACGGCACTTTATGCATGTAAACGAATGCTGGGGTGTACATGTGGCTTATCGCCCTCTCTTTCTCATTGGCTTTTTACAGGCTTAACTATCCTATACTATGGTGTTCTTGTTTGGTGGAAAGCCACACAAAAAGCAACCTACCTCAAAAAATTAGAGGGGATATGCAGACTATCGATGCTTAGCATTACCGGAGCCCTGAAAACAGCCCCGACAGCTGCACTGTATGCCATTCTGCACATTCCACCTGTAAACCTGGTAGCAAAGAATATAGCGTTAACAACTGCAACATCTATATTGGGTCCCAGGGCTTATGGGAATAGATGGCATTGAAAAAGCGGATGAACTAGCTAAAAAGTGCGCATTCTTTGAAGCTTGCTCCGTAGACGGGGCAATTAGACTGGGCGAAATTAAGCGAAGGCGAGAGATGCACATGATCAATCAAGCGGGAAAGGCGTGGGTTCAAGCGCGGGGCTGTAAAGTGTCGAAGATTATGTGCAGGTCTTACAACCTTAGACTAACAAAGTTGATTCTATCATTAAAAAAAGAGGACTGTAGACTCATGACGGGTATTCTGACTGGACACTGCCTTCTGGCGTCACATGCATTTAAATTAGCCTTGGTCAGTGATAGCAGATGTAGGAAGTGCTGGTTGGAGAAGGAAACGATTGAGCACGTTCTGTGCTCTTGCCCTGCGCTTGCCAGGCTAAGACTCCAGCTATTGGGAGTGATACAGCTATCAGATCTAGAAGCAACAAGTGGCTTAAATCCTAGGAAGTTTCTAGTATTTGCCAAGAGGACGAAGTTATTTTATAACATAGGTCCATGTTTTTGATAGGGGTTTTCAGTTTGGTCGTTAAAACAAACTTCTGGTAACACTACGGACTTATTCAGTCTATGTCAGGTCCTCATGGACCGGCCAGTTCAACCTAACCTAAGCTAATTACCAGCTTTTCTAAACAACTCTTAACTATTTAAGCACATTGAATATATTCTCAAATAAAGTTCTATTATTAAATGCTTCCAACATTTTATTTAAACATACCACTAACACTTAAATAAATTTCCATATCTTCTACTTCCAGCGAAAAAAAAACTCAACACAATGCGTTCGCATAAAGTGGCGACATGGCATTACCATCGTTGCCTACTTTTACTTTTACTTATCACACAAACGTTCCTACTTACTGCCGCGCTACCCGCAGCCATCAACACACTAGCAACACAAATCGGCGGTTTAAACTCGAATAGTAATAGTAACAATAATAATAACAACAACAATATAAGTGGCAGCAATGCCGGTGTAAATAGTAATGTAAATAGTAATAGTAACAACAATAATAACAACAATCCATTAGGAAATCCCAATGCAAATGTGAATAACAATGGTTTAAACAACAACAGCTTGAGCTCTGTAGGCAGCAGCAGCAGCAGCAGCGGCGGTGGCAGCAATAGTGGCATCTTGGGCGTAAACGTAGGCAGCAATACAATCGATGTAATCAACATTGGTGGCAGTATAAATAATGCGGGTGGCATTGGTGTGGTTGGCACTAGCGCCAACAGTAGCAACATCATGGTATTGCCAAGAGAAAAGTTATATGAAAAGTGCACTGGGCCTGGTGATCCAGGTCCTTGCAAGCAATACATTTACAAATGGCGCTATGAACCTTTATCCAATGAATGTACGACTTTCATATGGGGCGGATGTGAGGGTAACCCGCAGAATCGTTTCAATACGGAGACTGAGTGCTTGTATCATTGTATAGGTGGACCACGTAAGTGACAACATTTATTAGATATTTACATATATATATATATGACTCTCTTTTTGGGACTCAGATGGCAGAGATCGCCACAGTTAGGTCGTTAATGAAAAAAGATCTAAGAAACTTTTATTTTGAACTTTGGAAATAGCCATAGTTTGTAGTTAAAAAAATAAAAGTAGAATTGAAGAGTTATAACTGACTGACAAAACGAAATAATGCATATGAGAACTCCCAGACAGTGGTGTTTGGCGCCGCTTATCCACTGTTTCTTCTCTTCGTCGTCCTTACAGCACATACAGATCCACGATAGGGCGCTCCTAGCTTTTCTGCGCGCACTCCTACAAGTGTGAAAATTTCAACTATACTTAGGATGTAAATGAGAGGGGATCCCTTAAGATTCTTAAGATTGTAACGAGTTTCGGGAAATTCCACTTTTTTGAACCTTGTATTAACGTTCAAATCGCTAAAGTGTTGAATAAATCACTGCACTATTCTGTATTGCAAAATGATCTTTCCTAGACTACTTTTGGAGTAGTGCAGTTATACTTCACAAATATACTTCAAAGCCAAAGCGTGCTTAAATCAAAACTGATTAGTTATTACTCAGCTTGCGCTGCCTTAATACTCTCGGTTTCCTCGTTCACCCATTTCTCCTAAGGTCTAGTAATTTCGCGAACAGTTGTAGCTCATGCTTGGGTAGTTACCACCTATATACATGTATATCTGTAGTCCACGCCTCTCCCATAGCCATATTATGTGTGTGTATGTGTGAGTAACTACTTCAGCTGATGGCTGCATATTTGTGTGTGTGGGATATCTCTTCGTCGCCTTCTACATAATAGTGGCTGCTTTATTGTTGTTGTACATTTATTTAGTAGCAGCTTAGTGATGCTAATATTCGTCACACTATGATGTCCAACACCCTGGAGTTTTTTAACCATCTGCCGTTGGTTTAACAGTAGATATACTTTTTTACAATTAGCGTGCATGTGGCAACCCAGGTACACCCATCCATACCTAAGTGTTCTTTGTTCAAGTTCATCTGCAATACAGTTTTCCTCAATGTATCTGCATCACGGGACACATGTAAGGGGAACATGGTTCTGTTGAGCAACCTCCTGAAGATGTCGGTGACAGTTTAGTTCTAGTTGAGAAATGAATGAGCAAGAGCCAAGGTATTTGATAGCACTTGGCTATTTATAAAAATAAGATTTCTTCATATCCAAACTGCAGCTTCCGCAATTGTTGGGGTCGCATAGTGGGCAGTGCATCGAGGAAGATAACTAGAATTGTCTATAGTGTTCAGTTATTCCTGTAGTCCCATTAGACGCCTCCTTCAAACGGAGGGCTGACGCTGTCGTAGCTCGGTATCCTTCTAGGTCCAAGGGTAGCATATCAAGAATGATCGGAAGAGTTTTACTTGGCATTATTCCTGGGGAACCACAGATTCGGATCATAATAGGTTTGTGTACTTTACCCAACAAGTAAAGGTTTGACGGCTTGCTCAAGGCTGGCCATCATACGACTGTCCTTCATTAGATCACACAAAGTTTGAAGGAATTTATAGCAATAGGTCATCAGCATATGCCACAAACTTCCTGGTAACCGTAAGGTTCCATAGAGGAGGGAAAGAACGCCAGAAGTTGCTGACTATTCTGTTCTGGGTTTTGAGTACGATGCACGAAAGACTGATCGATCTGTAGACCTTTGGCCCATAATGAGAAGGTTTATAGAAGGAATATAGTGACAGCCAAGCAGGCGGCATACATGTGACGCAGATATTTAGCTGTTATCTACGAAAAGTAAATAAGCTGTGCAGGAACAATTCCATCTGGTCAAGCTGCCCATTTAAAACTCCTCTCAGTCATGGAGTATATTTAGAGTCATGTTTGTTGCAGGTGCTTCTACTGCGCTTGCATGTTTCCGGTACAATGTGTATCCTGAAGCAGCTCCAAACTTTCCACTTCTGTGCTGGTGCAGGTTCTGTAAGGCCTCTGCAAATAGCTCTTATCTATTTCCGTCCCTCAAAGCAATCACCATAGCCTTGTGGTGTCCTCGAAATTTTCGACTCCAGTGCAGTTTCCTCGCGAAGTTGTCTTCGCTTGTTTAAGCAATTGTGACTCGATGTCGAGGCATTTGGGTCTATTAAACTGTTTCCTACAGGATTTATAAAATGAGTCAAGTCGTCGAACCACAAGAAAATTTACGCTTATCGCGTATTTTTTATACTACATAGACAAGTCTTTTATATGACATTAGATATTGGAGCTTCCCTATATACGTGGTTTGCACTTGCGGCCACTCCGATGAGTAGGTGGCTCATGCTGAGATCAGCCACCAGATCTTTCAGCATCCTCTACGGAGGAGAATTGGTTTTATTTATACGTAGAGATTAAAATCTGAAAATAAATTTTTTTTTAACTGAAAAAGCTAAAACAAAAAAATTTACTTTTCTGAATTTTTGGAATAAATGAAAAAATTATCTCATTTCACGAGTGCGGTAGAAAAATTTGCAAGCTGAATACCAAAGAAAAAATGTTTTTATTTTTTTTTCTTCTTCTTAATTCCGATCCCTGATACAGCCACACATTTATTCTCTAATTACAGACACACTACCACCATTCCTACGTTCCACAACCAATGAGCCCAGCACCACAGAGTCTTCACTTCAGCTCGCACCTAATACGGCTGGTCCTATATATGGCGGTGATGCTTTAGATAACAACCCCGTGCCATTCGATCAACGTGGCCCTGAGCTGACGTTTGCTGAAACGGGTCAGGAAAAGACATTCGTCTTTGCCAAGAATAATACATTCATACAAATGGACGGTGATATTATACAAACATTTCAATTAAGGTAAGTCAAATGAGTACTGAAGTAGAAAATTAAAGGTGTACGTAGACGTCGACGTAAAAAATTAAAAAGCTCACCACATAACTTAAACATATTAGTGACCTACATAAGATGACTGTATATTACCGAAATGGTAGAGCTCCCTTTAAGGAGCATTTATTAGAGAACATTTATCATGTATGTGAGCTATTTCAATATAATTGATAATAAGGGGGAGAAATTAGGTGGAGGTGAAAAAGATCGAATAGGGCGTATAAGCAAGTCAGCCAAGAATCTTTCTGGAAAAGGCGGAATTCGGAAAAATTCCAAAGACATTTCATGGGAATCTCAAATAATTGGTATAGAAACCATGAATGTGAGGCTCGTGAATTGGTTGAGTTACGTCAAGGGGGTTCTATAGAGAAGAGGAAAGAAAAGGAAAGAGTAAGTTAGGAGCAGGGGTGGACAGAGGTGGAAAGAACAAGAAGATGTGGCAAGACAGAAATTGTGAGAAGGAGGAGCAGGGATGGTGGGAAAAGGACAGGATAAGGAAATGTTAAAGCTTAAAGAAAGAAAGATAAAAAGAATAAAATCAGGAAAATAAAGATAAGGATAAAGATTAAGATAAAGATAAAGTGAGATACGTTATAGGTTGGAAAACCAGTGTCAGAGGAATGCAAAGAAAAAGAAGTGGAAGAGGAAGAAGAAAAAAAGAAATATGAGTGTATGGAAAAGAAAACAAAACAAGAGAAGAAGAAGAAGAAAATATAGGAATAAAATGAAGTGAAAAAATTGAGAGAGGATTAGTAGAGGTAGTGGGAGGAAAGGCAAATGTCAAGACGAAAAGGAAGAAAGCAAGGAGAAAGAAACTGGGAAACTGAGGCGTGGGTATGGAGGAGGAAAAGTTAAGCTGTAAAAGGAAGAGAAAACAAGGATGGTTTGGTTAGGCTAAGTTGAATTGGACTGCCTTAATTTACATTGACTGAATATTTCATAGTGTTACCAAAGACGATTTTATGACTTAATCCTTTTATGAACTAGGACCTATATTATAAAAGAACTCTGCTCTATTCACCAAGATTAAAAGTTTTCTCGAAACCCACACCGATTGCTGTTCTAGATTTTAATCTTGTGTTGTTGTTGTTGTATTAACGCTAATACACTCCCCGAAGGTCTTGGGGAGCGTTATTTGTGTTGTTGGTCCTCTTCAGAGTATAGATCCGGTACGTTCCGCTAACAAGCAACATTAAGGTACTAACCTAACCACTTTGGGAATGATTTAATATGACCACATTGAACATGATGGGCCAACTTGCCTCCCCACTCCTAGTTCAATGAGGATATAAATATATGTATGATACATGCATATTTGTAACATTATTCCCCTCTCGAAGCTAAGGTTGACAATTGGATTGCGGAAGCTCTCAAGCTATAGAGTATTGCATTGCGCTTATCAACCCCCTAAATCCCTTTGGAATTGTGTCACTTCTATTAGTTCGAACCCTCATCTGGCGAGCACAGACAGCTGTAGCTTACATAGTTTTCCTTTAGTATCTTCAGCACATCATACTGCAGACCCCACACTTACCACTAACTTGAAACACTGTACTCACATTTCCGCAACTCTAAGAAGTGGGATACACTTTAATTAAATTCAAATCAATATCGCCCTTGTTGACATATTGTGTAAGGCCTCGAAAAAGTCCCAGAAATCTGAGGCGTATCTCTTCTATTCCACGGCTCTATCTATGCTAAGAACATAAAAAATAATAAATACTTCGTGCGATTCAGATTCGTGACGATTTTAGCCGAGCTTTTCTACCAATTCGCATTGTGCCCTTTTTTCTAATTTTTCCGTACAAATTGGCCGGATGGGACCTACATATTTTATGGCATGATGTTTGATGGTTGTACGATTGCAAGGAATATTATATTTGGACCGGGCAGTGCCACTACTCATGCCGAGATCGACTTCTCCGCATTAAGTCTCGAAAGAAAATGTGTGCCAATAAGAGCCAAGGGGAAATTGGAAGAGATTACCGTCATCCCTTACCAAATTTGATATGAAGATACTAAATATGATACAACCCCGAAACTGGTTTGTCTTCAAACAAAATTTTTCAACAGATTACGGAAAATCATTTAAATACACATCAATCATCCACCCAGTCGGAAAATCAACAAAACAAAATTTACTTAATTGTTCTTGTTTATCAGCCCCTGTACTATTTCTTCTTTAAAAGAACTTTTTTCGATATTGCTGTCTCGCTGGAGCATTAAATGTATGCACAGAAGTTCTTTCATAACGTCAACAGATTCCTTTATTCATCCCAGAACACCTAGCGCTTTCGACTTATGCAAATTTAAAAATATCCTTCAGCTGCTTTCGGATTCCAATTCGAATTGCCTCTGTATCTTCTTAGAGGGCAGGATTAATTTCAGGTCACTGCTTTAGTAGTAACCTCTTTAGTTTTTAAAATTTGTCCCTCTAAAAATTTCAATACAGAAAGAGAGTGGTAGAATAAAAGGCTGTAGAAGTGGAGGGTTAAATGAAGGTCGATAAATATGAATACGAAGCAAAAGTCATGCTATTAAGCATGTTGTTTTACTAAAACCAAATTACACTCAAACATAACCGTAAGACGAGTACCGGTGCGTTTATGTAAAATTTGTTTGCATTATTTGGTATAAAAGAAAGTAACGTAGATACAAACATACAAGTGATGGCAATATTACTTACTTACTTACTTACTTAGTTGGCGGTTACCCGTCGCCAGTCGCTTCTTCGTTTCCGCCTTCCAGCGGAGTTAGGTGCCGTCCTCTTCCTCTGCTTCTATAGATGTGTTCTGGTAAGAACACTTTTTTAGCGAGCTCGTCATCTCTTATTCGCCAACATGACCTAGCCAGCAGAGCCGCTGTGTTTAAACTCACTGGACTATATTGGTGTCTGCGTAAAACTCGCACAGCTCATCCCTAAAGCTTCTTCGGTATTCGCCCTTGCAGACAGGTGAAGAGCCATCACTTTTTGAAAGAACTTTTTCTCTCGAACACTCCCACATTCGCTTCACCTGATGTTGTCACTTGGTCCCTGCTTCTGCGCCGTATAGCCACGGGTACGATAAGTAACTTGTACAGAATGAATTCCGTTTTCCAAGAGAGGACTTTAGTTTTCAAATGCCTACCTAGTCCAAAGTAGTATTTATTTGCAAGTGTGATTCTTCGCCGACTTTATGCCGACTCGTAACGGCAGCCGGAAGACAAATGAGTATTAACTGAAAAGCTTTTCATGGCAGAAATACACTCCGACCTGAAATTATTGCTACCAACCATGGCGCGGTTGCCAGGGCGCTGACTCCTTGCTTGATAAGTGAAGCTTATAGTTATAATCGTATTAAATAAGATAGACGCAGACATAGAGAGATTGGAAGAGGGAATTTCAGTAAAAGGTAAAAAAATAAGGTATGAAATATTTTGATGTAATTCAACCCAAGTTGAACTGGCGGATTCGTCGTTGATTAAAATTAACTTCAATTAAATGCAAGAAAGATATCAAATTATATGAACTTCAGAATCGTTTGATGTCCAAATATTAACTAATGGTTTCAACTGAAATAAGTTTTAGAAATTCCCAATTAAAATCATACATACAAATTATAAACCATAAATCTCTTTCAACAGTTGCGCTTCAATTACTTACATTCTGTACATTTAGTTACAAGCACAATTATTAATATATATGTATGTACATAATTCAAACGGTAAATATTATAAATTATTATTGGCTCTTGTGGATATGAGGCTAAACCAACCATCCAGTAACTGTAAAAGCCAAGTCATTCAGGTGCCTTTCAAGTGCATGCACTTCTCGTTCATAATGAATGAATGACTACTGAGTGAGTTTCTTAACTGCCTGATGCCAGTTTGTGTCTCAACCACATACATAACCATATATGTAATTATGTAGTTAATAATATTTAACATTTATGCAGTTAAGCAAATAGTTACAAGCAAGCTGCATTGCAACACATCAAATTCTCTTCATTTTATTTACTCTAATATGCAAAAATAGGCAAGTAATCAACTAAGGTTTGAACAGCTAATCAAACTACATAGCCCCCCTCTCCAGCCCCCCCTCACCGTACTGCTTTAACTGTTAAGCATTCGAAATTGTTATTGAGTTAAAGTTTTCAGTTTAAGTCCATAACCAAGTCGTCTTAGTTGTTATGCTTCGCTCCCTTGCTCCGGTAAGGTCTATAGTCTAACCGAGGCCCAAGAAAGAGAGGCTTTACTACAACTGCCGGAAAAAGAAATTAGGGTACAGCTATTGTGTGACCCTGTGGCACGTTGCGACGCAGTCACTCATTTTTATATATTGTAACGAATTTACTTGCAAATCCTCTTATTTGCCCTTTTGCTAAGTTCATACACTAAACTGTTGAATAAATAACTCCAATATTGAATAATCGAAAAATGGCCTTTATTAAAGTACTTACAATAACACTTATACTTTGCAATTAGCTGGCTTAATAACCAAACTGATTGATAGCTCAAATGATGCTGACTTTCAAAATAATACTGCTATTGCTCGCTAGATAGCGTCTTAATCGAAACTGCCCATATCGCCTCTACCGCTGATGCTTTTATACTCTGTGATTTCTTCGTGGCATCTTCTAGGCGCTTCCCGAATTTTACTTAGTTATAAATTTCTCAGCTACAACTACAGATGTATAATTTCTCATTTGGGTAATACTTGCACAAATTATTGCCCTCTCTTGTGACAACTCAGATAAGATATATGCATGTGTTTGTGCATTGCCACTCCGCTGCTCGTATACGTACGTGGTACATATGTGTAGACGCAATTATTGTTTCCTTTATGTAGATACATAATGATTGAATTATTGATGTGAATTCACGTCGCTGCTTAGCATCGGCCTAGAGATGGCAGCACCCCTTAGTTTTGCTAATATTCGTAACAATATTAACAAAAATTCACAAAAGCACTCAGGTTTAACGTAGATATATTGGAACGATTTTCCGTCATCACTTATCACATTTCTTTAGGATGCAAACGGTATTCGATGATGTGCCTTCTTCAGTGATAGTTCTACAACAAAAAATAACACTGAAGATGGCACAGCGCTGAAACCAGTTTGTCCCCAGAACAAATTTGACAAGGTATGACTGAAAATCCTTCCAATATACATACATTGAACGAATTTTGGTGAATTCTGAAATTTCCTTAAAATGTTCATTGGTTTGTGCTGTTCTAGCTCAATGGCGTCGTGCGATCCGCACTATGCGCACCTCCGACAAGTAGAACAACTGCCTTAAAAACAGAGCTCAATATTTGTTGCTGGTCAGTTCATACGGCGCCTTCATATCACTTTTTGCCTCTCATAGCTACAATCTTCGTAGTACTGAGAAAATACCGAACCCTGTACCATCTATTCTTTCCGGGAATATCATACATATGAAACAAGACCACCAGCTCCTGGGCCCTCACACTACGTACATTGTACATTATCATAGAACATATACGACTAGGACACCTCCTCAATGTATTCTATGCCTTGGATACCTTGCCAGGAGCTGGAGCTTCGAAATCACACTCGGCCTAGCCGTATGCCATCAAGGTGCACAACACCACCGCTGAACCCTAAAGTGATCTCAAGATGTTCACAAAAAATAGACAGGTATGAAAACGATCTAAACCTATTAAGCCATCAAACTGTGCAGTACGTCTATGGTATATAGTTCCATCAACCACTGCCGATCTGGAAGTCGTAAACATAAACATTAGAATGGCCCTTATACATAAGATAAACTATTTTTGTATTCTTACCTGCACATATAAATTTTGGTCCGGACTGGATATTTAATTAATAGAGACCACGCTTATCTACCTTCCTTCAGCTATCGCCTCAATAAAAGCGCGTCACTAAGGGGCATGTATTGTAAAATTCTGCGTCTGGCTTCAACGCACACCACGACCTGTTGCATTTTAATTAGCCATGTTAACTCGCCAGATGATGATAGAAAATATTAACTTGCAGAGAAATAATCATTCAGCAAGAATTGAGAGAGAGATATCCTAGCGAGTGTCGGAAATCTGACATAGTTTGCGACGTATCGTCAGTGCATAACTTGTAAACTGCGTCGACTGAAGTTTATTCAAATATATGATCACCGGCCTTCGCTCCCTAAGAAGCTCGTCCTGAAACCTCTCGGAGGCTATAGCGCCTAGCATTTATTTATTTTATTTTATATTTCCGTTCGCGTCGTGCTCCTTTTAATTTGTTTGCCTATACTGGCCGCCTTGGTAGCATGGCTCAAATGTTCGCTTCACTAAATATATACTCTACGTCAAAAGCAACACCTTCTACGAAGCGCTTTGTACTAGGAACCCATTTTAATAGCTTTTTTTTTTGATTCGATAAAGTATGGCCAAAGAATTGTCCTAGACCAAAGTTTATGGGATCCCGGGATATCCATAGAATTTTCATAACGAATCATACACCCTTTTTATTTTTCGTACCCTTTTCAAAAGGATAAAACTCCGACCCTATAAATATACAAAGGCATATCCAAATGACACTAATTGTTTACGAATAGATTTTGCTAAATATCTTGATTTGGAATTGTTACTCTTTATATTTTTCCATAGTAAACTTGCATCTGCTTTTTTGCCATAAAAAATAAGTAAATGTAAGGTGCGATAACCTCCGAAGAGATTTTAGGCCGAGCTTGTCTTCAAATCTGGGTCGTGCCCCTTTTCATTTTTCCTACAAATTGGCGGGACGGGACCTACTTGTTTTATGCCGTCTCCGAACGGCATTTGCAAGGCAGATGAGTTTTCACTGAGAGCTTTTCATGGTAGAAATACACTCGGAGTGCTCGCCAAACACTAGAAAAATGTTCTTCTAATTGAAAACACGTGTTTCCAAAATTTTGATGTTGCTTTGCTCGGGGCGTGAAACCGGGGTCTTCGGTGTGCTAGGCGGAGTATGCTGCCATAACACCACGGCGGTCGCCAGTGCCATAAACTTTGATAAAATTGAGATATTCGTCTCATTGTATAAACCGCTCCATAAATATAGGACCAAACTTTTATGCTGTCCTTAAAAAATAAAATTGCGGATTTAACTTTTTAATTCGGACTCATAACACATTAGTACGGGTTAAAAAAATTCTTTCGAATAGAAAAATTGGAGTTCGAAAATATATTTTTCTGAAGTACTCCGATTTTATAAGGAATTACAGTTTGTTTCCCTCCTTAATACCTCCTGTTTATAACAGTCCATGGTTTAATGTTACTCATACGCCATGGTACACCACTGCCTTACAGCTTTAGGGCACCTAAAACTTTTTTTAATGGTTCAATTGAAGCTAAAAATTTTAATAAATTAGGTATATCGACGGCGAAAACATAATTTCTACTTGAGGATATAATAATGTAACGAATTTACTCGCAAATCCTCTTATTGGCCCTTCTGCTAAGTTCGAATCACTAAATTGTTGAATAAATAACTCCAATATTGAATGATGGAAAAATGGCCTTTATTAAGTACTTCACAATAACACTCAAACTGTGCAACGAATAGCTTAATAACCAAACTGATATCTTAAAGGAAACTGACTTTCAAAATAATAGTGCTATTGCTCGCTAGATATCGTCTTACTCGTAACTGCTTGACAATTCAAATCAAACTGAATTCCTTCTTACTCGCTGGCGCCGCTTTTATAGTTTACGCTGCATACTTCTAGGCTCTTCGATTTCCAGAAGTTACTAGTTGTTTCGGCTACAAAATCGCCAGCCACAACTACGTGCACAAATTATTGCTCTCTCTTGTGACAACTCAGATAAGGTATATGCATGTGTTTGTAGTTTACAGTCTCCCGCACACACATAAGCGTATAAGTAAATTCATCGGTGTGTGACATCTCATCTCTCGCTGCCTTGTATGTAAATGTTGCTCGTCGGAATGTGTACATATGTGTAGACGCAATTATTGATTCGTTTATGTAGATACATAATGATTGAATTATTGATGTGCATTCACGTCACTGCTTAGATCGGCTTAGAGCTGGCAGCACTCCTTAGTTTTGCTAATATTCGTAACACTGCCCTCCACCTAAGTCTGATCGTCCCGATCAGACAAATCTCTCGATCTAAACGCTGCTAATCTCTCCAAATGAACCACTTTCATTTTGGTTCGTGGTTTGGTAGTGGTTTGTATGCGGTACACTACATCGTTGATCCGTTTTACAACTTTGTATGGGCCTTCCCAGTTACACTGCAATTTCGGGGACAAACCTTTTTTTCGTTGTGGGTTGTATAGCAGCACCAAATCTCCTTCCTGAAACCCTTCCGAATTAATTGCTTTATCGTACCTCGCTTTCATCTTGTCACTCATAATCTTTGCTCGTTGCCTTACCAGATCGTGTATCTCTCTCAGCTCTTCTTCTAAGACATCAGTGGATTTCTTGACATTCCTCTCCGCATCGGCATCTATCCCATACTTCAAATCAGCTGGCAGTCGAAGGTCATTGCCAAAAATTACCTTTGCGGGAGTTTGGCCCGTTGTGTCATGTACTGCCGATCGGTAGGCCATCAAGAATAATGATATGTGTGTATCCCAGTCCTTATGGTACTTGTCGACTACTTTCCTTAAATGCTCCTCCAATGTTCTATTGAAACGTTCCACCATACCATCGGACTGAGGATGCAATGCAGTTGTCCGTGTTTTTCGAATGCCCAACTTCTTGCACAGTTCTTGGAACACAGCTGATTCAAAATTCCTGCCTTGGTCAGAATGTAACTCCATTGGTACACCATACCTTGCAACCCATTCGTTTTTAACCACTTCTGCTACTGTTTCTGCTTCTTGGTTTGGGATTGGGTATACCTCTGGCCATTTACTGAAATAATCCATAACCACCAGTACGTATTTGTTTCCGCGGTTGCTAGTAGGAAATGGACCTGCGACATCCATGGCGATCCTTTCAAATGGTGCACCTGAAATATACTGCTTCATCTGGCCACGACTTCGGGTTTTGGGCCCTTTCGCTCTGTTGCATACCTCGCAATTGGCAATCCACTCGGTGACCGACTGACGACAACCAACCCAATAGAATCTCTGCTTAATTTTCTCGAGTGTCTTCGTGATTCCAAGATGGCCTCCACTTGGACCATTGTGCAACTCGCTGAGCACGTCAGGAATCCTCTTTCTGGGAACAACTATAAGTTTCTTCTTGCACTGACCATCCTCACTCTCCCATACTCGATGCAAGCAACCGGATATCAATTCCAAACTGTTCCACTGTGCCCATTGTCCTTCCGGATTACGGAACTGCAGAAGCCATTTCAATGCTGCGTGATCTGTCCTGACATGGAATCGCTGGCCGTAGAGGTATTTGTGAAAATGTTTAATGCACTCTACCAATGCCAACAGCTCTCTCCGCGTAACACAGTAGTTCCTCTCTGGTTTCCCAATCGAACGGCTGTAATATGCAACTACCTTCTCCTGTCCATCGACCAGTTGTGATAAAACGCCTCCTATAGCATATCCACTTGCATCTGTATCTAGAATAAATGTTGCTCCTGGAATCGGATATGCTAACATTGGGGCAGTGCACAAACGCTCCTTCAATGTTTGGAAAGCCACTTCTTGCTCCTTCTTCCATTCAAAAGCTTTGTTTTTTCTTGTAAGCTCATGGAGGCTATGGGCTACGCTGGAAAAATTTGGTACAAATCGGCGGTAATATGTGCACAGCCCAAGAAAGCTTCTTAATTCATGTAGATTCTGTGGTCTTGGCCAATCCTGTACAGCCTCTATTTTTTCGTTCGCAGTGCAGATGCCCTCTGTCGTTACCTTGTGACCCAAATAATTGACTTCCTTTTTAAACAGCGCACACTTTTTGGGACTTAACTTCAGACCAGCGCCAGCTATTCTCTGGAAAACTTCCTCCAAGTTCTTAAGATGTTCATCAAAGTTCTTGCCCAATACGATGATGTCGTCCAGGTACACCAAGCATGTTTTCCAATGTAGTCCTTTCAGTACCTGGTCCATGAGTCTCTCAAAAGTAGCTGGTGCATTACAAAGTCCAAAAGGCATCACTGTAAATTGCCAAAGACCATCACCGACACTGAAGGCTGTTTTCTCTTTATCTTCCTCCTTCACCTCCACTTGCCAGTAGCCGCTTTTCAAGTCCAGCGTGGAAAACCATTTCGTACCAGATAGCGAGTCCAGAGTGTCGTCAATTCTTGGCAATGGGTAGCTATCCTTTTTCGTTACGTCATTCAACTTCCGGTAGTCCACGCAAAACCTCATTTTTCCATCCTTTTTTTTTACAAGTACTACCGGTGAGCTCCATGGACTAGCTGATGGTTCGATGACGCCGCTGTCGTTCATTTCTTGAATGATTTGACTCACAACTTCCCGCTTCGCCAGTGGAACACTACGTGGAGCTTGACGGATCGGTCTCGCATCTCCAGTGTCAATTTGATGTTTCACAACGTTGGTGCGGCCTGGTTTAGAATCATCCTGGTCAAATATGTTCGCGTACTTTAGGAGCAGTTGTTTTGCCTTACTCTGATATGCTTCCTCTAGTCCCTGCATCCATGCCGTGATGTCATTTGAAAGATCAGTATTACTAGCTGAAACGTGTTCCTGGAGCTGTTCACAGTTAATAACCACTTCAGCCTCTTGGCATCTTCCCAAAATAGCTCCTTTAGTCAGTTTGAGTGGTGACTTGAACTCATTGAGTACTCTTACCGGAATACGTCCATCTTGTTTTGTCATAGCCAGGGTTTTTCCTACAAGTATGTTTAGTGCTGATTTGTTTGCTGCTTCGACAACCCACAATTTGTTTGTCCCACAATCTCCATCAACCTTTGCCCAGATGACTGCTTCGGATTTTGGTGGTATTTGCTGACTCTCTTCCACCAGCACTCGTTTACTGCTGTAGCCTCTCTCGTAGCCGAAATTAAGTGGTACATCCATGTTTTTATATCGCATCGTCTTGCTTTGCATGTCGATCTTGATGCCCTGGTCGATTAAGAAGTCCACTCCAATTATGATTTCATCAACAATTTCTGCCACTATAAAATTGTGTACTACCATGACGTTCCCAATTGCGACTTCACATTCTACTTCTCCAATTACCTGGGTGTCCTCTCCCGTGGCTGTACGTAATCTTGCTCCAAGCAATGGTCTTATCTTTTTGTTGACTAAATCCGCTCGAATGATGGAATGAGATGCACCCGTATCTACAGTCAATAACCGTTCCTTTCCGTCCACATGTCCTCCAACAGTAAGGTTGCTCGATCTTCTTCCAATCTGCGAGATAGAGATTATGGGGCATTCAATTGCGGGAGCCAGCTGTCGCCCCTTGCGGCTGACTCGATTTAGTTTAACGATTGAGTGGTCTTGGATATTTGCTCATCACCTTCTGCTCTGCGTTTACGACCACCCACATTGTTGGAGCTATTGGGACCGCTGCTGCATTGTCGTGCAATATGACCTGGGTTGCCGCACTTGAAACATTTAATAACTCCGGCATTTTTCTGTTGTGATCCCTTCAGTGCTTCCAAAATAGTGTCTACCCAATCTGGTCTTTCCACTTCTACACGATGAGCTTTGTATGCTGGTTTACTCAATAGTGAGGCCGTTTCCTGAGTCAATGCATGTGATACCGTTTCAGAAAATGTCAGCTTTGGGTTTGCGTATGTAGCTCGCTTCGTTTCCACGTCCCGTATGCCATTTATGAAACTCTGGATTTTTACCCTTTCAGTGTATTCCACGGGTGCGTCCGCATTTGCAAGATGAGCCAATCTTTCAATATCTGAAGCAAACTCCTGCAATGTTTCATTTGCTTTTTGGTAGCGGTTTTGCAACTCAATTTGGAATATCTGTTTCCTATGCTCGCTTCCGTAACGTCTCTCTAAAGCGCTCATCAATGTTTCGTAGTGGTTCCGCTCGTACTCTGGGATGGTCTGTAAGATTTCCGCGGCAGGCCCTTTCAGTGCCACGAACAGAGCTGCAACTTTATCTTCAGCATTCCATTGGTTCACTGCTGCGGTCTTCTCAAACTGTAGCTTAAAGACCTGAAAAGGAACAGAACCGTCAAAGGATGGTGTCTTTACCTTTGGATTACTCGCTGAAACAGCTGGGCGGTTTAGTTGTAACTGCTCCATACGACCTTTTAACGCTTCTATTTCGGCATCAATTTTGTCCTCGAGTTGTAAAATTTTTGCATCCTGCTCTTCCAGTTTCACAAAGAGCTGCGCTGATACCTGTTCCGAAATTTGTGCCGACATTTCAGATATACGTGCCTCTTGCGCTTCCAGTTGAGATGCCAAATATGTCTTCTGTTCTTCCAATTGTGTCTCCATCTTGGATGTAATCTGTGTCGACATTTCTGACATTCGCGTTTCTTGTGCTTCAATCTTCGATGTTATTCGTGTCTCTTGGGATTCCATCTGTGATGACATATACGTTTTCTGTTCTTCCAATTGTGATGACATGTTGGTAGATATTTGTGATGACATTTCGGACATTTGTGCCGATATTGCAACCAATATCATGTTCAGGTCTGTGTTCGCCATTGTCTGCGGTGTTTCATTTTTCTCTTCAATTTTTGTTGTTGTCTCGTCCTCATCAGGATAAAAAACATACTCGTCCACATCAATTCCTTCTGCTTCCATTGCCTCTCGTAGCCGTGCCTGAAGTTCGAGTTTAACGCCGCTTGT
Source organism: Eurosta solidaginis (assembly GCF_040869045.1). Classification (NCBI taxonomy): domain Eukaryota; kingdom Metazoa; phylum Arthropoda; class Insecta; order Diptera; family Tephritidae; genus Eurosta; species Eurosta solidaginis. Next base: position 198,278,825 of record NC_090323.1, on the reverse strand, counting down.
ATTCATCCCACGGGCTTCCAACTCCTTCTTTAGTTGCTGGATCTTCAATTCACTGAACTTTGCCATGTCCTTGTTGTCCTCTGGAATTTATTCAACAATTCCTCTTCTGACACCAATTGTAACGAATTTACTCGCAAATCCTCTTATTGGCCCTTCTGCTAAGTTCGAATCACTAAATTGTTGAATAAATAACTCCAATATTGAATGATGGAAAAATGGCCTTTATTAAGTACTTCACAATAACACTCAAACTGTGCAACGAATAGCTTAATAACCAAACTGATATCTTAAAGGAAACTGACTTTCAAAATAATAGTGCTATTGCTCGCTAGATATCGTCTTACTCGTAACTGCTTGACAATTCAAATCAAACTGAATTCCTTCTTACTCGCTGGCGCCGCTTTTATAGTTTACGCTGCATACTTCTAGGCTCTTCGATTTCCAGAAGTTACTAGTTGTTTCGGCTACAAAATCGCCAGCCACAACTACGTGCACAAATTATTGCTCTCTCTTGTGACAACTCAGATAAGGTATATGCATGTGTTTGTAGTTTACAGTCTCCCGCACACACATAAGCGTATAAGTAAATTCATCGGTGTGTGACATCTCATCTCTCGCTGCCTTGTATGTAAATGTTGCTCGTCGGAATGTGTACATATGTGTAGACGCAATTATTGATTCGTTTATGTAGATACATAATGATTGAATTATTGATGTGCATTCACGTCACTGCTTAGATCGGCTTAGAGCTGGCAGCACTCCTTAGTTTTGCTAATATTCGTAACAATAACAATAACAAAGATAATAATATAAAATATGTATGTGGCAAAGGGCACATCCTCTAAGGATAATAAAACTTGGTGGTAAATTGCCTATGTTCCGACTGACATGTCTTGGAGTGAGAGAGCATTTCCATGAAACAACGTTGAATGCTGGAATGCTCTCGTCCAACCTTCTTCAGTTGCTGATCTTTTCGCTCCATCCACCGATTTACCTACATAAATATTTCAGCTGTGGCTCTATAAACAACATACGTTTGTCAGTGATATGATAATGTGTCTCTGCACCTGTGTTTTTAATTTTCCATAAATTTAGCACAGCCGTTTGGCCATTTTAAGTATCAGCTTATGCTGACACGATTTTCGGATGGCATGGTATACGAAAACTAAGTCGTTTAAATCGTTCGCCTACTTCTCCGATCGTTGACAAACTGAACTTACGTACTCATGCTAAACGGACCCTATGTCGGCCGATCGACGACACTCCAGACACTCATATCTCGCCGAAGAAGTACGGGCCTCTTGCAGTTAAAAGTGGTGATTTCGCATATTCGGTTTATGCTTTCTCTTTTACGCCTGACTATTATCATTTCAATATGAAGCTGTCGTATTTGCATCTCACGTTTTTTCTTTACAATCGACTTTTCTCATTTACAAATGATGCTTTAGCATCTACAATTGACTAGTTTCATTTCCATATTACGCTTTCGCATTTTAAACTGACTTATCTCGTTGGACGCTCTCTCTTTCTCATATCGAAGTTACGCCCTCTCATTTACAAATGACTGTTCTCATGTCGAAGTTATTCTTTCGCATTTACAATTAACTACTCTCATTTTATATGACGTTTTCTCATTTACATTTGACGCTTCCTAATTTATAATTGGTTCATCTAGTTTACAATTTACAAATCTTATTTCCAACTAACACTTTCTCACTTAAATAAAACTATTCTCACTTTCATATGATAATTTCTCATTTACAACTGGAAATGGTGTAGATAATTTGGTTGTGCTTTAAATATTAAATTAATATTTCTTTTATTTTTTTTTTTTTTCAGACTTTGCCGTGAGATCTCATTTCAATTTCGTACACGTCTGCCGCATGGCTTACTCGTCTATCATAATGTTAAAAACCCGGATCGTATAAACTTGGATCCATATGCCTTGTATGTGATTGTGGAGAAGGGACAATTGAAGGTTGTGCATGTTTTTGGTAAACATTCAACTAGTGTTACCGTAGGCGAGGGACTCAATCGCGATGAGTGGCATAGTGTAATGGTAAGATAAAATAAAGTACAACAATCTTGAGTAGAGAATACAGCAATATTTGCATGGATTTAATTTGAAAAAGTGGAGTGCAGACTAAGCTCCTGACAAACTAACTTAATTAAAGAGAAAAATTGTTCCCTTTTTTAAATAAGAAAATGTATACGTTGATAGTCTTTAGTAAAAACTAAACCGCTATGCACATAAATCTTTTTGTAAACTCATTGCCCTTTCATCATCATCATCATCATCATCATAAACTCGTTTGTCTAGTATCATCTTGGTGTATTAATTTTTTTTCATTCTCGCTCCAATTGTCACTCACATATTTGATTTTGCGTAAGAGTTTGTCAAAAGTAGTTGCACTAACAAAATCATATATGACAACAACAATAGCAATCGTCTCTAAACAACCAAATGTAGTATGCAAAGCATTTCATCAGGAAAAAAAGCCGATTGGGTACAATTTTGTGGTGTAGGCTTTCTTTCTAATAAAATAGGCAAAAACAAGAGTTGAGCAAAAAAGGTGCGAGGACCACATTCTGCTTACTGTTTCGAATATACATTTCCAAAATGACGTAAATGAACCAAAAAACAGTGTGTAAAGTTGAACTTTTTTTCTCGCATTTTAACCCTGTCCATACCTCAAATTGCGAAAATACTCTGCCTTCCCCTGCACGATAGATTCAATAATAGCAAAAGGCAAACCAATTCTCGACTTTAAACTGGAAATTGTATATCTGCATATAAAGACTCTATATTCACGAGCACTATCGTCTGCGGAGCTTTTTTGGGGGACATAAATGACTAGCAGAGGCGTTCGTCAAGGAAAGTAGGCTGCGGCACGTCAGTTCTTGACTGCAGGATATTGAGTATGCATCCTTCAAGGATGGAATTCTTTTGACAAAAGTAAAAACAAAATAGGCTTTAGCTACTAATCTTGAAATTGGATAGCCTTTTGAGCTTTATGGTGTCTTTAAGCGGAGCTCTATGTCATAAGAAGAGCAGAAATATCGAAGCGCAGTAAAATGCCCATCCCATGGCAAAGAAATGTTTCGGAATTTATACAAATGGAGGGGGACATTGTTACGCCAACGAAGTTGCATGGACCAACCGGATTAACTGCACGGCCTAACGGTCTCTATCAGCAAGTTTGGATGGAAAAAGATTGGGCTTCGCCGATGGCATAGACCTTTCTTTTCTGTTTTAATTTCCAGTGCAGCAAAAAAACTACGCAACTAACAAAATCACAAACATTTCTGAACGTTTTTTGGATAGCCGGAAGAAGATAGGAAAGAAGATCTTAACCTTTACCTCTTTAGCCACGACAGAGGTAACTATAATAGAAGCAAATAATTTCGGGCTATTTGGCGATCACCCTTGTGTGATGGTAGGGTGCTGCGCCTACCACACCGAAGATCTAAATCATTAAACAAGTTTTTCTAATCGGGGTCGCTTCTCTGCAGCGATTTGGCAAAAACTCCAAAGGTATTTCTGCCATAAAAGGCTTCTCAGTGAAAACTCATCTGTCTTGCATATGCCGTTTTGAGCCGGTGTTAAACATGTAGTTCCCGTCCCTCTGATTTTTAGGGAAAACTAAAATAAGCACGACGCAAATTGGAAGAGCAGCTCGACCTTAAACCTCTTCGGAGGTTATTGTGCCTTGTATTTATTTACTTTAATTTTAGGAAAGCTTCGTCCACCCGTTTTCGGTAACAACCGTTGCCAACAAGTTATTATTTTAGAATCGGCTTTTTATCGTCGAGCTGTCCGTTTTTTTTATTGTTTTAGCTGAGTCATAGTCATTTTCTGTAGTTTTATTGGTACCTGTTTCATAACAAACCAATGAGTCATCGAGATCAAAATCAAATACGGCAATAAAAAGTTGGTTACACTCTGATGGCAAACAGGTAGATTTTCGACTACAAATCAGTAAATTTTTTATATATATTCGATAACTTTTATATTATAAATCGATAACAAATTGACATCTTTTCTTTACGGAATCGACAGCAAACGGAAAGCATAACATATGCTTAACTTGTTGAGAACAAATCGGTAACTTTTGTAACCAGTCGTGACTTTTCGATCACAGCTTTTACAAACTTATCGATAAATAATTGATAAATTTTCGATTATAAACCGATAACTTTTAGATAATAAACCAATAACTTATCGGTAAGAATTCGAGAGTTCTTGAAGTTATGTCGATAGTAAATCGATACATTTTTGATAAAATTGCCAATTTTTTCTGTAACATATCTCCAATTTATCGATAACAGATAAATAACTTTTCCAAAACTATTTGCCGGCACAGCGGTAATTTAGACAAATTATTATTATATTATACTATTAAATCAATAAATTTTCGATAACAGTTCGATAACTTGGTAGCGTGTTCCGCCAACAGCACCGAAGGTCCTGGTCCGAGTTCCGAGTAAAACAACAACAAAAATGTTAAGCGTTGTTTCATTAGAAAAAAGTTGTTTTAAGCAAGGTCGCCGCTCGGCACTAGTTTGGCAAACAATCCGAATGTATTACTGCCATGAAAAGCTTATCAGTGAAAACTCATCTGTCTTGCAGCCGCCGTTCGGAGTCGGCTTAAGATATGTTCGTCCGTCCCGCCAATTCTTAGAGGAAGTTAATAGGAGCACGACACAAATTGGAAGCGCATCGCGGCTTAAATCACTACCGCGGTAAATTGCGCCAAATATTTGTTTTTTTTTTTTAGCTATAACCTTTTCGATAAATAATATACAACTATTTGACAAAAATCTATAATAATCCGACAACTCGTCGATCGATAACTGTCCTTCTTTTCCTTGTCGTTATTGCTTGCCTTAGCTTTATTATTATCACGTTAACACGTCACTATCGACATTGCTGTTAGACTGCTCTATTTCTTCTTCCCTTAATCTGTTTCATCTGCTTACCTTACGCTTACACTCTGGATTCTCCCATACTTACTTACTTACTTAATTGGCGCTTAACCGTCTAAACGGTTATGGCCGTCCAACAAGGCGCGCCAGTCGCTCCTTCGCTCCGCCAACCGACGCCAATTGGTCACACCAAGGGAGTTTAAATCGTTTTCCACCTGGTCCTTCCAACGGAGTGGGGGCCGCCCTCTACCTCTGCTTCCATAGGCGGGTTCCGATAGAAACACACAAAATCATTTCGGTTTTTCTAAAATCAATGTTTTAAAACGGTTGCAGACTCCGTTTGTTCCTTGCTTTTAATACTTACTTACATATGTATGTATGCGTATCGATTTATATGCATGCATAGCTTTCAGCACATTCAACTTAGTAAACGTCTCGAGTTGACACGCCGATTGTGGTCATTAGTTTTGCTCCAGTTGAATGCATTTTCATGTCAAAATGTGTTTGGCTGGTTCCAACCTTATTTCGCTTCAGTTGTTTTTGTTTCAAATTTTATTCTGCTTTTCATGCCTTCTTTAAAAAAAAATAAAAATAACAACTACAAATGAATGCAGCTCAAAAATGTATCTTTCATTGAAATGGAGCACAATAATTCACACTCATCTCATGAAAACAAAAGCATACTTATTTGAGCATTTGTTTGTGTGGAAATGTGCGATTACAAGAGAGAGTATCTGTGTAGGTTGCACTTATATAAGCATTCAGAATCATGCATAGACAATTTAAAAACACACAGTGACATATCCTCAACAGCCATGCACATATGTACATACATCCATACATATTCCCTTTTACTCACACGCACACAATCAGCATTATTTCAAACAAGGAAAAATCGAAAATATCTACACACTTTTCGTAGAGCTTTAGTGTATTTCTATGGATAACCTCATTCTTAACCCTTTTTGAATGTTACCCCTTAACCACAAATCAATTTGAATCAGTGTAATTTGATTCGATTTATCTTCAAAAATTTCATTTCTGTATTGTATGTACTCATGCTCTTCATCCTCATATCTGCAGAATGCACGCACACATGCACACACTTGCTCATTTTCTGAGTAACCTCCTCTTGAATATAGTAAATATTTGTTAGTTGGTGTGCTTTGTTAGTAGCTGTGCGTTTGCATGCATTATTTTCTGTATATGTAAGTGTGTGCAAGTTCGTGCCATTTTTTAGTTATGTAGGTCGATTTCAGTTCATTCAACAAACTAACGATTCTTCTTCTACCTATTCATGTTCTTTCATGACATCGATCAATCCAGGTACGCATCGATGTCCATGGTGCAAGATTAATTGCACGTGTTGACAATAGTCAAGAGGAAGTTTATCTCAAAGGCTTGAACCATGACACCAACTATGGAGTATCAACAAATCTACCATCGGTTGTACTGGTTGGAGGTGAGTATTTGTTATTTTTACTTACATATTTAAATGATAAATGCTAAAATAATTACTATATGTACGTAAATTTTTATGAATATGACTAGTTGCTTGGTTGCTGGCGACAAAACTATCTCAGATAAAGAAAAAGCGTTTTTTTCGTGAACTTTTTTCTTCTTCATTTCATCTGAATGCTATGCTCAAAACAAACATTTGGGTCAGTCTATGAAGAGTTTGAATATTTGATAGAATTGAACATCCGCACAGATTCTGTTTGCATGCAGGCCCAGAGGATGGTGCCCCCTGTTTTAGCAGCTCGTCTTGATCCTTTATTAGAGGAAAATAAGGACTTAATATCTTGAAAGGAACTAAAAAGTCCAACATCAATCCAACAGAGAACACAGACTGAAATCTAGATCCAAAGTTGGTCAGTGAGGACACAATTTCTACTCACATTTCCTTTTGGTTCCATAGGTGCATATTACATATTGAGATGGCCTTCTTTTAGTTCCCTCTGCATCCGCTAGAGGCTAAACTTACGTTACCATATGACTTATATAAATTCTCTCATATCGGCCGAAAAAGCGGCAAAGCATACTTCTTGGATTCAATTGATTTCTTCAAAAAGCTGTCCTATGTGCCAGCAGGCCTCACGGTTTATTCAATCTCATTTGCTATAACACCCAATTATTACTTCTGAATAAAATTCGTTCAGCAAGAATGATCTTCACTTTTTTGGTCCAGGTGCTTGTCGAAACCATATTATGTGTTCAGTAGGGCGCGTATCAAGCTTTGGATATAGTAACTTGAAGTAATTGCTAGCATTAAGTTTGTTAAGTAAACATTTTCTTTCTTTCTTTTAGTTTTCACTCTCTTCAGGGATCAAACATCAATATTTCAAGGCATGTGTAGTTTGATAAACATTGTTTGGATATATGGTAGTCTTGAAGTTGGTCCGGCCACTCTTTATCGTCCATAACCCAAGATGGGTAACCAATGTTGTGTAACATGGATCATAAAACGGCAAAGTTATTCCTACTGTCTATGACGATGTGATGAATTGAAACTAGGTTTTTGGCCAGTAGAATGTGACATACTTTTAGAGCATCTCCTCCCTTAAAGATTTTAAATGGTGCATGAATTGTGCTTTCAAAAGTACCGCTTACCAATAGTCTAGTTAACAATATAATAAGACCTCATCTGAGTCGCCCTTCTATTTTTCTAGTGACAACCCTCTCCACAAGCTTGAATTATAGCACCTGACAAGGCTGTATTTTTCACGTAATGGCACATCGCAATAACTTTTTTGAATCGTGAGAATATCAACCATTCGGGCGTTGGTACCTTTTCTACTAAGAAATCGGGCAACTGAAAGCATGCCTGTGTCCACCAAAAAACTGCGGTCCCAATGGAGGATTTCGCTTCATTGTATTTATTGATTTTGGTTTAAAGTCGCGTATCCAAAACTTAGTACACCATCCTGGATATATGATTTGGGGTGGTTCTGTACATTCGTATGTCGGTCGTGTTGATCCATTACGGACGTAGGTTAATCCAGCCTCTTGGTAAACTGAAGGTAAAATCCCCAATAAATTCAATTGTCTATAGGCTTTAATCTTAGATCCATCTATTACCACCATCACCGCTGATATCACATGGTTGCATGGATACAACCCATTGTGAATGCCCTCAGTGAGTGCCTCATTTCGACAGCTTCTGTAGAAGTAGCAATAGCACAGTGACCTGTGATAATACCCGTATGCAAACAGCTAGTTCCTCTTTCATCCAATCATGGCCTCGTAATCATCGCTGTAGGATTGCAAGTCCGTTGCACTCAGGAGATAACCTATCGGTGTTTGTGTGGAGTTCACCGCCTCGGTTGTTTCCATTTCGAAACTTTTTCTGGCCATCACCCAGTAAAGGGATATATTGGGATGGCTTCAAGATGCCATGTTTGAGACCTGCGCACGATATCCAACTTTATGACGTTGGATTCCAGGGCTTCTGAGGGGTCACGAAAGGTATGGTAAGAGATTTTTAGAGTTTGATTTTTGTGTATCGGAAGAACATTAAACCAGCACTTTGACAACATAACTATAAAATGTATAAAGGAGTATAAAGATATGTTTTTACACATTCGTAACTTCTTAATATAATGGCTAGGTTAGGTTGAACAGACCGGTCCATGAGGACCTAACACTGAATGATACCGTAGTGTTACCAAAAGTTTGTTTAACGACAAAACTGGAAAACAACTATCAAAAACCATGACCCGTGTTATAAAATAACTCTATTCTCTTGGAAAAAACTAGAAGTTTTCTAGGATCTATGTCACTTGCTACTTCTGTACCTGACAGCTGTATTACTCCTAATAGCTGGAATCGTACCCTGGCAAGCGGAGGGCATGAGCACAAAACGTGCTCGATCGTTTCCTCTGGAAGGCAGATGAGTTTTCACTGAGAAGCTTCTCATGGCAGAAATACGCTCGGAATGTTTGCCAAATCCTTGCCGAGGGGCGACTCCGCTTAGAAAAACTTTATTCTAATTGAAAATATGTGATTCTAAAATTTTGATGTTGCTTTGCCCGAGCTTGAACCCAGGATCTTCGGTTTGATAGGCGGAGCACGCCAAAATATTAAGCGGCCTTGGTACCTTCCCACTGCCATTGGTAAGCCAATAGCCAATTATTTGCATAAAAATGGGTAAAACTTCTTATTATTTTCCGTTAAAGAGCGCTAACTGATTTGAAAGTGGAGTGCCATACCCTTTGCATCCTTCACAGGACAAGCACGATTTACTCGCGCTATTGTTCTTTCAGACATTGGATTGGCTTCAGCTAAGAACTGATTTTATCTGCATTATCGCCAGCTCCATTGCATTAACCACCCGTTTAACCACTCAACTATAATGGCTCGTTACATGACATGAACACGTAAAGGTGTTTAACCTTTAACCTGCACCTAAATCGTAAAATAATGTGCCACACGAGTGAGTATTTACCACTCCGTTCTCGCTTTCTCAATCTCTCTATATAAAAAGCGTGTATCCTACTTGTAAATCCTGTGTTCTTATTCAGTGGGAGTTAGAGGGATCTTTACCGTGGTTTAAGAGAGAGCTACTATAGCCTTTGACACTTACGATGTCCATCAAGGCGCGCCAGTTACTTCTTCACGGGGTCAATTGAACGCACCAAAGGAATTTAAACCGTTTTCGACCTTCGCCTTCCAGCGGTGCGGGCTGCCTTCTTCTTCTGCTTTTAGGCGGGTTCCGAAAAAAACTGGATCATCATCTTTCGTTCGCATAACATGGCCCAGCCAGCATAGCCGGTGCGTTTTAATTCGCTGGACTATGTTGATGTCTACGTAAAGTTCTTACAGCTCATCATCAAACCCTCTTCGTTACTCACCGTCGCCAACGCGTATAGGTTCGTAAATCTTTGGAAGAACTTCTCCCTCGAACACTCCCGGAGCCGCATCATCTGATATTATCATGGCTCTTAATTCTGCACCCTATAGCAGAACGGGTAAAACAAGTTGTTTGCAGAGCATGAATTTCGTTTACCGAGAAAAGACTTTACTTTTCAATTGCCTACCTAGTCCAAAGCCGTATTCATTGCATACTGATGTTGTTGTTTGTGTTAGTGGTGGTTTTCAAATAAGCGAAAGTTTGTACTATTTCGAAATGTATATAGTTTATATAAAAGAACACTATAGTGAAGTAAGTTAAACAAGATATCTTGATTACCAGTCAAAAGTGAATACCCCCAGTGTGATTATCTGGAATATCTATTCTGTCAACTTGTAATTGCAAAATCTGGTATTTTTTATTAAAAAACTTTGTCTCTGTTCCACATATGTATGTGCTTAGTAAGTACATTGAGAAGTTTTAAGTGTACATAGTTAGGCATAAACGTACGTATGCAAGTATGTATTAGGTTTGTCCATAAATTAAATTGACGGTCTTTCATAGACTCAACTTTTAAACCGGCGGCAGGACACGGTTAGGCCGTGAGACGTACTTCATATCGTTTAATGTTTCTATTATCGTATATGGGCTAATGTATATTGCTTCGAAGTTAGGAACCGATGCACACATTAGAGCGTTTAACTAAAAAAAAAGTTGAAAATATGCACTACTGGTGGGAATACTTACAAAAGAAAATTTTAAAAATTACAAAAAAAATTTCAGTAGTTGTTCATTCTTGAAAGAGAACCATTTGTCCGAAGAAATCATGTATCTTTCTGGCCTCGTTCAGCTTTTATTGACGTTTTATTAAACACGAACTTTTTATTCGAGCATTATATTGTGGCGAATATTAGCATCTCTTTGCTGTTAGTAAATAATCATAACAACAAAAACGGCAAGCGTCCACACTTATGTACATGTACGCATTGAAGAAAGCAGCCACACTTATGAACAAGGCAACGAAGAGTATTTCATAAACATAACCAGCAGCTTGAAGCAGAGAGCTTATGTAGCCGGCAGCTAAGAGCAGAAATTGTTTCTCATACACCCATATGGCTAGAAGAAATAAAACATAAACTACAGAGATACATGTATATAGCTAAATAACCTAGCATGAGATACAATTGTTCTTGAAGGTGAAACATCTAGACCTTAGGAAAAATGGGCGAACGAGGTAGCCGAGAGTATAAAAGCAGCGCTAGCTGAGGAATCACTAATCAGTTTGATTTAAACACGGTAGATATTAGTTGTGGAAGGAAGTATAATTGTAAAGTACTACTCCCAAAGTATTCTAATAAAGTCCATTCTGCATGAATATTGGAGTTATTTATTCGACAGTTCAGCGATTCGAACGTTAGTAGAATGTGCATAGTAATCAGAAATTCACAAAATTCGTTACAATATTAAAAAAAATTTCTTTTGAATAAAATGAAAGAGATTCATATATCGTTGTTAAGCTGTTATTCGAGCAAATAAATTACTAAATTTCTACAATTTACACAATGCAAAAGTGCACATCGAAAATATTAAGAAAAAATCCCAATTTAGCTGCTCTTACAGGGTGCCATATTTTCTTTTTTTTTCATTTTTTTAGCTCATAAGATGCAAGACTGTTCATTTTTTTCTTTTTTACTCCATACATTGTGTTTTGCTTCAATATACATGTCTCTATCTTAATTTAAGAACCACCCTCATGTACTTATATACTTTTATATTAAATAAAAACTTATGTACAGAGAACATTTTCATTTTAAAATAAAATATTTATTACTTTTTTCACTTTTACATGTTAATTAATCTTCATTACGGCGAATGTACAATGGCAAACACAACAACAACAACTACGACAACTGCGGTTTGCAACCGCTATGGCTTAAAATACTCAAAACTTTATAAACGACAATACAAAATGAAACTAAAAATAAAAACAACAACAAAAAATCTCAACATAACCACAACAAACCAAACAAAAAAAACAAATAACTTGCTGCGTACTTTTTCTACACGTACTTTATACAACACCACTTCTACTTCAAATGTGTAATCAACATACATGGCGTATACGTAATGTTTTCAACTGATGTCGGCGTTCATATGACCTCCTACACGCACACACGCACACATACATACGACAGGTCTTTCATCGGAGGAGAAACTGCATGGTGTTAAGTATATCATCGAATCATTTGTTGGTTGCATTCGTAATGTTGTTTTGAGTTCGGGTAAAGCAGCATCCGATTTGTTGCCCATTACACCGCTGGTGGCCACTAAACATGAGAACGTCAATGAAGGCTGTGCCGACAAATGCCATTCCAGACACAATTTGTGTTTTGTTGGTTCACGTTGTATTAATCATTACTATGACATTTCATGCGATTGTTTTGGCAGTCATTATGAGGGTGAACATTGCGATATATACAGTGAGTAAACAATAAATATTAGATATATATATGTGTGTATGTATGTATGTATGTATGTAAGTGTGCAGTTAGCGTAAACAAAAAATTAAATTACATACAAACAAGAAGAAAACACAAAACACCGAAAAACCATGAAATAAAATATTAACAAAAAGTTCCTTGATTGAATTTTTTTGGGTATTTGCTTGCATATATTTATGGGCCCTTAGCACGTACATATACTCACACACCCAGCAGAAATAATTTGATATAGTATGTATGTATATATGTTCTGGTGAACATATGTGTTATATATATATTAATATACTTCCTTATTGTACGATGGAGGGGATTAAGCCAGTGACTAGGCAAATGTAAGGTTGCGGAAATAGGGAAGTAACCGACATTATGATGAGTTGCCGTTTTATTTGTGATTTTATTATACAAATATCAAGTCTATTTATACAAAACCAACTGGTCACGGTTGCACAAGTCTTCGCATACATTATAAGACTTTTACAGAAAAAAATTATAATAGACCGTCCCTAAATTTGATACAGGAAAGGGAGGAAAAAGGAAGTAAAGAAGAGAAGAGAAAAGGAAAGGAAGAGAAAGGAAAGGAAAGGAAAGCAAAAGAAAGAAAAGGATAGGGAAGAAAAGAAAACAAAACAAAACACAACAAAAGGGAAGAAACGAAAAGAAAAAAATAAAAGAAAAGAAAAGAAAAGAAAAGAAAAGAAAAGAAAAGAAAAGAAAAGAAAAGAAAAGAAAAAAAAGAGAAAAACAATTTTTTATCGGTGTGTTTGTGATTTTATCGAAAAGAATTTACTTTGTCATCGGAAAGTTATCGACTTGTTATTAAAACGTTATCGATTTTTCATAGGCATTTCGATTTGCCATCGCGAAGTTATCGATTTGCTAACGAAAAGTAATCGAATCGTTAATATCGATTTATCGAAAAGTAATCGAATCGTTAATATCGATTTGCTGTCGAAAAGATATCGATTTAATATAAAAAGTTATCAACAAGTTTTTTTGTTTAGCTATCAATTTCTGATCGGAGTAATATAAAATTATTATCGGCGTTTTTTCGATTTACCAACAACGACGCATCCGTCTTTTATGAAACGGAAAAGAAAAGAAAAGAAAAGAAAAGAAAAGAAAAGAAAAGAAAAGAAAAGAAAAGAAAAGAACAAAAAAGCAAAAGAAAAGAAAGCAAATTTGTATCAGTGTGTTATTTATTTTATCAAAAAGAATTTGCTGTCATCGGAAAGTTATCGATTTGTTATTAAAACGTTATCGATTTTTCATAGGCGTTTCGATTTGTCATCGAGAAGTTATCGATTTGTTAACGAAAAGTAATCGAGACTTTAATATCCATATGTTATCGAAAAGTAATCGAATCGTTAATATCGATTTGTTATCGAAGAGATGTCGATGTATTATAAAAAGGTTTTTGTTTAGCTATCAATTTCTGATCGGAGTGATATAAAATTGTTATCGGCGTTTTTTCGATTTACCAACGACGACGCATCCGTCTTTTAGGAAACAGAAGAAAAGAAAAGAAAAGAAAAGAAAAGAAAAGAAAAGAAAAGAAAAGAAAAGAAAGGAAAGCAATTTTGTATGAGTGTGTTATTGATTTTATCGAAAAAAATTTGTTTTGTCATCGGAAAGTTATCGATTTGTTATTAAAACGTTATCGATTTTTCATAGGCGTTTCGATTTGCCATCGAGAAGTTATTGATTTGTTAGCGAAAAGTAATCGAGTCTTTAATATCGATTTGTTATCGAAAAGATATCGATCTATTATAAAAAATTATTTACAAATTTTTTTGTTTAGCTCTCAATTTCTGATCGGAGTGATATAAAATTTTTATCGGCGTTTTTTCGATTTACAAACGACGACGCATCCGTCTTTTATGAAACAGATGCCGATATAACTTCCATATAAAATCAATGACACTTGGGTAACCCGTCGTTAAAACAAAACTATAAGGAACCAATAAGAAGACGATAACAAACCGATAATTCGTTTGCTTAACAGCAATTTTGGCCGTTTCGTAATAAGTCGCGGCAGCTATCCCTATTTGACGATAACTGACGCCAATTTAGAGCACCAAGGTAGGTCACGTCTCCGTACACTTGCCTCTCCCAACTCAGTGGAGGTCTGCCCCTTCCTCTGGTTCCAAGCTACGGTGTCGGTTGAAATACTTTCGATAATGAGCCTATATTAAATGAGCCTATATTGAAACAATGTCCTATCAGTGTTAGCTCAAACTGATAGGTAGCCGACGAGCCTCTTCTAGAGTTTTTCATATAGTTTTTTGTGAAAAACTCAATAATTCCTTGTAATGTCCATTTAAGCTCTGAAGTCGTTTACCAAAGTATGTATAGGCGATGTACCATACGACAAGAATTTGATTTGTCTGAAGTCTTCACGTGGTACGTGCGTGCCCCTCCTAGCCTTTGGAAAGATGGTAACTTTGAACATTTTGGCCCACCAGTTGGTTGAAATCGCATAGAAATAATGCCATTCAGCGCGAAGAAAGAAGTACGAAACAAAAATAATAATATATAACAAGAGCAAGATGGCTTTCTCTTAGGATATCGCATGCTTTCCATCCAAACGGCCGTTTCAGTTAAAGAGGTTAGTACAAAACTAAAGCACGAGAAAAATTATTGAGCAACAGGAGTTGAACAGATTTTTTTTACACATCGTTCGCGACCACGTGAAAGAATTTCCTGAAACTCTTGGACAGGACATTTTGTCAGTAACGTCTCTACAAATTGCACATTACTAGTCTTATCTCCGACTTATAAATTCCCAAAACCACCTTGCACAGCTTGCAGTCCGAAGACACCTTACTCCGCGTGGCTCTATTGAAGAACCGCCTGTCTTTTAGTTACCCCACTCACCGCCCTTCATAGCGATTCACTTGGTTCACCTTTATAAGTTCTACAATCAGATATTAACGATTATTTTTAAACAAAAATCTCCCAAATAAATCTTTTTTAGGGACTTTTGTTGACTCAAAAATAATTAGCAGTATCATTTCAAATACAATAAAAAAATTTACAGCATAAATACGACTCGAAAAAGATTAAAAACTTCAAGAGCTATTCGAAGATTGTTTATTCGAAATTTTGATTAATCTCACTCTTACTTCTGATGAATAACATAAACATTAAGTGATTTGTTTTATTTTCTGATTAATCAATAAGGAAATATCCGCATGCAATTGGAAGCAAAGGAAGGCCCATTCCACTGGAAAGACCTGGCAGAAAACGATTTAAGTTCCCAGACATTTAGACCATAGGGGAAGCTTCCGTCGCTACTTGTTGGCCGGCCAAAATCGTTTAAACGGCTAAACGCCAGTTAATTAACCAACCAATCGAGATTAACAACAACAACTACAACATGAGTTGGTGGATTAATCAGTCCTTATGCACCTTACACAATTTAGATGTTCTACTCGGAAATCAATCCTTAAGTGTATATACATATATCTTTCTTTTCAAATCATTTAGTCACTATTTACTTTTGATTAATCATTTTTAAAACTAATTAAGTACAGTTAGATTTTAATTAATCAAAATTTTAGTTAATAAAAGAATCGATTAGGCGAACATATGATTATTAAACTTACTTTAATAATCGAATTAAACTGATAAAGAATGGAGCTATACAAGGCTTGTCCTGGTGTCATGTTCAAAATTAAATTGTCTACCGACGAAGGCATCTTTTATGATCGGGTAGCGTACGCGAGTGTGTCTATTTGTAATTTAAACAGCTATGTGGGAAGTAAGAGCAAAATAAAAAAGGCATTATTTGCTACCTTGAGTCGTTTTCAAATCTGTTATTTATTTCCAAATCACAGTTAACATTTTTGAATTAACTGCCTGCTGGTGCACATATTCATACATTTCGATCAAATTTCACAGATCATAATAATCTGACTTAATCCCCGTATTTACGGCTATTACCTCCTTTTTGACTTTTCCATTTTTAGTGCCATAATCCTGCAAACAATCCAAAATGCGAAGACCCCGCACCACTTCACCGAATGCCACACGTTGACCATTCAATACCGGCATCGGTTTGAAACTAGCGCTAAAATTGATTAGTCCACCACGAAATCCAGTTTTTGTATAACTTTTCGCAAACGAAAATATGCCCGCACCCGTATCATGACGTACCATGTTAATATTATGCTCAAAGTTTGGTTCACTTAAATATGGATTATTAACAGCTATTTCACCCTCGATCCACAAATCTGGAAAGATTCTTACGAAATGTATTGCTTGCAAATTATTAGCCGCACATGCGCGTACAAATTCTAAAACCATTTCCGGACATGCACACGTATGAAGTTGTACAACGATGCGTCCCAAAGGACGTACATTCTTTAGTTCTAAATCTAAATAAACTTTTGGATGAAATAATCTCTCTCTCAGTAACTCTTCACGATGTTGCAGCATTATGAGCGGCGTGCTTTTGGTGTCACTTTTCAATGAACGAAAACTGTGCTTCGAAGCTGGTATGGATGCGGTTGTTAATTTTGGTTTGACTTTCAATAATCTGCAACCCAATAATCGATTTTCTGATTCAATATCCTCAACACGTCTTAACAAATGCACCATTCTAGTTTGTGAGATACGTTTGCGTGTATTGAAGCTATCATTAGATCCATGAGTACGCTTAATGCGATTGAGACGCTCTACGAGTTCGATATTATCCTTAATAATATGTCTGAGCGCAAATTTATCGGAGCGTATGCCGTGTACGTTAAGATAAGTATCACGTCTGATGAGTGGCGGCCTTATGTTGACGACACTTGAAATGTTTTTAAGCGCCTCTCTATGCTGTTTGTACATCAGTACTTCATTAAAGGAGGAGCGGAATAAACTCCTTTTCGTTGCCATTTTAAATTATTTTTATACTCAAGATTTATTGCATAACAGCGCTCATTCAGTAATTGATTCTTTAATTGCAGTTGGTTTATTGCCGCTTTTGTTGTTGCTGTTGTTAGTATTTGTGTACATAAACATTTGGTATTCCCAACTTCTGGACAAATTGAACACACAGGACGTTACATGTAGACGGTCGGAAAATGAAAGTGAACTCATTCCAGTTTTGGGGAAGATTTCATTTAATGCTATTGAATTTATTATAGCGCTGGCAAATTTAAAAAAATTAAACAGAAATTTATATTGAACAAAAATTTGTTTGTTTTCAAACTTAATCCATTTGCTGACGTGTTTTGATTATCGAAAATTTTTGACAAATTTTTCAAGCTAACTTTTGTTATGATTTTGTAGAGATTTTCGTTCATTTCAGAGTTGCATAGGTAAAGGAGTTTTTAGAAAATTATAACTTAGTAGTAATCTCTTCGTATGGTAATGATTTTACTGCAAATCCTCTTATTTGCAACCTTCTGCTAAGTTCGAATCACTAAACTGTTGAATAAATAACTCCAGTATTTAATAATGCAAAATGGCCTTTATTCAAGTAATTCACAATAAATAACTCGACAGATAGCGTGCTTAATCGAAACTGAACTAGCGCCTCTACTGTTGGTGCTTTTATACTCTATGATTTCCTCGTTGCATCTTCTAGGCGCTTCCATTCTAGAATCTAATAGTTGGTTATCTGCTATAATTATAACTACAGATGTACGTGTATAGCTCTGCGCGTGTGTTTGTAAGCGACACTTCGACAATTATAATTGCGTATCTCAGATAAGATATCTGCATGTGTTTGTGCGTTGCTTCTCCGCTGCGTGTACGTACATATGTGTAGACATAATGATAGAATTATTGATGTGCATCAAGTCACTGCTTAGCATCGGCTTAGAGATGGCAGTACCCCTTAGTGTTGTTAATATTCGTAACAGTATTAATCGTGCTTTAATGTTTTGATTTTGGAAAAGAATTCAAAGCAGTGGTCAACTGCTAATATGCGTCCAAAGATAGTGAGAGAGGTGTCAAACGACATATATTGAGCTTGACAACAATAATCCGAAAAAACTTTAACTCTGACCGGAGATATTTGCGATTGAAGTTGGCACTTTTCAGAAAGGTGTTCTCCGCAATAGATGACGCTCCGGCCAGCAAAGTTTTTCTATCGGAACTCACCTATGGAAGCAGAGGTAGTGGACGGCCCCCATTACGCTGGAAGGACCAGGTGGAAAACGATTTAAACTCCCTTGGTTTGTGCAATTGGCGCCGGTTGCCAGAGAGAAGAAGCGATTGGCGCGCCTTGTTGGACGGCCATAACCGTTTAAACGGTTAAGTGCCAATTAAGTAAGTAAGTAAGGTCTGCCCAAAAATACAATGGATCCCATACCCGGTTTCGGAGGAATTCGGCTCATTTTGGTCTCTTTTTAAGGAAATTAAATTTTTATTTCCTCCTTCGCATGATTAATACTGATGTCAGAACGTGTCGTTTGGCACCTCTATCGGTATTTTTGGACGCGTATTAAAAGTCGACCCCCTTTTTAGACTCTCAACGAAATTTTGCATGGATTTAATTTTAATCCCACCCCATTGGTAAACTGGGCAGGGTAAGTTTTTGTAAGCCGAAGGCCGCCAATTCAGAAAGGTGTTCTGCGCAAAACTCGCCGGTTTCGGAGGAACCCGGGGTCACCTTTCGGTTTTTCGTTAATCGCTTTTGAACTACTCAACATTTTTTTTCTCTGCCTTCGGATTTTTAATTCTGAGATCAGGATATTTTTGGACGCGTATTAACAATCGACCCCTGTTGTAAATTATTACCTTATTTTGCTTTCTCCCTTCAAGGAAACATGGTACCTATAAATAGAATTATCAAGATGAGAAAAAATTGCATCAGCGATTTACTCAAGATTAAAGCTAAGACATTGTTTACATATAACAAGATTATCTACATTTTCGTACTAAACTTCTAATCGTTAATTAAATTACTAGATTTTCCATATACAATTTTACCTTCGATAATCGGTAATTATGAAACAACAGGAGAGATTTAAGCTTCCTTCACCAATTTTCGTTTCCGTCATTGGTTCTGATTTCGGTCCCGATTTTGCGATGAGTTTGCGTTCAGCTATCGGACCTCATTTTGATACTAGTTTCGTTGTAATTCCGGTACTCCTTTCGGTTCAGCATTCTTCTCTAGCTTTGGTTCCTATTTTGTTCTCGTTTCCATTTTTCGGTTCGGGCTTCAACTTTAGTTACTGTTGCAGCTTTAAAATTCTTGTGTCAGCTTCGGTTTGAATTAGAATTAAGACTATCCATAATTACCTCTTTCGAGACACTGTTGAAAACATCGGCAGTATCTATGAAAACACTCAAATTTGTTCGCCTCGCAGGGATTTTCAGAAGGGAAAATATTTGTGGTAAACGTGGTATAAGCTTATTTTGTAAGTGTAGTATAAATTTATTAGAACGGCAAAATAAAGATGGGAGGATACTTCCGGTACGAGGGAGAAAAATATACGTGCTAATTTCTTAATCATAATAAATCGACAGAAATATAAGGAATCATAGCATTTTATATTGTCTAACTTATCTGTAGCCTTTGGGGTACAAATTTACTTATCTTTCGTGCCTTTTGTAGGCAAACCCCAGCGTACTCCGTATCTATCCTCGTTTTTTAGCATGGCAAGGAATATTCCATCTAGGCTCCGCTTACTCGATTTTGGTATTAGCCACAGTCATGTCCATATCCCATTATGCATATTTATCAATCCCTACTCTCTTTTACCCTAGGCAGGATTTTTCTTAATTTTACTGTTTCTCCGAAGCACTCCATGTTTCCATACAAGTTATTCCATGAGGATCGCTTTGCTCCGCTTATTTTAAAATTTCAGATACTAATCAGATTCCTATACTCGAATAAGCGCGACCTTCTCCCTTTTTAAAACAACTCTCATCTGTTTTTGAATAATTCCTAGCTCATTGCTCTATCACGGATTTACTAGACGAATTTACCAACGTCTTTATTGCGATACTTTTGAGTTCAGCAGTAGTCTTCAACAGCGGTTTTCAACATTCCTCGTTAATGGTTTTCGGAACTTGTGGGGTCTGTTGCTCTAGGGTGTATAAAGGCTTTGTCCTTTCCCACCCTCTTTAGGAGGATGCTGTTATGTCCCACGTATAGAAATCTCAATGTAAGCTTACACTTGCTTACGCTTAACTAATAAATTAGATTGGCCGAATTTTAGACCCCGGGCGATTTAGTGTGGTATAAACCAGTAATCTATCATCTGAGTATCAAATAAGAAAACCGAGCCTCATCCTAAAAATGTTCTCTCTAGTAATTTGGGAACGAATGCATCAATTTTTTAACGAAATCCAATAAAATTTTAGGACCATAAGGTTTAAACAACTTTTATAATTAAATTAAAAAATACTATGGCTGTATAGGAAATAAGGAATAAATATTTCCTATTGAAATTTAGAAATAAAATTATTTTATTATCTCACAATGAAAAAGATTAATGACAAACTGAACTATGAAAACTTGTCGAACAGTAAAATTTAAATGTTCGTTGCTAAGCAACACTTTTCTTCTGAAAATTTGAACTGCACAGCCACAGCTGCATTCAGTCTGTAGGGCCCTTACGATTCGCCGAGTTCAACCTATAATTAAAAAAAATAACAATAAATAAATAATAAAATTAATAACTTAAAAAGCCAGTACTTCACTTAAAAAAAAACTACAACTACGCGCTAACACACACACATACATATGAAACACAATGGGCCTTTTACTATTAAATCAACGCAATACAAAACGTAATCCCTTAACTCATTTAATCACCTTTTCTTTTTTTCTTCTACACTTTTCACCCACCCATAGCTGCCACCATCATGACCCTACGCGGCTCCAGCTACGTCTCGTATCGCATCTACGATTGGAAGGATCGTGTCCATTCCTCAAATACGCGCATCAGCCTCATGTTTCGCACACAATTCGATGATTCGGCACTTTTTTATGCGAGTGGTGAGTCGCTCAAACATCAATACATTGCCGCATCAATAAAAAATCAGTCAATTCATGTTGAAATGGATTTCGGTGATAGCGTATTGTCAACAGTACTTACCGATGAGTTAACACGCAGTAATTGGCATAATTTAACTATACATCACACACGACGCACTGTACGCGTCATTTTGGATCAACAAATGAAAATATTGGAGATTCCACCAACTTCTAGCGGCAATTTACTATTTGATCCGGAAATTTATTTTGGTGGTGGTCCGGATTTGCACAAAAAGAAGGGTTTACAGTCACAAAATAATTTTGTTGGCAGTCTTAAATATGTTTATTACAATGATGTGTCCATTCTGTATGAGCTGCACAAGAGTAATCCAAAGGTGCATTATCATGGTAAGTAGCGATGGGGGAGATGATGATTAGGTTAAGTGTGATATTAATACTCATATACTTTACACATATGTCCGCATTAGCGTGGGCTACATCTTGTTAGTCGCAGAAACTTGTAACTCAACCGAAATAATATCGAAACAGTGCCGATACGCTCCTTTAAATCCCCAAATTATTCAAAGTTAGCCTACAAAAATATTTCAAAATAGTACTGCATTGATCCCGAAATGGGTTACAGTTGATCATGAACACATTCCCGACATGGTCCTCAATTCAGCGCGCCTACTATACCGAAAATTTTGAGCTCAAGTCCCTGGAAAATCAATAAAAAAATATTTTCCTTTTATAAGATAAAAGTTTTTCTGGACGGAGTCGCAACTCGGCAGTAGTTGGACAAACACTCTGAGTGTATTTCTGCCATGAAAAGCTCCTCACCCAAAATTTATCTGTCATGCAGATCAGTTCGGAGTCACCGTGAAACATGTTGGTTGCCTACATCTTTGTAGGAAAAATCAAAAAGTGGGAGGGCTCAAATTGAAAGAGAGAGACTCGACCTAAATTCACTCGGAGGTATAACCTGCCAGGTATTTTTTTATACCTTTCATGAAAATGAAATGGTATATTAATTTCGTCACGAAACCGAAAATTGTAAGTCCTTAAAGGAAAATAGATAGACCCACCATTAAGTATCCCGAAATAATCAGGTTGAAGAGCTGAGTTGATTTAGCCATGTCCGTCTGTCCGTCTGTCCATCTGTCTGTTTGTATGCAAACTAGTCCCCCAATTTTTGAGATATCTTGATAAAATTTGGTGAGCAGGTGTATTTGGGTGTCCGATTAGACATTTGTCGGAACCGACCGGATCGGACCACTATAGCATATATCCTCCATACAACCGATTTTTCAGAAAAAGAGGATTTTTGTAATATCTTACCCAATTTAACAGATTGAAGTTTCAAACTTTACCATATACTTTCGTATATTGCACATATTGTTGCCTGAAAAAATTTATGAGATCGGTCGTATATATAGTATATATCCCCCACAACCGATTGTTCAGATAAGGAACTTTTCGTAATTACTGCCCTATTTTAAGAGCTATAGGCTTCAAATTTCAGCGAATGCTTACGTATATAGCATATATTGTTGTCTGAAAAATCATAGAGATCGGTTGTATATATAGTATATATCTCATACAACCGATTGTTCAGATAAGAAACTTTGCGCAATTTCTGCCCCGTTTTAACAGTTAGAAGCTTCAAATTTCACAAAATGCTTTCGTATATAGCATATATTGTTGTCTGAAAAAATCATAAAGATCGGTGGTATATATAGTATATATATGGTGGTATATATAGTATATATATATAGTATATATATATATTTTCGCAAATTTTAGCCCCATTTTAACAGCTAGAAGCTTCAAATTTCACCGAATATTTACTTATATAGCATATATTGTTGTCTGAAAAAATCATAGAGATCGGTTGTATATATAGTATATATCTCATACAACCGATTGTTCAGATAAGAAACTTTTCGCAATTTCTACCCCATTTTAACAGCTATAAGCTTCAAATTTCACCGATTGCTTACGCATATAGCATATATTGTTGTCTGAAAAATCATAGAGATCGGTTGTATATATAGTATATATCTCATACAACCGATTGTTCAGATAAGAAACTTTGCGCAATTTCTGCCCCGTTTTAACAGTTAGAAGCTTCAAATTTCACAAAATGCTTTCGTATATAGCATATATTGTTGTCTGAAAAAATCATAGAGATCGGTGGTATATATATTATATACTTCATATAAACTGTCATATTGACCCCTTTTTTACGGCTAGAAGCTTCAAGATTCATCAAGTTTCATCAAATAGTTACGTTTACGTCATATATTTTTGAAATACGTGATTCGTAGCCATAGTTTTTACATGCAGACCACAAAAAACGTGAAGCTTTGCATCCTCACACAAAGTACCTACCTGTTTTTTATTTTATATTTATCTTAAAAATCGTTAAGGTATGTAGATCTGTTCACTATATATTTCTTATCTTATACATCCGATTATTCGGAGATTACGAACGGGATAAGATTATTGTTCAGCCCCATTCATGAAAGGTATGAAGTCTTCGGCACAGCCGAAGACAGTCCCGTTCTTACTTGTTATTTATTTGTTTAGTCACGAGTTTATACGCATGAAACACAGATAGTCAAATAGTATTCATGTAGAAGCTTCTGGAAAAACGTGAAAGGCTTCAATGAATCTGCGATGCCTAGGGAAATTCTCTTTACAAAACTTGCCCACGTGAGATATCTGAGGGATGTGATTGGTTGCTGTACGACAGGTAGCGAAGAATCTCAGAAGCTTGCGTTGGAAAATTATTTTTCTGTTGTCCCAATCCCTCGCCGTTTCTCCTAAAACGTTGGAGCTGCTTATTTATCTGTACATAAGGGATAGGATTCCACGTTGTTACTATCCGCATTGAAGCATACCCATTGTAAGGCCGGGTCAACGGAAACTGCTCTCCAATAAAGGGATCCCCAAAGTACGAAAAAAATTTGCTCTGGGTGCCTTTCTTGGCATTGAAGGAATCGGGAGCAACTGTGCAACTGAATTTTCACAGTGACGTGGGTGGGGAGGCACCACAATCGAGAGAAAGGTGGCACAGCCACGCCACAGCGGGCTGTTCTAGCTATTCAATTATAGGGTGTGGTAGTGATAGAACTCCTGGTAGAGCTTGAAGGTAGAGCCTGTCGAGTTGTGTCCTATGCGTATGACATGGCAATCAGAGTCAGGTATAAAATCTGGACACTCTGCGTAATTCTCTGCAGAGCTATCTGGAGTTGGTAACTAGGTGGGTTGGTCATGTGGATTGCCTATCAAACCTGCAAAAACGGAACTTGTTCCTCTTATGATATGATGCAAGATCTGCGCTTTCAAAACACATTCGGTTGAGGGAATTCCGCGGGAGAAAGGTCTGGGGAGGCATCGGTTGCCTTGTACTGTTGCAGGGGTCTTCGCTTGAGCTAGGACCCCTCCAAAAGTAGTACACTGGCTTTATGAAATTGAAGTAAAACTGATCTAGATCTATGCGGTAATGATCTGGTGAAACGCGCTTAACACAGCGAGCATCATCAAAATGTTAGTGTCAGTACAACGTACAGCAATGGTTGGTTTCAGCGGCGCTCTTAGCATAACACCTACCTTAGCATTGAATGTCATGCTGAGTATGCATTGATAGATATTACGGGCAAGGCTGCTGAACAGAACAAACATCCCCTCGAGAAAGGAGAGAGGAAAGATATTAATCTGGGGCAGTGGACTGATTCACGGGCCGTCTGTAAAGTGTTTTACCTAATGACAATCAGTAGCCGCTTTTTTGTGCATGCTAGTGGAAATAAAACTGCGGTAGCCGTGCTCCGCCTACCACACCGAAAATCCTGGGTTCACGCCCGGGCAAAGCAACACCAAAATTTTGGAAAAAATATTTTGAATTAGAATATTTCACCAGGGTCGCCCCTCGGCAGTGTTTCGTAAGCACTCCGATTGTATTTGTGCCATGAAAATTTCCCAGTGAAAACTCATCTCCCCTCAAATGCTGTTTGGAGTCGTCATAAAACAACTAGTGCTATTTTAGGATAGTTTAGCGACGTCTTTTTGATTCGATTTCTTTAAATATTGCAAAAACCTGTTTTTCGCCCTCGGATAATTCAGGACTTCATTCACTTAGAAAAGCACGTAATGCTGCCTGGCTGTCTGACATAGTAAGGATTCTCCTCGACGATAAGCCTCTTCTTGGACATTCTCTACCGCAAACTTCTATTGCATGAATTTCTCTCTGAAAAATAGTGGGGTGGCATTCCATTGATATCAACTTCTAGAAGTTAACGCATAAATTCCAGTTCCTGTTTCCCGCCATCATATTTTGATCCACCCGTGAACCAGACCTCTGATTCAGGGGCAGTATATGGATTTCCTGTTTCCCAAAGAGTTCATTCCACAATGGACACCTCATAATTCCGTGAGATATTGAGCGCTGAGGCAATTGCATTACGTAGTTGCAAACCGCGATTTTCTATATATTTTCTTGTTACTTTCATATGCCATAATTGTTCCGTAGGGTTGGTGCCGAGGTGCAGAAATGCCAGAATATACTATGCACGTGTGTACGGATGGTTCCAAATTAATGGAAGGGGTTGGGTCCGCTGTTTACTGTGTTGACCCAGAAATAAGTAGATCCTACAGGCTGCCACATTACTGCAGTGTTTTTCAGGCGGAAAATTAAGCAGTGAAGATAGCAGCAGAAATTATGGAGGAAGCGTGCTTAAGCTACAGTCGTGTCAATATATACATATATTGATAGTCAGGCTGCGGCTAAGGCAATAATCTCACACAGTGCTTCATCAAGAAGTGTTCTGGAATGCAAAGAAGCATTGGAAAAACTTCAACCAGGCCGGACCAAACATCCTTACTGCTTTCCCGGTCATAACGTGATAGAAGGTAACGAAAAGACCGATGAGTTGGCAAAGGAGGGTGCAACACTCGCTGAGTCGGAGATATACGACCCAATCCCCAAACCCAATGTGATCCATCAAGCAGGAAAGGCGTGGACAAAAGCGTGGAGCTGAAAATTTTTAAGATCATGTGCAAAGCCTATGATATGAGACTCACAAAGTGGCTCATATCTCTGAAGAGAGAGGACTTAAAGCTCACAATGGGCATACTGACTGGACACTGCCTTCTGGCGTCACATGCTTATAAGTTAGGCCTCGTCAGTAACAGTAAGTGTAGGAAGTGTGAGCTGCAGGAAGAAACGGTTGAGCACGTTCTGTGTTCGTGTCCTGCGTTCGTCAGGTCAAGGCTCCCGCTATTAGGGGCATCAGAGCTGCCAGATCTCGAGGCAGCAATTAAGCTGGGTCGTATAAATATACTAGTATTTGCCAAGAGGACGCAGTTATTCTATAACATATGTCCTGGCACCTGATTGCGGTTCTTTCGTTTGGTCGCTAAACAAATTCTGGTAACACTATGGACACATTCAGTCTTTCTGAGGTCTTTTTTTACCGGCCAGTTCAACCTAACCTTACATATACTCTGCCATGTTTCCACTCTTTAGCTCAGTGACATTTTGAAGTTTAAGTGCAACAAGTGTTGCCTTTATCTCCATAAGATTAAGGCAATCCCCGAAGCATTGGAACCCGATAAGACACCACAACAGGGTCTTAAGGAAGTGGATTACCTTACCTAAATGTCACGGAAACCTGGCAAGACAACTGGAACCCGTAAAATCCAGCTAGAAAGGATTTGTTATATTGATGAACATCTGAATAACCATCAGCATAGTAAACGCTCGTATAAAAAATGGTATTTGGCCTCAATCAACAATGAACTTCCACAGTTTCACTAGAAGCGCCCAAAAGCTTTAAAAATATCTGGCATGACGCGTTGCTGGAAGGTATCGGGCACATCAATTTAGTTCTTTAAGGCACCAAGCGCATTAACGTCCCTTTCTCGTCGCACCCGTTATATCAATAGAAACGAGTCAATACAGTACGGGCTATATTTAAAATTTCTTGGACTCATATTTGAACTGACCTAGTCTAATGTATGTTTAGGTAAAGACATACATAGGTACAACTCCTTTTACTATATTTATATATTATATTAATATTTGCATATCAACATTTGCGAATTACTTACATCAATATCCACATATAAATATTTCTTGCCCTTCTCCTTCTAGGTGTTCTCGAAGCAGAATTCATGGAGAATGAAGTCAATGTGATACCTATAACCTACCCATTCGCAACATCACACATTTGGTGGCCCATAAATCATGCCGAAGAATTTAATATTAAATTCGATTTCCGGAGTAGTCGTACATCAGCAGTTTTGGCATATAGTGATGTGACAACAGCATCCGGAAATGGATTTTGGGAGGTGAGTGTCAATGAAAGTTAAATGTATGTGTGTTTAAATACTCCAATATATTATATGTATTTATCAGAGAAATACTCTATTTTAAGAAAAATATATGACTTTTGGGGGGTTTGTCATAATGCGTGGTTGTATTTGCGTAGCAGATGCTCATGCATATACACACACATATACAGGGATGTGCAAGTGCACGGCTTTTAGACAGTGTAGATGTGAAAGGAACAAACAAAAGCTTTAACAGTGGATCAGCCAACGACAAGTGCTAATCTGAAGCTTATTTAAAAGCACTCATATATGTTATTTGGACATATGTACATGGATGACTAAAATTTTTATTGAAATACTAAAATCTAAAATATGAAAATAAACTATTATCTGCTTAAACATCCGATATGAGTCCGAAATATGTGAAAATACGAGCCGCAGAAATATGATCATATAAGAGTATTTGTGGCTCCATGTAATGAAAATTATGAACTATATACCAACCCTGGCTTATGTATGTACATAGGTGTACCCTAAATTTATGCGTTTAATCAGAATTTCATTTTTTTTCAACCAATATTGAGGATATGCTTTCTCATTTTTAATGCAATGTCCTGATCTAGCTCATCTAATCCCTTGTATGAAGCACATTATGGGCATTCACACGCCTATTAGGAGCCATATCACACTCTTATTTGGGCTCATATAATGTATAAAATTAAGCTCATATCGGTCAGCCATCGCAAGAAAAGAAATACATTCACTCCAGACTCATAAATGAGCTCATAATTAGCGTAAATGATCTGAATTATGACTCCTTTCAGAGTACTTTTTGAAGTTGAATGTTTCGCTGGGATGTTTTTGCTATACCTCTTATGGAAGTACGTTGAATCTTGAGATGTAAAGTCCTGCACAATTTGATTTTTTTTCTATGCACACACTGTGATTTAGTTTTGTTCCCGATCTTAGTTCGGCAAACGATCAACATTCACTCGACAACAAATGTTAGCAAGACTTCAGTCGCAATGAAACTACTCTTTTCCATTGTGGATAAAACAAGTGTGATATCTTATATGTCAACTGCCTGACAGGATGTTCAATATGGCTACTTTTTAGAATTTTGGCCGCGTTTTGACAGGGTGTTCAATATGGCGGCGCATAGGGCCGGCTATCTTCAGCGGGTGATAGAAGGGATACAGGATGAGACAGCGATAGTCAATTAAAAGTCAGGTGATCCATTCTATTTGTAATTTTGACGTCTGGTCACCGTGGTGTGATGGTAGCGTGCTCCGCCTACCACACCGTATGCCGTGGATTCACACCCCGGGCAAAACAACATCAAATTTTTAGAAATAAGGTTTTTCAATTAGAAGAAAATTTTTCTAAGCGGGGTTGCCCCTCGGCAGTGTTTGGCAAGAGCTCCGAGTGTATTTCTGCCATGAAAAGCTCTCAGTGAAAACTCATCTGCCTTGCAGATGCCGTTCGGAGCCGTCATAAAACATGTTGGTCCCGTCCGGCCAATTTGTAGGGAAAAATCAAGATGAGCACGACGCAATTTGGAAGAGAAGCTCTGCCTTAGATCTCTTTGCAGGTTATCGCGCCTTACATTAATTTTTTTATTTTTATGCAGAAGTTCTCACACTTGTTTTATCCGCAATGCTCTTTTTAGTTGAAGCATGAGCGGTGTCTGAGCAAATGCTCGATTTTTATGCATTTAGCCCATTATTTTTAAAAAAACTTATGGGTATGATAAAATACAAAAACAAGCAGTGCACGCAGAGTACCTTAAATTGATGACTATTAAATTTGTCCGACATTCCTTGATTTTTGCGAAGCAATCAATATCAGGTGTTTTTTCAGTACCAGAGTTCGCCCAGTGCTTGAAACTCGACCAAAGCATTGATCACCCATTATAGCGCATACAAAAAAGGCGTGAGTAGGAAGTACTCGTGAAGTCTATGGTGTACGTCTAGAAAACTTATGTTGTTAAGGTAACTAAAGCTCGCCCAGGAGTTAAAATTTAACCACAACAGAGGTAATTTTGCCAGAAACAAATACTATCGGACTTTTTAAGAAGGGCTTCGTCGGTGTCTTATCTGTAAAAACCGATACCGAAAACTTTATGTTTTAGTATCGGCAGCGAGTTGTTGGTTTGTTATCGGCGGGTAAACACCTTGTAATTGGCCTTTTATCCGACTTATATAGCCGGGTTACAGACTTCACATTGACTTTAGAGTATAGTTTTATCGCTATCGTTTTCATAACAAGCCAATGAGTCGTCGATAAGAAATAGATAGCACGCCAGTAACAAACTGGTAAAACTCCGAAAAAAATCAATACATTTTTGATATCGAATACATAAGCTTTTGATAAAAAATCGAGAAAATTTCTAAAACTAATCGAAAACACGCCCATAATAAATTGGCAGCTTTCCTATAAAGAATTGATAAATTTTTAATAACTTATCGATATCTTTTTGGTAACATATCCTTAACTTGTCGACAAAAACACGGTAACTCATTGATAACAGTTGTTATCGCTAAAAAACGCATAACACTCCCATAATAAAATGATAACTCTTCTATTCCTCATCGAAAACACACGTTTAAGAAACCGATAACTCATCGATAACAAACCTCTATACTTTATACCTTTATACCGGTTTTGGTTTCGGTTTTGACTTCTAATCTTTTCTTTCCACTCCTCTCCTTTTCCTGTTTTCTTTTCTTTTCTCTTCTTTCTTTCCTTTCCTTGGCTTCGACCCCGTCACATTAACCATAGGGATCGTTATTATCATCCACATCATAATCGACATTTATACTGTTCGTTTCCTTCCTTATCATCAGTTTCATCTTTTTCACACTTCTTTTACTTTGTTGATAATTTCGTTGATTTCTTTTAATTGATTTGCTGTCTGATTTCGCTCATATTGACTACCAAATATCTACCATAACATTGTTACCGCATTACGTTACAGTGTGGTGGCTATAGTCGCGTTTTCCTTTGGTATTCCCACATTCTGTATTACACTTCAACAACAAACACCACAAAGTCTGATGAAGAGAATTCTCCTTTACACTTTTTTTTTCGGTTGATCAGGTCGGTGTTTAGCTTGGTGCTGCTTTGCAGCAATCCGCTTTGGTTGAATTTTGAATTGTATTCCATCCATTTGAACTTTCTCGCACGGCACTGGCTTTGGTTCGATCACGATTCCGCACTGATTTGGGTAGAGATTTAAGTTTACAATCCATTTCCGAGTTTAGCTACGGCTTCTTTTCGATTTCTTTCCGGAATCGCTTTTAACCTAGATTTTGTTTTCACTTTCGACTTCGTTTCCTATTCCGGTTTCATTTCCGATTTTGTTTCTTCCTCGATTGCGGTCTTGGTACCGGTTTCGTTTCTGATTTCGGTTGCTGTTTCTATAAAGATTCGGTTTTGATGTTTACTTGTGTTATCTTTTCTGTTTCTTTTTTGTTGTCCTTTTTAGATTCTTTCCTTTCTTCCGGTCTCCTCTCCTTTCCTTTCCTTCCATTCTTTCCTCTCCTTTACTTTCCTTTTCTCTATCTTCTTTTTTTCCGTCCCTTAATCAATAAAATATATTAGAGAGGGTCCGATATAGAACTTAGAAAGCCACTATCTACGTTTTGGGTGCTAACTTCGAAAATCGTATAACTCAAACTTTCTCGTTAACGGCAAGCACAATTCGTTCCATCCAATACCCTGAAGAAAACTTGATTTTGCTGTTTAGTTAACTAAACAAGTTTAACAAAAAGGTTTGAGTTTAACCCCTCATGTCAGGTTAACTCTAAGTTCTGTAAGTGGGCATTAGTGTAAAAATTTTGAGCACGGTAGAAAACACCACAGTTTGTTTAAATATTTGAGCCACTGTAGATGCATATGCACTTGTGAATGTGTGTGTTTAAATTTGCATAGCATTTGGCATGCATCATAAGCCAGCTAACTCCTCCCTCTAAGCATATGAAAATGAGTATACACTGCAGCGTGTGGATTTACAGCTTATGTTGTAGTTGTTCTTCCAATGTAATAATGTTGCTGTCAACTGCAAAACTCAAATGCTGTGCTATGCTGCACTATATGCTGTCGAAATTGAGGAGAAATTGTCGAGGCGTTTTGCAATTTTCAAGCTGTTATAATCGAAAAAAATTCCCTTTAAAGGGAACTTTCACACACATAAACATGCATGTGTGTGTAGTAGGGCGGGTCGATTTGTGGGGAGGCAAAAAAATCGCCCATTGCTCTGTGAAAATCATATTCTAGGGATCAAAATAAGAAACTTTGCCGAAGGAACCATACCTCTAAAACGAATGTTGATGCCCCCCCAATTTGGGTCGAACTTTTAGGTAGGGCCAAAAAATCAGAATTCGTTTTAGAGGTATTGTTCCTTCGGCAAAGTTTCTTATTTTGATCCCTAGAATACGATTTTCACAGAGCAATGAGCGATTTTTAAATCGAACCGCCCTAGTGTGTAGGTTACAGGGAGCGTCCATTTTTTTTTTCTTTTCCTATTTCCAAATTAATAGTTCAAATCAAATTGCTGGCAATAAGGCGAAAGACACATTTGACAGCTTAGTTAAGCTATTCTGTAACTTTGCAATGAGCGCAAGAACTGCAGCATATGGGTGACGACGAAAAATGAATGAAAAGTACAGATAATTGGCAACGTTCATTTGTTCAATAAGATTTTTCTTTAGTATAGCGAGAATATGATGTTTGGTGCGTATGTGTACAGAAATTATTGGCTTGGTTCCACTTTTCGAAGTCGAAAAAATTGTTTAAACAATTTTACTTCCTTAATATTAGATCGGTTGAATGTTTGTCCGCTTTTCATACAAATTTTGCAATAGATTTTTAAGTAACTTCTCATTGAGCTACAAACATGAAACTTTACAAATAGATTAGAACACCGTGACAATGCAACAAAAGGAAAAAAACCGTTAGGTAGCGCACGGATCGCAATAATTATATAAGTATTTGAAATTTTTCAAACCAGCTTTTAAGTAGCTTCTCGATGAGCTAAAGACTTAAAATTTCAAACTTAATTCAGAGGTCGATGACAGCCGATGACACGACACAAAAAGATTCACTAGG
The DNA here is from genome assembly GCF_040869045.1 of Eurosta solidaginis. NCBI lineage: Eukaryota > Metazoa > Arthropoda > Insecta > Diptera > Tephritidae > Eurosta > Eurosta solidaginis. The sequence continues at coordinate 198,246,187 of NC_090323.1, read as the reverse complement.
GGGCGCACATGATGAGATATTTAGAAAAATCTTACGAAACGGAGGGAATTTTGGGATTGATTTTTATGTAAGTTCTCATTGAGCTACAACTGTAAAAACTCACAGATAGGATAAGACGACGGGAAAATTTAAGAAAAGGGGAAAAAATTCCGTTACGTGGCGCACGGATCGAAATATTTAGATAAGAATTTGGAAATTTGGTGTTTTGAGATCGATTTTAAAGTAACTTCTCATTGAGCTACAAACATGAAACCTCAGAGACTGGTTAAGACACCGTGACAAAGGAACAAAAGGAGAAAAAAATACGTTAGGTGGCGCACGATCGAAAAAGTTAGATAATAATTTGGAAATTTGAAACCGGGTGTTAAGTAAATTCTCGATGAGCTAGAGGCTAAAAATTTAGAGCTTAATTCAGAGGTCGATGACAGCACAATAAAAAAAGTTTCGTTACGGGGAGCACCGACTGAGACATTTAGAAAAATCAAATGGAATGTGGGGAATTTTGGGACGAGTACTTCGACTATGAGGCATTGGCTGCGTTTTGAGCTACCTTATTCTGCCATCAAAAACCCCCGATTGGGGGTAAACATTTTAAACTGTGTCTTTAAAATATTTCGCTAACCAATTGAGAATTACAAGCATACTTAAGCTTTGTGAAAGCTGAGAAAAACCAACAGGCCGACATCACATCATGAACATCACAATCACGATGGTAAAAGCACCGCAGGGGGACAGTATTAGAACTAGTATCGCCTCTTAATGCGATAGTTCCGCATTAGTTCGGAATTAGTGCAATTCGCTCCAAGGTACTGTTTTAAAATATTTGATTCAGTTGAAATGTATTTGTTTAGATTGCATTGCATATTGTCAGCTTGTTTGAGCGCTTCTATACCTTACGCAATTTTATTTATTTGCATATTTAGATAAATTTTATATTTTGCTGCATTTGAGGGTGTTATCAAGCACACTCGTAGTCTTATATTGATCTATTATTCTATATTTTTAAATATCGCTATATTTACAAACAAATATTTGATATTCAATTTCTTTACTTGTCACAACGCATAGGAATTGTAAAATAGTGATTGAAATAGGAATTCGTTTGTTTTTAATAAATTAAGTGAATTTGAGTATGTGATTATTGAAAAATAACAATTTACTGTGCAATATATTTATTTATGAGATTTTGCACATTTCTAAAGCAAATAATATTCAAAAAAAATAAAAGTTTTGGGGTTTTTAACAAAAAGAAGTATTGTGAATACGGTGGAAACAATTCAAATTGTATTTCTAAACATAGATGACTTAAATACGTCAACGCACATAATATCACTTGAAATTTTACTCTTTCATTGGCCGCATTGTGAAAACTCAACTGTTTGTCAACTGCTTAGTAATCATCTTCCAAATGTCCCCCATAAATATTTCCGATCTATTGAACCAGTTAGATTTTACGTCAAACAATAGATCATACCCCTCTTACGCTACATTCACACAACATGTAAGCATTTATTAGATCTATTTTTCAGCTAAGTATCACAGCGAATTCTCATGATAACGCTCTGGGTGAATGGCAGTCTTCCGAGTTTCTGAAATGTCTGTATATATGAGTTATCGTAAGCAGATGCCGCTGTTGTATTTCGCCTCACACGTAATGGGCCAATTGTGTTAAATATCGCTCCGCTTTGCGTGGCAGTCTCTTCCATTCCCATTCCGCTACTCAGATTTACTTTCAGTCACTCAGGTCAGTTCGTGCTCTGATAAGACGCGAGCTTTATTTTAGAAGAGGAAAAGTGAGTTCTTTCACTGCATCCTACTAGTTCAACCCTTAAGGCCTTACTTGGCGAAGCAGCGAAATTTTTTGAAAAAGTCGTTTTGTGAAGACAACTAAAACAAATTATGGAGCTTAAAAATTTAACGAGGTCTTTGGTCAATCTCAAGTCGTTATTGTTGCATTAACATGTAATGTTGTTTATCTGGCTTCAGATCATTACTACAGGTAGGCATGTGTAGAGTCGGCTCTTTGACAGCTCGGATATACTTAAGAACAGTGGTCGACTGACGCGTTTTAACCTCGGTGTCAATAATCCGAAGATATTATCAAAAAAATCTATAAATCACCCCGGAAACCTCAGAAACCAGGGGTGCGATCCAGAAAATGCAGCTGTATTTGCGGCCTTAGGCCACTTTTAAATATAATATGTGTGGGCCCAATACAGATTTTGGGATCAAAGTTAAGTCCTCTAGAAACACTGCATAATAGAGTGTGTGTACCACAAAATCATCAACATTACAACGACCACATGAAAATGTTCAACTTTTTTTGCAAATATCCTTTTACAGAATTAAAATGTTTATTTTCCGTCTTCGTTTTATTGATGCCGGAGTTAAGGCGCTTCTTTTGATATTTTTGGACGTATGTTAGCGTCCGACCGCTCTTTGACCAGCAGCTCTATAGTATTGTCAGATTCCTCGAGTTTTCGGAAACTCCTTGATTTTTGACAGTGATTTCCCAGTCGCAGAAATTTATTTCGGGAATGTTACTGAACACTGATACATAAAAAGTATGATCACTAGGGTGACATAAAACGAGTGTGTGTTGTTTTTTTTTTTCCTTTTGGTGTAGTGAAAAAACTAGTTTGTAAAAAGGCAACGTTTAGTTCCATAGTTTTTTTATTGATTGATTGAAATTATCACAACCAATCAGCTATTCCTATGACAAAAGCTGTGATTGCGAAAATTGGCAATCGTGATTGTGCACGAAACGCAGATGCTGTCACAATCAGTCAGTCCCGCCCATCTCATCTCTCTACAATGTCCTGTAATCTTTCAGTCGCTGTGACAGAATCACAGGTATATACTACCTTACAAGTTGCCATGAGGCCTCACTCAGACACTTGATTACTCATAAAAGAAGTCATCTGAAATGTATGAGTTATAAACACGTATTAGCCGCAACCAATTCGACGTAAAGAAGAATTTCAAGTCAAAAGAAAATTTGCATTGATTTCAACTAACTTACATATTGTTGTACAAGGCGTTGTATGCAAATAATTAAGAAGAAGCAATCATGCATATTGGAACGATTTTCCGTCATCCCTTGCCAAATTTGTTTACGAGCCAAATCGGTTTCGGCGTTGTGCCATCATCAGTGTCGAAATCGACAAATCGTTTATCCACCCTGTCGGAAAATCAGTAAAGCAAAATAAGTCAAGAAGCAATCAGCTGTTGCGATAACAACACCTGGTACTGAATTCGCCTTACCATACATATATGATAACCCCAATTTGTCCTTTCTTTTTCATTTTGGTATTTAGCTTGTACCTACTTGCACAGAGTTTAGGCGCTCAATATTTGGTGAAATTCACAGCACACACGACGAACCAAATCGTAAGCCGAAAAAATTAATGGCATTTGATTTACGACCCACACAGTGACACTTCTTGCTGCCACTGCACTGAACTTACGTTCGTTGTTTGCAATGGCTCTTTTTATACAATTGTATCACTAAATTTAAGTAAACATGTTGCCAACGTTACACTTTTCGGTTATGTGATGAGAATACGTCCAATATGTCACTAAAACTGTGCATACCTGTTTTACGATAAACTACATACACAAACAAATATGCAAAGCTTACAAATATACAGATATCCATGCTACGGCATGTATGTACGTAATTCGTAAAAGTATAAAGTTGTGGTTTAATATACGATAGATTTGCTAGCGGCTAAATTTCCACAAAAATGGCAACGATTTTTCGCACTAAAAATGTAATTACAAATATCGGTTCAATTCATCGTTTTTGGTAAATTTTGTAAACAAATATTTATTGACATGTCAAAGTCGACATATTGGTATTCGTGTGCAAATGTGTAAAAGAGCTGAAATTATAATTGCTTTTCCAATATTAAACTTTATAACGTTTCAGTATGTATTTACATACAACATAGAGGATATTAATGTAGTCGAAATATACACATACATATTTCTAGGGATGGCAGATTAGATATACGTATTAATGGCATAAAAAAAAGTAATTAGTCAGAAACTATTGGCAGATTTTTGTGCTCTATTTGTACGCCACTTTTTTTATAGACTGGCAATGCAAGAGTATCGCCACAGCGATATTTTCAACCTCTTTGAGTTATTCATAGTATTCCAGGAAGCTCGTCTTTTGCTTTGATATTTCCTATTTATCTTATATTAATTTACACTATCGCTGTTTTCTGTCTTCCTGTACACAAATGTGTAGCAATTGGTAATTTCTAATGCCAACGTTATCATCATTGTTGTCGTGGCATCTCATATTAGAGGTGAGACTTAAAACTGTACAGTGCACTATTCGACAAAAATGTGACATTTACTGGAGTGACTATTAAAATAAGTGCAGTTTCGGTGAAGGATTTGCGGTGGGAAAGAAACTTCGACCCCAAGTACTGTCGTTCGCCCACATGCATCTAAATATTCAGCTAGCAACATGGATGTCCACAATCGAAGAACACGCAACCAGACCAATTACGTTGTGATAGACGGACGGCGTGCCTCCAGTTTTTAAGATATGGGCAAGATTTGAATGTTTAAGATGTGGCTAAGAACAAGAAACTAAAAATACAAGAAGATTGAGACGTAGGAATATTGCAATCGCAAATGTCAATGATTTTGCAACTTCCATTCACTGCTCTCTGAAAGCTCAACTCAACCCAGCGGAACGCAGGGGCAGTAGGAGCATATCGCTTAAACACTTCGTACCACTTCCAGGAAAAAATTGGTTACCGATGACCATGGAAAAACAACTTGTACGATGAAGAAACCTGCTTCGCTGCCGAATGGAAGGAAGCTGCCTTCAAAACAAGGCTTAAAGCGAACGCAGAGGCAGAAAGGCGTGTGAGGAGCTTGGTTACAAACGGAAGACTTTAAGCGCGGAGCAAATTCCTGCAACTAAAAACGCGGCGATCTGGTTAATGATGCATATACTAAGATATGTCCTCCTAAATATAGACAGCGATGTATACCGAACCCGCAATTGATGATGATGGCTTTTTAAGTGCTCTTTGCCCAGTACATAAGAAGGTGTATCGTGCAAACTCCGCCAACTATCGCGGAATCAGCCTTTTTAATACCGCAATTAAGGTTCTGTCAAGCGTACTGTGTGAAGAATGGAAGCGCACTATACCTAGTAAATCTACCACCGAACAGATTTTCACTGTGAGCCATTCGTCACGCTTTCGACAGGAGCTGTGTATATGCCGTCATGCCTGAATTTAGCTTCCTCGAAAAACTTATGCGGCTGTGCAAAATGGTGTTGGGCAAAACTACAAGCTCAGTCAGAATTAGAAAGAACCTCTTCGAGTTATTCAAAACTAAGCGAGGTTTTAGACATGGTGACCGCTTATCGTGTGATCTCTTAAATTTAATTCTAGAGAAAGTTTTACAAACTGCTGAACTTAGCCACTCTGGAAAATATTTCTTAAGAGCAAGAAATTACTGGCGTTTGCTGATGACATTGACTTCATCGAAACACTCGTGCCAATTCGAAATAGTAAAAGACTTTGTTTATTTGGGAACTAGCATTAGCACAAACATCAACGTCAGTCTTGAATCAGCATCTGATTAAGCGGCTGTGGGAGGATCGAGAGAAATGTTCTTCAAAAGATTTACGGTACATCAAATTAAAACGCATCTGCTATGAAAGATGATGCTTTGACCTACAAGTTATTCCAACGGAAGGCGCGAACGAAAGTAGAGAAAGATGGCGGTCCTCACTCTGCTGGAAGGACAGGTGGAAAACAATTTAAATAACCTTGGTGCTACCAACGGGCGATAGTTACCTCAATCAGTAAGCAATTGGCGCGACTTGTTGTACGCCCAAAAACGTTTGCAACGGTTAAGCGCCAGCTAAGTAACTAAGTGACTACCAAAATTACGTGGTTGAAGTTGTGATAAACGCGGCATGTACCTATTCTTAGCTAATCCCGTACTTCTACTTTGAATCAGTCCTTTACGTCGATAAGACCTTTGGATAGGGCACAACGATATAGCTTTATGCATGTTTTTATGGTGAAGCCTTTTTGACTGGATTTTCTAGACTAATTCTTGGACAAAATTAGTTGTTCATCCTAGCATCGATTTTCGATATGAGGTCATTAATCCTTGTGTGTTTTAACAACAATACGCAACTTATAATGAAACTTGTGAGTGAACTGGTGCTTGAAGAAGTCGTAAATAGTATTCCTAAAATTTTAGGGGCACAATTTATTTATGGGTTGCCAATCATGATAACGATTCCCCTATACTTGGTGATATTAAGCGTGGTATCAGCAACGTCAAATAAGTATAATTTGAATCCCGTTATATCCGCCGAAGCGCAAAAAACACAATTCTTCTTTCCATACCACGTGGAAATATCTAAAACAGAAATAAGTGAAACGTTGCTTCACCTCGCAGCATAATTCTTCGCTGCAATCGAAATCTTTACCTCCATCTCGTTTTTGTTTACCTTGTCATCATTTATTTGTTGCCATCATTATTATTATGATACATATTTACAACCTTGACAAAGTTAAAGGACAGTCAGTTCAATATTTATTATTTTTATAAAAAAAACAGGTACAGCCCTCACTGCTGTGTCAACCGTTTTGATATTCCATGTGGTAAATGCATAGGTAGCTAATGAGTACGGTTAAATATGCATTTGCGACACATTTGTTTGTAGGGATGTAACATCCTTAATGTAGATTCCAAGCAAGCATACATACTAACATGCATCTTTATGTTGGAATATATCAGCTGAGTTAACCAAGTCGTTTGTTCTTTTTTAAAAATAACGTACACTTTTCATACAAACAAAACGCATTTGAACTACAACCATAAGGACACGTTCATAATTAGGTAGAACACATGTGACTTACATCCTTAAGCCCAGAACACGCTGACCTGCGAGTTCTGCTTCAACTATAAAAGCTAAAGTCGCCTGCTTCACCACCATCATTCACTGCAAGTGGCTAAAAGCGAACAGTGCAAATTTAACAAAACAAAAAAATGCCTTATAAACAAACCGCCGAAAAGGAAGATGAGATCGTTGCAACTCATCGTGCAACTGTAAATTATCTAATATTTTTACACCGTCAAAAATTGGAGAATCGTCGCAAGGATTTCACAGGCACTTTTCGTCTTAGCAAATCAAAGTTGTCCATTACCGAAAAATTAATATTAAAAACAAAGAGCAAAGCTCATCAAATTAGCACCGAAGATTTATTTATACTTAATCGTGAACAATTATTTAGTAATCATTTGAAATATAAAATGAAACAAATGTTAATGTGGAAAAAAATGACTAAAGCACAAAGGCAAGAAGCAATAGAACGGTGTAAGAGCGGTTCATATGTGGAGATACGGCATGATGGATCTAAAAGAGAATCGCAAAGCGCTACGCAAATGGAATTAATCGAGGATGATGCGTCAATTGATTAGTTAATTTAAGTTATGAAAGTAAACTTTTGTAATAAGAAAGAAAATTTGTATTATATACTTAACATTATTTATAATTGTATTTTCTCAAATATTTTTGCAATAAAATTGTTAATATTTTAAATAAACAAAACTGATTTTTTCATGAACAGCTTATGAAACCCTTCTGCCTCGCAGATGCCGTTCGTAGCACAATGGATCTTCGGCCAATTTTTCAAGATATTATTATATCCAACTAGCGGACCCGGCAGACTGCTTGTTCTGCCCTAAATTTGGTCTATCTGCATTCATTTTAATAAGCTTTTTCCGTCTAAATCTGCCCTCGTCCCTCTACACTTTTTCCTAATCTTTGTATTTACTCCTCCCTTCGTACTTTTCGCTTCATCTATCTCCATTTTCGTCTCATTCTATCTCTTTATCAGTCTTCTTCTCTCTTTTCTCTTCTCTCAAGTTTTTCTCATTCTTCTTCGTACCTTATTGACAGTACCAGAGGGTGGTATGTATTTTGTTCCAGTCCCACTCCAGTCCTAGTCCTAATCCCAGTCCCAGTCCGTCTCTGATCTACTTCCCGAAAGAAGCGTCGTAAATACTAATATATGTATGTAAATATGTATGTGGGTATTATTAATTCATGTCTTTATTTCAGCTTCGCATGCATATTTATCAGTTTTTCTAGGTTGATGCGCCTAAATCGAATATCACAATGGAAATTACTTTAAAGCTCTCAGCAACAGCTTTCATTTGATATCCATAATACACACATATTCCAGGGGTATCCGGGTCCACGCTTTGGCCTATATCTCGAGAACCTGTACTTCGATCCTGAATTTTCTTTGCTACAAACCTCACGGAGCCCGATACCTTTCCAACGAATGTAAAACCGTGGAAATCGGTTCTTGCGTTCTGGAGTTATAGCGTCAGGAAGGAAAACCCGACTTATTTTTATATTATAGATATTGTTACGAATATTAGCAAAACTAAGGAGTGCTGCCAGCTCTAAGCCGATCTAAGCAGTGACGTGAATGCACATCAATAATTCAATCATTATGTATCTACATAAACGAATCAATAATTGCGTCTACACATATGTACACATTCCGACGAGCAACATTTACATACAAGGCAGCGAGAGATGAGATGTCACACACCGATGAATTTACTTATACGCTTATGTGTGTGCGGGAGACTGTAAACTACAAACACATGCATATACCTTATCTGAGTTGTCACAAGAGAGAGCAATAATTTGTGCACGTAGTTGTGGCTGGCGATTTTGTAGCCGAAACAACTAGTAACTTCTGGAAATCGAAGAGCCTAGAAGTATGCAGCGTAAACTATAAAAGCGGCGCCAGCGAGTAAGAAGTAATTCAGTTTGATTTGAATTGTCAAGCAGTTACGAGTAAGACGATATCTAGCGAGCAATACCAGTATTATTTTGATTAGTGGAGTTTCATTTGAGCTATCAGTTTGGTTATTAAGCTATTCGTTGCACAGTTTGAGTGTTATTGTGAAGCATTTTAATAAAGGCCATTTTTCCATTATTCAATATTGGAGTTATTTATTCAACAGTTTAGCGATACGAACCTAGCAAAAGGGGCAAATAAGAGGATTTGCAGAAAATTCGTTACAATATTCTTGTACATGTATTATAATTTTTATTGAATAACGGGTGGTTTTATAGGTATAATAGAACGCAGACATATATAGACTTCCATATATAAAAATCTCCAGTATCGAAAAAAAAATTTAATTAAGACATGTCCGTCCGTAAACACGATAACTTGAGCCAAATTCGGTATATGGGCTCATGTGGACCCAGAATAGATTGGTATTGGAAATAAGCGAAATCGTACGACAACCACGCCCACTTTTTCGATATCGAAAATTTAAAAAAATGGAAATAATTGGATAATTCAAACACGAAATCGCTAAGCTAATAAAATTTGGTAGGTGGATTGGTTTTATGGCGCAAACACTAAATTCCAAAAATATATTATAATATGGGCGTGGCACCACCCACATCTAGAAGAAGAAAATTCGGAAGTTTAACAATACGTAAATCAAAAGCCGTTAAAGATATTACATTGCAATTTTTCATTTCATTTTTCCTCGCCAAATTTTATAGACTGAATGAAGATAATCAAAATCGTTTAAGACCACACCCATTTTTCCTTAAGGTCTAACCTTAACAAAGTTTGTAATAACTATGCTATTTAACTTGCTTAATAGGCGCTTAACCGTTTAAACGGTTATGGCCGTCCAACAAGGCGCTCCATTCGTTTCTTCGCTCTGCTCACCGAGTTGACAATTCCTGCGCTAACGATCCGCCGTGCAGAAGGTCGTGTCTTCTATTTAAACCGCCAACATCTGCAATAGTGATGAAGCTATTAATGCAGCACATTCATTGCAAATACGAACGGAAGGAAAGGTGGGGAGCGAAAAGACAGAGAAAATAGAGGGGATTGAAAGAAAATAGATGAAAGGGTGGGAGAAAATCATAAAGGAGAAGGACGGTGGGCATGAATCCGAGAACCGAGAGGGAAGGAAGGTAAAAGCCAAAAATCATTAGAAAAAGGACCGAGAAGGGAAAGTAAAATAAAAACGGTGAAATGGCAGTATATTCCCTTGTTAAGTTTGGTTTAAATGGAAAGGAAAAAACGGTGGGCATGGTTATGTTAGTTTGAACTGGTTGGTCCGTGAGGCTCTCACATATACTGAATGTGTCCGTAGTGTTACCATAAGTTTGTTCAGCGACCAAACTGAAAAACAAAATTAAAAATCAGTGCCTATGTTATAAAATAAATCCGTGCCTATGGCAAATACTAAAAGCTTTCTAAAACCTCCACTACCTGGCAAGCGTATGGCACGAGCACAAAACTTGTCTGACTGCAGTGTTCAGTCAGAATACTCGTAATGAGACTATAGTCCTCCCTTTTTTATTATAATTATTATTTATACATAATCTTCGACACTTTGCAGCCCCACGCTTGGGTTCTTGCCTTTCCCGCTTGATCGATCATGTGGAACTTCCACCTTCTCTCAATCTCGCCCAATCTTATTGAGACATCTACGTGGTCAGCTTCGAGGAATGCGCCTTTTTAAGCAGGTTCATCCCGCTTTTTTATATCCATATTTCCATATATTCGCACATAGCGGCTGTGCTGGCTAAGCCATGTTATGCGAATGAAAGATGATACTCCGGCCAAGAAAGTGTTTCTATCGGTACCCGCCTATGGAAGAAGAGGTAGAGGGCGGCCCCCACTACGTTGAAAGGGCCAGTTGGAAAACGATTTAAACTTCCTTGGTGTGACCAATTGGCGCCGGTTGGTGGAGCGAAGGAGTGGCTGGCGCGCCTTGTTGGACGGCCATAACCGTTTAGACGGTTAAGCGCCAATTAAGTGCACTAGGACCTAATATATATATATGCTTCTCACTATCACGACTCTTTCTAGGGATTGCTTACACTCCAACACACTTCTAAATGCTGTGCTATGCGATATTAAAGTTGACACGGCTGCAGTTTAAGCTAATTTCTTCCAGCATTTGTACTGTTTGGCTACTGCTAATACTTCCGCCTGAAAAACATTACAGTAATCTGGCAACTTGTAGGATCTGTTTATTTGCAGATCATCGGAATTAGCGCAGAGCCTACTCCTTCCACTACCTCGGAACCATCGGTGAATCATGTAGTCTCCTCTAATTGATGACGCCATACTTCTATGGCTTATGGTAATGTTCTTGCCATTAGGTAAAATGTGCAGCATGGAATACAGTGCAGCCGTCGGGATTGTTTTCAGGGCTACAGCAACGCTAAGCATTAATGGCCTGCATATCCCTCAAATTCTTTGAGATAGGTTCTTTTTTGTGTGACTGTCCACTTAATAGGGACTCGATAGTATAGGATTGGCTATACAATCGCGGTAAATTCCCAATGAGATAGAGGGCGATAAACCCCACGCATACTCCAGCATTATTTTACAGGCATAAAGTACCATAAGGCTTTCTTCAATCTCTCCTACGAGCTTGGGCCCGGGGCCAATTTGGGACGTTACACCCCTTCGTAGACAAGACCATATCCGTCTTCTCTGCATTTACGGTCAACACATCATAAGATGCCCAGGTATGTATATCCCCCAAACGCTCGATTCATCAAAGAGCTAATTCTTGGAAGGCACTTTCCACTTGTGACAATTGCAAAGTTATCTGCGTAAGCTGTTAGTTTGATGGGTTCCTCATCAATCCTTCTGTGCAGTTGTTTGATTACTAGCGTGCACAGAAGAGGTGATAGCACCCCTCCCTACCTCGTGCCCCTGTCCTCTGATTCCGTGGGCTCACACAACCCCATCGTGAAGTAATCTTTCTTCAATTTAACATGCAGCCGATACATCTGGTTATGGCTGGATGTACTTCAATGTGGTAAAGACCATCCATGATCGCCGGTTGAGAGACATTGTTGAAAGCTCCGACAATGTCGAAGATAACTACTAAGGCATACTCCTTATATTCCAGGTCTTTCTTTATGTTTATAACCTTCGGCCTGACTATGTGAAGAGCAGTTCAGTCAGCGAAAGCTCAGACGAAGCCATCTGAAGGAACGCTGTCCTTCAGTTAGATTCTATCGGAAATACCCTGCACATAACAGTAGTCATCAGTGTTGCCAGAACTTTTTCCGAAGAAAGGCTAGATTGACAAAAATAAAAGGCTAAATAAATATTTTTAGGGCTAAGAAAAAAAGCTAAAAGTTTAAGGCAACTTTCTATGCGTTTTATTAATTTTTTTTCATAAAAGATATTACAGAATAAAAAATTTTAATAAATTTTTACTCCAATTTCTCAAAAAATATTTAGCAGGTGTCATTTGTTTCAATTTAAAAGGGATACATGAGAAATACTATTCCGCTATAGTCTGTAATTTTTCGTAATATGTTTGAGTTAAATGGTCTTTTATTTTCAAAACAATAACGCCGTTAAAACTATTTTCAATAAGGAAATCTTACTTACTTGCTTAACCGTCTAAACGGTTATGGCTGTCCGACAAGGCGCGCCAGTCGCTCCTTCGCTCCGCCAACCGGCGCCAATTGGTCACACCAAGGGAGTTTAAATCGTTTTCCACCTGGTCCTTCCAATGGAGTGGGGGCTGCCCTCTACCTCTGCTTCCATAAGCGGGTTCCGATAGAAACACTTTCTTGACCGGAGCATCATCATTCATTCGCATATCATGGCCTAGCCAGCGCAGCCGCTGCGTTTTAATTGGCTGGACTATGTTGATGTCTGCGTATAGCTCGTACAGCTCATCATTAAATCTTCTTCGGTACTCGCCATCGCCAACGCGTAGAGGTCCATAAATCTTTCGAAGAACTTTTCTCTCGAACACTACCAAAGCCGCTTCACCTGCTGTGTCATGGTCCATGCCCCTGCCCCATATAGCAGGACGGGTACGATAAGTGACTTGTAGAGTATGATTTTCGTTTCGCCTAGAGAGGACTTTACTTTTCAATTGCCCACCTAGTCCAAAGTAGCATTTATTGGCAAGATTGATTCTTCGCTGGATTTCAGTGCAATGTTGTTGCTAGTGTTGATGCTGGTTCCCAAATAAATGAGGTCTTTTACTATTTCGAAATTATGGCTGCCAACAGTAGCGTGGTTGCCAAGGCGCGTATGCGCTGACTCTTTGCTCGATGACAGCAGGTACTTCGTTTTCACCATCAAGCCCATCTTTACCACTTCTTTTTCCAGTTTGGAGTAAGCATAACTAACAGCGCGGGTGTTTAGGCCGACGATATCAATGTCAACAGGATATGCCAGTAATTCGACGCTTTTATAGTATATTGTTCCAGTGCGGTTAAGTTCTGCAGCTAGCATAATTTTCTCCAGCATCAAATTAAAGAAATCGCACGATAGGTAGTCACACTGTCTGAAGCCTCATTTAGTTTCGAACGGCTCGGAGAGGTCCTTTCCAATTCCGACTGAGCTGATGGTGTTGCTCAACGTCATTTTGCACAGCCGTATAAGTTTTGCGGGGAAACCAAATTCAGACATAGCGGCATATAGGCAGCTCCTTTCCGTGCTGCCGAAGGCGGCTTTAAAGTCGACGAAGAGATGATGTGTGTCGATTCTCTTTTCACGGGTTTTTTCCAAGATTTGGCGCATTGTGAAAATCTGGTCGATGGTAGATTTAGCAGGTCTGAAAAGGAAATCTGCTTTTTTCTTTTAAAGAACCCATGAAAGATATATTCCACACTGTCAGAGAACCTTTTTTTCAAGTTTTTGGTATGTATTTTACACCGACTCCAAACGATATCTGGCAAATGAATTTTTGAAAGGGAATATTTTCATGAGACCTTCTGAGCTGGCCGAACCACTGCCGATGACCTCCGGTTATATAAAGTTTTGAAATAGGTTATTATGAATATGAATACAGGAATTTGAAAACAGAAGATGTCTTATTATAAGTCCAAGTAATTTTATATATGCAATAAAACTTATAATAAGGTTATACTATGGTTACCAATTCTTATTCAACCTCGTTATTATAACAGCTTATGTAAGCCTGATTTTGGGTGGGATATATAGAAGTCATATATAAAAGGTCCTAATACAACAAGTAGTTCCTTTTAATAAAGCCTTATTTTTGTTGGTCCATAAGCCTTATAATAAAGTTGTTATATTCTATCTTATGGCTTATAATAATTCCTTACGTAAGTTTTGTTTTATACGAGCTATAAGCCTTACATACAACGGTATCTTTCAAATAAATATTATGCGCGTTGAAATAAGTACAGAAAATAGGGAGCTATCCCATTTTGTGAATGCCATTTGCAACGGATCGAGTCCGTCGTTTTACGCAAAAATTTCTAAAAAAAAGTTGAAAAAGAGCTTAAAGCTAAATCGCAACTTTTCGAGCTAAACGGAGAAAAGAGAGCTAAATCTAGCTCGAAAAAAGCTAAAATGGTAACACTGGTAGTCATATATTATTGCATGGTAGGTAGGTTGAACTGGCCGGTCCATGAGAACCTCACATAAACTGATTGAGTCCGTAGTGTTACCAGAAGTTTGTTTTAACGACCAAACTGAAAACCCTATAAAAAACCAGGACCTATGTTATAAAATAACTCCGTCCTCTTGGCAAACACTAGAAGCTTCCTAGGACTTAAGCCACTTGCTGCTTCTAGATCTGACAGCTGTATCACTCCTAATAACTGGAGTCTTAGCATGGCAAGTGCAGGGCACGAGCACAGAACGTGCTCGATCGTTTTCTCCTCCAACCCGCACTTCCTACATCTGCTATCACTGACCAAGCCTAATTTAAAGGCATGTGACGCCAGAAGGCAGTGTCCAGTCAGAATACCCGTCATGAGTCTACAGTCCTCTCTTTTTAGTGATAGGAGCAACTGTGTTAGTCTAAGGTTGTAAGACCTACACATAATCTTCGACACTTTACAGCCCCGCGCTTGGCCCCATGCCTTTCCCGCTTGGTCGATCATGTGCACCTCTCGCCTTCGCTTAATCTCGCCCAATCTAATTGGGACATCTACGGAGCAAACTTCAAGGGATGCGCCCTTTTTAGCTAGTTCGTCCGCTTTTTCATTCCCATCTATTCCCATATGCCCTGGGACCCAATATAGATGTATGCTTCTCCCTGTCCGATTCTCTCCAGAGACTGCTTACACTCTAACACGCATTTAGATGCTTTGCTATGCGAGATTATTGCCTTAATTGCTGCTTGACTGTCAATATAAAAGTTAACACGGTTGCGGCTTAAGCTATTCTCTTCCAGGGTTTCTACGCTTGGAAAACGCTACAGTAATCCGGCAGCCTGTAGGATCTGCTTATTTCCGGATCAGCGCAGCATACCGCAGACCCTACTCCTTCCACTACTTTGGAATCATCGGTGTATACATGTATCGCCTCGTCCGCCATTTGCGCACCCTTGCGCCAACCGTCCACCTCTATTGTGGCCTTAGGATCTCCCTCGAAGCGCAGATAGGGAATCATGTAGTCTGTTCGTCTTGTGATCGATGACGCTATACTACTATGGCCATATGGTCGGCGCTCAAGCTGCACCGAAGCGCCGAGCCTGGTTGCGGTCGTTAACGCTTTGTTCTTTGCTACCAGGTCTACAGGTGGGATGTGCAGAATGGCATACAGTGCAGCCGTCGGGGTTGTTTTCAGGGTTCCCGTAATGCTAAGCATCGATAGTCTGCATACCCCCTCTAATTTTTTGAGGTGTGTTGTTTTTTGTGTGGCTTTCCACCAAACAATAACTCCATAGTATAGAGTAGGGCTTAGAATCGCTGTAAAAACCCAATGAGAAAGAGAGGGCGATAGGCCCCGCGTACACCCCAGCATTCTTTTACATGCATAGAGTGCCGTTGAGGCCTTCTTGACCCTCTCCTCCACGTTGAGCTTCCATGACAGCTTACTGTCTAGGATGATTCCTAGATATTTTGTGCAAGGTTTCACCTGTAAGGTCACCCCTCCTAACTTAGGCCTGGTCCAATTTAGGACCTTGTACCTCTTTGTAAACAAGACCATATCCGTCTTCTCCGCATTGACTTTCAACCCGACATTAGATGCCCAGGTATGAATATCCCGAAGCGCCCGATCCATCAAAGAACTAATCGTTGGAAGGCACTTTCCCCTTATGACAATTTCAACGTCATCTGCGTAAGCTGTAAGTTTTACAGGTCCCTCATCGAATTGCCTGAGCAGTTGGTTGATGACCAGCACCTCTCCCTCCGGCGTGCCCCTGTCCACTTATTTCGTGGCCTCGTACAATCCCCATTGTGATGTAATCTTTCTGCAATTTAACATGCAGCTGATCCATCTGATTAAGGCAGGATGTACTTTAATGTAATTAAGACCATCCATAATCGCCCATTTTGCAACATTATTGAAAGCCCCGGCAATGTCCAAGAAGACTCCTAGAGCATACTCCTTATATTCCAGGGATTTCTCTATGCTTATTACCACCCTATGCAATGCGGTGTCTACCGACTTGCCTTTGGTGTACGCATGCTGTGTTGTGGAGAGCAGCTTTTCATCCACGTTGGATTTTATGTACACATCTATCAGCCTCTCAACGGTTTTGAGCGGAATTGCATACTTATAGAATAAAATAAATTGTTTTATTTTCATTTATTTACTGCTTCCTGTATTTTAATTTAAATTTGTGCAGCATAAAATAACGAAACGAAAAACTAATATAATTTTCTCTTTTATTTCATTATTTTCTATTTTCAAATACAAAAAAATTAAAACATTTGCCACACCAATCTACCGTGACCGTCACAAACATACACCACACCCTGTTAAACATCCGTTCACGCGGAAATTCAACAAAACGATGATAATGGCAACGGAAACGCCAAACTAAATATCCTGTAAACCAAAACCCCTACCGCGCGCTTGCACCGCCTACAATTGTACAACTTAAATTGCGGAAATTGAAATACACCAAATTGGAAAACACCACATGCCACCGAATGCCACCACAAACTGACCATACACAACAACCACCAAACATTTATGCTTTGCACACCATCCAACAACAACAACAACAACAATAGATACGCCTCTCTTCGGACAAGCTGAGTTTTGATCTAGTGCCCGATTTGGCTAGCAATCTTACACACGCTACAGCTATTAAAATCAATAGAGCCACCTCCTGGCATTCTGTGGAGTTGGATTACAAGGCGGGCGAAATTACATTCACTGTTGACTATCATTTAAGACAAAGCCAAATGTTTGGTTTGACTTTTAATATTGGTGATAAATTAATTATTGGCAGTAGTCTTAAATCGGCCGCATCTGGTTTAGTGGGTTGCATACGCGATATTGAAATAAATGGTCATTTGATCGAACCACGTCATGTCGTGAAAACGGAACGTGTCGTTGGTGAGGTTGCGTTGGATAATTGCAATTACATTGATCCTTGTAAACGCCCAAATACCTGTGAGCATGGCGGTAAATGTTTCGTGAAGGATGATCGTGTCACCTGCGATTGCAAGCACACCGGCTATATTGGCAAGAATTGTCATTTTACCAAATATCGTAAGACTTGCGAAGAGCTGGCGTTGCTGGGCTATACAAAATCAGATGTCTATTTGATTGATATTGATGGTAATGGCGTCTTCCCGCCGGCGCATGTGAAATGTGATTTTCAAAGTTTGGAAAATGCTACAAAAACAATTGTGGAGCACAATTTGCCAAGTCAGGTGGATGTTCGCTCCTCAAGTGATAATGATTTTAGTTTTAATATTCGCTATCGCGAATTCTCGCCCGATATGCTACAGGAATTGATCTCACACTCTTTGTATTGTACGCAGTATATCAAATATGATTGTTATAAGGCGCAATTGGAGCTGCACTCGGCTACGTGGTTTACATCGTCGGCAAAGAATTTGACTGTGGACTTTTTGGGTAGCGCAAAACGGTAAGATTTTTTGAAAATGTTTTAAGAATATAAATATTGAGGTGAGATCAAGCAAACGATTTTTTCCAATCCCACTCCTTCAGACGGTAATACCTAGGCTTAAAAATCCACGCAAACATTTGGTCTTAATATAGTAATGAAAGCTTGAATCCCGCTTTAACACTCCTGAACCCGTTCCAATTAGGACCAAAATTTATATATGATATTTTTGGATTGGTACTGCCGGCTGAAGAGGTGGTACTGGCAAAATCTTTTATTTAGTTTTTGTAAGGAGCACCCTAACAAACATAAACATAACAAACATCTAAAATAGTACTAAGCATGTCTTCGAAAAATTAAAGACTCGTTCTACTCAGCTTAAGGATCTTAAGAGGCCCGAATAATCCCTGTACACTGTCGAATAATTAAGAGGTAGATACTTTGGTCTCTTCACTGTCCTTCCTGGCTAAAGAAGGATGAGACGTAGGAGCATTATCGGTGTATTTGTAATTTCCTCAATGTCTTGAGGAGAAGACGATGGAGTACGTTGTATGCATTTTGACTGCTTTCGACCAGGTAAGAGATTTTTTGTCTATTTTTAGGTCTTGGCTTTCCTACTGTTACTACCTTGAGGAGGATAAGAGCGGAATATCTTTTGTGCGTCTAAACACACTTCTGCCTTGAGACCCTAAAAGGAGGAGACAAAGGAGAATTTTCACCTCAATCGTTGGGAAAAGGTGCGAAACAGCCATGTAGGTGTTAAATAGTCTCATCGCTTTATTACCCTCCATGTCTTAAGAAGGTACAGACGATGGAGCATGCTCTATGCATTTTGACTGTTTTTGCTTTTGTAATCGTTTTTCCTGACCTTTACCCAGTGGTCACACCATGACGAAGATGAGAGCGCGGCGGTTTTACTAGTCTCCCTAACTTGTTTAGTTTGAGACGACATAACATTTTTTGTGCAACTTAACCACCTTTGTTAGGATAAGGTGTGAGGACTTTGAGACTGCTATCAAATCCCTAAAGCACATGACACAAAGTTTGCCGGAAGGATAATTAATGAGCTCATTGAACGATTATTTTAAAGTCTTTTATGTCTGTTGGACCCTGCTGCATTATTACTTCGGCCTACTAACTTTTCTCACTGCAGCATCAGTCGAACCATGCCACAATGAGTCGTCATGAAGATCTCTTCTCTGCAGACTTCCAAAAATTAGTATCAAAGAGGGTACGTTTTAGAGCCGGTTTGATTTTTTACCTATTCCAATCATATAAGCTTAATCTTTATAACGGAAGTGACATATCCCCCATATCTATCTTTAAGATAAGTTGATCTCTATGTCTGTTGCTTGTTTATGACAATGGATCAAATTGGATTTCTTGCTGAGGACAGAGTGGATTAAAGTATGTTCACTGACCGTGCTCAGTGTCCTCAAAAAATACAGTAGTGCTTCTAAACAGCTTAGCAAGCGCTAGGCCAGTCAGTGCCAGTTCTTCTTATATGGGAAGACACTAAGCTTCGATAGGTTACATGTTCGGGATAATGAATTGTGAAATCTGATGAAGTAAAACCAACCACTAAGCACTCGATGATATGCCTTTCTAGATATTCTATACGTGTCTGTTAATATCCCAAGAGTATATCTATGGAAAGACACTATAGACAATATAGGTACCTAGAACGATTCTTATTAATGTAGGTTAAGTCCTATTTGGGCATTTCACTTGTCGTTTTCCGTTATTTTCTGGTATTAGCTTTCTCATTAAAAACCTTTTTTGAATGGAGCTCGGTCTGCGCGTAGGCCGGATTATCAGAGTTAATTAACACGTAAGTAGCATTCCTACATTTTTGCCATTTTGCGGCATCTTTTATGCCTACTAATTTCAGCTGATAAACGTTGCAATGGTTGGTCATGATGAGGAATGGCGGAAGATCGTCTGACTAGGTACCACTGCCTACATTACCGCTCAATTTGGAGCCATCCCTTTTCTATTATTACTATTTAAGTATTTCATACAGGATTTACTTTAAGGCCGTTTTCAAATAATTAGCATTCAAAAGGATGAATGCCATGTTTAGTTACGATGGAGTACGAAGTCATATCTCTTCCGTTGGTACTAGCTGACTTGGACTACGTAAGACTCCGGCTACGCAACCAAATAAAGTTAATATTGCGTAGTATCCAACATCAGAAAGCCTATATCCCATATCACAAAGCTCAATCCACGCACAACCCCAGCCAGGAATATTCATCGTACATTCCACTAGACCAGCACACCATAGAGGATTATCGTCTTCAATAAAATCTCAGAAATCCAGTGCAAACCCCTAGAGGCTACAGCGCTTGCTGATTGCCCAAAATGATTCCTAAATGTTTTACCCATATGAACTGGTCTACCCATTCCCTGCATCTAGAAAATACTGTAGAACATTCAGCAAGATTTCAAGAAATTTATTCCAGACAAGGATCTCCAAATCATTTGCGCAGATAAGCACTTGGCAGCCTGTGGCCACAACCAATTGTAGATGAGAGATAATCCCACCCCACTCCGTTGCGATAAAAAAAAGCACCGTCAATGTCTAGAGAATTACCCCGAATTTTCCTAGAGTATTAATAACCTTGGCTTGCAATAGGCATGCTGCAATGTCTATATTAACACCCGAGAAAGCTTGATCCGAATGCATTGGTCAATTAAGCGATCCAACGATTTTGGGGAGAAACGTGAGACCCACTACCAGGCTTTGAAATGAAGGTGACTTGTTTTATCATGTTCTAGGTATATTGCGAAGGTTTTTCGGTTGCTGCTAGAGTTTTTTCAACGGCATCGGGTTTGACTTGCCATTCAGTCCGTTCTGGTTTTAGTAGTATGGTGTTCACAATAACGTTCCAATGGGCGCGAAACGAAACGGTTATGTGAGAAATGCTTCCGACCCATTTAATTTTTCCTACACTGGCATCGTGCACTGCACCTCTACATTTTGGGCAAATACCTTTTGTGGCAGCTAGATGCAGGAGTCCTTTTGTACTTTCAAGGCGCAGGTACTTCAACTTGGAGGCCTTCGAATAACCGCAAGCTAATCAAAATCTATATTGAGTCTCATCCATCATTCTATCTTTGTAAGCTAAAACAAGGTCTACAAAATTACATATCACAAATGATCTTTTATGTGTCCATTTAAACTTCCAATACATTGGCGAACCTGCCATTGCACATCACCAGACCAACACATAAACCACCATAACGCAAACCACAAAATGTTTCATCATATAACTAAAATTATCTCAAATATGAAACCAAATGACCAGTCAGTAGTTTACCCGTATTTCATTGTGCTGGTATAGCGGGTTTTGGCCAACTTGATAGTATTGACAAAAGCTAACGTTTACTGCCAAAACATTTCAAATCCAATATAAATCGTAATTTAATGTTGACATGACAGTTGTAAGAAAACAAACAAACTGGAAGTCATTCTGGCACAGACAACTGAACAGAAAGACCTCTTTAAGCACTAACTAACACTTGAACTTAATATTTGTGCATACATAGATTCGAGTCTGTATGTATATATGAATATAGCTTTGCTCCAATTTGCGTCTTGTCAGTCAAGCTGAAATGGTCGGCAAGTGAATTCTAAGCCACTGTGCTACAATTTGCCCCAATTCTATGAAAGCAAAACCCTCACATAAACTCCTTTATGTATATTGCATATCTACATTGGGCGCTGCATTCATGTTCATCATAATATTTGTATTTGTATTTATAGGCATATATAACGATATGAATATACGTGTATACCCTGCAGTAGCCCACCGGTAAAGAAAAGAAGTAAGAAGCACTTACAGAAACTATTTGCCTCTGGCTTGAGGGTCTTATTATTTCGAAATGAATAGGTTAGGTTAAACTGCGCTGTCTATTAGGACCTCACATATACTGAATGGATTCATAGTTGTACCAGAAGTTTGCTCAACGATAAAAAGTGAAAACCCCTATCCTAAACCTCAGACCTCTCAGGTCTCAGCCTGCCGAGCGCAGGAAATGAGCAGTGTGCGTGCTCCATCGCTTCCTCCTGCAAACCGCACTTCCTACATCTGCTGTCAGTGGCGAGACTTAAACTAAAACATGTGACGCCAGCAGGCAGTATCTTGTCAGAATACGCATCGAGAACCCTCAGTCCTTTCTTTTCTGTGTTAAGAATAACTAAGTTCGTAAAATTTGGAAGTCTTTCTTGCTTGGTCGATCATGTGCCACTGTTGCTTCTTAATCTCTGATTCAGATATTTATGTTAAAAGCTTCGATTAAGTTTTCGATAAACAGTCGATAAAAAGAAATAAATAACAAACAAATTTTCATAACAAATCTATAACTTCTCGATTACAAATATCGATAACTCTTCAATGATAAATCGTTAGCTTTTAGATAAGAAATCGTAATTTTTTTTACAGCGACAACTTTTTAATTTCAAATTTATAGGTTAGGTTGAACCTCCCGGTCCAAGAGGACCTCACATAGAGTGAATGGAACTACTACTACCAAAACTTTGTTTAACGACCAAACCGAAAAACCCTATCAAAAACCTATATTATAAAATAACTCCGTCCTCTTGGAAAATACTAGAAGCTTTCTAGGACGTATGCCACTTGGTGCTTGATGGTTTACTCCTCCAACCCACACCTCATTTATCTGCTACAACTGAGCAAACCTAATTTAAAAGCATGTGACGCTAGAGAGCAGTGTGCACTCAGAATACCAGTCATGAGTCTACAGTCGTCTCTTTTTAATGAGAGGAGTTACACTTTGCAGCCACGCGCCTTTCTTTTTTTTTTTTGCTTGGTCAAACATGTGCATCACTCGCCTTCTCTAATCTCGCCCAGTCTTATTGGGATATCTACAGTTCGAGGGATGTGCTTTTCTAGCTAGTTCATCTGCTTTTGCATTCCCACCTTTTCCCATATGCCATGGAACCCAATAGAGATTTGCGCTTCTTCCTGCTCCGATTCTTTCCAGGTAATGCTTACACCCTAACACACGTTGAGATGCTGTGCTATGCGAGATTATTGCTTAATTCCTGCTTGGCTGGTAATATAAAAGTAGACGAGGTTGCAGTTTAAGCTGTTTTCTTCCAGTGTTTCTACTGTTTTGGTTACGGCTACTACTTCCGCTTGAAAAAAGCAACATTGATCTCGAAGTTTTTTGGATCTGTTTATTTCTGGATTAGCAAAATGTAACGCAGGCCCTACTCTTTCCACTACTTTGGAACCAACTGTGCACACGTGTATCGCTTCGTCCGCCTTTGCTCACCTTTGCGCCAACAACCCACCTCTATTGTGGCTCTAAGAGCCTCTTCAAAGCGTAAATACGGAATCATGAAGTCTGTTCGGCCTGGAAATGATGCCGCTATACTACCATGGTGGTACAGTCTGCGCTCAAGATGCCCAGGGTAGAATGTGTTGTTTTCAGGGCTCCCGTGGTGCTAAGCACTGAGAGCCTACATACCCCTTCTTATTTTTTGAGCTAGGTTCTCTTTTGTGTGGCTGTTTACCAAACAAAGACTCTATTGTGGAGAATAGGCTTTACAATTGCTGTAAATAGCCAATGAGAGAGAGAGAGAGTGTGGTAAACCCCACGAATTCAAGTTGATAATTGGTAGTACCCCAGTAACAAATCTACAACTTTTCGATAACATTTCGATGATAAATGGATAGCAAACCGATAACTTGTCGATAAAAATTTGATAACTCATCTTTAGTTTTTCGTATCGATAGAAAATTATTAACACTTCGATAATCTTTCCTTCCCTTTTCTTTTCTATCTTTCCTCTCCATTCCTTTCCTCCCTTTTCCTTTCCTTTGCTTTCCTTGCTGTCTGATTTCGCTCATATCAACTCTACCTCGTACATTCTTCCCACTTTATGCCGCAGTGTAGTGACTAGAAGTGGTTATGTAGACATCAACTCGTCGATTTTCCTGCAGGGTACTCTTACTTATACTATACATACATATCTTCTACACAAGTAATTTATAGTTGAGAATAATAGTAAGCTTCTTTGGCTAGTAAAATACCACAAGTGGTAATAACACTTTGACATTCAGTGACTTGTCTACTACGTTGTTCAATATGATCATATGCTTCAGTTGTCTCTCGTTTGTTGTTTGTTTTTGTTGTCTTATGAATACATGCGAGTAATTTCTGTCAGCATTGCTGCCAACTGCAGTTGATTTGTGTACTTGCTCAGCTACGTGTAATATTGCAATAATAATGCTAACAACAAACTACATGTGCTAGTAGCACCAAATAGAAAGCGAGATTGTAGTACATATGAAAAGTGAATGTGCAACAACAATACCTATGAAACTTGACAGACAATGCAAAATGTCTTAAGGAAATTACAAGATTAGCAATGAAAATGTTTTGGGTGTGATTTTGTGATAAAAGCATGCAAATTACACGAAGTTTCAAAAGTACTTAGTAAAGGAAAATCTTAAAGAATTGTACATGATAACAAATTGTGTTTACATGCAAATGGAATTCGTACGCAATGCGGATATCTTATAAGTAAGAGTGAAAATAGATCACTTTAATTTGGGAAGATTTTATTTTATTTTCTAATCACAAAATGTATTTTGTATTATTATATATTTCATATATTTCGTTGATAATTTACTTAGTCTTAATTTATTGCAAATCAACAAATGTGGTCATACTGTTACGAATATTAGCAACACTAAGAAGCGGAGAGCAACGCACAAACACATGCAGATATCTTATCTGAGATGCTCCCAAAAGTATGCAATTGTAATTGTGGAGGTGTCGCTCACAAATAAACGCGCATATGAGAAGCTATACACCTGCATCTGTAGTTATAATTATATGGCAGTAACTAAGTAAATTCTGGAAGCGCCTAGAAGATGCAACGAGGAAATCACAGAGTATAAAAGCACCAATAGTAGAGGCGCGAGAGTCAGTTTGAATTAAGCACGCTATCTGTCGAGCAATAGTAGAGTTATTTATTAAAAAAAAAAAAAAAAAAAATGTAAGGCGCGATAACCTCCGAAGAGATCTAAGGCCGAGCTTCTCTTCCAGAAGAGTTATTTATTGTGAAGTACTTTAATAAAGGTCATTTTGCATTACTAAATATTGGAGTTATTTATTCAACAGTTTAGTGATTCGAACTTAGCAGAAGGTTGCAAATAAGAGGATTTACAGTAAATTGGTTACAATACTATAAATAGGTTACTCGATCTCATATTTATTAGTGACAATATAAATTGTGAAATCAGTGAATGTACAAATCCAATCACTCATAAGGACAGGTATCACCTACCCTTGGTTATTAATGATTCAAGTTTCGGTTCGAGGTCAAGGCCAGAACAATAATTTTTTTCTAATGATAATTATTGTTATTTTTTAATTTTTCTAATTTGAAAAATTGTATTTTGTTTTTGGAATAGTAAGTAGAAAATTTTTCAGACAACCTGCCATAGCTTCGCAGATAGATCCATTTCGAAGGGTGCTAAGCCTTCATCATCAGTACGATTTAGACACACTGCGCTAACTATTTAGCTATACAGCGGTGGTTTGTTTGACTGGCAAATTTGCTACTTCTATTCCTTTTACCAACTATATTTATTCAGTGTTGCGCCATCTGGTGCAAATCACTGATAATGCTATTTTTTTTTTTTTTTTTGTTTATTGTCAATTACTTTGTTTGACATTCCCACGTGCTCATGGCCTATTAACAATTGTTTTTGTTCTATCCTTGTTCTGGCCTTGAGCTCGAATCGAACCTTGAATCATTTATAAATAGGGCGATAAAACAAAAACACTTGGTTATTAATTTTAGTTTTTATAGTTATGCACAGGATACTTCTGAAAGCAGATTTACTTTTAACTTTAATTCGTTTGATTTTCCCAGTTTTAATGGTTTTTTATCTGAAATAGACTGGGAAGTGGTACTTGAGGGACTGGATACTTCTAATAGTTTCCTAACTTTCAAATCTATTCTATTAAATCAATGCCTGCATAAAATTCCTATGAGAAGAATGAGGCTTTACAAACTTCCGTGGTATACGAAAAAGTTGAAAGAATTGAAGAATTTCAGAAATAAATATCTGCGTAAGTTTAAACATACGAAGAACCATTTGTTCTTCACTAAATACAAGCAATATTTGAAGAAATTTAATAATTTGGATAAGCTTCTGTATACCAACTATATTCATACAATCGAGTCTAATATTAAATTGAATCCGAAAACATTTTGGAGCTATATCAAGTCCAAAAAAGGTTGCTCCAGTATACCGTCTGGAGTCTTCCTTGATGGCCACTCAGCGCGAACATCATGTGATACAGCCAACATATTTGCGAAGTTTTTTTAAATCAAACTTTTCTGCCGACGATATTTTTCTATCGTTTGATGCCTCTACGAATCTTAACACTGCTCTAAACTTTGGTGCCCTCTGTCTCTCTTCTAATGATATTCGTAATGCTATTCTCGTCTCAAACACACGTTAATGGGTTTTCTTCAGTCCGGTTAAAAACTGCCGACTCAAGTTTTTCTTTTAAGAATAATTTTTAGTAAATCTCTATCGTCCGGTACGTTTACTAACGAGTGGAAGCTCACCTCTATTACCCCCGTCTTTAAAAGTGGTAACAAAAAGGATGTGCGTAATTGCAGACCTATTTCAAAGCTTTCGACCATTTCCAAAATTTTTGAGCATGCTGTTAGTGCCAAGTTGAGTTTTGCGGTTAAGTCTTTGATATCTCTCTTCCAGCATGGCTTTGTCGCTGGTAGATCAACAGTTTCTAATCTTGCTATTTTTAGCGAATATAATGTTGAATCTTTTTCTGCAGGTTTTCAGATTGATTGCATTTATACTGAATTTTCAAAAGCTTTTGACAAAATCCATCATAGTGTTTTAATTAAAAAATTTGGCTGCCTTGGTTTTCACTGTTGTTATTGTTGTTGTTGTAGCGATAAGGTTGCTCCCCGAAGGCTTTGGGGAGTGTTATCGATGTGATGGTCCTTTGCCGGATACAAATCCGGTACGCTCCGGTACCATAGCACCATTAAGGTGCTAGCCCGACCATCTCGGGAACGATTTATGTGGCCACATTAAACCTTCAGGCCATTCCCTCCCTCCCTACCCCCAAGTTCCATGAGGAGCTTGGGGTCGCCAGAGCCTCCTCTGTTAGTGAAACAGGATTCGCCGCGGATAGGTGAGGTTGACAATTGGGTTTGGAGAAGCTATATATTGCGCTGGCAACCTAAAAGGTTGCGCTACACAGCCCTTTGAATCTGGTATTTTAGTCGCCTCTTACGACAGGCATACCTACCGCGGGTATATTCTGATCCCCTAACCACTCTTCGTTTCTTGTATGGATAGAGTCTTATTTAAGTAACAGACAGTGTGTTGTTTCCATAGATGTACATTCATCTAGTCCATTTGTAGCCACTTCTGGGGTTCCCCAAGGAAGTATATTAGGTCCACTTTTATTTATCTTATTTATTAATGACGTAAGTAGTTGCTTTTCATTCGCGTAGTGTTTGCTATATGCCGATGACTTAAAGCTATTTTCTGCCATTAAGACGCCAGATGATGCCTTAATGTTGCAGAATGACATTAATAAGTTGCACCAATGGTGCGTGAACTCTCGTATCTCTTTGAATCCGTCCAAATGCTTTCAAATGACCTACTCGAAGTCAATTAATCTTCTAACTACAAATTATAGTATTTCTAATTGTGAGCTTCAATGTGTTAATAAGATTAAGGACCTTGGTGTTGTCTTTGAAAATAAGTTTTCTTTTCGTAAGCACATAAATTTCATAAGCTCTAAATCATATTCTATGCTTGACTTTGTGAGGCACAATGCTGCCAAATTCTCTGATCCCTACACGTTTAAGCTACTTTACACATCTTTTGTTAGGTCTCATCTGGAATATGGCATTTTTATTTGGAGACCAAGTAGTCAAACTGCTATTGCCAGAATTGAAAGAATACAAAAAATTGTTCTCAAATATGCCCTCCGCCCTTGAAACTCTGATCTTACACCCGCATACTCTGCGCGACTTCTGCTTTTAAGCCTTAAGTCTTTAGAAAATCGCAGATCAGTACTCTGCTTGCCATTTACGTATGATATTATTAATGGGTCCGTTGACTGTCCATATTTATTGGATAGGATTCGATTTAATATTCCTCGGAGGTGTCTTCGCAGTTTTTATCCATTCTATTGTGACAATGTTAAAACCAACTATTCCAGTAATGCTCCCATTGCTCGTGCTCTCCGTGAGTTTAACTATATAAGTACTGTTGTACCTCTAGACTTTTCTGCTCCAAAAGCGAAACTGTTAAATATTTAAAAATCTACTTTCTAAGTACAATATATTATTTTTCAAATAATTATCTCTTATTTCTAGTTTGTATCATAGTCTGTAAGGATTTAAGTCCATTGACTAATTGAAATAAATAAATAAATAAAACAAGTAAGGACGGGACTTCATACCTTTCATCAATGGGGCTGAACAATAATCTTATCCCATTCGTAATATCCAAATAATCAACTGTAAAAGATATGAAATATTTAGTGAACAGATGTACATACCTAAGCGATTTTTAAGATAAATATAAAAAAAAAATTATAAAAATAAAAAATAAGTAGATACTTTTTGTGAGGATGGTAAGTTTCACGTTTTTTGTGGTCTGCACAGGTTTGACCATGAATCACATATCTTAACAACATATAACGCAACCGTAAGTATTTGGTGAAATTTGAAGCTTCTAGCTATTCAAATGGTGTAGAAATTGCGAAAAGTTTATTTTCTGAAAAATCGGTTGCATGTGGGATATATGCTATAGTGGTCCGATCCGGCCGGTTCCGACAAATATCTAATCGGACATATAAATAAACCCGCTGTTGTTGTTGTCGTAGTAGTGCTTCGCCCCATCCAATAGGTGCGAGCGGTCACAAATTGTCATCATTATCCTCTGATGGGAGTCCAAGGAAACTGTCTGTTTCAACAGGGGTGGACCATAATGAGAGGTGTGTTAGAGGCGTTGGTTCCACATTACAATTAAAGAGATGGTTGGTGTCATGTGGGGACACATTGCAAGCAAGGCATACATTTTGTATATCGGGGTTGATTCTGGTAAGAGTTTAACCTATTACAGTATCCAGATCGAAGTTGAGCTATAGTGACTCGCGTTTCCCTGGGGAGTGTGCGTTCCTCTTCCGCAAGTTTTCGGTACTGTACTTTGAGTACAGGATTCACCGGGCAATTCCTGGCATAAAGGTCCGACGCCTGTTTGTGGAGTTCACTGAGGACCTGCTTGTGTTTTTTGACTTCATACGACTGATTTCTCAGATGCCGTATTTCCTGATAATGCTTACGGAAATGACTCATTAAGCCCCTGGGCGGTGTTGGCACATCAATCAGATGCCTGTTGGGATGCCCAGCTTTTGGCTATGTTTCTGAACTGTTTCGTTAGCATCTCTATTCTCTTCTGATGGAGAGTATTCTCGCCTCATTATGTAGATGGTTTTCTGTGGACATAAGAAGAGAGCTCGGGCCGGTTCTGAGAGTAGAAGTTAAACAAAAGTGGGAATAGGACACCACCCTTGTTTAATTATTCTTGGTTTTGATGTTTCGTTTCTAAATTGCACAGATGCCTGCCGACCACCCAGATAATTTTCGGGGAAGGGTAGACCCTTCCAAGTCTTGCAGTAACGTGCAATGGTTGACTGTACCAAAAGCTTTTAATAGGTCTAGCGCAACGAGTACTGTTCTATGGTGAGGGTTTTGATTTAAACAACCGCAATTTATCTGGGTGCTAATGGCATTTAGCGCGGTGGTGGTGCTATGGAGTTTTCTGAAGCCATGCTGATGACAGGCTAGCTGCAAATTTGCTTTGAAGTAGGGGAGCAAAATAGTTCAATCGTCTTGGCTACTGGCGATAGGAGAGATAACGGGCGATATGATTCTCCTATGCTAGCTGGTTTCCCAGGCTTTAGTAGCGGGACCACCTTGGCCATTTTCCATTTTTCGGGAATGATAAAGGTGGCAAGAGACAGGTTGAAGACATGTGCTAAATATTTGAAACCCTCTTTCCCTAGGCTTTTAAGCATCGGTATGGCTATGCCCTCTAAGCCCACTACTTTGGATGGTTTAGCATGACCGATGGCATCCTGAGCCGCTTTGGCGGTGATGGTAATTGGACACGCGCTGAATTTATGTTTATGTGCGTGTCTGTTGGCCCTCCGTCTATCTTTATCAACCGTAGAATGCATTATATATTGTCGGCAGAAAGCGCTCGGGCATCTTTTCGCATCCAACAACACTTTATCGCCAAAGGCGATGGTGTGATTGTTCTAAGCGGATTCGATAGGAACTTTACGGTGGACCAAATCTTACCTACACCGGCAGAGAAGTTACAACCGCTTAGGTGCTCCTTGCATTTCACCCGCTTGTGTTCATCAACAAGCAATCTGATGCGTTGGTATATATCCCTTATGTGGGGGTCGCTGGGATCGAGCTATCTTATAAGGTCACGTTCTCTCGCTAAATTTGCGGCCTCCGCTGGAAAGTGAGGCTGAATTTGGGGAATTCTACCGGCGGGAATGAAGCGAGCCGAGGCGGATTCAATGACCTTGCGGAAGGCACGCTCCCCTTGGCGAGCATCAGTCGGGATAGGGAGGGTAGCAAAGCGGTTGTCTGTAAGGATTTGTATTGTAACCCCAAATATACCCGCTCACCAAATTTCATCAAGATATCGCAAAAATTGAGGGACTAATTTGCATACAAACAGCCAGACGGACATGGCTAAATCAACTCAGCTCTTTGTATTGATTATTTAGGTATAGTTATTGGTACTTGGACTTACAATTTTGAGATTCGCGACAAACTTAATATACCATTTCGTTTTCATGAAAGGTATAATAAGCACGTTGTTTTATTAAAAACCAATTATACGTAAATATTTTCATACCAGCTATAAAGATGGGTACTGTGCGTATACGTAACATTTTATCTGAATTAAAAATTGTGAAATAGCCACACATTTCCAGAGAAAAGACGGAAATTTGTCAAACCCGTTGTAAAAACTCATAGCGTTCCTTCTGGAGCTTACGAGCCGTATACGCGATACTGACCAACATAGCCAGGGTAAGGGCGGCATGTAGGAGGATCACTGACAGCTCTTATGTTAGGTTAGGTTAGGTGGTAGCTGCCCTGATAGGGAAAGCTCACTTGGACAACATCAAGGCCCGTTTTGATACCACATGCAATAAAATTTCGGTGACGGAGCTCTATCTATTTAGAGAATCGTTGCATAGCAACTATATAGTTTCGAATGCGACCGATCTCAACATTGGATAAATCCTCCGGATTTCCAAGTGAGTCGCGATCGAAGTACTTTCACCTAGTTCTGGCAGAATATGAGCAATCAAGAATAAAGTGATTCGATGATTCCACCGCATCATTCTCCATACAGCTACAGCAGAATGGGGTCTACAGTATATTGATACGTCCTGCATGGATTCCCATTGGACAGTCCCCTGTCGCCAAAGGCCATTGATAGATAAGCCTTAGTGAATCCATTTATTTCGGTAAAACGCCTGCCATCCCCTTTCTGCAAGAAATATCTTGCTACCCTGCAAGAGCTCGTGTCGGCCCAACTCTTTCTGAGGTCACCCTAGGCCCATCTATGCAGGAGCAAACCACAGCTGGCCAGCGGAATCCCGAAATCCGTACTGCCATCTTCATCCGGTTTTTTTTTACCGATGCGACCTAAGAGATCCGCTTGACAGTTGCCCGGGATATCACTATGGCTCAGGACTCTGATAATCTTAATCATAAAATAGTTCGATGCAATCGCAAACGAGGTTAGGCACTCAAGGCCTTGATAGCCGCTTAGTTATCAGAGTAGATATTAAATCCTCTAACCGTGGTAGCCCTGGATTGCATTTCTGAGAGCTCTCATGTGCAGCATATTCTTTAAGATAATACTCTCGATTTGACCAAATTAAGTTCCTTATTGATTTCAATTCCCGTTATTTCACTAGCACCCGCCCACCTTTCAGTTCGTTCACTGAATAAAAGATGAGTGCAGTTGAAACAGATTAATTTAATAGAGACACGCCATTGTAACACGAGCGCTCATAAGGTGGGTTCATTTTCGAGGCTCGGTGCTAGGAACGATGTTTAGTAGAGCCGGGCGTCAAACAGCGACTCAAGCAAAGATCGTTGTAGAGAAATTGTGTTCTGTTATAACTACCTCAGCAAAAAAAGTACTCTGCACTTCATTAAAGTGCTCTGTTTGAATAGGCCACCAAATTCCCGTTTTCTAGAGGTTCACCTCCGAAGTTACGAAGTCTGCAAATACCCACGCTAATACACCCTGTCCAAGATTGTTGCGATCTCGCCGGTCTTACTACAGCAGAACTACCAGCTCAGATTGCTAGCACTTGGCAGAGAACGAGCATACGTTCATCAACCTAACCAAACCTGAATGCACTAAACGCGCCTCCTTTTCCCTTTTCGATGCTTTATCAATATAAATAAAAAAGTACATAAAATTTTCCTAAAGCCGCACCTAACCCGGCAGTCCAATACCACTCACATCAGTGGCACCTTGCCAGAGCTTAATGAGGAAGTAAGTCAGTAGTGGCCACACCCCACTTCATTCCTCCAATGACTAGTAGTAATTTGTAAGCGAATTCAACATAGCCTACGTTCAAAGGATGGAAAATCGATGGGACCGTAGAGTATGACATGAGCTTAACCACGTTCATGGAAAGAAAGTCTTTGTATCGTATGCGACCCTAAAAAAACTAAATAGGTAGCTTTAGCGAATCTCAAGCATTACATACAATTGCTGCTGTTTGTTATGTCAGAAGTGAATATTGTGGAACGTATGGAGCTCTCTATGTTCAGCGGACAGGCTCTCCTTTGTCCATTCATAAGCGAGGAGCGTATGGATAAGCTTAAAAAAAAACGGCGAACTCGGACGTGCCGTTCAAGCATGGGGTTTTATTAGTCTGCAATCTCCGACTAGATTAGAGTCAATGATTTGGGACTTTGAACTTTGTAGAAACCCAAAGCGGTCGCCTCGTCATCAATCTGCGATAACTTCTGTAATTTAATATGATCCTTAAACTATTCAGCCTTTTTTTCACTTCATCCTTTCACAGAATAAGAATTCTCCCCCTGTCTCAACCATATCACTTTCGCAGTGTATCTTTTCATACTATCATTCCTCTACTGAATATTATTCCATGTTTGGTTATATAAGTGGTACCTGGCTAGTATTTTCTCATTTCAAAAAAAATAGACTGTTCCAGCTTGCTCCAATCGTAGTTTGTCCTTCACCAGAATCCGCTATATAATGGAGGGAAAAAGAAAAATAATGCGCGTTGGTAACATTTGGATAGAAAGGAGCACACTTTCGTCAATTTAGCCAATCGTAAGCGCTAACACCTTCAGGGAATCTATTTATTGCCGCAGGTGATGGAGTCCAGTTTGACCACCGCTTGAACGATTTTTGTAACTCCAAACTTTCTGGTTTGTGGATTTTGTTTGTATTTCTGTAACTCATTTATGCCAAATAATCACAAAAAGTTTTACGTATAATCAGGGATGTTCAAAAATTTGTATATTAAAGTGCAAATACATATAAAAACAAGTAAGGACGGGACCGTCTTCGGCCGTGCCGAACAATTCATACCTTTCATGAATGGGACTGAACAATAATCTTATCCCGTTCGTAATCTTCAAATAATCGGATGTATAAGATAAGAAATATATAGTGAACAAATGTACATACCTAAACGATTTTTAAGATAAATATAAAATAAACAAGTAAGGAAGGTTAAGTTCGGCTGTAACCGAACATTACATACTCATTTGAGAGCTATGGTGACAACATTAGGGAAAATAACCATGTAGGAAAATGAACCGAGGGAAACCCTGGAATGTGTATCGAATGAAAGGCATTAAGGAGTGTTTTATGAGGGAGTGGGCCATAGTTCTATAGGTGGACGCCATTTAGGGATATAGCCTTAAAGGTGGATCAGGGTTGACTCTAGAATGCGTTTGTACGATATGGGTATCAAATGAAAGGTGTTAATGAGTATTTTAAAAGGGAGTAATCCTTATTTCCATAGGTGGACGCCGTTTCGAGATATTGCCATAAAGGTGGACCAGGGGTGACCCTAGAATTTGTTTGTACAATATGGTCATCAAACGAAAGGTGTTAATGAGTCATTTTAAAAGGGAGTGGGCCTTCGTTCTATAGGTGTTCGCCTTTTCGAGATATCGCCATAGAGGTGGACCAGGGGTGACTTCTGAATATGTTTGTACGATATGGGTATCAAATGAAAGGCGTTAATGACTATTTTAAAAGGGCGTGGGGCTTAGTTCTATAGGTGGACGCCTTTTCGAGATATCGCCATAGAGGTGGACCAGAGGTGACTTCAGAATATGTTTGTACGATATGGGTATCAAATGAAAGGTTTTAATGAGTATTTTAAAAGGGCGTGGGGCTTAGTTCTATAGGTGGATGCCTTTTCGAGATATCTCCATAAAGGTGGGCCAGGGTGACCCAGAACATCATCTGTTGGATACCGCTAATTTATTTATATATGTAATACCTGCCAAGATTTTAAGGGTTTTTTATTTCGCCCTGCAGAACTTTTTCATTTTCTTCTACTTAATATGGTAGGTGTCACAACCATTTTATAAAGTTTTTTCTAAAGTTATATTTCGCGTCAATAAAACAATCCAATTACCTTACCATGTTTCATCCCTTTTTTCGTATTTGGTATAGAATTGTGGCATTTTTTCATTTTTCGTAATTTTCGATATCGAAAAAGTGGGCGTGGTCATAGTCGGATTTCGTTCATTTTTCATACCAAGATAAAGTGAGTTCAAGTAAGCACGTGAACTAAGTTCATTAAAGATATGTCGATTTTTGCTCAAGTTATCGTGTTAACGGCCATGCGGAAGGACAGACGGACGACTGTGTATAAAAACTGGGCGTGGCTTCAACCGATTTCGCCCATTTTCACAGAAAACAGTTAACGTCATAAAATCTATGCCCCTACCAAATTTCAAAAGGAGTGGTTAATTTTTGTTCGACTTATGGCGTTAAAAGTATCCTAGACAAATTAAATGAAAAAGGGCGGAGCTACGCCCATTTTGAAATTTTCTTTTACTTTTGTATTTTGTTGCACCATATCATTACTGGGGTTGAATGTTGACATAATTTACTTATATACTATAAAGATATAAAATTTTTTGTTAAAATTTTACTTTAAAAAAAATTTTTTTTTTAAGTGGGCGTGGTCCTACTCCGATTTTGCTAATTTTTATTAAGCGTACATATAGTAATAGTAGTAACGTTCCTGCCAAATTTCATCATGATATCTTCAACGACTGCCAAATTACAGCTTGCAAAAATTTTAAATTACCTTCTTTTAAAAGTGGGCGGTGCCATGCCCATTGTCCAAAATTTTACTAATGTTCTATTCTGCGTCATAAGTGCAACTCATCTACTAAGTTTCGTCGCTTTAGCTGTCTTTTGTAATGAATTATCGCACTTTTTCGGTTTTTCGAAATTTTCGATATCGAAAAAGTGGGCGTGGTTATAGTCCGATATCGTTCATTTTAAATAGCGATCTGAGATGAGTGCTCAGGAACCTACATACCAAATTTCATCAAGATACCTCAAAGCTTACTCAAGTTATCGTGTTAACGGACGTACGGACGGACGGACGGACATGGCTCAATCAAATTTTTTTTCGATCCTGATTATTTTGACATATGGAAGTCTATATCTATCTCGATTCCTTTATATATACAACCAACCGTTATCCAATCAAACTTAATATACTCTGTGAGCTCTGCTCAACTGAGTATAAAAATGGCAAAAAACCCCCTTATCTGAACGATCGGTTGTATGGGGTATATATTATATATAGCTCCGATCGAAATGATTTTTACAGGAAATCTTTTATGCTATATTAGAATATATATCACCAAGCTTCACGTTTTTATATTGGAAACTAAGGGAAAAATGGCCAAAAATCTTTCCATCTGAACGATCGGTTGTATGGGATAGGTATATATTATATACATATACCTGCGATCAATGTGATTTTTTCAGGAAATCTTCTATGATATATTAGAATAAATATCACCAAGTTTAAGTTTTTTGTATTGGAAATTAAGGGAGAAATGGCTAAAAAAATTTTTATCTGAACGATCGGTTTATGGGATATATACTATATATAGCTCCGATCAAAGTGATTTTTTTCAAAAAATCTTCTATGATATATTAAAATATATCTAACCGAGTTTCACGTTAATACTTTCTAATTAAAGGAGAAATAGCCAAAATCTTTCTATCTGAACGATCAGTTGTATGGGATATAACTATATATTGCTCCGATCAAAGTTATTTTTTTTTCAGGATATCTGTTATGATATATTAGAATATATATCACCGAGTTCCACGTTTATACTTTGTAAATTGCGGCAGGAATGACCAAAATCGTCTTATCTAAACGATCGCTTGTATGGGAGTTATATTTTATAGTGGTCCGATCCTACTGGATCCGACAAATGTCTAATATAATACGAAAATACATCCTTGTGCCAAATTTCATTGAGATATCTCAAAGTTTGAGGGACTAGTATGCGTTCAAGCAGACAAACGGACGGACGGACGGCTATATCAACTCAGTTCGTCGCCCTGATAAATTCGGTATACTTAATGGTAAGTCTATCTTCTATATTTCTCAACGTTACAAACATCGGACCAAAGTTAATATACCATTTCATGTTCATGAAATGTATAATAAATAGGGAAGGCTAAGTTCGGGTGTAACCGAACATTACATACGCAGCTGCCAAATTACAGCTTGCAAAACTTTTAAATTACCTTCTTTTAAAAGTGGGCGGTGCCACGCCCATTTTCCAAAGTTTTACTAATTTTATGTTCTGCGTCATAAGGTCAACCCACCTATCAAGCTTTATTGCTTTATCCGTCTTTGGTAATGAAGTATCGCACTTTTTCGGTTTTTCGAAATTTTCGATATCGAAAAAGTGGGCGTTGTTATACCCCGATTTCGTTCATTTTAAATAGCGATCTGAAATGAGTGCCCAGGAAGTTACATACCAAATTTCATTAAAGTACCTCAAAATGTTCTCAAGTTATCGTGTTTAAGGGCAGACGGACGGACGAACATGGCTAAATGAATTTCTTTTTTTGCCCAGATCATTTTGATATATAGAAGTCTATATCTATCTCGATTAGTGTATGCCGTTGCGGGGAGCGTTATGCGAGCAAAATTAATATACTCTGTGAGCTCTGCCCAGCTGAGTATAATTATAGTTACACTCCAGTTTTTTTTAAATTAAAAAAAAAAATAACATTTTAAATGTTTTAAGAATTTTAATGGTTTCCTTAATGAATAAATTTTTAATTAATATTTTTCTCAGTGCTACAATATTTGTTGTTGTCAATTTGTTAGTGTAAATTTGAGTATCAACCCAAAGTGCCTTGGCTTCAAATGAGGTGCTTTTTCTTTGCACTTTCATATGAAATTCAGACAATTTCATATACACTTGTAGCACTTTTGTTTTTGTTTTGCCCTGAATCATAGGCACAGATTCAAATTCACGCTTTGAATATAAAAAAAATGTTCATTGCACTCCCATATGCCCTCACATATAATTTCGAATCATATGAAAATGCTTGAATTTCTTATGAAAGTGCCAAGAAAAAGCACTCCCGTATGAAGGTCAGACACTTGTGTATGATAAAAAATTTACACTAACAATTTCACAACTAAAAATTATTCAAAAACATTATAGTACGGAAAAAAAATTTATAATCAAAATTGATTCACAAATAAAATCAAAATAGATAATTGACCGCGAAGCTGAAATATATGGGGCATATGACCAAAGAATGTAAGCAAAACTGTACCAAAACAAGAGGAACCTATTCTAACTTCATATGATATTAGTTAATTACCCTCAAGGGAAGTCAGTAACTAGTGATACAAAATTCTAGACCTAGAGTGCAAAATAAGTATTAGTTCGTTAATAGCTAGATTTTCAGTTGTAAAATCGACTAAAAAACTGCTACCAGCTTTAACAAGCTGCGGCTACATATGAGCATGTCTCTTTCTCGACACTATTCCACCAATACGTAACTATCGAAAAAGTACCAAAAAGAAATTTGTATGTAGTTAGGAACTGGTGAAAAGTTAGAACAGCGGGGACAATTTCCACCGCCTAGGACATTGTCATGTTAAATTCGCGATTTGAAAACATGTAAAAGAGGTAGATGGCGAACTATTAGTGGTTCAGAATGCAGTAGAAATGCACTTATTTTGAACTAGAGATTCTCCTTGCGGGGTAGTTTCTGTGACTTTTTATTTCAATTCGGTATATTATTTTTCTTGGTTATGAGATATTTCTTGACTGGAAGTGGGAGGAACCGTAAATTAACCATGCCTATCAATTACTTGTTAAACATTTTATTAAATTCAAATGGTATTTCAGCACCTCAGTAATCTCTGTTGCTAACATATGTATGTAAATTTGAACACAAATTTAAAACAACCCACGCGGAGCCCTCGAATTAAGCATTTCAAATGTTTTAAAAATCAATTTCCAATGCAACATTCGCGGAAATCTCTACATTCACTTTTAGTATGATTATTGAAACCCAAATTCCGACGATATATGTACATATATAGAATATGCACCCACAAAATTTGAGGCTAGAGGTCAATGTAATTTTTCGCTTCTTTCAGAATTTTTTTTTTCTTTATTGACAACAAAGTTTAAAGTTATTACAAGATTTCTCAAAAAAAGCGCAGTTTATCCGAGAGAAAATAGCTTATTTCTATTTTACTATATTTTTTATCAATGGTTATGAGAGGTTACAATAAAAGACAACGGTGAGTAAATAATAATAATTAAAATTTAATTAAAACTAAAATTTAGCTTAATAATTTAATATTATATGAGTATAATTAAAAATATAGTGTAGAAAGTACTTTGCATCTAGATATTAAAATCAAAATTTTTAAGAAGTAGCCGTTTGACCTCGAATTTAAAGCATTGCACATTTCTTGCATTTTGAAAAGTTTAACACCATAAAGTCTTAGTGATTTTGCACATCCTTCCGTTCGAAAGATACGTGGTTTCATATTTATTCTAACTCTAACGCCTCGATTCTGAGCGTTACCGGTAAAATAATTCCCAGAACATTATGTAACCGAATATCGTTACCAGTTCTTTTATTCACGATTCTGGCCCAAGTGGTAACGCTGTCATTACCAAGAAACTCACCAGTGTCTGTGGAGAAATTTGGATGGTAGTTTTCTTCGCTTTCACGGTTGCCACTTTGGTTAATTTGGATGGTCCCTTCCAACCCCATTTGGTCCGCTGGTCACTTTTCTCAAATTTTGGTCCTCTTTAGGCAATAGCCACGATTGGTACTTTTCTTTCTTTTTCGCTCAGGTAAAAATTCACAATATTGCCCCAAAAATTCGCCACACTTTGCTCAGTCAGTACAATGTACCGGAACAATAACATTTCACCTAGGATATAATTTATGCCAGGCATTAAAAAGAAAAGTGTTGGCAAACACATTGTCGTTAATTGTTGATAAAATTACCGACTAATCAAAAAAAAAACTCTTGTTTTATAATAATATTAATAACGGCTAGATATTTCGATCAGTTATATAACACTATGTAAAATATATGAAAATAAAAATTTCTTCTCGCTAAGCATAGCTTATAGCGAGCACTCTGTCGTGAGCCTAACACTTTCAAAACTTATACAAAGAAATTCGACGCATTACTTCTCGTTTGGAACTTTGATATTTAAATCTTTCTCACCCAGCTCAATGAGTTCAAGGATTTCCAAGACTATTGTGGTGTTAAGCCACGCAAGGTAATTGAAAACTAAGTATCTTCGCACAAGAAATATTTTAACTCGAAGACAGAAGGAAGCAAATGCAAAAGAGATTTGATTTCGGAAGAAATATTTTGTATAAAATTATTCCCGTAGGTGCTGGCAGAATCCCTGAGTCCTGGGATCAAAACTCACACTTACTGAATCTAGGCTCTGATATTAAGTTTAAACGCTAAGAGAAAAGTTAAGCATCTATAAAAATAGCACTAACAAAATTGCCTAATTTCATTTATGATTTATTGAGTTTTCCACATACATAGTTCGGCAACACTAGAACGCAAATTTTGAACCGTTTCTTACTAAAATCTAACAGCGCCATACATTTTATTTCATTGCAATCAACAAGATAATTCTGGAACCAAGATCTTTGTGACCAAAACTAGGTTCACCACGTTTGGTTGGTGGAAGACATAGACTAATCCTATGTCAAAATATAGTATCATTTTTGGTTGCATGCCCATATTTTTGTTTGTTCAGCTTGAATTAAAGGAAAATCTTCACTATGTTTAGTCAAATTTTATATAGAAACATCCTAAAATTTTGTATTTTATACTAATAAAATAAAACAAAAAT
The DNA here is from genome assembly GCF_040869045.1 of Eurosta solidaginis. Classification (NCBI taxonomy): domain Eukaryota; kingdom Metazoa; phylum Arthropoda; class Insecta; order Diptera; family Tephritidae; genus Eurosta; species Eurosta solidaginis. The sequence goes on along the minus strand of NC_090323.1, from coordinate 198,205,740 downwards.
TTGGTTCTTTTTTCGATGAATTTGGTCCCAAATAAAAACATGGTGTGGCAACCGTGTTCGCTTTATCGAAAATGTATCACTTGTAGGTACGAGGTTAACGAATAAACGGGACGATGTCTATATGCATATTACGCATGATAAGTTTCTACATTGGTATATTGTAATTTATTCTGTGAAAGTACATAATGTAAACAAATATGTATAGCAAGAGGCAACACTTTTTTAGTATTATCTTTACTTATTTGCGTTTACAATTCTTTATTTTTCAGTTTTGCCCTTTTCTGAACAACAGCTGTTGTGTGGTTATTTCGATGTAACCACCCACTTTTGTGGGTAAAATATTATCCGGCTACTTTCGCAGGTAGAATACCAAAAGGGTGCAAAAGTTGCCGCATGATTTCGTTACCGTGGTGAAGAATGTTGTTACCACACTAGAATCGGGGCGTTAGTGTATATTCTGGGGTTGATTCTTCTGGAATGTCTAAATTATGCTTTATTAAGTTATTTTTAATTTTATAAAATAATATTAAGGTTGGATGGCGTTCTTGCGTACATCAAGCCTGTCTTGGTATAGCAGTTCACTTGATGTCTTTAGCGGCAGATTTAAAATGTGTTTTATTATTTTATTTTGAATTCTTTGTATTTCATTTGTTAGCTGTTCGGAACAAGTGTTCAAAATTGGATTGAAATAATTAATATGTGACATGACCAAGGCGTTGTACAGAAACCACTTGTGTTTTTGTGGAATAAGTTTTCGATTTCTATAAATATCAAAATTTAGTGGCCAGTTTAAATTGGCATCAAACCAAATTCTGAGGTACTTTAAATTGTCGACTCTCGAAATAAAGCTGCCCTCCAGATAAATTCCCTTCAAATCATTCAAACTGGGTATATTTTTATAAATGTTGAATATTATAAAGTTAGTTTTAGATAGATTAATTTTTAATAAATTATGCTGAAACCATTGTGAAATTAATTTAAGATCTCTTTGCATATGAGCCAAGAGGTCATCGAGGCTATCAGTAGCATACAAAAAGGTCCCGTCATCGGCATGGAATTGCGGAATTCCATTCAAGTCAAGTTTAAATATGTTGTTTATATATAATAAAAATAATGTGGCAGCTAACTTCCTTGTGGAATGCCAGATTTAACATTTTTAATTGAGCTTTTTGTATCTTTGATTTGGACAAATTGTTTTCTATTAGTTAAAAAGCTTTCGAAGAGGTTAATAGCACTGCCATTAACTCCCAACTCCTTAAGCTTTTGGATCATAATATAGATATTTACTGAGTCAAACGCTTTGCTGAGATCTATTGAGAGCATTGCAGCATATTTTTTCTTATCCAAGTTTTCGTATAAAAATTCTGTGCAATTGATACTGGCAAATAATGTGCTCGAGTTTTCGGTAAATCCAAACTGATTATCGCTTATTATATTGTTAATTTTAATAAAATGTTTGTGACGGTTCAGCAAAATGCTTTCGAAAACCTTATCGATTGCACTCAATTTTGTTATTGGCCTGTAGTTTGAGCAAACCCCATGGCTTCCAGATTTGTGAATGGGAATACAGACCCGATTTTCAATTCATCTGGATACTGACCGCTCTCGAAGCACTGATTTATAAAATTCGACAAGGGACCAGAAAACACGTCTTTCTATTTCTGTAAAAATTTTGTTGAAATTCCATCGGGCCCGTTGGCCGACCTTGGGTTAAGGCTGCAAATTGCACGGCTTACTTCCCCGATATTGCAGTGACTCATATCAAAAGGATGAGGTATTTCAGCCTCGGGCTCTGGGAGTACTCAAAGTTCTCCGGAGTGTTTGTAAAGTTTATAAAATAGTTATTAAATGTATCGGCTATTTCAGAATGTTTCGTTAAAACTTTATCATTGTATTCTATTTGTGAGATATCCAGACACGATGCATTCTTTTGCTCATATATAATCTGATTAAGAACTCTCCATGTTTTAGCACTAGATTCGATATTTAGTTATATCTGGCTTTCATAAAACTCTTTTCTTGCTCTGTTTAATTTATTCCGCGTTAAATTTTTCAAAGTTCTAAATTGAGTTTCGAAATACAAATTATTCTGGTACTTCATCTTCAATTTATAAAATTTATTTCGCTCTTTGATTAAAGATAAAATTTCGTTATTATGTATTTCCGACCAGTTCTTGTTGAATCTGAAGGTATATTATTAGGCTTTTCCGGTCTAAGTTTTTGTTTTTACGTGCGAAATAAAATTAAATTATTCCACTTTTCTAACCCAACGTTTCGCTAATAACTTTTTAGCATCATCAGGGGTATGTGTTTATTTGTTAAATCTGTTACAAACAACAAAATACAAAAATTTTAAATTACATACAAAATCTATTGAGTTTGATAAATCCGTATGAAAAATCAACTAAAAACAGATAATAATACATGAAAAACCAACTTACAATATTGCACTTTGCCGAGGGGTTTTGCTCTTTTGAAATTATTTAAGACTATTGTCTTTGAACATACAACACTTTTCAAAAACATAAAAACATTGAACATTTATGGACAGTAAATCAATACCAACTTAACGCTATGGTAATCTCGTCAATACTAAAAACTATTTTCCTAAACACGTAATGTAACCAGATGCTATATTGTCTGTATCTTCTTTCTTGCTAATCGTCTTTTCTCTTCTTTCCATGATTCTCAGGCTTTCTAAAGTGTATCTTGTTGTTTCTTTCCGTTCCCTGTCAATAATCTTCGCATTAGTAAAGTCAGCTGAGTGTCCACTTGATATTATATGTTGTGATAACGCTGTACTGTTCTTTTGTTTTCTTATATCCGCTTCATGTTCGCCCAGTCTAACACCTAAGGGACGCTTTGTTGTGCCAATATATATTTTGCCGCATTCTTCGTTTGGGTTTCCTTTGCAATTAATTTCGTAAATGACGTTGTTTTGTTGATGGACATCTACAGGACACTTTGTTCTTGTAAATATCGTTGACAAAGTGCGGTTTGACTTATAGGCAAGTGTTGTGTTAGTTGTTTTTATTATGCTGTGATCAATATTTTCCGTAAGTTTGGGTATGTATGTGACGCTGTAAAACTTTTTCGCTGCTTTCGTTTCTAAATTTGTTCTTTTGTTAGGTTGGTTGCTGGATTTCATGATTTCTTGGTTTATTATCTCTCGTATTAAATTATTAGGATAGTTGTTGCTGCGTAAAGTATTATAAATTTTTTGTATATTGGCATTATGAAAAGTTTTGTGGCTTAAGGTCAAAATTTTATGTATGAAATTTTTTGCTGTATTAATCTTATATTTGGTCAGCTGCGAGGAAAGGTAGTTTATTAAGCGCCCTGAAGAGGTAGGTTTTGAATACCAGTCAAGAAAAAGGTTGTGTTTCTCCCTATGGATGCAGACATCAAGAAAAGGTATTTTGGAGTTGGCTTCCATTTCAATTGTAAATTGCAGTTTTTTGTGATATTTATTCAGAATATCTAGAATAATGTTCACGTCGTTACGTTTAATTGTCGCCAAGAGATCGTCTACATATTTACATATAAATTTTATGTCTATATCAAATCGTTTCTTAAGTTCCAAAATAGCATTTTCAAGTAAGTCATCCATAACAATGTCAGCGATTGTAGGTGAAATTGGATTGCCCATAGGCATTCCAAACGTTTGCGTATAAAGCTTATTATCAAACATAAAATAATTATTATCTTTAAGGCAGAAATCTAATATCTCCTGGAATTTCGGCTTTGGAATATTGAAATTTCGTTATTCATCCATGGTTTTTTAATGTTTTTATTTGCTTTTTTGACACATTTAGTGCAATTTTCAATACTTATACATAGCTGCTTACGAAAGTCTGAAAAGTTTGTCTGATTTAAAATGGTATTTAAATGGTTATTAATTTCAAACCGGCTGTAATCAAAGACTTTTATTTCATTTTTTTGCTGTTCAAAGTTTTGTATATTATTATTCACAGTTAGTGATAAAAGTCTATGATCAGATAAAACATAAAACATTGTCATCTAACGATAAAGTATAAGCGCATTCTACTAAATCTGTTAGAGCATGATCAACTATAGTTTTTGAACCATTTCCTTTTCTAGTATACATCTCGTGATTCAAGTTATTTAAGAAAAGAATACCTTTACCAAATTTGGCGTTCACATAATTAATGATGTCGTTATTTGATTTTAGCAGGTTTAGGTTAAAATTACCAACTATGATGGATCTCTTATATTTCAAAACATCATTCTCAAAGTTTTCAACGAAGGAACCAATGTCGGAAGCGCAGAATCTATAGATACATGATACATGCATATTTGCTTTGATTAATTTTACGGTTAAAAAGCTGCTTCGTTCATATTCAATTGCATATACTAATGAGGATGGAATAGTTTTATGTATGAAAATGGCGCATCCACCTGCTCTATTGGATGTTCGATTTGCAAAACAAGCATTATAATCTATAAGATTAAAATGCTTGTTCTCATTTTCATATATCCATATTTCACTTAGCGCTATTATATGAATAGTTTTACCCTCGATTAATTTTTGGTGAATCAACATATCTAACTCCTTTACCTTATTTCTAATGCTTTGTATATTTAAGTATAGTATATTAATATTGTTATTGTTGAATACCAATTTGTTAACTTCATACTTTACATTGACGTTTAAAGTTGCTATAGTAATTAGCTCAATTTTTTTATATCTTCCAATTCTTTTATTTGTATGGCAGTAGTTTCACTCTCTTTCCGAACAAACACTTTCGCATCTTTTTACCACACGAATTAAATTTATTGGATCTTGTATGTTGGTGATATAACTATTGACGTAATATTTAAAGCAAATATTTTGTAATTTGAAAACAAATATTCAACTTTTTCCGACTTCAAACAATTAAAATTTAAATATATTTTTTAAATACAAAAAAAGTTTCAGTACACATACAATTTTGTACATGTATTGTGATTCGCACTTCCATATAAAACAAGTAAGGAAGGTTAAGTTCGGGTGTACCCGAACATTACATACTCAGTTGAGAGCTATGGTGACAACATAAGGGAAAATAACCATGTAGGAAAATGAACCGAAGGTAATCCTGGAATGTGTTTGTATGACATGTGTATCAAATGAAAGGTATTAAAGAGTATTTTATGAGGGAGTGGGCATAGTTCTATAGGTGGACGCCATTTAGGGATATCGCCATAAAGGTGGACCAGGGGTGACCCTAGAATGTGTTTGTACGATATGGGTATCAAATGAAAGGTGTTGGTGAGTATTTTAAAAGGGCGTGGGGCTTAGTTCTATAGGTCAACGCCTTTTCGAGATATCGCCATTAAGGTGGACCAGGGGTGACTCTAGAATACGTTTGTATAATATGGGTATCAAACGAAAGGTGTTAATGAGTATTTTAAAAGGGAGTGGGCCTTAGTTCTATAGGTGGACGCCGTCTCGAAATATCGCCATAAAGGTGGACCAGGGGTGACTCTAGAATGTGTTTGTACGATATGGGTATCAAATTTAAGGCATTAATGAGGGGTTTAAAAGTGAGTGGTGGTAGTTGTATAGGTGGTCGCCTTTTCGAGATATCGCCATTAAAGTGGACCAGGGGTGACTCTAGAATACGTTTGTATAATATGGGTATCAAACGAAAGGTGTAAATGAGTATTTTAAAAGGGAGTGGGCCTTAGTTCTATAGGTGGACGCCTTTTCGAAGTATCGCAATAAAGGTGGACCAGGGGTGACTCTAGACTTTGTTTGTACGATATGGGCATCAAATGAAAGGTGTTAATAAGTATTTTTAAAAGGGAGTGGGCCCTCGTTTTATAGGTGGTCGCCTTTTCGAGATATCGCCATAAAGGTGGACCAGGGGTGACTCTAGACTTTGTTTGTACGATATTGGTATCAAATTAAAGGTATTAATGAGAGTTTTAAAAGGGAGTGGTGGTAGTTGTATATGTGAAGGCGTTTGCCAGATATCGACCAAAATGTGGACCAGGGTGACCCAGAACATCATCTGTTGGATACCGCTAATTTATTTATATATGTAAGACCTGCAAAGATTTCAAGGGTTTTTTATTTCGCCCTGCAGAACATTTTCATTTTCTTCTACTTAATATGGTAGGTGTCACAACCATTTTTTTTTTTTAAGTGGGCGTGGTCCTTCTCCGATTTTGCTAATTTTTATTAAGCGTACATATAGTAATAGGAGTAACGTTCCTGCCAAATTTCATCAGGATATCTTCAACGGCTTCCAAATTACAGCTTGCAAAAGTTTTAAATTACCTTCTTTTAAAAGTGGGCGGTGCCACGCCCATTGTCCAAAATTTTACTAATTTTCAATTCTGCGTCATAAGTTCAACTCACCTACCAAATTTCATCGCTTTATCTGTCTTTGGTAATGAATTATTGCATTTTTTCGGTTTTTCAAAATTTTCGATATCGAAAAAGTGGGCGTGGTTATAGTCCGATATCGTTCATTTTAAATAGCGATCTGAGATGAGTGCTCAGGAACCTACATACCAAATTTCATCAAGATACCTCAAAATTTACTCAAGTTATCGTCTTAACGGACGGACGGAGGGACGGACGGACGGACGGACATGGCTTAATCAAATTTTTTTTCGATCCTGATGATTTTGATATATGGAAGTCTATATCTATCTCGATTCCTTTATACCTGTACAACCAACCGTTATCCAATCAAACTTAATATACTCTGTGAGCTCTGCTCAACTGAGTATAAAAATTTGAGCAGCTTCTATGGTGGTACGGAAAAGTTACAGGAAAAAATTGCTTATTCCTTACTTTTTTACCATTTTCTACAAATAAATTTTATTTGTCGACTTTTAAATTAAAGAACACGTCATCGGTATCTTTATTGCACACTCAGCTTGCTCCTTATTTAAATTTTTATTCTTTTTCATTTCTTTAATTTCCATATTCAAATGACTGACAGCGGTGCGTGTCCTTGTTCCATTAATAAAACATGTGTGGACCCTAATCAATCGTGCAATTGTGATGTGAAGGAAAACAAATGGTATTCGGACGAGGGCTATTACAATGAACCGCATAGTCTTGGTATAACTTATATGTATTTTTTGCAACAAAAGGATTTGGAAGAGGATTCACAGGGACGAATAACACTTGGACCATTGGAGTGTGTCGAAACGAGTGAGTATTTCTAAAATATTTGATATGATTTGTATGTAGATCTAAGAAAGGGAATAAGAAATTACAGTCTAGCTGCGTAACCGAGTATGTCTAGTAGAGTTCAACAAACGCACAAAAGGATCAATACAGAGTTAGGTGAAAATGCAGCCAGTATACTGGCGAAGTTACACTCCATGATTTTCGGGTGTTGTGACCCGTGCTTTTAAAAACCCCGGCCCTCAAACAGCTTAGAAAGCTCTAAGATGTGCGCGAACTCGTGGCTGACACATCCTTTATAAGAACTACCTTGTAAGTACACCCGTGTAATGAAAATGAACCATTAGACCAATGAAAGCACTTGTGGCTTCAGTTTTGGCCGTAAGTTAGGGAGCACCTCCTCACGGAATCTGCCGTTTTGTTTACTTTTGCCTTTTCGGTTATAGTACTTAGCGGGCTTCTAGCAGATACTAAAGTAATTGAAGCAGTGGTATAATTGAGGATGGGAAATGCGCATTTATATTCAGAACTCAGCGAGCTTGCACTAAAAGCACGGAACTCATGCTTTGACAGCGCAAATGCGACCAATTAGTTCTGCATATTTGAAATGGGTTGATGGACACAGGAAAGTTGAGAGGAAATGGAGTGGGGTGTAGTTAAGCAGGAGGAGGTACCACCGACATTTTTAGGGAGTGACTCAATATATATACAAATGTACAATAACTTCAATCCATTCGAAGTATAAAACCAGGGGAAAAGTTTGGCAAGTCCGCTGTTACCACGTGCGCTACATCTTGGCTCAGTTTGCTTTTCTATCTTGTTCTTGTTATTGTTTTTGTTGCTGTTCCTGTTCTTGTTGTTTTTCTTATTCTTTTTCTTGTAGCGATAAGGAGACTCCCCGAAGGTTTCGAGGAGTTTGATCGATGTTAATGGCTTTTTTTCGGACACAGATCCGGCAAGTTCCGGAAAGTAGCATCATTAATATCGATCATCTCCGGTACGATTTGATATGACCACGTTGAACTATGTAGAATATTTTTCCATAAGGAACTTAGAATCACCAAATCCTCGAATGATTTATAAAGAAGATTCGCCACGCATAGAAGAGGGCGGAAATTGAGTTGGATGAGATATAAATTGCCTGAATAAGTAAAGAATGTCGTTCCGCTATAAGGAACTTTTGGAAACTAATTAAGAAGCACTCGTGTCGTTAAGAGGGATTCAGCTCTTAATTGTAGTAGCTGAAGATGTACTTAAGGGATGGAGAGAGCCACTTCCCGACACCGCATACGTTAGGCAAATTTGCTCTCTTGAGGAAGCTCTCTTGGACAGCATGGATGCCATTTGTGATACACAAGATAAGGGTGACGCGGGCTTCAGCTACTTAGAAAATCTTTGCGCAGCAAGGATAAAGTTCCAAATAAGGTCGACCTCCACTCTATATAAATCCTCCGAAGAGGCAAGTGAGCTGAGAACCATAAACTTTAGTCATGTTCATGCAAAAACTCAACAGTTATGCAAGACGTTACTCCATGATTTCAAATCTCATCCTTCATGTAGCTGCAGCAGAAGGAATAAAGCCATACATTAAGACGGCCCGCATGAACTCACATTAGACAGTGATAAATGTGATAAATCAAGGTTCCAATAACAATTGGACAGTCAACCATCAAAGCCCCAATCGCCATTTATAAATGCGCCTTGGATAACCAAATAATTTGAGCAAATCGACTGCCATTTATTTCCATAAGTTATTTCCTACAGAGTTAGGAGCTTGCAAGAGGTAGTGTTGAGCAAGCCTTTGTTTAATTGAAAAATTCCCAACTATACTGGAGCAGAGGGATACTGTTGTGACTTGCAATTCAGACGATCATTATTTTAAATAGTTCGCGTCATCCCAAGCGAGGTCCTTTAACTTTAACAGCAGCTTGCTTATCCGATTAGATGTTGGAGTCTCTAACCATCGTAGCACCGAACACCATTACATCTTTAAAGACGGAAAGTTGTCGGGGTTACTAACATAGAGTGTCAGAGAGAAGATATTGTTCCACAATCCTTTCAAGTATTCGACTTCTAAAGTCCGCAACTATTTTCTTCATACTGAATGTTAAGCTGTGTATTATGTTTTCCTTGTTTTCATATATTTGTAACTTAACCCTGATTTGTATTTTTTTTCTTTCTATCCCTCAGACACCCAAAAGTATGTCGTCACCTTTACAACATCACAATCGTACATAGAAGTGCCTGGCTGGCGGAAAGGTGATATTGCATTTTCCTTCCGCACCACTGGCGAAAAAGCCATTTTACTTTTCCAACCACCGATACGTCCCAATCATCCATCGTTTATGGTCGCACTCACCGGCGACTATCAGCTGACATTCAACTTTACACTGAGCACTGGTACGACACGTGAACTGGTAATTAACTCACATCGCAAACTGAATGGCGGGGAATGGCATAAAATTTGGATTGACTACAATGAGTATCACGTACGTTTCATGATAAATACAGATTATCAAATGGTTGATTTGTTGCCGGAGGAGGAATTCGGACCATTCGAGGGTAGCATGTATATTGGTGGTGCAACGGCGTAAGTATAAAATGAATGAGGATATACATACACATATATGCATAGTTTAAATACAAACTGAGTAGAATATTTGAATCCTTCGTATCTGTTTGAACAAAATCGTAATCAGTTCTGAAATATTTCGGGTATTCACGAAAGCTTGCGTAACCGCTCATCAGGTTATGTAGTTATGTTTAGAATACGCTCCCGAAAAATAATTATGAATACCCTCATTGTTTTCAAAAAATTCGGACTCTTGAATCAGGAATTAACCGAGAAAAACAATTATTTGAAAACTCCCAATATCCATGCGTTCGAGGAGGCTCTCGAAAACGAGTTTTCCAAGGAAATTAATTCTACTTCGACAGAGCGCTGGATAGTCGCACAGTAGGTGATTTCTCCGTGGGTGGATAATTGCAGCTGTGCCACCAGGTATTATACGTTATCTGTTGATTCCAGTTCCATCATAACCGCGTGAACCAAAATTCTTCAATACCGCCACTAATTCCATTCTATTCAACTCTAGAATTGCTATAGATCGTTTTTATGTATGTACTAGCTTACTCGGAAGATGGTTTCCTGCCGCAAAATTGTCTTAGAAACTGGGGCCTAATCGAAGCATACGATCCGCGATCGAATGCCGTTTAAAAAATCACAATAGCTCCGAAACGGTATATCGGATTAATGAAATATGTGAACTAGGGAAAACGCGTACTCACTAGATCCATAATATACCATTATTTTTTTCGCTCGCCCACCTCAATGTCCTTGTATATGGAAACTATTTATCGAATATTGGATACCTGCTACAAATAACTGTGGAAATATAGCGATCTTCAATTTTGCCCCAAATGCGTGGTTCTGCCCACTTTTCCATATTCTTGCTTTCCTTATTTTCTTAATTCGCATCATTTTCTCACTCTTTTTCTCCCTCCCAATTCCACGATCATTTCCGCACCCACTTCCAATATAACTCCTACTTCCACTAGCACTCCCACACCCACTCCTACTCACACCTCCACTACCATTTATACTTCCCCTCCCTCTTTCTCGGCCCACCCTAATGTCCTTATATATGGAATCTATTTGATCCTCGCCGAGCTATTACTGCGATGCGAGAGCATCGTGTTAACTGATCGCCTATGTCTTTGGCATGACCGGTATTATTTGTATCCAATAATGCTTTACATGCCTCTTGGACTGCGAAAATCTAGGAAAGAAACACACTACTTGTATCCCGAAGGCGCCTACATTAGCCGGAACTATTGCCAAAATCACCGATCCCACTCCGTAATCCATTTTAGATCCGCCCGTGAAACCTAAGAGTTTCAATCTCCGAATGACCTCCCTAACTTTGTGATACTTCCTTGTAGGAAATTTGATCGTATACTTTATTTGGAAGACTGTCGTAGGACATACATATGTAGTGCGTTAGTGTTGTGAAATACTCGTAGGAGTCATTTACTTTAAACAGGATATGTCCGCCCGAGAGATCCAAATCTTGAAGCCTAAAAACACATTGAGATGACGTATCTTTGATAAGGATATCGGTTATTGGTTCATTCCGCATCACGTTTAAGGGCGCCAAAAAGCGTGACTTTATCGCTCATGTAATGCTCCGCAACCAGATCGCTGAACTTCACGTAGCATGTTGTTTATAAATTTTACCTCGACCGCAACAACATTTTTTATGTTGTTGTTGTTGTAGCGGTGCTTCGCGCCATTCAATAGGTGCGGCCGATCACAAATTGTCATCAATATCCTCTAACCTAACTTTTTATCTTGTATACTTTTGCAAGCATGCATATCCCCACACGCTCATTAAACCCTTTGTTCCGCGTTTATTATAATCTATGGGAGGAGAGTATTAGGAGTCAGACGTACTCCCAGATATTTGGCATTATAAATGATAATTAGCTCTTGGCCATTAAGAGACGGTTGTTTAAAACTAGGGAAAATGTGGCCGAGTCTGTTGCTTTCTCCCAACTACTAAGCTTACTCAGTAATCTCTGCATACTGTATAACTTCTCAATGGGGCCACGAACAGTTTTTTTTGGTCATCAACCGCGTAGGTGATTATTTTTGCATCGCTTATTTTGAGTTGGCGAAGTGTGCTAGCTATAACGCAAATAAAGAGGGGAGGCGACATAGTACAACCCAGCCGGGTTCCCCTCCGCGGAAAATTTGGGACCTCGCTGTTTCCCAGTTTAGCGCTAAGCATTCTGGAATTCTGAGCCAATTCTGCCAAATTTACCATTGCATCTTTAATACATAGAGGGCATCTAAGATTCAAGTGGCTATGTAACACAACTCTTTCGAGAGGTTGCCAACGCAATTTACAGCTTCTCCAACCCAATTGTAAACATTGTCTAACCGTAAGGAACTCTTTTTATTTAGCAAGTGTGGCTCTGGTGACCCCAAGTTCCTCACGGAGGGAGGGCGTTCAACGTGGTCATATAAAATTTTTCCTGCATTGGTCATTAATGGTGGCAGTTTTCGGAAGGTTCCGGAACAATATGCGGCATGGTCCATTGCCAGCATCGATTTAACTCTCCAAAATCTTCGGATAGTCTCCTTATTGCTATAAGAAAAAGAAAAAAGGCAAGAAGGCTTTCCATGTTCTCTTTTGTTGACCTGTGGCATGATGACCCTGGTCCCACTTCAATTAGGGAAAACATTATTTAGTCGAATGAAGGCCATAAATATACTGTAACGAATTTAAGGAAATCTTGGTTATTATGCACCTTCTGCTAACGTTCTTATCGCTGAACAACAACTTCGACTTATGACTACATGTATGTGTGTGAGATATCTCTTCACTTCGAGCTACTAGTTATGTGTGTATACGTTAATAAAAACAAACACCTTTTTGTCGTTTAAAGTTATTTTTAATTGCAAAACAATTGTTTCGACACTCGCGTGGTGTCATCATCAGTTGCTAGCTTTCAACTAAACCATTGTCACAGGTATAAACAAAATAAAGCTTTCAGTCAATTTTTTCAAAACATTAAATTATATACATTGCAAAAACAACTAAAAGAGAAAACAAAAGTTTAAGCAAAGAATATACATATGGATATGTAACAACAAACAGAACAAACAAATTTACTTTACTGCTGAGAAGAGACTCGAATACAGTGGGCCAATATCACGATTCACAGATACATTTTTATTTATATGTATATGAAAAGATAAAATATTTAATCTACTTAAATTAGTTTCAGTCTTAATTAGTTTGCAGTCTTCTTGGCTTATCGAGTGCTGCTCCGATAAGGCATGTTCAGCGATTCCACTTTTTGGTTCAATATCTTTTATGTATTTAAGTATTCATTTAACCTCATACGCACAGTGCGTGTCGATTGGCCTATATACTTAGCACCGCATTTTTTCCCGTCATCATTTTCGTATGAACAAGTTATTGAATAAACCCCAGGTTTATCCAATTTGTCGCATTTGTCTTTAGTTGACTTTAATAAAAAAATTTGAGTTTTTTCGTCGATTTTGGAGCCACTTTAATTTTTGTATGTTTGAACACCTTTTGCATACTGCTGAAAAACTGCGGATCATAGGTCAAGCTACACCATTTCATTTTATTTTCTACACCCACCGTATCGAAAAAAGAGCTACTCTCCCTTCGCTCCTTTTTATTTTGGTGTTTTCGTATTAGTTGCTCAATGCTGTTAGAGCAATACTCATTCGTTGCTGCGATTTTCATTATTTTCTGTTTTTCCTTATTATATGAATCACAGCTGAGCGGAACATTTACAAGTCGATGGGCCATGGAATTGAAAGATGCTAGCTTATGCGAGTGATGATGATTAGAATCACTAAGGATGAAAGGCTCAGTTGATGTCGGCTTACAATATATATCGAATTCGATGAATCCGTCGTCATTATGTTTAACCCTCAAGTCCAAGAAGGGCAGCTCGTTATTTAATTCGTATTCACAAGTAAATTGGATAGAATTACTAATTGAATTAAATAAATTCAACGTTTGGCCGATTTTGTCCTTCTCAATAATAACAATACAGTCATCAACATATCGACAATAAAAACGTGGAAATAATGAGCTATGAATTAATTTTTCTTCAATCGTATTCATGGATAAGTTGCAAAGAAAAGGGCTTATACTTAAACCCGTCGGCAAACCATCAATTTGTTCATAAAACTCGCCTCTAAATTGGAAGAATGAAAGATTAATACACGTAAACGTCATATCGAACAAAGCATTAGCGACCAAAGGATTGATATTCTGTTTATCCAGCCAAATACGTAACGCATCCAAGGCACCATTTTTCGGAACATTTGAAAAATATGAAGTTATATCAAAGGACGCAAAACACTCAATTGGGCTCAATTTCACATTTTGAATTTTTTCGACTTATTCAAGGGAGTTTTTAATTGAAAAATTATCGAAGCTTTTAAGCTCCCTGAAATAATTGCTCAACCATGATGCGTTATGTGTGTGCGTGTACATAGGTTTGAATGCTACTGTATTTGTTGTTGTGATTATTTATTAACAGCGTAGTGATGCTAATATTCGTCACAATACGTTTCAGCCAGTGTTTCACCAGTGGGTAGGTTTGTTGTAGCATCGCTAGGAGGATTCAATCTAAACCTTGGGATTTGTGCGGCGAAGAACTGTTTTGATTACCCATTCTATCTTATTGGAAGGGTTATTTTGAAGATAAAGGCAGTTTCAAAGGCACTCACTATCAGTAGGCTATCGCGTTCCGTAGAAAAATATTGGCAAATTTGTTTTTCGATAGATGGAAGATCTTTGACAGATTAACACAATTTCTTCTAGCATTTCTCTTTTGCCTTCTGAACAGCTGTTTTTTAAGACCTGAGGCAATCTTTTGAACGTTGCCAGTTCCTCAGATAGAATTATTTCAGAAACTCTTTCGTGAGCGAGTGTACCTCTTTGCTGAAACTAGTTGAACAAGCTCTTCGTGGAGCTGACCCCGAAAACCTCCAGCTTGCTGCTTTAAGCCTTAAGATCATTCCAAGGCTAACTTTTATTTGAAAACAACTAAATAACTTTGAACCACATTTCGCTTAAAAGCTTAAAAGCGTTTTCTCAAAGGAAATCTTTATAGCTTTATATCTGAAATTTCATATTGGCGATGGATTTATTACGACAATTTGTATTTAATTATAATTGGCGCGAAAAGGAAATGAAAGTAAAGAAAATTAAAACTATAAATACAGTGCAGTCGCCTCGTGAGATTGCTGAAACAAATATATTCCGTTACATATGCGCACATTTCCATTGTTATTCATGACCACAATTGACCCATTACAACAGCGTTAACGTCGTCGCATCTTGAGCACAGCATGCCAATATTGGGATTTATCGTTTTAATTGAAGTTTTAATGTGTAGCATTAACTTTGCGCCCAAACAGTCAACACTGATTTACGAAAAGGATGAATGATGCTCACACATACATAAGTACATATATGAATTTATGTGGCTTGATAGTATACATGTGTTAATGCATAGATACGTGGAATAAGTTGGCACTTCTAGGAATCGAATTTCTTTTATACTTACAGAAATTGCCATTTTTCGCGTTAAACATGCTACTTAACACTTTTTGCCGTAGAAGTGTGTGCGTGTGTTTTTGTGTGTAAAATGTTGTTAATCAATCACCTTAACGGTACCTTAATTAACAGCCAACACTTTCAGAATTCTTTTACAATTAATCAATACGACTTTTTGCGCTCTGCTTTAATTTTAATTAATAGCTCTCAATATCAATGCCTGAGGCAACGTGCATACATACTTACTTACTATGAATTGTACTGCCACCAGCAGCGAGTGTATTTAAGCATAATCCCCCCTTTGAAAGTTGCGTTTCATCATTCTTACCTTAGCATTTACACCTATACATAGGTAAGTGAATGACTACCCAGCCGGAGCAACACAACTGAAATGATCTATTAGGTTCGGTCCGATGTTTCGGTCCATAAGGAGAAGATAGAATAGATAAAGAACCACCAATACACCGAAATTAACAGGATGACAAGCTGAGTCAATTAAGCCCATTAATAATAGTACCTGGGCGACCGATCTTTGCTCGGCAACGTTTCGTTGTACTGGCAACGTTTCTTTTTTTTATTTCGAATAGGTGGCAACCTTAAACGGCAACCCTACTCAAAAATGCCCCTATGGTATTGCGGAGTGAAATACCTTTCGTTGAATACCCATATCGGCATATCTCATGCAATTTTTTTTTTAATTCGAATAGGTGGCAACCTTAAATGACAACCCTACTCAAAAATGTCCCTATTGTAATCCGGAGTGAAATATCTTTCGTTTGATATCCATATCGGTATATCTCATGCAATTTCTTTTTTTTAATTTCGAATAGGTGGCAACCTTGTGAAACATTCTAAGTGGCAGCACCTAGGTAGAAAGTCTTAGAAGGTGATACATTATCTCTGTGCCAAATTTCATTTAAATCGGTTGAGCGGTCCCCTAGATCATTCGGCTATACAAACAAACAAGAATTGCTCGTTTAAAGTTATAAGATACCGAAACCCGTGAGATAGAACCAGATCCCAAATACAACATATAAGGGAAAATTTGTCACTTATCCCTATTCTAATACATACGTTGAAAGATAAATTGCATATAGTATCGAAATAGTAAGGTTTTTCCGCGTTGATCTCGAAAACAACGCCGAAATTACTTAAAAGAACAAACAGAAGTTATTTGGAGATAAGCTTGAACTGATCCCGAAATAGCCAAAATAAAATAACGAAATAGTCCTTAAACGAATTCGAAAACAATCAATAAATTCTTTCCAAATTGTATTGAAGTAGCCCCGAAATGATCTTTCAAACAATTTTAAAATACTTACAAAATTTTCTGAAATAGTCTCCAAAACGGTTCAGTAAAATTCCCGAAATTATTTCGAATTTGAGCTCAAGTAAAGCCGAAAATCATCCGAAATTTAATTTGAAAGCTTTACCGAAATCATCCCCATAATATATCACTATTCATCTCAAAAACAATCTCGAAATAACTTCGAAGAGCAAGCACAAGTTATCTGGAAATAAGATCGTAAACTATGCCGAAATTATCTAGATAGAATACCGAATCCAAAAACAATCCCGAAATTCTATTTAAATTGTATCCAAGACTACCTTGGAATGATCCTGGAGACAATTCAAAAATAGTATTAAAATGCTTTCGAAATATCCCCAAAACAATTCCTAAATAGTCCCCATATTATTCCAAAAATACATAGTTTTGAGTTGCATCTGAAATGAACGCTGAAATATTTCAAAAATAATTTCAAATAATTTTTTTTAATTTCGAAAAATATCTCAAAATAACTTCTAACATTATATTGAAATTAATTGGAGATAGGCTCGAAATATTCCCAAACAGTACCAAAATAGTTACGATGAAATGAAATGATTCCAAATAGTCCCGAAACCAATCGCGCGTTCCCAAAGCTAACCAGAAATGATTTCGATATGGTTCGAAATGTTCCTGAAATTATCCCGAAGTTTTTTGTCCTGAAAGGGAAACCGAGAACCTTACATACGGGGCTTAGTAAAAGTTGGTTGAGCTGAGCTACATAAATACAGTGCTAGGAAAAATCGACGGTCTTTCTGTGAGGCGATCACTGGGATGAATTGAAAACACCCATTCAAAAGCTTTCAATGCCCTATAAATGGGTATATTTCTCCTCACCGGGCACTTTACAATTGGGTCTCATGCGGCACGGTTGGTATTGATACACAATGTTTTATATAGTAGCTGCAATTTTTCAGGAAACATAATGAAGTTTCTTGGAAAATTATTTTCCAGGAGCATCCCAGAATATAAAGATGAAAGGTCTAGGCTTCCAAAATATATAAGCGTAACGAGATGGATATAGTGAGACGGGATTCTATCTGGCGCTTTTGAGCATTCTTCAGTTATATACATTATTTTCCATTATTTCACTCAGGAGCCATGGTCTCAAAACGGCGCATTGGTGCTAATTGGAGTCGAAGACGACTCATCACACCAACCAACCAATCATTCTTTTGAAAACCAATTGATTTTCACGCCGGAACAATCGCGAGTACTGCGTTAGTTTCCGAAACAATCATAGAATTAACCCGAAATAGGTCCCAAGGGATCAAAAATTAGTTCGAAAACCAGCTCAAAATAGTCTCTAAACTATCTCGAAAGCCATGCAGGATGATAAAGATGCTGCAGAAATATCAAAACAGTCACGAAATGTTCCCGAAACAGCTAAATTATCTATAAACAATTAGGAAATCATCCATTCATTATATTGCACCAATGTAGTCCCAAAATAATTTCGAAAACAATCCCGAAATGATAGTCCCGAAATAAAACAGAAATAACCACGAAATAAAAAATTATCTCGAAAACCTAACCGGCGTATTTCTCAATTATTTAACGTAGCGAAGAAATCTTCTTGAAAATCATAGATGATCCCTCTAGGAAAGATAAAATTGGTGTTTTTTAAAATAACTTATTCACCCAGTATAACGATCAGTGGCGGATTTGAATATTTGCCGCCTCTAGGCAAGATATAACTTGCCGCCCTTATTTTCACAATAATAATATTTAGCACAATGATTGCGATTTTCGGCGCTTTATTGCAGTGTAGTTTGTTATTAATGAATAACGAAACATAACGAAATCAAAATAATCGATATTTGCATTTATGAGGTATTTAACCTTAATTTTTTTCCAAACATTCCTCATTTACTTTAGTTTGCGTCTTGATATTTCAGCTTCGAATTCGCAAATGATATTATCACAATTGAAAGATAAAAAAAATCTGATTTTATCGTAAAGAACAAAAGAGCATTCAGTTTGCCTTCGCCCAATGAAGATGTGATGTAGTTTTTCGTGCGTTTTAAAACTGAAAACGATCTCTCTGCGCTACAATTTGCAATAGGAATTGAAACAAACATTCGCAACGCAATGTCAATATCAGGGTAACAGATCTTCAAATTATCCTGTCTCAGCATTTTCAACAGTTCCAGCGGAGAATAATTTGAAAAGTTCTTTTCAATGCAATATGCCTTGAAAAACACCATTTAATTTTCCAAATATTCCTCAAGGTCTTGGGTGTAGTAGTTGCTCAATATAGTGGATTTCTTCCTTCGTTGCTTAGATGTTTCATATCAGTGATAAGAGAAATTCAGAATATATTTTTTGATATGCCTCACGTCTTCTTGTCAATTCTGCCAAAGTTCGATCCAAGATAACGTTGAACGTGTTGACACGAAAGTTTTCAACGCCCCTCAATTGAATACCAGATTCCCATTTTCAACATATCGTACATTTGGATTTCTTCTAGGGCTCCTCAGTGTTTTGTATTCCTGAATCGTTGAAATAGAGAGAGCTTTCTCTTCATACAGATCGAATTCTTCACGAGTATCAGAAACAACTTCGATGAGTTCGTTAAAAAAATGATCACTTCGGAAATAGTCGTATTCACATTTGGTTATTTCTTGCTCATCGCATTGAATGACGTTAATAAGAAGCTCCATAAACCTTGCACGAATGCAGTCTCCAAAAGTTCCAGTTGAAGTGAAGTAGAACCTTTATGCAAATTCTTACGATTGCTATGCGGGAAAATAATTTACAACTGCATTCAAATTTCGAAATGCATAAAAAAATAATTAATTGTTTATAATAATAATTATACAGACAAAAATACTATTTTAAGTGCTGCAAAATCCGAATGCAATGTTTTTTTTTTTTTTAATTAATTGACTTGAACTTTGCCGCCCTAGGCTCTGGCCTATGCTACCTATATGGTAAATCCGCCACTGATAACAATGCTCATTCCCTGTGCAATTGCCACTACTATTCTCGTGTTCACTACAGTAGTCTTCTAAAATTTATGGAAAGTTAAAAAGAGGAATCCATACACCGTTTGCTCGGTATATTTTCCCGACTGGGTGTTTCATCTCGGCTCCGTTTACACTTTAGTCCAAACGCTTCAATTTTGAATCGTACTCACTGCCTGCATTTTAATTCGTTAAAGTGTAAATAAGTGAGCCAATCAAGCAATCAATGTATTAAGTAATGAAATTTATCGGCTTGCATAAAAACTTAAGCAGTAAATCGAAATTGTAAAACATATCAAATGTAATGTAAAAGTATCAACTTTAAGTAGAAAATTAAATCTATTTTTAATATGCTTCGAAGTGATTTTAAAATGCACATCGTTATAGATCATTAAGGTTGATGGATTAAAGTACTGTTTTTCTTGTAATGGAATTTCCTCACCCTTTGGCAAATCGTGTTACAAAGTTGTGTAACGATACTAAGAAATGCCGCTTTAGTCTCACGGAAGGCGCTAGAGTATAATAGTAATTAACTAAAATTTAGGAAGGTACATGGCTGGAGTAGCTAGGAGTGCCAGACACAGAAAGAACACACAACAGGAAGGCCCAAATGTCTTTTTGAATTTGGTACCTAAACAGGTGTTGATTAGACTAGAAGAATTCAGCACCGAAGAAAAAGTCAACCACGAACTTACAATGGTATGAGATTGTTTTTGAAGGTAACTCGAAAGATGTGTTGGTTAAATAATCCTATCGACTTTAAGACTATTTTATCGGCTACCAAGATTAACCCTCCGATGAGTGACAGTTCTGAACTTCACGGCCGTGTGAAAAGGTCCCTACGGACCTTTTTTTGTAAATCATGTTTTTTTCATATATAAAATTTTTTTTGATTTTGTTTTTATTGTTTATAACTAAATTCGACATACAAAAATAATTTTTTCAATTTTTTTATTTTTTTTTTTTTTTGCTTGAGTTTTCTTAAGACTATTATAAAAAAGTTTAAAAATGATTGTTGTTGAGCGTGTACTTCTTGCCCCCGCCCTGTGCGCAAGTGTTGCAGCGATGTAAAAGTGTGTTATGTTCTCCGCAAACAGCGTTGCCGCAGCCGAAGCAGTCTGCCCGCGTTTTCCGCTGCCGCCCGTACTCAGAACGGCAAAGGCGACATGACGGTCTACTTGACCTAGCCGCAAACGACGGTGCATTTCCTTCCATCGGTCTCGGTAATACCTGAAATGAAAAGAAAAATAAAAAACAAATACAAATATATTCTATTCTTGAATTTGAAGATGTTTTTCTTACCCTGACATCGAATGCTTCCATCGCATTGCGTATCCTTGGATATGAGGTTATATGGTTGTTCAGGGCACGTTCTTCGATATTTGGTGTGGCCAATTGTTTCGTTAGCTGTAACAATAACGACCGCCGTCTGTCACTCCTTTTTATAGGCTTCATTTCGTTGTAAATCCTAAAAGCAGCCAATGCAGCGACGTCCAGCATATTATAAAACATGGCCAACGGCCATCGTTGTGTTGCTCTTTGGCAGCTGTAAGTGCTTAGCATTTGATCCATGGTATCAATACCACATTTGTTGGCGTTGTAATCTAATATGGCATAGGGCTTCCGATTCTCGGCTTGCTCGTCAACGCGGCAGGTGTAGTGCATTGTGGAGAGCACGTTCACCACTTTAGTTTTTTCGTCACGTATTAGCATAACGCTATATCCCCTTCGTTGAACCCAAATAATGTACTATTGATGGCGCGCTTCGGGTTCTTCTTGAACTCCTGTGGAATGAATGTTTTGTTGTAGCGCACTGTACCAACATATGCGGTCGTCCTCCTCATCAAAATACGCGCCAAGTCAAGAGTGGTAAAGAAATTATCCGCGTATATAGTACGACCAGCATCTAAATATTTTTCCACAAGATCCTGCACTATGTTCTGCCCTTGGTTTATCTCCCGTTGTTGGTTTGGCAGTTTTCCAGAATATATCGTTCCCTTCACAGGATAATAACTCTGTGAGTCACATAACCACCATACTTTCAAACCATACTTAGCTGGCTTTGACGGAATATATTGTGTGAAGCGGGTGCGGCCTCTGTAAGGGAACAACTGCTCATCAACTGTTAGTGCTTCATGAGGAGTGTAAGCTGCTGCCAAGTTATGTTGCAACATTTGCCAAATATCGTCAATAGCCGCAGTTTTGCTGTTGATGACTCGCTGTTGTCGAGTATTTCCATTGTCGAATCGAATAAATTGGTTTATACACATGAAGCGATCGTACGACAACGCAGCTTTGTATATTGGGCAACGCGTCGCGCCCCATAATTCCAAAGCTGGTTCGTGGTTTGATCTTGTGAGTCCAGCATACAAAAGAATAGCTACAAAGGCGTCAAACTCTTTCACTGTCACTGGCTTCCACTCCTTTTTCTTCGTGGGATTCGCCAAATTCCATGCAGCTGTAACCTCCCTGCCTTTACGATTTCTTTCACGTAGCACTAAGTGCATTATTTCCTGTATCATAATGGAACGCATTATTGTATATGGGCCGTGTATATTTCCTCTTAGTCCTGGTTTCTTTCTTGTGAAGTCGACCACGTTATGATTACCAGTGCGTGATGTTGGTGGTGCTTTTTTACTCCATTGGGTGCCATCTTTACCAATAAAGTAACTTTCATTCGTTTCCTGTCCATCATTTTCTTCCTCTTCATCATCGTCGTCATCAATATCTTCATTTAGCTCGATGTATGCTTCAGTTTCGGCATCTGACTCTTCAGCAAGTTGGTATGTGCGATCTTCATCATCCTCAACTTCATAATTATCAATTGCAGCAATATCAATTTCTTCATCCATGTCTTCGTCCATAAAATCAGCAAATCTGCTATCAACTACACGCCTTTCATCCGCAGTCATTTGCTGGTAACGTCTACTACGGCGTACAACCATTTCAGCAGTAGTGGCCGAAGTAGGAGTCATTTCATCTCATTTAACTTTTGAACCCAGACCCTGAAATGAACTTTCACTTAATGCAGCCCTTAAAGGTTATACTTGCTTTTCTTTGATAGAATTTGAAACATGGCAAGGAAACCATCCTTCAATTCTGGCGACTTAAACTTGAAAAACGAGTTTAGTGCCAACATGATCTTAAAATTTGTTGTCAGTTCCTTGCGACCGGGTATTTGCTATCTGTACGATGGAATATGGTATTTGGCGATTAAAGAACTCTGAAGCTTTGTACGCTCAGTCCCTACTTTCTTTAGGCGTTGAACTTTTCGCCCGACGAAGTCTAATTACGCTCTACTTTTCGCTCATAATAGAGGTTGGCTTTTCAGGTGCTTGAAAGAAAAGTTATCGCGAAGATTTGTGGTCTCATTTGGGATGCCCATGGCAAGGAACTAAGTAGGTATATGAGCTTAACGTAGGTATGAAAGTAGTGCAACGAATAAGCCCTCAGGGGCTTCGCTGGCTAGGCCATGTTATGCACATCGAAGAAGAATCTCAGGCCAGGAAAGTATTTTAAGCGACTCCCGCTTTTGGAAACAGAGAAATGTGGAGACCTCCACTAAGTTGATAGAGGCAGGTGGAGGAAGATATTATATCCATTTGTACTCCAGACTATCGTCAGCTTACGAAAGACAGGGATAGCTGGCGTCCCCTGTTACAAAATGGCCAAAATCACCTAGACAGTTAGGTGCCAATTAATGATGATGATAATTCAGTTAGAGATTTTTCCTATTACATTTTTACGTTTGTTTTACATATTTGTTTAACGACTGCTATGCGCGTTGCATATGAATAACATGCCTCCTCAAGAGAGCGATGTCTAGTGGACCAGTGTCTCATCAAACTGCTCCTCCCTTATCGTTAGAAGAAGACCTACACAGAAAATGGGGCAGTCCCGTAAGGCGACGATTTCACAGATTTTATGACCGACCACCAAAGCTGAAGCTTACCGGATGCAGCACCGAAAAATTTGTAGACACACTTAAACCAAGACCCGATCAAAAGCAGCTTCTATTTCGAAACTTACGAGCGAACCAGTTAAGAACGCGTACACAAGGTCAGCCCAAGGTCGGCCTGGGGCACCATCTCTTAATCAGAGAGGTCTGCGCTAGTTCGGAACTAGGGCGATTTGCTACAGAGCGCTTCGAGGCTGTCTTCTATTATTTTTCTTATCGTCTTTAACAAATTTCAAGTTTTCAAATTGTATTTTGATTCCCGATTTGCTTGCTTATTTTCCACAGGCGCTGAAAATCTTACAACCATAGGGCATCTTCTTGACTTCCGATCCCTTGCTAATTTTGAAATAAAAGAGCTGCCCCTTTTTTTCTACGGGAAGTATCTTCCACTTCACCACGTTCGGGAACTGTACCTTTAACTAAGGTACCGCTGGATCGAATGAGGGTAGTGATGTATCCGATTTTACTTGCATCATTTTCATAATGTTACTGAGTGGTTAGATCTTCACATAAAGTGACATAAAGTCAACGGCCAAAAGGTTACTTGGTCAAGTTTTCCAATTGACTTTTTGTCATTTCTTAATTTGAGTTTAAAATATTTATGTTTGACCTAATGACTAATTCGGGAAAAAAATTAGGGGTAACATAAGGTCAAATTCACATGGTTATAAAGTAAATTGAAGTTATAACAATATGAAATATGGCCACAACGTCAAGTTACAAATGTATTGATATTATGACCATACGGGAAATGGTCATAAATTTAACTCTTTTAAAAATTTCGAACTATGATCGCTTCGGAAAAGCAGTATGGTCATATTGTTAATATCGCTGGTATTGTAACTATTTGAAATTTGACATTTTGAGCATCTCATAAAGTCATAACTTAAGTTTACCTTGTGACCATTTGAAGTTGTCATAAGTTCAATTGACATTATGGCCGTTGACCTTATGTCATCCCTTCTGGTCTTGTTGCGCTAAATGCTCCTACTGCAGTCGCTGCTCTTGAAGTAGTTGGTTTGCCATTAGCGAGCTGAGTTCTCCGGTTTAAAGTTAGTTGACTCGTCAAAACACCCTACTTTTTTACGCTCCTTGAAATATCTTTTAGTACAAGACAGTTCATTATGTTGCAATCGTCGAAGTGGATATTGATGAAAGCTGACAAAAAATAAATAGTTTATCGATAATGTTTGTCGCACATGTCACCCAAGCATATGAACTTTCATTCAATTTTTCATCGAATGAATGTAAACGATTTTCATTTTGCAAAGCAATTGTCATTTCATTAAAATGGGGAATTTAGCACCTATATATATATGTACGCTATTATTGAAATTTGAATATATTAACAATCAGACTTAATGCCTTCAAAAAAGGCTCATTTAGCAACGTGCCACATTCACTTCATAAACGTTCGACAGCAAAGCGACACAAAATAAAGTAAAACGGATAGCCATATCAGCATATGTTGTTGTTAACAATATGAAAGCATTCAGGAATGTTTTTTTGGCAATGACACGACATTACAAAAATTTGCAGGTGTGTGCGTATTTGCGCTTAATGTCCCGTCACATAAGATTTTTGATGCAACATCGTTCGCTAACAAATGAGTAAATTGCATGTTTACGCATGGAGGGCGACAAATAGCGCATCACCAGCGCCATCTGACATGCCAAAGTAGCCAACTCCCGACTTATGTTCAAGCGAAGCATAAATAAATAAATAAATGTATGGCGCGATAACCTCCGAGCAGGTTTTAGGCGAGCTCCTCTTCCAATATGTGTCGTTCTTCTTCTAATTTTTCCTCTAAATTGATGAGACGGGACCTACTTGTTTTATGCCGACTCCGAAAAGCATATGCAAGGAAGATGAGTTTTCACTGGGAGCTTTTTATGGCAGAAATACACTCGGAGTGCTTGCCAAACACTGCCTGGGGGGGTTTAGAAAAGTGTTCATCTAATTGAAAAAATTTGTTTCTAAAACTTCGATGTTGCTTTGCCCATGGCGTGAACCCAGCACGCTACCATCATATACCACGGCGGCCCAAGCGACACATAAGAAGATAAACTTGACTTTTGTTGATATTTTTCTAACATTTTTCACAATTGAAATCCGCATTTTAAGAAATGAATAGGAGACAAAATATGTTAGGAAGTATTTTTCTTATATATTGAGAATATTTATAATTGTGCTTCGCGAAATTTTTTCAAGCGAATGGGCAACTCGAAATAAGTTTAATTGCTAATTCTGAAATTCTTTTTAAATATAAAAAATGCAATATGTTTCGCGATTGGATCATGTTCGCTTTTGCATCAAAACTCATGAACATGAGAAATGTCATTGTGACGTGGCCATTATGCAGCACATTTTGCAAGTTTCAATTTTCGATTGAAGGAAATAAATGTTTTTGCATGTATGAGCGCCTTGCTGGTCATCAAGTTTTAAAATAGGAACCACCAAAAACCTGCTGCAATGCGCCCAATATACGGCAACCAACAACTATTACGTAAGTACGCGTATTCATTGTTGTTGCTCCTTTGATGACAACGTCATTGTCGTTAGTGCACCACATCGACAATAGCCTGTCACAGCATGAAAGTGCTTAATTGCTTGTGATGGCATTAAATAAATTTTTAATTACTTCGCACTTTACATTTACACTTCCGTTGCACTCCCATGGGTACTGTTACTTATAAAAAAAAAGACTTGCCAACGTGCATGCATGCATACACTTTTGTATGTGTGTGTTTGTATGTCCTTGCATGCCCATCGTTTGTTGGTTAATGTGCCATATTTTAACCGTCCAAGTTGCTTGACAGTTCGATCGTTTGCCATCATTGTCTGCTAGCCATATTTTTGAAGTTTATTTTTATTTTCTTTTAAGTCACTTGATTGCTATTGTGCTACTTACCATAACGAATGGGTTTTGCTAGCATGCGTTTGTAGGTATGTTAGTGTGTGTGTGTGTTGATTTATCTTCAAAAGTTGCGTATACGCTCTGGTGCCACCTGGGATTGATGTGTGAATTTTTCGTTTTTTTTTTTTTTACTTAAAAAGTGTTTTCTTCACTTTTGTTATGCCTGACAAAGTTTGCTAAGGGCAGATATGGCAGATGTGCCAAATAGAGCTACACTTGAGGCCAAGAGACATTGAACTTTTTGCTGGAAAGTTAAATATAAGTTTATAGTCTTTATTTGTAGTAAAATTAAAATCAATTCATAAATCATTGAACCAGGCTCAATTATTTTATACATTAGGGTGGTCCTTATAAATCAAACTGACATTTTTGCCAGTCCCACCTCAAATGGTAATACCAACGTCATAAATATCACATATAAGTATTGGTCCCGATTTAACACAGTTGAAAATTATCGCGCAGGGATCAAGGTTAGTTATGAAAAAGCTATCGGCTTATTATCGAAAAGTTATCGACGTGCTATCATTATGTAATCGATTTAACAGCTGTAGATTCGTTTTTGAAGTGTTTCTAATTTGTTGTCGGTGTGATATCTTTTTTTTTATAGAAAAGTCATCGATTTTTTGTCGAAAAGTGGTGGCTTTTTTTTCAAAAAGTAATCCATTTGTCATCGAAATATTGTTGATTTCTTAATTTTTAAAAAATATAAATTATTTCTCGAAAAGTTATGGGTTCGCTATCAAAAATGTATCAATATAAAAATTATCGATTTGTTATTGGAGTGTTTGTTTATTGTTATCGGCATTTTAGAGGTTTGTTATCGAAAATTTGTCGCTCTTTATGAAAAAGCTATCTATTTTTTATGAAAATGAAATGTTTGTTTTTTATCGAAAATGATCGGTTTGTTATAGCTATTTTATAGAAAAGTTATCGATTTGTCATTGAAATTCCGTTGATTTATTATAGAAACGGTATCAATTACTTTTTAAAAAGATATCGATTTGCTATCCAAAATGTACCGCTCTGTTATTGAAAGGTTATCGCTTTGTTATTGATATGTTATAATTATGCAATTATGCAATTCATCGAGGAGTTATACATTTGTGATCGGTGTTTTACCAACTTATTATTGGCGTGTTATGGATTTGTTATTTACGGCTCAAATGTTTGTTATGCAACACATACTGACTAAATTTCAATACAAAATCGATGACACTTCTGTAACTCGTCAATATCAAGCCGATAAAAAACCAATGAGAAGCCGATGACTCGTCAATTACATGTCGGTATCGTTTGTTACAGATAAGAAGCCGACGAACCTCTTCTCAACAAGTTTTCTCTGTAGTCCCAACCCGCTTGGGAAAAACCAAAAGGAGACAACCGTTGCGTTGATTCATCAAGCAAGAAAGGCGTGAAAACAGCACGGGAGTGCAAAATGAGAGCATGTGCGAATCCTATGATATAAGACTTACAAAGTTGCTCATATCTCTAAAGATAGAGTACTTAAATCTCATGACGACCATATCAACTGGCCACTTCCAGGTGGCGTCACATGGTTATAAAATAAGCTTTGTTAGTAACTAAAGATGATGGAATCGTGAGCTGCAAGAAGAAACGGTTCGTGTCTTGCGTTCGCGAGGTCAAGACTTAAGCTACTAGGGAGGCAGATTTGCCAAATTTCGAGACAGGAAATAAGTTATGTTCTAGATAACTTCTAATATTTGGCAAGAGAACGGAGTTATTTTATAACATGATTTTTAGTACCTAATCAAGATTTTTCCGGTTGGTCATCAAACAAATTCTGGTTACACTATAGCCACTTTCAGTCTATGTGACCGGAGAGTTGAATCTCGCCTAATTTACGTATGTTATGCCTAACTGCAAACCCTGGGCGAGTTCTTGTGAACTTAAAGACATTACTTTTCCTGCACACCTGTGTCTTTACACATCGAACTTTAGGAGTTCTTTAAACTCACGCCTTTTTACTTCCTAATTTTCCGTTGCGTCTTAATATGATATCGGAACAAAACTGTCAGCATAATTTCTTTATATACATATATGTATGTACATATGTAGAACATTTGCATAAATAAGACAAGCTGTTACTAATGACTTAATACGATGTTGCTTTTACGGTCACTTCATTTTTGTCTTCTCAATACATCGCATTTTTTTTGAGAAGTTAGGGTATTTCTTCTCGTATAACTAAATAGAATTTAAAAGTATATGACTAAGTACACACAAACTCACACTCAAGCACAATTATCATGCAATGCATATGTGCATGTATGTATATAGATAAATATATGTATGTATGCAAATACTTGGCCCAACTCATACAGAAGTACAGACTGCTAAGCCACAATCCAAAGTAAAATCGTTGACAGCAATTTGATGGAAGCTTAAATTTATTTACTTCAGCTGCTACGAGTATTTGTAGCTTTTTAATTTATATTTTTTTTTATTCCATGTGTGACCTGCATTCGATGGCACAAAAAAGTTAAGACTAGGCTAATGGAATTTTCATTTCTTCTCTTTCGGCTACTTGGTCGGTTTATATTTACCTAGTTTTTGAATGGTCTAGCATTTCATTCATTTGAAAATCGTAAACTTAATGCTTGTTTGTATTTTTTATTTTTTGTTATTGCATCTTTGTCACCTATGTATGTATGTATGTATGTAGAAAGGTGGTTGTATTGAGTTTGGAAGTTATAAAAATATATTTTTTTTTTGGGATTGCTAATGAATATGTACATACAAGCGAATATATGTAGCAATAAGTTCATACACTATTATACATACTTATGACCAATAAACGGATCTCAACAACGAAAAAGTAACATAAAAGCAGCATTGACACTTAACCTTAATACTAACATGTGAAAAACTAATTTCGTTTCTCCCAATAAATAACACTGTTGGACAAAAAAACACTTTTTTCTGTTGCATGGAGCTTTTCTGATTTCAAATCTACACTCAAATTTCTTCTACCAGCTCGAGTTTTTTAAATACGGTTATCACACAAAAAAACAACTTAGCAGTTGACATATTACCGTGGTAGGTGTTGTAATCCACTGCGTTATTTGTTTTGAGTTCATCAAGGAGTATGTGTGTAAACAAACCCAAAAAATTGTGTTTTATTTGTGGCGCGTATATGTTCAAGGAATTTTGTTGAAACCGTCAGACCTACACTGAAAGAAATACTTACTTACTTAATTGGCGCTTAACCGTCTAAATGGTTATGGCCGTCCAACAAGGCGCGCCAGTCGCTCCTTCGCTCCGCCAGCCGGCGACAATTGGTCACACCAAGGGAGTTTAAATCGTTTTCCACCTGGTCCTTCCAACGGAGTGGGGGCCGCCCCCTACCTCTGCTTCTATAGGCAGGTTCCGATAGAAACACTTTCTTGGCCGGAGCATCATCTTTCATTCGCATAACATGGCCTATCCAGCGCAGCCGCTGCGTTTTAATTCGCTGGACTATGTTGATGTCTGCGTATAGCTCGTACAGCTCGTCATTAAATCTTCTTCGGTACTCGCCATCGCCAACGCGTAGAGGTCCATAAATCTTTCGAAGAACTTTTATCTCGAACACTCCCAAAGCCGCTTCATCTGCTGTTGTCATGGTCCATGCTTCTGCCCCATATAGCAGGAAGGGTACGATAAGTGAGTTGTAGAGTATGATTTTCGTTCGCCGAGAGAGGACTTTACTTTTCAATTGCCCACTTAGTCCAAAGTAGCATTTATTGGCAAGATTGATTATTCGCTGGATTTCAGTGCTGATGTTGTTGCTAGTGTTGATGCTGGTTCCCTAATAAACGAAGTATTTTACTATTTCGAAATTATGGCTACCAACAGTAGCGTGGTTGCCAAGGCGCGTATGCGCTGACTCTTTGCTGGATGACTGCAGGTACTTCGTTTTGTTCTCATTCACCATCAAACCCATCTTTACCGCTTCTTTTTCCAGTTTGGAGTAAGCAGAACTAACAGCGCGGGTGTTTAGGCCGATGATATCAATGTCATCAGCATATGCCAGTAATTGCACGCTTTTATAGAATATTGTTCCAGTGCGTTTAAGTTCTGCAGCTAGTATAATTTTCTCCAGCATAAAATTAAAGAAATCGCACGATAGGGAGTCACCCTGTCTGAAACCTCGTTTAGTTTCGAACGGCTCGGAGAGATCCTTCCCAATTCTGACTGAGCTGATAGTGTTGCTCAACGTCATTTTGCACAGCCGTATAAGTTTTGCGGGGAAACCAAATTTAGACATAGCGGCATATAGGCAGCTCCTTTTCGTGCTGTCGAAGGCGGCTTTAAAGTCGACGAAGAGGTGATGTGTGTTGATTCTCTTTTCACGGGTTTTTTCCAAGATTTGGCGCATTGTGAAAATCTGGTCGATGGTAGATTTACCAGGTCTGAAGACCTTATCAGTCCAATCAACCGGTTCACGGTGGGCTTCAATCTTTCGCACAATACACTTGAAAGGCCTTATATGCGATATTAAGGAGGCTGATTCCACGATAGCTGGTGCTGCATGCGATAGCTGGGGCGCATATATTCCATCATCATCGATTGCGGGATCGGGTTCTTCATCTCTGCGCGGTGAATTGCTGCGTCCATTTAGGAGAGCAGAGAAGTATTCCCTCCATAATCTAAGCACTCTCTGGACATCATTTACAAGGTCGCCGTTTTCATTCCTACAGGAGTTTGCCCCGGTCTTTAAAACTTCCGTCTGTCACCGTATTTTTTGGTAGAATTTTCAGGCGTTATTCCTGGTGGCTAACAGCTCAAGCTCTTCACACTCACGCCTTTCTGCTTCTGCTTTTTTCTTCCTGAAAAGGCGTCTCGCTTCCCTTTTCAACTCCCGATAGCGTTCACACACTCCTCTTGTCGCGCTCGCTTTTAACGTAGCCCTGTAGGCAGCGTCTTTTCTTTCGGTTGCAAAGCGACATTCTTCATCGTACCAGTTGGTTTTTCGTGGCCGCCGGTAAGCAATTTTTTCCTCGGCGGCAGTACGAAGTGATTTGGAGATATGCTTCCACTGCTTCTGTATTCCTTCAGGATGAGTTGTGCTCTCAGAGAGCAGGTGTGAGAGTCGAGTTGCGAAATCATTGGCAGTCTGTTGTGATTGAAGCTTTTCGACGTCTAGCTTTCCTTGTGTTTTTTGTTCCTTTGTTTTAGCCGCGTTGAGGCGGGTGCGTATTTTGGCTGCAACGAGATAATGGTCCGAATCGATGTTAGGTCCTCGGATCGTGCGCACATCTAAAACACTGGAGGCATGCCGTCCGTCTATCACAACGTGATCGGTCTGATTGCGAGTATTTCGATCAGGAGACAGCCATGTAGCTTGATGTATCTTTTTATACATGAACCTCGTGCTGGATATGACCATGTTTCGAGCACCGGCAAAGTCAATCAGCCTCAGTCCGTTAGGAGAAGTTTCATTGTGTAGGCTGAACTTTCCGGCTGTAGGGCCAAAAACACCTTCTTTGCCCACCCTGGCGTTAAAGTCGCCAAGCACGACTTTTATATCATGACGGAGGCAGCGCTCGTATGTGCGTTCTAATTGTTCATAAAAAGTGCCTTTCACCTCATCGTCTTTCTCCTCTGTCGCCGCATGGGCGCAGATGAATGATATATTAAAAAAGTTTGCTTTTATTCGGATAGCGGCGAGACGCTCGTCCACAGGCGTGAACGCCAGCACTTGGCGACAAAGTCTCTCTCACACCACGAATCTGACGCCGAAACTGCGCTTATTCGTATGGCCACTCCAATAGATGTCACAATTTTTGATCTTCTTTCTTCCTTGCTTCGTCCAACGCATTTCTTGGATGGCGGTGATGTCAGATTTTGCTTTGACGAGGACATCAACCAGCCGGGCATCTGCACTAATCCCATTCAGGGAGCGGACGTTCCAGGTGCATGCCCTCAATTCATTGTCCCTCAAACGTTTGCCATGGTCGTCATCAATAGAGAGTGTATTTATACGAGGCTTCTTGTTATATTTCATTGGAGTATGGTTTTACGTGGCAGGTCCCAAGCCCAGCGCACAACCCGCTCAGCGGGGGTGAAAATATTACTTGCACGTTTATATATCGAGCCGCTTGCTCCGAGACAGACGCCCGCTTGCAGCCGCACCTAGAGGTGTACAGACGCTGCCGATGAGATCTCCCCCGGCTAGCCCTTAAACCGATTATGTCAGAGTGGCCTAGCCAGGTTGTTGCCTTCTCACATTAGCTCACCGTTTAGCGGCTACACAGAGGATACTGAAAGAAATGGTGCTAATAAAATCAACAAATCCGTTCAGTTGTTCTTGACTTAACGGATATTCGGTGAAATTGATCGAATTACGGTTAATTCGACCGAGTTCTTTGTCAAATGAACAAATTCATTTCAAAATCATTTCAACAGAAGAGAAATTGTCGCTCTTAAGTTAACAAAATTCTGTAAAATTTACAGATTCGTGGTCAATCTAACTGATTTTTCTGTTAACACAACTGATCTCACTGATCATTTCAACAGCTATCTACAGTCAATGCATGAGCAAATGTCAAAGAGGATTTTACGCTCACTGCGCTTGTTTAAAAATAATACCAAAATAAGAAAACCACCAAATCGAAAAAACACACAAAATGGGAAAACAACAAAAAACTAGTTTTTCAGTTATCAATACAAAACGAAAAACCCTTTTTTGAATTTGCTGTGCAAAAAATTATGAGATACAGGGAGACCTATTTATCGGGTACAATTTTGCAACTTCTCCTCCAAGCGAAATGCAAAATTACGCCCTCTTGTTGCAAAAGTTTTGTTTGTACGAACAGGATTTTCCAAAGTTAGTAACATTTTGTTGAAGTTTTTACGAATTTTCACTCACGCGAACGAATTTAATAAGATAATAAAAAACATCCTTTTTTAATTCTGATGTTTCCGACAACATAAAAGTTTGAGTTGTTTTGGTGAACTGCCTTCTAGCGATTTGAGTCTTTACTTTTCTATAACTTATAAGTTCTCTATTTAAAATGTTATGTCAAGCATTAGACTACAAGCTACACGTTTTGTTCGAAACAATCAAGTGTGGCAACTACATGCGAGAGAAGAAATTGAGAATGAGCTGAGCTGCAACTTAAATGAATTGAGAATCAGTTTTGTGACTACTATTTTCATTTCTATTTGCAAAGCGAAGTTCAAAACTATAAATTAAATAAATTATAAAATATAAAATTAGGTGAAAGTTTGTTTAATAAAACAAAATAATAAAGTGTATAATGTTTAATGTGTGTCAGCATATTTGATGTAAGCCCAATTGACGTTCGGTTAGTAAGGGCCACCGTGGTGTGATGGTAGCGTGCTCCGCCTGCCACACCGTATGCCTTGGGTTCGCACCCCGGGCAGTGTTTGGCAAGCGCTCCGAGTGGTAACTCATCTGCCTTGCAGATGCCGTTCGGAGTCGGCATAAAACATGTAGGTTCCGTCCGGCCAATTTGTAGGGGGAAAATCAAGAGGAGCACGTCGCAAATTGGAAGAGAAGCTCGGCCTTAGATCTCTTCGGAGGTTATCGCGCCTTACATTTATTTATTTATATGGTAACATAGATACTTTCGTACAAAGCTGTCGCAACAAGTTTTTTTGTTCATTTGACTACTAAAACGGTCAACTAAGAATCAACGATTGGTGCGCAGTTGATTCAACATCTTGTTGCGATGGATAAAAATTAACAGGCATTTCGGTTGAATTGACCCGTATTTCGGTTGATTTTACGAGTCTTTTTCTTTCAGTGTAGGAAAGTATTTTATATGAACTTATTCGGTTTCTCATGTGAAACAAATAACAAACCCTGGACTCCAGATTTCATATGTAAAAGTTGTGTTAAGACATTATGCTTATGGACCCATAAAAACAGACCGCATTTCAGGTACTAAACTCCTGTGATATGACGTGAACCGTCGGACCACCACTGCGACTGTTATTTCTGAGTTTTAAACATAATAGGAATAAACCGCAGAAATCACTCTAAATGGATTTATCCCAACATACTGACTGCTACAGTATAATATTACCTCCTCTGCATGTCAAATTGGGTCTTATGAAAATATGTAAAACCTTAGACAAAAGTGGTGAATGTTTCGAATACATTTCTAAATCATTTCCAAAACTGAGTTCTGAAAAGGTAAAAGCTGAGATTTTCGATAACCAACAGATAAAGAAAACTAATTTGTGAACGTTCACATGTTCACTAGCCGCATGAAAGCACCTGAAAATTTGCATGAGACGAGTTCTTTTGGATTGTTAAAACTTTTAGGGAAACAGGAAGTTACCTAACTTCTCTGTGCATATACACCAACTGATGCTACACTTTCGACATCTGGGTGTAAACATAAGGATCAAGATAGAGTTTCTCCTTAGCTATCTGGACCGTTTTTCTGAAAATTTAGCAAGGCCAGTGAAGAGTAAGGAACTAACCATCATGCTAAAAAATCCCATGCAACAGAGCCTATGTCAACCACCGTATTCTTATCTTCCGTTGGCCGTTAGCTTAATTCCTCCCAACTCTCATCATTCTTCTCCCGTTCTTGGGAAACACGCTTTTCCTTTCCATTATTACCTTTCCCATCTTAGTCCTACGTCAGTTCGAGATCTTAAACTTCTAATATACAGGAGTACACTAACCCGGTATCAGCTATTCAAGCATGTTCATTCCAAAGTACCGAAGCATCTGATCCATCAGAATTTACATTTTACCAGGTGCCTTGATGGAAAGAAAAATAAAAAGTGTACTAGTACCGAGGTTCGATGTGTAAACTTACAGGAGTACGTCTTAAAAACGACTGTCTTTAACTTGAATAATATCTACAACTTACCAAGCGGTTAGGCCACCATAAATAAATAATTCGCACATTTTGAGAAGACCTTCGTCGACTTCATATCGATAACAACCGATACCGATAAGTTGTGTGTTGTTATCGGCGTGTTTTCGGTAGACCCTCAAAAGACTTCTTACTACTATGAAACCTATGCTCTTTTCTGGGTTTCCGGTCATAAAAAGATAGAAGATGACGAAAAGGCTGATGAGTTGGCAAAGGAGGGTGCAGCACTCAAGGGGTTGACGGTAGAAGTCCCAATCCGTTTGGGAGAAATTAAAGGAGAACGAAGCTGCATATGATATCCATTAAACAGGAAATGAGTTGACAGAAACACAACTGCAAAGTTTCTAATATCATATTCAAAGCCAACAATGTTAGAATTCCAAAGCTGTTCATATCTCTAAAGAGAGAAGGCTTGAAGGTGATGATGGTCATTCTAACTGGACACTGCCTTCTTGTGTCACATTTAAGTTAGTCTCGTCAGTAGTAGAATGAAACGGTTGAGTGTTTTGTGTTCTTATCCTGCGCTCGCATGGCCAAGGCTCCAGGTACTAGTGGTGACAGCGTTGCCAGATCACGAGGCTGCAATTAGGCTAGATCCTAGAAAACTTCTAGTATTTGACGGAGCTATTCCATAAGTCATGGTATATAATTCGTCATCAAGCAAATTCTGGTAACACCATGGATACATTCAGTCTATGGGACCGGC
This sequence comes from Eurosta solidaginis, assembly GCF_040869045.1. Taxonomy (NCBI): domain Eukaryota; kingdom Metazoa; phylum Arthropoda; class Insecta; order Diptera; family Tephritidae; genus Eurosta; species Eurosta solidaginis. Next base: position 198,169,741 of record NC_090323.1, on the reverse strand, counting down.
CTGTTCAACCTATCCTTATCTTATTTAACATATGCTCGCTTTAGCATGGCTCACTTTCTATAGCTTTTGCCATCTGAAAAATCTCGTTTAACTGTGTTCAAAGGATAAGACCCAGCTCCTCCAACGGTTACTTTCCGCAACCTCTTCAGTCTTAAAAATCTCGTTTAACTATCTTCAAAGAAGGAGTTCCAGCTTTTTACTTCATCGTAAGAGCGTCGCTTTCCCCTGAGTCCACTTTGAAGTCCAGCTCTGTTAAGCATGTTTTGATTATCCATGTATCATTTCTACATATTTCGGGAAAGGTTTCGTGTTGTTGTTGTTGTAGCGACAAGGTTACTCCCCGAATTCTTTGGGGAGTGTTTTCGATGTGATGGTCCTTTGCCGGATTATAGATCCGGTACCCTCCGGTAACATAGCACTATTAAGGTGCTATCTCAACCATCTCGGGAACGATATATATGGCCACATTAAACCGTCAGGCCATCCCTCCCCCCCCCCCTTAACCCACAAGTTCCATGAGAAGCTTGGGGTCGCCAGGGCCTCGTCTGCTAGTGAAACGGGATTCGCCGCTCGAAGGTGAAGTTAACAATTGGGTTTAGAGAAGCTATATATTGCGCTGACAACCTGAAAAGGTTGCGCTACACAACCTTAAAAACTGTTATTTTAGTCGCCTCTTACGACCTACCGCGGGTATATTCTAACCCCCTAACCCGCTGGGGGGGAGGGGGGGGGGGGGGGGAGGTTTCTTTTTTCTTTACACTATGTTCCGGAAATACTAAAGCAGATACATTTATGGTCTGAGAAGAAGATCTTATCAATGATCCTGGAGTCATACTTTAATATATGATGGCCGGACTTCAATTTGATAAAAACCATATTACTTGATGTTAGTGTAACATATAGAAGGAAGGTACCCCTGTGGGCGCTTTGGAAACTACATAGAGGTATATAACCAAATAGTGACTCGCGTCTAAGGCGAGTCGTTGTCTGCGCACCTTTTCAGGCGTCAGCACCTTTACATTGTGAAACACTTAGAAGAGTCTGGATATTAATGGTTTATCTCAGTTTTTAGACCTTCCCCCCTTTTGCTTGCTTGCAGCTTTCGAGGTAGCTGCTTCCTCGCTATTTGGGCCCATCTATATTTCTGTCTTAAACAAATATGTCTTGTTGATATGGCTAGCCTTGCAGGCTGTAGTACTCGGACCTCTCTTTCTCGTGAAAACAAGTTTCTTGTAGTAGGAAATGGTTAAACTTCTTTTGAAAATGTTGTATGGAAATTAGTTTCACATAAATCCAGGATTTTTTATTTAAGCTATCAGCAGTTTGCAATTAGATTTTTTTTCTTCATTATAGTCTTCAAACATTTTAGCAGCATTTAAATTACATTTTTTGTATATTTCATATCACCATCAACTTTTTTGTTTTGTGAAACAACAGTGACCTACTGAAAAAACTTTCGGTTAAAGCTGGCCTAATTGGATGCTTCCGTGGCCTAGTCGTTAACGGCGAGATACTTGACATTTACAGTTATATGTCTGTACATTTGTCGGAGATAATCAAAGACTGCAAACCATCTTGTGTGCCATCACCGTGTAAAAATGGAGCGCAATGCAAAGAATTATGGAGCACCTTCCAGTGTGTCTGCAGCAATCCATGGGCGCATATTGGCGAATTTTGTGAAACAAGTAAGTAAAATGCATGAAAATATATAAATATTTAATCAAATGCAAAACGTATATACATTTTGGAATATCTTTTAAAATTACTGTTATTTTTACGTTTTAATCTTCTCTCCTCTTCTTGCAGATATCAATGAAAAAGCTCTCACCTTCATTAAACGTGAATCCTTTTTGATGCGTAATTATCTAAGTACAGCTGCTGCCACACCTCCCTTCATACCAGCTTCCTATTCCATATATGGTGTCAATGAGGAACGTGATATTGTTAAAGGCGTTTTAACCCAAGATATTCTTATCAATTTACGTACTTACGATACCAATGCATTAGTTTTCTATGCTAATGATCATTGCAATAATTTCGTACATTTGTATGTGAGTTTAGGACGTGAAATTGTCTTTCTCTATAATTATGGCGATGAAATCGTCAATTTGACAATTGTTGATGAGACTGTGAGTAGCTTGAATAGCATACAGGTGGCTATTGAACGTGCAGAACAACGAACGATAATGCATGTGAATGAGCAGAGTGTGAGTGTGGATAAGGGTATGATGCTGTTGGATGAATATAGCAATAAACCATGGATAAATCCAGAGAAAGGTAAATAAATAATATGCTGTAACGAATTTTTTGAAATTCCGACTATTATGTACCTTTTTCTAACGTTCGAATCGCTTAACTGTTGAATAAATCACTCCAATATTCAGCATTGCAATCTGACTTTATTTAGATTACTTTGGGAGTAGTACTTCACAATTACACTTCACAACCAACAGCGTCTTTAAATAAAAAAAACTGATTAATCATTCCTCAGCTTGCGCTGCTTTTATACTCTCTGTTGCCTCGTCCGCATATTTCTACTAAGGTCTAGACGTTTCGCCTTCTAGAATTGCTGTATCTCCTGCTTGGTAATTGAGCTACATATATGCTGGTGTATGTGTGAGTAACAACTTTGGCTGATAATTACATGTGTGTGAGTGAGTTATCTCTTCGTCGCCTTCTATGTATGTGTGTAAATGATGATTGTGATGCTAATATTCGTCACAATATAAACTATTTTCATTATTCGTGCATTTTGTATATTTTAAATTACCCTCTTGTGCCTTACATTTTCGTGCCCAGACTACACGATTCAAATATAAAACTGTTTCAGCAGATTTTAGAAAAGGTTGATTCCTTTAATTTACAACTCTGTATAAGATCTCCCACCGTAATTACTTTAAGTGAAACACCTCTAGTTGATACCCACATCTAGCACATACCCCCAGATTTATGTAGCGCAGCCCTTTCAAGGGATTAGCATCGCACAATTATAAGCATTGGAAGACCTAAAAGGTTTAATGTGGTTTTATCACATTGCTCTCGAGATGGTCGGGATAGTACCTTCATGGCGCTATTTCCTGGTACGTATCGGATCAGTATCGGGGAAAAGGATCATAAACATCGATAAAACTCCCGAAAACCTTAAGTGAGTTTACTTATTACTGCAAGAAGAAGAAGAAGAAGTTACCACTGGTCGTCTTGCAATTGGCTTTATCGAGTATGCAACCTTCTTAAATATTTTTGCATTACTTATGTTTAAGTATACTGTTTTACGATTGAAAAATTGAAATTGAGAAAGGGGGCATAGGCTATCAAAAACTGGGGCTGAGCCTGAAGTGCAGGCTGTCTGTCCCACTACAGCGTCTTCCAAGCCGAAGTTTTCGTAGTCATGGCGGCCGTGCAGGTGCTATCCAGAGCGTTATGAACTAGGGAATCAACAATCTTTTCACACATACTGGCGGTTATCAAAACCAAGCTGTCTTAATATAGTTGGTGATTGCCTGATTGCTCTTGGTGCCCACATAGCTTCATCACTGGTAATTATCCCATGGATCTTTACCCCCAGCGGTGTGCGTACGAGCTGGAGATGTGTATCAGAAGGAACTTCGAAATACAGTTAACCACTCGTATTTTTCCCCACTCTTGCCGGGAGGCGGGTTCGTTTTGAAATGTTGTTGATGCCGAAGTCTGACCGGAACTATTTCGGTACACTAAGGCCAATCTCTCAGTAGGGACTGGAGCGGTGACTGGGCTTGGTAATTTCTTGGAGAATTTGGAGGTAGAGTCATCTAGTTTGATATGTGCTACCTTAGCCTTCGACGAAACAAATTTTACATGGGTTCTACTTGATCAGCTATATTAGATGCTAAAGCCCTTTTCGCCATCATTTAGGGTGTCTCCAGCGGGATATCCGATTCGATTATTTGGGAACTTGCCGAAGTCTGCATTGAAGTTGACAAAAAGATGGTAAGTGTGTTTTTTACTTCGTTTGACCTCACTTATGCCTTTAAGAAGTAGGCGTCTCTTCCCCACCATTCTATGCTGAGGTGCGGTGACATTTCTCATCGCTTTCTTTCTCAGAGGTACATGGAAACTTAAAGTTTCAACCGAGTTAGACCAAAGCGACATGTGTATTAGAGGGGTATATTCCACAGTGCAATTCAAAAAATGGTTAGTGTGTCATGTGGAGACATATGATATTAAGGATATCAAGGCGTAAGGCGGGATTGATTCTGGATTAGTAAGAATTTAACATTGTACAATATCCAAATCGAAGTTACACTAGAATGACGCTAGTCTACTTGGAAACATGCTTTCCTCAACTGCGAGTTTCGGATACTGGAAGTTGAGAACGGACCTCGCGCTGAGGCTGTGAGCCTTTTTGTGCTCACCTGGTTCAAATGGCTGAATTCTTGTTGCCGGGTTTCTTCATAGTGCTAACGGTGATGCCTATTCAAGTTCCTGAGAAGCGGGCCCCTTCAAATAGATGTCTGTTAGTGTGCCAATACTTCTGAGTTATTAACAGAAACTGTTTGTTCAGAATTTCGTTTCTCTCCTTTATGGGGATTATTCACGGCTCATTGTGTAATGCCATGGATGCGGATGTTATTATTGATAGGTCTGAAAGCACTTCGAGCTATGCAGATCTATTGTGCAAGACCCCTCAGCCTAATTTTGTATCTGGAGGCTTTTGATGTATCTAAGTACCTCTTCAGGCTTTTTATTCCATATCACATAGAGATTAAGAGACCCACCACCTAGATGGGAAAGTCTCTGCCTAGCTAGAGCGATGCATTCGCAGAGAATTTGAACCAACGTTTCGTCATCCAGCTCACAGAAATGACAAAATTGGGTATGAGATAGATTTAATTTACTTAGGTGATATCGTAGACCGCAGTGTCCCGTATAGTTCCCTGTAAGAGTTCTTAGGTCCTCTTTGCTTAGATTAATGAGTTTGGCTGATACTTTCGTTGCCGGAAGTATAAACAGTTTGGCCTGCCTTTGCCCTGGGCAATCAATCCAGTCACGTCTGAATTGTTTGGTTTCCCAGTTACTTATAGTTTCCCTGGTGTGTGCTTTTGTAAGTCCACAAAAGGGCTCTGGACCATAGAATGCTGATGTAGCACCCTGCTTTGCTAGGCAATCTGCATGTTCATTACCTTCATGTCCCTGATGTCTGGGGACCCATCCTAACAAAACCTTGTTTTTGACTCCCAGGGCATTAAGGATTTCAGTGCATTCATCCACTAGCTTAGATGTAACTGTGTAGGATTGCAAGGCACGCATCGCCGCCTGCCTTTCCGACATAATGTAGACGCTCTTCGATGTTGAGCCTCTCCTCAGACATTCTCTACCACAGACTTCTATTGCATGAATTTCTACCTGAAATATGGTGGTATATCATCCCATTGGTATCGATTTTTGAAGTTTGGCCCATAGATGCCAGCTCCCGTTGTTCTGTCATCGAATTTCGATCCATCCGTGAACCAGACCTCTGAGTCAGGGTCGTTATAAGGATTCCCTATTTCCCAGTTGGTCCTGTCCACAATGGACACTTCAAAGTTCCGTGAGATTCTGAGCTAAGGGGACATTACTTCACGCAGTTGTAATGAGGGTTTCCTATGAATTTTCTTATTACTTTCATATGCCCTATCATATTTCCTTGCTTCAACTCAGAAATATTTGGAAGTCTTAGTGCACCTAGTGTTGCCTCTTTCTCTATCAGAATAGGGAAGGGAGGTATTCCCACTAAAGCACTAAGTGCGTCAGCAGCGGTGGTTCTCATCGCACTCGTTATGCCAACCCAAAATAGTCGATGCAGTTTGCTTAGTTTAGCCGTTGCCGTTCTTTGCGTGACCTTCTGCCACCAAACTAGGGAAGCATAGGTGACTATTGGCCTTACAACAGTATTAAATGTCCAATATACCATTTTTGGACATATCCCCATGTTTTGCCGTAGAGACGTGTACAGACGGAGAAAGCTCTTGTTGCCTTGTTTAGGATAGCATTCAAATGAGCATTCCACGCGAGGGTTCTTTCCAGGGTGACACCTAGATAGTTAGCCTCCATTGAGAATTGTAATTTTGTACCACCCAGGGATGGTTCTGGTTCCCCTTCTCCGGGTGAAAGGCACTATAACAGTTTTGTTAGGATTTATAGACCATCCTTTGGTATCGCACCACGTCTCTATGATTCAAAGAGCTTGTTGCATGCGATCTGATATTGTATCTTCGTGCATCCCTCTGATGCAAATAACTGGGTCATAGATGCGTATATACAATATTTTCGTCATCTCTGACATTCATGTCGTGAATATGACCAATTTCGATTGTGCTTTCGAAAAAATAAAAAAAATAAGTGCTTAGTTTTTAACACATTATCCGCGTAGTTAAAATTAACTGTAAATCTTTTCACCTTGAATGTTTTTATACCGGTTTCTTGGTTTGGTCAGGTGGAAAACACTCGGAAAAAGTCATCATCTGCCCTAGCTTTCTTCTCTAACAATTGTGCTTCTTTTTTTCCTATTTATTTTGTTCACTGGTGGCTCTTTTCTGCCATAAACATGGTTCCAAGTAACGATCATGAATTCTTGAATATTAAGATTTCACCTCTCGGATGCGCTGGTTTCCAAGCAATTTTTATAACACAAAGTTAGGCTTGTAATCAAAACTTCTCAAGTTCTCAAATTTAAAAGTGTTAAATTTAAGTTAGGTAATCATTTTTAAATAAACAAAACGTCTAGCGGAAACTACCTTATAATTAAAATGATTTTGCCAAACGGGCGACAACAGTGGAGGCGAGAAGTCAGTTTCATTTGAGCTATCAATCAGTTTGGTTATTAAGCAAACTATTCGTTGCAAAGTATAAGTGTTATTGTGAAGTACTTTAATAAAGGCCATTTTCCATTATTCAATATTTTTTATTTATTTTTTTTTAATATTGTAGTTATTTATTCAACAGTTTAGCGATACGAACGTTGGCAGAAGATAGCAAATCAGGGGAATTGCAGTAAATTCGTTACAATATTTTCTGAAATCGGAATCGTTATTTTACTAATATATTTAAATTTTGTTTATTTACTTTGTAGAGGTTCTCTCACCACACAGACCACCCGCACCACCAACTGAATATTTTCAATTCAATATTGGCGGCTATGATCCAGCAAATTTATTGCGACCAAATGTGGATGCAACAGCACTGCAAGGATATATTGGCTGCGTACGTGGCTTGAAAATTGGCACAAATCTAATCGACTTGGCTGACATAAACGAACGAAATATTTCACCGAGTAAGTGTATGCAGTATAGTCACACACACACACGCATATGTATATGAATATGCTCATGGATGCACCAAAAATTTGAATCCCAAACGCAAATGCACCACAATCAGATAATCATAACTGTATGCAATTGCTAAACTAACACAAATTACAGTTGGCGCTTTGGTGAGGAAATTCAATTTTCGGAAAATTTGTAAAACGTTGGTTAGCGGAAGTGATTTTCAGTATGCATATGTGACGGGGTGTTGTGTCACAGCATATCAACATATGGCTTATAGATTTTAAAAAGCATACTAAGAAACCCGTTTATAGCTCAATCGCTAGTGGGCTACTCCATTAGCGAGTAGATGTGTTAACTAATGTCATTAATTTATAGCCTAGATGCAACATAACATTATTTTTATATGTAAACATAGTTTATTATAGTATGGGGTTAAACTCGCGAGCTCGTACGCACATTACGTAGACTGAATATGTCTTAAGTGTGTGGGGTAATCCAGCGGCTGGATGATGTGGCGGCGCACTGTCCCCAAATATTCAAATAAAACCACACTATTCCTGTTCATGTATCCAAATTCCGTTGGACCACAGTTAAGTATTATGTCACATCAGGAGGAATATTTCATATCGACCAGTTTTTGGGATTCACTTCAACCACCGGACGAGTTCTAGATAATTTAAAAACATTTGCTTTCTAAGTCTGTATGTAACGAAAGGTGTGGCGTCTGCTATTTTCTATGTGGAACAAGAAATAAACAGATTCTACAGGCAGCCAGATCACTGGAGTGTTTTTCAGGCGGAAACTGTGGCGTGCTTAAGTCGCAGTTGCGTCAGTATATATATTGATAGTCAGTGATTGGCGCAAAAACACACACATTTCTTCATCAAAAAGTGTCTTGAACTGATTCATTTTGTAATGTTTGGTAATAAATTTAAACAACTCGACATCTGGGTGGACAAGGCGACAGCTGCTTCGATTAAACCTTGTGAATCTCTGGAAAGCCTTTTCTGCCGTGAGTGGGATTTGACGAGGTGTTGGTCGAGTGCATTTGTCAACCATCTGATCATTGCGGGCGTGCGGGTTTTAATCACACTCTCGGGCGAAAAGGCTTTTGAAGAAATTTACAAGATATAATCGAAACAGCTGTCGCCTTAGCCGTCCTGATGTCGAGTTGTTAAAATTTTTTCCCTAACATTTAATGAAATAAAATTTAAAAATTGCTTGCAAAAATGTGTGAATGCATGTTGAAAACAAAAAAAAACAAATGGGCAATCGCCGCTTAACATTTACAACCAACTATCATGGTTAGTTGTTGTTGCTCCTACTCAACAGAATCATTTTGTTTTGGTGATTTTCCGACAGAGTGGATAATTGATGTATTTTCGAACTATTTTATGTTATCTCTTGTCGTTCTGAACGATAAATGCGCTTCAACTAAAAAAACAGAAGCGGCTTACTTCTGTTTTCACAATGCGTGGAGCTGTGTATGTGCGTACTCACCAACAAGGCGAAGCAGTTAAAATTAATGACATGAGAGCGCTGACTGAATTACCGTAGAAGAGAATTTATGAAAATATGTACATATGTGTGATGCAATATTTATATTTAATACAGCATGCTAATGCAATGTTTCATTCCCTAGTTTTTAGTCTATTGTCAATTTATATTGTTTCTTTTTCTTTGTTTATCACTCTCACCTTACTTTTTCGCTCTAATTTTTCATACTGCTTTGTTGAGCACATTTTGCCCGTTTGTTATGTTAATGGGTGATTTGACCAATGATTGTGCTGACGGTGGGCATGTGAGGTGTATTTTGGGCCAAATATTCAAAATACGCAAAACCTTAAATATCTGCCATTTAAATTCTCGTAGTCTCACGGCTGCGAAGTTAGATTATCTTTCATATATATTTGATGATAACGTTATTGATTTAATTTGTATTACTGAGACCTGGTTCAGGTCCAGCGTTGATGATCACTCCTATAAAATGGGTAATTATGTACTATTGAGAAACGACAGAAAAGGCAATGTTCGCGGTGGAGGAGTTGCTATATATTGCAAAGGTGTTTTAAATCCTAGAATAGTGTATCAGTCAGAACTTGGAAGTGAAGTGGAAAGCATTTTTATTGAGATAAGCGACACTCGGACAAAGTGTTTCGTTGCCTGTGTTTACAACCCTAACAGGTCCAATGACCTAACTTACTTATTTCAGAAGTTGACTGAGTTTTCTCTAAGTTATGAGCACGTTATTATTTGCGGTGATTTCAATATAGATATTCTTAGTAGTAACTCCCGTAGTAAGTCCATCATAGATAGCTTTGAATCGTGTGATTTACACATTATAAATCAATTCGCGACCCGTTTTGCTCCCAACAGTAAACCTAGTCTGCTAGACCTGGTATGTGTTAATAATGTCAATTTCGTAAATCATTTTGACCAACTTCCCATGGAAGGCATTTCTGACCATGAAATGCAGATATTAGCGTATGACTTGGAATTTAATACTAAAGAATCTGGCTTTGAATTAACATATAGGAACTACAACGGTGTTAACTTAGAAGTTCTAAATGAAGAGGCCTCTCGTCTGGATTGTAGAGGATGTGTGTATTTTTCTACGTTAGATGAAAAATTGCAATATTTTTATAACATTGTTAATTACCTCTTTAATGCACATGTTCCCCTAAAAACCATAAAAGTTCAAAGCCATAAGAAGCCGTGGTTTACAGCGGAAATTTTAAATTTAATAAAAAAGCGTGGGAGAGCGTACAGGGAGTGGAAGCGATCTCAAAGTGCAACCCATTGGGAAGCTTACCGCGTTTTGCGAAATCGGGTTAATCTTTGCATCCGCGATGCTAAGGTAGCTTATCTGAATGCTAAGTTTGATACTAATTTACCTCCTAGAATGATTTGGAAAAATCTTCGTTCCTTAGGAGTATCCAAAAAAGACCGTCTTGAGTGCAGCATTGACCCCAATGTTATGAACTCGTTCTTTTTACGCGGCCAATCAAATGATAGTGAAAATAATGCTATTATGTATGAAGATGATAACGATCATAGTAAAATAGCTGTAGCCGGGGTTAAAAGTCGGCCTACCTCAGGTACTTTTGATTTCACTGTGGTAACTGAGAATGATGTGCTAGGAGTTGTTATGGCTATTAAGTCTAATGTCGTGGGAATCGACGGCATTAGCTTGCGTTTTATCAAACTTATACTTCCCTTTGCCATCTCTTCTCTGACACATATATTTAATTTTTCTATAATAACCAGTGGATTTTCAAGTGAATGGAAAACGGCGAATGTTATTCCTATTCCTAAATCAAATTCTCCTGATTCCTGCAAAGACTTTAGGCCTATTAGCCTACTGCCTGCTTTATCCAAAGTATACGAAAAGCTACTATCAAAGCAGATAATTGACAATATTCATAACAACTACTTGCTGTCTGAAGTCCAATCAGGTTTCAGAAAAGGGCATAGTTGTGCTACATCCATGTTGAAGATTCTGGAAGATATACGTCCAGCTTACGACAACAACGATCTTACGGTACTAGTACTTCTAGACTTCTCAAGAGCTTTTGATATGGTTGATTTTAAAATACTACTTCGCAAGCTCGAAAATTACTATAATTTCAGCCCTTTTGCAATTAAGTTAATGCAAAATTATCTCACTGGCCGATTCCAGCGAGTTCAGTGCGGTGATAAACTCTCTGATTTAAAGTCAATAACGTTGGGCGTTCCACAAGGATCCATCCTGCGACCAGTATTGTTTACACTTTTTATCAACGACATAGTCACCTGTTGCCGCCACGCATCTATACACCTTTACGCTGACGATACCCAACTCTACATGTCGCGCCCGATCGGGCTCTCCGAAGACTTATTTGTTAGGCTGAATAATGATTTAAAGCGCATAAGTAACTGGGCTCGCGCAAATAAGCTACATCTTAATGCGTCAAAATCTAAGGCGATTGCAATGTCGAACGCAGCATACGATTTAAGCAGCCTTCCTGAAATTTTGCTAAATGGTGATAAAATAGGTTTCCAGGATGTGGTTACCAATCTAGGCTTCAGAATTAATTCTAGTCTTACTAGTGCTAACCATATCAGCTTTGTGGTGGGTAAAATCTATAATACCCTTCGCCATCTTTACAGAACTGCCTACTTACTACCGCGAGACACTAAACTGAAGCTGGTAAAAACTCTTATAGTACCTCAAGTTTCTTACAGTGAACTTATATATGGTAACCTTGATTCGGTATCGCTTAATAAACTTCAGCTGGCCATAAATAATGCCGCCCGATTTGTTTTTTCTAAAAGAAAGTACGATCACATATCTTCGTGTGCCGTGCAAATACTCGGGAGTGACGTCTGCAATTTCTTAAAAATGAGAAATCTATGTTTCTTGCACAAACTTCTGCATTCTCAATATTCCCCTTACCTATTTAATAAGCTAACCTTGAGTCAGTCCACTCGAACATTGAATCTGTTGATACCGGCTTTTAAATACTCCACATCCTCTAGAATGTTCTTTGTCAGTACAGTCCGTCTATGGAACTCACTTCCTTCCAAGACAAAAGCAATTCGTAAGGCAGGATGTTTCAAACAAGCAGTATTATATTTCCTAAACTCTCAACTTACCCTAATTTACATATCCCAAAACCTTCATTCTTCAAATATTGGTCTGGAATTGTTTCTATCACACTATTATTAATTAAATACGTATAAGCTTTTTATTATTTTTAATCAAAATTTTGTGCTCATTCTTTATTAAGTTTATTTATATGTATGTAACTTCAATTTTTTGATGTGATGTACTACCTAAAAGACAGTGTCTTACTTGTACAAATAAGTTTCAAATAAATAAATAAATAAATAAATGGCGCGGACTATGGCACATCGCCGAAACCGATTTGTCTGCAAAGCAATCTAGACAAGGGATGACGGAAAATCGTTCTTATACACATTAGTATCCTGAAAGGAAAGAACCATTGGATACACTTCGCTCAGGCCGGACCATACATCTATACACGCTTCTACCAGTGAGCTGCAGCATTCAATGATCCGACAATAGGCTTCCCAATCCATTTGGGAAAAATCAAAAGGACAGAGTAGTTGCATATGATCCATCAAACAGAAAAAGTGTGAATAGAAGGTCGAGGCTGCAAAATTTCTAAGATCATGTGGATCATGCCACGACATTAGACTCACAAAATTGCTCATACCTCTGAGAAGAGAAGACTTAAGGGCAACGATGGGAATGCTAACTGGACATTTCCTTCTGGCGTCGCATGCTTATAAGCTAGGCCTCATCAATACAGCAGATGTACTAGAAGCCCCGACACATAAGCAGTTTTTGCACAGGGGCTGAAACTGTTATTCCCTTTATAATATAATTTCTTGCAAAACTATTACTTTTGGACTTTAAATATATTTGAATCAAGATAGAAATTATTTTCGGATTTTTATTTTTTGAGTCCTATAGAACTAGTTAAACTCGGACTTTCAAACATAAAAGTCCGGAAATAAAAGTTAAATCCGAATTTTTATTTTTAAGGCCAAAATAAAAGTCCCGCTTGATAACAAAGAAACGGCTTATCCGAAATAAAAACAATTTCTTAATTCGAATAAGCCGTTTCTTTTTTGTCAAGCCGGACTTTTATTTTTAAAAGTCTGAGTTTAACTAGTTCTATAGGACTCAAAAAATAAAAATGCAGATTTTACTTTTATATGTGGACTTTAAAAAGTAATAAAAGGGATGCATGATTCGACATTATATTGCTATAGGGATACCTGGGAACTCAAAAATTTTCACCTAGGACAATTTGTTGACCAGGACTTTTTCGACTCCGAAAAAAAAATAATTATTATTTTCCGCACCTGGTTTTTTCATATAGATGAGTTTCACAAAAGCTTATGCATTATGAGTAGATTGCACGTATTTTTATGTAGAACGGTAGAATGAGCGACACTGGCACCATCTGATATTGAAAAGTAGCGAACTCCCAAATTTTGTTGCAAGCAAATCATAAGTAGAAGTACTTGACATTTGCTTTGGCTAAGGGTGTTGGCACACTTTGCAAGTTAAATTATTTTTCTCACTGGTCGGTAAATTTTCTAACATGTTTCGCAATTAAAAACTGCAACATAACAATCGAATACGATACAAAATATCTTAGCAAGTATATTTGTTGTATCGGGAGAATGTTTTTAACAGTACAGTGAAATAAACTTCAATTGCCAAGTCTGAAGTTCCTTAATATTTACAAACGCAACATTTTGTTTGATTGTGGCGCTGTTACTGAAATGCATAAGCTTTTGTTCAACGCATCTATATAAAATACTAGCAGACCCGTCAGACGTTGTTCTGCCCTAAATTTGGTCTATCTGCATACATTTTAATAAGCTTCTTCCGTCTAACTCTGCCCTACCCCTCTACACTTTTTCCTAATCTTTTTATTCACTCCTCCCTCCGTATTTTTCGCTTCATCTATCTCTATTTTCGTCTCACTCTATCTCTTTCTCAGTCTCCTTCTCCTTCCCTCTTTTCTCTTCTCTCAAGTTTTTCGTATTCTTCTTCATCCCTTACTGCCAGGCAAATCGAATAGGACGTATGTAAATAGTTATGTGGGTATTATTAATTCGTCAACCAGCGGTATAAAAATTACTCTGTACTAAAGCACTCATCAACAGCTTTCATTTGTTACCCATATTCTATGAACACATTCTAGGGGTACCCGCGCCCACATTTTCGCTTATATCTCGAGACCCTAGTTACCCACGGGTACGAAAAATACCCCGTATCAAAGTCCTCATAAACAGCTTCCATTTGATACCCATATTGTACAAACATGATTACCCAGGTCCACGGTTTGATCTCAAGACCCTAGCCAGAACGGGATAAAAATTATCCTATGTCTGTCTCCTCGTTCTAAGCTACCCCTCCACCAATTTTCAGCGAAATATGTTAATCCGTTCCTTCCTCTTCAATCACTCTTTATCTATTAAAAAAAGCACATCAAAATCCGTTGCGTATTTTTAAAGGCTTAAGCATTCAAAGGGACATATGGACAGAAAAAGTTGTTTTATACTATGTAGTGATGTACATCCATACATACCTATAAACCTACGCCCGAAGTTAAATAACGCAGCGAATGCTATATATGCACGAATGTATGTGTCGCATCAAGCCTCACTCAAAAGCAATTAGCGCGGACAGTTCACAGCGAACAAACACACATACGAATTTTTTGGTAAAAATGTTACTTTTGTTTAAACAATTTGGCTGATATAAGAAAGGAATCAAGTATTTTTTTTGATGCAGATCGAAGGTAAATAGTTCAAAGTTTTACTGAAAAGTAGAATTTTTTAAATCCATCCATCCGTTTATGAGTTATAGCTGTGTAAACAAAAATGTTATGCTTTTTTACTACATTTTGGCAATTTACCACGCCCATATAATATATATCTTCAAATTATATTAACTGTACCATCTCACGTAGCTAAGCTTTCAAATGCAAAAAACCGTTTTAAAATCGGAGCATTCTGTGTGAAGTTATGCGCATACATGGCATTTAGCGACTTTATTTTATAAGATTTATAGAGAGATGTCATTGTGCTGCGGCCTTAAGTGGGAGCTGCAGGAATAAACGGTTGAACATGTTCTGTGTTCGGGTGCCGCGCTTACCAGGCAAAGGCTCCAGCTACTAGGGGCGGCAGAGTTGCAAGGTTTGGAGGCGGTAATTAAGATAGGTCCAAGAAAAGTTCTAGTACTTGCCAAGAGCACGGCATTATTCCATAACATAAGTATTGTTTCATTTTAAGGATTTTTCTGTTTGGCCGTCAAACCAATTCTGGTAACACTATGGAGACATTTTGTGTATATAAGGTCTTTATTGACCGACCAGCTCAACCTAGTCTAAGCCTGTATGCTTACACACCAAACTTCACTTGGGTTGAACGTCTTAGTTTTTTTTTTCTTACTCGTCATTACTGATGCTGTTGACTTCTACTGCAACTGCAATATCATCTTCCTAGCCGACAACTTGTGTGTCTCCATATAGATCACTCCTAGGTAGACAGAAGACATGCCTGAAGGACGCCACTGGCGATATTTTGCTTCCTTGTTCCTTTAAAATTGTGTAAATTTCGTTTGGAAATATCCTTTCTGCCCAATGTAATAAGGGTGTGGATGCACGTCAATTGGAGTTAAAAGGAAATTAATTGAAAAGGCCAGAAGAAAGTATAAAGGCATGCCAGGTACAAAAAATTACTAAAATCCAAAAGGTGAGGTTTGGAGCGGTGGTAAAACCGGCCCAACGGAATGCAGATCGGTACTTGAAAGAAAGTTTCAGATTCATTTTCAGCAAAAAACTGCTCAACTATACTGAGAAGTAGTATATTTCTCGCGTATCCATGAATACTCTCGTTGCTGGGAGTATAAACAGTTTGGCCTGGCTTAGCCCTTTGAAGTGCTTTATTTCCCAATTACTTATGGTTTACCTAGTGTCTGCCTTTTTGAGTCCACAGAAGAGCTCTGGATCATAGAATATTGCTACAGCACCCTGCTTGGCTAGGGAGTCTACATGCTCATTATCTTCATGTCCCCTCTCAACAAAACCTTCGCCCCCCGCCCCCCAGATCATTTAGGACTTCTGTGTATTCAACTACTAGCTTAGAAGTAATTATGGAAAACTGCCAGGCACACAAGGCTGTACGACATAATTGGAACACTCCCTGAGGATAAGCTCGTTCGCTAACTTCTATTGCATGAATTTCTCGCTGAAAGTAGTGGGGTATCATCCCATTGGTATCGATTTATGAAAGTTCGACCCACAGATGCCTGCTCCCGTATTTCCGTCATAAAATTTCCATCCATCCTTTAACCAGATCCCTGAGTCAGGGTATTTTCCAAAGAGTTATGTCCATAATGGACACCACAAAATTACGTGAGTTTCCGAGCATGGAGGCCATTGCATCACGTAGTTATAATATAGGTTTCCTCTAAACTTTCTTATAACTTTCGTGTGCTCTGTCAAGTTTTTGTTCTTTAACTCTAGAATAGGGAAAGAAGCTATTCCTACAAAGGCACTAAGTGCATCAGCAGGAAACGCTCTAGCCGCCACCAAACTAAGGAAGCATTGTCAATCATAGCTAGTTCGATGATGTGTCGTGTTATCGAAAGCCAATGAGATGTCAACGAAAGTGCAAATGGCTATATTTTCAGTCTACAGCATTTCAATTTATTTCATGAAGCTTTGAATAACCGTCTCCGTGGAACATTCCTGGTTTACAGGCAAATGATTCCTACACAAAGGAAGTTTGTTTAGGTTGACTTCCCTAATGTGCCGATCCAAATGTTTCTTCATACCCTTTAAGAGGAACGAACTGAGGCTAATTGGTCGATACGACGAAGGCAGTTGCTCAATTTTACATGGCTTTCGACGGTCTGTTTTGAATTTCGGAGCACATGCTATCTGTTAACTTGCTGCAGCTGTGGTCAATTACCTAAAAGTTGTATTGAAAAGTTGTATCCTTAATGAAATTTTCAAAAATGCAACTTGCGAGGGAGGTCCGAAGATTGCTGGGGTATTTTTGCCTACTTCCTTAATTGGTTGTCCTAATGTTAATGTTTTCAGAAAGAGCATACTGGATCATACTTTAAACTCATATGTACATATAGTGGAATTCAATACATACATATGTATGCGTATAAGCTTGCCATGCGTCTGTCGGCCTAATGGTCCCTATCGCCAAAGATTAATGCAAATCGGATAAGTCGAAGCATTCGGTAGCCACAAAGGCGCAGACACTTCTAATGCACATGCATATACAATTGTATGTATTTACGTATGTAATTCAGAATATTGATCGTGCGACACTGTGATGTACTACTTTAGTCTTATCATATATTCAAATGTATGTATGTAAGTAATTTTGCCTGTGAATGCAGTTAAAATGATTATACGCAAATGGTCAACCAAGTACCAAAACGTTTTGTGGTTGACCAAGAAATTGATTCACATTGATTTATGTGGAATTCAAATTGATGGCCAACTGCAAACTCTAGCATACGAAACTGCGGTACATAAATACATACAAACATATTTATACAAGAGCACTTAAGGTTTGGTTTCAATTTAGCTTGCTTGGTAATAACAAATAATTGGAGTTGTCAATGTAACTCATAAATATTGAATATTGCGCGAGAAACACGATTTCAAATATGTTTTACTTACACATTTATTTTAGAATGCAAACTAAATAATAAATCATATGTGGGCCACCAACCACGGGATCCAATGGGATATGAAATGAACCGCCCTCTTGGAAAGCTACTCGTGTCATTTTGTAACCAAAGGCAGGGAAGATCAGCCATATCTCTCTTAAAGACTATAGGCCCCTTTATCTAACATGTTTTCTGCGCAAACCCCTTAGAGGGTACGATATGTGCATATAAAGTCGGACAAGGCAGCAAAACGGTTTACTTCAGCACAGCACGTGTCCATCAAAGGCAATTCGGAAGGATTGGCACTGCTTAGAGTGGGTGTAAAACCAGAGAAAGGTTTGAATGACAAAGAATATAACTTATGTAGCTTTCTAGATGGCACCATTACTGCGCAACTTCAAAGGGCTCTCAAGAGCTAAATGTAAGCCGCAAGTTTAAGTTGGCTGATCACTTCAACGTCTTCCAAGCGGAAATTCCCGCGATTAAGGATGCGGTGGATGAAATTGTACTGTAGTGTAACATCTACTCGGATAGCCAAGCGGCTATTAGGGCCTTGAGATCAACTACAGTGCGATCGAGAGGTCTGGAAGTGCCTGACTGCGATTGACTGTTGTTATTGTTGTTCTTATAGCGATAAGGACACTCCCTGAAGGCCTTGGGGAATGCTCTCGATGTTGATAGTGCTTTGCCGAATGCAGATCCTGTACGTTCCGGTAACAAGCACCATTAAGGTACTCGAGAACGATTTGGTATGACCTCATGAAACCTTCTAGGCCATACCTCCGGAGCCTCGGCTTTTAAAAAAACAGGATTCGCCCACCTACCTACCTTACCTAATTGGCGCTTAACCGTTTAAACGGTTACGGCCGTCCAAAAAGGCACGACAGGTAGGTGGGTTGATGAAGCTATATATTGCACTGGCAATCCCTTGAATCAATTTTATATTTTAGTCGCCTGTTACGACTAGCATATCTACCGCGGGTATATTATGAGCCCCCCAATCCGCTGAGGTGCTAGCGGTTGCATCGAACTATTTTATGATTAAGATTACCTTGGTCCCGGCCCATAGTTATTTCCGGCAACTTTCAAGCTATGGTCTACTCCTGCATAGATCGTCCTCGAGTCAGCTCAGCAAGCGTTTTGCGGACATCGCCCTTTTCAGAGTAGCAATATCCTTGTGGCCGGAAGTGGGGAGCTGTAGGCCTTCCGAAATGATTAGGTTCACTAAGCCTCATCTATCAATGGTCATTGCGGTATTGACAGGATATTGTCCAATGAGAATCCATGCGATAGCTATTGCTTACGTCACCGTTATTATATGTAGTATTACAACGGGCCTTCATGCTGTCCAAGCTACCTTCCTCTGCCAGGGCTACCTCCTAGCCGAACCTAGGAATATCTCTAAATGGTCGAATTGCATTACAGGCCATCACGTCAGGACGAAACGATTATATCGGATACACTTAACGTTTATCCAATAAGATACCCCTGCAGATAGTCGTTTGTTTCGACAATAAACCGCAGCCTACCAATGGTACCCATGGAGAATCTAACCGGAGTTCGCACCGTGGAATTTAGTCGCTCAAGCTCAGCTTTGATCCGGGAAAGACCGCCCTTTATAGAGATGTCATAGAATGGAAATCACCGCTTCGCATGCCTCATGAAACCAACTAAACTGACAGCATCTTCACTTTGGTCCACCGCGTTTGACACAGCTCATTTCCAAGCACTATCATACTTACATGTGCCCCTTATACTTAAATATGTACATATGTAGCTCTTCAGCTTCAAATTCTATTTGATTATTTGATGTCCACAACACCACATCAGTTTCATCTCTATATTCATATGACATCCATGGGACGCCATGGCGTATGAGTAACGATAAAGAACTGGAAACACAAAACCTGCAACTGCATGCACACACACGTACATACATATGAATATATTTAAATAAATAATCAAATTAATCGAAATTTTATGTCACACATTATATATATACACTCAACGTTGTACATACATACATATTCATATATTTAAACGTAAAACTCACCTATCTCTTTTTATTTCCTCTCCTCTTCTATTTCAGCCTTGGACGGTGTATTGCCAAATTGTCAAATCAAGTGCGACGCCGCACCATGCAAAAATGGTGGCATATGTAAGGAGAATTTTGTGAAACGTGAATCCACATGTGATTGTGAGCATACAAGCTTTTTGGGTGAATTTTGTATGGAAGAGAAAGGTGCCGACTTTAGCGGTGAATCAACATTGTTACGTAAATTCGAATTGACCGGAAGAGTGGACTATGTCCGTTTACAATTGGCATTCTCCTCTTTCGATTTGCGGCGTGCCAATCGTGTAATGTTGTTATTACAACCAACTGGTGATCGCAGCTATTATCTGATGGTAGCTATTAATGCCGATGGCCATTTGCTATTCGAAGAGGACCGCGAAGGACCAGCCGTGGGTGCACACATTGATCGAAGTTTTTTGAATAATGCACGCCATTCAATCTACTATACGCGCAATGGTAGTGAAGCCATATTGTATATTGACCGCGAAAAAGTGCCTCTGACAAAGATACAAACACGTTCACCAGTGCCAACGAGTGGTGTGGGTGGCAATCGTGTACAAATTGGTGGCATCAATACGACAGATGCGAGATTTGCTGTATTCAAAAGTTACAGTGGGTGTTTGTCAAGTGAGTAAATTGTTTGTGAAAGTTTATTCGCATGCATGCATTTGTGTGGATGAATGTGTTTGAAGATACGTAGATTAAGAGGGAATATAGTAGTAGTAGAGGGAATATAGTATAGTAGAGAAATAAGCAGAGATTATTCAATGACTGAGGAAACTTGCATTCTGAAGCAAATTAAACAGTATCCGTGTTTACATAAATTGAATTTTATACTTTTAAAGGTAGTGATCCATTCGAATAAGCCATCACACATTGTCTTGTTTGCATATTTTCTTATTTTTCAAGAGTTTTGTATAATTCAGCCTTGCTTTTCCTGGTATATTACCTTCGTCTTCTTGTTCCATATCCTCCCCCACTCTCTTTTTTAACTCTACTTCAACTTCTACCTCCATCTCTATATCAGGATGCGAAAAGACAATCACTTTAAATTTTTCAAGATCCATGTTCTATATCTTCCTCTATCTCTACTTATACCTACACACATTTCTTGGAAATTGGAGCAGCGCACTGCCCTCAAGTGGTCCAATGTAACCAGACTAATCCCACATCCCACGGTACCGCTGGTAGGCACAAAGTCAAGGGGTGGAAATTAAATTTAGTGGCCACTGCTTCGCATGCGCATATCTCTGCAATCCCTTTCGTCATCACTAGAAACCCCATTTTAATCACAGCAGTCCAACAATGTACATCTCTGCACATTAGGGGAACTAATATCCTAATGGAAGGCTCCTCTCCAAAAACTATGTCTACAGAGAGTATTTCACCGTGAAAACGAGGGCAGTGAAATATTATGTGTCCTGCGTTTTCCAATTCCGCGGGACAATGCGGACAGAATGGATCCTCCTCTATCCTATGCTTATGTAGATACTCATTGGAACCGCCGTGCCAACTCTTATTCTGCGTGAAGTGCTCCTTAAAAGTTAGTTTTGTGTCAATGTTTACTCCCATGTATTTCTAGAAAAGCTTTGACTTTATTTCATAATCTCCTATGGTTGGAACTAACTCATCCATAGTCTGCTTTAAGGTCATCAAACCCACTTCTGTCTTGTTGGTAGCCAATCCTTTATTCTTCCCACGGCGTCATTACATAATGTTTGGGGCAGATCCAGTTTCTTGGCCACTGCTACTACGACAATATCAACTACATAGCGGACAATTTGCGTGTCTCCGGGAAGGTCGATTTATAGCATACCGTCATTAATCGCATTCCATGGCATTAGCCTTATAACATCTCCCTGATCGACACCGCCAGTTATGTTGTGCTTTCTTGATCCCTCATCCGTATCAAAAGAAGAGTACTCTGCCTCTAAAATAGCAATCAATTATTCTGAGCAGTAAGCAGGTATGCCAAAGTTTCATAGCGCTGTTATTATCTGCATCCAGTTGGCGGTGTTAAAAGCATTTCTAATATCCAAAGTAAACAGCGCTCACAGCTTCTTTTTATTTAGACCCCGGTTATGGCTTCACGTGCTAAATTGAATCTACCTTTTCCTCGACCTCTATCTGTACCTCTACGTCAACCTCTCCACATCGGGTATGTAGACCTTAGTAGCTTTTTATGACATGACTAAAAGAAATACTTAGCGCGATTTATCTCCGAAGAGATTTAGGCCGAGTTTTCCGCGAAAGGCGTGCCTTGTCGCGGTAATATACTGCCAGATATCGGAAAGATCATTAAGCAGGCTAGCGGCAGTTAAGAAGAAATGTTATGTTTTAATGTAGCACGTGGTTCTTGTTATATTTAAAGATTATGCAATGCGTTAATTTATTTACACTTTTTTATTTTTATGTTATGTTATGTTTTAATGTGAAATGAAAATTTTAATTTCTTCATGTGGCTTATGTTTTATTAAGGAGATAAGTAATGCATTCTTAATGTTTCGTTAAGTTATGTTATGTTACATTATGGTATGTTATCCTATGTTGCGTTGTGTTATGTTATGTTTTGTTCTGCTATGATATGTTATGCAACGTTATATTATGTTATGTTTGTTTTATCATATTATGTAATTTTATGCTATTTTATGTAATTTTGGTAGTGCTCGGTAATCTCGTACATATTTAATAGGTCATTATTTGTTACGTAAATTATTACACATAATTTTTATACTCAGGGTGCTTTGCACACAGAGTATATTAACTTTGATTGGATAACGGTTGGTTATACAGGTATAAAAGAATCGAGATAGATTAGACTTCAGTATATCAAAATCATTAGTAACGAAAAAAAATTTTATTGAGCCATGTCCATCCATCCGCCCGTCCGTCCGTTAGCACGATAACTTGATTAAATATTGAGATGTATTCACCAAATTTGATACACTAGCTTATCTGGACCCAGAATAGATTGGTATTGAAAATGAGCGAAATCGGGTGATAACCACGCCCACTTTTTATTATATATATAAAATTTTGGAAAACCAAAAAAAACCTGATAATTTAGTAAATAATACACCTAGAATGTTGAAATTTGGCATGAGGACCGATATTGAGACTCTTGATAAAAATTTGGAAAAAGTTTTTAAAATGCGAGTGGCACCGCCCACTTGTGGTAAAATAAATTTGACAAATATTATTAATCATAAATCAAAAATCGTTAAACCTATAGCAACAAAATTCGGCAGAGAGGTGGCCTTTACTATAAGAAATGTTTTGAAGAAAAATTAACGAAATCGGTTAAGGACCACGCCCACTTTTATATAAAGGATTTTTAAAAGGATCGTGGACGAATAAAATAAGCTATATCTTTGCTAAAAAAGAGCTTTATTTCAATCGTATTTCTATTCCCAAGTGGATTTATAACAATAAATAGGAAAAACTTCAAATTAAAAAAAATGGGCATGGCACCACCCCTTTTATGACTAAGCAATTTTCTATGTTTCGGGAGCCATAACTCGAAGAAAAATTAACGGATCGTAATAAAATTGGGTACACAAATTTTCCCTATAGCAGGAAATATTTCTGGTAAAAATGGACGGGATCGGTTAAAGACCACGGCAACTTAGATATAAAACAAGTTTAAAAGGGTCGTGGACTAGAATAATAAGCTATAACTTAGCAAAAAATAGTGTTGAATCAATGATATTTCACTTATCAAACTTTATTATAAGAGGAAATGGGGAGAAATTTTTTTTAAACGGACGATGCCACGTATTATATTGAAAAGTAATTTATCTGAAATGAAATGTACAATTGAAGCTCATGCTGAGTTCGGTTACACCCGAACTTAGACACCCTTACTTGTTTCCATTATTTCGCTTATTGCGCCCTCATTTACTTACATATGTACATTAGAGTATCCAATTTATAAAAGATTACATTTGTAAATATGTTTTAATATATAAACATATATATTAAGCCTTTATACCCGCATACTCGCATAGAAACTATTCACTTCCTTTTATTCAGCCTGCTGTCAAGAGGTCGAGCATAAATTTCACTGCAATGCGCTATTAATTCTTAAAGCTTCGCTAAGTTGCTGACGAGGGTTAACTTGATGGGCTCAAGTTTTTTGCGTTGTTGCTTCACTAACGCACTTAACTCCTTCTACACATGCCTCTACATGCACACACACACACTCAAACCTACGCTAATGAACTTATTGAGCCATGGCAGCTTTTCACTGCACTTTCACATGCGTTATTGTTGTTGGCTTTGCTTGCATATGAGTTTCTGTTACTTGTAGTCCATTTACGCACATTCATAGGCAACAGAAAAAAATAACTACAAAAACATACACCTAACGTACTCAACAGCGCATATTGCTTCACTTCATTGCGACAGTGAGCCGAAGTGATAGAGACTACACGTATGGCTGTGCGCATTCATAGCTGTGCATGTGTGTGTGTACTCGTAAGAGTACCCTCAAGTACATTCATTCATACTTTATCCAGGGGGTACACAAGCAATGTTTTAGGTTCACTGTGTTTTCTTTAACTTCTTAACGAGCCTTTGATGGTCATCAGTGTTGCTGTAGCAGAGAAAAAGTGAGGGAAAGAGAAAAAGTCAGCAATGAACGTAATGTGTTTAAACGATGGCCAATGGCGTTGGCTGAGTCGTTAGGCTAAAGCTATATAAAGACACGCTACTCTCCTATTCCAAGTACCAGAAACAACACGAAATTGAAAAAAAAGTTTAAAAATTGCCACTCTCCAACACTTTCCTCTTTCGCCTCCTTAGATTTGTTTCTTCATTACAACATTCATTCCAAATGCCGTAAAACAAACTTTACGGCCATAAAGTATGGCAACAAGTAACAAAAAAATAAACCAGCTGTGCGAAAAGCGTAAATGCAAACAAAAAGCACCTTAAACCGAATTTGTAATATAAATAAACAACAACAAAAACTGTCTTGCTATTGAATTTATTAGAGGCATCGTCACATAGCTGGTCCGGCTTGGCCTTAGAGTTTAAATGGCTATTTTAGTGGCAGCTCAATTTCGCAATGAACAGAAAAAGTGGTTTTGTGTTTAAATTATACGGTTTTAATTTTTTTTAAGGTTTTAATTTAGTATCAATAAATTTATTTTGGACCATAAGATTAATGGACTTAAATTTCAGCAATTTATTTTGACAGCTAAAGTTGCTTTTAATTAGAAGTTAAAAAACACTTTTAGAACTTTAACTTAAATTTACATTCGAACGTAATATCTAATACTTAAAATTTTTGTGAAATTTTGGCAAGAAATATTTAAGTAGATTAAGAGCTTAAGGAGCTTTGCTATTGACTAGATTTTTATATTCAAATTCAGTTAATTATTTTTGATTGTAATGTCACATGCCACTCAACGGTGCATGCTTTTAGGCGCTCATTAATGACTAGCAAACCCGGCAGACGTAAATAATCATGCCTACGTTTGAAATATGGTCCTCCCCCTCTATTTATCAAAATTTTCCCCTGGCTCTGCTATTCGTTTTCCCCGTTTCCTTCCTACTCCTCTTTGTTTAAATGATATAAGTTATAAAGATTACGGACTTGCTTTGACTAAGTGAGATAATAGTCAGATTCTATTTTTTCCACAGTGCTTTGTTTTAATATTTCCTACAGATTGACGGGTCGGGCTTTACATGCTTTATACCGAATCCTAATCTGCTAGCAGAGCTGAGAAACTTTTATAGCACAAATATATGCGGATCGTATGCTAAACCACTGCCGAGGGGCGACCCCGCTAGAAAATTTTTTTTCTTATTGCAACAACTCTTTCTTGGATTTTGAAGCTGCTCTCCGGTCCAGTGTTTAAAGAGAAAAAAACGTTCCTTCCAAACCTTCCTTCCTTAACAAACTAAAACAATTTTGATGTGAGAGGTTAGGTTATGTTGAGAGGGCGTACTCAGCTACTTCGCACACTTCCACTCGGAGTAATTTTCCTATTGCTAACATTTATTCACTATAGACACATTCGTCTAAGCAAATATTTCCTAGCTACTATTCAATAAACCTCTTCTTTTCCATAATTACATTCATCTTGTGAGGCTGCTCTCTCTGGAGTAGAGTTTGGAAAACAATACAAGCGTCGAAATTTGATAGGATTGATTGACTCGCATATTCAGCAAGTACAGTCCACCCTGAAATTTTTTTGCCGATTGAAATTTCTTCAAACATCTGCCTTCAATGACTACGGTTAGAAAAGCTGTCATTTCAAAAAACATAAATACTGATCTCCGCAAACCCTTCGCCATCAAATACGCTCCCATCGCTCCCACTCCGATACTGGTGGAGGATATACCACTGTTAATCGCCCGACTCTGGTAGCGCGCTATCACACCTCCGATCAACTGCTTACTTAGCTGTTCACTGCGGTCTTTGTTCGCCTCAGCTAATTAGCTGCTTTTACAATTGTTTCCCAATGTCACCAAACACCAATTCTCCTACTGTAGGGGCAATCTCTGACACCATCCATCTAGGCGTCTCGCACCCTTTTGGTACGTAACACTGCTGTCTTCGTAACATCTCAAGTTTTAGGTCTGTGTATTCGGTATTAGCATATAAATTCACATTTTTTGTTCAGTGGAGTTTTCTGGGACCCTACTTGATCTCAGACTTCAAAGCCCATATCAAACTATTACTGTAATCCTGAGAGTAACTGTGAAGAAGGTTCCCTGTAGAATTTCGCATTTTCGACTTCGTCTTTGCTTTTGCATATGTCTAGAACTTCATCTTCGCTTTCCCTTTTCATCACCATCACAGCCCTCGGCCTTCTTTCACTTTCATTCTTCCGCCTTCATTTGTCCCTCCCTTTTCATTTTCTCTTCCCTTTCCCACCTCACCCCTCTTCATAACATTTTTTCTCATTCTTCTAATTCTTCTAATTTGCTGTTCTGATTTGGCTTATGCCCACACTCTGATCTTTCGCTTGGTATCCAATTGAGCTCACATACATTTGCATACTCATATAGCTAAGCGTAACTCATAGTTATAACATGTAAGATAGCCCATGCCCCATTATAAAGTATTCATATGCATACATTTTCATAAATCCACTGAAAGAATTCTTACTATTCTAACAGATATTTACATACAAGTAAACAATTATATCATGAAACCGCTAGAGGAATATATGCTTTTCACTAAATCGGGTGCCGATAACATAACGGTAATACATCCACAAGGCTTACGTAGCGCACAATGTACTGCTAAATTTGATATATCGGAGCAGCCTTCGCAAGAGCCAATGGTCAACGTCAGTTTGGTAAGTTTGATAGCAGCCAATAAAGTAGTATTTATAGTTATTAGTTCGGAGAAATACATAAGATACATATGTAGATATGTAGGTATGTGTAGGCTAGCCGTCATCATGTACTAAACCATATGAGAATTGCATTGAGAACGGTGATCAAATTGCAATATGCACAATAACAACAACTTATGGTAGGGTATTAACTGAAATTCTAAGTAATTGTAACCAACTGAGTATGTAGTTGCTAATTGAAATGAAACAACAACAATATAGAGGATTCTGAGCGTAAAACATAAATCCCAAATGATGCGATGCCTGCGAACTGTTGATAATGGAGCCTACCACCTGCGCATTGCACTATTATGAGTTATTCGCAAATAGATTTGCCCTACAATTGCCCAAGTAGGGGCATAATTGGGTGGTGCATTGATTTATTCAATATTCGTTGGAAAACTAGCTCTTGTTGTTGTAGCAACCAATGCCTTTAGTACAGCTTAACTGTCGCGGAAAACGAATATACCGCTACCTTTCTCCACAACGTAGCGTGTGGTCTTGAGAACTAGGAATACCTAAGTTTGAAATACGGAAGTATATAGATAACATATGCTTTGACATAACCTAGGCCAGGGTTGAAGTTGAACTAAAAGAGAGGTAACTTCAATAGAACTAAAAAATTTGGGCTATTTGAGAAGAGTTTTATCAGCTTGTTATCGGTAACAGCAGATTTTGAAAACACTTTATTGTTTTATTATTGGCTTATTATCGATATATAGCTATCGGCTTATTGTCGTTGTGATTATATTGTATCGTCGATTTTAAAATTTTTAATTGAAGTTTTATCGGCATCTATTTCAAGACAAACTGACGAGTAGTTATTAACAAATCGATAACACGCCCCGATAGTAAATTGATACCACTTCGATAAAAAATCGACAACTTTTCGATATCGAATTGATAAACTTTTTATTAAAAAATCAATAAGTTTTCGATAAAAAACCAAAAACACGCCGATAATAAATTGGTAATACCCCTATAACAAATCGATATTTTTTCAATAGCAAATCGATACTTTTCTGATAGCAAATCAACAACATTTCGATAATTAATCGATAATTTCTCATTGATAAATCGATAACAAATTGATAACTTGTTTGATAGAAAATCTATACCTTTTCGATACAAAATAGATAGCTTTTCCATAACAATTCGATAATTATTCATTTGTTTTCCTCAGTTTCAAGCAAATATTATGCCTCAGAGAAATCAACATTAAAGAAGGTCTTCAATAAAGGCGGTTTTGGCTTGAAATCCAGTGGCATTGAGAGTTTCGTGCATCTTTATTGCAGCCCACCAAAATATTACTGAAAGTGGTCACAAGAGCATCCTTACGCATAAAGGCTGAAAGGGACAAGCGTTCCCAGACAATGTTGAGGAAGCTGGTTTCGATTTGCTATTAGAATTAGTCCAAGATATTTAACTTCGGAAGACATCTCAATTATGACTTCATAGTGTAACTAGACCAGATGTTGTAAAATGATTCCGTCCTCTTGTCAAATAATAGCAGTTTTCGAGACCCATCCTATCTAGGTTTAATAGCTCTGTCACTCCTAATAGCTGGAATCTTTGTCTGGAAAGCGTAGTACACCAGCAGAGAACGGACTCCATTCTTCCTCCTGCAACTCGCACTTCTTACGTATGCTATCACTGACGATGCCTAATTTAAAATCATGTGACGTCAGAAATCAATGTTCATTTCGAAAAAGCTTACAGTCCTACATTTTAGTGATAAGAATAACTTTGTTAGTCTAAAATCGTATTATCTGGTCTTCGACTGTGAAGTGTCGCAGCCCCGCTATCGGATCCACGCCTGATCTTCTTTTTTTCTCGACCAATTTGACTGGGATGTGTTCGGTACAAGCTTTGAGAGATGCGCCATTCCCAGATAGCAAAACCGGTTTTTCATTTCCGTTTATTACCCTCTGTCCCGGGTACCTAATGTAGAATTGCCTATATGCCTCCCTATCTTAATTCGTTCAATGGATTAATCAGATTTAGATGTTGTGCTATGCCTTAATTGCTGCCTAGGTGTCAACTCACCATAGAAGTTGAAGGCTGTATGTGCAGAACGGCATACAGAGGCATATACCATCTTATTTCTTTGTAAGTTTTTCTTTGTATGGCAATCAAACATGGTCTCCATAGTATAGGAAAGGCTTCCCAATCGCTGCAAATACCTAATGTAAGAGGGAGAGCACAAAAGGAGCAAGTCATGCCACCATGAAACAGGATGATTCTGCATTGTCAAAGGCGCTCAATATTTCTTCGTAAATATCCAAGCTGAACTCCTTCTTCTAAGTGATCTCAGTAAACTCGCGGCTCTTAAAATTTGTTTCACAAGATTTCTCTACCTGGTTTATGTGCTTTATTATATGTGCTGGGTTTGAACTTCCTGCACTCCCACTCGGACAAATTCGTGTACATGCCGAACTCTCCAAGAGTTCATCCAACCAGATTACTACGTAGTTGGTCTCAAAAAACAACTTGTGTTCTCTTATGATTTTAAGTATTAGGGTATGACCCACTTTCACTACCTCTGTACCCCGAAATCTGATTTCTGCATAGGGACTTTGTTGGTTTACGACAGTGTAAAAACTAGTGGTGGTACCAGAGAGTACCCCCATTCCGATTCTTTTAGCTGGAGAAGAAGCACAATCTTTTTCTATCCAAACTTAGCCATAAGAACTTTGAGACCTCGCAGTCATCGCTGTTCATTCTGAAAATGTCTATGTTTTTCCGCGAAACTATGCACATTGTCGTCGAGTCGGGTAACAGAATCAATAGTCGGTTTTCAGAATCAACAGCGATGACTGCGAGGTCTCAAAGTTCTTAGGGACAGCACAAAGCTAGTAGGGACAGCACTGTAGGAAAAACACAGAACAAAATATCTAGGGCTCATTCAAGGGAGAAAGTATTCGTTGAAACTCAAGGTCGAAGAGAGAGTGAGGGGAACCTCTACGGTACGATGAGGTCTTTCCGTGCCGGCTAATTAAAGCTAACCTTAATTTACTATAAAAATAATATTTTTTTACCTTTTATTCTACCTTACAGAGCGTCGAAACATGGGTTGAAGATCCACCGCAACGTATTCCCTATGAAGCAAATTTTGGCTATGATGTTTCAGAGAAGGAAGATTCCACGCAAGTGGTATTTATAACACTCACATCGCTTTTTGTTATCATTATCATTTGCTGCCTCATAGAGGTTTATCGCAGTCATCGAGCATACAAGAAACGTATCGAACGACAAACAGACGAGGACATTATATGGTCTAAAGAGCAAGCAACAAAAATGCACGAATCACCAGCCGTAACGATAACACAGTCATACGCCTACAAAAAGGTAAGTTTTGAGTAGCGATGGGCGTTAAAGCTCTGTTTGTTAGTTATTTTTGCTTAACAAAAAAAAAACTAGAAGACTCAATTTCAACAAAGAAAGTTAAAGTAATGACAATTAAATTGAATTTTTACTTCTATTTCTCTCTAATGCATAGTTGCCACAAGATGAAAAGAAACCCGGTAATGGAGCTCCACTCGTTGGTATCTTAAAAAATGGCAGCGCAGCAGCACCAGCTGCCACTGCAGCCAGAGAGAATGGCAGCGCCAAGAAGAATGGGGATGCTCCATTGGGTCAAATTGATACGCGCATTGATGAAGAGGATGAAGATGATAATGATGAAGATAATGAAGGTGATGATGAAGGGGATGATGATTCAAGTAGTGCTGATGAAACAAAAGCGGAAGTGGACAAGAGCTTAGATGAAGCTTTGAATGCAGAGCAGCATGAAAAACAGGTAGAGCAGAAGGAGATTAGTGAGAATGCAGCAGCAGAAAAAGAAACGTCGCAAGAGAACGCCGACAATGCAACAAAAGAAAAAACTGAAACTGAAGGCAGTGTTGTTGAGACAAGTAACGAAGCAAATGAAAAACTGAACGCAGTAGATCATACTGATGAAGAAAATAAAAAGCCGACAGATACAAGTTATGTCCTAGGGGAGATAGACAAGCTTAATGCAACAGCGCCAAAGGCAGTACCAAAACAAAGTAGTGGTATGTACTTAAATGGTGTTTTTTCTTACTTTTATAGATATGTTGTCTTCTTCTTCTTCCTATCAATATACGCCAATTCAGCGTGTCTTCTTTTAACATAATTTGGTGTGAGATAATAGTGCACAGAACTCGAAAAAAGTTATACCAGATATAATGTGGCTTCACAAAACTGTTGACGGTTTCGTATTTTCGCATTTAAACTAAGAAACCGACAAAAATTATCGTCAAAATGTTCGTGAAAGAAAATTGTATAGGTCCTTGTCATATATGACCAAAACGTAACCATTTTCAAAAAAGGAACATGCTTAAAAAACAAACAGTTTCATATAAAATAAAATAAATGCAAGGTGCGATAACCTGCGAAGTTATTTTAGGAAGAGCTTCTCTTCCAATTTACGTCGTGCTCCTTTTTGTATTTTCCGACTCCGAACGGCATCTGCAAAGCAGATATATTTTCAGTGAGAAGCTTTTCATGGCAGAAATACACTCGGAATGCTTGCCAAATCATTGCGAGGGGCGACCCCTTTTAGAAAAACTTTTTTTCTAATTGAAACAACTTTTTATAAATGCTCGATATTGCTTTGTCCGGCAGTTGCACCCACAATCGTCGATGTGGTAGGCGGAGCACGCTACCATCACACCACGTCTTTTTTCCAAAAAATTAACCAGCTTTAAAAAAGGAACCGTTTCCAAAAAAGTCACCGATTTTAAAAAATAACCGGTTTCAAAGAAGTAGTCAGTTTAAAAAAGAAACTGGTTCAACAACACAACTATTTTTAAATGAGTAACTAAGAAACCAACAAAAAATATGGTCAAAATGTTCATGAAAAAAGTTCGTAGAGGTCCTTGTCAGATATGACAAATAAGTAACCATTTTCAAAAAAGTAGCAGGTTTAAAAAAGAAATGGTTTCATATAAATAACTTTTTTTTAGCAACCAGTTTCAAAAAAGGAACCGGTTCCAACAAAGTAACCGGATTTTTAAAGATAACCGGTTCCAAAAAAGTAATCTGTTACAAAAAGAACGGGTTCCATAAAATTACTATTATCAGATTAGTAAAAAACAAACCGGTTCCAAAAAAACTGTTTAGTTTCCAAAAACATAACCAATTTTAAATAATGAACTGGTTTCAAAAAAGAAACGGAACTGCTTTCAAGGAGGAACGGCGTAAGTAACCGGTCTTTAAAGACAACCGGTTCCAAAAAGTAATCTGTTCAAATTAGAACGGGTTCCATAAAACTACTATTATCATTTTAGTTAAAAACAAATCGTTTCCAAAAAAACTGTTTTGTTTTCAAAAACATAACCAATTTTGAAAGCAGACTGGTTTCAAAAAAGAAACCAGTTTTAGAAACGGAACCGCTTCCAGGAAGGAACCGGCGTCCAACAAAAGAACCGGTTCCAAAAAAACTGGTTTGTTTTCAAAAACATAACCAATTTTAAAAAACGAACTGTTTTCAAAACAGAAAACAGTTTTAGAAACGGAACCGCTTCCAAAAAGGAACCGGCGTCCAACAAAAGAACCGGTTCCACTCAGGAAACTATTCCCAATTCAAAAAAAAAAACATAACTTCAAAAAAACAGGCCGCATGAAAGCTAAAATTATAGTTATCGTAAACGGCCTGCTCGAGGTCTTTGAATGTAGCGGCTGGATATCCTTATGTGGAAGAAGTTCATACCCTACAGAATGTTTTGAACGATGGATGTGTTGTCTGATAAGACTGAGTACATCGAAGATATTTTCAAAAGCAATGTTTCTCGGAAACTTTGTGTAGTGAACAAATCTCAGAAGGCTTCCGTATAATGCTGTCATGCTGTCATTGGCAAATGGTGGAATTCTTTCCAATGCTATCGTTGTATTGATCATGTGCGGTCTATTGCTATATTTTGAGGCAGATGCCATGCTTACCAGCCTTATTTCTGTTGAGAAATTCAAGTTTCTCTTGGCGCAACCCAAAAGTAAATGTTAAATAGGACTGGTCGCCCTCAGTTTACTCATCAGCAGATGGACACCGGATCAACTAAACGAGCGCGGAGTTGACACCACTTCTAAGTAATAGTGGATATCAATCTCTGTCGAATTTCCAATGGTCACTTAGGCTACAACTAAACACAGATGTTAAGGAGATATCTATGTCAAAACGACAAAAAATAATTGAGAACCAAAATGCTGCACAAAAAGGCATCAGCAAATAAGACTGGTGCAGTCCTAGTTTTACGATGGTCATATACATACTAGCTCAGCAATAATGACGCACTTAGAGGTCCTGGATTTGAATAATTTTACCGCGAGTTAAGCGGTGGCTTCCACTTTAGTCTTAAGCATCAAAAAAATCGTACAATGTTCGAGGTCATGAATGCATCTGTTAGCAAGAGGAATCAGAAATCAAAAGCATTCAGAGCCCTTGATCAGAAATTCCATACAACTTTTTCTAATATTTTTTTTCTTTTATTGATCCCATCCCCTTAGGACCCGATCCTACAACTGACACAAATGAGCTACCGCAAAAACCAGAAAAAGAGACTCAAACAGCCGCACAAATTGATACTAACTTGGAGAACGGAGAACTACGAAATGCAACGCCTGCGACAACAAATGGCACAGCATCAATAACAGCAACAACTAATGGCCATGGCACGGTAAGCAAGTGTTTTAGTGATGAGAATGGTGCTGGTGTTACATTAATTGGTTTGGCACCACTTTCTTCCATTAGTGAAATCGATTTGTTCTTTGATTCATAATAAATTGACTAATTTTAGTTAAATAGCTTACATAAACACATACATACACATCACTTGTATATAGTTTATTTATGTACATACACATTGCAATTGTTTATATATATGGTGCTTGATTATTTCTACTTATGTAAATGTTGTACTTATGTAAATGAGTAACTTTTGTTATTAATTTAATAATAAGAGAAATGATTTTCCCGGAGAGTTTCCCCCACCTCCATAAAATTATTTATGAGCACGAGGAAAATCTTCCTCCATATCATTTTCTGATTAAATGTAATTTAATTTTAAATCCCAGAATTATTTTACAAGAGCTATTGTAAAAGTTTTTTAATCAAAATTCAACAAGACTATGTCTGTATTAAAGGAAAAATTGCCTTCTATTTTTTGGTCCATAAAATTATCATCTTTATACCTTTCATGAAAATGAAATGGTATATTAATTTCGTCACGAAACCGAAAATTGTAAGTCTTTAAAGGAAAATAGATAGACCCACCATTAAGTATACCGAAATAATCAGGTTGAAGAGCTGAGTTGATTTAGCCATGTCCGTCTGTCCGTCTGTCTGTTTGTATGCAAACTAGTCCCTCAATTTTTGAGATATCTTGATAAAATTTGGTGAGCGAGTGTATTTGGGTGTCCGATTAAACATTTGTCGGAACCGACCGGATCGGACCACTATAGCATATATCCTCCTTACAACCGATTTTTCAGAAAAAGAGGATTTTTGTAATATCTTACCCAATTTAACAGATTGAAGTTTCAAACTTCACCATATACTTTCGTATATTGTACATATTGTTGCTTGAAAAAATTGATGAGATCGGTCATATATATAGTATATATCCCCCACAACCGATTGTTCAGATAAGGAACTTTTCGTAATTACTGCCCTATGTTAAGAGCTAGAGGCTTCAAATTTCAACGATTGCTTACGTATATAGCATATATTGTTGTCTGAAAAAATCATAAAGATCGGTGGTATATATAGTATATATCTCATACAACCGATTGTTCAGATAAGAAACTTTTCGCAATTTCTACCCCATTTCAACAGCTATAAGCTTCAAATTTCACCGATTGCTTACGTATATAGCATATATTGTTGTCTGAAAAAATCATAGAGATCGGTTGTATCTATAGTATATATCTCATACAACCGATTGTTCAGATAAGAAACTTTTCGCAATTTCTACCCCATTTTAACAGCTATAAGCTTCAAATTTCACCGATTGCTTACGTATATAGCATATATGGTTGTCTGAAAAAATCATAGAGATCGGTTGTATATGTAGTATATATCTCATACAACAGATTGTTTCTACCCCATTTTAACAGCTATAAGCTTCAAATTTCACCGATTGCTTACGTATATAGTATGTATTGTTGTGTCAAATATATAATATATATATGTGATATATATAATATATATATGATGGTATATATAGTATATATATATATTTTTTGCGATTTCCGCCCCATTTTAACAGCTATAAGCTTCAAATTTCACCAATTGCTTACGTATATAGCATATATTGATGTCTGAAAAAATCATTGAGATCGGTGGTATACATAGTGTATATCTCATACAACCGATTGTTCAGATAAGAAACTTTGCGCAATTTCTGTCCCGTTTTAACAGCTAGAAGCTTCAAATTTCACAAAATGCTTACGTATATAAGATATATTCTTGTCTGAAAAAATCATAGAGATCGGTGGTATATATATTGTCACGGATATTAACATCACTAAGTTATACCATCGCTAAGGCGATGCCAAGGCCACGATAAGCAGTATTTACGTCAATAATCAAATCATGTATACACATATATAAGGCAGCCGAAAGATGTCACACACAGATGCATTTACTTATACGCCTATGTATGCGCGAGAGACTGTAAACTACAAACATTCACATAAATAATTCAATCATTATGTATCTACATAAACGAATAAATAATTGCGTCTACACATATGTACGTATACGAGCAGCGGAGCGGCAATGCACAAACACATGCATATATCTTATCTGAGTTGTCACAATAGAGAGCAATAATTTGTGCACGTAGTTGTGGCTGGCGATTTTGTAACCGAATTAACTAGTAACTTCTGGAAATCGAAAGGCCTAGAAGTATGCAGCGTAAACTATAAAAGCGGAGCAGGCGAGTAAGAAGTAATTCAGTTTGATTTGAGTTGTCAAGCAGTTTGATTATTTAGAATAGTAGAGTTTCATTGAGCTATCAATCAGTGTGGTTATTAAGCAAGATATTCGTTGCACAGTTTGTTATTGTGAAGTACTTTAATAAAGGCCAATTTGCATTATTACAAATTGGAGTTATTTATTCAACAGTTTAGTGATTCGAACTTAGCAGAGGATTGCAAATAAGAGGATTTGCAGCAAATTCGTTACAATTGGTGTCAGAAGAGGAATTGTTGAATAAATTCCAGAGGACAACAAGGACATGGCAAAGTTCAGTGAATTGAAGATCCAGCAACTAAAGAAGGAGTTGGAGAGCCGTGGATTGAATACAAGCGGCGTTAAACTCGAACTTCAGGCACGGCTACGAGAGGAAATGGAAGCAGAAGGAATTGATGTGGACGAGTATGTCTTTTATCCTGATGAGGACGAGACAACAGCAAAAATTGAAGAGAAAAATGAAACACCGCAGACAATGGCGAACACAGACCTAAACATGATGTTGGCTGCAATATCGGCACAAATGTCCGAAATGTCATCACAAATATCTACCAACATGTCATCACAATCGGCATCGCAACTGGAATCGCAAAAGACAGAAATAACATCTCAACTGTCATCACAGATGGAATCCCAAGAGACACGTATAACATCAAAGATGTCATCTCAGCTGGAATCGCAGGAGAACCGTATAACAGCGAAGATTGAAGCACAAGAGGCACGGATATCCGAAATGTCGGCGCAAATTTCAGCACAGATATCATCGCAGATCTCTGCTCAACTGGAAGAGCAAGAAGAACGTATTTCCTCGAGGTTGGAGGCGCAAGATACAAAAATTTTACAGTTTGAAGAAAAAATCGAGGCCGAGGTGGATGCTTTGAGAGGACGTATCGAGCAGTTACAACTAAACCGTCCAGCTGTTTCAGCGAGTAATCCAAAGGTAAAGACACCATCCTTTGACGGTTCTGTTCCTTTTCAGGTCTTTAAGCTACAGTTTGAGAAGACCGCAGCAGTGAACCAATGGAATGCTGAAGATAAAGTTGCAGCTCTGTTCGTGGCACTGAAAGGGCCTGCCGCGGAAATCTTACAGACCATCCCAGAGTACGAGCGGAACCACTACGAAACATTGATGAGCGCTTTAGAGAGACGTTACGGAAGCGAGCATAGGAACCAGATATTCCAAATTGAGTTGCAAAACCGCTACCAAAAAGCAAATGAGACATTGCAGGAGTTTGCTTCAGATATTGAAAGATTGGCTCATCTTGCAAATGCAGACGCACCCGTGGAATACACTGAAAGGGTAAAAATCCAGAGCTTCATAAATGGCATACGAGATGTGGAAACGAAGCGGGCTACATATGCGAATCCAAAACTAACATTTGCTGAAACGGTATCGCATGCTCTGATTCAGGAAACAGCGTCGCTTCTGTGTAAGCCAGTTTTCAAAGCACGCCGTGTGGAAGTAGAAAGGCCAGAGTGGGTAGACACAATATTGGAGGCGCTGAAAGGATCGCAAAAGCGGAGTGAAAAAGTTATCAAATGCTTCAAATGCGGGAAGTCCGGTCACATTGCACGTCATTGCGATCTTGGCCTTAATAGTTCAAACAATGTGGGTGGGCGTAAACGCAAAGCTGGAGGAGAGCGAGTAAGAGGTAGAGAGCTAGATCCAGCTATTGAATGCCCTGTGATATCTGTATCGCAAATTGGTAGAAAATCGAGCAGTCTTACCGTCAGAGGGAATGTGGATGGCAAACAACGAGTACTGACTGTAGATACGGGCGCATCTCATTCCTTGATCCGATCTGACTTGGTCAACAGGAGAGTAAAACCGTTACCTGGAGCAAAGTTGCGTACGGTCACTGGCGAGTATAACCAAGTTCAGGGAGAAGTGATATGTGAAGTATTAATTGGAAAAGTCATGGTTCTACACAAATTCGTTGTGGCGGAGATCGTTGATGAAGTCATATTGGGAGTGGACTTCTTGGTTGACCATGACGTCAGGATCGATATGCGGAGACGGAATATGCGCTATAAGAACCGGGATGTACCACTCAACTTCAGTTTGGAAAAAGGGTTCAGCAGTAATCGGGTACTGGTGGAAAAGACTCGACAAAGACCACGAAAGTCAAAGGCAAAGGTTGATAGATCGAATGGGCCAAATAAATCAAAATCAAAAGTACCTGCGAGAGAAACACTGGTATTGACAAAACCTAAAAGACGCAGGAAAACGAAGCAACGAATTTCCGAGAAAGAATGCGAGGGTAGTTTCAAGCCGGAGCGCACTACTGTTGTGAAATGTGGGAACGATACCGATTATGCAAAGCAAATCCGTCCCGCGCAAGCTCTACGAAGTGGTTCATTGACCAAACAACAGAGTGTGAAGGAACGGCCCAGGGTAATGAGTAGTAAGATGAAACACTGGCATGACAAGAACTTTAATTCGGAAGGTTTCTTGGCGGAAGATTTGGTACTGTTAAACAACCCTCACCGGCGGAAAGGTGTTCCAGCCAAATTTCGGTGCAGTTGGGAAGGCCCGTACAAAGTTGTGAAGAAGATCAGTGATACCATCTACCGCATACAAACCACTGGGAAACCACGGGTTAGAAGAGTGGTACATTTGGAGATGCTAGCGGCAGTTAGATCGGGAGATTTGTCTGATCGGGACGATCAGACTTAGGTGGAGGGCAGTGTCACGGATATTAACATCACTAAGTTATACCATCGCTAAGGCGATGCCAAGGCCACGATAAGCAGTATTTACGTCAATAATCAAATCATGTATACACATATATAAGGCAGCCGAAAGGTGTCACACACAGATGCATTTACTTATACGCCTATGTATGCGCGAGAGACTGTAAACTACAAACATTCACATAAATAATTCAATCATTATGTATGTACATAAACGAATAAATAATTGCGTCTACACATATGTACGTATACGAGCAGCGGAGCGGCAATGCACAAACACATGCATATATCTTATCTGAGTTGTCACAAGAGAGAGCAATAATTTGTGCACGTAGTTGTGGCTGGCGATTTTGTAACCGAACTAACTAGTAACTTCTGGAAATCGAAAGGCCTAGAAGTATGCAGCGTAAACTATAAAAGCGGAGCAGGCGAGTAAGAAGTAATTCAGTTTGATTTGAGTTGTCAAGCAGTTTGATTATTTAGAATAGTAGAGTTTCATTGAGCTATCAATCAGTGTGGTTATTAAGCAAGATATTCGTTGCACAGTTTGTTATTGTGAAGTACTTTAATAAAGGCCATTTTGCATTATTACAAATTGGAGTTATTTATTCAACAGTTTAGTGATTCGAACTTAGCAGAGGATTGCAAATAAGAGGATTTGCAGCAAATTCGTTACAATATTATATACTTCATATAAACTGTCATTTTTGCCCCTTTTTTACGGCTAGAAGCTTCAAAATTCATCAAATTTCATCAAATAGTTACGTTTACGTCATATATTGTTGAAATATGTGATTCGTAGTCATAGTTTTTACACGGAGACCACAAAAAACCGAAACTTTGCATCCTCACACAAAGTACCTACCTATTTTTTATTTTATATTTATCTTAAAAATCGTTTAGGTATGTAGATCTGTTCACTAGATATTTCTTATCTTATACATCCGATTATTCGGAGATTACGAACGGGATAAGATTATTGTTCAGCCCCATTCATGAAAGGTATGAAGTCTTCGGCATAGCCGAAGACAGTCCCGTCCGTACTTGTTTTATTTTCAATTTTTTAGTACTGCCCACCAAAAGGCAATTGATTAGTAATGGCACTTTGATTAGTAATGTAAGTAATTCCTAAATGAAAATTCTTATCTTTAATTATTTGTTCAAAATAGCAATATTTAAGAGAATTAGTGGAATTTTCGCTGACAACACTGTCAAAAACAACAGAATTCCACCTCGCATCATAACAAGAGAATTCCACCTCGTTTGTCAGCTACTTAATTTGCACAGCTGAAAATCGTGGTAAAATGCGCAAACGCCTGAAAGTCTAAAAGAATAGTGGTGAAAGTCCCGTACGCCTAAAAGTATGCAAGGACGTGCATTGAGTTGAGCCTTCAACGAGGTGGAATTCTACAACGCCTGCCATGAAAGTATGGCCTAATCTTCTAAATAGTTCGACTTGTGCCTTACGTAGCTCAAATTGTTTGACTAAGCATTGCACTGTCACCGAGTTTTAAACTATATTTCAGGTTTCAAGTCTCTAGATATGCAGGAAGTTAGTTAAAAATCGATTTGCAAGATTCCCAATTTAAGATTATTTTTCTCAATATCTCGATCCATGCGCCACCTAGCGGAATTTTTTTGATAAAATATTGCATTGTCACCTGGTTCTGACTAACGGCCCAAATTTCATGTCTCTAGCTCATCGGGAAGTTACTCGAAAATCGATCGTAAGATTCCCTCCGCTTTTAAAGGTTTGCAGTTATCTTTACTAGTGCTCCAACTAGCGGAACTTTGTTTTCTAAAAATTGTATTGTCACTAGGCCTCTAACTAAGTGCCAAGTTTCAAGTCTAACCGGGGAGTTAGTTAAAAATGGATTGAAAGATTCCCAAATTAAAATTTGTTTTCTTACTATCTCGATCCGCATGCCACCTAGCGAATTTTTTTGATCAAATGTTGCATTGTCACCGGGTTCTGACCCAAGGCCCAAGTTTCAAGTCTCTAGCTCACCGGCAAGTTACCCAAAAATCGATCGCAAGATTCCCCTCGTTTTTGAGAGACTTGTAGTTATCTCAATTAGCACGCCACTTAGCGGAACTTTGTTTTCTGTATATTTTATTATCACCAAGCCTCGAACTGTGTACCAAGTTTCAAGTCTCTAGTTCTCGGTGACCTAGAGACTTGAAACTTAATCGACTTGAAAATCGATCGCAAGATTCCCCCCGTTTTTAAAGAATTCGCCGTTATCTTGACTAGCGCGCCACCTAGCGGAACTTTGTTTTCCATAAGTTGTATTGTCACCAGGCCTCTAACTTGGCACTTAGCAAGTTTGAAGTCTCTAGATAACCTGGAAGTTAATTAAAAATGGATTAAAAGATGCCCAAATCAAAACTAATTTTCTTATATCTCGATCCATGCGCCACCTAGCAAAATTTTATTGATCAAATATTGCATTGTCACCGGGTTCTGGCTAAAGGCCCAAGTTTCAAACCTCTAGCTCACCGGGAAGTTACTTAAAAATTTACCGCAAGATTCCCTGCGGGTTTTCACGCATTTTCGTTTGTGACGAATATTAGCAACACTAAGGCATACTATCGTCTCTAAGCCGATACTAATCAGTCACTTGTATCTACATAAACAAATCAATCATTATGTCTACTCATATGTACATACAGCAGCGGAGAGATACTCACAAAGGTATGCAATCATCAGCAAAGTAGTTCTCACACATACACATGCATATATCTGAGATGCTCACAAAGGTATGCAATTATCGCGCATATTGCTATGCGAGAAGCTATAAACGTGCATCTGTAGTTTATAGCTGGTGAGTTTATAGCTGGTAAACAAGTAGTGAATTCTAGAAGAAGAAACGACTAGAAGTATGCGAACGACACAGCAGAGAGTATAAAAGGAGCAACAGCTGAGTAAGCAAAATCAGTTTGATTTAAGAACGCTATTGGTTGCGAAGTATAAGTGTTATTGTACTTTCAAAGTAGTTTAATAAAGACCATTTTGCATAATTGAATTTTGGAGTTATTTATTCAACAGTTTAGCGATACGAACGTTAGTAGAAGGTCTAAAATAAGCGGAGTTTGACTACATTCGTTACACGTTCATCTCGATTCGTCTGCCACCGTGTTTTCCACGAATTGTAGCTTCATCGACTCGCAAACTATGTGCTAAGTTTCAAGTCTCTGGATCACAGAGAAGTTAATTAAAAGTCGATCGCAAAATTTCCATTTTAAAATTAATTTTCTGTATATCTCGATCCGCCACCTAGCGGATCTTTTTTCACTTGCATTGTAATTTCTCCCAGATCTGAAAATTCGGGAATAGGGACCGTAATCCCCTTTTTCATAAGCGGAGATATATACTGGTATATAATTTTCCATCAGTTTATTCTCCGATTTGTATCCCATTGATATGGAGTATATTTTTGTGTTGCTAACGAAGTACAAATGCTAGTTTGATTGGAAGAAGTATCTAAGAAATAACACAAAATAAACCAAAAACTTGAATTTTTGCATTTTTAATAACCGGCATTTTAAGTAAGAGGCCATAAATAATTTCGCGATCAGAAGCTCACGAATATAATAAATTAATTTGATTTTCCCTAAATTTATGTTTAAAAATGGTATCTTGTTGAAATCAGAACTGATTTTAGATTTTCCTTAAGTAATCCTTTTTATATAAACGTAACCAAAAAAGTCGAAGAAACCGTTATCTATAAAATAAAAATAGATCGCTGAATGTGTTTCTAAGCGTAAAACTGGAGAACGGCTGGACCGATTTGGCTAGTTCTTTTTTTATAATATTCCTTGAAGTACGAGTAAAGTTCTTACGAAGAGAGAAATTCTTTCCGAGAAGTGGACCAAAGATCGGTCAAACAAATTCTATTTAGGGTTCCATTTTCCAGAAGTTTTATATGTAGGTAGCCCTTAGCCTAGATTAGTATTTACGAAACTTTTTTTCGAGAATTGAACCAGGGACCGATCTTTTTGAACAAATGCTATATGTACATAGATTGTTTTGCCTGAAATTTAGTATATAGGTTTATTTTCGGGAAATGGACCAGGGACTGGCTGGAAGTGGGACTGAGAGTAGCACTAGAAACGGGACTGGGACTTGGGCTTGGTTTGGGACTGGGACTAGGACAGAGATTGCGACTGGGACTGTAATTGAAACACGAACTGGGACTGGGAATAAGGGATGGAAAAAAATAATAAAAACTAGAGAGAGGGAAAAAGAAACTACGAAAGGGATAGAGTTAGACGAAGATATAGAGATATTGATAAATGGAGCGGAAAGGAAGTGAGAGAAAAGGCAGGAAAAAAGCAGACAAAGGAAAAGGCAGAGGGATTCAAGGGGTTGTGTAGCGCAATATATAGCTTCTCCAACCCAATTGTCAACCTCACCTTCGAGCGGCGAATCCCGTCTCACTAACAGACGAGGCTCTGGCGACCCCAAGCTCCTCATGGAACTTGGGGGTGGGGAGGGAGGGATGGCCTGAAGGTTCAATGTGGCCAAATAAATCGTTCCCGAGATGGTCGGGCCAGCACCTTAATGGTGCTGTGTTACCGGAGCGTATCGGATCTGTATCCGACAAAGGACCATCACATCGATAACACTCCCCAAAGCCTTGGGGGAGTAACCTAATCGCTACAACAACAACAACAACAACAACAACAGAGGGAGAAGTGAATAAAAGGGTAAGGAAAAGGGGAAGAGAGGGAGAGGAAGGGTAAGAGGTAAAAACTTCTTAAAAGTTATGCAGATAGACCAAAGTTAGAGCAGAACAACGTTTGCCAGGTCTGCTAGTACAAACTGAAAAAGATAGGGAACACTTCAAATTTTTTTTAAGATTTCAATAACATTTCAACAAGTCATTTAACAGTTAAGATATTGCTAAAGGCTTGAAAATTCCCTCTTTGTGATGACATATAAGTTTTGTACTTAACAGAAATAAAGTTATAGGTCATTTTATTTTAACATTGTACACATGTATAACTTTTAATACCTGGTTTTGGTGGACCTTATTTGGGATTTGGCCATATTTGTTTGTGCAGGTCTACATACATAAATGTAAATATAATTTAATTACAAAATGCATTGTATTCAATCGAATTTAATCCATTTCTTGCGTAAACTTTAAGTATATTTAAGTGTTACTAATACAAAATAATAATAAATAACAATATTTATAATTCCTATTGAAATGTAAATAAAATTTTATGAATATCATAATATTTATTAATTAATTAAGATTTATGGCACAATTTTCCACAAAGAAAGAAAATTCAATTTGTGCAAATACAAAGCGCATTCTTTTCTTAGCTGGATGGATATGCAAATGTACATACACATGTATGTATGTACAAATATTTATATTAAAAGTTAAAGGGGAATGGATTAAATGCATGTAAATACGTTAATATAATTTTTATTTTTTTCATTTTAAGCATGGCTGTTGTGTTTTTTTTTTTCATTTTCTGTACTGTGTCATTTTGGTTTGTTATGTTTATATATATTTATTTGAAATTTCATACATACATACATATATGTATGAGTATGTATATTTATATGCACTTAAAAATTTAATCAATAACAATAAAAGGTAAGCTATACTCGTATGCGTCATAAATAATATTTTGTTAAAGCTCGTATGTAAATATTTCTATTTTTAAATATATTTTTATTTCTCACTGCACAAAAGTGTTAGTTTTGAGATAAAAGTTTGCATTTTTAATTCTATTACTTAAGCAAGTTTTTTAATATTTTTGCAAAGTTTCACCTCAATATAACTTCTCCAAAATTCAATCTATGGTGCAAAAATCGTACGAC
Source organism: Eurosta solidaginis (assembly GCF_040869045.1). Taxonomy (NCBI): domain Eukaryota; kingdom Metazoa; phylum Arthropoda; class Insecta; order Diptera; family Tephritidae; genus Eurosta; species Eurosta solidaginis. The sequence goes on along the minus strand of NC_090323.1, from coordinate 198,125,282 downwards.
ACCATTCTCAGTCTGGCAACGCTATGGTTTTCATACATTCAAGCTTACATTCAAGCTTCCACCGACTTTTCACTCCTTCATCTAGCATTTAGGCAACATAAATTGAAAGATACAATACAGTAGACTGGGTCGAAAAAAAAGTTGTTAATGTTCGCCCTTAAATTTGGAGATTATGTTGAGAGGGTTTCGGAAAAATTTTTTTAAATTTTTTTTTATCCTTCGAAATACAGCCAAAAAGATTTTGAAGTCGTTTTCACATGATTAGGTCAGCTAAACAAATTTTACCCCCCCCCCCCCCCCCACCCTCGTAAATGTATGTTTTTTTCCATACCAAACGAAATTACTTAAGGGTCCGCCCTTTTCCCTTATTAGAAGGGCTGTATTCTTTTTTTGAGAAATTTGTTTAGCTGACCTAATCATATGAAAACGACTTCATAGCTTAAAAGGACATTAAACGGAAATGTGAAGCTTCTCAAAGCCAAAATAATGAAATATCAATTTTAAAAATCGGATATCAAATAACCAAGTTACAACGAAAAACCCTTTTTGGCTGTATTTCGAAGGATCAAAAAATATTAAAAAAATTTTTTTCCGAAACCCTCTCGACATAATCTTCAAATTTAGGGGCGGACATTAGCAACTTTTTTTTTTGTATGGGGACCAACCCAGTCTACAGTACAGCCAAAGTGATATTCTGAATAGACTACATTTCGCTTTCATGCAAGTTTGACTGGAGCTTTCAAGTACGTTTCACTTCAAGCCAAAACTGGAGAGGTGAAGAGTAGTTAGAGTAGTAGAGAAAAGAAGTTGTGGTTTCACTCTACGCAGACGAATCCGTGGACTGTGGCGTTGGAGTCTCCTCAGAGAAATTGCAGGTCGCGCACTGTCCGCTTGCATCCTAAACCTATCTTGAATTTTCTAAGCAGAAGTACCTGGTTTAGATTGTTGGTGGAATACCGCAGGCTATGAGCTGTCCATAGTGTTACCAAAATTTGTTTCGCGACCAACCGGAAAACCCCCAACTAGGTACCAGGACTTACGTTATAAAATAACCCCGTCCTTTTGGCGTATATTAATAATTTTCTAGGATCTAGCTTACTAGCTACCTCCAAATCTGGCAACTCTATCGCCCCTAGTAAGTAGCTGGAACCTTAACCTGGCTAGCGCAGGACATGACTACAGGACGTGCTCAAACGTTTCTTCCTTCACTTCTTACATATGATATTACTGACGAGGCCTAATTTATAAGAATGTGACGCCAGAAGGTAGTGCCCAGTTAAAATGTCCATCATGAGCCTTAAGTCTTCTCTATTTAGAGATATAAACAACATTCTCAGTCTAACTGCGTGCGATTTGCACATGATTTTAGAAATTTCGAAGGCCCTCGCTTTTTTCGCCCTATGTTAGATCGCGCTATACTGCTATGACCATAAGGGCTGCACTCAAGCTGCCCCGATGCTTCAGCATTGTTGCAGTTGCTCATGCTATAACTTTGACCATTAGATCTGAAGACTAAATGTGCATAGCACAGTCTATTAAATCGTATTAAATTCAATAAAAGGGCACGAGTTATTTGTTTACTCCGAAAACCAGGTACGTATCTCGAATTACATTATCTAAGAACAGCTGCGACAATTAGAGGGCACTAAGGCCAGCAACAATTCCCGCAAACATTACACTTTACTTTGTTCCCGGTCACAGAAATATTAATAAGACAAGACGCGTTGAACTAGCAAAAGCAGGGCCTTATTAGATAGCACTCAGGCAGTCACGGTGCATAAAAAACTTAAAGCTATAAAAAGGTACATATGGAAGACGATTCCCATTCGAACGCTGTACTCTATAAGATTACTATCTTCAATAAAAGAAAGCTAGGATCTAGATGAAAAGATAAGATAAGTAAATTAACAGGGTGCCGATCACTGAGTCATAAAGGCTACATTAAAATTGTGGCTCATACCGTATTTGGGTGCCGACCGAACGGCAAGGCAACTAATCTTCATATATAATTCCAAATATATCGGTTTTTAAAGGGATATGCTGATAAAGCCTATATTTTTTTTCTATTTCGATAAACGGATATACATATATGGATCATTATTTTACAAATCGTACGGATTTGTAGAAAAAAAATGTTTTACTTTTTTAAAAGACACCAAATTTATTTGTTGGAATTTTTTCGCAATTTAAGTCAACACTCGAAAGTTAAGTTTCCTCGAAAAAAAATTTTTTTCAGAGATCTGCGTGTGCTCAGATTCGATGGGTAAGCAAAGTTGCACACATTCAAAATGCTATATCTTTGGTTCCACTCCTCGTATCTTATTAATTTTTGGTTTTATTTTGAATGTAATAATATTTACTTTATAACTGCGTTAAATTTAAATATATACATAACTAGCAGACCCGTCAGACGTTGTTCTTCCCTAAATTTGGTCTATCTCCATACATTTTAATAAACTTTTTCCGTCTAACTCTGCCCCCCTCCCCTCCTCACTAATCCTTTTATTCACTTCTCCCTCGTCTTTTCGCTTCATCTATCTCTATTTTCGTCTCACTCTATCTCTTTCTCAGTCTCCGTCTCCTTCCGTCTTTTCTCATCTCTAAAGTTTTTCCCATTCTTCTTCATCCCTGATTACCAGGCAAATCGAATAGGACATATGTAAATAGTTATGTGGGTATTATTAATTCATGTCTTTATTTCGGCTTCGCATGCACATTTATCAGTTTTGCCAGATTAATGCAACTAAATCGAATATCACAATGAAAATTACTTTAAAGCTCCCAGCAACAACTTTCATTTGATATCCATATTACACACACATTCTAGGGGTATCCGGGTCCAGGTTTTGCCCATATCTTGAGACCCTAGTCACCCAGCGGAATAAAAATTACTCTGTACTAAAGCACACATCAACAGCTTCATTTTGATACCCATAATGTAAAAACACACCCTAGTGTTACCCTGATGCATGTTTTGGCCTATATCTCGAGACCCTTCACAAATAGGTATGAAAACTACCCTGTACTAAAGCACTCATCAACAGCTTTCATTCGTTATCCATATTCTATAAACACATTCTAGGGGTACCCTCTTCCACGTTTTCGCTTATATCTCGAGACCCTAGTTACACGCGGGTACGAAAAATACCCCGTATCAAAGTACTGATAAACAGCTTACATTCGATACCCATATTGTAAAAACATATCCCAGGATTACCCAGGTCCACGTTTTGATCTCAAGACCCTATCCAGAACGGGATAAAATTAGCCTATGTCTGTCTCCTGATTCTAAGCTACCCCTCCACCAGCCAAATATGTTCATCCGTTACTTCCTCTTCAATCACTCTTTATCTATTAAAAAAAGCACATCAAAATCCGTTGCGTATTTTTAAAGATTTAAGCATTGAAAGGGACATAGGGAGAGAAAAAGAGACTTTGTTTTATACTATGTAGTGATGTACATCCATACATACCTATAAACCTACGCCCGAAGTTAAATAACGCAGCGAATGCTATATATGCACGAATGTATGTGTCGCATCAAGCCTCACTCAAAAGCAATTAGCGCGGACAGTTCACAGCGAACAAACACACATACGAATTTTTTGGTAAAAATGTTACTTTTGTTTAAACAATTTGGCTGATATAAGAAAGGAATCAAGTATTTTTTTTTTTTTTTTGATGCAGATCGAAGGTAAATATTTCAAAGTTTTACTGAAAAGTAGAATTTTTTAAATCCATTCATCCGTTTATGAGTTATAGCTGTGTAAACAAAAATTTAACGATTTTTTACTACATTTTGCCAATTTGCCACGCCCCTATAATATATACCTTCAAATTAAAATAAATGTACCATCTCACGTAGCTAAGCTTTGAAATGCAAAAAACCGTTTTAAAATCGGAGCATTCTGTGTGAAGTTATGCGCATACATGGCATTTAGCGACTTTATTTTATAAGATTTATAGATAGATTCATAATAATGAACGATGTTTCTACATTGCAATAAAATTTAATTCTGTTTTCTATTTACAATCTTACATCTACTTATACTAATTCTGACATAAATAATGATTTCGTAAAACTAGCTACCTGCTAAGTGATTAGTAGGTTTGTTTGCAAGTACATATGCATATGCATGTATGTTGTAGTTAATTTGAACATGCATGTATACACAGGCAGGCGTTGGCTTTATACAATTGTAGCACGTACCTGCAGCAAATGAATGTAAGCAAGTTGCTCGAAGTCAGATTAGGAATGAGTTAATATCTTTTGAACCACAAAATTGTTCAACTTAAAATAAAAAAGGTTTTTTAGATGAAAGTATATCGCATATTATATATATTTCGTAAAAAAAATTCGTGGGGGAAAACAGTATGTAATATTTTTTTAAAAATTCATTTTTTATTCATTATTTTGATTTTGTAAAATTTAATTTTTTTAAAGTAAATATTGTTACCTTCAAAATAAAACAAAAATTAATAAGATACGACGAGTGGAACCAAAGATATAGCATTTTGAATGTGGCAAGTTTGCTTACCCATCGAATCTGAGCACATGCGGATCTCTGAAAACAAAATTTTTCGAGGAAATCCTGATACAGGTATTTGCTTATTTCGTGCGAGCAACTTAAAAAAGTTTGAGCCGAATCAAAATTATGAAATCTCAAAAGTTGTTCGATTTGTAAAATAATGACCCATATACAGCCACGCAGGAAGTTTTCTCAGATACCTTCTTGGGGGTACTAAAAAATTGTGCTAAGGATGGCCCATACGCCCATACTGGGTTGTTGCAAACACAATTTTGCGTAGGATGACGGAAAATAATTCCAATGAAATCCAAAATGTTCGAAAGTCAATAAAGAAATTCGAATCAAAGAATATATAGCCTGAATGTATGTGTGAATTTAGACAAGTAGGGGCGATTAGTTAATATTTCACAAAATGGTTACACTTCGTTGAAGTCATTCTTAAATCTTGTGTCAAAGATATATTATACTTATACATGCCATGGCGCAACGATACAAGGTGGCAGCATGGCACAGCTGATTTTAAACTTTTTTTATTTGATTTGATACATCAACTTCCGGCGTAGTACGATTTTGACATTTGTCCATCGAATTTAGAAAAACAAAGTACATGAAATTTTGATTTATGTTTGTAGGTATGTCACCATGCTGCCACCTTGCATCGTTCCGCTATGATACATACTTTGTAAGTTTATTTTCTGATGGTTGTTGTCTACGACCTTGTGTCCTTTTTTCTGTCCTATTCAATTAGACTTTTTTGTTTTCAGAATTGCTGTTCTTACAATATTTTTGAGTACCCAAAACATATTAAGAAAATACCACAGCCAGTACGTGAAAAAAAACTTGAAAACTAACTAAATGCATTACTTTATTTAGTTCTTGTCATTTGTTTTGGTTGTTGTACTCCTTCCTTCTTGTACAACTACAACAATGCTTGCTTAGAAAATATGTGTTCTCATTTTTTACGTAGCCATTGTCCGTTTCTTGTATCATCTTTATTATGACTATCATTTGTTCAAGTTTTGGACACTTTTCGCATTAATAAAATTACAATGGCAATGTTTTCTTTTGCTATTTCCGTTTTGGGTTCTCGTAACAAGCCTTTCGATGTGCAATCGTATTTGTAAATATTCACGTCTACATATATTTGAATACTACAATAGAATGGAATGTTTATGCTAGCAGGTGGTGCTAGAGAAAATGTAATTGCAGAATATTTCACACTGTGTTGTAATTTAGGAAAGAGTTGTGAAGTTTTTTAGTGCGGTAAGTTTTGTGTTTAGCTTTAGGAATAAAAAAGAGAGAAAAGTTAGGCAGTGTCTGAACTAGATACAAATTTAGATGATGTGGAATAGTAGAATGATTAGAGACCAAAACTGTCGGGGCTATTGTTGTTGTTGTGTTAACAGTGCTTCGCTTCGTCCCATTCAATGGGCAAGACCACTCACAAATTGTCATCAAAGTCCTCTAATGGGAGTCCAAGGAAACTGACAGTTTTAATAGGGGCGGACCATAGGGAAATTGGTGCTAGAGGCGTAGGTTCCACATTACGATTGAAAAGGTGGTTGGTGTCATGTGAGGACACATTGCAAGCAGGACATACATTATTTATGTGGGGTTGGTCTGGACAAGTAAGAATTTAACCTGTTACAGTATCCAGAACGAAGTTGGGCCAGGGTGAAACGTGTCTCCCTTGGTAGCGTGCTTTCTTCTTCTGCAAGAGCAGGATATTGTATATTGATAACAGGGTTCACCGGCCGCGTTCTGGCAAAGGCGTTTACCGATTTTGTGTGGATTTTACTTAGGGCCTCGTTATGCTTGTCTTAATCAAACGGTTGTGTTGTGCTGTGATGTATTCTGATGCAGTCTTTAGAATATATAGTGCCTAGGTACACCAGGACAGTATCCCAATTTTCCAGTCTCTCTCAGTTTAGATCATAAAACGCGGTATGATCTGAAACTATATGTAGAATGTTCTCAGTTTTTATTCATTATTTAAATACAGAGCAGCAAACATAAAAATAACATTTTTTTCAAATTTCGTCAATTAAATTATCCTTTTTTATTTTCGATATTTTAAGAAAAAACTTCTATGAATCTCATAACTGAAACTATGAAATCCAACCTCGACAACAATTTCGAAAAAATTCAAAAATTTTAGAAACTCCGAAAAGTAAACAAAAAAATTTAGAAAATTTTATTTGCACACCCTTAATTTTTTTAATATGCAATATCGCAGTCCAATCCATTCAAGTCCAACAGGGCACAATTTAAAAGTCTCTAAAAAAAATATTTATCATTTCGTACAGAGAAAAATCGAAAATACGCTTCGGAAAAAAATTTTTAAAAAATCAAATAAAATTTTGAGAGACTTATTATTTATACCCTGTTAGACTGAAATTGATTGGGCTATAAAACTGCATACCCAAAAAATGCAGAGAACTCTAAATAAATACTTCGAAAATTTTGTAAAATTTTCTGGAATTTTCGAAGTTTCTCAAATTTTCGATTTTTTTCGAAAATGTTTTTGAGACCACTTTGCATAGCTTCAGTTACAAAATTCGTAGAATAACTTCTTAAAAAGTCGAAAATAAAAAAAGAATTTAATTGACGATATTTAGTAAAAATTTCCATTGCTGTTTTTCTGCTCGCTGCTGTATATAAAATGCATCATTTTATCAAGAGAGTTTAACAGCTAAAACAGCACACGGCCATAGCTTATACAGTTGCGTACACGAAAAGAGCAGTAAAAACTCTTAGCTATTTTTATCAATTATTTTCTTCTTTTGTTAAATTTTGTTATTTTTAGAAAAAATTTCAAGAAATTGTCTAATTAAAACCATGCAAGTGAGTTGAAAAGGGAAGCGAGACGCCTTTTCAGGAAGAAAAAAGCAGAAGCAGAAAGGCGTGAGTGCGAGGAGCTTGAGCTGCTAGCCACCAGGAATAACGCCCGAAAATTTTACCAAAAAATACCGCCACAGACGGAAGGTTTTAAAACCGGGGCAAACTCCTGTAGGAATGAAAACGGCGACCTTTTGACTGATGTCCAGAGAGTCCTTAGATTATGGAGGGAACACTTCTCTGCTCTCCTAAACGGAGGCAGCAATTCACCGCGCAGAGATGAAGAACCCGATCCTGCAATCGATGATGATGGAATATATGTTCCCCCGCCCGATTATGACGAAGTTAGAATAGCAATAACCAGATTGAAAAACAACAAGGCCGTGGGCGCTGATGTTCAAGCACGGCGGCGAGGAGTTGGTAAGGCGCATGCAGCAGCTTCTTAGCAAAATATGGGCGGACGAGTGCATGCCCGACGGTTGGAATCTAAGTGTTCTTTGCCCAGTCCACAAGAAGGGGGATACTGCAAAATGCACCAATTATCGTGGAATCAGCCTTCTTAGTATCGCATATAAGATTCTTTCAAGTGTATTGTGCGAAAGATTGAAGCCCACCATGAACCGGCTGATTGGACCTTATCAGGGCGGCTTAAGGCCTGGTAAATCTACTATCGACCAGATTTTCACAATGCGCCAAATATTGGAAAAAACCCGTGAAAAGAGAATCGACACACATCACCTCTTCGTCGACTTTAAAGCCGCCTTCGACAGCACGAAAAGGAGCTGCCTATATGCCGCTATGTCTGAATTTGGTTTCCCCGCAAAACTTATACGGCTATGCAAAATGACGTTGAGCAACACCATCAGCTCAGTCAGAATTGGGAAGGACCTCTCCGAGCCGTTCGAAACTAAACGAGGTTTCAGACAGGGTGACCCACTATCGTGCTATTTCTTTAATTTGATGCTGGAGAAAATTATACTAGCTGCTGAACTTAACCGCACTGGAACAATATACTGTAACGAATTTGCTGCAAATCCCCTTATTTGCCCTTTTGCTAAGTTCGAATCACTAAACTGCTGAATAAATAACTCGAATATTGAATAATGGAAAAATGGTTTTATTAAAGTACTTCACAATAACACTTATACTTTGCAACTAGCTTGCTTAACAACCAAACTGATAGATAGTTCAAATAAAACTCTACTATTGCCCGACAGATGACGTGCTTAATCAATAACCGCTTGATAGCTCAACTCAAACTGAATTCCAGCGCCTCTACATTTGTTACCTTTTATACTCTCTGATTTCAACGTTCGCATCTTCTAGGCGCTGCCAGAATCTACTAGTCCATCAGCTCTCAAACTTCTCAGCTGTAACTACAGTTGCATGATTTATAGCTTCTCTCATTGCATTCTTTCAGGAGTATCTCAGATATATGCATGTGTTTGTGCACTGACTCTCCGCTGCTCGTATACGTCCATGGTACATATGCGTAGACGCAATTATTGTTTCGTTTATGTAGATACATAATGATTGAATTATTGATGTGAATTTGCGTCACTGCTTAGCATCGGCTTAGAGATAGCATCACCCCATAGTTTTGCTAATATTCGTAACAATACTATAAAAGCGTGCAATTACTGGCATATGCTGATGACATTGACATCATCGGCCTAAACACCCGCGCTGTTAGTTTTGCTGACTCGAAACTGGAAAAAGAAGCGGTAAAGATGGGTTTGATGGTGAATGAGGACAAAACGAAGTACGTGCTGTCATCGAGCAAAGAGTCAGCGCATAAGCGCCTTGGCAACCACGCTACCGTTGGAAGCCATAATTTCGAAATAGTAAAAGACTTCGTTTATTTGGGAACCAGCATCAACACTAGCAACAACATGAGCACTGAAATCCAGCGAAGAATCAATCTTGCCAATAAATGCTACTTTGGACTAGGTAGGCAATTGAAAAGTAAAGTGCTCTCTCGGCGAACGAAAATCATACTCTACAAGTCACTTATCGTACCCGTCCTGCTATATGGGGCAGAAGCATGGACCATGACATCAGCAGATGAAGTGGCTTTGGGAGTGTTCGAGAGAAAAGTTCTTCGAAAGATTTATGGACCTCTACGCGTTGACGATGGCGAGTACCGAAGAAAATTTAATGATGAGCTGTACGAGCTATACGCAGACATGAACATAGTCCAGCGAATTAAAACGCAGCGGCTGCGCTGGCTAGGCCATGTTATGCGAATGAAAGATGATGCTCCGGCCAAGAAGGTGTTTCTATCGGAACACGCCTATGGAAGCAGAGGTAGAGGGCGGCCCCCACTCCGTTGGAAGGACCAGGTGGAAAACGATTTAAACTCCCTTGGTGTGACCAATTGGCGCCGGTTGGCGGAGCGAAGGAGCGACTGGCGTGCCTTGTTGGACAGCCATAACCGTTTAGACGGTTAAGCGCCAATTAAGTAAGTAAGTAAGTCAAACTCAAATGCTTTTTAAAAAAAACGAAACTTCGAGAGGTGTTCAAAATATTTTCATTACAGATTATGTAATTGAAACTATGCAAATCAATTTCAAAAACTCGAAAATTCGAGAAGAGTTTAAAAATCATTTTTGAAAAAATTTTAAAATTCGAGAAGTCCTTAAAATCTTTTCATCAATTTAAGAACATATGTCAGTAAACTGTGCAACGAAAGCATGCAAATCAGTGTCAAACACTTCTTCGAAAATATTCGTAACTTCGAGAAGAATTAAAAAACCTTTTCATAAAAATTCGAAAGAGATGTGTTTAAAAATTCTTTCCCTATATTTAATTAATAATTTCAATAAATTATGTAGCTGAAACATTCAATTCAACTCAAAAACTTTTTCGAAAATACGGGAGGTGTTTGAAAATTTGCATGAAATTTCCGAACTTTTTATTACTTTGAGTGTGCAGTGTTATAGCCTTAACAATTTTAATCTAACAAAGGCCAATTTATAAGACTATCAAAATTCTCATTGAATTTTGCCAATTTTTTACTAAGGGTGTTTCTTCCAAATGCAGTGCATATCATTTTAGTTTTTATGTGGAAAAAAATCTAAAACACTCTTCAGAAAGAAATTTTCACAAAATCAATGGGAATTTTGTGAGTTTTATAACCTGGACTTTGTTAGTCAAGAGTTCATTGGGCTACAAAACTGCATGCACAATAAAACTCTAGAAATTCTAAACAAAACATTCGAAACTTCCACTTAGATTCTTAATCAATTTCCTGAATTTTCGAATTTTATCATAACGTTTTCGAAACTGACTGTTACAGTTTCACTACCAACTCACTGAGGTTTTTTCTAAAATTAACGAAAATAATCTAAAGATGAAAATAATTAATTAGTAACAAATAAAAAAGTCAAAGTTCGGGTGAAACCGAACATTACATACCCAGCTGTGCAATTTAAACGCTGTTGTTGTTTGCTTTTTGTGGTTAATAGTGTTATAATGCTGCGCAATAATACATATATGCTTCTATGCTGAACTCATTTTCGTTCACCAAGTTCCAAGTTCGACCAAGTTCCTTAAGAAACTCCCCTAGGGGGCTGGATGGCCTAGAAGGTTTAATATGGTTATATTAATTGTTCCCAAGATGGTCGGGCTAGTATCTTAATGGTGCTTTGTTACCGGAATGTACCGGATCTATATCCATCAACATCGATAACACTCCCCAAAACAACAACAACAACAACTACAATTTCGCTGTTCACGGCTGTACATCCTTTCATGCACTTAACAAGTATTTAACTAATATTACGTATACGCCGTGTATGTCAGTGGCTTTTGTTTGCAAAGCATAGTAAACTGTAGCGAGTCTGCAAAAAACCATACAAAAACCACGAAAGCGAGCTAATTGCAAGTGTATAAAGTTTTGTGATATTTTTTGTTTGCTTTTGGTAAATAAAATTAAATTAGCACATCGTTAGTTGTGGTGTCATCAGCTTTTATATATGGATTATTGTCGAGCTAAACTTTTTTTAGCAGCTGATAAACACATTCGTATATGTTTGTATTTCAATAAATTAAACAGCAAATAACGACTTTATTAGGGTGCAGTGTATACTAGACTGAAACGAAAATGCGCTTGTGATTCTTGGAAGTGGAGCCGACCCTATGGAGTTTACAACAAAGTCTCCAATACCAGGAAAGTTAGTGGTATATAAAAATATAAGGCGCGATACACCTCCGAGGAGATTAAGGCCGAGATTATCCTCCAATTTGCGCCGTATTCCTCTTTAATTTTTCTTACGAATTGGGCTAAGGAAATGTTTGCCAAACACTACCGAGGGGCGACCGCGCTTAGAAAAATTACTTCTAGTTGAAACGTTTTTTTAAGAGTTTGACATTGCTTTCCCCGCACCTTGATCCAACGACCTTCGGTGTACAGAGTGTATTGTTTGCCTTTAATGAATAACTCCACCATGTGGGTTACTTCAAGTAGCGCATTGTTTGTTGAGTGCGGCTTGAGATAAACATTTATTGCTCCGAATTAACCAGGATTCAGAGAATAAGGATATTCAGTTAAACTCCAAAAGTTTCAAGCAACAAAACACCAATGGGTCCAATTCTCATAATTTCTTTAACATCATCGGATAAAGAGCTTTTTGTCGACCTTTACGAATATTTTTCAAATGGTATCACTTTATACGACGTGATTAGATATCCTTTATTCCCTTGCTAAATAAAAGATAAATGTAAGGCGCGATAACCTCCGAAGAGATCTAAGGCCGAGCTTCTCTACCAACTTGCGTCGTGCTCCTCTTGATTTTCCCTACAAATTGGGCGGACAGGACCTACATGTTTTATGCTGACTCCGAACGGCATCTGCAAGGCAGATGAGTTTTCACTGAGAGCTTTTCATGGCAGAAATACACCCGGAGCGCTTGCCAAACACTGTCGAGGGGCGACCCCGCTTAGAAAAATTTTCTTCTAATTGAAAAACCTTATTTCTAAAATTTTGATGTTGCTTTGCCCGGGGTGCGAACCCAGGGCATACGGTGTGGAAGGCGGAGCACGCTACCGTTGCACCACGGTGGCCGCCCTTTGCTAAACCTCAACCTTATATGAACAAAATTTAATGTAGATATTGTAACGAATTTACTGCAATTCCCCTTAACGTTCGTATCGTTAAACTGTTGAATAAATAACTCCACTATTGAATAATGGAAAAATGGCCTTTATTAAAGTACTTCACAATAACACTTATACTTTGTAACTAGCTTGCTTAATAACCAAACTGACTGATAGCTTAAATGAAACTGATCTCTCGCCTCCACTGTTGTCGCCCTTTTATACTGTCCGACCTCCTCGTTGCATATTTCTAGGCTTTTCTAATTCTAGAACTTACTAGTTAGTTATAAATTTCTCAGCCGCAACTACAGATGTATAATTTTTATAGTTTCTCTCATATCCTATGCGCTTGTATGTGTGAGCGACACTTCAACAATCACAATTGCATACCTTTAGGAGCATTTCAGATAATATATCTGCATGTGCTTGTGTGTTGCTTCTCCGTCGCGTGTACGCGTATGTGTAGACATAATGATTGAATTATTGATGTGAATTCACGTCACCGCTTAGCATCGGCCTAGAAATGGCAGTACCCCTTAATGCCGCCAACATTCGTAACACTGCCCTCCACTTAAGTCTGATCGTCCCGATCAGACAAATCTCTCGATCTAAACGTTGCCAGCCTTTCCATATGGACCACTTTCTTTTTGGTTCGTGGTTTACCGATGGTTTGTATGCGGTACACTACATCGTTGATCCGTTTTACAACTTTGTATCGGCCTTCCCAATTACACTGCAATTTCGGGGACAAACCTTTTTTACGTTGTGGGTTGTATAACAGCACCAAATCTCCTTCCTGAAAACCTTCCGAATTAATTGCTTTATCGCATCTGGCTTTCGTCTTGTCACTCATAATCTTTGTTCGTTGCCCTATCAGATCACGTATTTCTCTTAGCTCTTTTTCCAAATCACCATTGGATTTCTTGATATTTCTCTCCGCATTGGCATCTATCCCAAACTTCAAATCAGCTGGCAGTCTAAGGTCATTGCCAAAAATTACGTTTTAAGGGGTTTGGCCCGTTGTCTCATGCACTGCTGATCGGTAAGCCATCAAGAATAATGGTATGCGGGTATCCCACTCTTTATGATACTTGTCTATTACTTTCCTTAAGTGCTCCTCCAATGTTCTATTGAATCGTTCTACCATACCATCGGATTGGGATGCAATGCAGTTGTCCGTGTTTTTCCAATGCCCAATGATTTGCATATTTCCTGGAACACAGCTGATTCGAAATTCCTGCCTTGGTCAGAATGTAACTCCATTGGTACACCATACCTTGCAACCCAATTGTTTATAAACACTTCTGCTAATGTTTCCGCTTCTTGATTTGGGATTGGGTATACCTCTGACCATTTGCTGAAATAATCCATAACTAACAGTACATATTTGTTTCCGCCGTTGCTAGTAGGAAATGGGCCAGCGACATCCATAGCGATCCTTTCAAATGGCGCGCCTGAGTTAAATTGCTTCATCTGGCCATGACTTCGGGTTTTGGGCCCTTTCGCTCTGCTGTAAACCTCGCAGTTCGCAATCCACTCAGTGACTGACTGACGGCAACTAACCCAATAGAATCTCTGTTTAATCTTCTCGAGCGTCTTTGTGATTCCAAGATGACCTCCGCTTGGACCATTATGCTGCTCGCTGAGCACGTCAGGAATCCTCTTTCTGGGAACAACTATCAGTTTCTGTTTTCTTTGACCATCCTCACTCTCCCTTACTCGATGCAAGCAACCGGATATCAATTCTAAACTGTTCCACTGTGCCCAATATGACTTCGCAATGGGACTAGCTGACACTTTCTTAGTTGTTCCTTGTCCCATTCATCCGCACACGTTATAGTCATTAGCCGGACATATATAATGTCTTCTTTAGCCTCGGCCTTTGAACAGTGCTTGCATTCCAAACTACATGGTCTTCTTGTCCTTCCGGATTACGGAACTGCAGAAGCCATTTTAACGCTGCGTGATCTGTCCTGACACGGAATCGCTGGCCGTAGAGTTATATGTGAAAATGTTTAATGCACTCTACCAATGCCAACAGCTCTCTCCGCATAACGCAGTAGTTCCTCTCTGGTTTTCCAATCGAACGGCTGTAGTATGCTGTCCTTCGACCAGTTGTGATAAAACGCCTCCTATAGCATATCCACTCTCATCTGTGTCTAGAATAAATGTTGCTCCTGGAATCGGATATTCTAACATTGGGGCAGTGCACAACCGCTCCTTCAATTTTTGAAAAGCCACCTGCTGCTCCTTCTTCCATTCAAAAGCTTTATTTTTTCTTGTAAGCTCATGGAGGCTATGGGCTACGCTGGAAAAATTTGGTACAAATCGGCGGTAATATGTGCACAGCCCAAGGAAACTTCTCAATTCATGTAGGTTCTGTCGTCTTGGCCAATCCTTTACAGCCTCTATCTTTTCGTTTGCACTGCAGATTCCCTCCGTCGTTACCTTGTGACCTAAATAATTTACTTCCTTTTTAAACAGCGCACACTTTTTGGGACTTAACTTCAGACCAATGCCAGCTATTCTCTGGAAAACTTCCTCCAAGTTCTTAAGATGTTCATCAAAGTTCTTGCCCAATACGATGATGTCGTCCAGGTACACCAAACATATTTTCCAATGTAGACCTTTCAGTACCTGGTCCATGAGTCTCTCAAAAGTAGCTGGTGCATTACAAAGTCCAAAAGGCATCACTGTAAATTGCCAAAGGCCATCACCGACACTGAAGGCTGTTTTCTCTTTATCTTCCTCCTTCACCTCAACTTGCCAGTATCCGCTTTTCAAGTCCAGTGTGGAAAACCATTTCGTACCAGATAGCGAGTCCAGAGTGTCGTCATTTCTTGGCAATAGGTAGCTATCATTTTTCGTAACGTCACTCAACTTCCGGTAGTCCACGCAAAACCTCATTTTTCCATCCTTCTTCTTTACAAGTACTACCGGTGAGCTCCATGGACTAGCTGATGGTTCGATGACACCGCTGTCGGTCATTTCTTGTACGATTTGACTACAACTTCCCGTTTCGCCAGTGGAACACTACGAGGCGCTTGACGTATCGGCCTCGCGTCTCCAGCGTCAATTTGATGTTTCACAACATTGGTGCGGCCTGGTTTGGAACCATCCTGGTCAAATATGTTCGCGTACTTTAGGAGCAGTTGTTTTGCCTTACTCTGATAGGCTTCCTCTAGCCCCTGCGTCCATGCCGTGATGTCATTTGACAGATCAGTATTACTAAATGAAACGTGATCCTGGAGCTGTTCACAGTTAATAACTACTTCAGCCTCTTGGCATCTTCCCAAAATAGCTCCTTTGGTCAAATTGAATGGTGACTTGAACTCATTGAGTACTCTTACCGGAATACGTCCATCTTGTTTTGTGATAGCCAGGGTTTTTCCTACAAGTATGTGCAGTGCTGATTTGTTTGCTGCTTCGACAACCCACAATTTGTTTGTCCCACAATCTCCATCAACCTTTGCCCAGATGACTGCTTCGGATTTTGGAGGTATTTGCTGACTCTCTTCCACCAGCACTCGTTTATTACTATAGCCTCTCTCGTAGCCGAAACTAAGTGGCACATCCATGTTCTTATATCGCATCGTCTGGCTTTGCATATCGATCTCGATGCCTTCGTTGATTAAGAAGTCCACTCAAATTATGATTTCATCAACATTATCTGCCACTATACAATTGTGTAGTACCGTGACGTTCCCAACTGCTGTTTCACATGCTACTTCTCCAATTACCTGGGTGTCCTCTTCCGTGGCTGTACGTAATCTTGTTCCAAGCAATGGTCTTATCTTCTTGTTGACTAAATCTGATCGAATGATGGAATGGGATGCACCCGTATCTACAGTCAGTAAACGTTCCTTTCCATCCACATGTCCTCCGACAGTAAGATTGACCTTCTTCCAATTTGTGAGCTAGAGATTATGGGGCATTTTATTGAGGGAGCCAGTTGTCGCCCCTTGCTGCTGACTCGCTTTAGTTTAACGATTGATTGGTCTTGGAGATCTGCTCATCTCCTTCAGCTCTGCGTTTACGACCACCCACATTGTTCGAACTGTTAGGGTTGGTGTTGCAATAACGCGCAATGTGCCCTGGATTTCCACACTTAAAGCATTTGACTGTATCATTATTCTTCTGCTGCGTACCCTTCAATGCTTCCAAAATTGTGTCTACCCAGTCTGGCTTTTCCACTTCCACGCGATGAGCTTTGTACGCTGGTTTACTCAAAAGTGAGGCTGTTTCTTGAGTCAGTGCATGCGATACCGTTTCAGCAAATGTCAGCTTTTGGTTTGCGTATGTAACTCGCTTCGTTTCCACGTCCCGTATGCCATTTATAAAACTCTGGATTTTTACCATTCTCGGTGTATTCCACGGATGCGTCCGCATTTGCGAGATGCGCCAATCTTTCAACATCCGAGGCAAACTCCTGCAAAGTCTCACTCGCTCTTTGGTGACGATTTTGCAACTCAATTTGGAATATCTGTTTTCTATGCTCGCTTCCATAACGTCTCTCGACAGCGGCCATCAATGCTTCATAGTTGTTCCGCTCGCCTTCGGGAATCGTCTGTAGGATTTCGGCTGCTGGCCCCTTCAATGCTACGAATAGAGCTGCAACTTTATCTTCAGCATTCCAGTTGTTCACTGCTGCGGTCTTCTCAACTGTAGCTTAAAGACCTGGAAAGGAACAGAACTGTCAAAGGATGGTGTTTTTATCTTTGGAGTACTTGCTGAATCAGCTGGGCGATTTCATTGCAACTCTTGTATACGACCTCTCAAACCATCCACCTCGGCTTCGATTTTTTCCTCAAACTGCGTTATTTTCTCGTCCATACGCGCTTCGAGTTTTGATGATATACGCGCCTCTTGCGCTTCAAGTTGTACTGTTATGCGTGACTCTTGTTCTTTCAGTTGTGTTTCCATCTTTGATGTAATCTTTGTCGACATTTCTGACATACGCGTTTCTTATACTTCAATCTTCGATGAAATCTGTGCCGACATTTCTGACATACGCGTTTCTTGTGCTTCAACCATCGATGTTATTTCTGACGACATTTCTGACATTTGCGACGACTTGATTTTACTGTCGATGTTTGTGCAGATGTTGCAGCCAAAATCATGTTCAAGTCTGTGTTCGTAACTGTCTGCGATGTTTTGTTTTTCTCTTCAATTTTTGTTGTTGTCTTGTCCCCATCAGGATAAAAGACATACTCGTCCACATCAATTCCTTGCGACTCCATTACCTCTCGTATCCGTGCTTGAAGTTCGAACTTATTGCCGGTTGTATTCAAACCACGGTTCTCCAACTCCTTTTTCAGGTGCTGGATCCTCAATTCACTCAACTTTGCCATGTCCAAGTTGTACTCCCACTCTTCAGAATTTATTCAACAATTCCTCTTCTGACACCAATTGTAACAAATTGACTGCAATTCCCCTTATTTGCAATCTTCTGCTAACGTTCGTATCGCTAAACTGTTGAATAAATAACTCGAATATTGAATAATGGAAAAATGGTCTTTATTAAAGTACTTCACAATAACACTTATACTTTGTAACTAGCTTGCTTAGTAACCAACTGACTGATAGCTTAAATGAAACTGATCTCTCGCCTCCACTGTTGTTGCCCTTTTATACTGTCCGACCTCCTCGTTGCATATTTCTATGCTTTTCTAATTCCAGATCTTACTATTTAGTTATAAATTCCTCAGCTACAACTACCGATGCATAATTTTTATAGCTTCTCTCATACCCCATGCGCTTGTATGCGTGAGCGACACTTCCACAATCACAATTGCATACCTTTAGGAGCGTTTCAGATAAGATATCTGCATGTGCTTGTGCGTTGCTTCTCCGCCGCGTGTACGCGTATGTGTAGACATAATGATTGAATTATTGATGTGTATTCACTTCACTGCTTAGCAACGGCCTAGGGATGGCAGTACCCCTTAGTGCCGCCAACATTCGTAACAATATTATAATCTACACTATTGTTTTCTTCCTGTTATTCGTCCTCTTCATTAAATCATTCTAGTCCTATTTTGATTCACTCTCTTCTCACTTCTTTCCCCATCCCAATGATCCTTTTCCGCTCCATTCATGTGTTCTTCTAACCCTCCCTGCTCTCTGCTTTTTACAATACTTGTACATTCATACCCCTTAAACGCCGCTTCCTTTTCCACTTCTCTTTATTTCGTTCCTCTTCATCTTTCTCTTCCTTGTTGGTGTTATTATTGTAGCGAAAAAGACAATCCCCGAAAGTTTTGGGGAGTGCTATCGATATTCATGGTCCCTTGCCGGATTTAGATCCGGTACGTTGAGGTAACAATCACCATTAATGTACAAGCCAGACCATCTCGGTGTTAACTTAATATGACCATTATGAACTTTCTAGGTCATCCCGCCCTACACCCCCTATGTCCTTGGAACTTGGAACATATTTCTCTTCCCCTTCCTCTTATTTTCCTTACTTTATATCCCTCTCGTTTTCTTCCACATCCTCTCCCTTCCCTGTACTCTTACTTTTCCGTTTGTTCCTACTGTTCTACTTCCTTTTATTCCTCCTCCCTTTTAGTTCTCCTTTTACAATTTTTTCTTATCTTCTCTCAATTCCCCTGATCTCCTTGTCTTTTCGTTTTCCCTTCCCCCTTCTCTTACCTTTTCATTATCTCTCTTTTCCTCTCCCCTTTTTTAGTCTCTCCTGGTTTCTCCTCTTTCGCAGTTTCCCACTTTTTCTATCTCCTTACCACCCTTCCATTTCCACACCTATCCCACTCCTTTTCCCTCTTCATTTTCTTCTGGATTTATATCGTCCGCTCCGATACAATCTCTTTCTTCCCATCCTCGAATGCTCCTTCCTTCTTCCTCTAACTTTAATTTTTAGTGATCTTCTCTCTTTCCAGTTGGTCCCCACATTCTTGTCTTTTTTTCTTCCTCCACTCTCTTTCATAATTCCGCTTTCCTGCCACTCTTCTTCCAAATCCTCTTTTGCTCCCTCTCGCTCTTTTTCCATTCTCATCTTACTATTGCTCTCCGACCTCCCCTGCTCCTCTCTCTATTTCTCTCTGCTCCCTTAGCTGATGAATGTGGTATATTGCCTTCGTAGGTGAATGTGCTCAGCAATAGAAGAGCCTTTAAGTAGTATGCAATGGTAAAATGCTTTCAAATAACTTTATTGATCGATATCTTCGTGGAGCCAGTTGGTACGACACAACCCATGCATATGGTGAATTACTGTCGCTGGCGTATGTGATCCCCAATCGATGGATGCAGCAGCTAGAACACTATCTATGAATACGGTAAACTGTCATTGACATATGTGTTCTACCCTGCTGGAGCCGGTCAATACTTAAAAATAAATGGATTTAACGAATTATGGTTAGCTGGAAAATTGTTACAGAATTTATAAAGCCGACGAGAACTAAAAAATTTAAGAAACAGTGTCGAAAGCGGATCTGAACACGAAACAATTGTAATTGAGATGAACTAGTAGCTCTACCCCCAGTGGGTTATTGGGCTTAGAATATTGTCGCGGCAGTTTTGTATGCCATAAGAGGCGACTAAAATACCCATATGATTCAAGGGGCTGTGTAGCGCAACCCTTTCAAGGCGTTGCCAGCGCAATATATAGCTTATACAACCCAATTGTCAACCGCACCTGCCGTGGCGAATTCGTTTCTTTAGCAGCCGATACTCTAGCGACGAAAAGTTCCTCATGAAACTATGGAGTGGGGGCGGGATGACCTAGAAGGTTCAATGTGGTCATATTAAATTGTTCCCGAGGTGGTCGGGGTTGTACCTTAATGGTGCTTGTTAACGGATCTATATCCGGCAAAGAACCATAACATCGATAGTAGCTCTGGCGAACATGACTTGAGTTGGTGAACCGTCGAATGTGAAAATAATAGTATATTTTTTGATTTAAGCGCTTTCGGTGAGTCCCGCCGCAACTAGTGAGCTTACAAGAAATATACGTTGGTTATTTTTATTTCCGATGACCACATAATGAACTGATGAGGGCCACTAGAGACCGATAGGCGCTGACTTTGCCGACTGTCCTTACTAATGATGTTGTCCATCTGACAAATCCTTTTATTGCACCGTTATATCAAAATTTGGCATAAAATAAATAAATATAAGGCCCGATAACCTCCGAAGAGTTTTTAAGCCGACCTTCTCTACTAATTTGCGTCGTGCTCCTTTTAATTTTTTCCTACAAATTGGCGGGACGGGACCTACTTGTTTTATGGCCACTCCGAACGGCATCTGCAAGACATATGAGTTTTTACTGCGAGCTTTTCATGGCAGAAATACACTCGGAGTGCTTGCCACTGCCGAGGGCCAACGCTTAGAAAAATTGTCTTTTAATTGAAAGACTTTGTTTCTAAAATTTTGATGTTGCGTTTCCCGGGGCGTGAACCCAGGATCTTCGGTGTGCTAGGTGGAGTTTAATTTGAGTTTAAAAAGCTTCTCTGGTGCTACCAACGGGAAAGAGTGCAACAGTTTGCACTGTCAACTTTTTATTGGCTTTGATTTAATGAGACTTACCACAAAATGTGGCGATAGCAAATTGTTGACTTCGATTATTGTTTTTAGAACTTCTCCTTTACTTCTCAATGTATTTGGTATATTAAGATGGCAAACAAAACTGTCACAGCGTATGTAGTGAGTGGGGACTTACGATGTTACAAAGAGTCTTAGGGAATTAATTAGCAGAGCGATTCAAAAAGTTGTACTGAAGAGCTAAATTGAAGAGTTGAAAAAAGTTAACATTTCGATTTTTAAACAACTGAAGTGTACAGTATTTAAAATTATTGCACAATATTATCAGATTGCTATCTACCTGACGTGTCTATGTTTGTTTTTTTTTATAATCACGTTTTTCGTTTGCAAGGATATCTCAAATACATTATTAACTTACAAATTAACATTTGAGTATAAATTTTGCAATATTTGATTAAATTCCCTTCGGTGAAAAAGTGTAAATTTTTTATAACGACTATATCAATAAATAATTTATCTACAATCACATAAACGCATGACACATAAAGCGAACGCCAATTAATTGCATGTCAAAAATAAATATGTGTACACATACGTATATATATGGGTATATCTAGCATTAATTGTACAAATATCATTTTTTTTAAATATGGGAAATATAATTCTACTTGAATGCTGCATGACAACCCAAAACAACATACAATAAAATTTATCGCAAAACAAGATTGATGCTCAGATAAATGAAGCTGCATTCCAAGCATGATTTTTGCGCGCATTTATAAAAGCATAAAAATGTTGGTATGTATGCAATAACCTGAATATGTATGAGCATAAAATTATTGAAAATAAAAGACAACATATAAACAAGTAAATAAACGTAACTAAATGACGTTTTATCGCTGCATTCGTTATCTACAATATAGATTCTGCATACTAGGGATGTTACGGAAGTGAGTTTATCGAAATCGGATGTCGACAAAAGAAAGTTGAGTGAATGACGGAGGTCGAACAAACAATTCAAATAAAATAACGTTAAACGATTCTTGAAGCAGTGTTTGAAGCTAGTATTATGACTTACGAAGCGAATACTTTTACATATAAAAATAAATTTTACTAGGTATGCACGACTTTATTACCTGGTCAATTTTCTAATCAATCTTCCAATCGTCAAAATTCAAAGTCTGTAAATCCAACTTTAAACATATACTTCAAATGATAGCAAATATACAGAGCTGGTCATTAGATTAGGCTCATTCTATACTTACTTACTTAATTGGCGCTTAACCGTCTAAACGGTTATGGCCGTCTAACAAGGCCAGCCAGTCGCTCCTTCGCTCCGCCAACCGGCGCCAATTGGTCACACCAAGGGAGTTTAAATCGTTTTCCACCTTGTCCTTCCAACGGAGTGGGGGCCGCCCTCTTCCTCTGCTTCAATAGGCGGGTTCCGATAGAAACACTTTTTTGGCTGGAGCATCATCTTTCATTCGCATAACATGGCCTAGCCAGCGCAGCCGCTGCGTTTTGATTCGCTGGACTACGTGGATGTCTGCATATAGCTCGTACGTCTCATCATTAAATCTTCTTCGGTACTCGCCATCGCCAACGCGTAGAGGTCCATAAATCTTTCGAAGAACTTTTCTCTCGAAGACTCCCAAAGCCGCTTCACTTGCTGTTGTCACGGTCTATGCTTCGGCCCCATATAGCAGGACGGGTACGATAAGTGACTTGTAGAGTATGATTTTCGTTCGCCGAGAGAGGAATTTACTTTTCAATTGCCCACCTAGTCCATAGTAGCATTTATTGGCAAGATTGATTCTTCGCTGGATTTCAGTGTTGATGTTGTTGCTAGTGTTGATGCTGGTTCCCAAATAAACGAAGTCTTTTACTATTTCGAAATTATCGCTGCCAACAGTAGCGTGATTGCCAAGGCGCATATGCGCTGACTCTTTACTCGATGACAGCAGGTACTTCGTTTTGTCCTTCTATAGTGTCATTCTATAGTGATCCTAAAATGCCTCTTCTTCATCTTACCGAACTTATAGAAAACTAACGTAAAAATTTAAAACAGGAGCATGCTTCTATGTTATTAGGTATCAAGAATGAATCTTTAGAAGTGAACATCATAAACCAAATCAATGCAGTAGAGAAAGGAATGTCCATAAAAAGGGGAAAGAAAGGGGGAAAATATGAATATAACATATAACATATACGTATCCAAAAAGGGCAATTTATGGCATATTTCATCAGAAACATTTAACCAGGTTGAAACCTTATAGAAAGAATGTCCGCACCTTTTCGCGATCATATCGGGGCTACTTTGACATAGATTTTGAATTATTTTCGTAACTTTTTCGGCATGATTTCGGAACCAAATCGATATTATTTCAGCGTCGTTTCAAAGACTATTTCAAAATCATTGTCGGGAACTATTCGGGTTCGCTTTTGTATAATTCAGGTGATCGTTTCGGACTTATTTTTTTGATAATTGATTTGGGATTTTTTCGAAATTCATTTCGGGACCCATTTCGGAGAATTTAAGAATACTTCGGGACCATTCTGAAAAGTGTTCAGAACTTTTTCTGGAACAATTCCATATCGTTTCTGAACTATTTTTGGTTCTTTTTCGGGATAAGTAGTTTCGAAGCCAAATTTCAAAATTAGAGCTCATTTTTGGATTGTTTTCGGGATATATTGCTCTCCTGGCCATTTCGAAACTAATTTGAGATCATTTGGGATCATTCCGGAGCTTTTTTCGGAAGTCTTACGGTATCATTTCAGAATGTGTTCAACACCTATTCTGGAATGTTTTAGGACTATTTAAAATGCTTTCGAAATTTTTTTCAAGTTCGAGAACATTACTTTCAGGAATAACTTATAACTATTCTCTTTTGTGATTTTTTAAGACTATTTCGCAACCCTTTCGATATTTATCCGGGATCCTTTGGGAATAATTTTTCGCCCATTTACGGACTGTTTCGAAATTGTTTTCTGCATAATTTCCATACTATTTCGGAAAGTATTTCGCTACTTTTACCTTAAATTTTAGGAATAATGAAAACTCCCCGTGTACTTGATACTCACTTCTTTTTTCCCTCTTTTTTCCTTTCTTTTTGGTTTCTTAGAATGTGTCGGAGCTTGATTCAAAAGCTATCAAAATCTTGGAGTCTTCGCACCCCTCAGGTTATGAGCTTTTCTGCTTATGTGGTTATATTTTTAACACTGTTTACATAAGCCAACTTCAATATGGGAAATATTTTTTAAGCAGATAAACTAGACATTTTTTAAATGGCTGTTGGTAACCCCTTATGGCGTTTTTTTCTCGAAAAAATTCTACCCTCATATCACACTCTCAAAACAGACAATTTGGGTTAAAAATATAACGAGCATCGCGGCTGTCAGATAGCTGCGTGGACGGAGGTGCCGGGCTCCATTGCGTATGTGACTTTGCAATTTTACTGTAATATTAATAACAATAACTTGGAATAGGGCATTTTACATACTTTAGGCGAAGCATTCGGGTTGCTTGTTCAACCACATCGTAAGTCATAATACCAGCTCAGACGATTTGTTGGATACTGCGTAGCTATTTATGAAAAAATGTTTATGTTAATATGAAATTATTTAAATGGATTAACCCTAACACACTCGTACCCGGGTACCGGTGCGTATAAGTAAGATTGTGTTTGTTTTATTTGGTATAAAACACAAAAATATAAGTGAAGCTTAGATAAGCGCGTTAAAAAGGAAAATTACTCTCAAGGAACAGATCAACTTCAGTTGTTACTCTAATTTAAACAAAATTGTATCAGATCAAACGGAAGTTCAGACATTTCAGAACCGCAATAAAATCTTCGTAACATCCCTACTACATAGATACAACACATAAACTATACAAAGCACACATATAAATTGTATTTATGCTTCAACAGTTTAAAAATCAAAAACAACCAAATAAATTGCAACAACAACAAAAACAACAACAACAACAAAAACTGCAACGACAACAATCACTAAAAGCCAATGCAATGCGCGTCGAACGCAAACCATCGGTTAAACGGCAAGTATCCTGGGGACCACCTACCGTTGCCGAAGCGGATGCGGAAACACTCAAACTCACAATTACACCAAAAAAAGTTTACAAACAAAATGGCTACTATAGCATAAATAATACAAGCACAAATAGTAGTAGTAAAAATAATAAAAATTTTGCGACAATAACATGAAAATGGCGAGAGAGCAACAACAAAAAAATTGATATACAAAACAAAAAGAAAAGATAAATTGAAAGCAAAAACAAATGAGAACTATATACAAATTTTAATGAAAGCAAAAAACTATAAATAATTTCATGCAAGCGTATTTCGATGGAGTCATACAATCATTCTAAAATAATCATGTACACGTATCTAGGAAAAGTGAAAAACAAGAGGATTTCTTGTCATAGATATGTCACATTTATTGTTTATATTTATGTATGTATGTATGTAAGTCATTAAAAGTGCCAAAATCGGTGCTAATTAAATCGAACACCTATTTAAGGTGATATGAATTAAATACCAATAAACAGATCCCGCATTAGTTATATCATAGTTAGCCGAGAAATAAATTTTATCGGCGTGACGTCACGCTTTTGACAACATGTTCCATTACTGACGCAGTGTTCAGACTTTATTCCAATCGGAGTATTTTGCTCCGCTTTTACCTCCTACTATATTTATTACCTCAAAGATTTATTTGGGTCGAGTTGAAAACTAAATAGTATTACTGCGTAATATCTTTTGGTTGAAGTTTTTATTGTATACGTATGAAAAGCTGATGGTTTACAAGTGACGATTGGATGAAATGACGTGAATTCATTGTTTGTGTCTTAGGACGTGTTTATTCACATTTTGCTAACAGTTTTTGTACTTTTTTCGTAAGGAATGAGAAAAGAAGGAGCAAAATGTAGGCAACAAATGTGTTCGGGCGTAATCTGTAAATCCTGCCAAAATTCAATATACAGCACTTCTTGAAGTTGTATATAGAAATTAAGCACGTTGAGTCAGTGAGGTCAGCTAACCCTGTTTTGTGATAACAGTCGCCAATTGGGGGCACCAACCGAGGTCAAATCTTCCTCCAACTGTCTCTCCCAACTCAGTGCCGGTTTTCTCTTTCCTCTGCTTACAAACTGCCGGAGCGTATTCGTTCATCCGCATAACATGCCCTAGCTATCGAAGCCTTTGGGTTTTCAATCGCTGCACTATCGTCATGTCTACGTAAAGCTCATATAACTCATCAGTATACCTCCCTTGGCGGCCACCGTGGTGTGATGGTAGCGTGCTCCGCCTACCACACCGTATGCGCTGGGAAGAATTAGAAGAAAATTTTTCTAAGCGGGGTCGCCCCTCGGCAGTGTTTGGCAAGCGCTACGGGTATATTTCTGACATGAAAAGCTCTCAGTGAAAACTCATCTGCCTTGGAGATGCCGTTCGGAGTCGGCATTAAGCATGTAGGTCCCGTCCGGCCAATTTGTAGGGAAAATCGAGAGGAGCACGACGCAAATTGGAAGAGAAGCTCGGCCTTAGATCTCTTCGGAGGTTATCGCGCCTTACATTTATTTTTTTATACCTCCTTCGACACTCGCCGTCGATATCACGAATAGAACTATATCCCTTCCGGAGAACTTTTCTCTCGAATACTCCAAGAGCCATTTCATCTTCTCTCGACACCTTCCATCATTCCGAGCCATATATCAGGACAGGTATGATGAGTGACTTGTAGAGCGAGAATTTTGTTCGTCGAGAGAGGACTTTACTTTTCAATTGCCTAAAGAAGCACTTGTTGGCAAGACTTATTCTTCGTTTGATTTCTCTACCGACATTGTTTTTGCTTTTAATGCTGCTTCCCAAATGAACGAAATCCTTTACAGTCTCGAATTTATATCTGTCAACAGTGACGTAGCTATAAAGGTCACGATGACAGCAAGTACTTCGTCTTGTCCAAATTTACTGCAACACCAACTTTTTTTGCTTCTTTATCTTCGCCTCCATGTTAGAACAGCCCGGCGGATATCCCGTCATTACTTGGCACCTTGTGATTTTTTAGCCGTGATAATTGGATGCCGGGGAGTGTTTTTCATCATTGGCGATCGGGGTATCGGGTTCGTCTTCCCCCGCATTCTGTACGTCAGTTAACAGGTCGCCATTATCGTTTCTACAGGAATCTGCTCCGGTCGTGAAACCTTCTGTCATTAAAGGAGCATGAAATATGTATGGTTAACCGATTAAATAATAATAATAATATTTTTTTGCGATAAATATCCGGGGAGATAGAATGTGGTGTGTTAATGGGAACATTATTTGGTCTCCTACACGTTTTAGGCCGACTTCGTGTACATCTGGTAAGGCAGATAACATTTTTGCTAAGAAGCATTTTATGGCAAAAACACAATCGAAAGGTCTGCCAAGCCACCAAATCAATTTGATGTTAGTTGTTCGCCCGCTTTCAAAAAGGAAGAAAAAATATACTCCGAAAATTTAATTGTTACTCCGTCGTAGTAACAGTTTTAAATACGCCGAACACCGGTAGCGAAACATGAGAGAAATGTAATAAATCGAAAAATTGCAAAAGCGCTGCGTCATCAAACTTTTTTTTTCAAATTCGATTACAAATACAACAATTCCGGAATGCGGGATCTTGGCTCATTCGATTACGATGAATTAAGTAGCTTAATATAATTTTTTTTTTATATTTTTGAGGATTGAAAGTAGCTTAGATTATGGATTTTTAGTTTTTGAAGTTACTTCTATAATAATAAGAATTATGCGGCAGTTACCCACCAACGTGTGCCGTACGTAAGGACGTTTGTCGTACGAAGCACGTTTGACCGAACTCTCAACCCCGTAGGAATCAATGTGTGCGTCTGTGTACATGTACATAAGATATTTGTGTGTGTATTGTTTACAGATAAGCACTGTTGCCATTGACCATTTTGCATGTATGCTTATGGAAACATCAACTTTTTCCAATTTAATTTTTGATATTGTAAAAGGCCGGAATACTATTAAATAAGTATAAATAGATTAAATATTTATAATCAGCACTTTTACATAATTATTTCGAATTATTTTCACAATTTTTCAAACTTTAATTAGGCGTTTTTGCATAAAATTGCAAACGGTCAAAAATTAGCGCACAAAAGTTTACTAGGCAACTCTGTCTAGTGAGAGAGCGATCAGCTGACACGTTCCTACGGAAAAAATCAAAATTGTTTTGATTTCTAAGTTCCGGGCTACGTACGTACGGGCGTTGCACGTCGGTGAGTTTTCGTTTACATTGCACACTCATAAGATAGGTCGTGTCAGCTGACACATTTTTTCTACGTACGTTCGTGAGTAACCACGGCTTTAGTTTATGCTCTTACGGCGTAATTTACAATGGCAGAAGTACCCGCGCACATATGTTTTAGAATAGGAGTCCATCTGAAGTTAGAGTCTATCTGAAGTTAGTTAATAAAAAATTTACGAGAAATTAAGCTCGATTGGCGCTCACATTGTACTCGCTTTGAAGTATGTATCTACATATATGTATGTTACCTAAACTCCTCAGCTGGATCTGTCAACTTGAACCGTTTTTTTTAATGTAATGCAGCGAACGGAAAAATTACAAACAGAAGGCTGTTTTAGTTTTTCTCCAACGCAAAGTTTTACACTTTAAACACCCTTTGGTAAAAAATTTTAAAAAATCAATGCGAATTTTAAGTGACCTAAAACTTTACTTTATCAAACTAAAATTGATTAAGCCACAAAAATATATACCCAACAAATTCAGAGAGCTCCAAATAAAAGTTCGCAATATACACGAATTACGCTTACACGAATTTTCGATTTGTTTAGAAGACTTTTTTGAGATTAGTTTCCCATCGCTATTTTTCTGTTCGCTGCTGTACATACATACACATTTTTAGTGAATAAAAAAAATAGTTCTTCGTCGTTTCGCTATAGTAGTTTTTAAAGAAGGAACTAACATCGAGTGTGATTGTTCACTCTCAAATTTTTGTAGTTCAGTACTTGGTTCAAAGCTAATTAAGGAATGAGGGAGTGAACAAATAATGGGAGATTTCGCAAATATTCATTTTGACGCCATAGACTCATTGCTAACTGCTGTTCAACATTGTGGATAAAGCAAGTGTGATATCTTATCCATGATGGAATTATAGAAGGTGGCGCATTGCGTGAATTGTGTATCTTATCCGTCAACTGCCTGACAGGATGTTCAATATGGCTACTTTTTAGCATTTTGGCAGCATTTTGACAGGGTGTTCAATATGGCGGCGTAAAGGGCCGGCTATCTGCAGCGGAAGATAGAAAGAGATACAGAATGACACAGCGATAGTCAATTAAAAATCAGGTGATCCATTCTATTTGTAATTTTGACGTCTATGCAGAAGTTATCACACTTGTTTTATCCACAATGGTGTTCAACTTCAATATCAGGCTGATCAAAAAAAATATTCATATTTATCATCTTGTCAAAGCATCGATGCAAAAATATGCCATTTATGACCTTTTTGCCACAAGTTACCAGTAAAAATTTAACAAAATTTTTAATAAAGTAAATTAAAATTTAGACAAGAAGACTTAGAGAACAAATTTTCTTTCTCTACAAACATAAACTAATATGAAAAAAGTGTTTTCTTATATAATCCCGATACATACCAAATAGATAATGTACTCATTTCCTTTAGTAGGTATTATTATTGCATTTTACATAGATTTCATTTTACTCTGCTACATATTCATTAAAATGTCAACATTTTTTTTTTAAATTAACATAATTTTGTGATATTTGATATAAATAAAGATATGAAAAACCAAAGTAAATTATTCGGTTTTATTATTTTCCAACAAAATATAAGTTTTAGGTCTCTCAAAATTTGTATTGATTTTGACAACTTTTTACGAATGGTGTCTTACATTTTCATCCCATGAAGCAAAATGCAAGGCTGTCCCTTATCGTCCGGAAAATTCAGTACTTACATTTTCGCAAATTTTCTCATGGCATTTTCAAAAATATTCAGTTAATATTCTCGAATTTCTGAACTTTTTCGAAAACGTTTTGATATTGATTTTGCATCTGTATAAAGTCATTTGTTTTCCAAGACATAGAGATCGATATCGGATTATTCTGTAATTGGAAGAAGGAAATAAAGAACAAACATAAAAAAATCGTAAACAAGATCGTCCACAGACAGATTTGACAGCTGTGATCTAGTCCCTAGGGATATGACATGTGTATATGAGACCGTGTGGATTAAATTTTGCGGATTTGTTTTAGATTAGTGCATGTTTCAACATTATATAATTCGCGTCATATTTAAAAGAAAATTATTGAATGAGGATGCCAACTAATACGGAGCATTTTGAAAAAATTTTCCGATTTTAAAAGACAATTCATTGCGAAAAAAAATTTGTCTAGGATTAATCCGCAATGAGTCGCAAAGGAATATGCGACTAATGCCAGTTCTGATCTCTTTGTACGCGTTGAACTATTCGCTTTTGTCCTATGAAGAGACTAGTTGCACCAAATTATACCCGAACAGAAACGATAGGACCAATCCCCTTTTTACACTTATGGGAACGAATGAAGACTAATCTCTTTTCTCATCAAATAGTGTTAGTTTTCGTATGGTACGAAGCTATTTACATATTAAGAGAAATTTTAAAACTTGCAAAAGATTGTTAAATACATCTAAGTAGAAAAACTATTTAGTCGCCAACTCATTCCAAGAGATATGGGTCGACGATAATGGAACATGTGGTCCTAGTCATTTAGGTGCGGTATAGGGCTCCGTTTTTTTTTTTTGAAGTAATAATAATCAATCTCCTGTAATCTTTTTTATTTAACTCACTTCGTTGCTGTTTTTTTTTTTATGTTTCTTAAAATGGGCTAGATAGATTTCGAACTAATTCAAACCCTTTTGGGTACGAGACTAGAGAGGATCAAATAAATCAATCGAAGACCACTCTCTTTAGGGATTAATTGCACGATTTTGTGCAGGATTATGTTACGACAAAGTTTTTGTATTGTTTTCAGCAGGATGAGCTAGGAACGATTTTGAAATTGTTTTCGGGATATTATCTACAAAAGTTTTGACTTCTTTGGGGATCGTTTGCTGTCACTATCATTTTGTGTTAATTTCAATACTGTTGTTAGATCATTTCAGAACATTAAAGATACTATTTGAGGTGTATTGCGAAATATTTCGGAACAATTTGAGATGTTTTGAAGAACATTTCAGTACATATTCAGATTTTTTTTTTGAAACTTTTTAGAATTAATATATATTTTTGCTGGCTCGAGGTCAATTAAAAAATAAACACAAGTTTTCTTTAAAAATCCGATATATTTCGGTTACTCCGCGGTAACCGTCCTCAGGGATATAAACTGCAAAATCTATACAAACAAATAACATTATATAAACAAAATATTGATGAAACAGTAACAACAAATGACATACATTAATTTACACGTCCTCTTGCTTATGCGTGGAGTTTGTTACTACTTTATTTGTAATTAAATGTCTGTAAATATGCGCGACGTTGTCCGTGTCAGTCTTGTAGTTCAGTCGTATATTTGGCGGAGTGTTTATAATGTGTAACATTTCAAGTGAGAAACGCTTGGAATAATTTGCTTCTTGCTGTAAGATGGATGCTTTAGCGAAATTGGGAGAGTGTCCGCTCGATGCACAGTGTGCCATTAGCGCAGTTTTATGTGTAAAAGAATTTCGGCATTGTTTGGTGTCTGATTTGTGCTGTGCCAATCGCGTTTTTAATTTTGATTTGGTTGTACCAACGTATACCTTGTTCCACAGCTCTTTCTGGTTTCCATTACATGGGATTTTATAAATGACATTACTTTTGTCCATCTCCGGTATTTTTGACTTAGTTCTGTTAAATATGTTTTTAAGGGTACTTGTAGGCTTGTGAGATATTTTTATTTTCTCTTTGTCGTAGCAATCTGACATCATTAAGCGTTCAGATAAATGGGGTACGTAAGTTACCGATTTGAATAGTTTGGGTTTGTCTTGAATTTGATGCTGAATATTGTATTTTGATCTTTTAATTAGGGAGTTTATAATGTTGTCTGGGAAGTCATTTTGTTTTAATAAATATTTTATTTCGTCCGTAATCTCCTTGTGGTAAGTTTTGTCAGATATATTTAACATGCGTCGTATACAGCCCATTGCTGTATTCATGATCATCGTTTTAGGATGTTTAGAGTTAAAATTGATGACTCGTCCAGACGCTGTTTGTTTCTCATACCACCGTAATTTTAGCTGGTTACCTTCTTTTATTATAATGGAGTCCAGATAAGGTAATTTGCCCCCGTCTTCTAAATCTACAGTAAACTTTATATTCTTGTGAAAGGAATTAAGCGTATTCAGCGTATTTTGAATCTCGTTTTCTTGTATGATTGCAAAAAGGTCATCAACATATTTTGTAAGTACTCTCGGTTTCTGTTTTAGTTTTGTCATTGTTTTTTCCAAAAGTTCTTCCATAATTATGTCAGCAATGACTGGCGATGCAGGTTATCCCATTAGCATTCCTTTTAATTGTGTGTAGATTGTGTCGTTAAATTTGAAGTACCTATTTTCTTCGATGCAAAATTTAAGTATATCCATAAACGTTTTCTTTGGTATCCTGGTGTGTTCTTTTATAATCGTTCATTTATCTTGTATAATGTCAAGTGCTAATTGTGTAGGTATGCTAGGAAACAAAGAAACCACGTCGAAGGAGATAAGTTTTTCATCATCACAAATCAAGGTATTATTAATCCTCTCTTTAAATTCAAGTGCGTTCTTTATGTTATATGGAGAGTTGGCTGTTATGTTCCTTAAAATATTAATTATGAACTTACACAGACCGTAAGATGGGGAATTAATCGCTGAGCAAATTGGTCTGAGTGGTACTCCTTCTTTGTGTATTTTTGGAAGTCCATATAGTCTAGGGGGAAGGGCGGTGGTTGTGGTGAGTTTGTGTTTTTCAGACTTCGAAATATATCCCATTTTAAATAGTTTATCGACTATAGTATTATTTTTGTTTTGTAATTTGGAGGTTGGGTCAAGTCTCAAAATTCTATATGTAGTCAAGTCATTTAAAATATCACTCATTCTGTTATTATAGTCATCTATCTCCATTGCGACGGTTTTGTTTCCCTTGTCCGAAGTTAAAATTCTAATATTTTCATTTTTTCTTAGAAAATCCCGCGTCCGAAATAATGTGTCTAATATTGCACGGTCTATTGCACTTTCTTTATTAGTTGTCGTGTGATGTTTCACAAGTAATGAGAACTTTGTGCGCGCTTGCTCTTGTTCCTCTTTCACGCTGAGAGTTTGTATGAGATCCTCTCCGTCGGCGATGTATTGGAAGAGGGGGAATCGTTGTTTTTCTATGGGTAACGCGAACTTCGGCCCTTTAGCTAACAATGCTTTTATATCTTGCGGAAACTCAGTTTTCGTAATATTAACAAACCAGTCGTTGTTGTTATTCGTGGTTAATGCACTGTTGCGTTGGCATCGCAGTTTCTCATGTTTCATTTCTTGTCGTTTCTTCAGTGTCACTCTTAACTTATTGGTAATATTCTTCTCACTTTCCATGAAAACTTCGAATTCTTTCGCGTCCAGCTGTTTCCTTAGCTTTGTTGTGACTTCCTCAATTTCCATGTTTTGTATCTTCAATTTGTTGTGCTTATGTTTAATTAGTAAATTTAATAGTTTTGTGTGAAAACAGTATGTGTGTTTGTCCAAGAGTCTGTATATATTTGAATGTGTGTCTGAGTCAAATACAAATAAAACTTGTGTTTATTTTTTAATTGACCTCGAGCCAGCAAAAATATATATTAAATATGAAAGGTCGCCAAACAATTTACTTTTTAGAATTATTTTGTTAACTGTTTCGGGATTATTTTCGAGAACATATTCGCCAGTAATTGTTTTATATACCAATATATAGATCTTGATAAGCTCTATCGTTTCTTGTAGTTTCCTTTTGCGGTCGTTTTTTCATAGCAAGCTTACAGAGTTATACCCCCATCAGCATCTTTTTTTGATTGTCCAAACAGTAGGAATATGACAGTAGGAATTTGGCTGCTACTGCTGCAGGGTGTTTAAAACAATTTATTTTGCATTATTAAAATCTTTAGGAAGTAATTTTCGAATAAGGAATAGCACATTCCCCTTTTTTTATAATACGCTCCATTGCTCATCGGTTAAATGGAGAAAAATCTCCAATTTTTTTTTTTTATCCGCCGGTTTCTTGACAATTAAAATTTCACTGTGCTGGGACATCTGTCAAAGAAATATTAACAAATATAATGGTGATTTCTTTGCTACACGAAAATGTCGCCTTCACGCCTACTCTTCAAAAGTTGTGTTCTGTTGTAAAATCAGTGTAGCCACAATAGAGGGCATCATTATCTTTTCTCAACAACCCACCCTTAAAAATGGTCAAAAATGCCCTCGCTGCCATTGACCGTGCAGAGAACAGCCCTGTCAATCAGCTGATGAATCAAATTTGTTACAGACACTTGCTATTCAAACTGTAATTATTATATGTCATAGCAATCCATGTCAATAATATTGAGAAAGCAGTTTTGCCTTTGATTTTTGATTCATTGGGAAAATTTTCTTGTTTAAACTATAATTTTTTGAAGCGCTAAAATAATTTAAATAAAAATTGCTATCAAACATATAGTATTGATTTTTTCCCAACAACTTTAATAAATAACAAGTAAGGAAGGTTAAGTTCGGGTGTAACCGAACATTACATACTCAATTGAGAGCTATAGTGACAACATAAGGGAGAATATCCATGCAGGAAAATGAACCGAGGGTAACCCTGGTAAGTGTTTGTATGACATGTGTATCAAATGAAAGGCATTAAAGAGTATTTTATGAGGGAGTGGGCCATAGTTCTATAGGTGGGCGCCATTTAGGGATATCGCCATAAAGGTGGATCAGGGTTGACTCTAGAATTTGTTTGTACGATATGGGTATCAAATGAAAGGGGTTAATGAGCATTTTAAAAGAGAGTGGGCGTTAGTTCTATAGGTGAACGCCTTTTCGAGATATCGCCATAAAGGTAGGCCAGGGGTGACTCTAGAATGCGTTTGTACAATATGGGTATCAAACGAAAGGTGTTAATGAGTATTTCAAAAGGGCGTGGGGCTTAGTTCTATAGGTGGACGCCTTTTCGAGATAACGCCATAAAGGTGGACCAGGAGTGACTCTAGAATGTGTTTGTACGATATCGGTATCAAATTAAAGGTATTAATGAGGGTTTTAAAAGGGGGTGGTGGTAGTTATATAGGTGGTCGCCTTTTCGAGATATCGGCATAAAGGTGGACCAGGGTGACTCTATAATGCGTTTGTACAATATGGGTATCAAATGAAAGGTGTTAATGAGTATTTTAAAAGTGGGGCTTAGTTCTATAGGTGAACGCCTTTTCGAGATATCGCCATAAAGGTGGACCAGGGGTGACTCTAGAATGTGTTTGTACGATATGGGTATCAAATTAAAGGTATTAATGAGGCTTTTAAAAGGGAGTGGTGGTAGTTGTACATGTGAAGGCGTTTTCCAGATATCGACCAAAATGTGGACCAGGGTGACCCAGAACATCATCTGTTGGATACCGCTAATTTATTTTATATATAATACCACGAACAGTATTTCTGCCAAGATTTCAAGGGTTTTTTATTTCGCCCTGCAGAACTTTTTCATTTCATTCTACTTAATATGGTAGGTGTCACACCCATTTTACAAAGTTTTTTTCTAAAGTTATATTTTGCGTCAATAAACTAATCCAAATACCATGTTTCATCCCTTTTTCGTATTTGGTATAGAATAATGGCATTTTTTTCGTTTTTCGTAATTTTCGATATCGAAAAATTTTCGATAGTCCGATTTCGGCCATTTTTTATTCCAATACAAAGTGAGTTCAGATAAGTACGTGAACTTAGTTTAGTAAAGATATATCGATTTTTGCTCAAGTTATCGTGTTAACGGCCGAGCGGAAGGACAGACGGTCGACTGTGTATAAAAACTGGGCGTGGCTTCAACCGATTTCGCCTTTTTTCACAGAAATAAGTTATCGTCCCAGAATCTAAGCCCCTACCAAATTTCACAAGGATTGGTAAATTTTTGTTCGACTATGGCATTACAAGTATCCTAGACAAATTAAATTAAAAAGGGCGGAGCCACGCCCATTTTGAAATTTTCTTTTATTTTTGCATTTTGTTGCACCATATTATTACTGGAGTTGAATTTTGACATAATTTACTATATACTGTAAAGATATTAAATTTTTTGTTAAAATTTGACTTAAAAAAATTTTTTTTTAAAGTGGGCGTGGTCGTTCTCCGATTTTGCTAATTTTTATTAAGCATACATATAGTAATAGGAGTAACGTTTCTGCTAAATTTCATCATGATATCTTCAACGACTGCCAAATTACAGCTTGCAAAATTTTAAATTATCTTCTTTTAAAAGTGGGCGGTGCCACGCCCATTGTCCAAAATTTTACTAATTTTCTATTCTGCGTCATAAGTTCAACTCGCCTACCAAGTTTCATCGCTTTATTCGTCTTTGGTAATGAATTATCGCACTTTTTCTGTTTTTCGAAAAAGTGGGCGTGGTTATAGTCCGACATTGTTCATTTTAAATAGCGATCTGAGATGAGTGCTCAGAAACCTACATACCAAATTTCATCAAGATACCTCAAAATTTACTCAAGTTATCGTGTTAACGGACGGACGGACATGGCTCAATCAAATTTTGTTTCGATCCTGATGATTTTGATATATGGAAGTCTATATCTATCTCGATTCCTTTATACCTGTACAACAGGATACTAAAATGAATTTTATTTTAATAAATATAATTTGCGAAAGTGTTTGTTTATTTGGCGCGAAGAAACAGCTGATTACGTGACAGGGTTACAATTTTTGTTCTTTTCAAGTAATGCAGGGTGGCACTGAAAATTTTAAGTGGGTACAATTTCACAGGGCGAAGCGAGAATCTTAAACATGTTTGCCCCTGAAAGTGGCGACATTTTCGTGTAGAAAAGAAATCGCCATAAGATATGGCAATACGTAATTGATCAAAGAGGATGGAGAGTGCAGTGATGTTAATTATGAATCCTCACTCGTTTTTTATTTTATTCAAATCAGATATAACACAAGAAATCTTGACTTATCAGTAAATAACTCAATCTCTATAATTTCATTAAATAAAAAATCATAATATTAATCCATTTCAACTTTTCGCTGCTCTTTTCTGTGTGCCATTAAATCATTATCGTATAACTTACATAAGTTTGAATGTGTAAATCTGTATCGTTTGTGCCTTTTCTGCTTTGCGACCAACATAAAATCGCCAACAAAGAGCAAGAAAAGTTTTGAATCAAAGCAAGAAATTTTAGCAAAATAATGCTATTAAAAATTTATCCATAATTGAATTTACTATCAGAACTGCGGAGAATGTTCTTTGATGATAACCAAGCAAATGCAGTATTCAATGTTAATGGTGGGAGAAAATTCGTATATACGTAAGTATGTACATACAAATACATAGATATTAAATTTGTATGTATGCTAGTGCACGCGTATATTAATTAAAACTTTGGTAAATTTAATGAGACTGATATTATACCATTAATGGATGCTTAAAATTGGAAATAGCGCGTGTTCGCATTTATAACAATAATTATAGGAATATTTTAAATATGCGCCGTTAACAAGGTTTAAATTATTATTGAATTTGTTGATAAGTTTCAACTTACTTTAAATTGTCTCATAAAGCTCAGTATTTTAAAATGAAAAAATTAAAATTGTTTTCAAAAAAATTCTTCTGAACCGTGTTTTTTGTTTTTTTTTTTTCTTTGAGACTAAAACAATTCCACTTTTGGAATTAAAATCCCAGCAAAAATTCGGAGTCAAAAAAGAGTCAGAAGGGAATCCTAAATGGGATACTTTACGCTCATTATGAGCTCATTTATGTGTTCGGAATGAATGTATTTACTTTCTTGCGATAGTCGACCAATATGAGCTTAGTTTCATACATTATATGAACTTAAATAACAGTCCAATATGACTCCTGATACGCTTATAAACCGCTCATAATTTGCTTCTTTTATGACTATTTAGGGAGTCACTTATGTGCTTCATATCATCGATTAGATTGGTTGGATCAGGACGGATGGCATTAAAAATAGGGATCCATATCCTCAATACTAGTTAAAAAACAGGAATTTCGTAGGGAACCCATAAATATAGGATATAGCGACGTCAGCTCTAATTAAAGACGGACTCGACAGACCAACCAGGGCATACCACAGAGGCAGTTTTGCTAAATACTTACATTGTTAAAATGCCGATCATTACGGAGATGATAAAATAGAAGCATACATGCCAATTTAGAACTGAAACATGCTGGTATTTTTCACATACATATTTCGGACTCGTATTGAATTCCTAAATTATAAGCGCTCCGAGAATGTTTGAGGAGAATGACTAAATGTAAATTTTAGTAGTGATAGGTGAAGTTCAAGAGCTGCCTGGCTACATAGGCTATGAATATATTATATGCATCTTGTTATCCCTCGATCTTCTATCAAAGAAGCATTATTCAACTTGACTTCGGCTTCTGGAGTAGGGACTCTACTCATACAGGCACGAACTGTTCAATGCTAACCACTTTTTTCAACACAAAATCGGCTACGTATCTATGTATGTCTGTTGGATTATCTTCCCCACTAAAAAGTTTTGTTTACAGATAGAGAACTTACACAAATATTCGGCAGTTCAATTTTCACGTAAGGACTCAAAATGGCCTGTGAACTAGGGGCAGGAATCTTAGCAAGACAACTGATTACAGCAATATCTAAACGCATCTAATACACATGAAACGTGTTTCCATCCACACCTCTCGCTTTATAGGTAACATATTTATGTATGTATATACAGGGCATTACTTTATATACATGGTACCGCTAATAAAGCAGACATCTTCTCTGGTATCCAGATTACATTTGGCTCTCGGGTCAGCAACAATAGCTAACGGTAGAGTGTTCGCATCAACTTTAGGGGAGTGTTGTCGATGTTAATGTTCCTTTGTTGGATATAGATCCGGTACGTTCCGGTAACAAAGCACCATCTTTAATACCTTCCATTTGATACCCATGCCATACAAACACATTCCAGGGTTATCCTAGGTTCATTTTCCTACATGGTGATTTTCCCTTATTTTTTCTCCAAAGCTCTGAGCTGAGTATGCAATGTTCGGTTACACCCGAACTTAGCCTTCCTTACTTGTTTTTACTTCACCTGGTGATTGCACGATGCGGTGGACATGACTTTGCTCTCCCAAATTACGTACACACCCTTGTTCTAACGTCTATTTTTAGCATCATTAATACTGTCAAAATATAAGCTCATCATGTCAAATATGTGTTTGTTACATTTTTAATTTATATGAAGAAGTACCCATTTTAAATTCTCTCATTTGCATCATACTTTTCGTAAAATAAATGGTATGCCAATTTTACACTTACGCTCAAGCGGATCTTAACGAATATTCGTAATTAAATGTCACTCATACCAAACGCATTCATGCCCTCACACAAACAAACAACTACGTACAGCCAGTCAGACATCATATCGCCCCTTCCCTATGCACCGCAAACATGGACACTTCAGCCACATACTGAGCTCGGTTGACACGTCAACGCATCAACACCTTATGCAGTGCTGCAGTTTTATTTGTGTGAGGGGCTAAGTAAATTTGCACTATTATAATATTTTTCTACAACAACAAAAAAACATACGAGACATAATGAACTGCTTCTTGGAATCATGTAGACTCTTTACAAATTACACATTATGTATTTGTGTGTGTGTGTGTAATAAATTTTAACTCATTTTCTTTACAACTCAGTTGCATTGTAGCGTTGTTGTTGTTTGTTGCATTCAATGTGTGAAAATAAAATACGAACCGAATTTCCTTTTTGGACTCACCACATAAATTTTAATTAAATGTCACTCATACGCCATAGTGCGCACGCAGTGAGTGTAAACTGAGGGAGTGATAATGTAAATACCATACGGCTCATGCCATTTCAAGACACCCGGTCCGCGCAGGACATGATTTTTGATTTTGATGAAATTTTAATATGTTGTTCTTTGGTCAAAATAATGCACATGTTTTTTTTTTGCCTCATAAAATTTTTTTTTGCGGATTTATCGGCAATTGAATTCCATAAAATGCAATCGATATTTTATTCACATATTTTTTCAACTGTCAATAACTTTGTCAAAAATTAACCGATTCTCATGTTTTTTTCTTTGAAATGTTCGCTATTATATTTACTTTTATATAAATTTTAAAATAATAGCATATAGTTTTTTTTAGTATTTAGTAAAAATTTATGACTTTTTCAAAAATTAATATCTCAAAAAAGGTTATTTTTTTTTTTGTTTAAACTTTTTCTATATTGAGTGAACAGTTTATATTTAAACTTGGTTAAATTCGATGTTTTCGAGATATGAATTTTTGAATATTAAACATTTTTTTCCCCCTATATATTGATCCAATGCATAACAGCATCCCACCCAGCATTTTTTTAAATTATTAATCATATTAAAGTCTTTTTCGAGTCTCCAGCATGATCAAAATAAGCATATATGCGCTCATTCTCTGATCAGAAGAGACTCCCTCGTCGGGAGAAAATGATACCCTACGCGCGACTACACTTGGTGAGCCTCTTTTAACCTATATTTCTAATCAGTATTTAGTCTTTTTCGAGTCATATTTACCATCATTTATGAGTCTTGTGGGAATAATTTTTAAGTGTGTTTTAAAGCTTTTGCGTTTCTGTCTCGAGACTTTTATGAGTCTATTTGGAATCTTATTTTAATCATTTTTTGTGATTGCTTTACATTTTGTGGCTGCTTTTTCAATAAATCATATTTCACTCATAAGTGGGAGTCGATTTCGAGTCTTCTTTTGATCGCAGAATTGATTAAACAGTTTTTAGTCGTCAAAAGGAGTCGAAAATGTCTCATTGTGGTGATTTATACTTTAATCAATCTTCCATATGCTATGTGGGATACAATTGCTTTGTCAAAAATTAACCGATTCTCATGATTTTTTCTTTGAAATGGTCGCTACTACTTTTAATTTTATTTAAATTTATAAATAGCATATATTAAAAAAAAAATTTTTAGTATTTAGTAAAAATTTATGAATTTTTTTTTTTTTTCAAAAATTAATATTTCAAAAAAAGCTTATTTTTTTTTTGCCTAAACTTTTTCTATACTGAGTAAACAGCATATGTATATTTCAACTTGGCAAAATGCCAATTAGCCGAAAATGGTTGTTTCCGAAATATGATTTTTTGAATGTTAAACTTTTTTTTCACCATATATTGATGCAATACAGATCAGCATACAACGAGATCAATGCCAAATGCTTAAAATTAATACATATTTGCACATCATTTGCCGCCATTTTACTACAAAATCACTGTAATTCTGAAAAATAACAACAAATGAGTGTTTTCAATAATAAATGTGATATTTTTATTAATTTTAAGCATTGGGGAAAAAATTTTTAATATTCAAAAATTCATATCTCGAAAACAACGAATTTTGGCTAATAGGCATTTAGCCAAGTTTGAACATAAAAAATAACCTTTTTTGAGATATTAATTTTTGAAAAAAGTCATAAATTTTTACTAAATACTAACTAATACTAAATACTACTTTTTTTTAAACTACATGCTATTGTTTATAAATTTACATAAAAGTAAATATAATAGCGAACATTTCAAAGAATCGGTTAATTTTTGACAAAGTTATTGACAGTTGAAAAAATATGTGAATAAAATATCGATTGCATTTTATGGAATTCAATTGCCGATAAATCCGCAAAATAAAATTTTATGAGGCAAAAAAAAACACGTGTTTCATTATTTTGACCAAAGAACAACATATTAAAATTTCATCAAAATCAAAAATCATGTCCTGCGCGGACCGGGTGTCTTGAAATGGAATGAGCAATACGAATAATCTTTTTATTTTTCAGTTAATCAAAATTTTCAAGTTTAATGAATTTGGGTACATTTTATTTAAATATACAAGAAACATTTAGAGCTTTGGGTGATGACGTTGCTCAGAGTCATCTCCCTAGCTATCAAGCAATGATCAGAAATGCTCCCTCCACAATTTAAGCACGACCTGTTATATCATTCGCCAGAAGTGCAGATAGAATTCATTGACATTATCCCCATTAGCCGACATCTAAAGCTCGAGCTGACATTATTTTCTTCTAAGCAGACTTATCATTCCTTCTCGATACTGGACCGTGCACAACGTGTAGCTGTAGCTCCGTAGCAAAAGTGTTTCTGTGTTCGCTGATGTTCTTAGATGTTCAGAGAGACAATACGTAGAGATTGAGATATAAAACCCCCCCCCCCCCCCCCCCCCGCACGGTAAGATCGTTTTGTCGAACATTGCTTTCAGTGAGCTGGTGTCAGAGTTGTATGAGGAAATCAGCCACTGTTTGTTTCGTGAGCCGCTTCTCGTTTGCAAACAACCTGCTGCCGTTTACGACGTTATCAAATTCATTTCATGTTCTTTGATCAGAAAACATTCAAGTAGCTTTTTATGCTGGAATCTGGTACGACAGATGACCATATTTCGAGCCGCGATGAAGTCGATTAACTTCAACCTGTTGTGAGAATCTCGACCCATATCTCCTCGAAGATATGGAGCGGTTTAAAATCGCCACCACGCATGGCTTATGTATGTTGTTGTTGTTGTATTAACGATAAAGACACTCTCCGCAGATTTTGAGAAGTGTTATCGAAGTTGATGCTTCTTTGCCGGATGTAGATCCGGTACATTCCAGTAACAAACACCATTGAGGTACAATGCCCGAAAAAGTGCCGATTTTTTTAAAATTCGATATTCCGATTGGATGAAATAATAAGCGAAATCAGTGATGCAAAATCCCTTAGTAGGTTCCAGCGGTTTAAACACTCTTATGAAATGATTCCCAACTTATACTTAAGTTGAAGATATATTATATACTATATTTGCTTATTTCAATTTCTACGTGGGATTTATCGATTGATCCATCAGTGCTGTTTACTAAATTAGTTTTGTGTATATCTCTTGAATCAAGCAAAATTTCAAATCTTGGCTTGTTGTTTGCCAAATTACAAAGTTTTTATTTTTGAAATATATAGATGACTTCTTGTAGATTAATCCACAATTTGACATAAAGTTACATCATTAACCCTTCAAGGCAAATACGGAAATTTATCGGCACACAAATGACCCAGCGCATAAGTTGTCCTATATCTTTTAAATCAAGGAAGACTTTTTATACTTGTTTTTGTATTATATAGCTACCTTCTTGCAGGTCAACCGCCAATTTAATATAAAGTTCCATCATTAACCCTTCAAGGCAAAAATGGGAGATTTTCGGTGTACAAATGATCCAGCACTTAAATTGCACTTTATCTCTTCAACCAAGCACGACTTTCGAAACTTTTTTTTTGCAATCAATAGGTACCTATTTGTAGACTAATCCACACTTTGATCCAAAATCGTATCATTAACGGTTCAAGGGGTATGTGAGATATCCGGTTTATAGACAACTACTGACGACTAAATCGAATATTGTGCATATTTCTTGAACCAAGCAAAATTTCAAAAATGTTTTTGTTTCATTATGTAGTTACCTGCTTGCAGATTGAGGCACAACTTGATTTAAGGTACTATAGCTAACGGTTAAGGCGCTAAGTGGAGTAATCGGTTTATCGATAACTACTGTCGCTTTGTTAATATCTACTCAACCAGCCAAATGGAACCCTGAGTCAAATTCTGTCTTAATTTATAAATAGGAAACCTATATAATGCAAAAAAGTTAAGAAAATCTTGCTTGCTTGAAAAGATATGGAGCAATTAAACTGTTAGGTCATTTGTGTCACATTTTGGATTAATCTGCAAGTGGGTACCTATATATTGCAAAAATAAAAACTTTGTCATTTGGCTTGGTTCAAGGGATATACACAAATCGACAGTATGGATAAACCGATTAGCCCAGGTAGGTCGTTAGCCGTATGTTGGGTATTTAGATAATAGCCATAGAGCGGTCCTCGTTATGATAGTTTTTTCATCCTGATACCGCGCTGCAATATTTCAAAAGCCTTACGCTTTATGAGTACGGCATAACTTCCAAGTGGATACTAGTGTCTGCGCTGACAATCGACTTGGAGCCATCCGAGAAGATAGCCTCTCTGAGATTATTCTTTTAGAGAAAGAAGTTTCGAATAGTGTAATCACCTTACGAAAATTGTTCGTTATATTCTTCAATTTGCTACGATTATGTTGAGTCTAGTCTAACCGTGCAAGAATGAAAGGTTCACATGACGCGTAAGCGCATTTCAAGGTATGTTAAAGCTTTTTTAAGTAATTTTGTGTTTGTTGCTTTTTTATGACTTTCTCTGTGCTCTGTGTTTCTATGTGTATGTAAAGGTGGTTGGATTTATTTTTAATCAGTTTTTAATTTTTTTTTCTCTCTTTTTTTATCCATTTCGTTTTACCACTTGCACTCCCACAAATTTCAAAATTTCTTATATTTAATCATAAACCCACATTTTTCTCAAAATTTCAATTTCATACCAAAAGCAACGTTAATATCCTCAATCCCTTTCCACAACACTCCCACAGCTTTCACAGGAGTTTGTAGCAAGCAACGCTTCAGATGACAGCTATAGTATACCAAACATTTCCAATCCAGTGCGGACACCATTGGCTGAATTATTACCTTCCGAGCGCGCACAATCCACCCCACCTTACAGCATTGTGTT
This sequence comes from Eurosta solidaginis, assembly GCF_040869045.1. Classification (NCBI taxonomy): domain Eukaryota; kingdom Metazoa; phylum Arthropoda; class Insecta; order Diptera; family Tephritidae; genus Eurosta; species Eurosta solidaginis. The sequence goes on along the minus strand of NC_090323.1, from coordinate 198,080,406 downwards.
GAGTCCAAAGCCAAGAGGACGACGAAAATCATCAAATGTTAGTTTTAATTTACCAAAAGATTACAAAAGTAATAAGTACGATGAGAGCTTGGATGGCGCCGATCAACACGATGGGAGCGAAACTCGTTCGCAGCTACCACAAATTGCGTCAACAACAGCAAGTGTAGATACTCCAATTGAGGTCACAAGCGCCGAAGTGCCTTCCGCATCCATTGAAATTGATAATGTGTCAATTATACCATTTCGTACAAAATCGAATCCACGCGTACAAGTCAAACCCGCCTATATAGACGACGCTCATCGACAATTTTCAAATCCCATAAGTTATCTGGGAGGCCCGCAATTGCAACCAAGAGATCGAAATAGCGTAACATCGATATTATCACTTGATTAGTCAAGAGTGGGTGGTAAAAAACATTTAAACTTGTTATTTCCGGTAAGCTTTCTGGACATTCGTTAAACAGTTTGCGAAAAACGGTCGGAGGGAGCATTTAGAGGCGGGTATCCAATGCGCTGTTACTACATTTGTTATTTTTGTAGCATTATCAGAGCTTGGTTTTCGCAAATCGTTGTCACTTGTCAAATATGTGCCATGCCTAATAGGACATTGTGTATCCACCCTAAAAGTTTCGGCTAACCGATTAAACAAACATTTATTAAAGCAGGGTCCTTTCAAGTAGATAAAAGTCGGTGGTATATTAATAGTTTCATAGTCCTGAAATCCGAGTAGACGAACGCTTTAGAGGGGTATTTTAGTATTTTTTCCAAGAAGAATTTCAAAAAATGTACTTAGACATTATTATGTAATAAACAGTGACCAAAGTTGTTTTTTTTTTATAGAGTATTAAATTTGTTATTAGTATTTATGAAATGTTGAAAATAAATTTTTTTTCATTGTTATAAGTAGGAAATAAATCAAAAATTTAATTATTCTCACATTATTTTTTAACAGTTCTCAAGGTAAGTTCTTATATATAGACATCCCTTCTTTGGTTGCAAATCTTGTTTACACTTGCAATGACTTGCGTGTGTACCACTAGGTAAACTGTCTCAGTTGTATGGTTATGCTCGATGCCCCGATCCCTTCCGCATCTTACTTAGGTGCAGGATACGGCAACCGTTTTTTTTTTGTTTGTAACTTCGCCATACTGGGCTTACGGAAGTGGAATGATAAGAGCATTAATTGGGGTAAGGCCCGTCTTAATTTTAAGAAGTTATGCCTAGCGGCGCTAAGATCTTTGACTATAAGTACACACGTCGATGAAGATAAATACAATTATTTATTTATGCTTAGTAATGTATCCACGTATAAAACATGCAGTTTATTTTCTTTAGATTGTTCATTTGGTCTTCAGACAGAATGACATGCAGACCACACTTTTTAAACTTCCGCTCTGTGTGTTAGTTTCTTTCGTCTTTCATTTCATTTAAATTTTAAAAATTGTGATTTTACATTTCTGCCTGCATCATAAATGTATTAATATATAAAATGTTACAAGCGAACATAGTGCATATATATTATAGCAGAAATTGCATAAAGAAATTACCTATACATACATGTTATGTACGTATGAACGTATGTATGTATGTGCTAGCAAAATAAAACTTAAATTTTCATATCCAAGCATATCTTTAAAAGTATATAAAAAAAAAATAACAATAAGTGCTAGCACCAATACTATAATATACATTTAAACTTAATATTCATTCTTCATGAATCAGCAAAATGTATAATCATATGTTTAAGACAGTTCAAGTACATAACTACTTAGGCATGTAACAGACTTTCGTTTTTCTAATACGATTTCTATATGTAAATTTAAGTTAAATATTATGGACAAAAGCAGCATAGCGTATTCAATCCCATTTTCCCTGAGCATTAACTCTCTACTCTACTTCTAGCGTTGCGAACAAAGTCAGTATATGGTACCACCTATATACATTCTTGCGCAGATTGAAAATGGAAGTTAGTTACTGTGTAAGATGCTAGAAGATTTTCGGTTTAAATTTCGCGGAACGCTGTATTGGCTTCTATAACCAATTACGGCCGCCACGTCATATATTGTTCTCTTTCTTTGTATCCTCGCCTTTAGTAGTATCTTCGCTTTCATTCGTATCCACTGTTATAAAAGAAAAAAATTTGTTTAATCTAGTTTTCGCCAAATATTTCATTACTATGATTAGTTGAATGATAATAAATATTTTTTTTTTTCAGATTTCTTATAAGTATTTGTCATTATTTTAAACATTTTTTAGCTCTTGTAGCACATTTGACAAATAATCTATTTCTTATTTACTCACTTTTGTCTTTGTCATCCTTGCTATCTGCATTATCCGTTGTGGATTTGCTGTCCTTTTCAAGACGTGGCCTTTTGCGTTGGCCTTTATATGAACGATTATCACGCCTACCACCTTCGCCTTCATCTTCGGAATCGGAAAACTCGTTATCTGGATCTATACGCTTATCTTTATCGGTCTGTGTTATTCTCTCATCTTTGTTGACCTTGTCTTCATCTTCGGATTCATCATTGATCGCATCTTCTGGTATCGATTGAATTTGCACACCGGGCGCATGTGGCAACATACGCAAGTTTTCGAAAAGCCTTTAAGATACAAGAAATAGGCTATTTAAAAAAATCCCCTCAATAACACAAAGTCTATTTACCTATTTTTAATTTTTTCTAAGTACTCTGAAGTATTTTGGTTAGTCATATTACTAGGACTGATGTGCAATTTAAAATCTGGTCCAAAATATTCAAAGTAATCATTATACGGCAGTTCATTAGCAATTTCGACACCTAGCGCTACAGACGTTTCATATGTCCAACAACGCGATACATTACGAATTGTGTAGCCACCACCACCAACCATTAGGAATGGTAAACCATATTTCTTAACGAACTCTACACATTTCCCGTGTCCCTTTACTGTTAAATTGAAACAACCTAAACGATCGCCAGTCAAGGAGTCGGCACCACACTGCAGCACAACTGCCGCAGGCTGGAAGGTTTCCATTACTTTCGAAATAATTGGTACAAATATTGATTCGTATGCCTCATCGTCCATACCATCACGCAGTGGTATATTCACTGCATAATATTTGCCTTTACCAGCACCAATGTCACGCAAATCACCGGTGCCAGGGAAATATTCGCCATACTTGTGAAAGCTGACTGTCATTACGCGATCGGTAGTGTAGAACGCCTCCTCTACACCATCACCATGATGTACATCTATATCGATATACAAGACGCGCTGATGGTATTTCAACAATTCTAAAATGCCCAAAACAATGTCATTGACATAGCAAAAACCAGATGCTTCAGATTTTTTGGCATGATGCAAACCACCGCCCCAATTTATGCAAATCTCAGAAGCTTGCTTATTCAGTTTTACTGCAGCGGCTACAGAGCCACCAGCTGAGAGCTGACAGAACTCATAGAGTCCATCAAATACTGGACAATCTTCACCAACATTGAAACGTTGCATTTGTTTGTTATATTCTGACATATTATCGGGACGTATCGAGCGTAAAAAACGTACATATTCATCCGAATGGAATTTTGTCATCTCATCGGCAGTGGCTTTGTGTGGTCGCTGTTGGAAAGGAAAAGAAATTAGTTTACTAATAATGTTTATGCTGAAAATAAAAAAATGCTCAATTATAAAAAACTTACATAAATTTCCATTTTACGATAGAGGCCATAATTCAAAAGCAAATTGTGGGTCATACGTATGCGGTGTGGCTTCATTGGATGTCCCTGCCCATAATAATAATTGCCAATATCACCTAAAGAGTTACGAAAAAATATTAGGAAGTTAGTGTTAATACTTACGAAAAAGCGGTGTGCCTTAAAAGCCTTTTGTTCGCAAATTCAAACTTAAGTTTAATGCGGTAAAAGTCTAGAATAGCTAATACGCATCAAAAAAATATCGAGAGTCGACAACAATAATTAAAATAAAGCTTCATTGCAAATACACCTTAATGGGTGCAACAAAGGTATAACTTTTGTAAACTTCAACTTATAACACGAGTGTCACAATGCGGTCGTGCCACAGCGCACTTCAGCAACTCGGATTACAGTAGAGTTGAGTCGTTTCGTTCTGAACTTATTCAATTGACCGGGTCTCTCAAATGAACAAGTGAACTAGATCTTAGATTTCGGTTCTATTTTTTCTTTTAGTTCTTTCTCTCTTCTCGTTCGCGAACATTGTAAATTCATACATATGTACGTAGAATTTCACAGTGAACACTTACACTAAAGAAATGTATGAATGTGTGGCACTGCTACAAAAAGATATGTGTGGACTATTTATGAAAAACATCTTTTGTAAGAAACTAATTATTACATTTATTAAACTTGAAAATATACCTACACAAAGCATTGCTGCATGCACACCTCCATCTATGCTTGTTGACTTTTTTCGTGGGTGTGAGCAGCAGTGAACAAATTTGCTTGAAAAAAAAGGAACAGATGAAGAAAAAGAACGAAAGAACCGAATCTCTGAAATGGACGAAAAAGCACAACTCTAGATTACAGGCGGCCTACGGTTGAAAACGCTGGCAGAGCGTATACACACAGTTGCGTCGACAGCGAAGGTTTCATTGTATTATGGTCGTTTTGCCAAAGTGTGCTGAAATAAAAGCGGCCAGTGTACAGTCAAGACAAAATCGCCGATTTACAAATTCACACATTGAAAAAAAGCATTCGGACTTAGAAACTTTTCTTTTTTACAAGAATTCGCTAAATAAGTTTCTAAAGCATTTTCACATGCACATTGTAGCCATAATTTGTATTAAAATAGTATTTAGTGCACTATGTAGAACGAAATTCGAATCCTTTGCAGAAACTTACTGTCATAATAATAACAAACACGTTTTTTGCTATGTGCTTGCATTATAATATTTGTAGAGGTAATGCCGCTGCTTAAGTTTCCACGACAAATAAATTAAAGCAGTTTATAAACTGTTTCTTTTGTTTATAAACCGCGTTGCTAAAAATCTTTCGTTAAATAGTGTACCGCAACAGAAAACACCAGCAGAGCGAATTCATAGATTCTCGTTGACAGCAGCCAAGGCGAAATCAAACTATGGTGACCATATATCCACATTAAGGTGTTGCCTGCCTGTGTGACTGCTTCAAGGCGATTTCAGTACTAGGTATAGCTGGAGACATTGGTGCTTTATCGGTAACCGTATCGGTAACCTTATAACAGCTGATTCGACCAACCTTATGAGAATCAATGCAATCGATTATTGGTGCCGCTAAGGTCGTAACCGCATCGTAGCCAACCAATTGGGTTTTGGTTTACCGTCGTAACGATAAACAGCTGATTACGTTAGGGATACGTATACAGCGATACGACATACGGCACCAATGACTCCAGCTTAATGTTATCCCAACAGCTGATTGCCTCTTCTGGATTATTTTCAATACAACGCCTTGTACAACAATATGTCACTTAATCGAAATCTATGAAAACTTTCTTTTGTTTTGACATTCTTCTGCACGGCAAATTGATTGAATTCGCTTTGCCACCACCTGGCATAGATTCGCCTTGGACTGTTTTAACCAATAAAGCGAATTCAAGCAATTCGCCGTGCAGAAAAATGGCAAGTCAAAACAAAATTTTGATCGATATCGATTAACTGACATATTAAAGTACAGGGCGCTGTATGGAAAAAAATCAAGAAGGAATCAGCTGTTGAGTTAGGTTAGGTTTGGTGGTAGCTGCCCTGATAAGGAAAGCTCACTTGGACAACACGAAGGTCCGTTGTGATACCACATACCACAAAAATAACGGCGACATAGATCTAGCTACTTACAGAGTCGTTGGGTAGCAACGATAAAGCTCCGAATGATACCGATCTCAACTTTGGATAAATCCTCTGGAGATCCAAGTGAGTCGCGACCGAAGTACTTTCGCCTAGTTCTGACAAAAGCTGGGCAATCAAGCATAAAAGGATTTTGCGATTCCACCTCATCATCCTCCATACAGCTGCAGCAGTATGGAGTTTACAGTATATTGAGACGTACGGCATGGATACCCATGGATAACAACGCCGGGTACTGAATTCGCTTTAATTCAAGCAGCAAATTTTTAATATTTCAACGAAAACATGAATTGAAGCTATTGAAATACTCGAAACGCTCTCTTCACCAAGTCACGAGCAAATTTTATTTGTCTTGTAGCGCGCTGGTAGGCATGAAGCGACAAAAATGGCTTGCGTTTCAATGAAGCGTGATCCAGATACGGATAGAAATTTAATATGCAAATGCAACAACAGCCATCATCCGGTGGCAAAGAGCCTGAGCCAGATAAATAATTTTGCATGTAAATGCAACACCAACGATTTGAACCCATTAAAACCAGATAGAAGTCTGGTTCAATTTGTGACCCAGATAATTTTGTTAATTACTTGTCTTTAGTTTGGCAACGCTGCCTTTAATAAATCTACTTTTTCAAAAATAGATATCGCTGATTAGCCTTTCGCCGTATGAGTTAAATGAAAAACAGCGGCGACATCTGCCTATCACATTTCACGTGTGCGAAAATATCACGACATCTTCTTCTCAAGTCTCCCAATGATCCAGAGCATTCCCGTTAGAATTGAGCGTGAGCCTGAGCTGTAAAACTCACTGGATGACGGCAAACAAATTGATCCATATGGGCCACATTGTTGTTGCATTTGCTTGTTGAATTTCTATCCGTATCTGGATCACGTTTCATTGGAACACGAGGATTGTGTTTAAAATCTCTCCGCGCAGTAATTATGCACAATGAGTATAAATATTACCCACAAATCACACACAGAAGATTGTGCATTCACGGGTTCAAAATTGCTTCGTTCTGCGTATCTACGTCACACTTGACTGCTTGAGCGAATGAAAGAAAGAGAAAAAAACAAGAGCTAAAGGAAAATGACGCAAAAATTGCCCATAAAAAACAGCTGATCTTTTGTTTACATGCGCAATGCGCAATCTTGTGTTTGTGATTTGAGCATGAATATTACCAAAAGTCAGTTGTTTGGTCAGCTTTCATGTATTCAGGAGCAATTAGAGTTGTGCTTTTTCGTTCATTTTAGAGATTCGGTTCTTTCGTTCTTTTTTTGAAGAACGAGCAAGTTGTTCTTTTTGTTTATCTGTTCCTTTTTTTTCAAACAAATTTGTTCCCTGCTGTTTACACCCAAGAAAAAAGTCAACAAGTATAGATGGGGGTGTGTATGCAGCAATGCTTTTTGTAGGTATATTTAAAAGTGTTATGAATAAATAAGTTAATATATATATGTATGTATAATTAACTTCAAAAAAAGTTACAAATTTCGGAAAATCCAGGAAATTGAAAGAGTACAGACACAAATTGTAAATATGAACTGAGTTTGATAAATGTAATAATTAGTTTTTTACAAAAGATATTTTTCATAAATAGTCCACACATATCTTTTTGTAGCAGTGCCACACATACTTTAGTGTAAGTGGCATCATCGACATCCGTGTTCGCTGTGAAATTCTACGTACATATGTATGAATTTACAATGTTCGAGAACGAGAAGAGAGAAAGAACAAATAGAACCGAAATCGAAGATCTAGTTCACTTGAGAGACCCGGTGAATTTAACAAGTTCAGAACGAAACGACCCAACTCTAGGAGCAATTCACACCTAGCGCCCTGCAAAAACGCTCTCGTCATTCCACGTCATTTGACTAGTCATTTTACGGTCATAGGTTATATTCATAGTCACATTTGCATGGGCGTGATTAGGTTTTGTGACCAAATTTTTTGTAGGGCGGCAGCAGCAATGCGCAGCGCGGCTATGAGTGAGGCAGTGCTGCTGATATATTTTTTGTGCACGCATCTCTAGTCGTGTTGCGTCAAACTTTGACAGCGCAATAAGATACAATGACACGCCTTGTTGCTTTCTTCGCTTTGAAACTAGAAAAAAAGAAAGAGATCACTAAGCAGTTCTCAAGATATTTCTACTACTATTTTCGAAAGATGTTTAGGATGCGGCTCCTATTTCCATCAAAAAAAAAAAAAAAATAACGCAAAATATATCTTGACCGTTGACTTTAGAGCCGCATATGGAACTTCAGGCCCAAACACATTCGACTTTTGCATCGCTTTTGATCTTTTACATAATGTCAAAACTGGCTTTTAATAGAAAGATGTTGTATAACAATGTATATTACCGAGACTTCAGAAACTTCAGTTTTCCATGTGTTGTTACTGCACTATTAACATTTTTTAAAAGCCATTAAACAATATAAAATTGTTATGTGCAATTGCTTTGTTTAAAAACTATTTCTTATTTGCATCCCAAAATAATGTAGGCCGCTCACCGTCCCGTCTAATTTGGCATATTCATTTTATCGACTGGCAGAGCCTTGACAAACCAACCTAATATAAACGCACGCAAGTCATTTTCTGTCAAAAATGTCTCATGCACATACAACTTGTATGAGAGCAACCGAAATTGAATTCGCTGCGTGAAACCCTAACTCGATTTCCAATTTTTGTTCTGCGTGACATTTAGATCTGACTTTTACTGCCAGCTGACGTTTAATTTTTATACAGTTATGACAGCTCAGTTACGCACGCACGCATGCTTATTTCGGTTGGGGCAAAAACCGCCGGTTGTTTGTGTGCGCTAAACAAACGCATTGCGGTTTTATTAAGTTGGCTTGTGACAGTTTAACTTGCTGTCAGTTTTTTGTTTTGCTTGTATTTCATAAAAACATGTTACCCGAACGCCATGATATAGAATGTGTTTTCGTCGTTAGATTGATGTGATTGAAAAATGGTATTGATGAGTTTGGAAAGTGCGCTTCAATGCAACATTGACTTGAGGCGAATTCAAACTTCACGCGCTGTGTTCTTTCAACAAATTTTTTGGCAGACGCAAATTGTCTCAAAGAATTTTTTGCACAGTTTTTAACCGGCATTTTTCATATTATTATCTTGCCAAAAAAGTGCTACATCTAAGAAAAACGTGTTGTGTATGTTGGAAATAAATCATTGTTAAAAGCATATTTTCACAATTTACGAGGGCTTGTCAATTTTTTGTAGCTACATCAAGCACATACGTGTTGTTTAGCACTCACCGACGCTGTAGGAACTAGCAGCTGCAGATATGTCTAATTACGCGCTGGATAAGGATACTTTTTTGCGTAGAATCAAGCGATTATATTCAGAATGGCGGGTGAGTAATAACCCTAATGTAAAATGGTAATCTAAAGGTAATCTTTGCGATTCACACAAAATGCATGCACGTGTGTATGTGTGCAATTAGTGCTGGGCGCGCGGCGTGCACAATTGAAAGATGACAAAATTGAACAAATTAATATTTTTTATGGTGCAGGAACCAGCAATCGCGCATGATGATACTTTGAAAAGAATTGACTGCATTATGTGTGTAGTCGGTGTGGATGAGGACATAGTTTACTCCAAGTCGCGTGCTCTGGAAATATGGCTGTTAGGTTATGAACTCACTGATACCATCTCAATATTTGCTAAGGATGCGGTATATTTTTTGGCAAGCAAGAAAAAGATTGAATTCCTTAAACAAATTGAAAATTGCAAGGAGGAAGGAGTACCCGATATAAAACTGATGCTCCGCGATAGGGTAAGGAGTATGATCCCCGATAAGATTATTTGTTCAAATATTTGTATTTTTTCTAGAACGATAAAGACAAAGCAAATTTTGATAAACTAAAAGAAGCAATGAAATCATCAAATAAAGGCAAAGTATTAGGCGTTTTCGCCAAAGATGTTTCAACCAGTGAATTCTGCGATGCATGGAAAGCTGCTCTAAAAGGAGAAAGCTTTGAAAATTTGGACGTTGGTGCTGCGCTGGCTTATATAATGTGTCCTAAAGATGAGCCAGAAATTAATAATATACGCAAAGCATCTTTAGTATCTGTAGATTTGTTTAACAAATATTTGAAGGATGAAATAATGGATATCATTGATTCGGATAAGGTATAGCAACTGATTTTATTATAAATGAAATAAATTAGTTATTTATATCACAACTAACATATCTTGGATTGTACAGAAAATCAAACATTCAAAATTATCCGAGGGTGTCGAATCGGCACTTACAGACAAGAAATATGTATCCGGCGTTGATACCTCCGTTTTGGAGATGTGCTACACTCCAATAATACAATCAGGCGGCACTTATAGCTTGAAGTTTTCCGCTCTAAGCGATAAAAACTATTTACACTTCGGTGCAATTGTTTGTTCACTTGGAGCACGATACAAATTCTACTGTTCGAATATATCACGCACATTTTTGGTAAATCCCACCGAACCCATGCAGGACAACTATAACTTTCTTGTCAATGTACAAGAAGAAATCCTAAAATTATTGAAACCTGGGGCCAAATTAAATGAAATTTATAACTCCACTGTAGAATATATAAAAAAAGAGAAACCGAAATTGTACGATAACTTTACTAAAACATTTGGCTTTGCTATGGGTATAGAATTCCGTGAGAATTCCATTGTCATCGGACCCAAATGCCAAGCAGAAGTCAAAAAGAATATGGTATTCAATGTAAATGTGGGCATAGCGAATCTTACCAATTCAGATGCTTCTGAAAAAGAAGGTAAAACATATGCACTATTTATAGGCGACACTGTTCTAGTTGGTGATACATCGCCCGCCAGTATAATGACACCATCAAAAAAGAAAATTAAAAATGTTGGCATATTCATTAAAGATGATAGTGAGGAAGAGGATGGTGATGAAAAGGAGGAGGTGAAAGAAGATAAAGGCACTGAAATTTTGGGTCGTAGCAAACGCAATGCTGTACTTGAAAATAAGTTACGTACAGAAACAAATACCGAAGAGAAGCGTAAACAACATCAAAAAGAGTTAGCACAATTATTAAATGAGAAAGCGAAGGAGCGTCTAGCAAAACAGGGTGAATCGAAAGAGGTGGAGAAAGTACGCAAGAATACTGTTTCATATAAGTCAATGAGTCAAATGCCACGTGAACAAGAAGTAAAGGAATTAAAGTTGTATGTCGATAAGAAGTATGAAACTGTAATATTGCCAATATTTGGCATACCAGTACCGTTCCATATTTCGACAATCAAGAATATTTCACAATCCGTAGAGGGCGAATACACATATCTGCGTATTAATTTCTTTCATCCGGGTGCTACCATGGGACGTAATGAAGGTGGTCTATATCCGCAGCCAGAAGCGACTTTTCTGAAAGAAGTGTGAGTAGTTGAAAAATTTATGTTTGCTATCTAACTTATATATCAGCTAATTTATATAAAGGAGCTTATTGAGACCATCAAATAACTTCTTTTTTTTTTTAATAAATTGTTTGATCTATCTGACAGCACTTATCGTTCCTCGAATGTAAAAGGCCACGGTGAAGTTACAGCACCCTCATCCAATTTAAATAACACTTTCCGTCTCATCAAAGAAGTGCAAAAACGTTTTAAGACACGTGAAGCTGAAGAACGTGAAAAGGAGGATCTCGTCAAACAAGATACTCTCGTTTTATCGCAGAACAAAGGTAATCCAAAACTTAAGGACTTGTATATACGTCCAAACATAGTCACCAAACGTATGACTGGCAGCTTGGAGGCGCATACAAATGGGTTTCGGTACGTCTCCGTACGCGGAGATAAAGTTGATATCCTTTACAACAATATCAAGAGCGCGTTCTTTCAACCTTGTGATGGTGAAATGATTATTCTATTGCATTTCCATCTCAAACATGCCATAATGTTTGGAAAGAAAAAGCACGTTGATGTACAATTCTATACTGAGGTGGGTGAAATTACTACAGATTTGGGTAAACATCAACATATGCATGATCGTGATGACTTGGCCGCTGAGCAAGCTGAACGTGAGCTACGTCACAAATTAAAAACAGCCTTTAAAAGTTTTTGTGAGAAAGTAGAGTCAATGACTAAGCAACAGGTAGAATTTGATACACCATTTCGTGAGTTGGGTTTCCCTGGTGCACCCTTCCGCAGCACAGTTACATTGCAACCAACTTCAGGCAGTTTGGTTAATTTAACTGAGTGGCCGCCATTTGTTATAACGCTTGATGATGTAGAGTTGGTTCATTTCGAACGTGTACAATTTCACCTACGTAATTTCGATATGATTTTCGTATTCAAAGACTATCATAAAAAGGTGGCAATGGTAAATGCCATACCTATGAATATGTTGGATCACGTAAAGGAGTGGTTGAAGTATGTACAAATGAGTTTATGTAAGATTTTGTAAATTTAAATTTTATAAATTTCTTTGCTCATCCGTCTTTAAAGCTCATGCGACATACGCTACTCTGAAGGCATACAATCTTTGAACTGGGTAAAAATTATGAAAACTATTACCGATGATCCCGAAGGATTCTTTGAACAGGGTGGTTGGACATTCTTAGATGCGGACTCTGGTAGTGAAGATGAAAAGGAGGAAGAAGAATCAGAGGAAGATGAGGCTTATGAGCCTACTGATATCGAATCGGATGAAGAGTCTGAGGAAGATTCTGAATATTCGGAGGCATCTGAAGATGAGAGCGACGATAGCGAAGGTTCGTTCCTAGAGAATAAAGATTCTTAATTTCTTTTTGCAAAAATTTATTTCTTTTTTTTTTTTTTTTGCAGAACTTGGTTCCGATGAGGAGTCGGGTAAAGATTGGTCAGATCTGGAGCGTGAAGCTGCTGAAGAAGATCGCAATCAGGAATATACCGCCGATGACAAAACAAATGGGAAGAGTTATGATTCAAAGAAGCACAATTCGAAGAGCTCGAAGCACAGGTGGGTTCAATGTTTGGAGAAAACTTGTAAGTTATGTATAATGGATTGTTCAACATTTTATGGGTCTTTGTATATGGTTGAGATGATGGAAAAGGCGTGTGTTCATATTATTCAAATTCTTTTACTGTTTTTTTTGGTGTGGGTTTTTAAGTGCTTTATATATACACATATATATATATATATATATTCAAAGTTTATGAACAATGTTTTTTTTTGCTATTCTCTTACTCTGTTTTATGGTTTTTATGCTTCATAAGTTCATCATCAATATTTTCTAATTATAAAAAAAGTGTTTCTAAAAAACATCCATTTTATATTTTACAAAACCTAATACTCAACTGTAGTCGCAGAGATCGTGAAGAGCAGCTTCGCAAAGATAAAAAGAAAACCACTGCCTCAACATCAAATTCGTCACATTCAAAATCTTCGAAACATGCCAGTTCGAGCGGGCATAGGTTTGTTATTCAATTAATATAAAAAAAAACACTCCAAATCTCTTAACTCACGAATTGGCATACCCAAAAAGACAGACATCAAAAAAGAATCACACATGCATACATTAAAATTTATTTCCATTTTTTGAAGCACCACAGAAACATTGTATTTAAACTTTGTTAACACTTGATTCTAATAAATATTTATTTTCCCTCAAACAGCTCGAAGGACAAACATCATGACAAGAGTCGCGATAAGCATAATTCCTCGTCATCATCGCACAAGGACAAAAGTAAGGACCATAAAAGTAGTAATCATCATAGTAGCAGCAGTAGTCATAAACGTTCGCGTGATGATAGCCAAGATCATAGCCACAAATCGAAGAAATCCCGTCATTAAACAATAACAACATTTATATACACAATAACATACACGGCCCAGAATATTCCATAACATGTTGCAGCAGTTGCAGGATCAATTAAGAGAAATGAAAAACATGCTCACACCACATCTTAATGTTTATTTAGCTGTCCGCTAATGTTTCCATGTTTTTTGTTTGTATTAAAAAATTAGAGAAACAACATCCAGTTTTATTTCAGATTATTCTATGTTTAATTAAAAATAAAAAACAGATATTGGAATTTATAACTTATCTTACACATTAAAATTAAGTTCGAATTAAAAACAAAAATTCCGTTTGTAAGCTTTTTGCAATTTGTTATAATAAAGCTCTTCGTCAAGTGACGACGGTTCGTTTCGAATATTACTTGTCCATTTGTGCGAAAATCTATAAAGCATGCCTGAGACTCAGCCGTATTGCACTTTCGATCAAGCCAAAGAGACATATCGAAAGATAGGAGGGATTCGCGTGCAAAGCCGAATGACTCGGATGTGATCATCAGAAATAATCTGCACTTGCAAAACCTCACTAGTTCTCAGCACGAATAGGGAAAAATCCGTGGCGAAAGCTTCCCACACTATAACCACGTATGTGGGTTGCGGCAAAAGCGTTGAGGATAGAACCAGAAAGGCAATAACTGCAATCTGCGGTTCTAGAGCGGACGTGGGAAATATGTGGGAAATAAAGCTCAACATAATGCCCTGGTTGTGCGCCGCGGTCGGTTTACGGTCGGCTACAGCATTGTCTGCATGTTTACAAGATAACGGTGTAGATGTTGCGGCATTCGTGTACTGATAAATTCCAATTTTTGCCTTGAAGGGTGATGCATGATGGCACTTTATATCAAATTATGGATTAGTCTGCAAGTAAGCACCTATATATCATTAACGGTTAAGGCGCTACCTGGGTTAATCGGTTTTCGACAACTACTGTCGATATGTATGTATATATCTTGAAGCCAAATGACAAAGATTTTGTTTTTGCAATATATAGGTACCCCTATGTAGAATAAGGCACAATGTGAAATAAAGTGCCATCATTAACCCTTCAAGGCATAAATGAGAATTCATAGGTACACAAATGACCCAGCACCTAAATTGTCCCATATCTCTTGAACCAAGCAAGATTTTATAGTTTTATTTTGCATTAAATAGCCACATAATTTAAGATTAATCCACAATTTGTTCCAAAGTTCTATTAATAGCGGTTCAATCGCTACGTCAGATATACGGTTTATCGCCAACTTCTAATGACAACCGATTATTGTGTAAATCCCTTGAACCAAGCGAAATTCGAACATTTTTTTTTATTTCGTTATTTAACTACATACCTTTAGATTGAAGCACAATTTCATTCAAGTTTCTACCATTAACTGTTAAGGCGCTAGGTGCATTAATCGGGTTTTCGATAACTACTGTCCCTCTCTTGAACCAAGTCACATGGAACCCTGAGCCAAATTGCGCTTAATCTATATATAGTAAACCTCTATAAAAAGCAAAAAAAAAGTTAAGAAAATCTTGCTCGGTTGAAGAGTTATAAGGCAATTTAGGTGCGAGGTCATTTGTGTACCGATAAATTCACATTTGCCCTGAAGGATTAATGAAAAGTTCATGTTATATTGTGGATTAATCTGCAAGTGGGTACCTATATATTGCAAAAACGAAAACTTTGTCATTTGGCTTGGTTCAAGAGAGGGACAGTAGTTATCGAAAACCCGATTAATGCACTTAGTGCCTTAACTGTTAACGGTAGAACCTTGAAACAAGTTGTGCCTCAATCTACAAGTAGCTAGCTACATAATGCAACAAAAATAATTTTGAAATTTTGCTTGATTTAGACATACACGAAAATAAGTTAGTAGACAGCATTGATCTATCAACCGATAAATCGGACGTAGAAAGTGAACTGTTAATGATTTAGTCTTGAGCCCGATTGTAAAATAATCTACAAGTAGGTGTCTATATGAATGCAAAACAATAGTTTCGAAAATATTGCTTGGTTAAAGAGATATAGGGAAATTTAGGTGCTGGGTCATTTGTATATTGGTAAGTTCCCATTTTCATCTTGAAGGGTTAATGATGAAACCTTATGTCAATTTTTCTCTTAATTTACAGTTAGAAAGCTAATATAATACAAAAAAAAAGCTTAAAAAATCGTGCTTCATACAAGTTATATAGGGCAATTTAGGTACTGGGTCCTTTGTGTACCGATAAACTCGCATTTTCGCCTTGAAGGGTTAATGAAGGAACTTTATATCTAATTGTGAATTTATCTAGAGGTGAGTACTTTTACATTGCAAACACAAACACTTTGCCATTTGCTTTGGTTCAATAGATATACACGGATCAACAGTAGCTATAGATAAGCTGATTAATCCCCTTAACGCCTAAAGGGCCAATTAATGGTGACTTATGACCATATAACCATAACCAGATAAAACAGCTGATCGAAGCTACCTTATGGAAATCAATGTAATCGATTAATGGTGCCATACCATAACGCTAACGCCATAACCATATCATAGCCAACCAATTGGTTTTGGTTTCTCGCCATATCCATAACCTAAAAATATTTGAGTTGGTGAATTTAATAACTTTTTGTAGATTTTGTTCAATGTGTTGGATACGTTATGACTAAGGGACTTATTTTTTGTGGATTATGTTTGTAATTTTTTGCGTTTTCTTAATTTTTATGAAATTTTCACGATTTTTAAGTTAAGGCACCATCAATCGATCACATTGGGGATGGTTATGGATATGGGTATGGTTACGACTATGGCGTTAGGGTTAAGGAAATTTAATTAGCCCTTTAACCGTTAACGGTAATACATTGAATCAAGTTTTGGCTCAATTTTCAAGTAGGTAGCTACATAATGCGACAAAAACAATTTTGAAATTTTGCTTAGTGTAGGAGATATACACAATAATCGGTTTTAGTCGACAGTAGTTGTCGATAAACCGGATAACTCACGTAGCGCTTGAACCGGTAATGATAAAACCTTGAAACAAGTTGTGCACCAATCTAAAAGTTGTTGGCTATATGAATAAGAATTTACAAAATCTTGCGTGTTTCATGAGATATAGTGCAATTTAGGTGCTGGGTCATTTGTGTATCAAGATTCCTATTTAAGCCTTGTTTTTAATTATAAGCTGGTCAAAGAAAGCATGGCTTAAAATATTTTTTCTTTATATTTGGTAAATTGGTGCTCGTTTCTAGACTTCTTTCTGAGATTTGGAACCGAGTTTGGATTATTTTGCTATCGTTCTAGGGCTTTTTGGAATGGAATATCATCCCCATTGAACTCGTTATCGCTTCTCCTCGAGCCGAGGTTTGTTTAGTATGCATGCGGCTTTTAACTATTTTGTTCCTTTACAAACTTGTTTGAGTTCCTGAATGCCGTAATCCCGTTTTTATAGGAGACCATCATAGGGTTGCGTTCACCACTATAACCTGGCTACTTTTTAGCATTTTGACAGGGTGTTTAATATGGCGGCGCATAGGGCCGCCTATCTTCAGCGGGTGATAGAAAGAGCAAAGAGGATAAATATAATAAGAGCCGTCACTCGTTATTTTTTAGGCATTTACTCGGTGCAAACTATGAGGTAGTCGCTACTTTTTTTTTGGGCGAGATGTTTATAAATGTCTTCTATACATTTTCATGTGGTATTTGTGTTTATTTTTCCGACTGTATTTAATTAATTATTTAATTCTCTTTCCAAAAAACACGTTTGAATAAAATGACAACACCGCATGGATAAATGGAAGGCAATTCAAAAATGTCCCCCATAAAACAAAAGTAGCGACTACCTCACAGTTTACATCGAGTAAACGCCTAAAAAATAACGAGTGACGGCTCTTATTATATTTATCCTCCTTGTTTTGATTTCTATGCAGAAGATATCACACTTAGTTTGATTCACAATGTCAATGATATTTCACTTATCAAGTTTTATTGTAAGAGGAAATGGGGAAACACTTTTTTTAAACGGCCGGTGCCACGTGTTAAGTAGAAAAGTATTTTATCTGAAATGAAATGTACAATTGAAGCTCACGCTGAGTATATAATGCTCGGTTACAACCGAACTTAGACACATTTACTTGTTAAAATGTTCTGTCTGGTACCATGACTTTGATGAAAATGTCAGTGGCCCCGGCAAAATTCAAGTGGCTTACGTCAAAGCAAATTGAAATACCTCTATTTTTGAATCAAGTGGTATACTGTATACTGTGTGTTAAACAATGCGAATTCGAAATTTATGTACTGTTTTTTCTTTATTATCAATTTTTACTCTAAAACCTTACATACAACGTATCTCAATTACGCTTTCCACTCGCATTACGTACTACACTACTCGAGCCACAAGCGCCGCTGCCTCTGAAACTCGTATCCAAACTATGACGCTTCACATCGAACATATTGCGAGTCTTATTGATGGGAAAACGCATTTTGTTACGCAACCATGTGGTAAAGGCACGCTCATTATCCTGCATCTTACGCATCTCTGCATCGTTGACCTTCAACGCTTGTTGTAATACGTAACGTTGTTTACGTTGTAGATGCTCCTCGCGCAACTCGAGCTGCTGACGGCTCAAACCATACTCGGATAGATAACCAGTATATTTGGGAAGTTTTTCAGGTTGTTCCAACTGACGACGATATTCACAACATGTGCGATAGTTAAATTTTAAATCGGTCACTTCCGGTGGTGGGATGTGAGGTCGTAAACGAGCTCCACTAGTACCACTTTGCGCCACCTTATTGTCAGCATACGCTGTGCCAATAGCATTTAGCGTCCCTGGCTTACGACGGAAATTGAAACGTTTACTTAAAGGTGAGAACAGATGCCGCGTTTTGTTTGAAGATTTCAGACGTCCACTGCCGCTTAAGCGTTTTTGCTCGTAATCATCGGATAAATACGATGCAACAATTATTGATAGATCATCATCACCTGCATCATCGCCATAATCGTCTGTATTGTTTACATCATTGCTGGTGTTAACGGATGCGAGTTCTTCATCCTCATTGACCATGAGTTTGTCATTAACTTCATTGTTAGTATATGTATCCGGATCAATATCGTCCACATCGAGATCACTATTGTCGATATTTATATCGAATGTGGCAGCACTGCAACACTCTTCCTCCCCATCGGAGGTCATCAAATTAACTAAACTTTTATTATCGCGCTCCGCTTCGTCTACGTCACCTTCAATCAACTCTGGAGGATCCTCTTCCGCACAATCAAAAGTTGGTAGTTTATACATGCGACGTGCGCTATTTGTCTGCGTCTCGGCCTTTGTTTGGTCACTCTCCATATCCATAACAATAATTTCTTCACAAATCTCTTCTACAATATCATCTTCCGCAATAGGTTCAGCATCCTTTGTATGTTCGCTTGCACTTTTCGTCATGGTTACTTGTATATCTGATATTTCCACTATTGGTGTCTGTGCCCCTTCTGGCGACGTTAGCTCAGTTGTTGTACGAGTTTGTGCGTTGCTTTGATCTGCCGTCTCAGCATCTGTTGTCTCCACGATTGCATTCGTTTCCTCAATTATAGTTTCATAGGCGCAAATAGTTGTCAGTTTGCGGTCGAGCTCTTTAGCTTCTGCTACCGCTTCTTCGAACTCACGCGTTAGTTTTAACGCCTCCAAACTCGAGTTTTCTGGTTCATAATTTTCTAAATTTGGCGCAAAAGTAACTTTGCGCGTTGCACTTGCAGTATCCGCATCTGCGCCTGCGTCGATAGCAATGTATATAGCTTTCGAGTTGGCGATCTTTTCGTTGACATTCGTGGTTTCTTCGAATAGCACCGTATTTGCTTCCTTGATTTTCTCCACGATGTTGTACTCGTTAACGGGTTTTAGAACTAACAAATAAAATTTGTTGTAGAAACGTTGTAAATTATTTTGTAATAGTCGCATTCACACACCAAGCTCTTTACTCAAGGAACCGTTAAACAAACTCTTACTTATTTTTAAATTACCCCTAAGATTTCCCAAATGCCCTCCTAAAGTATTGAGCTCAGTATGCCAACATTTAATATATAAACACACTTACAGTAAACCTCAAAATCTTCGTCTGATTCATTGGATTCGTTTTCACGGGGAGTTAGTTCTGCCATAACGGCCACTTTCGCAAAGGTATTAAAATTTAATGGATCCTTCAACAACTTTTAGCCGCTATGTCCTTTTTTTGTCCAATGTTTGACAGTAAAAGTGACTGAAATAAGTTCAATATTTATTTTAAGGTACAGAAATATATATAAAGTCCTAGATTAGGGTGGATTAAAAAGTTTGAAAGTTCGTTTTATTTAAATTGATTGAAAAGGTAGGAAACTCATATGGATAAAGGGATACATTAACTCATTTACAATGGACAGGAGGGGAATGTATTCCGTAAATAACTCTATGTGATGTTGTCACAAATTCCAGTTGTTAGACCACCATCTTTCAAACCCAGCTGCAGTGTAAGCCTGTAACTGTAAAATAAAGGTAGGGGATTCAATATTTATTCGAAGAGCTCAGCGGAAAGTGATGCTTTGAGCTTAAAGGCACCGAGTCATTATTGGAATCTAAATTAACTGTCACACTGAGAGCGACGAACAGAACCTTAAGAATGCGATAAGGCAGTAGCATTAAAAGAGCCTGAGAAATAGCAATCTTTTCTTGAGCCGATAGGTCTTAGATGGCCTAAGCAAGAGCTAGGCTGGCACAGCCATTTGCAATGTGAGGATATCTTCAAAAAAAGCTGCTGATGCCAGGCGAAAGGGCACTTCGCTGGACAGAGACTTCAAGCTTATCCCGAATCGGTATTTACAGGCATTGGTATTTTCCTTTGAAGGACTCCAGTCATTTTAGTTACATACATACCCTCAAATCTTAAGCCTTTAAAGCGTTTCTGTGGTTGTCAGTTCTTACCCGAGGTTTGTTAGTTAGTTTTTTATTGGTAGAGGTTTTAATATGGCGCGTCCCAAGTCCGGCGTACTATCCAAGTACGGAATTAGGAAATAATTGCATATTTATATAACGCGTTGCTTGACTCAAGAAAGACGCCCGCTTGCGGTCGCACGTCGTTGGTGAATAGTAAGACCGGAGTGAAGTAGGGTTGCTTGCACTTTTACCGACTCTCATGTATGCATATTATACAAGGTCGGAAAAAAAGTTGTAAAAGGAGACCGCCCCTAAATTTGAAGTTTATGTTAGGAGATCTTAAGAACAACTTTTTTTATTATGTTGATCCTCGCAAATACAGCAGAATTTTTTTAATTTTTTATTTAAATTGTCTATTTTCAAATTTCATGTGTCTTGACAAGCTCTAACAACCGATACCGAGAAGTTTTTGTTTTATTATCGTTAGCGAATTACTATCGTTGGTTTCTTAAAGGCTTTTTATGGACGTGTTACAGATGTGTCATCGATTTTAGGTGTGTTGCATATTTATCGGTACATATCTGTTTTATTAAAAAGAGGTGAGTCGTCTTTAACAAATTGATAACACGCCGGTAGCAAATCGGTAGCACTTCGTTAAGATAATATATTTAAAACTTTTTCATAATAAATAATAGATCGATAACTTTTCGATAACAACTCGATAGCCTTTCGATGATAAATCGAAAAAATTTAGATTACAAAATGATAACTTTTCGGTAGCAAATCGATAACATGCCGATAGCAAATTTTTAGCACAAAGATAAAAACTCATTGATAATCACTTGGTTAAAAAATAGATAATACGTCCATACCTCTACGATAACACACCTATAACAAACTTTTCATTTCCTATTCTCCTTTCGTTATATTTTTCCCACTTTATAGTACAGTGTAGTGACTACACTTACGCTTACATGCTGTGTTCCCACTAACACTTTTTTTAATTGAGACTTGTCAGTCTAATCTACATATCGTCAGCATATATTCAATACCCTCCATAAGAAATTTTAACGAAAATCAGTTTTTAATGCGAAAATTATCTCTTGTTTGAAGAATGCCGTACGTTAGAATTTTATTCAAAAATGCACTATCTCAAAATTTGTTTCCAAAACTCCCTACATGCGCATAAGTTAAATGCATTTTGTAATAAGAGGGAGTTAATGGAAAACATTCTGAGATGAAGCGTTCTTCAATCTAACTCTAATATAGGGCGGTTTTGTGACAAATCCTGAATTGGGAAATTTTTGAAAAATATTTCGAGATAGCATGATTATGAACAGGCAGCCGATATGGGGTGATACGATACTCAGCAGCCGCAATGAACTGACAAAAACAAAAATAAAAGAAAATGGCTTATTGTCTTAGAACTTTATATTCCTACCTTGATTTTGACAGAAGAGTTAAGCTTTTGTGCGCTCCTGCTACACAGGGAGTATTCACCTTTTTATTCTGAAATTTCGGAAAGCTCTTTTCCGTTAAGTATTCATGGAAGCATTCCGGATAAAGCCTTAATTTAGAATATTCGGAATACGTTCATTTGATACTACCTCGCGAGGTCCGAATATGCATAATATTTCAAATATAAACCGATTCTCCAAATTCTTAAATGGAGACGAATGTTCCGAACATAAGGAATTAATAAAACTTTTAATACGTGCCCACAAATATCGAGCGAAGTGCCAAACGGCGCGTATTGACATCGATAACAATAATTCGAAGGCGGAAATAAAAGTTTTAGCTCGTTCAAAAGATATTGAGGAAAAATCCGAAAAATTACCCCGGGTTGCGTTGGCGGCCTTCAGCCGAGCTTATAAAAAAATTACACTGGCCGGTCCATCAATGATGTGGGATCAAAATTTAAATGCGTGCAAAATCCCTTTGTACACAAACTCTTTTTCAGTGCACAAAAAAATTACAAAAACCACATGAAAATTGCCAACTTCAACTGCAAATATCTCCGGACAGAGATACAATTTTTCTTTTCCGCCCTAGGATTATTGTTGTCGAGGTCACCTCTCTCGATAGTTTTGGACGCGTATTAGCAGTAGACTCCTGTTCTAGACTTTTACCTGAATAAGCTAACATGCCCAATGAGTACATTTGATTATGGCATCTCCATTATTTACTAATGACATTTTTACATGAATTGATTTAATAGTCTAGGTTTTGAAGTTGAACGATGAATTTTGAATTGGTTTAGGTTTCGTATGTTCATAGTTTTACGAAAGTGCACGATCCCTTGGTATCCTCACTTTTCATAAAATTACCTATTTTCAATGTTCAGCAATACTAATGGACCGAGGCATAGTTAATAAATTCATCATAAAATAAAAATAATTGTTCTAAGGAATTATGCAGTTCAGTACTTATCCGGTATTTGTAAACTGATTGCTTCCTATTTCTACTACTAATATTTTTCGAAATTTCGAAAAGAAACAACACAGTTAACGGATGTCAATTCGATTTGGGAGCAAAATGGCTGCAATTGTGAAAAAATGTGTCTGTCGAGCAAACCTCTTGTGATTGAATCATGGTTCGAATGGTGTTAATTCTTGTTTTAAATATTTCTCTAACAGCAATGAAGTTATTTTTCATATTTTTTCAAAAGCAAACTTCTTTACATACAGAATACATACAGTTTTATACCCAACTGTACGCATGCATAGGTTTTATAGTTTGAATCGAATAACGTTGGTGTGTAATGGTGTAAAGGGGAAGGTGGAGATAAACATAACCTTCAGCTATTCAATATTATAAGTGTTGAAAAAAAATTTTGATTAAACCATTTTTGTCGGTCCGTTCATAAGTCATTAACGTTGTTGCTAATACCGACTGAAGAACCAATATCATGGCCTTCATTATGAGATCAAGCCTAGTAGCTACAATTATAAGGCGTCATATTCAGAAAATAACTCAACTTCAACTATATATTCATTAAACTAATATTTTGTGTATACTGCAAAATCCTCTGTCAACAATATTTTTTATAAAAATAGTTTTCAGTCGAATAGCAAACAGCTATATATGACTTTTACACTAAATTAATCTGAGCTTAGAACAAAATAAAATAATTTAAAAAAAAAACTTTAAGTTAAACGGTTTTATTGAAAACAATACTTCGACAGCACGAAGAGGAGCTGCCTATATGCCGCTATGTCTGAATTTGGTTTCCCCGCAAAACTTATACGGCTGTGCAAAATGACGTTGAGCAACACCATCAGCTCAGCCAGAATTGGGAAGGACTTCTCCGAGCCGTTCGAAACTATACGAGGTTTCAGACAGGGTGACCCCCTATCGTGCGATTTCTTTAATTTGATGCTGGAGAAAATTATACTAGCTACAGAACTTAACCGCACTGGAACAATATACTATAAAAGCGTGCAATTACTGGCATATGCTGATGACTTTGATATCATCGGCCTAAACACCCGCGCTGTTAGTTCTGCTTACTCCAAACTGGAAAAAGAAGCGGTAAAGATGGGTTTGATGGTGAATGAGGACAACACGAAGTACCTGCTGTCATATAGCAAAGAGTTAGCGCATACGCGCCTTGGAAACCACGCTACTGTTGGCAGCCATAATTTCGAAATAGTAAAAGACTTCGTTTATTTGGGAACCAGCATCAACACTAGCAACAACATCAGCTCTGAAATCCAGCGAAGAATCAATCTTGCCAATAAATGCTACTTTGGACTAGGTAGGCAATTGAAAAGTAAAGTCCTCTCTCGGCGAACGAAAATCATACTCTACAAGTCACTTATCGTACCCGTCCTGCTATATGGGGCAGAAGCATGGACCATGACAACAGCAGATGAAGCGGCTTTGGGAGTGTTCGAGAGAAAAGTTCTTCGAAAGATTTATGGACCTCTACGCGTTGGCGATGGCGAGTACCGAAGAAGATTTAACGATGAGCTGTACGAGCTATACGCAGACATCAACATAGTCCAGCGAATTAAAACGCAGCGGCTGCGATGGCTAGGCCATGTTATGCGAATGAATTATGATGCTCCGGCCAAGAAAGTGTTTCTATCGGAACCCGCCTATGGAAGCAGAGGTAGAGGGCGGCCAGCACTCCGTTGGAAGGACCAGGTAGAAAACGATTTAAACTCACTTGGTGTGACCAATTGGCGCCGGTTGGCGGAGCGAAGGAGCGACTGGCGCGCGTTGTTGGACGGCCATAACCGTTTAGACGGTTAAGCGCCAATTAAGTAAGTAAGTAATACTAAAAGCTAGAAAATAATTAGGTAAGTCTTAGGTACTAGTCATCACACTCCTCATCAATATAGGACGTTGATCAGTCAATTAAATAAAAGCGTTGGACGCGTCAAATTTCTATTGATAGTTATAAGTAAGACCAACTGAACCTTAATAACGTTATGCTACGCCTCACATTTTTAGAAATTTAACACGTCCATCGCTTTTATTTAATTGTCTGATCAACGCTCTAGATTCATGAGGAGTGTGATGACTAGTACCTAGGACCTACCTAATTATTTTCTAGTTTCTAGTATTATTATTACTTAATGTATGTATTGTTTTCAATAAAACCGTTTAACTAAAAAACTTTTTTTAATTATTTTATTTTCAAGTTTTTAGTCTTTATTTAGTTGCCTATTATTTCTCATTCTATTAAGTCCATTTGGTGACTTATTGTTACAAGGACTCTTTCCTGACAATTTGTTACAATCTAGACCCTCAATACATAATCCTTCAAAAGACTCTACTCTACTCGGCGCCACGTATGCTTGTCTTTCCTCGAACTCCAAAATATTTTGATGTCACTTCTACCGGACTATATGGAATATTTGTTCCAAATGTGAATCGGACCACAAATACGTTTTTTTTTAATATCTCGATCCTTGCGCCACCTGCGGGCGATTTTTTTCATATGTTGCTTTCTATTCTTGTATGTAATATGTGTTCCAAATATGAGCCTAATCGGACCACAAATACGATTTTTTGAAATATTTCGATCCATGCGGCACCCATCGGAGTTTTTCATATTATTGCATTGTCGTCGGGTTCTGAACTATGTTCCAAGTTTTAAGCTTGTAGCTTATCGGGAAGTTACTTAAATTTTAATTACAAAATTCGTTCACAACGGCCGTTTAAAAAACTGATTTGAAGGCTTAACGGAACTTATTGTCGCCGATTAGGTTATTTCATGTTATGAGTAATTTACAAAATAGCTATCGAAACGGGTTTTTCTCTCTTTTGAAAAACTGTGTTTTTGCTGATAGCGGGTATTGAATATAAGCCGACGATATATATTTGGTGTATCTGAAAATATTAGCTGTTTCTTTTTACATCTATATACATATACGCTCAAACTTGATATGGACTGCTAAGCGTTAAACTTTATCTACACTTCTGAAATTGCTGCACAGGAAATTAGTAATCCTAAATTATAATACGCATTATACTCAGATGCAACTGAAATGTGTGTCTATGTTTTACCTCTACACTACCTCTATAAATGGCGTGTGTCCACTATTCACCGCAACCGATTCAGCTATAGGTTATACTAATAAGAGGGAGCTTTGTAGAGTCGTTCATTCGCCACAAAGTGGGACGGCTGCGACAGGAATTCACCATACGTTTTGCCCCTGCTTCGTTTTCACCATCAGGATTAAAAAAGTTATAAGCCTGGGCATTCGCGCAATTTTAGTGATGTAAATTGCATGGCGCCAGCGAATTTTTGACGCTACTAGATGAGTTTTCACTGAGAGCTTTTCATGGCAGAAATACACCCGGAGCACTTGCCAAACACTGCCGAGGGACGACCCCGCTTAGAAAAATTTTCTTCTAATCGAAAAACTTTATTTCTAAAATTTTGATATTGCTTTGCCCGGGATGTGAATAGTAGTATTGCTAAAGTGCTGCTTAGTTGATGGAATGTCGTTAATTTCCTAGCGATGATCAATAGATTGTCAGCATTTCGTTCGCGAAATTGCCACATCTGCTCAAATTTTGCTGAAGAACATTATGCGCTGTAATAAAAAGTAACACTGCTGCAGCTGGAAAACACCCTATATCGAGCAAATAAGAAACAAATAGACAAATTAACTTTTATTACAAATCGCTTGGCTGAGATTTTCAATTGTTGATTTAACTTAAGCTGTTATGTCAATATTTTTCAGCCACCTTATTTTCAAATATGTAATTTTTCCAAAGGCAAAATAAATTACAGAGTTATACAGCCTTAAAAAATCAGACGGACAGCATAGCAAAAGGTATGGTGAATTCCTCTTACAGCCGTCCTACAATTTCCACAAAGTTTTAGAACTCTACAATGCACCATCTTATATTATGTCTCCGCTTTTCGGTACAACCCATTCTGTAGCTAGTTATTTAACCACTGCCACTAGATGGGTTTCCTAAACATTATCTAAGTGAGGATAAGCGTTTTTTTTTACCCGCAAACGTAGACGCATATACGTGTAATAAAAAACACGGCTAATATAAAACACAGCTTCTGTCAATTATTGACCTTCTTTCAATTACTAAGTTTTAACTTTTCTTTAGCTTCAAATTTCTTTTTACAAGTTCTTTTCTTGCCACTTTTACTAGCAAATTATTTCATTTCGCGTTCAATGGCTAACTAAAAACAACTACGCATTTTCAAACTTTCGTACAAAAGCAACATTTTTATCGCTGAAGTACCAACTACACCCAACCGCTAGAATTTATTGTGCACCAAAAATTGTTTTATTCTTTAATTGGACAACTTGTTCTTAGACGTAATATGTGCAACCATTTGCAGTAATAGTTAGTTTTTTGTATTTTTGTTTTTTGCTATTATAGTGCAAAGCAATTTTATTTGTTTGAAATTCAAACCTTAGTTGCACAATTGGAATGCTCCAACTATTTTGTATCGATATTTATAGGAATTTTCGTAACTTTCGAGTACTTTTATTATGTGAGAGAGGTTAATGAATGTAACCAAAATAAAATTCTGTTATTTTTTCTGTAACGTATACGCCATGTTGTTCTGGGTAACTGAAGAAGAGAGTAAATATTTTGTTTGATCAATATGAAGTAAAAGTAATATAGGGAACGCACATTTTTTTGGAGGGAAATATGCTAATTTGGCAATAAAGTTTATTATCTTATTTTGTTTATAAAAATTTTCCGTTGTAGCAGTATTAGCATGGTTGTCATGTAGCAGTAAGGCCACGTGACTGTGATTTTACCCAGTTAACGGGTAATATTTTATTTTAAAGGCTAGATTTTGCAATCTGACGGAGTTTACGGATCTGGCAATCGAATAGGATGGATATTGCTGTAGCTTGAAATTGAGATAATTCGTCCTTTATAACAAAAGTTTGAGTTGAAGGAAGTTTAAGTACGGTTGTCTGATTCCTTTTCCATTGATATGAGATCAAAGAAAGTTTTAGCAGCATACTACATCTGCAAAAGGGCTTTTGGGCGGAGCTGGGGACTGGCACCACATGTCATTCATGGCATGTACAGCAGTTATTCGACCGATACTAACATATGGAGTTCTGGTCTGGTGGAAGGCGCTATACAAAAAGAGTAATCAACAGAGGATCGGGAAGGTACAAAGGCTGACATGCCTGGGAATGTCAGATGCCTTGAGCGGCGCACCTCAGGAAGCGCTAAATGTAATCTTTCACTTGACGCCTCTAAAAGCCTTCGTGCAGGGATTAGCCGCTAGAGGAGCTCTATGTCTAAGAGAATCCAACATGTGGAAAACAGCTAAGCATGGACACGCAACGATTCTGGACGATATGACGAAGGGGCAATTAAACGGAATAATAACCGACCTAACATCCAAAACAGGCATCACAGGGGTTTTGGGCCTCTAGGTTCAGAACATACGATATCCTTCAAGGGAGGAATGGGAAGTAGGCCTAGACAACGGCAGGGGCATCACAATATACACCGACGGCTCGAAAATGGAAAAGGGAACTGACGTTCGGATGTACTCAACACATCTACAGTTAAGCTAATCATTCCGACTTCCTGAGGCATGCAGTGTATTCGAAACCGAGGTCTATGCCATAGACAGAGCGGAAAAGCCGCTCCAAGATAGTGCGGTCTCCAACAACGACGTAACAAGCAGCCTTAAGGCCATTAAAGTCCAACATGATAAAATCGGACATCGTGCGGAGGTGTAGAGCCTCTCTTGCTTCTATAAGTCATCTCAATATCTCCCTTTGCTGGGTCGCTGGGCACAGCGGCATTGAAGGGAATGAACTCGCGGATGAGATGGCTAGGAAAGGTTCCGACTTAGTCATAAGTGAGGTGGACAGCTCCGTCCGACCGCCGCTGAGTTATCTCCTAGGGAGAATTGACGAATATGAGAACAGGACAACGGACTTGCTATGGGGTTGAATGTGAAGTCTCAATGTCCTTATGGCCATGCTTGAATAGGAAAGGCACCACCTTCTTTTTCAAACTGAACAAATCTGCGGTGAGGGTACATACGGGTGTCATCACAGGTCATTGTGCCATCGCACCTATGCACCGAATACCAACAAGCTCCTTCTGCAGAAGCTGTCAGGATGAGGAGAAAGAGGAGTCGAGGAGGTAATCAGGCTAAACGAACTTGCCGCCACCCTGTACTTACTGAGGTCCGTTGGGAGTACAAAAATGTCTCCCAGTGGAAGTGTGGGTAACACTCACGCACGCTCTCTTAACCTAACCTACAAATACAGCTCTTGCGTTTTGTTGTTTGTGTTTATAACGCATTGGTAATGATGGTTATTCGTTTCATGAAATCCAATCTTTACTATCAGTCAAAAGTGCAAAAAAAAAAAAAAATAGTCGAAAGATTCAGGTGTTTGTTATCCGATTTCTAGGCCGAAGAGTTGAAACTGAAATCGCGGTGATATACGACACATTTTCAAATTTTGATTCCACATGACGCAATCGAGATCTATAAAATAAAACACAATTTCCTTTTAATTTTTAATATGAATCGAGATTTTTATTATTACTCATCATATGTATGTATGTAGTATATATCGTTATAAAAATATTAACCAAATTCGAAAAATAAATTTAATTGCCAGAAAAAGTGTAGGGACGTTTTATTGAATACCTAAATACTAATATATTTTAGCAATTAATTTATATAAATAAATATCGCTTGTAGTTTTTGTCTTTCACATTTTTATGAGCAAAATGTTTGGAAAATTTTATTTTATTTATTTTATTTTTTGCCATATTTTACAACCATTTATCATTGCATTTTTAAGATCGCATTTTTATATTAAGAGCATAATTTGTAGCACATAAATAGTAAGAGTCCTCTGATGATTTCAGGGAAAAACATTTGGTACGAAGTTTAGATCAGAATATTAGGTTTTAGGAAACAGTTGATAAATTACAAAAACCCTATGGAGTAATGTCAGCAAATATTCATCCAACTGAATGTTGTTTTTTCTAAGCAATTTAAATATTACAATAAATCGCAGCAACATCTTCGAAAAAATCACAGTGACTGACTGAAAAGCGTAATCACCGATTCAATCACAGCTCTCAGCACAGTAACAATTAGCTGCGATATTATGAATCAATGAGCTTGTGAACTGTTTAGGACTAGATGGCGCAGTAAATTGGAACATTGGAGCATAGGCGGCTATGCCAACACCTGTCAATCCGTATTTTGTGCTGTTACCAAAGAGGATAAATATAATAAGAGCCACCAGTCTGTAACGAGTTGCGATTAACTCGCTGGAAATCAAAAAATTGATGCCGAATGTTTTCTATGATGGAGATTTTTGAATTGTCTCCCATTTATCCATGGGATGTAGGCACCGAATGCAACTGTGATTTTTTGGAAGGAGAATTAATTAATTAAATACAGTCGGAAAAATAAACAAAAATACCCCACGAAAATGTATAGAAGACACTTTATGCACATCTCGCCCGAAAAAAACAGGAACGAGTGACATCTCTTATATTTATCCTCTTTGCTGTTACCAACTGCTGGACGTCACAGCAAAGAGGATAGATATAATAAGAGACGTCACTCGTTATTTTTTAGGCATTTACTCGATGTAAACTGTGAGATAGTCGCTACTTTTTTTTGGGCGAGATGTTTACAAATGTCTTCTATACATATTCATGGGGTATTTATTTGTGTTTACTTTTCCGACTGTATTTAATTAATTATTTAATTCTCTTTCAAAAAATCACGCTTGCATAAAGTGCCTACACCGCATGGATAAATGGGAGGCAATTCAAAAATGTCCCTCATAAAAAAAAGTAGCGACTACCTCACAGTTTACATCGAGTAAATGCCTAAAAAATAACGAGTGACGGCTCTTATTATATCTATCCTCTTTGGTCACAGTAATCTACAAGCGAGGCGTTTGTAGCCGTTTACTGTGACACCTAGCGGCAGATAGAGGTACAAACCACGAATTATTTGTTCATTTTGTAGCAATATGTGATTGAATGATGTGTTTATTTAGATAATATATTGCTCTTCACTCGCTGTTCAGTCACAATCACGACAAAAAATCGCTGCGCCTGAAAATACACAGGCACAAATCACGCAGCTTCTCGAAAATTGCGGGTCCTTCTATTTTGATATTTCTTGTACGCAGCATCAGAATGGGTAAAAATATAAACTTTTCATACTGTGTTAGGTTTCTAATTACGTGGGACTATTTTTTCCGGTATCTCCACAAGAGAATCGCTACTCAATGCACAAACATGCTCTGAGAGTTTTTCTTATTAATATCTTATATGACTATACAATTATACACTAAACAAAAAAAGCAGTAAAACTGAAAACAAAATTCGAGTAAGAAATAAAGTGGGCGGGTCTTACAAAAGTTGTATACATAAATATAGTATATAAATTCATATATAGCATACTTAGTATATTTTATTTGGTTCACTTAATTCTTAAACTTATGCAGCTCAATAGCGATTTTCGGTTAGGTTTTATGTATGTATGTAAATATTTATTATCTGTAAGCGACATTTATATGTAGCTGCTGTAATTTTAGAGATATTCAGGATTAATCAGTTCATATTTTTCAACTGTGTATCCACAATCAGCGTAAGACTGCTTATTTAATTTATTTCTTTTCTTAATTAAGCAAAACCAATATAATTATGACTTAAGCTATTTATTAACTTAGTTATGCTGCCATTTACTTTATTAAATTATTTTGTTTTCGTAATTTAAAAAATTATTTTTATTACAAAAAAATTGAAAGTCTTTCCATAATTACATATACACTTTTAATTCTAATTCAATGATTAAACATAAACTCTATATTTAAAAATGTTTTTTGTTTTTCAAACATAACCTCAAAACATACATACAACTTTAATAAATTTAAGTGCATTAAAATTAGTAAAAAGTAGCGTGTAAAACAGTGAGAAAGAAAAGCGGCAAAAGAGCTAAAAGGTGTACTAGAATTATATAAGAATAATTTAAGAAATTTATAAAAACACCTAATATAAACAATTATTTTTTTATGCATTTGCATTAATTTTTAGGGTTTTAATCTAGTAAAAGTTTAAGTTTCGAAATGTTAGTAACTGTACAGTTGGGATATTTATTAAAAACTTCGATTTTACAATACGAGTGCGTTTCTACAAATTAAAAAATGTTATTAATGGAAAAATTGTTTGGTCCATTCCCCTTGTAAACACCTACACATCACGCATATTCCTTTATGAAGAACAAATACAAAGAACTGCAATACCATTTTCACTGAGGTCATTTAAGCCAGTGTTGCACAAAGCCAGTAGAGCTTCGAATATAAACCCGAAACTTACTGTAGTAAGTAGTATGTGTGTATAAGGAGATTTGTGAAAAAAATGTAACCATAAAATCTACGTACGAGATGTTTACTGCTTGAAGCACTGATGACCTGGTACGAAACATTCATTCTCTCTCAATTCGTTTCCAGGAATGAGTCTGGTCATTCAATTGTAAACAAAAGTTAATTCGTTTCCAAGAATGGGTCTTGAATATCAGATGGCTATAGAGTTGCGTAAAACGCGCCAAAAAAATTCCAGGAAATCGGTGCGTTTTCATTATTTTGGAATAAATCAGTGAGCAAGCTTATACAAATTTATAAAAAAAGGCAAAGTTTTATAAAAATATTTTGTGGTAGATACATAAGTAAAAAAATATGAAATAATATATTTCGATTGCCATAAGATAACAATGAACGGCTATCCCCCTTCTTGGCTTTGATACAAACGTATATGTATATCCACATACAATGAAAACCGCAAAAAATTTATACGAAATTAGATCCACTGTTATTTTAAAAAGATAAAACTTGGTGAAGTACCTGAGTTATCGTCCGCAAAAAGCAGTTAATGAAACATGTTACGTTAACCTATACGTATACGTAAAATTTATCTCAGCTTTAAAAAATGGAATGTCGCAACGCGCCACAAAAACATGGCCTTTATCCATCCACTTACATCAATGCGAAGGCTAAGAAGCCAACTTTTTCACCAATCGAAAGTCGCTCCAAAACCCGTTTCGTGTGCAGCCCTTCGATGAAAGGTGTTGTCACAGCTGAATTTTCCACGGGTGAAAGAGTTATTTCTTTCTTAGGGTTTGTAATCCTGACATAAATTCGAGTTTTTTGATATCCCAATTGACAATGTTGAGCAAATTTTTGGTGAAAATCTTAAATAAAACCTTTACCATGTAAAATACCCCAAAGTTATTCTGAAAGGCCCAAATTTGATTTTGAACACGATGGCATCTATGGCCAATATTAAAAAAAATGCACGTTTTCACGCGCTCTCAGAGAGCGAGAAGTTTCATAACAGGTCACCAGTGGCTTGAAGTACAAGCGAAAACTGATTGATTCACTGCCTGCAGAGCAGCGACATATGTGAATGCCGTATAAATGTCCGACGCTCTACGCAGCACTTGAGGGTATCTCTGCTTTAAATGTAGTCAATTTTGCAGAAATAAAATTGTTCGCCGAGTAAGGGGTCATAACTTTACAGGTAAATTCTAAGCAAATAAACAAAAAACTAACTCGTTCCTAGTCACTTTTATGGATAACGTTTTTTTGACGTAACTATGGAGACTCGTTCCCTTTAACATAATATATATAGCAAGGGTTCACGAGAAACTTAGCCTAGAAAAAACCTACAACGTCAATCAAAGTCGCAACTGCCATCTTGGAGTTACAAAAATCAAAATTTCCAGGTCAACAGTATTTTGAAACTGTAGAACAATAAAGCATTGACTCTTTTATGCAAAGGTATGCCTGGTTTGTTATTAGTGCTCTCAAAAGCTTCAGAGAAGTCAAATAATGAATGAGTGATAGATTGGGGTACCGTTTGCTTTTAGTATGCGCTATGACCAACCCAACGCTATTCAAGTCATGCTGTGATAATTTTCTGTGTTAATGTACCAAAATCGATTTGCTTGTTGTTGAGCGAATAACGAACTCAAAACCATGTTGCTGTGGACCATAGCGAGCCGGTATGTCCCATCAATGTAGACGTCGCATAGCAATGATTTATCAAATCTGGACGAGCTTCCCATCTTGCAACTTTTCACTCGAGAAGCGAAATAGACGATGTGACTGACTTAAAGCGACACTTTCAAATCCTATGCAATCTAAGAAATTAATGCTTTATATACAAAACGTCGACGCGCCCATGGACAATGAACTCGGTGTATGCAGCAGTATAGGCTTCGTTACATTGACCTATGAAATGTAGCCGAATTGATGCAAAAAAATTACAGATGATACCTTCTTAGACGGATAAGCAGACGATATTGCAGCAGTTATAACAGCTTGATATTGTTACGAATATTAGGAAAACTAAGGAGTGCTGCCATTTCTAAGCCGATGCTAAGCAGTGACGTGAATTCACATCCATAGATCAATCATTATGTATCTACATAAACGAAACAATAATTGCGTCTACACATATGTACCATGTACGTATACGAGCAGCGGAGAGTCAATGCACAAGCACATGCATATATCTGAGATACTCCTATAAGTATGCAATGAGAAAAACTATAAAATTGTGCAATTGTAGTTACATCTGAGAAGTTTGAGAGCTGCTGGACTAGTAGATTATGGAAGCGCCTAGAAGATGCGAAGGTTGAAATCAAAGACTATAAATGGCGGCAATTGTAGAGGCGCTGGAATTCAGTTTGATTTGAGTTGTCAAGCAGTTTCGACTAAGACGCTATCTAGCGAGCAAGAGCAGTATTATTTTGAATAGTAGAGTTTCATTTGAGCTAGCAATCAGCTATCAATTAAGCAAGCTATTCGTTGCACAGTTTGAGTGTTATTGTGAAGTACTTTAATAAAGGCCATTTTGCATTATTACATATTGGAGATATTTATTCAACAGTTTAGTGATTCGAACCTTAGTAGAAGATTTGAAATAAGCGGAATTGCAAGTAAATTCGTTACAATATGTAAAAGAAGCATGCAGGAGGCTTAACCGGCTCTGTGCCTTCGAGCTTTGCAAAAGTGTACTTAAAATAAGAACCGCTTTAAACGCATTACATTTGTATAGAAAGCAGCAGCAGCTCTGTAGTAGTGTACAATTATCGAACCGTATCAGGACCAGCCGTACAGGTGACTACCGGAATAATCCTCATTAACCTATGAACGATGCAAAGGACAAGAAATGGAAAGCAAAACATATTGATCAAGAGTGCATGAAAGCCGTTAGCCAAAAAGCTCAGTTAAAAATGTGATTCAGGTAAAGCTCTGAATCCAAATACAAATATTTCCATATTTGTAAGTTCATCAGAGTGCTTATGTTCTTGCAGCCACTGCAGTTTTACAATTAATCGCTTTTAAAGAAAGTAAAAATATTATTTCAATTAAAATTTTGTTTTAAATACAACTGGAATTTTTTTGTTGCCAAATAAAAAAAGTGTATTGTTACAAATATTAAAAATACTGTTTCTGTTTAGTTTATACACTTTTTTGCAACTTAATTCGTAGAGCGACATCTATTGTTATATATATTAGTTACCTCGATTATGTAATATCGGTATAATTCAAGTATTCACAATAGACACTATTTATGTAGGTGTGTATATAAATCTAAGATGGGTCGGATTAAATTTACCGAAGACGAATGTTTGCAAGATATCGATAACAAAAAGGCTGGTCCATATAAAAAAATAAATAAATGTAAGGCGCGATAACCTCCGAAGAGATCTAAGGCCGAGCTTCTCTTCCAATTTGCGTCGTGCTCCTCTTGATTTTTCCCTACAAATTGGCCGGACGGGACCTACATGTTTTATGCCGACTCCGAACGGCATCTGCAAGGCAGATGAGTTTTCACTGAGAGCTTTTCATGGCAGAAATACAATCGGAGCGCTTGCCAGACACTGCCGAGGGGCGACCCCGCTTACAAAAATTTTCTTCTAATTGAAAAATCTTATTTCTAAAATTTTGATGTTGCTTTGCCCGGGAGTTGAACCCAGGGCATACGGTGTGATAGGCGGAGCACGCTACCATCACACCACGGTGGTCCATATAGGACGGTTGTTTCTGGTTATATTCCTTTCGACAGTGGCAGCTCCTTCCGGAAAGCCTTACCTAGAGAAGCTTTTTACACAGAAGAGTTAATACAGGATTATGTTCAGTAAGACCTACAAGAACGCCTTCTCAAAGAGAGCTGATATTCTTTGTAAATGCTGTTGGTACTTGAGAAAGAAGCTCGGTTATAGATTGTAGGCATAAAAGCAACGGGAACGGGAGGGTAACAAGATTTACTACTTCATATACCTCTGCTTTAGTTTAGAACCATAAAAAAATATACAGAATAAGAGCGATAAGCCGCTCAGCTTAGTACAAATACTTTATTATCGACGGAAGCTTGCGTCATTATGCGTAATGCGTAAAGCAATGCTGTTTACGACGAAATATCACTAATAGAATTCACAACGTCTTCTACATTAATGATATTCCAAAAAATGGAAAAATAAAGTTAATAAGTCTTCTATTTTATACTATAAACCATAGAGTCTTTCGAGTTGGGTATTGAATTCACAGAGGCCCAGTATTCTCAAAATTAAGAAACTTATACTTGATTTGCCTATTTCAGAATATTTGTGGCTTGGCGCATGCAAAACGAATTCGAGCTCAAGTCTGTGGGTTCATATTGCAGACAATGAGTAGATAATGTTCCAAAATTCAATACTTACTTACTTAATTAGCGCTTAACCGTTTAAACGGTTATGGCCGTCCAACAATGCCAATTGGTCACACCAAGGGAGTTTAAATAGTTTTCCACCTGGTCAGTCGAGGGGAGTGGGGGCGCCCTCTACCTCTGCTTCCATAGGCGGGTTCCGATAGAAACACTTTCTTGGCCGGAGCGTCACCTCTCATTCACATAACATGGCCTAGCCAGCGCAGCCGCTGCGTTTTAATTCGGTGGACTATGTTGATATCTGCGTAGAGCTCGTACAGCTCATCGTTAAATCTTCTTCGGTACGCGCAATTGTCAACGCGTAGAGGTCCATTAATCTTTCGAAAAACTTTTCTCTCGAATTCTCCAGAATTCAAACACTCTTAAATACAGGATTTTACAACTCTCGTGCGGTTGTCGCGACACAAATTGGCCAACCATATTTATTGAATCTAAACACCAAAATAACAGGGATGCCTATTCGGTCAGACCATCTTTGGCTAGTAGCCTTCGATTCTAAGCATATAAAAAGCCAGCGGTTCGGAAGTAGGATTTTATGCAATCAAACAAAAATGTGTGAGCGCAACATCGTTAAGATAACAGCAGTCATTTAAAAATGTTAAAGAACAAAGTACAGGACCCCTTCTTCGCCATCGGGGACACACAGCAAACATGTTTAATGATGCCTTCGTAATCTAAGCCCTCTTCGCCAGATTCAGCTCTTCAAGTTTATCTATACGCAATCTTTACTATAGACTTCTTTTTCAGATTCACTTTAGTACTATTGGGCCTAAAACCAACCAGTAGTAGCTTTTAATGTTGACACCGTCGGACGTTGTAAGAATATGGGCGATATTCGAGGTACAAACACAAAATGCTGTGCAAGGTTTACACAGTCCTTAAAAGAAAGGGCGGGGTCTAAATGGTCAATTGTGGTGGCATACAAACATGACATACGTTGTCTTATAAAGCAATGCCAGCAGTATTTCTAACCCTAAAGGGGATAAGTAGTACTACTGAAACCTGTTTATGCTAGGCCAGAGCTTTACGTATTCATCCCACACGACTTTACTTGCTGGAATTTAAACAGGCTAAGTACCTCGGTGGTGTGTGCTCTCCTACTAGACCGAAGTATGCATTCCGGCATATCAAAAATAAAAATACTTTAAAAGTAGTTTGAAGACAACATTTCAAGAACACCACAAATTATAAGAGAATTCCAGTAAAATCTCCTTGCAGGTCCCATGCCTCCTTGAAGATATTGTGATACATCGCGCGACTTTTTAACCCAAATTTTCATAAGGCTGTTTTGTTGGATAGTTTCTCATTCTAAAGAAAACCACGCCAGAATTTTTTTCAATGCGATTTTACAATGAAATGAGTGAACATAGGAAAAGCAGCGCAGCAGCCGAAAATTTGGGATAAAACCCCGAGCGATTTTTTTTATTGTTAAAGAATTCCTCGCCGGACCTTTTGTTATCTCATTTTTCGCTGAGCTGAAATCTGAATATAGGAAAATACGTACCGCATTAAATTTTTTTGGAATACACTAACTCGAATTCTAAAAATTCCATCCTTTTGAATTTGACGTCGTGGCCATTTCATATGCTGATAACTTTAATTGATCTTGTGGTTATTTCAAGAGGCCATAAGATCAATTGACTTAATGGCCGTTGACCTTATGTCAACCCTCCTTTTTAAGAGTGACAGGTCCCGTATAGTGTTCTATGATCAGTAATCGAAATTTTTTACTCGGAATAGCTGTGAAATTTTTAGTGGGGTTAGTGCTCATAAAATTCATAACTTATAAACATTTTTATATATAGTTTCCAGTTTCATTCTCTAATTTTTTTGTATTTTGTTTTTGTAAACTGTGTGAAAAATATAAGCTGTATAACAATTCTGGTATCGATATTTTCAACGGGTTTTCATTTGTTTATTAATTTATGTTTCGACTGCTAAGTGAAATATCACCCTATCTCGGATGCCGTTTTAAGAACGTTCTATCTATGAAAACTTTTGAAAAACCACCTATTTCAGAATTTGCTTCAATAACGCTTTGCCTCAGAATTCGGTTGAAGAACACGCTATTTCAAAATTCTTTTCATAAACGACCTATCTTATGTCAACACAAATTGAATTTTTGTTTTCAAATTAGTCGTTCTTTAAACAAATTCTTAGAAAGGGCGTTTTACAATATGAAGTTTTCACATATATGGAATTTTTGAAAAGGCAATCATGATAAGGTTATATTCCTCTTGGCAGTCGATTTCGTTCGATATATTTAGCTACGTCTAAACTTCGATTTAAGAATGAGCTGTAAACTACTTGTGTAACAGAGTATTAGTTTGAGTTAACAAAATGCTCTACCGTGACAACGGCCGATGTAGCAATATGAACCCTTCCTTTCAATATGAATAATTGCACATATTTCACACATTTTTAATGAAACCTTTAAATGGACCACCCTTTATTTTTTATTGTGGCTGTTTTTGTAGGTCAAATATCACAGCAATTCAATGACGTGTGATTTGTCAGTGGATATACATATATCTTCGATTATCTGTGGACTTTTGCTCTTTCTATAAGCACAACGCAAAAATGTTTTTTAATGGAAATGAAACGAATGATGAAATGAAAAAAATCAGCTGCTTATTCACACTCGATTGAAAAATATATACTTAACTACTTATGTATGTATATAAATCTCACTTAATGCCATATTCTATTTTGCATTGTTTGCACAAACGTAAAAATATCCAAAAAAAAAATAAATATTTTCATAGTGCTGTCGCCAATAAAAAACAATGCAGACCAAATATTTCACCTGTCAACATAAATAAAGTCTTTGCCTGGCAAAAACGAAATTTCGACAACTCAATAGCGAATGATAACGATTTGATAATTTTGTAAATATCAAACGACAAATTACTTAACGAATACCATACGAAGTAAATAAACTTCAATAACCATATTATCTCATTCTCATATCGCTTTTATCATTGTCATTGCCATCTTAATTAATATCTTTTTCACAAATGCCATCGTCATCTATGTCGCTTTCGCTATAGCCATTGTTGTCTTTGCTGCCATCACCGCCTTTGCTATCGTCATCATCATCATCATCATCATCATCACCAATATTACCATTATAATCTTCATCATCAATGTCGTCGTTGTTTTATGTAAACAACGGTAGATGATAAAAGTCAAACCCTCGATATCCTTTAGCTGCCAACCAAATGTAGACAACATGATAGGCGCCTGGTATAAAACAGATAAGACCGGCAACAAAGAAAACCACACCTTGTGATATATTCGCCGGATCTGTGACAGCAAATGTCCCAAATACAAAGAGACCAGTGCCAATAATCAATAATGTGACGGCAGCTAAGACAGTTCGCCAATTTTCACGCACCTGCGGATGCTGCCAACAATACGTACTCGCCTCCTCTGTGGGTATATTGCCATATTCTTGTATCAGCGAATCACTGTCACGCGACGTGGTGTCCTCGGCGTATTTGTTGTAGTTTCTGTAAAAAGTAAATACAAAAATGATATGGTTAAATATTATTAGACAAAATGAAAGCCCTAATTAATGTACAAAAGTAAATAATTACACTAAGGTTGAGGGTTTGTGTTTATTTTGAGATGTTGTACGTATGACGAATAGGTAAAGTGCAGGGGTGTAGCCACCCGTATACCAAAACTTTGCATTTGATGAATGATGCTATAGTCGGGAAATTTAAAAAGAGCCAGCTCATATTCTGCTATTTACTATGTCGGTCTAGAAATAAGTAGATCATACAGGCTGCCTGATTACTGCAGACAGTCTTTCAGCCGGAAATTATAGCCGTGAAGAAAGCAGCAAAAATTCTGTAGGCAGCGTGCTTCAGCTGCAGTAGCGTCAATACATATATTAATAGCAAAGCGGCGATTAAGGTATTAATTTCAAAAGGAACTTCATCAAGAAGTGGCCTTGAATACAAAGAAGCATTACAAACACATCTCTCAGGCCGGACCATACTGCTATACTGGATTCCCGGTCATAAATGTATAGAAGGTAATGAAAAGGCTGATGAATTGGCAAAGGAGGGTCCAGCACGCGCTGAATCGATGGAAGACGTCCCAAATCGGTTGGGAAACAGGAGTTGCATATGATCCATCAAGCAAGAAAGGCGTGGATAGAAGCGCGAGATGGCAAAATTTATAAGATCATACAAATCCTACGACGTTAGACTCACAAAATGGCTAATACCTCTGAAGAGAGAACACTTAATGCTCACGATGAGCATACTAACGAGACACTGCCTTCTGGCGTGACCTCTTTGAAGTTGGCAAGACAACTTTTACGTGGAAAAAAATTACCTATTAGGAAAATTGTCGTGAATTTTCCGTAATTTACCCGTGAAACAAAAATATTTACCGCGACCATATTTTAGAAAATATCGAGTGGCACGCCAATTTCACGTGAAGTTAGCGTGCCACCCTCAGAAAACCAGCTTAGAGACCAGCTAGGAAAATAATTCTTGCCCATGAATTTGCCGTAGATACGTGGCATATTTTAGAAATTTGAAAAAAAAAAAAAAATATTTACTAAATTATAGCCGCAGCAAATTTTTTTATTTCACGGATAATTCACGGCAAATTTACTGCAATTTCATCTGCAGAAATTATTTCTCCAACTCGTTTTCAAAGTGGTTTTCGAAAAGTGACACGCTAACTTCACGTGAGGTTAAATTTTTTTTTAATTTGCCAAGAGGATGGAGTTATTTTATAACATAAGTCCTGGCACCTGATTGGGGTCTTCGTCAAGCAATTTCTGGTAACACTATAGACACCTTCAGTCTATGTGAGGTTTTTATTGACCTGTCAGTAAAACCTAACCCAGCTCATATTCAAAAAATGTACACTACATTAAATACTTTTGCGTTTTAACTAGAAAACCGTTCAACATGCATAACTAGGGTAAACTGGGGTACGTTATGACTTTGGTCCTGCTGTTATGAATCGAAAATAATATGATATAATTTTTTGAACACTTCCTTTATATAAATGGACCAAAGCGCAGCGGAAAATGTGTCCTTAGACAAAGACATAATGTTGGTGACCTTTGATTTTGAAATTTTAATAACATCTATTGTAAACAGGGGGATATAAGAAGCAAAGCTGCGTGACACCTAGTGGATCTTTTCCCCTTTTTATGTGTTTCGTAGCTCTAAACTATATGTGAAGCCTTAAGTTTGTAGCTCAATGGCAAGTCTCTCAAAATCTGATCGCACTATGCCCCCCCCCCCCCCCCCTTCCTTACAACTTATTTCAATCCTTGGATCGGTGCGCTCCCTAGCGGAACTTTTTGCGATAGGTATTTCATTTCTTTTGGCTTCTGAAATACGTTTAAAATGTCAAGCGTCTAGCTTTCCAAAAAGTTTCATAAAAATCAACGGAAATCGGATTTTCCCCCTTTTGTGGCATTGTCACGGTCTTCTGAACTATGAGGCTTGAAGTTTCTAGATCACTGGGAGATTTTTTGGAACTTAATCGCAAGTTTTACCCGTTTGGTACGCATTTTTTTAATATCTCGCAACCTATCGAAGTTTTCCCCCTTATCATATGCATTGTCACCGGGTTCTCAAAAATTGATCGCAGGATTCCATTCAATCCGTTAGATATTTCGAAATATTTAGATCCGTGCGACAAACTGTTGTTGAACTCTGAACCACGTTGGAGATTTCAGAGCTCTAGCTAACCGGGAGGTTTCTTTAATGACGGTTCTTGAAATTCCAAATGTCTTATGAATCTTCAAATTACCTCGACCTGTGTGCCACGCAGCGGATATTTGTTCTCATTTTGTTGCATTGTTACGGTGACCTGAACTATGTGTAAGTTTTCAAGTTTCTAGCTTAATGAGAAGTTACTTAAAAATGGATTGCAATATTTCACATGCTTCTTAATATCTTGATCACTGTCTAATTTAGCAAATCTTTTTATTCTAAATACTATAATTTAAAAAGAATCTAAGCTATGTTCAAGGTATCATCACTAGCTCACCGCGAAGTAACTTAAAACTATTTTTTTAATATTACGATTCCAGCGCCACGTAGCGAAAATTTGTTTCCTTCATGTTAAACTGTCATCGGGTTCTGTAACATGAGATCTGTAGGATGGTGCTAAGTGTCGTGATCAGGATGAAGAGGTACTAGCCCAATGCAATAATTCTATCGCTCTATTCATCAGGATGGCATAATGGGATTAAGTTGATAATAAAAAAAATTTTGAGCAATTTATCTCTTAGGAAATTTAGGCCGAGCTATAATATAATCTCCGAAGGGATTCATGGCTGAGCTTCTCTTCCAATTTG
This sequence comes from Eurosta solidaginis, assembly GCF_040869045.1. Classification (NCBI taxonomy): domain Eukaryota; kingdom Metazoa; phylum Arthropoda; class Insecta; order Diptera; family Tephritidae; genus Eurosta; species Eurosta solidaginis. The sequence goes on along the minus strand of NC_090323.1, from coordinate 198,037,339 downwards.
CGTCGTGCTTCATTTGATTTTTCTTAAAAATTGGCGGAACAGGACATGTTTTATGGCGACTCCGAACCCTATACAGATGAGTTTCCCCTACCAAGCTTTTAATGGCAGAAATAAACTTGGAGTGTTTTTCAAATCACCGCCGGGGGCGACTCGCTTAGAAAATTGTTTTGAGTTGAAATAAAATTAAAGAAAAACAAGTAAGGACGGGACTCTCTTCGGCTGTGCCGAAGACTTCATACCTTTCATGAATGGGGCTGAATAATAATCCAGTTTGCGCCATGCTCCCTTTTGATTTTTTCAAAATTGTTGATGTTGCCTTGCCCGGTACCTGAACTTAGAACATTTGATGCGGTAGGCGGAGCACTCTACCACATACACCTTCGCCGTCGTGGATTAAGTTAATAAGGTGCAATAGTTGCGACCTCTAAAGAGCTATAGCGTGGGAGAGGGAGTTCTGAGCTCAACGGGGGCGGTGTAGGGTGAGAGCCCCAAATATGGTTAGAAGAGACCTATATTCATATATTCATTTATGATGTCTAATTTCTGCACCGAAGATCTGGTATACTGCTACATGGATGGATCATAACGTACACACCTTTTACGAGCGCACTTTAAACCGGCGGCCGCCGTGGTGTGGTGGTAGCGTGCTCCGCCTACCACACCGAAGATCCTGGCTTCAATTCCCAGGCAAAGCAGCATAACAAATTTAGAAACAAGTTATTTTCAATCGAAATAAAGTTTTTCTATACGGGGTTGCCCCTCGGCAGTGATTTGCCAAACACTCTGAGTGTATTTCTGCAATGAAAAGCTTCTCAGTGAAAACTCATCTGGTTTGCAGATGCCGTCCGAGTCGGCGTAAAACATGTACGTCTCGTTCCGCCAATTTGTAGAAAAAAGTAAAAGGAGTACGACGCAAACTGGAAGAGAACCTCGGCCTAATATCTCTTCGGAGATTATCCCACCTTGTATTTATTTAATTTTTTCTTTAAACCAAGCACAAACATTCGCAGCTCTCAGTAAAATACTTTTGCTCAACACTGTAAACAGTTTGCACTAAAGCAATATTTGCGTGAAAGTAGATATTTAACACCTCAGTCAAAACAATTTGAAATTGTTGTTTACATGAAACGGATAACTGTATTTAATAATTAGCTTTTATGCCCAGCGGCAATTTTATTACTGCAAGTCTATTGTGCGTACATAAAAGTATGAATTCCGGTTCCAAATCTGTGACAAAGATGCGCTCACTTGTCACTTTAATATTGACAAATTACATTTAACTAGGCAGGTGACCCGGCAACGCTTTAACTTTTGGACATTTAAATTATAAATTTACATTAGGGTACCTCTTATAAATAAAATTACCGATTTTTTCCAGTCTCATCCCATCAAACAGTAATACCAAAATATCACATCGTAAATATTTTTGTTCCGATTGGGGACGGTTTAAGGATAGAACAGCGATCAAAGTTAAGATTTCTCTATGGAGACTAAAAATTTTGAATTACATTTTTTATTTCTAATGTCCAAAATCGATAACGCTATTGTTGACGGTATCAAGTATTAATTTTTGTCCCGACAAAAAACGGTAAGACTGGACAAAATCGTTTTTTTTTTATTTATAAGGACCACCCTTATGTTCACATATAGATAGAAACGTACTAATGTACATATAAACTTTCATACAAGTCGTATATAACACATAAATATTTTACAATTTACTACTTTTAGTGGTAAACCTCGGTAGCGGCAATTAAATGCGATTTACGTCAAATTATGTGTTGGCCTATTTTGGTGGTGCAGCGATGCATTTGAGTGGTGCGTATCATCATGATAGAGTGTAATGATTGCGAATGCAAACATACTCTCATTTGTTGTTTATTTTGTTGCCTTTTACAATTTTATAGCACTCAATCAATGTTGACCGCGGACAAGTAAATAGAGATGTGCAAATACATATAAGGCATCACATATACGAGTATTTATTAATTTCGGGCGAATTGAAAACCCCGATTCTGGTCAATTCAACGGAGAGCTTGAGAATTTGAGCGCATCCGCTTCAATTAGGAAAATGAGCAATGTGCAATGATGCTTAAAACATGTGATACTTAAAACATTGTATTCAACTTTAGAATAAACATCAGGATTCATGTATTTTTCAATAATTATATGACAGCTAAAAACTGGAGTAAGTTATCGCTAAGAATGAATGAATGACGTACTTTGCTATGAGGCAGCCACCATCTTCTTGGCCCCTAGGTTAAGCTTTTACAGCAGTTTCTGATTGAACTTTTCTCGCGCTCTTTCTCTTCTTGTAGCGATAAGGAGACTCCACGAAGCTTTTGGGGAGTGTTAGCGATGTTGATGGTTTTTTGTCGTATGTTAGTCCGGTAAGTTCCAGAAAATATCACCATAAAGGTACTAGCTCTACCATTTCGGGAACGATTTGATATGACTATCTAAGCTTTAGTAATTCGGATGTCCAATAGTTATTTTTACTAATTTTATTATTTATTATTATTTGATCTTATAGAATAACAGAGGATGCTAAACACATGTTAACCTTTGTATGTATTTACTTGGGACTGACTACTAGTGACTCTGAGAGAAAAGATTCCCCATTTCGCAGCGAAAGTCCCGCTATTTCACCTTAAGTGAATTAATTGGAGTGAGTACTTCGCCTCTGGGGTATTGATTGCGTGTTTTTGCTGAATAAGAATCGAAAACGCACTCAATTGAAAAGAAAAAACGAAATAAAAATGCTGCTTTTTTTTAAATAATTTTGGGAAAAATTTAAACAACGTGACATCAGGACGGACAAGGCGACAGCTGTTTCGATTATACCTTGTAAATCTCTTCAAAGCCTTTTCTCCCAGGAGTGGGATTTGAACCCGCATGAAAAGGCTTCGAAGAGATTTACAAGGTATAATCGAAACAGCTGTCGCCTTGTCCGTCCTGATGTCACGTTGATCAAATTTTTCCCAAAATTATTAAATAAATTATAAAAATTAAAAATTGCTTCAACTAATGTTTTCCTACATTTATACGCAATACGGGCAATCCCGTATTAACTCATACAAAATGCGCCTAGTTTAAGTCACTTATGCATACACGCCCGCCCATACGGCTTAGTAGTCTAGTGATATTTCCATACAAGTCGCTCATCCGGGTCGAAGAGCGGTGATTCGGTGGGACCATATTGAACATTCTGGGTCATTCACCGCATCCTTCCGTAAGGTACTTGGGGTCACCAGAGCCTCGCCGTCGCGACGGGTATGTGAGGTTGACATTTGGTTTGGAGCAGTTATGAATTGCGCTGGTAACTTTTTTGTGAGGGTTGCACTATACAACTCCCTGACTCCCACACTTCCTCGCAAAATAACGTTGAACCCGAAAGTTCATTACTTGGCGCTTAACCGCCTAAGCGGTTTTGGCCGTTTCGCAATAACTGACACCAATTGGGAGCACCAAGGTCAGTCTTACTCCACCTGCTTTTACCAACTCAGTGATTCCCAAATAGACGAAATCCTTGACAGCCTCGAGTTTATGTCCGTCAACAGTGATGTGGTTGTCAAGGCGTGAATGCGCCGATTCCTTTTTGGATGACAGCAAGTACTTTTGACTCCAAAATTACTTAGCTGATTTGTGTATCAGCTGAAGCTTCGAAAACGCCCTATCTCACTAAACTTTTGCATAGCTCCCTATAATAATTTTTTCTTGAAGAACCCTAGTTCAGGACTTTTTTTTTTAACTCACTACCTTAGAAATTGTTGCAGAAACACATTATTTCAGAATAAATTTAATACGTTTAGAGCACAGGTAGGTCGTTTATGAAACAAATTCAGAGAAAGGGTGTTTTTCAAACTATGTGATATGGCATTTTTGAAAGAAATTCTAGGGTGGAGATATGGCAATATTCCAACAGACGTCGATATATTCAATACATTTTGAGCTGAGATAGTTCCTTTATGAGAAAAATCTCAGATAGTAATTTCAGTGAATTCAGAGACAAGTCTAAGAAACGTCAGCTGATACATTGAAAAAAAAACCGTAAGATCTAAGTACGCAAAATTCCATATTTTCCATATTTTTTTCGGGTATGAATCGATCATTTAAAATCGGGTATTCGGTTCTTGTAAGCCCTCGAGCCGTCTGTTCGTGAACTACTCACTTTTGTGCGTCCAATTCCTCTGTTTTGTGCATCACTAATATCAACACACATACATTTTTACATTGTAACTTAGCAAAAAATGCTGCAGTACCAATGCATCATTGTCAAGTGCATTGGTAGCGTTGGTGAGAGTATTCACATTTACTTAGTTTGCATTGCGAAGCTTGAATAATGTACGTTTATTCAATTGTGCAATAATTTTTTGTTTGCTCACTGTGTGTAATGATTTTTTTACCACAAGAAAAAGGGAATTTAAAATTGACTGTAATCTCTTTCTTTGTTCTTTGTTATAAGTACATAACAAATAATTTAAGCGATTCCAGAGAAGTTCAACAAACTATTGAAGTTGAGAAATGTTGGGTAGAGAGTTGGCTTCACGCTTTGGCGGTGAAAGTCTTCTATCGAGACCTGAAAATAACAGCAAAATGGTAGATTTTTCTGAGTTGGGAAAACCAGGTGAAGGAACTTTTATTCTCCTACGGTGCTCCCAATTGGGAAAGTGTCAAATTCGCCCAGGCGACTAAGTGCCAAATACGCGTTTACGAAATCTCAGTCAAGAATTGTAAAAAAGCTATAATAGGTACGTCTGGAGAGTCTCTTTGGCACACCGCCGATTCCTTTGAAGCACATCGACGCTGGCACTGACCGGTGATGAAGGTACTCACGTACTGTACTGTCCCCTAGACATCACATGGAAAACAGTATGTTGCAGTTATCAAGCACCAGGGCCGTGATCGAAACTCATTTTTTAAATCACAATAGCTCTCAAGTGGTTGATCGCATTAATGGCATAAGCGAACTAGCGACAAATAGTACTCGTTAGATCCATAACTTATTATAATTTTTAGAAATAGTGTGACAGTTGCATATTTAGCGCTTGATTGAAAATGGTTTTCAGTCATCATGATCGTAGCACGTAATACGGGCCCAGATACAAAGTTCAGCATTATCATCAAATGTCTAGGAAAAGTTTGTTGAAAAATATATTTGGGACAAAGGCACTTTGCTCAGGCTGACTTATCACGCAGTTGCAGGGGGAAAAGTGGAGAGGAGGGACAAAACATATTGGAAAACTTTAAGATATACAAACACAAACTTTTGACGGTAGAATGATTCACGAACTTTGATGAAATATTCAAATCTTAATAATGGCTCGCAAAGAAAAAAAAAAAAAAACAAATTATACGGCGGGCGTATAATTATAAAACATGGCACTGAAGATGGCATAATGCCGAAAAAGATTTGACTCCAAATTATATTTGACGATTGATGACCAAAACTAGTTCCAATACAAATAAACATAATAACTGACTTTTATACGCAAACCCCGCGTATTGAAACGTCATATGACTCAAACGAGACTGCACTAATTCAGTGGTCTACATCAAAAGCCCTATTATTCAATGTTTTCAGAACAAATATTAAATAATTACCAAAATTGTTATAACAAATATTATTCTCCACTCTAGTTAATTATCGTAAACAATAATTAGTCATTATTTTCTGACGATTAGTTATGACATATCGCATGACGTTTGACGAATGAAGTAAATAAAGATAAATAAAAATTTTGTCAAAGGTCACAACTAAAATCAAGTAAGCAACCTGGCGGAAAATTATGTAATGAGTATTAATTATATTTTTACTTAATACTTATTTAAATATAGTGCTTGATATTGATATACTTAATTAAATTAATATATTATTTGTTTCAGCGGGAAAGGGAAGGTGAAAGTGAGTGCCAGTGAAAGATTTTAAAACAGATTTCGAACAATTGCTTATAGCATATTTTTAGTTCCATACAAAACGAATCTAGAGGTCACGCTTCTAGCAGGTGCGAATATTAGATGACCATGTTTTATAACAGATTTATTAATTATTTATTATTGAAACAAATTTTGAGATAGTATGTTTTTGAACTGCCAGCCGAAACAGGGATATATTTCACTCAGGCGTCTATATGATTAAAGGCAGAGTTTTGGCTTGCCCAATAGTGGTTTCGGGGTAATTGTTTCATAACTCTATCAATTACCTATTATAGAATCACTTGCAGAACGGCAAGTTATCTTTTTAACTGAGAGTTAAACTTACATGACGGGTTAAACTCATACATTTTCGACACATTTTTTAAATTAACTCTGCGTTAAATAGATAATTTTCCGCTCTGCAAGTGGGCCTTAAAATAATATATCGCTATTTAGCTTCTAGCACACGTTGAAACACTATCAAATATCTGGACTATTGCCCTTTTTTGTTATATATTACTGATATTTCCTACTCAACTCATAAAACAAGAAGCAAATAACAAGCGTTCAGCGTTTAATTTCTTAACTCACTCACTGTATGCATTGTAAATTCCTAAACATACAGATAATCGAAATATACTAAGTCTTAGTCACATTCTTGTTTGAGTTTTTTACAACCTACGTAATTATTTCGGATGAGTTGTTTGCAATTTACATACAAAGTATGGAAGTAGGAAGAAAACAGATATAAAATGCAAATGCAATCAACAGTTATATATTGCATAATCAGCATGAATGCGCGAATTACGGGTATGAGTAAGACAACAGGTGGCGTAGCAAAGTTTATAAACAAATTTCCAAAAAGAGTTTATTTTTTATTTTTGTATATTTAAATCCATATCTGACTATACACCAAGTATTATATGAGGATTAATGCTACAAAAGCCAAAAAGATATTATTTTTGTTAGCAAGTCTTAGGAATCTAGGCTAACTTTAAAAAACTTTCTAGTACTCTGTCGGCTTACTTTAAGAAATTTCGCTTTGTGACGTGATTTGGTTTGTTGAGTACCGGACATTTAAACTGCAACCCCCTTATACGAAAGAGAAATAAGTACAGTAGGTTTATAAAACGAAATTTGCATACAAATATTTAATTATGTGTATATATTTTTTATTAATAAGCAAATGAAAAATTGCATGATTCTGATATAATTTAAGTAGTTTGAAATTAATACCTCATTTGTTTGAACATTTCAAATTATTAACAATCTTAAAAGTCGAAAAGCTTTTAAGTTAGCATATTACCAACATACAAAATACCAATGAAATGGGTTGAGCCATTTTCGAGATAACGAATCTATCGTCGGTTTATATTCAATACCCTCCATCAGCAATTTTAACGAAAATGAGTTTTAGTTGGTAAAATGATCTCTAACTCATCTTTCATTCACATTAATTCCAGCTTTAAAACTTGGCTCCAATGGTACTTATGCTCGTTTTGAAAATACTTGCCTTGAGAACCAACACAATGGCCTTCGATATGGAACTCTAGTACTTTACCCACTAATACAAGGCATAATTCTCAAAATATGGTTCGATATAAACGCTACATTCAAAAACCTAACATTTACCTTGCATTGTAAAAACCTCTATCAACAATATTTTCTATAAAAATAATTTGCAATCGAATAGCAAAAACCACTATCTGAGTTTTAAACTAAACTAAGCTAAGTTTACAATGAACAACTGATTTGAATACACAAGGGGTTCTTTTATCATCCATTGGGGTACTTTATATTATTATCATTTTACAATATACATAGCTACCGAAATTGTTTTTTTGCTCTCCTGAAAAACTGTGTTTTTGCTGATAGAGAGGATTGAATATAAGCCACGATATGTACATATGAAAAGGAATAAGTATGATAAAGTGAAAGTGCAACCCTTTTTAATAATATTTATATCTACAGTGGCAGCACCTAGACAAAAAATTTAAGAATATGATGCACTATGTAAATAAAAAGCAGTTTTCGAGATAATAGTATATTCTATATCTATGATCTATAAATAAATCTTATAAAATAAAGTCGCTTGATGTCATTGTACGCCAATCACTTCACACAAGATGCTTCGATTTTAAAACGGTATTTTGCATTTGAAAGTTTATCTAGCTATATGAGATGGCCATTTTCAATATGTTTTGAAGGTATATATTATAGGGGCGTGGCAAATTGCCAAAATGTAGTAAAATATCATAAAATTTTTGTTTACGTAGGTATAAATTCAAAACAGATGGATCGATTGGAATATTTTTTCTTTGCAGCAAAACTTTGAAATATTTGCTTTCGTTCTGCATCAAAAAAATACTTAATTTCTTTCTAATAAGTATGGGCAAAATTGTTTAAACAAAGTAAGATTTTTACCAAACAATTAATAAAATTGTATGTTTGTGCACTAAGTAGGTTTAATCTATCTATCTCTATACATATGAAGAAGGATGTATCTTTAACCTTTAGTTCGATATTATTTAAAAGAGTGATTTTTAGTTTATTTTAATCTATATTTGTTTTTAAATTTCATATACTAAAAGCGTGTTTTTTAGTTTTTTTAGTTTTTTAAACTATATTTATTTTGCGTGCCTAGTAGAGTGATCAACCCGGTTTATTCGAACCGGTTTTAAGCCGGGTTTTTTTATCCTAACATTTCGAATATCGAATAACCCGCTTTTTTCTTCGTGTGACCTGTTTTTCAGAAAGACTATAAAGGCCTTTGAAAGTTTATCGAAATGCGGCAAAATCTTGAAAAATTGTATAACGCATTACTGACAATAAGTCCACTACCACATTGAGTGAAAGAGCATTTTCTGTATCAACAACGACTGGTTCATTAATAAAACAGAAATAGTTTTTCCAGATGAAGTAAAGTGGTTACTTTCACTAGGAAGAAAATTCACGATACCTACGACAACAAAAGATTTTACACCTACAACAATTATTGCTGAAATGGAACAAATAATTCAAAACTTAGACGATGACAAAACCAAAGACATAGGACATAATAAAGTAAGCAACCGTATCCTACAGTTCAAACAAGGAAGAAGAAAAATTCGTCTTGTAATCTTTCAACAAAGCAAAGCTATTCCTTAATTCACACAAACACATCATAATAACTGACGCGGACAAGGGCAACAAAACACTGGTACTGTACAAGGAGGAATACATGAAAAAGATGGGGAAGATACTGGAAGATAAAAGTACGTACAAAACACTGAGGAATGATCCAACAATGGAACTCCAACGTAAGAACAATAAACTAGTCGACGATTTATACAAAAGCCAGATAATCAACATAAGGGAAAACAACGATTAGCATGCTCAACAGCGATTGCCCCAAGACTATACGGCTTGCCTAAAATTCATAAGACTGATTTACCTTTTCGTCCCATAGTGTCGTCGACTAACGTTCCATGATATGAACTGTCGAAATACCTTGGAGGCTTTCTGAAGTCCTTAGTATTAGATAATTACAACATCAAAAATGCTTTTGAAATAAAAAAAAGACTAAAAGACATCAAATTGGGAGACGACGACTTACTGGTATCCTTTGATGTCGTTTCGCTCTTCACAAATATACCGAAAACGCTAGCTACAAAAATAATCACCAACAAGTGGAATAATACTAGGTACAAACACACGCCATATTGGCAATTTATACCATTTGGGCAATTTATTACGCAATTTATCATATAATAAATTGTAATAACAAATTGCCAATTTAAAAAAAATTGCGTAATAAATTGTTTCAAACTGTAAATACAACCTTGTAAAGTGTGTTTATTGAGTAGATTTAAACGTCAGCTGCGCATGGCTCAACTATATGGTTGGCTCATCTCATCAGCTGATATTATTTTTTTCATTTCACTGGAGTAGGAATTGTCAAAAGAGGATGGCAAACTCAAAATGAAACCAAAACATTGAACACATTATCTTACAACACACAAACATTTTCAAGTTTTATGTTTTCATTCCATTCCATTCACCTAATTCCAACACGCACATTTTGAAATTCTGAACAAAGGTATGTTGTTGCTGTAGAGATGAGCCAACCGGCCATCAAATTACTATTGTGTAAGCTAAATTGAGTTGTATGAACACCACTCAATTTGAATTGATATTGCCTCAATTTATTTTTCTGTTTGAACATAGCATAAAATTGGAAAAATATCCGGTATACCTAGACCAAAATGTAAGCAAATATTAGACTTTTGCCTGAAATATAACAATTACTTTATGTTCAATGAAAAACTATATTCACAAACGTTTGGTATGCCTATGGGTAATCCCCTCTCTCCTACCATAGCCGACATAGTCATGGATGACTTACTGAATGAGACTATATCTGAACTTAAAAAAAAAAAAAACGTGGATGACATCCTTGCAATAATTAAAAGAAACGATTTGAACATTATATTAGACACTTTAAATAAATACCATAGCAAACTAAAATTCACTTCTGAAATAGAGCATAGACATAAGAATCCACAGAATGGGAAAGGAATTAGTATTAGATTGGTATACGAAACCAACATCATCGGGGCGTTTCATAAGTTTTCTGTCAGCCCAACCGTTCAAATACAAAGTCAACACGGCATCCAACTTAATCGAAAAAGAACTAAATATTAGCCATAAACAATTTTGGAATGTCAACATAAATAAAATCTCTGAGATCTTAAAAAACAATAATTACCCGCATACCCTAATAAAAAATCTTATACAGCAGAGGATAGCGCAAATAGAAAACAAAATTAGCAGATTCTCAACAACAAACACTGCAAGCCAAACGAAGAAGTTCTTCAGTGTGACTTATATACCAAATTAACAGAGAACTTCGGCTCTTATATACCATACAACAAAAATAACACATGCTTGGCTTATAAATCAAACCGAACTCTACAAAGTATTTTCACTAAAACAAAAAGCCCTATCCCCCTTTCACAACACAACAATATAGTATACGAAATACCATGTGAAGGAACCGAAAACGAAAAATGTAATAAAATATATATAGGTACAACAAAGCGTACTTTGGGTATTCGACTCAAAGAACATGAGTCGGATATAAATAAAAAGAAAAACAAGTAAGGAAGGTTAAGTTCGGGTGTAACCGAACATTACATACTCAGTTGAGAGCTATGGTGACAACATAAGGGAAAATAACCATGTAGGAAAATGAACCGAGGGAAACCCTGGAATGTGTTTGTATGACATGTGTATCAAATGAAAGGCATTAAAGAGTATTTTATGAGGGAGTGGGCCATAGTTCTATAGGTGGACGCCATTTAGGGATATCGCCATAAAGGTGGATCAGGGTTGACTTTAGAATTTGTTTGTACGATATGGGTATCAAATGAAAGGTGTTAATGAGTATTTTAAAAGGGAGTGGTGGTAGTTGTATAGGTGGTCGCCTTTTAGAGATATCGCCATAAAGGTGGACCAGGGGTGAATCTAGACTTTGTTTGTACGATATGGGTATCAAATGAAAGGTGCTAATGAGTATTTTTAAAAGGGAGTGGGCCTTCGTTCTATAGGTGGTCGCCTTTTCGAGATATCGCCATAAAGGTGGACCAGGGGTGACTCTAGAATATGTTTGTACGATATGGGTATCAAATGAAAGGTGTTAATGAGTATTTTAAAAGGGCGTGGGGCTTAGTTCTATAGGTGGACAGCTGTTCGAGATATCGCCATAAAGGAAAATTGAATAACGAACACGCTCTCTTTTTCAAAAAAAAAAAAAAAAATTGCTTAAAGTTTTAACCATCACAAAATTGTGAATACTAGCCGGCCCGTTCGCATCTTGCGTAAAAAATATAAAAGTCTCATATCAAATATCTACAGAAATCAGCTGTTCGATCAATCAATCATATATCAATAAAAACTTACATGCGCTCACGCTGCCATCTGTCGAATGTTAGGAACTGCCGGTAATATAGTGTTAATTCTAATCAAATATTCACAATAGTGCCATAGTAAAAATAGATTTCTTTGTGTGCTCACAATAATTGATATTTAACAAATTATTTTAATAAAGTATAGATACACAAAAGCACTACGATCGATAATGCCCAAAGCTCGCTAATAGCAAGAATCTCCATCTTTACAACCAAAACTTTATAGATTTGGATTCCAAATAAGAGCGGAAAAGGGATTGCACATAAAAACAGCAATTAGAAATAATAAATAAGATATTCATGACACGTAATTAAATGGTTCTGATGCGCTCCTTTTAATTAAACTCTTAACAAAGCTTTTCATAACAAAATCGAAAAAAGCGACCAAGTTGAACGAGATTGGGTAAGAACAGTTTTCTATCAAACTAACTGTTTTATGGCTGCTTACGGCAAACGACGGGTGACTCTAGAATGTGTTTGTACGATATTGGTATCAAATTAAAGGTATTAATGAGAGTTTTAAAAGGGAGTGGTGGTAGTTGTATATGTGAAGGCGTTTTCCAGATATCGACCAAAATGTGGACCAGGGTGACCCAGAACATCATCTGTTGGATACCGCTAATTTATTTATATGTATATGTAATGCCTGCCAATATTTCAAGGGTTTTTTTTATTTCGCCCTGCAGAACTTTTTCATTTTCTTCTACTTAATATGGTAGGTGTCACAACCATTTTACAAAGTTTTTTCTAAAGTTATATTTCGCGTCAATAAACCAATCCAATTACCATGTTTCATCCCTTTTTTCGTATTTGGTATAGAATTATGGCATTTTTTTCATTTTTCGTAATTTTCGATATCGAAAAAGTGGGCGTGGTCATAGTCGGATTTCGTTAATTTTTTATACCAAGATAAAGTGCGTTCAGATAAGTACGTGAACTAAGTTCAGTAAAGATATGTCGATTTTTGCTCTAGTTATGGTGTTAACGGCCATGCGGAAGGACATACGGACGACTGTGTATAAAAACTGGGCGTGGCTTCATCCGATTTCGCCCATTTTCACAGAAAACAGTTAACGTCACAAAATCTATGCTCCTACCAAATTTCAAAAGTATTGGTAAATTTTTGTTCGACTTATGGCATTAAAAGTATCCTTGACAAATTAAATGAAAAAGGGCGGAGCCACGCCCATTTTGAAATTTTCTTTTATTTTTGTATATTGTTGCACCATATCATTACTGGAGTTGAATGTTGACATAATTTACTTATATACTGTAAAGATATTAAATTTTTTGTTAAAATTTTACATAAAAAAATTTTTTTTGATCTACGTAAAGTGAGAATATTGGACAAGGAAAGGCGGGAAAAAGTGAGATACACAACATAAAGCTTAAAAATTATGCAAAATAAAGAGAGAACTGTTAATAGAAAGGAAGACACAGCTGACATCTCCGCCGCATATCTTTTATGTTTATAAAGTTTGTTTACATTTTCACATTCTTAGGTATTCACTGAACACATTCTTTAATACATACGTACATATGTAAACAAAAGATACCAATTATGTTTGATGATCAAAGTCCAGTTTAATGACAAGTGTACTACATATTACTAGTACCATTTTTATACTTTTAATTTTCATGCATAACTTAGTTAGCTTATACCAAAATTGTGCAATTTGTGACGCCTAATGTAATCTAGGGATACATACATTTATACATGTAAGTTTTCTACTAAACAATTTGTTTGCTTAATTCTAACCGAAATTTCTTTTAATAACTTTCTTTCATGTACATTGTTGTTGTGATAAAATTACTTGTTTGTGATAAAAATTACTAAATAAATTCAGTTTCGCTCCTGAAGAAGCTAAGGTACTTAGCGAAACGTTGAGCCGAAATAGTGGAGTTAATTTAGCTTTGCACTAAGCAAATAATGGTCAAAAGGCATATTTATACTGCTGTTAAACACATAATTGACCGGCTATCTTTTAATTAATATTATTTTGTTTATAACTGTATTAAATACAAATTGAATTTGTTTCCTTTGTAATAAACGATTTACCTATTGGTATGTTTACCTTTCATTTTTAGCTGAACCGAAATTTTATTTTTTTGGGTAAGTACTAAAAACCGGTTTATCCGGTTTTCACCGGGTTTGAGAACTTAAAACCGGATTTTTTCTAATTGACATTTTTCGAATAATCGGGAAAAAGTCGAATAATCGACCTAGTGCCTAGCCTAGAGAGTTACAAACAAACATACATGCATACAAGTGAAGCTAATATAAGCGTGTTAAAAAAGAATTTATTTGACAAAAGTTGATAAAATTTCCGCTACGCTCGTATTCGCAGCTGTACATATGTATATTTATATAATAAGAGCGTTATTTTCTTTACATTTTTGGCTACTTATTTCACAGATAATTATAAATCTCTTGGGTTAATGACATACAACTGTGGTCGTTAACGTCATCAAGTCAAAAGGTGACTTTACAAACAAAAACAAGAAACAGGAAAACGTTTATGAAAACAACAAAAAACTTAATGAGGTACAAAAATATTTGCTACAATCACTCTCCTAGAAGATTTAAAACGTGTTTGTTCTTTAGCAAGCTTTCAAAGGAAAATCGTATACATACCTATATAGATAAATATTTACTGGTCTAAGGCTGACGACAGAGTGCTCGCTATAAGCTATGCTAGACGAGAAGCAATTTTTTATTTTCATATACTTTACAAGCTTCAGATGTTTCTAGCACTCGTGATATCTTTTAAAATTTTCCATAGGAAATATATTTCACAGCTCTCTATCTATATATTATATCAAAGCTTCTCGCCTACACTCTGTCGTCAGCCTAATACCTACACTCATGGACAAAATAATAGGTGTACACAGGTTCTCTATCATTACAAGATTTTGCGAATGAAAACCAATTTTGGGTGGTAATATTAATAACTTTAGTTGCTTATACTAAATATATGAAATTATAATTCTTCCATTTAAAAGAAAATTGCATCATAATAAAAAAATTTCGTTGGTCAAAATAATAGGTGTATGAAATTTTTCTTAAAAATTAAAGTACACCATTGAAATATAATTCCTTACTCCACTGCTTTCTTAATCACCGGTATCTCCTCCATGTTTTGTATAACTTTGCCTTTTCTATTCGTCACGGCTTTAATTAATTTTTGGCAGGTTTCCAATGGAGTGCTATCCTATCCAAATCCTTCGTCTTCTGCCAAATAACTCGCTGGTTTTGAAATGAAAAGGACGCCAAACTTCTTCTAAGGTCACTTCACAAGTTCTCAATAGAGTTAAGGTCAGGACATTTCAGATACCAACCAAAAAGTATATTTTGAATCGTTAACTTGGTGATAACTCATTCTGAGTGGCACGTTTTTCTCCGCATGCGTCAGCTTAACATTTCTCAAAATATCCCTGTAATCCTCAGTGATCATTTCGGTCTTAATCCAAAATAAGGGACCCAAACCTTACCAAGAGAAGACTCTCGACCATAACGTTTTCTCCTCCATGTCTAATTGTCCTTTTGGTGTATCAAGACGAAAAAGCTTTGCCATTCGGGCCATGTACAGTACTTCCTTTCCACACAAATTAATCTTCACTTCGACACTGAATAAAATTTGTCGAATTTTTTTCCTTAAATGGAACCGCACCAATTCCGATGTACAGTGGCAAAAGCTTGTCTCTTCTGTATGTGTACAAAGGAGTAAAAGGATATTTTTCGGAATGTTAAGCTGACATATGCGGAGAAAATCATGCCACTCCGATTGAGTTATCACCAAGTCAACGATTCAAACTATACTTTTCGATTGGTATCTGAG
Organism: Eurosta solidaginis; assembly: GCF_040869045.1. Classification (NCBI taxonomy): domain Eukaryota; kingdom Metazoa; phylum Arthropoda; class Insecta; order Diptera; family Tephritidae; genus Eurosta; species Eurosta solidaginis. The sequence continues at coordinate 198,021,636 of NC_090323.1, read as the reverse complement.
TGGTTCAGAAATTTAATTATCATATGTATGCAATGGCCGAGTAAATCCCCTGACCTCAACCCTATTGAGAACTTGCGAAGTGACCTTTAGAAGAAGATTAGCGTCCTTTTCATTTCAAAACAAGCGAGTTATTTTGACAGAAGACGAATGATTGACATGGGATAGCACTCCATTGGAAAGCTGCCAAAAATTGATTACAGCCGTGACTAATAGAATGGCAAAGTTATACAAATCATGGAGGAGATAGCGGTGATTAAGAAAGCAGTGGAGTAGGGAATTATATTTCAATGGTGCACTCTGATTTTTAAGACAAATTTCGTACACCTATTATTTTGACCAACGAAATTTTTTTGTTGTTATACAGTTTTCTTTTAAATGCATGAATTATAATCATTTTCATATATTTAGTATAAGTAACTAAAGTTATTAATATTACCACACAATTTTTTTAAATTAATTATTATTATTTTTAATGTTTTGTCCCCAGCCCTGATGATGACTTCAGATTGAAGTCGAAATATCGACCGAATTAATTATAAATGAATATAAATAAAAAATAAGTTTTATTCATCTGTGAAGCCTTTTAGCTCAATAAATCTAACAATTTAAAAAAATTACCACACAAAATTTGTTTTCATTCGCAAAATCTTGTAATGATAGATACCCAAACCTGTGTACACAAGAGTTGAATTTTTTAGTTCAATGAAAAGATTAGTTCACTTCTAGTTCGTTCAGTCCATCGAACTAATTCCTTTGGCTCTTAGTTTGGTCACCTAATTGAACTATTGTTCAACCAATTGAACTAGTTCATTAGTTCAATTCGGAAGTCAAATCTACGCAGTCTCTGATTTAAACCATCATATATGCCGCCAGCAACACTTATGGAAATTCGGCAGTACTTGCATTTCAATTAGTTTTCTTCACGACTTTCTTTAAAGTGCTTCCATATTTAACTTCGCTTTGGCATCTGAAACAAACCATTATGCATTAAGCACAAATTTTTCTAGTTAAATTTATGAAGAAAAATGGAAACACTTACTATTACATTTAAAAGACCAAACTTCTAAAATAAATTGTAAAACTTCACAAAATGACGATATGGCGGTAAACATCGCGAAATTCGATCAGCTGTTTTAACTTTGACAAAGAAGTGAGTTGCCATACATTTTGAAATTTTAATTTGCATAAAAGTTTAGTTCACTTTACTGAACGAAGTAGCGAACTAGTTAAATTAAAAGATCTAGTTCTTTCGTTCTTTAGTTCAATAGATCCCCAAGCCTAGTGACGAAACTTTGTCGGAACGTCAAATTACAAGAACAATATTGCACAAGAGAAAGCGAAACCAATATTCCCCAAAAATTAATAATTTTGGCATGTTATTGTTTATATTTAGAATTTTATTTTTCATAAATTTTTTTTTCACAATAGAAACAAAACAAATAACACAGGAGCATTATATTGCGCTCTCCTAGTTCACATATTTCACAAAAATGTTGGTTTTATTTGTATATGTATTTGTGCAAAAGAATTTCAAACTAAAAACAAAATTTTAATTTGATTTTTAATAATAGGGGATTGCCCATATTGCTTTTTTTTTTTTTTTTAAATGTATGAAAACATTTATTTGAAGCAATTTTTTAATTTTATAATTTATTTAATAATTTGGGAAAAATTTAAACAACGTGACATCAGGACGGACAAGGCGACAGCTGTCGCCTTGTCCGTCCTGATGTCACGTTGTTTAAATTTTTCCCAAATTATTAAATAAATTATAAAATTTTAATTTGTCAAAAAAAATTAAGAAAAAACAGCCGAATGTCAAAAAACCCTAACGAAATACAAACTAGCTCGTTTGTTTTTAATGAACTAGGTTGTATTTTTCTTGTATTTAGTTAGGTTTTTGGAATATAGTTTACACAAATAAAATCAACACTGAAGTCGTATTAGGAGGGGAGGCGACAAAAAATTTAGGAAAATATACAGTAAAAATACATGAAAATAAAGTAGTGGAAATAATATAGGAAATAATTTTCATGGCTCTCTATCTTTATATTATAGCAACGCTTCTCGCCTACACTCTGTCATCAGCCTAAAGAAGTTCAAGCGGTTTATTTAACCTTGACTTTTGTTTTGCTGTCAAAAGCAGCTGGAATAAGATCAACAGATGAAGGAGCAAACATTTTATTTTATTTTTAATGGGAAAACGCACATTTATCTGTCTGTTGTAGCTTTTAAGCTTTGTATGCAGACTGTGAGCTTCGAAAAATTGCTGTTAAAACGCGATGAGAAAAATCTGTTTTCTCAAGTTATCATGAAGAATGTACAGCTCTCGAGAAATTTCTAAAATTTACTGCTAATGTTTATAAAGTTCGTGGTTTGCCGATTTATTCTGCTTTTAATTTAAACTTGACAGCCAAGCTTTCTTATACTGCCTTTTGTTTTCTCGAACTACACCCAGCTGGATAAATAGCTTTTTATTTTAATTTTTAACTCTTTAATTTTTTAACTCTCTAAATCATACCAATTATAATCGTGTTCATTGTTTTTAAACAAAACGGCATACTCATGCTGTTGTTGTTGTTGTAGTAATGAGGACACTTCCCGAAAGTTTTGGGGAGTGTTATCGATGTTGATGGTATTTTGCCGGATATAGATTCGGTCCGTTTCGGTAACAAGCACTACGATTCAATATGCCCACATTGAACCTTCTAGGTCACCCCGCTCCCACCCCCTACTTCCACGGCAAACTTGAGGTCGCCAGAGCCTGGTCTTCTAAATATGTGTATGATACAGCATATTTTTAACAGCATTCGCCTCGTAGGTGAGGATGATAATTGGGTTGCGGAAGCTATACATTGCGCTTATCAACTCCTTGAATCCCTACTCATAGTCGAAGCTCTTTAAAGCTGGTAGCAGTTTTTTCTTGTTGGTGGCCTGTTTCACAAATATGGGTTAAATTTGAAATATAACAATCCAAACTGTCGATTATATAAGTGCAGAAAATCTTGTTACTAACGAACTAGTTACGTGAAAATACAAAAGATTTTCTCATTTTGCACATTTTCTTTGTTTAAAACAAATAATTTTCTGACCTACTTGGAATTATCTAGGCTTGAGTTTTTCCATTTCTTTATTACAGTGTTTGTCATGGCAACATTGCATGACTTTTCCACGAGTTGATACCTGACTTCTTGTAATTAGGTAAAAGTGAGGTACTTTCCCGAATCCCGTAAAATATTCAACTATGACCGCGGATCCGCCACTGAACGCCACACCCTAAAGTGGGGTGCTCTCACTTCTACTTTGGCTAATTAATATAAATGATATTGTAACGAATTTAGGGAAATTCAAAATAAATCACTCCAATATTCAATATTGCAAACTGGTCTTTATTTAGATTACTTTGGAAGTAGTACTTCACAATTATACTTCACAACCAATAGCGTGTGTAAATAAAAAAACTGATTAATCATTCCTCAGCTTGCGCTACTTTTATACTCTCTGTTGCCTCGTCCGCATATTTCTACTAAGATCTAGACGTTTCGCCTACTAGAACTCTTGTATCTCCTGCTTGGTAATTGAGCTATATGCGTGTGTATGTGTGAGTAACAACCTCGGCTGATGACTATATGTGTGTGAGTGAGTTATCTCTTCGTCGCCTTCTAGCAGTAGTGCGGGCTCGCTTCCTACTCCCGGGAGAAGAGGCTTTGAAGAGGTTGACAAGGTATACTCGAAACAGCTTTCGCTTTGTCCGTCCTACTGGCTTATTGTATAAATTTTTCGCAAAATTTTTAATTGAATAAAAATCAAACATTTTCTGGAAAAAAATGCTTCAATGTATTTGAAGCAAAAGGGATTGCTCTTTGCAACAACAAGTAATTTTCATGGTTAGTTTTCCTAACTCATATAATACAAAAACCTGATCTTATGGACTACCAACAGTTTTTCGCATCTTTTATACATGCATACATATAAATGATGTTCTATGCGGCAGTATAAATATATAAAGCTGAAAGCAATTTGGAAAAGTTGCAGAACAACAAGACGTGGCTTTGGTCGAGTCTATTGGGGTGACTCATCAACAGAACGATAATAGCAGGAGTGCGGTTTCGAACCACATTCCCGGGTGACGAAATGGCTTTTGAAGATATCAAGGTATGATAGATATCTCCTTATCATTCCTGATATCATGATGTTAAAATTTTAAGCAAAATATTTAATCAAATATTGTGAGCCCATTTAAAACCAAAAACACAAACTACAATGATACTCCGAAAAAGTATAACAGACATTTCTCTGTTCGCAGCTATACATACATACTTATGTAGAAGTAAAATACCGTTTATCATATGACTAAGAATTATTAAAGGAACGACAAACAATGCAGCCGAAACGACCAAAGTTAGCAAATAACAAAAAAACCAGATGAGGAAAAAATATAGAAAACTAACAATGCACCGTCAGAATTTTCGCACACCCAAATCCATGAATGTATAGTCGTATAACAACAACACGGCAAGTGCGGCCAGGCGAAGTTGCAGAGGCATACATATTATGTGTTATGTAATGAAATATTATTACTTTAAAAATCTGTTGTATATAGCTGCACATCGCTTCCATAGTTAGCACTTAGCTCTCCCATGAACCGTCTCAGTTGACTTCCGTTGGGGTCTTCGACTGGATGATTATGTACTGTAGCTTGATTTGCTCGGTCAATCATTATACTCAGTTGAGCAGAGCTCACAGAGTATACTAATTTTGTTCGCATCACGGTAATCCGTAATGGCATAAACTAATGGAGATAGATATAGACTTCTATATATCAAAATGATCTGGGAGAAAAAAGAAATTCATTTAGCCATGTCCGTCCGTACGTCAGTTAACACGATAACTTGAGTAAATTTTGAGGTATTTTGATGAAATTTGGTATGCAGGTTCCTGGGCACTCTCCCAGATCGCTATTTAAAATGAACGAAATGGACTATAACCACGCACACTTTTTCGATATCGAAAATTTCGAAAAACCGCAAAAGTGCGATAATTCATTACCAAAAACGGATAAAGCGATGAAGCTTGGTAGGTGAGTTGAACTGATGACGCAGAATAGAAAATAAGTAAAATTTTGAGCAATGGGCGTGGCACCGCCCACTTTTAAAAGAAGGTAATTTAAAAGTTTTGGAAGCTGTAATTTGGCAGTCGTTGAAGATATCATGATGGAATTTGGAAGGAACGTTACTCCTATTACTATATGTGTGCCAAATAAGAATTAGCAAAATCGGACGACGAACACGCCCACTTTTAAAACAAAAAATTTTTTAAAGTCAAATTTTAACAAAAAATTTAATATCTTTACAGTATATAAGTAAATTATGTCAAAATTCAACTCCCGTAATGATATGGTGCAACAAAATACAAAAATAAAAGAAAATTTCAAAATGGCCGTGGCTCCTCCCTTTTTCATTTAATTTTTCTAGAATACTTTTAATGCCATAAGTCGAACAAAAATACCAATCCTTGTGAAATTTGGTAAGGGCATAGCATCTATGACGATAACTGTTTTCTGTGAAAATGGGCGAAATCGGTTGAAGCCACGCCCAGTTTTTATACACAGTCGCCCCCTCTGTCCTTCCGCTCGGCCGTTAACTGTTTCACTTTATCTTGGTACAAAAAATGGCCGAAATCCGACTATGACCACGCCCACTTTTTCGATATTGAAAATTACGAAAAATGAAAAAAATGCCATAATTATATACCAAATACGAAAAAAGAGATGAAACATGGTAATTGGATTGGTTTATTGACGCAAAATATAACTTAGAAAAAACTTTGTAAAATGGGCGTGACACCTACCATATTAATTAGAAAAAAATGAAAAAGTTCTGCAGGACGAAATCAAAAGCCCTTGGAATCTTGGCAGCAATACTGTTCGTGGTATTACATAAATAAATAAATTAGCGATACCCGACAGATGATGTTCTGGGTCACGCTGGTCCACATTTTGGTCGATATCTCGAAAACGCCTTCACATATACAACTAACTAACCTATAATTTGATACCCATATCGTACAAACACATTATAGTCACCCCTGGTCGACCTTTATGGCGATATCTCGAAAAGGTTACCTATAGAACTAAGGCCCAATCCCTTTTAAAATACTCATCAACACCTTTCATTTGATGCCCATATCGTACAAACACATTCTAGAGTCACCCCTGGTCCACCTTTATGGCGATATCTCGAAAAGAAGTCCACCTATAGAACTAAGGTCCACTCCCTTTTAATAATCATTAACACCTTTCATTTGATACCCATATCGTACAAACACATTCTAGAGTAACCCCTGGTCCACCTTTATGGCGATATCCCGAAATGGCGTCCACCTATAGAACTATGGCCCATTCCCTTTAATACCTTCCATTTGATACACATGTCATACAAACACATTCCAGGGTTACCCTATATTCATTTTCCTACATGGTGATTTTCCCTTATTTTGTCTCCAAAGCTCTCAGCTGAGTATGTAATGTTCGGTTACACCCGAACTTAGCCTTCCTTACTTGTTTTCATTTAGAGGTGGTCGGTCGCTCTATATTCCGGCTACCGGTGCTCTGTTATTCATTATACTTAGTTTAAAAGTTTCATTTGGCTTGCAGCCCTACATTAAAAATTATACATATCTACACTCTTTGTGCCAGTCTTCGTGTACCAACAGCAAGATTAATGAGCAACATTTGTCTGCGTTTACCGATGAAAAGTTGCATGTTTGCTCGTTTTCTACATTGAGGTTGATGTTGGTTTTGGTTGTATGTGGCATAAGACAAGTTTTAGTAAGAGTTTATGTGAATGAAAATCTATATGTAAGAGAATGTGCTGCAATTCCGTGATAAATGCATCCCACATTACATCGCTATCAACAGCAGCTCATTTATAAATGCCATTTTTTATTTAATTTAACATATTTTACTACAGGTTCCATCCACACTTAAGGTTCCGTCACATTCAACACAGGGGAACATGCTTAGTGTTGCTTCCCACGATGGGATTGTAGATGTGTTCGAAATGCATACAATTTACAACTCATTACTGCTAACTCGTCTGATGTTGTACTGTTCGAACATCCTAAAAAAAATTCGGGATGTTACTCCGTTTATTGATATTGAAGGAGCGTAGGGCATTTGTAATGTCTTGAAAGTTAAGGTGACTCTGGTTGAATTCATTAACAAACTTCTGTGCAACAGAATTGTGGCAGCGAAGTAGGGAGGGGCCACAATCTCGTCTACTCTGGGTTTTGGTAGTAAAAAAGCTGCTGCTGGAGCTAGATGGCAGTGGCTGCCGAGTGGTGGCCTACTCTGATAACCTGGCAATCATTGGCAGAAGTAAATTTCTGGACACCCTGTCCGATATTTTGCACGGCTATGTGGACTCGGCGACAACGTAGGCTGAGTCATGTAGACTGGTGGCCAACTCGGGAAAAACGCAACAGGTTCTTTTTACGATTAAATACAAGATCCCCGCTTCCAGCCAGGAAAGACATAACATGGGTACAACTAACCCAAATATAGATAACTGTATGGGCTGGGTGGACAATACTTTTTTGGTCGGCAGATGATAGGAAGCGCTCTGCTGAATTTATTGGGTTCACCGAGGCTCATTTATTAATGGTGATTGTGGTTTTGGCCGGTCACTGTCCAATGAAAGTCCATGTTATACATCCCAACATACTGGAAACCCCTTCTTGGTGCAACTGCATAACTGCGGAGAGGATGACGAAGTATAATCAATGAGACGCTTCATGCTTGACTGTTCAGCTTTTTCCACAACCAGGCGAAAGTATTCGGCCTCCGCTCACTAGGATCTCGGAAGAACTTATCCAGAGTCGAGATCGGTCTTATTCGAAACAACTTGCCACGCAACGGTTCTTTAAATAGCTATAGCTTACGCACCGTTGTCCAAGAGAGCTCACCATGCCGGGGTGGCTACCACTCTATCTATCCTAACCAATCTCACTTATTCATCCGTTTTTAAGTATACTCTTCTATCTTCATTGGAAATTGGAGTCGTTTTCTGAAGCTCTACCTAGCTATTCAGAAAATGAACGACTACTAACCATAATTTACTCTGTCTGTAAAGACTTTCAAAACTGGAATACTACTTTCAAGGTACCAATCGAAAGCCGACTTGCGCTCAACGAGTCGGCCTCGTTATGCTTTCCACCAGTATACTGAGGCAATGCGTTTCTAACGACATAGCCACTATACAGACCGAAGTGAAGAAGTCCGTGTCGGATAGTGATGGGTTCTGATCTACGGATATGGCGCCTCTCACTACAAACAATCAATCTCTTGCTTTGTTGTTGTATTAGTACAAAGCCATTTATCGAAGGTTTTGGAGAGTGTTATCGGTGGGCATAGTACTTTGCCGTATAGATTCAGCACGTATGGGAACAATCACCATTGTGTTACTAAACCCACTGCCTCGACTTGAATTCCATCTTTTGTTTTTATTGGCGTTATGTGGCACTATTGTCTCTAAACAAACCTCTAACCCCGTGAAGTCGCATAGGTCGCGCCTGCGATTTTTACGCCGCGTCCTCGAAAAATATGGACATCTCAGCAAAAAGAGACTAGGTAACTTTACCACGTCATCCTCCATACAGCTAACGCAACTGAAACAGAGCCCGGTTAACACTCCAATTAACCTTAAGTAACAGTTCCACCGAGCGTTAGGAGTTAACAATTGGGTAGAAATATCCGACACATGACAAGAGGTCACGTCAATCCAACACTTTCGTAGGTTGATCGACGTCCACCCGTCCAAAAGGAAAGAGCAAGAGCCATATACTCCTAAAGTCTTTACTGGCACACACGTTTATTTTGCAAGTACCTGCTCTAGCTAATATACAAGCGGTCCAATTTCCAGGGGTGTCTTTATGCCCCGCCAATGCGCGTAATGTAAGGCAATTCCTACGAGCCCTCGACCCCACGGTGGCAGAGCTTAGCGCTTTGATAGCAACTTGAGTATGTAAGTATATATTAAACTCCCTAAAATTCTAAGTGGCGAATTGCAGAGGACGGCGGCCAGAAGTTGTGACTTCTGCAGCAGCATATGCCGCGAGGGACGAAATTGAAGCCGGTCAGAATAATGTAGTACCCATTGTTCACAAGGTCACATCCCCTGTCTGGAAGCCTTGTTGCTGACCGGGCTGCGGCCTTTTACCCACTATGTAAACCGGATACATACATTCAACATCTCGTTAAGTGCCAAAAAAGGTATTGTAACAAAGGCCTCGCTTATTGCAACCACAGTCAATCGAGTACCGTTTCTTTCTTCTTCGCCGTGGAAGAAGTATCTAGTGCTGTTGACAAGACTAGAACTCCATCAAAGGTTGAGGTATTAACAGAGCATTGTTCTCACTACTTTCGATAACTTGCAAGGTTTTCGAGATATCACCCATCTGGCCGGATGTTTCTAAAATATTCATGTAAATGCGCTCGAAACGAAACAAGGTACCAAGGATTTAATAAATATCGACGAACATTTGGACCAGGGTACTTTAATTGGTTTTTGTATAATAGTGACATAAAACGAGTAGCCTTAAAATAAAGTCAATATGGTTTATAATGGAGGTATGATAACGAATAATAGTTCCTTTATATCAGATAGCAAGTTGAAGTATCTGGATAGGTGATAGTTTTAGTTATAGTAGATCTACTTCTTTCTACTTAAAAACCTTAGCAGAACAATTCCGATCGACATATTAGCGCTGAAAAGAAGAAGTTTATGAGGAATCGAAAAGCAGTCGGATCAAGAACGCATGGCGGTCGTAAGCAAAAAGAGCAGGGAAGAAACGTTTAAGTTGTGGAAAGAACGATGGGAACATCAACCACGAGGTACATAGACAGCGAATAACAGATATTGAAGCGTGGAGCAGCAGAAGATAAATTACTACGTTACCGAAATGCTCTCCGGGCACCGATAGTTCAAAAAATATTTGCTCAGTATAATAAAGGCCGAAGATCCTGAGTGCGTTTAGGGCAATGCAGACGAGGATGATGAACATTCTTCAAATGTTCATGATGAAGCCAAAACAGACGATTGCTCGCGGAAGGAGTCGGCCAAATCATTGCAAAAATGCTGAGCGACCCCGAAGATTGGCAACAAATTAGTAACTTCGTAGAAACCATACTTAGATCAAATAGGCGGGACCTGGACACAGGTGCACAAGATATATTGAACTGCATCCTCAAGTTATGCGAAAGCGGTCGCAGGTGGGGGAAGGTTCAAAATGGGGTTGATTTCAGTCCATGGACACACGGTTGCTGCGACGGCAGCAATTATGGTGCATTACATAGCTAAAGTTTTGCTATACTCGTCTATGTGGGTAGGTATGATGATTCACCATGTAGTTTTAATTCCATAAACACCTCCGCAGTACGGTTACTTCCGGGCGTGTAAAGTTAAAAAAACAAGGAAGCGATAAATAAGCTTAACTACGGCTAAATTTTCTTCTTTTTACCACGTGCTCTAAAGCATACAAAGAAGAAGCGCATTAATTGAATAATTATTAAGTAGTCAGACGATTAACTAAAATCGCCTACTGTGAAAGGTGAAGCGTGCCAAGACGCCGCCACTAAATAGTACTAGACATCCGATATGGAACGTGCGATAATTTATTCTAAGCATGTATGTATGAAAATAAGTAATAATAAATAAATAACACAATAAAAACACTAGCGGAATAAGCGGCTTAGAATAAAAAAAAAAATAAATGTAAGGCGCGATAACCTCCGCAGAGATCTAAGGCCGAGCTTTTCTTCCAATTTGCGTCGTGCTCCTGTTCGTTCCCGACGCAGTGCGGCTAGTAGCAGAGGTTGTTAGTACCTGATCGTACTGAATTCATTTTCGGCAAAGGACTGCCCACATCCGCAAAACTTTCCTAACCCTCGGGGAGTATTTTGGACGAAGTTTTGTATGCGGATGACGTGCCATGTACTAATTCCTCTTATCTTGGTGTTGCCACTCAGAAAAATAACACAAGGTTGCCATCTACGCATTCGGAATAGATAAAAGCCACTTAGGTAGATACGCCAGAAGAAAGATAATTTACGTCATATTCAAATAAAAAACAAGCAAACAAACAAAAATTACTTGGTAACGTGTTTCTTCACGTTGTCGGGGAATCCAGGGAGCTGAGCTCACTCGTTAGTAAATACGGATGACGCGTTACTCCAGATTCATACGAGCACTCAGAAAGGGGACATACGCTAAAACAGAACAACAAAGTTGGAGAATCAATATATGTTTCATGGATTATTTGAGGTGGAAACTGGCCACACTTCTACTCTGAGATATGCTCTCAATTAATGTCTACCGGGGTCACATTCACCCAGATACTATCAAATTAGTCTTCAACAAACCGCTTGCTTTCCTATAAGAGTCGTAGATTGCTTGACAGCGTTCTGTTATAACGTCCGCTAGTACTCATATTTATTTAGTTTAAAAAGAAGCTCATCCTGCCAATCTCATCAACAAATTCATTCCCTTCAATATTGCTGGTGCTCAGGGACCCAAAAAGGGAGACATAGAGATGCCCTATGGATATACATCGCTATGGTATATACTTCCATCTGGAAGACACTGCTAGAGTCACTTCGAGTACAATTCAGGCCCTATTCGCCTTTGTATTTTGGAGCAGTTCTGCAAACGCCCTACTCCCATGTTTTCGTAGAAGGCATCTGAACGGCACTCGCAGCAAAATAGTCCGTGTAGGACGTTAGGCCAGTTTTGACCGGAATTTATCGACCATTTGCAGCCAATCGCACCAGGCCAACCTCCATGATGTACCGTGGTTGCATTGACGGTTAATTTACGGCAAAAAATATTTTACCCACTGGTCTCTAATTGGTAGTAAGAGGTGATGTGCGTCATACCTGTGGATCGGCCCTCGACCCTCGAGTTCCACTTCACTATTTTTTGCAGCGCCTCTTTTTCCCCGCTAACATAACCTGGGTTATGTGTATGTAAATTTATTACACACGCGCTAATCTGGGCGTAGGAAATGCATTGCAATTGCCTACTGTCCGACAAGTAGCCCATGTCTATGCAAAATCACAATTGAGATACATACATACATATAAACAGATTACATATTGTATTGAAAGTTACATTCGTTACGAGTCTGTCCCATCGGACATGCATGACGTAAAAATTATTTATAGCTGCTGGCCAACCCAATACCCATGAAAGTAAACAAACAAGTAAATTGGGATGAATGTATGTGTATTGGTGTCAATTTGTAGGAAACATTTCGTCTGTTCTATGAACATCTTTAAACTATGAATGTCTACAAATAAGTAAATATAGATTTTCTTGGTGATTAAATCATAAGAACGAATCTTTTAATCACATGTTGATATATGTAGATGCGTATATACTATATGGGGTATTCCATCCCATTTCGACCAATTTTGAACCCGACCCCTTTAGAATTGGCTGAAAGTTTTTCTTCTTTTTCTAGCTTCTTTTCGTTTTTCAGAAGTTTTTCAAATTTTTTCATCCAACTCAAAAAAAGTTATGAATTTAAAAAAAACACCGTTTTTGGTTGCAAAATGCTATAACTTTTTCAAAAATTGACCGTTTGGGATCTTTTTTTTTTTTAAATTTGTTTTTAAATGTACTTTTCGGAAAAAATTCAAAAAAATGTTTAAAGTTTTTTTTTGTAATTTTTCAGTTTTTCGAGATTTTTCGAATTTCGCCCTTTTTTTCTCATAAAAAACTTCAATCAATTCTGCAATCATCCCCACTAAAACCGGAGTGGGCCGAGAATTTTTTTTTTTTTTTTATTTAATTGAAAAAAAAACTTTAAAATTTTTTTTGTATTTTTTCCGAAAAGTACATTTAAAAACATATTTAAACAAGTAAGGAAGGTTAAGTTCAGGTGTAACCGAACATTACATACTCAGTTGAGAGCTATGGTGACAACATAAGGGAAAATAACCATGTAGGAAAATGAACCGAGGGAAACCCTGGAATGTGTTTGTATGACATGTGTATCAAATGAAAGGCATTAAAGAGTATTTTATGAGGGAGTGGGCCATAGTTCTATAGGTGGACGCCATTTAGGGATATAGCCATAAAGGTGGATCAGGGTTGACTCTAGAATGCGTTTGTACGATATGGGTATCAAATGAAAGGTATTAATGAGTATTTTAAAAGGGCGTGGACCTAAGTTCTATAGATGGACGCCTTTTCGAGATATCGCCGTAAAGATGGACCAGGGGTGACTCTAGAATGCGTTTGTACGATATGGGTATCAAATGAAAGGTGTTAATGAGCATTTTAAAAGGGAGTAATCCTTAGTTCCATAGGTGGACGCCGTTTCGAGATATCGCCATAAAGGTGGACCAGGGGTGACCCTAGAATTTGTTTGCACAATATGGGCATCAAACGAAAGGTGTTAATGAGTATTTTAAAAGGGAGTGGGCCTTAGTTCTATAGGTGGACGCCGTTTCGAGATATCGCCATAAAGGTGGGCCAGGGGTGACTCTAGAATTCGTTTGTGCAATATGGGTATCAAACGAAAGGAGTTAATGAGTATTTTAAGAGGGAGTGGGCCTTAGTTCTATAGGTGGATGCATTTTCGAGGTATCGCAATAAAGGTGGACCAGGGGTGACTCTAGACTTTGTTTGTACGATATGGGTATCAAATGAAAGGTGTTAATGAGTATTTTTAAAAGGGAGTGGGCCTTCGTTCTATAGGTGTTCGCCTTTTCGAAATATCGCCATAAAGTTGGACCAGGGGTGACTCTAGAATGAGTTGGACGATATGGGTATCAAATTAAAGGTATTAATGGGAGTTTTAAAAGGGAGTGGTGGTAGTTGTATATGTGAAGGCGTTTTCCAGATATCGACCAATTTGTGGACCAGGGTGACCCAGAACATCATCTGTTGGATACCGCTAATTTATTTATATATGTAATACCTGCCAAGATTTTAAGGGTTTTTTATTTCGCCCTGCAGAACTTTTTCATTTTCTTCTACTTAATATGGTAGGTGTCACAACCATTTTATAAAGTTTTTTCTAAAGTTATATTTCGCGTCAATAAAACAATCCAATTACCTTACCATATTTCATCCCTTTTTTCGTATTTGGTATAGAATTATGGCATTTTTTTCATTTTTCGTAATTTTCGATATCGAAAAAGTGGGCGTGGTCATAGTCGGATTTCGTTCATTTTTCATACCAAGATAAAGTGAGTTCAGATAAGTACGTGAACTGAGTTTAGTAAAGATATATCGATTTTTGCTCAAGTTATCGTGTTAACGGCCATGCGGAAGGACAGACGGACGACTGTGTATAAAAACTGGGCGTGACATCAACCGATTTCGCCCATTTTCACAGAAAACAGTTAGCGCCATAAAATCTATGCCCCTACCAAATTTCAAAAGGATTGGTTAATTTTTGTTCGACTTATGGCGTTAAAAGTATCCTAGACAAATTAAATGAAAAAGGGCGGAGCCAAGCCCATTTTTAAATTTTCTTTTATTTTTGTATTTTGTTGCACCATATCATTACTGGAGTTGAATCTTGACATAATTTACTTATATACTGTAAAGATATTAAATTTTTTGTTAAAATTTTACTTTAAAAAAATTTTTTTTTTAAAAGTGGGCGTGGTCCTTCTCCGATTTGGCTAATTTTTATTAAGCGTACATATAGTAATAAGAGTAACGTTCCTGCCAAATTTCATCATGATATCTTCAACGACTGCCAAATTACAGCTTGCAAAAGTTTTAAATTACCTTCTTTTAAAAGTGGGCGGTGCCACGCCCATTGTCCAAAATTTTACTAATTTTCTATTTTGCGTCATAAGTTCAACTTATCTACCAAGTTTCGTCGCTTTATCGGTCTTTTGTAATGAATTATCGCACTTTTTCGGTTTTTCGAAATTTTCGATATCGAAAAAGTGGGCGTGGTTATAGTCCGATATCGTTCATTTTAAATAGCGATCTGAGATGAGTGCTCAGGAACCTACATACCAAATTTCATCAAGATACCTCAAAATTTACTCAAGTTATCGTGTTAACGGACGGACGGACGGACATGGCTCAATCAAATTTTTTTTCGATCCTGATTATTTTGATATATGGAAGTCTATATCTATCTCGATTCCTTTATATATGTACAACCAACCGTTATCCAATCAAACTTAATATATCACAGCTCTGCTCAACTGAGTATAAAAATGATCCCAAACGGTCAATTTTTGAAAAATTTATAGCATTTTGAAAAAAACACAGTTTTTTTCAAAATATTTAAAACTTATTTTGAGTTGGAAAACGGTGTTTTTTTTTCAAAATGCTATAACTTTTTCAAAAATTGACCGTTTGGGATCATTTTTTTTTTAATATGTTTTTAAATGTACTTTTCGGAAAAAATACAAAAAAATGTTAAAGTTTTTTTTTTCAATTAAATAAAAAAAAAAAAAATCTCGGCCCACTCCGGGATTAGTGGGGATGATTGCGGAATTGATTGAAGTTTTTTATGAGAAAAAAAGGGCGAAATTCGAAAAATCTCTAAAAACTGAAAAATTACAAAAAAAAAACTTCAAAAATTTTTTTGAATTTTTTCCGAAAAGTACATTTAAAAACAAATTAAAAAAAAAAAGATCCCAAACGGTACATTTTTGAAACCTCTCTGAAGTTGGCAAGACAACTTTTACGTGGAAAAAAATTACCTATTGGGAAAATTGCCGTGAATTTGCCGTAATTTATCCGTGAAACAAAAAAATTTGCCGTGGCCATATTTTAGAAAATACAGGGTGGCACGCCAACTTCACGTGAAGTTAGCGTGCCACCCTCAGAAAACCACCTTAGAGACCAGTTAGGAAAATAATTCTTGCACACGAATTTGCCGTAAATTTGCCGTAGATAAGTGGCATATTATATAATTTCGAAAAAATAAAATTTAAATTTTTTTTATGGTGCACCGCCAACTTCACGTGAAGTTAGCGTGCCACTTTTCGAAAACCACCTTAGACACCAGTTAGGAAAATAATTCTTGCACGTGAATTTGCCGTAAATTTGCCGTGAATTATGCGTGAAACAAAAAAATTTGCCGTGGCCATATTTTAGAAAATACAGGGTGACACGCCAACTTCACGTGAAGTTAGCGTGCCACCCTCAGAAAACCACCTTAGAGACCAGTTAGGAAAATAATTCTTGCACGCGAATTTGCCGTAAATTTGCCGTAGATAAGTGGCATATTATATAAGTTCGAAAAAATAAAATTAAAATTTTTTTTATGATGCACCGCCAACTTCACGTGAAGTTAGCGTGCCACCCTCAGAAAACCACCTTAGAGACCAGTTAGGAAAATAATTCTTGCACACGAATTTGCCGTAAATTTGCCGTAGATAAGTGGCATATTATATAATTTCGAAAAAATAAAATTTAAATTTTTTTTATGGTGCACCGCCAACTTCACGTGAAGTTAGCGTGCCACTTTTCGAAAACCACCTTAGACACCAGTTAGGAAAATAATTCTTGCACGTGAATTTGCCGTAAATTTGCCGTGAATTATCCGTGAAACAAAAAAATTTGCCGTGGCCATATTTTAGAAAATACAGGGTGGCACGCCAACTTCACGTGAAGTTAGCGTGCCACCCTCAGAAAACCACCTTAGAGACCAGTTAGGAAAATAATTCTTGCACGCGAATTTGCCGTAAATTTGCCGTAGATAAGTGGCATATTATATAAGTTCGAAAAAATAAAATTAAAATTTTTTTTATGATGCACCGCCAACTTCACGTGAAGTTAGCGTGCCACCCTCAGAAAACCACCTTAGAGACCAGCTAGGAAAATAATTCTTGCACACGAATTTGCCGTAAATTTGCCGTAGATAAGTGGCATATTTTATAAATTCGAAAAAAAAAAATTCAAATTTTTTTATGGTGCACCGCCAACTTCACGTGAAGTTGGCGTGCCACCCTGTATTTTCTAAAACATGGCCGCGGCAAATTTTTTTGTTTCACGGATAATTCACGGCAAATTCACGTGCAAGAATTATTTTCCTAACTGGTGTCTAAGGTGGTTTTCGAAAAGTGGCACGCTAACTTCACGTGAAGTTGGCGGTGCACCATAAAAAAATTTAAATTTTATTTTTTCGAAATTATATAATATGCCACTTATCTACGGCAAATTTACGGCAAATTCGTGTGCAAGAATTATTTTCCTAGCTGGTCTCTAAGGTGGTTTTCTGAGGGTGGCACGCTAACTTCACGTGAAGTTGGCGGTGCATCATAAAAAAAATTTTAATTTTATTTTTTCGAACTTATATAATATGCCACTTATCTACGGCAAATTTACGGCAAATTCGCGTGCAAGAATTATTTTCCTAACTGGTCTCTAAGGTGGTTTTCTGAGGGTGGCACGCTAACTTCACGTGAAGTTGGCGTGCCACCCTGTATTTTCTAAAATATGGCCACGGCAAATTTTTTTGTTTCACGGATAATTCACGGCAAATTTACGGCAAATTCACGTGCAAGAATTATTTTCCTAACTGGTGTCTAAGGTGGTTTTCGAAAAGTGGCACGCTAACTTCACGTGAAGTTGGCGGTGCACCATAAAAAAAATTTAAATTTTATTTTTTCGAAATTATATAATATGCCACTTATCTACGGCAAATTTACGGCAAATTCGTGTGCAAGAATTATTTTCCTAACTGGTCTCTAAGGTGGTTTTCTGAGGGTGGCACGCTAACTTCACGTGAAGTTAGCGTGCCACCCTGTATTTTCTAAAATATGGCCACGGCAAATTTTTTTGTTTCACGGATAAATTACGGCAAATTCACGGCAATTTTGCCAATAGGTAATTTTTTTCCACGTAAAAGTTGTCTTGCCAACTTCAGAGAGGTATTTTTGAAAAAGCTATAGCATTTTGAAAACAAAAACGGTGTTTTTTTTTAAATTCATAACTTTTTTTGAGTTGGATGAAAAAATTTCAAAAACTTCTGAAACACGTCTTTCGTAAGCTAGAAAAAGAAGAAAAACTTTCAGCCAATTCCAAAGGGTTCGGGTTCAAAATTGGTCGAAATGGGATGGAATACCCCATATATAAGGGCACAGACGGATCATATTATGTAGAATGTTCGTAAGGCACGTCGCATGTAAGAAACTGAAATGTCTTGGCGGTGTGATAGCATGTGTTGAAGTTAGGCACACCTTCAGGGTACAGCCCTTGCACAGAGGCAGCAATGTAAAGAACACAATGTGTATCCTCTTTACGGATATAGGATATGCATATTTAGAAAGGACTTCTATGTTCGTATTTCAATTTTTGCAGAAACACTCTTGTATGCAGTCGTAGCTCGGTACTGTCGGTTCCCTGAAGAACTTTTGCATTGTTTGAAAAGATGCGAAGAAAACATCGGACCTCACTGGATCATAATAACGCACCAACACAGGCACACTAGTGAAGCACACTAATGCTTTCAATAACATAGACTTTGGTCCAAACGAAACGCATTATTATGTGAATTTTTACCACCTGCTTATAACCAGTTGCTAATTATTCTTTTTATACTCCTGAAGAAGGTGCAAAAAGACTGAAACGCGTAAAATAGAAAGAAAAACTTTGTTTTTTACTTCAAAAAGAAACCGACCGTAAAGCCTATTAAATACTTCCCCAAATACATTGGAAATATCGGCAGAACAAAAAAAATCAAGATCAAATTATTTAGAACGGGTCACTGCAGAAAAAGGTTGTCGTTGATATCAAACAAGGAAATAAAAGATTTACTTTGATAGTCATTGACCACCAGTCGCTTTGGAATGCCGCTGACTACTTGCAAGCTTCTCTTGAGGCGTTGGACTTCTATGACATAACGAAACTGCTTGCTATAAAGGCATTTGGTCATTAATACTTCAAGTGGTTTGAAAGCCTCATTTGCCATTTCTACTGAGATTAATGAAGTTGTAAGAAAGTCAAACTCATGTTACAGATATGATTGTATGACGGATACATATTTAGCATAAAAGAATCTGATGACCCCAAGGTGCTCACATTTCATGCCTCATTTCAATGCCCTGCTTTTCCCAGATGTTATTTGGAGAAGATGAGCAGGGTAAGACGATCTAGAAGTTACGATTTCATCATATCTATTTGTTCGCACGACACTCAGACCAGAACCTGAAGGTGCTAATACCTAGCACATCAAATCCATATCGGCAAAAGTACAGTCCCTTCTATCGGGAAGTCATTTTGCTGTTAAAATAAGAAAAAAATAAGATATTTAGCTTGCCTCACAGTCTTGTTTATGGGGTGTTTCTCTTTCCCTTTCCGTCTTTTAAAATCAGTTTGTTACCTTCAGCTGCGTCTTCTTCCCGTCCGGACTTCTTTGTCCTCAATCTGGTTGCGGCGTCGAAGATTGCTCGCAGCAAACTACTTGCCAATGGTCTGCCCTCTACCTGCTTCCCGTGTCCCATAGGTGTCTGTGACGTCAAGGTTTTCGATGCCTGTTGGCTTTTTTAACAGCTCCTTATCTCAGAACTTTCCAATCAAATATAATAATACTTGGGGTGTTTCGGAGAGAAATTGAGATTGAGTCTTTCTCAAATAAATTCTGAAACTGATCATTTGCTGAGTTAAGCCGTTTTCGAAGATAAGCCGTGGATAACCAGCCCATCGCAGCTCTCGTTAAAATGTATATAAACTCCTGCACCTCCTCTTAATCGAAGATTGTCTAGGCCCATGCACATATTTATGTAAACTCACTATAAGCGCATAGGAATATTTATGTATAACAAAATTTTCTAAAACTAAGAAATAAACTGCGAGATGAAGGCAAAGAAGTTAGCTGAAGTAGTTGATCAGTATTTTAAAAGTTCTAAGAAGTCAAAAAACTTCTTACTGAACTAAAGTTCGCATGTAACATTTTTCTACGCTTCTTCTAACTTGCGTGCCGATTTCGGAAACGATTAAGAACTACTTAGTCTGATGACTCTTTCATGCAAAAAAAACTTGCCATGAGAGTATTCCCATGGGAAACAGTTGCGGGGTAGAATTTGCACGCAAGCAGTTTGAAGATGTAATCTCTGAAAGCACTATGAAGAAATCCGGTGCATAAAAACTCAGCCTTTGAACCTGACGAGCATAAACAGGCCGTCAGCCTCATCCACAATGAGACGGCAGACTCTTATGCCAATAAATCCCCAGCAAACCTCGATATCAGAGTCCAATGCACGAAACGCGCAATTGAGTAACGCTCACTCCCTAGAAAGACGTGCGTCACTCTGGCACAACTTCGATCTGGGAACTGTAATAGGTGAAACTCTTACTTTTACAGTTTACACCGACATACACAATGTATGTCCTGTATGTAATGTATCTTCACATGACACCAACTATCTTTTCAACTGAAATGTGAAACCAGAACCCCCTAACGCCCATATCTATTTGGACCAACCCTATTTGAACTGCAAGTTTCGTGTTAGGTATACTGTTTGTGTGATTGCACCCAATGGATGGGGCGAAAGACGAAGAAGCTGTCGCTGCTGTATGGAGTTGGTGGAGACCTTTAGAGCTGATTCATATCATATTTAAGTAGAAACGCTGTCAGACATCTATAAATAATTTGTCTCCCCCACATTATATTCTCCTTTTGGTGTTACGTGTTCATTAAAGATTTGATTACCATGTGCATATAAACAAAGTAATAAACAGATGTTGAGAACAAAACGACTAAACACGTAAATGCGTTCATACGTTTAGACGAACAACATAGAGCTGCTGCTGAATTGTGACAAAGCAATTGTCACACGTGTTGCTTGTTTAAACGAAATAACTAATTACGTTTTTATGATATTGTGAGGCTTTAGACATTTGTGAATGTACCTGCACAGACAGCAAAGGCAGAAGCGGAGATACAAAGGCGTGGGTGATTGAGCTTGTAGCCACCAAGAATTATGCCATCGAATTAAACCAAAAATTCGGCGTCAGAGGAAGGGCTTTAACACAGAGCAAACTCCTATGAAAACGGCGACTTGCTAACCGATGCTTAGATTATGGAGGGAACAGAGAGAGAAATGAAAAGCTGAACAAACAGTTTCTGTTGAATACCCAGAAACCTGGGCATCCCAACAGACATCTGATGAATGAGGCCACACCTCCCAGGGGCTTAAGGGGTAATCTTCGTAACCATTGTGAGGAAATACGGCACCTGAGAACACAGCCGTATGAAGCAAAAAAGCAAAAGCAGGTCCTCAGTGATATCCAAAAACAGGCGTCGGACCTCAGTTCTTAAAGAAAAATACTCAGAAATCGCAGAAGAGAAACGCACTCTCCCGTGGGAAACGCGCGTCTCTCTAGCTCAACTTCGATCTGGTTACTGCAACGGGTTAAACTCTTACCCATCCAGAATCAACCCCGACATACAAAATGTATGTTCTGCTTGCAATGTGTCCTCACATGACACCAACCATCTCTTCAATTGTAATGTGGAAGCAACGCCTCTAACACCCCTCTCACTATGGTCCACCCCTGTTAAAACTGCAAGTTTCCTTAGGCTCCCATTAGATGATATTGATGACAGTTTGTGATGGGTCGCGCCTATTGGATGGGGTGAAGCACTGCTACAACAACAACAACAACATTATGGAGGGAACACTTCTCTGTGCTCCTAAATGGAGTGAGCGATGAAAAGGCAATGAATGATGAATCCGAGCCCGACTATGACGAAGTAAGAATAGCGATAAAAATATTAAAAAACAACAAGGCCACGGGCGCTGATCGATTGGCTGCGAAGTCATTCAAATACTGCAGCGAGGAGTTGGTAAGGCGCATTCATCAACGTCTATGCAAAATATGGTCGAAGGAGTATATGCCCGACGATTGGAAATTTGTCCTGTATACAAGAAAGGGGATCCGACGCACTGCGCCAACTATAGCGGAATCAGCCTTTTTATATATGTTCTTGTGAATCGGCTTATAGGACCTTATCAATGTGGGTTTAGGCCTAGTAAATCTACCATCGACCATTATGCGCGAAATCTTGGAAAAAACCCACGAAAAAAGAATTGACACACATCACATCTACGTCGATTTGAAAGAAGCCTTCGTTAGTACGAAGAGAACCTGCCTATAAGCTGATATGTCTGAATATGGTTTCTCCACCAAGAGGCGTCATGTTATGAGAATGAAAGATGATACTTATTCTTATAACCCAATGGGATGATACCCCACCATATTTCAGGCAGAAATTCATGCAATAGAAGTTTGCGGTAAAGAATGTGTACGGAGAGGCTCATCCTCGAAGAGCATCTACATTATGACGGACAGGCAGGTGGCCCTGCATGCCTTGCAATCCTACACAGTTACATCTAAGCTAGTGGAAGGCTGCATTGAAATCCTTAGTGACCTTGGAGCCAAAAACAAGGCTTTGTTAGGATGGGTTCCGGGACATCAGGGACATGAAGGTAATGAATATGCAGATTACCTAGCAAAGCAGGGTGCTACAGCAGCATTCTATGGTCCAGAGCCCTTTTGTGTACTCACAAAAGCAAACACCAGGAAACCA
Organism: Eurosta solidaginis; assembly: GCF_040869045.1. Taxonomy (NCBI): domain Eukaryota; kingdom Metazoa; phylum Arthropoda; class Insecta; order Diptera; family Tephritidae; genus Eurosta; species Eurosta solidaginis. The sequence goes on along the minus strand of NC_090323.1, from coordinate 197,999,061 downwards.
TAAATAACTGGGAATAAAACAATTCAGACGTCACTGGATTGACTGTTCAGGGCAAAGACAGGCCAAACTGTTTATACTTCCTGCAACGAAATTATCAACCAAACTCATTAATCTAAGCAGGGAGGACCTACGAACTCCCTTTGGGTACTATACGGTTCTACGATATTACCTAAGTGAGTTAAATCTGGTCCGATACTCAAATTCGTCGTTTCTGTGAGCTGGAAGATGAAACATTCCCTTGGAACATACAAGGTCATACACAATAGATCTACACAAAGGTCGCAGTGCTTCCAGGCCTATAATATTCTTATAATCCGCCCATAGAATCAGAGGAAGATTGGTGTGACCATTAGGCGCCAGTTAGCTCAACGAAGAAGCAACTGACGCGCCTTTTTGGACGGTCATAACAGTTTAAACGGTTAAGGGCCAGCTAGGTTAGAGCGATATGTCAATCACAACATGCTTTGCACACAGAGTATATTACTTTGGTAACATGACGGTTAAAAGATGCTCAGGATGAAAAAAGGAATTGATATAGCCATGTCCGTCCGTCTATCTGTGCACACGATAACTTGAGTAAATACTGAGATATCTTATTGAAATTTGGTATATTTGCCTCTTGGCACTCATCTTCCATCGCTATTTAAAATGAGCGGAATCGGATGATAACTGGGCCCACTTTTTATATATAAAACATTTTGGAAAACACAAAAAACCTGATTAGTTAGTAAGCAATAAACGGCGGTCGCCGTGGTGTGATGGGTTCACGCCACGGACAAAGCAACATCAAAATTTTAGAAACCAGTTTTTTTAATTAGAAGAAAATTTGTCTAACTCCGAGTGTATTTCTGCTATGAAAAGCTCTCAGTGAAAACTCATCTGCCTTGCAGATGCCGTTCGGAGTCGGCATAAAACAAGTAGGTCCCGTCCCGCCAATTTGTAGGAAAAATTAAAAGGAGCACGACGCAAATTGGAAGAGAAGCTCGACCTTAAATCTCTTCGGAGGTTATCGCGCCTTTCATTTATTTTGTTATTTATAATACACCTAAAAGATTGAAATTTAATGTGTGGACTGATATTGAGAGTCTTAATAAAAATTTGAAAATTTTGTTGAAAATGGGCGTGGCACCGCCCACTTGTGATAAAATCAATTTTACAAATACTATTGATCATCAAAAACCAGTAAACCTATCATAACAAAAATCGGCAGAGAGGTTGCCTTTACTATAAGGAATGCTTCGAGGTAAAATTAACGAAATCGGTTAAGGACCACTGAATGGGATTGATGCAGATGCCCGGCTGGTTGATGTCCTCGTCAAAGCAAAATCTGACATCACCGCCATTCAAGAAATGCGTTGGACGAAGCAAGAAAGAAAGAAGATCAAAAATTGTGACATCTATTGGAGTGGCCATACGAATAAGCGCATTTTCGGCGTGGGATTCGTGGTGGGAGAGAGACTTCGTCGCCAAGTTCTGGCCTTCACGCCTGTGGACGAGCGTCTAGCCGCTATACGAATAAAAGCAAACTTTTTTTAATATATCATTTATCTGCGCCCATGCGCCGACAGAGGACAAAGACGATGAGGTGAAAGACACTTTTCATGAACAATTAGAACGCACATACGAGCGCTGCCCCCGTCATGATATAAAAGTCGTGCTTGGCGACTTTAATGCCAGGGTGGGCAAAGAAAGTGTTTTTGGCCCTACAGTCGGAAAGTTCAGCCTACACAATGAAACTTCTCCTAACGGACTGAGGCAGATTGACTTTGCCGGTGCTCGAAACATGGTCATATCCAGCACGAGGTTCATGCATAAAAAGATACATAAAGCAACATGGCAGTCTCCTGATCGAAATACTCGCAATCAGATCGATCACTTTGTGACAGACGGACGGCATGCCTCCAGTGTTTTAGATGTGCGCACGATCCGAGGACCTAACATCGACTCGGACCATTATCTCGTTGCAGCCAAAATACGCACCCGCCTCAGCGTGGCTAAAACCAAGGAACAAAAACACAAGGAAAGCTAGACGTCGAAAAGCTTCAATCACAACAGACTGCCAATGATTTGGCAACTCGGCTCTCACACCTGCTCTCTGAGAGCACAACTCATCCTGAAGGAATACAGGAGCAGTGGGAGCATATCTCCAAAGCACTTCGTACTGCCGCCGAGGAAAAAATTGGTTACCGGCGACCACGAAAAAACAACTGGTACGATGAAGAATGCCGCGTTGCAACCGAAAGAAAAGACGCTGCCTACAGGGCTACGTTAAAAGCGAGCGCAATAATAGGAGTGTGTGAACGCTATCGTGAGTTGAAAAGGGAAGCGAGATGCCTTTTCAGGAAGAAAAAGGCAGATGCAGAAACGCGTGAGCGCGAGGAGCTTGAGCTGCTAGCCACCAGGAATAACGCCCGAAAATTTTACCAAAAAATACGGCCACAGACGGAAGGTTTTAAGACCTGGGCAAACTCCTGTAGGAACGAAAACGGCGACCTTGTAACTGATGTCCAGAGAGTGCTTAGATTATTAAGGAAACACTTCTCTGCTCTCCTAAATGGAGGCAGCGATTCACCGCGCAGAGATGACGAACCCGATCCCGCAATCGATGATAATGGAATATATGTCCCCCCGCCCGATTATGACGAAGTTAGAATGCTCCAAACTGGACAAAGAAGCGGTAAAGATGGGTTTGATGATGAATGAGGACAACACAAAGTACCTACTGTCATCGAGCAAAGAGTCAGCGCATACGCGCCTTGGCAACCACGCTACTGTTGGCAGCCATAATTTCGAAATAGTAAAATACTTCGTTTATTTGGGAACCAGCATCAACACTAGCAACAACATCAGCACTGAAATCCAGCAAAGAATCAATCTTGCCAATAAATGCTACTTTGGACTAGGTAGGCAATTGAAAGGTAAAGTCCTCTCTCGGCGAATGAAAATCATACTCAACAAGTCACTTATCGTACCCGTCCTGCTATATGGGGCAGAAGCATGGACCATGACAACAGCAGATGAAGCGGCTTTGGGAGTGTTCGAGAGAAAAGTTCTTCGAAAGATTTATGGACCTCTACGCGTTGGCGATAGCGATGAACTGTACGAGCTCTACGCACACATCAACATAGTCCAGCGAATTAAAACGCAGCGGCTGCGCTGGCTAGGCCATGTTATGCGAATGAAAGATGATGCTCCGGCCAAGAAAGTGTTTCTATCGGAACCCGCCTATGGAAGCAGAGGAAGAAGGCGGCCCCTACTCCATTGGAAGGACCAGGTGGAAAACGATTTAAAACCCCTTGGTGTGACCAATTGGCGCCGGTTGGCGGAGCGAAGGAGCGACTGGCGCGTTGGACGGTCATAACCGTTTAGACGGTTAAGCGCCAATTAAGTAAGTAAGTAAGGTTAAGGACACGCCCACTTTTATATAAAGGATCTTTGAAAGCGTCGTGGACAAATAAAACTCGTGGAAAAACCCAAATTTTTGAAAACGGGCGTGGCACCGCCCCTTTTATGACTAAGCAATTTTATGTTTATCATAATGAAATTGGGAATACATACTCTTTATAGCAGGAAATATTTCTAGTAAAAATTTGCGGGATCGGTTAAGGACCATATATAAAAGATGTTTAAAAGGGTCGTAAACTAGAATAATAAGGCATATCTAGCAAACCATATTTACACCCGAACTTAGACTCCCTTACTTCCTTGGGAATATATAAGAATTAATATACCTCAATAGGATGAGAAAAGTAGTTTATATGAAACGAACTGTACAATTTAAACTCACGCGCAGTATATAGTGTTCGGTTACACCCAGACACCCTTACTTGTTTACCTTAAACAACAACTTAACATTAACAACATGTCCCTGAATATTCTCTTTTCGTCAGTTTCGAAAAATTCCTATCGTTCGAACTAATAAATAAGATTAAGTAAGAGTGTGTATTTTAATAAATTTAAAATATGGCGCTTCTGGTGGTTTGTGCGTCAGTATGTAATGCATTCCCATAACTTGTGGTGTCCACAAATACTTTGTAGCTATGTATACTTAAATTTTTTGTTTGAATTAGAAATTTCCCCAATGGTATTAGTATGATTAATATTAAAACACAAATTTTATGCAATTCATTGAAATTATGAAAAGGCGAGACAGATACAATAAACCATTTGTCAAGATAATCTAGCGTAATTTCATAATATTTACATATACAATTTTATAATATTTCACCGCAAAATCACCATGGAAATTGATGAGCAGCTTAATAGTGGAGGGGAAATATGTCAAATGAAGGGGTTTGTATGTAGAAATGAGCAATGAAGAGGTGCACTAATGAAGCTGAATCATAAAAGTGCGCGTTTTGTATGGCAATACCTAAAAAAAAAACATACAAAACCAAAAATCGAAGCCCACTAAAGTGAATATGAATGATGGAAACGTGTAAGTAAATAAACAACAACAAAAATATATACAAATGAATTTCACCACTTAAAAGTTCAATTTAAAAATAATATTGCAAATTTAGCTATTGCCGCCGATACAATTAGGTCTAAATAGTATACATATATGAAGATTAGGCTGCTCCATATTTGTAAATGCAGATTTTTTGTTGTTTAAACATCTTTGCTCACGGTATGGTGGAGTCCTGAAGGCAGGCATGCTTAACGAACGAAACGATATCATTTCGTTACGATAATCAACGTTAATAAACGAAACGAAGTCATTTCGTTTCGTTTATTAACGTTAAGAACGCCAAATTAACGTTAATTTGACGATCTTAACGTTAATAAACGAAACGAAGTGACTTCGTGTCGTTTATTAACGTTGATTATCGTAACGAAATGATATCGTTTCGTTCGTTAAGCATGCCTGCCTGAAGGAAAGAGTAACCGTAAGAGTGGTCTTTGCATATATGGGGGATATATATATATGTATGTATGTATGTAGAATGTAAATGCACGCCTAATGTGTAATATTGGTATATGTACAGTACAGAGTACTAGGGAGTGTGTTAGCATAGGTGTATTATGTAATACGAGCCAGACCCGTGCGCATCTTTCGCAACCTATATAAAAGTCTCTTATTAAATATCAACAGAAATCAGCTGTTACATCAATAAATTAAAACTTACAGCTTGCGCTGCCATCTGGGGTATGATAGCAACTGCCGGTAATGCAATGCAAATATTCACAATAGAGCCAACGTAAAGATTTCTTTTGTGCTCACAATCGTTTATTTTTATACTCAGTTGAGCAGAGCTCACAGAGTATATTAACTTTGATTGGATAACGGTTGGTTGTACAGGTATAAAGGAATCGAGATAGATATAGACTTTCATATATCAAACTCGTCAGTATCGAAAAAAAATTTGATTGAGCCATGTCAGTCCGTCCGTTAACACGATAACTTGAATAAATTTTGAGGTATCTTGATGAAATTTCGTATGTAGGTTCCTGGGCACTCATCTCAGATCGCTATTAAAAAAGAACGATATCGCACTATAACCACGCCCACTTTTTCGATATCGAAAAACCGAAAAAGTGCGATAATTCATTACCAAAGACGGATAAAGCGATAAAGCTTGGTAGGTGAGTTGAACTTATGACGCAGAATGGAAAATTAGTAAAATTTTTGAAAATGGGCGTGACACCGCCCACTTTTAAATGAAGGTAATTTAAAAGTTTTGCAAGCTGTAATTTCGCAGTCGTTGAAGATATCTTGATGGAATTTTTCAGGAACGTTACTCCTATTACTATATGTATGCTTAAAAAAAAAATAGCAAAAACGGAGAACGACCACGCCCACTTTAAAAAAAAATTTTTTTGTCAAATTTTAACAAAAAATTTAATATATTTACAGTATGTATGTAAATTATGTCAACATTCAACTCCAGTAATGATATGGTGCAACAAAATACAAAAATAAAAGAAAATTCCAAAATGGGCGTGGCTCCGCCCTTTTTCATTTAATTTGTCTATGATACTTTTAATGCCATAAGTCGAACAAAAATTTACCAATCCTTGTGAAATTTTGTAGGGGCTTAGATTCTAGGACGATAACGTTCACGTACTTATCTGAACTCACTTTGTATTGGTATAAAAAATGGCCGAAATCCGACTATGACCACGCCCACTTTTTCGATATCGAAAATTACGAAAAATAAAAAAAATGCCATAATTCTATACCAAATACGAAAAAAGGGATGAAACGTGGTATTTGGATTAGTTTATTGACGCAAAATATAACTTTAGAAAAAAAATTTTTAAAATGGGTGTGATACCTACCATATTAAGTAGAAGAAAATGAAAAAGTTCTGCAGGGCGAAATCAAAAGCCCTTGAAATCTTGGCAGGAATACTGTTCGCGGTATTACATACGTATATAAATTAATTAGCGGTACCCGACAGATGATGTTCTGGGTCACCGTGGTCCACATTTTGGTCGATATCTCGAAAACGCCTTCACATATACAACTATCACCACTCCCTTTAAAACCCTCATTAATACCTTTAATTTGATACCCATATCGTACAACAAATTCGAGTCACCCCTGGTCCACCTTTATGGCGATATCTCGAAAAGGCGTCCACCCATAGAACTAAGGCCCACTCCTTTTTAAAATACTCATTAACACCTTTCGTTTGATACCCATATTGTACAAACGCATTCTAGAGTCAACCCAACTTTCTAACGATATCTCGAAAAGGCGTCCACCTATGAAACTAAGGCCCACTTCCTTTTAAAATACGCATTAACACCTTTCATTTGATACCCATATCGTACAAACAAATTCTAGAGTCACCCCTGGTCCACCTTTATGGCGATATCTCGAAAAGGTGTCTACCTATAGAACTAAGGCCCACGCCCTTTTAAAATACTCATTTACACCTTTCATTTGATACCCATATCGTACAAACAAATTCTAGAGTAGCCCACTCCCTCTTAAAATACTCTTTAATACCTTCCATTTGATACACATGTCATACAAACACATTCCAGGGTTACCCTAGGTTCATTTTCCTACATGGTGCTTTTCCCTTATTTTGTCTTCATAGCTCTCATCTGAGCATGCAATGTTCGGTTACACCCGAACTTAGCCTTCCTTACTTGTTAACAAATTATTTTAATAAAATATAGCTAAACAAAAGCACTGCGACGAAAATTGCCCAAAGCTCGCTAATAGCCCGAATCTCCATCTTTACAACCAAATTTTTATTTACAGATTTGGATTCCAAATAAGAGCGAAAAAGGGACCCGCACATAAAAACAGCAATTAGAAATAATATATATTGTGACGAATATTAGCAACACTAAAGGATACTATCATCTCTAAGCCAATACTAAGCAGTGACTTGTATGCACATCAACAAGTTAATCATTATGTCTATACATATATCCATACAAGCAGCGGAGAGAGACGCACAAACAAATTCCTATATCTTATCTGAGATGCTCCCAAAAGTAGGCAATTATCTGTAGAAGTATCACTCACATATACACGCGCATATGAGAAGCTATAACGTGCATCTGTAGTTATGTTATAGCTGGTAATTTTAAAGCTGGTAGCAAATTCTTGAAATAGAAACACCTACAAATATGTCGACGAGGAAACCAAAAAGTATAAAAGCAGGAGCTGAGGCACGACGAATCAGTTTGATTTAAGCACGCTAACTGTCGATTAGTAGAAGTGTTATTGTGAAGTACTTTAATAAAGGCCATTTTGCATTATTGAATAGTGGAGTTATTTATTCAACAGTTTAGTGATTCGAACGTTAGTAGAAGGTTGCAAATAAGCGTAATTGCACTAAATTCTTAACAATATGATAAGTATGGTGTATGAAGTACTAAAATATAAGAGCGTAACGAAACGAGGTATATACAAAGTTACAACACCCTTTGTCATCCACTATATAAAAATCAATCTTATTTGGCGAGCTATGTGAATCTAAACTTGCAGTGGTATGCGATCGTTCTGGATGGTGAAACAAATTGGACGTATTACCACTAGTTTTATAACATTTTTTGCAATAGTGGCATATTGCAAAAGTATTACTGATTTTGTCAAAACTGATACATATACGAATACATGTATATATGTGTAATACACATTGTGTATATAACATGAAAAAATAACGTACTTTTCACATTGAACTTTTGTAAGAACTTTTCAATATTCAGAGCCACCAACTTAGGTATTCATCTAAAATAAACACAAATCTGACATAATGCATGTAATTTTATTTATTCATGTTTTATTTGTCTTACCAAAGTTTTAAACGCTGGTAATTCTGCCTCTAAAAAAAGGAATAAGAAATGGGAATACAGTACCCGATATTTAGCAAAAAACATCGATAATCGCACCATGAACCTAGTACTCGATGTATCGATATTTATATCGATACTTTTGCAGCTCTATCACACAGCAGCTCAAGGCAAACACGTCACCTAAATATGTGACCTGCAATCATCAAACGACCGTATTGTTCGAAAACAAGTCTTCGAGAAGAACGTGTTTGAATTATCGTGTAGGGGGGTACCCAGCTTGTACTTTAAACGCGATTTGTGAAAAAAGTATGAAAGATACTTTCCATTGAAAAGAGCGTTAAATTTCCTATAAGAATCACTCAAAAAGTGAAAAACGGTATTTTCGGACAATAGGGACGTTTGATGATTCCAGGTCACATAAACATATATTGAAGTCTCTAAACATATACACAAATTTTTGTGCATGCAAGTGCAGAAAATGTATACACTGCTGTTATGTTGGAAAAAAGAGCCATACATATTTTGGCAAATATGAGCAAATGCGCCATTTTTATTACTGAAACGCAATGTGTTTACAAAAACAAAGCACGTAATTAGGTTATTAGGTTTAAGTTGAAATTTTTTTCTTTTTAGAGTTTTGTTCGTTTTAACATATTTGTGCACTATATGGTTGGATTTATATGAGATAATCATTGCACAGAGAAAACAAATTACTAAAAAAAACTTCAATTAAAGTAAATAAAAAAAGATTTATAAAATAAAATTTAAACAATAAATAAAATGCAACAAAATAAAAATAAAAAAAAATAAAATAAAATAAAATACAACGAATTAAAAAAAGTAAGATGCAAAAAAATTTAATAAATTAAAATTAAATAATAATATGAAATGAAACAAAATAAAATAAATTAAATTAAATTCGATTAAATTAATTCAAATTAAATAAGTATAATAAAATAAAATAAATGAAAATTAAATTAAACTGAATCAAATGCAAAAAAATTATATGCAAAATAAATGTTTATAAATAATAACAAACAGAAATTAAATTAAATTTCATTAAGATAAAATACAATTAAATTAAATTTTATTCAGCTAAATTAAATTAAATTAAGAGCAAAATTTAATTAAATCAAATTCAATTTAAATAAATTGATTTTTTATCGACGCGTTATCCGTTTTTTATCGAAAGGATATCAAAATGTTTGCGGTAACCTCTAAATGTGTTATCGGATTTTAGCAATTTGCTATAACCAAATTATCAAAAATTTATCAGTTTTGTTAACGAAAATGTATCGATTTATTGTCGAAAAGTTTTCAATTTCTTATTCGAGTGTTATCAATTTGTTATCGGCATGATAAATGTAGCTTTGTTAAATTCATCTCATCGGTTTGTTATGAAACACAGGCCTTCAAAACTTCAATATAAAATCGATGGCATACATATAATCCTACGATAGCAAGCCGTTGAGAAGTCAATAAGAAGACAACGACAAGCTGATAATAAATCAATAACAAGCTGATAACAAATCGAAATCTCGAAGATAATAATTCGGTACCAATAATAAACTGAAAAAAAAAAAAACAATAGCTTGACGGTATCGGTTGTTCCTGATAAGAACGAGATTTATAAAAAACCCAAAACTAGTTTTGGTTCTGGTAAAGTTACCTTTGTTGTTGTGTTAATTTAACCCCTGGCTGAGCTCTAGTCAACTTAAAGTGAGTTAATTCATTAGAAGTAAAGAAAGACGATCAAACAATTTAAAAAGGGGATTTTAAGTCTACAGTTCACTTCGTGGGAAAGTTACATATAGATGGATAATTTTCAAGATTTTCCAAATTCTCAAGTTTTTCTAAATATCTCAATTCTTGCACCATTCAACGAAATTATTTGCAATTTATTTTCAATTGCTGTTGAGCTCTGACCTAAGTTTTTTTCAAAAGATCTAGCTCGTCGGGAAGTTCCTTCCATCTAAAGATACAGAAAGACTAGCAGCATAAAAGTCGTGTACAATTTTTAAGTGAAAACTCAACCACTTCAGTAGAAACTGCACACCTTAATCAAAAGGAAGCTAACTAAAAAATCTAAAAATTTTGATGATATGAGAACCGCCAAGCTTTTCAATTCAATACCTACAGAACTGTATGCTCGATTAACCAATACTTTCACCAATCAGAGAAAAAAAGTTGTGTAAAAAAAACTGTACTGGCACATATCACAAAAAGAGGAAATTTCTAAATTATGCATACTACAGGGTTCCCCAATTCAATACCTTTTGAAAATAAACTCTATAAAACATTAATTCAACTAGTCACCCCGAGAGGGTTTGGGTAAAAATTAAAAGTTTCATTGGCGCATATGGGGAAAGTCAATTAGTTTTTTTGCGTGCCTTTCCTGAGCATTGTGATTTTGTTTATTTGCGCTGTTTTTATCTAGGTGCGCGATATACACAAATCTACACACAATCAATAACTTTACGAACCAAAGCCCAGATTAAAGTTATATCAGTGTCAGTTTCCGCTTCGACTCCAATTCAGATTTATATTTTTTCGGTGAGTTCGATTTCACTATGCATCTTACGACCTAGATTTTTATTTCGTGTCCACCGGATGAATCAATTTCCATTTATACTTTGCCTCGCAACATACTTAGTTGGGTTTGGTTGAGCTCATTTTCATATCTGGCTGCCGGTTCCGGATGAACTTTTATAACAATTCAAGTTTCGGTTTCGATTCCGGTTTTGATTCAGGATTCTATAAAGTTTATTTACCAATTCTGGCTATTTTGATTCCGGTTTCATTAGTGTTTCGAAACCAATATTGATTCCCAATTTTAGTTGTGGTTCCGATATGGGTTGATGTTTTCGTTGTTCTTTAGGGTTTGATTCCAGTTTCGGTATCGGTTTCAGTTCCCATTTCGGCTGCAGTTTTCGTTGTGATTTCGGTTTCAGTTGGGATTTCGTTGCGGTTTAATTTTCCGTTCCGGGTTCGATTCCGGGTTTCAGTTGGAATTTCAATTCTAATTTCGGTCTCGATTTCGGTTGCAATTTTCGTTGTGGTAGTTTTGGTTCCGGTTTCGAATTCAGTTTCGGTTCAGATCTTATTTTAAGTTTCGGGTGCAGTTCTGGTTTCGATTGAAATTTCGGTCGCGGTTTAGGTTCCGATTTGGGTTGCGATTTCGACATTCTTTCCCTCATTTCGTTCCTTTTCCTTTCTCTTCACTTCCTTTCCTTTCTTTTCTTTCCCTCTCCTGTCCTTTCTCTTCCGTTTCGAAACCAATATTCATTCCCAATTTTGGTTGTGGTTCCGATTTGGATTGTACTTTTCGTTGTTCTTTCGGTTTTGATTCCAGTTTCGGTCTCGGTTTCAGTTCCGATTTGGGTGCAGTTTTCGTTGCGATTTTGATTTCAGTTGGGATTTCGTTGCGGTATCATCTTCGGTTCCGGTTTCGATTCCAAGTTTAAGTTGCAATTTTAATTCTAATTTCGGTATCGATTTCAGTTGCAATTTTCTTTGTTATGCAGTTTTTGTTCAGATTTCTATTCTTTCCTTTTCCTTTATTTTAATTTCCTTTCACTTCCTTTTCTTTCCTTTTAATTTCTTTTCCTTTCCCTTTCTTTTCCTTTCCGTTAGTTTCCCTTCCATTCCCTTCCTTTCCTTTTCTTTCTTTTACTTTACCTTTCTTCCAGCATTTCTATTTGTGACAATATTAAAATTTGATTTCATAAATGTCATTTCGGGTTCGTGAAAAGTACACAAATAAGAAACGCCCTAATATACACACCTTTAGACATGAAATCAATTTTTTTTATGGAAACAAAATGTCACGTCGTAAATTTGTAATACATTGAAATCAATAGTTTGCTTTTACTTTAAGGCAGAAGTCGAGTGCCGTACGGTTGTTGCCAAATATAGAATTTATATTTATGTATATATTTAAACCTTTACTTAGCTTAGAAGTTTTATGACACTGAAAACCAAAGGATTAGTTTTCTCTACGAAAGCCATTTCGGGAATACGTGGAATTAATAATGAAAGAAAAATATCAGTATCATATGCGAAAATTTGTCGTTACCAATTTACATAAAAAAACATCAAATGGTGGATTTTATTAAGTAAACAAAAACTGCGTACTAGGATTTTCGAATAAATACTTCCTCAAAATCTGCAGTTAGGAACCACGATTGGATGACCAAACATTGAGTCGGATCACTATTATCGTCGCAGCCAAAATACGCCCCCGCCTCTGCGCTGCTAAAAACAAAATACAAAAAACAAAGAAATCTAGACGTTGAAAGGCTGCAATCGCAACAGACTGCCAATGATTCCGCAGCTCGACTTTTTCACCTACGCTCTGAGAGCACAAGTCAGCCCAACGGAATGCTGGGGCAGTGGGAGCATATCTCTTAAGCACTTCGTACTGCCGCCGAGAAAAAAATTGGTAACCGGCGAACACGGGAAGGTAACTGGTGGCATGAAGAATGCCCGTTGTAAGCGACAAGACAACGTTAAAAGTTAAAAGCGAACGTAACAAGAAGAGTGTGTGAACGAGTATCGCGAGTTGAAAGGGAAAGCCTTTACAGAAGCTCCTCATGGAACTTGGGGGTGGGGAGGGAGGGATGGCCTGAAGGTTTAATGTGGCCATATAAATCGCTCCCGAGATGGTCTGGCTAGCCCTTAATGGTGCTGTGTTACCAGAGCGTACCGGATTTGTATCCGGCAAAGGACGATCACATCGACAACACTCCCCAAAGCCTTCGGGGAGAAACCTTATCGATACAACAACAACAACATGGAAGGGGCTACCTAATACCATTGTGTCTGAATTCAGTTTCCGCACAAAACTTATACTGCTGTGCTGAATAACGTTGAGCAACACCACCAGCTCAGTCGGAATTGGGAAGGACTTCTTCGAGCCGTTCCAATGTAAACGAGTTTTTAAACAGTGTGGACCCCTATCTTGAGATTTGTTTAATTTGATGCTAATAAATACTGCAGAACTTAACCACTCTGGAAAAATAATATATAAAAGCGCGCAATTACTGGCGTATGCTGACATTGATACCATCGGCCTGACACCCGTGCCGGAAGTTCTGCTTACTCTTAACTGGAAAAAGATGCGGAAAAGTGGGTTTCGTGGTGAATGAGGACAAAACGAAGTACCTTCTGTCATCAAGGTAAGAGTCAGCGCATTTGGCAGCCATAATTTGGAAATATTAAAAGACTTCGTTTATATGGAAAGCAGTATTAACACAAACAACAACATCAGCTTTGAAATCGAGCGAAGAATCGCTCTTGCCAATATATGCCACTTTGGAATAGAAGGACAGTTGAAAAGTAAAGTCATGTCTCGGCAAACGAAAGTCATGCTCTGCAATTCACTTATCGTCCTGCTATATGGTGCAGAAGCATGGGATATGACAACATCAGAGCAGACGGCTCTGGGAATGTTGGAAAGAAAAATTCTTCCAAAGACCTGTACGCGTTGGCGACGGCGATTACCGAAGAAGCTTTAATGATGAGCTGTACGAGCTTTACGCAGACATCAGCATAGCTCGTGAAATTAAAACACAGCGGCTACGCTGGCTGGGCCATGTTATACGAATGAAAGATGATGCTGTGGCTAAAAAGCGGGGATGCACCTTAACGTTAAGCTAATCGTTTATCAAAAAATTTCCACCGTTTCTGTTGAAATACTTCGAAATATTATCGATAAAGAAATTATCAAGATAAATTGTATCTCGTTTTTAACCGAAACGAAAAGCTTTCGTTAACGTTAAAAACGTTAACAAAAACGTGATACTTTATGTTTGAATTGCGCTGGCAATGCTATAGCCATGGTGAAGCCGTAAGGTGGCAACAACGAGCGCACATACACACACAAACTCTATGTAATTTGTTTGTGTAATTCGTTGGTGGTAATGTCAAAAATACTCTGAGAAATGTTTGTACTGTCAAAATTCATGAGAAAAGTTGCAATCAGCTTGGCTAATGCTTTCACCTTTAATGACTCCGCCATCAATCAGCTTTGCCAGCATAGTTTGAAATTAATAATCAACATAAACGATTTGATTTCGTTTTGATATGGCAGAAAACGAAACGAAATCATTTCGTTAATTTGACGATCTTAACGTTAATAAACGAAACGAAATGACTTCGTTTCGTTTATTAACGTTGATTATCGTAACGAAATGATATCGTTTCGTTGGTTAAGCATGCCTGCTAAAAAGGTATTTTTATATGGTAGCATAGGAGGAGGGGGCACCCACGCCCCTGGAAGGACCAGGCAGAAAACGATTCAAATTCCCTTGGTGTACTCGATTGCCGCCAGTTAGCCCAACGAAGAAGCTACTGGCAAGTCTTATTGAACGGCCATAACCGGTTAAGCGCCAATTAAGTGAAAAATCTTTTAAAATTACGAATAAAAACATTTTCAATTTTTTACATAATATTTTTGACGTTAGTGTACATATGTACATATAAATAAGCTGTTTAGGGGATTAAATAACTAATATAAAATATACATAGGTTTATATTCATTCCATTCTCAATGAACTGATATTTCATTGAATATTAATTGAGTGAGAGCTTGGCGTTATCAAAGTCCAAGTATTTATTTATTTGTAAGCATTGTTGTTGTGCTCAATTGTTCAGAGTTGTGAACAACTTTATCTCAGGTTTACATAAGCTATTTATGTACAATATTTTTGTAAACTGTGACACGTGTTTGTATAAATGTTCATACAATCAATATCAATAATATTTACATAACTACTTAATAATGAATGATTAACACATTGCTAATTAACTGTGCATATATGTTTATATTTATATTAGAATGTACAGTAATAATGGTATATACATACATATATCAACAACAAATTGGAAATAATTTGCACATATAATACATACAAATATGTTTCTTATACACAACAAGACCTCAAGATATATAAAATCTGTCTAATATTTCCACAATTTATGTACATTTTATTTAGACAGCGAGAGATTTACTTGCCAAAATGGGAAATTAATGCATTTTTATTAGTAAATCAAAGACTTTGGATATGGTATGGGCGTTTATGTAACATGATTAATTCGATAATGTCGGCTATAATAATATCGTTGTAACTTACAAGTGTCTACAACATTTAGATGCTTAAGCAAATCGACCTTCGCCTTAAGGATCTCGAAGCCAGCCTCCATTGCGGAGTGATTGAAATGTAATTTTTATACTTAACTAGATTTACCAGGCGCACGTTGTAACGCCCGAGATCGAACGGATGTTGCGTTATTTTTTCTGTTTTGTTTGTTGATAATTTAATTTATTGTTCTGTAAATTGAATTGAATTTTGTACGCATATTTGGTGAAATTTTCTGTTAAAACAATTGATTCTTGTATCTTATTGTATCCTATTTTATATTATTGTATTGATTTTACCGCTGATGATTGTTGCTTTGATTACATTCCGAAGAAGCATGACTGGTGAGCCAATTTTCAAAGTTGATATATGCGCAGGCATTCCTTTTGGTTGTAAGGAGTATAGAAATTCATTTGGATAATTCACAATTTTCTCTTCATCTGTAACTGTGTCGATCTATTTATATTTCGTCACTTCACCAGGAAATTGATTTTGAAAGCGATCATTGATTTTGTTAACATGATCATCTTTGGGAGCTAAGATAGTTCTTTCGCATAGCCAAAAAACAAAAACTTTTAAATTTAAAATTCTTAATTCTGAAATATGAAAAACTTTCGTCTTGATCGAAGGAACCTCGAGCCAAAATTTGGTGATGATCGAAGTATAGCAAACACGTTTTCATAGGGAACACACACACAGAATTTGATTTTTATATATATTATATCAACTAACCATCATCTCTCCTTCCTGTATCTTTCCTAAAAATTTCATGGCAATCTTTCTATCCGTTCTCGAGTTATGGAGTGACAATCAAAATGTACACTTCTTTTTATATATAGATTCTATGTTAAATTACAGCTACTTAAGAATCGATATTGCCAGCAAATGATATTTTTGACAAAGCAGGAAAAACTTGTTTCAGTCAATATTAAATATTACACAATTTCACAGTTATTGTTTAAGATCAGTGCTGATCAAAAATGTTTATATTGAAGTGCAAATCACAATACATCTACAAAATTATATGTACACTGAAACTTTTTAAAATTTATTTTATATGTTTAAAGAATTTTGATGGTCCCCTTAATGAATAAATTTGAATTAAAATTTTTCTCAGTTCTACAATAATTAAGAAAAAATTTATCATAACAATAATAATGATAAAAAATTATTGTTAGGCCTTGAGCTCGATTCGAACCCGCGATCTTACAAATCAGTAGGCCGATATAACAACAAAAAATGGTTCTACAATAATTTTTACAATTTTTTTGTCAATTTGTTAGTGTAAATTTGAATATCATATTAAAGTGTTTTGGCTTTATATGGAAGTGCTTTTTCTTTGCACTTTCATACGAAATTCAGGCACTTTCATATGAATACAAGTTACATATATGTATGTGAGGGCATATGGGACTGCTGTGAAATTTTTAAACGGTTTTATTTAGCTTGACTTGTACGGCCGGGCGAACAGAATTTTGTAATTGAAATTTAAGTAACTTCGCGATAAACTACAAGCTTAAAACTTGGAATATAGTTCAGAACCCGATGACAATGCAATAATAATAAAAAAAACTCTGATAGGTGGCGCATGGATCAAAATATTTTAAACAAGTAAGGAAGGTTAAGTTCGGGTGTGTAATGAAGTCCTTTGTATGGCAACCGAAAGTGAACGGCTAGCGTAATCCTGGTGCTAAGCTCGCCGGATCGGGGTGGGTCTTGCCGCACTTATGGAAGTTACCTGACTACCTACAAAAAGAAATATCATGCACTTTGACAAAAAAAACGGACCACGAAACACTACTCCTACAACCACTTATTCACTAAAACGGACGGACCAGATCGGACGTGGATAATTCCTCTGATCAACGCTGTCTTTGCCCCTGTTCTTCTCTTCCCTGCCCAACCATGAAAGATACTTACGCATCACCATCCCAACCAACTCAGTAAGTCTAAGGTTTAGGCTATCTCACGATTAAAGAAAACGTTACACTAACATTTCAGACTCTTAAACAGTTTAATTCATTTATTAATAAGTATCGTGTAAGGCATGTTAGATAATCTAAAGCTACCCTTTATGTAAGTATATTCATATAATTTTTATGTTACATACTAGTCGTTAGCTTAATTGTTTTCGCAAGAAAATTTGACTCTATTCAGGTCAGCCTAATGTGATATAATTTTTGAATGAAAAATGTTACTTTCACATGCACCTATATATCTATATATGCATGGATGTCTACCGTTTTTTAATATGAATCAGAGTAATTATGTAAGTATTAAAATAATAAGCTACTAGGTAGTGGAGAAGCAAAACAAATAAAACTCATCCATGGTTTTCATCCTAATCGATGAAATAAATAAAAAAAAAAATAAAATAAATGTCAGAAGAATAGCTGGACTCATAAAAGAAAGAGATGAGCAAGAAATCAAATTACCTGGAAGGTAAGGAGAATTAAAAGCTATCGCGCTCCAAAACTTACGGGACCGCCAACAAAGAATCAGTCAAGCTACTCTTTTACATAAACCAAAATGAATGATGAGCGAAAAATCAGTCCATACGTTAGACATTAAGAGTAATTTAATAAGAGTATGTACTTACATCGCATTTTCTCGATCATATACAGCAGGCGCCTGTTGTTGTAGTTGATCGACGAGCATAAGCTGTATGTGTAAAACGTAGCTTTCTTTTTTTTTTTGGAATGGAATTTTTCACTCACCTACCTAACACACTTTGTAATACATATAACCTAGCAAATTATTAATGAATGAACGTGGTTATACATGTTTAACTGATTTACTACTTTTCTTCTTAATTTAAAGATTTTTGTTTTTGCACTTCAAGAAAAAAAATCCGAAACTCTTATATTGCTATTTACAACGCTATTAATATGACCAAAAATGAATTCTGAAGTTATGCAGGGAAATGAATATTCGGTGTGAAGGAATTTTAACACAAATAACTTGTAATTGACTAATATTTATTGGGAAAAAAATTTTCTTCGTAGGTCGTTATCCAACTTAAATCATTTATCTTCGTTCTTTATCTACTGTGCAGATCAGTCCCTGCAATTCCGGATGAAGTCCTTGCGCCGCCGGGACTAGAATTAAGTAACCTTTAATTGGTATTGGGTGATAACCTTGTTAGGTCCGCTTTCGAATTCGCAGCAAGTTGTTCTATTAGAAAATCTGAGTGGCTCAATTCCTAAAGGAAGGTTGTATATCTTTCCAAATGGCTCGTCCGAAGTCCCAAAAAAAATGTGACTGCTGTACTACAAGGCCGATGGCTAGGTTTGGTTAGCTAATCCAGTCGTATCTCTCGGGCTAGTTTCTTGTAAAAAGTTATCTGCTTGGTTGTCGAAAATTTGCACAAATACTTTATTCGCGTTAATTAACTTTGCTTTAACGCGTTAAAATCTTTGCAAAAAAGAAACAACGTTTGTCACAACTAGCGATGGTTTCGGATCGTTTTCAGAACGCGTGTCGACTCTTCAGCAGCTCCACCAGAAAAAAGAAAAAAAGGAAAAAGCCACTCCAGCGGAAGTGTTCGCTCACGCCCTTCAGTCTCCTTTTTCAGTTGACATTCTTTTTATGAATGGTCTTTCTGCAATATCGTAAATTGATCAGGGTGACCAGCAGTCAAAAAAAATATCTTTAAGCTTTACAATGCACGTTAGTCGTAGGGTAATTACTGATCACTGCTGACGATAATCGCGCTCACAGGTGTAATCGAACATTATATACTCAGTTGAGAGCTATGGTGACAACATAAGGGAAAATAACCATGTAGGAAAATGAACCGAGGGAAACCCTGGAATGTGTTTGTATGACATGTGTATCAAATGAAAGGCATTAAAGGGTATTTTATGAGGGAGTGGGCCATAGTTCTATAGGTGGACGCCATTTAGGGATATCGCCATAAAGGTGGATCAGGGTTGACTCTAGAATTTGTTTGTACGATATGGGTATCAAATGAAAGGTGTTAATGAGTATTTTAAAAGGGAGTAATCCTTAGTTCCATAGGTGGACGCCGTTTCGAGATATCGCCATAAAGGTGGACCAGGGGTGACTCTAGAATTTGTTTGTACGATATGGGTATCAAACGAAAGGTGTTAATGAGTATTTTAAAAGAGAGTGGACCTTAGTTCTACAGGTGGACGCCGTTTCGAAATATCGCCATAAAGGTGGACCAGGGGTGACTCTAGAATGTGTTTGTACGATATTGGTATCAAATTAAAGGTATTAATGAGAGTTTTAAAAAGGAGTGGTGGTAGTTGTATATGTGAAGGCGTTTTCCAGATATCGACCAAAATGTGGACCAGGATGACCCAGAACATCATCTGTTGGATACCGCTAATTATTTATAAATGTAATACCTGCCAAGATTTCAAGGGTTTTTTATTTCGCCCTGCAGAACTTTTTCATTTTCTTCTACTTAATATGGTAGGTGTCACAACCATTTTACAAAGTTTTTTCTAAAGTTATATTTCGCGTCAATAAACCAATACAATTACCATGTTTCATCCCTTTTTTCGTATTTGGTATAGAATTATGGCATTTTTTTCATTTTTCGTAATTATCGATATCAAAAAAGTGGGCGTGGTCATAGTCGGATTTCGTTCATTTTTTATACCAAGATAAAGTGAGTTCAGGTAAGTACGTGAACGAAGCTTAGTAAAGATATATCGATTTTTGCTCAAGTTATCGTGTTAACGGCCATGCGGAAGGACAGACGCACGACTGGGTATAAAAACTGGGCGTGGCTTCAACCGATTTTGCCCATTTTCACAGAAAACAGTTAACGTCATAAAATCTATGCCCCTATCAAATTTCAAAATGATTGATAAATTTTTGTTCGAATTATGGCATTAAAAGTATCATAGACAAATTAAATGAAAAGGGCGGAGCCACGCCCATTTTGAAATTTTCTTTTATTTTTGTATTTTGCTGCACCATATCATTACTGGAGTTGAATGTTCACATAATTTACTTATATACTGTAAAGATATTAAATTTTTTGTTAAAATTTTAAAAAACCTTTTTTTGAATTTACTGTGCATAACAAGTTTTGTTTATTTGAATTCAGCTTTAAGTTATTATTTTAATTAATATTACTAAATATAGCAATAAAATCATTAGAAACGAAATGTACTTATGTGTAATTAATACAAATAAAAAAAAACTATGTAAGTTTAAATATATATTTATCCGGCTTTTATTTTTTTCACAGGTATTAATGTCATATGAAAAGAAAACTATGTTGATGTAAAAGTATACGCTATTAATCTAGAAAAAAAAAGAAATATCTGTTATTTCAATAGATTTCACCGGTAGTGTCATTTCGACAATAAACTCTGTTAATTTAACAGTTTGCACTGGTAATTTCAAAAGAACAGAAATCCCTTTCATATTAACAGTTTTGATTGGTATTCCTAGAGCGACGGTAATAATTGTTAATTTAACAAAACTATGGGTAAAGTATAATGAAACAACTTTTTTTGTTTATTTGACTACTAAAACGGTCAATTACGAATCAACGATTTGTGCGCAGTTGATTCAACATCTTGTTGCTATGGATAAAAATTGACAGAAATTTCGGTTGAATTGACCCGTATTTCGGTTGATTTGACCAGCCTTTTTCTTTCAGTGTAGATTTTCTTTTGACGTAAAAGTTTTAATTATAACCAGCGATTTGAACAAAACGAATAAATGTTGTAAAACCACTAAAAGTGTCTTAGCAAATAAGTCCGACTAGCGTGCAAGTTACAAAATATAAATACTTAAATGTTTTACATATTTAAATGCCGAGTTTACATATTCATTATGGAGGCCAATGTTAATTAAGCTGCCAAGTTGTGAATATAGATGTGTTCAAAGTGCGAAAGTTTTAGATATACATAAATATTAAGGTACATATAAATGTTTGGATGGATACTGATGTTAAGGGACTTAGCATAAATTCTTCAATAGAACAAATTTGGTCTTTGAACGCTAACAGTGCTTGAATAGGGGCCGAATCGTAACACACGATCACGGATCGAATACGATACGAAAGAAAATTACGCGATACGTCAGTGGTATAAGTAAAATGGGATTATAACATTCGATAATACACAAATATCGAATTATTTTGAATGAATTGCTCTTTTTAGGGCCAAAAGTACGTTGGAACATATTTTAAAATAGATTTAAAGAATTTGAAATAGTTGTAAAAATACCAAAAAACTTAGTCATTTCAGCGATTACGTTCAACTACTCGTTCACGTATATCGTCATTCCGAATACAAATGAAATAGTACGACCACGTATGTCATACTCCGAAAACTATGTTTTACGAGTCATACGATTATGGATTTTAAGATTTGGCTCAGGTTGTTACATCGAAATGAAGCTTTTCTCATTGGCCCATGGTCTACATAAATAAAAGAAGAGATTTTAGGCCGAGCTTCTCAACCAATTTGCGTCGTGCTACTTTTCTTAGTTTTGCCTACAAATTGGGGAGACGGGACCTACTTGTTTTATGCCGACTCTGAACGGCATCTGCAAGGCAGATAAGTTTTCACCAAGAAGCTTTTCATGGCAGAAATACACTAGGAGTGCTCGCCAAACACTGCCGAGGGGCGACATGATCTACAACGCACACAGAAAAATAGCAGTGGCAATTTTTTCAAATTTCTCTTTTTATTTTCGATATTCTTAGAAAAGAATTCTATGAATTTTGTAACTGGAGCTATGCAAACAAATATTAAAAACGTTTTCAAAAAAAATCGAGAAAATTTTGCGAAAATTTCGAACTTTTTATTTGTAGTTTTCTCTGAATTTTTTTGAGTACGCAGTTGTGTAACCCAATCAGTCTTAGTCTAACAAAGAACAAGTTATAGGTCCCTTAAATTTGCATTGATTATTGAATATTTTTTTTCCGAAGGATATTTCAGATTTTATGCTATATAAGAACTGTTCACACTTTGTACTTTATGCCGTCTGCATACGCAGTTGTATTTTTTTATTGAATTGCTTATAAGTAATTAAAGCCATTTCAAAACAAACAGTGGTGGCCAGAAAAATATAAAACTTTTAATTGATATTAGAGAAAAATTGTAAGTTTACAAACGGCGATGGTTACTAGGACATGTTTCTGAATTTCACTTCTTCATCAGCTAGCTTTTCGGGAGCTGAGCGTTGAACTCGAATCTCCAACATTCATATCAGTGCAAGCCTTTAGCTGCTAAGCCATATGAATGTCCCGTTGTTCGCTGTACAATTGGTCTCTAAGAGTTGCCTTTTTGTTTATATTCCTTTTGATCACCATGTAGGCACATACACTCTGTATGTAGTTTATTCCTAATGGTGTGGATATAATTTTTAGGCGCGCTTTTTGAAAGCTTAGTAGCATTTGTTCGGATTTTTTACAGTATTTGTTTTTAATACTTCCGCTGTTACTATTATATCAATATGATCATATGTATTTAATTAGCGAGCTTTGCTCATATTGCTTTATACAATGGTTTTCGTAATTGATATTAGAGAAAAATTGTAAGTTTACAAACGGCGATGGTTACTAGGACATGTTTCTGAATTTCACTTCTTCATCAGCTAGCTTTTCGGGAGCTGAGCGTTGAACTCGAATCTCCAACATTCATATCAGTGCAAGCCTTTTAGCTGCTAAGCCATATGAATGTCCCGTTGTTCGCAGTAAAATTGGTCTCTAAGAGTTGCCTTTTTGTTTATATTCCTTTTGATCACCATGTAGGCACATACACTCTGTATGTAGTTTATTCCTAATGGTGTAGATATAATTTTTAGGCGCGCTTTTTGAAAGCTTAGTAGCATTTGTTCGGATTTTTTCAGTATTTGTTTTTAATACTTCCGCTGTTATTATTATATCAATATGATCATTTGTATTTAATTAGCGAGCTTTGCTCATATTGCTTTATACAATGGTTTTCGTAATTGATATTAGAGAAAAATTGTAAGTTTACAAACGGCGATGGTTACTAGGACATGTTTCTGAATTTCACTTCTTCATCAGCTAGCATTTCGGGAGCTGAGCATTGAACTCGAATCTCCAACGTTCATATCAGTGCAAGCCTTTTAGCTGCTAAGCCATATGAATGTCCCGTTGTTCGCTGTACAATTGGTCTCTAAGAGTTGCCTTTTTGTTTATATTCCTTTTGATCACCATGTAGGCACATACACTCTGTATGTAGTTTATTCCCAGTGGTGTGGATATGATTTTAAGGCGCGCTTTTGAAAGCTTAGTAACATTTGTTCGGATTTTTTCAGTATTTGTTTTTAATACTTCCGCTGTTACTATTATATCAATATGATCATATGTATTTAATTAGCGAGCTTTGCTCATATTGCTTTATACAATGGTTTTTGTAATTGATATTAGAGAAAAATTGTAAGTTTACAAACGGCGATGGTTACTAGGACATGTTTCTGAATTTCACTTCTTCATCAGCTAGCTTTTCGGGAGCTGAGCGTTGAACTCGAATCTCCAAAATTCATATCAGTGCAAGCCTTTAGCTGCTAAGCCATATGAATGTCCCGTTGTTCGCTGTACAATTGGTCTCTAAGAGTTGCCTTTTTGTTTATATTCCTTTTGATCACCATGTAGGCACATACACTCTGTATGTAGTTTATTCCTAATGGTGTGGATATAATTTTTAGGCGCGCTTTTTGAAAGCTTAGTAACATCTGTTCGGATTTTTTACAGTATTTGTTTTTAATACTTCCGCTGTTACTATTATATTAATATGATCATATGTATTTAATTAGCGAGCTTTGCTCATATTGCTTTATACAATGGTTTTTGTAATTGATATTAGAAAGCCAAATTCGTTCTGGATACTGTAACAGGTTAAACTCATACTTGTCCAGAACTAACCCTAACATGCATAATGTATGTCCTGCATGCGATGTGTCCCCACATGATAGCAACCCTCTTTTCAACAGTAATGTAAGACCTATGCCTCTAACAGCAACATCCCTATTGTCCAACTCATTGAAAATTCTAATTTCCTCCTTCTCCCGGACTTTGATGACAATTCGTGACTTGCTGTTGTTGCGGTCGCAGCTATTGAATTGAACGAAGCACTATTAACACAACAACAACAAAAACAGCTAATTTTGGATATCTTCGGAATTGTTGGCGAGTTCGTGTCGAAACTAACTTAATTGTATGCGGACGAAAATTCTTTTATTTCCAAAATCTTTCGCTTTCGATGCCTATATCTGTTCGAGGTTTAATACCCGACTATCAGGCCTTGCACACACAGCATGATTTTAATTATTTTGATCATAAGTATGTATATTATACCGTGAGTAGTAAACCGCTTTTTTTTTGTATACGATACTATATCCGTCCTCTTTCATGACTTGACTCTTGCTTCACATCAGCCAGCGGTTCAGATTCATTAAAGGGCGGAACGTCGTCAAAATAGGCCGGGACATCTGTGGTTGTTGCTCTAGATCTTTTATTGAAAGCCCTGCTCAGAATCAATACCACTAGGTTGGATATGTTTGTGGATTTAAATAGCAAGGCAGGTGATCGCTTGAAGCCGATTTTTTTGGTCAACCGACACTGCTCGGAGTAACTCAACTGCTGAGTAGAATATGATCCTAACTAGGCTGCTGTTTCCAAAATATCATATCTTCAGAATTTGTTTAAAGAACGATCTACTTCACAATATTAATCACGCCATATCTTCTTCTCCTTCTTGTAGCAAGATTTGAGGATTTGTATCGAAAACGCCCTATCTGCGCTTACTTTCAATAAATTTCGACATAATATAAAGCGTTTATGAAAAAAAACCATGATAAGGCATGTGCAAAAATATTCTGAGATGAGGCGTTTGAACTGCCAGCCAAGATAAGTCGATATTCCACTCAGTATTCGCAAGGTGGATAAAATCGAAAACCTTGCATTTGAGTTATTTCTCTTTAACCGTAAGTTAGTTTTTTTTTTATTTTATGTTTTCAATGCCCTCGAGCGTAAGGAACTACTAATACTTAACTACTGAGTTAGAGAGTTTTTTTGCGAGAATGAAATTAACTTTCGACTAAAAGGCTAAAAATGAGCTATGAGTTCTTGAATTTTAAGGGCCATTGTGATTAATACTCAACAACAAGAATCCTTTGTTAACATCTGTACTTGTCTGGGTAGTTATGGAACGATCTTTTAGGGCTAGATCATACCAAACTCCTACAACTAGTACTATAACTATTACCAAATGCGACAATATTGCCCAAGTTCAGCAATACGAGAAAACTAAATGTTCATAGACTGTAACAAAATAAGTAATTATGCATATCCGTTTGTAATTTATTTTATGTGCCATTTTAACTACGAAGGACTGTTTTGTGTATAAACAGTCAATTGCGATAGAATTAGTCCGAATGGAACAATGGAAAAAGCCCATAAATAAATAAATACATACATACATAAGTAATACATGTGTATATGAAAGCTATAAATAAATACAAAACTGCAACGGAATGATAAAATGAAATGCGATGATATAAATTGTTATTTCTACTATACATGCGCTCGTACAAAGGTAATGAAAATGTTTACAAAACATTTATAAACAATAGTTGAGTTAAAATTAGTGGAACAACAACAACAACATCAGTAGTCATACCGGCAATTAACGAGTCATTGACATATTTCTAGGTTTTTTATACTCAGCGTGCTTTGCACACAGAGTATATTAACTTTGATTGGATAACGGTTGGTTGTACAGGTATAAAGGAATCGAGATAAATACAGACTTCCATATACCAAAATCATCAGTATCGAAAAAAAATTTGATTGAGCCATGTCCGTCCGTCCGCCTGTCCGTTAGCACGATAACTTCAGTAAATATTGAGATATATTCACCAAATTTGGTACACTAGCTTATCTGGACCCAGAATAGATTGGAATTGAGAATGAGCGAAATCGGATGATAACCACGCCCACTTTTTACATATATAAAATTTTGGAAAACACAAAAAACATGATAATTTAGTAAATAATATAACTAGAATGTTCAAATTTGACATGTGGGCTGATATTGAGACTCTTGATAAAAATTTGGAAACATTTTTTAAAATGGGCGTGGCACCGCTCACTTGTGATAAATTCAATTTTACAAATATTAATCATAAATCAAAAATCGCTAAACCTATCGTAACAAAATTCGGCAAAGAGGTTGCCTTTACTATAAGGAATGCTCTGGAGAAAAATTACTGCATTCGGGGGTATAAAAACACTTACCAACACTTAGATAATGTTTAGGAGACCCATCAACCAGCAATTATTGAAGACTCGCAGCAGTGGTAAACAACTTGCTACAAAACGGGTTGTGCTGAATAGCGGAGGCACGCACCTCTGTTGGTCGTAGTGTATAACTTATAGCTGAATCGCTTGCGATGAATAGTGGACACTCACACTTTTCGGTCATAGAAGTGGAGATTAGTGTAGAGATAAAATGGAGAGGCATTCACTTGCAACTGAGTATAATGTATACTGAAATTTAGCGGTGATAATTTTATGCGTAACAACTTTATAGTGCAGAATATAGACTTAGAAGTACATACAAAACTTTAGTGTTGATATAATGCGCGTAAAAAAAACACAGCTCATATTTGGTAGGTTGGTTATTCAGTACACAGATTTAGTAGGTCCAAGCAATTATAGATATTTAGTTAAACGAAAATAGTTTAGCACGATGACTTGAATTTTCAATTTTTTAATTGAACCTATATCTAAATAATCTTGTTGCTTGGTGTAATGCCAATAGTCTCTACTTAAATGTCAAAAAATGCTTTCAAATGTCTTTTTCTAAGTCGTCTACCCTGCATACCACGCCCTATGGTATTTCAGGTGTTCCACTGGCTTCTGTCAAAGAAGTTATTGATCTAGGTGTTGTCTTCGACACCTCTTTCTCCTTCGTTAGTCATATATAAACCTACATATTAATGTATTTTCGTAATTTGTCACTCCCTCCATATAAAAAATTCTTCTTGATCAGATTAATAAAATTAGATCTATTCTATAGACTTCTGTCGATACATAGATATACTATGTGCATGGCTCTAAACAGAAAGACTGAACGTATTTTGATGGAATGATGGAATTTTACTTTCATGAAACCGAAATGGTATATTAAGTTTTGGATAAAATTAGGTATTGAATAGGATTTGGATACAATTAGGTAATTAAGGACGTTATACTGGCCATATCTTCCACGTCCTTTGAACAGTTTTTAAAATCAGCTTAACTCTGGGTCGATTTTACTTTGACCAATAATATTTGGTATCTGATTTCAATAGCTGGAGGTTTAAGCCAATTTTCCAAAATTAGCAATGCTACTATCGAGATATTTTTGGCGATTTTTTCGGAGTAATTTAAAACTATATCGAAACCATTTGTGAATTCTTTCGAGACAATCTTCAGTTCATTTCTGAATTATTTACGGGATTCATTCGAAGTTTTACGGATTTTCGAGTTTCGGGATTGTTTTCGAAACTGGAGATTGTTCCGAATAGGGTCATTTGGAGCAGAAGGAAAGGGCACCTGCTGCAAGGCAGATAAATCGAGCGGTCCAAGGTCGGGGGGCTTCTTGCGAGTTGTGTGCACATATGTAGGGAATAAAGACAAAAATCGTTCTGGAGAAAAGAGATTCAGAGTTGCTAAGAGGACTAAGGTATGTTCATGGTCCTTGCCGGATATAGATCCGACACGTTCCGGTAACAAGCACCAAGGTACAAGTCCGCGCATCTCTGGAACGAACGAACACCAGAGCCTAGCTACTCAAGAAACAGGATTCGCCACGGATAGGTGAGGTTGACATTTGAATTGGAGAAGCTATAAATTGCGCTGGCATCTGTTCCATCGGCTATATTCTAAGCCCCTTAACCCGTTGGAGGACAGATGCAGAGTGGATATGGAGAGATTTTTTTTATTTCCTTCAGAGTCGAAGTGGAGCTTTACTTTTTTTACGGAAACATTGCATCATGCACGAGAAAATATCTGACAGCTGAGTATACGGACTGTTTTATTAATTTATTTGTAGGTACCGTAAACAGCAAAGAGGTTTTTGACCCCAAACCTTAAAGTTGCGTGTGTATTGGAAGTTTTAAAAATGATAAATAGAGACGTACAAAAATTTTATTCCGTAACTTCAAATATTCATCATACGCCCTGTACGTTAGAACAATATTAGCTTGAGAAATACAATTTTTATAGGCTGGAGAGATATTGTTTCGATATTTAATGCGAAATATTTATGATATTATATAGGAATTTAAACTTATTATTAAATTATCTCCCTCTAGTTCTATAACTCAAAAGTTGTTGGTCAAACCGCATTTTCTTAAGGAACTTTTTTTGAATAAACTTTTTTTCATTGAAAAATAAGTGTTTAATCTAGTAGGACCAAAACTGAATTTTAACCATTTAGCGAAAATTTCACCAAAAATTAAACACCCTAATGTACGTAAGTAAATATTGTATATTGTGACTATCAACCGTGGCGCTGATGTTGGCATGATACACCTCAAAATAGTTATTACATACAGTGGCTTTCATATATGATGAATAAACACGTGGGTATACTGGTAGGCTTATTGGTTGAACGTTCTTAAAAGATTCATTAAGCAATTGAGAGCAAACGGTCGGAAATGAACTATTTTGACATCGACACAAAGAAAATTATAAAATATGAAATTAATCATCCTCGTAATTAATGTGATTTTTTCCAAAACAAGCAGCTTCTGTTCATGTCAATAAGTATGGTGAATCACATTCTTATTTAAAGCCATGTAATTTTTATGCATTTAAGTTATTGAATTAGAATTATAAACGGTTGGGTTATCTTATTCTGTAAAAGTTAACAACAATTATTAAGTATTGTTACATTTATAACTTGCATACATGCATACATACAAAATAGCCTCTATTGGGCTCTATAAAATTAGAATGGAGCATATAATGGGCAAACGCGAGCCGGTTATCAATATACTCAACACATCAAATAAAAATCTTACAGGGGGACATAATAACAGTCCATATACATACGTAGTTATATGAAAAGTCAAACAAACCAGAAAATGTTCGACAACCATTGACTCCCTGAGAAAAGTCGAAGAATACAAAGTTAGGGCTACGGCGCAGCAAGTTAAAGGGCTTAAACAGGCTATTACAGGAGCTCACCGGATTTATATCTGGCAAAGGACTGACCACATTTGCAACACTTCTCTAACCCTTCAGAATGGGAGTTCAGCGAGTTCAAAAGAGGTGACTAAAACTCAAAGACCAAAAGGAACAGAAAAATCATTTTCTAAGCCCAAGTCAGGCCAGAAGCCAGAAAGTGCTGATGCTGGAGCATACTGGCTAACGGAGGTACATACCAAAACTTATTGTTTTTTTTTTTCATTTAAAATGCATCTACTACGCAAATACCATTTGTCAGAACCAACGAGGTGGTTGTGTTGTTGTTTTAAAAATAAAAACACTTTGTGAGTGTTGTCGGTGTTGTTGGTCATTTGCCGGATATAGATCCGGTAACTAGTACCATTAAGTTACAAGCCCGTCCATCTCGGGAATGATTTCATGTGACCATGTTGCATGATAAAGTTCAGCCGCCTATTTATTTTTGATTTGATTTGAGGGATTATTTTTATAGATACCACAACAACAACAACCAGAGATCTCAGGATAAAAACCCCAGCGGGATAGGGGGTCAGAATATACCTGCGGTAGGTATGCCTGTCGTAAGAGGCGACTAAAATGCCACATTCAAGGGGCTGTGTAGCCCAACCCTTTCAGGTTGCCAGCACAATATATAGCTTCTCCAAACCCAATTGTCAACCTCACCTATCCGCGGCGAATCCTGTTTCATGGAACTTGAGAGTGGGGAGGGAGGGAATGGCCTGAAGGCTTAATTTGGCCACATAAATCGTTCCCGATATGGTCGGGCTAGCACCTTAACGGTGCTGTGGTACCGGAGCGTATCGGATCTGTATCCGGCAAATGACCATCACATCGATAACACTCCCCAAAGCCTTCGGGGAGCAACCTTATCGCTACAACAACATCAGGATAAAACACCTAGCGAGTATTAAGAAATTCATTCCCTGGCATTTGGATGGAGCAAACAAGGCAGCCCGGATTCTCAAACTATCCTGTCCTAAGACTCTTGCCAGCTTAAAAAGTTTATTAGACATTTATAGCGCGTATGCTTGGTTATGTTCAACTGTCTCAACATGAGTAGATACCACATATCATAAACACCGGCATAAGGAGGATTTTCCAAGGGCATACGTACTTACCAAAGTAACATACATACGTAATAAAAGATAAACTTATATCGGGAACAATTATTGTTATTGTTTTTGTTGTAGAGATAAGGTTTCTCCCCGAAGGCTTTGGGGAGTGTTATCGATGTGATGGTCCTTTGCCGCATACAGATCCGGTACGCTCCAGTAACACAGCACCATTAGGGTGTTAGCCCGACTATCTCGGGAACGATTTATATGGCCACGTTAACCCTTCAGGCCATCCCTCTCCCCACCCCCATGTTCCATGAGGATCTTGGGGTCGCCAGAGCCTCATCTGTGAGTGATACAGGATTCGCGGCGTATAGGTGAGGTTGACAATTGGGTTTGGAGACCCAAAGAAGGCCTGAAAGGGTTGCGCTACACAGGCCCTTGAATCTGGTATTTTAGTCTCTTATGACATGCATACCTACCGCGGATATATTCTGACCCCCTAACCCCCTGGAGGGGAACAATGATTAAGTATACTTCACTTAAGCATAAACATGCATCAAGTTATGCCAAAACATATCAACATACAAATATATGTATATCATGTACAGTATATAAATATATATAATATATATTATGTACATCTATGTACTTACTTAGGGTCCTGTATACGAATAGATACATCGTCTGTCGAGCGTTGTTTGGAACGCATAGGCGTTGAAATCACTGTGGAGCCATAAACGCGTATTGCTTCGTCTGTCTCCTCCTCAAAAGCGTCGTGTATAGAGAAACGTTTCTCTTTACCTTGACGTGTTGAGTTGCTATTATTCTGCATTGTAGTATTTGTATAGCCGTTTTCTGGATTGAGTGCGAATAAGTAGCTCAAGTGCTGTTGCTTGATTGCTGATGCTGGAGGTGATGGTGGTGGTTTACAGACTTGTCTAGTGCAAAAGAAGTTATGCTAATTAGCTTATGCTATTGCGATAGCGTGAAGTTCGCTTTTAAATATATTTTTTGGAATATTTTTTTAAATTTGTTCATGCCTTTGCAAATTTGAAAGCTGTGCAAGGTTTTGTTCGGTTGTAAATTCGGACAGATTTTAAAAGGCTTTTGCAAGCTGAACTTGTATTTTTAACACTTTTATAATTTAATTTATTTACATCCAAAGCAGACAATTATTTGGTACTAATTTTGTTAATAAGAATTCGCTTATAATTCCAGACGTCTGCACTTCTTGCACTTTTTCTTCAAGATTTCTTTGCTTCTTTTTTCTTCCGTACTTTGTGTACACATAAACTATCTTTACTCTAAATCGATAATCACATTTATCAGGTTATTGCATACATTTTGGTTAAATAACACTTCTTTGAGCACTTTTTTATTATTATATTTATTGCTTATATAAATTCACTGTTTAAATTTTTCATTCCAAATATTGAATACTGCATTCGCGACAACAATTTCCAATCAGATTTCTGCGTCCGCTTTCGTTGCGAAAAAAAGTACAACAAAGAACCATAGTGTACCTATACCAAGTGTGTTCACTAAGCGATAAACGTCAAAACTACAAACAGCCTCGCTCACCTGATGGAAATCTCAGGTCTAGAGTCGCATTTTTGGTCCCAACGACAACATTTTTGACTACCAATCGTATCGACTTTTTCAATTTTTCAATCATTCGGCGCACTCGGTAATGGTATCCATTTTGAATTCGCTGTCATTCCGAATCCAGCTAGTGCCTGTCAGAATGCTTGACAGATAAGTCAACACACTTGTACTTGTACACTATGCAAAGAACAGGCACTCGCTGATGGAGATAACAGCTGAAAGGTTGCAGTATGAAGGGTTGCACATTCTATCCAAAAACATACCCTGCTAGAAAATTTTTGGTTAAGCGCCAAATACACGACACGAACGTTTCCGCGAACATTCCGCAATCTTGTTCGCAGCTTTGGCCATACACCATACGAACTTTTGGCCGAACATTAGCTCTCTTTCAGACAGCGATGAATACGGACAACAATTGTTCTGCAGCAATATTGCTCGCTGTGGCAATTAAGCGTAAAAAAAATCATTAATCATTATTCTTTTTAATTCTATTACAATAATCTTTGCTTTTTACTTGCCAAAATGATGGCAAAGATTTATACATTTCAATAAATTCACTCAGACATTTTTTATTGTCCATTTTACTTTTCCGCGCACGTCTGCTCCGTTCAGAAATTACTACGATTATGGGCTATTTCGCCATACACGCACGAACAGTTCGCGCAAATGTTCGCCAAAAATTAAAATATTTTGATTTTTTGCGAATATTTGCGCGAACTGGCAAACACCACCATACACGACAGAAAAGGTCGCAGAAACATGACAAAACGGGGATGTTCGCGGAAATGTTCGTGTCGTGTAATTGGCGCTTTAAGGGCTAATTAATGGTGACTTATAACCATAACAATGTAATCGATTAAAAGCCAAATTAAACTTCCTTAACCCTAACGCCATAGTCGTAAACATACCCATATCCATAACCATCTCAATATGATCGATTAATGGTGCCTTAACCTAAAAATTGTGAAAATTTCATAAAAATGATGAAAACGCAAAAAATTAAAACATATTCCACAAAAAATAAGTATCTTAGTCATAACGTATCCAAAACAATGAAGAAAATCTAAAAAAAGTTATTAAATTCACCAACGCAAATACTTTTAGGTTATGGATATGGCGAGAAACCAAAAACCAATCGATTGGCTATGGCGTTAGCGTTATGGTATAGCACCATTAATCGATTACATTCCTTTCCATAAGGTAGGTTCGATCAGCTGATTTATGTTATGGCTTTATGGTTATAAGTCACCATTCATTCGCCCTTAATGGTGCAATACCATAACGCTAACGCCATAACCATACCATAGCCAACCAATTGGTTTTTTGTTTTTCGCCATATCCATAACCTAAAAATATTTGAGTTGGTGAATTTATTAACTTTTTGTAAATTTTTTTTATTGTTTTGGATACGTTTTGACTAAGAGACTTATTTTTTGTGGAATACGTTTGTAATTTTTGCGTTTTCTTCATTTTTATGAAATTTTCACGATTTTTAGGTTAAGGAACCATTAATCGATCACATTGGAGATGGATATGGATATGGGTATGGTTACGACTATGGCGTTAGGGTTAAAGCCGGAGTCATTGGTGCCGCATGTCGTATCGCTGTATCCGTATCCCTAACGTTATCAGCTGTTTATCGTTACGACGGTAAACCAAAACCCAAATGGTTGGCTGCGATACGGTTACGACCTTAGCGCACCAATAATCGATTGCATTGATTCTCATAAGGTTGGTCGAATCAGCTGTTATAAGGTTACCGATACGGTTACCGATAAAGCACCAATGTCTCCAGCTTAAAGGGCGAATTAATGGTGACTTATAACCATAAAGCCATGACCAGATAAAACAGCTGATTGAACCTACCTTATGGAAATCAATGTAATCGATTAATGGTGTCATACCATAACGCTAACGCCATAACCATACCATAGCCACCCAATTGATTTTTGGTTTCTCGCCAAATCCATAACCTAAAAATATTTGAGTTGGTGAATTTAATAACTTTTTGTAGATTTTATTCATTGTTTTGAATATGTTATGACTAAGTGACTTATGTTTTGCGGCATATGTTTGTAATTTTTTGCGTTTTCTTCATTTTTCTGAAATTTTCACGATTTTTAGGTTAAGGCACCATTAATCGATCACATTGGAGATGGTTATGGATATGGGTATGGTTACGACTATGGCGTTAGGGTTAAAGGGCGAATTAATGGTGACTTATAACCATAAAACCATAACCAGAAAAAACAGCTGATCGAACCTACCTTATGGAAATCAATGTAATCGATTAATGGTGCCATACCATAACGCTAGGTTCGATCAGCTGTTTTATCTGGTTATGGCTTTATGGTGATAAGTCACCATTAATTCGCCCTTAAGGAAGTTTAATTTGGCTTTAAGGAAGTTTAATTTGGCCTTTATGGATAAGATTTGTGGTCTTAGGTCCGGTTTATCAGTGGTTGGTTAAGGTACGCTTAAACTAAGCTTGCTTAAACTCTAGTCATATTTAAACTCCAGCTAAACTACTGAGCAGTTTTTCAGTCATATCTTAAGGCCGCCTTTTTGGTAAACTTTTTGTGCGGCAACATTGGATTTTTTATTATCTAGATAATTTGTAGATAGTGCAACAGCTGGATTTTGTTTACCCACCAGTTAAGGTTAATACCACGACGGGGTGCCCTCAAGGAGGTGTTCTATCACCCCTTCTGTGGAGCCTAGTAGTGGATGAACTCCTGCAAAATCTATCTGACAGTGGCATAAGATGCCAGGGATATGCTGACGACATCGTCATAATTGCAAGGGGTAAATTCGAGAGTACGCTCTGTGACATAATACAGAGAGCATTGAATATTACAAAGGGATGGTGTGCCAGTGTGGGGCTTAACATTAACCCATCTAAAACGACCATCATCCCTTTCACCAGAAGAAGGGCCCTACCAGCCCTGAGAGCAATTACGTGGCGTGGTACTAGAACATGGAACCGCGGTGAAATACTTGGGGGTCATTTATGACACCAAGCTCCTATGGAAACAGCACTTCGACTCCATGAGAGCTAGGGCCACGAGATCCATCATGATATGCAAACGGTTAGCAGGCAAATCATGCGGCTGTAGCCCGCATGTGCTAAGATGGATGTATACCATGATAGTAAAACCTATGATAACATACGGTTCGATAGCCTAGGCATCGAAAGCAACTCGGGCGACGACGAGGCAAGCACTGTCAAAACTTCAGCGACTGGCATGTGTATGCATCACGGGAGCTATGCGCACATGCCCTACAGCAGCGCTGGAGGCTATCCTCGATCTGACCCCACTGCATATATCAATAGAGCAGTCAGCCAAGCGAACCCTCCTGAATATTGCTAAGGAGTGCTCGGGCATAGGTAAAGTCATATCATCTCGAAACATGGAGGAATTGAGAGAGAAGATCCCAATCTCTCAACTTCCGAGGGATGATATACTCAGGCGGATAGTCTATGAGAGAAGGTACAAAGTAAAACTGGGAGACAAGGGTACATGGGAGGAAAGCAGAATTGTGTACATTCATCAGCTAAATAGAATAGTATGGTATACAGATGGCTCGAAGACGCCAGAGGGGATTGGATCTGGAGTCATTGGACCCAGAGCCCAGATATCAGCGCCTCTGGGAGCACACCCGAGCATTTTTCAAGCGGAAGTATTCGCTATAAGCCAGTGTGCTGGCCTGAACCTTCAGCGCGAATACTCCAATGAGACAATTGCCATACTCAGTGACAGTCAGGCCGCCTTCAAGGCGGTCTCGGCGTCTGAAATAAAATCAGCACTAGTCCTTGAGTTGAAAAGCTAAATAAACTAGGAGCACACAACAAACTGTTGTTGGCCTGGGTTCCTGGGCACAGGGGAGTGGAGAGCAATGAGCAAGCGGACAGCCTGGCAAGGGAGGCAGCAATGACACGACCCATTGGTCCTGAGTCGTTCCTGCCAGTAGGCCCGCAGGAAATCAGAGGTCATCTACTATTAGAGGAAAGGGAAAAGAGGGAAAAACACTGGCGCAATATGCCAGGCCTGAGGCAATCTAAGTTACTGCTGGGGGGCTAGAACACAACTCGATATAGGACATTAATGGGCCTGTCGAAAGATAACCTGAGGATCCTAACAGCTATTCTTACAGGACATTGCAGACTGAACAGCCACATGCAGAAGCTGGGCATACTATCGAACAACACATGCCGATTTTGTGATCGATCAGCGGAGACGGCGGGTCATATACTCCTGGAATGTGACGCAATCTCAAGACGTAGGGCTAAGTTTTTGGGCTCACCATGGCCAGAGCATTCTCACATCAAATCCCTCAAGCCAGGTGAACTGCTAGGGTTCATCAGAGAAGTCGGCTTGGATGAGGTGCTGTGAAGCAGTTGAGGGCACAATAGACCAACGGTCGCAGTGCGATCCTCAATTAATTATCTATCTATTTCTATCTACCCAACAAACATGGAAAAAAATTCTGCAGCGAAATATATGTATATCTAGTTCCGGAAGTGACATCCCACATTATTATTTAGTATTTCTTAAACCAGATAGTTCTCGAGTTGATATCCAACTTCATTCTCCAGTCACAATCCAACCTTTGAGAAACTTTGTAAAATTAAAAGTTTTCCAGTTGATCTCCAACGTCCTTAATATTTTCAAATTATTATCCTAATTTGGAGAGATTTTGCGAAATGTACAGTTCTCAAATGAATATTCAACCCATTTTTCTCAGTTGATATCTTGCATTATATAATGATTGAGGTGGAGTTGAAAAAAATCTCCAAGGTGGTACCACCAAAACTAACAGCTGTTTAGTATGAGAAACGAACACCTGGTTGATAGCAGTAATGGAGCGTTATTACTCAAGAATAAATTATATAGGCGGCCGCCATGGTGTGATGGTAGCGTGTTCGGCCTGTCACACCGAAGATCCTACATCAACATCATTAAATCATACATTTGAGTCCAGTGAGAGAACCGGAAGTTGTTAATTACATTTTTTTCAACTTAAGTAATAACATATTTTGCTTAATAAAAAGTTCCCTCTTTTGCTGAGTACGCTATGATTCTTGAGTTGAGCCACTGTTTCGAAACAACTAGTTAGCAACATGAGCTCTAATGGTACTCAAGCCCTAATGCTTGTTGGGTATATTCGACGCCATTTCGTACGAACGCAAATAACTGATAGGTTAACTAGAGTTTAACCCTGGCATATCGGCCGCTTAAGCTTAGCTTAGTAGACGGAAAAACTGCAGAATAAGGTTAAGCGTACCTTCACTGACAAACTGAGCTGAACTTGTACTGAAAAATCGGGCCTTAGTCAGAATCAGTCAGCAAGCGATGGCAAACTAAAGGAGAAATCTGTCCGAGACTGGGTTCTCTAACTATTAACTGGGTAAAATTAAAGCAAATAAAGGTAAATAATTAAATATAATTTTTGGATCAAATTTGAACAACAGTCAAACAATCTATAGCAGGATTCACTATCTTTTGCCGGTTTTGCAATCGAGATTCTTACCGTAGTCAATTATTGGTTGCGTTGTCGATAGAGAGATTTACTAACTTGGTAACATTTTAAGTATTTATTAAATTTGAGATAAAGTGCCAGATCTGGTTACGAAATCTCTATATTTACGAAGGAGTGAAAGAGGAATTTAGGAATATCGTCTTATCATTTGCTCGCGTCACAAATTTCGTGCAGGATTCAGCTAAGTATTTTCGTTACTATATAATACTATCCGAACATTTTCTACCCTCTTTTTATATTTTTTCCAGAATGGCAGCAGTATTGTACACCATTTTTGCATTAATTGCTGTAAACTTCAAAATAATGTTAATTTAGGTATTTAAGTTGATATATATATTTTATCAACTCTCCTGAAAGCTTGACCACGTCAAGACAACGATAATTTTTCAATTTTTAGATCGACAATGAAAATAGCTGGGTTTATTTCATCGATTTTAGGGCTGCCAAAAGTTAATGAATCGCAGAATTGTTAGAGGTACGGCCTCATTTCGAACGTTACCGGTAAATTCGTTATTGTTAAGCTAGTTAACCACTGTCAAATATAGATAAAAAAAAGTGAGTGAAAATCAGAACTGTTAAAATTATGCCGCTAAAAGAGATAGTGAAAAGCGCTACTATAATTGGACACTTGTTAAATCTCAATTTAGTACTTATGCCTGGTTTTTCAGTGCGAGTTTAAACTCTAGTTTAAGTTGACTACAGTTTAACCTTGCCACTCTGTTCGATAACATAAAATTGTGCTGATCATCTCAGCTTAAGCGGTTGAAGTGGCAGCGTTAAGGGCTAATTAAACTTCCTTAACCCTAACTCCATAGTCGTAACCATACCCATATCCATAACCATCTCCAATGTGATCGATTAATGTTGCATTAACCTAAAAATCGTGAAAATTTCATAAAAATGAAGAAATCGCAAAAATTACAAACATATTCAACAAAAAATAAGTCTCTTAGTCATAACGTATCCAAAATAATGGATAAAATCTACAAAAAGATATTAAATTCACCAACTGAATATTTTTAGGTTATGGATATGGCGACAAACCAAAAACCAATTGGTTATGGTTAACCATTAATCGATTACATTGATTTCCATAAGGTAGGTTCGATCAGCTCTTTTATCTGGTTATGGTTATATGGTTATAAGTCACCATTAATTGGCCCTTTAAACTCTAGTCAACTTTAACTAGAGTTTAAACTCGCACTGAAAAACCCCGGCCTTACATATATAAAAATATTAAATTACTTTAAGGGCCGTTTTCACCATCTTCGGTTAACGCTAACTGGCAAATTATTTGACAGAAATAGTTCAGTGATCTGTCAGATAAAGGACCAGTAAATTTTAACTAGCGATGGTAAAAACTGCCTTAAGAGCCACTTTCCAAATCTTCAATTACCACTTGCTTGCACTTGATTTAACAGAAATCGATTTGTGATCTCTCAAGTATGGTGCCAATTAGCATTATCTTGATACCGTGAAAACGGACTTTAAATTATGCATTAATAAACGCGTATTAGCAGTCTCATGCTGTCGTATAGAATTACCCAAAAATTAAATCGAATTTTTTTATTAATTAAGATTTTTGCTTTAATATTAGTTGTGCTTTTTTACATCTATAGACGTTTACGC
Source organism: Eurosta solidaginis (assembly GCF_040869045.1). Lineage (NCBI taxonomy): Eukaryota > Metazoa > Arthropoda > Insecta > Diptera > Tephritidae > Eurosta > Eurosta solidaginis. Next base: position 197,959,627 of record NC_090323.1, on the reverse strand, counting down.
TTAAACTTTATATGGACTACTAAGCGTCAAACTTTAAATACACCTCTGAAATTGCTGCGCATTAAATTTCAATATGCATTATACTCAGATGTATCTGAAAAATGTGTCTATGTTTCACCCAGAGCTGTAAAACTGTGCAATCATTTGAAATTTTAAATCATTGATTTAAGAATGCTTTCTCTTCATTCATTCATTCCTTGCTAAGGAATGTGGCTTAAAAGTCAACCCATTCTTCATTCAGTAGTGGAAAAAAAGAATGCACTCCTTAACTCATTTGAAGAAAGAATGAAGTAATTGAATGAAACACAAACATTTTTCAACACAGAATAAACATTCAAATGAATGCAGCCTTTGCTGAGTGTGCACACACTTTTCTAGTAACAATCAATTATGAAAAATGTCGTACATTCACAAAACCCGCTCAAATATCACATGGTTGCATTTAATTAAATCCACTTCAAAATATCAACATAAAAATTTAATTATTGTCCGTGATGACCAGTTTTTTCCATATTTAAATGACAATAAAGTACGAAGAAGTTAACTGGGAAAGTATTTATATTGACATTTTCCTAAAAATTAACTAATAATAAAAGCAAATTATAAATATTTCAACATCTCTGTTACGAAAATTGTCATCGTTCTAAATAAATGTTGCCAATGTGCCATATAAAAGGCTTGCATTAAAAAGTACTAGCCTACATTTGCACGTCCTTGGTGATTAAACAATTGAAGTAAAGGCAATACATTATAAAAGCTCTTCAATTCTTCCATATATTCTTCCTAGCGGTATATGGTAAAATACTGTATCTATACTGGTTTGTGAGTTTGCAAATTTCAATAGCAATATCCTATTTTCTAAGAAAAATATTCTAGTAAACACAATAGTTTGTAATTACAGTCATTTAAAGTAGGCTCTATAGGTAGTTGTAGCATTTTTGATAGCAAGGAAATTAACTTCGAATCTAAATTTGCTCAAGTAAAATAGAATTCAACCAAAATAATTTCAATATTTTACCAATGCCGTGCAAATAGGCAGATAGACTATTCTCAACCATTCGGGTCCTATATTTATATTCCGCCAAACACTGTTAAAATATCAGCTGTAAAAAAACTGTAGTCCGATGGAGCCAGTCAATAACCTCTGAAGAGTTTCTCCAAATGGAACATTTTTTTTTTGCAAAGAAGCCTGAATCACCGTAGGACGATGCCATTAAAATAGACATATGTTTATCGAAATTCTCGGAATTAGGAAGTTCCAACGAAATCGCCGATGGACCTATGCACTTTGGTGTATTTAAATGACTTAAAGTCAATTATCTGTTTTTGTTTTATTATCGACAAAAAATATCCACAATTTACTCTATTTGTTTAATGCACAATGTGTTCATTTACAAAATCCATTTTACAACAATAGCAAAATAAGTAGTAACATTTTGACATATAGCAAGAAAACAATAGATTGTCTTTGCGATGTTTAAGCCAAATTCGACTATATCTTCATGTCTTTTGAATACTTTATATAATCAAGAGCCCTATGGTTTTATGTAAGCGAGTTATCCGCGATATTTACCTAAAAAGGAAACAAATCAACTCACAAGAGCCTAACATTTTTTGATCTCACACGATTAATTAAAAAAAAAATCAACCCAATTACGAAGTATACAGAATCTGCTATGAAGTACTATTTCTTGTATGTCTTATGTTCGGACACCATGAAGATCATTTAAGACTTTCCTGGTTTATAATTAACTACTTGTTTGTTTATTTTAAATGGTACTATCGCAATATACCAGTAAATGCTTCTTTATTTTCAGTTGCACTCTTAAACTAACATAATAATTGATATTCAATAATTATAAGCCGGTGATAAGCTCATGAACTCTTAAATATTAAACTACTTGAATATTTAGAAGGGGCTATTTTTCCTATTGACCAATTTTACGCCTTTTTTGCACCCAACTCCTAAATTGATTTAACATATCTGATGGCAATGAAAGTATACAAAAAAAACCTTAGGGAAAAAGTATTTAGTACTGAATGGAAAAAAGTGTGCATTCATTTCAAGTTTACATTCATTAAAGATTGAGAATGATTCCTACATTCACACTCTATATTGAATTATATTTTACCATTCAATAACACACGCACTTTATCTTTGAGTTAAAGTATTTTAAGCCGTTCAGGAATGGAGATTTATAATATGCAACCAAAAAATCACAAATTTTTAAAAAAAATGCTGAGAGAATGCACACTCAATTGATTCAATCTTTTCACAACTCTGGTTTCACCTCAACACTAATTCTATGTTTCACCTCTACAAATTAGCTATCATCCGGTGGCAAAATCCTGAGCCAGATAAATAATTTTGCATGTAAATGCATGGCAGAACGATACAAGGTGGCAGTATGGTGACATACCTACAAACATAAATAAAATTCCCATGTACTTTGTTTTTGTAAATTCGATGGACAAATGTCAAAATTGTACTGCGGCGGAAGTTGATGTATCAAATCAAATAAAAAAAGTTTATAATCAGCTGTTCCATGCTGCCACCTTGTATCGTTCCGCCATGTGTAAATGCAACAAAAACGATTTGAGCCAGACAAATCAAAAAAAAAGAAGTCTGGTTCAATTTCTGAGCCAGATAATTTGTTAATTACTTCTTTTTAGGTTGGCAACGCGGCCTTTAATATACCTACTTTTTCAAAAATAGATGTCGCTGCTTAGCCTTTCGCCGTATGAGTTAAATGAAAAACAGCGGCGACATCTGCCTATCACATTTCACGTGTGCGAAAATTACACGACATCTGCTTCTCAAGTTTCTCAATGATCCAGAGCATTCCCGTGAGAATTGAGCGTGAACCGGAGCTGTAAAACTGACTGAAAGACGGCAATTGTGTGTATCCACTATTCATCGCAACAGATTCAGCTATATATTATACATTTTGGCTACCAGAGGTTTATGTCTCCGCTTTTCGACACCCTGTGCTTTAGTTAGTTGTTTAACCACTGCCGGTAGATGGGTCTCCTAAGCATTATCTTAGCGAGGATAGGCGTTTTTTTATACGCGCAAACGTAAGCGTATACGCGTGTAAAATAAACACGGCTATTATCTAAGCGAGGATAACCGTTTTCTTCTTACGCGCAAACGTAAACGTACACGCGGGTAAAAAACACGCCGGGCAACGCACAAAGTTGCTTGATGGTTACCATAGCAACGGGTAGTTGTGTGCGTATCGGGCGATGCCGTGTCACGTGGTTGACAAGCATTAATGTGTTAGTTTTGTGAGAACATGCAATGAGCAACTTCGCGGAAGAAAAATATTTTACATTGCGGTTTATTGAAACCTACGAATGCAAAGGTCGGATGGAAAAAAAAAATTGCCAAAAATCAGGTAATATTCTTAGTGGCTTAAGATTAGCATTTTATTATATTAAAATTGAATAAGCTACAAAACTTCAAACTCGAAAAAATTCTTAGAAAAAAGTTCAAATATGTTTATGAAAATTCGCAAAATTTATAAGCAATAAAAAATCGTCATCCGATGTCCGCACGCTACGAATTTAACTGCAAATGTCGCTTGATGCTTGTGTGGTGGCCGGGCAAGCGACAATCACCCGATACGCACACAACTACCCGTTGCTATGGTAACCATCAAGCAAATTTGTGCGTTGCCCGGCAGCTTGATTAGTTCTACGAACTACAATCTACAATCGGAAGAGGTTTCAGTAAGAACGTCGTATACCATTGTAATACTTTTTTTACTGTTGGCAGCCCAGTCAGCTGTCACTCATTTGTCTCTCATGTTTTAATATTTGGTTGCAGATTTTCGTATTTCGATTTCTTCTCGATGCGGTGGCAAAATTTTACAAATTTGTTAAATTTACTTCAATTCAATACTTAAAAGAAGTTGTGTAATTGTGGTTGTTGTCGCGACTTAAATACATACCCATCAAGATGGCGCGTCACAGAATTGTACGGGCAATGGATTACAATGACGAATACGATGGTGGGTTGCATATATGTACATTTTTATACATAAAATTTATATTCGATGTATAATAATTAGGTTACGATGATGCCTATGGTCATTCGGTGGACGATGATCATAGCATCTCACCCACAGACGCACAACAGTGGCTCTATGACAGAGCTCGCGGCCAACACAGTATGTCTGCTTTTATACGGGATAACAAAGACATTGAAGAAGAGGATGAGGAAATGAGTGAAGATCACCCTTCATTTAGCAAAGATCGGCGAGATTCAGATAATTTTCAAATACCTGTACTCTCTGAGGTAGAACAAGCCAAACTAAATTCCTGCATTGATGAAGTTCGCAACGTTGTGGGAGATGAAGTTTCGGAGAAAAGAATTGTTGAGACTTCTATACATTTTGGTTATGATATAACAAAAATACTCGACGATATCCTAAATAATGAATGTGACAATAAAGCCAAAAGACACAAATCGTTGGCTGAAACAAGTAAATCGCAAAAAAAGCCATCACATCAAGGGTCCACATCAACAGCTAAGGCACAAAAGTTAAAGTCACCCGAACGCGAGACAGTTGCACACGCATATGGACCACCGCCACCAACTATAAAGGTGACTGCTCAACCATTGAGCGATATACGTCGTGGATTCGACATTAACTCACCAACTCAACTCCAATCATCACCAGTTGTTTCAGGGAGGAACACGCCTGTTGATGAGGATTTAAATAAAAGTTTTGCATCTATAAAGGTTTCAAAAGAGCAAGCACAACGAGATTGCCAAAAATTGTATTCACAAGAGCGAGGCGATCAAAAAGCACATTTTCATATGATTGTAATTGGACATGTGGATGCAGGTAAATATGAATGTCAATGAAATATTTTCTATGTTATTCGGGATGATACATAAGGTATGACCAATTATAGGTCAAAAAAGGGAGGTAGCTATTACTGGATCCAGAAAGAAACCGTATGTCAAGTTGCCTTTTATTTCGTGATTGGGCTCTAATTTCAGCATTCACCAGAATAGATTTAAGAAAACCAAAACTGCTGTTTTGGGCATAGTTATCAATCGCCTAGCTCTGGCCATCCCTTGGGCTATGAATAATAAGGGGTCTGTTCAATTTTTCTTTAGTGGCTAGCAATCCAAACGCACGACGCTGATAAAAAGATAATTTAATTTTATGACGATCCTTTCCCTTTTTACATACATAGATTAGATATAATAAAATTCACTAAGGGCCAATATTTCTGGTTTAGGCAAAAGCACTTTGATGGGACATTTGCTAGTGGATATCGGTTACGTTTCACAACGAGTCATGCAAAAACATGAACACGAATCAAAGAAAATTGGCAAACAAAGCTTTATGTATGCTTGGGTACTTGATGAGACTGGTGAAGAGCGTTCAAGAGGTATATTTAAAATGTTTCGTAATATTTAAAAAGTATTACAATTTAACTTAAAATTTGCAAGGTATTACCATGGACGTTGGATATTCGCGCATTGAAACCGACACCAAAGTAATTACACTACTAGATGCTCCCGGACACAAAGACTTCATACCAAATATGATTTCTGGTGCTACGCAAGCTGATGTTGCGCTTTTAGTGGTCGATGCATCACGTGGTGAATTCGAGGCCGGTTTCGAACAAGGTGGACAAACACGCGAACATGCATTACTTGTACGTTCGTTGGGTGTAAACCAACTGGGCGTGGTTATAAACAAACTGGATATGGTGGATTGGTCTAAAGAGCGTTTCGATGAAATTGTTGCAAAACTTAAAACTTTTCTGAAACAAGCTGGCTTTAAAGAATCTGATATCACCTTTATACCATGTTCTGGGCTGAGTGGGGAAAATTTATCGAAACCGGCACAAGAACCTGCTTTAAAAGCGTGGTATAAAGGACCACATTTACTTAGTGTTATAGATAATTTTAAATTACCCGAAAGATCTATTGATCGTCCATTTCGTATGTCTGTGTCTGATATATATAAAGGTACTGGTTCTGGCTTTTGTATATCGGGCCGCATCGAGACTGGAGTACTATGTGTAGGTGATCGTGTTTTGGTTGGTGCTAGTCGCGAGCAAGCACAAGTAAAAGCACTACAAATTGATGAATTGTCACAGACGAATGCTTTCGCAGGTGATCAAGTATCTGTGACATTATCTGGTGTTGATATGTCTACCGTATCTGTTGGTAGCATAATTTGTGATCCACAAAATCCAATACCAGTGACAACTCGCTTTCAAGCACGTATACTTGTCTTTAATATCACCGTTCCAATTACTATCGGATATCCTGTACTACTACATCATCAGTCGCTCATTGAACCGGCTGTGCTGAGTAAACTGCTTGCACAATTACACAAAAGTACGGGCGAAACTATCAAAAAGAAGCCGCGTGTACTGGGAAATAACACTTGTGCTTTAGTGGAATTGGAAACAACGCGTCCTATTTGTATTGAACGGTATGCTGATTTCAAAGAATTGGGACGTTTTATGTTGCGTGTGGGTGGTGTAACCATTGCGGCGGGTATGGTTACGAAAATACGTTAATATTAAGCGCTTTAAAATTTCTAAAACTTATAATAATTTAATAAAAATTATATCACATTTCGAGGAGCAGTTCAAATTGTTCCTTTTTTATTTGGTACAGTAATTTTGAATAATCGTAGATTATTTGAGTTTTCATATAAACGGGCTAAGAGGGGGCATAGAAGGCCTTGCGGAGTGTTATCGATGTTGATGGTCCTTTGCCGGATGCGGATCCGGTACGTTTCGGTAACAAGTACTATTAAGGTACTAGCCCGACCATCTCTTGAACGATTTGGTATGACCACTTGAAACCTTCTAGGTCCATGAGGCACTTGGGGTCGCCATAGGCTCGGCTGTTAAAGAAACAGGATTCGCCACAGGTAGGTGAGGTTGACAATTGGGTTGGATAAGCTATATATTGCGCTGGCAACCCCTTGAAAGGTTGCGCTAGACAACCTCTTGAATCGATTGGGTATTTTAGAGCCTCTTACGACAGGCATACCTGCCTGTCTCTGATAACAACTGATTGCGTATTAGGCAATACTGTTTGAGGATATGCACCTCGAGTATCTGGCCTGATCTGGACACTCGTCTTTCTAACCACTCTCTGAGAGCAGAGGAAGCAGATTTCTCTCTTACTATGTACCCCCTCTGCGGACACCATGAAAGATAAAAACGGGGTGAGTGCGAGAATCTTGAAAACCATAGCACAGTCCTACAGGGATGATAATGGTGACCTAATAACTGACGTGCAAAGTGTGTTCAAATTGTGGAAGGCGAATCCTGTTTCACTAACAGACGAGTCTCTGGCGACCCCAAGCTCCTCATGGAACATGGGGGTGGGGAGGGAGGGATGGCCTGAAGGTTTAATGTGGCCATATAAATCGATCCCGAAATGATCGGGCTATCACCTTAATGGTGCTGTGTTACCGGAACGTACCGGATCTGTATCCGGCAAAGGACCATCACATCGATAACACCCCCCAAAGCCTTCGGGAAGGAACCTTATCGCAACAACAACAACAGGGGCATCCATGTTTAGAAAAAGCATTTCCTCGTATTGAAAAAAAACGTTTTGCGTTTTGCCTGGGACTTGAACCCAGGTATGGTAGGCGGAGTATGCTACCACCCCTCCATGGCGGCCGCCATAGAGCAACAAATAGGAGCCCATTGATTTGTATGACACGTTCATGCTTTAAGAATGAAAGAAAACGCTACAGCTTTAAAAATTTAAATATCGGCTCCTATATTTAAAAGCTGAGGGCAAAGAAAGCATCCACTGAGTTGGGAGGAACAGGTGAAGGAAGACTTGAAATATATTGGTGCTCCAAATCGGTGTCAGTTATCGCGAAGCGAAGATAGGGTAAGTCTAGTTGCGGGGTCGACTGCTAAATCGCTGCCAAAAAGAGAGGTGTCAAAAGACGCGTATTAATCTCGAGAACAATAATCCGAAGGCGGAAAATGTATCTCTGTCCGGAGATATTTGCATTTGAAGTTGGCGATTTTCACGTGGTTGTTGTTGTGTTTTTACCCACAAAAAAAATGGTGCATCACCGTGGCGGTAGCCACGGTTATACCACACACCAGAACTTGGCATGGCGTAGCCCAGGGTTATTTTTTATAAGTGCGGCCGAAGGCCGCCAACGCAGAAAGGTGTTCTGCGCAAAAATACTATGGATCCCACCCCCGGTTTCGGAGGTAACCGCGGGTCTTTTTTCGGTTTTTCGTTAATATCTTTTGAACGAGTTAAAATGTTTATTTTCCGCCTTCGGCATATTAATACTGATTTCAAGACGCGTCGTTTGACACCTCTCTCGATATTTTTGGTAGCGTATTAGCAGTCGACCCCTCAACTAGACTATTACCAATTTTAATTTTCGCTTTCGGATTCTGAAAACGGAGGTCGAAACCATTGTGAATGATAACTAAGTGTGATATTTTATCTGTCAACTGCCTGACAGGATGTTCAATATGACTACTTTTTAGCGTTTTGACAGAATGTTCAATGTTGTATGTTCTATCACCCGCTGCAGATAGGCAGAGATACAGAATGAAACAGCAAGTCAATTACAAATCAGGTGATGCAATCACTTTGGAATTTTGACGTCTATGTAGAAGATATCACACTTAGTTATCATTCACAATGGTCGAAACGCGTCTGTTGATACCACCTTTGATAAATTTTGGTAAAAATTAGGTGCACTGTCTTGTAAAACGTTATCGAAATTATTAAGTAGAACGACGCACTGCTACAACAACAACAACAACCCAAATGGGGGTAAAACTCGGCTTAAATATCCCCGTAGGTATATCTCGCTGAGTATTTATTTAGTTTAGTTTGGACTAAAGGCTCCATTACTGATACTTAGCATAGACTTGACTTGACTTGGCGTAAACTTAGCAACTTAGCCACGATTATACCCCACTTAGCGCATACAACCTGGCATCATTATCAATAAATGTCAATTTGTATGACAAAATGTCAAAATGAAATGGAAACGAACAAATGGCATCTCAAAATATAAACGTCACTTAGAACTTACATAGAAAATCAAAATTCAACAGGCTTCTAAGTCAAGTTAAGTGTTGCTAAGTTTTGAGTAATCAGTAACATGCAATGTTCATTTAACAGAACTGTAAGTGACAGTTCTCAAGCCAAGTCAAGTCTATGCTAAGTATCAGTAATGGGGCCTTAAAGTTGCACCCGTGACCGAAGGAAACATTCCCATTATATAAAATCACAGCAATTGACAGGGGATTAATCGAGCACTCATCGTTATTTTAACATAGCTATTCGTTTCTTTCGAACTGTCAAATTAATCTTGAGGAATGCCATAGTGTACAAGTACAAGTGTGTTGACTTATCTGTCAAGCATTCTGACAGGCACTCGCTGGATTCGGAATGACAGCGAATTCAAAATGGATACCATTACCGAGTGCGCCGAATGATTGAAAAATTGAAAAAGTCGATACGATTGGTAGTCAAAAATGTTGTCGTTGAGACCAAAAATGCGACTCTAGACCTGAGATTTCCATCAGGTGAGCGAGGCTGTTTGTAGTTTTGACGTTTATCGCTTAGTGAACACACTTGGTATAGGTACACTATGAGGAATGCAACTGTGACGCGTCGCGCAAAGATACATACAATTTTGTAAATTTTGTGAATTGAAGACCAAATTCTTTGAAACAAAATTGTACAATTAATTTTGAAACGATAAAATACTACTAAAAACTAAAAATTCTATCTGGAGGAACCAACAAGAAGCAGCAGAAGTAAAAATAGCAAAACTGTGCAGGGTCGCAGTCCACGAATTTGAGTGAAGTTTTTTAAAGTGCTCTTTGGCCCAGCATTGGATGAGTGTATATATGTATGTATGGAGCGAGGTCTTTAACAGCAATTTTAACAGAGCAACAGCGGCGCTGGAAAGAAAGAAGGTACATAAGAGGAAGGGACAAAATGAGTCATTATAAATTATAATAAAACATGATGAAAATGAATTGAAGTTAAGCCGCAAGTTGTGTCGAGTTAATTAATGGAATTTGTGCAAGAATTATCGTTATAAATAATTAATTAGTTTCTTTCCTCTCTTTTTCATACTTGCTGCATGTTGCTGAAGTAGTAGCTAACACTTTGATTGTGCTTCCAATTTTGAGTAAATAACTGATGCGGTGATAAGTAAAATAGTTCAGTAATATTACTAGAACTAATTAACGCAGTGTAAAGCAGCAGCAAAGTGCAAGTAACATAAAGACCACCATATCGTAATTTAAATACATATAACCAAGAATCAAAAACGAAAAAGGAAAGAAACATTTTTGGACAAACCACATTTATAGGTAGTCAGCCAGCAATCCAGCAAGCCAGCAGGTACTACAAAAGGTAAACGAGACTAATAATAGACAAAAAAAAATTAAAGTATGACTGTAATCGTAAAGTGATTACGGCAACAAAGGAAATTTGCAATTACGTTTTCGTTTATACAAGTAGCAAATACGACGACGGTGTTATTAAAATTGTTCTACACATATTCTGTGCGCTATACGAGCAACAGTACACAAACAAACGTACATAATATTTAATATTAATAAAAAAAGTAGTAGCTGAAGAACAAAAACAACATCCATCCATCGCTAACATTATGCGCGAATATAAAATTGTTGTACTGGGTAGTGGAGGCGTAGGCAAATCGGCATTAACTGTGCAATTTGTACAGGGCATATTCGTAGAGAAATATGACCCTACAATTGAGGATAGCTATCGTAAACAGGTGGAGGTAGATGGTCAACAATGTATGCTTGAGATACTCGATACTGCTGGTACAGAACAATTCACAGCCATGCGTGATCTTTATATGAAGAATGGACAAGGATTTGTGCTTGTCTATTCAATAACAGCACAATCAACATTCAATGATCTACAAGATTTACGTGAACAAATATTGCGTGTTAAGGATACAGATGATGTACCAATGGTGCTGGTGGGTAATAAATGCGATTTAGAGGATGAACGTGTAGTGGGTAAAGAGTTGGGTAAAAGTTTAGCAACACAATTTAATTGCGCCTTTATGGAAACATCAGCCAAAGCTAAAGTAAATGTCAATGATATTTTCTACGATCTAGTTAGGCAGATCAATAAGAAATCGCCTGAGAAAAAACAGAAAAAACCTAAAAAATCTCTATGTGTTCTGCTATAAGACTAATTAAAAAAAAAGAAAAGCTAAACATTATACATATATATGCATAAATAAAACAATTACGGTAATGTTTGAAGAAATATAAAATAAAAACAGAAAAATAATAACTAATAATGTGAGTCTAAAAAACTAAAAACACAAAAATGTTTAAAAAAATAATTGGAAAATTTTGTGCACAAAGTATTCTCTTTGTAGGTGTGTGAACAGTCCACGCTCTTTCGCGCTGTCTTTCTTTAAATAGAATAAAATTATATTAAAAGAAAGAACAAAAACAAAATACTTGTAATAACGGTAGGACTACAAATCAAATTAATAAAATTAACTAATCTTATGGGCGCATATTATAGAATGCCAAATTAATTTGTTGAATTTTCGGAAAGTAAAATTATTTTATTTCTTCCTCATAACATATTACCTTTTTCTTTTATGTATATTTATGTATAATCAGAGCTGTTAAATATTGTTTATTATTTGTAATGTTTACTGATTGTACAACTTTTTTTTGTTGGCGTATGTGCTCGTTTATGAATTAACACCTTTATACTTTCTTTAACAATAACAAGCAAACAAAGTTAAGCTTTAGAAGTGTGCAAAATCAATTGTAAATTAATTTTTTTATATTTTTTAATTTTACTTACTTTAAATTTAAAGGAATACGGTCATAATAATTCTTAGCTTGTTTTTGATTATGTCCTTACAAAAAATGAATTTGAATGAGATTAGAAGTTAGTAAAAATTGTAAAAAATAATCAAGTTACTTTTTGCATTACCTTTGATAAATTTTTGTCTGTAATTCTTAGTTTCATTTGTAGACTAATAAACCAAATATTTAATTAAAAGGCCTATATTTCGGCTTAAATCTAAAACCATCTAGGAACAAATGAATGTTTTAGTCTAAAATTTTTTGTTTTGTATATCATTTAAAACTACACCTTTCCAGTTTAAGTTCAGAAATTTACAATTCAAGTTCAGAAAACTACTATTCAAGTTTAAAAAATAACAATTCAAGTTCAGAATTTCCAATTTAAATTCAGAAATTTACAATTAAGCTCAGAAATTTACAATTCAAGTTCAGATTTTCCAATTCAAGTTCAGAAAATTACAATTCAAGTTTAGAAATTGCAATTTAAATTCAGAAAACTACAATTCAAGTTCAGAAAATTACAATTCAAGTTCAGAAAATTACAATTCAAGTTCAGAAAATTACAATTCAAGTTCAGAAAATTACAATTCAAGTTCAGAAAATTACTTTTCAAGTTCAGAAAATTACAGTTCGAATTAAGAAATTTATAAGTAGGGTGTTAATGTTCTAAAGTTATTTTTTATAATAATTAAGAGGGCAGGATAAAATTTACCTTCCTTTTTCTGCTGTGGGATGTAGCTGATGGTGGATGCGGCGACGATGGCGATGATGTGGTGGTGATATGGCGAGGGTGGTGGTGCTTTGATGATATCAATCGGGTTAGTCACAGTGGCGGTAGCGATGTATGATCCTTAATTGGACAACAATTGTGGCACACAAGGGTGAATCAAACGCGCGATATGGTGAAACTCGCAACTAAATAGCGCTGCCGAACGGGGAAACATACGATATTCCGAACCGAAACTTTCTATATAAAAAAAGACACTTTGAAATTGCTTACGTGCTTCGATACAAAGGGTTTATTTAAAATTTATATCATCTATCCCGTGTGTGACACAAAAAATTTGTAAAGTCTCCTTTAAAGATATATAATATATTAAAAGAAATAGTTTCACTGCATAATATTATTTAGTTGGTTTGGTGAGGTGTGGTAACGGAAAAGAAGCAATTATTGTTTGAAAATCAGTATAAGAATCCTTTTTGAACATTAATAACTTTTTCTATGGTACATAACTCTTGATGAATCTGGACTATTAAGTTATTTGTGAAGTGAAGTCCTAAGTGTTAACAGCCTTATTTGCTGGCTGTGAACCAAAGTTATATGCAATATCTATACGGCCGCTATAATAGTAGAAATAAAGCATAAGTTAGCTTTGACGCAATTTTTGCCGAACCCGCTGCAGACAAACTGAACAGGAGCCACCGCCACCAGCCTTAACCGCCACCAACATCAAAGCGCCATATCACAACCACCACCATCGCCACCACAGCTACATCCCACAAGAAGAAAAGGAAGGTAAATTTTGTATTGCCAGCTCCCCTAATTTTATACTAATATGTTACTTGCGGAAGTGTTGATGCTTCTTCGACCATGTTGCCAAAATGGTGGCTTGGGTATAGTGCACCCCAAGTTTTCTTCAAGGTGTGTACATCCCGAACCTCGAAATCAAATGGACGATAATTCTTTCCAACAAGTGCATGATGACGCTCCGGCCAAGAAAGTACTTCAGTCGAAACAGCAGTTTGGAAGCAGTGGAAGGGGAGACCTCCACAGAGTGAGAGAGAGGGCGGAGGAAGACTTAACCTCTCATGGTGCTCCCAATCGCCGTCAGTTACCGCGAAACAGAGAAAGCTGGCATGATTTGTTACGAAACTGCCAAAATCGCGATTAAGTGCAAATTCATGATGAATGATGATGATGGCGGATAATTTGAGATATTTTGACATATGGCGCCAAGATCTATGCAGGCAGTACATATACGTTACTTCCGGGAGTGTGGATGCTCCGTTGATTGTTTAAGTGGGCATATCTTCGTCATCACTGCTGTCATACTCAGTGCAGATCAATAGTTGTGACGCTAAGAATATAGCTGGATGGCATTGCAATTGCTTCATATGAGCGATTTTCTTCGCTATCTCGCAAAATTGATTTAAACGAGTTAAGATGCCTAATGCTTCCTTAACACATAGATACCATCTTATATACATTTATTGCCATTGGATGAAAAAAAAACAATACCCGACACATTTTCTGAACTTGAATTGAAAATTCTGAACTTAAATTGTAATTTTCTGAACTTGAATTGGAAATTTCTGAACTTGAATTGTAGTTTTCTGAACTTGAATTGTAAATTCCTGAATTTAAATTGGAATTTCTGAACTTAAATTGTAATTTTCTGAACTTGAATTGAAAATTCCGAACTTGAATTGTAAATTTCTGAATTTAAATTGGAAATTCTGAACTTGAATAGTAATTTTCTGAACTTGAATTGTAATTTTCTGAATTTAAACTGGAAAAGGTGTAGTAATGAAATGTAATCGTATGGAGGACTAGGCAAAAAATAATCAAAACATATATTTTGTTTTATTTTACTTTATTTTGTTGTATTTTTTTTACAATCTTATTGTTTATTAAAATTAATCTTAATTCCTAAATAATAACCACGATTACATTTCAATTAATAAATAGATATAATCAAAAATAACGAGCCAATTATATTTTATAACTTAAATAATATTTGATAATGTTTGTTAAAGACAAATATTTATATAACTTTTGATTATTTTTTAATTAACTAAAGAGTGATAATCACTAATTACTTTAATTATTTTTTGCCTATCATAAGTAAACATGAATCATAAACTTTTAAGTCCAATCATTTTTTGATTAATTTTAAAATTTTTCTTTACTTCTACCTCGTTTTATTTTGGCTTTATTAACATTATCAATTATCATTCTCTCTCTTATATGCAAACGTATGCAACAATGTGTTATCATTACATAAACAAATTCCATCTAATAATTTTGATTACTAAGTAATCATAAACAAAATTTAACAGCTCTGCAATTGATGAAACCAAATGGCAGGTCTAAGCGCAAAATTTCATGGCTTTCCCACGTGAAACTCCATATTAAAAGTATAAACAAAACATCAGTAACAAAGTATAAGCCGCATTGTCAAAAATAATTCAAAATCGTTTTTTACAATTTACAAAAAATATGTACTACTTTGCTACTATTTTACAAATTTACAAAACATCTATGACTAAGGAAACAAAAAAATATAATGAAACCGAAACTTAAAAGCAAATGTTAGTTTTGAATTAACGCTCGAAGCTGGAAAAAAAGAAAGTGTATTTAAGGGTCTCACTAAAGTCAAAACGTTTTCGCATACTTACACACTCAAGTAAACTCTTAAATAACGTTAACGGTAAAATCACGTTGCTACTCTATAAAATATAATTTCTTTTATAAAATACAAAATTTCTACGGTTGTGAATTTTTCACATAATCAATTCAAAACCCACGCATTTTCTCCTATTGCTAAACTGGAAAAAGAAAAAAAAGTATTCTATGTTAATTAAAAAAATCATTTTTAATTAGTAATTTCATATACATACAACATAAAAGCGTATATAAAATTTTTGTTTGCCGTTAAAACTGAGATGTTGTTAGCCATAACCGTAAATACGTAGGCCAAATCGTAATATGTAGTTCGATAACCGTTTTGACTTTTAAGCCCCAAAAGCAAAAAAATGCCAAGCAAAAAAAATTAAAGCTTATTAAAAATAACTAATTAAATAAGTAAAATAATAAAAAAAAAAAATTTATAAATTTAGCGCATGTTACGAAGTGATGAAAAAATAAGAATTTTTGCCATTTAAGGCGCATAGTTGTATGTACAATCCAAATTTGACTGGCATATTTATTGCTAGTCTATTTTTTCTCAATTTCGTTTCGCCGTTTTATTAATTATTATAATATAGAAACAATAATAATAATGATAAGAACGTAATGTAATTGCACTGTCGAAAAAGACAAAAACGATTCCCATGTGCCCTATAAATATTGAAATCCATACCTTATAAAAGTATCGTGTACTCTTACTACATACATACAAAAATATATAGTCG
Organism: Eurosta solidaginis; assembly: GCF_040869045.1. NCBI lineage: Eukaryota > Metazoa > Arthropoda > Insecta > Diptera > Tephritidae > Eurosta > Eurosta solidaginis. Next base: position 197,943,622 of record NC_090323.1, on the reverse strand, counting down.
ATCCACATACATATACGCACATTCAAACCTACATACATCAAGGCCACAGCAGTATCAATGATGAAATATGTAGAATGCCTGTTGCGATTGGCAGACCCGATGATCACCCTCTCACCCCAAACAATCAAAATATTTATGTAAAACACATGTAGTAACGAACCAATTTTATTTATAGAATTATTTGTTTAAAATAATTGATGTTTTCCTAGCATTATGAAAAATAATTAAATGAATTGAAAATAAGTGTAATGGAAAATGGCGTGAAGTTTTATTTAAACAAATAAAAAAAAGGAAATAAAATAATGTTACCAGTATTTACGTTAATAATTAAATGGTGTATCCCTCAAACAAAAAAAAAAAAACAAATATTGCACTTATTTAAAACTTTTTTTTTAAATTTTAATATATAGCTTGGAAAATCATCTATAAAACATCCAAAGCAACAATGAACAATATTTGTAATGATCTACAAGTAAAAAATGATGTGAATGTTAAAAATAAACAATAATTAAATAAATGAAAATTGCAACAATATAACAAATATGTGAAAATATAAGCAAACGCATAAATCAAGTATGAAAAATTAAATAAAAAATAAAAATATAAGAAAAATAGATTTATTATCTTCTAAATATTAATTAAATGTATTATGTTTAAAATAATAAAAAGGAGAAAGTCGAAAACAATAAAAAAATAACTGAATAGACAGGAAGGATATTCAAATAAAGTAGCCTGATAACGGGAGGTGGATAATTAGGAGCCTTTGCTGAACTTTTTAATTACACTGAAAGAAATGGTGCTAGTAAAATCAACAAATCTGTTCTGTTGTTCTTGACTTAACGGAGATTCGGTGAAATTGATCGAATATGGTTAATTCGACCGAGTTCTTTGTCAAGCGAACAAATTAGTTTAGTCATTTCAACAGAAGAGAAATTGTCGCTCTTAAGTTAACAAAATTCTGTAAAATTGACACGATTCCTAATCAATCTAACTGATTTTTCTGTTAACACAACTGATCTTACAGGTCATTTCAACAGCGAACAACAGTCAATGCATGAGCAAATTTCAAAGAGAATTTTACTCTCACTGCGCTCTCTACTTTGTACTTATGACGATGGTGCCACTTGTTAAAAAAAAAAAAAAAACACCAAAATAAGAAAACCACCAAATCGAAAAAACACACAAATTGGGAAAACAACAAAAAACTAGTTTTTCAGTTATCAATACAAAACACAAAAAAACCCTTTTTTAAATTTAAAGTGCATCACACTGCAAAAATTATGCGATACCGGGACACCTATTTATCGGGTACAATTTTGCAACTTCTCAAAGCGAAATGCAAAATTCCGCCATCTTGTTGCCAAACGTTTTGTTTGAATGAACAGGACTTTTCCAAAATAAGTAACATTTTGTTCTAGTTTTTACCAATTTTCACTCACGCGAACGAATCTAATAAGATAATAAAAAACATCCCTTTTTAAGTTTGAGTTGTTTTGGAATCGTTTCAAAATAAAGTGTTACGAGAATTAAACTTGCCGAATTACATCTAAAATTACTCCAGTGGTGAATTACCTTTCAGCGATTTTATTCTTTACTTTTCTGTAACTTACAAGCTCTCTATTTGAAATGTTATGTCAAACATTTATACTACAAGTTTTATTCGAAAAAATCACGTATGGCAACTCTACATGCGAGAGAAGAGCTGCAACGGCTGCAACTGATAGAATTGAGATCAGTTTCGTGACTACTATCATTGTGGATAAAACAAGTGTGGTATCTTATCCGTCAACTGCCTGACAGGGGTTAAATATGGTTTTTAGTGTTTTGACAGGGTGTTCAATATGGCGGCGCGTAGGGCCGGCTATTTTCAGCGGGTGAAAGAAGACAGAAGAGATGAGACAGCGATAGTCAATTACAAATCAGGTGATCCATTCTATTTGTAATTTTGACGTCTATGCAGAAGTTATCACACTTGTCTTATCCACAATTACTATTTTCATTTCTATTTGAAAAGTGCAGTGACGCGCGGAGAAGTTCAAAACTATAGTTTAAATAAATTATAAAAGATAAAATTTGGTGAAAGTGCGTTTAATAAAACAAAGTAATAAAGTGTATAATGTTCAATGTATGTGTATAATGTTTAATTGTAAAGTTGAAATAAAGTTCTTGAAACCGACGCCAATGTGGTTTAAAAAACGGTACATGCTCTTATTTTCGCTAGAGCATGTACTAACGCGTGTGTGAATACGTATGTAGCATATATACACAGGGCCGGCTCTACCATGTACGCGAACTACGCGACCGCTTAGGGCACCAAGTTCTAGGGGGCACCAAATTCGATAAACAGTTTTGTACTAAAAATCCTTGCAAAAAAAAAAAATTAATTTTGTAGGGGCCCTATATTTAGTTTCATTAAAAAAAATTTATTTTCACCTTAGTTATATTTTACAACACAACTTGTCTGGTCTCATGCCCAATTTAGTATTTTGTTCACGATACCAATGTCGGTTGCGAGTGGCGAGCGTAGCTTTTCGAAACTGAAATTAATCAAAACGCAAATAATAACTCGCCTAGGGCCCCAAATTCTCTTGAGCCGGCCATGTATATACATATATATGTCGCAAGCATGCGTATTTATGTATTCACATATTTACGTATGTAGTGACTAGCCAAATCGACCCTGCAGCAATATGTGGCAACATCATAGAACAGCTGAGTTTTAGCAACTACAGCCAACGTCTAGTAATTCCTTGAATTTCAACGCATCATTATAATTCTGGATTTTCCTCTGAAGACACGCCTTTGTTCTTCTTAGTTTTAGTTTTAGTTTAAGTTTTATTTGAATTGAATTAATAAATATAGAATAAACATACGATTTTATAATTGGTGACCCCGACGACAATAGAATGATAAACATAATTTTTGCGAGCCCTAATAGAATGATAAACATAATTTTTGCGAGCCCGACGACAACAATTATAACCATCAATCAGTTTTTGATGGAAGACAAGCACCTATGGAATTCGCACAAAAGCAACGCAGTGCGCGCCAGCGTGGCTCCGCATATAATCAAAAAGACTCGCAAAATGTACGTGGTAACGATGTGCATTATAATCAACGTCACAACAATCGCCATTAGGGCCAGCAACACCAACATGTCATCATCAGCGGCAACGTTTGCATAAATCACAGACAGCATCACATTCTCTTCCATCCGTGATGCGTCGGCAGGCGCAAACGAAAGATTCACCAAATGTGTCCAATTTGTTGCAACGCTTGCAGCAAGTGCAAAATCGTAATGATCCCGGTCACGTGGATTGCGTACAGGTGCATGCTTTGGCTACGCGAGGCCAAATTGTAAATCAACAGCAAGGATTACCTAGCAATAATCTGCTGGTAAATACTCAACGACAATGCAACAAGGGCGGCCAACAAACACTTCCACAACAAATCACCCGGCAAGAACGCAACACAGTGTCGGCCACCATGTGCTTTCACACCAAGGCTTTCGGAAAACTAGTCAGCCCTCCGTACAAAGCGGCTATGTCGGAGGAGGATATGAACTCCAGCCGCCTTTACATTTGAACCAGAACGTCTTCAACGAAATTCCTCATCGACACGGGCGCCGAAGTTTCGGAGGTACACAAACGTCACGATGAGAGTACGCAACCAAACGCAATGAAACTGGTTGCTGCAAACAATACTACAATTAATACATTCGGCAAACGACAGATAAAATTAGCTCGGTCTACGACGGTCATTAAGTGATGGTTCTTAATCGCCGACGTTGCGCATCCTATAATAGGTGCGGATTTCCTAAGGCAATACGACGTGTTGGTGGATTTTCAAAAACAAAGCAAGGAATCGACAACGCATACGCAAACGCAATTGCAAACACAAACCAAGGGATTATTTTCAAACAACCAACATAATTTTTTACGAGAACTACGACGGCATTTCGAGGCCGTTCGACCAATACAATACAAACGTCACAGCATGGTTAACCTGCGGAATTTGTTCCCAAGGATCGGCGAATTTTCTGGAAAGGGGGTGGTGTAGTGACTACCCAAATCGACCCTGCAGCAATATGTGGCAACATCATAGAACAGCTGAGTTTTAGCAACTACAGCCAACGTCTAGTAATACTTTGAATTTCAACGCATCATTATAATTCTGGATTTTCCTCTGAAGACACGCCTTTGTTCTTCTTAGTTTTAGTTTAAGTTTTATTTGAACTGAATTAATTAATTAATAAATATAGAATAAACATACGATTCTATACGTATATATATGGCAATATACCTACTTTCGTACAAAGCTTTCGATGGTGATTCGGAACAAGTTTTGTTTATTTGAATTCAGATTTAAGTTATTATTTCAATTAGTATTACTAAATATAGCAATAAAATCTATAGAAATGAAATGTACTTTTGTGTAATTTATACAAATAAAAAAAAAAAAACTACGTAAGTTGAAATATATATTTATCGGGCTTTTATTTTTTCCACAGGTATTAATATCATATGTATGAACAGAAAACTCTGTTATGTAAAAGTTTACGCTATTAATCTAGAAAAAAACAGAAATATCTGTTATTTAAATAGATTTCACTGTCATTGTCATTACGCTGCTTATTTCGAATGAACAGAAATCTCTTTCATATTAACAGTTTTGATTGGTTTTCTAAGAGCGACAGTAATAATTGTTAATTTAACAAAACTATGGGTAAAGTATAATGAAACAACTTTTTTTTGTTTATTTGATTACTAAAACGGTCAATTACGAATCAACGATTTGTGCGCACTTGATTGAACATCTTGTTGCTATGGATAAAAATGGACAGAAATTTCCGTTGAATTGACCCGTATTTCGCTTGATTTTACCAGTCTTTTTCTTTCAGTGTAGAAATATTGAAATTATTTAGTATTTATATATCCGTCATGCATCATCAATTTAATACGCATATTGTCACTTGCGAAGCGAATGAAAATTTTGTCGAATTTCGCGGTCTCGAATTGCGAGATGCGAATCGCTAGCGAATTCGCCAAAAAAAAGTCGAATGAGTCACGAAGATGAATTTGTCGAATTGCCACAAGCGAAAAAATCATATTCGTTTCACCAAATCTGTCAAAATTTGTCGAATGCTTATTTTGTTCGCGCTTGAAAATAGAAAAGGACGCATTGGCAGTTATTTGAATGTTTTCAATTGAAAAAAGTAAATAAATTGAATAAATAAATAAAAGTGAGTAATTCTTTTAATTAAATTGAGTTATTGGTTTGAATAAATGAAGTTTTCAGAATGAGAAGAACAACGCCGCAGCAATTCTGGAGAGACCAGGAGGAGCAGGGCAGAATTGTGGGACCATTTCGCCACGGATCTTAACTCCATAGGTCCTCCAATCCGTAACGGGCGCGAGTGGAACAAGGTAAGAAGAATAGACCTGCACGAATAATACAAAGGTATACATCGCAGAATCGTGGCATCGTAGCATCGTACGGTTGCTGACTGGAGTTATTTTTGATAATTAAGGCTGTTTTACACGAGTCGAATTACTGATGGGTTTTTTGACTCCCAACTCAATTCAAACATCATATACAAGTAGGCACTTTGTTTGAGAAAATTTACCAGGAAATCGACTCGAGTAAAGCAGCTTTACCTGCTAACGTATCTACTCGGGTATGTTACTGGCCTAGGTTAGATCCTAGCTCCGCGCCACCGCCTACTATTTTTCTGATAATACCCGATAAGACTTAACCAGTTAGTTTCAAAAGTAACCGTACGATATCAGGAAGAAAGTTTCCAAAGTAACCGACAACGTGATAATCGTCAGAAGCGTTACTTAGTTATATACCCGAACCATCGTATCCGTGCAGGCCTCTAGTAGTAACTGAATTGTATTCTGCGTGTCAGTTTATACTTACCAATATATTTGTCCTAGGTTTGGTTAGATTATAAGTTGAAGCTTAAAAAAAGGTTTCTACAAACCGCAGCGAGACCGTAGCCACTGGAGGAGGACCGTACGCCCAGCGAAGTTTATCTGCGCAAGAGAGATCCGTGGATGAGCTGCTGAACCTCCAAGAAGCCGCCAACCCGACAGGACAGTCCTTTGAAACCAATAATCCGGGTGATAACGGGCATGGAACCAATAATCCGGGTAATAACGGGGGCGAGAGTGACAACACGAGTGAGAGCGAAACCGAGGGTGAAGAAGATCCTCGAGACTTAAATATCACTCCAAGTTCATCGACTGCCCGTCCGAGGTTGACACTGCAGGATCGCGAAAATATGCGCTTGAAGGCACTTGAAAAGCAGGGAGAAATGCAAAAAACCCTTTGCGAGGGAATTACAAAAATGACGGAAAAATTAGGCAAGATATGCTAGAAAAACGTACGAACTCAAAAAAGACCAAATAAAACTATTGAAAAAGAAAGAACAGAGAAAAAGGAAGAATGTGTTGAAAGAAAAAGACAACACAAAGGAAAAATGGAGATGAAAATGAAGGAGTTCGAACTGAAAACCTTGAAATATAACCTAAGGAAATAATAAAATCATCCAACTACTTTCAGTTTCATTTCTATTTTTTCTTTACGTGACTGAATTTGTGTTTATTTTTATTTATTTTATTTTCTAATGAAGTACTGAATTAATATCTGATTTATTTTAAACTAGTTTTTAAGTGTAATATACCCCAGTTCATAATTATAAGATCACCCATATTGACATGTTCTAATTTTTTTTAACATTTGGTATTAGTTTTTATTTTTTGCTAATGGATTCCAAATTAAGACCCTTTAAATCGACACTCCAAACTTTGTGAACATTTTGTAAAAGTTAAAAAAGGTTTTGAAATATCTTGAAATTTTTTTCAAATATTTCAAACATCTGAACCGAAGTTATATTTCTGTATCCCATTAAATTGTAACTCTTAAGGCCGACTCGCCGAACGGAGGCATCATATACTTTCATATGTAGGAAAGTTTAATGGGCTACAAAAAGATATTTTCAGTTCTAAGGTTTGAATTATTAAAAAGAAATTTCAACATTTCTAAAAACGTCTTTTAACCTTTAAAAACATCCACAAAGTTTAGGGCATATATTTGTTCACCACTCCTATTTTGGTATTCTATTAGCAAAAAAAAATTAACTAAACGAAATAATACAAAAAAATAGAACATGTTAATATGAGTGGCCTTATACTTATGAAATAAGCAGCAATAACCTAATACGCATATCGTCAACTAAAAAGTCTGAAATAAATATTTGATTTTTATTTATTTACTTCTAGTAATAATATATATGTACCTTCACCATTTTATAAGTCTGAATTGAATTGTTGATTTTTATTAAATAAATGAAATAAAAATTAGGCAAACGTCCATTTTATGATTTCAATTTAACCTTATTTCAATTTAATTCATAGGAATTTCAATAAAATCTTCATATTTTAAAATTTGTATTTTTTTGCTTTTAGCTTGGGAATAAAATACAGCTAATAAAACTTTAAGTTCATTACGGACAATAAAAGTAATTTCAGTACATTCCTTAGCTCACTAGCATTACTGTATTCAAATACAAAATATAGGCACAAATTAATACTGTTGTCCATTTCCCCTAGTGGTGCATTGACCTCGATAACTCTTCTAAACCTAACTAATTCAAATACAAAATATAGGTACTTTTGAAACTAACTGGTCAAAAGTTCAATAGGTGACACGAGGGTAAACTTTTTTCTACAAAAGAAAACGCCATTAAAACGGCCCTACTCGTTTTACAGTAAAGCATCAGCTATTTGTCTTCTGCGATGCTCTCCTGGTGTACCGTTGCCATCTTCATTACTTGGCTCCGACGATACAATGACGTCAGTAAAAATGTCTGCTTCGTCTGGATCACTGATTCGAAATTTCTTACAAATATTGTGCAAAGCGCAACATATGTTTATAATCGATTTAACTTTGTCAGGATTGTAGTGCATTTTTACGAGGAGGCATCTGAAACGGCATTTCAGAACTCCGATCGTACGTTGTATGATGTTTCTACCTTTTGCGTGCTTCTTATTAAAAATGTATTCCCTAGTTCCGGACTCTGCAAGACGGAAGGGTGTTAGTAAGTAGGAACTCAGCGGGTACCCGGAATCACCTACAAATAAGTATATATTTTTTTTAATATTACGTCATAAAAAGTAAGGGTATTCGGACTTGATTCGTTACTCCGTTAGTCGATAGTTTTGAGTAACGAGCTAAGTCTTAATACCCCGATTATATTTGCGTTGATGTACCTAGCAAAATTACCTAAATAAATAGAGTTATCGCCGCTAAGATGCATATTTTCCTAATGACTTTTTAATGAACTATTATTCCACACAAACGAATGATGTGTTGAACCAGCATATCTAGCATCCACAAACCGGATATTCATGTCATGATCGCAAGCCTGAAATATACAATTTACTAACAACAATATTTTATGTATCCTTGTCTTGAAAACTAACAATCATCGCATTTATGCTAAAAAACCATTTTCTATTCAGATAGAGGTGTCTATTTGCGCTGAGAGCATAAATCGCAATATGCGTACCATCAACACAGCCAATCACGTTGAGTATTCCTGACCTGATGAAAAATTTGCTCTTTGCCTGTTGCTTTTCCTCTTCTGTCATTTCGGTTTTTATCGCCGCCCTGCAAATTTCTCTCTGCAAAATTGGTAGTATCTCCTTTAAAATGAGGGAAACTGTGGGTTGCGCAAGTCCCAAATGAAACTCATTCCCTACAGCTTGCTGATAACTGCCATGGGCAAAAAAACGGAGTGCGCAACACAATTTTAGCATTGGCGTTACAGATGATGACAAGCAGCAGTGAAAACTGTCCTTGATTTTGTCCAGCACATACATAAATGCATCTTTGCTTAGCCGGAAATTTGCTATGAATCTTAAAAACACACAAAAAATACACAAAAACTTTACATCTTTTGAATAACCAATATGCACTGCACTTACACTGTGGACGGAAGCTCCATGGGATTGGAGTAATCTCTTATAAAACGCCGCTGACGAAGAAGATCAACTCACGGCTCACCATTGTAATTGTCTTCGAAAAAAAGATCAAGGTTATAAAACATTTTTAACTTTATTTATTACTATTTAATAAACTTGTTTTTTACATTTCTCTTTGTGCACAAATAAATAATAAAACAGATGACAGAAACGTCAAATTCGGATGAACTAATTAAATTTGTTTGAATGGCAATGACACATGGCAGTCGAATAAGTTCATTCGCCACTCACAATGCAAATTTGATGTGAATTTGCCAATCTGTTCGACTCGCCAAATATATTCGCTTCGCAAGTGACAATATGCGTATAATTGTTTCAAAAACTGGCAATAAAGCTCTTCATCTCTTCATTTATTTGGGAATCAACAAAAGCATCAGCTTTGAATCTAAGCAATGAATCACTCTTGCTAATAAATGCTACTTTGGAATAGGTAGGCACTTGAAAAGTAAAGTACTCTCTCGGCAAACGAAAATCATGGTTTACAAGACATTTACCGTACCGGTCCTGCTATATTATGCTGAATCGACTCTGGGAGTGTTCGAGAGAAAAGTTCTTCGAAAGATTTATGGCCCTATACGCGGCGATGAAGATTTAATGATGAGCTGTACGAGCTTTATGCAGACACCGGAATAGTCCAGCCAATTAAAACACAGCGCACATAGGTAGATTTTAGACATTTAGGCGGCCATAATTGAATTTCTGAAAGTTGCCACAATTACAAAAAAAAAAAGCACTCCCACAGCTTAAGAATAGACAGGGGAACAATAATTCTACCTCTTCCCATCCATCGCATATATGGCGTTAGATGTCAAGTAATCGGAATTTAGCTATTTGTGAAACGCGTGTTATGGCTTTTTTTAACCTATATGAAATTGCATGTTTTAACGTGAATATTTTAAGTTTTAAGACAATTGAAATGAGTAATTGTGATGGATTCTGATATTTCAGGTAAATACTAACATTATTCATGGTGTTTGTGATTTTTAAAAGTTATAAATTTATAAAGAGCCTATTTTTTTTAGGATGTTAAAAAAATTTTTTTTTTGATTTTTGGTGTTCAAAACCGGTTTTGTTATGTTTCCAAGTCCGTCCAAGTGAAAATTAGTTTTGAGCATGGTACTTGGCACAATTAGCTTGCCAACTGCATTAAATTTAGCTGCAGATACTTGCAGATAGGCGGTTAGAGAGTTTGATACACCCTTGTTGCTGTACAACATGAAAAATACCCTCACTGCGCAGGTATTTTTTCGTGTTACACAGTGTAATATCTACTCTAATATAACCGATTAGTTATACAAATTATTATAATTTTTCATAAAACCTATTAGAATTTTACCCTAGATAAAGACAGAACTAAGTTATTACACTTCTTGCTGTACAACAAGAAAAATAACCTCACTGAGCAGAAATCTTTTAGTGTTACACAGTGTAATATCTATTTTTTTAATATAACCGATTATTATAATTTTTCATTTATTAAACAGTTTTAAGAAGATATAGGCAATAAAATATTTTTGGCTGCCTAAATCTTGAAAATCTACCTATGTGCAGCGGTTACGCTGGCTAGATCATGTTAGACAAATGAAAGATGAACCCTCTTAATGGAAGCAGAGCAAGAAGGCGGTCCACACTCTGCTGGCAGGATCAGGTGGAAAGCGACTTAAATTCCTTTAGGCAGACGACACAGTGAAAGCGAGAAACGTATATGTATATAATATAAACATATATGTATTACATATATGAATATAAAGATAGAAAGCTATGAAAATGATTTTTTATGGAAAATTTTAAAAGTTGTCACAGTGCCAGCAACGTTTCAAGCTTTTAAAATATATGAAAATAAAAATTACTTCTCGCCTAACATAGCTTATAGCGCACACTGTCGTCAGATTTGGTGTGACCAATTGGTGCGAGTTAACCAAACGAAGGAGTGGCTGGCGTGCCTTGTTGGACAGCCAAAGCCGTTTAAACGGTTAAGGACAAATTAAATAAGTCCAGTAAGTGTACATAAAAGCGATAAAACAAGAATGTGTATACGTCATAAACACATTAAAGAGAAAGCTGATTATAGGATAAGATATGACTAAATTTAATGCCTTTTTGATCTTTTTTTACCCTTATTTTCAGCTAGTAAATTTCATCATCTTTGCTTTCACATTTTTCATCTTAGTCTTCATCTTCGTTTTGTGTTTCAGAACGGGAAGAACAAAACAATGAGTTATCTAACATATACATCAATATTTCTTTTTTAATACATATCGCCATTTTTATATTCAGCACTTCTCACCACAGTTGTAAAGTTTACTGTGTTTCGAAATGATGAAACTTTGGGTACTAAAGCAAAATTGTTTTAAGATTCGTTGTTTAAAAGAGTACGCGAGGCGCATCCTGTTAAAAATATGAATGTATCATACGCATAATAAGCAGACAAGGCTCTGGCGCTCCCAAGTTCCGCATAGAACTAGGGGGTGGGGGCGCGGGATGGCCTAGAAGGTTAATCGTTTCCGTGATGATCGGGCTAGTACCTTAATAGTGATTGTTACCGGAACGTACCGTATTTACATCGGGCAAAGGATCATCAACATCGATAGTACTCCCCAAAACCTTTCGGGGATTGTCTTTATCGTTAATGCAACAACAAAAACAACAGAAGGTCAGCGATAGGAAGGAAAACTATGTGATACGTTAGCCGTATAAGTTAAATAGAATTGCATGTAAGAAAACAAACGGCAAAATTTTATACTCGTATATCACATAAAATACTGAATGATGCTGTGCGAAATTTGGCCAAGAACTTCTGAGAACTTTGGACGCCTATAACACATACATACAGGGCCGCAGAGAGCCGACCCGGCCCCCTAAAAAATAAAATCAATCCAGCAAAAAAAGAAAAAATAACATAACATACATACATTTTTCAATTCACATTGTCAGTTTTATTTCATATAAAATAAGATTTGCTGGAGCACTTACCTAAATGGAATGTTAGATTTCATTGTGTGATTTGCTGACATTAACTTTTTTTAATATGTACATTTTAAGAGCTTGAATCAGCCAAGGTTCTCCTTGCCTTTTGGTCTTCCATGCTTTTTGGTCTGCAAATATGAAAATTAGCGATTCAAAACTAATGCTGCGAGCAAGGTTGGACTCCAACGCTAATGTTCCAAGGCTTGTCAAGCGATTTTGGCTCATAGTAGAACGTAAGCCACACTGACTGGAAGTGTGTAAAATATTCTTAATGCTATGCAGATGTTCGGAAATAATACTTCCATCTTCAAGTCATGAAATTTGTTCAGAAGTTGAAATGATGGCAGCGAATCACATTCCAAATTTGCTAAGTGGATGGCTTTGAGATGAATGATTTCATCTATTAGATCCGTAGAAATATCGATACCATAAATCGTGCAGAATGCCACTGCCTTTTCTCTGAGCTCTTCTTCCGTCAGATCCTGATACTTCCACAAAAAACTAAATTTAATCGCAATGTCATTTACGACTTCGAAACGTCTTGTCATGTTATCAATCAAGCAGTCTAAAAGAACGTAAAAAACTTGCTGTTTGAATTGAGTTTCGGAATCACACTCAGGTAATTCGCCAGGTAATTCATGGAACTGGCGCTTTCTTATCTTCCTTCTTTTCTCTGCGAAGGTATTCACAACTCATATACTCCCTGCCAGAACCTTGCATTCTTGAAGTATGATCGACCATTGATCCCTGAACGTCTTCAACTCATCAATCAGGCTACGTATATTTTCTGTTTCCACGTCCAGTGTGGCATTTCTAGCTTGCAGTACCAGATTTTGATGGTTGATTACCGTCAACACTTTGAGCCAAATGGAGGCTAAGAGGATAAAATCAAATTTGCCCATATATGCCTCAATACCTTTCAAATCCGTTACTGTTTCTGAACTCAGATTCAAAAGCTTGATTTGATCAATCATCAGCTTTCAATATTTGGGGAATGTGAGTTGCGAAAGGTTTCACACTACACGAGCAGACCATAGTGTTTGTGACATTCTGTGCAAGGAGCAATTCATTTTATCCTTGAGAATTTACCATCTCTGAGGGCTTGCGCTAAAGATATAAAATTTCTGCATAATACCGAAAAATGTGATGACTTATGCACAACATTCGGCAGCTTGCACTCCACATAAATTTAAACTATGACAAGCACAAGGTGCAAATATTGCCAAGGAGTTATCTCTCAGGATATGACTGCGCTCCTTTGTAATAACCGCTCATATTACTGCCATTATCATACCCTTGCCCACGGCAGTCATCCAGTGGAATATTGTGTTTTTAAGAGTATTGCGAATCAGCTCAGCGATAGCTTCTCCTGTGTTTGCGTTACAATCGACAAACTATAAGAAGCGTTATTGGATTTCCATTTTCCGGAGTCCCTGTCTAATAAAACATAACGCAATATAAAAACAGTCTGCTAAATATGCGCCAAATCAGGTGTTGCATCCACTATTACTGTGTGATACTTGACGGACTTTCTCTCGCTTTCTATCTTTCTAATTACTTGACTTGCACAGATTTCTATGAACTCATTTTGTATTCCATCAGACATATAATGTGCTTTGAGACGATTCTTTTTCGTTTGAGATTCCCTCACCTTCTCCAAATGTTCATTCAATAGGGGGTCATAATTGCTGATCAGTTCCAAAATACCAAGAAAGTTTCCATTTCAATGAATTATCCTCTCTAAATGCCAATCCTTTTCTCCAAGAAATAAAACAACATCTGCGAAGTATATCTCTCCAGCGAGCTGCTTCATTTTTTAGGTTTTCCGCTAAAGGAAAATCCAAATAACTTGCAAGTTTTACGATTTTGACTATTTTCATGTTCAGGAATTTTGTCGTGTAACCTCTTCTAACCTTTTTCTTTAGAATAACCTGAAGACTTTGTCGAAGCTGATCGGGTATTTTCGGAAATTTTGCTGAAAATCCGGCATGGAAAACAAAAAAGCGCTTCTTTTGTTGCACTCCAAACGAGCCAATCAATCACGCTTTACTTTTTCTCCGTTTTTTTAAAGTAGTATCGAGTATGAGTTGAAGGAATTGGCGACCACTTAAGTCGTTGGGAAGTCGAAATAAAATGTGATTTTAAGTTAGTTGAAGCATTTTTGACATATAGCGCTTATAAAACTGTGTCAAAAACGTTTATGTAACTTAAAATCACATTTTATTGCGACTATCACTATGCCCCATAGTATTTGATCCGATAATGATTTTAGTTAATTGATTTTAAATTTTAAAACAATTTTTTGAAGCAATAAAATATGTATGTATCTATGAAATCCTAGTTAGAGTACGGTCAATACTGGTTTGCCTTGCCGGGCTCCCAAAAACCTTCCGGGCCCCAGGACAATTGCCCTGGCTGCCCCCCTCTCCGCGGCCCTGCATACATACTAGTAATTTTTATACTCAGCGTGCTTTGCACACAGAGTATATTAACTTTGATTGGATAACGGTTGGTTGTACAGGTATAAACGAATCGGGATAGATATAGACTTACATATGTCAAAATCATGAGTATCGAAAAAAAAATTTGATTGAGCCACGTCCGTGCGTCCGTCCGTCTGTCCGTTAACGCGATAACTTGAGTAAATGTTGAGATATCTTCACCAAATTTGGTACACTATCTTATCTGAACCCAGTATCCACTTTTCATATATATAAAATTTTTTAAACACAACGAACCTGATAATTTAGTAAATAATACACCTAGAATGTTGAAATTTGACATGTGGACTGATATTGACTCTTGATAAAAATTTGGAAAATTTTTTTAAAATGGGCGTGGCAGCGCCCACTTGTGATAAAATCAATTTTACAAATATTATTAATAATAAATCAAAAATCGTTAAACCTATCGTAACGAAATTCGACAAAGAGGTTGCCTTTACTATAAGGAATGCTTTGGAGAAAAATTAACGAAATCGGTTAAGGACGACGCCCACTTTTATATAAAAGATATTTAAAAGGGTCGTAGACGAAAATAATAAGCTATATCTTAGCGAAAAAGCGCTTTGTATCAATAGAATTTTACTTTCTAAATTGAATTATAACATTAAATTGGAAAAAATCTAAATTTTTGAAAATGGGTGTGGCACCGCCCCGTTTTATGACTAAGCAATTTTCTATGTTACGGGAGCCATAACTCGAAGAAAAATTAACATATCGTAATGAAATTGTGTACACATATTTTCCTTATAGCAGAAAATATTTCTAGTAAAAATGGACGAGATCGGTTAAAGACCACGGCAACTTAGATATAAGACAAGTTTAAAAGGGTCGTAGACTAGAATAATAAGCTACATATAACTTAGCAAAAAATAGTTTTGAATCAATGATATTTCACTAATCAAGTTTTATTGTAAGAGGAAATGGGGAGACATCTTTTTTAAACGGGCGGTGCGACGTGTTCTGTAGAAAAGTAATTTATCTGAAATGAAATGTACAATTGAAGCTCACGCTGAGTATATAATGTTCGGTTACACCCGTCCTTAGACACCTTTACTTGTTATTTATAAGTTTAACGTAAAGCAACTACAAAACTTGTAAACGATAACAACTTGTGATCTATTAGTAACGTACACGCCTAGCCCTTGAAAGTGTAACCGCTTTCACATAGCTCTAGAATTATCGCTAATGGTATTTCCGAAGCCAACTTTTTTATTTTTGTTTTATTGTGACTGAAAACAACCCACATCCGAAACAAATTCAAATACTATTTTAATTGAGGTAATCTTAGTTTACATATGTATGTGTTCTCAATTACTTCGTATGTATGCCGGTGTCGTAGCTGGGTCATCAACACTCAAGCCGGCCGGCATTTAAAATGAGTACACAGAAGGGCAGGGCGTCACTTCCTCTATTGAAGAAATAAAGTTTGAGAGCAGAATTAATAAAAAGTAACGTAGGCATACATGAGTATACATTAGGGTGGTTCAAATTTATTGTTGAAAAGGCATATCCAGTTTCTGAATCTATGGGCCATATTGCCCATGAGACCATAGGTCTGAAATTAATTTCGAGCCTTTTCGAGCTTTTTGTTAGAAAATATTTTTTTTTTTAGAAATTTTTTTAATTATTTTTGTTAGAAAATATTTTGGGCTATTTAAAAATTTAATTTGCAATATGGAAAAGTAAAATATTCGTCGCTATAGGGCGCTTTCCTCCTATTTCTCGCATTTTATCGCTTCTTTTTGGGGAAAATCTACGAATTTGTTGCAAAAATCAACGAATATTTTACTTTTCCATATTGAAAATTCAATTTTTAAATAGCCCAAAATATTTTCTAACAAAAATAATAATAAAAATTTCTAAAAAAAATATTCAGACCTACGGTCCCATGGACAATATTACTCAGTATGGGCCATAGATTCAGAAACTGGATGTGCACCTGAAGTTTTTTTCCATACAATTTGACCCGCCCTAGTATACATACATACATATGTTTGTTTGCTGTAATCCATAGACATACTTTGCTATTGCCACTGTCTGTAGTATCTTCACTTCATTATCAGCTTTGTCGTTTTAATGTCTTTACTTGTAAACACATTGACATCGAGATAGGTCGTTGGTCGCGTATACATACAGTGGTGCCGTACAGGGACGTTTTCTTGCTCACCAAGTTTCGGTATTTGTGTATAAAAATACTAGTAAGCCCTCTCTCTTCTCTCGGTGGTTTAGTCTAATCTTCTCTCTTTTTCCTCTCTGACTTTTTCTTTTCTTCAAGCTTTTCCTATCCTCACCCCTTCTTCTTCCCTTTTGTTTCGGATTTAACTTTTTTGAAAGGGCGTGGCCCTAATTTCCTCAAATTGCATACAATTTAATCTTTAAGGTACATAAAACCAATCGTGTCTAAATACTGCCCTTATATTTGGCCTTTGCTGTCAGCGAAAATAATTTAACTGAAGAAAAGCTTTGTGAATATTATAAAAAAGTTCCTTATGAATACAAATTGGGATCACTGTATGAGTATGTGAACATTAGATTGCTTCACCAAAAGTGTTGTGTTTTTTCCACCAAAACTATACAGCTAAGTAACTTGGCAAAATTTTACAAAACAGTTTAAAAATTTCCGTGTGCTGAAGCAGTTTAAAATTGTCTCCGAAATCAAGTTTTCATAAATAAGCCTCCGACCTTTGATCGAATGGTGAGCGGAAGATAACCATACCTTTGAATTTTTGAAACAAATTTTTGAAAACTGTTCTAAGATAGAATGTCCTCGACCTGCTAGCCGATACAGTCATGTTCCAATCAGTCACCGATATGTACGTATTATGTAAATGGATTAACAAACAAGTAAGGAAGTCTGAGTTCGGGTGAAACCGAACATTACATTGCCAGCTGTACACTTAAAATGCTGTTGTTCTTTGTTTTGTGCGCTTAATAGTGTTATAAGCCTGCGCAATAATACATATGTATATGGTTCTATTCTGAACTCATTTTCGTTTAAAAGAAGCAAAAGGGATACAGAGGCTAACACCAATGACCTTGAGCAGGTAATAATGCAGTTTGCTTCAGATATGGGGATTCCCTACTGTTTACTTTAAAATAAAGATATAACAGAACAATAAACATAAACACACAAGAGCCATTTGAATTTTTCCCATTTCTTGTTATAATGGCACAAAATACGATTGGTACAAAACTATTTTTCGCTAAGATTTAACTTATTATTTTTGCCTACGACCCTTTTTAAAGTCATTTATATAAAAGTGAGCGTGGTCCTTAACCAATTTTATACATCTTTACTAGAAATATTTCCTGCTCTAAGGAAAATACGTGTACCCAATTTTGTTACGATATGTAAAATTTTTCTCCGAGTTATGGCTCCCGAAACATTGAAAATTAGTTATACAAAAAAGGGGCCGTACCACACCCATTTTTAAAAATTTTAGTGTTTTCCAATTTAATGTTATATTTCAATTTAGAAAGTAAAATTCTATTGATGCAAAGCTCTTTTTCGCTAAGATATAGCTTATTAATATAAGTTAGATCAACATAGTCCAGCGAATTAAAACGCAGCGGCTGCGCTAGCTAGGCCATGTTATGCGAATGAAAGATGACGCTCCGCCCAAGAAAGTGTTTCTATCGGAACCCGCCTATGGAAGCAGAGGTAGAGTGGCCCCCACTCCGTTGCAAGGACCAGGTGGAAAACGATTTAAACTCCCTTGATGTGACCAATTGTCGCCGGTTGGACGGCCATAACCGTTTAAACGGTTAAGCGCCAATTAAGTAGGTAATAGCTTATTTTATTCGTCTACGACCCTTTTAAAAATCTTTAAACGATTTTGATTATCTGCACTCAGTCCATATAATGTGGAAAGGATAACCAATGGCTGTGCCAAATTTCAATGTAATGTCTTAAACGACTTTTGATTTACGGCTTGTTAAACTTCCAAATTTTCTTCTTCTAAATGTGGGTGGTGCCACGTACATATTCTAATATTTTTTGGAATTAATGTTTTGCGTTATAAAACCAACCCAACTACCAAATAAATATACTGGTAATTGGTTTTGAATTATCTAATATTTTCCATTTTTCTAAATTTTCTATATCGCTCATTTTCAATACCAATCTATTCTGGCTCCAGATAAGCTCGTGTACCAAATTTGGTGAAGATATCTCAATATTTACTCAAGTTATCGTGTTAAGGGCAGACGGACGGACGGACATGGCTCAATCAAATTTTTTTTTCGATACTGATGATTGTGATAAATGGAAGTCTATATCTATCTCGATTCCTTTATACCTGTACAACCAACCGTTATCCAATCAAAGTTAATATACTCTGTGTGCAAAGCACGCTGAGTATAAAAACAAAAATTTAACAAAAATGTGTCCATGCAAATGAGGCGCACGCTAATGTATATATGAATGTGTACAGGTCACATGACGTGTACGCCGAGACAGGCTTTTGTGGGAAACTCGGAACTCAATTATGGCCGTGACACAATGACATTTTTCGTATAGATGCGTTTAAAGGCCGCGGTACAATGACATTTTTTCATATAGATGCGTTTAACACAAGCTTATGCATTCCGCGTTTATGCATTGTTGAGTTTGTAAATATGAAGGAACTTCAGACTTGGAAATTGAAGTTTACTTGAGATTTTTAGCGACCTTTAATTAAAGTTTATTTCGTCTTGCCAATTCACATACAAAATTTCGCGAAGCACTGGTGTAAACATTCTTCCTATACAGCAAAAATACTTGCTAACATATTTTGTGTCGTATTCGATTGTTATATTGCAGTTTTTCATTGTGAAAAATGTTAGAAAATGTACCAACCAGTGGGAAAAATAATTTCACTTGCAAAGTGTGCAAACACCTTTAGCCAAATGTCAAATTCTTTTTCTTATGATTTGCTTGGAACAAAATTGGGGAGTTGGCTACTTTTCAATATCAGATGGCGCCAGTGTCGCTCATTCTACCATTCTCCATAAAAATACGTGTAATCTACTCATAATGCATAAGCTTGTGTTAAACTCATCTATATGAAAAACTGCTATGTGTCGGAGCTATAATGGGAGAGGGACACATTGTACGCATCCATAGTTATAAGGGAGAACTAGGTACATTAATTAAAGGCATTTTAAAATTTCCCTGGCTTTTGTAACCAATATCTATAATGTATGTATGTATGTATGTATGTTGCTGTGTCACAGTTACTTTATTCAATACAAATGCATGAAATTTAGTAAAATGCGATATCTAGATACGATCAAGATTTTAATACCCAACTGTACTTGTACACTGGAAATTCGGTTTACGTGCTTATCTAGAACCAGAATGTATTGGTATTGAAAATGAGCGAAATCAGACGGTAACCACGCCCACTTTTTCAATATAGAAATTTTAGAAAAATGGAGATTAGATAATTCAAAAACGAATACCGCTGAGCTAATGAAATTTCGTAGGTGGGTTGGTTTTATGACGCAAAACATTAATTCCAAAAAAATTTTATAAGATGGACGTGGCACCACCCACATTTAGAAGAAGAAAATTTCGAAGTTTAACGAGCCGTAAAGACATTACATTGAAATTTGGCACAGACATTAGTTATTCTCGCCACATTATATAGACTGAGTGAAGATAATCAAAATCGTTTAAAGACCACGTCCACTTTTCCTAAAGGTCTAACCTTAACAAAGTTTGCAATAACTCTATGGTATTTAACTACATTTGACTGATATTCTCACTCATTAGTGGTATGGTTGAGCTAAGAACAAAACTTAAACAAATTTTGAAAATGGGCGTGACCTGCCCCTTTTTTTTGGTTACTCTTTCCAAAACACTTTTAATGCCATTAGTCGAACGAAAATCTTCCCATCCGAACGAAATTTGGCATAAACATTTTTTTCAAAGTGCAACTGTTAAAATGCATTTTTACCCGCTCAAGTTCATTAGTGGTGGCCTCTGCATCCTTTTTGCTTCTTTTGAACGAAAATGATTTCAGAATAGAACCATATATGTATTATTGCGCAGGCTTATAACGCAATTAATCACACAAAGCAAACAACAGCGTTTCAATTGCACAGCTGGGTATGAAATGTTCGGTGCTACCCGAAGTTAGACTTTCCTACTATTTTTCCAAACTTTTTAGCTTTTTAGTCAAACTTGAAATTTTTATACTCAGAGGAGCAGAGCTCACAGAGTATATTAACTGTGTTCGCACAACGGTAATCGGTAACGGCATAAACTAATAGAGATAGATATAGACTTCTATATATCAAAATGATCTGGGCGAAAAAAGAAATTTATTGAGCCATGTCCGTCCGTCCGACCGTCCGTAAACATGATAACATGAGTAAATTTTGAGGTATCTTGATGAAATAAGGTATGTAGGTTCCTGGGCACTCATCTCAGATCGCTATTTAAAATGAACGAAATCGGACTAGAACCACACCCACTTTTTCGAAAAACCCAAACTGTGCGATAATTCATTACCAAAGACGGATAAAGCGATGAAACTTGGACAATGGGCGTGGCACTGCCTACTTTTGAAAGAATGTAATTTGAATTTTTTTTATTTTATTTTTAATTTGAAAGTTTTGCAAGCCGTAATTTGGGAGTCGTTGAAGATATCATGATGAAATTGTATGTGTGCTAAATAAAAAATTAGAAAAATCGGATGACGAACACGCCTACTTTAAAAAAAAAAATTTTTTAAGTCAAATTATAACAAAAAATGGAATATCCTTACAGTATATAAGTCAATTATGTCAAAATTCAACTCCAGTAATGATATGGTGCAACAAAATACAAAAATAAAAGAAAATTTAAAAATGGGCGTGGCTCCTCCCTTTTTCATTAAATTTTTCTAGAATACTTTTAATGCCATAAGTCGAACAAAAATTAACCAATCCTTGTGAAATTTGGTAGGGGCATAGATTCTATGACGATAACTGTTTTCTGGGCGAAATCGGTGGAAGCCACGCTCGGCCCTTAACACGATAACTTCAGCAAAAATCGATATATCTTGACTAAACTTAGTTCATGTACTTATCTGAACTCACTTTATCTTGGTATAAAAAATGGCCGACTATGACCACGCCCACTTTTTCGATATCGCAAATTACGAAAAATGACAAAAAATGCCATAATTCTATACCAAATATGAAAAAAGGGATGAAGCATGGTAATTGGATTGGTTTATTGACGCAAAATATAACTTTCGAAAAAACTTCGTAAAATGGGTGTGACACCTTCCATATTAAGTATAATAAAATGAAAAAGTTCTGCAGGGCGAAACCAAAAGCCCTTGGAATCTTGGCAGGAATACTGGTATTCCATATATGTATATTCGTGGTATTACATATATAAATAAATTAGAGGTACCCGACAGATGATGTTCTGGGTCACCCTGGTCCACATTTTGGTCGGTATCTCGAAAACGCTTTCACATATACAACTAAGGGCCATTCCCTTTTAAAACCCTTATTAATACCTTTACTTTGATACCCATATCGTACATACATATTCTAGAGTCACCCCTGGTCCACCTTTATGGCGATATCTCGAAAAGGCGTTCACCTATAGAACTATGGCCCACTCCCTTTTAAAATACTCTTTAATACCCTCCATTTGATACACATGTCATACAAACACATGCCAGGGTTACCCTAGGTTCATTTTCCTACATGCTGATTTTCCCTTATTTTGTCTCCAAAACTCTCAGCTGAGTATGTAATCTTCGGTTACACCCGAACTTAGCCTTCCTTACTTGTTTTATTTGGAAATGAGTAATAATTAAATTACCCTTTTACATGGGACTTCGACGATTATTGCTTGCTACTTGGTTTTTGATAATCTGGGTGACATTAGTACTTACATGGCCATACCGAGATTTTACCTCAGAGGGGATGCATTTGTGACCATAGCAATTGAAAGGTGTACAACTCCTAGAAAAGACCCCGTCTGAAATATAATACTGCAATTATTCGAAAAATAATCTCGATCAGCAGGTTCTTCGCCAAATTTGGCCCGAACTTTTTTAGTGTGCTTTGCACAATACGCAAAACCGCGCTAACGCGGAACACTCTGCTCTATGTATATCGTATGCCTACAAAGTTCTGTACAAAGCATTGTGCGAAAGGCAATCGTTGAGCACGTGATTGGACAATGTTTGAAAGAAATGTTATATTTTTTTCTTTGCTTATTTCAATTCTTTTACGTTTGGGTTTATGACATCAAAACAAGATTATGTGTGCAACAGGAAGGGATTGTCATGGAACTAAAATAAGGTAGCCAATACCAAATACACCACATACATCCGCTTACCAAATTACATACAGAATTGAACAAAAAATATTAACGTGGAAATTTTGATCAAATTTCGTCAATTAAACTCTTTTTTTCTTATTTTCGATATTTGAAGAAAAATTTGTATAAATTTTATACTTAAAACTATGCAAACCAAAATGTAGGTATAATAGTAAACAGCGGAAGTATTGCTAATAATGCACTGCTGGAAAATCCAATGACACTTTTCAAGTTTCGTTGAACGAGCCTAAAGTTATTCCGCACAATTTGGATTAAAAACAAAAACATAGAGAATATATATGTCACCTGGAATCATGAAACGACCCTATTGTGCGAAAATACCGTTCTTCACCTTTTGAGTGATTTTTATAGGAAATTTAACGCTCTTTCTTTTTTAGTTTTTAGACAAATCGCATTTAAAGCCAAATCGGACCACAAATAAGATTTTTTGAAATATGTCATCGGGTTCCGAACTATATTCCAAGTTTCAAGCTTGTTGTTTATCGGGAAGTTACTTAAATTTTAATTACAAAATTCGTTCACAACGGCCGGCCGCTACACAGAGTCAAGCTAAACAAAAATTTAAACGCGTTTTTCTCGAAAATAAAAATAATAGCAACATATCCTAGTAACCATCGCCGTGTGCAAATTTTGAAATTTTGAATTTTCTTCTAGTATCAATAACCAATCTCAAAAAAGGCAATACCTAGAGGTAACTTACAAAACGTGCAGCGGGGCGCTTATTTGGCTGACAGGTTAGAGGCAACTGCCTTTATTCCAGTATGAATGTTGGAGATTTCGAGCTCAAAACTCAGCTCCCGAAAAGCTAGTTGAGGAAAAAGTGAAATTCAGAAACATATCCTAGTAACCATCGCCGTGTGCAAATTTTGTAATTTTCTTCTAGTATCAATAACCAATATCAAAAAAGTTTTCGAAAAAATTCAGGTAAATTTGAAAATTTATATTTTTTTCCGTAGGGTGTTTGAGATTTCCCTCCATACAAAGTGTTAAACATGTTTTTTTTATATATGAATGACAATTTAAAACACCCTCTGGAAAATTTTGAAAAATCAATGCGAATTTTGAAGGACCTATAGCATGTAATTTTTATACTCAGCGTGCTTTGCACACAGAGTATATTAACTTTGATTGGATAACGGTTGGTTGTACAGGTATAAAGGAATCGAGATAGATATAGACTTCCATATATCAAAAGCATCAGTATCGAAAAAAAGCCATGTCCGTCCGTCCGTCCGTCTGTTCGTTAACACGATAACTTGAGTAAATATTGAGATATTTTCACCAAATTTGGTACACGAGCTTATCTGGACCCAGAACAGATTGGTATTGAAAATGAGCGAAATCGGATGATAACTACGCAACTTTTTATATACGGGGTATTCCATCCCATTTCGACCACCCCTTTAGAATTGACTGAAAGTTTTTCTTCTTTTTCTAGCTTACGAAAGACGTTTTTCAGAAATGTTTCAAATTTTTTCATCCAACTAAAAAAAAGTTATGAATTTTTAAAAAAACACCGTTTTTGTTTTCAAAATGCTATAACTTTCAAAAATTGACCGTTTGGGATCTTTTTTTTTAAATTTGTGTTTAAATGTACTTTTCGGAAAAATTCAAAAAAATTTTTAAAGTTTTTTTTTGTAATTTTTCATTTTTTCCAGATTTTTCGAATTTCGCCCTTTTTTTCTCATAAAAAACTTCAATCAATTCTGCAATCATCCCCACTAATCCCGGAGTGGGCCGAGAATTTTTTTTTTTTTATTTAATTGAAAAAAAAAACTTTAAAATTTTTTTTGTATTTTTTCCGAAAAGTACATTTAAAAACATATTTAAAAAAAATGATCCTAAACGGTCAATTTTTGAAAAAGTTATAGCATTTTGAAAACAAAAACGGTGTTTTTTTTTTAAATTCATAACTTTTTTTGAGTTGGATGAAAAAATTTGAAAAACTTCTGAAAAACGTCTTTCGCAAGCTAGAAAAAGAAGAAAAACTTTCAGCCAATTCTAAAGGGGTGGGGTTCAAAATTGGTCGAAATGGGATGGAATACCACATATATAACATTTTGGAAAAAACAAAAAGCCTGATTATTTAGTAAATGATACACCTAGAATGTTGAAATTTGATATGTGGACTGATATTGAGACTCTTGATAAAAATCTGAAAAAAATTTTTAAAATGGACGTGGCACCGCCCACTTGTAATAAAATCAATTTTACAAATATTACACAGGCCGACAAGAAATTTGACCATAAACCAGACCATACTTTCCTAAAGGTTTTCGATGCGCTGTATTCAAATCTGGACGCAGAATTGCTCTATCACGTCAGGATTTTGAGATATTTAGGATATCGAAAAAAAAGATATTTGAGCAAACTCAACGCCATTCGTTAGAGAAAGACTTCTTCTTTAAGATGCTATGTGTGCTTTAAAAAAAAAAATCTGTCGTTTATATATAACCTCAAAAATAGGCAAAAACGGGTTTTTTTGCACATTTAGGTTAGGATAT
Organism: Eurosta solidaginis; assembly: GCF_040869045.1. NCBI lineage: Eukaryota > Metazoa > Arthropoda > Insecta > Diptera > Tephritidae > Eurosta > Eurosta solidaginis. Next base: position 197,918,265 of record NC_090323.1, on the reverse strand, counting down.
TTCAAAATGCTGACGTGATAGAGCAATTCTGCGTCCAGATTTGAATTCAGCGCATCAAAAACCTTTAGGAAAGTATGGTCTGGTTTATGGTCAAAAAAATCGGTCTCATTTTGTCGGCCTGTGTTATTAATCAAAAATCGTTAAACCTATCGTAACAAAATTCGGCAGAGAGGTTGCCTTTACTAGAAGGAATGCTTTGAAGAAAAATTAACGAAATATGTTAAGGGCCACGCTCACTTTTATATAAAAGATTTTTAAATGGGTCATGGAAGAATAAAATAAGCTATATCTTTGCAAAAAAGAGCTTTATAACAATGGTATTTCATTTCCCAAGTGGATTTATAACAATAAATAGGAAAAACTTCAAATTTTAAAAAATGGGCGTGGCACCGCCCCTTTTATGACTAAGCAATTTTCTATGTTTCGGGAGCCATAACTAGAAGAAAAATTAATGGATCTTAATAAAATTGGGTACATAAATTTTCCTTATAGCAGAAAATATTTCTAGTAAAAATGGACGGGATCGGCTGAAGACCACGGCAACTTAGATATAAAACAAGTTTAAAAGGTTTAAAAGGGTCGTAGACGAAAATAATAAGCTATAACTTAGCAAAAAATAGTTTTGAATCAATGATATTTCACTTATCAAGTTTTATTAAAAGGGGATTGGGGAGAAATTTTTTTTATGTAGAAAAGTAATTTATCTGAAATGAAATGTAGAATTGAAGCTCACGCTGAGTATACTTGTTTTAACTAACATTTAACTAACATTGGTTGGGAACAAAACTGCATACTAAAATAAAAATCAGAGAACACCAAATACAAATTTCTAATTTTTCTCGTATTTTTCAAAAACTTTTTGAGTTTGGTTTGCATATTTCCAGTGACCAAAAATTAAAAAAAAAAATATAAAAAAAAAAATAATAAAATATTGATTGACGAAATTTGGTAAAAATTGCTTCTGCTATTTTTCTGTTCCCTGCTGTAGATAATCTCGAATATTGAAGGACTTGACAAACTTGGGCTCATTTTCATCATCTTCGGGTAACTTACTTACACTTTGATTGAAACAAATCTTTCGCTAAACTGACGAAAAAAGTGCCAGTTAGCGTTAACCAAAGATGGTGAAAACCGCCCTTTCTAACTCTAACAATGGGCCCGAGTTAATATAGTATTTTCAGCTCATAAAATGTATAAGAAGAAAAATAAATATAGACTCATAATTTGATATTTTGAATAACATTTATTCTTTGTTACATTTTGGTAGAGTTAAATATTATATTTATGGCTTTTAATAATATTTAAGTATAATTCTATATATTTTTTTATCTCAGAGATTTTAGTTTATGTAATTAGTAGTGTTGACTTGTTTTTTGTTTTTTCTATTTTACATTAACTTAATTTTATATATATTAGGAGTAAGTTAATATGTACGCACCTGTATTATCTTATGTATATGTATGCATTATAAATATCTGTACACACCAATCATAGTTGACCATAGTGCAGTAACTATTAGTGAAAGTGGCAAAATGTTTCACTATCACTATATTAAAATTGTGTGCACCGTGCCCAACTACGATACCAATGTAGAAGCCGCCCTTTTGCTTACTTTTACGCTTTCTGTCTTTTTAATGGTAGCGGTTTTTTCTTTACCAAACAACTTCAAATTTTAAATTTTTTTACTACATATGTATGTATATATATAAAAAGGAAAGGTTTCAAATTACAAGATTTTGCTTTGCATATTCTTTATCGTTTTTTTAACATTATCTACTTTTGTATCTTTAGTTTGAAATAACTCTTCACATGACCCATTTGATGTTTAGTTGAAACGGCACAAAAGCATACGTACATATGTACGAGGACCAACTGAAACTTATATACGGTTGATAAACATGCTGGTTCCGATTAACCTGGCAGTTCTGCATTAGCACGCTTATAAGAGCTTACTTTTTTTTATTAATTCGCCTATCTATATTTTTTTGTAGTTTTTATGGCCTCTTTATTATAATTTGTTAGTGAGTTGGAAGTCGCCCATTGTAAGTTTTTTTTTATATATATTAATGTACATCTCCGAGTAAGCAATAGCAGTAAAAATTATTGGCTTTAGTCATTTTGTGATTTTTGTTAATTTAAAAAACTTTAGTGAATGGACTATACGGGTTTTCTCTATGTCTAGAAACGGGGTTATTAAACGGGGTTATACGGGGCCATTAGCACCCAGATAAATTGCGGTTTAAATCAAAACCCCCACCATAGAACAGCACTCGTTGCGCTAGACCTATCAATGGCTTTTGATACGGTCAACCATGGCACGTTACTGCAAAACTGGGAAGGGTCTACACTTCCCCCATGTCTTAAAAGGTGGACCGCAAACTATCTGGGTGGTCGGCAGGCATCGGTGCAATTTAGAAACGAAACATCAAAACCAAGAAGAATTAAACAAGGGGTGCCACAGGGTGGTGTCCTAACCCCATTTTTGTTTAACTTCTACATATCAAAGCTACATTCGCCACCAGAAGGAGTTACTATCGTTTCCTACGCCGATGACTGCACAATAATGGCCACAGGCCCAGGCCCACAGATCGATGAGCTCTGCAACAGAATAAACGGATACCTCCATGATCTCTCCAGTTTTTTCACCTCGCGAAACCTGACATTATCACCGACTAAATCATCGGCGACTTTATTTACAACATGGACGTCCCAAATGTCGACCATTTTGAACATCCACGTCGATGACACTACGCTACCGACTGTCCTACACCCCAAAATCTTGGGTGTGACGTTTGATCAGGATCTACATTTTGGTGAGCATGCAGCCGCAATTGTACCGAAGATCCAGAGCCGTAATAAAATCCTCAAATCTCTTGCTGGCAGTACTTGGGGAAAAGTCAAAGAAACGCTCATTACCACTTACAAAGCAATTGGCCAGCCGATTGCATGCTACGGGTCCCCTATATGGTTGCCAAGCCTAAAGATTACCGACTGGAAGAAGCTACAGGCCTGCCAAATTACTGCTCTCAGAACCGCCACGGGCTGTCTTGTTATGCCACATCTACATAATGAGGCGAGAATACTCTCCATCAGGGAGAGAAATGAGATACGAACCAAACAGTTCCTGTTGAATATCCAGAAACTTGGGCATCCCTACAGACATCTGATTGATGAGCCGACACCGCCCAGGGGCTTAAGGAGTCATCTCCGTAAGCATTATGAGGAAATACGGCACCTGAGAACTCAGCCGTATGAATCCAAAAAACATAAGCAGGTCCTCAGTGAACTCCACAAACAAGCGTTGGACCTTTATGCCAGGAATTGCCCGGTGAATGCAGTACTCAAAGAACAGTACCCAAAACTTGCGGAAGAGGAACGCACACTCCTCAGAGAAACACGAGTCACTCTAGCTTAACTTCGATCTGAATACTGTAACAGGTTAAACACTCACCTATCCAGAATCAACCCCGACATACAAAATGTATGCCGCGCTTGCAATGTGTCCCCACATGACACCAACCATCTCTTTAATTGTAATGTGGAAACAACGCCTTTAACACCTCTCTCATTATGATCCACCACTGTTGAAACAGCAAGTTTCCTTGGACTCCCGTTAGAGGATATTGATGACAATTTGTGATCGGTCGCACCTATTGGATGGGGCGAAGCACTACTACAACAACAACAACATGTCTAGAAACCATAGAAAACATATACAGACCAATTCTAAATATTCTCGCGGAATTTTGTTCTCGCGGATTTTTTTATTCCCGCGGAAAAATTCCTCCAATTCTGTTCTCCTAGGGAGAACAATAATTGGGGAATAGGAATTTCGAATTTTCGAAGTTAGCTGTTTTGTCAATTGAAATTTCGTTGCACATTTCTTATTTTGTTTAAAAAATTGAAAAGTTTAATTATTGTTGCGAATTTGTTTGAAATTAAGATATAAGGTATAAACAATGCACATTATTGCATTTCATGTGGTATTCACTGAAATGAGTAATGAATTGGTGCCACAGCAACATCAGAGGAGCATAATAAGAAGATGGCGGGATAACACAAATCCGCCGGAGTTGCCTGCTTTCATTCTGCAAAGCAATTTTCTGGCGGCCACGTTGAGTTGAATTCGTCCTTCGTCATATGCCAAAATCTATTTAAGCCTTATTTAAAAATCCTTGCGCAATTTCTGGATGGCTGCATCAAATTTGTATACCAAGAGCTCTACCATTGCTTATGATATACTTTTGAACTTAAAATAAAGAATATTGTGGTTGTAGTTGTTGTTGTATTAGAAGTGAGAATATTGTGGTAGAATATAAATACATATTTTAGCACAAATTTGTACAAATAAGTGTTCTTTCTTAAAATAACCAATTTCCTTTAACTATTTTGATGCATTCCCTTTAATTTAACAAGTGAAAAAACTCCTATGAAATGGCAGAGAAATCTCCCTCTCCCTCACATTCATAATACCTACTTTTCTCCCATAACCGGTTTCCGCTTTTTCGAACATTGTTTAGAATAGGAGGAAAGGGAGAAGTGAAAAAACCCACAAGGAATTTTTATTTAGAATACCAGGAATGAGAGAAGGGAGAAAACTCGCACGGAATTTTCGTTTAGAATTGGGCTGATAAAGTTTTCCATTTTACTGTCAAAAGCTTTCAAAAATGCAGCAACAAAATACATTTGTGAAATATTTTCTAGGGCTCTACATTTTCTTTACTTTTTGTATCATGCTCAAACCCAAGTATATTTGAGAGAAAACTTACAAATGTGACAAGAATATTGAAACTGAAATTTTAATTAAAAGCACAACAATTTTATGTGCGCGGGAAGCATGATTCAATTACTAGAGGTTTGTTCTTCAATGATGACAGATCTTTGACACTCCCAAATTGAAAAATTTGGACGGGTTGCTTTTGCGAAGTAAGGAAAACGGGGAATAATTCAATCCACTTCAGTGAAAATTGTAGTAGAAAAGTATCTTTGGTAGTATGTAAGTAGTGATATTAAATTTGTAAATGCGAAAAGTTTTTGGGAAAATAATGAATTTTCTACTAAATATTTCGTGAATTGATAAAGTTATGTTGGTTGGGTCATTCTTTCAGAAATTGTTTGAAAAATGCCGTACGTTACAATTTTATTCAAAAATGCACTATTTCAAAATTTGTTTCCAAAACTCCCTACATGAGCATAAGTTCAATGCATTTTGTCATAAGAGGGAGTTAATGAAAAACATTCTGAGATGAAGCGTTCTGCAATCTAACTCTAATATAGGGCGGTTTTGTGACAAATCCTAAATTGGGAAATTTTTGAAAAATATTTTTAGATAGCATGATTACGAACAGGCAGCCGATATGGGGTGATACAATACTCAGCAGCCGCAATGAACTGACAAAAACAAAATAAAATGGCTTATTGCCTTACAACTTTATATTCCTACATAGACTTTGACAGAAGAGTTAAGCTTTTGTGCAGTCCTGCTACACAGGGAGTATTTACCTTCTTATTCTGAAATTTCGGAAAGCTATTTTCCGTTAAGTATTAATGGAAGCGTTCTGGATAAACCATTAATTTAGAATATTCGGAATACGTTCATTTGATATTACCTCACGAGGTCCGAATATGCATACTATTCCAAATATAAACCGATCAAAATTAAATGCGTGCAAAATCCCTTTGTACACAAAATCTTTTTCAGTGCACAAAAACATTACAACAACCATATGAAAATTGCCAACTTCAACTGCAAATATCTCCGGACAGAGATACAATTTTTCTTTTCCGCCTTAGGATTATTGGTCGAGGTCACCTCTCTCGATATTTTTGGACGCGTATTAGCAATAGACTCCTGTTCTACACTTTTACCTGAATGAGTTAACATGCACAATGAGTACATTTCGTTATTGCATCTCCATTATTTACTAATGACATTTTTACGTGAATGGATTTAATAGTCGAGGTTTTGACGTTGAACGATGAATTTTGAATTGGTTTAGGTTTCGTATGTTCATAGTTTTACGAAAGTGCACGATTCCTTGGTGTCCACACTTTTCATAAAACCTATGTTCAGCCACACTAATAGATCATGGCATAGTTAATAAATTCATCATAAAATTAAAATAAATGTTCTAAGGAATTATGCAGTTAAGTACTTATCGGGTATTTGTAAACTGATTGCCTCCTATTTCTACTACTAATATTATTCGAAAATTCGCAAAGAAACAACAACAACGGATGCCAATTCGATTTGGGAGCAAAATGGCTGCAATTGTCAAAAAAATGTATCTGTCTAGCAAACCTCTTGTGATTGAATCATGCGCGGGAAGGATTATCCTTTGGTGCGTTCTCTGAGTCTTGTATATTTGGCCTAAAAACGTGCAATATTTTCTGCGTTTACTACGTTTCCTAGCGAAATTTCTTTATAAAAATTTCAAATACACATATAACATCAGGCTGTGCACGCCAAAAGGCAGCAAAAAAGATTAAAAAATTTTCAGTTTTTTATTTTGCTTGTTTAAAGAAAAAACTTTAATGAACTGCACATAAAAAACTATGGAAACAATTTCAAAAACGTTTTAGAGGAAATTGCAAAATTGGAGTCTTCATGGAATATGGAAGTAGCTTAGTCTGGGAAAAAGTGTTAATTTCCCAGTAACTCATTGTGAAAGAAAGGTAAAAACACAAAATTATCAAAATGTTATAAAGACATGAACAGTTAGACATACATATGTATTGAGTATATTTACCCAAAATTTTACAAATAATTTATTTCAGGACGTTTCAAACGAGGTGCCTAACATGTGTGCCAAAAATGAGCACGACGAACGGCCAGCCGATGCTAAGACGAGATATGAACAAAAAATTTTACTTAATCAGAAAAACCAAAGAGCTTTGAAAAACATTCGAATTTTGAAAATACCAAAACAGAATTTTTGCAGAAAATTAAACCAACCTATGACATAAAAAAACGAAATAAAACCTAAAAGAGCCTTTGGAAAAAAAACTGTCTAAAGCCAATGCGAATTATAAGAGACTTCAAACTGCACCTCTATTAGACTAAAATTGCTTGGACTACGAAACCGTTGTGTACAAAACAACTAAGAGGATGTTCAAAATTGCTTTTTTTTTAGCGTTTTGACAGGAAGTTAAATATGGCGGCGCATACTTTTGTGCACAATGTCGCATACGGCCGGCTATCTTAAGCGGGTGATAGAAAAAGACGCAGGATGAGACCACGATATTTTTAAAAATATGGCGATCGTATCTTTTTGTAATTTTGATGTCTATGCTGAAGATATCACACTTGTCTTAATCACAATGTACGAAACTTCACACTCAGGCAGTTCCAGAAAATAAAGATTTTTAAGAACTTCTCGAATTTTCGATTTTTTTTATACAATTTTTAAGTTTTCTAAAAACTTACGAAAATCAATAATAGAATAGAATAATCGATCAAAATAGATAAAGGATGTTTATAAATGTTATGTAGGACGTTATAAATGAGAAAATCTATATAAAAATAATCTATGCGTCTCTATTTATTAGGGATGTGAGCTGAATCAATTAAAATATATTGATAATTTAGTTTATCAGAAATTGGTAAGTTTAGAACATCGAAGAAAAACCAAAATTACATTGCCTCGGTTGCGATATTTGTATAGATTTTTGTAAAGAATTAAAATTGTAGTTTTCATTTGAAAAAACCTCGAAAGAAATCAAAAAAGTTATACCAATTTCACACAGAGGACTAATGAAATAATTAGTAAATTTGTTTACATATTGAACTGAATCTCCCATACAATTCTTATATCTTCCAATGAAAATTCCTAATTACATATCTCATTATTGCATTATTGAATGGCTAATGGAATCAAAATTCTAGTATGTTTTGCTTGATGGATCGAATTTTGTTGTCAATGTACCCAATGACTATCAAAAACAAGTAAGAAAGGCTAAGTTCGGGTTTAACCGAACATTACATACTCAGCTGCCAAATTACGGCTTGCAAAACTTTCAAATTACCTTCTTTTAAAAGTGAGCGGTGCCACGCCCATTGTCCAAAATTTTATTAATTTTCTATTTTGCGTCATAAGGTCAGCCCACCTACCAAGTTTCATCGCTTTATCCGTCTTAGGTAATGATTATCGCACTTTTCGGGTTTTCGATATATATATAGTCCGCTTTCGTTCATTTTAAATAGCGATCTGAGATGAGTGCCCAGGAACTTACATACCAAATTTCATTAAGATACCTCAAAATTTACTAAGTTATCGTGTTTATGGACAGACGGACATGGATGGTATCCATTTTGACTATTTTTTGTAAAAGCGTAATAGTTTTTGGGGCTGCTGGCAGATGTTCACTTAATGAAGCAATTGGTCTCGTGTGAAAAGGGCAAACTTAATTATTTCATTAAACAAAATTGTGATTCGATTAGTTTTCAAATTAAACATAAAGTGAATAATCAATTTGACTAGTCAGAAAAATGATAAATTAAATTTTTATTTAACTGATTAATTGTACAGCCCTAGTATTTACTAGATCATATCGATTGCTGAGTTGAATATTACCCTATCTCGGCTACTGTTTCGAAAACGACCCATGTATCACAGAAAACGTTTGAACTATGCTTTATCTCAGATTTTGCTTCAAAAACGCTCTGTCTGAGCTCAAATTCAATACATACAAAACATTTGACATCAACTGGGGTGTTCATGAAAAAGACCCTGAGATAGGACGTTCTTCAACCGAATTCTGAGATAGAGCGTTTTTGAAATAAAAAAATCTGTAACAGGGTTTTATTCAAACGTTTTCTGAAATTTGATTTGGTGATATTCCACTCAAGAGTCGATATCTTCACAACGCCCTTTCGAGAAAAAATGTGGCATAAATGAGTTCATATTTTGGCACAATATAAATATGATACAATGTTTCAAAGGCATTCAATAATTTTTTTGCATATATATGCATACACTGGTGGCAAGAATAAAAGTCACATGGAGGAATAATAATTATTTAATTAAAAAATTTAACGAATATTGCACAAAACTTTTTTTTTTTAAATCAGTAATAAACACATTTTTGGAGAATTAATGAAATAGCTCCAAAACTTATAAAATAATAACCTATAATTGTAGTAAAAATTGAAACTTTCGTTTTTTTGGAAAGCACTATAATGTTCAAATGCTTACAAATTGTACTATATTACGAATAATTTAATTGATTTAGTTTTAATTTACTAATTGGATAAAAGTAAGGAAATTTTTTATTCATCTAAGATTATTTAAAACTAATTATTAAGCTGAAGGAAATTTTTAGTGGAATATATTATATGTACATATATGAATAAACAAAATCATTGGAACAGATATTAGTTCAACTTTTGCACTGGAGGAATTAAGGATTTTTTTTCCGAATTATATACTTTGTTATCTTTAATCAACTTTATCTTATAACTTTAAACGATCAATTCTTGTATATTTGTAAGCCGAACGATCTCCAGAACGGCTGAATCGATTTAAATGAAATTTGGCACAGATATAATGTATCACCTTCTAAAACTTTCTACCTAGGCGTTGCCACTCAGAATGTTTCACAAGGTTGTCGCCTTCTCGAAATTTAAAAAAAAATTGCATGAGATATGCCGATATGGGTATCAAACGAAAGGTATTTCACTCCGCATTACAAGAGGAAAATTTTTGAGTAGCGTTGCCATTTAGGGTTGCACCGATTCGATTTTAAAAAAATTGCATGAGATATGCCGATATGGGTATCAAACGAAAGGTATTTCACTCCGCATTACAATAGGAAAATTTTTGAGTAGCGTTGCCATTTAGGGTTGCCACCTATTCGAAATTAAAAAAAATTGCATGAGATATGCCGATATGGGTATCAAACGAAAGGTATTTCACTCCGCATTACAATAGGGACATTTTTGAGTAGGGTTGCCACCTATTCGAAATTAAAAAAAAATTGCATGAGATATGCCTACCCATATCGGTCACCTATTCGAAATTAAAAAAATTTCATGAGATATGCCGATATGGGTATCAAACGAAAGGTATTTCACTCCGCATTACAATAGGGACATTTTTGAGTAGGGTTGCCAGTTAGGGTTGGGGTAGTTAGACGAAATAGTACTCTACTTACTCATATTCTATTAAAGCTTTAAAGGAAAACATTAAAGTTAAAAATCTTCGTAAAAAAATCTTACACATGATTCGACTTAATTTTCTAAATTTCATACACGCTAATAAAATTGAAATGCAATATCAAGGCACCGTGGCAAATTCTAGCAAAATATATTTAAATGCATATTTTTGGCAAATATGAAATGAATAATTGCAATTTCTCACATATTACTATTAGAAAGATTTCTCACCATAGCAAAAAGATATCTCACCATGGTAATTTGCTACCGTTGAACACTAGAGGCATATGTTCAATTTGAAAACGACATCTAACCATTTAACTACTTACAAACAGATGGCGCTTAGGGAAGTAAGTTGACATTTAATTAAACTAACTGATAGTTGCCATTCGTGAAATTTACAAGTTTTTGGAATGTAATAAAACTGTGAAAATTTCATAGTGTATAACTAAAAAAATTTTTCAAATTAATAATTCGGCGCATGAAGATACTCGACCTAAATAAATTAGTTCTCGATTTCACTAATTGTCATAACAATCCCTTATACTATAGGCTGGAATTACCCATTTCAAATTTTTCATTACAGTTCATTTTGCGGCTAGTGTTTGATATGTTTGTGAAATCTATTTTTAAGGAAATCAAATATTGGTAAGTAAAAATATATAATATATGTACATATGTATAAAAAAAGTAGAGTTTGGTTAATGGTGACATGTAGAACAAAGTATGTTATGCGGCATACTCGAAGATTGCCGAGCAAAGCTCCGTCGCCCAGGTACTAATATTTTTAATTTAATAACATATAATGTATAAAGAGAATCTAAAATTACAAAGTGGTTTAACTTAAAACGAATGGAACGTTTCTGGCAGCAATTGTTTCCAACGAAATAACTGGCACCAAAACCGTGCGTGGTTAAAAAAAAAATAACTTGCTCCAAATTGTGTATGAAACCAAAAATGGTTCTGCCTTCAAAAAAGTTACTGGTTGCAAAAACAAAGTAATTGGTGTCAAAAAGTAGCCCGTTTCGACAAATACAACTGCTTGCACAAATGTAAGTGGCTCTATAAGGCGAGTCAGAGTAACCGATTTAAAAAACCAGTTTCCAAAAAAGTATCCGATTTACAAAAATGTACTGTTTGGAAAAAAGTCAACACTTTTTTTATGATAACTTGACAAAAATGTTATTACTTAAAAATAATTTCACAAAAAAAAAACAGTGCTGAAGTTGAACTGTCTGGCTGTAATAACAATTTTGTTCGTATTTACGAATAAAAAAATAGCAGTATAAATTACTTGCGAATTTTATCAGTTATTTTATAAATTTTTTCCCAAATTTGCTGGGATATAAGATTTGGAAGATATTTACACAATATAAAGAAACTACCAAGGCGAATCCATACAAGGTGACCAAGGCGAATTCATTACAGGTGGTGTTATCCCATCAGCTGATTGCTTCTTTTTGATAATTTTCCATACAGCGCCTTGTACTACAACATGTCAGTTAATCGAAATCAATGAAAATTTCCTTTTGACTTGACATTCTTCCGCACGGCGAATTGGTTAAATTCGCTTTGTCACTACCTAGTATAGATTTGCCTTTAAGGTGATGCGAAAGCGAATTCAACTTATTAGCCGTCAAGTCATGGCGGAACGATACAAGGTGGCAGCATGGTGACATACCTGCAAACATAAATACAAATTTCATGTACTTTGTTTTTGTAAATTCGATGGACAAATGTCAAAATCGTACTGCGCCGGAAGCTGATGTATCAAATCAAATAAAAAAGTGTATAATCAGCTGTCCCATGCTGCCACCTTGTATCGTTGCGCCATGCGTCAAGTCTAAAGAAAATTGTTGTACAAGGCCAAGGCGAATCCATACCAGGTGGTGGCAAAGCGAATTCAACCAATTCGCCGTGCAGAAGAATGTCAAGTCAAAAATAAATTTTTATTGATTTCGATTAACTGACATATTGAAGTACAAGGCGCTGTATTGAAAATAATAAAGAAGAAGCAATCAGCTGTTGGGATAACAACACCTGGTACTGAATTCACCTTGGTAACCACTATCACCTTGTTTGTCTTTCCATTGTTGTCTTTTCAGATAATTTTTCTAATACTTTCAACTTCGCAAATATTTTCGAAAATTCTAAGTTTTTAAAAGTATTTTCAGAAATTTCCAAACATTATTTATTATAAGGAAACTTTATATGGAAAAAAAAATGTGAAAACTCCAAATTTTCGAAAACGTTTTCAAAGCTGGTTAACCTAAATTTCGTTATACGCTTAATTAAATTTATTTCGAAATAAAAAAATAACTGTTAAAGTTTTTTTAAAAACTTCAGCAGCTAATTTTTTACTCATAGTATCTATAGTTTTTCTTATGCATTTCTATGTGACTAGTCATATTTTATGTAGTTTGCATAAAATTATATCTTTATTGCATCGATTGCAGTAGTTATACATATTTTATTTTGAATTTTTTTAAATTGATTTGCATAGTTAGTATTTGTTTTTTTAAATATACATATTATGAGGGTGATTTAAATTTAATAGATAAATTCATTTATATTTATTTGCATTTTTTGTTTACATACTACGTGTAATATTTGGGATTAGATACCTATTCAGTCCTGCCTAGTACTTGATTTCGAAAAAAAAACCGTACCTATATCATGTAAGCTAAGTAATTTACTTGAATGTAAACACAACACAAGCACGCGTACGAGGTTAAATTGATTGCCTTCTGTACCAGAGATAAATATATTTCCCACGGTAGCCGGTTCTTTTTACCGACCAAGGGTTGTTGTTTTAGTGTTACCTCTTTTAATTTCAGTGTAACCCCATTAATAATTCACACAACTTTTTTTCAATGTAACATCTCGCTCGGCTTACAGGAATCTATCTTCTTGCGACCAACATACTCATGGTACACATGTCAACTTAAGAGATCTCTAATACCAAAACATTATGAAGGGGTTACCTTATATACCTAAAATTCTATAAAAAACGGCTGTAGATTTTTTGTATAAATTATAACAAATATGATCTTGTTCTAATCATATTAACAAAAAAACTTTTTTAAATACATGCTATATAACTAATAATAATACAATATACATAATTTTAAAATGATGTCTTTCTTGTTAGCACTATACATACAAATATTAAAACCCACCCATTCCTCCTTTTATATTGCACTACTTCTTAATCTATAAGCTACTTGTACGTGTATTTAATGATGTATGCACGTAATTCCTTTTACTTAATTTAATATCTTAAACGCTTTTGTCTGATAACTAACTTTACTTAAGATAAAATAAACATTTTTTTTATTTTCGTATTTATCCGATCAGTTAATTTATCTAATTTTGTAAATAATAAGCTGGTCTGATCTATTTATGTGGGGTGCGAATAAGACAAAGCTTTTTCCACCTTACAGCTAAACGTTTCGCTAAGATTTTCTTAGCATCTTCAGGAGCGTAACTGTAAGTTTATTTAGAAATCCATAAAAAAACACAAAAACAACATTAGTAGGTGTTACATATAGGTGCACAAAGTTTAAAACACACATTAAACATTTATATCTAACTTACACTGAAAATGGTAGATTTTTGTTACATTAAATATTTACGTTAAAAAAAAACTAAACAATGATATTGTTGCATTAAATTTTACAAAAACATAAACATACAATGTTGATACCATCATTCGTGGTACTCTTGTCATACTAAACTGAACTATAAACATAACAAATAAGTCGCGGCTATTTCATCGGTGTCTTCTTTCTTGTTAATCGTATATTCCCTTTTCTGCATTACACGTAGGCTCTCTAAAGTATATCTCGTCTTTTCTCTTCGTTCCTTATCTAGTATTCTTGTGTTGGCAAAATCTGGCTTTGTCTTATTCGCACCCCACATAAATAGATCAGACCAGCTTATTATTTATAAAATTTTTTTTATAAATTTGTCTATGTACTCTTCGAATTAATAACATTTGTTTTCTTAAACAACCTCTTTTAAATTCAATAAAATAAGCGCTGATGGCAACATAATATTAAAACAATGAGACATTTTTTGTACTGCTAAGACGCAAAGAAAAAAATTTGAATAAAAGAAAAATTAAGAGTTCATTCACGGCTGAGTTATAGAACCCCAATTAAGCTTACTGGTTGGAAAACGGCATTTTCCAGCAAATAGTTGAAACTATCCCTATTCCAGAATGTAGTTCGAAAAGGCTCAATTTCAGCTGTAAGTTGATGAGATCCGTAAATTTTAAAACATCATATCGATGCCTGACTGGAATATCAACTTAGCTCAGCAGAAAGTTCGAAAACGCCCTACACCACAATTTGCTTCGAAATTGCATTATCACAGTTTTTTCATAAACGCCATTTCCCAATTCAAAAAGTAAGGAATTCTCGCTGAGATAAGTCATTTTTGAAATAAAATTTAACGTTTACAGAAATTTTCTTTGTAGTAGGGGGTTATTTAATAGGGATTTTTTTTTAAAAAGCGTGAGGTAGTTACAAGATTATATTTCACTTAGTAGTCAAAATGGGCTAGTGTTTAAGAATGAATTCTAGAATGGATTGTTAATCATTTCCAACAAGTTAAAAAAAGATACTTGACGCGATTTACATCCGAGGAGGATTGGGCCGAACTTCTCTTCCAATTTGCGCCGTACTCCTATTAATTTTCCCTAAAAATTGGCGGGACGGGACCTACATGTTTTACGCCGACTCTGAACGGCATCTGCAAGATGAATTTTAATTAAGAAGCTTTTGATGGCAGATATAAGCTTGGTGTGTTTGTCAAATCATTGCCAAGGAGGGACCACGCCTAGAAAAACTTTTCTAATTGAAAAAACTAATACTTTAGTGTTACTTTGCGCTGGACTTGAAACCAAGACCTTCGGTGTGGTAGGCTACCACCTTACCACGGCGGCCAAACGTCACTACCTAGGTAATTATACGATGTTTTCTACGATTGCGGAAAGGTAGTCGTGATAAGGAGTTCTCTCACTCAGTCGACAATAAACCTTAAATGTTTTCAACAACTGCGCTTCCTTAAATACATAAATTTAATTAAAAAAAACTAAATAATTTTCTAAATAAATCATACCTCATCCAAAACGTGCAAAATGCTTCACCACCTACACATCTCAATCTCTGTCTACTTACGTTGATATTGTTGCTGCGTTTGCTGTTGATGATGATGATCTTCATCATCACTGGGCTCTTCCCTCAATGGCAAGGAATCAATTTGTTTTGCTGTTGTTGTCTTCTTATTACGTTGCCACGTAAAAACACGCGCCATTTGTAGGAATTTTTTTCGTGAAACTTTACCCATATGTTTCAAGCGCTCCTTAAATGCCGCATCATCCTCTCCTTTACTCTTACCGGCTTGTTCTTTTTCCAATGCATTCATAAATTCCTGGTTCCATCGCAACTGATTCATAAACTCCTCATTTTGTAACATCATAGCAAATTGTTCATCGGGCAAATCAAAATCGCGTACCACCATTTCATGAGCGCACGGTGTAATACGCAGGAATGTTGGCGGTAATGGTCCAAGCATAGGTGGATTCCAACGTCGTGCACCGTGATGATTGCCACCACCACTACGTTTGGGTGTTGCATTTGCAGATGATGTTGATTTCGTATTACCACTTACCAAACGTTGTTTTGGCGATGCACCTGTATTATGATGATTAGGTGACGCATTCGCTACACCACTATTGCTACCACCGCTAAGATTCAATAGAACGGCATTTGCTGCAGCAGCCGCATTTTGTTGGGTGTTTTGTGGTATTGCAATACTATTGCCATCTGATGTATCAATCAACTGTGCAGTGACTGGTTGTTGTTGTTCAGCTGTGACATACAAATTGATCAGACTTTGTTGTGGTGAGGTTTTTGCATCCAATTCATTGCGTAGTTTTTCATTTTGATTATCTGTTGACATAGCCAACAGCTGATCAATTGTGGCATCCACTGCACCTTGGTTGGCACGCAGCACCGCTTCGATTACCTCATGGTCCATGTCTGGAAACATTGTTTTGAAGTCGGACATAGCCTGTGAGAATTCTAGTTGCATTGTGGAAGCCATTGTAAGGGCTGTGTGCACGTTGGTTTATAGTGGTGCCGCGGGGCTGATGAATTTTTTGATCTGCAACCTGTCGGCAGAGTTGCGAGTTGGTTGCACCGGCAGTTTTTTTTTTTGTTCTTTTTAATACTTGCAATTAACTCTAATTCACTTTATAACACTTCAAACACTTTTAATTAGCTGGAACTCGCCTTTTGCGAGTAAATTTATTGGAATTGTTATGAAAAGCGCTAGCGAAAATTTTTGACACCGACAGAAAACAGCTCAGCAGTAGCAGCGAAGTGCCATTTACAGTAGAAGGCTAACTGACAGCTGAAAATCATCTGAGAGGGTATTGTGAATGGTTTTGACAACAACGCCGGAAGCGGATATCATTGAATAAAGTGTGGAAATTTTCGTTATTGCTTAAGAAAAGAAGGGTTGGATTTTATGTAAGGTGACACGATTTTCAAACGTTTGTTGATTTGTAGGGGAAGAGGGGGTCCTAAAAATCACCATAATGGAATCCGCAGCTATAGAAAACTTTTAGTTTGTGAAATATAAGCGTTTAAATTTCCTAATTTGATAACATTGCAGAATCCGAAAGCAGAATCTATATTTTTTTATCTCGTTTAAAAGTTATTCGCGGAAAACCCATCGGTATTATTGTCGCTTTTTTCGTTGTTGCAATTAAACAAACGAAAACATTGAAGGTGGTGAATAGTGTTGCCAGCTCCTCAACAATATCTTGGTAGAACATTATAAGGTGGTGGCACGTCGACATTAATGCAAACAAACATAACTACCGATGTATCTGGTTTTTGTAATTCTATGAATAATTTGTTGTCTAATATTTGCCGTCTTCCAGTGAGTTTTACAGCTCCGGCTCACGCTCAATTCTCACGGGAATGCTCTCGATCATACGGCGAAAGGCTAAGCAGCGACATCTATTTTTGAAAAAGTAGGTTTATTAAAGGCAGTGTTGCCAAACTAAAAAGAAGTAATTAACAAATTATCTGGCTCACATATTGAACCAGATAAATAATTCCAAATAATTGATTCATTCAGAAGATTTCTTCAAAATCCTCTTAAGTACATACATATATTCTCCCTGTATACGTGATTAACATACGTAAGAGCCGACTAAAGCTGTAGTCATTGGTGCTTTATCGGTAACCGTATCAGTAACCTAATAACAGCTGATTCGACCAACCTTATGGGAATCAATGCAATCGATTATTGGTGCCTCTAAGGTCGTAACCGTATCGTAGCCAACCAATTGGCTTTTGGTTACCGTAGTAACGATAAACAGCTGATTACGTTAGGGATACGACTACAGCGATACGACATACGGCACCAATGACTCCCGCTTAAAGCTGGAGACATTGGTGCTTTATCGGTAACCGTATCGGTAACTTTATAACACCTGATTCGACCAACCTTATGAGAATCAATGCAATCGATTATTGGGTTTTGGTTTACCGTCGTAACGATAAACATCTGATTACGTTAGGGATACGGATACAGCGATACGACATATGGCAGCAATGACTCCGGCTTAAAGCTGCATACATTGGCGCTTTATCGGTAACCGGATCGGTAACCTTATAACAGCTGATTCGACCAATCTTATGGGAATCAATGTAATCGATTATTGGTGCCGCTAAGGTCGTAACCGTATCATAGCCAACCAATTGGTTTTTGGTTTACCGTCGTAACGATAAACAGCTGATTACGTTAGGGATACGACTACAGCGACACGACATACGGCACCAATGACTCCCGCTTAAAGCCCGCAGAATAATGATAGCCGTTTTCGTATTAAGTCATTCCCGAGATAGTCGCGCTAGTTCTTGTTGTTGCTTCATTGTTGTTGCAGCGTGCTTACGGAGTTGACTACTTAAGTTTCTGACAGGCGAGACCTCTTTAACCAGAAGTCTGTTGGGATGCCGAAGGTTTTGGTATACAACATAAGCTGTTTGTTCAGTGTCTTGCATACTGCCGACAGGAGAGATTTGGGGCGATATGACTCTGTTTTGTTAGCTGGTTTTCTAAGCTTTAGTAGTAGTACCATCTTCCTCATTTTCCATTGTTCAGGTATACAGAGGTGGACAGAGACAAGTTGAACACAAGCGGCAGGCAACCCAATCACTTACTGCCAAAGTTTCTTGGTATCGGCAAGGCCTTCCCTTCCGGGTCCGCTGCTTTTGATAGCTACGCATGTCTGATGGCTTCTTCAACCTCTTTGGGGGTGAGGGTAATGGGAGACGCTCTGTTGTTATGTTTATGTGTGCGTCTGTTGTACTGCCGTCTGGATTTGTCAACCGACGAATGCATTACGAGCGCTCACGCAGTTTTATGCATCCGACAGCACTTTATCACCAAAGGCAATGTTGTTGTTGTAGCGATAAGGTTGCTCCCCCAGCGGGTTAGGGGATCAGAATATACCCGCGGTAGGTATGCCTGTCGTAAGAGGCGACTAAAATACCAGATTGAAGGGGCTGTGTAGTAGAGATATACGTCGCCGATAAACGCCGCCGCCGCCGCCGTTTTTGGTCGTTTTTCGCACGCCGCCGCCGAATGTCAAAAATATCGGCGAGGCGGCGCGGCGTCCGGCGCGTTACTATATTTTCTACTCGTTTAAGACTGTTTAGGCCATTTATTGTTCATGTCGAAAATTGTTCGGATATGGTCGAAAGTGGTATCAACGGATGCACATCACTGCCAGTTATAAGAAACTAATTGCGAAATTTAACTCTTTATAACTATTCAAAAGTTATTTAAAATAACAGACGCTTTCGATGTCAGCTTAACACGGACTTTCCATCACTCAATTCACCAAGTTATTAAAACAAAATACTAAAAGAAAAGTTATATAATAAATTTATATGCTCACTTTGCATTTTTGAAAAAATTAGTAATGAACAATTAATTCAAATAAAATGACCCAAGGCGAACATGTTTTTAAACTGTCCTCAAGAATAAGCGAAATCAGTGATGCAAAATCCTTTAGTAGGTTCTAGAGGCACAAACACTCCTTTGAAATTATTTTTACCTTATACTTAAGTTGAGGATATATGTACATATGAGAAGGGTTTGAAAAATCACTTGGGCTTACATTCAAACATCTGTTGTTTATTTGCGAAACTATACAATAGCGTCTGAAATGTTAATTTTGATTTTCACACTTCATCCTTCAACACCCAAGTCTCCCGGTTTGACATTTCCTAAAGTTGGCGGCCCTATCCAAAACTAGTCCCTTGGAGTGAATCACATTGATTATAGCCTATCAACCAAGTTTAAATATCACCTGCACGTTACGGCTCCTTTTACAATTGTGAATACGTAGGCACATATACTATTTACCTGGTGAGGCTTTGTCCTTCGCAAGAACACTCTAAGTGGTGAAGCAAAATCCCA
Organism: Eurosta solidaginis; assembly: GCF_040869045.1. NCBI lineage: Eukaryota > Metazoa > Arthropoda > Insecta > Diptera > Tephritidae > Eurosta > Eurosta solidaginis. The sequence goes on along the minus strand of NC_090323.1, from coordinate 197,898,605 downwards.
AGACAGTGGAACTAATGACCGTGTGTAATATTACCCTAACGTAGCGGACAGTCGAACTTGTCTGAAAACTGAAGCTTCGCGGTCATCCATAATGAGCTCCTATATCGTAAGGTCGGAAAACAGTAGTTAACAACTTTCAACTTAAAATCCGTCGACTTTCATTCTAAATTTGATTTAACGAAGACTATTGAAATCAATGTTGTGAACACAAACGTCTGCAATCTTTGGTTTACATTTTAAAAATTTTATCCAGGGTCCTTGTAAAATTTTAATTATGTAGATGCGCCGAGGATTATACGGATTTTCACCCATGACGCAATGACATCTACTTAGACTGCTTATGCCTTCGAGGGCGGCATCTTTGGCCGAATAGTCACTCCCTAACGTTTCAAAGTGTAGCTCGGCAGCATAGCGCGACAAAAGCATCCGTTGGAAAGTCTTTGGAGCTACACCTAGAGCTTCTAGGAAAGTGACGTCGACGAAGGTATGAGTTCGAAGTCGCAGTCCTATAGCTTCTGTACTGGCATATGGTGTGAGGCTCAGGAGGCGTGGTAGCGACTGGTGGTAGGGATTCCTACTGTTCGCACACTGGAAATTTTAGCTCTTAAAAACAGCCGAAAAAACTAGAGGCGCCCTGTGCCACGATAGTCATGAGTATTAATAGACCATTCATAGCAACCCTAAGTCGCCTTTATGCGTGACCGCTAAGGAGCGACAAATGATTTAAAGAAATTGTGTTCGCGACGATTATTAGGAGTTAACCCTAGGTGAAACTACGCTTTGCACGAGATATACAGGCAAAAGTGTGACTATTTTATGTATCTCTATTTCTTTTCAGCAGAGGCAGCAGTACCAATTCCAAAGACCGGGGTTAGGTTCGAAACCTCTCTGGAGCATGCGAACGAGGGACGATCCCTTCGCAAGGAGCTACTCCTGAAAATTTTTGAACGGTCTGCGAGATTTTGATACAAAAACCCCGGATGTTTCCGAAATGGCCAACACGTTGATTTCCTTAAATACATATAAACAAAACCTTTCCTAAATATTATTTTTTTAAATAGCAAAATCAAGCTTTTAAAGTAAGAACACCGGCGTACGCCGGCGCGCCGCCTACGCCGCCGCCGCCATAATGTGATCGGCGTAAACCTCTACTGTGTAGCGCAACCCTTCAGGTTGCCAGCGCAATATATAGCTTCTCCAAACCCAATTGTCAACCTCACCTATCCGCGGCGAATCCTGTTTCACTAACAGACGAGGCTCTGGCGACCCCAAGCTCCTCATGGAACTTGGTGGTGGGGAGGGAGGGAATGGCCTGAAGGTTTAATGTGGCCACATAAATCGTTCCCGAGATGGTCGGGCTAGCACCTTAATGGTGCTATGGTACCGGAGCGTACCGGATCTGTATCCGGCAAAGGACCATCACATCGATAACACCCCCCAAAGCCTTCGGGAAGCAACCTTATCGCTACAACAACAACAACAACAACAGTGTTATTAATGTGATGGTCCTTTGCCGGATACAGATCCAGTACGCTCCGGTAACACAGCACCATTAAGGTGCTAGCCCGACCATCTCGGGAACGATTTATATGGCCACATTAAACCTTCAGGTCATCCCTCCCTCCCCACCACCAAGTTCCACGAGGAGCGTGGAGTCGCCAGAGCCTCGTCTGTTAGTGAAACAGGATTCGCCGCGGATAGGTGAGGTTGACAATTGGGATTGGAGAAGCTGCATATTGCGCTGGCAACCTGAAGGGTTGCGCTACACAGTCCCTTGAATCTGGTATTTTAGTCGCCTCTTACGACAGGCACACCTACCGCGGATATATTCTGACCCCCTAACCCGCTGGGGGACCATAGGCAATCGATGTTTTGTCCGAGTTCTTCATCGCATTTAATCTAACCGACTATGACAGTGCTACTTATAGATGTTCCTCCCCTTTGGTACGCTTGTGTTTATTCACAAGCTCTTTGATGCGCAAGTTTATGTCCCTGATTTGAGAGTCTCCAGGAGCTTGCTGTCTCACAAGTTTGTATAAGAAATGCTAAGGAAGAATTAGATCCATAATATTCTTGGGCTGAACTTCTTTCTGCATGCAGTACATGTATCGTTTGGGTAATTCTGGATAGCCGGAGTAATTCGCGACGTCTTGGATGTTTGATCTCCTCTTCTGCAATAATTGGATACTGGACTCTGGGAACGGGATTTTGATGAGCTTGAAGGCATCCCTTTGTTTTTCAGATTAAACAGCTGTGATCTAAGTTGGCGAATCTCTCCATAGTGCTTGCGGAAGTGTCCCCTTATTTGCCTGGGCGATGTCTGGTTGGATGCCAAGTCTTATAGTAATTCGGCATAAAATACGCTTTCAACATTTCAGTTGTTTAACAGTATACGTAGGGGTACGAAGAGGATCTGTCCAACAGTTCCCGTGAATTTAAAACAAGAACCTGTCGAAAATATATTTAGGGCTACAAAGAATTCCTGTCCGACAATACCCGTAGGAGTACAAAGAGGACCGCTCCGACAGTGCCCAGTCAGGTGTTTTCTGAAAAAATTTTTTGTTTTAACCTCTCTAGCGACGTTGGTAAACTAAGTGGCAAATCTGGTCTGATAAATACCTTGTCAAACCAGACAAAAGTCAACGAAAAAACATATTTCGCTTTTGGCAATAAAGTTTTGTCGAACCTGAAGAATATACCAAGGCCTTTTGCGAACAATTTGTGATACGTCCCTCGGTTGACAATGTCAAACGGTGATCCCCAAGTTGGACGCAAAAACACAAAAACAACGTTGCGTTCACTGCCGCCACCGCCACAGATTTCCATGAAGCCATCAAACAGGCAAGTCCCTCAAAAGCAGTAGGGGCCCAGACGGCATAGCCTGGACATTGCTTGAACACCTTGGCGATGAGGGGAGGAGTTACCTAGGACATGTCTTAACCTTGTCACCTCCTCCTACCTTGTTATTTCAGAAAAATGGAAGCATGGAAGGGTGGTACCGCTACTAAAGCCTGCGAAACAGCTGGTTGATAGATTATTTGTGGTGGATATGCAGGATAATGACTGTGTTCCTACATATTGTTGATAGCCACCACGACATTGCATTTGTGGAGGTGGCCTTTGTGTCCGTTGTTGGGGTATTGGCGATTGTTGGCGCTGTTGCGGACCCTGTCCAAGGTAGTTCCCAGTTACAACACTTCGACGTTCTTGTTCTGTATTTAGATAAATTGGCTTGTTTTTAGAAATGATAATTTCTTTCTTCGCTTTTATTTAATTGTCTGATCAACGCCCTAGATTGATGAATAGTACCTAGGACCTACCTAATTATTTTCTAGCTTTTAGTATTATTATTACTTCATGTAAGTATTGTTTTCAATAAAACCGTTTAACTTAAACATTTTTTTTAAATTATTTTATTTATCATTGTAACGTCGCACAGGACACCAGTTTATCCATAACTGTCACCAATTATAAACTCTAAGGGAATTTGGAACATTCTTCTTATGTTTTTACAAATTCAGTTGGGAGTCCTTTGCTGCTAATGGTGGGTGTTTAAGCGACTTAAACTATGAACATTTTTCGTTCGTTTGTTTCAGTAGCCATTGAGTGTGCTTGTAATTCTCAACTGGTTAGTGAAATATTCTAAAGACATAGTTTGAGTTTTTTAATTAAAATGGAGGTTCTTCGGATGGTGTGCTAATACATCAGAGCCCAGTGCTCGCCTCCATATCACACTTTGAAGGGGTTCTTCAAATAGAAGATGAGGTGGCTCATTAGAGCGAAACCTCAGAGTGCCCAACTCTCGCCCCAAATTAAATAAATAGAGGTTTTTCTTGTAGAAAATGGGGTGCCAATACCTCAGAGCCGTCCCGTGCTCGCCTCCATATCACATTTTAAAGGGTTCTTTAAATAGAGGATGAGGTGGCTCAGTAGAGCGAAGCCTCAGAGCCCCCCAGTGCTCGCCCCCAAATTAAATAAACAAAGGTGTACTGATGCTATGCATCCTCCCATGACTTAAATACACCAATAACACTAAAACTACCCAACTCAATAAATGGAATGCATTAAATCAAAAACCCCATAAACTCAATACAGTCCATTAATAATAATAATTTATAAATTTAAAAAAAGGAATGCATGGTGGGAGTTGAACCCGCAACCCCGGGCGTTTGGTCGGGTACGTCAGCCACTGTGCCACGACTCATACGCTTACAAGCACATAAAATTACTCATTTATAACTCTTATTAAACTGCTCGCCCTCAATTGTCCAAAGCTTAGACAGTGGGCGCACATAGGAATACCTTCTAGGCATTTTAATCCATTAGCATAAAATGGCTAATGGTCCCCGCTAATTATTTAGTAAAGGAAAGTCATTATAAGCTTCGCGACCCTAATTTATACCGTAAGCAGTTTAGTGGGATGAGATACTTAGCAAGATTTTTTGAATTTAACTAGCCCATTACTTCAACCAATCGATTGTATTCCGCGGGGGTGACCTGGCATCTAAAGAAGAGGTGAGGAGAGAATGGAGCACAGTCGCACTCAACATAAAGTAGGTGCTTAATATTTTCCCACCTTTCAGCCTATTATTGTATGTGGAGACTTTTAACGTATCTAAGTACCTCTCCGGTTTCCATATCCAGATGGGATTGAGAACCAGGCAACCTAGATTGGAGAGTCCCTGCCTTACCAGAGCCATGCATTTGTAGAGAATGTGGACCGGCGTTTCGTCCTACAGCTCATAAAAGCGACAGATTTGTGTATCGAATAGTATTTACTTACTTACATAGGTGATACTGTGGACTACAGTGGCTCGTATAATACCCAGTGATGGCATGTAGGTCCTGGTTAGATAATTGAGTTTTGGCGATACTCTCGTTGCTGTGAGTATAAATAACTTAGTGTGCTCTGGGCAGTCAAACTGGTGTTGTCTGAACTGCAATTGTTCTCTCATTGCATATGTGAAAGGACAACAGCATCACATTTTTGGAGAACCATGCTCTGGACCATGGGTTGCTGCCATATTACCCAACTTGGCTAGATTATCTGCCTGTTCACTACCTCTATGTCCCTGAAACCTGGGAATCTATCCTAACAAAACTTGTTTTTGTTTCCCACATCATTTAGGATTCCAACGCATTCAGCCACTAGCTTAAAATTAGTTGTGCAGGATTGCAAGGCGCGCTTGGCTGCCTGGCTGTCTGACATAAAGAGGATAATCCTACTGGACAAGCCTATTCCATGATATTCTGAGCGCTGTGGTTTCTGCACAATGAGATTTTCTATGAATTTCCTTATTACCTTTATATGCCCACTCAAGTTTTCGATCTTTTGCTCAGAAATATTTGGAGGCCTTGGGAAAGGGGAGGGCACAAAGTGCAGCAGCAGGGGACGTTCTTATCACACCTGTTTCTTTTAATTTCAATATGACTTAATTGCCTTCCAATGATCTCCATGCCTGCGAATGACCGCTCGGTGCATTTGATTCGCATACAACTACCTCATTGCATCTACCAGCGGAGAGGTAAATGTGTAACTGTTTCCTGATTGCCCGGGTGTTGAGACTACAAACAAAGTGAAAACATATCATTTCTCTTTCCGAGAGGTCTAGCTTATGAGTTTTGCCCCATTTTTTTCCTATTATAACACAAAGTTCCATAGATATTTATTACCGGATATACATAGTGAACTTTTCGTCTACATTAATAAGATAAGACACCGAAAAGCACAACAGATGGTATTGCGATGAGAAGCAGATCATTTAATTGTGATATGCTTTCCGATGAGAGCAATTTAAATGACGAAGTGACTAAAAAAATAAAGCATGTCATCAAAGAAAAAATAAAGATTTCATATATTTGGGAAACGGGGTAAAAGGGAGACCTTCACTGCATTTGCAGAGATCAGTAAATGAAGACATGATCTTCCTTCGTGTTCCAAATTGGCGTAAGTTATCGCGAAGCAGAGATTTTTGGCTACCCAACGGCCAAAATCGTGCATGCACCTAGGGGCGAATTAGTTATGATGATGAAATTGCAAAAAAAAAATTAGTTTAGGTGTCTTTTCTGAAATAACCATTAGCAATAAATACAAATTGTATTATGCAATGAATCTACAGATTAAAAATATACTACAACTGATAAAGTCAACACAGACCAGATTTACCAATTTTTTTTAAATTGATCACGCAATGTGTCGTCTTATGTTTAATGGGTGCACGTGAATTTGAGCCCACACATTTAAAAGTAATAAGTATAGGGCATACCAATTGCGACCAGTTGGTGATAATGTTATTGTGTTGCGGTATAGTAGGAAGTTTTATAGTATAAGATCGTCTCGAAAACTATGTTGATGCCATCATTATCAACGAAGAGCACGAACAGTACGCTCATTAAAAGGCTTAGGGCCATTTTCTCATGTGAATTTTAAAATATATCTTCCCAATAAACACAAATTTTGTTCAAAAAAAAATGTTTTTATCGGACGGATAAACCTTAAAGCTTACATGAGAAAACGGCTATTAAAATATTTTCCGGGTAAGGCATTCCTCTCGTAAGCGAGTGTCTAAAATTCATGGACCCAAAGTTTCGAGTGGTAAAAAAATCGTTCCCGCTACTTTCAGGGTTGTACAAGAAGGCGTTAGAACAAGAGCGTACTGCATTCATATCCGGCAAAGGACTGAAGATATCCTAATCATCGGTAGGTCACACTTCGACTTTGAGACATTTAAATATGCCCATTAGTAAGGTCGGAAGCCTTCGTTCAACTAGATAAGTGCTATTTTTACACGGATAATATATTAGTGTCCCCTCCTTCTGCAGACTACCAACAGAATGTGCCATCAGAAATCTTACTCTCTTTCCGCAAATCTAAACATCCACCAAAATCGACACACCTTTTTTGTTTGTTGGTATACGGCTTCGTCATGAGCCAGGAAACTGATCATGCCTTCTTGTGCTTCATGTACAGAGCCTGAGGGGAGGTCAGTCACAGAACATGCTCAATTGTTTCTTTCTACAGCTCGCACTTCCTACATCTGCTGTTACTGACGAGGCCTTACTTATAAGCATATGACGTCAGAAGGCAGTGAGTATGCTCATCGTGAGCCTTAAGTCTTCTTTCCTCAGATATATGAGCCTAATATCATAGGATTTGCCCCGCGCTTCTGTCCACGCCTTTCCTGAGCGAAATTTTTTCAAAGCTGCTTTGCATTCCGGACAATTCTTGATGCAGTACTGTGTGAGATTATTGCCTTGATCGCCGCCTGACTATCAATATATATATTGACGCGACTGCAGCTTAAGCACGCTTCCTCAAGAATTTCTGCTGCTTTCTGCGCGGCTATGATTTGCGGCTGAAAGACGCTGCAGTAATATGGCAGCCTGTAGGATCTACTAATTTCTGGATCAACACAGTAAGCAGACCCGACCCCTTCCGTTAGTTTTGAATCATCGGTATATACGTGTATAGTATGTTCTGCCATAGCGCGAACCCTCCGGCTCAATTGTGGCCCCAAGATCTTTTTCGACGCTCAGGCATGGGGTCATATATTACGTTTGCTCGATATTAGATGGCGGAAAGTCAATAACTAGTGATCAAAATTTCTGGTTTAGAACTAGCCGTAAAGTACCAAATAAGTACTGATAAGAATTTCGGTCAGGCTTGGAAGCACCGCAATAGAATCAACAAAAGACTAGATCTTTGCTGTAAATTTTTACACTTGTTTGGAACTATCAAAATAGTGCCAATAAAAAGCTAGTTTAAGTGGAAATATGTATTTAGTAGGACATCATTATGATTAAATCGCCAGTTCAAAGCATGTAAAAGGGATAGTGGATGCACTAGTAGTGGTTCTGCATGCATAAGAAGCGCACCAGTTTTGAACTAGAGAGTTTCTCTTCAGGGGAAAAGGATAATCCTCGACCTTTAAGATGCTAACTCGATTGTGTTGTACTTTAAGCCTTCTTGGTCATAAAACACCCTCCTTCCATGGGGAGCTTCTGATTCTTTTTGTAGCTATAAGAAGATTCCCCAAAGGTTTTAGCGGAACGTTTCGCAGATGCACTCCCTTACAAATAACCAGCAATTTAAGAGACTTATGCGGCGAATATGTTAGGACCAAAACCGACGACCCGGTAACCGTTGCTTAGGAATCATTTTTATGCCCTCCTAAAGGGATGTAGCGATGAAACACACAGGCCAGGCGCTGAGCTTGAGCACACACACACACACACAAACATTAACCATGTATTTCAATATTTTACGTGTGATGTTTTCTTTTCTGAAATAACGCCTTTATTGTAAGCTAAAATCTGAATCACCCTTTACTTCATTATAATAAAAAAAACCGAATTAATAAAATTTTTGTGATTTCCATAGACGCTCTTATCGGCCAATACACTGGCCACTAATTTGGAGATCATTCAACAAAGTAGAAAATGTGCCAGACTTGATGATGCAAAAAGTTCAATTCTTTCAGTGAGGGAGTGTAGGTATTCCTAAGCTATTTTTATTCATCGACATTATTAGGTGTGGGTTTCAAAATTATGCTTAATAATCTTTTATTACCATTAACATTGATACGGAGCTATTTTGGGTTACAAATGGCACTTGAATTATAATGAAGGGCGATAAGAGTCTATTATAATTTTTTTTGTGGTTCTATATTTTTCACCATTGTTGGCGTCGTTAATATAATGGGAAGGACCATACATATTCCGGAGTAACGATCTTTAATGCACTGATTTTTTCTTTTCCATCACCTTCGTAATTCAAACCAGGCTTCTAAATCTTGACAAGTAGCATGCAAGTTTTCATCGAATTTTATCTTTAAATTTTGATTTCGGTCCCTTAATGTTGTTTGAACTTCTATTTTGGCTGCGAAGTCGGCTTGCTTTCCCTGTGAGGTTCGGTTGTGACTCCGTTTCCACTTGTGGATCTTGTTCTGGTCACGACTTCCCTTTAGGCGCCGGTCTCGGTATCTCTTTTGGTTTTGGTTGTTGTGTTTTGAATCAATATTTGTTCCCAGTTTGGGTTCTGATTTCTTTTCTTCTTTTGGTTTAGGCTGTGTCTGTTTTGGTATCGGTTCTGGTATCGCTTATGGTTCTGCTACTGCTTCAGATTTAGTTTCGGTTCTGGTTCCTGTTTTGCTTCCGTTTTTTTCATTTTGGCTCCTCTTTCCGCTTCAATTTCGATTTCGATTCCGGTTGCGGTTTCCGTTTGACTCCGGTTAAGTTTAAATTCTTTTCGCATGTTATGGTCTTGAAGTTTGACATTTCTACATATGCATTTTTGCGACCAATTATGTGATTTCCCATCGAGAAACAATTGACACTTTTTATTCTGAGCAACTCTGCTTGGAAGATACGCCGAAGTTTGGGAGACGGATGGAGAGTGGGATTTTCGGAGAAGATAACTTTGCCAACACTGCTGACAATTTTGGATCCGTATGTGTAGAGCAGGGATGCACCTTAACGTTAAGCTAATCGTTTATCAAAAAATTTCCACCGTTTCCGTTGAAGCACTTCGAAATATTATCACTAAAGAATTTATCAAGATAAATTGTATCTCGTTTTTAACCGAAACGAAAATCTTTCGTTAATGTTAAAAAAGTTAACAAAAACGCGATACTTTATGTTTGAATTGTGCTGGCAATGCTATAGCCATGGTGAAGCCGTAAGGTGGTAACAGCGAGCGGACATACACACAAACTCCATGGAATTTGTTTATGTAATTCGTTGGTGCTAATGTCAAAAATAATCTGAGAAATGTTCGTACTGTCAAAATTCATGAGAAAAGTTGCAATTAGCTTGGCTAATGCTTTCACCTTTAATGACTCCACATTGCCAGCATAGTTTGAAATTAATAATCAACATAAACGATTTGATTTCGTTTTGATATGTCAGAAAACGAAACAAAATCATTTCGTTAATTTGACGTTCTTAACGTTAATAAACGAAACGAAATGACTTTGTTTCGTTTATTAAAGTTAATTATCGTAACGAACTGATATCGGTTCGTTGGTTAAGCATGCCTCGTGTAGAGTGAAACTATGACCAGTTGAAACGTTTACACAAAGGAAAACACGTCAGTAATGGGTCCAATAAAGATCAATAATGTGTTAAATGCTAAACATCTACTCTTTGAGTGAAGATCAAGTAATTTCGATATAAATAATTGGATTTCATAATTTTGTCTAACCTCTTAAGAGTCGTTGCCAGTTAAATCGTGCGATTTCAATTCATTGTCTCTTTCTGTGTGATACCAATTCCGTCTTTAAATTGATAAGGAAATATGACACTGATGATGGTGCAACCAAAATTTGACAACGGATGATGGAAAACTATTCCAATATACATCAAATAGCCACCCTGTCGGAAAATCAACAAAACAAAACGAATTCAATAATTACATTTGACGATTGCAAACAAACAACAATGACGTAGTATGGACCTAAAACTATGGCATATATAGAAAAGAAGCCGACACAGCTATCAGATCTAGAAGCGACAATTGGATAGGTTCTAGAAAGCTGCCTGCATGTGCGAAGAGGACGTAGTTATTTTATAACAAAGGTCCTGGTTTCTTTTTTATCCGAGGCTTTGTTGAGTTTTTCATTGGAGTGGTTTGACGTGGCGGGTCCCAAGCCCAGCGCACAATCCGCTCAGAGGGGATGAAAATATTATTTGCACGTTTATATAGCGAACCGCTTGATCCAAGACAGACGCCCGCTTGCAGCCGCATCTCGTGGTGCACAGACGCTGCCGATGAAAGATCCCCCAGCTAGCCCTTAAACCGATTATGTCAGATTGGCATAGCCAGGTTGTCGCCTTATTACATTAGCTCACCACTAAATGGATGTTTAGTGGCTACCCAGAGGATACTTGGCCGCAAGTGACCGGAAGTAGTGAGCTGCTTGAACCGTATGCAAAAGAATCGCTCTGACCATTCCCAGGTGAATGGCGGTCAGAAGCTTTCCCCACTTTTGTGGACTTCTATACACGGCTCCACCCTCCAGAAGAAAGATGACGCTCCGGCCAACAAACTGTTTCTATCGGAACTCGTCTATGGAAGCAGAGGTAAAGGACGACCCCCACTCCGCTGCAAGGACCAGGTGGAAAACGATTTAAACTCCCTTGGTGTTAATTGGTCACACGCGCCGGTTGGCAGAGAGAGTAAGCGACTGACGCGCCTTGTTGGACGGCCATACCGTTTAAATGGTTAAGCGCCAATTAAGTAAGTAAATAAGATCCTGGTTTCTGATACTGTTTTTCAGTTTGGTCTTTGAGCACAGGCCAGTTCAACCTAACCTAATCTAACTATATATAGAGCGCTGTAGCCCTATTAATTTCTATCCACATTTTCACTATAAATACATTTTTTGCGTTGCATATTGCTCGACAAGATTTTGAACCAGTTTTGGTTCCATTTACTCATACTAATGTAAACATAAAGAATTTTTAATCATCCTTTTATCTAAACAAATTTTCAATTAGAATGTACACCAAAATAATTTTAAATGTCTGTAGTGAATAGTATGTATGCTAATGTATATATAATATATATATATATATTCGGAGTCGGCATTAAGCAAGTAGGTCCCACGTCCCTCCTTTTTGTAGGAAAAGTTAAAAGGAGCACGACGTAAATTAGAAGAGAAGATCGGTCTAAAATCATTATCGCGCCTTACATTTATTTTTTTATATAATTACTAGCAGACCCGGCAGCCGTTGTTCTGCCCTAAATTTGGCCTATCTGCATACATTTTAACAGGCATGCTTAACGAACGAAACGATATCATTTCGTTACGATAATCAACGCTAATAAACGAAACGAAGTCACTTCGTTCCGTTTATTAGCGTTGATTATCGTAACGAAATGATATCGTTTCGTTCGTTAAGCATGCCTGCATTTTAATAAGCTTTTTCCGTCTAACTCTGCCCTAACCCTCTACACTTTTTCCTAATCCTTTTATTCACTCCTCCCTCCGTCTTTTTCCCTTCATCTCCATCTTCGTCTCATTCTATCTCTTTCTCAGTCTCTTTTTCTCTTTTCTCTTCTCTCAAGTTTTTCTTCTTCTTCTTCATCTCTTATTGCCAGTCCCAGAGGGTGGTATGTATTTTGTTCCAGTCCCATTCCGAGTCTCAGTCCCAGTCCCACTCCGAGTCTCAGTCTCACTCCCAGTCCCAGTCCTAATCCCAGTCGCAGTCCGTCTCTGGTATACTTTCAGGCAAATCGAATAGGACGTATGTAAATAGGTATGTGGGTATTATTTCTTTATGTGTCTTTATTTCGGCTTCGCATGCATATTTATCAGTTTTGCCAGGTTGATGCGACTAAATCGAATATCACAATGAACTTTAGAGCTCTCAGCAAAAGCTTTCATTTGATATCAATAATACACACACATTCTAGGGGTATCCGGGTCCATGTTTTGGCCTATATCTCGAGACCCTAGTCACTCAGAGGTGTAAACCTTACTCTGTACTAAATCATACATCAATACCTTCAATTTGATACCCACGATGTAAAAACATTGTCTAGGCGTTCACGGGCCCACTTTTGGCCTATATCTCCAGACCCTAGTCACTCATGGGTATGAAAATTATCCTCTACTAAATCACTCATCAACAGCTTTCATTTGTTATCCATATTGTATAAACACATTCTAGGGGTACCCGGGTCCACGTTTTGGCCTATATCTCGAGACCCTAGTCACTCAGCGGTGTAAAACTTACTCTATACTAAAGTATACATCAACACCTTCAATTTGATACCCATAATGTAAAAACACATTCTAGGTGTATCCGGGTCAACGTTTTGGCCAACATCTCGAGACTCTAGTCATCCAGCGGCATAAAACTTACTCTGTACTAAAGCACACATCAATAGCTTCAATTTGATACCCATAATATAAAAACACATCCTAGTGTTACCCTGATCCACGTTTTGGCCTATATCTGCAGACCCTAGTCACCAATAGATATGAAAACTACCCTGTACTAAATCACTCATCAACGGCTTCAATTTGATACCCACAATGTAAAAACATTGTCTAGGCGTTCACGGGCCCACGTTTGGCCTATATCTCCAGACCCTAGTCACCCAGGGGTATGAAAATTATCCTCTACTAAATCACCCATCAACAGCTTTCTTTTGTTACCCATATTGTATAAACACATTCTAGGGGTACCCGGCTCCACGTTTTGGCCTATATCTCGAGACCCTAGTCACCCAGGGGTATGAAAATTATCCTGTACTATAGCACTCATCAACAGCTTTCATTTCATATCCATATTGTATAAACACATTCTAGGGGTACCCGGGTCCACGTTTTGGTCATTATCTCGAGACCCTAGCCTCACAGTTGTATGAAAATGATCCTGTACTATAGCACTCATCAACAGCTTTCATTTGATATCCATATTGTATAAACACATTCTAGGGGTACCCGGGTCCACGTTTTGGGCTGTATCTCGAGACCCTAGACTCCCAGTTGTATGAAAATTATCCTGTACTAAATCACTCATCAACAGCTTTCATTTGTTATCCATATTGTATAAACACATTCTAGGGGTACCCGGGTCCACGTTTTGGGCTATATCTCGAGACCCTAGCCTCCCAGTTGTATAAAAATTATCCTGTACTACAGCACTCATCAACAGCTTTCATTTGATATCCATATTGTATAAACACATTCAAGGGGTACCCGGGTCCACGTTTTGGCCTATATCACGAGACCCTAGCCTCCCAGTTGTACGAAAATTATCCTGTACTATAGCACTCATCAACAGCTTTCATCTGATATCCATATTGTATAAACACATTCTAGGGGTACCCGGGTCCACGTTTTGGGCTATATCTCGAGACCCTAGCCTTCCAGTTGTATGAAAATTATCCTGTACTATAGCACTCATCAACAGCTTTCAATTGATATCCATATTGTATAAACACATTCTAGGGGTACCCGGGTCCACGTTTTGGGCTATATCTCGAAACCCTAGCCTCCCAGTTGTATGAAAATTATCCTGTACTATAGCACTCATCAACAGCTTTCATTTGATATCCATATTGTATAAACACATTATAGGGGTACCCGGGTCCACGTTTTGGCCTATATCTCGAGACCCTAGTCACCCAGGGGTGTGAAAATTTTCCTGTACTATAGCACTCATCAACAGCTTTCATTTGATATTCATATTATATAAACACATTCTAGGGGTACCCGGGTCCACGTTTTGGGCTATATCTCGAAACCCTAGCCTCCCAGTTGTATGAAAATTATTCTGTACTATAGCGCTCTTCAACAGCTTTCATTTGATATCCATATTGTATAAACACATTATAGGGGTACCCGGGTCCACGTTTTGGCCTATATCTCGAGACCCTAGTCACCCAGGGGTATGAAAATTATCCTGTACTATAGCACTCATCAACAGCTTTCATTTGATATCCATATTGTATAAACACATTCTAGGGATACCCGGGTCCACCTTTTGATCTCAAGACCCTAGGCACGTAGCGAAAAAAAGGTAGACGTTGGCCGATTCTCATACCTACCCAATATGCTCACAAAATTTCATGAGAATCGGTTCAGCCGTTTCGGAGGAGTTAAACCTCTAACACCGTGACAGAAGAATTTTATATATTAGATTAGGGTGGCCCATATTAAAATAAACGATTTTTCAATCTTAAACAGTAGTACCTAGTCCAAAATTATCACAATAAAATGTTTGTCCCGATTAGAAACGGTGAAAGAGAATCGTATAGTAGTCAAAGTTAAAGTTTGTCTGCGGAGACTGAAAAAATTAATTTTTATTTTTTTGTTTAATAATACCCAAATTCGAGAATACTGTAGCTGGCGATATCGTATTGGTCTCGATTGGAAATTTTTATAAAGCGTGGCTCACTATGGTTAAAACATTTTTTATATGCAATATCGCCAACTGCTGACGTTAGGTTTTGGAAAACAAAAAATTGGTACTATTTACATTTTTTGGGACTTCGTTGAGAAATCTTAACTTTGACTCCTGTGCGACAACCTTTAACCGTATCCAATCGCGACCAAAATTTATGTGATAATTTTGGCCTAGGTGTTACCTATTGAAGAGGTGAGGTTGGTAAAATGTCTTTTATATTTAATTTGTAAGGGCCACCCTAATAAATATGCAAAATAATTTAAATCTAAAACGCAATAAAGAGTGTAATACTATGCCTGCGCAAAAACGATCATACATGGCTTCAAACAAATATATGGGCATTGAAGAGATTTACAAGGTATAATCGAAACAGCTGTCGCTTTGTCCGTCCTGATGTCACGCTGTTTAAATTTTTCCGAAATTATTAAATAAATTATAAAATTAAAAATTAATTCAAATAAATGTTTTCATACATTTAAAAAAAAGCAATACGGGCAATCCCTGATTAAATCATACAAATATATGGGATGTTTCATGAGAACGTAAAATTTTGTACGGGAATGATTTATTTATTATTTGTAATAATATTTCTATAAATTTTTCATACGATCGATGATGGATATCGTCTGTATTTTTTCGCTCTTGATAACTTCAAAACGTATATTCGTAAATAATAATTGATCGCCAAATCTGTCAACCATTGTTTACTATACTGTCAACCACTAAAATCAGATATCCCCAGTTGATTTTAGCAATACAATTTTGAAGACCTGTAATTGTGCCACCAATAACAATGGAATACCCCGTATGCAAATATATTAACAATCTATATGCTGCTCATTGACTTAGTAAAAGCTAATTATTTATGTACCTATTACTGATTTTTTTTTTTTTTTTTTTATTACTGATAAAGACTTAACAAATTGAATGAAATCTTAACACTATACCAAACGTTTGGGCAAGCGATTCCATGAGTTTCGATGGCGACTTGAGATCCTTAGAATGATTTTTTTGTAAAAAATTATTTATTTTTAAACGAAACCATTGACTTTGACCTACATAATTCATGATCGTCATTAGCACATAACTATAACAGCATCAAATAATTGGCACTAACCCAGCGAGCGATTATTTAATTTACTGGCTGACGAGGTATGAACATTAGGGTGGCCTTCAAGTAAAAATCAAAAGTCAGATTATCATGATTATCATTCTAGTCTTTCACATTTTTGTAATTAAAGTAAAAAATGTGGCTCTATTTTTTCTTCAGAATTGCGATTTGTCAAAAATAAAGGCAGCTCAAAATGTATATTTATTAAAAACATTAAACTAAACACATAGTGATTGTCGCTATCAAAATAAAAATATTATTTAAATTCTTATAGGTTTTGTAGATTTTTTAATCGTACATTTCGTCTTAATGAACGATTAACATATGAGGGCAATCGAACTTACTTACTTACTTAATTGGCGCTTAATCGTTTAAACGGTTATGGCCGTCCAACAAGGCGCGCCAGTCGTTCCTTATCTCTGCCAACCGGCGCCAATTGGTCACACCAAGGGAGTTTAAATCGTTTTACACCTGGTCATTCCAACGGAGTGGGGGCCGCCCTCTACCTCTGCTCGGCAAACGAACACCCTGTATTAAAGAAGCGTTATTGGAATGTTGGCAGTGTTTGGCAAGCACTCCGAGTGTATTTCTGCCATGAAAAGCTCTCAGTGAAAACTCATCTGCCTTGCAGATGCCGTTCGGAGTCTGCATAAAACAAGTAGGTCCCGTCCCGCCAATTTGTAGGAAAAATTAAAAGGAGCACGATGCAAATTGGAAGAGAAGCTCGGCCTTAAATCTCTTCGGGGGTTATCTCGCCTTTCCTTTTTTATTTTTTTTTTTTTTATTGGAATGTTGGGCTCACAGAAAATTATACAT
Organism: Eurosta solidaginis; assembly: GCF_040869045.1. NCBI lineage: Eukaryota > Metazoa > Arthropoda > Insecta > Diptera > Tephritidae > Eurosta > Eurosta solidaginis. The sequence continues at coordinate 197,881,759 of NC_090323.1, read as the reverse complement.
GAAAGTTTTTTCTAAAGTTTTAAAGGCCCAATATAGCATTGTCGCTCATATTAAGGTTAAAAGCATTTGGGTTCTACCTATACATCAATATATAAATTGTAAAAATCGAAGATTAAATAGAGATCTTAAGACTGGTGCATCGGATTGGACAGAGCATCTTCGGAAACAGGGAATCCATATACTGACCATTTTATCATGGGCTTGTATGACGGATGAAACCAAATATGAAAATGGCTAAACAGAAGCGGGTATATGAGGGTGTAACTTTAACGAATCCAATAGGATGACCACTATCGTTGAGACAAAAGCCTATAGAAGTTTGTGGTAGAGAAAGTTTACCAAAAGGTTTATCATTGAGGCGTATCTATATACATTATTTATATCATAGTGCAGGCAGCCTTAAAATCTCACATAATTACTATTAAGTTAGTTTATGCTTTCGTTTGAGGCTTAATAAGAAGATCATGTTTTCACGCTCCGGAAAAAAAAACATCAAAATTTTAGAAAAATTTTGTTTCAATTGTTTTGCCGAAAAATCTGAAATAAAAGAAAGTGTTTTTAATCCCTAGGCAGTAATTTGGCAAGCGCTCCGAGTGTATTTCTGCTATGACAACCTTGACAGAGAAAACTCATCTGACATGCAGATGCCGTTCGGAGTCGGCATAAAACATGTAGGTTCGTCCAACCAATTTGTAAGAAAAATTAAAAAGAGCACGGCACCAATTGGAAAGAGGCTCGGCCTAAAATCTCTTCGGAGGTTATCACGCCTTACATTTATTTTTATTTTACACAAAGGTTTTGAGAAACTAAAAAACAAACAGTTCAGTCAACATTGGATTGACCGTCCAGGGCAAAGACAACCCACACTGTTAATGCTTCTACCAAAGCAATACTCATTAATTTTACAGAGATGATCAACGATCTCTAATTGGTATGGTAAGAATAATCGTTTTGAAAAGGGGGCGTGATCCTGAACTGACTTCCATTTTTGCTTAAACATATAGACCGCTAAGTGGAATATCAACCTATCTCGGCTGCTATTTCGAAAACACCCTTTATCCGAATTCGTTTTAAAAACGTCCTACCCCAAAATTTGATTCAAAAACGCCCGTTTAAAGAAACTGTCTCAAAAATGTGCTATCTGTGCATAAAGGCCCATTCGACTAGGAGCGCAACGGCAACGCCAAATTAACGCAAAAATAATTCAAAATTACGTGTTGGAATGTCTTCTCAGTCCATTCTTTAGGTAGTATTTAAATTTTAAATACATTTTTTGAATTAAATTTAATTAGATCCTATTTGTTCAATATTTTTATTTCCTTTGCAGGCAAATAGCTATTTATATTTTTTTCTTTGTGACAAAAATTCAAAATATGAATTTGTTTTGCGTTCATTGTGGCAGGAAAACTTTCAGCTTGCTGTTTTGCAAAGTGACGCCAACGCAAACGTCGATGTGTTCGGGCCCTAAATTCAATACTGTGAATGTAAATTAAGTCGATTGTCGATCTCAACCAATTTTAGAATCAGCAGCTCTTTAAAAAAATTACAATACCAAAGGTAAACTTTTTCTTTAATTATGGCTCAAAATGCCAGGCACGTCTCTTTTCTAAAATGCTTCATTTTCGAGCTTATATCTATAAAGTCCCTGCTGGGGTAAAATGTTTGTGTTAATTATCACACAATTATTGCATGTTTTGTGAGCTTTTAAACAAACTTCCGAAAAAAATCGGTCGGTTTTAAATGTTTTGCAAACTTTTACTAAATGATAAACTCATTTGATCACTATGGTCTCAAAGTCTTTGGCCAAGTTTTAAAAATTTCGTGTTGCAATTGAGGCGGTCCCCCTTCCATTTGTCGATGTTTTGAAAATTGGTTTCTAGGACTAAAACATTGAATGCCTACCTTATTGTGGCGAATATTAGCAATTTCCTAAAATTCTTTCCAATATATAAAATTTTTTTTTTATTTAGGTTGTGAGACTTAGAAAATGTATGGTAAACTGTTTATCTTTTCAATTAATAACGTTCACTCTAATGTAGATACATACGTACAAATATAGGCACGACTATATTTCATAATATATAGTTTATTCACATTTCTAATTAAATCGTTTATATAGCCAGTTGTCATGTCGTTTATTTTATATTATGATGAGAGTTTTTATTTAAAAACGATTTTTTTTATTTATAGTTGCTAAAAGTAATATTTTGAAGGTAATGAGATTAGGCTGTTGAACTATAAAATACTTAAGATAGTAAAACTTGTTGCAATGTAGTTCGTTCCTTTTATGTCAAACGTCAGGATAACGAAACTAGAACAACAATGTTCGGTTAACCAGTTTAGAGCTGAAACAATTATTTTTTAATTGTAGTTTTATTATTACCTATGGAAAGTAGAAGCTTCACCTGTCTCGGGAGACCCGTGCTAGTCTCCTCTCTAATTTAACTTCAACTTGCATTGATGCAACTAAAAGATCACAGTAGTAACGACAGCTTCCAAGAAATCGCCGTGACTCACTGACTATGACGCCATGTGCATCTCCTTCGCAATCTCATCCAAACAAGCAGGCCCAAGCACGACTCTCAGTATAAGAACAATGAGCTGCGATGACATGAACCTACAAACCTGTGATTTGTGATTTTATACCTTTCATGACAATGAAATGGTATATTAACTTTGGTCCAATGTTTGTAACGTTGAGAAATATAGAAGATATACTCACCATTAAGTATACCGAATTGATCAAGGCGACGAACTGAGTTGATATAGACATGTCCGTCTGTCCGTCCGCCCGCCTGTCTGTTTTAACGCAAACTAGTCCCTCAAGTATTGAGACATCTCAAAGAAATTTGGCACAAGGATGTAGTTTTGTATTATATTAGACATTTGTCGGATCCGGTAGGATCGGACCACTAAAACATATATTTCCCATACAACCGATCGTTCAGATAAGACGATTTTGGTCATTCCTGCCGCAATTTAGAAAGTATAAACGTGAAACTCGGTGATATATATTCTAATATATCATAGAAGATATCCTTTCATCGGAGCTATATATAGTTATATCCCATACAACCGATCGTTCATATAGAAAGATTTTGGACCATTTCTCCCTTAATTTAGAAAGTATAAACGTAAAACTCGGTGATATATATTTTAATATATCATAAAAGATTTTATAAAAAAATCACTTTGATCGGAGCTATATATAATATATATCCCATACAACCGATCGTTCAGATAGAAATATTTTTAGCCATTTCTCCCTTAATTTCCAATATAAACACGTTAAATTTGGTGATATTTATTCTAATATATCATAGAAGATTTCCTGAAAAAATGACTTTGATCGGAGCTATATGTATATAGTATATACCTATCCCATACAACCGATCGTTCAGATAGAAAGATTTTTGGCCATTTCTCCCTTATTTTCCAATATAACAACGTGAAACTTGGTGATATATATTCTAATATATCACGGAAGATTTCCTGTAAAAATAATTTCGATCGGAACTATATATAATATATAGCCCATACAACCGATCGTTCAGATAAGGGGGTTTTTGGCGATTATTTATATTTATCTTAAAATCGTTTAGGTATGTACATCTATTCACTATATATTTCTTATCTTATACAGCGCATTATTTGGAGATTACGAATGCGATAAGATTATTGTTCAACCCCATTCATGAAAGGTATGAAGTCTTCGGCACAGCCGAAGACAGTTCCGTCCTTACTTGTTTTTTTTTGGGATTTAAGTTACTCCCGCCGCTAGGGAGGTCGATTATTAATATAATTAATAAATCGAATTTATAGTCATCGTGCGATGTGAAAACTGTTGAAACAGTTCCGCTGAAATTTGGGCAATGAAATGTGAAAATCAGAGCACAGGCTCTGAAAATTAAAAAAAGGTCTAGCAATCCAGTTGCCACTTCATCCCCCCTTCTCTTTTACATGCGTTCAACTAGCGAATTAAATTTTGCGATGCCCAAGGAGGTGGAAATTATACATTACCCTTTCACTAGTTCCGAACTAGATTAAAATTTCCACTTTAGAAGTCCTGAAAAAATTTAGAGTTGTACATGTTGCTTTTAGTACGATATTATCCCCTTTTTCGATTGTTCCGAACTGGTGGGAAAGTTTGGGGAGAAAAGGCATACTAATAGTCAAAGCTCCCTAAAGTCGGTAGCAGTTTCTTTGTTGGTAAGCTATTTCTTAAATATGTGTTAAATACGATATATTAAAAACCAAAATGCCGATTTCATAACTGAAGAAAATCTAGCTGCTAACGAACGAGTACTTATTTAGCATTTAAGGTATAAAGGTTCGAAATTTGTATCACTAGTTACTGACTTTCATTCAGAGTCGGTAGAATATATCGCGTGACTGACTACTTCGATCCGCAATTGGGTGGGTTTTCCTCGGGCAAAATTGTCTAGTCGACTGTGCGACAGTCAATGAAGTAAAAATATATTAAATGCAAGTAGTACTGGGAGAGCAATCTTCTCTGATTGGGCGAAATATTTAAAAAAAAATTATTAATAATTTACAATGTTCGGAAGAATTCGATGATAATTATCCTATTCTTACTTTATGTGAAAAAGCGTAATTTTGTTCATATTGAAACATTTTCTATACGTCGCACAGTCGGCTATGGGTTGAAAAAATTGGGCTTACCGAAACGCAGTTCTTATGTCTGACGGATTTGAGACCGCACATTTTGTTGGCATATGTAGTGCACCATAAGAAAAACTTAGGTTAGTCACTTATCTTTAAGTTATAGAAATTATCGTTTTATCCATGCTTACTGAAGCACCGACCAGTAAGGGCTGTTTTCACCATCTCTAGTTAAGTTTGATTTTACCGGGGGGAAAGCAATCTATCAGATAGCTTCATTTGACGTTTTTGTTTTCACCAATAAAGGGTGGCCAATCCCCGGTTAAATCGATAATTGTGAATAATTTGTAGAACAAATCGCGAAAACTAGCCAAATAGCTGACCTTTGCTTACACTTATTCTTTGGACTTAACTGAGACGCAAAGCTTTTGTTGGCATGGAGGAAACGAAAATTTCGATGATGCCCGCTGTGGTGTGATGGTAGCGTGCTCCGCTTACAACACCGAAGATCTTGAGTTCACACCCCGGGCAAAGCAACATCAAAACGCCCCTAGGCAGTGTTTGGCAAGCACTCTGAGTATATTTCTGCCATGAAAAGCTTCTCAGTGAAAACGTATCTGCCTTTGCAGATTCCGTTCGGACTCTGCATAAACAATGTAGGTCCCGCCCGCCAAGCTCGGCCTAAAATCTCTACGGTGGTTATAGCGCGTTACATTTATTTATTTATTTATAGATAAGTGACTAACAGAAGATGGTGAAAATGGCCCTAGGTGTAAGAAAAAAGTGCAAAAAAAAAAAATCAGCTCGTTTGATGGTTTTCGGGTATTCACAACAGATTTTCGTGATTTGTTTAACAAGTATTCACAATTATCGATCTAAGTGGCAGTTGGTCAATTTTCAAATGTCAAATGAAGCTTTCTGAAGGATTGATATCCTGCAGTTAATTTCTTACTTAACTCGAGATGGTGAAATCACCCTTAGTGACTTTGCTTGTTTTTTATTGCTTGTTATTAAATCGTGCAATAGATAAAGATCAACCTATCTCGGGTACAGGCAAGAAAACGATTTTGTCAGAAGAAGACAGAAAATGAGTAAAATAGAGAGGATATGAGAGCTTCAACTCCAGCTTTTGTTGTTGAGTGGTATACCCTGTCGGCCACTGGCCCAATATTGAGACAGAAATTCCAAGGTCTCACAGTAGCATTGCAGACCTTTATTTTCTTTAATCGGTTATCTATCATTGATTGCTGTGAGTGGTTCATACATCACCGCCACCTTAGCTACTTTAAAAAATGTCCAATGGGGTGTTGTTGCACCACCCCATCTGCTAAGAAAGAGTAGATGGGATGTTCCTTGGAGTATTCGACAAAAATTCTCCAAAAAATGTATGGTTCTTGATGCCAACGGTGTTTATTAAAGGGGGCTTTATGATGAACTTTATGTTCAATGGATTCTTCATGCTCCAGCTCAGAAAATATTCGTACAGATATACGTATTTTGTAGTTGAGTAGTTGGGATACTTTCACTTAGCTAGTGGAATTAGGTGGCCAAAGACTTTCTCTGTCTAAAAGCGATTGACGCTAAGAATGATTGACTATCTTGGCTTCCTTCGGGACAGTCAAGATCGCGTAGGCGTACAGCAGAAGGTATAGACCTAACCCACTTATTATTTGAAAACAAATGTAAAAAAATTTACCACTGTGCGTTGTCGCACGAGTAAGACTTAAAAGACACGCTTAGGCATACGAGTAGATACTGAGCTCGATTCGGCGCTTATTGATCGCGCTGGAAGATATGAAAATAAATTATTCATATAAATTATGAACGTGTGCCACATTCCTCTACAGTTGCATTAAAACTTTTAATGAGATCATATTTGCAATATAAAATTAAAATAAAATCCAAACCACAAGTTATACAAATAATTAACCACCCACAGCAAAAAATTTATTCTAATAAAAAATCATATTTGAAATGAATGCAAATTTGAAAAATATCACTTATGAAAACTTCGAAAAGTTACTTGATACGTGATTGGCTATACAATTAATAATTCATTCATTTGATTTGCTTTGATTGCACTTAAAAAGTTGAGCGCTCTTAAAAAAGAATAATAATGAGAAAAGCGATTAAGAAAGTGTTTGAGTAGAAAAAAGGATATTCATCAAAATAACCGTTACATGCATTATGAATAATCGAAATACGACTCCTATAAAGAGAACAAAAGAATAAAAAAAACAATTAAAAAGTGAAAGCTTCAAAGTTCCAGTTTTGTTCTATTTTTTGCTACACTCAGAAAGGGTTGAACACCTCCTCTGCAATTTTAAAGGTGTAAAAGTATCTAATCGCCACACATACATGCGTGCGTGCGTGTGTTTGTTTTAGATACGTGAAGTTGTTGTTGTTCTTACATAAGTCATAACTTGCTACCACACTTTGAACAAAGTGAAAAGCACAAGCATAATATTGAAATGGTCAAAAAGCAATAACAAAAGTAAACTTTAAAGAAGTACCTGTTGCTTTTGTAGTGGTAGTTAACTGTAACAATTTTGTAATCGTGTTGACCATTATTTCGCATATAAAACCGAGACTTAACGAAGTGTAATCTCATTTTGATTTTGACCGCCGCGTATTTAACAGAACTTGGCTTGGTACGAATTAGAAACGGAAGTATCTTAAGAAAACTAAATAAAAGTGTTCTATTAGTGAAGGCATCCTAAAATTGTAATTTTTTTTTAAATACTTAAAGGGAGAACAAATTTGGTGAGTATGTTGGAAGTGTAGAATTTTAAAAAGTGACCCAAGAAAATAAAATAATTAACACACAGCTGTGAACACAAAAATAGCTGCAAAATATATGAACAAATTTTATTATTTATTTTATTTTTAGACAAAACTGTTATGAGAATAAAAAACAATTTTAAAAATGTTTACGAAAGGGTTCCAAAATTAAGAAAGTGTTGATAATTAATAAATAAATAAATGTAAGGCGCGATAACCTCCGAAGAGATCTAAGGCAGAGCTTCTCTTCCAATTTGTGTCGTGCTCCTCTTGGGTTTCCCTACAAATTGGCCGGACGGGACCTACATATTTTATGCCGACTCCGAACGGCATCTGCAAGGCAGACTAGTTTTCACTGAGAGCTTTTCATGGCAGAAATACACCCGGAGCGCTTGCCAAACACTGCCGAGGGGCGACCCCGCTTAGAGAAATTTTCTTCTAATTGAAAAATCTTATTTCTAAAATTTTGATCTTGCTTTGCCCGGGGTTTGAACCCAGGGAATACGGTGTGGTAGGCGGAGCACGCTCCCATCACACCACGGTGGCCGCGGTGTTGATAATTAGCCTTGTCATAAAATTCGCATGAACAAATTGTTGTTTTGAATTTGGAAAAATTGTATTAATATAGGGATATTCCGTAGTGACGTCTGAGACATTTTGAATAAAAATTCAAGTAATGTCTTTATAACTAGGAATTATAGAAGTTTTGCTATTATAGTACTTAAAGGTGAATACACGTATACAGAGAACTTAGTTCCTAAGATCGTTAGGTGGGAATACGAAATTATACGCATATGTAAGTGGACGAAAAATATTAGTAGTAGAAATAGGGGGCAATCAGTTTACAAATACCCGATAAGTACTGAACTGCATAATTACTTAGAACAATTTTTTTAATTTTATGATGAATTTGGTAACTATGCCATGATATATAAGTTAGTGTGGTTGAACATAGGTTAGGTTAGGTTTAACTGAGCGGTCTATGAGGATATCACATAGACTGAATGAGTCCGTACTGTTACCAGAAGTTTATTTAATGACCAAACTGAAAACTACTGTCAAGAACCAGGACCTATATTATAAAATAACTCCGTCCTCTTGATAAATACTAGATGCTTTCTAGGACCTACGCCACTTGCTGTTTCTAGATCTGACAGCTGTAGCACTCCTAATAGCTGGAGTCCTAGTCTGACAAGCGAATGGCCTGAGCACAAAACGTGCTCGATCGATTCTTCCGCCAACCCGCACTTCCTACAGCTGCTATCACTGGCCAAGCCTAATTTAAAGCTGAACATAGGTAATTTTATGAAAAGGAATCGTGCGCTTTCGTAAACCAAGGAACATAAGAAAACTAAACCAATTTAAAATTTATCGTTCACTTCCACGAACACTTAAACGGAAAAGAGCTTTCCGCAATAAATAAAAAGGTAAGCAGGACCGCATAAAAGCTTAACTCTTCTGTCAAAGTTAAGGCCGGAATATAAAGTTCTAAGACAACCCAGTGGGAAAAAGTAATGCATAGTAATCGAAAAAATAATCATTAAAAGGGCAATTTACACATTCCAAAATGCATTTTTTTCCCCACGGCGATGTCCTAGAAAAGTGTGGCATTCAATTTTGCATTTATATGTAAACGAAAGAAGTATGCATTATTTTTATTTAATTTTTATATTGATTTATTAACGTATACCGACTTATGCAGTTTATTATGCATAAACAAGGCTTTAATTTTTACATTCATTACACAAGTATTCATTTTTGGATGTATGAAAACAAAAGTAGAATTAAAATGGGTATTTAAATGAATTCATTTAACATATAATTAATTATGATTTTAAAATGTATAATGTCTTATATAGATAATTATGCATGAACAAAGTTTACATTTTTATAATCATATGTGACTATTGATAATTGAATGTATGAATATAAAGGAATATTGTAATCGGTATTTAAACTTATTTGTAAGATTAATAATCTATAAATAATAAATACATATTAACATAACATATTATATATAAATAATAAATAATAATAAAAACATAATTCATTTTACAAATAATGGACAAGTGGAAAATGTTAGAAAACGTTCATTGATTCTTCGATTTCTGCCTCTCGTCAAATTGGTGCTTTGCGCAGCTTAGCCTTTTTGATTGCAGACTTTATTTCTTTTGAATATTGTGACTGGTTGTAACCGTCTTTTTGAAGACAATCTAAAAAAAAGTGTTATATATACATACATATGTGGCTAGTATAATATTATATTATATAGCATTCATAATGGAAAAAAAACTTACCGTACAAAATGGAATTGAAATTTTCAAGATTTTTAAATGACTTTTTTCCTTTTATTCCCATATAGTTGAATAGTGTCAGCACTTTTGGTGTAATAAGCTTTGGTAAACCATTGTTCAACCCATTTTCTCGTAAAATTGAGTTAATCGTGGATTTCTGGAAGTAAATAATAAAACATATGTTTAGTTACTCGCGTAATTATAATTTATTTAATATAAAAAAATAATAAAAATAAATGTAAGGCGTGATAACCTCCGAAGAGATCTAAGGCCGAGCTTCTCTTCCAATTTGCGTCGTGCTCCTCTTGATTTTCCCTACAAATTGGCCGGACGGGACCTACATGTTTTTATGCCGACTCCGAACGGCATCTGCAAGGCAGATGAGTTTTCACTGAGAGCTTTTCATGGCACAAATACACCCGGAGCGCTTGCCAAACACTGCCAAGAGGTGACCCCGCTTAGAAAAATTTTCTTCTAATTGAAAATTGTGCGAACCCAGGGCACACGGTGTGATAGGCGGAGCACGCTACCATCACACCACGGTGACCGCCATATTTATTAATATAGAACACATTTATTTAATATAGAACAATCAAATTAGGCATCTTACGTAGGTATCGCCATTTTCTGCCAAATTGCTGTCAATTTCGTACAACCGTTCAATCGAATTAATAGGAAAATGAAGCGCTTTATTTTTAACTTTCCATAAAAGTTCCAGACTCACATTGGTTTTTGCTTGTTCTGTAATCAGTTTTCCAATATACTCATTACATTTACCAACTTGACCTTTAAATAGAAAATACAATTAAAACAAAAAATTAAATAGAAAATAAAAAATCAAATAAAAAAACGAGAAATTTAATCAAATAAAAATTAAAGAGAGAAATTTTGTATAAAATAAATTGAATCAAAAATTTAATATAAAATGACAGTTTTAATAAAAAGTTAAAAACTAGATAAAAATATTATTGAGGTGACTTTACCTGACAAATTTTTGATTTCCTCTTTCAGCGCAGAAACTTCTGATTTTATATCATTTATATTACAGTTTTCCAATTGTTTATTTTTGTCATCCAAACAACCTAAACAAATAAAAATAAAAGTAAATTATTTAAGTTATTACAGAAGTGTTATTACTGCAATAACTAACCTCTTGAATCATTCTTCAACGCTGGATTTTGTTTTCATATCTTAAATTTCTATAATAAAAAGTAGTAGATATTATTAATTTTTTATTTAATTTCATTTTATTTAATTATTGGAATGCAAAACAGGTATAAATAATAGTGAATTTCCATATGGCAAGCACATTAATTTATACTCTATCGAATCAGCGTCAAAATATATATTTCGGCTGTTCGATTCCACGCTTTGGGAAACAAAAATGCGTAAAACTTCCATAGAGTTCAATGGTTCTTCAAAGAAACTGCGACGATCTTCTAATTTTTTGCCACTTAAGATAACTTTACCATTTTGCATTGAAAATGCTGTAATCTTAATAGCCTCCCCCGACTTAAGATAACAATAATTGTCGGGTATTTTCGTGCTTAAAAAAAGTTTGTTGTACTGAAAGAAACAATTGTTCCATCTTTATTCATTCGTATTCCAAATTTGGTACCATGTTCGGCAACATCTTCGTTCTCGATTTTATTTTGAATTTGTTCGAGTATTTTACTTGGCTTTTTGACTAATCGCTTTAGATGCTCCATGTAGTTTTCAAACTTGTAGGCTAAGAAAGTATTTAAATAACCAATTTCTTCTACGCAATCAGTTAAATGCAGAAGAGAATGAACGTTGTAAGAAACTTGAAAAAAAAAAAAAAAACTTGTTCCTCAGAGTAAATAGTGGGAAATAGTTCAACAAAATCCTTTAAGAGACCTTTACATGCATTGAGATTAGACATAAAGCTTTTTTCATCTGATAGAAATCTGTAAGTACAGTGGAGAAGGCAAAAATGGTAATATGTTTCGCTATCTATTTTGTCTTTTAAAACTAATATGCCCGTGTAAAGTACGAATTGACGAAACTCAACTGCTTTCCAGCGCAAAACTTCCTCGAAACCTCTTGGCTTGCGAACAAATTCTCGGGGAATATGGGGACCTAAAGATAGTATATGACTTGATAAATTGGCTTTAGTTTCTAAAGATAGTCTGGGTCTGTTTGTTTTATTATTAAAGATTCGTAAAATAATTTTTTTGACCACTCCCAGATCCACCAGATGCATCGGCTCCAGTGGAAATTGACTAACCATTTTCACCCCCACATCTTCCAAGACATTACTAATGCTATCTAAATCTTTATGGTATCCATTATAAGACCGTCTTGAAAATTCATCGTCCGTACGAAGGCGTACGCAAGATGTACTATAAGTCGTCGTATTATTTATTTTTCTACCCACTTGTATGCACTTACTGCATCCATTGAAAGAATTGTGACCAACAGTTTTACATAAAAAAGCACGAGCCGTAGCATCACAAACAAAACAGCGGAGTTCAAAATTTACTTTTTTGTCACCAATGAAGAGAACTTCATTTTTAAGTTTAGAAATTTCGGAGCACAAATCATGCAAATATGAATTTACTTCATTAGGTTTCTTTTTTCCCAAGTATACACCTACCAATAATACTTTTACTTGTGGAGCGTTCACAACATTTGCTAATATAGGCCACAAGCTTAAATTTGAACTTTTGTACAAAGGGAGTCCATCGATTCCGATATCTAAAATGATGGTGCTTAAGTTTTGTAAAAGGTGCTCCGCTTTATTTATTTGGTTTTGAAGACCGATATGTGTATACGAACCAGGAGATACCGTTCTTATTATGTGCCTTTTGGAAACACTCAAAGATTTAGACGATTTTGGTACATTAATATTTTCATCGCGAAGTATTTCTAGCAATCCATCAACCGCTTCTCTATAAATATTGAAAACTGTAGCCCAATTTCCTATTTTTTGTGCTATCGGTATTTGATTACTACACTCCGGCATCTCATCGATTATACCTACCGGTACCTCATCCCTAATACTTGAAAAATCAGCTGGGGCGCTAGCGATCCCTTCATCTTGCCGCAAGTTGCAAACGCTATCACGTTCTATTTTCACTAGTCTACGCATATGACGCTTACTATACATATTTAATTTTAATTATGTTTACTTACCGAATAATTTAAATCACTTTAATAAAGTTTTTGTCTCAAATAATTTATTATAAATTTAATAGCACTTGAGCTGCGACCACAAATTGATAAAACACAAATGAAATGCGCAAAAAGATGTGTATTTGCTATTACAGATACCCGTAGTAGCATATCGATAACTGCTAAGGTATCCCGTTGTAGTTATGCATTAAATTCTCGTTTACTTTGTAATGCAGATTTGAATGCGTTTTAAATAGATTATATTTCAGATTACAACATACTAAGAAAAAATAATGTATAAACTTAGAAATATTTTAAAAACATTTGAGTTTTGATTAAGATATAATCAGCAAATGCATCTATAATTACTTAAAATGGAATTCATAATGTATACTTTTGTTATTCATTTGAAAATTAACCTTTTGAATGCATTATAAAATGATATACTGGAATAATTCATTACCATTTTTCCCACTGGGAATAAGCCATTTTCTTTTATTTTTTTGTCAGTTCATTGCGGCTGCTGAGTAGAGTATCACCCCATATCCGCCGCCAGTTCGAAATCGCCCTATCTCAAAATATTTTTCTAAAATTTCCCACAAAAACGTCCTATTTCAGAATTTGGTTGAAGAACGCCGTATCTTAGAATGCTTTTCATTAACTCCTCTTATGTCAAAATGCATTGAACTTATCCTCAGATAAGGAGTTTTTGAAACAAATTTTGAGATAGTGTATTATTGAATAAAATTCTGACGTACGACATTTTTCAAACAAATTCTGATCTGGTTTGGTCATTACCAACATAACTCAATCAATTCACGAAATATTTAGTAGAAAATGAATTATTTCCCAAAAAAAAAAAAAAAATTAGGAGGTACTGCATCTGAAAGCCGCCGACCTAATGCGTTGAATATATGTATGGGCAATTCTTTGTCAAATTAGCCACCACCAGCCCATTTCAATGTTGGGGGAAACATTTTTTTTTGAGCATACGAAAAAATTTGTCAAGAAGTGTAGTTTTTTATGCCGTTAGGTCCTTTTTAAAAATAAAGTTTTTTCACCTGAAAAAAACTGTCTAAATTGAGGCATCTCGCAAAAAAACGGCCATTTTTTAGTCAAAAGTGATCGAAAAAAATATAATAATTTGACATCGGATTCTTGTTTAGCGACCCCCACAATATTTCCAATAAGTAATTTCGTCATTAATATTGAGGAATTATATTTTTTTTTTTGATAATTTTTGACTAAAAGATGGCACTTTTTTGCGAGATGCCTCAATTTGGACAGTTTTTTCAGGTTAAAAAACTTTATTTTTAAAAAACACCTAACGGCATAAAAAACCACTTCTTGACGAATTTTTTTCGTGTGCTCAAAAAAATTGTTTTCCCAAAATTGAAATGGGCAGGCGGTGGCTGATTTGACAAAGAATTCCCCATATGTATTTTTTTTTTTCAATTTGATTACATAGATTTATTGCGGTCTTCATGTTTGTATGCACAACTTCTGCTAAGACTAGGCGAAAGAATTTCGGCGTCCGCTCACTAGAATTTCTTATTCAAAACCACATCTCTGCTACGCAACGATTCTCTAATTAGCTATAGCTTACGTCACCATTATTTTATGTGATATTACAATGGACTTACATGTTTTCCAAGTGAGTATCCCGTGCCTGCGTGGCCGGCCACCCAACTTAACCTAACCCCATGCGCCACCTAGACAGAATTTGTTATTCGGGACAGAGTTATCTATCAAAGGGCAAACCTAGAGCAGTTATGTATACATATATTGTCCCAGATTATTTTCTAGTAAGTTTATTTCAGATCTTGTAGGATTCAAGCGTAGGAAGCCAAGATCTAGCCGTCACCAACTAACAATATCTAATGCTTGGCTCGACTTTCTTTTAGACTATCAAAGGCTTCGTAGTCATCCCAGTCCGTTGTAATACTGTATTAACATTCTAATACAAACTAACTATATGTGCAATAGAATCTGCTTTTGTTTAAATGGGGCATAAAGAGTTTGACTTTATCTTAATAAACTATTTATTATTCACAACTAATTAAATGGTCAATACATATGCACTTACAGTCTATGTAATTTTTTGTAAAATTACAACGAACTTTTCAACTCAGTTAAATACATTCAGAAGAAAATGATAAAAGGTACATAAGACTTAGGTAAACCGGCTGGTAAATGCCGATCAAACCGGAAGAAACTGCAATTTGTCGCTTTGGGCCGAGTTAATCAAACGAAAAAAAAACTGAATTAAAGATTTCGTCTTCATACAATGTATTCTTATTTGTATACGTATCAAAACATATGTAAGTACTTTTGTACTTATACACATACAGGCAATGTAGATGCAAATTAGCTGAAATTTTTAAATAAAATCACAAGCTCACCATTTGTGTTCTACACATTAAAGTAAATTCTTGAAATTGTGGATGCTTTTTTTTTATTAAGACCACTTCGATATTGAAAAAGTGTACATCTACAATAGAGTAGAACGCCAAAAAGGTTGTCATCGGAATTATAATGTTTTTTATGTTAAAACTAGAAGACCCGGCAGACGTTGTTCTGCCCTACATTTGGCCTATCTGCATACATTTTAATAAGCTTTTTCCGTCTGACTCAATATAACTCTGTACTAAAGCACTCATCAACAGCTTTCATTTGATATCCATATTGCATAAACACTGTCTAGGCATTCACTGGCCCACGTTTTGACCTATATCTCGAGACCCTAGTTGTTGTTGTTGTTGTAGCAGTGCTTCGCCCCACCCATCAGCTGCGACCGATCACAAATTGTCATCAATATCCTCTAACGGGAGTCCGAGGAAACTTGCTGTCTCAACAGGGGTGGACTATAATGAAAGGGGTGTTAGAGGCGTTGGTTCCACATTACAATTAAAGAGATGGTTGGTGTCATGTGGGGACACATTGCAAGCGGGGCATACATTTTGTATGTCGGGGTTGATTCAGGTAAGAGTTTAACCTGTTACAGTATCCAGAACGAAGTTGAGCTAGAGGGACTCGCGTTTCCCTGGGGAGTATGCGTTCCTCTTCCGATAGTTTTGGGTCACCCAGTGGTATGAAAATTACCCTCTACTAAAGCACTCATCAGCAGCTTTCATTTGTTATCCATATTCTATAAACACATTCTAGGGGTACTCGGGTCCACGTTTCGGCCTATATCTCGAGACCCTGTACGTCGATCGCAACCAAACCTATGCAGTAACCACCGCGTGAGGTTTACGCAACTTGTGTGACAATTTGAATAAAATCGACCGACGCATCTCTTCAAACACCGGCGACCAACTAACACACATTTTAGCCCATCTTTTTATATATATAGATTTTTATTTTTCACACTTCACTATAATATTAAAACGAAATGCAGATTTCCGTTGCTTTTGAAATTCGGCTTAAACATTGCACATGGAACAACTAAAGACTCTCCTGAATTAAAAAAAATGAAATGTCATAGTACCTCTAAATCGCGGGCCCTCAGAAACCCAGGGCCCGGGGCTAATCCCCTCCCCCCCCCCCCCCCCCCAACTTCTCGGCGGACCTGGTGATGTGCTATACTTGATATCATTCGCTATATAATTAAACACCAACCAATTACACGGAAGTATATCCGCACCACCTGAAAACGTGAGTGCCGGTGCGTATACGTAACATCTTATTATTACGTATAAAAAATAAAATAATTTGCAATAAAATAATATTGCGACTATAAAATTAGATATAACCTACCCTATATCTCAAGTTAGATCAAACTACACGCGGGGTGCAAAACAAATTAAAAATCGGTTCAGTAGTTTAGGAGTCCCTCGGGAACAAACATAGTGACACGAGATTTTTATATATTACGATACTGCAGTTGTAATATTACGAAAAAATACTAAGGCTTAAGTGAGCTAGTATATTGGTTTGGAAAGTACTCCAAGAATTTAGTTGTGGTAAAAAACATGATTTCTTAAAAAGTGGTTTATATGAAAGAAAGTGTGCTAAAAATAAAATGAAAAGAAAAGCCACAATTTATGTACTCGACATGCGAAACCTTCAAAATCGGGAATACAAATTTGAGGTCTGAAGTTTTGAAATTCTTGAATCTAAATGGTATCAAAAAGTTTCATAAATTTTGTTTTATTTTTAGGAAAGCGGTATTCATGTATATTGCCATGCATCGTGAAATGCCAAAATTGCTTTACTGCTCTTTCTTTCATGCTCAAGAAAAATGCAAAATTTTTCTTGAATGTTTGCTTTTGATCTGCGTACAGCGCTCAATTATTCCAAAATGTAAGCTTTCGATTTCAAAGTATTTTCGAAAGTATGTATGTGTTCTGTTTTTAAATACTTTCAGGGTCGCGGAGAGGGATGATTTTAAGTTAGATAAACGTTTTTGACACAATTTTATAAGCGCTATCTGTCAAAAATGCTTCAACTAATTAAAAATGACATTTTATTTCGACTTCCCAACGACTTAAGTGGTCGCCATTTCCTTCAAATCACACTCCATACTACTCTAAAAAAACCGAGAAAAAGTAAAGCGTGATTGGCTCGTTTGGAGTGCAACAAAATCGCTTTTTTGTTTTCCATCCGGCTTTTCAGCAAAATTTCAGAAAATACCCGATCAGTTTTGACAAAATCTTCAGGTTATTCTAAAGAAAAAGGTTGGAAACGCGACAAAGTTCCTGAACATGAAAATAGTCAAAATCATAAAATTTGCTATATAGAGTGGCGCCAATTTGAAATGAGAATTCGAAATGCAAGTTCAGTGGATTTTCTCTTAGCGGAAACCCCTAAAAATGAAGCAGCTCGCTGGAGAGATACTTCGCAAAATTCTTGATGTTGTTTTATTTCTTGGAGAAAAAGGATTGGCATTTAGAGGGGATAATTCATTGATCGGAAATCCAAAAAAATGAAACTTTCTTGGTATTTTGGAACTGATCAGCAATTATGACCCCCTATTGCATGAACATTTGGAGGAGGTGAGGGAATCTCAAATGAAAAAGAATCGTCTCCAAGCACATTATTTGTCTGATGGAATACAAAATGAGTTCATAGAAATCTGTGCAAGTCAAGTAATTAGAAAGATAGAAGGCGAGAGAAAGTCCGTCAAGTATTACACTGTAATAGTGGATGCAACCCCTGATTCGGCGCATATTGAGCAGACTGTTTTTATATTGCGTTATGTTTTATTAAATTGGCGGCCACCGTGGTATGATGGTAGCGTGCCCCGCCTACCACACCGTATGCCCTGGGTTCACACCCCGGACAAAGCAACATCAAAATTTTAGAAATAAGGTTTTTCAATTAGAAGACAAATTTTCTAAGCGGGATCGCCCCTCGGCAGTGTTTGGCAAGCGCTCCGGGTGTATTTCTGCCATGAAAAGCTCTCAGTGAAAACTCATCTGCCTTGCAGATGCCGTTCGGAGTCGGCATAAAACATATAGGTCCCGTCCGGCCAATTTGTAGGGAAAATCAAGAGGAGCACGACGCAAATTGGAAGAGAAGCTCTGCCTTAGATCTCTTCGGAGGTTATCGCGCCTTACATTTATTTATTTAATTTTTTTATTAGACAGGGACTCCGGCAAATGGAAAATCCAAGAACACTTCTTAGAGTTTGTCGATTGTAACGCAAAAACAGGAGAAGCTATCGCTGAGCTGATTGGCAGCACTCTAAAAAAGCACAATATTCCACTGGATGCCTGCCACGGGCAAGGGTATGATAATGGCAGTAATATGAGCGGTCATTACAAAGAAGCGCAGGGTCATATCCTGAGAGATAACTCCCTGGCAATATTTGCACCTTGTGCTTGTCATAGTTTAAATTTATGTGGAGTCCAAGCTGCTGAATGTTATGCAGAAGTCATCCCATTTTTCGGTATTATGCAGAAATTGTATAATATCTTTAGCGCAAGTCCTCAGAGATGGGAAATTGTCAAGGAAAAACTAATTGCTCCTTGCACAGCATGTCACAAACACGATGGTCTGCTCGTGTGGATAGTGTCAAACCTTTCGCAACTCACATTCCCCAAGAAAGCTATTGATGAAATCAAGCTTTTGAATCTGAGTTCAGAAACAGTAACGGATTTGAAAGGTATTGAAGCATATATGGGAAAATTTGAGTGTATCCTCTTAACCTCCATTTGGCTCAAAGTGTTGACGGTAATCAACCATCGAAATCTGGTAATGCCACACTGGACGTGGGAACAGAAAATATACGTAGCCTGATTGATGAGTTGAAGAATTTCAGGGATCAATGGTCGATCATACTTCAAGAATGTAAAGTTCTGGTAGGGAGTATAGGAGTTGTGAATACCTTCGCAGAGAAAAGAAGGAAGATAAGAAAGCGCCAGTTCGATGAATCACCTGAATGTGATTCCGAAACTCAATTCAAACAGCAAGTTTTTTACGTTCTTTTGGACTGCTTGATTGGTAACATGACAGGACGTTTCAAAGCCGTAAATGACATTTCGATTAAATTTAGTTTTTTGTGGAAGTATCAGGATCTAACTGAGGAAGAGCTCAGAGAAAGGGTAGCGGCATTCTGCACGATTTATGGTATCGATATTTCTGCGGATCTAATAGATGAAATCATTCATCTCAAAGCCATCCACTTAGCAAATTTGGAATATGTTTCGCTGGCACCAATTCAACTTCTGAACAAATTTCATGACTTGAAGACGGTATTATTTCCGAACATCTGCATAGCGTTAAGAATATTTTGCACACTTCCAGTCAGTGTGCTGAAGGGGAGCGTCCTTTTAGTCTATTGTCTCGCGTGAAAAATTTTTTACGGTCTACTATGAGCCAAAATCGCTTGACAAGCCTTGGAACATTGGCGTTGGAGTCGAGCCTTGCTCGCAGCATGAGTTCTGAATCGGTAATTTCCATTTTCGTAGACCAAAAAGCACGGAAGGTTTTCCTTGACTGATTCAAGATCTTAAAATGTACATATTTAGAAAAAGTTAATGTAAGGAAATCAAACAATGAAATCTAACATTTCATTTATGTAAGTGCTCCAGTAATGCCCCCTATTTCCCCCGCAGATCCGCGCCAGGGTACGATAAGTGATTTGTATAGTATGATTTTCGTTTGCCGAGAGAGTACTTTACTTTCCAATTGCTTACCTAGTCCAAAGTAGCATTTACTGGCAAGAGTGATTCGCTGTATTTCAGAGCTGATGTTGTTGCTAGTGTTGATGCTGGTTCCCAAATATTCGTTTAGTCTTTTACATTTCGAAATTATGGCTGCCAACAGTAGCGTGGTTGCCAAGGCGCATATGCGCCGACTCTTTGCTCGATGACAGCAGGTACTTCGTTTTGTCCTCATTCACCATCAAACCCATCTCTACAGCTCTTTTTCCAGTTTGGAGTAAGCAGAACTAACGGCGCGGATGTTTAGGCCGATGATATCAATGTCATCAGCATACGCCACTAATTGCACGCTTTTATAGAGACATGTAACTGTTTATATGTTAGAGTTATAGTTAGGCAGTAAGAAGGGTACAAATTTTTCCAACTTGTCTGTTATTATACCTTTTTATAATAATAAATACGATAGCCGATTTTCAGCTGATACCGTGTTGCCTTGCCACCTTTTTCGGCCAAATATGTACTATCATAATTCACTACTAATTGGGCTTGCAGTTTTAAAGGGTATTCCCTTAGAACTACATCAAGTGCCTGTGAACAAAGCGCGGTGTTTTATAAAAGTAACTCCAGTGCAATATGCTCCCCTCCCGCAAGAAAATCTCAAAAGAACACCTCACAGAATTTGTGCAGGACTTCAAAATATCAGTGACCAACGTTGGGCGCCGCTACACAAGTAAGACGTTCTGAAAAGACGTATGAAAATGTCTGTAGGATAATATTTACAACATAGATTTATAGAGCTATATACCTACCTAATTTGATAAAGCAAAATAAATTTGTTATTAAGCTTATAGTTTAAGGTAATTGAAACATACTATTTTCGGTATCTGCTTTTGGATAATAAAGAGTACCAAAATCTGTTGTAAATTATAATATTTGCAAATATAAACTATGTTGCAATTAGGCCAAACTAGTTGACGTGACAATTTGACAGTAATAATCAAAAACTGTCACGAATTCGGTAACCCACGGTGTTGATTTGAAAACATTGTACCTCGCAAATCACGTGCTTATTGCATAATACAAATAACGCTTCACGGTGTGGCTAAAAATTATGTCCAAACAACTGACTCATATAAAAATCAAGGTAGGGTGGGCCAAAAGAAGTGGATGCTAATTTTTATTGATTGAATCAGAAAAAACTTGTTGCTAGGTACTTTTAGAATACACTTATAAAATAACGGCTTTAATATTCATATGAAGTATATCGTCGGCGCCAAGGTAAAAGTTGCTAGCTCCACTTTTTACTCAAAACGAATATATGATACTGAAAAAATTGGGGACGATTTTGAACATGGTTTTAAAATAAAAAGGTGCTTTCAATGTCCAAAATCTCTAAAAACTACCAAAAATAAAACCTGCTAACACAAACAAAATTATGAATAGTGGCTAACTCCATATACTTTCAATACATTTTGAAACATCAACGTTTTTATTCAATTTAGTTTTTTGCGTTCTGCTATAAAATTTTGTTTTAAAATATTTTTTTTTTTATTATTTTAAACCTAAAACCCACAAGTTCTGATTCCTAAAAAATAAATGTCCTGATCTAACTTTTATTTTAAGACTAAATAATACAAATCCGGGTTCAATAATTTCTTTCGGACAAAAAAATTAAAAGTTCGGAAAAAATTTTTCTGAAGGACTTTTATTATAAAAGCAATAAAGTTGGCGGCCACCGTGGTGTGATGGTAGCGTGCTCCGCCTACCACACCGTATGCCCTGGGTTCGCACCCCGGGCAAAGCAACATCAAAATTTTAGAAATAAGGTTTTTAAATTAGAAGAATATTTTTCTAAGCGGGGTCGCCCCTCGGCAGTGTTTGGCAAGCGCTCCAGGTGTATTTCTGCTATGAAAAGCTCTCAGTGTAAACACATCTGCCTTGCAGATGCCGTTCGGAGTCGGCTTAAAACATGCAGGTCCCGTCCGGCCAATTTGTAGGGAAAATCAAGAGGAGCACGACGCAAATTGGAAGAGAAGCTCGGCCTTAGATTTCTTCGGAGGTTATCGCGCCTTACATTTATTTTTTTAATAAAGTTCGGGTCCCTGATTTAAATTGTCAATAAAAACCCCAAAACACAGAATATTATTTCACTTGATATTTTTATTTTGGGCGTTTTTTGTTCTTAGGCATCAAAACTTTATCTGCTCTCTTAGAAAAAGTTGTTTAATTTCTTTATGCTTTTCAATGGAAATGTTCTTCCAAGCGAGCACAAGAAATATTGAAGGTTTAGAAAGAAATCCATTTTTTAATACTGTTTTCACACAGACGGCTCATTGAATAATAAAGGCAGTTTTCTACATTAAGACGCTTATTGAGCTCAATCTTCCCTACAAAATTCGAATATATTATTATTTCATTAGTAGCTAATCGAATGCCTAATGAAGTCAAAAGCACAATGCAACTCTGTTGGCAGCGTTCCGCTTCCGTTTCCGCTTCTTAGTTTTTGGTGAGTTCAGTGCTTAAAAATGTCATTTGTCAAAGCAAATGTCATTGTCTGCATCAGGCATGCTTAACGAACGAAACGATATCATTTCGTTACGATAATCAACGCTAATAAACGAAACGAAGTCAACGAATTAACGTTAATTTATCGTTCTTAACGTTAATAAACGAAACGAAATGACTTCGTTTCGTTTATTAACGTTGATTATCGTAACGAAATGATATCGTTTCGTTCGTTAAGCATGCCTGGTCTGCATGGCGGAACGATACAAGGTGGCCGCATCGAACAGCTGATTATAACCTTTTTTATTTGATTTGATACATCAACTACCGGCGCAGTACGATTTTGACATTTGTCCATCGAATTTACAAGTACATGGAATTTTTTTTTTTTTGTTTGTAGGTATGTCACCATGCTCCCACCTTGTATCGTTCCACCATGATTGTCTGTCTCATCCTTCATACTAATCGAGCAGTTACTTCTGTGTGAAAGCAAAAAATTTACGATTTTATTAGCAGGTGAAATGAGATCATTAAGTTTCTGTGTGAAAACAGTATAAGACTGAAATTTAGTGAGGTACAGAACATTTTTTCCCAAAATATTCCAAACTTTTTTATTTCAGTAAATTTTTTTTTTAAGTTCAAAGTTGATTTTGACAATACAACACGATTTTGCCCAAATTTTGGAGTTAAAAGAAAATACTCAAATTTTTGTTTGTGCAAAGGCCACCAATGAATCTGCGAGCTTATATTTGTCATATTTTCCATAAAAAATAAATTTTATAAATTTTTGTATTGAAGAAAATAAAAAAAACACAGAAAAAAAATTTCTAAATTTTAAAAATTTGTTTCTTTTGTTTTTTTGTTGCCTTCTCTAGAAAAATAAACTTGGATTTTTTTCGTTCCACCCTAATATGTATGTACATACGTACTCACAAGCACCTATATAAAGCGCATCTTATCAGTCAAATTTTGTTTTGAATTAATAAAGGGAACAAAAGGGATGTGTTTATATACACATATGCTTGCAAAGGCTGCGCAGAGCGGAAGGGGACAGAGACCCGTCTAAACACAATAAACAAATAAGGAACGTGCAAATAGCAGCAGTACATACTGACATCGCAAAAACAACCAAAATTAGCTATCAATGCATTTGTTAATTTCTTTAATTAGTTTAATTGTGCACGTATTTACAATTGGCGTAGCCATACAGACGTATATACAAGCATAAATCTAGGCGTTTTGGCCTGTATGAACCCGTTCGAATACATACAATTGTTTGTTATACCCACACCTTTACAAATAAATATTTTCTAATTCCACACTTGTTTTATGTTTGCGTGGTAGTATTTGTAGCAGGGATTTAGCTTGTGATTATGCACTATATATGTATATATTTATGTATGTATATTAAGGTGGGTCGATTTTTCGATAGGATTTGGGCTCAGGAAAAAAGGTTCCACTACGCATACCCAAAAAAATAATTTTCGAGCCTCCAAAAAAAATGGCGAAAGGGTAAATTTTTCGACCAAAACACCCCTCAAAGCCCTAGAAATATTTTTTTTTTTTTTCAAAAAACTTCTATAAAAACGTTGGCAATAACAGTTTTTTGGAAAAAAAAAAATTTTTTTTTTTGGGTTTTGGGGAGTGTGGGAAAACTGTTATCGCCAACGTTTTTAGCGGGCATTTTTGGGTCGGACAGGGTATACATGCAAATTTTACAATCAAATTAACATTTTTTAGTAGGTCATGAAAAAACCTTTAAAAATTAAAGTGGAAAAAAAATGAAGAAAAAAAGAAATTTCGCAGGCTCGAAAATTATTTGTTTGGGTATGCGTAATGGGACTTTTTTCCTGAGCCCAAGTCCTATCGAAAAAACGATGGCGCGATATCGGTTAATAAATCGACCCACCCTAATGTATATACATTCATATGTACTGAGATTCGATTTAATTTCAAATTATTTGTGATAGTACCTGTCAATTAGGTTTACATATGTAGGTGTTGTTATTCTTGTTGTTGCTGCAGTTGTTGATAATGCTGTTGCTAGCTAAGATGTCATCATACAATGATTACACACTATAAAGTATAGAACTAGACAAAGTGGTGCTTTATTTAGCATTCATTGCTAGTGGTGTAGACTCTTTAATTTTCACCTATAAAAAAGGATGATTTTTGCTGCACAAAGTTAAAGTGCAAAATTATATATATACAAATATTTGATTTGTTCTGTATGTAAGTGTGAAAGTGCTTGAGAGTTTAAGTAATAATAAATTATATTTACAAACATAATACTTACATACATTGGTGACAAAAACATAGGCTTTTAGCCGTCATGAAAACTGGATTGCACGTACTTCTCTTAAATGACAATCAAACTACATCTGAAACTACTTAGCTCCTTTTAGGTTCAAAAGCTTTATTCAGATGCAAAAGAAGGTCTCTGAGTAAGAGCGTCTAATATTAAGGTATTCTGAATCGCAGTTTTTAATTTTCAACACAATTTGTTTAAAAAAAAAAATACGTTTCACATCTTCTATTATAACTTTGATTGGATAACGGTTGGTTTTACAGGTATAAAGGAATCGAGATAGATATAGACTTCCATATAACAAAATCATCAGTACCGAAAAAAAATTTGATTGAGACATGTCCGTCCGTCCGTCCGTCTGTCCGTTAACACGATAACTTAAGTAAATATTGAGATATCTTCACCAAATTTGTTACACGACGATAACCACGCCTACTTTTTATATATATAAAATTTTGGAAACACAAAAAACCTGATTATTTAGTAAGTAATACACCTAGAATGTTGAAATTTTACGTGTGGATTGACATTGAGACTCTTGATAAAAATTTGAAAATTTTTTTTAAAATGGGCGTGGCACCGCCCACTTGTGATAAAATCTATTTTACAAATATTATTAATCATAAATCAAAAATCGTTAAACCTATCGTAACAAAATTCGGCAGAGAGATTGCCTTTACTATAAGGAATGCTTTGAAGAAAAATTAACGAAATTGGTTAAGGGCCACACCTACTTTTATATAAATGATTTTTAAAAGGGTCGTGGACCAATAAAATAAGCTATATCTTTGCAAAAAAGAGCTATATATCAATGCCATTTCTTTTCCCAAGTGGATTTATAACAATAAATAGGAAAACCTTCAAATTTTAAAAAACGGGCGTGGCACCACCCCTTTTATGACTAAGCAATTTTCTGTTTCGGGAGACATAACTCGAAGAAAAATTAGTTCAGAATAGAACCATATGTATATGTATTATTTCGCAGCCTTGTAACACTATTAAGCACACAAAACAAACAACAACAGCATTTAATGTCTTCAGCTGGGTATGTAATGTTCGGTTTCAGCCGAACTTAGATTTCCTTACTTTTTTACTTTACTTACAACAACAGTGATGACTAAAATAATGCTAGAATTAAAATTTTGTTATAGTTTGGTCTTTCTTGGGAATAAGTATTTTATTATTATCTTACAGGCACATTTTAGAAATCGAATTACTTTAGAGGTTAGGTTGAGTTGAGTCTCCACTATTCCAACTAGGTAGAGACAACAAAATTTGGTTAAAAATTGTAAATTCTACTGGTGTTCGTGAGAATGAGTGTTGTTCCCTCTGAGGTTTAAACTTTAAATCAGAGAAGTATACAATTGTTGCTATGCAAAATAAAAATAGGAACAATTTAGTAGGCTAAGAGCTGGCTTCGAACCTACAGTTCCCGGATTGCCATAGTGTGCTCTACCCATTGAGCTATGAAATACAATTGCCGTGTGTTTTTACATGAGTATGCATCTACATTTGCGGGTAAAAAAAAAATGCTTATTCATCACTTCAAGCCCTGTCATACATATAAGCAGTGTTTCATATACATGCGTTTAACTTAACCTTATGCATGATGAGTACATTGCACGTATTATTATGAAGAACGGCAGATCGAGCGACACTAGCGCCAAATTTTGTTGCCCACAAAGTATAAGAAGAAGAATTTTACATTTGCTTTGGCTAAGGTAGCTTTCACATTTTGCAAGTGAAATTATTTTTCCCACTTATTGGTACTTTTCTAAAATGTTTCACAGTTAAAAGCTGCAATTTAACAAATGAATAGAACACAAATTATGTTAGCAAATATTTTTCTTGTATATTGAGAATGTTTATAACAGTGCTTAGCGAAATTTTGTATGTTAGTGGGCAAGGCGAAATAAACTTCAATTGCCAAGTCCTTCCTTCATATTTACAAATGCAACAGCTTTGTTGATTGTGGCGATGTTACTGGAATGCGAAACGATTACGTTGAATGCATCTATATGAAAGACTTGATTGTACCTCGGCCATTAGGTAATATTTAAGAGACCCATCTATCGGACATGATTGACGACTCGCGGCAGTTGTTAAATAACTCGCTTCAAAACCGGTGGTTCTTAATAGCGGAGACACGCAGCTCTGTTGGTCATAATGTATAACCTATAGCTGAATCGGTTGCGACGATGACTGTGGACACACACTCTTTTCGGTCATAGAAGTGCAGAACAGTTTAGAGATAAAATAGAGAAACACATTTCAATTGCAACTGAGTATACTGCATACTGAAATTAAGCAGTACTAATTTTCTGCGCAACAATTTCATAAGTATAGATAAAGTTATGCGCTTAGCAGTCCATAGAAAAGTTAAGTGCATATGTATATACATGTAAAACATACACAGCTAATATGTGTAAAAAATTATATCGTACCTCCTTACATATTTGTACAAAAAATGTTGTTAAAAATTATCTATGACTTGCAGCACTTTGCACAAATGAAAGTTTCAATTTTTAAATTTTTTTAGTAGTAATTTGAGAGGTTTCCACTTTACGTGAAAAAAGTTGAAAAATTGCAATTATTGGTTTAAAATTTAGGCTCAAAGTTTCGAATATATATCAATGCGACCGCGAGTTACGTCAAGCTTTGGGGGTTGAAATTTTTGAGTGCGTTAAAAAGTCGAGTACAATAAATTATATAACGTTTGAAGCTGAAAAAAGAAGATAAATCAAGGATTTCGTTCGTTCATTCTCAGATACAAAAAACGAGTGCACGTCTGAACACTCGCACTGCACCGCAGCGATGCCATCGAATTGAGAACAATTAGGCAACGTGGGAAATGTTTTTCCAAAGTAAAAAATGCTGAGATTTAACGTGTTAAAATTTCATATATGGAGCTTTTCACGTCAAGTATTCACACTCGAAAAACTTGATATCTCCAAAATCCTCCAAAGTTGGCGAATTAGTTGTCTTTGTAGGGTATATTACTTATGCAGAAGGAGTGAGCGAAGCAGGAATGGATTGCGTTGACACAGGATGTCAAAAATTATTTTTTTCAGTAATTATTTAAAATATCAAATTTCAACGTGCAAGAAATAAGTTTAGATGATTCTTGTACCATTTTTTTTCGAACTTGCAAAAAGTATCTAAAAAGCAATGATGAATTCTTCGATGAGAGTTTCGATTTTTTAGTGCCGTTAAAAATGAAGTCCAATTATGCCCCCACAGAAAACAAAGTCACTTTGTTTGGAAAAGTAAATTTTTGTGTGCTCTTTTCGATTTGAAGCAAAAAATTGATGTTGCTCCCGTGAGTGCCTTTTATATTTCTTAGGCAAATAATTGAGTTTTATTTTTAGCAAAACTAAATAAAATCAAAACCGGCCCGTAATGCAAAAATTTGCAAATTTAAAAATTTAAAAAAAAACTAATGCAAAACGAGAAACTAGAAAATATATACATTAGGGTGCGCAAAGTTTTTTGTGGCACTGATCTAAGCAGATTCGGGCTCAAATAAAGATTTATGAATAGGGCTCCATTAAATTTTTCACACGTTGCTCTAATGACACAAACAAGTCAACGGTTAGAAATAACACACTCGAGGGAATTACCTAGTTTTGCCATGACATACACATCTTTTCTGAAATATTTCTGATGTTACTTGAAAATAGGCCCTTCGACAGGCCAGCACAAGAATACATAAAAATGCTGCTGCCCATTTGTATGACAAAGATAAACAATATTTATATTAGGGTGGGTCGATTTGTATGGACGAAAGTTAACCGATATCGCGCCATCGATTTTTTGATAGGATTTGGGCTCAGCAAAAAAAAGTTCCACTACGCATACCCAAAAAAATTATTTTCGAGCTTGCGAAATTTCCTTTTTTTTTGACTTTTTTCGACTTTGATTTTTAAGGTTTTTTTCATGACCTACTAAAAAAATTTTCATATGTATACCCTGTCCGACCCAAAAATGTCCGCTAAAAACGTTTTCGATAACAGTTTTTTGAAAAAAAAAATATTTTTATATTTATACCCTACATGAAAATTTTACAATCAAATGAAAATTTTTTTAGTAGGTCATGAAGAAAACCTTAAAAATCAAAGTCGGAAAATAGCCAAAAAAAATGAAATTTCGCAGGCTCGAAAATTATATTTTTGGGTATGCGTAGTGGAACTTTTTTTCCTGAGCCCAAATCCTATTAAAAAATCGATGGCGCGTTATCGGTTAATAAATCGACCCAGTCTAATGTTTATATATATAGATAAGCGTCATCTTTCCTCACCCTTCCTTAATCTATTAAACTTGAAATACAAATATATTCCTTTACATATATTCCTTTAATAAAACTTTTGATGACATTGCAGCGTGTGAAACCATAAGCTTTCTGCTTGGCCACGTGAAAATTATATGTGAGTCAATTTAAATATTTTTCGCCTAACTTTATACAACGTGAAAGCCTTCAAGTGTTGAAATTTTTACACTTGTTGAACTTTTGGTTTTAACTTACGTTAAAGTTAAAATAATATTGTAATTGGACCCTCTTGACATAGCAATTGACAATTAGTAAGTTAATAAGTGGGTATGTGAGTAAGTAGCTAAGTAAATGACGCCAAAAAATTCACTGACGTACTTTGCTTAAGTTTGAATGAAGCTTTTTTAATGTTGTGCATAATGTAATGCGTAGGAATTTTAATTATACTCAGTTGAGCAGAGCTCACAGAGTATATTAACTTTGATTGGATAACGGTTGGTTGTACAGGTATAAATGAATCGAGATAGATATAGACTTCTATATATCAAAATCATCAGTATCGAAAAAAAATTTGATTGAGCCATGTCCGTCCGTCCGTCTGTCTGTCCGTTAACACGCTAACTTGAGCAAATTTTGAGATATCTTGATGAAATTTGGTAATTAGGTTCCTGGGCTCTCATCTCAGATCGCTATTTAAAATTAACGATATCGAACTATAAGCACGCCCACGATATCGAAAATTTCGAAAAATCGAAAAAGCGCGATAATTCATTACCAAAGTCGGATAAAGCGATGAAACTTGGTAGGTGGGTTGAACTTATAACGCAAAATAGGAAATTAGTAAAATTTTGGACAATGGGCGTGGCACCGCACACTTTTAAAAGAAGGTAATTTCAAAGTTTTGCAAGCTGTAATTTGGCAGTCGTTGAATATATCATGATGAAATTTGGCAGGAACATTACTCCTATTACTATATGTGTGCCTAATAAAAATTAGCACAATCGGATGAAGAACACGCCCAGTTTTAAAAAAAATGTTTTTTAAAAGTCAAATTTTATGAAAAAATTCAATATCTTTACAGTATATAAGTAAATTATGTCAACATTCCACTCCAGTAATGATATAGTGCAACAAAATACGAAAATAAAAGAAAATTTCAAAATGGGCGTGGCTCCGCCCTTTTTCATTTAATTTGTCTAGAATACATTTAATACCATAAGTTGAACAAAAATTTACCAATCCTTATGAAATTCGGTAAGGGCAAAGCTTCTATGACGATAACAGTTTTCTGTGAAAATGGGCGAAATCGCCCAGTTTTTATACACAATCGACCGTCTGACCTTCCGCTCGGTCATTAACACGATAACTTGAGCAGAAATCGATATATCTTTACTAAACTAAGTTCACGTACTTATCTGAACTCAATTTATCTTGGTGTTAAAAATGGGCGAAATCCGACTATGACCACGCCCACTTTTTCGATATCGAAAATATCCAAAAATGAAAAAAATGTCGTAACTCTATACCAAATACGAAAAAAGGGATGAAACATGTTGATTGGATTGCTTTATTGACGCCTTCATATATACAACTAAGGGCCACTCCCTTTCAAAACCTTCATTAATACCTTTAGTTTGATACCCACTTCGTACAAACACATTCTACAGTCAACCCTGGTCCACCTTTTTGGCGATATCTCGAAAAGGTATCCACCTAGTGAACTAAGGCCCACTCCCTTTTAAAATACTACTTAATACCTTTCATTTGATATCCTTATCGTACAGACAAATTGTAGAGTCACCTCTGGTCCACCTTTATGGTGATGTCTCGAAAAGGCGTCCACCTATAGAACTAAGCCCCACTTCCTTCTAAAATACTCATTAGCACCTTTCATTTGATTCCCATATCGTGCAAACACATTCTAGAGTCATCCCTGGTCCACCTTTATAGCGATATCCCTAAATGGCGTCCACCTATAGATCTATGGCCCACAGCCTTTTAAAATACTCTTTAATACCTTCCATTTGATACCCATGTCATACAAACACATTCCAGGGTTACCCTAGGTTCATTTTCCTATATGGTGATTTTCCCTTATTTTGTCTCCAAAGCTCTCAGCTGAGTATGTAATGTTCGGTTACACCCGAACTTAACTTTCCTTACTTGTTTTATAATGTGCATTAAGAGCTGCATTCTCTATAACGAAACGAATGTTCGTTTCGCCTTAGAAACGAATCGCTAATGTATTTGCACTATGGTAAACGATGGCATAAATCATTTTACACTTGCTTTCCCATTCCTCTTTGACATAAAGTAAGAAATGTAAATGCCGAACGAAAATGATAGAGAATACCATTGCTAGATAAAATCGTTTTGAGGCGAATAATAAAAAATAGTTCCTATATAGGTATGTAGTAAAAGCGTGAAAATGACTCTTTAGCCAAACTATCCACAAGAAGTTGGTGAATCTCCCAGAAGGCTTCACTAAGGAGAGTCTGATGTCCAAATACGATTCGTTAATAGTCACAAGGCTGTCAAAATAGATGTAAAGCTCCGCAACGCATTATGACCTACTGGAGGGCGCTGCAGCGTTCAGGCAGTCTGATCATTGCGATCATACTACCAAGAATGTCCTGTGGACATACATTCAAAATTGTATTAAAGCCAGCATTGGTATTATACTAAAAGCCCCGCTGATTCTGAAGAAACTGTGACTCACCCTGGGGGATGGCCGCAAAAAAACTTTCAAGTCTCTCGCTGGGGCAAAGAAAAGGAAACGCTGATAGCTACTTATACAGCAATCTACCTCCGTTGTGCGTGCTACGGGTCTCCGATATGATAGCCACTACACAATGAGGCGGGAATACTCTCCATTAAAGAGCAAAAATAAATGTCTAACAAGCAGTTTTTGTTAAACTCCCAGTGACATATGCATCCTAAGAGACAACTGATTGATGTGGCCTTCCATCTAGGGATATTAGGGCACATTTCCGGAGCAAAATATTGTCTCTTGGTAAAAACGTATTGAAGATACGATGACAATTTGTGAGTGATCGCTCTGAACGGATGGGACGAGGCACTGCTACAAGAAAATGAAGAGCCTCCAAGCGTTTGCCATTTTTCCAACGACAGCAGTGCAAGCCAACCGAAGCTTTCCTAGGTAGGCATGTAACTAAGCTTTGAAAGTTTGTCAAGTACAAAAGCTCAGGTTCTAAGCTCTGACTGTCTGATCTCGCACCTATTCATGAATAGAAACTGTTTTTGATGATTTTCCGACTGGGTGGATAATTCATGTATCCTGGAACTATTTTTCTTTCTACCATCATTTGTAAAATTTTGGTGATAAAACGGTTTTGTTTTATTTCCATCCTCAGGTCATTTTGCGTTTCAAAAATCACTATTGATTGTCATTTCTTTTTGAAAAATGGCTCTGAAGGTGGCACTACACCGAAACCGGGTTTGTCTTCAAGCCAAATTCGACAAGCGACGATGGAAAATCGTTCCAATATACATCAAGAGTAAGCTAAGTTTTACTGGAGCCTGCAAGGCATTAAAAAATGCCAAGATGTCCTCAGGCCATTTTGCGTTTTCGAAAATCGAATTCCTTTTTGAAAAATGGCTCTTAAGGTGGCACTACACCGAAACCGGGTTTGTCTTCAAGCCAAATTCGACAAGCGACAATGGAAAATCGGTCCAATATACATTAAGAGCAAGCTAAGTTTTACTGGAGCCTGCAAGGCATTCATCAATGTCAAGAAACGCAGTCAACACGATTTCTTAACGCACCAGGGAACCTTATATAACTTTGATAACCAAATGGAAAGCTGTTTCAGTAAGGATGTTGCGATGTCAGTAACTGCGGTGGAGGAACCCACTTGCCATATAAAGGCTGCCAGAAGAAGTGTTGAGCATTTTCCCGATTAAACGCCTTGCTTAGCTAGAAAAAGACTTGGATCCTTCGGAAGTCCTGGGACGTCTATCTGAAGTAGAACTTTGAAATTGAATTGAATTATAAAAAGGTCCACTTAAAAATATTTGGGAGCATCATAACGCAGAGTTGTATTTTCAAAAATTCTCTAATGTTATCTTTTGCATTACCTGCTCTTATTGACTAACAAATTTTAATTTCAGCACTTTCCACTTGCAAAAGCAATACATCAGTTGGATAAACATATCTCAAACGAAAAAAAAACGACAAAATGACAAATCGAACCGCACATGCTATATTGGCAGCCATCAACTACCATCAGATAAGTCTGATTTTCCTAGTGTCGATTGTTTGGCTGGCCCGAGATGCCTGCGCACAACCGGCCGTGGTTGGTGTGAATACGTTAGGGGGATTGCAACGACAGGGCACACGTCAGCAAAATGATATGAAACAGTTATTGTTAAACGAATTGTTAAACAATGTTAATGAGGATACGCTTTACAATGAATTGGTAAGCAGAAAAGGGGTTAACAAGGGGAATAAGAGTATACTCAAAAAATATAAAGAAGCATAACATACAAAAAATTTACATAACAGCACATAACATAAAGTAAAATAACGAATGACTAAAACATTGTAACACAAGATAATGGAACATAACATAATACAACATTGCCGTAACGTAGCATATCACGAAATAGAAAATATACAAACTTAAAGTAACAAAAAAAAACTTAAAATCATATAACATATACAAATGTTTTCATTTATTTTATCCAGAAACAATATCAACGCCAACAGCCCAATTATCTGAGCAAGTGGCCTGGCTTGCGTGATCTATTGCTTATGGCTGATTATGGCGATGAAAATGATGATTCACGCGATACGGATGCATCGTTCGATGCCGCAAATTTGCAGTTCATTGAGCGTTTACGTCACCTGGCTGCCAATACTGTCGATGGCATTGATGATGAACGAGCCGATATACCGCCATTTGTAGCACCCGCAATGCCGTTCAAGAAGAAGCAAAAAACAGCACCAGCCGCTTACAAAGATCATGGTATTAAGAAAAATATCCAATGTGAGTAATCAAAATAGTTTTAAAAGTGCACTTACAATGAAACATGAATGGGCCATTCCATCTCATTACGACCATTTTCGCGCTGTCTGAATTTTTGAGCAAAACGTTTCTTTCATCATGAGATAGGTCGCTTTTGAACAATATGAGGGTGGTATTCCAATCAGTCGTACAGAGATTAGAATACAACATATACATTTTCTTAGTGGATGCAACTGTAACTATTATCGTAATCCTAAATTTTAACACAACCGCAGCCATAACTGTTACCATGCCTATAACGTGAGCCAAACCGTCTCCACAATACTCAACATTGCCATAGTCAGTAAATAACCGCAACCGTAATCTAACCTTAACGATACCGTCAACGTACCCAGAGTGCAGCTCGTACTATAACCATAAATGTAACAGGTCATAATATAACTATGTTACAGTTAGCGAACCCGTTCCGTAACCATAATCCTATTGGTGCCGTACCCGAAATAGCACTTGAAATACCCGTACGCACTGTAATCGTATTCGTAAATGTACAAATTTCCGTGACAGCACTATTATGGAATTTAAAAAATAAATACTTGGCGTGATTTAAACCCGAAGAGATTAAAGAGCCAATTAATGGTGACTTATCCATAACCAGATAAAACAGCTGATCGAACCAACCTTATGGAAATCAATGTAATCAATTAATGGTGCCATAAAATAACGCTAAAGCCATAACCATACCATAGCCAACCAGTTGGTTTTTGGATTCTCGCCATATCCATAACCGAAAAATATTTGAGTTGGTGAATTTAATAACTTTTTGTAGATTTTATTCATTATTTTGGATACGTTATGACTAAGAGACTTATTTTTTGTGGAATATGTTTGTAATTTTTTGCGTTTTCTTTATTTTTATGAAATTTTCACGATTTTTAGGTTAAGGCACCATTAATCGATCACATTGGAGATGGTTATGGATATGGGTATGGTTACGACTATGGCGTAGGGTTAGGGAAGTTTAATTGGTCCTTAAGGCCAAGCTTCTCGTCCAATTGCGTCGTACTCCTTTTTACTTTTTCCTACAAATTGGTGGCAATCAGAAACTAAATCAGTGAATGGAAATGAATGAAAGCAGAAGGAAAAAATCTAAGAATAAGGCGACTTTATATAAAAGAAGGGAAGTAAATGTCTAAAAAATGAATGACAAGAAGAGGCGTAAGAAGTAGATGGATAATTATGATGACAATAATGATATAAATATATAAGGCAACAGCTATGGCTTATGTCACAGTTACGGTAAGGAATAGAAAGGAAAACAAAACAAAGGAAATAAAAATGAAGGAAAAGGAAAGTTAAGTTAGGCATAGTTAGATATGAGTGCGTGTAGACACCATTACAAAGACATAGAAAGTTGACATAAACCAAATCAGCAAAAGCTGAGAATAACAATTTCTTTGACATCCGCTACTTTACCAGAAAGAATTTACACAATTTCGCTTGAATACAGCTTTTTTACCTAGCTGCTTTCACCAAGAATACTTACGCAAGGTTGCCACCTATTCGCTTTCCAAAAAAATTAAAATATACATGCCTAAGGCCTACTTGCAGAACGGCAAGTTTTTTTTGCTCAGAGTTAATTTAAAAGTTTGTCAAAAATATAAGAATAACGCCTCATGTCAGGTTAATCCTGAGTTAAAAGATAACTTGCCGTTATGCAAGTGGGCCTAAATGAGTATCAATTAAAGATAAAATATAATAGGGTTCATACCCAAGCGGGAACATGTTGAAATCGTTTTCGGGACTATATCGGGAACATTTCGCGAATGATTCGGAATTCCCCGGATTGATCTCAGTATCTTTTCGGAGCCATCTCCTTATAATTGCTTTGGGACTAAATCGGGAAAATTCGGATGATTTTAGAAACTTTTCGGCCTCAATTAGAAAAACTGGATTGTTTTTATAAACATTTTGTGACTATTTCGAGATGATTTCAGGACTGTTTCGAAATGACTGTGAAGCCTTTTCCGAATTTTCTAAAGAGGCTTTACGAGATAATTTCACTATCATTTCGGAATTGTTTGTCATTAGGGATTGTTTTCGGAATCATTTAAAGAGAAGGGAATACTTTCGGCACCATTTCGGGTCAACTTCCTTACTACTTTGGGATCATTTCGAGACTATGCCGGGATAGTTTTCGTGGTTATATTGTGATTACTTGGAGACTGTTTCGAGATCATTGCGGAAATATTTGATGATAGCTAGTTCCTGGCCAGTTTTGGGTTAAATTCGGTACTGTTTCAGAATCATTAAGAGACTAATATGGGAACAACTTTGGGCCCGTTTCTAGATTAATTGGTGTATAAATTTGATACTGCTTCAAATTCGGGATTGTTTTACGTTTTATTACTGAATTATTGTGGAAATATTTTTTTATTAGTTTCTGAGCTGAGTTAGAATGGGCCATGATTTTCTTTCCAAACTCATTTCATAATGAAACTATTAACTAATATGTATTCCATTACGAAATTTTTTCTCGTCCCTGCTGCGTGATTGCTGTATTTGTTTATAACTCCGATTGGCATTATCATCATGGTTATTTCCATATTTGCGTTTTCCACATTATGCAGTAAATAAACCGTGTAAGATTTGCAATTGCATGGTATTTTGTGATAATTTTAATTAAAAGTAAAGATCAAAAAAATGGTTATTCTAATTAACTTTTATCTAACTATTTCACAGATATGTCACCATGCCATTTCAAAATTTGCAATATGGGACGCAAGCGGAATGCACGATTTTTTGAAGACTAAATTTAGGCGCTTAAACTGCATTTAAAACTTATCTGGCCGGCCGATGCTACTTAAACGTACACGTACAGTACAGCTACAGCGACACACATACATACATACGTACATAAAACAATGTTAATGCGTTGGTAGTTGTTAATTATGGTACATACATAGATTAGTGTAAGCAGAGTTGGGGGTGACAAACAAAAAAAGTATTTTCGCATATTTTCACCCAACAAAAAAAAAAAAAATCATTTTCATAAACATTTATTTTAAACATTAAAATGGTAGAAAAAAGTTATTTGCTAAAAAAATGTATTTTATTTATTATGTATATTGGAACGATTTTCCGTCATCCCTTGTCAAATTTGGTTTCGAGACAAACCGGTTTCGGCGTTGTGCCATCATCAGTGTCGATTTTCGTTCTGATCTGTTGTTGTCGTTTGTCCTATATTTATAGTTCCTAGGTATATGAGCAGTAGGGCGGGTCGATTTGTGGGGAGGCAAACAAATCGCCCATTGCTCTGTGAAAATAATATTCTGGGGATCAAAATAATACAAACATTTATGGTGAACCCCCAGGGGGGTTCCAGGGGGTGTGCCACTGGCATCGGTGGGTCAGGCCTCTAAAGTTAGTGGGGGTCGGTCATACATTTGGACTCGATTGGAGCACTCTAAATGGGTCAAAGTGGGATTTTTCAAAATTTGCCCCTACCCAAAAGTTCGACCCAATTGGGGGGGGGGGGGGGGGGGGACATCAGAATTCGTTTTAGAGGTATGGTTTCTTCAGCAAAGTTTCTTATTTTGATCCCTAGAATATGATTTTCACAGAGCAATGAGCGATTTTTTGCCTCCCCACAAATCGACCCGGCCTAATGCGCAGGTATTTTCGGAAAGTAAACAAAACAAAATAAGTATTTTATTTATCTTTAAATATATACCAAAGCTTTGTACAATGTTTTTTGTTTTAGCATATACTTATTTTATTAAGTATAAATATGTACATACATACATATCTAAACACACATTTTAAAAGTACAAGCAAGCATATTTACCAGAGACAGACAAATTATAATAAATATTTGTAAAAATGCAATATGAACAAAAAAAAAAATTTTATAATAATTATGAGCGACGTAAAATTTTATGAATCATAAATAATTATTTTTGTCGGACTTTTTAAAGTAACATAATAATTATCAAACAATTTATTTTATAAAAGTCCCAATGTTATAATTATGGGGGAAATTCATATTGTTTAAGTCTTTAAAATGTTTCATTGCGAAACTAAATATGCACAAGCCCATTTAGAATAGTACGGGTTAATTGATTAATTTTAAAACTGACACACTTGAATATAACCCTGGTTAGGAGCCATTCGGCGGACTTGGTTTATTTTGTGAGAAGGTCGGCGAAAATATAATCACCACCCCTCTCAATATTTGTCACTTTTTCTCTCATCAACAGTAAATCTTTTGGAGTTATATCAACATAAATAGCATGTTCTCGTTTAGGGTTAATGTTTATGCGATACCTTTAGCTGTTCGTAGACTATCGACCAAAATTTGGAGCACAAGAAGCTAAAATGTTTTAGTACAATAAAGGTATCGACTAGAGAGGATCATTCCCCCCGCGGGTTAGGGAGTAAGAGGCGACTAAAATACTAGATTCAAGGGGGTGTGTAGCGCAACCTTTCAGTTTGCCAGCGCAATATACAGCTTCTCCAAACCCAATTGTCAACCTCACCTATACGCGGCGAATCCTGTTTCACTAACAGACGAGGCTCTGGCGACCCCAAGCTCCTCATGGAACTTGGGGGTGGGGAGGGAGGGATAGCCTATCGTTCCCGAGATGGTCGGGCTAGCACCTTAATGGTGCTGTGTCACATCGATAACACTCCCCAAAGCTTTCGGCGAGCAACCTTATCGCTACAACAACAACAACAAGAAGAGAGGATCATTAGCGCTTCGATATGGGTTCACGATTCACGTGACACCTCAAGCGGTTACGCAGCTATCGTTCAAACTTTGGACCACAAGAAACTAAAAGGTGTTAGTATAATATGGCAAAAAATAATAAAAATCGGTTAATAGCAATTTCTTATATATATGTACATATGTGTCCCATAAAGTATGCGTGGCCTTAGTAGGCGTTGCCTTGCCCATTTCTCAAAATTGTTAAATAACAATTTCAGGTCTATCAAAGTGACTTGTCCTCTGAAATTTTAGCATTGTATCATTACAAGTTACAGAGATATAACGATATTTGTGTCTCCAACACGAATTTTTGTATTTTTATATAGAAAGGATTTTTGTGGTTTTTGCTGAAATAGATCAGCCTTAAATAAGGAATCTGCACACCGAATGTCGCAATTTTACCTTTAACCAATCTGAAGATATCGCCAGCGAAAGCAGATAAAAATTAATTTTAATAAGCAGATTTAATGCCGAGCTTCTCTTCCAATTTGCGTCGTGCTCCTTTTTAGTTTTCCTTAAAAACGTACGGCATGTGCAAGGCAGATGAATTTTCACTGAGAAGCTTTTCATGGCAGAGTTAAACCCAAGACTCTGGGTGCGGTAGGTGAAGCAAGCTACCACCACACCACGACGGCCGCTCAATTAGCTATCAGAATATCGCTTAAATCAATTTATAGGAAATATTTGAAATATAAAAAGTGGGAGTGGTTATATACCGATTGTGCCTATTTTTAGTATAAACCTTACTAGTGGTCAGAAAATGTAGTATGTATGTCAAATTCCATTCCAATAACTTCATTCACATTAAAGTTATTGTAGTAATACACATGTGGGTGAGCCTTCGGACGGATAGGTGGACGGCTGGGCAAATGAATGAATGGTCATTGTTAGCCTTTAATTTATTTCTTTCGACGCTACTAATTTTTTCAGTTGACTTAAGTCGGTGGAGGCGATGAAAAAATCGGTTTAGGATACCGCGAAAATCGGAAGGCGATACAAAAAAAAACAAAAATAGTTGGGTTGCCGTATTGAAATGTATAGAGCCAAAGATGAATGCGTCATACATTCCAACGGACGCTCGAGTTCGATCTGGAAACCAAATTTATGTATTACCTGTGCATCGTGAATTTCTATATTGGCTTCGGTTCTACAAGTCACAAAGTCAAATATTAAACGAAGCAAACCCGTAGTCTAGTCCATGGATTTCCGAATCACTATTACAGCATACCACAATTCATATTCCAACTCGAAGTCTAATTATTTTTTTTAAAGACTTTTTTTTTTATAAATATGTAACATAAATCAAAAGACCAAAAAATGTTTAGGACTTAAAAACGAAATTCACTGTTCGTAATTTTTACATGAAGACTTTTATAAATAAAAGTCCCAAATAATTATTTTTGAAGACTTAAAGTAAAAATTTATAAAAACAGTTTCGGATGACTTCAAAAAACATTTATTGAGCAAAGAGCATTTGAAATATTTTTTTATTCGTATTAATTGTAATTTCTGTCACTTTATTGAAACTCAAAAATCTAATTATTACTACTTCGGGTGTCTAATATTTAAAGTTAAATCAAAATATGACA
This sequence comes from Eurosta solidaginis, assembly GCF_040869045.1. NCBI lineage: Eukaryota > Metazoa > Arthropoda > Insecta > Diptera > Tephritidae > Eurosta > Eurosta solidaginis. The sequence continues at coordinate 197,841,395 of NC_090323.1, read as the reverse complement.
TGCAATTTTCGAAAATTGAAATCTCGTTTATATCAGATTGCTAAATTGCTATGTATGTATTTATTCTAGCTTTATAGATGTACAGATATGTGTGTGCGTGTAAATATATGTATAGTATGAGAAAATAGTAGATCTGTTAAAATTTTTTAAAACAAAATGTTTTACTAATTAATAAGAAATGAAATGCACAATTTTAAATCCGTTACTACATACATATACACATCTACATATATTAATTATTTAATATAGATACATATTATATGTAAATATGTATAAACAAATAAATAAAGGAATGTTATAATAAATAAAATAAACACCAAAGCATGGCTCAACTATATGGTTGGCTCATCTTTACAGCAACAACATACCTTTGTTCGGATTGTCAAAATCTACGTGTTCGTATTAGGCATGGCTCAAGTATATGGTTGGCTCATCTCATGAGCTGATTTTATTTTTTTCATTTCACTGGAGTAGGGATTGTCAAAAGGAGATGGCAAACGCCAAATGCAACCAACACATTGACAATATTTTCTTACACACACCAGAACTGAAAAGTTTTATGCTTTTATTCCATTCCATTCGCCTAACGTCAACACACATATTTTCGCAATCTGAACAAAGGTATGTTGTTGCTATAGAGATGAGCCAACCATATAGTTGAACCATGGTTTTTGTGTGTTTGAAGAAAATGCTGTCAATGTGTTGGTTTCATTTTGAGTTTGCCATCTCCGTTTGACAATCCCTACTCCAGAGAAATGAAAAAAATTAAATTAGCTGATGAGATGAGTCAACCATATAGTTGAGCCATGCACCAAAGGAAGCTGGACTTTTACTTCTTTTAAAGTATATAAAAATCCGCACTATTAGCAGTTATATTAACAACAATAGCACCACTTCGAAATGAGAATAAAAAAAAAAAAATAAATAAACGGAGGCGCGATAACATACGAAGAGATTTAAGGCCGAAATTCTCTTCCAATTTGCGTCGTGCTCTTATTTCTTTTTTCTTACAAATTGGCGGGATGGGACCTACTTGTTTTATGCCGACTCCAAACGGCATCTGCAAGGCAGATGAGTTTTCACTGAGAGCTTTTCATGGCAGAAATACACTCGGAGTGCTTGCCAAACACTGCCGAGGGGTGACCCCGCTTAGAAAAATTTTCTTCTAATTGAAAAAACTTGTTTCTAAAGTTTTTGATGTTGCTTTTCCCGGGGCGTGAATCCAGGATCTTCGGTGTGGTAGGCGGAGCACGCTACCATTACATCGAAATGACAATCATCGAAATGAGAATAGTCAATTTTAAATGAATAAACATCAAATTATAATGCGATAAAGTTATCTGCAATTGTAACTTAATTACTCAATTGGCGGTAAACCGTTTCAACGGTAGTGACCGTCCCAAAAGGCAAGTAAGTCGCTTCTTCGTTGGGCTAACTGGCGCCAATTGATAACACAAAGGGAATTTAAATCGTTTTCCACCTGGCCCTTCCAGCGGGGTGCGGAGCCGGTGCGTTCCAATTCGCTGGACTATGTTGCTGTCTGCGTAAAGCGCGTACAGCTCATCATTAAATCTTTTGCAGTACTCGCAGTCGCAGAGCCGCCTCATCTGATGTTTTCATGGTTCACGCTTCTGCACCATATAGCAGGACGGGTAAGACCCCCATCGGGTTAGGGGGTTAGAATATACCCGTGGTAGCTCTGCCTGTCGTAGGAGGCGACTAAAATACCAAATGGATTCGAGGGGTTGGCAGCACAATGTACAGCTTCTCCAACCCAATTGTCATCCTCACCTATCCGTGGCGAATCCTGTTTCATTAACAACTGAAGTTCTGGCGACCCCGAACTCCCCATGGATCTAGGGCGTGAGAGGGCGAGATGGCCTAGAAGGTCGCAGGTGGTCATAACAAATCGTTCCCGAGATGGTCGGGCTCAGTACCGGAACGTACCGGATTTGCATCCGGCGAAGGACCATCAACATCGATAACACTCCCCAAGACCTTCGGGGAGTGTTCTTATCGCTACAACAACAACAACAACAACGGGTGAGATAAGTGACTTGTTGAGCATGATCTTCATTTGCCGAGAGATTGATAACACAAAGGGAATTTAAATCGTGTTCCACCTGGCCCTTCCAGCGGGGTGCGGATCCGGTGCGTTCCAATTCGCTGGACTATGTTGATGTCTGCGTAAAGCTCGTACAGCTCATCATTAAATCTTTTGCAGTACTCGCAGTCGCAGAGCCGCCTCATCTGATGTTGTCATGGTCCACGCTTCTGCAGCATATAGCAGGACGGGTAAGACACCCATCGGGTTAGGGGGTTAGGATATACCCGTGGTAGCTCTGCCTGTCGTAGGAGGCGACTAAAATGCCAATGGATTCGAGGGGTTGGCAGCACAATGTACAGCTTCTCCAACCCAATTGTCAACCTCACCTATCCGTGGCGAATCCTGTTTCATTACCAACTGAGGTTCTGGCGACCCCGAACTCCCCATGGATCTAGGGCGTGAGAGGGCGGGATGGCCTAGAAGGTCGCAGGTGGTCATAACAAATCGTCCCCGCGATGGTCGGGCTTAGTACCGGAACGTACCGGATCTGCATCCGGCGAAGGACCATCAACATCGATAACACTCCCCAAGACCTTCGGGGAGTGTTCTTATCGCTACAACAACAACAACAACAACGGGTGAGATAAGTGACTTGTTGAGCATGGTCTTCATTTGCCGAGAGAGGACTTTACTTTTGAATTACCTAACTAGTCCCAGGAGCAATTTATTGGGAAACTTCAAGGTTGATGCTGTTTTTTGTGTTACCTAATGTTGGTTCCCAAATAAACGATGGCTTTAACGTTTTCTAAATTATGGCTGTCAACAGTTTAGAGGTTCTCAAGGCGTGAATGAGTTGACTCATCGTTTTATACCATCAAACCCATCTTTTCAGCTTCTTTTTGCAGTTTGGGGTAAGTAATGGCGCGGGTATTTGGGCCGATGGTTTCAATGTCGTTAGCGTACGCCAGTAACTGCACGCTTGTATAGAAGAATATTACTCTAGAGTGGTTAAGTTCTGCAGCTAGTATAATTATCTCCAGCATCAAATGAAAGCAGCCCCATGATAGGGGGTCACCCTGTCTGGAATCTCGTTTAGTTTGGAACGGTTTGGAGAGTACCTTCCCAATCCTCACTGAGCTGGTGGTGTTGCTCAACGTTATTTTGCGCAGCCGTATAAGTTTTGCGGGCGGCATATAGGCAGCTCCTTTTCGTGCTGTCGAAGGCGGCTTTAAATTCTTTTTTCACGGAGTTTTTTTTCTTCAAAATTTGATGCATTTTCGTTTTTACGGGAGTTTACCCCGTGTTTAAAATCTTCTTTATGTCGGCGAGTTTTTTTTTAAGTTATTCACCTCGTCTTTGTGTCTCTGCTTTTTTCCTCCAATAAAGTCGTCTTACTCTCCTTTTCAAATCTTCACACACTCTTTTCAACTATTCATACAATCTTCTTGTTGCGTTAGCTTTTAACGTAGCCCTGTAGGCAGCGTCCTCTCTTTCAGTTGTAACGCGATATTCTTCATCGTACCCGTTATTTTTCCGTGGTCGCCGGTAACGAATTTGTTCCTCGGCCGTGGTACGAAGTGCTTTAGGGATATGCTCCCATTGCTGTCGAGCTGACTTGTGCCCTCATAGAGTAGCTTTGAGAGTCGAATTGCGAAATCAATGGCAGTCTGTTGCGAATGCAGCCTTTCGACGTCTATCTTTCCTTGTGTCGATGTTACGTACTTGACTCGTGCATGCATCTAAAACACTGGGGACCTGCCGTCCATCTATCGCAACGTGGTCGTTCTGGTTACATGTATTTCGATTAGCGGACAATCATGTATCTTGATGTACTTTTATATAGTTAAACCTGGTGCTGACTATGACCATGTTTTGATCAAGTTGATCAGCTTCAGTTCATTAGGAGAGTTTTCGTTGTTGAGGCTGAACTTTTTGACCGTGCGGCCGACAACACCACCTTTGCCCACCCTGGCGTTAAAGACGCCAAGACCGACTTTTATATCATGTCGGGGGCAACGTCCGCAGAATGCGTCCTTCTTCTCCGTCGGTGCATGAACGTAGATGAATGAGCTATAAAAAAAATGTATTTTATGCGGATACTGGTGAGGCGTTCGTCTGCAGGCGTGAACGACACTAATTGACGACGAAATCTCTCTCCCACTACGAATCCAAAACCGGAAGTGCGTTTATTTGCATGGTCATCCCTGTAAATGACAAACATTTTCATTGCCTTTTGTCTTTGCTTCGTCCATCGCATCTCTTGAATGGCGGTGATGTCAGCTTTTGTTTTCACGAGGACATCAACCAGCTGGGCATCGGCACTAATCCCGTTCCCCCAAAGGGGGTTTAGAATATAAGAGAGGTGAATAAAATATCCAAATGATTCAAAAGGTTGTGTAGCGCAACCCTTTCAAGTGGCTGTCAGCGAAATTTATAGCTTCTTCATCCCAATTGTCAACTTCACCTACCCGTGGCGGAATATCTTAGAAGGTTCAATGTAATCATATTAAATCGTTTCCGGGATGGACGGGCTAGTATCTTAATGGTGCTTGCTACCGGAACGCACCGGATCTATATCCGGCAAATGACCATCAATATCGATAACACTCCCCACGACCTACTTTATCGCTACAACAACAACAACTACGAATGCCATCAACCCCAGCGGGTTAGGGGTTAGAATATACCCGCGGTAGGTATGCCTGTCGGAAGAGGCGACTAAAATACCAAATAAATTCAAGGGGTTGTGTAGCGCAACCCTTTCAAGGGGTTGCCAACGCAATATATAGCTTCTGCAACTCAATTATCAACCTCACCTATCCGTGGCAAATACCGTTTAATTAACAGCCTAGGCTCTGGCGACCCCGAACTCCTCATGGATCTAGGGGGTGGGAGGGTGGTATGGCCTAGAAGGTTGTTGTTGTAGCGATAAGGTTTCTCCCCGAAGGCTTTGGGGAGTGTTATGTGATGGTCCTTTGCCGAATACAGATCCGGTACGCTCCGGTAACACAGCACCACTAAGGCGCTAGCCCGACCATCTCGGGAACGATTTATATAGCCACATGGCTGGAAGATCCCTCTCTCCCCACCACCAAGTTACATGAGGAGCTTGGGGTCGCCAGAGCCTCTTCTGTTATAGAACCAGGATTCGCCGCGGATAGGTGAGGTTACAATTAGGTTTTGAGAAGCTGTATATTGCGCTGGCAACCTGAAAGGGTTGCGCTACACAGCCCCTTGAGGCTGGTATTTTAGTCGCCTCTTACGACAGGCATACCTACCGCGGGTATATTCAAACCCCCGAACCCGCTGGAGGCTATACCAAATCGTTCCCGAGATGGTCGGGCTTGGTAACGGAACGTACCGGATCTGTATCTGGCAAAGGACCATGTTGTTGTTGTTGTTGTAGCAATGCTTCGCCCCACCTAATAGCTGCGACCGATCACAAATTGTCATCAATATCCTCTAACGGGAGTCCAAGGAAACTTCCTGTTTCAACAGGGGTGGACCATAATGAAAGGGGTGTTAGAGGCGTTGGTTCCACATTACAATTAAAGAGATGGTTGGTGTCATGTGGAGACACATTGCAAGCGGGGCATACATTTTGTATGTCGGGGTTGATTCTTGATATGGAAGAGTTTAACCTGTTACAATATCCAGAACGAAGTTGAGCCAGAGTGACTCGCGTTTCCCTGGGGAGAATGCGTTCCTCTTCCGCAAGTTTTGGGTACGGTTCTTTGAGTACTGGATTCACCAGGCAATTCCTGGCATAAAGGTCCGACGCCTGTTTGTGGAGTTCACCAAGGACCTGCTTGTATTTTTTTGCTTCATATGGCTGAGTTATCAGGTGCCGTATTTCCTCAAAATGCTTACGGAGATGACTCCTTAAGTCTCCAGGCGGTGTTGGCTCATCAATCAGATGTCTGTTGGGATGCCCAGGTTTCTGGGTGTTCAACAAGAACTGTTTGGTTAGCATCTCATTTCTCTCCCTGATGGGGAGTATTCTCGCCTCATTATGTAGATGGTGTTCTGGGGACATAAGAAGACAGCCCGTGGCGATTCTGAGAGCAGTATTTTGGCAGGCCTTTAGCTTATTCCAGTGGGTAATTTTTAGGCTTGGCGACCATGTAGGGGACGCGTAGCATGCAATCGGCTGGCCAATTGCTTTGTATGTGGTAATGAGCGTTTCTTTGTGTTTTCCCCAAGTACTGCCAGAAAGGGATTTGAGGATTTTATTACGGCTCTGGATTTTCAACTGCGTGCTCACCAAAATGTAGATCCTGATCAAACGTCACACCCAAGATTTTGGGGTGTAGGACAGTCGGTAGCGTAGTGCCATCGACGTGGATGTTCAAAATGGTCGACATTTGGGACGTCCATGTTGTAAACAAGGTCGCGGAGGATTTAGTCGGTGATAATGCCAGGTTTCGCGAGGCGAAAAAACTGGAGAGATCAGGGAGGTAGCCGTTTATTCTGTTGCAAAGCTTATCGATCTTTGGGCCTAGGCCTGTGGCCATTAGTGTGCAGTATCGGCGTAGGAAACGATAGTAACTCCTTCTGGTTGCGAAGGTAGCTTAGATATGTAGAATAGAAATTAAGCAAAAGTGGGGATGGGACACCACCCTGTGGCACCCCCTGTTTAATTCTTCTTGGTTTTGATGTTTCATTTCTAAATTGCACCGATGCCTGCCGACCACCCAGATAATTTGCGGTCCATCTTTTAAGACATGGGGGAAGGGTAGACCCTTCCAGGTCTTGCAGTAACGTGCCATGGATGACCGTATCGAAAGCTTTTGATAGGTCTAGCGCAACGAGTACTGTTCTATGGTGGGGGTTTTGATTTAAACCGCAATTTATCTGGGTGCTGATGGCATTTAGCACGGTGGTGGTGCTATGGAGTTTTCTGAAGCCATGCTGATGGCAGGCTAGCTGCAAATTTGCTTTGAAGTAGGGGAGCAAAATGGCTTCAAGCGTCTTGGCTACTGGCGATAGGAGAGATATCGGGCGATATGACTCTCCTATGTTAGCTGGTTTCCCAGGCTTTAGTAGCGGGACCACCTTGGCCATTTTCCATTTTTCGGGTATGACAAAGATGGAAAGAGACAGGTTGAAGACATGTGCTAAATTTTTGAAACCCTCTTTCCCTAGGCTTTTAAGCATCGACATGGCTATGTCGTCTGGGCCCACTGCTTTGGATGGTTTAGCATGACCGATGGCATCCCCAACCTCTTTGGCGGTGATGGTAATTGGTGACGCGCTGAATTTATGTTTATGTGCGCGTCTGTTGGCCCTCCGTCTATCTTTGTCGACCGTAGAATGCATTATATATTGTCGGCAGAACGCTCTCGCGCATTTTTTCGCATCCGACAGCACTTTATCGCCAAAGGCGATGGAAACTTTGTCCACCTGCAGAGTTACAACCGCTTAGGTGCTCTTCCCATATCGCCCGCTTGTGTTCATCCACAAGCAATCTGATGCGTTGGTTTATATCCCTTATTTGGGGGTCGCCGGGATCGAGCTGTCTTATAAGGTTACGTTCTCTCGCTAAACTTGCGGCCTCCGCCGGGAAGTGGGGCCGAATTTCGGGAATTCTACCGGCGGAAATGAAACGAGCCGAGGCGGATTTTATGACCTTGCGGAAAGCATGCTCCCCTCGGCTGCCAGTTGACGCAGTTTACGAGTTCTGCGCTCGCGATTGAAATATCCGGCGAACTGTGACAGCTTCCTACCACACCTGTGGGGCGTCTCCGTTTATTGTGCAGAACGTCGTTTCTTCTATTTGATCCGCCAACATCTCACCTCTACTGTCCACCCGCAAGTTTGAATGCCATAGATCGTGATGGGCATTGAAATCGCCTAAGATAATGCGATTGTTGCCAGTGAGAACGGCGCTGATATTAAGGCGGTATCCACTGGGGCAACAGGCGGCAGGAGGGATGTAGATGTTAATGATTTCTAGGTTTGCATCGCCTGACCGGACAGATAAGCCTTGACGTTCTAAGACACTGTACCTGCGGGCGATAAGGCGCAGACTACGGGACGTCGTAGGGCGTGAACAGCAAGGAGCCACAAAAGATTTATAGAAGTTACGTGGACGTCTGGTTTTGGGATCTAGCCCAGAACAACCTGTCCGATGCAACCATCCCTTACACGAGACACGCTGACAAGAGTGACAATCAAGAGTAATACCATCACATTTCGGCGGCCGCCACAGTTCTATTAGCCTGCTTACAACACTATTAGGTACAAAGAGTTGAACAAAGCCGAAAGACTATTCTCTCCAACACAACAAAAGCCAGAAAAGTTGACTGCTTTCTCCATATGCACCCAAGGTATTTTCTGTTTTACCTTTTTAGGTAAAATATTTTCATTTTCAGTGAAGTTTTTATTTGGTCAAGTATAAATGTCGGTGAGTATGAAATTGGAAAATTGGTATAGCATAAAAGTTTCTGATTACATACCTTTAGACTCAGAGCTGATAAATGCTAATGGATTCGTTGCGTCTTTTAGTTGGAAATATGGTTACATACTTGCTACATTCGCTAATTTAAAGTTGTTACAACTTTGATGCAATATGAAACGAAAAAATTCGAATTATGTTGATATACATTTATTGGACTCTAAATGTCGATGGAGTTTACATTTTTCACAACTTTGTTTTTAACAAATTTAAATTTAATTATTTATTGATTGCAACGCTACAAACTATGCTAACATAAATATAATAATGTTTGTTTTTTTTTACTTAAATTGCATTTTTTCATAATTTGTAATTACAACTATAAACTACATGCTAATATAGATCTTACATAAAATTGTAAAATTAATTATACATATTTTAAAAGTACAAGTAAAATAGTTAATAATCGTGTTTTTGTTTTATTATTAATTTTTTCTTACGTAATTCGTATTTTTTGATGTAATTTGAAGTATCTTCGTTTACATTTAAAAACTATTTTACAAATAATAGTACCTATGTAGTAATAAGTTATAAAACTAAAATTGCTACCTCTATACACAATTTGATTTATCTTTGGGGTAAATTTTCTTAACAATCGCTATGTTGGTACGGACATTTTTATTAATTTTGTTTTTAATTAAATGCTTTCCAATTTAGGTTTTTACACGTTAAAAATGCCAAATACGTCTTTGTTATTGTTTACGTTTTGATGCACATTTCTTAAGTGTTTTGTTTGGTTTTTTGTTTTTACTTAATGATTAATTGTGATTTGCTCTGTGTATGAAAAGATAATGTGCAAGTTTTAGGCAGTTGTACATTTGTCTTAAATCTTTTTATTTTTATTTTAAATAGTTTAAATAATTAAGATCTTAAATAATTATGTGTATGCATGTACATTAGGCCGGGTCGATTTGTGGGGAGGCAAAAAAATCGCCCATTGCTCTGTGAAAATCATATTCTAGGGATCAAAATAAGAAACTTTGCCGAAGCAACCATACCTCTAAAACGAATTCTGATGCCTCCCGTTGGGTCGTAGGGGCAAATTTTGAAAAATCCCACTTTGAAATGCCTATGTGTTTTCTTTTTGGAGTTTATTTTTCTCTTTAGAAATTTATTTAGTCAGAACATATGTAAATGAAAAAATGAATTTAACTTAGTAATAGAAAAGAAATTAAAAAAAAAAAATTATTAGAAATTAGCGTTTTTACAACCCCCTTTTAAAACCAAGGCATCACTGTGATGCATTTGCATGTCGTAAACATAGTTGTGTGGGGTTTTTATTCAATAGTTTTAAAAAATGAAGGTATCACTGTGACACAATTGCAGATCGTAAAATTGATTGTGTTGTTTTTTTTAAGCCACCACAAGACACAGCAGGTATAATTGAAATTGCCCCTACCCAAAAGTTCGACTCGAAAGGGGGGGGGACATCAGAATTCGTTTTAGAGGTATGGTTCCTTCGACAAAGTTTCTTATTTTGATCCCTAGAATACGACTTTCACAGAGCAATGATCGATTTTTAAATCGACCCGCCCTAATGTACATGTTAGAATTTTTTACTACCTGTAATGAAGATTGTTGTCTTCTTAATCTAGACAGTAAGCTTAGTAGGTGTATTGAAAAAAGTGTATTCTTTTTTACATGTATAATTGATGATATAATAAAAAACTTTCACAAATTGAAGAGGTAAATAAAATATGTAAAACAATTACTCTATCCAGAAAAATGCATTTTTCTGGGTATTGAACCAAACCAATTTTTTTGAAGAGATTGCAGGATAATAAAAAAAATATTTTTCCGTTTTCAGGCTTTCGAAGTTCGAAACTGAACCTATCGATTGTTTTTTTTTTTTCTTCGAAAAACTTAAATTAAAGAACAAGATAATGCATGCCTCTTTCTTACATTTTGCTAAAAAAATTACGGAAGCTCCAATTTCGAACTTTGGAAAAGTCTACTTACAGCTACGAACACGAAGTAGCTTTTTTTCTTTATTTTCGATAGTCTAGAAAAATACTTCTGTGCATTTTGTAACACAAACAATGCAAACCAATCTCAAAAACATTTTGGAAAATATTTGAAGATTTGAGATAATTTCTCATTATTCGTTTAGTTTTCCTAACTTTGTGAGTATGCAGTTTTGTAGCCCTATCAATTTTAGTATTCAGTTTTGTAGCCCAATCAGTTTTAGTTTTAAGAATTAAATTTTTAAGTCTCTCAAAATTCGCATTGATATTTGAAATTTTTTTTTTCGATAGGTGTTTAAGATATTCTTCCAAAAAAAAAAAAAAATTGTTCAAACTTTAAATGGATGACACTCTAAAACACTATTTGGAAAAAAACTTGTCAAAAATCAGTGCGAGAGTTCTGAGAAACCTTTAACTTGCATTTGCATAAAAAAAAAAAATTTATTGGGATAGAAATCTGCATACTTAAATACATTCTGTGAACTCCAAATCAAAACGTCGACATTTTCGTAAAGTTTTTAAATTGTTCGAGAACGCTTTTGGTATTGGTTTGCATAGTTTTAGTTATAAGCTTCATATAACCTATAAAATTGCACCACAAGTAAAAACAAAAGTAATTTATCCAGTTCTTGAAATTCGACTCGAAGAACATAAATGTTTCGAAGTCCGAAACTGGACCTTTCGGTTTTTTTTTTTTTTCAAAAAAACATACTGAAAAAAATAAAAAATTGGGCATCCGCCTTTTTTCATTTTTTCTTTGCAAGTTAATGTAACATGTGTTATGCGGAGCCAGAGTCACATCTTCGAAAAAATTTCAAAAATTTCGAAATCTGAAAAAATATGTTTTGGAGTATAACTTACAAATACGGAGAAATTGGTTTGATCCAACCGCGTACTGTACAGTGTTATTAAAAAAAACAGCTCATGCTGGCAATAAACATCGTAACAAAACGGTAAATATCTAAACTACAAATATTTAAAACAATATCATACAGTAATATATTTTAACATAAGTTGAACTTGTAAATAACTAATTTGTAACTATGCGCGATAAAGTATACGCTTTAAGTTGTCGAACAAACAATACCGTACTCTCCAGGAAAAAAATGTTAAGAGTATTATTTTCACCAAAAATTCCATAAATAACCGCACACACAAAAGTGGGTCGATCTGGTAATCCAGGTATTTTCAGTCGCCTGAACTTGAAACTTCTGTCCGAATTAACCTAACAGGCGTCGGCTGGCCCACTCCAAAAATGGAAAATTGTTTTAAATTATGCTTTTTTCGTACGAAGTTTTAAAGTGTTAATTTCCATATCTCCACGCGAAGAAAACGAACATTGAGTACACTACAAGGAATTCTAATGAGTGGTACCCCGAGTGGTTGACCGGGGAATGCATGACAGTCCTGCTGTACAAAAAATGTCAAGTGGGTACCAAAAGCAAAATATTAAGAGCTTAGACGTCGGCGACAAATATTTAGAATTGCAAGATACAAGATATAACATTCATTTGTGAGTTCATTTTTGGTATTATGATTGTATTTGTGTATGAATAGATGTTCTCCTATCGTGTGTCAAATACGTTATTTGTTGTATAAAGAACGAAATGGTATAGTGCTTATTTTTTACATTTACATATTGTTAAGATGTAAAGCAATGCTTTTTCAGGCAACGGCGTTTGAATGCAATCGATGCAACCTTAATATTGCTGCTTGAAAAACTTCTTTGCCGGCATTTAATTCTCTTTTGTAATGAGTTCGATTGATGCTTATAACAACAAAATAAAGTATTAATTTAGCCTAAACTAAAAAAATGTTTAACTAAAAGTATGTATCGGTTTCTCAAGGTCTTGTTAAAAGAATTTCATCGAAACTAAATTTACAATAACTTATAATGCTTGCTGATAATTTGATTACTATAAAATTTAACAAGACATTGAGTACCCGTCCTTAATTCTAAATCAAATATGCCTTCTAAAATAATAGTTGAGGTTAGCCAACTCTTAGAGTTGAACTATCAATGGCGGATATTTTAGTCAGCAGCAGCAAGTGCAATTCCCTAGCGTGTACGCACAAATCTTCCATGGCACTTACAGAGCAGCGTAGCAAAATTTGTACTAAAATGACTCTCAGATAATGCCGAACTCCTCAATTACACTTTCTGCTATTAGATATAAGCGCCGCTGACGCAGCCGCCTCTTCATTTTCAAGTTGTTGAATTTCTTTGATTATTTCCTTTTTTCGCTTCACTTTATCTAGCTGATCTTTTTCGGGCTTCTTTAGCTCACCACTTTTAATACGCTGTTCAATTGTTTCAATTTCACGCAATTTTTTACGCAGCTTTTTCATTTTTTTCGACGTATCTAGTTGGCCGTCATCTGCTTGTAATTTTAAAGTGGCCTCCAAATCGTTGGCAAGTTTTGCTACTGCTTCGTTGCTATTTGTACTCGATGTTGTTACATGCGGCGTCTTACTATTAGCATTTGCATGTACTAAATTTGGTGCTGCCGTTGCAACTCCACTAGCATTTGATAACACTAACATTCCCGGTGTTTGCTGTTGAGGTTGCATTTGTTGTTTCTTTTGATTATTACCGCCAATTGTTCTGTCGCTACTCACCTTGGCGGATTGTGCCTTTTCTTGCTGTTTGGTCATTTTTTTTGCTTTGGCTCGTTCTTGCTTTTCACGCTCCTTTTTAGCTTGCTCCGCAACTATGGGACACATGCCCGGCGGTATTGTACTTTTACGTTGCGCAAATAGTTTTCCTTTGCTCTCATACAAGGGCACCTCCTCCTGCGGCACATAGCCGTCTTTGACGCGTCGTGCTTTACGCCAAGTTCCATCTGGCCGCTGAGTAGCTGGTATGAATTTACCGTCACTGTCTGTAAGGTAAGTGGTCATTCTTTCAGAATAATAAAAATTTGTTATTGAATTGAAAAGAATTCACAAATATCCACAGACTGCTGCCAATTTTTTGCAGTCAAACAGCTAAAGTCAATTGCCAAACGTCAAATGATAAAAAAATTCAGTGCTGCCACCATATCTGAGTTACTGAGCGTAAGGTTAAAGTGATAGATGGCGCTGCTGATGCATTGAACAGAGTGACGACGCTGAAAAGGTTTTTTGACGCATCTAATCGATTATTTCGACAGTCGATAGCCTACCAGCGCTTTTAAAACCGCGAATCACAGTTAACTGCGAAGTGTAAACAATTGTGAAACAAGTAAGGAAGGCTAAGTTCGGGTGTAACCGAACATTACATACTCAGTTGAGAGCTATGGAGACAAAATAAGGAAAATCACCATGTAGGAAAATGAACCTAGGGTAACCCTGGAATGTGGATGTATGACATGTGTATCAAATGGAAGGTATTAAAGAGTATTTTAAGGGAGAGTAGGCCATAGTTCTATAGATGGACGCCATTTAGGGATATCGCCATACAGGTGGACCAGGGCTGACTCTAGAATTTGTTTGTACGATATGGTTATCAAATGAAAGGTGTTACTGAGCATTTTAAGAGGGAGTGGGCCTTAGGTCTATCGGTGGACGTGTTTTCGAGATATCGCCATTAAGGTGGGCCAGGGGTGACTCTAGAATGTGTTTGTACGATATGGGTATCAAATGAAAGGTGGTAATGAGTATTTTAAAAGGGAGTAATCCTTAGTTCTATAGGTGGACGCCTTTTCGAGATATCGCCATAAAGGTGGGCCAGGGGTGACTCTAGAATGTGCCTGTACGATATCGGTATCAAATGAAAGGTGTTAATGAGTATTTTAAAAAGGAGAGATCCTTAGTTCTATAGGTGGACGCCTTTTCGAGATATCGCCATAAAGGTGGGCCAGGGGTGACTCTAGAATGTGCTTGTACGATATCGGTATCAAATGAAAGGTGTTAATGAGCATTTTAAAAGGGAATGGGCTTTAGTTCTATAGGTGAACGACTTTTCGAGATATCGCCATAAAGGTGGAACAGGGGTGACTCTAGAATATGTTTGTACGATATAGGCATCAAATGAAAGGTGTTAATGAGTATTTTAAAAGCGAATGGGCTTTAGTTCTATAGGGGAACGCTTTTTCGAGATATCGCCATAAAGGTGGACCAGGGGTGACTCTAGAATGTGTTTGTACGATATGGGAATCAAATGAAAGGTGTTACTGAGCATTTTAAGAGGGTGTGGGCATTAGGTCTATAGGTAGATGCCTTTTCGAGATATCTCCATTAGGGTGGGCCAAGGGTGACTCTAGAATGTTTGTACAATATGGGTTTCAAATGGAGGGTGTTACTGAGCATTTTAAGAGGGAGTGGGCATTAGGTCTATAGGTGGACGCCTTTTCGAGATATCGCCATTAGGGTGGGCCAGGGGTGACTCTAGAATGTGTTTGTACGATATAGGTATCAAATGAAAGGTGGTAGTGAGTATTTTAAAAGGGAGTAATCCTTAGTTCTATAGGTGCACAGCTTTTCGAGATATCGCCATAAAAGTGGACCAAGGGTGACTCTAGAATGTTTGTACGATATGTGTATCAAACGAAAGGTGTTACTGAGCATTTTAAGAGGGAGTGGGCATTAGGTCTATAGGTGGATTCCTTTTCGAGATATCGCCATTAGGGTGGGCCAGGGGTGACTCTAGAATGTGTTTGTACGATATGGGTATCAAAAGAAAGGTGGTAATGAGTATTTTAAAAGGGAGTAATCCTTAGTTCTATAGGTTGACGCCTTTTCGAGATATCGCCATAAAGGTGGGCCAAGGGTGACTTTAATTAAAGGTATTATTGAGGGTTTTAAAAGCGAGTGGCCCTTAGATGTATATGTGAAGGCGTTCTCGCGATATCGACCAAAATGTGGACCAGGGTGATCCAGGAAATCATCTGTCGGGTACTGCTAATTTGTCCGATTTTACTAATTTTTATTTAGCACATATATAGTAATAGTAGTAACGTTCGTGCCAAATTTCATCATGATATCTTCAACGACTGCCAAATTACAGCTAGCAAAACTTTTATTTAAAAAAAAAAACGCCCATTGTCCAAAATTTTACTAATTTTCTATTCTGCGTCAAAAGGTCAACCCATCTACCAAGCTTCAGCGCTTTATCCGTCTTTGGCAATGAATTATCGCATTTTTTCGGTTTTTCGAAATTTTCGATATCGAAAAAGTGGGCGTGGTTATAGTCCGATATCGTTCGTTTTAAATAGCGATCTGAGATGAGTGCCCAGGAATCTACATACCAAATTTCATCAAGATACCGCAAAATTTACTCACGTTATCATGTTAAAGGACAGACGGACGGACGGACGGACACGGCTCAATCAAATGTTTTTCGATACTGATGATTTTGATATATGGAAGTCTATATCTATCTCGATTCCTTTATACCTGTACAACCAACCGTTATCCAATCGAAGTTAATATACTCTGTGAGCTCTGCTCAACTGAGTATAATAATTTCGTTGAATTGTTCTTTATATTTTATTCACTAATTAATTATAGTATGTCGGCTTATGGTAATGTTAAAGCGAAAGTGTGCATGCAGTTAAGGCGCCAATTAAATTTCCTTAATCCTAACGCCATAGTCGTAACCATACCTATATCCATAACCGTCTCCAATGTGATCGATTAATGGTGCCTTAACCTAAAAATCGTGAAAAATTTATAAAAATGAAGAAAACGCAAAAAATTACAAATATATTCCACACAAAATAAGTCTCTTAGTCATAACGTATCCAAACAATGAATAAAATCTACAAAAAGTTATTAAATTCACCAACTCAAATATTTTTAGGTTATGGATATGGCGAGAAACCAAATACCAATTGGTTGGCTATGGTACGGTTATGGCTTTAGCGTTATGGTATGGCACCATTAATCGATTACATTGATTTGCATAAGCTAGGTTCGATCAGCTGTTTTATCTGGTTATGGTTTTAAGGTTATAAGTCACCATTAATTGGCCCTTAACCCGTCAGTTCCCATAGCTATGTTTGCGAAAAATAAAACAATTGATATAACTGAAAGAAATAGTTATACATAGTATACCCCAAAAAAAAACATACAATTTGTATAGCTAACCTCACCTTTTTAAGGGGGAGGTCTCTTACAGATGACACTGTGCATTGTGTAATATATTTGAACATATTTTTTTCTTTTATATCTATTGAAGGAAAACATTGGTTTTTTTTTTATTAAAATATTTATTTATAAACAAGCAAGTAATTGAATGACTAACGGAAATATGCAGTAAAGAAAATGCTTCATTTATAATGGAAAATGTACCAACACTTTACGTGCAAACCGACAATGGTGACAATGTCCACATCTTCGCTGGGAAAAGTCCGTTTCTTCGTGTTCTTTTGCTTCACCGGCAGACCTTACGTACTCGTACTATAGTTTCATCAATGGAAATATGTGATGTACCTGCTTTTTCAAAATTCCTACAGAAATTTCCGTTCAATTTTGTGAAATACTCGCAACTTTCGCAAATTTATCGTTGGGCGATAAAGACGTACTGTCACAAAGATGAAGATATTGCTGAATCTCGAAAAATATATTTTGCCGCATGCTTGCAGATACCAGCGTATTTCTGGTGTCACTACTCACTTCCCAGAACATTCTCAAATATTTTGGTCGCAAGTATCCGGTAAGTAGCAATATTGCAATGTATACTCTTACGTATTCGGATTTTACATTGAGGTTTGCCGCACGATGTAAAAGAAGTTGTGGTCTGCCAGTTTTTTACCGTGATTTCTTTTCTCCTCTTTTTCGGTGCTGGAACGCCGTTTTCTTCTCCCTCTTCCTCCTGGTAATTTTTTTCCAGATACAGGATGTGTATTTTATATTTCTACTTGAGACGGAAGTATGCGACTAGGAAGATGGAGAATATCAGCATCGTTTTCATCACCGCTGTCTTCGCCTGTTAACGCGCCATCATCAGGAGGAAATATAATCACCTGGGTCTTCTTCGGAATTCAACTCTTCGATAATTTCATCCAAGGTCAATCTACGAGACGAAAAGAAGCACCAAAATCTCACTTCCGCAAGTACAATAAACAATAAAAAATGGTCATACAATGCCCAGTGTCACCCCCAGTTGACACCACATATTTTGAGCTATGTAATAAACATAGTGTGCAGTATTTTTATACCATAATGCACTATTTTTATACCATACTTTATTTATTTATCAGATGCAATACGAAAAAAATCAATACTTACGGTCTGGGCATTTTTATATCAATTTATATCGTAACAAATCACAAAAAGCAAGAAAAATCCAAGTTCGCGCGAAACAAGTTAACGGTTTTGACAGATAACGCATAGCTAGTATTCACATACATTTTTATTGACAACTAAAAAGCGCCCTCTACATTTCAATAATATTAGGATCACAAACCAAATTACAAGCTGGTCCAAAAAAATGTTTAACAAGTAAGGAAGGCTAAGATCGGGTGTAACCGAACATTACATACTCAGTTGAGAGCTATGGACACAAAATAAGGAAAATCACCATGTAGGAAAATGAACCTAGGGTAACCCTGGAATGCGGTTGTATGACATGTGTATCAAATGGAAGGTATTAAAGAGTATTTTAAGAGAGAGTAGGCCATAGTTCTATGGATGGACGCCATTTAGGGATATCGCCATAAAGGTGGACCAGGGCTGACTCTAGAATTTGTTTGTACGATATGGGTATCAAATGAAAGGCGTTACTGAGCATTTTAAGAGGGAGCGGGCCTTAGGTCTATCGGTGGACGCCTTTTCGAGATATCGCCATTAAGGTGGGCCAAGAGTGACTCTAGAATGTGTTTGTACGATATGGGTATCAAATGAAAGGTGGTAATGAGTATTTTAAAAGGGAATGGGCTTTAGTTCTATAGGTGAACGCCTTTTCGAGAAATCGCCATAAAGGTGGACCAGGGGTGACTCTAGAATATGTTTGTACGATATGGGTATCAAATGAAAGGTGTTAATGAGTATTTTCAAAGGGAGTGATCCTTAGTTTCATAGGTGGACGCCGTTTCGAGATATCGCCATAAAGGTGGACCAGGGGTGACTCTAGAATGTGTTTGTACGACATGGGAATCAAATGAAAGGTGTTACTGAGCATTTTAAGAGGGAGTGGGCCTTAGGTCTATAGGTGGACGCCTTTTCGAGATGTCGCCATTAGGGTGGGCCAGTGGTGACTCTAGAATGTTTGTACGATATGGGTATCAAACGAAAGGTGTTACTGAGCACTTTAAAAGGGAGTGGGCATTAGGTCTATAGGTGGACGCCTTTTCGAAATATCGCCATTAGGGTGGGCCGGGGTGACTCTAGAATGTGTCTGTACGATATGGGTATCAAATGAAAGGTGGTAATGAGTATTTTAAAAGGGAGTAATCCTTAGTTCTATAGGTGGACGCCTTTTCAAGATATCGCCATAAAGGTGGACCCAGGGTGACTCTAGAATGTTTGTACGATATGGGTATCAAATGAAAGGTGGTAATGAGTATTCTAAAAGGGAGTAATCCTTAGTTCTATAGGTGGACGCCTTTTCGAGATATCGCCATAAAGGTGGACCCAGGGTGACTCTAGAATGTTTGTACGATATGGGTATCAAACGAAAGGTGTTACTGAGCATTTTAAGAGGGAGTGGGCATTAGGTCTATAGGTGGACACCTTTTCGAGATATCGCCATTATGGTGGGCCAGGGGTGACTCTAGAATGTTTGTACGATATGGGTATCAAACGAAAGGTGTTACTGAGCATTTGAGGAGGGAGTGAGCATTAGGTCTATAGGTGGACGCCTTTTCGAGATATCGCCATTAGGGTGGGCCAGGGGTGACTCTAGAATGTTTGTACGATATGGGTTTCAAACGAAAGGTGTTACTGAGCATTTTAAGAGGGAGTGGGCATTAGGTCTATAGGTGGACGCCTTTTTGAGATATCGCCATTAGGGTGGGCCAGGGGTGACTCTAGAATGTTTGTACGATATGGGTAAATAACGAAAGGTGTTACTGAGCATTTTAAGAGGGAGTGGGCATTAGGTGTATAGGTGGACGCCTTTTCGAGATATCACCATTAGGGTGGGCCAGGGGTGACTCTAGAATGTGTTTGTACTATATGGATATCAAATTAAAGGTATTAATGAGGGTTTTAAAAACGAGTGGCCCTTAGATGTATATGTGAAGGCGTTTTCGCGATATCGACCAAAATGTGGACCAGGTGATCCAGAAAATCATCTGTTGGGTATTGCTAATTTATTTATATATGCAATACCACGAACAGTATTCCTGCCAAGATTCCAAAGGCTGTTGATTTCGCCT
Source organism: Eurosta solidaginis (assembly GCF_040869045.1). Lineage (NCBI taxonomy): Eukaryota > Metazoa > Arthropoda > Insecta > Diptera > Tephritidae > Eurosta > Eurosta solidaginis. The sequence continues at coordinate 197,821,625 of NC_090323.1, read as the reverse complement.
TGTCGAACTTTTTCATTTTCTTCTACTTAATATGGTAGGTGTCACACCCATTTTACAAAGTTTTTTCCAAAGTTATATTTTGCGTCAATAAACCAATCCTATTACCATGTTTCATCCCTTTTTTCGTATTTGGTATAGAATTATGGCATTTTTTTCATTTTTCGTAATTTTCGATATCGATAAAGTGGGCGTGGTTATGGTCGGATTTCGGCCATTTTTTATACCAAGATAAAGTGAGTTTAGATAAGTACGTGGACTAAGTTTAGTAAAGATATATCGGTTTCGCTCAAGTTATTGTGTTAACGGCCGAGCGGAAGGCCAGACGGTGGACTGTGTATAAAAACTGGGCGTGGCTTCCACCGATATCGCCCATTTACACAGAAAACAGTAACCGTCATAGAATCTATGCCATGCTATGGTAAATTTTGGTTCGACTTATGGCATTAAAAGTATTCTAGACAAACTAAATGAAAATGGGCGGAGCCACGCCCATTTTGAAATTTTCTTTTATTCTTGTATTTTGTTGCATCATATCATTACTGGAGTTAAATTTTGACTTAATTTACTTATATACAGTAGAGATATTAAATTTTTTGTTATAATTTGAATTTAAAAAAAATTTTGTTTAAAAAGTGGGCGTGTTCTTCATCCAATTTTGCAAATTTTTATTTAGCACATATATAGTAATAGTAGTAACGTTCCTGCAAAATTTCATCATGATATCTTCAACGACTGCCAAATTACAGCTTGCAAAACCTTAAAATTACCTTCTTGTAAAAGTGGGCGGTGCCACGCCCGTTGCCCAAAATCTTACTAATTTTCTATTCTGCGTCATAACGTCAACCCATCTACCAAGTTTCATCGCTTTATCCGCCTTTGGTAATGAATTATCGCATTTTTTCGGTTTTTCGAAATTTTCGATATCGAAAAAATGGGCGTGGTTATAGTCCGATATCGTTCATTTTAAATAGCGATCTGAGATGAGTGCCCAGGAATCTACATACCAAATTTCATCAAGATACCTCGAAATTTACTCAAGTTATCGTGTTAACGGACAGACGGACGGACGGACGGACGGACATGGCTCAATCAAAGTTTTTTTCGATACTGATGATTTTGATATATGGAAGTCTATATATATCTCGATTCCTTTATACCTGTACAACCAACCGTTATCCAATCAAAGTTAATATACTCTGTGAGCTCTGCTCAACTGAGTATAAAAATCTGTCACCTACAGGTGACATTGCGAATTGACGGGTTAAAAGACTATAGTGACTATTCGCGAAATAGGCTAGTGTACAATGACGTGGCGAATACTGCTGGCGGTTGTGGGTGATAGAAACAGGGCGCAGGATGGGACGATGAAAGGAAGTTTAAAAATCAGGTGACCCCGTATGTTTGTTAATTTGGTGTCTATGATTAAGACGCTTGTCTTATCCACAATGTAAGTAGGTGGTAGGTTGAGTGGGCAGACTTTCCGCCCGCGGGCGTTATTTCCAATTGTTGACAGGTGTTATTTGCTTTGTGCACATAAAAGGCCAGCGGGTTTTACTTTTTTATTTGGAAAGTTATTTAACATAACTTTGGTTTGGTAGTTTATTTAATTTCTTTTAAATTTTTTTGTAACTAATATAATTTGTTTTATTTAATATATTTGTTATATTTTATTTTATTTCGTTTTTTATTTTATTTAATTGTTTTATTTTGTTTAAAATTCATTTTTTATTTTATTTATTATATTTTATCATATTTTATTTTATGTTACTTTATTTTATTTATCTTATTTTATTTTATAATTTATTTAATAATTTGGGAAAAATTTAAGCAACGTGACATCAGGACGGATAAGGCGACAGCTGTTTCGATTATACCTAGTAAATCTCTTCAAAGCCTTTTCTCCCGGGAGTGGGATTCGAACCCGTACTCCTACGATAGTTGAAATGGTTACAAACGCATTCAGCTACGTCATGCCTTAGTTGTTGTAAAGTTTTTTCCAATTGCCTTCTTTTTGCATATATTAATCTTCTACACATCACATACTTCGTATGTAATTATGTGTTGAAGTTATGCATGTTTGTAAGGCGGTTTCAGAGGAACTGGTATTGTTGCTGTTTTTGTTCTATTTATAGAACTACAACGAATTAACCAAATGTTGCCTGTTTGTAAGATTAACTCTTATTGTTCTGGCCTTGTGCTCGTATCGGACCTTGACTCATTTATCAATAGGCCGATATAAGCAAAAACAATTCTTATTTTATTTTATTTTTTTTATCATACCTTCGTATATTTTATTTTATTTCTTTTATTTGATTTCGTCTTATTTAAGTTAATTTAATTTAATTCAATTTAATTTAATTAAATTTTATTTTATTTAACTTAATTTAATTTAGTTTAATTTAATCTAATTTAATTTAATTTTATTTTAATTTATTTTATCATACCTTATTATATTTAAGTATTCAAGGTTCGAATCGAGCTCAAGGCCAGAACAATAATTTTAAGTAGCAAATTTGCCAGTCAAACAAACCACCGCTGTATAGCTAAAAATAAAAATAAAGCGTACTGATGATGAAGGCTTAGCACCCTTCGAAATGGATCTATCTGCGCAGCTATGTCAGGTTGTCTGAAAAATGTTCTACTTACTATTGCAAAAAAAAAAAAATACAATTTTTCAAATTTAGAAAAATTAAAAAATAACAATAATTATCATTAGAAAAAAATTATTGTTCTGGCCTTGAGCTCGATTCGAACATTGAATGATTTATCAATAGGCCGATAAAAACAAAAACCATTGTTATTATATTTAATTTAATTTTTATTTATTTTATTTTAATTTATTTTATTTTATTTTATTTTATTTTATTTTATTTAATTTTATTTTATTTTATATTCTTTTGTTTTTTTAATTTAAATTTATTTTATTATACCTTATTATATTTTATTTTATTTTACTTAATTTCATTTAATTAAATTAAATCCCATTTTAATTTTATTTTATTTTATTTCATTTTATTAACAATTTTTGTTTTTATATCGGCCTACTGATTTGTAAGATCGCTGGTTCGAATCGAGCTCAAGGCCTAACAATAATTTTGTATCATTATTATTGTTATGATACATTTTTTCTTAATTGAAAAAATTTTTTAATTAGAATAGAAGAAAGAAAAAATTTTTTTTTTTTTAAATAAAATAAAATAAATAAAATTTAATTTAATTAAATAAAATTAAACTAAATTAAATTAGATTAAGTTAAATAAAATAAAACAAAATAAGATAAATACAATGAAATATAATAAAACAAATGTTGTCTGTTTGTAAGAGTTAATCTTACAAACAGACAACATTTGGTTAATTCGTTGTAGTTCTATAAATAGAACAAAAACAGCAATTAAGAAAAAATGTATCATAACAATAATAATGATACAAAATTATTGTTAGGCCTTGAGCTCGATTCGAACCCGCGATTTCATTTTATTGTATTTTATATTATTTTATTATTATTACTTTAATTTAATTTAGTTTAATTTAATCTAATTTAATTTTATTTTATTTTAATTTATTTTATCATACCTTATTATATTTAATTTAATTTTTATTTATTTTAATTTAATTTATTTTATTTTATTTTATTTAATTTTATTTTATTTTATATTCTTTTGTTTTTTTAATTTAAATTTATTTTATTATACCTTATTATATTTTATTTTATTTGACTTAATTTCATTTAATTTAATTAAATCTCATTTTAATTTTATTTTATTTTATTTCATTTTATTGTATTTTATATTATTTTATTTTATTTTATTTTATTTTATTTTATTTAATTTTATCATACCTTGTTATATTTTATTTTATTTTATTTAATTTTATTTAATTTAATTTAACTTAATTTAGTTTAATTGTAATTAATTTAATTTTATTTTATTTTTATTTATTTTATTTTATATTCTTTTATTTTATTTAATTTAATCTAATTTAATTTAATTTAATTTAATTTTATATTATTTTACTTTATTTAATTAATTTAATTTTATTTTATTAGATATACATATTTTATAAATTTTTCTTTGTTTTGTGTTTTTATTTTATTTCAATTTAATTTATTTTATTTAATCTTACTATATTTTTTTGTTTACTTACATTTTTCAACTTGTTTATTTTATAGTAGTTATTTTTTTTTGGAAAAAGTTTCATTTAATAAGAAAATGTAATGCGCGACAACCTCCGATTTTAGGCCAAGCTTCTCTTCCAATTGGCGTACGCTCCTTTTAATTTTTCCTAAAAATTGGTTTTATGCCGACTCCGATCGGTATTTGCAAGACAGATGAGTTTTCACTGAGAAGCTTTTCATGGCAGAAATACACTCTAAGTGCTTACCAAATCACTGCCAAGAGGCGACCCTGCTCAGAAAACCTTTATTCTAATTGAAACATTTTTTTTCTTAAATTTTGATGTTTCCTTTCCCGGGGTGTGAACCAATGATCTTCGGTGTGGTAGGCGGAGCACGCTACCACCACTTCACGGCGGCCGCCATTTTCTGTTTTATTTCATTGTATTTTATATTATTTTGATCTATTATTTTACTTTGTATTTTATTTATTAAATTTTTTTTTTTAATTTTGTTACAAAATTTCATTCTGTTTGTTTTTTAAATAATTTATTTTATATAAATACATTTGTTTACTTTATTTTATTTTGTCTTAACTTTTTTGTTTTTTGAATTTAATAAAATTTTTCAATTTAAACTATTTAAATTTTTTGATTGAATCTTATTTTATTTTATATTTTCTTTTTATTTTTATTTTTTTAAATTATGTTTTTTTATTTTATTTTGTACGTGAAAATATTGAGTTAGTTAGTGCCCCTGGAGGGCGTGGTGTTTTGACATCAGCTTGGCCATTCCGTCTGGGCTTGCTGCTTGGTAAGATTTGGCCATTCCCTTTAACCTCTGTCAAATGAAGAATGCAATAAATGTTACCTGAAGAAAAGGTTAGGTTTAATTAAACGGTCTGCGAGGATCGCAGTGCCCATAGTGTAGCTAGAAATTTGCTCAACGACTCAAAAACGAAAACCTATATATATTATAAAATAACTGCGTCCTCTTGGCAAATATTAGAAGCTTTCTGAAACCTATCCTAGTTGCTGCTTCTAGATCTGAAAGCTGCGTTATTCTTAGTGATAAGAGAAGCTTTGTAAATATAAGTTCGTAAGATCTGCACATGGCCCCCGACACTTTACAGCCCTGCGCTTCATTCCACGCCTTTACTGTTTGGTCGCTTAACTTCCAATCTCGCCAAATGTGATCAGAACATCTACGGTAGAAGCAGCGAGGTCCTGCGGAGTAAGAGGAGCAAGGCTCTCAGTGGGTTGATGCAGCAGCGAGTTATTTAAAGGGGACTTTTCTGGTCTGTTGGATATGAGGTTTCAAATAAAAACAATACAATTTCTTCCTATTTGTATTTATATAAATTAGTTATAGACAATCTACTTACACCGAACTTAAAAAACTTATGATAAGACTTAAGTTAAAATAAATTAGGAATTAAAAAGCAAATACAATAGTGACATTAAATTTGTTCTCAAGATAAATGGTCGGCAATTTTTCTGATCAAAACATCTTCACACGTTTATCGCGCCACACAGGACCCTTTACTTGTTATGGTCACATCTAAAAGAAAATATACAAAATTTTGCAAGATTTAAAAAGTTGGTCCGTGGAGGGTGTAACTTTCATGTTAGCTTTGACTTACCGATATGCAGACACGAAGCATAGCATTCCATTTGCGCTTCGCTAGTATACATATAGCCATCCGAGCCGCATATAATTTCCTCATCACTATCCTGCACATTGGCGCACATTTGTTCACAATAGTCTTCGGTGTCCTTTTGTTCGACCGGTGCTGGTGGCGTTGGTAAAGTAGTTGCATCAGCCTCTGTAGACTGGCGTACCGGCATACGTCCATAAAAGCTCTGTAGACCAAAAGTGAGTTAGTTAGAGGGGATAAGATGTCTCTATGCTACCATTAGGGGATTCATAAACTCTCATGTTATATGTTATATAGTCATAATTAGGGCTGTGAACTGCATCCGGACTTTTCAACTATCCGGATAAACCGGATATTCGAATAACCGGATAGCTAAGCAAAAAATCCGGCTATCCGGATATCCGGATACGTAAATGTAAAATCCGGATATCCGTATGTCCGGATACTGGAATATAAAAGTTGAATATCTGCATATGAGAATTGAACGAAGCAAACATCGAAAAATTATTCAGAAAATATATTTGTAGATTATTAAATTAACGTTAAAAATTAAAAAGGTACAATTTTACAAACATAAACAATTTCAGAAAGCGTAAATTTGAATTAATAATGAGGGCTAAAATGGTCAGTAAGATTTCGGATCATTTCCAAAAAAGTGAAAGTAAAAACAGTGCCATTTGTTTATATTGTGAAAAAACACTACAAAACACAGAATCGACATCAAGTCTATGGAGCCATCCATCTGCAAGAGAACGGTATAGACGCAGCTTTTCTATCTGAATCTGCGCCAGAATATAAACCGAGTAGCAGTTCATCACAAAGTAATTTTGATCACAATTCGGAATGTTCAGAACACCCAATGAAGAAAGTTCGAACATCACGCGTAGCTTCAACTGTTCACAATAAGTATATGTCTAAAGAACGTCAAGAGATAATAACACAAGCCTTGGTTAATATGATTGCTGTTGACTTATTGCCTATTGGTGGAATGTGATGGATTCAAGAAGTTAGTTAATGCCCTCGAACCAGAGTATCGCAAAACAATTTCCGATAGAATTGAAGCCATGCATAACCGTGAATTAGAGAAAGTTAAGAAAAATCTCAGTTCAGCATCTGATATAGCTTTGGCCACTGATTGCTGGACATCAAGAGCCACCCGATCCTATATGGGACTTACAGCGAATTATTTAGATTCTAATTGGACTCCTCGCTCTTTTAATTTGCTCACCGAAGAAATGACTGAAAGCAGCACAGCTGAGAATTTAGAAGACTCGTTTCGAGATGCCAAGGAAGAATGGGATATCAAAGGAAAAGTCACAAATATTGTACACGACAACGCGAAAAATATAACAAATGCTGTTCGGGGTTTGAGCCCTGGCTTAACAAGTCATCCATGCAGTCCACATATACTTCAATTGAGTGGAATGTTGTGGAGTCATCCAAAAGGTTTCGAAACTGATGATGAGTTTCAATCATTCGAGTAAACGCACAAAATCATGTGGAAAAAATGTGGAATAAAATGGGTACTGCTGATATGAATGCCCAAGAAGAAGCTCCGGAAAACAGTGATCTCACGGCCATGAATATACTCCTAAATGATAATGACAGCGACACAAGGGAGGAAGACGAGTTTCAGCGCTACTTATTCAAAGAACAAATAAACCACAATCTCGGTGCCAGCAATTGGTTGCAAGACCATGGAAGAATATATCCAAATCTGTCGAAAATCGCCAACAAAATATCTTGCGGTACCACTTCAACAGCTTCTGGAAGGGTATTTTCAAGTACTGGAAATGTAGTTCGTCCCACACGAAATTTCTTGAGTCTGCATATGATATCGGAACTTGTTTTCTTCCACCAGAACAAGAAGAAATAGTTTAACATCATATTACATATTTCTCAATACGAGCCGTTGTTTTATTCACAGTTAATTGATTTAAATGCCCCACGAATTTATTGTTATTAATGTTAAATAAACATATATGGTACATCAATTTGGTGCTTTCACTGGATATCCAAAAAAAAGGTTATTAAGCGGATCTTCATAAATCCGGATATCCGGATAGTCTCACAAACGAATATTAACCGGATATCCATGCCGTCCGGATTTTATCCGTATCAACGGATATCCGTATGGATATCCAGATATTCGAATATGCGGATAGTCCCAGCCCTAGTCATAATGTCATAAATTTATTATCGTCATAACATGTATGATGCTATGGGAATATGACGTGCCATGACACTTTGTGTGTCTCCTACCTTGCTGTGTGTGGCCTTTAAGGCGGATGATGAGTCCTTCTCCAACCTTTTTACATGGTGTGTGTGGAATACTTGAAAGCATCGAAGTGAAGCAGCTCTAAGGGGTATTTCTCTGTAGGATAGTACAATTTAGGGCCACGCGGAGGAAAAAGGAAATTTCGTCTGACTCCAAGCTGCTATGTTTAAGATAACCAAGTTCACAACAGAATATCCATAGTAGCTTCACCGCTCAAAAAATGAGATACTTAATATTAATAAGGTTCCAAATCGTGAAGATTGAGATGAGGAAAGATATATAGAGCTAAGCGAAGAGAGGTATAGTCCCATAAAGGAATTAAAAACTTTTCAATGGCGAAGTATTCAAAGGTCATTTGCAGTTCAGGAGCTATGTATGTGCGTAAACTGAGCATCTGGTGTATCAGTCTATGTTTCTTCTGAAACAGAAACGATATGACTGTAGATGATGTACTCTAGGAGTGCCACTCTATTTTTAGAACACGAGAACGCAGAGTACAGAATCACGAAACCTCTGAAGCCGAAAAGAATTGGCAGGTCATCGCTTGAAGTCAGAAAATTGTCTAAGTAAAAATTCTATCCTGGTCCCTAAATAACTAAGAAGAAGTAAGCAACCCGGGGAACCGGATAGTTGCTGTCAAATGGGATCAAGGGATATACTGGCTCTCCATTAAAAAAATAAAAAAGCTTGTAACACCAAAAAGATTGATTAGGAAATGAATGCTCTTTCACCATATAGGCCCCTAGCTCCGGATGGATTTTTTTCCGTATTCGACTTCATCACATTTTATAAGATTAAAAAGATACCACTCGAAAAGTGAACAAGTTTGATTTTGAGAAGGGTAGACAACCAACGCTAGATTTCAAATCTTTTAGTCTCCTGTTTCAAAAATCGAACCAACTCAGCATCTTTCACCACTGCTCTGGCTTTGCGTTATAATAGTGCGACGTAGTAGTTCTTATATATTGTATGCAGAAAAACGTAATGAGCAGATAGGCGGAGAGCTCAGGTCTCGGAGTAAATCTCGACAGACATGTACAAAGCGGTAATTCGACCAATCTTTATTGATAGACTATGGTGTGCTGAGAAGCAGCGAAGCTACATACATACATACATCAAAGTCATGATAGATAAAGTTCAAGGAGCTGTATGTGTTGCGACCACGAGGCGGTTAGATCGTATCCTACAGATCCTATTAATGTGATATCCAAGGAAACCCGACATTAGAGGGTTCTATAAGACTACTGCTGGGGGAACTCTGGAGAGCATGAGTACTCTAAGTATATGACGCTACAAAAATAAAGGAATACCAAGACGGGAAAGCCATGTGACTCGGCGACGGTCACATCGAAAGTGGTTAGACATTGTAACGAGATTTAGTAATATACCGGGCAGCAAGATGACCTATGAGTTGGTTCGGAATGAATCAGGTCTTCAAGTCGCATAACAAAGTTAATAATTAATGAAAACGATTCTAGGGCTAGGTGGTCTGCATTGACCTTCAAGTTCAATAGAAGGGGCATTTTGAAATTAGTTGCTATATTCACCGGCGCCTTGGACCATTGGGAGCTCTGCCGCTCGGTTGGGATAAGAATACTTGGACTGGAATGAAATTCTTTGCAAAGCGAGTACTGAATGTTGTTTAACCTGTCGACCTTCTCAAATATTTGAAATCAACGGGATGGATGTAGTCAGGCACGATTGCAATTCTTTCGGTACGTCTTTACTACTGTTAGATTTTACAGCTCAGGTGGCAAACAGTATGATATCTGTTGACAGCTTAAAGGCAATCGCGTAGCGATGAAAACTAAAGTTTGAGAGCCTCGGTGGCGGCTTTAGTACAGCTCCATGTTAGATTTTACAGCTCAGGTGGCAAACAGTATGATCTCTGTTGACAGCTTAAAGGTAATCGCGTAGCGATGAAAACTAAAGTTTGAGAGCCTCGGTGGCGGCTCCATGTTTTTCTATGCCGGGCCATCTGCTTAAAAATTCTACGTAATTGATATACACGACGAGGTGCGACTACAAAAGGATAATTTACTAAATGGAAGGGTTCCGCATTGGATAAGTAAGATTACCATAAGGAAAAGTCAACTAGGGCCGTCATGAGATGTCAAAGTACCTACGACCCTTTTGGATATGACAGAGCTTCATTTTCAAACTTATAAAGATCTGCACTGAGGGAACTTATAGATGCTCCCATAGACCACTGTGCTAAAGTTTCCTTTGAAGAAGCCATAACTTGAGGAAGAGGACTTGATTCATCACTGATGCACAGAATTATAGTTAAAGTTTCATAAACTTTTGGGTGCACATTTTCTCGATAGTCTCGCGTAGGTAAGGGAAGTAAATATTCTACTTAATTTCATGTGGGAAAGAAAGTAAGTTATTAAATATAGATTAAATAGGAAATATCTGATTAGATGAAAGTGCCCTCATCCGATACTCATTGAGAGCATTCACAATGTATACATTTGAGCTTGTACAGAGGTGTGGGAAATCTCGGGCACTCACGCCCAACCTAATTCTGGGTACATCGCTCCATATTACTCTCAAGTATACTCACCGAACTAGCGCTGTGTACATCCTCTTCATCTTCTGGATCATCTGCGCTTGACAAGTTTGCGGTATTATAGTTCTTACTACTCGTTGCTGGTAGGTTCGGTGTAGACGCTGTTCCCACTGTACCAGCGGCTCTATGACGTAATTGATCGCCAAAACTATTCGCAGTGGCTGACGATGGTGAATGCGTGTATGCCGAAGGCATAGCATCTCGTTCGGTAAACTCAAAACGTTGCGGTTCGGGTGTGCGATTTCTTGGCGTATTATGTCGCACTTTCGAGTACGTTGGAGCTGATGTAGTAGGCGTGGAAGCAGCCGATCGGGTTGTTTGCGATTGTGGAATATGCTTGACAGCTTTTTTACCGTTAGAGTTCACAACGAGGTGATTGTTATTACCCGTCTGGTAGCTGGTACGCACAACGGCGGGTACAGGATCTTCTTGATAGAATAGCTGTGATATTTTTATGGGTGCATTAAGATGATTGGCTGCCGCGCCATCAGGAATAGTGGTATCACTTCCAGCTGGGTTGCCGTAATGTGTTTGAGTTTGAGCTCGTGAAAATTGTGCATAAGCTTGTTGGATTTGTGACTGTTGTTGTTGCTCTAGCAGCTGTTGTTGTTGTTCTCGTTGTTGTTGCTGATTTTGCTGCCTATCCTGCTGTGTATCACGCTGCTTATAATTCGGCTCACGCTTTGGCAAAAAATAATCATTGGAGTTCATAAATTCAATATATTTCTCAGCTTCTTGTATTGCTGCCGTGGATGCAGGATTCGCCTCGGGCTCGCTTTGATGAAACACATGTGACGATTCCTCTGCTCGTGGCGTTGGCGGATAGTATGTTGCATATGGCTGCGGTGGTTCTTCTTCCCCTTCCAACTCATTATTTTCGTAAACTGCATAGCCTGCGCCTCCAGGGGGCGGTAAAATATGTTTAACATGTGGCTGTAGTACGGGTTCCTCGCGTGGGCGTATGGTTTCATAATGAAATCTTGGCCCATGATTATGACTGAAGGTTTGTAAAGGTTGCGCCTGAAGCAGTGATGCCTGGGGAAAGTGCGGAGATTGATGTTGTTGCTGCAATGGTTGCTGCGGTATGGGATATTGCTTTATTGTCAGCTGCGGCTGATTGCCACCCACATACTGTTGTAACTGTTGCATGTGTTGCCTGTAATTCGGATCGTGCGGTTCAAGTAATGGACGTACAATGGCTTTACCGTTGAACGGAGGAGATGCCTTGAAATTATGCTCCTCATGATGTTGTTGCTGCTGAGCTTGTTGTGGGTGTAGTTGATGCTGCGGGCTTGGTTGATACTGAGGATGTGGCTGGCTAGCTTGGTATTGGTGTTGGTGCTGGGGTTCTACAAACGATGTGTGCGGAATCAAAACATTCGCGTGAGATTGTTGTAGCTTATGCTGCTGCGGCTGCGTATGGACGAAGGGCGAACGATGAAATGACAATTTACCTGCGTTAAATGGTACTGGCCCTTTCGAGTGCGGATAGTTGGCATTACCTTTGGGCACATCATAAACATTACGTGAAAGTCCGACTGCATTAGCTGGAGAACCATGTTGTATGCGACGCATCATTGGCGGGCGTACTTGGTGGAACGGTAACGATGGAGGATAAACTGCCGATGAAGAGCGCCTTTGAGGATTGCCTACGGGTGGTAAATGATCAGCACGCGTAATTACGCGTTGCATAACCGCATGATAACGTTTGGATATTGAAGCCTTGGGATCCTGAAGCATTTTCATGAGACGAGCATAGCGTGTACTGTTGGCAATAAATTGCGTGGGAAGTGTGAGTTCAGCAGCTTCAGGCCGTGGGCTATGCGAATCTGGTGCATTTAGTGCATTCGCTGTGTTAGGTGTAGTAATAGCCTGTTGTTGTTGCTCACTCTCAAATGAACTTCGCACTGGACTTGAAAGAAGCGCCAAGGCCATTGAGAACATTGTAAAATGCGCTGTGTGTGATGACATTTTGATTGCCTATTTTTTAAAAAAGGCTTCTTGTTTGGAAGTTAAACACTTCCTGTTTCGTTTTTTTTTTTTACAAAGTTGCTTAACGTTGAATTGTGGTTGTCTCAAATTTAAACCGCATTATTTTATTTAATCTTGTTTAAAAAAAAGGATATATATACCGTCAGTTACTGAAATGCTGACAAATTAATGGAATTCACCATGACGCATTATAATCAGACAGGTGAAGTCAATCGGACAACAACAAAAGTTGACGGCCCTCATAATCTCGTCATGAATTTTAAAGTAGTAGGAAGGGAAAATTTTTGGTACTATTTTGCTGCTTTTTTACAACCTTAGTAATGTTATGTGCGGAAAAAGGCCAAACGTTGGAAAGTGGGACATGGAAGAAAAGATAAGATAAAACAGACGAAATAGTAGAGAAGTTGGAGGGAAGTCGGAAAAGTAAAGCGAACAGGAGAAAGACGGAGAGTGAGAGCAAAAGTAAGCATAAGGGTAATGGTTCGAAACAAAGTGATAAAAAATAAAAAAATTTTAAGCACTGACTTTATGTAAATGGACAAAATCAGTGAAAAATATCTCCATATATAAAGACATATTCTTGCTAAAATTTGATTTTTAAATTTTGACATAGAAATAGCAAAAATATTTATGAGAAGTAAAAATATAAAAGTGGAGCACATATTACTAGGATTGGAAAGTTGGTAGGAAAGGAGATATTATTATGAGTCAATCAATTGCGCTCCACCTTTATATTTCTACTTCTCATAAATATTTTTGCAATTTCTATATCAAAATTTAAAAACCAAAGTTTAGCAAGAATATGTCTTTATATAAGGAGTCACTTTTCGCTGATTTTTGTCCATTTATATAAAGGTAGTGCTTAAAATTTTTATACTCAGTTGAGCAGAGCTCACAGAGTATATTAAGTTTGATTGGATAACGGTTGGTTGTACATATATAAAGGAATCGAGATAGATATAGACTTCCATATATCACAATAATCAGGATCGAAAAAAAATTTGATTGAGCCATGTCCGTCCGTCCGTCCGTCCGTCCGTCCGTTAACACGATAACTTGAGTAAATTTTGAGGTATCTTGATGAAATTTGGTATGTAGATTCCTGGGCACTCATCTCAGATCGCTATTTAAAATGAACGATATCGGACTATAACCACGTCCACTTTTTCGATATCGAAAATTTCGAAAAACCGAAAAAATGCGATAATTCATTGCCAAAGGCGGTTAAAGCGATGAAGCTTGGCAGATGGGTTGACGTTATGACACAGAATAGAAAATTAGTAAGATTTTGGACAATGGGCGTGGCACCGCCCACTTTTACAAGAAGGTAATTTAAAAGTTTTGCAAGCTGTAATTTGGCAGTCGTTGAAGATATCATGATGAATTTTGGCAGGAACGCTACTACTATTACTATATATGTGCTAAATAAAAATTAGCAAAATTGGAAGAAGAACACGCCCACTTTTTAAAAAAATTTTTTTTTAAATTCAAATTTTAACAAAAAATTTAATATCTTTACTGTATATAAGTAAATTAAGTCAAAATTCAACTCCTGTAATGATATGATGCAACAAAATACAAAAATAAAAGAAAATTTCAAAATGGGCGTGGCTCCGCCCAGTTTCATTTAGTTTGTCTAGAATACTTTTAATGCCATAAGTCGAACAAAAATTTACCAATCCTTCTCAAATTTGGTAGGGACATAGACACTATGACGGTAACTGTTCTCTGTGAAAATGGGCGAAATCGGTGGAAGCCACGCCCAGTTTTTATACACAGTCCACCGTCTGTCCTTCCGCTCGGCCGTTAACACAATAACTTGAGCAAACAACGATATATTTTTACTAAACTTAGCCCACCTACTTACCTGAACTCACTTTATCTTGGTATAAAAAATGGCCGAAATCCGACCATAACCACGCCCACTTTATCGATATCGAAAATTACGAAAAATGAAAAAAATGCCATAATTCTATACCAAATACGAAAAAAGGGATGAAAAATGGTAACTGGATTGGTTTATTGACGCAAAATATAACTTTGGAAAAAACTTTGTAAAATGGGTGTGACACCTACCATATTAAGTAGAAGAAAATGAAAAAGTTCTACAAGGCGAAATCAACAGCCCTTGGAATCTTGGCAGGAATACTGTTAGTGGTATTGCATATATAAATAAATTAGCAGTACCCGACAGATGATTTTCTGGATCACCTGGTCCACATTTTGGTCGATATCGCGAGAACACCTTCACATATACATCTAAGGGCCACTCGCTTTTAAAACCCTCATTAATACCTTTAATTTGATATCCATATCGTACAAACACATTCTAGAGTCACCCCTGGCCCACCCTAATAGCGATATCTCGAAAAGGCGTCCACCTATAGACCTAATGCCCACTCCCTCTTAAAATGCGCAGTAACACCTTTCGTTTGATACCCATATCGTACAAACATTCTAGAGTCACCTCTGGCCCACCCTAATGGCAATATCTCGAAAAGGCGTCCACCTATAGACCTAATGTCCACTCCCTCTTAAAATGCTCAGTAACACCTTTCGTTTGATACCCATATCGTACAAACATTCTAGAGTCACCCCTGGCCCACCCTATTGGCGATGTCTCGAAAAGGCCTCCACCTTAAGACCTAATGCCCACTCCCTCTTAAAATGCTCAGTAACACGTTTCGTTTGATACCCATATCGTACAAATATTCTAGAGTCACCCCCGGCCCACCCTAATGGCGATATCTCGAAAAGGCGTCCACCTATAGACCTAATGCCCACTCCCTCTTAAAATGCTCAGTAACACCTTTCGTTTGATACCCATATCGTACAAACACTCTAGAGTCACCCTTGGTCCACCTTTATGGCGATATCTCGAAAAGGCGTCCACCTATAGAACTAAGGATTACTCCCTTTTAAAATACTCATTACCACCTTTCATTTAATACCCATATCGTACAAACACATTCTAGAGTCACCCTGGCCCACCCTAATGGCGATATCTCTAAAAGGCGTCCACCTATAGACCTAATGCCCACTCCCTCTTAAAATGCTCAGTAACACCTTTCGTTTGATACCCATATCGTACAAACATTCTAGAGTCACCCTTGGTCCACCTTTATGGCGATATCTCGAAATGGCGTCCACATATAGAACTAAGGATTACTCCCTTTTAAAATACTCATTACCACCTTTCATTTGATACCCATATCGTACAAACACATTCTAGAGTCACCCCTGGCCCACCCTAATGGCGATATCTCGAAAAGGCGTCCACCTATAGACCTAATGCCCACTCACTCTTAAAATGCTCAGTAACACCTTTCGTTTGATACCCATATCGTACAAACATTATAGAGTCACCCCTGGCCCACACTAATGGCGATATCTCGAAAAGACGTCCACCAATAGACCTAATGCCCACTCCCTCTTAAAATGCTCAGTAACACCTTTCGTTTGATACCCATATCGTACAAACACATTCTAGAGTCACCCCTGGCCCACCCTAATGACGATATCTCGAAAAGGCGTCCACTTATAGACCTAATGCCCACTCCCTCTTAAAATGCTCAGTAACACCTTTCGTTTGATACCCATATCGTACAAACATTCTAGAGTCACCCTTGGTCCACCTTTATGGCGATATCTCGAAAAGGCGTCCACCTATAGAACTAAGGATTACTCCCTTTTAAAATACTCATTACCATCTTTCATTTGATACCCATATCATACAAACACATTCTAGAGTCACCCCTGGCCCACCCTAATGGCGACATTTCGAAAAGGCGTCCACCTATAGACCTATTGCCCACTCCCTCTTAAAATGCTCAGTAACACTTTTCGTTTGATACCCATATCGTACAAACATTATAGAGTCACCCCTGGCCCACACTAATGGCGATATCTCGAAAAGACGTCCACCAATAGACCTAATGCCCACTCCCTCTTAAAATGCTCAGTAACACCTTTCGTTTGATACCCATATCGTACAAACACATTCTAGAGTCACCCCTGGCCCACCCTAATGACGATATCTCGAAAAGGCGTCCACTTATAGACCTAATGCCCACTCCCTCTTAAAATGCTCAGTAACACCTTTCGTTTGATACCCATATCGTACAAACATTATAGAGTCACCCCTGGCCCACACTAATGGCGATATCTCGAAAAGACGTCCACCAATAGACCTAATGCCCACTCCCTCTTAAAATGCTCAGTAACACCTTTCGTTTGACACCCATATCGTACAAACACATTCTAGAGTCACCCCTGGCCCACCCTAATGACGATATCTCGAAAAGGCGTCCACTTATAGACCTAATGCCCACTCCCTCTTAAAATGCTCAGTAACACCTTTCGTTTGATACCCATATCGTACAAACACATTCTAGAGTCACCCCTGGCCCACCCTAATGACGATATCTCGAAAAGGCGTCCACTTATAGACCTAATGCCCACTCCCTCTTAAAATGCTCAGTAACACCTTTCGTTTGATACCCATATCGTACAAACAAATTCTAGAGTCAGCCCTGGTCCACCTTTATGGCGATATCCCTAAATGGCGTCCATCCATAGAACTATGGCCTACTCTCTCTTAGAATACTCTTTAATACCTTCCATTTGATACACATGTCATACAACCACATTCCAGGGTTCCCTAGGTTCATTTTCCTACATGGTGATTTTCCTTATTTTGTCTCCATAGCTCTCAACTGAGTATGTAATGTTCGGTTGCACCCGAACTTAGCCTTCCCTACTTGTTTTATTTTATTTTTATTTTCTCCTTTTGTTCCTTTGTCACGGCGTCTTAACCTATCTGTGAAGTTTCATGTTTGTAGCTCAATGATGAGTTTCTTAAATATCGATCTCAAAACTCCGAATTCCCAATTTCTTATCTAAATATTTCAATCCGTGCGCCATCTAACGCAATTTTTTCTCCTTTTCTTACATTTTCTCGGTGTCTTATCTTATCTGTGAAGTTTTACAGTTGTAGCTCAATGAGAACTTACATAAAAATCAATCCGTGCATCTTCTAGCGAAACTTTTTATATTGTCTCATCGGCTGTCATCGACCTCAAAATTAAGGTCTAAATTTTTAGCCTCTTGCTTATCGAGAAGTTACTTAAAACCCGGTTTCAAATTTCCAAATTATTATCTAATTTTTTCGATCCATGCGGCATCTAACGGAATTTTTTTATTCTTTGTTCCTTTGTCACGGTGTCTTAACCTGTCTCTGAGGTTTCATGTTTGTAGCTTAATGAGAAGTTACTTTAAAATCGATCTCGAAACACTAAATTTCCAAATTCTTATCTAAATATTTCGATCCGTGCACCACCTAACGGAATTTTTTTCTCCTTTTCTTAAATTTTCTCGGGGTCTTGTCCTATCTGTGAAGTTTTACAGTTGTAGCTCAATGAGAACTTACATAAAAATCAATCCCAAAATTCCCTCCGTTTCGTACGATTTTTCTAAATATCTCATCCCGTGCGCCCCCAGGCGAATCTTTTTGTATCGTGTCATCGGCTGTCATCGACCTCTGAATTAAGTTTGAAATTTCAAGCCGCTAGCTCATCGAGAAGTTACTTAAAGGCTGGTTTGAAAATTTTCAAATTCTTATCTAATTATTTCGATCCGTTCGCCACCTAACCGATTTTTTTCCTTTTGTGCATTGCCACGGTGTTCTGACCTATGGGTAAAGTTTCACGTTTGTAGCTCAATGAGAAGTTACTTAAAAATCGATTGCAAGATTTGCATGAAAAGCGGACAACCGACTTAATAACTATAAAGGAAGTAAAAAGGGGTTAAGAGGAAGATTAAAAATAAGGTTAGAATTAAAAGAAATAGTGAGGGATAGACTTGGGTAGGAGCTAGAGCGGGAATAGTAAGAGGAAAAGCGGGAAGATTTACAGAAGAATTAAAGGGATAGGAAAATTGAGTGAAATGAATAAGGTTAACTATAAAATGCAGAAGGGAGAGGAAATAAGCGAGAAAAGGGTTAGACAGATGAGAGGTCTAGGTGGAAAGATAGAGAACGTCAGAACAATGTCTATCGTGGTTGATCATACAGCTGGAAATATTTCATCTTTTTCTAAACGTTTCCAGGGATAGCCAGAGCGGTTTAAAATAAAATTCTAATGTGCCGCGTTTTTTTTGCCATCATTTAAATCCATAAGCACTGATTTGTTGAAGCATCCTTCTGAAAAACTTCTGCCGCTTGGTTTACATAGATAAAAGTTGAGTCTTGGGACCGTATACCATCAATCCCGGGTTTTTGTAAAACTTCCCAAATACTCATACGCAACTTCATGATATTGTTCCAGGTCGTCAGTCAACTCATGGATGTCAATATCTTTTCATATTCCGAAGAGTTATACATTCAGTTCCATTGACTAAAACTTTTTCATTTCATCTGAGGAATTAAACCCTCCCACAAAAGAAAACAAAGAGCGTAGGCGTTATTTTCTTGCAAATTACTTCATATTTCAGAAAGGCTTTAATGTCGTATTTTTTTATGATACTAAAATATCAGTGCTGAAGACAAGGCAAGAAGCAACACTTAAATTTATAAGGTGAGTTTTGTCAAATCCGACTTCATTTGTAATATTGACTTCATCTCTTTGGTTTTATTGCTTCATGATGGTGAGCAACTGTTTTCATTTTAAATTTTTTCTTTGTACTTTTTGGTTTGTTTTGACAGTTGATGATTTGCTATTCAATATTAAAAAAATTAAATACTGGTTTCGATGTATGCTACGCAAGTTTGCAGTGCAAGACAATATTCACACAATCCTAAGCTCCCTTAACAAAAAAAAAAAAAGTTTGAAAAGCTTCAAAAACGTGCCAAATGAAGTTCGGCATAATCCGTCATGGTAGGTTTACCGGCGGGGTTGGTTGACAATAATGCGGTGCTGCTGGTGTCGGTGAATATATAGGCCATCGTTATAAAGCGACAGCCCGTTTACATTCCGGTATTCTTGTTAGCGTAAGGTTTTTCCAAATAAAAAAAAAAAACATGTGTTTCGAGGATAAGAAACGGCCAGCCGATTTCATGCTACGCGTTCCCTATATGTTCGCCAAGCCTAAAAACTACTCACCGAAAGAAGCTACAGGCCTGCCAAAATACTGCTCTCAGAACCGCAACGGGCTGTCTTCTTATGTTCCCAGAACACCACCTACATAATGAGGCGCGAATATGCCCCATCAGGGAGAGAAATCAGATGCTAACCAAACAGTTCCTGTTGAATACCCAGAAACCTGTGCATCCCAACAGACATCTGATTGATGAGCCAACACCGCCCAGGGGTTTAAGGAGTCATCTCCGTAAGAATTATTAGGGAATACGGCACCTGAAAACTCATCCATATGAAGCCAAAAAACACAAGCGGGTTCTCAGCGAACTCCACAAACAGGCATCGGACCTTTATGCCAGGAATTGCCCGGTGAATCCAGTACTCAAAGAACAGTACCTAAAACTTGCGGAAGAGGAACGTATACTCCCCAGGGAAACGCGATTCACTCTAGCTCAACTTCGATTTGGATACTGTAACAGGTTAAATAAACTCTGACCTATCCAGAATCAACCCCAACATACAAAATGTATGCCCCGCTTGCAATGTGTCCCCACATGACACGAACCATCTCTTTGATTGTAATGTGGAACCAACGCCTCTAACACACCTCTCATTATGGTCCACCCCTGAGGGAACTGCAAGCTTCCTTGGACTCGCGTTAGAGGATATTGATGACAATTTGTGATCGGTCGCACCTATTGGGTGGGGCGAAGCACTGCTACAACAACAACAACTATTAAATCAATTCAGCTCTTCATCCTGATCATTTCGGTATTTTTATTAGTGGGTCTATCTTTTCTCCTTTAATGACTTACAATTTTGAGATTAGTGACAATCCTAATATATCATTTAGTTTTCGTGAAAGATATACAAATTGTATCTTGTTGCAATTCTGCACTGAACCAACTGACGTAAATTTTTACCCCTCAGTGTCACCAATTTGAGTAAAAATGTTCGTTAAAAAACAATTTGTATAGTAAACTATTTGAACTATAGGATTTAGGGCAATCTCTAATTAACGTATAGCTTTATTGTAACTGCGAATTTTATTAGATCTGCAGCAGGATCCCAGCAAACACAGTTTCTAACGTTAGAGAAATATTGTAGTTTTACATTAGAATACTAATGTAATTCTCTAATGCATTTCGAATCGAAAACTAGGTTAGAGAACTCGATTAGAATTCGACTGTGAAACGATTCTAATAACACTAGAAATGCGATGTTATGATTATTGTCACAGTTATCGATTATCTGCACGACATACTGATCATGTCGTGCAAATAATCGATACAAACAAAATAAAAATAGTGAAAAGTTGTGTGGAAATATTATAAGCTGAGAAAATACGTTTTTTTTATTTATAACTATAAATACTAGTAAGTGAAAATGAATCCAAGAAAGTTAAAAAGGGAAAGCGAGCCGGTTATTGAAGGGCTATTTGAATGGCATGAACAAAACGCTTCCTCATCCGTACCCCAAACCAATGCCGAGCTCAATCCTGAGGAAATAAGTGGAAGCGAAAATTCAAACACAATAACCAGTACTGAAAACTGTGAAACATGCGATGGGATTTATAATTATTTTTATTTTATTATAATTTATAATCTTATAACCAAATAAAAGTATCTGATATAATGAAACAATGAAAATTTCGCTGACTTTAAATAACTGAACTTAATTGCGCATCACTTAAAAATTCTCATTAGACACCCATTAGCAATTGACGTTAGAATTCGATTTGAATTCTAACCCTTTTCTCGATATCGAGAACGAAGTCCCCTTTTTGTCGAGAATGCTATAATTCGCGACAGTTTCGCAAATCGTCCTCTAATCTTTTACCTTAGAGAAATACATTAGAATTCGATTCGCCTTCTAATCGTTTTCTAACCTAAATGTTTGTTGGGATGGTATAACAAAAACGCTGGGGTAGTTAATTAAAAATGGAGATTCTACCAACTTCCAAGAATGTTGTCCAATGGAACAGTACTGGGTTAATTATATGCCCAAAATATACTAGTAAGCTTGGGTTTTCAATATTGATAAAAAACTTGAAAAAATAAACGAAAACGAAAGACAAAACTCTGTGAAAATAAAAGATACACTTCGTGGCATCCTTCTTTAAACCTTAGACTAGTTTAATTATGCTTGTTTCCGTAAGAAGAAATTTTTAGAAGAAAAAGTTCAATCTAGCCAAGGTACAAGCAAAATACTTTTGGAAACAGTCCATATGAACCAGCCCACTAAACCATTTGTTTTCTTTTTTTCTGAAATCATCCCGGAAGCTTTACTTTGCTGAGGTAAGGAGGACGAATAGGAAAAAAATATATACATATATAAATGTATGTAGTACATTTTTCTGCTACTGACGGTATACGCTTTTTTTCTAAAAAGTATTAAGTATTTCTCATTCCTTTAGCATTTGCTTGTTTTCATAAATTTGTGTATGCATCTTTATTTTAAATACTCTTTGCACTCAATATTCTTATACAATCCTGATTACAAGCACTTTACACAATTACGCATTTGCTTTATATCAATAAATGTATGTTTGCTTTAGGTAGGTGAACAATTTCATACACAATTTTAAAGTACACTTTTAAATTTCTTGCATTTTATTGTCAAAATCACTTTTTTTGTATAGATACATATATGTACATATGTATTTATTAACTGTTTTCAACCTTTAAATTATCGCAATACAATTCTTTCACTTCAATATCCTTATACAAATATATATATATGTATGTATGTGTTTTTTTTTTCGTTTAATTATTTAGCATCTCCGCTTCTATTGTCCGTTCACAAGCGCGTTCAAATTACATTTAAAATTGTTTTTGAGACACAAGCCAACCGTTGCGCATGCGCATAAGCACAAATCCAGTGACTTCAATGGCTTGTTACCGTTAGTATTTACTTTTACAAAAACTGGTTATTATCTCTTTCTATTCTTTCCACTCCTTTGTTGCATTTCTCGTCCCAGCTGCATGTCAATGTTTAAGCTTTGTGGCTTCTCGATTTTGCTGGTTTAAACTAAGCTTAGCATGGGAAGCGTGCGCAACTATGGAAATTGATAGGCTTTTGTTTGTTAGCATTGACAATGCCATATACTTATACATACATATGTATAACATATAACACCACAAATTTTTGTTACCCAGTATGAATTAAAAAAATTAATTTACTACAAAATTTTAGTGACAGATCAAGTTTGTTCGAAAAAGTTAAACTTCTATCAACTATACTTCTAAAGTTTTGGAGCATTCAACAGGGGGTACCACAGGGTGGTGTACTATCCCCGCTGCTGTTTAATTTTTACATATGAAAGAGAGCTTCCCGACCAGAAGGAGTGACTATCACTTCCTATGCCAACGACTGCACAATAATGGCAATAGATGCATTAATTTATAGAATAAAAATCTATCTCCCCAGTCTTTTTAGTTTCTTCTCCTCGCGCAACCTGGCTTTACTGGCTAACTGACCAAAAAATCCACGGTCACTCTGTTTACCACGTGGAAGGAACATATGATACACATATTGTACGTTCACGTTCATGGTGCTACGCTACCGGTTGTCAGTCAACCAAAGATCTAAAGGGTAACGTTGGATAATACTCTCACCTTCAAGGCACATGCCACCAAAATTGTATCTAAAGTGCAGAGCCGCAACAAAATCCACAATTCGCTTGCGGGCAGAACTTGGTGAAACGATAATGCGAAATGCTGCTAACCACGTATAAAACAATTGGATGGCCGCTCTTGTGCTACGCGTCACCAGTTCGATCGCTTGGTCTTAAAAACACACACTGGAAAAGGCTGCAGGCCTGCCAAAATGCTGAAATTACCACGCGATTTCTCCTTATGACGCCTGAGCATCACCTGCATAGGGAGCCCAAAGAGTTCACTATTAAAAAGCATAACGAAATGCTGAACAGACAGTTTTTGCTTATTGTCACAAACCAGGACATCCTAGCAAACAACAACTTGATCTAGCCCCGCCTACAAGACGGTTAAAGGAATATCTCCATAAGCATTATGATGGGATCCTGCACCTGCCAACACAGCCGTTTGATCTAGACAAAAGCAAAGAGGCCCTAGGCAAAAGTACACAGAATCGGTAAACGCCTTTGCCAGGACGCGCCCGGTGAATACCGTTATCAACATACACTATTCTACTCTCAAGAAAGCAGACGTCACCCTTGCCCAACTTTGTTCTGGATACTGTAACAATAATCAACCCCTACATGTGTAATGTATGTCATGAATGCGATGTGTCCCCACATGACACCAACCATATTTGCAGTTGTAATGTAGAACCAATGCCTCTAACAGCACTCACCCCTGTTTAGTAATCGCACCCATTGCTTTCAACAGTGCGGGGGGTTATCTAATGTGCCGAAGTTGTCACCTGAGTTTCTCCAGCGACGCGTAAGCCCGAAATTGAGGCCGCACAATGCGGATATCATGATACTCGACTGGGAAAACAGCCTCATAAGCTTACGGAAAGTTCAATTCAGCACGTCTCTGAAGTTTGTGCTACTTATCCTTATCGGCTTGCATATACTCTGTATATTGGCACAAAACGCACGTAGACTCAGGAAATCTGCGCACTTGAAAAAAATAATTTCCTGGACGGAGCGTCTTCGTCCATATGCATACCATGACCTAGCCAGCCAGTGAAGCCTTTGGGGTTTTATTCGCTGCACTATAGTCATATCTGGGTAAAGCTCATACAGCTCATCATTATACTACCTTCGATACTCGCCACCAGAATCACGGACAGGTACATACATCTTCTGCAGAACTTTTCTCTCGAACACTCCAAGAGCCATTTCATCTATTCACGACACGGTCCATGATTGCGAGCCATACATCAAGACGGGTATGATGAGCGACTTATAGAGCGTGATACTTTTCAATTGCTTACTCAGTCAAAAGTAGTACTTCTTACCAAGAGTTATTCTCCGTTTGATTTACTTTATTGTACGACTATAAAATCTGAAACTGATAATTGACATGCCGTCCCACCTATAAGAGTGGGGCCTATGAATGTATCTTCTTAGTCAAGGCGAATTTGATTTGTGGCTTTGATTTAATAGTCGCAGCGATTTCTATTCGGTACTGCCTGATGATTGCACCTCACAATTACGCTTATAAATAATTACAGTTAGAGACCAACTTATAGATGTAGTAGTTGTTATTGTTGGTGTAGAATTGCGATTATCAACCCCCTCAATCCCTAGATGTAGCACAGTGCAAATCACATAACTTTGGCGCGGCTAGTTCTTCATGTGATTGCAAATGAAGGAAAGATGCAGATGCGATCTTTTAGCCGCTGTGACAAAATCACAGTGACATTAATATTTGCCGTCTCTAAAAAAGACAGTTGACTAACTAGTTGCAATTTAGGTTCATACTAGTGAGAAGTTTTTACCAACAAGTTGATTTCACTATATGGTACATTTATGTATATGTGATTGTTGTATGTGTGTTTGTGTTGTAGAAGCAACAACTATGTTTCAATTATTGTTTCGTGAATTTTAGCCACAGTTTAAAGGTTTACAAAAATTAACATATGAGTATGCATTTTTTGGCTATATCTGCCCATTGGAGAAAGTTATATAAGTTTGTATGTACATATGTATGTAAATTTGTTTCAGACTTATACAATAGGTTAAAGTATGGTCAATGAAATGTTGGACAGCAGTTCATTCGAAAGTAATAGAAAGAAGTTCATTGGTCAATGGTCAGTGGTACTGACGGAAAAGCCAAATTGCTCTTTTGATGGTTGAACATCAAAAGAGCGACTCGTGTTAAAGAAGCCTAGGAGCAGAAGTATTTTTTTTCTATTTTGTTTGTTTTGGTAGCCTCTGATTCCTGACAGATATACTCATAAGAAAACGTGTGCACTGATGATCTCTATGTGTCTGAGATTTATAAGATAGAACTCATGCGGACTAGCTGTCAACTTTTCTAAAACGGAGCAAAGATTTTTTCGCGAGGAGGCACAAGATCCTTTAACTAACATCATCCCCAATTAAGGTTATCCCGCTTGTGCAGTCTGACAGGTATAAGCACCTGGAGATTGCAGTCTGACAGCAAGCTATCATGGTAGCCTTATGTGGAAGATAGGTTATGAAAGGCTTTCATTGCTTTGTATAAGTGTCGAGGGGCATTGGAAAACGGTGTGTGCTCTATCAATGGAAAGTGCATAGGCTCCATGATATGGTAGTCAGTTCGATTACTATCCATGGAGGTCGAGACTGGTGGACAACATGGAGGCGGTGAATGTGATGGACAACATGGAGTTAGTGAAGCGTGTGCCGTTAGTTGGAATAAATAAACCCTTCCTAAAACGCCCGCATTGGAACTAATTACAAAGCTTGATCTGTGTATAGTTTATATCCTGGGAAAAATGGCCGAAGCCCGCGCTGCGAGACGCATCAAATGAGCTTCGACTTCGTCACTTGTAGGGCAGAATACGTGCGCTGGCTTCAACCCCTAACACCATATTAACCTTTCATATTTCTTCAAGAGATGAACGAGAGTCTTATACGTTGGAACGAGAGTCTTTTAGGCTACACGTTTACTACCGCATCTTTCAGGCAGAGGCCACCGCTATTAACGATGCAAGGATTTGTATTCACTCCAGCTGCTATCAAAGCGCTAAGCTCTGCTACCGTGAGTTCGAGGAATGTCAGACAATGCTATACCTCATTCCCAGTCGCATGAATATTCATTTTGATAAAAGATTGCCTTAGTCCGAGCAGGAAATAGGGACTGCGGGCTGTCGTGGTTTTTCCTACAAGTTGTTGAATGTCAGCGCTCCGCGGAGATGTTAAGGTTTCTTTAAGTTCATCAATCGAAGCCAATTAAGCACTGTCTAATGGGAGTATATGGGGTGCATCTTAATATTCTCGACAGCCTCAGCTATTTCACATAACGAACTAATTATAAGTCACTCGCATTTTACTGGGCGGGCAGCAGTAACCCAACCTAACCTTTTCTAAGCTATTCTTGATGTGAGGCTTCGTTTCATTGCCCTGCATTAGTATAGTCCATATGAGCAGACTGAAGGAGGCATCGAAAGCTTAAAGTTAATATGATTAGCTTGAATGAACGAGAGAAGGCAAACAAAGCCCTGTTTGGGGCACTGTTGCCCACTTGGCCCAGACCACAGGACTACCGTACAGTGTACCGTGCTCTGCTGTCGTGCTATGAATAATGGATTTATTATTAAAATAACACCAATCTGTAAGGCTTTGAAGACGAAGTCTCGATCCTCCTCAAGTTTAAATTATAAAACAAATGCTCTCCAAAAGAAGCAAACTATGAACTCCCTGTAAGGCACTTGATGGCCCTCAGTATCCGATCAAATCATATGCAAATACCTTATCGCATACTTTAAATCACTGCATTTTGTGAGAAAACAATGCAAATAATTTCACTTCCGGTTTAACAAATTCTTCAACGAAAAGTTGACTAAATAATTTGTGAACTTGCAAATTTTTCATAGCCAAATTACCAGCTGCGCCTAGATTAAATCGGCACTACTTCCGTTGCTCTAAGCTAACAATGAAATTTTGCATTGTTTGCACATTTGAATGTAAATGTGCGATTTCAAATCTATACAATTCACACTGATCTATATGATTTCGCTAACAAATTGCAATAACTTTCTTTTTCATTTCTTTATTTATTATTGTTTTTGTATTTTAATCTAAACTTTTTACGACTTTAACCAGAATATCAGGCAATAAATGAGGCTAAATTGTCAAATAGTTATTATAGCAATATAAATATGTATGTATGTATACTAGGGTGGGTGGATTTGTATGGACGAAAGTTAACCGATATAGCGCTATCGATTTTTCTATAGGATTTGGGCTCAGGAAAAAAAGTTCCACTACGCATACCCGAAAAAAAAATAATTTTCGAGCCTGCGAAATTAAATTTTCGTGACTTTTTTCATGACCTACTAAAAAAATGTTTATATTATACCCTGTCCGACCCAAACGTTAGCGATAACAGTTTTTAGCAGACATTTTTGAGTCGGACAAGGTATACATGAAAATTTTACAATCAAATGAAAATTTGTTTATTAGGTCATGAAAAAAACCTTAAAAACACTGGTTTACAGCCGAAATGCACCAGAAACGCCATTATGAAATTCCTACATATGTAAAATCACCCCTGATTCCGAAAATCAAGGTTATTTATAAGCTTTTATTTACTTTCACTTTTGTTGTCTGTAATGGAATCTTGCAAGTTAAATTTGATACACTTCCCGGTGTCCGATTGAGCTGAAATTTTGCAGACATGTATAACTCCGATGACAATGCAATATTACTTTGTTAGAATTCGATAAATTAATCGATAACACAGTTATCGGTAAAGATTTGTATTTACTTTGGCATAACAGCCTAAGTCCCATACAAACACGCCGGTACCTATCCGTGGATTGTGATATTTGGACGTGGTGAATCACGTGTCACGCGTGGTGAATCTCATCGCTTGCGAAAAGCGGAGACACAACCCTCTGTTGTATTTCTGTGTATAACCAACATAGCTGAATTTTTAAGGCTGTTTAACCCTGTAATGTTTTCTGTAATTTATTTTGCTTTTGGAAAAATTACCTATTTGAAAAAAGCTGGCTGAAAAATATTGGCATAACAGCTTAATTTAAATCAAGAATGGAAAATCTTTGGAAAATTTTAGCAGATGTGGCAATTTCGCGCGTCCGTTGAACGAAATATTGACAATCTGCTGATCATTGCTAAGAAATTAGCGACATTCCATCAACTAAGCAGCACTTTAGCAATACTACTGTTATTATTTGGCCGCTCAAACACACAAATATTAATTGTGCATTAAATCTAAAATATACAAATACACCATAATAATTTACACGGCCAAAGCCATAATAATTCACACGGGTCATCAATTCTTTCTCTGATTCAAAATCTGAACTACCAGCGCTACCGTCAACAGCTCAGTGTCATCACTGCCAGTAGCGCCAATAACACCAAACTCGTGCCTGACACACAAAAGTCGTTTCACTCAATAGCGCAAGTAAAATGTACTACGCACTCACTACTAAGAAGCGTCAAAAATTCGCTTGGAGTAATTTCGTCAATGAGCTACCATTGAGCTGGCACCGCATTGGCGCTGGCGCCATGCAATTTACATCACTAAAATTGCGCGAATGCCCAGGCTCATGACTTCAATACTTATATTTACAATGCTTTAAACTTTAAATACACCTCTGAAGCATGAAATGTGTACTAATAAATTCCAATACGCATTATACGCAGATGTAACTGATATATGTGTTTTTGTTTCACCCCCTATACTTATATTTAAAGCTTTTATAAGAACAAGCTTCTATTACTTGTTAATAAAACGAACTAAAAAGTAAAAAATAAAATTAAAGAAAAAAAACTTTTTTAAAAATAAGCTTTTATTATTTTGGTTAATAAAATTAACTAAAAAGTAAACAATAAATTGACTCTAAAGAAATATAACACTTTATAAGTTCATTGTAAGCTTAAACGATAATTAGGCTTTTTCGTCTGCGACAAAAAAATTCTATATTGTACATAATTATATATTTTTAACATTAAAACTTTACACCTAAATTATTAAATCTTACAGTTTATATCACAGTCCTAATTGTTCTAATAAAAGCGTGTTACATTGCGATAGCAAGAAAAGGAGATCCTAAATGTTCTTAATTATACCATCAAAATTTAACACGTTTTTTATTAGAACAATTAGGACTGTGATATAAACTGTAAGATTTAATAATTTAGGTGTAAAGTTTTAATGTTAAAAATATATAATTATGTACAATATAGAATTTTTTTGTCGCAGACGAAAAAGCCTAATTATCGTTTAAGCTTACAATGAACTTATAAAGTGTTATATTTCTTTAGAGTCAATTTATTGTTTACTTTTTAGTTAATTTTATTAACTAAAATAATAAAAGCTTATTTTTAAAAAAGTTTTTTTTTCTTTAATTTTATTTTTAATTCTATGGTAACGTTTTTGAGATATTTACGAATAACCGTTTTTTCAAACTTGAGTCCACTTAATCACATATACCTTAAGAACAAATTAAGCAATTCCAAAACGGTTTAAAGCTTTTTAAAGTTAATAAAATTTGCTATAAACAAAGATAACGAACGATCATTACGGATTTGTAAAAAATAAAAAAATTTGTATTTTGCGAGGAAGGATCTCGAAAACTTTTTATTTTTTTTCAGATTTTTTTTCTCTGTTGTATTAAAAAAAAAGAAAATTAACTTTCATTCAACAAAATCGATGGACTACACCAAAAGTTATAAGAATTCAAGAAAATTAAGTGGAGCCAATTTCTTTTCTTTGAAAAAACGTAAATTCGTAAATATCTCAAAAACGTTACCATAGAATTAAAAATAACCTTGATTTTCGTAATCAGGGGGTAATTTTACATAGGAATTTCATAATGGCGACTCTGGTGCAGAAAAAAAGTTGGAATTTGTGATCCAGTGAAATCAAAGTCGAAAAAAAGTAAAAAAAAAAAAATTTTATTTCGCAGACTCGAAAATTTTTTTTTGGGTATGCGTAGTGGAACTTTCTTCTCCTGAGCTCAAATCCTATCGAAAAATCGATTGCGCAATATCGGATAATAAATCGACCCAGTCTAATGTAAACCTCTTCATTCCCATACATATATCTTTATGTAAATACATATGTACCTCAGATACTCGTTGCTGGCCAAGCGATGATTAAAAATACAAAACTTTATTAGCTTTAGCGAGCAATGCACGCGTGCCTCCAGTCGAAGCTTTGCTGCACAATGGGCCTGCAGACATATGTTTGTTGCCAAAAGAGAAGATGCGTTCCCAATTTCATCATTACATCTACTACATAGGCGGATGAATGGACCGCTGGACGAATGTCGAATGAGCACAGCTTGCTTTTAATTTTCTTTCGGCTGAGGCTGCCGTTACTTGGTTGAGGCTACCGATTTTTTTGGTGGACGTTACAGAAAAAAACGGTATAGGCTATCGACCAGACGCAAGTCCAACAGCCATGCCCAGAAGAAGAAGTCAAATTCTGGTGTACCATTTGAGAATACTTTCTTTAAACTCAGGGACATATACGTACCTGTATTCTTCTTCTTCTTCCTGCAGCGAAAATGGGATTTCCTGAAGGATTTGGGGTGTTTTATCGATGTTGACGGTCGTTTGCTGAATAGTGATCCGGCATAGTCCAGAAAAAAGCAACATTCAGGAACTAATTCGACCATCTCAGAAACTATATGATACCAGCTTTACCCGGCGTACGTTGTAACGCCCGAGATCGAATAAATGTTGCGTCATTTTTTCTGTTTTGTTTGTTGATAATTTAGTTTACTGTTCTGTAAATTGAATTGAGTTATGTACGCATATTTGGTGAAATTTTCGTTTAAAATATTTTATTATTGTATCTTATTGTAATGCAAGTGGGTACACAATATTTTTGGTTTTTTCGTTCGGTGCAAAGATAAACAAGTTTTTTGGCGTTCCAACTCTAGAGCAAGCAACATATAGCTGGCTATGGGAAAAGCATGGACTCTCTAGATTTAATTCTGCAATAGTAAGCGATTGTCCTTGTGTTTTGTTGATTGTAATTGCAACAGCGAGGCGTACAGGAAACTGTAAGAGCTTAAAATTGAATGGCAAATCTGTAGGAATCATTGGGATCCGTGGTATGAGCATATCTTCACTTTTGCTTTTACCGCTGATGCTTGTTGCTTCGATTACATTCGGCAATTTTGGTGGGTAAAAATTCCGAAGAAGCATGATTGGTGAGCCAATTTTCAAAGTTAATATGTGCGCAGGCAGGTTCTAATGAGTTTAGAAATTCAATTGGATAACTCACAATTTGATCTTCATCTGTAACTGTGTCGATCGATTTATATTTCGTCACTTCACCAGGAATTTGGTTTTGAATGCGATCATTGATTTTGTTAACATGATCCTTTTTGGGAGCTAATTTAAAATTCTTAATTCTGAAATATGAAAAACCTTCGTCTTGATCGAAGGAACCTATAGCCAAAATTTGGTGATGATTAAAGTGTGGGAAATACGTTTCCATAGGGAACACACACACGGAGTTTGATTTTAATATATATTGTAACGAATTTTCTGCAAATCCTCTTATTTCAAATCTTCTACTAAGGTTCGAATCACTAAACTGTTGAATAAATAACTCCAATATTTAATAATACAAAATGGCTTTTATTAAAGTTCTTCACAATATAACGTACTTCACAACACTACTATTGCTCGCCAGGTGGCTTCTTAAATCAAACTGATTAAAGCGCCTCTACTGTTGCTGCCTTTTATACTCTCTGATTTCCTCGTTCGCATCTTCTAGGCGCTTCCATTTCCAGAATCTACTGGTTGGCTATCAGCTATCAAATTTCTCAGCTGTAACTACAGATGGACGATTTTATAGCTTCTCTCATTACATACTTTCGGGAGTATCTCAGATATATGCATGTGGTTGTGCGTTGCTTCTCCGCTGCGTGTACGTACATATGTGTAGACATAATGATTGATTCGTTTATGTAGATACAAGTGACTGTCTGCTTTATTGTTGTTGTGACTTCATTTACTTAGCATCAGACTAGGGATGTGAGTATCACTTAGTGTCACTAGTATTTGTCACACTACCCTCCACTTAAGTCTGATCGTCCCGATCAGACAAATCTCTCGATCTAAACGCCGCTAGCATCTCCAAATCTACCACTCTTCTACTTCGTAGTTTCCCAATAGTTTGTATGCGGTAAATGGTATCACTGATCTTCTTCACTACTTTGTACGAGCCTTCCCAACTGCACCGAAATTTGGATGGAACACCTTTCCGTCGGGGAGGGTTGTATAACAGTACCAAATCTCCCACCAAGAAACCTTCCGAATTATTGTTGTCATCGTACCTGCGTTTCATCTTACTACTCATTATCCTGGATCGTTCCCTCGCACTCTGTTGTTTGATCAATGAAGAACTACTTCCCAGAGCTTGATCTTGACGGATTGACTTTGTTCCATAAGTATCGTCTTGACGTTTCACAACAGTAGTGCGCGCTGGCTCGAAACCACCCTTGCATCCTTTCTGGAAAATTCTTTCAGTCGTTTTAGTGCGTCCATTAGGGTTTGTCAATGCCAGTGTTTCTCTCGAAGATATCTTTGATTTGGCCTATTCGTTCCATCAACCTTTACCATTGACTTTCGTGGTCTTTGTCGACTCTGCTCCACCAGTACTCGATTACTGCTGAACCCTTTCTCCAAACTAAAGTTAAGTGGCATATCCTGGTTCTTATAACGCATAATCCTTCTCTGCATGCCGATCCCGATGTCATGGTCAACTAAGAAGTCCACTCCCAATATGACTTCATCAATAATCTCCGCTACAACGAGTTTGTGTAGAACCATGACCTCCCCAATTAAGACTTCACATACCACTTCTCCCTGGACTTGGTTACACTCGCCAGTAATCGTACGCAATCTTGCTCCAGGTAATGGCTTTACTCTCCTGTGGACCAAATCAGATCGAATCAAGGAATGAGAAGCGCCCGTATCTACAATCAGTACACATTCTTTGCCATCGACATTTCCTTTGACGGTAATACTGCTCGAGTTTCTTCCAACTTGCGAGATAGATATCACAGGACATTCAATAGTTGGGGCGAATTTTCGTTCTTTACATCTGACTTGCTCTTGCTTATCTCCTCCAGCTTTACGTTTACGACCAGCCAAGTTGGAACTACCAGGACCAAGAACGCAATGACGTGCAATGTGGCAGAGCTTCCCGCATTTGAAGCATTTGATAACTCTTTCACTCCGTTTTAGCGATCGTTTCAGCTCCTCCAATATAGCACTATACCCACTCTGGCCTTTCTATTTCCACGCGGCGTGCTTTGAAAACTGGCTTACACAGAAGCGACGCTGTTTCCTGAATCAGAGCTTGTGACACCGTTTCTGCGAATGTTGGCTTTGGGTTTGCGTATGTAGCTCGCTTTGTTTCCACGTCCCGTATGTCGTTTATAAAGCTCTGTATCTTTACCCTTTCAGTGTATTCCACGGGTGCGTCCGCATTCGCTAAATGTGCCAGTCTTTTAACATCCGAGGCAAACTGCTGCAAAGTCTCATTCGCCTTTTGGTAACGATTTTGCAACTCAATTTGATATATCTGTTTCCTATGCTCGCTTCCGTAACGTCTTTTTATAGCGCTCATCAATGTTTCATAGTTGTTCCGTTCGTACTCTGGAATTGTCTGTAAGATTTCAGCTGCAGGCCCTTTCAATGCCACGAACAGTGCAGCAACTTTATCTTCAGCATTCCAGTTGTTCATTGCTGACGTCTTCTCAAATTGAAGCTTGAATACCTCGAAAGGAACAGAGCCCTCAAAAGATGGAGTTTTTACCTTCAGATTGCTTGCTGGAACAGCTGGGCGATTTAGTTGTAACTGTTGCATAATACCTTTCAACGCTTCTATCTCGGCACCAATTTTGTCCTCGAGTTGTAAAATTTTTGCATCCTGCTCTTCCAGTTTCGCAAAGAGCTGCGATCATACGTGTTCCGAAATTTTTTTCCACATTCCAGATATACGTGCCTCTTGCGCTTCAAGTTGAGATGACATATATGTCTTCTGTTCTTCCAATTGAGATGACATTTGCGACGCTATTTCTGAAATGTGTGCCTTCTGTGATTCCAGCTGAGATGCCATTGTCGATGTTTGTCCAGATATTGTGCTCGCCACTTCTGCAGTGTTTCGTTTTCTTCTTCCATTTTTGTTGTTGTTTTGTCGGTATCATAATGAAAGACACACTCCTCAGCATTTATTCCTTCAAATACCATAGCTACACTTAGTCGTGTTTGTAGCTGGGATTTATCGCCAAAAGTGGCCAATCCACGGACTTCCAACTCCTCCTTCAGTTGCTGGATCGTCAATTCACTCAACTTTGCCATGTCCAAGTTGTATTCGAAGTCTTCGGAATTTATTCAAAAACTCCTCTTTTGACACCAATTGTAATGAATTTTCTGCAAATCCTCTTATTTCAAATCTTCTACTAAGCGAATCACTAAACTGTTGAATAAATAACTCCAATATTTAATAACGCAAAATGGCCTTTATTCAAGTACTTTCAAAATAACACTTCTATTGCTCGAGAGATAGCGTGTTTAATCGAAACTGACTATCGCGCCTCTACTGTTGCTGCTTTTATACTGTGTGATTTCCTCATTGCATCTTCTAGGCGCTTCCATAATTTACTTAGTTACTGGTATATAATTATAACTAGAGATGCACGTGTGTAGCTTTCATATGCGCGTGTATTTGTGAGCGACACTTCCACAATTACAATTGCATACTTTTGGGAGCATCTCAGATAAGATATCTGTATGTGTTTGTGCGTTGCTTCTCCGCTGCGTGTACGTACATATGTGTAGACATAATGATTGATACGTTTATGTAGATCAGGGCTATTCAAAACTGAAATTGCACCTGTATTAGTGAGAGCGCAATCGTCGCGATGATCGTGCGGGTGAATTGATTTTTCAATTAGTCGCTTACTAGCAAGCAACGAGTTAAGAAGAAGCATATGTATCGCGCATAATTTTTCGTACATATTTTGATACTAATCAGCCAATACTCATCACCGATGTTGCTACGCCAAGTGCCAAGCGACGCCTAACTCAATTAACGACGACAGAGCGAATCATATGCGTCTGAATTGAGAGGGCACAATTGTGCTATGAAATGAATAGCCATGATGTAGATACATAATGATTGATTTATGGATGTGCATACAAGTCACTCTTAGCATCGGCTTAGAGATGACAGTACCCCTTACTTACTTACTTAATTGGCGCTTAACCGTCTAAACGGTTATGACCGTCCAACAAGGCGCGCCAGTCGCTCCTTCGCTCCGCCAACCGGCGCCAATTGGTCACACCAAGGGAGTTTAAATCGTTTTCCACCTGGTCCTTCGAACGGAGTGGGGGCCGCCCTCTACCTCTGCTTCCATAGGCGGGTTCCGATAGGAACACTTTCTTGGCCGGAGCATCATCTTTCATTCGCATAACATGGCCTAGCCAGCGCAGCCGCTGCGTTTTAATTCGCTTACCCCTTAGTGTTGCTAATATTCGTAACAATATGTATAGATGTAGATAAACTGAAGCTAACAAACTATTTTAACGGCAGCAGATTACTAAACGTTCAAAAGGAATAACAGCCACACTCAACAATGCAGTCAAACTTTAGGTGTTAAAATAACCTAAGTTTGTACGGCAGCCCTAGTTCTGAAAAATTCCATTTGTAGGGAAGGGCCACGCCCATTTTTATCCAATTCCACATTTTACTGGAGGTGTTAGGACTTAACGTCATATAGCTCCTTACCAATTCTCATTATCCTATCATTACTACATCCAGAGATATGCAGTATGATATATTCCATTTGTATGGGAGGTGCTACGCCCCTTTTATATATCGAAAGTGTTTTTAGTCTAAAACCTTCGTGTTGATCGAAGGAACCTATAGCCAAAATTTGGTGATGATTGAAGTGTGGGAAATACGTTTCCATAGCAAACACACACAAACACACAAAGTTTAATTTATATATATAGATGAGCATGTTGGACATTCTAGCTCAAGCAAAATCCTCCTTTTGTGAAGATTTTGAGGCCGCTAGAGCCACGCTTGTTCAATAAACAGAATTCGAGAAGTTGAGGTTGAGAATAGGGCTGGACGAGCTGCACATTGCGCTGGCATCCCTTGAAAGGGTTGCGCTTCACAGCCCATTGAATCCAATACGTACCGGTAGTTATGGATAATTTCCGCAAATTAACAAATGTATACCTAATTCCAAATCAAGAAGCGCATACATTAACCGAGATGTGTACAAACAATTGTATATCATGGTTAAGTGAATAAATGGGGTCATATTCTGACTAAGGAAGGAATTCGGAGTCATATGTGCTTCTCGAAATGCGAAAGCCATAAGGATTTCGAAAAACTCCAACAACTGCACTACATTATGAGTAAGATAGTATGGTGGAATGATTCAACAGAACTTTGGAAGAGCAACAAAAGAAGTAAAGGTTGGGTTATAATGACTGCTCCACACTATGCTGTAGGGCATAAATAGGTTTATTTGTGATACCACTGAATGACGATTGCTCTTCCTATTCTATAAATGTAAAAAGTTGAACCAATGTGTCCGTCTAATGTAGGACAGGATTTCTTCTATCTTTGCATAGCCAAGATCCACCCAACAGCCGATGAAGTACATGTTCAGAAATTCCATGCTTATCCTGGCTATAGTTGGGCATCTGCCGAGGAAATATTTAAAACTTTTTATCTCCTCCTCATCAGACCGTGTCCCGTTTATATCCCGATCAATGGACCTAAGAAGATACGATTGAGATTGATTAGGAATCTAGTTCGGTTCTAATTTATTTGAGGCAAAGTTTGTAGAGACATGTCACAAGTGGGTTTCAATGCCTATCTGAAATTGGATTTCTCGGTTAATGCAGATATACGGAATTGATTGCTCGGCGCAAGGAAAGGAACGACGTACCTTAACTCAATTACCTTGGTCTGTTCAGTGGCTTTTTTCATTAGATCATCGGCAGCATAGTTCGCTGGCAACTACTGTGATCCGGTATTCACACCACCACTGAGCATCTTAAATAGAAGCGATCCTAATATATTGTAACGAATTTACTGCAAATCCTCTTATTTGCAACCTTCCGCTAAATTCGAATCACTAAGCTGTTGAATAAATAACTCCAATATTGAATAATGCAATAATGGTCTTTATTAGACTACTTGAAAATAACACTTATAATTCGCAACTGATAGTTTGCTTAAACGAAACTGATTTTCAAAATAATACTGCTATTGCTCGCTAGATAGCGTCTTAAATCCAACTGATTATAGCGCCTCTACTGTTGCTGCCTTTTATACTCTCTGATTTCCTCTTTCGCATCTTCTAGGCGCTTCCATTTCCAGAATCTAGTAGTTGGCCATCAGTTATCAAATTTCTCAGCTGTAACTACAGATGCACGATTTTATAGATTCTCTCATTGCATACTTTCGGGAGTATCTCAGATATATGCATGTTGTTGTGCTTTGCTTCTCCGCTGTGTGTACGTACATATGTGTAGACATAATGATTGATTCGTTTATGTAGATACAAGTGACTATCTGCTTTATTGTTGTTGTGACTTCATTTAGTTAGCATCAGACTAGGGATGTGAGTATCACTTAGTGCCTCTCCCTCTCCCTGCCCCTTCACTCTCCCTCTCCCTTTTTCTCTTATTCTCCCTATTTATCTCCCCCACTTTCCCTCTTCCTCCCCCTCTCTCTCCTTACCACTCCCTATCACGCTCGGTCTCCTTCTTCCTCCTCATCTACCTCTACCTTTTCCTCTCCCTCTACCCCTCCAGCGCTTTTCTCCTCAGATCTATATCTTCCTGAAAAATATATTTGATCATCATACAACAACGCATGGCCTTTAGTGTGGCTCATACCATATTCATAAAACAACTTTTTTGTTTTTAACTCTCCATCCATATTCAGTGTTATTCCTTCTGTTCATGCCTCTTGTATGCAGCCATGCAGCGACTCTTTTACATATATGTTTTTGGAATTTCAATTCAATTAATTGAACCACATTTCTGCGGCAGCTTTAATTCACTTCCACAACACCAAGCTTTATTTCTAACTGCTATCGATACCACTTTAGACGATTTCAACTTTGCTTGCTTTACAACTTGTAGATGAGATG
The DNA here is from genome assembly GCF_040869045.1 of Eurosta solidaginis. Taxonomy (NCBI): domain Eukaryota; kingdom Metazoa; phylum Arthropoda; class Insecta; order Diptera; family Tephritidae; genus Eurosta; species Eurosta solidaginis. Next base: position 197,783,126 of record NC_090323.1, on the reverse strand, counting down.
AAGAAGTTTCAAAACAAGAAGTGTTGCTCCATTCTCTTATTGTGGCTTTGATTGGATTTGGCAAGCCAGTTTTCTCGAGTTGAGTTTATTTACTTTTTTCGCGGAAGAAAAAACATTACCACATAACGGTTTTGTATATATTTATATATGTCAGTAAGTAAAGCATTAACAATTTGCCGGTTTACTTGTTTACCTGAAAAACTCGTTGAAAATTGATTTTGTTTGCTATACACCAGGCATGCTTAACCAACGAACCGATATCATTTCGTTACGATAATTAACGTTAATAAACGAAACAAAGTCATTTCGTTTCGTTTATTAACGTTAAGAACGTCAAATTAACGAAGTGATTTTGCTTCGTTTTCTGCCATATCAAAACGAAATCAAATCGTTTATGTTGATTATTAATTTCAAACTATGCTGGCAAAGCTGATTGATGGCGGAGTCATTAAAGGTGAAGGCATTAGCCAAGCTGATTGCAACTTTTCTCATGAATTTTGACAGTACGAACATTTCTCAGAGTATTTTGACATTACCACCAACGAATTACACAAACAAATTACATGGAGTTCGTGTGTATGTCCGCTCGCTGTTAGCACCTTACTGGCTTCACCATGGCTATAGCATTGCCAGCACAATTCAAACTTTAAGTATCACGTTTTTGTTAACGTTTTTACCGTTAACGAAAGCTTTTCGTTTCGGTTAAAAACGAGATACAATTTATCTTGATAATTTCTTTATCGATAATATTTCGAAGTGTTTCAACGGAAACGGTGGAAATTTTTTGATAAACGATTAGCTTAACGTTAAGGTGCATCCCTGCTATACACAAAGTCTGTTGAACGTACAAATATTTTTACTTAATTGTGATGTATGTATCACGGTTGCCACAGTCTGTTTTCATTTGGGACCAAAATTCGGCGAAAAAAAGGACCAACATTTTTTTTCATTTATTGGTATACAAACAATGTAATAATGAATAACTTAAAAAGTACAAAACAACACGACGTTACAAAGACACAAAAAGTGTTTCAATTAAAATTGATGATAATTGTTGATGATGATAATTACATATATTATTATACATATAGGCATATTTTTTAGTCTTACACTGAAAGAAATGGTGCCAGTAAAACCAACAAATCGGTTCTGTTGTTCTTGACTTAACGGAGATTCAGTGAAATTGATCGAATTATGGTTAAGTCGACCGAGTTCTTTGTGAAACGAACAAATTAGTTTAGTCGACAGAAGAGAAATTGTCGCTCTTAAGTTAACAAAATTCTGTGAAATTGACAGATTCCTGGTCAATGTAACTGATTTTTCTGTTATCACAACTGATCTTACAGGTAATTTCAACGGCGATCAACTGTCAAGACATGAGCAAATTTCAAAGAGAATTTTACGCTCACTGCGCTCTCTACTTTGTACTTATGACGATGGTGCCACTTGTTAAGAAAAAAACACCAAAATAAGAAAACCAACAAATCGAAGAAATTGAGAATGAGCTGAGCTGCAACTGAAAGAATTGAGAATCAGTTTTGTGACTACTATTTTCATTTCTATTTGCAAAGCGAAGTTGAAAACTATAAATTAAATAAATTATTAAATATAAAATTTGGTGAAAGTGCGTTTAATAAAACAAAATAATAAAGTGCATAATGTTTAATGTGTGCCAGCATATTTGATGTAGCCACATTGACGTTCGGTTAGTAAGTGCCACCGTGGTGTGATGGTAGAGTGCTCCGCAAGAGGAGCACGACGCGGTTGAATTGACCCGTATTTCGGTTGATTTTACCAGTATTTTTCTTTCAGTGTATACACATATGTATGTATGTGTATATATTTAAAAACTTAAAGCCTATATGTTTCTAATATATTCTGGGCTACATCGAAAAAAATGTATAACAAATATAGTTTTATATCGCTCATTGTATAACTTTTCTAGGACCAGCCTATGTCTTTCACCGACCAAACGTGATGAGGACCTGGGTTTTGCGTACAAAGTTTTTTGGCTAACATTGTGTGGTTGATTGAAATAAACTCCATTTTATTGCGTAATTTGGTACGAAAAATTATTTAATAATGGTATTATAGAAGTTTCGGTTTCTGCTAATACCTTGTCGGGAGTAATTGTACATAAAACTTGTATATCACATATACATAGAAAAAAAGCTTTTTTGCATTTGCTTTAAGAGTACAATATAAAAATATAAAATATTTTGTTTTACCGCAAGTCGTTGTACATCTGTAAAGTTATCGCTTTCAGGAAATACTTCAGCTTTACGTCCAACGAAAATGTTTTTTAATTCAAGGTAGAAAATTGTACCACTTAAATCAAAATTTTTTAAGCATGCAATATTTTTTATGTACTCATTATGCATGAAGTTGCTCAAAATAAGCTTTAAATGTGCTTAAATTTAATGGTATAGGAATGGCAGACGAGTTTTTTCTGATTGGAACTCTTTATTTATAATTTTAAGAATATAGGCGAGAAACAGCATATATGCTTTTATTTCGGGATCTGAAATTAAATTTGCTAATTTTATTGCACTAACGCCACTTACTTCGAGACACGTAGATAAAAAATACAGACGCAGTACCTCCCATTGTTCATTTATCCGAACTATCACACTCTCCAGAGCGAGCTAATGAGTAAAAGAAATATCAAAGATTTTTTGTGGCTTAACACCACAATATTCCTGAAATTCTTTAAACTCACTAATTCGCTTTGGGCTGTGTGAAAAAAATTTGTATATATTCCTACACAAACTCTCGATTTCTGCCGGTAATTGATTGTACGCATAGCTTGAACATAAATGTAGTGAGTGACAGATGCACTTAATATAAAACAAATTAATATCGCTCTTTAATTTAGTTTTAAGTCCATTCAGTATATTTTTATGAAAGTGAAAGACATTCAAATCAAAGTACCAAAATCGTGACGGCTCGCCCAAAAAGGACCAAAATTGAAAAAAAGGACCAGCGGACCAAACGGGGTTGGAGCGGACCAAATTTGGTCCAAATGGACCCAAAGTGGCAACCGTGGTATGTATGTACACACTCTTAATGTTGTTTTTGCTTTGCAATGAAATGACACTGAATCTGCTCTCAAATCATCCATAAATTTCGATAAATAGTAAATAATTTTTCGTTAAAAATTATATTAATTTTCAATAACAATTCAATAACGGCGATAACAAATTGGTAACACTAAGATATTAAATCGATAATATATCGATACCTTTTTGATAGCAAGTCGATAACTTTTTATATGATGATGAATGAACTTTGTATATTTCTTCGATAAGAATGCGATATCTTTTTGATAAGACTCCGATATCACATCGGTAACACTCCGGTAACAACAAACCGATAACTTTTCGATGGTAATTCAATAACACGCCGAAAAAAATCGGCAATGCTCCGATAAAAAGCTGATACTTTTGATAGTATTTCGATAACTCTTACACATGATCGCAAATTTTTCGATAACTAACCGATAAAAAATCGGTAACCCTTTTCGTTAATACAAAAGATCGGTAGCCCATTTCGTAACCCTTTTTGTTAAAACAACTTCAACTTGGCTATAAGGAACACTCACCCTTTACCCATCGATAACAAACCGCACACATTTTCCTTTCCCTTCCTTCCTTTGTTGTTGTTGTTGTGGTGTGCTTCGCCCCATCCAATAGGAGCGATCACTCACAAATTGTTACAAACCATGAAACTAGTTAATGAAAATATCAAGTTTTTATTTATAAAATATTTCATTACACATACTTATCTACAAGACTTAATCAATTATATGCGTGTATGTGATACTTATAAGCTCGTGTACAGTAATTACATGATATTATAGATTTTTGCCGAAAGTACAGCAAAAAGCAAACAAAATTAAACATCTTGAGAATTACTTCAATTTATAGCACATGCAGCTTTACATATACATCTACTTACAAACATTTTATGCTCGACTTTACTTCAATTGCAATCTCTATCTTTAATTATTCAATTACCTGAAATGAAAAGCCAACTAATGAAAATCCATACACAGCTTGAAGCAAAGTAAATGTCAAGATTTCGTACGAATTACCTGACCAGGAAACAGGAGAATATGAGAGAAAATACTCAAACTAATTGCACTAAATTTATGCGCATATGTAAGTGTTGCTAAATGTAAGTAAGTATGTGCAACCAAGCAAAGAACTCACTCGATTAACCGGAGACTTATGAAGATATGTATATATGTAAATATCACTTGTACTGGAGATTTAGCGAAAGTGGCAATCCGAATGCGGATGTGGAGGGGACCAAAATTGCAACCGTATACGAAACCAAATCTGGAATCGACACTAAAATCAAGACTGAAATCGAACATGGTATAGAAGCCGAAGCTAAACCGGAAACCAGGATCTAAATTTTAGCCTAAGACAGAACCGAATCCGCAACAAAAACCAAAACAGGAATTGAAAGCGGACCGATTGAAATGGGAAACGAAACCGATCGTGAAATCGGAAGTGGAACTTTAGTCGAAAACGAAGCTGAACTCGGATCAAATCCATGAACGAAATCAGTCCAAAATAAGAACCCGTAACCAGAATCGAAATGGGAATAAGCCATAACCAAAACCGCGACCACATTTAGTATTTTTGTATTGAATTTATATACTGAATTGATACTGAAAATGACTTACTTCTATGGCGCTTAACAGCTTAAACGGTTATGGCCGTTCAACAAGGCCAGTCAGTCGCTTCTTCGCTGCATAAATTGGCGCCAACTGGTCACAACAAAGGAATTTAAATCGTTTTGCACCTTCTCCTTCCAGCAGAGTGGGATACACCCTCTTCCTCTGCTCCTATAGGCGAGTTCCGGAGCATCATCTTTCATTCATTTCATTATATGGCCTAGCTACAGAAGCCGCTGCGTTCTAATTCGATAGACTATGTTGATGTCTACGAAGAGCTCGCACATCACATAATTCAATCTTCTTCGGTACTCGCCAACGCGTTGAGACCTTTCGAATAACTTTTCTCTCGAACGCTCCCACAGAAGCTTTATCTGATATTGTCATTTTGTAGAGCATGATGTTGGTTTGACGAGAGAGAACCTTACTTTTCAGTTGCCTGCCTAGTCCAAAGTAGCATTTATTGGCAAGAGTGATTCTTCGCTGGAGTCAGAGTTGATGTTGTTGGTTTTGGTAATGCTGGTTCCCAAATAAGCTGAGTCTTTTACTATTTCGAAATTATGGTTGCCAACAGTAGTGTGGTAGTATCAGCTAGTATAATTTTCTACAGCATCAAAGTAATGAAATCGTACGATAGGGGGTCACCCTGTTTGAAACCTCATTTAGTTTCGAGCGGCCCAGATTCTTTCCCAATTCTTACTGAGCCGACAGTGTTGATCAACATCATTTTGCACAGCCGTATAAGTTTTGCGGGGAAACTAAATTCAGACATAGCTGCAGCTTCTTTTCGTGCGGTCAAAGGCGGCTTTAAAATCAACGAAGGGGTGGTGTGTGTCAATTTTTTTCGCGGTTTTTTTCCCAAACTTGGCGCATGGTTAAAATCTTTTCTATGGTAGATTTACCAGGTCTGAAGCCACACTGATAAGGTCACATCAGCCGATTCACGGTGAGCACGATTCGCCGGAACTTATATGCGATATTAAGAAGGCTAATTCCGCGATAGTTGGCGCAGTTTGCAGTATCCCTCACTTAGATTCCAATCGTCGGGCATGCACTCGTCCTTGCGTCTTACCAACTCCTCGCCGCAGTATTTGAGTAGTTCCGCCGACATTCCATAAGCACCCGTGGCCTTGCTGTTTTTTATTCTGGTTACTCTTATTGCTTTTCTGACTTCGTTGCTATCGGGTGGGGTGTCATGAATTTCATTATCATTGATTGCGCGATCGGGTTCATCATCCCTGTGTGGTACATATACAATCGAAGCCCTCTCTGGACATCGGTTACCGTTTTCGTTCTTACAGGAGTTTTAGTTAAACTAAAATTGATTGGGCTCTAAACCTGCATACTCAAAAAAGTTCATAGAACTACAAACAAAAAAAATTGCTCCTATTTTTCTTTTCGCCGTTGTATACATATCTCGAATTCGGTACATATTACGTTATCCACAGAGAAAAAAAATATAAAGATAATTGTCGGAAAGTCAAGGCAGAGTCGATATATATTTTATTACCAACCGAGCTGAGACTATACAATTCTGTATCAGTCTCTTCCCCTTACATCCCTGCCTGCTTGTTATACATACATCTCTTCGCCTAACACATAACAGATAGTTTCATCGTCGCTTCTGCCTACCTTCTATTGCTCGCTATTCTTGGACTCTCACCCTTATTTCCTTCCTCCTCGTACCGACCGAATCTTTTTCGTTATCCAGTTCTGTATATGCGTTTGTTTCGTCTTTCCACTACATATCTCACTTGCCCTCGGTCTATGCCGCACTATTTTTTTCCTTCGCTCTCTCTCTTCCTCCTTCTTTTTCTCTACTCCCTCTTCTCTGAGCTTTGACAAATCATTGCAGATCTTGTAGAATTTCATCCACTGTACTGACTTATGGATACAATTTGAACATCTCGACCCTAGCGCCAACTATCGAGTAAATTTTTAAGTCGAAATACTGCTGATCAAGTAGTTTATGTCTCGTGTTCAGCGCCAATATTGAAGTTTTTTTGCCCGGCAGAAATTGGATGAGTAATACGGTTTCAGCAAACCTTTCGATCACAGTACCATCTATTAGATATTTGATTTTAATGTGGCTCATATAGAGATATAGGAATAAAAGTATCTTATTATGACATATTCAGGGCGAAAACTCTCACCATCTACAACAAGTGTTGATGAATTGCAAACGATGTGTCTCTGAGTTTGTGGCTGACCTACAGTAAAAGTGCAACGGGGCATATTCAGTTATGATTGAATTGCGGCGCGTGTGGCTAAGGAGGGATGATGAATCACCCTGCTTCCGAAACCTAACTGCACTTATTTTGCGAAATGCTGAAATATGTGTACTACATGTATGTAAATGTGTGTTTTTTTTAAGATTTCTTAATTTAACCGCCGGGTCAATACCCAGTTGCCCAATTATCTTGCCACTCATTGTTGACTGGCGGTTGTGCTTTCATTAAGCGCCAACAAAGTTGTTGGTCAAAGTTTTGGATTTTATCACTATATGTGTATGCGTAGATATATTTAATTTCATTATATGTGTATGTATTTATAATGGTGTTAAATGATAGTTACATTCGTTAGTGTGATTTTTTACGTGCAACACATATTTAGTATGTATCAGAGATATGCAGAAGTATGGCGCAACTGCAAGTATAACATGCTAGCTATTACCCAGGGCTTTTGCTACTGCAGGAAAACTAATTTCAGAAACTTACTTGTTTTTGGAAAAGCCTAGATGTTTCACTCGTACTCTCCTCTTTCCGTGTCCGTTCGTTTCTTTCTTCTAAATCTATTCTTATACCGCTCTTACACCTATACTTCCTCTCTACTTCCTCTCGCTCGCTTCCTTCTTCGCCCCTCTTCCTCTTCTCTTCTCCTTCCACCCTCCATCTGGTTATTCCTCTGCCTTTCTCTCTATTCCTCTTCCTCACAAATTGCCAATATTTATTTAGGCAAAAAGCAAAGCCCTTAAAGAATATGCTATCGAACAGACCTGTCCCTACCTAATTAATTACATGGAGAAAAGGCATCATAAAGAATAACCTAAAAAAAAGGTTGCCTAAGCACCAAATTTCAAGCAAATCGAGTCATAAATAATATTTCTCTATTGATCGGTATCTGACCCACTTCTCGGAAAAAATAGTCATATAGGAAGGCCAAGGAATATGGTTAGGTTGGGTTGAACTGGCTGGTCCATGAGGACCTCATATAGACTGAATGAATCCGTAAAGTTACCAGAAGTTTTTAGCGACCAAACTGAAAAACCTTATCAAAAACCAGGACCTACATATGTCATAAAATAACTCCGTCCTCTTTCTAAGACCAATGCCACTTGCTGCTTCTAGATCTGACATATGTATCACTCCTAATAGCTGAAGTCTTAGCTTGCCAAAATATGCTCGATCGTTTTTCCTCCAACCTGCACATACTACATCTGTTATCACTGATCAAGCCTAATTTAAAGGCATGTGTTTGTTAGTCTAAGGTTGTAAGATCTACACATGATCATCAACACTTTGCATCCCGGCGCTTGGGTCCACGGCTTTCCCTCTCGGTAGATCTGCTCATCATGCCTTATTTTTATCTCGTCCAATCTTATTGGGCGTCTACGGAGCAAGTTTCGAGGGATGGTCCCTCTTAAGCTAGTTCATCCGCTTTCTCCATCTATTCCCATATGCCCTGGGACCCAATATAGATGCATGCTTCTCCCTATCCCGATTCCTGCCGGGGATTTTTACATTCTAACACACTTTAAGATGTGCTGCGCTATGCGAGATTAATGCCTTAAATGCTGCTTGGCTGTCAATATAAAAGTTGACACGCCTGCAGTTTATGCTATTTTCTTCCAGTGTTTCTACTGCTTTAGACACAGGTTCTACTTTCACCTGCAAACGCTACAGTTATCTGGAAGCTTGCAGAATCTGTTTATTTCCGCCTCAGCACTGTATACCATAGACCCAGCTCCTTCCGCTACTTTGAAACCATATGTCTATCGCCATATGTCATTAGGGCGCCCTTGCGCCAATTTTCCAGCTGTATTGTGGATCTAAATGCCCCTTCCAGGTGCAGATAGGGATTCAGATAGTCCAGTTCGTTCTATAATTGATGTCGCTATTGTACTATGGCCATATCGTCTGCGCCCAAGCTGCCACAAGACAATGAGCCTCGTTGCAGTTGTTAACGCTATGTTCTTTGCCACTAGGTCTAAAGGTGAAATTTGCAGAATGGCATTCGGGGTTGCTTTCAGGGCTTAATACCAAGTATTGATAACCTGAAGAAGAAGAGATTTAAAAGGAATAAGGTACTTAAGAATGATTTTTCATGTAAATCGGATATAAAGTTTCAGCGCTGTCTCGAATGCTTCCGAGAATATATGTGTTATTAGAGATTTAGTTTATATGGTAGGCGCCACGCACCGAAGTGCTCCAAAATTCCTAGCTTACAAAAAAATCCCCAAAACAGAAGTCTAAATAAAGGGTAGTCTGCGCGACAAATGAGAAGCTTAGAGAAAAAATGTCGTGTGTTTATTTTCTTGGCCCTGTTAAAAAATTAAGCAATCAAATCAAATATTTTTTTCTTAAATTACTTAAAAAGAAATCCTCTATGTTAATGGGGCAGATATATGTAATTATGAGACTTGAATTGGGAGAATCGGCTCGGTAGATCGGCTGTTTTGCTCAAAGCAAGTAAGAAAATTAGGTTTGTATCGAAGAGGAACTTTGATGAGCAGCATGAGAATAACGCAATCGTAAATATAGTCCCAAGAATACAAAAAACACAAAGATTTCGAAGGCGCTATGAAGTTATGAGAATTAAAGACCGCGAAAGTATTAATATCGGCACCCTTACTTGGAAGGAAAGGAAGGGGGTGATCTGCACTGGGTTGGGATGGATTACTTACTTACTTAATTGGCGCTTAACCGTCTAAACGGTTATGACCGTCCAACAAGGCGCGCCAGTCGCTCCTTCGCTCCGCCAACCAGCGCCAATTGGTCACACCAAGGGAGTTTAAATCGTTTTCCACCTGGTCCTTCCAACGGAGTGGGGGCCGCCCTCTACCTCTGCTTCCATAGGCGGGTTCCAATAGAAACACTTTCTTGGCCGGAGCATGATCTTTGATTCGCATAACATTGCCTAGCCAACGCAACCTCTGCGTTTTAATTCGCTGGACTATGTTGATGTCTGCGTGTAGCTCGTACAGCTCATCATTAAATCTTCTTCGGTACTCGCCATCGCCAACGCGTAGAGGTCCATAAATATTTCGAAGAACTTTTCTCTCGAACACTCCCAAAAGCCGCTTCGTCTGCTGTTGTCATGGTCCATGCTTCTGCCCCATATAGCAGGACGGGTACGATAAGTGACTTATAGAGTATGATTTTCGTTCGCCGAGAGAGGACTTTACTTTTCAATTGCCTACCTAGTCCAAAGCAGCATTTATTGGCAAGATTAATTCTTCGCTAGAATTCAGTGCTGATGTTGTTGCTAGTGTTGATGCTGGTTCCTAAATAAACGAAGTATTTTACTATTTCGAAATTATGGCTGCCAACAGTAGTGTGATTGCCAAGGCGCGTATGCGCTGACTCTTTGCTGGATGACAGCAGGTACTTCGTTTTCTCCTCATTCACCATCAAACCCATCTTTACCGCTTCTTTTTCTAGTTTGGAGTAAGCAGAACTAACAGCGGGGGTGTTTAGGCCGATGATATCAATGTCATCAGCATATGCCAGTAATTGCACGCTTTTATAGTATATTGTTCCAGTGCGGTTAAGTTCTGCAGCTAGTATAATTTTCTCCAGCATCAAATTAAAGAAATCGCACGATAGGGGGTCACTCTGTCTGAAACCTCGTTTAGTTTCGAATGGCTCGGAGAGGTCCTTCCCAATTCTGACTGAGCTGATGGTGTTGCTCAACGTCATTTTGCACAGCCGTATAAGTTTTGCGGGGAAACCAAATTCAGATAAGGTCGACGAAGAGGTGATGTGTGTCGATTCTCTTTTCACGGGCTTTTTCCAAGATTTGGCGCATTGTGAAAATCTGGTCGATGGTAGATTTACCAGGTCTGAAGCCGCACTGATAAGGTCCAATCAGCCGGTTCACGGTGTGCTTCAATCTTTCGCACAATACACTTGAAAGGACCTTATATGCGATATTAAGAAGGCTGATTCCACGATAGTTGGTGCATTTTGCAGTATCCCCCTTCTACTGGAATGGGCAAAGAACACTTAGATTCAAACCGTCGGGCATGCAATCGTCCGCGCATATTTTGCTAAGAAGCTGCTGCATGCGCCTTACCAACTCCTCGCCGCCGTACTTGAATAGCTCCGTAGGCAATCCATCAGTGCCCACGGCCTTGTTGTTTTTCAATCTGGTTATTGCTATTCTAACTTCGTCATAATATTACTTGGTAAGAAATGGTAAACATATTTGCCCACGTTATGATGGAATCCAGATAGGTGTAAGCGTAACCGTAATTGTTGTTGTTGTTGTAGTGATAAGGACACTCCCCGAAGGTTTTGGCGAGTGTTATCGATATTGACGGTCCTTTGCCGAATACAGATCCGGCACTTTCCGGTAACAAGCACCATTGAGGCACTAGCCCGACCATCTCGCGAACGTTTCAATATGACCACACCTAACCTTCTAGGCCATCCCGTCATCGCCTTTTCCATAACGAGCTTTGGGTTGACAGTGCCTCACCTGATAAATATTTGTATGATATATGCATATTTGTAGGTGAGATACACAGCTGGGTTGCGGAAGCTGTGAGTTGCGCTTATCAACCTCTTGAATCCGTAGTCTTTGGCAGTGGTATGCTAAAGAGGGAACGGAATGTTTATGTAGGCGTAGTGTGTAGGATTCCTATGATGTGTGTGGGGGAATAAAGAGTTTACGAGTTATAGAAGAGTTATAGATTTGCTATCAAAGTGTCACATATTTGCTACCGATACAACATTTTTCGATGAGATGTTGAATTTTATCGAAAAGTTATCGATTATCTGGTCGAAAAGTGTTCGATATATTTTGGAAAATATAGTTTCTTATAAAAATGTTATCGGTAACACGATTTGCTATTTAAAAATTATCTATTTACTATGGAAATGTTTTCAATTTAATATGCAAAAGTTATCGATTTGTTACCAAAAGTTATCGATGTTATAATCGATAGGTTATCGATTTGTTATCGGAAATTTCCCGACCTATTATCAAATATTATAAATTTGTTATCAAACGTTATCTATTTGTTATCAAAACTTACCGATAAGTTATCGATTTGTTATTAGAAATTATCGATTTGTTAGCAAAAGGTTATGCATATGAAAGCTATCGATTTACTACCGAAAAGTTATTGATTTTTACCGAAAGTTTATCGATTTATTATCAGAAAGTAAGTTATAGATTTGCTCAGGGTGAGAAAAGTTATCGAAGATATTCAATAACTTGGAAAATTGATATTCAGTTACTGTAGCAATTCAAAATACAGGCACCTATGCCAGTCACGTGCACCTCTCTGGCGTCTATGAACTAAATGAGAAGAATATCACTTAATGTTTAAATTATGAAAAGTTAAATTTATGGGTTTATAGCCATTAAACAACTAAAAACGTAATCATAACTATTAAACCTTTTTTTGTCTGTAGTATAACAAAAAAAAGAAAATAAAACAAAGAAAAACAAAAAGAAACAGAAAATTAAAAATAATAAAACACATGTAAAAGAGTGAATATAAAAATGGCAGTGGCAGCCACATTGACTACTAAAACTTTCGCTTGACGAGCCATACTGACCACAAGACTACAAAAATTATATACATACCTACAAGTTTAAGGCATGAGCATTAACTTAATCTCATGTTAAACATATGAAGGTATACATAAGCACATATGTAAATATGTTGTATGTTTATATGCTTTAATCCGTATTAAGTTTTTCCTTCTTTGTTTGTTGTTTATTTGTAAAATGTGCATAGAATATTTGACTGCTTTTGGCTTAATATACATTAAATGCGAATAATTTTTTAATTATGACTATTCATATTCAAATTTAATCCATTTCATATATTATCAAAGTTACAAAACAACATGGCGACCACCGTGGTGTGATGGTAGCGTACCCCGCCTATCACACCGTATGCCCCGGGTTCAACTCCCGGGCAAAGCAACATCAAAATTTTAGAAATAAAATTTTTTAATTAGAAGAAATTTTTCTAAGCGGGGTCGCCCCTCGGCAGTGTCTGGCAAGCGCTCCGATTGTATTTCTGCCATGAAAAGCTCTCAGTGAAAACTTATCTGCCTTGCAAATGCCGCAACATAATTACTTTCGTTTAAAGCTGTCGCAACAACTTTTTTTGTTCATTTGACTACCAAAACGGTCAATTACGAATCCACGATTTGTGCGCAGTTGATTCAACATCTTGTTGCGATGGATAAAAATTTACAGAAATTTGGGTTGAATTGATCCATATTTCGGTTGATTTTGCCAGTCTTTTTCTTTCAGTGTGATTGCTTTTGCGTTGTAAGTTGTGCCGTCGGCGAGTGACTTGAAGATTGACCGAAGACCCGGTGTGGTAGGCGGAGCACGCTACCCTCACACCACGATACATATAGTACACATCATACATAAGTACAAAGTAGAGACCGCAGTGAGCGTAAAATTCTTTTTGAAATTAACTCATGTATTGACTGTTGATCGCTGTTGAAATGACCAGTGATATCAGATGTGTTAACAAAAAAATCAGTTAGATTGATTAGGAATCTGCCAATTTTACAGAATTTTGTTAACTTAAGAGCGACTATTTCTCTTCTGTTGAAATTACTAAACTAATTTGTTCGCTTGACAAAGAACTCGGTCGAATTAACCATAATTCGATCAATTTCACCGAATCTTCGTTAAGTCAAGAACAACAGAACCGATTTGTTGATCTTACTAGCACCATTTCTTTCAGTGCACTGAAAAAGGCTGTAAGCGTACCAAAAATAATACACTCTGAACTTCAATGGGATATCTTCTTATCCTGGGCACTACTTATATATTGAGGCAAAAGAGCCCAGCTTAAAGAAGCATAATGAAATGCCGAACAGACAGGATTTGCTGAATTGGTATAGATAATATGATGAATAACTAGTATGTCATATAGGATAATGCTAGCGCAGAGGTATGACCCTGTTGCATATACTGATTAAAATCGCATCTAGTACGATTTTGGTGTATTTAATGACTAGTTTGTCAAAAGGTTTTATGTTGATACAGAGACTGGCAATTGATATTTCAAAGGGCGTCGCCGAGAGAACTCGAACTAGTTGGCATTTTTGGTAAACTAGTATTCTCCTAGTTGGTTTGACTGCGGGGTTGTTGAATTTGATTTGGGATGTTGCAGTTCACTCGAGGTTAATAATTTTTAATTCCACTGTAAAACAGTTGATATATTTTTATAACAAAGATAAATATTTGTCATGTCGTTAGACCATAAAAAAGTTTATTTCAATGAAAAAGGGAATCATGATTAATTACCAAGAAAACTAAAACCATAATTAATGAGATATCTACTTAAATTGTGAAATAGTTTTGTAATAAATTTTGAAAGTCTTTGATGACGCTCGTAAAAACCTAAAGCCTTTTCTTTTTTTAATTTGCGCTTTAACGCTAAGGCGATTTCGGCTGGGTTCATCAATATGTGGCTGCTACTTCTTCTTAGCGATAAGTGAAGACAAAATTTCACACGGCTTTGGTTTCTAGCACATGTATCTCAAATTGATTTCTTCATCAGTTAGCCAATGCAAGTACTCGGGTTCAAAGCTAATTGGAAAGTGAGTTTCAGAGACATCGCCTAAAAACCATCGCCGTGGGAAATTTTTTAATTTTTGCGAAAATTGGATTTTTACATCCAATACGGCGTTGACTCAGCACAGGAGTATAAAGACTCTGTGTGGATAGAGCTTATGGATCCTCCGTTCATCTTAAGCTGAGTTCTGAGAAACCGAATTTCATGTCAGTATCTTCTCAGATGCTCCTTTATATTCATGAAGAGCCAGTCTGCGTTATTGATGTTTTTACTAATGCTTTCACATTTTCCATAGATTCGAAAACTTATGAGTTGTCATCAAAATTTTGTAATGGAAGTCCAAGGAAACTGGCAGCATGGATAGGGTGCAATCATAAAGGATTGGCTGATTGAGGTGTATATTCCACGTTACAGTAGTATATGCAGGGAGATGCTGGAAATGTAAGAATTCAATCTGTTCCAATATCCGTCGTCTTCTTCTTCTTCTTCTTCTTGTAGCGGTAAGAAGACTTTCCAAAGATTTTAGGTAGTATTGTCGATCCGGTGCGTTCCGGAAAACAGCATTATTAAGGAACTAGCCTGGATATCTGACGACATTGAACTTTCTAGATCATCCGATTTAATCAGACCACACTGAATCCACTACATAGGTCATCTAACCCCTTATTTCGTAAGGAACTTGGATTCGCCCAAGCTCTGCCCGCTAAATAAACAGGATAGGCCCGTGTAGGTGAGGATGAAAACTGGACTTGGATCCAATATCCATGAGTAAAATGCATTATTTTTTCCCGTGACATTGTATAATAAAGTTTGCGGGCCTGCACATGTTACCTCGGACCAAAATCTGAGCCATGTGTTACGAATATATTTCCCCCACTCACTTTGTCAATCGGGACTTAATTCGATGACATGTAACACAATATAGGCAATCCAATTGCTTAAAATGCCAAAAACAGTCACTCTCTGCCTTTTCCCCACTGACTGAGAACTTTATTGGGGCTCTCTATTTAGGATATTTATGTGACTGTTTATATATGGAAACGGAAACTATTACCGAACGTCTAGTCCAGTAATTTCTGGGCCCTTACAGTCGGTATCGTGATATCATTGGGAGAATGCCCAATAGAAAATGTATTGGATGGCCATAGACTTGGAAATTCCCAATACCTCCTACCGGACATCAATTAGAAGAACGCCTCTTTAATTCTTTATACATGACTCAGTCTTTTTCAAGATAAAATGAGCTGATCGTTCTAGTATAAGAGTATGGGCAGTTGGCAGATAAAAAATGCAAGTTGTTGTCTTCTACCGTCTGCTGGCAATGCGGGTTTTGCTCCTGGATACGTAAAATATTTATGATTTTAAAATTTGCATCACTTGACTAAACATTTAAAAATTGACATCAATGTCACTGTCTTATGTGCGATGTCGGGGTCAAACAGGTTATAGTGCGTTGTGTCATGTAACGTTTCCATATACATGTGCATTGCGGTTTGAAGATCCGATCTGGGGGTTTGCTTAATCGCAGATACTCAGCTGGTTGTGCCTATACATGAAATAAGTTATCTCTATGATCTTTCCAATCCGCTACAGTTTGGTTGGAGAATTTTACAGTGAGATTGAATAGAAGCCGTGACTCTGGGACTCAGATTTTCTTGAATGTGCTTTAATGGTATACGGCTGGGTTGCAAGAGCTGTGGCAGAACTAGGACATATCACCAAAGATGGGACCGTAGTACAACAAATGCATCTGTCGGGAAGCTATATTTACTAAGCGCAGAATACCTAGCAAAGTAGAATTGTTGAAGTATAAACTGCCAAGCCCCGAGTGTTGCAAGTTAGATCAGAACACTCATCCAGATACAACCATAAAATGCATTGGTGTGCGACCATCTTTAGATAGGCACACTATACCTGTTCAAAGCTTGCACATAGCATTTTCTGGCTCCCTTCGTTGCTCACCATCTGAAAAGCCCACCGTGTACTAGTTTTTAAAAGAAGTTTTCCTTGTTATACACAACATATTAATATAAAACGGGCACAATAGGATACTTACATGTCATCCGATCTAAGTCATAATTCTCTGTGTACAAGTATACCAAAACTCAATGAAAAATAGAAAATTAAGTCCGCGCATCCATAAGCAGTTCCTAATCCAATGTTCATTTACTTTCATTGTTAGCAGGTGGCTTTTACAATCACGTCCCATTTACATATATGTATATGTGTGAGCGGTGAGCATACCCCCTGTGTACGAACAAACTACCTTGCCAATATTTGGCGCTGCAAAAGAATTCAAATTAAAAGTCTTTTCAATTGTGTGCCAATTTTACATATTACAAGCATTGCCACGCCTTATGCGGTTTGTCGACGGCAATGTCAATCACGTAGAACATCCACTTTCGTTTTTAATTGTTTTGTATACTCGTGTACGTTTTTGCATACCCTTCAAAAAGTTGTGTGACTTGAACCTCAAGAAAGTACTTAAAGATATATCATATTCTGATCAAGCTATCTTTCAACGAATGGACGAAACGACAGTCGTATGAATTGGTATTAAAAGTAGGTGTGGCTTCCAAACCGATTTCGAAACTCTTAGGTTAGGTTAGGTTGAACGCCGGCCGATGAGAACCTGACATAGACTGAATGAGTCCGTAGTGTTACTAGAAGTTTCTTTAACGACCAATCTGAAAAGCCTTTTGTTATAAAATAACTTCGTCCTCTTGGCAAATACTAGAAGCTTGCTAGGACTTATTCCACATGCTTCTCCTAGAATTGGCATCCTCTTCTAAAAGCTGTAGTCTTAGCTCGGTAAGCGCAGCGGGCGTACAGCACAAAACGTGCTCGATCGTTTCCTCTCTCAACCCGCACTTCCCACATCTGCTATCTCTGACCAAACAGGCCGAATCGGGAACGATTTAATATGGCCACATTACCTTTCTGCGCCATCCCGCCGCACTCCCTAGTTCCACGAAGAACTTGTGGTCGCCAGAGCCTCGCCTGTATAAGAGCAGGATTCGCGAGTAGGTGACAATATGATTGGAGAAGCTATAAATTGGGCTAGCAACCACTTAAGTTCCCTATGTAAGGGATCAAGTACTCATATGCTGAACCATATGCTTACAGAGCAGAATAAAGTCTCCCCTCTGGTCAACTACACCTGCGTC
Source organism: Eurosta solidaginis (assembly GCF_040869045.1). Taxonomy (NCBI): domain Eukaryota; kingdom Metazoa; phylum Arthropoda; class Insecta; order Diptera; family Tephritidae; genus Eurosta; species Eurosta solidaginis. The sequence continues at coordinate 197,765,494 of NC_090323.1, read as the reverse complement.
GTTTCCACATGGCAGAAAAAACATAGCTTATACTCCTAAACAAAAGCACCTGCCGCTCAACCTTGGCTTTGAAATCTTTCGAAATATAGCATCGTAGAATTTAGTTCCAATTTAAGCTAAAGATTAAACTTCCGACTAACATATTGAGCATATGCTAGAGAAAAGCTATCTAAAAAGGTATTACTACTATGCCACTGTACGTCCAAGAGCTCCAGCAAGAAACGCTCAAGACATAGAACCGGTGTAAACTCTTAACATCTGCGCCGGCAGCGGTGACAGCAGCCTCCAAAACATGAAGAAATTGTGCAATGGCCCAGAAGCGTGGCAACAAACCAGCGGTTTTGTAGAAAAGAACAGTATATAGAAGAAGGAACAAAAGAAAGCTCTTAATATTTTTTGTGAAGTTTAAAGCTGCTGTGGAAGGCATAACAAGAAAATGCCTACATCATCATTGATCAGAACAAAAAATGTCACTGAAGGTGGCACAACGCCGAAAGTGGTTTTTATGCCAGCCAAATTTGATAAGGGATGACGGAATGTCGGAAGGTCAACAAATGAAAATAATTGGAAGGAAAAAAATTATAAATACTTGACGCGATTTACCTCCGAGGTGATCTAGGCCGAGTCGTACTTCTAATTTGTATTTTGCTCCTTTTAATTAAACGGTATTATTTAGGTTGACTTGACAGGCTGGTTGGACAGCACTTTTTTGTAATTGAAATTTAAGTAACTTCCCGATAAGCTACAAGCTTGAAACTTGGAATATAGTTCAGAACCCGATGACAATGCAATAATAAGAAAAAAATCGCCGCTAGGTGGCGCAAGGATCGAGATATTCACAAAAATCGTAGTTGTGGTCCGATTTGGCTCATATTTGGAACACATAATACATACAAGAATAGAAAGCGGCCTATGAAAAACCATCGCCACTAGGTGGCGCAAAGATCGAGATATTCAAAAAAACGTATTTGTGGTCCGATTTGGTCCATATTTGGAACACATAATACATACATGAATAGAAAGCGACCTATGATGTCCGATTTGGCTCATATTTGGAACAAATATTACATACAGTCCGGTAGAAGTGACATCAAAATATTTTGGAGTTGGAGGAGGGACAAGCATACGTGGCGCAGAGTCGAGTAAAGTATTTGAAAGGATTATGTATTGAGGACTTAGATTGTAACAAATTGTCAGGAAAGAGTTTTTTTAATAATGAGTCACTAAATGAACTAAATAGAATGAGAAATAATAGGCAACTAAATAAAGACTAAAAACTTGAAAATAACATAATTAAAAAAAATTTTAAAGTTAAACAATTTTATTGAAAACAATACTTTCATGAAGAAATAATAATACTAAAAGCTAGAAAATTCTTAGGAAGGTCCTAGGTAGTAGTCATCACACTCCTCAACAATCTAGGGCGTTGATCAGACAATTAAATGAAAGCGTTGGACGCGTCAAATTTTTGTTGATATTCATATATAAGGCCAACTAAACCTCAATCAGGTTATGCTACGCCTCGCATTTTTAGAAATTTCACGCTCCCAACGCTTTTATTTAATTGTCTGATCACACTGGCGGCCACGGTGGTGTGGTGGTAGCGTGCTCCGCCTACCACACCGTATGCCCTGGGTTCACACCCCGGGCAAAGAAACTTCAAAATTTTAGAAATAAGGTTTTTCAATTAGAAAAAAATTTTTTCAAGCGGGGTCGCCCCTCGGCAGTGTTTGACAAGCGCTCCGGGTGTATTTCTGCCATGAAAAGCTCTCAGTGAAAACTCATCTGCCTTGCAGATGCCGTTCGGAGTCAGCATAAAACATGTAGGCCCCGTCCGGCCAGGCAGACGCATTTTCGCTGAGAAGCTTCTTATGGTAGAAATACACTCTGAGTTTTTGCCAAACCACTGCCCAGAGGCGACAGCGTTTTTTCTCATTGGAAAAATAGTTTTCCAAATTTTTTATGTCAATTTACTCGGGATTTGAACCCAGGACCCTTGGTGTGGCAGGCGCAGCCTGCTACCGCCACACGACGGCGGCCGCATAGCTGTTTTTTTTTTAAAGAAAAAGTGGTTTAAGCCACAAGATACCATGAGCCTTTTTCCTCATGCCTTCTCTAACAATAATTTTTTTCTTGGAAATACTCATAAATATATATGTAAATATATTTCTGCAATCAGAAGCATTAAGTAACCAATGCAATAAAAACTTTGGAATTTTCTGTGCATTTGACAAAAGCAAATATTTTCATGTCAGCAGCAAGCAAACATAAAGACAAATTTTTTAACGAATTTACTTATGATGAATCACAATAACTTTTATCTATATTACCGTTAAAACGTCAACAAAATATCATAACAATGCAGTTAAAAAGTTTAAATTATTTTCACGTGACTTTTTTGTTTGCTCATGGAAATTTTTTATTTACTGCCATATGAATGTCATTTAACTTGCAGCAATAACATTGAGTAGACAGACAGTAAATATTGTTACACGTGTTGACAGTTAACAAATATACGTAATTAGCTTAAATGGCGGCACTAGTGGTGTGATAATTTTAAACACCTCCTATGTTGTTTGATTTGCTAAATCTAAAAAAAAATAAGCATATAAATCAGCGGCGGCCGTGGTGTGGTGGTAGCGTGCTCTGCCTACCACACCGAAGTTCCTGAGTTCAAGCCTTGGGAAAAGCAACCTCAGAAATTTGGAAACAATTATTTCGAAAAAATTTTCTTACCGGGGTCGCCACATTGTTTGAATAAAATATTATGTAAACTAAATACACACAACTTTAATCCCCTAACGCATGTCTGGTTGTACAAAAATGGCCAGCACTGTATGCTGCAGTTTTGATTAGAGTCCGACCGAATGTTCGGCTTCGGCTTCGTTTGCCGATTAATCGACTGTATTTTCATGTTCGGCTAACTAATCGGCTTCGGCCAAAAAACGGCCGAAGTTTGGTCCGAAGCCAATCATTTGATTTTATTTTGAAAATGAAAAGCAATCGAAACATGAAAATAAACACCATTTTGGGCTACAGCGAATTACTTTGAGGATAGCAAAAGAACACACCGTTGACAACATTTTCGTGAGATCAGCTGACTGTCAGTGCACATCAAAGCACATTTTTTACCATGGATGAATGGATTTGCAACTCTTTGTTTCGAGAGAGCGCTGTCAAAATGCACATTTTTTATAACATTTATCAATGATGCCACTCCAAACAAAAATGAATAGATCTGAAAATGGGGATTTTTGACATACATTTCGGCGATTATAGTTTCAATCATTTAATAAAATGATAGTCGTAAAATATTTATGTCCTTAAAGTTATTTTACAATAATACGACTAGTTAGAGTTAAATATAAACAAATCTAAGTAAAATTTACATTTCGATTAAATTAATTAGTCAAATATTGTAACGCATTTAACTCGCAGTGAAAATCATATATTCTTTTGAAATTTCAGTAAATCGGACCTATGATATAATAGTTAACATTATTTAATGGATAGTGCTTATCCTACATGTCTGGCGTTCTAGGTTCTGTGATCAAAATGGACTGGTTGCATCGGGAGTTCATATTTACAAAACCTATTTTTAGTGATAACTTTTGAATGGGAAATAATATTTACCCTCCGCCTTCGAACTAATAATACTTACACTAAAACAAGTATTTTTATCCTTTTTCCCATAATTTTTGAACGCTATTCTACAGTTGTAGGTCAAACTAAAGTTTACCAAAATTTTTGGCACGTTTTTCGTTTTGGCTGGCACATTTTTTGTTCTGGCACCCGCTTCAGCTGGCGCGAGGGATTTATCTGTGATTGTTGCCAGCAACAACTAGAAGATAAATCCCTCGTGAGAGCGAAAATATGAGAGCGTAAGCAAAAGATTCGTATCAATCTAATCTATGTTTTTTACAATGTGTTTATTTAAGTACATTTATATTTAAAATTTTCATGCAGTTAACTAAATGGCTCAGATTTGGGAATATTTCAAACGTGAGGAAGCAAGTGCATTATGCAATGAATGTGGTAAGAAATTTTCGTTAGGGAGCTCCGACAAAAAAAAGCAAACGACGAAAAATATAAAAAATCACTTAGAGAAAATTCACCGGCATAAATGGAAAGATTTCCAGGAATGTGTTAAAAAGAAGAAGGAAAACTCGAAAGCAAAATACGCTATTAGCAGCACGGACAAAGGTGTAAAACAGTTGACGCTGCCGATAATGTGTAATGAAATTAAATACTGGCCAGATGAGCATCCGTGTGCACACAAAATTGATAAGATGATTATGGATTTAATTATTGTTGACATGCATCCATACAAGCTAGTAGAAGGAGCGGCCTTCAAGATAATACATTTAGAAATCCAATTACACCCTCCCGTTACAAAGTTAAAAGTGAGAAATATTTCCGAACCACACTAATGCCAGTAACATTTGAAAAATCTCACCAAAAAGTTTACAACATTTTACAGAATTCGGATTGGATTAGTTTTCCTACAGATATCTAGACGAATTCAACTAAAAGTTTTTCTCTTTTAAGTTTTACCGCCCATTTTATAGAAGGTCCTAAGCGTATCAAGGTAGTAGTTGGTACCAAAGTGCTTTGTCAAAACCACACAGCATCTGTCATTACACAAACGTTAAGAGAGGTTGTAGAAGAGATCAATATTCTTAACAAAGTACAAAGTCATTTGGCTGCGTTGTTCATACTCTCCAACTTGTATTAAATGAATCTGTTTTGCAAGATGTAAGAATTGAAAGCATCGTAAAAAATTGTCGGAAGGTAGTAGCTCATTTCAAAACAAGTGAGGGAGCAAGTAGATATTTAAAAGAAATGTAAGAAAAGGTTGGGGCTCCTAACCATATGCTAAGGTAAGATATACCTACAAGATGGAATAGCACATATCTTATGCTGGAAAGAATTTCGGAACAGGAATCAGCATTAGCACTATACGCCGTTAATAAAAAGGGAATAGATCTACCTTCTACAAACGAATGGGAAACGATTGATTCCCGTTTTGCTTCCATTTTATCAAGCCACTTTGGATATTTGTAATGACTCCACATGTGTTTCCATCGTAATCCCTCTTGTAGCTAATTTACGGAGCTTGTTGGAAATTCCCAGTGAAAATGAAGCAACAGACTTATTAAAATTACATTTGCTGCAATTATTGCACAATTTATATCACAAATTTTTGATACATACATAAATATATGCAAGTTATATAGCATAAAGATTTTAAATGTACAGCTGTGCGTAAAAGCTATTTTCTTTCTGTAAAACATACATATATATAAGTATGCAAAAACGAATTTGTGATCATTTTTACAACAATTTTTTTTGGAAAATGTGAATGGTTTTTGATGTTTTTTGGCTCCTTAAAAAAAATAAAAATTAATAAGAAGTTATGAAAAGTCTTTTTTATTTAAAAAATATGGAGTTATTCGACTTCGGCTTCGGTTCAAAAACCTGCGTTCGGTCGGACTCTAGTTCTGATTACTGTTTATATGTGTATTGCTTCTGTATGCATGCATACTTTGTTATTTCATCGTTCAATATAGAAAATCACACATTATACTCGAACGCAATTATAATATTAGGCCTATTTTTCGCACCCAAAATAAGTGCAGAGTATGTCAGGGCAGAGCAGAGTAGGCTCAAAAGTAGTAGCAGGTGTAACCCAGAACAAACATCTCATGAAATACTTTTCTGGAAAAAAATTTGATACTTCCGATTCGTGGCTGATTGCTAAAAAATGCATTAAATTATGAAAGCACTTTCTTCCAATAACTGTTAACTCTTAATATTTACTATTTGATCTCATTTTTTTATGAACTATTTCTCTTTTGAATTCAGAAATTACAGTTTTTCTTTTGACAACTTAACATATTGTCACGGATATTAGCATCACTAAGCTATACCATCACTAAGGCGATGCTAAGGCCATGCCAAGCAGTATTTACGCCAATAATCAAATCATGTATACACATATATAAGGCAGCAGAAAGAGATGTGACACACAGATGCATTTACTTATACGCCTACGTGTACTCGAGAGACTGTAAACTACAAACATTCACATCAATAATTCAATCATTATGTATCTACATAAACGAATAAATAATTGCGTCTACACATATGTACGTATACGAGCAGCGGAGCGGCAATGCACAAACACAAGCATATATCTTATCTGAGTTGTCACAAGAGAGGGCAATGATTTGTGCACGTAGTTGTGGCTGGCGATTTTGTAGCCGAAACTAACTAGTAAGTTCTGGAAATAGAAGAGCCTAGATGTATGCAGCGTAAACTATAAAAGTGGCGCAAGCGAGTAAGAAGTAATTCAGTTTGATTTGAGTTGTCAAGCAGTTGCGATTAAGACGATATCTAGCGAGCAATAGCAGTATTATTTTGAATAGTAGAGTTTCATTGAGCTATCAATCAGTGTGGTTATTAAACAAGCTATTCGTTGCACAGTTTGAGTGTATTGTGAAGTATTTTAATAAAGGCCATTTTTCCATTATTCAATATTGGAGTTATTTATTCAACAGTTTAGCGATCCGAACCTAGCAAAGGGGCAAATAGAAGAATTTGCAAGTAAATTCATTACAATTGGTGTCAGAAGTGGGATTGTTGAATAAATTCCAGAGGACAACAAGGACATGGCAAAGTTCAGTGAATTGAAGATCCAGCAACTAAAGAAGGAGTTTGGGAGCCGTGGATTGAATACAAGCGGCGTTAAACTTGAACTTCAGGCACGGCTACGAGAGGCAATGGAAGCAGAAGGAATTGATGTGGAAGAGTATGACTTTCATCTTGATGGCGAGGAAATAACAAAATTGGAAGAAACACCGCAGACAATTGCGAACACAGACTTGAACATGATTTTGGCTGCAATATCTGCTCAAACATCGACAGTGGCTTCTCAACTGGAATCGCAAAAGTCAGATATAACATCTCAACTGGCATCTCAACTAGAAGAACAGAAAACATATATGTCATCTCAACTAGAAGAACAGAAACCGTATATGTCATCACAGATGGAATCCCAAGAGACACGAATAACATCGAAGATTGAAGCACAGGAAACACAAATTTCTTCACAACTTGAAGAACAGAAGACGTATATGGTATCCCAACTGGAATCGCAGGAAACCCGTATAACATCACAATTGGAAGAAGAGAAGACATATTTGGCATCTCAACTGGAAGCGCAAGAGGCACGTATATCTGAAATGTCGGCACAAATTTCGGAACAGGTATCATCGCAGCTCTTTGTGAAACTGGAAGAGCAGGATGCAAAAATTTTACAACTCGAGGACAAAATTGATGCCAAAATAGAAGCGTTAAAAGGCCGTATAGAGCAGTTACAACTAAACCGCCCAGCTGTTTCAGCAAGCAATCCAAAGGTAAAAACACCATCATTTGACGGTTCTGTTCCTTTCCAGGTCTTCAAGCTACAGTTTGAGAAGACCGCAGCAGTGAACAACTGGAATGCGGAAGATAAAGTTGCTGCACTGTTCGTGGCATTGAAGGGGCCAGCAGCGGAAATCCTACAGACGATTCCCGAAGGAGAGCGGAACAATTATGAAGCATTGATGGCTGCTGTAGAACGACGTTATGGAAGCGAGCATAGAAAACAGATATTCCAAATTGAGTTGCAAAACCGCTACCAAAAACCAAATGAGACATTGCAGGAGTTTGCTTCAGATATTGAAAGATTGGCTCATCTTGCAAATGCGGACGCACCCGTGGAATACACTGAAAGGGTAAAAATCCAGACTTTCATAAATGGCATACGGGACGTGGAAACGAAGCGAGCTACATACGCAAAACCAAAGCTGACATTTGCTGAAACGGTATCTCACGCATTGACTCAGGAAACGGCCTCACTATTGAGTAAACCAGCATACAAAGCTCATCGTGTGGAAGTGGAAAGACCAGATTGGGTAGACACAATTTTGGAAGCACAGACACAGCAGAAAAATGCCGGAGTTATTAAATGTTTCAAGTGCGGCAACCCAGGTCATATTGTATGACATTGCAGCAGCGGTCCCAATAGCTCCAACAATGTGGGTGGTCGTAAACGCAGAGCAGAAGGTGATGAACAAATCTCCAAGACCACTCAATCGTTAAACTAAATCGAGTCAGCCGCAAGGGGCGACAGCTGGCTCCCGCAATTGAATACCCCATAATCTCTATCTCGCAGATTGGAAGAAGATCGAGCAATCTTACTGTTGGAGGACATGTGGACGGAAAGGAACGTTTACTGACTGTAGATACGGGTGCATCTCATTCCATCATTCGAGCGGATTTAGTCAACAAAAAGATAAGACCATTGCTTGGAGCAAGATTACGTACAGCCACGGGAGAGAACACCCAGGTAATTGGAGAAGTAGAATGTGAAGTCGCAATTGGGAACGTTACGGTAGTACACAATTTTATAGTGGCAGAAATTGTTGATGAAATCATAATTGGAGTGGACTTCTTAATCAACCAAGGCATCAAGATCGACATGCAAAGCAAGACGATGCGGTATAGGAACATGGATGTACCACTTAATTTCGGCTACGAGAGAGGCTATAGCAGTAAACGAGTACTGGTGGAAGAGAGTCAACAAATACCACCAAAATCCGAAGCAGTCATCTGGGCAAAGGTTGATGGAGATTGTGGGACAAAAAAATTGTGGGTTGTCGAAGCAGCAAACAAATCAGCACCGAACGTACTTGTAGGAAAAACCTTGGCTATGACAAAACAAGATGGACGTATTCCGGTAAGAGTACTCAATGAGTTCAAGTCACCACTCAAACTGACCAAAGGAGCTATTTTGGGAAGATGCCAAGAGGCTGAAGTAATTATTAACTGTGAACAGCTCCAGGAACACGTTTCATCTAGTAACACTGATCTTTCAAATGACATCACGGAATGGACGGAGGGGCTAGAGGAAGATTATCAGAGTAACGCAAAGCAACTGCTCCCAAAGTACGCAAACATATTTGACCGGGATGGTTCCAAACCAGGCCGCACCAATGTTGTGAAACATCAAATTGACACTGGAGGCGCGAGGCTGATACGTCAAGTCCACGTAGTGTTCCACTGGCGAAGCGGGAAGTGGTGAGTCAAATCATCGAACCATCAGCTAGTCCATGGAGCTCACCGGTAGTACTTGTAAAGAAGAAGGATGGAAAAATGAGGATTTGCGTGGACTACCGGAAGTTGAATGACGTTACGAAAAAGGATAGCTACCCATTGCCAAGAACTGACGACACTCTGGATTCGCTATCTGGTACGAAATGATTTTCCACACTGGACTTGAAAAGCGGCTATTGGCAAGTTGACGTGAAGGAGGAAGATAAAGAGAAAACAGCCTTCAGTGTCGGTGATGGTCTGTGGCAATTTACAGTGATGCCTTTTGGACTTTGTAATGCACCAGCTACTTTTGAGAGATTCATGGACCAGGTTCTGAAAGGACTACATTGGAAAACATGCTTGGTGTACCTGGACGACATCATCGTATTGGGCAAGAACTATGATGAACATCTTAAAAACTTGGAGGAAGTTTTCCAGAGAATAGCTGGCGCCGGTCTGAAGTTAAGTCCCAAAAAGTGTGCGCTGTTTAAAAAGGAAGTCAATTATTTGGGTCACAAGGTAACAACAGAGGGCATCTGCATTGCGAACGAAAAAATAGAGGCTGTAGAGGATTGGCCAAGACCACAGAACCTACATGAATTGAGAAGTTTCCTTGGGCTGTGCACATATTACCGCCGATTTGTACCAAATTTTTCCAGCGTAGCCCATAGCCTCCATGAGCTCACAAGAAAAAACAAAGCTTTTGAATGGAAGAAGGAGCAAGAAGTGGCTTTCCAAACATTGAAGGAGCGTTTGTGCACTGCCCCAATGTTAGCATATCCGATTCCAGGAGCAACATTTATTCTAGATACAGATGCGAGTGGATATGCTATAGAAGGCGTTTTATCACAACTGGTCGATGGACAGGAGAAGGTAGTTGCATATTACAGCCGTTCGATTGGAAAACCAGAGAGGAACTACTGTGTTACGCGGAGAGCGCTGTTGGCATTGGTAGAGTGCATTAAACATTTTCACAAATACCTCTACGGCCAGCAATTCCGTGTCAGGACAGATCACGCAGCGTTGAAATGGCTTCTGCAGTTCCGTAATCCGGAAGGACAATTGGCACGGTGGATAGAGCGACTACAAAGCTATGACTTTTCCATTGAACATCGAAACGGTAGTACCCATGGAAATGCCGATGCAATGTCACGAAGGCCATGTAGTTTGGAATACACGCACTGTTCAAAGGCCGAGGCTAAAGAAGACATTATAGATGTCCGGCTAATGACTATAACGTGTACGGATGAATGGGACAAGGAACAACTAAGAAAGTGTCAGCTAGAAGATACAGATCTGTCACATGTTATGCAAGGGCTCGAACGAAACGAAAGACCAAGCAGAGAGGAGATGTCAGCAGAGAGTCCCATTGCGAAGTCATATTGGGCACAGTGGAATAGTTTAGAATTGATATCCGGTTGCTTGCATCGAGTATGGGAGAGTGAGGATGGTCAATGCAAGAAAAAACTTATAGCTGTTCCCAGAAATAGGATTCCTGACGTGCTCAGCGAGCTGCACAATGGTCCAAGTGGAGGTCATCTTGGAATCACGAAGACACTCGAGAAAATTAAGCAGAGATTCTATTGGGTTGGTTTTCAGGTGCACCATTTGAAAGGATCGCCATGGATGTCGCACTGTGCCTACTAGCAACCGCGGAAACAAATACGTACTGGTGGTTATGGATTATTTCAGTAAATGGCCAGAGGTATACCCAATCCCAAACCAAGAAGCAGAAACAGTAGCAAAAGTGGTTAAAAACGAATGGGTTGCAAGGTATGGTGTACCAATGTAGTTACATTCTGACCAAGGCAGGGATTTTGAATCAGCTGTGTTCCAAGAAATGTGCGAGAAGTTGGGCATTCGAAAAACACGAACAACTGCATTGCATCCTCAGTCCGATGGTATGGTGGAACGTTTCAATAGAACATTGGAGGAGCATTTAAGGAAAGTAGTAGACAAGCACCATAAGGACTGGGATACACACATATCATTATTCTTGATGGCCTACCGATCGGCAGTACATGACACAACGGGCCAAACTCCTGCAAAGGTAATTTTTGGCAATGACCTTCGACTGCCAGCTGATTTGAAGTATGGGATAGATGCCGATGCGGAGAGGAATGTCAAGAAATTCACTGGTGTCTTGGAAGAAGAGCTGAGAGAGATACACGATCTCGTAACGCAACGAGCAAAAATTATGAGTGACAAGATGAAAGCGAGGTACGATAAAGCAATTAATTCGGAAGGGTTTCAAGAAGGAGATTTGGTACTGCTATACAACCCACAACGAAAAAAAGGTTTGTCCCCGAATTTGCAGTGTAACTGGGAAGGCCCATACAATGTTGTAAAACGGATCAACGATGTAGTATACCGCATACAAACCACTACCAAACCACGAACCAAAATGAAAGTGGTTCATTTGGAGTGATTAGCAGCGTTTAGATCGAGAGATTTGTCTGATCGGGACGATCAGACTTAGGTGGAGGGCAGTGTCACGGATATTAGCATCACTAAGCTATACCATTACTAAGGCGATGCTAAGGCCATGCCAAGCAGTATTTACGTCAATAATCAAATCATGTATACACATATATAAGGCAGCAGAAAGAGATGTGACACACAGCAGTATTATTTTGAATAGTAGAGTTTCATTGAGCTATCAATCAGTGTGGTTATTAAGCAAGCTATTCGTTGCACAGTTTGAGTGTTATTGTGAAGTATTTTAATAAAGGCCATTTTTCCATTATTCAATATTGGAGTTATTTATTCAACAGTTTAGCGATCCGAACCTAGCAAAGGGGCAAATAGGAGAAATTGCAAGTAAATTCGTTACAATATTTTCTTTGCTTAAACACACGGTGATATAGATTGCCCGGGAAATAGTACAGGGACTGACTGGGAGTGGGACTGGGACTAAGACTGGACTTGGACTTGGACTGAAACTGGGACAGGGATTGGGACTGGCACGGGGACTGGGACTGAGACCGGGATTGGGACTGGGACTGGGAATAAGGGATGGAGAATAATAAAAGCTAGAGAGAAGAAAAAAGATAAAAGGGGAAAGAGACTCAGAAAGAGATAGAGTTACACGAAGAAAAAGAGATAAGGATAGATGGAGCGGAAAAAAGTGAGAAAAAGACGGAGAGGGTGAAAGAGGCGCAGAGAAAGAGATAGGCAGAGGGAGGAGTGAGTAAAAGGATAAGCAAAAGGTGGAGAGATAGGTAGGGAGAGTCAAAGGCAAAAACTTCTTAAAAGTTCTGCAGACAGATCGATGTTAGGGCAGAACAACGTCTGCGGGATCTGCTATTAAAATATAAACTATTAATAGAAACGGCAAAGATAATTTTTTTTTTTTCAAAAAGGTTTTGAATTTGGAGCCTTTAATAGGAAAAAAAAAATTCTGTATACGATTTTTTGTAAATTTTTTTTTCTCAAGTTATCGAGCTAACGGATGAAGAGATGGACGAAACCGATTCAATTCAAAATATTTTCGATACTGATATATTTTTGGACGCTAATTATATCCGAATCGACCCTACAGTGGAAACCTTTCACCAAATATCTAGAAATCATCCAATAGAGTAAGTTGTCGGGGAAGCTCATAGGCGAGGCGAGAGCGAAGAAGGCCTCGACGGCATTTTATGCATGTAAAAGAATGCTGAATGCCTTGTTGGACGGCCATAACCGTTTAGACGGTTAAGCGCCAATTAAGTAAGTAAGTAAGAATGCTGAGGTTTACGTGGGGTTAATCGCCCTCTTCGGTATTTACAGCGATTGTAAATCCTTTACTATACTATAGAGACCTTGACTGGTGGATAGACAAACAAAAAAGAAGCTGCCTTAAAAAATTAGGGGGGGGGGGGTATGCAGGCTATCATTGCTAGGCATTACGGAAGCCGTGAAAACAACCCCGACGGCTGAGCTGCATGACATTCTGCATAATTCAGCCGTAGATCTGGTAGCAAATAACATAGCGTTTACAACTGTAATGAGGCTCAGTGCCTCGGGGCACCTTGAGCGCAGACTATACGGTCATAGTAGTATAGCGTCATCAATTACAGGACGAAGAGGCTACCCGATTCCGTATGTGGATTTCTAAGAGGCTCCTGAAGTTACAATAGAGGTGGATGGTTGGCGCAAGGGTACCTAAATAACGGTCGAGGCGATACATGTGTACACCGATGGTTCCAAAAATAGTGGAAGAAGTAGGGTCTGCGGTATACTGTGCTGATCCGGAAATAAACGGATCCGACTAGCTCCCAGATCATTGAATCGTTATCCAAGCAGAAGTATTAGCCGTTACCAAAGCAGTAGAAACACTGGAAGAGAATAGCTTACTGTAGCCGTGTTAACTTTTATATTGACAGCCAAGCAGCAATTAAGGCATAGCGCAACAGTTAGAGTGTAAGCAATCTAAGAAAAGAATCGGAACAGGGAAAAGCATACATCTTTATTATGTTCCAGGACATATGGAAAAAGCAGATGAACTAGCTTAAAAAGGCGCTTCCCTTGGAGCTTGCTCCGTTGACGTCTCAATTTGATTGGTCGAGATTAAGCTAAGGCGAGAGATGCATATGATCAACCAAGCGGGAAAGGCGTGGGTCTAAGCGCGGGGCAGTAGAATGTCGAAGATTATGTGTAGGTCTTACAATCTTAGACTAACAAAGTTGCTCCTATCATTAGAAATAGAGTATTACGGAGCGTGACGGATATTCTGACTGGACACTGCCTTCTGGCGTCACATGCCTTTAAATTAGGCTTGGCCAGGGATAGCAGATTTAAGAAGTGCGGGTTGGAAGAGCAAACGATTGAGCACGTTTGTAATCGTCCCCTGCGCTTGCAAGGCTAACACTTCAGGAGTGATACAGCTGGCAGATCTAGAAGCAACACGTGGTATAGGTCCTAGAAAGCTGCTAGTATTTGCCAAGAGCACGGAGTTATTTTATAGCGTAGGCGCTGGTTTTTGAAAGGGGTTTTCAGTTTGGTCGTTAAACAAACTTCCACTAACACTACGAACTAATTCACGAACTACGTGAGAACCTCGTAGACCACGCCAGTTCAAACTAAACTTATGGCCTGTTTACGAGCACAACTGGGTATATAAAAAAGGCATTTAATACATTGTAAAATGTTATCATATAAATTATGCAATTCGTGTTTATTCCCTTTAAATCTTTTTTCTTTTCACAAATCATCAAATATGGGGTTATTTCACTATTGCTTTTACTTCTCTTTTTTTTTTATTGGAAATTTTTAATAATTGTTAGGTTACAAAAAGCATTTTATTTTTTTTTTTTTTGTTTCTCTTTAACAAAGATTGAATTAGTATTAAAGCACAAATATACGTACATACGCAAATATCTTTGTTGATCTTTTTGTACCTTTAATTGAATTGATTATAACACAGCTGCAGTTTTTTTGAAACTTTTGTTTTTGTCAGCTGGATGATTTATCTTTTCCAGGTAACTTGGGGCAAGCTGAATTAAATGCTGTGCAATATTTTGTAAAGTCGGATTATAACCCAAGATAAAATGAAGAATTTTAAACTTTTTCTAAATGTCAGGATTTTAACTCACTTGCTGTCTGAAAGTCTGAGAAAATTCTTTATGTAAAATTTTCAAAGAAATCTAAGGAATCTGCAAAAGAAGTATGTATGTAACAGCAGATGCAGCTGCATATATTGACCCTTGTTTCTTAAAGGGATAAACAGTAATTAACAGCTTTAATGACAATTAGCATTAATTTATTCCCAGTAAGTATTGGAAGTTATAAATGAATCAAAAAGAAGTATAAAACTGGAGCATTTAAGCTCTTTATGTGCTCATTTAGGAGTCCGATATGAATGCTATTCCCTTCTTGTGATAGTCAAATGATATGATCCTGTTTCCATATACAATATAGCACTGTATATGGCTCATATATGACGCATATTGGTGTCATAAACAGCTCACTTTCAACACCTATTAGACTCCGAACGGACTCCATGTTGAAATTTTTCGGAGCCATTTATTAGACTTAAAACTCTCATGCATGTATTGCCATTTTTGTTTCTGAAAATGTCTTTAGTATGGATACGGTCTTCAACAATAAAACAAACCAATGAGCAACAAAAACACAGGAAAAATGCAAATAAATCGGCGGCATAATTGCACATCATTTGCGCCGTTCTACTACAAAATCACTGTAATTCTGAAGAATAACAACAAATGAATGTTTTCAATAATAATTATTAATTCTAAGCATTTGGCATTGATCTCGTTGTATGCTGATATGTATTGCATCCATATATGGCGAAAAAAAAGTTTATATATAAAATTCTCGTGTCACAATGTTCGCTTCCGTACTCCTCCGCAACGGCTTGGCCTATTCTCATGAAATTTATGAGCATATTGAGTAGGTCTGAGAATCGGCCAGCATCTATTTTTCATACCGGTGGGAGGCTAGGGTCCCGAGATATAGCCCAAAACGTGGACCCGGGTAGCCCTAGAATGTGTTTATAGAATATGCATAACAAATGAAAGGTGTTGATGGGTGCTTTAGTAGAGGGTAATTTGCATACCCCTGGGTGACTAGGGTCTGGAGATATTGGCCAAAACATGGACCCGGTACCCCTAGAATGTGTTTATAAAATTTGGATAACAAGTGAATGCTGTTGATTAGTGTTTTAGTAGAGGGTAATTTTCATACCCCTGGGTGACTAGGGTCTCGAGATATAGGCCAAAACGTCGGCCCGTGAACGCCTAGATAGTGTTTTTACATTATGGGTATCAAAATGAAGCTGTTGATGAGTGCTTTACTACAGGGCAGTTTTCATACCTATTGGTGACTAGGGTCTCGAGATGTAGGCCAAAACATGGACCCGGATACACCAAGAATGTGTTTTTACATTATAGGTATCAAATTGAAGCTCTTGCTGTGTGCTTTAGTACAGAGTAAGTTTTACACCGCTGGGTGACTAGGGTCTCGAGATATAGGCCAAAACATGGGCCCGGATACCCCTAGAAGGTGTGTGTATTATGGATACTAAATGAAAGCTGTTGCTGAGAGCTTTAAAGTAATTTTCATTGTGATATTCGATTTAGCCGCATCAACCTGGTAAAACTGATAAATATGCATGCGAAGCCGAAATAAAGACATGAATTAATAATACCCACATACCTATTTACATACTTCCTATTCGATTTGCTTGAAATTTGATATATAAATTTGCCTATATTAGTATTTACGATGCTTTTTTCCGGGAAGTATACCAGAGACGGACTGGGATTAGGACTAGGACTGGGACTGACAATGAGACTCGGAGTGGGACTGGAACAAAATACATACCACCCTCTGGGACTGGCAATAAGATATGAAGAAGAATGAGAAAAACTTGAGAGAAGAGAAAAGATAGAAGGAGAAGGGGACTGAGAAAGGGATAGAATGGGACGAAGATATAGATGGATGAAGCGAAAGTTATGGAGGGCGGAGTGAATACAAAGATTAGGAAAACGTGTAGAGGGGCGAGAGCAGAGTTAGACGGAAAAAGCTTATTAAAATGTATGCAGATAGACCAAATTTAGGGCAGAACAACGTCTGCCGGGTCTGCTAGTATATATATATATATATATATATATATATATATATGCTTTTTACTCAGTATAGAAAAAGATAGGCAAAACAAAAAATAAGTTTTTTTTGAAATATTAATTTTCGAAAAAAAGTCATAAATTTTTACTAAATACTAAAAAAAAATTTTTTTTAACTATATACTATTGTTTATAAATTAAAATAAAACTAAAAGTAATAGCGAAAAATTCAAAGAAAAAAACATGACAATCGGTTAATTTTTGACAAAGCAATTGTATGCTGATATGCACTGGATCAATATATAGGGGAAAAAAATGTTTAATATTCAAAAATTCATATCTCGAAAACAACGAATTTAGCCAAGTTGAATATAAACTGTTCTCTCAATATAGAGAAAGTAAAAAAAAAAATAAACTTTTTTGAGATATTAGTTTTTGAAAAAAATCATAAATTTTTACTAAATACTAAAAAAAATTTTTTTTAAACTATATGCTAATGTTTATAAATTTATATAAAAAATAAATATAATAACGAACATCTGAAAGAAAAATCATGAGAATCGGTTAATCTTTGACAAAGTTATTGACAGTTGAAAAAATAGGTGAATAAAATACCGATTGCATTTTATGGAATTCAATTGCCGATAAATCCGAAAAAAAAAATTTTATGAGGCAAAAAAAAAAAAAACAAAACCCATGTTTCATTATTTTGACCAAAGAACAACATATTAAAATTTCATCAAAATTAAAAATCATGTCCTGCGCGGACCGGGTGTCTTGAAATGGAATGAGCCCTATGAAATTCCCCTCAAACATTCTCGGAGCACTCATAATTTAATAATGCGATATGAGTCCGAAATATGTGAAAAATGTAAGCCTCAGATCATATGATCATATTAGAGTTTCTTACAACTCCAATATGATGAAAACTATGAGCTATGTATATGCCAAGAGTGTTCAGCAAACAAAGAAATTTTGGAAAAAATATTCATAAGTTATTTTGGAAAACTTTTTTCATATTCAACTTGATTAACATTATGGCTCATAATGTGTTTTGCTGTTCCCGTTTTAAATTGGCACGGACGCTTTTGTCTAATCATCTCCGTAAAAAACCGCTGCCGTAGTATGCGCTAGTTAGTCTGCCGACTAGAGCTGACGTGTATGAGTTTCCTCTAAAATTCCCGTTTTCCAAGCAATATTGAGGCTATGCTTCCCAATTTTTAATAGCATGCGTCAAAAATCCGCACTGATCGAGCCAATCTGATCCCTTATATCAAGCACATAAATGACTACGAAAAGAGTCATACGAGAAGCAAATTATGATTTATTTATGAGCTTTTTAGGAGTCATATCGGACACTTATTTAGGCTTATATAATGTATGAAATTAATTTCAAATCAGTCGACCATTCCAAGAAGGAAAATACATTCTTTCCCAACTCATAATGAGCGTAAACGTTCCGAACTAGGGCTCCTTTGTCACTATTTTTTAAGCCGGAATGTTTGCTGGGATGAAAAATTTTCCATAACTAAATATGAATATTTGTTCAGAACTATACACGGCACATAATTTTCATGATAACGGAGTCATAAAATACTTTTATAGGATAATATTTCTGAGGCTCATATCCACATATCCACTATATCCACATATCCACACATATCCATCATATCCACTAATATCGGATTTCAAATTTATGAGCGCTCCGAGAATACTCGGTTTAAAGGCTAGCTGGAAGATTTTCATCGGCAGTGTCTGTACACCACATGATGTGGCTGCAAGCGGGCGTCTATCTTGGATCAAGCGGCTCTCTATGTAAAGTGGATAAGATGACAATCCTTAACTGATGATGACCCCCGAAAACGCTTAAAAGACAATTAATTGAGGGCGTGAATTTGGAATGTTCCGTAATGTGATTGTTTAAAATGCCGGGCTGGTTGATGTGCTCGTCAAAGTAGAAGCCGAACTCTCCGTCATCCAAGAAATGCGCTGGACGAAGAAAGGGAAGGAAAATATATAAACTTTATGAAATTTACTCGAGCGGCTTTCAAATAAGCGCAATTTCGGGGCCGTATTTGCAATGATTTCTAATATATCATTCATCTGTGCCCATGCACCGACAGAGGAAAAATATGGTGAGGTGAAAGACGCTTTCTATGAACGTTTAGAGCGCACAAAGAGAGTGCTCCCTCCGCTATCATATAAAAGTCGTGCTTGGCGACTTTAACGTCAGGTTGGGCAAAGAAGGTGTTTTTGATCCCACAGTCCGAAAGTTTATCCTACGCAATGAAACTCTTCCTAGTGGGCTGGGGCTTATTGACTCTGCCGGTGGTCGAAACATGGTCATATCTAGCACGAGGTTCATGCATAAAAAGATACACTAAGCTACATGGCTGTTCCCCGATCGAAATAAACGCAATCAGATCGACCACGTTGGCACTAGGCATGCCTCCAGTAATTTAGGTGTGTGAACGATCCGAGGACCTAACATCGGCCCAGATCATTATCTTGTCGCAGCCAAAATACATGCACGCCTCTGCGTAACTAAAACCAAGGAACAAAAAAAAAAAAGAAAACCAAACTGGACTCTCACATGTGCTCTATGAGGGCACAAGTCAAACCGAAAAAATGCAGGAGCAGTGGGAACATATATTTAAAGCACCTCGAACCACCGCCGAAGAAAAAATTGGTTACCGAAAGAAAATATTAGAGGCAGAAAAGGGTGAGTGCAAGAGGCTTGAGCCAATAAATGCTACTTTGGACTAGGTAGGCAATTGAAAAGTAAAGTCCTCTCTCGGCGAACGAAAATCATACTCTACAAGTCACTTATCGTACCCGTCCTGCTATATGGGGCAGAAGCATGGACCATGACAACAGCAGATGAAGCGGCTTTGGGAGTGTTCGAGAGAAAAGTTCTTCGAAAGATTTATGGACCTCTACGCGTTGGCGATGGCGAGTACCGAAGAAGATTTAATGATGAGCTGTACGAGCTATACGCAGACATCAACATAGTCCAGCGAATTAAAACGCAGCGGCTGCGCTGGCTAGGCCATGTTATGCGAATGAAAGATGATGCTCCGGCCAAGAAAGTGTTTCTATCGGAACCCGCCTATGGAAGCAGAGGTAGAGGGCGGCCCCCACTCCGTTGGAAGGACCAGGTGGAAAACGATTTAAACTCCCTTGGTGTGACCAATTGGCGCCGGTTGGCGGAGCGAAGGAGCGACTGGCGCGCCTTGTTGGACGGCCATAACCGTTTAGACGGTTAAGCGCCAATTAAGTAAGTAAGTAAGAGGCTTGAGCCGCTAGCCACCAGGAATAACGAGGGCAAATTTTAGCAAATAATTCGGCCACAGACGGAAGGTTTTGAGTCCCGGGCAAACTCCATAAA
This sequence comes from Eurosta solidaginis, assembly GCF_040869045.1. Classification (NCBI taxonomy): domain Eukaryota; kingdom Metazoa; phylum Arthropoda; class Insecta; order Diptera; family Tephritidae; genus Eurosta; species Eurosta solidaginis. The sequence continues at coordinate 197,745,400 of NC_090323.1, read as the reverse complement.
AAACGAAAACGGCGACCTAAGACATCAAAAAAAAGACAGCGATGTACGGCACAGGGATGATGAACTCGATGTCGCAATGGATGATGATTGAATAAATGTCCCCCACCCAATTATGATGAAGTCAAAAACCAGATTAAAAACAAGTAAGGAAGGCTAAGTTCGGGTGTAACCGAACATTACATACTCAGCTGAGAGCTATGGAAACAAAATAAGGGAAAATAACCATGTAGGAAAATGAACCTAGGGTAACCATGGAATGTGTTTGTATGACATGTGTATCAAATGGAAGGTATTAATGAGTATTTTAAGATGGAGTGGGCCTTAGTTCTATAGGTGGTTCTATAGGTTTGTACGATATGGGCATCAAATGAAAGGTGTTAATGAGTATTTTAAAAGGGAGTGGTGGTAGTTGTATATGTGAAGGCGTTTTCGAGATATTGACCAAAATGTGGACCAGGGTGACCCAGAACATCATCTGTCGGGTACCGCTAATTTATTTATATATGTAATATGTACTCCTGCCAAAATTCCAAGGGCTTTTGATTTCGCCCTGCAGAACATTTTCATTTTATTCTACTTGATATGGTAGGTGTCACACCCAATATGCAAAGTTTTTTTCTAAAGTTATATTTTGCGTCAATAAACGAATCCCATTACCACGTTTCATCCCTTTTTTCGTATTTGGTATAGAATTATGGCATTTTTTAAATTTTTCTTAACTTTCGATATTGAAAAAGTGGGCGTGGTCATAGTCGGATTTCGGCCATTTTTTACACCAATACAAAGTGAGTTCAGATAAGTACGTGAACTGAGTTTAGTAAAGATATATCGATTTTTGCTCAAATCATCGTGGTAACGGCTGAGCGGAAGGACAGACGGTCGACTGTGTATAAAAACTGGGCGTGGCTTCAACCGCTTTCGCCCTTTTTCACAGAAAACAGTTATCGTCCGAGAATCTAAGTCCCCATAAAATTTCACAAGGATTGATATATTTTTGTTCGACTTATGGCATTAAAAGTATCTTAGACAAATTAAATGGAAAAGGGCGGAGCCACGCCCATTTTGAAATTTTCTTTTATTTTTGTATTTTATTGCACCATATCGTTACTGGAGTCGAATGTTGACATAATTTACTTATATACAATAAAGATATTAAATTTTTTGTTAAAATTTGACTTAAAAATTGTTTTTTAAAGTGGGCGTGGTCGCTCTCGGATTTTGCTAATTTTTACTTAGCACACATATAGTAATAGGAGTAACGTTCTTGCCAAATTTCATCATGATATCTTCAACGACTGGCAAATTACAGCTTGCAAAACTTTCAAATTACCTTCTTTTAAAAGTGGGCGGTGCCACGCCCATTGTCCAAAGTGTTACTAATTTTCTATTCTGCGTCATAAGTTCAACTGACCTACCAAGTTTCATCGCTTTATCCGTCGTTGGTAATGAATTATCGCACTTTTTCGGTTTTTCGAAATATTCGATATCGAAGAAGTGGGCGTGGTTATAGTCCGATATCGTTAATTTTAAATAGCGATCTGAGATGAGTGGCCAGGAACCTACATACTAAATTTCATCAAGATACCTCAAAATTTACTCAAGTTATCGTGTTAACGGACAGACGGACGGACGGACGGATGGACATGGATCAATCAAATTTATATATATACTAGCAGACCCGGCAGACGTTGTTCTGCCCTAAATTTGGCCTATCTGCATACATTTTAATAAGCTTTTTCTGTCTAACTCTGCCCTACCCCTCTATACTTTTTCCTAATTTTTTTATTCACTCCTCCCTCGGTCTTTTTCGCTTCATCTCCATCTTCGTCTCATTCTATCTCTTTCTCAGTCTCCTTCTCTCTTTTCTCTTCTCTCAAGTTTTTCTCCTTCTTCTTCGTCTCTTATTGCCAGTCCCAGAGGGTGGTATGTATTTTGTTCCAGTCCCATTCCGAGTCTCAGTCCCAGTCCCACTCCGAGTCTCAGTTTCAGTCCCAGTCCTAGTCCTAATCCCTGTCCCAGTCCGTCTCTGGTATACTTCCCGGAAAATAGCATCGTAAATACTATTATAGGCAAATTTATATACGAAATTTCAGGCAAATTGAATAGGACGTATGTAAATAGGTATGTGGGTATTATTAATTCTTGTCTTTATTTCGGCTTCGCATGCATATTTATCAGTTTTGCCAGGTTGATGCGACTAAATCGAATATCACAATGAACTTTAGAGCTCTCAGCAACAGCTTTCATTTGATATCCATAATACACAAACATTCTAGGGGTATCCGGGTCCATATTTTGGCCTATATCTCGAGACCCTAGTCACTCAGCGGTGTAAAACTTACTCTGTATTATAGCACACATCAACAGCTTAAATTTGATATCTATATTTTATAAACACATTCTAGGGGTACGCGATTTGATATCCATATTACATAAATGACAATCAAAATGTACACTTCTTTTTATTTTTTTTTTCCAAATTTTGAATTTAAAAAAAAAAAAAATCATAACTCAAGAATGGCTAAACCGATTTGGGATTTCGAAATCAACTAACCATCATCTCTCCTTCCTGTATCTTTCCTAAAAATTTCATGGCAAGGCCCTGGGATATACGGAATATGCTGAAGGAGTTTTCTTAGACATTGCCGGGGCTTTCAACAATGTTTTCAAATGGGCGATTATGGATGGTCTTAATTACATTAAAGTACATCCAGCCTTAACCAGATGGATCGGCTGCTTGTTAAATTGCAGTAAGATTACCGCACAATGGGTATTGTATGAGGCCACGAAATCAGTGGACAGGGGCACATCACAGGGAGGGTGATATCACCTCTGCTGTCTTTGCATTCCCATCTATTTCCATACGCTCTGGGGCTCAATATAGATAGGAGATGCTTCGCCCTATACTTATTCTTCTCAGGAATTGCATACGCTCTATCACACTTTTAAATGCACGTAAACATATATGAACCATCTTTAAAGACGGGTACCGGTGCGTAACACTGTTTTTTACTACGCAACGCTTCTCTAAGAGGCTAAAGCTTATGCCACCGCTATGTAATGTGGTATCACAAGGGAGCTTCATGTTGTCCAAGTTAGCTACCCGGAGTGACGAGCACTCAATCTAACCTAACTTCATCTATCTGTGCTGATGTAAATGAAAATACATTTTTTACTGGTGACAAACAAAGCTTTATATGCTTTATATTATTTGAAGCAAGCAGTCGGTGCCGCAGTCGGAAGTCCAAATCAGTATGCATGTAATTATTTGACATTAACCGCATTTGAAGCTTGTGATGAAGAGCTGAGTATTTACTTCCGCCAATTTGCTCATCAATTTTATTCTTCTTTAGGGATTCAAGTGAAATTTACAAATAAGTGCGACTGCTTGTGCAGACATACGCCTTCCGACTAAATTTGCTTCCATTTATTTTACAAATTGTTATCTATACTTTGTGTTTTTTAGAAGTATTTTGCACATCATTTTTGCAACGTCGTCATTATTTCTCCTCCACTGACAGCTCATCAATTCCATTTTAACTGCTTGATTCTTTATGTGCAACATATGTTTGCCTACATGGCGTATACGTAACTATTTGTGTGTGTGTGTGTGTGTGTGTGTGTGTGTGTGTGTGCTATTTTCGAAGTTTCCTGTTGTCTATTCTCTTTGACTACAAATTCTGTGCGCTTCGCTATTATTTATCGAAGGAAAATGTATGTTGAAAATACTCCAGGGAGTCAATTTACTGCTCCTTTTTATATATTTGTTGGAGCACTTAATGGGGTACCACATGGGGTTTGTCGAATGGCATTTAATCGATTATTTTTTTCGTATTTTGCAAAATTTATTGTTATACTGTGTAAATGTCCTTTATTATAATGGTTTGATTTGAGTTTTATTAGCAATTTATTTGTGTTAACAGCTTTGTTTATAAGTAAAAGTGTTGTTGTAAACTTGTTGAAGAATCGAAAAAGTCTTATATCATTGAGCTTGGTTGAGTTTTTATTGCTTTGTTGTTTCTATCTATGTCCTCTTACTGCAACACACTCGAGTAGTGCCGCACAGTGCTCAAGAAATTTGGCAAACACTTTTCTACCATTCCACGGCAGGTTGACTGTTAGTAGCTGCAGTAGCTCCAGGGGAATTTCCCGAAAACTTACGCCGTTTTCTTCATGTTTTAATCTCTATCTAACAAGTTCTCTAATTGATAGGACGATATCTTCACGAATGACTTCAAGCTTAGTGATAATATGGGCAGTGGTAGCTACCTGGCTGAACTCTCACCTTCACTATTGTAACATCTTGCAGCCGGAACTAAAATCTCAAACTCCAACAAAGACAGTCTTCAACGTTTCAGAGTTTGTTGTAAAAACGTTAAATAACTATGTTGTTGAATATTGACTCGAGATATGGTGAATTAGAATTAGAAAATGACAACAATATCGATGGGTCGACGAGTTAACAAAGGAGGGTGCAACACTCGTTGAGCCGACGGTAGACTTCCCAATTCGTTTTAGGGAAATCAAAAGAGAACCGGAGTTGCATGTGATCCATCAAGCAGGAAAGGCGTGCACAGAAGCGAAGGTCTGCAAAATTTGTAAGATAATGTGCAAATCCTACGACGTTAGACTCACAAAGTTGCTTATGTCTCTAAAGAGAGAATACTTAAGGCTCACGTTGGGCATATTAACTGGATAATTTCTTCTGGCGTCACATGCTTATAAGTTCGTCCTTGTCAGTAACAGTAGACGTAGAAAGTGTGAGTTGCAGGAAGAAATGGTGTTCGTGTCTTGCGAGCGCCAACTCAAGGCTCCAGCTACTACGAGCGACAGAGTTCAACCTAATCTTACAATAGTATCGAGCCAAAAAGTTACTACGAGAACTAGTGTAAACTCAACTGACACTAGAATCCTATTAGAGAACTATATTTTTCTTCTATTTGGAAACTCGGTCCCAATTTAGTTGAAAACGCTGCGGTCCTCGAATGTTTCTTGAGGGACTTAAAAAGGGGGGGGGGGGGGGTGGGTAGTTATCTCATCTTCCTCTAGTCTTCATCCAACTTCCTTGTGCGTTGGAAAAGAGCTCTTAGACTATTATAAAAGAACACCACATTCGTGGGCATTTACTCTTTTTCAATCAAACAGCGATCAATGGAATGTAGATGGTCGCTCAACAAACTCGCATCCCGGTACACCACAGCACTTATATGTATTCCAGGCTACAGTCATGTATCTGGAAACTGTGATGCCGACTAGGAATGCTACTCAAAACACTAAGGTAACCAAGCTGAGTTACTGCTCCTCTGTTAATACATACTAGAACGTGTGTGTTTTCTCCACAAAGCATATACCAGATTGAATGGCACCCACCTATGAGGAGTATAGAAATACTTGGCCTCGCGCAAATGTGAATTTGAATAGGTTCCCAATTTGTTTGCAACTGACCAAGAAACCTACGATGTATCTCAACAGGTACACGGATTTCTGGCGGAGCTTTTCCTTCGTAAAATCCAAGGCATACTGCGCGAGATCAGAGTCCCACACAATATAAGTAGGAAATGCTCCGAAAACGTCCTCCATTATGGTTCTTTGTAGTTGATGCTGTAGCAGCAAAAATACTCAGCAAGGCTCGGTGGGGAGCTGCGAAAAACGAGATTTGTGTGAGAAACGAACAAAACCAGAGGAGGACGTCGGATGAATATTTAGCGAAGAACATGGAATCCGATGTAATGCGGCCGTCATCAGACCCATATCAATGTATTGGACAAATAACAAAATAATAAAAAAAGCGAACACACTACAGCGTGCAGGCTTCGGATGGGTAACAGGAGCATTGACTAAGCCTGTTTGGTAGTAAGACTGATGTCTGGATTTTGGAAGTCTGGCTGTTGAGGAACTGTGGTCACTGAGTTTTGAAAACATATGCCCATATATACCTACTATTAGGGGCGGCGAAAACTTCTAGTATTTGCCAAGAGGATATAATTAATCTATAAGTCTTGTCACCTGATGGCTCCTCCTTTTGGTTGCCAAACAAATTCTGGTAAGATTATGGATACATTCAGTCCATGTGAGGTCTTTATTGCCCGGCCAATACAACCCAACTCCAACTCAGGCATAGTAGTGGTCAGGGGTCCAAGTCCCGAGAGGTCCAAGGGCAGACTACCATATGAAAACTCAATATGAGCTCTAAAGACTATACGGAACCCCTTAACAATTCCAGAGTGGTCAAGAAGAAGTTGTGAATCGTACCCGAAGTGGTCTTGAATCAACCTGACATAATCGAAAAAGAGTCCTCGAAATATTCCTGAAATATTTCCGTGTCTGTAATGGAATAGTCCTTAATATATCCCCAAATAGCGAAATAGCTTATTAAACAATTCGATACGGTTCAGTAATATTCCCGAGTGATATTCCCGAGTAAACGCAATTCGATCCCGAAATTACCCTTAAATAGTCCCTAGTTGACCCCGACATTATCTGACAATAGTCCTAAATTGATTCCGAAATTTTGCAAAAAGCAATATCGAAATGATCATGGGTTTGACTCGAAACGGTCCTGAAGTTGTCCCGAAATGATCCTTACATAGTCCCATGTTGATACCGAAAGCATACTGAAATAGTTTAGAATATATCTCCAAATAGATCCCGAAATAGTCTTGAAAACTTTTCCTTTATGGTTCTGCAATACTCCCAAATTGATCCCGAACCCAATACCGAAGTGGTTCAGAAACGGTCCATATCGATCCCGAAATGGTCTTGAAATAGTCCCGCAATTACGCCAATACGATACCAAACACCATTAGAAAATGAATCCTGAAGTCATCCCGAAATAGTTTCGATATGATTCTGAAATAATATCAAAGTCTGAAGGAAGATCTCTTTTTGAATTTATATAATAATTTGGAGAAAATTGAAAAAAAAAACGTGACTTCAGGACGGGCAAGGTGATAGTTGTTTCGGTTAAACCTTGTCTTTTCAAAGCCTTTCACCTGGGAGTGGACTCGAACCCGCAAACCTGCAATAAAGGAATCGTTGACAAACACATTCAGCCAAAGCCATACATAATCTGTGGAAAAAAGTAACAGCTAAAATATAAAATATTTCCAATTTTCGCGTGGATCAGAGCTACCTTAAAATTTGATAATTCCAATGTAGATATTTATGGAGTGGTCCGAACTATCGGAAAACGGGATAAAATCTTATTAGAAGAAAAATGTAGATTTTTGTCTGGTTCGGAACAAATCCTGTAGGGAAAATCTCTAATTCAAAACTGGCGCGCTTCTAGTGCATTTCGAATCACTACTAGTTCGCTTTCGATCTCTTTAACGTGAATGCAATTGGCGAATTCAACAAGGCAATGTCCTAGGCGGTGGAAATTGTAGATAAAAATTTCCAATTTGGAACTAGTTCTTTATTGTCATTTTTTCAATAGCTCCGAACTAGTGTAAAAATTTGCAGCAAAGATCTAGTTATTTTCTTTGTAATATTTCGTTGGATCTGAGCCGGATCGAAATCATGCATGTTGCGTCCCGTTTTTCGATAGTTTCGCATAGATTTGAAAGTGGGAAGAAAAAGGCATACTCATAGTCGAAGAAAAGCTGGGCCTTAGATCTCTTCGGAGGTTATCGCGCCTTACATTTATTTTATTTTTTTCATAGTCGAAGATACTGTTGTTGTAGCTATAAGGACACTCCCGAAGGCCTTGATTAAAAAAACAGGATTCGCCACGGGTAGGTGAGGCTAACAATTGGATTGGAGAAGCTATATGCGCTGGTAACCCCTTGAATCAATTTGATATTTTAGTCGCCTTTGACGACAGGCATACCTACCGCGGGTATATTCTAAGCCCCCAACCCGCTGGGGCACGTCGAAGCTCCTTAAAGCCGGTAGTAGATTTTTTGTTGGTGGCCTATTTCTCAAATATATGTTAAAATGAAATATAAAAATCCAACCTGTCAATTTTTAACTGGTGAAAATGTAGCCACTAATGAACTAGTACTTGTTTGGCACTTTAGTTCTAGTTCCGAGCAGAAATTTGTATCAAAAGTTACTGAATTTCCTTCAATGAATCGACCAACAAAGGAACTGTAAAATGTGTATATTTATTACTTCGGAATTATCGAAATAGAACTGTAAGAACGATTTTTTAGCTCGTTGGGAACAATCAACAAAGTGCCAACAAAAGAACTAGTTCCAAACTGGAAATTTGTATCTAGTTCGAAACTATAGAGAAGGTAATGCAGCGGGGACAATTCCCACCGCCTGAGATATCGTCCTATTAAATTCGCTATTTGAGAGCAAGTAAAAGAGATTGAGGGCGAACTAATAGTGGATCCAAATACACTACATATAAGTGCGTCAGTTCTGAACTAGAGATTTTCCCTATTGGGTAAATATGGAATTTTTACCTTGATTTTGACACAAAAATTTATCAACTCGCCCACAGTTTACTCAGTTTTTACGTTGCTTAATATTGTCGCTATCTGTTCCATTAAATCTCAATTAATATCATTTACGGTAGCGTGATTTATTTAATTAACGAAAAAAGTGTTCATCATACATAATTCAATTAATTCCAGAATAGCAAAACATTTTTTGAATTCTTTAATATGGAAAAATAGTAGAATTATTTTTTTTTGCTCAAAAGATGGTGGAAGTAAGTTAATTAAACGCAATTTAGGTTTCGTCCGTCATTAAATTTGATAAGGTTTCGAGACGGAAAATAAGTGAAAACTAAGATGATTAAACAAGAAAAAGTGAAAAGATAGAATATGAAAGCAGAAAACTTGAAACTTTATTTCTGCTTACCGTACGCGTTTTTTCTTGTTAGTTATTTTGGTTGTTCACAGATAAGGCTTTAAGTGTCCCGAAGGTGATGTCATTTTAGGTAAAGTTTTTTTCTCCTCCATGCATTAATTGATTTTTAACCACCTGGGCGATTTCGGCGTTTCGTAACAATTTACTATAGTCATTTCTGTTACATCGATCGACTGACGATAACTGCGAAAAATTGGGATCAGAGAAGAAGATAAAGTCTTCCTTCATCTGTTTCTCCCATACTGCATGGTCCCATATATTTTTGAAAACTTGTTCCCCAAACACTTTAAGGGTTTCTTATCTAATTTTGATAGAGTACCAGCACTTACGATTCGATCTATAAAGCTAAACCGGCTAGACTGCTGTTTGCGTGGCGTATTTTGTCGGTGTAGCATCTGTTTCCAATTTAAACTCCACTTTTGGTTCCTGTTACGAAGTCGGTTCAAGTTTTTTATACGATTTAGGTTTCAATATTGGTTCCGATTCCTCATTTTATTGGGACTTCAGATATTTTCTTAGTTTCGGTTTTGGTTTCGGATTCGATCTCAGGTTCGTCCTCGTTTTCTTTGGATTCGTCTCTGGTTTTGATTCTGCTTTCAGACCCTATTTAGGTTTTATATCCAGTTGAGTAAGAAGATTGTGGCAATGCTTGCTTGAGGGGAAAGAGGTACACGAAAATGGAGAAGAAGAGAAAATGGAGGTGAAGGAAAAAGGATGAAAATGCGAGAGAAAAAAATATGAAGTCCTTCAAAAGCAGAAGTGACAAAGGGATATGAAATGGCAGAAAGAAACGTCGAAAGGGAAAGAGAGATCAAAACATAGGAAAAAGATTAGTAAGCATTGATATAGTTTTGACAATGGCGAACGTAAGACCAAAAACTAACAGTAAGAGCCAGAGTGAGAGAATATGTATTTGAAGATAGTGAGAAAAAATGATAATAGTAAGAGTAATAGGCAGAGGATGAGGAAAAGGTGAAGAAACAACGGAAAGAGTAAAATTAGGAGTAAGAGTTTAGAATAAGACCAACAATAAAAGTTAAAATTAAAGTAAGTATTGTAGTAATAGTAGGAGCAAGAGTGAAACTAAAAATTACAGTAATAGTAAGAGTAAGGGTAAGAACACATGTAATAATGAAATTAAGAATCGGAGTAAAAGTAAGTGTAGGTGTAAGAGTAAGAGTAAGAGTATGATTAAGAGTAAGAGAAAGGGTAAGAGTAAGGATAAAAGTAAGAGTAAGGATAAGAGTAAGAGTAAGGATAAGAGTAAGAGTAAGACAATTAGTAAGAGGTAGAGCAAGAGTAGGAGTAAGAACATGATTACGAGTAAGTAGGCTGAGCTGATAGGCCAGGGGGGTCACTGCCGGCAGTGTGCCGATACCGAAGTACTTTCGCATTGTTCTGAAAAGGCTTGACAGTCAAGCATGCAGCTACCAGAGGACTCTATCCTAAGCAGCATCAGCGGGAAGAGTTGTTGAGTACATAAAGTTGTATTGCATGGACACAGACAAAAAAATGGCCTATTAATTGAGTCATCATTGCTAGCTTAGTCTTGATAAACCTAGTTGTTTTGGCAAATAGCCAGCCATTCACTTTTGGTTAGAAAGACCTCGCTATCCAGTTAAAAAATGTTTTTATCCAGCGTTCTCCTAGTTGACTTGAGCCCTATTTGTGCAGAAATGCACTACAGCCTGAATGAGTTATACCCATACGAGCTAAGAAATGCACGTAACACCTGACCGATATACAGAATCTCTGTAGTATCTACCGGCATTTTCTGATCATTTCGCGATGGAAACTGTAGGCGACGAGCGACTAAATAAGTAAGACTATAAATTTACCAGCAGCTGTTGCCATTTCTTGTAAGTCGCTGGATTATTTAACCGTGCCGTACTCACAGAAGTTTCTCAATTGAAGATCCTCAGCGGGCCCCATATCCCCTTAATTCAGTTTTTTTGTTTCACCGCTGTGCCATAGACAAATGACACTCTGTAGAGTACAGTCGTTATGCGCATTTACTAACGTATTGGTTACAATGTTATTGCACTGCTTCAATTCTACTGCGGTTGATATCTCCCTGGATTGCCCTAGTTTTATATCCATAAATATTTGGAATTTGTTCCACTGCATTGCCTAGTGTTTCTTAAGAGGTCACGTAGCAAACTCAGAGTACAAAGTGAAGGTATTGTAAGAAAGTATATTTTATAATCATCTCGTAACCTCGATTTTTTAAATGGTTTTATTTAGGTTGTCTTGACAGGCTACACGACTGCATGCCTGCACGGCCGTTGTGAACGAATTTTGTAATTGAAATTTTAGTAACTTCCCGATAAGCTAAAAAGTTGAAACTTGGAATATAGTTCAGAACCCGATGACAATGCAATAATAATAAAAAAAATCACCGCTAGGTGGCGCAAGGATGGAGATTTTCAAAAAATCGTATTTGTGGTCCGATGTGGTCCATATTTGGAACACATAATACATACATGAATACAAAGCGACCTATGATGTCCAATTTGGCTCATATTTGGAACAAATATTACATACAGTCCGGTAGCAGTGACATCAGAATATTTTGGAGTTGGAGGAGGGACAAGCATAAGTGGCGCAGATTCGAGTAAAGTCTTTGGAAGCATTATGTATTGAGGACTTAGATTATAACAAATTGTCAGGAAAGAGTCCTTGTAATAATGAGTCACTAAATGAACTAAATAGAATGAGAAATAATAGGCAATTAAGCAACGACTAAAAACTTGAAAATAAAATAATTAAAAAACAATTTTTAAGTTAAACGGTTTTGTTGAAAACAATACTTACATAAAATAATAATAATACTAAAAGCTAGAAAATAATTAGGTAGGACCTAGGTACTAGTCATTACACCCCTCATGAATCTAGGGCGTTGATCAGACAATTAAATAAAAGCGTTGGACGCGTCATATTTCTATTGATAGTCATAAGTAAAACCAACTGAACCTTAATCAGGTTATGCTACGCCTCACATTTTTACACAAAAAATAAACGAAGTCCCCTCCGCCGCAGCGTTGCTGCGTCGTTACTTTTCACGTTTACCTAAGAAAAAACAAAAACAAGTAAAGAAGGTACTGTCTTCGGACAGGTGTACATACCTAAACGACTTTAAGATAAATATAAAAAAATGACAAAAAACCCCCTTATCTGAATGATCGGTTGTATGGGATATATATTATATATAGCTTCGATCGAAATGATTTTTACAGGAAATCTTCTATGATATATTAGAATAAATATCACCAAGTTTAATGTTTTATATTGAAAATTAAGGGAAAAATCTGAACGATCGGTTTTATGGGATAGGTAGGTTGAACTGGCCGGTCCATGAGGACCTCACATAGACTGATTGAGTCCGTAGTGTTACCAGAAGTTTGTTTTAACGACCAAACTGAAAAACCCTATCAAAAACCAGGACCTATGTTATAAAATAACTCCGTCCTCTTGGCAAATAGTAGAAGCTTCCTAGGACTTAAGCCACTTGCTGCTTCTAGATCTGACAGCTGTATCACTCCTAATAGCTGGAGTCTTAGCCTGGCAAGTGCAGGGCACGAGCACAGAACGTGCTCGATCGTTTCCTCCTCCAACCCGCACTTCCTACACCTGCTATCACTGACCAAGCCTAATTTAAAGGCATGCGACGCCAGAAGGCAGTGTCCAGTCAGAATACCCGTCATGAGTCTACAGTCCTCTCTTTATAATGATAGAAGCAACTGTGTTAGTCTAAGGTTGTAAGACCTACACATAATCTTCGACACTTTACAGCCCCGCGCTTGAACCCACGCCTTTTCTGCTTGGTCGATCATGTGCACCTCTCGCATTCGCTTAATCTCGCCCAATCTAATTGGGACGTCTACGGAGCAAGCTTCAAGGCATGCGCCCTTTTTAGCAAATTCGTCCGCTTTTTCATTCCCATCTATTCCCATATGCCCTGGGACCCAATATAGATGTATGCTTCTCCCTGTCCCGATTCTCTCCAGAGACTGCTTACACTCTAACACGCATTTAGATGCTGTGCTATGCGAGATTATTGCCTTAATTGCTGCTTGACTGTCAATATAAAAGTTAACACGGTTGCAGCTTAAGCTATTCTCTTCCAGGGTTTCTACTGCTTTGGTTACGGCTAATATTTCCGCTTGGAAAACGCTACAGTAATCCGGCAGCCTGTAGGATCTGCTTAATTCCGGATCAGCGCAGTATACCGCAGACCCTACTCCTTCCACTATTTTGGAACCATCGGTGTACACATGTATCGCCTCGTCCGCCATTTGCGCACCCTTGCGCCAACCGTCCACCTCTATTGTGGCCTTAAGATCTCCCTCAAAGTGCAGGTAGGGAATCATGTAGTCTGTTCGTCTTGTGACTGAGGACGCTATACTACTATGGCCATATGTTCGGCGCTCAAGCTGCCCCGAAACATCGAGCCTGGTTGCGGTCGTTAACGCTTTGTTCTTTGCTACCAGGTCTACAGGTGGAATGTGCAGAATGGCATACAGTGCAGCCGTCGGGGTTGTTTTCAGGGCTCCCGTAATGCAAAGCATCGATAGTCTGCATACCCCCTCTAATTTTTTGAGGTATGTTGTTTTTTGTGTGGCTTTCCACCAAACAAGAACTCCATAGTATAGAATAGGGCTTACAATCGCTGTAAAAACCCAATGAGAAAGAGAGGGCGATAGGCCCCACGTACACCCCAGCATTCTTTTACATGCATAGAGTGCCGTTGAGTCCTTCTTGACCCTCTCCTCCAAGTTGAGCTTCCATGACAGCTTACTGTCTAGGATGATTCCTAGATATTTTGTGCAAGGTTTCTCCTGTAAGGTCACCGCTCCTAACTTAGGCCTGGTCCAATTTGGGACCTTGCACCTCTTTGTAAACAAGACCATATCCGTCTTCTCCGCATTGACTTTCAGCCCGACATTAGATGCCCAGGTATGAATATCCCGAAGCGCCCGATCCATCAAAGAACTAATCGTTGGAAGGCATTTTCCACTTATGACAATTGCAACGTCATCTGCGTAAGCCGTAAGTTTTACGGGTCCCTCATCGAATTGCCTGAGCAGTTGGTTGATGACCAGTGTCCACAGCAGAGGTGATAGCATCCCTCCCTGCGGCGTGCCCCTGTCCACTGATTTCGTGGCCTCGGACAATCCCCATTGTGATGTAATCTTTCTGCAATTTAACATGCAGCCGATCCATCTGATTAAGGCAGGATGTACTTTAATGTAATTAAGACCATCCATAATCGCCCATTTTGCAACATTATTGAAAGCCCCGGCAATGTCCAAGAAGACTCCTAGAGCATACTCCTTATATTCCAGGGATTTCTCTATGCTTATTACCACCCTATGCAATGCGGTGTCTACCGACTTGCCTTTGGTGTACGCATGCTGTGTTGTGGAGAGCAGCTTTTCATCCACGTTGGACTTTATGTACACATCTATCAGCCTCTCAAAGGTTTTGAGCAGAAATGATGTTAAGCTAATGGGTCTACAGTCTTTGGGATACACGTGACCGATCTTCCCCGCCTTTGGTAGAAAAGCTACACGAGCAGTTCTCCAAGAGTGCGGTACATGATTCAGTCTTATGCACCCATCGAATATTATTTTAAGCCATTCCACGACCGCCCTACTTGAGACTTGTAGCATGGCCGGGAATATACCATCTGGGCCCGGCGATTTAAACTTAGAAAACGTCTTCACTGCCCACTCGATCTTGGTATCGGTCACCAAGCCCGGCACCACTAGCTCCGTGATCGAAGTGTGAGTGATGTCTGCTGGTTCTTCTAAACCGTCTCCCGATGGAAAATGTGTATCAAGAAGCACCTCAAGGGATTCCTCACTATCACGTGACCATTCCCCGTTCTCTTTCTTTATTAGTCCCTGGACTATGTTTCCCTTTGCTAGGACTTTTTTCAACCGTGCTGTTTCACTGGAGCACTCTATGTCCGTACAGAAACTTTTCCATGAGTTTCTCTTCGCCCTGGTAATTTCACGCTTGTAGATCCTCAGTAGATCCCTGTACTCGTCCCGACACGCTTCGCTTTCCGCGGTCTTTGCGAGTTTAAACATTTCTTTTACCTGTCTTCTTAGAAGACTCAGCTCATTGCTCCACCATGGCGGCTTTGCTTTTCCTCTGAATCTTCTTAGAGGGTAAGCTTTGTTATACGCAGCCATAAGCGTCCTTCTTAGGAATTCATTCGACTCCTCCAGTTCCTCTACATTAGCAACCTCTTTGGGTTGTCCCAGTTTCGTTTCTACATGTTTCTGGAATTTAGTCCAATTCGTTGCCCTAGGGTTTCTAAAGGTTCCTCCCTTCTCTACCCTCTTTAGTAGGATGCTGAAGCTTATATACGCATGGTCGGAGAAGGATGGTCTATCGAGAACCATCCAATCATACCTTGATATATCACGCTCAGAGCTCAATGTAATATCCAGAACATTGCTGGATGTTGGACCAATGTATGTAGGAAAATTTCCCCTGTTGGCTATCTGCAAATTGGTTTGTAGGATGTAACAAAATAGAGATTCGCCTCTCTCGTTCGTATCTGCTCCTCCCCACGCATTGTGGTGCGCATTTGCATCTGCGCCTATGACCAACCGCCCTTTGCGCCCTTCCTCCTGTACTAGCCTTTTGCACTCCATCGGTGGAACCTCCGCAGCATGGGCCATGTAGCAGGACGCCAGGATAAATGCCTGCTTATTCTTTTGCTCAACGGCCACCGCTACGAGATCCTCGGTGGTGTAATTAGGCAGCATATATGAATGCAGCTGTTTCCTTACCATTACTACAGCTCGCACCCGTCCTTCCGTTTGTGCGTAGTAAACGCTAAACCCGCGCGCGCTAAGTCCAGAAACCTTTCCTCCCGATGAGAGCCACGGCTCCTGGATCAGCGCCACGTCAAACGAACCCTTAGGAGGAGCTCGCTCGACGCCACTTTACTGTGTTGGAGGTTTATCTGTAGGACTCGCAGCACCATTGGGCTGTTTGTCCCCCTCCAGCACATTCGTCTTGACGTCGTCGTCCTCCTCTTGACCTTTTGGTTTAGAGTATTCGAGGCCCCCTTCAGCCCCTCGTGAATGTTGTGCCGTGTGTTCCTCTGTGCGAGTCACAGCACCATTTAGCGGTTGGTCCTCTTCTAGCACGTTCGTGGTGACGTCGGGGACCTCCACCTGTCTTTTTTCCCTTAGGCTTCTGAGGTCCTTTTCGACTTCGCCCACTTCCAGCGTGTTAGGATTTTTATCCTCGGGACTTCTTTTCCTGAGTCGCATGTAAATTTTGCCAGTGCCAAAGGACATTTTGCCAAGCTGCGTGTACAAAATATCCTCAGCCTGCTTGTTTATTTGGAAGATGTAGAACTGATCATCCTCGGTAGGCCGAGATACAGTAAGTACCTTCCAATCCTGTGTCGCAGTGTATCCTCCGACTTCATCACGCATGGTATCCATACCTTAACTTTTGGTACCTTGGGGATTTGCGCTTTATCCACCACCTCAAACCGCGCATTCGTGCCTTGCCTTTGGAGGTTTGGAACGACTTCCTCCAGCCACCGCAAGCTCGCGATGTTGTCGCACGCTATCATCTTCACACCATTATACCATCCCCCCGAATTAAAGGTTGGAAGGGGCTTACTTGGTTGTTCCCGCATCATCTTAAGCATTAAGCTAATAAGATCCCTTTCCACAGATCTCCACCTTTCAGTAGTCATTTGTCCGAACGGACTGCTACGATCAACCAGCGCCACAGTCAGTGACTGCTTTGCCACATCACTCATCTTCTCGGGAAAAGCAGGAGTCTTAGTGTTATCTCCCTTTGGAACCTCCGAGAACACCGGAGTGTTCGCGTTAACTCCCTTTGCGCCTCCGAGAAAGCCGGAGTCTTAGCGTTATCTCCCTTTGGCTTATCTCCTACTTCCGTAGTTGGAACTTCCCTCTGACTGGCAGCTTTCGAGGTAGTTGCTACCTCGCTATTGGAACCCATCTGTCTTACAGCTTTGGGCCTACTTGTCTTGTCTATGCGACTGCCCTGCCTCGCGGCTCTAGGACTGGGTCCTTTCTGC
The DNA here is from genome assembly GCF_040869045.1 of Eurosta solidaginis. NCBI lineage: Eukaryota > Metazoa > Arthropoda > Insecta > Diptera > Tephritidae > Eurosta > Eurosta solidaginis. The sequence continues at coordinate 197,728,497 of NC_090323.1, read as the reverse complement.
CTCTTGAAAGCAGGCTTGTCGCCATTCGACGCTTCTTCCTCCTCGTACCGGTTGCAGAACCGAGGGTTTCTCGCAGCAAACCTTTTGAACTGCCTTCGACCTACTTCTACCGCTTCATGGGCCCATTCCAAGCGCTCGATCTCCACTTCTGTTGGGTCGACCACTGCTCCCAAGCGTTGCACAATTCTTAGTGCTGCGCGGTACTGCGAGAGAGCTCTTTTACTTCCTCTGCTCCGTACCCTTCTCCACTCTTCTACTCCGTTTTCATTTGTGTGCTTCTCCAACACGGAGTTCATTGAATCAGCACTACTCTCGCTCCCTGAGTCCGACGCATCGCTTAATTCGTATTTGTCGTCCTTGGATTGCGACTCAGTCCTTCTCTTTACATCCTCCTTATTACATTCAGGTAATGAGTTGTTCATCTTGGTCGTACGACCACCTGCCCGACAAGGCGGGCTCAGCGGTCCAGTATTATATACGGGGAAAGAACCGTCCGCCACAGCAGCGCCCCTTACTGCGGTAAGGCCATAACTACTTCCCGAGATGGCCCGGTATCGGGAAGGCTCCGTTCGAATACAGCCGAATTTATCCCCTGGCTGCAAATCGTCCAATAGGCACGGTCCGCATAACACCCTGGATTAGGGGGTTGGCAGTTCTTGGTCACCGACATCCCGCCGCCCTCCTATGAGGCGAAACGGCGTAGATGTCAGTCCTAAACAGCTACGCCTCATAGTCGGGCGCTATGGAGTTCGGCTAAGCCCTCACACCAACGACAAGGTGCCTACCCTAGTGAGGGTTTTATGGGATAGATATATACTATATACATATAGCTCCGATCAAAGTGATTTTTTTAGGAAATCTTGTATGATATATTAAAATATATATCACCAAGTTTCACGTTTATACTTTCTAAATTTAGGGAGAAATGGCCAAATATCTTTCTATCTGAACGATCGGTTGTATGGGATATAACTATATATAGCTCCGATGAAAGTGATTTTTTCAGAATATCTTCTACGATATATTAGAATATTTATCACCGAGTTTCACGTTTATATTCTCTAAATTGCGGCAGGAATGGCCAAAATCGTCTTATCTGAATGATCGGTTGTATGGGAGATATATATATGTTATAGTCATCCGATCCTACCGGATCCGACAAATGTCTAATATAATACAAAAATACATCCTTGTGTCAAATTTCATTGAGATATCCCAATCAATTCGGTATACTTAATAGTGAGTCTATCTTCTATATTTCTCAACGTTACAAACATCGGACCAAAGTTAATATACCATTTCATGTTCATGAAAGGTATAAAAAAAAGTTATAATTAAATAAAACATTGTTAAGCGATGTTTAAGATAATTAGTTCACACAAACGCCGCCAAGCTACGCCTTTCTTTTATATTTGTAAACCAAAATCAGCCCACACAGTCGCAATCGTGTCACTAAATAACTTTGTATAAGAGATGAATTCACGCTTTTTCTTTTTAGAGTTCAAGGCCAATTTAACTGAAAACAAGTTTTTTTGATTCTTTTTTCTTTAACTTTTTCCTGGTTATGATAGAATGCTTTTATGGTTTGTTTGTTGTTAGTATATTTTTGTAGAGCAAAAACAATGGTATTTAGTATTATGAAATGCAAATGTTTTCATAATCTTTAGTTTTTGCGTCTCCGTACTCCATTGTGGAAAGTTTTTTTTTGCGCATAATTTTTAAATTGGCACAAAACTTTTTCGCAACTCAAAGTATTCACTAAAAATAAAATTTCCATAAAAAATGTGAGAATTTATAATTTATAAAGCAAAGAATTTATAACTTAAAGGCAATGCCTGCTTTATACGAGGGTAGTTGCATGTGTCAGGAGTTTAATAGGGCACCCTTGCTACTTTGACGCCAGACTGGTAAACGAGGGAGTATTTGATTTTCGAGCGAAGTACAAATGAGATATCTCGCAAAGGGTTATGGCGAATCAACTCAGTGACGGCTTTAATTAATAACGACGGACTACCTGCTGCGCAGTTTGACTACGAATGTGAAGAGTTGAAAAGGAGCATGCTCAATATTAAGCATTCAGGTGAGTGTATACCTCCAGAATGGGACTAAACCCGATGTATTAATCAAAATACGGAAAGCTAAAGAAGCTACTAAGATTACTATAAACCAAAATTTGTGTAGAGAAGATCCATTATGAACAAGTAAGGAAGGCCAAGTTCGGGTGTAACCGAGCATTACATACTCAGCTGCAAAATTACAGCTTGCAAAACTTTTAAATTATCTTCTTTTAAAAGTGGGCGGTGCCACGCTCATTGTCCAAAATTTTACTAATTTTCTATTATGCGTCATAAGGTCAACCCACCTACCAAGTTTCATCGCTTTATTCGTTTTTGGTAATGAATTATCGCACTTTTTCGTTTTTCGAAATTTTCGATATTGAAAAAGTGGGCGTGGTTATAGTCTTATTTTGTTCATTTTAAACAGTGATCTGAGATGAGTGCCCAGGAACTTATATAACAAATTTCATTAAGATACCTCAAAATTTACTCAAGTTATCGTGTTTACTGGCAGACGGATGGACGGACGACGGACGGACATGGCTAAATGAATTTTTTTTTTGCCCAGAACATTTTGAAGTCTATATCTATCTCGACTAGTTTATGCCGTTACGGGGTAAGGTTATGCGAACAAAATTAATACACCCGGTAAGCGCTGCCCAGCTGAGTATACAAAGTAGATTGCGCCTCACTTTTAAGGCCCAAAAGGCCTAGTTGCCCATATGAAACTTTACCTAAATTCGTGCTTCCTGCAAAGCTTATACGGCTTTGCCAAATCGCTTTGTTATATATGTGTTATCAACAAGGTTTACGCGAGTTATTGATTTGTTATTGTAGTGTTATAAATTTTCCATCGATAACAAAAGTTATCAATGAGCTACGGAACTGTTATCGAGATGTTATCGGTTTTTTATTGAAATGTTACGAAATCTTATCAATTTGTTATAAAAAAGTTATCGATGCCTTATTGAAAACTTATTCATTGTTATTGAAAAGTTATTGATTTATTATTGAAAAGAAGCCAATAAGTTAAAAGTTATCGGGTGTTACCAATTTTTTATCAGCTTGTTTTCGAAAAGTTATCAATTTATAAACGGACTTTCTATCGAAATTTTTTAGAGTTGTTTTCAAAGTGCTATCGATTTGATAACGAAAAGTTGTCAATTTTTTATCGAAGTATTACCAATTTGTTATAAGCGTTTTATCGATATGACGATTCATAGGTATGTAATGAAACAAATACCGATAAAACTTCACCATAAAATCGGTGACACCTCTTTAACCTGTATAATAATATACTGATAAATCTACGAGTATTAATCGGTGTCGATAATAAAACATGAACTTTGCGATGTCGTTTGTTGCGGCAAAAAAAACTCAACGAAGCTCTTCTCAAAAAGTCCCAAATTATTTCTTCTTGCTAAGTTGCTTCACACCCCGGGAAAGCTACATCAAAATTTTAGAAACAAGTTTTTTTCAATTAGAAGAACATTTTTCTCAGCGGGGTCGCCCCTCGGCAGTGTATGGCAAGCACTCCGAATGTATTTCTGCCACGAAAAGCTCCCAATGAAAACTCTTATTCCTTGCAGATGCCGTTTAGAGACGGCATAAAACAATTGTGTCCCGATCCGCAAATTTGAAAGACAAATTAAAAGGAGCACGACGCAAATTGGAAGAGAAGCTTGGCCTAAAATCTCTTCAAAGGTTATCGTGCATTACATTTATTTATTTGTTTTAAATACCGTTGAACGCCCATAACTTCACCTAAAATGTTTCGATTTTAAAAATGTTTTGAGAATTTGCTACATGAGGGGGACATTTTCAATATAATTTGAAGGTATATATTGTAGGGGCATGTCAGACCCGATTTTTTTTTAAATCATAAAAAATTACAAAATTTTTGTTTACACAGCTATAAATCAAAGACGGATGGATTGATGAATATTTTTTCGTTGCAGTAAAACTTTGAAATATTTACCTTCGTTCTGCATAAAAAAAAAAAAAAAACAAAAAAAAAAAAAAAACAGAAAAATACTTGATTCCTGTTGATATGAGCACAATTTCTTAAAAAAACGTTTTTACAAAAAATGCAGTTTGTGTGTTTGTTCGCTGCGAATTGTAAAAGCAAACTTGCTTTGCGTGGGACTTTCACCACATCACATTACGCGTCACATATATACATGTTGAATTGTATCGGATGGTGAAAAAAGCCAGCATTCGCTAGCGTTATTTAATTTCTGGAATACGTTTATAGGTATGCATGGCTGTATGTATATATTCTCATTCCATACGCGTGTTGTTAAGTAAATGCAATATTAAAAATTCAGAATGCATACATCTCTTGAAAAATACTCTTTCATTAAAATTTATAAACGAAATTAATATTTTTTGGTGTGTTTATATGTATATGCTAATTTTTTTGCACTAAAGAGATTCGATCTTCTTCTTCTATATATATAAAGAAGGATGTACGCAGCTTATGAACTTCGAAACTAATCTGCCGATTCTATTCAATTCTTCAGGAAAGCTTCACAGTAACTTGTAAAGTGTTTCTGTGAAGTTTTTTTCCGGTAAGTGGACCAGGGACCGGTCTATTTGAACAAATTCTAATCACGGTTTTGATTTGCCTGAAACTTGGTATATATATAGTTAGCCCTTTGCCAAGATTAGTATTTACAACCACACTTATTTTCGTGAAATGGACCAGGCACCGACTGGGGCTGAGACAGGGACGGGGACTGGGATTTGGATTTGGGCTGGGACTGTAACTGGAACTGTGACTGGGGCTGCGACTGAGAATAAGGAATGAAGAAGAATAAGAAGAACTAGAGAGAAGATATAAAAGGGAAGGGAGAAAAGACTGAAAAAGAGATACAGTTAGACGAAGATATAGAGTATTTCTGGCGCTGAAAAGAAGAAAAAGTCGCAAAAGAAAGAGTAAGGCATAGGGAGGAGTAAGAGGATAAGAAAAAAAGGAAGGAAAAGTCAGATGTTAAAACTTGTAAAAGTTATGCAGATAGACCAAAGTCGGGGCAGAACAAATTATGCTGGGCCTGCTGGAATTAAATATTTTTACATTCACCTTAGAGCATGAGAATCCCATATATATTTATTGATTAAAGTGCGAAAAGCCACAAGGATTATCAATTTTTATTCTCTTGATTAAACTATAAAGGAGTTCAGAATTTTGTGTATTTGGTGTTGGAAACGTTGCTATAGCAAATGAAAGCTACGGATCCTCAGCAACTTTTTTCCGTTTTAAATTTTTTCTTTGCATATTTTGTTTTGTTTTGACAGTTGTTAATCTGCTATTCAAAATTGAAAAAATAAACTACGGTTTTTGATGTTGCGTATTTGCGAAACGCATAGCCGTATAATTTTTTGTCGTTTTGTGTAAAAATACTACAACAGTTTGCAAATACAATGATGCTAGACCATTTGCACAAAATCCTGAACTCCCCTTATGTGTACTAAAAGATTTATGATTACAAGTCTGATGTTTATGGAGGGAAAACGACAACTTATTTTTCTGTAAATAAGTTTTTTTATAGCATCTATAGATTCTCAATTTATTTTGCTTCACTTTACGCACACAAACAAGCATAAGTACGTCTCGTTTAAAAACTTGCTTTGCTCTATCCAAAAAAAAAAAAAAAAAAAAAATCAAATAAGTCAAATAATAAGAGCAAGCTGTTCATATTGACTATAGATTATATATGCGTAAAGTTGCAATTTTGTCGAAGGCTACGCACATATTTTTCTCGTCATACTTCATTCCTTCTCTATTTCGTGCCAGCCTTGCTAATGGATGTAAACGTTTCTTTTTTAAGCGTAAATGAGTCTGAAAGAAAATGCCAAAGTTCTTTACGCCACCAAAGCATCATCCATGAAAGCAATAATTTTCACATCAGCAGTGCTCAGAAAAAAAAACAAGAAATCTATTGTGAATGATAGCAAAAGTGCTATTAGAATTTCACGAGAAGACACAAAAAAACACAAATGTTGTTGAAGAAATGTTTTGTATTACGAAAGTTGATTTTGACCTACATATGTCTATATATATATATATGTATACACAAATACAGCTAAGTAACTCCTATGCGTCGTCTGCAGTTCAAGAGCTACTATCGCCTTTTACCAACAAGCAAAAAACGCTTGTTTTTATCACGAAAATTGTTTTCTATCGAACCGTTTTAAGATAAAAGCCCATCAAAAGCATACAATTTATAGGCACTCATGCGCGATTTGTGTAAAGAGATGTTTTATATGCATACATTTATGTATATGTAGATGTATAGTGAATCTACTTTGTTAGTATGAGTTGTTGTCTAATACAAGTAGATCAAATTTTTTGTTACTAAAGAATGACAATCAAAATGAGAGCATGAAAAAGTTTAATATTAAATGGTAAAATCATATAAATGAATGCATCTGGAAATATGCTTCTGGGTGATAGAGGATTATGCTGTATGGGGAAACATGGGATGTAAATATCTGTGTATCGACTGTACTGTTGCCTAATGTAGATATAACGGTCAGCAGTAGTGGTAATTACGCCGTAATACACCGTAGGAAGAATAAAGGAATGGCTAACGTTCGGCGAACGAGTTAGTATTAACTGTCGGGTATCATCAAATCAATTCAAAGGATTCTCTAAAATACTTAGGAGGGCACGTTGACTCTAAGTTAACTTTCAAACAGCACTTGGGAGCGCTGGGAGAGAAAGTTACCAAATTTAATGGAGCACTTATGCGAATAATGCCTAACATTGGTGGTCCGAGCGAAGCTACACGTCAGCTATTGTTCACAGTAACCAGCTCAATAATACTATACGCAGCACCAGTGTGCTATGGATCTAAACGGACCCATTAAAAAGATATATTAGGAGCGTACCGACTTGCTGCTTTACGAATAGCAATTGCTTATGGGACGACGCGATCCTGGTTCTAACCCGGAAAATGTCAGTGTACTTATTAGCAAGCGAAACGGCCGATCTGTATAACACTAATATCGAGCGACCATCTGCAGAAGCCAAGAAAAGAGCAAGGACACAAACAATAGCTAAGTGGCAAGAACGGTGGGAGGCCTCGAGTAAAGATCGTTGGAACTTCACGCTAGTTTGGAAAGTAACTCAATGGAATGAGCGGACGCACGGCGAACTGAGCTACCATCTCACGCAAATACTAAGTGGACATGGCGGTTTCAAAAAGTATTTATGGAAGCGTGGGATATGGGAAGCTCCTCTTTGCTCACTGTGTACCACGGAGTTAGAAAACGCAGAACACGTCCTGTTCCACTGCGCCGTTTCCACGAGGAAAGACTCGCCTTAAACATAGTTTTTGGGGAGGAACCTACCACGACAAATTTAGTATCACAAATGTGCAACAAGAAGGAATGCTGGACTGCAGTGAGCAAAATGGAATTTATAGTCATGACACGCCTGACGGATGATGAGAGGGAGCGGAGATAAATGCGCAGGCGAAGCAGTGGCGATTAAATCGACACTCAGATGCAAATAGCGGGAACCTGAACGCAGTGACAACAGTAGGCTCTTAAAAAATGAGAACTATGGAACGCCACCGGAAGTAATGCGAAAGTGGTGGACGACGGTTCCAAAACGGGGCTATTTTTTAGTCTACGGACACATGGTTGTTGCGACGGCAGCAATTATGGTACATTAGGCATTTTTAAGCCCTCCCGTCAAAAAAAAAAAAAAAAAAAAAAAAAAATAGTGGTAATTTCTTACAAACCTGAAATCGATAGCAACGGTTATGAATGAACTACCCCGCAGGGCGGCTCGGTATCAACTCTGTTGTGGACGATGTTCATCAACCAACTGCTTACGTGGTTCGATAAGGGACCTGTCAATTTTCGGCTTACACGGATGATGGAAAGTTCCTTCCAATAACTAGCTCTTTCATTTATCGGGCGCTTCGCGGTATACATACCTGAAAATCTAATGTCGGGATGACAGCAAATGCAGAGAAGACGCATATGATCTTGTTTACTAAGAGCAACATGGTCCCAGATTGGACCAGGCTTAAGGTAGGAGTGGTGACCCTGCAGGAGAAACCTTGAACAAAATAGCTAAGAATAATTCTAGACAGTTAGCTGTCGTGAAAGTTTAACATGGAAGAGAGAGTGAAGAAGGCCTCGACATCACTTTATGCATGTAAAAGAATGCTGGGATGTACGTGGGGTCCTCTACTATTGAGTCCTTGTTTAGTGGACAACCACAGAAAAAAGAACCTACCTCGAAAAATTAGAGGGATATGCAGGCTTTCAATGCTTAGCATTAAGGGAGCCCTTAAAAAAATCGACGGCTGCATTGTATGCTATTTTGCAAATTACATCTGTAGGAGGGCCTAATGTGGTTCATGGATACACACTAGTCATAGTTGTGGGAAATGTAGGCATTGCTGCACCAACACTTCCTTAAGCCACGATCTCATTTTCCCCCAAAAAATATAACAAGTCTTTGAGAAAAGCGTTAAAAGCTGAAAACCTGGGGAATTATTATACGCTGGAAAATATCACCATTAATTAGAAAAGCAGCCTGGTCATGCGCAAGAAGCCGAAGGGGCAGAACAGAACACGGGCGCAACCGTTAGTTCTTCAGCATGGGCCATGTGATCACCTCCATGTTGCTTTGGTGATTGCTCTCAGCAATAATGACAACTAAGTTGTGGCGGTGAGAAGCTCCAACAAGAAACAAACTCCATTTCCCGCCTTACACTGTGTGGAAAATTGCAGGGGACTAAAGGGTTTGTTTTCTTATCCAACCCAATTGCCAAGCTTACCTCTGGTTCCTTTGGGGTTGCACGACCGAAAAGGTCTAGCGTGCTCACATAAAATCATACCCGAGATGGTTAGGATGGTACTTTATTGATGTTATTAACAGGAACGTACCGACAAACGGTCATCAATATCGATAAAACTCCACAAACTCTACTTAGGGAGTCTCGTTTTTGCAACAAGAAGAAGATGAAGAAGAAGAAGTGGAAGGAGATCTGCAGTCGATGCATGGTTATCAACAGCACAGACGTTTTACTGGGATAATTTTCTAGCGATATGTTTGTGTCGTTTTGCTTGGTTAAACATAATGGAACTGGATGATTTGAAACTCACTTAATGTGTGGGCAGTCATAAATATTCCAAGCGTTCCGGAAAGCGCTCGAGCAAAATACAAACTAATTTGAGATTGTCTATCAGGGAGAACAAAATAAGAGTTTTCCTATCAACGAAAGCGCCAGATGTCTACCTAGAGGATATTTACAATGTCAACATACCGTGGCTGAGGTCAACTTGCCCAGACGCGTTCTTTAATCATAAATCCAGCATTAAATGCTGCCTACGTGCCTATAAAAATTTGCCATATTTTGAATTGTAATATTTAATTACGAAAATTATAAAAAATTGCCCCACACGCATAATTTCCACGGTGTCAACAAGCCTTGGGTGTGAAGGAGGTCAATGTCAAAGAGCAAATGTTATGGTCGTAAATGTTTATATATTTCATCTGAATTAATACCAACAAATCCATTCTTATTTTCCTGTTTATGGAGCGTATATTGCGCGCCAAAATTTAATATTTACAAAGCGCATGCTCGAAAAGTAGGGGAAATTTCCTTAAAGGGACGAAATCGTTAATGCTCAAAAAACTGTTATACGAGGAACATTTGAAGAAAATTCTTCAGTTGAGGCTGAGTGACGAATTGTTTAAACCTCTGTGCTAGTACAAATGTGCTTCATCAACGGTAAGGTGCGGATACAAATTTCAAACTAAAAAAAAAAAAAATGGAAATTCGACGTAAAATTCCCTGTTTGCTGCTTGACCGTGTGCATTATAATGACATATAGAATTACTTTATACAGACATACAATTTACCTAATTATTTTTTCCTTCATTTTAATAGCTCTAAAATAACACACAAGCTGCAAACGAAAGTTGGTCTTAATCTGCTTGGCTGTATGTTGGGCCAGCTGAACTTGTACACAGGGTATTATAACTTTTATTGGATAACAGTTGGTTGTGCAGGTATAAAGGAATTGAGGGAGATATAGATTTCAATATATCATAATCATTAGTATCGAAAAACAATTTGATTAAGCCTAGTCCATCTGTTCGTCCGTCCGTCTGCCCATCTGTACGTCCGCTGACACGATAAATTGAGCAAATATTGCGATATCTTCACCAAACTCGGTATACCGGCTTATCAGGACCAAGAATAGATGGTAGTATAGAAAATAAGCGAAATCGGACGATAACTACGCCCACTTTATCGATATCGAAAATTTTGAGAAATAGAAAAAATTAGGTAATTCTTAACCGAATACCGCTAAGCTAATGAGATTTGGTAGGTGGATTGGTTTTATGACGCAAAATATAAATCAAAACAATTAAAGGTGTCTAAGTTCGGGTGTAACAGAACACTATATACTCAGAGTGAGATTCAATTGTACATTTTATTTCAGATAAATTACTTTTCTACATAACACGTGGCTCCGCTCGTTTAAAAAAAATGTCTCCCCATTTCCTCTTACAATAAAACTTGATAAGTGAAATATCATTGATTCAAAACTATTTCTTGCTAAGTTATAGCTTATTATTCTAGTCTACGACCCTTTTAAACTTGTTTTGTATCTAATTTGCCGTGGTATTTAACCGATCCCGTCCATTTTTCCAAGAAATATTTCCTGTTATATGGAAAATTTGTGTACCCAATTTTATTACGATCCGTTAATTTTTCTTCGAGTTATGGCTCCCGAAAAATAGAAAATTGCTTAGTCATAAAAGGGGCGTTGTCACGCCTACTTTCTTTAAATTTGAAGTTTTTCCTATTTATTGTTTTAAATCCACTTGGGAAATGAAATACCATTGATATAAAGCTCTTTTTTGCAAAGTAATGGTTTTTTTTTTTTTTTTTTTTTTTAATGGCTTATTTTATTCATCCACGACCCTTTTTCAAACCTTAATATATAAAAAACACGTGTCCCAGGTTTGAGGCCAACGGACTCCTAAACTACTGAACCGATTTTGAATTTCTTTTGCACCCCGTGTGTAGTTTGATATAACTTGAAATATAGGATAGGTTATATCTCAGTTTATAGTCGCAATATTATTTTATTGCAATTTTTTTTATTTGTTTATACGTAATATTAAAATGATACGTATACGCAGTGGCACTCATATTTTCAGGTGGTGCGGATATACTTCCGTGTATTTGCTTGGTGTTTAATTAAACAACCTGCTTATGAATAAAAAATATTATAGCGAATTATATCAAGGATAGCACATCACCAGGCCCGCCGAGAGGGGGGTTTCTGAGGGGGGTTTCTGAGGGGGCCCGCGATTTAGATGTACTATGACATTTTTTTAATACAGGAGAGTCTTTAGTTGTTCATGTGCAATTTTTAAGCCGAATTTCAAAAGCAACGAAAATCTGCATTTCGTTTTAATATTATAGTGAAGTGTGAAAAATAAAAATCTATATATATAAAAAGAAAGGCTAAAATGTGTGTTAGTTGGTCGCCGGTTTTTGAAGAGATGCGTTGGTCGATTTTGTTCAAACTTTCACACAAGTTGCGTAAACCTTACGCGGTGGTTACTACAGGTACAGGGTCTCGAGATATAGGCCAAAACGTGGGCCAGTGAATGCCCCAGACAGTGTTTATACAATATGGATATCAAATGAAAGCTGTTGAAGAGTGCTTTGGTACAGAGTAATATATTATCCAGAGACCGACTGGGACTGGGATTAGGACTAGGACTGCGACTGAGACTCGGAATGGGACTGGGACTGATACTCGGAGTGGGAGTGCGACTGGGACTGGAACAAATTACATACCACCCTCTGGGACAGGTAAGAAGGGATGCAGAAGAATGAGGAGGAATTGAGAGAAAAGAGAGAAGGAGATTGAGAAAGAGATAGAATGAAGCGAAGACGGAGATCGATAAAGCGAAAAAGACGGAGGGAGGAGTGAATAAAGGGATTAGGAAAAAGTGAAGAGGGGGAGGGCAAAGTCAGACGGAAAAAGCTTATTAAAATGTATGCAGATAGGCCAAATTTAGGGCAGGACAACGTCTGCCGGGTCTTCTAGTGTGTTTATATAAAAGTGGGCGTGGTCCTTAACCGATTTCGTTAATTTTTCTTCAAATCATTCCTTATAGTAAAGGCAACCCCTCTGCCGAATTTTGTTACGATAGCTGTAACGAATTTTGATTTATGATTAATAATATTTGTAAAATTGATTTTATCATAAGTGGTCGTTGCCACGCCCATTTTGAAAACTTTAAGAATTTTTATCAAGAGTCTCAATATCAGTCCACTTGTCAAATTTCAACATTCTAGGTGTATTATTCACTAAATTATGAGGTTTATTGTGTTTTCCAAAATTTTATATATATAAAAAGTGGGCGTGGTTATCATCCGATTTCGCTCATTTTCAATACCAATCTATTCTGGGTCAAGATAAGCTCGTGTAAAAAATTTAGTGAAGATATCTAAAAATTTACTCAAGTCATCGTGCTAACGAGCGGATAGACGTACGGACAGACGTAGATAGCTCAATCATTTTTTTTCCATACTGATGATTTTGATATATGAAAGTCTATATCTACCTCGATTCCTTTATAACTGTACAACTAACCGTTATCCAAACAAAGTCAATATACTCTGTGTGCAAAGCACGCTGAATTTAAAAATACTGGAATATGTGCTTAACACCACCCACATATAGAATAAGAAAATTTGGAAGTTAAACAAAACGTAAATGAAAATCCGTTAAAAGTATTGCACTGAACTTTGGCAGAGACACTATCGTATAGAGACTGAGAGAAAATATTCAAAATCTGTTAAAGACAACGCACACTTTTCCTAAAGGTCTAACCTTAATAATGTTTGCAATAACTACATTTGACTGATATTCTATCTCAGTAGTGGTACGGTTGAGCTAAGAATAAAACTTAACGAAAATCTAATCCAAAATAAATTTGGCATAAACATTTTTTTCATAGCTACAACTGTTTAACTGCATGTTTACCCGCTTAAGTTTATTAGTGGTAGCCAAGTTCAAGCTCAAGTTCATTAGTGTACCCGTGTTGCTTCTTTTGAACGAAAAAGTGTTCAGAATAGAACCAAAAATGTGTAATATTGCGCAGCCTTATAACACTATTAACCACACAGAGCAAACAACAACAGCGTTTCAATTGCACAACTGGGTATGTAATGTTCAGTTTCACTCGAAGTTATACTTTCTTACTTTTGGCCTTACTTTTTATTTTCTCTTTCCAATTTCTTGTATGCCGCTCTTCCTCATTTCTATCCTCCATTATGCCTTCCTCTACTGCTAACTATCTTTCTTTCCACAAGTACTTTTACCAGTCATATGCCTACGGCAGTCACTCTTCTATTAATCTCCGGTCCCATCACTGTTTTCCCTTCCTATACAGTAATTATGATAAATCTGATTGTCGCTGGTGTACAAAATCATAATACGCAGAGAAATTGAGTTAAGCAGCTTAGTATAAAGAAGTTGTAAAGCACGGCTTTCGCTGGAGGCAACTATTCTCTGCGGGACAATAATTTTAGAGTTTGTACCGGATCGTCTGTCCTCACATCCGTAATGGCTTCCAATTAACTTGACGACCACCTTCCTTTTCCTTCCAAGTACAAAGAAATTTTTGATTAATCGGTGGATGTGATCATAATTGATGGATGCTGTAAATAAGGCGGAATCGACGAATTTGCTGAATATTTGTGGAGACGGTTAATACAAAAATGTTGATGAATCCGGAAAAATGCAGTTGAAATATTTGTGCGTAATGAAAAAATATCTATATCTAGTGTAATTGGTGTATATTTGATGACAATGTGCAGAGCCCTGCACCTTCCTATCTTCATCTATCTCCATTTCTTTTCAAAATCAAGGAGACTTAACTAAATTGCTCTACTAGAATGAAAAGCTTTTAAAAAATTACTGTACTAAATTCCCTCGAAAGAAACAAAGAAAAGTCGTTTGGAAGCCTCTATCTATCCGTTTCCTCCTCATTTCGCCCTTTCATTTTATCACTCTCTGCGTATCTTTGTCTCTTTCGTCTCTTTCCCTCTCTTCTTCTTTCTCTCTGCCTTGATTTTTCTATCTCTTTAGCTCATTCACTTCTCCCTCTCCCGCACCTCCTACCTCACCATCACCCCTCTCCACGCCTTTCTCTGTTTCTGCTTTCTTCATTTACCTTTCGCTTCGTAGCCTCTATCCACGTTTCTAGAAAATCCGAATTTAATAAAAAAGTATACGCAAAATTAAAGAATTAAAGAAACATTGGATCGCTTTCGAGTCCACTGTCGGAGAATGATCGTCCTGACCGTAATTTATTAGAATTAATCGTTCGCCGGTCCACTTCTCGACAAAAAACTCCACACGAACACTATCTGGGTGTCGTAGCAGCTTTGTTTGTTGCATAAGTATGTATGTGCATCAGAAAAATAAAAACGACATGAAATGAAAATGCATACATACATAAACACGTTGGTAGATATGCTCGCAAACGCTGTAATTTTTATCATTTGACCAGCTCCCGCTAATTGCGTACCTGAATATTTGGCTGATAACGAACAAACACACAAATGGGTTTTTGACGGAAAATGTCATTTTCGTTAAAGAAAACTTGACTATATTTAAGTGGAGTGAATTATTTTTTAGAAGCATTTGATATTTTCAAAATTTGTTTCTTGATTTATAGCTGTTTCAACAACAATTTTATTTGTTTTCACCATATTTTGGAAACTGAAAGGCCTCTTTAATATATTTTTTCATATTAAATTGAAAATAATCAACCATAACCAGGTTGTAAAGAGAAACAAACCATTTGTAAATATGAGCAAGTGCGAAGTTATTACATTAAATACTTAATAAGCGACTTTATTTCATAGGGATAACGTTTGGTTGACAGCGAACAAACACACAAATTGCTTTTTGACAGAAAATCGTAATTTTTGCTGCAGAAATTTCGTTTATATTAAAGTGGAGTGACCTATTTTTCAGATGCATTTCACACCAATTTTATGTTTTTCGCCATATTTTTTGGAAGCTGAAACGCCCTTTCAATAGATTTCTTTACATTAATTGAAGAAAACCATCCCACCTAGCTAAGTTTTAAAAAGCAACAAACCATATTCATTACGCGCAGAATTATTACATTAAGGGCCACATTATGCATGACGCCGTAACACTTTTCGTCGCAGTCGCTCAAACTATATAAACCCAAATACTTCATAAGGGCATTCAGGTTTAGTGTCACTCACTGAAGGGAATGAATGCTTTAATATGGTAGGAATTATGATTCGCACGAGAAAAAATGACTCGTTATTTTATAAGAGTGTATATCGTGTTTAAACTTTGAAAATAAAAGATGTAAGGAAGGCTAAGTTCGGGTGTAACCAAACATTACATACTCAGCTGCCAAATTACAGCTTGCAAAACTTTTAAATTACCTTCGTGGGCGGTGCCACGCCCATTGTCCAAAATTTTACTAGTTATCTATTCTGCGTCATAAGGTCAACGCACTTACCAAGTTTCACCGCTTTATCCGTCTTTGGTAACGAATTATCGCCCTTTTTCGTTTT
This sequence comes from Eurosta solidaginis, assembly GCF_040869045.1. Taxonomy (NCBI): domain Eukaryota; kingdom Metazoa; phylum Arthropoda; class Insecta; order Diptera; family Tephritidae; genus Eurosta; species Eurosta solidaginis. The sequence goes on along the minus strand of NC_090323.1, from coordinate 197,712,815 downwards.
TTCGAAAAAGTGGGCGTGGTTATAGTCCGATTTCATTCATTTTAAATAGCGATATGAGATGAGTGCCCAGGAACTAACATACCAAATTTCATTAAGATACCTCAACATTTACTCCAGTTATCGTGTTCACGGACAGACGGACGGACGGACATGGCTAAATGAATTTCTTTTTCGCCCAAATCATTTTGATATATAGAAGCCTATATCTATCTCGATTAGTTTATGCCGTTACGGGGTACCGTTATGCGAACAAAATTAGTATAGTCTGTGAGCTCTGCTCAGCTGAGTATAATTAATGAACATGATGACTTTGTTTAAGTACAAATTTTACTTTGTTTTTTGGTCTTTTATGTTGGTAGTGTTCAAATTTTCCTTATCTCCCTTTAATTTAAACTGACAATCGAAAAAATGTGTATGCTGTCAACGTTTGTTCACCGTAAGCGTGTGGCATTAGCTTTTGTTAATAAAAACCAGCATATTTGGACCAAAAGTACAAAAGTGATGTCAGCGACGGTGTTGGTGCGTTGTCGATTTGACATCAAGGATTACATTAAGTATTTATAATTATTAATTTATACAGGTTTTTCATTAATTTAACTTTGTGTGTATGGAATTATTAATGTACATGCGTATGTAAGTATTATTGTAAGGGCGAATAACAATGCGCGCATCTGTCCATTTTCGCACATTAAATGGAATACTCTATTCAATTTTCTTTGTTAAATACACCTTTTATCTAGATTAATTTTTCTTAAAGCATATTTTATTTTATTTAGTCATTAATGCAGTAGAAAAATATAATTTGGTAACGGTGCCCTTATCTTACTATTATTATAGAAGTGAGAAGGCCACGTAAGGTTAGATTAGGACGTATGTTATAAAACAACTCCGTCCTCTTGGGAAATACTAGAAGTTTCCTAGGACTTATGTCACTTGCTGCTTCTAGATATGACAGCTGTATCACTCCTAATAGCTGGAGTCTTAGCCTGGCAAGCGCAGGGCACGAGCACAAAACGTGCTCGATCGTTTCCTCGTTCCACACATTCTACATCTGACCAAAACTAATTCAAAGACATGTGACGATAGAAGGCAGTGTCCAGTGAGAATACTCGTCATGAGTCTACAGTCCTTTCTTTCTAATAATAGGAGGAACTCTGTTAGTCCAAGATTGTAAGACCTACACATAATCTTCGACACTTTACAGCCCCGCGCTTGGACTCACGCCTTTCTCACTTCGTCGATCATGTGCACCTTCCGGCTTCTCTTAATATCGCCCAATCTAAATAGGACGTCTGCGGTGTAAGCTTCAAGGGATGCGCCCTTTTTAGCTAGTACATCCGATTTATCATTCCCATCTATTCCCATATGCCCTAGGACCCAATATAGATGTTTGCTTTTCACCGTCCCACTTTTAGATGCTGTGCTATGCGAGATTATTGCCTTAATTGCTGCTTGGCTGTCAATATCAACGTTGACGCGGTCGCAGTTTAAACTGTTCTCTTCCGGTGTTTCTACTGCTTTGATTACAGCTAATACTTCCACGTGCAAAACGCTACAGTTATCTGGCAGCTTGTAGGACCTGTTTTTTTTCGGAGCATTACAGTAAGTCTCAGATCTGTGTACACATGTATCGCTTCGTCCGCCATTTGAGCATTCTTGCGCCAACCATCCACCTTTATTGTGGCTTTAAGAGCCCCCTCGAAGTGCAGATAGGGAATCAGGTAGTCTGTTCATCCTGACATTATACTACTGCGGTCGTATGGTCTGCCCTCAAGCTGCGCCGAGGCACTGAGCTTCGTTTCAGTTGTTAACGCTTTGTTCTTTGACGCCAGGTCTAAAGGTGGAATATGCAGAATGGCATACAGTGCAACCGGCGGGGTTGTTTTCAGGGTCCCCGTAATTCTAAGCAATGATAGCCTGCATATCCTCTCAAATTTTTTGAAGTAGGTTCTTTTTCTGTGGCTTTCTACCAAACAAGAACTCCATAGTATATAATAGGGTTTACAATCGCTGTAAGTATCCAATGAGAAAGAGAGGGCGGAAGTGAGGGGGGATCCGTTTATTACTATTATTTTCTTGAGCCAAGAAATTCCGGGTCAAAAAAAAAAAAAAAAGTAAAATCCGGACTTTTATTTTTTAAGGACGAATAAAAGTCCGGCCGTACAACTAGGGCACGGCTCATCCAGATGTTTCGATTTTTTCACTAGTCGATTTTCCTAAATATCTAGATTTGAAGGGCGTAAGAACGCCTATAAAATTTTGTTACTAATACTAGAACTTTGTAATCGATAAACTCTAACCAACTCTCAAAGTACTTTTATTTTTCCGTAGAAAGCTTGCGCCAGTCTTTACGCCATAAGGTTTAATCCAATTGAGATATTGTCTTGAAATTCGATACACCGCTTTCTGTTTAAACATCCGGATGAGAGAGGATATCTATTACAAAGTTTCAGTGCCTTCCGTACCATTTTATACTCATTTGGTCTCTGAACCACATTTTTAATTACTCAATGTCTCCAGCTTACCGAGATGCTACTTAAAAATCGATCGCAAGATTGAAATTATAGTTTGAATTTATTAATTATTCAACCCGTGCGCCACCTAGTTGAATTTTTTCTCCCTCCGCCACCTATCGCAATTTTCATTATCTATATTTAAAAAGCTTATAAAATAAAGTCGCTAAATATCGTTGTACGCCCATCACTTCACACAGAATACCCCGATTTTAAAACGGACTTTTGCAGTTAAAAGCCTAGCTAAGTGAGATGGATATTTTCAATATAACTGTATGGGCGTGGCAAATTGCCAGATTGTAGCAAAAAATCCTAAAATTGTCTTTCACACAGCTATAAATTCAAATCGGATGGATGGATTTCAATACTTCTTCTTTGCAGTAAAACTTTGAAATATTCACCTTCGTTCAGCACGAAAAAATACAAAATGTTTATTAATATGTGACCCGGTCTATGAAAAGGTGGCTTATGACTCAAAAAGAAATTGCGAAAAACAACTGTTTAAACAATGCATTTCTATAGTTTCTTAGTAGTTTTTCTTTTCAATTATGAACAGTCATACCCAAAAGGCAAAGAAAAAACCAGTTTCTGACCGATATTTTGGCTCCATTGCCATCGAAAAAAACGCTATCAAAAAATTCTGAGGATGCTTCAACAGCCACCAAAGTGGCATCGAAGGAACCAAAGGCTTCATCGTCGTTCATCTGTGCTCTTCTTTCTCTACATTTTTAGTACACTTCTAAGCAAGTTAGGACTTTCTAGTTTTCACCATGTGAAAGAGCGTCTCAAAAACTATCGAAACCAGAAAAAAAGTGGACACAGCCATATTTTCATAGACCGGGTTACATATATTATTTAAAATTATTTAAACAAAAGTACTAATGCAGTGCGTGTGTTTGTTCGCTGCGAACTTTGCGAGAAAACTTGCTTTGAGTGGGACAGCGTCACGTACAAGCATACATCTTGAATGTGTTCGAATTGTGATATAAGTCAGCGTTCGCTAGCATTATTTAACTTCGTGTGTACATTAATAGGTATGTATGGATAAATGTACGTAGAAAAGACGGAAGGAGAAAGAGACTGAAAACGGGATAGAATAAGACGAAGAGAGATAAGGATGGATATACCGAAAAAGACGTGAGGGAAACGCCGAAGAGGGAGAAAGAGACGCAGCTAAGGAGAAAGGCAGAGAGGGAGATGAATAAAAGAGTACAGAAGACGGGACACAGAGGGTGAGAGCAAAAGATAAAAAATTCCTAAAAGTTATACAGATAGACCAAAGTTATGACAGAACTACGTCTGCCAGGTCTGCTTGTATAAAGTAGATTTAGTGTATGGTCATCAGATTTTTAGCTAAATAGAAAGACCTTCAAAAATTTGTCTCAATATTCTACCCACTCCGTACGATTGCCGAAACATCTTGATTCGCGCATCACCTAGCGTAAATTATTGTCATATGTCATTGAACTCCGAGCCACATAACAAATTCTAGATTTCTAGTTTGCAGTATAGTTACTTTTAGCTAAATCTAAAGATTCAAAATCCTTTATGAGCTTTTCAACTATTTCGACCCGTAGTTAAATATCTGGGTGCCCCGAATTGAGGTTCCAAGCATTTAGCTTAACAAGGACGTTCATTTCTCAAAAGACTAAAATTTAATGGGTTAGAAAAATGTATACTCAAAAAAATTTTAAAAACTCTTAATAAAAAATTCCAAGTTTTCATGCAGACTTCTTGAAATTTCCAAGTTTTTCGAAACTGGTTTGCTTAGTTTCAGTTACAAAATTCATGAAATCTTTCTCCTAAATTATCGAAAATAAAAAAAGAATATATAATTGATGAAATTTGCTGAAAATTGCCTTTATCACTTCAATGACAGACTTGAAGAGTATCAAAAGCGGATATACTACATTTACTTGTCTGTGGTTACATAATTTTGGGCTAATAGCCCTCTAGCGATCCTTTACCGACGAATTGCTGGTTCGTTATCGAAAAGTCATAGATTTATGTATATTCGAAATGTTATCAAAAAGTTATCGATTTGCTTTCGAACAGTGATCGGATTTTTACTAAAAATTTATCGATTTGTTATGAAAAGACTATCGAAATAATATCCCAAAGTTAGCTATTTACTATCGCAAAGTTATTGATATGTTATCAAAATGATTCAGTATTTGTTATAGAAAAGTTATTAATTTGTTACCAAAAAATTATCGATTTCAATTCAATTCAATTCAATTTTATTTCTAAAATATTAGTACAGTAAAATTTACATCTATTTTTGCACAACAGAAAAATAACACTCAGATCCAGAAATAAGTTAAAAATAGTTTACGATAAATTAACCATAAATTAAATTAAGTCAATCAATAAGTATATAAAAACACGTAACAAAAAAAAAAACTAAAAAAAAAATAAGTACACAGTACATTATGTAAATGGTTCAATTTGTGAAAAAGTATTTATATAGGACATCCGTGAAGTTACTTCCGTTCAATTTGCTTTTTATGCCAGCAGGTATTGAATTCCAAATTCTAACAGCATTGATGAAAAACATTCTAGTAGAGTTCTTAAGGTTAAAATATGGCAACATGGAAAGATAAGTTTTTCATAAAGATAATTTGGAGTCTTCGTATACATTAAACGAAATAGAAATATACAGTTTCTGGCTTTTAAATAAGCAGCGATGTCACATCCCAGTAGCGATGTTCTCCATGCAGATATGTGGTCAAACCTACGTATTTCATATACATAACGCGTAATTTCATTAAATGCAATATCAACTTTATGCGCCGACTGAGAGTGAAGCTTGCTATATACTAGTTCAGAGTAGGTTAGGGTAGGCAAAATAATTTGACGGGTAAGCCTCTTTCGAATATGAATTGGAGTAAATGGTGCTGACTGCCTCAGGTTACGTAGAGTACCATACACTTTGCCTACAGCTGAACTTATGTGGTTTTCACAAGTTAAATTTGTGTTAATAATGAAGCCCAAATTGGTGATTTTTTCAACTATTTCAAGAGAGTTGTTGTTTAAATTAATATTAGGAATACTAGTAAGATTTATTTTATTTTTGAAAACTGGTAAGACATACGACTTACTTGAGTTAAGTTGAAGGCCATTTCGTGTAGACCATCGTGATATAGCTAGTAAATCCTCATTCAGCTTTACCGCTATTGCATTAATAGTATCAAAACGACCAGATAGGTACAACTGAACGTCATCAGCATATGCATGCATACTTACATGCCGACAGGCTAAAAATATATCATTTATAAATACACTAAAAAGTAGTGGCCTAGAATGGACCCTTGAGGAACGACAGAAGTTATGGTTTTAATCGCTGATGACACTTCGCCAATTTTGACTCTTTGACACCTATCCGTTAAGTAACTCCTCATTAGAAAAATAGCAGCCCTATCAAATCCATAATAATACGTAAGCTTAGAGCAAAGTAATATATGATCAACAGAGTCGAACGCTTTAGAGAAGTTAAGTAAACATAGGAGGGATATTTCACCTTTGTCATAAGCCATACGCAAGTCGTCCATAATTTTAACCATAACTGTTGAACAACCATGGCCCGCCCTAAACCCAGATTGATAAGGGGAAAGTAAACTTTTTGCTGTAATGTGAGACGTAATTTGTTCAGCCATTATTGTCTCAAAAACTTTCGACAAGACGGGAAGAACACTAATTGGACGAAAGTCACCCGGAGAACAGGCGCGCCTATTTTTTGCAATGGGACGTACGTAGGCAATTTTCCACGAATTAGGGAAGCAAGATGTCGTAATACAATGATTAATAATGTGTGTCAGCGTGCTAACGATATAGGGCATAATCAACTTCAAAAATCTAATAGGTAAGCCATCTTCGCCAACAGCGTTAGATTTTATATTATTGAGGCATTTAGCGACATGGAGCTCCGATACAGTTGAGAATTCGAAAGGTACGCCAGAGTATTTAATAGAAGGATATGGAACTAACTGCGGTGTGGAGCTATTATTCGAAGCACTAGATAGAAACACCTCATTCAAACTATCAGCATTTAACGTACATTCATTCTTTTGTATCCTTACATCTTATTCGAAGACTATTAATATTACGCCACAGCAAGCCTGAAGGAAGGGAGGGATCAAGTTTACACTCAAAATAACGTTGTTTTTCTTTCCTAACTATTAGAGTGGATTGGTTTCTCGCTGCACGAAATAAGTCCCAATTAGGTTGAGTACGGTACCTCTTCCAAGTTTTATACGCTTTTGTATGAGCCTTCATGGCTTCCTTGACTCTAGAGTTAAACCATGGACATGGGTTTAACTCCTTGCAGCGGGTTGGAACGTGCTTGTGATCATTAACATCCTGGTAGTACCAACAATTATGCCAGTCTGTATTTTCCATTTCGAGGTACAATGCATTTAAATCAATCGAGCGATAGTCTCTGTACATAAATAAACTTTCTACATAAGGGTCATTAAAGTGAATATCAAGCGTGCAGAAAATTAGATCGTGATCTGAAATGAAAGATATTTGGTCGAACAGCAAAACGAGGGAGGGATCAGAAACAATAAAATAATCAAGAAGGCTAGAAACACAATTGTTACCGTGCCGAGTTGGTTATACGGTGTTAACTATAGAAAGACCAGAGCTAGCTACTTCATCCAGAAACATACCACGTACTGAATCAAGCACAAGAAGGTTAATATTAAAGTCGCCGCAAATAATTATGTTATCATAGTCAACAAGCAATGAAGACAACTTTTCAAAGAACGGGCTTACAGAAACCGACTTATTAGGGTTATATACACACGCTAAAAGAACTTTGCTCAAGCGATCAGACAGTTCCACACAGAGAAATTCCACACCTTCATTGTTTGACTCACATACGTCTTTCATATTAATGTGGTTCTTACAGTAGATCCCTACATCCCCACCTTTTTTACCAATCCGGTCGTTTCGAATAAGTCTATAATTATCTATGGTGAATTGAGCATCGCTTACACTGTTATGAAACCAAGTTTCAGACACACAAATAACATCAACAAAGGAGAATTCAAAAACGTACCTACAATAGTCCATCTTTAAGCTGTTTAAACTTCTCGCGTTAAAATGAACAGTCTTAAGACCGCTCTGTTGCTTACATAAAATGTTAACTAGAGCTAAGGTGTTATCATCGATGCTGTCAGTCACTCTGTCACGAACTAACATATGGCAAATAAACAAAAGCAATTTCAGTAGAAAGCGCGTGACATATGAATAGGGTAAACAAACGAACCACCTTTACAAAAGATAATGTATCACAAAACATACATAAGTGTAAAAGTAAACTTAGAACACAAAAGAAGAATAAACAAAATAAAATAAAAGAGAGCGAACACACCATATCAACAAAAACTTAGTAAATGGTTTTGATCAACAACCTTTGTTATCAAAAAATTATCGATATTTTATCGAAAAGTAATCAGTTATATTAATTTAGCTAAACCACCTAAGCGATTTTTGCTGCTTCTGAACAAGTCACGTCATCTATAGCTGACGCCATTCGGGAGAACCAAGGAAGGTCGCCCTCCTCAAACTGCCTCTCCTGAATACCGGGGTTTCCCTTTTCGTTTGCTTTCAAAATACGGTGCATTCGCTTAACCAGATGTAGGCAGAGAAGCCTTTACGGCTTTTATTCACTGCACTATTTTCCTATATGCGTAAAGCTCATAAAGCTCTTCATCATACCACCATCCATATTCGCCGTCGGCATTACGGATAGGGCAATTAATTTCAGGGACTTCCAGGTTGTACTCGGATTTTTGTTATGTTTGAATTATGTATTTCGGCAGTCATACACTCAGAAAATACATAAATGATGTAGTGGAATATAAAGTGTTGGTTACAAATTTTTTGTGCGACTGACTACTTTTAAACAAATGGAAGAAAATCTGCAAGCAATTGTACTCCAAGCGTAGTTTGAGTTATTTTAATTCAGTCATTAGAGAACTTAAAATTCGAAAAACAATATATTGTGACGAATATTAGCATCACCAAGCTGCTACTAAATAAATGCACAACAACAATTAAGCAGCTACTCTTATGTCGAACGCGACGAAGATATATCTCATCTCACACATACAAATATGTAGTCATCAGCCGAAGTATTTACTCACAAATAAACACGCATATGACTACAAACTACAAATTTACATGCTTGGCTGGTAACAAAGCATGAAGTTCGCGAAATTACTAGACCTTCGGAGAAATGGGTGAACGATTAGACCGAGAGTATAAAAGCAGCGCAAGCTGTTAAGTAAGTAAGTAAGTAATCAGTTACGAAGTGAAGTATAATTGTACTACTCCCAAAGGAGTCTAATAAAGAACATTTTGCAATACAGAATGTTGGAGTGATTTATTCAACAGTTCAGCGATTCGAACGTTTGCATAAGGTCAAATAAGCGGAATTTCCCGAAATTCGTTACAATATTGCTACATTATTCAATGAGCGAAAATTGTTTGCTGATCCATTTGGTATATGATAATAATCTCATGAGTATAAAAGTTTTTCTATCACAAGATAATTCTTATTTCAATTTAGAGGGAGCCATTGAGGCTTACGTGAATATTGCAGTCAGCATAACACGTACGTATTTGCTAACAACTATAATTGTCCAATTTTTTGTTCAAAGTTCAAACCGAATGTCATTTGTCAGATTTAAGTATTTTTTATGGACACGTAGCTCATTTTTGGTCAATCAAAGAGTTTTGGAAATTCTATTTGATTGCTGAGCTATGGTGATGCTGTGCATCGGCAACTTGTATCAATAAGTTTCAGCAACTTTTTGTTTTCAGTATTTATTTAATAATGACAAATGAATGTAAGAAAGTAGCTTTATTGACTCTAGTATAGTTCACATATGCGACTTCTTGTAATAATCAATGACCTACGTTCAGTCGACCTTAAATTTTTATTTTTTTGATTGTCGACATTTTGTGATATTAAAATGGAACGGTTAGGTTGAACTGGCTTCACACAGACTGAATGTGTTCATAGTGCTACCAGAATTTGTTTGACAACCAAACGGAAGAACCCCAGTCAGGTGCCAGAAATTATGTTATAAAATAACTCTGCCCTCTTGGAAAATACTAACAGTTTTCTAGGTCCTAGCTTAATTGCTGCCTCGAAATTTGGCAACTCTGCCGCCCCAAATATTGAGTCGACTATTGTTGTTTCAGCGAGTGTTGCACTCTCCTTTGCCAACCCATCGGCCTTTTCGTTACCTTCTACCACTTTATTACCTGGAACCAAATACAGATGTATAGTTCGGCCTGAGCGATGTTTTTGGAATGCTTCTTTGCACTCCAGAAGAATTCTTGATGAAGTACTATTGTGATATTATATAGAGTGGTGATTGTGAGCGCTTTTTGAAGGCTGTATTTTATACCCAGCTGTACTTATACACAGGGTATTACAGGCGCGGTTCCAGCAGCACTTCTAAGGGGAGGGGGGAGGTTAGGTTAGGTTGAACTGGCCGGTCCATGAGGACCTCACATAGACTGAATGAGTCCGTAGTGTTACCAGATGTTTGTTTTAACGACAAAACTGGGAAACTTTTCAAAAGCCAGGACCTATGTTATAAAATAACTCCGTCCTCTTGGCAAATACTAGAAGCTTCCCAGGACTTAAGCCACTTGTTGCTTCTAGATCTGACAGCTGTATCACACCTAATATAAGGAGTCTTAGCCTGGCAAGCGCAAGGCACGAGCACAGAACGTGCTCGATCGTTTCCTCTTCCAGCCCGCACTTCCTACATCTGCTTTCACTGACCAAGCCTAATTTAAAAGCATGTGACGCCAGAAGGCAGTGTCCAGCCAGAATACCCGTCATGAATCTGAAATCCTCTATTTTTAATGATAGAAGCAACTGTGTTAGTCTAAGATTGTAAGACCTACACATAATCTTCGACACTTTACAGCCCCGCGCTTGAACCCAGGCCTTTCCCGCTTGGTCGATCATGTGCACCTCTCGCCTTCACTTAATCTCGCCCAATCTAATTGGGACGTCTACGGAGCAAGCTTCAAGGGATGCGCCCTTTTTAGCTAGTTCGTCCGCTTTTTCATTCCAATCTATTCGCATATGCCCTGGGACCCAATATAGATGTAAGCTTCTCCCTGTCCCGATTCTCTCCAGAGACTGCTTACACTCTAACACGCATTCAGATGCTGTGCTATACGAGATTATTGCCTTGATTGCTGCTTGACTGTCAATATAAAAGTTAACACGGGTGCAGCTTAAGCTATTCTGTTCCAGGGTTTCTACCGCTTTGGTTACGGCTCATATTTCCGCTTGGAAAACGCTACAGTAATCCGGCAGCCGGTAGGATCTGGGGAGGGGGGGGGGCATTTTTTTAAATATATATAGTGATAACGTAAAAAAAGCAAGGAAAATTAAATATTAGTAAAAATCCGTTTTGTGAAAGAATGAAAGAATGAAGAAACTACTATGTAGATTAGTTAGTATTATATATTTCATTACAGTCAATACAAAATACAACCCCCCCCCCCCCCCCCCCCCCCTTGAACCGCGCATGGGGTATAATAACTCTGATTGGATAACGGCTGGTTGTACAGGTATAAAGGAATCGAGATAGATATAGACTTCCATATATCAAAATCATCAGGATCGAAAAAAAATTTGATTGAGCCATGTCCGTCCGTCCGTCCGTCTGTCCGTTAACACGATAACTAGAGGAAATTTTGAGGTATCTGGATGAAATTTGGTATGTAGGTTCCTGAGCACTCATCTCAGATCGCTATTTAAAATGAACAATATCGGACTATAACAACGCCCACTTTTTCGATATCGAAAATTTCTAAAAACCGAAAAAGTGCGATAATTCATTACCAAAGACGCATAAAGCGATGAAACTTGGAAGGTGAGTTGAACTGATGACGCTGAATAGAAAATTAGTAAAATTTGGGACAATGGGAGTGGCACCGCCCACTTTTAAAAGAAGGTAATTTAGAAATTTTGCAAGCTGTAATTTGGCAGTCGTTGAAGATATCATGATGAAATTTAGCAGGAATGTTACTCCTATTACTATATGTATGCTTAATAAAAATTAGCAAAATCGGAGAACGACCACGCCCACTTTTAAAAAAAAATTTTTTTAAAGTCAAATTTTAACAAAAAATTTAATATCTTTACAGTATATAAGTAAATTATGTCAACATTCAACTCCACTAATGATATGGTGCAACAAAATGCAAAAATAAAAGAAAATTTCAAAATGGGCGTGGCTCCGCCCTTTTTCATTTCATTTGTCTAGGATACTTTTAATGCCATAAGTCGAACAAAAATTTACCAATCCTTGTGAAATTTGGTAGGGGCTTAGATTCTGGGACAATAACTTATTTCTGTGAAAAAGGGGGAAATCGGTTGAAGCCACGCCCAGGTTTTATACACAGTCGACCGTCTGTCCTTCCGCTCGGCCGTTAACACGATAACTTGAGCAAAAATCGATATATCTTTACTAAACTCAGTTCACGTACTTATCTGAACTCACTTTGTATTGGTGTATAAAAAATGGCTGAAATCCGACTATGACCACGCTCACTTTTTCGATTTCGAAAATTACCAAAAACCGAAAAAAATGTCATAATTCTATATCAAATACGAAAAAAGGAATGAAACTTGGTATTTGGATTGGTTTATTGACGCAAAATATAACTTTAGAAAAAAACTTGTGTGTGAAAAAAATGGGTGTGACACCTACCATATTAAGTAGAATGAAATGAAAAAGTTCTGCAGGGCGAAATAAAAAACCCTTGAGATCTGGGCAGGTATTATATATATAAATAAATTAGCGGTATCCAACAGATGATGTTCTGGGTCACCCTGGTCCACATTTTGGTCGATATCTGGAAAACGCCTTCACATATACAACTACCACCACTCCCTTTTAAAACTCTCATTAATACCTTTAATTTGATACCCATATCGTACAAACTCATTCTAGAGTCACCCCTGGTCCACCTTTATGGCGATATCTCGAAAAGGCGTCCACCTATAGAACTAAGCCCCACGCCCTTTTGAAATACTCATTAACACCTTTCATTTGATACCCATACCGTACAAACAAATTCTAGGGTCACCCCTGGTCCACCTTTATGGCGATATCTCGAAACGACGTCCACCTATGAAACTAAGGATCACTCCCTTTTAAAATGCTCATTAACCCCTTTCATTTGATACCCATATCGTACAAAAAAATTCTAGAGTCACCCCTGGTCCACCTTTATGGCGATATATCGAAAAGGCGTCCACATATAGAACTAAGGCCCACTCCTTTTTAAAATACTCATTAACACCTTTCATTTGATACTCATATCGTACAACAAAATTCTAGAGTCACCCCTGGTCCACCTTTATGGCGATATATCGAAAAGGCATCCACCTATAGAACTAAGGCCCACGCCCTTTTAAAATACTCATTAACACCTTTCATTTGATACCCATATCGTACAAACAAATTCTAGAGTCACCCCTGGTCCACCTTTTTGGCCATATCTCGGAAACCCATCCACCTATAGAGCTAAGGCCCACGCCCTTTTAAAATACTCATTAATACCTTTAATTTGATACCCATATCGTACAAACACATTCTAGAGTCACCCCTTGTCCATGTTTATGGCGATATCTCGAAAAGGCGTCCACATATAGAACTAAGGCCCACGCCCTTAACACCTTTCATTTGATACCCATATCGTACAAACACATTCTAGAGTCACCCCTGGTCCACCTTTATGGCCATATCTCGAAAAGGCGTCCACCTATAGAACTAAGGCCCACGCCCTTTTAAAATACTCATTAACACCTTTCATTTGATACCCATATCGTACAAACACATTCTAGAGTCACCCCTTGTCCATGTTTATGGCGATATCTCGAAAAGGCGTCCACATATAGAACTAAGGCCCACGCCCTTAACACCTTTCATTTGATACCCATATCGTACAAACACATTCTAGAGTCACCCCTGGTCCACCTTTATGGCCATATCTCGAAAAGGCGTCCACCTATAGAACTAAGGCCCACGCCCTTTTAAAATACTCATTAACACCTTTCATTTGATACCCATATCGTACAAACAAATTCTAGAGTCACCCCTGGTCCACCTTTTTGGCCATATCTCGGAAACCCATCCACCTATAGAGCTAAGGCCCACGCCCTTTTAAAATACTCATTAACACCTTTCATTTGATACCCATATCGTACAAACACATTCTAGAGTCACCCCTGGTCCACGTTTATGGCGATATCTTGAAAAGGCGTCCACCTATAGAACTAAGGCCCACGCCCTTTTAAAATAATCATTAACACCTTTTATTTGATACCCATATCATACAAACACATTCTAGAGTCACCCCTGGTCCACGTTTATGGCGATATCTTGAAAAGGCGTCCACCTATAGAACTAAGGCCTACGCCCTTTTAAAATACTCATTAACACCTTTCATTTGATGCCCATATAATACAAACAAATTCTAGAGTCACCCCTGGTCCACCTTTATGGCCATATCTCGGAAAACCATCCACCTATAGAACTAAGGTCCACGCCCTTTTAAAATACCCATTAACACCTTTCATTTGATACCCATATCGTACAAACACATTCTAGAGTCACCCCTGGTCCACGTTTATGGCGATATCTTGAAAAGGTGTCCACCTATAGAACTAAGGCCCACGCCCTTTTAAAATACTCATTAACACCTTTCATTTGATACCCATATCGTACAAACACATTCTAGAGTCACCCCTGGTCCACGTTTATGGCGATATCTTGAAAAGGCGTCCACCTATAGAACTAAGGCCCACGCCCTTTTAAAATAATCATTAACACCTTTTATTTGATACCCATATCATACAAACACATTCTAGAGTCACCCCTGGTCCACGTTTATGGCGATATCTTGAAAAGGCGTCCACCTATAGAACTAAGGCCTACGCCCTTTTAAAATACTCATTAACACCTTTCATTTGATGCCCATATAATACAAACAAATTCTAGAGTCACCCCTGGTCCACCTTTATGGCCATATCTCGGAAAACCATCCACCTATAGAACTAAGGTCCACGCCCTTTTAAAATACCCATTAACACCTTTCATTTGATACCCATATCGTACAAACAAATTCTAGAGTCACCCCTGGCCCACATTTATGGCGACATCTCGAAAGGCATCCACTTATAGAACTAAGGTCCACGCCCTTTTAAAATATTCATTAATACCTTTATTTTGATACCCATATCGTACAAACACATTCTAGAGTCACCCCTGGTCCACGTTTATGGCGATATCTTGAAAAGGCGTCCACCTATAGAACTAAGGCCCACGCCCTTTTAAAATACTCATTAACACCTTTCATTTGATACCCATATCGTACAAACAAATTCTAGAGTCACCCTTGGTCCACCTTTATGGCGATATCTCGAAAAGGCGTCCACATATAGAACTAAGGCCCACTCCTTTTTAAAATACTCATTAACACCTTTCATTTGATACTCATATCGTACAACAAAATTCTAGAGTCACCCCTGGTCCACCTTTATGGCGATATATCGAAAAGGCATCCACCTATAGAACTAAGGCCCACTCCCTTTTAAAATACTCATTAATACCTTTAATTTGATACCCATATCGTACAAACACATTTTAGAGTCACCCTGGTCCACGTTTATGGCGATATCTTGAAAAGGCGTCCACCTATAGAACTAAGGCCCACGCCCTTTTAAAATACTCATTAACACCTTTCATTTGATACCCATATCGTACAAACAAATTCTAGAGTCACCCCTGGCCCACATTTATGGCGACATCTCGAAAGGCATCCACTTATAGAACTAAGGTCCACGCCCTTTTAAAATATTCATTAATACCTTTATTTTGATACCCATATCGTACAAACACATTCTAGAGTCACCCCTGGTCCACGTTTATGGCGATATCTTGAAAAGGCGTCCACCTATAGAACTAAGGCCTACGCCCTTTTAAAATACTCATTAACACCTTTCATTTGATACCCATATCGTACAAACAAATTCTAGAGTCACCCCTGGCCCACATTTATGGCGACATCTCGAAAGGCATCCACTTATAGAACTAAGGTCCACGCCCTTTTAAAATATTCATTAATACCTTTATTTTGATACTCATATCGTACAAACACATTCTAGAGTCACCCCTGGTCCACGTTTATGGCGATATCTTGAAAAGGCGTCCACCTATAGAACTAAGGCCCACGCCCTTTTAAAATACTCATTAACACCTTTCATTTGATACCCATATCGTACAAACAAATTCTAGAGTCACCCTTGGTCCACCTTTATGGCGATATCTCGAAAAGGCGTCCACTTATAGAACTAAGGCCCACGCCCTTTTAAAATACTCATTAATACCTTTAATTTGATACCCATATCGTACAAACACATTGTAGAGTCACTCCTGGTCCACGTTTATGGCGATATCTCGAAAAGGCGTCCACATATAGAACTAAGGCCCACTCCTTTTTAAAATACTCATTAACACCTTTCATTTGATACCCATATCGTACAAACACATTTTAGAGTCACCCCTGGTCCACCTTTATGGCGACATCTCGAAAGGCATCCACTTATAGAACTAAGGTCCACGCCCTTTTAAAATATTCATTAATACCTTTATTTTGATACTCATATCGTACAAACACATTCTAGAGTCACCCCTGGTCCACGTTTATGGCGATATCTTGAAAAGGCGTCCACCTATAGAACTAAGGCCCACGCCCTTTTAAAATACTCATTAACACCTTTCATTTGATACCCATATCGTACAAACAAATTCTAGAGTCACCCTTGGTCCACCTTTATGGCGATATCTCGAAAAGGCGTCCACTTATAGAACTAAGGCCCACGCCCTTTGAAAATACTCATTAACACCTTTCATTTGATACCCATATCGTACAAACAAATTCTAGAGTCACCCTTGGTCCACCTTTATGGCGATATCTCGAAAAGGCGTCCACTTATAGAACTAAGGCCCACGCCCTTTTAAAATACTCATTAATACCTTTAATTTGATACCCATATCGTACAAACACATTGTAGAGTCACTCCTGGTCCACGTTTATGGCGATATCTCGAAAAGGCGTCCACATATAGAACTAAGGCCCACTCCTTTTTAAAATACTCATTAACACCTTTCATTTGATACTCATATCGTACAACAAAATTCTAGAGTCACCCCTGGTCCACCTTTATGGCGATATATCGAAAAGGCATCCACCTATAGAACTAAGGCCCACTCCCTTTTAAAATACTCATTAATACCTTTAATTTGATACCCATATCGTACAAACACATTTTAGAGTCACCCTGGTCGACGTTTATGGCGATATCTTGAAAAGGCGTCCACCTATAGAACTAAGGCCCACGCCCTTTTAAAATACTCATTAACACCTTTCATTTGATACCCATATCGTACAAACAAATTCTAGAGTCACCCCTGGCCCACATTTATGGCGACATCTCGAAAGGCATCCACTTATAGAACTAAGGTCCACGCCCTTTTAAAATATTCATTAATACCTTTATTTTGATACCCATATCGTACAAACACATTCTAGAGTCACCCCTGGTCCACGTTTATGGCGATATCTTGAAAAGGCGTCCACCTATAGAACTAAGGCCCACGCCCTTTTAAAATACTCATTAACACCTTTCATTTGATACCCATATCGTACAAACAAATTCTAGAGTCACCCTTGGTCCACCTTTATGGCGATATCTCGAAAAGGCGTCCACTTATAGAACTAAGGCCCACGCCCTTTTAAAATACTCATTAATACCTTTAATTTGATACCCATATCGTACAAACACATTGTAGAGTCACTCCTGGTCCACGTTTATGGCGATATCTCGAAAAGGCGTCCACATATAGAACTAAGGCCCACTCCTTTTTAAAATACTCATTAACACCTTTCATTTGATACCCATATCGTACAAAAAAATTCTAGAGTCACCCCTGGTCCACCTTTATGGCGATATCTCGAAAAGGCGTCCACATATAGAACTAAGGCCCACTCCTTTTTAAAATACTCATTAACACCTTTCATTTGATACTCATATCGTACAACAAAATTCTAGAGTCACCCCTGGTCCACCTTTATGGCGATATATCGAAAAGGCATCCACCTATAGAACTAAGGCCCACTCCCTTTTAAAATACTCATTAATACCTTTAATTTGATACCCATATCGTACAAACACATTTTAGAGTCACCCTGGTCCACGTTTATGGCGATATCTTGAAAAGGCGTCCACCTATAGAACTAAGGCCCACGCCCTTTTAAAATACTCATTAACACCTTTCATTTGATACCCATATCGTACAAACAAATTCTAGAGTCACCCCTGGCCCACATTTATGGCGACATCTCGAAAGGCATCCACTTATAGAACTAAGGTCCACGCCCTTTTAAAATATTCATTAATACCTTTATTTTGATACCCATATCGTACAAACACATTCTAGAGTCACCCCTGGTCCACGTTTATGGCGATATCTTGAAAAGGCGTCCACCTATAGAACTAAGGCCCACGCCCTTTTAAAATACTCATTAACACCTTTCATTTGATACCCATATCGTACAAACAAATTCTAGAGTCACCCTTGGTCCACCTTTATGGCGATATCTCGAAAAGGCGTCCACTTATAGAACTAAGGCCCACGCCCTTTTAAAATACTCATTAATACCTTTAATTTGATACCCATATCGTACAAACACATTCTAGAGTCACCTCTGGTCCACCTTTATGGCCATATCTCGGAAAGGCGTCCACCTATAGAACTAAGGCCCACGCCCTTTTAAAATACTCATTAATACCTTTAATTTGATACCCATATCGTACAAACACATTCTAGAGTCACCCCTTGTCCATGTTTATGGCGATATCTCGAAAAGGCGTCCACATATAGAACTAAGGCCCACGCCCTTAACACCTTTCATTTGATACCCATATCGTACAAACACATTCTAGAGTCACCCCTGGTCCACCTTTATGGCCATATCTCGAAAAGGCGTCCACCTATAGAACTAAGGCCCACGCCCTTTTAAAATACTCATTAACACCTTTCATTTGATACCCATATCGTACAAACAAATTCTAGAGTCACCCCTGGTCCACCTTTATGGCCATATCTCGGAAACCCATCCACCTATAGAACTAAGGCCCACGCCCTTTTAAAATACTCATTAACACCTTTCATTTGATACCCATATCGTACAAACACATTCTAGAGTCACCCCTGGTCCACGCTTATGGCGATATCTTGAAAAGGCGTCCACCTATAGAACTAAGGCCCACGCCCTTTTAAAATAATCATTAACACCTTTTATTTGATACCCATATCATACAAACACATTCTAGAGTCACCCCTGGTCCACGTTTATGGCGATATCTTGAAAAGGCGTCCACCTATAGAACTAAGGCCTACGCCCTTTTAAAATACTCATTAACACCTTTCATTTGATGCCCATATAATACAAACAAATTCTAGAGTCACCCCTGGTCCACCTTTATGGCCATATCTCGGAAAACCATCCACCTATAGAACTAAGGTCCACGCCCTTTTAAAATACCCATTAACACCTTTCATTTGATACCCATATCGTACAAACACATTCTAGAGTCACCCCTGGTCCACGTTTATGGCGATATCTTGAAAAGGCGTCCACCTATAGAACTAAGGCCTACGCCCTTTTAAAATACTCATTAACACCTTTCATTTGATACCCATATCGTACAAGCACATTCTAGAGTCACCCCTGGTCAACGTTTATGGCGATATCTTGAAAAGGCGTCCACCTATAGAACTAAGGCCTACGCCCTTTTAAAATATTCATTAACACCTTTCATTTGATGCCCATATAATACAAACAAATCCCCTGGTACACCTTTATGGCCATATCTCGGAAAACCATCCACCTATAGAACTAAGGCCCACGCCCTTTTAAAATACTCGTTAACACCTTTCATTTGATACCCATATCGTACAAACACATTCTAGAGTCACCCCTGGTCCACGTTTAAGGCGATATCTCGAAAAGGTGTCCACCTATAGAACTAAGGCCCACGCCCTTTTAAAATACTCATTAATACCTTTCATTTGATACCCATATCGTACAAACAAATTCTAGAGTCACCCCTGGTCCACCTTTATGGCCATATCTCGGAAAACCATCCACCTATAGAACTAAGGCCCACTCCCTTTTAAAATACTCATTAACACCCTTCATTTGATACCCATATCGTACAAACACATTCTAGAGTCACCCCTGGTCCACGTTTATGGCGATATCTTGAAAAGGCGTCCACCTATAGAACTAAGGCCCACGCCCTTTTAAAATACTCATTAACACTTTCATTTGATGCCCATATAATACAAACAAATTCTAGAGTCACCCCTGGTCCACCTTTATGGCCATATCTCGGAAAGGCGTCCACCAATAGAACTAAGGCCCACGCCGTTTTAAAATACTCATTAATACCTTTAATTTGATACCCATATCGTACAAACACATTCTAGAGTCACCCCTGGTCCACGTTTATGGCGATATCTTGAAAAGGCGTCTACCTATAGAACTAAGGCCTACGCCCTTTTAAAATACTCATTAACACCTTTCATTTGATACCCATATCGTACAAATACATTCTAGAGTCACCCCTGGTCCACGTTTATGGCGATATCTTGAAAAGGCGTGCACCTATAGAACTAAGGCCTACGCCCTTTTAAAATACTCATTAACACCTTTCATTTGATGCCCATATAATACAAACAAATTCTAGAGTCACCCCTGGTCCACCTTTATGGCCATATCTCGGAAAACCATCCACCTATAGAACTAAGGCCCACGCCCTTTTAAAATACTCATTAACACTTTCATTTGATGCCCATATAATACAAACAAATTCTAGAGTCACCCCTGGTCCACCTTTATGGCCATATCTCGGAAAGGCGTCCACCAATAGAACTAAGGCCCACGCCGTTTTAAAATACTCATTAATACCTTTAATTTGATACCCATATCGTACAAACACATTCTAGAGTCACCCCTGGTCCACGTTTATGGCGATATCTTGAAAAGGCGTCTACCTATAGAACTAAGGCCTACGCCCTTTTAAAATACTCATTAACACCTTTCATTTGATACCCATATCGTACAAACACATTCTAGAGTCACCCCTGGTCCACGTTTATGGCGATATCTTGAAAAGGCGTCCATCTATAGAACTAAGGCCCACGCCCTTTTAAAATACTCATTAACACCTTTCATTTGATACCCATATCGTACAAACAAATTCTAGAGTCACCCCTGGTCCACCTTTATGGCCATATCTCGGAAAACCATCCACCTATAGAACTAAGGTCCACGCCCTTTTAAAATACTCATTAACACCTTTCATTTGATACCCATATCGTACAAACACATTCTAGAGTCACCCCTGGTCCACGTTTATGGCGATATCTTGAAAAGGCGTCCACCTATAGAACTAAGGCCTACGCCCTTTTAAAATACTCATTAACACCTTTCATTTGATACCCATATAGTACAAACAAATTCTAGAGTCACCCCTGGTCCACGTTTATGGCGATATCTCGAAAAGCTGTCCACCTATAGAACTAGGGCCCACTCCTTTTTAAAGTACTCATTAACACCTTTCATTTGATACCCATATCGTAAAAACAAATTCTAGAGTCACCCCTGGTCCACCTTTATGGCGACATCTCGAAAGGCGTCCACTTATAGAACTAAGGCCCACGCCCTTTTAAAATACTCATTACTACCTTTAATTTTATACCCATATCGTACAAACACATTCTAGAGTCACCCCTGGTCCACGCGATATCTTGAAAAGGCGTCCACCTATAGAACTAAGGCCCACGCCCTTTTAAAATACTCATTAACACCTTTCATTTGATGCCGATGTCGTACAAACACATTCTAGAGTCACCCCTGGTCCACCTTTATGGCGATATCTCGGAAAGGCGTCCACCTATAGAACTAAAGCCCACTCCTTTTTAAAATACTCATTAACACCTTTCATTTGATACCCATATCGTACAAAAAAATTCTAGAGTCACTCCTGGCCCACCTTTATGGCGATATCTCGAAAAGGCATCCACCTATAGAACTAAGGCCCACTCCCTTTTAAAATACTCATTAACACCTTTCATTTGATACCCATATCGTACAAACAAATTCTAGAGTCACCCCTGGTCAACCTTTATGGGGATATCTTGAAAAGGCGTCCACCTATAGAACTAAGGCCCACACCTTTTTAAAATACTCACTAACACCTTTCATTTGATGCCCATATCGTACAAACAAATTCTAGAGTCACCCCTGGTCCACCTTTATGGCGATATCTCGGAAAGGCGTTCATCTATAGGACTTAGGCCCATGCCCTTTTAAAATACTTATTAATACCTTTCATTTGATACCCATATCGTACAAAATAAATTCTAGAATCACCCCTGGTCCACCTTTATGGCGATATCTCGAAAAGGCGTCCACCTATAGAACTAAGGCCCAGGCCCTTTTAAAATACTCATTAACACCTTTCATTTGATACCCATATCGTACAAACAAATTCTAGAGTCAGGCCTGGTCCACCTTTATGGCAATATCCCTAAATGGCGTCCATCTATAGAACTATGGCCCACTTCCTCTTAAAATACTCTATAGTACCTTCCATTTGATACACATGTCATACAAACACATTCCAGGGTTACCTTGGGTTCTTTTTACAACATGGTGATTTTCCCTTAGTTTGTCTCCACAGCTCTCAACTGAGTATGTAATGTTCGGTTACACCCGAACTTAGCCTTCCTTACTTGTTGTATTTCATTTTATACAACATACTTTGCCTACTGTCTTACACATTGTATTACAATAGCTGACTACTTAGAATACGATTGGGCATGTTTCTTATGCGGCAGTTACCCTCCGACGTGTGCCGTACGTACGGAAGTTTGTCGTACGAAGCACTTTTGACCGAACTCTCAAGCCCGTAGGAATCAATGTGTGCGTCTGTGTACATGTACATAATATATTTGTGTGTGTATTGTTTACAGATAAGCACTGTTGCCATTGACCATTTTGCATGTATGCTTATGGAAACATCAACTTTTTGCATTTTAATTTTGATGTTGTAAAAGGCTGGAATTAATATTAATTAAATATAAATAGATTACATATTTATAATCTGCACTTTTACATAATTATTTCGAATTATTTTCACAATTTTCCAAACTTTAATTAGGTGTTTTTGCATAAAATTGCAAACGGTCAAAAATTAGCGCACAAAAGTTTACTAGGCAACTCTGTCTAGTGAGAGAGCGATCAGCTGACACGTTCTTACGGAAAAAAATCAAAATTATTTTGATTTCTACGTTTCGGGCTACGTACGTACGGGCGTTGCACGTCGGTGAGTTTTCGTTTACATTGCACACTCATAAGATAGGTCGTGTCAGCTGACACGTTTTTGGTACGTACGTTCGTGAGTAACTGCCGCATTACTCTTTCTTACAGAGTGCACCATTCACAGTGACACATCTTGCATTGTCAGCAATGGCGTTGCCAGATGTGTCGCTATGTATTAAAATGGGGAATTTTACCACTACATCACCCTTTTTGGGGAAAAGAAGAATTGACAAAGTGATCAGTTTTGTCACATTCTTCTTGCCCATAGACTTGTAAAAATTGTTGCGAACCAACGAATATATTTATATTAGGGTGTACCTCCCCTTTTGAATTCGTTGGTTCGGAACCATTTTTGCTACTGATTGTTACAAATGAATGAATTTGATTTTAATTTTGTAAAGTATGTTGTTTGTTTTTTTTTTTTTTCTTGTAAATATTTACATTTTAATATATATTCAACATAAATTTGTTAGTTTTACATTTTTAATCTTTGCTGCTCTTGAAATGTTTTTTTTTGTTTTGTTTTTTTTTTTTTTTTGTTTTTGTTTGTTACTTAAGAAATACACTTTTGTTATAAATTATGAACAATTTAATGAAACAGGTTTTTTTCTTTGAATATACAAATTTTTGTTTTATTTAATTTTTTTTTTTTTAACAGTTTTTAAGCCTTTGTGGCTGCTTAAATGCTAGTAAAAAAAATTTTGGATTTATTTTGCAATCAAATTTACGGTTTATTCAAAGTATTAAAGTAATGTTAATTTACTTTACTTAGGCGATTTTTATGTACTACTTTTTCTTTGTTTTTAACTTCATCGAAAATAGTTACGTTAGGTTCGTTAATTTTGGTTATAATAAACGGACCTTGATAAATATTTTCGTGTTTATGATGTGGTTCTTTCTGTAAAAGTACTTTATCTACGATTTTGACAACTAAAGGTCGTACCGTTTGTCGTACAGATTTTTACTTTTTAACTTATTTTTATTAATTAGGTTTTGTGCCATTTTGTGTGCTTTCTGCATCCTAAACTTAACTTCTTTCGCATAGTTTTCGACATTATAGATTGGGTCAATTTTTTCTTTTGTTAATTCATTAGGCAAAGTTGCCTTTTTCCCAAAGACTAACTCGAAAGGCGAAAATTGATTGTCGAAAACTGTGCTACTCGTAGTATTGTGTAGGAAAGTAAAGTATTTTAAATAAACATCACAATCAGAAAAATTATCTTTTAAATATCCACGTAAGTTTTCATTAAAACCTCTATGATTACGTTAAATCGTGCAACAGTTTCGTGATGGTGTGCAGTTGAAAAATTATGTTCAATATTTAGAAGTTTAGTTAATTCTTCAAATAATTCATTTTTAAATTCTGTACCTAGATTTTATTTTATGGCATTCATTGTGCCGTACGTTAAAATGAATCCTTCAAAAGTTGCTGAAGCGATTGTTTTTGCCGATTTGTCTGGCACAGTGACTGTTACCAGGTATTCAGTCATGTCGCAAATCATGGTAAGTGCGAACTTGTTACCATATTTGGACTCAGGTAGGGGTCCTATTGTGTCAATTACTAGTATATCGAGTGGTTTACAAGGAGTTGGTGTTAAAACAAGTTTTTCTTTTGTTTTAGGTTTAAACTTGTTTAAGAGACAATCTTTACAACTTTTGATATATTTCGATATATCACGAGTCATGTTCTTCCAATAAAATTTTGTTCGCAGTTTTGCGTAAAGTCTTTTCATTCCGCAATGTCCACCAGAAATGGGATCATTATGGTAAATTATCATTAGTTTTAATTTTCTATCTTCATCTGTTACTGTCTCCACTGCATCTGTTAGTATAATTTCTAATGGTTTTATAATTTTACTTCCAATATTTTTGAAATTTGTGATAGTATAATGTTCGAACAAAATATCGTTTTTAGGCCATTCAATTTGCTTAATTTTGAGTTTGCCGGCTTCTGATTCAAGCCTCGAAAGTAATTTCTCTAAAGTCATTATTTCGTTAACAAGCTCAAAATTAAGTAACTCGAGCTTCTTATGTTTAATATGCGCAAAAATTCTTAAACTTGTTGTTTTATTATTTTTATCGTATGTAATTGCAGATCTTATCCGTGGAACTTTTTTCGAAAAATTAAATGAAAATTTGTCGTAGACAAGCAAGTTGTTTTTCGTCGTTTTTGTATGTTTTCCTAGGAAGGTTATTGTCGTTTTGCCGTTTTGTCATTGATCTTGTCTGTACTGCTAAAATTTGTTTGTTCGATTCCTTAATCTCATCGATTGTAATGCGCGATAGTGCATCAGCACCAACGTTTGATTTACCCTTAATATATACAATAGTGAAATTATATTCAGGTAGTTCTAGTCTTATTCTTGAAAGTTTTGAAGATGGGTCTTTCATATTGAATAAGTATACTAGAGGTCTATGATCTGACTTTACAATAAAATGGGCGCCATAAAGGTATGGTCGAAATTGCTTGATTGCAAAGTAAATAGCTAAAAGCTCTAACTCTATAATTGGTTTTTTCTGCTCTGCTTTATTAAATGCTTACGAAGCGAAACAAATTGGTAAATCACTACCTTGATGTTCTTGACTTAAAATAGCGCCACATCCAGTTGTGGAAGCATCAACGGTAATAATGAATTGTTTAGTAAAATCTCCGTATTGAAGTAATTTTGTTGAAAGGAACGCTGCTTCCAAAGATAAAAATGCTCTTTCACACTCAACATCCGATACAAATTCAACTTTTTTTCTGCTTAATCGATTTAGAGGCGCTGCCAGAGACGCAAAATTAGGTATAAATCGTCTGTAATAGTTTGCAAAAGCGACGAATCGTCGTACCGCGTCTTTATCAGTCGGTTTTATATACTTTTTAACTGCGTTTATTTTGGAGTCGTCTAAAAGTGTAACTTCTGGTCATAAAAAGTCGCATTTATTTGAGTTAAGTTTGAGATTGAAAGACCTACAAGTATCGAAAACTTTTGAAAGATTTTTAATATGGTGCGCTTCGCTACAACCTATTGCGATAATATCGTCGACGTATAAAAATGCGACATTGGGTGGTATACGCGAAAAAGCTATTGTCATCATTCGTGAGAATGAATTAGGTGCTATATTTAAACCGAATGGAAGCACTTTCCATCTACATGCACCTCGGTCAGTGCTGAAAGAAGTAATGTCACGTGAGTCAGGATGCAAGGGGATTTGATGAAATTCCGAAAAAAGATCTAATGTGGAAAAATATTTTGCTCTACCGAGATTATCTAAAATATCGGCAACTCTAGCTAGTGGAAAAGTATCAGCAATGAGTTTTTTGTTTACTGCGCGAAAATCTACGCACATACGATAAGCTTTTTGACCATTAGTATCCTTCTTTGGGACTACAATCAAGGGACTAATGTAATTGGAATAACTGGGTTCAATCAAATCGTTGTCTAACAATTAATTTACTTGGCGATTTATTTCTTCGCGTTGAGAGTATGACAATCGATAGTTTTTAACATATAGCGGCTCGTTGCCTGTCAATCTTAATTTTTGCTCGTAGAAGTTGTTTAAAGTCATTTTGTACATGTCAAGAGCGAAAATATAGACATAATCTATGCAAAGGTCAATTAATTTACTATGGGCATGTTGAGGTATTTGATTTTTTTAAATTGAAATACCTTTTTTCGTTCGCTTCTCTTCTGTTTCTGTCTTGTTAATTGTATAAACATTGTAGTTTGACAGCTTTTCTGTCCTAATACTTTTTCTTTTCACATACTTTACATCATCCGTGTTAATGACTTTAATTATTGGATTACTGGAATTAACAATGCACCTAGCTGTGAAAACGCCTTTTTCAATTTCCTGCGAGTCCACGAAAAGTGGCTCGGGTGAATCTCCTAAATCAAAAAGTCTGAATATTTCGCATCTTGGAGGAATGATACAACTGTCGCTTTCTGTTCCGTGCAGGATTGGTATCGCGATTTTTTCATTGTCTACCCAAAAGGAAATACTATTTCTTTCATATTTAATAATGCATTTGTTAATTTTTAGAAAATCTTTACCCAATATGCCATCGGATGGAATATTAAAGTCTTCATTTACTACATGTAAAGTATGTTTAATAGAAAAGTTTGAAAAATTAAAATTTGCGGTAATTTTACCTAAAGTGGAAACTGAATTGGAAGTAACACCGGTAATGTTGATAATGTTGTTTGTATTTAAGGAAATGTTACTGTTTATACATAATATTTTTATTATTAGAGAAATGTTGGCTTGAGTGTCTACTAGTAAAGAACAAAAGTTTTGTTACTCATTAAGTTGTAATTCTATGAAATCTGAGAAATTTAAATTTAAATAATAAATGGCTATTTGTGAGGGAATTTCGCCTACTCGCTTAGTTCGTCCTCCCCCAGTGTACGCTCCTGAGGGGCACTCGCGTTTAAAGCGCGAACGTTTGCATTTCTACCTCTACCGTTGGATGATCTCGAATTATTACCTCTATTGTTACTATTGTTTGAATTAGCATTTGTATTTGCACGTGTATTACTATTGCTGCTATTTTGGTATCTATTTCCGTTATAATTCCTTTATCTTTGATTATTGCTGCCGTTACGGTTGCCGTTGTATGAAAATGAGCTATTATTTCTATAACCAGTATAGCTGCGATTTGGGTAAAAACCTCGATAACTACCTCGTGAATTTCTGAATGTATTGTTACCACGCGATCGAAAAGCTAAAACCTGGCGCTCAGTTACTTCGTTGTTTTGTTCTACAATTAATTTCGCTACTACGTCTTTCGGATCAGTAAATGCCGTTGAGGCTAAAATGGTTTTCACTAAATTGGATTTTGCGTTTAAACGACACACGTTAACAGTTTGTCCGACTGCCATTTCATGAGCTTTCGCTTGAGTGATCCATTCAATAATAAAAGACCGCTCAAGTGAGGCAGCTAAATCTTCAACTTTTTTGGCAAAATCTGTATAATTGTTGTTATTAACGTGCAACGCTGCAATTTTTCCTGCTACAACTTTCGAGTTGTCTGGTTTGATCCTACTACGCAGAGCTACTTTGATTTCATTGACTGAAGTTACTTGAGTTGGTATTGCTTCACGGGCTTTACCCTCGAGTTTTGATTTTAAAAACGCTATAAAGGTATTAGTTAAATCTGCAGTAGCGAACTGTTCAAATAATTCAATTTTATCTATAAAATAATCAAGTACTAAAGGATCATCACTCTAGTTTTCTCTAATGGAATTAGCACATGTGTTAATGAAAATTCTCTTTTCTTCAGGTGTTGCCATGATTTGATCGTTAAGATCTGAAGCTGAATTAGAAGAAGGTGAGGCCACGTTTGTACTTATTGGATCGCTAAGATCTCGGTTTACGTTAGAAGAAGTGTTAACTAATGTTGTACTATTTGAGTCGCTAAGATCTAATTTTAAAGTAGAATAAGTTGAAATTAATTTGACACTATTTGAATAGTAAAGATTTGAAGCTAAGTTAGAAGTTAAATTTTTATTGGAAGAATCTTCGAAGCCTGGAAAATCTGTTGACAAAGAAAATCTATTTTCCTGGTTTGTGACTTCTTCGGTCGAAGATGAAGCTAAACTTTCGTAGCTTGAGGCTGCATTATCGGAATCGCATTCTGAGTCTGAATTTTTTTGCACTTGCTTATCACTTCTAAGGTACATATGTAGTTATCAGAATAGCACAGATAATTCAGTTCAAACTATGAAATTAATTAAGTACTTATTTGAATGTCTGAATTTATATCTGAAGTTGAATTGTTGAGGAAAAAGAGAGAAAAAAAATTTTTTTATAAAAGGGAACTTATTTACAGGTGAATAGTCGCTAAAGAAATATACTAAAAGAATTAATTGAATTTAAAATGGCTCAAAAGTATGTAAGTATGATTTGGTAGAAGTCTCAAAATGTGGTAATCACGGACGCACCGCTTTATTCAAAAAAATCTTAATTGGTTTTTAACGGAACCACCGCATGTATTAAAAAAACTTAATTGGTTTTTAAACAAACCACCGTTTATAAAAATTTAATTGGTTTTTCACAAACCACCGTTATATCAAAAAATTCAAAATTTATATGAAATGATATTGAAACAATCCAATTATATTATATGAAAAGCGAGCGCATTGCATTTAATAGGAATATTAAAGTTTTATATACGTACATATATGTGTTTAAAGAAAAAAACCCGTAAGCAAAAAGATTTAAATAAATACATATATATATATACTTAATTGTCGCTGCTGTTAGTTTCCGTTACTGCTGCTGCTGCGCTGGCAGACCTGAATCGCT
Organism: Eurosta solidaginis; assembly: GCF_040869045.1. Lineage (NCBI taxonomy): Eukaryota > Metazoa > Arthropoda > Insecta > Diptera > Tephritidae > Eurosta > Eurosta solidaginis. The sequence goes on along the minus strand of NC_090323.1, from coordinate 197,683,506 downwards.
GCTGGTGTTGTTGCTGCTGCTGGTGGTGGTGACAAAATGGCGTTGTATTTGATGGAGTGGTTTTACGCGTTCCGTTATGCGTGGCGTGGTGTGGCGCGATGTCAGTGCCGTTAAGTACAGGCCCGCTGGTATTACCAAGTTACTACTTTAATTTGGTCGATTAGATTTAGAAATTGTAGTTTTCTTAAATTTGTTTTAGAAATTGTATTTTAGTTTTATTTAATTTGATATTAAACACCACGCACTTTATCCTTGCTTTCGCACACCACAGAGTGCACCATTTACAATGACACATCTTGCATTGTCAGCAATGGCGTTGCCAGATGTGTCGATGTGTCTTAAAATGGGGAATTTTATCCCTACATGAGTGCCCAGGAACCTACATACCAAATTTCATCAAGATACCTAAAAATTTACACAAGTTATCGTGTTCACGGACAGACAGACGGACGGACGGACATGGGTAAATGAATTTCGTTTTTTGCCCAAATCATTTTGATATATACAAGTCTATATTTAACTCGATTAGTTTATGCCGTTACGGGGTACCGTTATGCGAAAAAAGTTAATATACTCTGTGAGCTCTGCTCAACTGAGTACAAACAAGTAAAGAAGGCTAAGTTCGGGTGTAAACGAACATTACATACTTAGCTGAGAGCTATGGAGACAAAATGAGGGAAAATCACCATGTAGGAAAATTAACCTAGGGTAAGCCTGAAATGTGTTTGTATGACATGTGTATCAAATGGAAGGTATTCAAGAGTATTTTAAGAGGTAGTGGGCCATAGCTCTATAGGTGGATGCCATTTAGGGATATCGCCATAAAGGTGGAGCAGGGCTGACTCTAGAATTTGTTTGTACGATATCGGTATCAAATGAAAGGTGTTAATGAGTATTTTAAAAGGGCGTGGGTTTCGTTCTATAGGTGGATGCCTTTTCGAGATATCGCCATAAAGGTGTACCAGGGATGACTCTAGAATTTGTTTGTACGATATGGGTATCAAATGAAAGGTGTTAATGAGCATTTTAAAAGGGAGTGGGCCTTAGTTCTATAGGTGGACGCCGTTTCGAGATATCGCCATAAAGGTGGACCAGGGGTGACCCTAGAATTTGTTTGTACGATATGGGTATCAAATGAAAGGTGTTAATGAGTATTTTAAAAGGGATTGGGCCTTAGTTCTATAGGTGGACGCCGTTTCGAGATATCGCCAAAAAGGTGGACCAGGGGTGACCCTAGAATTTGTTTGTACGATACGGGTATCAAATGAAAGGGGTTAATGAGTATTTTAAAAGGGAGTGGGCCTTAGTTCTATAGGTGGACGCCTTTTCGAGATATCGCCATAAAGGTGGACCAGGGTTAACTCTAGGCTTTGTTTGTACGATATGGGTATCAAACGAAAGGTGTTAATGAGTCTTTTTAAAAGGGAGTGGGCCTTGCTTCTATAGGTGGACGCCTTTTCGAGATATCGCCATAAATGTGGACCAGGGGTGACTCAAGAATGCGTTTGTACAATATGGGTATCAAACGAGAGGTGTTAATGAGTATTTTAAAAGGAAGTGGGCCATAGTTCTATAGGCGGACTCCGTTTCGCGATATCGCCATAAAGATGGACCAGGGGTGACTCTAGAATGTGTTTGAACGATACGGGTAAAAAGTTAAAGGTATTAATGAGGGTTTTAAAAGGGAGTGTCCCTTAGTTGTATATGTGAAGGCGTTTTCGAGATATTGACCCCGAACATCATCTGTCGAGTACCGCTAATTTATTTATATATGTAATATCACCAAGGGTATTCCTTCCAAGATTCCAAGGGCTTTTGACTTCGCCCTGCAGAACTTTTTCATTTTCTTCTACTTAATATGGTAGGTGTCACACCCATTTTACAAAGTTTTTTCTAAAGTTATATTTTGCAACAATAAACCAATCCAATTACAATGTTTCATCTCTTTTTTCATATTTGGTACAGGATTATGGCATCTTTTTTATTTTTCGTAATTTTCGATATCGAAAAAGTGGGCGTGGTCATAGTCGGATTTCGGCCATTTTTTATGCCAAGATAAAGTGAGTTCAGATAAGTACGCCAACTAAGTTTAGTAAAGATATATCGATTTTTGCTCAAGTTAATTTGTTAACGGCCGAGCGGAAGGACAGGCGGTCGACTGGTTCTAAAAACTGGGCGTGGCTTAAACCGATTTCGCCCATTTTCACAGAAAACAGTTATCGTCATAGAATCTATGCATCTACCAAATCACAAGGATTGGTAAACTTTTGTTCGAATTATGGCCTTAAAAGTATTCTAGACGAATTAAATGAAAAAGGGCGGAGCCACGCCCATTTTGAAATTTTCTTTTATTTTTGTATTTTGTTGCACCATGTCATTACTGGAGTTGAATGTTGACATAATTTACTTATATACTGTAAAGATATTAAATTTTTTGTTAAAATTTGACTTTAAAAAATTTTTTTTTAAAAGTGGGCGTGTTGGTTATCCGATTTCGCTAATTTTTATTTAGCTTACATATAGTAATAGGAGGAAAGTTCCTGCCAAATTTCATCATGATATCTTCAACGAACGCGAAATTACAGCCTGCAAAACTTTTAAATTACCTTCTTTCAAAAGTGGGCGGTGCCACGCCCATTGTCAAAAATTTTACTAATTTTCTATTTTGCGTCATAAGTTCAATGCGCCTACCAAGTTTCATCGCTATATCCGTTTTTGGTAATGAATTATCGCACTTTTTCGATTTTTCGAAATTTTCGATATCGAAAAAGTGGGCATGGTTGTAGTCCGATTTCGTTCATTTTAAATAGAGATCTGAGATGAGCGCCCAGGAAACTACATACAAAATTTCATCAAGATACCTCAAAACTTACTCTAGTTATCGTGTTTACGGACGGGCGGACGGATGGACATGGCTAAATGAATTTCTTTTTTCGCCCAGATCATTTTATATATAGAAGTCTATATCTATCTCGATTAGTTTATGCCATCAAACCCATCTTTTCTGCTTCTTTTTCCGGTTTGGAGTAAGCAGAACTTACGACGCGGGTGTTCAGGACGATGATATCAATATAATTAGCATACGTCAGTAATTGCACGCTTTTATACAATAATGTTCCAGAGCGTTTAAGTTCGTCAGCTAGTTTACTTTTCTCCAGTAACAAATTTAAGAAATCGCACGATAGGAGGTCACGCTGTCTGAAATTTCGTTTAGTTTCGAAAGGCTCGGAGAGATCCTTTACATTCCATTTCATGAAGCCCCAAAACTAAACTTCAAGGGCATACCAGAATCCGCCCGCATGAGTGTAAGGGATTGTGCTGTAGGTGACAGTGTTGGGAGACATGGAGTTTACCAGATGATCTCCAAATATGTTGCCTTAGTCGCCTCTTTACTTTTAAAAATGGCTAACAGCGAGGAGGGTATTATTATTTAACGGTTTTGTATTTGCGTGTATGGTCGTTAACCTGGGACTGCCCTCAATGCCTATAACTGTATGAAAATATTTATTTGAGGCAATTGTTTAATTTATAATTTTCTTATTAATTTGGGAATAATTTAAACAACGTGACATCAGGACGTACAAGGCGACAGCTGTTTCGATTATACCTTGTAAATCTCTTCAAAGCCTTTTCTCGCTTCGGATGGATCAGGCACTTCGGAATATACATGCCTGGGCATCTGGAGTCGGGTTAATCGCCAACGGGAAAAAACCGATCTAGTATTATTTAAGTTTAAGGTCCCTAATTGGACTAAGCCTAATCTTGGAGGGGTTACCTTGGAAGAAAAATATAGCACAAAGTATCTAGGAGTTGTACTAGATAGTAAGTTGTCGTGGAAACTCCTTGTGGAAAAGAGAGCGAAGAAAGCCTCCGCGGCACTATATACATGTAAGAGGATGCTAGGATGTACGTGGGGCCTATCATCTAAACTCTCTGATTGGGTATTTACGGCAATCGTCAAACCCATACTTTACTATGGAGTTCTTTTTTGGTGGACAGCCACACAAAAAGTACGTAGACCATAACGGGAGCCTTAAAAACTACACCGACAGCAGCATTGAACGCCATTCTATACATCCCGCCTTCAGACCTAATGGCCAAAAACATCGCGTTAGCAACGGCAACACGGCTTGAGGCCTCGGGGCAGCTTGAGTGCAGGCCTTATGGCCACAGCAGTATAGCGCCAACAGAATATATGGTCAAGTGCCTGAGCTTCGAAAGAGATATTGGGGCCACAATTGAGCATGAGGGATGATGCCGGGGTGCAGAAATGGCAGAACGTGCTATATACATGAATACGGATGGATCCAAATTAATAGAAGGTGTTGGGTCTGCTGTTTACTGTGTCGACCCAGAAATAAGTAGATCCTACAGGCTTCCAGATAACTGCAGCGTCAAGTCGAAAATGTAGCCGTGAATAAAGAAGCAGAAATTCTGGAAGAGGCGTGCTTAAGCCGCTAAGTCGCGTCAATTCATATATTGATAGTTAGGCTGCGATTAAGGCAATAGTCTCACACAATACTTCATCAAGAAGTGTTCTGGAATGCAAAGAAGAATTGGAAAAACTTCGCCCAGGCCGGACCATACATCTTTACTGGGTTCTCGGTCACAAAGGGATAGAAGGTAATGAAAAGGCCGATGAGTTCGCAAATGAGGGTGCAACACTCGCTGAGTCGACGCTAGACGTCCCAATTCATTTGGGAGAAATCAAAAGGAGACAGGAATTGCATATTTTCCATCAAGCAGGAAAGGCGTGGACAAAAGCGAGGCGCTGCAAAATATCTAAGATCATGTGCAAAGCATAAGATATTATAAAAAATTTGGCTTGTATCTCTGAAGAGAGAAGACTTAAGACTCGCGATTGGCATACTGACTGGATGAACACTGCAGGAAGAAACGGTTGAGCACGTTCTGTGTTTATGTCCTGCACTCGTCAGGTCAAGGTTCCAGCTATTAGAGGCGGCAAAGTTGCCAGATTTCGAGGTAGCAATTAAGCTAGGTCCTAGAAAACTGCTAGTATTTGCCAAGAGGATGGAGTTTTTCTATATTATATGTCCTGACACCTGATTGAAGTTCTTCCGTTTGGTCGTCAAATAAATTCTGATAACAGTATGGACGCATTCCGGCCAGTTCAACCTAATCTAACCTAACGCTTCGGAGATTTCCAATGACTAGTATTTTCCACTCACAGTATATATTTATGCCCTTACGAAATAAACAGCTGATAATTTTTATTACATAACCAAATTGTCCATGCAGGATTTAGCACTCACAAAAAATTCAATAATTTTTAACTTCTTTGAGCGTGTTATGAAAACGATTTGGTTGGTGAAACTTTAAGATGTGACAAAAAATTAACTGGCTGAAATTGCAGTTCGTACGGCTGTATCGAAGGGTGAAAAGGCAAGCCACGAACACAATAAACGCTCAAACATTTCTTCCTGCAGCCCACACAAACCACAGAAAGTGCGCTTTAATTATATTTATATATGTGGAAGGCAAAGCATAATAAAAGGAAAATTTCTGCAATTAGATTCAAGCTTGGATACAAATAACTGCATTTACCACATTCACTAGTACTAAGCATATTATTAATAATTTGAGCTATTATTTATATAAAGAAAGAACCATTGATAGGTTAGATTGCATTCCTTAAATGAGAAAAAGCAAAACAACGTAGCGGAAATTCTGGCATTTAAAAGGATTTATTATTGTAAACATGAAAAGATATATTTATATATTTCCAGCCTACTTAAATGTGTACAAATGTAAAAATTGAGGACTATAATATTTAGAAAAAATTTGGAAAGATTTTGTAAGTACGTTAAGAAGTGTCGCAAATGCATAAAACTCGTCAAGATAATTTTCAAAAGCAAGCACTTCAAAGTACTTTGATATTATAAGCTACTTTTTGCTATGGTTATATACATTAGGGTGAGTCATTCGATTAAAATGTTAAACACAAATTTACATTATAAATATTTTTTTTAGTTGCTTCAGTAATTCAATGCGGGTTGTGTCACTCCCAATAAGCAAAGCAAAAGCAAAGTAAGCCCCAACAGGCATTTCTGCAATTTTTATACCTTTCATGAAAATGAAATGTTATATTAATTTCGTCACGAAACCCAAAATTGTAAGTCCTTAAAGGAAAATAGATAGACCCACCATTAAGTATACCGAAATAATCAGAATGAAGAGCTGAGTTGATTTAGCTATGTCCGTCTGTCTGTCTGTCCGTCTGTCCGTCTGTCTGTCTGTCCATCTGTCTGTTTGTATAAAAACTAGTCCCTCAATTTTTGAGATATCTTGATAAAATTTGGTGAGCAGGTGTATTTGGGTGTCCGATTAGACATTTGTCGGAACCGGCCGGATCGGACCACTATAGCATATATCCCCCATACAACCGATTTTTCAGAAAAAGAGGATTTTTGTAATATATTACTCAATTTAACAGATTGAAGCTTCAAACTTCACCATATACTTTCGTATATTGCACATATTGTTGCCTGAAAAAGTTGATGAGATCGGTCGTATATATAGTATATATCCCCCACAACCGATTGTTCAGATAAGAAACTTTTCGTAATTACTGCCCTATTTTAAGAGCTAGAGGCTTCAAATTTCAACGAATGCTTACGTATATAGCATATATTTTTGTCTGAAAAAATCATACAGATCGGTGGTATATATAGTATATATATGGTGGTATATATAGTATATATATATATTTTCGCAATTTTAGCCCCATTTTAACAGCTAGAAGCTTCAAATTTCACCGAACGCTTACGTATATGGCATATATTGTTGTATATATAGTATATATCTCATACAACCGATTGTTCAGATAAGAAACTTTTCGCAATTTCTACCCCATTTTAACAGCTATAAGCTTCAAATTTTACCGATTGCTTACGTAAATAGTATATATTGTTGTGTCAAAAAATCATTGAGATCGGGTGTATACATAGTATATATCTCATACAACCGATTGTTCAGATAAGAAACTTTGCGCAATTTCTGCCCCATTTTAACAGCTAGAAGCTTCAAATTTCACCAAATGCTTACGTGTATGGCATATATTGATGTCTGAAAAAATCATTGAGATCGGTGGTATATATAGTATATATCTCATACAACCGATTGTTCAGATAAGAAACTTTGCGCAATTTCTGCCCCGTTTTAACAGCTAGAAGCTTCAAATTTCACCAAATGCTTACGTGTATAGTATATATTGTTGTCTGAAAAAATCATAGAGATCGGTGGTACATATATTATATACCCCATATAAACTGTATTTTTTTGCCCCTTTTTTACGGCTAGAAGCTTCAAAATTCAAAACATTTCATCAAATAGTTACGTTTACGTCATATATTGTTGAAATACGTGATTCGTAGTCATAGTTTTTACACGCAGACCACAAAAAACCTGAAACTTTGCATCCTCACACAAATTACCTACCTATTTTTTATTTTATATTTATCTTAAAAATCGTTTAGGTATGTAGATCTGTTCACTAGATATTTCTTATCTTATACATCCGATTATTCGGAGATTACGAACGGGATAAGATTATTGTTCAGCCCCATTCATGAAAGGTATGAAGTCTTCGGCATAGCCGAAGACAGTCCCGTCCTTACTTGTTTTGAAGTAACTTAACGCTAATTGGTTATGTTAAATTTTATCTCAGCGTTTTCGGTATTAATAATACATACATTATTTCCACAAACGTTTGTACATAGGAAAGACTGCCTGCGTTTAAACCGCTTCTATAATTATTCAACACCTAGTCTAAGGCCCTTTCTGCTATGGCTTTATAGCTATATTATAATTTCATATTATAATTTTAGCTTTTGAATAAATAAATAAAATTATTCAACATATCTTAAGGATTGCTATACTTCATTCAATATATGTGACCCGGTCTATGAAAAGGTGGCTTATGACTCAAAAAAAAAAAAAAAACAGCTATTAACAGCTGTTTCTGGCAATTCCTTTTTTGAGTCATAAGCCACCTTTTCATAGATCGGCTCACATATATATGTGTCAAATTATGAATTTGTATATGTACTAGAGAAATCGACAGACTTCGTTCTGCCGGAAAATTAGTTTGTCTACATTTAAAAAGGTAGCCTCGCTTTCCCTTTTCACACTTTGTCCTATACTTTTCTACCTTATCTTACTATTTTTCTTTTTATTCGAAGAAGAAAACTTTTGTTTTCCCTAACGAAACCTTGCAAACCTCTTCCTCTGAAACAATGTAGAACTAATTTAGAACTGCTGCTTATGACAAGATTATAATTCCCACGCAAACATATTTGATCTATAAAATAACTGTTCTTACTTCTCTTAATAGTTAATGTATAATAATTATATTGTACCTTTTCTTTTTTATTACGCTCAGCTGATGACATCACTTCTGTAACTGAGCAGTTGTAGATCTTGATGCTTGACAAACCGCTGCCCATAAACTACTCGGCTATAAGAAAAAATATATATATGTGACCTGGAATTATGAAACGACCTTATTGTGCGAAAATACCGTTGTTCACTTTTTGAGTGATTCTTATAGGAAATTTAACGCTCTTTCCAATAGAACAAACCGCAGTTTTCTACCTTTCTTAGTTTTTTTCACAAATCGCATTTAAAGCCAAATCGGACCACAAATACGAGTTTTTGAAATATTTCGATCCATGCGCCACCTATCCGAGATTTTTATACCTTTCATGAAAATGAAATGGTATATTAATTTCGTCAAGAATCCCAAAATTGTAAGTCCTTAAAGGAAAATAGATAGACCCACCATTAAATATACCGAAATAATCAGGATGAAGAGCTGAGTTGATTTAGCCATGTCCGTCTCTCCGTCTGTCTGTTTGTATGCAAATTAGTCCCTCAACTTTTGAGATATCTTGATAAAATTTGGTGAGCGGGTGTATTTGTGTGTCAGATTAGACATTTGTCGGAACCGGCCGGATCGGACCCCTATAGCATATATCCTCCATACAACCGATTTTTCAGAAAAAGAGGATTTTTGTAATATCTTACTCAATTTAACAGATTGAAGCTTCAAACTACACCAAATATTTTCGTATATTGCACATATTGTTGCCTGAAAAAATTGATGAGATCGGTCGTATATATAGTATATATCCCCACAACCGATTGTTCAGATAAGAAACTTTTCGTAATTACTGCCTATTTTAAGAGCTAGAGGCTTCAAATTTCTCCGATTGCTTACGTATATAGTATATATTGTTGTCTGAAAAAATTATAGAGATCCGCGGTATATATAGGATATATATCTACTATATATATTTTTTTTTTTGCGGAAAGAAAAACGAGAGAAGAAAAAAAGATACTGTGAAAGGGATAGAGTCAGACGAAGATAGAGAGATAGGGATGGATGGAGCGAAGGAAGGGGATCTAGAATGCCATAAAAAAGAGCAAGAAGTTGTGCTTTATGGAACTGCTGGATAATGTTGAACTAGATCTGAATCATGCTTCATCAAGAATGCTTTTAACACTGCGAACTGGATGCAGATAATGGCGGCGCTGCGGAGCTTCGGCACACCAGCTTACTTATGCAAAATAATTCTTATTTTTAAAAGGATTCTCTAAAATACTTCGGAGTGCACCTTGACTCTAAGTTAACTTTCAAAGAGCACTTCAGAGCGGTGGCAGAGAAAGTTACCAAAGTTAATGGAGCTATTATGCGAATAATGCCTAACATTGGTGGTTCGAGCGAAGCTACACGTCAGCTATTGCCCATAGTACAAGCTCAATAATTCTATACGCAGACTAGTGTGGTATAGATCTAAACGGAATCATCAAAAAGATATATTAGCAGCTTTAGGAATAGCAAGTGCTTATCGGACAGTGTCCGACGACGCGATCCTGGTTGTAACGCGGAAAATCCCAGAGGACTTACTGGCAAGCGAAATGGCCGATCTGTATAATACTAATATCGAGAGACCATCTGAAGAAGCCAATAAAAGAGCAAGGACACAAACAATAGCTAAGTGGGAGGCCTCGAGTAAAGGGCGTTGGACCTTCACCCTAGTTTGGAACCTAGCTCAATGGAATGAGCGGAAACATGGCGAATTGAACTACCATCTCACGCAGATACCGAGTGGACATGGCGGTTTCAAAGAGTATTTATGGAAGAGTAGGCTAGAGGAAGATCCTCTTTTCCCAATGTATACCACGGAGTTAGAAAACGCAGAGCATGTCATGTTCCACTGCCGCCGTTTTCACGAAGAAAAACTCGCCTTGAATAGAGTTTTTAGGGAGGAACCTACCACGACAAATTTAGTATCACAAATATGCAACAGGAAAGAGTGCTGGACTGCAGTGAGCAAAATGACATTTATAATCATGACACACCTGATGGATGCTGAGACGGAGCGCAGAGAAATGCGCAGGCGAAGCAGTGGCGATTAAATCGACACTCAGAGCAAATAGCGGGAACCTGAATGCTGGGACAACAGTAGGCTTTTAAGAAATGAGAAATACGGAACGCCATCCTGAAGTAATGCGAAAGTGGTACCGGGGTGGGCGAAGGTTCCAAAACGGGGCTGTTTTCTAGTCTATGGACACACGGTTGCTGCGACGGCAGCAATTATGGTGCATCAGGCATTTTTCAGCCCTCCCTAAAAATAAGATAATGTTTGTTTAGATATTGATTTAAAATGCCATCGCACACATCCCTGGCAGTGTCTACTGCACTTTCAGTACTAAAATATTGCTTAAAATTAAACCTCGAAATGAATCAACAATACTTTTAAATCATTCTCCTGTAAATCGTTGACATTCCTAATATTCTTGTATGTACAGTACATTAAAATGCTGTAAAAAGCAATTTAAGTCTCCTTTGTTTTAAATTAAACGTCCAACGATTTTCAGATGGCAATGCCCACGCTTCCATTTACAATCAATTGAACACGTTTGCGCCTTCGATTCAGTATTCTGGTTTAAAATTGCTTGTGATTCGAGTACGGTTTCCAACTATCTGTGTACACTCCAACGCTTTCGTCGACTATAAATGGTATTGAGTAAATATGTTTGTATGTATTTGGGTCTGTATTTTAAGTTTTTTAAAAAAGTATTCAAGTAAATGCATAATGCCGAAGAGCATGATCAAAGCAAATGAAAAACAAGTAAAGAAGGTTAAGTTCGGGTGCAACCGAACATTACATACTCAGTTGAGAGCTATGGTGACAACATAAGGGAAAATAACCATGTAGGAAAATGAACCTAGGGTAACCCTGGAATGTGGTTGTATGACATGTGTATCAAATGAAAGGCATTAAAGAGTATTTTATGAGGGAGTGAGCCATAGTTCTATAGGTGGACGCCATTTACGGATACCGCCATAAAGGTGGACCTGTGCTGACTCTAGAATTTGTTTGCACGATATGGGTATCATATCATATTAAAAGGGAGTGAGCCTTAGTTCTATAGGAGGACGCCGTTTCGAGATATCGCCATAAAGGTGGACCAGGGGTGACCCTAGAATATGTTTGTACGTTATGGGTATCAAATGAAAGGGGTTAATGTGTATTTTAAAAGGGAGTGGGCCTTAGCTCTATAGGTGGACGCCTTTTCTAGATATCGCCATAAAGGTGGACCAGGGGTGACCCTAGAATGCGTTTGTACAATATGGGTGGTATCAAACAAAAGGTGTTAATGAGTCGTTTAAAAGGGAGTGGGCCTTAGTTCTATAGGTGGACGCCATTTACGGATACCGCCATAAATGTGGACCTGTGCTGACTCTAGAATTTGTTTGCACGATATGGGTATCATATCATATTAAAAGGGAGTGAGCCTTAGTTCTATAGGAGGACGCCGTTTCGAGATATCGCCATAAAGGTGGACCAGGGGTGACCCTAGAATATGTTTGTACGTTATGGGTATTAAATGAAAGGGGTTAATGTGTATTTTAAAAGGGAGTGGGCCTTAGCTCTATAGGTGGACGCCTTTTCTAGATATCGCCATAAAGGTGGACCAGGGGTGACTCTAGAATGCGTTTGTACAATACGGGTATCAAACGAGAGGTGTTAATGAGTATTTTAAAAGGGCGTGGCGCTTAGTTCTATAGGTGGACGTCTTTTCGAGATATCGCCATAGAGGTAGACCAGGGGTGACCCTAGAATTTGTTTGTACGATATGGGTATCAAATGAAAAGTGTTAATGAGTATTTTAAAAGGGAGTGGGCCTTAGTTCTATAGGTAGACGCCGTTTCGAGATATCGCCATAAAGGTGGACCAGGGGTGACCCTAGAATATGTTTGTACGTTATGGGTATCATATGAAAGGGGTTAATGTGTATTTTAAAAGGGAGTGGGCCTTAGCTCTATAGGTGGACGCCTTTTCTAGATATCGCCATAAAGGTGGACCAGGGGTGACCCTAGAATGCGTTTGTACAATATGGGTGGTATCAAACAAAAGGTGTTAATGAGTCGTTTAAAAGGGAGTGGGCCTTAGTTCTATAGGTGGACGCCATTTACGGATACCGCCATAAATGTGGACCTGTGCTGACTCTAGAATTTGTTTGCACGATATGGGTATCATATCATATTAAAAGGGAGTGAGCCTTAGTTCTATAGGAGGACGCCGTTTCGAGATATCGCCATAAAGGTGGACCAGGGGTGACCCTAGAATATGTTTGTACGTTATGGGTATTAAATGAAAGGGGTTAATGTGTATTTTAAAAGGGAGTGGGCCTTAGCTCTATAGGTGGACGCCTTTTCTAGATATCGCCATAAAGGTGGACCAGGGGTGACTCTAGAATGCGTTTGTACAATACGGGTATCAAACGAGAGGTGTTAATGAGTATTTTAAAAGGGCGTGGCGCTTAGTTCTATAGGTGGACGTCTTTTCGAGATATCGCCATAGAGGTAGACCAGGGGTGACCCTAGAAGTTGTTTGTACGATATGGGTATCAAATGAAAGGGGTTAATGAGTATTTTAAAAGGGAGTGGGCCTTAGTTCTATAGGTGGACGCCTTTTCGAGATATCGCCATAAAGGTGGACCAGGGTTAACTCTAGACTTTGTTTGTACAATATGGGTATCAAACGAAAGATGTTAATGAGTCTTTTTAGACGAGAGTGAGCCTTGGTTCTATAGGTGGACGCCTTTTCAAGATATCGCCATAAAGGTGGACCAGGGGTGACTCTAGAATGCGTTTGTACAATACGGGTATCAAACGAGAGGTGTTAATGAGTATTTTATAAGGGCGTGGCGCTTAGTTCTATAGGTGGACGTGTTTTCGAGATATCGCCATAGAGGTGGACCAAGACTTTAGAATGTTTGTTGTATGATATGGATATCAAATGAAAGGTGTTAATGGGGTTTAAAAAGGGAGTGGACCTTAGTTTAATATGTGAAGGCGTTTTCGAGATATCGACCAAAATGTGGACCAGGGTGACCCAGAACATCGTCTGTCGGGTACCGCTAATTTATTTATATATGTAATACGACGAACAGTATTCCTGCCAAGATTCCAAGGGCTTTTAAATTCGTCCTGTAGAACTTTTTCATTTTCTCCTACTTAATAGGGTAGGTGTCACACCCATTTTACAAAGTTTTTTCTAGAGTTATATTTTGTGTCAATAAACCAATCCAATTACCATGTTTCATCTCTTTTTTCATATTTGGTACAGAATTATGGTATTTTTTTCATCTTTCGTAATTTTCGATATCAGAAAACTTGGCTTGGTCATAGTCGGATTTCGGTCATATTTTATACCAAGATAAAGTGACTTCAGATAAGTACGTGAACTAAGTTTAGTTAAGATATGTCGTTTTTTGCGCAAGCCATCGTGTTAACCGCCGAGCGGAAGGACAGACGGTGGACTGTGTATAAAAACTGTGCGTAGCTTCAACCGATTTCGCCCTTTTTCACCGAAATAAGTTATCCTCCTAGAATCTAAGGCCCTACCAAATTTCAGAAGGATTGGTAAGTTTTTGTTCGACTTATGGTATTAAAGGTATCCTGGACAAATTAAATGGAAAAGGGCGGAGCCACGCCCATTTTGAAATTTTCTTTTATTTTTGTATTTTGTTGCACCATATCATTACTGGAGGTGAATGTTGACATAATTTACTTATATACTGTAAGGATATTAAATTTTTTGGTAAAATTTGACTTTAAGAAATTTTTTATTTTAAAGTGGGCGTGGTCGGTCTCCGATTTTGCCAATTTTTATGAATCGTACATATAGTAATAGGAGTAACGTTCCTGCCAAATTTCATCATGATATCTTCAGCGACTGCGAAATTACAGCTTGCAAAACTTTTAAATTATCTTCTCTTAAAAGTGGGCGGTGCCACGCCCATTGTCCAAAATTTTACTAATTTTCTATTCTGCGTCATAAGTTCATCCCACCTACCAAGTTTCATCGCCTTATCCGTCTTTGGTAATGATTTATCGCAACTTTAGGTTTTTCGAAATTTTCGATATCGAAAAAGTGGGCGTGGTTATAGTCCTATATCGTTCATTTTAAATAGCGATCTGAGATGAGTGCCCAGGAACCTACATACCAGATTTCAGTAAGATACCTCAAAATTTACTCAAGTTATCGTGTTAACGGACAGACGGACGGACGGACATGGCTCAATCAAATTTTTTTTCGATGCTGATGATTTTGATATATTGAAGTCTATATCTATCTCGATTCCTTTATACCTGTACAACCAACCGTTATCCAATCGAAGTTAATATACCCTGTGAGCTCTGCTCAACTGAGTATGAAAAGGAGGACAAATGAAACATAGAAATATAACGGAGATCCTCATATACATCCCCCACTCCAGAGGAGATTTCAGTATTATACAAAATAATACGAAACGGACAAATACAGAAGAATATAGATCAGACGAGATAAAAGTGGCGTTTAACGCGCTTCAGATGGCGAATACATAATATCAAGTCAGATCATATGCTTAAGCAGTTGGAAACCAGGACACCCCTAAACCATTTTACGGAAATAGCTAAGAAGCAGCTGGAAATAAATATGGAAGGTTTCTAAGATTTCAATACGTAGACTGTGGCAAGTTTATCTGTCTGCCAGAATAGAATAGAGTAGAACGGAAGAAGACTAACGTCGAATAATTACTGCATGTGCACTCTAAAAGTAGACCATCTATTGGTAAGAGGGATAAGTCCCCGAATAAAGCCTGGACATAATTTAAATGAGTAAATTAAATTGTAGGGATGCCTTCCAATCCACCCAAAAACTCCCGGTGGACGCAATCTTTGAGTAGACGTTGCCGAGCATCCTTCATTCTTCAGTTGTTTATGCTACGAATAGCTGTCGGAAACCCACTCTGAAGACGTAAAAGTTGACTATAATACCCAAATGATTCAAGGGTTGTATTATTGCAATTGATAAGCTTTTCCATTCCAATTGTCAACTACTAAATTTAGGGGGTGGGAGGCGTGATGGCTTAAAAGGCTCAACCTGGCCGTATCGTTCCCGAGATGTTCGGGTTTGTACCTTAATGGTACCGGATCTATATCTGGCAAAGGAACATTAACATCGATAACTCTCCTCAAAATCTTCTGAGGGTATCTTTATCGCGACAACAATAACAACAACCTAGTAGGAATAGAGTAAAATTTGTCTCTAATGATATCTTTTTATATGATAGCCAACTCAGACAATCGCCTCTCCATCAAGTCTGCAGAGGTTTTCAACGGATACAGGGTATCCAAATGCGAATATCTGCTCTTTGGAGAGGTGTCCACTCAACTTACGCGCTGTCTGCGATGGCTTAAGGCTTTCGTATAAGCCAGCAGGCGAAATTCACAGGAGATTTCGAGTTAAAGTATAGATACCGAGGTTAAAAATTGACATCGGGACGCAGTTGAAGTATCTGAGGGCTTCCAAGGAAATCTTTAGCTTGGGACACTACAAAAAACAAAGATTGTGTTGCGTCACTGGAAAGAGAGCAGATTCCGCATAAAAATTTGAAATGCAATGCGCCAGGATATAAGTCTACCAGATTCCATTATGAATATGATGAGAACTTAAAAAGCTAGATATCGGAAACAAAGAATTTGGACCCCAAAGGTTTGAAGAATATAAATGTTGGTTAGATCAGCTACTAACAACCGAGCCAAGAATGTAATTGCCTTCCAATCTTAAAAGGCCAAAAATTATTGGCACACGGGTAACACCGGCACTACTGCGATGTGAATTCTGATACTAACTCTGGTATTAAGAACTGTATTTTCGCACGTCACAGTAGAAGAGATAAGCGCAATAAAAAAGCCAAAACAACGTAGAGAGCTCGACATTTTGACGACCAGTCAAAAATGATTTTAACTCAGCTAGGCGGAAGGACATCGTGGAGCCATTAGAATGCTCTTTAAATGTCGAGAAATATGTAAAAGAAATGTTGGCGGTCAAAGAGAAGATAATAGGCAGAGTTGCCAAGTGTCCGGTGGTGGGTCATCCTAAGGATTCAATGTCATAATTATATAATTACTAGTTGGGTACCAAAATATAGAAACACGTAGTTCTACGGAATATTTGAAAATGGGGCTAGAGGGAAGGTTTGCCTTATTGAAGCAGTATCGAGGAGCCTGCAAAGACATTTTTAAGAGAGTTATGCGCATCTTCCCAACCAGTAGTACCAAACAACACAGATTTGCTTCAGCTTATTTCACGGTGTGTGCAGAAACATTCCAGTTCATTCTGGGAACCATTCCGATATATCTTACGATTTCAGTGCAGGAGTAAGTTGAGCTATTGCTGCAATGCGATAAACAATAATAAAGCAGCAGTACAAGGGGAAAGTGAACTAGATTATGAGTACGTGCCTTTGACCCATGGTTTTAGCGACCACTTGGAGTGGTCAAATTACACCTTACACAACTTTTAATCGTACATGTTTACTTCCGTAAATATCTTCATCGAATGGCAAAGATTGAAAATCTGAAATGCTATTCCAGTGAAGATATAGAAGACACACCCCATATATTCTTCGAAAATTATTTATCCTTGGGCAGTGTTATCCTTAAGATCGCATGGGTAAGTGATATGTGGTATGCCGTCAGCAGATACTTGAGGTATCTACATACTCCACACTGTAATGAAAAACTGGTTGCTTACGTAGCCCACATTAAAGGGTGTAAAGCCGATTAGCTCACGTAGCGTACTTCCGCTACCTGGTGCCGAAAATTACGCTTTATGCGAACCTCTAACTAAAGGTAATCAACAAACTCAATCAAATTGAAATTTCTACCTACGCATAAACATACAAAATTAACGAATTCATTACCTTGTCAATAGGTAACTTGCAAATAAAGTAAAAAGGTGAAAAAGATTAAATTCAAAAGTTGCGTATACGCCATGCTGAACAACTTTGCATATTGACACTTTGCGCAATGTTGCGCATATAATCAAATAGGTGTCAAATTGCCGCTAAAAAAGAATGCGACATTATTGTACGTACAGTAGCGAGCACGAAAATAGCAGTGCCCATTTTTTTTAATTTCGTTGATTAAATTTTATTTTTTTTATTTTTTGAGAATTAAAAAAAGTGTCTATGAATTTTTTAACAGAATCTATGCAAACCAATCTAAAAAAAATTTTCAAAAAAATTCATAATTTCGAGAAAATTTCGAAACTATGCAAATCAATCTTAAAAATGTGTTCGAAAAAATGTGTTCGAAAAAATTCGAAAATTCGAGGAAATTGTACGAAAATTTCGAACGTTTCATTTTAAGTTTTCTTAACTATTGTGAGCATACTGTTTTACTTTCGAGAATTTAAGAGAATATTTCTATGAATTTTCTGACAGAAGTTGTGAAATTCAATCTCAGTAAGGTTTTCGCAAAAAACCTTAAATTAAAGATATTTTAAAAAATTTTCGAACATTTTTATATAGAGTTTTCTGAGCTTGTTTAGTAGTCCAAAAAATTTTACTCTAACAAAGTCAAGTTAAAGGGCTCTCAGAACTCTCATTAATTTTTTTCCATACGAAGTGCTGACAGCTTTTTTTTATGTGGAAGAAAATTTTAAATCATTTTTGGAAAAAAATTGTCGAAAATAAAAAAAGCCATTGTTTAGAACACTATTAGTAATAATTTCGAAACTTTCGTAAAATTTTTTCGAATTTTCGAACTTTTTCGTAAATATTTTTAAGATTGATTTACACAGTTTCAGTTACAAAGTTCGTGGAAGTTTTTTCTTATCTATCGTTAATAAAACGGCATACTTAAAGTAATTCAGAACACTTTAAAAAAAAGGTCGAAGTTTTCGTATGATTTTTTTGAATTTTCGAATTTTTTCGAAAAGGTTTTCAAGATTGGTGTGCTTGGTCTGAGTTCCAAAATTCATGGAAGCTTTTAACTAAATTTTCGAAAATAAAACTGAAATATGTCAAAACACTTTACATAAAAAGTTTGAAATATTCGTTACATATTCTCGAATGTTCGAATTTTTTTGAAAAGCCCTCTAAAATTTGTTTTCTTAGTCTCAGTGCCCAAATTCATGAAAGCATTTTCCTAAATTCTCTAAAGCAAAACTAGATACTCAAAATAATACAGAACACTTTAAGTAAAAATTCGAAATTTTGGTATAATTTTTTTTGGATTTACGACCTTTTTCGTAAGGGTGTTAGAGATTCGTTTGCTTAGTCTCAGTTCAAAAATGGAAATTTTTCCAAAGTGCTCGAAAATAAATCTGAGTACTCAAAATGATTCAGAAAACTCTAAGCAAAAAGTACGAAATTTTTGTAAAACTTTCTCAATATCCCGAATTTTTTCGAAAAGGCTTTTCAGATTGGTTTGCCTAGTCTCAGTTCCAAAACTCATGGAAGCTTTGTTTTAAATTTTCTAAATTAAAACTGAATTCTTAAAATAGTTCAGAACCCTCTAAATAAAAAGTTCAAAATTTTCGTAACTTTTTCGCATTTTTTCGAAAAATTGTTTGGGAATGGTCTGCTGGGTTCAGGAACATTATTCATACATGTCATAGTTCAGAGTACTAAATAAAAAGCTCGAAACTTTCCTAACATTTTCTCGATTTTCGAGTTTTTCAAAAAGGTTTTTGAATTTGGTTTATACAGCTTCAGCTACAAAATTTTCGGAAACTTTTTCACAAAATATCAAATAAAAAAAGAACTAAATTGACGAAATTTGATAAAAACTACAGCTGCTATTTTTGCGCTCGCTGCTATGTATATATTGTTACGAATGTTAGCAACACAAAGTGATACTCACATCCCTAGTCTGATGCTAAGTAAATGAAGTCACAACAACAATAAAGCAGACAGTCACTTGGATCTACATAAACGAATAAATCATTATGTCTACACATATGTACGTACACGCAGCAGAGAAGAGATGCACAAACACATGCAGATATCTGAGATGCTCCCAAAAGTATGCAATTGTAATTGGGGAAGTGTCGCTCACAAATACAGGCATATGAGAAGCTATATACGTGCATCTGTAGTTATAATTATATGGCGGTGACTAAGTAAATTCTGGAAGCGCCTAGAAAATGCAACGAGGAAATCACAGAGTATAAAAGCACCAGCGGTAGAGGCGCTAAAAGCAGTTTCAGTTAAGCACGCTATCTGTCGGGCAATAGATCAGTTTCATTTAAGCTATGGATGCTGGAGATGGAAGGAATTACAATTGAACCGCCCAGTCGTTTCAACGTCTAATCCGAAGGTAAAAACTCCATCCTTTGACGGTTCTGTTCCTTTCCAGGTCTTTAAGCTACAGTTTGAGAAGACCGCAGCAGTGAACAACTGGAATGCTGAAGATAAAGTTGTTGCACTGTTCGTGACATTGAAAGGGCCTGCAGCGGCAATCTTACAGACGATTCCAGAGTACGAACGGAAAAGTTATGAAGCATTGATGGCTGCTGTAGAACGACGTTATGGAAGTGAGCACAGAAAACAGATATTCCAAATTGAGTTGCAAAACCGATACCAAAAAGCAAATGAGACATTGCAGGAGTTTGCTTCAGATATTGAAAAATTGGCTCATCTTGCAAATGCGGACGTACCCCTGGAATACACTGAAAGGGTAGAGATTCAGAGCTTTATAAATGGCATACGGGACGTCGAAACAAAGCAAGCTACATACGCAAACCCAAAGCCAACATTCGCAGAAACGGTGTCACAACCTCTGATTCAGGAAATAGCGTCGCTTCTGTGTAAGCCAGTTTACAAAGCACGCCGTGTGGAAGTAGAAAGGCCAGAGTGGGTAGACGCAATATTGTAGGCGCTGAAAGGATTGCAAAAGCGGAGTGAAAGAGTTATCAAATGCTACAAATGCGGGAAGCCCGGCCACATTGCACGTCATTGCGATCTTGGTCCTGGTAGTTCCAACTTGGGTGGCCGTAAACGCAAAGCTGGAGGAGATTAGCAAGAGCGTGCCAGATGTAAAAATCGCGAGCTAGCTCCAGCTATTGAATGTCCTGTGATATTTGTGTCGCAAATTGGAAGGAAATCAAGCAGTCTTTCCGTCAGAGGGAATGTGGATGGCAAGGAGCGTGTACTGACTGTAGATACGGGAGCATCTCATTCTTTGATTCGATCTGATTTAGTCAATAGGAGAGTAAAACCGTTACCTGGAGCAAGGTTGCGTACGGTTACAGGCGAGTATAACCAAGTCTAGGGAGAAGTGGTATGTGAAGTCCTAAATGGGAGGGTCATGGTTTTACACAAATTCGTTGTGGCGGAGATCATTGATGAAGTCATATTGGGAGTGGAATCCTTAGTTGACCAAGACATCAGGATCGATATGCCAAGAGAGATTATACGCTATGAGAAACAGGATGTGCCATTTGACTTCAGTTTGGAAGAAGGGTTCAACAGTAATCGAGTGCTGGTGAAAGCGATTTGACAAAACCGCAAAAGTCAAAAGCAGCACATCGGGCAAGGGTTGATGGAACGAATGGGCCAAACATATCAAAACCGAAGGTACCTGTGAGAGAAACACTGGCATTAAAAAGCCCTAACGCACGTACTACAACGAAGGAAAGAAATTCGCAGAAAGAATGCAAGAGTGGTTTCAAGCCAGAGCACACTACATTTGTGAAGCGTCGGAACGATACTGATTATGCAAAGAAAATCCGTCCAGCGCAAGCTCTACGAAGTAGTTCAATGGCCAAACAACAGAGTGTGAAGGAACGAACCAGGGTATTGAGTAGTATGATGAAACACAGGTACGATGAGAACAATAATTCGAAAGGTTTCTTTGCGGGAGATTTGGTACAGTTATATGACCCTCACCGGCGGAAAGGTGTTCCATCCAAATTTCGGTGCAGTTGGGAAGTCCCGTACAAAGTTGTGAAGAAGATCAGTGACACCATCTACCGCATACAAACCATTGGGAAACCACGAAGTAGAAGAGTGGTACATTTGGAGATGCTGGCATCGTTTAGATCGGGAGATTTGTCTGATCGGGACGATCAGACTTATGTGGAGGGCAGTGTTGCGAATGTTAGCAATACTAAGTGATACTCACATCCCTAGCCTGATGCTAAGTAAATGAAGTCACAACAACAATAAAGCAGACAGTCACTTGTATCTACATAACGGAATAAACCATTTTGTCTACACATATGTACGTACACGCAGCAGAGAAGAGATGCACAAACACATGCAGATATCTGAGATGCTCCCAAAAGTATGCAATTATAATTGTGGAAGTGTCGCTCAAAAATACAATCATATGAGAAGCTATATACGTGCATCTGTAGTTATAATTATATGGCGGTGACTAAGTAAATTCTGGAAGCGCCTAGAAGATGCCACGAGGAAATCACAGAGTATAAAAGCACCAGCGGCAGAGGCGCTACAAGCAGTTTCAGTTAAGCACGCTATCTGTCGGGCAATAGATCAGTTTCATTTAATCTATCAGTCAGTTTGGTTATTAAGCAAGCTAGTTGCAAAGTATAAGTGTTATTGTGAAGTACTTTAATAAAGGCCATTTTTCCATTATTCAATATTGGAGTTATTTATTCAACAGTTTAGTGATTCGAGCTTAGCAGAAGACTGCAAATAAGAGGATTTGCAGTAAATTCGTTACAATATATACATATTGGAGATAAAAAGAAAATTTCCTGATGTTGACAGCAAATGAATAGAATTGCAAATTATTAAGGACAAATAAGTTCGTAAAAAGCATCTAAATGCGTATTTATTTGAGTACACTTGTGGTATTTGCCTGTGCGGTGGCGGTGTATTGTTGTCCTTTAGATGGGATACAGGTAAGGGTTTTGTTTAAACGTGTTGTTCAAGAGTTTCGTGTTTTATTCAAATGCTTTTGTTGGCTATAAAATTTGAGTGAAAGTATGTTAATATATATGTAATCTATTGGGATGGATTTCTTTTGTCTGTTTTCTATTGTTATATTTACGAGAATTTCATTGCCGTCATAACAATCATTCACACAGTCTTGCTTAGTTATTTCATTTCACTTTATTTCATTCCATTTTATTTTATTTTATTCAATTCCGAAAAATAGTAGTAATTTCTCTTGTTGTGTAATTCTATTCGTTCAAAATATTTATGCATGAATTGTATGCGAATGTACAAATACCACTTTCAATTTTAAGTATTTAGAGTATATATGCACATTAGGGTGTTTCGAACTCAGAAGGTATTTGAATGTTGTTTCGCCCTCCGAAAATCGTATTAATAGAAATGATGGTAACGCGCTGTGAACTCAACTTTTTTAGTATTTTTATTAAGCTTGCCACCTGTTTGAAATCAAAAAAAAAAAAAAAAACAAAATATTTTAAACGGCAATGGAAATTTAGGGTTTGAGTTAGCAAGCCCCCTAACTTGTGAGTGACGTAAAGTCAACGAACGCCCATGAGATGAAAAAAGGTCAACAAGCTCTTCATACGGCCTATTAGCCTTACGACACTTTTCAATAGTTTAAGTACCATAGCCCCCTAACCGTATAATCGGAAGGTCAGCGCCAGGGATGAGGTAAGGTCAAAACCACTACGAATTGTCATAAGGTCAATTCAATTTATGACCTTTTTAAAATCGACTTCATAAGAAATTTCCGTGTCAACTTATAAACAGTCGGCAAAAAGTCTTTGTTTCAAAGAAAACGCCCCCGGACCTGCTTTAAACCAATTTTTGGCTGAAATTAAACCAGAATAAAGGAAAAAGCGTGCCGCATACTGTTTGATTGAAACCCGGTTTCGAATTCAAATTGCTTAGTTCTCAGATTTTACAACTTTTACACCACTCAAATACTCCGGCCAACTCTTCCAGGTCTACACTAATTTCTCTTTTCATTCGACTGTACATATAAAATGGTCGATAAAATATCGTAATCTTTTTTATACCGTGGTGTGATTGTAGCGTGCTCCGCCTACCACACCGTATGCCTTGGGTTCGCATCCCAGGCAAAGCAACATCAAAATTTTAGAAATAAGGTTTTTCAATTAGAAGAAATTTTTTCTAAACGGGGTCGCCACTCGGCAGTGTTTGGCAAGCGCTCCGGGTGTATTTCTGCCATGAAAAGCTCTCAGTGAAAACTCATCTGCCTCGGAGTCGGCATAAAACATGTATGTCCCGTCCGGCCAATTTGTAGGGAAAATCAAGAGGAGCACGACGCAAATTGAAAAGAAGCTCGTCCTTAGATCTCTACGGAGGATATCGCGCCTTACATTTATTTTTTATTTAAAAATTCCAAAAAAAAGCAAGTCGTATATTATAATAAGGCCTTATGTAAGCCTTATTTTATTTGGTCCATAAGCCTTATACTAAAATTGTCATACTCAACCGGCAGTGTTTCTCAAGCACTCCGAGTGTATTTCTGCAATGAAAAGCTTCTCATTGATTTATAAAATTTTTTTATTCAACCCAGTGACTTATACCAATTTCTTATGTAAGCCCTTTTTAATATAGGCTATAAGGCTTATACATAATGCTATCTTCCAAAAAATAAACTTTAGTCCCGATGACGAAAGTACAGAATAATGAGGTATATTATAAGGAATACGCCATACAATTAATATTCCTTACATAATTAGGGCCTGATGCCGTAAGCCTTTTGGCCATATGAAAAAAACCTTATACAAGTTTAAAACTTTATGCTGGGTATGTAGGTACGAATTTGTGTGTGCAAAACCAGGACAAAGAAAATCATTGACTTTTGTGTTGAAATCATGAAAAACCTAATTAATTCCATTGCTATTTATGGCACAACATAGAAATTCCTTTTGTTATATAAAGTGCAAAAATAACATCTTATTCACTTTTCACACGCACACGGCCACATTCACTTCAACCTAACCTAACACGCACACGTTTCGAACGAGAATATATAAATATAAATATAATACTGCATAAAATGCGATTAGTCTAGGATGAGCCAGGGATGTGTCGCAAAGAAGTATGCGACTAATACCATTTTTGATCTCTATGTATTGCTTGAACTGTTACCGAATGGTAACGATAGGACCAATCCCGATTCTATGTAAAAAAATTATTAAGACGCCAACTCATCTCAAGAGATATGGGTCGACATATAGTCCAAGTCATTTAGGCTTGGTATAAGGCTCCGCATTTTTCTTAAATATTTCGAATCACTATAATCTTTCTTATTTAACTAACTTCTATGCCGCTTTTTTATGTTTCTTAAAATGGGCTATATGGATTTCAACCTGACTAATTTCAACTGTACCCAAAAAGACTCGAGGGGATCAACTGTGCCCCAATGTAGACAAAAGAGATCAATCGGAGACCGCTCTCATTAGGGACTACTCGCACTATTTTTTGCAGGGAATCTTACATTTACATATGTATTGGTAAATGTGATATATGTATGTAGCTTCCCATAAAAATTGCGATATGCGGATACAAAAATTAGAAATGAAATATGTGATTTGAAATAAAAGCTAATAAATATTTATGTATGTATGGGTATTATGTAATGTGCCTCTTTCCTCTAAATCTTATAACGCCTTTTATCGGTCTAACTTTCGTGTATAGTTTCACATGAACTTTGTGCCAATTAATACGAGTTGGAGTAAATCAGAATAGAAGGTGGCTAAGTAATGCCTACAATAATAATGACAATAAAAACGTGAAATGAAATAAACTTACGCGACATAAAATATTTAATAAGTGCTAAACATGCGTTCGTTAGATGTAAAGGGGCTGTAAAACTAACTACGCTTGTTGCTTTAAGAGAAAAACTGTGGGCGTGCCTTTGTGAAGATGAAACAGGCGAGGGTATGACGTAAATTTCCCTGCACTCAAACCAACTTGTTGTATACTAGAAGAATACAAGTTTACCAAAATTTCCAATTATTTAGAGTTTTGTCTTTTTTCCATATTAGCAACTGGTATTTTTAACACGCCGATGTCCTACGAATTAGTAGGGGGACTCATGTAACCGTATAAATGCCTTATAAAGTGTGTAAACGTATAAATTTATCTAGTTTACGCACGAGCTGTCAAATTTTGTATGAAAAATCATTTACACAATTTGTATAAATTTACGCGCACATTTCATTGTGTAAACGCGGTAAACTCAAAGGAATGCAACCTTGCAGACATTGCAGACGGCATTTTCATCAAAAATATCCAACATCAGCAAGTAAAGGCGTTTTAGTTTTGATTTTTCACTTAATCTTGGTATTTTTTAATTTGTATAACAATCAAAAAAATTTTTTTGGAAATAATACAGCTGAAAAACAATCAAGTTTATCAAGAGTATTACTAGGTGCGTTCATATAACCGCGTGTGTAAATGGATATAATTTTACACCTTATAAGTTTATATGCTATCATGAGTCCCACTATTAATTTCCTGTCTCTGCGTCAGCATCATATCTGTTGACAAACTAGTCATAATATACACCAGAATTGTGCCAGATGCGATACTAGTCAGTATATGTATCAGGGTCATACCATTTAACATGCTAGTCAACCTCTGCGTCAGCATTATGCCAGATGTCATACTAGTTAATAAAAAACACCAATATCATACCAATTGATATACCATTTAGTTTATGCAACAGTATGTTGATAACAGAGTTCACCAGGTGCGACCAAGCGAAAATATTTACCGACTCAGTTAAGGAACTGAGTTGTATATACTTGAATATTAGTATTATCGTCGCTAACAAAGCTGAACTAGAACGTCTGATAGAATCACAAAATCCTTATTTTATCTTTTGCTCGGAGATTTGTTCCACTGATGAAATTACAAATCAAGAGTTGGAAATACAATCATATAAACATATACGGTACGATTCACACATTAGGCACAAGTGTGGAGTTCTAATATATGCCAAAGACTCATCTGAATACACAAAAGGCTACAACAAAGCATTGAACAAAAATATCTGGTGTATTATTCTAAAAGTAAAAAATATTTTGCCCCAATATAAAATAGCAGGTAAATGAAATTTGTATTATAAGGGATTAAAATGCTATAACGAGGTACCTAATGATATCAAATCATGTAATGGCATTACAGGTTCAAAAAAAATTGTATATGCATTGTAAAACACTATCAATTTAGTACTGTTTAGGCAGGCTTCCATAACATCAATACAAATGTATGGCTGCTAACTATTCTGTAATGAAGCGCCTTCCAAGCTCTCGTGCGCATGCAATAAAAGTTGCCGAAGCACATACTGCAGCGCATCGCTCGATCATATCGGTGCATCGCCGCTTGGATGTCGCCTTCATGTTATGCGTAAATGGCCTTCATACCAGTGATGCCAAAACGTGGGTTTTTCTCCCCTTCGTGAGTTTTTCGCCCCTTCGTGCGTTTTTTCAACAAAAAATTAGCTGAATAGGTAAAAGGCACTTCCACAAGCCAGCAGAACAAAATGTGGGTAATTTCAAAATTTAGCAAAAACTTCATGAACTCCAATTATTTCTCCCTAGAATGTAACTCAAAACTCTCTACAATAATGGAAAATCTTGATGCATATATAGTTGATTTACATAATCTATTTATGGGAGAAGATTGCAATGAAATGCTATCAAATTGAAATGATATTGAAAAAGCTGAAGTATTAACATCATGTATGAATTTTTATAAAACAGCTATTAAAAAAATGGTAAAACGTTTGCCTATTCACGATGAATTTATTGACAGTCTTGATTTTTTGAACCCTAGTACGGTATTTGATGTTAAATAAAAATTTAATACTAAAATATCTTCTGTTCCAAAAAAATTTAAACTTAATTCTGCCGATTCGGCCTGTCTTGAATATAAAAACATTGCAGTATTATTCAGTGACGAAAAAAAAGATTACTTAAGAAATTTTCCAATTCAAAGCATGTGGCATGAAATTTTGGAATATAGAAATTGTAACAATTGAATTTCCAAACTTAAAAAAAAAATTACTAATGTTGTATTAAGTATGCCCCATTCAAATGCTGATACAGGGAGGATATTTTCTATTACTACAGATGTTAAATGTAAAAAAAGAAATAGGTTTGGACCGTTAACATTAAACAGCTTTGTAAAGATAAGAACTTCTTTTGTCTCAAGAAATATCAATTGTATAAATTTTGGTGTAACGAAAAAACATGTACAACTTTATAAAGCCAAATACAAAATATCTCGGTTTATGAGAAAAAATTTGTTCCAAGTTACAAATAAATACATATTTGTATATTCACTAAGTTTTTTTACATATCCATATATAATAGGGATCACTTATCCTGGTGGGTAAAATTGAGGGTTTTCTCACTCCAATAAGGGGAAAAATGGGTGTATGAATCCAATTTCATGGGTATTCTTTTCACGATTCGAAGGCATCACTGGAGATGACTTGCATGTTAATATTGTTGGCATGATTCGGAGGCCCGTCACAGTTCAGCACTGTATGGTAGTTTATAGATATAACTAGGTTAGAATATGTTAGTCTAGTTAAGATAATTATATATATACATTGTAAATAGATATAAGCTAGGCTTAATTAAGCTGTAATAAATAAACAAATAAATTTGGCTTAGGGCCTGATTTTTATTTGGATCAACCGGCTGAGTTAAGAGGCGGGGCTAGATCAAGTGGTTAATTGATGGGATTCCCTGTCTTGTGACAATTCAACAAAAACTCCTCTCAGTTGAGCTCTTTTGTCTCACTACATATGTGGTATTCAGGGGTCATAAGATATGCCGTGGTAGTTCTAAGTGAAGAATTGCACACGCCTGCAGCCTTTTCTAGTGCGTTATTTTTAAGTCAAGCGACCAAACCGGTGAAGCGTATCACAGAAGCAGTAGACCAGTTGCTTTGTAAGTTGTGCTGCCGACAAACGACTTAAGGATTTTGTTGTGGCTTTGTACTTTAGTTAGATATGATTTCGGAGGCATGCGCCTTGAAGGTGAGAGTATTATCTAACGGCACCTCTAAGATCTTTGGGTGGCTGACAGTCGGTAGCGTGACGACATTGACGCGAATGGCCAATATATGCGTCAACAATTCCTTAAATGTCTTAAACATAGTGCCCGTAGACTTGGTCGGCAAAAGTTTCATATCACGCGAGGTGAAAAGAACAAAAAGACTGGGTAGATTACTATGTATTTTGGAAACTAATTCGCGTATTGAGTGGCCAGGGCCAGTTGCCATTAGAAGATTAAATTGAACCGACGCCTGCCGATCACTCAGATAATTTGCGGTCCATGTTTTTAGACACGAGCTGACCTTTCTATGTATGGGTGTCCAGAACATGCATCAGGTAGTTGATGTCCTTAAGGTGTTCCCAGCATCGTAATAACTATTTAGTCTGGGCCTGTTGATTTAGAAGGTTTGGCGTATTTAATGGCTTCATAAATCTGCAGATGTAACGGCGAAGTATTCTCTGATCGAGTTTGTGTTTATGTTCCCATTGATTTGTACGACGTCTAGCCTTGTTAATTGAAGTATGCATTACAAATTACCGACAGCGTTCGCGCATTTCATAGCATGCGGCCGACAAAATTTTTGTCAATGAACTATTCAAATACCAGCTAGTGTGAATAACCCCACAAACTTCTAGTCAATAAATTAGAATGCTTACCGACTACTCTAGCTTTTGACCGCGGGGTTAGTTTGGTCCACCAAAATGTACATAAATGGGGAAAGATAGATAGCGTGGGAGAAATTGATTGTAATTTTAATCCAAAAGCAACTCCAATTAAAATGATTTACTGGCAAAAACTAGAGATTAGGAAAATATTAATGTGAATATTTGGAAAAAAATCAATATACACTCAATATGACGTGAAATATAAAAATAATGTAAACACCACTGCCGCATAGTGGTCGATTTGGCCTAAATAGTGGCTGAAAACTATTAGCACTTAAAAAATTGTTTATATTTATTTATTTATTAACTCAAATATTGTGTTCTTGGAGTTATGATACCAAGTGAATGAGTGGTATACTTATACAAGAACCGAGCACTTTTTTAAAACGGGATACTTTTCGAAACCTGGTACTTTTTCTGATACGGGTAATTTTTCAGATCCGGGTACTCTGTAAAGGCGAGTACTTTTAGAACCGGGTACTTTTTTGGAACTTGCACATTTTCCGTACCGCGATACTTATTTAGAACTGGGTACTTTTTTAGTACCGGCCACTTTTTACAACCAGGTGCCATTTAGAACAGTGTGCCATTAGGAAAGCGTATACGAACGCACTTCAGCTTGTACTTCAAATAATAGCTGACAGTACTAGCAATCATTTTCAGAACCATTTCAAGGCTGTTTCGGAACTGATTTGGAATAATTTCAGGATCACTTCGTTAATATTTTAGGTCAATTTTAGGAACAATTTCTGCATTATTTTATAACTCCTTCGAAGTTATTGAAGGACTGTAACAAAATTACTTCGAGATTATTTCCAAAATAATGTCTAGACAGAGTTAGAACAATTTCAAATGACTTTGGGGTTGTTTCCGGAATCATTTCAGACCAATTTAGAACAATTTCAAGATCGATTCGATACTAGTTTTGGTAAAATTTCGGGACAAAATAATAATAATACATTTAATGGATGTTAACATTTTTACTGTTGATTCAACTAAAGTCCACCTTCGTAAATTAGCTTCAAAGCTTTCCGAAGTGTTCTTCGTGTACAAATTCTGTGTTCTTGGAAAATAAAACACAATAAATTCCCAATAATTCCCAAAATCGGCGAGAAAAATTGTAAGTTTACAAACGGCGATGGTTACTAGGACATGTTTCTGAATTTCACTTCTTCATCAGCTAGCTTTTCGGGAGCTGAGCGTTGAACTCGAATCTCCAACATTCATATCAGTGCAAAGGTAGATGCCTTTTAGCTGCTAAGCGATATGAATGTCCCGTTGTTCGCTGTACAATTAGTCTCTAAGAGTTGCCTTTTTGTTTATATTCATTTTGATCACCATGTAGGCACATACACTCTGTATGTAGTTTATTCCTAATGGTGTGGATATGATTTTTAGGCGTGGCTTTGAAAGCTTAGTAACATTTGTTCGGATTTTTACAGTTTTACGGGACATTCATATGGCTTAGCAGCTAAAAGGCATCTACCTTTGCACTGATATGAATGTTGGAGATTCGAGTTCAACCCTCAGCTCCAGAAAAGCTAGCTGATGAAGAAGTGAAATTCAGAAGCATGTCCTAGTAACCATCGCCGTTTGTAAACTTACAATTTTTCTCTAATATCAATTACAAAAACCATTGTATAAAGCAATATGAGCAAAGCTCGCTAATTAAATACATATGATTATAATTTTCTTAATTAAAATTCACTCAAACGCTTACTAAGATCTTCAGGTCAAAAAAGCAAGCCGGTCTCGAAAAGTATATGAAACGAAGAAGCAATAACAGAAATAAAACTGCAGCAAATAGCTTGAGGCGAACCATATCGAAAACGCAGAAAATATGTAAAGATTTCGACCAGCATTTGTGTAAAATTGTAAATTCATTTTAAAAAGATAAACCCGATAACTATTTAATTAATTACTTGATCGCCAATTTTAATTTTAGATTGTACTACATTTTCTTTATACATAATACTTTCCAAATATATAAAAGTCTCTGAACTTTGAGAAAAATTTAATGTTTTTTCTCACGTCTGATCTACTACGTTGCCAGTGCAAATAAAAGAAGTTTATTCACTGTTACAGCCCGACGTTTCGCTAGTCATCCCAGCATTTTCAGGGGCGAAATCTATTTTCAACAACAGACAAACATTTTTATATTATTTAGATATATGTACTATATAAAAGTTAATCGTATAAATAAAGTTAATAAGTTAACAAATAGGAACAGGAAGCTACATACATACACAAAAATGTATTTGAGTATAAACAAAAACACCACTTACTTTAATTATATTTTAAACTTTAAAACTATTTAAACTAAGTTAGGGTCAGCGGTACTACTCATATTGGGTATCATTGTCATACTAAATTTGTTATAAACATAAAAGGTAAGTTGCAGCGTTGCCCGCGGTGTCTTCTTTTTTGTTTATCGTGTTTTCTCTCTGCTGCAGTATCTCAAGCTTTCTACTATGTATCTGGCTCTCCCACGTTTGTTTTTGTCTAAAATTTTCTTATTTGCCAGATCAGCTTTATTTCCACTTGCAGTGATGTGCTGTGATAAGGCAGTATTGTTTCTGGGATCCTTTATGTCAGCTTCGCGTTCTGTTAGTCGAACGCCCAATGCTCGTCTCGTAGTTCTTATGCACAATTTGTTGCAGTCCTCAGTCTCTTTTCCTTTACATGTGATCTCGTACACTACGTTGTTTTGTTGTAGGGGTTCCATAGGGCTCTTTTTGTTTAAATATGTTATTTAAGGTGCATTTTGATTTATATGAGAAGGTTATGTTATTCTTCTAGTTAATAAAAATTTTCCTAAAGTTTTCGATGAGTTTAGGTATATATGTAACGCTGTAAAATTCCTTTGTTTTGTTTTCTGTTTGTTGTGTAGTTATTAGGTTTCGTTTTGTGTTTATTTCCAGGCTTCGCTGTTTTATTAAAGTTAGTATCATTCTGTTAGGTTAATTATTTCTTTTTAAGGCTTATTATATTCTTATATTCTATATATTCTTATTTTTAGCACATTAGCATTTTCAAATGAAAATTTTAGTTTTCTGTGGTAGCCGTATCTAGAATTATGTTCACGTCATTACGTCGGACAATTACGAATATGTCGTCTACATATTTGACTAGAAATTTTATTTGTATATTGTGCTGTTGATTGAGATTTTTGAAGGTGTCGTCAAGTAGGTCGTCCATTATGATATCTGCTATTGTGGTGAGAGAGGGTTTCCCATAGGCATTCCGAAAGTTTGCGTATATATTTTGTTGTCAAACATAAAATAGTTGTTGTCCAATAAGCAAAAGTTAAGTATATTCAGAATTTTTTTTCGGGATGTTTGTTGCATTCTATTTTTTTTTTTCCATTTGTCCATAATTATGTTGATTGCCAGAGACGTCGGAATATTGGTAAATAGAGAGACGACATCAAACGACACCAACACTTCATCGAGTAATGTTTTCTGAAAAAATGTGTTTCTGAGTTTATGGGGGGCACCGCTATCTGAATACACAATCTTCCATATAAATTCCGCTGAACCCTTTTCTAAAAACTTTAAATTTTATTTAATTTTTCGGCTTTTGTCGCTCAGGTAAAATTTACTTTTCTCCGATCCTTGGCGATTCGAGAATTTTCGCAAAAATTCTTTAATTGTTAAAAATATTTATATATGTATTTAAAAGTATGAAGAAAATCAATTATATGCCGCTTGTAAAGCTAAATCGGCCACTGTGCGCTTTTGTGTAGTGGGTAGTTACAAGAATGTTTGAAATTTGGGTTCCCACTCACAAGTGCACAATTTTGTATATATACTAACGAATTTAGGGAATTATTATTTTTACTGTTGAATAAATCACTCCAATATTCAGTATTGTAAACTGGTCTTTATTTATATTACTTTAAAATCATACTTCACAACCAATAGCGTGTTTAAATCAAAACTGATTGCTGATTCCTCAGCTTCCGCTGCTTTTATACTCTCTGTTGCCTTGTCCGCATATTTCTCTAAAGGTCTAGATGTTTCAACTTCTAGAATTTCCTGCTTGGTTACCAGCTATATACATGTATAATTGTAGTTTATGTTATTGTTGTTGTAGCGATAAGGATACTCCCCGAAGGCCTTGGGGAGTATTATGATGGTCCTTTGCCGGATGCGGATCCCTAGATCCATGGGGAGTTCGGGGTTGCCAAAGCCTCAGCTATTTATCAAATAGGATTCGCCACAGATAGGTGAGGTTGACAATTGGGTTTGGAGAAGCTATGTATCCGGTATTTGAGTCGCCTCTTACGACAGGCATACCTACCGCGGGTATATTCTAACCCCCTAACCCGCTGCAGTTTATGCGTTTCTAATAGTCATATGCGTGTGTATGTGTGAGCAACTACTTCGGCTGATGACCACATGTGTGTGTGTTAGAGATCTCTTCGTTGCCTTGTACATAAGTGTTGCTAGCTTTAATGTGTATATGTTTATACGAGTGGCTGCTTCATGTTTTTATTGTTGCGTGATTATTTACTAACAGCCTTGTGATGTCAACATTCGCCACAATATATTGGAATTGTAATAGAATTCATTTAATATTCATGACATAAATACAACTCTTAGCTACGGCAAAATACAACTTGAAGTACTATTTAATTGAAAAACTTGTTGCTCTTGGCACTTTCTGTAAACAACTTTGGTTAGAAATTAAATATTTAAACAATTAAACCACATACATACTTTTCTTCTGCTCAAAGCTATAATACCTATACCTGACAGACATACATCCATGCATATAGGAGCATTCCACGGTTGGTACGGGACAAATCATTCAGCCCTTAAATAAAGATAAAACATAACTTTATAAGACGAAGTATTTAGTGCATTAATATCGTGTGGCATATCTTAAAAAAAATAGAAACTTGCTTTTGTGATAAATCTAAATGTGTGTGAAAAATCCAAAACAAGGATGCGTATGTACGGGACAGTGAGTCAGGTAATATTTCAGCGAAATGCCGAAAAAACCGATCTAGGAGCATTTGCTAGGAAATATTCGACTAAGCTTGGAGGAGTAGCGAAACAAAATAAGTACAACACAAAATATCAAGGAATTCTATTAGATAACGAGTTGTCGCGGAAACTCCATGTGGAAGAGAGATAGCGAGGAAAGCCACCGTGACACTAAATGCATGCAACAAACAACTAGATATTCTACACATCCCACCTGCAGACCTAATGTCTAAAAATATCGCGTTAACAAATGCAACAAGGCTTAAGGCTTCGCGACAGCTCGAGTGCAGGCCGTATGGCCATAGCAACATCTAATATCGAGCAAGCGCAGTATATGGTGCCGTGCATGAGCTTCGAAAGAGATGTTGAGGCCAAAATTGAGACAGACGTAGGCCGTGGTTGTTGGAAGGTATTTTCAGTTTGGTTGTTAAGAAAACTTCTGGTAGCACTACGTACTAATTCACTCTATGTGAGATCCTCAGGGACCAGCCAGCAACCTTACCTAACCTGACTTACCAGCAAACTTGCCACTGTTCGATGAGGAATGTCTGACAGTCCCTTTTTACTATTTAGATTAACTTTATTCTTTCCATTGTATCACTCTATCTCCTCGCCATCTAATTGTACATATATTCACCTCCCTGTCTTTCCCTTTTGCCAATATATCTTCCTTACTTTTTTACCGTCTCTCTCTCTTTGAGCGAAGTTCTATATATAAAACATTTAGCAATCTCCCTTATTATATGAATATTTTTCCAGATATGGATGTTTTTCCAGTCTATAACTACCACTCTCACCCTCCTTGTTCCTTTATCTTATCCTTCATTTCTTTTACCTCCCTTCCTTATTCCTATAAAAATCGCTCTCCTGTGTTTCCGTTCACAGTTTTTTTCTCCTTCCCTCCGACATTTTATTATTTGTTCCTCTGTCCCCTCATTCCCTCTGTTTTTACTTTCTTTATATTCGTGTTTGTTCTCAAGTTTCCGAACAAAATTATCCCTATGTGCCGCCGACGCAGAACGGCGTAAGTGCTAAGGGCTCAAAATGCTGACCGATAGGAATGCGTAGAAGAGTCGACTAGAAAATTAAAGGAAAGCTTCTAAACCGGCCAGGGTTCTAAAAGAACAAAATTTGAGATCGAGTAAATAACGAACAGAGTTTGATTATCTTATGGAGGTAGCATTTCTCCTAGCTGCTGAGGGAGTTAATGTATATAGTACCTTAATCTCTGCCTATGACTAAGTAAGCATATCAATGTCTGGGCAAAAAAAAATATCAAGGTGCCGTGTAACAAGAGATTACTCGCTGAGATGTTCAAAACGGGAGGCGTACAAGTCAACTTCTATGCAAAATATGGCCGAGCAAACTTTTTCCGTGACACTACGCACTAATTTAGTCTATGTGATATAATCATGGATCGGCCAATTCAACCTAACCTTCAATGTCATTTCCACAACTCTAGTCTACTGCTGGAAACTGACGTTCTGATTTATTTCAGCTTTTTATTATGCAGGAATAAGAAAAAATGATTGCTAAAAATATTGTATATATTGGTTGTTATAACTAAAAACATTTTTTATACCCAGCTGTACTTGTACCCAGCGTATTATAATTTTGATTGGATAACAGTTAGTTGTACAGGTATAAAGGAATCGAGATAGATATAGACTTCCATATATCAAAATCATCAGTATCGAAAAAAAATTTGATTGAGCCATGCCCGTCCGTCCGTTAACACGACAACTTGAGTAAATATTGACATATCTTCACCAAATACAATGTGATTAAGGGGGTTATTGACTGTCTTGATTTGTTGGAAAGGATTCGCTTTAACGCTCCTTAACGACTTCTTCGGAATTTCTATCCTTTCTATGGCGATAACTTCAGAACAAATTACGCCAGTTACGCTCCTGTTAATCACGCTATTTGTGAGTTCAATGTTCTGAGTAAAAAAGTCTCTCTTGATTTTTCACTTCCAAGAACCAATTTTTTGATAATTTTGAATTCCGCTATTTAAGCTGTATATTTTAATTAGAATTATGCTGTACGCAGTATTTATTTAAATTCATAATATAGTCTATAAGGATTTTGTACAATGGCTTAATAAATAATAATAATAATTTGGTACACGAGCTTATCTGGACCCAGAATAGATTTGTATTGAAAATGAGCGAAATCGGATGATAACCACGCCCACCTTTTATATATATAACATTTTGGAAAAAGGTGTTGTTTCAATTTTATATGTTGTAACAAAAAACCTGATTATCTAGTAAATAATACGCCTAGAATGTTGAAATTCGATGTGGACTGATATTAAGACTTTTGATAAAAATTTTAAAAATTGTTTCAAAATGGGCGTGGCACCGTCCACTTGTGGTAAAATTAATTTTACAAATATTATTAATCATAAGTCAAAAACCGTTAAACGTATCGTAACGAAATTCGGCAGAGAGGTTACCTTTACTATAAGGAATGCTTTGAGGAAAAATTAACGAAATCGGTTAAGGACCACGCCCACTTTTATATAAAAGATTTTTAAAATGGTCGTGAACGAATAAAATAAGCTTTATCTTTACAAAAAAGAGCTTTATATCAATGGTATTTCATTTCCCAAGCGGATTTATAACAATAAATAGGAAAAACTTTAAATTTAAAAAAATGGGTGTGGCACCGCCTCAAAGACCACGCCCAGTTTTATATAAAAGATTTTTAAAAGGGTTGTAGACAAAAATTATAAGCTATATCTTAGCGAAAAAGAGCTCTGTATCAATAGGACTTTACTTTCTAAAATTAATTATAACATTAAATTGGAAAACACAAAAATTTTTGAAAATGGGTGTGTCACGCCCCTTTTTTGTATAAGCAATTTTCAATGTTTCGTGAGCCATAACTCGAAGAAAAATTTATATATCGTAACAAAATTGGGTACACATATTTGTCTTATAGCCGAAAATATTTCTAGAAAAAATGGATAAGATTGTTTAAGGACCACTGAAATGTTAAAATTAATAAGACGAAAGGTTTCAGCTTCAATGTCTGAGAATAATTGATTTTATTGGAGAAATTCATTCTCTTTTATACATAAAACTAAAAATATGTACATTTGTAATAATGGTATGTGTTTAAGTGACTTAAACTATGAACATTTTTCGTTCGTTTTTTCATTAGCCATTGAGTGTGCTTGTAATTCTCAACTGGTTAGTGAAATATTCTAAAGACATAGTTTAAGTTTTTTATCCCAAAGTGGGGGTTTTCAAAGCAAAACAAGGTGGTTCAACCCGCAGCCAATACCTTGGAGCCCCCAGTGCTCGCCACCAATGAATAAATACAAGGTGTAACAGGTGCATAGCAACCTCCCTCTCTAAAATAACACACAGTCCACTTAAATAATATAATAGCAAAAAAATATTCGCCCGCCGAATCACCAAAGCTTAGACAGTATGCAAAAGTCAGCAGATTGTTATTTATGTAAACCATGTAAAATGTTTGTGTATGAATATTTGGGTGATTCACATTAACAAAGTAAACAATGTAAATTAGTTGTGTGTGAATATTTTGGAGACAAACTAACATTGACGATCGGCAAGTGTATTCACCGGGGTGAGTGACTGACCAAAAATGTTAAGGTGTGAACTGACAAGGGTTTCGTATTCGGCATTCAATTGATGTTGGCTTACCGCTGTGTTGGGTCAATGTAATTTATGTCGCATAATATTGTAATATGATTATGCTATGACTGCGTGTGGTCGGTTCATAAAAATGCATTGGCATAGAAGTTCATGATGCATAATGCCGCAAATGTATTGCATAGGTGGGCATGACGCATAATGCTGCACCACGTCCAATTTTATACAAATTACTTTAAAAGGGTCGTAGGCAAAAATAATAAATTAAATCTTAGCGAAAAATAGTTTTGTACCAATCGTATTTTGTGCCATTATAACAAGAAATGGGAAAAAATTCAAATCTTGAAAAATGGGCGTTGCACTGCCCCTTTCTTACAATGCATTTTGCAACGTTTCTGGAGCCCTAACTCGACGAAAAATTTGGTGCACATGTATGCTTTTTAACAGTAGAAATGGACTAAATCGGTTAAATCGCCTTCTTTTATATAAAAGATTTTTTAAAATTGCGTAGATGCAGTTAATAAGCTATTTCTAGTAAAAGTTGGAAAATTTCGTTAATAACCCTGCCCTTTTTTGTAATGACGCTTTCTATTTTAAAATAAACAGTAGGGGAATCCCAACATCTGAAGGAAAACTGCATTACTACCCGCTCACGGTCATTGGTGTTAGCCTCTGTATACTTTTTGCTTTTTTTAAATGAAACATAGTTCAGAATAGAACCATATGTATATATATTGTAACGAATTTACTGCAATTCCGCTTATTTGCAACCTTCTACTAACGTTCGAATCACTAAACTGTTGAATAAATAACTCCACTATTCAATAATGCAAAATGGCCTTTATTAGACTACTTGACAATAACACTTATACTTTGCAACTGATAGCTTGCTTAAATCAAACTGATTTGACTTGCCTCAACTTTTGCTGCTTTTATAGTGTTTGATTTCCTCCCTGACATATTTCTAGGCGCTTCTATTTCTAGAATTTACTAATTAGTTAGCAGCTATAAATTTCTCAGCTATAACTTCAAATGCACGATTTTATAGCTTCCCTAATAGCCCATACGCGTTTATATGTGAGTGATAATTGCACAAATGATTGCATACTTTTGGGAGTATCTCAGATATATGCATGTGTTTGTGCGTTACTCTCCGCTGCTTGTATGGACATATGGGTAGACATAATGATTGATTTGTTGATGTGCATACGAGTCACTCCTTAGTAACGGCTTAGAGATGATAGTATCCCTTAGTGTTGCTAATATTCGTCAAATTATTATTGCGCAGCCTTGTAACACTATTAAGCACACAAAACAAACAACAACAGCATTTCAAATGTACAGCCGGGTATGTAGTGTTCGGGTTCACCCGAACTTAGACTTCCTTACTTGTTTTAATTTGATTGTTGTTACAAACCCTTCTTTCCCTGTACATTGCGCTGTGATATATTTAAAATATATTGGAATTAAAAATTAACAAAACGAACAACAAGAAAATCGGCAAAAAATTTACGTTTTTCCATGGAATGCTCGAAATGCTGTTATTTTTCAGCTCTCGTGATGCTATAAAACATTTCTTTTTCTTACTCATGATATTCACTCAATAAAATTTTCAGCAACCGCAACAACGACCCTGGCTATACCAGAATTATTTATTAAGGCTCTCTTGTTCTTAAATAAAAAATTGGGTTTTCTGAATTCATCAGCATTTATTACGAAACTTTTAATTTAGACAGTTTATTGTTGCTGCATATATGATTGAATATAAATTGATCTTCTGTTTTTTTGGCTCCAGAAAAATTTTGGTAGTCAAATAATGCGATTATTTGTTTACTGTACATTTTTTTCAAAATTTGTATATGCGGATAGGTTGGTTTCATTTCATATGTATGCCGAATTCTTCCAAGAGGAGTTGGTTTGTGTATAGAGTGAGAATGTACGTGCACCTCCGTTTTAAAGAGCTTAAATGTTTTTTGTTTTGTTCAGATAAAATTTTAATCTAATAAATTTTCAAGTATGGTGTATCGGGGTTTAAGTATTTTACCCTCAAATTAATTTGATCAATACAAGAACTATGGCTACTACTTTAGTAATAAGAACATCAAGTCAGCTACGAAGTCCTGAGAAGGGGTAATAAGAAATTTATTTTTCAATGCTCCACTGAAAGATATCACAAGAGATAGTGCCCTCCTTTTCAGGTTATTTGTGGCGCCGTGACACTTTGCATCGAAGTCACTTGCATACACATTCACCATCAATATCGGTAACACTCTCCAAGGCCTTCGGGGAGTGTCCTTGTCTCTACAACAACAACAACAACAAACGAAAATTTCACAAAGGCATTAAGGTTTACTGTCACTCACCGATTTGAATGAATGCTCTTATAGCATACGAAATCTGATTCACACGAGAAATTACGACTCGTAGCGTTGTACATAATATGCTCCTTAATTTTTGGAGATATATTGATGCATTTCACTTGGAGCACGATTGGAAGTAACACCATGCACAAAATATCGCTGGTCAGGCCTAATTTAAATGCATCTGACGCAAGAAGATAGTGTTCACTCAGATTACTCTTCATGAGTCGACAATTCTCTCTTTCTAATGAAAGGATCAACTTTGTTAGTCCGAGGCTGTAAGACCTACATCTGATCTTCGATACTTTACAGCCCTGCGCTTGCCCACGATTGATCGATCATGTGCATTGAGTCTGTATTGTTTTGGGATCTGTATTGTTTTGGAATCTTTGGGTTCATTTTAGACTGTTTTAAGACCATTTCAGAAATTTCACGTGGTCGTTACGGTTTTTTTTCTAGATAAAGCCAGCACTATTTTTTTTCATAACTTCGTTTTCATTCAAATTAATTTTAAGAATGCTTTGAAATAAATTGCGGATTTTTCGAAGATTGTATCTAAATAATTTTTGGAGTTATATTAGAACTCTTTAAGGGTTGTTTACGGGATCATTTCAATAACGATTTAAAAGCGCCTTGGAATTCCCTTTTGAATGATCTAGCAAGATTTCGAGATAATTTTGGAATTTTTTTTTAGTATTTCGATAATTTTGGAATTTTTTACTTAACGCTGCTCCAAACATATATTTTAGCTAAAGTTTTCTAATTTACATAAATAAAAGTACGGCATTAACGTGACCGCAGTTATCAGCTTATGTGCCTATGTGGTTATATTTTTTAAACAATTTCATGAACAAATTCGCTGGTTAAGAATAATTTTTAAGCAGAAAATATGCTGACGTGATGGTTTTGAGTTTGAAGGTTTACGAAGTTTTTATTATTTATTTTTATACCCTGAATGTACTTGTGCAACTTTGATAGGATAACATTTGTATTGAATGTAGTTGAAATAGATGTGGACTTTCTTATAACTTATCTACCAGCATCGAATAAAAAAACTTATACGGAGCCGTGTCCACCCGTTTACAAGATAGCTTATGTAAAAATGATAGTATCTTTCACTAGTCTATCTGATCCCAAATCAAATAATAACCATGCCCACATTTTCGAAATTGAATTTTTCTATAAATTAGAGAAATGCAATAGTTCATTCCCAATGATTGATAAATTAATGAAACTTAATAAGTGGGTTGACTTTACGATCCACAATAGAAATTTAGCAAAACTTCGGAAAATGGGAGCGGCAGAAAATTTCAAAGTTTTGCAAGCCGTAAATCAGAATTCGTTAAAGATAGCATTTTGAAATTTTGCAGGAAGGTTTTCCTTACGACCACGTCCACTTTCGATATCAAAAACTTCGATATTCGAAAAAAAGGGTACAATGCTTTAACAAATATTGATAAAGTGGTAAAACTTGGCGGGAGGATTAATCTAATGGCGAAACATTAGCATAAAAGGTATTTAGTATCATTTGAAAAAGAAACTTAAAAGTTTTGCATGCCGTTAATCAAACGTCGTTGATATGGTTTTGAATTTAGCGAGCCAAATTCGTTTGAAGACCCTGCCCACTTTTGACCTTAACAAAATTCTCAATGGTGTGAAGAAGATAGCGCGACAACATCGCGAGCTTGTAGTGGTAGTCAGGAGTGGTTCCAAATCTCCAAAGGCAAGGAACGAAGGCGCGGTTTGAGGTGGTGAATAAAGCGCAGATCTCCACGATACCAAAAGTTAAGTATGGATACCATGCGCGATGAAGTCGGAGGATACGCAGCGACTTCTGCAGAGCCAGAATCCGAGTAAACCGACAGGGCACTGTTGCTGTTGTATTAGCAGTTCTTCGCCCTTCTTCAATTGGCACGGCCACTCACAA
Organism: Eurosta solidaginis; assembly: GCF_040869045.1. Classification (NCBI taxonomy): domain Eukaryota; kingdom Metazoa; phylum Arthropoda; class Insecta; order Diptera; family Tephritidae; genus Eurosta; species Eurosta solidaginis. The sequence continues at coordinate 197,641,573 of NC_090323.1, read as the reverse complement.
ATTGTCATCAAGGTCCTCTAACGGGAATCCAAGGAAACTGGCAGTTTCAACAGGGGCGGGCCATAAGGAGATTCGTGTTACAGGCGTATGTTCCACATTGCAATTGAAAAGATGGTTGGTGTCATGTGGGGACACATCGCTGGACTCGAAGGTACTTACTGTATCTCGTCCTATTAATGAGGATTAGTACTATATCTTCCTAATGAACAAGCAGTGGGAGGATATGTTGTACACTCAGCTTGGCAAAATATCCTGGGGTACAGGCACAATTTATATGCGAAAAGGAGTCCCAAGGATAACAATCCCTAAAATTCTAGAAGTGGGCGAAGTCGAAAAGGACCTCGAAACCCTTAGGGCAAAAAGGTAAGTGGAGGATGCGGACGTCATCACGAAGGTTTAGAGGAGTACAAATAGCCAAACGGTGCTGCGTGTCGCACAGAAGAGCAGCCAACAAAACACTTACGTCTCGCAAAAAGTGGTGAGGATGACATTCGTAATATGCAGGAAGCGGGAGAGTCTACAGAATACTACGAACGGACGACGAAGGTGTTTGAGATACGTATAAACCTCTAACACAGAAAAGTGGTAAAGTGGTACTCCTCCTAACCCACGGACAGATTCGTTTGACGTGGCGCTGTTCCAGGACGTGGGCTCAGCGAACAGATTTGACGTTTACTACGCGCAAACGGAAGGAAGGGTACCAGCTGCAGTCATGGAAAGGAAACAGCTGGATTCATACTGCCTAATTATATTACTGAGTACATCGCAGTGGTGGCCGTCGAGCAAAAGAATTAGCAGGTATTTGTCCTGGTAGCCTGCTATATGGCCCATACTGCGGAGGCACCACCGGTAGAGTGCAAGAGGCTAGTTCAGGACAAAGGGCGGTTGATCATAGGCGCAGATATAAACCACCACAATCTGTGAGGAGGAGGAAATGCGAATGATAAAGACGAATCTCTATTTATTTACATCCTGCATACCAATTTGTAGATAGGCAACTGGCGAAATGTTCCTACATATGTTGTTCCAACATCCAATAATGTTCTTGATATTACATTGAGCTCGGAACGTGATGTATCAAGGTATGATTTGATGGTTATTGCTATACTACCGTTTTTCGACCATGTGTAGATCAGCTTCAGCATCCCTCTCAAGAGCATAGAGAAGAGAGGCACCTTTAGAAATCATAGGTCAACGAACTGGACGAAATTCTGTTTTAAAATATAGGTACTGGGTTTTGATAGGTTTTTTTCAGTTTGGCCGTTGAACAAATTTCTGGTAACACTACGTACTCATTCAGTTTATGTGTGGTTGTCATGCAGCGACCAGTTAAACCAAACCCAACCCAAGCATATTCGTACCACCTGAAAATAGGGCTACTGATGCATATACGTAACATTTTTTATTATTTGGGAAAAAATTGGAGATTTACATATTACATACAAGTGATGCTAATTTGAGCGTGTTTTAAAATACTACTTTTTCCGAAACCCTATCAATATTACATTATTTTTTGCAAATTTTTTTTCGGTGCCGGCTTATGTGCTCGTTTGTTTAAAAAAAAAGTTTAGAATGAAAACAAGTTGACAGCTATGCTATGCAAATCAAATATCATGACGAATTAAGTGAAAGTACAAAAGTTTAAACGTTTTCTCATTATCTATACCCACAGCTTCCTTTTCACTTGCATTTTCTAAAACTTTCTGCTTCGAAATACAAATTTCATGTTAATTAGTTTCTTATAATGGCAAAAGCTTCTGTTTTGTTTAAGTTTAAGCTTTAATTTGGACATATTTTTTGACGATGGTCAACATTTATGCATTTAAAAAAATTATTTACATACCTAAAACATATTCAATATAAAATAATAACATGGGTATGAAAGAGATACTCGTATTGCTCACTTGAGCTTACTTCATATATAGGATATCAACATATTTCAAACTTAAACATTCTAATAAGTGGATGTTTGTAAGATGCGGCAGTTTGAGTTGCTTTTTATTAGCAATCAAAACAAGCGCCTGTTGAGAGTGTATTGCAAATTTACAAACCCATTTAGAGGGTATGGCAATTCAAATGTTTGGCAAATAAAAGCAGCCTACTTGAGCAGATTGTTATTTAATATCTTATTATGAATTCTTTTCATTATATTGTGGTTTAAATGTTTGCGAAAGAAACTTTTGCAGATCTTTGCTCTCCACTTGAGACCTAGTACGTTTTGTTTTATTTCATTGATTGCTCATGTTTTCCGGTAAAATTGTTTAACAGATTTGTCTTGTCTGCGATTTCTCAACCCTAAATGCCTTGAGTAATATTTTTCATTCGATCATAATGGCTTAAATAACTAAAGTTGGCAAAAATTTAAGAGACATAGACAAATAACGTAAAGCTAAGTCGTATATACTGTATATATATATATATATATATATATGTATGTGTGTGTTCGTCATTACGCAACCTATATTTTATCGGAAAATAAAAAAAAAATAAAACAAGTAAGGAAGGCTAAGTTCGGGTGTAACCGAACATTACATACTCAGCTCATAGCTTTGGATACAAAATAAGTGGAAATCACCATGTAAGAAAATGAACATAGGGTAACCCTGGAATGTGTTTGTATGACATGAGTATCAAATGGAAGGTATTAAAGAGTATTTTAAAAGGGAGTGGGCCATAGTTCTATAGGTGGACGCCTTTTCGAGATATCGCCATAAAGGTGGACCAGGGGTGACACAGAACATCATCTGTCGGGTACCGCTTATTTACTTATATATGTAATACCACGAAAAGTATTCCTGCCATGTCTTCAAGGGATTTTGATTTCGCCCTGCAGAACTTTTTCATTTTCTTCTACTTAATCTGGTGGGTGTCGCACCGATTTTACAAAGTTTTTTCCAAAAATATATTTCGTGTCAAAAAACCTATCCAATTACCATGTTTCATTCCCTTTTTCGTATTTGCTATAGAATTATGGCATTTTTTTCATTATTCGAAATTTTCGATATCGAAAAAGTGGGCGTGGTCATAGTCGGATTTCGCCCATTTTTATTACCAAGATAAAGTGCGTTCAGATCAGTACGTGAACTAAGTTTAGTAAAGATATATCGATTTTTGCTTAAGTTATCGTGTTAATGGCCAAGAGGAAGGACAGACGGTCGACGGTGTATAAAAACTGGGCGTGGCTTCAACCGATTTCGCCCATTTTCACATAAAACAGTTACCGGCTTAGAAGCTATGCCCTTACCAAATTGCACAAGGATAGAAAAATTAAATAAAAAAAGGCGGAGTCACGCCCATTTTGAAATTTTCTTTTATTTTTGTATTTTGTTGCTCCATATCATTACTGGAGTTGAATGTTGACGTAATTTACTTATATACTGTAAAAATATAAAATTTTTTGTTAAAATTTGACAAACAATTTTTTTTTAAGTGGGACGAACACGTCCGAATTTGCTAAATTTTATTTGGCACACATATGGTAATAGGAGTAACATTTCTTCCAAATTTCATCATGATACCTTCAACGACTGCCAAATTACAGCTGGCAAAACTTTTAAATTACCTTCTTTTAAAAGTGGGCCGTACTACGCCTATTGTCCAAAATTTTACTAATTTTCTATTCTGCGTCATTAGGTCAACCCACCTACTAAGTTTCATCGCTTTATCCGTCTTTGGTAATGAATTATCGCACATTCGGTTTTTTGAAATTTTCGATATCGAATGGTCCGATTTCGTTCATTTTAAATAGCGATCTGAGATGAGTACCCAGGAACCTACATAACAAATTTCATTACAATACGTCAAAATTTACTCAAGTTATCGTGTTTACGGACGGACGGACATGGCTAAATTAATTTCCTTTTTCGCCCAGATCATTTTGATATATAGATGTCTATATCTATCTTGATAAGTCCGTTACGGATTACCGTTATGCGAACAAAATTAATATGCTCTGTGAGCTCTGCTCAGCTGAGTATAATAAATATAGTTAAAAAACTTATAAACACGCTTTTATATATTTAGTTTTAGTATCTTCAATCCTCTTACATATATATTTGATGTGATAGCACCGTAGCACAGAGGTTCGTATCTCCGCTATTAAACACAAATCGTTTTATAGCGAGTTATTTAACCACTGCAGAGAGTCTTCAAAAATTGCCTCTAGATGGGTCTAAATCTCCTCTGCACGTCCAGCCTAGAGAGTTATAAACAAGTATGCATACAAGTGAAGGTAATATAAGCGTAAGAGGGTGAGTATGAAACACTCGTTTAGTTCGATAAGTATGTAAACTTACATATTGTAACGAATTTACTGCAAAATCGAATCACTAACCTGTTGAATAAATAACTCCAATATTTAGTAATGCAAAATGGCCTTTATTCAAGTACTTCACAATAAATAACTCTACTATTGCCCGACAGATAGCGTGCTGAATCGAAAACTGCCTTTCAGCGCCTCTACTGTTCATGCCTTTTATACTCTTTGATTTCCTCGTTGCATCTTCTAGGCGCTTCTGTTCTGGAATCTACTAGTTGGTTATCTGCTATAATTATAACTACAGATGTACGTGTATAGCTCTTCATATGCGCGTGTGTTTGCGGGCGACACTTTCACAATTATAATTGCATATCTCAGATAAGATATCTGCATGTGTTTGTACGTTGCTTCTCTGCTGCGTGTACGTACATATGTGTAGTCATAATGATGGAATTATTGATGTGACTTGAATCACTGCTTAGCATCGGCTTAGAGATGGCAGTACCCCTTAGTGTTGCTAATATTCGAAACAATATGTACGTCTAAAAAAATTATGTTTCTTAATTAACTAGAGCTCGGTCAAATAGAGGCAACTTCACCAGAAACATATAATTACGGGCTCTTTGATAAAAGCTTCGCCGGCTTCTTATAATCGACGAGTTTACGGTTTGTTATTCGTGGCTTTATTTGGTTTTTCATTGGAGTGAGGTTTGACGGGTCGGAACCTAAGCCCAGCGCACAACGCGCTAAGCGTGGTTGAAAATATTATTTGCACGTTTATATAGCGATCTATGGCAAACGCCCGCATGCAGCCGCACCTTGTGGTGCATAGACGCTGTCAATGAAAATCCCCCTGCTAGCTCTTAAACCGAGTATGTCATAGCGGCTTTTTGCGGGTTGTCGCCTTCCCCCCTTAGCTCACCACTAAACGGACGTTCCCTTCATCGGGTTAGGGGGTTTAGAATATACCCGTGGCAGGTATGCCTATAGTAAGAGGCAACTAAACTACCAAATTGGTGCAAGGGTTTGTGTAGCGCAAAATATATATTCTCCAACCCAATTGTCACCTCACCTACCAGTGAAGAATCCTGTTTCTTAAACAGCCGATGCTCTGGCGACCCCAAGTTCTTCATGGATATAAGGGTTGGGAGGACGGAATGGCCTAGAAGGTTTCATGTGGTCATAACAAATCGTTCCCGAGATGGTCGGGCTAGTACCTTAATGGTGCTTGTTACCGCTTGTTACCGGAACGTACCGCATCTGCATCCAGCACAGGACCATCAACATCGATAGCATTCCCCAAGGTCTTCGGGGAATGCCGTTATTGCTACAACAACAACTAAACGAACGTTCAGTAGCTTCCCAGTGAATACTTTACTGCAAGCGACCGCTGAATGGCGGTCTGAAGCTTTCCTCACTTGCGTGGACTTCTACACGCGGCTCCCTCTTCCAAGCGGCTCTGGAGGTGTTCGAGAGAAAAGTTCTCCGAAAAATGTATTGTCCTCTACGCTTTAGTGATGGTGAATACCAAAGAAGATTTAATGATGAGCTGTACAAGCTTTATGCAGTCATCAACGTAGTCCAAAACACAGAAGCTGCGTTGGTTAGGCCATGTTATGCGGATAAAAGATGACATTCCGCCAATGGAAGCGGAGAAAGAGGGCGGCCCTCACTCCGCTGGAAGGGCCAAGTGGAACACGCTTTAAATTCCTTTGGTCAGACTAACTGGCGCCAGCTAGCAGAGCGAGGAAGCAACTGGTGCGTCTTGTTGGACAGCCATAACAGTTTAAACGGTTAAGCGCCAATTAAGTAAGTGCCGGTTTGTTATGGATACGCTTGTTATCGCCGAGCCATCGATTTTATATTGAAGTTAAATGAGTATTTTTTCACTACAAACCGATGAGTCGCGGATATCAAATTGTTATTAAATTGGTAACATTCGTATAGGAAACCGTTAAAATAAGAGATCGCTAATTTTTGGATATAATATCCATAACTTCTGGTACTCGATATCTTCTAATAACATATCAGTAACTTTTCGATAAATCATCGAAATCTTATTGATTACACATCGACAGATTTAAGATCAAAAATCGATAACTTTTTGTAAAGTTTTCGTTAACAAATCGATAACATATACAAAATAGATTATCAATTTTTAATAATAACTCAATAGTAACAAAAAGTAGCTATATCTATCACCGCTATTTTACTGTATGTGGTATCACAACGGACTTTCATGTTGTCCAAGTGAGTTTCCCCTATCAGGGCAGCTACCACCTAACCTAACCTAATAATAACTCGAAAAATTTTCGATAACAAGACGGTAATTCATCGCTTCCATAGCGGTTAATTTTTTAATCGTTGCTATCTATAGAATAAAACTTCGAAACCAAATCCATAACTCGTCGATAATAAATGGATGTTACGGCCAAAGCACGTTGATAACAAATTGTTTTGATGAGTGATTTCGCTCAATCAATTTTAGAGACTTCACTTACGCTTACAATCTATGTTACCCCATACAGCATACCAATACTATAAACTTGGCCTTCACTTATTTTTTATTTTAGCTCATATAGCATACCACTTTCAAAGACTATGCTAAAGCTACGTAGGTAACCCTGCGCTTACATTCTGTGCTCCTCGCACCGAAACCATAAAATTTTAGAAGATCTCATGAAAAATATCCCCCTTTTTCTGATGACGACCACGTTTTAAAAAGAACGATTTATGTGCATGTACCAAGAATGTTCGGACTTTTAAAATGGGACGCACCGCTGTCCGGCTTGTTAATGTACGGCTGGTTGATGTTCTCTTGAACGAAAAGACTGGAATTACAGCGCATACATGAAATGTAATGGATGGGTCAAGGCAATAGAACAATAGAACCTCACGGCAACTTGCAAAGAAAGTATGTAAGGCGTAAGACGCCAGGTACTGTACCTCACGTCGGTGCGGTGAGGTATTTCAATATAACGTTTATATGCGCCTACGTGCAAAAATAGGTTGCGGCTGACGTGGATAAATGGTGTTGTTATGATCGCTCCCCGCGCTATGACATCAACACCGAGGTAGGGCACCTTATAGAACAGGTTCCCATTCATATAATACCAGCTTCCTGATCAAAGAACAAGAAAATATTTGAACATCGACATCAGGTATCGCATCAGTGTCATAGATATGTGTACTCTCCGAGATCCAAATATCGACTCTAGCTATTACCCTGTGGCAAGTATGCTCATCCGGCTGTGTGGGGCTCCAAATTGGAATCAAAGTGCGCTCTGGGCGTTCATAAGAAAGAAAATCCTACAAACCTCGCAAAATATCTCAGTATCAGTCTTTCGTCTTTCTTGTGAGCTGTATGAGCCTAACGCAGATATGAAAAAATTCAAATAATAACTGTTCAAATTCCCCTTGCAAAAACTGTATACTCTTCTAACTTCACATTCATTTCTTCCTAAACAAAAATTTTATGAAAAGAAATAAAATCAAAATTAAAGACTAAATATTTCTTACGAAGTGAAAATTCCTTTGCCTCTCACCTTTCACCAATGTTATCCCGCGAGATAATCAAAAGGACGAGCTCAATATATTATGTGTAACATTAGAGCGAGCTAAAAGTTAAAAATTGGGTGGATGTGCTTTTTTGATACCTTCCTTAATTTTTTCTTCACTGTGAGTAAATATTTTAGGCCTGCACAATAACATGATTTGTTTTTAGCTTTCGACTATAGACATTCAATTCGAAACACGTGCCTTTTCCTTTTCTTGTTCACTTCATTAACATATTCATTTAAAAAAATATATTATAATAAATATAATTCGTTTGAGTAAGCAAAAGATGTACTTTCGTACAATGATATTAGGGGTATGCCTAAATTCTAAACAGCAAATTGATTTAAATAGCTAGAGTGCCAGGGTGACCGAGCTTTCCTTGGTGTGACTTTACTTTGCCACAGAAACTCTGCAGCTTTACGGTGGACATTATCATAATCAAGGATATATGGCAACCCTGCTCAAAATATAGTATTAGGAAACTGTATGATAAACCTAAGTTTATACGCATAACTCACTTTTTTTTTCATTTTAAACAACCTGGCGGCCTTGTTTAAAACAAACTACGCAGCTAAATAAGATAGCTTAGAATGTAGCGTATTACTTACATAATTATATACCAAATTTTATTCAAATCGATCAAGCTGCTTTCAAGATAGTACTGGAAAACAAACGAATAAATATAATTAGATAAGGTGGCAACGGTAAATGAAATACTGCATAAATTACCCTTCGTCTGGAAGCCCTGTTGGCATTCATATATCATTCAAGTTTAAAACAATTTCAAATGCGTAGGGATCTTGCTAACCCTAAACGGCAGCTCCTACAGAAATATCTCAGTTAAGTACGGCATAAAATACTTTTATTTCGAGACCCATATTTAAATAGGTGGCAATCTTTTAAAAGCTTTCTCAATAGCAACACCTACTCAGAGCGGCTTATGCAATAAAATATCTAAGTAATAAATTAAATCCAAATTGGCTTGAGCCAAAACTTCCTTTTTATAAAGTCGGTTTTATGTTTGTCCACACATTTCAATACAAAATTGAATTTGGGAGTAATTTTCCGTAGAGCTGGAGTCTTGAAACTTACAAGTATACTTCAAAACCCGAAGACAATGTAACTCGAAGGTTAAAATGTCACAAGACGGCGCCGGAAGTGTGATATTTTTCGAGCTATAAATAACTTTCCGCTGAGAAAGAGACTTAAAGTTTTGACCATAGCTTAAAGTTTTATTGAAAAGCGATACTTAGGGTGAAAATTCTTTTAGACGAAAGCAGAGATAGAGATATTTATAAAACCCATAGAGAGTGTGGTATTTTGCATCTGATTTTTAAACAACTTCTCATTAAGCTGGAAACGTGTGACTTTACACTTAGTTTGGGGTTCGAATAGAGGCTATCAAGTCCTTGGTCTCATACTCCATGACCTGGCGTAGATTATCTAGAAAGGGAGCTCTCCCATAGCGTCACTTCTCGCCAAGCATTTGCAGATGTGACGATCTACCACTTTTTTCTGTTCGTAGTTTTAACAACTCCCACAGCGTCGATGATTGGGCACTTGTCGTCTTTCTGCATGCCTATCAATAAGGCTGTCCCCAGTTTATACTTCTGGGTTGAACTTTCTCAAGTGGGCCGCTTTAAAATCGATTGTCTCAGTTTTCATTGATTAATACGGTTTTTAGTCGGTTTGGAGGTAAAAACGATCTCCCCAAAATATTTTTGCAAACCTTTTTTTCAATTGTTTTTGTTTTTATCGACCTATCGATAAAAGATTCAAGGTTCGATTCGAGCTCAAGGCCAGAACAATAATTTTTTTCTAATGATAATTATTATTTTTAAATTTTTCTAAATTTGAAAATTTGTATTTTGTTTTTGGAATAGTAAGTAGACATTTTTTCAGACAACCTGCCATAGCTGCTTAGATAGATCCATTTCGAAGAGTGCTAAGCCTTCATCATCAGCATGCTTTAGGCACGCTACGCTAACCATTTAGCTATATAGCGGTTTTTTTCATTAGTTATTAACAGTTAGAGTTTTTGATCATGTTATTTCAAAAAAGGTAATAACTCGTGAACGGTTTATCGAAACTCAACGTTTTCTACATCAAAAGTTTCGACAACTAATATAGTTTGCCACAAAAAAATCGTTTTTAATAACAAATTATTATTTTGCTAATAAATCCTGTTTATTTTAAGTAATTAAAAATTAGTAAAACTTCTCCTCCTGCGAGAAAATTTTGACACATTTCATTCAATCGTACAATCCATTACAAAAAAAGGTTTGTGAAAAAAAGTCATTATTTTGCATTAGTACGTTTTGATGCTCGCGCGCTGAGCCATAGTGTGACCGAAATTTTGTGGATGATTTATATTGATAAAAAAAAGTGCCGTCTAGCGCTGGAGGTAGCACCGCGGTCACAAAAACATGTATAACTTTCGATCTAATGAAAATAATGACTTTTTTTCACAAACCTTTTTTTTGTAATAGATTGTAGAATTGAATGAAATGTGTCAAAATTTTCTCGCAGGCGGATAATTTTATCCGTACTTAGGGTGTAATCATGACAGGATCTTTTAGGATCCCCTTTGGCTAGGTTTGCTTAAATGTTCGACACCCTGAAGTTCGGTGGATCTACTCTGTTATCATTAGGTTGCATATGCCAAAGGGTGTACTTAGCGTTTTTTGTCAGGTAGAATCTGCCTGGACATGCTTCGCCACATGCTTGTCTATATAAAGTTTCCCTCAATGCCCTTGGGTGCAGTACCCACGCAACGCATATACGTTTCCGTTGAGCTATCTATATAGCTATAGAGATCGGCGACTGTTTATTTTTACTTCATAGGTGAATGAGCAACAGCAAAGGAAATTGCTTGGCGCTTGGGTGTCGCTAAAAATAAAGATTTCTTTGTGGAAAGAGCGTTTTACTATCCAAAATGCGGCTGATACTTCCTACGGGAACACATTACACTAATCATATGGTCCGAAAGAGTGTAGGAGGTTTTGGTCATTTGCATAGACCGCTTCTCCAACGAAGGGGGGTTCGGCTTAATGCAAATGTTTACAATGAAGTTGCTATCCGCAACTGTTGCGATCGAACAGCGATCTATAATACGAGGAAGAAAATATTTAGCTAAAAAATTAATGTAGGTATCACACACGAAGTACAGGACCGGATGACAGTAGTTATATTAGGTTGAACCGGTCGGTCCATGAGGACCGCACATAGACTGAATGAGTCCGTAGTGTAACAGTAGTTACATTCAGTATGGGAGAAACTTCCGATAGGTAGCAATATACTTAGACATTTCATAACAAACGGTGATATTGCGCTATTAAGTTTTAGGAATATTCGAATCGAACTCGATTCTTCCTCATACATGCCTTCTATCTCAACAGATATTTTTAAATTTTCAAAAAAAAAAAAAAAAAAAAAATCCTCATCTATATGGCTGTGTTTATGTATTTATTTTCCACTACGTTTTGATCCATTTGTATAAAAGAAATGTTCAAAAATTTTCATCTTCTTTTTACTTAAAAAAAAAAGGTGAAAGGTAAATACTCTTCGTTTGGATACACAGATTGACAATTTATTAATTAGGTGGCTAGCTTGAAGACACATCCTCAGTAGCAGAGAGCGTTGCATATGAAAAAATGTATAATATGCCCCGAATTTTATCCGAAAGGGTAGAGCCAATGCCAAGCCGACCAGATCCTTGTAAAAGTAAAGATATTAGGATAAGATAATGTTATTGTGGCCTATATTAGCATCACTATGCTGATAGTAAATGATCACAACAACAAAAACAGCAAACAGCCACACTTATGTACATATACACATTAAAGCAAGCAGCCATACTTATCTACAAGGCAACGAAGAATATTCCATAAACATAACCAGCAGAGATGCAGAGAGATTATTTCACATACATATGTGTACTCACACATACGCACGCATATGACTAGAAGAGAAACATAAACTATAGATATATGTTCTAGAAAGCATGTTTGTGAAACGTCTTGACCTTAGGCGAAATATGCCAAAGAGGCACCAGAGAGTAGAAAAACAGCGTGAGCGGAGAAATAATAATCCGTTTGATTTAGAGACCCTATTAGTGAAGTATAATTGTAAAGTAGTACTCCCAAAGTAGTTTAAATAAAGACCATTTTGCAATACTGAACATTGGAGTTATTTATTCGACAGTTCAGCGATTCGAACGTTAGCAGAAGGTGCATAATTATCAGGAACTTCGCAAAATTCATTACACTATTTTTGTTAAATACTCTTCGATTGATAATCTTATAGGCATACTTTATTTAATTCTTTAAATTTATTAAATTTGGTATATATAATGTAAAACGTCCCTCAGAATGCAATACCTAGACAGAATACTTAAAAATGAGGAATAAATATATATGGATTACTCGTTTGAAGTTATAAAAAGATAGAATCGTTCTATATAGCCGAAGGCGTCAATAAATAACTGTAGATCAACCGTCCTATGTAGATTGGCAGCGGAGAGATTTCATTGTATAAACAAGTCACACCCCTAGCCAACACACACACAAACATTAACAAATACATACATATATAACATAATTGTCTGAACCTGCGCTAACAAGCTTATATATTACATAAATTAAGGTAATTGTAACCCGTTTATAAGAAAAGCAACAACAAATATTGCCTTGAGGTAAAAGGTGGAGAAAGGTGCTGTAACCTCATTTCGCCAACTGAAAAAGATTTAAAATGACTAAAGCGTAACAGCTGCATTCTTATTAATAAGTGAATCCTTAAGAAAAGTATATTAATTGGTATCTTTAGGAAATTTATTTGCTACATTAATAATGAAGGTGGTTTTATTATAAATTGCATTACCTATTATGTAAATTGTGCGTAATATATCTACTTAATACAAATGCCAACAAAGACCTTTTCTTCAGTGTGCTCGTCATAGTAGATAGCAGGGTAAGGTGCATTACGCTGGAAGCAGCAGTCGGAAAATGATTTAAATTCCCTTTGGTATGACCAATTGGCGCAAGATAGATCAACAAAGAAGATATTGTTGGACGGCCATACCCGTTTAAATGGTTAAGCGCCAATAACGTATCGTAACATGTAATACGGGCCCCGGTGGTAATCGACATCAGGTATCGCACCAGTTCCTATGTATATGTACCCTACGAAATCCAAATACTGACTCGAGCTATTACCCCGTGGCAAGCCAACAAGCTCATCCGCCTCTGTGCGGAAAACTGAGAGCTTTATTTGGTCTTACAATGTAACAGAGCAAATGGGAGCTTATTTCCCACTCTGCCTCTGCCTTATCTTTATCGTTTCGCCCTCTAGGTGTACATTCTGGCACTTCCCTGTCTTTCCAATATATCTTCCTCTATCTTTTTTACCGCCTTCTCCTCTCTTATAATGAAGTTCTCCATAAAAAAAAAATTTGAAATTTCTCTTACTATATGAATATTTTTAAACGTTGTGAACGAATTTTGTAATTAAAATTTAAGTAACTTCCTGATAAGCTACTAGCTTGAAACTTGGTATATGGTGCAGAACCCGATCACAATGCAATAATAAGAAAAAAAATTCCGCTAGGTGGCGCACGGATCGAAATATTTCAAAAAATCGTATGTGTGGTCCGATTTGGCTCATATTTGGAACACATAGTACATAACACATACATGAATATAAAGCGACCTATTAAAAAATCACCGCTAGGTGGCGCAAGGATCGAGATATTCAAAAAAATCGCATTTGTAGTACGATTTAGTCCATATTTGGAACACAATACATACATGAATAGAAAGCGACCTATGATGTCCGATTTGACTCATATTTGGAACAAATATTACATACTGTCCGGTAGAAGTGACATCAAAATATTTTGGAGTTCGAGGAGGGACAAGCATACGTGGTGCAGAGTCGAGTAAAGTCTTTGAAAGGATTATGTATTGAGGACTTAGATTGTAGCAAATTGCTGGAAGGGGTCCTTGTAATAATGAGTCACTAAATGAACTAAATAAAATGAGAAATAATAGGCAATTAAATAAAGACTAAACCAAACTTGTAAATAAAATAATTAAAAAAAAAAAGATTTTAAGTTAAACGGTTTTATTGAAAACAATACCTACATGAAGTAATAATAATACTAAAAGCTAGAAAATAATTAGGTAGGTCCTAGGTACTAGTCATTACACTCCTCATGAATCTAGGGCGTTGATCCGACAATTAAATAAAAGCGTTGGACGCGTCAAATTTTTGTTTGTTTTTACTTCCCTTATATTCCTGTATGTTCGGAAGTTTCCGAACAAAATTTTGAAATAGTTATTAAAATAACTATCCTTGAGTTAGAGTCTTGAAACCTGGAACATATTTGAAACCAGTTGGCAATACAAAAGGGAGGAAAAACTGTCCCTAGGTGGCACCGACGAAGAACGGTTTAGGTGCGAAGAGGTTAAGATGCTAGCTAATCGGAATAATGTGCAGAAAAGTCCCCTCGGACAATTACGGGAAGTTTCAAAACAGATTGAAATTTCAAAGGATTACAAATTGAGACCTAATATATAACATACAGAGTTTTCTTAACTTATGGCGGCAGCAATTGACAAAGTAAGCATATCAATATCTAGACAAAAAAATATCAAGGCGCCGTGTAACAACAGATTACACGAGATGTTTAAAAATGGAGACAAAGAGTTAGTATAAAGCATAGTTCAACTTCTATGCAAAATATGGTCGGAGAAGCACACATCTCTAAATTGGAATCAAAGTGCGCTCTGCCCATTATGTGCTTTTTATCTGCCTTCCTTAATTCTTTCTTCACTGTGAGTAAATATTTTAGGCCTGCACAATAACATGATTTGGATTTAGCTTTCGGCTAGAGAAACCCAATTCGAAACACGTGCCTTTTCCTTTTCTTGTTCACTTTACTAACATATTAAATTGTAGAATAATGCTGGGTGTGAGGTAGCCTAAATTTTAGGTACCTAAATTAATATTCCAATGCAAATTTCCAGCACTGCTACAATTTAGGTACAAAGCTGTCAAAACTGTGCGAGTACATTTGACAATCTAAATTATTTAAGCTTGGAAATTAACACAAACAAGTAAGGAAGGTTAAGTTCGGGTGCAACCGAACATTACATACTCAGTTGAGAGCTATGGTGACAACATAAGGGAAAATAACCATGTAGGAAAATGAACCGGGGGTAATCCTGGAATGTGTTTGTATGACATGTGTATCAAATGAAAGGTATTAAAGAGTATTTTATGAGGGAGTGAGCCAGAGTTCTATAGGTGGACGCCATTTAGGGATATCGCCATAACGGTGGACCAGGGGTGACCCTAGAATTTGTTTGTACGATATGGGTATCAAATGAAAGGGGTTAATGAACATTTTAAAAGGGAGTGGGCCATAGTTCTATAGGTGGATGCCGTTTCGAGATATCGCCATTAAGGTGGACCAGGGGTGACTCTAGAATGCGTTTGTACGATATGGGTATCAAACGAAAGGTGTTAATGAGTATTTTAAAAGGGCGTGGGGCTTAGTTCTATAGGTGGACGCCTTTTCGAGATATCGCCATAAAGTTGGACCAGAGGTGACTCTAGAATGTGTTTGTAGGATATGGGTATCAAATTAAAGGTATTAATGAGGGTTTTAAAAGGGAGTGGTGGTAGTTGTATAGGTGGTCGCCTTTTCGAGATATCGGCATAAAGGTGGACCAGGGGTGACTCTAGAATGCGTTTATACGATATGGGTATCAAATTAAAGGTACTAATGAGTATTTTAAAAGGGAGTGGCCCTTATTTCTATAGGTGGACGCCTTTTGGAGATATCGCCATAAAGGTGGACCAGGGGTGACTCTAGAATGTGTTTGTAGGATATGGGTATCAAATTAAAGGTATTAATGAGGGTTTTAAAAGGGAGTGGTGGTAGTTGTATAGGTGGTCGCCTTTTCGCGATATCGGCATAAAGGTGGACCAGGGGTGACTCTAGAATGCGTCTGTACAATATGGGTATCAAACGAAAGGTTTTAATGAGTATTTTAAAAGGGTGTGGGGCTTAGTTATATAGGTGGGCGCCTTTTCGAGATATCGCCATAAAGGTGGACCAGGGGTGACTCTAGAATGTGTTTGTACGATATGGGTATCAAATTAAAGGTATTAATGAGGGTTTTAAAAGGGAGTGGTGGTAGTTGTATAGGTGGACGCCGTTTCGAGAAATCGCCATAAAGGTGGACCAGGGGTGAACCTAGAATTTGTTTGTACGATATGGGTATCAAACGAAAGGTTTTAATGAGTATTTTAAAAGGGCGTGGGGCTTAGTTATATAGGTGGACGCCTTTTCGAGATATCGCCATAAAGGTGGACCAGAGGTGACTCTAGAATATGTTTGTAGGATATGGGTATCAAATTAAAGGTATTAATGAGGGTTTTAAAAGGGAGTGGTGGTAGTTGTATAGGTGGTCGCCTTTTCGAGATATCGGCATAAAGGTGGACCAGGGGTGACTCTAGAATGCGTCTGTACAATATGGGTATCAAACGAAAGGTTTTAATGAGTATTTTAAAAGGGCGTGGGGCTTAGTTCTATAGGTGACGCCTTTTCGAGATATCGCCATAAAGGTGGACCAGAGGTGACTCTAGAATATGTTTGTAGGATATGGGTATCAAATTAAAGGTATTAATGAGGGTTTTAAAAGGGAGTGGTGGTAGTTGTATAGGTGGTCGCCTTTTCGAGATATCGGCATAAAGGTGGACCAGGGGTGACTCTAGAATGCGTCTGTACAATATGGGTATCAAAAGAAAGGTTTTAATGAGTATTTTAAAAGGGTGTGGGGCTTAGTTATATAGGTGGGCGCCTTTTCGAGATATCGCCATAAAGGTGGACCAGGGGTGACTCTAGAATGTGTTTGTAGGATATGGGTATCAAATTAAAGGTATTAATGAGGGTTTTAAAAGGGAGTGGTGGTAGTTGTATAGGTGGACGCCGTTTCGAGAAATCGCCATAAAGGTGGACCAGGGGTGAACCTAGAATTTGTTTGTACGATATGGGTATCAAATGAAAGGGGGTAATGAGCATTTTAAAAGGGAGTGGTGGTAGTTGTATAGGTGGTCGCCTTTTCGAGATATCGCCATAAAGATGGACCAGGGGTGACTCTTGAATGTGTTTGTACGATATGGGTATCAAATTAAAGGTATTAATGAGCATTTTAAAAGGGAGTGGTGGTAGTTGTATAGGTGGGCGCCTTTTCGAGATATCGCCATAAAGGTGGACCAGGGGTGACTCTAGAATGTGTTTGTAGGATATGGGTATCAAATTAAAGGTATTAATGAGCATTTTAAAAGGGAGTGGTGGTAGTTGTATAGGTGGGCGCCTTTTCGAGATATCGCCATAAAGGTGGACCAGGGGTGACTCTAGAATGTGTTTGTAGGATATGGGTATCAAATTAAAGGTATTACTGTGGGTTTTAAAAGGGAGTGGTGGCAGTTGTATAGGTGGTCGCCTTTTCGAGATATCGCCATAAAGGTGGACCAGGGGTGACCCTAGAATTTGTTTGTACGATATGGGTATCAAATGAAAGGGGTTAATGAGCATTTTAAAAGGGAGTGGGCCTTAGTTCTATAGGTGGACGCCTTTTCGAAATATCGCCATAAAGGTGGACCAGGGGTGACTCTAGAATGTGTTTGTACGATATGGGTATCAAATTAAAGGTATTAATGAGGCCTTTAAAAGGGAGTGGTGGTAGTTGTATATGTGAAGGCGTTTTCCAGATATCGACCAAAATGTGGACCAGGGTGACCCAGAACATCATCTGTGGGATACCGCTAATTTATTTATATATATAATACCACGAACAGTATTCCTGCCAAGATTTCAAGGGTTTTTTATTTCGCCTTTATTTTTCATTTCATTCTACTTAATATCGTAGGTGTCACACCCATTTTACAAAGTTGTTTTCTAAAGTTGTATTTTGCATCAATAAACCAATCCAAATACCATGTTTCATCCCTTTTTTCGTATTTGATATAGAATTATAGCATTTTTTTCGTTTTTGGTAATTTTCGATATCGAAAAAGTGGGCGTGGTCATATTCGGATTTCGGCCCTTTTTTACACCAATACAAGGTGAGTTCAGATAAGTACGTGAACTGAGTTTAGTAAAGATATATTGATTTTTGCTCAATTTATCGTGTTAACGGCCGAGCGGAAGGACAGACGGTCGACTGTGTATAAAAACTGGGCGTGGCTTCAACCGATTTCGCCCTTTTTCACAGAAATAAGTTATTGTCCCAGAATCTAAGCCCCTACCAAATTTCACAAGGATTGGTAAATTTTTGTTCGACTTATGGCATTAAAAGTATCCTAGACAAATTAAATGAAAGAGGGCGGAGCCACGCCCATTTTGAAATTTTCTTTTATTTTTGAATTTTGTTGCACCATATCATTACTGGAGTTGAATATTGACATAATTTACTTATATACTGTAAAGATATTAAATTTTTTGTTAAAATTTGACTTAAAAAAAAAATTTTTTTAAAAGTGGGCGTGGCCGTTCTCCGATTTTGCTAATTTTTATTAACCATACATATAGTAATAGGAGTGACGTTCTTGCCATATTTCATCATGATATCTTCAACGACTGCCAAATTACAGCTTGCAAAATTTTAAATTACCTTCTTTTAAAAGTGGGCGGTGCCACACCCGATGTCCAATGTTTTACTAATTTTCTATTCACCGTCATCAGTTCAACTTACCTACCAAGTTTCATCGCTTTATCCGTGTTTGATAATGAATTATCGCACTTTTCCGGTTTTTCGAAATTTTCGATATCGAAAAAGTGGGCGTGGTTATAGTCCGATATTGTTCATTTTAAATAGCGATCTGAGATGAGTGCTCAGGAACCTACATACCAAATTTCATCAAGATACGTAAAAATTTACTCAAGTTATCGTGTTAACGGACAGACGGACGGACGGACGGACATGGCTCAATAAAATTTTTTTTCGATCCTGATGATTTTGATATATGGTAGTCTATATCTATCTCGATTCCTTTATACCTGTACAACCAACCGTTATCCAATCAAAGTTAATATACTCTGTGAGCTCTGCTCAACTGAGTATAAAAATTACACATTGAAACTTGTGTTGGATTTACAATCTGGAGATATGCATGCTTTAAATGGACTTAGTCTATGTGTATGAAGGGTTCAAAGTAGGAGTTCATTTTCCCAGGATAGCAATACATGAAAATGCATCTGATTCAACTTGTAGGGCCTTTTTCGCCGACCGTATTGGATCACATCTTGAGAAGATCTGTCGCTATCTAGGGTAAAATGAAGTGGCTAACATTAAGCATGTCTCTATTTACACATTTTTGGCCAGAAAGTGACCATTTCTGAAAAATTTGCGCAGACTTTGATCCACATTCCTTGCCATCATCGTGTGACGATTTGATTTCACCGCAAAAACTCAACTAATTGACACCGTATTTATCAATCGATCACCACATTTACCACATCACTAACCATCGCGGCCTTAGCTATATAGTAACTACTACATTTGTATGCAGATGCGCATTTCACATGCATTCAAAAGTGAAAAACCAAATTGAAGAAAAATCAAAAATTTTGTTATTTTTAAAACTTGACTTTTCAATTTAGGTTGTAAAGTATGCTCAAAAAAATTCTATTTTTTTTTATTTTGCACTGGGTTGCCAACAGTTTCCAGTGATTTAGATTTTTGATTTATTTAGGTAGCAATTTAGGCAAACTCGCACACAGCCATTATATGTTTCGTTTGAGTAAGCAAACTATATACTTCAGTACCATGATATTAGGGGTATGCCTAAGTTCTATAGAGTAAATTGATTGAAGGTGCTATTTTATGTAAATGTAAAAGAGTACCAGGGTGACCAAGCTTTACTTGGTGTGACTTTACTTTGTCACAGAAACTCCATAGCTTTACGGTGGACATTATTCATAATCAATAATAGGTGGCAACCCTGCTCAAAATTTTGTATTAGGAAACTGTATGATAAACTTAAGTTTATACGCATAACTCATATTTTTTCATTTTCAACTACGTGGCAGCCTTGCTAAAAACAAATACGCAGCTAAATAAGATAGCTTAGAATGTAGCGTATTACTTACATAATTATATACCAAATTTTATTCAAATCGATCAAGCTGCTTTCGAGATAGTATTTGAAGACAAACGAATAAATATAATAATATACGCTAGATGGTATCTGTTCCTAACAATGTATCTACAGAAATACTGCATAAATAACCTTTCGTCTGGCACTCATTTTGGCATTCATATTTTTAAAAAAATTCAAATGCGTAGGGACCTTGATAGAATGAGGTGGGTTACCCTGAACGGCAACTCGCACAGAAATATTTCTGTAAAAATACGGCATGAATTACTTTTATTTTGATACCCATATTGTCATATCAAAATTCTTTTAAATTTTAAATAGGTGGCAACCTTTCAAAAACCTTCTCAATAGCAACACCTACTCAGATAGGCTTAGGTAATACACTATCTAAGTACTAAAGTAAATCAAATTGGCTTGAGCCAAAGCTTCCTTCATATAAAGTCGGTTTTACATTTGTCCACGCATTTCAGTACAAAATTGATTTCTGATTTTTGGAGTAATTTTCCGTAGAGCTAGAGTCCTGAAATTTAAAGCCTACTTCAAAAGCAGAAAGCAATGTGCCTTAAAGGGTAAAATGTCACTAGATGGCGCCGGAAATGTGATATTTTTGATTATAAGTAACTTTCCAATGAGATAGATACTCGAAACTTTGACCATAGCTTAGAGTTCTATTAAAAAGCGATACTAGGGTGCAAATTCTTTTAGACGAGAGCAGAAATAGAGATATTTAGAAAACACATAGAGAGCATGCGGCATTTTGCAACTGATTCAACTTCTCGTTAAGCTGCCAACGTGAGACCTTACACTTAGTTTGGGGTTTGAATAAAGGATATCAAGTCATTGATGTCATACTCCACGAACTGGTGTAGATTATACAGAAAGGAAGCTCCCACATAGCGTCACTTCTCGTCAAGCAGATGTGGTGATCTACCACTTTTTTCTCTTGGTAGTTTTAACAACTCCTACAGCGTCGACGATAGGACTCTCGTAGTTTTTCTGCATGCCTATCAGTAAGACCGTGCGCAGTTAGTACTACTACAAGTATACAATTTGTATCAGTATTTAGGGTGTAAGCATGACAGGATTTTTTAAGATTATATTTGGCCAGGTTTACTTAGATATCCGACACCCTGAAGTTCGTTGGATGTACTCTGTAAGCATTAGTTGCCAAAGGGTGTACTTAGCGTTTGTGATCAGGAAGAATCTGCCTTGGCGCGCTTCGCCCCAAGCTTGTCTAAATAAAGTGTCCCTCAATGCCCTTGGGCCAAGTACACACATGACGCATAAATGTTTCCGTTGAGATATCTCCTGAAGAGATCGCCGACTGTTTATTGTTACTTCATAGTTGAATGAGTAAGAGCAAAGGAATTAGCTTGGCGTTTGGCTGTCACTAAAAATAAAGATTACTTTGTCGGGAAGAGTATTTGCTTATCCAAAATGCGGCTGATACTTCTTACAGGAACACATTACACTACTCGTGTAGTCCGAAAGAGTGTAGGAGGTCTTGGTCCTTTGCATAGACCCCTTCCACAACCCCACAGCTTAGCTTAGTACATTTGGTGTGTATGACATGCTACCATCGACAGCGACGCACGGATACGACTCAATCGCAATATTTCCCTTGAAGTTACTATCCGTAACTGTTGCGATCGAATAGCGATATATAATACGAGGAAGAAAACATTTAGCTACAAACTTAATGTAGGTATCACACACGTAGTCCAGAACCAGATGACGGTAGTTACATTAGGTTGAACTGGCCGGTTCATGAGGACCTCACATCGACTGAATGAGTCCGTAGTGTTTTGATCCATTTATATAAACAAAATGTTTAAAAATTTTCATCTTCATTTTACTTAGAAATACGAAGGTAAGTACTCTTCGTTTGGATACCCAGTTTGATAATCTTATTCTGACAATTTATTAATTAGGTGGCTAGCTTGAAGAAACATCCTCAGTAGCAGAGCGCCATAGCATATGAAAAAAATGTATACTATACCGTGAATTTTATCCGAACCGGTAGAGCCATTGCCAAGCAGAACAGATCCTTGTAGAAATAAATATATTAGATAAATATATTAGGATAAGATAATGCTGTTGTGGCGAATATTAGCATCACTATGCTGTTAGTAAATAATCCCAACAACAAAAACAGGAAGCAGCCACACTTATATACAAGGCAACGAATAATATTCCATACACATAACCAGCAGCTTGATGCAGAGAGATTATTTCACATACATACATATATGTAGCCGGCAGATTTTTTGTTTGTTTTTTTGCTGGAGGGCTGAAAATGCCTAATGCACCATAATTGCTGCCGTCGCAGCAACCGTGTGTTTTTAGGCTAAAAAAGAGCCCCATTTTGGAACCGTCGCGCACTCCGTTACCACTTTCATATTACTTCAGGGTGGCGTTCCATATTTCTCATTTTTTAAGAGCCTACTGTTGTCCCTGCGTCCAGGTTCCCGCTATTTGCTCTGAATGTTGATTTAATCGCCACTGCTTCGCATGCGCTTTTCTCTGCGCTCCCTCTCAGCATCCATCAGGCGTGTCATGACTGTAATGCGATTTTGCTCACTGCAGCTCAGAACTCTTTCATTTTGCACATTTGTGATACTAAATTTCTCGTGATAGGTTACTCTCCAAAGACTCTATTCAAGGCAAAGGTTTCCTCGCGGAAACGGGCGGGGTGGAACACGACCTGTTCTGCATTTTCTAACTCCGTTTAGCCGGTAGCTAAGATTAGAAGTTGTTACTCACACGTACACACACATATGACAAGAAGAGAAACATTAACTTTAGACATATGTTCTAGAAGGCATGTTTGTGAAACGTCTATACCTTAGGAGAAATATGCGAAAAAGGTAACAGAGAGTATAAAAACAGCGTTACCGGAGACACAGTAATCAGTTTGATTTAAACACGCTATTAGTGAAGTATAATTGTAAAGTATTAATCCCAAAGTAGTCTAAATAAAGACCATTTTGCAATACTGAATATTGGAGTTATTTGTTCGACAGTTCAGCGATTCGAACGTTAGCAGAAGGTGCATAATTATCAGAAACTCCCTAAGAATCGTTACACTATTTTTGTTAAATACTTTTCGATTGATAATGTTATTGGCATACTTTATTTAATTCTTTAAATTTACTAAATTTGGTAGAAATAATATAAAACCTCCCTCAAAAGCAGAATACTTAAAAACGCGGTATAAATATAAAAGAGTTACTAGTTTGAAGTTGTAAAAAGATAGAGTCGGCCTATATAGCCGAAGGCGTCAAGCATGATTCATTTATTTGTGAATAAATAACAACCCTCCTATCCGTAGTTTGGCTGTTGTGAGATTTCATTGTTTAAATAAAATTAAAGAAAAAAAAACTTTTTTAAAAATAAGCTTTTATTATTTTGGTTAATAAAATTAACTAAAAAGTAAACAATAAATTGACTCTAAAGAAATATAACACTTTATAAGTTCATTGTAAGCTTAAACGATAATTAGGCTTTTTCGTCTGCGACAAAAAAATTCTATATTGTACATAATTATATATTTTTAACATTAAAACTTTACACCTAAATTATTAAATCTTACAGTTTATATCACAGTCCTAATTGTTTTTAAAAAAGTTTTTTTTTCTTTAATTTTATTTTTTACTTTTTAGTTCGTTTTATTAACAAGTAATAGAAGCTTGTTCTTATAAAAGCTTTAAATATAAGTATAGGGGGTGAAACAAAAACACATATATCAGTTACATCTGCGTATAATGCGTATTGGAATTTATTAGTACACATTTTATGCGCAGCAACTTCAGAGGTGTATTTAAAGTTTAAAGCATTGTAAATATAAGTATTGAAGTCATGAGCCTGTGCATTTGCGCAATTTTAGTGATGTAAATTGCATGGCGCCAGCGCCAATGCGGTGCCAGCTCAATGGTAGCTCATTGACGAAATTACTCCAAGCGAATTTTTGACGCTTCTTAGTAGTGAGTGCGTAGTACATTTTACTTGCGCTATTGAGTGAAACGACTTTTGTGTGTCAGGCACGAGTTTGGTGTTATTGGCGCTACTGGCAGTGATGACACTGAGCTGTTGACGGTAGCGCTGGTAGTTCAGATTTTGAATCAGAGAAAGAATTGATGACCCGTGTGAATTATTATGGCTTTGGCCGTGTAAATTATTATGGTGTATTTGTATATTTTAGATTTAATGCACAATTAATATTTGTGTGTTTGAGCGGCCAAATAATAACAGTAGTATTGCTAAAGTGCTGCTTAGTTGATGGAATGTCGCTAATTTCTTAGCGATGATCAGCAGATTGTCAATATTTCGTTCAACGGACGCGCGAAATTGCCACATCTGCTCAAATTTTCCAAAGATTTTCCATTCTTGATTTAACTTAAGCTGTTATGCCAATATTTTTCAGCCAGCTTTTTTCAAATAGGTATTTTTCCAAAAGCAAAATAAATTACAGAAAAGATTACAGGGTTAAACAGCCTTAAAAATTCAGCTATGTTGGTTATACACAGAAATACAACAGAGGGTTGTGTCTCCGCTTTTCGCAAGCGATGAGATTCACCACGCGTGACACGTGATTCACCACGTCCAAATATCACAATCCACGGATAGGTACCGGCGTGTTTGTATGGGACTTAGGCTGTTATGCCAAAGTAAATACAAATCTTTACCGATAACTGTGTTATCGATTAATTTATCGAATTCTAACAAAGTAATATTGCATTGTCATCGGAGTTATACATGTGTGCAAAATTTCAGCTCAATCGGACACCGGGAAGTGTATCAAATTTAACTTGCAAGATTCCATTACAGACAACAAAAGTGAAAGTAAATAAAAGCTTATAAAAAGTCACACACCTAGTCAACATACACATGCATACACAAATACATATAAAATATCGTTAGCTTAATGTGAAAATGTGCTAAGTCTCTTTTTTGGAAAAATTGTTTTTAATGCAGTTTTAAACATGTATTCAAAATACATCGATCAAAAAAAAAATTAATTTTTCATTTTTACGTGCTGTGGGCAATGATGTTTAAATATGCTAAGTCGTCAGCTGTTAAAAAAAAAATGTGCTAAGTCAACCTGCCAATAATATCAATCTGAATTACTAGTCATTTCTATGTGCACGCATGCTTTGTTGTTGTTGTATTAACGATAAAGATACTACCCGAAGGCTTTGGGGAGTGTTACCGATGTTGATGGTCCTTTGCCGGATATAGATCCGGTACGTTCAGGAAACAAAGTACTATTAAGGTACTAGCCCGACCATCTCGGGAACGATTTATATGACCACATTAAACCTTCTAGGCCTTATTTATTAAATTTATTATTTATTAAAATTAATAGTAGTGTTATTTCGATCAATCGATTTGCCAGATGTAGAGTCCTAGTTATAGGTTCATACATAGCTTAATTCGTTTTATGAGTTACATATTTCGATAAATAATCTATTAGGCCGAAGATCACGCAGTGGAATATATGGATTGAACAAATTAGATAAATCAGAGTAATTCGTACTAAAGTTGATTACATTATAGGCAAGCATGATTGAGATAAAATTTCTTCTGCAAAGCCTGAAGACCAAGCAATTTGTGCCTGCTGGTATATGAAGGGAGGCCTTCTGGCCAGTGAAGCATACGTAAAGCAATTTTTTTTACATTTTTTGAACTTTCTCAATTTTAAAGGAGTTAGATTCATAGAAATGATTCCACATTATTGAGTAATATTCAAGACCTCTTCTGACCAAGGATATATAAAGTGCCTTCAACGTCATAGGGTCCTTAAAGTCACCTGTGTTACGTCTACTGAACCCAACCATTGCAACAAATTTTGAAACAATGAAGTCAATGTGACTAGACAAAGAGAGTTTGAAGTCAAAAATTACACACAAGTCCTTACTCTCTTGACAACAGAGATTTAGAATTTAGTTTTTAGATAAAGTATGTGGCAGTTGTCTTTTTGGAATAAGAGACAGCGCAGCATTTGTTTGAATTTAAAAATAAATTATTGTCTGCGCACCATCCGGCAAAAGAGTCCAGATCAGAACCATTAGAAATAGTTTGACAAATAAATAGTATTTTTTGTGAAATATATAGTTTAAGTGTTATCCTTCAATCATTAAAGGGGAGGAGTGATGGGGAAATATATTGAGTAAAAAGTGCTAAGTCGGGAGAAAAAATTTGTTTTGAGTGCGGAAATTGTGCTAAGTCATAAAATAGATGCTGGGTTAGCATACATGATTTTTATTTATCTTTTCCAAGGCTTCTACACTCAAAAGTATTGCACCTAAGTTATCCTCATTCAAAATTTTGAAAAAAATGGTTATTTCAAAAATTATTAATTTTTTTCCTCTCCTGTAAAATTTGTAAAAAGTGACTTAGCATAATTTCACATTAAGCTAACGATATAATTGTCTGAATCTGCGCTAACAAGCTTATATATTACATAAATTAAGGTAATTGTAACCCGTTTATAAGAAAAGCAACAACAAATATTGCCTTGAGGTAAAAGGTGGAGAAAGGTGCTGTAACCTCATTTCGCCAACTGAAAAAGATTTAAGATGACTAAAGCGTAACAGCTGCATTCTTGTTAATAAGTGAATCCTTAAGAAAAGTATATTAATTGGTATATTTAGGATATTTATTTGGTACATTAATAATGAAGGTGGTTTTATTAACTATTATGTAAATTGTGCGTAAGGTATCCACTTAATACAAATGCCAGCAAAGACTTCCTCTTCAGTGTGCTCGTCATACAAACTCTCTCTTTTTAACTGCCGATATTATTGGCCTACAAAATGAAAGAAAACAAGTAAAGGTGTCTAAGTTCGGGTGTAACCGAACATTATATACTCAGCGTGAACTTCAATTGTACATTTCATTTCAGATAAAATAGTTTTCTACATAACACGCGGCACCGCCCGTTTAAAAAAATGTGTCCCCATTTCCTCTTACAGTAAAACTCGCTAAGTAAAATATCATTTCAAAACTATTTTCTGCTAAGTTATTGCTTATTATTCTAGTCCACGAACCTTTTAAACTTGTTTTATATCTAAGTTGCTGTGGTCTTTAACCAATCCCGTCCATTTTTACTAGAAATATTTTCAGCTATAAGGAAAATATGAAGAAAAATTTCATTACGATATGTTAATTTTTCTTCGAGTTATGGCTCCCAAAATATAGAAAATTGCTTAGTCATAAAAGGGGCGGTGCCACACCCATTTTCAAAAATTTTAGTGTTTTCCAATTTAGTGTTATAACTAAATTTAGAAAGTAAAATTCTATTGACATAAAGCTCTTTTTTGCTAAGATATAGCTTATTATTTTCGTCTACGACCCTTTTAAAAAACTTTTATATAAAAGTGGGCGTGGGCTTTTATCGATTTCATCCATTTTTCCTAGAAATATTTCCTGCTATAGGAAATATTTGTGTATCCAATTTTATTACGATCCGTTAATTTTTCTTCGAGTTATGGCTCCCGAAACATAGAAAATGGCTTAGTCATAAAAGGGGCGGTGATACGCCCATTTTTTTAAATTTGAAGTTTTTCCTATTTCTTGTTATAAATCCACTTGGGAAATGAAATACCATTGATATAAAGCTCTTTTTGTAAATATATAGCTTATTTTATTCGTATTATTTAAAAAATCTTTTACATAAAGGTGGGCGTGGTCCTTAACCGATTTCGTTATAGTAAAGGCAACCTCTCTGCCGAATTTTGTTACGATAGGTTTAACGGTTTTTGATTTATGATTAATAATATTTATAATATTGATTTTATCACAAGTGGGCGGTGCCACGCCCATTTTAAACATTTTTTTTATATTTTTATCACGAGTCTCAATATCAGTCTACATGTCAAATTTCAACATTCTAGGTGTATTTTCTTACTAAATTATCAGGTTTTTTGTGTTTTCCAAAATATTATATATATAAAAATTGGGCGTGGTTATCATCCGATTTCGCTCATTTTCACTACCAGTCTATTCTGGGTCCAGGTAAGCTAGTGTACCAAATTTCGTAAAGATATCTCAATATTTACTGAAGTTATCGTGCTAACGGGCGGACGGACGGACGGACAAACATGGCTCAATCAAATTTTTTTTCGATACTGATTATTTTGATATATGGAAGTCTATATCTATCTCGATTACTTTATACCTGTACAACCAACCGTGCTATCAATGTTGCAACATTTTAATATCGACGGAATATTGGCTTGTTATACGTTTCCAATCGACAAGTTATTGAGTAATCGAAAGGAAATATACGTGTTTTCGATTTGTATCGAAGTGTTATTAAGCTGCTGTTCATAAAAAAGGTTACAAATTTTAATCGGGCGGATTTCGCTTTGTTAAGAAAATTTATTGCTTTATAATCGAAAATTTATTGAAAGCGTATCGATATATTATCCAAAAAAGTATAGATTTGTAGTTTGTAATCGGAGTTTTACACATTTATCGGCAATTTGTCCATTATTATATAGAAAATTTACTGTTTTTTTAAGTTATATACTTGTTATCGCAAATTTATAGATTCATTATAGATAAGTCGTCGATTATTTACCGAAAATTTACTGATTTACTATCGAGAATTTATCAATGTACTAACGATTTGCCATCGAAGTTTTGTCGAGAATTGTACATTATTTATCGAAAAGTTCTCAATTTTTTATCAGTTATATATTTGTTATCAAAAAATTATCGATTTTCTATCGAAGTATTACCAAATTTGTCGATTTGTTATCGAAAAATTATCGATTTTCTATCGAAGTATTACCAAATTTGTCGATTTGTTATCGAAAAGTTATCGATTTTCTATGGGTAGGCTGCCGAAAAATGATCTATTTTTATCAAAAATTCATCGAAAAGCTATCGGTATGTTAGTAAAAAGTTATCGATTTGTTATAGAAAAGGATATCGACTCATCAGTGGGTTATGAATCAGATACCGGCGAAACTTCTATATAAAATCGTTGACACTTCTGTAACCCGTAGATAACAAGCCGATAAGGAACCAATATGAAGCCGATGACTTGGTGATAAAAGGCCAAAAACAAATCGAAAGTCGACGATAGTAATTCGCTATAGATAAGAGGCCGATAATAAAACGTAACTTGCCGAGATTATTTTTTTCTGGTAAATCTATTATTTATCCTGTGGTTTACTTTTAATTAAAAACATAAATCTCGTAGACGTACACCTGTATGCTACATTTGGTGAGTACTTTGTGCTGACGCCTGTTGGACCCGTCATGAAAATGAAATGGTATATTCCACGACTCTTAAAATTGTAAGTTCTTAAAGAAAAGGAACTATCTCTACCCACCAATAAGATGTATACCGATAGCCATGTCAGTCTGTCTGTCTATTTGAACGCAAACTAGCTCCTCAATTTTTGAGATATTTTGATGCAATTTGGGGAGCTGGTATATTTGGGTGTCCGATTGACTATTTGTCGAAGCCGACCGGATTGCACCGCTATAGCATATATCCCGCATAGACCGGTGTTTTGAAAAAGAGGGGTTCGCCATTTTTTTCTCATTTTAACAGCTAGAGGATTGATTTACAGGATAATTACATAAAAGGCATACATTGTTGTCTGACAAAATTGTTAAGATCAGCCATATATACAATATATATGGTAATGCGATTGATTGTTTAGTAGTTTCTTCCTCATTTTAACAGCTAGAAGCTTCAAAATTTTTCAGATGCTCACAAATACGGCATATATTGTTGCCTGAAAATATGTTGTTGTTGTAGAATCAGTGTAACCCTATTCAGTTTGTTGGATCCCCCCACAAATTGTTCTTTCCAGCATATCCTTGCAGCGATATTGCTCTATACTCTCCTGCTTCGCGAACGTATTGAACCCAATCCTAAGCCAGAAGCTGATACCGATTCAAGAAATGGTGTTGCTGCATGTGTCTGAAAAATTCGTTATGATCGGTCGTATATATAATATATATATCCCATACAACTGATTTCTCAGATTTTATGAATTTTTGAAATTTGAACACATTATTGTTAAGCTCCATTCAAGAAAGTTATGAGGTATTCGGTACATCCGGCGGTTATCCCGTCCTTACTTGTTTATATTTATACCCAGCTATCAATTAAGCTTTCTAAAATCGCACATCCTAATTAGCTAATTTCACAAAATTAATTTGAAAATTATAACGAATTCTGGGAAAATGCTGATAATTATACACCTTCTGCTAACGTTAAAATGGCTAACTCCAATATTTAGTATTGAAAAATGGTATTTATTAGACCACTTTGGGGGTAGTACTTCACAATTACAATTCTACTTCACTAATATCGTGTTTAAATCAAACTGGTTACTGATTCCTCATCGCTGCTTTTATACTCTCGGTTACGTCCTCCTGTACTTCCAGCTTGAATGTTATACGTGTCTCCTGCGATTCCAGTGGGGATGACATTAATGTCTTCTGGAATTGCAGTTTAGGTGCCACTGTCGATGTTTGCGCAGATATTGCAGACAATATCATGTTAAAGTTTGATTTCGTTTTTTCACTCCATTTTTGTTGTTGTCTCGTCGCTATAAGGATAAAAGACATACTCTTCAACATTGATTCCTTCTGAATCCATAACATTTCTTAGCCGTGCTTGAAGTTCGGATATATTTTCGGTTGCGTTCAATCTGCGGTCCTCCAATTCCTTTTTTAGTTGCTGAATATTCAATTTACTTCACTTTGCCATGTTCAAGTTTTATTCGAAATCTTCGGAATTTACTTAAAAATTCCTCTTCTGATACCAATTGTAACGAATTCCGGGAAATTACTCATACACCTTCTGCTAACCTTAGAATCACTGAACTGTGGAATAAATAACTCCAACATTTAGTATGGCAAAATGGTCTTTATTAGAATACTTTGGGAGTAGCACTTCACAATTACAATTATACTTCACTAATAGCGTGTTTAAGTCAAACTGATTACTGATTCCTCAGCTTGCACTGCGTTTATACTCTCGGTTACCTCGTTCACATATTTCCCCTAAGGTCTAGACGTTTCACGGACATGTCTTCTAGAACAGTTGTGTCTCATGCTTGGTTATTTAGGTATATACATGTATATCTGAAATTTGTGTTTTTCTTGTAGCCATATGCATGTGTATGTGTGACAACTTCTGCTCTTAGTTGCCGACTACATATATGTATGTGAAATAATATATTCTCTTCGTTGCCCTGTATATAAGTGTGGGTGATTGCTGTTTTTGTTGCTGTGAATATTTACCAACGCCATAGTGATGCTAATATTCGCCACAATATTTTAGATTCAATATCAACGTAATTTACAATCTTTGAGTGAGAAAGGCCGCCGGCAGGCAGGTGGCCTATTAAGAAAGTCAAAATGATTTTAAGTACACGCTTTCAACTCAATGCTCAAGTTAGGCACTTAAAGAAACTCCGCTGGTGGAAGCAAAGAAACAAGAAAACAGCAAAGTTTATAGTGCGCACATTTTTTGAAGTACATTATTATAAATGTAGCATGTGAAAGCGGAAATAAATCAACATTATAGAAAAACATTAATTTACATTAAATGCCAAGATATTAGAACATACCTTGATAGCAAGTACGGTTACGAGTCTAACATACTCGTACTTAAGGATGCAACAACTACGATGCTTTGTACTGCTACAAATATTTATAGTAAAGTTTATTGAGGGGAAAAACACATAAATTATTAAACAGATCAAAAGATGCTGTTACTCGAAAGAGTTTAGTTTGGTAATTGTTGGTCTCGGTATTTCAAAAGAGCTATGCGTCATTTAAAGCTGCCTACAAGATAAAATAAGAATGTTTATACACGTATGAAAGCCATTGTTATGGCGCTTTGGAAATTTTAAGAGCTTGAGGATTTCCAATTTATTATGAATATAAATAACCAAAAGAATGTAAGAGGCCAAAAATGTATGCACATAAGTAATTTGCAACAGCTTATGCACCAGAAAACGACCGCAAGTACTTAAGCATGTGCACAGACTTATATAAGTACGGGACTACCCACCAAAAAGTCGCGAAAAAAAAATTACATGACCATAGAAATATACAAACCGACTCCCATTCATAGCCAATTATTACAGTCGAATTATCGGTTTGTTAATAGATAGTTATCACCAAGTCATCGAATCCTTACAGATGTATCATCGATTTTATATTAAAGTAAAAAGTATCTGTTACTGTGTCAGATGAGTCATCGGTATCCAATCGTTATAACGCCGATGGTAGCACTTCGATAGGAAATCAATAACATTTAGATAACAAATGGATAACTTTTTTATATAATATATGTAACTTTTCTATAAATAATCGATCAGTAAGTAATCGATCAATAAATAATCAATAAAATCGATAAATCAATAATAAATCGACAACTTTTTTGGTAAGAGATCGATGTGCTGAGGATAAATAATCTACAGTAAATCGAAAACTTTTTGGAAACAAACTTATAAACCTATACTTGCGAGCGAAGTGGATTGGAGGATTTTATATATATTTTTTGTTACGTGGAAGGAGGAAATTTATGCACTAACCGGGTTGTTAGGCCTCGGTGCTTCACTATGTAGAAGTGAGCCTCTCCGAGTGTAGGAATCCCTTCTTCCATTGATGGGCTACCCATTAAAACCAAACCTTCCACGGCCTACGATAAGTGAGCTCTTTGGCTACTCACACGTTATTGCGCTAAGCAAGCATCTTGCCGCTTCGCGAGGAGAACATTATTTACATATCTGCTGACCATGTCTCATCTGTCACATTCCGCAGGTCATTTAATGGATAACATAGCCCGGGGTTAGGTCGAAAAAGTTGTGGCGTGCGTCGTCTATGAACCCGCAGTATAAGCAATTCCGATTTTCAACCCTCCCCATTGTGGAGATATTCCCGGAAGTAGCTATGACCACTTAAAAACTGTGTCAAATGGAAGTCGATCTCCCCATGTGGCCGCTCTAACCATGGCTATAGATCGGGAATCAGTTCCATGGTCCACTTGCCTGCAGTTCCATTGCTGTTTCCAGCGTCAAATAGATTCTTTCCGCGCCTGCACACAGTAACATCTAACATATGCGTACTTCTCCTCGGAGGTGATACATTTATTTTCTCTCTTCAGCGAAGTATCGGTATGTATTTCACGTATACCGTGCGGTAAGTTGAGGCAATTCGTAGCGTCCACTGCTTTGGATTGAGGTAATGGCTGCTCGATACTTTCAGAATGTCATTGCATTAACCGAAATGTCTGCAACTTGTACAAAATTATGTAATCCGAAGCGGAAGCCACCCTTTTTCTTATACACAGCATTTGCTCATCTATGTTTGCCATTAATCGATATAGGTGCCCTAGGGTCTGCGCAGTGAAATACTACGTTCAACATCAATTTGCAGCAAGGCCTCAATATTTGAATGAGGGGGAATGGCTGTAATTCTCGAGTTATTGCTCACTCCAATAATCCTCACTGCCACTAGGATGACATTGGCCGCCCGCTATCGAACCTCCGCTCATATTAGTTGCCCCGATATTGCTTTCCCGGTAATCCTTGTAACAACAAACGCAAGTCAGTTGATACCTGATTCTGACCATCCTTATGTTTACTACGATCTTCGGACGTCTCAGGTTTTGGCTACTACCGCGATCGTTTGTAAAATATCAACTAGCTTTCAGGGTAGTAGTATTTCAGTGCGGATGGAAGAGGTTAAAACAGAAGCATGTTATATGACTAACAGTTGTGCAAAAGCTGGCGAGCGGAGAATAGCATGCCGATAATAAATTGCTAACACTCCGCTAAGAAATCGATAACATTTCAATAACAAATTGGTAACGCTGCGAAAACAACTTGATTACTTTTCGTTATCAATTCGATAGCATCTTCATACTAAATTCATAAATTTTACATAACAAATCGATGCCTTTTGGTTACAAACCGATATTTTTTTATATCAAATCGCTTTGAAATCAATTTCTTTTGATAACAAATCGAAAAATTTTCAATGACAATTCGAAAAATCGATAACGTTTCGATTACAAATCGAAAGCTGTTCAATAAATAATCAATAAATTTTCGACAATAAACCGATTACTTAGCGACAAGAGGTTGATCTAGTTGGAGGTTGATGGCAATTGCATATACTAGTAATTATATCGGTCAGCGGTTAGGTAATCAGCTGTCGCTTGCTATATTCTGTTTCCATATAAATAATGATTCTGCCTCTCCATATTGCAAGCTTTTACAAAAACTAACTAATTCTTATATAAGGTGAACGTTTTTGATGGCTATGAAAAGAAACGTACATTTAAATACGTATACTTAAGTACTAAATATATGTAAATAACAATTTCGACAATATGTTGATATACAATTTTCTGCATGACTAGATTTCATGGCATGCTTTTAAAGTCAATGGCATCTGTGCGATCCCCAATCCATAACCACCTTTACTATGCGGAAAATTTCGAGGGTCATTGTCTGATGGAGAAATAATATTAGCTCAGAAGGAAAGGTACATAGTTGTTTGGCAATAAGCACGTTGTTCTATTAAAAACCAACCAATTACATACAAGCATATCTGGACCACATAGAAAGACGGGTACCGGTAAGTAAATGTAACATTCTTTTTTCACTATTTGGTATGAAAGGGGTACATACTTTTAAGCTTGTTGAAAAAAGGAAATGTTTTTCACATCCAAAATATCGTTCCACTTTAATCGAATATTCTAATTATTCGAACGCTATAGAATTCGATTTTCAGAATTTGATTAGTTAAAATGGAATAATCGTATATCATCGATTCGATCGTCGATCTTCCATGGTCATTTCCGGATTATAGTGGTCACTCCAGAAGGGGATGGTTTTAGAAGCTATTCGGGGTCATATCGGTATGGCTGTAGGCACTGTCGGAATCGTTTGTGGATTATTTCGTTTTTCTTTCGGGGAAATTGCGATGTTGCACTAAATGATGCATTAAAGCGCCCTGCATATTCTGCATATTCTATTTTCATTATTATTTAATGGTAGGTTAGGACTATTTCTAGAAAACTGTAAGGATTGGCGGAACTCCACTTTTTCGAAATTGTTTAAAATTCTCTGAAATAATATCGAAAAAAATCTTAGTTTGTCTGGTATTTAATGATCCTTAATGTAATCCCTTTATATGTAATATCGAAAACTTCCAAAAATATTATCGAGAAATACTCTGAAAGTAATTTCGAAACTTGTGGTGTTATATCTCGTGAACAAAATTCATTGTTACGTATGTTATTGGCTATTGAAGCTGTCACTGCCCAGTACATATTTAATTTCTTGTCAATCTGGGATGTAGTCATAAAAACCATTGCATTTTTGCGTTTACTTAGGTCAATTTAAATTTAATGGAATGTGCTATGCACAGGGTCATCCGAAACGGCACTTGAATACTTTGCTATTCCTGGAGCCAAGACGGACAAAAATACGAGACACATTTTGTTGAGTTGCATACAATTTTTTCAAGGAATCGGTGCTCAAAGCTCTTACGTGAGCCGATTTTCACTCATCACATCTCGAGCAGATTTTTGACCGTAGAATGATCAGGTATGACATTGGCCATTGGTCTAAACACCCGCGCCGTTAGTTCTGATTACTTTAAACTGGAAAAAGAAGCGGTAAAGATGGGTTTGATGGTGAATGAGGACAACACGAAGTACCTGCTGTCATCGAGCAAAGAGTCAGCGCATAAGCGCCTTGGCAACCACGCTACTGTTGGTAGCCATAATTTCGAAATAGTAAAATAGTTCGTTTATTTGGGAACCAGCATCAACACTAACAACAACATCAGCTCTGAAATCCAGCGAAGAATCAGTCTCGCCAATAAATGCTTCTTTGGACTAGGTACGCAATTGAAAAGTAAAGTCCTCTCTCCGCAAACGAAAATCATACTCTACAAGTCACTTATCGTACACGTCCTGCTATATGGTGCAGAAACATGGACCATGACAACATCAGATGAAGCGGCTATGGGAGTGTTCGAGAGAAAAGTTTTTCGAAATATCTATGGACCTCTACGCATTGGCGATGGTGAATACCGAAGAAAATTTAAGGATGAGCTGTACGCGCTATACGCAGACATCAACATTGTTCAGCGAATTAAAACGCAGCGGCTAGGCCATGTTATGCGAATGAAAGATGATTCACCGCCCAAGAAAGTGTTTCTATCGGAACCCGCCTATAGAAGCAAAGGTAGGGGGCGGCCGCCATTCCTTTCGAAGCACCAGGTGGGGAACTATTTAAACTCCCTAAAGTAAAGAAATTTGCGATGACCACAAATAGGTTTCCAAAAATTGTAAGAAATTTGGATTTTGGACCATTTTTTGACATTACTACCAAAATAATTTTCTTTCCTGAAAGTTTTGTATGCCTACTAATGTTTTTCTCGCTGCAATCGGAAAGCTCAGAAAATTTTACTAAGGGGCATCATTTTTGAGACATACCATTCCAAAATTTCAATATCTACTAACCGATCAAATTAAAAAAGATTCAAATGTTTGATACATACAGGGCGTATACGTAATTTTTTTTTTTTTGTTTGAACACATACAAAATTGAATTTGATTTTGAATTATCGCGATTATTGGATTAATCTAAATAAATTAACTATTTGAATAGCGAATTTCGATTAATTAACGTTCAAAAATCTGAAATCGGATAATCGATTAATCAAATTATACTTAGCGTGCTTTGCACACATAAACGAATCGAGATAAATAAAGACTTCCGTATACAAAAATGCTCAGGATGAAAAAAGGAATGGATTAAGCCAAGTCCGTCCGTTCGTCTGTTCGTCTGTATGTCTGTGCACATGATAACTGAAGTAAATTTTGAGATATCTTATTGAAATTTCGTATATGGGTTTCTTGGCATTCGTCTCCAATCGTTATTGGAAATGAGCGAAATCAAATGATAACCATGCCCACTTTTTATACTCAGTTGAGCAGAGCTCACAAAGTATATTAACTTTGATTAAATAACGGTTGGTTGTGCAGGTATAAAGGAATCGAGATAGATATAGACTTCCATATATCAAAATCATCAGTATCAAAAAAAAATTTGATTGAGCCATGTCCGTCCGTCTGTCCGTTAACACGATAACTTGAGTAAATTTTGAGGTATCTTGAGGAAATTTGATACGTAGATTCCTGGGCACTCATCCCAGATAGCTACTTAAAATGAACGTAATCGGAATATAACCACGCCCACTTTTTCGATATCGAAAATTTCGAAAAACCGAAAAAGTGCGATAATTCATTACCAAAGACGAATAAAGCGATGAAACTTGGTAGGTGAGTTAAACCTATGACGCAGAACGGAATATTAGTAGAATTTTGCACAATGGGCGTGGCACCGCCCACTTTTAAAAAAGGTAATTTAAAAGTTTTGCAAGCTGTAATTTGGCAGTCGTTGAAGATATCATGATGAAATTTGGCAGGAACTTTACCCCTATTACTATATCTATGGTTAAAAA
This sequence comes from Eurosta solidaginis, assembly GCF_040869045.1. Lineage (NCBI taxonomy): Eukaryota > Metazoa > Arthropoda > Insecta > Diptera > Tephritidae > Eurosta > Eurosta solidaginis. The sequence continues at coordinate 197,604,063 of NC_090323.1, read as the reverse complement.
AAATTAGCAAAATCAGAGAACGACCACGCCAACTTAAAAAAAAAAAAATTTTTTTTAAGTCGAATTTTAACAAAAAATTGGATATCTTTACAGTATACAAGTAAATTATGTCAACATTCAATTCCAGTAAAATATCGTGCAACAAAATACAAAAATAAATGAAAATTTCAAAATGGGCGTGGCTCCTCCTTCTTCATTTAATTTGCCTGGGATACTTTTAATGCCATAAATAAGAAAATAAACGTAAGCCGCGATAACCTCCGAAGAGATCTAAGGCCGAGCTTCTCTTCCAATTTGTGTCGTGCTCCTCTTGATTTTCCCTACAAATTGGTCGGACGGGACCTACATGTTTTATGCCGACTCCGAACGGCATCTGCAAGGCAGGCGAGTTTCCACTGAGAGCTTTTCATGGCAGAAATACACCCGGAGCGCTTGCCAAACACTGCCGGGGGCGACCCCGCTTAGAAAAATTTTCTTCTAATTTAAAAACCTTATTTATAAAATTTTGATGTTGCTTTGCCCGGGGTGCGAACCCAGGGCATACGGTGTGGTAGGCGGAGCACGCTACCATCACACCATGGTGGCCGTGTGCCATAAGTCGAACAAAAATTTGCCAGTCCTTGTGAAATTTGGTAGGTAGGAGCTTAGATTCTAGGACGATAACAGTTTTCTGTGAAAAAGGGCGAAATCGGTTGAAGCCACGCCCAGTTTTTATACACAGTCGACCGTCTGTCCTTCAGCTCGCCCGTTAACACGATAACTTGAGCAAAAATCGATATATCTTTACTAAACTAAGTTCACGTACTTATCTGAACTCACTTTGTATTGGTATAGAAAATGGCCGAAGTCCGACTATGACCACGCCCACTTTTTCGATATCGAAAATTGCGAAAAATGAAAAAAATGCCATAATTCTATACCAAATACGAAAAAAGGGATGAAACATGGTAATTGGATTGGTTCATTGACACAAAATATAACTTTAGAAAAAAACTTTGTAAAATGGGTGTGACACCTGCCATATTAAGTAGAAGAAAATGAAAAAGTTCTGCAGGGCGAAATCTTATATAAATAAATTAGCGGTATCCGACAGATAATGTTCTGGGTCACCCTGGTCCACATTTTGGTCGATATCTCGAAAATGCCTTCACATATACAACTACCACCACTTCCTTTTTAAACCCTCATTAACACCTTTCATTTGATACCCATATCGTGCAAACAAATTCTAGAGTCACCCCTGGTCCACCTTTATGGCGATATCTCGAAAAGGCGTCCACCTATAGAACTAAGGCCCACTCCCTTTTAAAATACTCATTTACACCTTTCATTTGATACCCATATCGTACAAACAAATTCTAGAGTCACCCCTGGTCCAACTTTATGGCGATATCCCTAAATGGTGTCCACCTATAGCACTATAGCCCACTCCCTTTTAAAATACTCATTAATACCTTCCATTTGATACCCATGTCATACAAACACATTCCACGGTTAACCTAGGTTCATTTTCCTACATAGTGATTTTCCCTTATTTTGTCTCCATAGCTCTCAGCTGAGTATGTAATGTTCGATTACACCCGAACTTAGCCTTCCTTACTTGCTACACATATAACATTTTGGAAATCACAAAAACCTGACTATTTATTAATCAAAAATCAAAAAATGTTAAACATATTACAGCAAAATTCGACTGAGAGTATTCCTTGACTATAAATGCTTGGAAGAAAAATTAACGAAATCAGTAAAGGACCATGCAGTTTTAGACTAATAAGCGATATCTTAGCGAAAAATAGTTTTTTATCAATGACATTTCATATAACAAGTTTTATTGTTAAAGGAAATTGGGAGACTTTTGTTTTAATGGGCGGTGTCACGTCTCTATTGCGATCAAGCAATACACAAAAATTCTAGAGCCTCAAAAAAAAAAAAAAGTAAATATCCCTCGTAACAAACATCGAAAAATTAAATGATCTATTGATCTGAAATGAACTGTACAATTCAAACCCACGCTGAGTATATATTGTTCGGTTACACCCGCACTTAGACACTTTTACTTGTTAAGATTCTGATTTGAAATTCCGAAAATTTCTGTTTTGCAAAAATGGCATCCCTAATATGGGTGCTCCCAGTGCCACCTTAATAAATATTTGTTTTTATTATTTACGCAATTCCGAAATGCAAATTTAGTTTGCAATCTCAACTCACTCATAAAAATTATGTACACATACACACACACTTAATATGAGCAACAATTTTTCCTGTTTATATAAAATCTAAGGCAAAAAGCATCTGAATTACACTAGAGGCTAATGCTGACGTTTAAGCTTAACTGATAAAGTATGTATTTATTTGAAACTTACCCTGTTTTAACATAACTGCTATTATATGTAAATTTAATTGGCTTTATACGCCTTAACAAATACATTTAAATAACATAACGAAGCGGTGTGTTTTATAGATAGCTGGTGGAAATTCGTGTTCTGTGAAGTGGTAAATAGAAAAAAATTTCAAATAAAAATTTATACAAATTTATGAAAATAATTTTTCACTTCGTCGTTTCGTAGAATAAATATTACTTCCCTTCCTTTTCACAGTGCACAGTGGTCCCAATTCAGTTTTTCTTTTTTGAAAGTTGAAAGTTGGCAATGCCAATAGTGATGTTATATGAAAGAACTACACCGAATATTGTGTAGAGAGCAAATAGAGTCACACGGTGAGAATCCGAACGTTGTAGTGAGACAACAAGACTAATGAAAGTCCTAACTGGTTTGGAAATAGGTGCACTGATAAAAAAAGGAAAATGTGGAATGAACACGTTGTGACAAGCGACCCTTGAAGTGCTTTTTGATGCACAGTTTAGTTCGGGAGATAGCGCATAAGAGATTATCTCGGAGCGAGTACTGTCATGGCTGGCGACTGAAACTTTTTCCAAGTTAAAATCCCCACTTTCAGATGGGATATTTCCTGCCATGCGACAATATATGATCTCCACTAACTAATGAAAATGGTCATGATTACTCAGCCCTAAATAAAATAAAGTATCCTTATGTATAAAGGGCACTCAAACGACGTACCCATATGCCACAAAAGAATGTAGGTCCGATAGTGCACGTAGGAGCGCAAAGACAACTTGTCCGACTGTAGCCGTATGAATCTATCCCACAGTAGAAGTTCATGTGTGAAAGGATACAAATGGTCCAATCAATATCCTATGAAAAACGAAAGAAGCAGGATGGATACAAAGACGACCTGATCGAGAGTATCCATTAAGATATAGAAAGGAGTAGAAAGAGGATTTGTACGACGACTGCCTTTGGAATATAAAGGGCAGACATCCGACAGTACCAGTTTAGAAGGCTATAATTAGGGTCTCTATAGGACATGTTCAAGCAAAATGGGTATAATCACAAGAACGAATGATGATGGCCAAACGCAGAAACTTTTTTGTCTCCAAAGAAAATTTGACAAAAGATGATGAAAAATCGTTCCAATACACATCAATTATCTACCCTGTTGGAAAATCAGCAAAACATAATATGATTCTTTGCGACTCATCCCAGAATTATCGTTAACTAACCGCATTATTTTGAGGGACACTGACCAGTTATGTCCCTGCAGCGTATCCAACAACAACTTTCGGACTAGGGCAGAGCTAATGCCTACAAAGCACATATATACATGTACATACGTACTCACTTAAATGGCCAGTTGACATTGGTTGCGGTTCAGTCATCAACCGTCTGGAAAATATGCCACATATTGCCACTCAACGTTCATCATAATACATGATGATTGCTGCAATTTGTCTATCGGTTTGTGTGGGTGTGGCAGTTCACATTTACTAACTTCGATTTAAAGCGGCAATTTTATCAGTAGAACAATATGAAATCAATTTCAGTAGCAGATGCAAGTTTTTACATACAGCAGTGAATTCGAAAATAGCAGTTGCAATTTTTATGAAATTTTCTCAATAAATACCTCCCTTTTTATTTTCGATAATTTAAAGAAAAATTTATATAGATTTTTTAACCGAAATTACCCTCACTAGGGTAGGCACCTTGTCGTTGGTGTGAGGGCTTAGCCGAACTCCATAGCGCCCGACTATGAGGCGGAGCTGTTTAGGACTGACATCTACGCCGTTTCGCCTCATAGGAGGGCGGCGGGATGTCGGTGACCAAGAACTGCCAACCCCCTAATCCAGGGTGTTATGCGGACCGTGCCTATTGGACGATTTGCAGCCAGGGGATAAATTCGGCTGTATTCGAACGGAGCCTTCCCGATACCGGGCCATATCGGGAAGTATTTATGGCCTTACCGCAGTAAGGGGCGCTGCTGTGGCGGACGGTTCTTTCCCCGTATATAATACTGGACCGCTGAGCCCGCCTTGTCGGGCAGGTGGTCGTACGACCAAGATGAACAACTCATTACCTGAATGTAATAAGGAGGATGTAAAGAGGAGGACTGAGTCGCAATCCAAGGACGACAAATACGAATTAAGCGATGCGTCGGACTCGGGGAGCGAGAGTAGTGCTGATTCAATGAACTCCGTGTTGGAGAAGCACACAAATGAAAACGGAGTAGAAGAGTGGAGAAGGGTACGGAGCAGAGGAAGTAAAAGAGCTCTCTCGCAGTACCGTGCAGCACTAAGAATTGTACAACTCTTGGGAGCAGTGGTCGACCCAACAGAAGTGGAGATCGAGCGCATGGAATGGGCCCATGAAGCGGTAGAAGTAGGTCGAAGGCAGTTCAAAAGGTTTGCTGCGAGTAACCCTCGTTTCTGCAACCGGTACGAGGAGGAAGAAGCGTCGAATGGCAGAATGAAGAGGCAACGTTCAGCGGAAGGCGACAAGCCTGCTTTCGTGAGACAGAAAGGACCCAGTCCTAGAGCCGCGAGGCACGGCAATCGCATAGACAAGACAAGTAGACCCAAAGCTGTAAGACAGATGGGCTCCAAAGCGAGGTAGCAGCTACCTCGAAAGCTGCGAGTCAGAGGGAAGTTCCAATTACGGATGTAGGAGATAAGCCAAAGGGAGATAACGCTAAGACTCCGGCTTTCTCGGAGGTGTAAAAGGGAGATAACACTAAAACTTCTGCTTTTCCCGAGAAGATGAGTGATGTGGCAAAGCAGTCACTGACTGTGGCGCTGGTTGATCGTAGCAGTCCTTTCGACAAATGACTACTGAAAGGTGGAGATCTGTGGAAAGGGAGCTTATTAGCTTAATGCTTAAGATGATGCGGGAACAACCAAGTAAGCCCCTTCCAACCTTTGATTCGGGGGGATGGTATAATGGTGTGAAGATGATAGCGTGCGACAACATCGCGAGCTTGCGGTGGCTGGAGGAAGTCGTTCCAAACCTCCAAAGGCAAGGCACGAACGCGCGGTTTGAGGTGGTGGATAAAGCGCAAATCCCCACGGTACCAAAAGTTAAGGTATGGATACCATACGTGATGAAGTCGGAGGATACACTGCGACTTCTGCAGAATCAGAATCCGAACATACCGACACAGGATTGGAAGGTACTTACTGTATCTCGTCCTACCGAGGATGGTCAGTTCTACATCTTCCAAATAAACAAGCAGGCGGAGGATATTTTGTACACGCAGCTTGGCAAAATATCCTTTGGCACTGGCAAAATTTACGTGCGACTCAGGAAAAGAAGTCCCGAGGATAAAAATCCTAACACGCTGGAAGTGGGCGAAGTCGAAAAGGACCTCAGAAGCCTAAGGGAAAAAAGACAGGTGGAGGTCCCCGACGTCACCACGAACGTGCTAGAAGAGGACCAACCGCTAAATGGTGCTGTGACTCGCACAGAGGAACACACGGCACAACATTCACGAGGGGCTGAAGGGGGCCTCGAATACTCTAAACCAAAAGGGCAAGAGGAGGACGACGACGGCAAGACGAAGGTGCTGGAGGGGACAAACAGCCCAATGGTGCTGCGAGTCCTACAGATAAACCTCCAACACAGTAAAGTGGCGTCGAGCGAACTCCTCCTAACCCTTGAGGAGGGTTCGTTTGACGTGGCGCTGATCCAGGAGCCGTGGCTCTCATCGGGAGGAAAGGTTTCTGGACTTAGCGCGCGCGGGTTTGGCGTTTACTACGCACAAACGGAAGGACGGGTGCGAGCTGTAGTAATGGTAAGGAAACAGCTGCATTCATATATGCTGCCTAATTACACCACCGAGGATCTCGTAGCGGTGGCCGTTGAACAAAAGAATAAGCAGGCATTTATCCTGGCGTCCTGCTACATGGCCCATGCTGCGGAGGTTCCACCGATGGAGTGCAAAAGGCTAGTACAGGAGGAAGGGCGCAAAGGGCGGTTGGTCATAGGCGCAGATGCAAATGCGCACCACAATGCGTGGGGAGGAGCAGATACGAACGAGAGAGGCGAATCTCTATTTTGTTACATATTGCAAACCAATTTGCAGATAGCCAACAGGGGAAATGTTCCTACATACATTGGTCCAACATCCAGCAATGTTCTGGATATTACATTGAGCTCCGAGCGTGATATATCAAGGTATGATTGGATGGTTCTCGATAGACCATCTTTCTCCGACCATGCGTATATAAGCTTCAGCATCCCACTAAAGAGGGTAGAGAAGGGAGGAACCTTTAGAAACCCTAGGGCAACGAATTGGGCTAAATTCCAGAAACATGTAGAAACGAAACTGGGACAACCCAAAGAGGTTGCTAATGTAGAGGAACTGGAGGAGTCGAATGAATTCCTAACAAGGATGCTTATGACTGCGTATAACAAAGCTTGCCCTCTAAGAAGATTCAGAAGAAAAGCAAAGCCGCCATGGTGGAGCAATGAGCTGAGTCTTCTAAGAAGACAGGTAAAAGAAATGTTTAAACTCGCAAAAACCGCGGAAAGCGAAGCGTGTCGGGACGAGTACAGGGATCTACTGAGGATATACAAGCGTGAAATTACCAGGGCGAAGAGAAACTCATGGAAAAGTTTCTGTACGGACATAGAGTGCTCCAGTGAAACAGCACGGTTGAAAAAAGTCCTAGCAAAGGGAAACATAGTCCAGGGACTAATAAAGAAAGAGAACGGGGAATGGTCACGTGATAGTGAGGAATCCCTTGAGGTGCTTCTCGATACACATTTCCCATCGGGAGACGGTTTAGAAGAACCAGCAGACATCACGCACACTTCGATCACGGAGCTAGTGGTGCCGGGCTTGGTGACCGATACCAAGATCGAGTGGGCAGTGAAGACGTTTTCTAAGTTTAAATCGCCGGGCCCAGATGGTATATTCCCGGCCATGCTACAAGTCTCAAGTAGGGAGGTCGTGGAATGGCTTAAAATAATATTCGATGGGTGCATAAGACTGAATCATGTACCGCACTCTTGGAGAACTGCTCGTGTAGCTTTTCTACCAAAGGCGGGGAGGATCGGTCACGTGTATCCCAAAGACTATAGACCCATTAGCTTAACATCATTTCTGCTCAAAACCTTTGAGAGGCTGATAGATGTGTACATAAAGTCCAACGTGGATGAAAAGCTGCTCTCCACAACACAGCATGCGTACACCAAAGGCAAGTCGGTAGACACCGCATTGCATAGGGTGGTAATAAGCATAGAGAAATCCTTGGAATATAAGGAGTATGCTCTAGGAGTCTTCTTGGACATTGCCGGGGCTTTCAATAATGTTGCAAAATGGGCGATTATGGATGGTCTTAATTACATTAAAGTACATCCTGCCTTAATCAGATGGATCGGCTGCATGTTAAATTGCAGAAAGATTACATCACAATGGGGATTGTACGAGGCCACGAAATCAGTGGACAGGGGCACGCCGCAGGGAGGGGTGCTATCACCTCTGCTGTGGACACTGGTCATCAACCAACTGCTCAGGCAATTCGATGAGGGACCCGTAAAACTTACGGCTTACGCAGATGACGTTGCAATTGTCATAAGTGGAAAATGCCTTCCAACGATTAGTTCTTTGATGGATCGGGCGCTTCGGGATATTCATACCTGGGCATCTAATGTCGGGCTGAAAGTCAATGCGGAGAAGATGGATATGGTCTTGTTTACAAAGAGGTACAAGGTCCCAAATTGGACCAGGCCTAAGTTAGGAGCGGTGACCTTACAGGAGAAACCTTGCACAAAATATCTAGGAATCATCCTAGACAGTAAGCTGTCATGGAAGCTCAACGTGGAGGAGAGGGTCAAGAAGGCCTCAACGGCACCCTATGCATGTAAAAGAATGCTGGGGTATACGTGGGGCCTATCGCCCTCTCTTTCTCATTGGGTTTTTACAGCGATTGTAAGCCCTATTCTATACTATGGAGTTCTTGTTTGGTGGAAAGCCACACAAAAAACAACATACCTCAAAAAATTAGAGGGGGTATGCAGACTATCGATGCTTTGCATTACGGGATCCCTGAAAACAACCCCAAAGGCTGCACTGTATGCCATTCTGCACATTCCACCTGTAGACCTGGTAGCAAAGAACAAAGCGTTAACGACCGCAACCAGGCTCGATGCTACGGGGCAGCTTGAGCGCCGACCATATGGCCATAGTAGTATAGCGTCCTCAGTCACAAGACGAACAGACTACATGATTCCCTACCTGCACTTTGAGGGAGATCTCAAGGCCACAATAGGGGTGGACGGTTGGCGCAAGGGTGCGCAAATGGCGGACGAGGCGATAGATGTGTACACCGATGGTTCCAAAATAGTGGAAGGAGTAGGGTCTGCGGTATACTGCGCTGATCCGGAATTAAGCAGATCCTACAGGCTGCCGGATTACTGTAGCGTTTTCCAAGCGGAAATATTAGCCGTAACCAAAGCAGTAGAAACCCTGGAAGAGAATAGCTTAAGCTGCAACCGTGTTAACTTTTATATTGACAGTCAAGCAGCAATTAAGGCAATAATCTCGCATAGCACAGCATCTAAATGCGTGTTAGAGTGTAAGCAGTCTCTGGAGAGAATCGGGACAGGGAGAAGCATACATCTATATTGGGTCCCAGGGCATATGGGAATAGATGGGAATGAAAAAGCGGACGAATTAGCTAAAAAGGGCGCATCCCTTGAAGCTTGCTCCGTAGACGTCCCAATTAGATTGGGCGAGATTAAGCGAAGGCGAGAGGTGCACATGATCCACCAAGCAGAAAAGGCGTGGGTTCAAGCGCGGGGCTGTAAAGTGTCGAAGATTATGTGTAGGTCTTACAACCTTAGACTAACACAGTTGCTTCTATCATTAAAAAGAGAGGACTGTAGACTCATGACGGGTATTCTGACTGGACACTGCCTTCTGGCGTCACATGCCTTTAAATTAGGCTTGGTCAGTGATAGCAGGTGTAGGAAGTGCGGGTTGGAGGAGGAAACGATCGAGCACATTCTGTGCTCGTGCCCTGCACTTGCCAGGCTAAGACTCCAGCTATTAGGAGTGATACAGCTGTCAGATCTAGAAGCAGCAAGTGGCTTAAGTCCTAGGAAGCTTCTAGTATTTGCCAAGAGGACGGAGTTATTTTATAATATAGGTCGTGGTTTTTGATAGGGTTTTTCAGTTTGGTCGTTAAAACAAACTTCTGGTAACACTACGGACTCAATCAGTCTATGTGAGGTCCTCATGGACCGGCCAGTTCAACCTACCTACCTACCTAACCAAAATTATGCAAACCAATGTCAAAAACGGATTCCAAAAAATTCTAAAATTTAAGAAAATTTTACGAAAAGTTCGACCTTTTTGTTCCTAAAAAAATACAAGGCGCGTTATACCTCCGAAGAGATTTATGTCGATCTTCTCTTTCAACTTGCGTCTTGCTCCTTTTAGTTTTCCCTGAAAATTGTTGGGACAGGACCTACATGGCTTACGTCGACTACGAGCGGCACTTGCAAGGCAAATAAGTTTTCACTGAGATGCATGTCATGGCAGATATACACTCGGAGTATTTGCTAAATCATATACGAGGGGCGACCCCGCTGAGAAAAACTTTTACATAATTGAAAATGCTTGTTTCTAAATCTTTGATGTACTGATACTTGAAACCAGGATCTTCGCTGTGGTAGGTGGAGCACGCTATCACCACACCACGGCGGACTTGACTTAGATCTCACAAAATTCGCTTTGAGTTTTGAAAATTGTTTTGCAATGTATTTCATATTTTCTTCCTTATAAAAAATAAAGCTATGCGAGGGGCGTATGGAAAAAAAATGTTCAAAAATCAATTTTAATTGTGAGACCTATAATTTGTACTTTGTTAGGCTAAAATTGATTGAGAATACTCAAAGATACGCAGAAAACTCAATATAAAAATTTCGAAATTTGCATAAAATTTTTTCGAAGACGTTTTTGAGGTTAGCTTGCATAGTTTCCGTTACAAAATTCATAAAAAAAGTTTCATAAATTATCGGAAATAAAAAAGACGTATCTAATTGACGAAATTTGATAAAAAACTTGCCACTGCTGTTTTCGTGCTCGCGGTTGTATTTATAAATACCCATTACCGGACTAGGCTTTTACTATGTTAGATTGAAATTCACTGGGCTACAAAACTGGGAAAAAAAAACTCAGGAAACTCCAAATAAAAAGTTCGAATTTTGCAAGATCGACTGTTCGAATATTTTTGTAAACGTTTTTGAGATTCATGTGCACAGTTTCAGTTACAAAATTCTGAAATATATTTTTTTAAATTTTCAGAAAATAAAACAAGTAAGGACGGGACTGTCTTCGGCTGTGCCGAAGAATTTATACCTTTCATGAATGGGGCTGAACAATAATCTTATCCCGTTCGTAATCTACAAATAATCGGATGTATAAGATAAGAAATATATATAGTGAACAGATGTACATAGCTAAACGATTTTTAAGATAAATATAAAATAAAAAATAGGTAAGTACTTTGTGTGAGGATGCAAAGCTTCACGTTTTTTGTGATCTGCATGTAAAAACTATGACTACGAATCACGTATTTCAAAAATATATGACGTAAACGTAACTATTTGATGAATTTTGAAGCTTCTAGCCGTAAAAAAGGGGCAAAAATGACAGTTTATATGGTGTATATAATATATATACCACCGATATCTATGATTTTTTCAGACAAAATATATGCTAAATACGTAAGCAGTTGGTGAAATTTGAAGCTTATAGCTGTAAAAATGGGGCTAAAATTGCGAAAAATATATATATACTATATATATGTCAATGCACTGAGGAGTCAGGTGGATGAATGCGAAAATAATGCCATACTGACAGATATATTGGTAAGTGGAGTGCCCACAACGACGAATGAAGATTTAGGTGAAGTCTTCACTAAAATATGTCGCACAGTGCAGGTAAATCCGCCATCTATTCGCACTGCCTTTCGTATTCGAAAAAGCAAGAACGGTAGCTCACCTTTAATAATCAAATTAAATTCACCCAATGACCGCTCTTTGCTTTTAAGAGCAATAGCTAACTTCTGCAAAAACAACAGAAGATCATTAGCTCTTAGCGATATTGAGTGCAATGGAAATGGAAAAATATTTGTGCATGAGTGCCTTACAAAGCGTAACCGTGAAGTATTGCAGCATGCTCTGCAATTAAAAAAACAGAAACGGTTCACTTCTGTTTTCTCACTGCGTGGAGATGTGTATGTACGTACTAGTCAACACAGTGATGCTGTAAAAATTAGTGATAAAGAGAGCGCTGAACGAATTGCAGGAAACAACGTACCGACAAATGAAGCGAACAATACACAAACACCCTAGCATAATGCTTTGCTTAGTTTTAATGCTTAATATATTATTTTATACTGGCACTATTGTTTCTCTTCCCATTTCACACTCTATACTCTTTTTCACTTCCACGTTTAAAACTTTCATCTGCTGCTCTGTTGATATCGTCTTGCTTGTTTATTTTGATTATGTATGAAGTGAATAACGATTGTACTGACAGTGGGCAGGTAAGGTGTATCTTGAGTCAAATATGTAAAAGACATCCAACATTCAATGTGTGTCATTTAAATACTCGCAGTCTTACGGTTCATAAATTAGACTACCTTTCATATGTATTTGCTGATCTAAACATTGACTTAATTTGTATTACCGAAACGTGGTTCAAATCTGGCGTTGAAGACCATTCTTATTCATTAGATAAATATGTATTGCTGAGAAATGACAGGAAAAATAACATCCGTGGTGGTGGAGTTGCTATATACTGCAAACAATTTTTGAATCCAAAAGTAATTTATCGCTCAGACCATACCAGTGAGGTAGAAAGTATATTTATTGAAATAGGCGATGCTCGGACTAAGTGTTTTGTGGCTTGTGTATACAACCCCAATAGGTCAAATGACTTAACATGCTTATTTATTAAACTCTCTGAATATGCAATAAATTATGAACATGTCATCATCTGCGGTGACTTTAATATTGATATCCTTAATAATGATTCCCGCAGTAAAAACCTTTTAAGTAACTTTCAGGCAAATGATCTGTGCATTGTGAACACATTCGCGACCCGTTTTTCTCCAAATAGCAAGGCAAGTTTACTCGATTTAATATGTGTTAACGATGCCAATAACATAAATCATATTGACCAATTCCCCATGGATGTTATTTCTGACCACGAAATGTTATTTTTATCGTATGATCTGAAATTCAACGTAAAAGAGCCCGACTTTGAATTGACCTATAGGAACTATAATGCTGTAAACCTAGATAAGCTAAGTAATGAGGCTGCTTTTCTTGACTGGAATGGATGCTTTTCCTTCTCTAAGTTAGACGAAAAGTTGGAATATTTTAATAGCCTTGTCAATCACCTTTTTAATAGATATGTTCCTCTAAAAACCGTTAAAATCCAAGGTCATAAAAAACCATGGTTCTCAAATGAAATTCTGAAGCTTTTAAGAAAACGTGAGAAAGCTTACAGAGAATGGAAGCAATTTCCATATGAAAACAAATGGGAAGCCTATCGTCTTTTGCGCAATCAAGCTACCTTATGTATCCGGAATGCTAAGGTGGCATATTTGAATAATAAATTTAATGCAAATTTGCCTCCAAAAATGCTATGGAAGAATCTTCGTACTGCTGGAGTAGCCAAAAAAGATAATATTCAATGCAAATTTGACCCTAATGTCATGAACTCACACTTCCTGAATGGTAATATAAGCGATAACAGTGTAAATTATAATGATGATCATAACACCAGTTATGAACACAGTAAGATAGGTAGTATAGGCAGAAGAACAAATATTGATATTGATGTCTTTGACTTCTCAGTTGTAACCGAAAGTGATGTCTTGGATGCTATATTTGACGTTAAGTCTAACGCCGTTGGAGTTGATGGCATCAGTATACGATTTATTAAACTTATACTTCCATTTGTTATAGCTTCACTAACACATATTTTTAACTTTTCAATAATGTCCGGTGGGTTTCCAAGTCAATGGAAAATAGCTAATGTCATCCCTATTCCTAAAGTTAAGTCTCCAAGTTCTTCCAAAGAATTTAGACCAATTAGCCTGTTGCCAGCCTTGTCTAAGGTTTATGAGAAGCTATTAGCTAAGCAGATAATTGATCATATATATAAGAATGACTTACTATCTGAGGACCAGTCGGGATTCAGGAGAGGACATGGTTGCGCTACTGCCATGCTTAAGATTCTTGAAGACATACGCCCTGCTTATGACCGTAATGAGCTTACAGTACTTGTACTTTTAGATTTCTCACGAGCTTTTGACACAGTCGACTTCAGAATACTTCTTCATAAGCTGGAAATAAACTATAACTTCAGCTCTTATGCTATAAAGCTAATCCAATACTACCTCACAGCTCGATTTCAGCAAGTTCAATGCGGTGATAATGTCTCAAACTTAAAGCTTATAACATCTGGTGTCCCACAAGGATCTATTTTGGGTCCAATACTGTTTACACTTTTTATTAACGACATAGTTCCTTGTTGCCAAAATGCCAAAATACATCTCTACGCGGACGACACACAAATATACTTGTCACGCCCTATTGGGCTTACCGAAGACTTGTTCGTCAGGCTAAATGAAGACTTATCACGCATAGGAAATTGGGCTCACAGAAATAAGTTATATATGAATACAACGAAATCTAAGGCGTTAGCAATATCAAGCGCAACATGTGACTTGAACAACCTTCCGGAAGTTATACTTAATGAAGACAAAATATTATTCCATGACGTGGTCACCAATTTAGGCTTCAGAATTAATTCTAAATTAACTTGTGTGGACCATGTTAACCTTATGGTCGGTAAAATATATAATACCCTTCGAAATTTGTACAGAACTGCCTATTTACTACCACGTGAAACAAAAATGAAGCTGGTCAAATCTCTTATAATTCCTCAAATTTCTTATGGGGAACTTATATACGGTAATCTTGATTCGTCTTCAAATAATAAATTGCAGCTTGCTTTAAACAATGCTGCCCGTTTCGTTTTTTCTAAAAAGAAATTTGATCATATCTCTTTATATGCCGTACAAATTCTCGGAAGTAATGTTAATAACTTCTTAAAACTTAGAAATCTATGCTTCTTGCATAAGCTACTTCATTCCAAAAATCCCTCTTACTTATTTGAAAAACTAAATTTGTGTCAGTCCACTCGGACCCTAAATCTATTGGTCCCTAAGTTTAAATACACAACATCCTCAAAACTGTTCTTTGTCAGTACAATCTGTCTATGGAACTCACTTCCCTCCAAAACAAAAACTATTAAAAAAGCAGGATGTTTCAAACTAGCAGCATTTTCTTTTCTTAACTCTTAAGTTACTCTAAATCTTTAATGTTTTAAGTGAATGTTTGATAATATATACTAGTGAAAATTTGTATGTATTTAACTTTTCTGTTTTTATATATGCTTTGTTATATCTTTAGATGAACAAGTAAATTTCTTTTTGTAACATTTAGGTATGTATAATTACTTAATCGGATTGATGTACTGCCTAAAAGACGTAAGTCTTCCTGGTACAAACACTTAATAAATAAATAAATAAATAAATAAATATATACTATATATACCACCATACATATACTATATATACCACCGATCTGTATGATTTTTTCAGACAACAATATATGCTATACACGTAAGCATTCGTTGAAATTTGAAGCCTCTAGCTCTTAAAATAGGGCAGTAATTACGAAAAGTTTCTTATCTGAACAATCGGTTGTGGGGGATATATTCGACCGATCTCATCAATTTTTTCAGACAACAATATGTGCAATAGACGAAAGTATATGGTGAAGTTTGAAACTTCAATCTGCTAAATTAAGGAAGATATGACAAAAATCCCATTTTTCTGAAAAATGGGTTGTATGGAGGATATATGATACAGTGGTCCGATCCGGCCGTTTCCGACAAATGTCTAATCGGACACCCAAATACACCCGCTCACCATATTTTATCAAGATGTCTCAAAAATTGAGGGACTAGTTTGCATAAAAACAGACAGACGGACAGACACGCATGGCTAAATCAACTCAGCTCTTCATCCTGATTATTTCAGTATACTTAATGTTGGGTCTATCTATTTTCCTTTAAGGACTTACAAATTTGGGTTTCGTGACGAAATTAATATACCATTTCATTTTCATGAAAGGTATAAAAAGAGGAATTTAACTGACCGATATTTCATAAAAATGGCCACTGCTATTTTTGCTCACGCGTCTGTACCATTGCAACAGTACGCTTGTAGATTATAAAGTCACATGGCTGCTAA
Organism: Eurosta solidaginis; assembly: GCF_040869045.1. Lineage (NCBI taxonomy): Eukaryota > Metazoa > Arthropoda > Insecta > Diptera > Tephritidae > Eurosta > Eurosta solidaginis. The sequence goes on along the minus strand of NC_090323.1, from coordinate 197,588,369 downwards.
GTGTAGGCAACATCACTTTAGAAATTGAATCAACAAAAGCCAATCTTCGTAGTCCTGCTGATTTTGAGTTCGATATTAGATTGACTGAAGAACATACAAGTATTTACATATATATGTACATATGTATGAACTAAGCGTGGTTGCTGCTTTCATCACATTGTGATGTTGACCATGATGAGGGGTTTGTACGTGATGATAATGCTAATGATAAATGTGCATATTTCCAAAAATTTATAATGTGACTATTTGCTTTGGCCTTAGAAATATTTTGTCTATTGTTTTGTTTAGGATACTGATAATCAAAAATTGTCTATCAATTGTTGTGGCCTTAAAGCTGTGGACAATTCTACGAACTTCATACAATACCTCGTATACGGAATTCGCAAATTTGTCGTTTTAATTGTGTATGCCACCATTTACCAAAATGTTATATGGAAAGCCGTAGAACATTGTACAAAGGGGACAAATTGTACGAATTTTGTATGTTTTCATCCTGAGAACGAGCCAATAGCTCAATGTGTTCTGGAAAATATAAGAAATCTTCAGTACTATTCGGCTGAAAGCAATATAATGTGTCTTCGTAGTACTTGGTATTGAAGATTCTGTTATAAATTGTGTAGGATCGGATTTGCGGTAAAGAATTGTTACCGCTAAACTGTGGGTCAGAGAAGTAAAGAGGAGCTCCGGAGGGCAGTGTTCTGTCGCAACTCCTTTGGCTTTGAGTTATAGGTACCTAGCTTCGCTAATTCAACACGAAAGGTGAAAGTGGTGGCTTTTGCTGATGGCGGAAATACAAGGAATTAAGCTGATCCATGTTCCCTTTAGGTTAAAAATCCTAAGTTTTAGCCTTTCTTCTCCTAACGGAACTAAGAACTATGTCTTTCTTAAAGTGCCAAATTACAGGCAGTGATTCCGACACCTAAGCTAAACTGGAACCTTAGCATGAAACAATGGGCCAAACAAGCTTACTGAGTTATGTAAGTCTTCGAAATATGTGGAGTCTAACGCGTAAGTTTCCGGCATCGATGAACAAAGGATGTACAAAGCACTTTTTACGTCGATCCTTACATACGGCTGTGAGGTAGAAAGCGATCAAGGTCAGTGCAATGTTTCACCAATCGACCTCTTTACCAACGAAACAGAAACTTAAGATGTCCGTTGGCTTCGACAGTTGGGCCTCTGGAAGAAGAGTGCATACGGTTACTGCCATATACTGTTCCTATATCACAATAGAAAAGCAGATCATAAGTACTCTTTCGTACAAAAATGATTGCAGAGCTGATGATCTCAATCAACCAGAGACTAACACCTACTTGCCGTGAATTGATAGAAAATGATTGGGCAGTGGCAGCCGTAGTCCTTGCAATGCTTCCGACTATGTCCATACCTAACCGCGAGTGTTTTTTCAATCTGATATATTCGCCATCAAAAAGGCGTGGATTAAAATTATACCGGTAACAAGATTGCCATTTTCCTCTATAGCCAGGCAGTTCTTCAGGTTATCGAGTGAGCGGTGATAACACCAAGTCTGGCATTTTCAGTGTAGGAGCGTACATATAGCATTTGCCTGATTTGAGAGCAGGGACATCGTAACGTATATGGCAACGAGATTTCCGGTGAGTTCGAAAAATAAAAAAATATGTATGTGTATATTCCCTATGAGGGGAATAAAAAACTATATTTTCCGCTGCAGCTGCAATCGTCCAGGGTCGTAGCAAATGATGAAGCATATACTGTGTGCGACTATACAGCGGACTGTTGAGAGCTTCTCAGAACTCCCTGAAAACAACCCCAACAGCTGCACTGTATGCCATTCAGCACATTCCACCTGTAGACCTGGTAGCACAGAACATAGCGTTAACAACTGCAACCAGGCTTGGTGCCTCGGGACAGCTTGAGCGCCAACCATAGGGCCATAGTAGTATAACGTCATCAAAACGAAGAGATTACCTGATTCCCTATCTGCTCTTCGAGGGAGATCTCAAGGCCACAATATAGGTGGACGGTTGGCGCAAGGGTGCTGAAATGGCGGACGAGGCGATACATGTGTACACATATGGTTCCAAAGTAGTGGAAGGAGTAGGCTCTGCGGAATACTGTGCTGATCCAGAAATAAACAGATCCTACAGACTGCCGGATTACTGCAGCGTTTTTCAAGCGGAAATAGTAGCCGTAACCAAAGCAGTAGAAACCCTGGAAGAGAATAGCCTATGCTGCAATCGTAATTAATGCAATAATCCTGCATAGTACATCATCTAAATGCGTGTTAGAGTGTAAGCTGTCTCTGGAGAGAATTGGAACAGGGGGAAGCATACATCTATATTGGATCCCAAGGCATATGGGAATAGTTGGGAATGAAAAAGCCGATGAACTAGCTAAAAATGGTGCATTCCTTGAAGCTTGCTCCGTAGACGTCCCAATTAGACTGGGCGAGATTAAGCGCAGGCGATAGGTGCACATGATCGATCAAGCGGGAAAGGTGTGGGAACAAGCGCGGGCCTGTAAAGGGTCGAAGATTATGTGTAGGTCTTACAACCGTTTACTAAAAAAGTTGCCTCTATCTTTAAAAAAAGAGGACTGTAGACCCATGACGGGTATTCTGACTGCACACTGCCTTCTGGCGTCACATGCCTTTAAATTGGGCTTGATCAGTGATAGCAGATGGAGGAAGTGCGGGTTGGAGGAGGAAATGATCTGAAGTTCGTTGTATGCACATACAGGTGTACGTCTATAAAAATAATGTTTCTAAGCTAACTGCACCTTTTTCAGTTTATGCTCAGAAAGCTCCAATTCATATTTAGGAAACTGCATTTGTAATTCGGAAAGTTGCCATTCCTATTCAGAATTTTTATTTCATATTCGGAAAATTGCAACTCATATTCATAAAATTACATATCATATTCAGAATTCCTTTCCATAACTATTCAGAAAGTTACAATTCATATTCAGCAAATTACAACAGATATTCAAGAAGTTGCAACTCATATTCAAAAAATTACAATTATTTTTCAGAACGATCCAATTGATATTCAGAAATTCACCTTCCATCTTCAGAACTTCCATTTCATATTCATAAAACTACAACTAGTATTGAGAAAAATACAATTCATATTCAGAAACTTTCAATTGATATTCAGATTACAGAGCCTTCGGTGTGGTACCGGAGACGCTACCACCGCACCACAGCGATCGCCGTAATGAATATCAACTTTTATTTCCTGAATATTAATTGTAATTTGCGGAATATGAAGTGAAAATTGTGAATATGAATTGTAACTTTCAGAATATGAAATGGAAACGCTGAATACGAAATGAATATGAATTGTAATTTTCTCAATGTGAATATGACATGGAAATTCTGAATATCAATTGAAATTTTCTGAATATGAATTGAAACTTTCTGAATAAAAATCGAAATTCTGAGCATCAATTGTAAGTTTTTGAATATGAAATGGAAATGCTAAATGCGAATTGGAGTTCTGAATATGAATTATAATTTTCTGAATATGAATTCTTACTTTCTGAATATAATATGGAAATCGTGGATATGACATGTAATTTTCTGAATATGAAATAGAGTTCTGAATATGAACTGTAATTTTCTGAGTATGAAATGGGAAGTCTGAATATCATGGCGGAACGATACAAGGTGGCAGCATGGTGACATACCTACAAACATAAATAAAAGTTCCATATATCTTTGCTTTTGTAAATTCGATGGACAAATGTCAAAATCGTACTGCGCCGGAAGTTGATGTATCAAATCAAATAAAAAAGTTTATAAATAGCTGTCCCATGTTGCCACCTTGTATCGTTTCGCTATGCTGAATATTAAATGGAATTCTGAATGTGAATCGAAACTTTCTAAACATGAAATGGAAATTCTGAATATGAACTGTAAATTTTTGTATAAGAAATCTTACCTTCTGAATATTAAATGGAAATTGTGAATATAATTGAAAGTTTCTGAATATGAAATGTAACTTTCTGAATATCAGTTGTAAATTTCTAAATATGAATTGTAACTTTCTGAATACAAAATGGAAATTCTGAATATTAATTGTAACTTTATGAATCTTAAATGTAACGTTTTGAATATGATTTGTTACATTCCGAACATGAATTGTTAATTTCTGAATATGGAAATTCTATGAAATCTAATTATGAAATGGAAATTCTGAATATGAATTGTAATTTTCCAAATTATAAATGTAGTTTCCTGAATATGGATTTGAGATTTCTGAGTATAAACTGAAAAAGGTGTAGTTAGCTTAGAAACATTATTTTTATAGATGTACTGTCTATGCTGACATCGTTAATTTGTAAGAAACAAAACTGAAGATAGTTATTTTAGCAGACACGTGTTTTGAATCCAGGTGAATAGGATCCGGAAGACTCGTGGTATTGCTGCCTCATATCACTATAACCGACAAAGAAATGTGTCAGTGTAAAGCTGAAGTACAAAGCGAAAGGGATAACGTGTAAAAAGTCAGCGCACTCTCGGTGTTAGACACCACTCCTTAACTTTTTCAAGGCAGAACTCCTGCTAAAATCTATGTTATCCTTTTTCCAAGAAGTAAAAGAATATTCGATTTACATTTTATTGTGAAAGCGATGAATTTCGATCTTGAAAATTCTGGCGAATTTGTCTTTAATGACTTTTATCAAAATTCGAGCTTATTTGCGAAAACACAAATGATATATTCATTGTACGACCAAAGGAGATATAAGAAATAATTCCAAGCAAAAATTTACTTAAAATCGAGCTGTGTATATATTTATTTCTACAGAATTTTTTACAGTAAATTAAAGGTGCAAATTATTTCAATTCCTGAGACAGTTAATAACAGCGGCAGGTGTTCAAATGTACAAAAGTGACAATTGGATGATAATTAAGCCTTCTTTATTTAAATATGAGGAAAGGACAGCTAACGAAAACCACATCAGACGCCAAAAGGACAGTTAACGATAAAAAATGTTGGCATGACTGGTTGCACAAAGACGTAGGAATAAACAGCAGGTAAACAACTAAGTGACAAAGGGAAAGAAAACGTGAAATTTTGTTTAAAATTTAAATCATTCCAAAAAAATGTTCTGTGCATTGGGTTTTAAGTATTATTAATCTAGACACCTGTTCTTTGATGCGGTAGCACAATTTCGCGCAATTTATTGTTTTATTCCATTTTTTGTTATGTCATAAGAGCACCTTCTTCACTGACTGCTGTACGAGCGTTGCATAGAATTTGTATGCAAGTTATGGTGCCAAAGGTAAATTTATTAGTCACCATCACCAATAATTGGCGCTCTACCTCTTAAGCGATTTGGCCAAATATCTCTGTTTCGCGATAGCTGACGTCAATTGGGAGCAACAAGGGAAGTCAAATCTTGCTTCACCTGCCGCTTCCAACTCAGTGGGGTCGCCGCCAGAGTCACGGAGAGGACCATAAATCTTCCGTATGCGGTGGAACTTGAGCCGGGCGATTCGGAACTGTAAATTAGAAGTTAAGGCTTTAGGTTAGTATATATGCTTATATTTACAAAAAATAATAAATTCTTTCATGTCATGCTGAAGAACGGCAAGTATAACATTAAGCCATTTCATCTTCGCTCGACACTGACCATGATTCCTAGCCATACATGAGGACAGGTATGAAGAGCGACTTGTAGAGCGTGATTTTTGTTCGTCGAGAGAGGACTTTACTTTTCAATTACCTACGCAGTCTATAGTAGCACTTGTTCGCAACAGTTATTCTCCCGTTTGATTTCTAAACTCACATTGTTTTAGCTGTTAGTGCTGGTTCCCGAATAGACGGAACTCTTCACAGTCTCGAATGTATATCCCGTCAGCAGTGACGTGGCTGCCAAGGAGCGAATGCGCCAACTCTATCTTGAGTGACAGGTAGTACTTCGTCTTGTCCTCATTTACCGCTAGACCCCTTTTTTAAACGGTTTTATTTAGGTTGACTTGACAGGCTGCACGGCTACACGGCCGTTGTGAACGAATTTTGTAATTAAAATTTAAGTAACTTCCCGATAAACTACAAGCTCGAAGCGTGCAATATTGTTCAGAATCCGATGAAAATGCAATAATAAAAACAAGTAAGGACGGGACTGTCTTCGGCTGTGCCAAAGACTTCATACCTTTCATGAATGGGGCTGAACAATAATCTTATCCCATTCGTAATCTCCGAATAATCGGATGTATAAGATAAGAAATATATAGTGAACAGATCTACATACCTAAACGATTTTTAAGATAAATATAAAATAAATAAGTAAGGAAGGCTAAGTTCGGGTGTAACCGAACATTACATACTCAGTTGAGAGTTGTGGAGACAAAGTAAGGGAAAATCACCATGTTGTAAAAAGAACCTAGGGTAACCCTGGAATGTGTTTGTTAATGATAATTTTAAAAGGGAGTGGGCCTAAGTTCTATAGGTGGACGCCTTTTCGAGATATCGCCATAAAGGTGGACCAGGGGTGACTCTATAATTTATTTTGTACGATATGGGTATCAAATGAAAGGTGTTAATGAGTATTTTAAGAGGGCGTGGGCCTTAGTCCTATATGTGGACGCCTTTTCGAGATATCGCTATAAAGGTGGACCAGGGGTGACTCTAGAATTTGTTTGTACGATATGGGTATCAAATGAAAGGTGTTAATGAGTATTTTAAAACGGAGTGGGCCTTGGTTCTAAAGGTGGACGCATTTTCGAGATATCGCCATAAAGGTGGACCAGGGGTGACTCTAGAATGCGTTTGTACAATATGGGTATCAAACGAAAGGTGTTAATAAGTGTTTTAAAAGGGAGTGGGCCTTAGTTCTATGGGTGGACTCCTTTTCGGGATATCGCCATAAACGTGGACCAGGGGTGACTCTAGAATGCGTTTGTACAATATGGGTATCAAATGAAAGGTGTTTATGAGTATTTTAAAAGGGCGTGGACTTTAGTTCTATAGGTGGACGCCTTTTCGAGATATCGCCATAAAGGTGGACCAGGGGTGACTCTAGAATTTGTTTGTACGATATGGGTATCAAATGAAAGGTGTTAATGAGTATTTTAAAAGGGCGCGGGCCTTAGTTCTATAGGTGGACGCCTTTTCAAGATATCGCCATAAAGGTGGACCAGGGGTGACTCTAGAATTTGTTTGTACGATATGAGTATCAAATGAAAGGTGTTAATGAGTATTTTAAAAGGGAGTGGGCCTTAGTTCTATAGGTGGATGCCTTTTCGAGATATCGCCATAAAGGTGGGCCAGGGGTGACTCTAGAATTTTTTTGTACGATATGGGTATCAAATGAAAGGTGTTAATGAGTATTTTAAAAAGGAGTGGGCCTTAGTTCTATATGTGGACGCCTTTTCGAGATATCGCCATAAACGTGGACCAGGGGTGATTCTAGAATGTGTTTGTACGATATGGGTATCAAATTAAAGGTATTAATGAGGGTTTTAAAAGGGAGTGGCCCTTAGTTGTATATGTGAAGGCGTTTTCGAGATATCGACCAAAATGTGGACCAGGGTGATCCAGAACATCATCTGACGGGTACCGCTAATTTATTTATATATGTAATACCACGAAGAGTATTCCTTCCAAGATTCCAAGGGATTTTGATTTCGCCCTGCAAAACTTTTTTATTTTCTTCTACTTAATATGGTAGGTGTCACACCCATTTTACCAAGTTTTTTTCTCAAGTTATATTTTGCGTCAATAGACCAATACAATTACCATGTTTCATCCCTTTTTTCGTATTTGGTATATAATTATGGCATTTTTTTCATTTTTCGTAATTTTCGATATCGAAAAAGTGGGCGGGGTCATAGTCGGATTTCTGCCATTTTTTACACCAATACAAAGTGAGTTCAGATAAGTGCGTGAACTGAGTTTAGTAAAGATACATCGATGTTTGCTCAAGTTATCGTGTTAACGGCCGAGCGGAAGGACAGACGGTCGACTGTGTATAAAAACTGGGCGTGGCTTCAACCGATTTCGCCCTTTTTCACAGAAAACAGTTATCGTCCTAGAATCTAAGCCACTACCAAATTTCACAAGGATTGGTAAATTTTTGTTCGACTTATGGCATTAAAAGTATCCTAGACAAATTAAATGAAAAAGGGCGGAGCCACGCCCATTTTGAAATTTTCTTTTATTTTTGTATTTTGTTGCAGCATATCATTACTGGAGTTGAATGTTGACATAATTTACTTATATACTGTAAAAATATTAACTTTTCTTTTAAAATTTAAATTTAAAAACAAATTTTTTTAAAAAGTGGGCGTGGTCGTTCTCCTATTTTGCTAATTTTTATTAAGCATACATATAGTAATAAGATTAACGTTCCTGCCAAATTTCATCATGATATCTTCAACGACTGCCAAATTACAGCATGCCAAACTTCTAAATTACCTTATTTTAAAAGTGGTTGGTGCCACCCCCATTGTCCAAAATTTTACTAGTTTTCTATTATGCGTCATAAGTTCAACTCACCTACCAAGTTTCACCGCTTAATCCGTATTTGGTAATGAATTATCGCCGTTATCGTTCATTTTAAATAGCAATCTTAGATGAATGCCCAGGAACCTACATACCAGATTTCAGTAAGATACCTCATAATTTACTCAAGTTATCGTGTTAACGGACAGACGGACGGACGGACGGACGGACATGGCTCAATCGAATTTTTTTTGATACTGATGATTTTGATATATGGAAGTCTATATCTATCTCGATTCCTTTATACCTGTACAACCAACCGTTATCCAATCAAAGTTAATATACTCTGTGAGCTCTGCTCAACTGAGTATAAAAATAGGTAGGTACTTTGTGTGAGGATGCAAAGTTTCAGGTTTTTTGTGGTCTGCGTGTAAAAACTATGACTACGAATCTCATATTTCAACAATATGTGACGTTAACGTAACTATTTGATGAAATTTTATGAAATTTGAAGCTTCTAGCCGTAAAAAAGGGGCAAAAAATTCAGTTTATATGGGGTATATAATATATATACAACCGATCTCTATGATTTTTTCTGAAAACAATATATGCCATATGCGTAAGCATTCGGTGAAATTTGAAGCTCCTAGCTGTTAAAATGGGGCTAAAATTGCGAAAATATATATATATATATACTATATATATATACTATATATACCACCATATATATACTATATATACCACCGATCTGTATGATTTTTTCAGACAACAATATATGCTATATACCTAAGCATTTGTTGAAATTTGAAGCCTTTAGCTCTTAAAATAGGGTAGCAATTACGAAAAGTTTCTTATATGAACAATCGGTTGTGGGGGATATATACTATATATACGACCGATCTCATCAATTTTTTCAGGCAACAATATGTGCAATATACGAAATTATATGGTGAAGTTTGAAGCTTTAATCTGTTAAATTGAGTAAGATATTACAAAAATCTTCTTTTTCTGAAAAATCGGTTGTATGGGGATATATGCTATAGTGGTCCGATCCGGCCGGTTCCGACAAATGTCTAATCGGACACCCAAATACACCCGATCACCAAATTTTATCAATATATCTCAAAAATTGAGCGACTAGTTTGCATACAAACAGACAGACGGACATGGCTAAATCGACTCAGCTCTTCAACCTGATTATTTCAGTATACTTAATGTTGGGTCTATCTATTTTCCTTTAGGGACTTACAATTTTGGGTTTCGTGACGAAATTAATATACCATTTCATTTTCATGAAAGGTATAAAAATAGGTAGGTACTTTGTGTGAGGATGCAAAGCTTCACGTTTTTTGTGGTCTGAATGTAAAAACTATGACTACGAATCACGTATTTCAAAAACATATGACGTAAACGTAACTATTTGATGAAATTTGATGAGTTTTGAAGCTTCTATCCGTAAAAAGGGGGCAAAAATAACAGTTTATATAAAGTATATAATATATATACCACCGATCTCTATGATTTTTTCAGACAAAAATATATACTATACACGTAAGCATTTGGTGAAATTTGAAGCTTCTAGCTGTTAAAATGGGGAAGAAATTGGGAAAAGTTTCTTATCTGAACAATCGGTTGTATGAGATATATACTATATATAGAACCGATCTCTATGATTTTTCAGACAACAATATATGCCATATATGTAAGCATTCGGTGAAATTTGAAGCTCCTAGCTGTTAAAATGGGGCTAAAATTGCGAAAATATATATATATACTATATATACCAGCATATATATACTATATATACCACCGATCTGTATGATTTTTTCAGACAACGAAATATGCTATATACGTAAGCATTCGTTGAAATTTGAAACCTCTAGCTCTTAAAATAAGGCAGTAATTACGAAAAGTTCCTTATCTGAACAATCGGTTGTGGGGGATATATACTATATATACGACCGATCTCATCAATTTTTATGGTGAAGTTTGAAGCTTCAATCTGTTAAATTGAGTATGATATTACAAAAATCCCCTTTTTCTGAAAAATCGGTTGTATGGAGGATATATGCTCTAGTGGTCCGATCCGGCCGGTTTCGACAAATGTCTAATCGGACACCCAAATACACCCGCTCAACAAATTTTATCAAGATATATACAAATTGAGGTACTAGTTTGCATACAAACAGACAGACGGACAGACGGACATGGCTAAATCAACTCAGATCTTCAACCTGATTATTTCGGTATACTTAATGGTGGGTCTATCTATTTTCCTTTAAGGACTTACAATTTTGGGTTTCGTGACGAAATTAATATACCATTTCATTTTCATGAAAGGTATAAAAACAAGTAAGGAAGGCTAAGTTCGGGTGTAACCAAACATTACATACTCAGGTGTTAATGAGTATTTTAAAAGGGAGTGGGCCTTAGTTCTATAAGTCTATAATCGAGATATCGCCATAAAGGTGGACCAGGGGTGACTCTAGAATTTGATTGTACGATATGGGTATCAAATAAAAGTATTAATGATTGTTTTTTAAAGAGAGGGGTGGACCAGTGTGACCCAGAACATCATCTGTCGGGTACCGCTAATTTATTTATATATTTACTACCACGAACAGTATTCCTGCCTAGATTCCAAGGGTTTTTAATTTCGCCCTGCAGAACTTTTTCATTTTCTTCTACTTGATATAGTAGGTTTCACACACATTTTACAAAGTTTTTTTCTAAAGTTATATTTTGCGTCAATAGACCAATCCAATTACCATGTTTTATCCTTTTTTATAAGCTTTTATTTACTTTCACTTTTGTTGTCTGTAATGGAATCTTGCAAGTTAAATTTGATACACTTCCCGGTGTCCGATTGAGCTGAAATTTTGCACACATGTATAACTCCGATGACAATGCAATATTACTTTGTTAGAATTCGATAAATTAATCGATAACACAGTTATCGGTAAAGATTTGTATTTACTTTGGCATAACAGCCTAAGTCCCATACAAACACGCCGGTACCTATCCGTGGATTGTGATATTTGGACGTGGTGAATCACGTGTCACGCGTGGTGAATCTCATCGCTTGCGGAAAGCGGAGACACAACCCTCTGTTGTATTTCTGTGTATAACCAACATAGCTGAATTTTTAAGGCTGTTTAACCCTGTAATCTTTTCTGTAATTTATTTTGCGTTTGGAAAAATTACCTATTTGAAAAAAGCTGGCTGAAAAATATTGGCATAACAGCTTAAGTTAAATCAAGAATGGAAAATCTTTGGAAAATTTGAGCAGATGTGGCAATTTCGCGCGTCCGTTGAACGAAATATTGACAATCTGCTGATGATCGCTAAGAAATTAGCGACATTCCATCAACTAAGCAGCACTTTAGCAATACTACTGTTATTATTTGGCCGCTCAAACACACAAATATTAATTGTGCATTAAATCTAATATATACAAATACACCATAATAATTTACACGGCCAAAGCCATAATAATTCACACGGGTCATCAATTCTTTCTCTGATTCAAAATCTGAACTACCAGCGCTACCGTCAACAGCTCAGTGTCATCACTGCCAGTAGCGCCAATAACACCAAACTCGTGCCTGACACACAAAAGTCGTTTCACTCAATAGCGCAAGTAAAATGTACTACGCACTCACTACTAAGAAGCGTCAAAAATTCGCTTGGAGTAATTTCGTCAATGAGCTACCATTGAGCTGGCACCGCATTGGCGCTGGCGCCATGCAATTTACATCACTAAAATTGCGCGAATGCCCAGGCTCATGACTTCAATACTTATATTTACAATGCTTTAAACTTTAAATACACCTCTGAAGTTGCTGCGCATAAAATGTGTACTAATAAATTCCAATACGCATTATACGCAGATGTAACTGATATATGTGTTTTTGTTTCACCCCCTATACTTATATTTAAAGCTTTTATAAGAACAAGCTTCTATTACTTGTTAATAAAACGAACTAAAAAGTAAAAAATAAAATTAAAGAAAAAAAAACTTTTTTAAAAATAAGCTTTTATTATTTTGGTTAATAAAATTAACTAAAAAGTAAACAATAAATTGACTCTAAAGAAATATAACACTTTATAAGTTCATTGTAAGCTTAAACGATAATTAGGCTTTTTCGTCTGCGACAAAAAAATTCTATATTGTACATAATTATATATTTTTAACATTAAAACTTTACAACTAAATTATTAAAGCTTACAGTTTATATCACAGTCCTAATTGTTCTAATAAAAGCGTGTTTCATTGCGATAGCAAGAAAAGGAGATCCTAAATGTTCTTAATTATACCATCAAAATTTAACACGTTTTTTATTAGAACAATTAGGACTGTGATATAAACTGTAAGATTTAATAATTTAGGTGTAAAGTTTTAATGTTAAAAATATATAATTATGTACAATATAGAATTTTTTTGTAGCAGACGAAAAAGCCTAATTATCGTTTAAGCTTACAATGAACTTATAAAGTGTTATATTTCTTTAGACTCAATTTATTGTTTACTTTTTAGTTAATTTTATTAACCAAAATAATAAAAGCTTATTTTTAAAAAAGTTTTTTTTTCTTTAATTTTATTTCGTATTTGGTATAGAATTACGGAATTTTTTTAATTTTTCGTATTTGTCCATATCGAAAAATTGGGTGTGGTCACTGTCGGATTTACCTATACAAAGTGAGTTGAGATATATACGTGAACTAAGTTTAGTAAAGATATATCGACTTTTGCTCAAGTAATCGTGTTAAGGGCTGAGCGGGAGGACAGACGGTCGACTGTGTATAAAAACTGGGCGTGGCTTCAACCGATTTCGCCCTTTTCACAGAAAGCAATTATCGTCCTAGACTCTAAGCCCCTACCAAATTTCACAAGGTTGGTAAATTTTTGTTCGTCTTATGGCAATAAAAGTATCCTAGACAAATTAAATGAAAAAGGGCGAGCCACGCCCATTTTGCAATTTTCTTTTATTTATGTATTTTGTTGCACCATACCATTATTGGAGTTGAATGTTGACATAATTGACTCATATACTTAAAGATATTAAATTTTTTGTTAAAATTTGACTTAAAAAATTTTTTTTTAAAGTGGGCGTGGCCGTTCTCCGATTTTGCTAATTTGTATTAAGCTTAAATATAGTAATAGGAGTAACGTTCCTGCCAAATCTCATAATGATATCTTCAACGACTGCCTAATTACAGCTTGCAAAACTTTTAAATTACCATCTTTTAAAAGTGTGCGGTGTCACGCCCATTGTCCAAAGTTTTACAAATTTTCTACTTTGCGTCATAGGTTGAACTCACCTGCCAAGTTTCATCGCTATATCCGTCTTTGGTAATGAATTATCGCACTTTTTCGGTTTTTCCCAATTTTCGATATCGAAAAAATGGGCGTGGTTATAGTCCAATATCGTTCATTTTAAATGGCGATCTGAGATGAGTGCCCAGGAACCTACATACCAAATTTCATCAAGATACCTTAAAATTTACTCAAGTTATGGTGTTAACGGACAGACGGACGGACGGACGTACGGACATGGCTCAATCAATTTTTTTTTCGATACTGATGATTTTGATATATGGAAGTCTATATATATCTCGATTCCTTTATATCTGTACAACCAACCGTTATCCAATCAAAGTTAATATACTCTGTGAGCTATGCTCAACTGTGTATAAAAATCGTCCCTAGGTGGCGCAAGGAACGAGATATTTACAAAAATCGTATTTGTGATCCGATTTGACTCATATTTGGAACTCATAATACATACAAGAATAGAAAGTGACCTATGAAAAAAAAAAAATCGCCGCTAGGTGGCGCAAGGATCGAGATATTCACAAAAATCGTATTTGTGGTCCGATTTGGCTCATATTTGGAACACATAATTCATACGAGAATAGAAAGCGACCTATGAAAAAAATCGTCGATAGGTGGCGCAAAGATCGAGGTATTTAAAAAAATCGTATTTGTGGTCCGATTTGGTCCATATTTGGAACAAATAGTACATACAGTTCGGTAGAAGTGACATCAAAATATTTTGGAGTTGGAGGAGGGACTAGCATACGTGGCGCAGAGTCGAATAAAGTCTTTGGAAGGATTATGTATTGAGGACTTAGATTGTAACAAATTGTCAGGAAAGAGTCCATGTAATAATGAGACCCTAAATGAACTAAATGGAATGAGAAATAATAGGCATTTAAATAAAGTCTAAAAACTTGAAAATAAAATAATTTAAAAAATTTTTCTAAGTTAAACGGTTTTATTGAAAACAATATTTACATGAAATAATAATAACACTAAAAGCTAGATAATAATTAGGTAGGTCCTAGGTACTAGTCATCAGACTCCTCATCAATCTAGGGCGTTGATCAGGCAATTAAATAAAAGCGTTGGACGCGTCAAATTTCTATTGATAGTCATATATAAGACCAACTGAACCTTAATCAGGTTATGCCACGCCTCACATTTTTAGAAATTTCACGCGCCCAACGCTTTTATTTAATTGTCTGATCAACGCCAATGCTTACGGAGCTGGTGGCGCTGCTCGTAGTTATTTGGCAGAGTCGTATTAACTTTGCAGGGAGTTTAAATACAGACAAAGCAGCCTTTCGCGTTGTCAAACGCTACTTTGAAGTTGACGAAAAGATGGTGAGTGCCAATTCTCTTATCATAAGTCTTCTCCAGGATCTGGCACATCGGTAAGATCTGACTGGTAGTAGATTTACCACGACTGAAGCCGCTCTGATAAGGTCTAAACAATTTGTTGACTATGGGCATCAATTTTTGCACAGTTCACTAGATAGAACATTATACGCGATATAAAGCAGGCGTATTCCGCGTTAATTGGGACGGTCTGCAGGATCGCCTTTCTTAGGGATTTCGCAGAGTACACTCAATTTCTATTCTGAAGGCATAAGCCCATCTGACCATGTTTTGCGTAGGGGTAGGCAGGTATTCCGTCATAACCTGATGCCTTGTAATTTTTTAGCCGGGATATTGCCATTGTCACATCATCATAGCCGGTTGCCGGAACGTGTCTTCTGGCGATTGGGGTATCGAGTTCGTTTTCTTCTCGCTAACTAGCAATGCGGAGAAGTGTTCCCTCCAAAACTTACGCATAAGATAGATAAAGGAAGTCTTCTAAAAAATATTGATAGATCCGTCCATTGTATAAAGCAATATGAGCAAAGCTCGCTAATTAAATACATATGATCCGTCCGTCCGTTAACATGATAACTTGACCAAAAATTTACATAACTTTTCGAAATCGGGTATAATGGCGTATCTTGATCCAGAATAGATTGCTATTGAAATCGTGTTTTTCGGTATCGAAATTTCGAAAAATGGTTAAAATATGATAATCTATTACCACTGACAAATAATAAAACTTGATACGAAAAATAGAAATTTCTGAAAATTTTGAAAAATTAGCGGCGAACGGCCCACATTTTTGTTAGAAAAATTTTTGAAAAGTCGTTGATGATACCATCTAGAAATTTGGCACGAAGGTCGTTTTGCCAATATATGCACTTTAAAAAAATTAACGAAATCGGAAATAGACCACGCCCATCAAAATAAAAATGGGTATCGCAACTTCGAAAAATGAATGAAATGTGACAACCCATAACCAAAGATTGATTAAGTGATGAGAAGTCCTGGGTTGAGATGAGACGTTGTGGGTTGACGTTATACCGAAAAAATTAAATTCGGTAAAATTAAGAAAATTTAAATTTTTTGGAACCAAAAAAAAAAAAAAGCCGTTGAAAGTATCATCTGCAAATTTGACCGAGAAGTTCTCCTTACAATTATATATACACAAGCGTCCTTCAGTTCTGAGAAGGTTAGGTTAGGTTGAACTGGCCGGTCCATGAGGGCCTCACATAGACTGAATGAGACAGTAGTGTTACCAGAAGTTTGTTTTAACGACCAAACTGAAAAACCCTATCAAAAACCAGGACCTATGTTATGAAATAACCACGTCCTCTTGGCAAATACTGGAAGCTTCCTCGGACGTTATCCATTTGCTGCTTCTAGATCTGACAGCTGTATCACTCCTAATAGCTGGAGTCTTAGAATAGCAAGCGCAGGGCACGAGCACAAAACGTGCTCCATCATTTCCTCCTCCAACGCGCACTTCCTTCATCTGCTATCACTGATCAAGCCCAATTTAAAAGCATGTGACGCCAGAACACAGTGTCCAGATAGAATACCCGTCATGGGTATACAGTCCTCTCTTTTTATACTCAGTTGAGCAGAGCTCACAAAGTATATTAAGTTTGATTGGATAACGGTTGGTTGTACATATATAAAGGAATCGAGATAGATATACACTTCCATATATCAAAATAATCAGGATCGAAAAAAAATTTGATTGAGCCATGTCCGTCCGTCCGTCCGTCCGTCCGTTAACACGATAACTTGAGTAAATTTTGAGGTAACTTGATGAAATTTGGTATGTAGGTTCCTGAGCACTCATCTCAGATCGCTATTTAAAATGAACGATATCGGACCATAACCACGCC
The DNA here is from genome assembly GCF_040869045.1 of Eurosta solidaginis. Classification (NCBI taxonomy): domain Eukaryota; kingdom Metazoa; phylum Arthropoda; class Insecta; order Diptera; family Tephritidae; genus Eurosta; species Eurosta solidaginis. The sequence continues at coordinate 197,571,396 of NC_090323.1, read as the reverse complement.
CACTTTTTCGATATCGAAAATTTCGAAAAACCGAACAAGTGCGATAATTCATTACAAAAGACCGATAAAGCGACGAAACTTGGTAGATGAGTTGAACTTATGACACAAAACAGAAAATTAGTAAAATTTTGGACAATGGGCGTGGCACCGCCTACTTTTAAAAGAAGGTAATTTAAAATTTTGCAAGCTGTAATTTGGCAGTCGTTGAAGATATCATGATGAAATTTGGCAGGAACGTTACTCTTGTTACTATATGTACGCTTAATAAAAATTAGCGAAATCGGAGAAGAACCACGCCCACTTTTAAAAAAAAATTTTTTTAAAAGTAAAATTTTAACAAAAAATTTAATATCTTTACAGTATATAAGTAAATTATGTCAAGATTCAACTCCAGTAATGATATGGTGCAACAAAATACAGAAATAAAAGAAAATTTAAAAATGGGCGTGGCTCCGCCCTTTTTCTTTTAATTTGTCTAGGATACTTTTAACGCCATAAGTCGAATAAAAATTAACCAATCCTTTTGAAATTTGGTAGGGGCATAGATTTTATGGCGTTAACTGTTTTCTGTGAAAATGGGCGAAATCGGTTGATGCCACGCCTAGTTTTTATACACAGTCGTCCGTCTGTCCTTCCGCATGGCCGTTAACACGATAACTTGAGAAAAAATCGATATATCTTTACTAAACTCAGTTCACGTACTTATCTGAACTCACTTTATCTTGGTATGAAAAATGAACGAAATCCGACTATGACCACGCCCACTTTTTCCATATCGAAAATTACGAAAAATGAAAAAAATGCCATAATTCTATACCAAATACGAAAAAAGGGATGAAATATGGTAAGGTAATTGGATTGTTTTATTGACGCGAAATACAACTTTAGAAAAAACTTTATAAAATGGTTGTGACCCCACCATATTAAGTAGAAGAAAATGAAAAAGTTCTGCAGGGCGAAATAAAAAACCCTTAAAATCTTGGAGGTATTACATATATAAATAAATTAGCGGTACCCAACAGATGATGTTCTGGGTCACCCTGGTCCACATTTTGGTCGATATCTGGAAAACGCCTTCACATATACAACTACCACCACTCCCTTTTAAAACTCTCATTAATACCTTTAATTTGATACCCATATCGTACAAGCTCATTCTAGAGTCACCCCTGGTCCACCTTTATGGCGATATCTCGAAAAGGGGTCCACCTATAGAACTAAGCCCCACGCCCTTTTAAAATAATCATTAACACCTTTCATTTGATACCCATATCATACAAACAAATTCTAAAGTCACCCCTGGTCCACCTTTATGGCGATATCTTGAAAAGGCGAACACCTATAAAACGAAGGCCCACTCCCTTTTAAAAATACTCATTAACACCTTTCATTTGATACCCATATCGTACAAACAAAGTCTAGAGTCACCCCTGGCCCACCTTTATTGCGATACCTCGAAAATGCGTCCACCTATAGAACTAAGGCCCACTCCCTCTTAAAATACTCATTGACTCCTTTCGTTTGATAACCATATTGCACAAACGAATTCTAGAGTCACCCCTGGCCCACCTTTATGGCGATATCTCGAAACGGCATCCACCTATAAAACTAAGGCCCACTCCCTTTTAAAATACTCATTAACACCTTTCCTTTGATGCCCATATTGTGCAAACAAAGTCTAGAGTCACCCCTGGCCCACCTTTATTGCGATACCTCGAAAATGCGTCCACCTATAGAACTAAGGCCCACTCCCTCTTAAAATACTCATTATCTCCTTTCGTTTGATACCCATATTGCACAAACGAATTCTAGAGTCACCCCTGGCCCACCTTTATGGCGATATCTCGAAACGGCGTCCACCTATAGAACTAAGGCCCACTCCCTTTTAAAATACTCATTAACACCTTTCGTTTGATGCCCACATTGTGCAAACAAATCCTAGGGTCACCCCTGGTCCACCTCTATGGCGATATCTCGAAACGGCGTTCACCTATAGAACTAAGGCCCACTCCCTTTTAAAATACTCATTAACACCTTTCGTTTGATGCCCATATTGTGCAAACAAATTCTAGGGTCACCGCTGCTCCACCTTTATGGCGATATCTCGAAACGGCGCCCACCTATAGAACTAAGGCCCACTCCCTTTTAAAATACTCATTAACACCTTTCGTTTGATGCCCATATTGTGCAAACAAATTCTAGGGTCACCCCTGGTCCACCTTTATGGCGATATCTCGAAACGGCATCCACCTGTAGAACTAAGGCCCACTCCCTTTTAAAATACTCATTAACACCTTTCGTTTGATGCCCATATTGTGCAAACAAATTCTAGGGTCACCCCTGGTCCACCTTTATGGCGATATCTCGAAACGGCGTCCACCTATAGAACTAAGGCCCACTCCCTTTTAAAATACTCATTAACACCTTTCGTTTGATACCCATTTTGCACAAACGAATTCTAGAGTCACCCCTGGCCCACCTTTATGGCGATATCTCGAAACGGCGTCCACCTATAGAACTAAGGCCCACTCCCTTTTAAAATACTCATTAACACCTTTCGTTTGATGCCCATATTGTGCAAACAAATTCTAGGGTCACCCCTGGTCCACCTCTATGGCGATATCTCGAAACGGCGTTCACCTATAGAACTAAGGCCCACTCCCTTTTAAAATACTCATTAACACCTTTCGTTTGATGCCCATATTGTGCAAACAAGTTCTAGGGTCACCCCTGCTCCACCTTTATGGCGATATCTCGAAACGGCGTCCACCTATAGAACTAAGGCCCACTCCCTTTTAAAATACTCATTAACACCTTTCGTTTGATGCCCATATTGTGCAAACAAATTCTAGGGTCACCCCTGGTCCACCTTTATGGCGATATCTCGAAACGGCGTCCACCTATAGAACTAAGGCCCACTCCCTTTTAAAATACTCATTAACACCTTTCGTTTGATGCCCATATTGTGCAAACAAATTCTAGGGTCACCCCTGGTCCACCTCTATGGCGATATCTCGAAACGGCGTTCACCTATAGAACTAAGGCCCACTCCCTTTTAAAATACTCATTAACATCTTTCGTTTGATGCCCATATTGTGCAAATAAGTTCTAGGGTCACCCCTGCTCCACCTTTATGGCGATATCTCGAAACGGCGTCCACCTATAGAACTAAGGCCCACTCCCTTTTAAAATACTCATTAACACCTTTCGTTTGATGCCCATATTGTGCAAACAAATTCTAGGGTCACCCCTGGTCCACCTTTATGGCGATATCTCGAAACGGCGTCCACCTATGGAACTAAGGATTACTCCCTTTTAAAATACTCATTAACACCTTTCATTTGATACCCATATCGTACAAACGCATTCTAGAGTCAACCCTGATCCACCTTTATGGCTATATCCCTAAATGGCGTCCACCTATAGAACTATGGCCCACTCCCTCATAAAATACTCTTTAATGCCTTTCATTTGATACACATGTCATACAAACACATTCCAGGGTTTCCCTCGGTTCATTTTCCTACATGGTTATTTTCCCTTATGTTGTCACCATAGCTCTCAACTGAGTATGTAATGTTCGGTTACACCCGAACTTAACATTCCTTACTTGTTAAAGATAGAAGCAACTTTGTCAGTCTAAGGTTATAAGACCTACACATAATCTTCGACACTTTACAACCCCGCGCTTGAACCTACGCCTTTACCGCTTGGTCGATCATGTGCACCTCTCGCCTGCGCTTAATATCGCCACAGTGGGCATCTTTGAGCAGAACTTAGCCCGTTTCTTATCAGTAACAACCAGCATCGATAAGCTATTGCTTTATTGGCGGCTTACAGTGGGTTATATTTTTCGAAACTTTTTTTGTATAATTTCAACGACAACATTCATAGAATTTTTTCCATTTTTATGGGCTCGAGGCCTTATCCAAATAAAACACGGTGTATATATTCGATATTTCTACTTCATCCTGAAGCCGCCATCAGGAACAATTGAGAATGTTATACTGACCCTACCTATACTGCGTTTTATTTGAATAAGGCCTCGAGCTCATAAAATAGTTTAATAAATTTAAAGATTAAATGTAAATGTATTTATTTATTACGGCTTTCCTAAGCCTAACTTAAATCTATTTTACATGTTTATAATTGTCTTCTGGACTATGCAATCTAGAATAGTTACATCTATGTCCTACCTTGGGGTACTATGGATGGGAGACTTCCAGATCATGCGAACAAAGCGTTGTGCTTGTGTAGTATGTAGGCATTTTACGCATGTTAGTAAAGCGCGAAGGCAACATCTGCACGGCGATGCACTGAGTTAATCGAGTGATGCGCTTCAGTATGTGCTTCGGCAACCTTTTTTGTATGCGTACAAGAGCTTGGAAGTCTTGGCGCTACATAGCAATATAGAGTATAGTTTCGCTGCACTTCTATCGATGCTATGGAAGTCCGCCTGTCCAGCACTAAATTGGTAGTGTTCTGCAATAATTGTACAATTTTTGTTTAAATTTATTGGAATGACATGACTTAATATCATTCGGTAGTTCATTATAGGATTTAAGACTTTTATAATACAGATTACATTTGTCTGCTTCAGTTTTATAAGCCGGCAGATTAAAATCATTTTTATTACGAGTATTTACAGAGTGTATATCTTTTACATATTTTATATTCGTCTTCAAATACGCAGGCAAAGTTCCTTCTATTATGTTTTTAATAAATTTTATGGTATAATAAAAAAGTTGCTGTCTAATGCTAAGCCAATTAAGAGAGCATAGCATGTCTCTGATAGGTGTGTCATACCGTTTTTTGAGAATGAATCTCATAGCGCGGTTCTGTTGCTTTTGTAGCTTGTATATCTGACTATCTCGCAAGATGAAAAATATAGTTGGGCAATAAATAAAATGAGGTACGATTATAGATCTGTAGACGATGATTTTATACCTTCTATTTAAATATTTGCAGGTTCGTTGTGTAAAATATAACTTTTTCGCTATTTTTCCTACCGTATAATCCACGTGCTCGTTGAAATTCAGCTTATCATCTATTTTTATTCCCAAGTATTTTAAGGTGCTGACTTTTTCAATTAGTTCGTTATTTATATTTAAGTTTTGTAGCTCACTGTTTTGAAAATTGCGTCTAGATATAACCACAAATTTCGTTTTATTGACATTCACTTTTAGTCTGTTTACGCATAACCAACCATATACGCTGTTAAGATCTTCTTGCAGCTTAGCATATATTTCAGTAATATTGTTCCCACTTATCATCAGCAATGTATCATCAGCAAACAATTTTATTTCACAGTGCTTAATGGAGCTAGTTATATCATTAATATATATATTGAACAGTATGGGTGCCAGCACAGACCCTTGAGGTAGACCAACAGGTACCTCCCTTTTATCCGATACGGACGTTCCAATCACTGTTCTTTGGTATCTGTTAATTAGGAAGTCTTGAAACCATTTTAGTTCTATACCAGAAACGCCAATGCAAGAAAGCTTTTTCAGCATTAAGTTTTGGTCGATCGTCTCGAATGCACGCTTTAAATCCAAAAACACAGCTAATATGTGTTTTTTCCTGCTTAAGTCTTCTTTCCAGTTAGCTACAACCAAATTCGAAGCACTTTCACATGAATGTTTCTTTGGAAAACCAGATTGTTGAGGTATAATAATTACATTATCTTCTAAATATTTTACCAGCTGATTTTTTACCACTGTTTCCAAAATTTTTTCATCACATTGTAACGTGTTAATAGGTCTTATCTCCTCAGCTTTGATGGTATTTTTAACTTTTTCTAATGGCACAACTATAGAAGATTTCCATAAACTAGGAACGAGACCTTTATCTAAGCTCTCATTAACAAGTTGAGAATAGAAGAAACCTGTATACGTTATGGAGTATTTAACGACTCCTTCCGACACAAGTTTCTTCCCTCTAATTTTATTTTTAAACTTACTTACTATATCAACTATCTCTGAAGTGGATACTTTCTGAAACTTAAAAACATTAGGGCCATTTTGCTCATCTATAGTACCTTCATTACTAAAAGAAGTAGGAATATTCATGCTAATCTCCAATATACTATCAATGAAATAGTCATTCAAAGACTTCGCTATTTCATTTTCCTCTGTGTAGAGTTGGTCGTTTATTTTAATTTTTTTAATACCATTATTTTCTTTAGCCATGCTTATGGAATTTTTCAAGTTTTTCCACATGACCTTACTATCACCAGCACTATGGTTGATTTTGTTTTCCATGTACTTGGCTTTTTTTATCTTAATTAGCCGTTTATATTGGCGTTTCGCACTATAATATTCACTCCATTCTCCAGTGGATAGGCTGATCTTGTAAAGATTTAGCTTACGTTTATTTAAGTTAGCCAGCTCAAAATCATACCACTTGTTCATAAGTTTGACACTGACTTCTTTAGAGTATGTCAGGGTGGTCACTGCGCTTGATAGCGTATTATATAGGAATGTTGCCTTATTTTCGATGCTCAGATTTTCAAAGTCAGTGTAGTTAAGCTGGCGTAATTCATCAACAAGGCTGTCGCTTGTATAATTTTCCCAGGAAATTATTGTTCTCTTCGTTCTCATCTGAAATAACTTATGTAATTTGATTTTGAATTTAATCGTTTCATGATCTGAAATCTGAAACTCTTCTAATTTTAAACATGATATAGAGCTACTATCTGTAAATAACAAGTCGATCAATGTATCTGTCTTATCGCCCTTTCGTGTATAAAAATCTATTTTCTGCTCCATAGCAAAGGATCGAAATAAGTCAACTAACTGTTTACTATAAGTAGTGCTCTTGTAAAGGTTTATATTGAAATCGCCCACGAAGATAATATTATCCTGTGTTACGCAGTTATTATTTAAAATGTCGTATAAGTACGTTATAAATTCTGCATCACTTGAGCTCGGTGAGTGATATATCAGAGCTATTTGATATTGGGGGAAAATATTTTTAACTTTTAGTATAATACACCAGATGTTCTTGTTTAATGTTCTGTTGTAACTTATTGAGTATTCAATTGTTTCATTTATATATATTAGCACACCGCCTGTGTGCCTGCTGTGGGAATCGCACCGTACAAGTTTATATGTTTGTATCTGTAGCTCTTGATTCGTTATTTCTTCAGTCGAACAAGTCTCCGAACAAAATATTAAATGTGGTTTATGTACATCTATCAGACGCTCTAGTTCAGCTTTATTGGCGACGATACTACTAATATTTAAATATATACAACTTAGCTCCTCTGGTATTCGTTGCTAAACTCGTGCCTTATTTCTTGGCTGCGAATATTTTTAAAACACCTCAGAACACTTATATGCTCGTAAGCGACGCAAGTATCCCACTCTATATATAGTTTCTTTTGTTGCAACACATTATCGTATGTTACTGCATCTGTTTCCACTAACGCAATATAGCTTACTTCTCTACGATTGGTATTTTCATACAGTTTTAACACTTTAAAATCCTTTCCGTTACATGAGTCATTTTGCTTAGTTAAGCATTCTACCAAACGCTCATTGCTAACTTTTTCAGTTAAACCAACAATTTTTATTTTCTTTTTTATTTCATCCTTATTTTTTGTTTTCTCTGCTTCGTAATCGTTTCCAATACCTTCTCTTACCTTTAGCTGGACTTTTTCACAGGCGTCTTTATTTTTACATTCTACAATAATCGCACCACTATTTACTTCTTTAACATTTTTAACAAGGCCTTCGGTAGGTTCGACAACTTTTTTTAGAGCTTCCTTGGTTTCCTTAGCTTTTTTGCCCTTCTTTTTCGGTTTAATGACAATTTTATTCTCATTTACAGAAGCGATCTGAGCATAAGATGGTTTTTCTGGCTGATCATTTGCCACGCGTAAATCGTTAAGCAATTCATTGCTCTTTTTTAATTCATTAGATAAATCTTTTACTATCTCATTCTTCATTGCAATCAATTTTACTTCTATGTTATGCTCTAAAAGGGAGTTGAAGTCCGTAATAATGCTACTTTTAATCTGGGAGAATTTATTACAAAATATCTGCTCGACTATCTGTTTAATATCAACGGCTTTCATTTTTGTTTCTTCACATTTATTAATCAAATATTTGATTTCCACAAATTTATTATTGGTATCCGATAATGCACATACATTACAGAACCATTTTATGTTCATATTATCTTCTATTATCTTTTTTTCATTTCTTTTAATATTACTGCATTTCAAGCAGAAACTATAGCCACACCCACCAGAGCATGCTACTATGTCATCTACCTGAAGCAGTTTCGCAGTACATTCTTTGCACTCTGCTGGCATTGTAAATGTATATCTTTATAAGAAAATGTAAAAGATATGCAACTTTACATGGCAACTTTGTGATACACAACTTTAAATATTCGCAAGACTGGTTTGAAAAAATAACCTAAAAAATATGTATAAATATATATTTTTCTAACGTGATGGCAGCCCTGTTTTAGGCTGACACTGTTCACTCTTTTATGTCTTCCACTTGCCCTTTCTATCATTCACCTTTGTAAACAAATTCAATGCTTATCAGGCGCTAATTTTTCGCGCTAAGTTAATGATAGCAAAGAAAAGTCAAAAACACAAAATAAAGAGCACAATTAGTAGCGACAGTATAGCAACAAAGCGGCTTGACAGGTTGTTGATGTTCTCACCCGTACTCAGCGTATCAGCAGGCGTTTGTGTGAAAGTGTGCTTGGCGATGTTTGCAGCGCGCCGACTGCGGTAATGGCAGCACAGCAGATAGCTTTTGCAAATTACTAACCACCTATGTAAATACTCCACTCTCCCAAACTATGTTTTTAGATTTGTCCACTTGAATACAGCTTCCCGCACCTGTTGTTAGATGTTGTACGTTTTTTTTAGCGCTTTTGTATGTTGTTTACTATTTTTTTGTTTAATAAAAACACGGAGCACGTATCAAAACGACCGTCTTGTTCTTCTCTTCTCTACTTTCTTAAAGGCCAATAATAATTAAAAAAAAAAAAGATCTTTATTGCCGAAATTTTTGCCACATCTATTTTTCTGTTCACTGCTGTAACTACAAAACTTCACATTATTCCAGCGCGGTGAAACCTGTTAAGTTCTTTTTTCACTCAAAACATCTTTTTGATGTTACTGTTGTATGGTCTCGCTGGAAAAAATATTTAAATTTAACATTTAGTGTTATTTTCATTCAATTTATTTATTTTTTTTTCTATTCAACCCTTGAATTTTATTTACCCGAGTCTCTCAGCTTTTAGCACCGCAACAATGTTATGCTGCCAGTTTTCCCACGCTCCAATTTCTTTTGTTGTCCAGAAAATTTATACTCATTACGATTTCGCCATACATACACACAACCATAGAAAAGTCCCGTTTTAATTGTATGTATTTGGATTTCTTTGTTTGACCACAAGCCGCAAGTAATTGAAATACGGTCGGAGCATATTTAATTGCTAAACCATAATAATCCCTAAAAAAATCTTGACACACGTAGAGGTCAAAAGTGTGTGCGTGTGTTAGGGTGGGTTAAAGCGGTTTTGACTGCATCGTTGCTAGAAAATTCGGATTCTGTAAGTACATATACTTAGTTCTATGAAAAAGCTTCCAAAAATCTGAGTCAACTTAGAATGTATACAATTTTGAAAGATACTTGATAGTAAAAACTATTGTAACGAATTTACTTGCAAATCCTCTTAAATGCAATCCTCTGCTAAGTTCGAATCACTAAACTGTTGAATAAATAACTCCAATTTGTAATAATGCAAAATCGCCTTTATTAAAGTACTTCACAATAATACTCAAACTGTGCAACGAATAGCTTGCTTAATAACCAAACTGATTGATAGCTCAAATGAAACTCTACTATTCAAAATAATACTGCTCTTGCTCGCTAGATAGCGTTTTAGTCGAAACTGCTTGACAACTCAAATCAAACTGAATTACAGCGCCTCTACAATTGCCGCCTTTTATACTCTTTGATTTCAACCTTCGCATCTTCTAGGCGCTTCCAGAATCTACTAGTTCAGCAGCTCTCAAACTTCTCATATGTAACTACAATTGCACAATTTTATAGTTTTTCTCATTGCATACTTATAGGAGTATCTCAGATATATGCATGTGCTTGTGCATTGACTCTCCGCTGCTCGTATACGTACATGGTACATATGCGTAGACGCAATTATTGTTTCGTTTATGTAGATGCATAATGATTGATCTATGGATATGAATTCGCGTCACTGCTTAGCATCGGCTTAGAGACGATAGCATCGCTCAGTGCTGCTAACATTCGTTACACTGCCCGTCCCGATCAGAAAAATCTCCCGATCTAAAAATCAATCTCAATGCTTTGTATGCGGTAGATGGTATCACTGATCTTCTTCACAACCTTGTGCGGGCCTTCCCAACTGCACCGAAATTTGGCTGGAACACCTTTCCGCAGGTGAGGGTTGTTTAACAGTACCAAATCTCCCGCCAAGAAACCTTCCGAATTAAAGTTCTTGTCATGCCAGTGTTTCATCTTACTACTCACTACCCTGGGCCGTTCCTTCACACTCTGTTATTTGGCCAATGAAGTACTTCATAGAGCTTGTGCTGGACGGATTTGCTTTGCATAATCAGTATCGTTCCGACGCTTCTCAACAGTAGTGTGCCTTGGCTTGAAACCACCCTTGCTTTCTTTCTGCGAAATACTTTCCTTCGTTTTAGTACGTCCGTTAGGGCTTTTCAATGCCAGTGTTTCTCTCACAGGTACCTTCGGTTTTGATTTGTTTTGCCCATTTGTTCCATCAACTTTTACCTTTGAATTTCGTGGCGTTTGTCGAGTCTTCTCCACCAGCACCCGATTACTGCTGAACCCTTTTTCCAAACTAAAGTTAAGTGACATGTCCTGGTTCTTATAGCGCATGATTTTTCTCCGCATATCGATCCTGATGTCATGGTCAACCAAGAAGTCCACTCCCAATATGATTTCATCAACGATCTCCGCCACAACGAATTTGTGTAAAACCATGACCTTCCCAATTAGGACTTCACATATCACTTCTCCCTGGACTTGGTTATACTCGCCTGTGACCGTACGCAACCTTGCTCCAGGTAATGAATTTAGTCTCCTGTAGACCAAATCAGATCGAATCAAGGAATGAGATGCGCCCGTATCTACAGTCAGTACATGTTCTTTGCCATCCACATTCCCTCTGACGGTAAGAATGCTCGAATTTCTACCAATTTGCAACACAGATATCACAGGACATTCAATAGCTGCAGGTAGCTCTCGATTTTTACATCTGGCACGCTCTTGCTTATCTCCTCCAGCTTTGCGTTTACGGCCACCCACAATGTTGGAACTACTAGGATCAAGATCGCAATGACGGGCAATGTGACCGGACTTCCCGAATTTGAAACATTTGATAACTTTTTCACCCCGCTTTTGCGATCCTTTCAGCGCCTCCAATATTGCGTCTACCCACTCTGGCCTTTCTACCTCCACACGGCGTGCTTTGTAAACTGGCTTACTCAAAAGTGGCGCTGTTTCTTGAGTCAGTGCATGGGATACCGTTTCTGCGAATGTTGGCTTTGGGTTTGCGTATGTGGCTCGCTTCGTTTTGACGTCCCGTATGCCATTTATAAAGCTCTGAATTTTTATCTTTTCGGTGTATTCCACGGGTGCGTCGGCATTCGCCAAATGTGTAAGCCTTTCGTCATCTGACGCAAACTCCTGCAAAGTCTCATTAGCTTTTTGGTAGCGGTTTTGCAACTCTATTTGGTGTATCTGCTTCCTGTGTTCGCTTCCGTATCGCCTCTCTAGAGCGCTCATCAATGTTTCGTAGTTGTTCCGCTCTCACTCGGGAATAGTCTGTAGGATTTCAGCAGCAGATCCTTTCAATGCCACGAATAGTGCAGCAACTTTATCTTCAGCACTCCAGTTGTTCACTGCTGCGGTCTTCTCAAACTGAATCTTAAACACCTGGAAAGGAACAGAGCCGTCAAAAGATGGTGTTTTTACCTTCGGATTGCTCGCTGGCACAGCTGGGCGGTTTAGTCGTAACTGCTCCATACGACCTTTTAACGCTTCTATCTCGGCATCAATTTTGTCCTCGAGTTGTAAATTTTTGCATCCTGCTCTTCCAGTTTCACAAAGAGCTGCGATAATACCTGTTCCGAAATTTGTGCCGACATTTCAGATATACGTGCCTCTTGCGCTTCCAGTTGAGATGCCAAATATGTCTTCTGTTCTTCCAATTGCGATGTCTCCTGTGATTCAATCTTCGCTGTTATACGGTTCTCATGTGATTCTAGTTGTTTTTCCATCTTGGATGTTATGCGTGTCTCTTGCGATGCCAGTTGAGATGACATTTGTGACGACATTTCTGGAATGCGTGCCTCCTGTGCCTCCATCTTGGATGTTACTGTCGACGTTTGTGCAGATATTGCAGCTAATATTGTGTTCAAGTCTGTGTTCGCCATTGTCTGAGGTGTTTCGTTTTTTTCTTTAATTTTTGTTGTTGTCTCGTCCCCATCAGGATAAAAGACATACTCGTCCACATCAATTCCTTCTGCTTCCATTGCCTCTGGTAGCCGTGCCTGAAGTTCGAGTTTAACGCCGCTTGGAGTCCATCCACGGCTCTCCAACTCCTTCTTTAGTTGCAGGATCTTCAATTCACTGAACTTTGCCATGTCCTTGTTGTCTGGAATTTATTCAACAATTCCTCTTCTGACACCAATTGTATCGAATTTACTTGCAAATCCTCTTATTTGCAATCCTCTGCTAAGTTCGAATCACTAAACTGTTGAATAAATAACTCCAATTTGTAATAATGCAAAATGGCCTTTATTAAAGTACTTCACAATAATACTCAAACTGTGCAACGAATAGCTTGCTTAATAACCAAACTGATTGATAGCTCAAATGAAGCTCTACTATTCAAAATAATACTGCTCTTGCTCGCTAGATAGCGTCTTAGTCGAAACTGCTTGACAACTCAAATCTAACTGAATTCCAGCGCCTCTACAATTGCCGCCTTTTATACTCTTTGGTTTCAACCTTCGCATCTTCTAGGCGCTTCCAGAATCTACTAGTCCAGCAGCTCTCAAACTTCTCAGCTGTAACTACAATTGCACAATTTTATAGTTTTTCTCATTGCATACTTACAGGAGTATCTCAGATATATACATGTGTTTGTGCATTGACTCTCCGCTGCTCGTATACGTACATGGTACATATGTGTAGACGCAATTATTGTTTCGTTTATGTAGATACATAATGATTGATCTAATGATGTGAATTCACATCACTGCTTAGCATCGGCTTAGAGACGATAGCATCGCTCAGTGCTGCTAACATTCGTTACACTATTGTTCCTGGCCGGTGCGATTTTAGCAGCTCTCCTCAGTTGGCTCACGGCGCACAGTGGTCTGGATTTGGCTTTCAGTGGACTTAGGGAAATGAAAAAAATATTAGTTAATAACACAAAAACTTTGATGGGGTCGATTTTAAATCTAATCGCATGACGTTTTTATATATGAGTATTTTTTCATAAAGTCTTAAACAAACAAGTTATAGCAAATTAAAAAAATGAATGTATGGGAAGAATCACATTTTTACCGTTAACTCAGTTTCCTCACATTTCCTCAAAACTTGATTAATTTATTTATATAGTTAGGGTTATATACTATGCAATGTACCTACTCGGTTTCATGGTTCGAAAAGGTTCGCGCTTTTATTTTTTTTTTTTTTTTGAAATGAAATGAAATGAAAATTTTAGTATTGCGAATCACTTTTTAATTTTGGGTAGAATTTTAAACCAAAAATATTTTTTTTTGTTTTTTGTTTTTCTTTTTTTCTTTTGTGTGTTTTTTTTTATACTCAGCTGAGCAGAGCTCACAGAGTATATTAACTTTGTTCGCACAACGGTAATCCGTTACGGCATAAACTAATCGAGATAGATATATACTTCTATATATCAAAATGATCTGGGCAAAAAAAGAAATTCATTTAGCCATGTCCGTCCGTCCGTCCGTAAACACGATAACTTGAGTAAATTTTGAGGTATCTTGATGAAATTTGGTATGTAGATTCCTGGGCACTCATCTCAGATTGCTATTTAAAATAAACGAAATCGGACTACAACCACGCCCACTTTTTCGATATCGAAAATTTCGAAAAACCGAAAAAGTGCGATAATTCATTACCAGAAACGGATATAGCTATGAAACTAGGTAGTTCCGTTAACCTTATAACGCAAAATAGAAAATTATTAAAATTTTGGACAATGGGCGTGGCACCGCCCACTTTCAAAAGAAGGTAGTTTAAAAGTTTTGCAAGCTGTAATTTCGCAGTCGTTGAAGATATCATGATGAAATTTGGCAGGCACGTTCCTCCTATTACTATATTTGTACTAAATAAAAATTAGCGAAATCGGATGACAAACACGCCCACGTTTTTTTCAAAGTCAAATTTTAACAAAAAGTTTAATATTTTTACAGTATATAAGTAAATTATGTCAACATTCAACTCCAGTAATGATATGCCATCTTTATGGAAATATCCCGAAATGGCGTCCACCTATAGAACTATGGCCCACTCCCTTTTAAAATACTCTCTTTTGCCTTCCATTTGATACCCATGTCACACGAACACATTCCAGGTTTACCATAGGTTCATTTTCCTACTTTGTGATTTTCCCTTATTTTGTCTCTCAGCTGAGTATGTAATGTTCGGTTACACCCGAACTTAGCTTTCCTTACTTGTTTTGTTTTTTTTTTTTTTGGTTTTTATTTTAGTATTGCGAATCACTTTTTAATTCTGGGTAATATTTAAAAACAAAAATATTTGATAATTCATATTATACATTAAATTTTTATATTCAATTTACATTTAACAATCCAAAAAAGTTCAAATCAAAAATTTAGCATTCCAGCTTGTTCGTTAATTTTTAGTTTGTTTATACGATGCTTACTATTCCAACTTGTTCGTTAGTACCAAAAGAGTAATTAAAAGCAAAAATTATTCGATCGGTCAATAGTCCATGAAATCTCCAAATATACATATACATAGGTATATGACCAGAAAAAAAAACAACTAAAAAAAACAATTTTTATTATTTTACGTAAATGTTGCGTTTCATATTAGCATGTATATTCGTACCAAATTAAAACCGAGAAACTAAAATATTTAGTTTTCTGTATCATAGCTGAGGTTTTGCGGTAGCAGTAGTAGAGATTTCACTTCTTCGGATATTTCCTCATGCTTACTAGGTAACTCCGATCTCCTCGATGAAATAAATGGGTCAGAAGTAACTAACAAATTATTTAAAATGTTCTCATTTGTGGCTTTGCGGCTAATTTTTCTTGCATGGTCCCACCGATATGCTCTAAAATCCTTGTTTCTTGATTCAGCGGCTTCTTCGGACAACTTTCCAATAGGAATGGAACCAAAATGCTCTATTGCTCCGTGTACTAAAATTTTATGCACACTTGAAGGCATGTAATACCATTCATATAGTTCGACGTAAACTCGAATGGTTTCTCTGGCGTACATGTCGAACTTTTGTACATCTATGGGACACCCACATGAAAGTGCCCCTAATACTGTAGGGAATCTTTGAGTGAGATTTTCACTAACACCAGTTATAGAGGCGGTAGTTTTAATGTCAGCGAAATATAGTCTAGCGGTATTTCCATCATTCGTTGTACCGTGCCCTTGCTTTACCACGTCTAACAATAAACCAGTCTGATTTCTGAATGAATCCTGTACTGCTCTCCGCTTTTCACCAAATTTAGATTTATTATCTCCTTTCGCTATCCACGATTTAAATTCTAATTGGTAAGATGAATGAAGAATATACTCCATACACCGAATTCTCGCATGCAGCGTTGACATCCCATATTTGTAAATGTCAGTATCAACGTCTATGTTAAAAATTAAAGTGAGGTAATTCATCTCTTTTGGGTAGCCTTACATATGTCACAACGTTACGTGGATGTATCACTCAAAATTGATGAAACTTTTCCATCAATCATGGTTAGTACTAATGAGTGACTGACTTTAACTTTTTCACATTTTGTTTCCGTTAAATTGTCGATTTCGAATTGAATCACACTCATTTCTTGGGTGATAGTATATTTGTTTTCTTCAGCAATTTTCTCAAGTTTTGTTTAATGGCCTACTATCAACTCTTTGTAACCTTTTTTATAGCAAGTAAATCTAAACGTCACTTTGATTTCCTGTCCAATTATTAACTCGGTTTAACCTCTAAGACTCGTCGAGTTTTCGCGAATTTTGCACACATTTTTAAAACAAAATTGAAAGCTTCTGGGTTAGACCTTGATACGTGTTTTTATTGAGAAATAGTAAAAATTATTTTAGTAAAGCGAAAATTTCTGGAAATTGGAAAAAATACCTAAATGTACACATATGCTCGTTAGGGTATGTCGATATGAAACCCGGTTACTAAAAGTGTCATAACTTGTTTAAATTAGGTTTTACGAAAAAATTTATTATAACAATAAATTATGGAAAAAGGTCACAGAATACGAGAATGTACACTTAAAGTCCTAAGACCCAATTTTTCAATTTCGGTCCACTGTGTGGCGGTGGTTTGGCAAGCCCTCGAATGTGTATTTCCGACATGAAAAGCTTCTCGAAAAAATGCATCAGCCTTATACTGTTCTCACACAGAAACTTAATGATCTCATTTCACCTTCTAATGAAATCGTAAATTTTTTGCTTTCACACAAAGTAACTGCTCGATTAGTATGAAGGATGAAATGTCAAGCGAATAAAATGACAATGCTATATGACAGACAATCATGGCGGAACGATACAAGGTGGCAGCATGGTGACATACCTACAAACAAAAAAATTCCATGTACTTGTAAATTCGATGGACAAATGTCAAAATCGTACTGCGCCGGTAGTTGATGTATCAAATCAAATAAAAAAGGTTATAACCAGCTGTTCGATGCGGCCACCTTGTATCGTTGCGCCATGCAGACAATGACATTTACTTTGACAAATGACATTTTAAAGCACTGAACACACCAAAAACTAAGAAGCGGAACACGGCCAACAGAGTTGCATTGTGCTTTTGACTTCATCAGGCATTCGATTAGCTACTAATGAAATAATTATAGATTCGAATTTTGTAGGGAAGATTGAGCTCAATTAGCGTCTTAATGTAGAAAACTGCCTTTATTATTCAATAAGCCGTCTGTGTGAAAATAGTATTAGCCTTAATAGTCGCCTTAAAACATGTAGGTTCGGGAATTTGTAAAAAAAACTGAGAAAGTAACACGCCACGAATTAGAGGAGAATCCCGTTCTTAGTCTCCTCTGATGTATAACGTGCAAAGTTATTAATATTTTAATTATTAACATTATAAAGACGTTGGGATATATTTCTCATATTGAGTATATGGGTTTACGAACCGGTACAGAATGTTCTGCAAAATTAGAATTCCCAATAAATTTTTTAGTAATGGCACAATAGACTTAAAACGAATTATTTCTTAATTGGTATTTCAGTACATTTTTATACTCAGCGTGCTTTGCACACAGAGTATATTAACTTTGATTGGATAACGGTTGGTTGTACAGGTATAAAAGAATCGAGATAGATATAGACTTCCATATATCAAAATCATCAATGTCGAAAAAAAATTTGATTGAGCCATGTCCGTCCCTCCGTCCATCCGTCTGTCCGTTAACACTATAACTTGAGTAAATATTGAGATATTTTCACCAAATTTGGTACACGAGCTTATCTGGACCCAGAATAGATTGGTATTAAAAATGAGCGATCGGATGATAACCATGTCTACTTTTTATACATATATTCAAAATTTTGGGAAACACAAACAACCTGATTATCTTATAACTTTAAACGAGCAATTCTTGTTTGTTTGTATAGCCGAACGATCTCGGGAACAGCTCAACCGATTTAAATGAAATTTGGCACAGAGATAATGTATCACCTATTCGAAAAAAAAAAAGAAACGTTGCCAGCACAGTGAAACGTTGCCGAGCAAAGCTCGGTCACCCAGGTACTTTAATAAATAATACAACTAGAGTGTTGAAATTTGACATGTGGACTGATATTGAGACTCTTGATAAAAATTAAGAAAAAATGTTTAAAAATCAATATTATTTCACTTATCAAGGTTTATTGTAAGAGGAAATGGAGAGATATTTGTCTTTTTAAACGGGTGGTTCCACGTGTTATGTAGAAAAGTAATTTATCGGAAATGAAATGTGCAATTGAAGCTCACGCTGAGTATATAATATTCGGTTACACCCGAACTTAGGCATATTTACTTCTTAAAAATATTTTACCTACAACAACGACGAATATGAGTAAGAAGGCAGAGCTACGTAAAAAAATGTTGTACATTTGGACGAATAATCTCAATGTTAGTTACGAAAAGTCCCGTCCCAAAACGGTTTTTCATTCCCTTCCTTGGCAATTCAAGGAAGGCTTCGTCAAGGACAAGGCAAGAAGTGGCCGCTTAAAGGGATCAACAGACGTCCATTTGGAGAATAATATTTCAGCCCTAATGGAGAAAACCCGATCCATGTCAACAAGAGATGTTGCCCAAATAGCCAAAACCACACTTGCGCAAATCACATGAATCAAGCAGAAAATTGTTGGAAAACCTACAAAAGAAAAAAATTCTCAAAACCAAGTGAAAACAGACATCCAAAACTATTTCCATGGGACGTAAGCTTTATAAAACCAAAATGGTAACCAAAAAACTTTCGAGAAAACGTCTTTAAAAATGGACCTGAAAACGTTGCTGAATACCTAGTTCTACTTCTTGCAGTCTGGAGAGGATAATACTGATTCGGAGAAAGCCATTCAAATAGCAAAGTTTCACAGAAAGGTCTGATTTGTAAAGTTATATATGAATGTGGGACGTAGCTGCAGAATATTACGTTCGTGTCATCCAAGAGGGAAATACTTGAATTGACTCAACGTGCCTTAGTTGACCTAATGGTCAAAAATATGGCGTAAGCTACTCTTACAAGGTTTAAGGCCGCGGGGAAGCTTGAGAGCAGGAAGTTTGGCCACAGCAGTATAGCGCAATCTGTTATTTAGCAAATGAAATATATGGTCGCGTGATTAAGCTTTAAAAGAGATCTCAGGTCCACAATTGAGCCGAAGGGTTGACGCCAGGGTGCAGAAATGGCAGAAAATACTATACAAATATTTCCAAATAAACAAAAAGGGTATGGTTTGATGTTTACTGAAAAGGTAGATTCTACAGGCTGCCAGATGATAGCTGCGTATTTCAGTCGTAAATTATAGTCGTGAAGAAAGCCACGGAAATTCTGTAGGTAGCGTGCTTAAGCTGCAGTTTCGTAAATATACATATATTTATAATATATATTAGATTGAAAGTCAGGCGGCGATTAAGGCAATAATATCACACAGTACTTCATCAAGCAGTGTCCGCCGGACAAATAAAACACGGTGTATATATTTGATATTTCTACTTTAGTCTGAAGTCATCATCACGAACAATTGAGAATGTTATACGGACTGTATACTGTGTTTTATTTGGTTAAGGCCTCGAGCTCATAAAATCGTTTAATTAATTTAAAGATTAAAGGCCAATAATAATTAAAAAAAAAAATCTTTTTTGCGGAAATGTTTGCCACTTCTATTTTTCTGTTCACTGCTGTAACTACAAAACTTCACTTTATTCCAGCGCGGTGAAACCTGTTAAGTTCTCTTTTCACTCAAAACATCTTTTTGATGTTACTGTTTTATAGTATCGCTGGAAATAATCTTTAAATTTAACATTTAGTGTAGAATTTTCATTCAATTTTTTATTTTATTTTTCTATTCAACCCTTGAATTTTTTTGACCCGAGTCTCTCAGCTTTTAGCACCACAACAACGTTATGCTGTCAGTTTTCCCACGCTACAATTTCTTTGTTGTCCAGAAAATTTATACTCATTACGATTTCGCCATACATACACACAACCATAGAAAAGTCCCGTTTTAATTGTATGTATTTGGATTTCTTTATTTGACCACAAGCCGCAAGTAATTGAAATACGGTCGGAGCTGTCCAGGAATGCAAAGAATGATTGGAAAAACTTCGCTCAGGCCGGCCCATACCTCTGTACTAGGTTACCGGTCATACAGGCATAAAAAGTATACAAAAAGCTGATGGGTTGCAAATCCTGCGATATTAGACTCTAAAAGTATCTCATATCTCTGAAGAGAGAAAAGTTTACGCACTCGATGGGTAACTAACTGGATACTGCCTTCTGACGTCACATGCTTATGAGTTAGGCCTCAGCAGTAACAGCAGATGTAGGAAGTGTGAGCTGCAAGAGAAAACGGTTGAGCACGTTCTGTGTTCGTGCGCTGCGTTTGCCAGTTTAAGTCACCAGCTCTTAGAGGGGGCAGAGGTGCCAAATCTCAAGGCAGCAATTAAGTTAGGTTGTAGAAAACTTCTGGTACTTGCCAAGAGGTAGGAATTATCTATAACATAAGTCCTGCAACCTGGTTGAGGTTTTTATCTTTGGTCGTCAAACAAATTCTGGTAAAACTATGGACACATTCAGTCTATGTGAGGTCTTTATTGACCGGCCACTTCAATCTTACGTAGAAAGTCTTATTCAAAAATGTCTACTTCACAAATAAAAAGAGATATTCCTATTCCCATACCTCCAGCAGCTATAGAAAGTCTAATTCCATCAACATCCGTGTTTCACCCAATCTTGGACTTTCGTATTTGACTTCTCACGATTTTATGTATAGTTCGTACTTGCTTCGGACGGTGTCGGAAATATTGCTCCATACAAATTTACCCACCTTAATATGTAGATATCTACTAAATAAATGTTGAGGCTTAAATGACACAGAAAAAAAATGTTTACATTTCACGCATCGCTGGCTAACGAGCCTGCAAATCACGGCCATAAAGGCAGAAGGGCGACAGCGCTAGAGATTCATTCATATGTCAATTTTTTTATGTATGTATGTGAGCTAACATACAATAACTGAAAGGCTGCGTTAACAAAAGTGCGAATTAATCTAAATATGTGCACATACTAAATTCGCAGTACACAAATACCTACCAACAGTAGCAATACAAGTTCATATGTTTACATGTCAAAAAATATGTAAAGGTGTGGGTGGCATACTCGAATATACTAAACACGTATACATATGTGTATCTATGTTAACTTTTATACAACACGTGGTGGTATCAATTCATACAAAAATAAATAATAACACGTTCCACTATGAGTAGCACACCAGCAAAAGAACATTAAACAGCTGTTGCTCAAAAAACTGTTATACGCCTGTTTGTATGCAATGAAAAAACAAAATGTCCCATTCGAAAATTTATGAATGAACAGTGTTTGTAGATGGTTAAGATGTATGAGACGTCAAGTTTGTGTTAGAGCACAGTAAGGATGTTGAGCAATAACACGGACAGTAGCGGTAAAACATTCAAACGAAACGATGCTCAAAACAAAAGTGCGCGCATATATTGTGATTTGAGTGTAATCCTCAAAGCTCGTTAAAACTTTGTTTGTTGAATATATTTAGTAATTTATGTGTTAAAATGTCGGTTGAAGTGAAATTTTAGAATACGTATTTGTGTATGCATATTTTGGCAAATTAAACAAAAATTCTTCAATTCTTTCTTTATCTCTTCAAATGAATTCAACACGATAAAGACTTTATGAGTGAAGTGCATGTGGAAAAAAGTTGAACGACAAATGCTAGTATAAAAAATAGATGAATTAAAAAAAGTAAGAAAATAAAGAAAAAAAAAGTTTTTAAAGAAATCCAGTGCAAAATTAAAAAAAATTTCAATAAACAAATAAACAAACTGTGAGTCGTATTGACTATAACTCAATCTAAAGAATAGCAGCAAATCAACAAAGCAGCAAACTCATAGTCAGAGGTGCTCAACACCTATACATTCGCAGCACTTTTGTTTTTGTTTTGCCCTGTGCTATCTGTGCCTAACAGATACAAATTCACGCTTTGCATATAAAAAAAAATTTCATAGCACTCTCATATGCCCTCAGATATAACTTCGATTCATATGAAAGTGAATGAATTTCATATGAAAGTGCAAAGAAAAAGCACTTCCATATGAAGACAAGGCACTTCGGTATGATACTCAAATGTACACTAACAAATTGAGAACAGAAAAATTTTCAAAAATATTGTAGCACTGAGAACAATTTTAGTTCTAAATTTATTCATTAAGGAGACCATCACAATTCTTTAAATATTCAAAATAATTTTTTTTCTTTTAAATTTAACAATTTTCAATGTACATTATACTAGGTTGAAAAAAAAGTTGCTAATGTTCGCCCCTAAATTTAAAGATTATTTTGAGAGGGTTTCGGAAAATTTTTTTAAATTTTTTTTGATCCTTCGAAATACAGCCGAAAAGGTATTTTCGTTGTAACTTGATTACTTGACGTCCGACTTTTAAAATTGATATGCCATTATTTTAGCCTTGAGAAGCTTCACATTTCCGTTTAATGTCCTTTTAAGCTATGAAGTCGTTTTCACATGATTAGGTCAGCTAACTAAATTTTATCCCCCTAATGTAGC
Source organism: Eurosta solidaginis (assembly GCF_040869045.1). Taxonomy (NCBI): domain Eukaryota; kingdom Metazoa; phylum Arthropoda; class Insecta; order Diptera; family Tephritidae; genus Eurosta; species Eurosta solidaginis. The sequence continues at coordinate 197,548,792 of NC_090323.1, read as the reverse complement.
CTTTTTTCCTTACCAAACGAAAGCACTTAAAATTCTAGAAAATATTGCTTTGAAACCATATTACTAAAATAATAAACAAAGAAATGTATAGCACTTTCACTATTAATTGCAACTGTTATTTTGCCTGATTCTTATTATACTTAGAACTGAAACTCATAATATTTTTGGAGGAAAAATGGCAAGGTTTGCATTGAAAAGTTAATAAAGATATGCCAAATATCATGAATAGGGGAAGTCAAAGTAAATAAGTGAGTCAAACCTGTTGTTTCGTATTTAGAATTATAACACTATGCGACAAAATCAAATTTTTTTCTGGGTATTGGACAAAACCCACTTTTTTTTAGAGATTGAGGCTTAAGCAAACAAGTACTATCTCCGTTTTTCGAACTTAGCCTCCAAAAAATAGATATCGGCTTTCGAAGTTCCAGAGTCTGACTTTTCACCTCGCATACAGCTGTTATACTAAATTTCTCAAAAAAAAAAAGATATCAGCCCTTCAAATAATGGAAAAGAGCGGACCACGCCTACATTTTTACTTGTTTAATTTGCTGAACGCATTAACCAAAAAAATAAAATAAAATTTCGAAATGTAGAATTTCGAACTTCGAAATTCGTAAGCCGATATCTATTTTTTGGAGGCTAAGTTCGAAAAACGGATATAGTATTTTGTTTGTTTTGTCCAATACCCAGAAAAAAAGTTGATTTTGTCGCATAGTGTTATTATTATAAATACGAAACAACAGGTTTGATTCACTTATTTACTTTGACTTCCGCTATTCAATATATTTGGCATATCTTTATTAACTTTTCAATGCAAACCCTAATAAAAAATTTTGTTAGATGACCTAATCATGTGAAAACGACTTCATAGCTTAAAAGGACATTAAACGGAAATGTGAAGCGTCTCAAGGCCAAAATAATGACATATCAATTTTAAAAATCGGACGTCAAATAACCAAGTTACAACGAAAAAACTTTCGAAGGATCAAAAAAAAAAAAATAATAAAAAAAAAAAATTTTCCGAACCCCTCTCAACATAATCTTTAAATTTAGGGGCGGACATTAGCACCTTTTTATACCTTTCATGAAAATGAAATGGTATATTAATTTCGTCACGAAACCGAAAATTGTAAGTCCTTAAAGGAAAATAGATAGACCCACCATTAAGTATACCGAAATAATCAGGTTGAAGAGCTGAGTTGATTTAGCCATGTCCGTCTGTCCGTCTGTCCGTCTGTCCGTCTGTCCGTCTGTCTGTTTGTATGCAAACTAGTCCCTCAATTTTTGAGATATCTTGATAAAATTTGGTGAGCGGGTGTATTTGGGTGTCCGATTAGACATTTGTCGGAACCGACCGGATCGGCCACTATAGCATATATCCTCCATACAACCGATTTTTCAGAAAAAGAGGATTTTTGTAATATCTTACCCAATTTAACAGATTGAAGCTTCAAACTTCACCATATACTTTCGTATATTGCACATATTGTTGCCTGAAAAAATTGATGAGATCGGTCGTATATATAGTATATATCCCCCACAACCGATTGTTCAGATAAGGAACTTTTCGTAATTACTGCCCCATTTTAAGAGCTAGAGGCTTCAAATTTCAACGAATGCTTAGGTATATAGCATATATTGTTGTCTGAAAAAATCATAAAGATCGGTAGTATATATAGTATATATATATAGTATATATATATATATATATTTTCGCAAATTTTAGCCCCATTTTAACAGCTAGAAGCTTCAAATTTCACCGAATACTTACGTATATAGCATATATTGTTGTCTGAAAAAATCATAGAGATCGGTTGTATATATAGTATATATCTCATACAACCGATTGTTCAGATAAGAAACTTTTCGCAATTTCTACCCCATTTTAACAGCTATAAGCTTCAAATTTCACCGATTGCTTACGTATATAGCATATATTGTTGTCTGAAAAAATCATAGAGATCGGTTGTATATATAGTATATATCTCATACAACCGATTGTTCAGATAAGAAACTTTTCGCAATTTCTACCCCATTTTAACAGCTATAAGCTTCAAATTTCACCGATTGCTTACATATATAGCATATATTGTTGTCTGAAAAAATCATAGAGATCGGTTGTATATATAGTATATATCTCATACAACCGATTGTTCAGATAAGAAACTTTTCGCAATTTCTACCCCATTTTAACAACTAGAAGCTTCAAATTTCACCAAATGCTTAAGTATGTAGCATATATTGTTGTCTGGAAAAATCATAGAGATCGGTTGTATATATAGTATATATCTCATACAACCGATTGTTCAGATAAGAAACTTTGCGCAATTTCTGCCCCGTTTTAACAGCTAGAAGCTTCAAATTTCACAAAATGCTTACGTATATAACATATATTGTTGTCTGAAAAAATCATAGAGATCGGTGGTATATATATTATATACTTCATATAAACTCTCATTTTTGCCCCTTTTTTACGGCTAGAAGCTTTAAAATTCATCAAATTTCATCAAATAGTTACGTTTACGTCATATATTTTTGAAATACGTGATTCGTAGTCATAGTTTTTACATGCGGACCACAAAAAACGTGAAGCTTTGCATCCTCACACAGATTACCTACCTATTTTTATACCTTTCATGAAAATGAAATGGTATATTAATTTCGTCACGAAACCGAAAATTGTAAGTCCTTAAAGGAAAATAGATAGACCCACCATTAAGTATACCGAAATAATCAGGTTGAAGAGCTGAGTTGATTTAGCCATGTCCGTCTGTCCGTCTGTCTGTTTGTATGCAAACTAGTCCCTCAATTTTTGAGATATCTTGATAAAATTTGGTGAGCGGGTGTATTTGGGTGTCCGATTAGACATTTGTTGGAACCGACCGGATCGGACCACTATAGCATATATCCTCCATACAACCGATTTTTCAGAAAAAGAGGATTTTTGTAATATCTTACCCAATTTAACAGATTGAAGCTTCAAACTTCACCATATACTTTCGTATATTGCACATATTGTTGCCTGAAAAAATTGATGAGATCGGTCGTATATATAGTATATATCCCCCACAACCGATTGTTCAGATAAGGAACTTTTCGTAATTACTGCCCCATTTTAAGAGCTAGAGGCTTCAAATTTCAACGAATGCTTAGGTATATAGCATATATTGTTGTCTGAAAAAATCATAAAGATCGGTGGTATATATAGTATATATATATAGTATATATATATATATATTTTCGCAAATTTTAGCCCCATTTTAACAGCTAGAAGCTTCAAATTTCACCGAATACTTACGTATATAGCATATATTGTTGTCTGAAAAAATCATAGAGATCGGTTGTATATATAGTATATATCTCATACAACCGATTGTTCAGATAAGAAACTTTTCGCAATTTCTACCCCATTTTAACAGCTATAAGCTTCAAATTTCACCGATTGCTTACGTATATAGCATATATTGTTGTCTGAAAAAATCATAGAGATCGGTTGTATATATAGTATATATCTCATACAACCGATTGTTCAGATAAGAAACTTTTCGCAATTTCTACCCCATTTTAACAGCTATAAGCTTCAAATTTCACCGATTGCTTACGTATATAGCATTTATTGTTGTCTGAAAAAATCATAGAGATCGGTTGTATATATAGTATATATCTCATACAACCGATTGTTCAGATAAGAAACTTTTCGCAATTTCTACCCCATTTTAACAACTAGAAGCTTCAAATTTCACCAAATGCTTAAGTATATAGCATATATTGTTGTCTGGAAAAATCATAGAGATCGGTTGTATATATAGTATATATCTCATACAACCGATTGTTCAGATAAGAAACTTTGCGCAATTTCTGCCCCGTTTTAACAGCTAGAAGCTTCAAATTTCACAAAATGCTTACGTATATAGCATATATTGTTGTCTGAAAAAATCATAGAGATCGGTGGTATATATATTATATACTTCATATAAACTCTCATTTTTGCCCCTTTTTTACGGCTAGAAGCTTTAAAATTCATCAAATTTCATCAAATAGTTACGTTTACGTCATATATTTTTGAAATACGTGATTCGTAGTCATAGTTTTTACATGCAGACCACAAAAACGTGAAGCTTTGCATCCTCACACAGATTACCTACCTATTTTTTATTTTATATTTATCTTAAAAATCGTTTAGATATGTTCAAATTTCACTGAATGCTTACGTGTATAGCATATATTGTTGTCTGAGAAAATCATAGATACCGGTGGTATGTATAGTATATATCCCATACAACCGATTGTTCAGATAAGAAACTTTGCGCAATTTCTTCCCCATTTTAACAGCTAGAAGCTTCAACTTTCACCAAATGCTTATGTGTATAGCATATATTGTTGTCTGAAAAAATCATTGAGATCGATGGTATATATAGTATATATCTCATACAACCGATTGTTCAGTTAAGAAACTTTGCGCAATTTCTGCCCCTTTTTAACAGCTAGACGCTTCAAATTTCACCATATGCTTACGTATATAGCATATATGGTTGTCTGAAAAAATCATAGAGATCGGTGGTATATATATTATATACTTCATATAAACTGTCATTTTTGCCCCTTTTTTACGGCTAGAAGCTTCAAAATTCATCAAATTTCATCAAATAGTTACGTTTACGTCATATATTTTTGAAATACGTGATTCGTAGTCATAGTTTTTACATGCAGACCACAAAAAACGTGAAGCTTTGCATCCTCACACAGATTACCTACCTATTTTTTATTTTATATTTATCTTAAAAATTGTTTAGATATGTTCAAATTTCACTAAATGCTTACGTGTATAGCATATATTGTTGTCTGAGAAAATCATAGATACCGGTGGTATATATAGTATATATCCCATACAACCGATTGTTCAGATAAGAAACTTTGCGCAATTTCTTCCCCATTTTAACAGCTAGAAGCTTCAAATTTCACCAAATGCTTACGTGTATAGCATATATTGTTGTCTGAAAAAATCATAGAGATCGGTGGTATATATATTATATACCCCATATAAACTCAATTTTTGCCCCCTTTTTACGGCTAGAAGCTTCAAAATTCAACAAATTTTATCAAATAGTTACGTTTACGTCATATATTGTTGAAATACGTGATTCGCAGTCATAGTTTTTACACGCAGACCATAAAAAACCAGAAACTTTGCATCCTCACACAAAGTACCTACCTGTTTTTTATTTTATATTTATCCTAAAAATCGTTAAGGTATGCAGATCTGTTCACTATATATTTCTCATCTTATACATCCGATTATTCGGAGATTACGAACGGGATAAGATTATTGTTCAGCCCCATTCATGAAAGGTATGAAGTCTTCGGCACAGCCGAAGACAGTCCCGTTCTTACTTGTTTTTTTTGGAAGGGGGCCAACCCAGTCTAATATACATATTACTCTTATTATATATTTAGGCTTGAAATAAATTTGAATAATAAATTTTAATACAAATAATATGGTATATTTATTGTTATTTGTACATTAATTTAAAAGTTTTTGAACAGCCCTGATCATAGTAAACTAGAAAGTTTTTTTTTGCATTCTTCCTATCTTTAATTTTAATTGATTTGAATTTCAATGAAGGTCCGCGTATATAGGTATGTACTTCGTTTTAATTCAACCATTTTCGTCATATCATTTTTAAGTGCAAAGCATCATAAATCTGTTTTATAAATTTTCCTCATTTTTTATTTAATAGAAGCGAAAAATATTTCGGAAGTTGTGAAAATTTGGTTTTTAAATTAAATAAATTATATTACAAACTGCATCTTTTAAGTAGTAAAACTTTCCTTCACAAAATCCTGCAACATTATTTATATTTATATTGGTTGGTTTCATTTTGAGATTGCCATCTCCTTTTGAGAGTCCCTACTCCAGTGAAATGAAAAAAAATAAAATCAGCTGATGAGATGAGCCAACCATATAGCTGAGCCATGATTTATATGAAAAAAATTAATTTTGCCGACAACAAAAATATTAACAAAATTCAACACTCTTTTTAAGCGGCATTACACCAACATTTTGCGAGAGCTAAATTCATAAGCAAGAATATTAGAACATTTTTTAAATTTTTTCGAAAACATTTAAAACGTAGCATCATACGTCTATTATAAAAGACCCGTGGTCCCCTTCGCGTTGCAGTGGAGTGAGGCGGATATAACAAGTTAAACAAGTAAAGTTGTCTAAGTTCGGTGTAACCGAACATTATATACTTCAATTGAACATCTCATTTCAGATAAATTACTTTTCTACATAACACGTGGCACCGCCCGTTAAAAAAAATGTCTCCCCATATCCTCTTACAATAAAACTTGATAAGTGAAATATTATTGATTCCAAACTATTTTTTGCTAAGTCATAGCTTATTACATATTCTAGTCTACGACCCTTTTAAACTTATTTTATATCCAAGTTGCCGTGGTCTTTAACCGATCGCGTCAATTTGTACTAGAAATATTTTCTGTTATAAGGAAAATATGTGTACCCAATTTTATTACGATCAGTCAATTTTTCTTCGAGTTATGCCTGCCGAAACAGAAAATTGCTTAGGCTTTCCTATTTATTGTAATAAATCCACTTGGGAAATTAAATACCATTGATATAAAGCTCTATTTTGCATAGATATATAGCTTATTTTATTTGTCCATGACCCTTTTAAAATTCTTTTATATAAAAGTGGGCGTGGTCCTCAACCGATTTCGTTAATTTGTCTTAGAAAGCATTCCTTATAGTAAAGGCAACCCCTCTGCCGAATTTTGTTACGATAGTTTTAACGATGTTTAATTTATGATAAATAATATTTGTAAAATTGATTTTATCACAAGTGGGCGGTGCCACGCCCATTTAAAAATTTTTTTTTTTCATATTTTTATCAAGTCTCAATATCAGCCCACACGTCTAATTTCAACATTCTAGATCTATTATTTACTAAATAATCAGGTTTTTTGTGTTTTCCAAAATATTATATATATAAAAAGTGGGCGTGGTTATCATCCGATTTCGCTCATTTTCAATACCAATCTATTCTGGGTCCTACAGTAAAATATAAGCATCAGATCATGTCTATCATAATTTAAGTACATTTTTGGCACAAAAAAATTGCACTCTTTAATTCATTTAAGCGAATGTGGGGAAACAACATTGTTCGTCACATTATTGGGGCTTGGAGACATAGATTTCTTGTGTTACCTACATTTGAGCAAGCAACATATAATGGGCTGTGTGGAATCTTTCACCATTTAGATATTTGGGTGTAAATTTTTGACAATAAATAAGTAACGCAGCATCATTATAACATCATTATAACAGATCCTATTTTCGAATGTAACTGAAGAGATGGCATTCCCGATGGTTCCAGCGATTTCAAAAACTCAACTGGGTAATTAACTCCTTAATATTCATCAACAATAGACTTGCAGGTTGTTACAACTTCCGGTAACTTGTGTTGCGATGTTACATTAAGGTTAGTTACTTGGTCGTTCAGTGGCGCAAAGATCGTTCTTTATCGAAGCCACTGATAATTTTTGAAATTGACCCCAATGTCGTGGAATTGCTTCTTACTTCTTCCACTTTCTATGTTTATGCGTTGATTAAGTGTCGCATATAAGTTGCATTATATTTCTTTTCTTTGCTATACTACAAGATGTGCAAATGTTGCAATTTCTACAGTGATAAAGTAGTAAGTGACAGTTTGATCTGTCCAATCTGTGATGTGATGAGCAAGTGATATTTATGACAAATGATGGTTTTACGCGACTACATCATTACGTAATAGCTTGTGAAGAAGAAGTTGTGCTCGATTTTTGATGTGTAAATATCTTTACTCATGGTACGGCGTATGTATGTGCAGCCACTACACTGTTGCTTTATATGAATAATAAAGGTAGTAGAGTTGTTATGAGCGAGTTATTGATGTGATGTCTACTGCTTATGGGCGTGTTACATATTTCTTCTATTTCGATGAGCTGTCGGTGAGTTATCGACGACGTAAAAATATCAGAGTTATTGATAAAACAATTTACGATGATTAATTGATATTTCATCGACATTATTAAAAGTTGTCGGCTTATTTCCGAAAACTTATCGATACGTGACTAGAGATTATCGGTTTTCTTATAGAAAAGTTATCGATTTTTTATCAAAAAGTCATCGATATGTTGTCTTAAATTACCGATTCATTATTGAAAGTTATCGATTCGTTATTGATATGTTATCAAAAATGTATCCATTTGTTCTCCAAAACGAATCGCTTTATTATCCAAATTGATAAATTGATTATTTATTACTGTGCTTTCCGCAAGAAAACGTGATCCTGATAATCGCGCCAATTACTGCCGAGTCAGCCTGCTTAATATGTGTCTAAAAGGTTCTATCTAGCGTACTGTGCGAAAGAATGATGGGACCTTATCAGTACAGCTTTAGACCTGGTAAATCTATTATCGACCAGATCTGGACGATGCGCCAGTTCCTGGATAGAACTCAAAATAAAAGAATTTACTTCAAAGTAGCCTTTGACAGCGCGAAAAATGTCGCTTGTGTGCCGCAATGTCCAATTTTAAGTTCCTTTTAACGTTAGTGAGGCTGTTCCAAATAACACTGGGCAACACCACAGGCAAAGGGACTCATTTTCTTGCGATTTCCTTACAATAATGCTGGAGAAGATGATTCTTTCAGCAGAAATAAACTGTAGTGGTACAATCTATTACAATCGCTTAAGCAGTTAAACGCCAATTTATAATATCCATTTACTAACGAAAGGTTATCCATTATTTATCGAACGGTTATCGATTTATTATCAAAAGTCACAGATTCGTTACCGAAAAAGTTGTTGATTTGTGATTGGAATATCACCACTTTGGCATTGGCGTTTTATCTATTTTTAATAGAAAAGTTACAGATATATATACCCAGCTGTACTTGTACACAGGGTATTATAACTTTGATTGGATAACGTTTGGTTGTACAGGTACAAAGGAATCGAGATAGATATAGACTTCCATATATCAAAAACATTATTATCGAAACAAAATTTGATTAAGCCATATCCGCCCGTCCGTTCGTCTGTCCGTTAACACGATAACTTGAGCAAACATTGAGACATCTTCACCAAATTCGGTATACGGGCTTATCTAGACTAGGAATACATTGGTATTGAAAATGAGCGGAATCGAGCGAAATCGAATGATAACCAGGCCCACTTTTTCGATATCGAAAATTTAGAAAAATAGAAAAAATGAGATAATTCAAAAAAGAATATCGCTAAACTAATAGAATTTGTTAGGGGGAATGGTTTTATGACGCACCGTATGTGGCACCGCCCAGATTTAGAAGAAGATAATTTGGAAATTAATAAAAAGCCATTAAAGATGTTAAATTGAAATTTGGCAGAGGCACTATCCTTGTCAAGTTATAGAGACTGAGTCAATATAATCAAAAGCGGTTAAAGACCACGCCCACTTTTATATAAAAGATTTTTAAAAGGGCTGTGGAAGAATAAGATAAGCTATATCTTTGCAAAAAAAAGAGCTTAATATCAGTGAAGTTTTATTTCCCAAGGGAATTATACCAAGAAGCAAAAAATTCAAATTTTTGAAAATGGGCGTGGAACCGCTCGTTTTTTGACCAAGCCATTTTCTGTGTTTCGAAGAAAAATGAACGGATCGTATTAAGATTAGGTGAACATATTTTCCTTATAGCAGGAGATATCTTCTCTATAATATAAAAATAAGTCGGGTTTTCATTCCTGATGCTATAACTCCAGAACGCATGAACCGATTTCCACGGTTTTGCATTCGTTGGAAAGGTCTCGGACTCCGCGAGGTTTTTAGCAAAGGAAATTCAGGATCGACGCACACGGTCTCAAGATATAGGCCAAAACGTGGACCCGGGTACCCCTAGAATATGTTTATAGAACATGAATATCAAATGAAAGCTGTTAATGAGTGCTTTAGTAGAGGATAATTTTCATACCCCTGGGTGACTAGGGTATCGAGATATAGGTCAAAATGTGGACCGGGCACCCCTGGAATGTGTTTTTACATTATGGGTATCAAATTGAAACTGTTGCTGAGAGCTTTAAAGTAATTTTCATTGTGATATTCGATTTAGGCGCATCAACCTGACAAAACTTATAAATATGCATGCGAAGCCGAAATAAAGACATGGATTAATAATACCCACATACCTATTTACATATGTCCTATTCTATTTGTTTGAAATTCGGTATATAAGTTTGCCTATATTAGTATTTACGATGCCGGGAAGTAGACCAGAGACGGACAGGGACTGGGATTAGGACTAGGACTGGGACTGAGAATGAGACTGAGATTCTGAATGGAACTGGAACAAAATACATACCACCCTCTGGGACTGGCAATAAGATATGAAGAAGAATGAGAAAAACTTGAGAGAAGAGAAAAGAGGAAGGAGACTGAGAAAGAGATAGAATCAGACGAAGATGGAGATAGATGAAGCGAAAAATACGGAGGGAGGAGTGAATACAAAGATTAAGAAAAAGTATAGAGGGGCGAGGGCAGAATTAGACGGAAAAAGCTTATTAAAATGTATGCAGATAGACCAAATTTAGGGCAGAGCAACGTCTGCCGGGTGTGCCAGTTTCTAGTAAAAATTTACGGGATCGGTTAAAGATCACACCGCACCGAATTTTAACTAAACGGATGTGTAAAAGTGTAGTGGACTAGAACAATAAACTGTATCTTAGCGGAAAATAGTTTTGCATGAATGATATTTCACTTACCAAGTTTTATTGTAAGAGGAAATTGGGAGACATTTTTTTTAATGGGTGGTGTCACGCCCCTATTCCTATCAAGCATCACACAACATTTCTAAAAAAAAAAAAATTTAATTAATCCCTTGTAACAAAATTCGAAAAAGTATTTGATCTGAAATGAGCTGTACATTTGAGACTCACGCTGAGTATATAATGTTCGATTACACTCGAGCATAGACACCTTCATTTCTTTAAGATAAATAAGCAATTTATATGTCACCAACATAATTTATAAAATTTTGCTGGTGAATTGGTGTCTCAGAAAATTTTTTTTTTTAATTATTCAAGATTATGTTGAATCGTTGAAATACGTAGGTGGCTCACATTTCGACTTATATTTGTATTTGTTATAAGTAATTCCTCAAAGCAGTCGTTCACAGATATCCCTGCTTCGGGATAATTTACGCCAGTTGCTCTCCTTTATTATTTATTCTTAAAATTGGTGGGACGGGACCTACATATCTCATGCCAACTACGAGGGGCCATAATCGAGAGGAAGATGCGCAGGGGCACCCTACAGGGGGTGTTCTATCTCCTCTGCTCTGGGTCGTGGTAGTCAACGAGCTACTTGTGGAGCTGGAAGCCAATAGTTGTCGGGTAGTTGCCTACGCAGATGACCTGGCTATCTAGTCAGAGGCAAATTTCTGAGCACTATGCGCGACGTTTGGCAGGGCTACCTGGACGATGTGGCTACGTAGGATGAATTATTTGGAACTGGTTCTTTTTACAAGAAGATATAAGATGATAGGGTTAAATATTTAGAGGTTATTTTGGACAAGAAACTGTCCTGTTGACCGAATGTGTAAGCTAGGGCCAGGAAGGGTTGCCCTGTACTGCTGCAGCGGTGCTATCGGCAAGTGATGGGGAGTCTCGCCAAGGGTAGTACACTGGCTTAATGAGATGGTAGTCAAGCCGATTCTGCTCTATGGGGTGTTGGTCTGGTGGAAAATACTGGACACGGGGAGTACCACCAAAGTATTAGCGCCAATACAACGGAAGGCGCTGGTTGGTATCAGTTGTGCTCTTAGAACGAATCCTACCATGGCATTGAAAGTCATGTTAAACAAACATCTAATAGATAATGCGGGAAAGCAGGCCGCGGCCTGGTTGTTGGTCAGACTTCGTGATACGGACTGTGTCCTTTCTGAATTCAGGCACTCTAGCCTTCTTAAAGGTTCGACTCTATCCCTGACAGCACTGATTAATGTGTGCCGATAACTGATCCCTATGCAATCTTCACCTCAGTAATTCCCTCGAGAGAGGAATTGGTAAGGGGACTCCTATGGAGCAGGGGATCAGTTAAATTGTTTACGGATGGATAGGAACTGAACTGAAAGGGGATTTTTTTCATGACTTAAGTGTAAGCCGCAACTTTAAGTTGGCTGATCACTGCAGCATCTACCAAGCAGAAGTTGCTGCAATTAAGGATGCGGTAGATGAAATGCTTTATCCAGTGCTACTACGGTAAGGGAAATTAATATCTGCTCTCATAGCCAAACGGCCTTAACTACAACTACAGTGCGATCTACGGCTTGCGATTGCATGGAACTATTTTATGATTAAGATATTAAGATTATCTGGGTCCTGGGCTATAGTGATATCCCGGGAAACTGACAAGCGGATCTCTTAGCTCGCATCAGTACAATTGAGCCGGATGAAGATGGCTGTAGCCCTATGGGGGTTGATGAGTTGGAATCATCGAGTCAGAACACGACCGTACACACACACAACAACAACAACAGGACCTTATGTGGAAGAAAAGCACAAAGAGATCCCCAGTGAGAAAAAAGAGCATCGTATCTCTATGCCAAAAACTGCCCGGCGAACTGATTTATTAATGTCAAATACCCAGAAATTGCAGTAGAGGAAAGCACCTTCTCCAGGGTGACGTTCGCCACTCTAGCTCAAATTCGATCTGTATACTGTAACAGGTTAAATTCTTACCTACCCGGGATCAACCCCGACATACCTAATGTATTTCCTGCTTGAAAAATGTCCCCACATCGTTTCAAATGCAGTCTGGAACCAATGCCTCTAACACCCCTTCTCTCTCTGGTCCACCCCTGTTGAAACTGCAAGTTTCTTAAAGGATATTAATGACAATTTGTAAGTAGTCGCAACTGTTGGATAGTGTAAAGCACCGCTACAACAGCAGCAGCAACAACAATATTTTATATATATGTTGAGCGTAGCCTAAATGTGCATTTCGAAATTTGTAATCATATCGCCTTCAGATCTTGTGGAATGCAGAAAATTCTATCAACTTACTTACAAATCTTTTGCACGTCGCACATGTACGAACCTGTGAATGAATAAATGAAATAAGTTACACCTTGCCGACTTACAGTTACTTAGATGAATTTACAATTGCCTCGTGGTACTACAATATTGTAAAGCTGAAAAATTGAATTTGTACCATTAAGAAGTGACATTTGTATCTAGAAGCAATATTTTGGAAAACAAAAGGCACGAATTTAAGTAGGTTTTGTAGAAAATAATCAGGCCTGTTCTGAATTCCGACTCGGAATGAAAAGTAAAACGACATTGATTTCGACTCGGTTTCTATTTGGTGTTCTCAATTCCGATTGTAAAAAATCGATTCGAAGTCGATTTCGAATCGTTTTCATTCCGATTCGGTAACCAGTTTAATCAGCTGTTTTTGTTTATGTGTTTTGGTTTAAGTATCATAAAATTTTATTTTAATTAAAAAATGCCTGCAGATATGGTTTTTGATGCGCAGACGCAAGAATACGTGCTATTGTGCGTGCGAATCGTAAAAATGCGCTGGATCGGAATTCAGAACAGGTCGACTTCATTTCGATCAGCATCGATTTGTTTGCCTAATAGATTTCTTGATAGAAGTTTTTAAAGAAAGATTTATTATGCCAATTTAACTCAAATTTAAACAAAAAATACACACAACTCTTCCAAATAAAATGAAGAATTTAAAAAAAATTATTTGAAAGACAAATATCCCAACATTTGTGTATAATCTGCCAATTAATTTTCATTCCGACTGCTCAGAGGCAATACTTTTCAAACCGATAATTTTTGGTCGGAATCGAAATTGAGAACACCAATCCATTTCGATTCCGAAAAAATTGATCGGAATCGGAATCCAGAACAGGCCTGAATGTGTTTGAATAATATTTTGATAATTTCTTAGGTTTTCAAAAACGTTTTTTTGAAAATAAAAGCTACTTCCCACAGAGGCAGCGAGTGGAAAGGATCTTTTTTAAACGGTTTTATTTAGCTTGACTTGACATGCCGGCCGGCCGGCCGCACGGTCGTTGTGAACGAATTTTGTAATTAAAATTTAAGTAACTTCCCGATAAGCTATAACCTTGAAACTTGGAATATAGTTTAGAACCCGATGACAATGCAATAATAAGAAAAAAAAAATCTGATAGGGGAGCGTGGATCGAAATATTTCAAAAAACCGTATTTTTGGTCCGATTTGGTTCATATTTGGAACACATAATACATACATGAATGGAAAACGGCCTTTGAAAAAAATCGGCGCTAAGTGGCGCAAGGATCGTTATATTAAAAAAATCGTATTTGTGGTCCGATTTGGCTCATATTTGCAACAAATATTACATAGAGTTCAGCAGAAGTGACATTAAAGTATTTTGGAGTTTGAGGAGGGACAAGCATACGTGGCGCAGAGTCGAGTAAAGTCATTGGAAGGATTATGTATTGACTTAGATTGTAACAAATTGCCAGGAAAGAGCACTTGTAATAATGAGTCACTAAATGAACTAAATACAATGAGAAATAATAGGCAATTAAATAAAGACTAAAAACTTGAAAACAAAATAAAAAAAAAGAAAATTGTTTTAAGTTAAACGGTTTTATTGAAAACAATATTTACATGAAATAATAATAATACTAAAAGCTAGAAAATAATTAGGTAGGTCTTAGGTACTAGTCATCACACACCTCATCAATCTGGGTCGTTGATCAGGCAATTAAATAAAGCGTTGGACGCGTCAAATTTCTATTGATAGTCATATATAAGACCAACTGAACCTTAATCAGGTTATGCCACGCCTCACATTTTTAGAAATTTAACGCGCCCAACGCTTTTATTTAATTGTATGATCAACGCCCTATAATGATGTGGAGTGTGATGACTGATACCTAGGACCTACCTAATTATTTTCTAGCTTTTATTATTATTAGCACTTCAGGTAAGCATGTAAGTATTGTTGTCAATAAAACCGTTTAACTTAAATTTTTTTTTTACATTATTGTGTTTTTTCATACCTTAATCTGATAACGTGTTTCGTACCCTAGTAACTCAGCCGAAAGTTATCGATCTGCTCTCCATAGGCGTTATGTCTCTACTTCTCTATTACCGAAAAATTCTTTTGAATCAATTGAACTTTTACTAAGATGTCAAAGTGTGATTAGCTGTAAAGTTAATAAGAGGGTGGTGATAAGTGAAAAAAAGTTAACTGAAAATTGGTTGTGAAATTGAAAAAGCTGTGGAATTTAAAGAAACTGGGAAATAGAAATTTGAATGGTAAAAGAGGATCAAAAGAAGAGGGAAATGGAGATTTAAATAGCTCTACTAATCCAGAAATATGACAAGAAAATCTCTAAATATCACGAAGTTGCTCTGCAAAGACAGTCACCTTGCAGCAATTTAGAGGTTTACGCCGATCGCATTCGATGCAAACCGGCTAGAAGGGCGCGGCTTGATCACACTCTCCTGACTGATCTGACTCGAATGCGTGCGGTAACTAGGAACTGTCACCATCTAATCCAGGGGGTTTGCGTCAACGTGCCTATTGTACTGGTTTGCAGCCAAAAGGTTTAAAGTACCGGCTGTATTATAATGGCGCCTAGCCAACACCGGGCCATCTTGGGGTGTAACCATGGCGTTACGGAGCACTGGCGTGGTATTAAAATCACGAAGAAAGCTCGAAATTTTGTATGAAATGACGTACCGTCTCACTACATTACATACTACAAGCAGAACACAATATCTGTATGTGCATTGTGGGTGATCATTTAAGAAAGTTTTGCTCAAAATTGGCCAGGGGTTACATCCCAAATAGAATAACTTAGTAGCTCTAACAAGCATAGCAATGATATACTGTTCCTTCATTGCAGCTACTTATTTCTACCTCTTAAAGAGACATACAGCTGCGAACATAAAAATAGCATGGCTACAATCGCCTAAGTCAAGTATTCATCCTCCAACTGAAGGTATCCCCCCTCGTCTGCTTCCATGCAGTGGTCCCGACTGAAATTATTTTTTGGCCGGGGCGTCTTCGTCCGTTCGCAAAACTTGTCCTATCCAGCGTATCCTTTGGGTTTATATTCGCTGCACTATCGTCGTATTTGCTTAAAGCTCACACAGCTTATCATTAAACCTCCTGTGATAATCACCATCGTCACAATGTACAGTACCATAAATCTTCCGGAGAACTTTTCTCTCGAACACTCCAAGAGCCATTTCATCTTCTCTCGACACCAACCATGATTCCGCGCCATACAGCAGGGCTGGTATTATAAGCGAGTTTTAAAGCGTGATTTTTGTTTGTCGGGAAAGGTCTTTAGTTTTTAATTGCATACTCAGTCCAAACTAATAATTGTTGGAAAGAGATATCCTCCGTTTGATTTCTAAGCTGACATTAGTTTTTCAGGTAATGCTGGTTCCCAATAGACGAAATCCTTCACAATCTCGAATTTATATCCTTCAACAGGTGCAAATGCGCTGATTCTTTCTAGGATGACAGCAAGTACTTAGTCTCGTTTTCAGTTATCGCAATACCCACTTTTTTGTTTTTGTTTCTGTTTGTTTAGGCCAATAATATCAATATCATCAGAATACATCCGCAATTGTACGCTCTTATAATTAATTGTACCATCACGGTATATATCTGCTAGAACTATCTTCTCCAAAGTTATGTTAAAGAAATCGTACGAAAAAGAGTCGCTTTGCTTAAAGCCTCGCTTGGTTTCGAATGACTCTGAGAAGCCCATCCCATTTCTTACGGAGCTGGTGGTGTTGCTCAACGTCATTTGGCAGAACCTTATTAACTTTGCAGGGAACTTGAATTCAGGCATAGTAGCATACAAGCAACTTATCCTTGCGCTATCATATGTGCCTTTGAAATCGACGAAAAGGTGGTGAATGTCGATTGTCTTATTGTGAGTCTTCTCCAGGATCAGGCGCATCGCAAAATCTGGTCGAAATTAGGTATAACAGGTCTGAAGCCGCACCGATAAGGTACAACCAGTTGGTTGACTATGGGTTTCAGTCTTTCGCTCATTACGCTGGACAGAACCTTATACGCGATATTAAGCAAGCTGATTTTGCGGTAATTGACGCAGTTTGCGGAATGGTTTTTCCTATGGATTGAGTGAGAGTACACTGAAATTCCAATTATCTGATTATATATTTCTTATCAGTTTATGTATGCTCTTTAGCAACTCTTTGCCTTCGTGTTTGAGCAGCTCGGCGGGTATTCCGTCATTACCTGACGCCTCATAATCAGTTCTGAAAATTCTTTTGTTGATTGCAATTTTGAGTAACCCAACCATAAAATCGAATCTAAAAATCAAAGTGGAGATACTTTATTTCAAGGTTCCAAGAACTAGCGTGTAATAGCTAGAAATTATAACGAATACAAGCTTTTCTGTGAAACTTTAGTTATGCGCCAGGGCATTAAAAATACCTTTTTTTAAACAAATATCTCTACTAACATACTTAGAGTTATATATGTAAAAGTACTAGCAGACCCGTTAGACGTTGTTCTGCCCTACATTTGGTCTATCTGCATACATTTTAATAAGCGTTTTCCGTCTAACCCTCCCCACTTTTTCT
This sequence comes from Eurosta solidaginis, assembly GCF_040869045.1. NCBI lineage: Eukaryota > Metazoa > Arthropoda > Insecta > Diptera > Tephritidae > Eurosta > Eurosta solidaginis. The sequence continues at coordinate 197,531,122 of NC_090323.1, read as the reverse complement.
TAATCCTTTTATTCACTCCTCCCTCCGTTTTTTCGCTTCATCTATCTCTATTTTCGTCTTACTCTATCTCTTTCTCAGTCTCCGTCTCCTTCCTTCTTTTCTTTTCTCTCAAGTTTTTCCCATTCTTCTTCATCCCTTATTGCCAGGCAAATCGAAAAGGACGTATGTAAAAAGGTATGTGGGTATTATTAATTCATGCTTTATTGCTCTCAGCAACATCTTTCATTTAATATCATATTACACAGACATTCTAGCGGTTTCCGGGTGCAGGTTTTGGCCTATATCTTGAGACCCTGGTCACCCAGCGGTATAAAAATCTGTATTAAAGCACTCATCAATAGCTTCAGTTTGATACCCATAATGTAAAAGCATATCCTAGTGTTACCCTGATCCACGTTTTGGCCTATATCTCGAGACCCTTCACAAATAGTTATGAAAACTACCCTGTACTAAAGCACTCATCAACAGCTTTCATTCTTTATCCATATTTTATAAACACACATTCCAGGGGTATCCGCGTCCACGTTTTCGCTTATATCTCGAGACAGGTACGATAAAAACCCCGTATCAAAGTACTGATAAACAGCTTCCATTTGATACCCATTATGTACAAACATATCCCAGGATTACCAGGTCCACTTTTTGATCTCAAGACCCTAGCCAGAACGGGATAAAAATTATCCTATGTCTGTCTCCTGGTTCTAAGCTACCCTCCACCAATTTTCAGCCAAATATGTTCATCCGTTCCTTTCTCTTTAATCACTTTTTATCTATTAAAAAAAGCGCATCAAAATCCGTTGAGTATTTTTAAAGGTTTAAGCATTCAAAGGGACATAGGGACAGAAAAAGCGACTTTGTTTTATATTATGTAGTGATGTACATCCATACATACCTATAAACCTGCGCCCGAAGTTAAATAACGCAGCGAATGCTATATATATACGTATGTGTCGCATCATGCCTCACTCAAAAGCAATTAGCGCGCACAGTTGACAGCGAACAACCACACACACGAATTTTTTGGTAAAAATATTACTTTTGTTTAAATAATTTGGCTGATATAAGAAAGGAATAAAGTATTTTTTTTTTATGCAGATCGAAGGTAAATATTTCAAAGTTTTACTGAAAAGTAGAATTTTTTAAATCCATCCATCCGTTTATGAGTTATAGCTGTGTAAACAAAAATTTTATGATTTTTGACTACATTTTGGCAATTTGCCACGCCCCTATAATATATACCTTCAAATTATATTAACTGTACCATCTCACGTAGCTAATCTTTCAAATGCAAAAAACCGTTTTAAAATCGGAGCATACTGTGTGAAGTTATGTGCGTACATGGCCTTTAGCGACTTTATTTTATAAGATTTATAGATATTCACTTTCTCTTATATGCAAGCTACATGCGTATTAATTAAATACACATATTTAATATCACGTATACGCCATGGTACTATCAAAATGTTAATGTTTGTATTAGATTGGCCCTTATAAATCTAATAGCGTTTTCTTTTCTGGCTAAAGTGTTACGCTTTTTGTACGCCGCGCTGGGTTGTTGTTCTATTCTAAAAAACAGGCAACGCCTTTACGGGGTATTTCGTTCTTTTGTGAAAATTGTTGCCTGCTCGCAACGCCAAATCGTTACACTTTTACCCTGTATAAAATGGCCGTGTGGCAGTGCAACTCTGTGAAACTCTCAATTCGCTCTTAAGTTCCACATAAATAAAAAAATAAATGTAAGGCGCGATAACCTCCGAAGAGATCTAAGGCCGAGCTTCTCTTCCAATTTGCGTCGTGCTCCTCTTGATTTTCCCTACAAATTGGCCGGACGGGACCTACATGTTTTATGCCGACTCCGAACGGCATCTGCAAGGCAGATGAGTTTTCACTGAGAGCTTTTCATGGCAGAAATACACCCGGAGCGCTTGCCAAACACTGCCGAAGGGCGACCCTGCTTAGAAAGATTTTCTTCTAATTGAAAAACCTTATTTCTAAAATTTTGATGTTGCTTTGCCCGGGGTGCGAACCCAGGGCATACGGTGTGGTAGGCGGAGCACGCTCGCATCACACCACGGTGGCCGCCACATATACTCTGTTAATATGAGTGAATATGGTGAGTTGAAATGTTCTTTGTATGCACTATAAATGTTCAAAATTTTCTGGGGTAGGAGTAATTATATTAAGGCTTTACCATTTACTTAGGCTTCAATTTATTTCTGAAAAGGAAACACTATAATTTTCTTGCCTCACCACTTTAAACGGTGGTACCAAGGTCAGAAATATCACTTATTAGTTTTGGTATTGAATGGAGACCGTAAAGGGATGTCGTGGAGAGGTTCAAGTTGGTGTAGCGTATTATGTTGCGGTGTACAGCGTGTTCTGATGATACGCTTGTTCTAATTAATTAACATAAATAACCGAACAATATTGTGGCGAATGTTGACATCACTAGGCTGTTAGTAAATAATCACGCAACAACAAAAACATGAAGCAGCCACGCTTATGTATATATACACATTAAAGCTATCAACATTTATGTAGAAGGCGACGAAGAGATATCTCACACATACACATGTAGGCTTCAGCCGAAGTTGTTACTCATACATACACGCGCATATAACTCAATTACCAAGTAGGAGGTACAGTAGTTCTAGAAGATGAAACGTCTAGACTTTAGCAGCGCAAGCTGAGTAATAATGAATCAGTTTTGATTTAAATACGATATTGATTGTGAAGTATAATTGTAAAGCAATACTCCCAAAGTAATATAAGTAAAGACCAGTTTGCAATATTGTATATCGGAGTGACTTATTCAATCGTTTCGCGATTCGAACGTAAGCAGAAGATGCATAAATAAGCGGAATTACCCAAAATTCGTTATATTTATTATTTCACTTAAGTTTATTTAATACAATTTAAAGCGGTAGAAACAATTGAACTTGTTCACGATATAGTGGATTATATAAAGGCAAATGACAAAGGGGAATGCTAAATAGCAATGAATGTTAAATAGCAACTAGTGTTACCATCTAGTTCTGCTCGTAAGCATTAACCCTTTGTTGCGTTCATACGTAAATATTTAAGTATAAAGTATACAATTTGAATTATGGAATTAAAAATGCAATATATATGCAAAAGCAGATTAGGCGCGACCACAAGTGTTAGATTCGTCTAACTATGAGGATTCAAAAAATTTAATTTAAATTTTAACCACTCCAATCAGGACCAGTATTTGTATGTGACATTTTTGACCTTAGCATTACCGTTTGAAGAGGTGATACCGGCAATCTCATTAACTCGATTTATAAGAATCACCCTAGTGTGCATGTCCGTAAGATGAAATATTTTAATTAGTATATGAAAACTGTCAATACATATGAACGTTAAAACACTTCACAAAAACTCCATGAATATTCCCGCATATTTTTTTTCGCAAATGCAACTTTTGTATAAAAGTTAAAATAAATGAAGTCACGTGAATTCGCCCAACACATAAAGTCATATCGACGGCTTAGTTCAACTTGGAAAAATCTTTAGCTTAGGGTAAATTTTAAAATTTGTCAAAGTTTTTATTTGTTTTTGTTTTTTTTTTTTATTTGTTCTTTTCGGCCTTCAATATTTAAATTATTCAAATTTCCGAGCTCATTTATTGAAACACATAAAATATTTGATTTTTTATTTAAGCGTGGCCTTGAGCTAGGGAATTTGAATAATTTGACAAAACTGTATGGGTTACGCCGTGTTACGTCGCTTTCGAGCTGAGGAGTAGAGTGCGCAATGGTTGAGTGCATGAGCAGGGCCTCTTCCGCATTTTCGACAGCGCTTGTACGCGTCCTTAGGTCACCTTATTGTGCCCTGCAGCCGCAGGAGATTTAGACGTACCCAGCGTACAAAGCGCCAATCGCAGAAGCAGATAAATTCGACAGCTTGGAGGAAATTGTTGGATGCTGGGGTTTTCCTCACCACTTCGATAACAGACTTTTCTAGCAAAGAGCTGATGCCTTAGGCATCCTCTAGCATGACAACGATGAATCCAAGAACGGTTGATGTGCAACATGGGATAGAAAACTCCGATTTCAGTAAAAAACATATGCAGCGTAATTTGATCTTGCTTTTAATTCTAACAGATGACTTCTGCACTTGTGAGCAGTGCACGTGTGATACATACGGCCTGGTTCTTTGCACTAAGCATCTTGTATGTTTGGGCCACGGTTAGCAGGTCTATCATGTCGTTAATTAGAATCATCCAAGACTTCGCAATACAAAGGTTGCCGTTTACCTTTTTCCAGTTAGCTAGTCCCGAGCGGATTTTAATCTCCAGTAGAACACTGTATGGTGGAGAGGAAATGTCCCCTGCAACACTCAGCTATGTCGTCATGCCGGTGTCAGGCCGTTATATTAGTATTAATATGTTTGTCCTGTACACCATCTATTATCTAGATATCCCCCCAGGAATTGAAGTTAATTATAAGATAAATAAATAGTTCCAGGCTGTTTGACAAGAGCTTCGTCGGCTTGTTATTGGTAACAACCCATATGCTCTCACAATCGCCCTGTTATCGATAACTAATAATTAGAGTCGAGACATTGGCTTCTTGTTTGTTTTATTTTCCGAATTTTCATAGAAGAGATACACATTTGTCATAGTTTTTATTTCAACGTTTTTCAGGTATCTGTATTATAACAAGCCGATGAGTCGTTGTTAACAAATCGATAATAAGCTGATAATCAACCGGTAGCATTCCGATAAGAAATCTACAACTCTTTGATAACAAATCGATAATTTTTGGATAACGAAATCGATAACGTTTTTCATCCGATAACAAAATTGTAACACTCCAATAAAAAGCTTGAAGTTTCTTAAAATAAGTTGATATCCTCTTTATAATATTTCGATAAGTTTTCGGTTAGTTATAGATAACTTTTTGATAACAAAGCCATAAATTTTCGATAACACCCCGACAAGAAATTTGTAAAAATGTAATGATGAATGGGAAACGTATAAATCCAAAACTTCTCGATAACAAACGGATAACTCATTTATACAAAATTGATTTTACTTAATTGAATTTTATCTTATTTTATTTTATTTTGATTTATTTTATTTTTGATCCTTTTTTATTTTATTTACTTTTATTTAATATTTTGTTAAATTTTTTTTGTTTAATTTTTATTTTTTTTATATTATTTTATTTTATTATTATTTATAACATATACTTATACTAGCCGACCCGGCAGACATTGTTCTGCCCTAAATTTGGTCTATCTGCATACATTTTAATAAGCTTTTCCGTCTAACCCTCTCTATGAGGGGGGAGTCTCCACTTTTCCTTAATCCTTTTATTCACTCACCCCTCCGTTTTTTCCCTTCATCTATCGCTATCTTCGTCTCACTCTATCTCTTTCACAGTTTCCTTCTCCTTCCCTCTTTTCTCTTCTCTCAAGTTCTTCTACATCCCTTATTGCCATACCCTGAGGTTGGTATCTATTTAGTTCCAGTCCCATTCCGAGTCCCAGTCCCACTTCGAGTCTCAGTCCCAGTCCCAGTCCGTCTCTGGTCTACTTCCCGGAAAAAAGGATGGTAAATACTAAAATAGGAATATTTATATACCATATTTCAGGCAAATCTAATAGTACGTATATAATAGTATGTGGGTATTATTAATTCATGTGTTTATTTCGGCTTCGCATGCATATTTATCAGTATTGCCAGGTTGATGCGACTGAATCGAATATCACAATGAAAATTATTTTAAAGCTCTCAGCAACAGCTTTCATTTGATATCCATATTGTATATACTCTGTCTAGGGGTACACGCTCCCACGTTTTGGCCTATATCTCGCGACCCTAGTCACCCAGGGGTATGCAAATTACCCTCTACTAAAGCACTCATCAACAGCTTTCATTTGTTATCCATATTGTATAAACACATTCCAGGGGTACCGGGTCCACGTATTGGCCTATATCTCGAGACCATGGTCACCAATAGGTATGAAAACTACCCTGTATTAAAGCACTCATCAACAACTTTCATTTGTTATCCATATTGTATCAACACTTTCTAGGAGTACCCGGGTCCACGTTTTGGCCTCAACCTCGAGAGAAGGGGTTATGGATTATTTCAGCAAATGGCCAGACGTATACCCAATCCCAAATCAAGAAGCGGAAACAGTAGCAGAAGTGGTTACAAACGATTGGGTTGCAAAGTATGGTGTACCAATGGAGTTACATTCTGATCAAGGCAGGAATTTCGAATCAGCTGTGTTCCGGGAAATGTGTAAATCATTGGGAATTCGAAAAACGCGGACAACTGCATTGCATCCTCAGTCCGATGGTATGGTGGAACGATTCAAAATAACATTGGAGGAGCATTTAAGGAAAGTAGTAGACAAGTACCATAAGGAGTGGGATACACATATATCATTATTCTTGATGGCTTACCGATCGGCAGTGCATGAGACAACGGGCCAAACTTACGCAAAGGTAATTTTTGGCAATGACCTTCGACTACCAGCTGATTTGAAGTTTGGGATAGGTGCCGATGCGGAGAGAAATGTGAAGAAAACCACTGGTGTCTTGGAAGAAGAGCTGAGAGGGATACACGATCTTGTAAGGCAACGATCAAAGATTATGACTGACAAGATGAAAGCGAGGTACGATGAAGCAATTAATTCGGAAGGGTTTCAGGAAGGAGATTTGGTGCTGTTATACAACCCACAACGAAAAAATGGTTTGTCCCCGAAATTGCAGTGTAATTGGAGGGGCCCATACAAAGTTGTAAAACGCATCAACCATGTAGTGTACCGCATAAAAATCATTGGCAAACCACGAACCAAAATGAAAGTGGTTCATTTGGAAAGGCTGGCAGCGTTTAGATCGAGAGATTTGTATGGTCGGGACAATCAGACTTAGGTGGAGGGCAGTGGGACGAATATTAGCAACACTAGGGGATACTATCATCTCTAAGCCGATGCTAAGCAGTGACCTGTATGTACATCCATAAATCAATCATTATGTCTACACATATACACGTACGCACAGCAGAGAGAGAAGCACAAACATGTGCATATATCTTATCTGAGATGCTCCCTAAAGTAGGCAATGATTTGTGCAAGTATAAGTCACATATATGTACACTCGCATATGAGAAGCTATAAAAAGTTAGTAAGTGAGTGATTTTGTAGCTGATAACTAACTAGTAAATTCGAGAACAGAACCGCCTACAAATGTCAACGAGGAAACCAAACACTATAAAAGCAGCTACAGTTGAGGCAAGTCGAATCAGTTGGTTTAAGAAAGCTATCAGTTGCAAAGTATAAGTGTTATTGTCAAGTAGTCTAATAAAGGCCATTTTGCATTATTAAATATTGGAGTTATTTATTCAAAGGTTTAGCGATACGAACGTTAGTAGAAGGTTGCAAATAAGAGAAATTGCACTAAATTCGTTACAATAGATATATTGATAGAAGATAGCGATTGGTTAAAATTTTGCAACCTTTGAAATATAAATTTTCTTCAAATACTCAAAAAAAAAAAAAAAACCCTAAACCAAAGAGAGTAAAATAAGAAACTTCACGTCACTGCAACTGTGTTGGAAGAGAAAAATGAAATAATTAAAATTTTTTTTTTATGTTAAACGGTTTTATGGAAAACAATATTTACATTAAGTAATAATAATATTAAAAGCTAGAAAGTAATTAGGTAAGTCCTAGGTACTAGTCGTCGTATTCCTCCTCAATCTAGGACGTTGGTCAGACAATTAAATAAAAGCGTTTGGCGCGCGAAATTCCTAAAAATATGAGGCGTAGCATAACCTGATTAAGGTTCAGTTTGCCTTACTTATGACTAAACGGAGTCAAGCTAAATAAAACCTTAAAAAAAAACAGTCCAATTGTGTCCTTCTGGTTCTTGAGAAGGTTTCACTTGACGTGGTGGAAGAATAACCCAAAATCCATTATGTCATCTAGCTTGATTGCCCATAACGCGGGGGTAATATCATCTCTGTTATGTACGCTGGTGGTCAACGAGCTATTCAGGCGATTGGACGAGCGAATCGTCAAAGTTGCGGCATATGCAGATTACTTTGCAGTTTACCTAAACTAAAATTGTCCTCCGATATTACATATCTGAGCATCTTATTGTCACTGTGGAGAAAACGGACGTGGTTCTTGTTGACTAAAAGGTATAAGATTCTGTATCGGACTGCACTTTAGCAGAAGAAACTTTTTAAAAAAATGAATAGGAGTCAGTATAGACAGTAAGCTGTAGTAGAAGCTCAACGTGGAAGAGAAATAGTAGAAAGCCTTAACGGCAAAGCTGGGGTGTACGTGGGGTCTGTCATTCTCGCTCTCTCCCATTGGGTATTTACAGCGATTAAAAAGGCTTAACAGAAGGACAAAACTCAAGAAAAAAAGAGGGTATGCATACTACCAATGCTTGGCATAAGGGGAGCCCTGAATACAGTCCCGACGGCTGCACGGTTTTCGTTCTGCTCTTCTCCCCTATAAACCTGTTGGAGAAGAACATATCGTTAGCAAACGCAACGAGCCTTCATGCCTTGGAGCAGCTTTTACACTGACCGTACGGCCATAGCAACAGAGTAGCATCAAAACAGCATTTTAATATGCAAAGTGTACCAGATCTACTATTGTTTATTGCATACATACACATGGTTTAGTTTCCAAATAAACAAAGTTATGCAAAATATTGCCCTTTTTACCAAATATTAAGACTAACATTTCAATTTTTTGTTTTCATAAGGCACTCACTTTTTTCAAAACACATAAATAAGTAACCGACGACGTATGTATGTACGAGTGTAAAACTTTGTGCAAATATTTTACATATCATGTCAATGAACATTAGGGTGGCACTTCATTGCATGGAGAAAAAGCAAAAGTGTTTCGATTTTTCATCTCACCACCTAGAAAAATGCGAAAAGCGCAAAACCGAATATATACAACATCTATTTCCAGTGTTCAATCTTGTTGAACTTTGATATTAAAATTTTAACATAACGACTGTAAAAATATTTATAAGAAAACAAGTACGGAAAGCTAAGTTCTGGTGTAACCGAACATTACATACTCAGCTGAGAGCTTTGGAGACAAAATAAGGAAAAATCACTAGGAAAATGAACCTCGGGTAACCCTGGAATGTGTTTGTATGACATGTGTATCAAATGAAAGGTGCTAATAATTATTTAAAAACGTAGTGGGCCTTAGTTCTATAGGTGGACGCCTTTTCGAGTAACGCAATAAGCGTGGACCAGGGGTGACTCTAGAATGTGTTTGCACGATATGGGTATCAAATTAAAAGTATTAATGAGAGTTTTAAAAGGGATTAGCCCTTAGTTGTATATGTGAAGGCGTTTTCAGGATATGGACCAAAATGTGGACCAGGGTGACCCAGAACATCATCTGTCGGGTACCGCTGATTTATTTATATATGTCATACCACGAACAGTATTCCTGCCATGATTCCAAGGGCTTTTGATTTCGCCCTGCAGAACTTTTTCATTTTCTTCTACTTAATACGGTAGGTGTCACACCCATTTTACAAAGTTTTTTCTAAAGTTATATTTTGCGTCAAAAAACCAATTCAATTACCATGTTTCATCTCTTTTTTCGTATTTGGTATAGAATTATGGAATTTCTTTCGGTTTTGGTAATTTTCGAAATCGAAAAAGTGGGCGTGGTCATAGTCGGATTTCGGCCATTTTTTATACCAATACAAAGTGAGTACAGATATGTACTTGCACTAAGTTTAGTTAAGATATATCAATTTTTGCTCAAGTTATCGTGTTAACGACCGAGCGGAAGGACAGACGGTCGACTGTGTATAAAAACTGGGCGTGGCTTCAACCGATTTCTCCCTTTTTCATAGAAAATAGTTACCGTCCCAGAATCTGAGCCCCTACCAAATTTCACAAGGATTGGTAAATTTTTGTTCTAGACGAATTAAATGAAAAAGGGCGGAGTTACGCCCATTTTGAAATTTTCTTTTATCTTTGTATTTTGTTGCACCATGTCATTACTGGAGTCGAATGTTGACATAATTTACTTTTATACTGTAAAGATATTAAATTTTTTGTTAAAATTTGACTTAAAAATTTTTTTTTTTTTAAAGTGGGCGTGTTCGTCATCCGATTTCGCTAATTTTTATTTAGCGCATATATAGTAATAGGAGTAACGTGCCTAACAAATTTCATCATGATATCTTCAACGACTGCCAAATTACAGCTTACAAAACTTTTAAATTACATTCTTTTTCCATTGTCCAAAATTTTTCTAATTTTCTATTTTGCGTCATAAGGTCAACGCACCTACCGAGTTTCATTGCTTCATCCGTCTTTGGTAATGAATTATCGCACTTTTTCGGTTTTTCGAAATTTTCGATATCGAAAAAGTGGGCGTGGTTGTAGTCCGATGTCGTTCATTTTAAACATCTGAGATGAGCGCCCAGGAACCTACACGCCAAATTTCATCAGGATACCTCAAAATTTACTCAAGTTATCGTGTTAACGGACGGACGGACGGACGGACATAGCTCAACCAAATTTTTTTTCGATCCTGATGATTTTGATATATGGAAGTCTATATCTATCTCGATGCCTTAATACCTGTACAACCAACCGTTATCCAATCAAAGTTAATATACTCTGTGAGCTCTGCACAACTGAGTATAAAAATATAGCGGCGGAGCACACATTGCAGATTTTAGTAAAGATTATATACTTTCAATAATTTATTGCCCTCCGTTGTTTTGTTTCTTTTGCTCCGTTTATATAAAGATGTACTTGAAATTTTTATCTTCTTTCCATTTTCTCCTTCTGTTGCATTTTCAAAGTGACATAAGTTATGTGTAAGGTTTCATGTTTGTAGCTTAGTGAGTAGTTACTAAAAAACCGATCGCAGGGATCTAGAATTCTAAATGTACTTTTTAATGCTTTTAATATCTCGATCAATGCCCGTCTAGAAAATTATTTTATCCTTAATATTTATGCCTTATAAAGCCCGAAGTTTCGTTCAAATTATCAGGTCTCTGGGTTATTGGGAAGTTCCTTAAAAAATAAAATTTTTTAAGTTCGGACGGTTTTTTTTATTTTCTTGATCCTTGGACCACCAACAAAAATGGTTTTCCCTGATATTGCAATGCATTTTTAGTTTCAAGAATCTAGCACTTTTTATAAATGGACTTTCTAAAAATCTCTGAATATCTGGATCCCTGTCTTATCTAGACAACTCTTTTATCCTTTAATGTTTCTTGTTTCAAGAATCACATGTTGTAAATGAACTTTTTAATATCTTTAAATATCTCGGCCTATGTCCCATCGTGAAAACTTTTTTATCCTAAATATTACAATATAGTAAAGTCCATGGCTATGTTCAAAATTTCAAGTCACTGGATTACCGGGAAGTTCTTTAAAACTCGCATGCGAAATTTCCAAGCTCGGAAAATTTTTTGAATCTTCACGATGTACCACCTAGCAATTAATTGTTTGCCCTTATGTTGCATTGTCATCGGTTTCTGAAGTACGTTTTGAGTTTTAGGAATCTAGCTCTACTTGAAGTTAGCTAGCGGTCGCAAAGATTTCACATTTTGTAAATGGACTCTCTAAAAATCTCGATCCCTGTAGCAATTATTAAACCTTTTTATTACTAAATATTATAACCTATTAGTGCCCGGAACTTCTTTCCAGTTTTCAGGTCTCTGAGTTAGCGGGAAGTGTTTAAAACTCAAAAGCCAAATGTCTATGTTCGGACGTTTTTTTTTGAACTTTTACGATCCCTGGAGCACCTAGAAAAGTTTTTTCTCTCACGTTTAATTGCCACCAGATTTCGATGGGGTTTTCTAGCTTGAAAATTCTAGCTCTTCGGGAAGTTTCTCCAAAATGGATTGTAAGTCTCCAATTTTTTATGGAAATTCGTGAAAAACATCAAAGGAAACTAATATAAAGGTGAAATGTAATAAAAATAAAAATAAAGTAAAAATGACCAACACCCGTCACGAAATAAGTTCTCAAAACTAAACAGAAGTCAAATTAAAAAGCTGCAAACCTAGTTTTACCAATTTTAAAGCTATTTCAATATTTCTGGGAGCTGAGATCGAGAATCGACACTTTTTGGAAAATAAGAGCTACCCTAGTGAACATCCAGCTAAATTCCGTTGAAGCGATTCACAATTAAAAAGTTGGTCACTCTCAAGTGCACTTTAAATTACTTGAGCACATATGAATATTTTATAACTGATAGATGTGAGTGTGGCTGACTGAGTTACACATCGTAGAACAAAAGGGCTTCCTTGAATTATTCGAAAATTATATCTATTCTACAAAATTCTAACAAGCAGAATGTTTTTGATATGTTGACGTATTTAAAATTGGGGGCATACTCTCAGTTTACTTAGTTATTTACGTAACTGTTATGAGTTTCTAAGCAGAAGGAAAATGAAAGGGGAAAGATTTTCACTTACTCTTAATTAGCTGTGCTCCATATTACATTTTTTATATTTATATATGATGAAAAAAGCAATAACTTGGTCCGAAATACTTCAGAGGCAGAGCCTTTCTCATCCTATTTGAAACGTGCGCCTTAATAACTTTTACTACATATGGGTTGGACGGGACTAAAATGTTTTATGCCGACTCCCAACGGCATCAGCAAGGCAAACGAATTATCGATGATAGGCTTTTCAAAGAGCAAAGATGCACTGACTTGGAAAAACATTTTTTTAATGCATTTTGGATCGCTTTTCCCATTTAGAGTAGGCAGGTTGGGTGGCGGCTTTCCAGTAAGTATGTTGGTCCGTTGTGTAACCACATACTCTAGCAGTGAAAATTTTAGTTATATAGCTATTCGCTGCGTAGCAATGATGAAAATACGAATAAGGCACACATCGATCTTGGAAGTTTCTTGAGTATCGTTCCCACAATGGCTGCACAGCTGAATATAAAGTTACTGGATGATTCCCCATCGTCGTCATTCATACATCTATGACGTGGGTTTTGTCTGGCGAGTGCAGTACACGAGCACAGAACGTTCTCAACCGTTTCATCCTGCAGCTCGCACTTTTTACATCTGCTATTACTGACGAGGCCTAACCTATAAAAAATTAAATTTTATTTTTTACTTTTTAGTTCGTTTTATTAACAAGTAATAGAAGCTTGTTCTTAGAAATGCAATATGGATTTTTTTTTTAATTTTTGGTAGGGTAAAATATTGTTTCAATTAGTTATTTAATCCTTACATAGTTATTAGTTGTAACGTTTCTCATCCTATCCATTTCTTCTAATTCATCAACATTACAAGGTTTCTTCGAAGTCAACTTTGAACAGTCAAGTTCTTCTATTCTATATTTTGCCTATGTCGCGTTCAGTTTACAACTACTGATTGCAGATCTCTGCTCTGTTCCATCGCCAAAAATCTGTAAAACAAAATCAAGTGCGCAGAAAAGTATGCAACAAAAAATATGCAACATTTAGCGATAACAGCCTAACTTCTACGTTTGTTGCATACACAAACAAAGCGAAGTTACCTGCGTTCTTGAGGACTTAGGTTTTTATTCCCTTGTGAATACAAATCTTTACCGATAACTCTGTTATCGATTAATTTATCGAATTCTCGCAAAGTAATATTGCATCGTCATCGGAGTTATACATGTGTGCAAAATTTTAGCTCAATCGCACACCGGGAATTGTATCAAATTTAACTTGCAAAATTTGATTACAGACAACAGCCAAGTGAAAGTAAATAAAAGCTTATAAAAAATGTGACGCCAGAAGGCAGTGTCTCGTTAGTGTGCCCATCGTGAGCCTTAAGTCCTCTTTCTTCTAGCATATGAACTACCTTGTGAGTCTAATATCGCAGAATTTGCACATTATCTTAGTGTGTGGTAGACGGAGCACACCACGGCGGCTGCCGGGCAGAAAAGGTGATACCATATTTTAATATGCAACGTGTACCAGATCTGCTATTTTTGATTGAAAGTTATTATTGTTGTTCCAATTGATTTGCAAATATATATGTAGATAAAGGTGACCCTTATTTTCCAAAGTAACCCGAATCTCTATCGCAACCGCGAGAAATATTGAAATATCCTTAGAATTTGTATGTGCAAATTTTAAAGCTTTCGCAAAGAGCTTGAAATCGTAAAAAATGCTGAATTTCCAGATTACTTTGGTCACCCTAATTCATTTAATGTGGACGGAATTGGCTCTCATTCGTTATCAAAAACCTCCACGGATTTTGCTTTCCAACACATTTAAAATCACAAAAACTTGCCAAATAATAAAAGAAGTTATAAAATAGAAGAGGTGCCAAGATTTCAATTGCTCGCAAAATTTTAAAATTTGTATTATGATTTTTTTGAAATTTTTCGAGTACGCCTATGTGTATTCCATTCAATTTAAATTTATTGATGTAAAAGTTTCAAAACGCTTTCGACTGCTGCTTTATTTTGAATTTTTTTTTTTGACGGGTCTTGGTCATTTCTATGATACAATGAATGAAGGAAAAATATTTGGTTTATATTTGTATTTAATTAGCGATATATGCTCAAATTGCTTTATACATTTGTTTTTTGTTATTGATATTAGAGCAAAATTACAAAGTTTACAAACGGCGATGGTTACTAGGACATGTTTCCGAATTTCACTTCTTCATCAGTTAGCTTCTCGGCATCTGAGTATTGAAGTCGAAATCTCCAACATTCATACTTTATACTAGTGTAAATGCAGATGCCTTTATCCAGTCAGCCATATGAATGCCCCGCTGCTCGCTTTGAAATTGGCCTCTAAGTGTTGCCTTTTTGTTACTATTTCTTTATTCACCATTTAGGTACATATTTATTCTATATGCCTTTTAATCCTAATTGTGTTGAATAATTGTAGGCGCGCTCTAAGAGCTTACTAACATTGGGTTTATAGCATTGCTTTTATAAACAGTACTTCCGCTGTTCACTATTATATCAATATTATTATATTTTCGTTTATATTAGATTTTGTCTGTAGATCTGTTATTAATTAAGTACAGATTAGCCAAGACTTTGCATATCGCCGCTGCGCTAGTGAAAACAGTTATGTGTTTTACTTCAAATTTTTTTTACTGCATATTTTATTATCACTATATAGAGCCCACATTTCTGCATATGCAGTTTTATTATATCTCTTTTCGTTTAGAAGTGAATGAAAACAGCTATGTGCTCACAGTACTAGAAGCACCCTGAAAAACGGTTATGTACTTACTCACTAGCTTATAATTTTTTTTAATCGTTGGCGAAAGTACTTTGATTTCAGTGTAAAAAATAATTACTAACCATCTCGATTCCCAAGGCAGCAGGTTTGATGAACCGGAGCGACTCGGGATTTTTCCCGACCAAGGGCTGTCATTTCAGTGTAACCCCATTTAATTTGTTGCGTCCCTCCCACAAATTGTCATCCTCCCATCAGATCCTTGCAGCGTGACTGCGCAATATTCTCCTGCTCCGGGAGGGTATCGAACCCAATCCAGGATCTATACCTGACCCCGGTGCAGAGAAATGGTTTTGCTGCGTTTGCCGGAAAATAATCTTTTTATGACGTCCACACTCTTGTCAGTGTGTCATGTGCAAGAGATGGTTGCATCGGACAGGATATTCTGGACTAGAGCCCAAAACTCGAAGTCCTCGTAACTTTTATAAATTTTTTGTGGCTCCTTGCTGATTACGCCCAAGGGCGTCCCGTAGTCTGCGCCCACTACCTTCTAGCTGCGCCGCTTCTCAGCAAGCCATAACAACCACTGCTGCTCCGGCCCCATGGCGCCACCAACTCATACGATCCCTACTCCTCATAACTACAATCTCCGCAGTAGAGTCGGTAGCAATGCCGAGCATCAGCCCCGCCCCCGTCTTCTTCTCCCTTCTTTCCAGCACTAGCACTCGAGTAGGTCAGACAAACAGATTCTTAGGTCCCTACCACCTTTTGCACCGTTTACCAGCACAGAATATATATGTTTGCAACATCTGCCCAATGCAGCACCTGCCTTGGACGATGCCACTTTCCTAGATGTTCTGGTCTCAGCGACGGCAATCCCCCGACTGGTTTTATCGCGCCATACTACCAGGCCGCAAACCCAACTACACCGGGTACCCAAATACTTACCCAGGGACGGCTAGTCCCAAGGCCACAACAGCAACTGCGTCCTGGCCTCCCTCAACTAAGACGTACTCACCTATCACCTAGCCCCAGAGTGACGACGTTTACCCCGTTGCACTTCAGAATTTTTGCAGTTAAACTGTTATGGGTTAACTAGGAAGTTCACGGAGATAGTTGATTTCATGAAGCGGCATAACATCCGCATTGCAGCGATCCAAGAGACCAAACACACAGCAAGATCTGCTCTGCAGACCTGCCTTGGACATAACGTCCACAGAAGAGATCGCGAGAGCGGAAAGGCAGGCGGTCTCGCGTTTATCACCCACCACACAGTGCAATATAATCTATTTGATCCCGACATCGGCATTACGCTATCGACTGTCTTACACCCTAAAATCTTGGGTGGGACGTTCAATTAGGATCTACATTTTGGATTGTACCGAAAATCTAGAGCCGAAATAAAATCCCCAAACCTCTTTCCGGCAGCACTTGGGGTAAAGACAAAGAAACGCTCATTACTACTTACAAAGCAATTGGCCGGCCGGTTGCATGCTATGCGTCCCCGATATGGTCGCCAAGCCTATAAGTTACTCACTGGAAGAAAATGCAGGCCTGCCAAAATACTGCCCTCAGAACCGCTACGCGCTGTTTTCTTACGTCCCCAGAACACCACGTACACAATCGCGCGAGAGTACTCCCCATTAGGTAGAGAAATAAAATGCTAAACAAACAGTTTCTGTTGAATACCCAGAAACATGGGCAGCCCAACAGACATCTGACTGCATGCATTTCCCTACCACCGAAAGCAAATTTGAATCATGTTTGAAAGAAGCTATGTGCTATAAAACGGCGCAAATATTTATCACGTCGTAATGGGTTAAAAATAATGATTCTTTCCTTCACACATCAATAACGTACTTTCCATAAAATATTTCAAAAATACGACATTTGCAAAATTTTGCAAATGGACACCAGAAATAAGTTTTTTGGTCTCCTGAAAAGTTACTGAAAAACACATAACTGTTTTTGTGAGCGCAGCGACGATATATTCAGTTTTGCGCTATTCGAATTTTCCATCCAAACCCTTTTTTTTCATACAACGAAGTGCAACCCTAATGTCCATATGCATAGTATTAATTTTTAAATAAACAAATCATTCAAAAGGTATGCAGAATATCGCTCCGTTTACACAAATATTAAGACTAAAACTTCGAATCCTTTTTTACTATGATTTTACACTTTTCAGAAATCGAAATATGTACCTAACATGATACGTTGGTACGAATGTAAAACTTTGTACAAATATTTTACATATCATGGAAGTGAACATCCAACTAAATTCCTTTGAAGGGATTCACAATTAAAAAGTTGGTCACTCTCAAGTGCACTTTAAATTACTTGAGCACATATGAATATTTTATTACAGATGGGTATGAGTGTGACTGACTGAGTTACACATCGTAGAATAAAAGGGCTTGCTTGAATAATTTCAAAATTTCATTTCGTTTACAAAATGCTAACAAGCAGAATGTTTTTGGTATGTTGACATATTTAATACTGGGGGAATAATGCCAGTTCGCCCAATCGTTTATATCGCTGTTATGATGGTATGTATGAACGACCTCGCTAAAAAAACTGTTTTTCTTAGGAAATTTGACTCGCTGGAACTTTATAACCGACGTTTCTTCCTTGCTTATCCTTTCCCAATATATTAAGGTGCGTCCACACCAGTAACTAAACGTGTTACAAACAGTTATATAACCAATGTTATGTAATTTGTTAGAAACTCAACTGAAAAATGTTGTATAACACGATGTTGTGTAACTTTTTTCTGTTTATAGCAGGTTACATGTTACCTAGAGATTGTCGGTAAAGATCAAAGGAATTAGATAACTTGGTTCTATAACAAGTTGCAATTGTTTTAAAATAATTGTTATACAACTTTGCTATTTCGTTACCGGTGTCGACTTACCTTTAGGTTAGGTTATATTGGGTGGCAGCTCGTAGGTTAAGGCACAGTTTTTAAGCGAATATCTGCCTGGCAATGATAAAGCTAAGAATAAGGCGCGCCCCGGTTTTGGAAATTTCTTTCTTTGATTCGAATACGACCGAACCGAGATATTTACGTCTTGTCTACGTAAAGGCTGAGCAGCTAAGCATAAAGTGACTGGATGATTTGACCTCATCCGCCTCCATACAGCTACGGTTGTCCAATACATTAAAACACATAACATGGATTTCAATTGAGCAGTGACCTGTTAATATCATAATAAACATGCAAACCCAAAAATTTCCGGCGAACGCCATAAATAGCTTTTCACACAGCAAGAAGAACTGCTGACGCTGCGTTTGGTTAGCTTGCAAAAGGCTCACCTATCTATAAGCAGAAATCAGGTGGCCAGCGCTGTCCAAATGTTCAATACAGCATACCGATACCACATACTATGTCTATGTTTACACATTCTCTAGTACTCCTACCGTACCTATTTATACCACTATTACACATTACACATGCATTTGCATTCTAAATGCATCCCCCGCATAGCATACCATTTACAAAGCTATGCTTACACTTAAGTTTTACGCTTACATTCAGACTCCCCCATACCGTGAGCAAAGATGTTTACACATCAAAAAAATACCTATTATAATGTGGCGAATGTTGACATCACTAGGTTGTTAGTAAATAATCACGCAACAACAAAAACATGAAGCAGCCACTCATATGAATATGTAAACATTAAAGCGAGTCACACTTGTGTACACGAACACATTATTCATCATTTACACACATACATAGAAGGCGACGAGAATTACATGCACACACATTACTAGCAGACTGAAGTGAAGAGATATCTCACACACACACACATATGTAGCCATCAGCCGAAGTTCTTACTCACACATGCACACGCATGCAACTAAAATTACCAAGCAGAAGGCGAAACGTCAAGACATTTGGTGAAATATGCGAACGAGGTAGAGAGTATAAAAGCAGCGCAAGCTAAGGAATGACTAATACTTTTTGATCTAAACACGCTATTGGTTGTGAAGTGTAATTGTGAAGTACTACTCCTAAAATAATCTAAATAAATCGATCGTTAGCTGAAGGTGCATAAATATCAGAAATCCCCAGAATTCGTTACAATAATATTGTTGATGTTTCTTTTGAAGTTGTTCACCTCCTCCGCTCCGATGCCTACTTTTAGAGTTTCTTTTAATTTCAACATCATCTGAATATAGATCATTAAAAACAGTTAAGTCTCTTGTTGTTGTTGTTGTTGTTGAATTAAACAAAAACACACTCCCCGAAAGCTTTGGCGAGTGTTATCGGTGTTGATGGTCCTTTGACGGATATAGATCCGGTACGTTCGGGTAACAAAGCACCATTAAGGTAATAGCTCGACCATATCGAGCCTCACCTGCTACACATGTGTATGATACATGGATATTTGTATTAGGATTCCCCTCTCGTGGGTGAGGTTTGCAATTGGGTTGCAGAAGCTTTGAAGCTATAAAGCTTTGTATTGCGCTTATCAACCCCTTGAATCTCTTCAATGTGATTAGTTTGAATATCCATGTCACCACATGCCACAATAGCTTCGTCTAAGTATTAAAGCCTCAAAAGTTAAGCCCTTTCTATGATTTCCCATATTAAATTTGATTAATGCAGAGCGCATAAGGCGAAGAAGAACCCGTGCGAATTGCATTAATGCTATAATCATTTTCGATAAAACTCCTTAGCAACAACTTGTTCTTCTTCTTTTTTCTTCTTCCATTAACAACTTCTCACAAAAATTCGTTTGCAAGGAAATGGAAAATAATGAAGAAAAATTTGGAAGACAGCCTGAATCAAAATTAATGTGAGGTTACTTATATGTATATGTGTCACACACTTAAAGTTAATAACTGCATACAAACGTATGTATGTATGTATTATATACTCTAGGGGGCTGATGTTCACACAATATTTTGGTTTCCTTAATTTAACTGAAAGCTTGTTTCCTTATAAAAATGCAACTACTATTTGGCGCTTAGCTGTTGTTGTTGTTGTAGCAGTGCTATGCCCCATTCAATAGTTGCACCTTACAAAATGTCATCAATATTCTCTAGCGAGAGCTCGAAGAAGCTTGCCGCTTCAACAGGGGTAGAGCAGAGCGGAAGGAGTGCTAGAGGCGTTGGCTATGCATTAGAATGTAAAAGATGGTTGGTGTCATGTAAGGACGTATTACAAGCAGGATGTTGATTCTGGATAGGTAAAAGTTCAGTTTGTTACAGTATTCAGATCGCAATTGAGCTAGAGTGACTCCCGTCTCCCTGGTGAGGTTGCTTTCCTCTACTGCGAGTTTAGGGTATGCGACTTTAAAAACGGGACTCGCCGGGCAATTCCTGGCATAGCGGTCCTACGCCTTTTTGTGGATATTTTTGTTGACCTCCTTGTACTTTCTTTCTACATACGGATTAGTTGTGGGGTGCTGTGTTTCCCCATAGTGCATGCGCAGGTGACATCTTAAGTCTTTGGGAGGCAGGTTTTCTTCAAACAGATGTCTGTTGGGATGCTCGCGTGTCTGGGTATTCAGCAGAAACTGTTTTTATTCTAGCCTAACTGTGTAGATGGTGTTTTGGGACATGAGAAAACAGCAGTTTCTGAGAGCGGTGTTTTGAGTGCTGCCAGTGAGAGAGATTTGAGGATTTTGTTACGGCTGTGGATTTTAGGTACAATTGCGGAAGCATGCTCGCCAAAATTTAAACAGATCCTGATCGAGCGTCACACCCAGTATTTTTCAATGTAAGTCAGTAGCTTAATGCCATCGGCGTGGATTATCAATATGGTTGACAATTGTTTTGTCTACGTTGTAAATAAGGTCGCCGAGGGTTTGGTAGACGACAACGACAAGTCTCACGGGACAAACTGGAGAGACTTGGGAAATAGGCGTTTATTTTTTTGCATAGTCCATGAATGGGTGAGTTGGTGTCTGTAGCCATCATCGTGCAGTCATTGACGTGCCATGCCATGGTAACTCCTTCAGGTGGCGGAGGGATTTTGGATGTATGTATAGAAATTGAGCAAAAGATAATTGTTTAATTATTCTAAGTTTAGATGTTAAGTTTCTGAACTGCACCGATGCCTGTCGTTCAGACAGAAAATTTGTAGACCGGATTTTGAGACAAGAAGGAAGGGTGGACACTTCCAAGTCTTGAATCTTGCAGTAAAGTGCCGTTATTTGCTGATAAAAAGCTTTTGATAAATCTAACGTTAGAAGTGCTGCTCTGTGGTTGGGTTCTTGATTCAACCCGAAATTAACTGTGCGTTGATTGCGTTTAGCGCAGTTGTAGTGCTATGTAGTTTTCGAAAGTCATGCTGCTGATTGGAAAGTCGTACGTTTGCGGTGAAATAGGGGAGCATAATGGTTTCGAGTCTCTTGGCTACTGGCGATGAGAGAGATATCGGATGAGTTGATTATCCTACGTTAGCTGGTATCAGCACGGAAGTTCCTGACTTCACGCCCCGCGCAAATCAATATCAAAATTTTAGAAACAAGGTTTTTCAATTAGTAGACAATTTTTCTAAGCGGGGTCGCCCCTTGGCAGTGTTTGGCAAGCACTCAGAGTGTATTTCTGCCATGAAAAGCTCTCAGTGAAAACTCATCTGCCTGGCAGATGCCGTTCGGAGTTGGCACAAAACGAATAGGTACCGTCCCGCCAATTTGTAGGAAAAATTAAAAGCAGCACAACGGAATTGGAAGAAAAGTTCGGCCTAAAATCTTTTCGGAGGTCCAGAAAAAAAGTGTTTCGTTCAGAATGATGTAAAATGAAGAAACCCAAAACATATATACAAAAACAAAATCTAAATAAACAAATTTTCTGTAACCCTCCACATCAGGGCCACGGCTACCATATCAGAACCACGCCGACCCCTTCTCAATAGTCAAGAAGAGTTCGTTAGTGTTAGATTTATCAATAAGAATTGACGCAATATTGCATTTCTTCCCTTCCGAAATTGCGGAAGGGGAGCGTTGCACCATGTCTCTTTCCATCTTTTTGACAAGTTTTGAAAATTCGGTGCTTACTTTCTTTTGTGGACGGATATACTAGGGCTCTGATACTGCCGCAGGTTTAACGGGCTCTCCGACTTCGCCACATATGCATCTCATGTATTGTCGCTGTAACTTTGAAAAAACTCCCTTTAACCAACTTAAGGTGTTTTATTGGTTATTTGGTTCTTTGCGCATCACTACGACATTTAGTAGCTACCTTTTTTCAGAATTGCAACTTTCATTATACATCTGCACACATAGGATTTACTGCGATCTACTAGCGTCACAGTCGGGGACTAATTTCTAACTCCACTCGTCTAATTAGGAACAACCAGAGCTGCAGTGTTTGTTCCCTGTAGATTGTCGGAATAAACCGTCGTCTATCTCTTACTTCTCTTAAACTTACCAATCACTTTGAGAGAGGCCTAGTTGAGGCAAGCACTAAAACCACTGATACGTGGTAGGGCGCTGTGAAATTGGGCTAAGCTCTCAATCACTGACAAGTTGCCTGCCCTACTAATGGCTTAACACGCGAAAGCGAAAAAAAACTATGACGTTTGTTGTTGGTGTGATCAACAACGGAGCGACAGTTATATGGAACCGAATACGAACGATAGATGCTTCTGTTCCGTCAGATAGAGTTAATGTGCGTTGTTGGGTTCAATATCTGCTCGAAAAAAAAAATTTAACACCAAACAAGTAAGGAAGGTTAAGTTCGGGGGTAACCGAACATTACATACTCAGTTGAGAGCTATGGTGACAACATAAGGGAAAATAACCATGTAGGAAAATGAACCGAGGGAAATCCTGGAATGTGTTTGTATGACATGTGTATCAAATTAAAGGTGTTAATGAGTATTTTAAAAGGGAGTGGGCTATAGTGCTATAGGTGGACACCATTTAGGGATATCGCCATAAAGGTGGATCAGGGTTGACTCTAGAATGAGTTTGTACGATATGGGTATCAAATGAAAAGTGTTAATGAGTATTTTAAGAGGGAGTAATCCTTAGTTCCATAGGTGGACGCCGTTTCGAGATATCGCCACAAAGGTGGACCAGGGGTGACCCTAGAATTTTTTTGTACAATTTGGGCATCAAACGAATGGTGTTAATGAGTATTTTAAAAGGGAGTGGGCCTTAGTTTTATAGGTGGACGCCGTTTCGAAATATCGCCATAAAGGTGGACCAGGGGTGACTCTAGAATGTGTTTGTACGATATGGGTATCAAATTAAAGGTATTAATGAGGGTTTTAAAAGGGTGGTTGTTGTATAGGTGGTCGCATTTTCGAGATAACGCCATAAAGGTGGACCAGGGGTGACCCTAGAATTTGTTTGTACAATATGGGTATCAAAAGAAAGGTGTTAATGAGTATTTTAAAAGGGAGTAATCCTTAGTTCCATAGGTGGACGCCGTTTCGAGATATCGTCATAAAGGTGGGCCAGGGGTGACTCTAGAATTCGTTTGTACGATATGGGTATCAAATGAAAGGTGTTAATGAGTATTTTAAAAGGGCGAGCGGCTTAGTTCAATAGGTGGATGCCTTTTTGAGATATCGCCATAAAGGTGGACCAGGGGTGACTATAGAATGAGTTTGTATGAATTGGATATCAAATTAACGGTATTAATGAGAGTTTTAAAAGGGAGTGGTGGTAGTTGTATATGTGAAGGCGTTTTCCAGATATCGACCAAAATGTGGACCAGGGTGACCCAGAACATCATCTGTTGGATACCGCTAATTTATTTATATATGTAATACCTGCCAAGATTTTAAGGGTTTTTTATTTCGCCCTGCAGAACTTTTTCATTTTCTTCTACTTAATATGGTAGGTGTCACAACCATTTTATAAAGTTTTTTCTAAAGTTATATTTCGCGTCAATAAAACAATCCAATTACCTTACCATGTTTCATCCCTTTTTCGTATTTGGTATAGAATTATGGCATTTTTTTCATTTTTCGTAATTTTCGATATCGAAAAAGTGGGCGTGGTCATAGTCGGATCTCGTTCATTTTTTTCACCAAGATAAAGTGCGTTCAGATAAGTACGTGAACTAAGTTCAGTAAAGATATGTCGACTTTTGCTGTAGTTATCGTGTTAACGGCCATGCGGAAGGACTGACGGACGACTGTGTATAAAAACTGGGCGTAGGATCAACCGATTTCGCCCATTTTCACAGAAAAGAGTTAACGTCATAAAATCTATGCCCCTACCAAATTTCAAAAGGATTGGTTAATTTTTGTTCGACTTTTGGCGTTAAAAGTATCCTAGACAAATTAAATGAAAAAGGGCGGAACCACGCCCATTTTGAAATTTTCTTTTATTTTTGTATTTTGTTGCACAATACCATTACTGGAGTTGAATGTTGACATAATTTACTTTTATACTGTAAAGATATTAAATTTTTTGTTAAAATTTTACTTTAAAAAATTTTTTTTTAAAAGTGGGCGTGGTCCTTCTCCGATTTTGCCAATTTTCATTAAGCATACATACAGTAATGGGGGAAACGTTCCTGCCAAATTTCATCATGATATCTTGAACGACTGTCAAATTACAGCTTGCAAAACTTTTAAATTACCTTCTTTTAACAGTGGGCGGTGCCACGCCCATTTTCCAAAATTTTACTAATTTTCTATTCTGCGTCATAAGTTCAACTCACCTACCAAGCTTCGTCGCTTTATCTGTCTTTTGTAATTAATTATCGCACTTTTTCGGTTTTTCGAAATTTTCGATATCGAAAAAGTGGGCGTGGTTGTAGTCCGATATCGATCATTTTAAATGGCGATTTGAGATGAGCTCTCAGGAACTTACATAAAAAATTTCATCGAGATACCTCAAAATTTACTCAAGTTATCGTGTTAATGGACGGACGGACGGACATGGCTCAATCAAATTTTTTTTCGATCCTGATTATTTTGATATATGGAAGTCTATATCTATATCGATTCCTTTATATATGTACAACCAACCGCAATCCAATCAAACTTAATATACTCTGTGAGCTCTGCTCAACTGAGTATAAAAATATATTAAATAAGCAAGGAAGGCTATGTTCGGGTGCAACCGAACATTATATACTCAGTTGCCAAATTACAGATTGCAAAATTTTTACATTACTTTCTTTTAAAAGTGGGCGGTGCCACGCCCGTTGTCCAAAATTTTACTCATTTTCTATTCTGCGTCATAAGTTCAACTCATTTACCAAGCTTCGTCGCTTTATCCGTCTTTGGTAATGAATTATCACACTTTTTCGGTTTTACGAAATTTTCGATATCGAAAAGGTGGGCGCGGTTATAGTCCGATTTCGTTCATTTTAAATGGCGATCTGACATATGTGCCCAGGAACGTATATACCAAAATTCATTAAGATACCTCAAAATTTACTCAATTTATCGTGTTTACGGATGGACGGACATGGCTAAAAGAACTTCTTTTTTCGCCCAGATCATTTTGATATATAGAAGTCTATATCTATCTTGATTAGTTTATACCCTTACGGGGTACCGTTATGCGAACAAATTTAATATACTGTGTTAGCTCTGATCAGCTGAGTATAAAAACGACTTGTGTAAGGCACCTAAATCTTACCAAGTAACTCTTCCTCAGCTTAGCTTTTAGCTCTTCGAACAGGTATCAAACTTTAGCCGAGAATTTGCGGTTGAAGACGATTACCTGAAGTGAACTCTTTTTTTTTTTTACTTTTTGTCGATTCTCAATTAGTCAGTTTGCTGGACCTGAACACATCTGCGTTTATACACATTTAAGTACATTTTTATACTCAGTTGAGCAGAGCTCACAGAGTATATTAACTTTGATTGGATAACAGTTGGTTGTACATGTATAAGGGAATCTAGATAGATATAGACTTCCATATATCAAAATCATCAGTATCGAAAAAAAAATTTGATTGAGCCATGTCCGTCTGCCCGTTAACACGATAACTTGAGTAAATTTTGAGTTATCTTGATGAAATTTGGTATATAGGTTCCTGGGCACTAATCTCAGATCTTTATATAAAATGAACGATATCGGACTATAACCACGCCCACTTTTTCGATATCTAAAATTTCGAAAAATCGAAAAAGTGCGATAATTCATTACCATCTACTGATAAAGCGATGAAACTTGGTAGGTGAGTTGAACTTATGACGCAGAATAGAAAATTAGTAAAATTTTGGACAATGGGCGTGGCAATGCCCACTTTTAAAAGAATGTAATTTAGAAGTTTTGCAAGCTGTAATTTGGCAGTCGTTGGAGATATCATGATGAAATTTGGCAGGAACGTTACTCCTATTACTATATGTACGCTTAATAAAAATTAGCAAAATCGGAGAACGACCACGCCCGCTTAAAAAAAAAAATTTTTTTAAAGTCAAATTTTAAAAGAAAAGTTAATATCCTTACAGTATATAAGTAAATTATGTCAAAATTCAACTCCAGTAATGATATGGTGCAATAAGATACAAAAATAAAAGAAAATTTCAAAATGGGCGTGACTCCACCCTTTTTAATTTAATTAGTCTAGGATACTTTTAATGCCCTAAGTCGAACAAAAAGGCTTAGATTTTAGGACAATAACTGTTTTCTGTGAAAAAGGGCGAAATCGGTTGAAGACACGCCCAGTTTTTATACACAGTTGACCGTCTGTAATTCCGCTCGGCCGTTAACACGATAACTTGAGCAAAAATCGATATATCTTTACTAAATTCAGTTCACGTACTTATCTGAACTCACTTTGTATTGGTGTAAAAAATGGCCGAAATCCGACTATGACCACGCCCACTTTTTCGATATCGAAAATTACGAAAAATGAAAAAAATGCCATAATTATATACCAAATACGAAAAAACGGATGAAATGTGGTAATTGGATTGGTCTATTGACTCAAGATATAACTTTAGAATAAAACTTTGTAAAATGGGTGTGACACCTACCATATTAAGTAAACGAAAATGAAAAACTTCTGCAGGGCGAAATCAAAAGCACCACCTCTCTCTTTTAAAACCCTCATAAATACCTTAAATTTGATACCCATATCATACAAGCACTTTACAGATTCACCCCTGGTCCACCTTTATGGCGATATCTCGAAAAGGCGTCCACCTATCGAACTAAGGCCCACTCCCTTTTAAAATACTCATTAACACCTTTCATTTGAAACCGATATCGTACAAACACTTTACAGAGTCACCCCTGGTCCACCTTTATGGCGATATCTCGAAAAGGCGTCCACCTATAGGCCTAATGCCCACTCCCTCTTAAAATGCTCAGTAACACCTTTCATTTGATTCCCATATCATACAAACACTTTACAGAGTCACCCCTGGTCCACCTTTATGGCGATATCTCGAAAAGGCGTCCACCTCTAGAACTAAGGTCCACTCCCTTTTAAAATACCTATCAACACCTTTCGGTTGATACCCATAATGTACAAACGCATTCTAGAGTCAATCTTGGTCCACCTTTATAACGATATCCCGAAAAGGCGTCCACCTATAGAACTAAGGCCAGCTCCCTTTTAAAATACTCATTAATACCTTTTCTTTTATACCCATATAGTACAAACAAATTCCAGAGTCACCCCTGGTCCACCTTTATGGCGATATCCCTAAATGGCGTCCACCTATAGAACTATGGCCCACTCCCTCTTAAAATACTCTTTAGTACCTTCCATTTGACACACATGTCATACAAACACATTCCAGGGTTACCCTAGGTTCATTTTACTACATGGTGATTTTCCCTTATTTTGTCTCCATAACTCTCAACTGAGTACGTAATGTTCGGTTACACCTGAACTTAGCCTTCCTTACTTTTTAAATTTCACATCAAATCTTATTAGAGTCGCACGTTTAATAAGTACCCTGCTTTGGCATTGGCAAAGTTAAGGCCTTGCTCATTAAGCTCCTGAGCCATGGTAGATTAAGCAAGACCACGAGTATGCAATTTGCTTCAACGACACTTCCGTGGTAGTTTGTAGAAGTGTTGTCTGTTTTTTGTGAAAATTAAGATTGTATATCTATTAATTACTTCTTATTAAATTTATAAAACAATTTATTAAGTGTGAGAAATTTCCGCTTCTCACTCTTAAATCTGTTTGAGAGCAAGCGAAGCGCGAGGAGTTTTGTGAATATCAGCTGAAACTGGACTAGTATTGAGTGTTTTTTTTTTGAGTTTTGAGTCGAAAGAGAAAACGCTCTATGCTCTGGCCAGGATTTTCTAACCCGCACGAATATATTCTCCGTGTATAGGACTCCCTTTACCTTTTAAGGTTTACCCATTAAAACCTGATCTCTAATGACCCAAGCAGTTCCCTATACCTGTGTCGCAAAAAGTATTTTTTCCCGTAGGACTGCGCGCAACGTGAGTACCATGGGTACCTTCATACTAACGAGCTTCTCTTTGGTGAAAGGTATATGTCTTACGGATCGTATTACATCTGTTCAACTAGGTCGTGTTAGTGATGATACTGCCTGATGTTCGGGTGACAAGTATAACTTCTACCCTCCTTTGTTGTTGAGCGAAGTGCTCTCATTCCGAAAAGGTGTGGCGTACATCGTCTTAATTTCTGAAGTACTTGTACTTCTAGTTTTCAACCTGTATCATTTATATTAAAGAAAGTGAA
Organism: Eurosta solidaginis; assembly: GCF_040869045.1. Classification (NCBI taxonomy): domain Eukaryota; kingdom Metazoa; phylum Arthropoda; class Insecta; order Diptera; family Tephritidae; genus Eurosta; species Eurosta solidaginis. Next base: position 197,502,329 of record NC_090323.1, on the reverse strand, counting down.
GAGGTGAGCTTTCTGCCTAGCCTCACTGCCAGATATTTCATTGAAGTGCGCTTTTCTATTTGATGACCCTCAACTGTCATGTTATTGATAATGGAAATCCGACTCTTCGTGAAGATGGCAATCTCCGTTTCTGCTGTTGCCAGCCGAAGGTCGTGATCCGCCATTATTTAGATTACAGTGCGGATAACCTGCTTTAATTTAAAGTGTACCACTTCATGCTGGTACAACAGCTGCCACATCGTCTGCGAAAACTACAAGAAACATGCTTTCAGGCATGACCGATCAAAGTTTGCTGCTGCAAGTAATATTTCTGAGATCGGAATCTAATATTTACCTCGGCAACTTCTTTGACAATGAATAATTTCGTTCGTTGAGTACGGCTCTCAGATACTGCCTCATGAGTTCTAGTATATATCGGGGTGCTTTGGCATAGTGATTTATTGTCTAAAGCATGTCGTACCACTTTGCTGAAATCGTTTTTTTTTCAGCATGTCCAGCAAGAATATCGGTCTTGTTTGGTTGCATGCTGTCTCGGTTTTTTTAGCTGCGTCTATCACTTGAGCTATGATATTGTAACAAATTCTGGGGATTTCTGATAGTTATACACCTTCTGCTCATCTCTGAATTGTCGAATAAATAACTCCAATATTCAGTATTGCAAAGTGGTTTTTATTTATACTACTTTGGGAGTAGTATACTTATACTTCAATATCACGTACTTCACAAAAGCGTGTTTTAATCAAACTGATTAGTTATTCCTCATCTAGCGCTTATTTTATACTCTCTGTTGCCTCGTCCGAATATTTCTCCTAAGGTCTACATATTTCACCCTCTAGAACTGTTGTATCTACTGCTTGGTAATTGAGCCATATGCGTGTGTATGTGTGAGTAACAAGTTCGACTGATGACTACATGTGTGTGTGAGATATCTCTTCACTTCGAGCTGCTGGTTATGTGTGTGCATGTACATACGTTTGGATGCATGTCGTGTTTCTGTTGTGATTATTTACTAACAGCATAGTGATGCCAATAATCGCCACAATATCTATTGTGAAGTCTCCTCTCCGGAAACTATGCTGTCAGAGTAACCGCCCTCCCCTTCCACAATAATTCCATAAGGGGTCGCTCCAGGAGTCTCTACTAATTGTCTGCATAATCCAATATGTACATTTGGCGGAAGGATGATGGGAAGACTAGGTATCCTTTTCTTTTCGAATGAAATTTAGCCGTTCTGTCTTTCTTCTAATGAACAAGTCCTTGCTTCGTTTTCATGCTTATGTTGTGTTATGTTTTTTATGTTTGTTATGTTATGTTATGGTTTTTTATGTTATATAATTATATGTGTTTTTTCAAGTTATTCCAAATTGTGTTATGCTATAAAAATATATGTTTTGTATTTGTATTTGTATTTATTTAGTTACTTTAGTACAATAAGACTTAGGCTTTTATAGTACAACAGCAAAATTATCAAACATATAAATGCTTGGGGAAACAATAAAATAGAGATATCATATACATCATATCTTAAAAGTAATGCAAATCAGAAACCACAATAATCTTGGCTTGTTAGGGCCGATAAAATAAATAATTAAAAATAAAATAAAATTTCATAAAATAAAATAATTATAATTACGTTAAGATTAAAATGTGTATGACAAACATTACCGATTGAAATTAAGTCACTCTTCAAAATATAATGATTCACTGACAAGCAGAGAAGTGACTGTAGATCAGTTTTTTGGAGTTGCCTTTGTTAAACTGGCTTTTTACAGAATAAGGAATTGAATTCCAAAGACGAACGGCGTTAATGAAAAACAGGCTTTCCGAATTTTTAAATTTAAATGTGGGAAGTATTAACTCCAAGGAGCGCTACAATCTGGGGAATGTGAGTTTATCCTATAGATACCGAGGTGTTTTGCAGTGAATAAGCTGATATAAGAAAATACAGTTTCTGGATTTCATATATTGGGAAATCTCATATCATCCCTGAAGAGAGGTTTTCCATGCAGAAATATGGTAAAATTTACGCAATCCATAAACATATCGGGAAACGTGGTTAAATATAACGTCTATTTTATGAGAAGAACTAGAATCAAGTCTACTATATACTAACTCAGAGTATGTAATAATAGGTAAAATCAACTGTAGCGCCAGCTTACGTCTAATAGTAAGCGGGGTGACATGTGTATATTGTCTCAGGTTCCCCAAAGTGGCATACATTTTGCGCATGGTCGATGTGATATGATCTATGCAGCTAAGAGAAGAGTTGATTACGAAGGCCAAGTTGGTAACTTTACTGACAAGCTTTAGCGCAGAACTTTTCAGAGTAACAGTTGGAATGTCTACAGCCATCACTTTCCGACTACTTATAGGCAGGACATATGATTTTGCTGCATTTAGGCTAAAATAATTCTGAGTAGCCCAGCGAGAAGTGAAGTGTATATCTTTGTTTAGATTTTCAACAACCACACTAATATTAACAAGGGGACCTGTAAGATACAACTGAATATCATCATCATACGCGTGCATGATAGCGTATTTGTAAGTCCAAAATACGTCATTAACAAATATATTAAATAGCAAGGGACCCACAATAGAGCCCTGGGGAACACCACACTTCAGGGGTTTAAGTTGCGAAGCAACTGATCCGATTTTTAACTTTTGAAAACGACCAGATAAATAGTCCTTTAAAAGCATTAAAGCTGATTCACCAAACCCGAAATAAGATCTGAGCTTAGAGCAAAGCAGAGGATGGTCAACTGAGTCAAATGCTTTTGAAAAATCGAGCAAATATAAGAGAGATAATTCACCCTTGTCAAAGCAAATTCTCAAGTCGTCCATGATTTTAACTATTGCAGTTGAGCATCCATGCTTTGCTCTAAATCTAGACTGTATGTTATGTTATGTTATCTTATAATATGCTATGTTATTTTAAAATATTGTGTTATGTTATGTTTAGCAATGTTGTGTTATGTTATGTTAAGCTATGTTACGTTATTTTATGTTTTGATGGTAAAATCAGCTTGTTGAATGTGGGCACCAGTCTTTCATAAAACATCCTAGTTGAAACCTTATACTGAAACTGGAGGGACTGAATCCCTGAGATCACCTTATTTATGGATTGATTTCTATTTAACTGGAAAAAGGAGGCATGTATCCACTCATTTTAAATTGTGCAAAATTAGTGGTCTCATATTTGCAATCATAACCTTCATTTTGAAATAGCTAGGTACATAACACTTCAACTTTTCTAAGCATCGTTATTCTTGTGGCTGAATATTTTCACTATCACTGCATCTTTTCGCGTTCGATACTTATCAATTGTTCCACTCGCAGCTTGAGTAAGCTCTGAATGCCAGTTGCTATCCAACAATTTTTCTTAATTTATCTCGAACAATAACCCCATTACAATTTACCGCTAGGCCAACAAAGTTAAAGCACGAATGACCTTGCGCAGCAGGATTTATGTAACAGCTTGAATTAATATTCAAAGTAAATTTCAACCTTCACAAAAAAATTTTGATTTATTCAATCTTGGTAGGAGTTTATGTCAATGGGTTTTCTCAAAAGAAAAGCGAGCAGTCCACCGACAGCACAAACTTTTCACTGCTAAGTAAATAAATTAAATATACTTAAGTATGAATGCAAGTATGTATGTACATATATGTAATTGGATCGAAAATGTGCCACGTAAAAGACATAAATCTCAATTTTGTCCGATGAAAGCAATACACTAAGGATTTATTTTTGGTTGAAATGCAATAAGAGTAGAATTGTATACCAAAAACCTGCATTAGGGAGAATTAACATTGTTTTCGAAAGTTACATATGACATTTAGATCTTGAATTGATAATGAATACAATTTTAAAATAATCCGATACCCATTCCAAATGACATCACAATTGCCATAAAATTATTAAGGGATCCCAAAACGACTCCATTATGATCCCGAAACGGTTCCGTAATGATACGAAAAATAGCCCCAAAACAGTCAGAGCATCAAGTGATTCCAAAATATGTTCGAAATTATTCGAAATAGTCCCGAAATAGTCGGACGCGTTGTGTGTTTGTTGGTAAAGTGCTCCGCCAACTATACTGAAGGTTGCTGTTGTTGTATTAACAGTACTTCGCCCCACACAATGGGTACGACCGCTCACAAATTGTCATCAAGATCCCCTAACGGCACTCCAAGGAAACTGTCTGTTTCAACAAGGGCGGAACATAGGGAGATGGGTGTTAGAGGCGTAGGTCCAAATTACAATTGAAAATATGGTTGGTGTCATGTGGGGACACATCGCATGCAGGACATATATACATTACGTATGTCGGGGTTGATAATGGAAAAGTAAGAGTTTAACCTGTTAAAGTATCCAGAACGAAATTGGGCCAGGGTGACTCGTGTCTCCCTTGGTAATGTGATTTTTTCTTCTGCAAGGGTGCGATATTGCATATTAATAACGGGGTTCACGGGTCGCGTCCTGGCAAAGGCGTTTACCGATTCTGTGTGGATTCGGCCAAGGGCCTGCAGGTGGCAGGTGTTGAATTTTGTTTAGAAGTTTCGGGGAAGACGAACGTTGGGTTCTAACACAGAACAGCCCAAACGATGAAACCATATTTTAGACGTGACACACTGACAAGAGTATGGCCTTCTAAGGTAAATCCTTTTCTGACATATACAGCAGAACCACAGCCTGGGACCGGGGTTAGGTTCAATACCTTCCCGGAGCAGGATGATATGGACCAGTCCAGCTGCAAGGAGCTGCTCCGGGGATGACAATTTGTCGGAGGGACGCAACAAATTAAATGGGGTTACACTGAAATGACAGCCCTTGGTCGGAAAAAAAATCCCGAGTCGCTCCGGTACGTCATGGGTTCAAGTAACGGGCAAAGTGGCATCAAAAAAATATGGAAAACAGTTTTTTAATAACAAATAAGTTGTGCAAAGCGGATTCGCCCCTCAGCGGAGATTTGAAAAACACACGGATTGTTTTTCTGCCATGAAAAGCTTCTCTGTGAAGATTCATCTGCCTTTCAGTTGCCGCTCGGTGTCGGCGTTAAACATGTGGGCCCCGTCCTTCCAGTTGGTAGGGCAAATTAAAAAGGAGCAGGACGCAAAATTGTAAAAGAAGTGTCATCTATATTTTTTGTGTTAATCCCGAAATACTCACGAAATTTGAAATGAAGGAAGTTCCTTGGCAGGTTTGTCAATTTTGCTATTGATGCCTTTGTATTTGACACAGTATCATGAAAAAATTATCAATATTGTTTATATTATTGGTCCTCGATACACTGCGATTGTTATTTAATTCTATTGAGCTTATTTTGTCAATATTTTACAATATATGAAGGCTTTTGAAGTATTTGAGTGCGTCTTCGAGCTTTTTTCTCCATGGCAGGAAAAAAACTAAGAATCACATCGCTTAGAAAGAAACTCTACCTGCCTTGCCAAATGACGTATTCACAGAGAATGTTAGTCGGAGTTTCATTCTCCAGTACACAGAAGCGATGGATTTTTGCGTCCGTTAGATTTAACTTACTTAGATTATATCATAGACTGCTGTGACTCTTAAAGTACTTAGTATACTTCCTAGTCATGTTTGCTTAGATCAATGGGTTTGACTAATACTCTTGTTGGTGGGAGTATGAAAAGTATAGGCTGTCTTTGCCGTGGACATGCAATACAGTGTTGCCTGAGCTGCTTCGCTTTCCTAGTTTATACCTTTATCAGTCCACAGAAAGGCTCTGGACCATAGAATGCTACTAAAGCACCCTGCTTGACCAGGTAATCTGCCTGTTCATTACCTTCGTATACCTGAGGCCCAAGAGCCCCCAACCTGACAAAACCTTTTTTCTGGTTTTCAGATCATTTAGCATTCCCATGCATTTATTCACTAACTTGAAAGAAGTTATGTTAGAATGCAAGGCACGCAAGGCTGCCTATCTCTATGATATAATGAGGATACTTCTCTAGGATAAACCGCTCCATATATATTCTATACCGCAAACTCCTATTGTATGAATTTCTGTATGAAATGTAGTGCGCTAGCATGTAGTTGGTTCCGGTTCCTTGGAGTTTTCCCAAAACATACCAACCACCGTTTTTTTGTAATCAAGTTTTGATCCATCCGTGAACCAGACTTTCAAATCAGGGTCAGTATCTGGACTCCGTGTTTCCCGGAGAGTTCTTTCCATAAAATATACCTTAAAGCTCCGTGATATTCTGAGCGTTGCGATATAGGATTTTCTGTCAATTTTCGTATTACTTTCACATGACATGGCATATCATGAAGCCGGTCTTTAAACTCAGAAATAATTTGAAGTCTTTGTGCAGCAAGTGTTGCCTTTTTCCCTTATGTAACATGGAAAGGAGGTATTATCACTAAGGCTCTTGAGTGCATCAGCAGGGGACGTTCTCATTGCACCCGTTATGCCAAAACAAGCTAGTCGATGCAGTTTGCTTAACTTTGTTATTGCTGTTCTTTGCGTGCTCTTCGGCCATCAAACTAAAGAAGCATTGGCTTCTCAACAGTATTAAATGTCCGGTATATCATTTTTGGTGCTAGATTGTTGGTCTGTCCAGCTCTAATGTGCCTACTAACATTCGCTATAAATTATTATTTCTTGCATTCGTATATTAACTAGCACATATCTGGGTATGAATATATGTATATGTATATAATTTATTACATAAATATTTCTTCCAGCAAATTAGGCAACCAGTTGGCAACATAAATAGTTATACATATATACTGTTCATATGGCTAAATTCAGAAGCTTTCATCTGTTTTACTTCTTTGACTTTAAATGGCTTACATGCGCATTCATTGAAATGCCTTCTAGACATATTTGCTACATTGGGTTCTACATGCTTAACTTATCAAGTCAAGTCATTTTAAGTTGCGTGCTATAATATCCCAATTAAGATGTTTCCTTTTCTCTTTTTGTTGCCCTTTTGGTGTGGAGGTAGTATGCCAGCCTTCCACATAAAAGGTTCTGGGTTCAAGTCTCGTCAAAGGCAAAATTCTTATGAAACATTTTTTCTAAGCAGGGTTGCTCATTGCAACTGGTTTGGCAATTACTCTCAGTGAATTTCTGCCATAAGAAGCTTCTCAGAGAAAACTCATGCGTCTGGCAAACGCTATTCAGTGTCGGACAAAGCAAATTGAAAGAAAAGCTCGGCCTATTTCTTCGCGCAGGTATAACGCATCAAATTATTATTTTTATTATTATTATTAATGAGGTTGGGAACTGTGCGTGTAGATAAATATTTCACTACACTGATATTACGGAGGTTAAGACATAATTATGCTACACGTTCGAAGGAGGAATTTAGCTGTGTGTTTTGATAAATTATACACACTTATGCTTTACTAAATAGTCTTAACTTTAAACAGAACAAGTAAGAAAGTCTAAGTTCGAGTGAAACCGAGCATTACATATAAAGCTGTGCACTTGAAACGCTGTGTATAAGAAGTAGGAGTGACTTTCAGGCGGTTTCGCTCATTTCCAGAGCAACCAGTTATATCTATGAAAAAAATTTGTATGCCAAATTTCGTTCGGATAGGGAGATTTTTGTTCGACTTATGACATTAAAAGTATTTTGAAAATAATAACAAAAAAGGGGCGGGTCACGCCCATTTTAAAAATTTGTTAAAGTTTTATTCTTTGCTCAACCATACCTTTACTGAGGTAGAATATCAGTCAAATGCAGTTAAATATCATAGAGTTAATGCAAACTTTTGTTAAGGTTAGACCTATGGGAAAATTGGGCGTGGCCTTTAAACGATTTTGATTATCTATTCTCAGTCTATATAATTTGGCAAGGATAGTGTCTCTGCCAAATTTCAATGCAATTTCTTTAACGGCTTTTCATTTACGGCGTTTTAAACTTCCAAATTTTCTTCTTTTATATGTGGGTGCTGCCACGCCCATATTCCAAAATTCAAGTTTTGCGTCATAAAACTAATCCACCTATCAAATTTCATTAGTTTAGCGGTATTCGTTTTAGAATTATCTAATTTTTTCAATTTTCAATTATCGTCCGATTTCAATACTGACATATTCTGGGTCCAGATAAGCCCGTATACCGAAATTGGTGAAAATATCTCAATACTTGCTCAAGCTGTCGTATTAATGGACGGCCAGATGGACGGACGGACATGTGTTAATCAAATTATTTTTATATACTGATGATTTTAATTTATGGAAGTCTGTATCTATCTCGATTCCTTTATACCTGTACAACCAACCGTTATACAATCAAAGTTATAATACCCTGTGTACAAGTACAGCTGGGTATGAAAAGGTTATATTTCATTATACTCAGCGTGCTTTTCACACAGAGTATATTAACTTTGATTGGACATCGGTTGGTTGTACAGGTATAAAGGAATCGAGATAGATATAGACTTCCTATATCAAAATTATCAGTATCGAAAAAAATTTGATTGAGCCATGCCCGCCCGCCCGTCCGTCTACGCGTTAACACGATAATTTGAGTAAATATTGAGATATCTTCACCACATTTGGTACACGAGCTTATCTGGACCCAGGATATATTATTATTGAAGATGAGGGAAATCGGATGATAACCACGCCCAATTTTTATATATATAAAATTTTGGAAAACACAAAAAACCTGATTATTTAGTAAATAATACATCTGGAATGTTGAAATTTGATGTGTGGACAGATATTGAGACTCTTGATAAAAATTTTAATGTTTAAAATGGGCGTGGCACCGCCCACTTGTGATAAAATCAATTCTACAAATATTATTAATCATAAATCAAAAATCGTTAAACCTATCGTTACAAAATTCGGCAGAGAGGTTGCCTTTACTCTAAGGACGAAATCGGTTAGGGACCACGCCCACTTTAATATAAAAGATTTTTTAAAGTATTCATTTCCCAAGTGGATTTATAACAATAAATAGGAAAAACGTCAAATTAAAAAAAAAAAAAAAAAATGGGCGTGGCACCGCCCTTTTATGACTGAGCAATTTTCTATGTTTCGGGAGCCTTAACTCGATGAAAAATTACCATATCGTAATGAAATTGGGAACACATATTTTCCTTATAACAGAAAATATTTCTGGTAAAAATGGAAGGGATTCGTTAAAGACCACGGCAACTTAGATATAAAACAAGTTTAAAAGGGTCGTAGACTAGAATATGTAATAAGCTATAACTTAGCAAAAAATAGTTTTGAATGAATGACATTTCACTTATCAAGTTTTATTGTAAAAGGAAATGGGGAGACATTTATTTTTTTTTTAACGGGCGGTGCAACTTGTGATATAGAAAAGTGATTTATCTGAAATGAAATATACAATTGAAGCTCACGCTGAGTATATAATGTTTGGCTAAACCCGAACTTATACTTGTTTTTGGCCTGTTTTTATTAGGGTGAATCGCAATATCTATAATATAAAAAAAAAAAAACACGTTACAAGTAAGGAAGGCTAAGGTCGGTTGTAGCCGAACATTATATACTCAGCTGAGAGCTTAGCTGCGTTGGTTTCGTAGGGGTTCGTAGATGGTTTAGAAGTGGTTTTTAATTCTATGTTTGGGAAATATCGACCAAATTGTAGACCAAGGGTGACGTGTTTTGAAACGATTTTCCTTCATCCTTTGTCAAATAAGGGAGAATCACCATGTAAGAAAATGAACCTAGGGTAACCCTGGAATGTGCTTTTATGACATGGTTATGAAATGGAAGGTATTAAAGAGTATTTTAAAAGGGAGTGGGCCTTAGTTCTATAGGTGGACGCCTCTTCGAGATATCGCCATAAAGGTGGACCAGAGGTGACTGTATAATGTATTTGTACGATATGGGGGTTTTAAAAGGGAGTGTCCCTTAGTTGTATATGTGAAGGCGTTTTTGAGATATCGAACAAAATGTGGCTCAGGGTGACCCAGAACATAATCTGTCGGATATCGCTAATTTATTTATATATGTAATACCACGAACAGTATTCCTGCCGTGATTGCAAGGGCTTTTGATTTCGCCCTGCAGAACATTTTCATTTGGTAATGTGGTAGGTGGCACACCCATTTTAAAGTTATATTTTGCGTCAAAAAACCAATCCATTCACAATGTTTCAACCCTTTTTTCGTATTTGGTATAAAATTATGGCATTTTTTTCTTTTTTTTTCGAATTTTCATATTCGGATTTCACCCATTTTTAATACCAAGATAAAGTGAGTTCAGATAGGTACGTGAACTAAGTTTAGTAAAGATTTATCGATTTTTGCTCAAGTTATCGTGTTAACGGCCGAGCGCACAGTGGTCGGTCTTATGTGGAGTTGGTGGACAAAAATACTTCCAGTAGAGATATCAAAGTGAAACTTTGGTAGCGGCTTTACAAATATGTCAGAATTATATTTTCATAAAACTGGTGCGGTTTATACCTTCATACCGACCCGCAACCACCCACTTTCATCGCATGCATACAAAAAGTGAGTAGATGTGGGATGAAAATTGATAAGATGTGTCCATCGCAAATGCAATGTTTAATAGGATTACTTACTTACTTACTTACTTAATTGGCGCTTAACCGTCTAAACGGTTATGGCCGTCCAACAAGGCGCGCCAGTCCCTCCTTCGCTCCGCCAACTGGCGCCAATTGGTCACACCAAGGGAGTTTAAATCGTTTTCCACCTGGTCCTTCCAACGGAGTGGGGGCCGCCCTCTACCTCTGTTTCCATAGGCGGGTTCAAATAGAAACACTTTCTTGGCCGGAGCATCATCTTTCATTCGCATAACATGGCCTAGCCAGCGCAGCCGCTGCGTTTTAATTCGCTGGACTATGTTAATGTCTGCGTATAGTTCGTACAGCTCAACATTAAATCTTCTTCGGTACTCGCCATCGCCAACGCGTAGAGGTCCATAAATCTTTCGAAGAACTTCTCTCTCGAACACTCCCAAAGCCGCTTCATCTGCTGTTGTCATGGTCCATGCTTCTGCCCCAAATAGCAGGACGGGTACGATAAGTGACTTGTAGAGTATGATTTTCGTTCGCCGAGAGAGGACTTTACTTTTCAATTGCCTACCTAGTCCAAAGTAGCATTTATTGGCAAGATTGATTCTTCGCTGGATTTCAGTGCTGATGTTGTTGCTAGTGTTGATGCTGGTTCCCAAATAAACGAAGTCTTTTACTATTTCGAAATTATGGCTGCCAACAGTAGCGTGGTTGCCAAGGCGCATATGCGCTGACTCTTTGCTCGATGACAGCAGGTACTTCGTTTTGTCCTCATTCACCATCAAACCCATCTTTACCGCTTCTTTTTCCAGCTTGGAGTAAGCAGAACTAACAGCGCGGGTGTTTAGGCCGATGATATCAATGTCATCAGCATATGCCAGTAATTGCACGCTTTTATAGTATGTGCTCCGCCAACAATACTGAAGGTTGCTGTTGTTGTATTAACAGTGCTTCGCCCCACTCAATGGGCACGACCGCTCACAAATTGTCATCAAGATCCTCTAACGAGATTCCAAGGAAACTGGCTGTTTCAACAGGGGCGGACCATATGGAGATGGGTGTTAGATTCGTAGGTTCCTCATTACAATTGAAAATATGGTTGGTGTCATGTGGAGACACATCGCATGCAGGACATACATACATTACGTATGTCGGGGTTGATTATGGACAAGTAAGAGTTTAACCTGTTACATTATCCAGAACAAAATTGGGCCAGGGTGACTCGTGTTTCCCTTGGAAGTGTGCTGTTTTCTTCTGCAAGGGTGGGATATTGCATAATAATAACGGGGTTCACCGGTCGCGTCCTGGAAAAGGCGTTTACCGATTCTGTGTGGAGTTGGCCAATGGCCTGCTTATGCTTGCCTCGATCAAACGGTAGTATTGGCAGGTGCTGAATTTTTTTTAGAAGTTTCGGGGAAGACGAACGTTGGGTTCTAACACAGAACAGCCCAACCGATGAAACCATATTTTAGACGTGACACACTGACAAGAGTATGGCCTTCTAAGGTAAATCCTTTTCTGACATATACAGCAGAACCACAGCCTGGGACCGGGGTTAGGTTCAATACCTTCCCGAAGCAGGATGATATGGAGCAGTCAAGCTGCAAGGAGCTGCTCCGAGGATGACAATTTGTCGGAGGGACGCAACAAATTAAATGGGGTTACACTGAAATGACAGCCCTTGTTCCGAAAAAAAATCCCGAGTCGCTCCGGTACGTAGAACCGGCTGCTTCTCACGGCAGCATCATGGGTTCAAGTAACGGGTAAAGTGGCATCAAAAAAATATGGAAAACAGTTTTTTAATAACAAATAAGTTGTGCAAAGCGGATTCGCCCCTCGGCGGAGATTTGGAAAACACACGGATTGTTTTACTGCCATGAAAAGCTTCTCTGTGAAGATTCATCTGCGTTTCAGTTGCCGCTCGGTGTCGGCGTTAAACATGTGGGCCCCGTCCTTCCAGTTGGTAGGGAAAATTAAAAAGGAGCAGGACGCGAAATTGTAAAAGAAGTGTCATCTATATTTTTTGTGTTAATCCCGAAATCCTCACGAAATTTGAAATGAAGGAAGTTCCTTGGCAGGTTTGTCAATTTTGCTATTGATGCCTTTATATTTGACGCAGTATCATGAACAAATTATCAATATTGTTTATATTATTGGGCCTCGATCGTTATTTAAGTCTATTGAGCTTATTTTGTCAATATTTGACAATATATGAAGGCTTTTGAAGTATTTGAGTGCGTCTTCGAGCTTTTTTCTCCATGGCAGGAAAAAAACTAAGAATCACATCGCTTAGAAGGAAACTCTTCCTGCCTTGCCAAATGACGTATTCACAGAGAATGTTAGTCGGACTTTCATTCTCCAGTACACAGAAGCGATGGATTTTTGCATCCGTTAGATTTAACTTACTTAGATTATATCATAGTCTGCTGTGACTCTTAAAGTACTTAGTATACTTCCTAGGTCATGTTTGCTTAGATCAATGAGTTTGAGTAATACTCTTGTTGGTGGGAGTATAAAAAGTATAGGCTGTCTTTGCCGTGGACATGCAATACAGTGTTGCCTGAGCTGCTTCGCTTTCATAGTTTATACCTTTATCAGTCCACAGAAAGGCTCTGGACCATAGAATGCTACTAAAGCACCCTGCTTGACCAGGTAATCTGCTTGTTCATTACCTTCGTATACCTGAGGCCCAAGAGCCCCCAACCTGACAAAACCTTTTTTCTGGTTTTCAGATCATTTAGCATTCCCATGCATTTATTCACTAACTTGAAAGAAGTTATGTTAGAATGCAAGGCACGCAAGGCTGCCTATCTCTATGATATAATGAGGATACTTCTCTAGGATAAACCGCTCCATATATATTCTATACCGCAAACTCCTATTGCATGAATTTCTGTATGAAATGTAGTGCGCTAGCATGTAGTTGGTTCCGGTTCCTTGGAGTTTTCCCAAAACATACCAACCACCGTTTTTTTGTAATCAAGTTTTGATCCATCCATGAACCAGACTTTCAAATCAGGGTCAGTATCTGGACTCCGTGTTTCCCGGAGAGTTCTTTCCATAAAATATACCTTAAAGCTCCGTGATATTCTGAGCGTTGCGATATAGGATTTTCTGTCAATTTTCGTATTACTTTCACATGACATGGCATATCATGAAGCCGGTCTTTAAACTCAGAAATAATTTGAAGTCTTAGTGCAGCAAGTGTTGCCTTTTTCCCTTATGTAACATGGAAAGGAGGTATTATCACTAAGGCTCTTGAGTGCATCAGCAGGGGACGTTCTCATTGCACCCGTTATGCCAAAACAAGCTAGTCGATGCAGTTTGCTTAACTTTGTTATTGCTGTTCTTTGCGTGCTCTTCGGCCATCAAACTAAAGAAGCATTGGCTTCTCAACAGTATTAAATGTCCGGTATATCATTTTTGGTGCTAGATTGTTGGTCTGTCCAGCTCTAATGTGCCTACTAACATTCGCTATAAATTATTATTTCTTGCATTCGTATATTAACTAGCACATATCTGGGTATGAATATATGTATATGTATATAATTTATTACATAAATATTTCTTCCAGCAAATTAGGCAACCAGTTGGCAACATAAATAGTTATACATATATACTGTTCATATGGCTAAATTCAGAAGCTTTCATCTGTTTTACTTCTTTGACTTTAAATGGCTTACATGCGCATTCATTGAAATGCCTTCTAGACATATTTGCTACATTGGGTTCTACATGCTTAACTTATCAAGTCAAGTCATTTTAAGTTGCGTGCTATAATATCCCAATTAAGATGTTTCCTTTTCTCTTTTTGTTGCCCTTTTGGTGTGGAGGTAGTATGCCAGCCTTCCACATAAAAGGTTCTGGGTTCAAGTCTCGTCAAAGGCAAAATTCTTATGAAACATTTTTTCTAAGCAGGGTTGCTCATTGCAACTGGTTTGGCAATTACTCTCAGTGAATTTCTGCCATAAGAAGCTTCTCAGAGAAAACTCATGCGTCTGGCAAACGCTATTCAGTGTCGGACAAAGCAAATTGAAAGAAAAGCTCGGCCTATTTCTTCGCGCAGGTATAACGCATCAAATTATTATTTTTATTATTATTATTAATGAGGTTGGGAACTGTGCGTGTAGATAAATATTTCACTACACTGATATTACGGAGGTTAAGACATAATTATGCTACACGTTCGAAGGAGGAATTTAGCTGTGTGTTTTGATAAATTATACACACTTATGCTTTACTAAATAGTCTTAACTTTAAACAGAACAAGTAAGAAAGTCTAAGTTCGAGTGAAACCGAGCATTACATATAAAGCTGTGCACTTGAAACGCTGTGTATAAGAAGTAGGAGTGACTTTCAGGCGGTTTCGCTCATTTCCAGAGCAACCAGTTATATCTATGAAAAAAATTTGTATGCCAAATTTCGTTCGGATAGGGAGATTTTTGTTCGACTTATGACATTAAAAGTATTTTGAAAATAATAACAAAAAAGGGGCGGGTCACGCCCATTTTAAAAATTTGTTAAAGTTTTATTCTTTGCTCAACCATACCTTTACTGAGGTAGAATATCAGTCAAATGCAGTTAAATATCATAGAGTTAATGCAAACTTTTGTTAAGGTTAGACCTATGGGAAAATTGGGCGTGGCCTTTAAACGATTTTGATTATCTATTCTCAGTCTATATAATTTGGCAAGGATAGTGTCTCTGCCAAATTTCAATGCAATTTCTTTAACGGCTTTTCATTTACGGCGTTTTAAACTTCCAAATTTTCTTCTTTTATATGTGGGTGCTGCCACGCCCATATTCCAAAATTCAAGTTTTGCGTCATAAAACTAATCCACCTATCAAATTTCATTAGTTTAGCGGTATTCGTTTTAGAATTATCTAATTTTTTCAATTTTCAATTATCGTCCGATTTCAATACTGACATATTCTGGGTCCAGATAAGCCCGTATACCGAAATTGGTGAAAATATCTCAATACTTGCTCAAGCTGTCGTATTAATGGACGGCCAGATGGACGGACGGACATGTGTTAATCAAATTATTTTTATATACTGATGATTTTAATTTATGGAAGTCTGTATCTATCTCGATTCCTTTATACCTGTACAACCAACCGTTATACAATCAAAGTTATAATACCCTGTGTACAAGTACAGCTGGGTATGAAAAGGTTATATTTCATTATACTCAGCGTGCTTTTCACACAGAGTATATTAACTTTGATTGGACATCGGTTGGTTGTACAGGTATAAAGGAATCGAGATAGATATAGACTTCCTATATCAAAATTATCAGTATCGAAAAAAATTTGATTGAGCCATGCCCGCCCGCCCGTCCGTCTACGCGTTAACACGATAATTTGAGTAAATATTGAGATATCTTCACCACATTTGGTACACGAGCTTATCTGGACCCAGGATATATTATTATTGAAGATGAGGGAAATCGGATGATAACCACGCCCAATTTTTATATATATAAAATTTTGGAAAACACAAAAAACCTGATTATTTAGTAAATAATACATCTGGAATGTTGAAATTTGATGTGTGGACAGATATTGAGACTCTTGATAAAAATTTGAATGTTTAAAATGGGCGTGGCACCGCCCACTTGTGATAAAATCAATTCTACAAATATTATTAATCATAAATCAAAAATCGTTAAACCTATCGTTACAAAATTCGGCAGAGAGGTTGCCTTTACTCTAAGGACGAAATCGGTTAGGGACCACGCCCACTTTAATATAAAAGATTTTTTAAAGTATTCATTTCCCAAGTGGATTTATAACAATAAATAGGAAAAACGTCAAATTAAAAAAAAAAAAAAAAAATGGGCGTGGCACCGCCCTTTTATGACTGAGCAATTTTCTATGTTTCGGGAGCCTTAACTCGATGAAAAATTACCATATCGTAATGAAATTGGGAACACATATTTTCCTTATAACAGAAAATATTTCTGGTAAAAATGGAAGGGATTCGTTAAAGACCACGGCAACTTAGATATAAAACAAGTTTAAAAGGGTCGTAGACTAGAATATGTAATAAGCTATAACTTAGCCAAAAATAGTTTTGAATGAATGACATTTCACTTATCAAGTTTTATTGTAAAAGGAAATGGGGAGACATTTATTTTTTTTTTAACGGGCGGTGCAACTTGTGATATAGAAAAGTGATTTATCTGAAATGAAATATACAATTGAAGCTCACGCTGAGTATATAATGTTTGGCTAAACCCGAACTTATACTTGTTTTTGGCCTGTTTTTATTAGGGTGAATCGCAATATCTATAATATAAAAAAAAAAAAAAACACGTTACAAGTAAGGAAGGCTAAGGTCGGTTGTAGCCGAACATTATATACTCAGCTGAGAGCTTAGCTGCGTTGGTTTCGTAGGGGTTCGTAGATGGTTTAGAAGTGGTTTTTAATTCTATGTTTGGGAAATATCGACCAAATTGTAGACCAAGGGTGACGTGTTTTGAAACGATTTTCCTTCATCCTTTGTCAAATAAGGGAGAATCACCATGTAAGAAAATGAACCTAGGGTAACCCTGGAATGTGCTTTTATGACATGGTTATGAAATGGAAGGTATTAAAGAGTATTTTAAAAGGGAGTGGGCCTTAGTTCTATAGGTGGACGCCTCTTCGAGATATCGCCATAAAGGTGGACCAGAGGTGACTGTATAATGTATTTGTACGATATGGGGGTTTTAAAAGGGAGTGTCCCTTAGTTGTATATGTGAAGGCGTTTTTGAGATATCGAACAAAATGTGGCTCAGGGTGACCCAGAACATAATCTGTCGGATATCGCTAATTTATTTATATATGTAATACCACGAACAGTATTCCTGCCGTGATTGCAAGGGCTTTTGATTTCGCCCTGCATAACTTTTTCATTTGGTAATGTGGTAGGTGGCACACCCATTTTAAAGTTATATTTTGCGTCAAAAAACCAATCCATTCACAATGTTTCAACCCTTTTTTCGTATTTGGTATAAAATTATGGCATTTTTTTCTTTTTTTTTCGAATTTTCATATTCGGATTTCACCCATTTTTAATACCAAGATAAAGTGAGTTCAGATAGGTACGTGAACTAAGTTTAGTAAAGATTTATCGATTTTTGCTCAAGTTATCGTGTTAACGGCCGAGCGCACAGTGGTCGGTCTTATGTGGAGTTGGTGGACAAAAATACTTCCAGTAGAGATATCAAAGTGAAACTTTGGTAGCGGCTTTACAAATATGTCAGAATTATATTTTCATAAAACTGGTGCGGTTTATACCTTCATACCGACCCGCAACCACCCACTTTCATCGCATGCATACAAAAAGTGAGTAGATGTGGGATGAAAATTGATAAGATGTGTCCATCGCAAATGCAATGTTTAATAGGATTACTTACTTACTTACTTACTTAATTGGCGCTTAACCGTCTAAACGGTTATGGCCGTCCAACAAGGCGCGCCAGTCCCTCCTTCGCTCCGCCAACTGGCGCCAATTGGTCACACCAAGGGAGTTTAAATCGTTTTCCACCTGGTCCTTCCAACGGAGTGGGGGCCGCCCTCTACCTCTGTTTCCATAGGCGGGTTCAAATAGAAACACTTTCTTGGCCGGAGCATCATCTTTCATTCGCATAACATGGCCTAGCCAGCGCAGCCGCTGCGTTTTAATTCGCTGGACTATGTTGATGTTTGCGTATAGCTCGTACAGCTCAACATTAAATCTTCTTCGGTACTCGCCATCGCCAACGCGTAGAGGTCCATAAATCTTTCGAAGAACTTCTCTCTCGAACACTCCCAAAGCCGCTTCATCTGCTGTTGTCATGGTCCATGCTTCTGCCCCAAATAGCAGGACGGGTACGATAAGTGACTTGTAGAGTATGATTTTCGTTCGCCGAGAGAGGACTTTACTTTTCAATTGCCTACCTAGTCCAAAGTAGCATTTATTGGCAAGATTGATTCTTCGCTGGATTTCAGTGCTGATGTTGTTGCTAGTGTTGATGCTGGTTCCCAAATAAACGAAGTCTTTTACTATTTCGAAATTATGGCTGCCAACAGTAGCGTGGTTGCCAAGGCGCATATGCGCTGACTCTTTGCTCGATGACAGCAGGTACTTCGTTTTGTCCTCATTCACCATCAAACCCATCTTTACCGCTTCTTTTTCCAGCTTGGAGTAAGCAGAACTAACAGCGCGGGTGTTTAGGCCGATGATATCAATGTCATCAGCATATGCCAGTAATTGCACGCTTTTATAGTATATTGTTCCAGTGCGGTTAAGTTCTGCAGCTAGTATAATTTTCTCCAGCATCAAATTAAAGAAATCGCACGATAGGGGGTCACCCTGTCTGAAACCTCGTTTAGTTTCGAACGGCTCGGAGAGGTCCTTCCCAATTCTGACTGAGCTGATGGTGTTGCTCAACGTCATTTTGCACAGCCGTATAAGTTTTGCGGGGAAACCAAATTCAGACATAGCGGCATATAGGCAGCTCCTTTTCGTGCTGTCGAAGGCGGCTTTAAAGTCGACGAAGAGGTGATGTGTGTCGATTCTCTTTTCACGGGTTTTTTCCAAGATTTGGCGCATTGTGAATATCTGGCCGATGGTAGATTTACCAGGTCTGAAGCCGCACTGATAAGGTCCAATCAGCCGGTTCACGGTGGGCTTCAATCTTTCGCACAATACACTTGAAAGGACCTTATATGCGATATTAAGAAGGCTGATTCCACGATATTTGGTGCATTTTGCAGTATCCCCCTTCTTGTGGACTGGGCAAAGAACACTTAGATTCCAACCGTCGGGCATGCTTTCGTCCGCCCATATTTTGCTAAGAAGCTGCTGCATGCGCCTTACCAACTCCTCGCCGCCGAACTTGAATAGCTCCGCAGGCAATCCATCAGCGCCCACGGCCTTGTTGTTTTTCAATCTGGTTATTGCTATTCTAACTTCGTCATAATCGGGCGGGGGGACATATATTCCATCATCATCGATTGCGGGATCGGGTTCTTCATCTCTGCGCGGTGAATTGCTGCCTCCATTTAGGAGAGCAGAGAAGTGTTCCCTCCATAATCTAAGCACTATCTGGACATCAGTTACAAGGTCGCCGTTTTCATTCTTACAGGAGTTTGCCCCGGTCTTAAAACCTTCCGTCTGTCGCCGTATTTTTTGGTAGAATTTTCGGGTGTTATTCCTGGTGGCTAGCAGCTCAAGCTCCTCGCACTCACGCCTTTCTGCTTTTGCTTTTTTCTTCCTGAAAAGGCGTCTCGCTTCCCTTTTCAACTCACGATAGCGTTCACACACTCCTCTTGTCGCGCTCGCTTTTAACGTAGCCCTGTAGGCAGCGTCTTTTCTTTCGGTTGCAACGCGGCATTCTTCATCATACCAGTTTTTTTTTCGTGGCCGCCGGTAACCAATTTTTTCCTCGGCGGCAGTATGAAGTGCTTTGGAGATATGCTCCCACTGCTCCTGTATTCCTTCAGGATGAGTTGTGCCCTCAGAGAGCAGGTGTGAGAGTCGAGTTGCGAAATCATTGGCAGTCTGTTGTGATTGAAGCTTTTCGACGTCTAGCTTTCCTTGTGTTTTTTGTTCCTTGTTTTTAGCCGCGTTGAGGCGGGTGCGTATTTTGGCTGCAACGAGATAATGGTCCGAATCGATGTTAGGTCCTCGGATCGTTCGCACATCTAAAACACTGGAGGCATGCCGTCCGTCTATCACAACGTGATCGATCTGATTGCAAGTATTTCGATCAGGAGACAGCCATGTAGCTTGATGTATCTTTTTATGCATGAACCTCGTGCTTGATATGACCATGTTTCGAGCACCGGCAAAGTCAATCAGCCTCAGTCCGTTAGGAGAAGTTTCATTGTGTAGGCTGAACTTTCCGACTGTAGGGCCAAAAACACCTTCTTTGCCCACCCTGGCGTTAAAGTCGCCAAGCACGACTTTTATATCATGACGGGGGCAGCGCTCGTATGTGCGTTCTAATTGTTCATAAAAAGTGTCTTTCACCTCATCGTATTTCTCCTCTGTCGGCGCATGGGCGCAGATGAATGATATATTAAAAAATTTTGCTTTTATTCGAATAGCGGCGAGACGCTCGTCCACAGGCGTGAACGCCAGCACTTGGCGACAAAGTCTCTCTCCCACCACGAATCCGACGCCGAAACTGCGCTTATTCGCATGGCCACTCCAATATATGTCACAATTTTTGATCTTCTTTCTTCCTTGCTTCGTCCAACGCATTTCTTGGATGGCGGTGATGTCAGATTTTGCTTTGACGAGGACATCAACCAGCCGGGCATCTGCACCAATCCCATTCAGGGAGCGGACGTTCCAGGTGCATGCCCTCAATTCATTGTCCTTCAAACGTTTGCCATGGTCGTCATCAATAGAGAGTGTATTTATCCGAGGCTTGTTGTTATATTTCATTGGAGTATGGTTTTACGTGGCGGGTCCCAAGCCCAGCGCACAACCCGCTCAGCGGGGGTGAAAATATTACTTGGCACGTTTATATAGCGAGCCGCTTGCTCCAAGACAGATGCCCGCTTGCAGCCGCACCTAGAAGTGTACAGACGCTGCCGATGAAATCTCCCCCGGCTAGCCCTTAAACCGGTTATGTCAGAGTGGCCTAGCCAGGTTGTCGCCCTCACCCAGAGGATACTTGGCCGCAAGCGACCGGCAGTAGTGAGCTGCTTGAACCGCATGCAAAAGAATCGCTCTGGCCATTCCCAGGTGAATGGCGGTCAGAAGCTTTCCCCACTTTCGTGGACTTCTACACACGGCCCCACCCTCCAATAGGGATTAAATAAAGAAATTAAAGTTATTAAAAGATCTTGCATACATAAAAATAACAAAACAACAAACACACAAAAGTTTACATTTGCATATCGTCGAATGGATAAAATAATGTCGTATGTTACATGTGAGCACATATAACATACGACAATAATTTATCAGGGTGACCCTATCAGAAAACTTGTGCAAATAAACACTAATAAAGGCACTGGTGAAATTTTAAATAACAAAAAAAAAAAAAAAAAACTCAACAAGCTAAAGACACTAAAATTATTTCAACTTACTTATTTAGATACAATGATATTTTAGTATTTTTAAATAGCTTAAACTTGCACTTTATTTTTAACTTGCGCACACTGCGAAAGCCAACAAATACTTTAACCTCAATTTTGAAGCTATTATAAGAGATACGAATGACACATTTGGTGACAAACTTTCACTTAGATTTTATTATTTTGGGCCTATGGAACCCTGTGAAGCCGAAGGACGGACGGTCGACTGTGTATAAAAACTGGACGTGGCTTCAGCCGTCATAGAATCTATACCCCTACCAAATTTCACAAGGATTGGTAAATTTTTCTTCGACTTATGGCATCAAAAGAATTCTAGACAAATTAAACGAAAAAGGGCGGAGCCACGTCTGCATGTTTTGATCGACAATTAATTGTTGTTCACTGCTCAATAAACAAATAAAATAACACCAAATAAACCAACAAATACTACTTTTACCTTTAATGTTCGATTTGAATGCATATCAAAGAGCAAATTTCGGGCTTAAACATATGCCTATCTATAAATAAGCAACTACAACACAAAAAAAAAAAAACAATTAGGCTTTACTACGTAATAAAATAAATAGTAAAGTGATTTCATATGCTAAAATAATTTAAAGGACGTCTACTTTATTTCTGAGGCCATAAGTTTGTATTGCTTATATCGCCATTTACTTTGCTCTTTTATGCTCCACTCCAGAATATTTTTAGCGCCATATATTAATGTATACAGGGAGTTGGATGATTCCATTACTTTATGAAATAATTTACTAATTGATGGGATGTGTGGAATAACGGTATAACTCAAGAATCAATCTTTTGAGAAAAGTGAAAAAAACTTAGCAATGCAGGTAAAAACTAATTTATAATAATCATACTTGGTAGGATTTTAGATAGTACTAAAAGACCCGGCAGACGTTGTCCTGCCCTAAATTTGGCCAATCTGCATACATTTTAATAAGCTTTTTTCGTCTGACTCTACCCCCCCTCTTCACTTTTTCCTAATTCTTTTATTCACTCCCCCTCCGTCTTTTTCGCTTCATCTATCTCCATATTCGTCTCATTTTATCTCTTTATCAAACTCCTCCTTCACTGTTTTCTCTTCTCTCAATTTCTTCTCATTCTTCTGCATCAATTATTGCCTGTCCCAGAAGGTGCTATATATTTTATTCCAGTCCCGGTCCCAGTCCCATTCCGAGTCTCAGTCCCAGTCCTAGCCCTTATCCCAGTCCCAGTCCGTCACTGGATAATATATTACTCTGTACTAAAGCACTCATCAACAGCTTTCATTTGATATCCATATTCTATACACACACTCTAGGGGTACCCGGGTCCACATTTTGCCCTATATATGGAGACCCTAGAGACCCTAGAGACCTATCGTATATTTCAAGTTGGACCAAACTACACACGGCGTGCAAAACAAATTCAAGATCGGTTCAATAGTTTAGGAGTCCATTGGCCTCAATTGTGTGACACGTGTTTTTACATATTAAGATGATTCTTTGATAAGAAAAGTAACAAATTTTATTATACATAATTTTATTAGAAAATGGATGATTTCTTTTTTTTTTGAGTTATACCGTTATTCCATAGATCGAATATCAAATATTTTGATTGAGATATTTTATTAAACAAAATCGTAGATACATTAATAACCATTGTTAAATACATTATATTCTATTATTTGGATGTGCTTATAACTATTTATTATTTCCGTTTGTTATTTTTAGCAATTTTTTTTACTACTTTTATCATTTTTATACTTTTTCTATTTTTGACAATGGAGTTCTCTGTTTGCTTAGTCGTTTTTGAAACCACTTCAATTCTTTTATTTTTCAGTTCTTTCTGGTCTACGACATTGAATATATTTTCATACCATTTGGATGCTTCACCACTGCAAAATTTTATTAGAGAGTTATACCGTTTTTCCATAAATGAAGATAATATCTTTGTTAAATATGACTATTAGTTTCTAAGATTAATATGGTATGTGTATGTAATCGTGCTCTTTTTATTTAGTTGATTTATGGAAAAACGGTGCAACTCGACTTATACCATTATTCCACACATCCTCTCAATTACTAATGTAATTAAAGTATCATAAACGTAAACAAATAAATGGTCCGTTAAATCGCATTTGCGCTTTTAGGCACTTTCGGGCATGAATCATGTGACGCCATTGAACATATCAAAAAGTTACGTATACGTCATGTCATACCTGCGATACGTACAAAAGTGCTTCTTGAAGTTTGGTACTAAAGTTTCGTATAAAAGTCAGTTGAACTTTTCGTTTTTTAGTAAGTACATACTCATTTTACTTAAACCAAATTCCGATACATGTCTCAAGAAACTACAAGTAAAATACTACAAATATTTTGGATGGGTCAAAAACGAGCTAAACCCATTTCAAATTCCAGAACGATATCACATTGCTTCAAAGTTTTGTGGAATAATAACAAACATAGAATTTAAGATATAGATAAAGATCGTACTCTCCCTATTGTTACCTGCACTCTAAACTTTTTTGGCTGTTTTTACGGCGATTATAGTAGGCAACAGGTTACCAACTCTTTATGTCTAAATGTAAGCACGCTACCTTAAGCAGATTTTTGTTGAATGGCTATGCAACCAACTGCGTAACTTAATACACAAATCTGTTTAAATTTGCAGTGCTTTTTGCTCTCTCTCTGTCTCGCTCTTTTTGCGCTACAAAAAATGTTTAGTTCAAAGCCGTGTGCTGTAAATGGTGGAAAGTGATTGATTTTTTTTTTCATAAACCAAAAACAACTCAACAC
The DNA here is from genome assembly GCF_040869045.1 of Eurosta solidaginis. Classification (NCBI taxonomy): domain Eukaryota; kingdom Metazoa; phylum Arthropoda; class Insecta; order Diptera; family Tephritidae; genus Eurosta; species Eurosta solidaginis. The sequence continues at coordinate 197,477,986 of NC_090323.1, read as the reverse complement.
TTATAAATATATACATGCGACATTTTAAATCATATACATGTATATTAATAGTTTAAATATCAGTTAATGCGAATAAGTAATACAGTGGTCACAATATGTATTCGTACGGAATTTTTATACTCAGCTGAGCAGAGCTCACACAGTATCATTAACTTTGTTCCCATAACGGTAATCCGTAACGGCATAAAATAATCGAGATAGATATAGACTTCTATATATCAAAATGGTCTGGGTGAAAAAAGAAATTCATTTAGCCATGTCCGTCCGTCCGTCCATCCGTCCATCTGTAAACACGGTAACTTGAGTAAATTTTGAGGTATCTTGATGAAATTTGGTACGTACGTTCCTGGGTGCTCATCTCAGATCGCTATGTAAAATGAACGAAATCGTACTACAACCACGCCCACTTTTTCGATATCGAAAATTTCGAAAAACCGAAAAATTGCGATAATTCATTATCAAAGACGGATAAAGCGATTAAACTTGGTAGATGCGTTGACTTTATAATGCAAAATAGAAAATTAGAAAAATTTTGGACAATGGGCGTGCCACCGCCCACTTTTAAAAGAAGGTAATTTAAAAGTTTTGCAAGCTGTAAATTGGCAGTCGTTGAAGATATCATGATGAAATTCGGTAAGCACGTTACTCCTATTACTATATGTTTACTAAATAAAAATTAGCGAAATCGGATAACGAACACGCCCACTTTTAAAAAAAAATTCTTTTAAAGTCAAATTTTATCAAAAAATTTAATATCTTTACAGTATAAAAGTAAATTATGTCAACATTCGACTCCAGTAATGATATGGTGCAACAAAATACAAAGATAAAAGGAAATTTCAAAATGGGCGTATTTAATTCGTATAGAATACTTTTAATGCCATAAGTCGAACAAAAATTCACCAATCCTTGTGAAATTTGGTAGGGACATAGATTCTATGACGACAACTGTTTTCTGTGAAAATGGGCGACATCGGTTGAAGCCACGACCAGTTTTTATACACAGTCGACCGTCTGTCCTTCCGCTCGGCCGTTAACACGATAACTTGCGCAAAAAACGATATATCTTAACTAACCTGAGTTCACGTACTTATCTGAAGTCACTTTATCTTGGTATAAAATATGGCCGAAATCCGACTATGACCACGCCCATTTTTCCGACATCGAAAATTACGAAAAATGAAAAAATTGCCATAATTCTATACCAGATATGAAAAAAGAGATGAAACATGGTAATTGGATTGATTTATTGTCGCAAAATTTAACTCAAAAAAAAAATGGGTGTGACACCTACCATATTAAGAAGAAGAAAATGAAAAAGTTCTGCAGGGCGAGATCAAAAGCCCTTGCAATCTTGGCAGGTATACTGTTCGAGGGACGACATATATAAATAAATTAGCGGTACCCGACAGAAGATGTTCTGGGTCACCTTGGTCCACATTTTGGTCGATATCTCGAAAACGCCTTCACATATACAACTACCACCACTCCCTTTTAAAACCCTCAATAATACCTTTAATTTGATACCCATATCGTACAAATACATTCTATAGTCACCCCTGGTCCACCCTTATTGCGATATTTTGAAAAGGCGTCCACCTATAGAACTAAGGCCCAATACGTTTTAAATAATCATTAACACCTTTAATTTGATACACATGTCATACAAACACATTCCAGGGTTACCCCAGATCATTTTGATAAATGGTGATTTTCCCTTATTTTGTCTCCAAAGCTCTCAGCTGAGTATGTAATGTTCGGTTACACCCGAACTTAGCCTTCCTTACTTGTTTAAATTATCATGTTTTTACTGAGAATCATATTGAAGTACATAGAGTTAAGACATTTTTGCTCCTCTTTATATCTTCAAGTGTTGTTCCAAACTGAAATTTATTTAATTAATTAATAAAAATAAATGTACCTTTATTTTTAGATATGTATAAACCATACCTCAAACTTGGAAAATAATAGCTCGTGATTTTCTTTGAAATGTTTAGAAATCGCTATAAAATGTCTTCATCATTTCCCGTTTCTAAAATTTTGCAAAACGATTTCAATTTAGCTCAAGATGCTCTAAAGTGAAACTTAAATATTGATACGTCCAGTTCCATTAATTTTTGAAAATGTTGAAGTAGGCATTTTTTTGTAAACGCGACTTTTCTCTGTAAAATTTATTTCAGAATTAAGAGAGAAAATGTGTTGCATGTTGAGAGCATTTACACATATATATTTGATTGCAAGTATAAGCATAACGCTACGTTAACTGTGCATTTTTGGTCACATTCAAAAATTTTCAGCATTTTATGTTTAATTACTAAACATTATCAGTAGAAAAATTATACTCGCGGAAACTACGCAGAAATGAATATGATTTTAAGCAGTAGCAAGAGATTCAACACAAAATTACCATGATAATTGTCGTTAAATCAATTAAAAAGTTTAGAGTGTGTTGATGAGGCATTCCATATTCAAATCCCAACGCGTGCCTGATATCGCCACCCTTGAAGTTGGTCACTGCCAATGGTGGTGTTTGGCCGGCTCTCTTATTCACTCTCTTCGATGGTTGGCAGTGATCTGATTGTTGCCGAATTCAATATGCAACCTGCAGTCACCTATACTCTGATGCCATCTATCTGGCCCTTCAATTTCCTCACAAATCCTTATAAATTTTATTAGTTCATAAATCAATATGCAAGTATGCAGTCATGTGTATTTTTCTTACTAACTCTAAGTTTTATTAAAATAGTCCATATAATCAACTGGCCCTGACACCCTCATAGGAAGGTGCATATACTCAAATCAGAATTGAGTATGAATCGTTTGAAAATTTGATATATTGAAACACTTCACCTGGTCTCACTTATTTGGACCCATGGCCAGCGTCGTACAACTATAAGGATTCATCAAATTCACTCAAGCAGACAAAGGTGAACCGTTTACAAATCGCAGTGGTTTGATGTGCAGAGTTCACCTCCTATTATGCGCAGCCTCCTTCCCACAAGACCTCTTGCTCAGGTGAGTGCTCAATGTGCGATGATTCCTACAACTTCACCGAAAGCTCACCTCCTTCTCACCGATATTCATTGATTACGGCTCTCCACGCGCGACCATGCGATTTATTAGTTTTTGTTTGGATATTGGTGCAAATAAAATAAGAAATAAGGTCGAACACAACAAAACTAATGAACGTGAATCAAATTGTTCACTTTATTCGGTCTAATGTTATAAACGGGTCTTGTTCCATTACAAAAATGATATGCGGCTTGAAAATTCGGTTAGTTCTCTCATAAAGTGGCGTATGCTGCTGGGTCTTCATATCAAATTTTTTGACTTCAACACACACTATAGCCAGTCACTCACCTGTACATTCTCCATCGTATTCCAGTAAATGCTCATGTATTGATGTTCATATTGAAAATCTTGCGATCTTTTAACTAACTCCAACTTGAGTTAGCTGCCCGTTTTAGTGGTATTGCTCTGATATCAAAGCAATAAGTTTCTCCCGGCTTAGTTCAATGAAACTTGGAATCGGATTCATGATGATAAAATGTTTTTCTGTTAAATCATGTTTGATAACGTCTCATTGCTGAGGCGATCGCATCCGAAAAGGAAGCGAAATTAGAGAAAACTCTTCAGCTAGTTAGTCGCGCCCAAAAAGGAACACGTCACTGCCACGGATGCTTTCGGGAAGCGAGTGCACGCTTGCACTCACCCGACTAAATTGGACTGGGTGACCGCAAAAAAGTTTTTCAAGACATTTTTATCAACTTTTTTCTTCAAAATTCGACTTGATTATTTACTTTAGTCAATAGTATAAAAAAAATCTCTTATACATTGTTTTACAAGTATTTGCTAAGACCGCCAATAGAAAAAATCACTTCACCTTAAACAACGTTATAGAAAGGACACCTGTACGTTAGGTTAGCTTAGAGTGGGCACCGGTGCGAGCACAAATGCACTTAGATCCAAAAAGGCTCCATTGTGTTACCACATGGATCTCTCCCCTACTCAAACCAGCAGGTCGATTCAGCAAATGTCAGGAATTTCTTAGGTTCTAACTTAGCCAGATCACAAAGATCGTCAGGGAAGGGAGACCCAGAGATTTCTTGCCCTTGCGCAAAGGTGCAGGAAAATCGCACAGAAAATGCTTGACTGTTTCTATCTCCTCTTTGTCTTTGCAGGTCCTGAAGTAATCATTATAGGGAGCTCCCAGCCGATGTGCATGCCTCCCGATTGCTATGTGACCGGTTATAAATCCAACCACCAGAGATATGTCCCCTTTTCCAAGTAGAAAGAGACTTCTTGTGCGTCCCATTCAGGCCACACGAGCTTGGTGTGGTAGCAGGATTCGAGACTGCTTCATATCACACCTGCTTTCCTAAGGAAAATCCCTTTCAAAGTGAGCTTACAGGAAGCGAGCGGCTTACTCAATCCCTTCCAGGGCGACGAAAGCGGAACGGCGACGAAAGCCCCTCTTGCAAGTTCGTCAGCCATCTGATTGTCCGGTATATCCGAGTGTCCAGGCAACCATTCCAGACTGAGGGAAGTGTGCTCAGCGATCCCGTTATGAGATTGGCAGCACTTGTCTACTGTCCTAGACTTACATGTGACCGATCCAAGCGCTTTTAGTGCAGCCTGGCTGTCAAGTAAATACAAATTTGATTATAGACGTGAACAGCATTTCTCAGGTGATCAACGGCCTTATTTATAGCTAGCCAGGATAGATTCCACCGTAGTTGAGGTGAAAGGACTCCGCTGCCCACCTTTTTATCCAGTTTGGAGCCGCCAGTATATACCTGCAGCCTATAGCTCGGGTCCGGCGGATCCTTCAACCAATAATCCCTATCCGGGATAACAACTTCGTACTTCATATCGAAAAATATAGTCGGAACGCAAAAGTCTGATGAAGGCGTATCCAGATACTTAAGGATGGCTACGTGGCCATTCACATTGTCTCTCCAGCCGGATAACTCTCGCAGCCATAGAGCGGAAAAGGCCGCACATTGCTTGGCCATTAAATCTATTGGCAACACATTAAAAAGAGTACCCAGCGCCTCCGCAGGGGTAGACCATGCAGACTAGAGCACTTCCTTGTTCGTTCTGGAATACCCGTAGGTTTGATTTAGTATCTAAGCTCATCCTGGTTTCCCCTTTTAATAAGCTTCTTGTCATTATTTGTTGCCAACTTTCTGTATGTGAGATTTGTAAGTATTTCCAAAGGTCTTGGCTTATTTCAAATGCCATTCTAGCCTTTGCGTATGCATATACCACAGCATGAAAACTTTGTAACAAACTTATTTTTATAACTCCAAATATATTTGGATCTTCAATTACTAATTTTCATTCGCAGTTCAATAAACAATTCAATAACGTTTACCATTCGAATAAAAGGCATATTACCCTGCCAGCCAATTTTCTAAGAGTTTTGTGTTTTTTTTTGTTTCGTAGTTACTAAGCCGATATATATTCATTTCATCTCAATTTATAAAAAACACGTGTCACAGGTTTGAGGCCAATGGACTCCTAGACTACTGAACCGATTTTGAATTTGTTTTGCACCCCGTGTGTAGTTTCACCTAACTTGAAATATAGCATAGGTTATATCTCAGTTTATACTCGCAATATTATTTTATTGCAATATTTTTTATTTGTTTATACGTAATATTAAAATGTTACGTATACGCAGTGGCACTCATATTTTCAGGTGATGCGGATGTACTTCCGTGTAATTGCTTGGTGTTTAATTAAACAACCTGTTTATCAATAAAAAATATTATAGCGAATGATATCAAGTATAGCACATCACCAGGCCCGCCGAGAGGGGAGGGGGTTTCTGAGGGAGCCCGCGATTTAGAGGTACTATGACTTTTTTTTTAATACAGGAGAGTCTTTAGTTGTTCCATGAGCAATTTTTAAGCCGAATTTCAAAAGCAACGAAAATCTTCATTTCGTTTTAATATTATAATGGAGTGTGAAAAATAAGAATCTATATATATAAAAAGAAAGGCTAAAATGTGTGTTAGTTGGTCGCCGGTGTTTGAAGAGATGCGTCGGTCGATTTTGTTCAAACTTTCACACAAGCTGCGTAAACCTAACGCGGTGGTTACTACAGGTACAGGGTTTTGAGATATAGGCCAAAACGTGGGCCAGTGAATGCCTGGACAGTGTTAATACAATATGGATATCAAACGAATGCTGTTGATAAGTGCTTTGGTACAGAGTAATATATTATCCAGAGACGGACTGGGACTGGGATTAGGACTAGGACTGGGACTGAGACTCGGAGTGGGACTGTGACTGGGACTGTGACTGGGACTGGAATAAAATACATACCACCCTCTGGAACAGGCAATAAGGGATGCAGAAGAATGAGAAGGAATTGAGAGAAGAGAAAAGAGAGAAGGGGATTGAGAAAGAGATAGAATGAGACGAAGATGGAGATAGATGAAGCGAAAAAGACGGAGGGAGGAGTGAATAAAAGGATTAGGAAAAAATGAAGAGGGGGGAGGGCAGAGTCAGACGGAAAAAGCTTATTAAAATGTATGCAGATAGGCCAAATTTAGGGCAGGACAACGTCTGCCGGGTCTTCTAGTAAACAAGTAAATACCTTACCCGAGTTTCAAAATTCTCGCTTGTGTTAGAGTGGAAATGGTAATCTCAAGTTTTGTTCATATGGCATGAACTCATTAGCATTTTGGCTTCACCTGACTTCCCAGTAGCTCTTCATTTTACACAGATTTGGTCATAAAAGGCTTTTTAGGTTTCTGTCTACGTATGTCAGGCTTAAACAAATATGTATGTATGTAAGTATGTATAGACTAAGTGTATGTTCAAACAAACAATTACATCTAGCATATAACAAATAGTAAAATGATTTCAAGTATGAGTTATCCACATGCTTACATGCGATATAGCATATACTTACATAGTTTTTGGGGCCTTCAATTTGTTCTGCTTTCATGGCCCTTTTACTTTATATACTCAGCTATTTAAAATGAACGAAATCGGACTATAACCACGCCAACTTTTTCGATATCGAAAATTTCGAATAATCGAAAAAGTGCGATAATTCATTACCAAAGGCGCCTAAAGCGATGAAACTTTGTAGGTTGGTTGAGTTTATGACGCAGAATAGAAAATTAGTAAAATTTTGGACAATGGACGTGGCACCGGCCACTTTTAAAAGAAGGTAATTTCAAAGTTTTGCATGCTGTAATTTCGCAGTCGTTGAAGATATCATGATCAAATTTGGCAGGAATGGTACTCCTATTACTATATGTGTGCTAAGTAAAAATTAGCAAAAGCGAATTATGAACACGCCCACTTAAAAAAAAAATTTTTTTTTTTAAGTCAAATTTTAACAAAAAATTTAATATCTTTACAGTATATAAGTAAATTATGTCAAAATTCAACTCCAGTAATGATATGGTGCAACAGAATACAAAAATAAAAGAAAATTTCAAAATGGGCGTGACTCCGCCCTTTTTCATTTAATTCGTCTAGAATACTTTTAATGCCATAAGTCGAACAAAAATTTACCAATCCTTGTGAAATTTGGTAGGAGCATAGATTTTATGACGTTAACTGTGAAAATGGGCGAAATCGGTTGAAGCCACGCCCAATTTTTATACACAGTCGTCCGTATGTCCTTCCGCTCGGCCGTTAACACGATAACTTGAGCAAAAATCGATATATCTTTACTAAACTCAGTTCTCGTACTTATCTGAACTCACTTTGTATTAGTGTAAAAAATGGTCGAAATCCGGCTATGAACACGCCCACTTTTTCGAAATCGAAAATTACGAAAAATGAAAAAAATGCCATAGATCTATACCAAATATGAAAAAAGAGATGAAACATGGTAATTGGATTGGTTTATTGACGCAAAATAATTTTAGAAAAAACTTTGTAAAATGGGTGTGATACCTACCATATTAAGTAGAAGAAAATGAAAAAGTTCTGCAGGGCGAAATAAAAAACCCTTAAAATCTTGGCAGGTATTACATATATAAATAAATTAGCGGTATCCAACAGATGATGTTCTGGGTCACCCTGGTCCACATTTTGGTCGATATCTGGAAAACGCCTTCACATATACAACTACCTCCACTCCCTTTTAAAACTCTCATTAATACCGTTAATTTGATATCCAATTCGTACAAACTCATTCTATAGTCACCCCTGGTCCACCTTTATGGCGATATCTCAAAAAGGCATCCACCTATTGAACTAAGCCGCTCGCCCTTTTAAAATACTCATTAACACCTTTCTTTTGATACCCATATTGTACAAACAAATTCTAGGGTCACCCCTGGTCCACCTTTATGGCGTTATCTCGAAAATGCGACCACCTATACAACAACCACCCTTTTAAAACCCTCATTAATACCTTTAATTTGATACCCATATCGTACAAACACATTCTAGAGTCACCCCTGGTCCTCCTTTATGGCGATATTTCGAAACGGCGTCCACCTATAGAACTAGGGCCCACTCCCTTTTAAAATACTCATTAGCACCTTTCATTTGATACCCATTTCGTAAAAACACATTCTAGTGTCACCTCTGGTCCAGCTTTATGGAGATATCTCGAAAAGGCGTCCAACTATAAAACTATGGCCCTGTTCGGAAGTGGCATAAGAACACGGATATATTAAAAACGAGAGTTTATATACACTTCTAAAATTTGTAGCGTTTTAATATCTGGAAGAATGTTATTGATTAATACAATATAATTTGACAAAATCTCCCTCTTACTTATTCGTGATTCTCTTCCCCCGTTCGTTTTTAAAAAGAATCGGAAAGGTATTACGAAATCGGTATTACAAAAAATCGAATTATACAATATTCACAGTGGTATAAGAATTCAAGTCACAATAAATAATAATAATAAGAGTTACCATACGAATAAAAAAAAGGAACTTGAATTTTGTTTGGCTCAGTTGGCTCCGTAACAGGCCCACTACATTTTAAAATACTCTTTAATACCTTCCATTTGAAACCCATGTCATACAAACACATTCCAGGGTTACCCTAGGTTAATTTTGCTAAATGGTGATTTTCCCTTTATTTTGTCTCCAAAGCTCTCAGCTGAGTATGTAATGTTCGGTTACACCCGAGCTTAGCCCTCCTTGCTTGTTTCTTTTATGCTGCATTCTAGCGTCATATATGAATGGATGCAAAAAGGAGGCTGGCGTCTTTACTTTACTGAATAACTAAATGGTTAGTAATTTAATTTATGTTTCTTTGATCAGAACTGCTAAGAAAACACATTTTAGTTTACATCAGTTTTGCGCTGAGAGCCTCTTTCAGCCATGAACCATATAACGCCATTGAACAAATAAAAAAGTTACGCATAGTCATATCATTATCAGCGATACCTAAAGCATATATGACACTACTTTATTTTTGCTTGGATTCCAAACTAAAAAAAACTGACGAAACTTTATCGGAACTTCAAAACACAAAAACAATTTCTATCATGAAAAGCGAGACCACTATTCCCCCAAACTTAGTGAGTTTGACATGTTTTTGTTTCTGTTTTACATTTTATTTTTACATTAATACTGTTTTCACACAGACGGCTTATTGAATAATAAAGGCAGTTTTCTACATTAAGACGCTTATTGAGCTCAATCTTCCCTACAAAATTCGAATCTATTATTATTTCATTAGTAGCTAATCGAATGCCTATTGAAGTCAAAAGCACAATGCAACTCTGTTGGCAGCGTTTCGCTTCCGTTTCCGCTTCTTAGTTTTTGGTGTGTTCAGTTCTTAAAAATGTCATTTGTCAAAGCAAATGTCATTGTCCGCATGGCGGAACGATACAAGGTGGCCGCATCGAACAGCTGATTATAACCTTTTTTATTTGATTTGATACATCAACTACCGGCGCAGTACGATTTTGACATTTGTCCATCGAATTTACAAGTACATGGAATTTTTTTGTTTGTAGGTATGTCACAATGCTCCCACCTTGTATCGTTCCGCCATGATTGTCTGTCTCATCCTTCATACTAATCGAGCAGTTACTTCTGTGTGAAAACAAAAAATTTACGATTTCATTAGCAGGTGAAATGAGATCATTAAGTTTCTGTGTGAAAACAGTATAACACTTTTAACAATTTAAACAATACAAATAACACGCGAAAATTATTTCGGTCTCTGATGGTTCACGTTTTTCACAAGAAAGTTGATTTTAGTTGTGTTTTATGCACCAAATTTTCAAACTAAAAACAAAATTTTCATGTGTCAGAAAAAAATAAAGAAAAAACGGCCGAATGTCAAAAAAACCTATCGAAATACAAGGGAGTGCGACAAAAAATTTAAGATAAAATACAAGAAAAAATACACGAAAATAAAGTAGTGTCATATAGGTATAATAAAATGAATTGGGTTCCACTGTATCAGAGCAGCAAAATGCTTCAATCAATACGGTTATAAATAAAGACTGATTCATTTTACAAATATGATTGGTTGATTTTAAATATAGAGCCAATTTTGAATGCGATTTCATTATTTGCATTCACTGTAAAAAAAGCATTCAGCTTGATTGTGAATGCATTGAGAGCACTCCCACTGACGGTTGATTGCACAATTTTTTGACTGCAAATTTCCGATTTCAGGGTTGATACTTTCATACTTTTGATGGCTAACATACCTGTGATTGGTTTGAAGGTGCCAAAATAGTTGTAAATAACCGGACTGCCATATTTCATTTAAAACATTATGTTCGATTCTAAAAGGTTTTATTAGGTGGATTTTGCGTTAAATGATTTAAACCCAATTAATTGTGCTTTAATTATGATTGTAAGAAATCAGAAATACAAACTCCTGAGTCAAAATACATTTCTTTTGCAAGGTTTCCCACTTTTCGTAAAAGTGAAAGAATAGCAACAAAAGCAACTGTACTGAATTCCAGTGATGACGCTGCAGAGGTTAAGGATATGTGGCACGTAAAAAATTAAGTTTATTCTAGTTAACACTTTAGCAATTACAGGATTAGCAGCTATTTGAAGTTTCAGTAATGTGAATTTGGGCAATTTAATCATAAAAAATTTGTTTATAGAGGTCTTAAAATCTTTGTAGTGTTTTAACTGACTTTATAGGACTGAAAAATTAAAAGTCAGGAGTAACCTGTAAATGCGTACTGACCATATTTCTAATAAAACAAACTTTTCTTTAGTCTTTTATAATAAAATTCATAACTGGTACGGTCCCTGTCATGTACACAAAAGTCTTAAAAAATGCAGAATCAACACGAAAATTTTCGATTGTTTTTTGCAAATAAGTAGCCCTTCAAGAAAATTCCGATTTCGAATTTTGGCACCTCTCCCTGCAGTTTTGGAGATATTTTAGCAACATTTTTGGAGATATTCTGGTATTGCCATTAACGATAGGGTTTTATATGCATGTATATATAAGTGGCCTACAACGGATCGGCCAAAATTCATATATTTTCCGAAATGCTCGTGTTTAAAATTTCTTAAACAAAAGGCAAGTTGCAAATTAAAGTTTAAGTTAATTTTGGTGAAAACGTTTTGTCTCAAATTATGTAAAACACAGATAATCAAATTGACAATTAACATTTTCTTCCTTTCAAATATTTTGTTCCATCGTTTATTGAGAAAAAAGAAGTTAGCATGAAAGACAGGAATGTTTAACCTGCCGAAAACATACTTTTCGTGTAGGTCCATTATGTTTTATGGTGCGCAAATCTGGGGTGTTGATAAGTTTGAATGCGTAGAGAAACCTCTTCGCTTCTTTTTAAAAAAGTTAATTTTTTTACCAGCTAATATACTATATGATACACCTTGAATCAGGTTTATCGTCGCTATTCAGTCACGCCTTACGCATTCACATGCTTTATATTGTGAGCTGTTCAAGTTTGGTAGCAAATAGACTGTCCCGAGTTGTAGCAGAGGAGACAGTGAGACAGGGGTCGTACTGGGTCAAAAAGTGGAAAAACGTTTATGAAAGTGTCGACATGGTGTCTCTGTCTGACTTTTGTTCTGCATCGCTTAATATGAGCATACTAATTTTACTAGGGAAATTAATTCAAAAAGAGTTTGCAGACTATGCCGATAGTTCTTTTCAGTCGTCACATGATCTTTACTCCGACTAGCTCCCTATGTTCTCTACCTATTTTAGCGATGAGTATTCTGCGTACGCCATAAGTCTGATTTTCCGAGCAAGGGGTGTCTTGCTAAACCTTAATGCTCGATGTTTTAAAAATGTTTTTTCCAAAAACTGTTCTATCTGCAATTTATGTGTAGCTGAAGACATCTCATATGGATATGTCCTATATATAAAGACATACGGTTTAATTGTTTTGGTGCGAAAGTTTTAGATCTGCAGAAGGCGGTAAATATCCTTAAGGGTTATAACTATAATTCACTCTTTGTTTATACAAGAAATTGCCTTAAGTATAGAGAACTTATTGTGAATGAGTTTTCCTAAATGAATTGTTTAGTTATAAGTGATATTAAGACACACAACATTTATTGTTATTGTCTGCAATCTATATCTATTTTTATATATTTATAGTTTTAATTCATTTTGTTTTACTTTTGTAATTACTAGTTGAAAGAAAATAAATAAATCTACTACTAAATACCTTTTTTGTGTTTTACATTGCGCTTTTTCAAATTGTCATGTTTAACGCTATTGAGCAAATTTTTTCAATTTTTATTATGCTGAAGAAAATCATATAAATATTTTAATAAATTTTTTTAATTTCAACTTTTATAAAAAGGAACTTAAGTTTTTTGTACCATTTCAGGTTGAATTTGAGCATTTTTGTAGTAAGTGATTGGTACTGAATGCAAGACTTCACACACCTCAAAGGTGCAATCATCTGAGTTAACTTATTGATTACAATATTGTAACGAATTTACTGCAATTCCCCTTATTTGCAACCTTCTGCAAAGTTCGAGTCACTAAACTGTTGAATAAATAACTCCAATATTGAACAAGGGAAAAATGGCCTTTATTAAAGTACCTCACAATAACACTTATACTTTGCAACTAGCTTGCTTAATAACTAAACTGATTGATAGCTTAAATGAAACTGATATCGCCTCTACTGTTGTCGCCTTTTTATACTGTCTGATTTCCTCGTTGCATATTTCTACGCTTTTCTAATTCCAGAACTTGCTAGTTAGTTATAAATTTCTCAGCTACAACTACAGATGTATAATTTCTATAGCTTCTCTCATACCCCATGCGCTTGTATGTGTGAGCGACACTTTCACAATTATAATTGCATACCTTTAGGAGCATCTCATATAAGATATCTGCATGTGTTTGTGCATCTCTTCTCCTCTGCGTGTACGTACATAGGTGTAGACAAAATGATTAAATTATTGATGTGCATTTACGTCACTGCTTAGCATCGGCATAGTGATGGCAGTACCCCTTAGTGTTGCTAACATTCGTAACAATATATTTACTTCTTCAGTGTGATTTAGCATTCGTTTTGAATACATGCGGTGCTGAATTATATAGTGATTGGTCTGCATGATTGCAGAATTCAAAAAATCAAAGCATCATTCTTGTACGAAGAAAAAATTGTGAAATACTGATTGTAGAAAAGCTTGGATTTCAAAAAGTAAACGATTTCATTCTTCAACAGCTCTGCACTGTACATACATACATCGGTTTCGTACAAAAGTCATCTTTTTCTTTTTTTTTTTTTGCTGTTTTGTAATCAAATAATGTTACAGAGTATTATTAAGCACAAATCAGAGCTGGGGAATAGTACACCCTTTGATCTAAAGCCAGCCGGTTTCGTCTTGGCTTCGTTCAGCACCCTACTAATTACGGCTAATTACGTTAATTTCAATATCATAAACTGCACTCTCTTGTGAAATGTGTATAATTCCTAAGAAGACGTGTGAAAAAACTTTTCATTTCATATTCAAATTCGTTGATTAAACATGCGGCAGACTTTAGTTAAATACAAACACAAAATTTCTAGAAAAGGCAGGTACAACACGCGATTATCGTTTTTCGACTATGCAATGCGAAAATTTATTTAGATTCTGATAATGGTACGACTTGTGGTACCGTAAATGCTGTACGTATATAACTTTTTATGTGAGGGAATACAAAATTTGAGTGTAAGTGTTGTGTACGTGGTAAGGTTCACATGAGCGATATAAGACAGCAAATCTTACTTACTTACTTACTTTAGTGGCGCTTAACCGTTTAATCTAACATGGCCTTCCAACAAAGTGCGCCAGTCACTTCTTCGTGGGGTAAACAGGCGCCAATCAGTCACACCAACGGAATTTATATCGTTTTCCAGTAGGGTAGAGGCCGCTCTCTTTGAGCTGCACCCATACACAAGTTCCAATAAGAATAATTTTTTGTCAGGTGCATCAGCTTTCATTCGCTTACTATAACCTAGTCAGCGTAGCCGCTGTTTGATGGTGTCTGCATTAGGTTCGTATAGCTCAATATTAAATCTTCTTCCAACAACTTTTCCCTCGATCACTCTCAGAGCCGCTTCATCTGATGTTGTCATGGTCCTTTCTCCTGCACCATATAGCAGGACTGGTATCATATGTGACTTGCGGATCATGATTTTCGTTTGCCGAGGAAGGACTTCAGTTTTCGATTCCCTTTCTATTCTTAAGTAGCATTTATTGGCAAGAATGATTCTTCGCAAACAGCAAATCAGTTAATTTAAATTAATGAAGGCAGAAAATTGAATCGATGATATGTACGTAAAGCAGAATGTGAAACTACAAAGAAAAATAACTAAGTGTATAGAAGATGAAATAGAAGAAGGGAAGGAAAAACGAAAGCAGTATAATAGTGTGACGAATATTAACATCACTGCTGGCGGCCACCGTGGTGTGATGGTAGCGTGCTCCGCCTACCACACCGAATGCCCTGGGTTCACACCCCAGGCAAAGCAACATCAAAATTTTAGAAATAAGGTTTTTCAATTAGAAGAAAATTTTTCTAATCGGGGTCGCCCCTCGGCCGTGTCTGGCAAGCATTCCGAGTGTATTTCTGAAATGAAAACTCATTTGTCTCGCAGATGCCGTTCGGAGGCGGCATAAAACATGTAGGTCCCGTCCGGCCAATTTATAGGGAAAATCTAGAGGAGCACTTCGCAAATTGGGAGAGAAGCTCGGCCTAAAATCTCTTCGGAGGTTATCGCGCCTTACATTTATTTATTTTTTAAGCTGCTACTAAAAAACGCACAACAACAATTAAGCAGCCAAACTTATGGCCAGCAAGAGATACCTCATATACACAGACACAGTCGTAAGCCGAAGTAATTACTCACACATACAAACGCATATGGTTATGGGAGAGGCGTGGACTACAAATATACATGTATATGGGTGGTAACTAACCAAGTATGACATGCAACTGTTCTCGAAACAACTAGATCTTAGGAGAAGTATACGGACAAGGAAAGAGAGAGTATAAAAGCAGCGCAAGCTGACGAATGACGAATCAATTTGATTTATACACGCTATCGGTTGCGAAGTGAAGTATAATTGCGAAGTATAGTTGTACTACACCCAAAGTAGTCTAATAAGACCATTTTGCAATACAGAATATTGCAGTGATTTATTCAACAGTTGAGCGATTCGCACGTTATCAGAAGGTTTCAAATAAGCGGAATTTCCAAAAATTGGTTAGAATAGCAATGTCGATAATGATGTGGATTTTAATAATGAAGTTTGTGGGTACCGCTACGGTCGCCAAGCCAAAGCGAGGCAAACAAATGCAAGGAAAGGGAAAGCAACGAAAGGGAAATGAAAAAAGATAGAGGAAAGATAAGAAGTCAAACACGAAGTGAAAAAAGAAACAGGACGGCAAGTTACTAGTTTGTTACTGAAGTGTAAATGGATTGTAATCGATGAGTAATCGGACTCATATCGACATGATGTTATTGATTTCTTATGGACGAGTTATCGGTTTGTTGTGGGTGTGTTATGTGCGAGATATAAACAGTTAGCATTTTGTTTATTGAAGTGTTAAAAATTTGATATCTATAACAAAGTCCATCAACCAATTATCGATATTTTATAGATGAGTTATCTGATGTTATCGAAACGTTTTAGAGTATAAAAGTTATTGATATGTTATCGAAAATGTATCGATTTATGATCAATTTTTTATCAAGAAGTTATCGATTTCTTATAAGTTTTTTATCGAAAAGTTATCGATTATTTACCGAATAGTAGTCAATATCAACAAAAAATTATGGAAATGTTATGGATTTTTTATTGAATTGTAGCCAATTCGTTATCGATTTGTTTACAAAGTAATATAGATTTTTTATCGTAAAGTTATAGGCGTGTTATCGATTCGTCAAACTTTATTTGCTTCTTTGGTATTACGCGCCTTAATCCTCCTGGCCTTCAGCAGTTCAAAAACGTATTGTGTTGTACATGTAAATAAAAACATTTCCTAATCTGTGGAAAGCCACATCCACTTTTGTATAAGAACAAACTAACTCGTCCTATATGTGAGAGTTTTTGCAAAATTGAGCTTATGGTCACCTTCACTTCATCTGGGTCGTCCGGAGGCAACCAATGTAAACTGGCAAAAAAGGGTATACTCTCGCCTATCAAGCCGCGTGATCATACCCTGAGTACTTACGAACACCAAATTTTAATTTACTGGAACGCCAAATGCATGGAAACAATTTCGGTGATACATTTTTCGAACATTACACCAACAGTTTTGGTAGAGGTCAGCTTAATGGCAACATTAGCTTTTGTGCATCAGCGCTATGGTGGGTTCGATTACTTAACTGGGATGGGCACGACTTTTTTATTGCCTAGACAGTTGATCGCAAATAAACAGTCAAGTTATCGTGTTATCTCGTCCCACGCATAGGAGAGTGCGCTCAATGAAATAAAATATCTCTTAATGCAACTAAATCAAAGGGAATACTAATATCGAACGCCTCGTGTGACTTAAACAACTTTCCTGGAATTATGCTTAATGGAGGCAAAATATTCCTTCCACGATGTGGTTACCAATTTAGGATTTAAAATCAACCCCACTCTGACTTGTGTGTGCTCTACGAAGTTTATACAGAACTGTCTATTTGTTGCCGCGAGACATCAATATGAAGCTGATAAAATCTCTTATTGTACCTCATATTTCCTAAAGGGAGCTTATATACGGTCCTTGACTCGATATCGCTAAACAAATTGCAGATGGCCTTAAACAATGGCCCAGTTCATTTTTAAACGGTTTTATTTAGCTTGAGTTGACAGGCCGGCCGTTGTGAACGAATCTTGTAATTGAAATTTAAGTAACTTCCCGATAAGCTATAAGCTTGAAACTTGGAATATAGTTCACAACCCGATGACAATGCAATAATAAGAAAAAAATCGCCGCTAGGTGGCGTAAGGATCGAGATATTCGCAAAATTCGCATTTGTGGTCCGATTTAGCTCATATTTGGAACAAATAATACATGCAAGAATAGAAATCTACCTGTGAAAAAAATCCCCGCTAGGTGGCGCGTGGATCGAGATATTCGCAAAATTCGCATTTGTGGTCCGATTTGGCTCATATTTGGAACACATAATACATGCAAGAATAAAAAGCGACATATGACAAAAGGATCTCCGCCAGGTGGCGCAAAGATAGTGATATTCAAAAATATCGCATTTGTGGTCAGATTTGGTCCATATTTGGTATGTATTAACATGAATAGAAAGCGACCTATGATGACCGATTTGGCTCACATTTGGAACAAATCTTACATACAGTCCGGTAGAAGTGACATCAAAATATTTTGAAGTTCGAGGAGGTACAAGCATACGTGGCCAGAGTCGAGTAAAGTCTTTGGAAGGATTATGTATCGAGGACTTAGGTTGTAACAAAATGTCAGGAAAGAGTCCTTGTAATAATGAGTCACTAAATGAACTAAATAGAATGAGAAATAACAGGCAATTAAATAAAGACTAAAAACTTGAAAATAAAATAATTAAAAAAAAATTTTTAAGTTAAACGGTTTTATTGAAAACAATACTTACATGAAATAATAATAATACTAAAAGCTAGAAAATAATTAGGTAGGTCCTAGGTACTAGTCATCATACTCCTTATCAATCTAGGGCGGTGATCAGACAATTAAATAAAAGCGTTGGACGCGTCAAATTTCTATTGATAGTCATATATAAGACCAACTGAACCTTAATCAGGTTATGCCACGCCTCACATTTGTAGAATTTTTCACGCGCCCAACGCTTTTATTTAATTGTCTGATCAACGCCCTAGATTGATGAGGAGTGTGCTGACTAGTACCTAGGACCTACCTAATTATTTTTTAGCTTTTAGTATTATTATTACTTCATGTAAGTATTGTTTTCAATAAAACCGTTTAACTAAAAAATTGTTTATACCTTTCATGAACATGAAATGCTATATTAACTTTGGTCCGATGTTTGTAACGTTGAGAAATATAGAATATAAGCTCATCATTAAGTATACCGAATTCATCAGGGCGACGAACTGAGTTGATATAGCCATGTCCGTCTGTCCGTCTGTCCGTCCGTCTGTCCGTCCGTCTGTCTGTTTTAACGCAAACTAGTCCCTCAAATTTTTAGATATCTCAATGAAATTTGGCACAAGAATGTATTTTTGTATTATATTAGACATTTGTCGGATCCGTTAGGATCGGGCCACTATAGCATATATCTCTTATACAACCGATCGTTCAGATAAGACGATTTTGGTCATCTCTGCCGCAATTTAGAAAATATAAACGTGAAACTCGGTGATATATATTCTAATATATAATAGAAGATATCCTGAAAAAATCACTTTGATCGGAGCTATATATAGTTAAATCCCACACAAACGATCGTTCAGATAGAAAGATTTTTGGTAATTTCTCCCTTAATTTAGAAAGTATAAACGTGAAACTCGGTGATATATATTTTATTATATCACAGAAGATTTTCTGAAAAAAACACTTTGATAGGAGCTATATATAGTATATCACATACAACCGATCGTTCCGATAGAAAGATTTTTAGCCATTTCTTCCTTAATTTCCAATATAAAAACGTTTAATTTGGTGATATTTATTCTAATATAACATATAAGGTTTCCTGAAAAAAAAAGAATTTGATCGGAGCTATATGTATATAGTATATAGTAATAAGAATACTAAAAGTTAGAAAATAATTAGGTAGGTCCTAATCCGGTCGTTCAGATAGAAGATTTTTGGCCATTTCTCCCTTAATTTAGAAAGTATAAACGTGAAACTCGGTGATATATATCATAGAAGATTTCCTGTAAAAATCATTTTGATCGGAACTATATATAATATATATCCCATACAACAGATCGTTCAGAAAAGGGGGTTTTTTGCCATTTTTTATTTTATATTTATCTTAAAAATCGTTTAGGTATGTACATCTGTTCGCTATATATTTCTTATCTAATACATCCGATTATTTGGAGATTACGAACTGGATAAGATTATTGTTCAGCCCTATTCATGAAAGGTATGAAGTCTTCGGAACAGCCGAAGGCAGTCCCGTCCTTACTTGTTTTTAATTATATTTACATGTGTCATATTTCCTTTGTAATCTTAAAGACTGATTGACGTACTATCTAAAAGACTTTAATCTTACTTTTTCAAATAGTTTAAGTAAATAAATAAATAAAATATATGATCGAAAATTTCAAAGAGACAAAACATAGAAAGAGTTTATGCGTGACCTAGAAATTATTAGTGAGCAGCTCTCGATTCGCCTGCATTGCAAACGTCCTAGCGAATCTCATTGAACATTTTTGGGCAACATTAAAACCTAAACTCAACAGGACATGAGCAGTGCTACCCAATTAATAAACAAAAACAAAGCTAAATTTTTAATAACAATACTAACCGCTATATATTCAAATAACAATATATGTGACGCTCTGCACAATTCTCAGCGATTAGTGTGGTCATAACTAATATACATCACAACCTATTTGCGCAATTATGACGCTATGCAGGGGTAATTAAATTATTTGTGAAACACGTGAAGTTGGCGCAATTACAAACAAATAATTGATTCAATGCTAGTACAAAGTTAAACATAATTTACCCTTTGTTATTGTTGTAGTAATGATATATGTTCACCGCACATGCAAACAAACGAGCTAAAAATAATTTCATGCCAACAATATGAGTAATTACTCTGTGGTTTATTAAAATATTTTTGTTTATACCCAGCTGTATTTATGTTATAACTTTAATGATAACATGGTGGGTATAATGGAACAAGTAAAAAAGTCTAAATTCGGGTGATACCGAACATTACATACACAGCTGTGCACTTGAAACGCTGTTGTTGTTTGCTTTGTGTGGTTAATAGTGTTATAAGGATGAGCAATAATTGAATGAAAGGTGTCTATTTCGGTATAAAGAAAATTAATTAGTAACAAAATTTAAAAATTTTTTTTTAAAATTTCGAAATTTACATTAATGGTTCTATTCTGAACTCGTTTTAATTCAAAAGAAGCAAAAAGGATTCAGAAGCTATAACTAAGGGACTTGAGTAGGTTAAAATGTAGTTTAACAGTGCAGCTATGAAACAAATATTTGTGCCAAATTTCGTTCGGATTGGGAGATTTTGGAACGACTTATGGCATTAAATATATTCTTGAAAGGGTAAGAAAAAAAAGTTTTCAAAATTTGTTAAAAAATTTTGTTCTTAGCTCAACCATACCATTACTGCGGTAGAATATCAATCAAATGTAGTCAAATACTATAGAGTTATTGCAAACATGGTTAAGGTTAGACCTTTAGGAAAAGTGGGCGTGGTCTTTAGCCGATTTTGATTAACTTCGCTCAGTCTATATAATTTGGCAAGAATAGTCTCTGACAAACTTCAATGTAAATTCTTTAACGGATTTTGATTTACGGCTTGTTAAGCTTCCAAATTTTCTTCTTCTAAATGCAGGTGTTGTCACGCTCATAGTCGAATTTTTTTTTTTTTGGAGTTTATGTTTTGCGCCCCCTCACTAGGGTAGGCACCTCGTCGTTGGTGTGAGGGCTTAGCCGAACTCCATAGCGCCCGACTATGAGGCGGAGCTGTTTGGGACTGACTTCTGCGCCGTTTCGCCTCACAGGAGGGCGGCGGGATGTCGGTGACCAATAACTGCCAACCCCCTAATCCAGGGTGTTTTGCGGACCGTACCTATTGGACGATTTGCAGCCAGGGGATAAATTCGGCTGTATTCGAACGGAGCCTTCCCGATACCTGGCCACCTCGGGAAGTATTAATGCCCTTACCACAATAAGGGGCGCTGCTGTGGCGGACGGTTCTTTCCCCGTATATAATACTGTACCGCTGAGCCCGCCTTGTCCGGCAGGTGGTCGTACGACCAAGATGAACGACTCATTACCTGATTGTAATAAGGACGATGTAAAGAGGGGAACTGAGTCGCAATCCATGGACGACCAATACGAATTAAGCAATGCGTCGGACTCGGGGAGCGAGAGTAGTGCTGATTCAATGAACTCCGTGTTGGAGAACCACACAAATGAAAACGGAGTAGAAGAGTGGAGAAGGGTACGGAGCAGAAGAAGTAAAAGAGCTCTCTCATAGTACCGCGCAGCACAAAGAATTGTACAACGCTTGGGAGCAGTAGTCGACCCAACAGAAGTGGAGATCGAGCGCTTGGAATGGGCCCATGGTGCGGTAGAAATAGGTCGAAGGCAGTTCAAAAGGTTTGCTGCGAGAAACCCTCTGTTCTGCAACCGGTACGAGGAGGAAGAAGCGTTGAATGGCAGAAGAGGCAACGTTCGGCGGAAGGCGACAAGCCTGCTTTTATGAGGCAGAAAGGACCCAGTGCTAGAGCCGCGAGGCAGGGCAATCGCATAGACAAGACAAGTAGGCCCAAAGCTGTAAGACAGATGGGCTCCAATAGCGAGGTAGCAACTACCTCGAAAGCTGCGAGTCAGAGGGAAGTTCCAATTACGGAAGTAGGAGATAAGCCAAAGGGAGATAACGCTAAGACTCCGGCTTTCTCGGTGGCGCTAAAGGGAGTTAACGCTAAGACTCCGGTTTTCTCGGAGGTGCCAAAGGGAGACAACACTAAGACTCCTGCTTTTCCCGAGAAGATGAGTGATGTGGCAAAGCAGTCACTGACTGTGGCGCTGGTTGATCGTAGCAGTCCTTTCGGACAAATGACTACTGAAAGGTGGAGATCTGTGGAAAGGGAGCTTATTAGCTTAGTGCTTAAGATAATGAGGGAATAACTAAGTAAGCTCCTTCCAACCTTTGATTCGGGGGATGGTATAATGATGTGAAAATAATAGCGTGCGTCAACATCGCGAGCTTGCGGTGGCTGGAGGAAGTCGTTCCAAACCTCCAAAGGCAAGGCACGAACGCGCGGTTTGAGGTGGTGGACAAAGCGCAAATCCCCACGGTACCAAAATTTAAGGTATTGATATCATGCGTGATGAAGTCGGAGGATACACTGCGACTTCTGCAGAATCTGAATCCGAACATACCGACACAGGATTGGAAGGTACTTACTGTATCTCGGCCTACCGAGGATGGTCAGTTCTACATCTTCCAAATAAACAAGCAGGCGGAGGATATTTTGTACACACAGCTTGGAAAAATGTCCTTTGGCACTGGCAAAATCTACATGCGACTCAGGAAAAGAAGTCCCGAGGATAAAAACCCTAGCACGCTAGAGGTGGGCGAAGTCGAAAAGGACCTCAAAAACCTAAGCGAAAAATACAGGTGGAGGTCCCCGACGTCACCACGAACGTGACGTGGTCATAATTAATTTAAATGATATATTTATTTATATACATCACAACCTCTTTGCGTGGTAAAATATAAAACCACAACAATTATGACGCTATGCAGGGGTAATTAAATTATTTGTGAAACACGTGAATTTGGCGCAATTACAAACAAATACTTGATTCAGTGCTAATATAAAGTTAAACATAGTTTACGCTTTTGTTATTGTTGTAGTAATGATATATGTTCATCGCACATGCAAACAAACGAGCTAAAAATAATTTCATGCCAAAAATATGAGTAATTACTCTGTGGTTTATTAAAATATTTTTGTTTATACCCAGCTGTGTTTATGTTATAACTTTAATGATAACATGGTGGGTATAATGGAACAAGTAAACAAGTCTAAATTCGGGGACATCGAATATTACATACCCAGCTGTGCACTTGAAATGATGTTGTTGTTTGCTTTGTGTGGTTAATAGTGTTATAAGGCTGCGAAATAATACATATATATATGGACCTATTCTGAACTCATTTTGGTTCAAAAGTAAGAAAAAGCATACAGAGGTTACAACTAATGAACTTGAGCGCATAAGAATGCCGTTTGACAGTTGTAGCTATGAAAAAAAATTTCTATGCCAAATTTCGTTGGGATTGGGGCATGTGTGTTCGAATTGTATCTTTTCCGATAGCATTAAAAGTATTTTCGAAAAAGAAAAAAATAAATATAGTTTAAAAAAACTTAAAAGCTTGCAAATATAGTTTTAGTATCTACATTCCACTTAGATATTTGATGTTATTAGCGCAGGAGCACAGAGGTTCGTGTCTCCGCTATTAAGCACAACTTATTTTGTAGCGAGTTATTTAACCACTGCCGTGAGTCTTCAGTAATTGCCACTAGATAGGTCTAACTCTCCTTTTCGGACCTAGCCTAGAGAGTTACAAACAAGCATACATACAACTGAAGCTAGTATAAGCGTGTTAAAAAGGGCGAGTGATGCCCATTTTAAAAATTTGTTAAAGCTTTGTTCTTAGCTCAACCACACCATACCATTACTGCGGTAGAATGCCAATCAAATGTGGTTAAATAATATAGAGTTATTGGAAACATTGTTAAGGTTAGACCTTTAGGAAAATTCACCGTGGTCTTTAGCCGATTTTGATTAACTTCACTCAGTCTATATAATTTGGCACAATAGTCTCTGACAACTTCAATGTAAAATCTTTAACGGCTTTTGTTTTGCGGCTTGTTAAACTTCCAAATTGTCGTCATAAAAATGCTTGTGGTGCCACGCTCATATTCCAAAATTTTATGAAATTTATTTTTTGCGTCATGAAACCAATCTATCTACGGAATTTCATTGCCTTAGTGGTATTTGTTTTTGAATTATCTCAATTTTTCAAATTTTCTAAATTTTCGATATCGAAAAAGTGGGCGCGGTTATCGCGAGATTTCGCTAATTTTCAATACCAATCTATTATTGGTCCAGATAAACCAGTATACCGAATTTGGTGAAGATGTCTCAATATTTGCTCAAGTTATGGTATTATCGGTTGGACGGACATGGCTTAATCAAACTTTTTTTCGTATTTATTTAGCGAGACGTGCTCATATTCCTTAACACAATTGTATTTGTTTTTGATATTAGAGAAAAATGACAAAGTTTACAAACGACGATGGTTACTAGGACATGGTTCTGAGTTCCAGTTCTTCATCAGCTGGCTTCACGGGCACAGTATTGAACTCGAAATCTCCAACATCCATACTTTACACTATTGTAACGGCAGATGCCGTTATCCACTCAGCCATATGAATGCCTCGCTGCTCGCTTTGCAACTGGGCTCTAAGGTAACACTTAGAGTTTGGGATGAGAAGCTTTTCACGGCAGAAATACAGTAGGAACACTGTCTAGGGGCGACCCCGCTTAGATAAATTTTCTTCTAATTGATAAACTTGTTTATAAAATTTTGATTTTGCTTTGCCTGGGGCGTGAACCCAGGATCTTCGGTGTGGTAGGCGGTGCACGCTATCATCACACCACGGCGGCTGCTCAAAGTTATAATGCCCTCTGTCTAAGTATAGTGGGGTATATTGAAGAAAGTTGTACATTTCCATGCATCGAAGTAAAACATTAACACGTTCAAAAATTTACCAGATAGATGTAAACTTCGAAATTTTACAGGCAGTGAATCAAGAAGAAATAACTATGACAGCCTGGCTACTGCCATGCGGAGTGTGCTTAGAATCTGAAAAGAGTACCTACTTTCACTGCAAGATAGCCGGGGGAAGGCTCAAGAAGACATCCGACTTGCTGCTTAAGCATGGAGGCGAAAAGCTGGTGAAAGGCATGCATTAACTCCTTTGCAAAATGTTGGAAATTCCGGATTGGAATTTAAGTGTGCATTATACAAGAAAGGCGATTCCGCAAACCACTCAAACAATCGTCGTAACAGGCTACTTATTATCGTGAACTGAATTCGAAAGTCAATGAACTGATTTAATCTTATCAATGTAGTTTCAGATTTGGTAAATCGTATTAAAAACCAAGCAATTCGCCCAAACATATCCACCTAAGAAGACGTGTGCCGGTGCGTATACGTAAAATTTTTTTATCATTTTGTAAACACAAGCGCGATGACATACATACAAACCTATAAGTGAAGCTTATAGAAGCATTTTAAAAATCATTTAATTTCGTTATAGCTCACAGTTAATACTTGCCTGCTCTTATTTCCCCAAATTTTTCTCTTTCTCGATATTTATAAATGCATGCTCAACCCCTTCCTACGCCTTCACGTTCAATGCACCTCTCTCTAAGACAGCCTCCGTCATTCATCCATCCGCCCTCTCTTCTCACTCAACTTTTATCTTTCCCTTAATCTCTCCCAGTCCCAGCCTCTATCCGTCTCTTCACATATTCTATTGCTTTACCTTTTCCATGTCTCTGTACCTGTCCCGCTCACTTTACCTCTCCTTCTCTCTGTCCCATTCCCGCTTCCGTCAAGCTTTTCTCTTCCTTTGCAGCTAGGAATGTTATTTTTTTAGTCCGTCCTCGGCACATCTCACAAAAAAAAGTTGAGGATAGCAATATACCAGAAGTGTCAAGATATATTTCTAGGCTCTGGGGTTTTATTTTAAAACCAGACGTGTATAGAAGTGTCTGTTTTCGAAACTTTTAGTTATTCTGTTCCAGAAATGACAAGAAGTTTAAAGTTTTAGGTTCGAAACGAGCTCAAGAATATTCCAAAAACAAAATACAATTTTTCAATTATAGGAAAATTAAAAAAACAAACAATCATTTGCAAAAAATTATTGTTCTAGCCTTGAGCTCGTTTCGAACCTTGAACCCTTTATCGATAGATCGATAAAACAAAAACAATTTAAAGCTTTGGATTTTTTAAACTTTTCGGTTTTGTTTTAAAAACAAGAAATGTACACAGATTTCTACTTTCAGATTTCCGAACTTTTCTGTTTTATTTTAAAATAACGACAGTTTAAAGTTAAAGCTTTTTTAAACTTTTTGGGTTAATTTTAAAACCTGAGGTGCATGCGGGTTTCTATTTTTAAACTTCTCGGTTTTGCTTTAAAACCATTGGGTACAATTTTTTTTTTAGATTTTTAAAACTTTGATTTTGTGGTAAAACAAGTTAAGTTTAAAATTTAAACCAGACAAAATTAAAAACTGCACAACCAGGAGTGTACGCAGTTTTCTATTTTATTGTTTTAAAATTTTTAATTTTGTTTTAAATTAATTTAAGTTTAAAACGTGAACCAGACAAAATTTAAAGCGTTTTTAATTTTTTCGGTTTTGCTGTAAAAAAATTTCGGTTTAAAATTTAAACCACAGAAATGCCTGAGTAGCTAAAGGCATCTGCCTTTGCACTGATATGAATGTTGAAGATTCGAGTTCAATGCTCAGCTCCCGAAAAGCTAGGTGATGAAGAAGTGAAATTCAGAAACATGTCCTCCATCCATGTAACCATCGCCGTTTGTAATCTTTACAATTTTTCTCTAAGAATATTAGTAACTAGCCGACCCGGCAGACATTGTTCTGCCGTAAATTTGGTCTATCTGCATACATTTTGATAAGCTTTTCCGTCTAACTCTGCCCTCCCCCTCTTCACTTTTTCTTAATCCTTTTATTCACTCATCCCTCCATCTTTTTCCCTTAATCTATCTCTATCTTCGTCTCACTCTAAGTCTTTCTCAGCCTCCTTCTCCTCCCCTCTTTTCTCTTCTCTCAAGTTCTTCTCATTCTTCTTCATCCCTTATTTCCAGTCCCAGAGGATGGTATCTATTTAGTTCCAGTCCGTCTCTGGTCTACTTTCCGGAAAAAAGGACCATAAATATTAATATAGGAATATTTATATACCAAATTTAAGGCAAATCGAATAGTACGTATGTAAATAGGTATGTGGGTATTATTAATTCATGTGTTTATTTCGGCTTCGCATGCATATTTATCAGTATTGCCAGGTTGATGCGACTAAATCGAATATCACAATGAAAATTATTTTAGAGCACTCAGCAACAGCTTTCATTCGATATCCATATTACACGCACATTCTTGTGGTATCCGGGTCCACGCTTTGGCCTATATCTCGAGAGCATGGTCACCAATAGGTATGAAAAGTACCCTGTACTAAAGCACTAATCAACAGCTTCAATTTGATACCCATAATGTATAAACTCTGTCTAGGGGTACACGGGCCCACGTTTTGGCCTATATCTCGCGACCCTGGTCACCCAGGGGTATGAAAATTATCCTCTACTAAAGCACTCATCAACAGCTTTCATTTGTTATGTTTGTATTCTTAACCATTTATGTTGCATTAACTGGGCAACAACGCTTAAATATGTATGTACATACATATGTCAAGCTGATATGATATGAAAATACATACATATATACATATAAATGTACTCTCGAAGTTAAATAACGCAGCGAATGCTACATATGTGTCGCCTCACTCAAAAGTAAAGTGCGCGCACAGTTGACAAGGAACAACCACACACACGAATTTTTTGGCAAAAATGTTACTTTTGTTCAAACAATTTGGCTGATATAAAAAACGAATCAAGAACTTTTTTTTAATGCAGAACGAAGGTAAATATTTCAAAGTTTTACTGAAAAGTAGAATTTTTTAAATCCGTCCATCCGTTTATGAGTTATAGCTGTGTAAACAAAAATTTTATGATTTTTGACTACATTTTGGCAATTTGCCACACCCCTATAATATGTACCTTCAAATTATATTAACTGCACCAGCTCACGTAGCTAAGCTTACAAATGCAAAAAACCGTTTTAAAATCGGAGCATTCTGTGTGAAGTTATGTGCGTACATGGCATTTAGCGACTTTTTTTGTAAGATTTATTTATAGATATAGATATCAATTACAAAATTAAAAACTTTAATTCGAAACCTGTGATTAAGTATTCTTCAAGTTTCTAAATTTTAAATAATTATCATATTCACTCGGTTTTAGGCTAACTTATTTCGAAGATATATATTTTGTAGTATATATTTTCTTTTCTTTGCATACTAATGACATTTTCTTTCCTGAAAATAGTGCCGCCTTGTTCCTTTTTCTCAGCTCTCTCGTATTTTTGTATGTTCCTTTCACAAAATATTTGCCACTGATTAAGAAAAGGGATACCTTTAACTATAAACCCAGCCTTACCTGCAGCACACTAGGTGACCTAGCTCAAAAGTTAGAATTTAAGAGTTCAACATAAGGGCAATATTTCTTGCAGAAAAGAAAACATCTTAACTTTACATATTTGTTTAATAAAAAAATGATAACAGTGAGTATAATATGAATAAATTGAGTGAAAAAGGAAAAATATAAAGAACTGTCATAACTTTAAAGATAATGTTTCCATGCATGTCGTTTGACAAGTTTTCAGATACCACCTTTAGCTGCAGCTAAGCATTTAAATTTATAGTGGATATTATTTTGTTGTTTGGAGTTGTTTATCTATAAATCTTCCAACTTAGTTATTTGTTGACGCATTTGTATGAGTCATGCAAATTTTTATGTTTTTAAGAAAAACAACAGCAACTAAGGAAGTTTAGGCGCCTGTTTAAACAACTGAACGTAGACAGTTAAATTATTACGCTAAAAAGCATTCTTTGCTAAGTATTGTATATTCTTAAAAGTGCCCTCTAGGCAATGGCATAGAGTTATAGGCCATTACATGTGCCTGCCTTTGGCTGAGATTATTTTTGGCATTTTGCATACTCGAATAAGCTTTAAGCTTGTGCTATGTCATGCAAGAAATGCATTTTAACAGTCACACAACCTAATTCATTTGCATTCTTGAAATATTTCATTGCGTCATTGAAAAATTTTCAAATCTGAATGGTACGTCCACACAAATTTGTTTCTCTATGCCAGATCTTTTTGCAACGAAATGTTTAAAAAGATTATTCAATTTTAAGCTTTCATATTTATTTGCTTATATATTCTGCCTGCGCTTCAAATACATGTATATGTATATTCTAACCTCAAACTTGTATTATTTAAAATGGAAAATTTTGCCATTTAAAAATATTTCTCACATGTATTTAAGAGCAATGCACACATTAGAAGAAATGGAAATGCTTTAAGTGCAAAAGTTGACAGAAGCAGCTGACGATTGTGTGTGTAAATGTGTATATTAGGGTGGGCCAAATAACATTCTTCTTTTCTTCTGGTGAAAAAATTAGTTTCCAACAAATATGTTACCGAAAAAGTTTAGTGATTGACTTGATGGTAGGAATATATGCATATATAGGCATTAGGCTGGGTAAAAAATATTATTTATACTTTTTGGTATAGTGAAAATTTGGTGTAGGACATCCAAAACGACAGCCAGTACAAATTTTAGTTTTTTTTAATGCAACTTTAGTTAATCCATACAAATCGTGTGCGCAACCTTATAAAATAAGAGGTTGAACTTTAACCATGAATAACTACTAAGCGAGTCAACTTATCAAAAAATGCGCTGTAGTTTATGTATAGCCCGTGATTTTGATACTACGGCAGTAGCTAAGGCACACTTTAAGAGAAAAAAAAACTAAGGTCGCAAAAAGGCACCTCTAAGCATTAAAATATATATTGAAATTTGTACTGGCTAATCTTTTTGGATGCCCTGAACGAAATGTTCACTATATCCAAAGAAAAATATTTGAATTTTTTGCCTACCCTCACGTATGTGAATTAGGGTGGGTCAATTTGTATGGACAAAAGTTAACCGATATCGTATATGTATACCCTGTCCGACCCAAAAATGTCCGCTAAAAACGTTGATGATAACAGTTTTTTATTTATAATAATTTTTTTTATATACATGAAAATTTTACAATCAAATGAAAATCTTTTTAGTAGGTAGGCCTTGAAGAAAACCTTAAAAATCAAAATCGAAAAAAGTCAAAAAAATTAAATTTCGCAGGCTCGAAAATTATTTTTTTGGGATGCGTAGTGGAACTTTTTCCCTGAGCCTAAATCCTATCGAAAAATCGATGGCGCGATATCGGTTAATAAATCGACCCAGTCTAATGTGCATACATTCATAACATTAAGTCAAAGACTTAACTTGTGAGATAACGTATCATTTGAAAACTTCAATTATTTCGCTAGTTCGGAAGGGTAAAAAAAACAGTGCTCAAAATAATAACCGGGCCAAAAAAGTTGCCGGTTAAATATAATAGCTCTCTCGAAAAAGTCAATGGCTGCAACAAAAACCGGTTCCAAAATGGCGGAAAACGGTGCCACTAGCAACCGCTTTTTTGTAAAGCTGGAAGAGCTTATCCACCCAATTCCATCGATGATGTTTTGACTAAATTGATCGTTGTTCCCGTTTTTTTGCTTGTTTTCTTTTTTATTTGTAAATAGATTTTCAATAATAAATTTGAAGTCTGAATATTTGTTTATTTTTGAGATATTTGACAAAATATTTACCGCTTTAAGAATAGCGGTAGTGAAGAACGTTGATCAACGAGTTTTTTCCTCATGACGGCCGTAATATTTTATGTCCTACCGCTATATTACGTTACGGTGAGCTTCACCGTCTTCTTAGTTTCCACGTAATTACTTTTATATTACAGCATTTTTGACAACGTACTCTTCCGCTATGTAGCGGCCGGTGTAAAGCGGCACCGCTTTCGAGGAAACCAAGACTTAACTGGTTCCATAGAGGTTACTGATTTTAGAGAAGTAACTGGTACCAGAAAAGAAACTGGTTCCATAAAAGTAACATTTTCTAAATAAGTAATCGGGTCCATATAAGTACCGGTTTCAAAGAAGTAACCGATACAAGAAAGTAAACCTTCGAAAAACGTAGACCGGCCCTCAAGTTCCAACCTTCGCTAACTCTTAAACTCCATCGCCAAAAATATCTAAAACAGCATCAAGTCACAGAAAATATGCAACATTTAGTACCTGATGGTCAACAGGACTAATAGCCTAACTTCTA
Source organism: Eurosta solidaginis (assembly GCF_040869045.1). Taxonomy (NCBI): domain Eukaryota; kingdom Metazoa; phylum Arthropoda; class Insecta; order Diptera; family Tephritidae; genus Eurosta; species Eurosta solidaginis. The sequence goes on along the minus strand of NC_090323.1, from coordinate 197,446,777 downwards.
TACTTTTACATAGGACTTAGGCGGCTATTCCTTGCTGTTATATGATACTACATGTTGCATACTTTTCTGCGCACTTGATACTATTCTAGATGATTTTTGCAATAAAATTTTAGCTTTAGAGTACGCTTAAGCGCCAAATACACGACACGAACATTTCCGCGAACATTCCCGTTATGTCATGTTTCTGCGACCTTTTCTGTCGTGTATGGTGGTGTCTGCCAGTTCGCGAAATAGCTCATAATCGTAGTAATTTCTGAACGGAACAGACGTGCGTGGAAAAGTAAAATGGACAATAAAAAATTTCTGAGTGAATTTATTGAAATGTATAAATCTTTGCCATCATTGTGGCAAGTAAAAGCAAAGATTATTGTAATAGAATTAAAAAGAATAATTATTATGCGACTTTAATCGAAAAATTAAAAGAAGTAGATCCTGATGCCACAAAGGATACAGTTGTAAAAAAAATGTTGCCTTGTTCATACGAACGTAATTTTTAAAATCATTGTGTGACGTGAATTCCAGTTCTTTAATAAGCTCACTTTGTCCAAGAACTGCTCCTTTTTTAAACCATTCTTTGCACCAAATTCTTTTTTTGCGATCTTCTCTCTTTTTTTTACGCTTAATTGCCACAGCGAGCAATATTCCTGCAGCACAATTGAGCCGTTTATTTTGAAAGTGGCATAAGTCATTTCATGTCGTTTAGGTTCAGTGATAATTTGTTTGTATCTCTCCTCGCCTCCAGTTTGTTAGAGTCCAATATCCAAAAGATGCAATTCTTACTATTATTTTATAATTGTAGAACCATCTATATATGCATTCGTTCAAAAAATATCAAAGCATTTAAGACCATGAGTTGGAAATGACTTATGCCACCTTCAAAATAAACGGCTCAATTGTTGTCCGTATTTATCGCTGTCTGAAAGAGAACTAATGTTCGGCCAAAAGTTCGTATGGTGTATGGCCAAAGCTGCGAACAAGATTGCGGAATGTTCGCGGAAATGTTCGTTTCGTGTATTTGGCGCTTTACACAGCCACCGATTTTGATCGCCCGATGCCGGTCGTAATCGTCCGATAAAACTAAACACATGTATTTAAATGAGCGTGTGTACATTTAAATCGATCACCGAATTGTTGTCGGCCGTTGTCGTTTTTCACTGCCGATAAATTCGCGCGTGTTTAATTTTATCGTCCAATAAATTGCGTGCATTTACTGTGAAAAATTGATTAATTGTGTGCCAAACAGGCGCTCTTTATGGAATAAACACATAAAAGCATAAACGCGAGCGCATTTTTGCGAAAAAGTAAAATGTAAGACAACAAGTAAGGAAGGTTAAGTTCGGGTGTAACCGAACATTACATACTCAGTTGAGAGCTATGGTGGCAACATAAGGGAAAATAACCATGTAGGAAAATGAACCGAAGGTAACCCTGGAAAGTGGTTGTATGACATGTGTATCAAATGAAAGGTATTAAAGATTATTTTAAGAGAGAGTGGGCACTAGTTCTATATGTGAACGCCATTTAGGGATATCGCCATAAAGGTGGACCAGGGGTGACTCTAGAATATGTTTGTACGATATGGGTATCAAATGAAAGGTGCTAATGAGTATTTTGAAAGGGCGTGGGGCTCAGTTCAATAGGTGGACGCCTTTTCAAGATATCGCCATAAAGGTGGACCAGGGGTGACTCTAGAATGCGTTTGTACGATATGGGTATCAAATTAAAGGTATTAATGAGGCTTTTAAAAGGGAGTGGTGGTAGTTGTATATGTGCAGGCGTTTTCCAGATATCGACCAAAATGTGGACCAGGGTGACCCAGAACATCATCTGTTGGATACAGCTAATTTATTTATATATATAATACCACGAACAGTATTCCTGCCAAGATTTCAAGGTTTCTTTTCGCCCTGCAGAACTTTTTCATTTCATTCTACTTAATATGGCAGTTGTCACACCCATTTTACAAAGTTTTTTCTAAAGTTAAATTTTGCGTCAATAAACCAATCCAATTACCATGTTTCATCGCTTTATTCGTCTTTGGTAATAAAGTATCGCACTTTTTTGGTTTTTCGAAATTTTCGATATCGAAAAAGTGGGCGTGGTTATAGTCCGATATTGTTCATTTTAAATAGCGATCTGAGATGAGTGCTCAGAAACCTACATACCAAATTTCATCAAGATACCTCAAAATTTACTCAAGTTATCGTGTACAACCAACCGTTATCAAATCAAAGTTATTATACTCTGTGAGCTCTGCTCAACTGAGTATAAAAAGCTGCCGGCCGATAAACGGTTGCAATTTTAACACAAGCCCGGCCGATTTCATCATCTGATTGCAATTTTTCGGTTTATCGGTGGCTGTGTAAGCGTACTCTTAGAGTATGTTGGAATTTGAAGACAGCTCAATTAAAGTAGCCCGTTTGAGCACGAACACGTTTGCGGTTCCAGAAAATTACCCGGTTCAAGCGAAGTAACTGTTTTGAGAACACTTACCAGATCTATAAAAGAAACCGGCTGCAGAAAAGTAACAAGAAACGTAACTGATTTAGTAGAGGTAACCAGTTTAAAAAATTAACAGGTTCCAAAAACTTACGGGTGCCAGAGAACTAACCGGTACTGGAACATAATCGATTCCTAAGTTTTAGCCGGTACTGAGAATTAATCTATTGGGGGAAGGTTACGGTTCCAGAAAAGTAACAGGTTACAAAAAAGTTACCGGTTCCAAAGCATTGACCGTTACCATAAAAGTAGCCGGTTCGAGGAACATCAAAAGTTTCAGAGGAGTCACTGTTTCCATAGAAGTAAACGGCCCCAATAAAGTTACTGGTTCCTTAAAAGTAACCTGTTCAAGGAAAGTAAGGAGTCTGAAGGAATTCACAGATTCCAAAGAATTAACCGGGTCCATAAAAAGTAACCGGTTTCAAGAAAGTGACTAGATCCTTCAATGTAAGAGTTTTGAGGAATATAAGAGGTTTCAAAGAATTCAGTGGTTCAGAAGAAGTAGCCGGTTCCATAAAAGTAAAGGTTTTAAAGAATTCATTGGTTCCAAAGTCGTGGCCGGTTCCGAAAAACTAACCGGGTCAAGAAAACTGGTTCCATAAAAGTTACCGGTCCCAAAAAAGTGAGGTTCCCCAAAAGATACCGGTTCGAGGGAAATAAGACGTCTCGAAGATTTTTCTGGTTCCATAAAAGTCACCGGTTTCCTAAAAGTAACCAGTTGAGGAAAGTAAGATGTTTCAGAGAATTCACTGGTTCTAAATAAGTAACCGGTTCCATGAAAAGAACCGATTTCAAAAAAGGGAGCTGCTCTAAGAAAGTAGCCAGTTCTGAAAGAATATGCCGATAAAAAGAATTAACCGGTTTCAAAGAATTCACTGGTTCGAAAGAAGTAGCCGGTTGCATAAAGGTATCCGGTTTCAAAAAAGTGACCGGTGCAAAAAAAGGGGCCGGTTCCGAAAAGGTAACCGGGTCAAAAGGACTGACTTGTTCCATAAAAGTTATAAAAAAAAATAAATGTAAGGCGCGATAACCTCCGAAGAGATCTAAGGCCGAGCTTCTCTTCCAATTTGCGTCGTGCTCCTCTTGATTTTTCCCTACAAATTGGCCGGACGGGACCTACATGTTTTATGCCGACTCCGAACGGCATCTGCAAGGCAGATGAGTTTTCACTGAGAGCTTTTCATGGCAGAAATACAATCGGAGCGCTTGCCAGACACTGCCGAGGGGCGACCCCGCTTAGACAAATTTTCTTCTAATTGAAAAATCTTATTTCTAAAATTTTTGATGTTGCTTTGCCCGGGAGTTGAACCCAGGGCATACGGTGTGATAGGCGGAGCACGCTACCATCGCACCACGGTGGCCACCATAAAAGTTACCAGTCCCAAAAAAATTACCTGTTCGAGGGAAATGAGAGGTCTCAAAGAATTTTCTGGTTCCATAAAAGTGACTGGTTCCCCAAAAGAATCCAGTTAAGGAAATTAAGACTTTTCAGAGAATTCACTGTAGCTAGAGAATTATCCCAAAAAGTACAACCAAGTTAATTGTTTTGAAAATGTAAGTCAAATATCAAAATAAAAGATTATAAAAGAATTTTAAGGATTACCTTTATATAAATGGACCAAAAAATAAAAGTCAAATTTTCCTTTAATACAGACATAGTCTTGTTGAATTTTGACTAAAAAACTTTAACAATAGCTCTTGTAAAAGAATTTTGGGACTTAAAAATATAAAGGTGGAGCACAATCTTTCAATTTAAGGCAAACCATGTACTCGGGATTAACTAATTGATTATTTAAAATTTAAACACGCATTCTACCTTTATAATTTTAAATCCCAAAATTCTTTTAGAAGAGCTATTGTTAAAGTTTTTTAGTCAAAATTCAACAAGACTATGTCTGTATTAAAGGAAAATTTGACTTTTATTTTTTGGTCCATTTATATAAAGGTAGTCCTTAAAACTTTTTTATCATCTTTTTATTTTCAATTTTTTAGTGCTGCCTTCAAAAGGGCAATTGCAACTTTGATTAGTAATTTAAGTAATTCCTAAGTGAAAATTCCTATTTTTATTTATTTGTTCAAAATAGCAAGATTTAAGAGAATTAGTGGAATTTTCGCTGACAACACCGGCGAAAACCACAGAATTCCACCTCGCATCATAACAAGAGAATTCCACCTCGTTTGTCAGCTACTTAATTTGCACAGCTGAAAATCGTGGTGAAATTCGCATACGCCTGAAAGTCTAAAAGAATCGTGGTGAAAGTCGCGTACCACCTAGCGAAACTTTGTTTTCTATAGTTTGTATTCTCAGCAGGCCTCTAACTAAATTCCAAGTTTCAAGTCTCCATGTAACCGGGAATATACTTAAAAATGGATTGAAAGATACCCAAATTAAAATTTGTTTTCTTACTATCTCGATCCGCGTTCCACCTAGCGATTTATTTTTGATCAAATGTTGCATTGTCACCGGGTTCTGACCCACGGCCCAAGTTTCGAGTCTCTAGCTCACCGGCAAGTTACTCAAAAATTCATCGCAAGATTTCCCTCGTTTCTTCCGGGATTTGTAGTTATCTCAATTAGCACACCATCTAGCGGAACTTTGTTTTCTATAAATTGTATTGTCACCGCGTCTCGAACTATGTGACAAGTTACATGTCTCTAGGTAACCGGAAAGTTAGTTAAAAATGGATTGAAAGATTCCCAAATTAAAATTAATTTTCCTAATATCTCGATCCATGCGCCACCTCGCGGAATTTTTTTGATAAAACATAGCATTGCCACCCGGTTCTGACTTACGGCTCAAGTTTCATATCTCCAGCTCACCGGGAAGATACTCAAAAATCGATTGCAAGATTCCCTGCGTTTGTTCAGGGATTTTCAGGTATTTTCGTTTATCTCGATTCGTCTGCCACCTGGCGGCATTTCTTTTTCACGAATTGTAGTGCCATCGACTCGCAAATTATGTGCTAAGTTTCAAGTCCTTGGATCACCGAGAAGTTAGTTAAAAGTCGATCGCAAAATTTCCATTTTAAAATAAATTTTCTGTATATCTTGATCCGTGCGCCACATAGCGGATTTTTTATACTCAGTTGAGCAGAGCTCACAGATTGAGCCATGTCCGTCCGTCCGTCCGTCCGTCCGTTAACACGATAACTTGAGTAAATTTTGAGGTATCTTGATGAAATTTGGTATGTAGGTTCCTGAGCACTCATCTCAGATCGCTATTTAAAATGAACGATATCGGACCATAACCACGCCCACTTTTTCGATATCGAAAATTTCGAAAAACCGAAAAAGTGCGATAATTCATTACAAAAGACCGATAAAGCGACGAAACTTGGTAGATGAGTTGAACTTATGACGCAAAATAGAAAATTAGTAAAATTTTGGACAATGGGCGTGGCACCGCCCACTTTTAAAAGAAGGTAATTTAAAACTTTTGCAAGCTGTAATTTGGCAGTCGTTGAAGATATCATGATGAAATTTGGCAGAAACGTTACTCTTATTACTATATGTACGCTTAATAAAAAAAAGCAAAATCGGGAAGGAAAAATTTAATATCTTTACAGTATATAAGTAAATTATGTCAAGATTCAACTCCAGTAATGATATGGTGCAACAAAATACAAAAATAAAAGAAAATTTAAAAATGGGCGTGGCTCCGCCCTTTTTCATTTAATTCGTCTAGAATACTTTTACTGTCATAAGTCGAACAAAAATTAACCAATCCTTTTGAAATTTGGTAGGGGCATAGATTTTATAGCGCTAACTGTTTTCTGTGAAAATGGGCGAAATCGGTTAATGCCACGCCCAGTTTTTATACACAGTCGTCCGTCTGTCCTTCCGCATGGCCGTTAACACGATAACTTGAGCAAAAATCGATATATCTTTACTAAACTCAGTTCACGTACTTATCTGAACTCACTTTATCTTGGTATGAAAAATGAACGAAATCCGACTATGACCACGCCCACTTTTTCCATATCGAAAATTACGAAAAATGAAAAAAATGCCATAATTCTATAACAATTACGAAAAAAGGGATGAAATATGGTAAGGTAATTGGATTGTTTTATTGACGCGAAACATAACTTTAGAAAAAACTTTATAAAATGGTTGTGACACCTACCATATTAAGTAGAAGAAAATGAAAAAGTTCTGCAGGGCGAAATAAAAAACCCTTAAAATCTTGGCAGGTATTACATATATAAATAAATTAGCGGTATCCAACAGATGATGTTCTGGGTCACCCTGGTCCACATTTTGGTCGATATCTGGAAAACGCCTTCACATATACAACTACCACCACTCCCTTTTAAAACTCTCATTAATACCTTTAATTTGATACCCATATCGTACAAACTCATTCTGGAGTCACCCCTGGTCCACTTTTATGGCGATATTTCGAAAAGGCGAACACCTATAGAACGAAGGCCCACTCCCTTTTAAAAATACTCATTAACACCTTTCATTTGATACCCATATCGTACAAACAAAGTCTAGAGTCACCCTTGGTCCAGAAAGGCCCACTCCCTCTTAAAATACTCATTAACTCCTTTCGCTTAATACCCATATTGCACAAACGAATTATAGGGTCACCCCTGGTCCACCTTTATGGCGATATCTCGAAACGGCGTCCACCTATGGAACTAAGGATTACTCCCTTTTAAAATACTCATTAACACCTTTCATTTGATACCCATATCGTACAAACGCATTCTAGAGTCACACCTGGTCCATCTTTATGGCGATATCTCGAAAAGGCGTCCACCTATAGAACTAAGGCCCACTCCCTCTTAAAATACTCATTAACTCCTTTCGTTTGATACCCATATTGCACAAACGAATTCTAGAGTCACCCCTGGTCCACCTTTATGGCGATATCTCGAAACGGCGTCCACCTATAGAACTAAGGCCCACTCCCTTTTAAAATACTTATTAACACCTTTCGTTTGATGCCCATATTGTGCAAACAAATTCTAGGGTCACCCCTGGTCCACCTTTATGGCGATATCTCGAAACGGCGTCCACCTATGGAGCTAAGGATTACTCCCTTTTAAAATGCTCATTAACACCTTTCATTTCATACCCATATCGTACAAACGCATTTTAGAGTCACCCCTGGTCCATCTTTACGGCGATATCTCGAAAAGGCGTCCATCTATAGTACTTAGGTCCACGCCCTTTTAAAATACTCATTAATACCTTTCATTTGATACCCATATCGTACAAACGCATTCTAGAGTTAACCCTGATCCACGTTTATGGCGATATCCCGAAAAGGCGTCCACCTATCGAAGTAAGGATCACTCCCTTTTAAAATACTCATTAATACCTTTCATTTGATACCCATATCGTACAAACAAATTCTAGAGTCAACCCTGATCCACCTTTATGGCTATATCCCTAAATGGCGTCCACCTAGAGAACTATGGCCCACTCCCTCTTAAAATACTCTTTAATACCTTCCATTTGATACACATGTCATACAAACACATTCCAGGTTTTCCCTCGGTTCATTTTCCTACATGGTTATTTTCCCTTATGTTGTCACCATAGCTCTCAACTGAGTATGCAATGTTCGGTTACACCCGAACTTAACCTTCCTTACTTGTTTTCACTTGCATTGTAATGTCTCTCAGGACTCAACTATGTTCTAAGTATCTAGCTAAACGGGAAGTTACCGAAAAAAACTTTTCCGTGGGTCAAAAATTTGTATGGAAATGAGGGGACAAACATGAAAGCGACTTAATATAAAGGTAATAATAATAAAAAGTATGCTTTTTAGATTGTTTTTTTTAAAGTCTCGCTTGGATTGTACATACCATGCAAGGATAAATGGGAAACACTAAAGGTATAATGACTTCCTACAAACTGATTCCCATCGGATGCAGAGCGAGACAGTTGATAGCCCCACTGTAACAAATTAAATTATCAAAGGTTCAACTTTGACTATTTCACAAACCACTACGACTGAATCAATTAGGAACGCGTTCAGTTGAAATCACTGCCAGGGGTGAAAATTGGAATTAGTGCCGCATCTTAATGCGCTAGTTCGGAACTAGTGCGATTCGTTGCTGGTTAGTTGATTGGTCCGAAGGGTTGTTGTCTTTGCTATCTCTGTATGTACGTCGTTGTTTAAAATGAAATGCGTCCACAAAAAGAAAACCAGAAAGGAAGGCTAAGTTCGGGTGTAACCGAATATTACATACACAGCTGCCAAATTACAGCTTGCGAAATTTTTAAATTACCTTCTTTTAAAAGTTGGCGGTGCCACGCTCATTGTCCAAAATTTTACTAATTTTCTATTCTGCGTCATAAGGTCAACCCACCTACCAAGTTTCATCGCTTTATCCGTATTTGGTAATCAATTATCGCACTTTTTCGGTTTTTCGAAATTTTCGATATCGAAAAAGTGGGCGTGGTTGTAGTCCGATTTCGTTCATTTTAAATAGCGATCTGAGATAGTTGCCCAAGAACTTACATACCAAATTTCATTAAGACACCTCAAAGTTTACTCAAGTTATCGTGTTTACGGGCGGATGGACAGACGGACGGACGGACATGGCTTAATGATTTTCTTTTTTCGCCCAGATCATTTTGATATATAGAAGTCTGTACCTATCTCGATTAGTTTATGCCGTTACGGGGTATCGTTATGCGAACAAAATTAATATACTCTGTGAGCTTTGCTCAGCTGAGTATGAAAATAGCTTCCATAAATGTAGCACGTCTAGCTACCGCTAAAGTTTATTGCTCATTGCGGTATTTTACAGATAACGTTAATAGTCCGACACTCGCACAAACAACACGATGACAAATAGATTAGATAAGTAAGAAGCTGCGGTAAATTTGGTGTTAACAATGGGAAAATATGGCTGGACCTTCAAGCTGACACAAAATCATGCTAGGAAAATCAATAATTGGTGACATTGGTGTAGAGCTAAAAATAGAATGAAAAAGATAACGAAAAATAGTTGGGCCTTAAGTAATAAGTTCTGCGTCAGTTTAAAGCCAGATTACATAAAATATTTTAATTTGTATATATAATTTCAAATTGTGTGATGCTACATCACAAATGTTCACAACCCTTTTCATAAAATTGCTTTCAGTAACGTCCCACGTTTTCACAACTCTCGTGGTTTCCACTATAAACACCCTCTCTCTTCCTCTGTACAAGCAATTAGCAAAGAAATGTGATATAAGGGAGCAGGGCAAGTAAAAGCTTAAGGCAAACTTCTCCAAAATTTTACCATTATTTATTATTGAGTAATAGAATCGCCCGGAGTCGAAAATGTGATCAATCCAGTTTCTTTGATAAGGGATCTCAAAGTTTTAGCTTTTATGCAGATTTCTATACATGAAACATACAAATTTATCTTTTTTTGAGATGTGCCACAGTACCTTTCACATAATTTCTACTCCTCCATGCAATACAGTGTAAATTGGGGGTAGGTCTAAACCAAATTTCACTAACCAGGCGTTTTTGGTATTTCAGCCTTTTGTACAAAACTTCAACCTACGCTCTGAGGGTGCGATTATATTGCAATCGGCCAATAACTTATACAAATTGGGTAACACTTGCGAATTGACTAAGCCAAAATGAAGTTGAAATACCTTTGCGATTACATATTAAAATACAAGGTCGGCTTAGAGATATAATAAAGCTTGAGATGGCAGACAAAAACCTACTTGAATTTTTCATGGAAAGCATATGGTGCAAGCTCGTCATATAAGGATTTTACTTTGTATGTGGTTAATATTTCAGGTTACTGTTTTGCCTAAAAAATTATTCTGTTAGCGCGCACACTCTTTACGGGGTCTACCACTTTTCACTTAATGTTTGATATAATCAATAAAGGCATTGGAACCAAATTATATTGATGTAACCGCAATAGTTACGAATATTTGTGATACGGAATTTTGAGTTTATATGCCCACTTTTACCAATACACTCCAATTTTCATTACAACTTTGGCTTTAACAACATTGGCAGGTGTGCGAAATTTAATTAATGTGACTTAAGCGGTTAAGGAGATATGTATATAATATGAAAAAATTAAATTTGTATGGAGGGCGCCACACATTCTTTCACCAATTCTTCCAACTTTTCTTCACTGATATAATATCGATGTTGGGAATCTGCCTGCCAAGTATCAATATCCTGGTATTACTACCCTCAGAGATATTAGAATCTTCATATGTTGGTATATATATATATATATATATATATATATATCAGACGCCACGCCCTCTACATATCAAAGTTACTTCCTATGCCCTGAAAAATTTCTATATCCAACAAATCGGTCAGACGGCAAACACAAGAAAAGAGTTTGAAAAATGTACGTGTGGGGTTTTTATATGTATATAGACAGATATTAATTTTCCCTTGAAGATGTCTATTCCTCGAGCATATATATTTGTTGTCTGCGCTTGCCAACTAGTTTTGATATGCCACGCAGCTAAGAGTAATCACTACCTCCTCATCTACCAGACACCAGATGTTTCCGCAGCCAACGTACGCCCGGGGCCAGACCACTGAATATATACATATTTTGGTTTCGCTGATGCAAGTTGCCGCCAGGGTATGCCAGGGTGTGCGCTCCGCCTACTACACTGAAACTCCTGGTTTGAAATCCCGTGAAAATTAATATCAAAAATTTACAAAAAAATTTTTCAATTAGTAACAAATTTTTCTAATCGAGGTCGCCCTTCGTAAATGATCTAGCAAACACTTAGAGTGTATTTCTGCCATAAAAAACTTCTGAGTAAAAATTCGTCTGCAGATGCCATTTGAAGTCGTGAAGTTACAACTCTCCGTCTCGGTGTGTGCATGTTTTTGATGCAATTAATACCACGAAAATTAATATGCGTACATTATGAAAGGCTGAATTTGATCACGGCCTTCAACGAAGCCCAATGTTGATTTACCCTAGCTTTTGTTTTCCCTCCGGACTATAACAGGAAAGAAATGAAGGGACGGCAATCTACTTTTTGTCATACAAAAGAATACAGCCGGTAAGACGATAGAAATACCAGTCCGGTTTGAGATCTAGTTAATTTACTTTCACGATGTCGATATAATTTGCAGTGAGACAAGTTCTATAAGTGCTGCTTTCTCTGGCTTCGATAAACCCTTATTTATCGAAGCCAGGTAATGTTTATCCAGTATATATCCATCTCCATTCCTGTCTTGCTGTATGGCACGGAATAATGACCTGTGACGTATGAAGATGGGATCACGGCTGAAGTATGTAGGAGAAACGAGTTCTGAAAGCTACCGACGAGACTTGGACGGACTTGTTCTGAACACAGTTCTGCAAAGATAAGCCCAAGTGCTTCCCTTTCTAGATAACGTTATGAAAATTAATAGTTTAGATAGAAAGAGGAAAGAAGACCTTGAACTGTGTTGGAGAAATATGTGAAAAGAAATCATTCTTGTTCCCAAGTTACTGCTTAGACTAAAAAGGATAGCGTGCGAGGCCTTCATGCTTCTTTGAGCGATTAAGCGCTAATTATGGAATGATTTAACAATGGGAGCTCGGATTTTTATACTCAGTTGAGCAGAGCTCACAGAGTATATTAAGTTTGATTGGATAACGGTTGGTTGTACATATATAAAGTAATCGAGATAGATATAGACTTCCATATATCAAAATAATCAGGATCGAAAAAAAATTTGATTGAGCCATGTCCGTCCGTCCGTCCGTCCGTCCGTCCGTCCGTCCGTTAACACGATAACTTGAGTAAATTTTGAGGTATATTGATGAAATTTGGTATGTAGGTTCCTGAGCACTCATCTCAGATCGCTATTTAAAATGAACGATATCGGACTATAACCACGCCCACTTTTTCGATATCGAAAATTTCGAAAAACCGAAAAAGTTCGATAATTCATTACAAAAGACAGATACAGCGACGAAACTTGGTAGATGAGTTGAACTTATGACGCAGAATAGAAAATTACTAAAATTTTGGACAATGGGCATAGCACCGCCCACTTTTAAAAGAAGGTAATTAAAATTTTGCAAGCTGTAATTTGGTAGTCGTTGAAGATATCATTATGAAATTTGGCAGGAACGTTACTCCTATTACTATATGTACGCTTAATAAAAATTAGCAAAATCGGAGAAGGACCACGCCCACTTTAAAAAAAAAAAATTTTTTTTAAGTAAAATTTTAACAAAAAATTTAATATCTTTACAGTATATAAGTAAATTATGTCAACATTCAACTCCAGTAATGATATGGTGCAACAAAATACAAAAATAAAAGAAAATTTCAAAATGGGCGTGGCTCCGCCCTTTTTCATTTAATTTGTCTAGGATACTTTTAACGCCATAAGTCGAACAAAAATGAACCAATCCTTTTGAAATTTGGTAGGGGCCTAGATTTTATGACGTTAACTGTTTTCTGTGAAAATGGGCGAAATCGGTTGATGCCACGCCCAGTTTTTATACACAGTCGTCCGTCTGTCCTTCCGCATGGCCGTTAACCCGATAACTTGAGCAAAAATCGACATATCTTTAATGAACTTAGTTCACGTGCTTACTTGAACTCACTTTATCTTGGTATGAAAAATGAACGAAATCCGACTATGACCACGCCCACTTTTTCGATATCGAAAATTACGAAAAATGAAAAAATGCCATAATTCTATACCAAATACGAAAAAAGGGATGAAACATGGTAAGGTAATTGGATTGTTTTATTGACGCGAAATATAACTTTAGAAAAAACTTTATAAAATGGTTGTGACACCTACCATATTAAGTAGAAGAAAATGAAAAAGTTCATTAACACCTTTCATTTGATACCCATATCGTACAAACACATTCTAGAGTCACCCCTGGTCCACCTTTATGGCGATATTTCAAAACGGCGTCCACTTATAGAACTAAAGCCCACTCCCTTTTAAAATACTCATTAAAACCTTTCGTTTGATGCCCATATTGTGCAAACAAATTCTAGGGTCACCCCTGGTCCACCTTTATGGCGATATCTCGAAACGGCGTGCACTTATGGAACTAAGGATTACTCCCTTTTAAAATGCTCATTATCACCTTTCTTTTGATACCCATATTGTACAAACAAATTCTAGGGTCACCCCTGGTCCACCTTTATGGCGATATCTCGAAACGGCGTCCACCTATGGAACTAAGGATTACTCCCTTTTAAAATACTCATTAACACCTTTCATTTTATACCCATATCGTACAAACGCATTCTAAAGTCACCCCTGGTCCACCTTTATGGCGATATCTCGAAAAGGCGACCACCTATACAACAACCACCACTCCCTTTTAAAACCCTCATTAATACCTTTAATTTGATACCCATATCGTACAAACACATTCTAGAGTCACCCCTGGTCCACCTTTATGGCGATATTTCGAAACGGCATCCACCTATAGAACTAAGGCCCACTCCCTTTTAAAATACTCTTTAACACCATTCGTTTGATGCCCATATTGTACAAACAAATTCTAGGGTCGCCCCTGGTCCACCTTTGTGGCGATATCTCGAAACGGCGTCCACCTATGGAACTAAGGGTTACTCCCTTTTAAAATACTCATTAACACCTTTCATTTGATACCCATATCGTACAAATGCATTATAGTCACCCCTGGTCCACCTTTATGGCGATATCTCGAAAAGGCGACCACCTATACAACAACCAAACTCCCTTTTAAAACCCTCATTAATACCTTTAATTTGATACCCATATCGTACAAACGCATTCTAGAGTCAACCCTGATCCACCTTTATGGCTATATCCCTAAATGGCGTCCACCTATAGAACTATGGCCCACTCCCTCATAAAATACTCTTTAATGCCTTTCATTTGATACACATGTCATACAAGTACATTCCAGGGTTTCCCTCGCTTCATTTTCCTACATGGTTATTTTCCCTTATGCTGTCACCATACCCCTCAACTGAGTATGTAATGTTCGGTTACACCCGAACTTAACCTTCCTTACTTGTTTTAACATAAAATCAGTGGTTGTGATCTCTTTATTTAATGTTGGTATGCCACGGCGTATCGCTAACTTATTTAAATGGAAATAAAACTACATATAAAGCCTTTAACTTTGGTCTATGTGCATAAGTTTTAAGAAGTTTTCACCTTACAATCCCCGTCCTCTTCTCCCCCCTTATCCTTATCCTTTTGTTCTGTCTTCCCTCTGCCTTTTTCTTTATCTGAGTCTCTTTCTCTATCTAAGTCTTTTGGCTTCTTTACAGCTCCATCTGTCCCTATCTCTCCATCTGATTCTAATTTTATCTCTTTCCCTTCCATCTTTTCTCTTCACTTTAGTTATTCCTATTCTTCTTCATCCCTTAGTCCTAGTCCCATTCCCAGTCCAATACACAGAATTTCAGGCAAATCGAACTATGAGTAGAATTTGTTCGAACAGGTGGGTCCCTGGTCCACTTCTCGGAAAGGTTTTTCAAGAAACGTTTCCTTTCTTAACCATTTGTGTTGCATTGACTTTGCAACACGCATAAATATGTATGTCAAGCTGGTATGAAATGTATATGCATGCATACATAACTATATAACTATAGGTGTCCTCCTGAAGTTAAATAACGTTTGCGAATGCTGTTTTTTTCACCGTTCGGTATAACTCCAAATGTATGTATGTGACGCATTATGTGATGTGGTGAATATCCCACTCCAAGCATGTTTGCCCTTCAATTCAGTGCTTATTTGCTTCTATAAAATCAATACCGTTTCCTTGTTCGTATGTGTGTGCATTGATAAACAAAGAGGCAACACAGAAAGACGGTTAAAGGACATTATTAGTGTGTGTGTGTTTTAAAGCCCTGTAACTCTTTTTATGCATTACTTTAAAAAATTTGTTTTTATTGGATTTTTCATGAAAATCGGTAAAGCCCTTCGCAAGTTTTGACCAGTCACATTTTAGGTATTCCATTTTATAATATTAATGGATAAGGCTACTTATTGTTTTTTCTATCCTTAGGCGTAGTATACAATTTTTAGAATGAATAGAATTATTATTGGAAGAGATTTTAGTCTGCCATATTTGTTCAAAGTAGGCGACAAAGAAGGTTGCAAATCGCTTCTTATGATCTTATTTTATTTTTATTTTTTTGTTACACCCACAAATACGTAACTATGCACCCGAGATCGATATCAAATTTGTAATCCATTCTTTGAACTTCCTGTTTGTTAACTATTTTTATTTTTTTATTTTGCTAATAATAGCATAAGAAAATGTTCAGTCTTCGGTGTGTTTGTATAACAGTCTAAAGATACACATGCGATAAACTTTTAAACTTTTCTACGAATGGGAATAGATAAAAAAAATTGTATAAACAAATCGAACTGTGGAAAGGTATAGTGCAAAAAGTTTATGGGCAATTTCATTGAGTATGTCCTTTACTTAAATTCAATGTAACAAATAAAACGGTGGTTAAATAATTTTACGGCCCTTATGTAAGTAAAGCTCTTTTTAACCCATTAATTAGGTCAATGTTTAAGCGACTTAAACTATGAACATTTTTCGTTCGTTTGTTTCAGTAGCCATTGAGTGTGCTTGTAATTCTCAACTGGTTAGTGAAATATTCTAAAGACATAGTTTGAGTTTTTTAATTAAAATAGAGGTTCTTCGGATGGTGTGCTAATACATCAGAGCCCAGTGCTCGCCTCCAGATCACACTTTGAAGGGGTTCTTCAAATAGAAGATGAGGTGGCTCATTAGAGCGAAACCTCAGAGTGCCCAACTCTCGCCCCAAATTAAATAAATAGAGGTTTTTCTTGTAGAAAATGGGGTGCCAATACCTCAGAGCCGTCCCGTGCTCGCCTCGATTAACGCTTATCTATCTTCCAACTCTTGCTAATTCAAGGGATATGCTTGATGTAATACTTATGATTCAACTACTAAACGGATCGACTTCAAGTGCAGTTCTTCCGAACGAAGTGAAATTTTGTGTTCCCTCTCGAACTATTTGAAATGTCAAACCACTTCTGCTAAATAGTTTTAGATCTCGACGGTAAAAAAAATAAAATAAATAAAATAAATTAATCGCGTGAACAGCAATGGGCTGGTTTCATTGGGCCACTTGAGGGCAGCGCGCTGCCACATCGTCCATTGAATAAAAAAATGTTTGTTTTGAAGTTATCCACAACTCGGCCAGGAGTTGAAGTTAAACGACAACAGAGACAACTTCAATTTTGAGAGCATCATCGGCTTTTTATCAGTAACAACTGATGCCGAAGAGCTATTGTTTCATTATCGGCTTATTATCGGCGATTCATCTGTTTCGTATTGGTTTCTTATCTTCTTGTTATAGCCGTGTTCCCACGTGTCATCGATTTTATAGTAAATGTTTCATAACAAACCGATGAGTCGTCTATAAGAAATATATAATTTTTCTATAACAAGTCGATAACTTTTCGATAGCAAATCACAGACTTCTTTAAAACAAAAATAAATTTTCGATAACAAATCCATGGCTTGTCGATAAAAAATCAATTCTGAAGTGACGTTTTATCGGTATCTGTTTTCTAACAAACCGAGAAGTCGTCGATAACAAATCGTTGACATGCCGATAACAAATTGGTAGCACTTCGATAAAAAGTTGATAAATATTCGGTATCTAATCCTTAACTTTTGAAAATAGGCCGCTAAATCTGCGGTAACAGCTGGTTAATTTTTCGTTAACAAATCGATAACTTTCGGTAAAATATCCATAATTTGTCGTTAACAAATTGATAACATTTCCATAACTTTTCGAAAACATATCGATTACTTTCGAAAAAAAATCATTAACATTTTGATAATACCGATAAGTCTTCGATAAATAATCGATAACTTATAGACAACAATCAAATAAATCGTCGCTAACAAATTAATAACTTATTGTTACCCTTTGTTATCGATAAAAAATTTATAACACTTCGGTAACTCGTCTATACTTCGTCGATAACACAGCTACATAAAGCGATAACTCATCGATAACAAATCGTTAGCACTTTGATAACATGCCTTCCGCTGTAGTGTTTGGCTTCGGTTTTGACCTCTGATACAAAAATGCATGTATCATACACATTTTTAGCAGGCGAGGCTATGATGACCCCAACCACCTCATGGAACTAGGGGGTGTGGGGCAGGAGGACCTAGAAGGTTCAATGTGGTAATACTAAATCGTTCCCGAGGTGCTTGTTACCATCAATATCTATAACACTCCCCAAAAACTTCGGAGAGGGTCCTTATTGCTACAAAAACAACAACAACTATACATAATGGACAAGCAGACCTACGAGTATGTTACATATTTTTGGTAGCTTTTCAGAGCTTCTGCTTGTATACCAGGGCTAGTTATTTTCATTCGTCTATTTCCAACTAAGCGAGACTTTCAATTCCAGCAAATAGCATTTCGCCAAAAACTTCGCGTGATTCAATTCTTATCGAAATCTAGCGAATTGCTTCTTTTTTTGTTGGATTAAAAATGTTTGCTACAATTGTTATCTAATTATATAGTAGTATGTACATTAATTAAGGCTCTGCATTCTGTGAAAATAAACTTAAGATTTTAGTTAAACAGAAAAAGATTCTCTCTAAACCACCTTAGATTGAGTCATATGGAAAAATAAAGCATTCAAATGCACTTGCACGTATCGTTGCTTAGATAATAAAGATATGCATTTTTTCATAGAGCTACTTTGACTATAGAGCACTTAAACAAAAAACTGCTTTAGGCTGATAAAAATATGGTGGGATAAAAAAGGCGTCAGCCAAATGCTGAAAAAAGCAGAATAAAGTGCTCCATTTACGTCAAAACCAAACTGATAATACTCTGCGTATTCGTTGGCTTTTTGAATTCTGCGAAAACTTTGTGTAGGTGTGTATATTTAAAGCTCTTGAAAAAAGAAATTTCAATGCCTGGGATTTTTTCTTTAAGTCTATAAGCAGCTTTGTCAAACTACACAGCTAAATCGAAAAATGCATCGCTGGTGGAAAAGCCATAGAACTTGCGTACCTACATACATTTTTACAAACTTATGAACGTAAAATTGAGAGTATAAATACGTAAGCATGCTTTGGTTTTAATTTCAGTTTAGAGCTACTTTCAAATCAAATTTTAGCTCATACTTCACCTCATGGCGCAATGATACAAGGTGGCAGCATGGGACAGCTGATTATAAACTTTTTTTATTTGATTTGATACATCAACTTACGGCGCAGTACGATTTTGACATTTGTCCATCGAGTTTACAAAAACAAAGTTCATGCAATTATTATTTATGTTTGTAGGTATGTCACCATGCTGCCACCTTGTATCATTCCGCTATGCTTCACCTATAAAAATTTTATAGCTGAGCTAAAAACATTCCCAAACGCATGAGGCGTGGGCCCAAAGGCCAAGCAAAGAGAGCTCGCTGTGAATTTGAAGCGAATTTGCTGTGTTTATTGGGTATAAAAATACAGCAATGAACAGAAACTTAGCTGTGGTGATATTAATTCAATTTCGCAAATTGAATTCATATATTATTTTCGATATTTAAAAAAAAACTGAATTTTGTAAACCAATCTCGAAAACGTTTTCGAAAAATTTCGAAAACTCTAGAAAATTTTAGTAAAGTGTCGATGTGGCCAAGCCAAATCCAACAAGTTAGAAGTGACACCTATGAGTTTTGTGTTGTAGGAATTATTACTACGAGAAACTGCAAATATGAGAAGTAATCCTCTGAGTGCTGACTATAAAATTTGTGTCAAACAAAAATTCATTTTTAAAGCCGCAAAAGCTATTACCAGATTCTTTGCACTTCTTTTGTTTGACAACCAGAGTTATCAAGACGAGTAATATCACCAATAGTTGTAACGTAGAATCACTCTAGCCAACTACTACAACTTTCAACTGTTTAAAAATGAAGTTAAATCTTTATTCCGTGAAGAAAACAGATATACATACATAAGACTTTAGGATTATTCCGGGGATTATTACTCGAAAAGTTTACGAACCTTTGGCTCCTACAAACGGCGTGTATGAATATTCATTATAATTTCCCTTTAAAGGATAACCGATAAGAATATACCTCAATGATCTTCAGCATGCTGGACGTTATAGGCGTTTAAAATCCGAAGATTCCAGGTGCCAATCAAAATTGGTCCCGCTGCAGTCGGGCTTGTACCAGAAGATTCTAGTACCATAATCATTAACATCGAGCGCTGCTCATATCTATAATATTCTCCTAAATGTTCCG
This sequence comes from Eurosta solidaginis, assembly GCF_040869045.1. Taxonomy (NCBI): domain Eukaryota; kingdom Metazoa; phylum Arthropoda; class Insecta; order Diptera; family Tephritidae; genus Eurosta; species Eurosta solidaginis. The sequence goes on along the minus strand of NC_090323.1, from coordinate 197,427,045 downwards.
GGCATGTTTTCACAGCAACAATAACTTGAAACAGTTTGCGTTGACTTTTGATCCTACCATCAGAATAGTGAACAACTGCAGACCGTCACCGTACCTGTCAGTGAGCAAAAGTAGCAGAAAAAGCATTCAATCAATAAAGCCCTGAAGCAAAAAGCTCCGGTGACTTTCCGGAGGTTATCGACACTTGCCGTTCTATTTTGATGAGCTCTATGCATGCCGCAATTTATTCTGTGCTCCTAGATTGGACATACATACATAACTTATTAGTTTTTGTTGTATTTCAAAAATTAATATTATTATTTTTATGTAAAACTAGCATACCCGGCAGACATTGTTCTGCCCTAAATTTGGTCTATTTGCATACATTTTAATAAGCTTTTTCCATCTGACTCTGCCTCCCCCCTTTTCACTTTTTCTTTATCCTTTTATTCCATTTTGCGCTTCATCTATCTATATCTTCGTCTCACTCTATCTCTTTCTCAGTCTCCTTATCCTTCCCTCTTTTCTCTTCTCTCAGGTTCTTCTCATTCTTCTTCATCCCTTATTGCCAGTCCCAGGGGGTGGTATGTATTTTGTTCCAGTCCCATTCCGAGTTCTAGTCCCACTCCGAGTCTCAGTTCCAGTCCTAGTCCTAATCCCAGTCCGTATCTGGTATACTTCCAGGAAAAAAGGATCGTAAATAATAATATAGGCAAATTTATATACCAAATTTCAGGCAAATCGAATAGGACGTATGTAAATAGGTATAATACGCACAAACGCACATACCCACAGACCTACTCATGTCTTTATTTCGGCTCCGCATGCATATTTATTCTCAGCAACAGCTTTCATTTGATATCCATATTACACACACATTCTAGGGATATCCTGGTCCACGTTTCGGCATATATCTCGAGTCCCTAGTCACACAGCGGTATAAACAATTTCTCGGTACTAAAGCACACATCAACAGCTTCAATTTGATATCCATATGGTAAAAGCACATTCTAGAAGTATCCTGGTCCACAATTCGGCCCATATCTTGACACCTTAGTCACCAATAGGTATGAAAACTTCCCTGTACTAAAGTACTCATTAACAGCTTCAATTTGATACCCATAATGTAAAAACACATCTTAGTGTTACCCTGGTCCACATTTTGACCTATATCTCGAGACCCTAGTCACCCAGGTGTATGAAAATTACTCTCTACTAAAGCACACATCAACAGCTTTCATTTGTTACCCATATTTTTTAAACACATTCGCGGGGTACCCGGGTCCATGTTTTGGCCTATATCTCGAGATCCTAGTCACCCAGGGGTACGAAAAATACCCTGTACTAAAGTACTCCTAAACAGCTTCCATTTGATAGCCATATTATACAACACATCCCAGAATTACCCAGGTCCACGTTTTGATCTCAAGACCCTAGCCAGAACGGGATAAAAAGTATCCTATGTCCGTCTCCTGGTTCCTGAATCCACGTCCTTCCTGCTTGGTCGATCATGTGCATCTCTCGCCTTCGCTTAATTTCGCTCAGCCTAATTGGGACGTGTACGGAGCAAGCTTCAAGGGATGCTCCCTTTTTAGCTAGTTCATCCGCTTTTTCATTCCCATCTATTCCCATATGCACTGCGACTCAATATAGATGTATGCTACTGCCTGTCCCGATACTCTCCAGGGACTGCTTACACTCTAACACGCAATCAGATGCTGTTCTATGCCCATTCGATCTTCTCTGCCCATTCGATCTTGGTATCGGTCACCAAGCCCGGCACTACCCTCTCCGTGATCGAAGTGTGAGTGCTGTCTGCTCGCTCTTCTAAACATCTCCGGATGGGAAATGTGTATCGAAAAGCACCTCAAGGGATTCCTCACTATTGTGTGACCATTCCCCGTTCTCTTTCTTTATTAGTCCCTGGACTATGTTTCCCTTGCTAGCACTTTTCCCAACCGTGCTGTTTCGCTGGAGCACTCTATGTCCGTACAGAAACTTTTCCATGATATTCTCTTCGCCCTGGAAATTTCACGCTTGCAGATCCTAAGTAGATCCCTGTACTCGTCCCGACACGCTTCACTTTCCGCGGTCTTTGCTAGCTTAAACATTTCTTTTACCTGTCTTCTTAGAATACTCAGCTTATTGCTCCACCATAGCGGCTTTTCCTTTCCTCTGAATCTTCTTAGAGGGCAAGCTTTGTTATACGCAGTCATAAGCATCCTTGTTAGGAATTCATTGGACTCCTCCAGTTCTTCCACATTGGCAAACTCTTTGGGTTGTCCCAGTTTCGTTTCTAAATGTTTCTGGAATATATTCCAGTTTGTTGACCTAGGGTTTCTTAAGGTCCCTCCCTTCTCAACCCTCTTTAGGGGCATGCTGAAGCTAATATACGCATGGTCGGAGAAGAATGGACTATCAAGAACCATCCAATCATTCCTTGATATGTTACGTTCGGAGCTCAGTGTTATATCCACAACAATGCTGGATGTTGGACCAATGTATGTAGGGATACTTCCCTCTTGGCTATCTGCAAATTGGTTTGCAGGATATAACAAAATAGTGATTCTCTCTCGTTCGTATCTGCTCCTCCCCACGAATTGTGGTGCGCATTTGCATCCGCGCCTATGACCAACCGCCCTTTGCGCCCTTCATCCTGTACTAGCCTCTTGCACTCCATCGGTGGAACCTAGCAGCATAGGCCATGTAGCAGGATGCCAGGACAAATGCCTGCTTATTCCTTTGCTCAACAGCCTCCACTACGAGGTCCTCAGTAGTGCAATTAGGCAACAATTATGAATGCAGCTGTTTCCTTACCATTACTACAGCTCGCACCCGTCCTTCCGTTTGCGCATAGTAAACGCTAAATCCGCGCTAGCTAAGTTCAGAAACATTTCTTCCCGATGAGAGCCACGGCTTCTGGATCAGCGCCACGTCAAACGAACCCTCCTCAAGGGTAAGGAGGAGTTCGCTCGACGCCATCCGCAGCACCATTGGGCTGTTTGTCCCCCTCCAGCTCCTTCGCCGTGACGTCGTCGTCCTCCCCTTGCCCTTTTGGTTTAGAGTGTTCGAAGCCCCCTTCAGCCTCTTGTAACTGTTGTGCCGGGTCTTCCTCTGTGCGACTCACATCACCGTCTGGCTGTTGGTCCTCTTCTAACACCTTCGTGTTGGCGTCGGCTACCTCCGCCTGTCTTTTTTCCCTTAGGCTTTTGAGGTCCTTTTCGACTTCTCCCACTTCCAACGTGTTAGGATTTTTATCCTCGTGACTTCTTTTTCTGAGTCGCATATAAATTTTGCCTGTACCAAAGGACATTTTTCCAAGCTGCGTGTACAATATATCCTCCGCCTGCTTGTTTATTTGGAAGATGTAGAACTGACCTTCCTCCGTAGGCCTAGATACAGTAAGTACCTTCCAATCCTGTCTCGGTATGTTCGGATTCTGATTATGCAGAAGTCGTAGTGTATCCTCCGACTTCATCAGGCATGGTATCCATACCTTAACTTTTGGTACCGTGGGGATTTGCGCTTTATCCATCACCTCAAACCGCGCGTTCACGCCTTGCCTTTGGAGGTTTGAAACCACTTCCTACAGCCACCGCAAGTTCGAGATGTGGTAGCACGCTATCGTCTTCACACCATTATACCACAAATACCACAAATCGTCCAATAGGTACGGTCTGCATAACACCATGGATTAGGGGGTTGGCAGTTCTTGGTCACCGACATTCCACCGCCCTCCTATGAGGAGAAATGGCGTATATGCCAGTCGTAAACAGCTCCGCCTCATAGTCGGGCTCTATGGAGATCGGTTATGCCCTCACACCAACGACAAGGTGCCTACCGTAGTGAGGGCCGCTGAGTATAAAAAAAAAAAACAGATAATTTAATTGACGAACGACGAAGTTCGATTAAAATTACCACTGCTATTTTCATGTTCACTACTGCACTATGGCTACATTGTGATTAGTCTTCGTTCAAATCTCGATTTCGGTACCGGTTTGAATTCTGTTACGTCTGGATGTGGCTACACTGATTGATAATTTCATGTCTCGCTTTTAGTTTTTTATGATTTATTTGTATGGGTTCTGCTTTTCCTTTAAGCTCTTAACCTTGTTTCTGACCTGAGTTCGATTATTGTTGAATTTCTGGTTTCGGTTTTGGTAAGCTTTAATTTGTAGCAAAGCTTTTGATTTCAATTTAGCTTTGATGTATGTAGGTATCATTAACGAATCTGGGTCCTGCCTCCAGTCTCGTTCCTTATCCGTCTTCCGGAACTCTTTTCAGTATCGCTTCTAATTTCGTGTTTAGCCACAGTACCGGTTTTGCTTTGAGTTTAGTTCCCGTTACAATTATAAATTCGGTTTCAATTATAAGTTTGGTTCCTAATTTCGATCGGTTGAGTTCTGAATCTTAATTCCATGTTCATGTCTTTGTCCGCGGTTCGATCTCGGCTTAAGATTTGCTTCTTGTTTTGTTTTTAATTTGGGCTACGTTATTGTTTCAGTTCTTTTTCTAGATTTAGTTTCGATCCTTCTTCCGCTTTCAGGTTTCTGATTAGGTTTCAGGTTCCATTCTTGTTTCTATTTTCGGAGCATGAGCAGGAGCCTTATCAGTTGCGGGTTCTGCATTTAGTTTCAATTTGCGTTTCTGTTTTAGACTAGGCTTCGTTTCGCTAGCAGTTTTAATTCTCTTTTCTTTGTCGTGGCTTTTATTTCATTACGTCCTTGATTTGCATTTTAATACTAGGTTATAGTTCCTGTTTCGGTTCTTGTTTCAATTTTTGTTATCATTCCATTTTTCTATATCGATGTTGATTTCGGGTTTACTTCTGATTCCGGTGCCAGGTAAAATTTGTTATGTCTAATTTTCGGGTTGGTTTTTTCTTTTGGTTATGAATCTGGTTGCGATTTCGTTTTGGTTTTGATTGAGATTCTATTATCAGTTCTACTTTCGTGTTCGGCCTCTCTCCGACTTTAATTTTGTGCTCTTCTACACCTTAAGTTTTGGTTTCGACTTGTTGTTGTGGTCTCAGTTGCGTTTGAGATTTCTCATTCGGTCTTATTTTGATGACGTAATGTCCTTGTCATTTTATTTGATCTCTATAGTGGCTCAAATTGGTCTGGAATTCGGCTTCGCATTCGGTCCCTCTCGGTTTTATGATCATTTTTTACGGGAATCGGTTTCTGGCCCATTACTTTAAGTCCCGTGTTCTAATTTTCAGTTTTGCTTTTGATTCGGTCTCCGTATTGGTTCTTCTTGGCCTCGTATTCAGCTTCTCATTCGGTTTCCTGTTGATTCCGTGATCAGTTTTTTTTTATAATATTCGGCATTTATTATATCCGGGTCCTTACGACATCGTAATTTGTAATTTTTGTAATTTGTAATTTTATTAATATGGTTATCCTGGCACAACAATTTAACAAAAATTATTTTACAGTTGTTGTTGTTGTAGCGATAAGGTTTCTTCCCGAAGGCTTTGGGGAGTGTTATCAATGTGATGGTCCTTTGCCGGATACAAATCCGATACGCTCCGGTAACACAGCACCATTAAGGTGCTAGCCCGACCATCTCGTGAACGATTAATATGGCCAAACTAAACCTTCCTTCCCCACCCCCAAGTTCCATGAGAAGCTTGGGGTCGCCAGAGCCTCGTCTGTTAGTGAAACAGGATTCGCCGCAGATAGGTGAGGTTGACAATTGGGTTTGGAGAAGCTATATATTGCGCTGGCAACCTGAAAGGGTTGCGCTACACAGCCCTTGAACCTGGTATTTTAGTCGCCTCTTACGACAGGCATACCTACCGCGGGTATATTCTGACCCCCTAACCCGCTGGGGGATTATTTTACAGTGTCAGTCGCTTATAACATAAATACGTTTCCTTAGATTTATAAGTAGTTAATATAGTATTAGCAAGGAAAGAGAAGGGAAAGAGAAACAGGGGAATGTGACAATGGGAAGAGGGAGTACAAGGGTGAGTAGAGTACAGTATTTAATAATAATAATAACAACAATATGAGAACACGATTACATAAGTCGTGGCAGGTTAGAGAAAAGTATATATAACTAGGAGAGCTGTAGTGATTAGCGAGTATTAAAAAATCTAGTCACCTTATTTTTAAATTGCAGGGTTATGAGAGAGATGTCTCAAACTAACTGGGAGTGAGTTCCAAACACGTACCGCATTAATAAAGAATTGACGTTCAGATGTCAAAGTTCTGTGCCTAGTGTAAACAAGCTGAGCTGACCTTGATGATTGTAGGAACTGAAGCCTCTGGTATAAATAGTTAGGTTTCTTTGTATGAATAACTTTGTGTATAAGCATCAGTGTTCGGACTTTTAACAAATTATCGAAAGAAATATTTAGCAACTTTTCAGCAAACACAGACATATGGTCAGGTCGTTTTGGCCCAAATACATATCTGGCAATGTTATTATAAACAACATTAAGCTTGTTTTTACATACACAGTCACAATTAGCATAAATCTCACAGCCATACAGTAGCGTAGGTATTAAGTACGCTTTTGCAAGAAGAAGTCGAATGTGTAGAGGAGTGAAATGCTGTGCTAGCCATAGTGTACGAAGCATTCCATACACTTTACCAACTGCACTAATGATGTGGTTATTCCATGTCAGAATTTTGTTAAATACTAAACCAAGATTTTTCGCTGTGCCAACATATTCAATAACTGCTCCGCCCAACAATAATTTGTCTAAGTATAGTGTATCGAAGGCTTTTCTGCGAATAACAATATTCTTAGATTTGTCAGGATCTATTGATAAACCGTTTACAGATGCCCATGTACTTATTTACGTCAGGTCAGAGTTAAGGTCGTTAATACACATACTAACGAGGTCAATTGGACAGCACACATATAATTGAACATCATCAGCATAAATATGGACACTACAATGCCTTAAGGTATTAGGTAAGTCATTAACATACAACACAAATAGCAGAGGGCCCAGGATAGAGCCTTGCGGAACTCCCCTGTGTACAGTTACAAAGTTAGACATTTGTCCACCAGCGCACACGGCCTGAGATCTGCCAACAAGGTAAGACCTGATCAAGTCAATGGCATGACATGAGAAGCTAAACAATTTTTTTAGCTAGCGATATAGAAGCTCATGATCGAATAAGGCAAATGCCTTAGAATGGAGGAGAAGAGTTAGAAAAGCTAAATTATTACCATCAACTTCCATCCGGATGCTCTCGATTACATCTAGTAGCGCCGAAGTGCAACTTCGTTTTGGTCTGCAACCGAACTGACGGTCAGTAATGAGTCTGTTATCATGCACAAATGACATTATTTGCCTATATAAAATACGCTCGACAATTTTAGAGAGAAAAGGTAGCATAGCAATGGGTCTGTACTCATTATTTTTCTTAAGTGCTGAAATAATTTTGGCAACTTTCCAGCACTTCGGGAAAACAGATTTTGTTAGTATAGAGTTCACTAAGTAGGTCACATATGGCAGAATCTTAGGCAGTATTATTTTTAAAATCTACGCACTGATTTCATCAAAGCCAATGGCGTTAGACTTGATGGCTTGTACAATATCACATTCGTCAACACACACAAATTCTAAAGGACTGACATGAATATCTACACGATCACAATAGCTATCAGGACATACACGAGGGTTTGATACAGGCAAACAAGTAAAATTTTTGTTCATTTCGTCTAAGTCAGCAAAAACAGGTGCTCTTTCTCTGGGTTTTCCCAAGACAATTTCCCTTATCTTATTCCATGTTTGACGCGAATCGATTGCTTGGCTAAACCTAGCCTTATAAAACAGAGTTTTGGCACTATTAATTGCTTTGGTTACGGTGATTCGAGCTGATTTAAATTGTGTAAGTGTTTCTAAACTACGATACCTCTTCCACCGAAAATAAGCCTTATTGCGCACATCTATTAATTTTTATACCTTTCATGAAAATGAAATGGTATATTAATTTCGTCACGAAACCGAAAATTGTAAGTCCTTAAAGGAAAATAGATAGACCCACCATTAAGTATACCGAAATAATCAGGTTGAAGAGCTGAGTTGATTTAGCCATGTCCGTCTGTCCGTCTGTCCGTCTGTCTGTTTGTATGCAAACTAGTCCCTCAATTTTTGAGATATCTTGATAAAATTTGGTGAGCGGGTGTATTTGGGTGTCCGATTTGACATTTGTCGGAACCGACCGGATCGGACCACTATAGCATATATCCTCCATACAACCGATTTTTCAGAAAAAGAGGATTTTTGTAATATCTTACCCAATTTAACAGATTGAAGCTTCATACTTCACCATATACTTCCGTATATTGCACGTATTGTTGCCTGCAAAAATTGATGAGATCGGTCGTATATATAGTATATATCCCCCACAACCGATTGTTCAGATAAGGAACTTTTCGTAATTACTGCCCTATTTTAAGAGCTAGAGGCTTCAAATTTCAACGAATGCTTACGTATATAGCATATATTGTTGTCTGAAAAAATCATAAAGATCGGTGGTATATATATTATATACTTCATATAAACTGTCATTTTTGCCCCTTTTTTACGGCTATAAGCTTCAAAATTCATCAAATTTCATCAAATAGTTACGTTTACGTCATATATTTTTGAAATACGTGATTCGTAGTCATAGTTTTTACACGCATACCACAAAAAACCTGAAACTTTGTATCCTCACACAAAGTACCTACCTGTTTTTTATTTTATATTTATCTTAAAAATCGTTAAGGTATGTAGATCTGTTCACTAGATATTTCTTATCATATACATCCGATTATTCGGAGATTACGAACGGGATAAGATTATTGTTCAGCCCCATTTATGAAAGGTATGAAGTCTTCGGCACAGCCGAAGACAGTCCCGTTTTTACTTGTTAATACTAGTATTAAACCAAGGCTTACTGCTCCGATTAACTAATTTAGTTTATAAGGGGACGTAGTAATCAAAAAGCCAGCCAATTTTATCTTGCAGGAAGCAAGTTTGATCATCAACTGTTGTGAAACACTGGATGAGACTCCAATCCACCGACTCTACCGCAGAGTTGAGCAAATCATAATTAATTATCTTGAATTCGCGATAAGTTACGGAGCAAGGTATTCTAGTAGTGTGGAAATCGTAGGTCATGAAGATTAAGTCGGGGCAGACAGTTGGTTATAGTGACTCCTGACCTGCGAGGCCAGGTTTGTTTGGATACCTCGCATGTGGGTACCAGCGTCCACCTGGAATTCGCCTTCTTGGTGAAAAATGATGTGAGCCAGTATTTGCACGCAGCAAGAGGGGGAGCAATGTCCTGCAGCTGGCTTAGCTCTGTCTGTTCAGTAGCTTTCCTCGCTAGTTCATCGGCAGCATAGTTCCCGGGTACACCGCTATGACCTGGGACACATACAACAGCTGTCTCGCACCGCGATGCAAGTTCGCTTAGGGTCTGTCTACATTCTATTGCTGAAGAATGGTCCAACTACAAAATATTACTAATTTAGTTTGCCAAACCAGATCCGCAACATTCCTAGTTCGCAGTCCATAAGTATCTATCGCACATGATTTTTCACGTAAGAAATCTTTCTATTGCGTTAGCTTAACTACAAATAAATATTTAAATTTGTACAAGCATGTGTGTGTGTATGTGTGCATACATCAAGCTTATGACATTCTGCGCATCTTTTAATATCTCCCTAGATAGAGCATATAGTAAAACAAAAACAAAAACATATAAAATATTTACACTAAATACGATAACAATTTATCATCATCTCCGAACTTTTTTATCTCCTCACTTTTTAATAGACTTTTAATTGTTGCTACTTTCGGCAACTGTTGTTGTGGTTATGAAGCTTTTAAATTATTTTTACATAGCCAGTACTTAAATGGATATCTGCTTGTACTTGGTGTATCTTAAAAAAAAAAAAAAATTACGAAAAAATAAAAATTATTTTATCATTTTCAAAAGTGCCTTTAGCTACCGCAAGCGTTATAAAATTTTGTATTCGTTAAAATTTCATCGAGCGTTAAGTTGTTTTGCGTGTTGTTTTCGCTTAAATTGCTACTGCATAAAATGGCATAACAAAATTCGCGTATGTGTAAACTTAATAAGTTCGTAAATCGTAAAATTTTTTATATGACAACAAATAATTTAAAGACGAGCTGCGAAGTCAATTAACTATTTTTGAATTATGTAACGATTGTATAGCGTGCCGTTATTAATTGTGAGTGTGGGTGTCGTTAACTAGTGCATTTATGTATATATCAATAGAGATATGTATCTGTGAGTGTGTTTTTATGTTGCATATTCGATATGTTTCTATGCTTTTCACTTCGATCGATTGCTGAATAGCAAAAAAAAAAAAGTCTAGCACCACTTGGCGAGCTGCATTGAAAATGTAAAAACAAATGTGAATAGTCCGATTTCAAGTACACGAGCGTTGAGTGCCTTGTTATGCATACTGGGAATTCATCAAGTGTTGCACACCCGCAAGCACCACTCTGGTGCAAACTAAACAAATTGTATGTTTGTGAATTGCAGTGTATAAAATTTAAAAATTTGTGCAATACTTGTTTTGTGTGTGTTTTAAAAAGTTGTATGAATTAAACGTGTTAAATCCTAAGCCTTTAGAAACAAATTGTGAGCGCTCGCAAAAAATCCTGAAATATATTTTGATCAATTTTTTAATGCATATATTATCTACATAGTAACATTTTAAAAGCAAGTGAATCAGTTATTACAGAAACAAATAAGTAGTTAAAACTTATTTTTATTACCTTTGTATTAGGTCGGTCGAATGTTTATACGCATTTTCAATACACTGACAGAAAAAGACTGGTAAAGTCAACCGAAATACGAGTCAATTCAACCGAAATTTCTGTTAATTTTTATCTTCGCAGCAAGATGTTGAATCAACTGCGCACAAACCGTTGATTCGTAATTGACCGTTTTAGTAGTCAATGACAAAAAAGTGATTGCGACAGCTTTGTACGAAAGTGGCTATGTTGCCATATAAATAAATAAATGTAAGGCGCGATAACTTCCGAAGAGATCTAAGGCCGAGCTTCTCTTCCAATTCGGGACCTCTTGATTTTCCCTGCAAATTGGCTAGACGGGACGACCTACATGTTTTATGCCGACTCCGAACGGCATTCTCGAGGCAGATGAGTTTTCACTGAGAGCTTTTCTTAGCAGAAATACACTAGGAGCGCTTGCCAAACACTGCCGAGCGGCGACCCCGCTTAGAATAGGGGTGCGAACCCAGGGCATAGGGTATGGTAGGCGGAGCACGCTACCATCACACCACGGTGCACTTACTAACCCAACGTCAATTGGGCTTACATCAAGTGTGCTGGCACACATTAAACATTATACACTTTATTATTTTGTTTTATTAAACGCACTTTCACCGAATTTTATATTTTATAATTTATTTAGTTTATAGTTTTGAAATTCGCTTTGTAAATAGAAATGAAAATAGTAGTCACAAAACTGATTCTCAATTATTTCAATTGCAGCTCAGCTCATTCTCTATTTCTTCTCTCCCATGTAGTTGCCACACTTGATTGTTTCGAACAAAACTTGTATAAAAGTTTGACATAACATTTTAAATAGAGAAATTGTAAATTATAGAAAAGTAAAGAATCAAATCGCTAGAAGGTAATTCACCACTGGAGTAACTTTACATGTAATTCGGCAAGTTTAATTTTCGTAACACTCTAAGTTGAAAAGATTCCAAAACAACTCAAATTTTTATGTTGTCGGAAACGTCAACATTAAAAAAGGATGTTCTTTATTATCTTATTAAATTCGTTCGCGTGAGTGAAAATTCGTAAAAACTTGAACAAAATGTTACTAACTTTGGAAAAATCCTGTTCGTTCAAAGAAAACTTTTGCAACAAGAAGGCGCAATTGTGCATTTCGTTTGGAGGGGAAATTGCAAAATTGTAACCGATAAATAGGTGTCCCGGTATCTCATAATTTTTTGCACAGTAAATCCAAAAAAGGGTTTTTCGTTTTGTATTGATAACTGGAAAACTAGTTTTTTCTTGTATGATTTTTAATAATCGGGGATTGCCCATATTGCTTTTTTTAAATGTATGAAAACATTTATTTGAAGCAATTTTTAATTTTATAATTTATTTAATAATTTGGGAAAAATTTAAACAACGTGACATCAGGACGGACAAGGCGACAGCTGTTTCGATTATACCTTGTAAATCTCTTCAAAGCCTTTTCTCCCGGGAGTGGGAGTCGAACTCGCACCCCTACGATAGTTGAAATGGTTGTAAACGCATTCAGCTACGTCATGCCTGTTGTGAAGTCTTTCCCAATTGCCTTCTTTTTGCATATTTTAATCTTTTACACATTGCATACTTCGTATGCAATTATGTGTTAAAGCTATGCTTGGTACGGCGGTTTTCAAAGAAACTTTGGTTTTGTTGCTGTTTTCGTTCTATTTATAGAACTACAACGAATTAACCAATTTTGTCTGTTTGTATGATTTTTAATAATCGGTGATTGCCCATATCGCTTTTTTTAAATGTATGAAAACATTTATTTGAAGCAATTTTTAATTTTATAATTTATTTAATAATTTGGGAAAAATTTAAACAACGTGACATCAGGACGGACAAGGCGACAGCTGTTTCGATTATACCTTGTAAATCTCTTCAAAGCCTTTTCTCCCGGGAGTGGGAGTCGAACTCGCACCCCTACGATAGTTGAAATGGTTGTAAACGCATTCAGCTACGTCATGCCTGTTGTGAAGTCTTTCCCAATTGCCTTCATTTTGCATATTTTAATCTTTTACACATTGCATACTTCGTATGCAATTATGTGTTAAAGCTATGCTTGGTACGGCGGTTTTCAAAGAAACTTTGGTTTTGTTGCTGTTTTTTTCTTGTTTTCCCATTGTGCGTGTTTTTTCGATTTGGTGGTTTTCTTATTTTGTATTTTTTTTAAACAAGTGGCACCATCTTCATAAGTACAAAGTAGAGAGCGCAGTGAGCGTAAAATTCTCTTTGAAATTTGCTCATATATTGACTGCTGATCGCTGTTGTAATGACCAGTGATATCAGTTGTATTAACAGAAAAATCAGTTAGATTGACCAGGAATCTGTCAATTTTACAGAATTTTGTTAACTTAAGAGCGACAATTTCTCTTCTGATGCAATGACTAAACTAGTTTGTTCGTTTGACAAAGAACTCGATCGAATTAACCGTAATTCATCAATTTCACCAAATCTCCGTTAAGTTAATTTAAAGTCAAGAACAACAGAACCGATTTGTTGATTTTACTTGCACCATTTCTTTCAGTGTATGTACAAATTTTGCAATCGATTTTTAAGTCACTTCTCATTAAGCTACAAACGTAAAACTTCACATATAGGTTAAGACACCGAGACAATGCAACAAAAGGGGTAAACATCCGTTAGGGGGCGCACGGATCGAAATAATTGATTAAGAATTACAAAATTTGGAATTTTGAGAGCGTTTTTTAAGTAACTTCAGGAACAATGCAAGAAAAGGGAAAACCCCGTTAGGTGGCGCACGGATCGAAATAATTTGATGAGAACTTAAACCTGCTTTTAGTTAATTCTCGATGAGCTAGAGACTTGAAATTTCAAACTTAATTCAGAGGCCGATGACAGTTTAAAACGCATATCAAAAAGTTTCACTAAGCGGCGCACGGATGGAGATATTTAGAAAAATCATACGGAAGGGATGGAATCTTGCGATCGATTTTTAAGTAACTTCTCATTGAGTTACTAACATGAAACTTCACAGATAGGGCAAGACGCCGTGACAAAGGAACAATAGGGGAAAAAATTCCGTTAGGTGGCGCCCGGATCGAAATAATTAGATGAGAATATGGAAATTTGAAATCGGATTTTTTACGTAACTTCTCGATGAGCTAGAGACTTGAAAATTCAAACTTAATTTAGAGGCCGATGATATGATAAACGTAATACAAAAAGTTTCGATAGGAGGGCACGAATTGGGATATTAAGAAAAATCGTACGAAACGGGGGGAATTTCGCGATCAATTTTCAAGAAACTTCCCATTGAGCTACAATCTTGGAACTTCATCAACATACTCACTTGTAGCAATTCAAGCTTGGCATATATGAACAATTTTCAAGTAGCTTAAAAAATAATGTAGCTTGACGTATTTCTCTGATATGTACTATATTGTATTGTATTCTGAATTAATAAAAGTAAGTTTTTCACCTTGTAATAAATAAGGTTCTACTCTTTTCCACCTATAACTAAAAAGCAGAAAATAAATAGAAATAAAAAATTTTAAACATTTCCTTTTATAAATGGACAAAATGAGCGAAAAATGTATCCTTATATAAAGACATATTCTTGCTGAACTTTGATTTTATAATTTTGACATAGAAATTGTGAAAATATTTATGAGATATAAAAATATAAAGGTGGATCGCAATTAATTTACTATATATTGAAAAGTTGACTCCTTTTCTTCCAACTTTCCTATCCAAGTAATATGCGCTCCACTTTTATATTTTTACTTCTCATAAATATTTTCACAATTTCTATGTCAAAATTTAAAAATCAAAGTTTAGCAAGAATATGTCTTTATATAAGGATAAGTTTTCCGTTGATTTTGTCAATTTATATAAAGAAATGCTTAACATTTTTTATTTTCTTTCTATTTTCAAATAAAATTTTTTCTATTATTGAAGACACGTTTCAGAGGTACTAGCCCTGTATGTGATGAAACAATTTTTAAAATGTCCCTCCTTAGTTCAAAGAAGTGCTGAAAACCGGTTCGAACCGAACTGATACATAAACCGAACCACCCTTTTGAGGATTTGAACCGAACCCCGAACCGAATTGACTTTATTTCAAAATTCAAAAACAGAACCAAAAACCACGACAAAAAATGGCTCGGTTCGGTTAAAAAAAAAGTATTACCAAAATAAATGAAAAACAAGTAAGGAAGGTTAAGTTCGGGTGAAACCGAACATTGCATACTCAGTTGAGAGCTATGGTGACAACATAAGGGAAAATAACCATGTAAGAAAATGAACCGGGGGTAATCCTGGAATGTGTTTGTATGACATGTGTATCAAATGAAAGGTATTATAGAGTATTTTATGAGGGAGTGGGCCATAGTTCTATAGGTGGACGCCATTTAGGGATGTCGCCATAAAGGTGGATCAGGGTTGACTCTAGAATGTGTTTGTACGATATGGGTATCAAACGAAAGGTGTTAATGAGTATTTTATAAGGGAGTGGGCCTTAGTTCTATAGGTGGACGCCTTTTCGAGATATCGCCATAAAGGTGGATCAGCGGTGATTCTAGGATGTGTGTTTACGATATGGGTATCAAATTAAATGTATTAATGAGTGTTTTAAAAGGGAGTGGTGGTAGTTGTATAGGTGGTCGCCTTTTCGAGATTTCGGCATAAAGGTGGACCAGGGGTGACTCTAGAATGCGTTTGTACAATATGGGTATCAAACGGAAGGTGTTAATGAGTATTTTAAAAGGGAGTGGGCCTTAGTTCTATAGGTGGACGCCTTTTCGAGATATCGCCATAAAGGTGGACCAGGTGTGACTCTAGAATGTGTTTGTACAATATGGGTATCAAACGAAAGATGTTAATGAGTATTTTAAAAGGGCGAGGGGCTTAGTTCTATAGGTGGACGCCTTTTCGAGATATCGCCATAAAGGTGGACCAGGGGTGACTCTAGAATGTGTTTGTACGATATGGGTATCAAATTAAAGGTATTAATGAGGGTTTTAAAAGGGAGTGGTGGTAGTTGTATAGGTGGTCGCCTTTTCGAGATATCGGCATAAAGGTGGACCAGGGATGACTCTAGAATTTGTTTGTACGATATGGGTATCAAATGAAAGGTGTTATGAGTATTTTAAAAGGGCGTGGGGCTTAGTTCTATAGGTGGACGCCGTTTCGAGATATCGCCATAAAGGTGGACCAGGGGTGACCCCAGAATTTGTTTGTACGGTATGGATATCAAATGAAAGGGGTTAATGAGCATTTTAAAAGGGAGTGGGCCTTAGTTCTATAGGTGGAGGCCTTTTCGAGATATCGCCCTAAAGGTGGACCAGGTGTGACTCTAGAATGTGTTTGTACAATATGGGTATCAAACGAAAGGTGTTAATGAGTATTTTAAAAGGGCGTGGGGCTTAGTTCTATAGGTGGACGCCGTTTCGAGATATCGCCATAAAGGTGGACAAGGGATGACCCCAGAATTTGTTTGTACGATATGGATATCAAATGAAAGGGGTTAATGAGCATTTTAAAAGGGAGTGGGCCTTAGTTCTATAGGTGGACGCCTTTTCGAAATATCGCCATAAAGGTGGTCCAGGGGTGAGTCTAGAGTGTGTTTTTACGATATCGGTATCAAATTAAAGCTATTAATGAGGGTTTTAAAAGCGAGGGGTGGTAGTTGTATAGGTGGTCGCCTTTTCGAGATTTCGGCATAAAGGTGGACCAGGGGTGACTCTAGACTTTGTTTGTACGATATGGGTATCAAATGAAAGGTGTTAATGAGTCTTTTTAAAAGGGAGTGGGCCTTAGTTCTATAGGTGGTCGCCTTTTCGAGATATCGCTATAAAGGTGGACCAGGGGTGACTCTAGAATATGTTTGTACGATATGGTATCAAATGAAAGGTGTTATGAGTATTTTAAAAGGGCGTGGGGCTTAGTTCTATTGGTGGACGCCTTTTCGATATATCGCCATAAAGGTGGACCAGGGGTGACTCTAGAATGTGTTTGTACGATATGGGTATCAAATTAAAGGTATTAATGAGGCTTTTAAAAGGGAGTAGTGGTAGTTGTATATGTGAAGGCGTTTTCCAGATATCGAACAAAATGTGGACCAGGGTGACCCAGAACATCATATGTTGGATACCGCTAATTTATTTATATAGATAATACCACAAACAGTATTCCTGCCAAGATTTCAAGGGTTTTTTATTTCGCCATGCATAACTTTTTCATTTCATTCTACTTAATATGGTAGGTTTCACACCAATTTTACAAAGTTTTTATCTAAAGTTATATTTTGCGTCATTAAACCAATCCAAATTCCATGTTTCATCCCTTTTTTCGTATTTGATATAGAATTATGATATTTTTTTCGTTTTTTTTCGTAATTTTCGATATCGAAAAAGTGGGCGTGGTCATAGTCGGATTTCGGCCATTTTTAATACCAATACAAAGTGAGTTAAGATAAGTACGTGAACTGAGTTTAGTAAAGATATATCGATTTTTGCTCAAGTTATCGTGTTAATGGGCGAGCGGAAGGACAGACGGAGGACTGTGTATAAAAACTGGGCGTGGCTTCAACCTATTTCGCCCTTTTTCACAGAAATAAGTTACTGTCCCAGAATCTAAGCCTCTACCAAATTTCACAAGGATTGGTAAATTTTTGTTCCACTTATGGCATTAAAAGTATCTTAGGCAAATTAAATGAAAAAGGGCGGAGCCACGCCCATTTAAAATTTTCTTTTATTTTTGCATTTTTTTGCACCATAACGTTACTGGAGTTGAATGTTGACATAATTTACTTATATACTGTAAAGATATTAAATTTTTTGTTAAAATTTGACTTTAAACAAATTTTTTTCTTAAAAGTGGGCGTGGTCGTTCTTCGATTTTGCTATTTTTTATTAAGCATACATATAGTAATAGGGGTAATGTGCCTGCCAAATTTCATCATGATATCTTCAACGACTGCCAAATTACAGCTTGCAAAATTTTAAATTACCTTCTTTTAAAAGTGGACGGCGCCACGCCCATTGTCCAAAATTTTACTAATTTTCTATTCAGCATCCTCAGTTCAACTCACCTACCAAGTTTCATCGCTTTATCCGTCTTTGGTAATGAATTATCGCACTTTTTCGGTTTTTCGAAATTTTCGATATCGAAAAAGTGGGCGTGGTTATAGTCCGATATTGTTCATTTTAAATAGCCATCTGAGATGAGTGCTCAGGAACCTGCATACCATTTCATCAAGATACCTCAAAATTTACTCAAGTTACCGTGTTAACGGACAGACGGACGGACGGACATGGCTCAATCAAATTTTTTTTCGATCCCGATGATTTTGATATATGGAAGTCTATATCTATCTCGATTCCTTTATACCTGTACAACCAACCGTTATCCAATCAAAGTTTGTATACTCTGTGAACTCTGCTCAACTGAGTATAATAAATAGATTCCCCACTTTCCCTTAAAATGTTTCAAAGTGCACACATATCGCTATTTATACTTTATATGTACTTACGGCGGCCGCCGTGGTGTGATGGTAGCGTGCTCCGCCTACCACACCGAAGACCCTGGGTTCACGCCCCGGGCAAAGCAACATCAAAATTTTAGAAACAAGTTTTTTCAATTAGAAGAAAATTTTTCGAAGCGGGGTCGCCCCTCGGCAGTGTTTGGCAAGCACTCCGAGTGTATTTCTGCCATGAGAAGCTCTCGGTGAAAACTCACCTGCATGCAGATGTCGTTCGCAGTCGGCATAAAAAAACAAGTGGGTCCTGTCCCGCCAATTTGTAATAAAAATTAAAAGGAGCACGACGCAGATTGGAAGAGACGCTCTGCCTTAAATCCCTTCGGAGTTTATCGCGCCTTTCATTTATTTATTTATTTAATCTTAATTATGCGCAGATGTACTTGTACACAGGGTATTACAACTTTGATTGGATAACGGTTGGTTGTACAGATATATAGATATATCCATATATCAAAATCATCAATATCGACAAAAAATTTGACTAATCTGTCCGTATGTCCGTCCGTTAACACGATTACTTGAGCAAATGTTGAGATATCTTCACCAAATTCGTTATACGGGCTTATCAGGACTCAGAATAGAAATATGTATTGAAAGTGAGCGAAATCGGAAGACAACCACGCCCACTTCTACGATATCGAAAATGTGGAAAGAGATAAAAAGAGGTGGGAAGAGGGAAAAATCGAGAATGTAAAAGGGAGAAAGTATGGAGTAGAGACAAGGATCAAATATGGAGAGAAAAAGGAATAGTCAATAAGTAAAACTTTTTCGTTTTTGTAGAAGATGCAACATGACGAATGTCTCTGTTTATTGGTAGAGTAATAACATCGCAAGGAAGAATATTATCGGGTAGGAGAAAGGGTTAATTTAATTAATTTAATATTATATCTATATCTTTATATATATACATTTCGTGTCACGTTGTTTGTTCGCTATGGATTCCTAAGCTACTTAATCGATTTCAACCATATTTGCACACCTTGTGCAATTTGATCAAACTTCAAAGATACGATAACGTTCCTGTATAATTTATTTCCGGGAAGTGCACCAGGGACGGTTTTATTCAAACAAATTCTATTCACGGTTCGATTAGCCTGAAATTTGGTATATAGCCCTTTTCTTAGATTAATATTTATGACACTTTTTTCAGAAAATGGAGCAGGGGCCGACTGGGACTGGGACTGCGGCTGGGACTGGGATTGGGACTGGAACTTGGACTTGGGGTGTGATTGGGACTGGGAAAAAGATATGGAGAAGACCAAGAAGAACTAAAGAGAAGAGAAAAGAGGAAAAGAGAACAAAACAGAGTTAAACGAAGATAGAGAGATATGGATAGATGGAGCGGAAAAGAAGTGATGGAAAAGACGGAGAGGGAGAAAGAGACGCAGAAACAGAGAAAGGCAGAGTGAACGAAATGATAAGGGAAAAGGAAAGGAGATTAATGGTAAAAACTGCTTAAAAGTTATGCAAATATGCCAAAGCTAGGGCAGAGCAACGTCTGCCGGGTCTGCGTAATTGCGAAAATTTCATATAATTTCGTAAAGGTTTATACAAACAAAGAGATTGAAATCGCTCGGCCAGGTGAAGCAGGTATACGATATATTGTAAAGAGATTCCATGTATGAGGAAATTGAGAGAGGGAGAGGAAATGGGATTGGGAGTGGGACTGGGACTAGGACTGGAAATGGAAAACAGAATGTGAAGTTTAGCGGAAGTAGGAGTGGGTATGGAAGTGAGGATGGGATTAGGGAGTAAGTGTATGAGTGAGAGGCAGACAAATATAATAATAGATTGACAAGAACAATATGAAGTATACGGAATACAGAATTGTACAGAATGGGATAGATAGGGAAGAGGGGAAGCGCGGATTAATTTTTAGATGTAGATAATCCAGTTTTTGCGCAGAAAAAATCTCAAGTTTATTTAGAAGTCAAGATGCGAGTTTCTATGTGCTTATTTTTGGCATTTCTTCTATTTAAAGTGGGTGATGCTGTGTTTACTTATACTCCAATTATATTCAATTCTTAACTGACGTCTTCAATCAAGTAACTTGCCGAGTCTAATGAGTGAGCATTACTCATCACAGATTTGCTTTTAGTTTGTATGAATTTTTGAAACGAAGAAAAGACTGGTGGGATCAACCATGCCCAATTGTTCGATGTCAAGAATTAAAAATTTAAATGTCAATATTTCTGGAAACTGATTAATTGAATTCGATAAAGGTATCTAAATATTTGACCAAGCTTTTGTTTTAACGTGAAGATAAACGTACGGACATGCAAGTGGGTTACGGGGTCAGAATATACCCGCGGTAGGTATGCCTGTCGTAAGAGGCGACTAAAATACCAGATTCAAGGGGCTGCGTAGCGCAACCTTTTAAGGTTGCCAGCACAATATATAGCTTTTCCAAACCTTATTGTAAACCTCACCTATCCGCGGCGAATTCTGGTTCACTAACAGACGAGGCTCTGGCGACTCCAAGCTCCTAATGGAACTGAGATGGAGGGAAGGCCTGAAGGCTTAACGTGGCCATATAAATCGTTCCCGAGATGGTCGGGCGAGCACCTTAATCGCGCTGTGTTACCGGAGCGTACCGGATCTGTATCCGGCAAAGGACCATCACATTGATAACACTCCCCAAAGACTTCGGGGGCAACCTTATCGCTACAACAACAACAATAATGACATGCAAGTGTTGCTATATGAACGTGTTTTACGCAACCGTTCAATTTATAACGTTACAATCTACAGGAAGCCGACTAAAATGCAATTGCAACTGGGTATAAATATATCGCGATAAATTATTAAATATTTCAAATTACTAAGTTAGATATTGATTTTTTGCCGGCTCAAGGTCTAAAAACCCAATTGAAAAACAAAGTTTTTCGGTTTTTTATGCCAATATATTTCGGCTACACTGCGGTAACCTTCCTCAGGGCCAATTGTTTGGTGTTTACGTCTGCACCGTCTAATCAGGTGTTTGCTACTAGCAAGGAAGGTTACCGCAGTGTAGCCGAAATATATTGGCATAAAAAAACCGAAAAACTTTGTTTTTCAATTGGGTTTTTAGACCTTGAGCCGGCAAAAAATCAATATTTGATCAAAACAGGTTGCTAAAATCATCAAGGAATTACTAAGTTAGTTGAAAAAAAAACAGAAAACTAAAAAAAAAAAAAAGTGATTTGATGCAAGTTTAAGAACTGAAGGTGCAACATATTAACTGAAAACAGTGAAAATGTCATACAGCTATACAAACGCCATGTAAATTATTAGCTGAGTAGAAAAACTAAATCACACAAAATGAATTTAATATTGCCAGCAATAAATTTAGCCACCGATCTGCTCTCAGCTACGCCAACACAAGAAAACAGTTATGCGGACACAACCAATTTATTCAACGATAACCTCAACCACAACAACCACAATAGCCTTATTACAGGCAACACTATCCTCGAACAAAATTTTACTAATTCTACAAACACTAGTATTTTCGATAATTATTACAACAACAATACTTCGAATGAGCACGAAAATGCTATGAATGAATTAATCACTAACATCAGCACAATTGTTTATGATTTCGGTAAACATTTATTGACAACAATTGTTGATGCCACCAAAAATGAAACAAACGATATATCCATCACAATTACAACGCCCATTCCATCAACAATTGCGCCTACACAAACTGCAACAACACCAACACAAATTTTTCGTAATTTTAGCAATAGTAGTTATGAAAGTAATTTGAATAACCAGAATCATTCGTTGCCGCCAAGTTCATGGCTAGCGGTGAATAGCAACAATTCATTATTCGTACACGCAGCGACGGTGAATGCAGAACTTGAGCAGCGAAGCGAAATTGGCAGCAACGCCATCGATTTAGCGGCTGTGGTTAGCGCACATAAAGATGCCAACACAAATGTTGATAGTTGGAATCCAAATACACAAACTATTTTTAGTCATTTTGATTTGGATGATGCGGAGGATGAGTTGCAACCATGCCATCCGAATAATACAAATTTCAATTGCACACAATCGGAGTTTGTGAAATTCATACTTGGACCTCAAACGCTGCCACTTTACAAGGCATTATTGGTGAGTAGAATTAATCAAAAGTTTCTACATTACATTTACATTAGACTGTTTAAAAAATATATTTCCTTTTAGTTCGTTCGCATGCAGTCTAAGACCTTGTTAACATATAACGAGATTATCTTCATTTTCGTACTTAACTCCCAATATTTTTCGCTTTTTCGCTTCGATAATCGGGAGGTTAGATTAGGTTAAAAGGGAGTGCATGGGTGATACCCACACTTCCACTCGGATACATTTTTGCTCATTGTGCACTCAGTAAGTACAGGGTGGTGGCAAATTCGTTTAGCCCCATTTCGCCACCGTCGGTGCATTGGTGCGATAGCACAATGACCTGTGATGATACCCATAAGTACCCTCACTGCAGATTTGTTCAGTTTGAGAAGGAAGCTGGTGCCCTTCCTATCCAAGCATGTCCATAAGGACTTTGAGACTTCGCAGTCAACCCTATTGGTCCATAGCACGTCCGTTGCCCTGTTCTCATATTCGTAGATTCTCCCTAGGAGGCAACTCAGCGGCGGTCGGACGGAGCTGTCTACCTCACTTATGTCTAAGTCGCAACCTTTCCTAGCCATCTCATCCGCGAGTACATTCCCTTCAATGCCGCTGTGCCCAGGACCCAGCAAAGGGAGACATTGAGATGACTTATGACGATAATCGGTAATTATGATAAAATTTTAGAGATGCGGTTTTTTTCACAGAAAAAGTATCACCTCTAGAGTGGAATCTCTAATTAAAAGCACTAAACAAAAGAGAAATGGGAAAATTGTATAGAAAGTAATTTAGTTCACCGTGGTGTGATGGTAGCGTGCTCCGCCTACCACACCGTATGCCCTGGGTTCACACCCCGGGCAAAGCACCATTAAAATTTTAGAAATAAGGTTTTTCAATTAGAAGAAAATTTTTCTCAGCGGGGTCGCCCCTCGGCAGTGTTTGGCAAGCGCTCCGGGTGTACTTCTGCCATGAAAAGCTCTCAGTGAAAACTCATCTGCCTTGCAGATGCCGTTCGGAGTCGGCATGAAACATGTAGGTCCCGTCTGGCCGATTTGTAGGGAAAATCAATAGGAGCACGACGCAAATTGCAAGAGAAGCTCGGCCTTAGATCTCTTCGGAGGTTATCGCGCCTTACATTTATTTAATTTAGTTCATAGGAATTGAGCAGATGTAAACGCTTATATTATCTATTCATGCTTTATTGTAGATTAAGGCATGCGTGGTCTAAGGTTATTGGTGCAACTGGAAGCACCTACAGCAGCGAGCACGAAAATAGCAATGGCAGTTTTTATTAAACTTCGTCAAAAATATCCTTCTTGTTTTATTTTTTTAGAAATTAAGAAAAAACTTCAGTGAATTAAAATTGCTTCTCGCCTAGCATAGCTCATACCGAGCACCCTGCCGTCAGCCTTGGTCTAACAACGTACAAGTTTTAGGTCCCAAAATTCGCCCTGATTGTTGGCAATTTTTTTCCGAAGGTTGTTACAGATATTTTTTCATACGAAGGGCTTAATTTTTTTAAACAAAAAATCTGAAAAACATCGATAAAAAAAAATTATACAAAATCAGTGCTAGTTTCGAGAGACCCATGACTTTTACATGTTGAAACTAAAATTGATTTAGCTACATAACTCCATACCGAAAAAAATTTAGAAATCTCTAAATGAGTGAACGGTCGGCGGTAAAAACGGCACTTATATAAAAAGTGATTAAAAGCTAAACTTAAAAGCATATCCGTTAACCTGGGTCGATTTGTATGTACGAAAGTTGACCGATATCGCGTCATCGATTTTTAGATAAGATTTGGGCTCAGGAAAAAAAAGTTCCACTACGCATACCCAAAAAAATAATTTCCGAGTCTGCGAATTTTTTTTTTTTTCGTTTTTAATTTTTAAGGGTTTTTTCATGACCTACTAAAAAAATGTTCATGTATACCCTGTCCGACCAAAAAATGACAAAAAAAAAAACGCAGACTTTTTTTCCTAAGTCCGGGTAAAAAATTGGCCCAGCCTAATATCCGTAGAAGTTTGGCAAAACCGATAGTATAAACGGGGCTTGTCGTTTTGAATTTTAAATTTTAATTCGTAAATATTTCAGTAATGGATGGCTCAGTTTTTATTTAAAGTAGTCATTTTTGTAGAGCTTGGATTAGGTTGAAATGGCCGGTCTATAAAGATCTCACATAGGCTGAATGTTTCCATAGTGTTATCAAAATTTGTTTGACGACCAAACGACGAACCAAACTCAGCTGCTAGAACTTATGTTATAGAAAAAGTGCATCCCCTTTGCCAATACTAGAAATTTTCTAGGACCTAGCATAATTACTGCTTCGAAATTTGGCAACTGTCCGCCTAATAGCAACAG
Organism: Eurosta solidaginis; assembly: GCF_040869045.1. Lineage (NCBI taxonomy): Eukaryota > Metazoa > Arthropoda > Insecta > Diptera > Tephritidae > Eurosta > Eurosta solidaginis. The sequence continues at coordinate 197,402,332 of NC_090323.1, read as the reverse complement.
TCTTGTACTGGCGAGGCCAAGACACGAACACAGAATGTTCTCAAACGTTTCTCCCTTCAGCTCGTACTTCCTACATCTGCTGTAGTTGACGAAGCCTAACTTAAAAGTATGTGACGAAAGAAGACAGCGTCCTATTATTTTGCACATCGTGAGCTTTAAAACTTCTTTCTTCGGAGATATGAGCTACTTTATGACTCTATATCGAAGGATTTGCTCATAATATTAGAAATGTAACAGCACCGTGTTTTCGTCCACTACTTTACTGCTTGACGAACCATATGCAAAAGGCGAGGTCTGCACTTTCTTTGCCAACTTATCGACCCTTTCGTTAACTTCTACCCCTTTATGACCGGGAACTCAGTGTAGTTGCATGGTCTGGCCGGAGCGAAGTTTTTCCAATGCTTCTTTGCATTCCAGGTTATTTCTTGATGAAGTACTGTATGAGATTATTGCCTTAATCGTCGCATGACTATCAATATGTATATTGACGCGACTGCAGCTGAAGCTCGTTTCTAAAAAATTCATGCTCCTTTCTTAACGGCTATAATTTCCGCCTGAAAGACGCTGCAGTAATCTTGCAGCCTCTAGGATATACGTTTTTCTAAACATTAAACAGCAGACTCGACTCCTTCCGTTAATTTGGAGCCATCGGTATATATGTGTATAGTATGTCCTGTCATTTCTGCACCCTGGCACCAACCTTTCGACTCAAATGTGGCCCCTAGATCTCTCTCGAAACTCATCAACGCCACCATATATTTGCTTTGTCCGTTTGTAGAGCTCAGTACAAACAGTTTTTTTTTACTTTGCATCGCTCTTTTTTTTATAAAAACATGTACAAATTTTTAATAAAATAAATACAAACTTAAGGTTTAGATAAGGAGTTTATATACTAAATTCAAAGCAATTAATCCTATCAGATAGCACCACCTATATCACCGAATTTGAACTGTTTTAAATTCGGATATCTTGTCCTTCTTCGTGAATAGAACCAGTACCACTTTACTATAGTAGGTACTACTCTAAAACTCCCCAAAGTTCAGTTGGAAAATTTTCCACCTCCCTATCCTCTTATTCCTGAAGCAGGTAATACAAGTGAGTAGTGAACCTATCTCATCTTTCTTTTGGCGTGATTTTCCCTGTTCTTATTTGGTGACCATTATATCACTCAGAAGCTTCCTAATAAATTCTTATAGAGTCGACTCGAATCTCAATGAACCGTATTCTTATGCAACTTGACAACCCGGGAAAGTGTGTCTTTTTAAGACCTAAGGGGTTCCCCATCGCTCATCTTCCAGACTTTCCGTCTATCCAATATTTTTACCAATTATCGTAAGTGAGGATTAATGAAAGCATTGCTATATGCCGAGTGAGCTTCACACATTTTCGAATAGGACGGCTCCCTCCGCAGGTGCTCCTGACCTAGTTCATCCAGTTAGATCACCATTGCGAATCTGTTTATATAGAATTCCTAAAATGCCAACTAAAGTCTTTCACGAATTTGATTGCTATGTATTTCGCATACTAAGACCAGTGTTGGCTAATTTATCAACTCTCTGAATTTGCAAACTTCTTATCTCAGTACGGTTTGCGCTCGTGATTGTCATTCTTATTTGCACCCATACAAAATAAAAATGACAGTCAATGAATGAAATTTCAATAAATGAACTACATAGCTCGCTCGGTAAGTGAAATGAATGAAATTTGCCAACTGGTGTACACACACTAGGGTGGTCCTAAAACAGCAAAAGAAATATTCTTTTCAAGCTTTACCGCAATGCCATCGTCAACGGTACAACACACAGTACCAGTTACTGATGGAAATATCACCCTTTGTCTGTTGCCGTTTTAAAAACGATTTATCTCAGAATTTTTTCAAAAACTCCCATTTCAGAATTTTTTTTCTAAAATTCCTAACAAAAGTATCTGAGATAAGGCGTCCTTCTGAAGAAGGGTGTATCTGAAATATTTTCTCGGATAGAGCGTTTTCGAATGGGTACTTGAAACACCGTGATATCGTATTCAGCCGAAGATATTAAATTATGGTCATAAAAGGAGATGTTGTAGTTATAGCTGTTTTAAGTCAATACCAAAATTAAAATTTGTTATATAGCACTATAAGTTGTCATAATTGTTGGAAGGGTGGACCAAATTTCAATTTCATTTACGAGGACTACCCTAATCTACATTTCACAGTTCTGTTAAACGATTTGAATGCCACATTTCAGCGCATTCATTTAATAAAATTTTTGTTTATATTTGTTTAGTAAATTTTTTTGTTATAAATCGCTATTATTGGAAATTTTCAATCGATCACTTCAATCAAACCGAAACAAATAATATTAATTATTTGTTAGCTGATTTGTTGTTATTGCTGTGCCCGTATACAACTTTGGATAGCCTATTATGGTTTTATTGTGTTTTTATTTACAAGTCATCACACAGCAAATGCGCTAAAAATTTAATAAAGATTCCTAATTTATAAAAAAAAGTTATCTTAATATTAGTAAAACCAAAAATTCAACGGAAAAACTTACTTACTTAATTGGCGCTTACCCGTCTAAACGGTTATGGCCGTCCAACAAGGCGTGTCAGTCGCTCCTTCGCTCCGCCAACCGGCGCAAATTGGTCACACCAAGGGAGTATAAATCGTTTTTCACCTGGTCCTTCCAACGGAGTGGGGGCCGCCCTCTACCTCTGCCTACATAGGCGGGTGCCGATAGAAACACTTTCTTAGCCGGAGCATCATCTTTTATTCGCATAACATGGCCTAGCCAGCGCAGCCGCTGCGTTTTAATTCGATGGACTATGTGAATGTCTGCGTATAGCTCGTACAGCTCATCATTAAATCTTCTTCTCATAAATCTTTCGTAGAATTTTTCTCTCGAACACTCTCAAAGCCGCTTCATCTGCTTTTGCCATGGTCCATGCTTCTGCCCCATATAGCAGGACGGGTACGATAAGTGACTTGTAGAGTAAAAAACACTAAATTAAAAAAATTACGATATACGTCTTTTGAATGAATTTAAATAGTTTTCAATAATTCTGTTCCCTTCATCTCTCCTTCATTCGCCTCTCCTTGCTTCCTTTTCTTTAATAAGTATCTCCTTCCCACAAAGCACGAAAATGGCAGGCATATAAAAAAATGAAACTGAAGGGAAAGGAAGGGAAAAGAAAACTAAGAAGTTAAAACCAAGGACAAAATCAAAGCCGGGACCGAAACCGGACAGCGTGTTATAAATTAGTTATAGAAGTTTTCGCGATGAGTTTAGGGTTTGTATCTACGGGGTATAGGCGTATTATCCATTTTTTAGCGACGAGCTATCGGATTGTTATCGGTATACACAATTTATCAGTTTGTTATGGAGGCGGCCACCGTGGTGTGATGGTAGCGTGCTCCGCCTGCCACACCGTATGCCCTGGGTTCGCACCCCGGGCAAAGCAACATCAAAATTTTAGAAATAAGGTTTTTCAATTAGAAGAAAATTTTCCTAAGCGGGATCGCCCCTCGGCAGTGTTTGGCAAGCGCTCCGAGTGTATTTCTGGCATGAAAAGCTCTCAGTGAAAACTCATCTGCCTTGCAGATGCCGCTCGGAGTCGGCATAAAACATTTAGGTCCCGTCCGGCCAATTTGTAGTGAAAATCAAGAGGAGCACGACGCAAATTGGAAGAGATGCTCGGCCTTAGATCTCTTCGGAGGTTATCGCGCCTTACATTTATTTTTTTTTTTTTATGGAGGTTTTGTGGACTTTTTTGATAACAATGATCACCGATGATTTATCGACGAGTTACCGGTTATCGAAAGTTTATCGATATGTTATCAATAATTTATATATTTGTTATTGTAAAATATCGATTCACTATCGGAGTGCTACCAATTTGTTATCGGCGTGCTATCATCTTGTTTACGAAAAGTTAACGAAGATTTATAAAAAAAATAAAAGGAAGGCGCTATATCCTCCGAAAAGATTTTAGGCGCAGATTCGTCTCATAATTTTTTCTACAAATTGGCTCCCTATATATGTACATGCTTTATGCCAATTTCGAACGGCTTATGCAAAGCAAATGAGTTCTAACTGAGAAGCTCTTCCTGCCCGCAATATACTCGGAGTGCTTGCCAAATCACTGCCGAGGGGCGACTTTGCTAAGAACAAATTTCTTCTAATTGTCCGTGACATGAACCCAGGATCTTTGGTGTGGTAGGTGGAGCATGCTACCATCTCACCACAGCGGCCGCTTAAGTTATATATTTTCAAAGTAATGTCAATTTTTTATCGGCGAGTTATTTATTTGTTGTCTATAAGCGATTTATTCGGTAGCAAAAAGTTATCGATTTGTTACTGAAAAATTATAGATTTTTTTTACAAAAAGTTATCGAAGTGCTACTATTTTTTTTTTTTATCGATTTCTTATGATGACTGCTACGTTTGATATGAAACATATATATTTTAAACTTCAATATAATATCGATGACACATCTGAACTCGTTGCTGACAAGCCGATAAAATTCGATTTGAAAAAAAAAAAATAGAAAATAACATTGTGACAACAAACAAATAAATCACTATCGAAAATGAGCTGACATTTATATCATCAGCCTGAACACCCACGCCGTAAGTTCTGCTTACTCTAGACTGGAAAAAGAAGCGGTAAAGATGGGCTTAATGGTGAATGAGGATAAAATGAATTACCTGATGTGCTGGAGACCATGAAAACATCAAATGAAGCGGTTCTGGGAGTGTTCCAGAGAACAGTTCTTCCAATGATTTATGGAATTCTGCGCTTTGGCGATGGCGAGTACCGAAGAATATTGTAACGAATTTAGTGTAATTCTGCTTATTTGCAACCTTCTACTAACGTTCGAATCACTAAACTTTTGAATAAATAGCTCTACTATTCAATAATACAAAATGGCCTTTATTAAAGTACTTCACAATAACACTTCTACTGCTCAGCATCTCAGATATATGCATGTGTTTGTCCTCTCCGCTGCTTGTATGGACATATCTAAAGACATAATGATTGATTTGTTGATGTGCATACAAGTCACTGCTTAGTATTGGCTTAGAGATGATAGTATCCCTTAGCGTTGCTAATATTCGTTACACTGCTCTGCACCTAAGTATGATCGTCCCGATCAGACACTCGATCTAAACGCTGCCAGCCTTTCCAAATGAACAACTTTCATTTTGGTTCGTGATTTGCCAATGGTTTGAATGCGGTACACTACATCGTTGATCCGTTTTACTACTTTGTATGGGCCTTCCCAATTACACTGCAATTTCGGGGACAAACTTTTTTTCTCGTTGTGGGTTGTATAACAGCACCAAATTTCCTTCCTAAAAACCTTCCAAATTAATTGCTTTATCGTATCTGGCTTTCATCTTGTCATACATAATCTTTGTTCGTTGCCTTAAAAGATCGTGCATCTCTCTCAGCTCTTCTTGCAATACACCAGTGAATTTCTTGACATTCCTCTCCGCATCGGCATCTATCCCAAACTTCAAATCAGCTGGCAGTCGAAGGCCATTGCCATAAATTACCTTTACGGGAGTTTGGCCCGTTGTCTCATGCACTGCCGATCGGTAAGCCATCACTCTTTATGGTACTTGTCTACTACTTTCCTTAAATGCTCATCCAAGGTTCTATTGAAACGTTCCACCATACCATCGGACTGAGGATGCAATGAAGTTGTCCGTGTTTTTCGAATGCCCAACTTCTTACACATTTCTTGGAACACAGCTGATTCAAAATTCCTGCCTTGGTCAGAATGTAACTCCATTGGTACACCATACCTTGCAACCAAATCGTTTGTAACCACTTCTGCTACTGTTTCCGCTTCTTGGTTTGGGATTGGGTATACCTCTGGCCATTTACTGAAATAATCCATAACCACCAGTACGTTTTTGTATTTCCGCGGTTGCTAGTAGTAAATGGACCTGCGACATCCATGGCGATCCTTTCAAATGGTGCACCTGAAATATACTGCTTCATCTGGCAATGACTTCGTGTTTTGGGGCTTTTTATCTGTTGCAAACCTCGCAGTTGGCAATCCACTCGGTGACCGACTGACGGCAACCAACCCAATAGAATCTCTGCTTAATTTTCTCGAGCGTCTTCGTGATTCCAAGATGACCTCCACTTGGACCGTTATGTAGTTCACTGATAACATCGGGAATCCTTTTCCTTGGAACAACTATCAGTTTCCTCTTACTGTTCCACTGTGCCCAATATCACTTCGGAATGGGATCTTCGCAATGGCTATCTATAATAAACGTTGCTCCTGGCATCGGATATGCCAACATTGAGGCAGTGCACAAACTCGCTTTCAATGTTTGGAAAACCACTTTTTGCTCCTTCTTGCATTCAAAAGCTTTATTTTTTCTTGTAAGCTCGTGGAGGCTATGGGCAACGCTGGCAAAATTTGGTACAAATCGGCGGTAATATGTACACAGCCCAAGGAAACTTCTCAATTCATGTAGGTTCTGTGGTCTTGTCCAATCCTTTACAGCCTCTATCCTTTCGAACGCAGTACAGATAGCCTCTGTCGTTACCTTGTGACCCAAATAATTTACTTCCTTTTTAAGCAGCGCACACTTTTTGGGACTTAGTTTCGGACCAGCTAAAGCTATTCTCTGGAAAATTTCCTCTAAGTTTTTAAGATGTTCATCAAAGTTCTTGCCCAATACGATGATGTCGTCCAGGTATACCAAGCATGTTTTCCAATGTAGTCCTTCCAATACCTGATCCATGAGTCTCTCAAAAGTGGCTGGTGCATTACAAAGTCCAAAGGCATTACTGTAAATTGCCAAAGACCATCTCCGACGCTGAAGTCTGTTTTTTCTTTGTCTTCCTCCTTCACCTCCACTAGCCAGTAGCCACTTTTCAAGTGGAGGTGAAAACCATTTCGTACCAGAGAGGGAGTCCAGAGTGTCATCAATTCTCGGCAATGGGTAGCTATCCTTTTTCGTGACGTCGTTCAACTTGCGGTAGTCCACGCAAAACCCCATTTTCCCATCCTTCTTCTTCACAAGTACCACCGGTGAGCTCCATGGACTAGCTGATGGTGCTCATTTCTTATACGATTTGATTCACAACTTCCCGCTTCGCCAGTGGAACACTGCGAGGAGCTTTTGATGATTCACAACATTGGTGCGGCCTGGTTTGGAACCATCCTGGTCAAATATATTTGCGTACTTTAGGAGCAGTTGCTTTGCCTTTCTCTGATAATCTTTTTCTAGCCCGTCCGTCCATGTCGTGATGTCATTTGAAAGACCAGTCTTGCTAGTTGAAACGTGTTCCTGGAACTGTTCACAGTTAATAACTATTTCAGCCTCTTGGCATCTTCCCAATATAGCTCCTTTTGTCAGTTTGAGTGGTGACTTGAACTCATTGAGTACTCTTACCGGAAGACGTCCATCTTGTTTTGTTATAGCCAGGGCTTTTCCTACAAGTATGTTCGGTGTTGATTTGTTTGCTGCTTCAACAACCCAAAATTTGTTTGTCCCACAATCTCCATCAACCTTTGCCCAGATGACTGCTTCTGATTTTGGTAGTATTTGCTGACTCTCTTCCACCAGCACTCGTTTACTGCTGTAGCCTCTCTCGTAGCCGAAATTAAGTGGCACATCCATGTTCTTATATCTCATCGTCTTGCTTTGCATATCGATCTTCATGCCTTGGTCGATTAAGGAGTCCACTCCAATTATGATTTCATCAACAATCTCTGCCACTATAAAATTGTGTACTACCATGACGTTCCCAGTTACGACTTCACATGCTACTTCTCCTAGAACCGTGGTGTCTTCTCCAGTGGCTGTACACAATCTTGCTCCATGCAAGGGTCTTATCTTCTTGTTGACTAAATCCGGTCGAATGATGGAATGAGATGCACCCGTGTCTACAGTCAGTAAACACTCCTTTCCATCCACATGTCCTCCGATAGTAAGATTGTTCGACCTTCTTCCAATTTGCGAGATAGAGATTATGGGGCATTCAATTGAGGGAGGCAGCTGTCGCCCATTGCGGCTGACTCTCTGTAGTTTAACGATTGACTGGACTTGGAGATTTGCTCATCTCCATAAGCTCTGTGTTTACGGCAACCCACATTGTGGGAAATATTAGGGCCGGTGTTGCAGTGACGTGCAATGTGACCTGGGTTGCCCCACTTGAAACATTTCATAACTCCCGCATTTTTTAGTTGTAATCCCTTCAGTGCTTCCAAAATTGTGTCTATCCACTCTGGCCTTCCTACTTCCACACGATGAGCTTTGTATGCTCAATAGTGACGCCGTTTCCTGAGTCAATGCATGCGATACCGTTTCAGCAAATGTTTACTTTGGGTTAGCTTATGTGGCTCGCTTCGTTTCGACTTCCCGTATGCCGTTTATAAAGCTCATAACGTCTCTCGACAGCGGCCATCAATACTGTTCCGTTCGTACTCTGGAATCGTCTGTAAGATTTCCGCTGCAGGCCCTTTCAATGCCACGAACAGTGCAGCAACTTTATCTTCCGCATTCCAGTTGTTCACTGTTGCGATCTTCTCAAACTGAAGCTTAAATACCTGGAAAGGGATAGAACTATCAAATGATGGTATTCTTACCTTTGGCTTACTCGCTGAAACTGCTGCGCAATATAGTTGCAACTCCTGTATACGACCTCTCAATATTTCAATCTTGGCATCAATTTTGTCTTCGAGTTGTAAAATTTTTGTATCTTGCGCCTCCAACTTCGAGGAAATACGCCCTTATTGCTCTTCCGGTTGAGCAGAGATCTGCGATGATAACTGTGCTGAAATTTTCGCCGACATTTCGGATATTCGTGCCTCTTGTGCTTCAATCTTAGATGTAATCTGTGTCGACATTTCCGAAATACGCGTTTCCTGTGCTTCCATCTTGGATGTTATACGTCTCTCTGAGGATTCTAGTTGGGATGCCATTTGTGACGTCATATATGTCTTCTGTTCCTCCAGTTGAGATAACATATATGTCTTCTGTTCCTCCAGTTGAGATAACATATATGTCTTCTGTTCTGCCAGTTGAGATGACACTGTCGATATTTGTGCAGATATTGCAGCCAATATAATGTTCAAGTCTGTGCTGGTAACTGCCTGCGATGTTTCGTTATTCTCTTCAATTTGTGTTGCTTCGTCGCCATCAAAATGAAAGACGTACTCTTCCACGTTATATCCTTCTGATTCCATTACCTCTCGTAGTCGTGCATGAAGTTCGAGTTTATTGCCGGTTGTATTCAATCCACGTCTCTCCAACTCCTTCTTCAGTTGCTGGATCTTCAATTCACTCCAATTTGCCATGTCCTTGTTGTACCCAAAATCTTCGGAGTTTATTCAACAATTCCTCTTCTTACACCATTTGTAACGAATTTAGTGTAATTCTGCTTATTTGTAACCTTCTACTAACGTTCGAATCACTAAACTGTTGAATAAATTCAATAATGCAAAATGGCCTTTAGTAAAGTACTTCGCAATAACACTTTTACTGCTCAGCAGATAGCGTGCTTAAATCAAACTGATTCCCCATGCCTCAGCTGGCGTTGCTTTTATACTCTTTGGTGTCCTCGTTGACATATTTCTAGGCGTCTCTATTTCTAGAATTTGCTACTTGTTCACCAGCTATAAAATTACCGGCTATAACTACAGATGCAGTTAGAGCTTCTCATATTCGCGTGTATATGTGAGTGATACTTCCACCGATGATTACCTACTTTTGGGAGTATCTCAGATATATGCATGTGTTTGTGCTCTCCGCTGCTTGTGTGGACATATGTAAAGACATGTTGATTGATTTATTGATGCGCATACAAGTCACTGCTTAGTATGGGCTTAGAGATGATAGTATTCCTTAGCGTTGTTAATATTCGTCACAATATTTAATGATGTGCTTTACGAACTTTACGCAGACATCAGTATAGCCCTGCAATTAAAACTCAGCGGCTACGGTGGATAGGTCATGTTATGCGTATGAAAGATGATGCTCCCGCTAAGAAATTTTTTTATTTTCGAGCGCGCCTATGATAGCAGAGGAAGAGGGCCGTCCCCACTCCCCACAAGTTGCTGGTACTCATGCTTTGTAGGTATTGCCTATACAGAGCTTCATTCCTTATTTACATCAATGCTTGTTCAAAAGTTTTTATTTTAAATATATCTACTCGGCGGCCACCGTGGTGTGATGGTAGCGTGCTCCGCCTACCACACCGTATGCCCTGGGTTCGCACCCTGGGCAAAGCAACATCAAAATTTTAGAAATAAAATTGTTCAATTAAAAAAAAAATTTTTCTAAGCGGAGTCGCCCCTCGGTAGTGTTTGGCAAGCGCTCCGAGTGTATATCTGCCATAAAAAGCTCTCAGTGAAAGCTCATCTGCCTTGCAGATGCCGTTCGGAGTCGGCATAAAACATGTAGATCCCGTCCGGCCAATTTGTAGGGAAAATCAAGAGGAGCACGACGCAAATTGGAAGAGAAGAGAAGCTCGGCCTTATCTCTCTTCGCGCCTTAAATTTGTTTTCATTTTTTTTTTTGTTATACTTAAATTTCATACGTATATCACGTGAAATAGTGAACATAAAGAAGAACTGCAACCTACTCTTGAACATAGGAAGTGCTCTAAAGAGATGCTAAGAGGTTTTCTCAGATGTTTTTCAAAATATGCGCAAACTCCATTGCGGAGCCCTTAGCTGTTCTACTTCAAAATTGCTTTAACAGCGGAATTTTTTTGGACTCGTGGAAATTATGCTCCATAAATCTCATATTTAAGTCTGGTAACCACAATGACATTTGCAACTACAGACAGATTGTTAAACAGAGTACTCTCTCAAAAATATTCGACCGTGTACTTCAGCGTAAATTGTTCGATTACATAGGTAAAGCCATAGTGGGGTGCCAACATGGATTTTTTCCTGGTAGGTCTGCTTCCACGAATTTAGCTATAGTGACTAATCAGATTGTCCGTGATTTAGAGAACCTTGAGCAACTCGACGTCACATACACTGATTTCTCGAAAGCATTTGACAAGATTGATCATACTCTTCTGGTACGCAAATTAGCCAAGTATGGAATCAATGGAAACTTGTTGAAATTCTTCACGCCGCGATTTTAAACCTAATTTGAATGTTTTTCAAACAGGAAAAGAATAGTTATGTTTATTCTATTTCCAAATTAACACTTCACTATTGACGATTTCACAAATATTTAATGGGCATATTAAAGAAAATACAGTGCAACGCAATAACTTATAATACAATTAATATAGTATTTACATAACAAAAAAATTCAAAATTCATTGCATTGCAGATAAACAACGGAACATTTTTTTTGTGTTTTTAAAAATTATAAATACATATGTATATATATATATTTTTATACTCAGTTGAGCAGAGCTCACAGAGTATATTAAGTTTGATTGGATAACGGTTGGTTGTACATATATAAAGGAATCGAGATAGATATAGACTTCCATATATCAAAATAATCAGGATCGAAAAAAAATTTGATTGAGCCATATCCGTCCGTCCGTCCGTCCGTTAACACGATAACTTGAGTAAATTTTGAGGTATCTTGATGAAATTTGGTACGTAGGTTTCTGAGCACTCATCTCAGATCGCTATTTAAAATGAACGATATCGGACTATAACCACGCCCACTTTTTCGATATCGAAAATTTCGAAAAACCGAAAAAGTGCGATAATTCATTACAAAAGACAGATAAAGCGACGAAACTTGGTAGATGAGTTGAACTTATAACGAAAAATAGAAAATTAGTAAAATTTTGGACAATGGGCGTGGCACCGCCCACTTTTAAAAGAAGGTAATTTAAAATTTTGCAAGCTGTAGTTTGGCAGTCGTTGAAGATATCATGATGAAATTTGGCAGGAACGTTACCCTTATTACTATATGTACGCTTAATAAAAATTAGCAAAATCGGAGAAGGACCACGCCCACTTAAAAAAAAAAAAAATTTTTTAAGTAAAATTTTAACAAAAAATTTAATATCTTTACAGTATATAAGTAAATTATGTCAAGATTCAACTCCAGTAATGATATGGTGCAACAAAATACAAAAATAAAAGAAAATTCAAAAATGGGCGTGGCTCCGCCCTTTTTCATTTAATTTGTCTAGGATACTTTTATCGCCATAAGTCGAACAAAAATTAACCAATCCTTTTGAAATTTGGTAGGGGCATAGATTTTATGGCGCTAACTGTTTTCTGTGAAAATGGGCGAAATCGGTTGATGCCACGCCCAGTTTTTATACACAGTCTTCCGTCTGTCCTTCCGCATGGCCGTTAACACGATAACTTGAGCAAAAATCGATATATCTTTACTAAACTCAGTTCACGTACTTATCTGAACTCACTTTATCTTGGTATGAAAAATGAACGAAATCCGACTACGACCACGCCCACTTTTTCGATATCGAAAATTACGAAAAATGAAAAAAATGCCATAATTCTATACCAAATACGAAAAAAGGGATGAAATATGGTAAGGTAATTGGATTGGTTTATTGACACGAAATATAACTTTAGAAAAAACTTTATAAAATGGTTGTGACACCTACCATATTAAGTAGAAGAAAATGAAAAAGTTCTGCAGGGCGAAATAAAAAACCCTTAAAATCTTGGCAGGTATTACATATATAAATAAATTAGCGGTATCCAACAGATGATGTTCTGGGTCACCCTGGTCCACATTTTGGTCGATATCTGGAAAACGCCTTCACATATACAACTACCACCACTCCCTTTTAAAACTCTCATTAATACCTTTAATTTGATACCCATATCGTACAAACGCATTCTAGAGTCAACCCTGATCCACCTTTATGGCTATATCCCTAAATGGCGTCCACCTATAGAACTATGGCCCACTCCCTCATAAAATACTCTTTAATGCCTTTCATTTGATACACATGTCATACAAACACATTCCAGGGTTTCTCTCGATTCATTTTCCTTCATGGTTATTTTCCCTTATGTTGTCACCATAGCTCTCAACTGAGTATGTAATGTTCGGTTACACCCGAACTTAACCTTCCTTACTTGTTATGTATAAATTACATTACAAAACCCTGCCAGCAGTTTTCTGATAATTTTACCGTCTATCGCCAAGAAGTAACTAAATCGATACATTTTGCAGTTAATAAGGCGATAGAAATTCATTTGACAAACAAAACTTATACTTCAACGGAATTTTTTCTCCAAGAAGATATTTAGGCGATGCAGACCTGTAACGTTTTGAATTTTCCTTTTTTCAATCATTTTGAGAACTTTTGCAGTTTGCTTTCGTAGCTTCCTTCTTTTGCGATATATTCTCATCGTCGATTCACTACCAGATCTAGGTTTTTCATTTAAATTTTTTAATAATAAATTTTCTATATTATATAAGTATTAATAATAAATTTATAAACCAAAATTAAATAAATATAAAATAAAATTTAAATCCGTGATCTGGCATTGAACCGACGACTTTTCCACGGTAGTTTAAGACCTAAGCCTCTGTGCCACTTATGTACATCAGAAATTGTTGTCAAATTCGGAATATAACATTGACATGATTAGAACAGAAAGAAGATATGAAAACACAATGGAAATAGAACGTGTAACGTTAGGTTATTCCCCATCATTTTACTTTATGCTTACATATTTTATAATACTTACATATGTATATGTAAATGCGTAATTATGTTTATACGCGTTATAACTTTACTTTATGATTTAATTAAAATTTTTTTGATTTTGCGTTCGAGGTTTTTTGATATTTCCTCAAAAAAGGTTTAGGGATTTAGCCTCAAAAAAAGATTTTGTCTTGGGGATTTTAAATTTGTGGATTATGTGTTAGGGATTTTTTTTAGCTGGGGATTCTGTGTTTTTTTTTTTGGGATTAAGGGCACTACCGTTTTCGAGATATCGCCATAAAGGTGGACCAGAGGTGACTCTAAAATGCGTTTGTACGATATGGGTATCAAATGAAAGGTCTTAATGAGTATTTTAAAAGGGAGTTGGCCTTAGTTCTATAGGTGGACGCCTTTTCGAGAAATAGCCATAAAGGTGGACCAGGGGTGACTCTAGAATGTGTTTGTACGATACGGGTATCAAATGAAAGGTGTTCATGGGGGTTTTAAAAGGGCGTTTTCAAGATATCGACCAAAATGTGGACCAGGGTGACCCAGAACATCATCTGTCGGATACCGCAAATTTATTTGTGTATGTAATACCACGAACAGTATTGCTGCCAAGACCCGAAGGGCTTTTGATTTCGCCCTGCAGAACTTTTTCATTTTCTTCTACTTAATATCGTAGGTGCCACACCCATTTTACAAAGTTTTCTCTAAAGTTATAGTTTTCGTCAATAAACCAATCCAATTACCATGTTTCATCCTTTTTTTCGTATTTGGTATAGAATTATGGCATTTTTTTCATTTTTCGTAATTTTCGATATCGAAAAAGTTGACGTGGTCATAGTCGTATTTCGGCAATTTTTTATACCAAGATAAAGTGAGTTCAGATAAGTACGTGAACTAAGTTTAGTAAAGATATATCGATTTTTGCTCAAATTATCGTGTTAACGGCCGAGCGGAAGGACAGACGGTCGACTGTGTATAAAAACTGGGCGTGGCTTCAACCGATTTCGCCCCTTTACACAGAAAACAGTTGCCGTCATAGAAGCTATACCCCTACCAAATTTCAAAAGGAGTGGTAAATTTTTGTTTAAATTATGGCATTAAAAGAATTCTAGACAAATTAAATGAAAAAGGGCGGAGACATGCCCATTTTGAAACTTTCTTTTATTTTTATATTTTGTTGCACCACATCATTACTGGATTTGAATGTTGACATAATTTACTTATATACTGTAAAGTTATTCAATTTTTTGGTAAAATTTGACTTAAAAAAAATTTTTTTTTTAAAGTGGGCGTGTTCTTCATCCGATTTTGCTAATTTTTATTTAGAACACATAAAGTAATAGGAGTAACGTTCCTGCTAAATTTCTTCATGACATCTTCAACGACTGCCAAATTACAGCTTGAAAAACTTTTAAATTACCTTCTTTTAAAGTGGACGGTGCCACGCCCATTGTCCAAAATTTTACTAATTTTCTATTCTGCGTCATAAGTTCAACTCACCTACCAAGTTTCATCGCTTTATCCGTCTTTGGTAATGAGTTATTGCACTTTTTCGGTTTTTCGAAATTTTCGATATCGAAAAAGTGGGCGTGGTTATACTCCGATATCGTTCATTTTAAATAGTGCTCTGCGATGAGTGCCCAGGAATCTACCTAGCAAATTTCATCAGATACCTCTAAATTTACTCAAGTTATCGTGTTAACGGACGGACGGACGGACAGACGGACAGACGAAAGGACATGGCTCAATCAAATTTTTTTTCGGTACTGATGATTTTGACATATGGAAGTCTATATCTATCTCGATTCCTTTATACCTGTACAAGCAACCGTTATTCAATCAAAGTTAATATACTCTGTAGGCAAGGTACGCTGAGTGTAAAAATAAAATAAACTTTAAGTATGACCTAAAATCTATATAGCAGCACTCAGTTCCGGCCTCTATTGACAATATGCAAAGACCAAAAAGACCACTCAACCAAAAAGGGTACTTCAAAAATAAATGTGCCTAAATATACCCACAAATGCAAACCTTATTTTGCTTACAAACTTTAAATATCATAGTGCCGAAATGAACATCTCCGTATTTCCGGGTAGCAAAATATTGATTGTTATAAACATTATTTTGATAGTATTAGTTATTTAGTCATAACGAACCCCACCGTAGATTGCCTAAATCAACGTTACCCTGCATTGTATGGCAAATATTTACCTACTCATTTTTGCTGTTATGATTATTTTCTAGCTCACTGCAGTTAACCTTTTCGCTTATCAAGTGTGCCAACATGTTTAAAGCGTATGTGTGTATGTATTGTGGCACTGTGTCTATAATTCCAACACACTCAGAGAAATAAAATCTGTAATATTAACAGTTCTCTGCTGTTGTTTTTAAAAACCGCTAAAACACCAAATATTTTGTTAATCTAACAGATTTATAGGGTAAAGGAACTATGAGAAACTGTTTCTATAAGAAATAAACCTGTTCAACTTATTACAATAAATTATTGCCAGAAATTATGTTTCGCATAACAACTGGCACTGTTGTATTAACTGTCTCCCTGTAGACTTGACCGCTAAAATTGTTAATTTAAGCTGTTGGGTGTGACTGGTAATTCACCTTATAAATCTGTTGATTACTAACAGAAATCGCAGTTGATTTTCCAATTACTACTGTTAGATACACAAATCCCTCTCTTAAACTGTTAAATAAATCGTACATGTGGTATTTCCCTTTATCTGGTAACAACTAACAGAATTTGCAGCTGATTTAAAAATGAATCATGTTGAGCCAACCGTATTTCTGTTAATTTCAACTTATGCTTAGCAAGTCATGATTTTTTGTGAACAAATCAAGTGAATTGTGAAAATTTATCACGTGTTTTCGGATCGCGGATAATTTATAACTTTTTAGTAATAATATGGACGTATCCGATGGTGATTTTAATACATTTATATGTGAAAGCGAAGAAGTGCAGGCAGACGAAAGTCAACTCTTAGAGACCAATTGTACAGCGAACAACGGGACATTCATATGGCTTAGCAGCTAAAGCCTTGCACTGATATGAATGCTGGAGATTCGAGTTCAACGCTCAGCTCCCGAAAAGCTAGCTGATGATGAAGTGAAATTCAGAAACATATCCTAGTAACCATCGCCGTTTGTTACTAACAATTTTTCTCTAATATCAATTACGAAAGTCTTCTAAGTTTGTTAACGGAATGGGAATTGGACAAAATTTATCTTATACTAAGAAGT
This sequence comes from Eurosta solidaginis, assembly GCF_040869045.1. Lineage (NCBI taxonomy): Eukaryota > Metazoa > Arthropoda > Insecta > Diptera > Tephritidae > Eurosta > Eurosta solidaginis. The sequence continues at coordinate 197,385,442 of NC_090323.1, read as the reverse complement.
AAGTTCTTAATTGTAAATTTAATATTAAAGTTGGAATATCTACAAATGAAAAATTCAGTTTATTCAGTTTTCGTAATACTTGTGATTTATATAAAAAGGGGGATATTTGCAAAAAAAAGTTGCAGTGACTTTGCCTGCGAGTACAACAAATTGATGAAAACTTGCAACAGTTTTTTGCAAATATCTCTAGTCAAGATAATTTTTTTTCTTTCTGCTTTCAGATTATTGATACCGGGGTCGAAACGCATAATTTAGTACCTCTCGCACAACTATAGGGGATCAAGTGAAAATGCATATTTAATTTGCAATAAAATTATTTATTGAACCTTTTCTAATGATGTCCATATATACTTGTTTATAGACGCGGGCATTGGAATTGAAGAGTTGAAGTACTTAACTGAAATCGACTTGGACAAAATTTTTCCGTCAGTTGATGTAGTAGGCTATAAAACGATATTGCGTGAAAAAATCAAATTCTGGAAAAAACGAGAGGTATGAATAATTTTTTAAATAACACATTTTTCTTTATCCTTTCCAACTTTATTTTAACAAATGACAAGTCGTACATCATTTCTGTCATTATTTCAACTGTCGATGCACTCTGATTTTCAGTTTTTTTTTCTATCTTGCAGTTTGGCGAAGATGAAGACATAACGTCTACGATTCAAAAAGTTAAACGAGGGTGTTTAATTCAGCTCTACACCTTTCAGTGCATCACAAACTTCGCATGGTTCGCTTGAGGTAATAATATGCATGCATAAGTATGCATGGATCTGTGGCATTATCTTAATTTATAAAAAACACGTGTCACAGGTTTGATTCCAATGGACTCCTAAACTACTGAACCGATTTTGAATTTGTTTTGCACCCCGTGTGTAGTTTGATCTAACTTGAATTATAGGATAAGTTATATATCAGTTTATAGTCGCAATATTATTTATTGCAACTTTTTTATTTGTTTATACGTAATAATAAAATGTTACGTATACGCAGTCGCACTCATATTTTCAGGTGGTGCGGATATACTTCCGTGTAATTGCTTGGTGTTTAATTAAACAACCTCATTATCAATAATGATATCAAGTATAGCACCTCACCAAGCCCGCCGAAAGGCGGCCCACTATGACATTTTTTTTTTAATACAGGAGAGTCTTTAGTTGTTCCACGTGCAATTTTTAAGCCGAATTTCAAAAGCAACGAAAATCTGCATTTCGTTTTAATATTATAGTGAAGTGTGAAAAATAAAAATCTATATATATAAAAAGAAAAGCTAAAATGTATGTTAGTTGGTCGCCGGTGTTTGAAGAGATGCGTCGGTCGATTTTGTTCAAACTTTCACACAAGTTGCGTAAACATCGTGCGGTGGTTACTACAGGTACAGGGTCTCGAGATATAGACCAAAACGTGGGCCAGCGAATGCCTAGACAGTGTTTATACAATATGGATATCAAATGAAAGCTGTTGATTAGTGCTTTGGTACAGAGTAATATATTATTAGGACTAGGACTGGGACTGAGACTCGGAGTGGGACTGGGACTGGAATAAAATACATACCACCCTCTGGGACAGGCAATAAGGGATGCAGAAGAATGAGAAGGAATTGAGAGAAGAGAAAAGAGAGAAGGAGATTGAGAAAGAGATAGAATGAGACGAAGATGGAGATAGATGAAGCGAAAAAGACGGGGAGAAGTGAATAAAAGGTGGGGGAGGGCAGAGTCAAACGGAGGGGGGAGGGCAGAGTCAGACGGAAAAAGCTTATCAAAATGTCTGCAGATAGGCCAAATTTAGGGCAGGACATCGTCTGCCGGGTCTTCTAGTTATATTATATTTTATAATGTAGGTAGACATTCAAAATATTCTGGAACATTATTCTCGAGGAAAAGACACCCTCGGTTATTACGTCGATCAACAAACTTAAAAACTTATTATTTATTTATGCTTTATTTATGTAATTAAAACGTAAAATGAAATTATAAAATTAATACAAGTTTTTTGTTCAATAGGTACCCAGTGTGTAATTTGTTATTTTAAACACAGTTAAGTATTATTTTTAAACATACATATTTAATAACTAAAAATATGTAAAATAAATGAGTGAAATAGTTAACAAATATATCAATCCCGTGTTTTTAATCATTTTGGAAACTAAATTGTTTATAAAAAGAACCAGTTTTGACTTTCCAAAAAAACACATTTTCTCTTAAATCATTTGCATTTTTGTAGTTAAATGAACAGGTTACACTTTTATTTACAAAAAAAAAATGTGGCAAAATAACCGTCTAAACTGTTAACAATCAAGATGAACCGGTGAACAAACGAATTAATAAATTTGATTGAACCGAAATTTTGAAAATTCAACAGTGAAACTGTTGAGCTGTGAGCAATCGATAAGCATCTGTTGTTTTAACAAATAAATCCTTTGGATGTGATTTACCTGAGAAATCTGTTGTCTCAACCCCTAATTTGGTTAATATTACAGTATCTTTTCTCTCAGTGTTTATATACACATTTGGTACGAGTGTATTCAATATCGAAATATTTTAAAAATCTTGTAGCGTTAAAACTTGCAATCCCAGTTATGATGAGTATATGAGGAGCTCCGGATATTTATCGAAAATACAAGAGAATCGTATACAAAGCTAGTAGATCCAGCAGACGTTGTTCCACTCAAACTTTGGTTCGCCTTTTTTAAATAAATTTAGATCTTTCTTTTCTACACTGCTGTTACATCCCAAGCATCCTTATTCATCAGAGAGCTCATGACATTGCCTTACTTTTCAGTCCATAGTAGCATTTATTGACAAGAGTGATTCTTCGCTGGATTTCAGAGTTGATGTTGTTATTTTTGTTAATGCTTGTTCCCAAATAAACAAAGTCTTACACTATTTGCGCTGACTCTTTGCCCGATGACAACAAGTACTTCGTTCTCAGAGAGCTGATTGCTGGTAGGAGTTTTACGTCATCTTAAAAAGCCTAAATAAATTAAAGTTATTATTATACTCAGTTGAGCAGAGCTCACAGAGTATAATAACTTTGATTGGATAACGGTTGGTTGTACAGGTATAAAAGATTCGAGATAGATATAGACTTCCATATATCAAAATCATCAGTATCGAAAAAAAATTCGATTGAGCCATGTCCGTCCGTCTGTCCGTTAACACGATAACTTGAGTAACTGTCGAGGTATCTTGATGAAATTTGGTATGTAGGTTTGTGGGCACTCATCTCAGACCGCTATTTAAAATGAACGATATCGGACAATAACCGCGCCCACTTTTTCGATATCGAAAATTTCGAAACATGGAAAAAGTGCGATAATTCATTACCAAACACGGATTAAGCGATGAAACTTGGTAGGTGAGTTGAACTTATGACGCAGAATAGAAAATTAGTAAAATTTTGGACAATGGGCGTGGCACCGCCCACTTTTAAAAGAAGGTAATTTAGAAGTTTTGCAAGCTGTAATTTGGCAGTCGTTGAAGATACCATGATGAAATTTGGCAGGAACGTTACTCTTATTACTATATGTCTGCTTAATAAAAATTAGCAAAATTGGAGAACGACGAGGCCCACATTTAAAAAAAAAAATTTTTTAAATTCAAATTTTTAAAGAAAAGTTAATATCTTTACAGTATATAAGTAAATTATGTCAACATTCAACTCCAGTAATGATATGTTGCAACAAAATGCAAAAATAAAAGAAAATTTCAAAATGGGCGGGGCTCCGCCCTTTTTCATTTAATTTGTCTAGGATAATTTTAATGCCAGAAGTCGAACAAAAATTTACCAATCCTTGTGAAATTTGGTAGAGGCTTAGATTCTAGGACGATAACTGTTTTCTGTGAAAAAGGGCCAAAACGGTTGAAGCCACGCCCAGTTTTTATACACAGTCGGCCGTCTGTCCTTCCGCTCGGCCGTTAACCCGATAACTTGAGCAAAAATCGATATATCTTTACTAAACTCAGTTCACGTACTTATCTGAACTCACTTTGTATTGGTGTAAAAATGGCCGAAATCCGACTATGAATACGCCCACTTTTTCGATATCGAAAATTACGAAAAATGAAAAAAATGCCATAATTATATACCAAGTACGAAAAAAGGGAAGAAACATTGTAATTGGATTGGCCTATTGACGCAAAATATAACTTTAGAAAAAAACTTGGTAAAATGGGTGTGACATTTACCATATTAAGTAGAAGAAAATGAAAAAGTTTTGCAGGGCGAAATCAAAAGCCCTTGGAATCTTGGAAGGAATACTGTTCGTGGTATTACATATATAAATAAACTAGCGGTACCCGACAGATGATGTTCTGGATCACCCTGGTCCACATTTTGGTCGATATCTCGAAAACGCCTTCACATATACAACTAAGGGCCACTCCCTTTTAAAACCCTCATTAATATCTTTAATTTGATACTCATATCGTACAAACACATTCTAGAGTCACCCCTGGTCCACGTTTAAGGCGATATCTCGAAAATGCGTCCACATTTAGAACTAAGGCCCACTCCCTTTTAAAACCCTCATTAATATCTTTCATTTGATACCCATATCGTACAAAAAAATTCTAGAGTCACCCCTGGCCCACCTTTATGGCGATATCTCGAACTATAGAACTAAGGCCCACTGCCTTTTAAAATACTCATTAACACCTTTCATTTGATACCCATATCGTACAAACAAATTCTAGAGTCACCCCTGGTCCACCTTTATGGCGGTATCTCGAAAAGACGTCCATCTATAGAATTTAGGCCCACACTCTTTTAAAATACTCATTAATACCTTTCATTTGATACCCATATCGTACAAAATAAATTATAGAGTCACCTCTGGTCCACCTTTATGGCGATATCCCGAAAACGCGTCCACACATACAACTAAGGCCCACTCCCTTTTAAAACATTTATTAACACCTTTCGTTTGATACCCATATTGTACAACCGCATTCTAGAGTCAACCCTGGTCCACTTTTATAACGATATTCCGAAAAGGTGTCCACCTATAGAACTAAGGCCCACTCTCTTTTAAAATACTCATTAACACCTTTCATTTGATACCCATATAGTACAAATAAATTCTATAGTCACCCCTGGTCCACCTTTATGGCGATATCTCGAAAAGGCGTCCACATATAGAACTAAGGCCCACGCCCTTTTAAAATACTCATTAACACCTTTCATTTGATACTCATATCGTACAAACAAATTCTAGAGTCGCCCCTAGTCCATCTTTATGGCTATATCTCGAAAAGGCGTCCATCTATAGAACTTAGGCCTACATCCTTTTAAAATACTCATTAATACCTTTCATTTGATACCCATATCTTACAAAATAAACTATAGAGTCACCCCTTGTCCACCTTTATGGCGATATCTCGAAAAGGCGTCCACCTATAGAACTTAGGACCACTCCCTTTTAAGATTATCATTAACACATTTCATTTGATGCCCATATTGTACAAACAAATTCTAGAGTCAGGCCTGGTCCACCTTTATGGCGATATCCCTAAATGGCGTCCATCTATAGAACTATGGCGCACTTCCTTTAAAATACTCTTTAATACCTTCCATTTGATACACATGTCATACAAACACATGCCAGGGTTACCCTAGGTTCTTTTTACAACATAGTGATTTTCCCTTAATTTGTCTCCACAGCTCTCAACTGAGTATGTAATGTTCGGTTACACCCGAACTTAGCCTTCTTTACTTGTTTGTATACAAAAGCCGATAATATTATAGTACACGGTATTACATAAACATTTTAGTTCGGATCAAAGAGAATCATGAAATATATTAAAACGCAACAAAGAATGCTGCAATTGGCCAATGTTTTATCGCTTCGTTTCGCCTTTCCCTCCTATTTCCCGTTATCTTTCTGTAATTCTACATCTGTTGCTCTATATCGCAAAAGGTACCATTGCTTTTTCTCTTCTCTCCGATACCTACACTTATCAGTTCTCTTCTTTTTATGCTTCTAAAGACGACCGCTTTCCAACACCTCTATCTATCCCACGGTCACAATTTTTCTGCTACCCTCCTTATTTTCGTCCTTTTCCATTCCTTTGCTCTTAAGTTCCGAGACCTTTCGACGTGATATATTTTTCTTCATGAATTCCATTTCCCATCTGTCTTTTTTCCTCCTTCACTATCTTTGTGCCTATCTCCTGCCTGCCTCCTCCTATTCGAGTTCCCTTCCTTTTCTTTATAAATGGTCTGCTTCTTGTTTCGCCAATCTATGACACTTATCTAAATGAAAACAGATGTAAAGCTCGAAAGAACTTTTCAATGAAATAAATATCTCATCAAGACCAAATAGTTTTACGCAAACTTAAAAATCAAATGTCAAATAGCCAAGTTGCAATGAAAACCCCAATTCATTCTAATTTTAGCAGAATACAAAAAACAAGTTTTCTCCGAGACCCTCCCAACATAGGCTTCAAATTTAGCGTAGAGTTAGGTAAGTTTGGACTGACTGTGACTTGAGGACCTCGCGTTGGTGAATATGTCATGGTGTTACCAGAAGTTTGCTCTACGACCAAACCAAAAAACCTGACAAAAATAGTGCTTTAAAATAACTCAGTGCATTTAGCAAACCTTAGCAACTTTTGCAACTTTGTTTTATTTATTTTAGAGACCAACCCGGTTTAGCGTACAAATTAACACGTGCACTAGGGTGGGTCGATTTATTAACCGACATCGCGCCATCGATTTTTCGATCGGATTTGGGCTCAGGAAAAAAAGTTCCACTACGCCACGGTGGAACGATACAAGGTGGCAGCATGGAGCAGCTGATTATAAACTTTTTTTATTTGATTTGATACATCAACTTCCGGCGCAGTTCGATTTTGACATTTGTCCATCGAATTTACAAAACCAAAGTACATGGTATTTTTATTTATGTTTGTAGGTAAGTCACCATGCTGCCACCTTGTATCGTTCCGCTATGCACTACGCATAACCAAAAAAATAATTTTCGAGCCTGCGAAATAAAATTTTTTTTTTTGTTTTTTGACTTTTTTCAACTTTGATTTTTAAAGTTTTTTTCATGACCTTCTAAAAAAATTTTCAATTGATTGTAAAATTTTCATGTATATCCTGTCCGACCCTAAAATGTCCGCTAAAAACGTTGGCGATAAGATTTTTTTTTTAACGTTAAAAATCAAAGGCGAAAAAAGTAAAAAAATTAAATTTCGCAGTCTCGAAAATTATTTTTTTGGGTATGCATTGTGGATCTTTTTTTCCTGAGTCCAAATCCTACCGAAAAATCGATGGCGCGATATCGGTTAATTTTCGTCCATACAAAAACTTTCGTCTAATACATAACGTGCATAATTAATGGAAGTTTCCTTCATACGGTTTGAATAGAGTGTTTACCAAGCTTTTGTAATCAATCACTGATTACCGGTATCTTAGTTAAACAAACTTCTGATTCACTATTTTGCACAAGGAAAGAAATTGGATATCCAAATGGTATGAGAATCAATTAGCATGAGCTTGAAAACAAAAAATCTTTATCATAAAGTAATTAAATCTTAAGTCAATAAAAGTGATTGCATAAATTACGTTCAATAATTAAGTGAAAGTTGTAAAGGAAGTAAGAAGATTGTGGGCGCAAAATGGCATCAAACACAGGACATTGAAATATGGTGCTCTAAAAGCGCTGGAAATTTACAGAAAAGTTCCACTGCTGAAAAAGTCTTGACTAATCGCAATGACATAACAGAAGAGCATTTTTAAAAGGTTACGTATTGACGTTATGCATTGAGAGCATCTTGCTAAAACGCTTTTTCAATAAAAAATTTGAGCCTCCTGTTGAATCGAGCGAAAATTTCTTCGAAATATTTATAGACCTCTTCCCGTTGGCGATGCCGGGTACCGAAGAAAATTTAACGATGAGCTTACGAGCTTTACACAGACATGAACATAGTCCAGCTAATTAAAATGCAGCGGCTACGCTGGCTAGGCTATGTTAAGCGAATGAAAGATGACGCTCCGGCTAAGAAAGTGTTTCTATCGGAACCCGCCTATGGAAGCAGAGGAAGATGGCGGCCCGCTGAAGGACCAGGCGGAAAAGGATTTAAACTTCCTTGGTGTAACCATTTGGCGCCAGTTGGCAGAGAGAAGAAGCGACGGGCACACTTTGTTGGACGGCCGTAACCATTTAAACGCGTAAGCTCCATTTAAGTAAGTAAGTAAGTTGAATCGAGCGTACGTTCGGAATATCCAAATCCTTAATGGCAATGATACCACATTCTGGCTGGTTTATAATCTTACTTTGGTAATAGGCATATTCAATCCTCAAAGAATGTAAATTTTGTATCTAAACCGTCATCTTACTTACTTACTTAATTGGCGCTTAACCGTTTAAACGGTGATGGCTGTCTAACAAGGCGCGTCAGTCGCTCCTTAGCTAAGTTAACTGGCGTAAGTTGGTCACACCAAGGGAATTTAAATCGTTCTCCACCTGGTCCTTCCAGCCGGGTGAGGGCCGCCCTCCAGCTCTGCTTTCATGGACGGATTCCGATAAATATAATTTCTTAGCTGTAGCATCATCTTTCTGTCACTTCTGCGTCATATATAGTACGGGTTCGTTAAGTTACTTGTACAACACGATTTTAGTTTGTGGAGAGAGGGCTTTACTTTTCAGTTATCTACGTGGTCCAAAGAAACATTTATGGACAAGAGCGGTTCTTCGCTGGATTTCAGAGCTGATGCAGTTGTTTACGTTCATGCTGGTTCCCGGATAACCCAAGTCTTTTACTATTTCGTAATTATGACTGCCATTAGTGGCGTTATGAAAGCAGGTACTTTATTTTGTCCTTACTCACCATCAAACCCATCTTTCGCATCATTTTCCTTTTTAGAGTAAGCCGAACTTACGGCGTGGGTATTCAGACCGATGATATTAACCGCCAACAGTTCCAAAAAATATATACCGTCCTGCCTGCTTGTGGGATGCGGCATCTAGCTTTACCTTTTGAGACTGAATGATTCATAAAATCATCACAAGGCTTCCGTACATGTCTTCGCCTGCCGAAGAAAGCAGTGGTAGATTTGGTTATGGGCTTCGAAACTCCCACCTGGAGCTTACCCCATAATGAGTCCATAACAAATTGATAACACCGATAATTAATTAATAATACTACGAAAAGAAAACAATAGCGCTTCGATAACAAATCAATATGTTTTCTTTAACAAATATTTTACTTTCCGACAACAAATCGATAATTTGTTAGTAGCAAAAAACACTAGGATATATTTTCCATAGTAAATCGCAGACTTTTTCATAACAGATCGATACATTTTCGATAAAAATTCATAACACATTTGATGTTCCCTTGCCGAAACTAGATCTGGAAGGTTCCGAAAAACATCACCAATAAGATGCTAGCTCGGTAATCGCTTGAATGAATTGATATGACCACATCAAATCTTAAAGTTCATCCAACCCCATCCTTCCGTGAAAAGTTTGAGGTCGCCGAGGCCGCGTCTGCTAAATAAGCCGTATTCGCCCGGCTAGGTGAGGCTGACAATTGTTTTGGATAAGCTATAAAATGCCCTGGCAGCCCATTGAAAGGGTACAATATACAACTCATTATACCCTCACTTCGATAACAAACCGATGACTTTTCTATAAAAGATACTGATAGCTTTTGGATAACCTATCGATAAATTTTGAAATAATAATAGATAGCTTTTCGATAAGAAGCCGAGAGCTCGGGGACTAAAAATCGATTGCCTATAGTCAGCCTTTGTTATCAATTACATATTATAACGAATTTTGGACAATTCCTGATAATTATACGCCTTCTCAAATAAATAACTCCAACATTCAGTATTGCAAAATGGTCTTTATTTAGAATACTTTGGGATTAATACTTCACAATTATACTTAACTTCACTACTAATAGCGTGCTAAAATCAAACTGATTAGTTATTCCTCATCTTGCGCTGCTTTTATACTCTCTGTTACCTCGTTCTCATAATTCTCCTTAGGTTTAGATGTTTCACGCACATACCTTCTAGAACAGTTGTATCTCATGCTTGGTTATTTACCTATATACATACATGAGTATGTGTGAGTAACAACTTCTTCTCTTAGCTGCTAGGTACATATTCTCTCTTTTTCAAGCTACTGGTTATCCGTTGCCTTGTACAAAAGTGTGGCTGCTTGCTTTAATGTGTACATGTACATATGTAAGTGTGCCTTTTTGCTATGATTATTTACCAACAGCATAGTGATTATTTACTAACAGATAGTTCCTCCGACAACTTATCGATAAGAAGTGGATAAATAGCGCAAAAACCGTCGACAACAAATTGATAACTCGTCGATAACAAACCGTTAAAAATTCGATAACAAGAAGACCCGTTTCCTTACTTTAGTTTCCTTGCCTTGATTTGCTGCCTGATTGCGCCCATATTAACTCTACAATTCACAGAGCACCCACATTACGCTACAGTACTATTACTAAACTTAAGTTCGGGGTTTTAGGGCGAGTTTAAACTCCAGTTAAAGTTGACTAGAGTTTAACCCTGCCACTTCGGCCGCTTCAGCTGAGATGAGCAGCAAAATTTCATGATATCGTACAAAGTGGCAAGGTTAACCTCTATTAGTCAACTCTAACTAGAGTTTAAATGCTCACTGAAAAACTAGGCCTTACTTATGCTTACTTCTGTATCATCCCATAACCTGAGCAAAAATGTTTACACAGCGCGATTATTCTGTTGGTAAATTGCTGTTGTTTATTTTACCTGATGTAAGTCAGCATGTTGACATTAAATATTTTATGTTGCAAAACCTAAATAAAAACTTTTGTTTGGTTTTTATTATAAAATCATTGAACTTTCATAAACTTACTTTCTAAACGGAGCACACCTTTTTTGTCCATATAATTTGAAATCTTGAAAATTATTCATGTCGCATTTGGGTAACAATTGTTCTTTGTATTGTTGTCATAAATAAAGGTAGCACCATTTTATTTGTCCTTGTGTTTTCTTTTTTTTTTTGCATTTTTATTAGCCTCAAATTTCTTCTCTTTCGCGGGCCAAAAATTTCGCTTAATGGAAAAATTTTATGTTATATTATTTCAACCACGAAAAACTAGAAGACGACGAAGTTTTATTCAACTTAAAATGAGCGAAAATCTATGTAAATAAGTATCGTTGAGCTGCATAAGCTGCTAAAGATATTAACGTTGTTTGCTTTTTACTTCCATTTTATTATTATTTTCTTTATATTAGTTTCGTCTGATGTTTCTCCCATTCCCATTTCCATACAAAATAACGGAATCTTGGAATCCATTTTGAGTAACCTGAGAGCTAGAGTCTTGAATGTAAGGAAAGATATGACAATTTAATATGAGGGAAAAAAACGTTGACTGGTGGCCCAGGGATCGTCCAAACTCTAAAATTCCTCAGAACTTGGAAAATCAGCTTTCGAGTTTTACGCAACTTCCCAATAACCCAAAGACATGAAACATTGAATGAAACTTTCGGCTTTATTAGGTTGTTACATTAAGTATAAAAGTCTTTGCTAAATGAGACAGGGATCGAGATATTTAGAAAGTCCATATACAATATGTGAAATTTTGCGAGCGCTATTTGAGTTACTTCACATAGTGCTAGACTCTTGAAATTAAGAACATACTTAAGAACCCCAAGGCATCGCAACATCAAGGAAAAAATTTTGCTATGTGGTCCAGGGATCGCGAAAACTCTAAAAATCGTACAAACTTGAAATTTTTGCTTCCGAATTTGAAGGAATTTACCGATAACTTAAAGACCTGAAAGTTTGTATTAAACTTTGGGCTTTATTAGGTTGTGGTATTAAGGATTATAAAATTGTCTACATGGGACTGGGATCGAGATATTCATAGATATTTAGATAGTCCATTTAGATGTGTGGAGCCTTAGGATCGATTTTTAATTAACAACTTAATGAGCAAGAAAGATGAAACTTCAGACATTGTTCAGGTCACCTTGACAGTGCAACAAAAGGAGAAATTAAAAAGAAGATACAATTTTTTTTAAGTATTTCCTTTATATAAATGGACCAAGAGAAACGAAAAATGTCTCTGTAAACAAAAACATAATATTACTTTGGTATTTGAACCCACAACCACCACCCATTTTTATATATATAACATTTTCGAAATCACAAAAAACCTGATTATTGAATAAATAATATACCTAGAATGTTGAAATTTGGTATGTGGACTGATACTAAGACTCTTGATAAAAACGGGGCACCACCCACATTTAGAAGAAGAAAATTCCGTAGTTTAACAAGCCGTAAAGACAATAGAGAAAGTACATTGAAATTTGGCAGAGACACTATCCTTGTCAATTTATATAGCCTGAGTGAAGATAATTGAAATCGGTTAAAGACAACGTCCTAAAGGTCTAACCTTAACAAAGTTTGGAATAACTCTATGGTACATTGGACTGATATTTTACCTCAGAAGTTGTATGGTTGAGCTAAGAACAAAACAAATTTTGAAAATGGGCGTGACCCGCCCTTTTTTTATTACGTCTTTTCTTTTATTTCCTCTTTTTCTGGTAGCGCCTACCACACCGAAGATCGTGAATTCACGCCCCCCGCAAAGCGACATCAAAATTTTAGAAACACAGTTTTTCAAGTGGAAGAAAATTTTACTAAGCGAAGAAAATTTGAAAAGCTCTTAATGAAAACTCATCTGCCTTGTAGATTCCGTTCGGAGTCGGCATTGCACAAGTAGGCCCAGTCCCGTCAATTTGTAGAAAAAATTTAAAGTTGTACGACGAAAATTGGAAGAGAAGCGCGGCCTTAAATCTCTTCGGAGGTTATAGGACCTCACATTTATTTATTTTTCCAAAATACGTTTAATGCCATAAGTCAAAAAAAGTTTCCCAATCCGAAAGAAACTTGGCGTAAACATTTTTTCATAGTTACAACTAGATAAATGTAAGTTTTGCTTTTCGTCCAACGGGTTTCACTTCTTCTTCAAAGAGTGTGATAATTTAATTAAAAAAAATTAATGAACAAAAAACATTAATAGAATTAAGTAGTATAAAGGTGGTCACTTATATTATCCGATTAGCGTACATTTTTTGGTAGCAAAAAAATAATAATTTTAAATAAAGGAAGGTATAGCGACTCCATCTATGCCCTCTCTATATTTTCGTGGTTGACTCGAGCACTAGCTCCTAGCATTTGGTTTGTTGGCCACTGTATTGTGGCGAATATTAGCATTATCACATCACTATGCTTTTAGTAAATAAACACAACAACAGTAAGCCATTTACTCACATACATAGAAGGCAACGAAGAGTATTTCACGCATATAACTAGCAGCTTGAAGCAAAGATATAATTTACATACACATATGTATTCAGCGGCTAAGATCAGAAGTTGTTAGTAACACATACACCTGCATTTAGCTAGAACATAAACTACAGATGTACACGTATATAGCTAAATAACTAAGTATGAGATACAACTAGACCTTAGGAGGAATAGGCGAACGAGGCTAACTGAGAGTATAAAAACAGTGCGGTGCCAGCGATAAGGAATCAGTTTGATTTAAACACGCTATTAGTTAACTACGTGATAATTGTAATTTTGAAGTATAGCATTTTGCCATACTGAGTATTGAAGTTATTTATTCGAGAGTTCAGCGATTCGAACGTTAACAGAAAGTGCATAATAGTCAGGAATATTTCACAAAATTCGTAACTATGTGTTTACTTTTCGAAAAAAATAACTAAATCCGGAAGCGTCTTTTATATCTAAGTGCGTTTCATAAAGTGCTAAGTAACTCACATAAAGACCATAATAATCATAATTCAAGCATATTTGAAAGAAAGTTACTTTGGTTTTCATATTTTCTTCACACTTTCATACAATTACTAAATACAACAAAACAAAATTTAGAAAATGTGAATATACAATAATGGCTTACTTTTCGGCCATTAGAGAGGGAGAATTTTTATCGTCTTATGATATTACGTTTTGTCATTAGCACGTGCCTAAAAGAAAATTGTGTTATAACAGAAATTAATTATTCTATTCTTTTCAACAATAATTTCAAATTGCCTGACTGACATAAAGAAAGTTTGCACAATTACACTCAAGATTTTATGGCGAAACTATTGTCATCACACATTTTCGTCTTATGAAGTGCACGAATGATTCATTAATTCATTGCTGCAGTGTGATTCTTCTGCTTTTCAAATAAATTTCGACTTCACTTTTACTTGTTGTTTTTTACTTCCCCCTCCCCCCTGCATACCCCCTTTGGTCTGAAATATTGCCTATTCCATCCCTATTTCTACTCAGAAGAGTCATTAACTTTTTTATTAGCTTCAGCTGTATGTTTGAACGCATGTACAGCTGCGATCACGAAATAGCAGTAGCAATTTTTATGAAATTTCGTTAGTTAAAATATTTTTCTGTTTTGTGTTCGATATTTTAGAAAAAACGCGTATGAATTTTATAACTGTAATTATGCATTCCAATCTCGAAAACATTTTCAAAAAAAAATCGAAAAATCCAACAAATTTTACGAAATTTTCAAAGTTTTTTTTGGAGTTCTCTGATGGCAGCCACCGTGGTGTGATGGTAGCGTGCTCCACCTACCACACCGTATGCCCTGGGTTCACACCCGGGCAAAGCCACATCAAAATTTTAGAAATAAAGTTTTTCTATTAGAAGAAAATTTTTCTAAGCGGGGTCGCCCCTGGGCAGTGTTTGGCAAGCGCTCCGGGTGTATTTCTGCCATGAAAAGCTCTCAGCCAAAACTCACTTCTCACAAAAACTTTTTTCTCTCTCTCTGAATATTTCTAAGTATGCAGTTTTGTAGCTTAATCAATTTTAGTCTCACAAAGTACAAGTGATGGGTACCGCAAAATTCGCTTTGATTTTTGACAATCTTTTTTCCGAAGCGTGTTTGACATTTACGTCTATAAAAAAACAAGTAAGGAAGGCTAAGTTCGGGTGTAACCGAACATTACATACTCAGTTGAGAGCTATGGAGACAAAATAAGGAAAATCACCATGTAGGAAAATGAACCTAGGGTAACCCTGGAATGTGGTTGTATGGCATGTGTATCAAATGGAAGGTATTAAAGAGTATTTTAAGAGAGAGTAGGCCATAGTTCTATGGATGGACGCCATTTAGGGATATCGCCATAAAGGTGGACCAGGGACTCTAGAATGTGTTTGTACGATATGGGTATCAAATGAAAGGTGATAATGAGTATTTTAAAAGGGAATGGGCTTTAGTTCTATAGGTGAACGCCTTTTCGAGAAATCGCCATAAAGGTGGACCAGGGGTGACTCTAGAATATGTTTGTACGATATGGGTATCAAATGAAAGCTGTTAATGAGTATTTTGAAAAGGAGTGATCCTTAGTTCCATAGGTGGACGCCGTTTCGAGATATCGCCATAAAGGTGGACCAGGGGTGTCTCTAGTTGTACGATATGGGAATCAAATTAAAGGTGTTACTGAGCATTTTAAGAGGGAGTGGGCATTAGGTCTATAGGTGGACGCCTTTTCGAAATGTCGCCATTAGGGTGGGCCAGGGGTGACTCTAGAATGTGTTTGTATGATATGGGTATCAAATGAAAGATGGTAATGAGTATTTTAAAAGGGAGTAATCCTTAGTTCTATAGGTGGACGCCTTTTCGAGATATCGCCATAAAGGTGGACCAAGGGTGACCCTAGAATGTTTGTACGATATGGGTATCAAACGAAAGGTGCTACTGAGCATTTTAAGAGGGAGTGGGCATGAGGTCTATAGGTGGACGCCTTTTCGAGATATCGTCATTAGGGTGGGCCAGGGGTGACTCTAGAATGTGCTTGTACGATATGGATATCAAACGAAAGGTGTTACTGAGCATTTTAAGAGGGAGTGGGCATTAGGTCTATAGGTGGACGCCTTTTCGAGATATCGCCATTAGGGTGGGCCAGGGGTGACTCTAGAATGTTTGTACGATATGGGTATCAAACGAAAGATGTTACTGAGCATTTTAAGAGGGAGTGGGCATTAGGTCTATAGGTGGACGCCTTTTCGAGATATCGCCATTAGGGTGGGCCAGGGGTGACTCTAGAATGTTTGTACGATATGGGTATCAAACGAAAGGTGTTACTGAGCATTTTAAGAGGGAGTGGGCATTAGGTCTATAGGTGGACGCCTTTTCGAGATATCGCCATTAGGGTGGGCCAGAGTGACTCTAGAATGTGTTTGTACGATATGGGTATCAAATGAAAGGTGGTAATGAGTATTTTAAAAGGGAATAATCCTTAGTTCTATAGTTGGACGCCTTTTCGAGATATCGCCATAAAGGTGGACCAAGGGTGACTCTAGAATGTTTGTACGATATGGATATCAAACGAAAGGTGTTACTGAGCATTTTAAGACGGAGTGGGCATTAGGTCTATAGGTGGACGCCTTTTCGAGATATCGCCATTAGGGTGGGCCAGGGGTGACTCTAGAATGTTTGTACGATATGGGTATCAAACGAAAGGTGTTACTGAGCATTTTAAGAGGGAGTGGGCATCAGGTCTATAGGTGGACGCCTTTTCGAGATATCGCCATTAGGGTGGGCCAGGGGTGACTCTAGAATGTTTGTACGATATGGGTATCAAACGAAAGGTGTTACTGAGCATTTTAAGAGGGAGTGGACATTAGGTATACGCCTTTCCGAGATATCGCCATTAGGGAGGGCCAGGGGTGACTGTAGAATGTTTGTACGATATGGGTATCAAACGAAAAGTGTTACTGAGCATTTTAAGAGGGAGTGGGCATTAGGTCTATAGGTGGACGCCTTTTCGAGATATCGCCATTAGGGTGGGCCAGGGTGACTCTAGAATGTGTTTGCACGATATGGATATCAAATTAAAAGTATTAATGAGGGTTTTAAAAGCGAGTGGCCGTTAGATGTATATGTGAAGGCGTTCTCGCGATATCGACCAAAATGTGGACCAGGTGATCCAGAAAATCATCTGTCGGGTACTGCTAATTTATTTATATATGCAATACCACTAACGGTATTTCTGCCAAGATTCCAAGGGCTGTTGATTTCGCCTTGTAGAACTTTTTCATTTTCTTCTACTTAATATGGTAGGTGTCACACCCATTTTACAAAGTTTTTTCCAAAGTTATATTTTGCGTCAATAAACCAATCCAGTTACCATGTTTCATCCCTTTTTTCGTAGTTGGTATAGAATTATGGCATTTTTTTCATTTTTCGTAATTTTCGATATCGATAAAGTGGGCGTGGTTATGGTCGGATTTCGACCATTTTTTATACCAAGATAAAGTGAGTTCAGATAAGTACGTGGGCTAAGTTTAGTAAAGATATATCGGTTTTTGCTCAAGTTATTGTGTTAACGGCCGAGCGGAAGGACAGACGGTGGACTGTGTATAAAAACTGGGTGTGGCTTCAACCGATTTCGCCCATTTTCACAGAGAACAGTTACCGTCACAGAATCTAGGCTCCTACCAAATTTGAGAAGGATTGGTAAATTTTTGTTCGACTTATGGCATTAAAAGTATTCTAGACAAACTAAATGAAAATGGGCGGAGCCATGCCCATTTTGAAATTTTCTTTTATTTTTGTATTTGGTTGTATCATATCATTACTGGGGTTGAATTTTGACTTAATTTACTTATATATAGTAAAGATATTAAATTTTTTGTTAAAATTTGAATTAAAAAAATTTTTTTTTAAAAAGTGGGCGTGTTGTTCATCCAATTTTGCTAATTTTTATTTAGGATATATATAGTAATAGTAGTAACGTTCCTGCCAAATTTCATCATGATATCTTCAACGACTGCCAAATTTTAGCTTGCAAACTTTTAAATTACCTTCTTGTAAAAGTGGGCGGTGCCACGCCCATTGTCCAAAATCTTACTAATTTTCTGTTCTGCGTCATAACGTCAACCCATCTACCAAGTTTCATCGCTTTAACCGCTTTTGGCAATGAATTATCGCATTTTTTCGGTTTTTCGAAATTTTCGATATCGAAAAAGTGGGCGTGGTTATAGTCCGATATCGTTCATTTTAAATAGCGATCTGAGATGAGTGCTCAGGAACCTACATACCAAATTTCATCAAGATACCTCAAAATTTACTCAAGTTATCGTGTTAACGGACGGACGGACGGACGGACGGACGGACGGACATGGCTAAATCAAATTTTTTTTCGATCCTGATTATTTTGATATATGGAAGTCTATATCTATCTCGATTCCTTTATATATGTACAACCAACCGTTATCCAATCAAACTTAATATACTCTGTGAGCTCTGCTCAACTGAGTATAAAAACAAATTGTTCAGACTTTGAATGGAGGAATATATAGAATACCATTCCGAAACAAATTTTTAGAAATCAATAGCAATTTGAAGAGAGCAATAAGTGGTAGTTTGTGAGACAAAAATTTGTTGGGCTACAAAATAGTATACTCAGAAAAGTTGAGAGAAAGCTATAAATAAATTGTTCGAAATTTCGTTACAATTTTGAGATTGGTTTTCACCGTTTTAGTTACAAAAGTCATCGGATTTTTTTCTTAAATTTCAAAAATAAAAAAAGATAATATAACTGACGAAGTTTTGATAAAAATTTGTCACTGCTTTTTTTTGTGCTCGCAACTGTATATAATCAGCTTCTTACACGCGATTTTGAATCACTTTAAACAGTCAGATTTAATGAAACTTTGTGGTCGTGTTAAGTACCGATGGCATTAAAACAGTTTAGTAAAGCCAAAGGGCGTAGCTAGGAGGGAGAGTCTTTCTCATTTTATATGGTAGCAAATTATTTAAGTCTACGATCTTGGCTAAAACGGATATCTATACAGAAACATTGTTAAGTTCAAGGGTTTAGCTTGGGACACTATTTAAATATTGTATACTTATAAAACACAGATGATAGCAGAATAATTTTGATAAGTTCCATGGCGCAGCTTGAGAGGGTTAAGAGTGGGACGGGGGCTTTCTTATTAAGGTAAAGACTATTTTATCAAATTAAAGACTTATCAAAGAGGTATAAAAATATATACAGTAATTTGATAAACTCATATTCGTAGCTAGAAAAAGTGGAGGACTCAATAGGGCTCATTTAAATCGACTAGTCGTTAAGCAAAATTTGTTTAGTAAAATAATCAATTGACACTAATTGACTAGTTTTTTGCATTTGGCTCGTGAGAGATTCGACTATACCAGTTTTTTGTTTTTTCTTTGTTTTTGTAAATCTTCTGTGAGTTCTGCGATTTGACGAAAAGACTTTCTGGAGTTATTGTAAGCCATCTGCAGCTCAGCTCGAATATTTTTCACTTGTGCTTTTGGTACACTCGGAACTAGAAAATAAATTTTATACTCAGCTACGCTTTCGAAAAATTATTTCGCAGCAAGATTAGGCCGGTATATAAAGATCTTACATAGACTGAATGTGTCCTTACTGTTACCAGAATTTGTTTGACGTCTAAACGGAAAAACTCAAATTAGGTACCAGGACATATCATATTGAATAACTCCGTCCTCCTGTCAAATACTAGAAGTTTTCTAGGAACTGGATTTTCTGGGTTTTCTAAGAAAGTGCTCAAGTACATAATACTGCCCCTCGAACTTCGTGCCCATCGTGAGATCTTTTCGTTACCCTCTGTACCTTCATGCATTTAGGTGAAAACAATTAAATTTTAAAAAAAATTATGACAAACAAAAAATATAAAATTTTTAAATTTTATTTCTTAATGACAAAAAATTGAATTTAGAAAACCGCCAGAATTCCAACAATGATATTTAATCGATTATATTCTATGTTGAAACGGAATACAAGCTAGTCGTTATTCAATCTATGCAATCGCCTAGTCGATTAGCCGACTAATCGATTGTGGACAAGAGCTCTAGGGCTCACCCCATTCATACGGTAAAATTAAATTTAAGGAATGTATACAATTCCAGGGCCAATGACAAAGCAATAATTTCAGAATATGATGGGCGTAGGGATAGGCGTAGTGTATCATTTTGTAAACGTATTTTGTATTTGATACGTAGTGCACACATTTAGAACCCATGACAATATATGTAAGTGCTGTTACACAAATTTTCATTTCGACTCTTATCGAGCAAATGCGCACAACATTTGTTGGTTTAATGTATCTTTAAGCACTTTAAGCAAATTAAAACTATTTTCTTATTATACTCAGTTGAGCAGAGCTTCAGAGTATATTAACTTTGATTGGATAACGGTTGGTTGTACAGGTATAAAGGAATCGAGATAGATATAGACTTCCATATATCAAAATCATCAGTATCGAAAAAAATTTGATTGAGTCATGTCCGTCCGTCCGTCCGTTAACACGATAACTTGAGTAAATTTTGAGGTATCTTGATGAAATTTGGTAGTAGGTTCCTGAGCACTCATCTCAGATCGCTATTTAAAATGAGCGATATCGGACTATAACCACGCCCACTTTTTCGATATCGAAAATTTCGAGAATCCGAAAAAGTACGATAATTCATTAACAAAGACGGATAAAGCGATGAAACCTGACGCAGAATAGAAAATTAGAAGAATTTTGGACAATGGGCGTGGCCCCGCCCACTTTTAAAAGAAAGTAATTTAAAATTTTTGCAAGCTGTAATTTGGCAGTCGTTGAAGATATCATGATGAAATTTGGCAGGAACGTTACTCCTATTACAATATGTACGCTTAATAAAAATTAGCAAAATCGGAGAACGACCACGCCCACTTTAAAAAAATTTTTTTTTTAAGTCAAATTTTAACAAAAAATTGAATATCTTTACAGTATATAAGTAAATTATGTCAACATTCAACTATATTAATGATATGGTGCAACAAAATACAAAAATAAAAGAAAATTTCAAAATGGGCGTGGCTCCGCTCTTTTTCATTTAATTTGTCTAGGATACTTTTAATGCCATAAGTCGAACAAAAATTTACCAATCCTTGTGAAATTTGGTAGGGGCTTAGATTCTAGGAGGATAACTTATTTCTGTGAAAAAAGGGGGAATCGGTTGAAGCTGCGCCCAGTTTTTATACACAGTTGACGGTCTGTCCTTCCGCTCGGCTGTTAACATGATGACTTGCGCAAAAAACGATATATCTTAACTAAACTTAGTTCACGTACTTATCTGAAGTCACTTTATCTTGGTATAAAACATGGCCGAAATCCGACTATGACCACGCCCAGTTTTCCGATATCGAAAATTACGAAAGATGAAAAAAATGCCATAATTCTGTACCATATATGAAAAAAGAGATGAAACATGGTAATTGTATTGGTTTATTGACGCGAAATATAACTTTAGAAAAAACTTTGTAAAATGGGTGTGACACTTACCCTATTAAGTAGGAGAAAATGAAAAAGTTCTGCAGGGTGAAATTAAAAGCCCTTGGAATCTTGGCAGGAATACTGTTCGTCGTATTGCATATATAAATAAATTAGCGGTACCCGACAGACGATGTTCTGGGTCACCCTGGTCCACATTTTGGTCGATATCTCGAAAACGCCTTCACATATAAAACTAAGGTCCACTCCCTTTTTAAACCCTCATTAACACCTTTCATTTGATACCCATATTGTACAAACGCATTCTAGGGTCACCCCTGGTCTACCTTTATGGTGATATCTCGAAGAGGCGTCCACCTATAGAACTAAGCCCCACGCTCTTTTAAAATACTCATTAACACCTTTCGTTTGATACCCATATTGTACAAACGCATTCTAGGGTACCCCTGGTCCACATTTATGGCGATATCTCAAAAAGGAGCCCACCTATAGAACTAAGGCCCGCTCCCTTTTAAAGTACTCATTAACACCTTTTGTTTGATACGCATATTGTACAAACGCATTCTAGGGTCACCCCTGTCCACCTTTATGGCGATATCTAGAAAAGGCGTCCACCTATAGAGCTAAGGCCTACTCCCTTTTAAAATACTCATTAACCCCTTTCATTTGATACCCATATCGTACAAACAAATTCTAGGGTCACCCCTGGTCCACCTTTATGGCGATATCTCGAAACGGCGTCCACCTATAGAACTAAGGCCCACTCCCTTCTAAAATACTCACTAACACCTTTCATTTGATACCCATATCGTACAAACAAATTCTAGGGTCACCCCTGGTCCACCTTTATGGCGATATCTCGAAACGGCGTCCACCTATAGAACTAAGGCCCACTCCCTTCTAAAATACTCACTAACACCTTTCATTTGATACCCATATCGTGCAAACAAATTCTAGAGTCAGCCCAGGTCCACCTTTATGGTGATATCTCGAAACGGCGTCCACCTATAGAACTAAGGCCCACTCCCTTCTAAAATACTCTTTAATACCTTTCGTTTGATACAAATGTCATACAAACAAATTCCAGGCTTACCCTCGGTTCATTTTCCTACATGGTAATTTGCCCTTATGTTGTCACCATAGCTCTCAACTGGGTATGTAATGTTCGGTTGCACCCGAACTTAACCTTCCTTACTTGTTTTTCATTTGCTTTGATCATGCTCTTCGGTATTATGCATTTACTTGAATACTTTTTTAAGAAACTTAAAATACAGACCCAAATACATACAAACATATTTATTCAATACCATTTATAGTCGACGAAAGCGTTGGAGTGTACACAGATAGTTGGAAACCGTACTCGAATGACAAGCAATTTTAAACCAGAATACTGAATCGAAGGCGCAAACGTGTTCAATTGATTGTAAATGGAAGCGTGGGCATTGCCATCTGAAAATCGTTCGACGTTTAATTTAAAAAAAGGAGACTTAAATTGCTTGAATATTACGAATGTCAACGATTTACAGGAGAATGATTTAAAAGTATTGTTGATTCATTCCGAGGTTTTATTTTAAGCAATATTTTAGTGTGAAAGTGTAGTAAACACTACCAGGGATGTGCGCGATGGCATTTTAAATCAATATCCCAACAAACATTATCTTATTTTTAGGGAGGGCTGAAAAATGACTAAAGCACCATAATTGCTGCCGTCGCAGTAACCGTGTGTCCGTAGACTAAAAAACATCCCCGTTTTGGAACCGTCGTCAACCCCGACACCACTTTCGCATTACTTCAGGGTGGCATTCCATAGTTCTCATTTTTTAAGAGCCTACTTTTGTCCCTGCGTCTAGGTTCCCGCTATTTGCATCTGAGTGTCGATTTAATCGCCACTGCTTCGCCTGCGCATTTCTCTGCGCTCCGTCTCAGCATCCATCAGGCGTGTCATGACTATAAATGCCATTTTGCTCACTGCAGTCCAGCACTCTTTCCTGTTGCACTTTTGTGATACTAAATTTGTCGTGGTAGGTTCCTCCCTAAAAACTCTATTCAAGGCGAGTTTTTCTTCGCGAAAACGGCGGCAGTGGAACATGACATGCTCTGCGTTTTCTAACTCCGTGGTATACATTGGGAAAAGAGGATCTTCCTCTAGCCTACGCTTCCATAAATACTCTTTGAAACCGCCATGTCCACTCATTATCTGCGTGAGATGGTAGTTCAGTTCGCCGTATTTCCGCTCATTCCATTGAGCTAGGTTCCAAACTAGGGTGAAGGTCCAACGCCCTTTACTAGATGCCTCCCACTTAGCTATTGTTTGTGTCCTTGCTCTTTTATTGGCTTCTTCAGATGGTCGCTCGATATTAGTGTTATACAGATCGGCCATTTCGATTGCCAGTAAGTCCACTGGGATTTTCCGCGTTAGAACAAGGATCGCGTCGTCGGACACCGTCCGATAAGCACTTCCTATTCTTAAAGCTGCAAGTCGGTACGCTGCTAATATATCTTTTTGATGATTCCGTTTAGATCTATACCACACTAGTCTGCGTATAGTATTATTGAGCTTGTACTGTGAGCAATAACTGACGTGTAGCTTCGCTCGTACCACCAATGTTAGGTATTATTCGCATAAGAGCTCCATTAACTTTGGTAACTTTCTCTTCCACCGCTCTGACGTGCTCTTTGAAAGTTAACTTAGAGTATAGGTGCACTCCCAAGTATTTTAGAGAATCCTTTCAAAAAGAAGTATTATTTTGCATAAGTAAACTGGTGTGCCGAAGCTCCGCAGCGCCGTCATTGTCTGCATCCAGTTCGCAGTGTTATAAGCATTCTTGATGAAGCATGATTCAGATCTAGATCGACATTATCCAGCAGTTCCATAAAGCACAACTTCTTTCTCTTGTTTATGGCATTCTAGATCCCCCTCCTTCGTTCCATTCATCCCTATCTCTCTATCTTCGTCTGACTCTATCCCTTTCACAGTATCTTTTTTTCTTCCCTTGTTTTTCTTCTCTCTAGTTCTTTTCATTATTCTCCATTCCTTATTCCCATTTCCAGCACCAGCACCAGTCCCAGTCCCAGAGGGTTTTATGTACTTTTGAATGCTGTTTCATAAAAATATAAAACAAAAAATTTTTGCTAAAAAAAGTTAAAGGGGTGTACCACCCTTACCATTTAGGGTACGAAAAATTGATAAGGATCGATTCTTAGGCCTAGTTTCATGAGAATCGGTCTATCCGGTTTAAGTAGCTCAACCACAATCACTGTGACAAGAGAATTATGTATATGAAATTTCTTATTTTCGTGTGTTTTGACTAAGCTGCTCCTCAACGACTGGACCCATATTGGTGAAATGCTGTGTATGTGTTCAAGTGGATTTGAGAATGCTGCAAATACACAATTTGGTGTGTTTTTATTTTCTTTTTTTTTTCGGGAAGTTGACCGGGGACAGGAGTACCTCTTTGCCTAGCTTAATATTCCTCTTCGTCAAGCCTTGTATTTCAGACCTTTCTTTCCAACCTATTCCAACAAATCTTATTAATGGCACATCTGCTTGTTGGGAGAAACGACTTTTCGTAAGAAGAAACATTTTGGGACAACATATTGTTTTTTTATCTATCTACATATATGTATCTTATAAATAAAAATGGAAGCATTTTTAAACTTGCACTTCTGGTCACCATGATGTTATGGTAGCATGTCAAAGCAACATCAAAATTTTAGAAACAAGTATTTTCAATTCCGAATGTATTTTTGCCAAGAAAAGGTTAGGAAGTGGTGGCAGTGAAACTTGAAGCGAAAGTGGAAAGGGAAAGGAAACAGTGCGAGTGAGAGTAGGAGTCGGAGCGAGAGTGGGAGTTTAAATGGGAGAGAAAGAGGGACTGGAAGACGGAGAAGGAGTGGGGTGTAGGATAGGGAGTCCCACTGCCAGGACTAGAGCGGAAGGGTAAGTAAAAATAATGTTGGTGGGAGTGGGAGTAGGAGTGGTAGTGGGAGTGCGAACGCGACTTGCAGCGGAAAAAGGAGCCCTTATGGGAGTGCGAGTGGGGGGGGAGCCGGATTGGGAGTAGGAGGGGCAATGGGAGTAGGAGTGCGAGTTGGAGCGGGAGTAGGTATGGCAGTGGAAGTGCATTTGGAAGTTGAAGTGGGAGTGGTTTGAGTGTGGGAGGGAGATAATTGGAATAAGGGATTATTCAATTTATATATATGTCACCTGGAATCATGAAACAACCCTGTTTTGTGAAAACAAGTGTTCGAGAAAAACGCTTTTAGCTTGACTCTGTGTAGCGGCCGGCTGTTGTGCACGAATTTTGTAATTATAATTAAGTAACTTTCCGATAAGCTCCAAGCTTTAAACTTTGAATATAGTTCAGAATCCGATGACAATGCAATAATAAGAAACAAGTAAGGAAGGCTAAGTTCGGGTGTAACCGAACATTACATACTCAGTTGAGAGCTGTGGAGACAAAGTAAGGGAAATCACCATGTTGTAAAAGGAACCTAGGGTAACCCTGGAATTTGTTTGTATGACATGTGTATCAAATGGAAGGTATTAAAGAGTATTTTAAGAGGAAGTGGGCCATAGATCTATAGATGGACGCCATTTAGGGATATCGCCATAAAGATGGACCAGGCCTGACTCGAGAATTTGCTTGTACGATATGGGTATCAAATGAAATGTGTTAATGAGTATTTTAAAAGGGCGTGGGTCTTAGTTCTATAGGTGGACGCCTTTTCGAGATATCGCCATAAACGTGGACCAGGGGTGACCCTAGAATTTGTTTGTACTATATGGGTATCAATTGAAAGGTGTTAATGAGTATTTTAGAAGGGAGTGGGCCTTAGTTCTATAGGTGGACGCCTTTTCGGAATATCGTTATAAAAGTGGACCTGGGTTGACTCTAGAATGCGTTTGTACAATATGGGTGTAAAACGAAAAGTGTAATAAGTGTTTTAAAAGGGAGTGTGCCTTTGTTCTATGGGTGGACGGCTTTTCGGGATATCACCATATACGTGGACCAGGGGTGACTCTAGAATGCGTTTGTACGATATGGGTATCAAACGAAAGGTGCTAATGAGTATTTTAAAAGGGAGTGGGCCTTAGTTCTATAGGTGGACGCCTTTTCGAGATATCGCCATAAAGGTTGGCCAGGGGTGACTCTAGAATTTATTTGTACGATATGGGTATCAAATGAAAGGTGTTAATAAGTATTTTAAAAGGGCGTGGGTCTTAGTTATATAGGTGGACGCCTTTTCGAGATATCGCCATAAAGTGGACCAGGGGTGACTCTAGAATTTGTTTGTACGATATGGGTATCAAATGAAAGGTGATAATGAGTATTTTAAACGGGTGTGGACCTTAGTTCTATAGGTGGACGCCTTTTCGAGATATCGCCATAAAGGTGGACCAGGGGTGACTCTAGAATTTGTTTATACTATATGGGTATCAAATGAAAGGTGTTAATGAGTATTTTAGAAGGGAGTGGGCCTTAGTTCTATAGGTGGACGCCTTTTCGAGATATCGCCATAAACGTGGACCAGGGGTGACTCTAGAATTTGTTTGTACTATATGGGTATCAAATGAAAGGTGTTAATGAGTATTTTAGAAGGGAGTGGGCCTTAGTTCTATAGGTGGACGCCTTTTCGAGATATCGCCATAAAGGTGGACCAGGGGTGACTCTAGAATTTGTTTATACTATATGGGTATCAAATGAAAGGTGTTAATGAGTATTTTAGAAGGGAGTGGGCCTTAGTTCTATAGGTGGACGCCTTTTCGAGATATCGCCATAAAGGTGGACCAGGGGTGACTCTAGAATTTGTTTATACTATATGGGTATCAAATGAAAGGTGTTAATGAGTATTTTAGAAGGGAGTGGGCCTTAGTTCTATAGGTGGACGCCTTTTCGAGATATCGCCATAAACGTGGACCAGGGGTGACTCTAGAATTTGTTTGTACTATATGGGTATCAAATGAAAGGTGTTAATGAGTATTTTAGAAGGGAGTAGGCCTTAGTTCTATAGGTGGACGCCTTTTCGGAATATCGTTATAAAAGTGGGCCAGGGGTGACTCTAGAGTTTTTGTGTACGATATGGGTATCAAATGAAAGGTGTTAATGAGTATTTTAAACGGGTGTGGACCTTAGTTCTATAGGTGGACGCCTTTTCGAGATATCGCCATAAACGTGGACCAGGGGTGACTCTAGAATTTGTTTGTACTATATGGGTATCAAATGAAAGGTGTTAATGAGTATTTTAGAAGGGAGTGGGCCTTAGTTCTATAGGTGGACGCCTTTTCGAGATATCGCCATAAAGGTGGACCAGGGGTGACTCTAGAATTTGTTTATACTATATGGGTATCAAATGAAAGGTGTTAATGAGTATTTTAGAAGGGAGTAGGCCTTAGTTCTATAGGTGGACGCCTTTTCGGAATATCGTTATAAAAGTGGGCCAGGGGTGACTCTAGAGTTTTTGTGTACGATATGGGTATCAAATGAAAGGTGTTAATGAGTATTTTAGAAGGGAGTGGGCCTTAGTTCCATAGGTGGACGCCTTTTCGAGATATCGCCATAAACGTGGACCAGGGGTGACTCTAGAATTTGTTTGTACTATATGGGTATCAAATGAAAGGTGTTAATGAGTATTTTAGAAGGGAGTGGGCCTTAGTTCTATAGGTGGACGCCTTTTCGAGATATCGCCATAAAGGTGGACCAGGGGTGACTCTAGAATTTGTTTATACTATATGGGTATCAAATGAAAGGTGTTAATGAGTATTTTAGAAGGGAGTGGGCCTTAGTTCTATAGGTGGACGCCTTTTCGAGATATCTCCATAAACGTGGACCAGGGGTGACTCTAGAATGCGTTTGTACGATATGGGTATCAAACGAAAGGTGCTAATGAGTATTTTAAAAGGGAGTGGGCCTTAGTTCTATAGGTGGACGCCTTTTCGAGATATCGCAATAAAGGTGGGCCAGGGGTGACTCTAGAAATTTTTGGACGATATGGGTATCAAATGGAAGGTGTTAATGAGTATTTTAAAAAGGCGTGGGCCTTAGTTCTATAGGTGGACGCCTTTTCAAGATATCGACATAAAGGTGGACCAGGGGTGACTCTAGAATTTATTTATACGATATGGGTATCAAATGAAAAGTGTTAAAGAGTATTTTAAAAGGGAGTGGGCCTTAGTTCTATAGGTTGATGCCTTTTCGAGATATCGCAATAAAGGTGGGCCAGGGGTGACTCTAGAAATTTTTGGACGATATGGGTATCAAATGAAAAGTGTTAAAGAGTATTTTAAAAGGGAGTGGGCCTTAGTTCTATAGGTTGATGCCTTTTCGAGATATCGCAATAAAGGTGGGCCAGGGGTGACTCTAGAAATTTTTGGACGATATGGGTATCAAATGGAAGGTGTTAATGAGTATTTTAAAAAGGCGTGGGCCTTAGTTCTATAGGTGGAC
The DNA here is from genome assembly GCF_040869045.1 of Eurosta solidaginis. Classification (NCBI taxonomy): domain Eukaryota; kingdom Metazoa; phylum Arthropoda; class Insecta; order Diptera; family Tephritidae; genus Eurosta; species Eurosta solidaginis. Next base: position 197,356,687 of record NC_090323.1, on the reverse strand, counting down.
GCCTTTTCAAGATATCGACATAAAGGTGGACCAGGGGTGACTCTAGAATTTATTTATACGATATGGGTATCAAATGAAAAGTGTTAAAGAGTATTTTAAAAGGGAGTGGGCCTTAGTTCTATAGGTTGATGCCTTTTCGAGATATCGCAATAAAGGTGGGCCAGGGGTGACTCTAAAAATTTTTGGACGATATGGGTATCAAATGGAAGGTGTTAATGAGTATTTTAAAAAGGCGTGGGCCTTAGTTCTATAGGTGGACGCCTTTTCAAGATATCGACATAAAGGTGGACCAGGGGTGACTCTAGAATTTGTTTATACGATATGGGTATCAAATGAAAAGTGTTAAAGGGTATTTTAAAAGGGAGTGGGCCTTAGTTCTATAGGTTGATGCCTTTTCGAGATATCGCAATAAAGGTGGGCCAGGGGTGACTCTAGAAATTTTTGGACGATATGGGTATCAAATGAAAGGTGTTAATGAGTATTTTAAAAAGGAGTGGGCCTTAGTTCTATATGTGGACGCCTTTTCGAGATATCGCCATAAACGTGGACCAGGGGTGACTCTAGAATGTGTTTGTACGATATGGGTATCAAATTAAAGGTATTAATGAGGGTTTTAAAAGGGAGTGGCCCTTAGTTATATATGCGAAGGCGTTTTCGAGATATCGACCAAAATGTGGACCAGGGTGATCCAGAACATCATCTGTCGGGTACCGCTAATTTATTTATATATATAATACCACGTACAGTATTCCTTCCAAGATTCCAAGGGCGTTTGATTTCGCCCTGAAAACTTTTTCATTTTCTTCTACTTAATATGGTAGGTGTCACACCCATTTTACCAAGTTTTTTTCTAAAGTTATATTTTGCGTCAATAGACCAATACAATTACCATGTTTCATTCCTTTTTTCGTATTTGGTATATAATTATGGCATTTTTTTCATTTTTCGTAATTTTCGATATCGAAAAAGTGGACGTGGTCATAGTCGGATTTCGGCCATTTTTTACACCAATACAAAGTGAGTTCAGATAAGTACCTGAACTGAGTTTAGTAAAGATATATCGATTTTTGTTCAAGTTATCGTGTTAACGGCCGAGCGGAAGGACAGACGGTCGACTATGTATAAAAACTGGGCGTGGCTTCAACCGATTTCTCCCTTTTTCGCAGAAAACAGTTATCGTCCTAGAAGCTAAGCCTCTACCAAATTTCACAAGGATTGGTTAATTTTTGTTCGACTTATGGCATTAAAAGCATCCTAGACAAATTAAATGAAAAAGGGCGGAGCCACGCCCATTTTGAAATTTTCTTTGATTTTTGTATTTTGTTGCACCATATCATTACTGGAGTTGAATGTTGGCATAATTTACTTATATGCTGTAAAGATATTAACTTTTCTTTTAAAATTTGAATTAAAAAAAAATTTTTTTTAAAAAGTGGGCGTGGTCGTTTTCCGATTTTGCTAATTTTTATTAAGCAGACATATAGTAATAAGAGTAACGTTCCTGCCAAATTTTATCATGATATCTTCAACGACTGCCAAATTACAGCTTGCAAAACTTCTAAATTACCTTCATTTTAAAGTGGGCGGTGCCACGTCCGTTGTCCAAAATTTTACTAGTTTTCTATTCTGCGTCATAAGCTCAACTCACCCACCAAGTTTTATCGCTTAATGCGTATTTGGTAATGAATTATCGCATTTTTTCGATTGTTCGAAATTTTCGATATCGAAAAAGTGGGCGTGGTTATTGTCCGATATCGTTAATTTTATATAGCGATCTGAGATGAGTGGCCAGGAACCTACATACCAAATTTCATCAAGATACCTCAAAATTTACTCAAGTTATCGTGTTAACGGGCGGACGGACGGACGGACATGGCTCAATCGAATTTTTTTTTCGATACTGATGATTTTGATATATCTATCTCGATTCCTTTATACCTGTACAACCAACCGTTATGCAATCAAAGTTAATATACTCTGTGAGCTCTGCTCAACTGAGTATAAAAAATCTCCGATAGGTAGCGCATAGGTCAAAATATTTCAAAAACTCGTATTTGTGGTCCGATTTGGCTTTAAATGCGATTTGTGAAAAAACTAAGAAAGACAGAAAACTGGGGTTTATTCCATTGGAAAGAGCGTTAAATTTCCTATAAGAATCACTCAAAAAGTGAACAACGGTATTTTCGCACAATAAGGTCGTTTCATGATTCCAGGTCACATACATATATATATTTATAGCCGAGTAGTTTATGGGCAGCGGTTTGTCAAGCGTCAAGATCTACAACAGCTTAGCTACAGAAGTGATGTCATCAGCTGAGCGCAATAAAAAAAAAAAAACAGGAACAATTATAGTTATTATACATTAACTATGCAGAAAAGATTACGCAATTGCCATCAGCTAATATATAGTCCTTCACTTCCTCGAATTTAGAACGCTTAGCTGAGTATAATACAAATAGCTTCCTTGAAATGACTCGGAAGTTTACTACCCACGACCTTTACCCGGCGCTTGTGCCATTGGAGAGTATTTTTGTCACTGATGATTACACTACATATGCAGCCAGTCTGATTACCCGGGCACGTGGAAGTTTGTTGAATCTAAACGCAAGAATCTATAAAAGCATATCGTCTCCACTTTGCACAGTATATAACTTGCAGGATCCAGAAGACGTTTTTCACTTTATTGGCACATGTCCGATATATGGGCAAATCCCTTTTACTTTTTTGGATACTCGGGTTTTACACACGGGCAAAAAACTTAAGGCCAGAAAAAGGTGCAAGGGCATTAAGTATGACCTTTTGACTATCCGATCTGATGATTTTAAAAATCAAGAAAGTTGATAGTAAGTTTTTGCAGAACTTCGAAACGTAAAAAACGTCGATTTTAACACTTTTTCAAACGATACCCTTAATTTTTTTTTTGAATTTTTTCGATAAAACTCTGAGGCATAGCTGAAACGCAATGTAATTCAAACTGAATGTTGTTTTTGAGACGGAGATTCTAAAAGTGTGAGCAAAATTAATGTGCCCCTCTAATACTCAAAACTATCATCAATCAAAGTAGTGATACTTTTTTTTTTGTCATTATCAATATTGACAGTTTTTTGCTTATATCTTTTTGAGGCAACTGAGTATTGAAATTTGGATTACGCACGATAATTGCCTATCTGGGACTAAAAATAACTCGGATTTCAAATTCGATGTGCCCCTTTCAGTTTTGAAGGTAGAGGGAGAAAAGTGGAAGCACTTGGTTGCGTAAATTTTTTTCAGGAGCATATTTTTTCGTGGGCACAGCTACAATTTTACTTTTATCCCTTCATACCCGTTTGTAAATTGTTTCTCTACACCACAGCAGTATACCATCAATTGCCTCATCTTGGAATATTCACGCAAGGAAAGTTATTGTTGTTTGTACATGGGGCAAATATAGGAAATTTTCGCCAAAAATTGGCAATCGTCAAAAAGTTCAGAAAATTTTTTTTTGTATTTTTTAAACCCGTTTTTACTTAAAAGTAAATGAAAATAAACACAAATTTGTGACAAAAATTAAAAAAAAAAAATAAAAATTTTTTCTACACTTTTTGACGATTGCTAATTTTTGGAGAAAATTTCGTACATTTGCCCCATGTACAAACATCAATGACTTCCCTTGAGCGAATATTTCAAGATGAGGCAACTGATGGTATACTAATGTGGTGTAGAGAAAAAATTAACAAACGGGTATGAAATATTTGACGGTTACCCGGTTTCATATTATTGGCGATATCTCTAAAACCGGGTTTCGGGTATCAACAAAATTTTACCTAAATATACCCCATATAGATATGTACATCCTGATAAAATTTCAACACAATCTGTTAAAAAGTGTTTAAATAAGTAAAAAAATGTAAGGTTTTCTGGGTTTATATTTTTATCAATATCTCCAAAACCGGATTTCGCGTATTAAAACTTTTTACCTAAACATACTTCGTTCACATATTTATACGTTTTCAAAGTTTCAAAAGAATCGATGGAAAGGTGTTAAAATAAATGGGTTGCAAACTTTGCAGTAAAAAATATTTGGCGGTTATTCGGTTTTATATTTTTACCGATATCTACAAAACCGGGTCTCGTGTATCAAAAAAATTTTACATAGCTAACAGCTGCATATATCTACATATTTTGTTAAAATTTCGATATAAACGGTACAGAAGTGTTGAAATAAATGTATATTTGACATTGCGACCTCAGTTTATATATATTTTGTTCGATCTTTTGACTATATCTTTTTGAGGCATTATGTAAGACGAGTAACGGCGATGCACTATAACTCCAATTTATCCCTTAATGTTCTAACAAAAAGATATTTGCGCGATACCATGTTTAAAAAAATTTTTTTTTTTCTCCAAAAAAACGAAAGTTTGGCGGATTTCCGCATATAACAATATTCGTTCCCTTTACTTTGGTGAAAGAACTTTAGATATGGCCAAGGTGGATGCCAGTTTTAATGGATTTAACTTCGAGGCTCTGGCCAAGTTTCTTGCGGAAAGCTTTAAAATTAGAGACTTATTATTAAATGAATTTTTGCAACTCGATAGTATTTTATTTAACGCGTGGTGCGACACACAACATACTCTGTTATTGTCGCTAGCATCTGCTTTAATTTATTTATTTGTTTTGATGCACTCAAAAGCATAAGTCATACTATGTATCTTATTTTTGGGCAAAATAAATATATATTACTACTACTGCTTTTAAGAGAAGTGATAACAGAGTTATTTTTAAAGAAAAAAGAGAGTTCGAGCTATAAAATATGTTTGAGTGGGAATTATAAACTTGGCATAAACAGCGAAAAGGCTCGTTAAGTTCGAAATTAGTTCTACATTGTTTCAGAGGAGGAGGTATGAAATGTCTCGTAGTGCGAGAGAGAATACAAAAGTTGACTTTGTTCAGAGGGAATAAAAATAGTAAGATAAAGTACAAGAGTGTAGGACAAAGTGTGAAAAGGGAAAGCGAGACTACCTTTTTAAATGTAGACAAACTAATTTTCCGGCAGAACGAAGTCAAACAAATTCATAATTTGGCACATACATATATTGAATGAAGTATGGCAATCCTTAAGATATGTTGAAGAATTATAGCAGCGGTTTAAATGCAGGCAGTCTCTCCTACGTACAAACGTTTATGGAAATAATTTATGTATAACTAGCCTTTACCCGCGGCCCCGTCCGCAAGGAAAATTTTAAATATATGGGCTATTCGCGTTAGCCTGCTTATTATCTGTTTAAAATTTTGTTTTCTGTCTAATGCATTTTATTTTTGTAATTGAGTAAAAAAAAGAACTAAATGAGCTGATAACCTGATAGGATCCCAAATGATCCCGAAATTATCTAGAAAAAGCTACGAAATGATCCCAACGCTCGCGGACGGATCCCGAAAACCATCCAGAAATGCCCCGAAAGGGTCTCCAAAAGTTCCCCGAATAGTCCCAAAAAAACCCGAAATGAGAGCGACGCGATTCTAGACGTATCCAGAGAACCACACAGAAATGATCCCTGAAGGTGTTCCAAAATGATCCCGAAAAGGTTCCGAAATGACCCTGACGGGCTCCCGGGCGGATCTCAAAAACCATCCAGAAAATATCCAGGAAGGGTTCCTAAATTATCCCGACTAACTCCAGAAAAAGTTCCGAAATGCCTCCGAGGGGATCCACGATGGATCGCGAAAACCATACAGAAATGATTCCGGAAGGATTCCAAAATGATCCCGAAATAGTCCGGAATTAACCCAGATGGGATCCCGCACAGATCCAGAAATGATCACGGAAGGGTGCAAAAGCTATCCCGGAAAAGTAACAAAAAATCCCGAAATGGCTCCTACGGCATCCCGGACGGATCCAGAAATGATCTCGGAGGGGTCCCCAAATGATCCCAAAATGGTCCCGAAATTACACTGATGGATCCGGCAAACCATCAAGAAATTATGCCGAAAGGGTCCCAAAATGATCCCGAAATAATACAGAAATAGTCACGAAACGACCCCTAGAGGATCCCCAAATGATCCCGTATTAGCCCCGAAAAGGTCCCGAAATAACCCCGACGGGATCCCGGACAAATCCCGAAAACCATCCAGAAATGATGCCGGAAGGAATCCTAAATGATTCCGTAAAATTCCCGCATTGATTCCGAAGGGATCCCGAACGGATACCGAAAATCATCCAGAAGTGATGCCGGAAAGGTTCTCAAATGATCACCTAATAGTCCAAAAATGACCCTTAAGGGGTCATGGACGGATCCCATAAACCATCCAGAAATGATCCCGATATAGTCCCGAAGAAGTTCCGAAATGACCCTGGCGGGATCTCGAACGCACCCCTAAATGACCCTGACGGGATCCCGGACAGATCCCGAAATCCATCAAGAAATGATCTTGGGAGGGACCCCAAATGATCCCGAAAAAGTCCCGCAATGATTCCGAGGGGATCCTGATCGGATACCGAAAACCATCCAGAAGTGATGCCGAAAAGGTCCTCAAATGATCACCTAATAGTCCCAAAATGACCCTGACTGCATCCCGGACAGATCCCGAAATCCATCCAGAAATGATCTTGGGGGGGTCCCAAAATTATCCCGAAATAGTATGGGAAAAGTCCAGAAATTACCCTGACGGATCCCGGACGAATCCTGAAAACCAATCTTAAATGATGCCGAAAAAGTCCCGAAATGACCCTGATGGGATCCGGAAAGGATCGCGAAAACTAACCAGAAATGATGCCGGAAAGGTCCTCAAATGATCTCCCAATAGTTCCGAAAAGACCCTGACGGGATCCCGAACGGATCCCGACAACTATCCAGAAATGATACCGAAAGGGCCCGCAAATGATCCCGTATTAGTCGAGAAAAAGTCCCGAAATGACCCCGACGGGATGCCGGACGAATCCCAAAAACCATCCAGAAATGATGCCGGAAGGGACACCAAATGATCCCGAAAAAGTCCCGCAATAATTCCGACGGGATCCTGAACGGATACCGAAAACCATCCAGAAGTGATGCCAAAAAGGTCCTCAAATGATCAGCTAATAGTCCCAAAATGACCCTGACGGCATCCCGGGCAGATCCCAAAATCCATCCAGAAATGATCTTGGGAGGGTCCCAAAATTATCCCGAAATAGTCTGGGAAAAGTCCAGAAATTACCCTGACGGATCCTGGACGAATCCTGAAAACCAATCTTAAATGATGCCGAAAAAGTCCCGAAATGACCCTGATGGGACCCGGAAAGGATCCCGAAAACTAACCAGAAATGATGCCGGAGAGGTCCTCAAATGATCTCCCAATAGTTCCGAAAAGACCCTGACGGGATCCCGAACGGATCCCGACAACTATCCAGAAATGATGCCGAAAGGGTTCCCAAATGATCCCGTATTAGTCGCGAAAAAGTCCCGAAATGACCCCGACGGGATCCCGGACGGATCCCGAAAACCATCCAGAAATGATGCCGGATGAGCCCCAAAATGATCCCGAAAAAGTCCCCAAATGACCCCGACGAGATCCCGGACGGATCCCGAAAACCATCCCGAAATGATGCCGGATGATGCCGGAAGAGCCCCCAAATGATCCCGAAATGACCTCGACGATATCCCGGACGGATCCCGAAAACCATCCAGGAATGATGCCGGAAGAGCCCCCAAATGATCCCGAAAAAGTCCCCATATGACCCCGACGACATCCCGCACTGATCCCGAAAACCGTCCAGAAATGATGCCGGAAGGGTCCCCAAATGATCGCGAAATAGTCCCGAAATGATTCCGGAATAGTCCCGAAAATGTTCCAAAATAACCCCGACGGGATCCCGGACGGATCCCGTAAACTATACAGAAATCATCCCGGAAGGGTCCCAAAATGATCCCGAAATAGTCCCGAAAAACTCCCGAAATTACCCCGGCGTAATCCCGGACCGATCCCGAAAACCATCCAGAAATGATCCCGGAAGGGTCTCGATATGACCCTTACGGGATTACAAATAAGGTGAAGCTAATTATAAAACCATGTTAATAAGGCAGCAGGCGCATTGGAGCGAATAAAAAGTTAGATAGAAACATACAGGTAAAGCTAATAAAAGCGTGCTAATAAAAACAATTGATGGAGGGCGGATGGCGGGAGTAGAGGAGAGGACCACTGATCGTTCCTCCAAAATTGTCTAGATCTCGTTCTGTATGTACCAGATACCAAAAACTATTGATTTAGGAGAAAATTTAGATTGAGTTATAACAATTTATGGATTTTACACCAGAGGGGGGATAAAGGGGGCGGGCGGAGTGTGTCACTGCTTACTTTGTAAGCCCTCGACTTATTTGACCCCTTGAGTCTGTGATATTGGTGAAGGCCAGTATACGTAAAGTTATAATGTGTAAAAATTGTGAAAAATAATTTCTCGAAGGGGTCGTGGGACCCCTACCCCTCTTTCCATGTTCGAAAAAAATTTCGCTAGAAGACTACTGTCTGTGTCCCAAATTTCATCAAAATCCGTGTAGCCATTCTGGCGTGATGCGGTCGCAAAGACGAAAAAAATATAATAATTAAATTATAACTGTTCCTAGGGGGCGGGGACCACGCCCCTTTTGAAAAATATATAGCTAGTATATCCTTCTAGACTATTGGCTATATGTGTGCAAAATTTCATCCAAATCGGTCTAGCCGTTCTTGCGTTATTGAGTCACAAAGACAAACGTCTGGACAAACATCCAAACATCCAAACATCCAAACATCCAAACATCTCAACATCCAAACTTTCCCATTTATAATATACTAGCCTTTACCCGCGACCCGTCCGCAAGGAGAAAATGAAATATGTGGGCTATTCACGTTAGCCTGCTTATAAAGTTATCTGTTTAAAATTTTTTTTCTGTCTAATGCATTTTATTTTTGTAATTGAGTAAAAAAAGAACTTTATGAGCTGATAACCTGACAGGATCCCAAAATGATAACGAAATTATCCAGAAAAAGCCACGAAATTACCCCAACGCTATCGCGGACGGATCCCGAAAACCATCCAGAAACGCCCCGGAAGTGTTTCCAAAAGTTCCCGAAGTAGTCCCAAAAAAACCCGAAATGACAACGACACGATTCTAGACTTATCCAGATAACCACACAGAAATGATGCCTGAAGGGTACCAAATTGATCCCGAAATAGTCCCGAATAAGTTCCGAAATTACCCTGACGGGCTCCCGGACGGATCTCAGAAACCATCCAGAAAATATCCAGGAAGGGTCCCTAAATTATCCCGACTAACTCCAGAAAAAGTTCCGAAATGGCTCCGAGGGGATCCACGATGGATCGCGAAAACCATACAGAAATGATTCCGGAAGGATTCCAAAATGGTCCCGAAATAGTCCGGAAATGACCCAGATGGGATCCCGCACAGATCCAGAAATGATCCCGGAAGGGTGCAAAAACTATCCCGGAAAAGTAACAAAAAATCCCGAAATGGCTCCTACGGCATCCCGGACGGATCCAGAAATGATCTCGGAAGGGTCCCCAAATGATCCCAAAATGGTCCCGAAATGACCCTGATGGATCCGGCAAACCATCAAGAAATTATGCCGAAAGGGTCCCAAAATGATCCCGAAATAATACAGAAAAAGTCACGAAACGACCCCTAGAGGATCCCCAAATGATCCCGTATTAGCCCCGAAAAGGTCCCGAAATAACCCCGACAGGATCCCGGACAAATCCCGAAAACCATCCAGAAATGATGCCGGAAGGAATCCCAAATGATTCCGTAAAAGTCCCGCATTGATTATGACGGGATCCCGAACGGATACCGAAAATCATCCAGAAGTGACGCCGGAAAGGTTCTCAAATGATCACCTAATAGTCCCGAAATGACCCTTACGGGGTCATGGACGGATCCCATAAACCATCCAGAAATGATCCCGATATATTCCCGAAGAAGTCCCGAAATGACCCTGACGGGATCTCGAACGCACCCCTAAATGACCCTGACGGGATCCCGGACAGATCCCGAAATCCATCCAGAAATGATCTTGGGAGGGACCCCAAATGATCCCGAAAAAGTCCCGCAATGATTCCGAGGGGATCCTGATCGGATACCGATAACCATCCAGAAGTGATGCCGGAAAGGTCCTCAAATGATCACCTAATACCAAAATGACCCTGACGGCATCCCGGACTGATCCCAAAATCCATCCAGAAATGATCTTGGGAAGGTCCCAAAATTATCCCGAAATAGTCTCGGAAAAGTTCAGAAATTACCCTGACGGGTTCCCGGACGAATCCTGAAAGCCATCTCTAAATGATCCCGAAAAAGTCCCGAAATGACCCTGACTGGACCCCGAAAGGATCCCGAAAACTATCCAGAAATGATGCCGGAAATGTCCTCAAATGATCACCTAATAGTTCCGAAAAGACCCTGACGGGATCCCGAACGGATCCCGACAACTATCTAGAAATGATGCCGAAAGGGCCCGCAAATGATCCCGTATTAGTCGAGAAAAAGTCCCGAAATGAACCCGACGGGATGCCGGACGAATACCAAAAACCAGCCAGAAATGATGCCGGAAGGGACGCCAAATGATCCCGAAAAAGTCCCGCAATAATTCCGACGGGATCCTGAGCGGATACCGAAAACCATCCAGAAGTGATGCCGAAAAGGTCCTCAAATGATCACCTAATAGTCCCAAAATGACCCTGACGGCATCCCGGACAGATCCCGAAATCCATCCAGAAATGATCTTGGGAGGGTCCCAAAATTATCCCGAAATAGTCTGGGAAAAGTCCAGAAATTACCCTGACGGATACCGGACGAATCCTGAAAACCAATCTTAAATGATGCCGAAAAAGTCCCGAAATGACCCTGAAGGGACCCGGAAAGGATCCCGAAAACTAACCAGAAATGATGCCGGAAAGGTCCTCAAATGATCTCCCAATAGTTCCGAAAAGACCCTGACGGGATCCCGAACGGATCCCGACAACTATCCAGAAATGATACCGAAAGGGCCCGCAAATGATCCCGTATTAGTCGAGAAAAAGTCCCGAAATGACCCCGACGGGATGCCGGACGAATCCCAAAAACCATCCAGAAATGATTTTGGAAGGGACCCCAATGATCCCGAAAAAGTCCCGCAATTATTCCGACGGGAATCTGAACGGATACCGAAAACCATCCAGAAGTGATGCCGGAACGGTCCTCAAATGCTCACCTAATAGTCCCAAAATGACCCTGAGGGCATCCCGGACAAATCCCGAAATCCATCCAGAAATGATCTTGGGAAGGTCCCAAAATGATCCCGAAATAGTCTCGGAAAAGTCCAGAAATTACCCTGACGGGTACCCGGACGAATCCTGAAATGATTCCGAAAAAGCCCCGAAATGACCCTGACGGGATCCCGAAAGGATTCCAAAAACTATCCAGAAATGATGCCGGAAAGGTCCTCAAATGATCCCTAATAGTTCCGAAATGACCGTAACGGGATCCCGAACGCATCCCGACAACTATCCAGAAATTATGCCGAAAGGGTCCGCAAATGATCCCGTATTAGTCGAGAAAAAGTCCCGAAATGACCCCGACGGGATCCCGGACGAATCCCAAAAACCATCCAGAAATGATGCCGGTAGGTATCCCAAATGATCCCGAAATAATCCCGAAATGACCTCGTCGGCATCCCGGACGGTTACCGAAAATTATCCAGAAATGATGCCGGAAAGGTCCACAAATGATCCCCTAATAGTCCCGAAATTACCCTGATGGGATCCCGGACGGATCCCGAAAACCATCCAGAAATGATGCCGGAAGAGCCCCCAAATGATCCCGAAAAAGTCCCCAAATGACCCCGACGATATCCCGGACGGATCCCGAAAACCATCCAGAAATGATGCCGGAAGAGCCCCCAAATGATCCCGAAAAAGTCCCCAAATTACCCCGACGAGATCCCGCACGGATCCCGAAAACCATCCAGAAATGATGCCGGAAGAGCCCCAAATGATCCCGAAAAAGTCCCCAAATGACCCCGACATACTCCAGAAAAGGTTCCGAAATGGCTCTGAGGGAATCAACGACGGATCGCGAAAACCATACAGAAATGATTCCGGAAGGATCCCAAAATGATCCCGAAATAGTCCGGAAATGACCCAGATGGGATCCCGCACAGATCCAGAAATGATCCCGGAAGGGTCCAAAAACTATCCCGGAAAAGTAACAAAAAATCCCGAAATGGCTCCTACGGCATCCCGGACGGATCCAGAAATGATCTCGGAAGGGTCCCCAAATGATCCCAAAATGGTCCCGAAATGACCCTGATGGATCCGGTAAACCATCAAGAAATTATGCCGGAAGGGTCCCAAAATGATCCCGAAATAAAACAGAAAAAGTCACGAAACGACCCCTAGAGGATCCCCAAATGATCCCGTATTAGCCCCAAAAAAGTCCCAAAATGACCGTGACGGGATCCCGAAAGGATTCCGAAAACAATACAGAAATGATGCCGGAAAGGTCCTCAAATGATCCCCTAATAGTCCCGAAATGACCGTGACGGGATCCCGACAACTATCCAGAAATGATGCCGAAAGGGTCCGCAAATGATCCCGTATTAGTCGCGAAAAAGTCCCGAAATGACCCCGACGGGATCCCGGACGGATCCCGAAAACCATCCAGAAATGATGCCGAAAGGGTTCCCAAATGATCCCGTATTAGTCGCGAAAAAGTCCCGAAATGACCCCGACGGGATCCCGGACGGATCCCGAAAACCATCCAGAAATGATGCCGGATGAGCCCCAAAATGATCCCGAAAAAGTCCCCAAATGACCCCGACGATATCCCGGACGGATCCCGAAAACCATCCAGAAATGATGCCGGAAGAGCCCTCAAATGATCCCGAAAAAGTCCCCATATGACCCCGACGAGATCCCGCACGGATCCCGAAAACCATCCAGAAATGATGCCGAAAGGGTTCCCAAATGATCCCGTATTAGTCGCGAAAAAGTCCCGAAATGACCCCGACGGGATCCCGGACGGATCCCGAAAACCATCCAGAAATGATGCCGGATGAGCCCCAAAATGATCCCGAAAAAGTCCCCAAATGACCCCGACGAGATCCCGGACGGATCCCGAAAACCATCCAGAAATGATGTCGGAAGAGCCCCCAAATGATCCCGAAATAGTCCCGAAATGATCTCGTCGGCATCCCGGACGGATCCCGAAAATTATCCAGAAATGATGCCGGAAAGGTTCCCAAATGATCCCCTAATAGTCCCTAAATTACTCTAATGGGATCCCGGACGGATCCCGAAAACCATCCAGAAATGATGCCGAAAGGGTTCCCAAATGATCCCGTATTAGTCGCGAAAAAGTCCCGAAATGACCCCGACGGGATCCCGGACGGATCCCGAAAACCATCCAGAAATGATGCCGAAAGGGTTCCCAAATGATCCCGTATTAGTCGCGCAAAAGTCCCGAAATGACCCCGACGGGATCCCGGACGGATCTCGAAAACCATCTAGAAATGATGCCGGATGAGCCCCAAAATGATCCCGAAAAAGTCCCCAAATGACCCCGACGAGATCCCGGACGGATCCCGAAAACCATCCAGAAATGATGTCGGAAGAGCCCCCAAATGATCCCGAAAAAGTCCCCAAATGACCCCGACGATATCCCGGACGGATCCCGAAAACCATCCAGAAATGATGCCGGGAGAGCCCTCAAATGATCCCGAAAAAGTCCTCATATGACCCCGACGAGATCCCGCACGGATCCCGAAAACCATCCAGAAATGATGCCGGAAGGGTCCCCAAATGATCGCGAAATAGTCCCGAAATGATTCCGGAATAGTCCCGAAAATGTTCCAAAATAACCCCGACGGGATCCCGGACGGATCCCGTAAACTATACAGAAATGATCCCGGAAGGGTCCCAAAATGATCCTGAAATAGTCCCGAAAAAGTCCCGAAATTACCCCGGCGTAATCCCGGACCGATCCCGAAAACCATCCAGAAATGATCCCGGAAGGGTCTCGATATGACCCTTACGGGATTACAAATAAGGTGAAGCTAATTATAAAACCATGTTAATAAGGCAGCAGGCGCATTGGAGCGAATAAAAAGTTACATAGAAACATACAGGTAAAGCTAATAAAAGCGTGCTAATAAAAACAATTGATGGAGGGCGGATGGCGGGAGTAGAGGAGAGGACCACTGATCGTTCCTCCAAAATTGTCTAGATCTCGTTCTGTATGTACCAGATACCAAAAACTATTGATTTAGGAGAAAATTTATATTGAGTTATAACAATTTATAGATTTTACACCAGAGGTGGAGATAAAGGGGGGTGGGCGGGCGGAGGGTGTCACTGCTTACTTTGTAAGCCCTCGACTTATTTGACCCCTTGAGTCTGTGATATTGGTGAAGGCCAGTATACGTAAAGTTATAATGTGTAAAAATTATTGAAAAATAATTTCTCGAAGGGGTCGTGGGACCCCCACCCCTCTTTCCATGTTCGAAAAAAATTTCGCTAGTAGACTACTGTCTGTGTCCCAAATTTCATCAAAATCCGTGTAGCCATTCTGGCGTGATTCAGTCGCAAAGACGAAAAAATATAATAATTAAATTATAACTGTTCCTAGGGGGCGGGGACCACGCCCCTTTTCAAAAATATATAGTTAGTAGATCCTTCTAGACTATTGGGTATATGTGTGCAAAATTTCATCCAAATCGGTCCAGCCGTTTTTGCGTGATTGAGTCACAAAGACAAACGTCTGGACAAACATCCAAACATCCAAACATCCAAACATCCAAACATCCAAACAGCTAAACATCCAAACATCCAAACATCGTAACATCCAAACTTTCCCATTTATAATATATACTAGCCTTTACCCGCGGCCCCGTCCGCAAGGAGAAATTTAAATATATGGGCTATTCGCGTTAGCCTGCTTATTATCTGTTTAAAATTTTGTTTTCTGTCTAATGCATTTTATTTTTGTAATTGAGTAAAAAAAAGAACTAAATGAGCTGATAACCTGATAGGATCCCAAATGATCCCGAAATTATCCAGAAAAAGCAACGAAATGACCCCCACGCTATCGCGGACGGATCCCGAAAACCATCCAGAAATGCCCCGAAAGGGTCTCCAAAAGTTCCCCGAATAGTCCCAAAAAAACTCGAAATGACAGCGACACGATTCTAGACGTATACAGAGAACCACACAGAAATGATCCCTGAAGGTGTTCCAAAATGATCCCGAAAAGTTCCGAAATGACCCTGACGGGCTCACGGGCGGATCTCAAAAACCATCCAGAAAATATCCAGGAAGGGTCCCTAAATTATCCCGACATACTCCAGAAAAAGTTCCGAAATGGCTCCGAGGGGATCCACGACGGATCGCGAAAACCATACAGAAATGATTCCGGAAGGATCCCCTAATGATCCCGTATTAGCCCCGAAATAACCTCGACGGGATCCCGGACAAATCCCGAAATCCATCCAGAAATGATCTTGGGAAGGTCCCAAAATTATCCGGAAATAGTTCGGACGAATCCTGAAAGCCATCTCAAAATGATCCCGAAAAAGTCCCGAAATGACCCTGACTGGACCCCGAAAGGATCCCGTAAACTAACCAGAAATGATGCCGGAAAGGTCCTCAAATGATCTCCTAATAGTTCCGAAAAGACCCTGACGGGATTATGAACGGATCCCGACAACTATCTAGAAATGATGCCGAAAGAGCCCGCAAATGATCCCGTATTAGTCGAGAAAAAGTCCCGAAATGACCCTGACGGGATGCCGGACGAATCCCAAAAACCATCCAGAAATGATCTTGGGAGGGTCCCAAAATTATCCCGAAATAGTCTGGGAAAAGTCCAGAAATTACCCTGAAGGATCCCGGACGAATCCTGAAAACCAATCTTAAATGATGCCGAAAAAGTCCCGAAATGACCCTGACGGGATCCCGAAAGGATTCCAAAAACTATCCAGAAATGATGCCGGAAAGGTCCTCGAATGATCCCCTAATAGTTCCGAAATGACCGTGACGGGATCCCGAACGGATCCCGACAACTATCGAGAAATTATGCCGAAAGGGTCCGCAAATGATCCCGTATTAGTCGAGAAAAAGTCCCGAAATGACCCCGACGGGATCCCGGACGAATCCCAAAAACCATCCAGAAATGATGCCGGTAGGTATCCCAAATGATCCCGAAATAATCCCGAAATGACCTCGTCGGCATCCCGGACGGATACCGAAAATTATTCAGAAATGATGCCGGAAAGGTCCACAAATGATCCCCTAATAGTCCCGAAATTACCCTGATGTGATCCCGGACGGATCCCGAAAACCATCCAGAAATGATGCCGGAAGAGCCCCCAAATGATCCCGAAAAAGTCCCCAAATGACCCCGACGATATCCCGGACGGATCCCGAAAACCATCCAGAAATGATGCCGGAAGAGCCCCCAAATGATCCCGAAAAAGTCCCCAAATGACCCCGACATACTCCAGAAAAGGTACCGAAATGGCTCCGAGGGAATCAACGACGGATCGCGAAAACCATACAGAAATGATTCCGGAAGGATCCCAAAATGATCCCGAAATAGTCCGGAAATGACCCAGATGGGATCCCGGACGGATCCCGAAAACCATCCAGAAATGTGCCGAAAGGGTTATCAAATGATCCCGTATTAGTCGCGAAAAAGTCCCGAAATGACCCCGACGGGATCCCGGACGGATCCCGAAAACCATCCAGAAATGATGCCGGATGAGCCCCAAAATGATCCCGAAAAAGTCCCCAAATGACCCCGACGAGATCCCGGACGGATCCCGAAAACCATCCAGGAATGATGCCGGAAGAGCCCCAAATGATCCCGAAAAAGGCCCCAAATGACCCCGACGATATCCCGGACGGATCCCGAAAACCATCCAGAAATGATGCCGGAAGAGCCCCCAAATGATCCCGAAAAAGTCCCCAAATGACCCCGACATACTCCAGAAAAGGTACCGAAATGGCTCCGAGGGAATCAACGACGGATCGCGAAAACCATACAGAAATGATTCCGGAAGGATCCCAAAATGATCCCGAAATAGTCCGGAAATGACCCAGATGGGATCCCGGACGGATCCCAAAAACCATCCAGAAATGATGCCGAAAGGGTTATCAAATGATCCGTATTAGTCGCGAAAAAGTCCCGAAATGACCCCGACGGGATCCCGGACGGATCCCGAAAACCATCCAGAAATGATGCCGGATGAGCCCCAAAATGATCCCGAAAAAGTCCCCAAATGACCCCGACGAGATCCCGGACGGATCCCGAAAACCATCCAGAAATGATGCCGGATGAACCCCAAAATGATCCCAAAAAAGTCCCCAAATGACCCCGACGAGATCCCGGACGGATCCCGAAAACCATCCAGAAATGATGCCGGAAGAGCCCCCAAATGATCCCGAAAAAGGCCCCAAATGACCCCGACGATATCCCGGACGGATCCCGAAAACCATCCAGAAATGATGCCGGAAGAGCCCCCAAATGATCCCGAAAAAGTCCCCATATGACCCCGACGAGATCCCGCACGGATCCCGAAAACCATCCAGAAATGATGCCGGAAGGGTCCCCAAATGATCGCGAAATAGTCCCGAAATGATTCCGGAATAGTCCCGAAAATGTTCCAAAATAACCCCGACGGGATCCCGGACGGATCCCGTAAACTATACAGAAATGATCCCGGAAGGGTCCCAAAATGATCCCGAAATAGTCCCGAAAAAGTCCCGAAATTACCCCGGCGTAATCCCGGACCGATCCCGAAAACCATCCAGAAATGATCCCGGAAGGGTCTCGATATGACCCTTACGGGATTACAAATAAGGTGAAGCTAATTATAAAACCATGTTAATAAGGCAGCAGGCGCATTGGAGCGAATAAAAAGTTAGATAGAAACATACAGGTAAAGCTAATAAAAGCGTGCTAATAAAAACAATTGATGGAGGGCGGATGGCGGGAGGAGAGGACCACTGATCGTTCCTCCAAAATTGTCTAGATCTCGTTCTGTATGTACCAGATACCAAAAACTATTGATTTAGGAGAAAATTTAGATTGAATTATAACAATTTATGGATTTTACACCAGAGGGGGGATAAAGGGGGGCGGGCGGAGGGTGTCATTGCTTACTTTGTAAGCCCTCGACTTATTTGACCCCTTGAGTCTGTGATATTGGTGAAGGCCAGTATAAGTAAAGTTATAATGTGTAAAAATTATGAAAAATAATTTCTCGAAGGGGTCGTGGGACCCCCACCCCTCTTTCCATGTTCGAAAAAAATTTCGCTAGTAGACTACTGTCTGTGTCCCAAATTTCATCAAAATCCGTGTAGCCATTCTGGCGTGATTCAGTCG
Source organism: Eurosta solidaginis (assembly GCF_040869045.1). Lineage (NCBI taxonomy): Eukaryota > Metazoa > Arthropoda > Insecta > Diptera > Tephritidae > Eurosta > Eurosta solidaginis. The sequence continues at coordinate 197,338,319 of NC_090323.1, read as the reverse complement.
CAAAGACGAAAAAATATAATAATTAAATTATAACTGTTCCTAGGGGGCGGGGACCACGCCCCTTTTGAAAAATATATAGCTAGTAGATCCTTCTAGACTATTGGCTATATGTGTGCAAAATTTCATCCAAATCGGTCCAGCCGTTCTTGCGTTATTGAGTCACAAAGACAAACGTCTGGACAAACATCCAAACATCCAAACATCCAAACATCCAAACATCTTAACATCCAAACTTTCCCATTTATAATATATATTAGATTAGATTAGATTAGATTAGATTAATACCGAAAACGCTGAGATATACTTAACATAATAAATTAGCGTTAAGTTACTTCAAAAAATTGGAGAAATGCCTGTTGGGGCTTACATTGCTTTTGATTTGCTTATTGGGAGTGGCAACCCGCATTGAATTGTTGAAGAAAGTTAACAAAAATATTTATAATGTAAATTTTTGTTTAACATTTTAATCGAATGACTCACCCTAATGTATGTAACCATAGCAAAAAGTAGCTTATAATATCAAAGTACTTTGAAGTGCTTGCTTTTGAAAATTATCTTGACGAGTTCTATGCATTTGCGACACTTCTTATCGCACTTACAACCTCTTTCCAAATTTTTTCTGAATATTATAGTCCTCAATTTTTACATTTGTACACATTTAAGTAGGCTGGAATTATATAAATATATCTTTTCATGTTTACAATAATAAATCCTTTTAAATGCCGGAATTTCCGCTACGTTGTTTTGCTTTTTCTCATTTAAGGAATGCAATCTAACCCATCAATGGTTCTTTCTTTATATAAATAATAGCTCAAATTATTAATAATATGCTTAGTACTAGTGAATGTGGTAAATGTAGTTATTTGTATACAAGCTTGAATATAACCGCAGATATTTTCCTTTTATTTTGCTTGCCTTCCTAAAAATTTCATAAATCCTGCAAGGACAATTTGGTTATGTAATAAAAATTATCAGCTGTTTATTTCGTAAGGGCATAAATACATACTGTGAGTGGAGAACACTAGTCATTGGAAAGCTCCGAAGGGTAAGGTTAGATTAGGTTGAACTGGCCGGAATGTGTCCATATTGTTATCAGAATTTGACAACCAAACTGAAGAACTTCAATCAGGTGCCAGGACATAAAATATAGAACAACTCCATCCTCTTGGCAAATACTAGCAGTTTTCTTGGACCTAGCTAATTGCTACCTCGAAATCTGGCAACTCAGCCGCCTCTAATAACTGGAACCTTGACCTGGCGAGTGCAGGACATAAACACAGAACGTGCTCAACCGTTTATTCCTGCAGAGTCCATCCAGTCAGTATGCCAATCGCGAGTCTTAAGTCTTCTCTCTTCAGAGATGTAAGCCAAATTTTATAATATCTTAGGCTTTGCATATGATCTTAGAAATTTTGCAGCCCCTCGCTTTTGTCCACGCCTTTCCTACTTGATGGATCATATGCAATTCTTGTCTCCTTTTGATTTCTCCCAAACGGAGTGGGACGTCTATCGTCGACTCAGCGAGTGTTGCACCTTCATTTGCCAACTCATCGGCCTTTTCATTACCTTCTATCCGTTTATGACCGGGAACCCAGTAAAGATGTATGGTCCGACCTGGGCGAAGTTTTTCCAATGCTTCCTTGCATTCCAGAACACTTCTTGATGAAGTACTATGTGAGACTATTGCCTTAATCGCAGCCTGAATATCAATATATGAATTGACGCGACTGCAGCTTAAGCACGCCTCCTCCAGAATTTCTGCTTCTTTATTCACTGCTATAATTTTCGCTTGAAAAACGCTGAAGTTATCTGGAAGCCTGTAGGATTTACTTATTTCTGATTCGACACAGTAAACAGCAGACCCAACCCCTTCCATTAATTTGGAACCATCCGTATACATGTATATAGCACGTTCTGCCATTTCTGCACACCGGCATCAACCCTCTGGCTCAATTGTGGCCCCAATATCTCTTTCGAAGTTCAGGCACGGGACCATATATTCCGTTGGCCCTACATTATACTGCTGTGGTCATACGGCCTGCACTCAAGCTGCCCGAGGCCTTAAGCCTTGTTGCCGTTGCTAACGCGCTGTTTTTGGCCTTTAGGTCTGCAGGCGGGATGTATAGAATGGCGTTCAATGCTGCTGTCGGTGTAGCTTTTAAGGCTCCCGTTATGGTCTACGTACTTGTTCGTGTGGCTGTCCACCAAACAAGAACTCCATAGTAAAGTATGGGTTTGACAATTGCCGTAAATACCCAATCAGAGAGTTTAGATGATAGGCCCCACGTCCATCCTAGCATCCTCTTACATGTATATAGTGCCGCGGAGGCTTTCTTCGCTCTCTTTTCCACATGGAGTTTCCACGACAACTTACTATCTAGAGGAACTCCTAGATACTTTGTGCTATATTTCTCTTCCAGGGTTACCCCTCCAAGATTAGGCTTAGTCGAATTAGGGACTTTAAACTTAAATAATACCAGATCGGTTTTTTTCACGATGGCGGTTAACCCGACTCCAGATGCCCAGGCATGTACATCCCGAAGTGCCTGATCCATCCGAAGGGAGAAAAGGCTTTGAAGAGATTTACAAGGTATAATCAAAACAGCTGTCGCCTTGTACGTCCTGATGTCACGTTGTTTAAATTATTCCAAAATTAATACGAAAATTATAAATTAAACAACTGCTTCAAATAAATTTTTTCATACCGTTATAGGCATTGAGGGCAGTCCCAGGTTAACGACCATACACGCAAATACAAAACCGTTAAAAAATCCTTCCCTCCTCGCTGTTAGCAATTTTTAAAAGTGAGGCGACTAAGGCAACATATTTGGAGATCATCTGGTAAACTCCATGTCCCCCAACACTGTCACCAACAGCACAATCCCTTACACCCATGCGGGTGTGTTCTTGTATGCCCTTGAATTTAGTTTTGGGACTTCATGAAATGGAATGTAAAGGATCTCTCCGAGCCGTTCGAAACTAAACGAAATTTCAGACAGTGTGACCTCCTATCGTGCAATTTTTTTAATTTGTTACTGGAGAAAAGTAAAATAGCTGCCGAACTTAAACGCTCTGGAAAAATATTCTATAAAAGCGTGCAATTACAGACGTATGCTAATTATATTGATATCATCGTCCTTTTTTTATTTATCGTCCTGAACAACTGCGTCGTAAGTTCTGCTTACTCCAAACCGGAAAAAGAAGCAGAAATATGGGTTTGATGGTGAATGAGGACAAAACGAAGTACCCGCTGTCATCGAGCAAAGAGACAGCGCATTTGCGTCTTGGAAACCACGGTACTGTTGGCAGTCATAATAACAGTAAAAGACTTCGTTTATTTGGCAACCAGCAATCGTACAAACAACAACAGCATATCTGTAATCCAGCAAAGAATCACTTTTGCCAATAAATGCTACTTTGAACTAATTATATAACTTGTCGAAGAGGGGCGTCTGTACTAAATTTCAAGCAAATCCCACCATAAAAAAGATTTTTTCAAATTGGCCGGCCATTGGTCCCTTTCCCCCAAATTGCCGACAAATCGCAGAATACAAATTCAATTTCCGGAAAGTCGATCCATCTAATTTCTTAGATAAGGCATATACAAAATAAAGCTTGAATGAAGATTTCTATGCATGGGACGTACAAATCTCTTTTTATTTCAGATATGCCACATTTCCTTTGGCATTATTTCTACTCCTCATTATAATACGATGTTAGTGGTACAAACTAAATTTCTAGCGATGTCCCGCTTTGGCATTTCAGCTCTTTGTGCAAAATTTTCAGTGATGCAATTTTCTTGAAATCGGAAAATAACTTAATAAAATAGGCTTCGCAATGCAAGTGAGTTAAACTAAAATGAAGTTAAAATGTCTGTAATATATTGTAACGAATTCTGGGGAATCCCGATTATTTTACACCTTCTGCTAACGTTCATATCGCTGAACTGTGGAATAAATAACTCCAATATTCAGTATTGCAATATGGTCTTTATTTAGTCTACTTTGGGAGTAATGCCTTTATACTTCAATATCACGTTCTTCACAAAAGATTGTTGAAATTAAACCGAATCGTCATTCCTTAGCTTGCGCTGCTTTTATACTCTCTGTTGCCTCATTATTGCAACTCTTAGCTGATAACTACATATGTGTATGTGAGATAATGTATTTGCTTTAAGCTGCTGGGTATGTGTGTGAAATATTTTTCGTCGCCTTAAATATATGCGTGTAAATGATGATTGATGTGTTCATGTACACAACTGTGGCTTGCTTAAATGTTTTTGTTGTTGTGATTATTTACTAACATAGTGCATAGCAAAGTGATGCGAATATTCGCCAGAATATTTAGTAATATTTATTTATTTATTTATTCATTATTCCACCGTGGTGTGATGGTAGCGTGCTCCGCCTATCACACCGTATGCCCTGGGTTCGCACCCCGGGCAAAGCAACATCAAAATTTTAGAAATAAGGTTTTTCAATTAGAAGAAAATTTTTCTAAGCGGGGTCGCCCTTCGGCAGTGTTTGGCAAGTGCTCCGGGTGTATTTCTGCCATGAAAAGCTCTCAGTGAAAACTCATCTGCCTTGCAGATGCCGTTCGGAGTCGGCATAAAACATGTAGGTCCCGTCCGGCCAATTTGTAGGGAAAATCAAGAGGAGCACGACGCAAATTGGAAGAGAAGCTCGGCCTTAGATCTCTTCGGAGGTTATCGCGCCTTACATTTATTTTTTTATTTATTCAGTCTATGAACATACAGTTCTTACAGACTGCCAATAATGGTAGATACAAACAAGTAAAGGTGTCTAAGTACGGATGTAACCGAACATTATATACTCAGCGTGAGCTTCAATTGTACATTTCATTTCAGATAAATTACTTTTCTACATAACACGTGGCACAACCTGTTTAAAAAAAATGTCTCCCAATTTCCTCTTATATTAAAACTTGATAAGTGAAATATCATTGATTCGAAACTATTTTGTCCTAAGTTATAGCTTATTATTCTAGTCTACGACCCTTTCAAACTTGTTTTATATCTAAGTTGCCGAGGTCTTTAACCGATCCTGTCCATTTTTACTAGAAATATTTCTTGCTATAGGGAATATCTGTGTACCCAATTTTATTACGATTCGTTAATTTTTCTTCGAGTTATGGCTTTGCTTAGTCATAAAAGGGGCGGTGCCACGCCCATTTTTTATACTCAGTTGAGCAGAGCTCACAGAGTATATTAACTTTGATTGCATAACGGTTGGTTGTACAAGTTAAGCACTAATAACTGCTGGTCACCCACGTAAAAGGTTCTGCTCTCTGATGCCCTCCATCTAGTGAATATGACGAGCATACAACCATACAGCATTACCAAAACCTGTTAGGCAAGTGAACACCGAACGCTGTGAGAGCGATCACTGTAGTTAACAGCGATAACGACATCATCTCATACTACTTTACATACCAGTAGTTGTAAAGCAAGTGCGAACCAATTGCCGTGACAGCGATCAGTGGATAACAACAGCAAAGACATCATTCGCATAAACCTAATTGTTGGAGAACAGTGATTGCATACGACTTAACATAACCAATAGTTCGAAAACAAGCGTGGGCGAACTAATGTGAGAGCGATCAGTGCATTTAACAGCAAACGACTCCAATAATAGTTTGATTGAATAATTGTGAGAGCAAACAGAGCAGCCGGCAGCGAAATGTGACAGAGAGCGAGATTCAGCTCTTTCCAATTAGAATTAACAGCAGTGCTGGTTGTTGCAAATAGACCAATGGGCAGATCACTCCGGTTGTAAAAAGGAAACAATATTTTAAGAGATTTTTGTAAAAACGCTTTAATTTAATAAAGTTTATACTTCAAGTAATAATTGTGTTGAATAAACTTATAATTGGCGCCCAACGCATTAAAATTTCGTAACAAACTAAACCACGTGCTTAGAGAAAGTAAATTACGTAAGTGACTTGCTCAGTGCCTTTTTTTTAATAAATATATTTAAATACTAAGATCATCATTGGAATTCAATGTATTTTAGAAACTTTTTTATAAATTTAACTTGATTTGTGATTGAGGTATATTATTATACCGGGTTTTTGCGCGGTCAATACTTTAATGTGCGACGAAGATTTAGCGAGCATTTTAAATAGTTTAGTTCTGAAAGATAAAGATTTACCAAAAATGAATACTGAGGAGTTAACTGCTATAGTAACAGCTGCGCTATCAGCCGCCTTAAGCTCACAAAAAGAGGAATTCGACAAAAAGTTGAACGAAATCTCAAAAAGATTTACAAGTACGTCGACAGCTAACGTAGAGAGTTTCGAAGAGGTTAGGATTTCAGGTACCGTGCGTTGCGAGGAAACTCTTGACCTAGTTAAATCTTTGCCTGAATTCGATGGTAGGCAAGAGACTTACGTCTCATGGAGGCAAGGCGCAAATACGGCCTATAAATTATATGAACCTTATGATGGAAGCGCTAAACATTATCAGGCAGTGGCCATTATAAGGAATAAAATTAGAGGCGCTGCAGATGCTGTTTTAGCGCCTTTCAACACTGTTCTTAACTTTAAGGCTATAGTGGCAAGATTAGATTTCACGTACGCTGATAAGCGGCCAATATATTTAATTGAACAGGAGCTAAGTACCTTGAGGCAAGGAAATTTGACAGTGTTGAATTTCTACGACGAAGTCGAAAGAAAGCTTACGTTGCTTACCAATAAAACTATCATGACATATGAAAGTCATATAGCTAACTCAATAAATGATAAATATAGGTTAGATGCATTACGTGTTTTTGTCTCTGGCCTTAGGAAGCCCCTTTGCGATATACTCTTTTCCACTCGTCCAGCAGATTTGCCTTCTGCTTTGGCACTTGCCCAGGAGGTAGAAGCAAATCATGAACGATACATGTTTGCATCAAACTACTCTAAACATCTCGAGGACAAGGACCGGGGTCACCCTTCAGTTAAGAGAATAGATGATACCAAGAACAACCAAATAGAATCACGTAGCGGTCATAAAAACCCCTACTTCCAAAACAGACAAGAAAAGCGCAATCTTTCGAGTAATAACAGAGATCAGGGCACTGAACCAATGGACATAGATCCATCCACATCTCGTCTCCGCCGCTCAACAAAGTTCGAGCACCACAATCCCACAGGAAATTTTTTACAACAAAATAAGTCCCAAAATATACAAACCTCTAATAATCGTCAAATCCCTTTTAATACAGGCAATCAAGGTCAACAAGTTAAGCGACCTCCTGTTTCAGATAGAAGTACTGGCCCAAAAGTCCAGAGAATCCACCACATATCAGATACATCGGAAGATGTAGAAACAAAAACTTCGTACGATAGTGTTGTGGAACGGGAAGTCGAAGATATCGACGAAATTAATTTTTTAGGGAGGGTGCCCAGCTCCCTTGGGTCAAACGAACAATAGGAGCTGAGGGCAAAAAGATAAAAATGTTAGTGGACACAGGAGCTTCAAAAAGCTATATAAAGCCACTTACTGAATTAAAAGGCATTGTGCCTTTAACGAGACCGTTCGTAGTTAAGTCAGTTCACGGCGAGAGCAAAGTAGGGCAAAAATGTAAAATTAACTTGTTTGGCATAACTTCGGATTTTATAATATTATCAAACTTGATAAACTTTGACGCGATAATTGGGCTTGACCTGCTAACGCAAGTCAACGCAGTCGTGGACCTTCAAAAAGGTGAAATAGTTCATGATTTTGGAATCGAAAAATTATTTTTTATAAAAATTGACAACATTAATGCTTTGAAAGTTGAACAGGAAAGCGTACCTCTTGCAATAAGGGGGGATTTTTCAAATATGATTAAAAAAAGATCACAGGCTTTCGCCGATCCCAATGAATCTCTGCCTTATAACACAAATGTAGTTGCTAGGATTCGCACAAAATATGAAGAACCAATTTATTCTAAGATGTATCCTTATCCAAGTAGTTGACTTTGTTAACAATGAAATAAAAGAGCTTTTACGAAATGGCATTATAAGACGATCTAAGTCTCCCTACAAAAACCCCATTTGGGTCGTGGACAAGAAGGGCGTTGATGTGTTTGGCAATAAAAAAAAGCGCAAACTGAACGAAAATACCATTGACGACAAATACGCAATACCAAATGTCATTTCAATTTTATCAAATATGGGACTTGCACAATACTTCACAACGCTTGATTTGAAGTCTGGATTCCACCAGATCGAGCTCGCTGAGCGAGACAGGGAAAAAACAGCCTTTTCCGTTAGCAACGGAAAGTATGAATTTTGTAGGCTACCTTTCGGATTAAAAAACGCTCCGAGTATTTTTCAAAGAGCTATAGACGACATCTTAAGGGAAAAGATAGGAAAAAGCTGCTTTGTTTACGTGGATGACGTTATTATTTATTCCGAATCTAAAGAACAACACATTAAAGACATAGACTGGGTCTTCAAGAGTCTATGTGACGCTAACATGAGGGTGTCAGTCGACAAATCCAAATTTTTTAAAACTGAAACAGAGTATCTCGGATTTATTGTATCAAGGGGTGGCATTAAGACGTGCCCAGATAAAGTTAGCACAATGCTGAACTTCACAACCCCCGAAACCTTGTACGTTCTCAGATCCTTTCTAGGATTAGCAAGCTATTATAGATGCTTCGTGAAAGACTTTGCCAGTATTGCCAAACCATTGACTGATATTTTGAAGGGGGAAAATGGAAGAGTCAGCGCTTACAGATCCAAAAGAGTGAAAATATTTTTAAGTTCAAAACAACTGCAAGCATTTGAGACACTTAAACACATTTTAGTATCGGAAGACGTAATGCTCGCTTACCCCGATTTTAAAAAACCATTTGATTTAACTACAGATGCGTCCAAGCATGGCCTGGGTGCTGTACTTTCTCAGGAAGGCAGACCAATAACTATGGTTTCCAGAACCCTAAAAGACAATGAACTGCACTTTGCCACTAATGAAAGGGAGCTTTTGGCCATAGTCTGGGCACTAAAGAACCTTCGTAACTATCTTTATGGTGTACGCCAATTGAATATTTTTACTGATCATCAACCGCTAACGTTTGCGGTTTCTGACAGAAATCCAAATGCAAAAATTAAACGTTGGAAAGCATTTATCGACGAACATAATTCGAAGCTTTATTAAAAGCCTGGAAAAGAAAACTACGTTGCCGATGCTCTTTCGCGTCAGCAAGTCAATATGATGGATGAAAATATGAACTCAGATTCAGCCACGATTCACAGCGAAAGATCGTTAACGTACACCATAGAGGTAGTTGAAAAACCTGTTAATTGTTTTAGGAACCAAATAATTATTGAAGAAAGTGAGTTTCCATCAAAACGAACTTTCAATCAAAGCCTATCCTGGTTAAAATATGTGCCTACGTATTCACATTTTTAACAGGAGCCATAACGTGTAGGTGATATTTAAGCACTAGTTGTGGATAGGGCCGTCAACTTTAGGAAATGTCAAACCGGGAGACTTGGGTGTTGAATGATGAAGTATGAAAATCAAAATTAACATTTCAGCTATTTTATAGTTAAGCAAATAAAGTGATTTTTCCTTCTCATACGTGCATATGCCTTCAACTTAAGTATGAGCTGAGAATCATTCCAAAGGAATATTTAAGTCACTGGAGCCCACTAAAAGATTTTGCGTCACTGATTTCGCTTATTATTTCAGCCAATCGGGATATAGAATTTTTGAAAAAATCGGCACCTTCCTCGGGTAACCTTTTTAACAACTCGAGGATAATTTGAAAACATCATCGACTTGGGTCATTTTATTTAAATTCGTTGTTCTTTTTTTAATTTTTTGAACAATCTATGGAAAGCGAGCATTTAAATTTATTATATAACTTTTCTTTTAGTGTTTTCTTTTAATAACTAGGTGAATTCGGTGATGCGAAATCCGTGTTAAGCTGGCATTGAAAGCACCTGTCTTTTTTATACTCCGCGTGCTTTGCACACAGAGTATATTAACTTTGATTGGATAACGGTTGGTTGTACGGGTATAAAGGAATCGAGATAGATATAGACTTCCATATATCAAAATCATCAGTATCGAAAAAAAATTTGATTGAGCCATGTCCGTCCGTCCGTCCATCTGTCCGTTAACACGATAACTTGAGTAAATATTGAGATATCTTCACCAAATTTGGTGCACTAGCTTATCTGGACCCAGAATAGATTGGTATTGAAAATGAGCGAAATCGGATGATAACCACGCCCACTTTTTATATATATAACATTTTGGAAAACAAAAAAAAACCTGATTATTTATTAAATAATACACCTAGAATGTTGAAATTTGACATGTGGACTGATATTGATACTCTTGACAAAAATTTAAAAAAAAGTATAAAATGGGCGTGGCACCGCCCACTTGTGATAAAATCAATTCTACAAATATTATTAATCATAAATCAAAAATCGTTAAACATATCGTAACAAAATTCGGCAGAGAGGTTGCCTTAACTATAAGGAATGTTTTGAAGAAAAATTTACGAAATCGGTTAACTACCACGCCAACTTTTATATAAAGGATTTTTAAAAGGGTCGTGGACGAATAAAATAATATTTGCAATAAAGAGCTTTATGTCAATGCTATTTCATTTCCCAAGTGTATTTATAACAATAAATAGGAAAAACTTCAAATTTAAAAAAATGGGCGTGGCACCGCCTCTTTTATGACTAAGCAATTTTCTATGTTTCGGTAGCCATAACTCGTAGAAGAATTAACGGATCCTAACAAAATTGGGTACAAAAATTTTCCCTATAGCAAGAAATATTTCTAGAAAAAATGGACGAGATCGGTTAAAGACCACGCCCATTTTTATATAAAAGATTTTTAGGAGGGCCGTACACGAAAATAATAAGGTATATCTTAGCGAAAAAGAGCTTTGTATCAATAGAATTTTACTTTCTAAATTGAAATATAACATCAAATTTGAAAACACTTAAATTTTTGAAAACGGCCGTGGCACCGCCTCTTTTATGACTAAGCAATTTTCTATGTCTCGGGAGCCATAACTCGAAGAAAAATTAACATATCGTGGTGAAATTGTGTACACAGAAAATATTTCTAGTAAAACTGGACGGGAGCGGTTAAAGACCACGGCAAATTAGATATAAAACAAGTTTAAAAAGGTCGTAGACTAGAATATGTAATAAGCTATAACTTAGCAAAAAATAGTTTTGAATAAATGATATTTCACTTATCAAGTTTTATTGTTAATGGAAATGGAGAGACATTTTTTTTCAACGAGCGGTGCCACGTGTTATGCAGAAAAGTAATTTATCTGAAATGAAATGTACAATTAAAGCTCACGCTGAGTATATAATTTTCGGTTAAACCCGAACTTAGACACCTTTATTTATTTTCAAATAACTTTTGAACGGTTAAAAAGTGTTAAATTTCGCAATTGGAGTTTTATAACTGGTCGTGATGCGCATCCCTTAATACCCCTTTCGGCCACATCAGACCAATTCGAAATGAACAATAAAGGGCCTTTGCAGTCTTAAAAGAGTAGAAAATATCGTAACGCGCCGAACGCCGCCGCCTCGCCGATATTTTTGACATTCAGCGGCGGCGTGCAAAAAACGACGAAAATTGGCGGCATTTGTCGGTGGCGTTTATCTCTATCCTCTATGCACTGAATAACCCTATTGCCTAGAAATTGGTGCACATTTCATCCAAATCGGCCAAGCGATGCGTTCGTAAATGGAGTTGAGAAATAGCCGTGTGGTGTATTTATATATATACGTATTGTAACGAAATGTGGTGAGTTCCTGATAATTATGCACCTTCAGCCAACGTTCGAATCGCTGAACTGTCCAATAAATACCTCTAATATTCAGTATCGCAAAATTATCTTTATTTAGACTACTTTTGGAGTAGTACAATTATACTTCACTAATAGCGTGTTTAAATCAAACTGGTTCGTTATACCTCAGCTTGCGCTGCTTTTATACTCTCTGTTGCCTCGCTCGCATATTTCTCCTAAGGTGTGTTCACGCACATGCCTTCTGGAACATTTGTATCTCATACTGGTTTATTTAGCTATATGCGTGTGTATGCGTGAGTAACAACAACAATAACTTCTGCTCTTAGTTGGTGACTACATATGTGTATGTGAAATAATCTCTTCGCTTCAAGTTGTTGATTGTGTGCCTGGAATATTTTTCGTTAAGTATGGCTGCTTGCTTTAATGTGTACTTGTACGTAAGTGTGGCTGGCTGCTTTTTTTTTTTTTTATTGTGATTATTTACTAACATTATAGTGATGGCAATATTCGCCACAGTATAATACATATATATAATATAGTTCCATACCTTTTCATCTTCTGTATTGTGATTTATTAGTATGCATATGTGTGCAAACGTATACTGTTATGCGGTCACACCGTTACAAAACAGTCTTGGATTGTATAAATAAAAAATACATATTTATAATTTACAGTTCCGTGAATCGCAATTATGGAAATTACCGATTTCATTGTTCGCTATTGAGTATCTCAATCCACACAAGCATTAAATTATTACTTATTATATTTCTTCTTTGTTCTCTTTTATTTTCAGTTCACAATTGTTTTTGGTGGTATTTTCATAACGAGCATGCTGGGAAATATTCTTGTGTGTATTGTTATTATACGACATCCCACGATGCACACAGCTACTAATTATTATTTATTCAGTTTGGCTGTTTCGGATTTAATTTATCTGCTTTTTGGTAAGTGAAAATTAACGTGAAATTAATTGGGTTACGTTGCTTTAGTGGTAATAATATTCACTAAAGCTGATGTATTTATTTACTTTTAAGTAGTTTGCTATTAAGCGTTGTAAAAGTAAGACTTCGAAGGATATTTCCTTATTATTTCTTTAAATTGTGCACCTGCTTAAAAATGATATACAGTACATACAGTAGACGCCAGTAAAAGTTGTCCACATAGTCGGTATATCGTGATGGTGTCACTACTTCTGACCATCACGGTATATGTTCATACACACGGGCAAGGTTAATATCGGGCAAACGGAATATATGATCCCATGCCTGAGCTTCGAAAGAGATATTAGAGCCACAATTGAGCCGGAGGTTTGGTGCCGGGGTGCACAAATGGAAGAACTCCAAATTATTTGAAGGGGTTGGGTCTGCAGTTTACTGTGTGTACCCAGAAAGATCTTTCAGGCTGCCAGATTACTGCGGCATTTTTCAAGCGGAAATTTTGGCAGTGAAGAAAGCAGCGGAAATTCTGGATGAAGCGTGCTTGGGCTGTAGTCGCGTCAATTTATATATTGATAGTCAGGCTGCGATTAAGACAATAATCTCACACAGTACTTCATCAAGAAGTGTCCTGGAATGCAAAAAAGCATTGGAAAAACTTCGCTGAAGTCGGACATTACTTCTTTACTATGTTCCCGGTCATAAAGGGATATAACGTAACGAAAAGGCCGATGAGTTGGCAATGGAGGGTGCAACACGCGCTCAGTCAACGATAGATGTCCCAATCCATTTGGAAGAAATGAAAAGGAGTCAGGAGTTGCATATGATCCATCAATCAGGAAAGGTATAGACAAAAGCGCGGGACTGCAAAATTTCTAAGATCATGTGCAAAGCCTGCGATATTAGACTCACAAAGTGGCTCATATCTCTGAAGAGAGAAGACTTAAGGCTCACGATGAGCATACTGACTGGACACTGCCTTCTGGCGTCACATGCTTATAAGTTAGGCCTCGAAATTTGCAGCAAGTGTAGGAAGTGTGAGCTGCAGGTATAAACGGTGAGCTAATTCTGTGTTCATGTCCTGCGTTCGCCTGGCAAGGCTCCAGCTATTAGGGGCGGCATAGTTGCCAGATCTTGAGGCAGCAATTAAGCTGGGTCCTAGAAAACTGCTAGTATTTGCCAAGAAGACGGATTTATTCTATAACATATGTCCTGGCACTTAATTAGCGTTCTTCCGTTGAGTCGTCAAACAAATTCTGGTAACACTATGGCCTCATTCAGTCTATTTGAGGTCTTTATTGGCCGGCCAGTTCAACCTAACCTAACCTAACGGAATAGGTTTGAGCACTTCCTTTAATATTTCAGATGCTAGTTAATTATAAATGCTGACTGGTTTACAAGTTTTGTATGGAGGTATACCGCAATCGATGCTGATGGAATATATGAGGTGAGAGTAACAATAACCAGATTAAAAACCAACAAGGACCAGGTGCTAATGGATTGTCTGCGGAGCTATTCAAATACGGCAGTGCGAAGTTCGTCAATGCGCGTGCATCAGCTCCTTTGCAACTTATGGTTGGTAGAGTGCATGCCTGACGATTGGAATCTAAGCGTTCCGTACACAGTCCACAAGAAGGTGGATCCTGCAAACTGCGTCATCTATCGCGGAATCAGCCTTCTGAATATCGCACATAAGATCTTGTAAAGCAAATGGTGCGAAATATTGATGCCCACAGTGAAGCGCCTGATTAAAAATTATCAGTGCGGTAAATCTACCATCGACCAGATTTTCACAATGCGCAAAATCTTGGGAAAAATCTGCAAAGAAAGTATTTTCACACATCCGTCCTTCGTCGATTTTAAAGCTGCCGTCGATAGCATGACACGGAGCTGCATATATGTCGCTATGTCTGCATTTGGTTTTCACGCCAAACTTATGCGGCTGTGCAAAATGATGTTGAGCAACACCATCAGCTCAGTCGGAATTGCGAAGGACCTATCTGGGCCGTTCTAAACTAAACGAGGTTTCCGATTGAGTGAACTCCTATTATACGACTTCTTTACTTTGATGTTAGAGAAAATTATACTAGCTGCAGAACTTAACCGCTCTGGAAAAATGTTCTATACATTGACATTGACATCATCGACCTGACTAGCCGCGCCATAAGTTTTTCGTACTCCAAACTGGAAAAATAGGTGGGTTTGATGGAAAGTGCGGACAAAACGAGGTACCTGCTGTCATCAAGCAAAGAGTCGGCACGTATGCGCCTTGACAACCATGCCACTGTTGTCATCCATAAGTAATTTTGAAATAGTAAAGGACTTCGTTTATTTGGAAGCCAGTATTAATACAAGCAACAGCACCGGTTTTGAAATCCGGCGAAGAATCACTCTTGCCAATAAATTCTTCTTTGGATTGAGTAGGCAATTAAAAAGTAAAGTCCTCTCCCGTCAAACGAAAATCATGCTCGACAACTCAGTTGTCGTAACCATCCTAAAAAAGTTCTTCACAAGATTTACAGACCTGTGCGCCTTGGCGACGGCGAGTACCGAACAACATTTAATGATGGCCTGTACGAGTTTTGCGCAGACGTCAATATACTCCGGTGTATTAAAACGCAGAGGCTACGCCGGCTAGGCCGTGTTATGCGAATGAAGGACGATGCTCCGGCTAAAAAAGTAGTTTTTATCGAAACCCGCCTATGGAAGCAGAGTAGCAGGTCGGTCCCCACTCCGCTGGAAAATGATTTAAACTCCCTTTGCGTGACCAATTGGTGGCAGTTAACAATGAGTGAGTTAGTATGGTATACCGATCTGTCTGAGTACTAAGTTACTAGGGAGGCTTATTAATATTCGCCAATCAGAAATCTTTCGAAAATTGACTCATTAGCAGATTATTGAGAGGCAGATCAAAAGCAGTGAAGTGGGCGTGAGACCGACGGATATTAAGAATTATTCCTGCCAGTATGCTGCAATGAACGCTTAGTGTGAAAAAGAGGGCTGGGAAGGCTTCGGTTGCTTTGTACTGTTAGTGTAGGGCTGTTAGCAAACGCGGGAGCTCGCCCCACGTGAGGTTCGTTCAATGGCAGTCTGATCTGGTGGAGAGCACAAGACACTTCTACCAAGGTCAATGCTAGGTCCGTACCCGGTTGACCGTGAGATTGAGGGCTATGAGGTATTGCTTGACTTCATTTTCGGTGATATCTAAGCTTTTTGGGACTCCGATGGTCACTTGCTATCGGCTTTGGAGCATGTGGGCCTCGAGCCCTCTTAGCAAACGCTGGGCTGACACGCTCTTTTGCCGTGTGCAGCTATGAGCTCGCGGCGCTATTCGGGTGAGTAAAAGTTCATCTATCCATGGTTAATAGAATGGTAACAGGGCACTACTAAATGGGAGCCTATCGGGTTTGCACTGGATTGTTCGAGTTGCATTAGCGTTATGGAAGGTATTAAGGTGGAATCATGCAGTCACTTTACGCTCAGTTGTCCACCCTTTGCGAGAACGAGACGCAAATATCTTGGTCGGAACGTATTCGACGAAGACGAAGAAGTTTTCAAGATTCGCTAAATAACTAATAACCACTTGCTCCGTTAGAATATGTAGTATAAAGCCGGCCAAAAAAAAACTCAGCTGTTTCTAGTGGACAGCTGCCAACCAAATACAAAAATACATCCTTGTGCCAAATTTCAGTGAGATATCTCAAAATTTGAGGGACTAGTTTGCGTTCAAACAGACAGACGGACGGACGGACGGACAGACCGACACGGCTATATCAACTCATTTCGTCCCCCTGATCAATTCGGTATACTTAATGGTGAGTCTATATTCCATATTTCTCAACGTTACAAACATCGGACCAAAGTTAATATACAATTTCATGTTCATGAAAGGTATAATAAATGTCTACCTTAGTAGAAAAAAATTTTGAATTTGATGTGTTTAGTAAAGAGCAAAGTTTACAAAGCACTTAACGCTAGACTTGTGGTGTGTACACAAACATACCTACAACAGGTTCTTCGATGTAGTAGGCGGAGTACGCAGCCACCAAACTACGGCCGGCGCACTTCTACAATCATTCCTAGCAAATATTTATTTTTACTAACATAACTGTACACTTATTTTTCATGCTCTTGTTCTTTAATTTGGAATATAGCCAAAAAGATAAAAAATTTACGGTGAAGAAGCTAATAGAAAAACTAGAATTTTTCAGTCTCTCTAACCGTGTTTTACCCATATTTGTCCGACGCATACACTTCCAGAAATAGTTAGCTAAAAGTATGCACTTCCTTTTCGGCACATTTCTTAATTCTTAAGCAAATTTGCAATTAGAATAGAGCAAAGAGGAAATTTCAAACAACTTTCAAAGTTGCCACAAACTCAGCTCTTTCCTGGAAGAGACTTTCCAAAAGAAGCATCTTGCAATTTGCAGCTAAAAGTATGCTTACCTCACTCCTTGTTTCTTATTTCTACATTTATCCCGTTTGCATACCCATATATTAATATATTTTTATCTATGCACCCTCTGATAAAAATTATTCGTGATTGCTCTTGAAAAAGTGGAAATTGCATACCTTGCTCAAGTTGTGTTTTATCCTAAAAAGTTCGCAATTTTATTTTCCAACTTACACACTTCAACAAACATCCTTACATACTTAGCACAGCCGAAACGCCATATCCCATACATATGGATGTTGATGAAAAACGAAGGGTGACATTTTGGATGACTGCAAAAAAGGCAACAAAAAGGGGCATGCAAAAGAAAATCAGTTTAGTTGCTACAAAGAAAATACATACAATGAATTCGGTTACGAACTCAACTGCATGTATATGTAAGAAGCTGCTACAGCAGCGTACATGAAAGAAGCAGTGCGAATTATCAAATGTTGTTATCAAATTTCGTAAATTAAATTCTTCTTTTTTTATTTTTTATATTTTTTTGTTACTAAAACTGCGCAAACCAATTTCGAATTTCGCCTTTTCGCTACTTTTCCGTCCCTTTCGTTCTACGTCTTTCTCTACGTCAAGCAGTTGCCAGTGCAATGAATATCTTTTCCAAACCAATTGTAATCCTCATGGACCCGTGGCTAATACTCTTACTTTGACAGAACCACCCCAAATTCATCACGGAAATTGGGGTTCAGCATGGGCATATCAAATCATTTCCAAGATGCTTGACCTTGTACATTTATAGGGCTATTTCCCGGAACGTACCGTGTCAATATCTGCCAAACGGCTGCAAATATCGATAGAACTCCGCAAACACTCAGGGATCCTTCATGTGGTTTCAAAAAAAAAAAAAAAAAAAATTATAATAATAATAAACTAGAAGTCTCCTTCGAAGTTCCCCTTTTACTTTATCCCCACTATCCTGTTTTGCCTTTACCGCTACCTACATCACTTCCTCTTCCTCAAATGGGGGTTATTACTTCTATTACTATTGTGCTGTGAAGTGAGTATATCGTGCTCCACCTACCGCACCGAAAGAACCGGGCTTAGGGCCCGGTAAAATCAACTAAAAAATCTTTTTTCTTCTGTTAGTAAAAATTTGCTGAATAGGACCGTCCCTCGGCAGTGGTTTGGCAAACGCTCCGCCAATTTGTAAGAAAATTTAAAAAGTAGCAAATTAAAAATTTCGACTTAAATCTCCTCGGCAGGATATCACGCCTTCTATTTACATATTTTTATTCCCATAACGGTTTCAATTCCCGTTTCTAAGCATATTACTATTCCCATTTCAATTTTTCCCCTGCGCCCATTTCTTCCACTAATCTTCTAATTCCTATTGCTATTCCTGTTTCTCTTGGTATTCCTCTTCTTATTTCAATCACATACTTATTCTTACTCTTTTTCCTGTTCATATTTCTATAACTATTACTATTCCTATTGTTATTTCTTTTCCAGTTCCTATTCCAATTTTCTTATTGCTTTTCCTATTCCTTTTGCTGCTCCTGTTTCTCTTACTTCTTCTTTACCTAACGTATTCCTATTCCAATTCATTTTCCTATTCTTACTCCTATTTCTATTACTACATTACTGTTCCTATTCCTAATCGCATTACTATTATTTTACCAATTCCCATTCCTATTCCTATAGATATTCCTATTCCTATTTCCATTCCTATTCCTTTTACTATTCCTATTTTTATTGCTTATACTGTTCCAATTCATATTTCTATTCGAACTCATTTTCCTATTCTCGTATTCCTATTCCGACTCCCACTCATAGTCCAGTTCCTTTTCCCATTACTTTTCCTATTCCTTTTGATATTCCTATTTCTAATACTTATCCTGTCACTATTGCTATTTCTATGCCTATTACTACTCCCATTCTCTATTCCCATTTTTATTTCCTTTCTTTCTTAACCTATCTGTTTTCCCTTCCCTTCTGCCCTTTCATTTGACGTTTCTCAAAATTTTACTATTCGATTTGGTTTTTCATTTTATTTTTCTCTTTCCCTTCCCTATACTATGGGCAAAATTAGTCTACGTGAGGTCTTTATTGACCGTACAGTTCAACCTTCCATTCGCTTGTCTATCTCAATCCTCCTTCCTCGAGCTCTCCACGAAATATAAGTTCGGAGTGATGACATTTTCAAAATCCATATTAATCGTAGGCATGGCACGCACTTTTTTTAAAACAACAATAACATACTCATAAGACACTGATTGAGAGATTACATGGACATAGAATTTTTGCTGCTTTTGTTTTAAACAGTACTGCGATAACTTATGTAGATGTAAGTATATCTGATATATGGAAAAAAGTCGTCTTCGTAGGTCGAAAAAAATAAAAGAAAATTGTGTCTAGGATACTTAAACACACGTGCACATATTCTTAAATAGTATACTTACATATATACACATTAAGTATACTTCAACACACTGTAACGAATTTACTGCAATTCCGCTTATTTGCAACCTTCTACTAACCTTCGAATCACTAAACTGTTGAATAAATAACTCCAATATTCGATAATGCAAAATGGTCTTTATTAACCTACTTTCAAAATAACACTTCTATTGCTCGACAGATAGCGTGCTTAAATGAAACTGATTTCTGATTGCTCAGATTGCGCTCCTTTATACTCTCCGATTTCCTCGTTCCACACTTCTAGGCGTTTCCAGAATTTACTTAGTTATTGCTATAAAATTATAACTACAGACGCACGTTTATAGCTTCTCATATACGCGTGTATATGTGAGTGACACTTCCACAGACAATTGCCTACTTTTTTGAGCATCTCAGATAAGATATATGCATGTGTTTGTGCGTCTCTTCTCCGCTGCGTGTACGTACCAGTAAGCTGCAATTATTCATCTTTTAAGGTTATTAGTGGACTAACAAAAAAATGAGTATTAGTGCGTACACAAACAAAGAATATCAAGCACTTATATCCACTAAAACCCATTTACATAGTCATGCTTTATAAAATGAATAACCGCTCATAAGCAACGAAGCAGTTCAGTACTCAAGTGTCTTATTGAGCAAGAAAGTCAACCGTGTTATACGAAAACACTAATTGGAATCGGTAAGACAACAGTGCAATAAAATGAATATAGTCCTATCATTCTTCTGACGCTAGCAGCGTTGCCATATATTTTTTTTTCCATGTCGTCAAACGCTGTCCAAAAAATCGTCAAAAATCGTCATATCTATGGCAACAGCCAATAACAACCAAAGTCGAGTTAAGACGAAATATGGTTATTACCAGGGGCCGTACGATGAGATCGCCGGTTTCATTCAACAATATTATCTTTAAAAACGCTTTCCTGAAAATTGTCGTTGGTTGTTATTTCTTGTTGCCACATATATGTAACATATGAAAGCTTTTTAATTCATTTCGTGACAAAAACGTCTTATTACATATAAAAGGTATTTGTTTTCAGTATATTTCATTTCTTAGTTTAACATTTTCGCGTTCATTTTTATACTCAGCTGAGCAGAGCTCACAGAGTATATTAATTTTGTTCGCATAACGATACCCGGTAAGGGCATAAACTAATCTCGAGATAGATATAGACTATATATTAAAATTATCTGAGCGAAAAAAGAAATTCATTTAGCCATGTGCGTCCGCCCGTCCGTTCGTAAACACGACAACTTGAGTAAATTTTGAGGTATCTTGATGAAATTTGGTATGTACGTTCCTGGGCACTCATCTCAGATCGCTATTTAAAATGAATAAAATCGGACTATAACCACGCCCAATTTTTCGATATCGAAAATTTCCAAAAACCGAAAAACTGCTATAATTCATTATTAAGGACGGATGAAGCGATGAAACTTGGTAGGTCGGTTAACTTTATGACGCAAAATAGAAAACTAGTAAAATCTTGGACAATGGGCGTGGCACCGCCCACTTTTAAAAGAAGGTAATTTAAAAGTTTTGCAAGCTGTAATTTAGCAGTCGTTGAAGATATCATGATGAAATTAGCAAAGTCGGATAACGAACACGCCCACTTTTTAAAAAAAATAATTTGGAAAGTCAAATTTTAACAAAAAATTTAATATCTTTACAGTATATAAGTAAATTATGTCAAGATTCAACTCCAGTAATGATATGGTGCAACAAAATACAAAAATAAAAGAAAATTTAAAAATTGGCGTGGCTGCGCCCTTTTTCACATAATTGGTCTAGAATACTTTTAATGCCATAAGTCGAACAAAAATTTACCAATCCTTGTGAAATTTGGTAAGGGCATAGCTTCTATGACGATAACTCTTTTCTGTGAAAGTGGACGAAATCGGTTGAAGCCACACCCAGTTTTTATACACAGTCAACCGTCTGTCCGTCTGCTCGGCCGTTAACACCATAATTTGACCAAAAACCGATATATCTTTAATAAACTTGGTTCACGTACTTATCTCAACTCACTTTATTTTGGTATTAAAAATGGGGGAAATCCGACTATGACCACGCCCACTTTTTCGATATCGAAAATTTCGAAAAATGCCATAATTACATACCAAATACGAAAAAGGGATGAAACATGGTGATTGGATTGGTTTTTTGACGCAAAATATAACATTAAAAAACTTTGTAAAATGGGTGTGACATCTACCATATTAAGTAGAAGAAAATGAAAAATTTCTGCAGGGCGAAATCTAAAGCCCTTGGAATCATGACAGAAATACTGTTCGTGGTATTACATATATAAATAAATTAGCGGTGATGTTCTGGGTCACCCTGGCCCGATATCTCGAAAACGCCTTCACATATACAACTAAGGTTCACTCCCTTTTGAGACCCTCATTAATACCTTTAACTTGATACCCATATCGTACAAACACATTATAGAGTCACCCCTAGTCCACCTTTATGGCGATTTCTCGAAAAGGCGTCCACCTGTAGAACTATGGTCCACTCCCTTTTAAAATACTCTTTATTACTTTCCATTTGATACCAATGTCATACAAACACATTCCAGGGTTACCCTAGGTTCATTTTCGTACATGGTGATCTTCTCTTATTTTGTCTCCAAAGCTCTCATCTGTGCATGTAAAGTTCGGCTACATCCGAACTTAGCCTTTCTTACTTGTTTATTTTGTTTAAATTTGTTGAAAATTTCGTTCTACATTCGGTGATGAGTATGACAAGCACCTTACATCTGCAACGAAGTCAGCTCGTTTGGTAGTAGAAATAGTTTTCCAAAAAACTTCTGGGGGAACCTTAGAAATGTCTTCAAAATATGTCTTAAATTCTAAAAACTTCAATTACCCATACTCGATATCAATATCCTGAACAATTTTCTGATCGATTGTGTGTGAAGAATGTTGAAAGACCAAATGAAAAGAACAACGTCTTTGGGATCCATGAACCTTAAGTTTTGTAGTTCAACATTGCTAAAATCAAAACTCTTTTTAGTTTGATCACACAATTCACTATTAAAATAACACAATCTTGTTTAAATTTGACTTTTTCTTGCTCGGAAATGTTAAAGGCAGTCTTAAATCGTCATTTTTCATTAGAAAATCGTCCAAGCGTCATTCTAGATTAAAATCGTCAAAATGACGACGGCGTCGTCAATCTGTCAACGCTGGACGCTAGTAACACAACGATGTACATGAAACTAAACTGAATACAGCGCTAAAGAAAAACCGATAATAAACGAAGTATACAGTGTATTACACACGAAACCAACGTGCTACTGAGTTAAAGCGACCATGATTTCAGTTTATACCAGGGATGCACCTTAACGTTAAGCTAATCGTTTATCAAAAAATTTCCACCGTTTCCGTTGAAACACTTCGAAATATTATCGATAAAGTAATTATCAAGATAAATTGTATCTCGTTTTTAACCGAAACGAAAAGCTTTCGTTAACGTTAAAAACGTTAACAAAACCGTGATACTTCATGTTTGAATTGTGCTGGCAATGCTATAGCCATAGTGAAGCCGTAAGGTGGTAACAACGAGCGGACATACACACACAAACTCCATGTAATTTGTTTGTGTAATTCGTTGGTGGTAATGTCAAAAATACTCTGAGAAATGTTCGTACTGTCAAAATTCATGAGAAAAGTTGCAATCAGCTCGGCTAATGCTTTCACCTTTAATGACTCCGCCATCAATCAGCTTTGCCAGCATAGTTTGAAATTAATAATCAACATAAACTATTTGATTTCGTTGGGATATGGCAGAAAACGAAACAAAATCATTTCGTTAATTTGACGTTTTTAACGTTAATTTGACGTTTTTAACGTTAATAAACGAAACGAAATGACTTTGTTTCGTTTATTAACGTTAATTATCGTAACGAAATGATATCGGTTCGTTGGTTAAGCATGCCTGGTTTATACTCAACAATGTCATATATGTATGGGACATATGTGTTGCGGGGCACTCGTATGTATTTTCTATTTTATGTGCTAGTCAATCATAGTATTTTTCTGTACTTGACTAAGTACACATTAAGACAAAATTTTTTGGGTCATGACTAAGTGCACTAATTTTATTAGTAATAAAAGCAGATCTCTGGTACGTACATATGTGTAGATATAATGATTGATTCGTTTATGTAGATACAAGTGACTGCCTGCTTTATTGTTGTTGTGGCTTCATTTGCTTAGCATCAAACTAGTGATGTGAGTATCACTTAGTGTTACTAATATTCGTCACAATACTTTTCATGGCAGCTTTGAGGATATAACAGAGAATTTATTAAGTGAAAATTCTCTGGATATAGTGTCGAATTTCCTCTTGATCTACTACTTGTAACAACGTGTTATCAACACATAGGAATGTGCGAAAGATTTTTTTTTACATTTTTCAAGTATATTTTAACGCGCATGAAAGCAGCTTTTTGCAATGCGATATATTGCTTTCGAATTTAAGACCAAAGTTCACTGCACTCCCTGTAGCCGTCTGTGGGGATTATGTATCTATATCTCCTCTTGCTGCGTTATGAGCTACATAGTCATGACATTCGAATCCATCCTTTTATTTGGGGATGCTAGTAAATATGTATAAAGAAAAAGAGCAATATATTTCCCACCCACGTCAAAGCCGATAAATATCAACAGAAACTTTACAACTGGAGTGGATGTTTATAAGTAAACTGGAGTGGATGTTTATAAGTAGTGGTGCACACCGCGTAGTACACTTTTTAGGCGCGCTCATGTCAACATCATTTGTATGCATGTGTGCCCTTTTTAAACGGTTTTATTAACTCGACTTGACAGGCTGGCTGGTTGGATGGCTGGCACGAATTTTGTAATTAAAATTGAAGTGTTTAGGCCACCAGCCTAAATATTTTTAAAATAACTTTCGGGTCACCCTAATGCGGCCCGTACACTTAAGTATTACCGGTAACTGGCCATGCACCGCCGAGAACTAATTGAGTAGGGGAAAACTCGACGATTAGTAATCGGCGGGTGCCATGGACTTTTTCCTTTTTTTTTCACTTCACTTCTTTTCTCAACGTCTTCAAGTGAGCTCCAGCAACCAAACCGAAGGTAAACATTCCTTTTTTCCAAGTGTATATTCCATACAATTAAGCTAAAGTTTGATTCACTAAATACTTTCAATTTTAAATTCTAAATTTTCATTTTAAATTCTCGAATAAAGAAATTTTTGTTATTAACTAGATTACTGAAAGTGTTGTTTTCCGTAAGACACTAACTAGTTCTTTTTTACATTTCTTTTTCGTGTTACATGCGAGCGAATCTCCATCGTCCCGAACCACACGTAATCATTAAGTAACTTCCCGATAAGCTACAAGCTTGAATTTTGGAATATAGTTCAGAACCCGATGACAATGCAATAATAAGTAAAAAAACTCCGATAGGTGGCGCAAGGATCGAGATATTCACAAAAATCGTAATTTTGATCCGATTTGGCTCATATTTGGAACACATGATACATACAAGAATAGAAAGCGGCCTATGAAAAAAATTGCCGCTAGCTGGCGCAGGCATCGAGATATTCACAAAAATCGTATTTGTGGTCCGATTTGGCTCATATTTGGAACACATAATACATACAAGAATAGAAAGCGACCTATGAAAAAAATCGCCGATAGGTGGCGCAAAATCGAGATATTCACAAAAATCGTATTTGTGGTCCGATTTGGCTCATATTTGGAACACATAATATGTACAAGAATAGAAAGCGACCTATCAAAAAATCGCCGCTAGGTGGCGCAAGGATCGAGATATTCACAAAAATCGTATTTGAGATCCGATTTGGCTCATATTTGGAACACATAATACATACAAGAATAGAGAGCGACCTATGAAAAAAATCTCGGCTAGGTGGCGCAAGATCGAGATATTCACGAAAATCGTATTTGTCGTCCGATTTGGCTCATATTTGTAACACATAATACATACAAGAATAGAAAGCGATCTATGAAAAAAATCGCCGCTAGGTGGTGCAAGGATCGAGATATTCACAAAAATCGTATTTGTGGTCTGATTTGGCTCATATTTGGAGCACATAATACATACAAGAATAGAAAGCGACCTATGAAAAAAATCGCCGCTAGGTGGCGCAAGGATTGAGATATTCACACAAATCGTATTTGTGGTCCGATTTGGCTCATATTTGGAACGCAAAATACATACAAGAATAGAAAGCGACCTATGAAAAAAAAAATCGCCGCCAGGTGGCGCAAAGATCGAGATATTCAAAAAAATCGTATTTGTGGTCCGATTTGGTCCATATTTGGAACACATAATATATACAAGAATAGAAAGCGACCTATCAAAAAATCGCCGCTAGGTGGCGCAAGGATCGAGATATTCACAAAAATCGTATTTGAGATCCGATTTGGCTTATATTTGGAACACATAATACATACAAGAATAGAAGACGACCTATGAAAAAAATCTCCGCTAGGTGGCGCAAGATCGAGATATTCACGAAAATCGTATTTGTGGTCCGATTTGGCTCATATTTGTATCACATAATACATACAAGAATAGAAAGCGACCTATAATATCCGATTTAGCTCATATTTGGAACAAATAATACATACAGTCCGGTAGAAGTGGCATCAAAATATTTTGAAGTTGGAGGACGGACAAAATACGGGGCGCAGATTCGAGTAAAGTCTTTGGAAGGATTATGTATTGAGGTCTTAGATTGTAGCAAATTGTCAGGAAAGAGTCCTTGTAATAACGAGTAACTAAATGAACTAAATAGAATGAGAAATAATAGGCAATTAAATAAAGACTAAAAACTTGAAAATAAAATAAGTAAAAGAAAATTTTAAGTTAAGCGGTTTTATTGAAAACAATACTTACATGAAATAATAATAATACCAAAAGCTAGAAAATAATTAGGTAGGTCCTAGGTACTAGTCATCAGACTCTTCATCAATCAAGGGCGTTGATCAGACAATTAAATAAAAGCGTTGGACGCGTCAAATTTCTTTTGTTAGTCGTATGTATATAAGACCAACTGAACCTTAATCAGATTATGTTACGCCTCACATTTTTAGAAATTTCACGCGCCCAACCCTTTTATTTAATTGTCTGATCAACGCCCTAGATTAATGAGGAGTGTGATGACTAGTACCTAGGACCTACCTTATTATTTTCTAGCTTTTAATATTATTATTATTTCATGTAAGTATTGTTTTCAATAAAACCGTTTAACTTAAACATTTTTTTTAAATTATTTTATTTCACCATACGATCTAACTCAAGTTAGAATGTGATGCTGTCCTATTCAAGGCAATTTTGCTCGCACAGTTCACAGCAAACAAACACATGCACTGCATTTCTTGGAAAGAAGTTTACTTTTGTTTTGACAATTTTGTTCATATTAGAAGGGAATCAGGTTTTTTTTTTTTGATGCAGAACGAATGTAAATATCTCAAAGTTTTACTGCAAAGAAATTATAAAATCGATTCATCCGTTTTAGAATTTATAGCTGTGTGAACAAAAATTTTATAATTTTTTAATACATTTTGGCAATTTACCTCGCCCCTATAATATATACCTTAAAATTATATTGAAAATGTTCATCTCACGTTGCTAAGCTTTCAAATGCCAAAAATCGTTTAAATTGGGAGCATTCTGTGTGAAGTGATGGTGATACAAAATATTTAGCGACTTCATTTTATAAGCTTTAAATAGATTTCTTAGGCTCATATTTTCCTCATATTTCGAACTCATATCGGATTCCTGTATTATGAGCGCTCCGATTATGTTTAAGAGGTAGTTATAGCATTCAACACTTTCTATATCATATTTTACCTTTTTTCTTATATATATATCAACCTAAATGATGCTAACTTAAGTCACTTTGTCATAACGAAAGAAGAAATGAATAAACCAAACCAAAATCTCCGTATTTATCTCTGAAATATGCCACGTACATACCATATAAGATATCATTTCTCTACTTTGATATTTTTCATTGCATTCCAAACTGGATTTTTTATGCGAATTGACATACAATATTAATGAACTCTTTCTTAATTTGCTCTTCTTCCGAAATCCAGGATTACCAGCGGAAATATTTTTGTATTGGCATCAGTATCCCTACTTGTTTGGACTGCCATTCTGTAAGATACGTGCATTCATTTCAGAAGCGTAAGTATAACTTAGTTTATCTACATGTATACATATGTAAAAGATTCAAGTGTTCCATGTGTATATGTATGTATGTTGCATCGGCCGTATTTATTCAGTCTTTCATACTGCATATCTCAGAAAGCGGAAGTGAGCGTCAAAATAGTAGTGGGAGTGAAATTGCTGTCTGTGGCTAGTTACATGAATAAAACTTCTTTGAATCTAGCAGTAGAGTTTTTATTGTGAAGTTCAAATGCAGAGAGAAAAAACAACCCCTGATCGGTATTTAAGGATACTTACATGGTGGTGATAACACCAGAGCGCGCTCTATTCTGTCCTGTATCAGGTACCCGACATCCTTTCGTCTGACACTATTAAGAAAGGTATTGAGTCGCATTTTAGTTTTGTGATGATTTGGAAAACCGTTTTATAAACTTTTCTTAAAAGCAGGCAAGCTAACAGTAAGCCTTCATTTGGGAGGCAACTCAGGATGCAGAATTTCGTGTAGGGAAAACTTGAAGCATAACGACATTTTAACTTAAGACGGCTATATTGAGGCCATTACTAACTTTCAGAAGGAATATTGAGAGGTGGGCTCAATCAGTGATAGAGACGCTGAGTTCAACACATGTCCCAATTTGAAAAAGGGAATGGGAAGTGGTCAACGAATTTTCCGATTAATCAGTACCACGGACCTTCTGAAAACTGGAGTGTAAGATCCGCACTAAAGTGAAGCAGCTATACTGCTCTACCACAGTGCAGGCTCAGAGACAAATGCAATGCAATAAGATCTTTGTTAACAGCCAAGCTGCTCTGAAGCCTCTAGGATCGAACATGATAAAGTCGTATATCGTACGGAGAGGTCGAGCTTTGCCGGCGTCTATAGAACATTTGTATGTCCATTTTAATGACCCCGGGTGCAGAAATATTTAAAAAATCTAATTTGCTAATGAGATGGTCAGGACGGGTTTCAAAATGAGCAATATCTTAAGCGAAATCTATAAATACATAAGATGGTAGAGTGCTTATTTATTTTACGACAGGCATAAAAATATGGTCTCAAGACCAAAAGATCCCCGTGTACTAGGGTCATCACAAGTGACCGTGCTATTGCGCAGATGTTTCGAAAACAACTTGTGAAGCTGCCAAGACGAGAGAGAAAATGACTCGCTTTATATATTTCTCTGTCGATGTTTATAACTGGATGAGATGGAAGATGGGTCGACATATAACTTTCTCTGTCGATATCTAGAACTGCGGAGAGGACGACTCAAATTTCTGAGCGCACGATTTTTCGACAACCTTGGGGTAGCGAAGAAAATATTTCTTACGCTTTTACTTAAAATAATTTCGGAAAGCAAGTCATTTAATACAATCCACATGTAGACCCGGTGGCAAAGAAAGTAGGGTCAACAACTGCAACGAGGCTCAATGCCTCGGACAGCTTCAGCGCAAACCATACAGCCCAAGTAGTACAGAGTCATTAATTGCGTATCTGCACTTTGAAGGGTCTCTACACAATAGAGCTGGATGATTGGCACAAGGGTGCCGAAATGGCGGACGAGGCGATGCATGTGTACACCGATGGTTCCAAACGACAAGCGATGGTGACTACATTAAAGCAGCTATTAAGGCAATAGTCTCACATAGCACAGCATCTAAAAGTGTGTTAGAGTGTAAGCAGTCCCTGGAAAGAATTGTGGCAGGGAAAAGAATAAATCTATATTGGGTCCCAGGGCAAATGGGAATAGATGGTACTGAAAAAGCGGATGAACTTGCTAAAAAGAGGCGCATTCCTTGAAGCTTGCTCCGAAGACGTCGCAATTAGATTGGGTGAGATTAAGAGAGGGCGAAAGGTGCACAATATCGAGCAAACGGGAACCCAAGCGCGAAGCTGCAAAGTGTCGAATATCATATGTAGGTCTTACAACTTTAGGCTAACAAAGTTACTCCTATCATTTAAAAGAGAGGACTGTAGACTCATGTCGGGTATTCTGACTAGACTCTGCGTTCTGTCGTCACATACCTTTAAATAAGGCTTGATCAGTGAAGGGCGGGTTGGAGGAGGAAACAATTAAGCATGTTTTGCGCTCGTGTTCTGCGCTGGCCAGGCTAAGACTTAAGCTATAAGGTGTGACATAGCTGTCAGATCTAAAAGCGCCAAGTTTTATAGGTTCTAGAAAGCTTCTGGTATTTTCCAAATTAATGCAGTTATTTTATAACATAGGTTATGGTTTTTTATAGAATTTTTCAGTTTTTGGTCGTTGAACAAACTTCTGGTAACACTACTAGCCTCATTCAGTCTATGTGAGGTTCTATTGGACCGGCCAGTGCAACCTTACCTTAGACGTTTAATAAAAAATGATTAAGAAACATAAATTTGAAAGAATGCGCCCCAACTGGTAGTTACCAAAGAAAGTCCAAAGTACAAAATATCTCCTAGTTAAGTTCGGAAAGTTCCTGTGAGCGGCTTCTCTACCTAACCATACATACATTCATGAAAGATATAAGTATGGTTACTCCTTTTCTTATATTTTTGTTAGTCATACAAAAGTATATTTCTTTATGAATGTTTCTTTTATTCTTCAGTTCGACGTACGTCTCTGTGCTTACCATCGTCGCCTTCTCCATGGAACGTTTCCTTGCCATTTGTCATCCTTTACATTTGTATGCGATGAGCGGTTTTAAGCGCGCCGTACGTATAATTGCTGCACTTTGGATTGTCAGCTTAATAAGTGCCATACCATTTGGTCTGCTAACAGACATCATTTATTTGGAATATCCTTTGAGTGAGTATTTTAACCATTTTTATTTGTATACATATATGAAATGTTATTTTATTACCTCCATTAAGCTGACCGCAGCCAAAAGAGCAGCAATCAGATATGAAAAATAAATATTTGGTTGTGTACACTGTTTTAATTCAACTTTTTATTGTTTGAATTCGTTATTTACGTTCCGGGTTTGTTATTAAAATTTGTTTATTAAATAAAATAAATAAAATTTGATTACAACAACTTTAGTACATAAGCCTGAGTATTGTGTCCGCTATGCAAACATAATGCAGTACACGTTTTTCAATTATTAAATATATTGATGATATTTTTCATGTATTCTTATTTTTCTCTTCCTCAAAAAGCTAACAAAATAATACCGGAATCCGCTTTTTGCAGTATGATCAATTATCCCGATAATTTTCCATTATTCGAAGTATCATTTTGTGTATTCTTTGTTGTGCCGATGTTTATCATTTTTATTTTGTATGGCAAAATGGGCGCTCAAATACGCTTCAGCACGACGCTGCAGTTGGGTGAGTAAAAAAAAAAAAAAAAATTAAGGAAGTCCAAGTTCGGGTGAAAGCGAACATTACATACCCAGCTGTGCACTTGTTTGCTTTGTGTGATTAATAGTGTTATAAGGCTGCCTTATCAGAGCTTTAGGAAAAGTGGGCGTGTTTGTTGTTGTTGTAGCGATAAGGACATTCTCCGGAGGCCTTGCGGAGTGCTGTCGATGTTGATGGTCCTTTGCGGGATGCACATCCAATATGTCCCGTTAACAAGCACCATTAAATCACCAACCCGACAATCTCGGGAAAGATTTAGTATAACCACATGATACCTTCAAGACCATATCGCCCTCCCACCCCCTAGATCCGTGAGGAACTTGGGTTCGCCAGAGCCTCGGCTGTAACAGGATTCGGAACGGGTAGGTGAGGTTGACAATTAAGTTGGAGAAGCTATATTTTGCGCTAGCAACACCAAAATTTTTTAGAATTAATGCTTCGCATTATAAAACCAATCCACCTACCAAATTTCATTAGCTTAGCGGTATTCCTTTTTGAATTATCTCTATTTTTCCATTTTTATAAATTTTCGATATCGAATAAGTGGGTGTGGTTATCGTCCGATATTGCTTATTTTCAATACCAATCTATTCCAGATCCAGGTAAAACCGTATACCGAATGCGGTGAAGAAATTTCAATATTTGCCGAAGTTATCATGTTAACGGGCTGCGAGACGGACAGACGGACGGACGGACATGAGTTAATCAATTTTTTTTCGATATTGATGCTTTTGATATACGAAAATCTATAACTATGTCTATTCCTTTATACTTGTACAACCAACCGTTATCCAATCAAGGTTATAATACACTGTGTACAAGTTCTTACTTACTTACTTAATTGGCGCTTAACCGTCTAAACGGTTATGGCCGTCCAACAAGGCGCGCCAGTCGCTCCTTCGCTCCGCCAACCGGCGCCAATTGGTCACACCAAGGGAGTTTAAATCGTTTTCCACCTGGTCCTTCCAACGGAGTGGGGGCCGCCCTCTACCTCTGCTTCCATAGGCGGGTTCCGATAGAAACACTTTCTTGGCCGGAGCATCATCTTTCATTCGCATAACATGGCCTAGCCAGCGCAGCCGCTGCGTTTTAATTCGCTGGACTATGTTGATGTCTGCGTATAGCTCGTACAGCTCATCATTAAATCCTCGCCATCGCCAACGCGTAGAGGTCCATAAAAAAGAAACAAATTTATGATAGCTTAAAAAATTAACGAGGGTAAAGTAAAACACTTCTTTATTTAGAGCATTTGTGCATAATGGCAGCCGAGCTTCGAAGGTTAGGCTGAACTGAGCGGTTAATAAATATCTCACATAGACTAAATTTGTCAATAGTGTTACCAGAATTTGTTTGACGACCAAATGAAGAATCCCAATCATGTGCTGGGACTTCTGTTATAGAATAGCTCTCTCATCTTGGAAAATACCAGAAGTTTTGTAGGAACTAGCTTAATTGCTACCTCGATATTTGGCAACTCTGCCGCTCCTAAAAGGTGGTGCCTTGACCTGGCGAGCGCAGGAAACGCACACAAAATCTGTTCAATCACTTCTTACTGCAATTCGCACTTCCTACATCTGCTGTTATTGACGAGGCTTAACTTATTAACAATTGACGCCAGAATGATGTGTCCAGTTAGTATGCCCATGGTGAGCCCTAAGTCTTCTCTCTTCAGAGATATTAGCCACTTTTTGAGTCTAATATCGTAGGCTTTGAGCATTGTCTTAGAAAACATGCAGCTCTGCGCTTCTATACTCGTCTTTTCTGCTTGATGGGCCATATGCAACTCCTGTCTTCTTTAGATTTCTCCCAAACAAATTGGTACGTCTACCACCGATTCAGTGAGTGCTGCACCGTCCTTTGCCAACTCATCGGCCCTTTCGTTACCTTCTTTCCCTTTATGACTGGGAACCCATTACAGATGCATGGTCCGGCCTGAGCGAAGTTTTTACAATGCTTCTTTGTATTCCAGTACACTATCTGATGAAGTACTGTGATTACAGAGCTTCGAATACAAAAGCAACATTTTTGTAGTAGTGTTGATGTACAAGGAGAGTGGTGAAATAAAGTGCGGCAGTGGCAGTTCTTTGATAACTCTAGAACGCAACAAATTATTTTTTGATTCATCTTCATGTAACTAGGATATACAACTTACCTAGGCTGTCGAAAGTCTACATTTGTAGCAAGCATCCTCATAGTTAAAGCGCACAAAGTCCCGGTTAACCTTGTGTTAACTGAAACATTTCACAATATAGTCAGCGTACAAGATGAATTGGCTGCTTCTCATTAGAAACACCAGAAGTCGTAGAAAATGGTCGGTCCAATGTCATATTGATCACGTGTGTTTGCTTCATTCTGCTGTCTGAAGCTTCTTCCACCGTTAACAAAGTTGCTGTACCGATGGGTTTTCTCATCAAAACCCTTGAAATGCCTTCGGCATATCTTTACGGCTTTACGGCCTATGCTCAGCGCTCGACAATGCTGCAAGGTACTGTGGGATGGATCTTTTACACCCTGCGATCCTTACCCTCCTCCAATCTTCTTATCTGTTTGAATTCACCCTTCCATACCGGAGCTCGTTAAATATCTGCAAATTTTTATTTCCCAGTCCGACGCATCGCTGGCAGCGCTTTTGTCTTCTTCCTCCTTGTTATCTATACAAGATATTGGGATGGTTGAATTGAAATACAGCCGGATATACCCTCAACCTACAAAACATCTATAAGACACATTTCTAGGTCATCGACATCCCGCATCCCTCCTAATAGCCAGAATGGCGTTGATGGAATGCCCTAAAACACCCAGACACATAGTCGGGAGATATGGAGTTCGGCTAAGCCATCACATCACCGATAGTTTCGATAAATTTAAGTAAATAATTTGATGAAATTTTCCATACATTTTTTATGAAGTCTGTAAATGTAGACAGAAAAATAGCAGCTCCTTCTCTCCGCCTTTTCTCTTCTTCTTGCTTTTAACTGAGTAATCATGTTACATATTTTTCTCTTACAGGTGTACAACGCTGCTCAATGCATCGCGAATCACGACATCAGCAATCCCGCAAAGCAGTAATACGGATGTTAGGTAAGTATTCCATTATGCTGTAACTAAGAGCTCTGTACAACTTTCTGCCGCTTGGTTTTGAGAATTAATTCAAAGTGCTTTAAGGAGTCGAACTGACCGTATTTGTATTAAAAAATACAGCAGCGAACAGAAAAGTAGCAGTGAAAATTTGTGTCAATTAAATTGACGTACTTTTATTCGCAATACTTTACGAGAAAAACTTCTATGTACTCGTAACTGAAACAATGCGGAACAATCTTAAAACAGTTTCCGAAAAATTCGAAATAAGTTAAAGAAAATTTCGAAAATTTTATTTTTAGTTCTCTAAATTTTTTTTGTGTATGCAGTTTAGTTAAATAAATTTTAGTCATACCTAAAAGTAATAGGTCTCTCAATATTCGCATTGCTTTTTGTAATTTTTTTCCGAAGGGTGTTTTAGATCCATACAAAGTGTGTAAAACTTTTGTTTACATAGACGAAAATCTCTAACACTCTTCGGATACAAATTAAAAAAAGCATTTGGATTTTCAGAGATTTATAACTTGTACTTTGTTAGAAACATCATATATATTTTTTCTAATTGCTGTTTTTATGTACGTATCCCTTTTTCGCTCTTATTTGGACCCCAAATCTATAAATAAAGTTTTGGTAAAGAAGGAGATTCGGGCTATTAGCGAGCTTTGGGCAATTTTGGTCGTAATGCTTTTATTTAGCTATATTTTATTAAAATAATTTGTTAAAAATAAACGATTGTGAGCACACAAAGAAACATATTTGTACTATAGCACTATTGTGAATATTTGCACTGCATTGCCGACAGTTGCTACCATACGCCAGCTGTGAGTTTTAATTGATTCATAGAACAGCTGATTTCTGTTGATATTTGATTAGAGGCTTTTATATTGTTTTTGCAAGATGCGCACGGGCTCGGCTCGTAAAGTTTATTAGGTTTCGTGATATGGGCTATAGGATTTTTTACTTTGCGCACTCTAGCCTTCTTACCATCAAACTGTGGCAATCCTTGTAGTAAAAATTAATTTGCAAAGTAAATATTTATTATTTGACTATTTTAATGCTAGACCGCCGTGGTGTGATGGTTGCGTGTTCCACTTACCACAACAAAGAATCTGGGTTCACGCACCGGTAAAAGTAACATCAAAAATATAAAAACAACGCGCTTTCTCAATTAGAAGAAAGTTTTTCTAAGCGGGTTCGCCCCTCGGCGGTGATTTGGCAAGCTCTTCGAGTGTATTTTCGCCATGAAAAGCTTCTCATATCTTCGGTGGTTATCGTGCCTTCCATTTATTTTAATTATTTTGATTTTATTTTAAGTACTTAAAAAATATTTATCCTTTTTTTATTTTTGAACAATTTTTAAGCTTTCATATTTCTAGCTGAATGATTAGTTACTTAAAACCCGATCGCAAGATTTAATAATTCTAGATTGCCTTTCTGCATATATCTAAATATCTCGATACCTGTCCCATCTAGAAAACTATTTTAT
This sequence comes from Eurosta solidaginis, assembly GCF_040869045.1. NCBI lineage: Eukaryota > Metazoa > Arthropoda > Insecta > Diptera > Tephritidae > Eurosta > Eurosta solidaginis. Next base: position 197,302,666 of record NC_090323.1, on the reverse strand, counting down.
CCTAAATATCAAAACCTTATAAGTTAAGCCTGAAGTATGTTCAAAGATTCAGGTCAGCGGTTTATCAGAAAGTTACTTTAAACCCGAAACTTAAAGTTCCTTAAAACTCGAAAGCAAAATATCGAAGCTCGGCCGTTTTTTCAAATTTGCACAGCCCTGGACCACTTAGCGAAAATCATTATTCTTGATATTGCATTTATGGGGTTCTGAAGTATGTTCTTAATTTCAATAATGTGAGCTAGCATGTTGTATATGGACTTTCTAAATATCTCTGAATATCGCGATTCTTGTCCCATCTGAAAAACTTGTATTTAGCAAAAATTAAAACCGAATAGAGCCCAAAGTTTTAGGTCTCTGGATTATAGGGAAGTTCCTTAAAACACGAATGCAAAATTCCCAAGTTCGGACGATTTTTTGAGTTTCCACGATCACTGGACTTCCTCGCGAAAATTTTGTTTCTCTTGTTGGATTGTCATTGAGTTCTTAGTTTAGTAGTAGTAAATACGTTCTTAGTTTTAAAAATCTGGCTCTAGAAGAAGTTTCACAAATAGCGGTCGCAAGTTTCCACATGTTTTAAATGGACTTTCTTAATATCTCGATCCCTATCACATCAAGAAATTCCTTTTATCCCAAAAATGTCAACTTAATAGAGCCCAAAGTTTTGTTTAAAGTTTCAGATTTCTGGGTTATAGGAATTTTTCGTTAAAACTCTAAAGCAAAAATTTCAAGCTCGGCCGATTTTTCAAATTTTCTCGGTACCTGGACCACCTAGCGAAATTACTCAAAAATGTATTGCATGATTCTCTAATTTTTTTTAGAAATTTATATAAAGGAAGAAACTTATATAAAGGAAGCAGTAGCAAAATAATTTAAATTTCAACACTAAAAAAAAAAAACAACAAAGTAAGAGAGCCACTGAATCTTATATATGAACATGTTGAGCTGTGAGTTTCAATCATACAGTTCCTTTCATTCATTCCTGAATGGCTTCGTTATAACGATGCCAATTGGGAACACTAACGATGGTTGCGTCCTCCTCCACCAATGGCTCCCAATTCAGTAAGGATCTCACACTTCCTCTGCTAAAAAACACGTGTGTTGATGTGATTACTTCGTGGGTCTAATCAATTTCTTTCAAAATTTCTTTTTTTTGCTTTTGTTTTCGCAGCGCATTATACTCAAGTTGAGTGCCATACGAACTGTCCCGGTGTAATTTACAGCCTTCTAAAAAACGTATACTAAAAAAAAATTCAGAACTTGAAAGGTTATCAAAACATGTTATCAAACTTATTTATTACACTTTCTCTCTTCTTCTTTCAACTAAATGTGTATAAACCAGAAATGTGTCGATAGCAACTAATGCGGAAAAAGCGTTTTCTTTAATTTGCATGTCTTGAATAGGTAGCTTGTCAAGTATATCCAAAAAGTTGTCAATCAAACATTAGTCTACGGTAAGACAAGAAAATATTTAGAGGTGTTTTTTTGTTTACAAAAATACACATATTTTATGTATGTACACATGTCATATATATGTATGTTCATAAGCACGCTGCCAAACCAGCCGAAATTTTTCCGAAAAAGCACCAATAAACTTCTCCTTAGGGGTCAACTCATACATTTTGACACATTTTAAAATTAACTTTTCGCTATACAAGTGAGCTAAAAGTATCGAAAATTTTTTAATTTGTTAGCCTAATGGTGCGTATTCGAGTTGGATCTCACTTCGGGGAGATTAAAATTTCTAATTTAAAAATACAGACATCTGACGAAATCTTTGGCAGAATGGAAATAGCTATAAAATCAGCTGGTATGTTTAATACTTTTCAGTTTTTGTGTCATAATTATGCATAATAATTTAATATGTATACAAATTATTTTGAAAGACATTTATAATTTATTAGAATTTACAAAAATTTATCTTTTTTTATTTTATAATTTGGGAAAATTTTAAACAACGTGACATCAGGACAGACTAGGCGACAGCTGTTTCGATTATACCTTGTAAATCTCCTCAAAGCCATTTCTCCCGTGAGTGGGATTTCAACCCGCACTCTTAGGTTGGTTGAAGTGTTATAAACGCATAACTTTAACAAATAATTACATACGAAGTATGTAGTGTGCAAAAAGAATAAAATATGCAAAGAAGGCAATTGGGTTAAAGTTTACAACAACTAAGGCATGACGTGGCTGAATGCGTTTGCAATTTACAAGGTATAATCGAAACAGCTGTCGCCGTGTCCGCCCTGATGTCACGTTGTTTATATAAATAATAAATTAAGAATTGTTTCAATTAAATGTTTTCATTCATTTAAAAAGCAATAAGGGCAACCCCCGCTTAATTCATTCAAATTAATCTTTTCTGTATAACTATACCCATTGAAAACAATTAAGAAAATTTCAACTAAAATATTGTATTGTGACGAATTTTAAGAATTTTCGATTATTCTTCGCCTTCTGTTATAGGTTGGAATAACTAAACTATCAAATAAATAAATTTCGATATTCGGTATATCAAACTGCGCTGCATTTAGCACTTCTCAATTCAATGTCTTCCAATTTTCACAAGCAACGTGTTAAAGTGAAACTGATACTCTGATGATTCGATAGATTGCGCCGCTTACATACCCGTCAGTTGCTACATTATTATTTTCTCACAGGGTCAAGACTCTTCGCGAACAGCCTTCCCTAATAGTTGCTTATTTACTTCTCACTTTTCTGTGTCCCATATCCGCTGTGGCTGTATGCATGTGTGTGTGATATTTATATATACCCGCCCTGCAAAAACACAACTATTCTGGAATGCATTCAGGATGAGTCGCAAAGTAGTATGCGACTATAGCCAGTACTGATCGCTTTGGTTGGAGTGATTCCATTTATTTTGGGCATGTCAAGAGACCAATTGCACCTGTACGAGTAGTGTCGGACTGGTCCTTTTTTGGATGTCCGACACTTCCTCTTTGTACAGCTTTGTTACTGTTCGACACGCCCTCTTTGTACCCCTACGAGTACTGTCGGACAGATCCTTTCAGTACTGTTCGACACTTCTTCTTTGTACCCCTATGGAAAGTGTCCGACAGACCCTTTTTTTATCCATACGGCTAATGTCGGACATACCTCTACGGGCACTGTCAGAAAAGTATCTTTTGTTCACCTTTGGGTACTGTCGGACAAGTCCCGAAATTCTTACGGATTTTATAATTTTTTAAACTCTAATACAATATGTATTCTTAATTTTTTAGTATTGGTGTTATAGAACAATAAAAACAAAACAAATGTTACGATAATGGAACATATGGTCCTTGTATTTTAGGTTCGGTATAGATTTCCGCAATTTTCTTAAATAATTATATTCAATCATATTTAATATTTTTATTTTATTAATTTCGTTGCTGTTTGTTTTCATTGTTTTTTTTTTTTCAATTGGCTACATAAATTTCAAACTGACTGATTCCAAGTATACCCAAATGGACTATAGGGGATCAATTATAACCCAATGTGGACAAAAGAGATCAATCGCAGACCGTTCTCCTTAAGGATTAATCGCACGATATATCTTTGCTGTGCTTGTAGCTGTAGTTTTTCCGCCTGCGTACATTATGTATTTTGTTGAGCGGAAAGTCAGTCTATACTACTAATATAGAACAGACTCAGAGCAAGAAATTTGGTCATTAAACACAATTATGTAAAATATTTCAAGCTGGCGTAAGCTATGGCAGCTCAATAAACAAAACTAAAAACTTGAGTAAAAATTTAGATACCTTGACGAAATCCGATACAAAGACTTATCTGCACCCAAAATAGCTTGAGTTGAAAATGCACAAATCCGAATGATCAGGATACGATATCGAAATCGAATGTTTCAAGAATTTAAAAAATTTCCGTAACTCATTACCAGTGAAATTGAACGGTCTCTTGCGATCTCAAATTTTTGGAACAATTTGAGAAATTCATTATTTCATTATCAACGACCGATAAACTGATGATTGGAATGTCTTTATAACTGAAAATAGTTATTTGGTAAAATTTAAAAAAATGGCTGTGGTACTTTTCAAAAACGTTATTTTTTAAAATTTGGCAAGCCCTACAAAAATCCGTTGAAGATATCATGCTGAAAATTGGTAGGGAAATGGTCCTTGCCAATGTATACACACAAAGTGAAACCTAACAAAATCAGCAGACAACCACGCCCCTTATCTAAAATAAAATTTGTTTCATGTCTAATAATAGAAAAAATTCAAAAAAATATTCACGGTATATACCTAAAAATCTCCAGTATTTCGCCCTTGTGAAATCCGCCTCTTTTTAGGTAACCACTTTATAATTCTACTAATTCCATTAATGAAACAAAAATCTTCCAATCTTATCGAAATTTGGAAAATATATTATGGTTATATTATATGGTTTCGATACGTCACTATGCCGCTAATAATATATGCTAGACAACATTAACAGCACAGTCACATACTCCCACACACATAGAAGGCAACAAAGAATATTGGAATTCAGCTTGTGTTGAATTTATTACATATTTGTACAGATTTTTACTAAAAAGTGACTTATCGTTTTACTAAGTGAAAACTGCAAAAATTCCTTGAGACAATACTTTTTTCCGTGAGTGTAGAAACATATGTAAGGTGACCGCCAGGTAGTATGCTGGCTAACAGAAATGAATGTCACAGGTGAAAATGTTTTCACTGAGATGTTTTTCATGGCAGAAATACACATGGAGTGTTTGCCAAATCACTGACGAAGGGCGACCCCGCTTAGAAAACCTTTCTTCTAATTGAAATAACTTGTTTTTAAAATTTTGATTTTGCTGTGCGCGGGGGTGAACCCGGGATCTTCGGTGTGATAGGCGGAGCACGCTACCAATTCACAACGGCGACCGGTGGTTTAAATAATAAATTTAAATTAATACATCCCAGAGCACGGGGAAAAAGTGTCAATAAAATATGACACTGTGGCATCATCGCCATAAACAAAGCCCAATTTTCACAACTATTCTGTAACAGATGTCGCAGTGCTGTGAATATCAATTGGCAAGAACCAGAATGAAGTAGGAATAATGAAGACAAACAAAAAACCGCTGTGATGGCTGAATGGTTATAGCAGCGGCGCCTAAACGTTGCCGATGAAGAAATTTAGCAGTTCCCGAAATGGATCTATACAACGAGCTTTGGCAGTTGTCTAAATTTTTTCTTTCTTCTATTCTAATTCAAAATTTTTTCAATTAAGAAAAAATATATTATAACAATAATAATGATAAAATAATTATTGTTAGGCCTTGAGCTCGATATTAACTCGCGATATTACAAATCAGTAGGCCGATATAACAACAAAAATTGTTAATAAATTTTATATTAAACTTCCCACATTTGCATATGCTCAAATTATTGAAGCTTAATTAATTAAGATAGGTGTATTTTAAAAATCTGCATGTCTTTCTAAATCTGCTTAAACTAATTTAACTTAAAAATATTTTATTCTTTTTTCGATGTGTTTTTTAGCTGCTGTTGTTGTAACATTTTTCATATGTTGGCTGCCATTTCATATGCAGCGACTGTGGTTCCTTTATGCTAAAGAACATAACAATTTTCAAGAGATAAACGAATGGATGTTCTCTATAGCAGGATTCACGTATTACGTATCATGGTAAGTAATGTAGTACGTTTTTATCTTGAACTAGCAGACCCGGCAGGCATAGTTCTGTCCTAAATTTGGTCTATCTGCATACATTTTAATAAAATTTTTCCGTCTAACTCTGCCCTCGCCCCTCTACACTTTTTCCTAATCTTTGTATATACTCCTCCCTCCGTATTTTTCGCTTCATCTATCTCCATTTTCCTCTCATTCTATCTCTTTCTCAGTCTCCTTCTCTCTTTTATCTTCTCTCAAATTTTTCTCATTCTTCTTCATATTTTATTGCCACTCCCAGAGGGTGGTATGTATTTTGTTCCAGTCCCATTCCGAGTCTCAGTCACAGTCCCACTCCGAGTCCCAGGCTCAGTCTCAGTCCCAGTCCTAGTCCTAATCCAAGTCCCAGTCCGTCTCTGGTCTACTTCCCGGAAAAAAGCATCGTAAATACTAATGTAGGTAAATTGATATACCAAATTTCAGGCAAATCGTATATGACGTATGTAAATAGGTATTTGGGTATTATTAATTCACGTTTTTATTTCGGCTTCGCATGAATATTTATCAGTTTTGCCAGGTTGATGCTATTAAATCGAATATCACAATGAAAATTACTTTAAAGCTCTCAGCAACAGCTTTCATTTGATATCCATAATACACACACATTCTAGGGGTATTCGGGTCCATAGCCTATATCTCGATACCCTAGTCACTCTGCACTAAAGCACTCATCAACAGCTTCAATTTGATACCCATAATGTAAAAACACAAAAACAGACGCTCACGGGCCCACGTTTTAGCCTATATATTGAGACCCTGTGCGTCGATCCTGAATTTTTTTTACTATAAACCTCACAGAGCCCGAGGCCTTTCCAACGAATGCAAAACTGTGAAAATCGGTTCATGCGTTCTGGAGTTATAGGGTCAGGATGGAAAACCCGACTTATTTTTAATTAAACGGTTTTATTTAGGTTGACTTGACAGGCTGCACGACAGGCCCGCCAGCGCGAATTTTGTAATTAAAATTTAAGTGGCTTCCCGATAAGCTACAAGATTGAAACTTGGAATATAGTTTAGAACCAGATGACAATGCCGCTAGGTGGCGCAAGGATCGAGATATTCACAAAAATCGTATTTGTGGTCCGATTTCGCTCATATTTGGAAATCATATTTGACATACAGAAATAGAAACCGCTTTAGTAAAAAAATTCACGCTAGGTGTCGCAAAAATTGAGATATTCAAAAAACTCGTACTTGTCTGTCCGATTTGGCTCTTTGAAAAAATATTATATACAGTCCGGTAGAAGTGACATCAAAATACTTTGGAGCACATAAGTTCAAATTTTGTTAGTGAAATTTCAGTATAATAAAATAAATATAAAAAAAATTTTTAAGGTAAACGATTTTATTGAAAACAATACTTACAATAAGTAATAATAATAGTAAAAGCTAGAAAATAATTATGTAGGTCCTAGTTACTAATCATCCAACTCCTCGTCAATCTAGGGCGTTGATCAGACAATTAAATAAAAGCGTTGAACGCGTCAAATTTCTATTGATAGCACTGGTTTACAGCCAAAATTGAAATAAAATTCCCATGTAAAATCACCCCCTGATTTCGAAAATCAAGGTTATTTTTTATTCTATGTTAAGGTTTTTGAGATATTTACGAATAACGGTTTTTCCAAAAAAAAAAAAAAAAAATTGAGCAATTCCAAAACTATTTGAAGCTTTTAAAAGGTAATACAATAAACTGTGCATACAACACTTTTTGCTAGGCCCTGCAAAACAAAGATAACGAACAATCATTACGGATTTTTTCGGTTTTTTTTTTTTGTAAAAATATAAAAAAAATTGTATTTTGCGAGGGAGGATCTCGAAAAATTTTTATTTGTTTGCAGACTTGTTTTTTTTATCTCCAAGCTCTGTTTTATTACAAAAAAATAAGCTTTCATTCAACAAAATCTATGGACTAATACAAAAGTTATAAGCATTCATGTAAATATTCCCATTTAATACTTAAGTACCCTACTGGTACATATGTGTTAGGATTAAATGGATATATTTACTTGAATGCTTATAACTTTTGTACTAGTCCATCAATTTTGTTGAATGAAGGCTTATTTTTCTTGTAATAAAACATAGCTTAGAGAGAAAAACAAATCTGCAGAAAAATAAAAAATTTTCCAGATCCTTCCTTGCAAAGTACAAATTTTTACAAAAAAAAAATGGAAAAAATCCGTAATGATCGTTCGTTATCTTTGAATGTGCAGAGCCTAGCAAAAAGTAAAGCAAATTTTATTACCTTTTAAAATCTTCAAAACGTTTTGGAATTGCTCAATTCGTTCTTGATATACATATGATTAAGTGGACCCAATTTTTTTTTTTTTTTTTTGGAAAAAACCATTGTTCGTAAATATCTCAAAAACGTTACCATAGAATTAAAAATAACCTTGATTTTCGAAATCAGGGGGGGATTTTACATAGAAATTTCGTAGCGGTGTCTCTGGTGCAGAAAAAAATTGGAATTTGTGATCCAGTGTAGTCATAAGTATGACCAACTGAACCTTAATCAGGTTATGCTACGCCTCACATTTTTGGAAATTTCACGCGCCCAACGCTTTTATTTAATGGTCTGATCAACGTCCTAGATTGATGAGGAGTGTGATGACTACTACCTAGGACCTACCTAATTATTTTCTATCTTTCATTATTATTACTACTTAAACATTTTTTTTAAATTATTTTATCTATATATATAAAAAGAAGTGTACATTTTGATTGTCACTCCATAACTCGAGAACGGATAGAAACATTGCCATGGAATTTTTAGGAAAGATACAGGAAGGAGAGATGATGGTTAGTTGATTTTGAAATCCCAAATCGGTTTAGCCATTCTTGAGTTATGATTTTTTTTAGAAAAATACTATACAAAAGAAAGTCGTGTTAGTTACACTACGCATAACTCAAGAACGGATGAACCAATTTGGCTGAAAATTTGTGGAGAGGTAGCTTATAACCAGGGAACGGACATACGATACTTTTTATCCCGTTTTGGCTAGGGTCTTGATATCACAACGTGGACCTGGGTATTCCTGGGATGTGTTTGTACAATATGGGTATCAAATGGAATCTGTTTATGAGTACTTTGATACTGAGTATCTTTCGTACCCCTGGGTGACTCGGCTATCGAGATATAGGCCAAAACGTGGACCCAGGCACCCCTAGAATGTGTTTATACAATATGGATATCAAATGAAAGCTGTTGTTGCGTGCTTTACTACAGGGTAGTTTTCATACTTATTGGTGACTAGGGTCTCGAGATATAGGCCAAGACGTGGACCAGGGCACCCCTAGAATGTTTTTATACAATTGGATATCAAAAGAAAGCTGTTGATGAGTGCTTTACTATAGGGTAGTTTTCATACCTATTGGTGACTAAGGTATCGAGATATAAGGCCAAAACGTGGACCCGGACACCCCAAGAATGTGTTTATATAATATGGATATCAAATGAAAGCTGTTGATGAGTGCTTTAGTACAGCGTAGTTTTCATATCCCTGGGTGCTAGGGTTTCGAGATAAAGGCCAAAGTGTGGATCAGGGTAATTCTAGAATGTGTTTTTACATTATGGGTATAAAATTGAAGCTGTTGATGTGTGCTTTAGTGCAGAGTAATTTCTATATCGCTGTGTGACTAGGGTCTCGAGATATAGGCCAAAACGTGGACCCGGATACCCCTAGAATGTGTGTGTAATATGGATAGCAAATGAAAGTTGTTGATGTGTGCTTTAGTACAGAGTAATTTTTATATCGCTGAGTGGCAAGGGTCTTGAGATATAGGCCAAAACGTCGACCCGGATACCTGTACAATCTATGTGTACCATGGATATCAAATGAAAGCAATTGCTGAGAGCTTTAAAGTAATTTCAATTGTAATATCCGATTTAGTAGCATCAACCTGGCAAAACTGATAAATAAGCATGCGAAGCCGAAATAAAGACATGTAGCTATATATGTACCTATGTACGTCCTATTTGATTTTCCTGAAATTTGGTGTATTAATTTGCCTGTATTAGTATTTACGATCCTTTTTTCCGGGAACTAGACCAGAGGCGGACTGGGACTGGGATTAGGACCATCCTCTGGGACTAGCAATAAGAGATGAAGGAGAATGAGAAGAACTTGAGAGAAGGGAAAAGAGGGTAGGAGAAGGAGACTGAGAAAGAGATAGAGTGAGACGAAATAGAGATAGATGGATCGAAATAGAGATAGATGAATCGAAATAGACGGAGGGAGGAGTAAATAAAATATTAAGAATATATAAGAGGGGGGAGGAAGAGTTAGACGCAAAGAGCTTATTAAGATGTATGCAGATAGACCAAATTTAGGGCAGGACAACGTCTGCCTGGTTTGCTAGTTATAATATAGATTATCTTTTATAATGTGAAGCTCTTCGATAAAAAAAAAAAACTAATTTATAATTGGGCAATTCAAAAGAGTGTCGTATCCATGTAAATTTTAATATTTGAGTTTTTTCCGCGGTTTCCAATACACAATTTGAATAAAGCATAGCTTATATGATGAATAGGAGACCCTGTGAATTGCCTGAATGAAAATTTTTTAAACATAAATCTTTCATATATTTATTTTCATCAAATAAGACTTCTTTAATAGCACATAGTACGAAAAAGGAGAAAGTGATTGTATGCTAAATATCAAAACAGCTTTATATGGAATTTAAACAGACAAGTTGTAGAACAATAATTTTTTTTTTTAATTCTTAAGTAAACAGTTCCTCTTCACATATTAATAAATATATTTACGCAATTTGTTATTAGCTTTCATAATCACTATCAGGGCCCGAATGGTGGTTTACGATCACGTATCACGATCACGTATCGAAAACCACTTTCACTCAATCGATAAATAATAGAACTAAGCCCTAACACAAATAGCTCACTAATCTGAATCACCATTTTAGAGAATTCATTAGAAGAAGTTTAGAGTTACCCCCAGTGGGTTAGGAGGTTAGAATATACTCGCGGTAGGAATCCCTGTCGTAAGAGGCGACTACAATTCCAAATCGATTCGTGTAGCGCAACCCTTTCAGGTCGCCAGCGCAATATATAGCTTCTCCAAATCCAATTGTCAACCTCACTTATACGTGGCGAATCCTGTTTCATTAACAGCCGAGGCTGTGGTGACCCCGAACTCCTCATGGATCTGGGGGTTGGGAGTGCGGTATGGCCCAGAAGGGCGCATGTGGTCATAAAAAATCGTTCCGGAGATGGTCAGGCTTGGTACCGGAATGTACCGGATCTGCATCCGGCAAAGGACCATCAACATGGATAACACTCCGCAAGGCCTTTGAAGAGTGTCCTTATCGCTACAACAACACCAACAATAATCATTTTAGATATTGAGGTTTCACAATTGAGAATCCTTTGAATGACAAATATATACAAGTGACCATACGAAGTCATTAGATCTATATTTTATTACTATTTTTATAAACAGTTTGATCGATTCATATTTATTACTTGAGTGAGAGCCTAGGGCCTGTATCGCTATACGTCCGTGACCGAAGTACATTTTTTAAACCGAAGTAGCTCTAAAATGGGTAATCGCATTAGGAAAATATGAGAAATTCTGGCTTCCAGTACTCGTTAAATCCATAACTTATTATAATTTTTCCGAATCTTTTGACAGTTTCTGATTTTTTTTTTTTGAGTGCATAAAATGTGACAATAATTCTTTGGGTGAGCGACGAGCTACGGCGTGTTTTAAAGAGCAGTAAATGCAAACTATTAACTACGAACGATATGATTTTCTTTAGCAGAGCTGTAGGGTAGGTAGCGCGTTGCCTTCCATAGTCAACTCGGGATCATATCGGTAATTGCCGGAAAGTTTGAGGAACACTTCTTTTGTCATTACTAGATTGTTTTAGAAACTATTTATGATCACATCAGAACGGTTATCGTGACTGTTTCTGGTTCATTTCGGGTTTATATGCTGATATTTTTCGGGCAAATTTTGGGGTTATTTTGGGATAGTTTTGTAGGTTTTTGGGGAATATCTTGTGTTCTCCCGGGGCAATTTCTAGGTCAATTTACGGGTATATCTCTGTTCTTTTCAAGGATTTCGTGCAGTCACTTCGGTATAATTTCGCAACAGTTTGAATATTGTTTGAGCGCACTTCAAGATTATGTTAGGGCTATTTCGAGATTATTTGGGGACTATTTCATGGTGCTTCCGGAGTCATTTCGAGGTAAATTTGCGATAATTTCCTGATGATTCTATGGACTATTTCGAAGTTTTTCCGGGGTTATTAAGGCATCACATCGGGCTAATTTTGGGATGGTTTTAGAGACCGAAGTATCCCAAAAATATTCCGTAATATCCCCAAACTATGGAAATATTTTCTGAAGGCATTTACGAAACTTGCGTGATATATTTCTGAAACAAAATGAATTTGTAGGTAGTATGTTACTGACTATTTAAGCCGTCACTCCCCTGATATTATTTTTTTTCTTGTCACTCAAGTATGTATTCGTAAAAATCGTCAGAATGTTTGCTATTAATTAGATAGACTTAGATTTAATCTAATGTGCTTTATACAAAGTGATCCGTAATGCATTTAAATACTTTTCTCATGTATTTCCGTAGACAAAAAGAACAAAAATCTCAGATATCGTTTTTGCAGATTCCTACAACTGCTTCGAAAAGGCGGTGTTTAAAGCATTAATTTCAGCCGATTGTCACTCATCACATCTATGTTTATTTCGAACGCACTTTTCTTCGTAGAAAGCTAAAGTTATTTGCGATGACCACAATTTGGTTCCCAAAAGTTGCAAAAGCGGTAAATTTTTGATATTTTTTTGAATGCTTCGGTAAATATGGAACACCATTTTTGAGATACATATATCATTTCAAGATTTCAATATCAACTAATTGATGAAATTAACAAATATTCAACAAAGAAGCAATATTTGGTACATTCATGACGTATACGTAACTTTTTTGTATGGAAACTTCGTGTAGAAGCGCCGTTCGATTTTTAATTTCGAATTATAGTTGAGTTGTTATTATTCGAATAATCTAATTAAATCAACTATTCGTTTAGTAAAATTCGACTAATAAACGTACAAAATTCTAAAATGTAGTGATCGTATACTCGATTAATCGAATTATTTGAATATTTTTAAGAGCCCTACTACTTATTGCTCTCACCCTCACAAATAACACAGGCCGACAAAATTTAACACATTTTCAGACCCAGAAACCAGACTATATATTTCCGAAGGTTTATGATGCGCTGAATCCAAATCTGGCCTCAGAATTGCTCCATTGGCTCTGGTGATATCCTAACCTAAAAGTACAAACACCGTTTTTGCTCATATTTGAGGTTATGTAGCCTTGCAGATGTTTTCTTTCTTTCACCAAAATTAAAGGATGGCATCTTTAAATGCAAGTCTTCTTCTTTCAAATGGCGTTAAGTTTGCTCAAATAACATTTTTTTTTTTTTGCTAAGATGTCGCATTTTGAAATTTTCATGTTCCTAAATTTCGCTACACCTGAAAATCGATTGAGCCCGTCATGTCAGTATTTTATAGGTTTCTTTTTAACTTGACGTCGCCCTCAAAGAACAATTGAGCAATATCTTTGAAACAAAAGTAGTGGACATGCGCTGAATATATTTGATATATACGAGATATATGTACATAGATATAAGAAAATGCCTAAGGCTTAAAATATGCAATAATTTCTTTTTATTACTATAACATATATAAATATTTTTAGCTATGAAGGCAGCTGTTTTTATCAAGATTAGTTTTGCGAATACACTATTTAAATCTATTTATCTAAAATGTAAAGAAAACAAAGTAATTTCAATATTTGAAATATGCAATACGCACATTGCACATTTTTTTAACCATGTATTGATTATCATTGTACAGTCTGAGATTTATATTTTTTCAAGAGTAGTGTTTGCTAGAGATGTGTTTCTTCAGATTTTATTAAGACAGAAAAGGGATGAGAGAGAATGAGCCTGCGACGGCGCTTTTTACATAACATCGATGCGTTTGCAAAACCATCTATCAACCAACTGCAAAACCGTATATCTGACAGCATTTGAATTTTACAAGAGAGCAGAACAACTTTTTTACACAGTTTTTGTACTCAGCGTGCTCTACATACAGAGTATATTAACTTTGTTAACATAACGGTTGGTTGTACAGTTATAATAGAATCGAATTAGATATAGGCTTCCATATATAAAACCATCAGTATCGAAAATTAAATTATTTAAAAAAATTTTAAGTTAAACGGTATTATTGCAAACAATACTTACATGAAGTAATAATAATACTAAAAGCTAGAAAATAATTAGGTAGGTTCTAGGTACTAGTCATCACACTCCTCAGCAATCTAGGGTGTTGATCAGACAATTAAATAAAAGCGTTGGGCGCCTAAAATTTTTAAAAATGTGAGGCGTAACATACCTTATTAAAGTTCGTTTGGTCTTATATATGACTATCAATAGAAATTTGACGCGCCCAACGCTTTTATTTAATTGCCTGATCAACACCCTAGATTAATGAGGAGTGTGATGACTAGTACCTAGGACTTAACTAATTATTCTCTAGCTTTTAATATTATTATTACTTCATGTAAGTATTGTCTGCAATAAAACCGTTTAACTTAAACATTTTTTTTAATTATTTTATTTTCAAGTTTTTAGTCTTAATTGCCTATTATTTCTCATTCTATTTACCTAGTTCATTTAGTGACTCATTATTACAAGGACTCTTTCCTGACAATTTGTTACAATCTAATTCCTCGATACATAATCCTTCCAAAGACTTTACTCGACTCAGCGCCACGTATGCTTGTCCCTCCTCCAACTCCAAAATATTTGTATGTCACTTCTACCGGACTGTATGTAATATTTGTTCCAAATATGAGCCAAATCGGACATCATAGGTCGCTTTCTATTCTTGTATGTATTATGTGTTCCAAATATGAGCCAAATCGGACCACAAATACATACGATTTTTGTGAATATCTCGATCCTTGCGCCACCTAACGGCAATTTTTTTCATAGGTTGCTTTCTATTCTTACATGTATTATATGTTCCACATATGAGCTAAATTGGACAACAAATACGATTTTTGTGAATATCTCGATCCTTGCGCCACCTAACGGCAATTTTTTTCATAGGTTGCTTTCTATTCTTACATGTATTATATGTTCCACATATGAGCTAAATTGGACAACAAATACGATTTTTGTGAATATCTCGATCCTTGCGCCACCTAGCGGCAATTTTTTTCTTCTTATTATTGCACTGTCATCCGGTTCTGAACTATATTCCAAGTTTCAAGCTTGTAGCTTATCGGGAAGTTACTTAAATTTAAATTACAAAATTCGTGCCGCCTAGCCAACCTGTCAAGTCAACCTAAATAAAACCGTTAAAAAACTTGATTAAACTATGTCCGTCCATGTCCGTTCGTCAGCACGACAACTTAAGCAAATATTGAGATGTATTCAACAAATTCGGTATACGGGCTTATCTGGACCCAGAATAGTTTGGTATTGAAAATTAATGAAATGGGATCATAACCACGCCCACTTTTTATATATATAACATTTTGAAAAAACCTGATTATTTAGTAAATAATATACCATGAATGTTGAAATTTGATGTGTGTTCTGATATCGAGACTCTTGATAAAAATTTGAAAATGGGTGTGGCACCACCCACTTGTGATAAAATTAATTTTACAAATATTATTAATAATAGATCAAAAACCGTTAAACCTCTGATGTGTATTGGAGCGATTTTTCGTCATCCTTTGTCAAATTTGGTTTCGAAACAAACCGGTTTCGTCGTTGTGCCATCATCAGTGTCTATTTTCGTTATCATAACAAAATTCAGTTGAGAGTCTGCCTTTACTATAAGGAATATTTTGAAGAAAATTTAACGAAATCGGTTAAGGACTACGCCCACTTTTATATAAACAAGTAAGGAAGGTTAAGTTCGGGTGTAACCGAATATTACATACTCAGTTGAGAGCTATGATGACAACATACGGGAAAATAACCATGTAGGAAAATGAACCGAGGGAAACCCTGGAATGTGTATCAAATGAAAGGCATTAAAGAGTATTTTATGAGGGAGTGGGCCATAGTTCTATAGGTGGACGCCATTTAGGGATATAGCCATAAAGGTGGATCAGGGTTGACTCTAGAATGCGTTTGTACGATATGGGTATCAAATGAAAGGTGTTAATGAGTATTTTAAAAGGGAGAAATCCTTAGTTCCATAGGTGGACGCCGTTTCGAGATATCGCCACAAAGGTGGACCAGGGGTGACCCTAGAATTTGTTTGTACAATATTGGTATCAAAAGAAAGGTGTTAATGAGTATTTTAAAAGGGAGTAATCCTTAGTTCCATAGGTGGACGCCGTTTCGAGATATCGCCATAAAGGTGGACCAGGGGTGACCCTAGAATTTGTTTGTACAATATTGGTATCAAAAGAAAGGTGTTAATGAGTATTTTAAAAGGGAGTAATCCTTAGTTCCATAGGTGGACGCCGTTTCGAGATATCGCCACAAAGGTGGACCAGTGGTGACCATAGAATTTGTTTGTACAATATGGGTATCAAAAGAAAGGTGTTAATGAGTATTTTAAAAGGGAGTAATCTTTAGTTCCATAGGTGGACGCCGTTTCGAGATATCGCCATAAAGGTGGAGCAGGGGTGACCCTAGAATTTGTTTGTACAATATGGGTATCAAAAGAAAGGTGTTAATGAGTATTTTAAAAAGAGTAATCCTTAGTTCCATAGGTGGACGCCGTTTCTAGATATCGCCGTAAAGGTGGGCCAGGGGTGACTCTATAATTTGTTTGTACAATATGGGTATCAAAAGAAAGGTGTTAATGAGTGTTTTAAGAGGGAGTAATCCTTAGTTCCATAGGTGGTCGCAGTTTCGAGATATCGCAATAAAGGTGGACCAGGGGTGACCCTGGAAATTGTTTGTACAATATGGGTATCAAAAGAAAGATGTTAATGAGTATTTTAAAAGAGAGTAATCCTTAGTTCCATAGGTGGACGCCGTTTCGAGATATCGCCATAAAGGTGGAGCAGGGGTGACCCTAGAATTTGTTTATACAATATGGGTATCAAAAGAAAGGTGTTAATGAGTGTTTTAAGAGGGAGTAATCCTTAGTTCCATAGGTGGTCGCAGTTTCGAGATATCGCAATAAAGGTGGACCAGGGGTGACCCTGGAAATTGTTTGTACAATATGGGTATCAAAAGAAAGATGTTAATGAGTATTTTAAAAGAGAGTAATCCTTAGTTCCATAGGTGGACGCCGTTTCGAGATATCGCCATAAAGGTGGAGCAGGGGTGACCCTAGAATTTGTTTGTACAATATGGGTATTAAAAGAAAGGTGTTAATGAGTATTTTAAAAGGGAGTAATCCTTAGTTCCATAGGTGGACGCCGTTTCTATATATCGCCATAAAGGTGGAGCAGGGGTGGCCCTAGAATTTGTTTGTACAATATGGATATCAAACGAAAGGAGTTAATGAGTATTTTAAAAGGGAGTGGGCCTTAGTTCTATAGGTGGACGCCTTTTCGAGGTATAGCAGTAAAGGTGGACCAGGGGTGTCTCTAGACTTTGTTTGTACAATATGGGTATCAAACGAAAGGCGCTAATGAGTATTTTAAAAGGGAGTAATCCTTAGTTCCATAGGTGGACGCCGTTTCGAGATATCGCCATAAAGGTGGAGCAGGGGTGACCCTAGAATTTGTTTATACAATATGGGTATCAAAAGAAAGATGTTAATGAGTGTTTTAAAAGGGAGTAATCCTTAGTTCCATAGGTGGTCGCAGTTTCGATATATCGCCATAAAGGTGGACCAGGGGTGACCCTAGAATTTGTTTGTACAATATGGGTATCAAAAGAAAGGTGTTAATGAGTATTTTAAAAGGGAGTAATCCTTAGTTCCATAGGTGGACGCCGTTTCGAGATTTCGCCATAAAGGTGGAGCAGGGGTGACCCTAGAATTTGTTTGTACAATATGGGTATCAAATGAAAGGTGTTAATGAGTATTTTAAAAGGGAGTAATCCTTAGTTCCATAGGTGGACGCCGTTTCTAGATATCGCCTTAAAGGTGAGCCAGGGGTGACTCTATAATTTGTTTGTACAATATGGGTATCAAAAGAAAGGTGTTAACGAGTATTTTAAAAGGGAGTAATCCTTAGTTCCATAGGTGGACGCCGTTTCGAGATATCGCCATAAAGGTGGACCAGGGGTGACCCTAGAATTTGTTTGTACAATATGGGTATCAAAAGAAAGGTGTTAATGAGTATTTTAAAAGGGAGTAATCCTTAGTTACATAGGTGGACGCCGTTTCGAGATATCGCCATAAAGGTGGAGCAGGGGTGACCCTAGAATTTGTTTGTACAATATGGGTATCAAAAGAAAGGTGTTAATGAGTATTTTAAAAGGGAGTAATCCTTAGTTCCATAGGTGGACGCCGTTTCGAGATATCGCCATAAAGGTGGAGCAGGGGTGACCCTAGAATTTGTTTGTACAATATGGGCATCAAATGAAAGGTGTTAATGAGTATTTTAAAAGGGAGTAATCCTTAGTTCCATAGGTGGACGCCGTTTCGAGATATCGCCATAAAGGTGGAGCAGGGGTGACCCTAGAATTTGTTTGTACAATATGGGTATCAAAAGAAAGGTGTTAATGAGTATTTTAAAAGGGAGTAATCCTTAGTTCCATAGGTGGACACCGTTTCGAGATATCGCCATAAAGGTGGAGCAGGGGTGACCCTAGAATTTGTTTGTACAATATGGGCATCAAATGAAAGGTGTTAATGAGTACTTTAAAAGGGAGTAATCCTTAGTTCCATAGGTGGACGCCGTTTCGAGATATCGCCATAAAGGTGGACCAGGGGTGACTTTAGAATATGTTTGTACGATATGGGTATCAAATGAAAGGTGTTAAGGAGTATTTTAAAAGGGCGTGGGGCTTAGTTCTATAGGTGGACGCCTTTTCGAGATATCGCCATAAAGGTGGACCTGGGGTGACTCTAGAATGAGTTTGTACGATATGGCTATCAAATTAAAGGTATTAATGAGAGTTTTAATATGGAGTGGTGTGAAGGCGTTTTCCAGATATCGACCAAATGTGGACCAGGGTGACCCAGAACATCATCTGTTGGATACCGCTAATTTATTTATATATGTAATACCTGCCAAGATTCCAAGGGCTTTTGATCTCGCCCTGCAGAACTTTTTCATTTTCTTCTACTTAATATGGTAGGCGTCACAACCATTTTATAAAGTTTTTTCTAAAGTTATATTTCGCGTCAATAAAACAATCCAATTACCTTACCATGTTTCATCCCCTTTTTCGTATTTGGTATAGAATTATGGCATTTTTTCATTTTTCATAATTTTCGATATCGAAAAAGTGGGCGTGGTCATAGTCGGATTTCGTTCATTTTTCATACCAAGATAAAGTGAGTTCAAGTAAGCACGTGAACTAAGTTCATTAAAGATATGTCGATTTTTGTTCAAGTTATCGTGTTAACGGCCATGCGGAAGGACAGACGGATGACTGTGTATAAAAACTGGGCGTGGCATCAACCGATTTCGCCCATTTTCACAGAAGGCAGTTAACATCATAAAATCTATGCCCCTACCAAATTTCAAAAGGATTGGTTAATTTTTGTTCGACTTATGGCGTTAACAGTATCCTAGACAAATTAAATGAAAAAGGGCGGAGCCACGCCCATTTTGAAATTTTCTTTTATTTTTGTATTTTGTTGCACCATATCATTACTGGAGTTGAATGTTGATATAATTTACTTATATGCTGTGAAGATATTAAATTTTTTGTTAAAATTTTACTTTAAAAAAAATTTTTTTTAAAAGTGGGCGTGGTCCTTCTCCGATTTTTCTAATTTTTATTAAGCGTACATATAGTAATAGGAGTAACGTTCCTGCCAAATTTCATCATGATATCTTCAACGACTGCCAAATTACAGCTTGCAAAATTGTTAAATTACCTTCTTTTAAAAGTGGGCGGTGGCACGCCCATTGTCCAAATTTTTACTAATTTTCTCTTCTGCGTCATACGTTCAACTCATTTACCAAGTTTCGTCGCTTTAGCTGTCTTTTGTAATGAATTATCGCACTTTTTTGGTTTTTCGAAATTTTCGATACCGAAAAAGTGGGCGTGGTTATAGTCCGATATCGTTCATTTTAAATAGCGATCTGAGATGAGTACTCAGGAACCTACATACCAAATTTCATCAAGATACCTCAAAATTTATTCAAGTAATCGTGGTAACGGGCGGATGGACGGACGGACATGGCTCAATCAAATTTTTTTTCGATCCTGATTATTTTGATATATGGAAGTCTATATCTATCTCGATTCCTTTATATATGTACAACCAACCGTTATCCAATCAAACTTAATATACTCTGTGAGCTCTGCTCAACTGAGTATAAAAATGTTTAAAGGGGTAGTTGACGAATAAAGTAAGCTATGTCTTTGCAAAAGAGGGCATTATATCAGCTATATTTTTTTGTTTCCCAATTCGATTAAAACAAGAAATAGAAAAAAATTCAAATTTTTGAAAAGGGGCGTGGCACCGCCCCCGTTATGACTAAGCAATTTTCTGTGTTTCGTGAGTCATAACTGGAAGAAAAATTACCGGATCGTAATAATATATTTATAGTAAAAATTGACGGGATCGGTTAAAGAACACGCCCACTTTTATATAAAAGATGTTCAAGAGGGTTGTAGACTAGAATAAGAAAAATAGTTTTGTATCAGCGTTGTTTCACTTACCAAGTTTTATTGTAAGAGGAAATTGGGAGAAATTTTTTTTTAAATGAGCGGTGGCACGTGCTATGTAGAAAAGTAATTTATCTGAAATTAACTGTACAATTTAAGCTCACGCTGAGTATATAATATTCGGTTGCACCCGAACTTATACACCCTTGCATATTTCTTTAGGAATTTTTTCGATGATAAATTAAAGGAATATTGATTTCTGAATATATTAGAACATTTAGTTGGTAAATACTCAAAAATGCTCCTGTTTTTTCCCCGTTAGAAGCTTTATATAAATGAAAGAGCTTAAATGCTATTTTTTAGTCCTAACCCAATTTAAGCGTTATTTTACAAAATTGATGTTCAAATGCGAAAGCTTTAATTTTTTTGGATAGAACTGCACAGTGGTCTGAATCGCGATATTTTCTGCATAAACTAGAAAAATGTAGTTAGAGCTTTGAAACTTCGTATATTTGCTAATAACTTCATAGATAATTTTTGGAAAAAAAAATGTTGTTAAATGGGACGACGTCTTCACATAGCTGCCAAATAACCTCAAAATCAAATTTCAGGTTTTTTTTACAACAACTTATAATATACATATAAACATTTATTTGGTGTATACATATCTATATTAGGTTTAATTATATTTACATAAGTTAAGAATTTAGTTAAATTAAGCAAGTTAAAATCCAAAAAATTTATTTAATAAAGGGTTATTATTCTAATCATCATCTAACTCTAATTCAATATCAAAGTAATGAGCGTCTTGAACATCTGCATCAACAGAATATTCATCAAGGCTATGCTCGCTTCATTCGACGAAAGATGGCATCCGTAACATCAATATTACTTCTTCAGGTATTTCTTTTCTTTGTAACAGCTGTGTTTATTAGCACTTATACTGGAGATTAACGAATCTGAGGAGTCCAACGCCCTGTGAAAGACGTCAGTAAGGTTGTTAACCCTAGAATTTTATCTAGCATGTACCCTTCTATCGCTTTTGTAATATTTATTTCTGGCCTCCGACGCACTTTCGCCCAAAGAGCTAACAGGCCGTCAAACACATAGCTGAGAATGAGTGTAAGATTTTTGTTTCACTAAAATTTTGTAGTACGCTTTCTTGCAAAGTTAAAATCCTTGATGCTGTATCGTAGAGTATATTTTTTGAGGTTACTTCTGCAGTGGTTTCGGTTACGACAATTTCTTTAGGTGTATACTTTGTTTTAGCTTTCAAAACACTATTATAACTTGGGGATATGTTGCAGGTCTTTTCTAAGTTTACAGATCCAATACTGTTGTATTGCTCTTTTGTGAACGAGTTTTCAATTATGAGAGCAAAAGCCACAATTATGAAAGCCACCCACTGTTAGAGGGATTGCAGTTTTTGACTCCAACTTATCTTTCATATTTGATGCGTCCAAAGTAGTTAAAGTCTGATTTAAAACAAACGCAGTATCTCTGTCCTTTGACTTTTTTGCTGACACTGCAGCAGCGTGAACCAAAAGTGAAGTACTGTGCTCCCTGGATAAGTCCGTAGCAAATTTTCGTTTCAGTCTTCATCCTCCCTCCTCATATGTTAGAGACGGCCGTCCGACTTTTTTTTGAAATTTTAAGTTTATCTATTGTGATAGTTATGCTTGTTGCAAGCCAATCCGAGTGTAAGCTTTTGAATCTGTCCATATATCTGCCGCATTTTTCAAGACCTTTTTTCACATTACGAAAAATTTTGTTTTTTGTGTAACTTCCGATACATCGCTCTTTGTTAAGATATCGCCATTTAATTTTTCTAACACCCAATTAATCAATTCAGTGGTATTCTCATTCTTTTCCACCCAAATTGACAACAGATGTTCACGTAAAAGCAATAAACAAACTTTTGATAATTTGCGCAAATATGCGCAAGAAATATTATTACCACTTAAAAAAAGAAACTTCAACAGATAATTGAGCATCAATAGTTTGAGTCCCCAGCAGTATCTCCCCTAGTTTTGCTCCACATAAATAAAAACGTCTACTTTTAACTTTTCACAGAAAGCTACACGACTTAAAGCTTATTTTAAGGAAACCATTGAATAAATATGTAAAATTCTTCACAACACACAAATCTTTATACCTTTTGCAGAATTATCCATACTAGACTTTTAATTTTTAACTTGACGTTTTGAAGCAAATTCCAATGAAAACTGAAATTTATTTCGATACACACCACCAAAGTTATATTTTTCAAAAACATCTTCTTTTGTAGCGTTGCCTGATGTATACGCTGCACAAAGGAAACATTTTGTGCACATTTTCAGTATAAATGGACATCTAAGTAAATAGGCACATTATTAAATTTGGAAATATTTTTAGTAAAAATTTTGACTTTATGCCAAAAAACTGCGATTTAAACCAATGTGAGCTGGATGCAGTGAGCTCAGGACTAAAGAATCTCAAGTTTCTCACATGGTGGTATTTGAGTGGTTTTGCAATTTTTGGATATATAGTTTTGCAAGACATCGACGATAAACCCCTCATATGAAAGTAAAATTATGATTGGGTAGGGTAAGATCTGCTGGTTTCACAGGTCAATTATGTAAAATCAAGATTAACTGGAAGAGCTAATTTTTCTAATTATCTCAATTTATTTAAGATATTCTGCTTTTCAATATAGTCATAACAATTAAAACCTCAAATTCTGCTTACAAATACATTTTTCTATTAATATGTGTAATTTCAGCACAATCAATCCGATTCTATACAATGTGATGTCACATCGCTACAGAGTCGCTTTCAAGGACATACTTTGGGGTAAACGGCGTAGTGTTTATTACAATAATGGCTTCGCTCGAGATCAGTCCAGTTTTCGAGAAAGTACAATTGCAAACAGGTTGGGAGGTGGTGGAAATAACAGTACATATGATCGTGTGCATTCGGTAAGTAAATAAAATTACAGTTTTGCCGCTAGAGAAGCGTGTAGAATTTTTTTGAAAGTTTTGAATTTTCGAGCTGCGATTGCTTAAAAGCGTAGCCTGTTAGCTAAGAAGAAAGAAAAATAATCCACTCAGAGTTGAGGGTTTTAAGGCAAAGCAACGCTCAAAATGCTAAAGGGCTCACTTTCGTTTCACAAGCGAATAAGGTGTCGCAGTGACGCTTTTATGTTATATGAGATAAAAAAAAAACCAGCAAAGCGACTAGTTAGCTTTTAGGTATATTCGTATGATATTGCTATCTCGGCACTATCCCTCCCGTGGAGACAATGAACCAGGATAAGCTGATATGCGAATACAAATGCTATTATTTTTTCAATCCTTAAAAACTGCGTATTTTTCCAAAGCTACCGTGTGGTATGTTTTAGGGTGAAACGGAACGAAACTAAGAGGAAACCTTTTAATTGCAGAAAGTTTGAGTTTAAGTTCATACTTACTTATGTAATTGGCGCTTAATTGTTTAAACGGTTCTGACATTACAATTTGTTGGGCTAACTGGAGACAGTTGGTAGCACCAAGGTAAGAATTTATATCATTTTCCACGTGGTATTGGCAGCGGAGTAGGGGCCGCCCTCTTTCTTTGAATACATTTTTGACCGGGGCATCATCTTTCATTCGCATAACATGACTTAGCGAGAATAGCCGCTGTTAATTAATTGTCATTATAAAATCTTTTTTGGCACTCACTCTTGTTGGCGCGTAGATGCCCATAAATCTATCGAAGAACTTTTATCTCCAACACTCCCATCTGCTGTTGTCATGGTCCTTTCTCCTGCACCATATATCAGGACAGGTACGATAAGTGACTTATAGAGGATGATCCTCGTTTGCTGAGAGGGGACTTTACTTTTCAATTGCATTCTCAATCCAGATAAAAACTCAAGTGGAAATTCAGAATATAATTACAACGCTCTGAGCTTAAATTAAACATTTTCAACATGAAATTCAATTGTTTGAATTTAAGAAAAAGGTGTAAGGAAAATCCTCAAACACTCGAAGTAACACTTTTTTTATTTCAAATATATTTTGGGAAACATTTGGCAAATTTTGGGTTAGACTACGCTGAACAGGTCGGTCTGTAAGGACATCACAAAACCTGAGTCCGTAGTGCTACCACAAATTTGTTTAACGACCAAACTGAAAAACCCTATCAAAAACCATAACCATAACTATAATATAAAATAACTCAGTCCTCCTGGAAAATACTAGAAGCTTTTTAGGACCTATGTCACGTGCTGCTTCTAGATCAGATAGCTGTGCCACTCCTAATAGCTCGAGCCTTAACCTGGCATACGCAGGGCACAAGCACAAAACGTGATTCTCCAATACGCACTTCCTACATAGCTTACCAAGCCTAATTTAAAGCATGTGACGTCAGAAGGTAGTATCCAGTCAGAACAGCCGTCATAAGTCTATAGTCCTCTTTTTTAATGACGGTAGTTACTCCTAAGTCTAGGTTGTAAGACCTACACATGGTCTTTGCCACCTTGCAGCCCCGAGCTTGGGTCCACGCCTTTTTCGCGTGGTCGATCATGTTCACCTCTCGTCTTCTCTTAATCTGGCCCAATCTTATTGGGACATCTATAAAACAAACCTTTTTAGCTAGTTCGTCTGCTTTTTCATTCTTACTTATTCCCATACACCCTGGGACCGAATAAAGATGTATGCTTCTCTCTGTCACGACACACTTTTAGGTGCTGTGCTTTACGAGTTGATTACCTTAAATTCTGCTTTGCTGTCAATATAAAAGTTGACACAGATACGGAATAAGATAGTATGTTCGTCCTGTAACTGAGGACGCTATTCTACTATGAACGTATGGGCTGCGCTCAAGCTACCCCGAGGCACTTAGCCTCGTTGTAGTTGTCAACGCCTTATTCTTTGCCACAAGAACTGCAGGTAGAATGTGCAGAATGGCATACTGTTTAGCCGTGGGGGGGTTTTCAGGGCTTCGGTAATGCTAAGCATTGATAGCCTACACTCAAAAAAGAAGTATCACTATCATTTTAATACACGATGTGCAAAAATGAAACTATAAACGGTATCATTTTCGTGGTAACAATGCAACGATAAATATTATAAAGAGATTAATTAAAAGTATCAATTTTGTATCTTGACTATTGATTTGCCCATGGAAAATAATTGTTTCGCCCTTAAAATGTATCAAAATGATAACTGTATAAATTTCCTAGTTTCATTATGATAGCATTTAATACTAGATTGATTATAAAACGCATTACATTTGTATGTAGTCTATTAACTTGACAAATACAAGTATCAAACTAATATTTCGAAAATGTCAATAACATAAGATCATTGATGACGAAAAAAAGATAAGCAAAAATTGCACATTGATGCCTAGATGGCATCGCCTTGATGATAACCTTTTTTTGAGTGTATATACACCCCCTAGTTTTGTAGGAAGGTTATTTTTTGTGGGGCTGTCTACCAAGCAAGGAATCCATTGTATAGGATAGGCTTTGAAATTGCTGTAAATACCCAATGGGAGTGATAAACCTCATGTTCACCCCAGTGTTCTTTTACGTACAAAAATTCAAATTCAAAGCCTTCTTTACTCTCTCCTCTACGCTGAACTCCCATAACAACATACTTTCCAGAATGATTCCTAGATATTTTGTGCAAGGTTTCTCCTGCAGAGTCACCCCTTTTAGCTAAGGCCTGGTCCAAGTTTTTGAACATATTTAAAGATTTAAATGTTTAGTTATTAAGTTTTCAAATTTTATTGAAGGAGACTCGTTTATTTCAATTCAAAGCATACATTTCGTAATTGATTCGCTTCGCCAATTTAACCGACCAAATACAATAATTGATTCTTCTCATTGTCATGGAAAAAACGGCCTGCGATGTCTGTATGTCTGTACTGTGCTAATTTAGGAGCCCTAAAGCCCTAAAAATTTTGGGTCACGGGACCTAAATGTTTTTCACAGATTTCGAACGGCTCGTCCAAGGCAGTTGCAGTTTTCACTGAGAAGCTTTTCATGGCAGAAATACACTCGGAGCGACCGCGCCCAAAAAACTGTTTCCTAGTTGAAAGAACTTGTTTCTAACTTTTTGTCATTGCTTTGCCCGTGGATTGAACCAAGGATCTTCGCTGCGGTAGGGTGAGCACGCTACCACCAAAGTACGGAACCTTATTGGGAGTATTTCGATAATGTTTCCGCGATCATGACGGAACTATTTTTTAATCAGTTTAGTACTGTTTTTGGAACCGTTTTTGAATAAAATATTACTATCTTGGGATCACTTCACCATTGTTTTATGGGTGATTTCCGGAGAAGTTTGTGAGAACATCTGTACTATTCTTGGTATTATTACATGATAATTTTTTGGTTATTTGAAAGCCACTTAAACATTTTTCATAAAACTTCGCGATAACTTACGCTGTATTTCGTGACGATAGCTTTGTTTCGCACCTATTTCGAGATTATTTTCGAGGCAGTTACATATTCAAAGACACCCTGTGACTCCTTATTATATATGCGCAAATAAAAAATATCTTAGATATGCAGTACTGTAAGAATGCTCAGCGCAAACCATCCGCACGAAGTCAGCTTTGGAACCCAGGGATTGCTAAACGCAATACAAAGCTCTATAGCTTCAGAACTTCCGCAGCCCTATTGTAAATTTAACTTTTGTGAGGGGAAACCTGTTGCAAATATGAATGTATCATACGCCTATTTAGCAGGCAAAGTTCTGGCGACTCCAAGTTCCTCATGCAACCAGGGATTGGGGCAGGTATGGCCTAGAAGGTTTAATGACCAACTAATCGTTCTCGATTTGTTCGGGCTAGTACCTCAACGGTGCTTGTTACCCGAACGTACCGGATACATATCCGAAAAAGGACCGTAAAAATCGACAACACACCCCAAAATCTTCGTGAAGTGTCTTTATCGTAAATAGAACAAAAACAATAACAACGAAGTCAGCTTTCTGGAAAATTTCATAGTTACTCCATTGGGGGAAAAAGTCCATGAAAGCCTAAAAGAAAACAAAAAACTAGCGCACCAAGTTCGATGTGTCGTCTTTAAGGTTACTGAATCTCAAATAGTTGAAACAAATAGCTTCGGGATTTTTGAGAAGACTTCTTTGTCTTCTTTTCTGTATCAGCGTAACCAAAAAGTTATTGTTCTTTTACCGGCTTTTTATCGACAGCTAACTATAAACATCATCCGACAAGGAATGGTGGGAGCGTTCCCAGCCTACCATACAGAAGATCCTTGGTTCAAGTCCATAGAGACTAGTTTTTCAATTAGAAAAAAGGTTTTCCTAAACGGGGTCGCTCCTTGGCAGTGATTTCGCGAACAATCCGAGTGAAAGCTCATCTGCCTTGCAGATGCCGTTCATAGTGGGAATAAATAGGTAGGCCCCGTCCTGCCGATTTGTGGGGAAAATTAAAAGGAACACGACGCAAATGGAGAGAGACGAATGGCTTAAATCTCTGCAGAAGTATACGGCACCTTGTACTAATTTGTTTATTTTACCTACTAACGTCGAGTCTTCGGTTCGCTATCGGCTTGTTATCGCGAGTCATCGGTTTATTATATATCTGCCATTTTATATTGACATTTTAACTGATCGATAAATTTGTTCTTAATAAACCTTTAACACGCCAATAACAATTATATAACTCTCCGATAAGAAACTTATTAATTTTCGGTAACATTTCGTTAGGTTTTTGATAACAAATCGATAACTTTTTGATAGAAAGTCTGTAAATCGTCGATAATCGTAGATAACAAATTGGTTACGCTCCGATAGTAAATTTATCACTTTTTAATAACAAATCTATAACTTTTTGAAAACCTATGCTTAACTTTTCGATATAAAATCAGTAACTTTTTACAACTTAACGATTGCTTTTTAATTGAAAGTCTATAACTTTGCGATAAAAAATCGAGATTTTTTTTGATTACGAATTGAAACGTTTTCGATAGCAAATCGGTGGCACGCCGATAAAAAGTCGAGAACTTTTCGAAAAACAAATCGTTAACATATCGATATTTTTTTGAAAAATAATCGTTAGATTTATTGAGCTAAAAGGCTTCAATATGAATAAAACTAATTTTTTGTTTGTTTATATTCATTTATAATTTATTTGGTCGATATTTCAACTTCAATCTGAAGTCATCAAACCAGACCAAATAAATTATAAGTGAATATAAACAAAAAAAAATAAGTTTTATTCATCTTGAAGCCTTTTAGCGCAATAAATCTAACAATTTACAATATTCAAGGTTATTAACTTGTATTAAAAATTTAAAAATAATCGATACATTTTCGATAATAAATCGATAAATATTCGATAACAAACCTGTAGTTTGTCCTCAAAAAATCTATAATTCTTCGACAACTGTTGTTATCGATAGCAAATTTATAAAAAATGGATAACTCGTCGATAACACTTATATATACATAACAAACATTTCCTTTCCTTGCTTATATGCCATTTTATATCGCACATAACTGCTATTTCCCGTAAATTGTTCCCATATTATGCTACAGTATGATTCGTGACTTCACTTAAGTTACTTTCTGTATTCCCCATACACCATACCAACATGATACAATACGCCTACATTTACATTCAATATTCCCTCATATCGCAAATCACTTCCAATCTGGATTTGCCCATACCTTGGGTAAAGATGTTTACCTAACAAACAAGTCTTAACAAAAGTTTTAAAAAATTATCAAACAGATATTTATTTCTAAGAATTTCAAATTGAGTTTGCTATTTGCTTGTGATGACATTCGAATTGAGTTAATTTAAAAGATGCTTACGCTTATCTGATTTTTTTTTTCATTGCATGCATTAAGCAATGGTATTTAAGCTTCATTGGTTTTCTCATGAAATGATTTAATTTAATAACTTTGGTTTTTTTTATTTGTCAATCAATTAAGCATTAAAAAGGGCATTTGAGTTCAGTCGTATAAGCGCAAAGGCAGTGATTACAAGAAATCACTGTAATGGTCTTATTTTGAAAATTTGATTTTTTAGATGATAAAATATTTTTGCAATAATAACACCTTTGAGATAACACTTCCTAGATTGGGTTTGAATTTTGTTGTTGTGTTTTTTTTAGTCTCGCGTGCGTTCAATGCGTCATCATCATCACGTCAATAATAACAGAGATCGAAATTCGATTAAGGCCAACGCTACAATATGGACAAAGGATTTAGATTATAAGGTGCCACTAAGAAAGGTAAGCACAGAAAAATAACTTAAATGCAACGTGTGACAGTATTGAAGAGCAACACTTTGCTGTTTTTATTTCATTTGTTCAAGCAATGTACTTCAGGATGGGTTGGTCCCCATTGGAGATATACGCCACCGATAAACGCCGCGGCGGCGGAGGCGTTCGGCGTGTTACTATATTTTCTACTCAGTTAGGACTGTCTAGGATGTTTCTTGTTTATGTCGAAAATTATTCAGCGTACTTTGCACACAGAGTATATTAACTTTGATTGGATAATAGTTGATTGTACAGGTATAAAGGAATCGAGATAGATATAGACTTCCATATATCAAAATCATCAGTATCGAAAAAAAAAAAATTGATTGAGGCATGTCCGTTTGTCCGTCCGTCTGTCCGTTAACACGATAACTTGAGTAAATTTTGAGGTATCTTGATGAAATTTGGTATATAGGTTCCTTGGCACTCATCTCAGATCGCTATTTAAAATGAACGAAATCGGACTATAACCACGCCCACTTTTTCGATATTGAAAATTCCGAAAAATCGAAAAAGTGCGATACTTCATTAACAAAGACGGATAAAGCGATGAAACTAGGTAGGTGGGTTGACCTTATGACGCAGAATATAAAATTAACAAAATTTTGGACAACGGGCGTGACAACGCCCACTTTTAAAAGAAGGTAATTTAAAAGTTTTGCAAGCTGTAATTTGGCAGCCGTTGAAGATATCATGATGAAATTTTGCAGGAATGTTACTCCTGTTACTGTATGTGTGGTTAATAAAAATTAGCAAAATCGGATGAAGAAGACGCCCACTTAAAAAAAAAAATTTTTTTAGTCAAATTTTAACAAAAAATTGAATATCTTTACAGTATATATTTAAATTGTCAACATTCAACTCCAGTAATGATATGGCGCAACCAAATAAAAAAAATAAAAGAAAATTTCAAAATGGGCGTGGCTCCGCCCTTTTTCATTTAATGTATCTAGAATACTTTTAATGCTATAAGTCGAACAAAAAATTACCAATCCCTGTGAAATTCGGTAGGGGCATAGACTTTTTGAGGATAACTGTTTTCTGTGAAAATGGCCGAAATCGGTTGAAGCCACGCCCAGTTTTTATATACAGTCGGCCGTCTGTCCTTCCGCTCGGCCGTTAACACGATAACTTGAGCAAAAATCGATATATCTTTACTAAACTTAGTTCACGTACTCATCTGGACTCACTTTATTTTGGTATAAAAAATGGCCGAAATCCGACTATGACCACGCCCAGTTTTTCGATATCGAAAATTACGAAAATGAAAAAATGACATTATTCTATACCAAATACGAAAAAAGGGATGAAACATGGTATTTGGATTGGTTTAATGACGCAAAATATGACTTTAGAAAAACTCTGTAAAATAGATATCGTGAACTAAGGCCCACTACCTTTTAAAATACTCTTTAACACTCGTTTGATACCCATATCATACAAACATATTATAGAGTCACCCCTGGTCCACCTTTATGGCGATATCTCGAAAAGGCGTCCACCTATAGAACTAAGGCCCCCTCCCTTTTGAAATATTCATTAACACCTTTCATATGATACCCATGTCATACAAACACATTCCAGGGTTACCCTAGGTTCACTTTCCTACATGGTGATTTTCCCTTATTTTGTCTCCAAAGCTGTCAGCTGAGTATGTAATATTCGGTTACAACCGAATTTAACCTTCCTTAGTTGTTTTGAATTAACATCAATGGATTTCTCAACACATAAAGTTGCTCAGTCAATAAAATGTACTAGCACAGTGATATTTCACCTAGAAAATATTTTAGGCGAGGCATTAAAAAGTTAGTTGTTGATGAAACAACCGACTTATCATAAAAAGCTTTTGTTTTATAATAATTATAATATTAATGGCTAGATATTTCGATCGGTTATTAAACACTTATTTAAAGATTTTTGTCACTAGTAGAGCTAAACGTGTGCATTCCAAATGCACGTGTGCTTCTAAGAAATTTGATGGGGCTTGCCACTAATGAAGCGTCAAGTTTAATAAATTGAAAACTAATAGCGTTTTCTTTTCTGAAATAAATTGTTGCCTAAGTAAATAGTAAAGCCTTAATAGAGTTACTCATACCCCAGAAAATTTTCAACATTTGTAGTGCATATAAAAAACATTTCAACTCACCATATTCACTCATATTAGCAGAGTATATGTGGAACATAAGAGCGAATTGAGAGTTTCACATAGTTGCACTGATACACCGCCATTTTATACAGGGTAAAAATGTAACGCGTTTGCCTTGCGAGCAGGCAACAATTTTCACAAAAGAACGAAATACCCCGTAAAGGCGTTGCCTGTTTTTAGAATAGAACAACAATCCTTGCGCGGCGTCCAAAAAGCGTAACACTTTAGCCAGAAAAGAAAACGCTATAAATAGAAGAGTGAAACTAATTTGTTTTATATTAAGTGTACTTGCCGCTCACTTAATTCAAGCATACCGAGAGATATTGAGAGTTTGAAAGGCACGTCGTTATTTAAATCTTTCTTAACCAACTCAATGAGTTCAAGGATTTCCAGGGCTTTTGTGGGGTTAAGCCATGCAAGATACTTTAAAACTAAGTATCTTGGCACAAGAAATCTTTTACCTGGAAGTCAGAAATACTTCTTGAAGGCTATAACTTTTTAAATGTACAACGAGTACGATTAAAGATTTTTATTTTTATATTCAGCTTTTTATATTTTGTGTAAAATTTTCCCGTAGGTGCTAGTATAACCCCATTAATCCCTGAGGACTGGTATCAAAACTCACAAGTACTGAATCCAGGCTATGAGGAAAGCTTAAACTTTAAGAGAAAAAGTAAGCATCTATAAAGATAGCGCTAACAAAATTTCTTAGTTTCATTTATGCTTTACTGAGTTTTCCGCATAGTTCGGCAACACCAGAACGCAAATTTCTGAACCGTTCCCTATAAAAATTAACTGCGCTATACATTTTATTACATAGCAATCAACAACATAGAACTAAACAACATGGAACTAAAATCTATAATAATATAGGCTTATCCTAGACATGTGAAAATATAATACTATGAACTACATTTTATTTTGGTTAGCCCAATTTGAATTAAAGCAAAGTCTATTTGTATGAGTTAAGCGGATATTGTCCGTATTGCTTTAAATGTATGAAAACATTTATTTGAAGCAATTTTTAATTTTTTTTTATAATTTTTTTCAATAATTTGGGAAAAATTTAAACAATGTTCCATCAGGACGGACAACAAATCGAAACAGCTGTCGCTGTTAAGATAGGAAGGAGTTACTTTGAGGCAAAAACCACGAATCTTTCCAAAATGGTCAAAACGTAGATTTCTTTAAATACATATAAAGAAAAACCTTGCCTAAATGAAAAAAATAATGTTTTTAAAGTAAAAACGTTAGAGTGTAAGCGGGAACCGTTGCTGTAATATAAAGATAGAAAGCTCTGCAAATTTCTTTTTATGGAAAATTCAAAAAGCTGTCAGAATGCCAGAAATGTTTGAAGCTTGTGTAATATCTCTACATATAATAAAATTGTAACAGGTTGATGTCTGCACATTGAAGATATTCAAGAAAAACTGAGAGCAGAGGTCGTTATTGGACCAACGGAACCCAAATCAACAATTTTTAGAATTTTTGTCTGTCTGTCCGTCTGTCTGTCCGTCTGTGTGTCTGTCTGTCTGTATGATTGTCCGGGCATCACGTACAAACTGCCTGGTTAGAACTGCATGAAACTTCACCATTCTATCACATGACGTCTAACTTAAAACTTAGTATAACCTTCATTTGGATATCTCAGCCAGTTCCCGAGTTATTGCCCAAAATGTGGACCCAGAGTGACCAAAAATGTTGTTTTTTAGCATTATGCCCACCACACACAAAAACTACTCCATTGAATTGAATGAAACGTCTATCCTAAAATTTAAGACATCCTTCATCAGGATATCTTATCCGGTTCCACAGTTATTGACACAAATGTGACCCAAAAATTAGTTTTTCCAACATGGGTGTCAAACGAAAGGTAGAAATGAGTACTACATTGTGATGTGAGATCTATTTCAATATCTCAAATTATTGCGGAAATTAAAATTCGTTTATAAAATATGCCTATCAAACGCACGGTACTGGGACTGGTATTAGGACTAGGACTGGGACTGAGACTGAGACTCGGAGTGGGACTGGGACTGAGACTCGGAATGGGACTGGAACAAAATACATACCACCCTCTGGGACTGGCAATAAGATATGAAGAAGAATGAGAAAAACTTGAGAGAAGAGAAGAGAGAGAAGGAGACTGAGAAAGATGGAGAATGAGAGGAAGATGGGGATAGATGCAGCGAAAAATACGGAGGGAGGTGTGAATACAACGATTAGGAAAAAGTAGAGGGGCGAGAACAGAGTTAGACGAAAAAAGCTTATTAAAACGTATGCAGATAGACCAAATTTAGGGCAGAACAACGTCTGCCGGGTCTGGTAGTATGAAAATAAAACTCGCTTCTCGCTTATAATAATAGTGACGAGCACTCTGCCAACAGCCTAAGGTTTATTTGTACCATCATCGTCAGGATAAAAGGCGAGTGTGTCTGCAAATGCTGTCAGTGACGAAAAGCGTAAAGGTAATTTTTTAGCAGACCTAGAAAGCTGCGAATAACACGCGTGTTTGCCACATTTGTCCTTATTGAAAAAAGTTTTTCAAAATGTTTCATGTCGTTTTGCCCGGGACTTTATTCCAACAATTTCATGTTGAATATCGTCTACTAGTTTTAATAATTAACTGTATTTGATACCCATAAACTGGCAAATATTGTCCTTAAGCGATTCTCTTTTTCATAAAAAAGAAACAGTGATAACAAGTAAGGAAGTCTAAGTTCGGATGAAACCGAACATTACATACCTAGCTGTACATTTTAAATGCTGTTGTTGTTTCTTTTATATGCATAATAGTGTTCCAAGGCTGCGCAATAATACATATATATATATATGGTTCTATTCTGAACTAATTTTTCTTCGAGTTATGGCTCCCGAAACATAGAAAATTGCTCAGTAATTAAAGGAGCGGTGCCACGCCCATTTTTTAAATTTGAAGTTTTTCCTATTTATTGTTATAAATCCACTTGGGAAATGAAATATCATTGATATAAAGCTCTTTTTTGCAAATATATAGCTTATTTTATTCGTTCACGACCCTTTTAAAATTCTTTTATTTAAAAGTGGGCGTGGCCTTAACCAATTTCCTTAATTTTTCTTCAAAGCATTCCTTATAGTAAAGGCAACCTCTCTGCCGAATTTTGTTACGACAGGATTAACGATTTTTGATTTATGATTAATAATATTTGTAAAATTGATTTTATCAAAAGTGGCCGGCGCCACGCCTATTTAAAACGAAATTTTCAAATTTTTATCAAGAGTCTCAATATCAGTCCACACGTCAAATTTCAAGGTTCTAGGTGTATTATTTACTAAATAATCAGGTTTTTTTGTGTTTTCCAAAATGTTATATATATTAAAAGTGGGCGTGGTTATTATCCGATTTCGCTTATTTTCAACACCAATCTATTCTGGGTACAGATAAGCTCGTGTACCAAATTGGGTGAAGATATCTCAATATTTACTCAAGTTATCGTTTTAATGGGCAGAAGGACGGACGGACGGACATTTTTTTTCGATACTGATGATTTTGATATATACCTATCTCCTATATCTATCTCGATTCCCTTATACCTGTAGAAACAACCGTTATCCAATCAAAGTTATGATACCCTGTGTACAAGTACAAGTATAAAAAATATCACAGATTGGGTAGGAAAATTTTTCAAAAATCTTCATCTTCTTTTCGTAGAAATGCTTGTTGTTGTTGTTGTTGTTGCAGCAACAAGCATCCAATAGATGAAACTACTCATAAATTGTCATCATTATCCTCTGACGGAAGTTCAAAGAAACTTGTAGGTTCAATAAGGGTGGACTACAGAGAAAGAAGTCTTATAAGCTTTGGTTCCACATTGCAATTGAAAAGATGGTAGGTGTCATGTGGTGGCACATTACAAGCAGGAAATACATTGTGTGTTTGACGCAAATCTTCGTGGGGCGGTTGCTTTCCTCTACTGTAACTTGGGTATTTGACTTTAAGAACGGAGTGCCCCGAGCAATTCCTGGCATCCATGGGAAGTGGGGCCTCTTCCCACGTTATCGTGCATTTAGAAAAATTGATCGGAAGATTTTTTCGATGATTTTACAGCTCTTGTTTTGAAGTCTTTCAACATTTTTTCCCCATTTCTATTATGTATAGGTAAGGTTTTAGGGTATTTAATTTTAAAAACGGGGTTCGCCGGGCAATTTCTGTCATCCATGGGAGGTGGGACCACTTCGTTCATATGTCTGTTGGTATGCCCGGTTATTCAGCGGAAACTGTTTGCTCAGCATTTCATTTCTCTCCCTTGTGGGGAGTAATCTAGCCCCACTGTGTAAATTATGTTCTGAGGACATAAGAAAACAACTTGTTACAGTTCTGAGAGCAGTGTTTGGATAGGATTGCGGTTTCTTCCAATGAGTAATGCTTAAACTCGGCGACCATATCGGGGACGCGTAGGATGCCAGCAGTCGGCCAATTGATTTGTAGGTGGTAATGAGCGCATCTATATCTTTACCTCAAGTGATGGCGGCGAGAGATTAGTGAATTTTACTTCGGCTCAGAATTATAGATACAAATACTGTTGTAGGCTTGCCAAAATGTAGATCCTGAACGAATGTCACACCCATTTCATGGACTCAGATTAGAGAAATTTTTATCCACACACGTATTAACTTATGTATATTCAAAAACCAAAATTATCTCCTTTGCGTACATTTTTTACACCTACAAATATGCTAACAAAACACATTTATCTATTAAGTCCATCTTCAATTAACTCTTTCGATCCGAAAGGGACCTATGTGTCCCAGTATATGTTTAAGGATGCCTAGCCTGGAAATTAAGTGACTAGTGGTATTACTTTCCCTTATTTGACATTGAATGGTAAACACGCGCTATTTAGTTAAAATAAGAACGCAAGTTTGGGCGCGAATTTTGTAAGTGTCGCCGTTTTACGAGTTTTCGTGGTTATTGAGTTCTAATATCAACCAAAAGTATTTTAATTCATTGAGCTAGTGTTTTCGTTATACACTGAGGTATGTAATTATCAGATTTTCTATTTATTTCAAAAACTATTAGCATTTTCATCTTACTGGGATGTATGTGTCCCATCAGTATTCATGATGGGCTCAAAGTGTCCCAGTCAGGAGTGAACATGCCCATTTCTTAGAAATACATATATAAGAGTGTGTTGATATTATTATTTGCTTCTGTATAGACTTACAGCCCTATTCTGTGCACTTGACAAATTCACCATCTTGCTTATTTGTCAAGTTTGACAATTTATCAAGTAATTGCTATTCTATATAAAAAATATAAAGCTTTTTCGTGACAAATTGTCAATAAGTCAAACGCTCCTGATAATTTAATTTATACGGATAAATTTAAATTAGAATTCTGTTATTGTGCGATCGAGAGAAAATGGAAGAACATTTATTACTTTTGCAATTATTGTGGGAGGTTCCATCTGAGGTTTTTGGGGGTAATTTCGGGATGGTGTTTGAGACTCCCTCGGGGTCCTCCCGGGGTCATTTAGGGGTCGTTCTGGGATCTTTTTGGGAACTCTCTGGGGGTCATTTGGGGGACATTCCGGGATGGTTTTGGGACTCCAATGGGTCCACCCGGGGTCATTTTGGGGACATTCTGGGATGGTTTTGGGGTACTCTCTCGGGGTTAATTTTGGGGCCATTGGGAGATGGTTTTGGGGACTCCCTCGGGGTAATTTGGGGGACATTCCGGGATGGTTTTGGGGACTCCCTCGGAGTCATTTGGGGGATATTCCGGGATGGTTTTGGGGACTGCCTGGGGGTTATTTGGTGGACATTCTGGGATGGTTTTGGGGCCTCCGTCGGGTCCTCCCGGGGTCATTAGGGGAACATTCTGGGATGGTTTTGGGGACTCCATCGGGTCCTCTCGGGGTAATTTTGGGGACAATCCGGAACGGTTTTGGGGACTCCCTCTGGGTAATTTGGGGTACATTCTGGGATGGTTTTGGGGACTGCCTGGGGGTTATTTGGTGGACATTCTGGGATGGTTTTGTGGCCTCCGTCGGGTCCTCCCGGGGTCATTAGGGAACATTCTGGGATGATTTTGGGGACTCCCTCGGGTCCTCCTGGGGTATTTTGGGGGTCATTGGGGAATGGTTGGGATGACCACTAAATGACGCCGGGACAACCCGATGGAGTCCCAAAAACCATCCCAGAATGTACCCCAAATTATCCCGAGGGAGTCCCCAAAACCAACCCGGAATGTCCCCCAAATTACCCCGAGGAAGTCCCCAAAACAATCCCAGAATGTCCCCCAAATGACCCCGGGAGTACCCGATGGAGTCCCCAAAACCCTCCAGGAATGGTATATGTAGAGCTATCTACTTGTAACAAAAATACTTGTTATATTTTAAATTTATTCTTATATTATTTATTTTTTATAATCAAAAAATGAAAATATTTTATATCATCAAAAATATTTTAAATTGGTTTACTTTATTTAGGTCACCACAGTATGGTAAAAAGCACAGGTCATAGAGCTTTTTAGAGTTGTCAAGTTATGCACAGAATAGAAATATTTGTCAACTTGATAAAAATCTTGATTACTTGTCAACTTATTGACTATTTGTCAAGTGCACAGAATCGGGCCGATAAAAGCCAAAAGAACTTGATTAAGATGAAACTGCTAATATGTAGTAGCGATAAACCTTCTGCATTCTGCGAAACTCCAAAGCAAAGTACAAAAATATGAAGGTTACATATTTGTAAGAGTTAAGCCGGGATTGTCCGTATTGCTTTAAATATATGAAAACATTTATTTGAAGCAATTTTTAATTTTATAATTTATTTAATAATTTGGGAAAAATTTAAACAACGTGACATCAGGACGGACAAAGCGACAGCCGTTTCGATTATACCTTGTAAATCTCTTCAAAGCCTTTTCTCCCGGGAGTGGGATTTGAACCCGAAACAGCTGTAGTCTTGTCCATCCTGATGTCACGTTGTTTAAATTTTTCCCAAATTATTAAATAAATAAATTAATTAATAAATATATATAGCTTTTATTTTTTCTATGTTAAATATACAAGCAACGTTGAGTTATAAAATAGAGCTCCAGATACCCGGATACCGAGCGGTTCTAGTAGCTCGATACACGTTCGGAACCAGTTTGCTGCTCAACTGTTTCTGAACAATTCGAACTGACAAATAATTTTTGCCAACAATTTTTTTTTTTTTTTGTTCAATGTAGCAAATTTATGCGTTAATAATAAAGATTTTAGTATAAATTAGTATACTACAAATATGCAATACGAAACAATATCGTCGATATATACATACATTAACCGTAAGGGCAATACTTTGGCCAACTTCTTAAGCGTTATTGCGTTAATCTCGAAACGGAAACTTTTTCCAATGCATGAAATCAGTGTTTTTCACATGCTAGATCGTTGGCATCTCTTTGGAGGGGAAACACCGTTAAGCATCGACGTTGTACGGCATCTTTAAAATCTATTCAGATTTACCAATTGTCGAACTATGTATATGTAAACTGGGTTGTTGTTGTTAGTGTTGTTGTAGCAGTGCTTCGCCCCACCTAACAGCTGCGACCGATAACAAATTGTCATCAATATCCTCTAGCGGGAGTCCAAGGAAACTTGCTGTTTCAACAGGGGTGGACCATAATGAAAGGGGAGTTAGAGGCGTTGGTTCCAAATTACAACTAAAGAGATGGTTGGTGTGATGTTGGGACACATTGCAAGCGGGGCATACATTTTGTATATCGGGGTTGATTCTGGATAGGTAAGAGTTTAACCTGTTACAGTACCCAGAACGAAGTTGAGCCAGAGTGTCTCGCGTTTCCCTGGGGAGTATGCGTTCCTCTTTCGCAAGTTTTGGGTACTGTTCTTTGAGTACTGGATTCACCGGGAAATTACTGCCATAAAGGTCCGACGCCTGTTTGTGGAGTTCACTGAGGACCTGCTTGTGTTTTTTTGCTTCATACGGCTGATTTCCCAGGTGCCGTATTTCCTCAACATGCCTACGAAGATGACTCCTTAAGCCCCTAGGCGGTGTTGGCTCATCAATCAGATGTCTGTTGGGATACCCAGGTTTCTGGGTATTCAACAGGAACTGTTTGATTAGCATCTCATTTCTCTTCCTGATGGGGAATATTCTCGCCTCATTATGTAGATGGTGTTCTGGGGACATAAGAAGACAGCCCGTGGCGGTTCTGAGAGCAGTATTTTAGCAGGCCTGTAGCTTCTTCCAGTGGGTAATTTTTTGGCTTGGCGACCATTTGGGGAACGCGTAGCATGCAATCGGCTTCACAATTGCTTTGTATGTGGTAATTAACGTTTCTTTGTCTTTCCCCCAAGTACTGCCAGCAAGGGAGCTGAGGATTTTATTACGGCTCTGGATTTTCGGTACAATTGCGGCTGCATGCTCACCAAAATGTAGATCCTGATCAAACGTCACACCCAAGATTTTGGGGTGTAGGACAGTCGGTAGCGTAGTGCCATCGACGTGGATGTTCAAAATGGTCCACATTTGGGACGTCCATGTTGTAAATAAGGTCGCGGAAGATTTAGTTGGTGATACGGCCAGGTTTCGCGGGGCGAAAAACTGGAGAGATCAGGGAGGTAGCCGTTTATTTTATTGCAGAGCTCATCGATCTTTGGGCCTGGGCCTGTGGCCATTATTGTGCAGTCATCGGCGTAGCAAACGATTGTGACTCCTTTCGGTGGTGAAGGTAGCTTAGATATGTAGAAATTAAACAAAAGTGGTGATAGGACACCACCCTGTGGCACCCCTTGTTTAATTCTCCTTGGTTTTGATGTTTCGTTTCTAAATTGCACCGATGCCTCCCGACCACCCAGATAATTTGCGGTCCACCTTTTAAGATATGGGGGAAGGGTAGACCCTTCCAGGTCTTGCAGTAACGAGCCATGGTTGACCGTATCAAAAGCTTTTGATAGGTCTTACGCAACGAGTACTGTTCTATGGTGGGGGTTTTGATTTAAACCACAATTTATCTGGGTGCTGATGGCATTTAGCGCGGTGGTGGTGCTATGGAGTTTTCTGAAGACATGCTGATGACAGGCTAGCTGCAAATTTGCTTTGAAGTAGGGGAGCAAAATGGCTTCAAGCGTCTTGGCTACTGGCGATAGGAGAGATATTGGGCGATATGACTCTCCTATTTTAGCTGGTTTCCCAGGCCTTAGTAGCGGGACCACCTTGGCCATTTTCCATTTTTCGGGTATGACAAAGGTGGAAAGAGACAGCCTGAAGACATGTGCTAAATATTTGAAACCCTCTTTCCCTAGGCTTTTAAGCATCAGCTATGCCGTCTGGGCCCACTGCTTTGGATGGTTTAGCATGACATATGGCATCCTCAAACTCTTTGGCGGTGATGGTAATTGGTGACGAGCTGAATGTATGTTTATGTGCGTGTCTGTTGGACCTCCGTCTATCTTTGTCGACCGTAGAATGCATTATAAATTGTCGGCAGAAAGCGCTCGCGCATTTTTTCGCATCCGACAGCACTTTATCGCCAAAGGCGATGGAAACATTGTCATTGTGCCTAGACGGATTCGAGAGGGACTTTACGGTGAACCAAAGTTTACCTACACCGGCAGAGAGGTTACAACCGCTTAGGTGCTCCTCCCATTTCGCCCGCTTGTGGTCATCCACGAGCAATCTGATGCGTTAGTTTATATCCCTTATTTGGGGGTCGCCGGGATCGAGCTGTCTTATAAGGTCACGTTCTATCGCTAAACTTGCAGCCTCCGCCGGAAAGTGCGGCCGAATTTCGGGAATTCTACCGGCGGGAATGAAGCACGCCGAGGCGGATTCAATGACCTTGCAGAAACACGCTCCCCTTGACGGGCATCAGTCGGGATAGGGAGGGCAGCATAGCGGTTGTCTGTAAAGGATTTGTATTCATCCCACTTTCCTTTTATAAAGTTTATGAAAATGCGTTTTTCTGTGACGATGAAGTCGGCGGTACGCTCCAGCGAAATAAGTATAGGCAGGTGGTCGGATGCCAATGTTACCATCGGCAGCCAGTTGACGCAGTTTACGAGTTCTACGCTCACGATTGATATATCCGGCGAACTGTGACAGCTTCCTACCATACGTATGGGGGCGTCTCCGTTTATTGTGCAGAACGTCGTTTCTTCTATTTGATCCTCCAGCATCTCACCCCTACTGTCCGCCCGCAAGTTTGAATGCCATAGATCGTTATGGGCATTGAAATCGCCTAAAATAATGCGATTGTAGCCAGTGAGTAAGGCGCTGATATTAGGGCGGTATCCACTGGAGCAACAGGTGACAAGAGGGATGTAGATGTTGATGATTTCTAGGTTTGCATCGGCTGACAGGCAGAGAAGTCTTGACGTTCTAAGACACTCTCCCTGCGGCCGATGTCACGATCAAATGTATGTTATTGCACAGAATGATGTATGATAAACGCGAGGCCGCCTCCATTTCCGCTCTCGCGATCTTTACTGTGGACGTTATACCCAGAACAGGTCTGCAGAGCAGATCTTGCTGTGAGTTTAGTCTCTTGAATCGCAGCAATGCGGATGTTATGCCGCTTCATGAAATCGACTATCTCTGTGATCTTCCTAGTTAATTCATTAGAGTTTAACTGCAGAATTCTGAAGTGCATGGTGGAGACGTTGTCACTCTGGGAGTAAGTGACGGGTGACTACGC
This sequence comes from Eurosta solidaginis, assembly GCF_040869045.1. NCBI lineage: Eukaryota > Metazoa > Arthropoda > Insecta > Diptera > Tephritidae > Eurosta > Eurosta solidaginis. The sequence continues at coordinate 197,260,111 of NC_090323.1, read as the reverse complement.
CTGCGTTGTGGAAGGCTAGGACGCAACTGCTGTTGTAGCCCTGGGACTGGACTTCTTTGGGTAAGAATTTGGGTACCCGGTGTATTTGGGTATGTGGCCTGGCAACATGGCGCAATGAAACCCGTCGGGGGGTTGCCGTCGCGGAGACCAGTACATCTAGGAAAGTGGCACCGCCCATGGCAGGAACTGCATTGGGCGGATGTCGCAAACATATATATTATGTGCTGGCAAACGGTGCAAAAGGAGATAGGGACTAAGAGTCTGTTTCCCTGGCCTATAAAATTGCTGCCGGAAAAGAGGGATGAGAAGACGGGGGCAGGGGCTGATGCTCGGTATTGCTCCCGACTCTACTACGGAGATTGTAGGTATGAGTGGGAGCAGCCGTATGTTTTGGTGGCGCCGTGGGGAGCGAGCAGAAGCGGGTGCTTGTTGTGGCTTGCAGGGCAGCGGGGCTGCTGGACGGTGGGGGGGGGGGGGGGGGGGGGGGTGCTAAGGCGTAGACTACGGGACGCCCGAGGGCGTGAACTGCAAGGAGCCACAAAAGATTTATAGAAGTTACGTGGACGTCTGGTTTTGGGATCTAGCCCAGAACAACCTGTCCGATGCAACCATCCCTTACACGAGACACACTGCCAAGAGTATGACCGTCCTTAAAAGATTTTTTTCTTAAATGGGGTTACACTGAAATGACAGTCCTTGGTCGGGAAAAATATCGAGTCGCTCCGGTAAATAGAACCGACTGCCTTGGAAACCGACTGCTTTTTTATACTGTATTGCTTCTCTTTTATTCTATACCAAAATTATTCATTGAATTTGAAATAAAGTTAATTTTCTTATAAAAACCAAACGCCATTATATTTCAGATAAGGGGTCATAAAATACTAATCGGGAAAAATAAGTTCCATACAAAAATACAAACGGAACGTGTATTTCCCAGCCCCTCCCACCGCCTCCTTTTAACCGAATTTCATTTAGATGTGATAAAATGCTTTTACTTTGCCCATTGTACCGATTGAACACCTTTAACAAGTTCTGTTTACATCAGAGGCTTTTCGGATCGAAAGGGTTAAATAATAATACGATGTTTCTATTAAGTAATTGGTTCTAAATTATTTATAAGCTCTTGATAAACATATTTCCTCCCATAGTTACTAATCTCTTATTTCTTCTCTTTTTTGTCAAAGGAAATGTCCGAAGATGCAATGAAATTTAGCACAAATGTTATTGTTAAAGTTGACAATGGTAGCATTAATGAGCGACCGAAAGTTTTCACTGAAAACGAAGCTGAAGCAACTTCATTGATGAATAAGAATAATGAGACAAGTATTTAGACAAACTTCCTTGGAATGCAGAATACAAGACGATAAGTAATACTGGGCATATCTAACACAAACTTGTTATACAGTAAATAGCAAGGATTAAGGAAGGACGAATGGAGTTGAACAAACAGTTTGTCATCCTACTTAAATAACTGCAAAAGATAGTCCAAAAGCGTATTCATGCGCACATTTAAATACTTAGAGGTCTATTTATATTAACAAAAGGAAAAACCAGAAATTATCTTTCCTTTGTATATAAGTATATATTTATTTATGTGATAGGCTTAGCGTGGTTTGAACAAAAACAAACAAAGCAAGCCATAAATATAAGTAACAAAAGCGATGATCATTAATATAGAAAACATTTACATACTTTTAGGGTCAAGTTAGGTTGTGGGTACCAGGGAGCTGCAATTATTCATCTTTTAAGGTTATTAATGGACTAACCAAAAAATGAGTATTTGTGCGTATGCAAACAAAGAATATCAAGTACTTATATCCACTAACACACATTTACATAGCCATGCTTCGTAAAATGAATAACCGCTCATAAGCCACGAAGCAGTTCAGTTTGAGTTTCAGTTTCACTTATTGATCAGGAAAGTCAACTGTGTTATACGAAAACACTAATTGGAATAAGTAAGACTAACAGTGCAATAAAATTAATAAAGTACACGAAACTAAACTGAATACAGCGCCAAAGTAAAACCGATGATAAACGAAGTATACAGTGTATTACACACGAAAACAAAGTGCTACTGATTTAAAGCGACTATGACATCAGTTTATACTCAACAATGTCATATATGTATGAGACATATGTGTTACGGGGCACTCGTATGTATTTTCTATTTTATGTGCTAATCACTGATAGTATTTGTCTGTACTTGACGAAGTACACATTTAGATACAATTTTTTGGCTCATGACTAAGTGCATTAATTTTATTAGTACTCAAAACAGATCTCTGGTGGGTACCCAGATTTTATTGGTTCTAACAGCACGTGCAATTTCAATTATATAATAGAATACATTGCTTGGTTTCCTCCAAAAGCGGTACCGTTATGTCACGTCAGCTAAGGAGCTGCCAGTATACTCACCGTTTATAGCAGCAACGCTTTGGTGGAAACTACGAACAGTTACGGCAGATGTGTTGCAAAATTAAATTTTACACTTCTAAATGTTTTTGTAGTTTTTTTTTTATACTTTTTTTTTAATAAACTCACAAGAAAAAATTTCAATTTCAATTCATGTTTATTTTATAAATAATTTGAAATATTTGACAAAATGTTCACCGCTTTGACAATAGCGGTGGGAAAAAACGGTGCTGAACGAGTTTCTACCATCATGACAGCCGTAATGTTTTGTGCCCTGCCGCTATATTACGTTACTGTGAACTTCACCGTCTTCTTAGTTTCCACATAACTACTTTTACATTGCAATATTTTTGACAACGCACTCTACCGCTATGTAACGGCCGCTATATAGCGGCACCGCTTTCGAAGAAACCAAGCCTTAAGGCTTAGATGCGTGTGCATTAGACTGGGTCGAATTATTAACCGATATCTTTTACCGATTTCTTTTATGGAAAATTAGAAGAATTTTGGTCGAAAAATCGACTTTATTTTCGCAGGCTCGAAAATTGTTTTTTTGGGTATGCGTAGTGGAACTTGTTTGTCCTGAGCCCAAATCCTATCGAAAAATCGATGGCCGATATCGGTTAATTTTCGTCCATACAAATCGACCCAACCCAGTGTGCACACTTTTAGGCGTGTGAATACTTTCAGGGTAAACTGTGATTTTTTAATGTTTGTTGGATTTCATCAAATGCTAATAAACTCTTACTTTGTATTATTTGGGTTGGTTATACACGCAGAATGCAGGGTGAGAGGTATTACACAGTCGGATAATGTGCGGGGTGCAGCTTAAGACAATTAAAGCTATTAATTTTTAAAAAATTTTTTTTTTTTATTAATTTGTCTAGAACCAAAAATTAATTTGTTATGAGCTTTTTTAAATTATTTTAGGCTAGTTAGGTTAATTTTAAAAACCATTTACATATACATTTTTTTTAAGTTGTTGTTTACTCGACTTTATTATTTTAATTTATCCAGATTATTTCTAAATTTGTTAAGAAATTTTATCATTTTGTTAAATTTTCTTATAAAGTAAAATTTTCTGTATTAAATTATTTTTTTAATAATTTTTTTTTTAATTAAAGTTTTTTTTAAGTGTTTTTTTTTTTAACTTTTTTAAACTATTTTTATTTCTGTATTAACTCAATTCAATTTTCAATTATCATCCAATTGAATTAAACGACTGACGTACTTACATATATAGGAACTTATATATATACGGAACCGAGTACTTTTTTAAAACCGGGTCCTTTTTATTAACCGGGTACTCTATCAGAACTGGATATTTTTTTGGATGCGTATACTTTTTTAAAGCCCGGCATTTTTTTTAGAACCTGGTGCATCTTCCGGATTGAGTACCTTTTCGGGCCTGGACCCATTTTGGAGCCGGCTACTTTTGCAGATCGGGTTACTTTTCAATAACTGGGTCCTTTTTCACAACACTTTTTCGGATCCGCGTACATTTGAAAAGGGGTTATTTTTTGTAAACTCCATATGAACGTACTTAAAGTGGTGGAATATCTGGTGGTGTCTGGCTACCCACAACAAGAGTAACTTTGCATAGCGCTAGGTGTCCTAGTTCAAAAGTAAGTATTAAAGAGTGTAACATGGGGGTAACATTTTGTCCAAAAAAGAAAATGCCATAACAATAATAAAACCTTAGCTCTTGGTCCAAAGGAGAGTTATATACACAAAAACATACATATGTATGTACCTATGAAGCTAATAAAATCGTCTTAAAAAAAGATTTGTATGTACAACAATGAACAGAGAATTATCAGTAAACGGTTTTTTATCAAATTTCGCCAGATAAATTCTTTTTTTATTTTCGAGAACTCAGAGAACTTCAAATAAAAAGTTATGGAACGATTTTTTCGCTATCAACGAAATTGAATGCAACAATAAAAGTTGCGTATACGCCATGGTTTCCACGCGCTAAGCAAACTTTCAAATTCTCAATAGAGAAAGAAGTATTGTAACAAAACGAAAATAATTGAATTGTAATTTATTGTATAAGCGAAAATAAAATCAACGAAATTTATATTTTAGTACCATTTAAGCCATAAACCCAATGTATATATATATAGCATTTACGTATGTACATTAGAGTGACACTAATTTTCCAATGCGTTCCGATTCTCGATCTAACCCGCCTCAAATATTAAAATAGCCTAAAATCAGCATCTGCAACATTTTCGGCCAATCAAAAAAGATTTAGAGATTGCGCAAGCAGCTTGTAATCGTAAAAAGGGCGAATTATATATTACATTAGTCCAATCCAATTCAGTTATTGTGGGTAGAATTGTGTCTCACTTGTTATCAATAACCTCGACAGGTTTATTTAAAATTACAAAAATTGGTCAAGTAATAAAAAAATATATTAAATAGAAGGGCTGCCAAGATTTCAATTTCGGACAAAATTTTAAGTTTTTATTAGGAATTTTTAGACATTTTTCTAATACACAGGTTTTTAGCTCACTCAATTTGTTTTTAACGACGTGAAAGTTTCAAAACGCTATCCACTTCTGTTTAATTTTGAGAATTTTTTTCATGACGGCCGTTGGTCATTTTGTCCCACACAATGAAATACACTCGGAGCGCTTGTCAAACTCTGCTGAGGGGCTACCCCGCTTAGACAAATTTTATTCCAATTGAAAAAACACGTTTCTAAAATTTTGATGTTGGTTTTCCCGGGGCCGTTATCCTGGATCTTTGGTGGGGATGGTGGAGCACGCTACCATCACACCACGGCGGCCGCCAACTAAGCTTGCTGTCATCTAAAAAACATAAGAATACAAGACAGGAAATTCCTTTTAGGGTAATTGTTTCTAGGGTAAAGGAATATGAACACTTGGAATTTTTAAATTCGTCTCTTTTCAGGAATTCAAGTTCCTTGCGCAACCTCTAAATCTTTATACATTGGAATACGATTTTGTATAACTATATTCGTATATATTCGTTTTTGAGCAACTCGCATATTTCTAGTGAATGAGATTGTAAATCCAAACACTTTTCTGCTCCATACAACGAAGGGCCACCCTAATGTACATATGTATTTATATATAATATATAATCATTTGAATTAAGCAAATTTTGTACATTTTCCATGTAAAGAAAGTCTTTCTTATACATTTATGTACTTCTAAGTGTATGTAAAGCATTTCAATGTAAAACGATCTCCTTAAATTTAAAATTTTTATTTGGAAAGTAGTTAAAGTAAGTTTAATTAAGTGCTGAATGTATTTTAAGTCGGATTGATTTTAACAGATATTAGTACTTAAAATTGTAATATAAATAAGTACTTAAAAGCGATTGCAAGCGTTTATGTTTAAGTATTAACTAATTATACTCAGCTGAACAGAGCTCACAGAGTATATTTATTCGGTTCGCATAACGGTACCCCCTAACGGCATAAACTAATAGAGATATATATAGACTTCTATATATCAAAATGTTCTGCGCGAACAAAGAAATTCATTTAGCCATGTCCGTCCGTCCGCCCGTCTGTCCGTAAACAGGATAACTTGAGTAAATTTTGAGGTATCTTAATGAAATTTGGTATGTAAGTTCCTGGGCACTCATCCCAGATCGCTATTAAAAATGAATGAAATCGGACTATAACCACGCCCACTTTTTCGATATCGAAATTTTCGAAAACCCGAAAAAGCACGATAATTCATTACCAAAGACGTATAAAGCGATGAAACTTGGTAGGTGGTTTAACTTTATGACGCAGAATAGAAATTTTTTAAATTTTGGACAGTGGGCGAAGCAACGCTTACTTTTAAAAGAAGGTAGTTTACAAGTTTTGCAAGCTGTAATTTGGCGCTGATTGAAGATATCATGATACGATACTCCTATTAGGCGCTCTTCTTAAAAAATGTTTACAAAAGTTTAATATCTTTATAGTACATAAGTAAATTATTTCAACATTCAACTCCAACATTTGTCTCCAAAGCTCGCAGCTGAGTATGTAATGTTCGGTTACACCCGAACTTAGCCTTCCTTACTGGTTTTTTCTATATTTATGTATGTAAATATGAATGTTTACTTGAGTGCAACGATTTTGAAATTTAAATTTGCAGTATTTTTTTAGGAAAAGACTTATAACTGAAATATAAAAAATGTTGAGGTGCAACTGTCCATTTTTTAATTAAAACACCTTTATACAGAATGTATGTATGTAAATATGTTTTAATCTAGCACTTATGCTAATAGAAATGTTATTTATCAAGACAAGTATTGAAATTTTAGTAAAAAAAAAATTTTATTTGAAATAAATAAAATTCCATTAAAACAAAAAAAATTACTGTGATTAACACATACAGAGTTTTGAATTGCAAGCAGTGGTCACCAAAATGTAAATTGTGGCTGTGTTGATAAGAGTAAACTCAGCATAGCGGTAGTGGTTTAGTTGTTGATTAACGAGCAGCGTGTACACGCATATTTGTTAAAACTTAAAAAAAAAATTTGTAAATATGTTATAAATATAAATATGTATTGCGTACGATAGCTGAGACGAACGAAACGTCTTGGAGCGGTTTCGTCTAGCAATGCTATTTTCTAAGCGACAGCCTTTATTTTCTTAAGTTGGGTCAAAGAGAAAGGCGAAATAAATTGTGAAAGGATACGCTGTCATCATTAAACACAATGTAAAAACAAGGGTATATCTTCTCTGAGTCGAAACGAACGTTCGTTAAGCAATAAAGAATGAGGCCCTTAATATATTGCTAACATTAAACTTAAAAAACGTTCTGCGCATGAGCGTGGTCATCAAACGAGCTTGCTTGTTTGTAGACGGAATATAGTTTATTTTCATTCGTCACGATCAGGGGTGGGCGTGAGCTTAGCACCTCCTAAGCTACAATATACGTATACGATGAGCGAAAGCACGACGAATACTCCGTCAAAACTAACGACAGCTCATTTAGTTTGATTTTGATGCTCGTACACTAAGTGTGAAAGCACCCTTACCCGAAGCAAATGTCAAATTCTTCTTCTTATGCTTTGCTTGGAACAAAAGTTGGGAGTTGGCTACTTTTTCATGACAGATGGCACCAGTGTCGCTGAATCTGCCGTTCAACATAAAAATACGTGCAATCTACTCATAATGCATAAGATTGAGTTAAGTGCATCTACGCATATGAAAAACTGCTTATGTGACGGGGCGTTTAGTTTGATTTTGACGCTCGTACAGTAAGGAGTTTTCGCACGAGTGCTTGAAACCAAGTACCAAAGAATGTGTGTAATACGTGCTCACTGTACAAGCGCTGAAATCCAACTATAAAGAAAATTGATTTTTCCTTCGCGCTCACTACGCTTTCGTGCATTCTAACACACTCTTAATTTGGTAACTGTGTATATGTGCCCCCGCTGCTTATATGATTTATAAAACAAAATTTTCCCAGCTACGATATTTACTTTAAAGTTTTTTGGTTTAATTTAAAAGAAAGTTTAATGCAGTTTTAATTTATTTCACTTTTGGTAAATATCTTCGAGCATAGTGACACATATATGTATGTATGTACGTATATCATATTAAAAACATAATAGCTTAAAGTGAAATTACTGCCTTCATATATTTCAGCGTAGATATTAAGCTTGTCATTGAAAAAATTGCTTTCTCAGGCGGAATAAAATTTATTTATTGTAATTTTTTATAAAAATGGTCAGTCACTGAAAGCCCAGGCCCGTTTAGTGTTATACAGTCCGTGATCGAAATCCATTTTTTAAATCACAAGAGCTCTGATATGGTGAATCCCTTGAATGACATATGCTTACTAGTAACCATACGTACTCATTTGATCCGTGCTGATCCATGACTTGATATGTATAAGCAAAACGAACTTTTTCATTCGAGAAAATAAATGTAAAATGGTTGAAAAACATTTGAAAATAAACCACTCGGAAATATAATATGAGTTGGTTATATCTGCTTACTTTTCAACGAATTTTTATCGAAATATAAATTACGCTATTATCAACGATTTGCGGTATATCACATAGTTGTCACGAATATTCGGCAACTATTCGGTATTCGGCCTATTCGGCCACTTTTTTGCTATTCGGTATTCGGCCGGCACGTTATATTACTCAAAATTGTGTATTTATTTCCAAATTACAACACTTTAGTAATTAAAATTCATCAGTGGTAAGTTATGATGGATAGAAACAAGCTTTTCAGCATTTTTGGGTAGCAAACGATTACGCTTTTCATCACAAATGTTACCAGCCTCAGAAAATAACCTCTCACTATACACGCTACTTCCAGGAGAAGAAAGATAAACTTTAGCAAATTTCGAAAGGTTTGGGTATTGTTTTTCGTTTACTAACCACCACTTGTAAGGATCGGCCTTCCGATCTAGGCGAATAAAAATCCAACTCGTTTGCGACAGCATTCTTCTCCACGTCCTCCTCATCATTATCATTTCGCATATTATCTGTAGCGACTTCCTCAAAGCAGTTCCAGAAACTGTCGTGTATTTCAATAGTCCTATCATTTTCATTCAAGTTTCTTTTCTTACGAACTGGAGAAGAATCGTCATCGGTACTACTAGATTCATCACAACTAAGATTCATCATAACTAACTCGCCCCGACAAGCATGTATTTCGTGCCGAATATTCGGCGGCCTAATATTCGGGGCTTCGGCCGACAGCGTTGCCGAATATTCGGTATTCGGTATTCGGCCAATTCACTATTCGTGGCATCTCTAATATCACATCCAACTCAAAGACAACAACAGACGGTTTATATTGGTGATGCATGAAATCAAATTTGTGCCATTCACTGAGTCAGAGTCAAGGGCCAATTGCGATGTGTTGGTGAAAATATTTTAGTATTAGTCTCACAGACATGACTTTGCCTGACTTTTGAAAATCGAAATGAATTTGATTTTGACGGCGAGTCAAGACGTACACAGCTGAATCGCTAGTCAGACGCACCGGTTTGATTATTTCCATTCCTCTGTTACAGTGGCTGCCATGACATCGTTAACTTACTTTCCAACCAGTTAATACCTTACTTTACGAAATCCCGTAAATAGTCAACTCTTAGTTTTTTTTTTTAGTAATCGATATTTTTTTCTGCAAGGAAATGATAAAGTTGCAGAATTACGCAGCCTTGGTTTTGTTGTTAGCTTAATGCCACCAAATCTTAAAAACGCATTTCAAATCCTCAATAGGGTGTGACATAAGATCAACAGAATTAAGGTCAATTGACCTTATGATCACTAGTATACCTAAACGTCAATTTCCTTATTTGGCCTCATTAATTTGACTTAATGGCCATTTAGGAATTTTCTGGGTTAATTTTGACTATTTCTGTAAAAAGGGTATAATTAGGGTTGCCAGATTTTTCATCGAAATTCGAGACTTTCACATATTTTCAAAGCTAAAAAATTATAACGTTTCAGTACGTTTTTGTTAAACACAAATTCTCTACCATTCTCAACAAACGTTTCCATCCAAATAATTACTATACAAATTTTATCGACCTGCACTAATTAATTTTTTTTTCGTTCGGAAAAGAAATTTAACTTTAAATTCACCAGTTATAAGCATTTTAATACGTGCAGGTGCGAAAGAAAATAGTTGACCTTATGGCCACTTCAGAAAATACGATTTATCTTTATATTTCAGAAAAGCAGTCTGATCATAATCTTAATATTGTGTACTGGAGAACCATTAGAAACTTGAAGTTGTGCCTATTTCACTTCAGCTGTGCTTGTGGCTTTTCGAAGTGGTCATAAGAACAATCTTCCATGCAGCCATTGACCTTATGACGCCTCTTTATAAAATAACACGAAGTTAAATATAAAGAAATTGATGAAAAAGTTGGCTCTCCAATTTACACCTGCAAACTTCCGGTCTCTCAGACTCATGCTTGAATCATACTTATGCCCAATATTAAAAAATTTATTTCTTTCCGTATGCGTTTTGTAGATCAGCCTAATGTTAATACAGTTGTGAAAATGTATTTTATTGGATTTGTTGAAAGCGAAATGAGTTCGTACGTCAACAGCAAAATAACAATAAATGAATATCGCTCTGAGCCAAACAAGAAGAAGCCGAGTGACAAACGCTTCTATGCCAAATGAAATTAACGAGAAAATAGCGAAAAAAGCAAAATTTATGAAGGCCTACTCACATACACATAAATATTTATGGAATAATGCATTGGAGACACAAAACATTTTTTTTTTTGATTATTTATGGGTATTTTTGTTGGGAAACTACAAAAAAATTAAACTTTTAAATGCTGCAAGAAACTGAGCTTGAATAAAATATAAAAAAATAAAATAACCATTATCGGAGTTTCTATGGGCCCGTGTACAAATTTAATTTAAAGTTTTAATCCACAATTTCGATTAATCTTCAATTTCATTCGAGGATCCATCATTAACGGTTCAGGCGCTACGATGGTTACTCGGTTTTTCGATAACTACTGGCGACTTGTGTATATATCTTCAACCAACCCAAATGACAAAGTTTTTATTTTTGCAGTATATAGGCAACTACTTGTAGATTAATTCACCATTTGATATAAAGTTGTATCATTAACCCTACAAGGTGAAATAAAGAGTTATCGGTACACAAGAAGTCCAGCATTTTAATTATCCTATGTCTCTTGAACCAAGCATAATTTCTAACCTTTATTTCTCTGCAGTCAAACCAACTAGTTGAATACTAGAAGAATACTAGTTTGCCAAAAATCTCAACTAGTATGAGTTCCGTCTTTTTTCCATATTACCAACTGGTATTTTTAACACGGCGATGTCCTACGAAATATCAATTGCCAGCCTCTGCATCAGCATCATACCAATTGACAAACTAGTCATTATATACACCAACATCATACCAGATGACATACTAGTCAGCATACCCATCAGACTCATACCAATTAACATACTAGTCAGCCTTTGCGCCAGCATTATACCAGATGGCATACTAGTTATTATATACACCAATATCATACCAATTGACATACTAGCCAGTAGAATGGGTTGGTCTCCATACAAAAAAAAAGTTGCTAATGTCCGCCCCTAAATTTGAAGATTATGTTGAGAGGGTTTCGGAAAAATTTTTTTTTTATTTTTTTTGATCCTTCGAAATACAGCCAAAAAAGTTTTTTCGTTGTAACTTGGTTATTTGACGACCGATATTTAAAATTGATATGTCATTATTTTGGCCTTGAGAAGCTCCACATTTCCGTTTAATATCTTTTTAAGCTATGAAGTCGTTTTCACATGACTAGGTCAGCTAACAAAATTTTACCCCCCTAATGTATGCTTTTTTCCTTACCAAACGAAAGTACTTAAAAATTCAAGAAAATGTTGCTTTGAAAATATATTACTAAAATAATAAACAAAGAGCACTTTCAATATTTATTGCAACTGTTATTTTTGATTCTTATTATACTTAGACCTGAAACTCATGATATTTTGTAGGAAATATTGCAGGGTTTAGATTGAAAAGTTAATAAAGATGCCAAATGTCAGGAATAGGGGAAGTCAAAGTAAATAAGTGAGTCAAACCTGTAGTTTCGTATTTATAATACTAACGCTATGCGACAAAATCAACTTTTTTTCTGGGTATTGGACAAAACCCACTTTTTTGTAGAGATTGAGGCTTAAGTAAGCAAAGTACTATCTCCGTTTCTCTACAAAGCAACTGTGCTACTCAGGGAGTTAAACTCCCGAATAGCTCGATTTATAGGGGCATTATTTGCATAGTTGGTTCTAAAGTTATCACCATAGAAAGGATAAAAATTCCTGAGAGTGCGTTGCGTGACATTGAAATGAATCTTTCCCACAAATATGGACAGTCAATGGACCAGTTAATAATGTCATACGTGAAGGATAAGCAAAGTATGGATCTCCGACTTTCAAGAGACTTCAAACTTAAGAGCGTAAGACGAGCCGAATAAGAAGGGATGGGTTCTGAGAAGTTTAACGCCAAAGGGCGTACTTCAGAGAAACCTTCTGTGTTCTCTCAATTCTATTTATAGCTGTAAGATTACTTGGTCTCCAAATAATTGTGGGAATCATAACGGCTTTAAACGTTTTCGTTACTGACTAAAGGGATAATATCGGTAGATACTGGCTGGGTTTCCGGTCTTTCTCTGTTATTCTGGAAAGGCATAGGCTTTTAAAGACAAGTAGAAAAAATGTCCTAGGCTACTGATGCCCTCATGGCACAGGTGTTTTGGCATCGGTATAGGTCTTCCGTCTGGGACTATTTATATGGATGGCTTGGCCTTTTCAATAACTTCTTTAACCTCTGTTGAGGTAACGGTGAGGGTTGACTCGTCATGATTGTGTTTATGTGCCCGTTTATTTGGACGATATCTAGCATTGTCAACTGAAGTATGCATTGCAAATTGGCTACAGAAAGCACTCGCGCATTTCCTCGAAGCGACAGACGAAATTCTAGTCAAATGAATTATTTAAATACTAACTAGTATTAATAACACCACAAAATTATAGTCAATGAACTAGAATATACTTTGGCTTTTGACTGCAGGGTTTGTGCATTATACGGCTACCTATCTGCATATTGATTCGCATTTTGATATAAAGTTTCATGAGTAACCCTTGAAGATAAAATTTGGAGGTATTGGTGCACAAATGACCCAGAAACTCAATCGCATTTGCTTTGAAGGGTTAATGATGGAACTTTATATCAAACTTTGGATGAATATACAGATTACTTACTTAGTTAATCGGCGCTTAGCCATTTAAACGGTTATGGCCGTCCAACAAGTCGCTCCTTCCCTCTGCCAACCGGCGCCAATTGGTCACACCAAGGGAGTTTAAATCGTTTTCCACCTGGTCCTTCGAGCGGAGTGGGGATCGCCCTCTACCTCTTCTTCTATAGGCAGGTTCCGATAGAAACACTTTCTTGGCCGGAGCGTCATCTTTCATTCGCATAACATGGCCTAACCAGCGCAGCCGCTGCGTTTTACTTCGCTGGACTATGTTGATGTCTGCGTATAGCTCGTACAGCTCATCGTTAAATCTTCTTCTGTACTCGCCAACGCGTGGAGGTCCATAAATCTTTCGAAGAACTTTTCTCTCGAACACTCCCGAGACGCTTCATCTGATATTGTCATGGTCCATGCTTCTGCAGCATATAGCAGGACGGGAACGATAAGTGACTTGTAGAGTATGATTTCGTTTGCCGAGAGAGAACCTTACTTTTCAATTGCCTACCTAGTTCAAAGTAACATTTATTGGCAAGAGTGATTCTTCGCTGTATTTCAGAGCTGATGTTGTTGCCAGTGTTTATGTTGGTTCCCAAACAAACGAAGTCTTCCACTATTTCGAAACAACAGTAGCGTGGTTGCCAAGGCTTATATGCGCTGACTCTTTGCTCGAGACAGCAGGTACTTCGTTTTGTCCTCATTCACCATCAAACCCATTTTTACCGGTTCTTTTTCCAGTTTGGAGTAAGCAGAACTAACAGCGCGGGTATTTAGGCCGATGATATCAATGTCATCAGCATATGCCAGTAATTGCACGCTTTTATAGAATATTGTTCCAGAGCGGTTAAGTTCAGCAGCTAATATAATTTTCTCCAGCTTCAAATTAAACAAATCGCACGCTTTTGACGCAGTCAAAAACGGCACGCTTGACAAAGATGATTTACCCGTTCCACATTACCATAGGGTGGTATCCTAACGCCGTTTCTGTTTAATTTATACATATCAAAGCTGTCTTCCCTACCAGGAGAAGTTACTATAAGGTTCAGCGGCGAAGACTGCGCGATAATGCTGACAGAATCGTGGCCCCAATAGTCGAACTAGTTCGAAAATAAACAGCTTCCTCCACAGTCTTTCTAGTTTCGTCACCTCCCGCGACCTCGTATTATCAGTTACCAAATCCACGACCACTCTGGTAACGACGTGGAAGGAACATATGACGCCAATATTCGACGTTCACGTTTTTGTTGTTACGCTATGGACTGTCAGTCGACTAAATGTCTTGGGGATATCTCCCGATAACACTCTCATCTTCAAGGTACATGATAACAAATTTGTAGCGAAAGTACAAAGCCGCAAAAAAATCCTTTAGTCCCTTGCCGACAACACTTGAAGCAAATATAAATAAACGTTGCTTACAACTAACAAAGCAATTTTCCGGCAGCTCATGTACTACACGTCATCAGTTTGATCGCCAAGTATTAAAAATACATACTGGAAAAGGCTACAGCACTGTCAAAATGCTGCAATCAAAACTGCCACGAGATGTCTTCTGATGTCTCCTGAGCACCAAATCTTACACACCCGGACACCCTAACAAACAATTGCTTCATCTAACCCCGCCTCCAATAGGGATACGAAAACATGTCCGTTAGCACTATGATCAGAGCAGACACGTGCCTATGCAACCGTTTGATAATCATAAGGACGCCCTAAGCAAAATTCACACAGAATCGATATACACATTTAAATACTATGCTATCCTTGCAGGAGAAGAAAGCTATGAAAGAAGATATGAGTCACTTTGGTCAAACTCTTTTTTTCCAGATTCATCTCCGATAAACGTATTGTATGTCCGGCATGCGATGTGTCCCCACATTAAACCAACCACTATGCCAGCTTAGAAATCAAATGGTGAGTAACTTTTGCCAATAAGTGCTACTTTGGACTAAGTAGACAATTGAAAATTTAAATTATCTCTCGACGAACAAAATTCACACTCTACAAGTCGCTCATTATACCAGTAGTGGTGTATGGATCGAAATCATGGACGGTGTCGAGAAAAAATAAGATGGCTCATGGTTTGTTCGAGATAAAAGTTCTTCGGAAGATATATGGTCCTGTTCATTATGCCGGCGGCGAATATCGAAGGCGGTATAGTGATGAGCTGTATAAGCTTTACGCAGATATAATGATAGTGCAGCGAATAAAAATCCAGAAGCTTTGCTGGCTAGGTCAAATTATGCGAATTGACGAAGAAGCTCCGGCAAAGAAAAATTTCAGTCAACACCGCAGTTTGGAAGCAGAAGAAGAGAGAGACTTACACTCAGTTAGGAGAAGCAGATGGAGGAAGACTTTAGGAGGCCCTTGGTACTCTCAATGGGCGTCAGTCATTCACTGAATAGGGATAGTTGACATGACTTGTTACGAAACGGCAAAAAATCGCTTCGGGGGTTAAGCGCCACTTAATGATGATTTTTTTTTAATTAAAAATTTTTATACATATATAACATCGCCATAGATTTCTATATAACTACGCAAAGAAGCATTACAGAGCCTTCGCTCCGGCCGTACCAAACATATATACTGGGTTACCGGCCGAAAATACCGACGAGTTGACATAGGATGGTGCAGCACTCGATGAATCGACGGTAGGTGTCCCAATCCATTTAGAATAAGTCAAAAGGAGACAGAAGTTGCATATCATTCATCAAGCAACAAAGAGGTGGAAGGAAGTGCGGTGCTGTAAAATTTCTAATATCATATGCAAATCCTTGGTCTACCACGTTATCCCCAAAACCAAAATCCCCAAAACAAAATCCCCAAATCAAAATCCCCAAAATCAAAATCCCCAAAATCAAAATTCTCAAACTCATAATCCCCAACACAAAATCCCCATTTTATGTGTGAAATAAATTCAAATTAGGTTTAAAATCGCCGCGACCAAAAAAGGCTAATTATCCATACCAACTTTCTGCATAGGCGGCCTTCGGCCGCGCTTATAAAAAATAACCCTGGGCTACGCCATGCCAAGTCCGGGTGTGTGGTATAACCGTGGCTACCGCCACGGTGATGTCCTTCTGCGTAGTACACGCTTCTGTTAGCTTGTTAGAATTAGAGAGACTAGCAGTCCTATATATGGATAAGTAAAAATATGTATTGCCAAAACGTGAATATATAGTTATACATACATAAATGAAAGAGGAAGGAGATATTGCTATTTTTTACATGGTCATGATGTTTATCATGGCACTGGGATTTTGTGTTTTGGGATTTTGATTTGGGGGATTTTGAATTTGGGGTTATGTGTTTGGGTATTTTTTTTTCTTTGGGGATTTTGTGTTTGGGTATTTTTTTTTTTTGGGGATTTCGTGGTACTCCCCCAAATCCTACGGCGTTAGACCGACAAAACTGCTTAAGAGAGAAGCTTTAAGTCTCACAAAAGGCATCCTAACGGGGCACTGCCTTCTGCTGTCACATGCTTATAAGTAAGGCCTCGTCAATAGCGGCAGATGTAGAAAGTCCGAGCTGCATGAAGAAACGGCGGAACAAAAGGAAGGAAAGGAAAGGAAATGAAAGGAAATGAAAGAAAAGAAAATAAAAGGAAAGAAAAGGAAAGGAAAGGAAAGGAAACGAAAAAAAAGGAAATGAAAGGAAAGGAAATGAAAGGAAAGGAAAGGAAAGGAAAGGAAGGAAATGAAATGAAAGGAAAGGAAATGAAAGAAAAGAAAATAAAAGGAAAGGAAAGGAAAGGAAAGGAAAGGAAAGGAAAGCAAAGAAAAGAAAACAAAGGAAAGGAAAATAAAAGAATAGAATGGAAAAGAAAGGAAAGCAAAGGAAAGAAAAGAAATAGACTTGATGCATGATCAGCTATTTATTTTTGTTTAATTTTTATTGTGTACAAAGCAACTCCTCGGCCATGCTCACGATTCAGCATATTACACAAAAAGCAAGTACACACACAGCGTATCTATAGTATGAATAAGTGCATGTGTAGTGGTGTGACTTTTAGTTAAATTTTTTATATTAAAATGATTTTTCAAATTTTTTTTATCTATGGATTACAGTGCAGCTCAAAATTTCCTTTCAATACATATATGACTTGTATACCTTAGAATTATAGTTTAGCAGAAACCGGTTCCACATTTTTTCATCTTGTCTATTTATATATAAGACTAGAAGACCCTGCAGACATTGCTCTGCCCTAAATTTGTATATCTGCATACATTTTAATAAGCTTTTTCCGTCTAACTCTCCCTCGCCCCTCTACACTTTTTCCTAATCTTTGCATTCACTCCTCCCTCCGTATTTTTCGCTTCATCTAACTCCATCTTCGTCTCATTCTATCTCTTTCTCATATCTTATTGCCAGTCCCAGAGGGTGGTATGTATTTTGTTCCAGTCCCATTCCGAGTCTCAGTCCCAGTCCCACTCCGGGTCTCAGTCTCAGTCCCAGTCCTAATCCCAGTCCCAGTCCGTCTCTGGTCTACTTCCCGGAAAAAAGCATCGGAAATACTAATATAGGCAAATTTATATACCAAATTCCGGCAAATCGAATAGGACGTATGTAAATAGGTATGTAAGTATTATTAATTCTTGTCTTTATTTCGGCTTCGCATGCATATTTATCAGTTTTGCCAGGTTGATGCGACTAAATCGAATATCACAATGAAAATTACTTAAAAGTTCTCAGCAACAGCTTTCATTTGATGTCAAAAATACACACACATTCTAGGGGTGCCCGGGTCCACGTTTTGGCCTATATCTCGAGACCCTAGTCATCAACAGGAATGAAAACTACCCTGTACTAAAGCACTCATCAACAGCTTTCATTTGATATCCATATTGTATAAACACATTCTAGGGTGCCCCGGTCCACATTCTGCCCTATATCTCGAGACCCTAGTCACCGATAGGTACGAAAACTACCCTGTACTAAAGCACTCGTCAACAGCTTTCATTTGATATCCATATTGTATAAACACATTCTAGGGGTGCCCGGGTCCACGTTTTGGCCTATATCTCGGGACCCTAGTCACCAATAGGTATGAAAAATACCCTGTACTAAAGCACTCATCAGCAGCTTTCATTTGATATCCATATTGTATAAACACATTCTAGGGGCGCCCGGGTACACTTTTTGTCCTATTTCTCGAGACCCTAGTCACCAATATGTATCCTGGTCCACTTCACGGAAGAAAAATTATCCGAAATTTTATTCTAGATATAACGCTACCTACAAACCAAATTTCAGGCAAATCGAGCCATATATACGACAGTTTAGAGTAAATCGGTCCCTGGTCCAATTTACGAAAAAAAAACTTTTCAAAAACACTCTCCGGGTTCCTATTAAGTTATCCTAAAAATTTCATGGCAATCTTTCTATCCGTTCTCGATTTATGGAGTGACAATCAAAATGTACACTTCTTTATATATATATAGATATTGTTGCGAATATTAGCAACACTGAGGGGTACTGTCATCTCTAAGCCGATGCTAAACAGTGATATCATGCACATCCATAAATCAATCATTATGTATCTACATAAACGAATCAATAATTGCGTCTACACATATGTACGTACACGCAGCGGAGAAGCAATGCACAAACACATGCATACCTATATCTTATCTGAGGTGCTCACAAGAGAGGGCAATAATTTGTGCAAGTATTACTCACGCGCATATGAGAAGCTAGAAACATAGTTGTGGCTGGTGATTTTGTAGCTGATAACTAACTAGTAAGTTCTGGAATCGAAAAGCCTAGAAGTGTGCAACGAGAAATCAAAAAGTATAAAAGGCAGCGACAGCAGAGGCTCGAGAATTCAGTTTCATTTAAGCTATCAATAAGTTTGAGTTAAGCAAGTTATCATTTTGCATTATTGAAGAGTGGAGTTATTTATTCAACAGTTTAGTGATTCGAACCTTAGCAGAAGGTTGCAAGTAAGAGGATTTGCAGTAAAATCGTTACAATATGCAAGTTGTGGCACTTGATTGGTGTTCTTATGTTTGGTCATCAAATTCTGGTAACGCTATGAATACATTCAATCTATGTGACGTTTTTATTGACCGGCAGTTCAAACTAACCTAACATCGCCGTATATCCCCTAGTTATTTTGAGGCTTATCATGTTCCATTGTATTGATGCCCGAAGTAATTTTGTTTTATGTTGTTATTTTTTTTTTTTTTTATACGTATGTATGAATGTATGTACGCCACTTGTAGGGTCAACTTTGTTCTTATTACATTTTAGCTACTCTCCATGAATTCAACATAGAATTTATATATGTTGTTGTAAAATTGTATGTTTCCGTGAAAATATATTCTTGCACAAATTTTGATTACTATTTTTAATTTAATGTAAATTAGGTTATATTTAGTACGTCTTTATGTATGTAAATGTTTAAAATTTGTAAATAAATAACTCAAGATATACGAATATTGATGAAGTTGTTTTAACACACTCTTGAATTTTAGTAGATTTTTTTTAAAGAAAAGAAAGCGTCCACTTCAAAAGGTTTGAATGTCCACATCCTCGTACGAAAATTTAAAAAATTTAAGCACTGCTTAAATTTTTTTAAGCACCTTGATCTGTAAAGAACTGAAATTTTGAAATCTGTTCCCCAAATTGTGATACTTACTGAACGATATTTGAGTACGGAATCATATGTTTTATAGAAAATCTTATTTCATCAAGCTGGGGATGAGAAGTTTGTAAGTCCGAAGTATAATAACAAAACGAGCCACTGTTGAATAGCAAGCGTTTCTGTGGGGTTACACTGAAATGACAGCACTTGGTTGGACAAAATCCTGAGTCGCTCCGGTATATAGAATCGGTGAGCTTATCTACAACATACGCAAAACAAATTTCGACCATATTAGACACCCATATCGATGGCATAATACTACCGACTGTCTCACATCCAAAACGACTGGGTGTCAAGTTCAATCAGGATCTATATTTTGGCGAGCATGCATCCGCAAATGTACCTTAAATCCAGAGTCGTAGTAAAATCATCAAATCACTTTGGGTAAAGATAAAGCGCAGCTCATTATTACTTACAAAGTAATTGCCCGCCGCTTGCATGCTACGCGTTCTTGATATGCTCACAGAGCATAAAGGTTACTTATTGAAGGAAACTACAGACCCGTCAAAACACCGCTGTCTTCTTATGTCCCCAGAACACCATTTATATAGTGACGCGCGAGTACTCCTCATAAAGGAGAGAAATGAAATAATGAATAAATAGCTTCTGCTGAATACCCAGAAAGCTGGACATCCCAACAGGCATTTATTTGAAGAAACTGCGCCTTTCCCGGGGCTTTAGAAGTTGTTGTTGTTACAGCAGCGCTTCTGAAGGCATCCGGTTCTATGTACCGGAGAGACTCGGGATTTTTCCCGATCAAGGGCTGTCATTTACGTGTAACCCAATATTATTTGTTGCATCTCTCTCACAAATTGCCATCCTCGCAGATCCTTGCAGTGGAAATGTGCCATATTGCAGTGCTCCGGGAAGGTATCGAACCCAATCCGGGACCTGCACCTAACCCCGGTCCAGAAAAATGGTTTTGCTGCATATGCCGTACTTTTGAAGTCATCTTAGCTAAGCTAAGCTCCTCAGAACTAAGCCGTATGATGGAGAATAGCAGAAATGGGTTCTCAGAGAAATTCATCAAAGCGTTTCAGACCTCTATGCCAGGAATTGTCCTGCTTTAAGTCAAATATCCTAAGCTCTTTGTAGTGGAAAGCAATCTCCCCAAAGAGACGCGTATCACCCTGACTCAACTTCGATCTGGATACTGTAACAGCCTAAACTTTTACCATTACAGAATCAACCCCAACATACATTATGCACGTATGTCCTGCTTGTAACGTGTCCCCATATGACACTAACCATCTTTTCATATGCAATGTGAAACCCACGCCTCTAACACCATTTCTCTCTGGTTCACGCCTGTTAACGGATTCAAGGGTTTGATATGCTCAATTCATAGCTTCCACAACATAACCTACGCGAGGCGAATCCTCTTACAAATATATATATCATACATACATTTAGCAGACGAGGCTATGGCAACCCCATTCTCCTTATGAAACTAGGCATGTGACATAAAAGGCACAATGTGGTTATATAAAATAGTTCCCGAGATGTTCGTGCAAGTACCGTAATGTTATCGGAACGTACCGGAGCTGTATCTGGCAAAGGACCATCAACATCGATCACACTCCCCAAAATCTTCGTTGAGTGTCCTCATCGCTACAGCGACAACATGACCCAGAAAGTTCAGTGTGGTAATATAAAATCATTTTGCGGATGGTCGGGTAAGTACCTTAATGGTGCTATTTTCGAGAACGTTTCGGATAAATATCCTGTTGATATATTGGGAAGTCTCCTTATCACAAAAACACGAAGAATAGGAAAGCCCCTATCTATAACGAAGTAAGGATGTACATATTTGGCTCACAAATGTCCGGAAATCAGTTCTAGCACGAACGTGAAAACGGGATAGAGAGGCTTAAGGTCATCCAAGAAAGAATCGGCGCATTCTCAGCCACGTCACTGTTGAAGGATATAAATTAGAGACTGTGAAGAAGTTCATTTATCTGGGAACCAGCACTAATAGTGGAAACAATGTCAGCTTAGAAATTAAACGGAGGATAACTCTTACTAACATAGCCTACATTAGACTGAGTATGCAGTTGAAAGGAAAGTCATCTCTTGACGAACAAAAATCCCACTCTACCAGTCGCCCATCATACCTGTCCAGATGTCGGAATCATAGACGATGTCGAGAGAAGATGAGACGGCTCTTAAAGCGTTCGAGAGGAAAGTTCTGCCAACGATGTATAGCCTTGTCCGTGATCTCGACGGTGAAAATCAAAGGATGTAAAAAATGGGCTGTATGAGCTTTACGTAGATGTGAAGATAGTGCAGCAAATAGAAGCCCCAATACTTCGCTGGCTAGGTCATGTTATGCGAATGGTCGAAGACACTACGGCCAAAAAAGTATTTCAATCGAAATCGTAGTTTAGAAGCTGCTGAAGAAAGGCGGGATACCCACTGAGTTGGTGGGAGTAGGCGCTGGTTATCCGGAAACAGGGATAGCTGGCGTGATTTGCTAAGAAAGGGCTTAAATCGCATAGGCAGCTAAGCACCATTTAATGATAATGATCCTTCACACGTGCGCAGGTATCTGTCATAGATCGCCAGGACTCACCATCGTCAATGCAGGAGTTATAAGCTGCGTTAATTAACAGTGGGCTAGTTGTATTCCTGACTCCTGAAAATAATTATTATTTCTTTTTTTTTTTAGTCGGAAAAGTCCGCGTCAAAAAATTGTCCTAGGTGAAAATTTTTGAGTTCTCAGATATCCCTATAGCAATATCATGTCGAATAATGCATCCTTTTTATTTTTCGAACTTTTCCATAAAAGTCCACATATAAAAGTAAATTCTGTATTTTTATATTTTGCGTCGGACTTTTATTTCTAAAAGTCCGAGTTTAACTAGTTCTATCGGACTCAGGTAATTAAAATCCGAAAATTATTTTTATCTTGATCCAAACATGTATATTAAAAGTCCAAAACTAATATTTTTGCAAGGAATTATATTATAAAAGGAATAATAGTTTCCGCCCCTGTGAAAATCATCTACACCTTGAGGCACTTTGGAATTCTAACAGGCGATTTATTATTATTGTGACGAATATTAGCAACACTAAGGGGTACTGTCATCTCTAAGTCGATACTGAGCAGTTACTTGTATGCAAATCAACAAATGAATCATTATGTCTACACATATGTCCATATAAGCAGCGGAGAGAAAACGCACAAACACATGCATATATCTGAGATGCTCCCAAAAGTAGGCAATAGTTTGTGCAAGTATCGCTCACACATACACGCGCATATGAGAAGCTATAAACGTGCATCTGTAGTTATAATTTTATAGTAGATAACTAACTAGTAAATTCTAGAAATGGAAGCGCCTAAAAGTATGCGAACGAGAAATCACAGAGTATAAAAGACAGCAACAGTAGAGTCACGAAAATCAGTTTGATTCAAGACGCTATCTGGCGAGCAATAGTAGTGTTACTGTGAAGAACTTTAATAAAGGCCATTTTGTATTATTGAATTGTGGAATTATTTATTCAACAGTTTAGTTATTCGAATTTAGCAGAAGGTAGCAAATAAAAGGATTTGCACTAAATTCGTTACAACTGGTGTCAGAGGAGGAATTGTTGAATAAATTCCGAAGATTGCGAATACAACTTTGACATGGCGAAGTGGAGTGAATTGAGGATCCAGCAACTGAAGAAGGAGTTGGAGAGCCATGGATTGAATACAACCGGCAATAAACTCGAACTTCAGGTACGACTACGAGAGGCAATGGAATTAGAAGTAATTAACGTGGAAGAGTATATCTTTCATCCTGATGGCGACGAGACAACAACAAAAATTGAGAAGAAAAACGAAACACCGCAGACAATGGCGAACACAGACTTGAACACAATATTAGCTGCAATGTCTGCACAAACGTCGACAGTAACATTCAAGATGGAAAAACAACTAGAATCGCAGGAGAACCGTATAACAGCGAAGATTGAAGCACAGGAAACACAAATTTCATCACAGCTGGAAGAACAAAAGACATATATGCCAACTCAACAGAAATAACAAGAGACACGCATAACAGTACAACTAGAAGCACAAGAGGCGCGTATATCATCAAAACTCCAAGCGCGCATGGACGAAAAAATAATGCAGTTTGAAGAAAAATTCGAGGCAGAGGTGGATGCTTTGAGAGGTCGTATACAGGAATTGCAACTTAATCGCCCGGCTGCTTCAGCGAGTAATACGAAGGTAAACACTCCATCTTTTGACGGTTCTGTTCCTTTCCAGGTCTTCAAACTACAGTTTGAGAAGACCGCAGCAGTGAACAACTGGAATGCGGAAGACAAAGTTGCTGCACTGTTCGTGGCATTGAAAGGGCCTGCAGCTGAGATTTTGCAAACCATGCCAGAGGGCGAACGGAACTGTTATGAAGCATTGATGGGCGCTCTAGAGAGACGATACGGAACTGAGCATAGGAGACACATATACCAAATGGAGTTGCTGAACCGCTTGATGATGCCTGGTGCAAGAGTTTGCGTCGGATGTTGAAAGGCTAGCACATTTAGCGAATGCGGACGCACCCGTGGAATACACTGAAAGGGTAAAGATTCAGAGCTTTATAAATGGCATGCGGGACGTCGAAACAAAGCGAGCTACATACGCAAACCCAAAGCCAACATTCGCAGAAACGGTATCACATGCTCTGATTCACGAAACAGCGTCGCTTCTGTGTAAGCTTTAAAAGGGACGCAACAGAGGAATAATGGTGCAATGAAATGTTTCAAAAGCGGGAACCCAGATCACATTGCTCGTCATTGTAGTACCGGTCCTGGTAGCTCCAACTTGGGTGGCCGTAAACGCAAAGCTGGAGAAGATGAGCAAGAGCGTGCCAGATGTAAAAATCGAGAGCTAGCTCCAGCTGTTGAAAGTCCTGTAATATCTATATCGCAAATTGGAAGAAACTCGAGCAGTCTTGCCGTCAAAGGAAGGAAAGCTGAATGGCAAGGAGCGTGTACTGACTTTAGATACGGGCAGATCTTACTGCTTAATCCGATCTGATTTGGTCAATAGGAGAGTAAAGCCATTACCTGGAGCAAGGTTGCGTATGGTCACAGGCGAGTATAACCAAGTCCAGGAAGAAGTAATATGTAAACTCTTAATTGGGAAGGTCATGGTTCTACACAAATTCATTGTGGCGGAGATTGTTGATGAAGTCATATTTGGAGTGGACTTCTTAATTGACCATGACATAAAGATCGATATGCAGAGAAGGGTTATGCGTTATGAGAACCAGGATGTGCCACTTAACTTCAATTTGGAGAAGGGTTCAGCAGCAAGCGAGTGCTGGTGAAAGAGATTCGGTAAAAACCACAAAAGTCAAAGACAGCAGATCGGGCAAGAGTTGATGGAACGAATGGGCCAAACAAATCAAAACCGAAGGTACCTGCGAGAAAAACATTGACATTGACAAACTCTAATGGACGCGCTAAAACGACTGAAAGCATTTTCCAGAAAGAATGCAAGGGTGGTTTCAAGCCAGCGCGCACTACTGTTGTGAAACGTCAAGACGATACTGATGATGCAAAGTCAGTCCGTCAAGATCAAGTTCTGCGAAGTAGTTCTTCATTGGCCAAACAACAGAGTGCGAGGGAACGATCAAGGATAATGAGTAGTAAGACGAAACGCAGGTACGATGAGAACAATAATTCAGATGGTTTCTTGGAGGGAGATTTGGTACTGTTATACAACCTTCACCGGCGGTAATGTGTTCCAGCCAAATTTCGGTGCAGTTGGGAAGGCCCGTATAAAGTTGTGAAGAAGATCAGTGATACCATCTACCGCATACAAACCATTGGGAAACCACAAAATAGAAGAGTGGTACATTTGTAGATGCTAGCGGCGTTTAGATCAGGAAATTTGTCTGATCGTGACGATCAGACTTAGGTGGAGGGTAGTGGGACGAATATTAGCAACACTAAGGGGTACTATCATCTCTAAGCCGATACTAAGTAGTGACTTTTATGCACATCAACAAATGAATCATTATGTCTAACCATATGTCCATACAATCAGCGGAGAGAAAACGCACAAACACATGCATATATCTGAGATGCTCCCAAAAGTAGGCAATGGTTTGTGCAAGTATCGCTCAAACATACACGCGCATATGAGAAGCTATACACGTGCATCTGTAGTTATAATTTAATAGTATATAACTAGCTAGTAAATTCTAGAAATGGAAGCGCCTAGAAGTATGCGAACGAGAAATCACAGAGCATAAAAGGCAGCAACAGTAGAGGCACGACAATCAGTTTGATTTAAGACGCTATCTGACGAGCAATAGTAGTGTTATTGTGAAGAACTTTAATAAAGGCCATTATGCATTATTGAATATTGGAGTTATTTATTCAACATTTTAGTGATTGGAACTTAGCAGAAGGTTGCAAATAAGAGGATTTGCACTAAATTCGTTACAATATGAATCCATTCCGCAGGAGCATAAGGGGTCATTTCGGTAAGCACTACGAAGGGATCCGAGACATACAAGCCTGCAGCCCTTTTAACTCAAATAGAAAAAAGGCGAAAAAGGAGAAATTTAAAATGTTACCAAAAGTTCTCCGAAATACGGAAATTTTCAAGTCCGTGTAAAATGTTTGTCAAAACTAAAAAGGTGACCGAAAGAGGGCGATTACAGAGTGATGATGATTATATATTCTCTTAAATGGAAACAGCAATGAAGCACCCAGCGGAGATGATAATTTTCTACGCCAGTTCTCCTCCTCCATGGATCAGCCACTGGTTTGAAGGCATTAATTGAAATTTCCCAGGTGTCTTATGTTAACCTCATTATCGCCAACGTTTTACAACAGTTTTTTGAAGAAAAAAAATATTTTTTGGGTTTTTGGGAGTGTTCTGGTCGAAAAATTTACCCTTTCGTAATTTTTTTTTGCGGGCTCGAAAACTATTTTTTTGGGTATGCGTAGTGGAACTTTTTTTTCCTGAGTCCAAATCCTATCGAAAAATCGATGGCGCGATATCGGTTAACTTCCGTCCATATAAATCGACCCAGGTTAGTGTATATGTAAAATTTCAGTCTTTTAAGATACATCAACAAGGTGGAAATTTAACAAGTATATAAACTTAAATCTATTACAATTTTCTTTAAATTAATAGAATAAAATTAAATCAAATAAAATTAAAATTTTCAGTGGGTATCAATTTAATTTATGTATGTTTCAGATAAAATTTAGTTTTAATTTCTGGCGGATAGATGTGAACCAAATCGGACCACAAATACGTTTTTTGTGAATATCTCGATCTTTGCGCCACCTACCGGCGATTTTTTTCCTATTATTGCGTTGTCATCGGGTTGTGAACTATATTCCAAGTTTCAAGCTTGTAGCTTATCGGGAAGTTACTCAAATTTAAATTACAAAATTAGTTCACAACGGCCGTGCATGCGGCCGTGCGGCCTGCCTGTCAAGTCAAGCTAAATAAAACTGTTTACAAAACTCTTTTTTGAAAAATCAGTTGTATGGGGGATATATGCTGCAGTGGTCCGATCAGGTCGATTGAGACAAATGTCAAATCCGACACAAAAAAATATACCCGCTGAGAAATTTACCTCAAAGTATTTCATAAATTGTGATACTAGTTTGCGTTCAAACAGACGGATATGGCTAAATCAACTCAACTTATCAGTCTGATCATTTCATTGTATTTATAGAGACACTGATCTCGATTATCTCCTTCAATGACTTATAGTTTTGAGTTTCGTGACAAACTTAATACACAATTTCATTTTCATGAATGGTATAAAAGTAATTTAAACAACTCGAATGCAGAAATATGAATTTCAAGGGATATACTTTCAACGAAATTAAAAATGAGCTGCTCTGCATTTTTTCCTCACACAAAACAGCCATAACTGGTAGGGGCACACTTAAGTCAATTGGGACAAAATGGTGGAAGATGCTGAAATATGCTCTCAAAAAAAAAATTACCTAGCTTTAATAAGGAAAATATTTCCTAATAAAAATTTTTTCTCGAAATAAGGAAAATTTCAATGTAATGAGTAAGAATTTCATATTTTTGCATAAAATTTTCTTTTCATTTGCGGGAAAACTTTTCTTAAATTTTTTTAATCAAAAATACTCAATTCAATATTTTTTTCACAATATTCACATGCACGAACTAGCTCATTGAAAAACAGCATTTTTAGTTTGAGCGACCTTTGGAGTAGTCCAACAAATTTAAACCTTTTTTAAAATTTGAGACCAATAACAGAGAGTAAGTCTTGTTTTAATAATGCAAGTTTTAAACCTACCCAAAGTAGAGGCGATAGCAGTTACCCACGTCAGGCGCTAGTTTGCCAATCTTGTTTCGGACAAACTGGCGGATAGAATTTTTAACATGAGAAAACAAGTAAGGAAGTCTAAGTTCGGGTGAAACCGAACATTACATACTCAGCTGCACACTTGTAATGCTGTTGTTGTATGTTTTGTGTGCTTAATAGTGTTAAAAGGCTGCGCAATAATGCATATACATATGGTTCTATTCCGAACTAAAATCCTTGCTTAGACATAAAAGGGGCAGTACCACGCCCATTTTTTTAATTTGAAGTTTTTCCTATTTATTGTTATTAATGTACTTGGGAAATGAAATACCATAGATATAAAGCCCTTTTTTGCAAATATATAGCTTATTTTATTCATCTACGACCCTTTTAAAAATCTTTTTCATAAAAGTGGGCGTGGTCCTTAACCGATTTCGTTAATTGTTCTTCAAAGCATACCTTGTAATAAAGGCAACCTCTCTGCCGAATTTTGATACGATATGTTTAACGATTTTTGATTTATAATTAATAGTATTTGTAAAATTGATTTTATCACAAGTGGGCGGGTGCCACTCCCTTTTTAAAATTTTTTTTTTTTCAAATTTGTATCAAGAGCCTCAGTATCAGTCCACACGTCAAATTTCAAGGTTCTAGGTGTATTATTTACTAAATAATCAGGTTTTTTGTGTTTTCCAAAATGTTATATATATAAAAGGTGGGCGCAGTTATCATCCGATTTCGCTCATTTTCAATACCAATCTATTGGGTCCAGATAAGCTCATGTACCAACTTTGGTGAAGATATCTTAATATATACTCAAGTTATCGTGTTAAAGGACAGACGGCCGGACGGACGGACGGACGGAAATGGCTCAATCAAATTTTTTTTCGATATTGATGATTTTGATATATGGAAGTCTATATCTATCTCGATTCCTTTATACCTGTACAACCAATCGTTATCCAATCGAAGTTATAATACCCTGTGTACAATACAGCTGGGTATAAAATTGGGAATAAGCTGCGATATGCAACAGCTTTGTTAAAGAAATTTTGATCTTTCCATTGTTTCGTGGAACAATTTCCTAGGACATGTTTTCCTTGTTTGAGGCAAGAATTTTTTTTCTGTGGAATATTCCATAATTAAAATTAAATGCAAAGCAAAGCGTCTCTTCCTATTTGCGTTGTACTCCTTTTTAGTTTTTCCTACAGATTTGGTGGGACGCGACCTAAATATTTTACGCCGAACGGCATCTGCAAGGCAGATGAGCTTTCAATGGCAGAAATACACTCGGAGTGCTTGCCAAATCACTGCTGAAGAGCAGTTAAAAAAACGTTATTCTTTTTGAAAAAAACTGGTTTCTAAGTTTTTGATGTTGCTTTGCCTTTTGGACGTGTACCCAGGATCTTCGGTGCGGTCGGCGGAGCACGATATCACCACACTACGGTAACCTGTTGAATATTAAATTTCATCAAAATTGAAGCTCTAGTCTACTGCTGCTGTCCCTTTGTGTAGCTTTTCTCATTCTATAATGAGCTGCTCCTGCGTTTTCCAACCAGTATATACTTAGATACAGATGGAACTCCCTACTGAGCTTATCTGAAAGTAGTGTATAAGTTAAATAGCAATGAAGGAGACGCGATCCGTTGCACTTAAATTTTGTCACATTTCTGGTCTCTTAAGTCTCTGTGACTGGAATTTGCTGGTCTACTGAAAGCTTATGCTAGTTCATCCATCGTTCGATCGCCCTTTCTGTGTTTCATGTTAAGACTAAGGAGTTTCTCACATACTAACTTTAACTTAACTACATTTGCTGGCGAGCAGCTTGTAATGAACTAATCGCCTCATGCCCCGTTGGCTCCCTCATAGTGCACCATCTATGCAAAGAAGCTGGCCTCATTAACGTTTGTCTTTTCTGTCACAAACTTCTTCACATATACGAATGTTTAGCTTACCTTGCACTGTATTAGGGAACTTCAGTTCTGCTTTGCGATAGCTCTCCGAGTGGGTATAGGGTTTAAGGAGCGGGTACTCTGTTTGCTACAGCCGGCTAGTCTACGGCGTATATGGGGGGGATCTTGCTCCTACACTGACTTTTACCTCGGTTGCTCATAAAAAAAATCAAACAGAGATTTACAAAAAAAATTTAAATTTAGAGGCCGTCGAAGGGTTAGGCTCATCTCAATCAAACAAATTCCCAAAGGAACGTGTCAAATTTACTACGGAAATAAATAAGTAATACGTTAACTAATACATACCGCTACCTGCCACAAGTTGCATCGTTTGGGGTTCTTCCGGCAGAGGTGGAAGGCTAAGCTGTCGTTGCCCTTCCATCTACACCCACCCAACCTGCTAAAAGATTGGTAAAAGTTTTTCTTTTAGCCCACACATACTCACCATTGCCCCTACCACAAATATCAAATAGAAGTTACACCTTCATTTTTCTCATTTTTCCAATCCTTAAATTTTAATTAAAGTTTCTTCAATCATACATTTCGTTTTTGTTTTCTATATCTATTCCTTTGTGCTATATGTATTTATGTAAATGTATGTTAACCGACCTAAACTGTTCCTTATATCATTTATGTTAGCTTACATTTCAACAGGTTGTTCGAAATCAAATTCTCGATATTACATTTTTCATTTCGAAGTCTCTCAATGGCAACAAACAAATAAATTCACGGATTACAAAATCATATATTTAACTTAATTCTCTTGAGAAGAAGAAAACATTTCTCTGGTTTCTATGATTTATTCACATTCTCCAAAATTCTTCTCATCTCTTATCACTAATCAAACATGTTAATTTGAGATTTCATCACTACATACGATTTAAACAAGAGTCGCTCAGTATATAATTCACTTAGTACTCTTCTATTAATTCAAAAAAAAAACAAAGTTATTTCTCAATACTATCTCTCTCACATACAACATAATTCGTATAACCTGAGATCTCTGTATTTACATATGTAACATAGTTTCAAACATATTTATACATCGCTCACAGTTTGCGAGTGAGCGAGAAGCACCGCTTGCACTTAATGCGCAGTATGTTAACTCTTAGAGTTGCGCTCTCACATGCTCACAACACTTAGAATTAATTGAGTTGGTACATGGAGAACCAACAACGAAAGAAATTTGAAATTAATGAGCAGCTGAGTATGGGAAGTTAGCAAACGTATTTATGCAAATGAAATTCTCTTTCAATATTAAGAGAAGGGAAGCAAAAAAAAATCTTCAGCAGAAAATCGAACTTATGTGAACGCTATAACATAGCCTTCTTGCAACATAATCTGTTTAAGCGATGTTACATGGCCCAATTAACAGAGCAACACAAAAGAAATGAACAAAATAAATTCACAACCTAATGCGAAATTTAATAATAAAATCTTTGTTACTAATACATTTTTTTTTGTACTATATTTTTATCATTTTGGAATTTTGGTGACGATGTTAACCCCTCAAGTGGTGCAAATAAAAAAAACATGAAATGGTGAATGAATATATATATACAGACCGGTTAACTTTTACGAAGATAACTCACCTTTTCTTTTCATTAAGGTGATCACTTTAATGGAAAGAAAAACAATGTGTCGAACTTACATCGCAAAAATAAAATGCCAAAGTATATATATTATACGGACGGTTTAACAGAGAAAGCAATTAAACCAACTGAATGGATTAGTTAATTTCTCCGCTTTTACCCAATTAATAAGTAGGGCGGTTTATACGAATAAATTTATAAAACTTTTTCCTAGTTTATCAATAATTTAACCAGTCTGTGAAACGTACATGTGTTAAAAGAAGAGGCACTTACCGAATCATCCTCCTTCCGCTGGCCAGTTGATGGAGTGTTGACGTAGGTTGCTATAAAATGTTGAGGGGGGGAGAAACACAAACACTTTTTTTTTTTTGTTATTTAGCACCTTTTCCTAACCATACTCATGTTCTCCAGTGGTGTACTTTCTGGGGCTTTTTGGACTCGCTCGCTCGCCCACATTCAACTTTTTACATTAAAATATTTTTTTTTTTTTGTGTATGTTAAAAAGGCCTAAGAACCTACTTAAATTTTTAATTTTTCTTTTACTCTTTTTTTTTTTTTTTTTTTTTTTTTTGTTTAGTAAGTCCTACAAACTAAAAAAAAATATTTAGCCGCTGTGCCTCCTTATCCTGTAAACTCCTGGCCATATCTTGGACTCCAACTGGACATTCTGGCTCATTGCCTTGAAAAACATTTCTTCCTCTGGAATTATTTATATATATTGCAAGTTTACAAATTTTAAGTTTTTGTTCACTTGCGTTCCGTTTATTTCGTTTTCAAATTTCTAAAATATATATATATTTTTTTTCGCTTATAAAGGGGCTTTCCAATAAATCTCTCTTTATTTTTTTTTTTTTTTTTTTATATTTTTTTTATAACTTGTTGGTTCACTTCCGTAGGTATTTCTCGAAATAACATACTAGTTTCGTTTTGTCCTTAATTTTTATTTTTTTTTTCGCCTTTGAGCTTGCAAATAATAAATGCCTTTTTCTTTCCGAATTTATCTGTTTTTGTATAACATTTCGGTTTACTCTAGCTGTTTCTTTGATTCGAAACTAAATCTTAAATCATTAAAATCTTTAAATATTTTGGTTTCGTTTTTATTATTGGATTCCAAAGTTCAGGCTTCCAACCAATTAAATTATTATTTTTCTCCAACTAATTAACTTTTTTTTTTTTCTCGAAATTAGGTATAATTTTGGTATTTCTTACTTTTTGTAACCACAAATCAAAATAGTTAGTTTTTATATCCTTTTTTTTCCAAATATACCTTTTTTTCTTTGTATAATTTTTCGGTTCACTACCCGTACCGATATAACTTTTCTCTTCGACTTTTTTTTTTTTTTTTTTGTTTCTTTTTTTTTTTCTGTTTGTCACTTGTTTATAATTTTATTAACCTTAAAATTTTTAAAATTCTTCTTAAGTTGACGCGGTGCAAGTTCGGGATAAACTTTTGATGAATATATCCTAGACTTTTTTTTTTTTTTTTTTTTTGTATATAAACTTTCAAATAATTATTTTAATAAATTTACTTTCTTTTGCACAAGTTTACTTATTAAATTTTTTTTTTTTTTGTTGGTATAACGTTTTGTTCACTGGTTCACTCTTGACATAAATTTCTTTATCCATTTTGATAAATTTTTAACGAAACATTTTTTAAAAATTTTTCTTTTTTTTTTTTTTTGTTTCCAAAGCTTCACTTTGTAAGGTTTTTAATTTTTATTAACTTTTAAAGTTCCTCACGGGCGGGATTTCAAACCATATTTCTTTAACTTTTTCCCGGACAACCGATCGTGATTCAACTCCTTCAGCAACTGTCTTGTCCAACTTTTTGCTATCCGTTTCTAAGTTCCGTAACTGCTGCAATTAAGCCATTTGCTCTCCAAAAAAATTGTTTGCGAACTATTTTCTATTCAAAAAAATGTTTACGAGCTATTTTTCCCCGTTAATTGGCTGTTTTCGAACTATTTTCCTTTGTGTAGTTTTTATATTTTTAGTCTCTTCAAACCTATATAATTTATATTTCTCCCATACTTCCCGCGGTTATTTTAACAAGCAATCTCTCACACAATTTCAGCAACATTTTCCTACAATACATCCACCGTGTAAGCCCGGCTGTTATGATACCTGTTACCATCTGTTCTCACTTCTGTTATTGGAATTTGTGTTGGAACTCATTAATGTAACATTAACTTGAACTTCGAAACTGCTCATATGCTGTTAAATCATCTACCAGGGCTTGCCCTGTTAACAAGCTACAGGTTTGCTATACCTCTTACTGATATACGAGAAGCATTTCCTATGGCTACCGGAAATAGAATGCTTATGTCTGGCGGATATCCGTCGAACCTCACAACACAGATCGTTTGCTCCTGCTGATATGGATCCAAAGAGAGAAAACGGTCTGAAGGCACTAAAATCATAATCTTTGAGTATAAAATTACCCTACCAGGGAGAATAAAAAAAATGATATCATAACAGTGACTAATCTACCACAAATCTTTTGCATGATATGTTCCTACGACTTTGCCATCTAGGTCTTCCAAAAGGTAATAGCAATTTCCCTTCACGGCTCTAACCCTCGCTTTTACTCCAGTAGGTGCTAGCTTAGCATTAAAGTTTTTGATTAGATTGCTCTGTGCAAAGTTTCGACGTGTGACTATTTGACCCACTTGAAAACTTCTAATCCGACTGCGTAGATTATACGAGTTGGCGTTTCGGAGATGAGCCTTCTCCAGATTTTTCTTTATTACTTCCCGTATTAACTGAAAATTGTCGCTGCGCTCCAGTTTTACCGTATTGTCGCCAAGTAGATTCAGATTCCGCAGAAGCTTATAATCAGCGGCGTGTGTAATCATGTGCTGTCCAAACACTGCGAAATACGGCGTATAACCTAACGATTGGTGCAAGCTGTTTCGGAGCGCACAATTAATACTGCTGGTAAATGCATCCCAATCTCGCTGATCTTTACGTATATAGCTTCTTAGGGCTTCGTTGATGGATCTGTTAACTCGCTCAGAGGCATTAGACTGAGGGGAATAAACAGCTGTTGTGATGTGGGAGACACCATATTTTTGCAAAAAATGCTCAAAATCTTTACTTTTAAACTGGCTACCATTGTCGGTAACGACACTCTCGGGAATACCAAAACAATCAAAAATATTCTCTTTCAAATATTCCATTATTAAATTCGATGTAAACTTCTTGACTGGCTTCAAAAATACGAACTTCGTGAGATGATCCAGTACAATTAGCAAGCCAATGTTACCCTTTTTGGAACGCGGAAATGGTCCTATCAAGTCCATATATAAGATTTGAAAAGGCCTATCTGAAACAATTTGCTGTCCCATTGGTGGTCGTAGTAGCTTTGATGGCGTTTTCGACGTTTGACAGCTCTCGCAGTTCAGCACATATTCGCGTATCTGTATGACCATGCCGGGCCAATAGAACCGACGTCTAATACGTTCTACCGTTTTTGCTATCCCGCCATGCGCTGCTGATGGTTGCTCGTGGGCAGCAGAAATCACATTGTGACGTAATTCTGTAGGCACATACAATTTCCATGCATTGTCATCAGTATCGCTGTTACCAGTTGCGAATTCGGTACGATGATAAATGTACCCGTCGATGACTTGGAAGTCCGGCAAATTTGAGGACTGAAACCGAAGTTTTAATTCCTCATATTCAGGCGAGTTAAAGGCATCGGAGCCTAAATCAATTTCCGGTAAGACGGGAAGTTCTATAACGTTAACTTCGGATTCTGGCACGTCCTCATACATTCGGGACAGGGCATCCGCGATTACGTTCTCACTTCCTTTCTTGTGCTCAATTGAAAAGTTGAAGCCTTGCAGTTTTATGGCCCACCTCGCTAGTCTCCCGCTCAGATCCTTTTGTTGCATGAGCCAACGCAAACTAGCATGATCGGTCACCACCTTGAATTCCATCCCTTCAATATACATCCTAAACCTTTTTATTGCAAGAACAACGGCTAGACATTCAAGCTCTGTCACTGAATAATTCCGCTGCGCTTTGTTCAGCTTCTGGGACATGTATGCTATAGGTCGTTCTTGACCGTTGTCATCTTCCTGCATCAAGCATGCTCCTACTCCTACTTGACTAGCATCACATTGTAAAATAAAAGGTTTGTTATAGTTGGGGTGTACTAATATGGGTGCTGAAGTAAATTTTTCTTTGAGGTCCTCGAAAGCTTGCTGGGCCTCTGAATTCCACACAAACTGTTTTTTCTTGGAGAGTAACTCGGTTAGATGAAAAGTCGTCGAAGCATAATCATCAATAAATCTTCTATACCATCCGGTCATGCCAAGGAATCTCCGAAGTTGACGTACAGTCTTCGGAATAGGGTAATTCTGAATTGCAGAAATCTTTTCTTTGTCTACCTGGAGAGATCCGTTTCCCACTACAAAACCTAAATAGTTGACTTGGCTTAGACCAAATTTACTCTTTCGAATATTAATAGTCAAGCCAGCCTTTCGCAATAATGTGGAGACTTCGGACAAGTGGACCAAATGTTCATTAAATGAAGACGACACTACTAGTAAATCATCCAAATATACGAAAATGTGATTTTTCAAGTTATATGGTATCACTTTATCCATCAGTCTACACATAGTTTGTGGCGCGTTGCACAATCCAAAAGGCATCCTTTTGAATTGGTACAGTGGCCTGTTAGGAACGGTAAAGGCAGTCTTTTCCCGTGATCGCTTTTCAAGACCAACTTGCCAGAAAGCATCTTTCAAGTCGATCTTGGAAATATAATGCACGGGAGGAAGCCTACTTAGCAATCCCTCAATAATTGGAATGGGATATGCATCCTTTAGCGTTACCTCGTTTAATTTGCGCGAATCTAAGCAGAACCGAACCTTTCCAGGTTTGACAATTAGCACTCCTGGTGAAGACCACGCCGAACTTGGAGCTTCTTCTATCACTCCTAGTTCCAACATTCTGTCTATTTCCTGGCATAGCATTTCCTCTACGGCTGGAGATATCGGATAAAATCTCTGCTTTATGGGTTTTGCATCTCCTGTATCTATGACATGCTCCACTAAATTAGTTAATCCCAGTCCCTCTCTCTCGAAGTTAGGAAATGATTCTATTATAATATCTAGTTGCTTTTGTTGCTGGGTGTTCAGAGACGCCACTCCCTCGGAATTAGTTTCTAATGTATTTATGTGACCGCATTGGGTCTCAATCTTCACTTTTATATCGAACTCATTCCAAAAATCCATGCCGCAAATGGCTGATTCAGTTATTGATGGGACTATCAAAAATTCTATGTTCTTAATTTGACCATTATAGTTTACGGCTACAGTTATTATACCATTTATTTGTTGTCGCTGGCCATCAGCTGTTTTCACGTAGCCACTAAAGGCTGGGGAAGCAGAATTCTGCTCTAAAATGGTTTTGGCCAACTGACCACCTATCACACTTTTATTCGCGCCGCTATCTAATAATGCTAACACATTTTCACCTTTAATGTTAATTCGTATATAAGGCCTAATATCAGAGATTTTGTACACAATGGCTGAGATGGTAAATTTTCGTAAACGCTTCTTTTTAGCCCAGAAATTCTTCATTCGTCGTGCCGAACGAGAAACAATTTTTGGTGGCGCTGAGAAAATTTCAGCGCGACGCTGGTTGTACTCGGCTAACCGGACATGAAAAGGTCTTATGGGAGTTAATTTTGGCTGGCAAGATGGCTTGGGACTCAGGTCGTTGGGGTTCGCGAGACTTATGCTATTATTTACATCCGAGGCTGGTGGTTCGGATATCCCCTTCTGCGGACATCCTGATTCGAGTTTTCCGCACCCCGATTACATTTTGGGCATGTAGGTTTGTACGTGTCTGGTTTCCCACATCCGAAACAAAATATTCGGCGCAATGGGTTGGTGCAATCTTGATACCTATGGCCTAACATTTCGCAATTCCAACACTTCAAATTTTCCACTGATATTTCGGCAACATCCGATGAGTCGGTTGTATGCGGATCCACGCGCTCCTGAGTTTCCTCAACAATTTCAGATATGTTTCTTCTAGCGGGAAAGTTTCGGATAGGGGCGCTATTACTAAAATTAGCCATGAAGTGTTCATGTCTGTGACATTCTCTTCGAAGCATAGATAAGTCGGTTATGTCCAAATGCAAGAGCTCGTATCGAAGATCGGGTTTTAAATTCCTAATCATTGTTTCTATAAGCTCCCGATCTGTCATGGGAATTTGAAGCCTATCATTCATGGTTAGCAACTCGTCTAAAAATTGGTCAAATGGTTCGTTGGATCTCTGTTTGCGTCTACGTATATTTTCTTTTCGGTCGTAGTCGCTCAACTGGTCCTTATATTTTTGTCTTAATCCTACACAGATCTCCTCCCAATTTAGTCGATCTGTTTGCCGGTGATGCCTCCAAAACCAAGCTTCCGCGTTATCTGCAAAAAGCATGTGGACATATCGACACAATACATCAAAATCTCCGTTCAAAGCTTGACGTGTTAACGCATTAACTCGATATATAAAATCTTCAACCGACATATCATTTGGCTTACCAGTGAAACGTATTCGCCAATTGGAAATCATGCTAGAGATCTTGTTAGCCTGAAAATTGCTCGTCCGAGGCAGAGGTTCACGATCACGGTACGGTCGGCTGGGCTCCTCCTCCTGATTATGTGACATTTCCTGTGGTCGACTTGGGGTTTCTTGAGTGGATGGGCGATAGCGATTCTCTCCTACATTTAATTGTCCCAAGAGGGTGCTCAAGTCACTACCGATTTGGGCGGTTATTTGCTCGCGAAAGCCAGTCAAAGATTCCTGAATCATGGTTCGAACTCTAGAATAGTCTACATTACTGCTTGACATTGGAGCAGTAGCAGTCAATCTGTGGTCGGGTCTAGGTGAACGATATGCGTTCGGTCGATTAAAATCAGTGCCAGTGGTTCGAAGTGTCTGTGTTATTGATCGAGTCGCTACTCTATTTCGGGGCATAGCTCCTCCTCTGGCTCGGAATGAAGTAGTTGCTGGTGAGGCTGTCACCCCCGCTGCGCCATTAGGGCTTTGTAGATCGGACATAGTGACTGGTTCCCTGCAAGAAGGACATGAGGAATTCGTATCTATCCACCTACCTAAACATGATCTGTGAAATACGTGCTTGCAAGGAGTCTCAACACGATCCTGCGTCACACCTTCGCTACAAATGGTGCAGATCATTTCTTCGGCTGCGTTAGTCAAATTCAATTCCTCATTGCTATGTCTCACCGCCATTATGAAAAAAAAACGTTTGGTATTTGTATTGGTTGGTGGTTATATTTATATATGTTTTTAGTTATTCGTATTTGTAGTTAATTGATTTTCTAAATAAATCCGTGCACTACGAAATTTTCGTTGGAATGGGTTAAATCTCAAAAAAAAAAAAAATCTAATCCATTTATCAAATTGCCAAAAAAAACAAAAAAAAAACGCGTCGATTTACTTCTTTTTAACGCTGTGCAAAGTAGTCGATATGCACACCGTATATTATTATTGGCGAACGTCGAGTTATTTGTTTAGTGTTGATCGTATTAGGTTTACGTATGTTAGATTTATTACACGTTTACTTATTTCGATTTTATCTCTGTATATATTAGGTATCTTTCTTTTCTTTCGCAAGAAAAAATATTATTATTATCGTGATAACATATTTGTGGCATCGGGGTCTTGCATGGGCTTCAGTACATGTATGTATATACTACCGGTTGAACCAAACCCTGCAACAAAATGACAGTGCAAAAACTTAATTATTTAATAGCTGCGATTTCAAGCTCGGAAGGTGACGAGAGTTTAGTTATCCACTAAAGCAACTTCTAGCCACTTAATCCGAAAAAACTTATCAAACGGTACAATTCGCGAGTAATCTACCAAGATAACCCAGTAGAAAAAATCTCTAACGATGTCCGATATAACTTTACGGAAACAATTATAAGGTTTTATCAAAACTTTGATCGGGTAGGACTTCGACATTAGCCAATGTCATCTATTTCGCCGAGCAAGGCATTCAAAAACCTTCTCTGATCTAGAGTTTCCCGGTTCACATCCGAAGTAATCCCGATGATGAAAATCCAGGGCAAAATCTTTAGGAAAACAAAAAAAAAGATAGGTCAAACTGCGTTGAAGCAATCAAAAAAAAATTTAATTAGCTGCAAAACATACTGAAATTTAAAAAAAAAAATCTTATAAAGTTCACCGGTTCACATCCGAAATAATCCAGATAATGACAATCCGAGGCAAGATCTTTTAAGTGATCAAAAATTGAATAAACTACAAAAAAAAAATTTGATGAACTCTTGACCTTCTCTGGCCCCACGCGTTGGGCGCCATTTTATGTAATGAACTAATCGCCTCATGCCCCGTTGGCTCCCTCATAGTGCACCATCTATGCAAAGAAGCTGGCCTCATTAACGTTTGTCTTTTCTGTCACAAACTTCTTCACATATACGAATGTTTAGCTTACCTTGCACTGTATTAGGGAACTTCAGTTCTGCTTTGCGATAGCTCTCCGAGTGGGTATAGGGTTTAAGGAGCGGGTACTCTGTTTGCTACAGCCGGCTAGTCTACGGCGTATATGGGGGGGATCTTGCTCCTACACTGACTTTTACCTCGGTTGCTCATAAAAAAAATCAAACAGAGATTTACAAAAAAAATTTAAATTTAGAGGCCGTCGAAGGGTTAGGCTCATCTCAATCAAACAAATTCCCAAAGGAACGTGTCAAATTTACTACGGAAATAAATAAGTAATACGTTAACTAATACATACCGCTACCTGCCACAAGTTGCATCGTTTGGGGTTCTTCCGGCAGAGGTGGAAGGCTAAGCTGTCGTTGCCCTTCCATCTACACCCACCCAACCTGCTAAAAGATTGGTAAAAGTTTTTCTTTTAGCCCACACATACTCACCATTGCCCCTACCACAAATATCAAATAGAAGTTACACCTTCATTTTTCTCATTTTTCCAATCCTTAAATTTTAATTAAAGTTTCTTCAATCATACATTTCGTTTTTGTTTTCTATATCTATTCCTTTGTGCTATATGTATTTATGTAAATGTATGTTAACCGACCTAAACTGTTCCTTATATCATTTATGTTAGCTTACATTTCAACAGGTTGTTCGAAATCAAATTCTCGATATTACATTTTTCATTTCGAAGTCTCTCAATGGCAACAAACAAATAAATTCACGGATTACAAAAGCATATATTTAACTTAATTCTCTTGAGAAGAAGAAAACATTTCTCTGGTTTCTATGATTTATTCACACTCTCCAAAATTCTTCTCATCTCTTATCACTAATCAAACATGTTAATTTGAGATTTCATCACTACATACGATTTAAACAAGAGTCGCTCAGTATATAATTCACTTAGTACTCTTCTATTAATTCAAAAAAAAAAACAAAGTTATTTCTCAATACTATCTCTCTCACATACAACATAATTCGTATAACCTGAGATCTCTGTATTTACATATGTAACATAGTTTCAAACATATTTATACATCGCTCACAGTTTGCGAGTGAGCGAGAAGCACCGCTTGCACTTAATGCGCAGTATGTTAACTCTTAGAGTTGCGCTCTCACATGCTCACAACACTTAGAATTAATTGAGTTGGTACATGGAGAACCAACAACGAAAGAAATTTGAAATTAATGAGCAGCTGAGTATGGGAAGTTAGCAAACGTATTTATGCAAATGAAATTCTCTTTCAATATTAAGAGAAGGGAAGCAAAAAAAAATCTTCAGCAGAAAATCGAACTTATGTGAACGCTATAACATAGCCTTCTTGCAACATAATCTGTTTAAGCGATGTTACATGGCCCAATTAACAGAGCAACACAAAAGAAATGAACAAAATAAATTCACAACCTAATGCGAAATTTAATAATAAAATCTTTGTTACTAATACATTTTTTTTTGTACTATATTTTTATCATTTTGGAATTTTGGTGACGATGTTAACCCCTCAAGTGGTGCAAATAAAAAAAACATGAATTGGTGAATGAATATATATATACAGACCGGTTAACTTTTACGAAGATAACTCACCTTTTCTTTTCATTAAGGTGATCACTTTAATGGAAAGAAAAACAATGTGTCGAACTTACATCGCAAAAATAAAATGCCAAAGTATATATATTATACGGACGGTTTAACAGAGAAAGCAATTAAACCAACTGAATGGATTAGTTAATTTCTCCGCTTTTACCCAATTAATAAGTAGGGCGGTTTATACGAATAAATTTATAAAACTTTTTCCTAGTTTATCAATAATTTAACCAGTCTGTGAAACGTACATGTGTTAAAAGAAGAGGCACTTACCGAATCATCCTCCTTCCGCTGGCCAGTTGATGGAGTGTTGACGTAGGTTGCTATAAAATGTTGAGGGGGGGAGAAACACAAACACTTTTTTTTTTTGTTATTTAGCACCTTTTCCTAACCATACTCATGTTCTCCAGTGGTGTACTTTCTGGGGCTTTTTGGACTCGCTCGCTCGCCCACATTCAACTTTTTACATTAAAATATTTTTTTTTTTTTTGTGTATGTTAAAAAGGCCTAAGAACCTACTTAAATTTTTAATTTTTCTTTTACTCTTTTTTTTTTTTTTTTTTGTTTAGTAAGTCCTACAAACTAAAAAAAAATATTTAGCCGCTGTGCCTCCTTATCCTGTAAACTCCTGGCCATATCTTGGACTCCAACTGGACATTCTGGCTCATTGCCTTGAAAAACATTTCTTCCTCTGGAATTATTTATATATATTGCAAGTTTACAAATTTTAAGTTTTTGTTCACTTGCGTTCCGTTTATTTCGTTTTCAAATTTCTAAAATATATATATATTTTTTTTCGCTTATAAAGGGGCTTTCCAATAAATCTCTCTTTATTTTTTTTTTTTTTTTTTTTATATTTTTTTTATAACTTGTTGGTTCACTTCCGTAGGTATTTCTCGAAATAACATACTAGTTTCGTTTTGTCCTTAATTTTTATTTTTTTTTTCGCCTTTGAGCTTGCAAATAATAAATGCCTTTTTCTTTCCGAATTTATCTGTTTTTGTATAACATTTCGGTTTACTCTAGCTGTTTCTTTGATTCGAAACTAAATCTTAAATCATTAAAATCTTTAAATATTTTGGTTTCGTTTTTATTATTGGATTCCAAAGTTCAGGCTTCCAACCAATTAAATTATTATTTTTCTCCAACTAATTAACTTTTTTTTTTTTCTCGAAATTAGGTATAATTTTGGTATTTCTTACTTTTTGTAACCACAAATCAAAATAGTTAGTTTTTATATCCTTTTTTTTCCAAATATACCTTTTTTTCTTTGTATAATTTTTCGGTTCACTACCCGTACCGATATAACTTTTCTCTTCTTTTTTTTTTGTTTCTTTTTTTTTTCTGTTTGTCACTTGTTTATAATTTTATTAACCTTAAAATTTTTAAAATTCTTCTTAAGTTGACGCGGTGCAAGTTCGGGATAAACTTTTGATGAATATATCCTAGACTTTTTTTTTTTTTTTTTTTTTGTATATAAACTTTCAAATAATTATTTTAATAAATTTACTTTCTTTTGCACAAGTTTACTTATTAAATTTTTTTTTTTTTTGTTGGTATAACGTTTTGTTCACTGGTTCACTCTTGACATAAATTTCTTTATCCATTTTGATAAATTTTTAACGAAACATTTTTTAAAAATTTTTCTTTTTTTTTTTTTTTGTTTCCAAAGCTTCACTTTGTAAGGTTTTTAATTTTTATTAACTTTTAAAGTTCCTCACGGGCGGGATTTCAAACCATATTTCTTTAACTTTTTCCCGGACAACCGATCGTGATTCAACTCCTTCAGCAACTGTCTTGTCCAACTTTTTGCTATCCGTTTCTAAGTTCCGTAACTGCTGCAATTAAGCCATTTGCTCTCCAAAAAAATTGTTTGCGAACTATTTTCTATTCAAAAAAATGTTTACGAGCTATTTTTCCCCGTTAATTGGCTGTTTTCGAACTATTTTCCTTTGTGTAGTTTTTATATTTTTAGTCTCTTCAAACCTATATAATTTATATTTCTCCCATACTTCCGCGGTTATTTTAACAAGCAATCTCTCACACAATTTCAGCAACATTTTCCTACAATAATCCACCGTGTAAGCCCGGCTGTTATGATACCTGTTACCATCTGTTCTCACTTCTGTTATTGGAATTTGTGTTGGAACTCATTAATGTAACATTAACTTGAACTTCGAAACTGCTCATATGCTGTTAAATCATCTACCAGGGCTTGCCCTGTTAACAAGCTACAGGTTTGCTATACCTCTTACTGATATACGAGAAGCATTTCCTATGGCTACCGGAAATAGAATGCTTATGTCTGGCGGATATCCGTCGAACCTCACAAGCTCTTACTTCTTGGTAAGTATGTATGTAAAAATTACCTACGTGGCCTGGGATACCGGTCAAAACTCGTTGCGAAGAACCAGTCTCACCCAAGTGCAACGCTACTAAATCTTTCCCAGGCTATAATTGTTGCAAATTTTTGCTTATCTAGCATTGGTGACAGTTCTTCGACATAGGAGACAAGACTATTCTATTCGGAATTATCACCTAAATGTCCGGAATGAATTTTCCAAAGCTCTGTTAGATTGTGGGAAGACCGATCATGAAGCTAGCAATTTCTTTCCACTTTAACTGATTTGAATATAATTATTAACCTATAAAGGCGAACAAACTTAGTCTAAGTGCTTGCTTCATGGCGGGAAGGCAAATTTTCCCAACTAGTACCCTTGATAACGCCTCTCAGGGCGTATCTCACCTCAAACTTAATCAAAGCGGGAATTTTTAAAAGCGCTTATTCAAGCTCATTCATCAAAATATAAGCCATATAAAGCTGATAGCAATTTGTACCATGATAAACTATACAAGAATGTTACGTGCAATAGTGTCAATATAATTTAAGTCAATTGACATCGTTTCTCTTTTG
Organism: Eurosta solidaginis; assembly: GCF_040869045.1. NCBI lineage: Eukaryota > Metazoa > Arthropoda > Insecta > Diptera > Tephritidae > Eurosta > Eurosta solidaginis. The sequence goes on along the minus strand of NC_090323.1, from coordinate 197,215,471 downwards.
AAAGCGAATTAATGTCACTGACGTTAATTACATTGACACTATTGCACGTGGCCTATAACATAGCAAAATGTTGCCCTCGCCATGATTTTGTATTTAAAAATGTTAAAGCTCGATCGAGCAAGCCCTGGTCTTATAGTCTAAAGCGTCTGGCTCTACAAGGAAACTTCTCCCAAGAGGGTGAGATTAAAGAACTCATGACTTAATAAAAATAATTTTGCACGATTTTTTTTTGTTCCGATAAAGACGGACCTTCTATTTCAATTTGTGTTGAGCCCACACCCTTCATATCATCGTCGTGGCCACCCCGAATGCGAGTGAGATATGAAGAATGTTTGGCGACTCGTGGAAATGTGGTTTTCACTTAGTATGGAACTGAGGCGTAACGTTTTATGGCAGTATACGAGGATCAAGCTCTGAAATCATTTACTTGAACAATCGTTCTAAAAGGTCCGGACCCTTATAATATCTAATGAGATAATTCTGTGATATTTGAGAGAAAAGTCCTTGAAAATTGTGTGGATCTCAATGAGTTTCGAGCTGCGAATCCCGAAAAAGGTTGAGTGATGATATGAGTTATATGGGCTTTACTCAATCATTGACAAGAAGAACTTATTTGAGCCATTGAAAGGTATGTGGCCAAGAAGGTATTCTCATCAACAGCTAACCCAAAGAAGCAGACGAAGAGCGATACTCCTTCCGTTCGAAAGACCAGATGGAAAGTCTTTTACGCTGGATAACAAAAAAGAGACTGCAGGTGCAAGAAACAACGTATTCACGTAATTTAATAGGAATACGAGGGCAAAATATCTGCGTCAATGATAAGCATTTACATCTTAATCGAAAGAAAAAATTCTCCTTAAGAAACAACAAGTAAATGTGTTACACCTTTCCAGTGTCCGAAGAACTTTTCATGGCTTGTCATCGACTTTTATATATGTGGAATCAAAAAGTTGTCTCTTTTTAGTACACCAAAACTGTGAAATCGGCTTTCGACGTGTCACGTAACTTATTCAGTAATAAACCCCACTTGTTCAAAATGAACATATGTATATTTGTTAAGTCTATGTACATAAACACTTTTTTCTATACAGTACTATAAACAATGCAAGACATAAAATCCCAACATGACAATAGCCAATTCGCAACGCATGTCCTAGCCTACGAAATGGCCCAAATAGTCATATCAATAAGCGCAGTCAAGCGTGACTATCAACCAATGGTTTTATACTCGCCAAAAAGGTAGATATTTGGCATATATAAACACAATCATAGTAAACTCCGTCTTGACCTTGAATATACAATTTGATTTTAGCTTACCCTCGTTAAACGTTTTCTCATTCATGCATAATTGTATGTACTTGCCGAACACTTTTTATTGAAGCTAAACATCTTTAGCGACTGTAATTGAAATCGAAGAAGTAAGAGATGTGGAAATAGAGGGTGAACGGTGTATAGCGACGAGAAGTAGTTGAACTAGAACCTCATATAGGCTGAATGTGCCCATATGAACGAAAACGGAAGAACACCAATCAGGTGCCAGGACTTATGTTATAGAACAACTCCGTCCTGGTCGCAAATACTAGAAGTTTTCTGGGACCTAGCTTAATTGCTGCCTCGAGTTGTGGCAACTCTGCCGCCCCTAATAGCTGCAGACTTTACCTGGTGAGCGCAGGACACGAACACAGAACGTGATCAACCCTTTCTTCCTGCAACTCGCACTTCCTACATCTGCTATTACTGATGAGGTCTAAGTAATAAGCATGTGACGCCAAAAGGCAGTGTTCAGTTTGTATGACCATCGTGAACTCAAGTTTTCACTCTTCAGAGATACGAACCCACTTTGTGAGTCTAGTATCGTAGGATTTCCACATGATCTTGGACATTTTGCAGACCCGCCCTTCTGTCTACGTCTTTCCCGCATGTGTATCGTATGCAGCCCTTGTCTTCTTTTGATTTCTTCCAAACGGATTGGGATATCTATTGACGGTTCATCAAGTGCCGAACTCTTCTTTGCCAACTCATCAGTCTTTTCGTGACCACCTATGCCTTTATGACCAGGGACCAAGTATATATGTATGGTCCAGCCTGAGTGAAGTTTTTCCAATGCTTCTTTGTTTCCATGACACTTCTTGATAAGAAAATGTGTGAGATTATTGTTTTAATCTCCGCCTGACTATTAATATACATACTGACGCGACTGTAGCTTTAAGCAAGCTTCGTCCAAAATGTCTGCTGCTTTCTTCACGGCAGTCGTCTGACAGCCTGTAGGACCTATTTATTTTTGGACGACCCAGTAAACAGCAGACCCGATCCATTCTATCCATTCACATAACGTGACCCAGCCAAGTTACCTCGTTCGTTCATTTCTCTTTAGGTCTAGGCGTTTCATGCACATGTCCTATGAAACAATTGTTTCTCATACTCGGTTATTTAGCTGTATGCATGTATATGTGTGAGTAACAAGTTCTGCTCTTACCTGATGACTACATATGTGTATGTGAGATAATCTCTTCACTCCGAGCTGCTGGTTATGCGCGTGGAATATTCTTCGTTGCCCTGAACATAAGTGTGGCTGTTTGATTTAGTGTGTAGATGTGCATAAGTGTGGCCGCTTGCTGGTTTTGTTGTTGTGATTTTTTAATAAGAGCATAGTGATGCTAACACAATGCCTCTGAGACTATGTAAGTATTACGTAGTAAGGTAATTAAATAAATATATTATTGTTATGTTTTGATTGGGAATACTTTACACAAACTTTCCTTAGGAAATTTAATTATACCACAATAATGACAAATATTGAATTTCACATATATTAATATTCTCAGAAAATTCTGCGTTCCAGATAATTGTTTCTTTTCAAATCCATATTTTGTAACGCTTAGGCAAACGTAAATGTTGCATACTTATTTAACAAAAAAAAATTGTAAGTTGTGGTGAGATTAAACTCCCACTGAGATTATATGGAACTAGAAAAGCAAATTTGATGTAACCAATGAAACTAAATATTAATTAAAAACAAGTAAGGACGGGAGCTGAATGGAGCTGAGAAGTAATTTATATCCAAATAATCGGCTGTGCATACTTAGCCGACATTTTCGATAAATATAAAATAAAAACGAGTAAAGACGGGACTGTCTTCGGCTGTGCCGAAGACTTCATACCCTTCATGAATGGGGCTGAGCAATAATCTTATCCCGTTCGTAATCTCCAAATAATGCGTTGTACAAGATAAGAAATATATAGTGAACAGATGTACAAACCCAAACGATTTTAAGATAAATATAAAAATGGCAAAAAACCGCCTTATCTGAACGATCGGTTGTATGGGATATATATTATATATAGCTCCGATCGAAATTTTTACAGGAAATCTTCTATGAGATATAAGAATATATATCACCAAGTCTCACGTTTTTATATTGGAAACTAAGGGAGAAATGGCCAAAAATCTTTCTATCTGAACGATCGGTTGTATAGGATAGGTATATACTGTTACGAATATTAGCAACACTAAGGGGTATTGCCATCTCTAAGCCGATGCTAAACAGTGATTTGTATGCTCATCATTAATTCAATCATTATGTCTACACACATGTCCATACGAGCAGCAGAGAAGCAACGCACAAACAAATGCAGATATCTTATGTGAGATATGCAATTATAATTGTGGAAGTGTCGGTCACGAACACACGCGCATATGAGAGCTATACACGTACATCTGTAGTTATAATTATAGCAGATAACCAACTAGTAGATTCCAGAACAGAAGCGCCTAGAAGATGCAACGAGGAAATCAAAGAGTATAAAAGGCATGAACGGTAGAGCCGCTGAAAGCAGTTTTGATTAAGACGCTATCTGGCGAGCAATAGCAGTATTATTTATTGCGAAGTACTTTAATAAAGGTCATTTTTCCATTATTCAATATTGGAGGTATTTATTCAACAGTTTAGTGATTTGAACTTAGCAGAAGGTTGCAAATAAGAGGATTTGCAGTAAATTCGTTACAATTGGGGTCAGAAGAGGAATTGTTGAATAAATTCCGAATATTGGGAATACAACTTGGACATGGCAAAGTTGAGTGAATTGAGGATCCAGAAACTGAAAAAGGAGTTGGAGAACCGTGGATTGAATACAGCCAGCAATAAGATCGAATTTCAAGCACGGCTACGAGAGTTAATGGAGTCGCAAGGAATTGATGTGGACGAGTATGTCTTTTATCCTGATGGGAACGAGTCAATAACAAAAATTGAAGGGAAAAACGAAACATCGCAGACAGTTACGAGCACAGACTTGAACATGATTTTGGCTGCAATGTCTGCACAAACATCGACAGTAACATCAATGTCGTCGCAAATTTCATCCCAACTGGAATCGCAGGAGAACCGCATAACGTCAAAGATTGAAGCACAAGAAACGCGTATTTCACAAATGTTGACACAGATTACATCCAAGATGGAATCACAGGAGACACGTATAGCATCTCAATTTGTATCGCAGGAGACCCGTATAACATCGAAGATTGAAGCACAAGAGTCACGAATATCCGAAATGTCGGCACAAATATCAGCGTAGATTCCTGCACAACTGGAAGAGCAAGAAGGACGTATTTCTTCGAAGATGGAGGCGCAAGACACAAAAATTTTGCAACTTGAGAACAAAATCGATGCCGAGATTGAAACATTGCGAGGTCGTATACAGAAGTTGCAACTAAATCGCCTAGTTATTTCAGCAAGCAATACGAAGGTAAAAACTCCATCTTTTGGCGGCTCTGTTCCTTTACAGGTGTTTAAGATTCAGTTCGAGAAGACCGCATCAGTGAACAACTGGAGTGCTGAAGATAAAGTTGCTGCACTATTCATGGCATTGAAAGGATCTGCTGCTGAAATCCTACATTCCAGAGGGCGAACGGAAATGTTATGAAGCATTGATAGGTGCTCTATAGAGGCGATACGGAAGCGAACAAAGGAAGCAGATATACCAAATGGAGTTACTGAACCGCTTCCAGAGGCCTGGTGAAACATTGCAAGAGTTTGCGTCGTATGTTGAAAGGCTGGCGCACTTAGCGAATGCCGACGCACCCGTGGAATACACTGAAAGGTTAAAGATTCAGATCTTTATAAATGGCATACGGGACGTCGAAACAAAGCGAGCTACATACCCAAACCCAAAGCCAACATTCGCAGAAACGGTGTCACAAGCTCTGATTCAGGAAACAGCGTCGCTTCTGTGTAAGCCTCTTTTCAAATCACGCCGTGTGGAAGTAGAAAGGCCAGAGTAGGTAGACGCAATATTGGAGGCGCTGAAAGGATCGCAAAAGTGGAGTGAAAGAGTTATCAAATGCTTCAAATGTGGGAAGCCCGGTCACATTGCACGTCATTACGATCTTGGTCCTAATAGTTCCAACAATGTGGGTGGCCGTAAACGCAAAGCTGGAGGAGATGAGCAAGAGCGTGTCAAATGTAAAGAACGAAAACCTGCCCCAGCTATTGAATATCCTGTGATATCTGTGTCGAACATTGGAAAAAACTGAGCAGTCTTGCCGTCGAAGGAAAGCTGGATGGCAAGGAGCGTGTACTGACTGTAGATACGGGCGCATCTGACTTGTTCAAGAGGAGAGTAAAACCGTTACCTGGAGCATGGTTGCGTACGGTCACTGGTCAGTATAATCAAGTCCAAGGAGAAGTAGTATGTGAAGTATTAATTGGAAAGGTCACAGTTCTACACAAATTTGTTATGGCGGAGATCGTTGATGAAGTCATATTGGGAGTGGACTTCTTGGTTGACCATGACATCAAGATCGATATGCAGAGAAGGGTGATGCGTTATAAGAACCAGGATATACCACTTAACTTCAGTTTGCAGAAAAGGTTCAGTATTAATCGAGCACAGGTGAAGAAGACTCGACAAAGACCAAGAAAGTCAAAGGCAAAAGCTGATGGAACAAATGGGCCAACCAAATTAAAACCGAAGGTACCTGTGAGAGAAACACTGGCATTGAAAAGCCCTAACGGATGCACTAAAAAGGATCTCGCAAGGGTGGTTTCAAGCCAGGGTACACTATTGTTGTGAAGCGTCGGAAGGATACTGATTCTAGCGCAAGCCCTACGAAGTAGTTCATTGGCCAAACAACAGAGTGCGAGGGAACGATCAAGGATAATGAGTAGTAAGACACCACCTACAGCATACAAACTATTGGGAAACCATGAAGTAGAAGAGTGGTACATTTGGATATGCTAGCGGCCTTTAGATCGAGAGATTTTTCTGATCGGGACGATCAGACTTATGTGGAGGGCAGTGTTATGAATATTAGCAACACTAAGGGGTATTTCCATCTCTAAGCCGATGCTAAATACTGATTTGTATGCGCATAAATAATTCAATCATTATGTCTACACACATGTCCATACGAGCAGCGGAGAACCAACGCACAAACACATGCAGATATCTTATGTGAGATATGCAATTATAATTGTGGAAGTGTCGCTCACGAACACGCGCGCATATGAGAGCTATACACGTACATCTGTAGTTATAATTATAGCAGATAACCAACTAGTAGATTCCAGAACAGAAGCGCCTAGAAGATGCAATGAGGAAATCAAAGAGTATAAAAGGCATGAACGGTAGAGGCGCTGAATGCAGTTTTGATTAAGACGCTATCTGGCGAGCAATAGCAGTATTATTTATTGTGAAGTACCTTAATAAAGGCCATTTTTCCATTACTCAATATTGGAGTTATTTATTCAACATTGTAGTGATTCGAATTTAGCAGAAGGTTGCAAATAAGAGGATTTGCAGTAAATTCGTTACAATACTATATACATATAGCTCCGATCAAAGTGATTTTATCAGGAAATCTTCTATGATATATTGGAATATATATCACCAAATTTAACGCTTTATATTGGAAATTAAGGGAGAAATGGCTAAAAATCGTTCTATCTGAACGATCGGTTGTATGGGATATTACTATATATAGCTCCGCTCAAAGTGATTTTTTCAGGATATATTATATTATATATTAGAATTTATATCACCGAGTTTCACTTCTTTGCTTCCTATATTGCGGCAGGAATAACCAAAATCTTCTTATCTGAACGATCGGTTGTATGGGAGATGTATGTTATAGTGGTCCGATTCTACCGGATCCGTCAAATGTCTAATATAATACAAAAATACATCCTTGTTCCAAATTTCATTGAGATATCTCAAAATTTGAGGGACTAGTTTGCGTTCAATCAGACAGAAGGACGGACAGACGGACGGACGGACAGACGGACATGCCTATATCAACTCAGTTCGTTGCCCTTATCAATTCGGTATACTTAATGGTGAGTCTATCTTCTATATTTCCCAACGTTACACACATCGGACCAAAGGGAATATACCATTTCATGTTCATGAAAGTTATAATTATATCGGTATTTTGTGTGAGAATACAAAGTTTAAGATATTCTGTAGACTGCATGAAATAGCTTGGCCATGAATCACTTATCTGAAAAACAAATAACGTACACTTAAGTATTTGAGGAAATTTTAAGGTTCCAGCTATTAAAATGGGACAAAAATTACGAAAAGCTCGTTATCTGAATAATAGGTTTGTATGGGATATATAATATATTTAAGACCGATCTCTACGATTTTTTCAGACGACAATATGTGCCATACTCGAAAGCGTTTGGTGAAATTTGAAGCTTATAACTGATAAATTGAGGTAAGTATTACAAAAAACCTCTTTTTTGAAAAATTAGTTGTATGGGGGATATATGCTGCAGTGGTCCGATCCGGTCGATTGAGACAAATGCCAAATCCGACACCAAAATATACCCGCTGAGAAATTTACCTCAAGGTTTTTCATAAATTGTGATACTAGTTTTCGTTCAAACAGACGGACATGGCTAAATAAACTCAACTCATCAGTCTGATCATTTCATTGTATTTATAGACCCACCTATCTCGATTATCTCCTTTATGGACTTTCAGGTTTGAGGTGCGTTACAAACTTAATATACCATTTCATTTTCATGAAAGGTATAAAAATAATTTAAATTACTCGAATTCAGAAATATGAATTTCAAGGGACGCACTTTCAACGAAATTAAAAAGGAGCTGCTCTGCGTTTTTTCCTCGCACAAAACGCCCATCACTGATAGAGGCACACTTAAGGGACAAAATGATCCAAGGTGATGAAATATGCTGTCAGAAAAAAAAATAATTAGCTTAAATGAGGAAAACAATTCCTAATAAAACTTTTCTCGAATTACGGAAAAATTCAATGTAATGAGTAAGAATTTCATATTTTTGAATAAAACTTTTCTTTTCTTTTGAGGGAAAACTTTTCTTAAATTTTTCAATCAAAAATACTTAATTGAATATATATATATTTTTTTTCACAACATTTACATGCGCGACCCTGCTCATTTTTATTTTGAGCGACCTTTGGAGTAGTCCATCAAAATTAAAACTTTTTATACTCAGCTGAGCAGAGCTCACAGAGTATATTAACTTTGTTCGCATAACGGTAATCCGTAACGGCAGATACTAATCGAGATAGATATAGACTTCTATATATCAAAATGATCTGGGTGAAAAAAGAAAATCATTTAGCCATGTCCGTCCGTCCGTATGTAAACACGATAACTTGAGTAAATTTTGAGGTATCTTGATGAAATTTGGTATATAGGTTCCTGGACACTCATCTCAGATCGTTATTTAAAATATTTGACTATAACCACGCCCACTTTTTTGATATCGAAAATTTCGAAAAACCGAAAAAGTGCGATAATTCATTACCAAAGACGGATAAAGCGATGAAACTTTGTAGGTGCGTTGACCTTATGACGCAAAATAGAAAATTAGAAAAATTTTGGACGATGGGCGTTGCACCGCCCACTTTTAAAAGAAGGTAATTTAAAAGTTTTGCAAGCTGTACTTTGGCAGTCGTTGAAGATATCATGATGAAATTTGATAGGCACGTTACTCCTATTACTATATGTGTGCTAAATAAAAATTGGCGAAAACGGATGACGAACACCCCACTTTAAAAAAAATTTTTTTTTTTTTAAGACAAATTTTAACAAAAAATTTAATATCTTTACAGTATAAAAGTAAATTATGTCAACATTCGGCTCTAGTAATGATATGGTGCAACCAAGTACAAAGATAAAAGAAAATTTCAAAATGGCCGTAACTCCGCCCTTTTTCATTTGATTCGTCTAGAATAATTTGAATTCCATAAGTCGAAAAAAAATGTACCAACCCTTGTGAAATTTGGTAGGGGCATAGATCCTATGACGATAACTGTTTTCTGTGAAAATGGTCGAAATCGGCTGAAGCCCAGTTTTTATACACAGTCGACCGTCTGTCCTTCCGCTCGGCCGTTAACACGATATCTTGCGAAAAAAACGATATATCTTAACTAAACTTAGTTCACGTACTTATCTGAAGTCACCTTATCTTGGTATAAATTATGGCCGAAATCCGATATCGAAAATTACGAAAAATGAAAAAATGCCATAATTCTATACCAAATATGAAAAAAGAGATGAAACGTGGTAATTGGATTGGTTTATTGACGCAAAATATAACTTTAAAAAAAACTTTGTAAAATGGGTATGACACCTACCATATGAAGTGGAAGAAATTGAAAAATTTCCGCAGGGCGAAATCAAAAGCCCTTGGAATCTTGGCAGGAATACTGTTCGTGGTATGACATATATAAATAAATTAGCGGTACCCGACAGACGATGTTCTGGGTCACCCTCTTCCACATTTTGGTCGATATCTCGAAAACGCATATACAACTAAGGGCTACTCATACGCATATACAACTAAGGGCTACTCCCTTTTAAAACCCTCATTAATACTTTTAATTTGATACCCATATCGTACAAACACATTCTAGAGTCACCCCTGGTCCACCCTTATTGCGATATCTCGAAAAGGCGTCCACCTATAGAACTAAGGCCCACTACGTTTTAAATAATCATTAACACCTTTCATTTGATACACATGTCATACAAACACATTCCAGGGTTACCCTAGTTTCATTTTGCTAAATGGTGATTTTCCCTTATTTTGTCTCCAAAGCTCTGAGCATTCCTTACTTGTTAAAATTTGAAACCAATAATAGAGAGTCTTGTTTTAAGTAAGCAAGCTCTAAGCCTACCCAAAGTAGGGGCGATAGCATTTACCCACGTCAATCGCAAGTTTGCCAATCTTGTTTCAGACAAACTGGCGGAGAAAAAATGGGAATAAGCTACGACATGTAACAGCTTTATTAAAGAGGGACGAGAGCCATATGTTTAGGCCGAACGGCATCTGCAAGGCAGATGAGCTTTCAATGGCAGAAACACATTCAGAGTGCTTGCCAAATCACTGCCGAGGAGCGATCCCACTTAAAACAACCTTTTTCTACGCTACCACCACACCACGGCGGCCTGTGTAATATTCAATGTCATCAAATAGTCTATTGCTGCTGTTCCTTTGTGTATAAAGATAACTTTTCTCACTCTATAATGAACTGCTTCTGCGTCTTCCGGCCAGTATATATTTAGATACAGATGGAACTCCCTACTGAGCTTATCTAAAAGTAGTGTATACGTTCAATAGCAATGGAGGAGATGCAATCCATTGCACTTAAATTTTGTCACATTTTAGTCTCCTAGTCTCTGTAACTGGAATTTGCTGGTCTACTGAAAGCTTATGCTGGTACATCCATCGTTCGATGGCCCTTGTTGTGTGTCATATTAAGACCAAGGAGTTTCTATCTTTAACTTAACTATATTTGCTGGCGAGCAGCTCTTACTTATTGGTAAGTATGTAAAAATTGCTTCTGTAGCCTGGGATACCGGTCAAAACTGGTGCGACGCTATTAAATATTCCCCAGGCTATAGTTGTTGCAAATGTTTGCTTGTCTAGCATTGGTGACAGTTCTTCGACATAGCAAACAAGACTATTCTTTTCGGAATTATCACCTAAAGATCCGGAATGAATTTTCAAAAGCTCTGTTAGATTGTGGGAAGACCGACCATGAAGCTAGCAATTTCTTTCCACGTTAACTGATGTGAATATAATTAAATACCCTATAAAGGGGAAAAACGCCCCTGTCCCGGAGTTTCTCAGGGGGCCGCGATTTAGGTGCTAAGAAATTTTTTTTTAATTCAGGAGAGTCTTTAGTTGTTCCGTGTGCAATTTTTAAGCCGAATTTCAAAAGCAACAAGTATTGATAATGATTTTTAGCCTGGGCCTTCGAACGGTGAGGAGACAATAAAAACATCAAACAAAAATATATGTTTACATGAATCCGAAATCGTAAACTTTTCGTGGTGACACTGATCAAGGTTCATCTTCAAAAAGTCTTCCAACAATACCAACAACTCTGCATCAAAATCCAGATTCTTTGCACGACTTCGATATCGGTACCGTGAATAATGAGCTTTTGCGATCTGAAAAGTCAACGAAATAATTCGTCGAAGTCATCAAAAGTGTCCTGTTATTTTTCCACGTGATTATCATGACGAAACATTTCCTATCTCGTTGTTCAACAGAATCTTTCTAAATGGAGAGAAAGTGGAGCAGACTGGTTAGTGTGGAGTGCCAGTAGTAATGCTTTTTATTTCCTACCATGCCGTCTGTTAAGCACCAATGCTTTAAATCGACCTAAAATTGGTTGTCCTGGCAGATATTCGAAATTCCAGGTATGGAAGAAGCTATACGATAAACTGCCATATCATATACTGCAAGATCACATTAAATGTTATACTCAATGGCGATCTTTTCAAAATCTAATTCAAAACAAGTAAGGAAGGTTAAGTTCGGTCTAACCGAACATTACATACTCAGTTGAGAGCTATGGTGACAACATAAGGGAAAATAACCATGTAGGAAAATGAACCGAGGGAAACCCTGGAATGTATATCAAATGAAAGGCATTAAAGAGTATTTTATAAGGGAGTGGGCCATAGTTCTATAGGTGAACGCCATTTAGGGATATAGCCATAAAGGTGGATCAGGGTTGACTCTAGAATGCGTTTGTACGATATGGGTATGAAATGAAAGGTGTTAATGAGTATTTTAAAAGAGAGTAATCCTTAGTTCCATAGGTGGACGCCGTTTCGAGATATCGCCACAAAGATGGACCAGAGGTGACCCTAGAATTTGTTTGTACAATATGGGCATCAAACGAAAGGTGTTAGTGAGTATTTTAAAAGGGAGTGGGCCATAGTTCTATAGGTGGGCGCCGTTTCGAAATATCGCCATAAAGGTGGACCAGGGGTGACTCTAGAATATGTTTGTACGATATGGGTATCAAATTAAAGGTATTAATGAGGGTTTTGAAAGGGAGTGGTTGTTGTTGTATAGGTGGTCGCATTTTCGAGATATCGCCATAAAGGTGGACCAGGGGTGACCCTAGAATTTGTTTGTACAATATGGGCATCAAACGAAAGGTGTTAATGAGTATTTTAAAAGGGAGTGGGCCTTAGTTCTATAGGTGGATGCCGTTTCGAAATATCGCCATAAAGGTGGACCAGGGGTGACTCTAGAATATGTTTGTACGATATGGGTATCAAATTAAAGGTATTAATGAGGGTTTTGAAAGGGAGTGGTTGTTGTTGTATAGGTGGTCGCATTTTCGAGATATCGCCATAAAGGTGGACCAGGGGTGACCCTAGAATTTGTTTGTACAATATGGGTATCAAAAGAAAGGTGTTAATGAGTATTTTAGAAGGGAGTAATCCTTAGTTCCATAGGTGGACGCCGTTTCGAGATATCGCCATAAAGGTGGACCAGGGGTGACTCTAGAATATGTTTGTACGATATGGGTATCAAATTAAAGGTATTAATGAGGGTTTTAAAAGGGAGTGGTGGTTGTTGTATAGGTGGTCGCCTTTTCGAGATATCGCCATAAAGGTGGACCAGGGGTGACTCTAGAACGCGTTTGTACGATATGGGTATCAAATGAAAGGTGTTAATGAGTAATTTAAAAGGGAGTTATCGTTAGTTCCATAGGTGGACGCCGTTTCGAGATATCGCCATAAAGGTGGACCAGGGGTGACCCTAGAATTTGTTTGTACAATATGGGTATCAAAAGAAAGGTGTTAATGAGTATTTTAAAAGGGAGTAATCGTCAGTTCCATAGGTGGACGCCGTTTCGAGATATCCCCATAAAGGTGGACCAAGGGTGACCCTAGAATTTGTTTGTACAATATTGGCATCAAACGAAAGGTGTTAATGAGTATTTTAAAAGGGAGTGGGCCATAGTTCTATAGGTGGACGCCGTTTCGAAATATCGCCATAAAGGTGGACCAGGGGTGACTCTAGAATATGTTTGTACGATATGGGTATCAAATTAAAGGTATTAATGAGGGTTTTGAAAGGGAGTGGTTGTTGTTGTATAGGTGGTCGCATTTTCGAGATATCGCCATAAAGGTGGACCAGGGGTGACCCTAGAATTTGTTTGTACAATATGGGTATCAAAAGAAAGGTGTTAATGAGTATTTTAGAAGGGAGTAATCCTTAGTTCCATAGGTGGACGCCGTTTCGAGATATCGCCATAAAGGTGGAGCAGGGGTGACCCTAGAATTTGTTTGTACAATATGGGTACCAAAAGAAAGGTGCTAATGAGTATTTTCAAAGGGAGTAATCCTTAGTTCCATAGGTGGACGCCGTTTCGAGATATCGCCATAAAGGTGGACCAGGGGTGACTCTAGAATGAGTTTGTACGATATGGGTATCAAATTAAAGGTATTAATGAGAGTTTTAAAAGGGAGTGGTGGTAGTTGTATATGTGAAGACGTTTTCCAGATATCGACCAAAATTTGGACCAGGGTGACCCAGAACATCATCTGTTGGATACCGCTAATTTATTTATATATGTAATACCTGCCAAGATTTTAAGGGTTTTTTATTTCGCCCTGCAGAACTTTTTCATTTTCTTCTACTTAATATGGTAGGTGTCACAACCATTTTATAAAGTTTTTTCTAAAGTTATATTTCGCGTCAATAAAGCAATCCAATTACCTTACCATGTTTCATCCCTTTTTTCGTATTTGGTATAGAATTATGGCATTTTTTCATTTTTCGTAATTTTCGATATCGAAAAAGTGGGCGTGGTCATAGTCGGATTTCGTTCATTTTTCATACCAAGATAAAGTGAGTTCAAGTAAGCACGTGAACTAAGTTCATTAAAGATATGTCGATTTTTGCTCAAGTTATCCTGTTAACGGCCATGCGGAAGGACAGACGGAAGACTGTGTATAAAAACTGGCCGTGGCATCAACCGATTTCGCCCATTTTTACAGAAAACAGTTAACGTTATAAAATCTATGCCCCTACCAAATTTCAAAAGGATTGGTTAATTTTTGTTCGACTTATGGCATTAAAAGTATCCTAGACAAATTAAATGAAAAAGGGCGCAGCCACGCCCATTTTGAAATTTTCTTTTATTTTTGTATTTTGTTGCACCATATCATTACTGGAGTTGAATGTTGACATAATTTACTTATATACTGTAAAGATATTAAATTTTTTGTTAAAATTTTACTTTAAAAAATTTTTTTTTTAAAAGTGGGCGTGGTCCTTCTCCGATTTTGCTAATTTTTATTAAGCGTACATATAGTAATAGGAGTAACGTTCCTGCCAAATTTCATCATGATATCTTCAACGACTGCCAAATTACAGCTTGCAAAAATTTTAAATTACCTTCTTTTAAAAGTGGGCGGTGGCACGCCCATTGTCCAAAATTTTACTAATTTTCTATTCTGCGTCATAAGTTCAACTCATCTACCAAGTTTCGTCGCTTTAGCTGTCTTTTGTAATGAATTATCGCACTTTTTCGGTTTTTCGAAACTTTCGATATCGAAAAAGTGGGCGTGGTTATATTCCGATATCGTTCATTTTAAATAGCGATCTGAGATGAGCGCTCAGGAACCTACATACTAAATTTCATCAAGATACCTCAAAATTTACTTAAGTTATCGTGTTAACGGACGGACGGACGGACATTGCTCAATCAAATTTTTTTTCGATCCTGATTATTTTGATATATGGAAGTCTATATCTATCTCGATTCCTTTATATATGTACAACCAACCGTTATCCAATCAAACTTAATATACTCTGTGAGCTCTGCTCAACTAAGTATAATGAGGCTACAATTGGTGCACTTATCAATGAACAGCTAATCACTGAAACTCAAAAGTGGAAAGAAATTTTGTATAGAATTTTGGACACTATTTTATTTATGTATGTAAAATAAAATATAAAGAAAAGAAAAATTAAAACAAAGTAACACAAAATAGAATAAAAATAAAAATTTAAAAAATATATATATAAAAAATATATTAAAAATACAGAATAAACTATAGCTAGATATAAAAATTATATCCACCTCATTATGCAATATTAGTGAAAAAATCAAAAATAAGTTTTTTAAAATTATTTTCCCGCAACGAATTCCTTATAGATTGAGGTATGGAGTTCCAGAGTCTAAAACCATTTATAAAGAAAAGCTTAGAGGAGCTTAAATAGTTGAACTTCGGCAGAATTAAGTTTGTTGAACGTCTGCTTATGGAAAACCTTAGCTTGACATAAAGATATTCCGGTTTTTTATAGAGTATCAATTTAAACATAAAAATACAATTTCGTGCTTTCATAAAGTCTGACAGTCCACATCCAAATATTGAATCTCTGAAAGTAGATATATGATGGAACTTCTTCAATCCATGAACATATCGGATAGCATGGTTAAATGCGACATCAAGTTTGTGCAGGGAACCCCAATCAAGTTTACTGTACACGACTTCGAAGTAGGTTATAAGGGAAACGATCAGGCTAACGACAAGCTTCGTTTTCGTGTCCGAGGGAACATAAGGGGAAGATAGCCTAAGGCAACGCAAAGTATAATAGATTTTTCCCTCTACTACATTGACATGATTGTCACAAGTTAATTTAGAATTGAACAAGGCCAAGCTTTCTTACCTTGTTAACCAGCTGAAGCCTTGCAGATCCAATATAAAGGTGGGGAATATCGGAAAGATGTACTTTATCTCTATATATAGGAAGTACAAAGGATTTCAAAGTGTTAAGGTGCAGTTGGTTTGCAGTAGACCACTCAAGAATCGAACGCAAGTCCTCATTGAGCTTTGCAGATAAGTCCTGTAATATATTAAAATGGTTTGAGACGTGTAGTTGCACATCATCAGCGTAGGCGTGCAATTGAACATGAGCGCAAGAGTTGAATATGTCGTTAAGAAAAATACTCTAGGTAAACATGAAAGATTGTCGTTCACAAGGGTACGATAACGGCACCAATATGAAAGAAGCTTACAACGAAGCCCTACGTCACATTCTCGACAAAAACTTGAATGCTGATTACTCGCCTTGTGCAACCCACAGTCTCAATTTATGTGGTGTTGATGCTGCAGAATGTTGTACGGCTGCAATTACTTTCTTAGGAGTTGTACAAAACTATTTTACTATTTTAAGCAGCATTCCACAACGATGGGACATCCTCAAAAAAAAAAAATTTACCGAGCTCTCTTCGTAGTTTTTCAGACAAAAGCCAAATTTGACTGCGCAAGCATACGGAGATGTTAGCGGTATTCCCAAGTACATCTACAAGTTCGTATGTGTCTTGCTGTCCTCAATTTGGTTCAAAATACTGACTACCATTAATGAAAGAAACCTGGTCCTCCAAGCTAGGGACACCACCATAGATGTTGAGGTCCGACATCTAGATGCCTTATTAACTGATTTGAAGTTGATCAGGAACCAATGGGAAACAATTTTAAACGAATGCAAAACAGTTGCTGTTCAATTGAACATCTAGCCAAAGTTTCCGGACATTCAAAAGCGAAAACCCAAAAGACGTTCTGAAGATAATTTAAATGAGATGATTACGGATGATTCAGAGTCTGATTTTATAAACAATACATTCCTGTTGATCATTTGCAACTATGAGAAATTCGAGCGAGACGTTTTCCTTTTTGTGGTAATTTGAAGACATGGGTGAAACTACGGTTCGACGAGTGCAGCAAAATATGTCGAAAAATACAAGTCGGACATTTCTCAAACCTTAGAGTGCGAAATAATTCACTTGAAACACATTTACGAAGCAAATTTTGATAAAGGTTTGTCACCATTGGAATTTCTAAATACCATCTCTATATGCTCAAAATCTGTATACAATTTTCCCCAACATTTGTGTTGCTTTACGTATCTTTTGCACAGCACCTGTCACTGTAGCTAGTGCAAAACGTTCCTTCAGCGTCCTTTCAGGAATCAAAAACTTTCATAGATCGTGCTCATCTTAAGAGCGAGTTTCAGGACTTTCCACGCTTTGTGTTGAATCCGTTTTGGCAAGACAGTTAAATTTTGATATTATTATAAAAAATTTTGCAGCGAAAAAAGCAAGAAAAGCCACTCTTTGATATCCGAATCTTCTGTATTGAATAATTCAAATTTATAATCATCATTAAATTTATCAGAAATGTATTAAAATGTTACCAAATAACTAGAAAAGATTATTTGAAACAATATGTGGCTGTTAAAAGAGAATTTTATTACTACGCTACAATAAAATAGTATAAATGTGACCCGGCCTATGAAAAGGTTGCTTATGACTCCAAAAAGAAATTGCGAGAAACAGCTGTTAAAGACAAACAATGCATTACTTCAGTTTCTTAGTAGTTTTTTTTTTTTTTACCTTTTCATAGGCCGGGTCACAAATAATATATATCCTGTGTTGATTTTGTTTTTAGCTCTTAGTCCAAAAATCATTTAGATGATGTGGCAAACATTTTTTTTGATGTAATCCCGCAATAATGATTCACGAATGAGACGTCATTAATTCAAATTAATCAAATGTATTAGTGGATTTTTTATAGGGGGCACGTAAATTGTTTAGCCCCGGGCCCGGATTTTCTCTCTACGGCCCTGTATAGAAGTCTATATCTATCCCGATTAGTTTATGCCGTTACGGGGTACCATTATGCGAACAAAATTAATATACTCTATGAGCTCTGCTCAGCTGAGTATAATAAAACTCGCTTGTTCAAAATGTACATATATTTGTTTAGTCTACCTACATAACAAATATTTTTTTCTATACTGTACTATAAATAATGTAAGACACAAACTCACAACATGACAATAGCCAATTCGCTTCAAACGCCCTAGCCTACGAAATGGCCCAAATAGTCAAATCAATACGCGCAGTCAAGCGTGACTATCAACCAGTGATTTTATATTCGCCAAAAAAGGTAAAAAACAAACATGAAAAAACAAAATAAGTAAATATTTGGCATATATATACACAATCCTAGTAAACTCCGTCTTGACCTTGAATATACAATTTAATTTTAGCTTACCCTCATTCAATGTTTTCTCATTCATGGAGAATTGCATGTACTCGCCGAACACTTTTTATTGAAACTTAACTTCTTTAGCGAATGTGATGGAAATCGATATTTCGAAAAAGTTAGAGATGTGGAAATAGAGGGTGAAGGATGTACAGCGACGAGGTTAGGTTGAACTAACCTTTCAATAAAGAGCTCACATGGACTGAATGTATACACATGAACGAAAAAGGAAGAACTGCAATCAGGTGCCAGGACTTATGTTATAAAACAAATCTGTCCTGGTGGCAAATACTAGAAGATTTCCGGGACCTAGTTTAATTGTTATCACGAGTAGTGGCAACTCTGCCGCCCCTAATATCAGCTGTCTTGGACTGGCGAGCGCAGGACACGAGCACAGAACCTGCTCAACCGTTTCTTCCTGCAGCTCTCACTTCCTACATCTGCTTTTGCTGACGAGGTTTAAGTAATAAGCATGTGACGCCAGAAGGCAGTGTCTATATGCCCATCGTGAACTCAAGTTCTCGCTCTTCAGAGATACGGACCCACTTTGTGAGTCTAGTGTCGTAGGATTTCCGCATGATCTTGGAAATTTTGCAGATCCGCCCTTCTGTCCACGTCTTTCCTGCATGATGTATCATATGCAGCTCTTGTCTTCTTTTCGTTTCTTCCAACTAACGGTTCGTCGAGTGCCGAACCCTCCTTTGCCAACTCATTAGCCTTTTCGTTACCTCCTATGCCTTTATGACCAGGGACCCAGTATATATGTATAGTTCGGCCTGAGCGAAGTTTTGCTTCTTTATATATACTGACGCGACTGTAGCTTAAGCAAGCTTCCCCCAAAATGTCTGCTGCTTTCTTCACGGCTATAATTTCCACTTGAAAAATGTTTTATTTGACACCCTGTAGGACTTACTTATTTTTGGGCACAGAAAACAGCAGACCCGATCGCTTCCCTGAACCAAAAACCATCGGTGTACACGTTTATAGCATGTTCTATCAGCGAAGCGCCAATGCTCCGGCTTAATTGTGGCGGCAAAATCACTATCAAAGCTCAGCCACGGGATCATATATTTTGTCTGCCTGATATTAAACGGTACTACAGCGGGATAGCGAAGTGAGTTAGATAAAAAGAGTGTGGCGGAAGCACCAATGGAAGTCTGTTTCTTCATTTGGCTCTACTATTCAGTGATAGATTCGAGGATTCAATAGGAATATTTTCTGGGACAAAGCGCTTCTATCCATTCGCATAACATGACAGAGCCAAGTTTTGGACTTTTGCTCGTAACACGGAAAGCACAACTAATTTCTCAGAAAAGTTTTCTTTCGCATAGTTCACTGTCATGTTGCATGTTGTATTGAAAAGATGGTGTCTGGGTAAACATCAAGGCCCCGACTTGCCAGGCCCTAGTTTGAGAGGATCATGGTAATTAAAGTATTTTCAGGTCAATTGAAACTCCCAATATATATAATATAACCCAATACATTTTTTAATTTAGACAAATAAAAATGTGTGTCTTAACCTAAACATTAGCTAACATTTTAAAATTTAGGATTAATTATTATACTAGCAGATCCGTCCCACGTTGGTCTATCGGCATATGTTTTAAGAAGTTTATGCCTCTAGCTCTTCCTCCCTTTCCCTCCCAATTTTCCCTATCCTGCTATTCCCTCCTCCCTCTGCCTTTCTCTCTCTCCCTCTCTCTCTATCTCTTTTTTCCTCTCTGTCTTTTCCCTTACTTCTTTTACTCTCCATCTATCCTTATCTCTCTATCTTCGTATAACCCTGTCTCTTTCTCAGTATCAGTTCCAATTACAGTCCCAGTCAGTCCATTTCCCGGAAATAGTGTCGTAAATACTAATCTAGGCAAAGGGCTACCTATATACAAATTTCAGGCAAATCGACACGTAAATAGAGTTTTTTTCTAATTGATCGGTCCCTGGTCCACCACCTGGGATACTTCACAGGAACACTCCCATACATACATCCATTCATACCTATAAATGTAGATATCGCTAGCGAATGCTGGCCTTCACCATTCAATAGTTCAACATGTATGGATGTGTCGCTGTCGTACTCAAAGCAAGTTTTCACAGTTCACAGCGAACAAACACTGCTACTTTTATACTGGTACTTTTGTTTCAACAATTTTGCTCATACTAGAGAGGAATGATATATTTTTGTATGTAGAACGAAGATCGATCCTTCCGTTGTACCTAAACAAAAATTTTATAATTTTTTACAACATTTTGGAAATTTTCCTCGCCCCTATAATATACACCCTCAAATCATATTGAAAATACCCATCTCACGTACCCGACTATGACCACGCCCACTTTCTCGATATCGAAAATTACGAAAAATGAAAAAAATGCCATAATTCTATATCAAATACGAAAAAAGGGATGGAACATGGTGAGGTAATTGGATTGGTTTATTGACGCGAAATATAACTTTAGAAAAAACTTTATAAAATGGTTGTGACACCTACCATATTAAGTAGAAGAAAATGAAAAAGTTCTGCAGGGCGAAATAAAAAACCCTTAAAATCTTGGCAGGTATTACATATATAAATAAATTAGTGGTACCCAACAGATGATGTTCTGGGTCACCCTGGTCCACATTTTGGTCGATATCTGGAAAACGCCTTCACATATACAACTACCACCACTCCCTTTTAAAACTCTCATTAACACCTTTCGTTTGATGCCCATATTGTACAAACAAATTCTAGGGTCACCCCTGGTCCACCTTTATGGCGATATCTCGAGACGGCGTCCACCTATGGAAATAAGGATTACTCCCTTTTAAAATACTCATTAACACCTTTCTTTTGATACCCATATTGTACTAACAAATTCTAGAGTCACCCCTGGTCCACCTTTATGGCGATATCTCGAAACGGCGTCCACCTATTGAACTAAGGATTACTCGCTTTTAAAATACTCATTAACACCTTTCATTTGATACCCATATCGTACAAACGCATTCTAGAGTCACCGCTGGTCCACCTTTATGGCGATATCTCGAAAAGGCGACCACCTATAGAACTAAGGCCCACTCCCTTTTAAAATACTCATTAACACCATTCTTTTGATGCCCATATTGTACAAACAAATTCTAGGGTCACCCCTGATCCACCTATGTGGCGATATCTCGAAACGGCGTCCACCTATGGAACTAAGGATTACTCCCTTTTATAATACTCAGTAACACCTTTCTTTTGATACCCATATTGTACAAACAAATTCTAGGGTCACCTCTGGTCCACATTTATGGCGATATCTCGAAACGGCGTCCACCTATTTAACTAAGGATTACTCCCTTTTAAAATACTCATTAACACCTTTCTTTTGATACCCATATTATAGAAGCAAATTCTAGGGTCACCCCTGGTCCACCTTTATGGCGATATCTCGAAACGGCGTTCACCTATGGAACTAAGGATTACTCCCTTTTAAAATAATCATTAACACCTTTCATTTGAAACCCATATCGTACAAACGCATTCTAGAGTCAACCCTGATCCATTTTTATGGCTATATCCCTAAATGGCGTCCACCTATAGAACTATGGCCCACTCCCTCATAAAATACCCTTTAACACCTTTCATTTGATACCCATATTGTACAAACAAATTCTAGAGTCAACCCTGATCCTCCTTTATGGCGATATCCCTAAATGGCGTCCACCTATAGAACTATGGCCCACTCCTTCATAAAATACTCTTTAATGCCTTTCATTTGATACAAATGTCATACAAACACATTCCAGGATTTCCCTCGGTTCATTTTCCTACATGGTTATTTTCCCTTATGTTGTCACCATAGCTCTGAACTGAGTATGTAATGTTCGGTTACACCCGAACTTAACCTTCCTTACTTGTTTTTCCTTATGTTGTCACCATAGCTCTCAACTGAGTATGTAATGTTCGGTTACACCCGAACTTAACCTTCCTTACTTGTTATTTATACTCCAAATAAGATTACAAAAAATTTTGTATATCCTATGGTTTTCAACAGTGCATAAATTCGTAAATACACAACCTTAAAATTTGTGTTATTTATTTTGCATTTTTTTATAGAAACGTGGGGTGAAACACACGGGCATAAGCTAGTTATAGCTAAAGTTGAGCAGGACAAAAATAAAATATATTTAGCCAACTGAAATTGGGCGAAAATGAAATACGAAAACTTAGAAGCTGGTTCAAAATATTTGTATCAATGTATTCGGTTGGATCATTTTAAATTCATAGATTCATATTGGACCGAATATTAGTGACACTAAGTGATACTCATTTCACTAATCTGATGCTAAATAAATGAAGCCACAACAACAATAAATCAGGCATTTACTTGTATCTACATAAACGAATCAATCATTATGTCTACACATATATACGAACACGCAGCGGAGAGAGGTGCACAAACACATGCATGTATCTTATTTGAGATGCTCCCAAAAGTAGGCAATTATCTGTGGAATTATCACTCACATATACACGCGCATATGAGAAGCTATAACGTGCATCTGTAGTTATGTTATAGCTGGTAATTTTATAGCTGGTAGGAAATTCTAGAAAGAGAAACGCCTGGAAATATGTCAACGAGGAAACCAAAAAGTATAAAAGCAGCAGCAGCTGAGGCACGACGAGTCAGTTCGATTTAAGCAAGCTATCAGTTGCGAAGTATAAGTGTTATTTTCAAGTAGTCTAATAAAGACCATTTTTACATTATTCAATATTGGAGTTATTTATTCAACAGTATAGTGATTCGAACGTTAGCAGAAGTTTTGGAATAAGCGGAATATAAGTAAATTCGTTACAATATATTCCTTATGTAGACCTTTACTTGAATGACTTTAGAAGTTGCAAAGCTCGCTTAACTAGTATTAATTCCTGATAAAAATGATAACTGTAACGAAATTGAAGAACCAAGGGAGAACATGTTTCCACCTTTTAAAACTACTAACTCAGTAAAAGTTTCCACCTTCATTTCTGATGAATTCGGGCTTCCATTCGAACCTTTTCTGATCCAAGCTCCGTTATTCAAAAGCATAAGATAATGTAGCCAATGAAGCCTTGGAGCTCTTATAATGTCGTGCCATTAATTTTGAGCAGGCGCACTGTGCGGTTTAACGAGCACAAGTTTTATTAGTCGGGGAAGGATTTCTGTTTTTCGCGGTAATTAGAAAAAGTGTTAAGAAATAAGGAGCTTGCTAACTCCAAAGGGGCTTCCCTATTATCGCTAGAACTATTTTCAGCTAGATCTTTTCACCTAGACGATTCTAACCTATTAAACTCTGTCGAAGTGTTATTCGCTCCGCTTTGATTTATACTTACTTCATACTCTTAAGTAGCTGAATGCAAACAAAATAGAGATTACTAGCAAACGACAGCATAATTATACGAGATACAGCACTATCCACTTCCTCTACAAGATCACAAATAAGACGATATTGTAGACGTGTTTGGGTCCAAAATGATTCGGGCATTGCCTGGAATGAGGAAACAGTTTTAAATTTTCATAATTTTTTTTGGAGTTATGAACTGTCTTTAATTGATGGTAAAAACTATGTCATCCTAAACGTTTCCGCTATAATGTTTTCCCACTTTAGTCAGTCTATTATGTGTGAATAGGCGCCGCGGTACAAAGGATGTGTGCTGTTCCCCATTTCAGGACGGTATCATTTGTCGCAGTCGACGTCTAGGCTTCTGCACCACTTTCTGGTGTCCTTTGATTTTTGTTCCTTGTAAGGACTTTTTCCCGGACGCTTTTGGAGTTATTCAGGTATTTTTTTCTGCATAAATCTTGAAACATTGCAAAATAGCTTTGAAAGCGTTTTAGACTTTAGAAATAAAAACGCAATCACTCCGGGATCTCTTTGAGATGCTTTTCGAATATATACCGGACTTAAAGATCCTCTTACCGAAACGGTAACGGACAACAAGAAGGCGTCAGTTTTAAAAAGTAAGAATATGCAAAAAATTGTGCCGTGAAGGTCAACGCCCATAAAGTCGTTGTTGTTGTATTAATGATAAAGACACTCCCCGAAGGTTTTGGGGAGTATTATCGATGTTGATGGACAGAATTTACCGCCCGGGAAAAGAAGTCCCGAGGATACCAATCGTAATTTGTAAGAAGTGGAAGAAGCTGAAGACGGCCTCGAAAACTCTAAACCAAAAGGGCAGGGGGAGGACGAAGACGTAATGACGAAGGTGCTGGAGGGGGTCAAAGAGCCAAATGGTGCTGCGAGTCTTACATATAAACCTCCAGCACAATAAAGTGGCGTCGAGCGAACTCCTCCTAACACTTGAGGAAGGTTCGGTTGACGTGGCGCTGATTCAGGAGCCGTGGCACTCATCGGGAAGAAAGGTTCCTGGACTCACCGCGCGCGGATTTGGCGTTTACTACGCGCAAACGGAAGGAAGGGTGCGAGCTGCAATCATGGTAAGGAAACAGCTAGATTCATATACATATGTTGCCGTTGAGCAGAAGAATAAGCAGGCATATGACCCATGCTGCGTAGGTTCCACCGATGGAGTGCAAGAGGTTAGTACAGGACGAAGAGCACAAAGGACGGTTGGTCATAGGTGCGGATGAAAATGCGCGCCACAATGCGCGGGAAGGAGGAGATAAGAATGAGAGTGGCGAATCTCTATTTTGTTACATCCTGTAAACCAATTTGCAGATAGCCAACAGGGGAAGTGTCCCTACATACATTGGTCCAACATCCAGCAACGTTTTTGATATTATATTGAACACCATCCTGCCCCATCCCCCTAGTTCCACGAGGAAATTAGGGTAGCGCATAAAATGAATTTGCCCAACTGTAACTGTATTTCACAAGGTGATAAATTTTTAATGCCAAGCGCTGCGAAACAATGTAGTAATCCTTCTGATTACTTCGGGATACAGAAAGGTCATAATGTCAATATCTTTAACTTTGCACCAACTTGAATATTGATATTCTGACGTTTTTATATAGTCGTAGCATCAATTGACGTTGTGGCCGTTTTAAGTTGCCATAAGGCCACATGACGTTGGGGGTGTTGATTTTATGTCACTCCACCCTAAAAATATGATCAATAGGAAGAAGTTGTATTATAAGACTTTCAAATTTGACTCAAAATGCAGAAAAACAACTTTTTGCTTCTATCGATTCGTGAACTCAGACAGCCTTTTCCATATATCTCGGTCTCTACAAATTATTACTTAGCGTCCCTATATTTCAAGCTCATTGGTAATACAAAATATTTTTATGAATGCAGGAATTGTACCATATTTAAATATCAATCAATATCAATTACCTTACTCTTAGATTGATTCAAACTGCCTTGAACCTGCTCGAATAACGATGATAGTCCAATGCCAATGATCATTAAAAATACGTCCATATAACTCCAATCGAATGTCATCAGCACATTTAATATTTTACCAAACCATGCAAAAAATGTTGAATATTCAAAAGTGATAAATATTTGCGTAACGACAGAATAAAAATATGACTCAATAGGATCTTTGCGAACTGGACAATAATTGGCAAAATGTATAGCAGAAATTGTACTCAGAAGACGCTCAGCTGAAATACAGAAATTAAGTAGACGTTAAATATTTACTTATTCATGAATATTTTTAATATAACTACGTTTTTCCTATGTTTGCTTTTCTTCTTGTGCTTCTTTATCATACTTACTGAGCGACAATGCTATCAACACAAATGTCACGCGATGAATGCGCACCGATAACGCCTCACGTTTACGCCAGTCTTGATGTGGCGGCAGTTGCCGTTCCACACGTTCCCATTTACGCATCAACTCTGGCCAATGCCCAGCTAAATCCAAAAAGCCAATCGAAGCCGAAAGTGTATTAACATGAAATATTACAGGTTCTATAAAAATGAGAAAAATATTTAAATATTTTGAGTACCAGCAAAATGTGTTAGCGAAAAATAAATTGATTTACACTATGCACCATCTTCCAGGTCATTTAGAATGATTTCAACTTCTAGGCCATACACCGATATAAAAATAGATCGAAACTATATATATTCTTGCGGCATTGTATTTCATGGCTGATTCAGTCACTCCCAAGCTACTACAACTTACTCGGCTTAAGGGTCCATCGAGGTCTGAACCATCTGTGCATCATGTGGTGCTGCTTCAAACGGGCGCTTTCTGTCGTGGATTAAACAGCGCGCTATATAAAATGTTATCACATCCTATTTCTGTACTGGAGCTATGCGCTGTGCTCAAGATACAAAAAGTAAAAATTATACCAATGAGAATAATACTCTTCCGATTGAGTTGATTTTTCTGATGACCATCACGACACACATTTTAAGGGCTATGGTTTCAGAGCATCTAACTTAAAGTCTAAACCCTTTCAAAGCGAAGTACCGATGCTCGTCTAACTGGTGTTGTCTTGAAGGCAAATCTCACCGTCATACAGAGAACGCGATGGCAGGATGACTTATCTCAGATCTTATGATGTTTACTACAGTGGCAATAAAATAAAATAAAAAATCCACAAAACATATTGTACAGAAAACTTCGCCACCAAAAACAATGCAAAATTTTTTGGCTTAAAAAGTTTAATGTGGTCATAGAAATCGTTCCAAAGATGATAGGACCTTAATGGTCCTTGTTACTGGAACGTACCGGATCTATATCCGGCAAAGGAGCATCAACATTAATAACACTCCCCAAAACTTTCGGAGAGTGTCTTTATCGTTAATATAACAACAACAACAAGGGATCTTTCAATGAGAAATTAGAAGGACATGCAATGGCTGCCACACTGCCAGGGTAAGCAAATATATCTATTTGATCTGCCAGGCTCGACGTGGCTCAAAATTTGTAGTATTATAATTCTGCATAGCAAGATACATCAAGCTTCTTAGCTATCGTTTAAGAAGACGACACCTGAATTTATTCATTTACTCGGCTTCTACACCTACTTGCTTGGACCAATATTCGACCACAAGATGTAACCGAGCAAAGGTGGGGCATTTTTAAGGCAATCAAGGAGTTTTGTGGTGGAACCTTTTAAAGCATCACCAGCGCAATTCACTCCAAACCATTTGTCACCCTCACCTACTCATGGTGCATCTTAAGCAAGCGAGGCTATGGAGATTTTAAGTTCTTTACGAAAGGAGTTGGTCATATGGCCTAGAAAGCTAAAATGGTAATATCAAATCATTGCCGAGATAGTCGGACTAGTACATTTGTGGTGTTGTTGTACGGAATGTAACAGATCAAAACACGGCAACATCGATGACTACACAAAACCTTCAGAGAGTCTCGCAAAAATCGCTAGCACGATAGGTGCGCGCCGCATTGGAAATGAAGAACAATGTCTATAGAACCAATCTACAAATGGGCGCTGTAATCCAATGCTTACGAGAGCGTTGTCTATACTCAAAGGGACGCGACGCCAAACGGCGTAAGATTAAGGAGTTTGAGATGTTGTATCATAGAAATATAAAACTAATCAGATAATCTAGGGGATGACGGAATATTTGAAAGCCAAGGCTAGTTTATGCCAAAAAAAAAAAAAATTAGGACCTGTTAACTGACGTACAGAACATATACATAGGTTACTTAGGAAGCATTTCTCCTCAGATAAATAGATATGGAGGACTATGATGAACTTTATACCTGAGAGTTTCATATTAGTTCTACCTCCGACTATGACTATCTGCATTAGAGAACAGCTGCAGTAAAAATAAATTTATAAATGCAAGTCGAGATAACCCCCGAAGAGATTTTAGGCCACTCCTTTTAATTTGCCCTACAAGTTGGCGGGATGAGATCTACTCCGCACGACATCGGCAGGGCATATGAATTTTCACTGAGAAGCTTTTCATGGCAGAAATGCACTCGGAATGTTTGCCAAGCCACTTTTGAGGGGCGATCCCGATTAGAAAATTGTTTGATCTAATTGAAAATCCAAGTATGCTGATGTTTGGTACAAAGATTGCGTCAACTTTGTGCCAAATATGCCTGGCTGAGCAGATGCTTGTGGACACCTTAGTAGGCTATAACCAAACGATGTTAAGAAGATCCCGCAATTCGCTCTAACTACCGCAATCCGCTTCACACAAGAACTTCGTCACCCAGCAAATTTCATATAGTTGAAAGCTCGTTTTGAAGGGAAATCATGCGCCTACGTCTGAACTTGAGTTCGATACAAAGATTTTGCAAACAGGTTTGAGCAATGCCAACGATTTGGATTAATTGAGAAAAAAGTTCTCCTGAAGATTTGTGATCCTTTCCGTGTTGAAGGGCGTATATCGAATGATTAGTTGGCAAGCTTTAATCAAATGAAAACATATTCCCGCCGAAGGGCTACGTGACTAAATCGTTGACTTGAAACGGATGAAGACGCCTTTACCCAGAAATTATTCCTTACGACACTTATAAAGCTTGTTTCTACAATAAAAAGCCTTTTACATATGCGTACCACCTGAAATGACGGGTACCTGTGCGTATACGTAATATTTTTTAAATATTTGGTGTAAAGGAGAGTTACATATCTACAAGCACGCAAGCGAAGCTAATATAATCCTCAGGAATTGGCATAAAAAAATGTATAAGGGATCAAAAATACAACGCAGAAAAAAAGGTTTAATTTTTTGAAACAATTTCTTTTATATAAAGTGCTGCATAGTGTACTCCATTAAGAATCTTCACACTCACCAATACTTCTTACATCTAAATCACCTTTTACAATCACCATATTTGCCGTTAGTACGGTATCAGCGATCGTTAATATCGTACAAAGTATGCAATACCAAGAACGAAAGCTCATCCAATGAAAGGAAAGGCGTTTTGGTGAGTCAGCGAGTATCCCACGCACCGGCATTAGGCAAATGCATTGAGCAATAACGAGAACTGTAAATCAATAAAATTTAATGTCTTAATAAATTTTTCAGTGTAAAATTTATTACGGCTTCAATATATTTTGTACTAAAATTTTACATATAAAATGTGCAATTTCTTTATTGCAATAAAGCTAAAAATTTCAGTAAATAATTTGCCGCCGGTTAAAAGTTGATTGACAATGAAGCTCATAATAAAGTACATTTTTAGGTAGAAAATTTTAATCATGAAAAAATTGTTTAGTAAATATAAAAAAAAAAAATAATAAAATGAAATAAATTAATAGGAAAACAAATAAAAATTCATAAATGGTGCGAATTTCAATTAGGGCTGTGTTAGATTAATCGAGTAAATTACATAATCAATAGTTCAGTTTAATTTTAAAAGGCAGTTTTATAAGTAAACACTTTATTCAAACTGTGATTAAACAAAATGGTGATTACACAGTCATTTTGCTTTTTGATTTGTTAATAAACGCATTATTCAAAAAAACTTACTTTTGAATTAAATTGCAATAAATCAGTTAATTGGATAGTTTAAATTGAAATTAATGACTTTTTGAGCAACCAATTATCTATACCACTTTAGTTTATAATAATAACGAAGACGAAGTCAAAATTGAAGAAGCTTTAGATTTCATAGTCACGGCTAGTGATAGGAGGATACGGGTACCGAGTGAGCAGTATCGACACTTTTCCAAAAAATACTAGTGTAGTTCGTACTAGATGCTTTTTTCCAAGTACTGAGTAATGTATCTATACCTCACCTCAATACTTTCCCCGATCTTTTGCCAAGTGCCGATGGTTTTAAACATGTAAGATGAACAAAGTTCAGTCCATTAACACCATAACTTGAGGATGAATTGAGATCGTCGACCATGTAGTATATGCTTTGCATTTAACTTAAACCGAATTTTTGATAATAGTGAAATGGGAGACGATTTCAGCATATGGTGGTAAAAGAATCACTAACTTCAACAAAATTATTAAATGTTGGTAACTGCATAAAATTTCAATACATTTGAACTTGTCTTGCAA
Source organism: Eurosta solidaginis (assembly GCF_040869045.1). NCBI lineage: Eukaryota > Metazoa > Arthropoda > Insecta > Diptera > Tephritidae > Eurosta > Eurosta solidaginis. Next base: position 197,185,192 of record NC_090323.1, on the reverse strand, counting down.
TAAAGCTTTTTTCGTTATAATTTTGGTTGATGAATTTAGCAGCTTTTACAGCATCCTCGACAATATATTGGTATTGAAAATAATCCAAATCAGATTATATCCGGGCCTACTTTCAAAATTGGAAAACAGGAACAACGCTTTCGCAAATACTGATTGGTGAAACTTGACGAGTGGATAAGAAAAAAGTTACGATGTACAATATAAATTTATTCCAATTTTGTAAAATTGGCAGGGCGCCGCACAGTGGTCTGGGTTTGGCTTTCAGTGGACTTAGGGAAATGAAAAAAATATTAGTTAATAACACAAAAACTTTGATGTCGATCGATTTTAAATATCATTACATGACGTTTTTGTATATGAGTATTTTTTCATAAAATCTTAAACAAAAAAGTTATAGCAAATTAAAAAAATGTATGTATCGGAAAAATCACAGTTTTACCGTTACCTCAGTTTCCTCACATTTCCTCAAACCTTGATTAATTTATTTACACAATTTGGGTTATATACTATGCAATGTACTCTTTTACATGATTTGAAAAGGTTCGCGTTTTTTTTTTTTTTTTTTTTTTTTTTTTTTAGTATAGAATTTAAAAAAAAAAATATTTTATTTTTGTTTTTTTTTTTTTATTTTAGTATTCCGAATCGCTTTTTAATTCTGGGTAATATTTAAACACAAAAATATTTGATAATTCATATTATACATTTAATTTTTTATATTTAATTTACATTTAACAATCCAAAAAAAAGTGTTTTTTTTTTGTTTGTATGATGCTTACTATGCCAACTTGTTCGTTAGTACCAAAAGAGTAATTAAAAGCAAAAATTATTCGATCGGTCAATAGTCCATGAAATCTCCAAATATACATATATGTATATGACCAGAAAAAAAAAACAACTAAAAAAAAACATTTTTTATTATTTTACGTAAATGTTGCGTTTCATATTAGCATGTATATTCGTACCAAATTAAAACTGAGAAACTAAAATATTTAGTTTTCTGTACCATAGCCGAGGTTTTGCGGTAAGAGTAGTAGAGATTTCACTTCTTCGGATATTTCCTCATGCTTACTAGGTAACTCCGATCTCCTCGATGAAATAAATGGGTCAGAAGTATCTAACAAATTATTTAAAATATCCTCTTTTTTCGCTTTGCGGCTAATTTTTCTTGCATGGTCCCGACGATATGCTCTAAAATCCTTATTTCTGTATTCAGCGGATTCTTCGGACAACTTTCCAATAGGAATGGAACCAAAATGCTGTATTATTGAGGCTCCGTGTACTAAAATTTTATGCATACTTGAAGGCATGTAATACCATTCATATAGTTCGACGTAAACTCGAATGGTTTCTCTAGCGTACATGCTGAACTTTTGTACATCTTATGGACACCCACATGAAAGTGCTCCTAATATTGTAGAGAATCTTTGAATGGGATTTTCACTAATACCAGTTACAGAGGCGGTAGTTTTAATATCACCGAAAAATCTTCTAGCGGTATTTCCATCATTCATTGTACTGTGTCCTTGCTTTACCACGTCTACCAATAAACCAGTCTGATTTCTGAAAGAATCCTGTACTGTTCTCCGCTTTTCTTCCAATTTGGATTTATATCTCCTTTCGCTATTCATGATTTAAATTCAATCGGTAAGATATATGAAGAATACATACTCCATAAACTGAAATCTGGCATGCAGAGTTGACATCCCATATTTGTAAATGTCAGTATCAACGTCTATGTTAAAAATTAAAGTGAAGTCATTCATCTCTTTTGGGGTAGCCTTACATATGTCACAACGTTGCGTGGATGTATCACTCAAAATTGATAAAGCTTTAACTTTTTCACATTTTGTTTCCGTTAAATTGTCGATTTCGAATTGAATCGCACTAATTTCTTGAGTGATAGAATATTTGTTTTCTTCAATAATTTTCTTAACTTTTGTTTCATGGCTATCAACTATTTGTAACCTTTTTTATAGCAAGTAAATCTAAGCGTCACTTTGATTTCATGACCAACTATTGACTCTGTATAACCTCTAAGATTCGTCGAGTTTTCGCGAATTTTGCAAACATTTTATAACAATAAATTATGGAAAAGATTACAGAATACGGAAATGTACATTTAAAATCCTAAGTCCCAATTTTTCAATTTCGGTCCACTGTGCGCCGCACACATTAAGCAGACGAAAATTTTAAAATTTGTCAAACCGTTAAAAGCCGTTGATATCACTTTGCAATATGGCGGAAATACGGTCCTTGGTATTATATATAGATCCGATCAAAAGCGGATAAGGACAACGCCTAATTTAAAGAAAATTTTAATCTTAAAAAAATTTCCAAAATATGTATGGGACGTGACAATATAAAAAATAAATGTAAGGCGCGATAACCTCCGAAGAGATTTTAGGCCGAGCTTCTCTTCCAATTTGCGTCGTGCTCCTCTTGATTTTCCCTACAAATTGGCCGGACGGGACCCACATGTTTTATGCCGACTACGAACGGCATCTGCAAGGCAGATGAGTTTCCACTGAGAGCTTTTCATGGCAGAAATACACTCGGAGCGCATTCCAAACACTACCGAGGGGCGACCCCGCTTAGAAAAATTGTCTTCTAATTGAAAAACCTTATTTCTAAAATTTTTATGTTGCTTTGCCTGGGGTGTGAACCCAGGACATATGATGTGGTAGGCGGAGCACGCTACCATCACACCACGGTGGTTGCCGTAACGTAACGCCGGGACGTAACAATACTACTAGTAAAAAAAGAGACTTATCAAAAGCTTTCGATACTGTCAACCACAGCATCTTACTGCAAGACTTGTAAGGGTGCCCCCTTCGTCCTAGTCTCAAAAGGTGGACCGTAAATTATCTGTGTGGTCGGCAGTCTTCGGTGCAATAAAGGAACGTAACATCTAAACCCAAAATAATTAAAAAAGGGTTGCTACATGGTGGGTTTCTGTTCCCTCTTTTGTTTAGCATCTACATATCGAAGCTTCCTTCGCCACCAGAAGGATTTACCATTGTATCCTATGCCGATGACTGCACGATAATGGATACCGGTCCCGGCCCACACATCGATGAGCAATGTAATAAAATAACAAAATAGCTCTCTAATTTCTGAAGTTCTTCGCCTCTAGAAACATGGCATTGCCGCCGACAAGATTATATACGACTTCGGTTGCATTACGCTACCGACTACCAAAAAAACTGAGTGTGACGTTCGATTAGGATCTACGTTATGGCGAGCATCCAGAATCCTAACAAAATCCACAAATCCCTTGCCGGCAGCACTTGGGGTAAAGATAAAGGGATGCTCATTACCGTTTACAAAGCAATTAGCCGGCCTTTTGCATGCTACGCGTTCCCGACATGGTCACCGAGCCTTAAGGCTACTCACTGGAAGAAAATACAGGCCTGTGTTTCAGAGAAATTACATGCCGAACAAACAGTTTATGTTTAATACGCACAAGATATCTAATTAAAGAAAGAGACATACATCTAATTAAAAATACTCTTTTCCACCGAGGAGATTTAGACACAGGTTCTCTTCCAATTTGCGTCTTGCAACAAATTGTATGCTGGTTCCGAACGGAAGCTGCAAACAGATCAATTTTCGCTGGGAAGCTTTTCATGGGAGAAATAACTCGGAGTGTTTGCCAAACCACCCCGTTTGGAAAAACTCTTTTCTAGTAATGTTTGGTTTCGTCCAAATGTAAACTTTTTTATTTGCTTTCAATTAAATTCAAAACATATGGTCTCATTTAAAAAAAAATTTCTTGACTTTTGTTAAAAATTACGACGTACTCACTTGGATCGAGTATACTCTAAACCTTTTACTGAGTATGAGTACTAGCTTCGATACTTTGATCCAAGTATTTGATATGGGTACCGGCATGGAAACTTTTTCTTACAGTTCTATCACTAGTCACGGCTTCGGTTACAACTGCCGTTACGTGTACTATTTTGCCATTAAAAGAAGTTTAGATTTTGTGGGTGCTCTCGTCTTAAAATAAATGTGTCGACAATGTAGATGCTATCATACTGAAAACGATAATAAACATTAACATATCACAGAACATCATTTGACAACAACCCCACCCCAACCAGAGGATTACACAAGGTGCTCTGTTACGTCTCGCTGCCCATGCCACCGAAATGAAACGTAGAAAAGGTGGAAAGATAAATGTTACTTTGGAAATATAGAATGGACTCTTAAAATCAAACTAATAGGTACCACATAGCACTTCTTTTTTACTTCGCATTGGTTCACGTATATTCACCGGAAAGTTATCACAGTCATCTAGTACTATCTGCTTGCCCGCAGCTTAGAATATACCCACAGCAGGTATGCCTGTCGTAAGAGGCGACTAGAATGTCAAATTTACGCAAGTGTTTGTAGCGCAAACATTTCAAGGGATTTCCAACCCAATTTTCAACCCCACCTACCCATGGCGAATCACGTTTCCTTAACAGCCAAGACTCTGGCGACCCCAAGTTCCTCAGGCATCTAGCGAGTGGGAGCGCGGTATGGCCAAGAATGTTTCATGTCATCATACTAAGCCGTTCCCGAGATGGTCGGGCTAGTACCTTAATGGTGTTTGGTACCGGAACATACCGGATTACATAATCATCAAAAACACTCTCCAAAACCTTCGGGGAGTGTCCTTATTGCTACAACAACAACAGTATGATCTGCTCATTATCGGATAAATACAGTATACCGAATGTTTTAAGTCTTCCGTTGTGACCATCAGTTTAATCATTTAGTGCCTTAGTTTATTAAGCTTATGCATTTAAGCGACATGAGAGGGCGTTGGAAGCTCGTCGACCAAGAACTGTCTATCTTCTTATCCAAGGTGTGAATCGGACCAAAGCTTTTTGGTAGTATGCAGATGGAGCATGTAGTCGCCTGAATTTGAACGGAGCGTTCCTGATATTAGGCCACCTCGAGAGGCGCTACTGTGGCAAAAAGTTTTTCTTTCCGCCAAACTCGCCTTGCCACTTCAAATTGCATAAGGCAAAATGAGGAGAGAAGGGAGGAAAGGGTGGTCAGCCATCGCAACAAGTAATATGTCTAACGTGGAGAAGGATGTAAAGTCAAGGAAATTCAATCAGCGAGGTAAGATAACTGCTGGCGAGTCCAAACAGAGAAAAGCATAACAGGGAAGCAATAAAAATTGTACAGTGCTTGGAAATCATGGTCGACACAACCGACCGGGAAAGTCTTTAAGTGAGACGCGAACTTGTACAAAATATAAGCACGCTGAAATGATAGGAACAGAACACTCTTTTACTGAGCCCGTATAAGAAGGAAGAAGCTTCGAACGAAATGAAGCAGCTACGATCAGAATACGATAATCCTATTCTTAAGAGTTAGGAAGCACTTCATTAGTAAAGAAGTAACTACCTCGACGACGACGAAACACGATCTAATAATATCTATACACCAACAAGAGCGAGGGTGCACGAAGCTCACCGGCAGGTTAAGAGGCTCAGAATATTCCCATGTAGGGCATAAGAGGCGACTAAAATCCACAGACCTTGAAAATGTAATGTGGTCATATCAAATATTTCTCGAGATGATCGGCCTGGTATCTTAATGGAACCTCCCGGATTAATACCCTTCAAAAGACCATCGCCATCTATAATATTTCCAAAACGATCGGGAAAAGTCTTTATTGCTGCATGAAGAAAAAGAAGAAGGACGTATGAAGGGGGTGATAAGCCGAAAGGAGTAACATGAAGACTCTTGAGAGATAATGCAACAATTTTGGCGGTATACGAGAAATTGAATAGCGTCCCTGCCTGTCGCGCTAATTGATAGAAGTAATCCTTTTAGGCGGATATCTACCGAGAGATGGATAACTGTAGAAAAAGAGTGTAGCTGATCAATTTTGTGGTTGAACCGAGAAAAGCATTTCAATCCGTCGATTCAGCGGAGCATCATCTACAATGGGGCTAAGCTAAAAGCGTCCAACAATATCGCGACCTTACGATGTATAAAGGCAAGGAGTGTTTCCAAGCTGGATAGGTAGAGCGCATGTGTGTGGAAGTTGGAGGAACCGCTGCTTCTACGCCTATCTCGGCCTAAGAAGGAGGATCAGTTTTGCATCATCGGCAAGGAGTAATTTTTTCTGTCGCCATGAAATATGCCGCTGACTCATTGTTTGAATACATCAAACCTTGCGTATTTTTCCTTTCACGAATGTGAACTTATGAAAATTATAAAAGTTTGCTTTAATTACATATAAAATTAAAAAATTTTTAGTTTTTATGTATGTATAATCTATAAGATCGTCCTAATCGCCTCCCCACCATGATCTGCAATTTAAAATACTTCGGTTAAAATATTTTATGAAATGAATAGTTTAGCTCAGGCCCGTAGAGACCGTTTGACTGCGGTTCGATCCCCGGTGAAACTTGTTGAAATAAATAAAAACATTACGAAATTGCCTGACGATGATTACGTGGCGGTTTTTTAAATGGTACCATCGCAATATGCCAGTAAATGTTTCCTTCTTTTCAGGTTTCCCCAATAAAAACCAAAAATAATAATTGAATAGCAATTGTCATTTATCGGTGTTAAGCTCATTAATTCTTAAAAATCTTAAGTAAAAATTGAACACACCATTAAACATACAAACATTTAATTATTCAATATACAAAGTTCGGATATCAAAGAGTGGCTTTACATGCTTTTTGCGCTGCAATCTTTTTATAATAATATCAAAATTTAACTGTCTTGCCAAACAACACAAAGCTTTTGATTCTTGAAAGGACGCTGAAGGAAAGTTATGGACTAGCTACAGTGACAGGTATAGTGCAAAAGATACGTAAACGAACACAAATGTTGGGAAAAATTGTATACAGATTTTGAACATATAGAGATGGTATTTAGAAATTCCAATGGTGACAGACCTTTATCAAAATTTGCTTCGCAAATTTGTTTCAAGCCACAAAGAGGAAAACGTCTCGTTCAAATTTCTCATAGCTGCAAATCGTTCAGTAATGCCAGTGATTACCGAATCAACGATCAACAGGAATGTATTGTTTTTAAAATCAGACTCTGAATCATCCGTAATCATCTCATTTAAATTATCTTCAGAACGTCTTTTGGGTTTTCTCTTTCGAATGTCCGGAAAGTTTGGCTAGATGTTCAGTTGAATAGCAACTGTTTTGCATTCGTTTAAAATTGTTTCCCATTGGTTCCTGATCAACTTCAAATCAGCTAATAAGGCATCTAGATGTCGGACCTCAACATCTATGGTGGCGTCTCTAGCTTGGAGGACCACGTTTCTTTCATTAATGGTAGGCACTATTTTTAACCAAATTGAGGAAAGCAAGATACATTCGAACTTGTTGATGTACTTGAGAATGCCGGTAACATCGCCGTATGCTTGCGCAATCAAATTTGGCTTTTGGCTGAAAGCCTATGAAGAGAGCTCGGTACATTTTTTATACCTTTCATGAAAATGAAATGGTATATTAATTTCGTCACGAAACCCAAAATTGTAAGACCTTAAAGGAAAATAGATAGACCCACCATTAAGTATACCGAAATAATCAGGATGAAGAGCTGAGTGGATTAAGCCATGTCCGTCTGTCCGTCTGTCTGTTTGTATGCAAACTAGTCCCTCAATTTTTGAGATATCTTGATAAAATTTGGTGAGCGGGTATATTTGGGTGTCCGATTAGACATTTGTCGGAACCGGCCGGATCGGACCACTATAGCATATATCCTCCATACAAACGATTTTTCAGAAAAAGAGGATTTTTGTCATATCTTACTCAATTTAACAGATTTAAGCTTCAAACTTCACCATATAATTTCGCATATTGCACATATTGTTGCCTGAAAAAATTGATGAGATCGGTCGTATATATAGTATATATTCCCCACAAACGATTGTTCAGATAAGACACTTTTCGTAATTATGCCCTATTTTAAGAGCTAGAGGCTTCAAATTTCAATGAATGCTTACGTATATAGCATATATTTTTGCATGAAAAAATCATAAAGAGTGGTGGTATATATAGTATATATATATATTTTCGTTAATTTTAACCCCATTTTAACAGCTAGAAGCTTCAACTTTCACCAAATGTCATCAAATAGTTACGCTTACGTCATATATTGTTAAAACACGTGATTCGTAGTCATAGTTTTTACACGCAGACCACCAAAAACCTGAAACTTTGCATCCTCACACAAAGTACCTACCTGTTTTTTATTTAAAATTTATCTTAAAACTCGTTTAAGTATTTAGATCTGTTCACTATATATTTCTTATCATATACATCCGATTATTCGGAGATTACGGGATAAGATTATTGTTCAGCCCCATTCATGAAAGGTATGAAGTCTTCGGCTGTGCCGAAGACAGTCCCGTTCTTACTTGTTTTTTTTTTTTTTTTTTTTTGAGGATGTCCCATCGATGTACACTGCTGCTGAAAATTGTACAACATGTTTGTACAACTCTGAAGAAAGTAACTGCAGCCGTACAACATTCTGCAGCATCAACACCACATTAATTGAGACTGTGGGTTGCACAAGGCGAGTAATCAGCATTCGAATTTTTGTCGAGAATGTGGAGTAGTGCTCCGCTGTAATTTCCTTTCATATCGGCGCCGTTGTCGTAGCCTTGTGCACGACAATCTTCAATCAATTAAGGCAAATTAGATCAGCGATTTTCTGACCAGTTGAAAGCCAAAAACCGTTCTTGAATTTTAAAATTTGTTGCTTTCGAATTGAAATGGAGGTAGCCCAAAATGAACGTAATCTGTTCAACGTGATCAGCATCAGGCATAGCATCAACGGTAATAGCAAAATACTTGACTTTCTTGCCTTGATCTAATATAGTTTGCCTCACGTGCTTTGCACAAATTTCTATAAACTCATTCTGAGTGTCTGGCGAAAGATAGTGAACTTGTAAAGGTTTCTGCTGCTGTTGTGAAATCCTCACTTTCTCCAAATGATCTCTAAGTATCGGATAATAATTGCTTATGAAATCTTAGATGCCCAAAAAATGTCCATTGTTTCGTTCACCAAACATATACTTTCGCCTTTGAAATCTAGGCCTCTTTCACCCATAAATAAAATAGTGTCCAAAATTCTATATAAAATTTCTTTCCACTTTTGAGTTTCAGTGTTTAGCTTTTCATTGATAATTGTATAAATTGAATTTGAATTAGATTTTGTATATATCGCCATTGAATATAACATTTAAAGTGATCTTGAAGATTTTCTTGTGATGGCAGTTTATCGTATAGCTTCTTCCATACCTGGAATTTCGAATATCTGCCAGGACAACCAATTTTAGGTCGATTTACAGTATTGGTGCTTAACACACGACATGATAGGCAATAAAAAGCACTGCTACTGGCACTCCATACTAACCAGTCAGCCTCCACTTTCACTCCATTTGGCAAGATTCTGTTCAAAAACGAGATAGAAAATGGGTCGTCATGATAATCACGTGGAAAAATAACAGGATACTTTTGATGATCTCGACGAATTACTTCGTTGATTTCTTCAGATCGCAAAAACTCATTACCGATATCGAATTCGTTTAAATAATCTGGACTTTGATACAGAGTTGGTGGTATTGTTGGAAGACTTTTTGAAGATCAGTGTCACCACGAAAACTTTACGATTTGGAATTCATTTAAACATACATTTTTGTTTGATATTTTTATTGTCTCCTCTGGCCCAGGCAAAAAATCATTATCAATATTCGTTGCTTTTGAAATTCGGCTTAAAATTTGCACATGGAACAACTAAAGATTCTCCTGAATTAAAAAAAAAAGTTCTTAGTACCTCTAAATTGCGGCCCCCTGAGAAACCCCGGGCCCGGGGGGAATCTCCCCATCCCCCCTCTCATCAGGCCTGGTTTAGCTATATATTCATTTCCAATTTCCATTTGTTTCGCTGTGGGTAAAATCAGCAGAAAAAATTTACCATTCTGGTATTCGAAGAAAGAATTGCGTACTTTTCGCTGAAATCTGGCAGCCTTGGTCACTATTTCATGGTCACGGTTGCCACACCACGTCTTTTTTCTGGACAAGAATTCCTTTTGAAAATACAAAAGAAGGACCAATATTTTTAAAATGTCACAAAAAAATAATTTATATAGGCCTTCGCGAATTTCAGTTGCTACATCGCGTTAATGTGTTTCTATTTGGCAGCAGTAATACATTCACGCCAGGAAATCTCCTTTATTTTGGGAATTGTGGCACGCTCTGACTTACACTATACATAATTCTACATAAAGTTAAAAAAATATGTAAAATTAAGTCAACCTATAGTTCTTTGGGCTGCTCTTAGTAGTTGATGGAGCCTATCTTCCTCCGGTGCGAAATTCGGTTAATGCAGACATTTTTTGAAAGTCGAGGGCTCGTACTTTTTGAACAATGTGGAGAGTTGCTTAAATGTGGATAAAATTTTAGTATTTTTCAGCTAAGATAACTAATAAAAATAGTCGTGAATTAGCCTAATTGACACATTTATAATGTTTCAAAACCTCTATACGAGCTTTCAATACACGACCCGAAAAAATGGAATAATAAGATATCTTTTCCAACAGGTTTTTTAGGGTTCACAATAAGCGTAAATTTTTCATGAAACTTAAACCTTCTCATCAAGATCAATATAAAATGAGGATTTTCCCAAAACAAAGTGAACACTTGTTATTTTCATCTTATGATTATTTAACCGGAATTTAACTTTAACTTATTGCTTTTGCTGGTTCAAGAGTCTGGCGGCGCCGTGGTGTAGTGGTAGCGTACTCCGCCTACCACACCGAGCGTGCTGGGTTCAAGACCCGCGCAAAAGCAACATCAAATTTTAAGAAAAAAGTTCATTCAATTACAAAAAAGCATTTCTAAGCGTGGTCGCCGCTCGACAATGGTTTGGCAAACGCTACGAAAAGTTTCTGCCATTAAAAACCTTCTCAGTGAAAATACATCTGCCTTCTAGGTGCCGTTCGGAGTCGGCATAAAAAATTAAACCCCCTCCCGTATATTTGTAGGAAAAACTAAAAAGGCGCAAGGTGCAAACTTGAAGAGAAGCTCAGCCTAAATATTTTCTGAGATAAATCGCGCCTTATTCAATCGTATATTTGTCAATTTAGCAATGTCTGGCTCCGTCTTAAAATGCTGTGATAATTATTTCTGTGTGCTAAAAAATCTGAGAACGTGTGTTAAATCTTTTATTTCATAGTTTCGATATTGGCTAACACTTCGCCCAAAAAGCCGCCTGAATATGCACTGCAATGTGATATCTTGGAGAAAAATCTATAATTTTGTTAATCGGTCTTGGTTTAAGTTTATATTTTAGTGGCGCAAACAAATCTATTTTTTATCACTCTTGCTCTCGCTTCCGTACAAAAAACCAGACTGGAGGAATTTGGCTCGGCCTGAATTATTGTCGCTATTTTTATAAAAATATGTATTGTTATATAACACCAAAAATCGAAATAAAAACTTAAAACTTTTTAGAAAATTCAGGTAAATTCCTTAAATTTTCATGCAAATTTTCAGCTTTTCGGTAAGAATTTTTAGAATTTTTCTGAGAGATAAATTCTAAAAATTCTTACTGAAAGCTACACATTTGCATTGCGGAATTTTGCCGAATTTTCTAACAAGTCTTAAGTGTATATTTGGATTGTTGGTGTTACATAATAAATGTGTTTATATAAAAAATTTTAAGGTCACTTTATCTTACTTAAAAAGTTGATTTAAATCACCCGCCTCCCTCCCAAATCGTGCTGGATCCGCCCCTGAGGTATGGCGTTCGTCACAGTCGGACGTCTCAAAAATGTTTCCGTGTTTGTCGTTATATATCAAACGTTTGCATAACGGCGATAAAGGCTTCCTCCTACAAAAAGTGCATCTGTCATTTCTATGTATGAAGGAAGATCTGAGTCACAGCTCATACAAATTCTGGCACCAAAAAATACGATAACAAAACAAAAATACAAAATCAACTGACTCACACATACAAAAATATGGCCCACATATTTCCAGATCTATGAGCTCATAAAAATAAGAACGCTTACAATTTATTGCTAAAACTCCATGACCACTATTTATTTATGTCGTACAGGAGAGATGTGCCAATTTATTACGTATGTATTAAACATGGTAACGTAAGGCTTTCAATAAACCATTTCTTCATGTAATGCAGAAATAATAAAAGTAATCATAAAACCATTTTCTGCAGTTACGCATAAAAGATATTAAAGAGTATTTTAAAAGGCAGCAAGCCATAGTTCTATAGGTGGACGGACGCCTTTTCCAGATATCGCCATAAAGGTGGACCACGCGTGACTCTAGAATGTGTTTGTACGACACGGGTATAAAACGAAAGGTGGTATTTAGTATTTTAAAAGGGATTAGCCCTTAGTTTTATATGTGAAGGCACTTTCGAGATATCGACCAAAATGTGGACCAGGGTGACCGAGAATATCATCCGTCGGGTATCTCTAATTTATTTATATATATAATACCATTGCCAGTATTCCTGCCAAGATTCCAAGGGCTTTTTATTTCGCCCTTCAGAACTGTTTCATTTTCTTCTACTTAATATGGTAGGTGTCACAAACATATAACAAAATTTCTCCCAAAGGTATATTTTGCGTCAATAGACCGATCCAATCACCATGTTTCATCCCTTTTTCCCTATTTGGTATATAATTATGGCATTTTTTCCATTTTTTTGTATTTCTCGATATCGAAAAAGTCGGCGTGGTCATAGTCGGATTTAGGATATTTTTTATACCAAGATGAAGCGAGTTCAGATAAGTACGTGAACTAAGTTTAGTAAAGATATATCGATTTTTACTCAAGTTATCGTGTTTTTTCTTTTATTTTTGTCTTTTGTTGCACCATATCATTACTGGTGTTGAATGTTGATATAATTTACTTATATACTGTAAAGATATTAAATTTTTTGTTAAAATTTTACCTGAAAAAAATTGTGGGCGTGTTCGTCATCCGATTGTGGTAATTTTTATTGGGCACACATATAATAATAGGAGGAACATTCCTGCCAAATTTCATCATGATATCTTCAACGACTGCCAAATGACAGCTTGCAAAACTTTTAAATTACCTTTTTTTAAAAGTCGGTGTTGCCACGCCCATTGTCAAAAATTTTACTAGTTACTATCCTGCGTCATAAGGTCCACGCACCTACCAAGCTTCAATGCTCTATCCGTCTTTGGTAATGAATTATCTTATTTTTTCGGATTTTCGAAATTTTCGATATCGAAAAGGTGGGCGTAGTTATAGTCCGATATCCTTTATTTTAAATAGCGATCTGAGATGAGTGCCCAGGAACCTATATACCATATTTTATCAAGATACCTCAAAATTTACTCAAGTCATCGTGTTAACGGGCAAACGGACGGACGGACGTGTAATATTTTGATTTAAACCCGAATAGTATGCAGTTTTACACAAGAGGTGTGCAAAAGTATACATGCTTTGTAATTTCACACAACAGTGTGTAAATTTCGGTCACTTGTTATAGTATTTTGCTTCAGGTAACTGTAAATTTTCATTTTCTGTGAAATCGTCGTGTTGGTCGTCTCGTGGTGGAAAAAAGTAAATAGGCCAATAAACAATAAAATATATGTAAATATTGTTACGAATATTAGCAACACTAAAGGGTACTGTCATCTCTAAGTCGATGCTAAGCAGTGACTGTATGCACATCAAAAATTCAGTAATTATGTCTGCACATATGTACGTACACGCAGCGGAGAAGCAAAGTATAAACACATGCAGATATCTCATGTGAGATATGCAATTATAATTGTGGAAGTGTCGCTCACAAATACACGCGCATATGAGAGCTATACTTGTACATCTGTAGATATAATTATATAGCAGTAACTAAGTAAATTCTGGAAGCGCCTAGAAGAAGCAACGAGGAAATCAGAGAGTATAAAAGGCAGCAACAGTAGAGGCGCTAAAATCAGTTTTGATTAAGCACGCTACCTGTCGAGCAATAGTAGAGTTATTTATTGTGAAGTACTTTAATAAAGACCATTTTGCATTATCGAATATTGGAGTTATTTTTTTAACAGTTTAGTGATTCGAACATTAGTAGAAGATTTGAAATAAGCGGAATTGCAAGTAAGTTCGTTACAATTGGTGTCAGAAGAGGAATTGTTGAATAAATTCAAGAGTTGCAGAGCACAACAAGGACATGGCGAAGTTAAATGAATTGAAGATCCAGCAATTGAAGATGGAGTTGGAGAGCCGTGGATTGCATACAACCAGCAACAAACTGGAGCTTCAGGCAAGACTATGAGAGGCAATGGAAGCAGAAGGAGTTAACGTAGACGAATATGTCTTTTATCCTGATGTGGAAGAGCCAGCGACTAAAGTGGAAGAGAAGATAGAGACTCCGTATCCATTGGCAAGTGTTGACACTAACGCGATACTAGCAGTGTTGAACCAAATGTCGTCACAAATGACATCACAATTAGAATCACAGGAGACACGTTTAACATCCAAGATGGAAGCACAGGAGGCACGCATTTCAGAAATGTCATCACAAATATCTAGCAACATGTCAACACAATTGGAAGAACAGAAAACATACATGGCGTCACAAATTGCAGAACAATTAAAAGAACAAGAGGCACGCATAACATTACAGCTCGAAGCACAAGAAGAGCATATCTCAACAAAGCTGGAGGCACAGGAAACAAAATTCTCAACGCAGCTGGGTGCTGTTAGCGGACGTCAAGATAAAGTGGAGGCTGAGATGGATGCTTTGAAAGATCGGATTCGGGAGTTACAATTGAACCGTCCAATCACTTCAACGTTTACTCTGAAGGTAAAATTTCCAACGTTTGATGGTTCTGTTCCATTCCAGGTATTTAAGCTCCAATTTGAGAAGACGTCAGCAGCGAACAACTGGAATGCTGTAGATAAAGTTGCTTCATTGTTCGTGGCTTTAAAAGGACCAGCTGCTGAGATATTACAGACGATCCCAGAGTACGAGCGTAACAGTTATGAAGTATTGATGGCTGCTGAAGAACGGCGATCCGGAAGCGGACACAGAAAACAGATATACCAAATTGAGTTGCAAAACCGTTACCAAAAAGCAAATGAGGCATTGCAGGAGTTTGCTTCGGATGTTGAAAAATTGGCTCAACTTGCAAATGCGGACGCACGCGTGGAATACAGTGAAAGGGTAAAGATTCAGAACTTTATAAACGGCATACGGGACGTCGCAATGAAGCGAGTCACATACGCGGACCCAAAGCAAACATTCGCTGAAACGGTATCGCATTCACTGACTCAGGAAATTGCCGCACTTTTGAGTAAGCCAGCGTAAAAAGCCCATCGTGTGGAAGTAGAAAGGCCAGATTGGGTGGACACAATTTTGGAAGCACTGAAGGGATCACAACAGAAAAACTCTGGAGTTATGGAATGTTTCAAGTTCGGCAACCCAGGCCACATTTCTCGTCATTGCAGCACCGGTCCTGGTAGTTCCAACTTGGGTGGCCAGGGTGGTTTCAAGCCAGCGCGTAATACTGTTGTCAAACTTCAAGACGATACTGATGATAGTCAAGTAGTTCTTCATTGGCTAAAGAACAGAGTATGAGGGAATGGCCCAGGGTAATGAGTAGTAAGAAGAAACACTGTCATGACAAGAAGGGTGGTTCATTTGGAGAGTCTAACAGCAGTTAGGTTGAGAGATTTGTCTGATCGGCCCCCCACGCAGTGTTACGAATATTAGCAACACTAAGGGGTACTGTCATCTCTAAGCCGATGCTAAGCAGTGACTGTATGCACATCAATAATTCAATCATTATGTCTACACATATGTACGTACACGCAGCTGAGAAGCAACGCACAAACACATGCAGATATCTCATCTGAGATATGCAATTATAATTGTTGAAGTGTCGCAGACAAATACACGCGCATATGAGAGCTATACTTGTACATCTGTAGTTATAATTATATAGCAGTAACTAAGTAAATTCTGGATGCGCCTAGAAGATACAACGAGGAAATCAGAGAGTATAAAATGCAGCAGCAGTAGAGGAGCTAAAATCAGTTTTGATTAAGCACGCTATCTGTCGAGCAATAGTAGAATTATTTATTGTGAAGTACTTTAATGAAGACCATTTTGCATTATCGAATATTGGAGTTATTTGTTCAACAGTTTAGTGATTCGAACCTTAGTAGAAGATTTGAAATAAGCGGAATTGCAGTGAATTCGTAACAATATATATAAGTGAATAAGCTTTGCAAATATATTGGAAATGTTTGTGTGTAAGGTGTGTGCAAAACAGTTCTGCAAATTAAGGAGTTATAATTAGCATTTACCTATATGCGCATAGGGAACTGAGTTCCAATTTGTTTGAGTATTTGTTTCCAAAATGCAATAAAAAGTATTCAAGCTACAATATCTATGTAGTCCATTTTTCAAAAAATAATTCTGCTAAAGATGCTGTAGTTGAAGGTGTCACCACTCTGTACCACAAATTCAATTGTTCGATCGCTTCTTGCCAGTTTTTCGCTACAAGAATATATGAAGTATTTTCACATATTTTAACTAAAATGGCATTTTCTTACCCTTTTTTTTAATTTTAAGTAAATGCATCTCTTTATATTTTGATATCATGGTAACTTCAGCTGTGATAACTACAGAACGGCTGAACCGATTTAAAAGATCTTGGCACCATTAAAAAAGTAGTCAAACATGCTTTGGAAGACGTATACTGTAAACAATTTTTATCACACTGAAGAACCAGTTATTTTTTAGTTTTTTAAAAACAAAACTTGGAAGAAATTACAGAGATCAAGTAGTTAAAATCAAAAAAAATTGTTCAGTGTAATACAAATTTTCGATTTCGCTGGCCGATTATAATACCTTTCCAATGGTATCAAGATCATGGAAATCGGTTGAGCCATTCTGTAGTTATCACAGCTCAAAAATACCTATTACCGTCATTTTACGCGCATTTTTCACGATTTTGAGACCTTGCCACGCCCACAGTTTTTCTAAAATATTATTTCTAAATATGAGGTTGTGTTTGTATATGTAAAGTGTATCTCTACGCAAAGTTTCATCAAAATCTGAGAGGGTCGGGTTCAAAATCTACCTCTTTTAAACGGTTTTAATTAGGTTGACTTGAGAGGCTGCACAGCCAGCGCGATTTTTGTATTTAAAATTTAACTAACTTTCCGATAAGCTACAAGCTTGAAACTTGGAGTACAGTTCAGAACCCGATGACAATGCAATAATAAGAAAAAAATCGCCGCTAGGTGGCACAAGGATCGAGATATTCACAAAAATCGTATTTGTGGTCTGATTTGGCTCATATTTGTAAATCATATTTGACATACAGAAATGGAAACCGCTTTAGTAAAAAAAATTCACGCTAGGTGTTGCAAAATTTGAGATATTCAAAAAACTCGTACTTTGCTGTTCGATTTGGCTTTTTTAACAAATATTATATACAGTCCGGTAGAAGTGACATCAAAATACTTTTGAGCACATAAGTTCAAATTTTGTTAGTGAAATTTCAGTATAAAAATTCTAGTCCCGTTAGAAGAGACGTCAAAATACTTTCGAGCACATAAGTTCAAATTTTGTTAGTGAAATTTCATTACAAAAATTCATTTCCCGGTAGAAGTGACGTCAGAATACTTTGGAGCACATAAATTCAAATTTTGCTAGTGAAATTCCAGTATAAAACAAGTAAGGAAGGCTAAGTTCGGGTGTAACCGAACATTACATACTCAGTCGAGAGCTATGGAGACAACATAAGGGAAAATCACCATGTAGGAAAATGAACCTTGGGTAACCCTGGAATGTGTTTGTATGACATGTGTATCAAATGGAAGGTATTAAAGAGTATTTTAAGAGGGAGTGGGCCATAGTTCTATAGGTGGACGCCATTTAGGGATATTGCCATAAAGGTGGACCAGGGCTGACTCTAGAATTTGTTTGTACGATATGGGTATCAAACGAAAGGTGCTAAGGTGTATTTTAAAAGGGATTGGGCCTTAGTTCTATAGGTGGACGCCTTTTCGAGATATCATCATAGAGGTGGACCAGGGGTGACTCTAGAATGCGTTTGTACGATATGGGCATCAATTGAAAGGTGTTAATGAGTATTGTAAAAGGGAGTGGGTCTTAGTTCTATGGGTGGACGTCTTTTTGAGATATCGCCATAACGGTGGACCAGGGGTGACTCTAGAATTTGTTTGTACGATATGGATATCATATTAAAGGTATTAATGAGGGTTTTAAAAGGGAGTGGTGTTAGTTGTATATATGAAGGCGTTTGCGAAATATCGACCAAAATGTGGACCAGGGTAACCCACACCATCATCTGCCGGGTACCGCTAATTTATTTATATATGTAATACCACGAACAATGAACAATTAGAACGCACATACGAGCGCTGCCCCCGTCATGATATAAAAGTTGTGTTTGGCGACTTTAACGCCAGGGTGGGCAAAGAAGGTGTTTTTTGCCCTACAGTCGGAAAGTTCAACCTACACAATGAAACTTCTCCTAACGGACTGAGGCTGATTGACTTTGCCGGTGCTCGAAACATGGTCATATCCAGCACGAGGTTCATGCATAAAAAGATACATCAAGCTACATGGCTGCCTCCTGATCGAAATACTCGCAATCAGATCGATCACGTTATGATAGACGGACGGCATGCCTTCAGTGTTTTAGATGTGCGCACGATCCGAGGACCTAACATCGATTCGGACCATTATCTCGTTGCAGCCAAAATACGCACCCACCTCAACGCGACTAAAACCAAGGAACAAAAAACACAAGGAAAGCTAGACGTCGAAAAGCTTCAATAACAACAGACTGCCAATGATTTCGCAACTCGGCTCTCACACCTGCTCTCTGAGAGCACAACTCATCCTGAAGGAATACAGGAGCAGTGGGAGCACATCTCCAAAGCACTTCGTACTGCCGCCGAAGAAAAAATTGGTTACCGTCGGCCACGAAAAAACAACTGGTTGCCGCGTTGCAACCGAAAGAAAAGACGCTGCCTACAGGGCTACGTTAAAAGCGAGCGCGACAAGAGGAGTGTGTGAACGCTATCGTGAGTTGAAAAGGGAAGCGAGACGCCTTTTCAGGAAGAAGAAAGCAGAAGCAGAAAGGCGTAAGTGCGAGGAGATTGAGCTGCTAGCCACCAGGAATAACGCCCGAAAATTCTACCAAAAAATACGGCGACAGACGGTAGGTTGTATGACAGGGGAAAGCTCCTGTAGGAATGAAAACGGCGACCTTGTAACTGAGGTCCAGAGAGTGCTTAGATTATGGAGGGAATACTTCTTTGCTCTCCTAAATGGAGGCAGCAATTCACCGCGCAGAGATCAAGAACCCGATCCCGCTATCGATGGTGATGGAATATATGTCCCCCCGCCCGGTTATTATGAAGTTAGAATAGCAATAACCAGATTGAAAAACAACAAGGCCGTGGGCGCTGATGGATTGCCTGCGGAGCTATTTAAGTACGGCGGCGAGGAGTTGGTAAGGCGCAGGCAGCTGCTTCTTAGCAAAATATGGGCGGACGAGTGCATGACCGACGGTTGGAATCTAAGTGTTCTTTGCCCAGTCCACAAGAAGGGGGATACTGCAAAATGTACCAACTATCGTGGAATCAGCCTTCTTAATATCGCATATAAGGTCCTTTCAAGTGTATTGTGCGAAAGATTGAAGCCCACCGTGAACCGGCTGATTGGACCTTATCAGTGCGGCTTCAGACCTGGTAAATTTACCATCGAGCAGACTTTCACAATGGGCCGCCTTCGATAGCATGAAAAAGAGCTGCCTATATGCCGCTATGTCTGAATTTTGTTTCCCCGCAAAACTTATACGGCTGTGCAAAATGACGTTGAGCAACACCATCAGCTCAGTCAGAATTGGGAAGGACCTCCATGAGCCGTTCGAAACTAAATGAGGTTTCAGACAGGGTGACCCCCTATCGTGTGATTTCTTTAATTTGATGCTGGAGAAAATTATACTAGCTGCACAACTTAACCGCACTGGAACAATATACTATAAAAGCGTGCAATTACTGACATATGCTGATGACATTGATATCATCGGCCTAAACACCCGCGCTGTTAGCTCTGCTTACTCCAAACTGGAAAAAGAAGCGGTAAAGATTTGTTTGATGGTGAATGAGGACAAAACGAAGTACCTGCTGTCATCGAGCAAAGAGTCAGCGCATACGCGCCTTGGCAACCACGCTACTGTTGGCAGCCATAATTTCGAAATAGTAAAAGACTTCGTTTATTTGGGAACCAGCATCAACTCTAGCAACAACATCAGTACTGAAATCCAGCGAAGAATCAATCTTGCCAATAAATGCTACTTTGGACTAGGTAGGCAATTGAAAAGTAAAGTCCTTTCTCGGCGAACGAAAATCATACTCTACAAGTCACTTTTCGTACCCGTCCTGCTATATGGGGCAGAAGCATGGACCATGACAACAGCAGATGAAGCGGCTTTGGAAGTGTTCGAGAGAAAAGTTCTTCGAAAGATTTATGGACCTCTAAGCGTTGGCGATCGCGAGTAACGAAGAAGATTTAATGATGAGCTGTACGAGCTATACGCGGACATCAACATAGTCCAGCGAATTAAAACGCAGCGGCTGCGCTGGCTAGGCCATGTTATGCGATTGAATGATGATGCTTTGGCCAAGAAAGTGTTTCTGTCGGAACCCGCCTATGGAAGCAGAGGTAGAGGGCGGCCCCCACTCCGTTGGAATGACCAGGTGGAAAACGATTTAAACTCCCTTGGTGTGACCAATTGGCGCCGGTTGACGACGGAGCGAAGGAGCGACTGGCGCGCCTTGTTGGACGGCCATAACCGTTTAGACGGTTAAGCGCCAATTAAGTAAGTAAGTAATACCACGAACAGTATTCCTGCCAAGATTGCAAGGGCTTTTGATTTCGCTATGCAGAACTTTTTCTTCTACTCAATATGGTATAGATGTCACACCCATTTTACAAAGCCTTTTTTTAAGTTATATTTTGCGTCAATAAACCAATCCAATTACCATGTTTCATCCCTTTTTTCGTATTTAGTATAGAATTATGGTATTTTTTTCATTTGTCGTAATTTTCGATGTCGAAAAAGTGGGCGTGGTCATCGTCGGATTTCGGCCATTTGTTATACCAATACAAAGTGAGTTCAGATAAGTACGTGGACTGAGTTTAGTAAAGATATATCGATTTTTGCTCAAGTTATGGTGTTAACGGCCGTCTGGAAGGACAGACGGTCAACTGTGTATAAAAACTGGGCGTGGCTTCAACCGATTTCGCCCTTTTTCACAGAAAGCAGTTATCGTCCTAGAATCTAAAACCCTACCAAATTTCACAAGGATTGGTCGATTTTTGTTCGACATTTGGCATTAAAAGTATCCTAAACAAATTAAATGAAAAAGGGCGGAGCCACGCCCATTTTGAAATTTTCTTTTATTTTTGTATTTTGTTGTACCATATCATTACTGGAGTTGAATGTTGACATAATTTACTTATATATTGTAAAGATATTAACTTTTTTTTTTTTAATTAGACTTTAAAAAAAAATTTTTTTTAAGTGGGCGTGGTCGTTCTCCGATTTTACTAATTTTTATTAGGCATACATATAGTAAGAGGAGTAACGTTCCTGCCAAATTTCATCATGATATCTTCAACGAATCCCAAATTACAGCATGCAAAACTTCTAAATTACCTTCTTTTAAAAGTGGGCGGTGCCACGCCCATTGTCCAAAATTTTACTAATTTTCTATTCTGTGTTATAAACTCAACTCACCTACCAAGTTTCATCGCTTTATCCGTCTTTGGTAACGAATTATCGCACTTTTTTGATTTTTCGAAATTTTCGATATCGAAAAAGTGGGCGTGGTTATAGTCCGATATCGTTCATTTTAAATATCGATCTGAGATGAGTGCCGTTGAACCTACGTACCAAATTTCATCAAGATACCTCAAAATTTACTCAAGTTATCGTGTTAACGGACGGACGGACGGACATGTCTCAATCAATTTTTTTTTTCGATACTGATGATTTTGATATATGGAAGTCTATATCTATCTCGATTCCTTTATACCTGTACAACCAACCGTTATCCAATCAAAGTTAATATACTCTGTGAGCTCTGCTCAACTGAGTATAATAAATAAACCAAAATTTTTAAGTTTAACGGTTTTATTGAAAACAATACTTATTTAAGTAATAATAATAATAATAAAAGTTAGAAAATAATTAGGTAGGTCCTGATGCGTCCAACGCTTTTATTTAATTGTCTGATCAACGCCCACTTAATGTAAGTATTGTTTTCAATAAAACCGTTTAACTTAAACAATTTTTTTTATTATTTTATATATAGGCTTTGATATGAAATTCATCCTAAATAAAAATACATATATGTGACCCGGCCTATGAAAAGTCGGCTTATGAATCAAAAAAAATAATACAAAGAAAAACTAAGAAACTGAAGAAATGCATTGTTTATCTTTAACAGCTGTTTCTTTTTTAGGTCATAAGCCACCTTTTCATAGGCCGGGTCACATATGGTATTTGTTTCCTATGACTAGCAGTTGCCAAAAAAAATTTCAAATTCAGATACACGTTTCGGTCCCAGGATCTCAAAAAGGAAGCAAACACCAGAAATATCTTAATAACTTAATGAATAAATAAATGTGAATAAATAAATATTTAAGGTTTTGTAGTAAAGAATGCGAGGAATTATAAAGACTAAACACACGTCAGAAAACTACTTAATATGAACGCTGCGGTAAATGACAAAATATAAATAAAATTTAAAATTATACAGCAAGCTGCCTCAGGGTACTTCATAGAATTCAACTACAAACAAGTGTACAGAAACTCAGTTATTCAAACAAGTTAATTATTCATAAACTCAACATAAGTTAAAAATTAAATTAAACAAGTAAGGACGGGACTGTCTTTTGCTGTGCCCAAGACTTCATACCTTTCATGAATTGGGCTGAACAATAATCTTATCCCTTTCGTAATCTCCATATAATGCGCTGTATAAGACAAGAAATATATAGTGAACAGATTTACATACCTAAACGATTTTTAAGATAAATATAAAATAAAAAATGGCAAAAAACCCCCATTATCTGAACGATCGGTTGTATGGGATATGCATTATATATAGCTACGATCAAAGTTCTTTTTTCGGTATATCTTCTATGATATATTAGAATAAATATCACCAAGTTTAACGTTTTTATATTGGAAATTAAGGGAGAAATGGCTAAAAATATTTCTATCTGAACGATCGGTTGTATGGGATATATATTATATACAGCTCCGATTGAAATGATTTTTTCACGAAATCTTCTATGATATATTAGAATAAATATCACCAAGTTTAACTTTTTTATATTGGAAACTAAGAGAGAAATTGCCAAAAATCTTTCTATCTGAATGATCGGTGGTATGGGATAGGTATATACTATATACATATAGCTCCGATCAAAGTGATTTTTTCAGGAAATCTTCTATGATATATTAGAATAAATATCACCAAGTTTAACGTTTTTATATTGGAAACTAAGGGAGAAATTGCCAAAAATCTTTCTATCTGAATGATCGGTGGTATGGGATATGTATTATATATAGCTCCGATCAAAGTTCTTTTTTTTGGGATATCTTCTATGAGATATTAAAATATATATCACCGAGTTTCCCGTTTTTACTTTCTAAGCTGGACAACCTATTTAATTTCTCCAACTGTGCAACAGCCCTAATCAGATCGTATTTGGCCGACCGAACTCAGGCAGTAAGTGTTGGTAGCGGAAAATCTGACTTCGTCAGTGTTTTAAGAGGAGTCCCACAAGGCTCAATCCTTGGTCCTCTGTTATTTATTTTGTATATAAACGATTTGCCTGGTGTTCTCAAGTATTGTAATATTCACATTTATGCTGACGACGTACAATTGTATATGTGCTGTCCTAGTGATCGTACCAGTTCATGTATTAATAACTTAAATTACGATTTACGTCAAATTGGTACGTGGGCTTCTATGAACGGCTAATATCTTAACCCTAAGAAGTTGAAATGTATAGTCATTCATAGAAGGTCGCTAGATAAAAGTGGAATGGAAAATTTAATTTTAGACAACACTATTATAGAATACGTTCACACGGCAAAAAATCTAGGTGTAGTTTTTAACAAAACCTTGACATTGAAAGATCACATCTTCCGCACAGTGGGAAAAGTGTATGGGATGCTTCGTACACTCTGGCTTACACAATACTTTACTTCGTTACATATTCGTCTACTAATAGCAAAAGCGTACTTAATACCTACGCTGCTTTATGGTTGTGAGGTTTACTCTAATTGTGACTATGTATGTAATAGGAAACTTAATGTTGTTTATAACAACATTGCTAGATACGTCTATGGGTTGAAAAGACTTGACCACGTCTCTCATCATGCTTACAGGTTGCTAAACATTTCTTTCGATAACCTTATTAAACTTAAAATGCTCACTACGCTACATAAATTAATATATATGAAGGAACCTGACTATTTGTATCGGAGGCTAAATTTTCTCCAGTCGTCTAGATCTGTTCTTCTTACCCACTTCAGACATCGTATGCTAATATCTGATCGCCAGTTCTTCATTACTTCCATACGTCTTTGGAACTCGCTCCCTTCTAGACTTAGGCTTATAAGCAATGCTCTGCTCTTCAATAAAGAATTAACAAGTTTCTATAATAACCTAGACAATTAAAATACTGATTTCTTCTAAGCAAATGTACTCTATCATTCGTTTATTTTATTTATTTACTATTTATTAAATATATTATTTATTGTAACCTTTTCTTAGCCATAGTCATTAGCTTTAAGTTTCAAGTTTAAATTGTTCTTATTTTATGCCTTTTACCGACTAGCACTGTAAAATAATTTTTGCCAAATTGTTGTGCTGGGATGAATTGCCTAATAAATACAAATACAAATTGCGGCAGGAATGACCAAAATCGTCTTATCTGAACGATCGGTTGTATGGGAGATATGTGTTATAGTGGTCCGATCCTACCGGATCCGACAAATATTTAATATAATACAAAAATACATCCTTTTGCCAAATTTCGTTGAGATATCTCAAAATTTGAGGGACTAGTTTGCGTTCAAACAGACAGACGGACGGACGGACAGACGAACATGGCTATATCAACTCAGTTCGTCGCCCTGATCAATTCGATATACTTAATGGTGAGCCTATCTTCTATATTTCTCAACGTTACAAACATCGGACCAAAGTTAATTTTCATGTTCATGAAAGGTATAAAAATGTGGCCTTTTATTTACAAAAAATTTGGCCCTTAGTGTTGAAAATCGCGCTCTATATAAGCCACTGGTGCGTACAATTTTAGGCATATAGTGTCTGAAGTATTCCACATTTTTTACGTAAAATTCAAAAAGAAATTTGTAAAAATAAAGATGTACATATCTGTGGTCCCTGGGTCGATTTGTATGGATGAAAATAACCGATATCGCCCCATCGATTTTTCGATAGGATTTGGGCTCAGGAAAAAAATGTCCACTACGCATACCCAAAAAAACAAACATTTTTCGAGTCTGCGAAAAAAAAAATAGCCCCCCAAAATCCAAAAAAATTTTTTTTTTTTTTTCAAAAAACTGTTGTAAAAACATTGGCGATAACAATTTTTTGAAAAAAAAAAAAAATAATTTTTGGGTTTTGGGGAGCGTTTTGGTCGAAAAATTTACCTTTTCGCCATTTTTTTTCGCAGGCTCGAAAATTATTTTTTTGGGTATGCGTAATGGACCTTTTTTTTCCTGAGCCCTAATCCTATCGAAAAATCGATGGCCGATATAGGTTAATAAACCGACCCAATCTAGTACATACATATGTATATAGTGGTTAAAATGTTGTCTACCATTTTGGTAGTAAATTTAGGATTTTCGCTTTAGTGTGAACAAAAACTTTCACTTAAGGCTAGTAATACCTACTTACTTTGTTAAAGGCAGCGTATTATTATGTTCACTTATATATATTAAAAATACTATCATGAAAGGCTCACTCACCCGGCCCAACCGCCTCATGGAAGCTGCCATTATGTAAGAAGTCGCACCGCGTGCCACGTTGGATGCCACCTGGGAAGATTCAGTTGAATGTAATTTAAAATAAATTATGTGTCAAAACAAATATATATTTTTTTTTCTGAAACAATGTCAATGTGATATGCAGTCCCATGTGTATCGCCATTGATATGACTTTAGCGAGAACGTGTGCTTAAAAACGATGTGTTGGCATTATGACTTTGATATTTAATAAACACTTTTAGCTAAATCATTTTCCTACCAGCAGCAGCGAAACTAGTAAAGTTGGGAAAATTGTTAAACTTTTGAGTGTGAATTACTTCGTTATCGGTACTCGAGTACTTTTTAAAATACCCGCTTCTTCAATTGTAGTTTTTTCTGGCACCGCCCAATTTGAATTAAGCGAACAACTCACAAATCTGACATCTCAGTATTGCACGTTAACATCCCATTTTGAATTTATAAAATACTAGTACAGAGATTTTCAGCTTGGGAAGAAGTGGAAAATTATCCATATAATTCTGAGTATCAGTCTTCCTTGGTGGTTGCCATGATGCGATGTTACGCGACTAAAATACCGATTTTATTCAAGAGGTTGTGTACTGCAGCCCTTTCAAGAGGCTTACAGCGGAGTTTAGAGCTTCACCAACCCAAATTTCAACCTCACCTATTCGTGCAAGTCCTGCTTCTTTGGTAGACGAGGCTCTGGCGACCCCAAGTTCCTAATTGATCTAAAGTGGGAAGGCGATATAGCCAAGAAGGCTTTATGTGATTATACTAAATCGTCCCCGAAATGGTCTAGTACTTCAATGTTGCTTGTTACCAGAAAGTAGCGAATCTGCATCAGGCAATGGACCATCAACATCGACAACACTCTCCAAAACCTTTGGAAATTGATCGAATTATGGTTAATTCGACCGAGTTCTTTGTCAAGCGAACAAATTAGTTTAGTCGTTTCAACAGAAGAGAAATTTTCCCTCTTAAGTTAGCAAAATTCTGTAAAATTGACGGATTCCTAATCAATGTAACTAATTTTTCTTTTAACACAACTGACCTTACAGGTCATTTCAACAGCGAACAACGGTCAATGCATGAGCAAATTGCAAAGAGAATTTTACGCTCACTGCGCTCTCTACTTTGTACTTATGACGATGGTGCCACTTGTTTAAAAAAAAACACCAAAATAAGAAAACCACCAAATCGAAAAAACACACAAATTGGAAAAACAACAAAAAAATAGTTTTTCAGACATCAATACAAAACAAACCAAGACAAAAAGCCTAGTAGAACCACACCAACAAAACAATGTAATCTACCAAGTACAATGCAAAGGTGGAGAAAACACACAATGCGACAAAATATACATAGGGACGACGAAAAGAAAATTGGGAGTTCGACTAGCAGAGCACGAAGCGGACATAAACAAAAAGAAAAGCGGCACGGCACTTGCTCAACATATTCTAACACATGGACACACCGCTGATTTACAAAATACAAAAATAATAGACACAGAGAGGAAAGAGAAAAAGCGGTACACACTAGAGAGTCTTCACATACTAAAAAATAGAGAGAAAACAGTAAATAGACGAGAAGATACTGATCAAATTGCGGCAGCATATCTATTATGCTTATGATTTGAACTTAGTTTTGACAAATATACCAAACATGCATGGTATTATATACTCCTATGAGTTTTGTGATATTTTATTTTAATTATTATTTCATGTGAGTTTCTTTTTTTCCGCATTTAATGTTTGTGTCATGATTTTACAATGTTTATGTTCCAACTTGTTTTTACAAATTTGTCTTTGTTATTGTTATTGTTATTAAATAAAGATGTCCATCCCCTGAGGATGCCAAGGAGCTTGGCGAAACGTCGGGTTTATAAGTGAAGTTTAATCTTGCACTGTTCAAATATCTGACCATACAACCCTATAATAATTCTGAATTTAACAAAACAAAAAACCCTTTTTGCAAAAAATTATGCAATACCGGGACATCTATTTATAGGGTACAATTTTGCAACTTCTCCTCCAAGTTAATACAAAATTGCGCCGCCTTGTTGCAAACGTTTTGTTTGAACGAACAGGATTTTCCTAAAATTAGTAACATTTTGTTGAAGTTTTTACGAATCTTCACTCACGCGAACGAATCTAATAAAAAACACCATTTTTAATGTTGATGTTTCCGACAGGATAAAAGTTTGAGTTTTTTTGGAATCGTTTCAAAATAAAGTGTTACGAGAATTAAACTTTCCGAATTACGTGTATAGTTACTCCAGTGGTGAATTATCTTCAAGCGATTTCATTCTTTACTTTCTATTGGCTACAAATTCTCTATTTAAAATGTTATGTCAAACATTTATACTACAAGTTAATAAAACAAAGTGTTTAATGTTTAATGTATGTGTATAATGTACAATTGTAAAGTTGAAATAAAGTTCTTGAAACCGACGCCAATGTGGTTTAACAAATGGTGAATGCCCTTATTTTTGCTAGAGCGTGTACTAGCGCGTATGCGAATATGTATGTAGCATATATACATATATATATGTAGCAAGCATGCGTATTTATGTATTCACATATTTACGTATATACATATATGGCAACATACTTTCGTACAAAGCTTTCGATGGTGATTCGGAGCAAGTTTTGTTTATTTGAATTCAAATTTAAGTTATTATTATTTTAATTAATATTACTAAATATACCAATAAAATCATTTGTACTTATGTGTAATTTATACAAATAAAAAAAACTACGTAAGTCTAAAAATATATTTATCCGGCTTTAATTTTTTCCACAGGTATTAATGTCATACGTATGAACAGAAAACTCTATTGATGGATAAGTTTACGCTGTTAATCTAGAAAAAAAAAACAGAAATATCTCAACAGATTTCACTGTCAGTGTCATTTCGACAATACACACTGTTAATTTAACAGTTTACGCAGGTTATTTCGAATGAACAGAAATCCCTTTCATATTTACAGTTTTTATTGGTATTCTTAGAGCGACAGTAATAATTGTTAATTATACAAAACTATGGGTAAAGTATAATGAAACAACAACGGTCAATTACGAATCAACGATTTGTGCGCAGTTGATTCAACATCTTGTTGCGATGCATAAAAATTTACAGCAATTTCGGTTGAGTTTACCAGTATTTTTCTTTCAGTGTGCATATATCTCAACCGGCTTAAGAAGCATTTGCCTAAATAGAAATTGGATAGGCCCGAAGATTTGTTCTATAGTATAGGTACAGAAAAAATATTTAAATTATTCACTCGAAATGTTGGCATAAATATTCGATAAAACTACTGATTAGTAGATTGGTTGCTGTGCTGCCCAGATACTTCAGAACCGGGTTCAAGTAGCGCTCGGAGCGCCATTTCGATGCACTTTCTTTGGAAACCAATTGCTGCTGTTTTTATTCCTAGCTCCGTTGAAAACATTTGGTGCGGTCAATAAATCTGCTGATATCTTTTACGGAGCATTAAGGAACTTCCTGAAGTTCTGACAGTGTATATTTGTCCACAGTTTTAAATCCAATGTGCGTTAGTGCTGTGTATTTGGACAGCTAATGCGTGTTTGTTTCTTTGATAAACTCCTATCCGCAAGTTCTGCAAGTGCTGTCAAAAGGTACAAATAATTATTCTCTTGATCTATTAAGCAGATCATCTGTTCTCCTTCTATTTTTAGCTGGCCAAGTTCGCTTGCCTATCTTGCCGGTATACGAGCAGTACCAGCTGGAAACCGCTGTCTCCCGAAAACTGCCATGTATGTTACTTGTTATTGATGTAAATAGTTGATACATCACACCCGCAATGCATTCAGCAGTGCTCGCGCCTTTGCAAATCCGTCTGCTTTATTCACGGTGACCAGTAACCCATATAGGATTTCCGGTTTGCGGCTTGAAGTGATCACTTTGAGCTCGATAAATTGCCATTAGCGCCACTTGGCTGTTTGGGTAAAGATATACCTTGCGCCCTCTAACCGAATCCCCCAACAGGGGCGTACAGGTAATCTCTATACTCAGAATTTCCGCTTGGAAGATACAAGCCAAGTTGGGAAAATAGACTGACATCAAAACTTTAATTTGGTCATAGAAGACATCAGCTCCTATGCCGCAGTCGATGTTGGAAACGCCAATGTACAGTGAAATTGCATCCTCCTTTTGCTCCACCCTCCAGTTCCCTCATGAAAGGAATTTCATTTTATGGCATTTGTCAAAATTAGTGATGGCGTGGAATAACCATAGCCACACCGGAAAGCCTTCTGGGATACCAATACTGTAATACTGCATCGGGTACCAATATTCGGACTCACGGAATCTTTCTGCCATACAAATTGCATCATTGATGCATCTGTTACCTCTACGAATTCTGCTCGCTGCATCCTATTCACCTTTTTAGTATTGTATCGTTTTTCTATGGCCGGAAATCGAATTATAGCTGCATATGTTAGTATGGATCTGACGAAGTCCGTTTATAGACACATCACAATTTCTGCAAACGGTTCTTTCACAAGAGCAGAAGACTATGAAGGCTCTTTAGATGCTACGTTCAATATTCGATTTCCAGCATAGTTTTTAGTCTACCTCGCCACCCAGATGATTGACTCTCGTAGATAGTGTGGGAACCCATACTTTATAGAGAGGGTAGTTAAAAATGCCATAATATATTCTTGCTTCTCTTACTAGGGAATACGTTCAGGCCGCTTTGGGCTACCCAGGTGTGAAGCCTTGGAAGCGCCCCTCTATACTTAATATCAAATAGTTCGAACAGTAACCACTCCCACTCTTCATAAGTATACAAAAAAACTAGATCAGTTTTCATAGCATTTAGTGGATTCACATGCAACAATTTTAATGAGCCTGGCACGCCTATTGGTAAAGAAAATAATTTAAGATTGAAGCCCTAAATTTGGCAGTGAAATCTTTCTTGTGACACAAAAAATTCAGCAATTAATTACCAATCATTTTTATACTTACGTATCTTTGAACCTCGACGCCGTTGTTTAAGCTCGTGTACCCCTTTCTTAGCCCGCTCCACTTCTTTATCCAAAACAAATGCGGTTGGGTTTTGTGATTGTTTGTGTGTTCCATTCATAAGACCGTTATTTAAATGAAAACTCTTATGTTTCTGTTGTGGTTGTCTTCCTCGTTTGCATGATTTATATTTTTGTTTTTCAATGTGGGTTTGCAAATTATTACAAGCAAGAGCTCAATGAGAAGAAAATTTGAAAAGGGCAAAAATATTTCTAATTTAGCTGATTAATTACGAAATGTGTTGGTTTTCAAAAATGTAGCCTTACAAAGATCAAAATGTTATAATTCCGTATTGGTTTCGCATATCAGATGGGTATTTTTACATTAGGGCGGGCCGAACTTATAACTGGCGTTAGAATTCAAAATAAAAGAATATGAATTGGCACTGATAAACTTTATCATATCCCAATACTGCGAGTAAAAAAATAGCACCAAAAAGCATTTTTAACAGACTCAGAATATTTCCGCGGTAAGCGTGTCTGTTGTAGGAGTCGTTCGAGGACTCAAGGTGTCGAATAAATCGTTGTTAAAGTATTCGGGCTAGTTCCAGAAGAAATCATACCCGGGAAAGGACTGCCCACACCTGCAATTATACACCAAATATCTGATGCTATATTTGCGTCTACAAAATTCAATAAAAATAAAAAATAAATGTATGGCGCGATAACCTCCGAAGAGATCTAAGGCCGAGCTTCTCTTCCAATTTGCGTCGTGCTCCTCTTGATTTTCCCTACAAATTTGCCGAACGGGACCTACATGTTTTATGCCGACTCCGAACGGCTTCTGCAAGGCAGATGAGTTTTCACTGAGAGCTTTTCATGGCAGAAATACACCCGGAGCGCTTGCCAAACACTGCGACCCCGCTTAGAAAAATTTTCTTCTAATTGAAAAACCTTATTTCTAAAATTTTGATGTTGCTTTGCCTGGGGTGCGAACCCAGGGCTTACAGTGTGATAGGCGCAGCACGCTACCATCACACCAGGGTGGCCGCCAAAAAAAATTAATGTTATATCATAATTTCCTTTAATTTAAAAACCTCGAGAAGTATTGGAAAATCCTTATGAAAATGTCGAAATTTTTGAGTATTAAGTTCTATAGTTCTAGTATCCAACGATCTTTGCAAATATTTATATATATCTATTTAGAATGTAAGGGTGTACATTAAGCTGGGTCGATTTATTAACCTATAATCGCGCCATCGATTTTTCGATAGGTTCTGGGCTCAGCAAAAAAAAAGTTCCACTAAGCATACCCAAAAAAATAATTTTCGAGCCTGCAAAATTTGAGTTTTTTGACTTTTTTTTCTTTGATTTTTAAGGTTTTTTTGATGACCTACTTAAAAAATTTTCATTTGATTTTCAAATTTTCATGTTTACCCTGTCCGTCTCCAAATTGTCCGCTAAAAACTTTTGCGATAACAGTTTAAAAAAAATATATCTTTTGGGTTTTGAGGAGTGTTTTGGTGAAAAAATTTATTTTTTCGCCATTTTTTTTTAAGGGTTTCTTCAGAAACGTGCAAAAGTGTTGCCGATGAAAACGAATTTGCACAGACTCGGTTACCCCACCAAATTGAAATTTTTTATTTGTGCTAAGGTTATCTACAAATATCTGTACTGGGGGAATGGGCATATCTCTACTGGTGCTTGCGAAATAATTGTTCAGTACATTGGGGTATATTTTACATTCCTCCTGTGCATCGCCATGAACATTCAGCCATTTCGAATTACTCCAGAGATCCCTTGTCAATTAAATGACACATCAAGTGAACAAAATAGCAAGTCATGGTGCGATATAAAAAACATTTGGTCAAATTTTTAAAAATGGTCAGAACTGGATGTAATAACAAGATCTAGTAGGCTAGGACTATAGTTGTTGGCATATCTCGTTGGTATGAATCTGTTTACTACAGTAAGACCTGCAGTAGACACATGGTCAAGTAGTTTGGCTGTATAAGAGTCACTTAAAAGAAGGTTTACCTTAAAATCACCACATAAAACATAACGCTCATAATCAATTATATACATAGATAAAACAAAAAAAAACGAATCCAACATGCAACACTTATGAGGGTTATACACACATGATACTATTACTGTAGTTACGTTGTTAAAAATTTCTGCAATAATAAATTCCGTTTCAGTGGGATTTGAAACTGCCAAGGTTTTAATTGACAGGTTAGACCTGCAATAAATTGCCACACCTCCGCCTCTTCTGTTGAGCGGTCATGCTATATTAAAGTGGGTAATACTGCAATGGATGTCCGAAATAGCAGGGTTAAACCACGTTTCCGACACACAAATGACATCGACTCTAGAGTTTCCAAAAATATCCCTAACATAGTCCAACTTTTCACTGTTGAGACTTCTCGCGTTAAAATGTATAACATTCAATCCATTGGACTGGCTGTATAAAATATCTATTAAAGCTTTATGACTTTCATTAATGTTGCCAGTCGATGTCCTAGAGGTGTTTAAATCCATCACATCGAATGTTTGAAAGAGCAGCTACAAAATTCATGTAACACAAAAACAATGTAACACAACAGCGATAAAATATGATCGCAGCTTAGAAAGGCATATACAAGTTTAGAGAAAAAAGAAAACAGAAGAGCAGATAAAAAAAGTAAGAAAATTAGCATGGAACATAAAAATGGGAATGTCAACAAATAGTGTAGAGCCAGCAAGGGGGAGAGAGGAGAAAAGGAACAACATATAAGTGATTTAATTACTAAGCTTAAATAATTATACACTTGCTTATACATATAGTCCAAAAACATTCTTAACTCGGTTTGGCGCCAATAAAAGCATGTAGTTCGGCTCTGCTGCTCACTTGTTTCATCTCATTAACCTCACAAAGACTTTGTCACGAATAGAAAATGCTGCCGCTAATTTTTTTTTCCGCCTAAGGTCTGATGCATTCGCCATAATTTCACGCTGCATTTTGGGTAAACTCTTATGAACATAAATAGAGTTATATCTCGGCATATCCACGTCAGAGAGTGACAATGATTTCTTTTTATTTTTGCAGCATAGAGCTATATATTTTAACAGCTGATTGTGCTCATTTCCATTTTTTTGCACTTTGCTTTTCGCGCTTCGCAACCGAAAAGCGTCTTGGATCGGTGGAGGTTTGTGCTCAGCTGCTTTACAAACACTCACCAGGTTCCTGTGGAATGCCATTTACGGGCCGATTCTGAGCGTTACCGGTAAAATAGTCCCCAGAACATTAACCTAAAATCGTTACCAGTTATTTTATTCGCGATTCTGGCCAAAGTGGTAACGCTGTCATCATCGAAAAACTCACCAATGTCTGTGGTGAAATTTAAAAGTTGGTTTTCTTCGCTTTATCCATGGCGGAACGATACAAAGTGGCAGCATGCGACAGCTGAATATAAACTTTTTTATTTGATTTGATACATCAACTTCCGGCGCAGTTCGATTTTGACATTCGTCCATCGAATTTACAAAAACAAAGTACATGGAATTTTTATTTATGTTTGTAGGTATGTCGCCATGCTGCCACCTTATATGGTTCCGCCATGGCTTTACCGAAAATGTGTCACTCGTAGATACGAGGTTAACAAATAAACGAGACGATGTGTATATATGTACATACATGCATAAGATTTTACATAGTTATATTGTAGTTTATTCTGTGAAAGTACATAATGTAAACAAATATATAATATATAGCAAGAGGCAACACTTTTTTACTATTATCTTTATTTATTTGGGCTTACGATTCTTTATTTTTCAGTTTTACCTTTTTTGCTGTTGGTTGTTTATTTCGATGTAACCACCTACTTTTGTGGGTAAAAAATTATCCGGCTACTCTCGCGGATAGAATACCAAAAGGGTGTAAAACATTGTTTACTATATAGTTTGGCAACTTAAACAGAGGTTATGTTGCGAATAGAGTGGAAGGCAGTGGACTAGGCAGTCGAATGTCATAAAATGAAGGAATGGTGTTCGGAGTTTTTTCAAAATTAAAAAAAAAATTGATAAAAGCTTTAATAAAAATAAAACTACTGTTTTAATAACAACAAAAATGCCTTATATATTCTATGTACATAAATTCGTAAAGATTATCTCACTTTAAAATTTGAGTTAAATAATCTAAAGTTTTGTTTTGAAACTGAGTCGAGAACTGTTCGTGTGAATGTGCGAATTTTCACCGATCAGCTGTTCGTTGCGCTACTTGGTAAAATTTACAATGGTGTAAAAGTTTCCACATGATTTCGTTACCGTGGTGAAGAATGTTGTTACCACACTAGAATCGGGGCGTTAGTATAACATCGGCAGCAACTGCGCTGCTTTCGAAAGCGCAGATTTGTGCCTTAGCAGACGTCGGTTCACTGTGAATAGAGAGAACATCACCAACAGCATTTTCGAGAACAACAACTCTTTCCTCCACTGCAGCAATGGTCATTTTTTAAGATTTGCTGTTTCAGCTACCATCTCGCTTATCTTCTGCATAATTCTCTCCTCCACTTTTGACACTACTGCAGTCAACCGCTCAGTTTGCTGTTCAAGTTTAAGCGGCAGTTACAACGAACGTACGTAGAAAAAACGTGTCAGCTGACACGACCTAACTATGAGTGTGCAATGTAAACGAAAATTCACCGATGTTCAACGCACGTACGTACGTAGCCCGGAACGTAGAAATCAATTCAATTTTGATTTTTTCCGCAAGAACGTGTCAGCTGATCGCTCTCACACAAGACAGAGTTGCCTATTAAATATTTTGTGTGCTATGTTTGGACCAATTGAAGTTATTATAAAAAAGGCCTAATGATTGTTTAAAATTTTGTTGAAATAACCGAGAATTATTATATAAAATTGGAGGTTAGAAATAAATGAACTAGAAATTCTTATTCAATATTTGTTTCTGCCATTTGCACCATGAAAAATTGTAATTCCAAAAGTTGATGTTTGCATAAGCATGCATGCAGACTGGTCAATGGCAACAGTGCTTTTCTGTAAACAATACACACACAAATATGTTATGTACATGTACACAGCCGCAACACTGATTCCTACGGGTTTGTGGGTTCGGTCAAACATGTTTCGTACGACAAACATCCGTACGTACGGCACACGTCGGTGGGTAACTGCCGCTTTACGCCCTATCCACTCACGTGTGACTGGCGAAGACGAAAGCGGAGTTTTAGGCGGAAAACAGGTTTTCGCGCGGGATTTCTCCGTGGTGGTGGTGCAGACATGATTATTTATTGTTTTTATTTTTATTGATATTTCTTTGAGCGTTCTTACGTGTTTTGGTTTAGGCGTTAAAATGAGTCCACAGCACGCACATACACCGATTGCTTAATAACTTTTGCCAAATTCCGTAGGATTTACTAGGAAAACATGCAAATATCTAAGAGCACCAAAAAAACACGACTTTCTCGATTGACATCGTCTCCGCATCCGCATTGTCCAATTAACGTAAGAACTACACACAGAAAGCTCGGATTTGAAAATGTTTCTTTTTTCTGCGTAAAAAAAGTTTTTGGTTCCTTTCCAAAATAACCAAAGTTGTCACAATAAAAATTACATTAAAAAAAATTGTGTGTGTGTTCGCTTTAAACGAAACATTCAAACACGCATTTAGCGTCATCACATCACATTATTCAAATAAATCGTATCTATAAAAGCAAGCATGTATGCACTTCCATTAAATAAAAATAAATATTCTGAGTTACAGCATTTTCGAACTGGTTACCCGAATTATATAATACACTAGAAGCCCCGGCAGACGCTGTCCTGCCTTAAATTTGGCTTATCTGCATACATTTTAATAAGCTTTTTCCGTCTGACTCTGCCCTCC
The DNA here is from genome assembly GCF_040869045.1 of Eurosta solidaginis. Taxonomy (NCBI): domain Eukaryota; kingdom Metazoa; phylum Arthropoda; class Insecta; order Diptera; family Tephritidae; genus Eurosta; species Eurosta solidaginis. The sequence continues at coordinate 197,148,198 of NC_090323.1, read as the reverse complement.
CCCCTCTTCACTTTTTCCTAATCCTTTAATTCACTCCTCCCTCCGTCTTTTTCGCTTCATCTATCTCAATCTTCGTCTCATTCTATCTCTTTCTCAATCTCCTTCTCTCTTTTCTCTTCTCTCAATTTCTTCTCATTATTCTGCATCCCTTTTTGCCTGTCCCAGAGGGTGGTATGAATTTTATTCCAGTCCCAGTCCCACTCCGAGTCTCAGTCCCAGTCCTGGTCCTAATCCCATTCCCAGTCCGTCTATGGATAATATATTGCTCTGTACTAAAGCACTCATCAACAGCTTTCATTTGATACCCATATTATATAAACACTGTCTAGGCATTCACGACGTTTTGGCCTATATCTCGAGACCCTAGTCACCCAGGGGTATGAAAATTACCCTCTACACAACTAAATACTCTCCTGAATTAAAAAAAATGTCATAGTACCTCGAAATCGCGGGCCCCCTCAGAAACCTCCCACCCTCTCGGCGGACCTGGTGATGTGCTATACTTGATATCATTCGCTTTAATATTTTTTATTGATAAGCAGGTTGTTTAATTAAACACCAAGCAATTACGTGGAAGTATATCCGCACCACCTGAAAATATGAGTGCGACTGCGTATACGTAACATTTTATTATTACGTATAAACACATAAAAAATTTGCAATAAAATAATATTGCGACTATAAACTGAGATATAACCTATCCTATCTCTCAAGCTAGATCAAACTACACAAGGGGTGCAAAACAAACTCAAAATCGGTTCAGTAGATTAGGAGTACATCGCGGCCAAAAATGTTGTGACACGTGTTTTTTATATATTAAGATAAACCAAAGTTGTTCGAACAAAGGGGCCTTAAATAAGAAAGCAATTTGGGTGTATGTTCGCTGTGAACTAAACGTTCAAACACGTTTTCGTTGGGAGTATTGCACAAAATTAAATAGCTGAATGAAGTAAAAAATATTCTCCGATAGAGCATTTACGAACTCACAGCTGATATTCCGCTAGGCAGTGGAAATATAAAAAAAACAGAAAATTTAGTAATTATTTTTCTGCAAGTTTTTACTCGCAGGTGTACATATGCATATACATATAAATCAAATGAAATCTGGTACGTAATAATGAATACGTGTCCTCGAAACTAACTCGTTTAAATATTCTTATTTTCGCAGATTATTTTGACATCAGTCTTAAAACTCATCAAGCAATATAATGTCGATGCAAAACGCCAGCTTTTTTGTATGTATTCACTACATATTTACAAATTTACATACCGAAAATAACCGTAACTAAAATATTAAATAAAAGCGGTGGAAGTAAAAATGTGAAACAGTGATGAACACACATAAATATTTGCAAATTGCAAATTTTCGTTACACTCGAACATTTTTCGGAAGCTTTGGGATTTAAAATAACGAGCTTATATAAAGAGGAACAAAAAAGCATTCAAAAAACATAAGGAACGAAAATACACCTACACACCCATATATACAACTGTTCAGCGCTCAGAACAGCAGCAACCAACTTTCAAGCTCAATAAAGCTCTCGTTCGCGTGAAATGGTTTGATCATCTCTGATTATGTACTTCCATTTCCTTGAATGCCTTTCAACTTTCATCAATGGTTCAGCTAAACAAAACAATGACCAAACAAACGAGTGTAATTACAAACACTCCATTTGTATACACACTTCAAAAGGTACGGTGACCATATTAAATAATTATATATAATTTTTCATAGTTCGTAATTTTCTGTTTGTAAAATAAGTGCAAACTTCGCTTAGAGCGAACTCTCCATGGGGCGAACCTGAGGAGCAATATCTTATTTTAGTGATACTCTACTGTTCGAAAAGAAGGTTGCTGAAAGTGCTTTATATATCACTAAAACAGCAAGTTCGAAATTAAGCTTTTTTCTAAATGTTAAGCTATTGTAATATATGTACATCTGTAAAGATTAAGAGCAAATGTCGCGCTTTAAAAAACGTTCTATAAAGGGGCGTAGAGTAAAAACTACACTGTCCTTTAAAGCAGTTGGTCACCGTAAATACATAAAATTAGCACCTTGTACTTAGCTTCTTAGCGCCATTCATTATGAGAATAAATTATTCGAAATATTTCAATATAAACCAAGCACATTTGTACATAATCATAATATTATTTTATTATTTTAATAAAAGAGTATGTTCACTTTCAACTTGCAGAAAGTTCCCATGAAGGCAAAAGTGTGAATCAGTAAACAGTATGAAATTTTCTAATGATCTCGACCTGTGCGCGACTTAGCGGATATTTCCCTCCCTTCCATAGCAACTTCAGTTTGCTATGAAATAACTGAAAGGTTAGAAGGTTCGAGCTCAATGAATGACATTTTGGAAAATTTCTTAACAATTGTCAGTCGCTGAGAGCCAGTATATATGGGTGCAAGTTATAGGGAAGTTACTCACAACTAGAAGAAAATTTCCAGATTCGGAAAAGTTTTTAAATATCGCGATCCATACGTCACGTAGTGAAATTATTTTTACCTCGTATTGCATTGTCATCGAGTTCTGCAGCATGCCTTCAAGCTTCAAGACTCTACGAAAAGTTACCCAAGAACTGCTTGCAGGATTCTCCAATTTTGCAATGAAATGAAACCCATGTAATATAAAATAAAAAAGGTCATGCCTCCCTTCTCCCACCACAGAAAATATCAGCTGTTATTTCGGTTGTTGTTGTTGTTGTAGCGATAAGGTTGCTCCCCGAAAGCTTTGGGGAGTGTTATCGATGTGATGGGCCTTTGCCGGATACAGATCCGGTACGCTACGGTACCACAGCACCATTAAGGTGCTAGCCCGAACATCTCGAGAACGATTTATGTGACCACATTAAACCTTCAGGCCATCCCCTACCTTCCCACCCCAAGTTCCATGAGCAGCTTGGGGTCACCAGAGCCTCGTCTGTTAGTGAAACAGGATTCGCCGCGGATAGGTGAGGTTGACAATTGGGTTTGGAGAAGCTGTATATTGCGCTACACAGCCCCTTGAATGCGGTATTTTAGTCGCCTCTTACAACAGGCATACCCACCGCGGGTATATTCTGACCACCTAACCCGCTGGGGTTGTTATTGCGGTTCATATCGTGTAGTTGTTCCATGCAGAAACAGCTTTCCAACTTTTTTTGAGATCACTTATGATTGTTTATTGATCAATACGGAATTTTCACGGTAGCATTTCGGACTTACTTTCGGTCCCATATCGTTCCAATTCCGCCATAATAATGGAATTGCTTTCGAAATCGATGCGGGACCATTGCAGAACTATGTATTTTCGGATCGTTTCGGGATTGTTTCCCAGATACTATCTGGACTATTCTCAGAATCGATGCAGGTACATTGCAGAATTACTTTCGAATCATTTCGGGACTGTTTTCGGGAAGACTTTAGATCTGTTCCTGGATCATTTGCAAACTTTTCAGAATACTTTTGGCTCTATCAGCGTATCATTTCGAGACTGTTTTTTGAATCATTTCGGAATAGTTTTGGAAACATCTCGGTATATTTTTTTGTGATTATTTCGTAACTATCTCTTGGTTAGAAAATTATGTTCGAATCATTTTGGGATCAATTTGAAACTATTTCGGGATAGTTTAAAAATGGTTTCCGAAATATTTTTTAATGCAATTTAAGCATTGTTTTCAGGGTCAATTTAGAACTTTTATGTATTCGAGAAAAATTTCATGATCATATTGGTACCATTTCGAATGACTTTCGGCACCATATCGGTAACATTACGGGATCACTTCGAAATTATATCGGGACTATTTTCGGAATCGGTGTCGGCAAATTACAAAATTATTATTTATTTTCGAATCATTTCATAATTTGTTCCAAAATAACTTAACAATTATTTGTCGATCATTCTGAAGCTATTTCGGAATTATTTAAGCGCTATGCCCGACTCAGTGCAGGTATAGTTTGTGCTACATCTTGGGATTGTTTTCGTCTATTTTGTGATTATTTTGGAAGTATCTCTTGACTTAAGATTGATTTTGGAATAATCTCGTGATAAGTTATTTTGAAATGGTTTCGATATTATTTGATAATTTTTTACGGTTAGTTCACATCTCTTTGATGATTGTATTTGAGATCATCCGAGGAGCATTTCGGAACCAACCTGCGACCCCTTTGTGACTGACTTTAATTACCATATAAGCATAATTTTAAGCCACTTCCGGATCAAATCGGTATTGTTGCCAAAATAACTTTCGATTTATTTCTCGATCATTTATTGAAATCATTTCAGAATTATTATACTCAGTTGAGCAGAGCTCACAGAGTATATTAAGTTTGATTGGATAACGGTTGGTTGTACAGGTATAAAGGAATCGAGATAGATATAGACTTCCATATATCAAAATCATCAGGATCGAAAAAAATTTTATTGAGCCATGTCCGTCCGTCCATCCGTCCGTTAACACGATAACTTGAGTAAATTTTGACGTATTTTGATCAAATTTGGTATGTAGGTTCCTGAGCACTCATCTCAGATCGCTATTTAAAATGAACGATATCGGACTATAACCACGCCCACTTTTTCGATATCGAAAATTTCGAAAAACCGAAAAAGTGCGATAATTCATTACCAAAGACAGATAAAGCGATGAAACTTGGTAGGTGAGTTGAACTTATGACGCAGAATAGAAAATTAGTAAAATTTTGGACAATGGGCGTGGCACCGCCCACTTTTAAAAGAAGGTAATTAAAAAATTTTGCAAGCTGTAATTTGGCAGTCGTTGAAGATATCATGATGAAATTTGGCAGGAACGTTACTCCTATTACTATATGTACGCTTAAAAAAAACTAGCAAAATCGGAGAAGGACCACGCCCACTTTAAAAAAAATTTTTTTTAAGTAAAATTTTAACAAAAAATGTAATATCTTTACAGTATATAAGTAAATTATGTCAACATTAAACTCCAGTAATGATATGGTGCACCAAAATACAAAAATAAAAGAAAATTTCAAAATGGGCGTGGCTCCGCCCTTTTTCATTTAATTTGTCTATGATACTTTTAATGCCAAAAGTCGACCAATAATTTACCAATCCTTTTGAAATTTGGTAGGGGCATAGATTTTATGACGCTGTTTTCTGTGAAAATGGGCGAAATCGGTTGAAACCACTCCCAGTTTTTATACACAGTCATCCGTCTGTCCTTCCGAATGGCCGTTAACACGATAACTTGAGCAAAAAACGACATATCTTTACTGAACTTAGTTCACGTACTTATCTGAACTCACTTTATCTTGGTATAAAAAATGAACGAAATCCGACTATGACCACGCCCACTTTTTCGATATTGAAAATTATGAAAAATGAAAAAAATGTCATAATTCTATACCAAATACGAAAAAAGGGATGAAACATGGTAATTGGATTGGTTTATTGACGCAAAATATAACTGTAGAAAAAAACTTTGTAAAATGGGTGTGACACCATATTAAGTAGAAGAAAATGAAAAAGTTCTGCAGGGCGAAATAAAAAACCCTTGAAATCTTGGCAGGTATTACATATATAAATAAATTAGCGGTATCCAACAGATGATGTTCTCTGTCACCCTGGTCCACATTTTGGTCGATATCTGGAAAACGCCTTCACATATACAACCATCCTATAGAACTAAGCCCCACGCCCTTTTAAAATACTAATTAACACCTTTCATTTGATACCCATATCGTGCAAACAAATTCTAGAGTCACCCCTGGTCCACCTCTATGGCGATATCTCGAAAAGGCGACCACCTATACAACTACCACCACTCCCTTTTAAAACCCTCATTAATACCTTTAATTTTACACCAATATCGTACAAACACATTCTGGAGTCACCCCTGGTCCACCTCTAATATGGCGATATCTCGAAAAGGCGACCACCTATAGAACTAAGGCCCACTCCCTTTTAGAATACTCATTAACACCTTTAATTTGATACCCATATCGCGCAAACAAATTCTAGAGTCAACCCTGATCCACTTTTATGGCGATATCCCTAAATGGCGTCCACCTGTAGAACTATGGCCCACTCCCTCATAAAATACTCTTTAATGCCTTTCATTTGATACACATGTCATACAAACACATTTCAGGGTTTCCCTCGGTTCTTTTTCCTACATGGTTATTTTCCCTTATGTTGTCACCATAGCTCTCAACTGAGTATGTAATGTTCGGTTACACCCGAACTTAACCTTCCTTACTTGTTTTTAGTATAACTTTGTGTTAATATGCGGACTATCTCGAATTTTTCTGCTGTATCAATTTGGGACCGTTTCGGGATAGTTTCAGAATTGTTTATTGAACCTTTTTTGATATCCAGGAATATATTTGTGATCATCTAAGGAGTATTTCGGTATCAATTTTGGATACATTCGGGATTGTGTTTGTTATATGGGCTATTTCAAGTTCAATTTGAAATCACTTGGGAACCATGCCGTAATCATTTCAGAACTATTTCAGGTACAGTTGGGAATTAATTTCAAGATTGTTTTCGAGATAATTTCGAAACTATACAGCATTGTTTTCGGAATAATACGGAGACTATATCTAAAAAAAAGTAGTTAATATAACACGAGTATCACTTTTTTCAACATCTGCTTCCAACTTTACTAATTCTTTCACTTTAAACAAACTAAATGGATATTTTGTAATTTTTTTGCTTGAAAACCATTTATCCATGTTGTAAGTTTAAATACATTTATAACACAAACATATACATATACACAAATCTTATTCCTTTTTACTGAACGAATCGACCGTATGACCCAGTTTGAAATTCAAATTATTTATCGCTATCGCTTCCCTTTGTCTAAAATATCGTAGCACTTCCTTTATTTTTTAAACTTTTGCAAACTTCACTAACGAAAATCAACGAAAACACTTTGTCCATTGATAAACTTTCCACTGATTTTTACTCTGGGAGCAAAGCCAAAACAACAAAGCATTACCATTTATCTTGCAATTATCATTATTTGCGCTTTCTCACATTCAACACTACATTCGGACGTTGTTAATGATTTTGCATTTATCAATTGTCATTTTCATCATTTTCTGTGATTTGCCATTCCTTAGTCAAATCATAACGACATGGACATTAGACTGTGTTTGAAAAACAGACTTTCAGCAAACACAATGGTTTTCTTCATTCAACTGAGAACCGGCATTGCAAGCGAACCAAATTCTTTAAAATTTCTACTTTCAATAAATTCTACCTCGAACTACATAAGCAACTGAAAATTAAAAACCACTTTACGAACAAAAATTTCGCTCTTTAAGTCGCTCATCATACCTGTCCGGTTAGATAGCTCAGAAGCATGGAAAATATTGAGATATTATGGAATTATCATTGGAGTATTCGGGAGAAAAGTTTTCCGGAAGATGTATGGTCGCGTCTTTGCTGGGTTGAGCTTAAACGATGAGCTGTTTGAGCCTTACTCAGACATTAGCGCTGTATAAAAGAAGATCGCTAAGAAAGCACGACGTAAGTGTTTGGAGGAGGAAACCCCGACTAAGTTGGGAGGGACAGTTGAAGCAAGCTTTGATCTCCTTTGAGGCTCCCAAGCAGAGAGAACTGGCGTTACTTTTGATACAAGGAAGCAGGTGCATGTACTTTACCAACTTCTCGTTGGCGTATTTAACAATCTTATCTGCCTGATCCATTCTCAGCTCATGCTCTCACAATAATCTAAGTACTCTGTAGTCAATGATCACAAAGTCGCCGTTTTCAGTTTTACAATATTTCATCCTAAACTTAAAACCTTCCTGTTAGTTTTTTAATAAGCTGATGCGGTCTGATGTGCGCTAGTGCAAGAAAAAAAGATACACTTTTTCTCCACTTAACTCCCTACGTTTCGCCAATCTCCTTGGCATCCTCAGGGGCAGCATATTGGAAAGTTGGAAAAAATATATAATATAAAAACATTAAACAATAACAACAATTTTTTTTTTTTTTAAATTTGAGTTACATAACATAATTTATCTGTACCATCAATGTCAAATACATTTGTCAGACGTCATTTGCAGAATTTTTCGCACGCATTGCGTTTACGATCTTTGCAGTAACGCCTATTTGCTTTTAATTGTTTACTTACTTACTTAATTGGCGCTTTAATGTTTAAACGGTTATGGCCGTCCAACAAGGCGCGCCAGTTGCTTCTTCGCTCTGCGGGAGGGAGTTTAAATCGTTTTCCACTTGGTCCTTCCAGCATAGTGGGGGTCGCTCTCAGCTTCTGCTTCCATACTTGTTTATTTGTTCAGGAAAAATTTCTATCGTCATCCCAGTATAGCACTCATGTTCCCGTGATTCGCATGCCAAAGAACAACGTGATCATGGAACTCAGCATAAACGGATACTCCTCCTACATATCTGCCTGTGTGCTCATGAAAAATGAGACAAAATGATCACTCAATTGACATGCTAATCTCCTGAATAAATCTCTTAGAATAAATATCTAAGCAGAACAGTGGAAACATATTTCTCTCATACTGTAAACTAGGGCGGGAGAGAATTTTAGTATTGAATGAATAAAGTGAATTTTAGAGAATTTAAAAGTAAGAACGAGGCAGGCGACGCGGAGATCTTCGGATGCTGGCTTACTGGAATAATTCCAGAAAATTTTACTATATAGCTCCGTGGAGAAACGCTTTGGAGACTAGGTAGTACGTTTGCTGAAGCAGTGAAAGTTTTACTTTGATTGAAGATGTCAGGAATCCGATATCGCCACCACTTCACTATGACAAGATAAGAGTGTCAACGTCCCGTCAGAGAAACCAATGATTTTTCAAAGAGCATGTATAATATCATCCTCATATCATACTCTTACTTTTATCGCCGATAGATTCAATTACGATGAAATATCCGAAACCTCGCATCGTTTTAAACTAAATGTGAGGATCTACCGTAGTTACGTACTAAATCACTAGATCCCAAAAACTATGTTAACAAATTCAGGGAACCAATTCTTGCTGGTATATTATACCAAGCTTGGTTTTCAACCTGGCCTAACTCGCTGGATCTCCTCCTATGTTTGCGGTAGAAGTCAAAGAGTCTTTTTTAAACACATTTGTTCGAATGTCATCGATGTTCCCTCCGGTGTGTCTCAGGGCAGCCATCTCGGTCCTATTCTCTTTTTGCTCTTTATAAACAATATTTCCACAATTATAAAAACAATTATAAAATATTTTAATGTATGCCGACGACGTAAAACTTTTTGAGTCATACGCGTCGGTTGAAGAACATTCTATACTCCAGGCGTATTTCAATTGTTTAGTTACTACGGTACTACGGCTGCCGTACAAACTTAGGTTATTATATCAGCTAAAATTTGACTACAGAGTTGTTTGGCTGTTTTTTCTTTTCGCTGTTTAGTAATCTTCTTTGCTTAGTCATAAAAGGGGCGGCGCCACACCCATTTTCAAAAATTTTAGTGTTTTCCAATTTAATGTCATAATTCAATTTATAAGGTAAAATTCTATTATTACAAAGCTTTTTTCGCTAAGATATAGCTTATTATTTTCGTCTACGACCCTTTTAAAAATCCTTTATATAAAAGTGGGTGTGGTCTTCAGCTAATCTCGTCTATTTTTTCTAAAAATATTTTCTGCTATAGGGAAAATTTGTGTACCAAACTTTATTACGATCCGTTAATTTTTCTTCGAGTTATGGCTCCCGAAACATAGAAAATTGCTCTGTCATAAAAGGGGCGGTTCCACGCCCATTTTTTAAAGTTAGAAGTTTTTCCTATTTATTTTTATAAATACACTTGGGAAATGAAATACCATTGATTCAAAGCTCTTTTTTGCAATGATATAGCTTATTTTATTCATTTACGACCCTTTTAAAAATATTTTTCATAAAAGTGGGCGTGGTCCTGAACCGGTTTCGTAAATTTTTCTTCAAATCATTCCTTATAGTAGAGGTAACCTCCCTGCCAAATTTTGTTACGATAGATTTAACGATTTTTGATTTATGATTACTAATATTTGTAAAATTGATTTTATCACAAGTGGGCGGTGCTACGCCCATTTTAAACATTTTTTTTAATTTTTATCAAGAGTCTCCATTATCAGTCCACATGTCAAATTTCAACATTCTAGACGTATTTTTTACTAAATAATCAGGTTATTTGTATTTTCAAAAATGTTATATATATAAAAAGTGGGCGTGGTTATCATCCGATTTCGCTCATTTTCATAAGCTTGTGTACCAAATTTAGTGAAGATATCTCAATATTTACTGAAGTTATCGTGTTAACGGACAGACGGACGGACGGACATGGCTCAATCTAATTTTTTTTCGATACTGATGATTTTGATATATGGAAGTCTATATCTATGTCGATTCCTTTATACCTGTACAACCAACCGTTCCCAATCAAAGTTAATATACTCTGTGTGCAAAGCACTCTGAGTATAAAAAGGGGTGGCACCTACCATACAAATGGAATAATGACAAGTAAGGAAGGCTAAGTTCGGGTGTAACCGGACATTACATACTCAGTTGAGAGCTATGGAGACAAAATAAGGGAAAATCACTATGTAGAAAAATGTGCCTAAGGTAACCCTGGAATGTATTTGTATGACATGTGTATCAAATGGAATGTATTAAAAAGTATTTTAAGAGGGAGTGGGGCATAGTTTTATAGGTGGACGCCATTTAAGGATATCGCCATAAAGATGGACCAGGGGTGACTCTGGAATTTGTTTGTTCGATATGGGTATCAAACGAAAGGTGTTAATGAGTATTTTAAAAGAAAGTGGGCCTTAGTTCTATGGACGCCTTTTAGAGATATCGCCATAAAGGTGGACCAGGGGTGACTCTAGAATGCGTTTGTACAATATGGGTATCAAACGAAAGGAGTTAATGAGTATTTTAAAAGGGAGTGGCCTTAGTTCTATAGGTGGACGCCTTTTCGAGATATCGATCAAAATGTGGACCAGGGTGACCCAGACCATCATCTGTCGGGTACCGCTAATTTATTTATATATGTAATACCACGAACAGTATTCCTGCCAAGATTCCAAAGGCTTTTGATTTCGCCCTGCACAACTTTTTCATTTTCTTCTACTAAATATGGTGTCACACCCATTTTACAAAGTTTTTTTCTACAGTTATATTTTTCGTCAATAAACCAATCCAATTACCATGTTTCATCCCTTTTTTCGTATTTGGTATAGTTTAGTAAAGATATATCGATTTTTGCTCAAGTTATTATGTTAACGGCCAGACATTTGGAAGGACAGACGGTTTACTGTGTATAAAAACTGGGCGTGGCTTCAACCGATTTCGCCCTTTTTCACAGAAAACAGTTATCGTCCTAGAATCTAAGCCCCTACAAAATTTCACAAGGATTGGTAAATCTTTGTTCGACTTATGGCATTAAAAGTATCCTAGACAAATTAAACGAAAAAGGGCGGAGCCACGCCTATTTTGAAATTTTCTTTTATTTTTGTATTTTGTTGCACAATATCATTACTGGAGTGGAATGTTGACATATTTTACTTATATACTGTAAAGATATTAACTTTTTTTATACTCAGTTGAGCAGAGCTCACAGAGTATATTAAGTTTAATTGGATAACGGTTGGTTGTACAGGTATAAAAGAATCGAGATAGATATAGACTTCCATATATCAAAATCATCAGTATCGAAAAAAAAATTTGATTGAGCCATGTCCGTCCGTCCGTCCGTCTGCCCGTTAACACGATAACTTGAGTAAATTTTGAGGTATCTTGATGAAATTTGGTACGTAGGTTCCTGAGCCCTCATCTCAGATCGCTATTTAAAATGGACGGAATCGGACTATAACCACGCCCACTTTTTCGATATCGAAAATTTCGAAAAACCGAAAAATTGCGATAATTCATTGCCAAAGACGGATAAAGCGATGAAACTTGGTAGGTGGGTTGACCTTATGACGCAGAATATAAGTAAGATTTTGGACAATGGGCGTACCACCACCCGCTTTTAATAGAAGGTAATTTAAAATTTTTGCAAGCTGTAATTTGGCAGTCGTTGAAGATATCATGATGAAATTTGGCAGTAACGTTACTACTATTACTAAATAAAAAAGAGAACAGGCCCACTTTTTAAAAAAAAAATTTTTTAAGTCAAATTTTAACAAAAAATTTTATATCTTTACTGTATATAAGTAAATTATGTCAACATTCAACTCCAGTAATGATATGGTACAACAAAATACAAAAATAAAAGAAAATTTCAAATTGGGCGTGACTCCGCCCATTTTCATTTAGCTTGTCTAGAATACTTTTAATGCCATAAGCCGAACAAAAATTTACCAATCCTTCTGAAATTTTGTAGGGGCTTAGATTCTAGGATGATAACGAATATTACGAAATAAAAAAAATGCCATAATTCTATACCAAATACGAAAAAAGTGATGAAACATGGTAATTTGATTTTTTATTGACGCAAAATATAACTCTAGAAAAAACTTCGTAAAATGGGTGTTACACCTACCATATTAAGTAGAAGAAAATGAAAAAGTTCTACAGGGTGAAATCAACAGCCTTTAGAATCTTGGCAGGAATACTGTTCGTGGTATTGCATATATAAATAAATTAGGAGTACCCGACAGATGATTTTCTGGATCACCCTGGTCCACATTTTGGTCGATATCGCGAAAACGCCTTCACATATATATCTAAGGGCCACTCGCTTTCAAAACCCTCATTAATACCTTTAATTTGATACCCATATCGTACAAACATATTCTAGAGTCACCCCTGGCCCACCTTAATGGTGATATCTCGAAAAGGCGTCCACCTATAGACCTAAGGCCCACTCCCTCTTAAAATGCTCAGTAACACCTTTCACTTGATACCGATATCGTACAAGCACATTCTAAAGTCACCCTTGTTCCACCTTTATGGCTATATCTCGAAAAGGCGTTCACCTATAGACCTAAGGCCTATTCCCTTTTAAAATACTCATTAACACCTTTCATTTGATACCGATATCGTACAAGCACATTCTAGAGTCACGCCTGGCCCCCCTTTATGGCGATATCTCGAAAAGGCGTCCACCTATAGAAATAAGGATCGCTCCCTTTTAAAACAAACATTACCACCATTCATTTGATACCCATATCGTACAAGCACATTCTAGAGTCAGCCCTGGTCCACCTTTATGGCGATATCCCTAAATGGCGTCCATCCATAGAACTATGGCCTACTTTCTCTTAAAATACTCTTTAATACCTTCCATTTGATATACATGTCATACAACCACATTCCAGGGTTACCCTAGGTTCATTTTCCTGTATGGTGAATTTCCCTTATTTTGTCTCCAAAGCTCTCAACTGACTTGTAATGTTCGGTTACACCCAAACTTAGCCTTCCTTACTTCCTTTAATTTGACTTAAAACATTTTTTGTTTTAAGTGGGCGTGGTCGTTCTCCGATTTTGCTAATTTTTATTAAGCATACATATAGCAATAGGAGTAACGTTCCTACCAAATTTCATCATGATATCTTTAACGACTGCCAAATTACAGCTTACAAAACTTCTAAATTAAAAAAAAAAAATAAAAAATAAATGTAAGGCGCGATAACCTCCGAAGAGATCTAAGGCCGAGCTTCTCTTCCAATTTGCGTCGAGCTCCTCTTGATTTCCCCTACAAATTGGCCGGACGGGACCTACATGTTTTATGCCGACTCCGAAAGGCATCTGCAAAGCAGATGAGTTTTCACTGAGAGCTTTTCATGGCAGAAATACACCCGGAGCGCTTGCCATACACTGCCGAAGGGAGACCTCGCTTAGAAAAATTTTCTTCTAATTTAAAAACCTTATTTCTAAAATTTTTTTGATGTTGCTTTGCCCGGGGTGCGAACCCAGGGCATACGGTGTGGTAGGCGGAGCACGCTACCATCGCACCACGGTAGCCTTCTAAATTACCTTCTTTTAAAAGCGGGCGGTGCCACGCCCATTGTCTAAACTTTTACTAATTTTCTATTCTACGTCATAAGTTTAACTCACCTACCAAGTTGCATCGCTTTATCCGTCTTTGGTAATGAATTGTTGCACTTTTTCGATTTTTCGAAATTTTCGATGTCGAAAAAGTGGGCGTTGTTATAGTCCGATATCGTTCATTTTAAATAGCGATCTGAGATGAGTGCCCAGGAACCTACATAACAAATTACATCAAGATACCTCAAAATTTACTCAAGTTATCGTGTTAACGGACGGACGGACGGACGGACATGGCTCAATCAAATTTTTTTTCGACACTGATTGTTTTGATATATGGAAGTCTATATCTATCTCGATTGCTTTATACCTGTACAACCAACCGTTATCCAATCAAAGTTAATATACTCTGTGAGCTCTGCTCAACTGAGTATAAAAATTGGTAAGGAGCTATATGATGTTAAGTCCTAACAGCACAAATAATATATGGAATAGAAGAAAAACAAGACAAATGGGACTTTCAGAACTATGGCTATCTTAAAAACTTAGGTTATTTCAACACGTAAAGTTTGATTGCAGAGTTGGGTTTGGCTATTATTCCTTCGGTATCCTTTTATAATATCTTCAGGGTTGGTATTTTTGGATACGCCTGGAGAAACCGAAAAAAAACATTTCTGTTTAATTTGACATAAATTGATGTAAGAGCAAAAAGAGAAATCACTATGGCAGTTGCTTTCTCAGATAACGCGGATACCCTTTGTGTGGTGGACGTACAACTCCGCATTTAAATGACCACTGTCTGCAAACAACTGATACACCGATGTGCAACGTAAGAAAATAGTCAGGCCAAAGTGAGGGAGTGCGATGTGTGCACCATGACTCATAAACAGTCCGTGCAAGCTTTAGACCAAACCCCTAAGAATTTAAGGTGTAATCAGCATCCCAAAGATGGTTCTTTTCTGTTACTTGCTGGAACAGCCGCAGTTGAAATAAATGTGTGCTTTTTCGTCTATAGACGGCTTTACGTACAAAAATTTACTCTCTTTAGAAATATGGGAGGGCAATTTGGCGGAAACACTTCAGCAGCAGCTTTTGCTAAACAACTTCTTGAAATTAATTATGTCAAAATTCCTATTTCTTTACTAACAGATTTGATTTCTTTTCCTGCAAGTTTTTGAGAAATTAAAACACCACCTGAAGCTTTAATAGCTAATGTTTCTTCCAGATATTGAATCTATCTTTACAAACTATAAATGACTTTGAGAAAATGCATTTTAGGTACCTTAAAATGAGGATGTTAATATCACTAGAACCAAGACAACTTATCACTCTATTAACGCAGTCGTCGAAGAGTCCCAAGCTGTGCATATCCGATTGAGTTTATTTGCTCTTTTGAGCCATCGGAAATTTCTCCTCATCGATTGATTCTCAAAAAGGGCCCAGAATATCATAATATTTATGCTTCGTTATTTCGATTCTCCACGCTTATGTAGTGGGACAAGGCTTTTCATCACAAAACTTTTACGAATGTCATTGAAGCAATTCCTTTTATCGGAAAATTTCGAAAACAAAAAAGTTTAAAACCAAGGATTCCGTTGATACCGATAGATTTGTCTTTTCAATTTTAAATGCCTCAAACTTCCTATCGCTATCAATGAAGCTCAAGGACGATCATTAGCTGCGAATCAAGGGATTGATGAGCGCAATAAAACCTTTATAGATTCAGGGCTTCTGCAACTCAATTATCAACCTCACCTACGCCAGGGGAATACTGTTACAAATATGATTATATCATACAACAGCAGTCATTAGCTGTAGCAGAAGTCAGTCTTACCAACTCGTGTTTTACCCATGGCCACTTACGCGTAGCCCGCATATTTTTATAGAAACGTGGGGTAAAACCCTCGGGCATTAGCTAGTTTTAAATAAAACATAAATAAGAATTAGGATAAAAACAAAATTAAATTAGGTATGAATTAAAAAAAAAAAACAGGATTAGCCTGGTTTCATCGGGCCTCTTGAGGGCAGTGCGCTGCCACAACGTCCGAGTTAAAAAAAAAAAAACAAAAAAAACAAAAAAAAAAAAAGAGATCTTTATCTCTCTTGGTACCTCAAATCAGCGTTAATTATGACTGACAAGAGTTGACTGGCGTAGCGGAAAATACCTGAAGTCAGCCTCCTCAGAAATCTGTCGAGATGTGGATTCTAATTCCATTTAAAAGTATGTTAGGAATAAAATATGTGCAAGCTGAAAGTTCTTATGCCTGCACATCAGTACCACCGACAGCTGCCAACCCTCCAGCCTCCATATGACATGTAGCAACGCCTTACAAAGAATGAGAACTTATATCTCTGACAGAAACGTTCAATATCAAGAAAAACCATTCCTCATACGTAATAGAAGGAATTTGCATACAAATGACGCATACTAAGGCTGCTGGCTCCATGCATGGGAGCCACTCGGAAATTTCCCTCCCATGCTCCATACGCTCTTGCTTCGGTAAGGTGTTGAACCTAACCCCGTCCAGAGTAGTGGTTTTCTAGGTGTGTCGGAAATGTGTTTATTTTGGACGGTTATACTCATGCCAATGTGTCACTGAAGAATGCCGCTCTCGATGTCAAATGCCCGAAACTCGTAGTTGCGGCAACCTCCACAGGGAGATACGTGTCACTCTGGCAGAACTTCGACCTGAACACTGCAATAGGTTAGTCGATTACTTATCCAGAATCAACCCCGACATACCCAATATATGTCGCGCATCTAATGTGTGACCACATGATACCAAACACATTTGCAATTGCAATGTGGAGCCACGGATCCTTACACACATATCTTTTGGTTCTTTTAGAACATATTGATGCCAATTTGTGGGCGATCTCTCCTATTGTATGACGCGAAGCTCTACTACAACAACGTCACAACTATGAGTTTTACGTCAGAGACACCTTTCGTGCCCATCACAAATAATTTGTACACCCAAAATCTCTCCAGTTCGCAGCACGCATACTGTAAGGAAATGCAATGCAGAGCGCTATCCAAGCTATTGCTGCAAAAAACTAGGTATATTTGCCAAGTCATCGCATATGCCGCTGGCATAGCTCTAACAGCAACCTTCTACAGTTGTAGAATGCGTTAGGCATCCTTGAGGACTGGTCGCGTGAAATAAGTGTAAAAGTCAAGTCTGTGAATACTGAAATGGTTCAACGAAATATTTGAGGTCACTGCTCTTGAATGAAGTGAGGCTCAAACGGAGGTTAATTACTTCGGCTCCGACAACGGAGCTAACATGGCTAAGACAGACCTGCGTGGTTCTTAAGTAGCCATGGCTGTATACAGCGGTCGTATGAAACATCTTTTCTTATTCTCTCAATTAAAACTATAGAGTGGTACCATCGAATATCGTTCAGAGTATACCCTCAATAAGCGGCCGCTTTTACAGATGGTTTCAAGCTTAATGGCAATGTGAGGTGAATAGTATCTAAATCTGAAATATTTTCACCCTTCTTAACACATTGTATCTGCCAATATATTGTATCATCGGAGCACATATGGAATAGATATGTGAGTATGCGCTTTATTGACTAACTAGCAGAGTTTAGCTCTGCTGAATTCAGAGTCATTCTGCGAAGGATAACTTGGCTCAATTTGTTTAAATTTCCTTCAAATTTAAAGTGGGAAGTCCTCTTACTCATCCAGTGATATCACAATGGGTCAGCTAGTCTAAGTGAGCCGCCCTTCTTCCACCACTTTAATATAAAGAAATCCAATCAATATCGCTCAAAGTCCTCATAGTTACATCTTTTAGATATTATATTAATTACCATCCATTTAGATTCAAAACAATCTTAATTAATATTATAAGTACCTGGGCGACCGAGCTTTGCTCGGCAATCTTCGAGTATGCCGCATAACATACTTTGTTCTACATGTCATCATCATCGGTGTACTCGTTGCTCATTAGTTTCACAAATTCGTCTTTGTGATATACGCTGCCGCTAATCCTCAAGTCGTTGTTCTCAGTTCGCGATACATTCGTGAGCCCTGTGCTGTGACGCACGCTGACACAATTCCTCTAAACGTTGTGTGCGCTGTTCACCAGTTTCGAAATTAACTCTTTCTGATGTACGCTGCCGCTGACCCTCAAGTCGTTGTTCTAGGTCCTCGATAAAACATTCGTTGGCCCTGAGCTGAGACCCACGCTGCCGCAATTTCTGCAAACGTTGTGTACGCTGCTCATCACTTTCGGGATTTACTCTTTCTAATGTGCGCTGCCGCTGATCCTCAAGCCGTTGGTATCTCTCTTCGATATTTTCAGTGGACCTGCGTATGGACGCACGTTGATGCAAATCCTCCAAATGCTGTGTACGTTGCTCGAATGATTCGTTGGCTAACCGTCTTGCGCAAACGGTTTCGCTCCCTGGCAATATTAAAAGAATACGATTTTTCTTCACTTACAGTTTTTGTTATATTTTCCAAGCATCTCGATTTTGCAGCACGCGTAGCGCGTTGTGCTGGCAACGTTTCTCGAGTATCTTCATGCACCGAGTTATTAATTTCAAACATTTTTTTTAGTTATACACTATGAAAGTCTCACAATTTTATTACAATCCAAAACCTTGTAAATTTCACGAATGACAACTATCAGTTAGTTTAATTAAATGTCAACTTACTTCCCTAAGCGCCATCTGTTGGTTAGTAGTTAGATGGTAAGATGTCGTTTTCAAATTGAACATATGCTCTAGTATTCAACGGTAGAAAATTACCATGGTGAGATATCTTTTTGCTATGGTGAGGAATCTTTCTAATACTAATCTGTGCGAAATTGCAATTATTTATTTCATATTTGCCAAAAATATGTAAGGCGCGAAAACCTCCGAAGAGATTTTAGGTCGAGCTTCTCTTCCAATTTGTGTAGTGCTCCTCTTGATTTTCCCTAAAAATTTGTCGGACGGGACCAACATGTTTTATGCCGACTCCGAACGGCATCTGCAAGGCAGATGAGTTTTCACTGAGAGCTTTTCATGGCAGAAATACACTCGGAGCGCTTGCCAAACACTGCCGAGGGGCGACCCCGCTTAGAAAAATTTTCTTCTAATTGAAAAACCTTATTTTTAAAATTACGGTGTGGTAGGCGGAGCACACTACCATCACACCACGGTGGCCGTCATTTGGCTATACAAACATACAAATATACGAATATACAAATATATACATATAATAATATACAAATATACAATAATTGCTCGTTTAAAGTTATAAGATTATGTATCAAATATTTTTGCTTCATTTTTTTTTTTTATTTGTTAATTATAAAATTGTTATGTACTTCTGTTCCGTAGATATATATCGACCATGACATCGTGACATTGCCATGATAATATTATTCCATATATTTTCACCAATTATATATCTAACCAGTGTTGGTAACACAGCCGCATCTTAAACCATCATCTCAATTTCCTCTAATATTATTCCCAGATGCTACAGAACTGTGATTAGTTGCACACTCACCAAATATAGTATCCTGATGAAATTGTATAAGCACCAGCTCATATGTCACAATTGTGCCAGCAACCTGCAAACCACAAGCAAACAAGGAAGGATTCATGATAAACTGAAACCAATAATTACTAAAGCAAGATACAAAAGCAAAAATAGTGCAAAATTAACGATATGAAATTAAAATTGCACAAGATGACAGAGATCATTTGTGGATGAAGTAATGGAAGACTTCAGACAGCAAAAGAAGATGTTATGGACTTTAATCTGTAGGCATTGTATAAGCGCCATACAAAAAAAAAACTGTAATATACACACACAAAGTAAGTAAACGTGAATGAAATCAAAAACTAAAGAGTGCAAATGCAGCATTATATGGCAATTAATAATGTGATGATATGATGATGACGTGATTAACCAATACTAACGATGTGATGTTATGCGTGACTGCTTATGAACAATTGACTGCAAATATAAAAATAAATTACAATAACAATAAACTTACGCTCAATACCAATGTTCGTGTGAGATAGAAAAATTTCATGCCACTCAATGCAACCAAATCACTATTAATATCCTCTGAAAAACGTTTCACCTCAGTGCACCATGACTCTTTGGGCACACAGCGTAAGACACGCAATGGTTTTCGTGATTCATCATGAATTGTTGCCGAGTACAATGATACGGCCAATGTACGTCCGATGAGAAAGAAGAGCGAATAATAAAAGTAGGCAGCGTGGGCGAATGAAGGCATTTTACTAACACAAAGAAATAAATAAAGGAAAATGAAATCAAGGACAAGGATGACATGGAAATTGCATAGCAAGGAAATGTTTATACATTTGGTACATACATACATAAATATATTTGACTTCAATTAAATATCTCAAAGCACAGTCAAAATAGGGAGTCTGTTGATAGCCTGCCTGATAATAGTAGTTCACGGTTAAGAGAAAATAAAAAGTTGGCCACAAATATTTTTTCTGCCGGAACGAAGAATAAAAAAGAATATTTATTTTCAACCGGTTAATATTTTTAAACTGGTTAACTTTTTGGAACGATTTATTTTTCAACGGAATATTTTATGGAAGAAATTATATTTTTAAAACCGGTCACTATTTAGAACCCTGTATCTTATGACCAATCACTTTATGAAACCGGAAGCTTCTTTGTCAGAGGAAAATTTTTGAATACACTGAGACAGGATTACCTGGGTGTCACGACCTTGTGGTCCAAATCATGCAGGTTTGCTGTCAACCTTAGAAAAACGGAGCCCGTTTTGCTTACACGGAGGTACAAGGTTCCTGCTTTCAGACCAACTTCTTTTGGAGGAGCACAGCTGGTGCTCTCTGACAGGATTAAGTAGCTTAGGATTATTCGTAAAAGCACGCTGTCATGTTAGCTTAATTTAGAGGAGGGTGTTGAGAAGTATCCTGTTGCCTTGTACTGCTGTCAGGGAGCAATTTATAGACTATGGGGGCTCTCTCAAATGGTGATACATTGGCTGTACGAAATGGCGAACAAGCCCATTCACGAAGCACTAAACAAAGTATCGTGATTTGCGATCTAAACTTGGGAAATATGGGCAATTCAGCTTTCCGACCGACCTCGACTTTATCACTATGCGCCGGCTTCCGCTCCTGTTGCCACATTCACAACTTATTTTTCCTAAAGGGATGAATGGAATTGGTTGTTAGCATGATAGGGAACTCTGTTCACGGATGGATACAGGCTTCACGGGAGAGTTGGTGGTGGAATATTCTGCCAAGAGCTCGATGTAAGTCGGAATTTTTAGTTGACAGACCACAGAGACAGCGTCTTTCAGGTTGAGTCACCACTACAAAGGTTGTGGTAGATGAAATGTTATCCGGTGCTGTAACTGTTAACCGCTGTAAATTTAAAACTCAGATTAGCAGGTGGCTTTCAAAGCGCATCATTTGCGACCGTGAAGTCAAGGGTTGTGAGGGATTACATGATCTTACTCTTTTATAAAAATTATCTGAGTCATACGGTATAAGAATGTCCTTGGCAACTACCAGGCTGATCTCTATGTCCAGGCTGATACAGGCAAATTGAAGGTGTGCGTAAATGCAGACTTTAGGATTTCACTGACCACTTCCTCTCCTGACATGCGGGCTTCGAATCAGCTAAGCAAACGCTGGTTGACGTGTGTCGAGGTCTTTCTGGTCCAGTGTTGACTCCAAGCGCTCGGCAGAACTATAATGTATCACAAAATCTTATCTGTCTATCATCTGTCTTGTGGCAACAGGGCACTGCCCAGTGGGAGTCCATGCTGTATGCCTTAATTAACTGGACAGCTCTTATTGTGTTAGATGTATACAGGATGGGGAGGTGGAAGCTTCCAGTCACTTTATGCTCAGATTTCAAGCCTTTGCGAGAACGAGGCGCGAATAACTCGGTCACGACGTATTCGACTCTATGAAGGTATAAGGCCTTTGTGAAGTGCACTAATTGAATATGTGCAGGGTATCCCTATCTGTACGCACTTTTTTCAATTAGCTAACAATTACGGTCTTCATACACTATGGATTTAAATGTACCTTCCATTTGAAATACACTGCATTTAAAAATCTCTACATTTCCGCACATAAATCGATAAATATGCAAGTTGTACAAAGTACATATATACTCACTTAAGGCTACGCAGCAATTGCACACAAATAAAATACAAATTATTTGAGAAGGATATCATTGTAATGACTGAAATGGCGCCATCGACACGATAACAAAGTTCACATAAGTTCCGGTATTGTTTACGTCTTGTCGACCAGAAAGATTCAGGCATTTGCTAGACGCATAGTTTAGCGCAGCAGGACAACGATCAGATGTCGACGCAAAGTTGTTAAATGGCAATTAAAAAGCATAAGAAATGAATAATTAAGATAAAAATATATAGAGACTTGCAACAATAAACTTGCAATCATGAAAACTTACCATGCCTTTGAACTTGAATAAATTATCATTGAGCTGCTGAAATTTAGACGCCAAGCCAAGGCTTACAATCATAACAAAAACATCCATATAACTCCCAATAAAAGTACATACAATATTTTGCACTTTCCCCCATATAGCCAAGTAAATCGAATAGGGAAAAACTGTGAAAAGATGATCATTTGTAAGCAGGAAATAGTCCTTAATCGGATCATTTGTTTGAGGACAATAATTTGAGTAATGTATGTTGGAGATTATGTTTAACAAATGTTCACCTGAAAAGGAAATGAATACAACCGTTTAAAAAATGGAGCGATTTCCCGTTTAAGATGCATACACGTACGTAATAAGTCTTATAATGGCCGAGTTCGTCCGGGGACTAAGATACTTGGCTTGGATATCATAAGTGGCTCCAGGCTCTGGATTAGGGACTGTTATCAGTCTTAGACCGGTCATAGTGACGAACTGTCACGCGTGATTAGTTTGCACGTCCGGCACGAGGTGCCCCTGCTTCTACTGGGAGGAATCTGGTAAGTGTCAAGTTCGGTACATAATGGTGACGAACTGTATTGTTAGAGCTTTTGATTATTGGCTTTGATTTTTGACTTGATGACTTTGGGCTGGTAGGTGCGGTATTCGGCCACCTTAGTAGGTCGGGGTGAAGCCCTACCGAGATGGCTGGTAGGCTAATGCCACACCTGCCCACGTCCCGTTAAAACCGTGGTGGGCCTCAAGTTACGTTCCGGCTCCGTCGCCGTTAAGTTGGTGGTGTAGGTGCGGTTGAAAATTGTCCGGCTTTGCATCCGGTCTGGCTCTAAACGCATTACCCATGAGGTAATGCGTCAACCCTCGCGTGGCCTCCCTGCGTAGCATAGATAACCACGAGACCGTTGAAGGCGACTACACAATCGGCTCCGGATAGCGGCCTTGAGGGGGACTTTTTACAATAGACACGACTAACACGAATCCGCCAAGGATGGGGTGCGGAAGAAGAGCGGTTTTGATGGAAATCCGTCAAATCAATCTTCAGCACTCTAAGGCGGCTTCCGCAAATTTGTTCCTCTGCCTCGAAAAAAGCGGATTGGATATAGTGCTTGTCCAGGAGCCGTGGATGAGTAGTAACGGCGGAAAGATTTCTGGATTAAGGACTGGAAAATTCTACACCTTGGTGCATGGGGAGACAGGTAGGCCTAGATCCTGTGTGCTTGTTAAAAAAAGAGATAACAGCTTTTATTCTCTAATTTCAGCAATGCTGACGTAACCACGGTCTGCCTCGAGCGAGGCAGTAATGAAATGTGGGTGGTCTCAGCGTACATGCCCATAGGGACGTAGCGGGACCACCACTTGCGATACTGGGCGAAATCACCGCTGAAGCAAGGCAGAGAGGCGTTGCCGAGATCATCGGTGCTGATGCCAATGCCCATCATAGTATCTGGGGAAGCTCGGATACCAACACTAGAGGTGAGTCTTTATTTACTTGTATTGTAGATGAGGGACTTTATATATGTAATAGGGGGAATGACCCGACTTTTATTACTGCAGTAAGGAAGGAGGCCCTGGACCTCACCCTGGTTAGTAGAGGACTGGAAGGTCGAATCGGTAGGGTTGTCAACGAGCACTCCTTCTCTGATCACCGGTATATTCAGTTCTCGGTTAACAAACAACCTCCCGGTAAAATATTTTTTAGGAAAAAAGTACTAACTGGGACTTGTATTGTAGGAAGCTGGGAGAGCTATTGGCGGTAGCACCTACCGTTAGTTCGGACCTGTCAGAATCTGAGATAGACGTTCCGGTGGAAAATTTCACCTCGGCAAGCAATAGTGCCTTTCAACTTTCCTGTCCTTTGAAAACTTACAGGGGGTAGGGCAAGCCGCCCTGGTGGTCTGATTCTCTTGATTACCTAAGAGCGTCCAGTCGACGGCTCTTCAACAAAGCCAGGAGAAGTAAATTACCCTCGGACTAGGAGCTCTTTAAGGTGGGTCTGGGGACTTATAAATATGAAATAAGGATAGCCAAGCGAGATTCATAGCGAAGCTTCTGTGAAAACGTAGAAGGCGGCAATGAATCCGCGAGGCTTAGAAAAATACTCTCTAGGAATTCCGCCTCTCTGGTGTATCTGAGAGATGATGGTGGGGACTGGTCGATGGGTAGCGAGGATTCCCTAAAGCTTTTACTGGACAATCATTTTCCCGTTGTCCCAATTGCACAGGGATCTTCGCCTGCATGGTCGGCGGACGTTGGCCATGCAAAAGTGTCTGCCATTCCACTAGGGGAAAGTCAAATAACCTGGGCTA
Source organism: Eurosta solidaginis (assembly GCF_040869045.1). Classification (NCBI taxonomy): domain Eukaryota; kingdom Metazoa; phylum Arthropoda; class Insecta; order Diptera; family Tephritidae; genus Eurosta; species Eurosta solidaginis. The sequence continues at coordinate 197,123,506 of NC_090323.1, read as the reverse complement.
TGGGGTGGTCGTTCAAGCCCTATAAGTCTCCTGGCCCGCATGGAATCATTCCTGGCCAACTTCAAAAGCCTTTATGGGTTTCTTGCCGCTGGTTGGCCAGCATCTACACTAACTGTCTCAAGCTTAACTATGTATATCCCGAAGTCTTGGACACGGCTAGGGTCATCTTCATTAGGAAGGCCGGCAGAAGCTCTCATGTATCACCTAAGGATTTCAGGCCAATCAGTCTCTCGTCATTTCTTCTTAAGACGTTTGTGCGTACGGAAAAGGATACCTCGGGGGTTACTGTCGGCTTCACAGCATGCGTGCTGCAAGGGCAGATCGACGGAAACGGCTCCCCATTCTTTACAATCGAACAAATAGAGGGGTCCCTAGAATACAAAAATTTGATCTGGGCGCCTTTCTAGACATCGAGGGGGCTTTTATCAATGTCTTACCGGGGGCAATGGAAAAAGTTCTGGTGGCTTTAGGAGTCGAGGCGGCTCTGGTTGAATTTATTACCAAACTTCTATGCGGCAGAATTGTAGCAGCGGTGAGGGGAGGAGCCATAATTGAGAGGAAGGTGTGCAGTGGCACGCCACAGGGGGGTGTCCTATCTCCTCTGCTCTGGGTTGTGGTAGTCAACGAGCTCCTTGTGGAGCTGGAATCCAATGGTTGTCGGGTAGTTGCCTATGCAGATGTCCTCACTATCTTAGTCGGAAGCAAATTTCTGGGCACACCCTGCGTGATGTCCTGCAGGGCTACCTGGTTACTGTGGCTAGGTGGGCTGAATAATGTCGATTGGCGGTTAACCCGTGAAAACGGAATTGGTTCTTTTTACAAGGAGATATAAGATGCCCGATTTCAGAACTCCCTCGATTGGAGGGGTACCGTTGGTACTTTCTGATATTTGGGGATTGTTTTTGACAAGAAACTGTCCTAGAGACCCAATGTGGAAAATAGCGCCAGGAAGGCCGCAGTTGCCTTGTACTGCTACAGAGGGGTAATCGGAAAGAGATGGGGACTCCCGCCAGGAGTTGTACACTGGCTTTATGAGATGGTGGTCAAACCGATTCTGCTACATGGGGTGCTGGTCTAGTGGAAAGAACTGGACATGGCGAGTACCTCAAAAATGTTAGTGTCAGTGCAACGGACGGCGCTGATCGGTATCAGTGGTGCTCTCAGAACAACACCTAAAGAAAGGCGGCCGCGGGCCGGTCGTTGGTCAGGCTTCTTGATATGGGCTATGGGCTTTTTGACTTCGGACACTCTAGCCTTCTTACCAGTTTCGACTTTATCCCGGACAGAACGGACCAATGTATGCCCATAACTTCTCCATATACAACCTTCTCCCCAGTCATTCCACCGAGAGAGGAGTGGGGAAGAGGAATTAGCTGGGGCATGGGACCGGTTAACTTAACAGTGCTACTACAGTTAGGGATATAACATCTACTCTGATAGCCAAGCGGCCATCAAGGCCTTGAGCTCAACTACAGTGCGATCGAGGGTGGTCTGGGAGTGCCTGACCTCGCTTGCAATTGCATCGAATTATTTTACAATTAAGATTATCTGGGTCCCGGGCCATAATGATATCCCTCAAGCGGATCTCTTGTCCCGCATCGGCACAACTGAACCAGATGATGACTGTAGGGATTTTGGAGTTCCACTGGCGACCTGTGGATTGCTGCCCCATAGCTGGGCCTCGAGTCAGCTCAGCAAACGTTGGGCGGACACCACGTCTTGCAGGGTAGCAAGATCTTTCTGCCCGAAAGTGGATGGCAGGAGGTCTGCTGAATTAATTGGGGTCACTAAGGGTCACCTATCAATGGTCATTGGGGTTTTGACTGGGCACTTTCCCATGGGTATCCATGCGGTACGTCTCAATATATTGGAAACTCAATCCTGCTGCAGCTGTATGGAGGATGATGAGGTGGAAGCACCAAATCACTTTATGCTTGATTTCCCAGCTTTTGCCAGAACTAGGCGAAAGTACTTCGGTCGCGACTCACTTGGATCTCTCGAGGATTTATCCAAAGTTGAGACCAGTATCATTCGGAGTTATCGTGGCTACCCAATGATTCTCTAAGAAGCTAGATCTAAGTTACCGTTATTTTTGTTGTATGTGGTATCGCAACGGACCTTCGTGTTGTTAAATTGAGCTTTCCTTTTAAGGGCAGCTACCACCTAACCTAACCTATCTCTAATAATATCTCACACAAAGCAGTCAAATAACTTAAATATTGTAATTAGGAATTAAGCTTTCCTTTTGAAATACTGCAGCAGATTGAGTTATTCCAACTTTTTGTTGTTAGCCAGTGTATTTTGACGATAAAAATATGGATCTTACCATAACACAACCCAAGTAAACACAAGAAAGGGACCATAAGCTCGACTTCGAGTGTGACCTTTATTTAGATATATGGATTGGTATGTGGACGCTTTTATTGTACCTATGTATTTCCTCAGGCTTTTAACTCCGAATGACGCGGAGATTAATAGTCGCGACACGAAGACGGAAGATTCTCTCCGATGTTGAAGCGACGCATTCTTTGAAAATGCAAGCCGACGTGTCATCCTTCGGTCTACAAACGCGACAAGATCGTGTATCGGAGAGAATGAACTTACTACGATGAAATCGTAGAATTCAGTCTCCCGTATAGTACCCATTACGATTTTGTGGGTCCTTTTTGTTGAGAATAATGAATTTGGCTGATACTCTCTTTGCTGGGAGTATAACCAATTTGGTTGGTCTTTGTCCTGCGAATTCAATCCAGTGTTGTCTTGTTTCCCAGTTACTTATAGTATCCCTATTGTTCGCCTCTGTGAGTCTACAGACGGCCCCTGGATTATAGAATGTTGCTAGGTTAAGTAGTCTGTCTTTTCCCTACCTAGATGTCCTTTATGGCTAGTCGCCCGTCCCTATAAAACATTTTCTGGCTCTCAGATAATAAAGGACTCCAACGCATCCACCCGCTAGCTTAGAAGCAGTTGTGTAAAACTGAAAAGGCACACAATGCCGCCTCGATGTCTGGCACAATAAGGATACTTCTCGATGATAAGCCTCTCCGGGCACATTTTCTACCGCAAACTTCTACTGCACAGATTTCTACCTCAAACATAGTGGGATAGCATTCCATTGATATCGATTGCTTACAGTTCCAACCGTGAACTGGGACTCAAATTCAGGGTCAATATAAAGATACTATGTTTCCCAAAGGGTTGTGCCCACAATGGACACCTCAAGGTTCCGGGTTATTCTGAGGCTATGGCATGACGTAGTTGCAATATGGGATTTTATGTCAATTTTCTTATAACCTTCATATGTCCCGCCATGTTTCCGATATTTTGAGGTCTTAGTGCAGCAAGTGAATCCTCTTTCTCTACAAATTGCATCAGCAATTGACGTTCTCATGGCACCCGTTATGCCACTACGAACCAGTTAATGCTGTTTGCTTAATTATGTTATTGCTTTTCTTTGCGTGGCTCTCAGCTACAAAACAAAAGACAGAATTAAGAACTGACAATTGGCTGCACAAAATGATTAAATTTCCAGTATACCACTGTGGGAGATAGTCCCCATGTTTTGCCATAGATTCGAGTGCACGCAAAAAACCCTAGTTATTTTTTGTATATTATTTTCTCGTGTATTCCTGTAATTCACATTACTAAGATATCTGCATACATTTGGTCATCTTTAATTAAGGTGAACAAGAGAGGAGAAGTTACACCCCCTTAAAGGCACTCTTAGTAGCAACAATTTTCTTAGTTGTCCATCTTACTGATTTTTCTTTTCTTTGGCATGGTCCTTGCCAGTCATAGCTTGATGTTTAGTGTTATCGAAAGCCACTGAGATGTGAGTAAAAGCGCAGATGGCTATATTCATAAACTCCAAAGCCTTTTCAATCCTTTCCGTGAGGATATTAAAGCCGTATCAGTAGATTTTTATGACGGACAGACAAATTGAGTCCTTCATAGAGTGAGTTTGTTTAAGTAGACCTCCCTAATACGCGGAACCAAAGTTCACTTCAAAGCATTAGAAGAAACGAACTGCGGCTAATTGGTCGACACGACGGTGGCCATTGCTCGCTTTCCCTGATTTTGGTATTAATACTACCTTAGCATCTCTCCACTTGATTGGAATGTAGCCGAGCAGTAGAGATGTCTTAAATAGGTTGGATTAGGCTTTGGCTATAAGGTTTATTCCCTACTTTAATAGACAGAGATAGTTTCCATTCGGTCCTGACTGACTTGAATGGGCTAAAAGAAGACAAAGCCCATTGCATTCGCTTGACAGTGGTCAGCTTATGTTGCTTGGTATTTTTTAACAGTTTTATTTAGCCTCACTTGACAGGCAGGCTGGTTAGCTGGCTGGCTGGCACGCCGGCACGAATTTTGTAATTGAAATTTAAGTAACTTCCTGATAAGCTACAAGCTTGAAACTTGGAATATAGTTCAGAACACGATGACAATGCAATAATAAGAAAAAAACTCAGATAGGTGGCGCATGGATCGTAATATTTCAAAACATCGTATTTGTGGTCCAATTTGGCTCATATTTGGAACACATAATGCATACAAGAATAGAAAGTGACCCAAAAAAAAATCGCCGCTAAGTGGCGCAAGGATCGAGATATTCAAAAAAAAATCGTATTTGTAGTCCGATTGGGCTCATATTTGGAACACATAATGCATACAAGAATAGAAATAGACCTATGAAAAAAGCGCTGCTAGGTGGCGCAAGGATCGAGATATTCAAAAAAATCGTATTTGTGGTCCGATTTGGCTCATATCCGGAACACATAATACATACATGAATAGAAAACGGCCTGTGAAAAAATCGCCACTAGGTGGCGCAAGGATCGAGATATTCAAAAAAAAATCGTATTTGTGGCCGTTTTGGTCCATATTTGGAACACAAAACACATACATGAATAGAAAGCGTACTATGATTGTCGATTTGGCTCATATTTGGAACAAATATTATATAAGTCCGGTAGAAGTGACATCAAAATATTTTGAAGTTTGAGGAGGGACAAGCATACGTAGCGCAGAGTCGAGTAAAGTCTTTGGAAGGATTATGTATTGAGGACTTAGATTGTAGCAAATTGTCAAGGAAGAGTCCTTGTAATAATAACTCACTAAATGAACTAAATAGAGTGAGAAAGAATAGGCAATTATATAAAGAATAAACACTTGAAAGTAAAATAATTAAAAAATAAATTTAAGTTAAACGGTTTTGTTGGAAACAATACTTACATGAAGTAATAATAATACTAAAACCTGGAAAATAATTTGGTAGGTTCTAGGTACTTTACATTCCTCTCTTCTTAGAAACCAAACTTCATCAACAATATGTCTGTGTTTAAGAACACATTTCAAGTAGCAATTTGTACCGTTTATATAAATGAAGTGTTTACAATTTTTTAACCCTTTTCTGTTTCAAATACAATAGTGTAATCGAATGCTTCCGCCTATCGTATGAGTTTAAATTCCTGTCTAAAAATATTACCGCTCCAAAAATAAACTTTCATTATCCCACATTCATATAAAATGAGCACTAAAATACTTAAACGACTTACCAAGTGACAACATCATTGCAACAAATGCCACCGTATTTATTCTATGAGCCAGTCGACCCTTTTCCATTTCCGTTAAATGCACTGGCAAATCAGACTCAATCTCATACCAATACAGCATTAAAGCTGGCCATTTCCGTGCCAATGCAATGGCGTTGATGCAAACAATAACAATCGACACACGAAATATCACCGGCTCTAGATGTGATCCCAATAACGGTATGTGTTTGTTTATATGTATGAGTATGTATGCACGTTAAAAGCAGATAATCCAACCGACGTTGAATTATTTAGGGCCACAGCCATTTGAAGGTCAGGTCGACAAATAAATGAAAAGTTTGTAAAAGTGCCGACATGACAAAGATAAATGTTTTTGTAATAAAGTTAGTGAGATGCTATAGACACAAAGTTATTGCAAACAAAATCGTTTAAGTTTTCTTATTTGTTATGTACGTTCAAGGAAAACACAAGAGTAAACAAGTAAGGAAAGCTAAGTTCGGGTGTAACCGAACTTTACATACTCAGCTGAGAGCTTTGGAAAATCACCATTTAGCAAAATGAACCTAGGGTAACCCTTGAATGTGTTTGTATGACATGTGTATCAAATGAAAGATGTTAATGATTATTTAAAACGTAGTGTGGACCAGGGGAGACTCTAAATTGTGTTTGTACGATATGGGTATCAAATTAAAAGTATTAATGAGGGTTTTAAAAGGGAGTAGCCCTTAGTTGTATATGTGAAGGCGTTTTCGAGATATCGACCAAAATGTGGACCAGGGTGGCCCAGAACATCTTCTGTCGGGTACCGCTAATTAATTTATACTCAGTTGAGCAGAGCTCACAGAGTATATTAAGTTTGATTGGATAACGGTTGGTTGTACATATATAAAGGAATCGAGATAGATATAGACTTCCATATATCAAAATAATCAGGATCGAAAAAAAATTTGATTGAGCCATGTCCGTCCGTCCGTCCGTCCGTCCGTTAACACGATAACTTGAGTAAATTTTGAGGTATCTTGATGAAATTTGGTATGTAGGTTCCTGAGCACTCATCTCAGATCGCTATTTAAAATGAACGATATCGGACTATAACCACGCCCACTTTTTCGATATCGAAAATTTCGAAAAACCGAAAAAATGCGATAATCCATTACAAAAGACCGATAAAGCGACGAAACTTGGTAGATGAGTTGAACTTATGACACAAAATAGAAAATTAGTAAAATTTTGGACAATGGGCGTGGCACCGCCCACTTTTAAAAGAAGGTAATTTAAAACTTTTGCAAGCTGTAATTTGGCAGTCGTTGAAGATATCATGATGAAATTTAGCAGGAACGTTACTCTTATTACTGTATGTACGCTTAATAAAAATTAGCAAAATCGGAGAAGGACCACGCCCACTTTTAAAAAAAAATTTTTTTAAAGTAAAATTTTAACAAAAAATTTAATATCTTTACAGTATATAAGTAAAGTATGTCAAGATTCAACTCCAGTAATGATATGGTGCAACAAAATACAAAAATAAAAGAAAATTTAAAAATGGGCGTGGCTCCGCCCTTTTTCATTTAATTTGTCTAGGATACTTTTAACGCCATAAGTCGAACAAAAATTAACCAATCCTTTTGAAATTTGGTAGGGGCATAGATTTTATGGCGCTAACTGTTTTCTGTGAAAATGGGCGAAATCGGTTAATGCCACGCCCAGTTTTTAATACACAGTCCTCCGTCTGTCCTTCCGCATGGCCGTTAACACGATAACTTGAGCAACAATCGATATATCTTTACTAAACTCAGTTCACGTATTTATCTGAACCCACTTTATCTTGGTATGAAAAATGAACGAAATCCGACTATAACCACGCCCACTTTTTCGATATCCATAGCCATAATTCTATACCAAATACGAAAAAAGGGATGAAACATGGTAAGGTAAGGATTGTTTTATTGACGCGAAATATAACTTTAGAAAAAACTTTATAAAATTGTTGTGACACCTACCATATTAAGTAGAAGAAAATGAAAAAGTTCTGCAGGGCGAAATATAAAACCCTTAAAATCTTGGCAGGTATTACATATATAAACAAATTAGCGGTATCCAACAGATCATGTTCTGGGTCACCCTGGTCCACACTTTGGTCGATATCTGGAAAACGCCTTCACATATACAACTACCACCACTCCCTTTTAAAACTCTCATTAATACCTTTAATTTGATACCCATATCGTACAAACTCATTCTAGAGTCACCCCTGGTTCACCTTTATGGCGATATTTCGAAAAGGCGAACACCTATAGAACGAAGGCCCACTCCCTTTTAAATATACTCATTAACACCTTTCACTTGATACCCATATGGTACAAACAAAGTCTAGAGTCACCCCTGGTCCAGAAAGGCCCACTCCCTCTTAAAATACTCATTAACTCCTTTCATTTGATACCCATATTGCACAAACGAATTCTAGAGTCACCCCTGGCCCACCTTTATGGCGATATCTCGAAACGGCGTCCACCTATGGAACTAAGGATTACTCCCTTTTAAAATACTCATTAACATCTTTCATTTGATACCCATATCGAACAAACGCATTCTAGAGTCACACCTGGTCCATCTTTATGGCGATATCTCGAAAAGGCGTCCACCTATAGAACTAAGGCCCACCCCTCTTAAAATACCCATTAACTCCTTTCGTTTGATACCCATATTGCACAAACGAATTCTAGAGTCACCCCTGGCCCACCTTTATGGCGATATCTCGAAAAGGGGTCCACCTATAGAGCTAAGCCCCACGCCCTTTTAAAATAATCATTAACACCTTTCATTTGATATCCATATCATACAAACAAATTCTAAAGTCACCCCTGGTCCACCTTTATGGCGATATCTCGAAAAGGCGAACACCTATAAAACGAAGGCCCACTCCCTTTTAAAAATACTCATTAACACCTTTCATTTGATACCCATATCGTACAAACAAAGTCTAGAGTCACCCCTGGTCCACCTTTATTGCGATACCTCGAAAATGCGCCCACCTATAGAACTAAGGCCCACTCCCTCTTAAAATACTCATTAACTCCTTTCGTTTGATACCCATATTGCACAAACGAATTCTAGAGTCACCCCTGGCCCACCTTTATGGCGATATCTCGAAACGGCGTCCACCTATAGAACTAAGGCCCACTCCCTTTTAAAATACCCATTAACACCTTTCGTTTGATGCCCATATTGTGCAAACAAATTCTAGGGTCACCCCTGGTCCATCTTTACGGCGATATCTCGAAAAGGCGTCCATCTATAGAACGATGGCCGACTCCCTCATAAAATACTCTTTAATGCCTTTCATTTGATACACATGTCATACAAACACATTCCAGGGTTTCCCTCGGTTCATTTTCCTACATGGTTATTTTCCCTTATGTTGTCACCTTAGCTCTCAACTGAGTATGTAATGTTCGGTTACACCCGAACTTAACCTTCCTTACTTGTTATATATGTCATACCACGAACAGTATTCCTGCCAAAATTCCAAGGGTTTTTGATTTCGCGCTGCAGAACTTTTTCATTTTCTTATACTTAATATGGTAGGTGTCACACCCATTTTACAAAGTTTTTTCTAAAGTAATATTTTACGTCAAAAAACCAATCCAATTACCATGTTTCATCTCTTGTTTCATATTTGGTACAGAATTATGGCATTTTTTTCATTTTTCGTAATTTTCGATATCGGAAAAGTGGGCGTGTTCATAGTCGAATTTCGGCCATATTTTATACCAAGATAAAGTGACTTCATATAAGTACGTGAACTAAGATTAAGATGTATAGTTTTTTACCAAGTTATCATGTTAACGGCCGAGCGGAAGGGCAGACGGTCGACTGTGTATAAAAACTGGGCGTGGTTTCAACCGATTTCGCCCATTTTCACAGAAAACAGTTATCGTCATAGAATCTATGTCCCTACCAAATTTCACAAGGATTTTGTTCGACTTATGGCATTAAAAGTATTGTAGACGATTTAAATGAAAAAGGGCGGAGTTATGCCCATTTTTAAATGTTCTTTTATCTTTGTATTTTGTTGAACCATATCATTACTGGAGTCCAATGTTGACATAATTTACTTTTATACTGTAAAGATATTTTTTGTTAAAATTTGACTTTAAACAAAAATTTTTTTAAAAGTGGGCGTGTTCGTTATCCGATTTCGCTAATTTTTATTTAGCACACATATAGTAATAGGAGTAACGTGCTTACCAAATTTCATCCTGATATCTCCAGCGACAGCCAAATTACAGCTTGCAAAACTTTTAAATTACCTTCTTATAAAAGTGGGCGGTGCCACGCCCATTGTCGAAAATTTTTTTTTGGTAATGAATTGTCGCACCTTTTCGGTTTTTCAAAATTTTCCGATTTCGTTCATTTTTAATAGCGATCTGAGATGAGCGCCCAGGAACCTACATACCAAATTTCATCAAGATACCTCAAAATTTACTGAAGTTATCGTGTTTACAGACGGACGGACAGACGGACGGCCGGACGGACATGGCTAAATGAGTTTCTTTTTTCTCCCAGATCATTTTGATATATAGAAGTCTATATCTATCTCGATTAGTTTATGCCGTTACGGATTACCGTTATGCGAACAAAGTTAATATACTCTGTGAGTTCTGCTCAGCTGAGTATAAAAAAGTTAGAACCGATAGCTGTCAAGTATCAAATGCACACCTTCAATATATTGTTTAGCCACATTGGATTGGGTTACATTACGGGTGCACATTTACATGACCGTAATTGACTTTGCTATCAATTCTTTCATTTCGCTTTTTCTTCATTTTAGTTGTTTTTAAGTATACTTACCCACACTATTGAAATTGATTGGTTTAAGTAGTACTCTGGACAGTGTCAGTCCTAAATCTACTAATATAGATATTATAAATATTATAGAATATAAAGTTCGTATATTTGTCCAAGAAAATGATAAATGTCTAGGATGTGATGAAGTTAGTCCTTTTACTGGCATTATGGCGGATAGCATCACTAAATGTAGATAATAAATTGATAAGCATTAGCAAATAAGTATGCATACATCACAGGAATGATGAACCCGATTCCGCAATCGATGATGATGGAATAAATGTCACCCCACCCGATTATGACAGAGTCCAATAACCAGATTGAAATACAACAAAGCCGACAGCACTTATGAACTGCCTGCGGTGGAGTGGAGTTCGTTTATGCGAATGCATTAGCTTCTTTGCAAAATATGGTCGGACGAATGCATGCCCACCGATTGGAATCTTAGTGTTCTTTGCTCAGTTCACAAAAAGGGGGATCCTGCAAAGTGCACCAACTATCACAGAAGCAGCCTTCTTAATATCGCATATAAGATCCTGTCAAGTGGTTTCTACGAAAGATTGTAGCCCACAGTTAATCGGCTGATTGAACCTTATCAGTGTGGTTTCAGACCTGGTTAACCAGCCATCGACTAGATTTTCACTATGCGCCAAATTTTGGAAAAAAAAACACAAAAAAAAAAGATTTGACATACATCACCTCTCCGTTTATTTTAAAGCCGCCTTCGATAGCACGAAATGGATCTGCCTTTATGCCGCTATGTCTGAACTTGGTTTCCCCGCAAAAATTTACGGTTGTGCAAAATGTCGTTAAGCAACACCATCAGCTCAGTTGACTTGGAATTCTTTCCTCTCCCAGCCGCTCGAAACCAAACGATTTTTCGGACAAGGTGATCAACATGCGATTTCTTTAATTTCATGCTGGAGAAAATTAAACGAACTGCAGAACTTAAACGCTCTGGAACAAAATTCTATAATAGCATGCAATCACTGACATATATTGATAACATTGATATCATCGACCTGAAGTCCTGCTAACTCCAGATTGTAAAAAGAAGCGAAAATAATGGGTTTGCAATGGCTCCATGGTGAATGAGGACACAACGAATCACACGCTGTCATCGAACAAAGAATTAGCGCATTTTCATATTGGCAACGAAGCTATTGTTGGCAGCCATGATTTCGAAAAAGTTAAAAGACTTCATTTATTTGGGAACCTGCATTAACACAACTAACAACATCAGCAATAAAAGCGACTATGGACCAGGCAGGCAACTGAACAGCAAAGTCATCTCCCGCCAAGCGAAAGCCAACTTCAGCACCCGAAAAAGCCGTCCACGGAAAACCGTCATCTTTCTGTGGACTTCATAACTAGGCCATAGAAAGTTGTTTCCTATTTTAAACTATCATAAGAGAATAAATTACAATATATATATGACACACACTTGTAAATGTGTAAGGAGTCTTAGCATACTAAGCTTGATGCCCCTATTACCGTTTACAACTCAACTCTGTTTCAGTTGAAATTTTGCAATTTGGTATTACAGATTACAACTCAAACTGTCAAAAAAAATTTCAGTTGAAGTTGTATAGTTTTACAACTTTTTGTGGCATTATCGTTTACAATATTGTGTTGGTGTAGTTGTCAAAGTCATCAAAATCTGACAACTGATGACTAGCAGTTGTCTCATACAATTTTGAAGTTGTTTTGAAAAAAGTTAACGTTTTACAAGACGGTTCACCACCTAATTTTTAACAAAAATTTTCAAAGTTGGTATCAAAAGAAACGTTTCGACCTCCGTTTTTATAATCCGAAAGCAAAAATTAAAAATCTTATTTCTGTCATATCATTTCGTTTCAAGTTTTCATGCGGTTGTTGTATTTTGCCAGATTTTTTGTACACACCAATGCAGAAAGATGTTGGACCCAACCAGGGTTATTTTAACAAAACGCAGAAAGGTGTTCTGTGCAAAAAAAATGTGGATCGGGCCTCATATTTCGGACCCTCTCGCGGCCATTTTATGGGCTTTTGTATATATCTTTCGATAGAAATAAAATGTTTAATTTCCGCTTTCGGATTCTTAAAACGGATGCCGAAACGTGTCTTTTGATACCGCCTTTGATACTTTTTGAAAAAAATTAGATGAGGCACCTTCATGTAAAACGTTGCCGGAAAAAAATTAAAAAAAAATGGATAGCGAGTATTAAACCTTTTTTAAATTCATTTAAACAATCTTTATAATCAGCAATTTTGTACAGTTCGATGCAGCCAAATTAGGTGAAATTATGCGAACGTGAGCCCCATCGATACTACCCACTACTCCTGGCAATCCTGTTTTAGAGTAAAATGCGGTTTTTGTAGCGCTTTGCTCTGGAGTCAAAAGGGTTTTAATCCACTTCGCACAAATATGCTCCTCAATATCTAAAACCTCTTTGTTAACTGAAGATGTTGTCCAGTCCAACACAGCATTTTTGATAGCTGCCGTCAGCAAGGAGTGTAGTTTTAAAGTCCTTTGAGCAATATTCCTCCTTACTTAACCGAAAATAACTTACAAATCTGCAAAATAACTTCATTAGAAGCTCATCATTTGTCACTTAAACGTTTTCTTACTTGGTGCTTGGTAGTTCCAAGGGATTGGAGTGATCATGCGAATTATTTCCGTTTTCGCGACATGTCAATTGTATCACCAAAATTTTCGTCGTTATAAAATAAATTTTATATTTAATTGATATCCATTTTTTTATTAATTAAAAAATCACTTTTGCAAATGCTTGAATTTTCGCCACAAGTTGATCAGCTGTTCATTTATCTGTCAAATCATCACTTTTTTAGGTTGGCAACATCAATTCAACTTCAACTGAAATAAGTTGTAATTCGTAATACTAAACAGGAGTTGAGTTGTCTTAAAGTTGAGCTTTAATTACAACCCAACTAAGTTGATTTGTAAACGGTAATAGGGGCATAGAGCAGTTGTTTGCAATGGCGTATGAGTAACATTATACAAAAAGACAGTAAAGTTCACATACAGCCTTTTAGGAATTGTAATTTTAATGAATCTCCAGTTTCGTCCTGTGCATATTTTACCAATAGTAGTAAGGGTGAATAAGCGAAGATCAGATAAGTGAACACAAAAACCTCGTGCATAGGTCGAATATTGAACTTCATTAAGTCTTCAATCCGATATCAAAATTAATGCCAATATTACCGTTTACAACTCAACTCTGGTTGGGTTGAAATTTTGCAATTTGGTATTACACATTACAACTCAACCTGTTAAAAAAAAATTTCGGTTGAGTTGTCTAGTCTAACAACTTTTTGTGGCATTACCGTTTACAACATTTTGTTGGTGTAGTTGTCAAAAATGTCAAAATCTTACAACTGATTTTGTGGGCTTTTGTAAATATTTGTCGACAGAAATAAAATTTTTATTTTCCGCTATCGAATCCTAAAAGAGGAGATAGAATCGCGTCTTTTGATACAACCTTTGAGAAGAGTTAGATGGTGCACGGGCTCATAAAACGTTACAAAAAAAAAAAAAATTTAAAGCCGGTTATTATACCTTTTTTAATCAAACAATAATCAACATTTGGTTAATTCGTTGTAGTTCTATAAATAGAACAAAAACGGCAATAAAAACCAAGTTTCTATGAAACCGCCTTACAAACATGCATAACTTCAACACATAACTACATACGAAGTACATGATGTATGGAAGATAATATATGCGAAAGAATGCTATTGGGAAAAACTTTACAACAACTAGGCATGACGTAGCTGAATGCATTTGTAACCATTTCAACTATCGTAGGAGTGCGGGTTCGACTCCCACTCTCGGGAGAAAAGGCTTTGAAAATATTTATAAGGTATAATCGAAACAGCTGTCGCCTTGTCCGTCCTGATGTCACGTTGTTTAAATTTTTCCCAAATTATTAAATAAATAATTAACAATTTTGTACACATTTATAGAAAAAACAACGTTTAAACGAAGGATAACATTGAATAACTTTTTTAATTTATGGAGCGACATTCCGAAGTTGGACGCGATGGTCGCAGTTCGGATGCAGCCAAAATAGGTGAAATTATGCTAAAGTGAGTCCCATTGATATTAATCACTACTCCTGGGAATCCTGTTTTAGAGTAAAATTCAATTTTTGCTGTTTGGGTTTTAATCTAATTCGCACAAATATGCTCCTCAATAATATTTAAAACCAGTCCAACACCAAAATCATTTCCACAGCATTTTTGGTCTACCATCAGCAAGGAATCTGAGTGTGGCGCATAATTTTAAAACAGCGGTAAAGCCTTCCCTCGAACGCGTTTGCGGAAATGGTCCTTAATTATGTTTAGTAATGAGCAAAATGCGTCCTTTCAAATCTGCAAAATAACTTCATTTGAAGCTCATCATTTGTCACTTGAACATTTTATTACTTGGTGCTTGGTAGTTCCAAGGGATTGGAATGATCACGCGAATGTTTTTCGTATTCGCGACATATCAGTCACCAACATTTTCGCCATTATAAAACAGATTTCATATAACATCCGTTTTGCTTTTAATAACAAAATCACTTTTGCAAATGCTTAGATTTCCGCCACAAATTGATCAGCTGTTCATTTGTCTGTCAAATCGTCACTTTCTTAGGTTGGCGACTCAATTAAACTTCAACTGAAATAAGTTGTAATTCGTAATACCAAACTAAGTTGAGTTGTTAACCGTAATAGGGGCATAAAGGTTCTTTGCCGCTGTAGAAAAACAGCTTTCCTTGAAGAAAGACGGAAACACAAACTTATTGAGCACGCTTTCATTGAGACGGAAACACGAGCTCATTGATCGTACCTATCAGACTATCTTGGGCATAACCACAGCCACACCACGTAGGGCCGTTTTCAGCAACACTGGGGCTGCGCATATGTACATATACACTATAACCCAAGGTACCAGTTTCATATGGATCTCGCAAGCTGGTAGGTGTAAATTTGTACTTTTACAGTTTCACTTTGGCCTATATTGGGCTCCTGAATTTCAGTAGTCGTTTAAGACAGGGGTGCCATATATCGGTATGCAACCGCCGTTTACTGGAGTAGATACTAAATAAATTAATAGTAAGACGTGAAAAATAATATACGAGAGGCATACATCTCACTTTACTTTCGAACACTAATTCCCATTTCGCTAATGGAGCACTGCATAGTAATTGGAGTCTTAATACTTTCACGAAGAATAGCCCCCCAAAATCTTCACTAAGCACTTGTACCATCACCGATGCTTTTAAAAACTGCACATGGCCTTTTCACAAACCCAAGTCATATGAAATCACAAAGTTTTGGCAGGCATATCAACGCGGAAAAATTGTTTCTGGAATTTCGGCAATTTGTTAATTAAATGTTTTCTTGTTTACCTTTACCAACAGCTTGATGAAAAGTACCATCGTGTAGAAAATTTTCCTTCACAGATTTTGCCAAAACTTCTGTAACAAAAATAAGAAAAAAATGTGTGCGAGTTTACCTCAAAAGGCTGCGCGAATAGGTTAAAGTTTAGTAATTCATGGAATTTCTCTTAAATATTTTGCCTGGATAAATAAGTATTTGGAATTATGAAACTTTAACCAAATTCAACAATTATAATTAAGTTGTGTTAAATGTTCACTTACTTGGCGGTTTATCTATTTGCATATGCAACAAATCCAACTTTGCGATAAACTCAGTGCAGGTATGCTTAATTAGTAGAGTTTTGCGGGTACTCTTCGGCAAAATCAATCCACATACTGCGTTAGAACTTGTGGTATTTTGGCTGTAAATGATGTTGAAATACATACGTACATACCAACATTCATACATACGTAGCCATACATACATATGGGCAAATCCCCAAAACTTTTACTTTTTTGGATACTCGGGTTTTACACACTGGCAAAAAAACTTAAGGCCAGAAAAAAGTACAAGGGCATTAAGCTTAACCTTTCCACTATCCGATCTGATGATCTTAAAAATCAAGAAAGTTGATAGTAGGTTTTTGCAGAACTTCGAACGTAAAAAACGTCGATTTTTACACTTTTTCAAGCGATACCATTGATTTTTTTAAATTTTTTCGATAAAATTTTGAGGCATCGCTGAAACGCTATGGAATTTAAACTGAATGTTGTTTTTGAGAGCTATGAGCAAAATTAATGTGCCCCTCCAATACTCAAAACTAACATCAATCAAAGTAGCGATACTTTTTTTTGTCACTTTCAATATTGACAGTTTTTTGCCTATAGCTTTTTGAGGCAACTGAGTATTGAAATTTGGATTATGCAAGATAATAGACTATCAGGGACTAAAAATACCTCGGGCTTCAAATTCAATGTGCCCCTTTCAGTTTTGAACGTAGAAGGAGAAAAGTGGAAGCACTTGGTTGCGTAAATTTTTTTCAGGAGCATGTTTTTTCGTGGGCATAGCTACAATTTTAGTTTTATCCCTTCATACCCATTTGTTAATTTTTTCTCTACACCACAGCAGTATACCATCAATTGCCTCATCTTGGAATATTCATGCAAGGAAAGTTATTCATGTTTGTACATGGGGCAAATATACGAAATCTCGGACAAAAATTGGCAATCGTCAAAAAGTGCAAAAAAAAATTTTTTTTTTTAAACCAGGTTTTATTTAAAAGTAAATGAAAAGAAACAAAAATTTGGTACAAAAATTTAAAAAAGAAAAAAAAAATGTTTCTACTCTTTTTGACGATTGCCAATTTTTTGCGAAAATTTCGTATATTTGCCCCATGTACAAGCATCAATAACTTCCCTTGAGCGAATATTTCAAGATGAGGCAACTGATGGTATACTAATGTGGTGTAGAGAAAAATTAACAAACGGGTATGAAATATTTGACGGTTACCCGGTTTCATATTATTAGCGATATCTCTAAAACCGGGTTTCGGGTATCAACAATATTTTACCTAAATATACCCCATATAGATATGTACATCCTGATAAAATTTCAACAAAATCGGTTAAGAAGTGTTTAAATAAGTAAAAAATGTAAGGTTTTCCGGGTTTATATTTTTATCAATATCTCCAAAACCGGATCTCGGGTATTAAAACTTTTTTACCTAAATATACTTCGTTCACATATCTATACGTTTTTAAAGTTTCAAAATAATCGATGGAAAGGTGTTAAAATAAATGGGTTGCAAACTTTGCAGTAAAAAATATTTGACGGTTACTCGGTTTCATATTTTTTCCGATATCTCTAAAACCGGGTTTCGGGTATCAACAAAATTTTACCTAAATATATCCCACATAGATATGTACATCCTGATAAAATTTCAACACAATCGGTTAAGAAGTGTTTAAATAAGTAAAAAAAATTAAGGTTTTCCGGATTTATATTTTTATCAATATCTCCAAAATCGGATCTCGGGTATTAAAACTTTTTTACCTAAACATACTTCGTTCGCATATCTATACGTTTTTAAAGTTTCAAAAGAATCGGTAGAAATGTGTTAAAATAAATGTGTTGCAAACTTTGCAGTAAAAATTATTTGGCAGTTATTCGGTTTTATATTTCTACCGATATCTACAAAACCGGGTCTCGTGTATCAAAAAACTTTTACATACCTAACAGCTGCATATATCTCCATATTTTGTTAAAATTTCGATATAATCGGTACAGAAGTTTTGAAATAAATGTATTGTAACGAATTTGCTGCAAATTCTCTTATTTGCAATCCTCTGCTAAGTTCGAATCACTAAACCTCCAATTTGTAATAATGCAAAATGGCCTTTATTCAAGTACTTCACAATAACACTTGTACTTTGCAACGAATAGCTTGCTTAATAACCAAACTGATTGCTTAATCAAACTGCTTGACAACTCAAATCAAACTGAATTACTTCTTACTCGCCTGCGCCACTTTTATAGTTTACGCTGCATACATCTAGGCTCTTCTATTTCCAGAAGTTACTAGTTAGTTTCGGCTACAAAATCGCCAGCCACAACTACGTGCACAAATTATTGCTCTCTCTTGTGACAAATCAGATAAGATATATGCATGTGTTTGTGCATTGACTCTTCGCTGCTCGTATACGTACATGGTACATATATGTAGACGCAGTTATTGTTTCGTTTATGTAGATACATAATGATTGAATTATGGATGTGCATTCACGTCACTGCTTAGATCTCTCGATCTAAACGCTGCTAGCATCGCCAAATGTACCACTCTTCTATTTCGTGATTTCCCAATCGCTTGTATGCGGCAGATGACATCACTGATCGTCTTCACAACTCTGTACTCCCAAATGCACCGATATTTAGATGGAACACCTTTCCGCCGGTGAGGGTTGTATAGCAGTACCAAATCTCCCTCCCGGAAACCTTCCGAATTATTTTCCTTGTCGTACCTGTGTTCCATCTTACTACTCATTATTTTGGATCGTTCCCTCGCACTCTGTTGCTCGGCCAATGAAGAACTACTTCGCAGAGCTTGCGCTGGACGGATTTGCTTTGCATAATCAGTATCGTTCCGACGCTTCACAACAGTAGTGTGCCTTGGCTTGAAACCACCCTTGCATTCTTTCTTCGTTTTAGTACGTCCGTTAGGGCTTTTCAATGCCAGTGTTTCGCTCACAGGTACCTTCGGCTTTGATTTGTTTGGCCCATTTGTTCCATCAACCTTTACCTTTGAATTTCGTGGCCTTCGTCGAGTCTTCTCCACCAGTACCCGATTACTGCTGAACCCTTTTTCCAAACTAAAGTTAAGTGGCACATCTTGGTTCTCATAACGCATCACCCTTCTCTGCATATCGATCTTGATGTCATGGTCAACCAAGAAATCCACTCCCAATATAACTTCATCAACAATCTCCGACACAACAAATTTGTGTAGAACCATGACCTTCCCAATCAATACTTCACATATCACTTCTCCCTGAACTTGGTTATACTCGCCAGTGACCGTACGCAACTTTGCTCCAGGTAACGGTTTTACTCTCCTGTTGACCAAGTCAGGTCGGATCAAGGAATGAGATGCTCCCATATCTACAGTCAGTACTCGTTCTTTGCCATCCACAATCCCTCTGACGGTAAGACTGCTCGATCTTCTACCAATTTGCGACACAGATATCACAGGGCATTCAATAGCAGGATCTAGCTCTCTACCTCTTACTCGCTCTTGCTCATCTCCTCCAGCTTTGCGTTTACGCCCACCCACATTGTTGGAACTATTAAGGCCAAGATCGCAATGACGTGCAATGTGACCGGACTTCCCACATTTGAAGCATTTGATAACTTTTTCACTCCGCTTTTGCGATCCTTTCAGCGCCTCCAATATTGCGTCTACCCACTCTGGCCTTGCTACTTCCACACGGCGTGCTTTGAAAACTGGCTTACACAGAAGCGACGCTGTTTCCTGAATCAAGGCTTGTGACACCGTTTCTGCGAATGTTGGGTTTGGATTCGCATATGTAGCCCGCTTCGTTTCCACATCTCGTATGCCATTTATGAAGCTCTGGATTTTTACCCTTTCCGTGTATTCCACGGGTGCATCCGCATTTGCAATTTGACCCAATCTTTCAATGTCAGAAGCAAACTCCTGCAAAGTCTCGTTAGCTTTTTGGTAGCGGTTTTGCAATTCTATTTGAAATATCTGTTTCCTGTGTTCGCTTCCGTATCGCCGTTCTACAGCAGCCATCAATGTGTCATAACTGTTCCGTTCGTACTCTGGAATAGTCTGTAAGATTTCGGCAGCTGGTCCTTTCAATGCTACGAAGAGTGCGGCAACTTTATCTTCCACATTCCAGTTGTTCACTGCTGCGGTCTTCTCAAACTGTAGCTTAAAGACCTGGAAAGGAACAGAACCGTCAAAGGATGGTGTTTTTACCTTTGGATTACTCGCTGAAACTGCTGGACGATTTAATTGTAACTGCTCCATACGACCCTTCAAATCATCGACTTCTGCCTGAAATTGAGCGATTTTTGCATCCTGCGCTTACAGCTTTGATATTACCTTTGCTTCCTGTGCTTCTAACTGTGAAGACATTTGTGCCACCTGCAATGATAAGCGCTCCTCTTGTTCTTCCATCTTTGATGTTATGCGTGTCTCCTGCGATTCCAGTTGGGATGCCATATATGTCTTCTGTTCTTCGAATTGCGTTTCCATCTTGGATGTTATACGGGTTTCCTGCGATTCCAGTTGTGAAGAAATTTGTGTCGACATTCCTGAAATACGTGTTTCTTGTGCTTCAATTTTCGATGTTACTGTCGACGTTTGTGCAGATATTGCAGCCAATATAACGTTCAAGTCTGTGCTGGTAACCGTTTGCGATGTTTCGTTTTTCTCTTCAATTTTTGTTGTCTCCTCGCCATCAAGATGAAAGACATGCTCTTCCACATCAATTCCTTCTGCTTCCATTGCCTCTCGTAGCCGTGCCTGAAGTTCAAGTTTAACGCCGCTTGTATTCAATCTACGGGTCTCCAACTCCTTCTTTAGTTGCTGGATCTTCAATTCACTGAACTTTGCCATGTCCTTGTTGTCCTTTGGAATTTATTCAACAATTCCTCTTCTGACACCAATTGTAACGAATTTGCTGCAAATCCTCTTATTTGCAATCCTCTGCTAAGTTCGAATCACTAAACTGTTGAATAAATAACTTCAATTTGTAATAATGCAAAATGGCCTTTGTTCAAGTACTTCACAATAACACTTGTACTTTGCAACGAATAGCTTGCTTAATAACCAAACTGATTGACAGCTCAAATGAAACTCTAATATTCAAAATAACACTGCTATTGCTCGCTAGATATCGTCTTAATCAAACTGCTTGACAACTCAAATCAAACAGAATTACTTCTTACTCGCCTGCGCCACTTTTATAGTTTACGCCAGACATCGGCGTTTCATACATCTTAAGATGATGAGCAACTCACACAGATAGCCTGCGTTCTTTCTTTAGTGAATGCTTCAGTCTGCAATACACAATTGGGGTGTCAACATCGAGCGTTGGTATCGCTAGTTGCGCAGCGAAAATATATGCACGTATTTACGTAAATATATTTTCTTAATATGAATTAATTTAATATGAAAAAATGCAACAGGATCTAATAGAGAAACTGTAAATTTTATTTGAAAATAATACTAAAAATAATTCTAAAAAGTCTATGTTTATACTTAGTTTATCAAAAACTTTTATAATTAAGTCTTTAATAAATTTACCGTCAGTGAACGGTCTACCTTTCTTCGCCAGTTTAAAACTTATTAAAGAAGATAATTCAGTCTTTAGTTTACTTACTTACTTAATTGGCGCTTAACCGTCTAAACCGTCATTAATGTCTTTAATTTGGTTTTGCCTTTTTTTGCCAGAGAATTGCATATTGGGCAACCATCCTTTTATTTTTTCTAAAAATAAATGCTTTTTCTCCTCAAAAATGTTTTGTAGCATAAAACGCATTGAATTTGCCCAAAGGCGTTGTTCAACATAAAATATTCGCTTGCCATTATGCGCATCAATAATTTATTATTTATTGCGTGCTTAGCCGTTGCAGTCTAACAAGCGAATGATCAGTAAATCAATTGGTTCGTACGATCAAAGCGCTCTCACTAATACATCTACACAACATTTTTGCCGACACCTGGTTTACGCTGCATACATCTAGGCTCTTCTATTTCCAGAAGTTACTAGTTAGTTTCGGCTACAAAATCGCCAGCCACAACTACGTGCACAAATTATTGCTCTCTCTTGTGACAACTCAGATAAGATATATGCATGTGTTTGTGCATTGACTCTTCGCTGCTCGTATACGTACATGGTACATATATGTAGACGCAGTTATTGTTTCGTTTATGTAGATACATAATGATTGAATTATTGATGTGCATTCACGTCACTGCTTAGCATCGGCTTAGAGACGATAGCATCGCTCAGTGCTGCTAACATTCGTTACAGTATATTTAACATTGCGACCTCAATTTATATATATTTTGCTCGATCTTTTGACTATATCTTTTTGAGGCATTATGTAAGACGGGTAACGGCGCTGCACTATAGCTCCAATTTACCCCTCAATGCTCCTAACAAAAAGATATTTGCGTGATACCATGTTTCAAAAGAAAAATGTTTTCTCCAAAAAAACCAAAGTTTGGCGGATTTTCCCATTTATACACGGATGACCATAGAAGCACAGGGTAAAAACCCGCTTATAGTATGTGGATAGTTCAATGCATGGTAAACTGTGTGTGATAGTAGTAGAACTAAAGATAGAGGTAAAGTTTTTCTCGAAAGTCTTACTCCCCTAAGGCTAGAACTTCTAAATGAACCAGGGAAATATACATTCTACAGTGGCAATAGAAGCTTCGTTCTAGATATCACGTTTTCTAGTCCATCAGTAACGTCTACACATACAACGATCACAAAGTTATTAACCCAGAGCTAGTGGAAACTTCACCAGGACAGCTTCCAACCAACTGCAAAGAAGAAGATGGAAACAACACACGAATGCGTAAACTTCCCAAACTGTTTATCATAGCTCATACTTAAGTAAAAATTTTTGAACATAACAAAGGGGTTGAAAGTGCAGTTCTTGATAACAATTTCTTTAAAGACTTCACTTTCCTACTATTTTTGGTTTGTAAGGGGCTGGGAGTAAAGGCAACGTTTGTTCCGTACCTTCTCCCACCGCGGGTAGTATAACCGAGGTAAGTATGCCTGTTGTAAAAAGCGACTCACATACAATTTAGGTACCTAAAGCACTGCTAAGATTTTGACCGCAACTGAATATAAACAAAATGGTAGACAAATTAACCAAAAATAGGGTTTGAAATCGTCATGACATCTAACACACAAAACTCCCTTTATGCAGTAATTTCTATGACTTAAATACAGGCTGCTAAATATATACATATATCTAAAGTTACACAAATGTAGCACCTACATAATGTAATACCATCTTTATACACAATCTAGGATCATCATATTCATACTCCCACACCTCTTTCGTTTTTTGCAATTGTCCTTCTTTCGCCGCCACAAACGCTGTTTCTTGCGATCATGTTGTTGTTGTACACGCAAACGCTCATCCGCAGTAACATTGCCAATTTGCCAACCAATATTTAATGCGAACTTCATTCCTTTACATTCGCACTTAAAATTTATGCCAACCGCACTTTTATTCCAAACTTAACACCTGCACAGTTTGTGGCTTTAACATCGACTAAGTAATTGACATGCACGTGATGTCGCATGACTGACTTGAGAGTGAAGCACATACATACATACATATACAAGTAATTTCAAATATACTTCCAAATATGTACTTTAGGGTGGTCCTTACAAATCAAATAAACGATTTTCTCTTATGCTTTCAAAAAGTAATATATAGGTCAAAGATTTCACATATAAACTTTGTTCCCTATAAGAAATGGTTAGGAGGGACCACACTGTTAAAATTTTTGTATATTGAGTTTGCATAGGCGCAATCTCAGCTTGCATCCCTGCACAACATGCCTTCAACGTTTCCCATCAAAATGTGATGCAAATATATAAAGCAATATACCCCGAAGACTTTGTGGGACTTGAGGTTTGGCTTTCAAATATGTACACATTTACTTCGATTCCCTCTTTCTCCATATATTCCTTTTAAAAATTTCCATTCTTCTTTCCCCACCTTCACTGCAACACTCACTTCAAATCTGTGTATTTCTGTGAAGAATATCTTAATCCCAGATCCTCTTCTTCTTCTTCTTGTAGCGATAAAAATACTTACCCGAAAGTTTTTCAAAGTGCTAGCGATGTTGGTGATCCTTTGCCGGACATAGATCCTGTACGTTCTGATGACAAGCAGCATTAAAGTACTAACCCGACCAACTCGAGACCGATTTAACATGACCACATAGATCATTCTAGACCATCGCGCTCTCATACTAAACATGTTAATTAATATTTGTAACAGGATACGTGCGGCGAAGGTGATGTTGACAATCGGGATGGAGAAGCTGTGGAGCTATAAAACTTTTCTATTGCAATAAATAATCCCTTCAATTCTAATCTGAAGCCCTCAGCCTCTTTGCGACCATTTATTCTTATATAAAACAGTTTCCAAACAATTGTAGAATATTTGCTTTTGCTATTTGTTCTCCATCCAACTCTTCCTTATCTTCTTAGCTTTTCTCCCGGTCACCTTGTTCGTTTTCTATTTCATTCTTCCTCTTCCCAGCCATCAGTATTGTTCCTTTCTACACTCTTTCGATCTACCGCTCTCTTTATCCTTTTTCTGTGCTCACTTTCCTTGCGTTCACCCTCTCTCTGTCTCTTTAACTGCTTCTTAATGTTCTACTTCTCTTCTCATCTCTCCAATGTTTTCTTTCTTCTCTATACCTCACGACCAGCCTCTTAAACAACCTCTCACTATCGACAACCACATTTCCTCCACTCTCTCAAATTCTTCTTCTTGAAACTCTATTTTCTCTTCCGGTTTTTCTAGATGCGTTATCGATTTTATATTATTTCTTAATATTATTTTATCGGTATCTGTTTCATAATAAATCGATAAGTCTACAATAACAAAACTATAACACGCCGATTACAAACTAGTAACACTCCGAGCAGAAATCAATAAAGTTTTAATAACAATACAATAACTTTCTGAAAACAAATTGATAACTTTTTGATACCTAACCGATAACTAATCAATACCTTTCCGAAAGTATATCGATTACTTTTTCATAGCACGCCGGTAATCAACTAGTAATACTCTAATAACTATTCGATAAATTTGCGTTATTAAGTCAAAAACTGTTTGACAATATATCGATAACTTTTGGACTAAAATTCGATACTATGGCTATCTATAGCAATTTTATAACACCTCAATGACTCGTTTATACCTCGTCGCTAACACAACTACAACTAACCAATAACTCACCGATAACTAGCCATTTCCCTCATGTCAACTTTAACGTGCTCATTTTTCCCACATTACGGCACAGTGTAGTGACTACACCTAAGCGTACATTCAGCATTCCTCCATTCAGCATAGCATTCCCACATACCACGCTCACACTTACATTCTATATTCCCCATATAACATAACACTTCCAAATAATACTACCGCTTACTTTCTCCTTAAGCTTACATTCTGGATTTAGCAAGAACGTGAGTTAAGATATTTACACATAGAAAATGTGCTTTTCCTCAAATAAAACCAAATTACTAACTCTTGACAAATTTGACCACAAAAAAAATTAGTAGTTTCCGAGCAGATTTAGTATAAAACGGACTTTCCAAATATATAGATACTAGTGTACCTCATGCTCTACATTTGAAAAGTGGACTATTTTTCCCCTATTACTCTCTATATCATCGAATAAATAAGGTTAGGTGGATGGTGGCTTCCGCCAGGAGTAGTGCACTAGCTTCATCAGATGGTAGTCAAACCGATTCTGCTCTATGGGATGCTGGCCTTGTGGAATGCACTTGACACGGCGAGCACCACCAAAATGCTAGCGTCAGTGCAACGGACGGCGCTGCTCGGTATCAGCTCTTAGAACAACATTGAATGTCATGCTGAACATATTACTTACCTAATTGGCGCTTAACCATCTAAACGGTTATGGCCGTCCAACAAGGCGCGCCAGTCACTCCTTCGCTCCGCCAACCGGCGCCAATTGGTCACACCAAGGGAGTTTAATTCGTTTTCCACCTGGTCCTTCCAACGGAGTGGGGGCCGCCCTATACCTCTGCTTCCATAAGCGAGTTCCGATAGAAACACTTTCTTGGCCGCAGCATCATCTCTCATTCGCATAACATGGCCTAGCCAGCGCAGCCGCTGCGTTTTAATTCGCTGGACTATGTTGATGTCTGCGTATAGCTCGTACAGCTCATCATTAAATCTTCTTCGGTACTCGCCATCGCCAACGCGTAGAGGTCCATAAATCTTTCGAAGAACTTTTCTCTCGAACACTCCAAAAGCCGCTTCATCTGCTGTTGTGATGGTCCATGCTTCTGCCCCATATAGCAGGACGGGTACGATAAATGACTTGTAGAGTATGATTTTCGTTCGCCGAGAGAGGACTTTACTTTTCACTACTACCTAGTCCAAAGTAGCATTTATTGGCAAGATTGATTCTTCGCTGGATTTCAGTGCTGATGTTGTTGCTAGTGTTGATGCTGGTTCCCAAATAAACGAAGTCTTTTACTATTTCGAAATTATGGCTGCCAACAGTAGCGTGGTTGCCAAGGCACGTATGCGCTGACTCTTTGCTCGATGGCAGCAGGTACTTCGTTTTGTCCTCATTCACCATCAAACAAATCTTTACCGCTTCTTTTTCCAGTTTGGAGTAAGCAGAACTAACAGCGCGGGTGTTTAGGCCGATGATATCAATGTCATCAGCATATGCTAGTAATTGCAGGCTTTTATAGTATATTGTTCCAGTGCGGTTAAGTTCTGCAGTTAGTATAATTTTCTCCAGTATCAAATTAAAAAAATCGTACGATAGGGGGTCACCCTATCTGAAACCTCGTTTATTTTCGAACGGCTCGGGGAGGTCCTTCCCAACTCTGACTGAGCTAATGGTGTTGCTCAACGTCATTTTGCACAGCCGTATAAGTTTTGCGAGGAAACCAAATTCAGACAGAGCGGCATATAGGCAGCCCTTTTCGTGCTGTCGAAGGCGGCATTAAAGTCGACGAAGAGGTGATGTATGTCGATTCTTTTTTCACGGGTTTTTTCCAAGATTTGGCGCATTGTGAAAATCTGGTCGATGGTAGATTTGTCAGGTCTGAAGCCGCACTGATAAGGTCCAATCAGCCGGTTCACGGTGGGCTTCAATCTTTCGCACAATACATTTAAAATTACCTTATATGCGATACTAAGAAGGCTGATTCCACGATAGTTGGTGCATTTTGCAGTATCCCCCTTCTTGTGGACTGGGCAAAGAACACTTAGATTCCAACCGTCGGGCATGCACTCTTCCGCCCATATTTTGCTAAGAAGCTGCTGCATACGCCTTACCAACTCCTCGCCGCCGCACCTGAATAGCTCCGCAGGCAATCCATCAGCGCCCACGGCCTTGTTGTTTTTCTATCTGGTTATTGCTATTCTAACTTCGTCATAATTAGACGGGGGGACATATATTCCATCATCATCGATTGCGGGATCGGGTTCTTCATATCTGCGCGGTGAATTGCTGCCCCCATTTAGGAGAGCAGAGAAGTGTTCCCTCCATAATCTAAGCACTCTCTGGACATCAGTTACAAGGTCGCCGTTTTCGTTCCTACAGGAGTTTGCCCCGGTCTTAAAACTTTCCGTCTGTCGCCGTATTTTTTGGTAAAATTTTTGGGCGTTATTCCTGGTGGCTAGCAGCTCAAGCTCCTCGCACTCACGCCTTTCTGCTTCTGCTTTTTTCTTCTTGAAAAGGAGTCTCGCTTCCTTTTTCAACTCACGATAGCGTTCACACACTCCGCTTGTCGCGCTCGCTTTTAACGTGGCCCTGTAGGCAGCACCCTTTCTTTCGGTTGCAACGCGGCATTCTCCATCGTACCAGTTGTTTTTTCGTGGCCGCCGGTAACCAATTTTTTCCTCGGCGGCAGTGCGAAGTGCTTTGGAGATATGCTCCCACTGCTCCTCTATTCCTTCAAGATGAGTTGTGCTCTCAGAGATCAGGTGTGAGAGTCGAGTTGCGAAATCATTGGCAGTCTGTTGTGATTGAAGCTTTTCGACGTCTAGCTTTCCTTGTGTTTTTTGCTCCTTGGTTTTAGCCGCGTTGAGGCGGGTGCGTATTTTGGCTGCAACGAGATAATGGTCCGAGTCGATGTTAGGTCCTCGGATCGTGCGCACATCTAAAACACTGGAGGCATGCCGTCCGTCTATCACAACGTGATCGATCTGATTGCGAGTATTTCGATCAGGAGACAGCCATGTAGCTTGATGTATCTTTTTATGCATGAACCTCGTGCTGGATATGACCATGTTTCGAGCACCGGCAAAGTCAATCAGCTTCAGTCCGTTAGGAGAAGTTTCATTGTGTAGGCTGAACTTTCCGACTGTAGGGCCAGAAACACCTTCTTTGCACACCTTGGCGTTAAAGTTGCCAAGCACGACTTTATATCATGTCGGGGGCAGCGCTCGTACGTGCGTTCTAATTGTTCATAAAAAAATGCTGAACATATATCCAGTAGAAATTGCGGGAAAAGTGGCCGCAGCACGGCCGTTGGTGAGGTTTAGTGATATGGGCCATGGGCTTTCTGACTTCGGACACCCTAGCCTTCTTACCATGTTCGACTTTATGCCTGACAGGACGGACTATTGTATCCCGATAACTGCTCCCTATACAACAGTCACCCTAGTCATTGCTCGGAGAGAGGAATGGGAAAGAGGACCATGAGACCGGTTAACTTGTTCACGAATGGGTCGAAGGTTTATTTATAATTTATTTATATTTATTTATTTATTACGACTCTTAGAGCCCAGTTCAAAAACTTAAAAATATGATTGCTTTAATTAACAATGTGTACTTAATCTAAATTTTTAAATTTAAAAATTTAATTATGACACAAGTCCCACTAATGCATTAAAATCTCAACAACTACATCATTTAATCAGCCTAGATTTGGTGTAGCCATACAACCGGCTCTTAAATAAGTTTCTATCATAATTTTTCGGTTGACGGGCCGGTCTTTTGTCACGAGGTAAATTTAAGCCCTAAGTTTAAGTTAGCTGATCACTGCAGCTTTTTCCAGGCAGAAGTTGCCGCGATTAAGGATGCGGTGGATGAAATGATATCCAGTGCTACGACGGTTAGAGAAACTAACATCTACTCTGATAGCCAAGCGGCTATCAAGGCCTTAAGTTCAACTACAGCGCGATCGAGGGTGGTCTGAGGGTGCCTGACCTCGCTTGCGATTGCATCGAACTATTTTATATTTAAGATTATCTAGCGCCGGGGCAATAGTTATATCACGGGGAACTGTCAAGCGGATCTCTTAGCCCGCATCGGAACAACTGAATTGGATGAAAATGACAGTAGGGATTTCGGGATTCCGCTGGACATCTGTGGTTTTCTCCTGCGTAGATGGACCTCGAGCCAGCTCAGCCGGAATTGGATGACAGCAGGTCTGCGGAAATAATTGGATTCAGTAAGGCTCACCTCTCAATGGTCATTGTGGTTTTGAAATGGCACTGCCCCATGGGAATCCATGCAGTAGGTCGAATATACTGGAACCCCATCCTGTAGCTATGTGGATGATAATGAGGTGGAATCATTAAATCACTATCTGCTTGATTGCCCAGCTTTTGCCAGAACTAGGCGAAAGTACTTCGGTCGCGACTCACTTGGATCTCCAGCGGATTTATCCATGATTGAGATCGGTATCAT
Organism: Eurosta solidaginis; assembly: GCF_040869045.1. NCBI lineage: Eukaryota > Metazoa > Arthropoda > Insecta > Diptera > Tephritidae > Eurosta > Eurosta solidaginis. The sequence continues at coordinate 197,093,755 of NC_090323.1, read as the reverse complement.
TCGGACGTTTATCGTTGCCACGCAATGATTCTCTAAGTAGTTATAGCTACGTCACCGTTATTTAATTGCATGCCCCTATCAGGGCAGCTACCGCCTAACCTAACCTAAATCGAATAGATTACTACTTTATTACTTTTTCTTTTATTTCTCCTTTTATTCAAATCATTTCCTTAATCCCTTTATTTCCACTCCCTAATCATTCTACTATTCCTTGCCGCCCCCCCCCCTCCTATCAGCATAAAACGGTTCTGACTGACTAGTATATAAACTGTCGAATTACAAAAATATCACTTAACTGTTGTTCTTGTTGTAGCGATAACGTCCGGTACGTTCCGGTAACAAGCACCATAAAGGTACTAGCCCGACCATCTCGGGAACGATTTGGTATGACCACGTGCAATTTTCTAGGCCATACCGCCCTCCCACCTCCTACATCCATCAGGAGTTCGGGGTCGCTAGAACTTCGGCTGTTAATGAAACAGGATTCGCCACGGGTAGGTGAGTTTGACACTTGGGTTGGAGAGGCTATATATTGCGCTGGCAACCCCTTAAGAGGGTTGCGCTACACAACCCCTTAAATAAATTTGGTATTTTAGTTGCCTCTTACGACAGGCATGGCTACCGCGGGTATATTCTAAGCCCCCTAACGCGCTGGGGCATCACTTACCTAAAAGTCAACTCTAGGTCCACTTACATATGGTGGTTTAACATTTCCAACAGGGTAATTACTACAACCTAACTATACGCCCCTATATACATATATTTAATGCGTGTGCATAATCCATTTACTAAATACACTTAAGTGAGCAAGTAGCCCTTGATTTGTGCAGCTTTATTATGGAGTTAGCATGCAATATCCACTTGAAGCGTGTGTAGGCAACATATGACATTTTTCCCACGCTCAACTTTCAAAAGATATATCAGCGAGCAAGCAATTAATGCTGGCTTAGCAATTCGTCAACAATGAGCTGCGGTAAAGGACAGCTGCTCTTAGCACAAAATTATATCTACTTGCTAAAGACATGACGAGGTAGAATTTTTTAAAGAGGGCAATGAATGACAACGAAAGAGTAAATGAATTTCAAAATGAAATCGAAAAATTTTTGAAAAATTAAACCATGATTATTTTGAAATACGAAAACGAACAAACTTAAGAAAATGAAACCGAATTAATTTCGAAAACTGGAAACGGAAAAATTTTTGAGAACCAAACCAAAATAATTTAGAAACCCGAAATAATTGAAAGAATCTTTTCTTTTTGAAAAATAAAATTTAAGCAATTTTGAAAACCAAAACCGAAATAATTTAAAAAAAAGAAATCAAAAACGAAACAAAAAAAGATTTAAAAACCGAAATAATTTTGAAAAATTAAAACGAACTATTTTTTAGAAACGACATTGAAATAATTTTGAAAAACGAAACAATAACAGACTTTAAATACGAAACAGCTTTAGTTTTGAAAAACGAAATAATTTAGTAAGCGCAATCGAAGTAGCTTTAAAAAATGGAACTGTTTTGAAAAGCGGAACCGAAACCGAAATTATTTTGAAAGTCATATAAAAAAATTTAGAAATCCAATTAGAACCGGGGCAAAATTGAATTAATTTTGAAATCTGAAATCGGAAAGAATTCATTATAATTTCGAACGACGAAAGCAGAAATATGAAACGAAATACATATTCATTAAAAAACAAAAAATGCCACAAAATAATTTTGTAAATAAAACCAAAATATTTATGAGAACCAAAACCGAAATAATTTTAAAAAATCAAACCGAAGGTGGAACGAAACTGAAGAAAAAATAGAAAACGAAAAAGTAACAAAAAAAAGAGACAGAAATAGTTATGAAAAACGAAACCGAAATGAAACTGAAATAAATTTGAGAAACAAAACCAGTTTTGGAAAGAAACGGAAATAAGGAACAGGAATCCGAATGAAGCCGAAAGACTTATAGGGAACAAAGTCAAACAAAATTTGAAAAACGAGACCAGAGCCAGATTGAAAGTAACAAACAAAAAATTTAAAAAACGACACAGCAACCAGAATTAAGCCGAAAGAATTTTGGAAAGAATTATTACAAAAAATCTAACTGGAATCGGAACGAAACTAAAATAATTTTGCATATCAAAACAGACACCGAAATATAACCGAAGAATAGGAGCGGAAGCGAAATGAAACTGAAACAGTTTTTAAAAACCAAACACGAATTAAAGAGAGATCGAAATAACTTTGGAAAAAGAAACCTATTTCCAAAACTAAAACTAGAACCTGAAAGAAGCGAAACTGTTATAAAAACGAAATGCAAACCGAAATAAAACTGCGTTAATTTTGCAAAACGGAAAAGGAACTGGAGCAAAAAAAACCGGAACCGGAACTTAGGCGATATAATTTGGAAAAATTAAAAGCGGAATGCAAATTGAAAAGGAACAGATATAATTTTAAAAGACAAACCTGTAGCTGGAACGAAACTGAAACAGAATGAAAATGAAACGGTTAACAAAACAAAATTATGAAAAGGAAACTGGAAGCGGAATTGAACTGAAACAATTTTCAAAAAAAACCTGAGAAAAAGCTAAATCAAAATAATTTCAAGAAACGATAACTAAGACAGAGAAAAAACAAAATAGTTTTGAAAACCGTAACCAAAAGCGGGAAGAAACGAAATTGTTATGAAATACGACATGCGAACAGAAACGAAACTAAAATACTTTTGGAAAAAGAAAAGGGACCGGAATAATTTTGAAAAACGAAACTGAAGTTATTTTGTAAACCGAATCAAAATCATCATAATTTTCAATTATTAAAGCGGAATCGAAATAATTTTCTGAACCGGGAGTTATGAAAAACGAAACCGCGATCGAAATGAAATTTAGATACTTAAAAAAAAACCATAGCGAGAACTGAACGAAATAGAATTAGAACTGGAGCGGAATAATTTTGAAAATGTATTAAAAAAGAAATAAAAAAAATTTAAGAAAACAACTAGATGCCAAATCGTTTTTAAACCGAAATCGGAAGAAAACTGCGAAATTCGGAAAAATAAGACTAAAAGAATTTAAGCGAATCTATTGTTTATAATGAAGACGAAACCGAATAGAATTGTTTAACAAAACCGTGTTTGGAAATGAACCGAAAAAGACTGAAAAGAAAATCGCAATTCTTTGCAAAATTCAAACAGGAATAAAACGGAACTCGTTTTGAAGAACAGCAGCGAAACCTGAATGAAACTGAAACTCCTTTGAAAATGAAACCAAACCAATTTAAAAACTTTGAAAATTAGTATCCAAATTTATTTGACCAACTTATAAATTGAAAGCTTTAGGTTTTTATACCCACTTGTATACACGGTATATTAACTTTGATTGGATAACGGTTGTTTGTACAGGTATAAAGGAATGGAGATAGATATAGACTTCCATATATCAAAATCATCATATCAATGTCCGTCCGTCCATCCGTTAACACGATAAATTGAGTAAATATTGAGATATCTTCACCAAATTTGGTACACGGACTTATCTGAACCAAGAAAAGATTGGTATTGAAAATGAACGAAGTCGGATTGATTGATTGATTTATTTCAAATTGTTTTACAATTTTACAAATACTATGATATAACCCGCGAAGCTTTTATGCTTGTCTGCAGGTTTATAAAATACATATTTAACGAACATATTTTCTTATACTGACATTATTTCATACATAGGTAAGACGGTATTGTGATCTTAAATATTATGCGCGTACAAATTTATTTTAAAAGCGAAGAGACATAAATTTAGAATTTTTAAATATAAATATTACTAGTTGGGGAACTTGTTACAGTAAACTTTTAATATGAGTTTTTATGAGATTTTTTCTTTTGACCGAGTTAGGTAGACTAGTAAATTCAATTGGCAGTTCATCAAGAAGGGATGGAACCAATACTGGTAGTGAGTTTTTACTATAGTTATTTGAAAACTTTGGTACTACTAGCCGATTCTGTAAACGTCTCCTAGTGCCATAATTGAGAGCAATTGAAACTTTAAGCTTGTCTTCGTCATAGAATTCATTCAAAATTGTTATTTTAAAGATAGACTTGAAGTCAAGTAATTTTAGTTCTCTATTGAAGTTTATATTTTGTGAGTATATATTCTTTTCTCTTGCCAATATCTTAAAATTGTAATTTTGGCTTTGCTGAAGTTTCCTACAGTGCACTGATGTACCCAGGCTGTTATCCCGTATCTTACATATGACTCTGATAAGGATAAATATGCTTGGAGTAAAACTTCGTAACTAGTACTGAAGCTAAGGTGTTTCAAGAAATAAGATGAAGATCTGAGTTTTTTTGCAAATACGATATGTGAAAATCCCACTTAAGATTTTCGTCTAGGATAACACCGAGATATTTGTATGTATTAACATTATCTATCTTTAAGTTTGTATTGCAATCACAGGGAGTATGATTTAAATGTAAGCAGTCGTAATCATGGGATACGAGATTTAATTGTGTTCTAGAAATATGTGGAGCCCTAATGTGCATTATTTTAGTTTTGGATACGTTTATTACTAGCTTTCGCTGCATTATCGCTATTGCAGTATTAACATCCCTGTGTGGTACTAATATGGCTGTATCGTCTGCGTATGCAAATACTTCACAGATTTTTAAAGCTCTAAGCATGTTATCAGCATATATTATATATAAAAGCGGTCCTAGTTTAGATCCCTGTGGTACTCCATATGACAATAATCTTTCATTTCTTTGTTCATTTTTAATTTTTACACTATACTTCCTTACGTCTAGATAACTGGCGAACCATTTCTAACAGTCCCCCCTAACTCCTGAATTATTTAAAGCTTCGAGCCATTTCCCATGCGATAAAGTAACAAATGCTTTACTAAAGTCTATAAAAAGGGCAATAACATGATAACCTTTCCCCGAGTTTTCATATATTTTGCTCTAAAAGTTACCCAGTAGTTGGTTTATGTTTTTATCTTTTTGAAACCCATATTTTCTGGGATCAATCAGTTTGAACTTCACTATGAACTCAGTTAATCTACTTACTATGACTTCCTCCATAATTTTCTCAATAGCCGGTAAAATAGATATTGGTCGATAGTTTTGTAGATCAGATTTCATTCCGGCTTTATAAATAGGCCTAACCAGTGGTAATTTGAGTGCATTAGGTACCGAGCATTGAGTGAGGTTTATCAGCTTAGTTAATATGGGAGCTATCACAGGCGCTAACAATTTCAGATATTTTGGTCTAATCCCATCGGAACCGGAACCTTTACTCTAATTTAGATTTTGTATAATTTCTGGTATCTCCTTATCTTTGGCTTCTTCTATAAATATTGAGTTAGGTATAGTATGCTTATTAGATTTAAGGTAGCAATATTGCAGTCATGAATCACTTTTTTTACATCTTTTCTAAATGTCGTTGCAAAGTTATCACATAACGTTTTAATATTTTTGTTTTGAAAATGTTTTAAAATGTGCTCATCTGGACTAATACATTTCCGGCCAAGAATTTCGTTTACTATCTGCCAGGTTTTTCCTGTGTCATATCTGAACTCAGTGAATTTACTAAGATAGTAGTTATTTCTAGTTTTTTGTATCTCTTTATTTACATAGTTTCTAAATCTTTGGTATTCGACTTCTACCTTTTTGTTCCTTGGCTTCCCTTTCCACTTTCTATATAATTCGTCCCTTCTTTTGCATAATGTTTTAAGCTGATTTGTCATCCATACATTCGTTTTTCTCTGTGTACCTAATTTACGTTTAATGCATGAGTTCTCATATTCACATTTAAAGCTCAATTGTATTTTTTCACAAATACGATCTACATCAGTTAACCTTAGAATATCATCCCAGTTTACCATCGACATCTCTTCGTAAAATTTATTGTTGTTTATGGCATTCGTGTAAACTGTTTTTGTTCTCCTATGCTCATTCCTATCAGTGTAGTTTATACCACATAAAAGAGAGTAATGGTCCGTAATATTTGTTTGTATAACTCCTGCCATGATATCAACGACCCCACTTCTAACAAATATGTGATCGATACATGTATGAGAGTCTCTGTATACATCAACTCGCGTGCATTTATTTATCACCTTTTGCATACCATAAGATGAGAGCATGTTAAGATAGACGTTTGTATTGTTGTTGTCGGCATCTAATATATTTATATTTATGTCACCAATTACTATTGTACAATCTTCTTTGTGACCTTTCTTCAAAATATCATCAAGCTCATTAACAAACATACGTATATTGTTTTTTGGAGGCCTATATATAGCATGCAGTGTGTATCTAGTGGAGTTGTTATTGGAAATTTTGATTTCTATAGACTCGAAAGAGTGTGTTTCGTATAAAATTCTTTGATAACATAAGTTTTCTCTCACATATACCACTATTTCTCCCCCGTATCTCTCTTTTCTGTTCAAAAACTCAGCATTGAACCCATATATTTGAAAAAGACTTTGCTCATCATCATTTGTATTTGTTTCAACTAGTACCAATATGTCTATGCTGCTGATAAGCTTGTCGATTTCTATTCTAAACGCGTTGAAGTTCTTTCTCATAGATCGTATGTTTAGACCAGAGCCGGCCACACAAATACTAAACCAATTGCATAAGTGTGTGTAAAAATTTAGTGACAACTCCCCACAGTGTGCTAAAAGAAAATGTGGAGTGTGAAGTTCGAAATTAAAAAGGACTCTGGTTATTTGATTTCAAGCTAATCCTAACAATACTTACTTATATTCATATAACTAAGAACGCGGAGGTCGAGCTAGCCATATAAAACTTTTTTATAAAAGAAGTTATGGTGTTTCTTCAATGCAAAATTTACTTAAAAAATCACTTTTTCATCAAGAAATAACTGTAAAATAAAGTAAATGTAAAGATAGAAATATATATTTTCAAAACATAAAGTTCTTCAATAAAAAAAAATTTATAAAAATTAATAGAACTAAGTAGAACGTACAAAAAGGTCATAATTGTCAATATTTATTAATAATTAATTAATTATTATTAATTATTAATATTTAAATTGTCAATATTAATATGTATGTTCAAAGGAACTTAATAATACTAACTAAAACGTATTAAAAGTCACTTTAACCTTGCAGTATATTGTTTTAATTATGTGCCCAAAAAGTAGCATGGACTTTTCCTTTTGCATTCACTGTTGATTTTATGAGTGACAAGCGAAAGCAAACGATCGTGATCGCACATCGTTAGTGTCTGTGTGAAAATACGAACTCAAATTGCACAATGTGCAACTTTTGACCGGCTCTGGTTTAGACAAACGCGTTTACACTCATATTTACTAAAGTTTATTGTATCAATTTCTTCAAATGAATTAAATATGTTTGTTGTAATTTCCTTCATTGCAAGATAAAAAATAAAATTTAATATTATGATAAAAAAAAGTTAATAAAGTGAAAAAAGTGAAAAATGTGTTAGTTGTGGAATAGCGCCAAATTAAAATTTTAGTGCTAATTAGGAGAGTGATTAGGTATTTTATTACTCTATTTAATGGACTCTATATCAGTATCTGATTTAACATATAAATAAAATAAAATTTCGTTATTCCCATCTTTTTTGGCTAAGATACGACCCCCTTTTACCCACACAAATTTCCAGCTCGTCGCCTTTGCTTTATTTCTAGCGGCCCATAATAGACGGCGATTTGATTTTGTTAAATCGTCATTGATGTAGACCCTCTTGTCAATACCTACGCCTTTATTGTGTTCAACATCGTCAATTTGCTAGCAAAGATTTTCACACCTCGCAAATTTTTTTGCATCTCCTTCTATTTGCGGACAGAGGACAACTTTATGACAATGTTTCCAGCATTTCTCTTCACGTGATACACGTCATCTACATCATTCTCACTCAAACCAACACCAGCAAAGTTTGCAATGCTATCCACAATTGGTCGCAGGTTCTCATTTTCTTTTCTTTTTATGTTCCTCACAACGACGTTTTTCTCCAGCATTTGTTGCTCCGTTTATTTAGCTTACGTTCTAATGCTAATATACGAATATCTTTCTCGTTACACTTCTCACTCAGGTCGTTGATTTGTCTTGCCAAATCGGAGATTTTTGCTTCAAACATGGTGTTAGAATTTTTCAGCTCATTTCGCAATTGTGAAAAGTTTGAGGCCATATCTTCAATCAGGCGCTTTATCTCAGAAATATCTGATTGATTCCTGCTGGAATCGAAACCTTCATTGCCATTCGCTTTGCGTTTTTTGCTCGCTCCCACTGAAGCTTGTTCGGCTGTCGAATTTGATGACGATTTAGGCCTGACAGATATTGGTTTAGATACATATATCTTCTGCTTGTTGGGTTGATGCTGATTTTGCCCTTTGCCTACATTTATGGCATCTCCAGTTTCTTCGCCGTTCCGCATTCATATTAATAAAGGTCGTATCCGATATTGTAGTGCACGTCGAGAGAAATGGTAAACGTTCTTGCATTGCGCACACGTAGCGTACTCGCCGTTGGCTGGTAATGGATTTTCACATTCGTCGCATGTTATTATTGTTGCATTCATGTTGCTGTCTGACATTTTTACTTTCTGCTGCAATCTCTCGAAAAAATGCGCGAAACAGATTCGAACGTAACAAAATCAATTTAGAAAATTATATTTTTTATTATTAAAATGAATTTGACAATTTATTTCCACACTTTTTTCGAAAAAGAACCAAAAAACTTAAGAGCACAACACAAACACGTCCTACTCGTTGCCAGCTTCACAAATAAGATGATAACCACGCCTACTTTTTATATATATAAAAATTTGGAAAACACAAAAAACGTGATTATTTAGTAAATAATACACCTAGTATGTTGAAATTTGACACGTGGACTGATATTGACCCAGCCCATCATTTTTTGAAAATTGTGATCAAAAAATATTTAAATATCATACCCCAAGATGATTAAAAACGTTCAAATTTGAAAGCATTTTCTGTTCGAAAATTAACGTATCATCGGGAGAAAAATGTACCATAAATGTGATTATTCTTGAATAATAATTTATGATTCCTATTTCGAAACGCTTTCTATTCATATTTGATATCATTGTAGAATTGAGCTTTAATAGGTTTAGAGTAATATTTGACTGCGTTTTACAGTCATTTTCTGATCATATTCGTGAATATATTTCAATCGTTTTGGTTGAGATTTTTGAATCATTTTTGAATGCCATTATAATGCATTTAATCTTCATAAATCATTCAAAATAGGATACTACAGAATAATCTTATTTCATCAGGAGAAGAAAGCATGCGAAAGTGAGCTATTCGAACCACAGCTAACTCGCAAACAAACTTGACCGATATACACCTGCGACTACATCCAACATCCGCGTTATCGTCTGCATCTTAAAATACGGACACGATACGGGATGTTGAAGCCGAATCCAGGTATGTCAAGATAGTTTCACTTACCTGGGGTTCAAATAGCTCACAACCTATGTATTGACCAATCATTATGTAATTTCTGGGAAGCTGAAGGGGAGAAATGGTTGGGGAAATCTTCGTTCACGAGCAGCATTACATTATTTTTGTCTTGAAGAATATCTTTTGCATTAATAATAAAAATTTTGTTTATTTTTTCTTAGCTTCATAATTGAAAAAATATGTGTATGTGAAAAAAATAAAATTTTTAATGAAAAGTAAAATTTCAACAAGTATAAAATTCATTATTCAGTCAACAAATATATTCATAAAAGATTCAGAAAGCTGACTGAAAAATGATTATAAATTTTTGATCACCTAAGGTAAACACATTTGATTCAAATATGATTCCAAAATGTGATTGAAAAACTATATTCCGTTTTTGATCATTAAAGGTAAGCATATTTGATTATTCTTTTTGTTTGTTTTTATGAAACATTAAAATTTAGTCATTAAAGGACACCAAAAATGATTCCAAAAAGTGATCGAAAAATGCTTTTTCGTTTTTCATCATCAAAAGTATTCATATTTGATTATTTCTTTTGTTCAATTGTACCATAACTCATTATTTAGTCAGAAAGAGTAATCAAATTGTATTGATATGTAGGGAAATTCAAAATTGAATCACCTAAATGCTGAGTGGGGAGACTCTGGATAAAAATTTGAAAAAAAAAATATTTTAAATGGGCGTGGCACCGCCCACTTGTGATAAAATTAATTTTACAAGTATTATTAATCAAAAATCGTTAAACCTATCGTAACAAAATTCGGCAGAGAGGCTACCTTTACTATAAGGAATGCTTAGAAGAAAAATGTGGCACCGCCCCTTTTATGACTACGGAATTTTCTATATTTCGGGTGGCATAACTCGAAGAAAAATTAACGTATCGTAACAAAATTGGATACACAAATTTTCCCTATAGCAGTAAATATTTCTAGAAAAAATGGATGAGATCGGTTAAAGACCACGCCCACTTTTATATAAAAGATTTTCAAAAGGGTTGTAGATGAAAACAATAAGCTATATCTTAACGAAAAAGAGCTTTGTATCAATAGAATTTTACTTTCTAAAATGAATTATAACATTAAATTCGAAAACACTAAAATTTTTTAAAACGGGTGTGGCGCCGCCCCTTTTATGACTAAGCAATTTTCTATATTTCGGGAGCCATAACTCGAAGAAAAATTTACATATTGTAACAAAATTGGGTGCACATATTTTCCCTATTTCTAGTAAAAATGGACGGGATCGGTTAAAGACCACGGCAACTTAGATATAAAACAAATTTGAAAGGGTCGTAGACTAGAATAATAAGATATAACTTAGCAAAAAATGGTTTTGAATCAATGATATTTCACTTATCAAGTTTTATTGTAAGAGGAAATGGGGAGACAATTTTTTTTTTAAACGGGCCGTACCACGTGTTATGTAGAAAAGTAATTTAAATGAAATGCACAATTGAAGCTCACGCTGAGTATATAATGTTCGGTTACAACCGAACTTAGACACCTTTACTTGTTTTTTTTTTACTTTAGATAACTCACATGTACAGTACGGAATAGAAAAATAGCAGTGGATTTTTTTTTTATTTCGCTAATTCTATTCTTTTTATTATTTTCAAAATTTTTTGGACAAAACGTGTATGACATTTGTAGCTTAAACTATGCAAACCAATCTCAAAAACGTTTTCTGAAAAATTTGAAAATTTGAGGAAACTTTACGAAAAAATTTAACCTTTATTAAGAGTTTTCTTTTTTCTTTGGTGTACTCAATTTTCCAAAGGGTGTTTCAAATACTCTTCAGTGAAAGAAAATATAAAAAAAACCACCCACCCCGGAAAAAAATTGTCAAAAGCGAATGTAACTTTATAAAGGCACGTAACTTATACATCACTAAAATCGATCCGGGCTACAAAACTGCGTAACCAAAAAAAAATATGAAAACTCAAAATATCAAGTTCGAAATTTTTTTCGAAATTTCGAATTTTTTCGAATTTTTTTCAAAATGGTGTTGCAGATTGATTTGTATAATTCCAGTTACAAAATTCTTGGAAATTTTTCTTTTTAATTTTCGAACACAAAAAAAAGAAAAATCTTCTGTCTAACTCCAAACATCAAGTTCGAAACTTTTTTCGAACTTTCGAATTTTTTCAAATTTCGAATTTTTTTCAACATCGTGTATAAGATTGATTTCTATGATTCCAGTAACAAAATTCTTGGAAGTTTTTTTTTAATTTTCGAAAATAAAAAAAGAAAAGTTTACATAGCTGACGAAATTTAATAAAAATTGCTAGTTTCGTATTCGCTGCATACGTATTAATTCATTATATTGAAGGCAGGCAAAAAAGGAAATTTCCAGCAATACGTTTAACTTTCTTAACTTTGCAATTACATTCACACTTTAACATGCCAAAACTTTATACGGAACACGAAAAACTTTGCTCAATTCAATTAAGCAAATTTCATTAAATTTAAGCATAATGTTCATTCTTTTATTTTATTTTATTTTTATCGGGAATTATGTTCGCACAATAGCACCCATGTGCTATTGAATTTTTAATTACAAATTTGTAGTAGTTCAATTTACAAGCAAGAATAGCAAATGTTAACAAAAGCGCGTATTACTGAAAATGAAATAGCTTAGCAAATATGATCCGCGCATGTTAGAAAGTTTGCTCAGAGTGGAAAAGTATTGACATGGATGAATGGCTGAATGGCAGAAAATACTCCATTTTTTTACACTATGTAACAGTAAATCTACACCATTTCCAAAATATTAAAATTTCCATTTCAAATAGTTACGCCTCAACCGGACGTAGTTGACTGTAGGGAATTCAGAGTTTTGTTGGGCACTAGTGGAATCTTCATCTATGTACATTAGGGTGATCGTTATTTTTCGACTTTTAAAAAATTAACGTGACGTAACGTAAAATCATGAGTTACTCAAAAATACTGATAGCGTATATTTTTTTTAAAGGTTGCTACTAAAAGTCAAATATTTAAGAAAAATCATTATAATAATATAATGATAAGACAGGAAAAAACGGAAATTAAATTTAAAATAAAAGTTTTTCAACAGGTCTGCGTATAAGATTATCGAAGCTATTTTGGAACAAAACAATCAGTGAAAATTACAACATAGGCCTGACACAGACTGAATAAGTCCGCAGTGTTACCAGAAGTTTGTTTAATGACCAAACTGAGAAACCCAATCAAAAACCAGGAGCTATATTATAAAATAACGCCGTTCTCTTGTCAAATACTAGCAGCTATCTAGGACCTAGGCGACTTGCTGCTTTAAGATCTGACAGATGTATCACTTCTTATAGCTGGAGAGTCTTTCTCAAACCCACACTTCCTACATCTGCTATCACTAACCGAGCTTAGTTTGAAGCCTTATGACGCCAAAAGGCAGTGTCCAGTCAGAATTCCCGCCATGATTCAACAGTCCTCTCTCTTTAATGATAGCAGCAACTTTATTAATCTAAGGTTGTAAGACCTACACTTAATCTGCAACATTTTACAGCCGCGCGCTTAGACCCACACCCCTCCCACTTGGAATATCATAAGGAAACTCTTGCCTGTCCCGATTCTTTTCAGGGATTGCTTACACTTTAACACACTTTAAGAAGCTGTGCAATGCAAGACTTTTGCCTTAATTGCTGCTTGGCTGTCAATATAAAAGTTGAGATGGTTGCAGTTTAAGCTATTTTCTTCCGGTGTTTCTATTGTTTTAGTTACGACTAAAACTTTCGCCTGAAAAACGCTACAGTGATCTAGCAGCTTGCAGGATCTGTTTATTTCCAGATCAGCACAATATGTCGCAGACCCTACTCCTTCCACTGCTTTCGAACTATCCGCCATTTTAGCAGCCTCGCGCGACCCTCCACCTCTATTGTGACTTTAAGAGCTCCTTTGAAGCGCAGATAGGAAATCAGGTAGTCTGTTCGTCCTGTAATTGGTGACGCTATACATTTATGGCCGTATGGTCTACTCTGAAGCTGCTCCGAGGCACTGAGCCTCATTGCAGTTGTTAACACTACGTTCTTTGCTGCCAGGTCTACAGGTGGAATGTGCAGAATGGCATACAGTACAGTCATTGGGGTTGTTTTCAGGTCTCCCGTAATGCTAAGCATTGATTGCCTGCATACCCCCTCTAATTTTTTCAGGTATGTTATTTTTGTGTGACTGCACCGAACAAGGGCTTCGTAGTATGGTTTATAATCGCTGTTAATTCCCAATGAGAAAGCGGGAGGGCGATAAACACCACGTATGCCCCAGCATTCTATTACCTGCACAAAGTGCCGTCGACGCCTTCTTCACTCTCTACTCCACGTCGAGCTTCCACGACAACTTACTGTCTAGGATGATTCCTAGATATTTTATGCAAGGTTTATCCTGCTGACTCAGCTTAGGCCTGTTGTAATTTGTAACCTTATAAATTACTACATAAAAAAGGTAAAATAGTAAATAGTACCTTAAAAGCACCATGCGCCATACAAAATTCAATCCTCGTTAGGGACCGCTAAATATTTTTCAAAAAAATTTAGAAAAATATTGTAATAGTTCTCATGATAGAGAAACATTTGGGATGATGCCCTTGCAAAAAATCAAAATAAGAAATTGTTTACCCATATACGGACCACCATAATGTACATGCATAGGAGTGTTTGTATGCAGTTAAGCAAAGACAAGTGGATGGAGAGGTTCCCCTGCACCGAGGTATCTGGAAATACTAATTCGAGTTTCACATTCCCCCATTGAAAACTAATATTTTATATTACAAATATTTTTTATTTAATTCGTACACTTCATATACTTGGTAAAAGCAAATACACACATAATCGCAAACCAAATCCTTTGGTGCGTATCCTTACACATATGTACTTATGCACCCATATAAATATGTACTTCACTTCAGTTTCAGACACAATCGCTTACTTTATCCTCTTTATTGAATTGCAGTAAAACCAATTCGTAGGTGACGATGCTGCCGGCTACCTGAAAGCACCACAAGTAAACATGTGAAGTGAGTAATGAATGTGAAAAAATCAATATGTAGCAGTATTTATACATTTATATAAGTAAACAATTAAGCCCGGTAAAAGCTACGTAAAATTAAATTTGTTAAAGTGAACTTAAATAAAAACAGAGAAGATAAGATAGCTTACAACAGGGAGCGTTCTATAAATCTCTGGTTTGATTTCGAATACTCATTTTAACGGTAATCGTTGTAGGCGTCAATTTCCGCAACCAATGAGTTCTTCGTAGAGCCATCAATTTTGATACCTTTTATACTCAGCATGCTTTGCACACAGAGTATATTAACTTTGATTGGATAACGGTTGGTTGTACAGGTATAAAGTAATCGAGATAGATATAGACTTCCATATATCAAAATCATCAGTATCGAAAAAAAATTGATTGAGCCATGTCCGTCTGTCCGTCCGTCCGTTAACCCGATAACTTGAGTAAATATTGAGGTATCTTCCCAAATTTGGTACACGAGCTTATCTTGACCCAGATTGGTATTGAAAATGAGCGAAATCGGATGATAACCACGCCCATCTTTTATATATACAGTGGAATTCCCCATTACGGACAGCCCTTATAACCGGACAGCTCCAATAATCGGACAAATTTTGGGCACACAGGTTTTTCATTCATTTTTATACTCAGCTGAGCAGAGCTCACAGAGTGTATTAGCTTTGTTCGCATAACGGTAATCCGTAACGGCATAAACTAATGGAGATATATATAGACTTCTATATATCAAAATGAACTGGGTGAAAAAAGAAATTCATTTAGCCATGTCCGTTCGTCCGTATGTCCGTCCGTCTGTAAACACGATAACTTGAGTAAATTTTGAGGTATCTTGATGAAATTTGGAATGTAAGTTCCTGGGCGCTCACCTCAGATTGCTCTTTAAAATGAACGAAATCGGACTAAAACCACGCCCACTTTTTCTATATCGAAAATTTCGAAAAACCGAAAAAGTGCGATAATTCATTACCAAAGGCGGACAAAGCGATGAAACTTAGTAGGTGCGTTGACCTTATGACGCAAAATAGAAAATTAGAAAAATTTTGGACAAAGGGCGTGACACCGCACACTTTTAAAAGATGGTACTTTAAAAGTTTTGCAAGCTGTAATTTGGCAGTCGTTTAAGATATCATGATGAAATTTTGTAGTCACGTTACCCCTATTACTATATGTGTGCTAAATAAAAATTTGCGAAATCGGACGACGAACACGCCCACTTTTAAAAAAATTATTTTTTTTAAATCAAATTTAAAAAAAAAATTTAATATCTTTACATTATAAAAGTAAATTATGTCATTATTTGACTCCAGTAATGATATGGTGCAACAAAGTACAAAGATAAAAAAAATGTCAAAATGGGCGTAACTCCGCCCTTTTTCATTTAATTCGTCTAGAATACTTTTAATGCCATAAGTCGAACAAAAATTCACCAATCCTTGTGAAATGGTAGGGACATAGATTCTATGACAATAACTGTTTTCTGTGAAAATGGGCGAAATCGGTTGAAACCACGCCCAGTTTGTATACACAGTCGACCGTCTGTCCTTCCGCCCGGCCGGTAATACGATAACTTACGCAAAATACGACATATCTTAACTAAACTTAGTTCACATACTTATCTGAAGTCACTTTATCTTGGTATCAAAAATGAGCGAAATCCGACTATGACCACGCCCACTTTTTCGATATCGAAAAATGAGAAAAAATGCCATAATTCTATACCAAATACGAAAAAAGGGATGAAACATGGTGATTGGTTTTTGTTTTTTGACGCAAAATATAACTTTAGAAAAAACTTTGTAAAATGGGTGTGACACCTTCCATATTAAGTAGAAGAAAATGAAAAAGTTCTGCCGGGCGAGATCAAAAGACCTTGGAATCTTGGCAGGAATAGTGTTCGTGGTATGACATATATAAATAAATTATCGGTACCCGACAGAAGATGTTCTGGGTCACCCTGGTCCACATTTTGGTCGATATCTCGAAAACGCCTTCACATATACAACTACCACCACTCCCTTTTAAAACCCTCATTAATACTTTTAATTTGATACCCATATCGTACAAACACATTCTAGAGTCACCCCTGGTCCACCCTTATTGCGATATCTCGAAAAGGCCTCCACCTATAGAACTAAGGCCCACTACGTTTTAAATAATCATTAACACCTTTCATTTGATACACCTGTCATACAAACACATTCCAGGGGTACCCTAGGTTCATTTTGCTAAATGTTGGTTTTCCCTTATTTTGTCTCCAAAGCTCTCAGCTGAGTATGTAATGTTCTGTTACACCCGAACTTAGCTTTCCTTAATTGTTTCACGCAAATATCATCCTAATAAACGAACACTCTAATAACTGGACGCGGACAAATTATTTCAAACCATTTTCATAAAAAAATTTCTCATAAACGGGCAAAATTCAAAAATATCACAAGCAAGCTTTGTTGTTCATTATAAAAATGAAATAGGTGATTCCCCTTTTAACATGTATGCACACATTCAACCCGTGTATTTCAAATTAAGGATAGTTTTCCATACAGTTTTTAAGTCAGTTGAATGCGAATGGTTGCTTTCAAAGTTCGTAATAATATGGCGCCGAAAAAGAAATTACTTTCTATTGAAGAAAAAATGGAATTTATTAATGTTTTCGAAAAAGATAAATTATCAATACGTGGAGTTGCAAAAAGGTAAAGTATAGTGATAATAATAATGTTGCTTTCAAATGCGTATCTGGTGAAGTTGCAGATGTAAACCAGGATGGTGTCGAACAGTTTAGGACAAAACTGTCATCTCTGTTGACCGGTTACAAGCCTCAAGACATTTAAAACGCAGACGGAAGTGGACTTTTCTTTCGTGACTTACCTGACAAAACCCTCGCACTTAAATCCGAAAAGTGCATGGGTGGTAAGTTATCAAAGGAAAGACTCACAATTTTGTTCTGTGCTAACATGGCTGGAGATAAGGGCTTCTTTTGGTTATAGGTAAAGCAGCCCGTCCTCGATCTTTTAAACATGTTCCAATCGCAAAACTGCCAGTGGATTGGAAGTCTAATAAAAAATAAAAAGCATGGCTGACTCGAGAAGTAATGAGTGAATGGCTGCAGCAGTGCAATCGAAGAATGAAAGCCCAGAATCGAAAAACTATCTTGTTTTTAGATAACGCGATGAATTTTCAGAAGAAATAAGTGAGCCTATAACATTATATGATGAGGCTTTAAAACTGGTTGCGCGCTTGAAACAATTTGCAAAAAGAGACTGTGCAGCTTTTTAGCAAATTAAAAATGTCGAGAGTCACTTTGAAAATTAAAGCTATCAATGTTTAAGCAATCAAGCATTACCCAATTTTTTCAATCAAACTAGAATTGAAATGTAAAGACTTGCATAATGTACTTAATCGATATATGTATACGTATTTATATGTAATACTAAAGTATGCAAATATTATATACTTCCAAAAATTTCTTAAATAAAATATGTGCAATACAATCTATATGTGTGGTATATATTTTGTGACTTCGTGCCTTATAAGCGGACATCTCCCATAGCCGGACAAAACACTGCGACGGTGGGTGTCCGGTTATAAGGCATTTCACTGTATAACAATTTGGAAAACACAAAAAACCTGATTATTTAGTAAATAATACACCTAGAATGTTGAAATTTGACATGTGGGCTAATATTGACTCTGGATTAAAATTTGAAAAAAAAAAATTTTAATGGGCGTGGCACCGCCCACTTGTAATAAAATCTATTTTCCAAAAATAACTAATCATAAATCTAAAATCGTAAAACCTATCGTAACAAAATTCGCCATTACTATTAGAAGAAAAATTAACGAAATCGGTTAAGGACGGCGCCCACTTTTATATAAAAGATTTTAAAAGGGGTCGCGGCGAATAAAATATGCTATATCTTTGCAAAAAAGAGCTTTATATCAATGGTATTTCATTTCCCAAGTGGATTTATAACAATAAATAGGAAAAACTTCAAATTTAAAAAATGGGCGTGGCACCGCCCCTTTAATTACTAAGCAATTTTCTATGTTTCGGGAGCCATAACTCGAAGAAAAATTTACATATTGTAACAAAATTGGGTTCATATATTTTCCATATAGTAGAAAATATGTCTAGTAAAAATGGACGGGATCGGTTAAAGACCACGGCAACTTAGATATAAAACAAGTAAGAAAGGCTAAATTCGGGTGTAACCGAACATTACATACTCAGCTGAGAGCTTTGGAGACAAAATAAGGGAAAATCACCATTTAGCAAAATGAACCTAGGGTAACCCTGGAATGTGTTTGTATGAAATGGGTTTCAAATGAAAGGTGTTAACGGTACTTTTAAAGGGAGTGGGCCTTAGTTCTATAGGTGGACGCCATTTCGAGATATCGACATAAAGGTGGACCAGGGGTGACTCTAGAATGTGTTTGTACGATATGGGTATCAAATGAAAGGTGTTAATGAGTTTTTTAAAAGGGCGTGGGCCTTAGTTCTATAGGTGGACGCCCAAGATTCCAAGAGCTTTTGATTTCGCCCTGCAGAACTTTCTCATTTTCTTCTACTTAATATGGTAGGTCTCACACCCATTTTGCACAGTTTTTTCTAAAGTTATTTTTTGCGTCAATAAACTAATCCAATTACCATGTTTCATCTCTTTTTTCATATTTGGTATAGAATTATAGAATTTTTTTTTTTATTTTTCATAATTTTCATAGTCGGATTTCGTTCATTTTTTATACCAACATAAAGTGAGTTCAGATAAGTACGTGAACTAAGTTCAGTAAAGATATGTCGATTTTTGCTCAAGTGATCGTGTTAAGGGCCGAGCGGAAGGACAGACGGGGGCGTGGCTTCAACCGATCTCGCCCATTTTCACAGAAAACAGTAATTGCCATAGAATCTATGCCCCTACCAAATTTCACATGGATTGGTAAATTTTTGTTCCACTTATGGCATTAAAAGTGGTCTAGAATTAAATGAAAAAGGACGGAGCAACGCCCATTTTGAAATTTTCGTTTATTTTTGTATTTTGTTGCACCATGTCATTACTGGAGTTGAATGTTGATATAATATACTCTAAATATATTAAATTTTTTGTTAAAATTTGACTTTAAAAAATTGCATCATGATATCTTCAACGACTGCCAAATTACAGCTTGCATAACTTTTAAATTACCTTCTTTTGAAAGTAGGCGGTGCCACACCCATTGTCCAAAATTTTACTAATTTTCTATTTTGCGTCATAACGTCAAGGCACCTACCAGGTTTCATCGCTTTATCCGTCTTTGTTAATGAATTATCGCACTTTTTCGGTTTATCGAAAGTTTCGATATCGAAAAAGTGGGCGAGGTTGTAGTCCGATTTCCTTCATTTAAATAGCGATATGAGATGAGCGCCCAGGAACCTGCATACCAAATTTCATCGAGATACCTCAAAATTTACTCAAGTTATCGTGTTTACGGACGAACGGGCGGACGGACATGGCTAAATGGATTTCTTTTTTCGCCCAGATCATTTTGATATATAGAAGTCTATATCTATATCGATTAGTTTATGCCGTTACCGATTGCCGTTATGCGAACAAAGTTAATATACTCTGTGAGCTATGCTCAGCTGAGTATAACAAGTTTAAAAGGGTAGTAGACTAGAATAATAAGATATAACTTAGCAAAAAATAGTTTTGAATCAATGATATTTCACTTATCAAGTTTTATTGTAAGAGGAAATGGGGAGAAATTTTTTTTTAACGGACCGCGCCACGTGTTATGTAGAAAAGTAATTTAAATGAAATGTTCACTTGAGGCTCACGCTGAGTATATAATGTTCGGTTACACCCGAACTTAGACACCTTTACTTGTTATAACTCAAATATTAACTTGACCAATATCAAATTTTTCGCAATTTTTCTGCTTACAATGTTTTCGCGATTACTCTTCATTTGTTGACTTGAGGCGTCAGACGCCATGAATCCACAAAGAGCTTGACTTATATACAGAAGCCCTAGGCTCAATTCTCGAGATAGACAACATAAGAGCACTACCATTCGCATGAAGATATTCCCAAAACTCATAAAACTCGTTGATTTTCTCCACTGATCTGTATTAGTATCGGATATATGATTAAAGTGTACAAGATTTTGCAACATATTTCAACACCCAATGGCAATGCAACAAGAAGGAAAAAACAACTGTCACTAGATGGTGCACGGATCGTAATATTTTATTTGACGGTAAGGTGCAGGAGTGAAATTCCACGAAATATTTAGAAAATTTTGGAAAATTTATACAATCTCGCAGCCCATTTTTTTAAGGAACTTCTCATTGAGCTAGAAACTAGAATGCTCACTCTAAAAGTATATTAGTAAGCCTTTCCGTTCTAATTCACATTTAGATCATAGCACTATGACAATGCAGCAAAAGGAGAAAAAATTCCGCTGGGCGGCGCATGGAATTAGATCTTTAAAAAAATGTTCACGAATCGGATGGCTTTCTGCGATCAGTTTTTGAAATTCTTCGCTTTAAGCAACAAACCTGTTACCTCACAGGTAGCTGTGTAACCGATGATATTGCATTAAATAAGGCGAAATTCCGATAGGTGGTGCCCGGGTGAGATTTTTAGAAATTTCACATTAGACAGGTGAATCTAGGGATCCAGTTTCAAGAAAATTTACATTAAGCTACCAACTTGAAACCCCGCTCATAGCTCATAAGACCGCAGCAATACAATACGGCCGCCGTGGTGTGATGGCAGCGTGCTCCGCCTACCAGACCAAAGCTCTTGGGTTCAACTCCCAAGCAAAGTAAAATCAAGAAATTTTTTAAACATTTTTTCAATTTAAATAATGTTTTTCTATGCGCGGTAGCCCCTAGGCAGTGATTTGGCAAACACTGCCATGAAAAATCACCTGCCGTTCGAATTCGCAAAAATTAAAAGGAACACGACGCCAAACGAAAGAGAAGCTCGGCCTCAAAATCTTCAGAGATAAATCGCGCCAATTAATTTTTTTAAAGGTATTTCAGAGGCCAAAGGGTTTATAATATCTAACGCAAAAAGTGCGAATAGAGTGAGATACTCAGAAAATCGTACTGGAAGAGAAAAATCGTGCAATTAATATTGTAGAGTTTGGGATAAGTTGAATTGGCCCATCTAAGAGGATCTCATATAGATTGAATAAGTTAAGAAAGTGTTTAAAAAAACTTCGTCCTGCGTACTATATCAACTGCTAGTTCTAAATATGATAGCTGTATCACTCCTAATAGCTGGAGTCTTAGCCTGGCGAGCGCAGGGCACGAGCACATAACATGCTCCATCATTTCCTCCTCAAACCCGCAATTCCAATATCCGCTATCACTAATAGGACTTAATCGAAAGCATGTGACGACAGAAGACAGCTTCCGGTCAGAATATCCGTCAAGAGCCTCATCTATATTGAATTATAAGAGTAACTATGTTAGTCTAAGATTAAAAGACCAGCACATGATCTTCGATGCTTAACTCCCGCTTAGTTCCACGCTTTTGCTGCTTGGTAAATCAAATGTAACTCTCACCTTGTTTTAATCTTTTAAGCCAGCCCTTTTCGCTAGCCTAACTTCTTTTTTATTCTCATCTCTTCCCATATATCCCGGTATAGATGTAGCCTTCGTCCATTCCCAATTATTTCTAGGGATTTACTGCACTTTAACACACTTTTAGATTTTGCGCTGTGCGAGATTATTGTCTTTATTGCTGCTTGGCTGTCAAAATAAAAGTTGTCACCGTTGCAGTTTCCTGATCAGCGAAGTGTATGGCCTCGTCTGCCATTTGGGTACCCTTACGCCAATCATCTGCAATGGCCCTTAGAGTCGCTTCGACACACTGGTACGGAATGCGCTCAAGTTGCCCGTGGGCATTGAGTTTAATTGGAGTTGTTAATGCAATGTAGTAGTAGGTAGAATATGCAGAATAAGAGATAGACACTGACTGAATAGAATATTTTTTGTGCGCAGTATATTAAATCCTCTAAGTAACATTGTGCCAACCGGCAGCTGGCTTTTACTGTATAATATGATCATTTTATCTTGAAAAGCCACATAAGGAGCTTCATTGCAGCTATAAATATCTGGAATGTAAAGAGTAAAACGGCAGCGTAAAGGAGTGGCTGAATATTGTTTTTAAACTTTACTGTCAAAATATTAAAGTTAAAAATCGCAAAAATTCTGTTTGTCAAATAGTATCTGCAAAAGCATCCCAAACAGAACCCTGCAACAACATAGCACTTATAGGTATCAAAAACATTCCCATAGTATTCCATTAGGGATATCCCAGAAAACGCCAGACAATGCTTATACGGATAACACTTGCTGGCTTCATGTGTAGACGGTACCCATAAACTACTATCAGGGACTCATCTAGCTTTTGTTGTGGCCAGCCTGTGTTGTCGATCTAGCTGGGGACATTTGCAATATACCGTAAATGACGTTCCTGCCCTTTCAAAGCCCATAACATTAAAAGGAAAAATCGAGCTAATCTGACAGTAGTTTTGTTTATTCTATTAAGAATATAGTACCTGGCCGACCGAGCTTTGCTCGGCAACGTTTCGTTGTGCTGGCAACGTTCCTCGAGTATCTTCATGCGCCGAATTATTAATTTCAAAAATTTTTTTAGTTATACACTATACAAGTCTTACAATTTTATTACATTCCAAAAAATTGAAAATTTCACGAATGACAACTATCAGTTAATTTAGTTAAATGTCAACTTACTTCCCTAAGCGCCATCTGTTGGTAAATAGTTAAATGGTTAGATGTCGTTTTCAAATTGAACATATGCCTCTAGTGTTCACCGGTAGCAATTTACCATGGTGAGATATCTTTTTGCTATGGTGAGGAATCTTTCTAATACTAATCTGTGAGAAATTGTAATTATTTATTTCATATTTGCCAAACATATGCATTTAAATATATTTTGATAGAATTTGCCACGGTGCTTTGATATTGCATTTCAATTTTATTAGCGTGTGCGAAATTAAGAGAATTAAGTCGAATCATGTGTAAGATTTTTTTTACGAAGATTTTTAACTTTAATGTTCTCCTTTAAAGCTTTAATAGAATATGAGTAAGTAGAGTACTATTTCGTCTAAATACCCCAACCCTAAATGGCAATCCTACTCAAAAATGTCCCTATTGTAATGCGGAGTGAAATACCTTTGGTTTGATACCCATATCGGCATATCTCATGAAATTTTTTTAATTTCGAATAGGTGGCAACCCTAAATGGCAACCCTACTCAAAAATGTCCCTATGCAATGCGAAGTGAAATACCTTTCGTTTGATACCCATATCGGCATATTTCATGCAATTTTTTTTTAATTTCGAATAGGTAGCAACCTTCTGAAACATTCTGAGTGGCAACACCTACGTAGGAAGTCTTAGAAACTGATACATTATCTCTGTGCCAAATTTCATTTAAATCGGTTGAGTCGTTCCCGAGATCGTCCGGCTATACAAATATACAAGAATTGCTCGTTTAAAGTTATATAAGATACATCAACGATCTTAAATTTTGAAGCCATTCATACATTTGGGTAATTTGATTCCATATTCACTGGAATTCATTTGTTTAGATATAAAAACAAGTTTTGTACATATTCGAATGGCAGTCACCCTTTTGACAACTTTCCACGAGCAAGAAATATTCCTAACGTAACCTAAACTATTGAACGGTCCTCATATAATGCTGCATCTTAAGTTTCAAACATATTGGTCGCCCACTTAAACATTATCTTACATACAACATACATTCAAAATATATGGTATATGAAATAAAAAGATTTAACTTACCGAAAGCACCAGTGATCGGGTCAAGTAAAAGAATTTCATACCAGACAATGCTACCACATCTGTGGTCACTTCCTCTGAAAAGCGTTTAAGCTGCGAGAGCATACGTTTGTGAGTGTGTATGTACAAAAATGCAATTTGTATAAAATGTTTGAAAAAAAGAAGAGAAAATTGAAAAAAAGAAAAAAGTCAATAAATACCAGCACACCTTTGATACAAAATGCATTGGAACTCAATACACTGCACGTCGTAATTTGAGTCAAAAATCAATTGGACTCCAACAAAAAAAAAAGCTATAAAAACAAGTTGATAGCACTCCAATAAAAAATTGGAGGCTTTTTGATAACATATCGAAAACTTTTGATAAATAATCGATAACATTTATTTATCAATTTTTAATAATAAATCGATAGCTATCGATAAATAATAGATGAAATTTCGATAAATAGTCGATAACTATTTTCGATAACTTTACGGTAACATATCGAAAATTTTTTGGTAGAAAGTTGATAGATTTTCGGTAACAGTTCGATAACTTTTTTTAAGCAATCGATATCTTTCCGATAACTTGATAACTTTCCAATAAAAAATTAATAACTTTTTGATACGATATCGCAAGTTTTCGATAAATATTCCATATCTTTTCGACTATAAATCGATAACTTTTTCATAACAAACCAATAACTCCAGGATCAAAACCGATAATAATAACCTTTATTATCGACAGAAAATGTATTATATTTTGATTATAAATTGATAACTCCTCTACACCTCGTCGATATACACCTATAGGAAACTGATATCTCGAGGAGAGGAAATGGATATAACCTAATCTAACCATAACCCTTTCGATAACAAACCAATAGCTCAACGACGAACCGATAGGCGCTTTCAGCGAACACAATTTTTTTTTGTTACGTTGCAAACATGTTGCCGTCAGTTGAGTAATAGAAATTTTGTTTTACGAACCAACTGCCAAATGAAATAATTATCCCAAAAATTGTGGGAAAAGAACGTCTTAAATTAGTTTTTAAACGATTTTATTTAGCTTGACTCTGTATAGCGGTCGGCCGCTGTTTACAAATTTTGTAACTAAAATTTAAGTAACTTTCCGATAAGCTACAAGCTTCAAACTTGGAATATAGTTCAGAACCCTATTACAAAGCAATAATAAGAAAAAAACTCCGATAGGTGGCGCATGGATCGAAATATTTAAAAAAATCGTATTTGTGTTCCGATTTGGTTAATATTTGGAACACATAATACATACATCAATAGAAATCGCTTTATGAAAAAAAATCCCGCTAGGTGCGGCATGTATCTGCTTTATCTAGCCCGATATTGAAAATACTCGTAATTGCGGTCCGATTTGGCTCATATTTGTAACATATATTACATACATTCCGGTAGAACTGACATCAAAATACTTTGGAGTTCGACGAGGGGCAAGCATACGTGGCGCTGAGTCGACTAAAGTCTTTAGAGGGATTATTGAGGACAGGAAAAAGTCCTTGTAATAAAGAGTCACTATATGAACTAAATATAATGAGAAATAACAGGCAATTAAATAAAGACTAAAAACTTGAAAATAAAATAATTAAGAAATATTTTTAAGTTAAACGGTTTTATTGAAAGCAATACTGACATTAAGTAATAATAATACTAAAAGTTATAAAATAATTAGGTAGGTCCTAGGTACTAGTCATCATACTCCTCATCAATCTAGGGCGTTGGACGCGCCAAATTTCTATTGATAGTCATAAGTAAGACCAACTGAACCTTAATCATGTTATGCTACGCCTCACATTTTTAGAAATTTCACGCGCACAAAGCTTTTGTTTAATTGTCAGATCAACGTCCTAGATTGATGAGGAGTATGATGACTAGTACCTAGGACCTACCTAATTATTTTTCTAACTTTTAGTATTATTATTACTTAATGTAAGTATTGTTTTTCAATAAAACCGTTTAACTTAAAAATTTTTTTAAATTATTTTATTACATTTAACCATAATATTAAAAGGAAAAATTGTATCCATTACCACCACTTTAAAATGTCAAAGAACTGCCAAATAGCTGAATAAACAAGTTGAGTGAATGTAGCAAAAAATGTCGGCTCAATAATTTGACGTAAAATTCCAACCGTTAAAAAAAACTTCAGAAAATTATCACTCAACGACTGGTCAAAAGTTGTGTTTGCTGAAAGCGCCCGTTTCAAACCTATTCTCTTATACCAACTTTATCATTTGCGTTTACATTCTGTATTCAGACATACAGCGAGCAAAGTTTATTTTCAAATAAAACAAGTAAGGACGGGACTGTCGTCGGCTGTGCCGAAGATTTCATACCTTTCATGAATGGGGCTGAACAATAATCTTATCCCGTTCGTAATCTCCAAATAATGGGATGTATAAGATAAGAAGTATATAGTGAACAGATGTATATATCCAAACGATTTTTTAAGATAAATCTTAATATATAAAAAAACACATGTCACTAAATTTTTGGCCGCGATGGACTCCTAAACTACTGAACCGATTTTGAATTTGTTTTGCACCCCGTGTGTAGTTTGATCTATCTTGAGAAAAAGTATAGGTTACATCTCAGTTTATAGTCGCAATATTATTTTATTGCAAATTTTTTTTATTTGTTTATACGTAATAATAAAAACATGCGTCATCACTCCATAAGCGCTTTCACGCACCGCATAGGCAAGCGCACCACACATCCCCGCGCGCACGCGTTCTATCCTCTCGCCCACAACCGAATGTATTCTGCTGTACCCATTAGGAACTCAACTGCTATAATTTTCGTGTAAAAATTACTTTTGGAGTAATATTTTTGGGTATATTTTTTGTTTCACCTGTACGAAAACAATGAAGCTTTTGTTTGATTTATTTAATATTTAAATTAATTTGAATTGAACGCATGTAGAAGTATTTCTAAATGCATTCAAGAAAACAATGCAATGCATTAATATTGAAAGATACCAAGTCGGACTGGGTTTGTGTACGTGCCAGCGCCATTTCTGCTCGCAGAATGGTTGTAGCTATTTTTTTAGAAAACAAAATGAAGAATATACGTGCACTGACAAAACTTTATTTCGTCTCACTTGAACTTAAAAATTGAATATGGGATATACATATTAGTGATAAGTTTGATGTACATGCATGCTTTGTTTCACCATTATTAACCGGAGGAGATAATTTTAAGATTATCACTCATTTATCTAATAGGATATAATAAATAATAGCCGGGTTTTTTTAAACGGTTTTATTTAGCTTTTACTATGTGTAGCGAACAGAATTTTGTAATCGAAATTTAAGTAACTTCGCGATTAAGCTACAAGCTTAAAAACTTGGAATATAGTTCAGAATCCGATGACATTCTCCTTTTCTCTTTTCTCTGCTCTCAAGTTTCTTCTCATTCCTTTTAATCCCTTATTGCCAGTCCCCAGAAACGTGGTATATATTTTGTTCCACGCCCATTACGAGTTCCCCAGTGCCAGTACCACTCCGCGTCCTCAGTCCCAGTCCTAGTCCCTAATCCCAGTCCTAGTCCGTCTCTGGTCTACTTCCCTGAAAAAAAGGATCGTAAATACTAATATAGGCAAATTTGTATACTACATTTCAAGCAAATCGAATAGGACGTATGTAAATAGGTATGTGGGTATTATTAGTTCATGTCTTTATTTCGGCTTGCATGCATATTTATCAGTTTTGACAGGTTGATGCGACTAAAGTGAATATCACATTGAAAAATTACTTTAAAGCTCTCAGCAACAGGAAAATGTTACCAATTTTTTTTATACCCATGACATGCGATGCAAATGAGCAGAGCCCAGAACTCCAAGTGGAGCTATGCGACTTACAAGCGACTCTGAACTACAGTTATTAGATTTAAAAGGCATTGATTTTTGGAAAGTTGTAAGCAAGGAGAAGTATCCTTACTGCGTCAAGAAGTTTTAAAATTGTATTCAATGTTTGGTAGTACGTACATTTGTGAAAGCTACTTTTCATTCCTTAAGCAAATAAAAACAAATAAAAGAAATAGAGTTACAAATCAGCATTTAGAAGCGCTTCTGAAATTATCAACCACAAACATCAAAATAGATATAGAAAAATTAATTGCGGACAATTTACAGTAGGTTAATATCTCCACTTTAATCCTTCTTTCCGAAATACTATCAAATAAAAAAATTAAAAAACAAAACAAAAAAAAATTTTTTAAATATACAAAAAATAAAAACAAGAAATATAAAAGATTAAATAAAATAATTGAATGAATTTTCTTTTATCAGAATTACAAAATTATTATTATTTATATTATTTTATTTCTAAAAAAACAAAACAAGACAAAAAAAATTAAAAACTTAAAAATATAAAAAAAATTTTAAAAATATAAAAAATTAAATTAAAAAAAATCTAATGATTTTACTTTCTATCAGGATTACAAAATGTATAATTTTCTTTCTAAAATAATATCATTTTATGAATTTTCAAAGTTTTTTACAGTGTACTTTTTACTAGCTCCGTCGCCATTTTTGTTTTTTTTTTTTTTATTTCAAAGTAGGTGTAGTCACGCTTCCATAAGAAGCTTGTGGCGATCCCTGTAATAAAATGTTACGTATACGCAGTGGCACTCATATTTTCATGTGGTGCGGATATACTTCCGTTGTTGTTGTTGTTGTAGCGATAAGGTTGCTCTCCGAAGACTTTGGGGAGTGTTATCGATGTGATGGTCCTTTGCCGGATACAGATCCGGTACGCTCCGGTACCACAGCACCATTAAGGTGTTAGCCCGACCATCTCGGGAACGATTTATGTGGACACATTAAACCTTCAGGCCATTCCCTCCCTCCCCACCCCCAAGTTCCATGAGGAGCTTGAGGTCGCCAGAGCCTCGTCTGTTAGTGAAACAGGATTCGCCGCGGATAGGTGAGGTTGACAATTGGGTTTAGAGAAGCTATATATTACGCTGGCAACCTGAACGGATGCGCTACACAGCCCCTTGAATGATATACTTCCGTTTAATTGCTTGATGATTAATTAAACAACCTGTTTATCAATAAAAAAATATTATAGCGAATGATATCAAGTATAGCACATCAACAGGCCCGCCGAGAGGGTTGGGGGGAGGGGGGGAGGGTTCTGAGGGGGAACGTGATTTCGAGGTACTATGACATTTTTTTAATTCAGGAGAGTCTTTAGTTGAGTAGAGGGTAATTTTCATACCCCTGGGTGACTAGGGTCTCGAGATATAGGCGAAAACGTGGGCCAGTGAATGCCTAGACAGTGTTTATACAATATGGGTATCAAATGAAAGCTGAGGTGTGTTTAGCGACCACATTTTATAACCGAATCTCACAGGCTTTCCTCTTATGAACTGCTTGAAACTATGGCGGCCGAAATATTCCACCATGCTTTCGTCATAGGAAAGATGTTGCTCTAGCACAAAGTTCTCTCGGAATTGTGATTTCAGCTTGTCGGTGAGTGGACGAAGCTTCCATATTTTGTCTTTCTCATCATACTGAAAAATGTCCGCAAAATGAAGGTTGGTGTATATAGTTTCACTACTTTGGACTAGGTAGGCAATTGAAAAGTAAAGTCCTCTCTCGGCGAACGAAAATCATACTCTAAAAGTCACTTATCGTACCCGTCCTGCTATATGGGGCAGAAGCATGGACCATGACAACAGCAGATGAAGCGGCTTTGGGAGTGTTCGAGAGAAAAGTTCTTCGAAAGATTTATGGACCTCTACGCGTTGGCGATGGCGAGTACGGAAGAAGATTTAATGATGAGCTGTACGAGCTATACGCAGACATCAACATAGTCCAGCGAATTAAAACGCAGCGGCTGCGCTGGCTAGGCCATGTTATGCGAATGAAAGATGATGCTCCGGCCAAGAAAGTGTTTCTATCGGAACCCGCCTATGGAAGCAGAGGTAGAGGGCGGCCCCCACTCCGTTGGAAGGACCAGGTGGAAAACGATTTAAACTCCCTTGGTGTGACCAATTGGCGCCGGTTGGCGGAGCGAAGGAGCGACTGGCGCGCCTTGTTGGACGACCATAACCGTTTAGACGGTTAAGCGCCAATTAAGTAAGTAAGTAAAGTATATAGTTTCGAAGCGGTTGCGTCTCATGGCATTTTGAACGATAACACTACCCGTGTCATCTTCCTCAGACCAGTAATCCCTTTTGGCAGGTGCAGGACGATATCCAGTTACAATGAGAATCCCCAATAATACCCGCATTTCTTGGGATGTAATTGCTGGGCTGGTCTTGTTTGGATCTTTGAACACAACATATTTATTAGTTTGATCACACAACATATTTATTACTTCA
Source organism: Eurosta solidaginis (assembly GCF_040869045.1). Classification (NCBI taxonomy): domain Eukaryota; kingdom Metazoa; phylum Arthropoda; class Insecta; order Diptera; family Tephritidae; genus Eurosta; species Eurosta solidaginis. The sequence continues at coordinate 197,063,099 of NC_090323.1, read as the reverse complement.
TCATCGAAAAATTTTTCAAAAAATTTGTAAGGTGCCGCTGGATAGACCAAATCGGAGAATGTGTTCAGTGGCCTGCCATATTCTTCTTGTGCAACCCAATTAAACTCGCTGTTCATAATCGCCCGTGACCTTCTTTGCCGCACATATGACTCAGGTAGTTTTGATGGAGTTGATTCAAGTGAGTTTGTCACTGGATCAACAGGAGATGTCACTGTGAACTTGTCGTCATTTCTACAGCAGAAAGTGTAGCTTTATGAGTGTTTGTTGCCCCTAGAATAGGATGCGATGCAGTGTGCTGAGAAGATTCAGTCGTCTATGTTTTGTTCTTATAAAAATATGTTATAGGCAATCCTTTCTGCAAACGAGGAGGTGTTTCAAGAAGGTTTGTTCCCACATTTGACAATGAATGATCCAGCACATCCCTGATGTATCTTGCCAGCTCTTCTTCATTTATAGGGTTATCTTCCTCGTATTCGTCAATCGCTTCTGCATATACCTCTTCACAATTAGTCATTTTCTGCCTCCTAGATAAATTTCTCAATGTACCTCCTTCATCTTCATTTGAGGATTCCTCTTCTGAAATATTTTCTTCATCCGGTGGTTCAAAAATACCTTCTCGATGTCACGTTCATCATCGCCTTGACTTTCTAGCTGCTCAAGGATCTCTTCTGTGCGTAAAACGTCACTTAAATAAAGACATACGAAGCAAGGAAAGAAAAAAGTACACTCGCTATAGTAGTGACCAACGTTACATATATGTAACGTTGACTTTTCAAGGTCTTATCTCTAAGAAAATAAACTTTTTTTTTGTTTTAATTTTATAATATTTCTCTGTAACTGCACGAAATAATTATGTACAAAAATTGTTCCTAGAATTTGAAAAAAACATTTGAAAACAATTACTTACATTTTGCGCTTTCTCATAACTGCAAAAAAAGGGACACAGGAATATTACACAAACTTAAAAACTTCTACTCACTTCGATGGTTCTCAGTAAACTGATCGCACCATGCTTCATCGTAAAGCCTAAACATAAACTTTCGTATTACCACACGAACAATCCCAATTACAGTCGTTCAAAGTGATATTGGTGTACGTTTATCCATACTTATATTACTGTTATATATATATGTAACGTTGGTCAGTAATGGGTTAAATGGGTCTGAAATTGCGCAAAGTTTCTTATCCCAACAATCGGTTGTATGAGATATATACCATATATATCACCGATCTCAATGATTTTTTCAGACAACAATATATGCTATACACGCAAGCATCGGTTGTATGAGATTTATACCATATATATCACCGATCTCAATGATTTTTTGAGACAACAATATATGCTTTACACGTAAGCTATTTGGTGAAATTTGAAGCTTCTAGCTGTTTACATGGGGCTGAAGTTGCAAAAAAAAGTATATATATACTATATATATATACTATATAAATATATATATTGTAACGAATTTTTATTTGCAAATCCTCTTATTTGCAATCCTCTGCTAAGTTCGAATCACTAAACTGTTGAATAAATAACTCCAATATTGAATGATGGAAAAATGGCCTTTATTAAGTACTTCAAAATAACACTCAAACTGTGCAACGAATAGCTTAATAACCAAACTGATATCTTAAAGGAAACTGACTTTCAAAATAATAGTGCTATTGCTCGCTAGATATCGTCTTACTCGTAACTGCTTGACAATTCAAATCAAACTGAATTACTTCTTACTCGCTGGCGCCGCTTTTATAGTTTACGCTGCATACTTCTAGGCTCTTCGATTTCCAGAAGTTACTAGTTGTTTCGGCTACAAAATCGCCAGCCACAACTACGTGCACAAATTATTGCTCTCTCTTGTGACAACTCAGATAAGGTATATGCATGTGTTTGTAATTTACAGTCTCCCGCACACACATAAGCGTATAAGTAAATTCATCGGTGTGTGACATCTCATCTCTTGCTGCCTTGTATGTAAATGTTGCTCGTCGGAATGTGTACATATGTGTAGACGCAATTATTTATTCGTTTATGTAGATACATAATGATTGAATTATTGATGTGCATTCACGTCACTGCTTAGATCGGCTTAGAGCTGGCAGCACTCCTTAGTTTTGCTAATATTCGTAACACTGCTGTTAAGTGGCGCACAGTGTACTTCCAGCAGCCTTTGATATTTCTCACTTTTAGTTGCTATCAGTTCTCCATCGCCTCAATTTCGGTGCACAGAATTTATACATATGTTCATGTGTACCTACATACTTGTATTCCCATATGTACGTGCATATTTATGTACCAACATATGACGATACAAATGTACGAATACATGTACATACGCTGCAATGCGAATATATTCACCGGCATATACAGCCGTTAGTTAACCGCTAGGTAAAATTCCTTTACTGAAAGCTAAATTGATTTTTTGCCCTTTCATCATAATTATTCAGTCTTGAGAATTTGAAGAGTGAGCGCGTGCATAAATATATATGTAGCACATAGAAGGCACAAATGTAAGTTCTAAACAATTGAATATCTAATATGCAATCTTTAAAGAAAATTAATAAAGATTTCAGCGCTATCATCATTTGGTGTTTTATTTGGATTTTAACGCTAGGAATATCTGCCAACTGCACGCGACTCAACATCCTGAAATATTTTTGCAATCGACATAGACTTGAGATCAAAATTAATTCAACTGCATATGACATGACAGACAAAGACGTTCTTAATAGCGATGGAGGGGCAACAGGTGCCAACCAGCGTAACGAAACATCTTCTGCCGGCGCGGATGCGCATTCAAAGGTGCCAGAAAATGGTGATGGCAATATCAACGCTACAACTGACAAAGGCGAACAAAGCAACATAGGGGTGGACATAACAGGTAGTTTGCCCGCATCGTCTACCCACTCATCCACGCCAACGCAGAACACAAACGTTGATCCTAAAAATAAACAGTTTGACGATCTCGTGAATCAGGTTCTAAGCGGATCGCTTTTCACAAGCACAGGTGTCTGTCGCGATACGCAGCGAGCGACTACTATCGAAGAAAGTAACGCATGGGCGATTCCTGGAAAAGCCGCCCCAATAGGGTCACGGCCAAGTTTATCTTTTCGGCCAAGCGCAGCGAACTGCAATTATTCTCTGCCATACGGTAACAGTTACGCCGACATAGTAGCGCCTTCGTCTACTGCTCTGCCAGCAGCGGGATTCGGCTGCAATTTGCCAAATATAGAGTTTAACGGTACGCTACCGACAAATGCAACTACGTCAAAGGGTATCTTATCATCGTCACAAATAGCAGCACGTCATGTTATCACTAGAGAGTTACCTCCATTCTCCGGCAAACCTGAGGAATGGCTCCTGTTCATAAGCAATTATGAACAATCGACTGAGAGATGCGGATTTAGTAATGAAGAGAACCTTATTCGCCTACAGAAATGCCTGAAAGGTCCAGCTTTGGAAGCTGTGCGAGGTAAGTTGGTGATTCCCGCCACTGTTCCGTACGTAATAGGAACTCTAAAAATGCTGTTCGGGCGCCCTGAAATTGTGCATGCGGCTTTACAACGCAAACTCAGGGAAGAGCCTGCTGTGAGACACAACAATTTGGACTCAGTAATACGATTGGCGCTGGCCGTTCAGAACTACTGCGCTACAATGTTGGCCATCGGCCTCAGCGAGTATCTAAACGACCCTCTATTGCTGAATGAATTAGTCGGCAAGTTGCCTGGCGACTTGAAACTCGACTGGGGTAGGCACAGATTATCTGCTGGCGGTATCAACTTGGCCACGTTTGATCAGTGGTTGTTTAATGTAGCCATGTGCGCGACTATGGTGACCTCGTACGAGCCTCAAGCTGCAGACAACACGAAGAGCGGAGGTGGAAAGCAAGTCAAAGAGCGTGTATTGGTACACGTGGTAGAGAATCGTGATAAAGGTAAAGGTAGCAAGAACTCAAAATCGTTAGAGGGCGTTTCGTGTCCCAAGTGTAAGGGACAGCATCGTTTGCCGGATTGTGACACGTTTAGAGCGCTTGATGTAAAAGGTCGCTGGGAGTTCGTTAAAAGTGAAAGGCTCTGCTTCTCTTGCTTCATGCGACATCTTGTACGATACTGCAAAACGAAGAAACGATGCGGCGTGGACGGGTGCACTTCCACCCACAGCACTTTGCTACATTCGGCTGCTACCGTGGGGGCGACGTTCAACCACAACAACAAATCGATACCAAAGCTACACCGAAAGCGGATCAAAAGGAATCTACTGTTCTATTTCATAGCCGATCCGCTACGAAGGCTCTGTTCCGATATGTGCCCGTAACGCTTTATGGTAAGGTGAAGCAAGTACATACATACGCTTTAATAGATGAAGGCTCTGCATGCACATTAATCGAAAGCAAATTAGCAGACGAACTTGAGTTGGAGGGTCCAACAGAGCAGTTGTGTTTAAAGTGGACCGGTGATCAGACGCAGACTGAACAGAACTCCAAATCAGTGTACTTGAATGTATCAGCAATTGGCAAAGAGGAACAACGCTACTTGTTGAAAGGCGTCCGTACGGTAACGTCCTTGGATTTGCCCACGCAAAGCGTCGATGAACAGTTGTTACGCCAACGATACCACCTTAAATCAGTTCCTATTCAAGCGTACACGAATGTAAAACCTCACATTATCATCGGCCTTGACAATATTAAGGTAAGCGTTCCCATAGAAATAATCGAAGCAGAAGACGATGACGTTATTGCCGTCCGCTGCAGACTGGGTTGGGCAGTGTATGGGCGACACAACAACAAAAACCAAACTACACCTCGTATTTTGCACATATGCGAATGCAGTGATGCTGGTATTGCCCGTAAGCTAGATGAAGCGGTGAAAACGTATTTTTCACTTGAGTCAATGGGAGTGAGCATCACAACCAAACCCCTGAGATCGAAGGAAGATGAACGTTCACTGCAAATTATGGAGAACACGAGCAAATATCTAGCAAACGAAAAACGCTGGGAGACTGGTCTTCTATGGAGGTTCGACAACATCGATTTGCCTGACTCATACCAGATGGCTCTCAAACGACTTAACTGCCTCGAGGCGAAGATGGCCAAAGACTCACAGCTAAATTCTTTTATGATAAGTACTATCGAAAGCTACATTAAAAATGGCTACGTACGCAAATTGTCAAATGGGGAGATAATGAGAAATTCTCGTTCATGGTTCTTGCCGATTTTCACAGTAACCAATCCTAACAAAATGAAAACGCGGTTGGTTTGGGATGCAGCCGCAAAGGTATGCGGCGTTGCTTTGAATGATGTCCTGTTGAAAGGGCCCGATTTAATGGCTTCGTTAATTGGAGTGCTGATGCGCTTCCGAGAGCGAAGGGTAGCTATTACCGGTGATATACGACAAACGTTTCACCAAATAAAAGTACGACAAGAGGACTTAGCTGCTCAACAATTTTTATGGCGAGACGGTGAAAAAGCGCGCTCTCCCGATGTATATGTTATGCAGGTAATGACATTTGGCGCGTCATGTTCCCCCGCTCTTGCTAATTTCATTAAAAATAAGAACGCGGATAGATTCATTAGTAAACACCCAGAAGCAGTCAAGGCGATACATAAAAACACTTTCGTGGATGACTGGTTACAGTCCGTGGACTCTGAAGAGCAAATGTTAGAGTTGGCAGAAATAGTGAAACGCATCCATGCAGACGGCGGATTTGAAATGAGGCATTGGCTATCAAACTCAAGGCGTGTTGTTCGAGCCTTAGATGACGAAATGGAGACATCAGCAAAAAATATTGTATTGTCTGACGAGCCTCGAGAGAAGGTGCTCGGCATGTGGTGGTTACCATCTGAAGATTCTCTGACATTCGTCGTAAAGCCCGAGCTAATTGCTAAAGCATCGCTTGCCACATCATCGAAACGACAAGTATTAAGCGTAGTTATGTCGATTTTTGATCCACTCGGACTCCTCGGCTTCTTCAACATTCGAGCCAAAATTATTCTTCAGAACATATGGCGATCAGGAGTTGGATGGGACGACAATCTCAAAGATGACGAAGAATCAGACTGGCAGCAATGGCTTAAGTTAGTGTCAAAGCTGAACGATGTACGTATACCTCGATGCATGCCCTTTGGTAGTTGTGCAAAGTCAAATCAGTTGCATACGTTCGTAGATGCTAGCATTGATGCATATGCTGCGGTGACATATCTACGCGCAGATATGGATGACGACGTTCGCTGTCTCATAGTTGCTTCAAAGACTAGAGTCGCACCATTGAAGCCCATATCAATTCCTCGTATGGAATTAATGGCAGCAATATTAGGGCTGCGACTATCAAATTGTATTGAGTCAGAAGCATCAATACGAATCGACCGCCGTTTCTTCTGGACAGATTCAAGAGACGTACTTTGCTGGATACGGTCCGATGCGCGTAAATTTCAACAATTTGTGGCTGTTCGAATTGGCGAAATTTTGGAAGGGTCCGACGTAACCAGCTGGAACTGGGTTCCATCCCACCATAATGTGGCTGACGATGGAACTAAGTGGGTTAAGACCCCGGAAATAAATGGGTCAACACGTTGGTTTATTGGACCAAACTTTTTGTATATGGATGAGTCGCAGTGGCCACAAATAGACGCCACAAGTAGGACCACTGAGGCGAACGTAGTTTGCCATAACGAAGTGATACGCACCCGTGCATGTGTATTAGCTTGTATTTCACCCGATCCCAGCCGCTTTAGTAAATTGGAGCGCCTTCGAGCAGCACAGAGATCCCTACTACACTTTCTACGAATCATATCAAAGAAGCCGTTCGAAGCAGTATTAAAGAAAATCATAGAGCTGAAACGAGACGTCGAAATGGATATCGTGCTTATTCGCATTTGCCAAGAAGAATCATTTTCAGAGGAGATCAGCTGTCTCAAATCAAACAAACAAATAAGTGATAGAAAGAGCCATCTGTTTAAATGCTCACCGTATTTAGACGACCATGGAATTCTTCGCATAAGAGGTCGCGTAGATGCCATAGAAGCAGTGGAAATCGACGTAAAACGCCCTATCATTCTACCGCGGCGTCACCGTATAACATACTTGATTGCAGAGTTTTACCACAGAAAGTACCACCATCTACATAACGAGATTGTCGTTAACGAGCTACGCCAACGCTATTGGATTTCGGGGTTAAGAGCGCTGGTAAGAGAAGTTTCGAAGCAATGCCCAGCTTGTCATATACGAAAAGCTCAACCCTCTCCACCGGAGATGGGTGAACTTCCTGTGGAGCGGTTATCACCACATACTCGGCCCTATACGTTCACTGGCGTGGACTACTTTGGCCCCATAGACATAGCAGTTGGGCGTCGTCGTGAAAAACGCTGGGGCGTTTTGTTCACCTGCCTCACTACACGGGCAGTTTATTTAGACATCGTGCCATCGCTATCCACCGATTCGTTTCTGATGGCTTTGAAAAGTTTTACTGCTCGACGAGGTGTGCCTAAACGAATTATTTCTGACAACGGCACTAACTTTCGTGGCGCCAGCAGGGTGTTGAAAGAAAGCATCGAGTGCATATCACCGAACGATATAGAAAAGCAGTATCCAGAGATGTCATTCAGCTTTATACCGCCGGGCGCGCCTCATATGGGTGGGGCGTGGGAAAGAATGGTACGCTCTACCAAATCAATATTGACTGAGATTCTACCAAAAGCAAAATTACGTGAAGAAGTTCTGCGTGCTACATTAGCCGACGTCGAGTTTATGCTGAACTCACGACCACTGACGTATGTACCCCTAGATTCGATGGATGCTGAGGCGCTAACACCCAACCACTTTTTGGTTGGCAGTTCCAATGGGTTACGCGAGCGAGGAGAACCGCACCAAACAGGTGCCTCGTTAGCCAAAGATTTTCGCATTGCTGGTCAGATAGCCGACGTGTTTTGGAAAAGGTGGCTGCGAGAGTATTTACCAACTTTAACAAGGCGCACGAAGTGGTTTCAGCCGCCACTCGCACCCATCGCCGTAAACGACATAGTTATTATTGTAGACGAGAACAGCAAGCGCTGCTCGTGGCCAAAAGGTATAGTAGTAGACATTCACCACTCGAAAGATGGACAAGTTCGCAGTGCTATCGTTCGTACAGCTGATGGTCTCGTTACCCGCCCAGCAGTTAAGCTTGCAAAATTAGACATAAAGGAAGATGGTAATGCACAGCGCAGTGATGCTAGTGAATTACGGGGTGGGGAATGTTAAGTGGCGCACAGTGTACTTCCAGCAGCCTTTGATATTTCTCACTTTTAGTTGCTATCAGCTCTCCACGCCTCAATTTCGGTGCACAGAATTTATACATATGTTCATGTGTACCTACATACTTGTATTCCCATATGTACGTGCATATTTATGTACCAACATATGACGATACAAATGTACGAATACATGTACATACGCTGCAATGCGAATATATTCACCGGCATATACAGCCGTTAGTTGACCGCTAGGTAAAATTCCTTTACTGAAAGCTAAATTGATTTTTTGCCCTTTCATCATAATTATTCAGTCTTGAGAATTTGAAGAGTGAGCGCGTGCATAAATATATATGTAGCACATAGAAGGCACAAATGTAAGTTCTAAACAATTGAATATCTAATATGCAATCTTTAAAGAAAATTAATAAAGATTTCAGCGCTATCATCATTTGGTGTTTTATTTGGATTTTAACGCTAGGAATATCTGCCAACTGCACGCGACTCAACAACTGCCCTCCACCTAAGTCTGATCGTCCCGATCAGACAAATCTCTCGATCTAAACGCTGCTAATCTCTCCAAATGAACCACTTTCATTTTGGTTCGTGGTTTGGTAGTGGTTTGTATGCGGTACACTACATCGTTGATCCGTTTTACAACTTTGTATGGGCCTTCCCAGTTACACTGCAATTTCGGGGACAAACCTTTTTTTCGTTGTGGGTTGTATAGCAGCACCAAATCTCCTTCCTGAAACCCTTCCGAATTAATTGCTTTATCGTACCTCGCTTTCATCTTGTCACTCATAATCTTTGCTCGTTGCCTTACCAGATCGTGTATCTCTCTCAGCTCTTCTTCTAAGACATCAGTGGATTTCTTGACATTCCTCTCCGCATCGGCATCTATCCCATACTTCAAATCAGCTGGCAGTCGAAGGTCATTGCCAAAAATTACCTTTGCGGGAGTTTGGCCCGTTGTGTCATGTACTGCCGATCGGTAGGCCATCAAGAATAATGATATGTGTGTATCCCAGTCCTTATGGTACTTGTCGACTACTTTCCTTAAATGCTCCTCCAATGTTCTATTGAAACGTTCCACCATACCATCGGACTGAGGATGCAATGCAGTTGTCCGTGTTTTTCGAATGCCCAACTTCTTGCACAGTTCTTGGAACACAGCTGATTCAAAATTCCTGCCTTGGTCAGAATGTAACTCCATTGGTACACCATACCTGGCAACCCATTCGTTTTTAACCACTTCTGCTACTGTTTCTGCTTCTTGGTTTGGGATTGGGTATACCTCTGGCCATTTACTGAAATAATCCATAACCACCAGTACGTATTTGTTTCCGCGGTTGCTAGTAGGAAATGGACCTGCGACATCCATGGCGATCCTTTCAAATGGTGCACCTGAAATATACTGCTTCATCTGGCCACGACTTCGGGTTTTGGGCCCTTTCGCTCTGTTGCATACCTCGCAATTGGCAATCCACTCGGTGACCGACTGACGGCAACCAACCCAATAGAATCTCTGCTTAATTTTCTCGAGTGTCTTCGTGATTCCAAGATGGCCTCCACTTGGACCATTGTGCAACTCGCTGAGCACGTCAGGAATCCTCTTTCTGGGAACAACTATAAGTTTCTTCTTGCACTGACCATCCTCACTCTCCCATACTCGATGCAAGCAACCGGATATCAATTCCAAACTGTTCCACTGTGCCCAATATGACTTCGCAATGGGACTCTCTGCTGACATATCCTCTCTGCTTGGTCTTTTGTTTCGTTCGAGCCCTTGCATAACATGTGACAGATCCGTATCTTCTAGCTGACACTTTCTTAGTTGTTCCTTGTCCCATTCATCCGTACACGTTATAGTCATTAGCCGGACATCTATAATGTCTTCTTTAGCCTCGGCCTTTGAACAGTGCTTGCATTCCAAACTACATGGCCTTCGTGACATTGCATCGGCATTTCCATGGGTACTACCTTTTCGATGCTCAATGGAAAAGTCATAGCTTTGAAGTCGCTCGATCCACCGTGCCAATTGTCCTTCCGGATTACGGAACTGCAGAAGCCATTTCAATGCTGCGTGATCTGTCCTGACATGGAATCGCTGGCCGTAGAGGTATTTGTGAAAATGTTTAATGCACTCTACCAATGCCAACAGCTCTCTCCGCGTAACACAGTAGTTCCTCTCTGGTTTTCCAATCGAACGGCTGTAATATGCAACTACCTTCTCCTGTCCATCGACCAGTTGTGATAAAACGCCTCCTATAGCATATCCACTTGCATCTGTATCTAGAATAAATGTTGCTCCTGGAATCGGATATGCTAACATTGGGGCAGTGCACAAACGCTCCTTCAATGTTTGGAAAGCCACTTCTTGCTCCTTCTTCCATTCAAAAGCTTTGTTTTTTTCTTGTAAGCTCATGGAGGCTATGGGCTACGCTGGAAAAATTTGGTACAAATCGGCGGTAATATGTGCACAGCCCAAGAAAACTTCTCAATTCATGTAGATTCTGTGGTCTTGGCCAATCCTGTACAGCCTCTATTTTTTCGTTCGCAGTGCAGATGCCCTCTGTCGTTACCTTGTGACCCAAATAATTGACTTCCTTTTTAAACAGCGCACACTTTTTGGGACTTAACTTCAGACAAGCGCCAGCTTTTCTCTGGAAAACTTCCTCCAAGTTCTTAAGATGTTCATCAAAGTTCTTGCCCAATACGATGATGTCGTCCAGGTACACCAAGCATGTTTTCCAATGTAGTCCTTTCAGTACCTGGTCCATGAGTCTCTCAAAGTAGCTGGTGCATTACAAAGTCCAAAAGGCATCACTGTAAATTGCCAAAGACCATCACCGACACTGAAGGCTGTTTTCTCTTTATCTTCCTCCTTCACCTCCACTTGCCAGTAGCCGCTTTTCAAGTCCAGCGTGGAAAACCATTTCGTACCAGATAGCGAGTCCAGAGTGTCGTCAATTCTTGGCAATGGGTAGCTATCCTTTTTCGTTACGTCATTCAACTTCCGGTAGTCCACGCAAAACCTCATTTTTCCATCCTTCTTTTTTACAAGTACTACCGGTGAGCTCCATGGACTAGCTGATGGTTCGATGACGCCACTGTCGTTCATTTCTTGAATGATTTGACTCACAACTTCCCGCTTCGCCAGTGGAACCCTACGTGGAGCTTGACGGATCGGTCTCGCATCTCCAGTGTCAATTTGATGTTTCACAACGTTGGTGCGGCCTGGTTTGGAACCATCCTGGTCAAATATGTTCGCGTATTTTATGAGCAGTTGTTTTGCCTTACTCTGATAGGCTTCCTCTAGCCCATGCGTCCATGCCGTGATATCATTTGAAAGATCAGTATTACTAGATGAAACGTATTCCTGGAGCTGTTCACAGTTAATAACTACTTTAGCCTCTTGGCATCTTCCCAAAATAGATCCTTTGGTCAAATTGAATGGTGACTTGAACTCATTGAGTACTCTTACCGGAATACGTCCATCTTGTTTTGTCATAGCCAGGGTTTTTCCTACAAGTATGTTCAGTGCTGATTTATTTGCTGCTTCGACAACCCACAATTTGTTTGTCCCACAATCTCCATCAACCTTTGCCCAGATGACTGCTTCTGATTTTGGTGGTATTTGCTGACTCTCTTCCACCAGCACTCGTTTACTGCTGTAGCCTCTTTCGTAGCCGAAATTAAGTGGCACATCCATGTTCTTATATCGCATCGTCTTGCTTTGCATGTCGATCTTGATGCCCTGGTCGATTAAGAAGTCCACTCCAATTATGATTTCATCAACAATCTCTGCCACTATAAAATTGTGTACTACCGTGACGTTCCCAATTGCAACTTCACATGATACTTCTCCTAGAACCGTGCTGTCTTCTCCAGTGGCTGTACGCAATCTTGCTCCATGCAATGGTGTTATCTTCTTGTTGACTAAATCCGCTCGAATGATGGAATGAGATGCACCCGTATCTACAGTCAGTAAACGTTCCTTTCCATCCACATGTCCTCCGACAGTAAGATTGTTTGACCTTCTTCCAATTTGTGAGATAGAGATTATGGGGCATTCAATTGAGGGAGCCAGCTGTCGCCCCTTGCGGCTGACTCGCTTTAGTTTAACGATTGAGTGGACTTGGAGATTTGCTCATCTCCTTCAGCTCTGCGTTTACGGCCACCCACATTGTTGGAGCTATTGGGACCGGTGCTGCAATGTCGTGCAATATGACCTGGGTTGCCGCACTTGAAACATTTAATAACTCCGGCATTTTTCTGTTGTGATCCCTTCAGTGCTTCCAAAATTGTGTCTACCCATTCTGGCCTTTCTACTTCTACACGATGAGCCTTATATGCTGGTTTACTTAATAGGGAGGCAGTTTCCTGAGTCAATGCATGTGATACCGTTTCAGCAAATGTCAGTTTTGGGTTCGCGTATGTAGCTCGCTTCGTTTCCACGTCTCGTATGCCATTTATAAAACTCTGGATTTTTACCCTCTCGGTGTATTCCACGGGTGCGTCCGCATTTGCGAGATGAGCCAATCTTTCAATATCTGTAGCAAACTCCTGCAATGTTTCATTTGCTTTTTGGTAGCGGTTTTGCAACTCAATTTGGAATATCTGTTTCCTATGCTCGCTTCCATAACGTCGTTCTACAGCAGCCATCAATGCTTCATAATTGTTCCGCTCTCCTTCGGGAATCGTCTGTAGAATTTCCGCTGCTGGCCCCTTCAATGCCACGAATAGTGCAGCAACTTTATCTTCCGCATTCCAGTTGTTCACTGCTGCGGTCTTCTCAAACTGTAGCTTGAAGACCTGGAAAGGAAGAGAACCGTCAAAAGATGGAGTTTTTACCTTCGTATTGCTCGCTGAAGCAGTCGGCCGATTAAGTTGCAATTCCTGTATACGACCTCTCAATGCATCCACCTCTGCCTCGAATTTTTCTTAAAACTGCGTTATTTTCTCGTCCATACGCGCTTCGAGTTTTGATGATATACGCGCCTCTTGCTCTTTCAGTTGTGTTTCCATCATTGATGTAATCTGTGTCGACATTTCTGAAATACGTGTCTCATGTGTTTCCAGCTGGGATGCCATATATGCCTTTTGCTCTTCCAATTGTGATGTTATACGGGTTTCCTGCGATTCCAGTTGGGATGACATGTTGGTGGATATTTGTGATGACATTTCTGTTATACGTGCCTCTTGCGCTTCCATCTTAGATGTTACTGTCGATGTTTGAGCAGTTATTGCAGCCAATATCATGTTCAAGTCTGTGCTGGTAATTGTCTGTGATGATTCGTTTTTCTCTTCAATTTTTGTTGTCTCCTCGCCATCAAGATGAAAGACATACTCTTCCACATCAATTCCTTCTAATTCCATTGCCTCTCGTAGTCGTGCCTGAAGTTCGAGTTTAATGCCAGTTGTATTCAATCCACGGTTCTCCAACTCCTTCTTCAGTTGCGGGATCTTCAATTCACTTAACTTTGCCATGTCCTTGTTGTCCTCTGGAATTTATTCAACAATCCCACTTCTGACACCAAATTGTAACGAATTTTTATTTGCAAATCCTCTTATTTGCAATCCTCTGCTAAGTTCGAATCACTAAACTGTTGAATAAATAACTCCAATATTGAATGATGGAAAAATGGCCTTTATTAAAGTACTTCACAATAACACTCAAACTGTGCAACGAATAGCTTAATAACCAAACTGATATCTTAAAGGAAACTGACTTTCAAAATAATAGTGCTATTGCTCGCTAGATATCGTCTTACTCGTAACTGCTTGACAATTCAAATCAAACTGAATTACTTCTTACTCCCTGGCGCCGCTTTTATAGTTTACGCTGCATACTTCTAGGCTCTTCGATTTCCAGAAGTTACTAATTGTTTCGGCTACAAAATCGCCAGCCACAACTACGTGCACAAATTATTGCTCTCTCTTGTGACAACTCAGATAAGGTATATGCATGTGTTTGTAATTTACAGTCTCCCGCACACACATAAGCGTATAAGTAAATTCATCGGTGTGTGACATCTCATCTCTTGCTGCCTTGTATGTAAATGTTGCTCGTCGGAATGTGTACATATGTGTAGACGCAATTATTTATTCGTTTATGTAGATACATAATGATTGAATTATTGATGTGCATTCACGTCACTGCTTAGATCGGCTTAGAGCTGGCAGCACTCCTTAGTTTTGCTAATATTCGTAACAATATATATACTATATAAATATACTATATATATACTATATTGTTCTATTAAGTTCTGGAATGGAAAAGCTTAGAAGTATGCAGCGAGCAAATCAGACAGTATAAAAAGGTGACAGCAGCGGCGCGAGAGTTTAGTTTCGTTTTAACTATCAATCAGTTTCAGTTAAGCACGCTATATGTCGGGCAATAGATCAGTTTCATTTAAGCTATCAGTCAGTTTGGTTATTAAGCCAGCTAGTTGCAAAGTATAAGTGTTTTTGTGAAGTACTTTAATAAAGGCCATTTTCCATTATTCAATATTGGAGTTATTTATTCAACAGTTTAGCGATACGAACTTAGTAGAAGATTGCAAATAAGGGAAACTGCAAGTAAATTCGTTACAATTGGTGTCAGAAGAGGAATTGTTGAATAAATTCCGAAGACTGCGAATACAACAAGGACATGGCAAAGTTCAGTGAATTGAAGATCCAGCAACTGAAGGAGGAGTTGGACAGCCGTGGATTGAATACAACCGGTATTAAACTCGAACTTCAGGCACGACTACGAAAGACAATGGAAGCAGAAGGAATTAACGTGGAAGAGTATGTCTTTCATCTGGATGTCGACGAGACAACAAAAATTGAAGAGAAAAATTATATATCGCAGACAGTTACGAGCACAGACTTGAACATGATTTTAGCTGCAATATCTGCTCAAACATCCACAGTGTCATCTCAACTGGCAGAACAGAAGATATATATGGCATGCCAACTGGAATCACAAGAGACACGCATAACATCCAAGATGGAAACACAACTGAAAAACAAGAGGCACGCAAAACTCGAAGCGCGTATGGACGAGAAAATAACGCAGTTTGAAGAAAAAATCGAGGCCGAGGTGGATGCTTTGAGAGGACGTATCGAGCAGTTGCAACTAAATTGCCCAGCAGTTTCAACGAGTAATCCAAAGGTAAAATCACCACCCTTTGACGGTTCTGTTCCTTTCCAGGTCTTTAAGCTACAATTTGAGAAGACCACAGCAGTGAACAACTGGAATGCTGAAGATAAAGTTGCTGCACTGTTCATGGTATTGAAAAGGCCTGCAGCTGAGATTTTACAAACCATTCCAGAGGGCGAACGGAACTGTTATGAAGCATTGATGGGCGCTCTAGAGATACGATACGGAACTGAGCATAGGAGACAGATATACCAAATGGAGTTACTGAACTGCTTCAAGAGGCCTGGTGAAACATTGAAAGAGTTTGCGTCGGATGTTGAAAAGCTGGCACATTTAGCGAATGCGGACGCACTCGTGGAATACACTGAAAGGGTGCAGATTCAGAGCTTTATAAATGGCATACGGGACGTCGAAACAAAGCGAGCTACATACGCATACCCAAAGCCAACATTCGCA
This sequence comes from Eurosta solidaginis, assembly GCF_040869045.1. Lineage (NCBI taxonomy): Eukaryota > Metazoa > Arthropoda > Insecta > Diptera > Tephritidae > Eurosta > Eurosta solidaginis. Next base: position 197,047,268 of record NC_090323.1, on the reverse strand, counting down.
GAAACCGTGTCACAAGCTCTGATTCAGGAAACGGCGTCGCTTCTGTGTTAGCCAGTTTTCAAAGCACGCCGTGTGGAAGTAGAAAGGCCAGAGTGGGTAGACGCAATATTGAAGGCGCTGAAAGGATCGCAAAAGCGGAGTGGAAGAGTTATCAAATGCTTCAAATGTGGAAAGCCCGGTCACATTGCACGTCATTCCGATCTTGGTACTGGTAATTCCAACTTGGGTGGCCGTAAACGCAAAGCTGGAGGTTGATTGGAAAGGTCACAGTTCTACACAAATTCGTTGCGGCGGAGATCGTTGACGAAGTCATATTGATCATGACATCAAGATCGATATGCAGAAAAGGGTGATGCGTTATAAGAACCAGGATATACCACTTAACTTCAGTTTGCAGAAAGGATTCAGTAGTAATCGAGTACTGATGGAGAAGACTCGACAAAAACTACGGAAGTCAAAGGCAAAGGTTAATGGAAGGAATGGGCCAAACAAAGCAAAATCGAAGGTACCTGCGAGAAAAACACTGGCATTGACAAACCCTAATGGACGTACTAAAACGAAGGAAAGAATTTCGCAGAAAGAATGCAAGGGTGGTGTCAAGCCAGGGCACACTACTGTTGTGAAGCGTCGGAACGATACTGATTATGCAAAGCAAATCCATCTGGCGCAAGCTCTACGAAGTAGTTCATTGGCCAAACAACAGAATGTGAAGGTACGGCCCAGGGTAATGAGTAGTAAGATAAAACACTGGCATGACAAGAACTTTAATTCGGAAGGTTTCTTGGCGGGGGATTTGGTACTGTTATACAACCCTCACCGGCGGAAAGGTGTTCCATCCAAATTTCGGTGCAGTTGGCAAGGCCCGTACAAAGTTGTGAAGAAGATCAGTGACACCATCTACCGCATACAAACCATTGGGAAACCACGAAGTAGAAGAGTGGTACATTTGGAGATGCTAGCGGCGTTTTGATCGAGAGATTCGTCTAATCGGGACGATCAGACTTAGGTGGAGGGCAGTGTTATGAATACTAGCAACACTAAGGGTATTGCCATCTCTAAGCCGATGCTAAACAGTGATTTGTATGCACATCAAAAATCACAATCAATCATTATGTCTACACTCATGTCCATACGAGCAGCGGAGAAGCAACGTACAAATACATGCATACATCTTATCTAAGGTGCTCACAAGGGAGGGCAATAATTTGTGCAAGTATTATGGGAAACTATAAACATAGTTTTGGCTGATGATTTTGTAGCTCATAACTAACTAGTAAGTTCTGGAATGGAAAAGCCTATAAGTATGCAACGAGCAAATCAGACAGTATAAAAAGGTGACAGCAGCGGCGCGAGAGTTTAGTTTCGTTTTAACTATCAATCAGTTTCAGATAAGCACGCTATATGTCGGGCAATAGATCAGTTTCATTTAAGCTATCAGTCAGTTTGGTTATTAAGCCAGCTAGTTGCAAAGTATAAGTGTTATTGTGAAGTACTTTAACAAAAGGCCATTTTTCCATTATTCAATATTGGAGTTATTTATTCAACAGTTTAGCGATACGAACTTAGTAGAAGATTGCAAATAAGGGAAATTGCAAGTAAATTCCTTACAATATATACCATCATATATATATTATATATATATATATCTCCGATCTCTATGATTTTTTCAGACAACAATAAACGCTATATACGTAATTAATTGGTGCGCTCAGCTCCCGAAAAGCTAGCTGATGAAGAAGTGAAATTCAGAAACATATCCTAGTAACCATCGCCGTTTGTAAACTTAAACAACATATGCTATATTGTAAGCATTCTTTGAAATTTGAAGCCTCTAGCTCTAAACATAGGGCTGTAATTATGAAAAGTTTCTTATCTGAAAAATTGGTTGTGGGGATATATACTATATATAGACCGATCTCATCAATTTCAGACAACAATATGTGCAATAGACGAAAGTATATGGTGAAGTTTGAAGCTCCAATCTGATAAATTGAGGAAGATATGACAAAAAGCCTCTTTTTCTGAAAAATCGGTTGTATGGAGGATATATGCTATAGTGGTCCAATCCGGCCGGTTCCGACAAATGTCTAATCGGACACCCAAATACACCCGCTCACCAAATTTTATCAAGATACCTCAAAAATTGAGGGGCTAGTTTGCATACAAACAGACAGACGGACAGACGGATATAGCTAAATCAACTCAGCTCTTCATCCTGATTATTTCAGTATACTTAATGGTTGGTCTATCTATTTTCCTTTAAAGACTTACAATTTTGGGATTCGTGACGTAATTAATATACCATTTCTTTTTCATGAAAGGTATAAAAATAAGTATGGCTATTATGTTGAACATAAGTGTAGGAGTTAATGTATACATTTCCATTGAAATTTTATCTGTGCATAGTAATACGAAATACAAGTGCAAACAAGCACAAGCTTTATAACTGCAATCCAACATGTACAGCAATTTTTCGAAATACATATTACACGAATAGCTCAAAGTTGGCTGTGGTGTGCTAATTTGCTTATTTAATTCAAAGCAAATTGATTGGTATTTTAATCTCCGGGTTTTTTTAATATCCTTTAAAGGTTTTTCAAAGTACTGAGAATAAAAACACGCTCTGTGAGCAAATAACTTCGTGTGGAAATTGTTTTTAAAAGTAACTTAAACTTAAGGCATCCTCTATATGAGTTAAATTAATACTAACTAATCGAAGTATCAGTCTGCCAACCTTTACAGATAATATGTCCCACCATCAGTAAGCGGAGGAAATCTTCTGCGCTGTACTGACCAGATGATTACTGTAACCAATAACTCAAGAGTTGCACGAAAGCAGCAGGTTTGGTTTTGGAACTCTTAAAACTTTTGGAATGATGACAAGTCAGCTTAATCAGCAAAATAATTCTACCGTCAAAGTTCTTATATGCCACATTTTGCAGTGTATTGCTAGGGTTATATAAGGGAATCCGAAATTCATCCTGTGCTTTTTCAGCTAATAAGTTATCCAGCCGGATACTTGCCAATATCTGTGAGCAACACGAATGTTTATTAAGGAGTTTTAATAACAAACTAAAAATTGATTTAACTAAAGTTAAACATGAGGCGTAAGAAAAAAAGCCTCTCGAACTATTTCTACTCCAAACATAAATCCTAAGTTTACTAAGAAGATGTATCACAGACACATTTTAAGGCCAGTTTCTACGAAGTTGGGGAAGCTTCACGGTACGATGTAATCTTTCAATCATGGGTAATCGGGAAGCGAAACTCCTCCAAAAGGAGAGAGTTAGAAGTGTTATCGGTGTTGATGATCCTTTGCCAGATAGAGATTCGTTACATTCCGGTAACAAACACCATTAAGGTACTAACCCGGCCATCTCGAGAATGATTTAATAGGGGACCATACTGAATGTTCTAGACCATCCCGCCCTACTCCCTAATTATATGAGAGTTCTCTTTGTCAAGGTGATGTCGACAATTGAGTTGCGTAAGCTATGAATTGCGCTTATCAACCCCTTGAATCCCAATGTCTTCATCACCATTAGCGTGATCATTAGCGTACACTCATACAGCGATGCACAAATCCACGCACACTCTGAGCATAGGCAGTGGATGCTGCTCTGTTATGCGAAAGCGGCCTCTGAGTGGGTGCGTTTCAAAGGTGCGGCTTTTAGTCCACGGGCACACGGTTACTGCAGCGACTGCAATTATGGTGGATGAGGCGTAGCCCGCAAAAGCAATATACTGTTACGAATATTAGCACAACTAAGGAGTGCTGCCAGCTCTAAGCCGATCTAGGCAGTGACGTGAATGCACATCAATAATTCAATCATTATGTATCCACATAAACGAATAAATAATTGCGTCTACACATATGTACACATTCCGACGAGCAACATTTACATACAAGGCAGCAAGAGATGAGATGTCACACACCGATGAATTTACTTATACGCTTATGTGTGTGCGGGAGACTGTAAACTACAAACACATGCATATACCTTATCTGAGTTGTCACAAGAGAGAGCAATAATTTGTGCACGGAGTTGTGGCTGGGGATTTTGTAGCCGAAACAACTAGTAACTTCTGGAAATCGAAGAGCCTAGAAGTATGCAGCGTAAACTATAAAAGCGGCGCCAGCGAGTAAGAAGTAATTCAGTTTGATTTGAATTGTCAAGCAGTTACGAGTAAGACGATATTTAGCGAGCAATAGCACTATTATTTTGAAAGTCAGTTTCCTTTAAGATATCAGTTTGGTTATTAAGCTATTCGTTGCACAGTTTGAGTGTTATTGTGAAGTATTTTAATAAAGGCCATTTTTCCGTTATTCAATATTGGAGTTATTTATTCAACAGTTTAGTGATTCGAACTTAGCAGAGGATTGCAAATAAGAGGATTTGCAAGTAAATTCGTTACAATTGGTGTCAGAAGAGGAATTGTTGAATAAATTCCAAAGGACAACAAGGACATGGCAAAGTTCGGTGAATTAAAGATCCAGCAACTAAAGAAGGAGTTGGAGACCCGTGGATTGAATACAAGCGGCGTTAAACTTGAACTTCAGGCACGGCTACGAGAGGCAATGGAAGCAGAAGGAATTGATGTGGAAGAGTATGTCTTTCACCTTGATGGGGAGGAGACAACAAAAATTGAAGAGAAAAACGAAACATCGCAGACGGTTACCAGCACAGATTTGAACATGATTTTGGCTGCAATATCTGCTCAAACATCGACAGTGGCTTCTCAACTGGAATCGCAAAAGACAGATATAAAATCTCAACTGGCATCTCAACTAGAAGAACAGAAGACATATATGGCATCCCAACTGGAATCGCAGGAGACACGCATAACATCAAAGATGGAAGAACAAGAGGAGCGCTTATCATTGCAGGTGGCACAAATGTCTTCACAGTTAGAAGCACAGGAAGCAAGGGTAACATCAAAGCTGGAAGCGCAGGATGCAAAAATCGCTCAATTTCAGGCAGAAGTCGATGATTTGAAGGGTCGTATGGAGCAGTTACAATTAAATCGTCCAGCAGTTTCAGCGAGTAATTCAAAGGTAAAAACACCATCCTTTGACGGTTCTGTTCCTTTCCAGGTCTTTAAGTTACAGTTTGAGAAGACCGCAGCAGTGAACAACTGGAATGTGGAAGATAAAGTTGCCGCACTCTTCGTAGCATTGAAAGGACCAGCTGCCGAAATCTTACAGACTATTCCAGAATACGAACGGAACAGTTATGACGCATTGATGGCTGCTGTAGAACGGCGATACGGAAGCGAGCATAGGAAACAGATATTCCAAATTGAGTTGCAAAACCGCTACCAAAAAGCAAATGAGACATTGCAAGAGTTTGCTTCAGATGTTGAAAGGTTGGCTCATCTCGCAAATGCGGACGCACCCGTGGAATACACCGAGAGGGTAAAAATCCAGAGTTTTATAAATGGCATACGAGACGTGGAAACGAAGCGAGCCACATACGCGAACCCAAAGCCAACATTCGCAGAAACGGTGTCACAAGCTCTGATTCAGGAAACGGCGTCGCTTCTGTGTAAGCCAGTTTTCAAAGCACGCCGTGTGGAAGTAGAGAGGCCAGAGTGGGTAGACGCAATATTGGAGGCGCTGAAAGGATCGCAAAAGCAGAGTGAAAAAGTTATCAAATGCTTCAAATGCGGGAAGTCCGGTCACATTGCACGTCATTGCGATCTTGGCCTTAATAGTTCCAACAATGTGGGTGGGCGTAAACGCAAAGCTGGAGGAGATGAGCAAGAGCGAGTAAGAGGTAGAGAGCTAGATCCAGCTATTGAATGCCCTGTGATATCTGTGTCGCAAATTGGTAGAAAATCGAGCAGTCTTACCGTCAGAGGGAATGTGGATGGCAAAGAACGAATACTGACTGTAGATACGGGCGCATCTCATTCCTTGATCCGATCTGACTTGGTCAACAGGAGAGTAAAACCGTTACCTGGAGCAAAGTTGCGTACGGTCACTGGCGAGTATAACCAAGTTCAGGGAGAAGTGATATGTGAAGTATTGATTGGGAAGGTCATGGTCCTACACAAATTTGTTGTGGCGGAGATTGTTGATGAAGTTATATTGGGAGTGGATTTCTTGGTTGACCATGACATCAAGATCGATATGCAGAGAAGGGTGATGCGTTATGAGAACCAAGATGTGCCACTTAACTTTAGTTTGGAAAAAGGGTTCAGCAGTAATCGGGTACTGGTGGAGAATACTCAACGAAGGCCACGAAATTCAAAGGTAAAGGTTGATAGATCGAATGGGCCAAATAAATCAAAATCAAAAGTACCTGCGAGAGAAACACTGGCATTGAAAAGCCCTAACGGACGTACTAAAATCGAGAAGGAATGCGAGGGTAGTTTCAATCCAGAGCGCACTACTGTGGGGAAACGTGGGAACGATACTGATTATGCAAAGCAAATCCGTCCAGCGCAAGCTCTACGAAGTAGTTCATCGGCCAAACAACAGAGTGTAAAGGAACGAACCAGGGTATTGAGTGGTACGATGAAACACAGGTACCATGAGAACAATAATTCGAAAAGTTTCTTGGCGGGAGATTTGGTACTGTTATACAACCCTCACCGGCGGAAAGTTGTTCCATCCAAATTGCGGTGCAGTTGGGAAGGCCCGTACAAGATTGTGAAGAAGCTCAGTGATACCATCTACCGCATACAAAGCATTGAGAAACCACGGAGTAGAAGAGTGGTACATTTGGCGATGCTAGCAGCGTTTAGATCGAGAGATTTGTCTGATCGGGACGATCAGACTTAGGTGGAGGGCAGTGTTACGAATATTAGCACAACTAAGGAGTGCTGCCAGCTCTAAGCCGATCTAGGCAGTGACGTGAATGCACATCAATAATTCAATCATTATGTATCCACATAAACGAATAAATAATTGCGTCTACACATATGTACACATTCCGACGAGCAACATTTACATACAAGGCAGCAAGAGATGAGATGTCACACACCGATGAATTTACTTATACGCTTATGTGTGTGCGGGAGACTGTAAACTACAAACACATGCATATACCTTATCTGAGTTGTCACAAGAGAGAGCAATAATTTGTGCACGGAGTTGTGGCTGGGGATTTTGTAGCCGAAACAACTAGTAACTTCTGGAAATCGAAGAGCCTAGAAGTATGCAGCGTAAACTATAAAAGCGGCGCCAGCGAGTAAGAAGTAATTCAGTTTGATTTGAATTGTCAAGCAGTTACGAGTAAGACGATATTTAGCGAGCAATAGCACTATTATTTTGAAAGTCAGTTTCCTTTAAGATATCAGTTTGGTTATTAAGCTATTCGTTGCACAGTTTGAGTGTTATTGTGAAGTATTTTAATAAAGGCCATTTTTCCGTTATTCAATATTGGAGTTATTTATTCAACAGTTTAGTGATTCGAACTTAGCAGAGGATTGCAAATAAGAGGATTTGCAAGTAAATTCGTTACAATACGTTCTTACGACTTTTTATTCGTACTTAAACTTATTCTACGTTTCATGTTTTTCACACGCGTCTTTTGCATGTTTGCAAGTATACCAAACTAGCAGACCCCGAAGAAATTGTTCTGCCCTAACTTTAATCTATCTGCATAACTGTTAAGAAGTTTTATAATTTTACTCTCCCTCTCCTCCTCCCCCTTTTCCTTATCCTTTTATTCACTACTTCCTTTGCCTTTCTCTGCGCCTCATTCTCCTTCTCCATTATTTCCCGCGCTTTTTCTCCGTCACGTTAATCCATTTCTCTCCATCTTCGTCTAACTTTATCTCTTTCTCAGTCTCTTTCTCCTTCCCTCTTTTCTCTTCTCTCTAAATCTTCTTATACCTCTCCATCTCTTACTCCCAGTGCCAGTCCCCAAAACATTAGTGTCGCAAATTTTAATCTAATCAAAGGGCTACTACCTATATACCATATTTCAGGCAAATCGGATCATAAATAAAAAAAACTCGTTCTCCCCTCAATTTCCCGGAAAAAACGGATCGTAAATACTCATCTGAGCAAAGAACTACCTACATACCAAATTTTAGGCAAACATTTTCTCGAAAAGATCGGCCCCTGGTCCATTTTCCAGAAAAAGCACTTCACAGGAACAATTTCAAGGTTGCTTTGAAGCTATCCGGCAAATTTGAGTAAAATCGGTGGAGAGGTTACGGAGTTTATAAGCTGCATACAAACATACATCTTTCTATTTAAACAACCCAGCAAAATAACGTACGTTTAGTCCCTAAAGAGATTGGTCTCCGATTGATCTCTTTTGTCTGCATTTGGGCATAATTGATCCCCTTTAGTCCCTTTCGGGTACAGTTGAAATTAGTCAGTTTGAAGTCTATGTAGCCCATTTTAAGAAATATTAAAAAAAACGGCAACGAAATGAGTAAAATAAAAAAGATTACAGGTCAATGAATCAAATTATTTAAGAAAAATGCCGATCCCTATAACGAACCTAAATTACTAAGAATTCACGACTACGCCGGAGTTAGGCTTAAATTTTCGGAAAATATTTGTTATTCCTTTTTGAAAACTGGGCGAACAACTTATATTAAATATATTTGGTGGCTTGGCAAACCTTCGATTTTGTTTCTGCTATGAAAAATGGGACTGGGCCCTATTTGAGTCCTTATTGAATGGAAAAGGGACTAGTCTACATATGTACCCATAGGCGTACAAAGTGGATTGGTCCTATCGATCTCCTTCGGATACAAATGGGTACAATTAGTCTCTTCATAGGACATGCTCAAACAAAAGGGAATAGTTCAAATCATACAAAGAGATCAAAACTAGCATTCGTCGCATACTCCTTTACGACTAATCATGAATTCAGTCTAGACTAATCGAATTTTTTGCAGGGAATTAGATGGATAATACAAACAAAAATGTAATAAAAAAAAATATTTTATTTAAACGGTTTTATTGAAAACAATACTTAAATTAAGTAATAATAATACTAAAAGCTTTAAAATAATTAGGTAGGTCCTAGGTACTAGTCATGACACTCCTCATAAATCTAGGGCGTTGATCAGACAATTAAATAAAAGGGTTTGACGCGTCAAATTTCTATTGATAGTCATAACTAAGCCCAACTGAACCTTAATCAGGTTTTGCTACGCCTCACATTTTTAGAAATGCGCCCAGCACTTTTATTTAATTGTCTGATCATTTAGTGACTCATTATTACAAGGACTCTTTCCTGACGATTTGTTACAATCTAAGTCCTCGAACTCTAAAGTACATATTTTTATGTCACTTCTATCGGACTTTATGTAATATTTGTTCCAAATATGAGGCAAAAGGACCAGAGATACGAGTATTTTTAATATATCTATCCTTGCCGCACCTTGCGGGATTTTTTGTTCATAAAGCGATTTATATTTCTGTATGTAATATGTGTGCCAAATATGAGCCAATTCGGACCACAAAAACGTTTTTGTTTTTTTGAATATCTCGATCGTTGCGCCACCTATAGGCGATTTTTTTCAAAGGTCGCTTTCTTTTCCTGCATGTATTATGTGTTCCAAATATGAGCCAAATCGGACCACAAATACGATTTTTTGAAATATTTCGATCCATGCACACCCTATCGGAGTTTTGTTTCTTATTATTGCATTGTCATCGGGTTCTGAACTATATTCCAAGTGTGAAGCTTGTAGCTTATCGGAAAGTTACTTAAATTTTAATTACAAAATTAGTGCCGCCCCACGGTGGGGTATTTGATCAATCGAGCTGGCCAGATCTAAAACAGCTGTTATTTCTGTTAAAAAAGGGGTTGTCTCACTTCATTGTTATGAAAGGAAATATTTGACAGTAAATTCACGGTGTTCCGCGCAGAATTACTAGGGATCAAACCCCCAAGTTTCGGTATTACATGAGATATGTATGTCAATATGGGCATCAAACGAAAGGTAGTTTACTCCGCATTTCTATTGACACTTTTAAGTAGGGTTGCCACTTTGGGTTGCCACCTCACCTCCTTTTTTATATTTCTTTGTATATCCACTACCATCTCGGAAACGGCTTAACTGATTTGAATCAAATTTGGTACATTGATATAATATTTCATTTTAAGACTTTTCATCCTAGGTGTTGCCACTGAGGATGTTATCACAAGGTTGTCACCTTTTGCCAAAAAGGGAATCTGTCTCTTATAAAATTGATCACCACTCAAAAAATCGCAGGTATTCGCAGCCGTTGTTATTATTATACTTTGAAACAAACACAAGCTTATGTATTGCCAAAAAATTACTGACATGATATGCCATGAAAAACATAGATATCTTTTTGATTGCAAGGCTTTTAAAAAATTTAATATTTAAAAGTAATAGTATTACAAGTAGAATAAATTAGTTAAAACAAACGGTATGAAAAATATAACATATGAATTAAAAACGCATTTACCTGATCTAAAAGAAAATGTAACTAGATTTGTTTAAGATTAAACAAGTGAACACGTATTTAGGTTAGAAGGGTATATTGCGTTTTAATCGAAAAATACAACGAACTGCACACAATTTTTATACAACTTTAAATGTGCGCGGTTAACTCCGTTGACTTTGCAGATGGGTTTTGGGGTATGTATATTATTCAGTGGACATCTAGGAACGCCAGGGAGTATATTTAAAAAGAATTGGAATATTTTGGAAAAATCTACTTTTGGCCAGCTAGATTGATCAAATACCTCACCGTGCGCCCGGCCTGTCAAGTCAAGCTAAATAAAACCGTTTAAAAATGGTTACGTATACGCCCCGGTGCCTGTTCTTTCAGTGTTGCGGATATGTTTGCACGTATTTGTTTCGTTCGTGCGGCCACCGTGGTGTGATGGTGGCGTGCTCCGCGTACCACACCGTATGCCCTGGGTTCTCACCCCGGGCAAAGCAACATCAAAAATTTTAGAAATAATAATTAGAAGAAAATTTGTCTAAGCGGGGTCGCCCCTCGGCAGTGTTTGGCAAGCGCTCCGGGTGTATTTCTGCTATGAAAAGTTCTCAGTCAAAACTCATCTGCCTTGCAGATGCCGTTCGGAGTCGGCATAAAACATGTAGGTCCCGTCCGGCCAATTTGTAGGGAAAAATCAAGAGGAGCACGACGCAAATTGGAAGAGAAGCTAGGCCTTAGATCTCTTCGGAGGTTATCGCGTCTTACTTTTATTTATTTATTTTTTTTTTTTTTTTTATTTTTTTAGACCAAGGGAATTGTTGAATTTATTTATTTGTAAGAGCTTTTTGGTCGTTCAATTTAAAGCAAAAACATTAGTTTTTCTTTTTTTCTCCTACGCGTTTCGACACGTTATTGTATCTTCTTCAGGGAGACTATGTATTTATTTTGACAAGAAAACATAATTAGAAAATATTTTTCTAAATTATAGTACATACATACCATAACATAAATTGTAGACTGCAAATTAACTACACTTTTTTACAAAAATATATAGATTTAACATGAACAAAATTTTTACATTTAAAAAACAATCTACACTCTATCCCAGCTGTTCGTCAATTGTTGGTTATCACACATTTGTATGCACAGCTGATATTATCTACATCATCTTTGTAGTTCATTGCATTAGTTATCTGCTGTTGCATTCGAAGCCCTTCCAACGTTAATCTTTTCTTTATTTTGCTTTCCACATCTATTATTCGTGTATTGTCGAAATCAGCTGAGTGATCGAATTTGTTGATGTGCTGCGCCAAGGCTGTCGTCATCTTTCTATTTTTTGCGTCTGCTTTATGTTCGGCTATTCTCACTCCCAAAGCTCGCTTCGTTGTTCCTATATATATTTTGTCGCAGGGTTCGCCTTCTTTGCCATTACATTTAACTTCATAAATAACGTTGTGTTGTTGTTCCCTTTTTGTTCTGTCTTTAGGTTTTGTAAATATTGTATTAAGTGTTTGATGTGGTCGATGAGCAAAAGCTATAGTGTTGTTGGGTATGTATGTGCCTAACGTTTTCATGTCTGTTAGTCCTGGTACATATGCTATGCCGGTAAATATTTTCTTTTGGTTATCTGCTTTTGTGTTCTGATTTGAATGTTTGCTATTGTTCATTTTTGTTGTGATCCATTTTTGTATTAGGGTGCTCGGAAATCCATTTTTGTATAAAAAGTTATTGATTTTAACATTGTTTTCTTTCCTGAACTCCTGGTCGCTGAGATTATAAATTTTTTCAATCAAGTTCAACGCAGTTTTTCTTTTTTGAGTCCAGGGATGATTCGAGTTAAAATTAATCGTCCTGGACGAGGCTACAGACTTGGCATACCAGTTTGTTTTTATGCCATTGTTGAATCTGTGGAGTTGAATATCCAAAAACGCCAACTTTTTATTTTCTTCTTCTTCACAAGTAAATTTGATTTTTGTATGTTGGTTATTGAGGGTTTTCAATATCATTTCTGCGTCCGTTTTCTTAATTATAGCAAATGTGTCGTCTACATATTTCTTCATGTGTTTTATATAGATTCCTTTTGATCTTAATTCAGCTATACTATCGTCTAGTATTTTGTCTAAGGCAATGTCCGCTACAGTCGGGGATAGAGGATTCCCCATTGGCATTCCAAATATTTGTTGGTATATTATTTCGTCGCTAATAAAGTAGTTGTTGCCTCTCAAACAAAATTCTAGGACCGATAGAAATTGCTTCCTCGTAAGAGTTGCTTGGTTCTCTAGAGTTGGCCACTGCTGCATAATTGTTCGGATTGCTAAGTGGATTGGGATGTTCGTAAAAAGCGAAACGACATCAAAGGATATCAGTATTTCGTCGTATTGGATTCTAGTTTCTTTTAAATCTTTTTTCAGTTGCAACGAGTTCTTGATATTATAATTTTCCGGGACAATATTCTTTAATATTTTTCCAATAAATTTAGCGAGTTTGTAGCACGGGACGTTAACTGATGATGAAATGGGTCTAAGTGGTATGTTTTCCTTATGAATTTTTGGTAGTCCGTATAATTTAGGTGCACTAGCTGCATGGCATGTCAATAATTGTCTAGTTTTCGCGTCAATGTTCTTTTGCTTATATATTTCAATTACGAGGGTGTTGTTTTTCCTTAACAACTGTTGCGTTGGGTCAATTCTCATCGTTCTATACGTTTGCTTGTCACTTAGGAGGTCCTTTATCTTATTTTTATATTGCGTCTTGTACATAATCACAGTTTTGTTCCCTTTATCTGCACTAGTTATTATTATAGAGTCCTTGTGTTTATTTATAAATTTGGCCGTTTCATCGTAAACCTTCAAAATAAATTTTTCTTTTGGTGCACATTTCATTTTGTTTTTGTAGTTGCTTATTCTATTCGCAATCCTGCATCGTACCGTATTTTTATGATCTTCATCTTCGATCCTTTGGACTCCTTGTTCGTTATCGGCAATCATATGTATGGGTGAAAAAGATTCCTTTGAGACTGGTAGTGCAAATTTATTTCCCAGGGACAACAACCAGCGACATTCTTTCGGTACATCAATTTCGGTTTTGTTAACCAATTTTTTTTTTTTTTCTTCGTTTTACCTTAACATTTTTGATAGCAAGTATTATACAACCTTGCTTTTATTTATAAAACTTTAAACAACTTCAATAGAATTAATAGAAATGGACAGTTATAATCATTGTTAAATTAATCAAAAATTTAAAATTGTACATATAAAATCAATTCAATAATGTGGAAAGAGGAAAAAGAAAACAATTCAATACAGAAATTGTAACTTTTAACTTTCTGAGTTTTGTATGTACATATGTATCTCCAAAAGCTACTGATTCAAATCATAGATTTACATTACATCCAACTTTGAATCTAAACTTTATTCCCACTGCGTTTACTGGCCATTTACATAATCATCACAAACTGCCCAAAATCAAAAAATCCAACTTAGAAACAAAAGCATTAAATTAAATTGAATTGTCATGTAATACTAAACTTGCAAATGTTTATATAGCAATTGAAGTGTTTAATCTTAAGCCGGAATGGCCGAAGAAATCGAAGTAATTTATGCAGCTCACGAAAGAACAATGCAACGAAGTGTGGCAGTGATTAACGTTTATTATAGCAATAAAATTTTGCACCAAAAAAAATAAATAAAATAAAATGTTGGTAGCCAGAAAATTCAAGTACTTGGAAAATTTTTGCTAGCCGGAGGGAAGCTTTATTGAGATACAGATAAAGTGTAAGTAAACACTGCGGCTGTCGTGGTGTGGTGATAGAGTGATCCGACTACCAAACCGAAGATCCTGGGTTCAAGTCCCGTGCAAAGAAACACCAAACTTTTAGAAACAAGTTTGTACACTTACAAAAAGTCTTTCTAAGCAGGGTCACCTCTCGGCAGTGATTTGGCAAACACTACAAGTGTGTTTCTGCGTTTCTGCAATGAAAATCTTCTTAGTGAAACTCATCTGACTTGTACATGCCATGATACGAATTGAAAGAAAAGCTCGGCCTAAATCTCTTCGTAGGTATATCGCGCCTTACATTTATTTATTTATAAGTGAGTACTTTCAAGCGCTTTGTGGTCAATAGGCGTTTAAAGGTGTTAAGGTTTTTAATTGAAATTTAATATTATGCCATTTTATGCGTGCAAAGCATGGAAATGGCCGCTCAAACTAGTTGCATTATCACTCACCTCAGGGCACCAAAATTCACTTGGAACACTTCGAAATGCGACTAATGGACGCCGCGATTCATCATGAATTTCGGCACTGTAAAGAGATAGCATTAGGGTACGACCCAGCAGGAAGCCCAATGAAAACCAAAAGTACATCGTATGCGAAAAGGATGGTTTCTTTCTGAAAAGAAAAGAATTGAAAAGGAAACACAATAAACACAGAAAAATAGCAGTGTCAAAGTTTATCAAATCTCGTAAATTCAATTTTCCTTTTTTAGTTTCAATAAAATTTGTAAGAGTTTTGTTATAGGGAAATAATCGTCCAAAATCAATAGGAGTTTTAGATGCCTATAACTTATACTATGTTGAACAACAATTGGGCTACAAAACTGCATGTTCAAAAAAATTCAGGAGTTCCAAGTAAAAAGTAGGCATTTTCGTAAATTTTTCTCGAATTTTCAAATTTTTTCGAAACCGTTACAAAATTCATTAAAGTGTTTCCCTATAATATAGAAAATTAAAATAAACAAAATTTAGTTGACGAATTTGAATTCATCCTGGTATGCCATCAATTGAAGCTCATTATTATTTATAACAAATAGGAACGGCACTTTCGTCGACTGTGCCAAGAACCGAATACCTTTCATGAATACAGCTGAACAAAAATGTCCAGAAATTTCAAAATTCTTAAAATCTGAACAATCGGCTGCATGAGATAAATATTATATATATAACCGATCTTGACGATCTTTTCAGACAAAAATATATGCTCTATTTTTGAGAATCTGAAAAAGTTTCAATCTTCTATCTGCTAAAATGAGAAATATATGACAAAAACGCTCCTCTTCGAAAAATTGGTTGTGTGGGTGATATATGGTATAGTGGCCCGACTCAATCGGTTTACACAGATGATTAAGCGGATACCCCAATATATCCACTCACCAAATTTCGTCAAGATATCTCTATAATGAGGGACTATTTTGCGTTCATACAGAAAGACGGACATGGTTAAATCAATGGAGCTCTTCATCCTGAACATTTCGTTATGCTTATTGGTTGGTCTATCTCTTCTCCTTTAAGGATTTTCAATTTTGACATTCCTGTCAAACTCACATTTCATGAAAGGTATAAAATATATTTTACTCGAACACAATTTCTTCAACAGCTAGCTTTTCGGGTATTAGGATACGAACCCCAAAACCTGAATTTATATTGGTTTACATAGTGTTAACGCTTATTTAAGCATTTAGCATTGACCGTTTCATATATAGAATACGAAAATACCATTACTTCGTAAATTTCTAATTAATTTGCTTTATTATACTCAGCTGAGCAGTGGTCACAGAGTACATTAATTTTGTTCGCATAACGGTACCCCGTAACGGCATAAACTAGTCGAGATAGATATAGACTTCTATGTATCAAAATGATATGGGCAAAAAAAGAAATTCATTTAGACATGTCCGCCCGTCCGTTGTCCGTCTGTCCGTAAACACGGAAACGTGAGTAAATTTTGAGGTATCTTAATAAAATTTGGTATGCAAGTTCCTGGGCACTCATCTCAGATCGCTATTTAAAATGAACGAAATCGAACTATAAACACGCCCACTATTTCGATATCGAACATTTCAAAAAAACCGAAAAAGTGCGACAATTCATTACCAAAGGCGGATAAAGCGATGAAACTTGGTAGGTGGTTTGGCCTTATGACGCAAAATAGAAAATTAGTAAAATTTTCGACAATGGGAGTAGCACCGCCCACTTTCAAAAGAAGGTAATTTAAAAGTTTTGATAGCTGTAAATTAGCAGTCGTTGAAGATATCATGATGAAATTTGGAAGGAACATTAGTCCTATTACTATATGTACTCCAATTAAGAATTGGAATATCGGATGACGAACACGCCCACTCTATAAAAAAAAATTTTTAAGTCAAATTTTGACAAAAATTTAATAACTTTGCAATATATAAGTAAATTATGTCAACATTCAACTCCAGTAATGATATGGTGCAACAAAATACAAAAATAAAAGAAAATTTCAAATTGGACGTGGCTCCGCCCTTTTCCATTTAATTTGTCTAGAATACTTTTAATGCCATAAATCGAACAAAAATTTACCAATCCTTTTGAAATTTGGTAAAGGCATAGCTTCTATGACAATACCTGTGAAAATGGGCGAAATCGGTTGAAGCCACGCCCTGTTTTTATACACAGTCGACCGTCTGTCCTTCCGTTCGGCTGTTAACATGAAAACTTGAGCAAAAATTCGATATATCTTTACCAAACTTAGTTCACGTACTTATCTGAACTCACTTTATCTTGTTATTAAAAATGGGCGAAATCCCACTATGACCACGCCCACTTTTTCGATATCGAGAATTTCGAAAAATGAAAAAATGCCATAATTCTATACCAAATACGAAAAAAGGGATGAAAAATGGTGATTATATTGGTTTTTTGACGCAAAATATAACTCTGGAAAAAACTTTGTAAAATGGGTGTGACACCTACCATATTAAGTAGAAGAAAATGAAAAAGTTCTGCAAGGCGAAATATAAAGCCCTTGAAATCTTGGCAGGAATACTGTTCGTGGTATTAGATATATAAATTAGCGATACCCGACAGATGATGTTCTGGGTCACCCTGGTCCACATTTTGGTAGATATCTCGAAAACGCCTTCACATATACAACTGAGGGCCACTCACTTTTAAAACCCTCATTAATGACTTTAATTTGGTACCCATATCGTACAAGACCATTATAGAGTCACCCCTGGTCCACCTTTATGGCGATATCTCTAAAAGGCGTCCACCTATAGAACTAAGGCACACTACCTTTTAAAATACTCATTAACACCTTTCGTTTGATACCCATTTCATAGAAACGCATTCTAGAGTCACTTCTTGTCAACCTTTATGGCGATATCTCGAAAAGGGGTAAACCGATAGAACTATGGCCCACTCCCTTTTAAAATACGCTTTAATAACTTCCATTTGATACCCACGTCATACAAAAACTTCCAGGGTTACCCTAGGTTTATTTTCCTAAATGGTGATTTCCCTTATTTTGTCTCCAAAGCTCCCAGCTGAGTATGTAATATTCGGTTAGACCCGAAATTAGCCTTCCTTACTTGTTTCAGACAATATTATTTGCCGTATTTGTGAGAATCTGAAAACGTTTCATGATTCTAAAAGTAAAATGATGATATAATTACATTATGTTATGTCAAATTATCCTGTGAGATTTCTATCTTCTAGCTGTTAAATGAGGAACAATGACAAAAACGCTCTTTTTCCAAAAAATTGGTTATATGGTATAGTGGTCCTAGCCGATCGGTTCCGACAAATGACTAGCCGTACACCCAAATATATCCACTCACCAAATTTCATCAAGATATCTCAATAATGAGGGACTAGTTTGCATTCAACAGACAGGCGGACATGTCTAAATTATCTGAGTTCGTCATCCTGATCATTTCGGTATGCTTATAGTGGGTCTATCTATTCTCCTTTAAGGACTTTCAATTTTGAGATTCCTGCCAAACTCAATATACCATTTCATTTTCATGAAAGGTATAAAATATATGGAAAATGTATTACTCGAACACAATTTTTTCAACAACTAGCTTTTAGGTTAGGTCAGGCTTTCGAGGGATACGAACTGCAATACCTAAATTTATACTGGTTTACATAGTGTTCAGGCACATTTAAGCATGTAGCTTTTACCTATTTCACGCATAGAATTAAAAAAATTTATCGTAAATTTCTAATTAAATCACTTTATTTTTATAACTAAATAAACTAAGTATATAAAACAATGACTAATTAATGCATGATTGGTTGTTCAAAGATGGTCAGCACTGTATGAAACAGCTTCTTATTGATATTTCTTGTTGCAGTATTTTTTTATACATGCGCACTTTGCAGATTCACACATCAAATTACATTAGCTCAGGTTTAAATAGTATTTGTGCTCACGAAAAGCTTTATGAGTACCTACTAACATAATTCCTTTAGCCACCTAAAGAACTCTGCATCTGCCTTCAAAATCCCATGTGCCAGAAATCAATCAGGTACAATGTTGTCCTTTCGAACAAAAACCTTTCTCCTGGGAGATCAGTTCAGGTCCTGGTTTTTTTATTCACTGTGATGGAGTATAAGAAGCTAAGATTGCGACAAAAATTTTAAGTGCTGCCGAGTCTTCCAGGTAAGATAGGGTTTCTCTGCATGGTAACATAAATATTGTATGCGTATGCACTTATTCTGCAATAACCACCGCGATTCCGGCACTAGGATAGAAGAGTCACATTATGGTGGTACACTTGTGGTAGTTTGGTAGAGTGCAGACATTAACTTTATACATTATTAGGGATAATTATAGAATCTTCCATGAATAGCTTCAAGACTGCTTCGGAATATTTTCGAAATTATGTAAAATAGTTTACGGATCTATTTATGAATCTATATTTCTTGGATTATTTGGGAACTTTTGCTTTTTCTGAAAGCACTTTACATCCCATCAGTCACCACCTAAAATACAGGAGAGAGAATCCCATTGCCTCTTTTAATAGTCTAAGGATATTCATTTTATCTGCATACAAAAAACAACCCTTATAAAATTACTTTCTTATTTAAAATGATAAAAATCGCATAAGTACTCACTGTAAACTCTTCAGAATTTTCCCACATATAAAAAATAGGTTATTTGAGAAGCACAGCAGTGTTATAACAGAGATCGTGTCATCAGTCGCTTCACATAATTTACAAAGATTCCGATAATGTACGCGGCTCTCCATCCAGAATTTTTCAGTGGTTGGCTGAAAGAGGTATAAAAAAATGTGCAGTAAAACTATGACAAAGTTAACAAGTAAGGACGGGACTGTCTTCGGCTGTGCCGAAGACTTCATAACTTTCATGAATGGGGCTGAACAATAATGTTATCCCGTTCGTAATCTCCAAATAATCGGATGTATAAGACAAGAAATATTCATGAAATCTTCTATGACATAGTAGAATAAATATCACCAAGTTTAATTTTTTTATATTGGAAATTAAGGGAGAAATTGCCAAAAATCTTTCTATCTGAACGATCGGTTGTATGGGATATATATTATATATAGCTCCGATTAAAGCGCTTTTTTCAGAAAATCTTCTATGATATATTAAAATATATATCACCTAGTTTCACGTTTATAATTTCAAAATTAAGGGAGAAATGGCCATAAATCTTTCTATCTGAACGATCGGTTGTATGGGATATAACTATATATAGCTCCGATCAAAGTGATTTTTTCAGGATATCTTCTATGATATATTAAAATATATATCACCTAGTTTCACTTTATACTTTCTAAATTGCGGCAAGCATGACCAAAATCGTCTTATCTGTACGATCGGTTATATGGGAGATATATGTTATAGTGGTCCGATCCTACCGATCCGACAGATGTCTAATATAATACAAAAATACATCTTTGTGCCAGATTTTATTGAGATATCTCAAAATTTGAGGGACTAGTTTGCGTTCAAACAGACATACGGACGGACAGACGGACATGGCTATATCAACTCAGTTCGTCGCCCTGATCAATTCCGTATACTTAATGGTGACTCTATCTTCTATATTTCTCAACGACAAACATCGGCCCAAAGTTAATATACCATTTCATGTTCAGGAAAGGTATAAAAAGGTGCCCTAATTTATGTGTGATTAGTATTTATATAAACTTGCGGGTAAAAAATAGCAGCAAAAATAATTTGTGAAATTTTTTTAACTTTTTCCATATTTAGTTTGGTTACTTTGAAAAAAATTACTTTTACCCATTGCATAACGCAAACTAGGTAGGTCGAATTCGAAAACAGAAATAAGCTTTCTTAAAACTGAGTGAAACTTTCCTTCTTTTTAGTGCTAGCGTTGTAGTAGTTGAATGAATGAGTGCAAGGCACGATAACCGCCGAAGATATTTTAGGCCGAACTTCCCAATTTAAGTTACGTTCCTCTTAATTTTTCCTACAAATTGATTGAAGGTCCCGATTTATGCCGACTCCGAACGGCATCTGCAAGGCAGATGAATTTTCACTGAAAAGCTTTCATATCAAAACTACACTCGGAGCGTTTACCAAATTACTTACGAGGAGCTGCCCCACTTATAAAACCCTTTTTTATTGAAAAACTTTTTTCTAATTTTCGATGTTGCTTTGCCCGAGGCTTGAACCCAGGTGTGGTAGTTGGAGCACGCTACCCCCACGCCACGGCAGCCACTTAATTTGATATTCTGAACGAATTGTATAACTGAAACCAGCGCGCCAATTGCTTTTTTCCCAAAAACTCGAAAATAAGAAATGAGTTTCCCAATTCGGTAGAAATTTTCGAATTTTTAATTAGAGTTTTCAGAATTTTTTTAGTATGTGCTTTCGTAGAATAATCACTTTTAATCTTCGAAGAGTATTCTAGATTTTTATCCATGCGTGGTTTGAACTTTTTTTTACTCAAACTATTGTACTGTACTAATTTTTATTCAGAGATGAATTGGAAAAAATAGGAAAGTTTTACGAAGACTTTTAAAAAATTTCGAATTTTCGAAAACGTTTTCGAAATTAATTAACAAAATTGTCGTTAAACAATTCATTATAGATTTTTTTAAATTAAAATCAAATTAAGCAATGAAAACAGCAGAAAATTCCCAAAGATTTTTGCTGCTTTTTTTCTCACGAGTGTGTCTACAAATACAGCTGCGAGCAGAAAAATTGTAGTAAACAAACATTCTTATCAAATTTTGCCAGCTATCTCCTTGGTGTAATGAATTGTGTAACTAAACTATAGAAAACATCTCAAAAACAATTTCGAAAAAAATTCTAAAATTCCAGAAGTATTTCAAAATCAGCATGAAAAGTTTCGAATTTTATATTTAATAATTTTAGAAAAACTTAAACAACGTGATATCAGGAGGGCCCTCAGGACGACATTATACCTTGTAAATATCTTCAAAGCCTTTTCTCGCGGGAGTGGGATTTGAACCCGCACTCCTACGATGGTTGAGATGTTACAAACGCATTCAGCCATATCATGCCTGAGTTGTTTCAAACTTTATACCAATTGCCTTCCTTGCATATTTTATTCTTTTGCACAGTACATACTTTTTATGTAGTCATGTGCTAAAGTTATGCTTTTTGTTGGTGGCGGTTTCAACGAAAGTGATATTTTTGCTTTTGTCCTATTTATAGAACTACAATGAATTAACCAATGTTGTCTATTTTCGAATTTTTGTTTTAGAATTTTCTAAATATTTTTGAGTATACAATTCTTTTAACCAAAAAATTTTAGTCCAACAAGGTGCAAGTTATAAAAATGTTCACTGCTATTTTCGTGTTAGCAAGTGTATATACAATCAAAAAAAATCAAAAAAAAAATAATAATGATAAAATAAAAATGATATTGAAAAATATGAATAAATAAATTTCAAAAAAAAAATTTCGTTTGCTATCGAAACATCAAAAATAATCACCTCACCTTTCTGGAAAAGCGCAACATATACTCATTGAGTTGACGAAAACGTGAGGACAACGCTACACTCACGGCCATTACAAAGATATCATTGAAATTCCATGCAAACGTCGCTATAATATTCAACAATTTTCCAAAAATGCCAACCCAATCGTTGTATTCAAAAAATGTAAAATACTGCGACCAGTTTGAGAAAAGAAAACTTTTTATTGGATGTCCTTGTATTGCAGGACACGTATTGACATAATAAATGATGCTGAGCATGCTGAGCACGTGTTCCACTACATAAAGGAAATAATAAGATTCTAAACATATGTATGTATGCACATATATAAATAAACTATATGTATATTCACAAATAAAAAGGATATGAAAATTATTCAACTATCTAAAGCTTGTCCAAACCCGACTCTGCCACGAGGGTGCTTCAAGACAAGGTCTTCAAAATAGGTTAATAGGAAAAACGTGGAATACGAAAGAAACATCTCCTGATTGTTTGGATATAATAAGGTTGAGTGGTAGCCATCCCCGCAGGGGAAGCTCACTTGCACAAAATGAAGGTTCGTTGTGATACTATATTAGATAACGGTGATGTGAGCTTTATCTACTTATAAAAGCGTTACGTTAGCGCGTTCATCATAGTTATCTGCGACAGAAATACTTTCACCTAATTCTGGAAAAAGCTAAAGACGCAAGCACGAATGCCTCGATCAACCCACCTCCTCAACTCCATGCAGCTGCAACAAGAGTTGTTTTCTAGTGCGCTGAGAAATTGCGCATGGATTCCCATTCGAAAGTGGTATGTCAAAGCTCCAATCACGATTTATAGGTTCCAATTACGATGAGCCCAGTAATTACTACAGACCGCTAGTTATCCACTTCCAGCCATAATAATCTCACTACCTTGCAGAAGGTATCCGCACAGCTTTTGCTTATCTTACATGAGGCTTATCTATAGAGGACTAGACCACAGGTGTGCAGGAGTACTAAACATTCATATAGCCATACGCGCTAGGAGGCTTGCGTGACAACTGCCATGTTAATTGGCAAGCCTCGTAACCCAGATGATGTTGATATTAAATCACTCAATCTCTAACCATAATAGTACTGGCGATTATCCATCCACCGTATTTTCATTTACACTGTGGCGATCAAACAACCTTAACTTACTCCTGACAAAAAACCCCTCCTGCAGTCTTCCAGCCCAACTCCAACTCCAAACTTTATTAAAGAGAACTTTTGAATTAAGCGATACATGCAGGGGCCGCTTGACTATAGATTTCATTTTTTACAGATTCGAAGTTACCCGGTGAAGCCTTGGGAGAACTCAAAGGAAGGGGTCTGAACCCTGGATTTACAGACCGCTGGAACGGAAAACTTAGTTATCATCTAAAATGTTCCCATAGGCTGCCGTAGTGATGTGGTGGTAGCGTATTCTCCTACAACACCAAAGATCCTGGGTTCAAGACCAGGGATCGTCCATCAGCAAGATCCCAGGTGTTTCGCTGTCATAAAAACTTCATAGCAGATATTGTTGGGAGTTTATATGAAACATTTCAACAATTTGTTAAAAAAAAATTAAAAAAGTACCTAGCGAAAATTAGAAAAAGAGGTATATCGCTCTAAGTGTTTCTTTGCTTTCTTCTAAAATGCCTCTAAGGTGCTGCTACCCCTAACTTTACCTTTATCTTTTCTTTTTGGCCTCGGAATTTGGGGGAGCATACTACCATCAAGGGGCCCAATAAAACCAGGTTAATCCTGTTCATGTACCTACACTCCGCGGTACCACCATGAGGCTTAACGTCACGGGGAGCTAAAGGCAACTTCATCGCCACTGCTCCTCATGCGCATTTCTCTGCACCCCTTTTGGCATGCATCAATTGCGTCGCCACTAGAAACGTCATTTTACTCACAGCAGTCAAACAATGTATGTGTCTGCATATTGGGAGAACTAAATTCCCAATGGAAGGCTCCTCTACTAAGACTCTGTGTATAGAAAGCCTTTCGCCGTGACAAAAAGGTTCCTCCCCTATCCTACGCTTATATAGGTACTCTTTTAAACCGTTGTGCCCACTCAAAATCTGCGTGAGGTGGTAGCTTAGTTCTCCATGTTTCCACCCGTACCGTTCTCAAATCTTCCCACCGTGCTGGCCACCTAACTAACTTTTCTTGGCATCTTCAGATGGTGAACCGATTCCAATGCCTTACAGATCGGCCGTTTCATTTGATAGTAGACAACATTGCGTCGTCGGACACCGTCCGATAAGTACATGCTATTCGTATAGCAGTAAGAGGGTAGGCTGCTAGTATGTCATTTTGGTTGGACATTTTAGATCCGCGCCATACTAGTGCTGGCCGATTATGGTGGGCATTTTCGCGTTAGAGCTCGACTAACTCTAACTCTGCTCCACAAAAGTAAGTTTTGAGTCAACATTTAAATAAATAAATAAATGTAAGACGCGATAACCTCCGAAGAGATTTTGGGCCGAGCTTCTCTTCCAAATTTTGTCGTGCTCCTTTTTTAATTTTCCCTACAAATTGGCGAGATGGGACCTACTTGTTTTATGCCGACTCCGAACGACATCTGCAAGGTAGGGGAGTTTTCACTGACACGCTTTTCATGGCAGAAATACACTCAGTGTGCTTGCCAAACACTGCTGAGGAGCGACCCGCTGAGAAAAATTTTCTTCTAATTGCAAAACCTTGTACCCAAAATTTTGATGTTGCTTTACCTGGGGCGTGAACACAAGATCTTTGGTGTGATAGGCAGAGCATCCTACCATCACACCATGGCGGCCGCAAGTCAACATATATTCCTTAATATTTCAAGAAAGGCTTTGACTTTATTTCCTAATCTCCTATGGTTAGGACTTCTGTCTTAATGCTAGCCATTTGCAGCCCCGTGCTCGTCAGTCATTCGTTTATTCTTCCTGCTGCATACCTGAACCTCTTTAATACCAATTAGTAGGTATGTATTCTAGTAGTTATTAACCCTGACCTTAATAGTTTCCGCTATCCGATGGATATTTTGGCATAATTTTTGCAACAATCACCATTTCTCCCGTCAGCCAGCCCAAGAATCTTCTCGCTCTTATTAACTTTTCTTTCCACTTCTCTTGATCACTAAGCGTTAATTTTCCAACTATATGCGAATCTATTTGTTAAAAGACGCATCCACTAAAAACCGTGCCACGCCTTCTTAGGATTAAGTGCAACTACACTTCAAAATCAACAGCGAGTGTTGCTTTATAAAACTACGATATAACTCATGCGACTTACCCACCGAGCACATTGTCGCCACCAGCGTTATCATTTTTATACGTTGAGCCAATGCTGCTCGCTCCATTTCTGTCCTCAATGGCGGCAATTTCGATTCTACATTCTCCCATTGCACCATCAGTGCCGGCCACTTGCGTGCCAAATGAAAAAATGCCAAGGCAATAAGAAATATCGAGACATAAAACACAATGGCTTCTGCAAATTAAAAATAAAAAAATATTAAAATTTAATTAATAACTTTTCATGTTATATATGTTTTTTTTTTTTTTTACATACCCACTGTGTCGAAACTAAAACTTGATTTAAAAGCTACCGTAATGGCTAGCAGGCTTGCTGGACCCATGCAGGATATGACAATCACTGCATACCAGACGCGTATAGATTTCCATGAAAAATATAATTGAGATGCAGACTTTGAGAGTACGCCACAAACTGGCATCAAAGCGAAACATTGTGCGAGCACTAAAACTGTGAGGTGTGAAAAAAATATATAAAAGAAAATTATATACACACAAGGTCCACAATTTTCAGAGTAAAAGTTATGTATGTAAAAGATATCGTTTACTTAATTAAAATCTCTATCCCGCTCCAGATGTTTTATAAAGCAGACTTCATAAAGCTCAGTGAATTGATTGCTAATCATGACGGGTCGGATCTTTATTCGTGTAAAGACGCACAGTGGCGCCTCTGCCGTTAAAGCATGGCAAAAATCAAAAAAATCATGAAAGCGTTCGCTAAATCTAATACATGTTTCTAATAGAGAATTTTCCAGGGATCAAGAATATACAGCTGTTTTTTCACAGAAGATTATAGTTTACAAGGTAGAGCCGCTAAAAGTTGACCAATTTTCAACATGGGGAAAAATTTGAAATTTGTCTTCCTTTTCGTTGTATTTAAAATGGTTCTGTGAGTAAATAAGGCGGCCGGTTGTCGTTTTCTTGTATAGCAATTAAAGATAATTTAATTTAGGATTGAAACAAAAAAAAAATTGTTTTTTTTTTTGTAAAAGTTGGTGGATATACCTGTATTTCGAAATGCCTATTTTTAGGCCCTTTTTAAAAATTTGATGGAAACAAAAATTTTAAAATATGTGCTCCGTCAAACTAACAGTAGTTATTTGTGAAATATTCAGTTACCTAAACTACCTGCGTCAGCTGCAACTTCACTTTTTACATCAAATAAAGTTAAACAACCTTGGGCATAAATACGCGCCTGAGCAGGTATATATAATTCAGTACGGCCGTAAGGTCGTTTTAGTTATTGGAACTTGTTAACAACATACATTTTTTTAAGTTACGAATTGTATACCTGAAATTCGTTTAATAATTTGAGTAGGTATATAAAGCTATCCATCATACAATGCACATTATCATTCGTCTTTTGGAGATTAAGAAACTAAGTACTTTGTTCACTTAAATAAAGTGAATAGTATTTTTTAATATAGTTCACAGTTTAATATTTAGTCAGATACACTCGAAGCCAATTCTAATTTGTATCTAGAAAACTCGAAAAAATTTGCGGTGTTTAAATCTACAAAGTCAAGACGGGACTTCGTTGAGGCTATTATGGGAGAATTAGCGAGTGAAACTAGCATTAAAGAAAAGGAAGGCCTGGAAGAAAAAATTTGTATACAATACATTATGATAGAAAGAAAATGGAAGGACGTCTATCGTAACAATTCAAAATTTTATATAATTATAAACAAAGAATAAATCTAGACGATGAAACAATTACAGATAGTAATATGTTTATGGCTTCTATTGTTCCATTACGACTAAAAGATGAAGCTTCAGAATATTGGAAAAATCCACGTCCGTCATTAACTATATTGTGCCACCCGATATTATTTCAATACGAGAAGGAGTCTTCCGAACTCATAAAAGCTACAGTGAGTGATATAAAAAATCAAATTGCCAAATTAGAACGAACAATAATTGAAATTGAAGAGGGGAAAGTCATTAGAATAAAGCATAATATTCTTCTAACAATGGTCGATGGAAAAGTTTTGAACTTAATAGCAAATACGACATCTACAATGAAATGTCCAATTTGATTCAATAATTGACGAACTAAATTATGAGTATGGAATATCTCCTTTGCATGCTAGGATAAGATGTATGGAATTTGTTTTGAAGCTGGCTTATACACTACCACAACAAGGAGAAGTTTTCGACAACAAACCAACATGTAAGGAGAAACAAAACAGGAGAAAAAAAATAATTCAGGATGCATTCAATAAAGAGATTGGCCTTAGAGTTGACTGTCCAAAGTATGGATACGGAAATACAAATGCTGGTAACTACTCAAGAAGATTTTTTGAAAACGGTGAAGTGACTGCTCGCATAAGAGGAGTTGATAGAGATATTGTGAAAAGATTGGGAGTAATTTAAATATTTTAAACTGCCATGAACCAGTTAATGGGCCCAAGTTTGGAAATATGCATCTAAAACTACAGAGCTGCTGCCTCAAAAGTATTCTGAGAAGAAACTTACACCAAAGGTACATAAAATTTTAGCACATGGAAAAGATTTAATAGAGTACCAGTGCTTGCCATTAGGAGAATTGTCTGAAGAAGCTCAAGAATCTAAGAACAAGGACTACAAAAGATATAGATGTATGAACACCTGCAAAGTATCAGGAGTTAGACAAAACGAAGACCTTTTCAATATGTTAGCTATCTCTTCTGATCCAGTCATATCATCTATGCGGTATGTAAGAACACAAAAAGATCTTACAGATGCCCATAGCTCAGAAATGGTTGCTTTGATAGATATATGTTCCAGTGACGATGACTATGTTGAGATAGAATAAGTTTCTCACTTCTTATCACAACAATGAAAAAGAGATTTACTAATCAATTTTGTTATTTTATTGAAAAATAAGATATCTATGTACAAGTTAATTTTTTATTTCAAATAAAAGAATTAATTAATTTAGTAATATTTAAATATATACTTTTCGTTATTGCATTTCTTTAAAGTTTATCAAATTTATTTTAAAGCTTAGGAATTTCGCCTTCAAACGATTATTAAATTTTTTAGAAGTCAATACGTCTATCGAGTTTGGTACAAATTGGTAAAGCGGTTACTAAGATCAAACTTTTTAGCATAAATGGGCAGTGCCACTCCCCTTTTCCAAAATTCTTGGGCTGTTTAATCTTTAGCTCAAATAAAATTTCATTGAACCACTTTCAATAACTTTTAGTTATTAATAAAATACATACTTGGCTTGTAAATTAGAAAAAAAAAACATGTAAAATTTTACGATGAATTTTGAAGCACCTTGTTATTGTGGCACCAAAAACGGACATTTGAGTTTTATAAGAGTATTGCCATTTAAAAGAAACAATACGTCTATCGATTTTGGTAGTTATTGATTACGTGACTACTTAGATAAAACTTTTTATCATAAGTGGGCAGTGCCACTCTATCTTATAAAAATCATTACTTTATCTTATTTAATGTTTAAATACGTCATTATAAGACAAATCTCATTTTATATTTTTGACGAATTTTTTTGAAGCACCCTGTATCTGTGACATTCTGGACTTTTACACAAAACTTCAGATAATTGGCTTTCATTTGCATTTTAAATTTTTAAAATATCTTCATTTGTTCAAAAGTTATGATTTTTACAAAGAAAAAACTCAAAAGACGCCACTGTGCGACGTCGAATCAGCGACTTCATTATTTTGCGGCATTCTTCATGGCTTCTTTGAAAGCTGTGTACCCCTACGATGTGTTAGTGCTGGTACAAGCAAACCACCTTGGTTCAGAAGAGAACTTATAAGACTCAACAATATTAAATCTAGGCTTTATAAACGGTTCAAGAGACCACGATCTTCTTCCGAGTTTTCTAAATATTCAGTTGCTCGTTGCAACTTTCATTGTCTAAACCAACAATGTTATAAGTTGTACTTAAGCAGTTGTAAATTTCAATTTTTCAACAATCCGAAAAGATTTTACAGTTTTGTTAATGCTAAGAGGAAAAAATCTGGTTTTCCAGCTACCTTTTCTTTTGGTTGCAAGAACGCCAGTTCTGATAATGACATTGCGGAATTATTTGCAGAATTTTTCAAGTCAGCCTACTCATCCAAACCTTTTTTTCATCAATGGTAAGCAAGGCAACGGGTATACTCGGTTTCCTGAAACGATGGGCTAAGGAGTTTAATGATCCGTATCTGACTAAGACCCTCTACGCATCGTTGGTACAACCAATCTTAGAGTATTTTTCGGGTGTCTGGTGCCCAGGGTATCAAAACTTTATAAAGCGTATTGAGTCCGTACAGAAGCAATTCGTTATATTTTCACTACGTGGTCTTAACTAGGATTCAAGTGTGCATTCGCCACTATATAGAAATAGGCTTCTCCTTATTAATCTGCCAACTTTAGTAAATCGAAGAACTTTACTCGTGGTAATGTTCACCCATAAGCTCATTATGGGCAAGATTGACTCCTCTGATCTTTTTAGTCGACTAAATTTTGCTGTTCCTGGTAGCACGTCCAGGCATTTCGTACCTTTTCATTTGAAATGAAGTCCTCTTTCAGCAAAAAAAAAAAAAATCATGTTCTAGAAGTCATTTATAATACCTGTACTGCTACATGGTGCAGAGGAACGGACCATGGCGACATCAGATTAGGCAGCTCTGAGAATATTCTAGAGAAAAGTTCTTCGAAAGATTTACAGACCTCTACGTGTTGACGATGGCGAGTACCGAAGAGCATTTAATGATGAGTTGTACGAGCTTTACGCAGACATCAACATAGTACAGCCAACCAAACCGCTATGTTATGCGAATGGGAGATGATGCTCCCGCCAAGAAAGTATTTTTATCGAAACACGTCTATGAAAACAGAGGATGAAAGAGGCCCAACTCCGCTTGAAAAACCGAGTGGAAACGATTAAATTCGCTTGGTGTGACCAATTGATGCCAGCTAACCGAGAGAAGAAGCGACTACCGTGCCTTGTTGTACAGCCAAAACCATTTCAACTGTTCAGCGGCAATGAAGCAATTAGGAAGATATGAATGCTTTAAACACTCATATCGTGGGTCCCATAAAATATTAGCGTGTTTCAGATTCCCATGCAAGATTAGCACGAATCGTTTTCGAATGGAAAACTAGCAGGTTAGAGCATTTCGCGTGTGAGACTAACATGTTTCAGTTGTTCAACGAATTGTCTTCTACGCAAAGAGTGAACTGTGCTAGTCTTCCACACGAACAACCTAAAAGTGTGAGTCCATGGGACCAACCATTTCTAATATATAAAATTCTTCTGTCACGGTTTTAGAGGCTGAACTCCTCCGAAACGGCTGAACCGATTCTCATGAAATTTTGTGAGCATATTGGGTAGGTCTGAGAATCGGCCAACGTCTACCTTTTTTTCGCTACGTGTCTAGGGTCTTGAGAGCAAAACGTGGACCCGGGTACCCCTTGAATGTGTTTATACAATATGGATATCAAATGAAAGCTGTTGATGAGTGCTTTAGTACAGCGTAGTTTTCATACCTATTGGTGACTAGGGTCTCGAGATATAGGCCAAAACGTGGACCCTGGTACCCCTAGAATGTGTTTGTATAATATGGATAACAAATGAAAGCTGTTGATGAGTGCTATAGTACAGGATAATTTTCATACAAATGGGGGGCTAGGGTCTCGAGATATAATCTAAAACGTGGACCCGGGTACCCCTAGAATGTGTTTATACAATATGGCTATCAAATGAAAGCTGTTGATGATTGCTTTAGTACAGCGTAGTTTTCATACATATTGGTGACTAGGGTCTCGAGATATAGGCCAAAACGTGGACCTGGGTACCCCTAGTATGTGTTTATACAATATGGATATCAAATGAAAGCTGTTGATGAGTGCTATAGTACAGGATAATTTTCATACAACTGGGAGGCTAGGGTCTCGAGATATAGCCGAAAACGTGGACCCAGGTTTGGTGGTTAACCAAATATTTAAATATTTATTTTTTAAAAATATTATTTTATTTATTTGAAGTATAAAAATTTATTTTTGTTTATTTTTGAGTTTAGATATTTTTAAACTAATTAGAATTTTCTTTTTTTGAAGTTATTCAAAATTTTAAGTTAACACGAAAACTCAATTAAAATTATTTTAAAAATTAAAGTAAAGAGTACAAAGTCTTTAACACTATATTTACTCCCCCTCCAAGAAAATTTGAAACAAACAAATTATTAATTAATATTAAATGTAACCTTTTTTTGTTTTTTGTTGTTTAATGTATTTGTATTTAAATTAGTGTTAATAAGTATGTTTGCTGGTTTAAGTAAATCAATTGAAATATTTTTAATAGTATTATTGTATTGAATTGTAAATGTTTTATGTTTCTTAGATATAACTTTAAAAGGTCCTTCATAAGGTGATTCTAAATTAGATTTACGAAGAACTTTAACAAAAACATACTCACAATTTTCTAATTGTTTAGGAACGAAAACATTTTCTTTGTTATGATGAAAAACTTTAGAACGAACAAGTGAAAAATATTCTCTTATTTTATGAAGAGCGTCATTAGAAAAATCATGTTCTTTATTACTATTTGAAATAATTAATTCACCAGGTATTCTAAGTGTTTGGCCATAAACAAGTTCAGCAGATGAACATTTTAAATCTTCTTTAATAGAAGTTCGTAAACCAAGTAGAATGAATGGTAAAATGTCAGACCAATGAACCGAGTCGTTTGATGCTATAATTGCTGCTTTTAAAGTTCGATGAAATCTCTCTATCATGCCATTTGCTTGGGGATGGTAAGGAGATGTATGAATTTTATGAGAACCTAAAAGTTTAGTTAATTCCGTAAAAAATTTTGAGGTGAATTGTGAACCTTGATCTACTGTAATATTCAATGGTATACCAAATCGTGGTATATAATTTTGAATAAAAGTTTTTACTATAGTATTTGTTGAAATATCTTTAAGTGGATAAGCTTCAGGCCAACGTGAAAATCTGTCAATAATTGTTAAAATATAACAATTTCCATTTGAAACTGGAAGAGGTCCAACAATATCCATATGAATATGTTCAAAACGGCCTGATGGTATTTGAATTTTTTGGATAGGAGATTTAGTATGTCTTGAAATTTTGGATTTTTGACAATTGATGCAAGATGAAGTCCAATCGTTAATCTCTTTACGCATGTTAGGCCAATAATATTTATTTTGAATTAATTTTCTAGTTGTTCTTATACTTGGATGAGATAATGAGTGAATTTTGTCAAATATAATTCTTCTCATAGAATGTGGAACATACGGTCGAAAAGGTTGTAGAGAAACATCACACCATATGTTTAAATTAATAATTGGAATATGAATTTCTTTTAAATTATTTTTAGAATTTGGATCAGAAATGGTTTTTTGTAAAAATGTATCAGTTTGCTGTTCTTTATATAAAGTTTCTAAATTTATATCTTGAGTTGAAATTGCATTTATTTCTGGAATACGGGAAAGTGTGTCGGCAACTATGTTGTCTTTTCCACGTATATATTGAATATCATTTGTAAATTGAGCAATGTATTCAAGATGACGTAGTTGACGAGGAGATCTATCTACTTTAGAATTTAGAACATGAATTAAAGGTTTATGATCAGTATAAATAGTAAAAGTTCTACCTTCAAGAAAATGTTTAAAATGTTTAATTGAATTATAAATTGCCAAAAGTTCACGATCAAATGTTGAATATTTAGTTTCTGTTGTAGTTAATTTTCTTGAAAAATAAGCTAAGGGTTCTAGTATATTATTGCTAGTTTGTTGAAGAACTGCTCCAATAGCAACATTTGATGCATCTACTGCTAATGATAAAGTACCATTTTTGTCGAAATGTGTAAGTAAAGTATTTTTAGCAAAAAGTTTTTTAACATTTTCGAAAGCTGTTGTGGTTTCATTTGTCCAATTTAATTGTTTGAGTTTGTTTTTAATTGCATGTGTTAACATTTCATGCAGAGGACTAAGTTCTGTTGCTAACATTTTAATATATCTGTGATAGTAATTTATCATACCTAAAAATTTTTGTAATTTATTTATAGAAATTGGTTTTTCAAAATTTGTTATGATTTCAATTCTATCTAAAGATGGTTTAATACCTTCGCCTGAAATTTCGTAACTTAAAAAATTTAATTTATTTACACCGAGAGTACATTTTGAAGGTTTGATATTTAAATTATATTCTTCAAGTCTTTTGAAAACTGATTTTAAATGATTTATATGTTGATCTTCATTATCACTGGCAATAAGAATGTCATCAATGTATGTAAATACAAAATCGAAATCAGAAAATACTTCATTAATAAAGCGTTGGAAAGTTTGAGCACTGTTTCGTAAACCGAAAGGCATTCTTACGAATTCAAACATTCCAAAAGGGGTAGTTATTGCAGTTTTATGAATGTCTTCTTCTGCCATTGGAATTTGGTGGTAAGCACGCACAAGATCAATTTTGGAAAAAAATTGTTTGTTTTTTAAATCAATTGTTAAATCGTGAATATGTGGTAAAGGATACCGATCTGGTGTAGTAATAAAATTAAGTCTTCGATAGTCTCCGCAAGGTCTCCAATCATTTGGTTCTTTTTTAGGAACGAGATGAAGTGGAGATGCAATAGGAGAATTTGAGGGTCTGCATATACCAGTTTTAACTAAAAATTCAAATTCAGCTTTAGCAATTTTAAGTTTGATTGGATCAAGACGTCTGGGTTTCGAAAATGGTAAAATACCTTTTGTTTCTATCCTGTGAACCGTATGGTGTTTAACTTGTTTAGTATAATCTGGTTCACAGGTAATAGATGGAAATTCATTAAGTAATTTTGAAAACTTATTTTCGACAATAGGAATTTTGAGTGAGAAAATATCAGAAAATCCAGAAGATCCAGTAACTTTAATTTTTGTAGTAGAATCCATTATTTCTTTATTTTTAATATTGACAATAATTCCGAATTTTTCTAAAAAGTTTGCTCCTAAAATTGGTGTATCAATGTTCGCAATAATGAATGGAAATTCAAAATCTCTTCTTAAACCTAAATCAATTTTAAGTAGTTTTGTACCGAAAGTTTCAATTGAAGAACCGTTTGCTGCGGTCAAAGTAAGATCCGAATTTCTTTTATAAATTTTAAATTTAGAAAAAGGAATAACTGATACAACTGCACCTGTATCGATAAGAAAATTAAGTTTATTGAATTTATCAAATATGAATAGGCGACGAGTAGGTTTAATAATAGTTCCATTATCCGTCACCGTCATAATGGATCGTTTCAGTTTAAATTTTGTTCGGAATTTGAATTGTGATTTTGATTAAAATTGCATGGGGGTATACATTTAAGAGCGTTATTCTTAAATTTTTTGTGATACCAACAAATATTTGTTTGTGAAGTAAAATTACGATTGTTTGAAAAATTTCTTGATCCTGAAAAATTTCGAGATTTAGATCTATTTCTATCTTTAAATCTTGAACGGATTTGTAATTGATTAATATCATTAGAAATTTTATTTAAATTTTGAAAAATAGCCGTGGTTAATTCAGTTAAATTTTTAACGCATTGTTCTAAAATATTATTATTTATACTTGAGACTACAGGAGATTTGGAAGAATGAGGTTTATTGATTAAATCAAAAAGTTTGTCAGCTAAAATAATAATTTCATCTCTGTTTTGATTATTATTGGAAGTCAAATGAATTTGTATTTCTTGTGGTAATTTACGAATCCACAATTTAAAGAGTAATTCTTGACTAACTATGGAGGCAGAACCTATAAGTGATTTCATAAATCTGAATAATTCAGATGGTGAACGATCACCAAGTTCAGTTTTTGAAAATAATTGTTCTAATCGTTTTTCTTCGCTAAGAGAAAATCTTTCACATAGAACTTTTTTGATTGTATCATATTTATTAAAAAGAGGAGGAGAGTTAATAACATCTAAAATTTTAGATATAGTATCTCGTTGAAGAGTAATTAGAACATTTTGAAATTTTAAATTGTCATCATTGATATTGTTAATTTCAAATTGTCCTTCAACAAGCAAAAACCAGGCATCAGGACAATCTTGCCAAAATTGTGGTAATTTAATAGATTTAGTAGAAGGAAAATTTGTAAAGTTATCTTGTGTTGAAGTATTTTGTGTTGTTTTAGAGATGTTGTTTTGTGTTGTATTAATGTTAGAATTTTGAGTTGTATTGTGAGTCATGATGTTATTTGTATGGTTGATATTTTGATTTTCTGAATTTGTAAAATTACGAGTTCGTATTGGTGAACGTAGAACCATATGAAAAAAAAAAAAAATAAATAAAATAAAATAAAATGAAAAATTTGAAAATTAGGAAATATTTAAGATTTTTTTTGGAAAGGGAGTTAACAATTTAAATAAAATATTTAATTTTATATAAAAAATAAGTAAATTTAAATAATTGTTAAAATATAAAAATAATCTTAAAATAAATTTGAAAGTTAAAAGGTTTAAAATTTTAATTTAAATTATAATTGAAAAATTTTAAATTTAATATTAGAATAAAAATTGTACTTACATAAAATTAAATTTAATAAAAAAATATTAAAATTAATAAGTAGTTGATTGATGATTGGCAATGGCATTTACGTTATTCGAGAAATTTTGATTGTTGATAAATATTTTCGTTTTGATTGTAGTTGGAAGTCTGGCCAGTCTGGTGACTAGAAGGTTTATTGAGTTATGTATATCGATTTCTCTGATGAGCAAATAGCTTTCATACATGTAGAATGCACAAATTGTAAAAAATTTCATTACTTTAACATTTTTTTGCTTTCGCAAATCGCAAATCAGTTCGTGCACTTAAAAATGTTGTATGTACATAAATAACTGGTTGTTTGGTTACAAAGCAATTTTGTGTATTGCATAAAATGTTCTAGTTTACGAGTTACACTGGATTGTTTTCATTTTTCTTCATATATTTTTAAGTTGCGTTAAACAATTCATGATAACTTGAACCACACGTGTCTTTTATATTTTAAGTTTTGCATTTAATATTGGCAAGATGACGGTTGAAGACGGTTGAAACTTCGCATGAGCTTCTGTTGGTAGCTACTTTCAGCTAGATGAGAAAAATTGGTTGCGCGGAAGTACTACACCACTTTTGTCAAACGAAAATTATATCGTTCTTGAACTTATTGGGGTTTAATTGATTCGATTGCAGGATCGTTGGTAAGATCGCCAATATATTTGGTGGTTAACCAAATATTTAAATATTTATTTTTTAAAAATATTATTTTATTTATTTGAAGTATAAAAATTTATTTTTGTTTATTTTTGAGTTTAGATATTTTTAAACTAATTAGAATTTTCTTTTTTTGAAGTTATTCAAAATTTTAAGTTAACACGAAAACTCAATTAAAATTATTTTAAAAATTAAAGTAAAGAGTACAAAGTCTTTAACACTATACCAGGTACCCCTAGAATGTGTTTATACAAGATGGATATCAAACGAAAGCCGTTGATGAGTGCTATAGTACGGGATAATTCTCATGCAACTGGGAGGCTAGAGTCTCGAGATATAGCCCAACACGTGTGCCCGGGTACCCCTAGAATGTGTTTATACAATATGGATATCAAATGAAAAGTGTTGATGAGTGCTATAGTACAGGATAATTTTCATACAACTGGGAGGCTAGGGTCTCGAGATATAGCCCAAAACGTGGACCCGGCTACCCCTAGAATGTGTTTATACAATATGGATATCAAATGAAAAGTGTTGATGAGTGCTATAGTACAGGATAATTTTCATACAACTGGGAGGCTAATATATAGCCCAAAACGTGGACCCGGGTACCCCTAGAATGTGTTTATACAATATGGATATCAAATGAAAAGTGTTGATGAGGCCATAGTACAGGATAATTTTCATACAACTGGGAGGATAGGGTCTCGAGATATAGCCCAACACGTGGACCCGGGTACCCCTAGAATGTGTTTATACAATATGGATATCAAATGAAAGCTGTTGATGAGTGCTATAGTACAGTATAATTTTCATACAACTGGGAGGCTGAGGTCTGGAGATATAGCCCAAAACGTAGACCCGGATACACCCAGAATGTGTTTTTATATTATGGGTATCACATTGAAGCTGTTGTGTGTGCTATAATACAGAGTAAGTTCTACACCTCTGAGTGACTAGGGTCTCGAAATATAGGCCAAACCATGGACCCGGATACCCCTAGAATGTGTGTGTATTATGTATATCAAATCAAAGCTGTTGCTGAGAGCTCTAAAGTTCATTGTGATATTCGATTTAGTCGCATCAACCTGACAAAACTGACAAACATGCATGCGATGCCGAAATAAAGACAAGAATTAATAATACCCATATACCTATTTACATACGTCATATTCAATTTGCCTGAAATTTCGTATATAAATTTGCCTATATTAGTATTTGCGATGCTTTTTTCCGGGAAGTGTACCCGAGACGGACTGGGACTGGGATTAGGACTAGGACTGGGATTGAGACTGAGACTCGGAGTGGGATTGGGACTGAGACTCGGAATGGGACTGCAACAAAATACATACCACCCTCTGGGACTGGCAATAAGAGATGAAGAAGAAGGAGAAAAACTTGAGAGAAGAGAGAAGGAGACTGAGAAAGAGATAGAATGGACGAAGATGGAGATGAAGCGACAAAGATGGAGGGAGGAGTGAATTAAAAGATTAGGAAAAAGTGTAGAGGGGTGGGGCGGATTTAGACGGAAAAAGCTTATTAAAATGTATGCAGATAAGCCAAATTTAGGGCAGAACAACGTCTGCCGGGTCTGCTAGTATACTCAGAAAAAACACAAAATATTTACAATGTGGAAAATTTAATATCTTAATAACCATTTTTTTTTTTTTATTAAAACCCCACCAATTACACACACACATATATGTACCTTTTGAAAATATGGGTGCCGTTGCGTATACGTAATACCCTCTTTATCATATATATTATTTCTAATTGCTGTTTTTTTATGTACGGGTCCCTTTTCCGATCTTATTTGGAATCCAAATCCATAAGTAAAGTTTTGCTTGTGAAGATGGAGATTCGGGCTATTAGCGAGCTTTGGGCAATTTTGGTGGTAGTGCATTTGTTTCGCTAAATTTTATTAAAATAATTTGTTAGAAATAAACGATTGAGAGCACACAAAGAAATTTATTTGTACTATGGCACTATTGTGAATATTTGCACTGCATTACCAGCAGTTTCTACCATACGCTAGATGGCAGCGCAAGCTGTAAATTTTAATTGATTGATAGAACAACTAATTTCTGTTGATAAATTGATAAGAAACTTTTATATTGGTTGCGCAAAATGCGCACGGGTCCGGCTCGTTATCTTTAAATACAAAATGCAAATCATGTACCTACATATGTCTCTATGCATGTAGCTACAGATCAGGTTGTGTTCTGAACGGAGTGACCGATTTCAACAAAATTTTGAACATTTACTATAAACCTTCCAAGGTTGGTCAAAAGCTGAAAATAAATTCGATATATTAAAGGGCTTTGGCACCTCCCTGACAAATTGCATATTTGATACTGCATAACTCTGACATATTCAAGCTAGAACATTGAAATTAAGTAAAGTGTTATGTGAAGTCAAAAAGCCATCAACAAAATGTGGGGTGAGAACGAAGGGAGCGTATCTATTTATGTACTGATGGAAGAATAATGAAAATTTGTTAGGAGCTTTATCACGTTAAGTCCTAAAAACACCTTTAAAATATGGAATTGGGGAAATAAGATGCACAAGCTTCTTACAAATGGGATTTTTCAGAACTATGGCTGCCGTACAAACTATAAATTTAGTTGGATTTGACTGTTATTACTTTTGGACGTTTAGTAATCATTTGGAGTTCGTAGCCTTTTAGGCTGGTATTTTTGGATGCTCCTAGAAGAACCACAAAAAAATATCTGCTAAATTTGATATAAGCTGACGTTAAGCAAAGGGGTAAGTCGCTGTGGCAGCTGTTTTCTCTAGAACCGCGGAAACGTGGTAGACATACAGCTCACTTCAGATTTAAATTAACAGCACCTCTTCAAACATCTGATATACTGATGTACAATATAACAAAAAGTTTAGGTAAAGTGACGTTCTGAAGACATGTAAGCATGTCGTGGGATGAGTGCCCCATGGCTGATAAATAGACGCTGAAGGCTATAAACTGAACCTTTAGGACTTGACGGATAGTGATCAACCCATGGGTTGTGCTTTACTCTTATTTGCTGGACGTTTCCTACAAATTTTTCCAGTAAAGTCATAGGGAACACAAGAAGCAGCTGAAGTGAATGCGTGCTTAAAATCGCCATATCTATGGCGTTACGACAAAATTAGCTCTCTCTACAAAAATGATATCGCATTTGGGCGGAAACACAGCTTTTGCTAAGCAACTTCCTAAAATCGGTAATGGCTGAATTCCCATTTCTTTTCGCGAACTTATGACGTGAAGCTAATGTATTCAACGCTTAATCTAATTACACAAATTATAAATGGCTTCGAGAAAGGGAAATTTGGCACTTTAAAATAAGTATTGTAATACGATTAATGCCAAAAAAAATACCAGGAATCTATACAAATTTTCAATCTGTTGACACAGTCGTGAAAGAATCCCAAGCTGTGTATTATCCGGTTGAGTTTCTTATCTAATTGGAGCCATCAGGAACACCTCCTCATGGGTCTTTACTTGAAAATGGGTTTGCAATAATTTTGATTTGTAATTTGGATCCTCTGCGTTGATGTAATGGCAAAAGGTTTATCATCAGAAAACTTTTAACAAATGTCACTGAAGCAATTACTTTTTATCGGGAAGCTTCGAAAATAAGAAAGTTTATTATCAAGAGTCACATAGATACCAACAGATATGCATTTCCATTTTAAACGCTACCGATTTCTTATTGCTTTCAATTAAGCTCAATGAAAGAAGCTTTTTATGGAAGGAGTATAAACTTCTAATTTGTTTATAAAACTTATCATCAATTGATGGCCACTTTTTCAATTATAATATTGGAATACTTTCTTTGCGAGTACATTAGTCATGAGCTGATTGGAAACTATGAGTGTTATCTTCATCCTTGTCTAAATACTAAATAATAAATAATACAAGTTTCCATTCTCAGAAGTATAGCAAAATGTGATCAGCTAATAAAAGCCCATTATAAGGTCATACTTCCTGAAAATAGAAACGAACACACTCGTGTATATCCCCATACCACAGCTATTTTAGCAGATACTGACTTAGCTTTACGTCAAATAAGTTAAAAACCCCAGATTTCAGTAGGTCTTCTATTAGCTTATACATCAGTTATCTTTATGAGAGGTATATCATCACGGACGGTGTCCCTCAGGGATCTCTATGCTATGAGTGCGACGCTATGGAGTGCGATGTATGACTGTGTGGACGGTGGGGAGAATCGAGAAAAGGGCGTTGGACCTTCATGCTAG
This sequence comes from Eurosta solidaginis, assembly GCF_040869045.1. Classification (NCBI taxonomy): domain Eukaryota; kingdom Metazoa; phylum Arthropoda; class Insecta; order Diptera; family Tephritidae; genus Eurosta; species Eurosta solidaginis. The sequence continues at coordinate 197,006,436 of NC_090323.1, read as the reverse complement.
TTCGAAATATAGCGAAATGCGACTAAATTGCCTTCCCCCCCCCCCCCCCCCCCGTCACGTTATACCTAACGGCGATCCCACGGGGTGCGAACACATGAACAGGATTAGCCTGGTTTCATTGAGCCACTAGAGGGTAGTGCGCTACCCCAACGTCCAATAAAAAAAAGAGGTATTGTCGACAATGTGATATAAATAGTCCATCATTACTTGTTCTTATTTACTAAACTCCTGTAAAACTACTTACCAGGTCCAATTGCCTCCAAGAAGCTGCCGGTGTGTTCATAATCATATTTGGTACCACGGCGGAAAAGATTTCTTACTGAAAGTGTGTGAAAAAAATTTTAAAATTAATTTACGTTGACTCACTTAATATAGTAGGGGCATTCGATTAGTCTTGAAACGGTGCACGGATTTTACGGATTGCATGGCTGGAATAGATGTTAAGGTAACAGTAACAAAATCTTAATATATAAAAAACACGTGTCACAACATTTTTGGCCGCGATGGACTCCTAAACTACTGAACCGATTTTGAATTTGTTTTGAACCCCGTGTGTAGTTTGATCTAGCTTGAGAGATAGGATATATTATTTCTCGGCTTGTAGTCAAAATATTATTTTATTGCAATTTTTTTTATTTGTTTATACATAATAATAAAATGTTACGTATACGCAGTGGAACTAATATTTTCAGTTGGTGCGGATATACTTCCGTGTAATTGCTTGGTGTTTATTTAAACAGCCTGCTTAACAATAAAAACATTACAGGGAATGATATCAAGTATAACACATCATCAGGCCCGCCGAGAGGGTGGGGTTTCTGAGGGGGCATTTTTTTTAATTCAGGAGAGTGTTTAGTTCTGTAGAGGGTAATTTTCATAACCCTGGGTGACTAGGGTCTCGATATATAGGCCAAAACGTTGGCCAGTGAATGCCTATACAGTGTTTATACAATATAGATATCAAATGAAAGCTGGGAGGAGTGAATAAAAGGATTAGGAAAAAGTGAAGAGGGGGGGGGGGGGCAGAGTCAGACGGAAAAAGCTTATTAAAATGTATGCAGATAGGCCAAATTTAGGGCAGGACAACGTCTGCCGGGTCTTCTAGTACATACATAAAATGTTATGCAATCCATGAAGTTTATTCTTATAATACTCAAATCTATGTATATTTTCGAGCAACGAATTCTATGAAATACGCCACTGTTTCAAGGGTATTCATTTCGCTCAGGAAGCGATTGAGCAAATATATATCTATATATCTGACCTGGTCTATGAAACGGTGGCTTATGACTCAAAAAATAAATTGCGATAGTTTTTCTTTTTGCATTATGAACAGTAATGCCCAAAAGGCAAAGCACAAACCAGTTTCTGACCGATATTTTGGCTCCATTGCCATCGAAAAAAATGCTATCAAACAAATCTGAGGATGCTTCACGAGCCACCAAAGTGGCATCGAAGGAACCATCGTCTTTCATTTGTGCTCTTCTTTCTCTACATTTTTAGTACACTTCTAAGCAACTTAGGAGATTCTGGTTTTCACCACGTGAAAGAGCGTCTCAAAAACTATCGAAACCAGAAAATAAACTGGAAAATTTTTTTTGGGTCATAAGCCACCTTTTCATAGACCGGGTAACATATAACTATGCCTCTTTTTAAAATTTTGGCATATAGGCGCGTGCCATCTGATATACATATATAGCAATAAATGAAAACTTAAATATCTCTGTGGGTAGTATTACCAGGTCAGTGGCCGGCAGATGCACAACACTGATATTATATCAGGGGGGAATTACAAAAGGGAGAGTGACACCACCCGCTTAAATTCGATTTCATATTCCTGGAACTTAGCATAGCTTTCAATATTGGGTTAGATTGAAAAGCGAGATGTGGCACTAGCCATACAAATTGAAATCTCAAATTAGCCGTGACCACGGAATCTGTGTATTCGCTGGACATTGCTAATATTGGAAGTCTTGCAAAAGAAAGTGTGCGCTCATAAGACTCTATTATCATATCTGCGCTTGAAAGGTAAACCTGCCAAGTACTTTTTTCAATGTAGTTTGATAGAACATCAATCTGGCGAAAGAGTAACAGCAAATATTAACACATTTAAAGCTAAATATCTATGCGACGAGTTTACTTCATATCCTTAAAACCTGTTTATATCGGTTAGCAGGCTTATACTGTTTTCACACAGAAACTTAATGATCTCATTTCACCTGCTAATGAAATCGTAAATTTTGTGCTTTCACACAGAAGTAACTGCTCGATTAGTATGAAGGATGAGACAGACAATCATGGCGGAACGATACAAGGTGGGAGCATGGTGACATACCTACAAACAAAAAAAATTCCATGTACTTGTAAATTCGATGAACAAATGTCAAAATCGTACTGCGCCGGTAGTTGATGTATCAAATCAAATAAAAAAGGTTGTAATCAGCTGTTCGATGCGGCCACCTTGTATCGTTCCGCCATGCAGACAATGAAATTTGCTTTGAAAACTAAGAAACGGAAACGGAAGCGGAACGCTGCCAACAGAGTTGCATTGTGCTTTTGACTTCATTAGGCATTCGATTAGCTACTAATGAAATAATAATAGATTCGAATTTTGTAGGGAAGATTGAGCTCAATAAGTGTCTTAATGTAGAAAATTGCCTTTATTATTCAATAAGCCTTCTGTGTGAAATTAGTATTACACTCTTAGCCGGCGATATATTTTAACACATACATTAACATTCTAAGGATATTTCCACTTCATTTTGCCTTAGTCCATTTGCAACCCTATTTTAATAAGTTATTCTCCAATTTCAATAAAATAGATAGCATTATCAGTGTATAGATTGAAATTTTTGGTACAAAATCTGGAATAGTAAAAAAACATGGTTAGTGAAATTTGGTTTAAAGCTACTCCATATTAACACCGTATTGTATATAGGAGTAGAAATTTAGCGACGGGGCTATTCACACTGATCGGTCTTATATGAAGTTGGTGGCCAAAAATACTTCCAGTAGAGATATCAACGTGAAACTTTGGTCACGGCTTTACAAATATGTGAGAAATATTTTTTTCATGAAATTGGTGCTGGTGATACATTTATACCTACCCATAACCACCCACTTTCACCGCATACATACAAAAAAAAACAAAGAAAGAAATCGTTTGATCTTTTTAAATCTCTATCGCAAATGAAATGTTTAATAGGATTAAATAAAGAAATTAAAGTTATCAAAAGATCTTGCATACGTAACAATAACAAAACAACAAGCACATACAAAAAACTTACATTTGCGTATCCTCGACTGGATAAAATAATGTCGTAAATTCCATGTGACTTCATATAACATACGACAATAATTTATCAGGGTTGCGCTATCAGAAAACTGTCGCAAAGCATAGTTAGTGGCAGAAAGTGGCGGCTGATATCAACACTTTAGAATCTTAAAAATTTGGTTAATAATAAGATATAAGTCATGTATATCGATTTTCCGTCATCCCTTGTCAAATTTGGTTTTAAGACAAACCGGTTTCGGCGCTGTTCCATCATCAGTGTAGATTTTCGTTCTGATCTGTTGTTATCTTTTGTCCTGTATTTATAGTTCGTAGGTACATGAGCAGATATTGTCAGAATTGATGCTTGTGTATATTTAGTTATGTGTATGTGCTGTGTGTGGTTTTTACTGATCGATTTGTGTGGCTGACTGAGGCAGGTAAAAATCCGTAATTTTAGTCGTTTGACCTTCTTTGTGGGTTTGTTGTTCTGGTGCGTTAATTGTTTTGGGTTTATTTGTGTGTTTGTCTGTTGTACCTATGTGATTACTTTGTTTCTTATAAACAAGTTTTAAAGGCTCAAGTATTGTGCCAGAAATGTTCGTTTATTATCCTACCGTCGAATGTTTTCTGTTTTTCGATTTCCATGACTGGATTTCCATGAAGAAACCTGATTGTTTTATTGAAGTTTCCTGGGGAACATTAATTTTCGAACATGTGATTCGCGAAGTTGGACTCTGGTATAATATTTCGATTCCATGTTTTTTTTTTTGTAATCTCAAATGTTTTTTCTGTACCTCCTTCTTATTTGCCGTCCTGTTTGACCTATGTAACTGTGTGGGCATTCGCAGGTAAGTTTATATACGCCGCGGCTACTAAATGAATCCTCTGTGTTAGTTCTTAGTTTACACACTAGATTGGTCGATGTTTTTAACGCTGTCTTAATGTTTTATTTTTAAAAGGTTTGCCAATTTATATGTTGCTTTCCCATTTGTCATATTTCATAGGTGTCCAGGTGTTATTATTTTCCTTTTCATTATTTCCTTTTGGTCCTACATGCGTCCTTTTGAGCTTATCTACAAGTGCTTTTTTATATCCGTTGTTTGCAGCAATGTTATATATGACTTCAAGCTCTCTCTTATATGCCTCGTGTGTAAGAGGTGTTCTTTCAAGTCTATGTATCAAATGCTTTAATGCTGCATTTTTATTCTGTTGGGTGTGATTTGAGGTATAATGTATTATTGTGTCGGTGGCTGTCGGCTGTTGGCTGTTGGCTTGTTATATATGACTTAGTTAAATCTCTTGCCAACTTTATCAATATTTATCGTGAGGTCTAGATAGTTGATTCCTCCGTCTTTTTCGCTTTCCATTATGAATTTTATGTTCCCGTGCTGCTTGTTGAGGTACTTCGGTACTAGCTCTTCGTTGTTAGCAGCTAAAACGCATATTATGTCATCCACGTATCTAGCGTAAAATGACAAGCCCAATTTTGACTTCAGCTCCTATGTGTACTTTTCTTCCAGATTTTGCACGAACACTTCCATGAGAATGGCTGATGTGTGGCTTCTTTGACAAGGGATGCATGAAAATCGTTCCAATATACATCTTTATAAAAGCTTAATTTTGTTCTATTCTAAAAAACAGGCTACGCCTTTGCGGGGTATTTCGTTCCTTTGTGAAAATTGTTCGGAGTGCATTATCGTAACTTCACAAATTTTTATGAAAATTTAAATGAAGGCAATAATTGCTAATGAATTTTTATTATTATTGGCAATGCGCTTGTGAGAATCATCTGATACACGGGGTAGCCATTTATGTTCTTTTCATGCACTATTAAAGTTGACACTTTTCCAGTGTTGGAGTAACTCTATTAAGGTTTTACCATTTATTAAGGAAAAAACCTTTTTCAGAAACGCTTTAAGAAATTGGATTAGTCGAACTTTCGATTCCGGGCGATACTAGGTTTATATAATTTTTTATATTATTTTCTTCCCTTCAATGCTTTGAGTTTTTGATACTAGTTACTAGCTATGACTCAGCGGTAAGATACTCTCGTAAACTTGCACCTCACAAAAATTAATATTTACTAGTATCGCCTGTGGTCGAAATTCGACCAACGTGTATTTTTTTCAACTCAGTCTATGCGTCAAGTGTTGGAAATATAGCAAACTGGTCTAACTTAATTAACTTTTTCTTTAAAATTTTGAATTTGATCTAAGACTTTGTACTTTTTGATTGTATTTTCTTACATTTTCTACAAACTTTTCACACGTAATTATAACGTTTTGGTATGGAGCTCCTTAAACCAAAATATAAAAATTATGTAAAATCAAATGAAATTGACATAGAATTATGGTGAAATTTGTTGAAATTGAATTGAAAAATAGGTCTTTCCACACCACCCGAAAGGTCCCCGTTGGCGCGCTACCGAAGTTAGTTTTGGGAGCTCGGTTCCCCAGTAGGCCTATATCACCCATTTACTTCAATAGTGTCATATTTCAAAAAACATAAACTTTTAGTTAAAAACGAAGAAATTTGCTAAAGGAATTTAGCCTATTTCGCGCCACCCGTTTAATTTTGTATAAATACATACATATCTAATATGTAAGTGTGACACAAAACAAAAATTTCGAGTAGAATAGAGGACACCTTCATAAAAAATAAAATAAAAATATAAAAAAATTATGTAATGATAAAGAAGGCAGAGTTTACTAAAAAAATGTTTAATTAAAGAAAACAAAAGTACTTAAATTGCGAAAGAATTAAGTGAAATGAACAAACAGCTCCATATAAAAACGTAATAAGTGCACTTAGACTTTTTTCCGGTTTTAATGTGATCATTGTGGAAATATGAAGATTCTAATGTTCGGATATTTAATGTTGGGTTTCCCATTGAGATCTATGTACGTAATTAGTTTGTATTAAATTTGTAAACACTCCTTTTCATGAATATATATGACCATATCTACCATAAAATATTGTCTGTGAACAATATAATACTAAGATATAACAAAGCAGAATAAATTAGGAAGAAAAGAAAAACAAACAAAAATATTGAAATTATTCACGCAAACATATTTACTAAACTAAAATTGATTTCATAACTTTAAGCGACATAAACAAATTAGGGTTATGGGATCTAAGCATCCGATTAATGGATATATAATACAACAAAGTTAGCCTAATAATAAATATAGTGGATAATATACTGCCTACGCAATACGGTCGCCATGATGCCCGTTGCCGCTTTGACCTAAAATCAAAAAACGTTTTTGGGATGTTTTTTTGTTTCGTAATTAGCATAAAAGGCAATTGCCATCATCCGGTGGCAAAATCCTGAGCCAGATAAACAATTTTGCATGTAAATGCAACAACAACGATTTGAGCCATATAAATCCAGATAGACGCCTGGTTCAATTTGAGAGCCAGATAATTTGTTAATTACTTCTTTTTATTTTGGCAATGCTGCCCTTAAAAAAACTAATTTTTCAAAAATAGATGCTGCTGCTTAACCTTTCGCCGTATGAGTTGAATGGAAAACGGCGGCGACATCTGCCTATCACATTTCACGTGTGCGAAAATTTTACGACATCTGCTTCTCAAGTCTCTCAATGATCCACAGCATTCCCGCGAGAATTGAGCGTGAGCCGGAGCTGTAAACTCACTGGAAGACGGCAAATATAAAAAATGTAATGTTATATTTTTGGAATTTTTTTTTTTTGTTCAGTATAAGACGTACTTTATCTAAAATGAGGATTAAATCTGCAAATGCAAAAATATTTTCGCGCAAATTTGCCATTAGTTTTTATACTCAGTTGAGCACAGCTCACAGAGTATATTAAGTTTGATTGGATAACGGTTGGTTGTACATATATAAAGGAATCGAGATAGATATAGACTTCCATATATCAAAATAATCAGGATCCAAAAAAAATTTGATTGAGCCATGTCCGTCCGTCCGTCCGTCCGTCCGTCCGTTAACACGATAACTTGAGTAAATTTTGAGGTATCTTGATGAAATTTGGTATGTAGGTTCCTGAGCACTCATCTCAGATCGCTATTTAAAATGAACGATATCGGACTATAACCACGCCCACTTTTTCGATATCGAAAATTTCGAAAAACCAAAAAAATGCGATAATTCATTGCCAAATGCGGTTAAAGCGATGAAACTTGGTAGATGGGTTGAAGTTATGACGCAGAATAGAAAATTAGTAAGATTTTGGACAACGGGCGTGGCACCGCCCACTTTTACAAGAAGGTAATTTAAAAGTTTTGCAAGCTGTAATTTGGCAGTCGTTGAAGATATCATGATGAAATTTGGCAGGAACGTTACTACTATTACTATATATGTGCTAAATAAAAATTAGCAAAATTGGATGAAGAACACGCCCACTTTTTAAAAAAAATTTTTTTTTAATTCAAATTTTAACAAAAAATTTAATATCTTTACTGTATATAAGTAAATTAAGTCAAAATTCAACTCCAGTAATGATATGATGCAACAAAATACAAAAATAAAAGAAAATTTCAAAATGGGCGTAGCTCCGCCCATTTTCATTTAGTGTGTCTAGAATTTTTTTAATGCCATAAGTCGAACAAAAATTTACCAATCCTTTTGAAATTTGGTAGGAGCATAGATTCTATGACGTTAACTGTTCTCTGTGAAAATGGTCGAAATCGGTGGAAGCCACGCCCAGTTTTTATACACAGTCCACCGTCTGTCCTTCCGCTCGGCCGTTAACACAATAACTTGAGCAAAAACCGATATATCTTTACTAAACTTAGCCCACGTACTTACCTGAACTCACTTTATCTTGGTATAAAAAATGGCCGAAATCCGACCATAACCACGCCCACTTTATCGATATCGAAAATTACGAAAAATTAAAAAAATGCAATAATTCTATACCAAATACGAAAAAAGGAATGAAACATGGTAACTGGATTGGTTTATTGACGCAAAATATAACTTTGGAAAAAACTTTGTAAAATGGGTGTCACACCTACCATATTAAGTAGAAGAAAATGAAAAAGTTCTACAAGGCGAAATCAACAGGCCTTGGAATCTTGGCAGGAATACTGTTAGTATTATTGAATATATAAATAAATTAGCAGTACCCGACAGATGATTTTCTGGATCACCTGATCCACATTTGGTCGATATCGCGAGAACGCCTTCACATATACATCTAAGGGCCACTCGCTTTTAAAACCCTCATTAATACCTTTAATTTGATATCCATATCGTACAAACACATTCTAGAGTCAACCCTGGCCCACCCTAATGGCGATATCTCGAAAACGCGTGCACCTATAGACCTAATGCCCACTCCCTCTTAAAATGCTCAGTAACACCTTTCGTTTGATACCCATATCGTAAAAACATTCTAGAGTCACCCCTGGCCCACCCTAATGGCGATATCTCGAAAAGGCGTCCACCTATAGACCTAATGTCCACTCCCTCTTAAAATGCTCAGTAACACCTTTCCTTTGATACCCATATCGTACAAACATTCTAGAGTCACCCCTGGCCCACCCTAATGGCGATATCTCGAAAAGGCGTCCACCTATAGACCTAATGGCCACTCCCTCTTAAAATGCTCAGTAACACCTTTCGTTTGATACCCATATCGTACAAACATCCTAGAGTCACCCCTGGCCCACCCTAATGGCGATATATCGAAAAGGCGTCCACCTATAGACCTAATGCCCATTCCCTCTTAAAATGCTCAGTAACACCTTTCGTTTGATACCCATATCGTACAAACATTCTAGAGTCACCCTTGGTCAACCTTTATGGCGATATCTCGAAAAGGCGTCCACCTATAGAACTGAGGATTACTCCCTTTTAAAATACTTATTACCACCTTTCATTTGATACCCATATCGTACAAACACATTCTAGAGTCACCCTGGCCCACCCTAATGGCGATATCTCGAAAAGGCGCCCACCTATAGACCTAGTGCCCACTCCCTCTTAAAATGCTCAGTAACACCTTTCGTTTGATACCCATATCGTACAAACATTCTAGAGTCACCCTTGGTCCACCTTTATGGCGATATCTCGAAAAGGCGTCCACCTATAGAACTAAGGATTACTCCCTTTTAAAATACTCATTACCACCTTTCATTTGATACCCATATCGTACAAGCACATTCCAGAGTCACCCCTGGCCCACCCTAATGGCGATATCTCGAAAAGGCGTCCACCTATGGACCTAATGCCCACTCCCTCTTAAAATGCTCAGTAACACCTTTCGTTTGATACCCATATCGTACAAACACATTCTAGAGTCACCCCTTGCCCACCCTAATGGCGACATTTCGAAAAGGCGTCCACCTATAGACCTAATGCCCACTCCCTCTTAAAACGCTCAGTAACACCTTTCATTTGATTCCCATATCGTACAACTAGAGACACCCCTGGTGCACCTTTATGGCGATATCTCGAAACGGCGTCCACCTAGGGAACTAAGGATCACTCCTTTTCAAAATACTCATTAACAGCTTTCATTTGATACCCATATCGTACAAACATATTCTAGAGTCACCCCTGGTCCACCTTTATGGGGATTTCTCGAAAAGGCGTTCACCTATAGAACTAAAGCCCATTCCCTTTTAAAATACTCATTATCACCTTTCATTTGATACCCATATCGTACAAACACATTCTAGAGTCAGCCCTGGTCCACCTTTATGGCGATATCCCTAAATGGCGTCCATCCATAGAACTATGGCCTACTCTCTCTTAAAATACTCTTTAATACCTTCCATTTGATACACATGTCATACAACCACATTCCAGGGTTACCCTAGGTTCATTTTCCTACATGGTGATTTTCCTTATTTTGTCTCCATAGCTCTCAACTGAGTATGTAATGTTCGGTTACACCCGAACTTAGCCTTCCTTACTTGTTATAAATAAATTAGTTAGTTTCAACAAAAGTTAACTCATTACTTGTGATTTCATGTTTTTTTGAAAACAACTAAAATAAAAAACAAAGAATCTGTTAAATAAAGACTTATGTATTTACATGTAAGTGAAATTTGCCACAAAAAATGGATCGGTCAAAAATTAATTCTATTTAAGATTTTTTGGTACGCTACAAATTATTTTGGAACAATTTTTTAGGATTTTGGTAGAGGCAACAATGGGAAACCATATTTGTATGTAGGTGAAACATTTGTGCTTTCGGATTTAGCGGGGATACATAAAATACATAACTTAGATAATTGTTCCCAAAGATGGCGCGCTTGTGCACGAAAATGAATTACGATATTTGTATGAATTGTTCGAATTTACAAAAAACTTTTTCTATTAATTATAAACAAATAAAGTTATATTTGTTAACAAAAATAGGCCTATGCACTCCGGCTGATCAATACGAATCGATTCATATAACTTTTATATGATTTTATGTATGCTAAGTATTCGAAACAGCCTGTCAATTAATTGTATGGAAATTTTGTTAGCGTATTAACATATAGATTTTGAATAATTCATTTCTTTACTAGAAACAAAAGCATTTTTAAGACTTTAACGGATATCCGACCACTTAGGATTCACTAAAAGAATTTTCAATCAGCATGCTGAAACTGTCCAGTTTTAGCAGCCAAAATCTGTTAAAAAGTTAGAAAAAGGAATGGAATTCAATGCATCCACCTTATACAGAAACTGGAGTTTTTCGCAAAGTAAGCAAGAGTGTCTCTAAAAACAAGAATTAATTAAAATAACCTAAAGCCAGATCTTTCTTTTGTTGTTTCGGCCTACTGACTAGCCAGATCTAAATTTATTGTACTTGAGCTCTTTTGGATGTATAAATTAACAATAATTGACCAGCGCTCTTTTCTTCATGATACTATTTAAGAAAAAATATTGCAATTAGGTTTGTCACTTTAACAAAAAAGTGAAGGTATCTAGAGCTTACGATTTCTCGAACATGTTCGAGAAGAGATTTCTCGCGAGATTCTCGAATCTCGAATTACACGTAAGGCTCGTGAGATTCTCGAAGCTCGAATTACTCGTAAGACTCGCGAGATTCTCGAATCTCGAATTACTCGTAAGGCTCGCGAGCTTCTCGACATTCAACTTAATCGACTCATTGGCTGTTTTATATAGAGCTTACGATTCCTTCTGGAGCACAAGCAAAAATGTCCGCAAAATCACAAGTAAACCAGTAAGGAAGGTTAAGTTCGGGTGTAACCGAACATTACATACTCAGTTGAGAGCTATGGTGACAACATAAGGGAAAATAACCATGTAGTAAAATGAACCGAGGAATCCCTGGAATGTGTTTGTATGACATGTATATCAAATGAAAGGTATTAAAGAGTATTTTTTGAGGGAGTGGGCCATAGTTCTATAGGTGGACGCCATTTAGGGATATCGCTATAAAGGTGGATCAGGGTTGACTCTAGAATTTGTTTGTACGATATGGGTATCAAATGAAAGGTGTTAATGAGTATTTTAAAAGGGAGTAATCCTTAGTTCCATAAGTGGACGCCGTTTCGAGATATCTCCATAAAGGTGGACCAGGGGTGACCCTAGAATTTGTTTGTATAATATGGGTATCAAAAGAAATGTGTTAATGAGTATTTTAAAAGGGAGTGATCCTTAGTTCCATAGGTGGAGGCCGTTTCGAGATATCGCCATAAAGGTGAACCAGGGGTGACTCTGGTATGCGTTTGTACAATATGGGTATCAAACGAAAGGTGTTAATGAGTATTTTAAAAGGGAGTGGGCCTTAGTTCTATAGGTGGACGCCGTTTCGAAATATCGCCATAAAGGTTGACCAGGTGTGACTCTAGAATGTGTTTGTACAATATGGGTATCAAACGAAAGGTGTTAATTAGTATTTCAAAAGGGAGTGGGCCTTAGTTCTATAGGTGGACGCCTTTTCGAGGTATCGCAATAAAGGTGGACCAGGGGTGACTAGACTTCGTTTGTACGATATGGGTATCAAATTAAAGTTATTAATGAGAGTTTTAAAAGGGAGTGGTGGTAGTTGTATATGTGAAGGCGTTTTCCATATATCGACCAAAATGTGGACCAGAGTGACCCAGAACATCATCTGTTGGATACCGCTAATTTATTTATATATGTAATACCTGCCAAGATTTCAAGGGTTTTTTATATCGCCCTGCAGAACTTCTTCATTTTCTTCTACTTAATATGGTAGGTGTCACAACCATTTTACAGAGTTTTTTCTAAAGTTATATTTCGCGTCAATAAACCAATCCAATTACCATGATTCATCCCTTTTTTCGTATTTGGTATAGAATTATGGTATTTTTTTCATTTTTCGTAATTTTCGATAGCGAAAAAGTGGGCGTGGTCGTAGTCGGATTTCGTTAATTTTTTATACCAAGATAAAGTGAGTTCCGATAAGTACGTGAAATAAGTTCAGTAAAGATATGTCGATTTTTGCTCAAGTTATCGTGTTAACGGCAATGCGGAAGGCCAGACGGAAGACTGTGTATAAAAACTGGGCGTGGCATCAACCGATTCCGCCCATTTTCGCAGAAAACAGTTAGCGTCATAAAATCTATGCCCGTACCAAATTTCAAAAGGATTGGTTAATTTTTGTTCGACTTATGGCGTTAAAAGTATCCTAGACAAATTAAATGAAAAAGGGCGGAGCCACGCCCATTTTGAAACTTTATTTTATTTTTGTATTTTTTTGCACCATATTATTACTGGAGTTAAATGTTGAGATAATTTACCTATCTAATATATAAAATTCTTCTGTCACGGTTTTAGAGGCTGAACTCCTCCGAAACGGCTGAGCCGATTCTCATAAAATTTTGTGAGCATATTGGGTAGGTCTGAGAATCGGCCAACGTCTACCTTTTTTTTCGCTACGTGTCTAGGGTCTTGAGATCAAAACGTGGACCGGGGTACCCCTAGAATGTGTTAATACAATATGGATATCAAATGAAAGCTGTTGATGAGTGCTATAGTACAGGATAATTTTCATACAACTGGGAGGCTAGGGTCTCGAGATATAGCCCAAAACGTGGACCCGGGTACCCCTAGAGTGTGTTTATAGAATATGGATATAAAATGAATGCTGTTGATGAGTGCTTTAGTAGAGGGTAATTTTCATACCCCTGGGTGACTAGGGTCTCGAGATATAGGCCAAAACGTGGACCCGGGTACCTCTAGAGTGTGTTTATAGAATATGGATATCAAATGAAAGCTGTTGATGAGTGCTTTAGTAGAGGGTAATTTTCATACCCCTGGGTGACTAGGGTCTCGAGATATAGCCCAAAACGTGAACCAAGGTACCCCTAGAGTGTGTTTATAGAATATGGATATCAAATGAAAGCTGTTGATGAGTGCTTTAGTAGAGGGTAATTTTCATACCCCTGGGTGAGTCGGGTCTCGAGATATAGGCCAAAACGTGGACCTGGATACCCCTAGAATGTGTGTATAGAATATGGATATCAAATGAAAGCCGTTGATGAGTGCTTTAGTAGAGGGAAATTTTCATACCCCTGGGTTACTACGGTCTCGATATATAGGCCACAACGTGGACCCGGGTACCTCTAAAGTGTGTTTATAGAATATGGATATCAAATGAAAGCTGTTGATGAGTGCTTTAGTAGAGGGTAATTTTCATACCCCTGGGTGACTAGGGTCTCGAGATATAGGCCAAAACGTGGACCCGGGTACCCCTAGAGTGTGTTTATAGGATGTGGATATCAAATTAAAGCTGTTGATGAGTGCTTTAGTAGAGGGTTAATTTTCATACCCCTGGGTGACTCGGTTCTCGAGATATAGCCAAAAGGTGGACCTGGGTATCCCTAGAATGTGTGTATAGATTATGGACATCAAATGAAAGCTGCTAATGAGTGCTTTAGCAGAGGGTAATTTTCATACCCCTGGGTGACTAGGGTCTCGAGATATAGGCCAAAATGTGGACCCGGATACCCCTAGAATGTGTTTATACAATATGGATATCTAATGAAAGCTGTTGATGAGTGCTATAGTACAGGATAATTTTCATACAACTGGGAGGCTAGGGTCTCGATATATATAGCCCATAACGTGGACCCGGGTACCCCTAGAATGTGTTTATACAATATGGATATCAAATGAAAGCTGTTGATGAGTGCTATAGTACAGGATAATTTTCATACAACTGGGAGGCTAGGGTCTCGAGATATAGCCCAAAACGTGGACCCGGGTACCCCTAGAATGTGTTTATACAATATGGATATCAAATGCAAGCTGCTGATGAGTGCTATAGTACACGATCATTTTCATACAACCGGGAGGCTAGGGTCTCGAGATATAGCCCAAAACGTGGACCCGGGTACCCCTAGAATGTGTTTATACAATATGGATATCAAATGCAAGCTGCTGATGAGTGCTATAGTACACGATAATTTTCATACGACTGGGAGGCTAGGGTCTCGAGATATAGCCCAAAACGTGTACCCGGGTACCCCTAGAAAGTGTTTATACAATATGGATATCAAATGAAAGCTGTTGATGAGTGCTATAGTACAGGATAATTTTCATACAACTGGGAGGCTAGGGTCTCGAGATATAGCCCAAAACGTGGACCCGGGTACCCCTAGAATGTGTTTATACAATATGGATATCAAATGCAAGCTGCTGATGAGTGCTATAGTATACGATAATTTTCATACAACTGGGAGGCTAGGGTCTCGAGATATAGCCCAAAACGTGGGCCCGGGTACCCCTGGAATGTGTTTATACAATATGGATGTCAAATGAAAGCTGCTGATGAGTGCTATAGTACACGATAATTTCCATACAACTGGGAGGCTAGGGTCTCGAGATATAGCCCAAAACGTGGACCCGGGTACCCCTAGAATGTATTTATACAATATGGATATCATATGAAAACTGTTGATGAGTGCTATAGTAAACGATAATTTTCATACAACTGGGAGGCTAGGGTCTCGAGATATAAGCCAAAACGTAGGCCCGAGTACCCCTAGAATGTGTTTATACAATATGGATATCAAATGAAAGCTGTTGATGAGTGCTATAGTACAGGATAATTTTCATACAACTGGGAGGCTAGGGTCTCGAGATATAGCCCAAAACGTGGAGCTGGGTACCCCTAGAATGTGTTTATACAATATGGATATCAAATGAAAGCTGGTGATGAGTGCTATAGTACAGGATAATTTTTATACAACTGGGAGGCTAGGGTCTCGAGATATAGCCCAAAACGTGGACCCGGGTACCCCTAGCATGTGTTTATACAATATGGATATCAAATGAAAGCTGTTGATGCGTGTTATAGTACAGAATAATTATCATACAACTGGAAGGCTAGGGTCTCGATATATAGCCCAAAACGTGGACCCGGTTACCCCTCGAATGTGTTTATACAATATGGATACAAATGAAAGCTGTTGATGCGTGTTATAGTACAGAATAAGTTTCATACAACTGGGAGGCTAGGGTCTCGAGGTATAGCCCAAAACGTGGACCCGGGTACCCCTAGAATGTGTTTATACAATATGGATATCAATTGAAAGCTGTTGATGCGTGTTATAGTACAGAATAATTTTCATACAACTGGGAGGCTAGGGTCTCGAGATATAGCCCAAAACGTGGACCCGGGTACCCCTAGAATGTGTTTATACAATATTGATATCAAATGAAAGCTGTTGATTCGTGTTATAGTACAGAATAATTTTCATACAACTGGGAGGCTAGGGTCTCGAGATATGGCCCAAAACGTGGACCCGGGTACCCCTAGAATGTGTTTATATAATATGGATATCAAAAGAAAGCTGTTGATGCGTGTCATAGTACAGAATAATTTTCATACAACTGGGAGGCTAGGGTCTCGAGATATAGCCCAAAACGTGGACCCGGGTACCCCTAGAATGTGTTTATACAATATGGATATCAAATGAAAGCTGTTGATGCGTGTTATAGTACAAAATAATTTTCGTACAACTGGAAGGCTAGGGTCTCGAGATATAGCCCAAAAGGTGGACCCGAGTACCCCTAGAATGTGCTTATACAATATGGATATCAAATGAAAGCTGTTGATGCGTGTTATAGTACAGAATAATTTTCATACAACTGGGAGGCTAGGGTCTCGAGATATGGCCCAAAACGTGGACCCGAGTACCCCTAGAATGTGTTTATACAATATGGATATCAAATGAAAGCTGTTGATGCGTGTTATAGTACAGAATAATTATCATACAACTGGGAGGCTAGGGTCTCGATATATAGCCCAAAACGTGGACCCGGGTACCCCTCGAATGTGTTTATACAATATGGATACAAATGAAAGCTGTTGATGCGTGTTATAGTACAGAATAAGTTTCATACAACTGGGAGGCTAGGGTCTCGAGGTATAGCCCAAAACGTGGACCCGGGTACCCCTAGAATGTGTTTATACAATATGGATATCAATTGAAAGCTGTTGATGCGTGTTATAGTACAGAATAATTTTCATACAACTGGGAGGCTAGGGTCTCGAGATATAGCCCAAAACGTGGACCCGGGTACCCCTAGAATGTGTTTATACAATATTGATATCAAATGAAAGCTGTTGATTCGTGTTATAGTACAGAATAATTTTCATACAACTGGGAGGCTAGGGTCTCGAGATATGGCCCAAAACGTGGACCCGGGTACCCCTAGAATGTGTTTATATAATATGGATATCAAAAGAAAGCTGTTGATGCGTGTCATAGTACAGAATAATTTTCATACAACTGGGAGGCTAGGGTCTCGAGATATAGCCCAAAACGTGGACCCGGGTACCCCTAGAATGTGTTTATACAATATGGATATCAAATGAAAGCTGTTGATGCGTGTATAGTGTTAACTACTTTATACTCTTTACTTTAATTTTTAAAATAATTTTAATTGAGTTTTCGTGTTAACTTAAAATTTTGAATAACTTCAAAAAAAAGAAAATTCTAATTAGTTGGAAAATATCTAAACTCAAAAATAAACAAAAATAATAATTTATAATTCAATTAAACATTTTAAACATTTTCTTGAAGGTAGAACTTTTACAATTTATACTGATCATAAACCTTTAATTCATGTTCTAAATTCTAAAGTAGATAGATCTCCTCGTCAACTACGTCATCTTGAATATATTGCTCAATTTACAAATGATATTCAATATATACGTGGAAAAGACAACATAGTTGCCGACACACTTTCCCGTATTCCAGAAATAAATGCAATTTCAACTCAGGATATAAATTTAGAAACTTTATATAAAGAACAGCAAACTGATACATTTTTACAAAAAAACATTTCTGATCCAAATTCTAAAAATAATTTAAAAGAAATTCATATTCCAATTATTAATTTAAACATATGGTGTGATGTTTCTCTACAACCTTTTCGACCTTATGTTCCACATTCTATGAGAAGAATTATATTTGACAAAATTCACTCATTATCTCATCCAAGTATAAGAACAACTAGAAAATTAATTCAAAATAAATATTATTGGCCTAACATGCGTAAAGAGATTAACGATTGGACTTCATCTTGCATCAATTGTCAAAAATCCAAAATTTCAAGACACACTAAATCTCCTATCCAAAAAATTCAAATACCATCAGGCCGTTTTGAACATATTCATATGGATATTGTTGGACCTCTTCCAGTTTCAAATGGAAATTGTTATATTTTAACAATTATTGACAGATTTTCACGTTGGCCTGAAGCTTATCCGCTTAAAGATATTTCAACAAATACTATAGTAAAAACTTTTATTCAAAATTATATACCACGATTTGGTATACCATTAAATATTACAGTAGATCAAGGTTCACAATTCACCTCAAAATTTTTTACAGAATTAACTAAACTTTTAGGTTCTCATAAAATTCATACATCTCCTTACCATCCCCAAGCAAATGGCATGATAGAGAGATTTCATCGAACTTTAAAAGCAGCAATTATAGCATCAAACGACTCGGTTCATTGGTCTGACATTTTACCATTCATTCTACTTGGTTTACGAACTTCTATTAAAGAAGATTTAAAATGTTCATCTGCTGAACTTGTTTATGGCCAAGCACTTAGAATACCTGGTGAATTAATTATTTCAAATAGTAATAAAGAACATGATTTTTCTAATGACGCTCTTCATAAAATAAGAGAATATTTTTCACTTGTTCGTTCTAAAGTTTTTCATCATAACAAAGAAAATGTTTTCGTTCCTAAACAATTAGAAAATTGTGAGTATGTTTTTGTTAAAGTTCTTCGTAAATCTAATTTAGAATCACCTTATGAAGGACCTTTTAAAGTTATATCTAAGAAACATAAAACATTTACAATTCAATACAATAATACTATTAAAAATATTTCAATTGATTTACTTAAACCAGCAAACATACTTATTAACACTAATTTAAATACAAATACATTAAACAACAAAAAACAAAAAAAAGGTTACATTTAATATTAATTAATAATTTGTTTGTTTCAAATTTTCTTGGAGGGGGAGTAAATATAGTGTTAACTACTTTATACTCTTTACTTTAATTTTTAAAATAATTTTAATTGAGTTTTCGTGTTAACTTAAAATTTTGAATAACTTCAAAAAAAAGAAAATTCTAATTAGTTGGAAAATATCTAAACTCAAAAATAAACAAAAATAATATTTTATACTTCAAATAAATAACATAATATTTTTAAAAAATAAATATTTAAATATTTGGTTAACCACCAAAGCGTGTTATAGTACAAAATAATTTTCGTACAACTGGAAGGCTAGGGTCTCGAGATATAGCCCAAAAGGTGGACCCGAGTACCCCTAGAATGTGCTTATACAATATTGATATCAAATGAAAGCTGTTGATTCGTGTTATAGTACAGAATAATTTTCATACAACTGGGAGGCTAGGGTCTCGAGATATGGCCCAAAACGTGGACCCGGGTACCCCTAGAATGTGTTTATATAATATGGATATCAAAAGAAAGCTGTTGATGCGTGTTATAGTACAGAATAATTTTCATACAACTGGGAGGCTAGGGTCTCGAGATATAGCCCAAAACGTGGACCCGGGTACCCCTAGAATGTGTTTATACAATATTGATATCAAATGAAAGCTGTTGATTCGTGTTATAGTACAGAATAATTTTCATACAACTGGGAGGCTAGGGTCTCGAGATATGGCCCAAAACGTGGACCCGGGTACCCCTAGAATGTGTTTATATAATATGGATATCAAAAGAAAGCTGTTGATGCGTGTTATAGTACAGAATAATTTTCATACAACTGGGAGGCTAGGGTCTCGAGATATGGCCCAAAACGTGGACCCGGGTACTCCTAGAATGTGTTTATACAATATGGATATCAAATGAAAGCTGTTGATGCGTGTTATAGTACAGAATAATTTTCATACAACTGGGAGGCTATGGTCTCGAGATATGGCCCAAAACGTGGACCCGAGTACCCCTAGAATGTGTTTATACCATATGGATATCAAATGAAAGCTGTTGATGCGTGTTATAGTACAGAATAATTTTCATACAACTGGGAGGCTAGGGTCTCGAGATATAGCCCAAAACGTGGATCCGGGTACCCCTAGAATGTGTTTCTACAATATGGATATCAAACGAAAGCTGTTGATGAGTGCTATAGTACAGGATAATTTTCATACAACTGGGAGGCTAGGGTCTCGGGATATAGCCCAAAACGTGTACCCAGATACACCTGGAATATGTTTTTATATTATGGGTATCAAATTGAAGCTGTTGATGTGTGCTATAATACATATACGGGATACCCCTAGAATGTGTGTGTATTATGGATATCAAATGAAAGCTGTTGCTGAGAGCTCTAAAATGCATTGTGATATTCGATTTAGTCGCATCAACCTGGCAAAACTGATAAATATACATGAGAAGCCGAAACAAAAACAAGAATTAATAATTCCTACCTACCTATTAACATATGTACCTATTTACATACGTCCTATTTGATTTGCCTGAAATTTCGTTTATAAATTTGCCCATATTATTATTTACGATGCTGTTCTCCGCGAAGTGTACCAGAGACGGCCTGGGACTAGGATTAGGACTAGGACTGGGACTGAGACTCGGACTGGGACTGGGACTGAGAGTCGGAATGGGACTTGAATAAAATACATACTACCCTCTGGGATTAGCAATAAGAGATGAAGAAGAAGGAGAAAAACTTGAGAGAAGAGAAAAGATAGAATGAGATGAAGATGGAGATGAAGCGAAAAAGACGGAGGTAGGAGCAAATAAAAGGATTAGGAAAAAGTGTAGAGTGGTAGGGCAGAGTTAGACGGAAAAAGCTTATTTAAATGTATGCAGATAGGCCAAATTTAGGGCAGAACTACGTCTACCGGGTCTGCTAGTATACTGTAAAAATATTAAATTTTTTGTTAAAATTTTACTTTAAAAAAATTTGTTTTTAAAAGTGGGCGTGGTCCTTCTCCGATTTTGCTAATTTTTATTAAGTGTACATATAGTAATAGGAGTAACGTTCCTGCCAACTTTCATCATGATATCTTCAACGACTGCCAAATTACAGCTTGCAAAAATGTTAGATTACCTTCTTTTAAAAGTGGGCGGTGCCACGCCCATTGCCTAAAATTTTACTAATTTTCTATTCTGCGTCATAAGTTCAACACACCTACCAAGTTTCATTGGTTTATCTGTCCTTGCTAATGAATTATTGCACCTTTTCGGTTTTTCGAAATTTTCGATATCGAAAAAGTGGACGTGGTTATAGTCCGATATCATTCATTTTAAATAGCGATCTGAGATGAGTGCTCAGGAATCTACATGCCAAATTTCATCAAGATACTCCAAAATTTACTCAAGTTATCGTGTGAACGGACGGACGGACATGGCTCAATCGAATTTTTTTTTTTCGATATTGATCATTTTGATATATGGAAGTCTATATCTATCTCGATTCCTTTATACCTGTACAACCAACCGTTATCCAATCAAACTTAATATCCTCTGTGAACTCTGCTCTACTGAGTATAAAACCCCCGAAATGTATAGAATATTGCCAATGCAGCTATTGAATTAAGATTCGAGAATCTCACAAGCCTTACGAGTAATTCGAGATTCGAGAATCTCGCGAGAAGCCGTGTTCTTGATGTCTCGTTGAAAAAATAAAATATTGCGAACAAAATTATATGTATAATAAATTTTTTTTGAGTTAAATGTCATTGAAGCAATATAATCAACAAAAAAGTCACAAGTAGAAAAAACCAAGTGTATAAATATTGTCAATACAGCGACTACATAAGAATGTCGAGAAGCTCGCGAGATTTACGAGTACTTCGAGACATAATAATCTCGCTAGAAGTCGAGTTCTCGATTTCTCGGGTCCCGAAAATCTCGCTTGTGTTCGAGAAGTAATCGTAAGCTCTAAACCTATGTGTATCTAAAACATACATAGATATTTATCTAACCAATATACTTAACTTACTTTGTAA
The DNA here is from genome assembly GCF_040869045.1 of Eurosta solidaginis. Taxonomy (NCBI): domain Eukaryota; kingdom Metazoa; phylum Arthropoda; class Insecta; order Diptera; family Tephritidae; genus Eurosta; species Eurosta solidaginis. The sequence goes on along the minus strand of NC_090323.1, from coordinate 196,984,700 downwards.
CATCCTTAAATGCCTTTTGCGCTTTGTCAATATTGCCGGCGTACCGTTTCTCATTCTCATATCAATTAGACTGCATAATATTTGAAATAATGAAAAACTTTATTAATAAATTGATAAAATTGCATTTGTAAATTTTCATATTGAACAAACAAAGGGGTTTAAGTTTGGGTTTCACTGAACAATATGTTCAGCGGTTTCAATCGTCGTACACTTCAGTTAGTCTCAGAAATAAGGTTTTTACAATTTTACTGAGACATTTTTTGGGCATTGAGGCGCAAATTATATACAACGTAACGTATGTACCAAAATTCCTATCAAATTAGAGCATTAATTTACTTTAGTGAGTGAGAGTAAACCTAAATGTCTTTTTGAAGTTGTTGGCGTAATATGTGATGTCTGTGAATGTGAGTAAATAAGATGCCAAGTATCACGGCGACGTACATAATCTGGCCCTAAGTTTTAAATAGGTCGATAAAATTAAACAAAAAAATGTATTGTGGCGAATGTTGATATCACTATGCTGTTAGTAAATAATCGCAACAATAAAACACAGCAAGCAGCTACACTAGTACATAAGGCAATGCAGAGATATATTACACACACATGTAGTCATCAGCCGAAGTAGTTACTCACACATACACACGCATATGGCTATAAGAAAAGCATAAACTACAAATATATATGTATATAGCTGGTAACCCAGCATGAGATACAAATGTTCTCGAACACATTTACGCGAAATGACTAGACCTTAGGAGAAATGGGAGAACGAGCAAACCGAGAGTATAAAAGCAGCGCAAGCTGTGAAATCAGTACTAAGTTTAATTTAAACACGCTTTTGTGAAGTACGTGTTATTGAAGTATAGTTGTACTACTCCAAGTAGTCCAAATAAATACCATTTTGCAACACTGAATATTGGAGTTATTTATTCGACAATTCAGAGATCCGAACTTTAGCAGAATGTGTATAATAACCAGGATTTCGCTAAATTCGTTACACTATCATTCTAAAAATCTTTGATTAGTTAAATTCGAAATTATTTTCAAATATTCGAAGCTGTTCGGATGATGACACGTAAACGGCACAGTTACTGTCAACTTTTACTATTAATAACTCAAAAATCTATAAAGGAAGTAACAAAGAGGATTGACATTATAAGAGACTACATTTAGATTTTCATTTGTAATGTATCTCATCAAAGAGAAATATACTTGGCTTATGCTTTTGGTACACTACAAAAAGCATATCATTCAAAATTTTCATTCTGTTATTCACTCCGCTCCAAAACGCGACGAAGCTCGTAGAAGAGCGAAACGATATCACTTTTTTATATATGGCTCTGCTCTTCGCTCTGTTTGTTTTCAGAGCTGGCGGAGTAGCAAATTTCAAACACTGATTAGAGCCTTTCCATCAATCAAGGGGTATTACTAAAATTTTTCCGAGCTTTCCGATTCTGGTGAGAGAAACATAAATACATAAGTAAGCATATTAGTGATATGTCAAAAAATCTAAATTTTTAGTTATATTAGAGAAATATTACAAAATTTTACACGATGATGGTTACTAGAACACGTTTCTGAACTCTCAGTTTACATATGTTAGCTTTTCGGGTGCCTTTTAGGGTCCTTTGGCGGCCGCCGTGTTGTGATGGTAGCGTGCTATGTTTACCACACCGAAGATCCTAGGGTTCACGCCCCGAACAAAGCAACTTCAAAATTTTAGAAACAAGTTTTTTTTTTCAATTACATGAAAAATGTTGCTAAGCGATGTTGTCCCTCGTCAATGTTTCGCAAGCACTCCGCGTGTATTTCTGCCAAGAAAAGCTCTCAGTGAAAAAACATCTGCCTAGCAGATGCCGTTCGGAGTCGGCATAAAACAAGTGGGTAGGAACAACAATATGTAGGAAAATTTTAAAGCAGCACGACGCTAATAGGAAGAGAAGCTCGGCCTGAAATCTCTTCGAAAGGTTATCGCGCCTTACATTTATTTTTATTTTTAGTTGGGGTCCTTTTCTTAGTTAGCAAAAATATATTTAGCTTTAAAAATTGGAAGGCAACACCTTTCAAGCGCGCTTTATCTTAATGTTTAACTGTATCAAAAAAACAGCACGCAATCAACGAATTTATCTTGAGTTACAATTAGCTGACATGAGAGCCTTGAGCACCAATTTCACGAAAAAAAATGTGTGCAACTCAAAAAAAATTATGCAATAAGTGAGCGCTAAATTGACACGCAATTTTGAATCACCCTATGTAAATCACATTAAAAATATCATTACTTACTCGCTGCTGCTTACTTTGCGGCTACGCTGCCATAATTTAATATGTTGCAAACGTAACTCTTGACGTTGTAACCAATTTTTTGTAACATTTTTAGACACTTTCATAATGACAGCAAACATTGATATAATATCATATATATATTTAAATTAAGTTTTTATAAATTAAAAAATGAAATATACATTTTTCATTATTAGTCGATGTTGATTAAATATGCGCCTACAGATATGCAACAATGTCAAGCAAAATCATATTATAAACTAACTGCGTGTACTGAGACGTCATATGGCCAAACATGCGAATATATAAAAACATGTGTAGTTGTAATGACATGTAAGTGTGTGTATCATAATCTGTAAGTACATTGTACATATTTGCATACCAATAATTTGGTTTTGTTGCAAGTTAAATGTGTAAACTGAAGTATGACCGCCTATATTTTTATACTCAGCTGTGCAGAGCTGACAGAGTATATTAACTTTGTTCGCATAATGGTACCCCGTAACGGCATAAACTAATCGAGATAGATATGTATATATATCAAAAGATCTGGGCGAAAAAAGAAATTCATTTAGCCAAGTCCGTCCGTCCGTCCGTCCGTCCGTAAACACGATAACTTGAGTAAATTTTGAGGTGTCTTAATGAAATTTGGTATTCAAGTTCCAGGGCACTCATCACAGATCGCTATTTAAAATGAACGAAATCGGACTATAACCACGCCCACTTTTTCGATATCGAAAATTTCGAAAAACTGAAAAAGTGCGATAAATCATTACCAAAGCGATGAAACATGGTAGATGGGTTGACCTTATGACGCAGAATAGAAAATTAGTAAAATTTTGGACAGTGGGCGTGACACCGTCCACTTTTAAAAGAAGGTAATTTAAAAGTTTTGGAAGCTGTAATTGGGCAGTCGTTGAAGATATCATGATGGAATTTGGCAGGAACGTTACCCCTATTACTATATGTGTGCTAAATAAAAATTAGCAAAATCGGATGCCGAACAAATAAATAAATAAATGTAAAGCGCGATAACCTCCGAAGAGATCTAAGGCCGAGCGTCTCTTCCAATTTGCGACGTGCTCCTCTTGATTTTCCCTACAAATTGGCCGGACGGGAGCTACATGTTTTATGCCGACTCAATGAGAGCTTTTCATGGCAGAAATACACCCGGAGCGCTTGCCAAACACTGCCGAGGGGCGACCCCGCTTAGAAAAATGTTCTTCTAATTTAAAAACCTTATTTCTAAAATTTTGATGTTGCTTTGCCCGGGGTGCGAACCCAGGGCATACGGTGTGGTAGGCGGAGCACGCTACCATCATACCACGGTGGATGCCAAACAAGCCCAATTTAAAAAAAAATAAAAAATTTTTATGTCAAATTTAACAAAAAATTTAATATTATTACAGTATATGTATGTATAAGGAAATTATGTCAGCATTCAACCCTAGTAATGATATGGTGCAACAAAATACAAAAATTAAAGAAAATTTCAAAATGGGCGCGACTTCGCCCTTTTTCGATTAATTTGTCTAGAATACTTTTAATGCCATAAGTCGAACAAAAATTTACCAATCCGGCTTCTATGCCGGTAACGGTTTTCTGTGAAAATGGGCGAAATCGGTTGAAGCCACGCCCAGTTTTTATATACAGTCGGCCGTCTGTCCTTCCGCTAGCCCGCTAAGACGATAACTTCAACAAAAATTGATATATCTTTACTAAACTTAGTTCACGTACTTATCTGAACTCACTTTATCTTGATATCAAAAATTTGCTAAATCCGACTATGACCTCAGCATCGAAAATTTCGATAAATGATAAAATTGCCATAATGCTATACCAAATACGAAAAAAGGGATGAAACATGGTGATTGGATTGGTGTTTTAACGAAAAAAAATATAACTTTGGAAAAAACTTTGTAAAATGGGTGTGACACCTACCATATTAAGTAGAAGAAAATGAAAAATTTCTGCAGGGCGAAATCAAAAGCCCTTGGAATCATGGCAGGAATATTTTTCGTGGTATTACATATATAAATAAATTAGCGGTACCCGACAGATGATGTTCTGGATCACATTGCTGTACATTTTGGTTGATATCTCGAAAACGCCGTCACATATACAACTAAGGGACACTTCCTTTTAAAACCATCATTAATATCTTTCATTTGATACCCATATCGTACAAACGCATTCTAGAGTCACCCCTGGTCCACCTTTATGTCGATATCTCGAAAAGGCGTCCATCTATAGAACTATGGCCCACTCCCTTCTAAAATACTCTGTAATACCTACCATTTGATACCAATGTCATACAAACACATTCCAGGGTTACCCTAGGTTCATTTTCCTACATGGTTATTTTCCCTTATTTTGTCTCCAAAGCTCTCACCTGAGTATGTAATGTTCGGTTACATCCGAACTTAGCGTTCCTTACTTGTTCTATGTGATTATGAATTATATTTTGACAAATACCCTTGAGGAAACTGGTGTTGGCGTTATTTTTCATGTAAATGCTTATGCATAGAGAGGTAATTACTAAGGGTGTAAATTTCTATGAAATTTAACTAAAGTTGACTGCAACAGTGAGTTGATTTGTTTTTTTTTTTTTTTTCGCAGTAACTGACAGTTACTTTGCAGGTACTTTGAAATGTTCGTTGTTGTATTTTTATTCCGTAAATGGTTTTGTCTTCATTGAAGTATTGTTGGTTTCTTCAGAAATTACATGTTTTTAACACGCTTATGCTAGCTCAACTTATATATTTGCATGGCAGTCGCCATGGTTTAGCGGTAGCGTGCTCCACTACAATACCACCTGGGTTCAACTCCCGGGCAAATTAACAGCAAAAGTTTAGGATAAAGTTTTTTTCAATTAAAAAAACGTTATCCAAGCGATATGTTTAAGTCTAATTGGTTAGTGTTTAATAAAAAACATGCTTATTTATTTTTTGCCTGGCTTTATGGAAGCAGAAGCCTCGGTATTATATGTTCTGGTACTGGGGCACTCCGCGTGTGCGACTTTGCAATGTTGGAGGCACTTTTCAACACCTGAACCCATGCTTCACATTACTGCGCACTGTAAATTGTAATCTTTAAGACTAATCTTACGTAAATAGGCAGGACAGCCGTAGGTTTCTGTATCTATACTGCCCCTATTTATTGGTATGCGTAGCGTTCGCAATCTAATAAGATATGTCGTACATTAGCCATACAATATAGGCAGTTAGGCTCCGACCTTTATAATTTTAGGGAGAATGTAACGTAAACACGATCTCTCCGTGTAGTCGCTCCATACTAGTGCTCTGTTCTTATGCACAAATCGAGTTGATGTTTCTCGCTGGTGAGGGACAGCAATAGCAATATCTTTACCTACTGCAGGTCGGAAATTCTTTTTCTCGTCAGCGAGAAGACGGCAGACGAGATAATGATTATAAGATGCTGCGTATTTCATTGCAGCCGCCAATATTTTAACATCAAACAAGAGAAAATATAAGCTTAGAGACTACAGCAGGTGCGAGAAGCTTTTCCAAACATGGCTGTCGACCTTATTTGTTTAATATTAGTTAGCTTAGTCTCGCCCAGTCTAATTGGGACGTCTACGGAGCAAGCTTCAATGGATGCGCCCTATTTAGCTAGTTCATCCGCTTTTTCATTACCATTTATTCCCGTATGCCCTGGGACCCAATATAAATGTATGCTTTTGCCTATCCCGATTCTATCTAGGGACAGCTTATACTCTGATACGCTTTTAGATGCTGTGCTATGCGTGATTATTGCCTTAATTGCTGCTTGACAGTCAAAACAAAAGTTAACACGGTTGCAGCTTAAGCTATTCCCTTTGCAGGGTTTCTACTACTTTAGTTACAGCTAATATTTCCACTTGGAAAACGCTACAGTAATCCGGCAGCCCGTAGGATCTGTTTATTTCCGTATACCGCAGACCCTACTCCTTCCACTACTTTGGAACCATCTGCATACACATGTATCGCCTCGTTCGCCATTTGAGCACCCTTGCGCCAACCGTCCACCTCTATTGTGGCCTTAAGATCGCCCTCGAAGAGAATCAGGTAGTCTGTTCGTCTTGTGATTGATGGCGCTATACTACTATGGCCATATGGTCGTCGCTCAAGCTGTCCCGATGCACCGAGCCTGGTTGCAGTTGCTAACGCTATGTTCTTTGCTACCAGGTCTACATGTGGAATGTGCAGAATGTCATACAGTGCAGCCGTCGGGGTTATTTTCACGGCTCCCGAAATGCTAAAAATTGGTAGTCTGCATACCCCCTCTAATTTTTTGAGGAAGGTTGTTTTTTGTGTGGCTTTCCACCAGACAAGAACTCCGTAGTATATAATAGGGCTTAAAATCACTGTAAAAACGCAATGAGAAAGAGAGGGCCATAAGCACCACGTACACCCGGGTATTCTTTTACATGCATAAAGTGCCGTTGAAGCCTTCTTCACCCTCTCCTCCACGTTTAGCTTCCATCATAGCTTACGGTCTATGATGATTCCTAGGTATTTTGTACAAGGATTCTCCTGTAGTGTCACCAATCCTAACTTAGGCCTGGTCCATTTTGTGACCTTGTACCTCTTTGTAAACAAGACCATATCCGTTTTCTCCGCGTTGACTCTCAACCCGAAATTTGATGCCCAGGTATGAATATCCCGAAGCGCCCGATCCATCAAAGAGCTAATCGTTGGAAGGCACTTTCCACTTATGCCAATTCCATCGCCACCTGCGTAAGCCGTAAGTTTTACGGGTCCCTCATCGAATCGCCTGAGCAGTTGGTTGATGACCAGCGTCCACAGCAGAGGTGATAGCTCCCCTCTTTGCAGCGAGCCCCTTGTCCTATCATTTCGTGGCCTTGGCTATGTTTCCCCTTGCTAGGACTTTTCTCAACCGTGCCGGTTCGTTGGAGAACTCTATGTCCATACAGAAACTTTTCCATGAGATTATCTTCCCCTGGAAATTTCACGCTTGTATATCCTCAGTAGATCCCCGTACTTGTCTGGACAAGCTTCGCTTTCCGCGATCTTTGCCAGCTTAAACATTTCTTTTGCCTATCTTCTTAGAAGAATCAGCTCATTGCTCCACCATGGCGGCTTTGCTTTTCCTCTTAATCCTCTTAGAGGGCAAGCTTTGTTATACGCAGTCACAAGCGCCTTTGTTAGGAATTCATTAGGCTCCTCCAGTTCCTCCACATTGGCAACTTTTTTGGGTTGTCCCAGTTCGCTTCTACCTGTTTATGGAATTTCGTCCGTTGGCCTAGGGTTTCTAAAGGTTCCTCCCTTATCTACCCTCTTTCGGGGGATGCTGAAGCTGATATACGCATGGTCGGAGAAGGATTGTCTATCAAGAACCATCCAAATATACCTTGATATATCACGTTCGGAGTGCAATGTAATATCCAGGACATTGCTGGATGTTGGGCCAATAGATGTAGGGACACTTCCTCTTGCAGGATGTAACAAAATAGAGATTCGCCTCTCTCGTTCGTATCTGCTTCTCCCCACGCATTGTGGTGCGCATATCCATCCGCGCCTATGACCAACCACCCTTTGCGCTCTCGTCCCGTACTAGCCTCTTGCACTCCATCGGTGGAACCTCCGCAGCATGGGCCATGTAGCAGGATGCCAGTATAAATGCCTGCTTATTCTTCTGCTCAACGGCCACTACTACGATGTCCTCAGTAGTGTAATTAGGCAGCATATATGAATGCAGCTGTTTCCTTACCATTAATACAGCTCACACCCGTCCTTCCGTTTGCGTGTAGTAAACGTCAAGTCCACACGCGCGAAGTCCAGAAAACTTTCCTGCCGATGAGAGCCACGGCTCCTGGATCAGCGCCACGTCAAGCGAACCCTCCTCAAAGGTTAGGAGGAGTTCGCTCGACACCACTTTACTGTGTTGGAGGTTTATCTGTAGGAATCGCAGCACCGTTGGGCTGTTTGTCCCCATCCAGCACCTTCGTCGTGATGTCCTCGTCCTCTCCTTGCCCTTTGGGTTAAGAGTATTAGAGGCCCCCTTCAGCCTCACGCAACTGATGTGCCCGTTGTACCTCTGTGCGACTCGCAGCACCATTTGGCTGTTCGTCCTCTCTAGCATATTCGTTGTTACGTCGGCTACCTCCACCTGTCCTTTTTCTCTTGGGCTTTTGAGGTCCTTTTCGACTTCGCGCACTTCTAGCGTGTTACGACTTTTATCATTGGGACTTCTTTTCCTGAGTCGCATATAAATTTTGCCTGTACTAAAGGAAATTTTTCCAAGCTGAATGTACAATATATCCTCAGCCTCCTTGTTTATTTAGAAGATGTAGAACTGACCTTCCTCCGTAGTTCGAGATACAGTAAGTACCTTCCAATCCTGTGTCGGTATGTTCGGATTCTGATTCTGCAGAAGTCGCATTTTATCCTCCGATTTCATCACTATCATCTTCACACCATTTCACCACGCGACTCCCCCCCCCCCCCCCCCCCCCCATTTATCCCTTGGCTGATATTCGTCCAATAGGCACGGTCCGCATAACACCCTGGATTAGGGGGTTCGCAATTCTTGGTCACCGGCACCCCGCCGCCCTTCTATGAGGTGCAACGGTGTAGATGCCAGTCCTAAAAAGCTCCGGCTCCTAGTCGGGCGCTATGGAGTTCGGCTCAGCCCTCACACCAACGGCAAGGTGCGTACCCTAGTGAGGGGTGTTTATTCATTAAAAATACAAACATTATATCACATGATATTTCTCAATTCAATAGCACAATTAAACTGTGCACATATATAAACAAATTGCATGGAAATTTTCTTTTGAAAACAACCAAATATTTTTTGTGCCTATTTCCTGAAATCTAGAAGTTTCTACTTATTTTTTAATCACACAATCCACTAATGTATAATTAATTCAAAAAAAAACCGTCTAGATTTTTGACTCCATTAGGCACTCAATAAAGGAATAATGAGTTAACTAAGAGAATAACAAGAGCTCTATCCCAGTCCGATGTGGAGCACAGCAAAACTAGGATCTGAATCTGGTGCTGAGGGATGCGTTAGGTCTCGGTTGAGGAGTCTAACCATCGTCAGCGCCACCGAGGAAGAACAATCATCACTGGTGAGCGACGACGATGAAATAAACTCCGAGGCTAAAAGCGTTCTGCTGAAGGACCAAGCCCAGATGTCAGGAACCGCGGAGGACAAAGGTCAGAGTCGGAGAAGGTAAAAAGGGAGCATAAAGTTCTGATGGGCTACAAAAACTCTTCTTACTACCTTCACTCTTATTAAGAAACACAGAAAGTTAGTAGCAAAGTACAAAGCAACTAACGCTGCTAAAGCTGACGGCCAGGAAGCATCAAATGATCAGGGCAAGGACGCTAATCAATCGTCCTCGTCCGGATCGATGGGCGGACAAGGCCGGAAGATGATCAGATCCGATGAGGGACCTGAAAAGTAATCGAAAAAGCGGAAACCTCACACTACCTTCGCCTGCCCCTCAGGTCTACAAGTGGCCATCATCGACAAAATCAACCCTGACGGGAAGATAACGCCGGAAAGGTGGCTGCTTGTAGAAGGAAAGGTAATGTAGAGGATGCTCGAGGTTGAAAGCGATGAGATATCCTTCGACGGCGCAGGCTCGCAGAAGGGCGTTAAGGTCATCGGCTGCTGCAACAAGAAATCTATGGATTTCTTAACAAAGACAGTCCACAGCTTGGGCGCTCTTTGGCAGTTTACCGCTTCGTCCGGTGGTCTCAGTATGGATGCCACCTCCAGTAATGGCAACGGAGACCATACTGAAACTACTGGGCAAGCAGAATAAAGAGCTGAAGGCAGACCAATGGCAGGTGGTCTCGATGACCCCTTTCAAGACAAGGGCGGGCAGCTACCTACCGATCGCAATCGATCAAACGTCGCTGCAAGCCATAAAGAGGCTCAAAGGGGTCGTTAGGTTTGGGCTGGGTTCTCTTAAGGTCTTTGTGCCTGTTGACAGGCCAGATGCCACAAAGGGAGAAGTTCGCGGTGGTGCAGATTAATTTGCACCACTCAGCTTCCGCCTCGCTCGACCTAACGAAATACATTGCAGAAAACGGAATGGACATAGCTCTAATCCAAAAACCCTGGCTGGTAAGCGGCAGGGTTTGCGGATTAGGGCTAGACGGCTACCGTCTACTTGCACCACAGGAGGGTAAAATTAGGGCATGCATTGTAGCTAAGAAAAATACTATTCTATTTATCTCTACACAGCACTGCAACGGAGACCTTGTCACTGTAGTATGCGAACAAAAGCAGGGCGCATGCTGCTGCTATGGTCAACATACTTCCCGTACGAGGGGGACACGCCACCACTGACACGCATAGAACCGGCCTTGTAACGGCTGCGACGCTAACGGACATCATGAGCTATGGGGGAGCTGCGACATAAACGCAAGAGGTGAGTCCATTTTTGACTACTTACTACTAACCTAATTGTATGCAACAAAGGCAACCAGCCAACGTTTAGGAATAGAATTAGAGAGGAAGTCATAGATATCACCCTGGCCACAGACTCTCCCACTGTAAGAATCGATAACTGCAGAATCTCAGACACATGCTCCTTCTCGGACCACAGTAGGATACTCTTCAACATCGATCTTGAAGTGGAAGTTCCCGGCCATACAGAAATCCAAGAAAAACAGACTGGAACATATATTCTGAAGTAGTATCTCACAAACTGGCATCCACGGAAATGAAAGTCAGATGGGGAGCTAACAATATAGACAGAGCGGTAAGCCGACTGACAACGATATTGACAAGCACTTTTGAACTCTGTTGTCCCCTTACTACACCACGGGTAAGACCTAGACCTACGTGGTGGAACACAAAGCTAAGCCAACTCAGGTCAACAACAAGAAAACTCTTCAACAAAGCCAAACATAGCCGTCTGGAAGAGGACTGGGATGCCTACAGATGTAGCTTTAACAAATACAAAAGCTGCATCAAAAAGGCAGAAAGGATATCTAGGGAGCAATACTGTGAGAACTTGGCGAGATAAATGAGGCATCAAGACTTCGCAAAATACTATCAGGATTTAGTTCAGCCCCTAGTAGCAAAAGGAAGTCTTATGGCTCATGGACCGTCCCCAGTCAGGAAACTCTAGAGGTCTTGATGGAGACACACTTTTCTGGATGCACGGATACGACAGGCACGACGATGCCAGAAAACCGCGCATACCCCTCCGAAACCGACGCCACGGACATCGCTGACTGGGATAAAATATCATTGGCTATAAAATCATTTGAGCCCTACAAATCGGCCGGAGCGGATGGTATGATACCGGCTGTGTTACAAGCCGTTTGTGAGTAACTGATACCATATCTACACGGCATCTTCTCAAGATGCCTACAAGATGGTTATTTACCCGAAGCCTGGAGAAGCAAACTAAGCAACTTAACCACACGGAAGCCAAAGACTATAGACCAATAAGCCTCTCCACCTTTATCCTTAAAACACTGGAGGGACTTGTCGATCTACACATTAGAAAAAATGCCAATCTCTGGTAGATATATGCAGCTCAGCATGCATACCAAAAAGGCAAATCAGTTGAAAGTGCCCTTCATGAGGCAGTCAGTGCCATCGAGAACTCACTAAGCTGCAACGAATACGCATTGACAGCTTTCCACGACATTGATGGCACTTTCAGTAACGTGTAGACGGAGGCCTTCTGCAAGGCTCTTACACCATATGGTACCCAAAGCTCTATAGTTGCACGGATTGATTCTATGCTTAGGAGTAGAGTTTTCAACTCGAATTTAGGGACTGGTTCTATTGACAAAATGACCACCAGAGGGACCCACATGGCGGGGGTCTCTGGATACTCGTGGTCAACGAAATTCTTGAAATCTGTAGGAGAAAAGGAAGAAAGGTAGTTGCATACGCCGATGCCCTAGTGATTCTGATCACAGGAAAATTTTTGCTAACCATAAGCGAACTCATGGAATCGGCACTTTGCGACATTTCGCGATGGGCAGGGCAAAATGGGCTGGGGTAAACCTAACCAAAAACCGAACTTGTCCTGTTCACGACAAAGAAAAGATACCCTCCTTTATCTTACCGAGGCTAAACGGCACAACGTTAAACCTATCTTCGGAGCGAAATATCTTGGAATTATACTCGAACGTTGAGATGAAATCAAAGAAAGCTCTAGCAGCATACTACGCCTGCAAAAGGGCTTTTGGGCGGAACTGGGGACTGGCAACACATATCATTCATGGCATGTACAGCACAGTCATTCGATCGATACTACCATATGGAGCTCCAGTCTGGTGGAAGGCGCTAGACAAAAAGAGTAATCAGCAGGGGATCGGGAATGTACAAAGGCTGGTTTGCATAGGAATGTCAGGCGCCGTGAGCAGCGCACCTCAGGAAGCGCTAAATGTCATCTTTTATTTGACGCCACTACAAGTCTTCGTGCAGGGATTAGCCGCTAGAGGAGTTCTACGACTAAGAGAATCCAACATGTGGAAAACAGCTAAGCACGGACACGCGACGATTCTGGACGATATGACGAAGGGGCAATTAAGCGGATTAAACACCGATGTAACAATCTTTGTTGACAGCCAAGCCGCCTTAAGGGCATTAGAGTCCAACACGATAAATTCGGACATCATGCGGAGGTGTAGAGCCTCTTCGGCTTCTATAAGTCATCTCAATGTCTCCCTTTGCTGGGTCCCTGGTGGAGAGTTCCATCCGACCGCCGCTGAGTTGTCTCCTAGTGCAAATCGACGAATATGAGAACAGGGCAACGGACTTGCTATGTACCAATCGGGTTGACTGCGAAGTCTCAAGGTCCTTATGGCCATGCTTGGATAGGAAGGGCACCAGCTTCCTTCTCAAACTGAACAAATCTGCGGTGAGCGTACTTACGGGTGTCATCACAGGTCATTGTGCTATCGCGCCAATGCTCCGCGGTGGCGAATACCAACAAAGAAAGAAGAGTCGATATACCACTTTCTCTGCCGATGCCAGGCGCTTCAAAGAAGAATGCTCAGATTTCTGGGCTCACGCTTCTTCGATAGCCTGGCAGAGGTTGGGAAGGTGGATGTCTCGCTTCTTCTTGGGTCCATCAGGGAAAGCAAGTGGTTCGTTGAGAACCGCTAGGAGATAATGTGGCTAAACGAATTTGCCGCCACCTTGTACTTACTGAGGGTACTCAAAATGGCCAAAAATGTCTCCAAGTGGAAGTGTGGGTATCGCCCACGCACGCCCTCTTATCCTAACCTAACTAAGAATTTGTATTTTGTATGTAACATTGGGTTTATTAACGGCTTTGTTGATGCAGTTTACCTGATGCGGTGGACTGTATGCAGGAAGCGGCTTACCAGTGGTATCCAATCAAATAAATGAATGCGGGACTCAAATGATGTTCATTTATTTGTATTAAGTAATAGTATTTTATTTGGATTTATAAAATGGTTTAGAGCACTGAATTTTTGCTGGCAGTAGTTGCACGGATAAGTAAGCAAGAAGTAATAATGACAACGAAAAAAGATATAAAGCAAATGTCAAACATATGATTGCTATGCTTGCGCATTAACCCTTTATGAACTAAAATATAACATTATATGTACATATTGCAATTATGAACTCAACACCGCCGCCCTTGAACTATCGATAAAAATATGATACGTTCAAAATAAATCTTAGCTTAGTTTACAAAGAATATTGAAAATTCAGTTAAAACTATTAAAGAGCGAAAGTGATTATTAATCAAATTTAAGCATAGAAATCTCAATCATTTCTCGGATGATGTACATAAATGTGTATAAATGAGTATTTTTGTTTTACTTTAATTTTTGTTCATAAAATTGAAAAAAGGAAAATTTAAGTTCTTAAAGTTAGAATTCATTATCTCGGCTTCCCCTGAGCTTGTCATCGTGGGTACAATGAATTTACAGAGTGTTATATTTCTTTACAGTCAATTTATTTTTTTACTTTTTAGTTAAATTTTTTAACCAATAATAAAAGTTTATTTTTAAAAAAAGTTAACACCCTTTTATTAGCTTGGCCTGTATCTATCTATGTATGTATGTAACGGAATTTTTGAGCTTAATTTTCACCGGTTTCTAGAAGTCTGATTAATTTGAAAATTTGCATACGTATGAAGGACCGATGACAATGCATTAATGTGATGGTGTGGTGACATAAGATCAACGGCCATAAGGTTAATTGGCCTTATTACCACTTTGAATGGCCATAAGTTTGATTGAAACTTTGCACACGTATCAGGGCTCGATGACAATGCAACAATGTTATGGTGGGGTGACATAAGGTTAACGGACATAAGGTCAATTGAACTTATGATCACCCCAAATGGCCATAGATTTGAAACCTTGCACATAATGCGAAAAACGCATTCCTTTATTAATGATAGAAGTGGAGTCATGGCACATCTATTAAAGAGCATACTGGAGCCCTTTTTAACACGCTTTTATTAGCTTGGCCTGTATCTATTTATGTATCTATATATCCATGTATATATCTAACGGAATCAGGAGTGGAGCCGAGAGCTGTTGATGAGTGCTTTAGTAGAGGGTAATTTTCATACCCCTGGGTGAGTCGGGTCTCGATATATAGGCCAAAACGTGGACCCGGGTACCTCTAGAGTGTGTTTATAGAATATGGATATCAAATGAAAGCTGTTGATGAGTGCTTTAGTAGAGGGTAATTTTCATACCCCTGGGTGACTAGGGTCTCGAGATATAGGCCAAAACGTGGACCTGGGTACCCCTAGAATGTGTGTATAGAATATGGATATCAAATGAAAGCCGTTGATGAGTGCTTTAGTAGAGGGAAATTTTCATACCCCTGGGTTACTACGGTCTCGATATATAGGCCAAAACGTGGACCCGGGTACCTCTAGAGTGTGTTTATAGAATATGGATATCAAATGAAAGCTGTTGATGAGTGGTTTAGTAGAGGGTAATTTTCATACCCCTGGGTGACTAGGGCCTCGAGATATAGGCCAAAACGTGGACCCGGGTACCCCTAGAGTGTGTTTATAGAATATGGATATCAAATGAAAGCTGTTGATGAGTGCTTTAGTAGAGGGTAATTTTCATACCCCTGGGTGACTCGGTTCTCGAGATATAGCCAAAAGGTGGACCTGGGTATCCCTAGAATGTGTGTATAGATTATGGACATCAAATGAAAGCTGTTAATGAGTGTTTTAGCAGAGGGTAATTTTCATACCCCCTGGGTGACTAGGGTCTCGAGATATAGGCCAAAATGTGGACCCGGATACCCCTAGAATGTGTTTATACAATATGGATATCTAATGAAAGCTGTTGATGAGTGCTATAGTACAGGATAATTTTCATACAACTGGGAGGCTAGGGTCTCGATATATATAGCCCATAACGTGGACCCGGGTACCCCTAGAATGTGTTTATACAATATGGATATCAAATGAAAGCTGTTGATGAGTGCTATAGTACAGGATAATTTTCATACAACTGGGAGGCTAGGGTCTCGAGATATAGCCCAAAACGTGGACCCGGGTACCCCTAGTATGTGTTTATACAATATGGATATCAAATGCAAGCTGCTGATGAGTGCTATAGTACACGATAATTTTCATACAACCGGGAGGCTAGGGTCTCGAGATATAGCCCAAAACGTGGACCCGGGTACCCCTAGAATGTGTTTATACAATATGGATATCAAATGCAAGCTGCTGATGAGTGCTATAGTACACGATAATTTTCATACGACTAGGAGGCTAGGGTCTCGAGATATAGCCCAAAACGTGGACCCGGGTACCCCTAGAATGTGTTTATACAATATGGATATCAAATGCAAGCTGCTGATGAGTGCTATAGTACACGATAATTTTCATACAACTGGGAGGCTAGGGTCTCGAGATATAGCCCAATACGTGGGCCCGGGTACCCCTGGAATGTGTTTATACAATATGGATGTCAAATGAAAGCTGCTGATGAGTGCTATAGTACACGATAATTTCCATACAACTGGGAGGCTAGGGTCTCGAGATATAGCCCAAAACGTGGACCCGGGTACCCCTAGAATGTATTTATACAATATGGATATCAAATGAAAACTGTTGATGAGTGCTATAGTACACGATAATTTTCATACAACTGGGAGGCTAGGGTCTCGAGATATAAGCCAAAACGTGGGCCCGAGTACCCCTAGAATGTGTTTATACAATATGGATATCAAATGAAAGCTGTTGATGAGTGCTATAGTACAGGATAATTTTCATACAACTGGGAGGCTAGGGTCTCGAGATATAGCCCAAAACGTGGAGCTGGGTACCCCTAGAATGTGTTTATACAATATGGATATCAAATGAAAGCTGGTGATGAGTGCTATAGTACAGGATAATTTTTATACAACTGGGAGGCTAGGGTCTCGAGATATAGCCCAAAACGTAGACCCGGGTACCCCTAGAATGTGTTTATACAATATGGATATCAAATGAAAGCTGTTGATGCGTGTTATAGTACAAAATAATTTTCATACAACTGGGAGGCTAGGGTCTCGAGATATGGCCCAAAAGGTGGACCCGAGTACCCCTAGAATGTGTTTATACAATATGGATATCAAATGAAAGCTGTTGATGCGTGTTATAGTACAGAATAATTTTCATACAACTGGGAGGCTAGGGTCTCGAGATATGGCCCAAAACGTGGACCCGGGTACCCCTAGAATGTGTTTATACAATATGGATATCAAATGAAAGCTGTTGATGCGTGTTATAGTACAGAATAATTTCCATACAACTGGGAGGCTAGGGTCTCGAGATATAGCCCAAAACGTAGACCCGGGTACCCCTAGAATGTGTTTATACAATATGGATATCAAATGAAAGCTGTTGATGCGTGTTATAGTACAGAATAATTTTCATACAACTGGGAGGCTAGGGTCTCGGGATATAGCCCAAAACGTGTACCCAGATACACCTGGAATATGTTTTTATATTATGGGTATCAAATTGAAGCTGTTGATGTGTGCTATAATACATATACGGGATACCCCTAGAATGTGTGTGTATTATGGATATCAAATGAAAGCTGTTGCTGAGAGCTCTAAAATGCATTGTGATATTCGATTTAGTCGCATCAACCTGGCAAAACTGATAAATATACATGAGAAGCCGAAATAAAAACAAGAATTAATAATTCCTACCTACCTATTAACATATGTACCTATTTACATACGTCCTATTTGATTTGCCTGAAATTTCGTTTATAGATTTGCCCATATTATTATTTACGATGCTGTTCTCCGCGAAGTGTACCAGAGACGGCCTGGGACTAGGATTAGGACTAGGACTGGGACTGAGACTCGGACTGGGACTGGGACTGAGACTCGGAATGGGACTTGAATAAAATACATACTACCCTCTGGGATTAGCAATAAGAGATGAAGAAGAAGGAGAAAAACTTGAGAGAAGAGAAAAGATAGAATGAGATGAAGATGGAGATGAAGCGAAAAAGACGGAGGTAGGAGCAAATAAAAGGATTAGGAAAAAGTGTAGAGTGGTAGGGCAGAGTTAGACGGAAAAAGCTTATTTAAATGTATGCAGATAGGCCAAATTTAGGGCAGAAATACGTCTACCGGGTCTGCTAGTATACTGTAAAAATATTAAATTTTTTGTTAAAATTTTACTTTAAAAAAATTTGTTTTTAAAAGTGGGCGTGGTCCTTCTCCGATTTTGCTAATTTTTATTAAGCGTACATATAGTAATAGGAGTAACGTTCCTGCCAACTTTCATCATGATATCTTCAACGACTGCCAAATTACAGCTTGAAAAAATGTTAAATTACCTTCTTTTAAAAGTGGGCGGTGCCACGCCCATTGCCTAAAATTTTACTAATTTTCTATTCTGCGTCATAAGTTCAACACACCTACCAAGTTTCATTGGTTTATCTGTCCTTGGTAATGAATTATTGCACTTTTTCGGTTTTTCGAAATTTTCGATATCGAAAAAGTGGACGTGGTTATAGTCCGATATCATTCATTTTAAATAGCGATCTGAGATGAGTGCTCAGGAATCTATATACCAAATTTCATCAAGATACTCCAAAATTTACTCAAGTTATCGTGTGAACGGACGGACGGACATGGCTCAATCGAATTTTTTTTTTTCGATATTGATCATTTTGATATATGGAAGTCTATATCTATCTCGATCCCATTATACCTGTACAACCAACCGTTATCCAATCAAACTTAATATCCTCTGTGAACTCTGCTCTACTGAGTATAAAACCCCCGAAATGTATAGAATATTGCCAATGCAGCTATTGAATTAAGATTCGAGAATCTCACAAGCCTTACGAGTAATTCGAGATTCGAGAATCTCGCGAGAAGCCGTGTTCTTGATGTCTCGTTGAAAAAATAAAATATTGCGAACAAAATTATATGTATAATAAATTTTTTTTGAGTTAAATGTCATTGAAGCAATATAATCAACAAAAAAGTCACAAGTAGAAAAAACCAAGTGTATAAATATTGTCAATACAGCGACTACATAAGAATGTCGAGAAGCTCGCGAGATTTACGAGTACTTCGAGACATAATAATCTCGCTAGAAGTCGAGTTCTCGATTTCTCGGGTCCCGAAAATCTCGCTTGTGTTCGAGAAGTAATCGTAAGCTCTAAACCTATGTGTATCTAAAACATACATAGATATTTATCTAATCAATATACTTAACTTACTTTGTAACATCCTTAAATGCCTTTTGCGCTTTGTCAATATTGCCGGCGTACCGTTTCTCATTCTCATATCAATTAGACTGCATAATATTTGAAATAATGAAAAACTGTATTAATAAACTGATAAAATTGCATTTGTAAATTTTCATATTGAACAAACAAAGGGGTGTAAGTTTGGGTTTCACTGAACAATATGTTCAGCTGTTTCAATCGTCGTACACTTCAGTTAGTCTCAGAAATAAGGTTTTTACAATTTTACTGAGACATTTTTTGGGCATTGAGGCGCAAATTATATACAACGTAACGTATGTACCAAAATTCCTATCAAATTGGAGCATTAATTTACTTTAGTGAGTGAGAGTAAACCTAAATGTTTTTTTGAAGTTGTTGGCGTAATATGTGATGTCTGTGAATGTGAGTAAATAAGATGCCAAGTATCACGGCGACGTACATAATCTGGCCCTAAGTTTTAAATAGGTCGATAAAATTAAACAAAAAAATGTATTGTGGCGAATGTTGATATCACTATGCTGTTAGTAAATAATCGCAACAATAAAACACAGCAAGCAGCGACACTAGTACATAAGGCAATGCAGAGATATATTACACACACATGTAGTCATCAGCCGAAGTAGTTACTCACACATACACACTCATATGGCTATAAGAAAAGCATAAACTACAAATATATATGTATATAGCTGGTAACCCAGCATGAGATACAAATGTTCTCGAACACATTTACGCGAAATGACTAGACCTTAGGAGAAATGGGTGAACGAGCAAACCGAGAGTATAAAAGCAGCGCAAGCTGTGAAATCAGTACTAAGTTTAATTTAAACACGCTTTTGTGAAGTACGTGTTATTGAAGTATAGTTGTACTACTCCAAGTAGTCCAAATAAAGACCATTTTGCAACACTGAATATTGGAGTTATTTATTTGACAATTCAGAGATCCGAACTTTAGCAGAATGTGTATAATAACCAGGATTTCGCTAAATTCGTTACACTATCATTCTAAAAATCTTTGATTAGTTAAATTCGAAACTATTTTCAAATATTCGAAGCTGTTCGGATGATGACACGTAAACGGCACAGTTACTGTCAACTTTTACTGTTAATAACTCAAAAATCTATAAAGGAAGTAACAAAGAGGATTGACATTATAAAAGACTACATTTAGATTTTCATTTGTAATGTATCTCATCAAAGAGAAATATACTTGGCTTATGCTTTTGGTACACTACAAAAAGCATATCATTCAAAATTTTCATTCTGTTATTCGCTCCGCTCCAAAACGCGACGAAGCTCGTAGAAGAGCGAAACGATATCACTTTTTTATATATGGCTCTGCTCTTCGCTCTGTTTGTTTTCAGAGCTGGCGGAGTAGCAAATTTCAAACACTGATTGGAGCCTTTCCATCAATCAAGGGGTATTACTAAAATTTTTCCGAGCTTTCCGATTCTGGTGAGAGAAACATAAATACATAAGTAAGCATATTAGTGATATGTCAAAAAATCTAAATTTTTAGTTATATTAGAGAAATATTACAAAATTTTACACGATGATGGTTACTAGAACACGTTTCTGAACTCTCAGTTTACATATGCTAGCTTTTCGGGTGCCTTTTAGGGTCCTTTGGCGGCCGCCGTGTTGTGATGGTAGCGTGCTATGTTTACCACACCGAAGATCCTAGGGTTCACGCCCCGGACAAAGCAACTTCAAAATTTTAGAAACAAGTTTTTTTTTTTTCAATTACATGAAAAATGTTGCTAAGCGATGTTGTCCCTCGTCAATGCTTCGCAAGCACTCCGCGTGTATTTCTGCCAAGAAAAGCTCTCAGTGAAAAAACATCTGCCTAGCAGATGCCGTTCGGAGTCGGCATAAAACAAGTGGGTAGGAACAACAATATGTAGGAAAATTTTAAAGCAGCACGACGCTAATAGGAAGAGAAGCTCGGCCTGAAATCTCTTCGAAAGGTTATCGCGCCTTACATTTATTTTTATTTTTAGTTGGGGTCCTTTTCTTAGTTAGCAAAAATATATTTAGCTTTAAAAATTGGAAGGCAACACCTTTCAAGCGCGCTTTATCTTAATGTTTAACTGTATCAAAAAAACAGCACGCAATCAACGGATTTATTTTGAGTTACAATTAGCTGACATGAGAGCCTTGAGCACCAATTTCACGAAAAAAAATGTGTGCAACTCAAAAAAAATTATGCAATAAGTGAGCGCTAAATTGACACGCAATTTTGAATCACCCTATGTAAATCACATTAAAAATATCATTACTAAAGCCGTGGTTACTCACGAACGTACGTAGAAAAAACGTGTCAGCTGACACGACCTATCTTATGAGTGTGCAATGTAAACGAAAACTCACCGACGTGCAACGCCCGTACGTACGTAGCCCGGAACGTAGAAATCAAAACAATTTTGATTTTTTCCGTAAGAACGTGTCAGCTGATCGCTCTCTCACTAGACAGAGTTGCCTAGTAAACTTTTGTGCGCTAATTTTTGACCGTTTGCAATTTTATGCAAAAAACACCTAATTAAAGTTTGAAAAATTGTGAAAATAATTCGAAATAATTATGTAAAAGTGCTGATTATAAATATGTAATCTATTTATACTTATTTAATATGTATTCCGGCCTTTTACAATATCAAAAATTAAATTGGAAAAAGTTGATGTTTCCATAAGCATACATGCAAACTGGTCAATGGCAACAGGGCTTTGCTCTAAACAATACACACACAAATATGTTATGTATATGTACACAGACGCACACATTGATTCCTACGGGCTTGAGAGTTCGGTCAAACGTGCTTCGTACGACAAACGTCCGTACGTACGGCACACGTCGGTGGGTAACTGCCGCATTACTCGCTGCTGCTTACTTTGCGGCTACGCTGCCATAATTTAATATGTTGCAAACGTAACTCTTGACGTTGTAACCAATTTTTTGTAACATTTTTAGACACTTTCATAATGACAGTAAACATTGATATAATATCATATATATATTTAAATTAAGTTTTTATAAATTAAAAAATGAAATATACATTTTTCATTATTAGTCGATGTTGATTAAATATGCGCCTACAGATATGCAACAATGTCAAGCAAAATCATATTATAAACTAACTGCGTGTACTGAGACGTCATATGGCCAAACATGCGAATATATAAAAACATGTGTAGTTGTAATGACATGTAAGTGTGTGTATCATAATCTGTAAGTACATTGTACATATTTGCATACCAATAATTTGGTTTTGTTGCAAGTTAAATGTGTAAACTGAAGTATGACCGCCTATATTTTTATACTCAGCTGTGCAGAGCTGACAGAGTATATTAACTTTGTTCGCATAACGGTACCCCGTAACGGCATAAACTAATCGAGATAGATATGTATATATATCAAAAGATCTGGGCGAAAAAAGAAAGTCATTTAGCCAAGTCCGTCCGTCCGTCCGTCCGTCCGTCCGTCCGTAAACACGATAACTTGAGTAAATTTTGAGGTGTCTTAATGAAATTTGGTATGCAAGTTCCAGGGCACTCATCTCAGATCGCTATTTAAAATGAACGAAATCGGACTATAACCACGCCCACTTTTTCGATATCGAAAATTTCGAAAAACTGAAAAAGTGCGATAAATCATTACCAAAGCGATGAAACATGGTAGATGGGTTGACCTTATGCCGCAGAATAGAAAATTAGTAAAATTTTGGACAGTGGCCGTGACACCGTCCACTTTTAAAAGAAGGTAATTTAAAAGTTTTGGAAGCTGTAATTGGGCAGTCGTTGAAGATATCATGATGGAATTTGGCAGGAACGTTACCCCTATTACTATATGTGTGCTAAATAAAAATTAGTAAAATCGGATGCCGAACAAATAAATAAATAAATGTAAAGCGCGATAACCTCCGAGGAGATCTAAGGCCGAGCGTCTCTTCCAATTTGCGACGTGCTGCTCTTGATTTTCCCTACAAATTTGCCGGACGGGTCCTACATGTTTTATGCCGACTCAATGAGAGCTTTTCATGGCAGAAATACACCCGGAGCGCTTGCCAAACACTGCCGAGGGGCGACCCCGCTTAGAAAAATCATCTTCTAATTTAAAAACCTTATTTCTAAAATTTTGATGTTGCTTTGCCCGGGGTGCGAACCCAGGGCATACGGTGTGGTAGGCGGAGCACGCTACCATCATACCACGGTGGATGCCAAACAAGCCCAATTTAAAAAAAAATAAAAAATTTTTATGTCAAATTTAACAAAAAATTTAATATTATTACAGTATATGTATGTATAAGGAAATTATGTCAGCATTCAACCCTAGTAATGATATGGTGCAACAAAATACAAAAATTAAAGAAAATTTCAAAATGGGCTTGACTTCGATTAATTTGTCTAGAATACTTTTAATGCCATAAGTCGAACAAAAATTTACCAATCCGGCTTCTATGCCGGTAACGGTTTTCTGTGAAAATGGGCGAAATCGGTTGAAGCCACGCGCAGTTTTTATATACAGTCGGCCGTCTGTCCTTCCGCTAGCCCGTTAAGACAATAACTTCAACAAAAATTGATATATCTTTACAAAACTTAGTTCACGTACTTATCTGAACTCACTTTATCTTGATATCAAAAATTTGCTAAATCCGACTATGACCTCAGCATCGAAAATTTCGATAAATGATAAAATTGCCATAATGCTATACCAAATACGAAGAAAGGGATGAAACATGGCGATTGGATTGGTTTTTAACGAAAAAAAATATAACTTTGGAAAAAACTTTGTAAAATGGGTGTGACACCTACCATATTAAGTAGAAGAAAATGAAAAAGTTCTGCAGGGCGAAATCAAAAGCCCTTGGAATCATGGCAGGAATACTGTTCGTGGTATGAAATATATAAATAAATTAGCGGTACCCGACAGACGATGTTCTGGGTCACCCTCGTCCACATTTTGGTCGATATCTCGAAAACGCCTTCGCACATAAAACTAAGGGCCACTCCCTTTTAAAACCCTCATTAATACCTTTCATTTGATACCCATATCGTACAAACGCTTTCTAGAGTCAGCCCTAGTCCACCTTTATGGCGATATCTCGAAAAGGCGTCCATCTATAGACCTATGGCCCACTCCCTTCAAAAATACTCTGTAATACCTACCATTTGATACCAATGTCATACAAACACATTCCAGGGTCATTTTCCTACATGGTTATTTTCCCTTATTTTGTCTCCAAAGCTCTCACCTGAGTATGTAATGTTCGGTTACATCCGAACTTAGCGTTCCTTACTTGTTCTGTTTGATTATGAATTATATTTTGACAAATACCCTTGAGGAAACTGGTGTTGGCGTTATTTTTCATGTAAATGTTTATGCATAGAGAGGTAATTACTAATGGTGTAAATTTCTATGAAATTTAACTAAAGTTGACTGCAACAGTGAGTTGATTTGTTTTTTTTTTTGTCGCAGTAACTGACAGTTACTTTGCAGGTACTTTGAAATGTTCGTTGTTTTATTTTTATTCCGTAAATGGTTTTTTCTTCATTGAAGTATTGTTGGTTTCTTCAGAAATTACATGTTTTTAACACGCTTATGCTAGCTCAACTTATATATTTGCATGGCAGTCGCCATGGTTTAGCGGTAGCGTGCTCCACTACAATACCACCTGGGTTCAACTCCCGGGCAAATTAACAGCAAAAGTTTAGGATAAAGTTTTTTTCAATTAAAAAAACGTTATCCAAGCGATATGTTTAAGTCTAATTGGTTAGTGTTTAATAAAAAACGTGCTTATTTATTTTTTGCCTGGCTTTATGGAAGCAGAAGCCTCGGTATTAAATGTTCTGGTACTGGGGCACTCCGCGTGTGCGACTTTGCAATGTTGGAGGCACTTTTCAACACCTGAACCCATGCTTCACATTACTGCGCACTGTAAATTGTAATCTTTAAGACTAATCTTACGTAAATAGGCAGGACAGCCGTAGGTTTCTGTATCTATACTGCCCCTATTTATTGGTATGCGTAGCGTTCGCAATCTAATAAGATATGTCGTACATTAGCCATACAATATAGGCAGTTAGGCTCCGACCTTTATAATTTTAGGGAGAATGTAACGTAAACACGATCTCTCCGTGTAGTCGCTCCATACTAGTGCTCTGTTCTTATGCACAAATCGAGTCGATGTTTCTCGCTGGTGAGGGACAGCAATAGCAATATCTTTACCTACTGCAGGTCGGAAATTCTTTTTTTCGTCAGCGAGAAGACGGCAGACGAGATAATGATTATAAGATGCTGCGTATTTCATTGCAGCCGCCAATATTTTAACATCAAACAAGAGCAAATAGAAGCTTAGAGACTACAGCAGGTGCGAGAAGCTTTTCCAAACATGGCTGTCGACCTTATTTGTTTAATATTAGTTGATTCCTTTTAAGGGTCCCTGAAGTTTTCCCAAATAAATAGGTGTGTTTCTAATTATTCGTCACCATAATGGGGATTCGCATTTCATTAAAGTAAAGATCTACTTTTTATTGTCGCCATCTGAACACATCAGCCATTAAGCCCCCTATTTACACTGCGACTAAGCTGGTTTATCTTAGGCTGTTATGAAAGCTATATAGTCTATGAAAGGAATTCATAAAATTCTTTCTGGCATGTTCGTGTGATGGAGAAAGCTGCGGCATAGCAAAGGAAGTCGTTGCATACGTCTCATGTTCTCGCTGAGTTACATTCATATAATGTGCTCATCTTAATCTTAATATAACCTAATATCATATATATTATTTCTAACTGTCCTTTTCTACTCTTATTTGGAATCCAAATTTAAAAATAAAATTTTGGTCGTAAAGACGGATATTCAGGCTACTAGCGAGCCTTGGGGAATTTTGATCTTAGTGCTTTTGTTTAGCTATATTTCATTTAAATAATTTGCTAAAAGTAGCGATTGTGAGCACAAAAAGAAATCTGATCTGGCACTATTGCTAATATTTTCGCTTCATTACCGGCAGTTGCTCTCATACGCCAGATGGCAAGCAGCTTGGAAACAGATAAAACTAATTAGTGTACCTATTGCACTTTTCTGTGTTTAT
Source organism: Eurosta solidaginis (assembly GCF_040869045.1). Taxonomy (NCBI): domain Eukaryota; kingdom Metazoa; phylum Arthropoda; class Insecta; order Diptera; family Tephritidae; genus Eurosta; species Eurosta solidaginis. The sequence goes on along the minus strand of NC_090323.1, from coordinate 196,958,625 downwards.
TCATTAAAAATGCAAACATTATATCACATGGCCTTTCTCAATTCAATACCAAAATTAAACTGTGCGAATATATAAACAAATCGCATGGAAATTTTCTTTTGAAAACAGCCAAATATTTTTTGTGCCCATTTCGTGAAATCTAGAAGTTTCTACTTATTTTTTATTCACAAAATCCACTAATGTACATAGATATAAATAATGCCAAACAAAACGGTCTAATTATTTGACTCCATTGGGAACTCAATAAAGGAATAATGAGTTAACTAAGAACTTGGCTAATTATTTCATTAACCCTCTGTGTGAAATTGCATTGCAAATCACTAAGTTTTACGAATATGGAAAGGCTGAAGAGACGTTTAAGTCCACAACCAATTAACGTCTCACTAGCACATAACAGGGGGTCTTGATTATGTCAATGTTGCTGCTCAAAACTAGGTGCGCTGCTCCCAACTCTGGTTTTGTGGCAGTATAAAATAGACAAATTAGCAGTTGGAAACAGATAAAACTAATTAGTGTATCTTTTGTACATTTCTGTGTTTATTCATAAGGTTAGGTTAGGTTGAACTGGCCGATCCATGAGGACCTCACATAGACTGAATAAATCCATAGTGTTACCAGAAGTTTGTTTTAACGAACAAACTGAAAAACACTATCCAAACCAGGACCTATGTTATAAAATAACTCCGTCCTCTTGGCAAATACTAGGAATTAAGTCACTTGCTGATTCTAGATCTGACAGCTGTATCACCCCTAATACCTGTAGTCTTAGCCTGGCAAGTGCAGGGCACGATCACAGAACGTGCTCGATCGTTTCCTCCTCCAACCTGCACTTACTACATCTGCTATCACTGACCAAGCCTAATTTAAAGGCATGTGACGCCAGACGGCAGTGTCCGACCAGAATACAAGTCATGAGTATAAACTCCTCTCTTTTTAATGATAGAAGCAACTTTGTTAGTCTAAGGTTGTAAGACTTACAGAAGATCTTCGACACTTTACAGCCCCGCGCTTGAACCCACGCTTTTCCTGCTTGGTCGATTATGTGCACCTCTCGCGTTAGCTTAGTCTCGCCCTGTCTAATTGGGATATCTACGGAGCAAGCTTCAATGGATGCGCCCTATTTAGCTAGTTCATCCGCTTTTTTATTCCCATTTATTCCCGTATGCCCTGGGACCCAATATAAATGTATGCTTTTGCCTATCCCGATTCTCTCTAGGGACAGCTTATACTCTGATACGCTTTTAGATGCTGTGCTATGCGTGATTATTGCCTTAATTGCTGCTTGACAGTCAAAACAAAAGTTAACACGGTTGCAGCTTAAGCTATTCCCTTTCCAGGGTTTCTACTACTTTAGTTACAGCTAATATTTCCACTTTGGAACCATCTGTGTACACATGTATCGCCTCGTTCGCCATTTGAGCACCCTTGCGCCAACCGTCCACCTCTATTGTGGCCTTAACATCGCCCTCGAAGAGAATCAGGTAGTCTGTTCGTCTTGTGATTGATGGCGCTATACTACTATGGCCATATGGTCGTCGCTCAAGCTATCCCGATGCACCGAGCCTGGTTGCAGTTGCTAACGCTATGTTCTTTGCTACCAGGTCTACATGTGGAATGTGCAGAATGTCATACAGTGCAGCCGTCGGGGTTATTTTCACGGCTCCCGAAATGCTAAAAATTTGTAGTCTGCATACCCCCTCTAATTTTTTGAGGAAGGTTGTTTTTTGTGTGGCTTTCCACCAGACAAGAACTCCGTAGTATAGAATAGGGCTTAAAATCACTGTAAAAACGCAATGAGAAAGAGAGGGCCATAAGCACCACGTACACCCAGGTATTCTTTTACATGCATAAAGTGCCGTTGAAGCCTTCTTCACCCTCTCCTCCACGTTTAGCTTCCATCATAGCTTACGGTCTATGATGATTCCTAGATATTTTGTACAAGGATTCTCCTGTAGTGTCACCAATCCTAACTTAGGCCTGGTCCAATTTGTGACCTTGTACCTCTTTGTAAACAAGACCATATCCGTTTTCTCCGCGTTGACTCTCAACCTGAAATTTGATGCCCAGGTATGAATATCCCGAAGCGCCCGATCCATCAAAGAGCTAATCGTTGGAAGGCACTTTCCACTTATGCCAATTCCATCGCCACCTGCGTAAGCCGTAAGTTTTACGGGTCCCTCATCGAATCGCCTGAGCAGTTGGTTGATGACCAGCGTCCGCAGCAGAGGTGATAGCTCCCCTCTCTGCAGCGTGCCCCTTGTCCTCTGATTTCGGGGCCTTGACTATGTCTCCCCTTGCTAGGACTTTTCTCAACCGTACCGGTTCGCTGGAGAACTCTATGTCCATACAGAAACTTTTCCATGAAATTATCTTCGCCCTGGAAATTTCACGCTTGTACATCCTCAGTAGATCCCCGTACTCGTCCGGACAAGCTTCGCTTTCCGCGATCTTTGCCAGCTTAAACATTTCTTTTGCCTATCTTCTTAGAAGAATCAGCTCATTGCTCCACCATGGCGGCTTTGCTTTTCCTCTTAATCCTCTTAGAGGGCAAGCTTTGTTATACGCAGTCACAAGCGCCTTTGTTAGGAATTCATTAGGCTCCTCCAGTTCCTCCACATTGGCAACTTTTTTGGGTTGTCCCAGTTCGCTTCTACCTGTTTATGGAATTTCGTCCGTTGGCCTAGGGTTTCTAAAGGTTCCTCCCTTATCTACCCTCTTTCGGGGGATGCTGAAGCTGATATACGCATGGTCGGAGAAGGATTGTCTATCAAGAACCATCCAAATATACCTTGATATATCACGTTCGGAGTGCAATGTAATATCCAGGACATTGCTGGATGTTGGGCCAATAGATGTAGGGACACTTCCTCTTGCAGGATGTAACAAAATAGAGATTCGCCTCTCTCGTTCGTATCTGCTTCTCCCCACGCATTGTGGTGCGCATATCCATCCGCGCCTATGACCAACCACCCTTTGCGCTCTCGTCCCGTACTAGCCTCTTGCACTCCATCGGTGGAACCTCCGCAGCATGGGCCATGTAGCAGGATGCCAGTATAAATGCCTGCTTATTCTTCTGCTCAACGGCCACTACTACGATGTCCTCAGTAGTATAATTAGGCAGCATATATGAATGCAGCTGTTTCCTTACCATTAATACAGCTCACACCCGTCCTTCCGTTTGCGTGTAGTAAACGTCAAGTCCACACGCGCGAAGTCCAGAAAACTTTCCTGCCGATGAGAGCCACGGCTCCTGGATCAGCGCCACGTCAAGCGAACCCTCCTCAAAGGTTAGGAGGAGTTCGCTCGACACCACTTTACTGTGTTGGAGGTTTATCTGTAGGAATCGCAGCACCGTTGGGCTGTTTGTCCCCATCCAGCACCTTCGTCGTGATGTCCTCGTCCTCTCCTTGCCCTTTGGGTTAAGAGTATTAGAGGCCCCCTTCAGCCTCACGCAACTGATGTGCCCATTGTACCTCTGTGCGACTCGCAGCACCATTTGGCTGTTCGTCCTCTTCTAGCATATTCGTTGTTACGTCGGCTACCTCCACCTTTCCTTTTTCTCTTGGGCTTTTGAGGTCCTTTTCGACTTCGCGCACTTCTAGCGTGTTACGACTTTTATCCTCGGGACTTCTTTTCCTGAGTCGCATATAAATTTTGCCTGTACCAAAGGAAATTTTTCCTAGCTAAATGTACAATATATCCTCAGCCTCCTTGTTTATTTAGAAGTTGTAGAACTGACCTTCCTCCGTAGTTCGAGATACAGTAAGTACCTTCCAATCCTGTGTCGGTATGTTCGGATTCTGATTCTGCAGAAGTCGCATTTTATCCTCCGATTTCATCACTATCATCTTCACACCATTTCACCACGCGACTCCCCCCCCCCCCCCCATTTATCCCTTGGCTGATATTCGTCCAATAGGCACGGTCCGCATAACACCCTGGATTAGGGGGTTCGCAATTCTTGGTCACCGGCACCCCGCCGCCCTTCTATGAGGTGCAACGGTGTAGATGCCAGTCCTAAAAAGCTCCGGCTCCTAGTCGGGCGCTATGGAGTTCGGCTCAGCCCTCACACCAACGGCAAGGTGCGTACCCTAGTGAGGGGTGTTTATTCATTAAAAATACAAACATTATATCACATGATATTTCTCAATTCAATAGCACAATTAAACTGTGCACATATATAAACAAATTGCATGGAAATTTTCTTTTGAAAACAACCAAATATTTTTTGTGCCTATTTCCTGAAATCTAGAAGTTTCTACTTATTTTTTAATCACACAATCCACTAATGTATAATTAATTCAAAAAAAAACCGTCTAGATTTTTGACTCCATTAGGCACTCAATAAAGGAATAATGAGTTAACTAAGAGAATAACAAGAGCTCTATCCCAGTCCGATGTGGAGCACAGCAAAACTAGGATCTGAATCTGGTGCTGAGGGATGCGTTAGGTCTCGGTTGAGGAGTCTAACCATCGTCAGCGCCACCGAGGAAGAACAATCATCACTGGTGAGCGACGACGATGAAATAAACTCCGAGGCTAAAAGCGTTCTGCTGAAGGACCAAGCCCAGATGTCAGGAACCGCGGAGGACAAAGGTCAGAGTCGGAGAAGGTAAAAAGGGAGCATAAAGTTCTGATGGGCTACAAAAACTCTTCTTACTACCTTCACTCTTATTAAGAAACACAGAAAGTTAGTAGCAAAGTACAAAGCAACTAACGCTGCTAAAGCTGACGGCCAGGAAGCATCAAATGATCAGGGCAAGGACGCTAATCAATCGTCCTCGTCCGGATCGATGGGCGGACAAGGCCGGAAGATGATCAGATCCGATGAGGGACCTGAAAAGTAATCGAAAAAGCGGAAACCTCACACTACCTTCGCCTGCCCCTCAGGTCTACAAGTGGCCATCATCGACAAAATCAACCCTGACGGGAAGATAACGCCGGAAAGGTGGCTGCTTGTAGAAGGAAAGGTAATGTAGAGGATGCTCGAGGTTGAAAGCGATGAGATATCCTTCGACGGCGCAGGCTCGCAGAAGGGCGTTAAGGTCATCGGCTGCTGCAACAAGAAATCTATGGATTTCTTAACAAAGACAGTCCACAGCTTGGGCGCTCTTTGGCAGTTTACCGCTTCGTCCGGTGGTCTCAGTATGGATGCCACCTCCAGTAATGGCAACGGAGACCATACTGAAACTACTGGGCAAGCAGAATAAAGAGCTGAAGGCAGACCAATGGCAGGTGGTCTCGATGACCCCTTTCAAGACAAGGGCGGGCAGCTACCTACCGATCGCAATCGATCAAACGTCGCTGCAAGCCATAAAGAGGCTCAAAGGGGTCGTTAGGTTTGGGCTGGGTTCTCTTAAGGTCTTTGTGCCTGTTGACAGGCCAGATGCCACAAAGGGAGAAGTTCGCGGTGGTGCAGATTAATTTGCACCACTCAGCTTCCGCCTCGCTCGACCTAACGAAATACATTGCAGAAAACGGAATGGACATAGCTCTAATCCAAGAACCCTGGCTGGTAAGCGGCAGGGTTTGCGGATTAGGGCTAGACGGCTACCGTCTACTTGCACCACAGGAGGGTAAAATTAGGGCATGCATTGTAGCTAAGAAAAATACTATTCTATTTATCTCTACACAGCACTGCAACGGAGACCTTGTCACTGTAGTATGCGAACAAAAGCAGGGCGCATGCTGCTGCTATGGTCAACATACTTCCCGTACGAGGGGGACACGCCACCACTGACACGCATAGAACCGGCCTTGTAACGGCTGCGACGCTAACGGACATCATGAGCTATGGGGGAGCTGCGACATAAACGCAAGAGGTGAGTCCATTTTTGACTACTTACTACTAACCTAATTGTATGCAACAAAGGCAACCAGCCAACGTTTAGGAATAGAATTAGAGAGGAAGTCATAGATATCACCCTGGCCACAGACTCTCCCACTGTAAGAATCGATGACTGCAGAATCTCAGACACATGCTCCTTCTCGGACCACAGTAGGATACTCTTCAACATCAATCTTGAAGTGGAAGTTCCCCGGCCATATAGAAATCCAAGAAAAACAGACTGGAACAAATATTCTGAAGTAGTATCTCACAAACTGGCATCCACGGAATTGAAAGTCAGACGGGGAGCTAACTATATAGGCAGAGTGATAAACCGACTGACAACGATATTGACAAGCACTTTTGAACTCTGTTGTCTCCTTACTACACCACGGGTAAGACCTAGACCTACGTGGTGGAACACAAAGCTAAGCCAACTCAGGTCAACAACAAGAAAACTCTTCAACAAAGCCAAACATAGCCGTCTGGAAGAGGACTGGGATGCCTACAGATGTAGCTTTAACAAATACAAAAGCTGCATCAAGAAGGCAGAAAGGATATCTAGGGAGCAATACTGTGAGAACTTGGCGAGATAAATGAGGCATCAAGACTTCGCAAAATACTGTCAGGATCTAGTTCAGCCCCTAGTAGCATAAGGAAGTCTGAAGGCTCATGGACCGTCTCCAGTCAGGAAACTCTAGACGTCTTGATGAAGACACACTTTCCTGGATGCACGGATACGACAGGCACGACGATGACAGAAAACCGCGCATACCCTCCGGAAACCGACGCCACGGACATCGCTGACCGGGATAAAATATCATTAGCTATAAAATCGTTCGAACCCTACAAATCGGCCGGACCGGATGGTGTGATACCGGCTATGTTACAAGCCGTTTGTGACGAACTGATACCATATCTACACGGCATCTTCTCAAGATGCCTACAAGATGGTTATTTACCCGAAGCCTGGAGAAATGTACGGGTGGTTTTCATTCCCAAAGCAACTTAACCACTCGGAAGCCAAAGACTATAGACCAATAAGCCTCTCCTCCCTTATCCTTAAAACACTGTCTGTATACACATTAGAAGCAATGCCAATCTCTGGTATATATATGCAGCACAGCATGCATACCAAAAAGGCAAATCAGTTGAAAGTGCCCTTCATGAGGCAGTCAGTGCCATCGAGAACTCACTCATCCGCAACGAATACGCATTGGCAGCTTTCCACGACATTGAGGGCGCTTTCAGTAACGTGCAGACGGAGGCCATTTGCAAGGCTCTTACACGATATGGAACCCAAAGCTCTATAGTTGCACGGATCGATTCTATGCTTAGGAGTATAGTTGTCAACGCGAATTTAGGGACTGGTTCTATTGGCAAAATGACCACCAGAGGGACCCCCCATGGCGGGGGTCTCTGAATACAGGTGGTCAACGAAATTCTTGAAATCTGTAGGAGAAAAGGAAGGATGGTAGTTGCATACGCCGATGCCTTAGTGATTCTGATCACAAGAAAATTTTTGCCAACCATAAGCGAACTCATGGAATCGGCACTTTGCGACAATTCGCGATGGGCAGGTCAAACTTGGCTGGGGGTAAACCCAACCAAAAACCGAACTTGTCCTGTTCACGACAAAGAAAAGATACCCTTCTTTAATTTACCGAGGCTAAACGGCACAACGTTAAACCTATCTTCGGAAGCGAAATATCTTGGAATTATACTCGAACGTTGAGATGAAATCAAAGAAAGCTCTATCAGCATGCTACGCCTGCAAAAGGGCTTTTGGGCGGAACTGGGGACTGGCACCACATATCATTCATGGCATGTACAGCACAGTCATTCGATCGATACTACCATATGGAGCTCCAGTCTGGTGGAAGGCGCTAGACAAAAAGAGTAATCAGCAGAGGATCGGGAATGTACAAAGGCTTTCTTGCATGGGAATGTCAGGCGCCGTGAGCAGCGCACCTCAGGAAGCGCTAAATGTCATCTTGTATTTGACGCCACTACAAGTCTTCGTGCAGAGATTAGACGCTAGAGGACTTCTACGACTAAGAGAATCCAACATGTGGAAAACAGTTAAGCACGGACACGCGACGTTTCTGGACGATATGACAAAGGTGCAATTAAACGGATTAAACACCGATGTAACAATCTTTGTTGACAGCCAAGCCGCCTTAAGGGCATTAGAGTCCAAAATGATGAATTCGGACATCATGCGGAGGTGTAGAGCCTCTTCGGCTTCTATAAGTCATCTCAATGTCTCCCTTTGGGCGGTCCCTGAGCACAACGGCATTGAAGGGAATGAACTCGCGGATGAGATGGCTAGGAAAGGTTCCGACTTAGAAATAAATGGGGTGGACAGCTCCGTCTGACCGCCGCTGAGTTGTCTCCTAGGGAGAATCGACGAATATGAGAACAGGGCAACGGACTTGCTATGGACCAATAGGGTTGACTGCGAAGTCTCAAGGTCCTTATGGCCATGCTTGGATAGGAAGGGCACCAGCTTCCTTCCCAAACTCAATAAATCTGCGGTGAGGGTACTTACGGTTGTCATCATAGGTCATTTTGCTATCGCACCAATGTTCCGCGGTGGCGAATACCAACAAGCTCCCTCTGCAGAAGCTGTCAGGATGAGGAGAAAGAAGAGGCGATCTAACACTTTCTCTGCCGATGCCAGGCGCTTCAAAGACGAATGCTCAGATTTCTGGGCTCACGCTTCTTCGACAGCCTGGCAGAGGTTTGGAAGGTGGTGTAAAATTTAGTACTTTGTACCTCCTCGTGAAGAGGACAAGCTCGGTTTTATCCGGGTTGACTCCCAAACCTTTGGCTGTGGCCCAGTGCGAAATTTTGGATAGTACCCCTTCCATTAGGTTGCAAAGAGTTTGCGGAAATTTCCCCCGCATGGTGACGCAGATGTCATCTGCATACGCGATCACTTGGTGACCTTCTGCCTCCATGAGGCGTAGTAGTTGGTTGACGGTAACCACTCAAAATGGCGGAGAGATAACGCCGCCCTGCGGAGTACTTCTGCCGACCGGGCTGCTGATCACGCATCCACCTAGCTCCGTTTTAATCTGCCTACGCGTAAGCAGATTGTATATAAACTCCACCAGGCACCCCCCGATCGGCCAGCGCCGAGGTGATGACCTCAGGCAGAACGTTGTTGAAGGCACCCGTTATATCTAGATATGCCACCAGTGTGTATTCCTTGATATCAAGTGACCTTTCGATAACGGATACCAGTGAGTGCAAGGCCGTGTCAGTTGACCTACCCTTAGTGTAGGCATGTTGAGCTTGCGAAAGAAGCGATGGCTCAATCATCCTCCTGATGTAGTCCTCTAGGAGTCTTTCGAGTGCATTTAGCAGAAAAGAAGATACGCTTATAGGCCTATAATCATTTCGTTTAGAGTGGGACAATTTCCCTGTCTTGGGGATAAAGACCACGTTGACTTCTCTCCATGATGCTGGTACGTAATTGAGCCTAAGACAACCTATAAACATCCCTTTTATCCAAGACATTATAAGTTCGGCAGTATACTGTAGCTGAGCCGGAAAATTTGCATCCGGCCCGGCGATTTATAGGGCTTGAAGGTCTGTAAAGCCCAATCAATCCTTTTATCATCTGTGATTTCGCTTATTAGCTAATCATTAGGTGACCCTCCGCTAACAATATTTGAAGACACGCCCGCGCTTGCTGGAAAGTGTGTATCCATAAGCAAGTTTATGGTTTCAGCGCTGGAGTCCGTCCAGTGCCCATCCGGCTTTTGGACGCAATTTAGCTGAGTTGGAGATTTCGATAGCACGTTCCTAAAGCGGGAGGCCGCGGATGTGGATTCAATCCTGCCGCAGAAATCTCTCCAGGAGGATCGCTTTTCATTTCGGATTGCTTTTTTATATATATTTATTTTCGTTTTATAAGCAGCCCATGAGGATTCGTGTCCGTCATGCTTGGCTTTATTAAAGGCCGTCCTACATGACTTCCTAAGCTTATCAAGATCGGACGACCACCATGGTGGTTTGTGAGTTTCCATAACCTTTTTAGTCGGGCAAGCCCTATCTAAAGCATTCCTACATTTTTCACTGAAATTATTTACAAGCACGTCCAGCTCCTCCTCGCTCTCTGGGGCTCGCACCTCTTCAGATAGCTTTTTACCTATTATCTTCTTTTAGTAGGCCCAGTTCGTTCTTCTAATATTTTGTATGTACTTAGGACTAATGTGCACCTGTGATATAGAAAAGCTTGTATATCTATGGTCAGAAAAGGAGTGCTCCTTTAGAACTCTCCATGAAACGATGAGGTCACTGAAAGAATCTGTGACCAGGGTTATGTCAAGGACCTCTTCGCGGTTCCTCTTAATGAAGGTGGGGTCATTTCCCCTATTACATATACTTAGATTAGTGCCTAAAAGATGGTTAAATAAAGACTCACCTCGGTCATTTGTATCACTGCCCCACTGGTCATGGTGGGCATTAGTATCGCCTCCAAGTAGGATGAAGTAATTTCGTGGATTTGCTGCTCTCACGAAATTACTGAAATTCTCCGGTGGTAGTGAGCCTTGGTGATCGTGCGCTAGGTAGAAGGAAGCAAGACCTCGTCACTGTAGCATGCGAACAAAAGCAGGGGCGCAAGCTGCTGCTATCGTCCACATACTTCCCGTACGAGGGGAACACGCCACCACCTACACCTGTCCGCGAACTTTACAAAAAAAAAAAACCCATAGAACCGGCCTTGTCACGGCTGCGTCGCTAACGGACATCATGAGCTATGCGGGAGCTGCGACACAAACGCAAGAGGTGAGTCCATTTTTAACTACTTACTTACTACTAACCTAATTGTATGCAACAGAGGCAACCAGCCAACGTTTATGAATAGAATTAGAGAGGAAGTCGTAGATATCACCCTGGCCACAGACTCTCCCACTGTAAGAATCGATGACTGCAGAATCTCAGACACATTCTCCTTCTCGGACCACAGTAGGATACTCTTCAACATCGATCTTGAAGTGGAAGTGGAAGTTCCCCGGCCATATAGAAATCCAATAAAAACAGACTGGAACAAATATTCTGAAGTAGTATCTCACAAACTGGCATCCACGGAAACGAAAGTCAGACGGAAAGATAACAATATAGACAGAGCGGTAAGCCGACTGACAACGATATTGACAAGCACTTTCGAACTCTGTTGTCCCCTTACTAGACCAAGGGTAAGATCTAGACCTACGTGGTGGAACACAGAGCAAAGCCAACTCAGGTCAACAACAAGAAAACTCTTCAACAAAGCCAAACATAGCCGGCTGAAAGAGGACTGTGATGCCTATAGATGTAGCTTTAACAAATACAAAAGCTGCATCAAGAAGGCAGAAAGGATATCATGGGAGCAATACTGTGAGAACTTGGCGACGACAAATGAGGCATCAAGACTTCGCAAAATACTATCAGGATCTAGTTCAGCCCCTAGTAGCATAAGGAAGTCTCTGATGGCTCATAGACCGTCTCCAGTCAGGAAGCTCTAGAGGCCTTGAGGGAGACACACTTTCCTGGATGCACGGATACGACAGGCACGACGATGCCAGAAAACCGCGCATACCCTCCGGAATCCGACGCCACGGACATCGCTGACCGGGATAAAATATCATTGTCTATAAAATCATTCGAGCCCTACAAATCGGGCGGACCGGATGGTGTGATACCGGCTATGTTACAAGCCGTTTGTGACGAACTGATACCACATCTACACGGCATTTTCTCAAAATGCCTACAAGATGGTTATTTACCCGAAGCCTGGAGAAATTTACGGGTGGTTTTCATTCCCAAAGCAACTTAACTCTCGGAAGCCAAAGACTATAGACCAATAAGCCTCTTCGCCTTTATCCTTAAAACACTGGAGGGACTTGTCGATCTACACATTAGAAACAATGCCAATCTCTGGTAGATATATGCAGCACAGCATGCACACCGAAAAGGCAAATCAGTTGAAAGTGCCCTTCATGACGCAGTCAGTGACATCGAGGACTCACTAAGCTGCAACGAATACGCATTGGCAGCTTTCCACGCCACTGAGGGCGCTTTCAGTAACGTGCAGACGGAGGCCATCTGCAAGGCTCTTACACGATATGGAACCCAAAGCTCTATAGTTGCATGGATCGATTCTATGCTTAGGAGTAGAGTTGTCAACGCGAATTTAGGGACTGGTTCTATTTGCAAAATGACCACCAGAGGGACCTTCCAAGGCTGGGTGCTATCGCTTCTTCTCTGGATACTCGTGGTCAACGAAATTCTTGAAATCTGTAGGAGAAAAGGAAGAAAGGTAGTTGCATACGCCGATGCCCTAATGATTCTGATCACAGGAAAAATTTTGCCAACCATCAGCGAACTCATGGAATCGGCACTTTGCGACATTTCGCGATGGACAGGGCAAAATGGGTTGGGGATAAACCCAACCAAAAACCGAACTTGTCCTATTCAGGACAAAGAAAAAGATACCCTCCTTTAACTTACCGAAGCTAAACGGCACAACCTTAAACCTATCTTCGGAAGCGAAATATCTTGGAATTATACTCGATTCCAAGGAACGTTGAGTTGAGATCAAAGAAAGCTCTAACAGCATACTACCGCTGCAAAAGGGCTTTTGGGCGGAACGGATGATATGTGGTGGACTGGCACCACATATCATTCTTGGCATGTACAGCACAGTCATTCGATCGATACTACCATATGGAGCTCCAGTCTGGTGGAAGGCGCTAGACAAAAAGAGTAATCAGCAGAGGATCGGGAATGTACAAAGGCTGGTTTGCATGGGAATGTCAGGCGCCATGAGCAGCGCACCTCAGGTAGCGCTAAATGTCATCTTTTATTTGACGCCACTACAAGTCTTCGTGCAGGGATTAGCCGCTAGAGGACTTCTACGACTAAGGGAATCCAACATGTGGAAAACAGCTAAGCACGGACACGCGACGATTCTGGAAGATATGACGAAGGGGCAATTAAACGGATTAAACACCGATGTAACAATCTTTGTTGACAGCCAAGCCGCCTTAAAGGCATTAGAGTCCAACATGATAAATTTGGACATCATGCGGAAGTGTAGGGCCTCTTCGGCTTCTATAAGTCATCTCAATGTCTCCTTTTGCTGGGTCCCTGGGCACAGCGGCATTGAAGGGAATGAACTCGCAGATGAGATGGCTAGGAAAGGTTCCGACTTAAAAATAAATGAGGTGGACAGCTCCGTCCGACCGCCGCTGAGTTGTCTCCTAGGGCGAATTTACGAATATGAGAACAGGGCAACGGACTTGCTATGGACTAATAGAGTTGACTGCGAAGTCTCAAGGTCTTTATGGCCATGCTTGGATAGGAAGGGCACCAGCTTCCTTCTCAAACTGAATAAATCTGCGGTGAGGGTACTTACGGTTGTCATCACAGGTCATTGTGCTATCGCACCAATGTTCCGCGGTGGCGAATACCAACAAGCTCCCTCTGCAGAAGCTGCCAGGATGAGGAGAAAGAAGAGGCGATCTACCACTTTCTCTGCCGATGCCAGGCGCTTCAAAGACGAATGCTCAGATTTCTGGGCTCACGCTTCTTCGAAAGCCTGGCAGAGGTTTGGAAGGTGGACGTGTCACTTCTTTTTGGGTTCATTAGGGAAAGCAAGTGGTTCGTTGAGGACCGCTAGGAGGTAATGTGGCTAAACGAATTTGCCGTCACCCTGTACTTACTGAGGGCACTCAAAATGGACAAAAATGTCTCCAAGTGGAGTGTGGGTATCGCCCACGCACGTCCTCTTAACCTAACCTAACTAAGAATTTGTATTTTGTATGTACCATTGGGCTTATTAACGGCTTTAATGTAGAAAACTTGGTTAATTATTTCATTAACCCTCTGTTTGAAATCGCTATGGAAAACACTAAATTTAACGAATATGGGAAGGATGAAGAGACGTTCAAGTCCAAAATCAAGTAACGTCTCATTAACACTTAACACAGGATCTTGATTATGTCAGCCCACTTAACTTAGATGAATGTTGCTGTTCGAAACTTGGTTCGTCGCTTCCAACTCTCGTTTTGTGGCGGTATAAAATAGACAAATTAGCAGCTGGAAACAGATAAAACTAATTAGTGTACCTATTTTACTTTTCTGTGTTTATTCATTAAGAATACAAACATTATATCACATGACACATTTCTCAATTCAATAGCACAATTAAACTGTGCAAATATGTAAACAAATTGCATGGAAATTTTCTGTTGAAAACAACCAAATATTTTTTGTGCCTATTTCCTGAAATCTAGAAGTTTGTACTTATTTTTTAATCACACAATCCACTAATGTACATATAAATTATGCCAAAAAAAACCGTTTAAATATTTTACTCCATTAGGCACTCAATAAAGGAATAATGAACTAAGAATTTGTATTTTGTATGTAACATTGGGTTTATTAACGGCTTTGTTGATGCAGTTTACCTGATTTGGTGGACTGTATGCAGGAAGCGGCTTACCAGTGGTATCCAATCAAATAAATGAATGCGGGACTCAAATGATGTTCATTTAATTGTATTAAGTAATAGTATTTTATTTGTATTTATAAAATAGTTTAGAGCACTGAATTTTTGTTGGCGGTAGTTGCACGGATAAGTAGCTAGAAGTAATAATGACAACGAAAAAAGATATAAAGCAAATGTCAAACATATGATTGCTATGCTTGCGCATTAACCCTTTATGAACTAAAATATAACATTATATGTACATATTGCAATTATGAACTCAACACCGCCGCCCTTGAACTATCGACGAAAATACGATACGTTCAAAATTAATCTTAGCATAGTTTACAAAGAATATTGAAAATTCAGTTTTAATCATTAATTTAATTTTATTTTTAACACGCCCTTATTAGCTTGGCCTGTATCTATCTATGTATGTACATATGTAACGGAATTTTTGAGCTTAATTTTACTAGAAGTCTGATTAATTTGAAACTTTGCATACGTATCAAGGCTCAATGACAATGCAACAATGTGGTGGTGTGGTGACATAAGGTCAACGGCCATAAAGTCAATTGGCCTTATTACCACTTTGAATGGCCATAAGTTTGATTGAAACTTTGCACACGTATCAAGGCTCGATGACAATGCATTAATGTGATGGTGTGCTGACATAAGGTCAACGTCCATAGGGTCAATTGGCCTTATACCACTTTGAATGGCCATAAGTTTGATTGAAACTTTGCACACGTATCAAGGCTCGATGACAATGCAACAATGTGATGGTGGGGTGACATAACGTTAACGGACATAAGGTCAATTGAACTTATGATCACCCCAAACGGCCATAGATTTGAAACCTTGCACATAATGCGAAAAACGCATTCCTTTATTAACGATAGAAGTGGATGCATGGCACATATACGAAAGAGCATACTGGAGCCCTTTTTAACACGCTTTTATTAGTTTGGCCTGTATCTATCTATGTATCTATGTATGCAGGTATGTATGTAACGGAATCTGGAGTGCAGCCGAGAGCCCCGGTAATGCAGAGCTCTGAACTCCGTTGCACCTTTTGAAGCATTTTAAGATAGGTACTTTTAGCTAGTGCAGGCCACCAGGCCAAGGCACCATAAAGAAGAATCGGGCGCACAATAGCTGTGTAAATCCACTAGGTTACCTTAGGGGAGAGTCCCCAGGAGGTGCCAATTGCCCTCTTACAAGTGAACAGCTCTGCTGCTGCCTTCTCGGATCGCTCCACTATATGGTCGCTCCACAATAGCTTCCTATCCAGAATTACTCCCAAATACTTGACTTGATTGCTAAATGCTAAGAACGTACCCCAACCTTTAAGTTATTAACAGAATAATTAAATTCAGATTAAAAAGCGTGGGGTGCATTTCACTACATTTCATATCTTTCTTCAATATCAAGCACCCCACGCTTTTTACTGTGAATTTAATTATTCTGTTAATAACTTAAATTTTATTATAATTTTATTTTGAGGTGATTAACTATAAATGATTGTTTGAATTCTACTACTGTTATATAAACTCTTTTTAATTGAAAATTATTTTCTATTTTTTAGTTCGGTTAGCTATAAAAGCGCGTTTTTTTTAGTTTCTTTAAACTATTATTTATTTACTTTTCAGTTAATTTTATTAACCAATAATAAAAGCTTATTTTTAAAAAATTTCCTTTTTCTTTAATTTTATTTTAATTACTCGCAAATGGAGGTGCCCACCTCACTTACGATTTTTATACTCAGTTGAGCAGAGCTCGCAGAGTATATTAAGTTTGATTGGATAACGGTTGGATGTACATATATAAAGGAATCGAGATAAATATAGACTTCCATATATCAAAATAATCAGGATCGAAAAAAAATTTGATTGAGCCATGGCCGTCCGTCCGTCCGTCCGTTAACACGATAACTTGAGTAAATTTTGAGGTATCTTGATGAAATTTGGTATGTGGGTTCCTGAGTACTCATCTCAGATCGCTATTTAAAATGAACGTTATCGGACTATAACCACGCCAACTTTTTCGATATCGAAAATTTCGAAAAACCGAATAAGTGCGATAATTCATTACAAAAGACAGCTAAAGCGACGAAACTTGGTAGATGAGTTGAACTTATCACGCAGAATAGAAAATCAGTAAAATTTTGGACAATGGGCGTGGCACCGCCCACTTTTGAAAGAAGGTAATTTAACAATTTTGCAAGCTGTAATTTGGCAGTCGTTGAAGATATCATGATGAAATTTGGCAGGCACGTTACTCCTATTACTATATGTACTTTTAATAAAAATTAGCAAAATCGGAGAAGGACCACGCCCACTTTTAAAAAAAAATTTTTTTTAAAGTAAAATTTTAACAAAAAATTTAATATCTTTACAGTATATAAGTAAATTATGTCAACATTCAACTCCAGTAATGATATGGTGCAACAAAATACAAAAATAAAAGAAAATTTCAAAATGGGCGTGGCTCCGCCCTTTTTCATTTAATTTGTCTAGGATACTTTTAATGCCATAAGTCGAACAAAAATTTACCAATCCTTTTGAAATTTGGTAGGGGCATAGATTTTATGACTTTAACTGTTTTCTGTGAAAATGGGCGAAATCGGTTGATGCCACGCCCAGTTTTTATACACAGTCGTCCGTCTGTCCTTCCGCATGGCCGTTAACACGATAACTTGAGCAAAAATCGACATATCTTTAATGAACTTAGTTCACGTGCTTACTTGAACTCACTTTATCTTGGTATGAAAAATGAACGAAATCCGACTATGACCACGCCCACTTTTTCGATATCGAAAATTATGAAAAACGAAAAAATGCCATAATTCTATACCAAATACGAAAAAAGGGATGAAACATGGTAAGGTAATTGGATTGTTTTATTGACGCGAAATATAACTTTAGAAAAAACTTTATAAAATGGTTGTGATGCCTACCATATTAAGCAGAAGAAAATGAAAAAGTTCTGCAGGGCGAAATAAAAAACCCTTAAAATCTTGGCAGGTATTACATATATAAATAAATTAGCGGTATCCAACAGATGATGTTCTGGGTCACCCTGGTCCACATTTTGGTCGATATCTGGAAAACGCCTTCACATATACAACTAAGGGCCACTCCCTTTTAAAATACTCATTAACTCCTTTCGTTTGATACCCATATTGTACAAACAAATTCTAAGGTCACCCCTGCTCCACCTTTATGGCGATATATCGAAACGGCGTCCACCTATGGAACTAAGGATTACTCCCTTTTAAAATACTCATTAACACCTTTCTTTTGATACCCATATTGTACAAACAAATTCTAGGGTCACCCCTGCTCCACCTTTATGGCGATATCTCGAAAAGGCGAACACCTATAGAACGTAGGCCCACTCCCTTTTAAAAATACTCATTAACACCTTTCATTTGATACCCATATCGTACAAACAAAGTCTAGAGTCACCCCTGGTCCACCTTTACTGCGATACCTCGACAAGGCGTCCACCTATAGAAATAAGGCCCACTCCCTTTTAAAATACTCATTAACTCCTTTCGTTTGATACCCATATTGTACAAACAAATTCTAAGGTCACCCCTGCTCCACCTTTATGGCGATATATCGAAACGGCGTCCACCTATGGAACTAAGGATTACTCCCTTTTAAAATACTCATTAACACCTTTCTTTTGATACCCATATTGTACAAACAAATTCTAGGGTCACCCCTGCTCCACCTTTATGGCGATATCTCGAAAAGGCGAACACCTATAGAACGTAGGCCCACTCCCTTTTAAAAATACTCATTAACACCTTTCATTTGATACCCATATCGTACAAACAAAGTCTAGAGTCACCCCTGGTCCACCTTTACTGCGATACCTCGACAAGGCGTCCACCTATAGAAATAAGGCCCACTCCCTTTTAAAATACTCATTAACTCCTTTCGTTTGATACCCATATTGTACAAACAAATTCTAAGGTCACCCCTGCTCCACCTTTATGGCGATATATCGAAACGGCGTCCACCTATGGAACTAAGGATTACTCCCTTTTAAAATACTCATTAACACCTTTCTTTTGATACCCATATTGTACAAACAAATTCTAGGGTCACCCCTGCTCCACCTTTATGGCGATATCTCGAAAAGGCGAACACCTATAGAACGTAGGCCCACTCCCTTTTAAAAATACTCATTAACACCTTTCATTTGATACCCATATCGTACAAACAAAGTCTAGAGTCACCCCTGGTCCACCTTTACTGCGATACCTCGACAAGGCGTCCACCTATAGAAATAAGGCCCACTCCCTTTTAAAATACTCATTAACTCCTTTCGTTTGATACCTATATTGTACAAACAAATTCTAAGGTCACCCCTGCTCCACCTTTATGGCGATATATCGAAACGGCGTCCACCTATGGAAGTAAGGATTACTCCCTTTTAAAATACTCATTAACACCTTTCTTTTGATATCCATATTGTACAAACAAATTCTAGGGTCACCCCTGCTCCACCTTTATGGCGATATCTCGAAACGGCGTCCACCTATGGAACTAAGGATTACTCCCTTTTAAAATACTCATTAACACCTTTCTTTTGATACCCATATTGTACAAACAAATTCTAGGGTCACCCCTGGTCCACCTTTATGGCGATATCTCGAAACTGCGACCACCTATGGAACTAAGGATTACTCCCTTTTAAAATACTCATTAACAACTTTCTTTTGATACCCATATTGTATAAACAAATTCTAGGGTCACCCCTGGTCCACCTTTATGGCGATATCTCGAAACTGCGACCACCTATGGAACTAAGGATTACTCCCTTTTAAAATACCCATTAACACCTTTTTTTGATACCCATATTGTATAAACAAAATCTAGGGTCACCCCTGCTCCACCTTTATGGCGATATCTCGAAACGGCGTCCACCTATGGAACTAAGGATTACTCCCTTTTAAAATACTCATTAACACCTTTCTTTTGATACCCATATTGTACAAACAAATTCTAGGGTCACCCCTGCTCCACCTTTATGGCGATATCTCGAAACGGCGACCACCTATGGAACTAAGGATTACTCCCTTTTAAAATACTCATTAACACCTTTCTTTTGATACCCATATTGTACAAACAAATTCTATAATCACCCCTGGTCCACCTTTATGGCGATATCTCGAAAATGCGACCACCTATATAACAACCACCACTCCTTTTTAAAACCCTCATTAATACCTTTAATTTGATACCCATATCGTACAAACACATTCTAGCGTCACCCCTGGTCCACCTTTATGGCGATATTTCGAAACGGCGTCCACCTATAGAACTAAGGCCCACTCCCTTTTAAAATGCTCATTAGCACCTTTCGTTTGATGCCCATATTGTACAAACAAATTCTAGGGTCACCCCTGGTCCACCTTTATGGCGATATCTCGAAACGGCGTCCACCTATGGAACTAAGGATTACTTCCTTTTAAAATACTCATTAACACCTTTCTTTTGATACCCATATTGTACAAACAAATTCTAGCGTCACCCCTGGTCCACCTTTATGGCGATATCTCGAAACGGCGTCCACCTATGGAACTAGGGATTACTCCCTTTTAAAATACTCATTAACACCTTTCATTTGATACCCATATCGTACAAACGCATTCTAGAGTCACCCCTGGTCCACCTTTATGGCGATATCTCGAAAAGGCGACCACCTATACAACAACCACCACTCCCTTTTAAAACCCTCATTAATACATTTAATTTAATACCCATATCGTACAAACACATTCTAGAGTCACCCCTGGTCCACCTTTATGGCGATATCTCGAAAAGGCGACCACCTATACAACAACCACCACTCCCTTTTAAAACCCTCATTAATACATTTAATTTAATACCCATATAGTACAAACACATTCTAGAGTCACCCCTGGTCCACTTTATGGCGATATCTCGAAAAGGCGACCACCTATACAACAACCACCACTCCCTTTTAAAACCTTCATTAATACCTTTAATTTGATACCCATATCGTACAAACGCACTCTAGAGTCACCCCTGGTCCACCTTTATGGCGATATCTCGAAACGGCGTCCACCTATGGAACTAGGGATTACTCCCTTTTAAAATACTCATTAACACCTTTCATTTGATACCCATATCGTACAAACGCATTCTAGAGTCACCCCTGGTCCACCTTTGTGGCGATATCTCGAAACGGCGTCCACCTATGGAACTAAGGATTACTTCCTTTTAAAATACTCATTAACACCTTTCTTTTGATACCCATATTGTACAAACAAATTCTAGCGTCACCCCTGGTCCACCTTTATGGCGATATCTCGAAACGGCGTCCACCTATGGAACTAGGGATTACTCCCTTTTAAAATACTCATTAACACCTTTCATTTGATACCCATATCGTACAAACGCATTCTAGAGTCACCCCTGGCCCACCTTTATGGCGATATCTCGAAACGGCGTCCACCTATGGAACTAAGGATTACTTCCTTTTAAAATACTCATTAACACCTTTCTTTTGATACCCATATCGTACAAACACATTCTAGAGTCACCCCTGGCCCGCCATTATGGCGATATTTCGAAACGGCATCCACCTATAGAACTAAGGCCCATTCCCTTTTAAAATACTCATTAACACCATTCGTTTGATGCCCATATTGTACAAACAAATTCTAGGGTCACCCCTGTCCCACCTTTATGGCGATATCTAGAAACGGCGTCCACCTATGGAACTAAGGATTACTCCCTTTTAAAATACTCATTAGCACCTTTCGTTTGATGCCCATATTGTACAAACAAATTCTAGGGTCACCCCTGGTCCACCTTTATGGCGATATTTCGAAACGGCGTCCACCTATAGAACTAAGGCCCACTCCCTTTTAAAATGCTCATTAGCACCTTTCGTTTGATGCCCATATTGTACAAACAAATTCTAGGGTCACCCCTGGTCTACCTTTATGGCGATATCTCGAAACGGCGTCCACCTATGGAACTGAGGATTACTCCCTTTTAAAATACTCATTAACAACTTTCATTTTATACCCATATAGTACAAACGCATTCTAGACTCA
The DNA here is from genome assembly GCF_040869045.1 of Eurosta solidaginis. Taxonomy (NCBI): domain Eukaryota; kingdom Metazoa; phylum Arthropoda; class Insecta; order Diptera; family Tephritidae; genus Eurosta; species Eurosta solidaginis. Next base: position 196,937,208 of record NC_090323.1, on the reverse strand, counting down.
CCCCTGGTCCACCTTTATGGCGATATCTCGAAAAGGCGACCACCTATACAACAACCACCACTCCCTTTTAAAACCCTCATTAATACCTTTAATTTAATACCCATATCGTACAAACACATTCTAGAGTCACCCCTGGTCCACCATTATGGCGATATTTCGAAACGGCATCCACCTATAGAACTAAGGCCCACTCCCTCATAAAATACTCTTTAATGCCTTTCATTTGATACACATTCCAGGGTTTCCCTCGGTTCATTTTCCTACATGGTTATTTTCCCTTATGTTGTCATCATAGCTCTCAACTGAGTATGTAATGTTCGGTTACACCCGAACTTAACCTTCCTTACTTGTTTTTTAATAACTTTTTAACAAAATCTGGACAAACGAAAATTTTTCCTGGACAAACATGGACAAACGATGGGCAAACGACGGACATACGATTTAGCACAATAAAGCGAAAAAACAAAATTTGGGGTTTTTTGAAAAAAAAAAATATTTTTGTTATAACTTTTTAACAAAAGGTGAACAAACGAAAATTTTTCCTGGAAAAACATGGACAAACGATGGGCAAACGACGGACATACGATTTAGCACAATAAAGCGAAAAAACAAAATTTGGGGTTTTTTGAAAAAAAAAAATATTTTTGTTATAACTTTTTAACAAAAGGTGAACAAACGAAAATTTTTCCTGGAAAAACATGGACAAACGATGGGCAAACGACGGACATACAATTTAGCACAATAAAATGAAAAAATAAAATTTGGGGTTTTTTGAAAAAAAAAAATATTTTTGTTATAACTTTTTAACAAAAGGTAAACAAACGAAAATTTTTCCTGGAAAAACATGGACAAACGATGGGCAAACGACGGACATACAATTTAGCACAATAAAGCGAAAAAACAAAATTTGGGGTTTTTTGCAAAAAAAAAATATTTTTGTTATAACTTTTTAACAAAAGGTGAACAAACGAAAATTTTTCCTGGAAAAACATGGACAAACGATGGGCAAACGACGGACATACAATTTAGCACAATAAAGCGAAAAAACAAAATTTGGGGTTTTTTGAAAAAAAAAATATTTTTTTAATAACTTTTTAACAAAAGGTGAACAAACGAAAATTTTTCCTGGAAAAACATGGACAAACGATGGGCAAACTACGGACATACAATTTAGCACAATAAAGCGAAAAAACAAAATTTGGGGTTTTTTGAAAAAAAAAAAAAATATTTTTGTTATAACTTTTTAACAAAAGGTGAACAAACGAAAATTTTTCCTGGAAAAACATGGACAAACGATGGGCAAACGACGGACATACGATTTAGCACAATAAAGCGAAAAAACAAAATTTGGGGTTTTTTGAAAAAAAAAAAATATTTTTGTTATAACTTTTTAACAAAAGGTGAACAAACGAAAATTTTTCCTGGAAAAACATGGACAAACGATGGGCAAACGACGGACATACAATTTAGCACAATAAAGCGAAAAAACAAAATTTGGGGTTTTTTGAAAAAAAAAATATTTTTGTTATAACTTTTTAACAAAAGGTGAACAAACGAAAATTTTTCCTGGAAAAACATGGACAAACGATGGGCAAACGACGGACATACAATTTAGCACAATAAAGCGAAAAAACAAAATTTGGGGTTTTTTGAAAAAAAAAATATTTTTGTTATAACTTTTTAACAAAAGGTGAACAAACGAAAATTTTTCCTGGAAAAACATGGACAAACGATGGGCAAACGACGGACATACAATTTAGCACAATAAAGCGAAAAAACAAAATTTGGGGTTTTTTGAAAAAAAAAATATTTTTTTTATAACTTTTTAACAAAAGGTAAACAAACGAAAATTTTTCCTGGAAAAACATGGACAAACGATGGGCAAACGACGGACATACGATTTAGCACAATAAAGCGAAAAAACAAAATTTGGGGTTTTTTGAAAAAAAAAAATATTTTTGTTATAACTTTTTAACAAAAGGTGAACAAACGAAAATTTTTCCTGGAAAAACATGGACAAACGATGGGCAAACGACGGACATACGATTTAGCACAATAAAGCGAAAAAACAAAATTTGGGGTTTTTTGAAAAAAAAAAATATTTTTGTTATAACTTTTTCACAAAAGGTGAACAAACGAAAATTTTTCCTGGAAAAACATGGAGAAACGATGGGCAAACGACGGACATACAATTTAGCACAATAAAGCGAAAAAACAAAATTTGGGGTTTTTTGAAAAAAAAAATATTTTTGTTATAACTTTTTAACAAAAGGTGGACAAACGAAAATTTTTCCTGGAAAAACATGGACAAACGATGGGCAAACGACGGACATACGATTTAGCACAATAAAGCGAAAAAACAAAATTTGGGGTTTTTTGAAAAAAAAAAATATTTTTGTTATAACTTTTTAACAAAAGGTGGACACCCGAAAATTTTTCCTGGAAAAACATGGACAAACGATGAGCAAACGACGGACATACGATTTAGCACAATAAAGCGAAAAAACAAAATTTGGGGTTTTTTGAAAAAAAAAAATATTTTTGTTATAACTTTTTAACAAAAGGTGAACAAACGAAAATTTTTCCTGGAAAAATATGGACAAACGATGGGCAAACGACGGACATACGATTTAGCACAATAAAGCGAAAAAACAAAATTTGGGGTTTTTTGAAAAAAAAAAATATTTTTGTTATAACTTTTTAACAAAAGGTGAACAAACGAAAATTTTTCCTGGAAAAACATGGACAAACGATGGGCAAACGACGGACATACGATTTAGCACAATAAAGCGAAAAAACAAAATTTGGGGTTTTTTGAAAAAAAAAAATATTTTTGTTATAACTTTTTAACAAAAGGTGAACAAACGAAAATTTTTCCTGGAAAAACATGGACAAACGATGGGCAAACGACGGACATACAATTTAGCACAATAAAGCGAAAAAACAAAATTTGGGGTTTTTTGAAAAAAAAAAATATTTTTGTTATAACTTTTTAACAAAAGGTGAACAAACGAAAATTTTTCCTGGAAAAACATGGACAAACGATGGGCAAACGACGGACATACAATTTAGCACAATAAAGCGAAAAAACAAAATTTGGGGTTTTTTGAAAAAAAAAATATTTTTGTTATAACTTTTTAACAAAAGGTGAACAAACGAAAATTTTTCCTGGAAAAACATGGACAAACGATGGGCAAACGACGGACATACAATTTAGCACAATAAAGCGAAAAAACAAAATTTGTGGTTTTTTGAAAAAAAAAAATATTTTTGTTATAACTTTTTAACAAAAGGTGAACAAACGAAAATTTTTCCTGGAAAAACATGGACAAACGATGGGCAAACGACGGACATACAATTTAGCACAATAAAGCGAAAAAACAAAATTTGGGGTTTTTTGCAAAAAAAATATTTTTGTTATAACTTTTTAACAAAAGGTGAACAAACGAAAATTTTACCTGGAAAAACATGGACAAACGATGGGCAAACGACGGACATACAATTTAGCACAATAATGCGAAAAAACAAAATTTTTTTTTGAAAAAAAAAAAATATTTTTGTTATAACTTTTTAACAAAAGGTGAACAAACGAAAATTTTTCCTGGAAAAACATGGACAAACGATGGGCAAACGACGGACATACGATTTAGCACAATAAAGCGAAAAAACAAAATTTGGGGTTTATTGAAAAAAAAAAAATATTTTTGTTATAACTTTTTAACAAAAGGTGAACAAACGAAAATTTTTCCTGGAAAAACATGGACAAACGATGGGCAAACGACGGACATACAATTTAGCACAATAAAGCGAAAAAACAAAATTTGGGGTTTTTTGAAAAAAAAAAAATATTTTTGTTATAACTTTTTAACAAAAGGTGAACAAACGAAAATTTTTCCTGGAAAAACATGGACAAACGATGGGCAAACGACGGACATACAATTTAGCACAATAAAGCGAAAAAACAAAATTTGGGGTTTTTTGAAAAAAAAAAATATTTTTGTTATAACTTTTTAACAAAAGGTGAACAAACGAAAATTTTTCCTGGAAAAACATGGACAAACGATGGGCAAACGACGGACATACAATTTAGCACAATAAAGCGAAAAAACAAAATTTGGGGTTTTTTGAAAAAAAAAATATTTTTTTTATAACTTTTTAACAAAAGGTGAACAAACGAAAATTTTTCCTGGAAAAACATGGACAAACGATGGGCAAACGACGGACATACGATTTAGCACAATAAAGCGAAAAAACAAAATTTGGGGTTTTTTGAAAAAAAAAAATATTTTTGTTATAACTTTTTAACAAAAGGTGAACAAACGAAAATTTTTCCTGGAAAAACATGGACAAACGATGGGCAAACGACGGACATACGATTTAGCACAATAAAGCGAAAAAACAAAATTTGGGGTTTTTTGAAAAAAAAAAAAAATATTTTTGTTATAACTTTTTAACAAAAGGTGAACAAACGAAAATTTTTCCTGGAAAAACATGGACAAACGATGGGCAAACGACGGACATACAATTTAGCACAATAAAGCGAAAAAACAAAATTTGGGGTTTTTTGAAAAAAAAAAATATTTTTGTTATAACTTTTGAACAAAAGGTAAACAAACGAAAATTTTTCCTGGAAAAACATGGACAAACGATGGGCAAACGACGGACATACGATTTAGCACAATAAAGCGAAAAAACAAAATTTGGGGTTTTTTGAAAACAAAAAAATATTTTTGTTATAACTTTTTAACAAAAGGTGAACAAACGAAAATTTTTCCTGGAAAAACATGGACAAACGATGGGCAAACGACGGACATACGATTTAGCACAATAAAGCGAAAAAACAAAATTTGGGGTTTTTTGAAAAAAAAAAATATTTTTGTTATAACTTTTTAACAAAAGGTGGACAAACGAAAATTTTTCCTGGACAAATATGGACAAACGATGGCCAAACGACGGACATACGATTTAGCACAATAAAGCGAAAAAAAATTGGGGTTTTTCGAAAAAAAAAATATATTTTTATTATAACTTTTTTTCCAACCAAAATTTTGGGGTTTTTCGAAAAAAAAATTTTTTTATTATAACTTTCTCCAGTTTGGTGGCAGAAGGCACGCAAAGAAAGGCAACGGCTAAACTAAGCAAACTTCATTGATTAGTTTGCGTTAGCATAACGCGTGCGATGAGAACCGCCCCTGCTGATGCACTTAGTGCTTTAGTGGGAATATCACCCTTCCCTATTCTGATAGAGAAAGAGACAACACTAGATGCACTAAGACTTCCAAAATATCTGAGTTGAAGGAAGGAAATATGATAAGGCATATGAAAGTAATAAGAAAATTCATAGGAAGTCCCTCATTACAACTGCGTGACGTAATGTCCCCTAAGCTTAGAATCTCACGGAACTTTGAAGTGTCAATTGTCGACAGGACCCACTGGGAAATAGGGAATCCTTATAACGACCCTGACTCAGAGGTCTGGTACACGGATGGATCGAAATTCGATGGCGGAAGAACGAAGGCTGGCGTCTATGGGCCAAACTTCAAAAAAATCGATACCAATGGGATGTTACCCCACCATATTTCAGTCAGAAATTCATGCAATAGAGGTCTGTGGTAGAGAATGTCTCCGGAGAGGCTCAACATCGAAGAGCATCTACATTATGTCGGACAGCCAGGCGGCACTGCGTGCCTTGCAATCCTACACAGTTACATCTAAGCTAGTGGATGAATGCACTGAAATCCTTAATGCCCTGGGAGCCAAAAACAAGGTTTTGTTGGGATGGGTTCCCGGACATCAGGGACATGAAGGTAATGTACATGCAGATTTCGTAGCAAAGCAGAGTGCTACATCAGCATTCTATGGTCCAGAGCCCTTTTGTGGACTCACAAAAGCACACACAAGGGAAACTATAAGTAACTGGGAAACTAAACAATTCAGACGTCACTGGATTGATTGCTCAGGGCAAAGGCAGGCCAAACTGCTTATACTTCCGGCAACGAAAGTATCAGCCAAACTCATTAACCTAAGCAGGGAGGACCTAATAAATCTTACTGGGTACTACACGGGACACTGTGGTCTACGATATCACCTAAGTAAATTAAATCTATCTGATACCCAAATTTGTCGTTTCTGTGAGCTGGATGATAAAACGCCGGTTCACATTCTCTGCGAATGCGTCGCTCTAGCAGAAACTATCCAATCTAGGTGGTGGGACTCTTAGTCCCTATGTGATATGGAGTAAAAAGCCTGAAGAGGTCCTTTGATACATCAAGGGCCTCCAGATACAAAATTAGGCTGAAAGGTCTTACACAATAGATCTGCACAAAGGTCGCAGTGCTTCCAGATCTATTAATAATAATAATAATAAATAACTTTTTAACAAAAGGTGGACAAACGAAAATTTTTCATGGACAAACGTGAACAAACGATGGACAAACGAATGGCATTTGGTTTTTTTAATTACTCGCACATGGAGGTTCCAACTTCACACATAATTTTTTTTTTTTAAATAACTTTCTAATAAAAGGTGGACAAACCAAACAATTTTGTTAGCTGACATAATCATGTGAAAACGACTCCATAGCTTAAAGGACATTAAATAGAAATGTGAAGCTTCTCAAGGCCAAAATAATGACATATCAATTTTGAAAATCGGACGTTAAATAACCAAGTTACAACGAGAAAATCCTTTCGGCTATATTTCGAAAGATCAAAAAAAAATTTTAAAAAAAATTTTCCGAAACCACCACAGCATAATCTTTAAATTTAGGGTCGGACAATAGCAACTTTTTTTCGATCCAGTCTAGTGTACAATCAACCCTTATCCAATCAAAGTTATAGTACCCTGTGTACAAGTACAGCTGGGTATAAAAATTGAGTTTGTTGTTTTTGAAATAACAGAAACTCAGTAGAATTTATCGCATTATGGTTTATTGAATCGATTTTTTTTTTCAAGACAGCAAATTTACTTAGTCATTTCAACAGAAGAAAAATTATTGGGCTTAAATTTGCAACATTCTGTAAAAATTACAAATATTGAATCATTCTAAATTGTTTTGTTGTTAAAATAACTAACGAATTGGTCATTCCAGCAGCGAACGGCTGCCAATATTACTATTATGGAAATGCCAAAGCTTATTTAAAAGAGAAGCTTACGCTCACCTCGCTCATTACTTTGTTCTTATGACTATGGTGACTGAATTCTCTGTCATTACAACAGCATTCATGGTTTTTCTAAAGTCGACGGAAGCCTGTTCATGTAACAGTTTTCTTTGTTATTGTTATGTTGACTGTGACTATGATAAGTTAACAGAGCTATGGCTCACGTATGATGAACTTTTTTTGTTGATTCGACTGTTGTAACGATCACTTCAGAATCAAGTGCATGTGCGAAGTTGATTCAACAATTATTTGTAATGAATAAAATAATTACAGAAATTTCGTTGGAATCGACCAGTTGTTCGATTGATTTTACTAGCTTTTTTATTTCAGTGAAGAACCTATAGTATACCGCGACTTTCTTAGTACTCGGAAATGGACTATAAATTGAGTTTTAATTGTTGACAGTTTTTATCTTAAATATAACCAATTTCCTTCACTGTGTTGCGCCCCCATTTGCTGACAAATTACGTAGCCTAAATGAACTGTAAAATATTGCGATATATTTGGGAGCTTTTTTTTTAAACAAACAAAACATTTAATCCTAATTTATTTAATACTTAATTTACTTTTGTTTCCTTTTTATGCCTGTGTCGAAATTACAAACCAAACTTTCTGCGGGTTTATATTTACTGATGTCCATTTTGTGGTGAATGTATGCAATGAACCAGTTTCATGTGACTAACACCGATAATTATATTAATGAACAAAAAATATAAATAAAAGCAGAAAAAAAGTTTGAATAATTTTTAAATTCGGATTAGTCGCTCTCCTGTTATTTGATTGAAATACAGCGTGAGGTGTCGGAAGGTGGGTACACACGTAAGTATACTCGTTTTTAATTAAAGTACAGGGTGCTTTTAAAATTTGTGAACAATCGCAGCAAGAAACTAACTACAAGCTAATAAGAAGTTGGTTTCCAATAAAACAGGCGAAGTATTTTTTAGTATTTTTTTTTCGCAAATGGATAACTAACTTTGTAGAGCCATGAGCTAAAAATAGTCAGAAGTGGTTATTTCTGCATTATTTGTTAACAAAGGCCCAGTTAATTATATATTTTTTGACTAAGAATTATTTTCGTTGTCTTCTGCATCATAGTGATGCCCGAGAATATTAAGCAAACTGCATCGAATAGTTTGTATTGGCATAAGGAGTGTGATGGGAATGTACGCTGCTGATGCAGTTAGTAGGAATACCTTCCTTCTTTACACTAATAGAGAAAGAGACAACACTTCTTGCACTTAGACTCCCAAATATCTTTTAGCTAAATAGCGGAAACAATAAGAAAATTCAAAGAAAATCCCGTACTGCAACTACGTGATGCAATGGCGCCCACAATCAGAACCTCATGGAATTTTGAGATTGTGAACAGATCTCTTTGTGAAAAAGTAAATCTAAATACCGACTTTGACTCACAGGGTATGGTTCACGTATTGATCAAAATTTTATACTGGAAAACGGAAGCTGGCATCTATGGACCGAACTTCAAAAAATCGATACAAATGTGCTGCTTCCCCAATATTTTTCAGGCAAAAACCCATGTACTAAATGTTTGCGGTAGACAAAATCTACCAAGAGGCTTATAGTCGAAGAGTATCCTCATTATGTCAGACATCCAGGCAGTATTGCGCGCCTTGCAGTCTTATGCAATTACTTTTAAGCTATTGCATCAATGCATGAGAGTCTCATATGATCTGGGAACCGAAAACAAGGTTTTATTAGGATGGGACCCCTGGTATCAGGAAAATGAAGTCAGTAAACATGCAGACTACCAGGCCAAGCAGGGTGCTATAGCATTATTCTATAGTCCATAGCGCTTCTGTGCACTCACAAAGGCATATACTAGGAAAACCGTAAGCAGCTGGTTCAAAGCAGTTCATAAAGCACTGAATTGAATGCTCAGGACAAAGATAGGACAAATTGTTTATACTCTCAGCAACGAGAGTATCAGCCAAACCCATTAATCTAAGTAGAGAAGACCTACGAACGCAACTGGGTACTATACAAGGACACTCTAGTCTACAATATTAACTAAGTAAATTAAATCTATACGACGCACAAATTTGTCGCTACTGTAGATGAAACTGGAGGATGAAACGCCGCACAGTGGCGCCTTTTGAGTCTTTTCTTTGCAGAAATCATGACTTTTGAACCAATGAAGATATTTTAAAAATTTAAAATGCAAATGAAAGCTAATTACTTGAAGTTTTTTTGCGTGAAAGCTCAGAATGTCACAGATACAGGGTGATTCAAAAAAAAATCGTCAAATTCGAAAAATTTTGAAAAATACAAAAACAAAATGTTTTTAGTAAAAAATAAAAAAAAGAAAAATGAGATTTGTCTTATAATGACGTATTTAAGCAATTAATAAGATAAACTAATGATTTTGATAAGATAGCGTGGCACTGCCCACTTATGATAAAAAGTTTTATCTAAGTAGTCACGTAATCAACAACTACCAAAATCGATAGACGTATTGTTTCTTTTAAATGGCAATACTCTTATAAAACTCAAATGTCCGTTTTTGGTGCCACAATAACAAGGTGCTTCAAAATTATAATTATATGTATTTTATTAATAACTAAAATTATTGAAAGTGGTTCAATGAAATATTATTTGAGCTAAAGATTAAACAGCCAACGAATTTTGGAAAAGGGGAGTGGCACTGCCCACATATGCTAAACAGTTTGATCTTAGTAACCGCTTTACATATTTGTACCAAACTCGATAGACGTATTGATTTCTATACAAATTTAATACTCGTTTGAAAGCGAAATGCCTAAGCTTTAAAATAAATTTGATAAACTTCAAAGAAATGCAATAACGAAAAGTATATCTTTATAAATTACTAAATTAATTAATTCTTTTATTTGAAATAAAAAATTTACTTGTACATAGATATTTTATTTTTCAATAAAGTAGCAAAATTGATTAGTAAATCTCTTTTTCATTGTTGTGATAAGAAGTGAGAAACTTATTTTATCTCAACATAGTCATCGTCACTGGAACATATATCTATCAAAGCAACCATTTCTGAGCTATAGGCATCTGTAAGATCTTTTTATGTTCTTACATACCTCATAGATGATATGACTGGATCAGAAGAGATAGCTAACATGTTGAAAAGGTCTTCGTTTTGTCTAACTCGTGATACATCTGTACCTTTTGTAGTCCTTGTTCTTAGATTCTTGAGCTTCTTCAGACAATTCTCCTAATGTTAAGCACTGGTACTCTATTAAATCTTTTCCATGTGCTAAAATTTAAGTACCGTTGGTGTAAGCTTCTTCTCAGGATACTTTTGATGAAGCAACTCTGTAGTTTTAGATGCATATTCTCCAAATTTGGGTCCATTAACTTGTTCATGGCAGTTTAAAATATTTAAAATTACTCCCAATCTTTTCACAATATCTCTATCAACTCCTGTTATGTGAGCAGTCACTTCATCGTTTTCAAAAAATCTTCTTGAGGAGTTACCATCATTTGTATTTCCGTATCCATACTTTGTACAGTAAACTCTAAGGCCAATCGCTTTATAGAATGCATCCTGAATTACTTTTTTCTCCTGTTTTGTTTCTCCTTACATGTTGTATTGTCGTCGAAAACTTCTCCTTGTTGTGGTAGTGTATAAGCCAGCTTCAAAACAAATTCCATACATCTTATCCTAGCATGCAAAGGAGATATTCCATACTCATAATTTGGTTCGTCAGTTATTGAATTATCAAGATTTTCAAAGTCCTTTTGGCTCTTACAAATTGGATATTTCCATACAACATATTACTATCTGTAATTGTTTCATCGTCTACATTTATTCTTTGTTTATATGCGCTTTGTACTGATGATCCATCACAGCCCCACTTAGTTATCAATGTTAGCTCCTTTGGCAGTGATTTCAACTTTCCCTCAGTAAAACTTTGAAGGAGTCGTGTAGACGTATGATCCATTAAGTTTTGTAGCTCAATTTCAGCTTTCTTGGCTTGAGTAATTTTTTTGTATTCAGGTAAAATATCGGCATTACGTTGTAATAATGACTTACGCAATATAATATATTTTTTCTTCGTTAAGCCGAGATCTATAAACAGCGCCAAAGCTTCTTCGGGAGTGTATTTCCTAGGTAGCGCATTTGGTGGTGTGGGAATGCTGTGTTTGATCCTCATCAGTTGCACTGGACTTGCTACCGCAACTGCTTTTGTTATATGAGACTTCACGTTTTCTTCGTCTTTTTTATATTTAATAGCCAATAATTCTGAAAGATGAGTCGTGGCCACAGCTTTTGTGGTATCAGACAGCTTCCTTTTCCTTTTGTAGGTAGAACACTCTTCTATGGGTTTTGTTGGTCTCCCTCTAGTTGGATTCGTTGACGTGCTAGGCGTTTCTTCGTCCAAAAAAGTTTTGTCAGCTAGCCACTTTTCATGCTTACTTAGAAATTTTAAATTGTTACGATAGACGTCCTTCCATTATCTTTCTATCATAATGTATTGTAAAGAAATTTTTTCTTCCAGGCCTTCCTTTTCTTTAATGCTTGTTTCACTCGCTAATTCTCTCATAATAGCCTCAACGAAGTCCCGTCTTGACTTTGTAGATTTCAACACCGCAAATAGTTTCGAGTTTTCTAGATACATATTAGAATTGGCTTCGAGTGTATCTGACTAAATATTAAACTGTGAACTATATTTAAAAATACTATTCACTTTATTTAAATAAACAGAATACTTAGTTCCTTAATCTCCAAAAGACGAATGATAATGTGCATTGTATGATGGATAGCTTTATATACCTACTCAAATTATTAAAATGAATTTCAGGTATACAATTCGTAACTAAAAAAATGTATGTTGTTAACAAGTTCCAATAACTAAAACGACCTTACGGCCGTACTGAATTATATATACCTGCTCAGGCGCGTATTTATGCCCAAGGTTGTTTAACTTTATTTGATGTAAAAAGTGAAGTTGCAGCTGGACGCAGGTAGACTTTATGAATTTAGGTAACTGAATATTTCACAAATAACTACTGTTAATTTGACGGAGCACATATTTTAACATTTTTTATTTCATCAAAGTTTTAAAAAGGGCCTAAAAATAGGCATTTCGAAAAACAGGTATATCCGCCAACTTTTAACAAAACAAAAAAAAAAAAATTTTTTTGTTTCAATCCTAAATTAAATTATCTTTAATTGCTATACAAGAAAACGACAACCGGCCAACTTATTTACTCACAAAACCATTTTAAATACAACGAAAAAGAAGAAAAATTTCAAATTTTTTCCAATGTTGAAAATTTGTCAACTTTGAGCGGCTATACCTGATAAACATTTTCTGTGGAAAAACAGTTGTATATTCTTGATCCCTGGAAAATTCTCTATTAGAAACATGTATTAGATTTAGCGAACGCTTTCATAATTTTTTTGATTTTCGTCATGCTTTAACGGCAGAGGCGCCACTGTGCGCCGGTTAACCTTCCCTATGAATATAGGTCTCGTGATATAAAGTGAAATGCTTATGTACATAAAGAGCCTCCCCATACAGTAATAGACAAAAAGATCAAGAACAATAGATTTAAATACATGTACCAAATTCGCATCGAGACCTAATAATAATAATAATCATAACTTTCGTTGCCATGGTAACATTGCATAAATAGTTCACAACTAGTTAATAGCTGAGTTTTTGGAGTTAACTTGAAGTGGATTCCTTTTCGTAATCTCTAGGACTAGTATACTGCTGGTATATTTCTGATCAAAACATGAAAATAGAATACTCACTGTGCATTATCATTTTAAAAATAACAATATTTTATATGAAGTTGTGTTTATTGCACATGCTAATTTCAAACTAGTTCCCAACTAATTTTTCTGACGGCGGGAGATATGTGTTTTTCCTGAAATCCTCTGCACACCCTGTATATGTATAATATATTTCACTGCTGATTTTATTTTCAACATTTCAAAACCATTTGTTTCATTCCAATAGATTTCAGTCGATTCAGTTTGACTTTTTATGGAAAATATTTTTTGCTTAATATGCAAATTGTCGGTTAGAAAGGGGTTTAATGTTCTTATTTTGGACAAATGACAAGTTTTTGACAGTGTCGGTTTTTTTAGCAAAGTTTATTATAACCATTTAAATGTGAATGCTTAAATGTAGTAGTTCGTACGTACGTACATTTGTGTACATATTTGTGTAGAGAAACCCAGTGAAATAGTCAACAGTTTTTTTTTTTTTTTCGAATAAAAAATCAAATAAAAATAAGTTTGATAACAAAAAGAATATTTTAAAACCATATTTAAGTTCTTGTGCATATAAGTATGTCTGTTTATCTACACCAACACTTCATCTATAATTTTTTTCAAACGGCCAGCATACAGTTCTATTCTCTGTTCTTAGCACACTATTCCATTTTATTTTCCAAAGTTTAAAAAGAAAAAGCCCTTCTAAGAATTTTGCTACTGAAATTATGCAAACTAATCTCAAAAATGTTTTCAAGAATTTTTTAAAATTTGAGATAATTTTTTTATAGTTTTTAGAAATTTTTCGAGTATGCAGTTTTGCAGCACAATCATAGCTTTTCCACCAAATATGAGTTATAAGTTTGTAAATATTTTTATTCATTTTTTAATATTTTTTTCGAAGGTTGTTTTATATTTTCGTCCATATGAAGAGCACATAGATTTGTTGTTTAAAACGAAAAAAGTCAAAAGAAAAAAAAAACAAGTAAGGAAGGCTAAGTTCGGGTGTAACCTACATTACATACTCAGTTGAGATATGTGGAGACAAAATAAGGGAAAATCACCATGTAGTAAAAAGAACCTAGGGTAACCCTGGAATGTGTTGTTTTTACGATATGGGTATCAAATGAAAGGTGTTAATGAATATCTTAAAAGAGCGTGGGCCTTAGTTCTATAGGTGGACGCCTTTTCGAGATATCGTCATAAAGGTGGACCAGTGGTGACTCTAGAATTTGTTTGTACGATATGGGTATCAAAAGAAAAGTGTTAATGAGTATTTTAAAAGGGAGTGGGCCTTAGTTCTATGGGTGGACGGCTTTTCGAGATATCGCCATAAAGGTGGACCAGGGATGACTCTAGAATGCGTTTATATAATATGGGTATCAAACCAAAGTGTTAATCATTATTTTAAAAGGGAGTGGGCCTTAGTTCTATGGGTGGACGGCTTTTCGAAATATCGATATAAATGTGGACCAGGGGTGTTTCTAGAATTTGTTTGTACGATATGGGTATCAAATGAAAGGTGTTAATGAGTTTTTTAAAAGGGAGTGGGCCTTAGTTCTATAGGTGGACGCCTTTTTGAGATATCGCCATAAAGGTGGACCAGGGGTGACTCCAGAATTTGTTTGTATGATATGGGTATCAAATGAAAGGTGTTAATGAATATCTTAAAAGAGCGTGGGCCTTAGTTCTATAGGTGGACGCCTTTTCGAGATATCGTCATAAAGGTGGACCAGTGGTGACTCTAGAATTTGTTTGTACGATATGGGTATCAAAAGAAAAGTGTTAATGAGTATTTTAAAAGGGAGTGGGCCTTAGTTCTATGGGTGGACGGCTTTTCGAGATATCGCCATAAAGGTGGACCAGGGGTGACTTTAGAATTTGTTTACGATATGGGTATCAAACGAAAGGTGTTATTGAGTTTTTTAAAAGGGAGTGGGCCTTAGTTTTATAGGTGGACGCCTTTTCGAGATATCGCCATAAAGGTGGACCAGGGATGACTCTAGAATGCGTTTATACAATATGGGTATCAAAAGAAAGGTGTTAATGAATTGTTTAAAAGGAAGTGGACCTTAGTTCTATGGGTGGACGCTTTTTCGAGATATCACCACAAAGGTGGACCAGGGGTGACTCTAGAATTTGTTTGTACGATATGGGTTTCAAATGAAAGGTGTTAATGAGTATTTTAAAAGGGAGTGGGCCTTAGTTCTATGGGTGGACGGCTTTTCGAAATATCGATATAAAGGTGGACCAGGGGTGTTTCTAGAATTTGTTTGTACGATATGGGTATCAAATGAAAGGTGTTAATGAGTTTTTTAAAAGGGAGTGGACCTTAGTTCTATAGGTGGACGCCTTTTCGAGATATCGCCATAAAGGTGGACCAGGGGTGACTTTAGAATTTGTTTACGATATGGGTATCAAATGAAAGGTGTTAATGAGTATTTTAAAAGAGAGTGGGCCTTAGTTTTATAGGTGGATGCCTTTTCGAGATATCGCCATAAAGTGGACCAGGGATGACTCTAGAATGCGTTTATATAATATGGGTATCAAACGAAAGATGTTAATCAGTATTTTAAAAGGGAGTGGGCATTAGTTCTATGGGTGGACGGCTTTTCGAAATATCGATATAAATGTGGACCAGGGGTGTTTCTAGAATTTGTTTGTACGATATGGGTATCAAATGAAAGGTGTTAATGAGTTTTTTAAAAGGAAGTGGGCTTTAGTTCTATAGGTGGACGCCTTTTCGAGATATCGCCACAAAGGTGGACCAGGGGTGACTCTAGAATTTGTTTGTACGATATGGGTATCAAAAGAAACGTGTTAATGAGTATTTTAAAAGGGAGTGGGCCTTAGTTATATGGGTGGACGGCTTTTCGAGATATCGCCATAAAGGCGGACCAGGGGTGACTTTAGAATTTGTTTAAAAGGAAGTACGCCTTAGTTCTATGGGTGGACGCGTTTTCGAGATATCGCCACAAAGGTGGACCAGGGGTGACTCTAGAATTTGTTTGTACGATATGGGTATCAAAAGAAAGGTGTTAATGAGTATTTTAAAAGGGAGTGGGCCTTAGTTCTATGGGTGGACGGTTTTTCAAGATATCGCCATAAAGGTGGAGCAGGGGTGACTTTAGAATTTGTTTACGATATGGGTATCAAATGAAAGGTGTTAATGAATATTTTAAAAGGGCGTGGGCCTTAGTTCTATAGGTGGACGCCTTTTCGAGATATCGCCATAAAGGTGGACCAGGGGTGACTCTAGAATTTGCTTGTACGATATGGGTATCAAATGAAAGGTGTTAATGAATATCTTAAAAGAGCGTGGGCCTTTTCGAGATATCGTCATAAAGGTGGACCAGTGGTGACTCTAGAATTTGTTTGTACAATATGGGTATCAAAAGAAAAGTGTTAATGAGTATTTTAAAAGGGAGTGGGCCTTAGTTCTATGGGTGGACGGCTTTTCGAGATATCGCCATAAAGGTGGACCAGGGGTGACTTTAGAATTTGTTTACGATATGGGTATCAAACGAAAGGTGTTATTGAGTTTTTTAAAAGGGAGTGGGCCTTAGTTTTATAGGTGGACGCCTTTTCGAGATATCGCCATAAAGGTGGACCAGGGATGACTCTAGAATGCGTTTATACAATATGGGTATCAAAAGAAAGGTGTTAATGAGTTTTTTAAAAGGAAGTGGGCCTTGGTTCTATGGGTGGACGCTTTTTCGAGATATCACCACAAAGGTGGACCAGGGGTGACTCTAGAATTTGTTTGTACGATATGGGTTTCAAATGAAAGGTGTTAATGAGTATTTTAAAAGGGAGTGGGCCTTAGTTCTATGGGTGGACGGCTTTTCGAAATATCGATATAAAGGTGGACCAGGGGTGTTTCTAGAATTTGTTTGTACGATATGGGTATCAAATGAAAGGTGTTAATGAGTTTTTTAAAAGGGAGTGGACCTTAGTTCTATAGGTGGACGCCTTTTCGAGATATCGCCATAAAGGTGGACCAGGGGTGACTTTAGAATTTGTTTACGATATGGGTATCAAATGAAAGGTGTTAATGAGTATTTTAAAAGAGAGTGGGCCTTAGTTTTATAGGTGGACGCCTTTTCGAGATATCGCCATAAAGTGGACCAGGGATGACTCTAGAATGCGTTTATATAATATGGGTATCAAACGAAAGATGTTAATCAGTATTTTAAAAGGGAGTGGGCATTAGTTCTATGGGTGGACGGCTTTTCGAAATATCGATATAAATGTGGACCAGGGGTGTTTCTAGAATTTGTTTGTACGATATGGGTATCAAATGAAAGGTGTTAATGAGTTTTGTAAAAGGGAGTGGGCTTTAGTTCTATAGGTGGACGCGTTTTCGAGATATCGCCACAAAGGTGGACCAGGGGTGACTCTAGAATTTATTTGTACGATATGGGTATCAAAAGAAAAGTGTTAATAAGTATTTTAAAAGGGAGTGGGCCTTAGTTATATGGGTGGACGGCTTTTCGAGATATCGCCATAAAGGTGGACCAGGGGTGACTTTAGAATTCGTTTACGATATGGGTATCAAATGAAAGGTGTTAATGAGTATTTTAAAAGAGAGTGGGCCTTAGTTTTATAGGTGGACGCCTTTTCGAGATATCGCCATAAAGGTGGACCAGGGATGACTCTAGAATGCGTTTATATAATATGGGTATCAAACCAAAGTGTTAATCATTATTTTAAAAGGGAGTGGGCCTTAGTTCTATGGGTGGACGGCTTTTCGAAATATCGATATAAATGTGGACCAGGGGTGTTTCTAGAATTTGTTTGTACGATATGGGTATCAAATGAAAGGTGTTAATGAGTTTTTTAAAAGGGAGTGGGCCTTAGTTCTATAGGTGGACGCCTTTTTGAGATATCGCCATAAAGGTGGACCAGGGGTGACTTTAGAATTTGTTTACGATATGGGTATCAAATGAAAGGTGTTAATGAGTATTTTAAAAGGAAGTACGCCTTAGTTCTATGGGTGGACGCCTTTTTGAGATATCGCCATAAAGGTGGACCAGGGGTGACTTTAGAATTTGTTTACGATATGGGTATCAAATGAAAGGTGTTAATGAATATTTTAAAATGGAGTGGGCCTTAGTTTTATAGGTGGACGCCTTTTCGAGATATCGCCATAAAGGTGGACCAGGGATGACTCTAGAATGCGTTTATACAATATGGGTATCAAACGAAAGGTGTTAATGAGTATTTTAAAAGGGAGTGGGCCTTAGTTCTATGGGTGGACGGCTTTTCGAAATATCGATATAAAGGTGGACCAGGGGTGTTTCTAGAATTTGTTTGTACGATATGGGTATCAAATGAAAGGTGTTAATGAGTTTTTTAAAAGGGAGTGGGCCTTAGTTCTATAGGTGGACGCCTTTTCGAGATATCGCCATAAAGGTGGACCAGGGGTGACTCTAGAATTTGTTTGTACGATATGGGTATCAAAAGAAAAGTGTTAATGAGTTTTTTAAAAGGGAGTGGGCCTTAGTTCTATAGGTGGACGCCTTTTTGAGATATCGCCATAAAGGTGGACCAGGGGTGACTCTAGAATTTGTTTGTACGATATGGGTATCAAAAGAAAAGTGTTAATGAGTTTTTTAAAAGGGAGTGGGCCTTAGTTCTATAGGTGGACGCCTTTTTGAGATATCGCCATAAAGGTGGACCAGGGGTGACTTTGGAATTTGTTTACGATATGGGTAAAGGTGGACCAGGCGTGACTCTATAATGTGTTTGTACAATATGGGTGTCAAATTAAAGGTATTAATAAGAATTTTAAAAAGGAATTGTGGTAGTTGTATATGTGAAGGCGTTTTCGAGATTTCGGCCAAAATGTGGACCAGGGTGACCCAGAATATCATCTGTCGAGTACCGCTAATTTATTTATATATGTAATACCACGAACAGTATTCCTTCCAAGATTCCAAGGGCTTTTGATTTCGCCCTGCAGAACTTTTTCATTTTCTTCTACTTAATTTCGTAGGTGTCACACCCATTTTACAAAGTTTTTTCTAAAGTTATATTTTACGTCAATAAACCAATGCAATTATCATGTTTCATCCCTTTTTTCGTATTTGGTATAGAATTATGGCATTTTTTTCATTTTTCGTAATTTTCGAAATCGAAAAAGTGGGCGTGGTCATAGTCGGATTTCGGCCATTTTTTACGAATACAAAGTGTGTTCAGATAATTATGTGAACGGAGTTTAGTAAAGATATATCGATTTTTGCTCAAGTTATCGTGTTAACGGCCGAGCGGAAGGACAGACGATCTACTGTGTATAAAAACTGGGCGTGGCTTGAACCGGTTTCGCCCATTTCCACAGAAAACAGTTATCGTCCTAGAATCTAAGCGCCTACCAAATTTCACAAGGATTGGTAAATATTTGTTCGACTTTTCGTATTACACACTTAAACAATCATTAACCCACGGATGGTTATAAAGATTTTATTCAACTTTGCCTTATTTGTGTAGGACGTCTTCCGGTGGGAAAAATTACTTTTAGGGTACCTGAAGCTTTTCACCACGCCAGATGGAAGGCAAAAGTCATATATTGCCTTAAAATATATCTTTTCAGGGAAGAGTTTTTAACTGATTTTGAGAGAAAGAGCATTAAAGATGTATGTTTGTTTATAGTCAATATTTATGTAAAAGCATGGTTTACTGCCCACGAACCCACACAAGCCACCAACGAAGACCTACAATTAACTAAATCGTTAGTTCAGTACAGAACAGTTGACAAACAAATTACGGACAAAGCATTGTCTAAAATAATTAATTAAATAATAAATTCGGAGCAAGTTGTTTTTTTTATTTTGCGATGACGAAAAAACGAGCGATGGAAAAAAACGTCAAAACAAGAATGGTCAGAAAATTAATGTCCGAAGTGGAAAACGACGAAACTAATTCTGACGACAGAGATATAAAAGCAGTAGTTAATTTGCAGGAAGTTGACAGTTTGTTAGATAAAGAAATTGATTACTTTGTTTCTTCTCGCACCCTACACTTTTTTAACAGATTTGAAATTGATACAGATTTTTTAAATTTTGATCCCGATTTGTGATGTGCAAATCAGCATTATTTAAAATCTTATAGGATAGTGAAAAGTCAAAGAGTAGTTAGTGACACAGCTGAGAGAGCAGTAAAATTAATCCAAGATTTCAACTCATCATTGAAAAAAGACGAAGAACAACGACAGTTTCTATTACAAGTTGTATCTGAGTGTAGTCATCTTTTCCGGATTCTTCCAAAGCTACCTTATCTAAACCATTACTTTAGTTCGCAGTATAATGTTATAATATATGTATGCATAAGTAAATCAGAAATGTAAAAAAAAAAAAAACATTTTAACTTTGTAACAATATATGTTTGAGGTAATAAATATATGTTAAAAATAAATGTATTATATTATTGTAATGTCCATAGACGTTTGCATGGAAATTCAAAATTAGGGATATCCACTCTGACCTGGTCTGATAAATGCTAAATACTGCTAAAAATAACCGTATTATAAAAATATTATTAGATCAAAATCAATAAAAATAAAATTACCTATCGAATGGTATACGAGTCAAGTTCCTGGCATAAATATTTCACTTTTACTGACGAAACACTAAAATATTTCTGAAAAATCGCTGTTTTTCCTAACTTGGACCTCAATGAGGCACGTGTTAACATTATCGGATTGGCCTGAAACTTTGCAATAATCATTTTCTAATTTATTGGCATATTTTATGGGGTGCCCCAGTGGAAAACCTAAAATTGATTTCTTGTGGCCACCCTAGTGCCGCACAGATCGAAATAACTAGATAAGAATTTGGAAATTTAGAATTTTTAGATCGATAAAATGAAAATGATGAAACTTCACAGATAGGTTAATACTGTTTTCACACAGACGGCTTATTGAATAATAAAGGCAGTTTTCTACATTAAGACGCTTATTGAGCTCAATCTTCCCTACAAAATTCGAATCTATTATTATTTCATTAATAGCTAATCGAATGCCTAATGAAGTCAAAAGCACAATGCAACTCTGTTGGCAGCGTTCCGCTTCCGTTTCCGCTTCTTAGTTTTCAAAGCAAATTTCATTGTCTGCATGGCGGAACGATACAAGGTGGCCGCATCGAACAACTGATTATAACCTTTTTTATTTGATTTGATACATCAACTACCGGCGCAGTACGATTTTGACATTTGTCCATCGAATTTACAAGTACATGGAATTTTTTCTGTTTGTAGGTATGTCACCATGCTCCCACCTTGTATCATTCCGCCATGATTGTCTGTCTCATCCTTCATACTAATCGAGCATTTACTTCTGTGTGAAAGCAAAAAATTTACGATTTCATTAGCAGGTGAAATGAGATCATTTAGTTTCTGTGTGAAAACAGTATAAGACTCCGTGACAAAGGAACGAAATGAGAAAAATATTCCGGTAGGTGGCGCACGGATAGAAATAATTAGATAAGAATTTGGAAATTTGGAATTTTGAGATTGATTTTTAAGTAATTTCTCATTGAGCTACAAACGTGAAACTTCACAAATAGATTAAGACTCCGTGACAAAGGAACAAAATGAAAAAAAAAATTCCGTTGGGTGGCCCACGGATCGAAATAATTGGATAAGAGTTTGGAAATTGGGAAATTTGAGATTGTTTTCTAAGTAACTTCTAAGACACCGAGACAAGGAACAAAAGGAAAGAATTCCGTTAGGTGGGGCACGGATCGAAATAATTAGATGATAATTTGGAAAATTTAAACCGGCTCTTAAGTTACTTCTCGATAAGCTAGAAATTTGAAATTTCAAACTTAATTCAGCGGCCGATGACAATATAAAACATAATACAAAAAGTTTCTATAGGTGGCGCACGGATTGGGATATTAAGAAAAATCGTACGGAACGTCTTTATATAAGGATAACTTCTTCACTCATTTTTATCCATTTATATACAAGAAATGTTTAAAAATTTTTTATTTCCTTTTTATTATTATTTGTTTTATTCGTATTTTGTTTAAGCTTTATTTTCAAACATGTTTGGGAAGTCAGTTATTTGGTTTTCTTTGTCTACATAGTTTAAAAAATGTTTTAACTACTGTCACAATTTAGTTCTTTGCTTAAAGCTCAACTGTTTATTTTGAGAAAAATTTTATAATCATTGTTTTATGCTCACACATATACAATTCATAAACATATACATATATGCACACTTGTTTGATAAGGTCACCAACTTTGTTGTCATCACAGTTGCTACCACTTTTTCTGCTTCTATGACTGCCTCATTCAATGCAAACAACTTTTTGAAATATTTTTTTTTGGTATTATCAATAATTTTATTATATATATTAAGCCTTTAATAGAAGTTAAGCTTCTGGGCTAGATAATGGAAACATGACAGGGCATATGAAGGTTATAAAAATATTCATTGAAAATCCCATATTGCAACCACTCTCAGAATCTTATGTGACTTTAAGTTGTGCGTTGTGCATACATATTTTTGGAAAACAGATATATTCACCCAGAATCAGAGGTGTGGTTCACGGATGGATAGAAGTTTGATAACGGAAAACAGGAGCCAGTATCTATGGACTAAACTTCAAGAAATCGTACTAATTTTTGTATGGGTTAGACGGCATTAGGAACATGCAGGGTTTTATAGCAACGTTCTATGGTGCAGAGCCCTTTTGTGGACACACAGCACTGGGAAATAAATCAGTACGCACAACACTGGATTGAATGTCCAGGGCAAAGATAGGCCAAATTTTGTATGTTCTCAGAAAGGATAGTATCAGCCAAACTCATTAACCTAAGCGGAAAGGACCTTAGAAGTCTCACTGGTTAATAAGGAGCACTGTAGTCTACGATATCACCAAGTAAATTGAATATATCCAATATATAAATCTATCGCTTTCTTGAGCTGGCGGATCAAACGCAAATTCTCCCATCTAAGTGATGTGACTCTAGTCCTCTTGGATATTGAGCAAACAGACTGAATAGGCACATAAATACATTAAAGGCCTCTACATACAGTAATAGGCTGAAATGTCAAGCACAATAGATCTAAGTAAAGGTCACTGTGCATCTATATTCTATACTTGATTGCTTTTTTAAGCTACATATTTTACTTCATAAGCTAATCGGTTTGAAAATGCCAATCTGAAAGTATTTTTGAGAAGACCTTTTCAAAAACTCTTTTCTAAATCCGAGTTCTCAGAAATTGTTTCGTGGACATTCTAGAACTTGTTTCATATTTCCCAGAACAGTGAATGTTTTCAAGTCACTCAATTTCTACATTCATACCCAAGTATGTGGATTATGGTATAACATCGTGGTGGTTTCCGCTTAGATTAGTAGAGTGCAACAAAATTTTGGTATCCTACCTGTTGCGGAAAGCGATAAATTGTAGTAAACTTTCCCAGTCAGCTTTCGTGAAGTTGATATAGGTTCAACATTCTGAGATTAATTTCCATGTGCTGTGACGGTACGGATACCGCTGTATTGTTGTTGTTGTATTAATGATAAAAACACTCCCCGAAAGTTTTGGGGGAGTATTAGTGATGTTGATGGTCCTTTGCCCGATATAGTTCCAGTACGTTCCGGTAACAAAGCACCATAAAGGTACCACACCGACCATCTCGGGAACAGATACCTCTGGTCGCCACAATATGCTGCGCTGAGGGTTCCGTAATAATTTCTGCAACAACTGTAAATACCCTTACCTTTTCATATCTTTTTTGAATATGTCTGTTCATTAGCTATTAGCTAATAACAAAAACTGATTTTTTCTTTCAACAATGATATTGTTCGAGTAGATTATAAAAATTATTTTAAATGTCTTTGTTTCTGTGATAAATATCTAATTCTAAATGATTAGACGATGACGCTAACTTTTTAATCTTGCGCCAGTCATTTTATTATTACACTATACAGCAATAATTTCACAGCAGGCTAGGACTCATCGGTCAAATAAGATCTTACATAGACTGAATGTGCTCAAAGTGTTACGAGAACTTGTTTAGCGACCAACCGGAAAATCTTTAGTAAGGTACCAGGACTTGTGTTATAGATTAATTCCATCCTTTGGGCAAATACTAGAAGTTTGCTAGTACCTGGCTTAATTAATGCTTCGAAAGCTGGAAATTATGCAGCTCCTAGAGCTGGAGCTTTGACTTCGCAGGCGCTGGATACCGTTTCGTCCAGCAGCTCGCACTTACTACATCTACTTTTACTAACGAGACCTTACTTATAACCATATACGGCAGGGTGAGGTTAGTATATCTATTGTTAGCAATCTTTTCTCTCTTTAGATATATGAGACACTTTATAACTCTAGAAACTTTATAAGTCCAATATTTGCACAACATCTTAAAAACTTTGCAGTCCCGTTCTTCAAACAAGAAAATTCCAGCTAAGTCGCATTTATTATTCGTTAATTAAAGAGAGTGACCACATTTTTCTTTTCGCAAGTAAGAAGCGACTAATACGCAACAAAATACCAGCTAAACCACATTTCGATCTGTGTTAAATGAGGCAGTTTTTTCGAGGGTGACCGCTAACTTCGAGGAACTGAGTACCCCAAAAAAGGCACTTAGATAAGCGCTTACAATTTTTTCTCAGCGGATTTAATTAGCGAATAATTTTTAACAACAGACCTTTTATTTTTTGGAATGAGCAAAGTACCCAAAAAAACCACTTAGAGAAGCGCTTACAAGTTTTTCTCGGCGCATTAATTTTTAACAACCGATCTTTTAGGTTTTTGATCCACCAAAAGTGCTTCGCTTACTTCACGTTCATGCTTTGTGGGGATGATCCCAAAGGATTTTCCACTTATTAAAAAACGTGATTCCTACATTGGTCAGCTGAGTGGAGTCAGTGGCACAAAGAGAAAAAAGAAACTCACTTACGTCGCTCCACTCCGTATCTTGCAAGTCGCCACTGTCCGTATCTTGCAAGATGCAAAAAAAGGAATATTAGCTAATGCAGCCACATATTGTACTGTTATATAGAGCGCAAACTCCTGATCTTATCTTTATCCTAGAAAAAAAAACATTTCAGACTCTCATATAAACTCACACAGCTCTGACAGATTTTGCCCTTATTAAAGTGTGTTGAAAAGGTCTAGAGGATTACTTGTTCAGGCACCAAAAATTTACGAGAACTATCCAAAACCAACCGCTAAAAACTGAGAATAATGCAATCAGCTGAACTCTTAAATGGTCAAAACACAAACTCTGATTTGATCAAATTTTGCACCTGCTCAAGTACTAAGCTTACCCTTTCGTGCAAATGCAGGCGGAAAGAGACAATTGTTGAGGCGTAATTTTAAATAGTTTGGCTACTCATGCATTATATTAGTTGAAGGGGTTAGTAAAAGTAGCCGCTTACATATTACCAAGATATCATCATATTTTCGCAATATTTAAATTGAACTAAAATGATAGTTAATGTAAAGTAAGCAAAAGTCAAACGAATTGTATTGCATGCAGATGGTGTCCTTGGATTTCGCATTTCTTGCATTCAACCTTACTGGAAACTAATATGATACACTGGAAAATTATTAATATTTATTGTATTTTATACTAAGTCATTTTGACGACCAAATCTTATTGAAAAAAAAGGTTTCCTAAGTCCTACTACGCGTTTCGATACATTGTTTACCTTCTTTAAGGATATTTGTTATTTATTTAGTAAGCAGATAAAAGGGAACCTTGTTATTTGCTTATGACTCTACAGGCCAAATAAAAAACATCAAAGTAATTAAGATATCTTATTAAAAAATTAACAATTCATATTTTCTATTTAAATAGACATGGTAAGTTTGTTCCATGTCATTATTGTTTTACGTGTTTGACCAATTTTCTTACGAAAATGTAAAATAGCGAAGAAGAAGAAAAAAATCAACAGCATTGCCAAAGCAGAATAGCGCAATTTAATAAGGGGTGAACAGACTTTGAACTTCGAAAGAGATTTTTAGGCCAGAATAGAGCCGAAAGGTTGGCGCAAGGGTGCCAAAATGGCGAAATATAATATACACGTGAATACCGATGGCTCCAAATTAACAGAGGGGTTCGGGTCTGCTCTCAGGGAAAACCTTGCCTTACGGATGCCGT
This sequence comes from Eurosta solidaginis, assembly GCF_040869045.1. Classification (NCBI taxonomy): domain Eukaryota; kingdom Metazoa; phylum Arthropoda; class Insecta; order Diptera; family Tephritidae; genus Eurosta; species Eurosta solidaginis. The sequence continues at coordinate 196,911,204 of NC_090323.1, read as the reverse complement.
TCGGAGTCGACATAAAAAAAGTAGGTCCCCTCCGCCAACTTGTAGGAAAAACTAAAGAAGCCCGACACAAATTGGAAGAATATATCTTTTCGGAGGTTATGGCGCCTTACATTTTATCTAGTCTGCTGTTTACAAGTCGATCCAGAAAAAGTAGATCCCGAGGCTGCCGGATCACTGTAATGACTTTCAGGTGGAAATTGTGGCCGCGAAGAAAGCAGAATGCTAAGTGGCAGTCGCAGCAAAATACGTATATTGATAGTCAGGAGGCGTTTTAAGGCAATAATAGCGCACAGTACTTCATCAATAAGTGTCCTGGAATGCAAAGAACTATTAGAGAAACTTTGTTCAGTGCGATCATACATTTATACGCGCTTTCTAGTCATAAAGGGATATAATGTAACGAAAACTCAGATGTTAATACATCAAAGGAGGATAGAGCACTCGATGAATCGACAGTAGACTTCCAATCTGTTTGGGAGATAAAAAGGAGATGGGAGTAGCATATGATCCATCTAGCAGGAAAGGCATGGATCGAAACATCCATCGTTAAGGGCCTCACAAAATGTTAGGTTTCAGATCCGATTGAAACAGCTAGTCCAACCAACACTATAGAAATCGACGTAAGTGGTCCATGGGGTTGGGCCAACAACGTTGCTCATATATCTGAAGAATACTTAAGGCACACGATGAACATGTAAACTCGACACTGCTTACGTCTTCACAAGCTTAAAAGCTTAACATAACACAAATCAATACGCATAAAGCTTCAGAAAGTAAGCGCCCATATACTGTTTTTTTAAAACCTACTAGACACTGTGGATCGAAACTCTCAGAGTTTTTATTTTGTTTTGAAGGTTGGTCCACTTGACATCGCGTGTCTTAGAAGAAGGCAGACAAATAAAGATTTTAGGCTTTTTTTCATTAGTGTTCGGATGTCAAATAACTCAGGTATTTGTTTCTTAACACATCAGGCTCAGAAGTCTAATAATTAATCAAAGCACAGACTGTACAGATGCAGAGAAAGTGCTCAGCTTTCTCATCCTCCTCACCCTAAAAAGAGGAGGTTGTGTTATAATATATGCGGATCGCTGTCATGTGGTATGCCATGTATAGTGATCTCCGAGATTGATAGCATACTCTCGACCTTACGATTTACTATGAAAGTTTCGAACTGTGGCGTCTATGGTCGAAGAATGAAGTGCAATAAAAAGTCTCAGCGGCAGAAAGGTATGTGCAGAGCCACCGTATACTGTTCAGCAGTCATATTTCTGGGTATTCCTGTGTGATCAAAAATATATTAATATCACTGTGTTTGGCCCAGTATTTCTAAAGCTCAACTTGCATTGACGAGCCAAATTTTTAAGTAGTAAGAGTGCTATCCATCTCTTTCAATAGAGAACGGATAATAGCGGAGCGGACGAATAAACTCCTTGATTTTCATCCTCCTACGAATATATCTCGCCTAAAATATACACCAAGAGAAAAGTAAAGGTCGTTCTCGCTGTCACTACAGACTGTAAGCTCAGTGTTTGTGATAAGCCAATGTTGTGCATCAGGAAAGCCGGCCGGGTATAGCTCAGGAACTATTTCCTCCACCCTTCTTCGTTTATAAGCGAAATCATTGCTTTCCCATAAGGTGACAGATTTTTTTGTCTTATGGTTTCACAGCTAAGAAAATTGAGTCTTTCCGATTATATGGAGATATTTACGAAATTCACCACGACCTGGACCGATCTCTTCATATGCTAACTCAGCCATATCTACAGGTCCGGAATAAATAACATTTATTGCTTTTCTCCATCACTCTTCCTTCATATGCTGACATCAAATTCGAATCGGTTGAGTCCTAGTATGCATGAAGGATTTTCTCTACCTACCTCCATTATGTTATGTCCATCGTTTTTTTTTTTCTGCCACTGAGGAGTTGTATCGGTATAGTTGTATTCACTATATGCACTAAACACCTACAGTATCGAGATGAGAGCTATATTTATTATTTGTCATCACGTAGGGGGTGGGAAGGTTTCATGTGGTTATACCACATCGCTCCCGATATGGTCCAGCTAGTTCTTTGATGATGCTTGTTACCGGAACGTACCGGCAAATGACCATCAACACCGACAACACTCCCCAAGGCTTTCGGGGAGTGTCCTTATCGATACAACAATAGGTAGGATAACGAAGCCTACTTAAAAACAAATTCGCATGAGCCGAAGCAACAGCGACAGTGTCTACGATTGCAAGTTTTGAAAGAATCTAAAGTGATTGGACGAGCAAGGGCTCGATAGAGATCAATCTATAGGTGCTGTAGTCAAAGTTTGTTTTATGTATTTTTCTTGCGAATCAGTGATACATACCGATAATACTAAATCGAGGAATCGTTTATTTCATCATAATAAGTATAATTACAAAATCGTGTTTGCCCTGATCCAGCAGAGGAGGTGCACTTCTTGCTAATCTATCTCCCACGTATAGTTCATGCTTGATGAGCTGAAATGAATTTGTCTCGCAAAGTTTTTTGCTGTGTAGGTATGTACAGTAAAATAAATAATTTCAACGTTTTACAGCAAAATCAACAGCAAGCAGAGTAATTGCAGTGACAAAATCAGCTGAGGGAACACCGCAAAAGGCGAGTGACAAAGGTGAAAGGAATGAAACGGAGATTGCGGAGGTAGTTTGTGACAATGTTAAGACATCGGCTACAATTGAAATAAAATATTTGACGAGGACGATGAGGAAATTCGAAGGTGCTCATGCATCATTGTTAACTAATTAAACTATCGTTATAAAGCCATATGTCAGTGTGTAAACACTTTCTTCATAAACAAAAAAAAACCTAACAGTAAACAAAATATATTTCCTATTGACGTACGTGGATGGAGTCTTTGTTGTTAATCCAAAGTTTTAATTAAAATTCGCTACGTTTAGTCTGAATAGTCAAAAGGCCTTAGTCAAAAGCCCTTAATTAGTCAAAAACACTTGAAACGCCATAAGTCATAAATATAATCAAACTAGCCTAAAAAGTTTCAATTTTCAGATCCGACGGCATTTAGTGACTTTACGCAGCAAACAACTCTTATTTTTAACTAATTAAACTATTGTTATAAAGCCATATGTCAGTGTGTAAACACTTTCTTCATAAACAAAAAAAAAACAAGTAAGGAAGGTTAAGTTCGGGTGTAACCGAACATTACATACTCAGTTGAGAGCTATGGTGACAATATCAGGGAAAATAACCATGTAGGAAAATGAACCTAGGGTAACCCTGGAATGTGTTTGTATGACATGTGTATCAAATGAAAGGCATTAAAGAGTATTTTATGAGGGAGTGCACCATAGTTCTATAGGTGGACGCCATTTAGGGATATCGCCATAAAGGTGGATCAGGGTTTACTCTAAAATTTGTTTGTGCGATATGGGTATCAAATAAAAGGGTTTAATGATGATTTTAAAAGGGAGTGGTGGTAATTGTATAGGTTGTCGCCTTTTCGAGATATCGCCATAAAGGTGGACCAGGGGTGACTCTGGAATATGTTTGTACGATATGGGTATCAAATGAAAGGTGTTAATAGTATTTTAAAAGGGCATGGGGCTTAGTTCTATAGGTGAACAACTTTTCGAGATATCGCCATAAAGGTGGACCAGGGTCTCTTTAGAATGTGTTTGTACGATATGGGTATCAAATTAAACTGAGTTTAGTAAAGGTATATCGCTTTTTGCTCAAGTTATCGTGTTAACGACCGAGCGGAAGGACAGACGGTCTACTGTGTATAAAACCGATTTTACTTGTTTTCTATTCTATACGGATATACATACATATATCGAAACTAGATTACTAGTTAACCAATAGCAAAAAAAACAATTAGTTACCAATATGATTGCAATACTTAATGATTAAGAATAGAAGAAAAGCAACCGTCTAGCTCAGCCGCAAAACACGCTCATGCATGCACATACCAGAAGACAAATACAGGCTTAAGTGCAGATATAATACTTATACACAGTGCAATAACTATGCCATTTGATATCCGTCAAAGATGCAGACCTATGCTCAAGGTGTGAATAGGTGTTTTGAATAGGGTTCTGTGATTTCAAAGATTTGAGAAATAAGAAAAAATGTGATATTATTTTTTTTTTTTTTTTTTTTTTAATTTGATGACGGGAAATCGTTCCAATATACATCATATAAATTGGGTACTTATTTCTAAGGTAGGAGCCAATTGCCTTTTTGATATTTTGACTAAATGATAGTTTTAAAATAATTCCGAAAACAGTTCCAATATAATCCGGCGATAGTTCAAAAATATCCAAAAGCAATACCTCCTATATGATTCTCAAACAATTTTCCGTTTCGAAACGGTCCAAGGTAATCCCGAAAAAGTCTCAATAACGATCCCGACATAATATAAAGACAATTCCGAAATTGTTACGCAATATCTTCCGTGATATTTATACGAAAATATATAAGATAATATATCGACAAGATTACGATCACAGTGGCTAAACTTATTCCGAAACCATCCATATAATCCCGAAATGTCCCAGACAGTCCTGAAAAAGTCACTTCTCAAAACACAGCCCCCATCGTGAACTATACAGGAATAGAATCCGAGCACAGTCCCGAAACGCCCCTAAAATAGTCCCAATCTATCCTGGAATAGTCCCGATGTGATGTGCGTTTCCGAAAGAACATGAATAGTTTTTGAAAGAAGTATCACCCAGGAAGTTTTCCTATGAAAACCCGTATGTGATAGTAGTAAAGCGGGGTATTTCTAATGAGTTGAAAGAGAAAGATGCCGGAAAGCTGCATCTCTCTTCGTGCTCCCAAATGGCATCAGTTAATGCGAAGCAGAAAAGATTTGTCACACAAACTGCGAAATGGCTAAAGACCAAAATCATGTATGTAAAACTAAAACTAAAAAATTCAAAAGGACTTATTCATCTAAACCAAATTGAACTTATATTAAATTGAAATTAAATTTTTATGGGGTACAGCCGAGTTTTCCTAAAAGTATTTACTGATAGGTAAATATATAGAACACAGATACCACATTTAACAAATTGTCTTTAATCAAATTCTGGTGTTGAATTTAAATATGATTTAACCAAGAGGAACGGCAACTCCCATTTTTACCAGACTACATTAACGTGTGCTGTGACCACTGACTGTAAAGACTAAGGCAAACCGTGTTTTCTTTACATGCATATGCAACTGCATTGGCGGTTAGAAAAAAATGCTTATCATCATTTATGGCGCTTTCTTTTCTGGAAAAAATATTACCCCCATGTTGAACTCTTGAACGTGGTAACCTGGCGCTATGCAAAATAACTCTATTGGTACGTAATGTGACCTTTGTCTTATTAAGTGGAAAATATTTTGTGAAAAGCACAAACAAGTTCACGAGAGAGTGAAGAACCAACAGGGCGACATTATTATCAGAACAGAAAAAGCCAATAGATAATGTTAGAGAGACCAACCTAGCGGCAAATACTGAAGACTCGCCATGCGAGTCAGATGTAAAGATCTGGAGCTAGCTCCAGGTGTGGAATGTCCCGTTATCTCTGTATCACAAATCGGAAAAGGAAATCGACAGTCTTACCGTCAGAGGAAATGTGGATGGCAAGGAGCGTGTACTGACTGTAGATACGGGCGCATCTCATTCCTTAATCCGATCTGATTTGGTCAACAGAAGAGTAAGGCCATTACCTGGAGCAAGGTTGCGTACGGTCACTGGCAAGTATAACCAAGTCCAAAGAGAAGTTATGTGTGAAGTCTTAATTGGAAAGGTCACGGTTCTACAAAATTCGTTGTGGCGGAGATTGTCGATGAAGTCATATTGAGAGTGGCCTTCTTGGTTGACCATGGCATCAAGATCGACATGCAAAGAAAAATTATGCAATATAAGAAAAAGGATGTACCCCTTAATTACAGTTTGGAGAAAGGGTTCAGCAAGCCAGGGCACCCTACTCTTGTGTACCGTCAAGATGATACTGACAATACAAAGTAAATCCATCAAGATCAAGCTCTGCGAAGTAGTTCATTGGCCAAGTAACAAAGTGTGATGGAACGGTCCAGGATAACGAGTAGTAGGATGAAACACAGGTACGACAAGGACAGTAATTCGGAAGGTTTCCTGGAGGAAGATTTGGTACTGCTATACATCCCACACCGGCGGAAAGGTGTTCCATTCATATTTTGGTGCAGTTGATCATTTGGAACCCACGAAATAGAAGGGAGGTTCATTTGGAGAGGCTAGCAGCGGTTAGATCGCGAGATTGGTCTGATCGGGGCGATCAGACTTAGGTGGAGGGCAGTGTGACGAATACCAGCATCACTAGGTGATACTCACATCACTAAGGTTATTAAATAAAGGCACAACAACAATAAACAGGCTGTCAATCTTGTGTACGTAAACAAATCAATCATCATTTACTCACATACACACAAGGCAACAGAGAGATACGCACAAACACATGTAATCATCAGGCGAAGTAGTACTCACATATACATGTATATGGCTGGTAACCAAGCATGAAGCTCGAGAAATTACTGGACCTTAGGAGAAATGGGTGAGCGAGGAAACCGAGAGTATAAAAGCAGCGCAAGCTGGGAAATGACTAATCAGTTTTGATTTAAGCACGCTATTAGTTGTGAAGTATAAATATTATTGTGAAGTAACTTAAAGTTATGTAATAAAGACCATTTTGCATTACTGAATATTGTAGTTATGATTATGTCAGCCCACTTAACTTAGAGCAACTCTGGTTTTGTGGCGGTATAAAATAGACAAATTTTCAGTTGGGAACAGATAAAACTAATTAGTGTACCTTTTGTACTTTTCTGTGTTTATGCATTAAAAATACAAACATTATATCACATGGCCTTTCTCAATTCAATAGCACAATTAAACTGTGCAAATATGTAAACAAATCGCATGGAAATTTTCTTTTGAGAACAGCCAAATATTTGTTTTCTGCCCATTTCCTGAAATCTAGAAGTTTCTACTTATTTTTTATTCACATAATCCACTAATGTACATATAAATAATGCCAAAAAAGCCGTCTAGATATTTTACTCCATTAGGCACTCAATAAAGAAATAATGAATTAACTAAGAATTTGTATTTTGTATGTAACATTGGGTTTATTAACGACTTTAATGTATAAAACTTGGCTAATTATTTCATTAAGCTTCTGTGTGAAATCGCTATAGAAATCACAAAATTTAACGAATATGGGAAGGATGAAGAGACGTTTAAGTCCACAATCAAGTAACGTCTCATTAACACTTAACACCGGATCTTGATTATGTCAACCCACTTAACTTAGAGCAATGTTGCTGTTCGAAACTTTGTGCGCTGCTCCCAACTCTGAACAAATTTACAGTTGGAAACAGATAAAGCTAATTAGTGTAGCTTCTGTACTTTTCTCTGTTTATTCGTTAAAAGTACAAACATTATATCACATGGCCTTACGCAATTCAACAGCACAATTAAACTGTGCAAATATGTACCCAAATTGCATGGAAATTTTCTTTTGAAAACAACCAAATATTTTTTGTGCCTTATTCTTGAAATCTAGAGGTTTCTACTTATTTTTTATTCACATAATCCCCTAATGTACATATAAATAATGCCAAAAAAAAACCGTTTAGATATTTTACTCCATTAGGCACTCAATAAAGGAATAATGAGTTAACTAAGAATTTGTATTTTGTATGTAACATTGGGTTTATTAACGGCTTTGTTGATGCAGTTTACCTGATGCGGTGGACTGTATGCAGGAAGCGGCTTACCAGTGTTATCCAATCAAATAAATGAATGCGGGACTCAAATGATGTTCATTTATTTGTATTAAGTAATAGTATTTTATTTGGATTTATAAAATGGTTTAGAGCACTGAATTTATGCTGGCAGTAAGTTGCACGGATAAGTAAGCAAGAAGTAATAATGACAACGAAAAAAGATATAAAGCAAATGTCAAAAATATGATTGCTATGCTTGCGCATTAACCCTTTATGAACTAAAATATAACACTATATGTACATATTGCAATTATGAACTCAACATCGCCACTCTTGAACTATCGACGAAAATATGATACGTTCAAAATTAATCCTAGCTTAGTTTACAAAGAATAGAGAAGGTCGCCAAAAAATTCATAATTTATATAGACGGAAGGCACGCCGCAGGCATAAACAACCAAACATGGGATATGCTACAATAAAAAACAACAACAAAAACGCCAAAGAAACAATCAACAAACTGCAGTTTACATCTAAAAAATTGGTAAAAGTAAAATCAAGTATTAAGTTCCTATTAAAATGTAGGAAATCAAAAATTATTCCGAATTTTATAAAAAACTCCACTAGATGTAAGAATTTATTTGTATCTGACTTGGACAAGCACTCGGACATAGATAAAATGTTACACAGACATACACACTTTTTCCTTACAAAAGTCTTAAGCTTACTTATAAAACAAAAACACTACATATTGCAACGATTAAATCAACAAAGAGAACAATTAACCAACAAATTAAAAATACAATTGAGTGAAAAAGATTTCAAAGAATTACTGGATAGCGAGAGTAATGTCGCTAATAAAACCACAACAACTTTAAAGAAACGTCAAGAGCTGAAATATGAGAAAATTAGAGCGAAACGAAATGAAGTATTCACCAACAACACCAAGCATAAAGAGTGGTTTGTAAACAAAACCAAATTGGAATTCCCGCCAGATATTCAAGCATTGCTAGCAAAGGGGCCGAAGTTCGGACTACCTGTAGATAACAAGAATTTCCCTCTCTTTAAATATATAGCAGACGGCGAAGATTTGGTACAAAGCATAAAAAGCAAAAATCAACAGGAGGAAGCTCGCACAAAACTCTCTTTGTTAATATCAAATCATGCAACAACAAACAAACATTGTACAATAGACAATGCAATTTTAGATACAGTGGAGCAAACTAAGAAATTCCTGAATAAAAATAAAAACATTAGAATTTTAACATCCGACAAAGGGAATAAAACGGTGGCAATGGAAATTGAAGAGTATAATAAGAAAATGGATGATATATTAATGGATCTAACAACATATAGAGTTCAGAGACAGGATCCAACATCACGTTTACAAAACAAGAATAATGCACTAGTAGAAAAACTTTTTAACATGGAAATAATCACAAAGATGGAGAGAAAAAGAATGATAACAACCACCGCACAGCCACCCAGAATCTACGGCCTCCCGAAGATTCATAAGGAAGGAACTCCATTAAGGCCAATATGCTCAGCAATTGGGTCACCTTCTTACACACTGTCCAAATATATGGCAGACATTTTAAAAAACGTAACGGCGAGTTCTACGTACAATATTAAAAACACAATTGAGTTTAAAGAAAGAGTAAACAATACATACATATACGAAGATGAAAAGCTTATTTCCTTTGATGTAGTTTCGCTTTTCCCTAGCATCCCGATACAATTGGCACTTGAAATAATACAAGAGAAATGGAATACAATTAAAGAATACACAAAGATACCAAAAACGCTGTTCATGGAAATAATTAAATTCTGCATTCAAGAGAGCAGATATTTCAAATTCAATGATACTATCTATACGCAACTAAAAGGAATGCCGATGGGTGCACCCACATCCCCAATAATAGCGGATATAGTTATGGAAAAATTATTAGATGATACTATGCTGAAGTTGCGACATAAACCAAGAATACTTACCAAATACGTCGACGACCTATTCGCCATAATAAAAGAAAATGAAATACGAAACACACTTGACACACTAAACACTTTTGACAAAAATATAAAATTTAGTATAGAACTAGAGAACGACGAGGAATTACCATACCTGGACTCCATAATAAACAGACGAGGAAATCAATTAAAACTAAAGTGGTATCAAAAGCCTACAGCATCAGGACGAATTATAAAATTTAATTCAAAACATCCGAAAACAATGATTATGAATACAGCAAAGGGCTGTATACGGAAAATGTTGCAGACTTCAGATGAAGTATACCACAAAGAAGTTAAAAAAGAAATTTTCACATTACTAAGAAACAATGATTTTCCGAAAAAAACCATAAAAACTTTATTAAGAAAAACCAAAAATTTAAATAGACTAAAAACCCCCGATAAACCCATTATTTTCAAGTCGGTGGCTTATGTACCGCAGCTATCAGAACGTTTAGCAAAATCTGACTGCTATGATAAAGAAACTACAAAAATTGCACATAAACCTACGAACACTTTAAAAAACATATTTAACAAAACAAAATCGAAAATACCAATAATGGAAAAAAATAATGTAGTTTACAAGATACCATGTAAAGGCAATAGCGATGAAACGTGCAATAATATATATATAGGTACTACAAAGTCCAAACTCAAAACGAGAATTTCACAGCATAAGTCTGATTTTAAATTTTGCCATCAAGTTAATAATCAAAAAACAGCACTCATGGCCCACTGTGCAGACAGCGGCCACACACCAAACTTTGATGAGACTAAAATACTGCAACAGGAACAACACTATAACAAACGCTTCACACTAGAAATGTTACACATTATTAATATTCCGACTAACACAGGACTGAACTATAAGAGCGACGTAGATCACAGCGCACATATCTACAAACACCTGCTCACTAAAAAACAGTACCATACTCCACGTCGGACAAAGCAGACGTGTTAATAAAAGTATGTATTTATGTGAAATGTAAAATGCAAAATTTGTTTATTGTTATGTTTATTATTTTTGTTAGTTGCTACAATCCTGAAGATGATTGCCGTTGAGCAATCGAAATATATCGATTTAAAAGAAGAATCAAAGGGTATTTTTTAATTTTTCAATTATAAAACACGGACCTAAAGCCAGCTATATATACATATTTAAAGATAAAAGGTCGCCAAAAAATTCATAATTTACAAAGAATATTGAAAATTCAGTTAAACCTATTAAACAGCGAAAGTGCAAAATTCATTACTTCGATTATTAATCAAATTTAAGCATAGAAATCTCAATAATTTCTCAGGTGATATATGTTTTACTTTGATTCTTATTCAAAAAATTCAAAAAAGGAAAATTTAAGTTCTCAAAGTTAGAATTCATTATCTCGGCTTCCCCTGAGCGTGTCATCGTTGGTAGCCTCTTCCTTGAAAGGTAAAGTTATTGTTAGTTTAAATATTTTTTACTGGTAAAACTTTCAAATGCGAAATACATAAGATACTGTGATGAATATTGCCAGCTCTAAGTGTTTACTAAGTAAATAATCACGCAACAACAGAAAAAAACATTGAAGCGAGCCACACGTGTACATGTACATAAACACATTAATCATTATGTCTACACATATGTACATACAAACAGCGGAGAGATACGCACAAACACATGCATATATCTGAGATACTCACAAAAGTATGCAATCATCATTACTCACATATACACGCGCATATGGCTATGTGAGAGGCTATAAACTACAGATGCATACGTGACGCGTATAGCTGGTAACCAAGCAGAAAATTCTAGCAGAAGAAACGCCTAGAAGTATGCGAACAAGACAGCGGAGGGTATAAAAGGAGCGAAAGCTGAGTAGGCAGTAACGACTTTGTTTTGAGCACGCTATCAGTTGCGAAGTGAAGTTTAAGTGCTAACTACTTTCAAAGTAGTCTAATAAAGACCATTTTGTAATACAGAATATTGGAGTGTTTTATTCAACAGATTAGCGATACGAACGTTAGTGGAAGGTGTAAAATAAGCAGAATTTCTCTAAATTCGTTACAATATGTACACGTTTATGAAATGATGTGAAAACCGTTAAGTTAGCAGTTGGACTGTACAAGAACAAAATTTGTTTGTAGAATTTGTATATTCATTATTGATGTATTGCCACAGATTTGTCGCAAAATAGGTCTCCCTTGGCAGGTAGCAAGCACAGCTTAATAATCGGCCGCACTATTTCTCTATTTGGCTGTCTTCAGAGTAACTACTCGTACTTGACCGTCAGCACCCGGATGGCACTGTGATACTAGACCAAGTATCCACTTACTAGGAGGGGTGGACTCGTTGCACACAGTTACGATGTCTCCTTTTTGTAGGTTTGTCGTTGTGCCAGCGCCTCCAGAAGTGCTGCCTCATTGCAGAGATTAGCTACCATCTTTGGTGTACACTTCCAGAGAATGCTTGACCCTCAGGCTCTGGAAGTGATTTTAGTGATTCTCCCACATGGAAGTGTCTGGGCGTAAGGACTTCCAAGTCGCTAGGATACGTAGAGTTTTCATATAGAGGGCAAGAATTTGCACATTCCTCGACCTCTGTTAAAAGCGTAACTTCACACGATAATAAAGTGTCACCCAAAACGAGCTTCAAATGGTATTTTATCCGTTTGATCCCAGTCTCCCAGTAGCCACGCATATGTGGAGCATTGAGTGGATTGAATCGCCATTCACAAATCGTATTGTTTACGCAACTCCTTTTCAGCACCGACAAAATTCATACCGCTGTTGGAGAGCATAACTTTACAAAGCCCTCGGCGGTTGACAAACCTCTTTATCGCGTTGAGAAAAGACGAACTGGAAAGATCCCCGACGAGCTCGGGTGCATTGCGCCATTTGACGCACTTGTTGTAGATATCGCGTATTAAGCTTCGAGCACCGACAACTAAATATATCGACGTTGTAACACTGTTTGGATTATGCGAGGCCCAGCATGCAATGCAAAATGATGTATATTGGAGATAATTAATTTTGCCAACGGATAATCTGGTAGTAGTATGCAGGGGTGTTTTGCGTCGTAAGTAACGTTTGTCGATTTAAACCGACCTCCTACTCGAAGAATGCCACGTTGATCTAGAAAGGGTTGCAAACGTAACATGCTAATTCGTAGCGGGAGAGGATTATTTTTTGCACACAGGGCGAATTCATTACCAAAATAAAATTGTTGCGTATATTTGATCAAGCGATGTTCTGCCTCTGATACTTCGTGGCAAGTCAGAGGTCCACTCAGTTTCATGACGCATAGCTTGTTTACACGTGCATTGCTAATAACCCTCAGAACATAAGCCATCATTCTGCGAAGCTTCGAACGATGAATATTTCGTGAGTATCGTCCATTGAGTAATGGAGTTTAAAATGTGAGAGTGCACCTTCTTTCGTAACCATATGTCGGTCGTATCAAGTTACGAAGAAGTTTGGGGTTGAAACGGTTCTGCCACCTTCAAAAAGTCTGGACCGACACACCAAAGGTCGTGACTCAAGAGATCGACCGGTGAGATTCCTCTTGAAGCACAGTCCGCGGGATAACGTTCCTAGCGCACATGATTTCAACAATCAGGTGCGAGAGTCTCCTGTATATCTGCGACGCGATTGGCAACAAACGTTTCCCATCGAATCGGATGAGATTGCAACCACGCTAGCGTTATCGTCGAATCGGTCCACGCAAAAAGGGGATAACTTCGCCGCGAGGTGAGCACCACACAATTCCAATTGCAGTAATGTGGTCGTTTTGATGGGCGCCACCTTAGTCTTTGAGCAGACTAGTGCCACTGTGACTTGGCCATCATTGTAGATGGTTCGCGCATACATTACAGCGGCATATGCTCGCTCAGACGCATCAGAAAAGACGTGCAGTTCGGTAAAAGATTCATTGACTAGCGATTCTAATTGTGAACGGTGTTCATTCCAAGGTCTTGCGATTTCATGTGGTACCAAGTCGTCCCAACCAACTTCAGCGGGCCATATGTCTTGGAACCACATCTTCGATTTGACTGTCACCGGAGCGAGTAACCCGAGAGGATCGAATAATGTGCTAGCGCCAGCAAGGAATGCTCTCTTTGTTAAAGCGACAGGGGTTTTGTAAATTAGCTGCAAACGAAATGTAGTCTTCCTCAGTATTCCAAACTATTCCCGTAAAGAGTTATCTTTGGAAAACCTACCCCCGATTCGCAACAGATTGCCGATGGTGAATTTTCGCGATTCTCCCAGTATAACATTGGGTTTAAGCGGTAGGTCAACTACGAACCTCCCATCAGGAGTGCGGTGACGCGTCGCTTCAAAGTGCTCTTCACAGATGCGTTCTTCGTGCGTGAAATACGATTTGCTTGGCGATTCTTCAAGCTCCCTCAACCTAGTGAGCGCTCTTTCAATTTGCACGTCGCAGTGCAACGACTGTAGATTTATCGCGTGTGTCCTATCTAAGCTACCGAACAACGTCCATCCAAAGACCGTTTTCTGTGCCATTGGTGTGCCGGATGGACCTTTGCGAAGCTCCTCGGAGATCGATTCATCCATACAATCAAACGCGAGTTTGCTTACAACTTCGTAGACTAACCAATCATCCCAAAAGTCTATAGGACTCCCTAATGCCTTAAGTCCTCGTATATGATGCTGAAATGCGTTGAGAACGCTCTTGATGGAGTCGGCGTTGTCGTTTGTAGCATTGGGAATCTGTGATATCGCCCTGAGATGTGCGTCGACCATAACTCGCATTACTATATAACGCGCCTTAAGAAGTTCCCACGCATCGGTATAATTTGCATCGCTTATCTTTAACCCACTGATTACACTAGGAGCATCCCCCTTCAAGCAGGTATGTAGATAATGGAGTTTTTGAGCGCCCGACAAGGAAGCGCTAACGTCCACCAACGAGGTAAAAGCATCATAAAAAGCGACCCATTCTGTGGAATCACCCGCGAAAGTTGGGAGATCATTTTTTGGCAAACGACTCGATGCTGACACATGAGCCGATGCATTTGCTGATGAACGTGTGGGTTGATTTGGTGAACTAAGAGTGCATTTCTGCACTCTCCTAAAGTTTGCCAAGGCTGTAGCATCATAAGTCTATGCCTGTATGCGTACTTCTTCTTCTACCGCGACATTTTCGACTCCACAAGACTTTTCATCTTCGTCTTGCTCTAAATTTAAGCGCACCCATTGCTCGTTAAGTATCACTAAATTACTTTCGACATGGCCAATGTCCAACAAAAATGCATCGTCGTTGCTCTTTACCATACAACTTTTAATTGCATTAAGTGCAGAGGCACGGGGTTTCACATGTGTCGGCATTTCGCAGATTATTTTTTCAAGGTTATACAAGGGCGGGTTAGTTTAAAAATTGTAAGTATGTATGTAAGAAAAATTACAGCGTAGAATTAAAATAACTGTTTTATTAGTTGCAATAAAATTCGTAGAATTATAGGCAAATATGTTTTAATACATACATGTACGGTTTGTTGTTGTTGTAGCTGTAATATGCGGTACCAGCAGCGTAGCGAATTAGCAAGTTATTCTGGCATTATGTTGTAAATGCGGTGTTTCAAATTGGCAGGTTATGATTGCGATAATTTTTTTCAGATTTTGAAGTAAATGCGGCGCGAGATATCCGACTCGAAAGGATCAAAAAATGTTGATGCAGTTTACTTGATGCGGTGGACTACATGCAGGAAGCGGTTTACCAGTGGTATCCAATCAAATAAATGAATGCGGGACTCAAATGATGTTCATTTAATTGTATTAACTAACAGTATTTTATTTGGAATTATAAAATGGTTTAGAGCACTGAATTTATGCTGGCGGTAGTTGCACGGATAAGTAAGCAAGAAGTAATAATGACAACGAAAAAAGATATAAAGCAAATGTCAAACATATTGTGACGAATATCAGCATTACTAAGTGATATTCACATCACTAAGGTTATTAAATAAAGGCACAACAACAATCAAGCAAGCTGCCACTCTTGTGTACGTAAACAATTCAATCATCTTTTACTCACATATACATACAGGTATATTGCTGGTAACCAAGCACGACGTTCGAGAAATTACTGGACCTTAGGGGAAATGGGTGAGCAAGGAAACCGAGAGTATAAAAGCAGCGCAAGCGGCGGCATGACTAGCCAGTTTTGATTTAAGCACGCTATTAGTTGTGAAGTATAAATGTTATTGTGAAGTACCTTAACTTAGTATAATAAAGACCATTTTGCATTACTGAATATTGGAGTTATTTATTGGACAATTTAGGGATTCGAACGTTTGAATAAGGTAGGAAATAAGCGGAGTTTCTCTAAAATCGTTACAATATGATTGCTATGCTTGCGCATTGACCTTTTATGAACTTAGGTATAGATATTCTTTCAAATGGATTAATTCTGCAAAGAGTTGGAATTTGTGTTCTTATATTAAATGCTAGTTGTATAATTAATAAATTAGATAATTATAAGAATTTATTTTTATTAAATATTTTAGCCTTATTGATGTTTTCAGTTTTTACTTTTAGTTCAATAAATTTATTTATATTTTATTTATTTTTTGAAAGTAGATTAATTCCTACATTATTTTTGATTTTAGGGTGAGGTTATCAACCTTAGCGTTTACAGGCTGGAATTTATTTATTATTTTATACTCTATTTGTTTCTTTACATATATTAATTAGTATTTTTTATTTATATAATATTTTTATAATTTTAAATTTTTATTTTTTATATAAATATTTATTTAATTATAATTTATTATATTTATCATTAACTATGTCTTTTTTAGTAAAAATACCTATATTTTTAATTCATTTATGATTACCTAAGGCTCATGTAGAGGCTCCTGTTTCAGGTTGAATAAGTTTGGCAGGAATTATACTAAAATTAGGAGGGTATGGTTTATTACGAATTTTTCCATTTTTACAATTTAGTGGACATAAGTATAATTATTTCATTAGTTTAGTTTGTTTACGTCAAATAGATTTAAAATCTTTAATTGCTTAATGGAGAAAACTTGGCTAAACGAATATGGGAAGGATGAAGAGACGTTTAAGTCCACAACCAATTAACGTCTCATTAACACTTAACACAGGATCTCGATTATGTCAGCCCACTTAACATAGAGCAATTTTGCTGTCCAAAACTTGGTGCGCTGCTCCCAAATCAGGTTTTGTGGCGGTATAAAATAGACAAATTTGCAGTTGGAAACAGATAAAACTAATTAGTGTTCCTTTTGTACTTTTCTGTGTTTATTCATTAAGAATACAAACATTATATCACATGGCCTTTCTCAATTCAGTAGCACAATTAAACTGTGCAAATATGTAAACCAATTGCATGGAAATTTTCTTTTGAAAACAGCCAAATATTTTTTACGAAATCCAGAAGTTTCTACTTATTTTTTATTCACACAATCCACTAATGTACATATAAATAATACCAAACAAAACGGTCTAATTATTTGACTCCATTGGGAACTCAATAAAGGAATAATGAGTTAACTAAGAATTTGTATTTTGTATGTACATTGGGTTTATTAACGGCTTTAATGCTTAAAACTTGGCTAATTATTTCATTAGAACTCTGCGTGAAATTGCTATGAAAATCTCTAAATTTTACGAATATGGGAAGGATGAAGAGACTTTTAAAGCCACAACCAATTAACGTCTCATTAACACTTAATTGGAGGGTGGAGCTGTGTGTAGAAGTCCACGAAAGTGGGAAAGTTTCTGAGCGCCATTCACCTGGTAATGGCCAGAGCGATTCTTTTGCATGCTGTTCAAGCAGCTCACTACTGCCGGTCGCTTGCGGCCAAGTATCCCCTGGGTAGCCGCTAAACATCCGTGAGCTAATGTGAGAAGGCGACAACTTGGCTAGGCCACTCTGACATAATAGGTTTAAGCGTCTGTACACCTCTAGGTGCGGCTGAAAGCGGGCGTCTATCTTGGAGCAAACGGCTCGCTATATAAACATGCAAGTAATATTTTCACTCCGCTGAGCGTGGGCTTGGGACCCGCCACGTGAAACCATACTCCAATGAAATATACCAACAAGCCTCGGATGAATACACTCTCTATTGATGACGACCATGGCAAACGTTTAAAGGACAATGCATTGAGGGCATGCACTTGGAACGTCCGCTCCCTGAATGGGATTGGTGCAGATGCCCGGCTGGTTGATGTCCTCGTCTAAGCAAAATCTGACACCACCGCCATCCAAGAAATGCGTTGGACGAAGCAAGGAAGAAAGAAGATCAAAAAGTGTGATATTTTTTGGAGTGGCCATACGAATAAGCGTAGTTTCGGCGTCGGATTCGTGGTGGGAGAGATACTTCGTCGCCAAGTACTGGCGTTCACGCCGCTATCCCAATAAAAGCAAAATTGTTTAATATATCATTCATCTGCGCCCATGTGCCGACAGAAGAGAAAGACAACGAGGTGAAAGAATATTTGTATGGACAATTAGAACGCACATACGAGCGCTGCCCCCGTCATTATATACAAGTTGTGCTTGGAAACTTTAACGCCATGGTGGGCAAAGAAGGTGTTTTTGGACCTCCTAACGGACAGAGGCTGATTGACTTTTCCGGCGCTCTAAAAATAGTTATATCCAGCACGAGGTTCATGCATAAAAAGATACATCAAGCTACATGGCTATCTCCTGATCGAAACACTCGCAATCAGATCGATCACGTTGTGATAGACGGACGGTATGCCTCCAGTGCTTTAGACGTGCGCACGATCCGAGGACCTAACATCGACTCGGACAATTATCTCGTTGCAGCCAAAATACGCACCCGCCTCAGCGCGACTAAAACCAAGGAATAAAAAACACAAGGAAAGCTAGACGTCGAAACGCTTCAATCATAACAGATTGCCAATGATTTCGCAACTCGACTCTCACACCTGCTCTCTGAGAACACAACTCATCCTGAAGGAATACAGGAACAGTGGGAGCATATCACCAAAGCACCTCGTACTGCCGCCGAGGAAAAAATTGGTTACCGGCGGCCACGAAAAAACAAGTGGTACGACGAAGAATGCCGCGTTGCAACTGAAAGAAAAGACGCTGCATACAACCCCAGCGGGTTAGGGGGTCAGAATATTCCCGCGGTAGGTATGCCTGTCGTAAGAGGCGACTAAAATACCAGATTCAAGGGGCTGTGTAGCGCAACCCTTCAGGTTGCCAGCGCAATATATAGCTTCTCCAAACCCAATTGTCAACCTCACCTATCCGCGGCGAATTCCTCCTCATGGAACTTGTGGGTGGGGAGGGTGGGGTTTAATGTGGCCACATAAATCGTTCCCGATATGGTCGGGCTAGAAACTTCATGGTGCTGTGGTACCGGTGCGTGGCGGATCTGTATCCGGCAAAGGACCATTACACCGATAACACTCCCCAAAGCCTTCGGCGAGCAACCTTATCGCTACAACAACAACAACAACGCTGCGTACAGGGCTACGTTAAAAGCGAGCGCGACAAGAGGAGTGTGTGAACGCTATCGTCAGTTGAAAAGGGAAGCGAGACGCCTTTTCAGGAAGAAAAAACCAGAAGCAGAAAGGCGCGAGTGCGAGGACCTTGAGCTGCTAGCCACCAGGTTTTTAGACCGGGCAAACTCCTGTAGGAACGAAAACGGCGACCTTGTAGCTGATGTCCAGAGAGTGCTTAGATTATGGAGAGAACACTTCTTTGCTCTCCTAAATGGAGGCAGCAATTCACCGTGCAGAGTTTTAGAACCCGATCCCGCAATCGATGATGATGGAATATATGTCCCGCGCCCAATTATGACGAAGTTAGAATAGCAATAACCAGATTGAAAAACAACAAGGCCGTGGACGCTGATCGATTGCCTGCGGAGCTATTCAAGTACGGCGGTGAGGAACTGTTAAGGCGCATGCAGCAGCTTCTTAGCAAAATATGGGCGCACGAGTGCATGGCGACGGTTTCCCGGTCCAACTATCGTAGAATCAGCCTTCTTAGTATCGCATTTAAGGTTCTTTCAAGTTTTTTTGTGCGAAAGATTGAAGGCCACCGGGAACCGGCTGATTGGACCTTATCAGTGCGGCTTCAGACCTGGTAAATCTACCATCGACCAGATTTTCACAATGCGCCAAATCTTGGAAAAAACTCCTGAAAAGAGAATCGACACACATCACCTCTTCGCCGACTTTAAAGCCGTTTTCGACAGCACGAAAAGGAGCTGCCTGTATGCCGCTATGTCTGAATTTAGTTTCCCCGCAAAACTTATACGTCTGTGCAAAATGACGTTGAGCAGCACCATCAGCTCAGTCAGAATTGGGAAGGACCTCCCCGAGCCGATCGAAACTAAACGAGGTTTCAGACAGGGTGAACCCCTATCGTGCGATTTCTTTAATTTGATGCTGGAGAAAATTATACTAGCTGCAGAACTTAACCGCACTGGAACAATCTACATATATAACAAGTAAGGAAGGCTAAGTTCGGGTGTAACCGAACATTACATACTCAGATGAGAGCTATGGAGACAAAATAAGGGAAAATCACCATGTAGGAAACTGAACCTAGGGTAACCCTGGAAAGTGTTTGTATGGCATGCATATGAAATGGAAGGTATTAAATAGTATTTTAAGAAGGAGTGGGCCATGGTTCCATAGGTGGACGCCACTTAGGGATATCGCCATAAAGGTGGACCAGGGCTAACTCTAGAATTTGTTTGTACGATATGGATATCAAATGAAAGATGTTAATGAGTATTTTAAAAGGGAGTGGGCCTTAGTTCTATAGGTGGACGCCTTTTCAAGATATCGTCATAAAGGTGGACCAGGGGTGACTCTAGAATTTGTTTGTACGATATGTGTATCAAATGAAAGGTGTTGATGAGTATTTTAAAAGGGAGTGGGCCTAAGTTCTATAGGTGGAAACCTTTTCAAAATATCGCCATAAAGGTGGACCAGGGGTGACTCTAGAATTTGTTTGTACGATATGGGCATCAAATGAAAGGTGTTGATGAGTATTTTAAAAGGGAGTGGGCCCTAGTTCTATGGGTGGACGCCTTTTCGAGATATCGCCATAAAGGTGGACCAGGGTTGACTCTAGAATTTGTTTATACGATATGGGTATCAAACGAAAGGTGATAATGAGTATTTTAAAAGGGAGTGGGCCTTAGTTCTATAGCTGAACGCCTTTTCGAGATATCGAAATAAAGGTGGACCAGGGGTGACTCTAGATTGTGTTTGTACGATATGGGTATCAAATTAAAGGTATTAATGAGGGTTTTAAAAGGGAGTGGCCCTTAGTTGTATATGTGAAGGCGTTCTCGAGATATCGACCAAAATGTGGACGTGGGTGACCCCGAACATCATCTGTCGGGTACCGCTAATTTATTTATATATATAATATTACGGACAGTATTCCTGCCAAGATTCCAAGGGCTATTGATTTCGCCCTGCAGAACTTTTTCATTTTCTTCTACTTAATATGGTAGGTGTCATACACATTTTACAAAGTTTTTTTCTAAAGTTATATTTTGCGTCAATAAACTAATCCAATTACCATGTTTCATCCCCTTTTCGTATTTGGTATAGAATTATGGCATTTTTTTCATTTTTCGTAATTTTCGATATCGAAAAAGTGGGTGTGGTCATAGTCGGATTTCGGTCATTTTTTGTACCAATACAAAGTAAGTTCAGATAAGTGCGTGAACTAAGTTTGGTAAAGATATGTCGATTTTTGCTCAAGTTATCGTGTTAAGGACCGAGCGGAAGGACAGACGGCCGACTGTGTATAAATCTGGGTGTGCTTCAACCGATTTCGCCCTTTTCCACAGAAAACAGTTATCGTCCTAGAATCTAAGCCCCTACCAAATTTCTCAAGATTTGATAAATTTTTGTTCGACTTATGGCATTAAAAGTATCCTAGACAAATTAAATGAAAAAGGGCGGAGCCACGCCCATTTTGAAATTTTCTTTAATTTTTGTATTTTGTTGCACCATATCATTACAGGATTTGAATTTTGACATAATTTCCATATATACTGTAAAGATATTAAATTTTTTGTTAAAACTTGACTTTAAAAATTTTTTTTTTAAAAGTGGGCGTGGTCGTTCTCCGATTTTGCTAATTTTTATTAAGCACACATATAGTAATAGGAGTAAGGTTCCTCCCAAATTTCATCATGATATCTTCAACGACTGCCAAATTACAGCTTGCACATTTTTAATTACCTTCTTTTAAAAGTGGACGGTGTCACGCCCATTGTCCGAAATTTTACTAATTTTCTATTTTGCGTCATAAGCTCAACTCACCTACCAAGTTTCATCGCTTTATCCGTCTTTGGTAATGAATTATCGCACTTCTTCTGTTTTTCGAAATTTTCGATATCGAAAAAGTGGGCGTGGTTATAGTCCGCTATCGTTCATTTTAAATAGCGATCTGAGATGAGTGCCTAGGAGCTTCCATACCAAATTTCATCAAGATACCTCAAAATTTACTCAAGTTATCGTGTTAACGGACGGACGGACGGACGGACATGGCTCAATCAAATTTTTTTTCGATCCTGATGATTTTGATATATGGAAGTCTATATCTATCTCGATTCCTTTATAATTGTATAACCAACCGTTATCCAATCAAAGTTAATATACTCTGTGAGCTCTGCTCAACTGAGTATAAAAATGAATGTTTGTATGTATGTCATCGATTAACTCAAAAACTACTGGACCGATTATTATGAAAATTGGTATATATATGTATTTTTCCATGGCACAGGTTTTTATAATGAGTACTTTGATACCGGGTGACTAGGGTCTCGAGATATAGGCCAAAACGTAGACTCGGGCACCCCTAGAATGTGTTTATAGAATATGGATATCAAATGAAAGCTGTTGATGAGTGCTTTAGTACAGGGTAGTTTTCATATCTATTGGTGACTAGGGTCTCGTGATATAGGCCAAAACGTGGACCCGGGCACCCCTAGAATGTGTTTATACAATATGGATATCAAATGAAAGCTGTTGATGAGTGCTTTAGAACAGGGTAGTTTTAATACCTATTGGTGAGTAGGGTCTCGAGATATAGGACAAAACGTGGACCCGGGGACACCTAGAATATGTTTATACAATATGGATATCGAATGAAGGCTGTTGATGAGTGCTTTGGTACAGGGTAGCTTTCATACCTATTGGTGACTATGGTCTCGAGATATAGGCAAAAACATGGACCCGGCACCCCTTAGAATGTGTTTATACAATGTGGATATTAAATGAAAGCTGTTGATGAGTGATTTAGTACAGGGTAGTTTTCATACCTATTGGTGACTAGGACCTCGAGATATAGGCCAAAACCCGGACCCTGAAACCCCTAGATTGTGTGTGTAATATGGATATCAAATGATAGCTGTTGATGAGTGCTTTAGTAGAAGGTAATTTTCATATCCCTGGGTGAATAGGGTCTTGAGATAGAGGCCAAAACGTGAACCCGGATACCCCTACAATGTGTGTAATATGGATATCAAATGAAAGCCGCTGATGTGTGCTTTAGCACAGAGTAATTTCTATATCGCTGGGTGACTAGGGTCTTGAGATATAGGCCAAAACGTGGACCTGGATACCCCTACAATGTGTGTGTAATATGGATATCAAATGAAAGCTGTTGCTGAGAGCTTTAAAGTAATTTCCATTGTCATATTCGATTTAGTCGCATCGACCTGGCAAAACTGATAAATATGCATGCGAAGCCGAAATAAAGACAAGAATTAATAATACTTACATACCTATTTACATACGTCCTATTCGATTTGCCTGAAATTTGGTGTATTGATTTGCCTTTATTAGTATTTACGATCCTTTTTTCCGGGAACTAGACCAGAGACGGACTGGGACTGGGAATACGACTAGGACTAGGGCTGAGACTCGGAGTGGGACTGGAACTCGGAATAGGACTGGAACAAAAAACATACCACCCTCTGGGACTGGCAATAAGGGATGAAGAAGAATGAGAAGAACTTGAGAAAATAGAAAAGAGGTAAGGAGAAGGAGGCTGAGAAAGAGATAGAGTGAGACGAAGTAGAGATAGATGAATCGAAAAAGGCAAAGGGAGGAGTGAATTAAAGGATTAAGAAAAATATAAGAGGGGACAAGCAGAGTTAAACGGAAAACGCTTATTAAGATGTATACAGATAGACCAAATTTAGTGCAGAACAACGTCTGCCGGGTCTGCTGGTATTATATAAACACGTGCAATTACTGGCATACGCTGATAACATTGCTATCGTCGGCCTAAACACCCGCTCTGTTAGTTCTGCTTACTCCAAACTGGAAAAAGAAGCGGTAAAGATTGGTTTAATGGTGAGTGACGACAAAACAAAATACCTGCTGTCATCGAGTAAAGAGTCAGCGCATACGCGCCTTGGCAACCACGCTACTATTGGCAGCCATGATTTCGAAATAGTAAAAGACTCCGTTTATTTGGGAACCATCATCAACACTAGTAACATCAGCACTAAAATCCAGCGAAGAATCAATCTTGCCAATTAATGCTACTTTGGACTAGGTAGGCAATTGAAAAGTAAAGTCCTCTCTCGGCGAACGTAAATCATACTCTACAAGTCACTTATCGTATCCGTCCTGCTATATGGGGCAGAAGCATGGATCGTGACAACAGCAGATGAAGCGGCTTTGGGAGTGTTCGAGAGAAAAGTGCTTCGAAAGATTTATGGACCTCTACGCGTTGGCGGTGGCGAGTACCGAAAAAGATTTAATGATGGACTGTACGAGCTATGCGCAGACATCAGCATAGTTCAGCGAATTAAAACGCAGCGGCTGCGCTAGATAGGCTATGTTATGCGAATGAAAGATGATGCTCCGGCCAAGAAAGTGTTTCTGTCGGAACCCGCCTATGGAAGCAAAGGTGGAGGGCGGCCCCCACTCCGTCAATTGGCGCCGGTTGGCGGTGCGAAGGAGCGACTGGCGCGCCTTGTTGGACGGCCATAACCGTTTAGACGGTTAAGCGCCGATTAAGTAAGTAAGTAACACTTAACACAGGATCTTGATTATGTCAGCCCACTTAACTTAGAGCAATGTTGCTGTTCGAAACTTTGTGCGCTGCTCCCAACTCTGGTTTTGTGGTGGTATAAAATGGACTAGTTTGCAGTTGAAAACAGATAAAACTAATTAGTGTACCTTTTACAGTTTTCTGTGTTTATTCATTAAAAATACAAAAATTATATCACATGGCCTTTCTAAATTCAATAGCATAGTTAAACTGTGCAAATATGTAAACAAATTGCATGGAAATTTTCTTTTGAAAACAACCAAATATATTTTTGTGCCTATTTCCTGAAATCTAGAAGTTTCTAATTATTTTTTAATTAACACAACCACGAATGTATAAATAACGGCCACAAAACTTATCTTGATTTATTTAATATTCAACAAGTGTCTGTAAAAGTCATATACTAAAATGAATTTCAGCAGTTATTTTGCACTCTTGTTGGTCACGCTTAGCAATTCTGTGAATGCAGAGAATAAACATATGGTGGTAGTACTTCAAAACGGAAAAGATGTTTGCATTGGTTCGTTGCTCACTATGGAATACGTGGTTACAGCTGTAGAATGCCTGGGCATAGAAGAACAGAAAACGATCACAGTTCAAACTGTTGAAAAGAGACGACGGCAAACTCGCCCTATGATTTGTCCTTTCTATAAAAAGACAGACGCGGGACGCTACGAAATGGATTTAGGTATAATTAAAGTGGACCCCTTTATCCCAGGTCCTAAAATAGGAACAATAGATCTTTGCAAAACTGAATTACAAGTGGGCTCGGGCATGGAAGTTAGTGGAGGGTATTCACGAAAAGGATCTAGTTATGAAATCGTTTCTACTCAGGAAACTATTTTAGATTTGAGCTTTTGTACTGGTTACTCTTCCGGGGCAACAACAACATCGATTTGTGCGGGTCCCACAAATAGAGTACACACTGGAGCACCGGGCGTTGTCGGCAGCGCTCTTTGTGCTGTGGCAGGATCTTCTCCCAGTCCTTATGGAAAGTTATATACAAATTTATTTGTTGGAAGTCGTGCTTTTTTATATATACAAGAAATTACAAGATGTTCATAAGGGTTGTTATAATTAAATTAATAAAAAGTATTGGTTATATACATTGAAAATATGATAAATTAAGTTGTTATTTTCTTTACTGGCTTCCGCCAAACTCGTAAATTTATTTCTATTTCACCAATTATGAGTTTACAAAATATGATACTCCTCTCTTAAAACTCATTGGCAGCGGACTGGTACAAGATTCAGAAATATGTATCAGGATAACTTGGGCAGCCAAAGGAGGTTAGCACCGTTTAGGAGTGCAACAACTCCCAAAAGATTCAAAAGCAAATTTAAGCCAACATAGTGGAGCAAGGAGTTGATTCTTCTTACAGGTAAAGTAAAAGAGATTCTTAATTTGGCAGAAGTTGCGGAAAACAAGGAGTGCTGGGACGAATATAGAGATCTGTTGTGGATCTTTAAATGTGAAATCAACATGTCGAAGTGGGTTTCATGGAAAAATTTCTGTGTGGACATCAAATATGAATGAGGAGTTAATCTTTTCAGCACAACATACCTACACCATAGCAAGTCAATCGATACTGCTTTGCATAGGGTGGTCATAAATATAGAGAAAGCCCTGGAACACCAAAAATATGCTCTAGGTGTTTTTCTGGAGCTTTCAACAATATCTCGAAGCGAGTAAACATGGACAGTCTCAACTCAATTAAAGTTCATTACGCCTTTGCAAAATGCATCGCCTCGAATATAAGCTGCAGAGTGATCACGTCTCAATGGGGTATAGGTAAGAAAATCTGTAAATAGTGATGGGGTTTAAGGGCCGCCCACAGCATTGGTGATGGTGGTTATCAACCAATTGCTTAGACGGTTCGAAGGAGGACCAGTCAAACTGCATATCAAATGACGTATTAATAATAATAAGCGGCATATGCCTAACAACAATTGGACTAACAACTAATTGGATCAGGCACTTCAGGATTTACAGGCCTGGGCACCTGGCGTCGAGTTAACCACCATCGCGTAAAAAATTCACCTAGTACTCTTTACTAGGAAATACAAGGTCCCTATTTGGACTAAGCCTATGCTTGGAGGTGTAACGCTACAAGAAAAATATACCCCCAAAATTTCTAGGAGTCACCCTGAATAGCATGTTTTCTGTGAAAGAGGGAGCGAAGAAAGCCTGCGCGACATTGTATGCATGCAAGAGGATGCTAGGATGCACATGTGGCCTATAACCCAACCTCTCTTGCGGCAATTGTCAAACTCATACTATATCTCACAATGTATCGTTAGCCACTGCAACAAGACTCAAGGCCTTGGGGAAGCTTGAGTGCAGCGCGTATGGCCATAGCAATATAACCTCACCTAATATTGGGCAAAAAGAATTATGGCTTTATTTAACGTATCATACTATTTATCCCGAGTAAGAAAAGTTATGGTTTATCAAAATCGATTGATAAATGTTTAAGTTACGACGCTTATTGTAAACAAGAAAATTAATTAAAACAAGTACGGAAGGTTAAGTTCGGGTGTAACCGAACATTACATACTCATTTGAGAGCTATGGTGACAACATAAGGGAAAATAACCATGTAAGAAAATGAACCAAGGGTAACCCTGGAATGTGCTTGTATGACATGTGTATCAAACGAAAGGTATTAGAGAGTATTTAATGAGGGAGTGGGCCATAGTTATTTAGGTGGACGCCATTTAGGGATATCGCCATAAAGGTGGATCAGAACTGACTCTAGAATTTGTTTATACGATATGGGTATCAAATGAAAGATGTTAATGAGGCGTAGTTCTATTGGTGGACGCCTTTTCGAAATATCGCACATAAAGATGGATCAGGGTTCACTCTAGAATTAGTTTTTACGATATGGGTATCAAATGAAAGGTATTAATGAGTATTTTAAAAGGGAGTGATCCTTAGTTCCATAGGTGGACGCCGTGTCGAGATATCGCCATAAAGGTGGATCGGGGGTGACCCTAGAATTTGTTTTTACGATATGGGTATCAAATGAAAGGGGTTAATGAGTATTTTAAAAGCGAGTGAGCCTTAGTTCTATAGGTGAACGCCTTTTCGAGATATCGCCATAAAGGTGGACCAGAGGTGACTCTAGAATGTGTTTTTACAATACGGGTATCAAGCGAAAGGTGTTAATGAGTATTTTAAAAGCGAGTAGGCCTTAGTTCTATAGGTGGACGCCTTTTCGAGATATCGCCATTAAGGTGGACCAGGGGTGACTCTAGACTTTGTTTGTACTATATGGGTATCAAATTAAAGGTATTAATGAGGGTTTAAAAGGGAGTGTTTGTAGTTATATATGTGAAGGCGTTTTCCAGATATCGACCAAAATGTGGAACAGGGTGACCCAGAACATCATCTGTTGGATACCGCTAATTTATTTATATATGTAATACCACGAACAGTATCCCTGCCAAGATTTCAAGGGTTTTTTTATTTCGCCCTGCAGAACTTTTTCATTTTCTTCTACTTAATATGGCAGGTGTCACACCTATTATACAAAATGTTTTTCTAAAGTTATATTTTGCGTCAATAAACCAATCCAAATACCATGTTTCATCCCTTTTTTCGTATTTTCGAATAACTCAAATATTCAGATAGCAATATCTCCTTTATTTAAAACTCTACTGTAGTAGTGGTATTTTACGATACTCGCGTACTTCACTAAAACCGTGTTAAAATCAAAACTGATTCTTTTTTCCTCAGCTTGCGCTGCTTTTATACCCTCGGATACCTCGTTCACCCGTTCCTCCTAAGGTCTAGAATTTTCGCGAACAGCTGCTTATTTATGTCTCTTTATGTATCTGGCGGCCACCGTGGTGGGATGGTAGCGTGCTCCGCCTACCACACCGTATACCCTGGGTTCACACCCCGGGCAAAGCAACATCAAAATTTTAGAAATAAGGTTTTCCTAAGCGGGGTCGCCCCTCGGCAGTGTTTGGCAAGCGCTCCGGGTGTATTTCTGTCATGAAAAGCTCTCTGTGAAAACTCATCTGCCTTGCAGATGCCGTTCGGAGTCGGCATACATGTAGGTCCCGTCCGGCCAATTTGTAGGGAAAATCAAGAGGAGCACGACGCAAATTGGAAGAGAAGCTCGGCCTTAGATCTCTTCGGAGGTTATTTATTTATTTATTTATCAATCTACAAATTAAACAATTATACAGACCAAATATACCGACACTCAAATCTCACATGTAATACATGATATAAACAACATAAGCAGTCATCAATTTTAAAGTAATATTTAAATAGTATTGACCAAACGCTTGACAATTTCAATTAAAGACTTAGAAGTAAGCAAAGGATAAAATGTTGTTAATGTAATTATGAAGGAGCTAGAAATAATAATAATTGAAATTGACAATAAAGCAAATTAATAGTAGACAAAATATATACAGAATAGAATTTATACAGAATTTCATTACATACATATAAAAGTAATGATCACAACGCAATTTTGCAAACAAGTTTCAAGTAACTGGTACTTCAAATTTGAAATAGAGGGTTGAACAGTGTATCACGGTTTAGCGTTCTTTGCTTCATTTCGAATTACAAATTTAGTGTAGTTAAAAGGTATTTTTTAATACCAAGAAACGAGCCGCAGACGTCGAAATTTTTACAGTGTTTATTAAAATCACGACATAAACAGTGAAGTGGTTCGTGCATTTCATAATTCGACCTGCACGTAGCTACAAAAATTGATTGAAAATGTCTAGATGGCCTAATAGGAACGTTAAACTTAATTTCGCCAAGTAAAAAAGGGACTATTTATTGACCCTCTTATTAATTTAACAATAAATAAGACTCCAAGCATCTCCCTGCGGCTCTGCAATGAGGGCAGCTGTAGTAATTTTAACCGGCTGCAATAGGGGGGAAGATTTTTAGAAGGATCCCATGGTAAGTGTTTTAAAGCGAAAAGCAAAAATTGTTTCTGGACCGATTCCAGCTTGCCAGAATGAACCTGATAACGCGGATTCCAAATTATTGAATCATATTCCAAAGTAGGTCTGACCAATGATGTAAAAAGAGTTTTTGTAACGTATGTTTGTTTTCTTTCCTTCACATGGGTCATTAAATTCTTTAGACCAACGTTTAACAAAAGCCAAAGTACCTTTAGCTCTATTCACGCAAGATTCAATATGAAGTTTAAAATCGAGTTTTGGATCCATAGTACCGCCTAAATCAATAAACTTAGTGACTTGCTTGATTGCATAGTCGCCAATAACATAACCATGGGATTGGAAGGGCTTGTAAAACACATTAACTTACATTTAGGTAGGTTTAGTGACATGCATTTACATTACACCAATCATCAAGACTATTCAGATCAGCCAGAAGACATGCCCTATCCACGGGTGAGCGGATAGGCATTACAAGTTTGACATAATCAGCGTACATCAACGGCTTGCAGCTCTTCAAAACACTAGGAAGGTCATTAGTGAACAACAGGAACAAAACCGGACCAAGATTGCTGCCTTGAGGAACACCAGAAGGTACGTTTAATAAGCGAGACCGACAATTATTAAATATAACTGTTTGTTTTCTTTCCTTCACATAAGAAGAAACCCAAGATAGAAACAAAGGAGGAAATCCTAACCGATCAAGTTTGAGTAAAAGTATAGAATGAGAAACTTTATCAAATGCCTTACTAAAATCACTATAAATAACATCAACTTCACAATTAGTCTTAAAACTGTTGGATACAAAGGTTGTAAACTCAAGCAAGTTGGACACCGTTGATTTACCATTGCAAAATCCATGTTGTGAAAAGTCAATTAATGAAGATACTCTAAAAGCAATCTGTTTTGTGATAATCAATTCAAATAGCTTAGGAATAGTGTTGAGTTTGGCTATTCCTCTATAATTTATAACACACGTTCTGCTTCCATTTTTATGCAGTGGTATAATGAATGATTCTTTCCACTTCTTGGGGAATACCCCTTGCTTCAGGGACGCATTAAACAAACAGGCTAGAGGTCGATATAAGTACCGAGCACAAGATTTCAGCACTACCGACGCAATTTGCTCCGGAGCACTAGAGTAAGAAATTTTTAGATTTTCCAGATGAGTTAAAACATCATCAGTACAGAGGAGACAATCTGAAAGGATAATTCGATGGCGGGTAATCATAGGTGTTTGAATAAGTAAATTCGAAGAAATCCGCAAACATGTTAGCAATTTCGAAGCTATCGTTGGAAATCTGATCATTTAGCTTCATTGTAGAAGGAAACCCTTCTATCTTCCTTTTTGAATTCCCAAAGCTGTAAAACGACTTGGGATTGACAAAAATTTGGCTTTTAATCCTACTGATAAAGTTCCTATAACAAATTCTGTTCAATGTGTTATATTTGTGACGTAAAATTGAGTAGGCGGCATAGTCAGTCATTGATCAGCATTTGAATGAACGCGTCTTCTGATTTTTCAGGCGTTTCAATTCTTTAGTGCTCCAAGCCGATGATGATATAGCAGTGGTTTCGGACGTAGGTATGCATTTTTTAAATATTCCGTATAGTACATCATTAAAATGGGATATACTCTCATCAATATCCCCATCGTACTCAGGCCAATTTATTCTCGATACTTCGAGTATTACTTTAGACCAATTGGCTTTTCTAAACAGAAACCGGTGAAGGGTCTTTCGCACTACGTTGGAGGAACGCTCAGATAAATTATGAGATTCCATAAACATCGCGAGAGCAGGATGATACACATCTTCAGGCAGGGCAAGGGGATCGCATCGATTTACAAAACAATTTGAATCGTCTGAGAAAATTAAATCCAAGCATTTACCGAATTTATTCTGAATGTTGTTAATTTGAAAAAGTCCAACATCTGCAAACTCGTTTAGGAAATCATAGTCGATAGTGCGAGAAGAAGTAGGGGCTAGCTTCCCGTCGATAAGACTCCATGACACACATGGCAGATTAAAATCGCCAAGTACAGTGACAGAATCACAGGCCCTGGCAGTGCAGCACACAGATTTCATATCATACATCATAAGGACTCTCATGACTCAGTAGAAAAACTTCCGTTAATTTGGTATTCAACCCCCTAACATTCTTTGCTGTTAGCTTAGTGGTTTACATGTATGTGTGTCAGATTAATTTGCTGTGTTGTGCATTTATTTACTAGCAGCATAGTGATGTATAGAACTGCTAATAGACGCCACAATCTCTATATATAAAAATTCCAATCGATCGTACAACAAATGAGATATCATTCCCACCAAATTTTTGCGAAATGCAATCGTGCATTCAAGATATGGAAAAAAATGGTTTTTCCAAATACTTCTGTCAATTTCAAGAATCATAATTGGCTATGCGAATGAGCAATATTAGCTCCCAAAAATGATCATGCTAAAAAAATCAATGATCGCATTCAAAACCAAATTCCTGGTGAAGTGACTAAATATAAATCGATACACAGTTACAGATGAAGGTCAAATTGTGAATTATCCAACTGAATTTCTAAACTCTTTAGAACCATCTGGAATGCCTGCGCATATGCTAACTTTAAAAATTGGCTCACCAATCATGCTCCTTCGGAAGTTATACCCACACAAATTGTGCAATGGAACCACACTTTGCGTTAAGAAATTAATGCCGAATGTAATCGAAGCAATAATCATCAGCGGTAAAAGCGTACCACGGATCCCAAAGATTCCTATATATTTGTCATTCAATTTTAAGCGCTTACGCTTTGCTTTTGCAATTACAATCAACAAAGTACAAAGACAATCGCTTACTCTTGCAGGATTAAATTTAGAGAGTCCGTGCTTTGCCCATGGCCAGCTATATTTTGCTTGCTCTAGAATTGGAACACCAAAAAATTTGTTCAGCTTTGCACCGAACGAAAAAACCAAAAATATTGTGTACCCACTTGCACCACAATAACATACAATAGTAAAATGTTTTAAACGAAAGTTTCATTAAATATACGAACTAAATTCTATTAAATTTACAGAACAATAAACTAAATTGTCAACAAACAAAACAAAAACAAGTAAGGAAGGCTAAGTTTGGGTTTAACCGAACATTACATACTCAGCTGAGAGCTTAGCTGCGTTGGTTTCGTAGGGCTCCGTAGATGCTTTATAAGTGGTTTTTAATTCCATACCACGTACGTTTGGGAAATATCGACCAAATTGTAGACCAAGGATGACGTTTTTGGAACGATTTTCCTTCATCCTTTGTCAAGTAAAGGAAAATCATCATATAGGAAAATGACCCTAGGGTAACCCTGGAATGTGTTCGTATGACATGGGTATCAAATGAAAGGTATTGTGGCATTACCACAATACAAGATATATGTATTTATGCAAATGCCAGAATAAGTCTAGCTTGTAATGCACAAACAAATGAATTTCAGTTTCGACCACACACAAATAACTCATAGCTACATAGTCATAGCGGCATAGATAAGTTATATTGAACCCAGCGGGGAGCCGTATCCGTTTACAGTTGTTTAACCCATAAGCGTCACACCACTAACTCACGTATCGATCAGCATGCCTGATCGACAGCGTCGGTTTGTCAGAACGACCAACCAAATATTATTATGTAGTTAGGTAATAAGAATATTATACTGACTAGGTATATAGAAATAGAATGTAATTATTTTTAGTGTATGAGTATTGTATGTAAATATTGCAATAGTATTGTAAGTAATTTTACTATAAAAGAGAAAGTATTCAGTAGTAAAGAACTATCTGATTTCGACGCTGCACTTAACGCACATCCAAATTCTTCTGTATTTAATTGTATTTAGAACATATTACAGTATTAAAGAGTATTTTAAAAGGGAGTTTGCATTAGTTCTATAGGTGGACGCCTTTTCGTGATATCGCCATGAAGGTGGACCGGGGGTGACTCTAGAATGTGTTTGTACGACATGGGTATCGAATGAAAGGTGTTAATGAGTATTTTAAAATCGAGTGGGCCTTAGTTCTATAGGTGAAAGCCTCTGAGATCTCGTCATAAAGGTGGACCAGGGCTGACTCTAGAATATGTTTGTGCGATATGGGTATCAAATGAAAGGTGTTAAAGATTATTTTAAAAGGGAGTTGGCCTTAGTTCTATAG
Organism: Eurosta solidaginis; assembly: GCF_040869045.1. Classification (NCBI taxonomy): domain Eukaryota; kingdom Metazoa; phylum Arthropoda; class Insecta; order Diptera; family Tephritidae; genus Eurosta; species Eurosta solidaginis. The sequence goes on along the minus strand of NC_090323.1, from coordinate 196,877,294 downwards.
GTGGACTGCTTTTCAAGATATCGCCATAAAGGTGGGCCAGTATAATATAAAAAAGGAGAACTTTAATATTAAAAAATTATATCTTGCTTAAGATGTTTAGCAGACTGCCTCTTAAATAGCAGCCTGCTTATTATTAAGCAGGTCTGGCAGGATCGCCATATAATATAAAAAAGAAGGACTTTGTTTCTTGTTTGGTGACAAAACAATTATTGTCTTTATTAGTGAAGCACCTTCATATTTATACTTAATTATTCTAGTTAATTCTTATGAGCTACCTATATTACATATTTATATTAATACATATGCGTACAAAATATAATTAGGCGCTTTGCCAGCGAACCGCATAGATACATATATACTCAGTCCGATGGGAGGTGCAAGGTAAACAAAAATATGTTGTGGGAAATGCTAGTTATGGAAAATGCAAGTTAAGTGTAAACGAGTCGTGTAAATAAATTGTGTGCAGGGAAAGGTTTGTGGTGAGCAATTAGTCAGCTTTAAATTGAAATAGAATAAGCCTGACGTTACGAGTCGTAGACTTGTCGTAGCGCGTGTCGGACTATGTAGGTACAAATGAATGAATATGTATGTAAGAGTCAATGTATCTCAAGACATACTAAAAAGAGTCCAAATATATGTTTGTACGAATGAACGAATGAATGGGTGAATGCATGAATGCTACACCAGGTGTGAGTCTAGGGTGTGTTTGTACGATATTGGTATCGAATTAAAGGTATTAATGAAGGTTTTTAAAGGGAGTGGCCTTTAATTGTATATGTGAAGGCGTTTTCGAGATATCGACCAAAATGTGGACCAGGGTGACCCAGAACATCATCTGTCGGGTACCGATAATTTATTTATACATGTGATACCGTGAGCAGTATTCCCACCCTGATTCCAAGGGCTTTTGATTTCGGCCTGCAGAACTTTTTCATTGTCTTCTTCTTAATATGGTAGGTGTCACACAAATTTTGCAAAGTTTTTTCTAAAGTTTTATTTTCAGAACCCTTTGGGACTTTTTCGGGATCATTTGGTGTTCTTCCGGCATCATTTATGACTGGTTTCCGAGATCCGCGCGGGATCCGGTCAGAGTAATTTCGGGAATTTTTTGATACTATTTCGGGATCTTTTGAGGACCCTTCCGGCATTATTTCGAGATCGTCTTCGATATCAGTCCGGGATCCCGTCAGGGTCATTTCGGGACTTTTCGGAACTATTTCTAGATCTTTTCGGGACCGTCCGGAGATCATTACTGTACGGTTTTCGGGACCCCGTCAGGGTAATTTCGGGAGTTTTTCGGGATAATTTGGGGGCCCTTCCTGCATAATTTCGGGACTATTTCGGGACCTTCCTTCATCACATCTGGATGGTTTTCGGGATTCGCGCGCAATACCGTCAGGATCATTTCGGGACTATTTCGAGATCATTTAAAGACCCTTCCGGGATAATTTCTGGATGGTTTTCGGAATACGTCCGGAAATCAGTCGGGATAATTTCGTCACTTTTTCTGGATTATTTCGGGATCATTTGATTACCCTTCTCGGAACGTTTCTGGCTGGTTTTCAGGATACGTCCGGGATTCCCTCAGGGACATTTCGGGACTATTTCGGGTTAATTTGTGGAACTCTATGGGATAATTTCTGGATAGTTTTCGGGATTTGTCCGTGATGCCGTCGGGATCATTTCCGGGACTATTTTGATATCGTTTTGGGACCCTTCCGGGATCATTTGAGGACTCTTTGAAACTGGTAGTTCAGCACAGATGGCAGTTTAAATTATGAGCTTTTATGGCAACGGATTTACTGCAAATTATTCGTAATTAAAATTCGGTACGTTTTATCTTTAATATACAACACAGCCTTTCCGTTCTCTTTTTGAGTTTTTTAAATGAATCCTGTAACAAACTGTTATATGTAACTATAATTACACTTTTTGTAATATTTTAACCAACTAAATACCCGAAAATGCAACACTATTTTCATCTAAAAAAACTCTTTGGTTTAAGCTAATTGTAGTTTCACTCCTGTGTTCTATGAATAGTAATTCCTTCACCCCTGTCATATCAATTAATTGAACTTAAAAACCAAATGTATTCTTTTAATTCCAAAAATTGCATTGTCCTACTCACGTAAGCGTGCCTTTTTTTTACTCTGTTATAAAAATAAAACACATTAGACAAAAATAATTTTTAAGCGTGAACAGCCCATATATTTTATTTTCTCCTTACGGACGGGGCCGCGGGTAAAGGCTATAATCATAGTTATGACTTATGGCGCTTCAAGTGTTTTTGACTAATCAAATAAAACTTGCCGAATTTTAATTAACACTTTTGAATAACAACAAAGAAGACAATAGGAAATATATTATGTTTACTGTTATGAATTTTTTTTGTTTGTTAATGAAGAAAGTGTTTACACACTGACATATGGCTCTATAACAATAGGTTAATTAGTTAAAAATTAGAGTGGTTTGTTGATTACAATCACTAAATGCCGTCAGATCTGAAAATGGAAATTTTTTACTGCGTAAAATCGTTAAATACCGCCAGATCTGGCTAGCAGTCCAATTACAAATATTTCTAAAGGGTTGAACTATAAGTTGGCCTTGGATTTGATGGATAATACTATAGTTTTTTCGTTATCTGGAAAACATAAAAAAGTTAAGAAAACATTAGACGGCATTTCAGGACTATTATGGCCTCATTTTGGGACCCTTCCAGGACAATTTGATCTACAAAATTCTCTTTGGTTTTAGCTAGCTAATTGTATTTTCACCCCTTTGTTCTATGAATAGTAATTCCTTCAACCCTGTCATATCAATTAATTTAACTTAAAAACAAAATTTATTTTTTTAATTCCAAAAAATTGCATTGTCCTATTCACGTATGCGTGCCTTTCAGGTCATCAGCCCATTCAGTTATTTATTTACTCTATTACAAAATTAAAATACATTAGACAAAAATAATTATTAAACAGATAACTTGATAAGCAGGCTAACGTGAATAGCCCTATATTTTATTTTCTCCTTGCGGACGGGGCCGCGGGTAAAAGCTAGTTAATATTATAAATGTGAAAGTTTTGATGTTTGGATGTGTCGTGCACTGTGGCAGCACTATTTTAGTACTTTTTGTTTTATGTATACCTTTTGTTTTATGCATACACGCAACACTGCCCGCAACCGTTTGTTTATCTTTCCTGGAAATTTTCTACATTGTATAAGTAATTTTTGCATACAAGTTAACTTAAGTTGAGATCGTTGCTGGCCGTGGAGCGGTATAATCCAATATCAAGTAAGTTGTAAATCATGATTATTTCTTGTTCGAACAAAACTAATTTTATGTTTCATGTATGTATAAATCTCGATTTAATTATTAGAGAATAAACCATACCAAACCCTCAATATGCAATACCCAATACCATCAACTTAAATATTTGCGGTGTTTATTCAATTTTGGAATCAGCCAGCTTTCAACCTCCACGGGATGTTTGTCTTTGTGCCTCAATACGCAGGAGCGGCTGGACGCATTTGGATGAAATTTGGAACACATATAGCTAATAGTCTAGTAGGATCTACGAGCTATATTTTTTTTAAGGGGGGGGTCCCCGCCCCCTCGGAACAGTTATATTTTAATTATTGTGTTTTTTCGTCTTTGAGACTGAATGACGCCAGAACGGCTACACGGATTTTGATGGAATTTGAGACACAGGTAGACAATAGTCTACTGGCAAAATTTTTTCGAAATCGGAAAGAGGGCGGGGTCCCACAACCTTTCGAATAACTACTTTTTAACAATTTTTACACATTATAACTTTAGGTATACTGACCTTCACCAATATTACAAACTCAATGGGTCAAATAAGGGGAGGGCTTACAATGTGAGCAGTGACACCGTGACCCTCCTCCTCCCGCCCTCCTCACTCCCTCTAGTACAAAATCTATAAATTGTTATAACTCACTGCAAATTTTCTCCTAAATAATTTTTGGTGTCTGGCTCATACAATAATTTCTGTATGGCTTTCGAGATCCGTCCGGGATCCCGTCGGGGTCAATTCGGGACTTTTTCGGGACTATTTTGGGATCATTTTCGGACTCTTCCGAAATAATTTCTGTATGGCTTTCGAGATCCGTCCGGAATCCCGTCGGGGTTATTTTGGGGCTTTTTTGGGACTATTACGGTATCATTTCTAGATGGTATTCGGGATCCCGTCAGGGTCATCTCGGGACTATTTCGGGATCATTTATTAACCCTTCCGGCATAATTTTTGGATGGTTTTGGGGATCCCGTCGGGTCATAGACTTTTTGGGACCTATTTCGGTGTCATTTTGGGACCCTTCAGGGATCATTTCGGGGAAGTTTTCGAGTTCCATCTGGGATCCTGTCGCGGTAATTTCGACACTTTTTCTGGACATTGTCAGGGTTCCCGTCGGAGTTATTTAGGGACTATTCTGGGTTTGTTTGGAGATCCTTTCGGGATAAATTCTCTATGGTTTACGAGATCTGTCCTTGATTCCGTCGGAGTTTTTTTGGGACTTTTTCGGACTATCTCGGGATCATTTGCGGACCCTTCAGAGATCAATTCTGGATGGTTTTCAGGATACGGTCGGTATCCCGGCAGGGTCATTTCGGGGCCCCTCCGGAATTATTTCTGGATGATTTTCGAGATGCCGTTAGGGTAATTTCGGAATTTTTGGGCATGATTTTGGGACCCTTCCGGCATCATTTCTGGATGATTTTCGCGATCCTTCCGGGCTCCCTCCAGGGTCATTTGGGGATAATTCCGGGATATTTCTTGGGATCCATCTGGGATCCCGTCGCACAGTGGTCTGGATTTGGCTTTCAGGGGACTTAGGGAAATGAAAAAAGTTAAAGTTAATAACACAAACATTTTGATGCGGATCGATTTTAAGTCTAATAAATTTTATGTACGAGAAAAATCACATTTTTACCGTTAACTCATTTTCCTCACATTTCCTCAAAACTTGATAAATTTATTTATATAGTTAGGGTTATATGCTATGCAATGTATTCAGTTTCATTGTTCGAAAAGGTTCGCGTTTTTTATTTAAATTTTTTTTTTTTTTTTTTTAGTATTGCAAATCACTTTAATTTTGGGTAGAATTTAAAAACAAAAATATTTTTTTTGTTTCTTGTTTTTATACTCAGTTGAGCAGAGCTCACAGAGTATATTAACTTTGATTGGATAACGGCTGGTTGTACAGGTATAAAGGAATCGAGATAGATATAGACTTCTATATATCAAAATCATCAGTATCGAAAAAAAATTTGATTGCGCCATGTCCGTCCGTCCGTCCGTCCGTCCGTCTGTCCATTAACACGATAACTTGAGCAAATTTTGAGATATCTTGATGAAATTTGTATGTAGGTTCCTGGGTACTCATCTCAGATCGCTATTTAAAATGAACGATATCGGACAATAACCACGCCCACTTTTTCGATATCGAAAATTTCGAAAAATCGAAAAAGTGCGATAAACCGATGAAACTTGGGTTGAACTTATGACGCAGAATCGAAAATTAGTAAAATTTTGGACAATGGGTGGGGCGCCGCCCACTTTTAAAAGAAGGTAATTTCAAAGTTTTGCAAGCTGTTATTTGGCAGTTGTTGAAGATATCATGATGAAATTTGGCACTATATAAAAAGGGATGAAACATGTTGATTGGATTGGTTTATTGAAGCCTTCACATAAAAAACTAAGGGCCACTTCCTTTCAAAACTTCACTAATACCTTTAGTTTGATACCCATATCGTCCAAACACATTACAGAGTCATCCCTGGTCCACCTTTATGGCGATATCTCCAAAAGGCGTCCACCTATGGAACTAAGGCCCACTCCCTTTTATAATATTCATTAACACCTTTCATTTGATTCCCATATCGTACAAACACATTCTAGAGTCACATCTGGTTCACCTTTATGGCGATATCTTGAAAAGGCGTCGACCTATAGAACCAAGGCCCACTCCCTTTTAAAATACTCATTAACACCTTTCATTTGATACCCATATCGTACAAACATATTCTAGAATCACCCCTGGTCCACCTTTATGGCGATATCTTGAAAAGGAGTCCACCTATAGAACTAAGGCCCACTCCCTTTTAAAATACTCATTAACACCTTTCATTTGATACCCATATCATACAAACACATTCTACAGTCACCCCTGGTCCACCTTTATGGCGATATCTCGACAAGACGTCACCTATAGAACTAAGGCCCACTGCCTTTTAAAATACTTATTACCATCTTTCATTTGATACCCATATCGTACAAACACATTCTACAGTCCCCCCTGGTCCACCTTTTTGGCGATATCTCCAAAAGGCGTCCACCTATAGAAATAAGGCCCACTCCCTTTTATAATATTCATTAACACCTTTCATTTGATTCCCATATCGTACAAACACATTCTAGAGTCACATCTGGTTCACCTTTATGGCGATATCTTGAAAAGACGTCCACCTATAGAACTAAGGCCCACTCCCTTTTAAAATACTCATTATCACCTTTCATTTGATACCCATATCGTACAAACATATTCTACAGTCACCACTGGTCCACCTTTATGGCGATATCTCGACAAGACGTCACCTATAGAACTAAGGCCCACTGCCTTTTATTTCTTTATTTCACTTAGTCAATGGACTTAAATCCTTACAGACTATGATACAAACTAAAGTTAAGAGATAGTTATTTGAAAAATAATACATAATACTTAGAAAGCAGATTTTAACATATTTAGCAGTTTCGCTTTTGGAGCAGAAAAGTCTAGATTTACAACAGTACTGATAGAGTTAAACTCACGGAGAGCACGAGCAATTGGAGCATTACTGGAATAGTGGGTTTTAAAATTTTCACAATAAAATGTATAAAAACTGCGAAGACACCTCCGAGGAATATTAAATCGAATCCTATCCAATAAATATGGACAGTCAACGAACCCATTAATAATATCATACGTAAATGACAAGCAGAGTATTGATCTGCGATTATCTAAAGACTTAAGGCTTAAAAGCATAAGTCGCGCAGAGTAGGCGGGTATAGGATCAGAGAAGTTTAATGGACGAAGGGCATATTTGAGAAAAATTTTTTGTATTCTTTCAATTCTGGTAATAGCAGTTTGACTACTTGATCTCCAAATAAATACGCCATATTCCAGATTAGATCTAACAAAAGATGTGTAAAGTAGCTTAAACGTGTAGGGATCAGAGAATTTGGTAGCATTGCGCCTTACAAAGCCAAGCATAGAATATGATTTAGAGGTTATGAAATTTATGTGCTTACTAAAAGAAAACTTATTGTCAAAGACAACACCAAGGTCCTTAATCTCATTAACACATTGAAGCTCATAATTAGAGATACTATAATTTGTAGTTAGAAGATTAATTGACTTCGAGTAGGTCATTTGAAAGCATTTGGACGGATTCAAAGAGATACCGGAATTCAGGCACCATTGGTGCAATTTATTAATATCATTCTGCAACATTAAGGCATCATCTGGCGTCTTAATGGCAGAAAATAGCTTTAAGTCATCGGCGTATAGCAAACACTTCGCGAATGAAAAACAACTACTTACGTCATTAATAAATAAGATAAATAAAAGTGGACCTAATATACTCCCTTGGGGAACCCCAGAAGTGGCTACAAACGGACTAGACGATTGTCCATCAATGGAAACAACACACTGTCTGTTACTTAAATAAGACTTTACCCATAAAAGAAACGAAGAGTGGAAACCAAGGCAACCTAATTTTTTAATTAAAACACTATGATGGATTTTGTCAAAAGCTTTTGAAAAGTCCGTATAAATGCAATCAACCTGATAACCTGCAGAAAAATATTCAATACAATATTCACTAAAAACAGCAAGATTTGAAACTGTTGATCTACCAGCGACAAAACCATGCTGGAAGGGAGATATTAAAGACTTAACCACAAAACTCAACTTGTGTTCGGCCGGTGTGCGTCTAATCCTGGAGAGGTGGGCGCACCGGGTCGATCTCAGCGGGAGTAAGCGGGTTGGAAATGAAAATAAGCAAATAGACGAGATTTCTCGTTATAATATATGTGATTTATTGGGTAGATGTAAAACTAGCAATAGTTACAATATTACCTGAATAAACGCAGAAATACGGCAGAGATCGCTGGCGGCAGATGTTAACTGGTTGGCTGTTGAAATCAAAGAGGCCGGTCGTATAGCAAGCTACAACCGTTGACCCGCAAAATCCTCCGTTTTGGAGGGGAAAGGCACCCACACATCAACCCCGACATGCATATGCATGAGTGCTGACTAAAAGCACACATACACGTGCATGTACATGCATGCACATGCATGAGGGTGATGGTGTGGGTGGTTATAAATTAATTCGAGTATCGAGTATCGATTTGCAGAGTTGCATTGGGGGGGTCGCAATCAGCTGCGGAAAAGTTAGGCATCCTGCCTAAACATGCCGGCCCCCCTTGCGATACGCAACATCGTTGTCCGCCAATGACCTCCGCTGAAATGAGAAAAATTATTATAAGACTTACACACTAAACTTAATCTAAATGAGGAGTTCGTCTGCGATGCAAAATGGCCGGGAATCCTTTCCGACTTGCTTAGCATGCCACCTGAGCTAAGATGAAAGAATTAGCGGTTATGAACAGTGAAGTGAATATTTCTTGCCATTGAATTATACATAATTCTTAAATATAGAAATTCAGAATGTAACATTTGTATTGTCGATGGCCAGTAAGGCTGGACGAAGAGGCCGAGGTCTCCGTTCCAGAGTGGCACCATTTTTTGTTATTGTTTGGTTTTTTTGTCGTTCCGGATGGAGAGGCCGAGGTCTCCATTCCAGATTTGCGGTTTTTTTTGTTGGTTGGACGAAGAGGCAGAGGTCTCCGTTCCAGACTCGAAGGTTTTGAGGTTTTTCTGGGCTGGACGAAGAGGCCGAGGTCTCCGTTCCAGCGTATAACGTGTCGTGTCGCTCTCAGGGCGACTGTGGAATTTTATGGATGTGCCAGGGCGAGTGGCCGTGAGGTTGGTTGGGTGATGCGCGTTTTCGCCGCAGCGCATGTATTTCGTCAGTTGTGTATTATATTATTACCCTACAAAACACCTGGTCACAAACCTACCCACGCCCATGCAAATGTGACTACGAATGTAACCTGTCACCGTAAAATGACTAGTCAAATGACGTGGAGTGACGAGAGCGTTTTTGCAGAATAGTTAGGGCTGTGATTTCGAGCAGCTTATATATTTCAACATAACCGACAAGATTGCGGTGTGTGGGAGGTTGGAGCGGACGTGATTCCAAGCCACCCGCGCAAAATGACTTGTTTTCGTGATACGCGTGGCGTTTTATTAACAAACGTACGTTAAAATGTATGAATAAACCGAGTTTAAACCGAAGCGTAGAGGCTGACGAAGGTATGTATTTAATTTTGTGCGCAAGCTCATGAAGAAAAGAGAACATCATAATTAAATTGGAACATGTACCAACTGCCGGTGCTTACATGCAGATTGGCGATGCGTTCTCCCCGACGCGTTCTATCTGCACGTATCATTATTAGATTGCATGCAGCCCTGTCATGTATTTATTGGTTAGTTGACAGCTAGTATGGTGAGTTTGTGGCGTGCGAATATATATATACATATATGAATTTGCTTGCCCTTGAAACAAAAACTAGGTCACTGGGGTAGTGGCACACTAGGCCGGTAGAAAAGGTTGACTTTTCCCAATTTCGGGACTTTGTCGTGTCGGGATTCTTTACTTTCGGGACTCGGATGGTTTTTGCACCGAGCTCTTATAATGACCTTTTGTGATATTTGTTGTTGAAAAACAACAAGTCCTGCCCCCCAGCCATAAACAGTACCCAAAAAACAACGGAAAGGGTAACAGCAACGACAACAAAAAAATGTCTCTGTAAAAAAAATGTTAAATTTTTGTGCAAAGAGAGGTTTGTTTTTGTTTTGTTTTCCTCTTTTTTTTTGAATTCATTTGTTATGGATGACTGCTTGGTACTGCAGTCGATGCCCGTATTGGCAAAAATACAAAAGACGCGTCAGTCCCGATTGAGATGTTTTGTGTGGTTTTCGGTACTTATTTTGTCCATTTAATGTTCGGTATCCGCCCTTAGTCTGACAGCACTAATGAAGCTGCCGTGGTTATTGCGGGTTGCCATCCAGTTGTTTTCCCGTAACAGGAATTTTCCAGGATACATGAATGCAGGATTGTGGTGGATACATTACCCTCACCACATTGTTATTTGGATTTTCAAGCTGTTTAAATGTAAGTATGACGGGTTCCTCACTGATTTTTAATAGTTTTTTCTAATGGGTTTTTTTTTTTTTTTTTTAGATGGAACCGATGCAAATGCTTCTCGTGTGTTTGGAGACTGGGGGAGAGGAGCCAATCCAGGTGGTGGCGGATGTACAATACCCGGAGCGGCGGAGGGGCTCGTACATTTGCCACGCGCCGGACGAATTGGTGCAGCAGGCGGTGGAGGAGGTGTTGCGACAAGTTAGGCCCTGTGTGCTCCGGGCCCTGCAGACGCCTCTGGTGGTTAAGTTACGCGGGAGCACCACCGCCTGGTACGCCAGGTTCCATAAGGCGCACGAGAACGTGTTGTGGGAGCCGCAGCCAGCACAGGGTTCAACGCCTCAGGGGGGGTATCGATGTCGTGTGTGCCAACGGCATCTTCGGTCGTTTGGAGGCTTGATTGCCCATCTTAATGGGCATATGCAGTTTTACCCGTATCGGTGTTGGAGTTGCCCCAAGCGGTATGCGTCGTCCGCAGCGCTCTCCGTGCATCGCCGTCTTCGCCACTGAAGTGGGTTTCTGTGCCACTCAGTTACGGCTGTGAAGTAATTTAATTTAATATTTGTTGAAAAAAAAATAATAAATGGATTTATATTATCATTCATATGATTTCGGCCTGATTAGTTAGGTTGGGGGGGGGGGGGGGGGCTCTTGTGATTTAACCTTGTGTTGTCTTCTCTACTCTTAGACAGACGCAAACAAGAAACGCACCATTGGGTGGTCGAGTTGGGTAACATGGCAACTCTGTCGTTTCTCGTTTTCTTGTATGTATCATACATACATACATACGTTGGTTGAACATTCCATTATAGAGAATGAAGCAAAAACAAAAATGAATCGAAAGATTTATTTTACCGTTTTTGCTTCAATTCATGTGGAATTTTACGCGTTGCTGGACAAAAAAGGTAAGTGGTAAAATATTTTGCAATAATTTTACTGAAATAAATATTTTTATGTTATTTCAGATTTTAATGCATTTTCTTTTATTTTTCAGGTGACGGGTGGTGGAGATCCAGACCAGTGGATGGGTAAGTATGCCGGTATCGTTCCGTTTTTAGTGTTTTTCAGGTTACCGGCATTGCAAAGGGGGTGCTCCAACTGCGGCGTCGGCCGCGCTGTCAGTTGCCATACCTTTGCGATGCCCCTTGACGTATATATTAATGTATTTTCTCTTTGCAGGTTTTTGGTATCTCGATCGCAATAGATGATAATTTGCGCATACTACTTATATATTATGGAGGATTAGTGCCCTGCTCTTGGATTGTAATATCCACTTTTAGGATTTACCTTATGTGCCTGCACAGTCAAAATGTGTCAAAACATTCACGTGAGGTGAGCGCATAATTATTTAAAACGAATTTTACTTCAACGAAGAAGCTAAAGACATATAACGCTTCCACCTTTCCATCAAAACATTTGTGTAATAGACACAATAACAAAAATTTTAAATTCCATTGGTTGCCGCCTGAAAAATTGAATTGTGATTCTGACATAATCATCACACGCACTAACAATAACAAGCAACCATATCGGGCTTCGCCACTATCCTCAATATCTTAGCCACGGATTCCCAGTCCGAGATAGCACGCAACCGTTCAGCTACGCGTGACATCAATGCTGAGGTGTATCTGTGGACTGAGTTTGTAGAGTTGTATGTAGTGTCGGGTTCCAAAGACGCACATTTCGCAGCACAATGAGTGAAATATGTTATAAATAAAAGGCGCTCATGAACATGTGGCAGACAAGGAGGGTGGTTCTGCTCTTCATTACGCTGCTTTCGGCAATCAACCTTGCAAATATGCGTGTTCTATTGTAAAGTTGAGCTGATATAAATTCTCTAAATTCAAGTCATTATTCAGCGTTGTATGTGCGCGCACAAGAAGCGCTGTATATATTTTCTTCAGAGTACGCTTAGCAAAGGCCATCATGATGTATGCGGGTTTCATTATCTCAGAGAAACATTACATTCGCGGGTGTTTGGAAGTTAGGACATTTTGGGTAAAGAGAGATTTGGGTAAATCGGTTGAGGTAATGGGAGAAATTTATTTACAATTTGATTAAGATTCAATATTATTTGTCATTACTAATAAGTAAGACCATCTAACGGAATTAATTGAACCAAACGTTTTATTGAATCTATATGATTTGGATTATAGCATACACTTAATTGAGCATATAATCAATTTACAATTTTCGTCTGGCGGATATATTGAATTCGGCAATATGCTAAGAAAAGAGTCCTCTCTATTATTGGATTCATACAGGGTTTGTGAACCAGAAGTTAAATCTTAACTTGATTCTACTATAACTACGCATTGTTCAGAAATGGTCGGAGATGTCGTTTTGTTCGACAAAGGAACTTATTTTTCGTTTGTTGGGAAATGTTTTTTGCCAAATGGAGGGAGATTTTTCCTTCTACCATGGTGTTTGGAACGTAATAGAGAAGAGTTACGCTATATTTGCAGATTATCTCAATCGGATGGGAGGGGCTTGATACCACCGGCTAGTTTAGATTGTATAATGAAATATTACAATGAATGATATGTGGGGGAATGAAAAGTTGGAAGATCATAAATTTTCGAATTTGTCCCTACGGTATAATTTGAAATTGATGAAGTTGGATATCAGCGGTTATATAGAAATGAGCACGAAGAAAACTCTCCACTGCGTACGCGAGTTGTTACAGTATGGTGTCGCTGTAAATATTCAATATTCCTCTGATTATACGGCGTTGCATGATGTGAGAAAGCACCGAAGTTGTTGAGCTGGTATACAATGCACCACATTTAGATTTTCTTATTAAAAATAATAGAGCTTTTAACGTTTTGCGTCATACTTCGCTAAAGGGTAACGTTGTAGCGGCCTAACGTATTTGGCAATCGGTTAGGCAATGTGGTGAACGCAGTATACAATACTATACTTAATTTAAATACAACAGATACTGAGGTGGGTGCAACTGCAGTCCCTGTAGCGACATCACGTAGCAATGTTGCTGATAACATAGCTGCTGATTCAAAGCAACAAATACTGAAACTCCTGCTAGCCACCATACCTATCTGCACTCCTCCCGTGATGGCCGTGAAAGTGATAATGGCACCAGCTTACCACAATCGCTCAATGCAATGGAGGGCCAAAGGAGCGTTTATTCTGATTACGATGAGCGCAAGCCACATCGTGTTAAGGTGCGTGGCATTGAAGATGAAAATATATATATATATAAGGTTGAATTTCGGTTTACCTGGATGAATTTCCGTAAAACAATTATTTATTCAGGGAATAACTTGGGTAACCGGTAGCAGGCAGTTTTTTTTTTCGAAAAAGGGGGCTTTAAACGAAGTGTGGGCACCTGCAGTATGGGGCACACATGACAATGTAGTACGTTATTATTCTGCATGGGCAGAAGATAAGCATATGTTAATACAGAATGAATATTGTGATTGTAGCAGGTTACTATTGCTAATACGAACACACTTTCTTGTTGAATCGGAATTGAGAATCTTGTTATTACATGTTGCCGAAAATCTACGTTGTGTACATTCTGATGGTCTGGTGCACCTGGATTTGCAATCTGGCAATATATTCCTCACCAAAGTACCTTCCCATAAAGCAGCACTTACGAAAGAGTACTGTGAAGATGGGATGGATGGAAGATATGAGGAGTTAAGGAACGCAGAATGTATAACAACTTATTGGTGATTGGGGACATGTTACACCGATCAAGCAGCCGCTGGTTGAAGAGGGGGATTGTCGATATTTGCCGTGTGAAATGCTTCAGGATGGCTTTCTTAATCTGCTCAAAGCAGGTATATTTTTACTTTTATTTAAGATTGAACGTAATGTTTTAAAAATATTATTTAAATAGGGATCTGGACTTTGGTGCAATAGCTCTGTGTAGCGTAAAAGATGAAGGCGTACCATCCGATGAAGAAATCCCTCAGCATCTTCTTAAATATTCCGATGTAAGTTGATTGTTGTACATAAAGTAATTTAATTTGATTTAGAGGGTTTTGAAATTTATTGAGTATGGGTTGCGAAAGTTAGGTCTTATCAAATTGTAACCCTAAAGATTTGCCCTACTTTATATTCCTTTCTGGATGGATTTCTATGCGAGATTAGCTTAAAATGGTTAAGCGATACCTCATGTGCTTCTAATTATTGTACAATAAAGTATTTACGTATCGGGATGGCAATCGCTTTATTTTCATCAATCTCATGAGGACACGGCTTACTGTGGTGGGACTCATGTAATATCACAACGTAAAGCATTTTGTGGGCGGGTTTATTCGAAAGTTTGGTCGCTGATCGAGCTCCTATCAACAATGTGAGCTCATTCCGTCTATGTGAGTACCTCACGAAACGGCCATTCAGTCTACCCCTTTAACTTCCCTGACTCTATATAATAACGGCCTCGGTTTGGCTCTCTTTTCATTCCCTTCCGTATGCGGTAGTGACTGCTCTGCATTGGGGCACGCTGCAATTTCTACCGAAAGTTGTGAAATTTGTTTTTGATGTAAATTTATCGAAGTATGCCAACTTCTGGGGGCACAGTTGTAATCTTACTACGTGACAGATCTAGGATATTCCGATATTTACTTATTTCATTTTTAGTTTATATAAATTAATATTAAAAAACATGCGCTGGGTTTATTCAATAAGGCTGCATGAACTCTCCCATAATAGTGACAGTCCATTTTACTCCCCCTCTTATTAAATAAATGAGTGGTTGATCGGCTTCAACTCTTGGCTTCAAAAATTCTTTAAATGGGTAAGATAACCTGCGCAATGAGTACATTTTGTTCTGGTATTTCCATTATTGACTAATGAAATTTTTTCGGCAGTCGATTTACTGGTAGAGTTTTTGACGTTGAACGATGAACGTTGAATCGGTTTAGGTTTCGTATGACCATGGGTTACACCAGTGCACGATCGCTTGGTATCGGTGCTTTCCATGATACCTATGTTCAACATGATTCGAATGATGATGTGTATTGCAAATTTTATTTTTATTGTTGGCCTCGTGTATTTGGCCGATGGCGTAGGAGTTTTGTGATCGCTCGGGGTGAGCGAGTGAATGTGGGTTAACTTTTGAAATTGAATTGAATTTGGAATTTTTTTTTTTTTTTTGGGTCCTCGCTCCGGGGAGCGGGTGAAATTGGGTGTTTTCTGGTGTCCTCGCTCTGGGTGAGCGAGTGAATTTGGGTGTTTTCTGGTGTCCTCGCTTTGGGTGAGCGAGTGAATTTGGGGTGGTTTTTTTGCAAGGGGCCCCCGGTTAGTATGATTATGAAGCCTCAGTTTTGCTTTTTGTTTTGCGAGCTTTTGGTAAGCTCCCATGCGTCCTCGTGTCTCTAGCTCCCTTTCCCCATTGCCCACAAGTAGCTAGGTGTAGGATTCCCCCTCCGGCAGACTCGGTACGAGACCGGGGGTGAGAAAAAAAAGAAAAATAAGATGTAGGATCGCCCTCCGGTAGGCTCGCACCCTCACGAGACCGGGGTGGTTGATTATAATTAGGGCCGCGGGAGCGACGCAAGCTTAGGGATAGCGGGGCATCACGGCGCGTGGTTGAACGCGTCTTTATGTCCCGCCCTCCCTTTCCCCATTGCCATCGCGTAGTACGCCTTAGGTTTCCCCTCCGGTAGACTCGCACCCTCACGAGACCGGGGGGTTGATGATAATATATGGCTTGGGAGAAACACAAGCTTAGGGATAGAGAGACACGAAGACGTGGGTTCCTTAATATGCTTTCGATGCTATCACTAACCGTGGGCCTCTAGTTGTAGGTAGTCGGGGGAGATAGTGTTGTGGCAGATGGGCGATCTGATTAGGATAGTTGGTTGGCCTCGTTCCGGGTGAACGAGAGCTGGGTTTGATTTTTTTTTTTTTTTTAAGGGAGGGGTATGGAGGAATGGAGGGATTGTTAGGAGGAGCACTTAGCCTTCTCGCAATCCGTCTCTTCCGTTGGAAGAAGGATCAGTTTGACCAAAGGTCGTCTGACTTGACCCTTCTCGGTTTTGAGGTCGACTACGCGTACTCGGTCATCTTCGCCGGGGTGTACGTTGACAACTCGACCTAACCTCCATTCGTTGGGAGATAAGTGGTCCTCTTTGAGGACAGCGAGATCTCCCACTTTTATATTTTGTTTGGGATGCTTCCACTTCACTCTTTTTTGAAGTTCGGATAGATATTCGGTTTTCCATCGCTTGCAGAAAGTGTGATGGAGGGCTTTGAGTTTCTGCCACCGATTGATCATCGAGGCAGGGCTCTCACTAGCATCCGGCTCTGGCGGAGCCAGTAGATGGCCGCCAGTGAGGAAATGACCTGGAGTAAGCGGCTCAAGGTCCGTTGGGTCATTGGATGCCGGGCTGAGGGGCCGCGAGTTCAGGCATGCCTCGATGCGGCACAAGAGTGTATGGAATTCCTCGAATGTAAATTTGTGTGGTGAGGCTATCTTTTTGAAGTGGCTTTTGAAGCTTTTCACTCCAGCCTCCCACAGCCCTCCCATGTGGGGAGCGCCCGCAGGGATGAAATGCCAAGTGAGTGACTGGTGGCTGTACTTCGAGACAGCATTGTCTCGGGCTTGTGCCATGAAAGTTTTGAATTCCGATCGTAGGGATCGTGAAGCTCCGACAAAGTTTGTACCGTTGTCGGAGTAGACGTTTTTGGGACATCCGCGTCTAGATATAAAACGGGCAAAAGCCGCAAGAAATGATGGGGTGCTGAGGTCAGTAGTGGCCTCCAGATGAATCGCTCGTGTGGAAAAACACACGAAAAGGCAGACATAGCCTTTGGATAGTCGACACCCTCTGCCGCGGTAACTTTTAATGTCGAAGGGACCGGCAAAGTCGACTCCAGTATTCGTGAATGCACGGCTGAATGTCGTGCGTTCGCGAGGGAGAATACCCATAAGTTGGGTCTGAGCACGCTTTCGGTGTACAGTGCAAACTTTGCAATTGTGAATTGTAGCCCTAATCATGGTTTTGATGTTAGGTATCCAGTATTGGGTGCGTATCAGACGCAACATGAGTTGGTTCTCCCCATGCAAACTTTGTTGATGAAACATTAGGACTGTCAGCCGGGATAACCGACAGTTGTATGGGAGGAGGATTGGGTGGCGTTCAGTAAAAGCTAAGTCCTTTGACGCCCCGAGTCGCCCTCCTACCCGAATGATGCCATCTTGGTCTAAGTAGGGATTAAGTGAGAGTATTACACTTTTCCCTCCAATTGGTTTTCCGGCCTTTAGATCATTATATTCGGAACTATAATGTTGTTTCTGATAGATTTTAATTAAGATTTGGGTTACTGATTTGATCTCATCAGGAGAGATTAAAGGTGACTCGACCTGAAATGATTTTTTTGTATTGGGGTGAGTTCTTCGGTAGAACCTCATTACGTATGAGAGCACCCGTAAAGCCCTAGGTAGGTCTGAAAAGCGTTGCAGAACATCGATAGTATTTACTGTTGTTGTTGCGCAGGTCTTCGCCCTCTTTTCTTCTACGGAGGTGATGTAGTCACTTTCTTGTGCTGGCCATTGGGAAGTGTCTTCTTGCAGCCAAGAAGGTCCCTGCCACCACAACGAATTGTTGACCAATTCAGATGCAGGTACTCCTCTGCTGCCTAAATCTGCTGGGTTGGACTCTGAGTTCACGTGCAGCCAGTCCCTATGTCCGACCATGTCCATGATCTTGGTGATCCGATGTGCGACGAAGGTTGACCAGGAACAGGGCGGTTTCCTTATCCATGCGAGGACGATCGTTGAATCCGTCCACAGGTGCACTTTCACTGGTCCCAACTTGAGATTACTGAGAATTGATTCGGTGATTTCCGCTAACAGCACGGCTCCGCAAAGCTCCAATCGTGGAAGAGAAAGAGTTTTCACTGGGGCTACTCGGGTTTTGGCTAGAAGTAGGTTTGTGCAGACATTATCATCCGTTTTGACACGCATGTAAATGACTGCTGCATAAGCCTTCTCGGATGCGTCACAAAATCCATGGATCTCGATGTCGGTTCCTGGAGAAAAGTTGACCCATCTAGGTATCCGGATTTTATCGATTTCATGGTACTGGTCGGTGAAGGTTTTCCATCGTTCCAGCGTACTGGTAGATACTGGTTCGTCCCAAGCGGTGCCTTCCAACCAAATACTCTGCATGAGTATTTTTGCCACAATGACCATTGGTGCCAGCCATCCCAAGGGATCGAAAAGTTTGGCGATTGCTGATAGTATCGCTCTCTTCGTAATATTTTCCGGGTTGTCCAGCGTCCCTGCTTGAAAATAAAATAAGTCGGAGAGGGCATTCCATCGAATACCTAATGCTTTCACTGAACTGGTATCTTCGAATGCCAGGAAGTTTTCATTGAGCAGGTCTGCTTTGGGGATGTCCCTTAGAATGTCCTCTGAGTTGGAGGTCCATTTGCGAAGTGGGAAGCCCGCTGATTGTAGGACTTGACGAATTTCATCTCTGGCTTTAATAGTCGATGTGATCGTATGTCCACCCGCTAACACATCATCTACATACATGTATTCTCGCAGTATGCTAGCCGCTGTAGGGTGCGAGTTTGAGACGTCGTCTGCTAGTTGTAGGAGCGTTCTTATCGCGAGATATGGAGCGCAATTCACTCCGAAGGTAACCGTCTTTAATTCGTAAAGACTAATAGGGTCATTCGGGGAAGTGCGATGCACAATACGTTGAAATTTGGTGTGATTTTCGTTCACCCAAATTTGTCGATACATCTTTTCGATGTCGCTATTGAATACGAAGCGGTATAGTCTCCATCGTAAGATAAGTATGGGTAGATCGGCTTGTAGAACTGGGCCTGGGAGGAGAATATCGTTTAAGCTATTGCCGTTGGCCGTAGGGTTCGAGGCGTTAAATACTACGCGTACCTTGGTGGTTGTACTTTCTGCTTTTACAACGGCGTGGTGGGGCAGGAAATAATTATCCGAATCGTCGGATGGAATATTCTTTTCAATTTTTCTCATATGTCCGAGCGTTTCATATTCTGACAACACTCGAACATACTCTTTACCTAAGTCTGGGTTTTTTATTAGCCGCCCCTCATTCCGGAAGAATTGAGAGCATGCACGCTTCAGGGATGGTCCTAAGTTAATATTGTTAGGGTAATCATGCCGGAATGGTAGTGACACGGTGTACCTTCCATTCTCACTTCGCTGCGTTGTTTCTTTAAATAGTTGTTCGCAGTACCTTTCATCCTCATTTAATATTTTATTTTTGGGTACATTTTCTACCTCCCAGAAAGCTTTGAGTTGGTTGTCTAACGCAACCTCGTTGTAGAAAGACATAATGCTCTTCGTTGGATTCGGTGATTCGATACGACCGGTTAGTATCCAACCGAACACTGTCTCTTGGGCTAAGAGTGTGTTTAACACATTCTTCTTTATACCGCTCATTATAATTTGGGGATATATGTCTCCGCCAAGTATGAGGTCTACGTCTTCGTTGACGTAGAACCTCTTGTCTGCCAAAACTAAGTCTGGGAATGCCTGCATAGTCATTGCATTGATATGGCAGGATGGAAGATTCCCAGTGAGTTTCGTTAGAACTAGTACGGGTGTAGTCAGGCTGAAGCAGGGATCCACTGGTGAACGTAGTTCGATGTTGGATGCTTCTTTCACCTGAGCTGACACCGCATTTGTGATGCCTGAAACATGGGCATGCATTTTCCTCGCTGGCAAATTGATTCTGCGTTTCAGTCTTTCAGTTATAAAGGAACATTCAGACCCAGAATCAATTAATGCCCGCGCGGAGAAGTCGGTACCATTATGGTGAATGTGTACGCGAGCAGTTCCTAATAGCACGCCTGTGCTGGAATTGGCATGGCAGGATTTGACATTCTGATTCGCAGAGGAAGGTGGTTGTCCCGTTTCCTGTCTTTTCCTTGCCTGTGCCGAAGTTGATGGGGCATTATCCGCATCTTTGAAGGAATTTCGTACCGCCGGTTGCTGAAGTGTGTCCGCATGCAGGAGCGTGTTGTGACGAGAGTGGCATTTGGAACAGTTGTATGAACTGGTGCACCTCGTCACTGTGTGTCCTGGGGATAAACAATTCAGGCAGCCATTTGTGGATTTGACGAATTTAATCCTTTCTACTGGGTTTAAATCGCAAAAACGTGAACAGTTGCGTAGTCTGTGCTCCGTAGATTTGCACATTTTACACATTGATTTTGTTGTTTGCTTGGTTACTTTGGTTTGAAAAGCACCAAGTCTTTTTGTAGGGTTTTCTGTCGACTGGCGCGACGTGTTTGATTTTTGCACTTTAGAAGTGGCATTCCCTGTAAAACCAGACACGGTTTCAAGTGTCTGGAAACGATTTGACAAGAATTTGTCCATATCCTCCCACTTGGATATGTCCGTCTTGTGGTCAATGCTCTGCTCCCATAGAGCCAACGTATTTTCTGGTAATTTTGTCGAACATAAATAGGTAATAATCGCATCCCAATTTGAAACATCGATCTGATGTGTTTTTAAAGATGCCAAGCAATTATTTATGTCGCGCTGTAAGGTTTTGATAGAGCTGCCGCACTCACTATCTATCTTTTTTAAATTAAACAAAATTTGTAGTTGTGAGTTTACGAGAATCCGTTTATTCTCGTATCTCTCACATAGGTTTTTCCAGGCTGTTTCGAAGCCTTCATTTGTCAAAGGACATTTCTTGACAATGTCCTTTGCCTCACCTTGGGTTTTTTGGTTAAGGTGGAATAACTTTTCTACCGGGCTTAAGCGACTGTTATTTTTATAGATGGCCGTGAACAGGTCACGAAACGTTGGCCAAGATAGGTAGTCGCCCTTGAATACCTCAGTATCGCAAGCTGGCAGGCGGATACTGTGTTCGCGCCCGCGTTCTCCCTCAGGTTTGACTGCCCTATCTTTTTCCTCCTTCAATTTGGCTTGAAGTTCAGCCATGTTTGACATGCATCTCAGGAATACGGCATATGCCGCTTTATGCTTGATCTTGACCGCTGCAATTTTCTTTGCGTCGAGCGTGTCAGAGCCAAGCAACTCCTCTAGGGCGTTCTCTGCTTTTTCCCACTTAGCTTGCAACTCTTTTTGCTGTATTGCAAGAGTGTGTACAGTGTGCAGAGCCGCATTGATGTCATTAAAATCGGCCTCGAATTCGATTATTCGATCGGCCAATCTAATATATGATTCCATGTTCATGGATTAAAATTTGTGATCAAATTAAAAGGGGTTGTCAAACTGAAAAAAACCTGTGCGAATCACCCAACCAACAATGATTAAAATATAGAAAAACTCTTTATTTAACGCTTTCAATTTGTTTATTTTTTCACTGACTTTGCAGCTTATTTGTGTCGTAAAACAGGGAGCAGGGGGAAGCAACCCCAATGTGTTTTGTGTAAATAAAGGGGGCCACTCGCCACTTCCAAGTTAAAATTTGTTATAAAATAAGTGCGCGCGCTGATATAACAACTCGAAGAAAAGTGTAAAAACTCAGTGAAAACTGTTGTAAAAACTGTGCCGATTGAATAAGTGAAAATTAAAGTGCTTGAAAAGAAAATGAAAATTGCCACAGCCGTATGGCGTGAGATTTTAATGTGAATGTGAGGTTATGTGCACCTCTTCCTTGTGCTGTGTCCGGAGAGCCTTACCGCTGGTGGGGGGACAGACCAGATAGTCACAAGGAATGTTAAACGACGTTTATGCAACGCGTTTGCACTTATTTTCCTTTTCGGCACTAAATTTTTTACACTTTTCGCGGTTAATTAGAAATCACTACGCACTTTAAATTGATTTTTTGCACTTTTTATTTGTTGTTTTAACCAAAAAAAATGTGGCAAGAAATATTGCACTTACTCAGGTATTTTTTGGTGACTTGTATTCCGGTGTGGCAAGTAGCTTGCGATGGTGCTGATGTGGCAAGATGGCTTAATCTCTCAGTGTTTTTTTTTTTTTTCACGCTGGTATGATATCATAGACTTTTCGTTGGTGGGCAAACTTCTTTTTCGGATGAATTTTTTGTGAGGAATTTGAAATTAGTGCGGTCAGCTATGATCTTATGTTGTGGACTGTAATTTATATCGCTGTGGTTCCTTTTTCGGGGAGAAGGACCAAATGTTCGGCCGGTGTGCGTCTAATCCTGGAGAGGTGGGCGCACCGGGTCGATCTCAGCGGGAGTAAGCGGGTTGGAAATGAAAATAAGCAAATAGACGAGATTTCTCGTTATAATATATGTGATTTATTGGGTAGATGTAAAACTAGCAATAGTTACAATATTACCTAAATAAACGCAGAAATACGGCAGAGATCGCTGGCGGCAGATGTTAACTGGTTGGCTGTTGAAATCAAAGAGGCCGGTCGTATAGCAAGCTACAACCGTTGACCCGCAAAATCCTCCGTTTTGGAGGGGAAAGGCACCCACACATCAACCCCGACATGCATATGCATGAGTGCTGACTAAAAGCACACATACACGTGCATGTACATGCATGCACATGCATGAGGGTGATGGTGTGGGTGGTTATAAATTAATTCGAGTATCGAGTATCGATTTGCAGAGTTGCATTGGGGGGGTCGCAATCAGCTGCGGAAAAGTTAGGCATCCTGCCTAAACAACTTGGCATTAACAGCATGCTCGAAAATTTTGGAAATGGTAGAAAGCTTTGAAATAGGTCTGTAATTACGCACATCATTTTTGTTACCACTTTTAAAGACGGGGGTAATGGAGGTGAGCTTCCACTCGTCAGTGAACGTACCGCACGAAAGAGATTTATTAAAGATTATTCTTAAAGGAAGAACTAGAGTCGGGCAGTTTTTTAACAGGACTGAAGAGAACCCATCAACGTCTGTTTGAGACGAAGATTTAAGTTTGAGAATAGCATTACTAATATCATCAGAAGAGAGACAGAGGGCACCAAAGTTTAGAGCAGTGTCAAGATTCGAGGAGGCATCAAGCGATTGATAACTATCGTCGGCAGAAAAATTTGATAAAAAAATACTTATTAGCATCTTTCATTTGATACCCATAACGTATAAACACATTCTATAGTTATTTCTTTGTCGAATTGTATAGTAATTCTGTTAAAATGTTTGTCTCATGGTACACACATGGTCCCCACAAGTCGATAAGCCTTGACGCACTATTTTCGTCTTTGGCTTCATATGTAGTCGACTATAATTATTTGGTTATATGTGTCCTTGATAACGTAGCTGGAGCAGGTCTCTCTGTTGTTAACACAAGTGTACCTACTAGATATGCTCATAACTGTAGTCCTAGCCTGTTGGACTATTTTATTATCGCTGACCCTACAATTTTCCTAAAATTTGACCTGTTATCGTTTATTTCAGACCATGATCTTATATTTTGTTCACTTGACCTCAAATTTGACCAACCTAGCATAGGAACTACATATAGTTATACTCACTTGACCAAAACGCTCTTTTCTCCCATTTGTCTAGTGTCGATTGGTGTGAATGTTGGCGTCTTCCAACCGTAAATGAGAAGCTGGGGTTTGTTAACAACAAAATAACTGATGCGCTTGAGAATCATGTCCCCATGCGTACTCGAGAAGTTAAGTCCTTAACATGCCCCTGGTTTAATAGGAAAGTGATAGATGCAATTAAAACGAGGAATAAGGCCTATTCCATTTGGAAAAAGGAAAGGCGAGAATCAGACTGGGACTTTTATAAATATACGCGAAATACAGCCACAAAGATTATTAAAATGGAAAAGTGCAAGTTCTACTCGTCACGTTTGGGTTCAGATCTTCCACCCAGTGTTTCGTGGCGAAATTTAAAAAGTTTGCGTGTTTGTGGTAAGGCCATTTCCGAATGCTCCTTGAATGCAGATGTCCTTAATAATGCATTTCTTAGTGGTCCTATGTGTAGTTTAAGTCCTGTGAATTACCTGTATTGTGTATCTGCATGTAATTCGGGGGAGAGGCTTGAGTTCTCTGCGGTGACAGAAGTTGATGTCATAAGGTGCATCCTCAAAATTAAAACCAAGACTATAGGAGTGGACGAAATCCCTATCAAATTTTTGAAAATTACTTTTCCGTTCATTATAGGGACAATAACTCATATCATCGATCACTCTATTACAACCTCATGCTTTCCGGATGTATGGAAAGTGGCCAAGGTTCTACCTCATCCTAAAAATAGGAAGGCAAACTCGCCGGGAGACTTTAGACTTATAAGCATTTTACCAATTTTGTCTAAAGCATTCGAGGGTTTACTAGCGGAACAAATTGGCACACACGTGCTTAAACATAACTTATTATCTCCGTGTCAGTCCGGATTCAGTGCTGAACATAGCTGCTCAACTGCCCTAATAAAAATTTTTGATGACATACGTGTGCCCTTTGACAAAGGCCAACTAACGCTTCTATGCTTACTCGAATTTTCCAAGGCATTCGACTCTGTTAACCACTCATTGTTATGTTACAAGTTGCAGCGATACTTTAGACTCGGTAACAATGCTCACAACTTGATAAAAAGTTACCTATTCGGCCGGTCACAATTCGTGAGCAACGGTGCTGATGTATCGCAGCCAAAGGAATTAACAGCTGGTGTTCCTCAAGGGTCTATACTTGGTCCTTTGTTATTTAGTCTCTTTATAAACGATGTGTTTAATGTGTGTAAATTTGTTAATGTGCATGCGTACGCTGACGATATTCAGTTGTATTTGTCTAGTGAGTTTACTGATATATGTGACTTACGTTGTCGAGTAAATAGTGATTTGTCATCCATATTATGTTGGGCGAATGACAATGGCCTTTGTCTCAATGTTTCAAAATCATACATGTTACCTATTGCTAAGAAAAACATATCGAGCCTTCAAATACCTGCAATAATTATTGGCAACTCTAACGTGAAGACCGTCAGTAAAGTAAAGAATCTTGTTATAGTGATTAATTCCAGTCTTAATGAGAGCGACCATATTAAAGCCGTGATGGGTAAAGTTTATGGCACTTTGCGTAATCTGAGGCAGTCCGCGCCCTACACTTCTTTCAAGTTAGGAGAAATCTAGCCATACAGCTCATTATGCCAATCATAACATACTCAGGGTTGGTGTACAATGCATTAGACTCGAGCTCTGCCCATAAAATGCAGGTTGCGTTCAACCACGTCACTCGGCATGTGTATGGCTTGCACAAATGTGATCATGTATCTGCATGGAGATTTCGTCTATTAGGTTGCCACATAACTGAGTATCAAAGGGCAAGGAGTTGCATATTTTTTTCAGACTAATCTTAGCGAAGTCTCCCCCATACTTGTATGACAAACTTGCGTTTAATAGGTCCACCAGGTCATGTACTCTAAATATACCCAGTTTTAATTATGTGGCATCGGCTGGGCTGTTCTTCGTCAGCACCATACGTCTCTGGAAATCAATTCCGTCTACTGTGAGAAACTCTTTAAACCAAAACAACTATAGACGTGTTCTTTATAGTTTTTTTTTCTAATAACACATAAGCCAACTATCAGCATAATGCAACCTCACCTCTACTGACTTCTTACCTTCCTTTTTCTATGCTTTTTATACTTAAGCTATTTATTCTGTTTAAAATTTGTTAAATTAATTATATGCAATTATTAGGCAATTCGATGAGAGACCCGTAAAACTTACGGCTTACGCAGATGACGTCGCAATTGTCATAAGTGGAAAGTGCCTTCCAACGATTAGTTCTTTGATGGATCGGGCGCTTCGCGATATTCATACCTGGGCATCTAATGTCGGATTGAAAGTCAATGCGGAGAAGACGGATATGATCTTGTTTACAAAGAGGTACAAGGTCCCAAATTGGACCAGGCCAGGAATATTTTTTGTTTTTTAATGAAGAAAGTGTTTACACACTGACATATGGCTTAATTTAGGTTAATTAACAATTGTTTTGTTGAACAGGTTAATTATTTAAAAATTAGAGTTGTTTGTTGTGTACAATCACTAAATGCCGTCAGATCTGAAAATTGAAACTTTTTACTGCGTAAAATCGTTAAATACCGCCAGATCTGGCTAGCAGTCCAATTACAAATATTTCTAAAGAGTTGAACTATAAGTTGGCCTTGGATTTGGGGGATAATACTATAGTTTTTTCGTTATCTGGAAAACATAAAAAAAGTTAAGAAAACATTAGACGGCATTTCAGGACTATTATGGCCTCATTTTGGGACCCTTCCAGGACAATTTGATCTACAAAATTCTCTTTGGTTTTAGCTAGCTAATTGTATTTTCACTCCTTTGTTCTATGAATAGTAATTCCTTCAACCCTGTCATATCAATTAATTTAACTTAAAAACAAAATTTATTTTTTTAATTCCAAAAAATTGCATTGTCCTCTTCACGTATGCGTGCCTTTCAGGTCATCAGCCCATTCAGTTATTTATTTGCTCTATTACAAAAATAAAATACATTAGACAAAAATAATTTTTAAACAGATAACTTGATAAGCAGGCTAACGTGAATAGCCCTATATTTTATTTTCTCCTTGCGGACGGGCCGCGGGTAAAAGCTAGTTGATATTATAAATGTGAAAGTTTTGATGTTTGGATGTTTGTCTTTGTGCCTCAATCCGCAAGAACGGCTGGACGGTTTTAGATGAAATTTGGCACACATATAGCCAATAGTCTAGAAGGATCTACTAGCTATATTTTTTTGAAAACTGGAGGTCCTCGCCCCCTCGGAACAGTTATAATTTAATTATTGTATTTTTTCGTCTTTGTGACTGAATCACGCCAGAACGGCTACACGCATTTTGATGGAATTTGAGACACAGATAGACAATAGTCTACTAGCGAAATTTTTCGAAAATAGAAAGAGAGGCGGGTGTCCCACGACCCTTCGCACAATTACTTTTTAATAATTTTTACACATTATAATTTTACGTATACTGACCTTCACCAATATAACAAACTCAATCGGTAAAATAAGTCGACGGCTTACAAAGTGAGAACTGACACACTCCGCCTTCCCCCCCCTCCCCGTCCTCTCCACCTCTGTTGCAAAATCTATAAATTGTTATAACTCAATATACATTTACTACTAAATCAGTAATTTTTGGTATCTGGCTAATACAGATCGAGATTTAAACAATTTTGGAAAATCGATCGGTGGTGCTTTCCGTCTCCGGGATCATTTTTATACTCTTGCGTGATCACTTCTGTATAGATTTCGGGATATGTCCGGGATCCCGTCGGGGTTATTTCGGGACTTTCTAGGGAGTATTCCGGGATCATTTCTCTCGGCATCATTTCTGGATGGGTTTCAGGATACATAAGGGATCCCGTCGGAGTTCCGGGATCATTTGGGTGTCCTTCCGGTATCATTTCTGGATGAATTTCGGGATCCCGTCAGGGTCATTTTGGGACTATTTGGGGATCATTCGGAGATCCTACCGGGATCATTTCGGGATGGTTTTCGAGATACCGTTATGGTAATTTCAGGACTTTTTCGCGACCTGCATGATTTTCGCGATCCGTCCGGGATCCCGTCAGGGTCATTTCGGGACTTTTTCGCGATCATTTGGGGTTCTTCCGGCATCACTTCTGCATGGTTTTTTGCATCCCTCCGTGATCCCGTCAAAATCATTTCGGAAATTTTTTGAGACTATTGCGAGGTCATTTGGGGACCCTTCCGGCATCCTTTCGGGATAGTTTTCGATATCAGTTCGGAATCCCGTCAGGGTCATTTCGGGACTTTATTGAAATTATTTCTGAATATTTCCGGGACCCTTCGGGACTTTTTCGGGATAATTTGGTTTTCTTCCGGCATCATTTCTGGGTGGTATCCGCCCGGGATCCGGTCAGAAATATTTCGGGAATTTTTTGAGACTATTTCGGGATCATTTGAGGACCCTTCCGGCATTATTTCGAGATCGTTTTCGATATCAGTCTAGGATCCCGTCCGGGTCATTTCGGGACTTTTTCGTGATCATTTGGGGTTCTCCCGGCATCACTTCTGGATGGTTTTCGGCATCCGCCAGGAATCCCATCAGAGTAATTTCGGGAATTTTTTGAGACTATTTTGGGATCGTTTGAGGACCCTTCCGGCATTATTTCGAGATCGTTTTCGATATCAGTCCGGGATCCCGTCAGGGTCATTTCAGGACCGTTCCGGGATCATTACTGTACGATTTTCGGGACCCCGTCAGGGTATTTTCCGGACTTTTTCGGGATCATTTCGGTACCCTTCCGGCATCACATCTGGATGATTTTCGGGATTCGTCTGTGATCCCCTCAGGTTCATTTCGGGATAATTTCGCGACCCTTCCGGCATCACATCTGGATGGTTTTCGGCATGCACCTGTGATTCTGTTAGGGTCATTTCAGGACTTTTTCGGCACTATTTCGGGATCAATTGGGGACCCTTCAGGGATGCTTTCTGGACGGTTTACGAAATCCCGTCGGGGTCATTTAATGCCTTTTTCTGGATTATTTCGAGTTCGTTTGGGGATAATTTGGGGACCCTTCAGGGATCTTTTCTGGACATTTTACGGAATCCCGTCGGGGTCATTTCGTGACTTTTTCTGGAATACTTAAAAATGATTTAAAGACCCTTCTGAGATCATTTCAGGATCCGTCCGGGATCCCGTCAGGGTCATTTCGATACATTTTTATGACTATTCCGGGATCATTTGAGGATCCTTCCGGTATCATTTCTGGATATCTTTCAGGATCCCTTCAGCGTTATTTGGACATTTTTTCGGGACTTCTTCGGAATCATTTGGGGTTCTTCCGGCATCATTTCTTCATAGTTTTCGGGATCCGTCCGGGATCCCGTCAGAGTCATTTCCGGACTTTTTTGGACTAATTCTGGATATTTTCGGGACCCTTCGGAACTTTTAAGGGATCGTTTTTGGCTCATGCGGCATCATTACTGAGTGGATTTCGGGATCCGTCCGGGATCCCGTCAGAATAATTTCGCGAAGTTTTTTAGACTATTTCAGAATCATTTGCCGACCGTTCCGGCATCATTTCGGGTTGGTTTTCGATATCAGTCCGGGATCCCGTCAGGGTCATTTCGGAATTTTTCGGAACTATTTCTAGATCTTTTCGGGACCCTTCCGAGATCATTACTGTATGGTTTTCGGGACCACGTCAGGGTACTTTCGGGACTTTTTCGGGAAAATTTGGGGGGTCAGGGTCATTTCAGATTTTTTTTTTAATATTTAGGGATCATTTGAGGACCCTTCAGGGACCCTTTCTGAACGGTTTAGGAATCCCGTCGTGGTCATTTTGTGACTTTTTCTGGATTATTTCGGCTTAATTTGGGGAGCTTTCCGGCATTAGTTCTGGATGTTTTTCGGAATCCGTATGGAATTCCGTCAGGCAATTTTCCTGGGCCCAGAAGGTTTTTGGTGGCCCGGCAGGGCAAAGCAGTATTGACAGTACTCTAACTAGGATTTCATAGATACATACGTATTTTGTTGCTACAAAAATTGTTTTAAAATTGAAAATCACTTAACTAAAATCATAACCATCCGATCAAATACTATGGGGCATAGTCATAGTCGAAATAAAATGTGATTTTAAGTTAGTTAACGTTTTTGACACAATTTTATAGGCGCTATCTTTCAAAAATGCTTCAACTATTTTAAAATCACATTTTATTTCGATTTCCCACGACTTAAGTGGTCCCCATTTCACTCAAATCATACTCCATACTACTCTGAAAAAAACGGAGAAAAACTAAAGCGTGCTTGGCTCCTTTGGAGTGCAACAAAAGAAGCGTTTTTTGTTTTCCATGCCGGCTTTTCAGCAAAATTTCCGAAAATACCCGATCAGCTTTGACAAAATCTTCAGGTTATTCTAAAGAAAAAGGTTGGAAGAGGTTTCACGACAAAATTCCTGAACATGAAAATAGTTCAAATCATAATACTTGCTATATAGAGTGGCGCCAATATGAAATGAGAATTCGAAATGCAATTTCAGTGGATTTTCTCTTAGCGGAACCTTTAAAAATGAAGCAGCTCGCTGGAGATCGATACTTCGCAGAATTCTTGATGTTGTTTTATTTCTTGAAGAAAAAGGATTGGCACTTAGAGGGGATAATTCATTGATCGGAAATCCAAAAAATGGAAACTTTCTTGGTATTTTGGAACTGATCAGCAATTATGACCCCCTATTGCATGAACATTTGGAGAAGGTGAGGGAATCTCAAACGAAAAAGAATCGTCTCCAAGCACATTATTTGTCTGATGGAATACAAAATGAGTTCATAGAAATCTGTGAAAGTCAAGTAATTAGAAAGATAGAAGGCGAGAGAAAGTCCGTCAAGTATTATACAGTAACAGTGGATGCAACCCCTTATTCGGCGCATATTGAGCAGACTGTTTTTATATTGCGTTACGTTTTATTAGACAGGGACTCCGGAAAATGGAAAATCCATGAACGCTTCTTAGAGTTTGTCGATTGTAACGCAAAAACAGGAGAAGCTATCGCTGACTTGATTCGCAGCACTCTAAAAAAGCACAATATTCCCCTGGATGACTGCCGTGGGCAAGGGTATGATAATGGCAGTAATATGAGCGGTCAGTACAAAGGAGAACAGAGTCATATTCTGAGAGATAACTCTCTGGCAATATTTGTACCTTGTGCTTGTGATAGTTTCAATTTATGTGCAGTGTAAGCTGCTGAATGTTGTGCAAAAGTCATCACATTTTCCGGTATTACGCAGAAATTGTATAATATCTTTAGCGCAAGCCATCAGAGATGGGAAATTCTCAAGGAAAAAACTAATTGCTCCTTACACAGCATGTCACAAACACGATGGTCTGCTCGTGTGGATAGTGTGAAACATTTCGCAACTCACATTCCCCAAATATTGAATCTGAGTTCAGAAACAGTAACGTATTCGGAAGGTATTGAAGCATATATGGGGAAATTTGAGTATATCCTCTTAGCCTCCATTTGGCTCAAAGTGTTGACGGTAATCAACCATCGAAATCTGGTACTGCGAGCCAGAAATGCCACACAGGACGTGGAAACAGAAAATATACGTAGCCTGATTGATGAGTTAAAGAAGTTCAGGCATCAATGGTCGATCATACTTCAAGAATATAAGGTTCTGGCAGGGAGTATAGGAGTTGTGAATACCTTCGCAGAGAAAAGGGGAAAAGAAAAAAGATAAGAAAGCACCAGTTCGATAAATTACCTGGCGAATCACCTGAGTGTGATTCCGAAATTCAATTCAAACAGCAAGTTTTTTACGTTCTTTTGGACTGCTTGATTGGTAAATTGACAAGGCGTTCCGGCGCCGTAAATGACATTGCGCTTAAATTTAGTTTTTTGTGGAAGTATCAGGATCTGACGGAAGAAGAGCTCAGAGAAAAGGCAGCGGCATTCTGTACGATTTATGGTATAGATATTTCTACGGATCTAATAGATGAAATCATTCATCTCAAAGCTATCCACTTAGCAAATTTGGGGTGTAATTCGCTGCCACTATTTCAACTTCTGGGCAAATTTCATGACTTGAAGATGGAGGTATTATTTCCGAACATCTTCATAGCATTAAGAATATTTTGCACACTTCCAGTCAGTGTGGCTGAAGGGGAGCGTTCTTTTAGTCTATTATCTTGCCAGAAAAATTTTGTACGTTCTACTATGAGCCAAAATCGCTTGACAAGCCTTGAAACATTGGCGTTGGAGCCAGCCTTGCTCGCAGCATTAATCTTGAATCGGTAATTTCTATATTCTGAGACCAAAAAGCACGGAAGGTTTTCCTTGGCTGATTCAAGCTCTTAAAATGTACATACATATTTAGAAAAAGTTAATGTAAGCAAATCAAACAATGAAATCTAACATTTCATTTATGTAAGTGCTCCAGTAAATCTTATTTTATATGAAATAAAACTGACAATGTGAATTGAAAAATTTATGTTTTTACTGGATTGAGGATATTTTTCAGGGGGGCCGTAAACGCGAACTGTCCCAGGGGCCCGGCTCAGCTCTCTGTGGCCCTGAATACTTTTTGTATTTTTTATTTGGTACTTTTATTATCACTGGGTGTGTACATTTCATACTTATATAATTTTAATAAAACAATGTACTTAATAATAACAATGTAAATAAATTTTATGTTTAAAGACACAGAGTGAAAATTCCTGAAAGTATAGGGGAATGTCCCCTATTACCCCCCCCCCCCCCCCCCCGTAGATCCGCGCATGAGTCTGCACCGGTCATGGGGTAGT
The DNA here is from genome assembly GCF_040869045.1 of Eurosta solidaginis. NCBI lineage: Eukaryota > Metazoa > Arthropoda > Insecta > Diptera > Tephritidae > Eurosta > Eurosta solidaginis. The sequence goes on along the minus strand of NC_090323.1, from coordinate 196,844,812 downwards.
AGGTGCGCATGCGGAAAAGATGGGCATTCCGTATAACGAATACTGCAGAAGCTGCAAAGATGAAAATGCCAGGGAGACAGTAGAACACTTTATCTGTAAATGCCCGGCTCTAGCTAGAGCCCGGCTAAGGTTCCTTGGAACCCCGTTTCTAGAAGACCTCAGAGGGTTATCTGTGATAGCAATCCCGAATATTCTTAATTTTAGCAACAACTCTGGCTGGTTTTAATACATTGACCGTAACATTCCGTAGGTTTTTAGAAGAGTTACATGGCATCAAAACGGCTTTAAATAGCTGCTTGGGCGACCAGGGACGCAGCCATTTAACCTACCTACCTACCTACCTGTGGATCCTTACGAGATCATTTCTGGAAGGTTATCGAAATTCGTCGTGGACCCAGTGACGGTCATTTCGGGACTCTTTCGGGATCATTTTGGGACCCTTCCGGCATCATTTCTGAATAGTTTTCGGGTCTATGTCGGGATAATTCGGAGACTCTTCCGGGATCATTTCTGCATGGTTTTTGAGATCCGTCCGAGAATCAATCGGTTTTAGCTAATTGTAGTTTCACTCCTTTGTCCTATGAATAGTAATTCCTTCACCCGTGTCATATCAATTAATTTAACTCAAAAAGAAAATTTATTTTTTTAATTGGAAAAAATTGTATTGTACTATTCACGTATGCGTGCTTTTTAGGTTATCTTCTCAATCAGTTATTTTTTTTTTACTCTATTACAAAAATAAAATACATTGAGAAAAATAATTTTTAAACTTATCAAGTTAAGCAGGCTAGCGTTCATAGCCCATATATTTTATTTACTCCTTGCGAACGGAGCCGGGGTAAAGGCTAGTACTCTATAAAGGTTTTCGTGCGAACCACAGAACGACCGCAATATTTCTTAAGTATTCCGTCCAGCACCGCCACGAACGCAGTTTGCTCATTTTGGCATCCTCCGACATATTTTTAGACGCTTTGCAATTTCATGGCTATATCATTGAGACATTGCCATTAGGACGGAGTTACTTCAGCCTTCTCATCCGCAGCTCTGGACTGTCGGTTGTTGGTCGATTGTATGCTGGAGTTTGTGCATGATCTCTTTAGTTTCTCAATTTCAACGAATGTAATAAGATGCGCTGCCGGACATCATTTTTCATATATCAAGTATGTTAGGTATTTTTACCATGTTGCGGAAACTTAGAGAAGTTGTCACCTAATTACATTTTTCGTTTAATTTAGACAGCAATTTACATCGTCAACAATATCAGGATCGTTTGCCGGCTCATTATAGAGCCATGTCAGGAACATTCCTATATTTTCTTCGGAACATTATATGATCATCTCTGAATCAATTTGAAACTATTCAAAATTTTTGAGAATCGTTCCGCGATTGTCTTTGGACTATTTGGAGATCATTTTTAGACCATTACCATTTCAGAGTCGTTTTTAGGATCGATTCGTAACTATTCCAGGATAATCAGAATTTTTTTGGAACTGCTTCGTAATCGGTTATTGCATAAATTAGCGACTATGAATCATTGCGCTTCCACTTCTAAATTATTGGGGGAGATTTCTTGATTCTTGATTGATGTTCCGATCATTTTAGTTTCATTTTGGGTATATTTTGGAACTATTTAGGGATTAGTTCGCTTGGTAATATTTTTTGGATAATTTGAGATATATGTAAAAGACGGCTTATCTTGTAGAATATGTTGTACTTTTAGTGATGTTGACTCCGTGGGATATGTGTTGTTGAGGATTCTTCAAATCAAAATAAGCTTCTTATTGGGTGTGCATACCGTCCCAATCGCCAAGTTGACTTTCTGGATTTTTCAGAATTCATTCAGCCACTACTAAATAACTACAGTAGCATTATAATGGCTGGTGATTTCAACAGCAACCTGTTCGAAGACAATTGTTTAAAACTTTCCACGGAATCTCTTGTACTATATCCTACCAAGACCTCGTCGCCAACGCATTTTACTCTAAGAAGTAGCACCGTACTCGATTTATTCTTAGTCAGTGTTCTTCAAAAGTCACTCCACTACAACCAGTTTTCAGCCCCTAGTTTCTCAAAGCATGACTTGATCTTTATGACCTATGACTTTCAAGCAACAAGAACATCTGTCTATGTAACTTATCGCGACTTTAATAGAATCAATTATGAATTACTTATACTCGCCGTAGATCTGGCGGACTGGAGCCTCATTCGAAGCTTCATATCTATTGAAGATCGAACATGCTTTCTGCAAGATAAGATAAACTGGCTCTTTGATAATTATGTCCCGTAAAAAGCAAAGTAATAAATCGCTCCAGTGGGCCTTAGTTTAATGCTAACATCAAACGCTTAATCAATGTGCGGAATAAAGCTTTTTCGCGATGGAAGAGATGCGGTACTATGCATTCATTTAACAAATTTAAATCTGCCCGATGTGCGGCCTCCAAGGTCGATTGGTATTGGAAGACATAAGGCAAGTGTACCTATTTCCACTGATTTGGATGAACTTAACAATAATTTTGCTAGTTTTCCTGTATCCAGTCCTCGTGCATGTCTTAATAACTATTGTGATCGTGTTCATGGTTGTGTCAGTCCTCTTGATTTTGTATGTGTTGATGACTGTGATGTTGCGCAAGCCATACTCTCGGTAAAATCCAATGCTGCTGGATTTGATTTAATCAGTGCAAAATTTCTTAAAATTATACTACCTATGATCCTGCCGCATGTGACCTACTTAATAAATTCTTTCTTAACATGTGTTTTTCCTGAGTGCTGGAAAGCTGCCACGATTATTCCTGTACATAACAAAAATAATGAGTACAGACCCATTTCTATCCTACCGTTCCTGTCAAAAGTAACTGAGCGTATCATGCATAAACAAATCTGTGGTCACAAGACTTAACAGCACAAGTCCATTTTTAGCCAAATTGAGTTATTATCATGGTTGAATTCTCCTAATTCGATTTAATATTATGTCAAAATTTTGTGAAGATCACTCTAGTAGTTCACGAGATATTAAGAAAAGGTAAACAGCTCAAGTCAAAAGTATTGCAGTTTGCATACGGAATAACAACATCTCAGTTTTATAATATCAGCTGATTCTCGCTTCACTTGTGTTCATGTGTCATGTTGGAATTCAGCAAGCGAAGCGGCTAACTGTTATTTTTTTGTGTGGGGAAAAATAGCATATCTAACTTGTGCTTCTATTCCATAATAAGTTTTTTGTTCAAAAACGTACATAAGTATACTTGCAATGTTTTATTCAATAATGCGTATCATTACTTAACTTATGCCATTGTTATATGCTATATTTCTGTTGGGGATGTTGGTTTATCCAAATGAAAGTATACGTACGTTTGTTTTACAATCTATATTATATTTAATACCAATATATGAAAAGTTATAAAGTTTGCTTTACACGTGCGATCGGATCTAAGATCAAAAGAAAAAAGGAAAGATGGAAATGTCATTGTCAGCGATCTTATATAAGTATCGGATCCCTGTGTCATCGATAACGTTGAAATCGACCAGTGTTTCGGTTTGAACGAATGAAAGACAATTTGTTCTTGGCTATCTGCCAGTCACCACATTTCCTATTATTTGTAAACATAATAAGATATATGTTATTTTTCCAAAACGACTTATTTGTCTCAAATAAAGTAACTTGACTTATTTTTTATTCCAACTGCTAGATTCAAGAAATCGTTGAATAGTGTTTTTATTGCAATACATATTTACATAAGTTAAAGTTAATAAACAGTGGAAGAAAGAGGTAGGTTAAAGTTTATCCAACATCCATATTGCATTACACAGGTTTTCTTTCATTATGACACATCTTTTCCCCCAATTTCGTGAGCTACATCAATGTTCCTTCCAAAAAGTTAATATTCAGACGATCCCCCCAGCCATTGGCGATACATTTTTTTTAAATAAGTTTCTTGCTCCCCTTGTACCGTTATTGCGTTTTATGTCGACTCCGAACGGCATCTGCAAGGCAGATGAGTTTTCACTGAGTGCTTTTCATGGCACAAATACACCCGGAGCGCTTGCCAAACACTGCCGAGGGGCGACCCCGCTTATAAAAAGTGTCTTCTAATTGAAAAACCTTAATTCTAAAATTTTGATATTGCTTTGCCCGGGATGTGAACCCAGGGCATACGGTGTAGTAGGTGGAGCACGCTACCATCACACCACGGTGGCCGTCAAATATTCAAAAATATTCAGAAATATTCCACATAATGAACTTAAAATTCAAACAACCCAAACTTGATACTTGTTGTAAATGCGATTACTTTAGATCCCAAATGGACCACATCAATAAAAATACACCATCATATAAAATACTAACTGAAAAACAGGCAATGCATCACAAAGATGCAGATACAGCGTACATATCTAAGAATTTTGACAAGGATATGGCTGGAAAGTGGAAAAATGTAAACACTTACACATTTGATTTGCAGCAAGTTTTGCCAACTCCTTACCTGAAAACCTGCATTTGCTACTGAAGGAGGCAATTGAATACTTACAATCTTACCATATACGATTGTGAAACGAATAAAGCGTTTTGCTATATGTAGCATGAAGGAGTTGGCCAGCGAAGTGCTAACGAAATATCTTCATATATTTTTCAACACTTAAAGGCCTTGTCCGCAGTTAAACATGTTGACTCTATAATTTTTTACAGTGATTCATGCGTCGGCCAAAATAAGAACTCATTCGTAAGCTCTATGTTTATAGCTTTCTTAGAGAGCAATCATAATATTAAAATGATTGAGCATAAGTTCTTTGTGTCAGGGCATACACATATGGAGTGTGGTGTGACTCACGCCCTTATTGAACGAAAAAATGAAGACTACTATGGAAATACACCATCCACGTGATTGGCATCAATGTGTACTTTCAGTTGGTAATATGAAAACGTATGAAGTAATTGGAATGGAAGACAAATTTTACAATTTTGGCCCCATTGCTAAAAGTAAATTGAATTGTAGAAAAGTTAATGAAAATGCAGAAGTTTAAGATTAAAGAGAACAAGTAAGGAAGGCTAAGTTCGGGTGTAACCGAACATTACATACTCAGTTGAGAGTTGTGGAGACAAAGTAAGGGAAATCACCATGTTGTAAAAGGAACCTAGGGTAACCCTGGAATGTGTTTGTATGACATGTGTATCAAATGGAAGCCATAGTTCTATAGATGGACGCCATTTAGGGATATCGCCATAAAGGTGGACCAGGCCTGACTCGAGAATTTGTTTGTACGATATGGGTATCAAATGAAATGTGTTAATGATAATTTTAAAAGGGAGTGGGCCTAAGTTCTATAGGTGGACGTCTTTTCGAGATATCACCATAACGGTGGACCAGTGGTGACTCTAGAATTTGTTTGTACTATATGGGTATCAAATGAAAGGCGTTAATGAGTATTTTAAAAGGGAGTGGGCCTTAGTTCTATAGGTGGACGCCTTTTCGGAATATCGTTATAAAAGTGGACCTGGGTTGACTCTAGAATGCGTTTGTACAATATTGGTGTCAAACGAAAAGTGTAATAAGTGTTTTAAAAGGGAGTGGGCCTTTGTTCTATGGGTGGAAGCCTTTTCGAGATATCGCCATAAACGTGGACCAGGGGTGACTCTAGAATTTGTTTGTTCTATATGGGTATCAAATCAAAGGTGCTAATGAGTATTTTAAAAGGGTTTGGGCCTTAGTTCTATAGGTGGAAGCCTTTTCGAGATATCGCCATAAAGGTGGACCAGGGGTGACTCTAGAATTTGTTTGTACTATATGGGTATCAAATGAAAGGCGTTAATGAGTATTTTAAAAGGGAGTGGGCCTTAGTTCTATAGGTGGACGCCTTTTCGGAATATCGTTATAAAAGTGGACCTGGGTTGACTCTAGAATGCGTTTGTACAATATTGGTGTCAAACGAAAAGTGTAATAAGTGTTTTAAAAGGGAGTGGACCTTTGTTCTATGGGTGGACGCCTTTTCGGGATATCGCCATAAACGTGGACCAGGGGTGACTCTAGAATTTGTTTGTACTATATGGGTATCAAATGAAAGGTGCTAATGAGTATTTTAAAAGGGTGTGGGCCTTAGTTCTATAGGTGGACGCCTTTTCGAGATATTGCCATAAAGGTGGACCAGGGGTGACTCTAGAATTTGTTTGTACTATATGGGTATCAAATGAAAGGTGCTAATGAGTATTTTAAAAGGGTGTGGGCCTTAGTTCTATAGGTGGACGCCTTTTCGAGATATTGCCATAAACGTGGACCAGGGGTGACTCTAGAATTTGTTTGTACTATATGGGTATCAAATGAAAGGTGCTAATGAGTATTTTAAAAGGGTGTGGGCCTTAGTTCTATAGGTGGACGCCTTTTCGAGATATTGCCATAAAGGTGGACCAGGGGTGGCTCTAGAATTTGTTTGTACTATATGGGTATCAAATGAAAGGTGCTAATGAGTATTTTAAAAGGGTGTGGGCCTTAGTTCTATAGGTGGACGCCTTTTCGAGATATCGCCATAAAGGTGGACCAGGGGTGACTCTAGAATTTGTTTGTAGGATATGGGTATCAAATGAAAGGTGTTAATGAGTATTTTAAAAGGGCGTGGTCTTAGTTCTATAGGTGGACGCCTTTTCGGAATATTGTTATAAAAGTGGACCTGGGTTGACTCTAGAATGCGTTTGTACAATATGGGTGTCAAACGAAAAGTGTAATAAGTGTTTTAAAAGGGAGTGGGCCTTTGTTCTATGGGTGGACGCCTTTTCGAGATATCGCCATAAACGTGGACCAGGGGTGACTCTAAAATTTGTTTGTACTATATGGGTATCAAATGAAAGGTGTTAATGAGTATTTTAAAAGGGTGTGGGCCTTAGTTCTATAGGTGGACGCCTTTTCGAGATATTGCCATAAAGGTGGACCAGGGGTGACTCTAGAATTTGTTTGTAGGATATGGGTATCAAATGAAAGGTGTTAATGAGTATTTTAAAAGGGAGTGGGCCTTAGTTCTATAGGTGGATGCCTTTTCGAGATATTGCCATAAAGGTGGGCCAGGGGTGACTCTAGAACTTTTGTGTACGATATGGGTATCAAATGAAAGGTGTTAATGAGGGTTTTAAAAGGGAGTGTGCCTTAATTCTATAGGTGGATGCCTTTTCGAGATATTGCCATAAAGGTGGACCAGGGGTGACTCTAGAACTTCTGTGTACGATATGGGTATCAAATGAAAGGTGTTAATGAGTATTTTAAAAGGGTGTGGGCCTTAGTTCTATAGGTGAACCAGGGGTGACTCTAGAATTTGATTGTACGATATGGGTATCAAATGAAAGGTGTTAATGAGTATTTTAAAAGGACGTGGGCCTTAGTTCTATAGGTGGATGCCTTTTCAAAATATCGACATAAAGGTGGACCAGGGGTGACTCTAGAATTTGTCTATACGATATGGGTATCAAATGAAAGGTGTTAATGAGTATTTTAAAAAGGAGTGGGCCTTAGTTCTATAGGTGGATGCCTTTTCGAGATATCGCCATAAAGGTGGGCCAGGGGTGACTCTAGAATTTTTTTTGTACGATATGGGTATCAAATGAAAGGTGTTAATGAGTATTTTAAAAGGGCGTGGGCCTTAGTTCTATAGGTGGATGCCTTTTCAAAATATCGACATAAAGGTGGACCAGGGGTGACTCTAGAATTTGTTTATACGATATGGGTATCAAATGAAAGGTGTTAATGAGTATTTTAAAAAGGAGTGGGCCTTAGTTCTATATGTGAACGCCTTTTCGAGATATCGCCGTAAAGGTGGACCAGGGGTGACTCTAGAATGTGTTTGTACGATATGGGTATCAAATGAAAGGTGTTAATGAGTATTTTAAAAAGGCGTGGGCCTTAGTTCTATAGGTGGACGCCTTTTCGAGATATCGACATAAAGGTGGACCAAGGGTGACTCTAGAATTTGTTTGTACGATATGGATATCAAATGAAAGGTGTTAATGAGTATTTTAAAAAGGAGTGGGCCTTAGTTCTATATGTGAACGCCTTTTCGAGATATCGCCATAAAGGTGGACCAGGGGTGACTCTAGAATGTGTTTGTACGATATGGGTATCAAATGAAAGGTGTTAATGAGTATTTTAAAAAGGCGTGGGCCTTAGTTCTATAGGTGGACGCCTTTTCGAGATATCGACATAAAGGTGGACCAGGAGTGACTCTAGAATTTGTTTGTACGATATGGATATCAAATGAAAGGTGTTAATGAGCATTTAAAAAGGGCGTGGGCCTTAGTTCTATAGGTGGATGTCTTTTCAAAATATCGACATAAAGGTGGACCAGGGGTGACTCTAGAATTTGTTTATACGATATGGGTATCAAATGAAAGGTGTTAATGAGTATTTTAAAAGGGTGTGGGCCTTAGTTCTATAGGTGGACGCCTTTTCGAGATATCGCCATAAAGGTGAACCAGGGGTGACTCTAGAATTTGATTGTACGATATGGGTATCAAATGAAAGGTGTTAATGAGTATTTTAAAAGGGAGTGGACCTTAGTTCTATAGGTGGATGCCTTTTCGAGATATCGCCATAAAGGTGGATCAGGGGTGACTCTAGAATGTGTTTGTATGATATGGGTATCAAATTAAAGGTATTAATGAGGGTTTTAAAAGGAAGTGGCCCTTAGTTGTATATGTGAAGGCGTTTTCGAGATATCTACCAAAATGTGGACCAGGGTGATCCAGAACATCATCTGTCGGGTACCGCTATTTTATTTATGTATATAATACCACGTACAGTATTCCTTCCAAGATTCCAAGGGCTTTTGATTTCGCCCTGCAAAACTTTTTCATTTTCTTCTACTTAATATGGTAGGTGTCACACCCATTTTACCAAGTTTTTTTCTAAAGTTATATTTTGCGTCAATAGACCAATACAATTACCATGTTTCATCCATTTTTTCGTATTTGGTATATAATTATGGCATTTTTTTCATTTTTCGTAATTTTCGATATCGAAAAAGTGGGCGTGGTCATAGTCGGATTTCGGCAATTTTTTATACCAATTTAAAATGAGTTCAGATAAGTACGTGAACTGAGTTTAGTAAAGATATATCGATTTTTGCTCAAGTTATCGTGTTAACGGCCGAGCGGAAGGACAGACGGTCGACTGTGTGTAAAAACTGGGCGTGGCTTCAACCGATTTCGCTCTTTTTCACAAAAAACAGTTATCGTCCTAGAAGCTAAGCCTCTACCAAATTTCACAAGGATTGGTTAATTTTTGTTCGACTTATGGCATTACAAGCATCCTAGACAAATTAAATGAAAAAGGGCGGAGCCACGCCCATTTTGAAATTTTCTTTTATTTTTGTATTTTGTTGCACCATGTCATTACTGGAGTTGAATGTTGGCATAATTTACTTATATGCTGTAAAGATATTAACTTTTCTTTTAAAATTTGAATTAAAAAAAAAAATTTTTTAAAAGTGGGCGTGGTCGTTCTCCGATTTAGCAAATTTTTATTAAGCGGACATAAAGTAATAAGAGTAACGTTCCTGCCAAATTTCATCATGATATCTTCAACGACTGCCAAATTACAGCTTGCAAAACTTCTAAATTACCTTCATTTAAGAGTGGGCGGTGCCACGCCCGTTGTCCAAAATTTTACTTGTTTTCTATTCTGCGTCATAAGCTCAAGTCACCTACCAAGTTTCATCGCTTAATGCGTATTTGGTAATGAATTATCGCACTTTTTCGATTTTTCGAAATTTTCGATATCGAAAAAGTGGGCGTGGTTATTTTCCGATATCATTCATTTTAAATAGCGATCTGAGATGAGTGCCCAGGAACCTACGTACCAAATTTCATCAAGATACCTCAAAAGTTACTTAAGTTATCATGTTAACGGACAGACGGACGGACGGACGGACATGGCTCAATCGAATTTTTTTCGATACTAATGATTTTGATATATGGAAGTCTATATCTATCTCGACTCCTTTATACCTGTACAACCAACCGTTATACAATCAAAGTCAATATACTCTGTGAGCTCTGCTCAACTGAGTATAAAAAGGAAGACTTGTTAAGCATTTTGAATTTAATCGATCCCATGTTCCATAATTTTTACACAAATCTGAACTCGGGAAATATACGGAATGCTGATCCAGATATTGCCGATGTCTCTACATCTACTGAAAATATTGAGAACGATACCTCTTAATAGGATATGCTGTCATCATTATGTCAAATTTTTGAAATTCCTTTCAGATTCTTTACTTTCGTATTGCATTATTTTTTTACTACTATTTCATCTTTTTATGATAAAATTGGTTATGTTCCTATGTTTCATTCTTATTTTTCGCATTACATTAATTACATACATTCACAAAAGGTTAATTTAATGAAATAAATGCACTAAACTGAGTTCAATAATATAACAACAGTTTTGACAAAACAGCACAAGTAGTCGGCATATTGGCATTACTTGAATTGTGTCACCAGATGGTAAGACTCTTAGGTCGGAATAATGGCATAAGTTTACTTACGTCTTTCGTCTATGCATAATTATTTTTAGGAAAAAGGTATAAATTACGTTTTTAAGCGTATTCGGAAAACTAATTGTATTTATGTAAGTTACCTGCCAGCGTAAGATGCATATAATATCATTTGAAATATTCCAAAAAAAGTTTGTTCGATTCCCTCGAAAACTTTTTTCAGATTATAATTTAAATCTTTAAAATGCTTTCCTGAAAAACGCAAAAGACACACTTGTGCTGTTAAGCCTTGTGACCACAGAAATTATGTCATATGTGCTGGATAACAAACTTCTTACAGACCGACAGTCCGGTTTCAGACCGAAACGTAGCTACACTTCGACACTGTTGGACGTAATCGAGAGCATTCGGATGGAAATTGATGGCAGTAATCTAGCCTTTTTAACACTGCTCGACCATTCCAAAGCATTTGACTCAGTCGACCACGACGTTCTATGATGTAAGCTTAAAAATTTGTTTAATTTCTCTAGTCATGCCATTGCTATGATTGGGTCTTACTTTGCTGACAGATCTCAGGCTGTGTACGCTGGTGGCAGAAAGTCTAATTTCGTACCTGTACTCAGGGGTGTTCCGCAAGGTTCTATCCTGGGGCCTCTGTTGTTCGTGTTGTATGTTAATGACTTACCTAATACTTTAAGATATTGTAATGTTCATATTTATGCTGATGATGTCCAATTATATGTATGCTGTCGCCAAAATCGTATTGATATATGTATTAGCGAACTTAACTCCGACTTGAAGCAAATAGGTACATGGGAATCTGCCAATCGAAAATGTATTGCCATTCGCAGGAAGACCTTCGATACACATGCCTTAAACAAGGTAATGTTGGGCGGAGCATTCATTGAATATGTTGACACAGCGAAAAATCTTGGTCTAATCTTTAACAATACTCTGACATCGAAACGGCTGAACCGATTCTCATGAAATTTTGTGGGCATATCGGGTAGGTCTGAGAATCGGCCAAAATCTACCTTTTTTTTCGCTACGTGCCTAGGGTCTTAAGATCAAAACGTGGACCCGGGTACCCCTAGAATCTGTTTATACAATATGGATATCAAATGAAAGCTGTTGATGAGTTCTATAGTACAGGATAATTTTCATACCCCTGGGTGACTAGGGTCTCGAGATATAGGACAAAACGTGGGCCCGGGTACGCCTAGAAAGTGTTTATACAATATGGATAAAAAATGAAAGCTGTTGATGAGTGATTTAGTAGAGGATAATTTTCATACCCCTAGGTGACTAGGGTCTGGAGATATAGGCCAAACGTGGGCCCGTGAACGCCTGGACAATGTTTTTACATTGTGGGTATCCAATTGAAGCTGTTGATGAGTGCTTTAGTACAGAGTAAGTTTTACGCCGCTGGGTGACTACGGTCTCGAGATATAGGCCAAAACATGGACCCGGATACACCTAGAATGTGTTTGTATTGTGGATATCAAATGAAAGCTGTCGCTGAGAGCCCTAAAGTTCATTGTGATATTGCATTTAGTCGCATCAACCTGGCAAAACTAATAAATACGCATGCGAAGCCGAAATAAAGACAAGAATTAATAATACCCACATACCTATTTACATACGTCCTATTCGATTTGCCTGAAATTTCGTATATAAATTTTCCTATATTAGTATTTACGATGCTTTTTTCCGGGAAGTATACCAGAGACGGACTGGGACTGGGATTAGGACTAGGACTGGGACTGAGACTGAGACTCGGAGTGGGACTGGGACTTAGACTCGGAATGGGACTGGAACAAAATACATACCACCCTCTGGGATTGGCAATAAGAGATGAAGAAGAAGGAGAAAAGCTTGAGAGAAGAGAAAAGGGAGAAGGCGACTGAGAAAGAGATAGAATGAGACGAAAATGGAGATGAAGCGAAAAAGAAGGAGGGAGGAGTGAATAAAAAGATTAGGAAAAAGTGTAGAAGGGTAGGACAGAGTTAGACGGAAAAAGCTTATTAAAGTGTATGCAGATAGGCCAAATTTAGGGCAAAACAACGTCTGCCGGGTCTGCTAGTAAGTTATTAAATATCAAATATCAATTGAGGACTGTCGGGGACAATTTCGAGGAGTATTATTGACAATTTTGGGAAAGCTTCTGGGGCATTTTTGAATAAATTCGCAACTTTTTCAGCGTGCTTTCCGGAATAATTTCCACAAATTTTTTTGGATAGTTTCGGGACTTCTTCTGAATGGTTATCATGATTTGTCCTTACTTTTAGGAGAATAATTTTGCCACCATTTCGGGATTATTTAAGGATTATTGTTTTAGAATAGTTTCAGTACAATTTTCGGATCATTTCAGAACTGTTTCGGCACCAACTAGAAGTATGTCCAGGTTCATTTTGAAATCGACCATTTCCGGATCATTTCAACTTCATTTATGGATCATTACGGGATAATTTTCGCATTAAATTTAAAATCTATTGGCAACTATATATGTAAGCAACGTTCTGGTGTAATTTGGAATCAATTTTGGAGTCAGTTTTTTAACTTTTTCGATATCAGTTTGTGATAGGCTAGGTTGAACTGGTTGGTTAATAAAGACCTCTCATTGACTGAGTGTGTCCATAGTGTTACCAAAATTCGTTCGACGAGCAAATGGCAACAACCTAATTAGGCATCAGGACTTATGGTATAGAATAACTCCGTCCTCTTGGCAAATACTAAAAGTTTTCTAGAACCTAGCTTAATTGCTGCCATGAGATCTGGCAACACGCCGAAATAATACTCAACTGTTTCTTCCTTCATCTGCTGTCACTGACTAGGCCTAACTTATAAGCATGTGACACCAGATGGCAGTGTCCAGTTAGTCCGTCGTAGAATTTGCACATGATATTAGCTTGGGCAAAGTAACTCCAATGTTTCCTTATATTCCAGAACACTTCTTGTTGAACTACTACTCTTTGAGATTATTACGCTTTTATTAAGCTTTCTCCCTTCCTTTGGATGGACACAGTGTTGTTGTTGTACTAACGATAAAGACACTCCCCGAAGGATTTTGGGAGTATTATCGATGTTGATGGTCCTTTAAGATATCAGCTCGTCTATCGCGGGAACGATCTATATGACCACATTACACTTTATAGGCCATACCGCCCTTCCCACCCCTAGTTTCACCGGGAAATTGGGGTCGGCAGAGCCTCGCCTGCTAAACATGAGGATGACAATTGGTTTTCGGAAGCTTGGAAGCTAAATAGCTTTGTGTTGCGTTTATCAACCTCTTGAACCCTTCGACACAGTAAACAGTAGAAACGATTACTTCCTTTAATTTGGAGCCATTAGTTTGTAATTACTTTATAATAAATCTGATCATATTTTAACATATTAAACAATAAGGGATTTTGTTGGTTTCTTTGATAAGTCTTAAAGACGTGCCAACGTATTCTTTGGGCTAAAGCTTTGTCTAGAAAGCAATTAAAATTCTAAAGTTAACTCAAAAAAAAATAATAATAATAAAATAAAAAATTTTAAGCACTTCCTTTATATAAATGGGCAAAATTCAGCGAAAATTGTCTCCTTATATAAAGACATATTCATGCTAAACTTTGATTTTTAAATTTTGACATAGAAATTGTAAATATATTTATGAGAAGTAAAAATATAAAAGTGGAGCGCACATTACTTGGATTGGAAAGCTGATAAGAAGGACATATTATTAGTCAATCAATTGCGCTACACCTTTATATTTTTACTTCTCATAAATATTTTTGCAATATCTATGTCAAAATTTAAAAATAAAAGTTTAGAAAGAATATGTCTTCATATAGGTGGACATTTTTCGCTGATTTTTGCCAATTCATATAAAGTGCTTAAAAATTTTTTATTTTATTTTTATTTTCTCCTTTTCTCCTCTTCTTACATTTTCTCGGTGTCTTAACCTATCTGTTAAGTTTTATGCCTGTATCTCAATGAGAACTTACATAAAAATCAATCCCAAAATTCCCTCCGTTTCGTACGATTTTTCTAAATATCTCATCCCGTCTGCCCCCTAGCGATTTTGTATCGTGCCATCGGCTGTCATCGACATCTGAATTAAGCTCTAAATGTTTAGCCTCTAGCTCATCGAGAAGTTACTTAAAATCCTGTTTAAAACTTAAAAATTATTATCTAATATTTTTGATCCGTGCGCCACCTAACGGAATTTTTTTCTCCTTTTGTTCCTTTGTCACGGTGCCTTAACCTGTCTCTGAGGTTTAATTTTTTTTAGCTCAATGAGAAGTTACTTTAAAATCGATCTCAAAACACCAAATTTCCAAATTATTATCTAAATATTTCGATATTTCGTGCGCCAACTAACGGAATTTTTTTCTCCTTTTCTTAAATTTTCTCGGCGTCTTATCCTATCTGTGAAGTTTTACAGTTGCAGCTCAATGAGAACTTACATAAAAATCAATCACAAAATTCCCTCCGTTTCGTAAGATTTTTCTAAATATCTCACCCCGTGCGCCCCCTAGAGAATCTTTTTGTATTGTGTCATCGGCCGTCATCGACCTCTGAATTAAGTTTGAAATTTCAAGTCTCTAGCTCAACGCGAAGTTACTTAAAAGCTGGATTGAAAATTTTCAAATTCTTATCTAATTATTTCGATCCGTGCGCCTCCTAATGGATTTTTCCCCCTTTTGTTGCATTCTCAGGGTTTTCTAACCTATGTATAAAGTTTCACGTTTGTAGCTCAATGAGAAATTACTTAAAAATCGATTGCAAGTTTTGTATGAAAAGCGGCCAAATATACAACCGACCTAATATAAAGGAAGTAAAATATTGCAATTGTTGCTCATACTCAGTGTAGCGAAAAATTGATATTCATTTACTTGCATACATATATATTGCTGCTCCACAGATACATATTTACATACCGATACATTTAACAATTCACAAACTATAATTGATTGCATTTTTATATGTATACATCAAACTTTATTACAATTTATTTGCCCTAATGAAATAATGTCACTCATTATTCAGAGCTTTTCTGGTTTCGGTGCATTTGTTTTGCAAATCGACATTTAATTGGCTTCTCACATATAAATATACTTTGTGTTTTATGAATGAAATAGTAATGGTTATTAATTTTGAAATATGAATTGTATTGTAAACAACATAGACAATTTTCCATTATATGCAATATACAAAACTGCAAGTATTATTAAAAGATATTTTATTTGTTCTAGATTTTTGTTGTTTACTGTGGCTGCAATTAAAATTTCCATTTAATTTATGCAATACGCATTTTATGTGTGTTATGCAAAAATATATTTATGGTTTTGAAAATTCTCATATTTAAGGCATTATTATTTGTTTATCAAATCATCGGCGGCTTATAGTGTAAAACTGGTAAGTAACATTAACAAAAACTTTAAGAGGCAGACAACGAATTATTTGAAATTTTCATTAAAATTAGACGAAGTGAAATCGATATAGAGTAGGCTCTCTTTTTGTTTGCCAACCCACTGTCGAGGGACCTATTCCTTAGAAAAACTGTTTTCTAAATTTTTTATGTATCTTTGCCTGGGACCTGAACGCAAAACATCGGTGTGCTAGGCGGAGCACGCTATATATTTATTTATTTATTTATTTAAGTCTACGAATTCTAATACTCACAGGCTATAATACGAAGAAAATTTACAAAGTACTTATGCGAGAGTTCAAAATATTCATAAATTCAGCCCTTTGTATAAAAAATTCTAAAGCAGCGGTATTACTTAATGGGTTAAGCTCCCGAATAGCACGCGTAATGGGAGAATTATTCGCGTAATTTGTTCTGAAGTAATTGCAGTAAAATGGAAAGAAATTTCCGAGAGAGATCTCTGGGGAACATTAAATCGTATCCTTTCCAGCAAATATGGGCAATCAATGAAGCCATTAATAATGTGACGAACATTAGTATCACTAAGTGATACTCACATTACTAAGCGTGTATTAAATAAAGGCACAACAACAATAAATCTAGCTGCAACTCTTGGTACGTAAACAAATCAATCACCATTTACACACATATGTAGGTACATACAAGGCAACGAAGAGATAATCGCAAAAACATGTAATCATCAGTCGAAGTAGTTCTCATATATACACACGCATATGCCTATGCGAGAGGCTATAAACTAGAAATACACTCGCTGGTAACCAAGTAGACGATTCTAGAAGGAGAAACGTCTAGACATTTGGAGAAATATGCGGACAAAGCAACAGAGAGTATAAAAGCAGCACAAGCTGAGTAAACAGTAAGGAATTTGATTTAAACACGCAATTAGTTGTGAAGTAAGAGTTATTATGAAGTACTCAATACATTGTAGACATGTATACAAAAATTGAAACTGAACATCTCAATTTCATCCGATTCAATCAAGCCAAATTGCGATCTGAAGAGTACATACATTTGCTAATGAAATAGCGAATGATGCAAATTTGAATGATATCGGACATCTGACGATATTGCCAGCTTCTTATATTGGTAGTCCACGCCACATGCACGAATATGCACAAGATGCTATGTCATATGCTCGAAAATACGGCCGATCAGATCTTTTCATCACTTTTACGTGTAATACGATGTGGAACGATATAAAAGATAATTTGTTCGACGGTCAGTCACCAACAGATCGACAAGATGTTACAGCACGTGTATTCCGGCAAAAATTTAAGGCACTGATGAATATAATTGTGAAATTAGGCGTTTTTGGAAAGATACAATGTTGGATGTACTCGATTGAATGGCAAAAAAGAGGTTTGCCACACGCACACATATTGATATGGCTGGTACATAAAATAACATCGGACGAGATTGATAGCGTCATATCAGCCGAAATACCAGATGAAACCATCGATCCAGAATTATTTGAAGTGGTAACAAAAAACATAACTCACGATCCATGCGGTGAAATTAATATGAATTCACCATGTATGATCGATGGGAAATGTTCAAAGCGGTATCCGAGAGCATTAATTTCCGATGCCATAACAAGCAATGACGGATATCCACTGTATCGACGTCGGTCATATGAAAATATTCGTAAAACGGCGATAATCGTTGGGCCGTGCCATATTCACCGATACTGTCAAAAGTTTTTCAGGCTCACATACATGTTGAGTACTGTAAAGTCTATCAAATACATTTGTAAATATGTGAATAAAGGAAGTGATATGGCTGTTTTTAGAGTAGATGGTGAAAATAGAAATGATGAAATCACTCAATATGAAATGAAGGGAGATACATAAGCAGTAATGAAGCAGTTTGGCGTATCTTTTCGTTTCCTTTGCACGAAAGACATCCTGTTGTTGTCCATTTGGCAGTTCATCTGGAGAACAGTCAACGAGTTTATTTCACTACTGAGAATGTACAGCAGAGAGCAGCACAACCACCAGAAACTACTTTAACTGTTTTTTTTTTAATTGTGTGAAATCGACACATTTGCCAGAAATTTGATATATGTTGATATACCGCAATATTACACCTGGTTGATGGTCATCCAGGTATTTTCCAAACAGATAACTTGGCAGGATGTATACGGTACATTCCAACAATGCTGAATGTTTCTATTTGCAAATGTTGTTGGTAAAGTTTCGAGGGCCAAAATAACTTCAGGATTTAAGAACAGTTCGAGGTAATTTTTGTCAGACATATCGCGAAGCATGTCAGCTCTTGCATTTGTTAGAAGATGACACTCATAGGGACGCAACACTTCATTATGCATCGATTTCATCTCATCCACAGCAAATACGAATGGTATTTTCGATTATAATACCAACATGTATGTCATCGAATCCAATTGAATTTTGGAATAAATATAAATATTACATGACTGAAGATATTTTAATTCGGATGCGTCGTAGAGCAATGGATCCTGATTTGTTGATTACATTGGGAATGTACAATGCAGCTTTGATAATAGTTGAAGATATGTGTCTTGCGATTGCCAATAAAGCATTGGGGAAATTAGCTTTGATCTCACCATGGATGAACTGCCAAATGGACCACAACAGGATGTCTTTCGTGCAAAGGAAACGAAAAGATACGCCAAACTGCTTCATTACTGCTTATGTATCGCCCCATTTGATATTGAGTGATTTCATCATTTCTATTTTCACCATCTACTCTAAAAACAGCCATATCACTTCCTTTATTCACATATTTAAAAATGTATTTGATAGACATTACTGAGTTACAGTACTCAACATGTATGTGAGCCAGAAAAATTTTCGACAGTATCGGTGAATATGGCACGACCCAACGATTATCGCCGTTTTACCAATATTTTCAAATGATCGACGTCGATACAATGGATATCCGTCATTGCCTGTTATGGCATCGGAAATTAATGCTCTCGGATACCGCTTTGAACATTTCCCATCGATCATACATGGTGAATTCATATTAAATTCACCGCATGGATCGTGAGTTATGTTTTTTGTTACCACTTCAAATAATTCTGGATCGATGCATGATTTATTTGATCTAGAGTTGCAGCGTGAACAACAATTCGATTGTGACGATGTACGCACATTTGTTCAATCCAACATCATTAAATTGAACAATCAACAAAAGGATATATATGAAAAAATTATGCAAGCTGTTTCTGATAACACTGGTGGATTATATTTTTTGGATGCACCTGCCGGCACCGGAAAAACATTTGTGATTTCATTGATTTTAGCAACTATTCGATCGCAACAGAAAATTGCTTTGGCACTCGCTTCTTATGGAATTGCTGCAACTTTATTGGATGGAGGACGAACAGCTCATTCAGCTTTAAAATTTCCATTGAATATACAGGTGGTTGAAACTCCAACCTGCAACATATCCAAAAATTCAGCCATGGCAAAAGTTTTGCAACAAGCAGCGGTCATTCTATGGGATGAGCGTCCAATGGCAAACAAAATATCATTGGAAGCTTTAAATCGAACGATGCAAGATTTACGTGGAAACCGAAGGCTTTTGGTGGTGCTTTAATTTTATTGTCAGATGACTTTCGCCAAACATTGCCCGTTATTCCACGATCAACACCGGCAGATGAGATCAATGCATGTTTGAAGTCTTCCCTTTTGTGGCGATACGTGAAAAAATTAACATTACACATAAACATGCATGTTCAGTTGCACAATGATCAGTCTGCAGAGCAGTTCTCGAAGCAATTGTTAGAGATCGTGTTTGATAAAATTCCAATCCACAAAACAAATGGTTTGATTACATTGCCAAACAATTTGTGTACAATTATCCAATCAAATACGAATTAATTGAACGAGTGTTTCCAAATATTGTTCAAAATTACATGAATCACGATTAGTTGAGAGAACGCGCAATACTGGCACCAAAAAATGTACATGTCAGTGAAATCAATCATCACATTCCGAAAAAATTGCCAGGTGTGGTGACAACATACAAACCAATGAATCAGGATGACGCAGTGAATTATCCGGTTGAATTTTTGAATTCAATGGAATCGCCTGGTATGCCACCGCATTGTTATACTCAGCTGAGCAGAGTTCACAGAGTATATTAACTTTGTTCGCATATCGGTAATCCGTAACGGCATAAATTAATCGAGATAGATATAGACTTCTATATATCAAAACAAGTAAGAAAGGCTAAGTTCGGGTGTAACCGAACATTACATACTCAGCTGAGAGCTTTGGACACAAAATAAGGGAAAATCACCATTTAGCAAAATGAACCTAGGGTAACCCTGCTTGTATGAAATGGGTTTCAAATGGAAGGTATTAAAGAGTACTTTAAAAGGGAGTGCGCCATAGTTCTATAGGTGGACGCAATTTCAGGATATCGCCATAATGGTGGACCAGGGGTGACTCTAGAATGTGTTTGTACGATATGGGTATCAAATGGAAGGTGTTAATGATTATTTTAAAAGGGACTGGGCCTTAGTTCCATAGGTGGACGCCATTTCGAGAAATCGCAATAAGGGTGGACCAGGGGCGGCTCTAGAATGTGTTTGTACGATATGGGTACCAAATTAAAGGTATTATTGAGGGTTTTAAAAGGGGGCGGCCCTTAGTTGTACATGTGAAGGTGTTTTCAAGATATCGACCAAAATGTGGACCAGGGTGACCCAGAACATCATCTGTCGGGTACCGCTAATTTATTTATATATGTAATACCACGAACAGTATTCCTGCCAATATTCCAAGAGCTTTTGATTTCGCCCTGCAGAACTTTTTCATTTTCTTCTACTTAATATGGTAGGTGTCACGCCCATTTTACAATGTTTTTTCTAAAGTTATATTTTGCGTCAATAAATCAATCCAATTACCATCTTTCATCTCTTTTTTCATATTTGGTACAGAATTGTGGCATTTTTTTCATTTTTCGTAATTTTCGATATCGAAAAAGTGGGCGTGGTCATAGTTGGATTTCGGCCGCTTTTCATACCAAGATAAAGTGAGTTCAGATAAGTACGTGCAGTAAGTTTAGTAAAGATATATCGGTTTATGCTCAAGGTATCGTGTTAAGGGCCGAGGGGAAGGACAAACGGTGGACTGTATATAAAAACTGGGCGTGGTTTCAACCGATTTCGCCATTTTCACAGAAAACAGTTATCGTCATAGCATCTATGCACCTACCAAAAGGATTGGCAAATTTTTTTTCGACTTATGGAATTAAAAGTATTCTAGACGAATTAAATGAAAAAGGGCGGAGCCACGCCAATTTTGAAATTTTCTTTTATATTTGTATTTTGTGGCACCATATCATTACTAAAGTTGAATGCTGACATAATTTACTTACATACTGTAAAGATATTAAATTTTTTGTTAAATTTGACTTTAAAAAAATTTTTTTTAAAAGTGGGCGTGTTCGTCATCCGATTTTCCTAATTTTTATTTAGCACACATGTAGTAATAGGAGTAACGTGCGTGCCAAATTTCATCATATTTCATTCAATTTCATATCTTCAACGACTGCGAAATTACAACTTGCAAAACTTTTAAATTACCTTCTTTTAAAAGTGGGCGGTGCCATGCCCATTGTTCAAGATTTTACTAATTTGCTATTTTGCGTCATAAGATCAACGCACCTACCAAGTTTCATCGCTTTATCCGTCTTTGGTAATGAATTATCGCACTTTTTCGGTTTTTTGAAAGTTTCGATATCGAAAAAGTAGGCGTGGTTGTCGTCCGATTTCATTCATTTTAAATAGCGATCTGAGATGAGCGCCCAGGAACCTACGTACTAAATTTCATCAAGATACCTCAAAATTTTCTCAAGTTTTCGTGTTTACAGGCGGGCGGACAGACGGACATGGCTAAATAAATTTCTTTTTTCGCCCAGATTATTTTGATATATAGAAGTCTATATCTATCTCGATTAGTTTATGCCATTACGGATTACCGTTATGCGAACAAAGTTAATATACTCTGTGAGCTCTGCTCAGCTGAGTATAATGATCTGGGCGAAAAAAGAAATTTATTTAGCCATGTCCGTCCGTCCGTCCGTAAACACGATAACTTGAGTAAATTTTGAAGTATCTTGATGAAATTTGGCACGTAGGTTTCTGGGCACTCATCTCAGATCGCTATTTAAAATGAACGAAATCGGACTATAACCACGCCCGCTTTTTCGATATCGAAAATTGCCACTGGCATCGGTGGGTCGGGCCTCCAAAGTTAGTGGGGGTCGGTCTTAAATTTGGACTCGATTGGAGCACTCTAAATGGGTCAAAGTGGGTTTTTTCAAAACTTGTCCCTACCCAAAAGTTTGACCCAAATTGGGGGACATCAGAATTCGTTTTAGGGGTATGGTTCCTTCGCAAAGTTTCTTATTTTGATCCCTAGAATACGATTTTCACAGAGCAATGAGCGATTTTTAAATCGACCCGCCCTACTGAGTATATTTTTAAGTCATCTGCATATAGTAAATAATTTGCAAAAGAAAAACAACTGTTGATGCCATTAATAAATTATATAAATAAAAGTGGACCTAGTATACTTCCCTGGGGAACGCCAGAAGTCGCAACAAACGGACTAGACAATTTCCCATAAATGACAACAACGCAATATCTATTATTTAAATAAGAACGTATCCACAAAAAAAACGTTGAATGAAACCCAAGACAGCTTAATTTTTTAATCAGAATTGTGTGAGAAATTCTATCAAAGGAGAAGTCAGTGTAAATGCAATCAACCTGGAGTTCAGCAGAGAAAGACTCTGCACAATATTCGCTAATGCTATCAACATACAACGGCTGTCTTCAGTACGTACAAAATATATGATCTTGTTCGCTACAACTAATCTAAAATTCCTCTTGAGGAACATTTTTTTTTTTTTTTTTTTTTTTCAGAAATGCCACTTCGCGAGTTTACATGCTTAGCCGATGAAATATATTTAAATTACTTGCAAATTAACAAATCAACTCACACACATTCATATACGGAAAATTTCAAGAAAAATAAATATATGTATTAACCTAATTTTAAATTAAAATACTCCGTAAATTTGGGTTAAATTATTGGATGATCATTTTACACTCAGCCAAAAAATAACCAGCTGCTCATTTGTGCGGAATGGCCTACGCGTTTCTATGCTTTTTTTCCTTCTTCAGGGATTTGCTAAGAGTATTCGAAATGATATTGGAATAATGTTTTTGATCTTTTCTTATTAATATAAGGGTTCGGTAAGTGTAAGTGTAGTCTTTGGAAGCGGTATACTGCATGAAAGAATAGAGAATTTAATATTACATGAAGGCACTACAATGCAGCATAATATGAAAGAAATGTTGTTGAAGCGCAGTGTGAGCGAAACCCGAAAACAAATAAAAGTAAGGCATCGAACGAAGTAAAGAAAGGAGAAGTGAGGAAATAAAAGTAGACCGAAATAAAACCTCGTAGCATATTACCAAGTTAAAGTTGGGCTATGTTAAACTAGCCAGTCCATGAGGAGCTCACATAGACTGAATTGGTCCGTAGTGTTACCAGAAATTTGTTTAACGACCGAACTGCGAAAGCCTATCAAAAACAAGGACCTATATTATAAAATATCTCCATCCTTTTTTCAAATACTAGACGATTTCTAGGGCTTGCGCAACTTACTGCTTCTAGATCTGACTGCTGTATCACTCCTATCACTTACCCAGCCTTGTTTAGAGGCATGTGACGCCAGAAGGCAGTGCCCAATCATAAGACCCGCCATGAGCCTCTCTTTTTGATAATAAAAGTAACTTCGTTAGTCTAAGTTTGTAATACCTACACGCCTTTCCCGTTTGGTAAATCATGTATACTTATCGCGTTCTCTTTATATCGCCCAATCTAACTGGGATGTCTACGGTACATGCTTTAAAGGGATCCACCCTTTTTAGCTAGTTCATCCGCTTTCCAATCTATTCCCATATGCCCTGGGACCCAATATAGATGAATTCTTCTCAGTATTCAGATAATTTTCAGTGATTGCCTATACCCTAATACAATTTTAGATGCTACGCTTTGCGAGATTATTGCCTTAATGCTGCTTGAATGTCGATATAACAGTTGATACAGTTGCAGTTCAAGCTATTTTTTTCCAGTGCTGCTACTGCTCTGGTTACGGCTCATACTTCTGCCTGAAAAACGCTACGGTGAACTGGCAGCTTTTAGGATCTGCTTATTTCCGGATTAGCACAATATGCCGCAAACGCTTCTCCTTTCACTACATTAGAACCATTAGAGTAGACGTTTTTCGACTCGTCCACCATTTTGGCACTCTTGCGCCAACCGTCCATATCTATTATGGCTCCAAGAGCCTTTAAAGTGCAGATATGGGATCAGGTAGTCTGTTCGCCTTGAAATCTAGCAATCTATTGAAAAGTTACCACTTTATTATCCAAAACCTTTTCGACATGAATTCGAAAATTTATCGATATGTTATTGTAAAATTTTCGATTTTTTTATTGAAAAGTTAGCGATTCCTTGAAAAAAGTTATCAATTTGATATCTTAAAGTTATCAGTGTTATAAATCGATTTTTATGAAACAGATACCGATAAAATTTTTATTTAAAATTATGGCATATTTTAAACTGTCGGTAACAAACCAATAAGAGCACAATTAGAAACCGATGAATCCGCTATAATAAACAAGAAAATTTACGATAATAATTCTCTATTAATATTAAAAAAATTTAAGGCGCGATAGTTTCCTAAGAGATTTGAAACCGAGCTTCTCTTCCAATTTGCGTCGTACTCTTATTAATTTTTCCTTCAAATTGGAGGTACGGGACTTGCATGTCATCTGCAAGGTAGATGAGTTTCACTTAGAAGATTTTCATGGCAGAAATACACTCGGAGGGTTTGCGAAATCACTGCCGAGGGTCGATTCCGCTTAAAAAAAATTTTTCTAGTTGAAAAAACTTTTTTCTAAATTTTCGATGCTACTTTGCCCGGGGCGTGAACCCGGGATATTGGGTACGATAGGAGGAGTACGCTTCTACCGCATCACGGCGACCGCCCGATAATAACCGGATAATGGAACAACAATGTTTCGGAAACTGGTTCTATAAGTGAGATTAATATTTCGGATGACATGAATAAAAGTGCTAAAGCAGGACTAAGTGAATGAGGTGAAACAATTCTTTCAAAAGTATGTGCTCTATTTTCTAAAGTGAGTATGGGTTTTAAGCCAAATTAGAGAGGAGATCAATTTCGTCGACGTTACCAAACCAACAGCTAGCCTAAGAAATTCACTTGTTATGCCTTTGAATAAAAAGAATGAAAAAATTTGGTTACTTACGAACTATCGAATGTAGGACGACATTACTAAGAAAGATAGCCATCGCTATATCAATAGATATAGGCAAATAATTCCATAAACTGCGAAATTTTTTTGGGCTGTGCACATCGGAATCTTTCCAATGTAGCGAATATCCTTCAGTAGCTCACCTCAGAAAGAATAAAGATCCAATACGTGTGCGGCAGGGGCTAGTTCCGATAGATTATTAAGAGAAGAGATATCAGCTTAGTGAATTGTGCGTGCGTCGTCAGCGTCCACTCCTCTTGAAATCTCAATGGCTTTCAATTTTATTCAACAACGAATAAACAGCAACTGTCATCATCACCCCCAAAATATTATTTATATCGCAACTATAATTCTCTTCTGCTTTTCTACACCTTCCGTATCTTTATAATTTTTCATTTATTAAAAATTGTTTTCATCTCTCTTTTATTCATTTCTTTTCGGAGAAAGGTTCTTCTGCTCATTGACCCTTTTTTCATGTCTTTTCTGCCCACCTCGCTTCTCTTAAATTTCCGATTCTCCCCATCCTGCTACTATTCCCTTAAGTTTTCCTTCTTCTCCGTTTCCTACTTAACTGCTCTTTGTCTTTTTAATTACCGTTTCCCTATCCTCCTCCTTAAAATTCTTCTCCCCCGACTCCTCCATCTCCAGTTTCTTTGTTTTATTCATCCGCTGCTGTATTTTGTAGTGTATACCAATAATAATGCGTATTAAACCCCTTAATGCTTTATCTAAAACCAACCATTTACAGGAAAACCCGAAAAGACGGGTACCAGTGCGTATACGTAACATTTTTTTTATTATTATAACAGAGTGCCATATCTAAAAAAAAACATACCAGTGAAGCTTATATAAGCGTGTCTAAAATTATTGTTAAGAACTTCATCTCGTATCCAAGCCATGAGGCCGTGTTAACTCTACATGGAGCTAGTGGCCACTAAAACTCCTACAAGCGTAACATAGTTATATGGGTCATTATTTTACAAATCGTACATCTTTTAGGATTTCATAATTTTGATTTAGCTCAAACTTTTTTTCTAATTTGTCAGCACGAAATTAGTAAACACCTATATCAGGATTTCGTCGAAAAAAAATTTCTTTCAGAGATATGCATGTTTTTAGATACGACGGTTAAGCAAATTTAAGCAAACTTGTCCACATTCAAAATTCTATAACTTTGGTTGTACTAGTCGTATCTTACTAATTTTTGTTTTATCTTGAAGGTAACAATATTTACTTTATAACTGCGTTTAAGAAATATTAAATTTTACAAAATCAAAATTTTTTTTTTAAAGTAAATTTTTTTTTAACAATTATTACAAACATGTCTAACGAAAATTTTTGAAAAGATATATATAATATGCGCTGAACTTTCATCTAAAAGAATAATTTTTTTCCAGGATGGTAACTTGTGTAGTTAAAAAAATATTAGCCCATTTCTGATGTGACATCGAGCAGCTTGCCTATACTTGTAGCAAGCAATACGTGCGTCACACACATCCATTAATAGTAGGTAATACAACCAACGCGTGCACGTTAGTTAACTGCAATATACATACATATGTTAATGTAATTAAACCTACAAAGGCATAGTAGGTAGGTAGTAGAGGCCTGCATGAAGCCATTCACATGTGAATACAAAATGAGGCATGATGAATGAACTGTAGTTATTTTAGTTTGCATTGCCTACCTGTTTTCATACAAAATTTCCAAAAATAACAAGGCTTACAAATATACCTACATATGTTGCGCCGCTATCACTAATCACCATCAATTTGTATAATATATGAATATACACCAGGCTGAAGGGCATTTATTGTGCGGAAAACCCTAAAATGTATTTACCTAGAATGCATACAAATTCTTAATAAATCCGCATACATGCATAAAATTATTTGCATTAGACAACCCAAGCCAGCGATCTTAAACAATGGTAACCATTCTCAATTCATGTGTGAGTTTCCTATAATTAAGGATCCTTAAGTATGTATGCCGCGGATTTATCGCTAATGAAGATAGTAGAGGCAGAGGCCTTGTTTTAGCAACAATCCATTATCTATTTCTAATGCGGCAGTTACCCACCGACGTGTGCCGTACGTATGGACGTTTGTCGTACGAAACACGTTTGACCGAACCCTCAAGAGCGTAGGAGTCTATGTGTGGGTCTGTGTACATGTACATAACATATTTGTGTGTGTATTGTTTACAGCAAAGCACTGTTGCCATTGACCAGTTTGCATGCATGCTTATGCAAACATCAACATTTGGAATTGCAATTTTTCATGGTGCAAATGGCAGAAACAAATACTGTGTTGAAGACATGATCCAATTTTCGGACTAAGTCCGCCCCCCTCCGTCTGGCAACACCCGGCCAGTGCGGCCAAGCGCAGGCAGTGCAGCTCAGCTGTGGCTTGCCAGCCACCACGGCTCTCACTCTCATTGTTTTTTAGTTTAGTCTAAAACTACCCGCCTTCACGCATCGTTCGTGCCAGCAACGTTCGCCTTTTTATTTTTTACCGCCCGCCCGCCGTCGCGCAAATATCCAGTACTTTCATTTAATATATTTCTAAACTTTGTAATTTCCGTTTGCTATATTGGTTTCAAAGTGAAAATAATAAATACGTTAACTACATTTTAAATCCCCTTTATTATTATAAAATGCACAGTGCTGTGTTAGTGCTAAAAGTTTTATACATGGTCATTCGAGCCGGTCCTTTTGTGCCAAAAAGGCAACCAGCGGCAAAAAACAAAGTAAAATAAAAAACACAAATATTTTGCAAAAACTAAAAGCTGATTTATATAAATACATTAAAAAACGCGGTCGGTACGGACACAATAAGAATAAAGTGATAAAGTGTAGACAAAAAACACGAAAAAAAAAGCATAAAAGTGTTTAACAAAAATTATTTTAAATAAATTTAACCAAAAATACATACACAAAATCGTAAATAAAAAAGGCATGTTAGGGTGGTGACAACAAAAAAAAAAAAAAAAAAGGAGTTACTTCACAAAACATCAAATTTTTTATTACCACAAAATTAAGTTTTGTACACACAAAATAAAAACATATTAAAACATATAAGGGCATAAAGCTAAAATTAAGTGCTGATAGGGTGGTGAAAAGGAACAAGTTTGAAAAGAAGTGGAAAATTTTTAAGAAAATAATTTTTTTTCCGCAAAAAAAAAAAAAAAAAAAAAAAAAAATATTAAAATTTAAATAAAAAGAAATAAAACCGTTTATTTTACATATACAATTGAAAAAGGAAAAAGCAAAACAAAGTCTATTTTTTCAAAAAACAAAAGAACAACATTTTTGTACAAAAGAAATCCAAAAAATTAAGTTTTGTGCAAAAAGTTGGTGAAGCACAAAAAACGGAAAAGATACATACAAAAAAAAAAAAAAGAAAGTAGATAAAGTTGGGAAAATCGGGAACTCAACAAAAAGAAGTTTTGTGAACAGAAAACAATAAAAATTCAGAGAAAAATATATTTAAGAAAAGATTTTTTGTAAAACGAAACAAAGCACAACATCTACGTACGTCCAACAACAACATTAACACTAACTCCACCAACAAGGAGGTCCAACACAAACAACTCACAAGTAACACATTTTCAATAAGAAATGTCTGAGTAAGTACTCGTTACCCAATATATACACGCCCATATATATATATATTCCCTCCGTCTAAGGCACGGACCCGAAATTCTAAAATCCCAAAATTTATATACCCCTCCGATCTAAAGATCCGGACCCTGGGTATATAACCCACATCAAAAGCCTAAACGGCAGAATTTTCATTTGCTTACTCACTGTTACCAACAGGTACAGTCCCTTCAAAAAACACATAAATTTTTCAACAAATAAATTTGCATTCCCGTACCAACGGAAAATCTATTGCCCGGTTCTATATACCCAATAAGTTCGTTGCGCTAAATACCTACTTAATTAATATATGTATATACCCACTTAGCTCGGTAATATTACCCGAGCTACATATTTCTCCAGCGTGAAAAGTACCGCTGCCCAGTTTACCCTTATATACATATATTACATAATATATTTTACAAAAACCCATAGCAACAAACTTTGCCAAATTTTTTTCACTTTTCCAAAGTTTATTTTACCGGTGCACCCAATATTAATTCTGCATACAAACCTAAAAGTATATGCACTCATAACACCCACACGCACTTGTACATCTTTTTGCATAAGCCAAAACCCACCCTCAACAAAGTAATTGCATGACCATAGGTAACTACATAATAGAAGGAAGCAACAAAGATCATCGATCACATATTGGCATACATTTACTTTGTTAATAAAGATCAAGTGCATTGGCACAGCAAACAAAGGTTGTTGGTACACCACAGTTTGTCGGCAAATATATTTCACCCATATATATAAATACATACATACGTACTATATACCCATATTACTTGTGCTCAGACGCGTTGAGACAAGTACATATAACAAAGCAAAAAGCCGGGACACATTAGGCCGGTCTCAAAAAATAAAAAATAAAATCCCAGTGAACACAATTTTATAATATTTATATTATTATATACCCACATTACTTGTACTCAGAAGCGCTGAGACAAGCCCGTATAAAGAACCAAGCGTACATTAGGCTGGTTTCAAAAAAAAAAAAATTTTTTTTTTCGATTTTCACAGCTTAATAAAAGCTCCCATTTCTATTAAGAAACCAAACTAATTTATAATGCCGAAATCGTCGGACGAAACCCAAAAATTTACCCCTGCAGACAAATGCCTGCAGAAAATCATATATGACGGTAACCAAGTAGAGGTTTACTGCTCAAGATGGTCACCCTCCCAAGCTACCGATTTATCAGAGTGTATGCTTAAGGTCAAATTAGAAGACCTTGATAAAATATGGGCAAAGGTGCTAGAGTCCCATCGAGAAGTAAGTTTCTCAGATAATTACACAGATGTTAGCGGCTCGGTTGAGCAAAAATTCGCTAAATGCTTGGAAACATACCAAACATGCAAATCAGGAATTTTAGAAGCCTTACAGCTGTTTAATACTGCTAGCACCAACCAACAACAAATACCTGCCCACCCAATGAACAATTCAAATGCAAACGGTTTTTATTTAAAAGTACCACCATGCGACACCGAAGTATTTCATGGTGGATACGAAGACTGGCCATCCTTTAGAGATATGTTCACGGCAGTCTATAAAAACCACCCTAAATTATCACCCGCTCAAAAATTATACCATCTACGCCTGAAAACAAAAGGACAAGCTGGGCTTATTGTAAAACAATACCCACTGAGCGATAATAATTTCGAGCTTGCCTGGGAAGCGCTCAGATCTAGGTACGAGAACAAAAGGATACTCGTCGACAACCAACTGAAGACGCTGTTCAACCTACCCGCAATATTCGCAGAAAGCGGAGAACAAATACAGAAGATGCAGACAACAATCAACAACTGCATGTCAACCCTTAACACCCAAGGAATCCCGACAACGGACTGGGACCCAATCCTCGTTTACCTCTGCTCATCCAAGCTGCCAAGTGAAAGCCTTTCACTATGGGAACAATCCCTCAGCTCCCGAAAAGAACTCCCACTTTGGGAGGATATGAATAAATTTTTGACCAGCAGATACGAGGTAGTAGAGAGAATAAGTACCTATCGACCAGGCAAGGCGAAACCCCAATTTTCGAGTTTTACGCCACGAACGGTGAATCAAAACTCGACCCAATCTAACAATAATAGAACCCATGCATATCACACGGAGTTCAATAAAACGGCTTCGTGTAGATTATGCAATCAATACCACGCAGTCAAATCTTGCGTTAGGTTTAGAAATTTATCGGTATCAGACCGAATCAAATTTGTGAGAGAAAATAGTTATTGCGAAAACTGTTTGTCTACGTCACACCCCAAGAACGAATGTAAAAGTAGTTTCACGTGCGTTTATTGCCAAAAGCGTCATCATTCGCTACTGCATTTGCAGCCCAAACCCCAACAATCACAACCAAACCCCAGAGCTCAAAATGCCCAAGCCGGCACCCCTAGGAGAACGGACGACGAGCGAGCCTCAACATCGAAAGCCGCCGCAAGAGCCACCTCCTCCCTACAGTCTCAAGACAAAAACCCGGTTTCTTCACTCTTCTCGAGTAATCATGGAACCACCCTATTACCCACAGCAATAGTATCAGTATACTTTGCTGGCGAATTTCATAAAATTCGTGCCCTAATAGACCAAGGTTCACAAAAAACTTTTGTATCATCCCGTATACAAAAGGTTCTTGGTCTACCCACAAAAGAGTCTCTCCACCAGATATCTGGAATGGGTGGAACGGTTGTGAAAAATGCCAATAAAGTCTGCCAGATAACATTCTGTTCAGCAGACTTAACCCAAATGATAGACGCACAAGCAATAATTTTGCCGAAGCTAACTAAGTTCTTGCCCACAGTCAGAGTTTCAAGCATCGATCTCGAAGAACTGTCCCATTTACCGTTAGCCGATCCACAGTATTCGATACCATCGAAAATCGATGTGGTAATCGGCAGCGATATCACCCCGCAAATCCTCACCGAAGGGCTCCTACGAAATGTGAGTGGAACAGTACTTGCCCAAAACACAATATTCGGATGGACATTAAGCGGCCCTGTAGCTGAAAAGGTATCAACCTTCAGCACTCATGTCACGGAATGCACCGATGACCCCATCAATCAACTTTTGAGACAATTTTGGGAACAGGAAGAAGTTCACCAAACCCAACAACGATCAGCAGATGATGAATACTGCGAAGCACTCTACCGGACAACCACAATTCGTGAGGAAGATGGACGCTACAGAGTAAAACTACCCTTCAAATTGGAATTTCCAGCCAATCTGGCACTCGGTCATTCACGACCCGCAGCACAACAGCAGTACATCAGCATCGAACGCACGCTCGAAAGAAAACCCGAATTAAGAGACAAATATTTTGAAGTCCTTAATGAATATTTAACCATGGATCATATGGAACCCGCCTCCCAACAAGAGATAATTAGAGATGGTAAATATTTATCATTTTATCTACCCCATCATGCTGTCATAAAACCCGACAGCAAAACCACAAAAGTGCGAGTCGTCTTCAACGCATCAAAAATGTCACATTCTGGCAACTCGTTGAACGACGTGCTTCATACAGGCCCCATTCTACAAAATGACTTAATGCTCGTCATACTTAAATGGCGACTTTATAAGTTTGTTTTCAACGGCGATATTGAGAAAATGTATCGCCAAATACTCATCCATGAAGAAGATAAAGATTTTCATCGAATCGTTTTTCGAAAACACCCAACTCTACCGATAGAAGATTTTCGACTAAAAACAGTTACCTTTGGTGTAAATTGCGCGCCATATTTGGCGATTCGAACCCTACACCAACTCGCCCACGACTGTCAAGATGAATATCCGCTCGCTAAAGACATTTTGTTGAATGAAACGTGTGTCGACGATATTTTGTCAGGCGGTCATAATATACAGTCCACTTTGAACTCTATGACTCAAGTTATCGAAGCCTTAAAATCGGCAGGGTTCCCTTTGAGGAAGATGTCGGCAAATCACCCTGAGATTTTAAAACCCGTTCCCGAACCTGATTTGCTAGACGTCGATTTCCTTAAATTCCATGATTCGAGTTCCACAAAAACCCTTGGAATTCAGTGGAACGAGCTAACCGACACCTTCACCTACACGTATGATCCACCATCAGCAGAAAACACGACTACAAAAAGGCAGATTTTATCAGCAGTTGCAAAACTGTTTGACCCCGCAGGATGGCTTTCACCAATAATGATTCTTGCAAAAATGTTGCTGCAACAACTCTGGATGGAAGGAACGGATTGGGACGAAGACGTGAAGCCCGGAGCTCTCCAAAAATGGACCTCAATTTATGAAAATTTACCTCATATCAGAGACATTAAAATCCCTAGGTGGGTACAGTATTCCCCCGATAAACTAATCCAGCTGCATGGATTCCCAGATGCTTCAGAAAAAGCATTTTGTGCCTGTATATATTTACGAGTACAAACCCATGAAAATAGTTTTTCATCCCATTTGCTAGCTGCTAAAAGCAAAGTAGCACCCCTCCAAACCGTGAGTCTTCCACGGTTGGAACTCTGTGGAGCAGTTTTACTCTCCAAGTTAGTGAAACAGCTGCGAAGTGAGCTGAATCTACCCCAACACGAACTCATTCTCTGGTGCGATTCTGCCATCGTACTGGCCTGGTTAGAAAAACCACCCCATACATGGAAAACGTATGTCGCCAACAGAACCTCTGAAATTCTTAAGAACGTTGACAACGCCACTTGGAGGCACGTTTCTAGTAAGGATAACCCAGCGGATTTGGGCACTCGAGGCTGCAAGCCTCAGGATTTAGTCCAATGTCCATTATGGTGGGAAGGACCTAATTGGCTTATCCATTCATCAACTTCGTGGCCAAAGGATATTTCTCACCACCCAACTCCCCCCGAACAACGACATGTGGAAGTATTCCACACCCTGCAGGAAGAAAATATAGATATAATCGACCGTTTTTCGTCATTTTCTCGAGCGCTTAGAGTCGTGGCCTATATGTTGCGGTTTATCAAGAAAGCAAGGAAACTGAAAGTTCCAGCCACGCTTAACCTCACCCACGCCGAAGTGAATGATGCCAAAATCAAAATCATCATTCAAACTCAACGGAATCATTACGGAGACACGATAGAGCTGCTTCAAACGTCAGGACCCTTACCCAAAAAGAACACCCTTCTGACATTAAACCCCATGCTAGATGACTCAGGAATCATGCGAGTTTCTGGAAGATTAGCATATGCCACCTATAGCTTTAATGAGCGGCACCCAATTATCATACCCGAAAACTCTCGATTTTGTTCTCTTCTGTTAGACTTCCTCCATTCGCACCTGCTGCACGCCGACAAACAGCTGATGATCCGAATGGTACAGCAACAGTACTACATTCCACGTTTGAAGCAAAAGGTCAAAAAGCTCGTCTTCCACTGCAAAACCTGCACCATCTATAAACAGCAGATGAAAACGCAGATAATGGCAGCCTTGCCACCCGAGAGGTCAACATATTCTCTACCCTTTCATACAACAGGAATCGATTTTGCTGGACCATTTATGGTAAAAACTTCTCCCCTTCGCAGAGCTTCGTATGTGAAAGCTTACGTTTGTGTGTTCGTCTGTTTTTCCACAAAGGCTGTTCATTTAGAAGTGTGTTCTGACCTCACCACCAACGCCTTCAACGCAGCCTTTGCCCGATTCACTGGTCGCCGTGGCCTACCCCATCATATATTTTCTGACAACGGAAAGACGTTCGTCGGCGCACCACGCGTATTTCAAATGGAATTCACCACATTTCTCAAGGAAGTCGCTACAGACGTCGCAGAAAAATATGCGACTCACGGATTCTCATGGAAATTCATCCCACCATACGCTCCACACATGGGTGGGCTATGGGAAGCGGCCGTGAAAAGTTTCAAGATACACTTTACGAAAGTAGCAGGAAACCAGAAGTTCTCCTTCGAAGAGCTTACTACCCTCTTAGTACGCATAGAGGCGGTCCTCAACTCCCGACCGCTCTCCCCTATGTCCGAAGATCCAATGGATCCCCTAGTCCTAACCCCAGGGCATTTCCTACGTGGCGCGCCGCTCTTGTCGTTACCGGAGCCAACTGCAGAGCATCTCACCTTGGTCAACAAATGGCAGAAACTGAAAGTGCTTCACCACCAATTCAGCACACGATGGAAGAGCGAGTATCTCAAGGAGCTGCATAAGCGGTATAAATGGAAATGCCCTCAACGCAATATTCAAGTTGGAGATTTAGTCGTGGTAAAGGATGATTTACTACCCCCGAACGAATGGCGTTTGGGACGGGTAATCACTTTACACCCTGGATCGGATAAACATGTTCGAGTTGTGGAACTCAAAACACAAAACGGACTAATAACCCGAAATATTGCCAAACTGTGCGTGCTACCAACTGCCTAGTAGTGCCAACCCTACCTCTGATACGCTCTGCTTCATGCCCCTAGCAATCTGGAAAGATATCTAAGCTACCCTCACCAACCCATTGTTTTGAAAAATACGTATTTTTTTCTTGTCTTTACAGGACCCGCAGACGTATGGAGATGCCAAAATGTCGGCTGTGTGGCCAGCGACACGCGCTAAGGCAGTGCCGGGCGTTCCTCGCGATGAAGCCGGAGGAGCGCTACGAGTGCGCGAGGAACCACCGGTACTGCATCAACTGTCTGGCAGTGTCGCACAGCACCGGGGCATGTGACTCAAAATCAAGCTGCCGCAAATGCTCCCTCGGCCATCACACGCTCCTACACAGAGCTCGACGCACGCCCAGCAACCAGCGTCGCACTGACAGCGGCCCACAGCGCGCAACAACAGCCCAACATCGCCAACGGGCAACTCACAGCCGGTCGGCTAGACAGCGCGACGACAAACTTCGCAAATTAGTAGCCGAGGCACGAGCAGCCTTAGATAGGGTTGATGCCGCCCTGAACCCATCAACGCGTCGGGCGGGGGGGGAGCATGTTGAAGACATGATCCAATTTTCGGACTAAGTCCGCCCCCCTCCGTCTGGCAACACCCGGCCAGTGCGGCCAATCGCAGGCAGTGCAGCTCAGCTGTGGCTTGCCAGCCACCACGGCTCTCACTCTCATTGTTTTTTAGTTTACCTTAAACTACCCACGCAAACGCATCATCGTGCCAGCAACGTTCGCCTTTTTATTTTTTACCGCCCGCCCGCCGTCGCGCAGTTTTCCATTTCAGTTTACATATATAGTTCATTAATTTTTTATAACTTTTTCCACATGTTAAGTTTGAAGAGTGAATAAAATACATTTAGTAACGTAAACCTATGTGCCCTCTTTTACCTTTGAAAGGTGTTTAGTGCAGCGAGTAATAAACATACTGAATAACAATTTCTAGCTCATTTACTTGTAACCTCCAATTTTATATAATAATTTTAGGATATTTCATCAAAATGTTAAACAATCATTAGGCCTTATTGTCTAATAACTGCAATTGGTCCAAACATAGCACACAAACGTTTACTAGGCAAATCTGTCTTGTGAGAGAGCGATCAGCTGACACGTTCTTACGGAAAAAATCAAAATTGTTTTGATTTCTACGTTCCGGGCTACGTACGTACGGGCGTTGCACGTCGGTGAGTTTTCGTTTACATTGCACACTCATAAGATAGGTCGTGTCAGCTGACACGTTTTTGGTACGTACGTTCGTGAGTAACTGCCGCATAAGCCTATTGATATAATTAAATACACTTATACTTACTTATGAAATGCATGTATGCGTTACAAAAAAATAAATAAAAGTGCGGAATAGGAATATATAAATAGAGATATTAACTGAAAAAAGATCATACCAAAGGAGAATTACATTGAAGTATCACCAGCACCACAATTAAATTTTTTGTGAGTTGTAAAAGAACTGCTAGTATATTTTCTAAATTGGATAAATAGGATTAGAAAATGCCGAAGCCTGTGCAGCGTAAAATATTTCCAAAATTACGATGCTTTAATCCACTTAATTTGTCTCCGCACCCAAATACAAAAAATTGCTCTCTCAGAAGAGTAACAAAAACCATTTATTGACATTAAAAATTCCTCTATTGAAAGAATTGTTGGATCAACGAATTTGCAACACATGCCGGCTTAAGCTAACTAAACTCAAGGAAGATAATGCGGTTTGTATATGCATACATTGATATACGTTTAAAAATTGAATATAAAAATTTAGAAACAATAAAATATTTATGGTACTCATGGTTAAGACTTTGGCTGCTGCCTTAATGTACATATATTGTTTTCTATATTTTAACTTGTATCTTATTAAATTCGTGAAATATTAGGAACTTATCACACATTTTATTCGTTTTTCTAGAGGAAAGAATCAGATGATATTCAATTCAATGAAGCACTTACTGAAACTGATAGCAACGTGAACTATGATCCACAATGTTCTACATCTGTATAATTTGAGAAAGACAGAGAAGTAGTGTGTGAGGCGACTGAGTTTATTAACAGAGGATTAGAAATAATCGGAGTTTCACCAATTCAGAAAAAAAAGATTAATCAAAAAGACTATTCGACAGAAAAAATGCAGAACGTTTCTAAAGCAATTTCAGGAAAAATGATTGGCATACCTAATAATGACAATGTTTGCTTCGAGGAAAATGATGGGAATGAAATATTGCAAACTCTAAAAGACGTATTTACTGCCACCAGTGATCGAGCAAAACAACTGAAAATTTTGACTATTTGAAAAGATTGGACTTTTCGAAAAATTCTGTATCATTTTCCTACTGCTACAGTTCATATGATAACTGTTGCTAAGAAAATTGCTGAAGAAAAAAAAAAGAAAGGAATTTTGGCCGAAGCGAACCCCAAGAGTCATCCGTCATTAGAAAAGAAGTTATTGATTTGATAACACAAATTTATGAGCTGGATGAAAAGTCGATCAAGCGATGCAAAAAAGATTTCGTCTCAGTAAAAATTTATAATCAATACATTCACATGTAAAAGAGGCTATTGTTAATAAACTTACGCGAGCTGTATCAATTTTTTAGGGAAAAATACCCTAACGTTAAGTGTAGTTTTTCAAAAGTTGCAATCTTGCGATGAAAACATTGTGTTTTAGCCGGTTCAAGTGGTATACATTCAGTATGTGTTTGCACTATACATGAAAACGTCAAATTATTAGTAGAGGGACCTAACATCAAGCATCTGACTGCTGAGTCTATGCACCCAATAAAAAGCTATCAAGACTGTTTACAACGTATGATATGTCTTGAAGCATCAACAAATTGTTATTTCGGAAAATGTTCTCGGTGCAACAAATTTGATCGACGAAATAAGAACAATTTTGGAAGATAGTTTCATTGAGGATATAACCTACAGACAATGGGTGAACGTCGACAGAACCACTTTGCAACTAATGATATATCCATTTGATGAATACTTACAAAAATTGGAGTCCGGTTTGCAAAATTTATTGTTTCTTTAATACCTAGTCAAAAGCCAAAACGGGTTTATAAACGGCAAAAAATTATCTGTGATTTTTCCGAAAACTATGCATTTGTCCTACAAAATGCTTCTCAAGGAATTCTCTGGAATAACAACCAGGCAACAATTCATCCATTTGCCATTTATTACAGGCATTCAAGTGGAGAAACTCGTATGAAAAGCTTTGTTGTCATTTTGCTTACATCACAACATAATTGCGGTGCATTTATTTCAAAAATACTTAGTGAAATATGTTAAAAATACCTTCGAAAATATTTTCAAAATTACATATATCTCTGATGGAGCAAGTGCACAATATAAAAACAGAAAGAATTTTCTTAATCTTACCCATCATCAAAAAGATTTTGGTTTGACTGCGGAGTGGCACTTTTTCCTCACTTCACATGGAAAAAATGCATGCGATTGCTTGGGAGGGACTTTTAAAAGATTGGCTGCTAGAGCAAGTCTTCAGAGAGTGAATAATCCAATTCAAACGCCAAAAGAATCATTTTATTGGGCAAAAGGGGCCATACCTAATATTTCATTTAAATATGTGCAAAACGAGGAGTACTACGAAGAAGAAAAGAACCTTGAAGATAGATTTAAAAAAGCTGTAGCAGTGAAAGGGACGCTGACATACCACTGCATGATTCTAGTGGCAGAAGGAAGAGTAAGAGCAAAGCACTTGTCTTTGGATGAACATTCAATTGAAGTTCAAATTATGAAATAGTTTTTATGAAATATAAATTTAAATTATGTAAATTAAAAAATATTTTTTATTCGATGTATTTTACTTGAATTACAAATGTATCTGCAGCCCTATTATATTTTTCAATAAAAATAAAATTTATGAAATCACGAAAAGAATAGAAAATTTTTTTTTTATTTTTATCCTTATATCTATATGTATGTTAATACATTCGTTAAGAAAAAAATTTATGGATGTGTGTGACGCAAAAATTAATGGATGTGTGTGACGCACGTATTGCTTGCTACAAGTATAGGCAAGCTGCTCGATGTCACATCAGAAATGAGTTAATATTTTTTTTAACTACAAAAGTCTCCATCCTGGAAAAAAATTATTCTTTTAGATGAAAGTTCAGCGCATATTATATATATCTTTTCAAAAATATTCGTTGGACATATTTGTCATAATTGTTAAAAAAAATTTTACTTTTTTAAAAAAAATTTTTGTTTTGTAAAATTTAATATTTCTTATACGCAGTTATAAAGTAAATATTGTTACCTTCAAAATGAAACAAAACTTAATTAGATGCGATGAGTGTAACCAAAGATATGGAATTTTGAGTGTGGGCAAATTTGCCTAAATTTGCTTAACCATCGAATCTGAACACATGCAGGTCTCTGGAAAAAAAATGTTCACAAAATCCTGATATAGGTGTTAACTCAAATTACGAAAAGATTCCCAGAAATAAATTTGGTGACTTTTAAAAAAGTGAAAATTTTTTTTTCTTCAAATCCGTACGATTTGTAAAATAATGACCCATATATGCTTTAAACTCAACTTTTACCAAAATGTTGAAAGGTTTTCCTTTTTTCTTCTCTTCATTCATAATTTGGAACGCTTAAAGCCAAATTACCATAGACTTTACATCATTGCGCTGTAAGGCAGCCAACGTCTTTTGTCATAATGTGCAGCGGCAGCTAATAATTCGTCCCGAGGGTGTCAGAATGTTTACTCATTCTAAAGACTAAGACCATAGCATATACTTTGTGAAACTTGTTTGGATTTCACTTTTTTTAATTTGCCATCAAATTGCCATTGGCATTTTATACTTTTTAATGGCAAGCGAGTTTTATACAAAACGGCAATAAAATTTAACATTCGCGCCTTTCTTGCTTTAACATTTGTGGCATCCGGCGCGCAATGGCTCAGTGACCTCTATTATAGCCGATGGGACATGATCGCCATAAACTTTGTGTTTCCTTGAATTCATATTTATATAAACTCCAACTACTCTTCGTTTGCTTTCCATTGTATATATGTAACTGCTTTTGTTGGTCAATGTAAATACTTTTCGGGAATTATTTTCTTACAGGCTGCGTTGTCTCAGCAAGCTTCTAACATTACTGAAAAGCATTAAATTTTCGAATGGCTTTTGGTGATATCAGGCAGGCAACTGGCACGATGAGGAATAACGCGCTGCACGTAGTATCTTAGTATGT
The DNA here is from genome assembly GCF_040869045.1 of Eurosta solidaginis. Classification (NCBI taxonomy): domain Eukaryota; kingdom Metazoa; phylum Arthropoda; class Insecta; order Diptera; family Tephritidae; genus Eurosta; species Eurosta solidaginis. The sequence continues at coordinate 196,804,324 of NC_090323.1, read as the reverse complement.
TACAGTGTCATCGTGATGTGAAGAAGGAAGAGAAGCGCCTATTTAGGAGGAGAAAAACGTGAAGCAGTAGGGGTGTGAGTGCAAGGAGCTTCAGACGTTGACTGATGCGAATAATGCACGAATATTCTACCAAAAAATTACGCGTATGAAGGAAGATCTGAAGACCGGGGAACGATAATTGCGATCCGTAACTGACATATCGAGTGCGCTTAAGCTGTGGAGGGAACATTTCTCCTCTTTGCTAATTAGCGAGGAAGAAGACCACCACAATAACCCCAAACACCGATAATGAAAAACACGTTCCGCAATCCGACTATGACAAAGCGAGAGTGGCAATATTCCGGCTAAAAATGAAAAGGCGCCAGGAAAAGACAGAATACACGCCAAGCTATCCAAAAACCGAGCCGAAAAGCATGCATCAATTCCTAGGTTAAATATGGTCGCTACAGGGATATGGTATGCTACAGATCCTTGAGAAGACTCACAATAAGAGAATCCACCCTTACAATATTTTCGTCGACTTGAAAGCAGCTTTAGACAGCGAAAAAAACTGCTTGTATGCTGTTGTGTCTGAATCTAACTTAATAAGGCAAAGTTAATAAAGCTCTGCCAAATGACGTTACGCGACACCAGCACTTCCGTAAGGATTGGCAAATACCTCTCCGAGCCATTCGAAATCAAGTTAGGTTTCAGACAAGGTGACTCCCTTTCATGTGATTTCTTTAACATATTATAGGAGAAGATTATTCTAGCAGCAGAACTAAACCATATGGTACAATCTATAATGGTACAACTTATTATAACAGCGTACAATTATTGACGCATGCTAATGTTATTGATATTATTGGACTGAACAAACACGCTGTGAAATCTGCACTCTCGGGATAAGATAAAGAAGCAAAAAAAGTGGACCTTCAATAAACGAGAACAATACGAATAACTTGGTGTTATCTAAGAAAGAGTCGGCGCATTTGCGCCTTGAACGACGTCACTGTTGACAATGAATTCGAAACTGTGAATAACTCTCACCAACAAGTGCTACTTTGAGTGATTAGGCAATTGAAAATTAAGGTACTCTCGACGAACTAAAATGACACTCTAAAAGTCGCCCATCATGCCTGTCCTGATATATGGCTCGGAATCATGGACAGTGTCGAGAGAAGATGAGCCATTAGCCATGATAAAAGAAGGCCATCTTCGAGTGCTCGTCCCTGATGCCGACGGCGAGTATAATGATGAGCTGTATGAGTTTTATGCAGGTATGTCGATAGCGCAGCGAATAAAACTCAAAGGCTTCGCTGGCTAGGACATGTTATGCGTATGCACGACGACGTTCCGGCCAGGAAAGTATTTCAATCGGCACAGCGGAAAGGGGAAACATCCACTGAGTTAGTAAATGCAGGTGGTACATATTGATCTTGATCGCCATTGATGCTGCCAATTAGCATCAGCTATCGCCAAATAAGCAAAACTGACGTGATTTGTTACGAAACGACCAAAATCGTTGAGGGGATTAAGCGCCAATTAATGATGATGATGTCAGCGATTTGCTATCGACAACTCAATGGATACTGAAAAAACTTCAATATAAAATCGATAACACATCTGTAACGCGTCCATAAGAAGCTGATAAGAAGCGAATAAAAAGCCAATTTTTTGACGATATCAAGCGGATAACAAACCGCTTACTCGATGATAATAATTCATTATCGATAATAGGCCGTTTATAAAACAATATTTGGTCAGTGTTGGTTGCTACCGATAGAAACCCAATGAAACTTTTATTATAAAAGTCCTAAACGGTTGGGTCGCTGATTGTTTCAAGGAATCACTTATCTGTTGACGCCAATAATTTCTTGAAGTTTTTGGCATGCATTTTCTTTTAGTAAAAGTCAAGGACAGCTGGTGCATATTTAACACATAAATTATTCTTTTAGTTTAAATAATATTTACACAAATAAAACAGTAATAAAAATGTTGAAACAATATGCGAATGAGAGCAAAGTGACATTTCGTTCAGATATAATATAAATATTAAATTACAATGGAAAAGAGCTCAGAGGTAGTTGAGAAGCAAAGCAATTCCAACAATAAATGCAAACTTTGGTACATATAAATATACAAAGTATATTCTGTACGAATGTATAGACCCAGTTGGAAATATATGCATGCAACATTAGTATTTCAGACATGAGTTGAAGCTGTGTATGCATCCCAGTAGTAATGAATTTTCATTTCTTTTTAACACGCGTAGTTTCTGAGGGAGCATGCATACTCTACAACAGCGTTGAAACTAATTTTGTATGTATAGGCCTGTATTGATGCTGAAAGCATTCAAAAGCACCAGTACGGCATGCTACGTCCATATGCAGGATTTGTACGTACAGATGCGCTAGTTCTGCATTTATGAACTGGTGTTATTGGAGCTTTATGAAAATTTAAAATAACATTATCATTCATAACATCAGCCGACAGGGTGGCATATGGCACAACTTGAAATATATGGACAATTAGTATATACACAAATCTTGTCAATTTAGTAGAATCCACTTTTCTAACAAAGCTCATCACATAAGATTATTAACGATGAACCAGCCTGATGTCAAAAGTTTGGTGGTTTTGTTCAATTTTTATATATGTATGTTAGACTGGGTCGATTTATTAACCGATATCGATCCATCGATTTTTCGAAAGGATTTGGAAAACTTGAACCTTTCGGCATTTTTTTTCACAGGCTCGAAAATAATTTTTTGGGTATGCGTAGTGGAACTTTTTTTCTGACCCCAAATCCTATCGAAAAATCGATGGCGCGATAGCGGTTAACTTTCATCCATAAAAATCGACCCGACCCAATGTATGTATTATTATTATTATTTTTTTTTTTATTGTTGTGGCCTTGAGCTCGAATCGAACCTTGAATCATTATTATTTTCTGTTTTTTTTTTTTTGTTACGTGGAAGGAGGAAATGCCTTATGCACTAACCGGGTTGAGCCTCTCCGAGTGTAGGACTCCCTTTCTTTTCCTTCATGGGCTACACACTTAAACCTAACCTCCCACGGCCCGCGCATTTTCCGCACCTGGGACCGCGCTTAGCATAACTTCGGGTACGGAAGCGCGCTACGTGAGCTCTTTGACTACTCTCACGTTATTGGGCTAAGCAACCATCTTGCCGTTAACGAGGAGAATATTCCTTGCATACCTGCTGACCATGTCCCATTTGTCATTTCCGCAGGTCATTTTATGGATGACACTGCCCGGGGATAGGTCGCCTAGTGTTGCTTCCATTATTCTTCGTTGCTGTGCGAAGTGATCGCATTCGAAAAAGGTGTGGCGTACGTCGTCTATGAGCCCACAGTATAAGCAATTCGGATTTTCAACCTTGCCCATCCTGTGGAGGTATTCCCGGAAGAAGCCGTGGCCACTTAAAAACTGTGTCAGGTAGAAGTCGACCTCTCCATGTGGCCGTTGTAACCATGGCTCCAGCTCGGGAATCAGTTCCCTGGTCCACTTGCCTGCAGTACTGCAGCTCCATTGCTGTTGCCAGCGTCGGATAGAATCTTTTCGCGCCTGCGCGGCAGCAACATCTCTACGTACTTCTCCTCGGAGGTGGTAAATTGATTTCCTCTCCTCAGCGAGGAGATGTATCGGTATGGTTCCCGCAATAATAAGAACTGCGTCTGCGGATACCGTGCGGTAAGCTGAGGCAATTCGTAGCGCTTCTCTGTGTTGGACAGAAGTAATAGCTGCTTAATACTTTCGGAATTTCATTGCATCCGCCCAAATTTCTGCACCGTACAAGAGTATAGAATCCGAAGCGGAAGCAAGCAGCTTTCTTATACATGGCCTTGGCCCGCCTGTGTTTGCCATTAATCGACTTAAGTATCCTATGATCTGTGCAGTTTTCTCACAGGCTCCTTGAAAGTGTTCCGAGAAGGTTAGTTTTCTATCTAGCCTCGCCCCAAGGTATTTCGTGGAGCTGCGTGTTTGTGCTTGTTGTTCTCCAACCATCATATTCATAATGGTGGGAATTCGTCTCTTCGTGAGGATTACGATCTCAGTTTTCGCTGTCGCGAGCTGAAGTCCATGGTCACTCAGCCATCTATTTACACTGCGCATTACTTGGTTTAATTTAAGCTGCGCCAGCTCGCAGTTCCGTGCTGTAATTACGGCAGCCACGTCGTCTGCGAAAGCGACGAGAAAAGCACTCTCTGGCATGTGCAAACGAAGGATGCTGTCATACGAAGCATTCCAGAGGTCGGGACCTAACACCGATCCCTGGGCTGCTCCGCTTGTTATCCTCACCTTTCTCTGACCTTGGTTTGTTTCGTACGTGAGCCAGCGATCTTTTAGCTAGTCCCCTAATATGGCTAGTAGATAAGGAGGTACCTTGAAAGAGTGTTTCAGCGCATCGAGCATATCGTCCCACCTGACGGAATTGAAGGCATTTTTCACGTCCAGCGTGACCAGTAAGACAACCGGCCTAGCTTGGTGGCACGCGGTTTCGGCTTTCCTTACCGCATTTATAACCTCGGCTATGGCACCAATTGTGGAGTGACCTTTACCGAACCCATGCTGCCGATGGAACAGACCACCTCCATCGTCAATGGCTGCTATCAGCCGTTGTTTAAGGAGGCTTTCCATCATTTTCCCGGCCGTGTCTAGCATGCATAATGGTCGAAAAGACGACGGGGGGTTCGGGTCTCCCTTGCCTTTCGGGATTAGCACGAGGTGCGCTGTCTTCCACCTTGTAGGAAAGATCCTGGCTTCCAGGCATTTGTTATACATGTGCAACAGCAACTCAGTACTGCTCTTAGCAGCCAGTCTTATTGCTTCAGATGGTATCCCATCCGGTCCTGGCGCTTTGCCGGGCTTCATTCTGTATAGAGCCGCTTTTAGATCACCTTCACTGAACGGCTGCACGTCGTGGCCTTCGTGGGTGACGTGGTCACCCTCTCTGCTTGTGGGAGTGAGGAACAGAGCATCTGCTATACTTCGCGTATTTTCCTCATCCATTGTATGGTTCGGTGGGCGGAATTTCCCCATTACTGTTTTATACCCTTGTCCCCAAGGATCACGATCAACCTCTTTGTAAAGCTTTTTCCAGCTATCAAGTTTGCTTTGCTTTATGGCGGCACAGAGAACCTTTTTTGCTCTTTTGAATGCCTCCGCATGCTCTAGCGCGTTAGGCCTGCTGCGTGCGCAGGTTGCCAGCCTTCGCTTTCTGTGGCATACCCTGCGTAGTTCAGCGATTTCGCTACTCCAGCGGCGCACTTGTTTTTTACCTCTCCTAGGCCCTTTTCGTGGCATTGAGGTCTTGCATGCGTTGTTCAGGCAACGCATGGTGTCTTCTACCGTAGCGTTCGCCGCTTCGGCACTGTCGACTATCTGTCGTGCGCTCGCTTGTACAACAGCGGAGAACTTTGCAGCGTCAACCTTAGAGGCGTCCCATTTTGTTTCCATACGGGGCGGTCTCTCTGTCCGACTTTGCCCTGAGTCATTAAGATGGAAGATGATGTAGTTATGGTCACTACCCGTGAGATCCTCCATCACCCTCCATCCACCCGCCATTGACAGCAGGTTTTCCAATACTAATGTAATATCAGGGATAGAGTATCCAAAGCCTAGTCGCCGATATTTCGGAGTCGTGCTGGTATTCAGAATGACCAATCCAATTCGGGCAGCCATTTCTAGCACTAGCCTTCCTCTGGAGTTAGTCTGGGGCATTCCCCACTCAACAGCCCTAGCATTGAAATCTCCAGCGACGACCACGTTACCGGTTTCATCACGCAAATCGTCTTCGAGTAGTTCTAGCTTATCTTTAAACCCTTGAATTGGATCGTTTGGGGACAGGTAGCAGCTCACTAGTGTGGTGTGCGCCACTGTTACGCGTACGTAGCCGTTTCCGACAACACGGCGTCGTACGTGGGTGCCAGCGTCTAGGATCCAGATCGCAGCAGCACCTGTTAAGTCTACGTACCAGTCACTCCTGACTCTATAAGGTTCGCTGATGATGGCATAGCTGGCTCTGTTTTCAAGAACCAGTTTGTCCAGCAGACTATCGGCTAACCTGCTTCGCTTCAGGTTGCCTTGGATGAACCTGGTCACTTGCGCGCCTGTTTGGCCATTGCGGCAGCGAGTGCCTCCCTGAAGGTGCTGCATGCTCCAGACCCGGGAAGGTGGTCGACCTTCTCTGACTGGCATAAAAAGCACTTTGGAATTTCCGTGCAGGCCGAGGCCTGGTGGCCACTCTATCCGCACTTCCAGCAAGCACTGCTTCTATTAGGGCTTTTGCAGTCTGCTTTTTGGTGTCCGTAGCCTAGACACCTGAAGCATCGCTGCACGTCTACCCTCTGTCTAAGCCTGCATTGGAGCCAGCCGATACATATCTTGCTCTTGGCTAGTAAAAGGACGCCAACAGCTTCGCCTACTTTAATGGCTGCCATCTTCTGTTCACGCTGGTTTGCCGAGAAAATAGACACACGGACCTGCTCCGTCATTTCCCAGCCAGCAGCTTTCCTAACAGCCTGGGCAACTTCTTCGGCGGTTGCCAGACAGTCCATGCCCAGCACCTCTATCCGCATTCGTCGTGTAAACTGCTTGGTTTCGCCCGCTTCTCCAACAGCGCTTCTTATCGCTTGGATGAACGCTGATTTATCGCCGCAACGTGCAGTTTCGATAAGTACACTCCCGGATTTGGTTTTTCGGACGGAGCGTATGACGGCCCCTGTATCTTCAGGCCGAAGCTCGCCCCGAATGGCTCCTACGACTTCGGCGTAGTTCTTTCCCTGCGCTGGTCTAACTACGAAAGTTGCGGCCCGTCTGTTTCTGGGCTTGCCTTTTCTTTTTGCCTTCTTGGCTTGCCCAGGTGGTGTCCTTTGTTCTTTCTCAGGGCTTGGTTTGGCTTTTCGGCTCCTTACGGTCGTCCAGGCCTCGCCAGAGATTGTCTTCCCAGAACCCTCATCACACTTTTTCTTGGCCTCCGAGGCCCCCGGTTGCGAGCCAGAGTTCGTTCGTGCTCTTTTGTTCCCACGAGTCGCTTTCGGTTCTGTGTACTCTGCGCTTTTACCCTCTAATAAAGAGCGCATGCGACTCAGTGTCTCTTCAAGTTTTGCCATGCCGTTCTTTATGTCCATCGACACATTTTTCTGTTTGGCCGCAGCAGCCTGCATGCTGCGCAGTACAACTCTTGTATACTCGAAGAGGTCAACTTGACTTGTCCTCCCCGGTGTTGCACCGAATACGGAGGTTTCCCGCCCGTCATTGCCGTCACCTTGCTGTCCAGGCGTAGATGGGGTGGCATCTAATTTCCTACCGTTTTCCCTAGCTTTTGTCCCCCCCTTGCGTTCGTCGTGGGGTGTCCCTGGCCATTGCTGACCCGCCACCTTGTTTCTCTGCTGGTGCTATTGTCGCATTGCTAGCGGCTTTTAACACCGGCGATCGGAGCACCTTGCTGCTCCTTTGAAAAGCGGTTACGCCGCTATCATTACCCTCGTTACTTTTACGCGTTTCAATTGTTTAGCTCATTTCTTTTCAGTTGGGTCTCCGCTCCAAGCCGCTATCTCCGCCCGATGTGCAGTCGCCGTTTTAGATTCCCGTGGTTATGTTTGCATGTGCAGGGAGGCCACGCGAGGGTTGACACAGGTCCTTATGAGAGTCTGTGTTCAGAGCCAGAATCCGGCGTGAGTCAGGAGTCATCTCAACTGAGCCTACACCACCAACTTAATGGTGACGTGGCTTCTAACGTACTTGGAGACCTACCAAGGTTTTAACGAGACGGATACGAAGACGATATTAGCCCACCAGCCGTTTCGACGAGGTGTCACCCTCGGCTACTAAGATGGTAGAATACCGTCCACGCCCGCCCATAGCAATCTTTTCCTTAACATTTTCCAGTTGTCGCCGCCAGGATCTTACTGGGCTCGATCCTGAGGATGCTTATTGAAGTTTTAGGGCGGCACCCACTCGCCCTGCCACCAAGATTCATTGGGTATGTGTGGCCTTTTCCGCCACGCCCTCCTCTATGGTCGCTCTTGGTCGGGGACTGCTTATTGGTTATTCGCAGCTAACCTACTAGAGGCCGTTCACGATCTGCCACCTTGTGACCCCGGTGGAGCCCTGAGCTCAGCCTCCACCATTATTATTATTATTATTATTATTATTATTATTATTATTATTATTATTATTATTATTATTATTATTATTATTATTATTATTATTATTATTAGGCCTGGAAGCATTGCCACCTTTGTGTAGATCTACTGTGAATGACCATTCAGCTTAATTTTGTATGTGGAGGCTTCTAATGTACCTAAGTACCTCTTCAGGCTTTTTACTCCATATCACATAGGGATTAAGAGTCACACCACCTAGATGGGAGAGTCTCTGCCTTGCCAGAGCGACTTATTCGCAGAGAATGTGAACCGGCGTTTCATCCTCCAGTTAACAGAAACGACAAATTTGAGTATAGGATAGATTTACTCACTTAGGTAATATCCACGTAGACCACGTTGTCGCGTATAGTACCCAGTGAGAGTTCGTAGCTCCTCCCTGCTTAGATTAATGAGTTTGGCTAATACTTTCGTTGTCGGAAATATAAAAGTTTGCCCTGGACAGTCAATCCAGTGAATTTTGAATTGTTTTGTTTCCCAGTTACTTATGGTTTCCCTGGTGTGTGCTTTTGTTAGTCCACAAAAGGGCTCTGGACCATAGAATGCTGGTGTACCCCACTTTTCTAGCTAATCTGCATGTTCATTACCTTCATGTTCCTGATGTATGTATTCAAAGATATGCCATATCTCACCAATCAGTCATGTCCGATGATGGAATATTTTCTTGAAAACAATTTATTTTATAAAAATGAAGAAATTGTTTACTATGATAAATAAAAATCAATGAGTTTTCAAACTATACGTCAATTAAAATTCAGAAATGTGTATTTTTACAAACATATAATATAATCGATACAACATGCATATCGCAAGCATGCCTAAAACGTTGTCCGCCTGAGCGCTCATGCACTGCTCATACTTTTTCACTCATACAGCATGCATATTTTATGTGCGAATAAATATGTTTTGAACTCAAACAAGTAAGGAAGGTTAAGTTCGGGTGTAACCGAACATTACATACTAGTTGAGAGCTATGGTGACAACATAAGGGAAAATAACCATGTACAAAAATGAACCGAGGGAAACCCTGGAATGTGTTTGTATGACATGTGTATCAAATGAAAGGCATTAAAGAGTATTTTATGAGGGAGTGGGCCATAGTTCTATAGGTGGACTCCATTTAGGGATATAGCCATAAAGGTGGACGAGGGGTGACTCTAGAATGAGTTTGTACGATATGGGTATCAAATTAAAGGTATTAATGAGAGTTTTAAAAGGGAGTGGTGGTAGTTGTATATGTGAAGGCGTTTTCCAGATATCGACCAAAATGTGGACCAGGGTGACCCAGAACATCATCTGTTGGATACCGCTAATTTATTTATATATGTAATACCTGCCAAGATTTTAAGAGTTTTTTATTTCGCCCTGCAGAACTTTTTCATTTTCTTCTACTTAATATGGTAGGTGTCACAACCATTTTATAAAGTTTTTTCTAAAGTTATATTTCACGTCAATAAAACAATCCAATTACCTTACCATGTTTCATTCCTTTTTTCGTATTTGGTATAGAATTATGGAATTTTTTTCAATTGTCGTAATTTTCGATATCGAAAAAGTGGGCGTGGTCATAGTCGGATTTCGTTCATTTTTCATACCAAGATAAAGTGAGTTCAGATAAATACGTGAACTGAGTTTAGTAAAGATATATCGATTTTTGCTGAAGTTATCGTGTTAACGGCCATGCGGAAGGACAGACGGACGACTGTGTATAAAAACTGGGCGTGGCATTAACCGATTTCGCCCATTTTCACAGAAAACAGTTAACGCCATAAAATCTATGCCTCTACCAAATTTCAAAAGGATTGGTTAATTTTTGTTCGAGTTATGGCGTTAAAATTATCCTAGACAAATTAAATGAAAAAGGGCGGCCACGCCCATTTTTAAATTTTCTTTTATTTTTATATTTTGTTGCACCATATCATTACTGGAGTTGAATCTTGACATAATTTACTTATATACTGTAAAGATATTAAATTTTTTGCTAAAATTTTACTTAAAAAAAAATTTTTTTTTAAAAGTGGTCGTGGTCCTTCTCCAATTTTGCTAATTTTTATTAAGCGTACATATAGTAATAAGTGTAACGTTCCTGCCAAATTTCATCATGATATCTTCAACGACTGCCAAATTACAGCTTGCAAAAGTTTTAAATTACCTTCTTTTAAAAGTGGGCGGTGCCACGCCCATTGTCCAAAATTTTACTAATTTTCTATTTTGCGTCATAAGTTAAACTCATCTACCAAGTTTCGTCGCTTTATCGGTCTTGTGTAATGAATTATCGCACTTTTTCGGTTTTTCGAAATTTTCGATATCGAAAAAGTGGGCGTGGTTATAGTCCGATATCGTTCATTTTAAATAGCGATCTGAGATGAGTGCTCAGGAACCTACGTACCAAATTTCATCAAGATACCTCAAAATTTACTCAAGTTGTCGTGTTAACGGGCGGACGGACGGACGGACGGACGGACGGACATGGCTCAATCAAATTTTTTTTCGATCCTGATTATTTTGATATATGGAAGTCTATATCTATCTCGATTACTTTATATATGTACAACCAACCGTTATCCAATCAAACTTAATATACTCTGTGAGCTCTGCTCAACTGAGTATAAAAATTAGAATTTTACATACTTTTTTACGAATATAGTATGCATTCTTCGTATATGCATACAAACTATGTCAACTGGGGAATATATGCAACAGAAGGGAATAGGGAAAAATTTGTTCAACAACAAAACGTGGATTTGGTCGAGTCTGTTTTTTAAAAGACTGATCATCGAAGGAGTGCGGAGTTATGTCAAATTTAAACTTTGTATTGCTTCTACGAGCTTTGGCAGTTGTCTAAATAGTTTTTTTCTTCTATTCTAATTTAAACAATTCTTTCATTTAAGAAAAAATGTATAATAACGATAATAACATAAAATAATTATTGTTAGGCCTTAAGCTCGATTCGAACCCGCGATCTTATTATTCATTTTATGTATAATACTTATCTGAACTTACCTTGAAAATGTTACAATAGGATATCAAGGACTTTCCAAGCTCCTAAAGGACTCACATTCAATTTAAGAATTATACAGACCGACACAATTTAAAAAAAAAGCACAGACCCAAAATTTAGTTGACACCATTCAAAAGGTTCTCGATTCATTAAATCTTAATGTCGCATCAGACATAGTCTTACGCAGTCTTTCCTATTTTGGATTTGGATTTGTATAGCAGAAAGAGTACTCTGCATAATTCCTTTAGCTTTAATGTTTTGTTTTATTAGTTCAATCAAAGAGGATAAATATAATAAGAGCCAACAGTCTGCTACAAGTCGCGAGTAACTCGCTGGAAATCGAAAAATTTATGCCGAATGTTTTCTAAGAGGACATTTTTGAATTGCTTCGCATTTATCCATGATTTTTGGGAAGATAATTAATTAATCAATTAAATAAAGTCGGAAAAATAAACGCAAATGCCCTACGAAAATGTATAGAAAATATTTTATGCACATCTCGCCTAAAAAAAAAACAGCGACTACCTCTTAGAACACATTGGCTACTAGGAAGGAGTGACGTCTCTTATCATAATTTATCATCTTTGGTTCAATATGCTTTTGTTTCGAACATGCAGAATATGCTGAACCCGCTTTTACGCAGTTATTAAGGGACTAACGTGCCTAAAAGTAGACATCAAATGTGATAAAAAAGCGCTGTCAGTCTCCAACCTTAAGTAACGCTAAAATTCCATCACCAAAAATATCTTAAACAGTATCAAGTGTGCAGAAAAGTTAAAAAAAAAAACATTTAAAACCATATGGTCATAAAGAATAACAGCCTAAGTGCTATGTAAAAGTAAAGTAGTTAGGCTGTTATTCGTGTGTGCATAAGGAATAACCTCCTTAATCCTACGGTACCAAATTTTGCATGCTTTTCTGCGCACTTGATACTGTTTTAGGCCCGGTTTTTCAGTAGTTGGTTAAGCTAAGCTTAAATTAAGTTTCCTTAAATTCTAGTCAAATTTAAACTCCAGTTAAACTACTCAGCAGTTTTTCAGTCACAGTGTAAGGCCGCCTTTAGGGTTGACTCTTTTGTGCGGCAACATTGGTTTTTTTATTATCTAGATAATTTGTAGATACGGCAACAGCTGAATTTTGTTTGCCCAGCAAACATGGAGAAAAAATTCTCCAGCGAAATATATGTACAGTGTACTCTCTCCTAACGGACACCTCTTTTAAGCGGAAACCTCTCATAAACGGGCAATTTTTTCAGTACCAAAAAATCCTTAAGCATTTTTTAAGTTTTTCCCTTTTGAGCGGACAACCCTCCCATAACAGGACGTGGACACTTGATTTTTACCCCAAAGGGCTTTTTAATTTCCCATAACCGGAGAGATAACAACACTTTTTTTGATTTACTCTTTACCGTATTCGTACGGATGTCGCTTATTCACTAATACGTGCATGGATGTAGGGGAATCTCCTAAATACGAAGAACCTGTTTTCAATACAGTAAAAGACATAAAAATGTATGTACCTATTGCATACACGTAGTTAATATCTTCTTGTGTGTGTACGTACGTGAATCGCAATGCCTAAAGTAGTGTGAGTATTAAAGACAAAGCTAATGTCATTGAAATTCACAAGAAAGAAAAACAAAGTGTACGAGAGTTGGCAAAGGAATATAAGATCTGCAAAACGCAAGCTGCTAGCATTATCAAAAGAAAAGATCAAATTTTAAGTTTGTGGGACACTGACGTAAACCCGGAGAGAAAAAGGAGTCTGCTGAAGCCCAAAGGCCTTAATGTTGATAAATTATGGTACGAATGGTTTGTGAAGGCTCGAAATAAAAGCATTCCTGTGTTAGGCACACTTATAAGGAGCAAAGCTAAAGAAATTGCAGTGAGACTCAATTACGACGATTTTAGTGCATCATCCGCCTGGCTGAAAAGATACAAAAAACTTCACAATATAACTTTCCGTACAATTATTTTGAATATTTTGTACACAAAACTTTATTCTTTAATTTATGAACAAAGCTTTATGAACCTCCTAACTCAGCCTTATTTGTATGAATTAATATTCTTGTTTTGGAAATAAAACTGTTTAAACATTCATCAATAATACTTTTCTCATATGCGGACACCTCTCATAAGCGGACAAATTTGGCAATCTCTTAGGTGTCCGTTTAAGAGAGAGTACACTGTATTTCTAGTTCCGGGGGTGATATCCAATATCGTTATTTATTTTTAAACCAGATAGTTCTCGACTTGATATCCAACTTCACTCTCGAATCACAATCAACTTATGAGAAATTTATTATCCAATTTTCGAGAGATTTTGAGAAATCTGCAGTTCTCAAAAGAATATTCAACACACCAGTTGATATCCTACATTGGATATCGAGTTGACGTGGAGTTGAAAAAAAAATATCCAAAGTGGTACCACCAAAACCAACAGCTTTTTATGGTGAGAAATAAACATCTGGTTGATAGCAGTAATGAAGCGCAATTAATCAAAAATAAATTATATATATTTTAATTGATATTAGAGAAAAATTGTAAGTTTACAAACGGCGTTGGTTACTAGGACATGTTTCTAAATTTCTCTTCTTCATCAGCTAGCTTTTCGGGAGCTGAGCGTTGAACTCGAATCTCCAACATTCATATCAGTGCAAGCCTTTTCTCTAATATCAATTACAAAAACCATTGTATAAAGCAATATGAGCAAAGCTCGCTAATATTTTATTTTATTTTCATGAAAATGCCGTAGTTTGGAATTATACATTTGAGTCCAGTTAGGGAACCACAAGTTGTTAATTAAATTTTTTCAATTTAAGTAATAGCATTTTTCGCTTTATAAAAAATTCCCTCTTTTGCTGAGTACGAGTTGAGCCACTATTTCGAAACAACTCTTGAGACTTTAGAAGTATGCCCAGTTATCAACATGAGCTCTAATAGTACTCAAGCCCAAATGCTTGTTGGGTATATTCGACGCCATTTCGAACATACGCAAATGACTGATGAATTAACTAGAGTTTAACACTGCCAGATCGGCCGCTTAAGCTCAGCTTAATCTTCAGTTAAAGTAGACTGAAAACTGCAGAGTAAATTTAAACGTAGTTTAAGTGACAAACTGAGTTGAACTTGTACTGATAAACCGGGCCTTAGAGATTTTTAGCGATGGAGGTGTAACAATAGCAAAAGTTGGAATTTGAGAGCAGTGTATTAGAAACACGTATTTTAGCAGTTTCAGGTGCATATATCGCAAAAATAAAATCCAATTTAATAATCCTGAAAACTTATTCAGTCATTGGCTTTTATAAGAGTATAAACTCATTTCTGCGTATAAAATTTTCTGGACTGTATTATCAAGAGCTCTAGTCACGCCGTCAGCTCATACGGACCTTATGTGAAATTTATGTTTATATCTGTTGAGAACTTTTGATGGCTGTAAATAACACACAAACCGATATATTTTTTTTTTTTTTTTTTTTTTTTGTTGAGCGCCCGAAAATATAAAACTTTTTATCCCGGCCAGTATCACTCCACCATTAACAACGTTCTACAAAATGCAAGATTTCATACTCATATGACAACTGGCTTCGGTATGGTTTGAATATTTGATAAGCAAATTTGATCAAATTGTTGATACCATCGTACTCTACTTGTGTACTTAAATAAATAAAAGATGCTTAAATTATAGTTATATTGTATTTTATTTGCATATAAATTAAATATATTAAATATATAATTTTCTTTTAATTTTAGGTCTCACTTTTTCACGTTAATTCTCACACTTTTGCCATCATTTCATTCTTTGGCCCCATTAATATTTTTTCCCTTCCATTTCTCTTTTTAGCGTGTTAAACATTGCGTGCCGTACAATAATCTGTATTCACATCCTTGTCCTCCACCTGATCGATTAACACCAATTCGTATATAATAATAGTGCCAGCCATCTGGTGAGAATAAGGAAATATATATACGTACATATGTAGGCAATATTTAAATTTTTTTACATATGTAGATATTTATATATGTGTATATGCACAAAATCTTATATATTTGAATATATCTTTCAAATGAAATGGCTTAAAGTTCAGATAAGATAACATGAGATTCAAAACAAAAAAAAATAATTTAAAAAAAAGGACGTGTTGCACTCGGGGACTGCCGCGGTAAAGCTATTGCATATTATCAACTTATGCAATTATAATATTTATGCAACATTTTGTTTTCTTTGATATTAATTCAAGTTTTGTCTTTCATATTAATTCAAGTTATACTTTTTAAGCGTGGTGACCGATAATGAAACAAAATTTTAACTTTAACTTTAACTTTACCTTTAACTTTAACTTTAACCTTAACTTGAACTTTAACTTTCACTTTAACTTTAACTTTATTTTTAACTTTAACTTTATCTTTAACTTCAACTTTCACTTTAACTTTAACTTTAACTTTCACTTTAACTTTAACTTTAACTTTAACTTTAACTTTCACTTTAACTTTATTTTTAACTTTAACTTTATCTTTAACTTCATCTTTCACTTTAACTTTAACTTTAACTTTATTTTTAACTTTAACTTTATCTTTAACTTCAACTTTCACTTTAACTTTAACTTTCACTTTAACTTTAACTTTAACTTTAACTTTAACTTTAACTTTCACTTTAACTTTAACTTTATTTTTAACTTTAACTTTATCTTTAACTTCAACTTTCACTTTAACTTTAACTTTAACTTTATTTTTAACTTTAACTTTATCTTTAACTTCAACTTTCACTTTAACTTTAACTTTAACTTTACCTTTAACTTTAACTTTAACCTTAACTTGAACTTTAACTTTCACTTTAACTTTAACTTTATTTTTAACTTTAACTTTATCTTTAACTTCAACTTTCACTTTAACTTTAACTTTAACTTTAACTTTCACTTTAACTTTAACTTTAACTTTCACTTTAACTTTAATTTTATTTTTAACTTTAACTTTAACTTTAACTTCAACTTTCACTTTAACTTTAACTTTCACTTTAACTTTAACTTTATCTTTAACTTCAACTATCACTTTAACTTTAACTTTCACTTTAACTTTAACTTTCACTTTAACTTTAACTTTATCTTTAACTTCAACTTTCACTTTAACTTTAACTTTCACTTTAACTTTAACTTTCACTTTAACTTTAACTTTATTTTTAACTTTAACTTTATCTTTAACTTCAACTTTCACTTTAACTTTAACTTTAACTTTACCTTTAACTTTATCTTTAACTTCAACTTTCACTTTAACTTTAACTTTCACTTTAACTTTAACTTTAACTTTAACTTTAACTTTAACTTTCACTTTAACTTTAACTTTATTTTTAACTTTAACTTTATCTTTAACTTTACCTTTAACTTTAACTTTCACTTTCACTTTAACTTTAACTTTACCTTTAACTTTAACTTTAACTTTAACTTTAACTTTAACTTTAACTTTCACTTTAACTTTAACTTTATTTTTAACTTTAACTTTATCTTTAACTTTACCTTTAACTTTAACTTTAACTTTCACTTTAACTTTAACTTTCACTTTAACTTTAACTTTATCTTTAACTTCAACTTTCACTTTAACTTTAACTTTCACTTTAACTTTAACTTTATTTTTAACTTTAACTTTATCTTTAACTTCAACTTTCACTTTAACTTTAACTTTAACTTTCACTTTAACTTTAACTTTATTTTTAACTTTAACTTTATCTTTAACTTCAACTTTCACTTTAACTTTAACTTTAACTTTATTTTTAACTTTAACTTTATCTTTAACTTCAACTTTCACTTTAACTTTAACTTTAACTTTATTTTTAACTTTAACTTTATCTTTAACTTCAACTTTCACTTTAACTTTAACTTTAACTTTAACTTTAACTTTCACTTTAACTTTAACTTTATTTTTAACTTTAACTTTATCTTTAACTTTACCTTTAACTTTAACTTTAACTTTCACTTTAACTTTAACTTTCACTTTAACTTTAACTTTATCTTTAACTTCAACTTTCACTTTAACTTTAACTTTCACTTTAACTTTAACTTTATTTTTAACTTTAACTTTATCTTTAACTTCAACTTTCACTTTAACTTTAACTTTAACTTTACCTTTAACTTTATCTTTAACTTCAACTTTCACTTTAACTTTAACTTTCACTTTAACTTTAACTTTAACTTTAACTTTAACTTTAACTTTCACTTTAACTTTAACTTTATTTTTAACTTTAACTTTATCTTTAACTTTACCTTTAACTTCAACTTTCACTTTCACTTTAACTTTAACTTTACCTTTAACTTTAACTTTAACCTTAACTTGAACTTTAACTTTCACTTTAACTTTAACTTTATTTTTAACTTTAACTTTATCTTTAACTTCAACTTTCACTTTAACTTTAACTTTAACTTTCACTTTAACTTTAACTTTATCTTTAACTTCAACTTTCACTTTAACTTTAACTTTAACTTTACCTTTAACTTTATCTTTAACTTCAACTTTCACTTTAACTTTAACTTTCACTTTAACTTTAACTTTAACTTTAACTTTAACTTTCACTTTAACTTTAATTTTATTTTTAACTTTAGCTTTAACTTTACCTTTAACTTTAACTTTAACCTTAACTTGAACTTTAACTTTCACTTTAACTTTAACTTTATTTTTAACTTTAACTTTATCTTTAACTTCAACTTTCACTTTAACTTTAACTTTAACTTTACCTTTAACTTTATCTTTAACTTCAACTTTCACTTTAACTTTAACTTTCACTTTAACTTTAACTTTAACTTTCACTTTAACTTTAACTTTATTTTTAACTTTAACTTTATCTTTAACTTCAACTTTCACTTTAACTTTAACTTTAACTTTATTTTTAACTTTAACTTTATCTTTAACTTCAACTTTCACTTTAACTTTAACTTTAACTTTACCTTTAACTTTAACTTTAACCTTAACTTGAACTTTAACTTTCACTTTAACTTTAACTTTATTTTTAAATTTAACTTTATCTTTAACTTCAACTTTCACTTTAACTTTAACTTTAACTTTCACTTTAACTTTAACTTTAACTTTCACTTTAACTTTAATTTTATTTTTAACTTTAACTTTAACTTTAACTTCAACTTTCACTTTAACTTTAACTTTCACTTTAACTTTAACTTTATCTTTAACTTCAACTTTCACTTTAACTTTAACTTTCACTTTAACTTTAACTTTATTTTTAACTTTAACTTTATCTTTAAGTTCAACTTTCACTTTAGCTTTAACTTTAACTTTCACTTTAACTTTAACTTTATTTTTAACTTTAACTTTATCTTTAACTTCAACTTTAACTTTCACTTTAACTTTAACTTTATTTTTAACTTTAACTTTATCTTTAACTTCAACTTTCACTTTAACTTTAACTTTAACTTTATTTTTAACTTTAACTTTATCTTTAACTTCAACTTTCACTTTAACCTTAACTTTAACTTTACCTTTAACTTTAACTTTAACCTTAACTTGAACTTTAACTTTCACTTTAACTTTAACTTTATTTTTAACTTTAACTTTATCTTTAACTTCAACTTTCACTTTAACTTTAACTTTAACTTTCACTTTAACTTTAACTTTAACTTTCACTTTAACTTTAATTTTATTTTTAACTTTAACTTTAACTTTAACTTCAACTTTCACTTTAACTTTAACTTTCACTTTAACTTTAACTTTATCTTTAACTTCAACTTTCACTTTAACTTTAACTTTCACTTTAACTTTAACTTTCACTTTAACTTTAACTTTATCTTTAACTTCAACTTTCACTTTAACTTTAACTTTCACTTTAACTTTAACTTTATTTTTAACTTTAACTTTATCTTTAACTTCAACTTTCACTTTAACTTTAACTTTAACTTTACATTTAACTTTATCTTTAACTTCAACTTTCACTTTAATTTTAACTTTCACTTTAACTTTAACTTTAACTTTAACTTTAACTTTAACTTTCACTTTAACTTTAACTTTATTTTTAACTTTAACTTTATCTTTAACTTTACCTTTAACTTTAACTTTCACTTTCACTTTAACTTTAACTTTAACTTTACCTTTAACTTTAACTTTAACTTTAACTTTCACTTTAACTTTAACTTTATTTTTAACTTTAACTTTATCTTTAACTTTACCTTTAACTTTAACTTTAACTTTCACTTTAACTTTAACTTTCACTTTAACTTTAACTTTATCTTTAACTTCAACTTTCACTTTAACTTTAACTTTCACTTTAACTTTAACTTTATTTTTAACTTTAACTTTATCTTTAACTTCAACTTTCACTTTAACTTTCACTTTAACTTTAACTTTCACTTTAACTTTAAATTTATCTTTAACTTCAACTTTCACTTTAACTTTAACTTTCACTTTAACTTTAACTTTATTTTTAACTTTAACTTTATCTTTAACTTCAACTTTCACTTTAACTTTAACTTTAACTTTAACTTTAACTTTCACTTTAACTTTAACTTTATTTTTAACTTTAACTTTATCTTTAACTTTACCTTTAACTTTAACTTTAACTTTCACTTTAACTTTAACTTTCACTTTAACTTTAACTTTATCTTTAACTTCAACTTTCACTTTAACTTTAACTTTCACTTTAACTTTAACTTTATTTTTAACTTTAACTTTATCTTTAACTTCAACTTTCACTTTAACTTTAACTTTAACTTTACCTTTAACTTTATCTTTAACTTCAACTTTCACTTTAACTTTAACTTTCACTTTAACTTTAACTTTAACTTTAACTTTAACTTTAACTTTCACTTTAACTTTAACTTTATTTTTAACTTTAACTTTATCTTTAACTTTACCTTTAACTTCAACTTTCACTTTCACTTTAACTTTAACTTTACCTTTAACTTTAACCTTAACTTGAACTTTAACTTTCACTTTAACTTTAACTTTATTTTTAACTTTAACTTTATCTTTAACTTAAACTTTCACTTTAACTTTAACTTTAACTTTAACTTTCACTTTCACTTTAACTTTAACTTTATCTTTAACTTCAACTTTCACTTTAACTTTAACTTTAACTTTACCTTTAACTTTATCTTTAACTTCAACTTTCACTTTAACTTTAACTTTCACTTTAACTTTAACTTTAACTTTAACTTTAACTTTAACTTTAACTTTAACTTTCACTTTAACTTTAATTTTATTTTTAACTTTAACTTTAACTTTACCTTTAACTTTAACTTTAACCTTAACTTGAACTTTAACTTTCACTTTAACTTTAACTTTATTTTTAACTTTAACTTTATCTTTAACTTCAACTTTCACTTTAACTTTAACTTTAACTTTACCTTTAACTTTATCTTTAACTTCAACTTTCACTTTAACTTTAACTTTCACTTTAACTTTAACTTTAACTTTAACTTTAACTTTAACTTTAACTTTAACTTTCACTTTAACTTTAACTTTATTTTTAACTTTAACTTTATCTTTAACTTCAACTTTCACTTTAACTTTAACTTTAACTTTATTTTTAACTTTAACTTTATCTTTAACTTCAACTTTCACTTTAACTTTAACTTTAACTTTACCTTTAACTTTAACTTTAACCTTAACTTGAACTTTAACTTTCACTTTAACTTTAACTTTATTTTTAACTTTAACTTTATCTTTAACTTCAACTTTCACTTTAACTTTAACTTTAACTTTCACTTTAACTTTAACTTTAACTTTCACTTTAACTTTCATTTTATTTTTAACTTTAACTTTAACTTTAACTTCAACTTTCACTTTAACTTTAACTTTCACTTTAACTTTAACTTAGCTTTAACTTTAACCTTAACTTTAACTTTAACTTTAACTTTAACTCTAACTTTAACTTTAACTTTGACTTTAACTTTAACTTTATTTTTAACTTTAACTTTATCTTTAACTTCAACTTTCACTTTAACTTTAACTTTAACTTTCACTTTAACTTCAACTTTCACTTTAACTTTAACTTTCACTTTAACTTTAACTTTATCTTTAACTTCAACTTTCACTTTAACTTTAACTTTCACTTTAACTTTAACTTTCACTTTAACTTTAACTTTATCTTTAACTTCAACTTTCACTTTAACTTTAACTTTCACTTTAACTTTAACTTTATTTTTAACTTTAACTTTATCTTTAACTTCAACTTTCACTTTAACTTTAACTTTATTTTTAACTTTAACTTTCACTTTAACCTTAACTTTAACTTTATTTTTAACTTTAACTTTATCTTTAACTTCAACTTTCACTTTAACTTTAACTTTAACTTTCACTTTAACTTTAACTTTATCTTTAACTTCAACTTTCACTTTAACTTTAACTTTAACTTTCACTTTAACTTCAACTTTCACATTAACTTTAACTTTCACTTTAACTTTAACTTTATCTTTAACTTCAACTTTCACTTTAACTTTAACTTTTACTTTATTTTTAACTTTAACTTTCACTTTAACTTTAATATTCACTTTAACTTTAACTTTATTTTTAACTTTAACTTTCACTTTAACCTTAGCATTCACTTTAACTCTAACTTTAACTTTAACTTAACTTTAACTTTAACTTCAACTTTAATTTTAACTTTAACTTTAACTTTCACTTTAACTTAGCTTTAACTTTAACCTTAACTTTAACTTTAACTTTAACTTTAACTCTAACTTTAACTTTAACTTTCACTTTAACTTTATCTTTAACTTCAACTTTCACTTTAACTTTAACTTTTACTTTATTTTTAACTTTAACTTTCACTTTAACTTTAATATTCACTTTAACTTTAACTTTATATTTAACTTCAACTTTCACTTTAACTTTAACTTTAACTTTCACTTTAACTTTAACTTTAACTTTATTTTTACCTTTAACTTTATCTTTAACTTCAACTTTCACTTTAACTTTAACTTTAACTTTCACTTTAACTTCAACTTTCACATTAACTTTAACTTTCACTTTAACTTTAACTTTATCTTTAACTTCAACTTTCACTTTAACTTTAACTTTTACTTTATTTTTAACTTTAACTTTCACTTTAACTTTAATATTCACTTTAACTTTAACTTTATTTTTAACTTTAACTTTCACTTTAACCTTAGCATTCACTTTAACTTTAACTTTAACTTTAACTTTAACTTAACTTTAACTTTAACTTTAATTTTAAGTTTAACTTTAACTTTAACTTTCGCTTTAACTTAGCTTTAACTTTAACCTTAACTTTAACTTTAACTTTAACTTTAACTCTAACTTTAACTTTAACTTTAACTTTGACTTTAACTTTAACTTTAACTTTAAATTAACTTTAACTTTAACCTTATGATAGAGATCCAATTTTGTGTATTTGGCCTGCTGCTAACACCGAACCTTTTTCGAGCCTTTTTTGCCAAATATCCGTTACGTTTTTTTTTTTTGATTTAGTCGCCAAGCCCGAGATAAAATCTATGCAGTAGCTTAAAAATTTTTAAGTTAAACGGTTTTATTGAAAACAATACTTACATTAAGTAGTAATAATACTAAAAGATAGAAAATAATTAGGTAGGTCCTAGGTACTAGTCATCACACTCCTCATCAATCTAGGGCGTTGATCAGATAACTAAATAAAAGCGTTGGACGTGTCAAATTTCTATTGATTGTCATATACAAGACCAAATGAACCTTAAAGAGGTTATTCTATGCCTCACATTTTTAGAAATTTCACGAGCCCAACGCTTTTATTTAATTGTCTGATCAACGCCCTCGATTGATGAGGGGTGTGATGACTAGTACCTAGAAGCTACCTAATTATTTTCTATCTATTAGTATTATTACTACATAATGTAAGTATTGCTTTCAATAAAACCGTTTACGTAAAAATTTTTTTTTATTTTTTTTAATATACTGAAATCTCACTAGCAAACTTTGAATTTATGTGCTCCAAAGTATTATGACGTCACTTCTACCGGGAAATGAATCTTTTACAGAAATTTTACTAACAAAATTTGAACTTATGTGCTTCAAAGTATCTTGATGTAACTTCTACCGGACTGTATATAATATTTGTTCAAAAAGCCAAATCGGACAGACAAGTACGAGTTTTTTGATCACCTAGCGTGAATTTTTCTTACTACAGCGGTTTCTATTTCTTTATGTCAAATATGATTTCCAAATATGAGCGAAATCGGACCACAAATACGATTTTTGTGAATATCTCGATCCTTGCGCCACCTAGCGGCGATTTTTTTTTTTCATAGGTCGTTTTCTATTCTTGTATGTATTATGTCTTCCAAATATGAGCGAAATCGGACGACAAATACGATTTTTATGAATATCTCGATCCTTACACCACCTAGCGGCGATTTTATTTTTCATAGGTCGCTTTCTATTCTTGTATGTATTATGTCTTCCAAATATGAGCGAAATCGGACCACAAATACGATTTTTGTGAATATCTCGATCCTTGCGCCACCTAGCTGCGATTTTTTCTTATTATTGCATTGTCATCGGATTCTGAACTACATTCCAAGTTTCAAGCTTGTAGCATATCGGGAAGTTACTTAAATTTTAATTACAAAATTCGCGCTGGCCGGCCGACCGTGCAGCCTGTCAAGTCAACCTAAATAAAACCGTTTAAAAAGCCAAAAACTGTTTCTAACCGTAGTAAGATACAACCTGTGAGGAACGTTAAGAAAAATCTTCTATTATGGAATAGATTGAAGCTTGCTCAAAACGCTTATAATTGTATGTGTGTATGCACCCTCTAGTTCAAAACTGGTGCGCTTCTAATGCATTCGCCATCTATCTCTTCCGCATGCAAGTTCAATTTAACATGGCGATGTCCTAGACGGTGAAAATTGCCCCCACTGCATTATCTTTTATGTAATTCCAAATTAGTTGGCTTATCGGTACTTTCACGATAAATCCGAGCTAGTGGAAAAATGTATAGTTGTGATCTACCACTTTTGTTGGTATTATTTCGTCGGTTCTGAACCAGAGCGAAATTCTTGCTTCTGCTACGATTTTATCCCATTTTCGATAGCTCCAAACCAATCCATAAATATTTGTATTGGAACTATTTAGCCCCTGGCGGTCGCTTTGGTGTGATGATTGCGTGCTCCGCCTACCACACCGAAGATCCTCGGTTCACGCCCCGGGCAAAGCAACATCAAACATTTTAGAAAGACAATTTTTCAATTATAGGAAAATCTTTCTAAGCGTGGTCGCCCCTCGGCAGTATTTGCCAAGCACTCCTAATGCAAATCTTTCAGTGAAAACTTAGTGAAATCCCGTCCCGCCAATTTGTAGGAAAAATTAAAAGGAGCGCGGCGCAATTTAGAAGAGAAGCTCGGACTAAAACCTCTTCGGAGGTTAATGCGCCTTACATTTATTTATTTAATCCCTTTTTCACATATATTAGCTCCGGTCCAGACGAAAATACAAAATATTTCAGTTGGTACTTTTCTGGATTGTCGACCTTCGGCCGTTCTCTAAAAGAATATCCATGGATCGATCCAACACCGGCTATGCGTTATAAAATATCTCAACCCTGAACCCTTCCATTAGTGTGCGCGCACAGGCAAGAAGTTTTTCTTATTGGCCTCTAAGAGACTTAGGCATGTTTAATACGAATTGACTCAAATATAAGTTTCTTGTCATTGCGTAAATGTACTCTATTGAATTTGTGCCAAAATATTCTCTTGATAGAACCCCTTTCCTGACAATTTGCATATCTATATGCTATGAAATTAACGTTAGAGAAATTCTTTAAAGTGTAGGGAAGGAAGACGTACTCAAATTCGAAGCTCCTTAAAGCTAGTAGTTGTTATATGTAAATAGCATATTTATCAAATATAAGTTATCGAAATATAAAATATAAAAAACCACATTGTTGATTTTTGAACTAGAGTAAATCTATTTGCTGTAGAAGTGGTACGTATTTGGTACTTTAAATTTAGTTCTGAACCAGAAATTCGTTTCACTAGTTACTGACTTCTCTACAGAGTATCGCTCTTTCGTGCCGAATAGTAATACAAATATTACGTATACGCGCTGGCGCCCATACTTTCAGACGGATATGTTTTCGTGTAATTGGTTGATTTTTAGTAAAACCACGTTTTTCATTAAAGTACACTTGGAAACATTTCAATATCATACTGTTTTTTTAATTTTGTTCGGCTTAAAGAAAAAAACTAGAACTCAAAATCAAGTAAAACTTCGAAACGGAACATGAAACCGGATACGAAACCGGGCGGCATATTATCAATATTGTAAATAAATTCGGGAAATTCCGCTTATTCCAAACCTTCTGCTAACGCTCGAATCGCTAAACTCTTGAATAAATAACTCCAATATTCAGCAATGCAAAAATTTGAAAGTACTTCATAATAACACTTAACTTCACAACCAATAGTGTGCTTAAATCAAACTGATTACTGACTACTCAGGTTGTGCTGCTTTTATATTCTCTGCCCAAATGTCTAGACGTTTCTTCTTCTAGAATTTTCTACTTGGTTACCAGCTATATGCGTGTGTATTTGTAGTTTATAGCCTCTCGCATAGCCATATGCATGTGTATATGTGAGTACTACTTCGACTGATTACTACACCTGTGTGTGAGTTATCTCTCCTTTGCCTTGTATGTACATATGTGGGTAAATGATGACTAATGTGTTTATGTAGCTTGCTTTAATGTTTTTGTTGTTGTGCATTTACTTAGTAACAGCTTAGAGATGGTAATATTCGTCACAATATGTTATCGATGTGTTAAGGATATGTGTATGTATATATAAAGAGCGGGTTATCTTCTTAGTATCAATGTGTTTTCGATTTGATATCTACGAGGCATAGGCGAGTTATCAAATTGTCATCGATGTGGGAAAACTTTGCGAAGGACAACAAAAGTTATCGATGAGCTACAGATTTATTTATAGGGGAGTTATCGGGTTGTTATCGTTTCTTCATCGAAAAACTTTCTTTTATTTAACAAAAATTTATTGATTTTTTTATGGAAAGAAATCAATTGGTTATCGGGGAGTTCTCAATAAATTATCGAAAAGCTTACAAATTTTTTTCCAGAATGTATCGAGCTGTTGTCCTAAAGCTATCGATTTGTTTGGAAAAACTTTTTATTTACTAACGAAAATCTTTTTATTTGTTATCGACGTATTATCGAATGGCTATTAATGACTATCAACGACCCCTTGGATTGTTATGTTAAGAAAATTATCCGAGACCGATGACTCAATGTTAACATGCCGATAACAAACCGATAACTCCACGATAGTTTCGATAGTAAAACAATAATTTGTCGATATCGCTTGTTACCCACAACAAGTCGACGAAGCTCTTCGGAAACAGCAGGAAATTATTTATTTCTGGTGAAGTAACCTTTGTTACGCTTTTACTTCAACCCCTGAGAAAGCCCTGGTTTATTTAAAAACATAAATTTTCTAGACGTTCATATACCAATATGTTTATATATCCAACTTCATGAGCACTTGATACTCACGGGCCCGTCTGATAACACTTCAGTCGAATATTTCTCTGAATTTCGTTGAAAGTATGCTGTAATAGCAACAAAATCGTTTAGTTGTGAACATCAGTACCTCGCAGACTTTGTTCTGCCCGAAAATTGGTTTGCCTACATATAAAAATTGAGCCTCGTTTCCCGTCTTCACTATCTATCCCATTCTTTTTCCTGTCCATTCCTTGTTCCATTTGTCTTCCTCCCACTCCACAATCCCACCTCCAATCACAATCAATTCTCACTACCACACCCACTCGTACTTCCACTAAACTTCGCATTCCCATTACCACTTCCAGTTCTAGTCCCACTCCCACTACATCTCCCGTTCCCTCACCCACCGCTTTTGCCTCATATATGAAATTTCTTTACCAAATATCGAATACATGCTTCACCTGGCTGACCGGCTTTAATATCTTTGCTTGTATAGACTTTTACGAAACTATATAAAACTAACGCGGCCACCGTGGTGTGATGGTAGCGTGCTCCTCCTACCACACCGTATGCCCTGGGTTCACACCGCGGGCAAAGCAATATCAAAATTTTAGAAATAAGGCTTTTCAATTAGAAGAAAATATTTCTAAGCGGGGTCGCCCCTCGGCAGTGTTTGGCAAGCGCTCCGGGTGTATTTCTGCCATGAAAAGCTCTCAGTGAAAACTCACCTGCCTTGCACATGCCGTTCGGAGTCGGCATTAAGCACGTAGGTCCCGTCCGGCCAATTTGTAGGGAAAATCAAGAGGAGCACGACGCAAATTGGAAGAGAAGCTCGGCCTTAGATCTCTTCGGAGGTTATCACGCCTTACATTTATTTTATTTTTTTTTTAATTTTTATAATCGCTCTAATTTTCATAAATAAGATAAACATAGATAACTGACCTATTCTCCTGCCTGATAATATTCCTCCCTGCTCTATTATTACTCTTCCAGTAAGAGAACTATTTATTGTATTGTTACTTTCGCAAAAAAAAATACTTCTTGCCTCTAACCTCATCTTTCTATATTTGATCCCAGTCTCCGAACATGAACCCTCAGGGACTGGTTAAGACACCGTGACAAGGGAAGAAAAGGAGAAAAAAATAATTTGGAAATTTGAAACCGAGTTTTAAGTAACTTCTCGATGAGCTATAGCCAAAAAATTTAGAGCTTAATTCAGAGGTCGTTGACAGCCGATTACACGGTACAAAAAGTTTCGCTAGGGAGTGCACTGACTGAGATATTTATAAAAATCGTACAAAACGGAAGGAATTTTTTCATTGAGCTACAAGCGTAAAACTTAACAGATAGGTTAAGACACAGAGAAAATTTAAGAAAAGGAGAAAATAAAAATAAAATAAAAAATTGTAAGCACTTCTTTTATATAAATGGACAAAAATTAACGAAAATGTCTCCTTATATAAAGACATATTCTTGCTAAACTTTGATTTTTAAATTTTGACATAGAAATTGCAAAAATATTTATGAGCAGTAAAAATATAAAGGTGGAGCGCAACTGATTGACTAATAATATCTCCTTTCCTACCAATTTTCCAATCCAACGGAAAGTACCCCTTTACCAAATTACAGGCAGATCGTACCACACACTATTTTATTTAGAATAAGTCGGCGTCTGGTTTTCTTACCGGGTCCACTTTTCCCTCTGTTGGAACCTACCTCGTATTTCAAGTATTCGGTCCAACCGTTTTTGATTTTTTCGCCTAGCAATACATTCAGAAACTCATTTTAATATTATGGATTGAAAGTCAATTGTAATAATTTTCTAACACAAATGCCAAATCAGAATATAATCTCTATTTATCTTGCCTTCACTTAAGCCATTTTACTGAGTGGTTATGCAAATATTATTTTGTGCCTAATATACATATGTGTAAGTATATATAATAATAATATGATAATATGAAACTCACCGCAAATGTGAGACGTCGCGTCAAAAAGAAAAAGCTTTTGCCACTAAAGGCAATCAAATCATGAACGATGATTTCATTTAAACGTTTGAGCTATTAAAATTTTATGGATGTGATTAAATAAAAATAAAACAAAAACGAAACGAATACATTATTTTTGTTCTTTTTTTTTTGCCAAAATTTATCTTAAATATAAATCCGGATTATGATATTAGCTTTGACACAGGAAATATGCAAAAAAAAACTTCCACATCCGCCACACTCAACAGTGAAGCGCAGCTCCATCAAATATGTATGATAAAAAATAAAAAAATAAGTAAGAAAGTCTAAGTTCGGGTGAAACCGAACATTACATACCCAGCTGTGCATTTGAAACGCGAAACTAAGATAAGGTTAGACCTTTAGGAAAAGTGGGCGTGGCCTTTAATCGATTTTGATTATCTTCACTCAGTCTATCTAATTTGGCAAGGATAGTGTCTCTGCCATATTTCCGTGTAATATTTAAGAGTGGTAATAAAAGCACTGTTGCTAACTACCGTCCCATTTCCAAACTTTCCACTGTCTCGTAATTGTTTGAAATTGTAGTCAAGGATAAAATATTCTTCGCAGTAAAGGCCTTCATTTCAGCTAATCAGCATTGTTTTGTGCCTGGCAGATCAACTGTAACTAATCTAGCAGTATTTTTTGAATTCTGTATTATTTAATTTACTATCTATATGGAATGCTACCCCACCATATTTCAGGCAGAAATCTATGCAATAGAAGTCTGTGGTAGAGAATGTCTGCGCAGAGCGTCTACATTATGTCAGACGGACATATAGCCCTGCGTGCCTTGCAGTTTTACACAGTTACATATAAGCTAGTGGATGATTGCACTGAAATCTTTAATGACCTGGGAGCCAAAAACAAGGTTTTTTATGATGGGTTCCCGGACATCAGGGACATGAAAGTAATAAACATGCAGATTACCTAACAAAGCACGGTACTATAGGCGTATTATATGGTCCAGAGCCCACGCCAAATTGTTTATACTTCCGGCAACGAAACTATCAGCCAAACTCATTAATCTAAGCAGGGAGGACCTAAGAAATCTCACTGGGTACTATACGGGACACTGTGGTCTGGGATATCACCTATGTAAGTTAAATCTATCCGATACTCAAATTTAAAATGCCGGTTCACATTTTCTGCGAATGCGTCGTTCTGGCTAGGCAGAGGCTCTCCCATCAAAGTGGTGTGAGTAATCCCTGTGTGATATGGAGTAGAAAGCCCGAGGAGGTACTTAGATACATCAAAATACTCCACATACAAAATTAGGGTGAAAGGTCATGCACAACAGATCTGTACAAAGGTCGCAGTGCTACCAGACCTAGTAATAATAATAATAACAAGTAAGGAAGGTTAAGTTCGGGTGTAACCGAACATTACATACTCAGTTGAGAGCTATGGTGACAACATAAGGGAAAATAACCATGTAGGAAAATGAACCGAGGGAAACCCTGGAATGTGTTTGTATGACATGTGTATCAAATGAAAGGCATTAAAGAGTATTTTATAAGGGAGTGGGCCATAGTTCTATAGGTGGACGCCATTTAGGGATATAGCCATAAAGGTGGACCAGGGGTGACTCTAGAATGCGTTTGTACGATATGGGTATCAAATGAAAGGTGTTAATGAGCATTTTAAAAGGGAGTGGGCCTTAGTTCTATAGGTGGACGCCGTTTCGAGATATTGCCATAAAGGTGGGCCAGGGGTGACTCTAGAATTCGTTTGTATGATATGGGTATCAATTGAAAGGTGTTAATGATTATTTTAAAAGGGCGTGGGGCTTAGTTCTATAGGTGGACCCCTTTTCGAGATATCGCCATAAAGGTGGACCAGGTGTGACTCTAGAATGAGTTTGTACGATATGGGTATCAAATTAAAGGTATTAATGAGAGTTTTAAAAGGGAGTGGTGATAGTTGTATATGTGAAGGCGTTTTCCAGATATCGACCAAAATGTGGACCAGGGTGACCCAGAACATTATCTGTTGGATACCGCTAATTTATTTATATATGTAATACCTGCCAAGATTTTAAGGGTCTTTTATTTCGCCCTGCAGAACTTTTCATTTTCTTCTACTTAATATGGTAGGTGTCACAACCATTTTATAAAGTTTTTTATAAAGTTATATTTCGCGTCAATAAAATAATCCAATTACCTTACCATGTTTCATCCCTTTTTGCGTATTTGGTATAGAATTATGGCATTTTTTTCAATTGTCGTAATTTTCGATATCGAAAAAGTGGGCGTGGTCATAGTCGGATTTCGTTCACTTTTCATACCAAGATAAAGTGAGTTCAGATAAGTACGTGAATTGAGTTTAGTAAAGATATATCGATTTT
Source organism: Eurosta solidaginis (assembly GCF_040869045.1). NCBI lineage: Eukaryota > Metazoa > Arthropoda > Insecta > Diptera > Tephritidae > Eurosta > Eurosta solidaginis. The sequence continues at coordinate 196,773,363 of NC_090323.1, read as the reverse complement.
TGCTCAAGTTATCGTGTTAACGGCCATGCGGAAGGACAGACGGATGACTGTGTATAAAAACTGGGCGTGGCATCAACCGATTTCGCCCATTTTCACAGAAAACAGTAAACGCCATAAAATCTATGCCCCTACCAAATTTCAAAAGGATTGGTTAATTTTTGTTCGACTTATGGCGTTAAAAGTATCCTAGACAAATTAAATGAAAAAGGGCGGAGCCACGCCCATTTTTAAATTTTCTTTTATTTTTGTATTTTGTTGCACCATATCATTACTGGAGTTGAATCTTGACATAATTTACTTATATACTGTAAAGATATTAAATTTTTTGCTAAAATTTTACTTTAAAAAAAAATTTTTTTTTAAAAGTGGGCGTGGTCCTTATCCGATTTTGCTAATTTTTATTAAGCGTACATATAGTAATAAGTGTAACGTTCCTGCCAAATTTCATCATGATATCTTCAACGACTGCCAAATTACAGCTTGCAAAAATTTTAAATTACCTTCTTTTAAAAGTGGGCGGTGCCACGCCCATTGTCCAAAATTTTACTAATTTTCTATTTTGCGTCATACGTTCAACTCATCTACCAAGTTTCGTCGCTTTATCAGTCTTTTGTAATGAATTATCGCACTTTTTCGGTTTTTCGAAATTTTCGATATCGAAAAAGTGGGCGTGGTTATAGTCCGATATCGTTCATTTTAAATAGCGATCTGAGATGAGTGCTCAGGAACCTACATACCAAATTTCATCAAGATACCTCAAAATTTACTCAAGTTATCGTGTTAACGGGCGGACGGACATGGCTCAATCAAATTTTTTTTCGATCCTGATTATTTTGATATATGGAAGTCTATATCTATCTCGATTCCTTTATATATGTACAACCAACCGTTATCCAATCAAACTTAATATACTCTGTGAGCTCTGCTCAACTGAGTATAAAAATAATACTATATATACCGGTATTTCTTTTTACCACAAAGAAAAGTGTCTTATCCAATCTTTACTCGTAACAAAAAAAAATCAGATAATCTAAAAATGTTCACTTATTTAGCAATGTAGTATCTATATTTATAATTTCTAACTGTTATGTATAGTACTCAGCTTATGATTTTTATTCTGTAGTTGTGCAGTTTTAGATCTCGATGCTTAACCAACCTCCGCCTATCAACAACTCGCGAAAAACAAAAAAATACGTGCGTTATACGAATGCGCTCCTCGCGCTGGTCGGGCGGCCTTTGGAGGGTATTAATCCGTTAGGTATTATCATCATTTCGAAGGCTTGTGACAAAGTGAACTATTTATTACTGATATCCAAATTGTTGGTTTGGGCTTCCATTATAGTATACTATGTTGGGTGAGGTCTTACTTTGCAGATCGTAGTTGTATTTTGTGGTGGATAGTATCTATTCATGGTCGTTTACTGCCATCTCTGGTGTACCCCAAGTGAGTGTGTTGGTACCCCTATTATTTGTTATCTTTATTAATGACATACGTCATTGTTTCAGGTATGCTAAATTCTTTCTGTATGCTGATGACTTGAAGATTTTTGAATCAAACACGACTCAATCTGAGTCCACTATGCTCCAAGCGGATCTTGATAACGTAATAGACTAGTGTATCGAGAATCATCTGCTTTTAAATATAAGTAAATATTTTAGTATTACCTTTGCTGAAAATCAAAATGTTCTTCCTGCTTCTAATCATAATGGGGACTCTACGCTGAGGGTTGTTGATAAAATACGGGATCTTAATCTAGTCTTTTATGCTAAGTTTCTATTTCACAGTCAGATTAATTATGTCATTGCGAAGTCTTATTCCACACTCGCGTTCATTCGTCGCTTCAGTATGAGTTTTAGTGTTCCTTATATTTTAAAACTATTATTTACAACCCTAGTGCGGTCTAAACTAGAATGTGCTTTATTCATTTGGAGGCCGTACAATGCTTGCCATATAGGCCGACTTGAGGGGTATTTAAAAAAATATTTTTTCGCGATTTGCTCTCCGGTCTTTGCGTTTTCACGATCCTGTTCCAACATACAGTTCTAGGTGTCTTTTTATTAACCTGAAATCATTAGTTAGCAGAAGATCAATGCTATCACTGACATCTTTATACGATATCATCAATGGCGGCTGACTCGCCCTATCTTTTAGAATGCATACGGTTCATTATACCATCGCGAACCCTTCGATGTCACTATTTTTTCTGGTTGGATAGATTCAGAACGATTTATTCTTCTATTTCTCCAATTGCTAGGGAAATGTGTGAGTTTAATTTCCTGTATTCTATAGAAATTGATTGTTCGTCAAATAAATTTAGGTTTAAACTGCTATTGAATAAAATAATTTGATTATTAAATATCTGTTAGTTAAGATACATCTCTAAATAGTCTACTAAGAGGTTCTGATGGTCTTAAACTATAATATTAGTAAATAAAATAATAAGGAATATCTTTAACGGCTCTTGATTTACGGGTTTTTAAACTTCCAAATTATCTTCTTCTAACTGTAGGTGGTGCTACGCCCTGTAGGGTTTATAATTATAATTAACACGTGCCAACTTTTTTAAAATTAGAAATTATATATTAAAGTTATTTTTTAAATTATTGCATCAAAAAGAAAATTTTTGATTACTTTTATATATGTAATATCAAAAGATAGAAATATAGAAATAAAAATTTGGAACAATTACAATTTAAAACAAGTAAGGAAGGCTAAGTTCGGGTGTAACCGAATATTACATACTCAGCTGAGAGCTTTGGAGACAAAATAAGGGAAAATCACCATGTAGGAAAATGAACCTAGGGTAACCGTGGAATGTGTTTGTATGACATGGGTATCAAATGGAAGGTATTAAAGAGTATTTTAAAAGGGAGTGCGCGATAGTTCTATAGGTGGACGCCTTTTCGAGATATCTCCATAAAGGTGGACCAGAAGTGACTCTAGGATGTGTTTGTACGATATGGGTGTTAATGATTATTCAAAACGTAGTGGGCCTTACTTCTATAGGTGGACACCTTTTTGAGACATCGCCATAAGAGTGGACCAGGGGTGACTCTAGAATGTGTTTGTACGATATGGGTATCAAATTAAAGGTATTAATGAGAGTTTTAAAAGGGAGTGGTGGTAGTTGTATATGTGAAGGCGTTTTCGAGATATCAATCAAAATGTGGACCAGGGTGACCCAGAACATCATCTGTCGGGTACCGCTAATTTATTTATATATGTAATACCACGAACAGTATTTCTGCCAAGATTCCAAAGGCGTTTGATTTCGCCCTGCAGAACTTTTGTCATTTTCTTCTACTTAATATGGTAGCTGTCAAACCCATTTTACAAAGTTTTTTCTAAAGTTTTATTTTGCGTCTATAAACCAATCCAATTACCATGTTTCATCTCTTTTTTCATATTTCGTAATTTTCGATATCGAAAAATTGGTGGTCATAGTCCGATTTCGGCCATTTTTTATACCAATACAAAGTGAGTTCAGATAAGTACGTGAACTGAGTTTAGTAGAGATATGTCGATTTTTGCTCAAGTTATAGTGTTAACGGCCGAGCGGAAGGACAGACGGACGACTGTGTATAAAAACTGGGCGTGGCTTCAACCGATTTCGCCCATTTTCACAGAAAACAGTTATCGTCATAGAATCTATGCACCTACCAAATTTCAAAAGGATTGGTAAATTTTTGTTCGATTTATGGCATTAAAAGTATTCTAGACGAATTAAATGAAAAATGGCGGAGCCACGCCCATTTTGAAATTTTCTTTTAGTTTTGTAATTTTTTGCACCATATCATTACTGGAGTTTAATGTCGACATAATTTACTTATATACTGTAAAGATATTAAATTTTTTGTTAAAATTTGACTTTAAAAAAAATTTTTTTTTAAGTGGGCGTGTTCGTAATCCGATTTTGCTAATTTTTTCTTAGCACACATATAGTAATAGGAGTAACGTCCCTGCCAAATTTCATCATGATATCTTCAACGACTGCCAAATTACAGCTTGCAAAACTTTGAAATTACCTTCTTTTAAAAGTGGGCGGTGCCACTCCTATTGTCCAAAATTTTACTAATTTTCTATTCTGTGTCATAAGGTCAACGCACCTACCAAGTTTCATCGCTTTAGCCGTCTTTGGTAATGAATTATAGCACTTTTTCGGTTTTTCGAAATTTTCGATATCGAAAAAGTGGGCGTGGTTATGGTCCGATTTCGTTCATTTTAAATAGTGATCTGAGATGGGTACCCAGGTATCAAGATACCTCAAAATTTACTCAAGTTGTAGTGTTTACGGACGGACGGACGGACGGACCGACATGGCTATCTGAATTTCTTTTTTTGCTCAGATCATTTTGATATATAGAAGTCTATATCTATCTCGATTAGTTTATGCCGTTACGGATTACCGTTATGCGAACAAAGTTAATATACTCTGTGAGCTCTGCTCAGCTGAGTATAAAAATAAAGATATTGAATTTTTAAATTCAAAGAATATGAAAATAATTACCTACTCGCCCATATTCCAAAATTTTTTGGAATTTATATTTTGCGTCATAAAACCAATCAACCTATCAAATTTCATAATGAATACCGCTATAGTTTTTGAATTATCTAATTTTTTCCATTCTTCTACATTTTCGATATTGAAAAAGTGGAAGTTTTTATCGTCTGATTCCGTGCATTTTCAATATCAATCTATTATGGGTCCAGATAAGCCCATATACCGAATTTGTTGAAGATTTGCTGAAGTTATCGTGTTAACGGACGGACAGACGGACGGGCGGACATGGCCTAACAAAACTGTTTTTCTATACTGATGATTTTGATATATGAAAGTCTATATCGCCTCATTTATACCTGTATAACCAACCGCTATCCAATCAAGGTTATAATATCCTGTGTACAAGCACAGCTGGGTATAAAAATTTATAAAATAGTCAAGGCAAAAGTTCTTACTCACTTCAACGCACCAAAACTTCGTTGGTATTTCATACATTGTCGACATTATTTGATTTGCTTCATCATGCACAGCGCCAGTTAAAAGCATCATCGTTAGAATACGCACCAATACGAAAAGTAATGAAAACCAAAAATAAATCTCTTTGGCAAAGTTATCACGAGTCCTATTGACAAGCAGGGGGAGTCGAAGAAAAAAGTAATAAATAAAATGTTATTTATTGCTCAGTAAAGCTGTTGCAGCGAAAATAAGGAATAAGATTTAAAAGTATTATAAAATTACTTTAAATCCCAAACAGACGGCAGTATTAATGCAGGTTAAGGAACTAATTTGTAAACGGCCACCCTGGTATGATAGTAGCGTGCTCCGCCTACCACACTGTATGCCCTGGGTTCACACCCCGGGCAAAACAATATCAAAATTTTAGAAATAAGGTTTTTCAATTAGAAGAAAAATTTTCTAAGTGGAGTCGCCCCTCGGCAGTGTTTGGCAAACACTCCGAGTGTTTGGTTGCGAATTAGGGTTAGCTATCATGACTTGTTACGAAAAGGTCAGAGTCGCTTAAGCGTCAATTAATGATGATAAAGAAACTTTCAAAGCTTTAGTTATTTAAAAAAAAAAGCTTAAAGGAGGTCCTTTAAAAGTATTATGTGCACTTTGCGACTATATCTTGTTTTTTGCCTAACATTCCGAAGAGATGAACAAGGCTTTAAGGACTTTTGCGAAACCATACTAAGCTCGCACATTCGTAGTGAAAGAAAGCACATCCAGCCAAGCGCCAAAACTGTTATTCCTTTTATAATATAATTCCTTGCAAAACTATTAATTTTGGACTTTTAATATGTTTGGATCAAGATAAAAATTATTTCCGGATTTTAAAAAAAAAATAATTATTTTCCGTCCCTGCATCCATCTCAACAACATGACAGTCAACTTGGACTCCAAATCTTAAATCAGTTATAACTCGATTCTCGATACTCTCATGTATCAAAATTGAAATTGGCTTGCATTAAAATCGTTATCGGCATTAGTGATTTCGTCTGTCTAACCTTTTTGTTCATTATTTGCAAGACATGAAAGCCATAATAATGTTACTGCTATGTGTGAAGATATGCAGAAATTATGAAATATCATTAAAAAGGTCAAAAGCTAAAAAACTTTTTAACGGAAATTTTTCTAGCGTAAATCAGAATTATGATTTATCCACAATTGCTTCAAAAAAGTAAGTAAAAAAACGTAAGGATATCAAATATTTTAATGGACAGACCAAGACTTACGTGAAGCTGTGAAATATTTGCACGCATATAAAATAGAGATTATTACAGCAGGACACGAGTATCAGCATTGATAGACCATCATCAAAAAGACGTAGCACATCGACTAAAGCCATAAAATCGTAACGCACCTCACGCCAGAAATCCGGTCGCATGTACTAAGAGAAAGAAATAAATACAGGGATGCACCTTAACGTTAAGCTAATCGTTTATCAAAAAATTTCCACCGTTTCCGTTGAAACACTTCGAAATATTATCGATAAAGAAATTATCAAGATAAATTGTATCTCGTTTTTAACCGAAACGAAAAGCTTTCGTTAACGTTAACGTCAAAATTCATGAGAAAAGTTGCAATCAGCTTGGATAATGCTTTCACCTTTAATGACTCCGCCATCAATCAGCTTTGCCAGCATAGTTTGAAATTAATAATCAACATAAACGATTTGATTTCGTTTTGATATGGCAGAAAACGAAACGAAATCATTTCGTTAATTTGACGATCTTAACGTTAATAAACGAAACGAAATGACTTCGTTTCGTTTATTAACGTTGATTATCGTAACGAAATGATATCGTTTCGTTGGTTAAGCATGCCTGAATAAATACGGTTAAATATAATAACTTTTAGATAAAACACTGCGACTTAAAGGCCTGTAGAGTTAGAGTAGATTCTCTATGGTAATCGATTTTTAGGACTATATGCGCCTACTTTCAATGGCATCGTATGCGAGAGAAATAAGCGCTGAAATTTCATCAAAGAGATGTCTTAGTTTATGCATGTCGCTTTTGAGTCTGCGGTGAGCTATAAGTACCACTGTGATCATTGTCATGTTGCTTCCGGACATATTTATCATAACTTTGTATTACTTTGTTTTATACTGAGCTTTTTCTGTATTGTCCAAGTTGCTATTTCTATAAAGGGTACAGGTCTTATGAACCTTGCAGGACTTGCCTTTCTCTTCATGTCGACTGCTTGCTTATTTGCATACACCCGGCTGCATTCGGAGTCCAAGCTAGCCGAATGGTGCATGTAGCCAAGAGGCAATTCTGTCTCTCCGCACAGTAGAAAACCAGCCTTTAGTACCACGATGATTTCATTGTTGTATCCACGTTGTAGGTTTATCTCCGCGCGAAAACTTATGGCGAATACCTCCACCTGAACTATACTTCGAAACTGTAATCGAAGCAAGAATCCGATGCTATGTTCCCCATAGAAACTCTCAACCGTAGAATCGCCACCTATATCTAAGCCTTCCCACTTTATTTAAAATCTTTTTTTTCAACTCTAATTATCTTGTTAATATCCTCGCATCCCTCTCGATTTCTCTTTGTTGCGGGACTGAATTACTTTGTTACTGTGAAACGTTCTCGCCAGTGTGTGCCTGACTGTCTATTCTACTAATATTAGTTGTCTACGTGGCGGTCACCGTGGTGTGATGGTAGCGTGCTCCGCCTACCACACCGTATGCCCTGGGTTCACACCCCGGGCAAAACAACATCAAAATTAAAATTTCTAAAGAAATAAGGTTTTTCAATTAGAAGAAAATTTTTCTAAGCGGGGTCGCCCCTCGGTAGTGTTTGGCAAGCGCTCCGGGTGTATTTCTGCCATGAAAAGCTCTCAGTGAAAACTCATCTGCCTTGCAGATGCCGTTCAAAGTCGGCATAAAACATGTAGGTCCCGTCCGGCCAATTTGTAGGGAAAAGCAAGAGGAGCACGACGCAAGTTGGAAGAGAAGAAGCTCGGCCTTAGATCTCTTCGGAGGTTATCGCGCCTTACATTTATTTATTTATTTAGTTGCCTACGTGCGCATTGCAAATCGTCCAAGATTGGTCTGCGACTTAAGCACTGTAACCAGAAATACTCTAAATCTAATTTTTATTCTGTATATCGTACCCATGATCTTGAGGCTATACCCTGAGGTTTTGCCAGTGATGCATCTTCAAATAATTATTGCCTTGCTCCGAGGAGCTTTGCGTCAGTCACACTCGTCGACAGTACTTTATTCAAAGCAACTGCTCTCATTCCACTGAATGATTTTATTATTTACTAGCTTATGTCCATGGGTTTTACCCCACGTTTCTATAAAAATATGCAAGCTACGCGTAACTGGCCATGGGAAAGCATGAGTTGGTAAGTTTGACTTCTGCTACAGCTAATGTCTGTTGTTGTATGATATATTCATATTTGTATCAGGATTCCCCTCGCGTAGGTGAGGTTGACAATTGAGTTGCAGAAGCTTAGAAGCTATAAAAGTTTGTATTGCGCTCATCAATCCCTTGATTCGTAGCTAATGATCGTCCTTGAGCTTCATTGAATAGGAAATTTGAGGCATTTAAAATTGAAAATACAAATTTATTGGTATCAATGGAATCCTTGGTTTTAAACTTTTTTGTTTTCGAAATTTTCCGATAAAATGAATTACTTCAATGACATTCGTAAAAGTTTTATGATGAAAAGCCTTGTCCTTCCCGTTACATAAGCGTGAGGAAGTGAAATAACGAAGCATAAATATTATGATATTATGGGCCCTTTTTTTAAGGATCAATCGATGAGGAGATGTTTCTGATAGCTCAAAAGAGCTAATAAACTCAATCGGATATGCACAGCTTGGGACTCTTCCACGACTGTGTTAATATAATGAGGTGCCTAAAATGCCTTTTCTCAAAGCCAATTATGGTTTGTAAAGATAGTTTCAATATTTGGAAGAAACATTAGCTATTAAAGCTTCAGGTGATATCATAATTTCTAAAAGCTTGCAGGAAAAGAAATCAAACCTGTTAATAAAGAAATAGGAATTTTGCTATAATTAGTTTCAAGAAGTTAGTTAGCATAAGCTGCTGCTGAAGTGTTTCCGCCAAAATGCCCTCTCATATTTCTAAAGAGAGTAAATTGTTGTACGTAAAGCCGTCTATAGACGAAAAAGCACGCATTTACTTCAACTGCAGCTGTTCCAGCAATTAACAGGAAAGCGCCACCTTTGTGATGACCATTACACCTTAAATTCTTAAGGGTTCGGTCTAAACTTGCAGCGACTGTTTATGAGTCATGGTGCACAAATTGCACACCCTCACTTTGGCCTGACCTTTGCTTATGTTGCATATCAGTGTATCAGATGTTTGCAGACAGTGGTCATTTAAATGCGGAGTTGTACGTCCACCACACAAAGGGTATGCGCGGTATCTGAGAAAGCAACTGCTACAGTGATTTCTCTTTTTGCTCTTACATCAATTAATATCAAATTAAACAGAAATGTCTTTTCCGCTTCCTCCAGGTGTCTCCAAAAATACCAACCCTAAAGATAACATAAAAGAATACTAAAGGAATAACAGCCAAACCCAAATCTGCAATCATACTTTACGTGTTGAAATAACTTAAGTTTTTAAGGCAGCCATAGTTCTGAAAGTCCCATTTGTCTTGTTTTTTTTTTCAATTCCACATATTACTGGCGCTGTAAGGACTTAACATCATATAGCTCCTTACCAATTTCCATTACTCCTTTGTATGGGAGGTGCCACGCCCCTTCTTACTCACCCCTTCTTTTCCTAGTGGTGTTAGGGATTGATCCAATTTAACTATTTACTGGATTTCAATGTTCTTAGAATATTTCCAGAGTTATGCTTTATCAAACATCCCATTTGTATGGTAGGTGCCACTCCCTTTCTTTATATTGAAGTTATGTTTAGCCTATGACCATCTTTGGAAGGTTTCTAGTGGGTGATTCAAATTTAGTTGTGATCGGCCGATCCGTTTAGGGCTCAACCCCATTTATACCTACATACAAACATTCATAATTTTAATTATATATATATATAGATTGAAGATGTGCATAGACTTTGGTAACAAAAAAGTTTTAACGGCGGAAGATTACTAAACAACCAAAAGGAATAACAGCCAAACAACTCTGTAGTCAAACTTTAGCTGTTATAATAATCTAAGTTTGTGCGGCAGCCATAGTTCTTAAAAATTACATTTGTAGGGAAGGTGCCACGCCCCCTTTTCCCCGATTCCACATTTTACTGGAGGTGTTAGAACTTAACCTCCAATAGCTCCTTACCAATTTTCATTATCCTACCATTACTACATCCAGAGATATGCAGTATGATAAATTCCATTTATACGGGAGGTGCCACGCCCCCTTATCCCCCACCCCACATTTTCTTGGGAGTGTTAGGGATTGACCTCATATAACTCCTTAATGAATTTCAATGTTCTATCATGAATACCTTCAGAGTTATGTATTACCAAATATTATTTTGGATGGGAGGTGCCGCACCCCTTTTATATATCGATATTATTTTTAGCCTGTGACCATCCTTGGAAGGTTCCTAGTGGGTTGTGTAAATTTGGTTGTGAGTGGACGATCCGTTTAAAACGCAACTCGGTCTATACCTACATACATAATTTGAATTTTATATATATAGATAATGGAGTAACCGCCATCATGATTCAACTGATATTCAGTCTACCCACATGCTCCACTCCGCCAATCTGACAGCAGGTTTCATGGTCTCATAGTGACTGTGCACTAATAGGCATCAAAATAGGGTTGACAGGACCTTAACCTTTGAACAATCTTTTTTGGGTTTAATTATTACTAAGCCGGTTCCAGCTATTCTCCTATTAAGTAAAGCTTCAAGGTCGCTGTACTTCCCTTCTAGCGATATATTTTATTCCCCAACAATGCCTTTCCATGTCGCCCTGTGCTTTGACTCCAACCCAGTCGATTTTATAACCTTTGGTCGTCATCCCAAGCAATGTGTAGAAACATATTGCACTGTCAGCCGACGTGCTTGGCTTCGGTTATACTCTGCAACAGCACTTCATCGAAAACCAATGTTCTTATTCTACTGGAGGTTACTCTTTCGGAGGCGACACAACGGCTGTTGTACTAGATTACTAGAATTGATAGTAGTCCTATACCGGACTATATTGCCTTTAAAGTTCTCTTCTGTAAAAATCACGTGAGTTACTCGTGTTAACCTGAATTGCATTGTTTGATAGATATCGTAATATATATTTCACTACTAATCACCGAAAGAGGGTCGACAATTTCTTGTCCTTAGCATCGCCATGGCCCTAATTAAGATTGTGTCAATCCGCGTACAAAGAAGAGCGTCTATCCACACTCCTATGGGCCACTGAACTTTCAGTGCTTAGCTAATACGTGATGGTTTCTGACGATCTTAGCATGTAAACGTCCTGCAATATGACATTCGCGTTAGGGCATGTTCTTTAATTTTCTCTAATGGAAATCATTATTGCTCTTTTCCACCCTTTCGAGCTATATGCCAGCGCCTGTAAGTCCCTAAAAACCTCTATGTCCCTAAAACCTCTGTATGCAATATTTGTTCCAAATATGAGCCAAATCAGGCATCATAGGTCGCTTTCTATTCATGTATGTATTATGTGTTCCAAATATGGACCAAATCAAATCGGACCACAAATACGATTTTTGTGAATATCTCGATCCTTGCGCCACCTAGCGGCGATTTTTTTTGATAGGTCGCTTTCTATTCTTGTATGTATTATGCGTTCCAAGCATGAGCCAAGTCGGACCACAAATACGATTTTTGTGAATATCTCGATCATTGCGCCACCTAGCGGCGATTTTTTTCATAAGTCGCTTTTTATTCTTGCATGTATTATGTGTTCCAAATATGAGCCAAATCGGGCCACAAATAAGATTTTTGTGAATATCTCGATCCATGCGCCACCTAGCGGCGATTTTTTTCAACGGGTCGATTTCTATTCTTGCATGTATTATGTGTTCCAATTATGAGCCAAATCGGACCACAAATGCCTTGCCTGTCAACTCAAGCTAAATAAAACCGTTTAAAAATAAATATAAGGCACAATAACCTCCGAAGATATTTTAGGACGAGCTTCTCTTCCCATTTTTTTGATGAGTTTTCACTGAGAGCTTTTCGTGACAGAAATGCACCCAAAGTGCCGAGGTGCGTATTCGCTTAAAAACTGTTTCTTCTATTTAAAAAAACTTGTTTCTAAAATTTTGATGTTGCTTTGTCCAGAGCGGGAACCAAGGATCGTCGGGGTGGTAAGCGAAGCACACTACCATCATACCACTCTGTCCTTCTCATATTAGCTCACCACCAAACGGATATTCGGTGGCTACCCAGAGAATACTTGGCCTTAAGCTGCTTGAACTGAGGGCATTCCTTGTTGAATAGCAGTCAGAAGGGTTCCCCATTTACGTGGACTTCTATGTACACACGGCTATCAATAATCAATACGATTTTTGCGAGGTCGCTAACTTGTACCTTTTTCGAATTTTAAGAATTTTTAAAAAATATTTCGAGAATGGTGGGCATGGTATCACAATTTTCATGGAAGTTTTTTCTTAAATTAACCAAAATAAAAAAGGAGTGTTAAATTGGCGACGTTTAAAAATAACTGGCACTGCTATTTATGTGTTCGTTACTGTATGTGGTATTTTTATACTCAGCTGAGCAGAGCTCACAGAGTATATTAACTTTGTTCGCATAACGGTAGTCCGTAACGGCATAAACTAATCGAGATAGATATAGATTTCTATATATCAAAATGATCTGGGCGAAAAAAGAAATTCATTTAGCCATGTCCGTCCGTTCGTCTGCCCGCTCGGCCGTTAACACGATAACTTGGGCAAAAATCGATATAACTTTACTAAAATTAATTCACGTACTTATCTGAACTCTCTTTATATTGGTGTAAAAAATGGCCGAAATCGGACTATGACCACGCCCACTTTTTCGATATCGAAAATTACGAAACATGAAAATACGCCATAAGTCTATATCAAATATGAAAAATGGGATGAAACATGGTAATTGGATTGGTTTATTGATGCAAAATATTACTTTAGAAAAAACTTTGTAAAATAGGTGTGACACCTACCAAATTAGGTAGAAGAAAATGAAAAAGTTCTGCAGAGCGAAATTAAAAGCCCTTGGAATCTTGGCAGGAATACTGTTCGTGTTATTACATGTATAAATAAATTAGCGGTACCCGACAGATGATATTCTGCATCACTCTGGTCTTTTGGTCGATATCTCGAAAATGCCTTCACATATACAACTAAGGGGCCACTCCCTTTTAAAACCCTCATTAATATCTTTAATTTGATACCCATAACGTTGAAACACATTCTAGAGTCACCCCTGGTCCACCTTTATGGCGATGTCTCGAAAAGGCGTCCACCTACAAAACTAAGTAACACTGCCTTTTAAAATACTTATTAACACCTTTCATTTGACACCCATATCATACAAACACATTCTAGAGTCACCCCTGTCCACCTTTATGGCGATATCTCGAAAAGGCGTCCACCTATAGATCTGTGGCCCACTCCCTTTTAAAATACTCCTTAATACCTTCCATTTGATACCCATGTCATACAAACACATTCCAGGGTTACCCTAGGTTCATTTTCCTAAATTGTAATTTTCCCTTATTTTGTCTCCAAAGCTCTTAGCTGAGTATGTAATGTTCGGTTACACCCGAACTTAGCCTTCCTTACTTGTTTTGTTTCGAAAATTTACCTCTTTGACGTGTCGTTTAATCCGCCAATGCATTTGACGAAAACGTATTGCAAAACACCGAAAAATCAAGCTTAGGAATATATCCACATAATTCCAGGCAAATGTTGTTGCAATTGTAATCCACTGAAAAGAAGTTAAAAGTTATGTTAATAAATAATAATTCATAAGCTGTACGAAATATATTTCAATAATATAGAAATTAGTAGGAAGGGAAAAATGTTGGTACTATTTTGCTACTTTTTTACTGCTTTGGTAATGTTGGAGACGGGGACACGAAAGATAATAGAAGAGAAAACAGAGAAAATGGTAAGAAAGAGTAGAGGAAGTTGGAGGGAAGTCGGAACAGTAAAGAGAACAAGAGGAAGATGGAGAGTGAAAGTAAAAATAAGAATAAAGGTAATGCTTTGAGACAAAGTAGTAAATAGCGGTTAACAGGACGATTAAGAGTAATAGTTAGAGTTAGACTGAGATAAGAGCAAGAGCAGAAACATTTAGGGAATACTGAAAGGCACAGGAAAATTTAATGTGCCAATTAATGTAAACTAAAAAATTAAGAGGGGAAAGGAAATAAGAAAGGAAGAAGGTTAGACAGAGGAAAGACAAGTAGTTTGATAGAGAAAAACATAACAATGTTTATCAGGTTTGAGTAAAGGATTGACTGGTCCCGAAACATATAAAAAAGCATTGCATACGTTGTCGCCTTACTAGAAACGTATGTTGAGAAAATCTCAAAAAAAATTTTATACTCAGCTGAGCAGAGCTCACAGAGTATATTAACTTTGTTCGCATAACGGCATAAACTAATCGAGATAGATATAGACTTCTATATATCAAAATGAACTGGGCGAAAAAAGAAATTAATTTAGCCATGTCCGTCCGTCCGCCCGTAAACACGATAACTGGAGGAAATTGTTAGGTATCGTGATGAAATTTGGTATGTAAGTTCCTGGGCACTCATCTCAGATCGCTATTTAAAATTAACGCAATCGGACTATAACCACGCCCACTTTTTCGATATCGAAAATTTCGAAAACCCGAAAAAGTCCAAAAGACGGATAAAGCGATGAAACTTGGTACGTGTGTTGATCTTATGACGCAGAATAGAAAATTAGTAAAATTTTGGACAATGGGCGTGGTGCCGCCCACTTTTAAAAGAAGGTAATTGAAAAGTTTTGCAAGCTGTAATTTGGCAGCCGTTGAAGATATCATGATGAAATTTGGCAGGAACGTTACTCCTGTGTGTTAAATAAAAGTTAGCTAAATCGGATGACGAACACACCGACTTAAAACAAAATGTTAAAGTCAAAATTTACCAAAAAATTGAATATCTTTACTGTATATAAGTAAATTATGTCAACGTTCAACTCCAGTAATGATATGGTGCAACAAAATACAAAAATAAAGAAAATTTCAAAATGGGCGTGGCTCCGCCCTTTTTCATTTAATTTGTCTAGAATACTTTTAAGGCGATAAGTCGAACAAAAATTGACCAATCCTTGTGAAATTTGGTAGGTGCATAGACTCTATGACGATAACTGTTTTCTGTGAAAATGGGCGAAATCGGTTGAAGCCACGCCCAGTTTTTATACACAGTCGACCGTCCGTCCTTTCGCTCAGCCGTTAACACGATAACTTGATTAAAAATCGATATATCTTTACTAAACTCAGTATACGTATTTATCTGGACTCACTTTATCTTGGTATAAAAATTGGCCGAAATCCGACTATGACCAATCCATCTTTTTGGATATCGAAAATTAGGAAAAATTCTGTACCAAATATGAAAAAAGAGATGCAACATGGTAATTCGATTGGTTTATTTGACGGAAAATATAACTTTAGAAAAAAACTTTGTAAAATGGGTGTGACACCTACCATATTAAGTATAATGAAATGAAAAAGTTATGCAGGGCGAAATAAAAACTCTTGAAATGTTGGCAGGAATACTGTTCGTGGTATGAGATATATAAATAAATTAGCGGTACCCGACAGATGATGTTCTGGGTCACCCTGGTCCACATTTTGTTCAATATCTCGAAAACGCCCTCATATATGCAACTAAGGGCCACTCCCTTTTAAAACCCTCATTAATACTTTTAATTTGATACCCATATCGTAAAAACACATTCTAGAGTCACCCCTGGTTCACCTTTATAGCGATATCTTGAAAAGGCGTCCACCTATACAGCTAAGGCCCACTCCCTTTGAAAATACTCATAAACACCATTCATTTGATACCCATATCTCGATATCTCGAAAAGGCATCCATCTATAGAACTATGGCCCACTCCCTCTTAAAATACTCTTTAATATCTTCCATTTGAAACCCATGTCACACAAACACATTCCAGGTTTACCCTAGGTTCATTTTCCTACATTGTGATTTTTCCTTATTTTGTCTCCAAAGCTTGTCAGCTGAGTATGTAATGTTCGGTTACACCCTAACTCAGCCTCCTTACTTGTTAATATTGTTTTGAACTATCAAAATACAGCCACACAATCGGGCATTAAATAACCCAAGTTACAATAAAAAATAAAATATTATTGGAAAGGCATATAAACAAAAAAAAAACCACAAGGAAAGACAGAGTGCATAAATACTGTCAATAAAAAAATAAATGTAAGGCGCGATAACCTCCGAAGAGATCTAAGGCCGAGCTTCTCTTCCAATTTGCGTCGTGCTCCTCTTGATTTTCCCTACAAATTGGCCGGACGGGACCTACATGTTTTTTGCCGACTCCGAACGGCATCTGCAAAGCAGATGAGTTTTCACTGAGAGCTTTTCATGGCAGAAATACACCCGAAGTGCTTGCCAAACACTGCCGAGGGGCGACCGCGCTTAGAAAAATTTTCTTCTAATTGAAAAATCTTATTTCTAAAATTTTGATGTTGCTTTGCCCGGGAGTTGAACCCAGGGCATACGGTGTGATAGGCGGAGCACACTACCCATCACACCACGGTGGCCGCCAATACTGTCAATACAGCACCTAAATTCAATGTCGAGAAGCTCGCCACATTTACGAGCCATTCGAGAAACGAGAAGCCGAGCTCTAGATTTCTCGAGTCTCGAAACTCTCGCTTGTGTATGAGATGAAAACTTTAGCGTAGAGAGTAGATCTCAAATTTCAAATTTAGGGACCAGATTTTGCAATTTTCTTATTTCGAATGGGGATCAACGCAATCTATAACCTACGCACCGCTGTCTAAAAAACAAAGCCTTTCGAAATGGAATACAACTAATACAGCGACTATATGGAATGTCGAGATGCTCGTGAGACTTAAAATCTCGCGATAAGCCGAGTTCTCGACTTCACGGGTCTCAAAACACTTCGCTTGTGTTGGAGAAGAAAGCATAAGCTCTATGATCAATGATCCGTCTATAATCTACGCATTGCTGTGTTTCAAAAAGCTTATGACTTTATCTAAATTTCTCAATATAAGCTAACAATGTTTCGGGCAAAATTAGCTTTCAGCTGGTCTTTTGTTTTAGAATGTCCCATATGTATATGCGCCAACATTATATGAATAAAAACCTTTTGTGTTTATGCGATAAAAATAAATTAACTGTAAAGCGATTAAATGTAAAAATACCAACCTCAACTAATGGAATCAACCAAATGTTATAGTTGAATATTGAAAAAATCTGCAAACGTTCACGCAAGAAATAATTTTTCCAAAAATCCACTGATAAATTGCATTTTTTTATTTGCATGTCGTTGTTGTAAATTGCGGTGCCAATATAAACAGAATGCTCCACTGAAAATGAATAGTAAAAAGTTTTAAAAAAGCGAGGTAAAAAAAAGTTGAGATAATATTCCTGTGAAAAAAGTTGCAGCGTGTTTCCAAATATACATTTAAACCTTTTCCTTTTGAAGGCAGCGAAATAAACAATGAAGTATCGTGTGTACTAGGGCGGATCGACTTTTCACCAAAAAATCGCATAGACATGTCGTTGTTGTTGTTTTTTTGGGGAGCGTTATCGATGTTGATGGTTCTCTGTCGGATACAGCTCCTGTACGTTCCGGTAACAAGCACCATTAAGATACTAGCCCGACCATCTCGGAAACTATTTAGCATGACCACATGGAACCTTCAAGGCCAACCCGTTCTCTCACCCCCTAGATCCAAGAGGAATTTAGGGTCGCTGTAGCCTCGGCTGTTAAAGAAACAGGATTCGCCACGGGTAGGTGAGGTTGACAATTGGGTTGGAGAAGCTATAAATTGCGCTCTGAGAGTGTTGCGCTACACAACCTCTTGAATCAGTTTGTTATTTTAGTCGCCTCTTACGGCAGGCATATCTGCCGCGGGTATATTCGAAGTCCCCTAACCCGCTGGGGGCTCTACAGAACCTCTTCAACAACTTTGCTTAAGATACTTACAAGTTTGCATAAATAAAAATTTATTAAATCTGGCAAATGCATGAACTTCGCCCTAAAACTCGCGAGGATGAAATTGATGTTAACCCATCTTAAACGATGCTACACAGAATGATCTACAAAGCATGCGGATTTCCTGTTTTGTTCTGGAAATCAAGTCGCTCTTATTTGTAGTCTTCTGAAATTCGTTAAAAGTAGCACGTTGTTGTTGTTTTGAATGCAAAAATACTACCCGAAGGCTTGGGGTGTGTTACACATACATATGTAGTCCGGTACGCTCAGAGACTAGCTCCTTCTGATTACAATTTTACTGCCCTGGAAATATTCTTCTTTTCACCACTAAAACCTTCGCTTATGGACTTTAGTCGACTCTAACGGCAGGCATGCCTACCACGGTAATATTCTCAACCCTTTAACTGCCGGGAGAAAAAGTAACAGGTTTGAGCAAGGTTGCTGCTTATTTCAATTAAGCATTTCAGTTCAATTCCGATTGCTTGGCAAATCGAATCCCATTAATACTTTGATTTCGGTCCATTTGTCGGTCGCTTTATCGGTCCCTGCCTTAGTTTTTATTCTAGTGCCAGTATCAGTTTAGCGTTTAGTTTTTGGTTTCGACTTGGACTTGGACTCGTTTCCGGCCTTTGTACCAGCTGTTCGAACTTCGGTTCTGCTTCGACTTCAATGTTATATAGTTCCAGATTCGATTTTGTTCTCAGTTTTGATTCCGTTTCCATTTCAGTTGCTGACCAGTTTTTAGGCCAGATCCGATTTTAGTCTCAGTTTCTAATCCGGTTCCAATTTCAGTTTTTAGAGAAATCCGGCTTTGTTCTTAATTTCTAATTCGGTTCCAGTTCCAGTTCTTATACTAGATCCAGTTTCGGTCTCAGTTTGCTAATTCGGTTCCGGTTCAAGTTTTAATATCAGATCCAGTTTCGGTCTGAGTTTCTAACTCAGTTCTAGTTCCAGTTTGTAGACCGAACCCGGTTTCGGTCTGAGATTCTAATTTAGTTCCGACTCCAGCTTTTAGACCAAATCCCTTTTCGGGCGCAAATTCTAATTCCGTTATGGTTCCAGTTTTTAAACCAGATCTGGTTCCGGTCTCAGGTTCTAATTCGGTTCCGGTTCCGGTTCCAGTTTTTAGACAAAAGCCGGCTTCGTTCTGAGTTTCTAATTAAGTTCGGGTTCCCGTTTTTGGACCAAATCCGGTTCCTAAAGTGGTTCCTGTTAAAGTTTTTAGGCCAATTCCGGGTCCGGTCTCAAAATCTAATTCCGTTCCGGTTTCAGTTTTTAACCCAGATCTGGTTTCTGTCTCAGTTTCCACTTCCGCTCCAGTTTCTATTATTTTACCAGATCCGGTTTCAGCCTCACCAATTATTCGGCTTAGGCTTCAACTTTTAAAATAGATCGGGTTTCGCCCACTTTCTAATCGGTCCCGGTTATAGTTTTTAGAGCAGATTCAATTCCGGGCTCAGTTTCTAGTTCGGTGCTGTTTCCAGTTTTAAGACTAGATCCGGTTTCAGCCTCAGCCCATTATTCGGCTTGGGCTTCAACTTTTAAAATAGATCGGGTTTCGCCCACTTTCTAATCGGTGCCGGTTATAGTTTTTATACCAGATTCGATTCCGGGCCCAGTTTCTAGTTCGGTGCTTTTTCCAGTTTTAAGACTAGATCGGGTTTGAGTCTCAGTTTCTAATTCAATTTCGGCTAAAGTTTTTAAACTAAATCTGGTTTCGTTCTCACTTTCTAATCCGGTCCTAGTTTCAGTTTTTAAAACAGATCTGCTTTCAGGCTATTTCTAAAACGGATTCGGTTAAAGTTGTTAGACTAAATCCGGTTTCGGTCTCAGTTTGTGATCCGGTTTCAGTTTTTATACCAGATCTGGCTTTGGACTGTTTCTAAATCAGTTTCGGCTAAAGTTGTTAGACTAAATCCGATCTCGGTCTCGGAGAATAATCTGGCTCCGATTTCAGTTTCTAGACCAGATCTGGTTTTGGACGGTTTCTAAATGGGTTCCGGTTAAAGTTGTTGGACTAAATCAGGTTTCGGTCACAGTTTCAAATCCGCTTCCGGTTTCAGTTTTTAGTCCAGATCTTGCATTTGAATGTTTCTAAATCGGTTCCGGTTAAAGTTATTAGACAAAATCCGGGTTTGGTCTCAGTTTCTAATCCGGTTCCGGTTTCCGTTTTTAGACAAGATCTTGCTTTGGAATGTTTCCAAGCCGGTTCCTGTTAAAGTTGTTGGACTAAATCCGATTTTGGTCTCAGTTTCTAAACCGGTTTCAGATCCGATTTCCGTTCCGGCTTTGTGTGATCTGAAAACGATTTTAGTATCGAATCACGTTTCGTTCAGCACTTTGAATTCAGTTAAGCTCATAACGGGTTCGGTCCCGGCCTTGATCATAGTTTTCGTTCGGGATAATATCTCAGTTTCTGTTTCCGTCTCGAATTCTATCCTGATTTTTGGTATTATGCTAAAATACAAAAAAATTTGTGCCAATCACATTTTAATATAACATTTTTGCTACTTTTCTTTTCACCCTAGTCTAATGTTCTTACATACACGTACACGTACATTAGGGCGGGTCGATTTAAAAATCGCTCAGTGCTCTGTGAAAATCGTATTCTAGGGATCAAAATAAGAAACTTTCCCGAGGGAATCATACCTCTAAAAGTATTCTGATGTCCCCCCCCCCCTTTGGATCGAACTTTTGGGTAGAGGTAATTTCAATTCTACCTGCTGTGTCTTGTGGTGGCTTAAAAAAAACAACACAAGCAATTTTACGATCTGCAATTGTGTCACAGTGATACCTTCATTTTTTAAAACGGTTGAATAAAAAACCCACACAACTATGTTTACGACATGCAAATGCATCACAGTGATGCCTTGGTTTTAAAAGGGGGTTGTAAAAACGCTAATTTCTAATAATTTTTTTTTAATTTCTTTTCTATTACTAAGCTAAATTCATTTTTTCATTTACATATGTTCTTACAAAATAAACTTCTAAAGAGAAAAATAAACTCCAAAAAGAAAAAACATAGGCATTTCAAAGTGGGAGTTTTCAAAATTTGCTCCTACGACCCAAAGGGGGGACATCAGAATTCGTTTTAGAGGTATGGTTCCTTCGGCAAAGTTTTTTATTTTGATCCCTAGAATATGATTTTCACAGAGCAATGGGCGATTTTTCTGCTTCCCCACAAATCGACCCGGCCTAACGTACATACATATCCAACGTGAACTTCATCAGCAGCAATTCTCCACGGTGCTTGAACTTAATTCTCCGGAAAATTTTATTACCATATGCTGGGCTATATTTAGAAGTAGCTGCTAAAACTTAGAAGTATACCTTAAACTACATACCGAATGTGTAAATATAGTTTCGCTACACAGGATATACACAAACTCAATATTGGGTGTGTAGGTGGAGGTATATTTGTATGTATTAACTTACCTGCGGCACCAATAAGCAATATTGCACCAAAAGTGCGCACATTTTGTGTATATTTCAGCGATTCTCTATTGCCGTAGGATTTCTTCAGAAAAGCCTGCTCGCTGCGGTGCATATGCTTAATCATGTTTGGCCATTTACGTGCAAGTTGTAGAAAGCTACTAACGCTAAAGGCAGACATGATGCTGAAACTAAAAAAACCTACGATGAAATATAAAATAAATAAAAAGGTCGTTATATGCAAATTGTAAATTTTATTCAATTTCTTGGTACATATTCCTAAATATTGAAGGATTTGTTTGATTCAACCAATTTCCAGTCATTACAATTGATCGGTTTTTGAGATAACAACAACAACAGCAGGCTTTACACCAGAAGCAGTTTTCGGCATCTTGACTTGCCTATTATGGGCAGGTCTACAAACTGATAGAGGGGTTACTCGAGAGCCAAGGATTTGTGTCTCTCTTAACATCGGAAGAACCTTCCACAACGACTTACCAACAGATGCACAAAAAGGACACTCGGTTCTGGTCGAATTTATTAGTAGAGTGCTGGATGTCAGATGCAATACAGGGGTAAAACCAAACAACTGCCCTGAAAAAGGTATGAGAGAGAAAGCGTCAAGGTTTACTCTTTCTCTCTTACTTTGACCTGTGATTGCGAACGACCCTCTTCAGGGCCTAGAGGATGGAAACTGCCAAGCGATGGCCTATGCTGATGACCTAACCTAAACTTGCCAAAGAAAAGTATTTGAATGCTTTGAAAGACGTTAAAAGGAGTATATATGCGGCTGTACCGACCATATCATACGAATTAAGCGACAACTGTGGTGGAAAAAAGCTGGCTCTATTTTCTACAAGGTACAATATCTTTGCCTTTAGACTTAAATTTTGGAAGTACAGCTGATGCTGTCGGAGAGGGTAAAGTATTTTTGGACTATTCTTGATAGCAAACTGTTGTGAAAGCTTGATTGGTGGAGGACATTACACCGAAAACCTTGAAGACATTTTGCTGCTAACCTTCGGAGAGTGTCTTTGTCGGTACAACAATAACAACAACAGAGGCATTTTGGCAAACTCTAAGTGCGCTCATCAAGTTTAATTCATTAGCCCTATGATAAAGTGATCAAGCCAATGCTTTTCTATGAGATTCTTTGGTATGGTGCAAACAACTTAAAATTTCGTTCACGGTCAAAAGGATGGAGGCAATGTAAAACTGAAAAAAGTTGGCAGTAAACCCGATACCGCGGCTAACTCCGGTTAACTTCGTACTCGTGCGACACAAAAAAGCCTCCAAACGAGAAATATAAACTTGTGAATCACAGCATCTTCATTACTCTGACTGGCTCCGACTCTATTCATGGAAGAAAAAGCGTTTATGTGCCGACTTTTACCCGGCTGCTGCTCGGTTAACCGCTCATACTCATTCAATCGAGGAATGAAGTGAATAGTTAATTGACTGGGAAGGTTTCGGAGGCATTATTCGGCCAGATTATCATGTATGCTGGCAAAATACTCTTCCCGAATACTACAGTGTCTTCGCAGTGCCATCATATTATATTTTTGTAAAAATTATCTGTTCGCCAAATCAACTGTCACGCTAATCTCTTGATCCGTGCAATAGCCTACGAACTTAACACGGCTGCCAGGAATCCGTTGGTCACGTGTTTTTACTTCTAGGACGAATGGAATATCTTTTCATTTTTACAATGAAGTTCGGGATGATTTGTTTTTAACCTTTTGTCCCTTGCAAAATATGCTTCTTGTATTTTTAAATTTATAATACTCCTTTAGGTAGGTGTGAAATAGCACCGAAACGTGTAAGGGTAAGAAGTAATAGCTTGACTTTGACTAATAGGCCTAAAAAGGCTAAAATAATACCCAAAAAAAAGTATGTATTGAGAGAAATGCACTAACCGTTACATTATACCTCCGTATAAGGCCATATTAAATCGTACCTCTCACGGCTAGCGCTAATATGTTAAGTAGCCATCCCATTTTTTAAAATACCTTCCTCGCATATCTTTAGTCCATGCTCCATATGCATCTTCCGCTGGTCATTTATGAGTGATAGTGCTCACGTATAGGTTGACAAGTATCTCTTCTACTCCAATCCATTATTCAGCGAAATTAAGGTGGACATATGTCACCATATCTTCACAGTATTGGCAGGCTGGCTTTTCAACTTTTTTTTGTTTTTGTGTTTCGTGGAAGGATGAAATGCTTTATGCACTGACTGGGATATTTAAGCCTCACTGCGAGACTCTCCGAATGTAAGACTCCCTTCTTCCATGAAGGCTACCCAATAAAACCTTACCTCCCACGGCTCGCCCAAACCCCCGTACCTGGAACTACGTTTATCTTTAGTTCGGTTACGGGTGCGTGCTACGTGAGCTCTGTGGCTACTCTCACGCTAATGAGCTAGGCATCCGTCTTCTCTTTTACTGATACTGATGTGACTCACATATATATATTCTGACCGTATCCCATCTGTCTCTTTGGAAGGTCATGTTATTGATCACACTGCCTGGAGATAGGTCGCCAAGTACCCTTTCTACAACTCTTCGCTGATCGGAAAAGTGCCCTCATTCGAAGAAGTTGAGGCGTACATTGTCTATTTTCCCACAGTACAGGCAGCTCGGGTTATCAACCTTGCCCATTCTGTGCAGGTATTTGGGGAAGTAAGCGTATCTGGTTAAAAACTGGGTCAGGTAAAAGTGTATCTCTCCGTGTGGTCGTTCCAACCACGGATTCAGTTCAGGGATTAGTTCCCTAGTCCACTTTTCTACGATGCTGTTGCTCAACTGTTCTTGCCACCGTCAAATCGATTATTCTCGCGCCTGCATGGCAACATTAGCTCTACTCGTTTACGATCCGTTGTTGTATATTGGTTTTCTCTCCTCAGCGAAAATATATATCGGTATGGTTCTCGCAACGACCAGGACAGCTACAGCCGAGACCGTGCGATAAGTCGAAACTTTTCGCAGCGCCCCTCTACGTTGGACCGAGGTGAGGGCGACTCGGTTCTTCCGGTATTTCATTACGTTCGCCCAGATTACTGCACCGTTTAAGAGTCTAGAACCCGAGGCTGATGTAAGCGGCTTCCTTGTGCATGGTTTTGAACCCCCTGTGCTTGCCATTCCTCTACTCAAATTCTCTATTGTGCGCGCAGCTCTTTCGCTGTCTCAGAAGTTTAGTTTGGTGTCTAACCTCACTTCCAGATATTTCGTTGAATAAGTGAGTGTTTCTATTGGCTGGTGCCCAACGGTCATATTCCTGGTAGTGGGAATCCCACTCTGTTTGAGAAATAATGTACTAGAAGTAGATTCAGATCAAAAAGTAAGTCCTTCCTAATTTGTACGACTGTTCGGCAGCCTACATATCCCAGTTCAGAGTACTCTCCAAGCTAGAGATATAAAATGATATCTCTATACCTACACTCTGGAGCAAATGTACCCCATGCATAAAACAAAGAGCATTTTATGGGACTCGTTTACATTACAAACCCAAATATTCAAGATTTGGAATAAAAAAAAATCGAGTCCGAGCAGATGCTCAAGCTCTAAGCATGCGACCACCTATTTTCATTTACCCACTGTATACAGCTTCAGACCCATTTCCACCACAACCTTCGTTGATAGCACCACATCCATTAGGGAGAATCCAATCAATGTGAGTGAAAGGAATACAGTTAGAGTGCACCAGCTAAAGTGCACCTTGTCAATACTCGATTTGAGCCAAACTCCAGAAACAGGTAAAGCAGCCAGGATTTGCGAGATAATCATAACTGTAAAAAACGAAAAAAAAGTATAATATTAAATTCGTAAACAAATTGTTTCAAAATAACTAAACAAATGTGCTGGGAATCTGCGAGCGTGCAAAAGCAGGCACGTACAAGCAAGGCTGCCACATGTTTGCAAGCTGCTGCGACTCAACCGTGTGCATACATATTTACATATTTGCATACTTACACGGCGCCAATGCATGATGCATCGTATTAAAATTCTCTACACGCATTTCTTTCCGCAATTCTCCCTCCTCAAGCTTACTTTTCGCTTGCTTTTGCTGTTTCAAATATTCTTGTAATTCCATTTTCTGCATTGACACGACTTGCAACACTTCAAAATATTCAATGCCCTTAAATCGTTAAAAGTTTCAAGCTGTAAAAGTTTTTACATTCTTCACAACTCCGTTGTATTCGCTGAATGAAAAAAAGAAAAATTATCATGCAAAACATGTTTAAGGTGTGCATTAAAATTTTTTTGTTTTTGTTTTTTTATTACTCTTGTAAATATAGCAAACTAACGATTTCATTCTGATTTCAATCAGAATAGCAACAGGGAATATGAAAAAATGCAACGCGCAAAAAAAACACAAAAATCCAACCAATGCACGCACTGTGGCTTAAGTGACCATGTTCTGCGGCCAAAAATCAATTTTTTTAGTTTCCGATTTTTGGTATATTATATTTTCTCTGAATAGGGAATAAACCTTATATTACGAAAACATGCTTTTTTCGCTCTCTGGTACTCTAGTACAAGAGGTAACCAGCTGAAGTTAACCGTTATTTGAACGTCAATTTTGCGATTTTTATTGTGCGAAAATTAGTTAAGCCTAAAATTCTGCGAAAGGAAAAGTTTTACAGATAAATCCGTTTTTTAAAATCGAAAATAATCGTGAAGGTGTGTATAACAATATGTATAAGTGCGAAAACAATACTAACAACATATATTTAAAATTTCGCAGTAATTATGTGCTAGTTGAAATTATGTGGGTTTAAAAATGTTGCTCGGGTTTCATAAAGTAGAAGTTGTGGGGTCCGACTGGGTGCGATATAGAAATTAATTGAGAGAAAAGCGTATTGTTTTTCCTTTAATTTGGTGTACATACCTTTTGCAAGAGTTTGCTAATCGCCGACTTATCAAACATTTTCAGAGCATATCAAGATCAAAAACGGAGATATGTTTAATGTGTGGGTGGAAAATAATAAGCAACAAAAAGCTGTTTTCGATTGGATTATGCGAAAATTCAATAGTCGACTTAACGAGGAGAATTTAAACAAATTTTTTAAGTTAAACGGTTTTATTGAAAATAATACTTCCATGAAATAATAATAACAATAAAAGCTAGAAAATAATTAGGTAGGTCTTACTTACTTACTTACTTAATTGGCGCTTAACCGTCAAAACGGTTATGGCCGTCCAACAAGGCGCGCCAGTCGCTCCTTTGCTCCGCCAACCGGCGCCAATTGGTCACACCAAGGGAGTTTAAATCGTTTTCCATCTGGTCCTTCCAACGGAGTGGGGGCCGCCCTCTACCACTGCTTCCATAAGCGAGTTCCGATAGAAACGCTTTCTTGGCCGGAGCATCATCTTTCATTCGCATAACATGGCCTAGCCAGCGCAACCGCTGCGTTTTAATTCGCTGGACTATGTTGATGTCTGCGTATAGCTCGTACAGCTCATCATTAAATCTTCTTCGGTACTCGCCATCGCCAACGCGTAGAGGTCCATAAATCTTTCGAAGAACTTTTCTCTCGAACACTCCCAAAGCCGCTTCATCTGCTGTTGTCATGGTCAATGCTTCTGCCCCATATAGCCGGACGGGTACGATAAGTGACTTGTAGAGTATGATTTTCGTTCGCCGAGAGAGGACTTTACTTTTCAATTGCCTACCTAGTCCAAAGTAGCATTTATTGGCAAGATTGATTATTCGCTGGATTTCAGTGCTGATGTTGTTGCTAGTGTTGATGCTGGTTCCCAAATAAACGAAGTCTTTTACTATTTCGAAATTATGGCTGCCAACAGTAGCGTGGTTGCCAAGGCGCATATGCGCTGACTCTTTGCTCGATGACAGCAGGTACTTCGTTTTGTCCTCATTCACCATCAAACACATCTTTACCGCTTCTTTTTCTTGTTTGGAGTAAGCAAAAGTAACAGCGCGGGTGTTTAGGCCGATGATATCAATGTCATCAGCATATGCCATTAACTGCACACTTTTATAGAATATTGTTCCAGTGCGGTTAAGTTCTGCAGCTAGTATAATTTTCTCCAGCATAAAATTAAAGAAATCGCACCCTGTCTGAAACCTCGATTAGTTTCGAACGGCTCGGAAAGGTCCTTCCCAATTCTGACTGAGCTGATGGTGTTGCTCAACGTCATTTTGCACAGCCGTATAAGTTTTGCGGGTAAACCAAATTCAGACATAGCAGGTCCTTTTCGTGCTGTCGAAGGCGGCTTTAAAGTCGACGAAGGGGTGATATGTGTCGATTCTCTTTTCACGGGTTTTTTCCAAGATTTGGCGCATTGTGAAAATCTGGTCGATGGTAGATTTACCATGTCTGAAGCCGCACTGATAAGGTCCAATCAGCCGGTTCACGGTGGGCTTCAATCTTTCGCACAAGACACTTGAAATTACCTTATATGCGATATTAAGAACGCTGATTCCACGATAGTTGGTGCATTTTGCATTTTTTTTTCTTATTTATTTGGTGCATTTTGCAGTATCCCTCTTCTTGTGGACTGGGCAAAGAACACTTAGATTCCAATCGTCGGGCATGCACTCGCCCGCCCATATTTTGCTAAGATGCTGTTGAATGCGCCTTACCAACTCCTCGCCGCCGTACTTGAATAGCTCCGCGAGAAATCCATCAGCACCCACGGCCTTGTTGTTTTTCAATCTGGTTATTGTTATTCTAACTTCGTCATAATCGGGCGGGGGGACATATATTCCATCATCATCGATTGCGGGATCGGGTTCGTCATCGCTGCGCGGTGAATCGCTGCCTCCATTTAGGAGAGCAGAGAAGTGTTCCCTCCATAATATAATTGATGTGGAGTGTGATTACTAGTATTTAGGACCTACCTAATTATTTTCTAGCTTTTAGTATTATTACTAGCTTATTCCCGTGGGTTCCACCCCACGTTTCTATAAAAATATGCTAAATAAATAGCACAAATTTTGAAGTTATTTTAAGGATGTGTACTTGCGAATTTAGGTACTGCTGAAATCATAGGATATAGAATATTTTTTGTAAATTATTTGAAGTATAAATAAAAAGGTTTTTTGATGAGCAGGCTACCTATAATAGGCCATGGGTGAAACATGAGTTCGTAAGATTGACTCCTACTACAGCTAATGAATGTCCTTGAGCTTTATTGATAGACATTGCGAAAGCCAACCTAATAGGAAATTTGAGGCGTTGGAAATTTAAAGGCATATCTGTCGGTATTAATTGAATCCTTGGTATGAAAACTTTATTGTTTTCGAAATTTCCCGATGAAATCATTGCTTCAATGGTATTGGAAGTTTTGTGACCATAAGTTTTGTAGCATTGTATAAGCGCGGAGGATACAAATTACAATATTATGAACCCTTTTTCAAAGATCAGTCGATGAGGAGACATTGCTGGTGGCTCCAAGGAGTTAAAAAACTCAACCGGAAAATGCACAGCTTGCGATTCATCCACGACTGTGTCAATGGATTAATAAGTAGTACCGTTTGTTTGAATTTTATATAGATAGATATAGAAGATGTAGACAGACAGAAATTAACAAAAAAATTTTAACGGCGGCAGATTACTAAACGTCCA
The DNA here is from genome assembly GCF_040869045.1 of Eurosta solidaginis. Taxonomy (NCBI): domain Eukaryota; kingdom Metazoa; phylum Arthropoda; class Insecta; order Diptera; family Tephritidae; genus Eurosta; species Eurosta solidaginis. The sequence continues at coordinate 196,744,182 of NC_090323.1, read as the reverse complement.
AACGGAATAACAGCCAAACTTAAGTCTGTCGTTAAATTTTAGCTGTTAAAATAACCTAAGTTTATACGGCAGCCATAGGTCTCAAAAATCTCATTTTTATGGAAGGTGCCACGCCTGCTTTTCCCCAATTCCACATTTTACTGGAGGTGTTAGAACTTAACGTCATATATCTCCTTTCAAATTTTTATTATCCTACCATTACTACATCAAGAAATATAAGGTATGATATATTCAATTTGTATGGGAGGTGCCACGCCCCCTTCTCCCTCACCTCATATTTTCTTGGTGGTGTTAGGGAATGACCCCATATAACTCCTTACTGAATTTCAATATTCTAGCATGAATACCTTCAGTTATGCAGTATCAAAGATTGCATTTGTATGGCAGGTGCTACGCCTCTTTTATATATCGCAATTATTTTTAGTCTATGACCATCCGTGGAAGGTTTCAAGTGGGTTGTGCAAATTTGGTTGTGATCGGTCCATCCGTTTAGGATGCAACCCGATCTATACCTACATACATACATACATAATTTGAATTTTATATATATAAAAGATAGATTATTTCACGTAAGTATTGTTTTCAATAAAACGGTTTAATTTAAAAATTTTTTTTAATTATTTTATTTTCAAGTTTTTAGTCTTTATTTAATTGCCTATTATTTCTCATTCTATTTAGTTCATTTAGTGACTCATTATTACAAGGAGTCTTTCCTGAAAATTTGTTACAATCTAAGTCCTCAATACATAATCCTTCCAAAGACGTTACTCGCGTCTGCGCCACGTATGCTTGTCCCTCCTCCAACTCCAAAATATTTTGATGTCACTTCTACCGGACTGTATGTAATATTTGTTCCAAATATGGACCAAATCGGAGCGCAAATACGATTTTTGTGAATATCTCAATCATTGCGCCACATAGCGGCGATTTTTTTTCATAGGTCGCTTTCTATTTTTTTATTTATGTATTATGTGTTCCAAATATGGACCAAATCGGACCACAAATACGATTTTTGTGAATATCTCGATCATTGCGCCACATAGCGGCGATTTTTTTTCATAGGTCGCTTTCTATTCTTTTATATATTATGTGTTCCAAAATGGACCAAATCGGACCACAAATACGATTTTTGTGAATATCTCGATCATTGCGCCACATAGCGGCGATTTTTTTATAGGCCGCTTTCTCTTCTTGTATGTATTATGTGTTCCAAATATGGACCAAATCGGACCACAAATACGATTTTTTTTTAGTATCTCGATCATTGCGCCACCTAGCGGAGATTTTTTTCATAGGTCGCTTTGTATTCTTGTATGTATTATGTGTTCCAAATTTGGACCAAATCGGACCACAAATACGATTTTTGTGAATATCTCGATCATTGCGCCACATAGCGGCGATTTTTTCATAGGTCTTTTCTATTCTTGTATGTATTATGTGTTCCAAATATGAGCCAAATCGAACCACAAATACGATTTTTGTGAATATCTCGATCATTGCGCCACATAGCGGCGATTTTTTTCTTGTATGTATTATGTGTTCCAAATATGGACTAAATCGGACCACAAATACGATTTTTTTGAATATCGCGATCATTGCGCAACCTAGCGGCGATTTTTTTCATAGGTCGCTTTGTATTCTTGTATGTATTATGTGTTCCAAATATGAGCCAAATCGAACCACAATTACGATTTTTGTGAATATCTCGATCCTTGCGCCACCTAGCGCCGATTTTTTTCGTATTATTGCATTGTCATCGGGTTCTGAAGTATATTCTAAGTTTCAAACTTGTAGCTTATCGGGAAGTTACTTAAATTTTAATTACAAAATTCGTTCACAACGGCCGGCCGTGCAGCCGTGCAGCCTGTCAAATCAACCTAAAAAAACCGTTTAGTTAAGAGTTTCTGCTCACATGCAACCCAAAAACGGAAGAAAAATGGACGAAGTTTACAAAATATGATCACGTACGAAAGTCACTGGCTAGAAATGGATATTGTATTTTGTTTGCTTTTGTAAGAGAACATTCGAAGTTTAGATGGATAAATACGACTGGTATCCTATGTCAGCTACGTTACACAAAATTTTGGTTCACGCCGCTCAAATTATGCAATCATCTAGTGTACCACTAGGTTGCCTAGGAGAAAACAAATACTATAAAAGTGATCGCATGTCGCATGGCAGAAAAAATAGCAGGGAAAATAATATAAGATATGTCTTTGATAGAGCTATGGATTCATCTGATCCCCTTTTATCTAGTATGTACTTGTCAAAGAGGATTTATTCAACAAAAAAACAAACATTTCCACCTGAATTAGTTGCACTTTTGAAATCTCCTCCTAATGAGTTTGACGATGATAAGCCTACAACATCAAGTCAGGCATTACAAGAATTAGATGGAATACGTTCCGACGATAATGAAGATATGGACGACAATACTTGCTTCTCGATTGAACTATAGGACGAAGAAGAATCGTGGGATTAAATCAAGGTGGGAGGACTCTACCTGACACACAAAAACAACAATTTGCTATGCTTTTAGTACTCACGAAATATGTAGGTTAAAAAAGTTCTTAAATAATATACCTACTCGCAAGTCTGATTTAAAAATAAAAGGCGTGGCAGTGATAAAATCCCGCCCATTTTTTGTCAGAGTTTTAGGGGGATGCAAGATGTTTGTGTGCAAATTTTCAAGCTTCTATCTCCTTTGGTTGATCTTTGGCCGCAGAACATGTTCATTTAAGCCATAGTGCAATGTCATATTTAGCAAACTGCTGCTACAGTTAGATCTTTGATGTTGATAATATTTTTTTAATGTTAAATTGATTAAGTATGTGACCCTTTGAAGTAGTCAAAGCAATGTTTGCGCTGAGTTTCTTTCTACCTTTTTTGTAGGAATTGCATTTAGCGCAAAATTTATATTCATACCAGGTGATGTGAATTGCACGCCATTCTACACATTCCGCCTCCAGACCTAGTGCCCAAAAACATCGCGTTAGCAACTGCAAGAAGGCTTGAGTACAGAACATATGGCCATATCAGTATAGCTCCTGCTAATATCGGGCAAGTGGAATATGTGGTCCCAGGCCTGAGCTTCGAAAGAGATCAATTGAGCCAGAGGGTTGGTGTCAGGGTGTCGAAATGCCAGAAAACACTATACACGTATATACAGATGTTTCCAAATTAATGGAAGGGGTAGGGTCTGCTGTTTACTGTGTCGATCCAGAAATAATTAGATCGTACAGGCTGCCAGATTACTGCAGCGTCTTTCAAACAGAAATTATAGCCGTGAAGAAAGCAGCAGAAATTTTGAAAGAAGCGTGCTTAAGTTGCACTCGCGTCAATACACATATATATTGATAGACAGGCGGCGCTTAAGGAAATAATCTCATGCAGTACTTCATCAAGAAGTCTTCTGGAATGGAAAGAAGCATTGGATAGACTTCGCTGTGGACGGACCATACACCTATACTGTGTTCTCGGTCATAAAGGGATAGAAGGTACCGAAAAGGCCGAAGGGTTGGCAAAGAAGGGTGCAACACTCGATCAAAAGACAATAGACTTCCCAATCCATTGTACCCTGCGCTCGCCAGGTGAAGGCTCCATCTATTAGGGGCGGCAGAGTTGCCAGATCTCGAAACAGCAATTAAGAAAACTTCTAGTTTTTGCCACGAGGACGGAGTTATTTTATAACATATGTCCTGGCACCTGATTGGTGTTCTTGCGTTTGGTCGTCAAACAAATTCTGGTAACACTGTGGACACATTGAATCTATCTGAAGTCTTATTGACCAGCCAGTTCGACGCAATCAAACTAAGTGAAGTGAATTGAAGGTTTGTGAAACTCCACAATGTTTCCGTATAGAAAATTTATTTTTCAAAGGGTGTGCTGTTTTCAAAGAAATTTGCTCTTAAAATATTTAAAACAAAGACGTAGTTTATTTGCTTACATAAACTTTGAAATTTTTTTTTTTTATTTTTTGCGTGGAAGGAGGAAATGCTTTATGCACTGACCTGGAAATATTTGAAGCCTCACTGCGAGACTCTCCGTGTGTGGGACTTCCTTCCTCCCTCGCCGGGTACCCATTCAAGCTTTACCTCTCACGGCCCGCGCGGTTCCCCACGCCTGGAACCGCATTTAACATTATTTCGCTACGTGAGCTCCAAGGCTGCTTTCACGCTAATTTGTTTGGCACCCTTCTTCTCGTTTGGTAAGGAGCTTTTTTTTCTTGGAAGGAGCAAATGCTTTATGGCCTGAATAGAATATTGTTACGAATATTAGCAAAACTAAGGAGTGCTGCCAGCTCTAAGCCGATGCTAAGCAGTGACGTGAATGCACATCAATAATTCAATCATCATGTATCTACATAAACGAAACAATAACTGCGTCTACATATATGTACCATGTACGTATACGAGCAGCGGAGAGTCAATGCACAAATACATGCATATATCTGAGATACTCCTATAAGTATGCAATGAGAAAAACTATAAAATTGTGCAATTGTAGTTACAGCTGAGAAGTTTGAGAGCTGCTGGACTAGTAGATTCTGGAAGCGAATAGAAGATGCGAATGTTAAATCAAAGAGTATAAAAGGCGACAGATGTAGAGGCGCTGTAATTCAGTTTGATTTGAGCTGTCAAGCAGTTACGACTAAGACGATACCAACGAGCGATACCACGTCGATGGCATTACGTTACTGACTGTCTTACACCCAAAAATACAGGTTATGACGATCGATAAGGATGTACATTTTGGTGAGCATTCACAACATTTGTACCTAAAACCCAGAGCCATAATAAAATCCTCAAATCTCTTGCCGGCAGCATTTCGAGTAGAGACAAAAAGATGCTCATTACCACTCATAAAACAATTGGCCGGCCGCTTGCATGCTTATCTTCTTATGCCTCAGATCACCGCCTATGCAGTGAGGTGGGAGTGCTCCCCATTAGGGAGAGAAATGAAGTGCTCAACAAACAGTTTCTGTTGAATACCCAGAAGCATAGACACCTCAATAGATATCTGATTGAAAAGGCACCTCCTCTCAGGGGCTTAAGAAGTTATTGTAAGCATCATGAAGAAATCCGGCATTTAATAATTCATTCTTAAAGACAAATACTCAAAGCTCGCTGTTGAGGAAAGCAATCTCCGCGCGCGTCACTCTAGCTAAACTTCGATTTGGATACAGCAACAGGTTAAACTCTTCCCTATCGAGAAACAACCCCGACATACAAAATGTATGCCCCGCTTGCAATGTGTCCCCACATGACACCAACCATCTCTTTAATTGTAATGTGGAACCAACGCCTCTAACACCCCTTTCCCTATGGTCCACCCCTGTTGAAACAGCAAGTTTCCTTGGACTCCCGTTAGAGGATATTGATGACAGTTTGTGATCGGTCGCGTCTGTTGGGTGGGGCGAAGCACTGCTACAACAACAACAACAACGATACCTAGCGAGCAATAGCAGTATTATTTTGAAAGTCAGTTTGGTTATTAAGCTATTCGTTGCACAGTTTGAGTGTTTGAGTGATGGTTCTGTTCCATTCCAGGTATTTAAGCTCCAATTTGAGAAGACGTCGGCAGCGAACAACTGGAATGCTGAAGATAAATTTGCAGCTCTGTTCGTGGCATTGAAAGGGCCAGCAGCCGAAATCCTACAGACGATTCCCGAAGGAGAGCGGAACAACTATGAAGCATGGATGGCCGCTGTCGAGAGACGTTATGGAAGCGAGCATAGGAAGCAGATATTCCAAATTGAGTTGCAAAACCGTCACCAAAGAGCGAATGAGACTTTGCAGGAGTTTGCCTCGGATGTTGAAAGGTTGGCTCATCTCGCAAATGCGGACGCACCTGTGGAATACACAGAAAGGTTAAAGACTCAGAGCTTTAGTAACGGCATATGGGACGTCGAAACGAAGCGAGCCACATACGCGAACCCAAAGTCAAGATTTGCTGAAACGGTATCCCATGCACTGACTTAGGAAACAGCGTCACTTTTGAGTAAGCCCGCATACAAAGCTCATCGTGTGGAAGTGGAAAGGCCCGATTGGGTAGACACAATTTGGGAAGCACTGAAGGGATTACAACAAAATAATGCCGGAGTTATGAAGTGTTTCAAGTGCCAAGTCACATTGCACGTCATAGCAGAACCGGTCTTGGTAGTTCCAATTTGGCTGGTCGTAAACGCAAAGCTGGAGGAGATAAACAAGAGCGACTCAAATGTAAAAATCGAGGACTTGCCCCAGCTATGGAATGTAGTGTGATACCTATCTCATAAACTGGAAGGAAATCGAGCAGTCTTACCGTCAAAGGAAATGTGGATGGCAAGGTTCGTGTACTGACTGTAGATACGGGCGCATCTCATTCCTTGATCCGATCTGATTTGGTCAACAGGAAAGTAAAGCCATTACCTGGAGCAAGATTGCGTACGATTACTGGCGAGTACAACCAAGTCCAGGGAAAAGTGGTATGTGAAGTCTTAATTGGGGAGGTCATGGTTCTACACAAACTCGTTGTGGCAGAGATCGTTCGTGAAGTCATTTGGGAGTGGATTTCCTAGTTGACTATGGTATCAGGATCGACATGCAGAAAAGGATTGTGCATTATAAGAACCAGGATGTGCCAATTAACTTCAGTTTGGAAAAAGGTTTCAGCAGTAGAAAAGTGTTCCATCCAAATTTCGTTGCAGTTGGGAAGGCCCGTACAAGGTTGTGAAGAAGATCAGTGATACCATATACCGCATACAAAGCATTGAGAAACCACGGAGTAGAAGAGTGGTACATTTGGCGATGCTAGCAGCGTTTAGATCGAGAGATTTGTCTGATCGGGACGATCAGACTTAGGTGGAGGGCAGTGTTACGAATATTAGCAAAACTAAGGAGTGCTGCCAGCTCTAAGCCGATGCTAAGCAGTGACGTGAATGCACATCAATAATTCAATCATCATGTATCTACATAAACGAAACAATAACTGCGTCTACATATATGTACCATGTACGTATACGAGCAGCGGAGAGTCAATGCACAAATACATGCATATATCTGAGATACTCCTATAAGTATGCAATGAGAAAAACTATAAAATTGTGCAATTGTAGTTACAGCTGAGAAGTTTGAGAGCTGCTGGACTAGTAGATTATGGAAGCGACTAGAAGATGCGAATGTTAAAATCAAAGAGTATAAAAGGCGACAGACATAGAGGCGCTGTAATTCAGTTTGATTTGAGCTGTCAAGCAGTTACGACTAAGACGATAACTAGCGAGCAATAGCAGTATTATTTTGAAAGTCAGTTTGGTTATTAAGCTATTCGTTGCACAGTTTGAGTGTTATTGTGAAGTATTTTAATAAAGGCCATTTTTCCATTATTCCATATTGGAGTTATTTATTCAACAGTTTAGCGATACGAACCTAGCAAAAGAACAAATAAGAGGATTTGCAAGTAAAATCGTTACAATATTTAAAGCGCGAGGTTCTCCTAGTATAGGACTCCCCTCCCCTTTGAAGAGCTACCCACTAGAATTAAACTCCCATAGCCCACGCAATTCCGTTGAACAGCCGTGGCTATTATCACACCAATCATCACTCGTCTTCTCATTTGCCGAAAAGTATATATAATTAATGCCCCATCCGATTATAATGAAGTTAGAATAGCAATAACAAGATGAAACAACAAAAAATCCGCGGGCGCTGATAGATAACCTGCGGAGCTACTAAAATACTATGGGGAGGAGATGGTAGGTCGCATTGGAAACTAAATTTTCTTTACCCAGTCCTCAAGAATTAGGATCATGCAAACTTCACCAACTACCGCGGGATCAGCCTATAATCGCATATAAGGTCTTATCAAGTGTGTTGTGCAACAAATTGAAGCACATCGTGAATCAGCTAATCAGTGCGGCTTCAAACCTGGTCAATCTACCATCGACCATTTTGACGATGCGCCAAATCTTGGAAAAACCCCGTGAAAAATAATTGACACATATCACCTCTTCGTCTACTCTAAAGTCACCTTCGACAGCACGAACAGAAGCTGCCTATATGCCGCTATGTCTGAATTTGGTTGCCCCGCAAAACTTATGCAGCTGTTCATAATGATGTTGTTTAACACCATCATCCCAGTCGGAATTGGACCTCCCCGAGCCACTGCTACAACAACAAACACGTCTCCGAGCCGTTCGAAACTAAATAAAGTTTCAGACAGGGTGATCCCCTATTGTGCGATTTCTTTAACTTGATGCTGGAGAAAATTATACAAGCTGGAACTATATTGTACACATTGACCTGAACACCTGCGCCGTAAGTTCTGCTTACTCCAAACTGGAAAAAGAAGCGGCGATAAGTTAAGTCCTCTCTAGGAAAAAGAAAATCATGCTCTACGAGTCACAATTCATGTGTGTGTATTCACATGAAAATCGATGACATTTTGTACTACATTAGGCAGATACAATTTATTTTAGTGCTACCACATACGAGCTTTCCAAGCCTCGTAGTCCCTGCAATGCCACGTGTCTTTATGGAAAGATTCAGAATTTCCTCGCTGCTTAGCGCGCTGTCACCATCAACATCCCTCAAATACCCAAAAGAAGCAATATTTCATTTCATCAGATTCATTTCGGAGATTCGATACAAGCTTCAAAGTTTTCTCAGAAGCACTCACCCAAAGAGCTCTTGACTTTTCAGATTTTTGAGTTACTCATCCCTGGCTGAAAGACCTTCCAGCACGAAAATAGCTTTATGCTGTCTGCCGAAGGTGCAAAGTCTTCAAGTAACATACACAGGGTTTTTAGTGGCAGAAAATAGTGCTCCCAGTACAACTGCCAATTTAGGTAATATCTTTCATTCAATTGGTTTCATTGGTTTATATGAACTAGCAGTATATTTACACAAAATATATTTTAAATACAGTCATAAATATTTTATATTCCACAATTCTTCAAAGAATTCCGTCCTTGTCCATCTCGTACTCAATTTGCTTGCAATAGTTGGTTACTTGCTGAATTGCGCCTTTATTAATTACATCGGTGACCATAACTTCATAAGTAAAAATTGTGCTAGCCATCTGTAATTAAATCAGAAATAATAATAATAAAAAATTTATTACCAAACAAAAATAGATAAATTTCAATCACTCAACGCATTTACCGCTAAAATAAATTTTCTCGTTATAAAGAAGAAACCGCAACCCGACCAAGCTGTTATATCGAAGGCCAATTGTTCACTGAACCGTAAAATATTTATGCAAATTGCATATATTTTAACCACAAGGAATAAGACAAATACACACATACATAACTCTATAGATAAATACACAAAAGGAATGTACATTTTACAACAGTGTTTTTTTACAAGTGTGAAAAATTAGTACTGTAACGAATTTACTGCAAATCCTCTTATTTGCAACCTTCCACTAAGTTCGAATCACTAAACTGTTGAATAAATGAATCCAATATTTTATAATGCAAAATGGCCTTTATTAAAGTACTTTCAAAAAATAACACTGCTACTACTCGACAGATGGAACGCTTAAATCAAACTCTACTGTTGAGGCCTTTTATACTCTTTGACTTCCTCGTTGCATCTTCTAGACGCTTCTGTTCTAAAATCTACTAGCTGGTTATCTGTTATAATTATAGCTACAGATGTACGTGTATAGCTCTCATATGCGCGACACTTCCACAATTATAATTGCATATCTCAGATAAGATATCTGCATGTGTTTGTGCGTTGCTTCTCTGCTGCGTGTACGTACATATGTGTAGACATAATGATTGAATTATTGATGTGCATTCACGTCACTGCTTAGCATCGGCTTAGAGATCACAGTACTCCTTAGTGTTGCTAATATTCGTTACAGTACTACTAAATTTTAGTATGTACTAGCAGGGTACCTGGCGTTGCTCAAGTTGAGCGGATACTAATCTGAATAAGAAAGTGTATTTTAACGTATTCCTTCCCGTTACTCAAAGTCAAGCAATCAGTGTACAAGATTTTATTGATCTTCTTTAAAATGTATCTCCCAATTTTTCTCATTCTTACCCTTTAAAATTTCCTTATATCTCCCTCTTCATTTTTTACACCCTCTACTTCTCTCCTTCTTTTTTCTTAGATCCCTCATTCCTCTAATTTATCAATCTTTGTTTTATTTTCAAATTTTATTTTGTCACACACAATTCGCACTCAAAATCTCATAACTTAATCAATTATTTTAATTAAAAAAAAACTTTTAAATCACTCAATGAAATCGCTTTAACTTTTTGTGAATTCAATGCTATGAACAAACAAAAATTTTGCACTTAAGTACGTACATGGCGTATGAGTAACTTTTGCTGGCATACAAAATTTCTCGCCACTCAGTGGCGCACGTGAAATTAAAAAACAAAAATAATTTAAATTTAAAATTTTTAGTTCTGAAATTCTGGAAAAACTTCGTCTTGATCGAAGCAACCTATATGTTTTATTTGGTGATGATTGAAGTGTGGCAAATACGTATCCATAGGGAACACACACACACACAGAATTTGATTTTTATATATATAGATTATAAACTGAAATGCAAAATGAAATGAAAAATGACAGCGAGTTATTTACCACTGCCGTGAGTCTTCAATAACTGCCCCTAAATGGGCCTCCTAAACATTATCTCAGTGATGATAAACTTTTTATGTTTTACGCGCAAATATAGAAAAGTAATTTTTTTTAGTTTCGAATTTTTGGCAAATTATATTTTCTCTGAATAGGGAATAAACCTTATATTGCGAATACATGCTTTTTTGGTCTCTGGCAACTCTAGTACAAGAGGTAACCAGCTGAATTTAACCGTTATTTGAACGTCAATTTTGCGATTTTTATTGTGCAAAAATTAGTTAAGCCAAAAATTGTGCGAAAGGAAAAGTATTACAGATAAATCTGTTTTTTTTTTTAAATGGAAAATAATCGTGAAGATGTGTATAACAATTTGTATAAGTGCAAAAACAATACTAACAACATATATTTAAAATTTCGCAGCAATTATGTGCTGGTTAAAATTATGTGGGTTTAAAAATGTTGCTCGGGTTTCGTAAAGTAGAAGTTATGGGGTCCGACTGGGTGTGATATGAAAATTAATTGTGAGAAAATTGTGTTGTTTTTCCTTTAATTCGGTATATATCTTTTGCAAGAGTTTGCTAATCGCTGACTTATCAAACATTTTCAGAGCATATCATGATCAAAAACGGAGATATGTTTAATGTGTGGGTGGAAAATAATAAGCAACAAAAAACTGTTTTCGACTGGATTATGCGAAAATTCAATAGTCGACTTAACGAGGAGAAGGTGAAAGAAATAAATTTAAAAAAAATAATTTTTAAAAAATTTTTAAGTTAAACGGTTTTATTGAAAACAATACTTACATGAAGTAATAATAATACTAAAAGCTAGAAGATAATTAGGTAGGTCCACGTCCAACGCTTTTATTTAATTTTCTGATCAACGCCTTAGATTGATGAGGAGTGTGATTACTAGTACCTAGGACCTACCTAATTATTTACTAGCTTTTAGTATTACTAGTACGCCTGTGGTCGAAATTCGACCAACTTGTATTTTTTTCAACTCAGTCTATGCATCAAGTATTGGAAACTGGTCTAACTTACTTAATTTTTTCATTAAAATTTTGAATTTGAGCTAAGACATTATACTTTTTGATTATATTTTCTTAAATTTTCTACAAACTTTTCACATGTAATAATAACGTTTTGGTATGGAGCTCCTTAAACAAAAAATATAAAAATTATGTAAAATCAAATGAAATTGACATAGAATTATGGTGAAATTACTTGAAATTGAATTGAAAAATAGGTTTTTCCACACCACCCGGAAGGTCACCGTTGGCGGGCTACCGCAGTTAGTTTTGGGTGCTCGGTTCCCCAGTAGGCCTATATCACCCATATACATATATCGCCCATTTACTTCAATAGTGTCATAATTCAAACAACACGAACTTTTAGTTAAAAACGAAGAAATGTGCTAAAGGAATTTAGCCTATTTCACGCCACCCGTTAGGTATGCAATTGGCGCTATACCGAGTTTAATTTTGTATAAATACATATGTAATATGTAAGTGTGGCACAAAACAAAAATTTCGAGTAGAATAGAGGACACCTTCATAAAAAGTAAAATAAAAATATAAAACAATTATGCAATGAGAAAGAAGGCAGAGTTTACTAAAAAAAATTTTAATGAAAGAAAAAAATAAAGTACTTAAAGAGCGAAAAAATTAAGTGAAGTGAATAAACCGTTCCATATAAAAACGCAATAACTGCATTTAGACTTTTTTCCGGGTTTTAATGTTATCATTGTGGAAATATGAAGATTCCAATTGCCGGATATTTAATGTTGGGATTCCCATTGAGATCTATGTACGTAATTAATTTGTATTAAATTTGTAAACACTCCTTTTCATGAATATATATGACCATATCTACCATAAAATATTGTCTGTGAACGACATAATACTAAGATATAACAAGGCAGAATAAATTAGAAAGAAAAAAAAAACAAACAAAAACATTGAAATTGCTCACGCAAACATATTTACTAAGATGAAATTAATTTCATAACTTTAAGCGACATAAACAAATTAGGGTTATGGGATCTAAGCATCCGATTAATGGATATATAATCCAATAAAGTTGGCCTAATAATAAATATAGTGGGTAATATACTGCCTATGCAATACGGCCGCCATGATGCCGGTTGACATTTTCACATAAAACCAAGGGACGTTTTTATACTCAGTTGAGCAGAGCTCACAGAGTATATTAAGTTTGATTGGATAACGGTTGGTTGTACATATATAAAGGAATCGAGATAGATATAGACTTCCATGTATCAAAATAATCAGGATCGAAAAAAAATTTGATTGAGCCATGTCCGTCCGTCCGTTTAAACGATAACTTGAGTCAATTTTGAGGTATCTTGATGAAATTTGGTATGTAGATTCCTGAGCACTCATCTCAGATCGCTATTTAAAATGAACGATATCGGACTATAACCACGCCCACTTTTTCGATATCGAAAATTTCGAAAAACCGAAAAAGTGCGATAATTCATTACAAAAGACAGATAAAACGACGAAACTTGGTAGATGAGTTGAAATTATGACGCAGAATAGAAAATTAGTAAAATTTTGGACAATGGGCGTGGCACCGCCCACTTTTAAAAGAAGGTAATTTAGAAGTTTTGCAAGCTGTAATTTGGCAGTCGTTGAAGATATCATGATGAACTTTGGCAGGAACGTTACTGCTATTACTATATGTACGCTCAATAAAAATTTGCAAAATCGGAGAAGGACCACGCCTACTTTTAAAAAAAAATTTTTTTAAAGTAAAATTTTAACAAAAAATTTAATATCTTTACAGTATATAAGTAAATTATGTCAACATTCAACTCCAGTAATGATATAGTGCAACAAAATACAAAAATAAAAGAAAATTTCAAAATGGGCGTGGCTCCGCCCTTTTTCATTTCACTTGTCTAGGATACTTTTAACGCCATAATTCGAACAAAAACTAACCAATCCTTTTGGGCATAGATTTTATAACGTTAACTGTTTTCTGTGAAAATGGGCGAAATCGGTTGATGCCACGCCCAGTTTTTATACACAGTCGTCCGTCTGTCCTTCCGCATGGCCGTTAACATGATAACTTGAGCAAAAATCGGCATATCTTTAATGAACTTAGTTCACGTGCTTACTTGAACTCACTTTATCTTGGTATGAAAAATGAACGAAATCCGACTATGACCACGCCCACTTTTTCGATATCGAAATTTACGAAAAATGAAAAAAATGCCATAATTCTATACCAAATACGAAAAAAGGGATGAAACATGGTAAGGTAATTGGATTGTTTTATTGACGCGAAATATAACTTTAGAAAAAACTTTATAAAATGGTTGTGACACCTACCATATTAACTAGAAGAAAATTAAAAAAGTTCTGCAGGGCGAAATAAAAAACCCTTAAAATCTTGGCAGGTACTACATATATAAACAAATTAGCGGTATCCAACAGATGATGTTCTGGGTCACCCTGGTCCACATTTTGGTCGATATCTGGAAAATGCCTTCACATATACAACTACCACCACTCACTTTTAAAACTCTCATTAATACCTTTAATTTGATACCCATATCGTACAAACTTATTCTAGAGTCACCCCTGGTCCACCTTTATGGCGATATCTCGAAAAGGCGTCCACCTATAGAACTAAGTCCCACGCCCTTTTAAAATACTCATTAAAACCTTTCATTTGATACCCACATCGTACAAACATATTCTAAAGTCACCCCTGATCCACCTTTATGGCGATATCTCGAAAAGGCGAACACCTATAGAACTAAGGCCCACTCCCTTTTAAAATACTCATTAACACCTTTCATTTGATACCCATATCGTACAAACGCATTCTAGAGTCACCCCTGGTCCACCTTTATGGCGATATCTCGAAAAGGCGACCACCTATACAACAACCACCACTCCCTTTTAAAACCCTCATTAATACCTTTAATTTGATACCCATATCGTACAAACACATTCTAGAGTCACCCCTGGTCCACCTTTGTGGCGATATCTCGAAAGGGCGTCCACCTATGGAACTAAGGATTACTCCATTTTAAAATACTCATTAACACCTTTCATTTGATACCCATATCGTACAAACGCATTCTAGAGTCAACCCTGATCCACCTTTATGGCTATATCCCTAAATGGCGTCCACCTATAGAACTATGGCCCACTCCCTCATAAAATACTCTTTAATGCCCTTCATTTGATACGCATGTCATACAAACATATTCCAGGTTTTCCCTCGGTTCATTTTCCTACATGGTTATTTTCCCTTATGTTGTCACCATAGCTCTCAACTGAGTATGTAATGTTCGGTTACACCCGAACTTAACCTTCCTTACTTGTTTTTTTTCCGTTTAATATACAACGTGAAATTTTCCGATTCAGTCAACTTGCATTTAAATAATAAATAATATAATAATGGAAATGCAAAAATATTTTCGGGCAAATTTGCAGTTAATTGTTATAAATAAATAAATTTAGTGAGTTTGAACAAAAGTTGACTCATTATTTGTGATTTCATGTTTTTTTGAAAGCAACATTAAATTAAAAAAAAAACAAAGAATCTGTTAAATAAAGACCGATGCATTTACGTGTAAGTAAAATTTGTCCAAAAAAATAGGCCGGTTAAGTTATTACTTCTATTTAAAGTTTTTTTGTGCGCTAACAGCTATTTTGGAACAATTTTAAAAGGATTTTTGTACAGACCAACATAGGTAAGTGGCAACAATTGGAAACAATATTTTATTTGAACTGAAAATGAGTGAGGCAGTAGTTCTCTCACCGTTTGGCGCGTACGAATATGTACATATTTAGACGAAACAATGCGTCCTACAGATGGCAATTTCGATATTTGCACAGATTTTCGAATTTAAAAAAACCTTTTTCTATTAATTATAAACAAATAAAGTAATATTTGTTAACAAAAATAGGCCCATGCACTGCGGCCGATTCATACGAATTGATTCATATAACTTTTATATGATTTTACGTATGCTAACTATGCGAAACCGCCTGTCAATTGTTTGTATGGAACTTTTGCTAGCGTATTAATATATAGATACTAAAAGCTAGAAAATAATTAGGTAGGTCCTAGGTACTAGTAATCACACTCCTCACAAATCTAGGGCGTTGATCTGGCAATTAAATAAAAGCGTTGGGCGCAAGAAATTTCTAAAAATGCGAGGCGTAGCATAACCTGATTAAGGTTCACTTGGTCTTATATATGACTATCAATAAAAATTTTACGCGTCCAACGCTTTTAGTTGATTTTCTGATCAACGCCCTTTTCTTGTATGTATTATGTGTTCCAAATATGAGCCTAATCGAACCACATATACGATTTTTGTGAATATCTCGATCCTTGCGCCACCTAGCGACGATTTTTTTCGTATTATTGCATTGTGTCATCGGGTTCTGAACTATATTCTAAGTTTCAAGCTTGTAGCATATGGGGAAGTTACTTAATTTTAATTACAAAATTCGTTCACAACGGCCGGCCGTGCACCCTGTCAAGTCAACCTAAATAAAACCGTTTAATTAAGAGTTTCTGCTCACATGCAACCCAAAAATGGAAAAAAATGGACGAAGATTACAAAATATGATCGCGTATGAAAATCACTGGCTAGGAATGGATATTGTATTTTGTTTGCTTTTGTAAGAGAACATTCGAAATTTAGATGGAAAAATACGACTGGTATCCTATGTCAGCCACGTTACACAAAATTTTGGTTCACGCCGCTCAAATTATGCAATCATCTAGTGTACCACTAGGCTGCCTAGGACAAAACAAATACTATAAAAGTGATCGCATGTCGCATGGCAGAAAAAATAGCTGGGAAAATAATATAAGAGATGTCTTTGATAGAGCTATGGATTCATCTGATCTCCTTTTATCTAGTATCTACTTGTCAAAGAGGATTTATTCAACAAAAAAACAAACATTTTCACCTGAATTAGTTGCACTTTTGAAATCTCCTCCTAATGAGTTTGGCGATGATAAGCATACAACATCAAGTCAGGCATTACAAGAATTAGATGGAATATGTTCCGACGATAGTGAAGATATGTACGACAATACTTGCTTCTCGATTGAACTATAGGAAGAAGAAGAATCGTGGGATTAGATCAAGTTGGGACTCTACCAACAACAATTTGTTATTCTTTTAGTACTCACTCAAAAATGAGGCAACAAAAATAAAATCGACTAACAATTTTAAATATAATACCAATCTTTTTGAAAAAATTGTTTTTGCATAGGCTTAAGTGTTTCATTTTATTTTGCGTACAACATATTTAGCGATATCTCGAAAAATAACAGATTCATGGAAAGAAGGCTTGAGTACAGAACATATGGCCATAGCAGTATAGCGCCAGCTCAAATCGGCCAAGGGGAATATATGGTCCCAGGCCTGAGCTTCGAAAGAGATCAATTGAGCCAGAGGGTTGGCGTCAGGGTGTAGAAATGCCAGAAAACACTATACACGTATATACGGATGTTTCCAAATTAATGGAAGGGGTAGGGTGTGCTGTTTACTGCGTCGATCCAGAAATACTTAGATCGTACAGGCTGCCAGATTACTGCAGCGTCTTTCAAGCAGAAATTATAGGCGTGAAGAAAGCAGCAGACATTTTGGAGGAAGCGTGCTTAAGTTGCATTCGTGTCAATATACATATATATTGATAGTCAGGCGGCGCTTAAGGAAATAATCTCATGCAGTACTTCATCAAGAAGTCTTCTGGAATGCAAAGAAGCATTGGATAGACTTCGCTGAGGCCGGACCATATACCTATACTGTGTTCTCGGTCATAAAAGGATAGAAGGTACCGAAAAGGACGAAGAGTTGGCAAAGAAGGTTGCAACACTCGATCAAAAGACAATAGACGTCCCAATCCATTGTACCCTGGGCTCGCCAGGTGAAGGTTCCATCTATTAGGGGCGGCAGAGTTGCCAGATCTCGAGACAGCAATTAAGCTAGTTCTGAGAAAACTTCTAGTTTTTGCTAAGAGAACGGAGTTATTTTATAACATATGTCCTGGCACCTGATTGGGGTTCTTGCGTTTGGTCGTCAAAGAAATTCTGTTAACACTGTGGACACATTGAATCTATCTGAGGTTTTTATTGATCAGCCAGTTCAACGCAATCTAACCTAAGTGAAGTGAATTGAAGGTTTGGAAACTCCACAATATTCCCGTAAAGAAAATTTATCTTTCAAAGGGTGTGCTATTTTCAAAGAAATTTGCTCTTAAAATATTTAAAAGAAGACGTAGTTTATTTACTTACAAAAACTTTTGAATTTTTCTTTTTTTTTTTTTGCGTGGAAGGAGAAAACGCTTTATGCACTGACCTGGAAATATATGAAACCTTACTGCGAGACTCTCCGAGTGTAGGACTGCCTTCCTCCCTCGAACGGGCACCCATTAAAACCTTGACTCTCACGGCCCGCGCAGTTACCGATGCCTGGCACTGCATTTAATATTATTTCCGTACGTGAGCTCATGGGCTACTAAACCTAATGGGCAGGGCATCCATCTTCTCGTTTGCTGAGAAGCTTTTTTTTTTTTTTTTTCGTGGAAGGAGGAAGACCGGAAAATTTACAGCCTCACTGCTAGATTTTTCAAGTATGGGACTCCCCTTCTCTTTTGAAGGGCTACCCACTAAGACTTAGCTTCCCACGACCCGCGCCATTCCCAATACCTGGAACAACATTTACCAATACTTCCGGTAGGTGTGCGTGCTACGTGAGCTCCATGGCTACTCTCACACTATCGGGTTAAACAGATGTCATCTCATTTGACGAAAAGTAGATTATGAAGAAGTTAGAAAAGCAATAACAATATTAAAAAACAACAAAGCCGCAGGCCCTGATTAATTGCCTGCGGAGCTATTCAAATACGTCGACGAGGAGCTGGTAAGGCGATTTCATCAGCTTCTACGCAAAATAATTTGGAGTGCATGCGCGACGATTGGGTATTCTGCAAACTTGGATAAAATCCGCGGAAAAAGAATTGACAAACATAAACTCTTCGTCAATTTCAAAGCCGCATTTGGCAGCACGAAAAGGATCTGCTTATATGCCACTATGTCTGAATTTGATTTCCCCGCAAAACTTATACGGCTGTGCAGAATGACGTTGAGTAACACCATCCGCTCACTAAGAGCTGGGAAAGACCTCTCCGAGACGTTGGAAACTAAACGAGGTTTCAGACAGGGTGACCACTATCGTGCGATTTCTTTTATTTGATGATGGAGAAAATTATACTATGTAGCTGCAGAACTTAACCGCTCTGGAACAATATTCTATAAAAGCGTGCGTGATGACATTGATATCATCGGCCGAAACACTCGCGCCATAAGTTCTGCTTGCTCCAAACTGGAAAAAGAAGCGAAAAAGATGGAAAAGATGGATTTGAATGAGGACAAAACGAAGTACCTGCTGTCATCGAGTAAAGAGTCAGCGCATACGCACCTTGGCAACCACGCTACTGTTGACAGCTATAATTTTGAAATAGTAAAAGACTTCATTTATTTGGGAACCAGCATCAACACTAGCAACAATATCAGCTCTGAAATCCAGCAAAGAATCACGCTTTCCAATAAAGCATAGTCTTCTCTCGGCAAACCAAAATCATGTTCTACAAGTCACATATCGTTCCCGTCTTGCTATATGGTGCAGACGTTTTAGGTGGGAAAAAGTTTTAAATTCCCTTGGTGTGACCAACTGGCCCTAGTTAGCAGAGCGAAAAACAACTGGCGCCAGTTAAGTGCCAATCAAGTAAGTAAGTAAGCCGCTTTAGAAGAAGCGACGGCGAAATGGTTGGTCCATGGTACTTGACAGAGACTTGATAGCTATTATCCGCCTTTGAAACAAAGGCAACAATCAACCAGCACACGAAAATCTAAAAAAATCTTAAGAGTTGGCGAGAATACTAATTTTATGTGCGCCAAAGACTTTTGGGACTTGAAAATGAGCTTTCTCTCAGGGAATTTCATAAAGACTGTCACCGGTGGTGCAGAGAACGATTCGTTTGTCTGTATTCATATGAAAATCGATGACGTTTTGTACAACATTAGGCAGATACAATTTCTTTTAGTGCTACCGTACGGGCTTTCCATTCTTCGCAGTTCCTGCGATAGCAAGAGTCTTTTTGAAAACATTCAATAGTTCCTCCCTGCTTAGCGCGCAACCAACACCAACATCCCTCAAATACTCAAAATTGACAGAATTTCTACAAGTCTTGAAGATTCGTTACAAGCTTCCAAGTTTTCTCACAAGCACTCACCCAAAGAGCTCTTGTCTTTTTAGATTTTTTACTTGCTCAGCCCTGCCTGAAACACCATCCCATACGAAGGTAGCATTATGCTGTCTGCCTAAGTCCAAAAGCCCTAAAGTAACATATTCAGGGTTTTTAGTGACAGAAAATATTGCTCACAGTACAACTTCCAATTTAGCTTAACACCTTTCATTCAACTTGGCTTCATTGGTTTGTATGAATTAACAGCATATTTACACAAAATATATTTTAAATACAGTCATAAATATTTTATATTCCACAATTCTTCAAAGAATTCCGTCCTTGTCCATCTCGTACTCAATTTGCTTGCAATAGTTGGTTACTTGCTGAATTGCGCCTTTATTAATTACATCGGCGACCATAACTTCATAAGTAAAAATTGTGCTAGCCATCTGTAATTAAATCAGAAATAATAATAATAAAAAATTTATTACCAAACAAAAATAGACAAATTTCAATCACTCAACGCATTTACCGCTAAAATAAGTTTTCTCGTTATAAAGAAGAAACCGCAGCCCGACCAAGCTGTTATATCGAAGGCCAATTGTTCACTGAACCGTTGTGCCTGCCAAAGATTTGTGCAAATTGCATATATTTTAACCACAAGGAATAAGACAGATACACACACAAATAACTCTATAGATAAATTCACAAAAGGAATGTACATTTTACAACAGCTGTGTTTTTTTACATGTATATGGGGTATTCCATCCCATTTCAACCAATTTTGAACGCGACCTCTTTAGAATTGGCTGAAAGTTTTTCTTCTTTTTCTAGCTTACGAAAGACGTTTTTCAGAATTTTTTCAAATTTTTTCATCCAACTCAAAAAAAGTTATGGAATACCCCATATACATATGCACTTAAACTTTAAATGGATTGCCAAGTGTGAAAAATTAGTACTGCTAAATTTTAGTATGTACTAGCAGGGTACCTGGCGTTGCTCGTGTGGGCGGATACTAATCTAAATAAGAAGGTGTATTTTAACGTATTCCTTCCCGTTACTCAAAGTCAAGCAATCAGTACATAAGATTTTATTGATCTTCTTCAAAACGCATCACCCAATTTTTCTCATTCTTACCCTTTATAATTACCTTATCTCTCCCTCTTCTTTTTTTACACCCTCTAACTCTCTCCTTCTTTTTTCTTAGATCCCTCATTCCTCTAATTCATCATTCTTTTCTTTATTTTTCAAATTTTATTTTGTCACACAAAATTCATACTCAAAATCTCATAACTTAATGCTCACAGAGTATATTAATTTTGTTCGCATAACGGCACCCCGTAACGGCATAAACTAATGAAGATAGATATAGACTTCTATATATCAAAATGATCTGGAAGCAAAAAGAAATTCATTTAGCCATGTCCGTCCGTCCGTCCGTAAACACGATAACTTGAGTAAATTTTGAGGTATCTTAATGAACTTTGGTTTGTAAATTCCTGGGCACTCATCTCAGATCGCTATTCAAAATGAACGAAATCGAACTATAACCACGCCCACTTTTTCGATATCGACATTTTCTAAAAACCGAAAAAGTGTAATTCAATACCAAAGACGGATAAAGCGATGAAGCTTGGTAGGTGGGTTGAACTTATGACGCAGAATAGAAAATTAGTAAAATTTTGGACAATGGGCGTGGCACCGCCCACTTTTAAAAGAAGGTAATTTAAAAGTTTTCAAGCTGTAATTTGGCAGTCGTTGAAGGTATTTTGATGAAATTTGGCAAGAACGTTACTCCTATTACTATATGTAAAATAAAATAAATGTTAGGCGCGATAACCTCCGAAGAGATCTAAGGCCGAGCTTCTCTTCCAATTTGCGTGTGCTCCTCTTGCTTTTCCCTACAAATTATCCGGACGGGACCTACATGTTTTATGCCGACTCCGAACGGCATCTGCAAGGCAGATGAGTTTTCACTGAGAGCTTTTTATGGCAGAAATACACCCGGAGCGCTTGCCAAACACTCCCGAGGGGCGACCCAGCTTAGAAAAATTTTCTTCTAATTGAAAGACCTTATTTCTAAAATTTTTGGTGTTGCTTTGCCCGGGGTTTGAACCCGGGGCATCCGGTGTGGTAGGCGGAGCACGCTACCATCACACCACGGTGGCCGCCAACTATATATACTCTAAATAAAAATTAGCAAAATCGTATGACGAACACGCCCACTTTTTAAAAAAAAAATTTTTTGAAGTCAAATTTTAACAAAAAATTTAATATCTTTACAGTATATAAGTAAATTATGTAAACATTCAACACCCGTAATGATATGATGCAACAAACTACAAAAATAAAAGAAAATTTCAAAATGGGCGTGGCTCCGCCCTTTTTCATTTAATTTGTCCAGAATACTTTTAATGCCATAAGTCGAACAAAAATTTACCTTATCCTTGTGAAATTTAATAAGGGCATAGCTTCTATGACGAAAATGGGCGAAATCACTTGAAGCCGCGCCCAGTTTTTATATACAGTCGACCGTCTGTCTTTCCGCTCGGCCGTTGACATGATAACTTGAGCAAATATCGATATATCTTTACTAAAATTAGTTGACATAGTTATCTGAACTCACTTTATATTGGTACTAAAAATCCGACTATGACCACGCCCACTTTTTCGATATCGAAAATTTCGCAAAATTGAAAAAATGCCATAATTCTATACCAAATACGAAAAAAGGGATGAAGCATTGTGATTTGATTGGTTTTTTGAGGCAAAATAAAACTTTAGAAAAAACTATGTAAAATGGGTGTGACATCTGCCATATTAAGTAGAAGAATATGAAAAAGTTCTGCAGGGCGAAATCAAAAGCCCTTGGAATTATGGCAGGAATACTGTTCGTGGTATTACATATATAAATAAATTAGCGGTACCCGACAGATGATGTTCTGGGTCACCCTGGTCAACACTTTAGTCGATATCTCGAAAACGCCTACACATATACAAGTAAGGGCCACTCCCTTTAAAACCCCCCTTAATACCTTTAATTTGATATCCATATTGTACAAACACATTCTAGAGTCACCCCTGGTACACCTTTATGGCGATATCTCGAAAAGGCGTACACCTATAGAACTAAGGCCAACTCCCTTTTAAAATACTCATTAACACCTTTCAGTTGATACCCATATCGTACAAACACATTTCACGGTTACCCTAGGTTCATTTTCCTACATGCTGATTTTCGCTTATTTGACAAAGGATGAAGGAAAATCGTTCCGAAAAACGTCACCCTTGGTCTACAATTTGGTCGATATTTCCCAAACGTATGTAATATGGAATAAAACCTACTTATAAACCATCTACGAAACCTTACGAAACCAACGCAGCTATGATTATACTCAGATGAGCAGAGCATTCTAATTTTGTTCGCATAACGGTATTCCGTAACGGTATAAACTAATCGAGATAAATTTAGACTTCCATATATCAAAAATATCAGGGTGAAAAAGAAATTCATTAAGCCATGTCCGTCCGTCCATCTGTCCGTGAACACGATAACTTGAGTAAATTTTGAGGTATCTTAATGAAATTTGGTGTATAAGTTCCTGGGCACTCATCATCTCAGATTGCTATTTAAAATGAACGAAATTGGATTATAATTTTTAGTATTACCATTTGTATGTTTCCATGAAAAAGACAATTTTGTCTCCAAAGCTCTCAGCTGAGTATGTAATGTTCGGTTACACCCGAACTTAGCCTTCCTTACTTGTTGTCTATCATCTCATACAATGGAATGCTTAAATTTAATAAAAACTTTTGAAACACTCAATGCAATCGCTTTAACTTTTTGCGAATTCAATGCTATGACCAAACAAAAGTTCTGCACTTAAGAACGTACATGGCGTATGAGTAACGTTTGCTGAGGGTACACACACACACACAGAATTTGATTTATATATATATAGATTATAAACTGAAATGTGTCTCTCCATTTTATCTCTAAACTATTATCCACTTCTATGACCCTGCAAAAATCGTTGGATCATGTGGTCCACTTGTGTCATACTGGAGTACTCCATGGATTACTCTCATATAATGCTGAGCTGGAGTATATGGTCCAGTCCTAGGACATCGCAATGTTAATTGAACCATATTTTTTGTATGAATTGTGGTTAATTTTGGAGCAATCGCTTGGTCTATAGCGAGTACTCCATACAACATGCATGCATGGAGTACTCGCGATTTTTGCAGGGGAGCAACATAGGTGCATGTATCCGCTATTCGGTAAAACCCGTTTTGCAGCGAGTTATTTACCACTGCCGTGAGTCTTCAATAATTGCCGCTAAATGGGTCTCCGAAACATTATCTAAGCGATGATAAACTTTTTTGTTTTACCCGCAAATATAGATGTATATACATATAAAAAAACACCACTTATATAATAATAGTAGAAATAACTGAAGCCAAAATATTGAGGCTGATTTATAGAATAAAGTTTTCCTTACATGGGATGGAATTAGGGTTGTCAGAGGAAGTTGATTCAAAATCATCATATTTTAGCACAAACATCTTTAATTGAAGATTTGGAAACTTAACAAATCTTCTTAATACCTCCTTGAATACTTGGCTACCTCTAAGCAAAACTTGATTGCAGGTGTCGCGATTTCTATCAAAACTGCCCAGCCTACGTAGACGGATACATTTTCCGTCCGTTTTTACCATGAAGCGTGAGGTAAATGGCAAAAAATATCGAGATTTCTATCAAACCGGCTCACTATACGAAGTTAGGCCAGCAAGTGAGAATAAAAGAATGGTAGTTTTTTCTACATAGTCCCTTAAGAAGTCTTAGTATTAGTTCATCTTTTTTCTGAACTTAGAATTCACTGAGAAAAAAATCTTGATCTTGATCCTCAAAGATATGAAATGGCCGATTTGCTCTTGAAATGTCTGCTCGTTCCTAGTTTTATCGCAGGCTAACATTTTCGGAAATCAACTGGTGAAAACTTTTTTTCTTAGATAATTCAGAAGTTAGGGGACTATTTATTGATATGTAAACAACAACCAACCAGACTGGAAGCGTATGCCTAAGTGTAGTTCTTAGAAGCGGCATAGAGTGCGGTGTAGGCGTAGTCTATAGTCTGTAGTCTATAGTGTAGGTCTAGTGCATAAGATTTGATACAGATATGAGGAAGAAAAATAATAGTAGAATATTTGGTAATGTCGATAACGATGTGGATGATAATAACGATGCTTATGGTTATCCTCACGTTTGCAAAGCCAAGGCAAGGAAATTAAAGGAAATGAGAAAGGAGGAAGAGGAAAGCAAAGATTAGAAGTCGAAACCAAATCCAAGGCCGAAGCCAGAACCGAAAGCGGCGGGCGTATTATTAAATGTATATAGATGTGTTAACGATGTGTTATCGATGGCTTATCGATCGAGGTATAGACGAAGTATCGATTTGTTATAGAAGTTTTATAGATTTTCTATCTATAGCACAAGATTGCCAACAAGTTGTCGACCTTTTTTTGCAAGCGTTATCGATTTACATACGAAAAGCTATCGATTATTTAGTTAGCGATATGTTACCAAAACGTTATCGATATGTTACCAAAAAGTTGTCGACAAGTTATCGATTCGCTATCAGAAAGCTATCGATATGCTGTCGAAAATGTATCGGTCTTCAAAGGTATATAGATTTTTAATGAAAAATTATCGATATATTTTCACAAAGATTTACCATCGAAAAGTTTGACATAATTTATCGAAAAATAATCAATATTTTCATCAAAAAAGCATCGGCTTGTTATCGAAAAATTATAGAAAATATATCGATTTTTTATCGAAAACTTATCAAAAGATATCGATTTCTATACATAAAGGTGTTGATTTCTTATCCGAGTATTATCAATATGTTATCGGTTTGGATCGATTTGCTTTCGACGACTCAGGAACCGTTAGGAAACCTGTAACCCATCGATAGCATGTCGATAAGAAACCAATAAGAAGCCGATGACTTAGCTACAACAAGCCTATAGCAAGGCGATAGCTCGGCGATAAAAATTCGCTGTCGGCTGTTATAGACTAGAAGCTGACGAAACTCTCCTCAGAAGGCCGGAAATTATTTGTGTTTGGTAAAGTTAATTTTGTCGTGGTTTAACTTTAAATCCTGGGCGAGCTCTAGTTAACCTAAAAACATGAGTTTTCTAGACGCACGCCTGTATGTTGAAGTACACACCGAACTTCACGAGTACTTGGTACTCATGCCTTGTTTTATAATCTTCGGATAGTGATGTGGTAAATTATATATCGCCAGTTTGACACCTTCCATTACTATTCGTCGTTGGTTATGAAAATTTGGCAGCAAATAATCGTCCTGTCAATTTGAGGCATTGTTTGATGTTAACCATGTTGACCAGATAATCTAATGAAAACCAAGCATAACGTCCAATACGAGTTGATAGTTGGTGGTGTATTTAATAAAAAAAATCTCTCTGTTTCTCAACAGATCGATCATCGCAGGAGTGGGAATTCAAATGGAAAAGGATATGAGCGTACTGAAGTATAAATATATTCAGCAAAAGGTAATTGGGAAAAAGATGTACAAGATATGGCTTTGGTGGAGGCGTCCTCTGCCTTGCACGACGAAAATTGTATATGAAGCTCGGCCTAATATCTCTTCGGAGGTTATCGCGCCTTACATTTATGTTTTTTTTTAATCACCCATGGCAACGCTGATCACTTTTTAAAGCAAAAGTAAACTTAATTTGGGCAAAAGTTCAAAAATCTAAGCTTCTTTTATTTGCCATGACTTTAAGCTCACCTCAACACACCACGATGAACTTGGCACACTACGCAATGTCGCCAATATTCGTCTACTGTAATCGTTAACAGAGGAGGCCATAAAAAGTGTCAATATTGTCCGGAATATCGCGAAGAAGAGAGAATACCAAAAAGCGGAAACAGCAATAGTATCTACGCCAATATTTCTGGAATTAGAAAAAGATTTTCAATACGCTTTTATTTTATATTAGCTTCCTCTGTGTGTTTGTATGTATGTAACACTTTTATACCAAAACGATTTATGTGCGGAATATTACCCTATCTCTGCTGCCGCTTCCAAAACCCAAAACGCCCCATCTCAGAAAACTTTTTAAAAACACCCTATATCCGTATTTTTTCCAAAAACTTCACATCTAACGTCAAAATCTATTGACTTTATGCCAAAATTGGGTATGTTGAACTGAAGAGATAGATCGTTTTTGAAACAAATTTTGAAAAAGGGTATTTTTGAAACGGCATCCGAAATAAGGTGATATTCCACTCAGCAGTCAAAATTATAAAAAAAAAGTTACGTATACGCACCGGTACCCGTCTTTTCAGGTGATACCGATATTTGCATGTAATTAGTTGATTTTTGATAAGACAACGTGCATATTTGTAAATAAATTATGCAAGTAATAACCCAGAGATTTTATATTAAAAATATTTACTTACTGAAAACTGTTGAATAGCTGAAAGCATATAAAATACATATTATTACTGCAGGCCAGCACTATGAGTGGTGCTATATTGTTGTTAATCAAGCGCATGACGCGCAATAAATCAAGAAAATGCTCACGCACTTCAGTCCAAAAGAACATTGGAAGGACCTAAAAGTATAAAGGTACAGTATTTTTGATTTACTGCAGTTTTATAAATATATATATTTTTTTTTTGTTTTTATGATGCTTATTTTTTAGAGCTAACGAGAAATCGAGGAACTAAGCTTCTCGCGAGTTTCCCGGATGTCGATATACTCGCATCGCTCTCACGCTTCTCGGCATTCAAGTAACCCTTGAAAGATAGCGATATTTTTTTTACCCTAGAAAGATAACGTACGTCTGAGAGAGACGTGTTCAAGTATATGGACGCTGAAGATATAAAAAAAACTTATATTTTTTTAATTATTTGATATATATTCACTTGTTTTAAATAATTTTTAAAGAAAAATATTGTTTTTTTAATATATTAATAATAAAAAATTAAGTTTGACTTGTCTTGGACTTGTCCTTACAAAAATCAGTCTTTTTCGAAGGACCTCAGTTTATAGCAAAAAAATTAAAATAAAATACATTTTTAGTACCTCAATTGAATGAGTTAACTATTTTAAACTATACTTAAAAAAATATTAGCTAAAATTACCATTTTAGGCAAAAATTACAAATAAAATTTGTAGTCACGTAAAAGATAACGATACGTCTCTTAGACGTATTTTAAAAAAACAATCGTATATAGTTCAGCAAAACAAAAAAGTTACTACTGAAAAACACCCCCCGCCTCCCGCCGTATTTCGGCAGCCATTGAAAAATTTCTTTATAACTAGAGTCAATTCTAATTAAAAATTAAATGTTTGGCTTGAGGAACGTAAAAATATTAGAAGTCAGGCATGAGCTGAACTTGGGATGGCCTCACGTGGTCATACTAAATCGTTCCTGAGATGGGCGGACTAGTAACTCAATGGTGCACAGAACGTATCGGATCCACATCCGGCAAAGGAGCATCAACATCGATAACACTCCCCAAAAGCTTCGGGGAGTGTCCTTATCACCACAACAACAACAGCAACAAGGACTTCTAATATAAAAACGTATATAACAGAGTTGATTTATAAAATGCGTCTTTCATGAGTCTTACCTTATTATGAACCGCCTCAATACGCAAATAAAGTTGATTAAACCTTGTAGCCAATCCAATACTCACGATTATTATAAAAGCATCAGTAAAAGATCTTGGATAAGCTAAAGTTAAATTAATCCACTGGGAATAGCAAATTGAAAAAAAAAAATTAAAATAAAAACATAATTAATATACAACAAAAACTACAACGAAGCTCAAAAGCCCTCTCACCTCCACCACCGGCAAATACCAAGGGCTATATGGCACAACGGTGCTCAAATGTGGTCTCTCACGCCTATAAAGGCTCTCCCAAAAACTAATGTTATATTTGCATTGAACACGTTCCAAATTACTTTTATGAAATGAATTAAATACAAGAAAGCAATGTTCCGCTAAAGGAATAGAGTAAATCATTTAATTATTCGCCATCACTGTACTGACACATCTTACCAAATGCACAAAACATAACTATTGAAGTTAAACCATAAATCCGTGCCTTTATATTATATGTGGCATAATTACGATAGGGTGGACGTAGAAAGATTTCTTCTGTTTGACGCCATGCACGCATGATGGATGGCCATTTTATAGCCAAACGCCAAAAATAAAAATGTTCCAGCATACAAACGACAAATAAAGAAAGTGTACCTGTTGAGAGGACAAGAATGAATTACCTACATTAGAGTGGGTCGATTCTTCGATAGGATTTGCGCTCAGGAAAACAAGTTTCACTTCGCATATTTATTTATTTATTTATTTATCATTAATCAAACATACAACCTTAGGTTAATTTACAGTGTTTGAGCTTAAAACTAACTTAAAAATAACATTAAAAAATAAACTTGACAAGTGAATATGCTTAACAGGTTTGTTTAACAGAGAATAACAAGTCTGAGGATGTAATAAAATGCAAAGAAGAAGAATGTAAGAGAAAGTGCACATTGCCTTGTTATTGATGAAAATAGTTTATGAGCTCATTCTTGAAGCGCAGCGCATTTTGTATGGCTTTAAGTTTTTGGGGCAGAGCGTTCCAAAGGCGAACAGCGTAGACAAAAAATTGACGTTCAGTAACTAGGCAATTGTACTTCATAGTAGTTAAGTTGAACGATCGAGGTGATCTGTTAAATTTAAACGGTCCATGAGATGTTCAGGTTCTCGAGATGCGATGATCTTATGAAGCAGTGTTAGGCACTTTAATTGTAACAGGTTATCGAATTTAATAGAAAAATCCGCTTGGCGAAAATGGAGATGTGCTCGTAACGACCAACACTATACACATATCTGGCTATATTATTATAGAGGAGATTTAGTTTACTACGACACAAGCTATCGCAATTGGCATAAAGTTCACATCCATACAATAAGTTGGGTAACAGATATGTTTTAGCTAACAGCAGTCGAATTTTCACTGGGGTAAAGTGTTGGGTAGTCCAAAGTGAGCGAAGCATGCCATAAACCTTACCTATTGCTCTATAAATGTGGTTATTCCATGTAAAATTCCTATCAAAAATCATTCCAAGATTTTTTGCGGTGTTTACATAGCCTACGACTGAGTTATTTAATTTTTCTTTATTGAAACTATCAAGCGATATGATTTTCTTATAGATTACTATGCACTGTGATTTATTTGGGTTTAAAAGTAGGCCATTATCACTTGTCCACTTGTTTACATATTCTAAGTCAGTGTTAAGATAACTAATACAACTATTAACAGCTAAAAAGGAGAACTGACATATAATTGCACATCGTCTGCGTAAACATGAATATCACAATACCTCAACACACGTTGAAGGTCATTAACATACAACACAAACAATAACGGGCCAAGAATCGAGCCTTGAGGAACACCCTTGGAGAGCTTGCGATCGCTCACTGAGGTAGGAGTTTATTAAATGTAAAGTAGGAGGAAGTTTTTTAACTTTAGAGTAAGAAGATTGTGGTTTACAGTGTCGAATGCTTTGGAGTGGTCCAGGAGCGTTAGAAAAGTAACAAGGTTGTTGTTAATGTTTAGCCTGATGTCATCAGAGACTTTAATTAAAGCAGTGGTACAGCCTCTACGGCTTCTAAAGCCAGACGGGTTACGATTTAAAAGTGAGTTTCGGGTCAGAAATGAGTTTATCTGGTTATGCATTATACGTTCAAGGACTTTGGACAGGAATGGCAATATAGCGATGGGTCTGTACTCTCCGTTGAGTTTCTTCATCGGAATGATCTTCGCAACTTTCCAACAATCAGGGAACACGGACTTGGTCAATATAGTATTAAAAACATAGGTAACAAACGGTAAAATTTTAGGGAGTAGACATTTAAAAAATTTTGGATGAATTCCGTCTAGACCAGTAGCATTGGACTTTACACCAAGGACAGACTCAACGACTGCACAGTCATCAACGTTCGAAAAAGAGAATTCGGGTATCGCACCACACAAATAATCGCCATACCTTTCATGGCATAAGTTACTGTCACAGCTAGGTGATTGAACAAATTGCTCATTTAATTTATTTACGTCTACATTTTCAAAGATATCGTTACATTTGCTACCGATGCCAATATCCCGAATGTATTTCCAAGTCTTCTTCGACCCTATTGCTGTACTAAACTGATACTCATAGTATTTCAGCTTTTGCAGCTTTATAGCCTTGGTAACTTCTTTTCTGCGACCCTTGAAAACATTGTATGTTACAGTACATTTAAATCGTTTCCATTTCCGATAAGCTATGTTGCGCTTTTGGATAAGCCTCTTTATGTAGTTGTTGAACCAAGGCCGTTTACGATTTTTTGAGTGTTTCACTACAATAGGCACATGTTGGTCAAAAAGTGAAGCGATATTATTTTGAAGAAAACGGATCTGCTCGTGGGCAGTATTTAAAATATAAACAGTTTCCCAAGGAATACTATCAACAGCTTCTTCGAGTTGCACATGATTAATATGCATGAAATCCGGGTATGAATAGGCAACTGCTTCACATGTGCGGTCGAAGTCAAATGATATAAAAATTAGGTCATGATTGGAGAAGTTTGGGACTGAAAGCTGGTCGTAGAGTTGAATATTCGATAGTTCATTAACATAAAATATATCTAAAAGAGTACTGCTAGTATGAGTGAAATGTGTTGGCGTTATGGTATTTACTGGGAAAAGTGCAAGGGTTTGCATAGCTAAAGAAAATTTGTTTTCACGAAGCAGGTCACTATTGAAATCTCCAACAACTACAATATTATTATAATTTAAGGTACAGTCGTGAATTTCTTCTAAAAAGTTATCAAAAGCAACGTATTTGTTTGGCCTGTACACACAACCTATTAGTATTTTGTCATGATGGGAATTTATTTCAACAAAAATGTACTCTATAGAAGTTAAGGGTTCAGATGTACAAACAGTTTTACAACATAATCCATGTTTAACAAATACAGCAACCCCACCACCATGCCCGATTCTATCTGCACGAAAAAGTTTATATCCGTCAACGCAGAACACTGCATCACTGTGCCACTGAGAGAACCAAGTCTCAGAAACGCACACAACATCTATTTCTGATGACTCAAAAATATGCCGAAACTCGCTGTTACAGCTCAGAACAACATTGACACTGCGCTTTGACAGCGAACAAGCTTACATACCTTATGAAACTCAAGCAAACGAAGGCATAAGGAGATTAAGAAGCGAATTGAGAATAGAGACAGATTGATAGCGTGAATATGTAAAAAGTAAATGCAGAGAATACAAAGCCATTACTCTAAATTTTAAAGCTAATATTAAAATTATGATAAATAATAAAAATGACAATAACTATAAATAAGCTGAAGAATGTGGGAGATATTACTTATAGCAAGCCAATATTTATTTGCTTGTGCTCAAAAGAGTGTTCACATCTGCTCTTGTGCATACTAGCTGCGGCTCTTAATTTGGCTTACGTCTTATGTATACCTTGCCTCTGATAGGGAACGCTGAGGTTATCAATTTCTTTCTCCGAAGCTCAGATGCAAAAGACATTACTTCGCGTGTCACTTCCATGTAAGTGACACGTCAATATCGGCGAGTGTGAGAGGCCTCTTGCGGGATTTATACAGAGCAACCATTGTGTTTAAGAGCTTAGTTCGGTCGTTGGAAGAAAACAGATTGACTATAATTGGCGCGCTTTTATTGTTTTGCTGTTTTTCTTTACTGCTCCGTATTCTAAATACATCACGCAGCGGGGGTGTTTTGTGTTGCGCTACTCTGCATAGCTTACCAAAGATCTCAGGAAAATTTTCATCATTCGTTTGGGGAATACCACTGATAACGACGTCAGTGGCGACTGCGCTATTCTGTAGCTCAAATATTTGACTACGAACTTCAGCAAGTTCATTGAGCACGATATTATTATTGGAGAAAGAGCTCTCTACTGCAGTTAATCTTGCTTCGATTGCACTCACTGATAGCTTCATGTTGGTTATCTCACCTGTTAACTCGCTGATTCTTTGCATTACCCTTTCCTCTGAGTTTTTTATAATTGCAGTCAGCTCTTCGACAATTGACACTCTCAGCTCATCCATTTTCCCTTGCATGTTGTTTGTTGTTGCCGGTGGTATTGTAGGAGATGCATTTGCTTTACGCGCTGGATTCCTTCGTTGTGGTTGCATCGGTGTCATGGTTGGCACAATTGGACAAAATGAACAGCAATAATGTTAAGAAAATTAAAACAAATTAATACGCCCACGTTTGTATAGCACAAGTGGTAATTTTATTGCGAGGAAAACACAGCGAAAAGTGAAAAAACTCGGAGCAAAGCGAAACACGTCCTACTCGTTCAACGACATACTCTAATATTCGAGCCTGCGAAATTAAATTTTTTTAACTTTTTTTCGACTCTGATTTTTAAGGTTTCTTGCATGATCTAAAAAATTCTCATTGCATTGAAAAATTAAAAAAAAAATATTTTTTTTTTTCAAAAAATTGTTATCGCCAACGTTTTTAGCGGACATTTTTGGGTCGGACAGAGTATACATATGACAGTTTTTTAGTACGTCATAAAAAAAACCGTAAAAATCAAAGTCAAAACAAGTAAGGAAGGTTAAGTTCGGGTGTAACCGAACATTACATACTCAGTTGAGAGCTATGGTGGCAACATAAGGGAAAATAACCATGTAGGAAAATGAACCGAGGGTAACCCTGGAATGTGTTTGTATGACATGTGTATCAAATGAAAGGCATTAAAGAGTATTTTATGAGGGAGTGGGCCATAGTTCTATAGGTGGACGCCATTTAGGGATATAGCCATAAAGGTGGATCAGGGTCGACTCTAGAATGCGTTTGTACGTTATGGGTATCAAATGAAAGGTGCTATTGAGTATTTTAAAAGGGAGTAATCCTTAGTTCCATAGGTGGACGCCGTTTCGAGATATCGCCACAAAGGTGGACCAGGGGTGACCCTAGAATTTGTTTGTACAATATGGGCATCAAACGAAAGGTGTTAATGAGAGTTTTAAAAGGGAGTGGTGGTTTTTGTATAGGTGGTCGTATTTTCGAGATATCGCCATAAAGGTGGACCAGGGGTGACTCTAGAATGTGTTTGTACGATATGGGTATCAAATTAAAGGTATTAATGAGGGTTTTGAAAGTGAGTAATCCTTAGTTCCATAGGTGGACGCCGTTTCGAGATATCGCCATAAAGGTGGGCCAGGGGTGACCCTAGAAATTGTTTGTACAATATGGGCATAAAACGAAAGGTGTTAATGAGAGTTTTAAAAGGAAGTGGTGGTTGTTGTATAGGTGGTGGTTTTTTGGAGATATCGCCATAAAGGTGGACCAGGGGTGACCCTAGAATTTGTTTGTACAATATGGGTATCAAACGAAAGGTGTTAATGGGTATTTTAAAAGGGAGTGGGCCTTAGTTCTATAGGTGGACGCCGTTTCGAAATATCGCCATAAAGGTGGACCAGTGGTGACTCTAGAATGTGTTTGTACGATATGGGTATCAAATTAAAGGTATTAATGAGGGTTTTGAAAGGGAGTGGTGGTTGTTGTATAGGTGGACGCCATTTCGAGATATCGCCATAAAGGTGGACCAGGGGTGACCCTAGAATTTGTTTGTACAATATGGGTATCAAAAGAAATGTGTTAATGAGTATTTTAAAAGTGAGTAATCCTTAGTTCCATAGGCGGACGCCGTTTCGAGATATCGCCATAAAGGTGGACCAGGGGTGACCCTAGAATTTGTTTGTACAATATGGGCATCAAACGAAAGGTGTTAATGAGTATTTTAAAAGGGAGTGGGCCTTAGTTCTATAGGTGGACGCCGTTTCGAAATATCGCCATAAAGGTGGACCAGGGGTGACTCTAGAATGTGTTTGTACGATATGGGTATCAAATTAAAGGTATTAATGGGAGTTTTAAAAGGGAGTGGTGGTTGTTGTATAGGTGGTCGTATTTTCGAGATATCGCCATAAAGGTGGACCAGGGGTGACCCTAGAATTTGTTTGTACAATATGGGTATCAAAAGAAAGGTGTTAACGAGTATTTTAAAAGGGAGTAATCCTTAGTTCCATAGGTGGACGCCGTTTCGAGATATCGCCATAAAGGTGGAGCAGGGGTGGCCCTAGAATTTGTTTGTACAATATGAGTATCAAAATAAAGGTGTTAATGAGTATTTTAAAAGGGGTAATCCTTAGTTCCATAGGTGGACGCCGTTTCGAGATATCGCCATAAAGGTGGACCAGGGGTGACCCTAGAATTTGTTTGTACAATATGGGTATCAAACGAAAGGTGTTAATGAGTATTTTAAAAGGGAGTTGGCCTTAGTTCTATAGGTGGACGCCGTTTCGAAATATCGCCATAAAGGTGGACCAGTGGTGACTCTAGAATGCGTTTGTATGATATGGGTATCAAATTAAAGGTATTAATGAGGGTTTCGAAAGGGAGTGGTGGTTGTTGTATAGGTGGACGCCTTTTCGAGATATCGCCATAAAGGTGGACCAGGGGTGACTCTAGAATGAGTTTGTACGATAAAGGTATCAAATTAAAGGTATTAATGAGAGTTTTAAAAGGGAGTGGTGTGAAGGCGTTTTCCAGATATCGACCAAAATGTAGACCAGGGTGACCCAGAACATCATCTGTTGGATACCGCTAATTTATTTATATATGTAATACCTGCCAAGATTTTAAGGGTTTTTTATTTCGCCCTGCAGAACTTTTTCATTTTCTTCTACTTAATATGGTAGGTTCACAACCATTTTATAAAGTTTTTTCTAAAGTTATATTTCGCGTCAATAAAACAATCCAATTACCTTACCATGTTTCATCCCTTTTTTCGTATTTGGTATAGAATTATGGCATTTTTTTCTTTTTTCGTAATTTTCGATATCGAAAAAGTGGGCGTGGTCATAGTCGGATTTCGTTTATTTTTTATACCAAGATAAAGTGAGTTCAGTAAGCACGTGAACTAAGTTCATTAAAGATATGTCGATTTTTGCTCAAGTTATAGTGTTAACGGCCATGCGGAAGGACAGACGGACGACTGTGTATAAAAACTGGGCGTGGCATCAAACGATTTCGCCCATTTTCACAGAAAACAGTTTACGTCATAAAATCTATGCCCCTACCAAATTTCAAAAGGATTGGTTAATTTTTGTTCGACTTATGGCGTTAAAAGTATCCTAGACAAATTAAATGAAAAAGGGCGGAGCCACGCCCATTTTGAAATTTTCTTTTATTTTTGTATTTTGTTGCACCATATCATTACTGGAGTTGAATGTTGACATAATTTACTTATATACTGTAAAGATATTAAATTTTTTGTAAAAATTTTACTTTAAAAAAATTTTGCTAATTTTTATTAAGCGTACATATAGTAATAGTAGTAACGTTCCTGCCAAATTTCATCATGATACCTTCAACGACTGCCAAATTACAGCTTGCAAAACTTTTAAATTACCTTCTTTTAAAAGTGGGCGGTGCCACGCCCATTGTCCAAAATTTTACTAATTTTCTATTCTGCGTCATAATTTCAACTCACCTACCAAGTTTCGTCGCTTTAGCTGTCTTTTGTAATGAATTATCGCACTTTTTCGGTTTTTCGAAATTTTCGATATCGAAAAAGTGGGCGTGGTTATAGTCCGATATCGTTCATTTTAAACAGCGATCTGAGATGAGTGCTCAGGAACCTACGTACCAAATTTCATCAAAATACCTCAAAATTTACTCAAGTTATCGTGTTAACGGACGGACGGACGGACATGGCTCAATCAAATCTTTTTTCGATCCTGATTATTTTGATATATGGAAGTCTATATCTATCTCGATTCCTTTATATATGTACAACCAACCGTTATCCAATCAAACTTAATATACTCTGTGAGCTCTGCTCAACTGAGTATAAAAATGAAATTTCGCAGGCTCGAAAATTATTTTTTTGGGTATGCGTAGAGGAACTTTTTTTCCTGAGCCCAAATCCTATCGAAAAATCGACGGCACGATAACGGTTAACTTTCGTCCGTACAAATCGGCTCACCCTAACCTACATACTATGGGATATGTGTGGCAGAAGTAGGGCTATACGAATACGATTAATATTTAAGCGATAAACGAAATAAAGTTTTTTTCTATAAACAAATTACAAATTACCTGAAGAATGAAAACTTATTCCTGATGTGAATATCAAAAAGCCAACTGTCACAAATTCACAAATATTTAACAATATTACTGCTCCCGAATAGAGAGACATCATTAGCTAATATATTCGATACAGGTAATAAGCCGAAGAATTGTGATACGAAGAGCACTGGAGTAGAAAGAATATGAAAAATAACAAAAACTTTAATTAAAAGAAAGCCTTAAGCTACTTTGTTTCATATAACTAGCCAATGGCAAAAATTTAAAAAACCATGGTTAAAGGACATATACGAGGAACATAAAACCAAAACATCGGCCTACCAAGAAGCCACATCTAATGTTTTTAAGTTAACTATACCGCACCTCTGAGTTAAATTTATATCATAACAGAGGCAACTTTACCAGAAAGGAATAAGTTCAGACTCTCTAAGAAGTGTTTCGTCGGTTTCTTATCCATAACCGCTTGTTATCGCCAAGTCATTGGCTACTTACAGAAAACGCATGTATCCGCCAGTGATGTTACCATCCATTTTGCTACACAAATTTGCAACATAACTATCTGCTTAAAAATCCAGCATCCTTTTATTGATTCAACAACTTCTTAACCGCAAAGGAAGTGTGTGGGTAAATTGACTTGTTCAAGCAGGTACTCGGGGTCAATATTAGAAGTTTGGGAACAACAAAATGTTTGCATTGTCAGCATTTCCATTAACGAAGATCAGCGGTGTAGCTGCAACTTCCTTGGAACTGGTTTTATCGTAGACTTTTAGCTGTATTTCTGAAATGATTTACATGTAGGCATCTCAAACCTAGTTAGAACGAGCAATGAGAACGATAATGGCGCAAAGTCGAAACCAATTTATCTGCAAACCAATTTTGAAAAGAGATCGCAGAAAATCTATCCAATGTGTTTATATCTAGCTCGCAGCCTTAGCTACGGCATTGTGATACATACACTCATTTATGACGCCCTTCGAATATCGAATCAAATATGCCAGAGTGATCCCACTGAAGTTTCCTCCCTTTTACAGAAAGAGATGAATTTACTTTAGCCAGGGTATAGATATCGAGATCCGTTTATGTCAGAAATACAATTGCTCGTACTTATCGCATACTCCACGCGTAATTGAAATGGTTCAAGGGCTATAAATATACCGTTTAAAAGATATGCCATTCACTCTTCCTTAAGGAAGACGTTAGTTTTGCCAAAATGTTTGCCAATATAAAACATTCACGTTTTTTTATCCGCTTGGTATAGCCGCGTTACAGATCTGTCCTCGATTTTATAGTGTAGTTTTATCAGATCCCTTTCATAACAAACCCGAAGATACTCGATAATATGCTAAACACATATTGGTAACACTCCTATTTAAAATTGGAGTCAAATCAATAACTTAAATCGAAACACAAAATCAGTAACTCATTGAGCACCTTTGTTATCGATAGCAAATTGATAACACTTCGATAACTCATCTATACCTTGTCTATAATACACACGTGTCCTCCATCGATAACAAACTGTCAACACTTTGATAACAAATTGATAACCCGCCGTCAGGTTTCGGCTTCGATTTTGACTTCTTATCTATCTTTTCTCTCCCTTCCATTACCTTTCATTCCCTCTCGCTTGCTTCGTTTTCTTTTACTTTCCTTTCTTTTTCTCTCCATTCCTTTTCTTTTCTTATCTTATCTTTTCTTTTATTTTCTTTTCTATTCTTTTTTTTCTTTTATTTTCTTTTCTTTCCTTTCCTTTCCTTTACATTCCATTCCTTTTCTTTTCTTATCTTTCCGTTTCTTTCCTTTCCTTTCCTTTGCTTTCCTTTCCATTCGTTTTCTTTTCTTATCTTTCCTTTTCTTTTCTTTCCTTTTTTCCTGTCCTTTCCTTTCATTTCCTTTCTTTTCTTTCCTTACCTTTCCTTTCAATTCCTTTCCTTTCCCTTCATTTCATTTCCTTTCCTTTTCTTTTCTGTTTTTTCATTTGTTTTCCTTTCCTGTACGTTTCTCCCCATGCATTGCCTTGACATCGAAAACATGATGACTACCATAAGTATCATTATTATCATCAAATCATAATTGACATTATTACTTACTATTCTTCGAGCAAAATTACTACGACGCTTTAGACACCGGCTTTGGACACCGAAAGGTTGATTATAAAGTACCAAACAAAGAAAATGTGGCGAAATGGGCTTAAAGACTAAGATTGCACCAAAAGGTCAAAATGTTACCTGCATAACCCACATGAGCATGGCCATGTTCCTGGGTATGGAGCATGTAGAGGTAAAGGCCAAACTGTCATACCAGTGAAATAAGCTTTATTCAAAGCAGCCGACATCCGTGCGTGTAGAACAGTCAGAACTTATTAACATATGGACAACATCGGTTATGTTTCGATCTGAACCGCGAACACCGCCAATGCCGTATTATACGTTCAGGAAACTTCTGCTTATACGCATGCTGCGTAAACGTCCCAATTAGGTTGGGCAAGATTAAGAGATGGCGAGAGGTGCACATGATCGACCAAGCGGGAAAGGTGTTGGCCTAACCGCGGGCCTGCAAACTGTAAATATTACAACCTTGGACTAAAAAAGTTGCTTCTATCATTAAAAAAAGGGAAGACTGTAGACTCATGGCGAGTATTCTAACTAGACACTGCATCACATGCGTTTAAATTATGCTTGGTCAGTCAGAGCACGTTTTGTACTCGTGCCCTGCGCCTGTCAGGCTAAAACTCCAGCTATTAGCAGTGATACAGCTGTCAGATCTAGAAGCAGCAAGTGGCATAGACCCTAGAGAGCTTCTGGTATTTGCCAAGAGGACGGAGTTATTATATAACATAGGTGCTGCTTTAGATAGGGTTTTGGTCGTTAAACAAACTTCTGGTAACACTGCGGACTCATACAGTTTATCTCAACGGACCCGCCACTTAAACCTCCCATGTTCAGGGATCAGATAGAACTAAACTAAAGATGATCTGAGGGATATATTTGCTATTTTGAAGGTTTAGGGCAACAACCAGGAAAATAAATTCCATTTGGTTGTACTCAGCAGTGGCAGGACATCAACATAACGATGACCGGGCTTTGGGTACTCGACTCCTGGGTGGAGTGTCATCAAACATATGTGATATAGTGGAGTAAGGGAATTGCCTCAAGTTTATTCCGTAATACTTAGAAATCAAACGAAGAATCCCTATTGACAACAAGCTCTACTTTGGACTGAGAACGCAACTGAAATGTAAAGTCTTCCGTAAAATCACACTCTGCAAGTCGCTCCCATATCTGTCCTGATGTATGGCACGGAATCATGGACGGCGTCGAGAGAAAATGAGATGGTTCTTGGAGTGTTCGAGAGAAAAGTTCTCCAGAAGATTTATGGTACCGTCCATGTTGCAAACGACGAGTATCACATAAGGTATAATAATTAGTTGTGTGAGTTTAACGCAGATATGAAGATAATGCAGAGAAAAAAGCCCAAAGTCTCGGCTGACCAGGTCGTGTTATGTGAATGAATGAAAACGTTCCGGCCAATAAGGTATTTCTATTGCAAGAAGAGAAAGGGAGAGATCGCCACTGATTTGGGAGAGTAAGGTGGAGAGAGATTTGATCTCGCTTGGTGCTCTCAATTAGCATAAGTTATCGCGAAACAGGGATTGCTGGCGTGACTTATTAGGCATTGGTTCAAATTGATTAGACAGCTTCAATCGCGTTAGGCAAAAAATAAAAAAATCAAAGTGAAAATTTTGTCACCAAATGTGTCGTTGGTATCTCTTATTAGAACCGCCTTTTAAAAGGTATAGTTGTTTCTGTTGTATGCGAACTGTACTCTTTAAGAATAGCTTCAAAATTGAGGTTATGGTATCAGTTGGTTTTTGCACTTGTGAGCACGTTAAAAATAAAGTGCAACTTTAGGTTATTTAAAAATACATAAAATATCATTCTATTGAAATAAATAAAAATGAATATAGAAGTCAGAGTTATTTACTTCATTTTGAAATAATTTTAGTGTCTTTAGCTTGTTGTCTTTTTTTTTTTTTTTTTTGTTATTTAAAATTTCACCAGTGCCTTTATTAGTGTCTATTTGCACAAATATTTCAATTTCAGCTAAAGTTTTAGTTGGGTTCCTCACCGATCCTCATATTGGGACTTATATCTTGTTATTAGTTATAGTTTCAGGATTCTAAAGTGTTAATATCAGCTGCCATTTTCTGCCACTAACTATCTTTTGCGACTGTTTTCTGATAGCGTCAATCTGATAAATTATTGTCTTATGTCGTATGTACTCACATGTAACATACGACATTATTTTATCCAGTCGACGATATGCAAATGTAAACTTTTGTGTGTGTTTATGGTTTTGTTATTGTTATGTATGCAAGATCTTTTAATAACTTTAATATCTTTATTTAATCCTATTAAACATTGTTTTTGCGATAGACACATCTTACCACTTTTGCACCCACATCTACTTACTTTTTGTATGCATGCGGTGAAAGTGGGTGGTTGTGGGGCGGTATGAAGCTATCACCCGCACCAATTTTATTGAAAAAATAATTCTCACATATTTGTAAAGCCGTGACCAAAGTTTCACGTTGATATCTCTACCGGAAGTATTTTTGGCCACCAACTCCATATAAGACCAACCACTGTGGAACAGTGCTAGTCTTTCCAACTAAGTGATTAATTGTGTTAGTTTGCCACAAAAATAATGAAATGTTTTAGTCTTCCATGAGACCGACGTTACTTTTCCACCACCCCCTTTCTTCTCAGGAAGACTTTAGGAGACAGCTGTACTTTCTAGAAAAGTTTGCGATACTGACTCTGATCGAGTCTTTTTCCGACCATAGCTGCAATGGAAGTGGGTTGGTTAATGTATCGAATCCGGAATGATAACTCAAAAAAACCGTTGCACAGATATTACTTTGGCTTATCTCCCTTGGTCGATGGAAAGACCTGCTTAAGAGATGCACTATACTCTTTTGAGTTAATCTTTGCAAATAAAGCTTCCATTCAAGCTTATCATTACATTCAATCCGGCTGTTTCCCACGACTCAAACATTTACGTATACGCACTTTCCTAAATTTAGACAAAGCCGCGCCACATTTTACATTAATGTAATGAAGTACACAATTTTTTTTGGCAAGTTCATAAATTTAACGCGTATCACCAATTAAAACTCCCCAACTTTATAGACACGTGCCCTATATCCTACATTTAGTACCCAGTAATTTTATGTTCGCGCTAAAAGCACCAACACTTTTCGTGATCAATTAAAAGTAGAGAGTAAACCAAAAATAATGAATTACAAGAGCTTTTGGGTTAAACATAATTTAAAACTTTTATGGAAAATTTTCTATAGCCAAACCAACTTTAATGAATCTCGGTATATAGAATAGGAGCACTTTCCCAAAACCATATAAAATTATGTTCAATTGTTAGAGACTTTGTTCAACACATACGCACACACTCACATACATGTTTACATACCTTTAGAGATACATTTGTGAAATGTTTGATCCTGCACCTGCGACATACCAAAGGACTGAATGCGTGCGATTCCCAATCACTACTTACGAGTGCAGAGTACACAAATGTAAATGCCACAATTTTTAGGGGGAAGGTTAAGGCATTTATCGTAAATTATAATCGTAGATATGAAAATGTATAAATATTGTGTGTAAGAACCCAACAAAAAATCCGTGCTCCTTATATTAGCCTAATTCGTTTGGTCAAAATGTTTATTCATTTATTTATTTATAACCCTGACTCAGAAGTCTGGTTCACAGGTGTATCGAAATTCAAAGACGGAAGAACGGGAGCTGACATATATTGGCCTAACTTCAAGAAAACAGCCAGGCGGCCCTGCGTGTCTTGCAATCCTCCACAATTACATCTAAGCTAGTGGATGACTGCACTGAAATCCTTGATGACTTGGGAGCCAAAGACAAGGTTTTGTTAGGATGGGTACCCGGACATCAGGGAGATGAAGGTAATGAAAATAGAGATTAGCCAAGCAGGGTGGTACAGCAGCATTTTATGGTCCAGAGCCCTTCTGTGGGTTCACAACAGCACACACTAGGGAAATCATAAGCTAGTGGATGAATTACTGTGATGACTACCCAGGGCAAAGACAGCTCAAATTATTTATACTTCCGGCAACGAAAGTATCAGCCGGGAGGAGCTACGAACTCTCACTGGGTACTATACGGGAGCATGTAGTCTACGATATCACTAAGTAAGTTAAATCTATCCGATACTCAAATTTGTCATTTCTTTGAGCTGGAGGATGAAACGGCGGTTCACATTCTCTGCGAATGCGTCGCTCTGGCAAGGCAGAGGCTCTCCCATCTAGGTGGTGTGACTCTTAGTCGCGATGTAATATGGAATAAAAAGCCTGAAGAAGTACCTAAATACATTAAAACCACCCGACAAACAAAATTACGCTGAAAGGTCATGCACAATAGATCTGCACAAAGGTCACAGTGCTTCCAGGCCTAATAATAATATTTTTAAGCTTAGTTTTGTTTTCAAACCTGTAGAGTAAAGGGCAAACGCCAACAGAGCTTCGAATTCACCCTATAAATTTTTCGAAGTACAAGCGAACAC
The DNA here is from genome assembly GCF_040869045.1 of Eurosta solidaginis. Classification (NCBI taxonomy): domain Eukaryota; kingdom Metazoa; phylum Arthropoda; class Insecta; order Diptera; family Tephritidae; genus Eurosta; species Eurosta solidaginis. The sequence goes on along the minus strand of NC_090323.1, from coordinate 196,700,497 downwards.
TGATGTATGGCTTGCTCTGTTGAATCTCAGTCGCTGAGCTCACTCGGTATGTATGTGAAGGACGAATAGATTTCCAAAGCACTACTAAACTTTTATGAACACCTCTGCTGTATTAGCAACTTAGTAACAATCGGTATTTAGTAGCAGCCATTTTCTCCCTAGAAGAATATCTTATGTTCTGCACCTGGAAGCCAGCAACAGCTGTGATGTGATCGTTGTCGGATATTAGCGCAGTTGCGATCCCTTTTAATTGTCCTCTTGTCATGTCATCTAATATTATCGCGTGCCCGTATTGGGTTAATTTCCGCGGCCAAACCCTACACGAACACTTGTAGAGGCATCAGGTGAAAAATCACTTTTACCCCATCCTGAGATGCGCTGCTTAATGCACCTGATAATCGCAAGCATGCCAGCCTTTGCACCTTCCCAACTCGCTGTTGATTGCTCCTTTTGTCTAGCGACTTCCAACAGACAGGAGTTAGTAACAGTCGAGTTACTCTGTTTTACATGCCACATGTGATGGGCGATTACTATCCCCAGTTCCCCCGAAAGTCCTTTTAGATATGTAGTACGCTGCCATCATCTCACATCAACGTTCCTTTTCGGGCTTAATTTGAAGTCAGGAATCACTCTAAGAGATTTGGCTTCATAAGGTGGATTTATGGTTGTACCGTTTAGTTTGCCGTTAAGTTAGAGGGGGAATTTTTCTTTTTCTTGTGGAGGGGAAAAGTTCGGTTTTGTTCACTTAACACCCAACCCGTGTTGCTCTGCCTATAGTGCAGTGCCGGAAAGTGCCTTATCCATGAGCTCGCTAATCACTAACAGGAATTTACTTGTGATCACAGTCACTAAGTCGTCGAAATATGCGACTACCCTCGTTCCTTGTGCCCTGAGAATTGTAGAATTTTATTAACTACTAGTACGCATAGAAGAGACGATGTACACCACTCGTACGCTTCTCCTGGCTTCGGCAACATGTAAATGCGGTATCAATTTGTCGCCCGCGACTTGCTACATGGCTGATATACCTCCATTCGGTCTCGGCGATTTGAAAGGTTCAAATGATATGATAGCGCTAATTATTTTATCCTTGTCTACGATGTTTGTGACCTCCATCTCTTTGTCTCCAAGGTTTCCTGGCTGGAGACGGTCTATAAGCCATCAGTCTTCTTTATGCTACTTGGGACTAGGTTTGGCCCAGATAATATGGTGCGAAGTACTAACGCCTCATTCAAGGCGAATTCATACCAGGTGCTGGCAAAGCGAATTCAACTAATTCGTCGTGCAGAATAATGTCAAGTCAAAAGAAAATTTTCATTGATTTCAATTAACTGGCATATTGTAGTACAAGGCGTTGTATAGAAAATAATCAAGAAGAAGCAATCAGCTGTTCGGATAACAACACCTGGTACTGAATTCGCCTTAGCCTCATTTCTTTTCTCCACAATCTCAAGGTATTTTCCCCATGATTCATTTTTTGCCTTCATAAAGCAGTATTTTTTTTTTCTTAAAGCTGCATTAAAGTGGGTGGCCCAATATTTGTTAGCAGATTAACCGCCCTAACGATACTTCAATTTACTTCTACATATTAAACGGACGGGGGACTTGCACTTCAAAATCAATGGTGAAGAGTATCCTACTGTGGTCTGATACTCTTCAGTTATCGATTCTGGTTGTGATAGTATCTGTGGCCAAGGTGACATCTAAAGCTTCTTCTCTAATTATATTCCTAAACGTTGGCTGGTTGTTTTTAAAACAGTTTTATTTAGCTTGACTCTGTGTAGCGAGCGAACTGCCGATCGGCCGGCCGTGGTTTACGAATTTTGTATTTAAAATTTAAGTAACTTCCCGATAAGCTACAAACTTGGAATATAGTTCAGAACCCGATGGCAATGCAATTATAAGAAAAAAAAAAGATCCGATAGGTGGCGCATGGATCGAAATATTTCAAAAAATCGTATTGGTGGTCCGATTTGGTTCATATTTGGAACACATAATGCATGCATGTATAGAAAGTGACCTATAAAAAAAATCACCGCTAGGTGACGCAGGGTCAAAATATTCAAAAAAATCATATTTGTGGTCCGATTTATTTCATATTGGGAACACATAATGCATACATGAATAGAAAGCGACCTATGAAAAAATCGCCGATAGGGATCGAAATATTCAAAAAAATCATATTTGTGGTCCGATTTGGCTCATATTTGAAACAAATATTACATATAGTCTGGTAGATGTGACATCAAATTACTTTGGCGTTCAAGGAGGGACAAGCATACGTGGCGCTGAGTCGAGTAAAGTCTTTGGAAGGATTATGTATTGATGACTTAGATTATAACAAATTGTTAGGAAACAATCCTTGTAATAATGAGTCACTAAATAAAATGAGAAATAATAGGGAATTAAATAATGACTAAAAACTTGAAAATAAAATAATAAAAAAAAAAATTTTTAGTTTATCGGTTTTATTGAAAGCAATACTTAGATTAAGTAATAAGCATATATGTTACCCGGTCTATGAAAGGGTGGCTTATGACTAAAAAAAGACAGTGTCACATATATTATTTCTAATTGCTGTTTTTATGTACGGGTACCTTTTTCGCTCTTATATGGAATCCAAATCTATAAATAAAGTTTTGGTTGTAAAGATGGAGATTCGGACTATTAGCGAGCTTTGGGCAATTTTGGTCGTAGTGCTTCTGTTTAGCTATATTTTATTAAAATAATTTGTTAAAAATAAACGATTGTGAGCACACAAAGAAATCTATTTGTACTATGGCACTATTGTGAATATTTGCACTGCATTACCGGACGTTGCTCTTGTGCGCTAGATGACAGGCAAGCTGTAAGTTTTAATTGATTGATGGCAGTTGATATTATACTCTAGATGGCAGCGCAAGCTGTAAGGTAATAGAACAGCTGATTTCTGTTGATATTTGATAAGAGACTTTTATATTGGTTGCGCAAGAAGCACACGTTTCAGGCTCGTAATATTAAAAGCTAATAATTAGGTAGGTTCTATGTAGGTAATAGTCATCACACTCTTCATCAATCTAGGGTGTTGATCAGACAAATAAATAAAAGCGTTGGAAGCGTCAAATTTCAATTGATAGGCATAAGTAAGACCAACTGAACCTTAATCAGGTTTTGCTACGCCTCACACTTTTAGAAATATCTCGCGTCCAACGCTTTTATTTAATTGTCTGATCAACGCCCTAGATTGATGAGGAGTGTGATGACTATTACCTACATAGGACCTACCTAATTATTTCCTAGCTTTTAGTATTATTATTACTTAATGTAAGTATTGTTTCAATTAAAACGATAAACTTAAAACTTTTTTTAAATTTTTTTATTTACTTACAAACACGTTTATAGTAAGTAAGTAGTCAAAGATCGACTCACCTCTCGTATTTGTATCACTGCTGCTCCAGAACTGATTTTGGCCGTTCGCGTCATAACCAATTATAAAGCTTAAATAAGGCATCATTAAACGATGTGTAATTCACTTCTATATTGACATTTATTTTACTAATATTTTTGAGGTTGCTCTGTTAACGGATTACATAGCGCTGCCGCGGTATTTCTATTTTCTTAAAACAAGCTAACCACATTTTTTGCTGGGTACTTCTGAAGTATGTGCAAATAAACAAAAGTACTTCCATACAAGGACCTGTATTGTTGCTCAGTTGGTAACTGCTACTTTTCAAAATTGCTGACTATTTTAATTGCAAGTGAAATTGGATACGAAAAACAGCCATACACTAGGGCCACTAGATAATATCAGATATTTAACGAAAATGGGAGGAGTATTTAGAGGTCTTGCTAATTATTATAATTGTTATTTATTTTTCTAACAGTGATATGAACGCCAACTGTCGCTCCCATTTAAGACAATTCGTTCTTGATATGCTAAATAAATTTCCAAATTTCACTTTTCAGTCTGTCGAACTCAATGCTTCTAATTAGATTAACTTCTTAAAAAAATCAAAGACGAAAAGCAATTTTGGAATATTAAAAAGGAATATTCTTGGCAAGAGGTGGATGCTATTCAGGTTGTCTAATACCAGTACTGAAGGTTATATGCAATTCGCTTTTCAGTATAATATATACGAACCAGTGGTACAGTCTTCATCATGATTTCGGCTATGTAGCAAGCGAGTCACATCTCAAAGAAATCGACTCAAACTCCACCTGCTTTCTTCAATTTATGAGAAAAATCTTCTACTTACAACTGCTAGACGCCTCTTGTCCCTCTAGATACTACATAAGACGGAGTTGTCTTACCATTTTGTCATCTCATCACTTTAAGTTAGGTTGTGTGATGGCCAACTGGGCAGGGGAATGTTATTTAGAAATAACAAGGTTCAAATTTTGATTATACAATTTCGCCAGACATTTTTTTTTTTTTTTTTATTTTAATTTCGCCAGACCGCCGACCAGCATATTTTTAGCTCCCTCGAGGGCCATGAACTTAAAACAAGACTACGCTGATCACTGAAACGCCAAATGTCTTATAGCTTGCTTCATTCAGCGTGACAGTTGTCCTAGGTACTGCGATATCGCGGTACCCGGCGATGTCAATACTAGGTTAGGTTAGGTTAGGTGGTAGCTGCCCTGATAAGAAAAGCTCACTTGGACAACACGGAGGTCCGTTGTGATACAACATACTATAAAAATAACGGTGGCGTAGATCTAGCTACTTAGAGAATCGTTGGGTAGCAACGATAAAGTTCCGAATGATACCGATCTCAACCTTGGATAAATCCTCGGGAGATCCAAGTGAGTCGCGACCGAAGTATGAAAGAATGACTGGGGTGAAGGTTGTTAATACTAAATTGCTCGACGCATAGTCGGACACACCACAGTTGAACTCAAGGCTTTAATGACCGCTAGGCTAGCTGAGTTCTTGTTAAGATTTTAAATTGTAGTAAAACTGGATAGCATCCCATCTACAACATTTTTCATCGCAGTAACTTTCTCTGGAAAGAAACCCTGATGCTTACATCGGCCGAACACTGCTGCTGATTAGTTCGTTTCTCCGTTCATCTTTTAAGGAATATCTGAGGTGAAGCTTGCGCCAGGTGCAGCCAACGGCACGGGAGTCGAAGTTTGTAAGAGTTATGAAATGCCTGAAGTAAGAACGTCCGTAGCCCATTGCATGGTTATATATATTGAGCTTCACATTCAAAGCCAAAGACAAATTGCACTAAGCTTTTAGGAGTAGCCGAAAATGTTTTTAGTTTTATGGTAGTGGAAATGAACATTGAGTGCGCTGTATTATGATCAAAGATTTGTATAGTTCTAAGAGATCCGCCTATACCAGCCTGCGCTGTGTGTTATACTTATAAAGCTCGCCTTGCCCAGTGCGTTTCAGCAGACCTTCACTACCTACCCCGATTACACTTGGACTTAGTGTTTGATATCTGAAACATTCTCCACTTGCTTGGGCTCCGTCCTTCAGACAGTCAGGATTGTTGTTGTTCTTGTAGCCATAAGGACACTCCCCGAAGGCCTTGGGAGCCATAGTTAAGGGTTAAAACTCTTAGCTCTCTAAGGCTAAATTACGCAACCGCAATATGGAGGTATGAGGAACTTTTTGTCTTGTGGCGTTTTCCTCTCAAAGTAATACATTGGATCTATATAGCCATTGTACCCCTCAATTCTTCTGTAAGGTGTTCTGTTTTGGTGGCCGGCAGTTATAAAACTCACGAAATTCAAACGCTTACAAAAAGTTGAGGGGAGTTTGGAGCTCTGCATTAGTGGCGCCCATGCCTCTACTCCGACGAAGGTACTCAGCACTATCCTGTAGCTTCAACAACAGGATTTGGTAGCGAAGTAAATACCCGTTATCACAGGTCTGCAAATTAAAGAAATCGACAGTAAGAAAAAATAGAGGAAGTGGTCATGCTACGATTTTCAGCTACAACGCCCGAGTTGCAATGCCAGTACTCACGCTTCACGCGAAGATGGAAGCCTGATCACCGCACCTTCGACTAGAGATCTCCTTTCGCCTTCTCCACCATCGTAGCGTATATCAAGCGGAAATGTTGGATTTACCTGAAGAGCTAAAGGCTTTGGGCTCATGTGTCGACAACATAAAGTCGGCTCCTGGTTACTTCAAGTCTTTCAATTAGATGTGACATTGAAGGCAGCTGGTTTATCAATGGTCTGTGTTAATTTTCGTGCGAAGAAGAGCATCTTAAGCCAGGCAAATATGTTCTGGTCAGCGCTTCCTACATGCGAGTCATCATGGTTGGTTTGGCTTTCCTAATATAAACGCACTAACAATTTTTTGACCTTAAATAAGCCAGATCTATCGTCCCTAGTTAGGGTTACTTCCGGTCGCTGTTTGATAAGTACTCACGCCGCTAGAGTGGACACTCTTAAAGTTATTGTCTCGGCCTCTGATGTATTGAGGAGAAGAAAAGCGAGCAGCATCTTTTGTGCCACAGCCCAGCTTTAAGTAGAAAGCGGCTGGTTGACCTTGTTCAGCGGTTTTTTTTTTTTTTCAAAGAATAAGGGTGTTGGTTAAATTTGTTAATTTCACGAAGTGTTTCAATCCGCAATAGCTGATAAAGTAGGGGCTACTTACCATTAAAGGCATCACAATGTTCCCATCGGTGGTCTTAGTTAAAGCTTAAACTATGTTGGTAAACAATTTAAAGTGTTCTTTTCTTCACGTGGCATGTAAATTCACACGTAGTTGCTTACGAACCTATCCCTAAGTTACTCTTATTCCTACAAATACTTATATGTATGTGTAAGAAGTAGAATGTGGTGTGCATAGTAATTATGTATGTATGTATGTACGTATGCATGACTAGTTAGGGGGCGTAACGAGTTCAATCTACATACCCACCTGCAAATAAATATCTACACACATTTGTCCTTGCATTTGAGGGTATGCAAGCATGTGTACTTTTGCGATTGTCAACTAGATGTTCAATTCTATCTAGGAATACAACTAAACATGTGTGTGAGTGAGTACGTTTTGCATGTGTGTGAATGCGGTTGCAATTTAGTGTGAGGCGTTACCCACTTGCCATATTTGCTAATTAAATCGTGTGGCAATCACAGATAAACATGACAACAATAACCAAAATCACAATAACAGCTATGACAATGAACCATAGCAACAGCATGCGCTTCATTGTTACCCTGTAGGAAAATCTCGGCTTTACTGCACAAATACGTTTTTAACTCAAATTTTAGCAGTCTGCTGAGTGGAATATAACCATGTATTAGCTGCTTTTTCGAAATAAAATGTACAGTTGGCACGATTTTCGAGGAGCAACGTGATGTGGTGCAACATGACTTCTCAGTCTCAGCGATTTTTGTGTTAGTAACTTTGACTGTACAGTGATATAGAAGAGCAACATGGTCTAATAATCATTATCACAGACTCAAACTCAGCCCATCAATTGACTGCTAAAAAAATAAAAAACAATGAATCCGTGACATGCGTGTGCGTAAGTTACTAATACTTACAAATCACAGACTCAGAATATCGCAGTTAATTGCTTCTGTGGCGAGAGCTGTAGTCTGCTTCTGTGACTACCATAATTTGTAGGTTTTATTTACAATGAGTCGCAGTTGAGGTCAGTCAGTCAGCCACCGCGATTTATTGAAAGCGGTCACTGCGATTTACTGTAATATTTCAGTCACTGCACTATGGTCTGGCGACCGGGGTTTGCTGGCCAAAGGTCATTTTCTAAAGTATCCAAAATAATTTTTTTTTATACCCTCACAAAAATAATACTTCAGACTAAGAAAGTGCATACTTAGTTTTTTCTTTAAATATTTGGCAGTAAACATTTCAGCTGTCAAATTTCGCATTTCGAAAAACAAAAAAAAAAAAAAACAAGTAAGGACGGGACTGTCTTCGGCTGTGATTTTTACAGGAAATCTTCTATGATATATTAGAATATATATCACCCAGTTTCACGTTTTTTCAATTGGAAACTAAGGGAGAAATGGCCAAAAATGTTTTTATCTGAACGATCGGTTGTATGGGATAGGTAGAGTAACTTCGGGTATTATGGTATAGGCGGCTAATATGGTACACCTCTCTATCTTATGAGCTATTTGCACTGTGGCAACGCCGGCTACGAAAACAGCTGGTAAATTACGAAAAATAAAATGAAAAAAAATTACAGCGCTGACAGCTGCCCAGTTCTCTTTCAGTTCTTGAAAACACGTGGTTGCACATGTACGACTTTTTAAGACATTGTAGTAGAAACGGTTTTTTATTCCGCAACAATATACGGATAAGTACAAATATCTTTTAAATCGATAATATACAACCAATATTTTATTTTGAAAAGGTGAGTTATAAACTAGATAAAGTTTTTATTATAAAAAAGTCTAAAATTTGTGTAAATGAAAGAGGAGTATAATATGGTACACTCGTGACGGGATAATATGGTATAGTGTACCATATTTCCCTCCCTATGTTCCGTAGATCAGTATGTTAAGTTAGTGGTGGAATTTTACAGCAGGAATGCCAAAAAAGGGTGTACGAAGGCTATGGACTGCAGAAAATATGCGGATGGCCATTGCAGCGGTGAGAAATGCCGAAATGGGGATTTTGTTGGCATCAAAAAGGTTTGAAGTCCCACACACTACACTGCAACGCGTGGCCAGAAGCCAAAAGCCGGTTGAGGAGCTTCTTTCGGCAAAGCTTGGCAGAAAACCAGTTTTCACCCAAGAAATCGAAAGCGAACTTGTAAGATACTCTTTAGAGATGGAGTCTCGATTTTGGGGGCTAACAAGATTCGACCTGCGATCGCTGGAATACCAAATTGCAATGAAAAACAACATTCCAAATAAATTTAGTATCTTGAAAAAATGCGCAGGAAAGGACTGGCTGTATGGATTTTGTAAACGGCATAGTGAAACACTAAGCTTGCGAGCTCCAACCGGCACTTCTTTTGATCGAGCAAAAGGATTCACTCGCGAAAATGTGGCTTCGTTTTACAACTTGTTAGAAAATGAGTATGTTAAACATAACTTTTCAGCAACACGCATTTGGAATGTGGATGAAACGGGTCTGTCAGTTGTGCAGTCTCGGCAGCCAAAAGTTATTGCACAAAAAGGAAAAAGGCAAATAGGCGCTATGACTTCCGCAGAACGCGGATCTCTTATAACTGTCATTACGTGCATCAGCGCTTGTGGCTCTTTTGTTCCGCCTTATTTTATTTTCCCAAGAAAGAACAATCATCCACTCCTTATGAAGGATGCACCACCCGGAGCGAAATCGTCATGCCATCTCTCTGGTTGGGTGCAAATACCGATCTTCACAAATTGGTTCAAACATTTTTTGGAGTTTACAAAGCCAAAAAAAGAAGAACCTATTCTACTTATTTTAGATGGGCATTATTCCCACACGCGAAATATCGAATTACTTGATCTAGCCCGTGATAACGGAGTTGTTATATTATCCTTGCCGCCTCACTCTACACATAAATTGCAGCCATTGGACAAAACTTTCATGGGCCCACTTAAAGTATATTATAGTGACGAAGTAAGGCGTTTTACTCGAGATCAAGGACGCAAAGTGACACTATATGATTTGGTCGGACTGTTTACAAAAGCATATTTGCGAGTTCAAAGTGGTCAAATAGCTATCAGTGGATTTAGAAGCACTGGAATCTTTCCGTTGGATAAACATATTTTTTCTGAAGCTGATTTTATAGCAGCCGAAATGGAAAATGTGCAGGCAGAATCTGTCTCAGTCCTGAAAATCGATAAGGAAAATGCTATGCCTGAAACTCAGAGTTTGTTGCCCACATTAAATGACAACGTGGCCACTACTAGCACCGGATTATCACCACGTATTTTTTCATCAACTGATTGTACGAAAACTGTGAATATAGGTAAGTATTTTATTTCCACAAACTTCCCCCAACAATTAATTTGTTTACCGGCGATATTTCTTTGCAAGCAGCTGCAAAATACATTACACTTTGGGAGATTTCTCCTCCGCCAAAATTACGACGAATCGTAAGCAATAGAGGAAGGAAGTCTAAGCCAACAGTTTTAACCACGTATCCGTATAAAGCCGAGCTACAAAGTAGCTTGTCGAAAATAACCAAACGAAACTCCTCCAAAAAAACTAAACCAGTTGAGCCTAAGAAAGTGTTTCCTCATAAAAATAAACGGCGGGAATCTAATACCGACTCCGATCAAAATGTAGTTCTAGAAGAATCGGATGGAAAGGAAGAGTTCTATGATGTTCCTCCCTCAAAAGGCAGTTTGTGTAATTACTGCAATAAAAGCTGGGAAGACCATACTGAAGTTCAAACATGGACTTCATGTTTGCAGTGCGAAGTAATCTGGGCTCACGACATATGCATTCCGAAAAGAAGTGCCATATTTCTTTGCCACTCCTGTATATAAAGCAAATAGTTACCTACTTTGTCGTTCTTTACATCATTTGTTTTTGACCTAGATGCCAAGTAAATTTTTATATTTTTTTTTTTAATGAATTTTGTTTTTTGTTAGCCTTAAAGGCGTTTTTGAAATTAATATGATGCCAAGGGGGCTTTATTTGTAAATGCATTTCATGTTCTTAATAAAATTGTTTCCATTATATTTTGCTTTTTAATTGTATTATTATTTATGTAATTTATTTTTTAATTGTAACATTAGGCTGGTAATATGGTATAGTATAACATTTTAAACGAACCTATATACCAAATTACCCGCAAGTTTTTCAAAGTGACACTTTACGACTTTTTTCAAATTTTCCCTCAAGATTTTTTTTCATATGCTTTAGTGAACTAATTGTAAAATATCGTTGTAGCCCATATTTTAGCGATACTGTGTACGAAATTTTAAAAGCCCCCGGTATGTATTTTATGAGTTATGACATAAAAAGAAATAGGTATTCCATAATACCCGAAGTTACTCTATATACTATATACATATAGCTCAGATCAAAGTGATTTTTTCAGGAAATCTTTTATGATATCTAAGAATAAATATCACCAAGTTTAACGTTTTTATATTGGAAATTAAGGGAGAAATTGCTAAAAATCGTTCTATCTGAACGATCGGTTGTATGTGATAAATATTATATATAGCTCCGATCAAAATAATTTTTACAGGAAATCTTCTATGATATATTAGAATAAATATCATCCAGTTTAACGTTTTTATATTGGAAATTAAGGGAGAAATTGCTAAAAGCTTTCTATCTGACCGATCGGTTGTATGGGATATATACTATATATAGCTCCGATCAAAGTGATTTTTTCAAAAAATCTTCTATGATATATTAAAATATATATCACCTAGTTTCACGTTTCTACTTTCAAAATTAAGGGAGAAATGGCCAAAAATCTTTCTATCTGAGCGATCGGTTGTATGGGATATAACTATATATAGCTCCGATCAAAGTGATTTTTTCAGGATATCTTCTATGATATATTAGAATATATATCACCGAGTTTCACGTTTATACTTTCTAAATTGCGGCAGGAATAACCAAAATCGTCTTATCTGAACGATCGGTTGTATGGGAGATATATGTTATAGTGGTCCGATCCTACCGGATCCGACAAATGTCTAATATAATACAAAAATACATGCTTGTGCCAAATTTCGTTGAGATATCTCAAAATTTGAGGGACTAGTTTGCGTTCAAACAGACAGACGGACCGACAGACGGACATGGCTATATCAACTCAGTTTGTCGCCCTGATCAATTCGGTATACTTAATGGTGAGTCTATCTTCTATGTTTCTCAACGTTACAAAAATCGGACCAAAGTTAATATACCATTTCATGTTCATGAAAGTTATAATTAATAGTTCCTTTTCAGCTTCCTCGTGGTTAAAAGTTTAATAATTCCTCGGATAGTGCACATATTTAAAAAAAAGTGAATGGAGGTCAATAACGAAGGTAAGTGTTTGTGACTAAAGGAAAAAACAATTACTATTGATTGCTAGATTAAAAATAAAATCCCTTTAAAAAGAGCTCTAATTTTGATGATAATACCCCTAGTTAAGGAAGAGCTATAAAAAAAAGTCTGAGGTTGTCTGACCTAAAACATCTTTGAGCATAAAATGCATTCAATTTTGAGTTTGAGGGCTGACTATTACGTTGCGCTTTTTTGCGTTTTTTTAATAAAAGCTCTTTTTCTTAGAAAACTTCTACGTGCGTGTTTCCGTGCTTTTCGATGTTTGGAAAGAAGCAGTGAAAAATGATAAGAAAACACCGCTGTTTTCAACTTTCTGTTAAAAAACATAATTAAGGAAAGTAGAACTGGAGAATATGACAGATACCTTAGGGAAAAATCAAGATTAATATGCCTGCAAATGAGTGAAAGATGGGAGAAATGTTACAGAAAGCCCGAACATATTTTGAGGAAAAACGCCGAATGGCTTCACAGCTATAATAAAAAACCGAAATCATTTTCTTTAAGCCCCATATCAAGAATGGGCCGCAAGCCACTTGCTTTCAATGAACAATCATAATACCGATCCCAAAGAAGACAGGCTTCGAAGCTAGCTGAAAGTCAAGAAAACAACCTAGGTTTAATGCTTCATGCTACTTCTACGCCTGCGGTAAAAAGAGGTAATATTGATTTAGATGCTACTTTGAGGGCAGTTTGTCAAAATCCCACAAATGTTTCCAAACTCAGAAAATTTGCTGAAAATAAATTGAACGAAAGATCTCCCATTCCGATGTCTGGAAATGAAGCCTTAGCTTAGCCTTAGCTTTCATTATATTTAAAAGATGCAGCTGGAAACATTTTATGGTGCAATCGAACACCACAATCCACTAGATTCTGCCGACCACTAAAACTAGAATATATAAAAGACACAAGAGAGGTTATCTTGAATGAAGTTAAAAATATTAAGAAAGAAATCGAAGAAACGGAATCTCTCCTAATTACAATAGATGCTCAGAAAAAACTCCAAATAAATTGCAAGTTTTATTTGACAGCAATTGATGGAAAATTTTAAATATATTAACTGAAACCAAGTCAACTCAAACTTGTCCGATATGCAGTGCAAATTTTTTTAAAATAACAGACCCCTCGTCAGATAAGTTCAAACCAAATACCGGCAATTTAGATATGGAATAAGTTCTTCACATTCCTGGATAAGGTTTTTTGAATTCGTTGTTCATCTTAGTTATAAAAAAGATGTAAAAAAGTGGCAAATTCGCAATGAAGCAGATAAGCGCATAGTTGAAGAAAACAAAAAGAAAATTCAAGACTTGTTTTGGGAAAAACTTGAACTGCATGTTGATAGTTGGAGTGTTTGGAAATACAAACGACGGGAACACATCACGACGTGCTTTTTTGAATAATGAAATATTTGCAGAAAACACTGGTGCTGACAAAGAGCTTATATATAATTTACACATAATGCTGACATGCTTATCATGCCAACTTCCGCTATACTTAAACAATTTTGAGCTTTTCTGTTTCCGAACAGCAGAAATCATGTATCAAAAATATCCTTGGTGTCCGATGACAGCTACCGTACACAAAGTCCTTATTCACTCGAAACAAATTATTAGGAACATAATACTTCCAGTTGGATATTTTGGGGAAGATGCATCAGAGAGTAGACACACACTTTATAAATTCGATAAGATGCACCATGCTCGAAAAAACAGCAGAGTTAATAACCTTGGGGACGTATTTTGCAGAGCCTTGGATACGTCAGATCCACTGATTTCGAGCGTGTTTTTCCAGACGGATCAAAAAAAGGCACGTATGTAACTTCCAGCAGATGTAAGATCCTTGCTGAGCAGTGCGGATTGCTATTTACCAAGTAATGAAGACGAGCAAGACGAAGACGGGCGGGATCTAGAGAATTTCGATATCGATCCAAGCTTCGATGCACTTCTATATAGCTTAGAGTTAGAAAATTAGATATGGAAACTCATTTAAAATGTTACAGTAATATTTTTGTTACTATAACTAATATTTCTCTATTGTAATATGTTTGTAATTTTGAATAAATTAAAACAATATTGTGCAAATATAATCCAAACAAATAATCTCGAAATTTTTGTCTAACCAAACAAGTTTTATTTGAAACTTACTTTACTTACTTAATTGGCGCTTAACCGTCTAAACGGTTACGGCCGTCCAACAAGGCGCGCCAGTCGCTCCTTCGCTCCGCCAACCGGCGCCAATTGGTCACACCAAGGGAGTTTAAATCGTTTTCCACCTGGTCCTTCCAACGGAGTGGGGGCCGCCCTCTACCTCTGCTTCCATAGGCGGGTTCCGATAGAAACACTTTCCTGGCCGGAGCATCATCATTCATTCGCATAACATGGCCTAGCCAGCGCAGCCGCTGCGTTTTAATTCGCTGGACTATGTTGATGTCTGCGTATAGCTCGTACAGCTCATCATTAAATCTTCTTCGGTACTCGCCATCGCCAACGCGTAGAGGTCCATAAATCTTTCGAAGAACTTTTCTCTCGAACACTCCCAAAGCCGCTTCATCTGTTGTTGTCATGGTCCATGCTTCTGCCCAATATAGCAGGACGGGTACGATAAGTGACTTGTAGAGTATGATTTTCGTTCGCCGAAAGAGGACTTTACTTTTCAATTGCCTACCTAGTCCAAAGTAGCATTTATTGGCAAGATTCATTCTTCGCAGGATTTCAGTGCTGATGTTGTTGCTAGTGTTGATGCTGGTTCCCAAATAAACGAAGTCTTTTACTATTTCGAAATTATGGCTGCCAACAGTAGCTTGGTTGTCAAGGCGCGTATGCGCTGACTCTTTGCTCGCTGACAGCAGGTACTTCGTTTTGTCCTCAATCACCATCAAATCCATCTTTACCGCTTCTTTTTCCAGTTTGGAGTAAGCAGAACTAACAGCGCGGGTGTTTAGGCCGATGATATCAATGTCATCAGCATATGCCAGTAATTGCAGGCTTTTATAGTATATTGTTCCAGTGCGGTTAAGTTCTGCAGCTAGTATATTTTTCTCCAGCATCAAATTAAATAAATCGCACGATAGGGCTCGGAGAGGTCCTTCCCAATTCT
Source organism: Eurosta solidaginis (assembly GCF_040869045.1). Lineage (NCBI taxonomy): Eukaryota > Metazoa > Arthropoda > Insecta > Diptera > Tephritidae > Eurosta > Eurosta solidaginis. The sequence goes on along the minus strand of NC_090323.1, from coordinate 196,685,475 downwards.
GACTGAGCTGATGGTGTTGCTCAACGTCATTTTGCACAGCCGTATAAGTTTTGCGGGGAAACCAAATTCAGACATAGCGGCATATAGGCAGCTCCCTTTTGTGCTGTCGAAGGCGGCTTTAAAGTCCACGAAGAGGTGATGTGTGTCGATTCTCTTTTCACGGGTTTTTTCCAAGATTTGGCGCATTGTGAAAATCTGGTCGATGGTAGATTTACCAGGTCTGAAGCCGCACTGATAAGGTCCAATAAGCCGGTTCACGGTGGGCTTCAATCTTTCGCACAATACACTTGAAAGGACCTTATATGCGATATTAAGAAGGCTGATTCCACGATAGTTGGTGCATTTTGCAGTATCCCCCTTCTTGTGGACTGGGCAAAGAACACTTAGATTCCAACCGTTGGGCATGCACTCGTCCGCCCATATTTTGCTAAGAAGCTGCTGCATCGCCTTACCAACTCCTCGCCGCCGTACTTGAATAGCTCCGCAGGCAATCCATCAGCGCCCACGGCCTTGTTGTTTTTCAATCTGGTTATTGCTATTCTCACTTCGTCATAATCGGGCGGGGGGACATATATTCCATCATCATCGATTGCGGGATCGGGTTCTTCATCTCTGCGCGGAGAATTGATGCCTCCATTTAGGAGAGCAGAGAAGTATTCCCTCCATAATTGAAGCACATCTGATAATATTAAATTTTTTTCATAATTTTCACAATCTTTTTCAATAAAGGTAGTATGATCTCAAAACTGAGTATTTGAACTTTTCAAAACTCTATAAGACAGTGTTATTATTGTTACTAGGAAACTAATGGCTGTGCTTAAAATGACTTAAGTTAATGGTTAACAGAAAACATGGAAAACATCATGTTCGTTTCTTTTATCGTTCTGTGTTCTTTGAAAATAACTTGTAAATTAAAAAAAAAAATTCGAATCATCCTAATCTAGTTGCGTGAAAGATGAAATTCTGACATCATATTGAAATTGAAATTGAAATTGAAATATTCGTGATCAGAGACTTCGAAATCCCTGGCTTTGTACAAAATTTTGAATAAAACGGATATATTAATAAAATTGGTCGCCATATTGGATCCACCATTTTGAATTTTAAAATTCTGACATCAGATTCGAAATTAAAAACTTCGAAACACCATGTATACTAATTTTCAAAACAATCGGATAACTCCTCGAGTTTTGGCCAGCAAACAGTTCTTGCCAGACCATAGTGCACTGTGACAAAATCACAGGTACATAAATATTTGTCAATTCTCTTGCGAATACTCTCATCTCTTATACTTATTGAATAATGCCCGATCTCAGCATAGATTCAATAAATTTACAGTTAAGAGAGGTTGTTTATTAAAAGTTTAGAAAATAGGACCTTCTTCGGCCTAATTGTGATTCAAAGCTGAATTTTCAAATAGAGTGTTTTCGAACTGCCTGCCAAAAAAGGGTAATGCTTCACCGGCCACACCCGCACCTAATGCCAGCGAAGCTGCATTCATAAGCTGTTAGCTGACACCCAGCGAGTGCTTACTAGTTGAATGTGATATGTACAAATTATTGAGTTATAAATGCCAGCGACTAGCCCAAGTCGAAAGCGAGTGCTGCACGTGGCGGCCAGACTGGAACAAACATTTATAAACTCCGGCACACCAAACCAAGTGCAAAGAAACAATACCAGTTATCATGGTGGCATCTGCAATAATATTTGAAAATTTAGTGTCATAGTAATGGGAAGTGCTACACGACTCCAACGCCTTCTAAGTAGGTCTACGAGTTATGTTTGGGGCGGTCTCAATTAGAAGCACTCGCAAGGAGAATGAAAAGCAACTTAACATGGCAGCACCAATTGCTGGAGGGTGCGCAAAAATTTCGTTTACTGGGCGACAGAAGAAATAGCAGCTATAAGGCGAAACCAACCCTGCTTAGAGGGAGTATATAAAAAAAAAAAAATTTTGGGACAAGTCATTGTCAAAGCGAGTCATATGAAAAAGATAAAAGCAGTTCACAGCCGCTATCATGAACAGCAAAAACCAAAATTGGGAGGAGCTTCAAAAAAATGTCAACAGTTACTCATGCGGCCTGCCCTCCTCATTATCATGAACGTAAAGCAACGAATGCAAATCACAATACGTTACAACGTATTATCATAAGTGACCTTAGGGGTTTGTTCCTTTTGTGAGCCTCAGAAGGCTGTCGGTCAATGAAAGTCCCAAACATACCACCACAGGAATATTTTTACTGCCGTATGACGTTCTACAGTCAGCTTCGGTGATATTTCCAATCTTGGAATGGCGGGCGATAAATGTTTGCTGTAGTTTTAACTATAAAGATACTCCCCACAGGTTTTGAGGTGTGTTATTGCTGTTATGCATCTTTGACAGCTAAAGACTCCGTACTTCCGATTACTAACACCATTAAGGTACTATCCCGACTATTTCGATCACGACGTGATATCACCTTGCTGAAGCTTCTAGTTCATCCCAAACAACCACCACTAGTTCCGTGAAGGATGGGGGGTCGCTATTGCCTCGCCTGCTTAATATTTGTATGAGACATTCATATTTTTGACTGGATTTGCCTGGATTAAGTGAGATTGGCAATTGGGTTGGAGAAGCTGTGAAGCTAGAATGCTCTATATTACGCTTAAGAACTCATTGAATCCTTCGGATGATATATTCTTTGTCGGATGCGCTATGTGTTATAACTCTGTGCAGATCCAATCTGAGGACAAATCACAATTAAGACGAGCACCTCTGTAAACTTCAACAGCATTCACACAGAAGTTCCGATAATTCCGTTTTAAGGAATCGCCGCCGTACATTTGATCACCGTAAAAATTTCTCATCCATCTTTTAGCACTGAAATGAAGAAGACTATAGGAAGCAAGCAAAAAAGAGCCAATTAAGGAAGGAGAAAACGTTTAGCCTGTGGCAAGACCCGCTGGGAATATAAACAACGTGGAAGATGGAGAACGATACTGATCGCGCCTGTTTAAGTTGTTGGATACGGACGTGGTCATACACCTTCTCCATATACTCGCGATGGCGCCAAAACTGACAAACACCCCTCCAGTAAAGGGTTAGCCAAATTAATGTGAAGCGGAATCGGGTGGACAACGGGATCAAATAGGGAAAGCTTTTTAGTGGGTGGGCATGCGCTTGCTTCGTTGGCAGCTATGAATCATTCGATATTTTTCATCTCTACTTGCAAACAAAAAGTCATATTTGGCAGAAAATTGAAAAAAGGGAAACCAATGAAAAAGAGGCGTGAGTACCAAGTACTCCTGAAGTCCAATGTGTGAATATATATGTAAGTGTAGGTCTATAAGACTTATCTTTTTAGTTAACTAGAACACGGTTAGGAATTGAAGAATATTGAAGAGGTAACTTTACAATATATTGCTTTATTATCGACTTTTAATCAAATTATTATCACCAACTTATCGGCTGACCGACTAATCGGCTTGTTATCGACGGTTTACAAATGTGTCATCTATTTAAAATTGAAGTTTTTTCGGCATCTATCCCATAACAAACCAATAAGTCGTCGATGAGAAATGGTTAACGTTAATAAGAAAGTGATAACTTTTCAAAATCGTCTCAGCAGGTTTTTTAACAAATATTTACCTTTTTGATAACGAATCGACAACTTTACGATAACAAATCTATACCACGGTGATAACGAGTTCATTGTTAGCTCATGGCAAATGCATAGCACCACGATAACAAATCGGTATAATTCCGCTTAGAAAATAACTTTTTTTAACATTAGTCGATAGCAAGCACACAACAAGTTGATGAGTCATCGATGACAAATTGATAAAATTTCGATAAGAAAATTTTAAATTTTCATAACAAATCGGTAACTTTTGATAAGAAATATACAACTCTTCAGTAACGATTCGATAACACGCAGGAAACTAATTGGTGAGTCGTCGGTGACAAATCGTTAAGAAAATTATGGCTTTTCGATATCGAATTGGCAACTTTTTGAAAACAAATAGATAAATTTCTCCATCGCTAATAGAAAAATTGGTAACACTCCTACAACAAATTAACAACTTTTCAACAGCAAATCGATAATTTTTTTACAGCATATCTATAACTTTTCCATAAATAATCTTTAACTTCTCGTTAACAAATCGAAGGTAATTATAGCTCTATGGGCTTGGTTGACTTATATTTTCTTTTTTTCTTCATAACATTTTTGTTTTTCAAACAAAACTTTACAAAAATAATATCGTACACAAATACAAGACTTTTGCAAAGCTACACTCCTTCTCCCTCCCATGCCACTCTGAATAAAAACTTTTTGCACCAACGCTTAAGAAGTTGCTTTCATATGTGATTTCTTAAATGGTATGTTATTTATACTTACATTAGCATACATATATATATGTACGCATATGTATGTCCATTAAGGTGGGTCGATTTATTAACCGATATCGCGCCATCGATTTTTCGATAGGATTTGGGCTCAGGAAAAAAAAGTTCCACTACGCTTTCGAGCTCGAAAATTATTTTTTTGGGTATGCGTAGCGGAACTTTTTTTCCTGAGCCCAAAATCTATCGAAAAATCGATGGCGCGATATCGGTTAACTTTCGTCCATACAAATCGACCCACCCTAATGTCCAACTACATACGTAACTTTTAATAGAACTTTTCATTCATATAAAAACCAAAAACCAGAATATTAAGTAAGTTAATGAGGAAAGCTTATCGGTCAAAGTATGTCTATTTTTGAAAGAGATGTTTGAACAGCAACCAACAGAAAAATAGTATTGGCAATTTTTATCAAATTTGGTCAGGTTAGTTTGAACTGGCTGGTCCATGAGGATCTCACATTGACTGATTGAGTCCGTAGTGTTACCGGAAGTTTGTTTTAACGACCAAACTGAAAAACCCTATCAAAAACCAGGACCTATGTTATAAAATAACTCCGTCCTCTTGGCAAATACTAGAAGCTTCCTAGGACTTAAGCCACTTGCTGCTTCTAGATCTGACAGCTGTGTCACTCCTAATAGCTGGAGTCTTAGTCTGGCAAGTGCGGGGCGCGGGCACAGAGCGTTCTCGATCGTTTCCTCCTCCAACCTGCACTTCCTACATCTGCTATCACTGACCAAGCCTAATTTAAAGGCATGTGACGCCAGAAGGCAGTGTCCAGTCAGAATACCCGTCGTGAATCTACAGTCCTCTCTTTTTAATGATAGAAGCAACTTTGTTAGTCTAAGGTTGTAAGACCTACACATAATCTTCGACACTTTACAGCCCCGCGCTTGAACCCACGCCTTTCCCGCTTAGTCGATCATTTCCACCTCTCGCCTTCGCTTAATCTCGCCCAGTCTAATTGGGACGTCAACGGAGCAAGCTTTGAGGGATGCGCCCTTTTTAGCTAGTTCAACCGATTTTTCATTCCCATCTATTCCCATATGCCGTGGGACCCAATATAGATGTATGCTTCTCCCTGTCCCGATTCTCTCCAGGGACTGCTTACACTCTAACATGCAATTTAGATGCTGTGCATGCGAGATTATTGCCTTGACTGCCAATATAAAAGTTAACACTGTTGTAGCTTAAGCTATTCTCTTCCAGGGTTTCTACTGCTTTGGTTACGGCTAATATTCTTCTAACACATTCGCGGTGACCTCGGCTACGTCCGCCTGGCTTTTTTCTCTTAGGCTTTTGAGGTCCCTTTCGACTTCGCTCACCTCTAGCGTGTTAGGATTTTTATCCTCGGGACTTTGCCTGTGCCAAAGGGCATTTTGCCCAGCTGCGTGTACAATATATCCTCCGCCTGCTTGTTTATTTGGAAGAAGTAGAACTGACCTTCCTCCGTAGGCCGAGATACATTAAGTATCTTCCAATCCTGTGTTGGTATGTTCGGATTCTGATTCTGCAGAAGGCGCAGTGTATCCTCCGACTTCATCATGCATGGTATCCATACCTTAACTTTTGGTACCGTGGGGATTTGTGCTTTATTCACCACCTCAAACCGCGCGTTCGTGCTTTGCCTTTGGAGGTTTGGAACCACTGCAAGCTCTCGATGTTGTCGCACGCTATCATCCTCACACCATTATACCATTTAGTATTGATTTTCTATATATCAAGAAAAATATTCTATTAATTTTGTAACTGAAACTATGCAACCCAATCTCAAAAATTCGGAAAAATTCGAGAAAATTATTCGAAAATTTCGAACATCTTACTTGGAGATCTTGGCATGTTTTTGGTGTATGCAGTTTTATAGCCAAAAAAATTTAAATGTTTTCGGAAATTTTCGAAAATTTGAGATATTCATGCGAAAGTTTCGAATTTTATCTGGAGTTCCCTGAATTTTTTTAAAGTAAGCAGTTTTATATTATATTGATTGGGCTTTAAAACGGCTTACTTTAAAAAAATTCAGGGAACTCCAGAAAAAAGTTCGAAACTTTCGCATGAATATTATATAAAGAAAAAAATTATTTTAAATTTGTAACTGAAACTATGCAAACCAATCTGAAAAATGTTTTCGGAAAAATTCGAGAAAATTAGTCGGAAATTTCGAACTTCTCATTTGGAGATCTCGGAATGTTTTTGACTATGCAGTTTTATAGCCAAACAGATTTTAAAATGTTTTCGGAAATTTTCGAAAATTTGAGATATTCATGCGAAAGTTTTGAATTTTATCTGGAGTTCCCCGAATTTTTTTAAGCTGGTATTTTTAAAGCCCATTCAATATATATCTAGAAAAATTAATTTTGTAACTGAAACTATGCAAACAAATTTTAAATATGTTTTCGGAGAAATTCGAAAATTCGAGAAAAGTATTCGAAAATTTCGAACACCTTACTTGAGCTCTTTGTATGTTTTTGAGTATGCAGTTTTATAGCCAAATAAAAATTTAAATATTTTCGAAAAATTTCGAAAATTTCAGATAGTCATGCGAAAGTTTCGAATTTTATCTAGTAGGTAGGTAGGTGAAATGGCTGCGACCCTGGTCGCCCGTGCTAGTTCGTCGGCCTTCTCGTTACCCGGGACCCAGAAAACGCGTAGTTCTAGATTGGTGGATAACTGGGATATGAGTCGCTTACAAGCCCACACTAATTTTAAGTTAATGTGTGGCGAGGAAAACGCTTTTATCGCTGCTTGGCTATCCGACAGGATGCAAACTTTACCAGCTACATTCAAGCCCTCCAGTGATTTGCAGGCTTGCCAAATCGCGAGGATTTCTGCTTGAAACACGCTGCAATGCGATGGGAGTCTGAATGATGCAGATAAATCTAGGGACTCAGAGAAGATTCCGGCCCAACTCCCGATTCCATCTTGGAGCCGTCAGTGTAGATTTGGATTCCGTCGACCCTTATGCCCGGGTTTCTCTTCCACTCGTTCCTGCTTGGAATGGCGGTATTACAATCGTACTCAAACTTCAGTTTGCGAGGGTAGTAATCTGTCTCGGTACTACATGTACCATCCGGAAGTTTCTTTAGGATACTACTATGCCCTTCCTTAGTATCCTTCCAACACCCAGACTCTCTGAGTCTCATTGCGGTTTGTGACGATGTGCAAAGTATATGCAAGTCGATCGGAAGCAGGTGCAAAATGGGGTCTAAAGCAGCTGTGGGGCAAGTGCGTCCGGTACCTTTTTGCAGGCTGATGAAATTGTAGCTCTTATTTAGAGCTTCCCACCAGACTATGGAACCATAGGTAAGCACCGGTAGCACCACCACCTCGTACATCCAAAGTACCATGCTTGGCTTGAGTCCCCATTTCTTACCAAACATTCATTTGCAGGCATAGAAGGCGATGCAGGCCTTCCGTACCCGCTTTTCGATGCATACTTTCCAATTCAACTTGCTGTCAATTGTTAGTCCCAGATACTTGGTACTCGATGACAGGGTTAGTTGCTGGCCATTAAAATGGTATTCTGAAAGCAGGTGGCTTGTACTTCCTCGTGAAGAGAAGCAGGTCCGTCTTGTCGGGATTTAATCTCAGGCCACATCCCTGTGCCCACCTGCAGCCTGAATCGCTTCGGCTCTTACATTGTTAAACGCGCCTTCCCCATCAACAAACGCAGCCAGAGTGAACTGCTTGTGATGAGGGGAGTTTTCCACCGTTCGAACTACCTCATGTAGCGCGGTTTCTGTGGATTTCCCTCTCAAGTATGCGTGCTGTGCCGTGAAAAGTGGAGCCTCGCCTAGGAGCTCCCGTATATGTACATCTAGTAGCCTTATTGGCCGAAAGTCTTTGGCTACTTCATGCCCCCTTCTGCCGGCCTTAGGGATGAAACCACCTCGGGATCTCTTTTAGTTCCTTAACCAAAAATTTCTGAGTCTTCTGCAGCATAATAGGTAGAATACCATCCATGCCCGGTGATTTATATGGAGAGAAGCTATCTATTGCACATGCAATTTTCTTCTCCGCTAAAAGGTTGTCTATGAGGCCAGCAGGTACTTCCTGATGTGCCGTCTCTGTATCGCGTACTCCCTCCCCCGATCCATCCGGGAAGTGAGCATCTTCAAGGATGTTTAGAGTCTCAGCCGCCGATCCTGCCCATGTTCCATCGGCGCGCTTGACAAATGTCTTGTTTGAATGACTCTTAGCAAGAATCTTTCCCAGCCTGGCTGAGTCCTTCGTGGACTCAATCGAATCGAAGTGTTCTGGCCACGAGCTTGATTTTGCTGTCCATATGGCTTTCTTATACTCCCTCAGAGCCGTCCTGTACTCCTGGAAATCGTTCCTGAAGTGACAGTCGTTGAAGACCCTCCTCAGCTTTAACCTCAGCTCGCTGAGATTTTTGTCCCATCACGGTGGGAAGGTTTTTCGCTCCTCGAAATTGGACAGGCGACTTTAAAGGCCACCTGAAAACTTTTCTCCAGAGACCAGACTCGATCGTCAAGACTGTCTGTAGATTGAATAGGCGTCCTACTTCTATAGAGCCTATCACTTCCTATCTTGTCAAATAGGCTCCAGAACGTCCGTTGAGGGTTTCTGTGCGGCTGAATCATTTCTTTTTCCCACTCTATGTTGAAAAGGATCAACCGGTGATCCGACAGGGAAAGTTTTTTCGACACCTCCCAGTTTCTAACCGTAAGCTCCCGGGAGTCAGATTTTAGTGTTATATCAAGGACTTCCTCCCACCCCGGGTAGATAGCCGTACTTGGAAAACTAAAGGTGGGAGAGCTGCCCTTGTTACATACGTAAAGGTTGTTAGCTAATATAAATTCAAACAGATACTCACCCCGTTCGTTTATCTCGCTGCTCCCCCAAACCGCATGCCTTGCGTTGGCGTCGCAGCCCATCATGGCAGTCTCCTTCTTGGCTGTTTGTGCTACCATTTGCGTTACCTCCTCTGGAAGAGCGGGCTGATCGTGAGCCATATAAGCCGAGGCGACCGTCATGCTTCGGCCGCTTCTTGACTCGACCTTGACCACAGCAACGTCGTAACTACTGAAATTAGGTCAAAAGAAAGCATTAATAGTATTCCTAACGAGGATACAGGCCCTCGGTTTACCTTCTCCATGTGTGTAATAAAGGTTATAGTTTCGGCTCTTTAGGCCAATCACCTGTGACCGCAAGACCCATGGTTCCTGCACTAGGCAGACATCAATGTCCTTCTCCCTGAGGAGGACCAGCAGGTTATATGAGGCGACTTTTGAGTGCTGCAGGTTAATTTGAGCCACCCTGATCATTGGGATGAGACTCGCCTTCCGAGGATTGACGACCCATCCTCACCCAGCTCCGCCAGGTTCAGCTCCCCCAGGAGTTAGTTGGCGTCGCCAGAAGATCGTCTTCAGAGAGCGTTCCCAGAACGCTCCCTTTCTCCCCCTACTTATTATTTTTATTTTCTTTGGGCATACAGTTCCCCACAGTAATAAGTCTTTCAAAATTTGCATTGATTTTTGACAATTACTTAACCCAAGATTGTTTAAGATTTTTCTCGTAATCACTTTTTCGAAAAAAGTGTCAAAATTCAATGCGACTTTTGAGAGGCCTATAACTTGTACTTTGTCAGTCTTAAATTAATTGGGCTATAAAACTGCATACTCAAAAAATTCAGAGAACCTCAAATAAAAAGTTCGAAATTTTCGAATAATTTGCTCGAATTTTCGAACTTTTTCGAAAATATGTTTGAGATTGATTTGCAAAGTTTGAAAGAACTTTTTTCTTTTTCAAATTATCGAAAATAAAAAAGTTGAATTCGCTGACGAAATTTAACAAAAATTGTTACTATCTACTATTTCGCAGCTATATATACTAATACGTTTTTATACATGTACCTACTATGTTAAATATATATACATATGTACAAGTTCTTTTGTAGTTTATTTCATTTTGCATAAAATTTATGTAAACATGTATTATGTTACCATAGTTCACACCATTTGCATGTAACACTTTAGTTGCTTTCACCTCTAAGTACACAAATCTGGTAAGCCCTTAGATCGGTTAGGTTCATCGAATTGTAGCAACACCAATTCGTAGGTAACAATGGTGCCTGCCATCTGCAGAGGAAAAACAACAATAAAACACATGCATGGTCATAATTACTTAGAAGTGAGCTCTGTAGATGTGGTTGAGTGATAAGTGTAAGCATTTGCACAAAAATCTATTTCTTTAGATACCCCGTAGAGAAATATCAAACTAATCAGAAAGAAGATTCTCTATCATACTAAGATAAGATTTTGTGATTGAAACACCCGATTACGAGCAATTTGCAATTAGATTCGTGTTTGACACCGTGGGGTTGAGTCTTCCATCGCACAGTGCACAATGGTCGGTCTTATATGGAGTTGGTGGCCAAAAATACTTCCAGTAGAGATATCAACGTAAAACTTTGGTCACGGCTTTACAATTATGTCAGAATTATTATACTCAGTTGAGCAGAGCTCACAGAGTATATTAAGTTTGATTGGATAACGGTTGGTTGTACATATATAAAGGAATCGAGATAGATATAGACTTCCATATATCAAAATAATCAGGATCGAAAAAAAATTTGATTGAGCCATGTCCACCGTCCGTCCGTCCGTCCGTTAACACGATAACTTGAGTAAATTTTGAGGTATCTTGATGAAATTTGGTATGTAGGTTCCTGAGCACTCATCTCAGATCGCTATTTAAAATGAACGATATCGGACTATAACCACGCCCACTTTTTCGATATCGAAAATTTCGAAAAACCGAAAAAGTGCGATAATTCATTACAAAAGACAGATAAAGCGACGAAACTTGGTAGATGAGTTTAGCTTATGACGCAGAATAGAAATTAGTAAAATTTTGGACAAGGGGCGTGGCACCGCCCACTTTTAAAAGACGGTAATTTAAAACTTTTGCAAGCTGTAATTTGGCAGTCGTTGAAGATATCATAATGAAATTTGGCAGGAACGTTACTCCTATTACTGTATGTACGCTTAATAAAAATTACCAAAATCGGAGAAGGTACACGCCCACTTTTAAAAAAAAAATTTTTTTTAAGTAAAATTTTAACAAAAAATTTAATATCTTTACAGTATATAAGTAAATTACGTCAACATTCAACTCCGGTAATGATGTGGTGCAACAAAATACAAAAATAAAAGAAAATTTCAAAATGGGCGTGGCTCCGCCCTTTTTCATTTAATTTGTCTAGGATACTTTTAACGCCATAAGTCGAACAAAAATTAACCAATCCTTTCGAAATTTGGTAGGGGCATAGATTTTATGACGTTAACTGTTTTCTGTGAAAATGGGCGGAATCGGTTGATGCCACGCCCAGTTTTTATACACAGTCGTCCGTCTGTCCTTCCGCATGGCCGTTAACACGATAACTTGAGCAAAAATCGATATATCTTTACTAAACTTAGTTCACGTGATGTATATTGGAACGATTTTCCGTCATCCCTTGTCAAATTTGGTTTTGAGACAAACCGGTTTCGGCGTTGTGCCATCATCAGTGTCGATTTTCGTTCTGATCTGTTGTTGTCATTTGTCCTGTATTTATAGTTCGTAGGTATATGAGCAGGTATTGTCAAATTGATGCTTGTGTATATTTAGTTATGTGTATGTGCTGTGTGTTCGTTCAGAACCGAGGGTGGTTTACTAATCGATTTGTGTGGCTGACTGGGGTAGGTAGAAATCTGTGATTTTAGTCGTTTGACCTTCTTTGTCGGTTTTTTGTTTTCGTGTGTTAATTGTTTTGGGTTTATTTGTTGTTGTGCGTTTGTCTGTTGTACCTGTGTGATTAAGTTGTTTCCTGTAAACAAGTTTTAAAGGCTCGAATATTGTGTCAGAAATGGTGTTTATCTGTTCGTTTATTATTCTACCGTCGAATGTTTTCTGTTTGTAGATTTCCATGTTTTCGAGTACGTTGAGACGTCGGCCCTTTTCTTGTATGTGAAGAACCCTAACTGTTTTATTGATGTTTGCTGGGGAACATTCATTCTCGACCATGTGATTCGCGAAGTTAGACTCGGGTATAATGTTTGGATTCCGTATTTTTTTGTTGTAATCTCTAATATGTTCTCTGAACCTCGTACTTATTTGCCGTCCTGTTTGTGCTATGTAACTATGCTGGCATCCGCAGGTAAGCTTGTATACGCCGTGGCTGCTAAACGGATCCTCTGAGTTAATGTTAGTTCTTAGTTTTCGCCCTAGATTGTTCGATGTTTTGAATGCTGTGTTAATGTTGTATTTTTTAAAGAAATTTGCCAATTTATATGTTGCTTTTCCAGTATATGTCATAGTCGTCCAGCTATTATTTTCTTTTTCATTATTTCTTTTTGGTTCTCCATTTGTCCTTCTGAGCTTATCTACTAGTGCTTTTTTATATCCGTTGTTTGCAGCGATATTATATATGACCTCAAGTTCTCTCTTATATGCCTCTTGTGTAAGAGGTGTTCTTTCAAGTCTATGTACCAAGTGCCTTAATGCTGCATTTTTATGATGTTGAGGGTGATTTGAGGTATTGTGTATTATTGTGTCGGTAGCCGTTGACTTTCTATATATGTCATAGTTAAATCTTTTGGCTTCTTTATCAATATTTATCGTGAGGTCTAGATAGTTGATTCCTCCGTCTTTTTCGGTTTCCATTGTAAATTCACGTGCTTACTTGAACTCACTTTATGTTGGTATGAAAAATGAACGAAATCCGACTGTGACCACGCCCACTTTTTCGATATCGAAAATTACGAAAAATGAAAAAAATGCCTTAATTCTATACCAAATACGAAAAAAGGGATGAAACATGGTAAGGTAATTGGATTGTTTTATTGACGCCAAATATAACTTTAGAAAAAACTTTATAAAATGGTTGTGACACCTACCATATTATGTAGAAGAAAATGAAAAAGTTCTGCAGGGCGAAATAAAAAACCCTTAAAATCTTGGCAGGTATTACATATATAAATAAATTAGCGGTATCCAACAGATAATGTTCTGGGTCACCCTGGTCCACATTTTGGTCGATATCTGGAAAACGCCTTCACAAATACAACTACCACCACTCCCTTTTAAAACTCTCATTAATACCTTTAATTTGATACCAATATCGTACAAACACATTCTAGAGTCACCCCTGGTCCACCTTTATGGCGATATCTCGAAAAGGCATCCACCTATAGAACTAAGCCCCAAGCCCTTTTAAAATACTCATTAACACCTTTCATTTGATACCCATATCGTACAAACATATTCTAAAGTCACCCCTGGTCCACCTTTATGGCTATATCTCGAAAAGGTGAACACCTATAGAACGAAGGCCCACTCCCTTTTAAAAATACTCATTAACACCTTTCATTTGATACCCATATCGCACAAACAAAGTCTAGAATCACCCCTGGTCCACCTTTATTGCGATACCTCGAAAAGGCGTCCACCTATAGAACTAAGGCCCACTCCCTTTTAAAATACTCATTAACTCCTTGCGTTTGATACCCATATTGCACAAACGAATTCTAGAGTCACCCCTGGCCCACCTTTATGGCGATATCTCGAAACGGCGTCCACCTATGGAACTAAGGATTACTCCCTTTTAAAAAACTCATTAACACCTTTCTTTTGATACCCATATTGTACAAACAAATTCTAGGGTCACCCCTGCTCCACCTTTATGGCGATATCTCGAAACGGCGTCCACCTATGGAACTAAGGATTACTCCCTTTTAAAATACTCATTAACACCTTTCTTTTGATACCCATATTGTACAAACAAATTCTAGGGTCACCCCTGGTCCACCTTTATGGCGATATCTCGAAAATGCAACCACCTATACAACAACCACCACTCCCTTTTAAAACCCTCATTAATACCTTTAATTTGATACCCATATCGTACAAACACATTCTGGAGTCACCCCTGGTCCACCATTGTGGCGATATTTCGAAACGGCGTCTACCTATAGAACTAAGGCCCACTCCCTGTTAAAATACTCATTAACACCTTTCGTTTGATGCCCATATTGTACAAACAAATTCTAGGGTCACCCCTGGTCCACCTTTATGGCGATATCTCGAAACGGCGTCCACCTATGGAACTAAGGATTACTCCCTTTTAAAATACTCGTTAACACCTTTCATTTGATACCCATATCGTACAAACGCATTCTAGATTCACCCCTGGTCCACCTTTATGGCGATATCTCGAAAAGACGACCACCTATACAATAACCACCACTCCCTTTTAAAACCCTCATTAATACCTTTAATTTGATACCCATATCGTACAAACACATTCTAGAGTCACCCCTGGTCCACTTTTATGGCGATATTTCGAAACGGCATCCATCTATAGAACTAAGGCCCACTCCTTTTTAAAATACTCATTAACACCATTCGTTTGATGCCCATATTGTACAAACAAATTCTAGGGTCACCCCTGGTCCACCTTTATGGCGATATCTCGAAACGGCGTCCACCTATGGAACTAAGGCTTACTCCCTTTTAAAATACTCATTAACACCTTTCATTTGATACCCATATCGTACAAACGCATTCTAGAGTCAACCCTGATCCACCTTTATGGCTATATCCCTAAATGGCGTCCACCTATAGAACTATGGCCCACTCCCTCATAAAATACTCTTTAATGCCTTTCATTTGATACGCATGTCATACAAACACATTCCAGGGTTTCCCTCGGTTCATTTTCCTACATGGTTATTCTCCCTTATGTTGTCACCATAGCTCTCAACTGAGTATGTAATGTTCGGTTACACCCAAACTTAACCTTCCTTACTTGTTTTTTCATAAAATTGGGAGTTATAGCTCCATACCGACCCGAACCACCCACTTTCACCGCATGCATACAAAAAAACAAAGAAAGAAATCGTTTGATATTTTTAAATTTCTATCGCAAATAAAATGTTTAATAGGATTAAATAAAGAAATTACAGTTATTAAAGGATCTTGCATACATAACAATAACAAAACAACAAACACACAACAAAGTTTACATTTGCATATCGTCGACTGAATAAAATAATGTCGTATGTTACATGTGAGCACATATAACATACGACAATAAATTATCAGGGTGACGCTATCAGAAAACTGTCGCAAAACATACTTAGTGAAAGAAAGTGGCTCCTGATATTAACACTTTAGAATCTTAAAACTTTGGGCAATAATAATATATAAGTCCCAACGTGAGAATTGGTGAGAAACCCAACTAAAACTTTAGCCGAAATTGAAATATTAGTGCAAATAAACACTAATAAAAGCAATGGTGAAATTTTAAATAACAAAAAAAAAAACACAACAGGCTAAAGACAATAAAGTTATTTCAAAATCAAGTAAATGTCTTTGACTTCAATATGAATTTCTACCTATTTCAATACAATGATATTTTATGTATTTTTAAATAGCTTAAACTTGCACTTTATTTTTAACTTGCTCATACTACAAAAACCAACTAATACCATAACCTCATTTTTGAAGCTATTCTTAAGGAGTACAGATCGAACAAAACAAAAAAAAATATACCTTTTAAAAGGCTGTTCTAATATGAGATATAACGACACATTTGATGACAAATTTTTCACTTTGATTTTTTTATTTTTGGCCTATGGAACCAACCACTGTACATCGACAGGTACTCACGTTAAAGCTATTGAATAATCGTTTGCTATTGAAATAATTCCGCCTTCAAAAATGAGCCTGAAATTGTTGCAAAATACTATGTAACACATCCTCTGACCACCTACACAAATCCCCCACCTATAACTTATGTTAATTAGAACTTATTTTATATGAGCTGAAAAATGATGAAACTTTTTGACCCCCTTTATCGCCTCTAATCACATCTTTCAATCATACTCACCCCAAATAACAGCCGCCTGGTAAGGAAGTAGAATTTCTTACCAGACAATGCCACCGTCGATGTTGTCATTTGAAATATTAAACGTTCAACCTTTTGTGAATAGAAGAAAATCGAGGTAAAAAGTTAACGGTAAATACACAAAATTGCTACTAACTGAAGAATATATTTAGATCTAAATAAATTTCACCAAATTAATTTTCAGCATCAACAATTAAATACTTTGACGTTTGCCGTAAGTTCAACAGAGTTACTGCTGAGTAAATTTTGCTTACATAAGTAATTGTCAAGTAGATAAGCTCACCTCGACACACCAAGTTGTTGCCGGTACTCGCCTCAATACATTCAGGGCATCTTTTGCTTCATCATTAATGGATGCAGCTGTAAGAAAAACGAAAGCTGTACGCCCGATTAAGAAAAGTAGCGAAAACCAAAAGTAAACGTAATTAATTGGCCATCGTAATTTACTGGTGAGTTGGTGTCGATGTGTACACAAATAGCCCATAGCAGCGCAAATCCAGAAGGCGCAAGGAAGCATGAGTAAAGAAAATCGTAGAGAAAAAAATCTTTGATAAAAACAAGTAAAGGTGTCTAGGTTCGGGTGTAATCAAACACTATATACTTAGCGTGAGCTTCAATTGCACATTTTATATCAGATAAATTACTTTTCTACATAACACGTGGCACCGACCGTTAAAAAAAAAATATCTACCCATTTCCTCTTACAATAAAACTCGATAAGTGAAATATCATTGATTCAAAACTATTTGTTGCTAAGTTATAGCTTATTATTATAGTCTGCGACCCTTTTAAACTTGTTTTATAGCGGAGTTGCCGTGGTCTTTAACCGATCCCGTCCATTTTTACTAGAAATATTCTCTACTATAGGGAAAATTTATGTAACCAATTTTATTACGATCCGTTAATTTTTCTTCGAGTTATGGCTCCCGAAACATAGAAAATTGTCCATACAAGCAGCGGAGAGCAACGCACAACCACAGGCATATATCTGAGATACTCCCAAAAGTAGGTAAAAATTTGTGCAAGTATCACTCACATATACACGCGCATATGAGAAGCTATAAACGTAGTTATAGCTGGTAATTTTATAGCTGATAACTAAATGGTAAATTCTAGAACTATAAGCACCTAGAAACATGTCAACGAGGAAACCAAACAGTATAAAAAGCAGCAACAGTTGAGGCGCGACAATCAGTTTGATTTAAGCAAGCTATCAGTTGCGAAGTATAAGTGTTATTTTGTAGTAGTCTAATAAAGACTATTTTGCATTATCGAATATTGGAGTTATTTATTCAACAGTTTAGTGATTCGAACGTTAGCAGACGGTTGCAAATAAGCAGAATTACAGTAAATTCGTTACAATATATAAAAAGTGGGCGTGGTTATCATCCGATTTCGCTCGTTTTCAATACCAATATATTCTCGGTCCAGATAAGCTCGTGTACCAAATTTGGTGAAGATATCTCAATATTTCTCAAGTTATCGTGCTAACGGGCAGACGGACGGACTGACATGGCTCAATAAAATTTTGTTTCGATACTGATGATTTTGATATATAGAAGTCTATATCTCCATTCCTTTATAACTGTACAACCAACCGTTATCCAATCAAAGTTAATATACTCTGTGTGCAAAGCACGCTGAGTATAAAAAGTAATTTATGCAAAGCTACTTGTGCCATAGTGTATGCGAATGGATTGTTAGGGCAGGAGAAATTGGAATTCAAGCGGCAGTGCAGCGCATCTTTTCAAGGGATTGCCAACGCAATTCAAAGCTTCTCTAACCTAACTGCCAACTTCTCCTACTCGTGCTGAATGCTGTTTATTAGCAGGCGAGGCTCTTTCCTTCTCTCGCAAGGAGGGGGTTGGATGATGTACAAAGTTCAACGTAGTTTAGTGCCATATTGATGTTATTTTATGGGACGTACCGGATAAATATCCGAATGACGTAGAAGGTTAAACTTGCTCTAGTACCTCATGGATACTATTTTATGGGACGTACCGTGTGAATATTCGGCGAAGGACCATAAACCGATTAAACACCTCAAAACCTTCGGGGGTCTGCTTATCGCCACATGGAGAAGAAACAGAAGGCAGGAGAAATTTCGAATGAAAATCGTTATTAAGTTCTACTTGAAAATCGTCAAAAAGGAACAACTTCAAATAGAAGACAATGATATATAAGTCTGGCTTGACAAGGAAGTACAAAATTCCCAGTCTTTTATCACAAAAATTTGGAAGCACAAAACTAGGATTGGGCCCAAAGTCAAGTACCTGGGAGCCATTGTCGTCAAGAAGCTAATCAGGTGTAGGAATATCGAAGCCCCGCTGTGTTTTGCTCCAGTAAAGATGAGATTCGGGTCACCTCATCAAATGTTGGACAAACACCTCCTTGTGACCGGAAGTAGATGGGAGGCAGTCTACCTAATTTACTGGATTTACTAAGACTGCTGTTATTCAAAACTGTATCGTTGCCATGCAACTATCCTTTGAGCAGTTATAGGTTATGACACCGTTATATTATGTAGTACCACAACAGACCTTCATGTTGTCAAAGGGATAGCTACCACTCAACTTAGCCCAACCTAGAGGTAACAGTGGCTCATGAAGCATCGGGCCTGCTTTTAAGGAATCTACATAGCTCACACAGCTTAACCAAGTCGAACGGAGTATAAAGCTCTGCATAAGCGGCGCTCTGGTCTTCACTGCGATGGATGCACAACATACCCTTTTACCTATTGGCGATGGAAGTAGCCTTGATGATCAGCTATGGAAGTTGGAGTGGCATAATATCAACGGTCATACCATCAATTGACCGTATGACATCTTCAAATGGCTATAAGATCAATTGACCTTGTGACTACTTCAACTAACGGCCTTTTCGTTTCTGTCTTATTGGCCAATTCGGAAATTTCCGTTTAACCTTATAGGCATTTCGAGAAAAATGCCACAACTATATTTTTACTGAAGTGAAGCCGCCATGAAAACAGCAAAGCTCCTCAGGATAAATTATACACTTAGTTCAAAGAAGAACTTCTTATTTCATGAAAATTCATTACCTTTAAGTTGGAATATTTCTTATTTTAAAGATATCTCCGTTGGAGAAGTTCTTATTCTGATTTCTGACTGGCACGAAACCATACGGTTAAAAGTTTTAGCCTAAAGTTGAAACCTTTTTTTACTATACCAAATTTGCTTTAGAATCAAGGTTATACCCGTTCTTATGAATACGAGTGCACAGAGCTTGGTTTAAATTTTAAACCAGAGAAGTATTCACAAGCAGTTAAAGAAAAAATATCGTTAGGTTTTGAGTTCACGTTCTCCAAATCAGAATTCCTCTCTGCATACTGCACTATCACTTCGAAAAGTTTTGGATTTCTTATTGATGTGCTACCACTTGTTTAACAAAAAGTGATCGATTTGTTATTAAAAATTTGCCTAAAAGTTATCGATACGTAATCGATTTTTGAATAAAAAGTTATCGATTTGTTGTTGTAGACTACCAATTTGTTATCGAAAAGTTATGGACTTGTTATTGAAAAACTATCAATATGTTATCGACAAACTAACGATTTAGTGTTTAAAAGTTATCGATTTGTAATCGTTGCTTTACCAATTGATTATCGGCATCTTTTCGGTTTGTAGGCAATGACTCGTCAGTTTGTTGTGAAACGGACGCTGACAAAACTTCAATTTTTATCCCGTAGAAAACAAGAAGATAGGAAGACGATAATTATTCAGCCATAATAAGCAGATAACAAACTGATAATACGACGATAATAACCCCAGCGGGTTAGGGTGCTACAATATACCCGCGGTAGGTATTCCTGTCGTAAGAGGCGACTAAAATACCGGATTCAAGGGGTTTGTGTAGCGCAGCCCTTTCAGGTTGCCAGCGCAATACATAGCTTCTCCAAACCCAATTGTCAACCTCACCTATCCGTGGCGAATCCTATTTCATTAACAGCCGAGGCTCTGGCGACTCCGAACTCCTCATGGATCTAGGGGGTGGGAAGGCGGTATGGCCTAGAGCATCGCATGTGGTCTTAACAAATCGTTCCCGAGAAGAACGGGCTTGGTACCGGAACGTACCGGATCTGCATCCGGCAAAGGACCATCAACTCCATAATACTCCCTTCCGGCAGTGTCCTTATCGCTACAACAACAATAACAACGACGATAATAATTTACTATCGATAACGAGCTGTTCTCAAAAATTCGGAAAATATTTGTTTCTGATAAGGTTACATCTAATCTGGTTTAACATCAACCCCTGGGAGATTCGTTCTTTTTTTTTTTTTTTTGATTTTCCAATAGGGAATTGATGAATATTGGAACGATTTTCCGTCATCTGTTGTCAAATTTGGCTTACACACAAACCAGTTCCGACATTGCGCCGTCATCAGAGTCATTTTTGTTCTCGAACGAAACCAAATTTGATAAGAAATTACGAAAACAAAACGAATCTCCGAGGGTCGTGAAAGAAAAATGACACTGATTCTGGATACTCACAACTCACTACTTTTTTATTTTTAGATTTTCACCAAAAAGTGTAAACTCTTGGATTCTGGTTGAATACCAGAGGTTTTTTTTAACCTTTTTTGTTTTATAAATTTTGAGAACAGTAAAATTATAGTTTTTAAATGTAGATGAAAAAAGTTTGAAAATTGTTAAAACGTTAGACCAAAATGCCTAAGCGTGTGGAAAATTAATGAAAGATATGTTGAAATAACCGTCCTTGTTGGAATTTCGGTTGGTTCCAGTTCCTACGAGAGCAAGTCGCCACTTGCCACAGAAGCTTTACTGGCAACTTAAGGCAATCAGCCGAATGGTTGTCATTCTGATGGACAGAATTAAAGAAAACCTAACGAACGATATTGCAGACTTTCAGGAGGAACGCCTGTAGAAACACCATGGGATGTTTCTTTTAGACAGATCATCAAATTACTAACTAATCGTCTCTCATTTTCTCGTCTGTTATTGCAGAAGAAGAATGTGGACTACCCATGTTGCTTCGATCTGGTTACCTAATTGATTTACCTCTGAACTGTATGGACTAAATCCCAGTTAAATCAGTTAAGATCACAACTTTTCCTATTTTTATGTTTAAAAAACCCAGGTTAGATAAGAATATAATTGTTTGAGATAGTATACTGCGACTTGTCTATTGTATCCTCGCATTCAATCTCTTACATTCTAACTTACAGATGATTCCAATCTTTTACATTTGCACGAAAATAGTACTTACTTGAAAATATTCAGCAATTGATAGCAAACAAAATATAAATTATTGGCACAGGACAACAGAATAATTCCCGACAAATCCTCATCCACATATTCCAGTAGCTCAATAAGTTTTATATAATGATCACGTATATCCATAAAAACTGCTTCAGGTATCTCCTGAGCGAATAGAGGAAATATTATGAAAGAATAAACAAATTTTAACAAAAGATTTTACCTTATCCAACAGCTTATTAATACGCATCTTAATTTGTTCGAAACGATAAGCGATGCCCTTACCAACCATCATTATGAAAATATCCATGAAATTCCACACGAATGTACAAAAGAAATTTATTACCTGAAGTAGAGAAAGAATATGGGTTTACTTGATTACTTTATAATAATACGATAAGAGCTTATGACGAAAACCTTAAGAATATGTAACGGTAATGCCAGGAAAACGAAAGGTTAATTTAAAAAGAAATGTTACTAAAGAAGCTCAATAATAAAATGATATGAAACGGTATCGAAATGATAATGATGAAGGTATAACAACGAAATTATGGGGCAACTGAGACGAAAGTAAAGAAGCCATAGCTCGACTTAGATCATAAACAATAATAAGACGATTATAATGAGACACAATAGGACAATGAATCATACCGAGGTGATAACTAAAATATTGTGACGAATATTGGCAGTTTCGATACGTCACTATGACGCTGAAAGAGAAATCAGCCACACACACATATATGAACCAATGAATAGCGCATATTACTAAGCCATCTACACAGATATACATAGAAGACAACGGTGAGAGCCCATAAGAGCTCAGACGTAATTTTAGATACATATAATCAGCACTTAAACGAGAAATAAACAAGTAAGTGTTCAAGAAACATAGTAACAAAGAAATAGGTAAACAAAGCTGGCGGAAAATATATGTAGAAGCGCCGCAATTTAAGTGATGGTGAACCAGTTTGATTTTAAAACGCTGTAAGTGAAGTACGCAAGTAATTTAATTGTGAAGTACTACTACCACAGTAGTGTTGGAAATAAAGAACATTTTGCTAAGCTGAATATTTGAGTTATTTATTGGACAATTCATCGATTCGAGCGATAACAGAAGGTGCAGAATAAACAATAATCCCTAAAATTCGTAGCAATATAAAGAAAGGATAAATGCACTGTTAAGAAACGATAATGAAATGAACTATGATGAAACGACAACATAAGAATAAGAAACAACAAGATAATGAAAGCAATGAATTAAACAAACAAACTAGGCTATAATAGGGTGATAAATAAAATATAAAGAAAAGATAACTTAACAAAAAGAAAAATTAAACATGATAAAAAAATGTAATTAAATTGATAAAGACATTATAATCAAAGAAACAAAAGAATAACAACACATCAGCTACAGTCCAAAGATAGGGATAAAAAAGTATCGACAACGAAAATCGCGAAATGATAATTACAAGATGACAAATCTCTACATATAACAAAACTGGAACAGGTCGATGTCTGTACATTGAAGGTAAAAATGAAAAATTGATGCCAGGTCCATTATTAGAGCAACTGAGTTCAAAACAACAGATTTTAAAATGTTTGTCTGTTGAGAAACTAGAGCTCTAACTTAAAGTTTAGGGTACATTTTAGTCTGGTGGGTCACTAGGATCTAGACTCCGAAATATGGACCCAGGTAACCTTAGAATGTGTTCGCACGATATGGATATCAAATGAAATCTCCTGACATAGGCTTTCAAAGAGTTTAACTGATTTCGATATCCAAACCCCTTTCCGAGATATAGACAAAAAAGTGGACCAGGGGTATCCCTGGATGTATTTTCTCCAAATAGTTGTGAAAAAAGTTATTGACGGGGGTATTAACTAATGATATCTTATATTTCAATATCTTACTTTCTTCGAAAAATATTCACCTACATCAGTGTGGGCCAGAGGTAACCCTAGAATGTTATCTGAAAAGAAATTCTTTAGTTTTCAATATAGCTTTGTAAATTTGTTTATAGTTTGTATTCGAAGTATTGGTAAAACGTAAAATTTTGTTCATGTTCATAATATAAATGATTTTAAGCAGCCCAATTAAAATCGTCGCTACAGGCGAAGAAAGACGTACTCCGGATATTTTCAGACAAACTTTTCACATTATACGCGATTTCTTTCTGCCCAATAATCCGACTATGTTTGTGAGTCTTTTTTCGTCTGTAGTGACGAAATCTTTTTTATTGATATTTGGTACCCAATTTTAACTGCAAAAATAAAAATAATGGAACTTGGAACTCCTCGCATACGAAGTAACGGGCATTAGCTAGTTCAGAATAAAATACTTGAAATTTGCCATCTAAGGAGCTCCAAGTACCATCGAAACAATATAGAAGCGGTCACGAAAGTAGGATGGTGAAACAACAAAGTAACAATGGCATAACTAAAGTGATGAAGGAACCAAAAAAAAGCGATAAACAGACAGCAAAATAACGAATACAAGGAACAAAATAATACTTTGACAAATGAAGGTACAATAAATAAACAATAACGAAAGTAACACAATGATGATTAAGAGATGAAAAATGGTGAACGAAAGAGAAATGATAATCCAGGACAACGAAATAACTACAAAGCTATAAGAAGAAATAGAAAATTGATAACAGTCATGAAATTACGATAAAATCATAACATTACATGACGACAACAAATGAAGCGGAGCGATAATAAGTCTGTGTTAATGCTTACGAACTGAAGAATTGTTAAAAAAAAAAGGTATAGGAAGACGCTTCCGAAAGGATGACAAAACAATATATAAACAATAAGGATAAAGCGCTCGCGAAACAATAACCCAACTACAACGTAATGATGCAGAAACAATAAATCAAATATAACAATACAGTAATAATCAAAAGATAGCGAAATGGTTGTGAATATATAACGAAAAAGAAATGACAAGAAGACTTTAATAAGAGTATGAAAATAATAAAAGATAATCAAGATGGTAGCGTGCTCCGCCTATCACACCGTATGCCCTGGGTTCAACTCCCGGGCAAAGCAACATCAAAATTTTAGAAATAAGATTTTTCAATTAGAAGAAAATTTTTCTAAGCGGGGTCGCCCCTCGGCAGTGTCTGGCAAGCGCTCCGATTATATTTCTGCCATGAAAAGCTCTCAGTGAAAACTCATCTGCCTTGCAGATGCCGTTCGGAGTCGGCATAAAACATGTAGGTCCCGTCCGGCCAATTTGTAGGGAAAAATCAAGAGGAGCACGACGCAAATTGGAAGAGAAGCTCGGCCTTAGATCTCTTCGGAGGTTATCGCGCCTTACATTTATTTTTATTTATTTAATCAAATAATGAGGAAATAATAATAAAACCAAAACCAAGCAATAAAAAATGGTCAAATAAACAATCACTAGATAGAGAACATAAACCGAAGGATAAAGAAAATATGCCCAAGGAAAACGAAACTATAATACCAAGATAAAGAAGGATAAAAACGAAATCGAAAGATAAATAAGTGATAACAAGATCACGAAAGATTAAAAACGATATCAAAGATAAATAAACGATAATAACAAGATAACAAAACTATAACGACGGATAAACAACGAATCGAAATGATGAGGGTACAGTAAAGAAGCAATAAAGAAAATAACAAAGACATTTTTAAAATATTAAAAAACGAGATTCAAATGAAGAACAACGAAGCAATAGATAAACGAGAAGGATAATAAATAAGCGCTCGCAGTACAAATACTAAAGGAACAATAATCAAATATAACAAAACTGACGATAAAGAACTGTGGTCTAACCAAAAACAAATTAATTACGAGACTGGAGATAAAACTAAAAAAGAAACGACGACGATATGATAACAAAACGTTAGGAAAGGTAGAATAATTAGAAAAGATAATCAAATGATAATGAAATAATAAAGAAACCAAAACTTAACAATGCGAGAGTGGCAAAGATACGATCACGATTTAATAACCGACCGAAAACAAATGATAAAGAAAAGATAACGAAGGATAAAAATCGATAGCAAAGGATAAAAAAGATAACGAAATGATGACAGAAAATACAATATTCGAAGATAAAGAAACGATAACTTTAAACATGAAACTATAACCAAGGATGAAGGAATGATATAGAAACCAAAAAGATTAAGAAACCGATTGGAAATCGGGTTATAAAAACAAATATATGTGTGAACTTACAAAAAATAAACGTATTTTCACTTACCAAAATTAAACCACCAACAAATTTAGTATTGGGATACACCTCAAAGACGTAATCATAGTTTTTATAGGTAAAATCATTGAATGTGAAATGGTACGTTTCGTTATTAACTGAGGCACAGAAACTCGCTTTACGATATTGACTGATTACCGCTGAGATAAGATAAAGCATATGTTCCGCTACATTTAGGAAGAGAAAAAAAGAAATTAAACTTACTCAATATTAGTATAAACTATGGAACAAACTTGCTGATAATATAATTATGGCAAATGCAGCACGACGAACTCGCGAAGATAAATGTCGCTTCGGCATCTCGTATGGTTTACGTACGAAAATCATTTCTGTACGTGTCCAGTAGCGTATAAGACGGGGCCAACGTGGAGCCAAGGCAAAAAAGAGTATTGTTGATGATTGTACGCATGTAAAAAAGACCACGCCCACTAGTTACAATGGAGCGAAAATATTTATTTGAATAGTGTAAAAAATGTATTAATACTTAAGAACTTACCTAAGTTCTTTGCGTTTACGCCAATTTTTGCTAAATACTTCATTGTTGCAAGATTAAGACTAGAGCTGGCTATTAAAAATATCAACGTGATGAGTACTGGTATGGATTTGAATGAGAAGTGTAAGTGACGCGGATTCGGGTGCCCAACACCCAAAACTGGCAACAGCGAGAAGCATTGGCCTACAATGAGAACTAAGGAAAAATTATCATTGAACTTAGTAATTCATAAGTGAACGTAGAAGTTTTATAATACCTATAACGAATTTTGTGACAAACTGTCTAACACCTCACTTGAACACCGAACAATCCCCCGGTGAATCGTATACATCCCTACCGAGATATTTACACGTTGTCCTTACAAAAGCTGAGAAATTAAGCTTGAAGTGATTTGATAACTCCACATCCCTTCATGCATATAACACAGTAAGGGATTTCCACTTTATGTAGCCGCAATGCAGGGATTTCCCTTCACCGCTGAGAGATGGGCCTTAGGCAATTTCGAATTTGGTCATCCGACACCCTTAATAAGGTGGAGTCAGCCCAGCGCTCGCTTAACTGGTTCGCGACCTATGACCTTCTCCTTTGAATCGAAGTACTCGATCTACCCTCCAATCCCATGCCAGTAAATGTATTCATGTTCAGAGACTGCAATTTTAGCACGTTCCCCAACTTCACCACACATGGAATACATATGTTAACCTTTGCTGTTTGGAGGTTTAGAACAACTATCTTAGCCCCATTTGTAACAGATCCCACCACTAAGCAACTTCCTTCTACTAATTTAAAACTTTCAGTACACGTTTGCTCATAGGTACGGCACGGTAAAGTAATCACAACAAATGACTTCTCTCCTGGCTGCAGGGCCTAGGAAAAGATAGAAAGTGTGAGGTATTTGAGGGGTTGTGTTGTCAGCGTAATTTACAGCTTCTCAAACCCAATTGTCAAACTCATCTACACGTGGTGAACCCTGTTTGTTTAGCAGGGGAGCCTCTGACCTCTCAAAGAAGGAAAGGTTGTGTACTCCAGAAGGTTCAACTTGGGCATATGAAATCGTTTTCGAGATGGTAGGAACGTTCCAGATTAATATCCAGCAAAGAACCACCAACATCAATAAAACTCCCCAAAAACTTTTGGCGAGTCTCATTATTACTACAAGAAGAAGAAGATTATGATTAAAAGTGCAAAGACTCACATGAAAAGTTTGCAAAATTAATTCATCTTTTATTTAGAAAAGCTATTTCAGCTGCTTTTCCAATTCAAGAATCAACCTCATCTACAAGAGGTGAATACTGTCACAAATATGAATATGTACACACACGTATTTAGCAGGCGAAGCTCAATCGATTTCGAGTGCCTCACGATAGAAGGAGTCGGGATGCCCTAGAAATTGCGATGTGGTCTAGTGAAGTATTTCACACAACGAGGTTAGGTTGGGTTGATGTGGCTGTCGCAGAGGCACACATATGTAGGCCAGTGTCAGGAGGCCCCGTTGTGGCACCACAAAAATACACCATTATCTAATTCGAGGATCTGATAACGACTACCAAGTCTCTGGTGTTTCACTCCACAACCGGGCATACATTATCCAGAAAGGGATCACCCAGGGAGCACGGTCTGGCATCACATAACGATGGGCAGTTACAGATGAGAACCTATATGAAGTGTATACAGTTCTGTTGGGCCTTCTCCTGAAGAGATCTGTGACTATTTAGTGTTAGTTAGAATTGAATGAAAGAGCCAAAGGAAACACAACGAGGTTAGTATCTTAATCTACTAGTTCGTTCTTTGTGTTGCTATTTACTGCTAGATTTCGGAAGGGTATTTACAAAGCCGCGACATCTAGCAGTAAATAATAGCAAGCATCTCGGATTTATTCTTACGTAGCTATGATTGGGGTTGACCTTGATCAAATTGCTTTTCTATTACTTTGCAGTCATTGTTGGTTGGTCGGTTGGAGTGGCGAGTCCCAATTGACTCCAATAAGCGCTCATACGCCGTTTTGATACCACAAACTCGTGAATTAACCAATGGAAGGGTGTTGTAAGATTGCTAATAAACATTTTTACACACCTCAGGGAAAAACCCGTTCACCTATGTCTATTCCGTGGAGTTTATGAATTTGAGAAGCTCTCCCAGCCTAACATCCTTGAATTCTGGGAGGCTTTCGAAAAAGAGCTTTCCAAGAAACTGTATTCTGCTTCGACAGTGTGCTGGGCATCCACGCAGCAGATGCTCAACCGTTTCCTCCGCCTCCGGACGCTTGCAGCTGCGACAGGGGGTATTGTGTTCCAGTCCCATCCGTGCCTCATGTACCCCAATTGTCCAATGCCCCGTGGGCACCACAACTACTCCTGCTGTTCATATTAAGTACAGCTACAGATCGTTTTTCGTTAAATAGTGGCCAGATGCTCTTGAAAACTCTACAGCTCCGCAACCGATTCCACCTATTGTTGGCCTCACCCAACGAGTGCTGGGAGATGCGACACTTGATGTGTCCCAGGGGTGCAAGGACCTCCTTCGCTCCTGAGACATCAAGAGTCGCTCCACGCCGTGGCAGCTCATCCGCCATCTCGTTACCCTGTATGTTTCGATGCCCCGGCACCCATATCAGGGTAACGATCTGCCGGCTCGCCAGAATCATGGCGCTCTCCCTACACTGCACAACCAGGTCAGATGATATCGTCTCTGACCCGAGGGCCCCAAGAGCCGCCTGACTATCGGAGAAAATGCCTACCCTCTTACCGTTACCTTTGATATCCATTAACGCTTTCCACGCCTCTCGGATAGCGAAAATCTTAGCTTGAAACACACTTGCCGAGTCGGGAAGCCGCATACATTAGGACGTGGGCGGGATAGTCGCAAATACTCTCGCATCAACTCCGCAAGCCATTTTATATCCGTCCGTGAAAACCGAGATGCCAAATCTCTGAGTGATCCCCCCATCTTTCTAATCTTTCCTTGTGGGGAAGAGAATTGTGTAGTTTGTGTCGAAGACTTTCCTTGGACATATGTAGTCCGTTTTTGACAAGATTCGGGAGTCGTTAATATTGAGCAGGATACGGCCGTGCCGTATGTACGCTACCTCCAAAGGCCCAACTCCCGAAGCCTTAGGGCCCCTTTGAGATGCAGTTTCCTTGATAAAGAGATCTACCGGTGGAACATTGCATATCACACTTTACAGTCATAGTCACAGACAGTAATCGTTGCAACTGAAAAGACACCGACACAAATTGCTTTGTTTTAGAAGAGTCAAGGACTCTTCCAACTGCGTCGAAAGCTTAACTATTTTTCCATTTTCTTATATCAGCGTTACACTTCATAACTGACTTCGCGCCTTTATTTCATACCAAATTACAAAAAAGAATCAAAACTACTCACTGGGACTAATAGCACGATGAAATATATCCAATTTACTGTAGTCCGTGTGCTCTTTCGGTTTAATATATTTAAAATCCTCCTCATTATAAGTAAAATATTCGATTGGTGTACGACGTCCAATCAACTCCACTGCTTTCACTACATTATTTGTATCTTCGATATTTTCTACAACCAATTTTTCATTTGGACTTTTCAAAATCGTACTCGCTTTAGGATCACGATCTTTATCAAATTTTCCCACTGTTTGACCGACATCATTTCTTGGCATACCCATTTGATATTTCATTAAAATTTCGCGCAGTTTATTACGATTAAGCATTTTTATTGTTTTGTATCTTAAAAATGTGATTCACAAGAAACTTTTTAATTTTCTAAAGAAACCGTAAAGACCAACCAAAACAACCAAACCCTGTTACTCTAATGGAGGTAGAAATGCGAACGTAAAATAGCCAATTTTGTAGTTCATATTAGTTTAGTTTAATAGCGGTAAAAGGAGGCGTAATTTTGTTTATCTATCTGTATTTGTAGAGTTTACAATTTAGACCTACCACACTCACGTGAATATGTACATAGAAGTGATGTTACGAATATTCGTATTCACAAATCAACTGCTTTCGCAGTGGGGCCATATCTGAAGCGCCTCGTACCGCCCAATCACAGCTCCACTCACAGCACAACAGTTCGCTGCCATAGCACGAATCAATTAATCCGGGATTCTTACTGATGTCAATTGCTAGATGTCGCAGTAAACAGCTCAATAAGCGGCAATGCAATCACCCTGCCGACATCTAGCAGTATAAAGCAGCGCAAAGAACGGACTAAGAGATTTATATTAGCTACTAACCTCGTTGTTGGAAAGACTTCATTTGACCACATCGAACTTCTTAGCCCCCCCCCCCCCCTCCTTCTCAGGTACTCAGGCCGGTTGACTCCTCTAAATACACGATGAATTACTTTGGCAAACTTTGCATATGAGTCTTGAGTAGAAAATGGGATTTATACATATTTTATCTCTTCCTAGTCCTTGCAGCTAAGAGAGAACTCATGTGCTGGAATTCCTAAGCATTTATCGTGCAGTCCCATCAGACATTTGTGGGTAGCAATCAGCAAAGCCAGAGATGAGAATAACATAGTAAAAATGTACGCGGCTCTAAAGGCACGTTGCGGTCGAATGTACCGATAATAGTGGGCAAACGCTTCCGCAAGAAAAAAACGAAGACTTCCTGCAAGAACGAATATCGGAACCTGGCTACCGATGGCAAAGGTTATGGAGTGGACCAGGCTAACTCTTTTAAGCAGAGGCAATTTCAAAAATGGTGGATCATTTTAACAAGGGATCTTTCCAGGCTTTGACATATCGTGAAAATATGGTCGGTAGTGCACTTACTAGGTATGAAACCGTTCTAAAAAGGTCCATTCAGTTCGCTCATTTGGGACATTTGGGAAAGATGATGCTCTGGCCAAGAATGTATTCCTATCGGAACTCGCCTATGGAAGCAAAGATAGAGGGCAAGCCCCACTCCGCTGGAAGCACCATTTGGAAAACATTTTAGATTGATGTAACCAATGACGCCAGATAGCTTTTTAGTTGGACCGCCATAAATGTTTACCTAGACGGTTAAGTGCCAATTAAGCAAAAAAATAAAATCGGCAAAATAAGCGGTTTATGACATCAACTTTCATATGAATTGGGCAGAGCTGCTGGTCATCGCCGCCGCATTTGAATGGTTCGGTGGGTTAACCGCTGTTTTCCGGTGCCTCGCTATATTCTTAACGATATATCGAAGCCCTGTTAGAACGGCGATATGTAGTGAGCGATAATGTTTCTGCCACGGTTACATCTTCTGGTTGAAGTTGCTCTCGATGAGCAGGTATAAGAACCGAGTGGAATGATCATCAGCCGTCTGAATTATGAGCAGCTAGTCGTATGTCAAACATTCTTAGTGCCACTGCTTCTCCTACCACTTCGATCCGGATACAGCCAATTAGCTTTTGTTAATATTTTGGAGTAGAATTAGATAAAGCTTAGCCTTGGCGGCAGACTCTCTTTCTCACGGCCATCGCCTCTTCCATCGTGTTTCCTGTGTTACGATAATTTCAGTGTTTTTTTACCTTTCTTTGAAAGAGTCCAACGAATTATGACGTGGTCGTTATTACTTTAGAGAAGAGTTTCGATGGTTGTTACATTCTCTCGCTGGAAGGTGGCTTAAAGCTAGTCCCAGCGCTAAGCCTGGGTAGACAATTCGGTGCCTTTGCTTGTCGACTGAACATCCTGGTGAACAGTCGCCGCTTCAAACTCGATCAGCCCTTAAGCCGAGTTAGCCGGAGTGATATTTCGAAGCGCTCGCCCTTTCTTTCATAACTCACACGAGCTGATTACCACATCACATTATGCAAGGTGCACGAACGAAGACTTCAAAATTCAAAATATGTACCTCGTCCTCGAATTAAAAGCTTCATTGAAAAATGGGTTCATAAAAACTAGTGCTGAGTGATGCCCACCTCATTCAGCGCCTGGTTTTGCCGACGATATCTAAAATTTCTTGATATTCGCATTCACATCCGCGCATGTCTAAACTTCGCTATTCGCTACATCCTCACATTTCGCAAATAAACGGATTTAGTACTTTAGTAGTTTTACTATTTATTTGCCAAACAATTTATGCGTGCCGGTAAGTATATGTTTTTTTCGGCACTGTAAATAAAAGGCAATGAATGGGCGGCATTTAAAGCGTCAACGGCATTTAACTATGTATACAATGTTTTGATATGATTTCATTAAGGTTACCGGAGCATCTATTAGGTGGTGTAGTAGTATGTTTGTTTACTTGCCTAAAATCAAGTGAAAAACATTCCTAGGTCAACAAGGAAATGAAAGGAAGGACTCATTTTGTTTTGTTTATTTTCCGACAGGGTGGATAATGGAAAGATGTGTTAAATGTAGGTGAGTTATCGGCGAGATACATATAAACTAGTGATCGATTTGTTATCGAAGTGTTTTAATTTGCTATCAATAGCAAAGGTTATCGATGAATTATCGATTTTTTCATCTACGAGTTATCGATTTGTTACCAAAAAGATATCGAGTTTTACCAATTTGTTATTGGCATATAATTGATTTTTATCGAAGCACTATCGATTCATCATCGAAAAGAGTTATAGTTCTTTTTATTAAATACTAGCAGACCCGACAGACGTTGTTCTGCTCTAAATTTGGTCTATCTGCATACATTTTAATAAGCTTTTTCCGCCTAACTCTGCCCTCCCCCCTCTACACTTTTTCCTAATCTTTTTATTCACTCCTCCCTCCGTCTTTTTCGCTTCATCTCCATCTTCGTCTCATTCTATCTCTTTCTCAGTCTCCTTCTCTCTTTTCTCTTCTCTCAAGTTTTTCTCATTCTTCTTCATCTCTTATTGCCAGTCCCAGAGGGTGGTATGTATTTTGTTCCAGTCCCATTCCGAGTCTCAGTCCCAGTCCCACTCCAAGTCTCAGTCTCAGTCTCAGTCCCAGTCCTAGTCCTAATCCCAGGTCTACTTCCCGGAAAAAAGGCATCGTAAATACTAATATAGGCAAATTTATATACCAAATTTCAGGCACATCAAATAGGACGTATGTAAATAGGTATGTGGGTATTATTAATTCATGTCTTTATTTCGGCTTCGCATACATATTTATCAGTTTTGTCAGGTTGATGCGGCTAAATTGAATATCACAACGAAAATTACTTTAAAGCTCTCAGCAACAGCTTTCATTTGATATCCATAATACACACACACATTCTAGGGGTATCCGGGTCCATGTTTTGGCGTATATCTCGAGACCCTAGTCACCCAGCGGTGTAAAACTTACTCTGTACTAAAGCACTCATCAACAGCTTCAATTTGATACCCATAATGTAAAAACACTGTCTATGCGTTCACATGCCCACATGTTGGCGTGTAGTATACGCAACATATGTGAAAGTTTGAACAAAATCGACCGGATAGTTTTTGATTCTATAAGCCTCACACAAACGGACATTAATTTTTATACTCAGCTGAGCAGAGCTCACAGAGTATATTAACTTTGTTCGCATAAGGGGTAATCCGTAACGGCATAAACTAATCGAGATAGATATAGACTTCTATATATCAAAATGATCTGGGTAAAAAAAAAATTTATTTAGCCATGTCCGTCCGTCCGTAAACACGATAACTTGAGTAAATTTTGATGTATCTTTATGAAATTTGGTATGTAGGTTCTGGGCACTCATCTCAAATCGCGATTTAAAATGAACGAAATCGGACTATAACCACGCCCACTTTTTTGATATCGAAAACTTCTAAAAACCGAAAAAGTGCGATAATTCATTACCAAAGACGGATAAAGCAATGAAACTTGGTAGGTGGGTTGACCTTATGACGTAGAATAGAAAATAAGTAAAATTTTGGACAATGGGCGTGGCACCGCCCACTTTTGATAGAAGGTAATTTGAAAGTTTTGCAAGCTGTAATTTGGCTGTCGTTTAAGATACCATGATGAAATTTGGCAAGAGCATTACTCCGATTCCTATATATGAGCTAAATTAAAATTAGCAAAATCTGATGACGAACACGCCCACTTTTTAAAAAAAAATTTGTTTAAGTCAAATTTAACAAAAAATTTAATATCCTTACAGTATATAAGTAAATTATGTCAACATTCAACTCCAGTAATGATACGGTGCAGCAAAATACAAAAATAAAAGAAAATTTCAAAATGGGCGTGGTTCCGCACTTTTTAATTTAATTTGTCTAGAATACTTTTAATGCCATAAGTCGAACAAAAATTTACCAATCCTTGTGAAATGGTAGGGGCATAGATTCTATGACGATAACTGTTTTCTGTGAAAATGGGCGAAATCGGTTGAAGCCACACCCAGTTTTTATACACAATCGACCGTATGTCCTTCCGTTCGGCCGTTAACACGATAACTTGAGCAAAAACCGATATATCTTTACTAAACTTAGTTCACGTACTTATCTGAACTCTCTTTATCTTGGTATTAAAAATGACCTAAATCCGACTATGACCACTCCCACTTTTTCGATATCGAAAATTACGAAAAATGAAAAAAAAATGCCATAATTCTATACCAAATATGAAAAAAGGATGAAACATGGTAATTGGATTGGTTTATTGACGCAAAATATAACTTTAGAAAAAACTTTGTAAAATGGGTGTGACACCTTCCGTATTAAGTAGAATAAAATGAAAAAGTTATGCAGGGCGAAATCAGAAACGATATAATATAGAGACATTGCATAGACGAAAAATCGTGTGAGGCAAGCTTCACAAAATTCTAGTAGGTCACATTCACCACTTACCACAGCAGAATTTGTTAAACTACCACTGTCTGTATTTGTTATTTAATAATTATTTGTACACTTTTTATTCAGCTAATGTGTTCAGAATTTTAACTTTTACTCACTAAAACTCCAATCAATGTATTTCTGTGCTTAAATTATGTTAAAAATTGTGTTAAAGTTTTTGGTGTGGTGAAAGTGACCTACTAGAATTTTGTTGCGCTCCGCTGCTTTCCACCGAAGTTTGCGCCTGCAACATCTTTATTTTCGATAATCTTTGGCTGAGTCGAGATAATGATCCGAGCCGCGATTAGCTCCTCGAATCTTGCGCACGTTCAAAATTCTGGGGGCAACCTCCATCGTGACCCATTTCGAGTTATTGTTGAAAGCCCCAACAATATATGTGGTGGCACCTAAGGCGTACTCTTCGCTTTCGAAGTCTTTCTCTATTTAGCAACACTCTATGCAACCCTCGACTTGCCTTTAGTGCATGCACGTTTTACTGAGGAAATAATGCCAGCCGTTCTGCTAGGATGCAGGAATGCGGCACAATATTTCGTCTTATCCGCCCATCAAAGAGTATCTTGATCCTCACTGTGATCATTCTACCTGGCTTTTGTAGAATGCCAGCGAATATTTCACCCGCACTTGGCGATTTAAAAAATAAAATGTTCCCTTCCATCTGATTTTGATTTTGGTCACCAATCTTGACACTACTCGCTTCGGAGGCTGCATCCTCCAATGGAAAATGTGCATCGATAAGCGCCTGCTCATCACCATCCCGTGAATTCTAACTTCCTAAATTAAATTAGTGATTCTGAAATTGACTTGTAATTTTCTGAACTCGATAAGTAATTTTCTGAATATGATTTAAAATTGAAATGAGAATTCTGGACTTGAATTGTGATTTTCTGAAACTTGAAATATAATTCTGAACTTAAATTGCCATTTTCTAAATTTGAAATGAAAATTCTGACCTAGAGTCTGAGATTTCGGAAGTTTAGTTGCTATTTTCTGAATTTGAAATCAAAGTTCTGAACTGGAGTTGTAGTTTTCTGAACTTTATTTTTAATATTCTGAACTCAGATTGCAATTGTCTTGGTTTTAATAATTCTGAATTTGAACTAAATTATTATGAGCATGTTGCAATCCTCTGAACTTGAAATATAATACTGAACTTGAATTTAAATTTTCCGCACTTTAATTACAAATTTGTGAAATTGAAATAAAAATTAGATTTTTTAACTTTAGTTGCAATTTTCTGAATTTGAATGAAAATTCTGAACTGGAGTGTGAGATTTTTGATCTTGAGTTGCAATTTCATGATATTGAGACCAAAGTTCTGAACTGGAGTTGTTATGTTAGGTTAGGTTGAACTGGCTGGTCCATGAGGACCTCACATAGACTGAATAAGTCCGTAGTGTTACCAGAAGTTTGTTTTAACGACCAAACTGAAAAACCCTATAAAAACCAGGACCTATGTTATAAAATAACTCCGTCCTCTTGGCAAACACTAGAAGCTTCCTAGGATTTAAGCCACTTGTTGCTTCAAATCTGACAGCTGTATCACTCCTAATAGCTGGAGTCTTAGCCTGGCACGCGCAGGGCAAGAGCACAGAACGTGCTCGATCGCTTCCTCCTCCAGCCCGCACTTCCTACATCTGCCATCACTGACCAAGCCTAATTTAAAGACATGTGACACCAGAAGGCAGTGTCCAGTCAGAATACCCGTCATGAGTCTACAGTCCTCTCTTTTTAATGATAGAAGCAACTTTGTTAGTCTAAGGTTGTAAGACCTGCACATAATCTTCTACACTTTAGAGCCCCGCGCTTGAACCCACGCCTTTCCTGCTTGGTCGATCATGTGCACCTCTCGCCTTCTCCCAGTCTAATTGGGACGTCTATGGAGCAAGCTTCAAGGGATGCGCCCTTTATAGCTAGTTCATCCGCTTTTTCATTCCCATCTATTCCCATATGCCCTGGGACCTAGTATAGATGTATGCTTCTCCCTGTCCCAATTCTCTCCAGGGACTGCTTACACTCTAACACGCATTTAGATGCTGTGCTATGCGAGATTATTGCCTTAATTGCTGCTTGACTGTCAATATAAAAGTTAACACGGTTGCAGCTTGGGCTATTTTCTTCCAGGGTTTTTACTGCTTTGGTTACGGCTGCTATTTCCGCTTGAAAAACGCTACAGTAATCCGGCAGCCTGTACGATCTGTTTATTTCCGGATCAGCATAGTATACCGCAGACCCTACTCCTTCCACTACTTTGAAACCATCTGTGTACACATGTATCGCCTCGTCCGCCATTTGAGGACCCTTGTGCCAACCGTGCACCTCTATTGTGGCGTTAAGATCGCCCTCGAAGCGCAGATAGGGAATCAGGTATTCTGTTCATCTTGTGATTGATGACGCTATACTACTATGGCCGTATGGTCAGCGCTCAAGCTGCCCCGAGGCACCGAGCCGGGTTGCAGTTGTTAACGCTATGTTCTTTGCTAACAGGTCTACAGGTGGAAGGTGCAGAATTGCATGCAATGCAACTTTCGGGGTTGTTTTCAGGGCTCCCGTAATGGTAAGCATTGATGGTCTGCATACCCCCTCTAATTTTTTGAGGTATGTTGTTTTTTGTGTGGCTTTCCACCAAACAAGAACTCCATTTTATAGGATAGGGCTTACAATCGCTGTAAAAACCCAAAGCGAAAGAGAGGGCGATAAGCCCCACGTATACCCCAGCATTCTTTTACATGCATAAAGTGCCGTTGAAGCCTTCTTCACCCTCTCCTCCACGTTAAGCTTCCATGACAGCTTACTCTCTAGGATAATTCCTAGATACTTTGTGCAAGGTTTCTCCTGTAGGGTCCCCCTGAATAACTTAGGCCTGATCCTATTTGGGACCTTGCACCTCTTTGTAAACAAGACCATATTCGTCTTATCCGCGTTGACTTTCAACCCGACATTTGATGCCCAGGTATGAATATCCCGATCCCTCAAAGAGCTAATCGTTGGAAGGCACTTTCCACTTATGACAATTGCAACTTCATCCGCGTAAGCCGTAAGTTTTACGAGTCCCTCACCAAATCGCTTGAGCAGTTGGTTGATGACCAGCGTCCACAGCAGAGGTGATAGCACACCTCCCTGCGGCGTTCCCCTGTCCACTGATTTCGTGGCCTCGTACAATCCCCATTGTGATGTAATCTTCCTGCAATTTAACATGCAGCTGATCCATCTGGTTAAGGCTGAATGTACTTTAATGTAGTTAAGGCCATCCATAATCGCCCATTTAGAAACATTATTCAAAGCCCCGGCAATGTCTAAGAAAACTCCTAGAGCATATTTCTTATATTCCAGGGCTTTTTCTACGCTTATTACCACCCTATGCAATGCGGTGTCTACCGACTTGCCTTTGGTGTACGCATGTGGTGTTGTGGAGAGCAGCTTTTCATCCACGTTGGACTTTATGCACACATCTATCAGCCTCTCAAAGGTTTTTAGCAGATGCTAATGGGGCTGTAGTCTTTGCGATACACGTGACCGATCTTCCCCGCCTTTGGTAGGAAAGCTACACGATCAGTTATCCAAGAGTGCGGTACATGATTCAGTCTTATGCACCCATCGAATATTATTTTAAGCCATTCCACGACCGCCCTACTTGAAACTTGTAGCAAGGCCGGGAATATACCATCTGAGTCCGGCGATTTAAACTTCACTGCCCATTCGATCTTGGTATCGTTCACCAAGCCCGACACTACCCGCTCCGTGATCGAAGTGTGAGTGCTGTCTGCTGGCTCTTCTAAACCATCTCCCGAAGGGAAATGTGTATCGAGAAGCACCTCGAGGGATTCCTTACTATTACGTGACCATTCCCCGTTCTCTTTCTTTATTAGTCCCTGGACTATATTTCCCCTTGCTAGGACTTTTCTCAACCGTGCTGTTTCGCTGGAGCACTCTATGTCCGTACAGAAACTTTTCCATGAGATTCTCTTCGCCCTGGAAATTTCACGCTTGTAGATCCTCAGAAGATCCCGGCACGCTCCGCTTTCCGCGGTCTTTGCTAGTTTAAACATTTCTTTTACCTGTCTTTTTAGAAAACTCAGCTCATTGCTCCACCATGGCGGCTTTGTTTTCCTCTGAATCTTCTTAGAGGGCAAGCTTTGTTATACGCAGTCATAAGCGTCCTCTTTAGGATTTTTTTTTTTTTTTTAATTCACTAGACTCCTCCAGTCCTTCCACATTGGCAACCTCTTTGGGTTGTCCCAGTTTCGTTTCTACCTGGTTCTGGAATTTAGTCCAGTTTGCTGACCTCTTTAGGGGTATGCTGAAGCTGATATACGCATGGCCGGAGAACTGGGTTTGTAGTTTTCTAAACATGATTTGTAATATTCTGAACCAAAGTAGCAATTGTCTGAACTGAACTTGTACTAAAATATTTAGTTTACTGAATTTTAGTTTAAAATTACAATTCTGAACTTGAATTGTAATTTTTTCCACTTTAGTTGTGATTTTACGAATTTGAAATGAAAATTCTGAACTGTAGTCATTGTGAATTCATACAAGTGGCGAAGGTTTGGAAAAAACGTTCACAATATTAAGAGCCTCGATCACCTGTTCAATCGCTGTTCGATTACTTAAATCATTTGCCAACAATGTTTTTCAAACTTTTTTGGAGACGAGTGATACATTGCATTATTTACATATTTTAAAATGTTTGCTTACCTGGCTGCTCATATTTTATCTAATAACTAGATTTTAGAAATTACAAGTAAGGAAGGCTAAGTTCGGGTGTAACCGAACATAACATACTCAGTTGAGAGCTATGGAGACAAAATATGGAAAATCAATCTGGGGTAACCCTGGAATGT
This sequence comes from Eurosta solidaginis, assembly GCF_040869045.1. Taxonomy (NCBI): domain Eukaryota; kingdom Metazoa; phylum Arthropoda; class Insecta; order Diptera; family Tephritidae; genus Eurosta; species Eurosta solidaginis. The sequence continues at coordinate 196,645,628 of NC_090323.1, read as the reverse complement.
GGTTGTATAACATGTGTATCAAATGAAAGGTATTAAAGAGTATTTTAAGAGAGAATAGGCCATAGTTCTATGGATGAACGCCATTTAGGGATATCGCCATAAAGGTAGACCAGGGCTGACTCTAGAATTTGTTTGTACGATATGGGTATCAAATTAAAGGTGTTACTGAGCATTTTAAGAGGGAGTGGGCCTTAGGTCTATCGGTGGACGCCTTTTCGAGATGTCCCCATTAAGGTGGACCAGGGGTGATTCTATAATGTGTTTGTACGATATGGGTATCAAATGAAAGCTGTTAATGAGTATTTTGAAAAGGAGTGATCCTTAGTTCCATAGGTGGACGCCGTTTCGAGATATCGCCATAAAGGTGGACCAGGGGTGTCTCTAGAATGTGTTTGTACGATATGGGAATCAAATGAAAGGTGCTACTGAGCATTTTAAGAGGGAGTGGGCATTAGGTCTATAGGTGGACGCCTTTTCGAGATATCGCCATTAGGGTGGGCCAGGGGTGACTCTAGAATGTTTGTACGGTATGGGTATCAAACGAAAGGTGTTACTGAGCATTTTAAGAGGGAGTGGGCATGAGGTCTATAGGTGGACACCTTTTCGAGATATCGTCATTAGGGTGGGCCAGCGGTGACTCTAGAATGTGTTTGTACGATATGTGCATCAAACGAAAGGTGTTACTGAGCATTTTAAGAGGGAGTGGGCATTAGGTCTATAGGTGGACGCCCTTTCGAGATATCGCCATTAGGGTGGGCCAGGGGTGACTCTAGAATGTTTGTACGATATGGGTATCAAACGAAAGGTGTTACTGAGCACTTTAAGAGGGAGTGGGCATTAGGTCTATAGGTGGACGCCTTTTCGAGATATCGCCATTAGGGTGGGCTAGGGGTGACTCTAGAATGTGTTTGTACGATATGGGTATCAAATGAAAGGTGGTAAGGAGTATTTTAAAAGGGAGTAATCCTTAGTTCTATAGGTGGACGCCTTTTCGAGATATCGCCATAAAGGTGGACCAAGGGTGACTCTAGAATGTTTGTACGATATGGGTATCAAACGAAAGGTGTTACTGAGCATTTTAAGAGGGAGTGGGCATTAGGTCTATAGGTGGACGCCTTTTCGAGATATCGCCATTAGGGTGGGCCAGGGTGACTCTAGAATGTGTTTGTACGATATGGGTATCAAATGAAAGGTGGTAATGAGTATTTTAAAAGGGAGTAATCCTTAGTTCTATAGGTGGACGCCTTTTCGAGATATCGCCATTAGGGTGGGCCAGGTGTGACTCTAGAATGTTTGTACGATATGGGTATCAAACGAAAGGTGTTACTGAGCATTTTAAGAGGGAGTGGGCATTAGGTCTATAGGTGGACGCCTTTTCGAGATATCGCCATTAGGGTGGGACAGGGGTGACTCTAGAATGTTTGTACGATATGGGTATCAAACGAAAGGTGTTACTGAGCATTTTAAGAGGGAGTGTACATTAGGTCTATAGGTGGACGCCTTTTCGAGATATCGCCATTAGGGTGGGCCAGGGGTGACTCTAGAATGTTTGTACGATATGGGTATCAAACGAAAGGTGTTACTGAGCATTTTAAGAGGGAGTGGACATTAGGTCTATAGGTGGACGCCTTTTCGAGATATCGCCATTAGGGTGGGCCAGGGTGACTCTAGAATGTGTTTGTACGATATGGGTATCAAATGAAAGGTGGTAATGAGTATTTTAAAAGGGAGTAATCCTTAGTTCTATAGGTGGACGCCTTTTCGAAATATCGCCATTAGGGTGGGCCAGGTGTGACTCTAGAATGTTTGTACGATATGGGTATCAAACGAAAGCTGTTACTGAGCATTTTAAGAGGGAGTGGGCATTAGGTCTATAGGTGGACGCCTTTTCGAGATATTGCCATTAGGGTGGGCCAGGGGTGACTCTAGAATGTTTGTACGATATGGGTATCAAACGAAAGGTGTTACTGAGCATTTTAAGAGGGAGTGGACACTAGGTCTATGGTGGACGCCTTTTCGAGATATCGCCATTAGGGTGGGCCAGGGGTTACTCTAGAATGTTTGTACGATATGGGTATCAAACGAAAGGTGTTACTAGCATTTTAAGAGAGAGGGGCATTAGTTCTATAGGTGGACGCCTTTTCGAGATATCGCCATTAGGGTGGGACAGGGGTGACTCTGATATGTTTTTGTACGATATGGATATCAAATTAAAGGTATTAATGAGGGTTTTAAAAGCGAGTGGCCCTTAGATGTATATGTGAAGGCGTTCTCGTGATATCCACCAAAATGTGGACCAGGTGATCCAGAAAATCATCTGTCGGGTACTGCTAATTTATTTATATATGCAATACCACTAACAGTATTCCTGCCAAGATTGCAAGGGCTGTTGATTTCGCCTTGTAGAACTTTTTCATTTTCTTCTACTTAATATGGTAGGTGTCACACCCATTTTACAAAGATTTTTCCAAAGTTATATTTTGCGTCAACAAACCAATCCAGTTACCATGTTTCATCCCTTTTTTCGTATTTGGTATAGAATTATGGCATTTTTTTCATTTTTCGTAATTTTCGATATCGATAAAGTGGGCGTGGTTATGGTCAGATTTCGCCCATTTTTTATACCAAGAAAAAGTGAGCTCAGGTAAGTACGTGGGCTAAGTTTAGTAAAGATATATCGGATTTTGCTCAAGTTATTGTGTTAATGGCCGAGCCGAAGGACAGACGGTGGACTGTGTATAAAAACTGGGCGTGGCTTCCACCGATTTCGCCCATTTTCACAGAGAACAGTTACCGTCATAGAATCTATGCTCCTACCAAATTTGAGAAGGATTGGTAAATTTTTGTTCGACTTATGGCAATAAAAGTATTTTAGACAAACTAAATGGAAATGGGCGGAGCCACGCCCATTTTGAAATTTTCTTTAATTTTTGTATTTTGTTGCATCATATCATTACTGGAGTTGAATTTTGACTTAATTTACTTATATACAGTAAAGATATTAAATTTTTTGTTAAAATTTGAATTTAAAAAAATTTTTTTTTAAAAAGTGGTCGTGTTCTTAATCCAATTTTGCTAATTTTTATTTAGCACATATAGAGTAATAGTAGTAACGTTCCTGCCAAATTTCATCATGATATCTTCAACGACTGCCAAATTACAGCTTGCAAAACTTTTAAATTACCTTCTTGTAAAAGTGGGCGGGGCCACGCCCATTGTCCAAAATCTTACTAATTTTCTATTCTGCGTCATAACGTCAACCCATCTACCAAGTTTTGTCGCTTTATCTGTCTTTTGTAATGAGTTATCGCACTTTTTCGGTTTTTCGAAATTTTCGATATCGAAAAAGTGGGCGTGGTTATAGTCCGATATCGTTCATTTTAAATAGCGATCTGAGATGAGTGCTCAGGAACCTGCATACCAAATTTCATCAAGATACCTCAAAATTTACTCAAGTTATCGTGTTAACGGACGGACGGACGGACGGACGGACGGACATGGCTCAATCAAATTTTTTTTCGATCCTGATTATTTTGATATATGGAAGTCTATATCTATCTCGATTCCTTTATATATGTACAACCAACCGTTATCCAATCAAACTTAATATACTCTGTGAGCTCTGCTCAACTGAGTATAAAAATCAATATGTAGTCTGATTTTCTCTATACGCAATTAAAAGAAAAGCTGATTTGAAAAACAAATGGGCGATTCATGGCACTTCAATTTAATCACGGCGAGCAAAAAACAAACATTTCTTCCATTCTGTGGCCATTCGCAACAGCCATTCTCCCTGTCAGCTATTGTTTGACAGGCAGGTATGGCAATGGAGAAATAGAAAGATTTTTCACTTGTATGAATTCACAATGACTATAGTCTTGGATTTCTGAACTTTCTACGTTCTGAACTTTAATTGTAATTTTCTGAATTTGACCTGAAATATTCGGAACATGAATTGGAATTTTCTGAATTTATAATGAGTGTTCTGAACTTCAATTGAAATTTTCTGAATTCAAACTGCTTTACTTCGTATGGTTTCAGAGTCGAGCGCTAATATTATCCTTACCATAACTATCCACCCCTAATAAAAATTTGCTTTAACGTAGCGTTTCATCAAGCACATATCCTCCTACGCGGCGCAGTATTCAATATTTCTTTGAATGTTTGAAGTGTTGCGCTTTGTTTACGCGCCGTTACTAGGGCAACCAAATTTGTTTATGACATTAGCGCTGTCAATTTTCAGCAGCAAGAGAAAAAATTCAATGCAACAAACGCGAATAAAATATGCAAAATATAAAATAAAATTTATATACTAAATAACTTTAATAACAAATAACAATATGGAACTCTCTGAAATCATATCAGCAAGAAAATTTCGTGAATTTAATACAAAACAAAAGGAAGAATTATACGAAACTTTGTTGCAATTAATTGCGACCATCGAGGAGATACCAAAAAAGTCCTTACGGCGTACTTTGGACGTCACCTTGGCCGTGTTGCAGTACAAGGGTGAACAAGTGGCGGCATTGCAGACGCAACTAGAAGACAAAGAAAGCGAAAGTGAAGGTGAGCTTAAACTTGAGTCCAACAACAAAAAATTATTTAAATATGTGCAATCATTCTTTTTGACTGTCTGCAGATGACTCACACAACGAACGTTTAATTAAGGAAAATGAAAAATTGAAAATTATGATCGAACGGCTTGATGAGGAGAATTCAACGTTGAAGAACAAAGTTAAAGAGGTGATTTATTATTGTATATTAAATAAGTAGCTTCTTTTATTGGGATTTTTCTCCAAATTATGTACTTCTCAGCTCACTGCAGATATTTTCCAATTGCAAAAGCGCATGCAAGAGGCCGCTCAAACTGCAACAGCCGAAGGTAGTGATAAGGACTCTTCAGATCCACTGTCAGAATTAGATAAACAAGAAGAATTGTTGCGTAATATTAATGCGAAAAATAAGCATATTAAGCGTTTATTGCGTGAAATAGAGGTGAGCGTTAAATATTTTTATGTTTTCGTCCGTTGGCTATTTCGTCTTTCAACGGTATTCTCCATCATTTACGCTCGACCCTTTCGTTTCTTACTTTATGTGTAAGGTGAGGATGAAATCAGCAGGGGCCGAATCGTAACATACGATCCGTGATCGAATGACCATAATATATGTATTACTATTTTTATACTCAGCTGAGGAGAGCTCACAAAGTATATTAAATTTGTTCGCATAACAGTACCCCGTAACGGCATAAACTAATCGAGATAGATATAGACTTCTATATATCAAAATGATCTGGGCGAAAAAAGAAATCCACTTAGCCATGTCCGTCCGTCTGCCTGTCCGTGAAGACGATAACTTGAGTAATTTTTGAGGTATTTTGATGAAATTTGATATGTAAGTTCCTGGGCACTCATCTCAGATCGCTGTTTAAAATGAACGAAATTGGACCATAAAAAATTTTCGACAATGGGCGTGGCACCGCCCACTTTTAAAATTCAACTCCAGTAATGATATGGTGCAACAAAATACAAAAATAAAATTTCAAAATGGGCGTGGCTCCGCCCTTTTTCATTTAATTTGTTTATATAATTAATGCCATGAGTCCAAAAAAAATTTGGTAAGGGCATTGCTTCTATGATGATAACTGTTTTCTGCGAAAATTGGCGAAATCGGTTAAAGCCACGCCCAGTTTTTATACACAGTCGACCGTCTGTCCTTTCGCTCGGCCTTTAAAACTATAACTTGCACAAAAATCGATATGTCTCTACTAAACTTAGTTCACGTACATATCTGAACTCACTTTATCTTGGTTTAAAAATGAGCGAATTCCGACTATGACCACGCCCACTTTTTCGATATCGAAAATTTCGAAAAATGAAAAAAATGCCATAATTCTATACCAAATACGAAAAGAGGGATGAAGCATGGTGATTGGGACGCAAAGTATACATAACTTTAGAAAAAACTTTGTAAAATGGGTGTGACATCTACCATATTAATTATAAGAAAATGAAAAATGTCTGCAGGGCGAAATCAAAAGCCCATGGAATCATGGCAGGAATACTGTTCGTGGTATTGCATATATAAATAAATTAGCGGTACCCGATAGATGATGATCTGGGTCACCCTGGTCCACATTTTGGTCGATATACCGAAAATGCCTACCCATATACAACTAAGGCCCACTCCCTTTTAGAATACTCATTAACTCATTTCATTTGATACCCATATCGCACAAACACATTCTAGAGTCACCCCTGGTCCACCTTTATGGCGATATCTCGAAAAGGCGTCCACCTATAGAACTATGGCTCACTTCCTTTTAAAATACTCTTTAATACCTTCCATTTGATACCCATGTCATACAAACACTATCCAGGGTTACCCTAGGGACTAGGTTCGTTTTGCTACATGGCGATTTTTACTTATTTTGTCTCCAAAGGTCTCAGCTGAGTTTGTAATGTTCGGTTACACCCGAACTTAGCCTTCATTACTTGTTTTAATTAGCTTTATAGCTTAATTTTTATCGCTTGAGTGAAAATAGTTTTCGATCCCTGATCATATGTTACGATTGCATAGCAATTTGTCAAGTAATGTATTACAATTGTTTAACATACTCGTAATGCAAAGTCACGAACGTTTCTCTCTAAGCGAAATGAATGTTTGTTTCGGAATAGAGAATGAGGCCCAAGAATATCAGGGCCTCATTTTGCAACTTGAAACTCGAATAGAAATGCAATTCGAAAGCTGTCAAGTGACATTCATTTCAAATTCGAAAGCAATTTCTCTTCCGTAATAACAGCAAATCTAGAATTCAAAATAAAAATAAAATTCGTAAAGTTTTTGAAATTTGCAGGACATATTGTGAGAGTGAAATATCGCTCGATCCGAGCAGCCACCGTTTCGCACCATCTCATCTCCGTTTATTTTTCAAATATACCATATCTCTGGATTCAGTTCAAGACTCAGAATTTATTTCAAACCTAATTTATCTGAACTCAAAATGTATTGAATTAATTTTAATTGACAGCGTTTACCGCTTTTGAATAAAATGCGGCTATTGGACGTTTTCAAACTTGCACCAGGGAAAAAAGGGTTGTTTCTCACTCAGTCGATGATCTTTATGGGTGTGTGGAAGAACGACCAACCTTTTAAATTTTCTGTGGCTTTTTACATAAAAGATAATTTTCTAGGCAAATAAGCGTTTTATATCTTCTGATTGGCTGTATTTTTTTTTTTTTACTTTTGCGCTTAAATTTTGTATGAAGAGATAAAGACACATTATTATCCGCACTTATCCCTCCATGCAAATGAAAGCATATACGCGTAAAAAAACACACTCATTGTCGTCTAAGAGCCATTTTCATCATCCATAGTTAAGTTAGAAGCTAACTCGTGTATAGCAATCCTTCCGACAGTTTCATTTGACACTTTCGTTTCCACGAATAAAGGGTGACCAACACCCAGTTAAATAGATAATTGTTAACATATTGTCGAAAAAATTGCTGAACAACTACTTTAGTTCATACTTTTTCCTTGTAGTTAACGAGCAAGCGGAGCTTCACATAGCATGGGGAAACTGAAAATTTCGCTAACTTATAGATATGTATGTGACCAGCTGAAGATGTGGTGTAGTATATCACCCTATCTCGGCTGTACAAAATGAGTGGTTCTAACAAACCCCTCTTTGAGGGTCATTTTAACCATCTTCAGTTAAGTAAGATTTTTGCTGGAGGACCGAAAGCTTCGTAAATTTTTTTAGGCAAGGCTTTGACCAACCCTAGGTTCTTAAGGAAGGAGCGGGTTCCATAGAGGGAAGTAATGATGCAGCTCATCTTTCGCAACCGATTTTCTGCTTAGAGCAAGGCGAGACGTCTTAAAGGCCCGATGTGGAATGATCAAATCTGTACCTCGAAGCTCTTTTACGAATACTGGGGAAATGACTCTCACTTTCGCATTAGTTCATAAGAGCAGAACTTTATTTATTAATAAAAGTGGTGAGTTGTTGTGGCTCTCGTGATCGGCCAAGCGAACTTCTCTGCAGTATCGAATCAACCGTTAAAAATACTTATGAATTCTATTGATAAAATCACCTCAAAGCCAATCTATCAGTAGAGGGAGGAACAGTATTATATAACCATTTAACCCAGTATGAGCAGTAGATCATATGATCGGCTCAGTACAGAAGCTCCAACATTTCTTTTGCTCCGAAAAAGTCTCTCAACGAAAACTATTCGCCTTGTGGATGCCGTACGGAGTCGCCATTAAACTTGTAGGGGACCTACCGGCTAATTATAGGGAAAATTAACAAGGTCTGCATCTCCACGGAGATATATCGCGCCTTGTTTTTATTTTATTTGTTTTTAAATTAATTTCCAAAAATGTCCACAGGCTCTTCAAACTCAAAATATCGCCCAATCAAAAACTATAATCGAATGTGAGACGGAGCTACAACAGAGTAAGGCAAAACTTGTACAACTCAGCGCCGATATAACACTCGTCGATAGTGAGCGAAAGGCGCTCAAAGAGCAAGTTAACGAACTTAATATAGAAATCACGCGTCTCGAAGGTAATATCACATATCTTGAAGAAGAACGTGACAAGAGTGAACGTGACTTGAAAGGATTTATCGAACAGTTGGAAATTAAAGCCCAGTCATGGAAAAATTTGTTAGACACAAAAGAGAAAGAAGTCAAGAGAATGCGTGCGCGTCTCGAAAAAGCTGGAGAGCCCGCAAGTCTATCAGAGAGCATTAAGGGTAGCGGTAGTGCAAAAGGGTTCGCTACTACTGCTATTAGTGATGATGACGATGAAGAGACCACAAAGCTTTTACACGTAAGTACACTTTTCACTCAATTTATCTCAATAACCTCCTTCTCTACTTCTTGCTCAGGCACTCGAGTCACGTGACAAACATATTGAGTCGCTCGAAAGCAAAATTAAAAATTTAGCCGATGAAATGATGTCTTCCACCAGACTCATGAATCAACTTTCAGCCGAAAAAGAAGAAGCGCGCAATCCAAATAAAACACGCGCTTGTTGCATAACCATCGAACAATCTTTGCAAGCAGCAAATGAACACTGCCGCGAACTTTCCGAAATGTTAGAGCGCAGCGAGGAAGACAATGCTCTCAAATCTAAGCAAGCAATGCAAGCTATTTCAGCACTCGAAGCTTATCAACGTGGTGAAGATGGTCTCGTGAAGGCTTTACGTAAGTGTAGCTCTTTGGAGCAGAAGATAGTTTCACGAGACAAGCAAATTCGTGCGCTCATCATGGAGCTTAATTCGATGCATGAAATCGCTTATGAGAATGGTATATTACGTAAACGCTTAAATATACCCGATGATGTGATAATATCTGCAAAGAATCTGGTAGCCAAGGAGCGTAATAAAGAAAAAATTATCGAACGTTTGACCTTGAAGTTGCGTGCTTCCGAGGAGATGCGATTGCAGTTAAAGATGGATAAAAGTGATTTAAGGTATTTGTATCCCAACTATTGAAGAGAGTTAGCCTAACTAATGAGTTTTCAATCACAGGAAAGAGCTGCTGGAGCTGCAAAAGCAACTACAACTTCCTGCACCATCAGCCGTTGAAGAAGAAAGAGGTGCAGTGGACAGTATTCGCATACCAAGCGAGGTTGGTGAGGTTACAGAGAGTAGGAATGTGAGCAATGAGACTAATAATGCTGGAGTAAACTTCTGTGTGAACTGCAAATTTTCGTTGGATGTAAGTTTTTTTAATATTTTTTAGCGGTTTTTTTATAAACTGCACATGAGACTATATTAATTCTTAAAATGAGCCATCATATTAATTCTTAGGTCAGGCTGGCATATGTTGTTGTGTTATAGTACCACTGTTATAAGCTGGAGCCCTTCTTACCCTCATAATGGTCATTAATTGCAGCCGGACCTCATAGATGACGTTGCCTGATCCGAAACATGCCATGCCAGGTATCTCTGTTTCGCGTTAAAGTCAAATTGATCTAAAACAAGTCGATCAAGTCTTCTTCCACCTGTCCCTCGCAACTCAGTTGACATCTCAACCTGAAAGCTGAATCATTTCGTTAGTATAATAGTACGCAGGATTTCCTCGATATCAGCAGAGCATCTGCAAATAAGCTTTTTCTTAATATCCTCCTCATGAGATTGAGATTCTCATGTGACCACGCTAAAGTAGCTGGACAGCTTTATACTTAAGGAGAGGAAAGGGATTACAAATTAAAGCTAAGAAAACACCCGTTTGCAGAAAAGAAGCACAATAAAGCCCTCGAGACATCCAAAAAAAGTTGGCAAAGTACTATGCCAACAAACGCTCTGCGAACCTCTTTCTCAAGGACAAGTAGTCAACTCGCATTTAAGGAAAGCAACTTTCCTAGGGAGACGCGCGTCAATCGAGCTCAAATTCGATCTGGATGCTGTAATAGGTTAAACTTTTACTTGTCCAGAATCAAGCCCGGCATACCCAGTTTATGCCCCGCTTGTTAATTGTCCCTACATAACACGAACCACCTTTTCAATTGGTATAACCCTGTTTAAACTGCAAGTTTCCTCGGATCCCGTTAGAGGATATTGATGACAATTTGTGAGTGGTCACATCTATTGGATGGGGCGGAGCAGTGCTACAGGAGAGTGAGAGAAGATGCCTCTGTAACATAGTTTGGAGCTATGTATCCGCCGGCTTGTGGCCTTGGGGTAAAAATATTTCTTCGTATGCTTCTCTCAGGGGTTCTTATGGAGAACCTTTTCTCGATAGAGAGGGTGGAAAAAATGTAGTCCGCTTGAAATAACTTCCCGGTTATGGCCGCCAGGTCACTGCCGTGATATGGTGGTAGCGTGTTCCGTCCACCACAGCGAAGACCCTGGGTTGAAGCCCCGGGCAAAGCAACATCAAAAATTTAGAATCAAAATTTTTCAATTAGTTTTTTTAAGCGGGGCCGCCCCTCAGCAGTGATTTTACAAGCACTGCGAGTGTATTGCTGCCATGAAAAGCTTCTCACTGAAAGCTCGTCTGCCTTGCATATGCCGTTCGGAGGCGGCATTAAACATGTATGTCCGGTCCCGCCAAATTGGTAGTAAAAATTAAAAAAAGCACGAAGCAGTTCGGGAGAGAAGCTCGACCTGAAGTCTCTTCGGAGATTATAGCGCCTTGCATTGATTTTATTTATTTACGAACTAGAATGTTCAAATTTGTCATCGCACCATGGTAGGATTGCATTCAGTCTAACTGCGTTGGAGTTTGCCTAGAGTTTATCCCTGACCGAAAAGGCAGATCCCATCTATAACTTCTTTGGTGACAGCGATTGCCATTTCAGGGAGTTTCTAAAACCAGTACTTATGTTTTCCGATGGCTTCATAAAAAACTTCGTTAATTTCTGGAGCTGAATAAGCTGACTTCTCGAGTCCTAGGTAGGGTTTCCCCTAGTTATAAGAAAACCCCGATCGACAAGTCTCATGGAAAAACAATCTTTATTTTGTCGCTTCGTGAGGAACAAGCTCTTGGAAGATCTTCAAACTCATGGCAACTGTAGTAGACTTGATAAATATTTCCAATCCTATCATTCACCGTTCTTTTGAGGAAATGGAGTTTTGTTTTCTCGAAAGTTCAACGGAAGACCACGTGAGCGGGAAATGAGAACTCCGCGATGCAGTGGTTGGAATCGAATTTGGTTATGGAATTTAGTAGAATTTTAAGAAGGGTCTGAGAGTACGCCTTTGTGTGAGTTTCCTATCGAAACATACTTTTATTGAATCCTGGCAGCCTTGTGGTCATCAATACCAAAAGATTTCCGAACAGATTTAAATTTATATGGGTTCCTGAGTATGAGGGTATGGAAGGCTATAAAGAATGGTGATAGGACTGGTTCCAAATATAGTAGTTCACGATAATCCGAGGTAGCCCAACATGTAATTAATTTTTTTTTCACCAGATCCCAGACGAAACTAACCAAGTGATGGCGGCCGCTCAGATGAAATATCAAGATTTACTAGATGAGAACGATACTCTGAGGGCCGGGATGTTGGAAATACTGGAGAAATTAAGAGAATATGATGGTAAATATTTCTCATATATAAAAATTGTGATATTAATAAACGACTCTACCATCGTAATTGCAGCATCCTCAGATCACATCAGTATCGATACAGAAATGCTCTACCGACTACTCGAGGCATTACGCACAAGTTCAGTACCAGACACACCAAAGCGGCTACAAAATGAACTGCAATCTCTGAAAGCACGTGAAGAGGCTTTACGTGAAGTAATCAAGCAACAACAACAGCACCCTGACACTCACGACGCAGATGCGACAGATGATCTAAGCTCGGTAGAGAGTATGCGCGAAGGTACCGAGCAACTTAATGGCTCTATTGAAGATCTATCGCTGAATTTACCAAACGTGCTGGACTCTTCTACGCGACCCACTACACCCAATAAACATATAGATCAAAAGGAACTGCCTGTAATAAGTAAGATCGATAAGACTGATTTTGAGGCTCAAACACGTAAACTCGAGCTTGAAGTAGCTGAATTTGAAATGTATCGCGATGCGTTTGAAGATTTACAAGAACAAATGAAAGCAAGTGAAGTAGAGTTGAAACAGAATTATGCAAATTTGAGAGCCGAACTCATATGCGTACAAAGAGAGCTTAGTAAGGAGAAGAGCTCGTATGCTTTTATGCGTGTAGAATTTGATAATACGCTTAATGAGCTAAAACAAAGCGAATTGAGTCACATAGAGAAGGTGGCCGAGTTGCAGAAAGAACAATCGATACTCAGAGATAAGCTTGATAGCCTCGAAGTGGAGCATGAATATTTATCGCATGCGGGAAATTATAGCAAAGAAGATTACTTACAAGTGCAAGCAACCAATACAGAGTTACGCGCTCAATTGGCGTACATTACGGAACAACTCTTTGACGGGAAATTGGCGCCCGAGCTTCGAATAGCTGATATTTGTGCTGATTATGGTATTATAAATGAGAATCTACAGCTCGATTATTTAACAATTGTGGAATATGAAGAGTTACAAACATCACTAAAATCGGCTAAACAAGAGCGTGATGAGTCTATGCGAAAGTTGGCACAATTGGAAAGCCTACTTGAAATAGTGCAAAGTCAAATTCAATCCCAGCAGAAGTTATTGAATGAAATTACCGATAATCATGTTAACTTGCGTCATCTGGTGGCAGATCTGCAAAGTAGTAGCGAAGAGAAATTTTTATTGGCGAAAATGCAGCGGGAACTTGAGGGTGGTATGTACGGTTCATTTGTTTTTGGTACCTTCTAAGAACGACTTTTGGTTATTAAAGGCTCATTCAAAATTCATGCGACATTTTCCTAAGCGTTTCTATGCTATTTTGTACTTTCCTCAGGTAGACTTATATATTTAAGAAACCTTAAAACAGAACTAAAATTACATTGAACTATATGTAATTCGTTTAGGTTTCGTTAAAAAAAGACTGCTCCCTGACGATCGTGCTAAATAGCACTGAAGAGCGTAGGTGAAGATGGAGTTACTTTGTTTTCGATTTTCAATATTTGATCTGAAAACTCAACTAAGTACACAAGCACGCAAGTCATCCATTCTCTTTGGAACTCCCGCTGCTAGAATAAGCTGGAAGTTCTGAACTTCTCTAATTTGTGCTGCTTACCCAGGGAGGAAGTGCATTGCGACCTGATCAGCGGAGTTGATGACTCTATATCTCATAATGCGCACAGGAAACCAGTCAAATTGTGGCGCACGAGCCTTACGGTAAGCTTAAGCAACCTGACTTGAATCTTCACCCACTTCTCTTTAATAGTGATGCCGGTCATCTTCCGTCCACAATCACAATGACCACATTTACGTCATATCTTACAACCTCGTTGTAGAGTCAGCCTGATGTTCTCGTGGTTACGTAGAAGGATAGGAATCTCCCTTTGATAACTTTAACACTCTCTACTCATAGTATTCGTTGTCCTTGGTAAAGCATACAACGTTACCGCTTTTGATATTGTTTGACGTAATTAGCAGCGTATTCCGCCTTATTTGGCTTTCACTGTTCATTTTCTTTTCATTTACCACTATAGGTGCTCGTAGCGCTACCAGCGGCCTTCTAGTTGAATATTAAAGTGAAAGTCGTTTCCGTCTAGGAATCCGTTACGTCTGATATCGATACGTCCTTCGTTTGCTCTTTTTGGTTGCTTTGATGGTTGTTGTTTTGTTCTGAAAATTCTCACGTATTTCGTATGGCCCTCTTTTCCGCCTCAAAAAAACCTACATTGTTTGTAAAGATTTTATGAACTGGAAGATTTTAAGTGGTCGAATCAAATCATCAATATCGATAAGACTTACCGAAATCTTCGGGGAATGTCTTTAAGACTATTACTGCAATAACAAGAACAGGAAAAGCATTTCAGTAGGGATCGATCTCCTGATCGATTGCGGCTTCTTTAAAAACAATGTCTTTTCTTTTCAGCAAAGCAGGAGCTATCCAACTTTCGTTTGAAATATGATCATTTGCAACAAAAATTATCAACAATAGAACGAGACTCAAATTCTAAGGAACAAAAACTTAATCAACTCACCAAGAGCTTCCAGCTGGAATGCAGTACCAAAGATATCAAAATAAAGTAAGAGCTGCGAACGCGTTGTCATAATAAGCTGGATGTTACTTTTTTATATTCATAGGTTCCTACAAAAATCGCTACATATGCTACGGGAAAAGTATGCCAAATTCACTCCACTTATCTTCCTAACAAATTTTGTCTTTGCCTATACGAAATTCGCCAAGAAAAGTTTACACAATAATGAAAACGATAAAAAGGATGAACTCATTGAGACCGTTAAAGAATCAATTTTGGCAAAATTGAGAGATGAAAGTGGGCCAGCAGATGAGTCTCACAACTTAATAAATGTATGATAAGAAAATCCAATAAATTGACTATAAGTTAACAAATCCTTGCATTCATTTTTTAGCTTATCAAATCCGAAACGCAATGCAAGCTACTTGAAGCAAGTTTGCAAGATCTCCAAAAGAAGTGTGACACGTTGCAAGCGGAACTACTAGAACAACGCTTACATGCCGCACAAGAAACTGAGCATTGGCAAACTATTGTGGCGCTCTTCAGTGAGAATAGAAAACTAAGCAATACAACCGGTGATACTGGAGAGCAAGGGAAAGAAACTGTGCTTGTAAAGACAGACACATTTCCGCCTGCTCAAGAACAAAATGATGCAGCCACTAATACTGAAGCACCAGTACCAGCTGAACGTAAGCTATCGACGGCTACTACATCAGCTCAATTGCTAAGACAAAAATCAATTGTCGAAATGTTAGATAAAAATCTATCACCCATCGGCTCACCTAAACGACGCATACGTAAAGCGGATGCTACAACGCAAACCATTGGTGAGAGCGGTGAGCAATATAAAACTGAAGAGAAGTCGAAATCACATAAGGAAGAAGTTATGAGTTCTGAGCCACAATCGAATCAAGAACTCAACAGCGATGAAGATCAAGAAAAGAAGTTGAAAGAACAAAGCCGTGAACTAAGTAAAGAAATTACCGACGCCATTGTTCAAACCGCTGTTGAAGTAAAGGAAAATCAAAGTGTACAAACTGAATTGATGGCATCTAATGAGTCAAGTTCTCCACGAGAGTCGATGTACAAAGAACTTAAACACCAGATTACGGAAATGAAAGAAAAATTAAATGTACGAGATTCGGCGCTTGAGGAGAGTAAAGAACAGTGAGTATACTCATATATTAGCGAACTTCCGAACGTAAGCTAATGCTTAAAGAGTACATCCACTCTCAAGCCAACGATTAAAAAATCCCGTCACGTCCTCACTCGTAGGAAAACTAACTGGGTACCAACTTATTGGTGGTAATGCAGAAAGTTTAGGGGCTTCCTATCATCGATTCATTAAGAGTTGTAAAGACGACGATGAGTAGTGATCGGTGTATCACCTAATCTGCAACTGTTTGGGAGCTCCATTTATGGATAAGCCAGGTCGTGGAGTAAGGGCTTGGTATTCTTTATCAGGTCTTTAAAGGGGGTAATGGTGTATTTTTGTTGTATCACAACAGGCATACTGATATTGGCCTCTGCGTTCCTCCACAGTTGCCATTTCAACCTAACCGAACCTAGTGTGAGTTTTGAAATGGAACTGTGATAGGATGGAAACTACGCAAGGTTCCAAAAGGTGGGGAACAAACGAAGATTCAGATATAATGATGAGCTGTATAAGCCCTACGAAGGCATCGCATAGTTCGACGAATTAGAATCTAGCAGATGGCACCAATTAGGGAAGACAGTCCGGCTCAGAAGGGACTTTTAAGCGGAGTCCAACTATGCAAGCAGGGAAAAGAAAGCCTCACTTCGTTTGAAGGAGCAAGCGGAGTATGATTTGAGCTCCATTAATATTTAGAATTTAAGCCAGTTTGTGCAACAAAGAAGTAACGCGCGTTATTTACACTGTCCTACAACACAGAAGAACTAGGGTTTAGCGGTATAACTACTTTTTAGTGAGAGATGTGACGGAAACTTTATTGTCATATTTTTAACGTCGGCTATATTCCACTGTCCAAGGAAACTGCCTGTTTAAAAATTGTTGACCATAGAAATTTTGCTGTTAAAGGCTTAGTTCCAAATTACAATTGAAAGTCTAGATATTTAAGAGTTCAACCTGTTACTACGTCAAGATCGAAGTTCAGCCAGAGTAACATGCGACTCACTAAGAAACCTGCTTTCGTTTTCGGCATGAATTGGATATCTGAGTTTAATAACGACACTCATTGGATTTGACTGAACAAAATAGTATACCGTACCGACTCTGGGAGACATATTGAGTTATGGGAAGCACCAGTGTGGGCTGAAAGTTCCGTTGGTGCGGGTACTTGTTGGGCAGCATTACTGCTACTAAAAAGGTGGTGGTGGTACGCTTAGGCGTGGACTAGTCCAAACAATATTTGAAGATATTGCGGGGCCGACATATATAGGAAACTAGCACATGACAAACCGTTTGATGCAGCTATCATTTGCACGGGATGCAGTGGCAAAAATGTGGACGTTTTATGTTTGTTTATGTTTTTCGCGCAGACGCACAAACTCACTCTCTTCTATTTTGATGGGGAAATAAACTCGAATAGAATGGAACCAGCTGTCGTCTGAAGTGATATACTTAGCGCCAAGGTGGTTGTAGTACATGAACATAGATATATGTTTGTAGAAACGTCTCGATTGTTTTTCAAAAACCATGGGCAAATGCCTTTTAGAGACCATACTGAAGCTACTTACATGACACAAGGTCACAGAACAGTCTGTTAAACTAACTACTGAAAAATGTAAGGGAAAATCTGGATATGCAGTCTAATTTTTTGTTAAAACTTACATAATTTTGGAGATAGGTTCCTACTCTTCTAAAATTTCCAGGCCTGACATTGACAATGTATAGCTGGAAAAAAGTCAAATGAGAGATGTTCAGAGTTGTAAGTTCTCACAAAACCCAAGCAGATACCGGAGATCGATGGAGAGCTGTTCTGCTACTACTACTACTGCCGTAGCTGCCTTCAATTTTCTAGTTGAGACCATTTCTAGTAAGACTGTGCACAGAGATAAGCCCGCAAAACATATGAAAGATCCTTCTGAAAATAATAGAATTAAGTGAGTTTTAGGATTTCATTACGAGCTTTACGAGCTCTCTACATTTCGGCCCATCCGTGCCTAGATAAAATATACAGAGTATCTCTGATACGATTTTCAGTTGTGCACATTTTTGATTGCCTTATATGCCCTCTTAGTGTACCATTCCTTCAGGAGCTTTCATTATCGCAGATCTTTGGACTTGATAGTTCAGCTCCGACGCCTACTAATTACTGTATCTGCCTTTGTGGAAGGTTTCCAAAGAGGTAGGATAGAGTTAAAAGTCGACAGCGTACTCCAAAAAGGTTGGAAAGGAACGGTGGCTACTGGAAATGTGAAAGTACTTTAAAAGTTCTTGGCTGTAAACACCTAAACTAAAAACAAGTACAGAAGGCTAAGTTCGGGTGTAACCGAACATTACATACTCAGCTGAGATCTTAGCTGCGTTGGTTTCGTAGATGGTTTTTAAGTGGTTTTTAATTCCATATTACATACGTTTGGGAAATATCGACCAAATTGTAGGCCAAGGGTGACGTTTTTTGGAACGATTTTCCTTCAACCTTTATCAAATAAGGGAAAATCACCATGTAGTAAAATGAACCTAGGGTAACCTTAAAATGTGTTTTTATGACATGGGTATCAAATGAAAGGTATTAAAGAGTATTTTAAAAGGGAGTGGGGCCTAGTTCTATAGGCGGACGCCTTTTCGAGATATCGCCATAAAGGTGGACCAGGGGTGACTCTATAATGTGTTTGTACGATATGGGTATGAAATTAAAGGTATTAATGAGGGTTTTAAAAGGAAGTGGCCCTTAGTTTTATATGTGAAGTCGTTTTCGAGATATCGACCCAAATGTGGACCAGGGTGACCCAGAACATCATCTGTCGGGTGCCGCTAATTTATTTATATAAGTAATACCACGAACAGTATTCCTGCCAAAATTCCAAGGGCTTTTGATTTCGGCCTGCAGAACTTTTTCATTTTCTTCTACTTAATATGGTAGGTGTCACACCCAAATTTATGTACATTCTGCGTCAAAAAACCAATTCAATCACCATTTTTCATCCCTTTTTTCGTATTTGGTATAGAATTATGGCATTTTTTTCATTTTTCGAAATTTTCGGCATCGAAAAAGTGGGCGTGGTCATAGTCGGATTTCGGCCATTTTTTATACCAAGATAAAGTGAGTTCGGATAAGTACGTGAACTAAGTTTAGTAAAGATATATAGATTTTGGCTCAAGTTATCGTGTTAACGGCCTAGCAGAAGGACAGACGGTTGACTGTGTATAAAAACTGGGCGTGGCTTCAACTGATTTCGCCCATTTTCACAGAAAACAGTTATAGCATAGAAGTTATACCCTTACCAAATTTCACAAGGATTGGTAAATTTTTGGTCGACTTATGGCATTAAAAGTGTTTAAGCCGCCTCCAATAAGATCCAGACGGCGGCGAAATTCTTATGCGCAGCCGTGCGCGGCGAGTGGAAAGGTGCAAATTCACAAGTGCTGCCATCGTCAGCAACGATCCTTTTTTCAACGAATTAGTCAAGTACTATCACTCGGCAATCGCGGACGCGCTCTTGTATATATTTCTTCTATTTTTAATAGTTAAAGTAAAAAGCTCAAGTTTTAAGAAAATTATCTTCTTTCCATATCGTGGACAATTTAAAAGATAACCTGTGAAGTTGAAGTATGTGAAGAGTTGAAACTAATTTGCAATTATTAATTATTGGATAAATAAAACTAAATTTATAACATTTTATGAAAAAAAACTTCGAACCCTTTTATTTAGTGCAGAGTGAAGCGAAGAAAGACCAGGTGAGATTTGTTCAAAAAGTATTCTAGACAAATTAAATGAAAAAGGGCGGAGCCACGCCTATTTTGAAATTTTCTTTTATTTTTGTATTTTTTGCACCATATCATTACTGGAGTTGAATGTTGACATAATTTATTTATATACTGTAAAGATATTCAATCTTTGTTAACATTTTACTTTAAAAATTTTTTTTTAAGTGGGCGTGTTCGTCATCCGATTTTGCTAATTTTTATTTAGAACACACATAGTAATAGGAGTAAAGTTCCTGCCAAATTTCATCATGATATCTTCAACGGCTGCCAAATTACAGCTTCCAAAACTTTTAAATTACCATCTTTTAAAAGTGGTCGGTGCCACGCCCTTTGTCCAAAATTTTACTAATTTTCTATTCTACATCATAAGATCAACCCACCTACCACGTTTCATCGTTTTATCCGTCTTTGGTAATGAATTATCGCACTTTTTCTGTTTTTCGAAATTTTCGATATCAAAAAAGTGGGCGTGGTTATAGTCCGATTTCGTCCATTTTAAATAGCGATCTGAGATGATGAGTGCCCAGGAACTTATACACCAAATTTCATTAAAAGACCTCAAAATTTACTCAAGTTATCGTGTTTACAGACAGACGGACGGATGGGCATGGCTAAATGAATTTCTTTTTTCGCCCAGATAATTTTGATATATAGAAGTCTATATCTATCTCGATTAGTTTATGCCGTTACGGGGTACCGTTTTGCGAATAACATTAATATACTCTGTGAGCTCTGCTCAGCTGAGTATAATAATGAGCACAATAAAGCTCGGATTTCAAATCACAGTACTAAACCAGACAAAAAGTTGAACATATAACAGAAATCGCTTTTAGGCGATAATCAACATCAATGGGAGGATTAGGGAAAACTTTTTTAGATATCAACATGGACTCAAGAGTCATATGTACAAGCTGGAAACCGAGCTTATGTCGCTTCTGCGATAGTGTAGATCAAAGTGCAGATATAATCTTTCTCAACGGTGTCGTCATTTTGCATAGAATACAGAATATTTCTAGCTTGTTGATGCGAACTTAGTCTTGCATGTTCTATATTTCTATAAAAACTTCTATTATTTCAGGCTACAAAATGCTAACATGCGCATTGAAGAACTACGAAATCAATTGGAGAACTACAAGACTACAAGCAACTTAATTACTTCCACGGAGACCACAGCGAATGTTCAAACAGTCGAAACACCCAAAAATGATGTTATAGAGGTTCGTATATATTATTCAATGTCGTTTTAAATCAAACGTCAGCCTTTTCATTATTTCATAGAAAAATATCCTATCCTTCCACACTCTACTCACCGAGAAGGATAAGGCCATTAGTCAGTATCAAGATCTCTTACAAACCGAACGTGAGCAAATACAAATTACTACAACAAAACTAAACACTGAAATTGGCGATCTCAAGAGCACAATTACAAATTTGAACTTCAATATAAAAACCAAAGATATGGAAATTTTTGAATTGAAAACAAAACTAGAAATTGTGAGTGTGCGTAAACATTCAATAGAAAAGCTTGATCTAGCAACAGGAGCCGAGGGTGGTGGCGGCGGTGTTGATAGTAGCGATAATAGTTTGAATGAGCTAACCGACGAGAAGATCGAAGAAATGTTCGAACAAGACCCATCACCCGGACCGCCTGATGTACGAGATATGCGAAATGATAAATGTGGGCCATATGCTAACGAGCAGTTAGAGAAACAGGATTCGGAAACTTTGAGGGAGATACCTAATACGTTGATGAAACAAATTAAAGAATTGAAGGAGAAAGCAAGTTATTGGGAGAAAGCGCTAGCTGTGAAAGAGGATGAGTTAACGCTGCTGAAAGAAAAGTAAGTTGGTCAATAGGGAAATCGTCCACTTTCGAATTTTTTAAATTTCAAAATTGTTTTCTTTTCAGAGTAAATCTGTATGAGGAACGAGAAAAATCTTTAGGGTGTGCAGCAAATCCAGAAATAGATCAAATGCGACAACTGCTGGAGGAGAAGGACAAGCACATAAATGATCTTACCGAGACGCTTAATAATTTTCATGTAAGCTACACTACTTACAAATTGTTAGACCCTCTGTCCTACAAACTTTCGTGTATTCAACTCCAGCGAAATAATAGGTTAGGTTAGATAGATAGATGGCCAGAGAGGCAGCAACTACACGACCTATTGGTCCCGAGCCGTTCCTGCCAGTAGACCCACAGGAAATTAGGGCGCAGCTATTAGTAGAAGAAAGGGAAAAGAGATAAGAACACTGGCGCAATATACCAGGCCTGATACAATCTAAGTTACTATTAGGGGGTTACAGCACAACTCGATATAGGGCATTAATAGGCCTCTCGAAAGATAACCTAAGAATCCTAACAGCATTCTTACAGGACACTGTATACTGAACAGTCACATGCAAAAGCTGGGTATAATAACGAACAACACATGCCGATTTTGTAATCGTTCAGCGGAGACGGCGGACCATATCCTCCTGGAGTGTGACGCAATCTCAAGACGTAGGGCTAAGTTTATGGGCTGACCATGGCCAGAGCATTCTCACATCAAATCCATCAAGCAAGGTGAACTTCATCAAAGATGTCGGCTTGGATGAGGTGCTATGAAGCAGCTGAGGGCACAATAGACCAATGGTCGCAGTGCGATCCTCAATTAATTATCTATCTAGGTTAGGTTAGGTGGCAGCTGCCCTGACAACATGAAGGTACGTTATGATACCACATTGAATAACGGTGACGCAGCTATAGCTACTTAGAGAATCCTTGCGTAGCAACGCTGTAGTTTCTAACGAGACCGATCTCAATCTTGAATAAATCCGCCGAAGTTCCAAGTGATTCGCGACCGAAATAATTTCGCCTAGTTGTCGCAAAAGCAAAAGCTGTGCAATCAAGCATAAAGTGATTCGGTGAATACACCTCATCATCCTCTATACACCTATAGCAGGATGAGGTTTCGAGTATATTGAAACGTAGCGCAAGGAGCAAGTTAATAAAATGAGTGCGGTATGAGTCGCTTTGATTGACTGGGTTTCTTGTACTAAGTAATGTATTAATTTCACCCATTTTCCACAAGTCGTGAAATTTATAGTATCTAGTGACAAGTGTAAGCCCTTATGTCAAGATGCGCAAAGCCCAATAACTTTAATATTAGTTACACGAGTTCTTCCTTAGCACATTCTCAAGCACTGTTTAAACTCGGATCTACATGAATCATTTAGCGGTTTTAACTTATCTGCCATGATGTCCGTATTTGGTGAACCCATATGTTGAGTTCTCTAATAAGTCGTCAGGAAATTAGCTTCTCGCAGATAATCGAGTTGATTTGTTGTCAATTGGCCACTTTAGAACGAAAGTTACGTTGTATCACAGCAAGCAGATTAGAATCGTAATGGAACTCAAGGTGCAGGTAAGGTGCCAAGGTAAGACCTTGTAATTTTACACCCAATTATAAGCTACTCGATACTACCCCAGCGGGTTAGGGGGTTGGAATATAGCCGTGGTAGGTATGCCTGCCGTAAGAGGCGACTAAAATATCGGATTCAAGGGGTTTGCGCAATACATAGCTTCTCCAAACCCAATTATCAACCTCACCTATCCGTGCCGAATCCTGTTTCATTAACAGCCGAGGCTCTGGCTCTGTATCTAGGGGGTGGGAGGGCGTGATGGCCGAGAAGGTCGCATATGGTCATAACAAATCGTTCCCGAGATGGCCGAGCTTGGTACCGGAACGTACCGGATCTGCATCCGGCAAAGTACCATCAACTCGATAACACTCCCCAAGGCTTTCGGGGAGTGTCCTTGGTGCTACAACAACAACAACACCTACTCGACACTGAAGGGCTTAGGTAGGTAACATCATTCCACCGAGAGGGAAATTTGGCAGCGCTGCTACAACAACAACAACAACAGCAGAAATTTGGCAATGAACCAGTGCACAGATGGGTAGAAGGGCAGGTTTGCGGGTGTATTTTCTGTCAGAAGCTCGATGTAAGACGTAGCACTGTCAACACACATGTAAGCCGCAAGTTCACGTTACCCGAAGACTGTAGTTGCGGCGACTAATAATGAGGTGGATAGGATGCTCTCCACTACTGCTATGGTTAGAGAATTCAATATTTACTCCGATAGCCATCCGGAAATCAAGGCTCTGTGCTCGCCTGCAGTGTGATCATGGTAGTCCGGGGGTCCTCGTTTGCGATCGTCTCGAATGATTTTAAGGTTAGGATCATCTGCTACGCCAATCTCTTACCCAGATCGCGGCGGCTGTATCTTAATGGAGGATGATGGCTTGGGGTTTATTAATCTTTTACCGTCTAGCATCTCCGTATGTAAAAATAGCTTATTTCATCCTCATTTTATGACCTATTACAACGAAAATTCACGTAGTCCAAGTCAGCTTCTTCTACTGGGGTAGCTACAGCTCATTCGAACCTAAGTTTGCTCCCAACGACATGCGGTTAATGGCAAAGTATAACCTTCATCGACTCCGACTTACAACGGTGGACCCAACTGCCAAAGGAAAGCCAACTGACGACAGTATCCATTCGATTCCCTATGGCAGTTGGGTCTGAGCGAATTCATATCCACCATTCTGGCAGCTGCCCTCGGGGATGCCTTTTGCTGTTACTTCGACAATAAACCTCCTACCCATAGACCTTCTTACAGACAGGGTCAACAAAACCCTGTGGTTACTGTGGAACGCATCCACGTCAGCTATTAAGAAATGTTAATTTTTTTCGCTCTACAATAGGATGATCAACAACGCTACTTCAAGGATTCATCCAGCTATTCGGCTGACCAGATATCCAAGCTACATGCCGATCTCACACGTACCGAAGCCACCAACAAAATTTATCACACACAAGTTGAGGCGCTGCGACGTCAGATCACGAGCTTAACACAACGTGAAAAGCAAGCGCGCGAGCTCAACAAATCGCTTCGCAATCAACTGATAAAACGTCCCGTGGTCTCCATTAAAACCGAGCTGAACGCACGTGTTAAGAATGAAAATCTACAAAAACGTATACACACACTCGAGCTCGATCTTGAGGATGCACATGCGCAAATACAACGCCAACAAATAATGCTCGATGCAAAGCGTGCCAAGAGTGCATCCGAAGTTGGCCTGTGGGAAAAACAAAAACGTTGGCAACAAAATGCCGAAAAATTCAAATCCAAGTACGAAGAGACCGAAGCAGCTTTGGAGAAAACGCGTACGCTGCTGCAATCGGCGCGCACTATGATAGCACGATTGGAAAAAGAGAAGCAAACATTGGAATCGAAACTTGGTCGAGCGGGACTAGCAGGTAATGCGTTACAATCAATGAAATGTTGTCGCACACCATCGTGTCCAAATCTACATCATGGTGGTGGTGGTGGCAGCAGCTGCGGCGGCGGTAAATATACATCTTCAGAGAGTCCAGAAACATATACGGGTGCGAGTAGCGAATGTAGTTCTCCCATACACAGTGTCCACGCACACGACAATCGTCAGAAGCAAGTGCAAGCGCATTTCTATGGTGCGGCCAGTGCTGCGGGAGGAGTATGTGGTGGTGCGACAAGCGACAAACACCAGCCACACGCAGAGTTGATTGAAGCACTCAAAGCGCGTATTGAGCTTCAACAACGTAAAATACTCACAATGGAATTGGAGGGTAAGGGCAGCAATGCGCTCACTACCGAAATGGAAAAATTGCAGGAGAAACTATCAGAGATCGAGGCGCGAAATATACGTTTGGAGGCGAAGAATTTGCAGCTGCAACTTGACAACGATCTACTCAGACAAGGAGATGTAACCGAACGTTTGCAGAAACGTATCAAATATTTGGAAGAGTAAGTGCGATGCTCTTGTTTAGTTTTCGATAAGAAGGGAATGCTTATTTAAATTTCCAAAATTTTGCTCTGCAGTTACATCATTGCTTTGAAGGAAGAGATGGCGCAAGCTGAAGCCCGACGTGAACTTTGCAAATGTTCTGGTATCAAGCTCAACACACAATTGGGACACTCAGCAGAGCAAACTATACTCTCATTGCGTGGTATTGTGGAAAAGTTGCGAGCAGAAAACAAATTCCTCAAAGATGGGCGACGGACGTGTGAAAAAAAAGTGAGTTCATGTTTAATTTCTCCACCAAATCTTACTTTTTGTTAATAATATTGTAACGAATTTACTTGCAAATCCTCTTATTTGCAATTCTCTGCTAAGTTCGAATCACTAAACTGTTGAATAAATAAATCCAATTTGTAATAATGCAAAATGGCCTTTATTAAAGTACTTCACAATAACACTCAAACTGTGCAACGAATAGCTTGCTTAATAACCGAACTGATTGATAGCTCAAATGAAACTCTACTATTCAAAATAATACTGTTCTTGCTCGCCAGATAGCGTCTTAGTCGAAATTGCTTGACAACTCAAATCAAACTGAATTTCAGCGCCTCTACAATTGCCGCCTTTTATACTCTTGGATTTCAACGTTCGCATCTTCTAGGCGCTTCCAGAATCTACTAGTCCAGCAGCTCTCAAACTTCTCAGCTGTAACTACAATTGCATGATTTTATAGTTTCTCATTGCATACTTTCAGGAGTATCTCAGATATATGCATGTGTTTGTGCATTGACTCTCCGCTGCTCGTATACGTACATGGTACATATGTGTAGACGCAATTATTGTTTCGTTTATGTAGATCAGGGCTATTCAAAACTGAAAGTGCACCTGTATTAATGAGAGCGCAATCGTGCGGGTAAATTGATTTTTCATTTAGTCGCTTACTAGCAAGCAACGAGCTAACAACAAACATATGCATCGCGCATAATTTTCAAACATATTTTGATACCGATCCGCCGATACCCATCACCAATGTTGCTACGCCAAGTGCCAAGCGATGACTAACTCAATTAACGACGACAGAGCGAATCATATGCGTGGGAATTGAGAGGGCACAATTGTGCTATGAAATGAATAGCCCTGATGTAGATACATAATGATTGATCTATGGATGTGAATTCACGTCACTGCTTATCATCGGCTTAGAGACGATAGCATCGCTCAGTGCTGCTAACATTCGTTACACTGCCTTCCACCTAAATCTTATCGTCCCGATCAGACAAATCTCTCGATCTATACGCTGCCAGCCTTTCCAAATGAACTACTCTTCTAATCCGTGGTTTCCCAGTGGTTTGTATGCGATAGATGGTATCACTGATCTTCTTCACAACTTTGTACGGGCCTTCCCAACTGCACCGAATCTTGGAGGGAACACCTTTCCGCCGGTGAGGGTTGTATAACAGTACCAAATCTCCCTCCAAGAAACCTTCCGAATTTTTGTTCTCATTGTACCTGCGTTTCATCTTACTACTCATTAGTCTTGATCGTTCCCTCGCACTCTGTTGTTTGGCCAATGAACTTCTTCGCAGAGCTTGCACTTGACGGATTGACTATGCATCATCATTATCGTCTGGACGTTTCACAACAGTAGTGCGCGCTGGCTTGAAACCACCCTTGCATTCCATCTGAAAAATTCTTTCAGTCATTTTAGTGCGTCCATTAGGTTTTATCGATGCCGGTCTTTCTCGCAGGTACTTTTAATTTCGGTTTATTTGGCACATTCGATCCATCACCCTTTTCTTTTGACTTTCGTGGCCCTTGTCGAGTCTTCTCCACCATTACTCGATTACTATTGAACCCTTTCTCCAACTTGAAGTTAAGTGGTATATCCTGGTTCTCATAACGCATCACCCTTCTCTTCATATCGATCTTGATGTCGTGGTCAACCATGAAGTCCACTCCCAATATGACTTCTTCAACGATCTTCGCCACAACGAATTTGTGTAGAACCGTGACCTTTCCAATCAAGACTTCACATACCACTTCTCCCAGAACTTGGTTATACTCGTCAGTGACCGTACGCAACTTTGCTCCAGGTAACGGTTTTACTCTCCTGTTGACCAAGTCAGATCGGATCAAGGAATGAGATGCGCCCGTATCTACAGTCAGTACACGCTCCTTGCCATCCACATTCCCTCTGACGGTAAGACTGCTTGATTTCCTTCCAATTTGCGACACAGATATCACAGGACATTCAATAGCCGGGGCAAGTTTTCGTTCTTTACATCCGACACGCTCTTGCTCATTTCCTCCAGCTTTGCGTTTACGGCCACCCACATTGTTGGAACTGTTAGGACCAAGATCGCAATGACGTGCAATGTGACCGGACTTCCCGCATTTGAAGAATTTGATAACTTTTTCACTCCGCTTTTGCGATCCTTTCAGCGCCTCCAATATTGCGTCTACCCACTCTGGCCTTTCTACTTCCACACGGCGTGCTTTGAAAACTGGCTTACACAGAAGCGACGCTGTTTCCTGAATCAGAGCTTGTGACACCGTTTCTGCGAATGTTAGCTTTGGGTTTGCGTATGTAGCTCGCTTTGTTTCGACGTCCCGTATGCTATTTATAAAGCTCTGAATCTTTACCCTTTCAGTGTATTCCACGGGTGCGTCCGCATTTGCTAAATGTGCTAGCCTTTCAATATCCGACGCAAACTCTTGCAATGTTTCACCAGGTCTCTGGAAGCGGTTCAGCAACTCCATTGGGTATATCTGTCTCCTATGCTCAGTTCCGTATCGTCTCTCTAGAGCGCCCATCAATGCTTCATAACAGTTCCGTTCGCCCTCTGGAATGGTTTGTAAAATCTCAACTGCAGGCCCTTTCAACGCCATGAACAGTGCAGCAACTTTATCTTCCACATTCCAGTTGTTCACTGCTGCGGTCTTCTCAAACTGTAGCTTAAAGACCTGGAAAGGAACAGAACCGTCAAAGGATGGTGTTTTTACCTTTGGATTACTCGCTGAAACTGCTGGACGATTTAGTTGTAACTGCTCGATACGTCCTCTCATAGCATCCACCTCGGCCTCGATTTTATCCTGTCGACCACTGAAGCCTTCATGAAACTGGTTAGTTTTTCTTCCATATGCGCTTCCAGTTTAGATGATATACGGACTTCCTGCTCTTCTAGTTGTGTGGAGATCTGAGATGATATCTGTGCTGAAATTTGTTCCGACATTTCGTTCCGACGCGTTTCTTGTTCTTCAATCTTTGATGTTATTTCTGACGACATTTCTGCAATATGTGTCTTCTGTTCTTCCAATTGTGATGACATGTTGGTAGATATTTGTGATGACATTTCGGACATTTGTGCCGATATTGCAGCCAATATCATGTTCAGGTCTGTGTTCGCCATTGTCTGCGGTGTTTCATTTTTCTCTTCAATTTTTGTTGTTGTCTCGTCCTCATCAGAATAAAAGATATACTCGTCCACATCAATTCCTTCTGCTTCCATTGCCACTCGTAGCCGTGCCTGAAGTTCGAGTTTAACGCCGCTTGCATTCAATCCACGGCTCTCCAACTCCTTCTTTAGTTACTGGATCTTCAATTCACTGAACTTTGCCATTTCAGTGTTGTCCTCTGGAATTTATTCAACAATTCCTCTTCTGACACCAATTGTAACGAATTTACTTGCAAATCCTCTTATTTGCAATCCTCTGCTAAGTTCGAATCACTAAACTCTTAAATAAATAACTCCAATTTGTAATATTATTAAAGTACTTCACAATAACACTCAAACTGTGCAACGAATAGCTTGCTTAATAACCAAACTGATTGATAGCTCAAATGAAACTCTACTATTCAAAATAATACTGCTCTTGCTCGCCGGATAGCGTCTTAGTCGAAACTGCTTGACAACTCAAATCAAACTGAATTTCAGCGCCTCTACAATTGCCGCCTTTTATACTCTTGGATTTCAACGTTCGCATCTTCTAGGCGCTTCCAGAATCTACTAGTCCAGCAGCTCTCAAACTTCTCAGCTGTAACTACAATTGCATGATTTTATAGTTTCTCATTGCATACTTTCAGGAGTATCTCAGATATATGCATGCGTTTGTGCATTGACTCTCCGCTGCTCGTATACGTACATGGTACATATGTGTAGACGCAATTATTGTTCCGTTTATGTAGATACATAATGATTGATCTATGGATGTGAATTCACGTCACTGCTTAGCATCGGCTTAGAGACGATAGCATCGCTCAGTGCTGCTAACATTCGTTACAATATTATAAATGTGAACGTTTGAATATTTTTATATCCGGATTATTGTTTTTGTAAATTAGGGACGTCAGAACAGTCAGGTGGATTTTGATGACGTTGTCATACAGATAGCTAAAAAGTGGAAGGATCTACTGCCAATGTTTTCGTTGTAGCAGTGCTTCCCCCATCCAATAGGTGTGACCGATCACAAATTGTCATCAATATCCTCTAACGGGAGTTCAAGGAGACTTGCTGCTTCAACAGGGGTGGACCATAATGAGAGGGGTGTTAGAGGCGTTGGTTCCACATTACAATGAAAGAGATGGTTGGTTTCATGGGGACACATTGCTTGCTGGTATGTCGGGGGTGTTTCTGGATAGGTAAGAGTTTAACCTGTTGCAGTATCCAGATCGAAGTTGAGCTAGAGTGACACGCGTTTCCCTAGGGAGTCTGCAAGTTTAGGGTATTCTTCCTTGAGTACAGGATTCACCGGGCAATGCCGGACATAGAGGTCCGACGCCTGTTTGTGGAGTTCACTGAGGACCTGCTTATGTTTTTTGGCTTCATGCGGCTCTGTTCTCAGTGCCGTATTTCCCCATAATGCTTACGGAGATTACTCCTTAAGTCCCTGGGCGGTGTTGGCTCATCAATCAGATGTCTGTTGGGATGCCCAGGTTTCTGGGTATTCAGCAGGAACTGTTTGGTTAGCATTTCATTTCTCTCCCTGGTGGGGAGTATTCTCGCCTCATTATGTAGATGGTGCCCGTGGCGGTTCTGAGGGCAGTATTTTGGCAGGCCTGTAGCCTCTTCCAGTGAGTTGTCTTTAGGCTTTGCGACCATATCGGGGATGCGTAGCATGCAATCGGCTGGCCAATGGCTTTGTAAGTGGTAAAGAGCGTTTATCTTTTCCCCATGCACTGCCAGCAAGAGATTTGAGGATTTTATTACGGCTCTTTATTTTCGGTACAGTGGCGGCTGCATGCTCACCAAAATGTAGACATTGGTCGAACGTCACACCCAAGATTTTGGGGTGTACGACAGTGGGTAGCGTCGTGCAATTGACGTGGATGTTCAAAATGGTCGACATTTGGGACGTCCATGTTGTAACTAAGGTCGCCGATGATTTAGTCGGTGATAATATCAGGTTTCGCGAGGTGAAAAAACTGGAGAGATCAGCGAGGTAGCAGTTTATTTTGTTACAAAGCTCATCGATCTGTGGGCCTGGGCCTGTGGCCATTATTGTGCAGTCATCGGCGTAGGAAACGATAGTAACTCTTTCTGGTGGCGAAGGTAGCTTTGATATTTCTTGTAAAAGGGGGTATCGTGCCCACTGAGGACAGTTCGTTTTAAATTATTTTTTGACTTTCACGGTTTTAAGCAAGGAGATCTAAGCATTTTTTTTAAGAAGTGTCTTCGAAACCCTCGAGGGAAGTTTTCTAAATATGTGCCTTTTTGACCTATCCCTGTGATGGTTTGGATATAGGTCATACTTTATTCAGCTCAGGGTCTAAGCATTTTTTGAAAAGTTGGTAGAGTCGTCAGCTGTCACTTGGAAGGAGTACGCAAGACTATTCGGGAGGTTTTCAGGATCATTTCGTAAGTACTTAGGGATCATCGGCGTTGTTTAAGGATCATATCGTAACTTTTTAGGAACCCGTTCCGAATAATTTTCTGGCTTTCTCTGCATCATTTCGAGACCGTATCGGAGTTATTTGAGAACCATTTCACAACTATTTCGCGACGATGTCGGATAGTTTCCGGTCCAATTTCACGTCCATCTTCGGACCATTTTTGGGTTATTTCCGAATCATATCGGGATCGTTTTCGTTATAACTTTGAGACTATTTCCGGGACATTTCGGGAGTATTTGTGATATCATTTTAACACGTTCGGGATCATCTTTATAATTTTGGCGTCATTTCGAGGTCAATTCTGAATTATTTCGAAACAATCATTTTGGGACTATCTTTGGAACAATGTGGAATCAATTACTGGATCATGTCGGTATTTTTTAGAAGTTATTGCGGGTTTTGTTTTCTGCATAATTTCGGGATTGTTTTCGAATCGTCTATCTCCCGATATATTTAGGATTACTTTCCGGACCAATGGGGGCCTACTTCGGGATTATTTTAGATTTCTATAGTAACTGTTCCGGAGCCACTTTTGAATGATTTCAGGACTTTCTCTGTATTATTTCGGGACTGTTTTCGTGTTTTTGTTGTTGTTGTAGCAGTGCTTCGCCCCACCAAATAGGTGCGACCGATCACTAATTGTCATCAATATCCTCTAACGGGAGTCCAAGGAAACTTGCTGTTTCAACAAGGGTGGACCATAATGAGAGAGGTGTTAGAAGCGTTGGTTCCACATTACAATTAAAGAGATGGTTGGTGTCATATGGGGACACATTGCAAGCGGGCATACATTTTGTATGTCGGGGTTGATTCTGGATAGGTAAGAGTTTAACCTGTTACAGTATCCAGAACGAAGTTGAGCTAGAGTGACTCGCGTTTCCCTGGGGAGTATGCAAGTTTTGGGTACTGTTCTTTGAGTTCTTGATTCACCCGGCAATTCCCGGCATAAAGGGCCGACGCCGGTTTGTGTTCACTGGGGACATGCTTGTGGTTTTTTGCTTCATACGGCTGAGTTCTCAGGTGCCGTATTTCCTCATAATGCTCACGGATGTGACTTCTTAAGCCCCTGGGCGGTGCTGGCTCATCAATCAGATGTCTGTTGGGATGCCAAGGTTTTTGGGTATTCAACAGGAACTGTTTGGTAAGCATCTCATTTCTCTCCCTGATGGGGAGTATTCTCGCTTCATTATGTAGACGGTGTTCTGGGGACATAAGAAGACAGCCCATGGCGGTCTTGAGAGCAGTATTTTGGCAGGCCTGTAGCTTCTTCCAGTAAGTGGTTTTTAGGCTTGGCGCCCATATAGTGAACGCGTAGCATGCAATCGGCTGGCCAATTGCTTTGTATGTGGTAATGAGCGTTCCTTTATCTTTTCCCCAAGTACTGCCAGCAAGGGATTTGAGGATTTTATTACGGCTCTGGATTTTCGGTACAATTTCGGCTGCATGCTCACCAAAATGTAGATCCTGATCAAACGTCACACCCAAGATCTTGGGATGTAGGACAGTCGGTAGCATAGTGCCATCGACGTGGATGTTCAAAATGGTCAACATTTGGGACGTCCATGTTGTAAATAAAGTCGCGGAGGATTTAGTCGGTGATAATGCCAGGTTTGGCGAGGCGAAAAAACTGGAGAGATCAGGGAGGTAGCCGTTTATTCTGTTGCAAAGCTGATCGATCTGTGGGCCTGGGCCTGTGGCCATTATTGTGCAGTCATCGGCGTAGGAAACGATAGTAACTCCTTCTGGTGGCGAAAGTAGTTTTGATATGTAGAAATTAATCAAAAGTGGGGATAGGACACCACCCTGTGGCTCCCCTTGTTTAATTATTCTTGGTTTTGATGTTTAGTTTCTAAATTGCACCGATGCCTGCCGACCACCCAGATAATTTGCGGTCCACCTTTTAAGACATGAAGGAAGAGTAGACCCTTCCAGGTCTTGCAGTAACGTGCCATGGTTGACCGTATCAAAAGCTTTTGATAGGTCTTACGCAACGAGTACTGTTGTATGGTGGGGGTTTTGATTTAAACCGCAATTTATCTGGGTGCTAATGGCATTTAGCGCGGTGGTGGTGCTATGGAGTTTTCTGAAGCCATGCTGATGACAGGCTAGCTGCAAATTTGCTTTGAAGTAGGGGAGCAAAATGGCTTCAAGCGTCTTGGCTACTGGCGATAGGAGAGATATCGTGCGATATGACTCTCCTATGTTAGCTGTTTTTCCAGGCTTTAGTAGCGGGACCACCGATGGCGTCCTCAACCTCTTTGGCGGTGATGGTAATTGAACACGCGCTGAATTTATGTTTATGTGCGTGTCTGTTGGCCCTCCGTCTATCTTTTTTATCGACCGTAGAATGCATTATATATTGTCGGCAGGAAGCGCTCGCGCATTTTTTCGCATCCTACAGCACTTTATCGCCAAAGGCGATAACAATTTGGTCATTGTGCTTAGTCGGATTCGACAGGGACTTTATGATGGACCAAAGCTTACCTACCACGGCAGAGAAGTTACAACCGCTTAGGTGCTCCTCCAATTTCGCCCGCTTGTGTTCATCCACAAGCAATCTGATGCGTTGGTTTATATCCCTTATTTGGGGGTCGCCGGGATTGAGCTATCTTATAAGGTCACGTTCTCTCGCTAAATTTGCGGCCTCCGCCGGAAAGTGAAGCCGAATTTCGGGAATTTCACCGGCGGGAATGTAGCGAGTCGAGGCGGATTCAATGACCTTGCGGAAAGCACGCTCCCCTTGGCGAGCATCAGTCGGGATAGGGAGGGCAGCAAAGCGGTTGTATGTAAAGGATTTGTATTCGTCCCACTTTCCTTTTGTAAAGTTTATGAAAGTGCGTTTTTCTGTAACGATGAAGTCGGCGGTACACTCGAGCGAAATAAGTATTGGCAGATGGTCGGATGCCAATGTTACCATCGGCTGCCAGTTGGCGCAGTTTACGAGTACTGCACTCACGATTGATATATCCGGCGAACTGTGACAGCTTCGTACTTCACGTGTAGGGGCGTCTCCGTTTATTGTGCAGAACATCGTTTCTTCTATTTGATCCGCCAACATCTCACCCGTACTGTCTGCCTACAAGTTTGAATGGCACAGATCGTGATGGGCATTGAAATCGTCTAAGATAATGAGAATATTGCCAGTGAGTAAGGCGCTGATATTAGGGCGGTGTCCAATGGGACAACAGGTGGCAGGAGAAATGTAGATGTCCCTGCGGCCGATGTCGGGATGAAATATATGATATTGCACAGAGTGGTATATGATAAACGCGAGGTCGCCTCCATTTCCGCTCTCGCGATCTTTTCTGTGAACATTATACCCAGAACAGGTCTGCAGAGCAGATCTGGCTATGAGTTTAGTCTCTTGAATCGCAGCAATGCGGATGTTGTGCCGCTTCATGAAATCGACTATCTCCGTGATCTTTCCAGTTAATCCATTACAGTTTGACTGCAGCATTCTTAAGTGCGACGGGGGAGACGTCGTCACTATGGGAGTAAGTGACGGGTGGCTACGCCTGGGTTGTGAAAGGCTACGACGCAACTGCTGTTGTGGCCCTGGGACTGGACGTCCTTGGGTAAGCATTGGAGTACCCGGTGGATTTGGGTATGCGGCCTGGCAACATGACGCAATGAAACCCGTCGGGGGGTTGCCGTCGCGGAGACCGGAACATCTAGGAAAGTGGCACCGTCCAAGGCAGGAGCTGCATTGGGCGGATGTCGCAAACATATATATTCTGTGCTGGCAAACGGTGCAAAAGGAGGTAGGGACCAAGAGTCTGTTTCCCTGACCTACACGATTGCTGCCGGAAAAGAGGGTGACAAGAGAGGGGCAGGGGCTGTTGTTCGGCATTACTACCGACTCTACTACGGAGATTGTAGGTGAGTGGGAGCAGCCGTATGAGTTGGTGGCACCGTGAGGCGCGAGCTGTAGCGGGTACTTGTTGTGGATTGCTGAGCAGCGGGGCTGCTGGAAGGTAGTGGGGGCACTAAGGCGTAGACTACGGGACGCCCTTGGGCGTGAACAGCAAGGAGCCACAAAAGATTTATAGAAGTTACGTGGACGTCTGGTTTCGGAATCTAGCCCAGAACAACCTGTCCGAATCAACCATCCCTTACACGAGACACACTGACACGAATATGACCGTCCTAAAAAGATTCTTTTCCGGCAGACGCAGCAAAGCCATTTCTCAGGACCGGCGTCAGGAGACGGACCCGTATTGGGTTCGATACCTTCACGGAGCAAGAGAATATGGAGCAGTCCCGCTGCAAGGAGCTGCTGGGAGGATGACAATTTGAGGGAGGGACGCAATAAATTAGATGGGGTTACACTGAAACGACAGTCCTTGTTCGGGAAAAATCCCGGGTCACTCCGGTACATAGAACTGACTGCCTTGGGAAGCGATTGTTTTCGTGTCGAAAGAATGTACTTCGGAATAATTTCGCAACCATTTCCGAAAAATTTCGTATATTTTTATCAATTCGGGATACTGCCCAGATTATTTTGGTATCATCACAGCGCTGTCTTCAGATCATTTCGGTATCTGCCTTTGAAACATTTAGCGATTGTTTTTTTGGTAATTTCGGGATGGCTTTCTCATCATCTCGGACCTTTTCTTGATAGTTTCACGAGTCTGTTCAGGATCATTTGGAGGCTATTTCTGAATGCTTCTCGATATAGTTTCGAGACCATTTCGTAATTTTTTAAAGATTATATCGTTAATATTTGGAAAGTGAAACTATATGGTAAGCAGGTTGAACTTTTCAAACTTTCTGCTAGAGCAAAAACCATATAAATGGCGGGGTTCTCAAACAGACTAGAAGGGCTTTGATGCATGAGATGAGTTCATAAAGGCAAATCTATTGCACGTGGTAAACTTTTTGAAAATATACTGAAGGCCGGTAGATGCGTATTCGGAGCAATCGGCTGGATCATGCTTTACCGGAATCTTATTTCTATTCTGCAAAATGTTTTTTAAGGTGTTAAGTGGCACACACCTAATATTTAAATTTAGCTGTGTTTAATAGATCAAGTTCCCACCATGAATGGGCATCCCAACTGAACAGGGCGAACAACAACCACTTCACATCAATTATCATTGTTCTAACGGAAGAAAAGTTCCGACAAGATTTTTCGAGTCGTATCACAACCCCTGGTATCGGTGCAATTTAGAAACGAAACATCAAAACCAAGAAGAGTTAAACAAGGGGTGCCACAGGGTGGTATCCTATCCCCACTTTAGATTAATTTCTACATATCAAAGCTACCTTCGCCACCAGAAGGAGTTACTATTGTTTCCTACGCCGATGACTGCACAATAATGGCCACAGGCCCAGGACCCCAGGCCCACAGATCGATGAGCTTTGCAACAGAATAAACGGCTACTTCCCTGATCTCTCCGGTTTTTTCGCCTCGCGAAACCTAGCATTATCACCGACTAAATCCTCCGCGACCTTATTTACAACATGGACGTCCCAAATGTCGACGATATTGAACATCCACGTCGATGGCAATATGCTACCGACTGTCCTACACCCCAAAATCTTGGATGTGACATTTGATCCGGATCTACATTTTGGTGAGCATGCAGCCGCAATTGTACCGAAAATTCAGAGCCGTAATAAAATCCTAAAATCTCTTGTTGGCAGTACTTGGGGAAAAGTCAAAGAATCGCTCATTACCCCTTACAAAGCAATTGGCCAGCCGATTGCGTGCTACGCGTCCCCTATATGGTCGCCAAGCCTTAAAACTACTCACTGGAAGAAGCTACAGGCCTGCCAAAATACTGATCTCAGAACCGCCACGGGATGTCTTCTTATGTCCCCGGAACACCACCTACATGATGAGGCGAGAATTCTCCCCATCAGGGAGAGAAATGAGATGCTAACCAAAGAGTTCCTGTTGAATACCCAGAAACCTGGGCATCCCAACAGACATCTGATTGATTAGCCAACACCGCCCAGGGGCTTAAAGAGTCACCTCCGTAAGCATTATGAGGAAATACGGCACCTGAGAACTCAGCCGTATGAAGCCAAAAAACACAAGCAGGTCCTCAGCGAACTCCACAACAGGCGTCGGACCTTTATGCCAGGAATTGCACGGTGAATCGAGTACTCAAAGAACAGTACCCAAAACTAGCGGAAGAGGAACGTATACTCCCCAGGAAAACTCGAGTCGCGCTAGCTCAACTTCGATCTGGATGCTGTAACAGGTTAAACTCTTACATATCCAGAATCAACCCCGACATACAAAATGTATGCCTCACTTGCAATGTGTCCCCACATGACACCAACCATCTCTTTAATTGTAATGTGGAACCAACGCCTCTAACAACCCTCTCATTATGGTCCACCCCTGTTGAAACTGCAAGTTTCCTTGGACTCCCGTTAGAGGATATTGATGACAATTTGTGATCGGTATTGGATGGGGCGAAGCACTGCTACAACAACAACAACCCCTGGTTTACTAATGATGCAGATCGATCCTATACTTTATAATTCTTACTTTACCTGCTCACGATTCCAACTGCACTTCCTATCCAATTTAAGTACAATATGTATATGTTTTAAAAATTTCACAGAGCGCAACTGAGACCTCAAATAATACAGACATAAATAGGCTGCAAAAATTGTACGCAGAATCACTTGAAAAAATCTCCGCTTTGAAAGTAGAATTAGAAACGAAGGGAAAATGTAGAAATTGTGGCAAGGTAAGCTTTATACTCTTTGGCGCTTCAGCACAATTAAAATTTTTTTTTTTACATTTTTCTCAGCCTGACAAAAGTTTGAATGACGAGCTAAATTTCATCAAGGAGCAACATAGTAAGAAAACTCAATTGTTACAAAAAGCTAAAGTGCTACTCACACGCGCCGCAGCGAAGGAAAAAGTATTAAAAGAGCAGCTATTGCTGTGGAAACGCAAATGTTCAGAGTTACAAAATGTGCCAGTAATAGATGAGATAAGTGAATAAATCCCCCAAGCTGGTTAATAGAGTGCAAATATAAATTTATTTATTATAAATAATTTGTTTAGTTTAATGTATTTAATTTCGTTTGACGAGCTACGTTTTTTTGTTTTTGTTTTGATGGCGTATTAAAACGAATGCATGTATTTTCTTATTGCAATATGGCGGATATAAATCATTTCATTTCTACTTCATTAGGATGGTATTTTAATTGTAAAGTAATTGAAGTTGGTAAATTAATATCACTAACCATTATGGTCGTACCATCAGTAAGGCCCAGCTCACCTAATGACATGGTGAGATTTGAACGTGTTTGTTCCTCTATACTTTTTACCGCCGACATATAGAGTGTTCTGTTTTTTCCGTCAACCATTGTGGTTAGGGCTGGACTTTTCATTTGAAAACGCTGACTAT
Source organism: Eurosta solidaginis (assembly GCF_040869045.1). Taxonomy (NCBI): domain Eukaryota; kingdom Metazoa; phylum Arthropoda; class Insecta; order Diptera; family Tephritidae; genus Eurosta; species Eurosta solidaginis. The sequence continues at coordinate 196,607,058 of NC_090323.1, read as the reverse complement.
CGCAAAGTATTTTAATTAGATCATCAAGCGTTGTTGTATTTGGATCATCAACATTTAGATCTTGTGGCACATTGCTGCAAGCCAAACATAGATCGCTTTTTTCTGGTGCATAAGTGTAGGTATAAATGCCATCGATATCATTGAAATTCAAATAATTATTCATGCTATCATAGCAGCTGGTGGCCAATTTGAAAACCTTTTAAGAAAAGAAATATTTTAGTTCACTGGTTTTATGAGAATTGCTATTAACATACCTCTGTGGCACATGCTGCAGCGATAACGGCATTAGTACTCGCTACAGCTGGAATGATGTTTTTGATGACCCCTTGCACCAGCCTTTTTAAAGAACAAATGCAAATTTTTCGTTAGTAGTTTTTAATAAGGAAAAATGCAATATCGATCTCTATAGGACATGAAAGAGTAAGCTATCGGGGAAGGCATTTTCCAGAATAATAAACCGCATGGAGGGTATGTTTGAGAGGATTGGGCACCTCGAAAATGAAATAGCCACACTAAAACAGAGAGTATGTAAGCAGGAAAACTTTATATCTAAGCAAGAACTCCAAATTGCTGCATTCGACGTCCGAGTTCATGGGATTCCCTTCGAGGAAGGGGAAAATTTACAAAAGATTTTCCACCACTTCTGCTTCACGCTAAACTTACAGCCACCTCCCGCAAAAAGTGTTTTTCGGCCGAAACGTAAACTACCCCACTGTATGGTTGATCCGGCCGTTATCATTAAATTTTACACACCCGCGGACCGAAATACGCTGTTGAAAACGATTGCGAGCTTCAGGCGCCACAACAACACCAAAGGGCTGTGACTCGTGCATGTTGGAATAAATTCCAATGAGGCTATCTTTGTTAATGCTTCGCTGACCAAAAACAAGTATGAGATCTTCAAGGCTGCGATCCATCTAAAGAAGAGGAAAAAGGTTTCATCGGTGTTCATAATGCGGGGTATGGTGCATATAAAGCGAAAAATCAGCGACCGACCCGAAGCAGTCCCCAGCCTGAGTTTTCTCGAGAGTATCGACCCGGAAAACAATACTTCCTTTCGTGAAGACGACACGCCGGTTGCGAGCAACGCTCTGGAGGGCCACCAAAGGCTTAACTAACAGCCTCCTGCTAATAAATATTTCTCTTTGCTTTCTTCTAATCTATTCCTTCTCTGTCTTTTTCTCCACCTACAACATCACAAAATCATTAATTATGTTGTTAGCCAAATTCAGTGTAAATCATTCACTTAATTATTTTTATAATGTTGGTCTCCGATAATGAGTCCCCGAGTTCCAAAGACTGTCTATCTACTTTGTTGCGCATAGTCAGCAAAAAAGCCAACGGGCTGAAAGTTATTCATATCAATGCGCAAAGCCTTTATAAAAAACTTGACGAGTTGAGGTTTCTGTCAGAAGGCTCCGATATTGATGTCATATGTGTTTCAGAAACATGGTTTTCTTCGTTTCGTAGAAATGATATGGTGAAAATAAATGGATACCAACTTTTCAGAGTTGATAGAAGTGGTCATGGTGGTGGTGTTGCGATATATGTAAAAAGTAGTATGTCCTGTAAATTGTGTTGTTGTTCTAGTCCAGGTGATCCTGTGGAATATGTGTTTGTTCATATGTTTTCTGATAATAATAGTATGCTTCTTATCGGATGTGCATACAGACCGAATCGACTAGTAGATTTTTCCGCGTTTATTGAATTTCTTCAATCGTTACTATTAGACTATGACAATATTATCATCGCTGGAGATTTTAATAGTAACCTACTGGTGGATGCCACTTTAAAACAAAGCATGGAATCTTTGGGACTTTTTCCCACAAACTGTGCTATACCAATGCATTTCACAAATACTAACTCTTCTCTATTAGATTTATTTTTTGTCAATGATCTTCATAAAACTACACGCAACTATCCGCCTCCTGCTTCTCAAAACACGACCTGATATTCCTAAACTACAACTTCCAAACATCATGTAGGCCAAGTTGGTTCGCGTATCGCGATTACAGAAGTATAGATTATTATTCTCTTGCTGAGTCCGTTGAGTCGGTTGAATGGAGCTTGATTCGTACGTTAACATCGGTTGATGACCAGAGAAAGTTTCTGCAGGATAATATAAATAAGTTATTCGATGATCACGTTCCACTAAAAATAAAAACACCTAAATACAAGAATAGCCCTTGGTTCAATGCTACATTAAAACACCTTATCCACCTTCGTAACCAAGCCTACTCACGGTGGAAAAGGTACAAGACAGTCGAAGCGCATAGCTGCTTTAAAACAGCTCGGCTTACTGCATACAAAGCCATAAGGCTGGCCAAGGCAAATTATTTTAAGTATAAGTTTAGTTCTGCTTTGAATACAAAAGAAAACTAGAACAAAATCAAACAAATAGGAATTGGTAAGCCCAAAAGTTACCTGCCTCATCCCCCTGATGTCGACATCAACGAAATAAATAATACTTTTGTAAGACTACCAAAATCAGCCGACAATGTATGTATTGATAACTACTCCGTGCGTGTTAATGTTGAAACTAGCCCTTTCGAGTTTGTTTGTGTCGATAATTGTGATGTTGTCCAAGCCATACTTTCTGTGAAGTCTAACGCAATGGGGCTTGATGGTATATGTTCAAAGTTTTTAAAAGTCATTCTTCCCAAAATCTTTCCCCACATTACTTACTTGGTCAACTCAATTTTGACGACCGGTGTCTTCCCAATATACTGGAAAGATGCAAAAGTTATTCCAATCCGTAAACAAAATAATGAGTATCGATCAATAGCCATACTCCCTTTCCTCTCCAACGTCGTTGAACGTATTCTACATGGGCAAATCGTATCATATGTACATGAATACAAACTCCTGTCAGACAGTCAGTCCGGTTTCAGGTCAAAGCGGAGCTGTAAAACGGCACTATTATCTGTGACAGAAGAAATTCGTGAGCGAGTGGATGAAAGTTACATTGCCTTCTTAACACTTCTTGACCACTCTAAAGCTTTGATTCTGTAGACCACACTCTGCTCTGTATCTTGGCGATAGGACTCAAGCAGTATGTATATATGGTGAAAAGTCTGACTTCCTACATGTCTTAAGAGGCGTCCCTCAAGGCTCTATTCTGGGTCCTCTGCTATTTGTTCTGTATATCAATGACTTACCCGATGTCCTTAAGTATTGTAATGTTCATATTTACGCTGATGATGTGCAATTGTTTACGTGTTGTCCTCGTGATCAAAATAGCTTGTGCATAAGTAACTTAAACCACGATTTGAATCAAATATTTTCATAGGCTAATATGAATGGCTTATGTATAAACCCGAATAAGTCAAAATGTATTGTTATTCATAGAAGGTCTTTTCCCACTAATGATTTAGAGAATGTAGTGTTCGACAATTCCGTTATAGAATACGTAGATACGGCGAAAAACTTAGGTGTAATTTTTAACAAAACATTGACATGGAAAGACGTTATTTTTAGAAAGGTTGGGAAAGTGTATGGAATGCTTCGTACACTATGGTTAACACAGTATTTCACGTCTTTGCACATAAGACTACTTCTGGCTAAAGCGTACTTAATACCTACGCTACTCCATGGTTGTGTGATTTACTCAAACTGTGACTATCTGTGCAAGAACAAACTAAATGTTGTTTACAACAACATTCATAGATATGTTTATGGGTTGAAAAGACTTGACCACGTATCTCAACATGCTGAAAGGTTGCTAAACATTTCTTTCGAAAATCTTTTAAAAGTCAAAACACTGCCCTTCCTCCATAAATTGATACACACGAAGGAACCTGACTATCTATATCGTAAGCTTATTTTTCTGCAATCATCAAGATCGGTGCTTCTTCTTAAGCACATCAGATACCGCACGCTAACCTCTGAGCGCCAATTCTTTGTTACTGCAATACGTCTTTGGAACTCGCTACCGACAAGTCTTCGACTCTTAAGTAATGCTCTGTACTTCAAAAAAGAGCTAACATCATTTTTTAACGACTCTTAAACTGGATCTCAAATTGTTGTTGTTAAAATGTTCATTTCTAAGTGTCTTTCTCTGTGTCTTCTTTCTTTATTTGTTAAATACTATTCAATCTATAACCAGCCAAAGGTTATCATCACTACTGCGCTTCCCAAGGCAGTCGGTTCTATGTACCGGAGCGACTCGGGATTTTTCCCGACCAAGGACTGTCATTTCAGTGTGACCCCATTTAATTTGATTCGTCCCTCCCACAAATTGTCATCCTCCCAGCAGCTCCTTGCAGCAGGACTGCTACATATTCTCTTACTCCGGGAAGGTATCGAACCCAATCCGGGTCCGTCTCCTGACCCCGGTCCTGAGAAATGGTTTTGCTGCATTTGCCAGAAAAGAATCTTTTTAGGACGGTCATCCTCTGTTCAGTGTGTCTCGAGCAAGGGATGGTTGCATCGGACAGGTTGTTCTGGGCTTGATCCCAAAACCCGACGTCCACGTAACTTTTATAAATCTTTTGTGGCTCCTTGCTGCTCACGCCCAAGGGCGTCCCGTAGTCTACGCCTAAGCGCCCCTCCACTACCTTCCAGCAGCCTCGCTGCTCAGCAAGCCACAACAAGTACCCGCTGCTGCTCGCGCCCACGGCGCCAACAACTCAAACAGCTGATACCACTCATAACTACTACCTTCGTAGTAGAGCTGGTAGCAATGCTGAGCATCAGCCCCTGCCCCCGTCTTCTTCTCCCCCCCCCCCCCCCTCTTTTCTGGCAGCAATCGTGCAGGTCAGGGAAACAGACTCTTAGTCCCTACCTCCTTTTGCACCGTCTGCCAGCACAGAATAAATAGGTTTGCGACATCCGCTCAATGCAGCTCCTGCCTTGGGTGGTGCCACTTTCCTAGATGTTCTGGTCTCCGCGACGGCAACCCCCGGGTACCCCAATGCTTGCCCAAGGGCGCCCAGTCCCAAGGCCACAACAGCAATTGCGTCCTGGCCTTCCACAACCTAGGTGTAGTCACCCGTCACTTACCCCTAGAGTGACGGCGTCACCCCTCATGCACTTCAGAATTCTGCAGTTAAACTGTAATGGACTAACTGGGAAGATTACGAAGATAGTCGATTTCATGAAGCGGCACAACATCCGCATTGCTGCGATTCAAGAGACTAAACTCACAGCAAGATCTGCATTGCAGACCTGCTCTGGGTATAATGTCCACAGGAAGGACCGCGAGAGCGGAAATGGAGGCGGACTCGCGTTTATTATACACCACTCTGTGCAATATCATATATTTGATCCTGGCATCGACCGCAGGGACAATGTCTTAGAACGTCAAGGCCTATCTGTCCGGTCAGGCGATGCAAATCTAGAAATCATCAACATCTACATCCCTCCTGTCACCTGTTGCCCCAGTGGATACCGCCCTTAAATCGAGGCCTTACTCACTGGCAACAATCGCATTATCTTAGGCGATTTCAATGCCCATCACGGCGATTTCAATGCCCATCACGACCTATGGCATTCAAACTTGCGGGCGGACAGTAGGGGTGAGATGTTGGCGGATCAAATAGACGAAACGACGTTCTGCACAATAAACGGAGACGCCCCCACACGTATGCTAGGAAGCTGTCATAGCTCGCCAGATATATCAATCGTGAGCGCAGAACTCGTAAACTGCGTCAACTGGCAGCCGACCACCTGCCCATACTTATTTCGTTCGAGCGTACCGCCGACTTCATCGTCACCGAAAAACGCACTTTCATAAACTTCAAAAAAGGAAAGTGGGAAGAATATAAATCTGCAACAGACAGCAGCTTTGCTGCCCTCCCTATCCCGACTGATGCCCGCCAAGGGAAGCGTGCCTTCCGTAAGGTCATTGAATCCGCCTCGGCACATTTCATTCCCGCCGGGAGAATTCCCGAAATCCGGCCCCACTTCCCGGCGGAGGCCGCGAGCTTAGCGAGGGAACGCGACCTTATAAGACAGCTTGATCCAGGCGACCCCCAAATAAGGGATATAAACCAACGCATCAGATTGCTTGTGGACGAACACAAGCGGGCGAAATGGGAAGAGCACCTAAGAGGTTGTAACCTCTCTACCGGTGTAGGTAAACTTTGGTCCACAGTAAAGTCCCTATCTAATCCGACTAAGCACAAAGACAAAGTTTCCATCGCCTTTGGCGATAAGGTGCTGTCGGATGCGGAAAAATGTGCGAGCGCTTTCTGCCGACAATATATAATGCATCCTACGGTCGACAAAGATAGACGGAGAGCCAATAGACACGCACATAAACACAAATTCAGCGCGTCACCAATCACCATCACCGCTAGAGAGGTTGAGGACGCCATTGGTCGCGCAAAATCATCCAAAGCAGTGGGCCCAGACGGCATAGCCATGCCGATGCTTAAAAACCTAGGGAAAGAGGGTTTCAAATATTTAGCGCATGTCTTCAACCTGTCTCTCTCCACCTTTGCCATACCCGAGAAATGGAAAATGGCCAAGGTGGTCCCGCTACTAAAGCCTGGGAAACCAGCTAACGTAGGTGAGTCATATCGTCCGATATCTCTCCTATCGCCAGTGGCAAAGAGGCTTGCAGCCATTTTGCTCCCTTATTTCCAAGCACATTTGCAGCTATCCCCTCATCAGCATGGCTTCATAAAACTCTATAGCACTACCTCCGCGCTAAATGTCATTAGCACCCAAATAAATTGCGGTTTGAATCACTACCCCCACCATAGAACAGTACTCGTAGCGCTAGACCTATCAAAAGCCTTTGATACGGTCAACCATGGCTCATTACTGCAAGACCTGGAAGGGTCTACCCTTTCCCCATGTCTTAAAAGGTGGACCGCAAATTATCTGGGTGGTCGGCAGGCATCGGTGCAATTCAGAAACGAAACATCAAAACCAAGGAGAATTAAACAAGGGGTGCCACAGGGTGGTGTCCTATCCCCACTTTTGTTTAATTTCTACATATCTAAGCTACCTTCACCACCAGAAGGAGTCACAATCCTTTCCTACGCCGATGACTGCACAATAATGGCCACAGGCCCAGGCCCAGAGATCGATGAGCTATGCAATAAAATAAACGGCTATCTCCCTGATCTCTCCAGTTTTTTCGCCTCGCGAAACCTGGCATTGTCACCGACTAAATCTTCCGCGACCTTATTTACAACATGGACGCCCCAAATGTCGACCATATTGAACATCCACGTCGATGGCACTACGCTACCGACTGTCCTACACCCCAAAATCTTGGGTGTGACGTTTGATCAGGATCTACATTTTGGTGCGCACGCAACCGCAATTGTTCCGAGAATTCAGAGCCGTAATAAAATCCTCAAATCCCTTGCTGACAGTACCTGGGGAAAAGATAAAGAAACGCTCATGACCACATACAAAGCAATTAGCCAGCCGATTACGTGCTACGCGTCACCCATATGGTCGCCAAGCCTAAAAACTACCCACTGGAGGAAACTACAGGCCTGCCAAAATACTGCTCTCAGAATCGCCACGGGCTGTCTTCTTATGTCCCCAGAACACCATCTGCATAATGAGGCGAGAATACTCCCCATCAGGGAGAGAAATGAGATGCTGGCCAAACAGTTTCTGTTGAATACCCAGAAACCTGGGTATCCCAACAGACATCTGATTGACGAACCAGCACCGCCTAGGGGCCTAAGGAGTCATCTCCGTAATCATTTTGAGGAAATACGGCACCTGAGAACCCAGCCGTATGAAGCGAAAAAACACAAGCAGGTCCTTGGTGAACTCCATAGACAGGCGTCGGACCTTTATGTCGGGAATTGCCCGGTGAATCCAGTACTTGAAGAAAAATATCCAGAACTCGCGGAATAGGAACGCATAATCCCCAGGGAAACGCGTTTCAGTCTTGCTCAACTTCGTTCTGGATACTGTAACAGGTTAAACTCTTACCTATCCAGAATCAACCCCGACATACAAAATGTATACCCCGCTTGCAATGTGTCCCCACATGACACCAACCATCTCTTTAATTGTAATGTGGAACCAACGCCTCTAACACCCCTTTCCTTATGGTCCACCCCTGCTGATACGGCAAGTTTCCTTGGACTCCCGTTAGAGGATATTGATGACAATTTGTGATCGGTCGCGGCTATTAGGTGGGGCGAGCATTGCTACAACAACAACAACATCACTACTGCTGTCTTTTAATATTTATTAATTACTTTTCTTTAGTTTTAAGATTTACATTTACATACATAAATATTTCACTATTGTCCGTTATATTTAATTTAATTTGATTAATCTAATTTATTATTATTATAAATGTTCAATTTTTATAGCTCATGCTTTTCATGACTATCACTGTTAAATAATTTCTCAAAATTGTTGTGCTAGGAACAAATTTTCAAATAAATACATACATACATACATACATACAAGGATACCTATTGAACAGTAACCTTACAAATCTATAATCATAAGAGCAATATAAACACATAATCTGCTGCAGAAATTCGGCTGAGGGCCTGGCTTAAATAACACGGTCCTAAGTTTCATACCTCTGAACTTTCGAGTAATGTTTTGGTGTTCATAATAAAAACAACAACATAAATAAACTCACCTATAAGTTATTCCCGATATATTATATTGATTTGCTCGCTCTACCGAACGCTCATATACCCATGCAACATGTTGTGGATCATCGCCATCAAGAGCTACATTAAATGGATTTTCCTTATCCCATTGTATTATTTTAACATATTCAATACAATGTTCTGGCAAACGTGGTGTATTAGCAATAGTACATAGGGGATAAGTTACTTGTGGTGGAAACAAATCTAATGTGCATTCAATGCATGATGTTATGCCTGGTAAAATTACACGCGCATTGCCTTTGAAACCTTCCGTACCACCATCAATCAGCGGTATAATCGTGGATGGATCAACGCTACCATCTTCATTGTAATCCAACATAGATATAAGCATACCATTTATCCAACGACGTGCCACAATTGAATCTAAACCGCACACAATAATGTGGAATTGTGAATAAAAATGTTCATCATAATCTTGAATTTTAGAAAAATGTGGCGTAACACGACATGTCGGTACGCGATCGTTTACAAAACGTGCTGCACATTCTGCTTTTGATAATCCAAGGTCTTTGCGTCGAAAAAGAAATTGACGATTCAAATTGGATAACTCAATTGTATCCATATCGATGACATGCAAATTACCAAAACCCATCATGGCAAGATCTTTGAGTAGTTCACATCCGAGACCACCAGCACCTTTGAATGTAAATAAGATTGCTATTTTGTACACTTTCAATGCATGGATGAGGAATAAATATGCATACCTATTACAAGAACTTTGAGCATTGTTTGCAAGGCTTCCAAATTTTCAGCAGATGCCGTGAAGTCTGCCTTGCAGAATGGCCCTGGTCTTTCTAGGATGTGTCGTAAACTGTTCCAACGCTTGCTACTCAAAGCAAAGAGTGGATTAGGTGATGCTGACGCGGTCGATCGCGTATCAGAAGCCATATTTACAATTTCCAACCAAAATCCAAGCAACAAACCCGAAAATTTTCAAACGCTTAGTAGGAAATTTTACAGAAAGAGTCAGCTGCAGTCCAGCTGTTTACCGGCATAATAAAAATCCAAGGCGAATTCATTACAATTCACAATTGCCGTCTTTCAGTGAGTTTTACAGCTCCGGCTCACGCTCAATTCTCACGGGAATGCTCTGGATCATTGAGAGACTTGAGAAGCAGGGGGTCAATTCTCTAACTGTGAAAAACTGAAAAATGTACACTCATTGAAAACTCACTTTAAATTTTCATGCGATTCTGTAAATTATTGTGCACATTGTTTTGCTGAATGAGCGCTGAATTTTCCTCTATCCCTCTGAAGATATTTTATCCAACATGTTAATACTGACCAGACCTATGCAAAGTAAAGTCTGGCGCTAACTGGCACTTCTCCGTTTGGCCGGTGCACAAATCACACACCCAAGATTAAGCATTGCGCATGTAAACAAAAGATCAGCTGTTTTTTATGGACAATTATTACGTCATTTTCCTTTAGCTTTTGTTTTTTTCTCCCTTTCATTCGCTCAAGCAGTCAAGCACCGAGCACAATACACTTTTAGGAACTGGCATATGTAAGTATGCTTTCAACTTCTTTTAATACGCGTCCAAAAATATCGAGAGAAATATCAAACGACGCGTCTTGACATCAGTATTATTAATCCGAAGGCGGAAAATAAAAATTTTAACTCGTTCAAAAGATATTAACGAAAAACCGAAAAAAGACCCGTGGGTACCTCCGAAACCGGGGGTGGTATCCATAATATTTTTACGCAGAACACCTTTCTGCGTTGGCGACCTTCGACCGCGCTTAAAAAAATTACCCTGGGTGGAGACCAAAACTATATCCGCACAAAACACATGTTCACAATTTTTTTGTGGATACACACATTACAATCACCATACGAAAATCGCCAACTTCCAACTGCAAATATCACCGGACATAGATAAAATTTTTCTTTTCCGCCTTCGGATTATTGTTCCCGAGGATAATACGCGTCTTTTGACACCTCTCTCCCTCTCTCGATATTTTTTAACGGGTAATCTAACAATTATGTGTTTTAGCTATAATCGAAAACTAAAACCGTACGGCAACTCACGCAGCGAATTCGCCGCGGTGTTTGATTTCAAAAATTCCAACGTTCGCGGTTGTTTTGTTTGTCAATTCGTAGAGCAAATAAATGCAGCTGCTGCATTTATTTTCGCAAAATGTTTTAATAATGTTAATTTAATAATAATTAATAATTGTTTTAAGTGTACTTACGTTTGTTACATATAAATGAAAAATAAACTGTATTATATAAAACACTATGGCACCCCAACGTGAACCGATTAGCGTACGCACAACACGTCTGAACAATATTATACTCAACAAAAGTGGCGCGCCTGCTACCACAACCAACAATGGCGCCATTACACAGCAAAGAAAGTCTATGGCAGCAGTAAGTAGACGGAGCACCTTTGGCGGCGCAGTAGCACCAGTAAGCCAAGCTGTTTTAGAATCTGTAACACGGGAAGGCCTTCTGGATGCATTCTATTTATTGTACAACGAATGTAATAAAGATGCGCTAAAGAAACGCGATAAAAATATAGCAGAATTTGTAAATAAATGTAGGTAAAATATAATTGAAATAGTATATATAAAAACAACATTGTATGCATTTTCAGTTCGCCCTATCGTAGAGGAAACGCAGCAATTACGTGCCAACCCAGAAGATTTTAATGTGAAAACGCTTATTGGTAAGGGCTATTTTGGCAATGTGCATTTAGTAGTAGAGCGGCAGACCGGCGATGTATATGCAATGAAAAAAATAAAAAAATCTGTTGTAACAACATCACAAGTAAAAGAGGAGCGTGACATAATGGCGCGTCGTTCTTCGGAATGGCTAGTACAACTACAGTATGCATTTCAGGTATTTGTCATTACAAAGTTTGGAGAAAAAAAAATACGTTCGAAATATTTATTGAGTTCCATTTATATTTAGGATAATGACAATTTATATTTAATAATGGAGTTTCTGCCGGGTGGTGATTTATTAAGTCTTATGTCACGTCATGGTCCATTCGATGAAGAGCTTGTCCGTTTTTATCTTGCCGAATTGACTGAAGCTATACATGCTTTACATGTTATGGGCTATGTGCACCGTGATATCAAGCCGGAAAATATATTGATTGATCGTTTTGGTCATATAAAGTTAGCTGATTTTGGTAATGCAGCTGCATTGGATCGCGATGGTCACGTGCTCAGTTTGTCACCAGTTGGTACACCCGATTATATTGCTCCTGAGCTACTGCAAACTATTTCCACATACAAACTAACTAAATCGATGCATGATGTAAGTAAATTTAATTATGTAAAAAAAATAAATAAATGTAAGGCGCGATAACCTCCGAAGAGATCTTAGGCCGAGCTTCTCTTCCAATTTGCGTCGTGCTCCTTTTACGTTTTCCTACAAATTGGCGGGACGGGACCTACTTGTTTTATGCCGACTCCGAACGGCATCTGCGAGGCAGATGAGTTTTCCTGAGAGCTTTTCATGGCAGAAATACACCCGGAGCGCTTGCCTAACACTGCCGAGGGGCGACCCGCTTAGAAAAATTGTCTGATAATTGAATAACCTTATTTCTAAAATTTTGATGTTGCTTTGGCCGGGGTGTGTACCCAGAGCATTCGGTGTGGTAGGCGGAGCACGCTACCACCACACCACATCAGCCGCAAATTTATTTTAATTGCTCGGAAACTAAATAATTTACGAATAAATTGAAATAATAAAGGAGTTATTGTGATTCATACAGTCTTTAAGACATAAGAAAAACCTTAATTTCCGCAAAAATGCGTTCAGAGTTTATTCAAATACTTTGGATTATATCTGGCGTTGCACATGTGATGTGATTGATATAAAAATGTCCATCCTTAGCCTGCAAAGGGGACGCCACGAGACCCTTCTCTTTGGCATTATCTTGTGGTTCTTGCGGAGCAATACGCATTCGAAAGTACTTTGAAATTTGTTAATCAACTGGTACAAGGGTTTGAAAATCTGATCTTCTAAAATCTTGCTTAAGGGTTCGATAAAAACTAATAATCTTCCTTTTTTTTGCAGGTTAGTTGTGATTATTGGTCAATGGGTATCATTGGTTACGAGCTCATCTGCGAAATAACACCTTTCCACGAAGATAACGTTCACGAGACGTATTCAAAGATATTAAGTCATTGTGAGGATAGTCATTTGAAAGAGATTATCAATTTTCCGAGCGATTTGAAAGTATCTGAAAATTATAAATATCTTATTTGTGCCCTGATTACTAATCCAACAAATCGCTTGGTATACGATAAAATACGTCAACATCCATTTTTTGATTGTATTAAATGGGAGACGTTGCGTTCGCAGATGCCTCCTATTATTCCAACAGTCAATAGCGACGACGACACTTCCAATTTTGAAGATGTCATACGCAATAAGGGACGTACTACTTTTGCTAAAAAATCGCTAACAACAAATGTTAAATCGAATGAATTTTGTGGCAAGGATCTACCCTTCATTGGCTATAGCTTTGTTCATATGGCAAAACAATGCGCCGATGCAGAAGGTATTGCCGACGATGCACGCTTCAGCCGCTTAAATAGTAAAATCAAAGATTTACAAGTGAATCTTAAGGAGCGTACCGAAGAGATTAATAAATTGAAACAACAACTTTTGCGCGCCGAACAAACAGCTAAACATTCAAATACACAATCAAAAATATTGCAAGATGCAAAAGAAGAAATTGATAAAATGAAAGGTATCATTAAGGAAAAAACAATGGAATTAGCCGCATGTAAAACTCAAATAAAAACACTACAGAGTTCAGTGAAAGTTGAAGAGGAAATGTGGGAAAAGAAAGAAGCTACAATTACAGAATTGTTACGCGTAAATCGTCAGAAGTATGAAGAAGCTAAAATAGCATCAGAGCAGCGTTATGAAAAGTTGATTGCAGAAAAAAAGCATGAGTTAGCAAATATCGTACGAAAATTAAATGCGCGCGACTCTGAATTGAATACTAAAAGTGAAGAATGTAAGCATTTACAAGAAAAGATGGAAAACTATAAGGAAATGTTAAAACAATTCAAAGAGCAAACACTTGCCGACAAAAAAGAGTTTGACCGTAACAAACAGCAACTGAGCGAAGCATATGAACAAAAGTTGATAGAGTTGCGTTCGAAATTGCGCCAAGAAAAGGATTCACGTTCACGGATAACAATGGAATTACATGAGATGCGCAATGAGCTTGACGACACGATTAGTTCATCGAAATCAACACAAGAGGCGCGATTAGTACAAGAAAAGAATAACGATGAAGTGTTGAAACGTTTAAATTTTGAGTTGGAAGCAAATAATACGCTCCACGAGCAGAATGCACAATTGGAGCAGCAGTTGGAGGCGTCACAGAAAATGGTGCAGGAACAGCAGCATGAAATTAATCGTTTGGAACGCGAGTTAAAGGTATGTAATGATTGCGGCATCACCCTACAAATTAGAGTAGAACCTCCACTTTAATCAGCTCGGAGGTATATGGCCCTATTTTGTTACTTATATAGAGTTTAGCGATTTAAAAATTTCCCATAATAATAATTACAGAGTAACCTATTTCAATGCTTTTCGGTTGTTCAGTGTTAAAGTTATATTTCTTAATTGGATTGTGCTAAAAGTCTACACTGTTAAGTCAAGCGCCAACTAACTTATAAACCTAATTTAGCAAAAAAAAATCTGCAAAACAATGCAAAATTACAAAAAACAACAAATACAAATAAGGAAGGCTAAGTTCGGGTGTAACCGAACATTACATACTCAGCTGAGGGAGTGATCCTTAGTTCTATAGGTGGACGCCTTTTCCAGATATCGCCATAAAGGTGGACCAGGGGTGACTAGAATGCGTTTGTACGATATGGGTATCAAATGAAAGGTATTAATGAGGGTTTTAAAAGGGAGTGGCCCTTAGTTGTATAGGTGAAGGCGTTTTCTAGATATCGACCAAAATGTTTTTCGGGGTGACCCAGAACATCATCTGTCGGGTACCGCTAATTTATTTATATATGTAATACCACGAACAGTAATCCTGCCAAGATTCCAAGGGCTTTTTATTTCGCCCTGCAGATCTTTTTCATTTTCTTATACTTAATATGGTAGGTGTCACATCCATTTTACAAAGTTTTTTCTAAAGTTATATTTTGCGTCAATAAACGAATCCAATTACCATGTTTCATCCCTTTTTTCATATTTGGTATAGAATTATGGCAGTTTTTCTTTTTTTCATTTTTCGTAATTTTCGATATCGAAAAAGTGGGAGTGATCATAGTCGGATTCCGCCCATTTTTAATACCAAGATAAAGTGAGTTGAGATAAGTACGTGAACTAAGTTTAGGAAAGATATATCGTTTTTTGGTCAAGTTATCGTGTTAACGGCCGAGCGGAAAGACAGACGGTTGACTTTGTATAAAAACTGGGCGTGGCTTCAACGGTTTCGCCCATTTTCACAGAAAACAGTTATCGCCATAGGATCTATGTCCCTACCTATGTCACAAGGATTGGTAAATTTTTGTTCGACTTATGGCATTAAAAGTATTCTAGACAAATTAAATGAAAAAGGGCGGAGCCACGCCTATTTTGAAATTTTCTTTTATTCTTGTATTTTGTTGCACCATATCATTACTGGGGTTGAATGTGCACATAATTTACTTATATGCTGTAAAGATATTAAATTTTTTGTTAAAATTTGACTTAGAAAGTGGTCGTGTTCGTCATCCAATTTTGCTAATTTTTTTTAGCACACATATAGTAATAGGAGTAACGTTCCTGCCAAATTTCATCATGATATCTTCAACGACTGCCAAATTACGACTCGCAAAACTTCTTTTAAAAGTGGACGGTGCCACGCCCATTGTCCAAAATTTTACTAATTTTCTATTTTGCGTCATAAGGTCAACCCACGTACCAAGTTTCATCGCTTTATCCGTCTTTGGTAATGAATTATCGCACTTTTCCGGTTTTTCGAAATTTTCGATATCGAAAAAGTGGGCATGGTTGTAGTCCGATTTCGTTCATTTTAAATAGCGGTCTAAGTTGGGTGCCCAGGAACCTCACACAGGATTTCATCAAGATACCTCAAAATTTACTCAAGTTATCGTGTTAACGGACAGACGGACGGATATGGCTAAATGAATTTCTTTTTTCTCCCAGATCATTTTGATATATAGAAGTCTATATCTATCTCGCTTAGTTTATGCCGTTACGGATTACCGTTATGCGAACAAAATTAATATACTCTGTGAGCTCTGCTCAGCTGTGTATAAAAACTAGTAGGAAGTCCGTTTATTCAAATGCTGAAGCAATACAACGATTTCATCTTTTAATTTAGAATGTTTATAACTTTACAAAGTTTTATATTCTCTTACATATGCATCTTTCGATTACCCCACTCCGTTGCAGGTGCTTGAATGTAGTAAAAATTTAGCACAAACTGAACTTGCAACACAGCAATCAACTCCATATGAGACTGCGCCTGGTTCTTTAACAGAACTTCATGTTATCGAAGAACAATTGCGTGCCGATTTGGAAGCGGCAAAAGAAAATGAAAATGCACAAAAAATACGAGCTGATAGACTACAACAAATCGTTGAGAGATTAGAAGAGATGATGGAAAAATTCAATGAACAAGCTTTATCGAATTCACCAATGAAAGGTGGTGGCGCCACCAATGATAGCGAAAATAATGGTTCACATCATCATACACAGCATCATTGTCACAGTAGTGTTGGTGATATGCTGGAGAAACAAAATGAGAAACTTGAAGATCGTTTAGCTGCTGTGCGTGAACAAATGATTGTTGAACGACAAGCAGCACGTACTGCGAATCTGTCATTATGGAAAGTTGAGAAACAATTAGATGAAGCTGTTGCTGCTAAAAAAATTACACAAAGGCGTATGGAATTGACTGAGGAGAAAATGAAGAAAGTACAAGCTGAACGTGATGATGCATTACGTCAATACAAAATGGCTGAGAGCGAAGTAAAGCAACGTGAAGAGCGTATAAGCGAGTTGAGAGAAGAAATAAATGCATTGAAACGAGATGTAATGAAAGAGCATCGTATGTGGGAAAAAGCTGAACAGGAGCGTATGCAAAGTAAATCGGAGGTAAGTTGAAACATAACCAATAGACTTAATTTTCTAGTGATAAATTATTGTTCTTGAAGTATTGTTTACCGTGGAAGCAACGCCACCTTTGACTTCTATACGCCTTCAACGCTAGAATGCGATAAGTTTGCTATTCGGGGGTAGATAAGTGGGGACTAATCAACTACTTTTAGTAGCGAGCTGCCTACTGGATTTACACAGCCATTGTTCGCCCGATTCTTCTTTATGGTGCCTTGGTCTGGTGGCCTGCACTAGCTAAAAGTACCTATCTTAAAATGCTTCAAAAGGTGCAACGGAGTTTGGAGCTCTGCATTGCCGGGGCTCTCGGCTCCACTCCGTCTGAAGCACTCAACACAATGCTATACCTTCCACCTCTTGACCTGGTGGCGAAGAAAATAGCGGTCGTCGCCGCTCTACACATAAGGGAAACATATCTCTGGTCAAATGGATCTAGTGGACACGCAACAATCCTGGGCACGAACGCCCCAGTCCCAATACCGGTGCGCACTGACTACTGCACGCCAAAGAACTTCTTCGCTAA
Source organism: Eurosta solidaginis (assembly GCF_040869045.1). NCBI lineage: Eukaryota > Metazoa > Arthropoda > Insecta > Diptera > Tephritidae > Eurosta > Eurosta solidaginis. Next base: position 196,589,807 of record NC_090323.1, on the reverse strand, counting down.
AAACTATAGTATATATATACCATCGCGACAAGACTGGAATACCCATCAGGGAGAGAAATGAGATGCTAACCAAACAGTTCCTGTTGAATACCCAGAAACCTGGGCATCCAAACAGACATCTGATTGATGAGCCAACACCGCCTAGGGGCTTAAAGAGTCATGTCCATAAGCATTTTAAAGAAATACGGCACCTGAGAACCCAGCCGTATGAAGCAAAAAAACACAAGCAGGTCCTTGGTGAACTCCACAAACAGGCGTCGGACCTTTATGCCCGAAATTGCCCGGTGAATCCAGTACTCAAAGAAAAGTACCCAAAACTTGTGGAAGAGGAACGCATACTCCACAGGGAAACGCGTGTCACTCTTGCTCAACTTCGTTCTGGATACTGTAACAGGTTAAACTCTTACCTATCCAGAAACAACCCCGACATACAAAATGTATGCCCCGCTTGCAATGTGTCCCCACATGACACCAACCATCTCTTTAATTGTAATGTGAAACCAAGGCCTCTAACACACCTTTCATTAAGGTCCACCCCTGTTGAAACAGCAAGTTTCCTTTGACTCCCGTTAGAGGATATTGATGACAATTTGTCATGTTGTTGTTGTTGTAGCGATAAGGTTGCTCCCCGAAGGCTTTGGGGGGTGTTATCGATTTGATGGTACTTTGCCGGATACAAATCCGGTACGCTCCGGTACCATAGTACCATTAAGGTGCTAGCCCGACCATCTCGGGAACGATTTATGGGGCCACATTAAACCTTCAGGCCATTCCCTCCCTTCCTACCCCCAAGTTCCATGAGTAGCTTACGGTCGCCAGAGCCTCGTCTGTTAGAGAAACAGGATTCGCCGCGGATAGGTGAGGTTGACAATTGGGTTTGGATAAGCTGTATATTGCGCTGGCAACCTGAAAGGTTGCGCTACACAGCCCCTTGAATCTGGTATTTTAGTCGCCTCTTACGACAGGCATACCTACCGCGGGTATATTCTGATCCCCTAACCCGCTGGGGTGACAATTTGTGATCGGTCGCGGCTGTTAGGTGGGGCGAAGCACTGCTACAACAACAACAACAACTGGAATACCAGACAACATACGGTACCGGGTGCCATCAACATATTCACGGATGGTTCAAGCTTGACGGGAAGGTGGAGCTGGCCTCTTTTCACCGGATCTAAGTCTAGAGGTCTGTTTTCGCCTAACAGATCCCTGTAGTGTTTACCAAGCGGAAATGCAGGCAATACACAGGGCTGTGAATCTCGGGTGTATGCCTAAGGATGGTAAACGGGTGTTTATTTTCTCAGACAGCCAGGCCGCATTAAAGGCCCTGGACTCATTCGTCGACAACGCAAAGTCGGTCTCTGAATGCCGCAGATCTCTTAACGAAATGGCTCAGCACTTCAGTGTCAGCCTTATATGGGTACCTGGGAACAGGGATATTGAAGGCAACTGCAGAGCAGACGAGCTGGCCAGAAGAGGCACCACCAACAATATCCTTCCGGGAAATGATTCGGTAGGTATATCCATGGCCACTTTCAGGCTTCGTGTTGAACACAAGCACTATAAGCATTGCAAATGGACTATGGTCAGTAATATCATCGTGTGAGACATCCAGGCTAACCTGGCCCTCATATGACAGGGGCGCACAGGAGCGCTTCTGATTTTAAACAAATCAGTTCTATCGTCCCTGATAAGGGTTCTAACAGGGCATTATTTAATAGGCACGCATGGTGCTAGAATGGGGGCAACGACCTTCGACTATTGTCGCAGCTGCAGATGTACAGAAGAGTAGGAGAGTGTCCAGCACCTTCTCTGTCATTGTCCAGCGCGTAGGTTGGCCATCCTTGGTAAACCTTTTCTACATGACTTTGCTGAGGTCTCTAGCTATGAAGTCAAGGTTTTAGCAAAATATATAATCTACACGAAGTGGTTTGACCAGCTTTAGGCAGGGTATGGGTTCTTATTGAGACCGTATAGGGTATTACAATGGGCCCAATGGTGGCCTAAGTAGTGAGTTGCTACCATAGTGTCCAGCTCAGCCCTTGTAACCTAACCTAACCTAGTAGCTAGCTATGGGAAGTGGGCAACTTTGCCACCGTCTAGCTGTTTCGACCCAAAACCCCGTTACCACGGACCTTCGGCCCTTCTTTGTTCACTGCTTTGCCGGGCTTCACAACCCCTTGAATTCCAGCTGTTGTTGTAGTTGTTGTAGCGATTACGTTGATCCCCGAAGGCTTTGGGAGTGTTATCGATGTGATGGTCCTTTGCCGGATCTAGATCCGGTACGCTCCGATAACACAGCTTCATTAATGTGCTAGCCCGACCATCTCAGGAACGATTTATATGGTCACATTACACCTTCAGGGCATTCCTCTCCACCCCCAGTTCCATGAGGATCTTGGGGTCGCCAGAGGCTCGCCTGTTGGTGAAACGGGATTCGCCGTTCGAAGGTGAGGTTGACAATTGGGTTTGTAGAAGCTATATATTGCGCTGGCAACCTGAAAAGGCTGCGCTACACAACCCATTGAATTTGGTATTTTCGTCGCCTCTTACGACAGGTATACCTACCGCGGGTATATTCTAACCACCTAACTCGCTGGGGGTTGAATTCCAGCTCCCCTAATATGCTTTAAAATTCTATGACACTTGTCAAATCTTCAAAAAAAAAACCTATCCATAAAACAAAACACACAAAATATTTGCCCCCCAACAACACAAAAAATTTTTATTTAAAAAAAAAGTCAAAACGATTAAATGTCTTCACAGATTATTCAACATATCTCAAGTGCGCAAAAATTAGAGGAACGGCTAACAGAATTACGTCAAAAGTTACAACAAACGCAGCAGAAAAATGATGCCATTCTCCTGGAAAATAAACGCTTGCAACGCGAAATCAGTGAAGAGCGTGATAAGAGCAATGCTTCGAACGAAACTGTGTCGCAAGTACAAATGGAATTGAAAAATCTACAAGACAACTATGAACAACTTAAATATGCTTGCACAATAACCGATAGCCAACTGAACGAAGTCGAGGGTATGTTAGAAAAGGAACAGAAACGCAATAAAACACATCAAGAAAAATTTACTAACTTAAATGATACATTGCGTAAAAAGGAAGACACCATAGCGCAACTACATAAAGAATTATATGATGAGCAGGCACAAAAGCGCGCCGCGGAAACACGTATACAGGCGTTAAATGTGGAAGTTAAGGATAGTGCAGAAAAATTAGCTGAAATACAAAAAAGGCTAATAGCACAACACCAGCAATTGATTGAGCAAACTAATAATTTATTCCAATCACAAGAACGTATCGAAGTGCTAACGCTAGAAAATTCCAATTTTCAAACAATCAATCAGAATCACGAACGGGAAATTACACTATTGAAAGAGGAAAATGCGCGTATTCTCTCTGAATTATTCCATGTCAAAGAAGATGCGGAACGTTTGCGCCAAGAGCTTAGGGATTCGCTACAAAATGCAAATGAATTACATGCGGAAATTGAAGAGTTGCAAGAGATAATGGCGGAGAAAGAATCATTTTATGTGCAGCGTGATATAAAGTCGGAAGCTACATTAGCGCAACACAAGAAACTCATTGACTATTTGCAACTCAAAGTGGAAGATTTGTCACAAAAGAGAAAATTAACATTTGCCGAAAAAATATTTGGCAGTACCACGCAAAGCGGTGTTGGTAAAAAGGAGAATGTATCACCAGCCGTTGTAGAGGCATCCATTCTATATCGTACATTGCAGGAGGAGTTGCGACGCGAAAAGCAACGTTGCAAAACGTTACAGGAACAAATTGACAAAATGAATGGTAAGTAAATTGCATGTTAAGGCGAATGCGAAAAGTGTATAATCTTTACACGACTTTCAATTGAAAAACGCCTTATCTCCTTTTGGAAAACTCTTACTTTGGAATGTGGGACCGCTTTTTTTTCAAAAAATCTAGGTGTTGCGCTTAAACATATTTTGCAAGGATTTTGAATCAATTTATATCATGTCGCCTGTAAGGTAGAAGTAGAAGCTTCGAAAACGCTATAGCTCTGCAAACCTGAAAAACGTTCTACATCAGTCTTTGTTCGCAGAACGTTATACCTCAGAAATTTTTTCTAAGACCTTACCCTATTGTTGATTATCATCGTCTTACTTCTGAACTCGCCTCAAGAACTCTCCAAGAATTTTTTTAAAAAAAATTCCTAATTCAGCATGAATAAAATACGGTTTGAAATGCGATAAGGCGTTCTTCACGTTTTGGGATAGGATTCGAGGGGTTGATAAGAGCAATACAAAGCTTTATAGCTTCAGAGCTTCCGCAACCCAATTGTCAACCCCACCTACGGGAGGGGAATCCTGTTACAAATACGAATGTATCATACACATATTTAGCAGGCGAGACTCTAGCGACTCTGAGTTTTATTTATTTATTTATTTATTTGTTAGTCTATAAATTTTACAATAAATCAGACTAAATATGAATGATTGAATGAATGGAAATGCGGATTACAGTGTAAAATTAACAAGCATACATAGTGAGCAAAATTATATTATAAAATATGTATATACATATATTATTGAATCAGTTGCCGGGATGGACTGTGATGCCGAGCAACGGAATTGATTATCAGTGCTGTCGGAATGGACGTGATTTCGAGCAGCTGATGTATATTTAACACACAATAGTAGGGCTGCGATGTGTGGGAGGTTGGAAAGGACGTGATTCCAAGCCACCCGCCCAAAGTAACTATTGATTATTAGTGCTGTCGGAATGGACGTGATTTCCAGCAGCTGATGTATATTTAACACACAATGAGTAGGGCTGTGATGTGTGGAAGCATATTCCAATATTTGTCTTACTAACGATAAAAAAAGAGTTTTTTAGTGACATAAGCCAAAGTGCCTCTAGCCCTATTCACACACGATTCGATATGTAATTTGAAGTCCAGTTTAGGGTCCATTATAACGCCAAGATCAGTAAAGTTTGTGACTTGCTTCCTCATGGAAGTAGGGGGTGGGGGCGGTATGGCTTAGGAAGTTTAATGTGGCCATGTTAATCGTTCTCTGGATGGTCGGGCTAGTACCTTTATGGTGCTTTGTTACCGGACAAGTTCCGGCAAAGGACCATCACGATCGATAACACTACCCTAAACCTTGGGCCTTTGTCTTTATCGTTAATACAATAACAATAACACTTATTTTCCAAAAAAGTTCTGAACTGGGGCTTTTTCAAACTTGCAGCTGAGATAAGGTGAAATATATTGGACTGAAGCGCCCATAAAGGGTTTGTTTTAACCGAATAACGGTCTAACAACGCTACTATTGAGCTCCTTTCGCCATCGAGGTCGTTTAAACAGAGTAGGAAACTAAATTTTTCGCCTAATGTTTTCTATTTGTACCCCTATCCTTATCTTATAATTCCTTTCATTAAGTTTAACTTCTCTCTTTTTCTCAAGTCATATCTCTTTCCCTATTGACTCTTGCTGTCTTTCAATCTCTCCTTTCGTCCCTCTCTCTATATATTTCCCTTCTTTATTTTGTTCACTCTCTTTATTCTTTCTATATGTCTCATGATATAATTTTTATACCCAGCTGTACTTGTACACAGGGTATTATAACTTTGATTGGATAACGGTTGGTTGTACATGTATAAAGGAATCGAGATAGATATAGACTTCCATATATCAAAATCATCAGTATCAATAAAAAATTTGATTGAGCCATGTCCGTCCGTCCGTCTGTCCGTTAACACAATAACTTGAGTAAATATTGAGATATCTTCACCAAATCTTTTACACGAGCTTATCTGGACCCAGAATAGATTGGTAGTGAAAATGGGCGAAATCGGATGATAACCACGCCCACTTTTTATATATATAACATATTGGAAAACACAAAAAAACCTGATTATTTAGTAAATAATACACCTAGAATGTTGAAATTTGACGAGTGGGCTGATAGTGAGACTCTTGATAAAAATTTGAAAAAAAAAATTTTTTAATGGGCGTGGCACCGCGCACTTGTAATAAAATCAATTTTACAAATATTATTAATCATATATCAAAAATCGTTAAACCTATCGTAACAAAATTTGGCAGAGAGGTTGCCTTTACTATAAGGAATGCTTTGAAGAAAAATTAACAAAATCGTTTAAGGACCACGCCCACTTTTATATAAAAGGTTTTTAAAAGAGTCGTGGACGAATAAAATAAGCTATATCTTTGCAAGAAAGAGCTTTGTATCAATAGAATTTTACTTTCTAAATTAAATTACCTATAACATTAAATTGAAAACACTAATAATTTTGAAAATGGGTGTGGCACCGCCTCTTTTATGACTAAGCAATTTTCTATGTTTCGGGAGCCATAACTCGAAGAAAAATTAACGGATCGTAATGAAATTGTGTACACATATTTTCCTTATAGCAGGAAATATTTCTACACAAAATAGACGAGATCGGTTAAAGACCAAGGCAACTTAGATATAAAACAAGTTTAAATTTGTCGTAGACTAGAATAATAAGCTATAACTTAGCAAAAAAATCAATGATATTTCTCTTATCAAGGTTTATTGTAAAAGGAAATGGAGAGACATTCTTTTTTAAACGGTCGGTGCCACATGTTATGTAGAAAAGTAATCTATCTGAAATGAAATGTGCAATTGAAGCTCACGCTGAGTATATAATGTTCGGTTACACCCGAACTTAGACACCTTTACTTGTTTTTTTCTTTCCTTTAATTTTTACCTCTAATGCTATTCCCCATGATTCAATCACAAGAGGTTTGCTCGGCTGACTGATTTTTTGACAATTGCAGCCATTTTGCTCCCAAATCGAATTGACATCCGCTAACTGTGTTGTTTCTTTGCGATTTTTCGAAAAATATTAGTAGTATAAATAGAATTCAAAAAGTTTGCAAATACCCGACAAGAACAGAATTGCATAATTCCTTAGAACATTTTAAAAAATTTTATGATGAATTTAATGACCATGCCATAATCTATTAGTGTGGCTGAACATAGGTAATTTTATGAAAAGTGAGGACACCAAGAAATCATGCACTTTCGAAAACCTATGGTCATAGGAAACCCAAACCCATTTAAAATTCATCGTTTATCGTCAAAAACTCGACTAGTAAATCGATTCGCGTAGGTAAAAATATAATAAGTATATAATGGAGATGCCATAACGAAATGTACTCACTGTGCGTGTTACCTTATTCATTCCGTATGTTCGGAACATTCGTCTGCATTTAAGAATTTGAATATTATGTATATTCTTAATTGGAATATTCGGAACACGTTCGTTTGATATTACCTCACGAACGGTTTATCCGGAACACTTCCATGAATACTTAAATGCAATAGAGCTTTCCGAAAATTCAGAATAAAATGGTAAGTACTCCCTGTATAACAATTTTTATACTCAGTTGAGCAGAGCTCACAGAGTATATTACATTTGATTGGATAACGGTTGGTTGTACAGGTATAAAGGAATCGAGATAGATATAGACTTCCATATATCAAAATCATCAGTATCGAAAAAAAATTTGATTGAGCCATGTCCGTCCGTCCGTCTGTCCGTTAACACTATAACTTGAGTAAATTTTGAGGTATCTTGATGAAATTTGGTATGTAGATTCCTGGGCACTCATCTCAGATCGCTATTTAAAATGAACGATATCGGACTATAACCACGCCCACTTTTTCGATATCGAAAATTTCGAGAAACCGAAAAAATGCGATAATTCATTGCCAAAGGCGGTTAAAGCGATGAAACTTGGTAGATGGGTTGACGGTATGACGCAGAATAGAAAATTAGTAAGATTTTGGACAATGGGCGTGGCACCGCCCACTTTTACAAGAAGGTAATTTAAAAGTTTTGCAAGCTGTAATTTGGCAGTCGTTGAAGATATCATGATGAAATTTGGCAGGAACGTTACTACTATTACTATATATGTGCTAAATAAAAATTAGCAAAATTGAATGAAGAACACGCCCACTTTTTAAAAAAAAAATTTTTTAAATTCAAATTTTAACAAAAAATTTAATAAATAAATAAAAATAAATGTAAGGCGCGATAACCTCCGAAGAGATCTAAGGCCGAGCTTCTCTTCCAATTTGCGTCGTGCTCCTCTTGATTTTCCCTACAAATTGGCCGGACGGGACCTACATGTTTTATGCCGACTCCGAACGGCATCTGCAAAGCAGATGAGTTTTCACTGAGAGCTTTTCATGGCAGAAATACACCCGGAGTGCTTGCCAAACACTGCCGAGGGGCGACCCCGCTTAGAAAAATTTTCTTCTAATTGAAAAATCTTATTTCTAAAATTTTGATGTTGCTTTGCCCGGGAGTTGAACCCAGGGCATACGGTGTGATAGGCGGAGCCCGCTACCATCACACCACGGTGGCCGCCAAATTTAATATCTAATATAAATTAAGTCAAAATTCAACTGCAGTAATGACATGATGCAACAAGATACAAAAATAAAAGAAAATTTCAAAATGGGCGTGGCTCCGCCCATCTTCATTTAGTTTGTCTAGAATACTTTTAATGCCATAAGTCGAACAAAAATTTACCAATCTTTCTCAAATTTGGTAGGGGCATAGATTCTATGACGGTAACTGTTCTCTGTGAAAATGGGCGAAATCGGTGGAAGCCACGCCCAGTTTTTAAACACAGTCCACCGTCTGTCCTTCCGCTCGGCCGTTAACACAATAACTTGAGCAAAAACCGATATATCTTTACTAAACTTAGCCCACGTACTTATCTGAACTCACTTTATCTTGGTATAAAAAATGGCCGAAATCCGACCATAACCACGCCAACTTTATCGATATCGAAAATTACGAAAAATGAAAAAAATGCCATAATTCTATACCAAATACGAAAACAGGGATGAAACATGGTAACTGGATTGGTTTATTGACGCAAAATATAACTTTGGAAAAAACTTTGTAAAATGGGTGTGACACCTACCATATTAAGTAGAAGAAAATGAAAAAGTTCTACAAGGCGAAATCAACAGCCCTTGGAATCTTGGCAGGAATACTGTTAGTGGTATTGCATATATAAATAAATTAGCAGTACCCGACAGATGATTTTCTGGATAAGCTGGTCCACATTTTGGTCGATATCGCGAGAACGCCTTCACATATACATCTAAGGGCCACTCGCTTTTAAAACCCTCATTAATACCCTTAATTTGATATCCATATCGTACAAACACATTCTAGAGTCACCCCTGGCCCACCCTAATGGCGATATCTCGAAAAGGCGTCCACCTATAGACCTAATGCCCACTCCCTCTTAAAATGCTCAGTAACACCTTTCGTTTGATACCCATATCGTACAAACATTCCAGAGTCACCCCTGGTCCACCCTAATGGCGATATCCCAAAAAGGCCTCCACCTATAGACCTAATGTCCACTCCCTCTTAAAATGCTCAGTAACACCTTTCGTTTGATACCCATATCGTACAAACATTCCAGAGTCACCCCTGGTCCACCCTAATGGCGATATCTCGAAAAGGCGTCCACCTATAGACCTAATGCCCACTCCCTCTTAAAATGCTCATTAACACCTTTCGTTTGATGCCCATATCGTACAAACATTCTAGAGTCACCCCTGGCCCACCCTAATGGCGATATCTCGAATAGGCGTCCACCTATAGACCTAATGCCCACTCCCTCTTAAAATGCTCAGTAACACCTTTCGTTTGGTACCCATATCGTACAAACATTCTAGAGTCACCCTTGGCCCACCTTTATGGCGATATCTCGAAAAGGCGGCCACCTATAGAACTAAGGATTACTCCCTTTTAAAATACTCATTACCACCTTTCATTTGATACCCATATCGTACAAACACATTCTAGAGTCACACCTGGCCCACCCTAATGGCGATATCTCGAAAAGGCGTCCACCTATAGACCTAATGCCCACTCCCTCTTAAAATGCTCAGTAACACCTTTCGTTTGATACCCATATCGTACAAACACATTCTAGAGTCACCCCTGGCCCACCCTAATGACGATATCTCGAAAAGGCGTCCACCTATAGACCTCATGCCCACTCCCTCTTAAAATGCTCAGTAACACCTTTCGCTTGATACCCATATCGTACAAACATTCTAGAGTCACCCTTGGTCCACTTTTATGGCGATATCTCGAAAAGGCGTCCACCTATAGAACTAAGGATTACTCCCTTTTAAAATACTCATTACCATCTTTCATTTGATACCCATATCATACAAACACATTCTAGAGACACCCCTGGCCCACCCTAATGGCGACATTTGATTTATCTAAATATTTAGTGGCGCGCTCCAATTTTCATCGTCTTAACCAGCAGTGTTATAAAGGTTACTTATCATGTTGCAAATTCCAATTTACTAATAATCCGAAACGTTTCTACAGATTTGTTAATTCCAAAAGGAAAATTTCTGGTTTCCCATCTACTTTTATTTATGGGTGCAAAAACGCAAATTCTGATCACGAAATCGCTGATTTATTTGCTGAATTCTTTAAATCAACCTATTCATCCCAATGTGTCCAGTCTAATCTTTACCCATATTGCTTGGAAAGTTCTAATAATATTTTAAACCCATTTATTGATAAAGATACTGTTCTTAATAAGCTTCTTGCATTGAAACCGATATCTTCGCCGGGTCCGGATGGTGTTCCTAGTTGTGTACTTAAGTACTGTGCTGTCAGCTTATCAGAGCCTATCTTTAAATTATTTAAACTGTCTCTGGAATCCGCATCATTCCCATCTATTTGGAAACAATCGTTTATTATACCTTTGCATAAAAAAGGTAGTAGGTCTAATATTGAGAACTACAGAGGCATAGCTAAGCTCTCAGCTATCCCTAAAACTTTTGAGCAGATAATTACATACCAGCTTCAATACTTGTGTGGCTCTTTAATATCACCTTGTCAACATGGTTTTGTTCATCGGAGATCAACTACTACCAACTTGCTTGAATTTACGTCTTTTGTTATGAATGGTTTTTTAGTTTGCAAACAAACAGATGTAATTTACACCGACTTTAGTAAAGCATTTGACTCTGTTAATCACGAGCTCTTAGTTACCAAACTTGATCTTCTGGGTTTTCCAGCGCCTTTATTAAGCTGGATTTCAAGTTATCTTGAAAATAGGACTCAGCGAGTTTTCTTTAACAACAATCTTTCAAAGTCGTTTGATGTAACTTCTGGCGTGCCCCAGGGTAGCCATTTGGGTCCATTACTCTTTAACCTGTTCATTAACGACTTACCAAAGGTTATATTACATTCTAGAGTTTTTATGTATGCAGATGATGTAAAACTTTGTTACACATATCTGCCTTCGAACTTGTTCTGTTTTAATCAGCTTCAGGCCGATCTGGACTCATTTCAAAGCTGGTGTACTGCAAATTTACTTTTTTTGAATTACTCTAAATGTAAGCAAATGACTTTTCACCGTGTGAAGCCGGTCCTATCATCTTATACACTTAACGGCGACCCCTTGGAGCGGATATCTATTGTTACTGATCTAGGAGTTATTTTTGATCCGAAATTAAGTTTTACCACACATATTTCAACCGCTATAAACAAAGCAACTGGTGTATTAGGTTTTATCAAACGTTGGGCTAAAGAGTTTGATGACCCTTATTTCACAAAGATCCTTTATACCTCGCTGGTACGTCCTATTCTCGAGTACTGTTCATGTGTCTGGTCTCCGATCTATCAAATCCATGTTGATCGGATTGAGTCGGTCCAGAGACGGTTTTTAATTTTTGCATTACGAGGTCTCAACTGGGAATCAAGTACTCATCTTCCACCATACAGGAATAGACTTCTTCTAATTAATTTGCCATCTCTAGAGAATCGTAGAGTATTACTTGGCGTTATGTTCATTCACAAGCTCATCATTGGTGTGATTGACTCCCCTGACCTAATCAGTCAACTAAATTTTGCGGTTCCTGCTAGGGCGTCCAGGCATTTTGTGCCTTTTCATTTACCTCTATGCCGGCAAAATTTTGCTAGAAACAGTCCCCTGCGCCATTGGTGCTCGCGGTACAATGATTTGTATAACTGCATTGGCTTTGAATGTTCGTTTGCTGCTTTACATACTGCTATACTCTTATGTTTAGCCTGATATTTTAATTTTATTTTTTCTTATACAATGCGATGTCAAATGTTTATAACATACAAATTTTCTATGTACCTTTTTTGAATTTTTTAATTTTAAGTATGGCTCTGTATTTTACATATATATCTGTCTATTACAATAATTAGTCGACCGCTTTGTGTTTGCGTCGACTTTAAATAAATAAATAAATAAATAAATAAATAAATAAAAATAAATAAATTTCGAAAAGGCGTCCACCTATAGACCTAATGCCCACTCCCTCTTAAAATGCTCAGTAACACTTTTCGTTTGATACCCATATCGTACAAACATTCTAGAGTCACCCCTGGCCCACCCTAATGGCGATATCTCGAAAAGGCGTCCACCTATAGAACTAATGCCCACTCCCTCTTAAAATGCTCAGTAACACCTTTCATTTGATTCCCATATCGTACAAACACATTCTAGAGACACCCCTGGTCCACATTTATGGCGATATCTCGAAACGTCGTCCACCTATGGATCTAAGGATCACTCCTTTTCAAAATACTCATTAACAGCTTTCATTTGATACCCATATCGTACAAGCATATTCTAGAGTCACCTCTGGTCCACCTTTATGGCGATTTCTCGAAAAGGCGTTCACCTATAGAACTAAAGCCCATTCCCTTTTAAAATACTCATTACCACCTTTCATTTGATACCCATATCGTACAAACACATTCTAGAGTCACCCCTGGTCCACCTTAATGGCGATATCTCGAAAAGGCGTCCACCGATAGACCTAAGGCCCACTCCCTCTTAAAATGCTCAGTAACACCTTTCATTTGATACCCATATCGTACAAACAAATTCTAGAGTCAGCCCTGGTCCACCTTTATGGCGATATCCCTAAATGGCGTCCATCCATAGAACTATGGCCTACTCTTTCTTAAAATACTCTTTATACCTTCCATTTGATACACATGTCATACAATCACATTCCAGGGTTACCGTAGGTTCATTTTCCTTATTTTGTCTCCATAGCTCTCAACTGAGTATGTAATGTTCGGTTACACCCGAACTTAGCCTTCCTTACTTGTTTTTTATTTGTTTTGCCAGTTGATTGCTACTGCTGAGTCGAACTATCACCTCATGTCGGCTGCCAGTTCGAAATCGTCCTATCTCAAAATACTTTTCAAAAATTTCCCATTTCAGGATTTGTCACAGAAACGCCCAATATTAGAATTAGGTTGAAGAACGCCTAATCTTAGAATGATTTTCATTAACTCCCTCTTATGTCAAATTCCATTGAACTTATGCTCAGATAGGAAGTTTTTGAAACAAATTTTGAGATATTGTATTTTTGAATAAAATTCTGATGAACGACATCCTTCAAACAAGCTCTGAAAGAATGACCAAACAAACATAACTCTATATCAACTCACGAAATATTTCGTAGAAAATGAATTACTTTCCCCAAAACCAGTTGGCATTTACAATTTTATTAGCACTACTTTTTTATTATCAGTACTTTTCTACTTAAATTTTCTCTGAGGGGGATTGAATTATTCCCATTTTTCCTTACTTCGTCCAGATTTTTAAACTTGGGAGTGTCAAAGCTCTGTCATCATTGGAGAACAAACCTGTAGTAATTGAATCATGATTATTCCCCATCGATGTTTGGAGACAAACCGGTTTCTTCGTTGTCCATATCCACTGTCATTTTTCGCTTTGACATTTCTAGTTCTATCCTTCTTACTCTGTTGTTTTTTCTCTTCAGCGCTGTTTCTCTTTTTCCATATTTTCCTTGTCCCTATTATTCTTTCCATCAGTCTACTTATTCCTTTCCCCCCCCCCCCCCTTTTCTTAGCTTCTATTTACTCTATCCCTTCCCTGGCAAATCCCTCAAGCCAGGTGAACTGCTAGGGTTCACCAGAGAAGTCGGCTTGGATGAGGTGCTGTGAAGCAGTTGATGGCACAATAGACCAATGGTCGCAGTGCGATCCTCAATTAATTATCTATCTATCCTCTCCCTCTAATTTTCGTAATTTTCCCCTATTTCTGTATCTTCTGTTTCTCAACCTTAGATAGATAGATAGATTATCAATCTTTCTTTGTCTGTTTCTCTTTCCCTGTACCGATTTCTTTCTCCGCTTTTCTCTCTATCTCTTCCCTTTACCTTCCTCTTTCTATTTCACACTCATAACATATTCTAATATCCTAATTTCCTCTTCCTGTTAATATACGCTTAATTATAATTACGTGTGTACTATAAAAATATTTTCTTATAATTTCCAGGTGTATCGAACTCAACAGACGGTGTGATGTCACCACTGAAAAGTCTGGCGAGAAATGATGATAATTCGAAAGATTTTGGCGCCACACCAAAATCACCCAGCAAAAAAGCAATAAAAGATGCTACATCTAATAATGCCACAACAGTATTGAAAACAGATGATAGAACCGCCATGGCAGCACACCATCGATTTGAATTGGCGTTGCAACAAACCAACTCAGGCTCCCAAGCTTGCGTCGGTTGCCAAAAGCCCTTAATAGCCGGTTCGCCATATTGGAAATGTAAAGAGTGTAAAGTGACTGTGCATCGGAAATGTCGTAGTGGCTTACAAACGCGCTGTGTCATTTTGTCGCCAACGCAAACAGCCAAATCCACACCGAAAAATGCCGCAGAAATTGATACAGATTCAATGTCGAAATATTCGTATGAAGGTAAAATAGATGATAACACCGATAACGATACAAATGCCATATGCGATGGATTACAAAAAGAGTATATTGGTAATTTAGTATACAGCGTTGAGCGACAAGAGCATACCATGAACACAAATTCGGAAGCACTTGAAGTGAACTGCGCTTATGAAATTGAAGATCAAAAAATTATACTATTAGGTTGTAATACGGGTCTATATGCGCTACACGTGCAACAGCCACAGCGTTTAATGCATATTGCAGGCATTGATTCGGTTATCAGCATTGCTGTTTCGCTACCACTCGCAAAAGCTGTGCTGGTGGGTGCCCGGGGCGAATCCTTGTTTCAATGTGATTTCCGTCAATTGATGTCACGTAGCCAAACATCTACATCATATGTTAATACCACATTAGAAGCTTCAGTATTAGATTTACCGCTTTGTAATCGTGCTACCAATGAGAAATGGCAAATTGTTAATATATCAAATGAAGCAGACAACGCATTAGATTCAGTTGCTATAGCAGTCACATCAACGCGTATTGTACTCATGCGTTATGATTTGAAATTGCAGAAATTTGCGCCAGTACGTGCTTTAGATACTGCAACACCCGTCTCTGCCATACTCTTTACACGTCACACGGCAATCGTTAGTTCGGATAAATTTTTTGAAATTGATTTGAATACCTATGCTGCTGAAGAGTTTGTTGATATGTCTGATCAAACGTTATCGCATATAAGTAATTGTCAACCAGTGGTTGCTATACGTGTATCATCTCGAGAGGTTTTGCTTTGCTATATGGAATGTGGTATTTTTGTTGACGAATATGGTTGTCGTTCACGTCCTTACGATTTGAATTGGGAATATACACCTACTGGATTTCTATATCGTGCACCATTTCTCTATATTGCACATTTTCAATCCGTACAAATTTTACGTTTGCATCGTTCCTATACCAAGGAGTTGGCTGGCGCTGGCATGAGTGATCATAAAGATGTGGATGCCGATATTGATGATAGTTGTTCTGAAACGACGAAACGTATTTACTTAACATACTATATGCCTACTTTATTGGCAGATAGCGGTAAATTGAATGTTTATTTGGTAACTGTACAACGTGATACAGGATTACAACAAATATATCACTTGGATGCAATGCAAGCTTTTAAGCAAAAGTTGAATGAATCTTTGGAGACAATTTCATCGATAGCAACATCGAATACGGCTGGATCTTTCGCCACAACTAATGCGGATAGCATAGATTAAAGTATATGTAGTTAAATACATAACTATGTAAGATTTTTTTATACAACACATATCTTTATCGTAATTTCCATCAAAAATTCTCACAGATACCAATAAGATATTTGAATACACATTTTTTTTATTCGCTAATAATAGTTTTTAATATTTGACTTATTACAGATTTAATTACATAATTATATAAATAAATATGTACATGTTTTTTACTGAAGAAAAAATATCATTAGCTCTTTCAATTAGTGAATTTTATAATGACTCATTTTGTATACCCTTGCAGATTAGTTTTAATTTATTGCCTACTGGCACAGCATAAAAGAACGTGCTCCTGTTGTTGTTGTAGCGATAAGGTTTCTGTCCGAAGGCTTTGGGGAATGTTATCGATGTGATGGTCATTTGCCGGATACAGATCCGGTACGCTCCGGTAACACAGCACCATTAAGGTGCTAGCCCGACCATCTCGCGAACGATTTATATGGCCACATTGAACCTTCAGGCCATCCCTCCCTCCCCACCCACAAGTTCCATGAGGAGCTTGGGGTAGCCAGAGCCTCGTCTGTTAGTGAAACAGGATTCGCCGCGGATAGGTGAGGTTGACAATTGGGTTTGGGGAAGCTATATATTGCGCTGGCAACCTGAAAGGGTTGCACTACACAGCCCTTTGAATCTGGTATTTTAGTCGCCTCTTAAGACAGGCATACCTACCGCGGGTATATTCTGACCCCTTATCCCCCTGAGGGTCGCTGACGATACCTCTTGTAGGATGTCGAGTTTGTTCTTGCAGGTTTTTGACTCAAAGCGCTCTGTGGAACTAGAATCTACTAGTTGGTTATCTGCTATAAGTATAACTACAGATGTACGTGTATAGCTGTCATATGTGCGTGCGTTTGTGAGCGACACTTCTACAATAATAATTGCATATCTCGGATAAGATATCTGCATGTGTTTGTGCGTTGCTTCTCTGCTGCGTGTACGTACATATGTGTAGTCATAATGATTGAATTATTGATGTGACTTGAATCACTGCTTAGCATCGGCTTAGAGATGATAGAATCCCTTAGTGCTGCTAATATTCGTTACAATATAATAGATAGTGTCCGCTGAGTTAGCTGTAAAACTAAAAAGGTTTTTTAAACTCACAAACCACCATGGTGGTCGTCATATTTTGACAAGCTTAGGAAGTCCTGTAGGGCGGCCTTTAATAAAACAAAGCATGATGGACATGAATCCTCATGGGCTGCTTATAAAGCGAAAATAAATATATATAAAAAAGCAATCCGAAATGGAAAGCGATCCTCCTGGAGGGATTTCTGCGGCAGTATTGAATCCACGTCCGCGGCCTCCCGGTTAAGGGAGGTGCTATCGAAATATCCAACTCAGCTAAGTTACGTCCAAAAGCCGGATGGGCACTGGACGGACTCCAGCGCTGAAACCATAAACTTGCTAATGGATACACACTTCCCAGCAAGTGCGGGCGTGCCTTCAAGTATTGTCAGCGGTGGCTCACCTAATGATCAGCTGATAAGCGAAATCACAGATGATAAAAGGATATATTGGGCTTTACAGACCTTCAAGCCCTATAAATCGCCGGGGCCGGATGGAATTTTTCCGGGTCAGCTAAAGTATACTGCCGAACTTATAAGGCCCTGAATAAAAGGGAAGTTTATACTTAGATTCAATTACGTACCAGTATCGTGGAGGGAAGTCAACGTGGTCTTTATCCCCAAGGCAGGGAAACCCTCCCACTCTAAACAAAATGATTATAGGACTATAAGCTTATCTTCTTTTCTGCTTAAAGCACTCGAAAGACTCCTAGAGGACTACATCAGGAGTAGGATTGAGCCTTCGCTTCTTTCGCAAACTCAGCATGCCTATACTAAGGGCAGGTCAACTGACACGGCCTTGCACTCACTGGTATCCCTTATCGAAAGGTCACTAGACCTCAAGGAATACACATTGGTGGCATTTCTAGATATAGCGGGTGCCTTCAACAACGTTCTCTCGGAGGTCATCACCTCGGCGCTGACCGATCTGGGAGTGGACGCGTGCCTGGTGGAGTTTATATACAATCTGCTTACGAGTAGGCAGATTAAAACTGAGCTAGGTGGATGCGTGACCCGCAGACCGGTCGGCAGAGGCACTCCGCAGGGAGGTGTTCTCTCCGCTACTTTGGGTGGTTACCGTCAACCAACTACTACGCCTCATGGAATCAGGTCACCAAGTTATCGCGTATGCAGATGGCATCTGCGTCACCATGCGGGGGAATTTCCGCAAACTCTTTGCAACCTAATGGAAGGGGCACTATCCAAAATTTCGCACTGGGCCACAGCCACAGGTTTGGAAGTCAACCCGGATAAAACCGAGCTTGTCCTCTTCACGAGGAGGTACAAAGTACCAAATATAACAACGCCAAGAATTGGGGTACGTTTTTAGTGTTTAGCGATCAAGTCAAGTATTTGGGAGTCATTCTGGATAGGAAGCTATTGTGGAGTGACCATATAGTGGAGCAATGCAAGAAGGCAGCAGCAGCGCTGTTCACCTGCAAGAGGGCAATTGGCACCTCCTGGGGATTCTCCCCTAAGTTATCTACTGGATTTATACAGCCATTGTGCGCCCGATTCTTCTTTATAGTGCCTTGGTCTGGTGGCCTGCACTAGCTAAAACTAAAGGAAATAGCGGTAATCGCCGCTCTACGCATAAGGGAAACAGGTCTCTGGTCGAATGGATCTAGTGGACACGCAACAATCCTGGGCACGAACGCCCCAGTCCCAATACCGGTGCGCACTGACTACTGCACGCCAAAGAACGTCTTCGTTAAAAACTATAGTATATATATACCATACTCTGGACTGGACTGGAATACCAGACAACATATGGTACTGTCACCGACAGTTTGCGTGTGAGAGCATTGAGGGGCATTCGCTGGTTGACTGTGAAGCAGAACGGTAGTCAGTTCGTGGTACAATCAATTTCCTTAACATTTGAATTATAATTTAACCTAAACCTTTTGTTAATTAAATAAACAAATACATGTATTACTTTTATAAACGTGGTGAGACTATTCATTTTAATCCATTTGGACATTCCTGACATCTCAGAAGTGATATGAACATATTTTACATCCATTCCTACATACGAATTGAATTTTCAATCAACGACACAAGCGAGGGGAAAAATACCACCAGTAAGCGAATCAACGAATAAGTTTAAAAAGTAAAAGAGCAAACGAAATTGCTTCAAACGTCTCTTAACATATTTAAGAGATCATTTGCAACAGTTACAATCGAAAAATTATAACGGCGAGTGACTTTGTATACGTACACAACAAAAGGTAAACGCAAAAGAATCAACAATCGAAGTAACGAATGTATGAACACAAGCAGAAGGTTAGTTTGTGTGTTTGCAACGACTTCGATACAAATAAAACGACGAGAACGCAACAACAAAAACAAGACAAAAGCAAGAGTAGATTTTTTTTGTTTTGTGTTTTTGGCAACGGCTTAAGAGCAACGTAAAAGGGGCAGTGGTGTTTATAGCTGCAATATTAAAGAACGTTCTGGAATTCTATTGAGGAGAATTATTGTGAGCCATACGGGCTGAACAACGGCGAGACGTTCAAGAAAAACCAACGTAATTACAAGTGAATTTCTGCAGAACTGGAAAAAAAAAGAAGCAAGACAATATTTTTTTTTGCATATTTGTGGATGACAATTGCATGCAGAAAAGTTAATTGCACTATAATATGGGAAAAATGATCAAATTAAACACTTTAAAGGTTGATCAAATCAACAAATTGCTACAAAACCAAGGTGCGACGGTAATGGGCAATAAAGCAACAAAAATTATTAAATTGACAGAAATGTACGGCGTTGATGAAGTTGATGCTGAAGAGTTGGAGGTAAGCAGCGAAGTTACAGCTATGCAGAAGCAAATGGAAGAAATGCGTGGCATTATTGCGGGGCTAGCTAAGTCTGTAAACGATTTGGTGACAGTACAGACAAGGCAAACGTTAACACCGTCGAACGCCACAACGATTCCAGCAGAAGCAAGTTGCCACGACAACCATTCAACTGCCACAACAGAGGTTCACGCTGAAATACCAAGGAGTTCATCGGAACATGATTTTAATGGTACACCAATAGCAGTTCGTCCATTGTTAGTCCCAATGACGCAATGTGAATGGAAAAGAAGTGCAGTACACGACATCATCGCAATATTACCGGATTTTGATCCATTAAAAGGGAGTTTAACATCGAAACAGTTTGTTGATAAAGTTATACAGCTACGAGAAGCATACGGATGGTCTGAGCAAGAAATTTTGTTAGCCGCTCAATCAAAGTTGAAAGGGGTGGCCAAAGAATGACTCGATGCACAAACCGTATTTCAACAATGGTCAGCTTTTGTATCAGCATTTCAAACAGATTTTCCTTTCACAATGTGTACGGCAGAAGTGCACACGGAATTATCACGAAGAAAGAGGCGAACAAATGAAACTTATAGTCAATACTATTACGCTATGTTAAATATTGGTAGGCGAGGTAAGGTTGATGAAGAATCAATCAATACATATATTATTGGGGGGTTAAATGACAGTAATTTAACACGAACCCTTATGGCAATGAAATTATCAACATGTAACGATTTATTGCGATCTCTTGATAGTTTAGCAAATGTATATTGTGCGTTCAAAGGTACAGATAGTGGTAATAGAAATGTAAACGAGGTAACACGAAATGTTACTACAGAAAAAAAATATACAAAATGTTTTAATTGCAACGAGTATGGACACATTGCAGCAAAATGTCCAAAGCCTGCAAGAAAGGAAAGATGCGCAAAATGTAACAAGGTGTGACACGATTCTAAGTCTTGCCGCTATGAAAAATCAACGGTTGCAAAGGTAGTTAGTGAAAATTTATATCCACCTTTAATGTCAAGTGTCTTGCTGAATGGTGACCAGTATTCGGCGTTTATCGATACTGGCAGCGACACATCAATCATATCCGAATCCAAAGTACCAACCAATGTGGAAAAGAAAGTATGTGCTAGAAAGTTAGAGGGATTTGGGGGTGCAAGCGTTGAAAGTAAAGAAGAGATTGAAGTAGAATTAGTTATAGAAGGCAGCACACTGAATACGAAGTTGCATGTAGTACCCGACGAGTTTATGCCATACGATCTGTTCATTGGACGAGATGTTTTGTGTCGAAAAGATTGTTCACTGGTTATACAGTCGGGAAATATGCAAATACAGAAAAATACGGCAAAGGGTTTTAATGTTAATGTATCATTAAGCAAAGATGAAATGCATGAAGTACTTCATTTACTAGAAAAATACGATGATTGTTTTGCAGAAGATTTAGGAAAGCTTGGACGTTGTAAAACAACAACTATGGAAATCGTTGTCAGCACCGAGAAACCAATTACAGGTAGGCAGTACCAGGTACCTTTTATCCAAAGACCTGTACTTTCCACGATAATTGACGAATTGCTTAAGCACAATATAATTCGTCAGAGTTCATCACCTTACGCAGCTCCAGTTGTAATAGTGAAGAAGTCAAACGGGGAAGATAGAATGTGCGTTGACTTTAGGGCACTTAATGCGGTCACCATAAAAAAACAATTCCCAATGCCAATAGTAGAAGAGCAGTTGTCAAAGCTTGGGGGGAATACGTTTTTTACCACCCTTGATATGACTGCAGCATATTATCAAATTCCATTACATGAGGAGAGCAAGAAGTTCACAGCGTTTTTGACGCCTGAGGGATTATATGAGTATAATGTAATGCCATTTGGACTGCGAAATGCACCAATGGTCTTTCAGGAGATGATTATTCAACTTGTACGTGGTTTGAGAAACCGAGATAAAATTATAAGCTACGTTGATGAGGTTATAATTGCAACAAAGAATGTTAGTGAAGGTATTGATGTCCTAGCCGAGTTTTTGGATGCAGTACGAAATGCTGGTCTCACGCTAAAACCAAGTAAATGTACTTTTATGTCAAGAAATGTTAAATTCTTAGGCCATGTCGTAAGCCAAGATGGTATTAAGCCTGGTGAAGAGAAAACAAAATCAATTAAAGCTTTTCCTCAACCCACTAATGTAAGTGAAGTCCGTCGATTCCTTGGCTTAACAGGGTTTTTCAGAAAGTTTATACCAGATTATGCTAGTACCGCTATGCCGCTAACAACGTTACTAAAGAAAGCACAAACATTCGTGTGGACAGACGAACATGCCATAGCTTTTGAAAAATTAAAACATGCACTTTGCACTCAGCCGGTGTTAGTTTTGTTTGACGTAACAAAGAGCCACGAAGTACACACCGACGCTAGTTCCATAGGGCTATCTGGAGTGTTGTTGCAGCTAGAAGGCGAGGATTGGAAGCCGGTACACTATTACAGCAGACGATGTAATGCAGCTGAGTCTACGTATCCATCACATGAATTAGAAGTCTTGGCGATCGTAGAGACGCTTGAACGATTACGAGTTTATTTAGTCGGTACTCCATTTATTGTACGAACGGACTGCAATGCAATTGCAACAACTAAGTCCACTACAGCATTGAAGCCGCGC
Organism: Eurosta solidaginis; assembly: GCF_040869045.1. Lineage (NCBI taxonomy): Eukaryota > Metazoa > Arthropoda > Insecta > Diptera > Tephritidae > Eurosta > Eurosta solidaginis. The sequence goes on along the minus strand of NC_090323.1, from coordinate 196,567,185 downwards.
ATTGCCAGATGGTGGCTAAAACTACAAGAATTTGATTTTACATGTACATATCGACCTGGGTCTAAAATGCAGCACGCAGACTCACTTAGTCGAGCGCCTGTTGAAATATCGAAAGGTACAAACACTGTTGCAGAAAAGGTATTGAAACTTAACCGAGGCAATACGATGGATGATTGGATTTACTCAATGCAACTCCAAGATGAAAATTTAAAACGAATAAGCGATATAATTACAGGGAAAGAAACGGCAGATGAAGCTACAATTAAGCAAATGAAAACCGATTATACGATGCATAACAGTCGATTATTTAGAAAAGCTAAGGGCGAAATGAAATTAGCAGTACCAAAGGCAGTAAGATGGCGAGTTGTTAAGTCATGTCATGATGACTCTGGACATTTTTCTTTAGAAAAAACATTACAGCGACTATGCAAACATTTTTGGTTTCCACGTATGAGGAGGTATGTCAAAGCATACATAGCAGCTTGTGAAGAGTGTTGCTTAAATAAAATGACGGGAGGTAAACCGCAAAGCCAATTGCACGTAAGCGATGTGTTGCCGATCCCATTTAGGCACATTTTTATTGATCATGTGGGTCCATTCCAACGCAGCAAATCAGGGTTTTCGTACATATTAGTAGTTGTATGCGGATTCAGTAAGTACGTAATCCTAAAGGCAGTCAGAACTACGAAAACTGAACCAGTCGTAAAAGCACTAGAAGAAATCATGGCCATTTTTGGTCAACCACTTAAAATAACATCAGATCGAGGTACGGCGTTCACTTCGAGGCAATTTGAAGAATTCATTTCCAATCATGGTATTCAACACAACAAAACTGCAGTACGAACACCGAGAGCTAACGGACAGGCCGAACGCGTAAATAAAACAGTTATCAACGCTTTGAAATGTATGAGCGAAACGGCCAAAACATGGGATAAAATGCTACCAAACATTCAATGGACGATTAATTCCCAACGTAATGAGGTAACAAAATACACGCCTAATGAACTTGTGTTTTATTTCAATCCCAGAGATGTAACATACAACCGAATGATACAAGCTATAAACGATGATGATAAGGGTAATCCAGATATCGAGGTGAAACGTGATGAAGCAGCAAACAATATAATGGCAGAGAGACATAAGTGGAAAGAGCGTTATGACAAAAGACACCAAACTCCAAAGAAATATGATGTTGGCGACTTAGTGGTCATTGATCATGTTCCAAATGCAACAGGTCTCTCCCATAAGTTGGATCCCGCATTTAAAGGACCATATATTGTTACGAAAGTACTTAACTACGACAGATATATTATCGAAGATCTACCAGACTCAACACATACACAAAGACGTTATTGCAACATATGTAGTGTGGATCACATAAAACCGTGGTGTGCATTGATTCCTGAACTTGATGGTATGGACGACGACGATGATTCGTCCATGCAGGACGAAATGTCAGGAAAGGCCGAGCTGTCACCGACAGTTTGCGTGTGAGAGCATTGAGGGGCATTCGCTGGTTGACTGTGAAGCAGAACGGTAGTCAGTTCGTGGTACAATCAATTTCCTTAACATTTGAATTATAATTTAACCTAAACCTTTTGTTAATTAAATAAACAAATACATGTATTACTTTTATAAACGTGGTGAGACTATTCATTTTAATCCATTTGGACATTCCTGACAGTACAGGGTGCCATCAACATTCACGGATGGTTCTAAGCATGACGGGAAGGTGGGAGCAGGCCTCTTTTTGCCGGATCTGGGTCTAGAGGTCTCTTTTCGCCTACCAGATCACTGTAGTGCTTAACAAGCGGAAATGCAGGCAATACACAGGGCTGTGAACCATCTCGGGTCTATGCCGAAGGATGGTAAACGGGTGTTTATTTTCTCAGACAGCCAGGCCGCATTAAAGGCCTTGAACTTATTCGTCGACAACGCAAAGTCGGTCACTGAATGCCGCAGATCTCTTATCGAGATGGCTCAGCACTTCAGTATCAGCCTTATATGGGTACCTGGGCGCAGGGATATTGAAGGCAATTGCAAAGCAGACGAGCTGGCCAGAAGAGGCACCACCGACCATATCCTTCCGGGAAATGATAAGAATTGCAAATGGACTATGGTCAGCCATATCATCGTGTGAGACATCCAGGCAAACCTGGCCCTCATATAACAAGGGGCTCACAGGAGCGTTTCTGATTTTAAACAAGTCAGTTCTATCGTCCCTGATAAGGGTTCTAACAGGGCATTGCTTAATAGGCACGCATGGTGCTAGAATAGGGGCAACGACCTTCGACTATTGTCGCAGCTACAGATGTACAGAAGAGGAAGAGAGTATCCAGCACCTTCTCTGTCATTGTCCAGCTCTTAGTAGGCGTAGGTTGGCCATCCTTGGTAAACCTTTTCTACATGACCTCGTTGAGGTCTCTAGCTATGAAGTAAAGGCTCTAGCAAAATTTATAATTTCCACGAGGTGGTTAGACCCACTTTAGGCGGGGTAGGGGTCCTCTTTGAGACCGTATAGGGTATTACAATGGGCCCATTGGTGGCCGAAGTAGTGATCTGTTACCATAGTGTCAAACTTAGCCCTTTCAACCTAACCTAACCTAACCTAGCTGTAAAACACTAGAATAATCCAGTAACTTTATGCTCAGTTGCCCAGTCCCTGCGGGGACGAAGTAATGACGTTAATTGGATAGGGCGAAGTGCTGCTGCAACAACAAGAACGAGGCGTTAATATGTTCGCCGGACATATTGGAGTCTACGGAGAAAAATAACAAGGCCGATGTGTTCGTTATTGGTAGCTTAATAGTTGCCACACATCGGTTCGCTTAAATAAAACAACCGGTCAAAATAGAAGCGACCAGGTGAGCTGCCCTCCAATTGAGCAGCTTTATCCTGCTTACGCCTAATCCTAGCGATGATTCAGGTAGGTAAAAGTCTGCCTCGGCAAATTTTGTTGATAACTACTAATTATAGGCGGAAAAAAATTATATTGAAAATCTAGTTATTAAGCTACCGATTAGAAGGTAAGTACGAAAATGAGGATATTGTACCGAATTTTGGGAAATTGTGCTTATTTGAAACCTGCTAACGTTCGAATCGCTAAACTATTGAATAAATCACTCCAATATTCTGTATTGCAAAATGGATTTTATTAGGCTACTTTGGGAGTAGTACAACTATACTTCACTTCCAACTGATAGCGTGTTTAAATCAAACTGCTTAGCACTGATGACCTGATACGAAACATTCATTCTCTCTCAATTCGTTTCCAGGAATGGGTCTTCAAGTTCATTCGATTGTAAACAATGGTTCTTTCGATTGTAAACAAAAGTTCATTCGTTTCCAAGAATGGGTCTTGAACATCAGATGGCTATAGAGTTGTCTGAAATACGCCAAAAAAACTCAAAGAAATCCGTTCGGTTTCATTATTTTCAAATAAATCAGCAAGTAAGCTGATAAAAACTTATTAAAATTTATAAAAAAAGGCAAAGTTTTGTAGAAATATTTTGTGGGAGATAAGTCAAAAATATGAAATAATATATTTCGATTGCGTTGCTTTGCTTTTTTGCTCTGGCACCGCCATAAGATAACAAAGAACGGCTAGCCCCTTTTTCACTTTGATGAGACCAAAACGTTTATGTACATATATCCACATACAATATAAAACGGAAAAAATTTATAAGAAATTACGAAATTAGATCACTTGGTGAAGTATCTGCGTTGTTGTCCGCAAAAGGCTGTTAACTAAACATGTTGCGTTAACCTATACATATGCCTACAATTTAAGCTGGAGTCATTGGTGCCGTATGTCGTATCGCTGTAGTCGTATACCTAACGTAATCAGCTGTTTATCGTTACGACGGTAACCAAAAACGAATTGGTTGGCTACGATACGGTTACGACCTAAAGCTGGAGACATTGGTGCTTTATCGGTAACCGTATCGGTAACCTTCCCTACAAGAATACTGACTATCATATGACTATCATCTGATTGTCAGCAATGTCAACCTAACGATCAGCGCCTCATACAAACTTTCTATCACAAACTTAAGGGGACTTGCGCAAATGTGATGTAAACAACTGTGTACGTGTGAGTTTTTGTCTCCTTCTTATACACCAACATGGCCTACTGATTAAGTATATAGCCGTACTTCTCACTCTCATTCATTTTCCTGTATCAGTGGTGACACTCTAACTATCAAAAAGTGTCATAAATGATAGTTTACTGTAGATATCAGGTTTGACTGTTATACTATCATAAATGACCATTATTATATTCCGCCAAAAATTAAACAATGCTTCTTGCTTTTTATTTACTTTATTTCATTACGTTTTTAATTTTGTACGTGATAAAAGCATACGTGTTTTTTATTTGTTTAAAAAAAATAGTTTTATAAGAATTCGAGTTCAGAAAGTTCAATTTAAATTCAGAAAATAACAAAACAACAGAAGAGCGCTTTCCTCATGCGAAAACACATTTAAAAATGAATCACCACTAACCACTATTATTTTTCGCGTATCAATTTTTTGATTGCGCCCCACACATTACGACTGCTTTTGGTATTTTTTAATATTATTTTCGATTTTTTTTCTTTTAGAATGGAGCTTTGAAATGCTCTCTTTTTTCATTTTTTAAAATTATTTTTTATATGGTTTTCGTCGGTTGAAAATGGCGGAATTTAAAAAATAACAAAACAACCGTGATAATCATTTGATTGTCATATGACAGTCAGTAGTGACAACATGATAAACTGTTCTCGCATACATAAAATTCTGTTGAGAATTATGTATCTGTCTCACATGAATAATGGTATCTGCTGTATGTTCTTTTGTTCTGTACCAGGTGTCCGAAGCTTTCCCAGTTTGAGTCCTTTTTCATGATTATAGGCTGTCGTTGGGTACATGCGGACATGCGTGAGCGAACAAAGGAACATACATAAATTTGAGTATCAATGTTTACGTCATCGCAGGATCAGCATTGTCAATTACAAGTGTGAGTGTATTAGTAAAACTATCAGCGTTTCTTGTAGGGCTTATAACAGCTGATTCGACCAACCTTATGAGAATCAATGCAATCGATTATTGGTGCCGCTAAGGTCGTAACCGTATCGTAGCCAACCAATTGGGTTTTGGTTTACCGTCGTAACAATAAACAGCTGATTACGTTAGGGATACGGATACAGCGATACGACAGACGGCACCAATGACCCCGGCTTTAGTGGCACCAATAATCGATTGCATTGATTCTCATAAGATTGGTCGAATCAGCTGTTATAAGGTTACCGATACGGTTACCGATAAAGCACCAATGTCTCCAGCTTTATCTCAGCTGTCAAAAATGGAATGTCGCAACGCTCCATAAAAACATGGCCTTTATGCATCCATTTATATCAATACGAAGACTAAGAAGCTGACTTTTTCACCAATCGAAAGTTGCTACCAAAATCCGTTTCGTGTGCAGCCCTTCTATGAAAGGTGTTGTCACTGATAAATTTTCCGCGGGTGAAAAAGAGTTATTTTTTTCTTCGGATTTGTAAAACTGACAAAAATTCGGGTTTTTTGATATCCCATTTGACATCTTGAGTAAATTTTCGGTAAAAATCAACTTAAACCTATACCATGTAAAATACTCCAAAGTTATTCTGAAATGCCCAAATTTGATTTTGAGCATGATGGCATCTATGACCAATATTATAAAAAATGCACATTTTCACGCGTTCTCAGAGAGCGAGAAGTTTCATATCAGGTCATCAGTGCTGCTTAGTTATTACTCAGCTCGCGCTGCTTTTATACTCTCTGTTGTCGCCGCCGAGTATTTCTTCAAAGGACCAGTGCGCGGACTTTTAGAAAGAGAATGTTGGTAGACGAAAAATTAAAATAGTGGTAGAAGTTGGTAGATCTTTTTTCCAAGAAAACAATAGCTACAGTTTATATTTGTACAAAATAATTCATAATTTATTGTATTATTATTAATATTAAATATCAAGAGAGGTGTCAAAAGACGCGTATTAATCTCCTTTTCCTTCCTCCGAAGGCGGAAAAGAAAAATTATATCTCTGTCCGGAAATATTTGCAGTTAAAATTGGCGATTTTCATGTGGTTGTTGTAAATACATGTAAAATTACCTATATAATATTTGCTTCTTTCCTGTATTTCGAGCTTGAAATGCCGACGAAAATTTACCGAAACGTGTAATTACAACAACAATTTTCCAATGCACCAAAAATAACCGACTTCGGCATATCGTTTACTAAAAAATTTTTTTGTTTTCGTCCAAAATGATTCACAAAAAACTGATGAAAATACCGCAGGAAAATATTTGCGTGCTCATTTACTACATTTATTTCATAAACAAATTTATTTGTTATTTGAATTTGTGCACAAATTTTTCAAAATTGGTTAGTTTGGTTAGTGTCACCTTTTAATGTTATTTGGGTGTGCTCCGCAATTGAATACGTTTACGTACTGATCGCAGGATTTGGTTTCAATGCGAAATTATTGAAATGTTGGTAGATTTTTGGGGTTTGGTGGTAGAAAATGAAAATGGGTCAAAAAGTTGGTAGATCTACCAATAAAGTGGTAACGTCCGTGCACTGGTCTAGACTTTTCACCTTCTAGAACTCTTGTAGCTCGTGCTTACCAGCTAAATACATGTATATTTGTAGTTTATAGCCATATGCGAGTATATGTATGAGTAACTACTTCGGCTGATGACTACATGTGTGTGTGTGTGAGATATCTCTTCGTTGCATTGTACATATGTGTTGCTAGCTTTAATGTGGACATGTATATAAGAGTGGCGGCTTCATGTTTTTGTTGTTGTGTCATTATTTACTAACAGCCTAGTGATGTCAATATTCGCCACAATATTCTCCTTACAAGTGAACAAGGTCTTATATTGATGTTCTATTCTCCCCGGTACCAGGCGATCACGCCTCGTCCATAACGAAAAAAGCTCGAAATATATTCAGAGTATTCAAATTGTTTTTATTTTATCACTTTGTAGAACCCAAAAACTTGCTAAAATGTTTTGAAAGAAATCGAGTGAAGTATCAAAGCCATGAGTACCGACGAGCGAACATACGGAAAGCGACTCCAATTTTAATGGCCAAGCCATTTTCGAAGCGTTCTATGTAAGTGTGCCTTAAGTGCTTCATTCCTTTCCTCCAGTGTGACCACATTTTCTAATTAAAGCAACCCTGCCCTAAGACGAGTGGAACGAAACGGCGACGAAACATTTTTCTTTCCACTTCACCCGAAGCAGACGAACGATATAGGTGGAAATTTTTTTACTGATCTCGAACTCTGTTAAAATTTGCTATCCTATTCGCATCGAATTAATAAGTGGTTTAAAAAGTTTTTCATAATCATAGTGCGTGTGAACAAAAGTATTGGAAAATATAAAAGTGAAAATTATAGTGAGATTTTGTGGTTGGCTTCGTATTGCTTTGCGCACAGCGGAACACGATAGCGCTGGCCGTAGCAGCGCCGCCATTGAACGAAAAAAAAGCAAAGTCAGTACGTCGCGATTAACTACATATTTTTTTTTTTATTTCTCGCTTAGCACCTGGCTAAAGAAAACGTTTTCGAAAGCGGAAAAGCGAATAAACTAGGTTGCGCTCGAACTTTTTCGGGAATCTAGCGATATTTTAGTAGTTTTGGATTGCTTTTTGGTAAAAATTTGGCGAAAAGATGAGTGGCGGAATGCCCGAGTTGGGCTCTAAGATCAGCTTGATCTCTAAAGCTGATATACGATACGAGGGTCGTTTATACACCGTGGATCCGCAGGAGTGCACAATTGCATTGTCGAACGGTAAGTAATACATGTATATATATGTATATATTGTTCTACCGTTATGTGGACTTAAAATCACACCATTGCTAAATTGGGGGGAAAATTTTGTCTTTGCTGCTCCTGTTCAGTTGCAGCCGCCATTGACGTCGTTAATGTGGACGTTGAAGTTGACGTCAACGTCGTGCCAGCGAAAAAGACAACGGTAGTAAACGAGCAGAGAGATATATGTAGTGCAAAACGGAATTTGGGGAAAAGGTGAAACCGAAAAACGGCGCTGTGTCAAAAGAAAAAATGAAGCGTGAATCTGATTATTTTGTGTAAATGTACCCAGCTGCATGCAGTGGTTTTCTGCAATTCGTTGGTTGAACTCTATTAAAATTTCGTTTATTTTTGGTTTCTGCATTGCCTCTGCTTCGCTTTGGAATTTTACATGTCATGTTGGCAACACATGCTAGCTGCATTTTTGCTTTTCTTTCTATTGATCTTTGTTTTTGTATAATGCTGTGTGTGTAATTTCTGTATGTACATATATGTAACCACATTGGGGACAATAAACTAGAAAAATATAATGCAATCTGTTGGCCGTTATATGCAGAATATGGGTTAACGGATTTTGAAGCTACCGTTTGGGCATGCATTGAATTCAACATCAATTACATTTATATCCATGACTCGTTTAGGTAATAATTTACAACAGGGGCCACCGCGCTTGTAAAAATTACCTTCTGGTGGACAAAAGGTGTGGGAACAAATTAAAATACATACGTTCAAAATCCCCTTGTACACAATTTTTCTACATGTGTAAAACAACCACATGAAAATTGACAACTTCAAATGCAAATATCTGTGAAGAAAATTAAAAATTTGGCAAAAGCCATAACAATATTATAATAGATTGTACCATCTCAATTTAGTTTTGATGTTAGAATTATCTTCTCCAGCATTAGGTTTGGTATCGCTTGGCTGGCAGAGGTCCTTCCCAATCCTTACGGAACTGGTGTTGTAGCTGAATGTCATTTGGCGGAGCCTTATTAATTTTGCATTGAATCTAAGCGAAGACATAGCATACAAGAAACTATTTCCCAAGGATGTGGGTCATAGTAGATATACCAAATCTGAAGCAGCTCAGATGCAATCAGTTCGTTGAACATGGGGTTCAGTCTTTCGCACAGTAATCTAGATAGAACGTTATACGCGATATTAAGAAGGATGATTCCGTTGTAATTGACGAGGTTTCGCCAGATTTCAGTTCCAATCTGGAGACATGCTCTTTGCCAACTCTTCGCCTCCGTTCGTTTGGACAACCAGTTGATATTTCATAATAACCTGGCACCTTGTGATTTTTTGAGGGAATATTGCCACTATCACTTCGTCATAGTCGGGTGCCGGAACATGTTTCCCTAATCGGCGATTGGGATATTGGATTCGTTGTTGTTGTAGCGATAAGGAAGGCCTCGGGGAGTGTTATCGATGTTGATGGTACTTTGCCGGATGCAGATCCGCCACGTTCCGGTTACAATCACCATTAAGACACCAACGCGACCATCAGAGAACGATTTGATAAGACCACATTAAACCTCCAAGGCCATACCGCCTTCCCAGCCCCTAGATCCATGAGGAACTTGGGGTCGCCAGAGCTTCGGGTTTTAAAGTAACAGGTTACCCCAAATGGACTGGAGAATCTGTATTTCGATCTGGCAACACCTTGAAAGGGTTGCACGCTACACAACCCTTTGAATCAATTTGTTATTTTAATCGCCTCTTACGACAGGCAACCCTGCCGCGGGTATATTCTAAACGCCTTACCCGCTGGGGGATATAGGATTCATCTTCTCCCTCGATAGCTAGTTATAAGAAGTGAACCCTCCACAACTTAAGCAGACTCTTTACGTCAGTTTCCAAGTCGTCATTATCGGTCCTGCAGAAATCTGTCCCGGTTTGTAAATTTTCCGTCATCCGCCGGATTTTTTGGTTGAATTTTCGAGCATTATTTCTATCAGGCAGCATCTAAATCTCCTTGCAGTAACGCCGTTCTGCCTCGCGTTTTTTCCTTCTAAATAGTCGTTTCTTATCCTTCTTCGCCGTACGATAACACTCCAATATGCTGCGCGTTGCCGCAGCGTTCTTTTTTTTTTTAGATACATATCGTATCATTTGTACCGGATATATGCATACCGGGCAAACGACCATCAGCATCGGTAGCACTCCTCAAAATCTTCGGGGATTGTCTTTATCGCTACAACAACGTGAACGGTTTGGTTTCAGGTTCTTCGATCAGGAGATAGGCAAGTTGCTTGGTGTATCCTTTATTGCTGGAACCTGGCACTGCAGATGACCATATTTCGAGCCGAGGCGTCAATCAGCTTCAACTGTTGGGAGATGTTAGTTCGTGAAGCTTAAATTTTCCGACTGTTGAACCAAAGACCCTTTTGTTGTCCACCCTGGCAATGCTGGGCGACTCAGCATGATTTCATTATCATGGCGGGGCCAGTCATCATATGTCTTTATAAGTTTTTCATAGAAGGTCTCCTTGACCTTTTCGTCCGCACCGTTTACAGGTGCGCAAGCCAATACCTTGGCTTCGGATTTCGCGTTTGTTCATATGGCCACTGAAAGAGACGTCGCGAGGCTCTGTCACTTTTCTGCCTTGCATCGTCCATCATGCTTTCTGTATGGCGGTGATGTCGGCCATCTCTGATACGTCATGCTTTATTATGAAATACAAAATTTTGCTTCTCAAAAAAAAAAAAAAAAAAAAAAAGGTATTGTATCAATGTGCGCCAGTAATAGAGTAGAGTGGGGTTGGCATCTCTGATTACACTGGGTTTTTATGAAATACAAAATTGTGTTACTTTCACAAAAAAAAAAAAAAAACGAAAAATGACGGATGGATGTTGTGCGCCACACCTACTGAAAAATCAGTGTTGGGATCATCAAAAAATACAATATCATCGTCTGCTGTTGAGGATTAGGCCGATAGCATAATCATCATAGTTGGCGCATAAGCGCCTAGACAGACGACTTGCCAATTTATAAGCGGTTACTCCAGGTATCCTGTTTCACTATAACTGACGCCATTTGGAAGCACCAAGAGAGTTCAAGTATTAAATAGGCTCGTTGGAACTGTGTTCGGTAATAAGACCGTGAAAATTAGGGTTGTTGTGTTAACACTGCTTCGCCCTATTCAATGGGTTGCGACCACTCACAAATTATCCTCAAAGTTTTCTAACAGGAGTCCAAGGAAACTAACAGCCCAAAATTTTTTACCTGATGCCGATGCTGCATCATGGGCGGTCGTAAATAATTGGCCGATGCTGATTATTAAAAAAAAAAAAATAAACAAAGACTGAAAGATTGTTGTTAAAAGTTAAATTTCATGTTCATTCAAAGTCAGCCATTTGTGTCCATTACTTTTTACCCAGGCCGATCTCGACTCTTCAAAGCTGATGTACTGCAAATTTACTTTTTTTGAATTGCTCTAAATGCAAGCCATGAGCATTCACCGGGTGAAGCCGGTCCTGACATCTCATATAGTTACTTAACGACAACCTTTGGAGCGGATATCTGTTGTAACTGATCTAGGTGTTATTTTCGATCCGAAATTAAGTTTTAACATACATATCTCAACCACTATAAACAAAGCAACTGTTGTACTAGGATTTATTAAACGTTGGGCTAAAGAGTCTGATGACACATATTTCACCAAGATCTATTATATCTCGTTTCCTACCTTCTCGTCTCCAACCTATCAAAGTCATATAAATAGGATTGAGTCGATCCAGAGACAGTTTTTAATTTTTGCATTACGAGGTCTCAACTAGGAATCAAATACGCATGTTCCACCATACAGGAATAGGCTTCTTCTAATTAATTTGCCATCTCTAGAGAATTGTAGAGTATAAAGGGCGAATTAATGGTGACTTATAAACCATAAAGCCATAACCAGGTAAATCAGCTGATCGAGCCTACCTTATGGAAATCAGTATAATCTATTAATATCTATTAATGGTGCCATACCATAACGCTAACTTGATTACATTGATTTCTATAAGGTTGTTGTTGTTGTTGTAGCGATTAGGTTACTCCCCGAAGGCTTTGGGGAGTGTTATCGATGTGATGGTCATTTGTCGGATACAGATCCGATACGCTCCGGTAACACAGCACCATTAAAGTGCTGGCCCGACCATCTCGGGAACGATTTATATGGCCACATTGAACCTTCAGGCCATCCCTCCCCCCCCCCCCCCCCCCCCCCCCCACCCACCCCCAAGTTCCATGAGGAGCTTGGGGTCGCCAGAGCATCGTCTGTTAGTGAAACGGGATTCGCCGCTCGAAGGTGAGGTTGAAAATTGGGTTGGAGAAGCTATATATTGCGCTACACAACCCCTTGAATCCCATTTCTATAAGGTAGGTTCGATCAGCTGTTTTATCTGGTTATGGCTTTATGGTTATAAGTCACCATTAATTCGCCCTTAACTCGGCGTTATGTTAATTCACAAGCTCATCATCCCTGACCTAATCAGTCAACTAAGCTTTGCTGTTCCTGTTAGGGCTTCCACACATTTTGTGGCTTTTCATTTACCTCTATGCCCAAAAAATGTTGCCAGAAATAATCCCCTGCGTCGTTGGTGCTCACGTTACAATGAATTGTATAACTGTATTAGCGTTGAATATTCGTTTGTCTCTTTACATACTTCCATACTCTTATGTTTATTCTGATATTTTATTTCATTTTTTCTTACGCATTGAGATATAACATATTAATTTCTATGTATCTCTTTTAAATTCTTTTATCTTAAGGATGGCTTTGTAATTACATGCATATCTGTTCTATTACAATAATTAGTCGGCCGCTTTGCGTTTGCGTCGACTCCATGTTGTAAATAAGGTCGCGGAAGATTTAGTCGGTGATAATACCAGGTTTCGCGAGGCGAAAAAACTGGAGAGATCAGGGAGGTAGCCGTTTATTTTATTGCATAGCGCATCGATCTTTCGGCCTGGGCCTGTGGCCATTATTGTGCAGTCATCGGCGTAGGAAACGATTGTAACTCCTTCCGGTGGTGAAGGTAGCTTAGATATGTAGAAATTAAACAAAAGTGGGGATAGGACACCACCCTGTGGCACCCCTTGTTTAATTCTCCTTGGTTTTGATGTTTAGTTTCTAAATTGCACCGATGCCTGCCGACCACCCAGATAATTTGCGGTCCACCTTTTAAGACATGGGGGAAGGGTAGACCCTTCCAGGTCCTGCAGTAACGAGCCTTGGTTGACCGTATCAAAAGCTTTTGATAGGTCTAGCGCTACGAGTACTGTTCTATGGTGGGGGTATTGATTTAAACCGCAATTTATCTGGGTGCTAATGGCATTTAGCGCGGTGGTAGTGCTATGGAGTTTTCTGAAGCCATGCTGATGAGGGGCTAGCTGCAAATTTGCTTGGAAATAAGGGAGCAAAATTGCTTCAAGCGTCTTTGCCACTGGCGATAGGAGAGATATCGGACGATACGACTTACCTATGTTAGCTGGTTTCCCAGGCTTTAGTAGCGGGACCACCTTGGCCATTTTCCATTTCTCAGGTATGACAAAGGTGGAAAGAGACAGATTGAAGACATGCGCTAAATATTTGAAACCCTCTTTCCCTAGGCTTTTAAGCATCGGCATGGCTATGCCGTCTGGGCCCACTGCTTTGGATGGTTTAGTACGACCAATGGCGCCCTCAACCTCTTTAGCGGTGATGGTGATTGGTGACGCGCTGAATTTGTGTTTATGTGCGTGTCTATTGGCTCTCCGTCTATCTTTGTCGACCGTAGGATGCATTATATATTGTCGGCAGAAAGCGCTCGCGCATTTTTTCTTGTCCGACAGCACTTTGTCGCCAAAGGCGATGGAAACTTTGTCTTTGCGCTTAGTCGGATTCGATAGGGACTTTACGGTGGACCAAAGTTTACCCACACCGGTAGAGAGGTTACAACCTCTTAGGTGCTCCTCCCATTTCACCCGCTTGTGTTCATCCACAAGCAATCTGATGCGTTGGTTTATATCTCTTATTTGGGGGTCGCCTGGATCAAGCTGTCTTATAAGGTCACGTTCTCTCGCTAAGTTTGCGGCCTCCGCCGGGAAGTGGGCCGGATTTCGGGAATTCTCCCGGCGGGAATGAAATGTGCCGAGGCGGATTTAATGACCTTACGGAAGGCACGCTCCCCTTGGCGGGCATCAGTCGGGATAGGGAGGGCAGCAAAGCAGCTGTCTGTAAAGGATTTATATTCTTCCCACTTTCCTTTTTTGAAGTTTATGAAAGTGCGTTTTTCAGTGACGATGAAGTCGGCGGTACGCTCAAGCGAAATAAGTATGCGCAGGTGGTCGGATGCCAATGTTACCATCGGCTGCCAGTTGACGCAGTTTACGAGTTCTGCGCTCACGATTGAGTTATCTGGCGAGCTGTGACAGCTTCCTATCATACGTATGGGGGCGTCTCCGTTTATTGTGCAGAACGTCGTTTCTTCTATTTGATCCGCCAACATCTCACCCCTACTGTCCGCCCGCAAGTTTGAGTGCCATAGATCATGATTGGCATTGAAATCGCCTAAGATAATGCGATTGTTGCCAGTGAGTAAGGCCCTGATATTAGGGCGGTATCCACTGGGGCAACAGGTGGCAGGAGGGATGTAGATGTTGATGATTTCTAGGTTTGCATCGCCTGACCGGACAGATAGGCCTTGACGTTCTAAGACATTGTCCTTGCGGTCGATGCCAGGATCAAATATATAATATTGCACAGAGTGGTGTATGATAAACGCGAGATCGCTTCCATTTCCGCTCTCGCGGTCTTTCCTGTGGACATTATACCCAGAGCAGGTCTGCAATGCAGATCTTGCTGTGAGTTTAGTCTCTTGAATCGCAGCAATGCGGATGTTGTGCCGCTTCATGAAATCGACTATCTCCGTAATCTTCCCAGTTAGTCCATTACAGTTTAACTGCAGAATTCTGAAGTGCATAAGGGAAGACGTCGCCACTCTGGGGGTAAGTGACTGGTGACTACGCCTGGGTTGTGGAAGGCCAGGACGCAATTGCTGTTGTGGCCCTGGGACTGGGCGTCCTTGGGCAAGCATTGGGGTACCCGGATGATTTGGGTTTGCGACCTGACAACATGGCGCGATGAAACCCGTCGGGGGGTTGCCGTCGCGGAGACCAGAACATCTAGGAAAGTGGCAACACCCAAGGCAGGAGCTGAATTGGGCGGATGTCGCAAACCTATATATTCTGTGCTGGCAGACGGTGCAAACGGAGGTAGGGACTAAGAGTCTGTTTCCCTGACCTGCACGATCGAGGAGTGTCTTTATCGTTAATGCAACAACAACAACAATTAAAGAACCATAATGTTGTACTGGAAAAACTTATAAGCTTATCTAAACCGCAATTAAAATTTCGTCGCCTTTTCCTTTGATAAGGTTTGATAAAAATCTATTTTTGCATTAGAAAAAGCCTTGAGTCAAAACCCAGTCTTTGTACTATCTTCTTGTACTGCACTTTTAGATGCAGCTAACAAATCGTACTATGCATTTTCCTAATTTTTATTAAGCATAACTTATTTTTATACTACTAATAAAACTTTTCCTTCTCTTACAGTTCGTTCATTTGGCACAGAAGATCGTGAAACTCAGTTCCAGATTGCACCACAAAGCCAAATCTATGATTATATTCTATTTCGTGGATCTGATATTAAAGATATTCGAGTTGTAAACAGCAGCCTTCCACATCCCAATGATCCGGCTATAATGCAAGTTCAATTACAAAATGGTGGTCAGCATATGATGCCACATTTTCCCATGCCTAATATGAATCCTCCTCATGCGCCACCAATGAGTGCAGTTGGTGCCTATGGTAATCCTTTCGGCATGGGAGGACTAGGCATTGGTGGTGCTGCTGGAAGTGCACCATCGTTAGCACCAGGCGCACCTGGACCATATATATTGGGGGCCGGTAATCAGCAGCAACAGCCGCCACAACAACCACAACAGCCACCACAACAACAACATCAGCAACCACAACAGCAACCGAAATCGCAGCAACAACAGAAACAACCAAGTGAGTTACTTCTCAACAACAACAACAATCTCACCCATCTCCAGCAACAAGATCAAAAACAGGAACAACCACAACAGCCACAACAACAATCTGTTCACAATAAAACAATAGCATCCACTATACCGCCGAATCAAACCCAGTTGCAACAGCAGCAGCACCACCAACAACAGCACCAACCACCACCTCCTCATAATGATTTAAATTCAAATAATCCATTCAATTTGACGCCAGCATCGAATAATTTAAATTTAGGACCAATTGGTGGTGTCGCTAATCTTATTGGTAGTAATGGTAATAATGGCAGCGGTGTTATCGGGGCTGGTCGCATGACTAGCGGTGGTGGTGGTGGTGTTGGTTTAATTGGCGGTTTACTTGGTAATAGTGGTGGTGGAGGCGCTTCTGGTGGTAGCAATATTGCAATTTTAGGTGCAGCTAACAAAGTGAAGAAAATAATGAATCAACACCACAAAGATCAAGGTGTGATGGTAACGCCACTCTTGACTTGATGATGCATTTTGTATGCGCTTTACTTTCGGTTGTTTTCGTTCATTTGTGACATTTGATACTATTTAAATTTTAATTTCAGTGTGTTTTTTCTTCTCTGAGTTCCTTCCACTACACTCTTCACATTTACGTAGTATGTAAATTTTAATCCGAAAATATATTCACCGCTAAATCTACATAGGTATAATCTTTTTCAAGAACCGTATCCTACTTTTGGCTAAGCAACTACACATGAGCTAGTAATACCAGTTATTTACAAGATGCATATTTGTAATCAGACATACAAATGGAACTACAGTTTCAAATCTTCAGTTTGCCAAAAAAATATATTAAATAAAAATAAATAAAAAATGTAGGCCGAGCTTCTCTTCCAATTTGCGCCATGCTCCTATTTAATTTTTCCAACAAATTGGCGGGACGGGACCTACTAGTTTTATGCCGGCTCCGAACGGCATCTGCGAGGCAGATGAGTTTTCATTGAGAACTTTTCATTGCAGAAATACACTCGGAGTACTTGCCAAATACTGCCGAGGGGCGACCCCGCTTAGAAAATTTTTGTTCTAATTGAAAAAACCTTATTTCTAAAATTTTGATGTTACTTTGCCCGGGTCGTGAACGCAGGTCATTCGGTGTGGTAGGCGGTGTTCACTATTACTCCTACTGTAGTTTGGGATCTTTCAATCTCCAATTATGTGTATAGAAATTTGTATTTATGTGGTTCGCTAATTAATACATACCCAGCTGTATTAATGCACAGGATTTTATACCTTCTCCGGTTGGTTAATTTTACCAGAAAAAAAGCAGATTGATATCGAGTCATATTTTTTCGATACGTCAGGTTGCGGTTACGAAAAGAGAATCGGTATATAGTAATGAGAGTGAAGCAAGCGTATAGAAAGTGTAACGCCTGCTAGGGTTTTAGTTAATGTAGGATATAGTTAGAATCGTCTTATCATATACACATCAATTGATATTTTTGGACTTCATCACATACTCAAATAATTGGGTTGACTCTAACTTTATACATACGTACATGCATTGATCTACACATTATTTTGATTGATTTTGCTTTATTTTAATTTATTTATTTTTCAGCATACGCGTAATTGTGTAATTAAATGCCCATACATATATATTTCTGGTTAATGCTATGCACATTTATTTAATAATACATTTTGTAAAATATTTTCGTCGCAGACATACTTACCGGTGCATCACGCTCAACGACGCCAATGAGCCATGTTTCACTAAAGAGTCCGTCACCTGATTTGCTTACACAACGCAACATAGAACTTGCCCAAATGAAAAAGCAACAGAAATTTCAGAAAAAGCAACATGAAACTGATAACGCACGTGAAGTTGGTGGCCAAAAGAGACAAAATCATCAACCACAACAACAGCAACAACCACGTGTGAGCAACAATAACAGTAATGATTTTTATCAACGTGATCGACGTGATTCTGGGCGCCATGGTGGAGACGGCAATTATCATAATCAACATCATGATATGCGTAGCGGCGGCAACAATTACCATCAACGTAACAATCATCAACGTGGTGGTGGTGGAGGTGGTGTTGGCGGCGGCGGTGGTCAATGGACTATGCACCGTGGTGGCCCCAATAATGGTAACAATATGATGATGATGCGCAACAACCGTGGTGGTGGACGTGGTCGTATGCCTAATCAAGTAATTATATATTAAACTAAAAAGTATTTGTAAATAATAATATACAATACCTGTTTCTTTTGTTTTGTAGGGTTATCGTTCAATGGGAGGTATGGGTGGTATTGGTGGTAATCAAAATAAACCACGCAATCCAAAAACGACAATTAAATTTTTGCAAGATTTCGACTTTGAACAGGCTAATGTTAAATTTGAGGAACTGCGTTCACAACTGTCCAAACTTAAGGTGGGCGATGAACCCAAAACCGAGCAGGTATTAATTTTTTTTATTTTGCTCAAGGGTTTTTTTTTTTTTGTAAGTTAGTGTAGCATATTAGCATTGTTTAATGTATATAACTATATACAACATACATATCGTCAATGAAAATGCCTTACTGCATATCAGTCGTTCTGCAAAAGGGTGTGAAATAGAGCGGAATTAAAAAATAATAATTCTCATAACAATTCGTCAATACCTGTTTCGCTGAATCTCATTTGCTGAGCTCAAAAGACATGAAGCTGAAAGCTGAGAAGTATTCCGAAGCTCGAGTGCAATGTTGTATAAGTTCAACTGCTTCCGTCATAGCGTGAACATCGCCGATGTCTTAAAGTAAAGATCGCATCGCAGTGATTTAGCTGTTTGTGGTAACATTTAAAATGTTTACCTGTCACAATGACTGCCTGGATCGTTATTTTAGTCGTTTTATCTGAAATGGTTGAGACCTTGAAATAAAAGCTAATTTTGAATACAGTCCGGACTAGCTCCTTTCCTCTGGTATGGAGTGGAAAGTATGAAATGACCTAAAAGGTTACACGTGGTTAACCCAAATCGCTCCCGAGGTGGTAGGTTCCGGAGTGTACTGGATAAATATTTGGCGATGGTTAACACTCTTCAAACGGTACGGTAGCCCCAAATCTGGTTCCATCTCTTTACCGATATCTCGTAAAATAGCTGAATTTCGATATAAAAAGCTACCGCCTGTCCAGTTATTATCCTTCCTTTCATACCCATCTTGTACAAAGAGTTGGTGATTGGCTTTCTGCATGAAACTTAAGTAGGGGAGTTCTAACCGCCCAACAATTTGCTTTCGACTTGCTTGTGATATGCAATTGATTGTCAACATTTTTTCCAACAACCGCGCGCTGCCCGAATTTCGCCGAAGAATGCTATGCTTTGTCATTGAGGTAAACGTAAGGCCAATATTTTAATATGCTAGGATAGTCTGGAGCCCAACTTATCAGACTGAGAAGCAGTTTCTTTTTTTTTTATGTTGTTAAATAGCCTATCATGGGCTCCGAGACTTCTTCCCCCAGCGGGTCGGGGGGTTAGAATATACCTGCGGTAAGTATGCCTGTCGTAAGAGGCGACTAAAATACCAGATTCAAGGGGCTGTTTAGCGCAACCCTTCAGGTTGCCAGCGCAATATATAGCTTCTCCAAACCGAATTGTCAACCTCACCTATCCGCGGCGAATCCTGATTCACTAACAGACGAGGCTCTGGCGACCTCAAGCTCCTCTTCCCCCAGCGGGTCAGGGGGTTAGAATATACCTGTGGTAGGCATGCCTGTCGTAAGAGGCGACTAAAATACCAGATTCAAGGGGCTGTGTAGCGCAACCCTTCAGGTTGCCAGCGCAATATATAGCTTCTCCAAACCGAATTGTCAACCTCACCTATCCGCGGCGAATCCTGTTGCACTAACAGACGAGGCTCTGGCGACCCAAAGCTCCTCATGGAACTTGGGATGGGGAGGGAGGGATGGCCTGAAGGTTTAATGTGGTCACATAAAACGTTCCCGATATGGTAGGGCTAGCACCTTAATGTGGATCTGTATCAGGCAAAGGACCATCACATCGATAACACTCCCCAAAGCCTTCGGAGAGCAATCTTATCGCTACAACAACAACAAGACTTCTTTTCTGTTTAAAGTTCCCATACCGTCCAGACATTTTCAACCACTTCATATAAGCGCTTGCAGATCGAATTTTGAAATGCTCTTCACCGCAAAAGTATCATAAAATAATAAATATGTTAATTTCCTGCATTAAATAAGTAATACAGACTGCAATGTCTCTGGAAGATATTTTTCAGTTTGGTCATTTCTTATCTGTGGTATGATTTTAACCATTTGTGAATATAATTTATTTGTTTGTTTTGTTGTTATCTATACCCATGCTTCGTAATATTATTTAATATTTATTTGTCTATACATATTTCAATTTTTTTAATCCTATATAGAACAAAATAAAATTAATCTACCAATTTTGTATGTATCTTAATTCACAGATGAATGGAGAGGCGGACAAAAAAGATGATTCCGGTAATGAGACTGGCGCTGGAGAGCATGAACCAGAAGAAGAAGAAATCACTGTTGGATATGATAAGACAAAATCATTCTTTGATAATATCTCATGCGAGGCAGCACAAGATCGTAGTAAGAACAAGAGAAATGATTGGCGTCAGGAGCGCAAATTAAATAGTGAAACATTTGGTGTGTCCTCTACAAGACGTGGAGGGTTAGTACTTCATAATATTCAAGGGAAATATGAGGACGTACCAAATAATGGTTTATTATTTACAGTTATCGCGGACGTGGCAACTACTACAATCGTAATATGGGATCTTATGGCGGCTACAATCGTAACTATCGTGGAGGAAGTAATTATCGTACACGTTCTAGGAATCGAAATATGAGCTCAACAAACAATACTAATGGAGGCACAACAAATACTAATAATGGAAATCCAGGTACATCTAATAATATGAACAATAGTGCCAATACAGCTGTAGCACTCAAAAATCAAACGCAACAACCACAAACATCTACTTCGGCGGGTATTTCAACGCCAAATGCTACGAAATCAACGGGTGTGGATAATAGTAATACGCCGCAGCCAATTGCAGCTGGTGGATCTGGTAAGTGAAGCGAAGGATGTTGCAAAAATATTTTATATGAACACGGTATTTCCATTTCTTTATTTTTTGTAGGCCAATAATGATAAAAATTTTTGAAAAACAAATAATAAGGCGGTGATAAATACAGAAATATCATCAGAAACCAAAAGAAAACAACAATATATATCAAGTATAGTACATAAATGCGAACATCAAAAATAAGATTAACTACGCATCTTTAATGAAAAAGTGAAAAAGAATATAAAAAGGAAGAAATATTTTTAATATGCTGACTGACGTCCTTTGCTCCCTAAGTTAATATTTTCATAAGAAGTGAAAAACAAAAAAGCACTACTCGAAGCAACAATAAAATTTTATAAAATATTTCTTCCACCAACTCAGATGCATACCTACCTAAATACAGGGTGTCTGCTCTACAAAACAATGAAAACGTTTTGAATGTATCCTGAGTGTAAATGAAATTTCAAATGGACGCCAGCAATGCGAATAATACGTTTAAGGAAAATTAAAAAAATACAAAGAGAAAAAAAAAAGAAAAACCGAAACAGGAATACCACGGAGCGAAGCCTACAATGATGTGAATACAATTAGTTTTATTAAAATTCAATGAAACAAGCCTAAACGAACGAATTGAGAGGAGAAAAAATAAATACGGAAATATAAAAGAAAGTATGTTATAAAAACTGAATTGAAATTGAGCTTAAAAAAAGCAAAGTAAGGGGAAAAAATAAAAAATATGTATGAAAAATCTGCCAGATAAAAAGAATCGCTTAATATATATGAGATGGATGTACGAAAGCAAGAGGAAAAGATGAAAACATACATAAGTATGTCAAAAGGCAGAACTATATTGTAGAAATATGGTGGTGGTATGTTTTACGAACACGAAGCATACAAAATTAAGAAAGCATTTACAAACATTTAAAAATAAACAAAAACAAATATAATAAGAAATAGTACATATAAAACGACTTTTATGCTGAGACCTTGATTAAAGAAAACTAAATTTAAAACATAAATAATAAATAAAAGAAATTTTAGAATCTTACAAATGATGAGAGTGAGCCAAATAAAATCAGCATAAATTAAAAATCCATGCACACATGATAAAAAAAAACATGATCAGGTTAATACACAACTAAAGCTAAATAAATGTCGATAAATAATATATACACACCCATACATTAAAAATTACGCATATTATATATATATATTTCATGCATACATACATAAAGCTGGCCTCTATGAGATATTGAAAATTAAACAGAGCAATAGAATGTGGAAGCATGTTGCAATGTTAAGAAAAGCGCACATAAAGTATGTAAATGGGGTGTGGAATATAAAATATATGATGACGGACGGCGCGACATTATTACACAATTGCTGTGTTAAATTAAGGCGGAACAGAGTTTAAGGAATATGGCTGAAAGCAAAGCAAAAAGAAAAAAAAAAAAACAGAAAACGCGTTTATTTATATACATATGCAAGAAATGTAAAATTCTAAGAATTTTATATAAGTAGAATCAATACAACACTTACTTTTTTCAACTAAACTTAATACATACATGCTTTATTATTTTAATTTTAAGAGTTAAAATATTTTAAAAACTTTATAATTAAATTGGAAAAGTGAAACTTTAAAGCTGATAAGTTTAACAACGATTTGAAGGCGATAAACAAATTTGTACGAAAATAAATTAGAATATGTCAGGCCACTTAAGCTTGAAATTTGCTCTCATTTGGCAATGGTTAAACTGGATGACGGGTTGATAATTGCATTCTAGATGACCTTGGAAAAGTGAGGCGTTACTTTGTATTGCAAAAAAATGTTTATAATTCAATTGTTTTCTAAACGCATGATGTAGGTATTCACTGTGCAATAAGGAAACCGCAGAATTTTGAATTGAATCGTATCTTAATTTAAGCTATCATTCATAATCGCAACACTAGAGCTCCGTTACTTTTTTCAATTTGTTCACGACGGTTTCACTTTCTTTTAAACGATTGCAGTTATTATTAAAGCAATTTATTTAAACTCATATTTTATTTATTTATATGAACCTTGTAAACCTTAAAAAAAAGCCGGACACCCTTGAAAAGTTTATGAGAATTACAGAGGTTGCAGGAAGTTAAGAGATTTACGAGTTGAAATGAATTACCATGTCTGATGTTTTTTTGTTTTTTTGCGATGCACCCGAGATGCGTTTGCGTATTACATGATAGGGTTTTAGTACAAGAAACGCTTTGATATTTGCCAAAATCTAAACATCAAATTTAGAAGCGCAATTCGTCGTTAAACACTTAACAAATACATAGTTGGATACGCTCCTGAATTGCTTTACTGAGAATTGAGAAAATTAATTTGGTTATTCACATTTAGATGGCATCCGCCGGACAATGCATCAAAATTGATCTAAAGTCCAGCTAAACAATAGTTGTTTTTAGTAGCAATATAAAAGTAACAATAAAAAAGGCTTTGTAACAAAACATAAAAACAATGAGTATAGTTGGATGCTATTTTTTAACATTTTAATAAATTTGTTTTCCAGGGTTCGTGTGTGTGTATATTCAACGAAAGTATGTCTTTTATAAATACTCGATCTGGCTGATTGTAGCTATCCATCCATTTATTACAGTACCACCATCACACAAACATACAGATACCTTATATGTATATTAGTTGTAAATGCGCTCACTCTCACAACAAACATGCATACATACAAAATACATACCTATATAGATTCATATAAATGTATTGAAACAGTGATATGTTGAAAATGCAAAAATAAAGTTGACAGCAGACCCCGATGCGCAGGGGATTGTTGTAAAATTACTAAATGCGTACATCCATACAAATACAAACAACATAAACAAATATGTATGTATGTATCTCTTTTTGCAACCTAGCGTAAATTTTGCAAAAGAATAAACATTTAGCAAAACATACAGATCAGCCTAAACCACTGCAAGTTAATAACTTATCAGAGCAGAAAAATATCTAAGCAAAGATTTGATAATAAAAAAGAAAAAAAATATACAAACTAATAAAAAAAAAGAATATATATTATTAAAAATTTAAGTCAATAATAAAAAAGAATACAATCAATTATGTTTTATTTGAAAGCCATTTTGATTTAGTTAGAAAATAAATTAGCAAAAGTTCTGCCTTAAAACCACACTTAAAGCCAGAACTTTTTAACTTAGAATTATTTAATAACTTTGGCAAGGGGAGCTAACTCTAGTTAAAAAGAGAACTTGCCGTCCTGCATTGAAAACCCAATAACAGTGGTCCGGGCCGGGATAAGACGTTGTACTTGAGTCAGCAACTTGTTTAGGTGTGAATTGGAACTATTTTCCGTCATCCCTTGTCAAATTTGGTTTCGAGACAACCCGTTTCTGCGTTGTGCCATTTTGTTGTTGTTCTTGTAGCAGTGCTTTGCCCCACCCAATAGGTGCGACCGATCACAAATTTTCATCAATATCCTCTAACGGGAGTCCAAGGAAACTTGCTCTTTCAACAGGGGTGGACCATAATGAAAGGGGTGTTAGAGGCGTTGGTTCCCCATTACAAATAAAGAGATGGTTGGTGTCATGTGGGGCAGGGCATATATTTTGTATGTCGGGGTTGATTCTGGATAGGTAAGAGTTTAGCCTGTTACAGTATCCAGAACGAAGTTGAGCTAGAGTGACTCGCGTTTCCCTGGGGAGTATGCGTTCCTCTTCCGCAAGTTTTGGGTACTGTTCTTTGAGTACTGGATTCACCGGGTAATTCCCGGCATAAAGGTCCGACGCCTGTTTGTGGAGTTCACTGAGGACCTGCTTGTGTTTTTTTGCTTCATACGGCTTAGTTCTCAGGTGCCGTATTTCCTCATAATGCTCACGGAGATGGCTCCTTAAGCCCCTAGGCGGTGTTCGCTCAACAATCAGATGTCTGTTGGGTTTCCCGGGTTTCTGGGTATTCAACAGGAACTGTTTGGTTAGCATCTCATTTCTCTCGCTGATGGGGAGTATTCTCGCCTCATTATGTAAATGGTGTCCTGGGGACATAAGGAGAGCAGTATTTTGACAGGCCTGTAGCTTCTTCCAGTGAGTAGTTTTTAGGCTTGGCGACCATATAGGGGACTCGTAGCATGCAATCGGCTGGCCAATTGCTTTGTATGTTGTAATGAGCGTTTCTTTGTCTTTTCCCCAAGTACTGCCAGCAAGGGATTTGAGGATTTTATTACGGCTCTGGATCTTCGGTATAATTGCGGCTGCATGCTCATCAAAATGTAGATCCTGATCAAACATCACACCCACACCCAAGATGACAGGGTGTAGGACAGTCGGTAGCGTAGTGCCATCGACGCGGATGCTCA
Source organism: Eurosta solidaginis (assembly GCF_040869045.1). Taxonomy (NCBI): domain Eukaryota; kingdom Metazoa; phylum Arthropoda; class Insecta; order Diptera; family Tephritidae; genus Eurosta; species Eurosta solidaginis. The sequence goes on along the minus strand of NC_090323.1, from coordinate 196,541,864 downwards.
AAATGGTCGACATTTGAGACGTCCATGTTGTAAATAAGGTCGCGGAGGATTTAGTCGTTGATAATGCCAGGTTTCGCGAAGCGAAAAAACCGGAGAGATCAGAGAGGTAGCCATTTATTCTGTTGCAAAGCTCATCGATCTGTGGGCCTGGGCCTGTGGCCATTATTGTGCAGTCATCGGCGTAGGAAACGATAGTATCTCCTTCTGGTGGCGAAGGTAGCTTAGATATGTAGAAATTAAAGAAAAGTGGGGATAGGACACCACTCTGTGGTACCCCTTGTTTAATTCTTCTTGGTTTTGATGTTTCGTTTCTAAATTGCACCGATGCCTGGCGACCACCTAGATAATTTGCGGTCCACCTTTTAAGACATGGGGGAAGGGTAGACCCTTCCAGGTCTTGCAGTAGCGTGCCATGGTTGACCGTATCAAAAGCTTTTGATAGGTCTAGTGCAACGAGTACTGTTCTATGGTGGGGGTTTTGATTTAAACCGCAATTTATCTGGGTGATAATGGCATTTAGCGCGGTGGTGGTGCTATGGAGTTTTCTGAAGCCATGCTGATGACGGGCTAGCTGCAAATTTGAAGTAGGGGAGCGTTGTGCCATCATCATCAGTGTCGATTTTCGTTCAGAGAAGAAGTTTGTCTCGAAACCAAATTTGACAAGGAATGACGGAAAATCGTTCCAATACACATCATTTATCCACCGTCGGAAAATCAACAAAACAAAATAACTTGTTTAGAGTTTACAGCTACAAATTTGATAAAGTCTGGGACTTTGTTCTGAATCTATGCTTAAATCTTCTAGGTGAAAAACATATGTTCTTTAAATTTATATCAGTATACCTTAGGCATTGTCCTTGCATTATGAGAAACAAAATCCGCTGCTTTAAGCTATCATTAATTAAAACACAATTACTATTTGATGAGACATTTTCTAAATTTCTTTATTTACTTCAAATAATTTTGTTTCTTCTTTTCTTTGTAAGGTTTTTAATCACATTTTGAAATATCCTTTATTCGCGAAAGCAACACATTTACATATGCCAATAATTGGGACTTTGTTCTGAATCTATGCTTAAATCTTCTAGGTGAAAAACATATGTTCTTTAAATTTATATCAGTATACCTTAGGCATTGTCCTTGCATTATGAGAAACAAAATCCGCTGCTTTAAGCTATCATTAATTAAAACACAATTACTATTTGATGAGACATTTTCTAAATTTCTTTATTTACTTCAAATAATTTTGTTTCTTCTTTTCTTTGTAAGGTTTTTAATCACATTTTGAAATATCCTTTATTCGCGAAAGCAACATATTTACATATGCCAATAATTGGTTGGCATCACTTCCTTCAATTGTCCAACATTGGCCAAATAAACTGCACCAGTTTTATTAATTTCCATCGCCTTAACCATATTCATAGCAACCTCTTCGGGTGTTTGTTGTTTAGCTTTGTTCATCGTCTCAATCATTTCATCAACATACGACTGTTGACCCCACATCGACTTTTCACGTAAATTCAGTATCGTTTCACTGGTAGTAAGACCAGGACAAACGACAATGAAAGCAACGCCTGTGTGTTGATGATGTTGTTGATCCTGTGGGAAATGAAAATGTATCGTAAGAATTTTGTGCATATATGTATGTATATGTGAAAACATGTTTTTTTGTTCGAAAACCGACTAAACAATTACATGTGGATACTTACGCCCATCGATCGTGTAAATCCAACAACGCCATGTTTGGCAGCAGCATATACTGGAAAGGCAGGTGCAGGCTCTAAACCATATACGGAAGCGATATTCATAACAATACCACCATGACCCATTTGTTGTTTGTCCATATAAGGCATACACAGCATCACCATGGTCATCATGCCCATCTGAAATTGAGATAGAGAAAATTTTGAGTAGAATATAGTGATATGGGCGGAAATTTCAGGCGAGCCATCATAATTTGCTCGGAGTGGAAGCTCAATGTGGTAGGGGGAGATTGAAGAAAGCCTTCACGTAAAGGCAAGTGGCTGTGTACAAATTAATGGAAGGGGTATGGACTGCGTTTTACTGTGCTGATTCGGTAATAAGCAGATCGTATAAGCTGCAGCATAGATACTGGAGGAAAACTTCATAAACTACAATCCCCTCAACTTTAAAATTGATAGCCAGTCTACCGTTAAGGCGCCTGCATCATGAGCTGTGTTAGAGTGCAAATAAGCACGCAATAATTGGAAGAGTCGGTCAGATGAACATAAATGGTACCGCAAAGGCGGATAAGCTGGCAAAAGAGGGCACAACATATAAACCATATTCGGTAGACGTCCTAATTCTATCGAGTGAGATAAAAAGGAGTCAAAAATTGCCCTTGATGAGCCAAGCAGAAACTAAATGGGGTTAAACTGAAACGACAGCGCTTGGTAACAAAATAAACGGCTATCTCCCTGATCTCTCCAGTTTTTTCACCTCGCCAAACCTGACATCATCGCCGACTAAATCATCGGCGACCTTATTTACAACATGGACGTCCCAAATGTCGACCATTTTGAACATCGACGTCCCAAATGTCGACCATTTTGAACATCCACGTCGATGGCACTACGCTACCGACTGTCCTACACCCCAAAATCTTGGGTGTGACGTTTGATCAGGATCTACATTTTGGTGAGCATGCAGCCGCAATTGTACCGAAAATCCAGAGCCGTAATAAAATCCTCAAATCCCTTGCTGGCAGTACTTGAGGAAAAGATAAAGAAACGCTCATTGCATGCTACGCGTCCCCAAGCCTAAAGACTACTCACTGGACCAAGCTACAGGCCTGCCAAAATACTGCCCTCAGAACCGCCACGCGCTGTCTTATGTCCCCAGAACACCATCTACATAATGAGGCGAGAATACCAGGGAGAGAAATGAAATGCTAACCAAACAGTTCCTGTTGAATACCCAGAAATCGGGACATGTCAACAGACACCTGATTGATGAGCCAACACCGCCCAGGGGCTTAAGGAGTCATCTCCGTAAGCCTTATGAGGAAATACGGCACCTGAGAACTCAGCCGTATGAATCCAAAAACACAAGCAGGTCCTCAGTGAACTCCACAAACAGGCGTTGGACATCTATGTCAGGAATTGTCCGGTGAATCCTGTACTCAAAGAACAATACCCCAAACTTGCAGAGGAGGAACGCACACTCCCTAGGGAAACGCGAGTCACTCAAGCTCATCTCCGATCTGGATACTGTAACAGGTTAAACCTACATATTCGGAATCAACCCCGACATACAAAATGTATGCCCTGCTTGCAATGTGTCCCCACATGACACCAACCATCTCTTCAATTGTAATGTGGTAACAACGCCTCTAACACCCCTCTCATTATGGTCCACCGCTTTGAAACAGCAAACTTCCCTGGACTCCCGTTAGGGGATATTGATGATAATTTGTGATCGGTCACACCTATTGGATGGGGTGAAGCACTGCTACAACAACAACAGCCCTTGGTAGGCGAAAAAATCACGAGTCGCTCCGGTACATAGAACCGGCTGCCGTCGGAAGTAAGCACTGGAGCACATCAACAACTAAGAGTGGAGCTGAAGTGTCAAGAGTTATGTGTCGTGTCAGTAGACTACAAAGCGGGTATTGTAGGCTCATGTTGTTGTTGTTGTTGTAGCGATAAGGAATATGTAGGCTCATGAGGGGGGTTCTTACAGAGCACTGACTTTTGGTATCACATGTACATAATTTGTTGTAGCAGTGCTTTAGAGATTGATACTCCGTATTGGTATCCGTTGTTATGAAGCAGGCATCACTGGCGTAACTTGCGCATTAAGTATACACAAATCCGTAAGGTTAAAAAAAAGAGATTTTGCAACATTTTTCAAATTATCACATTTCTTACCAAATTAACTCCCACTGTGGTTTCCATATCCTTATCGGCCAAAACTCCAGCACCATTAATCAAAACATCGATATTACTAACAACACCCGTCGCTTGTTTCACAGCATGTTCCATACTGGAGTGATCCATCAGATTAACTTGGATGTATGTAACTTTGACGGAGGTATTTTCAGATTGCAATTTCTGTAACATCTCCATATTCTCCATGCGACTCATCACAATAAGGTGCTTTAAAAGGAAACAAAAAAATTATTGCAAAAGTCAAATAAAGTCAAAATTTGAATAAAACATTAAACTTACGCTAATTTTCTTCTTCATCAGCATTTTGGCTACTTGATAGCCAATACCGCTGAAGGCACCGACATAAACAACATTTTTACCATTCAAATCGAACATTTTGTACTTAATTAAAATTGTATTTGCTTTACAAAAACAATAATTAGAATGTGTTTGTCGGTTGAATACTTAGATCTGTATGCACTAAGCTACCTTACAGCGGACAGTGATTTCCCATAGGACGACCATTGGCTTTTATAGTCATCCGCATGTTGTTGATCCATCCATCTCCATATGCACTGTAATCGCAAATTGAATAAAAAACAAGTAAGGAAGGCTAAATTCGGGTGTAACTGAACATTACATACTCAGCTAAGGGCTTTGGAGACAAAATAAGGGAAAATCACCGTGTAGGAAAATGAACCCTGGGTATCAAATGCAAGGTATTAATGAGTATTTTAAAAGGGAGTAGCCTTAAGTTGTATATGTGAAGGCGTTTTCGAGATATCGACCAAAATGTGGACCAGGGTGAACCAGAAATTCATTTGTCGGGTAGCGCTAATTTATTTATATATGTAATACCACGAACAGTATTCCTGCCAAGATTCCAAGGGCTTTTCATTTCGCCCTACAGAACTTTTTCATTTTCTTCTACTTAATAAAGGTAGTCACACCCATTTTACAAAGTTTTTTCTAAAGTTATATTTTTCTTTAATAAACCATTCCAATTACAATGTTTCATCCCTTTTTCATATTTGGTATAGAATTATGACATTTTTTTATTTTTCATAATTTTCGATATCGAAAAAGTGGGCGTGGTCATAGTCAGATTTCGGCCATTTTGTTTACCAAGATAAAGTGAGTTCAGATAAGTATGTGAACTAAGCTTAGTAAAGATATATCGATCTTTGCTCAAGTTATCGTGTTAACGGCCGATCGGAAGGACAGACGCTCGACTGTGTATAAAAACTGGGCGTGGCTTCAACCGATTTTGCCCATTTTCACAGAGAACAGTTATCATCATAGAAACTATGCCCTTACCAAATTTCAGAATTATTGGTAAAGTTTTGTTCGACTTATAGCATTAAAAGTATTCTAGACAAATTAAATGAAAAAGGGCGGAGCAACGCCCATTTTGAAATTTTCTTTTATTTTTGTATTTTGTTGCACCATATCATTACTGGAGTTGAATGTTGACATAAGTTACTTATATACTGTAAAGATATTAAATTTTTTGTTAAAATTTGACTTAAAAAACTTTTTTTTTAAAAAGTGGGCGTGTTCGTCATCCGATTTTGCTAATTTTTATTTAGCACACATATAGGAATAGGAGTAACGTTCCTGCCAAATTTCATCATGATATCTTCAACGACTGCCAAATTACAGGTTGCAAAACTTTTAAATTACCTTCTTTTAAAAGAGGGCGGTGCCACGCCCATTGTCAAAATTTTTACTAATTTTCCATCCTGCATTATAAGGCCAACCCACCTACCAAGTTTCATCGCTTTATCCGTCTTTGGTAATGAATTATCGCACTTTTACGGTTTTTCGAAATTTTCGATATCGAAAAAGTGGGCGTGGTTTTAGTACGATTTCGTTCATTTTAAATAGCGATCTGAGTGCCCAGGAACCTACATATCAAATTTCATCAAGATACCTCAAAATTTACTCAAGTTATCGTGCTTACTGACGGACGGACGGACATGGCTAAATACATTTCTTTTTTCGCCCAGATCATTTTGATATATAGAAGTCTATATCTCGATTAGTTTATGCCGTTACGGATTACCGTTATGCGAACAAAATTTTAATGTACTCTGTGAGCTCTGCTCAGCTGAGTATAAAAAATGGAAATGTTCAAAAGGCCATTTCAGATTGATAAGACAGGTGAAATACATTGTCGTTGCCCTTGTCGTTGTCTTCTATCTCGTTACTTGATTATTTAGGTATAAGCATTTGTGAATATTTTCGGTTGTGCCCAAAAAACGCGCCTGCCATTTTTTGCCGATAACTTATGCCTATAAGACACACCAAAAGAAGCAAAGTCTGCAAGAAAGGTCACCCACACTGACAGAATGTTAGATATCACCTATGTGTTACAAGCAGCCAGATTTGTTAATAAAATCAAGAGTAATCGAAATCCCTGTCCGATAATCTCCCTTGATTTTTAAAATCGGCCTTCCAAAACGTTTTAGACATTTTATAGCTTGAGCCAGCGATTCGCAGTCTCCTTGGAGACCCGCACTTTAGCAGGCATCTTGCCTGTGATGTGAAGCCTTAGCCGAACTAATTAGCGTCCGACTATGTGGTTGAGCTGTTTAGGGCCTGCGTCTACGCCGTTCCATTTATAGAATGGCGGCGGGATGGTGACCTCTTGACCTTGGTTTTGCACAGAACAATCTCCCTACAGACCCCCACAATAGTGGGCACCATAAAGCATTGTCCAGCGCTTGGGACTACTTAGTCGTACCAACCAACGGCGAAAGAGAGTTTTTGAAATGCACCCGTGAGACCGACGGTCAAAGACAGTTCTTTGCCGAGAACTTTGCAGCGAGCATTCCGCTATTAAGTAACCGAATCAAGGGGGAAGAAGTCCCCGGCGAGAAGAGGCAGCGACTCAAGTTGATCCCGTGAAAGTGACGAACTGTTGAAGTAGTGGATGTTTTCGAGCTGCAGTTATTGTAGCAGTGTTACATATCAGAAATGATTGAAGAATTCCGGAAAGCTGAGATAAAAGCAGAGCCTATAGTACTGCTGATGACGCTTGACGTCGAAAATGATTTCAACTCAACCAGATGGGACGGCATGCTCGAGAACGCTTTTTCAAAGTATCCGAATAATTGTTTGAAGCACTTTTCTTGCTGTTTTCGCAGCCGAAAAAGCTGCATCATAATTGCTGGCGACAAAAACGGAGATGGTCATTTTCACGAAGAGTCGTATTACACATAGCTCTACCAAAAGTTTGGGGTAAGGTTAGGCAGCAAGCTTTTTATACTCAGCTGAGCAGGGCTCACAGTGTATATTAATTTTGTTCGCATAACGGTACCCTGTAACGGCATAAACTAATCGAGATAGATATACAGGCCTGTTCTGAATTCCGATTCCGATCAATTTTTATGGAATCAAAATGGATTGGTGTTCTCAATTTCGATTCCGACCAAAAATTATCGGTTTGAAAAGTATTGCCTCTGAGCAGTCGGAATGAAAATTAATTGGCAGATTATACACAAATGTTGCGATATTTGTCTTTCAAATAATTTTTTTTAATTCTTCATTTTATTTGGAAGAGTTGTATGTATTTTTTTATTTAAATTTGAGGTAAATTGGCATAATAAATCTTTCTTTAAAAACTTCTATCAAGAAATCTATTAGGCAAACAAATCGATGCTGATCGAAATGAAGTCGACCTGTTCTGAATTCCGATCCAGCGCATTTTTACGATTCGCACGCACAATAGCACATATTCTTGCGTCTGCGCATCCAAAAACGATATCTGCAGGCATTTTTTAATTAAAATAAAATTTTATGATACTTAAAACAAAACACATAAACAAAAACAGCTGATTAAACTGGTTACCGAATCGGAATGAAAACGATTCGAAATCGACTGCGAATCGATTTTTTACAATCGGAATTGAGAACACCAAATAGAAACCGAGTCGAAATCAATGTCGTTTTACTTCTCATTCCGAGTCGGAATTCAGAACAGGCCTGATAGACTTCTATATATCAAAATGATCTTGGCGAAAAAATAAATCCATTTAGCCATGTCTATCCGTCCGTCGGTCCGTCGGTAAACACGATAACTTGAGTAAATTTTGAGGTATCTTTATGAAATTTGGTGTGTAAGTTCCTGGGAACTCATCTCAGATCGCTATTTAAAATGAAGGAAATTGGACCACTTTTTCGATATCGAAAATTTCGAAAAACAGAAAAGTGTGATAATTCATTATGAAAGACGGATAAAGCGATGAAACTTGGTAGGTGGGTTGACCTTATGACGCAGAATAGAAAACTAGCAAAATTTTGGAGCATGGGCGTGGCAACGCCCACTTTTAAAAGAAGGTAATTTTAATTTGGCAGTCGTTGAAGATATCATGGTGAAGTTTGGTAGGAACGTTACTCCTATTACTATGTGTGTTCTAAATAAGAATTAGCCAAATAGGATAACGACCACGCCCACTCTTTAAAAAAAAAATTTTTTTAAAGTCAAATTTTAACAAAAAATTTAATGGCCCGTAATCATAGTCGAAATAAAAAAATTTTCTATTTAAACGCGATGAATTTAAAAGGACGTCAAACAAAAAAAATTATTAACCCGTTGTGATTGAAAATTTGGTATTTTTATTGAAGACATATTAAAGCGATTCAATATTAATCTATATTTGTATCGGTTTCTCGCGTTTATAACAAAAAAAAAAATGAAAAGATCAAAAACAGTTACGCGTTGTGCAGTTTGCGGAGATGCTAAGGATGTATCAGTTGTTCGGTGCTTTAAGGCGCCTACCAGTGATGAAAGGCGTCGACGGTGGGAGATTAGTTGTGGCGTCGCATTAAAAAACTCTTCGCATGTATGCGAGCAACATTTTAAAGAAAGGGACTTTATTGAATGTCCAACGCACACTAATTTTTTTAAGAAGGCACGTTTGTTTCCTGGTGCGGTACCTGCACAATTGCAGCCACAAGTGTTTGAAGGCCAGAAACTGCTTCTCAATGAGGAACCGTTGCATGCTAACGCACAGCCTGTGCATGTAGACGCGCAAACGCAGACAGAGTAAGCAAAGAACATTTGACCTTAATAAGTTTCAAGCTTATATTAATCGTGTATTTATTTTTATTCAGGGATGATTCAAGTGAATGTAGCTTTAGAGCTGAAATCTATTTACTTGGTCAAAAAATAAAAAAACTTGGAAGCGAGTCTTGCTGACCTCAGCGCGCAGCTAACAGATGCAAAAACTTTGAGGGCATCAGTGGAGAAATTGTTTAACGAGGGTCAAATGAAGAAACTCCTTTATCCGCATAAAAAAGTTATTTGGGAGTGGGAAGATATTTCTGCCGCTATATGTATACATTCTGCTGGGCCCAGAGCATATAGGCATCTATGTATATGCAAACAATTTCCCATTCCCTCATATAAGCACACTTCAATAATGGGCGCGTAAAATAAGTATTGAGGAGGGTATTTTAAAGTTTTCTTTAGAATGACTTAAGTATCGAAACGATATTCCGGAAGATGATCGCTTCCCAAGGCAGTCGGTTCTATGTACCGGAGCGACTCGGGATTTTTCCCGACCAAGGACTGTCATTTCAGTGTGACCCCATTTAATTTGTTTCGTCCCTCCCACAAATTGTCATCCTCACAGCAGCTCCTTGCAGCAGGACTGCTACATATTCTCTTACTCCGGGAAGGTATCGAACCCAATCCGGGTCCGTCTCCTGACCCCGGTCCTGAGAAATGGTTTTGCTGCATCTGCCAGAAAAGAATCTTTTTAGGACGGTCATACTCTGTTCAGTGTGTCTCGTGCAAGGGATGGTTGCATCGGACAGGTTGTTCTGGGCTTGATCCCAAAATCCGACGTCCACGTAACTTTTATAAATCTTTTGTGGCTCCTTGCTGCTCACGCCCAAGGGCGTCCCGTAGTCTACGCCTAAGCGTATCCCCACTACCTTCCAGCAGCTTCGCTGCTCAGCAAGCCACAACTAGTACCCGCTGCTGCTCGCGCCCCACGGCGCCAACAACTCAAACAGCTGATACCACTCATAACTACTACCTTCGTAGTAGAGCTGGTAGCAATGCTGAGCATCAGCCCCTGCCCCCGTCTTCTTCTCCCCCCTCTTTTCTGGCAACAATCGTGCAGGTCAGGGAAACAGACTCTTAGTCCCTGCCTCCGTTTGCACCGTCTGCCAGCACAGAATATATAGGTTTGCGACATCCGCTCAATGCAGCTCCTGCCTTGGGTGGTGCCACTTTCCTAGATGTTCTGGTCTCCGCGACGGCAACCCCTCGACGGGTTTCATCGCGCCATGTTGCCAGGTCGGAAACCCAAATCATCCGGGTACCCCAATGCTTGCCCAAGGGCGCCCAGTCCCAAGGCCACAACAGCAATTGCGTCCTGGCCTTCCACAACCTAGGCGTAGTCACCCCTCACTTACCCCTAGAGTGGCGGCGTCACCCCTCATGCACTTCAGAATTCTGCAGTTCAACTGTAATGGACTAACTGGGAAGATTACGGAGATAGTCGATTTCATGAAGCGGCACAACATCCGCATTGCTGCGATTCAAGAGACTAAACTCACAGCAAGATCTGCATTGCAGACCTGCTCTGGTTATAATGTCCACAGGAAGGACCGCGAGAGCGGAAATGGAGGCGGCCTCGCGTTTATTATACACCACTCTGTGCAATATCATATATTTGATCCTGGCATCGACCGCAGTGACAATGTCTTAGAACGTCAAGGCCTATCTGTCCGGTCAGGCGATGCAAATCTAGAAATCATCAACATCTACATCCCTCCTGTCACCTGTTGCCCCAGTGGATACCGCCCTAATATCGAGGCCTTACTCACTGGCAACAATCGCATTATCTTGGGCGATTTCAATGCCCATCACGACCTATGGCATTCAAACTTGCGGGCGGACAGTAGGGGTGAGATGTTGGCGGATCAAATAGACGAAACGACGTTCTGCACAATAAATGGAGACGCCCCCACACGTATGGTAGGAAGCTGTCATAGCTCGCCAGATATCTCAATCGTGAGCGCAGAACTCGTAAACTGCGTCAACTGGCAGCCGATGGTAACATTGACATCCGACCACCTGCCCATACTTATTTCGTTCGAGCGTACCGCCGACTTCATCGTCACCGAAAAACGCACTTTCATAAACTTCAAAAAAGGAAAGTGGGAAGAATATAAATCTGCAACAGACAGCAGCTTTGCTGCCCTCCCTATCCCGACTGATGCCCGCCAAAGGGAGCGTGCCTTCCGTAAGGTCATTGAATCCGCCTCGGCACATTTCATTCCCGCGGGGAGAATTCCCGAAATCCGGCCCCACTTCCCGGCGGAGGCCGCGAGCTTAGCGAGGGAACGCGACCTTATAAGACAGCTTGATCCAGGCGACCCCCAAATAGGGGATATAAACCAACGCATCAGATTGCTTGTGGACGAACACAAGCGGGCGAAATGGGAAGAGCACCTAAGAGGTTGTAACCTCTCTACCGGTGTAGGTAAACTTTGGTCCACCGTAAAGTCCCTATCGAATCCGACTAAGCACAAAGACAAAGTTTCCATCGCCTTTGGCGATAAGGTGCTGTCGGATGCGAAAAAATGCGCGAGCGCTTTCTGCCGACAAAGTATAATGCATCCTACGGTCGACAAAGATAGACGGAGAGCCAATAGACACGCACATAAACACAAACTCAGCGCGTCACCAATTACCATCACCGCTAGAGAGGTTAAGGACGCCATTGGTCGCGCTAAACCATCCAAAGCAGTGGGCCCAGACGGGATAGCCATGCCGATGCTTAAAAACCTAGGGAAAGAGGGTTTCAAATATTTAGCGCATGTCTTCAACCTGTCTCTTTCCACCTTTGTCATACCCGAGAAATGGAAAATGGCCAAGGTGGTCCCGCTACTAAAGCCTGGGAAACCAGCTAACGTAGGTGAGTCATATCGTCCGATATCTCTCCTATCGCCAGTGGCAAAGACGCTTGAAACCATTTTGCTCCCTTATTTCCAAGCACATTTGCAGCTAGCCCCTCATCAGCATGGCTTCAGAAAACTCCATAGCACTACCTCCGCGCTAAATGTCATTAGCACCCAGATAAATTGCGGTTTGAATCAATATCCCCACCATAGAACAGTACTCGTAGCGTTAGACCTATCAAAAGCTTTTGATACGGTCAACCATGGCTCGTTACTGCAAGACCTGGAAGGGTCTACCCTTCCCCCAATGTCTTAAAAGGTGGACCGCAAATTATCTGGGTGGTCGGCAGGCATCGGTGCAATTCAGAAACGAAACATCAAAACAAAGGAGAATTAAACAAGGGGTGCCACAGGGTGGTGTCCTATCCCCTCTTTTGTTTAATTTCTACATATCTAAGCTACCTTCACCACCGGAAGGAGTCACAATCGTTTCCTACGCCGATGACTGCACAATAATGGCCACAGGCCCTGGCCCAAAGATCGATGAGCTATGCAATAAAATAAACGGCTATCTCCCTGATCTCTCCAGTTTTTTCGCCTCGCGAAACCTGGCATTGTCACCGACTAAATCTTCCGCGACCTTATTTACAACATGGACGCCCCAAATGTCGACCATATTGAACATCCACGTCGATGGCACTACGCTACCGACTGTCCTACACCCCAAAATCTTGGGTGTGACGTTTGATCAGGATCTACATTTTGGTGCGCACGCAACCGCAATTGTTCCAAGAATTCAGAGCCGTAATAAAATCCTCAAATCCCTTGCTGGCAGTACCTGGGGAAAAGAAAGAAACGCTCTTGAACACATACAAAGCAATTAGCCAGCCGATTACGTGCTACGCGTCACCCATATGGTCGCCAAGCCTAAAAACCACCCACTGGAAGAAACTACAGGCCTGCCAAAATACTGCTCTCAGAATCGCCACGGGCTGTCTTCTTATGTCCCCAGAACACCACCTGCATAATGAGGCGAGAATACTCCCCATCAGGGAGAGAAATGAGATGCTGACCAAACAGTTTCTGTTGAATACCCAGAAACCTGGGCATCCCAACAGACATCTGATTGACGAACCAGCACCGCCTAGGGGCCTAAGGAGTCATCTCCGTAAGCATTTTGAGGAAATACGGCACCTGAGAACCCAGCCGTATGAAGCGGAAAAACACAAGCAGGTCCTTGGTGAACTCCATAGACAGGCGTCGGACCTTTATGTCGGGAATTGCCCGGTGAATCCAGTACTTGAAGAAAAATATCCAGAACTCGCAGAAGAGGAACGCATACTCCCCAGGGAAACGCGTGTCACTCTTGCTCAACTTCGTTCTGGATACTGTAACAGGTTAAACTCTTACCTATCCAGAATCAACCCCGACATACAAAATGTATGCCCTGCTTGCAATGTGTCCCCACATGACACCAACCATCTCTTTAATTGTAATGTGGAACCAACGCCTCTAACACCCCTTTCCTTATGGTCCACCCCTGTTGAAACGGCAAGTTTCCTTGGACTCCCGTTAGAGGATATTGATGACAATTTGTGATCGGTCGCGGCTATTAGGTGGGGCGAGCATTGCTACAACAACAACAACAACATGATCGGGTTTCTATACTTTGTTTTGATGAAATGAAGGTTTCAAAATTATACGAGTACGATCCGACAAAAAAGATGGTTGAAAAGCCGAGTAATTACGTTCAAGTTGTAATGGCTACGGGGTTAAAGGGTTCATGGAAGATACCTATATATTACGCTTTTGACTGCAAAATCACGAAGAACGTGATACACTCCATAATAGTTTGCCTACACAAAGTAGGGTATCCTGTTGTAGGAATAGTTTTGGACATGGGAACTACTAATACAGCTTGTTGGAAACAACTTGGAGTAACACCAGGTATTTGGCCTTTTTTTTAATTTTTTAATAAAATTAAATGTTTAGAAATGGTTTTCGCCAAATACAATGGTGAAGAAATATCCCACCAAAAAAATTTATTGCCAAATTTGCTAGAGCTATGCAAAGACATACACTTGGAAGATGTTAAAAAGCTTTTTTAGGTGCCGAATATTTTTTAGAATTAAGCATTTAAAAAAAAAAAATTGAGGATGCAAAAACATAAAAAAATTGCATTTAAAAATAAAAAAAATGGCAAAGACTATTGTATAAAAAAAGAACGTTGTTTTAATAATTTTCATAAATCTAAAATCCTTAAAAAGGTACATATTTTCTAAACTAGGTCTTGGTGGCAAAAGTGGCTACGTTAGATTTCTAGGGGGCGCCTAGAAATTATTGTTTAGCCAAGAGTCTCTTGCCTGACCCAAATACTAAGGCCTCAAAAAGGTAGATTCTAAAGTTGCACTCGTGTCAAAAATCGATCCATTAGATTTCTAGGTTGCAGCTTTTTTAGTTTAAATTAGTGTTTGGCCAAGAATCTTCCCGGTTTGGTCATTTTGCGGCTTCAGCATATGCGATATAATTTTTTAACAAGACAATTGTATGTGTCCAAATGCTGTGCTTGGGCCGCAAAGGATTAATACGCTTGCTTACAAATTTTTGAAGGAAAAACTCCTACAAAAACAAAATATTTCAGTTGTCAATTCTACCTTGTTGAATTTGCCTTGGAAGGAATTATTTTCCACAGGCGTCGACTTTTATTACATGTCAAAAAATTTCGGGAGAGGTGTCAAATGACGCGTTTTAATTTCGGAAGCAATAATTCGAAGGCGGCAAAGTAATACTTGTACTTTGTCAAGATATTTTTGCAAAAAAAGACCATTTTCATGTGGTTGATGTAATTTTGGTGATATCTATATATATAAAAAGAAGTGTACATTTTGATTGTCCTCAATAACTCGAGAACGTATAGAAAGATTGCCATGAAATTTTTAGGAAAGATAGAGGAAGGAGAGACGATGGTTAGTTTAGTTTGAAATCCCAAATCGGTTTAGCCATTCTTGAGTTATGATTTTTTTTAGAAAAAATTTAAAACTTGAAAAAAAAAAATAAAAAGAAGTGTACATTTTGATTGTCACTCCATAACTCGAGAACGGCTCGACAGATTGCCATGAAATTTTTAGGAAAGATACAGGAAGGAGAGATGATGGTTAGTTAATTTTGAAATCCCAAATACCCAAGGTTTGTCACCACCCAATCGTCCAATGCATAATTTATTTGATCGAGAATTGCAACGTGAACAACAGTATGATCCCAATGAATTGCAAACATTTGTGAATTTGAATGTTCCTAAATTAAATGACCATCAAAAACATGTCTATGATACCATCATCCAAGCGGTACTAAATGAAGTCGGTGGATTATATTTTTTGGATGCGCCTGGTGGGACGGGAAAAACATTTGTGATATCACTCATTCTGGCAGCCATTCGATCGCAACGAAAAATTGCATTGGCACTTGCTTCGTCGGGAATCGCTGCTACTCTATTGGATGGTGGACGAATAGTGCACTCTGCATTAAAATTGCTGTTGAATGTGAGGTATGCTTATATTTATTGATTGATCACTTTAAAATTTAATCGATATTAATTAAAATGTAATTATTTTCAAATTAACAGGTGATTGAATATCCCACGTGCAATATTTGAAGAAATTCTGCGATGGCAAAAGTTTTGCAACAAGCAGCAATTATTCTATAGGATGAATGTACAATGATGCATAAAAAATCGCTGGAAACATTACACCGTAAAATGCAAGATCTACGTCAGAATCAAGAAATTTTTGGTGGTGCATTAATATTATTGTCAGGGGATTTTCGACAAATATTGCCAGTGGTTCCACGATCAACACCGGCGGATGAGATCAACGCATGTTTAAAGTCTTCTCTTCTGTGGCGACATGTGCAAAAATTGACATTGAAGATAAATATGCGCGTTCAATTCCACAACGACCAATCTGCAGATCGGTTCTCGAAGCAATTGTTAGATATTGGCAATGGAAAAGTTCGAGTCGATAATACAAATGGATTGATTACATTGCCGAACAATTTCTGTACCATTATCCAATCAACAGAAGAGTTGATTGAAAGTGTGTTTCCAAATATTGTTCAAAATTACAGGAATCACAATTGGTTGAGAGAATGCGCAATACTGGCGCCAAAAAATTTACACGTCAATGCAATCAATTGTCAGAAAAAAATGCCAGGTGCAGTGACATCATATAAATCTGTTGATATCGCAATTAATGCAGATGATGCAGTGAATTATCCAATTGAATTTTTGAATTCATTGGAACCACCTTATGCCACCGCATTATTTGAATTTAAAGGTTGGCTCATCAATTATTTTACTGCGGAATTTAAATGCACCAAAACTGTGCAATGGCACAAGATTAGTAGTAAAAAAATTGATGCCGAATTTAATTGAAGCGACAATATTGACCGGAACAGCGAAAAATGAAATTGTATTCATACCACGTATTCCACTGATTCCAACAGACATGCCATTTGAATTTAAGCGTTTGCAATTCCCAGTGCGTTTATCATTTGTCATGTCCATCAATAAGGCACAAGGACAAACGCTTCAAATATGCGGATTAAATTTGGAGGAGCCGTGCTTTTCACGTGGCCTGCTCAAGAGTTGGAACTCCAAATTATTTGTTTGTGCTCGCTTCCAATGGGCAAACAAAAAATATTGTATATCGAAATGTTAATAATTTTGAAATACAATGCATTCATTTCATAAAAAAATGTATAATCTTTCATATCTTTTTTTGGTTGGTTGCTACGAAGTGCAACGGGGTCCGCTAGTTGTATACAAAAAAGAATTAACTAAAAAGGCGTTTTCCCAATTTTCACCAGTTTCGCAGCCGTTTGAGGGTAATTATTCAGTTTTTTGTGAATATCTATTAATAAAAACAATTTCTTATTGCAGACTTCTAATTATTGAATTACATTACATAATTTTTGAATTCAATTCTGCTGGCATTTCCTTTTGCGTCTTCTATTCCCCTTTGCATTTGCCAATTCCTCTGAAAAGAAAGCGTGAAATAAAACACGAAATACAACAAAAATTAGCAGCAACAATTTTAAGAACTGCTTGGTACGGGCGCTGGTGAACTACTAGTCTATGTCATAATCGACTTGAGTTCAATGATTTTCTAATGTAAAAGGGACTTACACTTTGCAGGTCCATGCACAATGGCTCAACATTCTATGTCACTTCTTTCCTATGGAAAACTATACTAAACTCCCTTTATTTATGCTGACTTTGCTAAGACAAACCTAAATTTGATTTAACATGATTATCATTGAATGTCCTGCATACTTATTAGTATCGAGGTTAGAGATATCCCTATTCGGTTTCGGGTATATTAAATTAAACGGCTTTAACGGTTAGGGCCACCTAACATTTAAGGTTTGCATTTTGGCCGTCACATCTGTCTAAATGAAAACAACTTTTCTTTACAACATTCTTACAAACTATTCAACATGAATAAGCCTTGTTGCTTCCTTTGCTTTAAGGATCCGAAATCCGCTTTAACTACTTATTCGTTTATGTTGCGAGATTTAAATAATTTTGTAAGAACGAAATTAAGTATATTTTCATGTTCATGTTCAATTAAAAGATTGTGCACTCAATTTTAAATTGATGGCTGATAAAAAACAGCGAATTTTTACAAAGCGTTTGCTAATAACATTTAAATAGAATTGAATGATAATTATCCGCCACCGGATTATGATCAAAACGCGTTTTCAGGTACTCCTTTGAATATTTGTGTGCTATTGTAAAATTTTTTGTCAAGTAAAAAATTACCATTTTTTATACGTGGAGTCAAGTAATCACGGTTGTAAGGAACAGGGCGAACTTTTCATATTTCTAAAAAAATTCTCCATAGCGCCAATCAATACCTTTTTTTCATACGGATACCCTGTCCATGCTTATTTTAGCTGAAAACTGTGTTTAATATGTCTATGACAAACCAAAATTTTAAATCCCATTTTTAATTTAGGCAAGATTTTAATTAAAGTGTATTTTAGTCAGCGACTATGACTACGGGCCAATATCTTTACAGTATATAAGTAAATTATGTCAACATTCAAAGCCAGAAATGATATTGTTACGAACATTAGCAACACTAAGGGGTACTGCCATCTCTAAGCCGATGCTAAGCAGTGACTGTATGCACATCAATAATTCAATCATTATGTCTACACATATGTACGTACACGCAGCGGAGAAGCAACGCACAAATACATGTAGATATCTTATCTGAGATATGCAATTATAATTGTGGAAGTGTCGCTCACAAACACACGCGCATATGAGAGCTATACATGTACATCTGTAGTTAGAATTATAGCAGATAACCAACTAGTAGATTATAGAACAGAAGCGCCTAGAAGATGCAACGAGGAAATCAAAGAGTATAAAAGGCAGCAACAGTAGAGGCGCTACAATCAGTTTTATTTAAGACGCTATCTAGCGAGCAATAGCAGTATTATCAGTTGCGAATTATAAGTGTTATTGTGACGTACTTTAATAAAGGCCATTTTGCATTATTAAATATTGGAGTTATTTATTCAACAATTTCGTGGTTCGAACGTTAGCAGAAGGGCAAATAAGAGGATTTGCAGTAAATTCGTTACAATATGGTGCAACAAAATGCAAAAATAAAAAAAAATTTCAAAATGGGCGTGGCTCCGCCCTTTTTCATTTAATTTCTCTAGAATACTTTTAATGCCATAAGTCGAATAAAAATGTACCAATCCTTGTTAAATTTGGTGAGGTCATAGCTTCTATGACGATAACTGTTTTCTATGAAAATGCGTGAAATCGGTTGAAGCCACGCCCAGTTTTTATACACAGTCGGCCTTCTGTCCTTCCACTTGGCCGTTAACACGATAACTTGAGGAAAAATCGATATATTTATTTTTATTTATTTATTATTTAAAGTCGACGACAAACTATGGTCGACTGCATAATATAAAAGATATATAAATATACAACTCAAAAGATAAAATTTAAGATATATCGAGATTTCAACAATGTTATATTACAAACAAAGATATATTAATGAAAATTACACTTTAATTTCAGAATATAATAATAATAAGAAATATGAGCAGAAATAAGATCTTATACCGAAATCATATACTGGCGGAATGCATCAGATTCCGCTCAGCATGATTTCGGAATGCAGTGGATTCCAATCTTCCTGATGGAATGCAACAAGATTCCAATCAGCATGTCATGGGAATGCGGAAGTGCTAAGAGTAGCATAATGAGGATACGCCATCCCAAGGCATAAAAAAGTAACATGACCTGTGTTGTTGGAATGCACTGGATTCCAATCAGCTCAATGCCTGACCCATAAGATTATACTGCCGGAATGCATACGATTCCGGTCAGTGACTCATGAAAAAGCATGTTTTTTACGTTGTTGGAATGCACCAGATTCCAATCAACACAGTACTGTCTTGTTCCTTCTTAATGATACATGTCGATAATTGTTCCTCCATCATTAAACGAGATAGTTCCTGTTTTTTATGGAAGAAATAAAATGCCGGCAAATTAAATTAAATTAGCTTGTATCTCTTAAATTAGATAGGCAAGTATTGCATTACGTATAGTGGCAAAAGTACATTCAAGACTGATACAGCTATACAAGTCATTGTAGTACTCCTTTGAATATTTGTGTGCTATTGTCAAGTAAAAAATTACCATTTTTTATAGGTGGAGTCAAGTAACCACGGCTGTAAGGAACAGGGTGAACTTTTCATATTTCTAAAAAATTTCTCCATAGCGCCAATCAATACCTTTTTTTGATACGGATACCCTGTCCATGCTTATTTTAGCTGAAAACTGTGTTTAATATGTCTATGACAGACCAAAATTTTAAATCCCATTTTTAATTTAGGCAAGATTTTAACTAAAGAGTATTTTAGTCATCGATTATGACTACGGGCCAATATCTTTACAGTATATAAGTAAATTATGTCAACATTCAAAGCCAGAAATGATATTGTTACGAATATTAGCAACACTAAGGGGTACTGCCATCTCTAAGCCGATGCTAAGCAGTGACTGTATGCACATCAATAATTCAATCATAATGTCTACACATATGTACGTACCCGCAGCGGAGAAGCAACGCACAAATACATGTAGATATCTTGTCTGAGATATGCAATTATAATTGTGGAAGTGTCGCTCACAAACACACGCGCATATGAGAGCTATACATGTACATCCGTAGTTATAATTATAGCAGATAACCAACTAGTAGATTCTAGAACAGAAGCGCCTAGACGATGCAACGAGGAAATCAAAGAGTATAAAAGGCAGCAACAATAGAGGCGCTACAATCAGTTTTATTTAAGACGCTATCTATCGAGCAATAGCAGTATTATCAGTTGCGAATTATAAGTGTTATTTTGACGTACTTTAATAAAGGCCATTTTGCATTATTAAATATTGAAGTTATTTATTCAACAATTTCGTGATTCGAACGTTAGCAGAAAGGCAAATAAGAGGATTTGCAGTAAATTCCTTACAATATGGTGCAAATAAATGCAAAAATAAAAGAAAATTTCAAAATGGGCGTGGCTCCGCCCTTTTTAATTTAATTTCTCTAGAATACTTTTAATGCCATAAGTCGAATAAAAATGTACCAATCCTTGTGAAATTTGGTAAGGTTATAGCTTCTATGACGATAACTGTTATCTATGAAAATGGGTGAAATCGGTTGAAGCCACGCCAGTTTTTATACACAGTCGGCCTTCTGTCCTTCCACTTGGCCGTTAACACGATAACTTGAGCAAAAGTCGATATATTTATTTTTATTTATTTTTATGTATTTATTATTTAAAGTCGACGACAAACTGGTCGACTGCATAATATAAAAGATATATAAATATACAACTCAAAAGATAAAATTTAAGATATATCGAGATTTCAACAATGTTATATTACAAACAAAGATATATTAATGAAAATTACACTTTAATTTCAGAATATAATAATAATAAGAAATATGAGCGGAATGCATCAGATTCCGCTCAGCATGATTTCGGAATGCAGTGGATTCCAATCTTCCTGTTGGAATGCAACAAGATTCCAATCAGCATGTCATGGGAATGCGGCAGTGCTAAGAGTAGCGTAATGAGGATACGCCATCACAAGGCATAAAAAAGTAACATGACCTGTGTTGTTGGAATGCACTGGATTCCAATCAGCTCGATGCCTGACCCATAAGATTATACTGCCGGAATGCATACGATTCCGGTCAGTGACTCATGAAAAAGCATGTTTTTTACGTTGTTGGAATGCACCAGATTCCAATCAACACAGTACTGTCTTGTTCCTTCTTAATGATACATGTTGATAAATGTTCCTCCATCCTTAAACGAGATAGTTCCTGTTTTTTATGGAAGAAATAAAATGCCGGCAAATTAAATTAAATTAGCTTGTATCTCTTAAACTAGATAGGCAAGTATTGCATTACGTATAGTGGCAAAAGTACATTCAAGACTGATACAGCTATACAAGTCATTGTAGTGCGCGCACCAGATAAGAAGAGGATTATTTTTAGCAAAGTTTCTTCGACAAAGGGGTAAATAGAAAGGAAACCGCTGGTGAATATTCACCCCTATTCTGCATTTCGATTACGTTCCCGTTCTACGCTCCGCTTCAATCGAAGTTTGGTATTCTGCATTACGACGGAATTGTAAAGAGAAGAGGAAGAGCAAATGGTTTTTCGAAATCAGCTGTTAGTACGGAATGTGTGAACATTGGAACAAAATAAATTAAAGAACATTTGTAAAAAACACTGAAAAACGTTTATATTTTATTATCCACGCCATTTTGTACAAAAAAAAAGCAATATAATATATTGCCGCAGTATTATATTTTTTTGAGTGAAGTGCTTTCATAATTGTAAGTGTGTTTTTGTCGTTCTTTTGGCCAATTCCCTGCCGTGGCCACCAAGTTTTGTTAAAACGGATTCCTGCACGAATATAGTTGACATTTTCTGAATTTTAAGGATGCTAATTTCATTGCACTGCCCTAAAATACTTTATGAAGATTTATTTATTCTTTCCGCAAGGATTGTTTACGTTTTCGCTTCACCTTCCTCTACTCCGGCAGCTTGCTTTGGCATATATCTGGACCCAACGAACATACACTAATTATAGCTGTCTATTATAATGGAATCAATAGCCGCGGCATTATTTATGGAGTTGGAAAGCAACGCATACGAAAATTGCCAGGCGAGAATGGAAAGGCAAATATTGCGAGATTTGTGTAATCCATTTGAGATGAGTGACGAATTGTAAGAAATTGAACTTAAAAGTGGTATAGTTTAATGACTTATTTTCTTATTTAGGTTCATAAAAAACTTTCGACTTAACAAGGATGCTTTCAAGTATGTGTTAGATACTTTTGCGGCGCAAATACGTCCAAGGACTTCGACATCGACATGTTGTTTTTGACCTGGAAACATATAAAAAACAATCATCATCATGCCTTCTACGTTTCTTAACAAGTTTTACTTACATTTTTGTTAAAATTCTGTTATAAATTAATAAAAAAATAAAAAGAAAATATTTTTCCGCCAACTAATTTGCAACTTAGAAAAACGGAACTACGATCGAAATGCAGAATACAAAAAATCGAACGTTTTGAAGTTGGATCGAAAGAGATTGGAACACAGAATACCAAAATTGCCAAATCGAAAAAATTCCAATCCAAGTCGAAATGTAGAATCGGGCTGATTGTCTGTGGCAAGTCATTAATGAAAAGGGCAAAGAGCAAAGGCCATAGGTGACTTCCCTGGGGTACGCCGGAGGAAACTCCGAAAGCTAAATTCTATACCAAATACGAAAAAAGGGATAAAAAATGGTGATTGGATTGTTTTTTTGATGCAAAATATAACTTTAGAAAAAACTTTGTAAAATGGGCCTTACACCTACCATATAAAGTAGAAGAAAACGAAAAAGATCTGCAGGGCGCAATCAAAAGCCATTGGAATCATGACAGGAATATTGTTTGTGGTATTACATATATAAATATATTTGCGGTACCCGACAGATAATGTTCTAGGTCACCCTGATCCACATTTTGGTCGATATCTCGAAAACGTCTTCACATATACAACTAAGGGCCACTTCCTTTTAAAACCCTCATTAATACCTTTAATTTGATACCCATATCGTACAAACACATTCTAGAGTCACTCCTGGTCCACCTTTATGGTGATATCTCGAAAAGGCGTCCACCTATAGAACTAAGGCCCACTCCCTTTTAAAATACTCATTACTTAACACCTTTCATTTGATTCCCGTATCGTACAAACACATTCTAGAGTCACCCCTGGTCCACCTTTATGGCGATATCCCGGAACGGCTACCACCTATAGAACTAAGGATCACTCCCTTTTAAAATATGTACTCATTACCACCTTTCATTTGATACCCATATTGTACAAACGCATTCTAGAGTCACCCCTGGTCCACCTTTATGGCGATATCTCGAAAAGGCGTCCACCTATAGAACTAAGGATCACTCCCTTTTAAAGTACTCATTACCACCTTCCATTTGATATCCATATCGTACAAACGCATTCTAGAGTCACCCCTGGTTGTTGTTGTTGTTGTTGTAGCAGTGCTTCGCCCCACCTAACAGACGCGACCGGTCACAAACTGTCATCAATATCCTCTAACGGGAGTCCAAGGAAACTTGCTGTTTCAACAGGGGTGGACCATAGGGAAAGGGGTGTTAGAGGCGTTGGTTCCACATTACAATTAAAGAGATGGTTGGTGTCATGTGGGGACACATTGCAAGCGGGGCATACATTTTGTATGTCGGGGTTGATTCTGGATAGGTAAGAGTTTAACCTGTTACAGTATCCAGAACGAAGTTGAGCCAGAGTGACACGCGTTTCCCTGGGGAGTATGCGTTCCTCTTCCGCAAGTTTTGGATACTTTACTTTGAGTACTGGGTTCACCGGGCAATTCCCGGCATAAAGGTCCGACGCCTGTTTGTGGAGTTCACCAAGGACCTGCTTGTGTTTTTTCGCTTCATACGGCTGTGTTCTCAGATGCCGTATTTCCTCAAAATGCTTACGGAGATGACTCCTTAAGCCCCTAGGCGGTGCTGGCTCGTCAATCAGATGTCTGTTGGGATGCCCAGGTTTCTGGGTATTCAACAGAAACTGCTTGGTCAGCATCTCGTTTCTTTCCCTGATGGGGAGTATTCTCGCCTCATTATGTAGATGGTGTTCTGGGGACATAAGAAGACAGCCCGTGGCAATTCTGAGAGCAGTATTTTGGCAGGCCTGTAGCTTCTTCCAGTGGGTAATTTTTAGGCTTGGCGACCATATGGGTGACGCATAGCACGTAATCGGCTGGCTAATTGCTTTGTATGTAGTCATGAGCGTTTCTTTATCTTTTCCCCAGGTACTGCCAGCAAGGGATTTGAGGATTTTGTTACGGCTCTGAATTCTCGGAACAATTGCGGCTGCGTGCTCACCAAAATGTAGATCCTGATCAAACGTCACACCCAAGATTTTGGGGTGTAGGACAGTCGGTAGCGTAGAGCCATCGACGTGGATGTTCAAAATGGTCGACATTTGGGACGTCCATGTTGTAAATAAGGTCGCGGAAGATTTAGTCGGTGATAATGCCAGGTTTCGCGAGGCGAAAAAACTGGAGAGATCAGGGAGGTAGCCGTTTATTTTATTGCATAGCTCATCGATCTGTGGGCCTGGGCCTGTGGCCATTACTGTGCAGTCATCGGCGTAGGAAACGATTGTGACTCCTTCCGGTGGTGAAGGTAGCTTAGATATGTAGAAATTAAACAAAAGTGGGGATAGGACACCACCCTGTGGCACCCCTTGTTTAATTCTCCTTGGCTTTGATGTTTCGTTTCTAAATAGCACCGATGCCTGCCGACCACCCAGATAATTTGCGGTCCACCTTTTAAGACATGGGGGAAGGGTAGACCCTTCCAGGTCTTGCAGTAACGAGCCGTGGTTGACCGTATCAAAAGCTTTTGATAGGTCTAGCGCTACGAGTACTGTTCTATGGTGGGGGTTTTGATTTAAACCGCAATTTATCTGGGTGCTAATGGCATTTAGCGCGGAGGTAGTGCTATGGAGTTTTCTGAAGCCATGCTGATGGGAGGCTAGTTGCAAATTTGCTTGGAAATAAGGGAGCAAAATGGCTTCGAGCGTCTTTGCTACTGGCGATAGGAGAGATATCGGACGATACGACTCTCCTATGTTAGCTGGTTTACCAGGCTTTAGTAGCGGGACCACCTTGGCCATTCTCCATTTCTCGGGTATGACAAAGGTGGAAAGAGACAGGTTGAAGACCTGCGCTAAATATTTGAAACCCTCTTTCCCTAGGCTTTTAAGCATCGGCATGGCTATGCCGTCTGGGCCCACTGCTTTGGATGGCTTAGCGCGACCAATGGCGTCCTCAACCTCTTTAGCGGTGATGGTGATTGGTGACGCGCTGAATTTGTGTTTATGTGCGTGTCTGTTGGCCCTCCGTCTAACTTTGTCGACCGTAGAATGCATTATATATTGTCGGCAGAAAGCGCTCGCGCATTTTTTCGCATCCGACAGCACTTTGTCGCCAAAGGCGATGGAACCTTTGTCTTTGTGCTTAGTCGGATTCGATAGGGACTTTACGGTGGACCAAAGTTTACCCACACCGGTAGAGAGGTTACAACCTCTTAGGTGCTCCTCCCATTTCGCCCGCTTGTGTTCATCCACAAGCAATCTGATGCGTTGGTTTATATCCCTTATTTGGGGGTCGCCTGGATCAAGCTGCCTTATAAGGTCACGTTCTCTCGCTAAGTTTGCGGCCTCCGCCGGCAAGTGGGGCCGGATTTCGGGAATTCTCCCGGCGGGAATGAAACGTGCCGAGGCGGATTCAATGACCTTGCGGAAGGCGCGCTCCCCTTGGCGGGCATCAGTCGGGATAGGGAGGGCAGCAAAGAGGTTGTCTGTAAAGGATTTATATTCTCCCCACTTTCCTTTTTTAAAGTTTATGAAAGTGCGTTTTTCGGTGACGATGAAGTCGGCGGTACGCTCGAGCGAAACAAGTATAGGCAGGTGGTCGGATGCCAGTGATACCATCGGCTGCCAGTTGACGCAGTTTACGAGTTCTGCGCTCACGATTGAGATATCTGGCGAACTGTGACAGCTTCCTACCATACGTGTGGGGGCGTCTCCGTTTATAGTGCAGAACGTCGTTTCTTCTATTTGATCCGCCAACATCTCGCCCCTACTGTCCGCCCGCAAATTTGAATGCCATAGATCATGATGGGCATTGAAGTCGCCTAAAATAATGCGATTGTTTCCAGTGAGTAAGGCTCTAATATTAGGGTGGTATCCACCGGGGCAACAGGTGGCAGGGGGGATGTAGATGTTGATGATTTCTAGGTTTGCATCGCCTGACCGGACAGATAGGCCTTGACGTTCTAAGACGTTGTCCCTGCGGTCGATGCCAGGATCAAATATGTGATATTGCACAGAGTGGTGTATTATAAACGCGAGGCCGCCTCCATTTCCGCTCTCGCGATCTTTTCTGTGGACATTATACCCAGAGCAGGTCTGCAATGCAGATCGTGCTGTGAGTTTAGTCTCTTGAATCGCAGCAATGCGGATGTTGTGCCGCTTCATGAAATTGACTATCTCCGTAATCTTCCCAGTTAGTCCATTACAATTTAACTGCAGAATTCTGAAGTGCATGAGGGGAGACGTCGCCACTCTGGGGGTAAGTGACGGGTGACTACGCCTGGGTTGAGGAAGGCCAGGACGCAATTGCTGTTGTGGCCCTGGGACTGGGCGTCCTTGGGCAAGCATTGGGGTACCCGGATGATTTGGGTTTGCGACCTGGCAACATGGCGCGATGAAACCCGTCGAGGGGTTGCCGTCGCGGAGACCAGAACATCTAGGAAAGTGGCACCACCCGAGGCAGGAGCTGCATTGGGCGGATGTCGCAAACATATATATTCTGTGCTGGCAAACGGTGCAAACGGAGGTAGGGACTAAGAGTCTGTTTCCCTGACCTACACGATTGCTGCCGGAAAAGAGGGGGGGAGAAGACGGGGGCAGGGGCTGTTGCTCAGCATTGCTTCCGACTCTACTACGAAGATTGTAGTTATGAGTGGTAGCAGCTGTTTGAGTTGTTGGCGCCGTAAGGCGCGAGCAGCAGCGGGTACTTGTTGTGGCTTGCTGAGCAGCGGGGCTGCTGGAAGGTAATGGGGGGGCGCTTAGACGTAGACTACGGGACGCCCTTGGGCGTGAACAGCAAGGAGCCACAAAAGATTTATAAAAGTTACGTGGACGTCGGGTTTTGGGATCAAGCCCAGAACAACCTGTCCGATGCAACCATCCCTTACACGAGACACACTGAACAGAGTATGACCGTCCTAAAAAGATTCTTTTCCGGCAGATGCAGCAAAACCATTTCTCAGGACCGAGGTCAGGAGACGGACCCGGATTGGATTCGATACCTTCCCGGAGCAAGAGAATATGGAGCAGTCCTGCTGCAAGGAGCTGCTGGGAGGATGACAATTTGTGGGAGGGACGAAACAAATTAAATGGGGTTACACTGAAATGACAGTCCTTGGTCGGGAAAAATCCCGAGTCGCTCCGGTACATAGAACCGACTGCCTTGGGAAGCGAGTCACCCCTGGTCCACCTTTATGGTGTCCACCTATAGAACTATGGCCCACTCCCTTCTAAAATACTCATTAACACCTTCCATTTTATACCCATGTCATACAAACACATTCCAGGGTTACCCTAGGCCCATTTTCCTACATGGTGATTTTCCCTTAAATTGTCTCCAAAGCTCTCAGCTGAGTATGTAATGTTCGGTTACACCCAAAGTTAGCCTTACTAATTTGTTTTTGTAGAAGAGTTTTCGGGGAGACTGTTTGCGAACTGCGCACACTTCGACAAAACTGGCAAACAAAGGCTGTCCAAAGTTATGTCTAAGATAATTGCTGGCATCCGCTTCGAACACTATATATACTCTTGTATGCTGCAGAAATCTGGGCGGACACAAGAAAATACCGGAAGACTAATATCGATCTTTACCCTGGATCAGTATCCTCCCGAGATTCGTAGAAAACAAGTCCGAATAATTTATTGCTACCCCTTGCTAAAGATAGTCAGCTGGGCATGAAATTTGTGGTTGATTCATTCTGGATATCCGAGCATGCTCGGAATGTTCTCTGAAAAGTGCCTTAACAAATAACTAATAAGGGAGTGAATACCTCATTTGCTTGTAACTACCTGAGTGGAGGCCTGTTGGGAATGCTATAAATAAAAGTAGGCATTGTAGCGTTCATGGGCTTTAGAGGTTATATATTTTGAGTCTGATATCCCTGCCTATTGAGCCAGGGGGCCAAGTTAAGACTAAAGATATTACAAATTGAGCTTCGAAGACTCTGCGACACCCCTTAAACTCTCAACAATTTCAAAGCGATGCCGAAAAAGTCCCTAATCGATACCAAAATGGTACTGAAATGGTGCCGAATCGATCCCGACATGGTCCGAAAGCAAAATAGTCCCGAACGGCGGCCAGCGTGGAGTGGTGGGTACATAGTTACCAACTTGTAGATAAATCCACAATTTGAATCAGGTTCCCTCAATAAAGGCTCAAGCGCTACGAGGGTTAATCGGTTCATCGATAGCTACTGTCCATTTGTGTATATCTCCTGAACCAAGCCAAATGACAAAGTTTTTGTTTTTGCAATATATAGGTATCTACTTGTGGAATATTGTATAACTTAACACCAAGCTCCTTCATTAAGCCTTGTAGACAAAAATGGGAGTTATCGGTACACAAACGTCCATCACTTAAATTGCTCTGTATCTCTTGAACCAAGCCAATGTTTTTATTTTTACAGTATGTAGGTACCCACTTGTACATTTAATCTGCAATTTTATACAAAGTTCCATCATTAACCCTTCAAGGAAAAAATGGGAGTTACCGGTACATAAATGACCCAGCACTTAAATTGGCCGATATCTCTGGAAACAGGCGAGATTTTTTAAAGAAATTTCTTGCCTTATATGGCTTCCTAACTGCAGATTAAGATACAATTTGATTTAACGTTCTATAGTTAGCAGTTTATGCGCTACGTGAGATATCCGGTGTATCGACGACTACTGTCGACAAACCCGATTATTGTGTATATCTCTTAAACCAGTAAAATTTCAAATACCTTTGTCTTGCAATACATGGGTCCCTATATGCAGATTAATCCACAATTTGATTCAACGTTCTATCATTAACAGTTGAAGCGCTACGAGGGTTAATCGGTTTTTCGATTACCAGAGTCCATTTGTGTATAACTCTTGAACCAAGCCAAATAACAAAGTTTTTGTTGTTACAATCTCTTAACCGCAGTATTATGCAAAAAAAAGTCCAGAAAATCTTGCTTGGTTCAAGAGATATAGGGCAATTAAGTTGCGGGCTAGTTTGTGCACCGATAACTCCCATTTTTGCCTTGAAGGGCTGATGATGGAACTTTATATCAAGCTATGAGTTAATCCACAAGTGGGTACCTATATATGGCAAAAAGAAAAACTTTGTTATTTGGCTTGGGTCCAGAGATATACACAATTCGATAGTAGTTATCGAAAAAGCGATAAAACCTCGTAGCGTCTGAACCGTTAACGATGAAACCTTTAATGAAATTGTCGATTAATCTGCAAGTAGGGAATTCTGTATTGCAATGAAAAAGTTTTTGAAATTTTGCTTTGTTCAAGAGATATACATATGTATACAATAATCGGTTTTGTCGACGGTAGTTGTCGATATACCGGATATCTCACGTAGCCGTTAATGATAGAACGTTGAATCAAACTGTATCTTAATTCACAGTTAGGCAGCTATTTAATGCAAAAAAAGTTTACAAAATCTTGCTTAGTTCCAGAGTCATATTGATAAGGTCCAATCAGCCGATTCAAGGGGCTTCATTCTTTCGTACAATACGTATGACGGGATCTTATATGCGACATTTAGAATGCTGATTCTACGGTAGTTGACGCAGTTTTCAGGATCGCCCTTCTTGTGGACTGGGCAAAGAACACTTAAATTCGAATCTTCAGGCATGCCATATTTTGCAAAGAAGCTGATACAGGCGCCTTACGAACTCAACCCCATGATGAAGTAAATATTCACGTGTTCTCATCCCGTTGACGTTTTCTCTTATTCTGACAAGTGCGACATGCATATTTTAGACGGTTGCCTATCATAGTATCGTTTGAATTCTACTATGATCGGAGTAGATTTTTACACATAATACAACACACTATATATGCCGAAGGACCTGGGTTCAAGCAACATCAAAAATTTAGAAAGAAGTTTTTCTAAGCGTCGTTGCCTCTCGGCAGTGATTGGGCAAACACTCAGAGTGTATTTCTACTACGAAAAGCTTCTCAGCGAAAGTTCACCAGCTAGCTTTTCGTGAGCTAATTATTGATCTCGAAATCTCCAATATTCATACTTTATACTAGTGTAACAGCAGATGCCTTTAACCACTTAGCCATGAATGCCCCGCTTCTCGCTTTGCAATTGGTCTTTAAGTGTTGCGTTTTAGTTGCTATTCCTTTATTCACCATTTAGGTACATACTAATTCTATATGCTTTTTATTCCTAATTGTGTGGAATATTTATAGGCGCGCTCTAAGAGCTTAATAACATTGGAATTTTATACTATTGCTTTTATTAGCAGTACTTACGCTGTTCACTATTATATCAACATTATCATCTGAATTCAATTAATAATAATAAACCCAACGGATTAATACCCTCCAAAGCCCGCCCAACCGACACGAGGGGCGCATCCGCATGTCGCAAGGATTTTCTTTTTGCCGAGTTGTTGATAGGCGGAGGTTTGTTAAGCGTTGAGATATAAAACTGCTCAGCTACAGAATAAATATCATCAGCTGAGTATTATACATAACAGTTGGAAATAATACATATACTACATAGTTAAATAAGTGAACATACATAAAGATTTTTTTTTACATTTTGTTACGAGTTAAGACAGGATAGGACAGTTTTCTTTATAGTAAAAAGTGAATCTGTTATATCAAACGAGTTCGAATGAGAGTTAAAATCATGAAACAAACACCGAAAAGGTTAATTTAATTCGAAATTAGTTCTGCACTGCCTCAAAAGAAGAGGTTTGTAATGTCTTGACGCTCGTGATGGGACATTGAAGTTCACTTCGTTCAAAAGAAAGATGCTAGAAATCAGTCCATTTAGTAGTTTAGCCATGAATAATACACCTAGCATTTCTTTACGACTTGCGAGAGTTGGAAGATTGATAAGCTTTAACCGACTAGTATAAGGTGGAAGATTATACCCAGAGACCCAATGCAAATTCCTTAAAGAAAAAATTGCTTCTGTATTGACTCTAGTCTATCTGCATGAACTTGATATCGTGGATTCCAGACTGTTGATCCGTATTCTAGTATCGGTCTAACTAATGTGGTAAAAGGGGCTTTAGTTACATAAGGGTCACTAAATTCTTTAGACCATCGTTTCACGAATGATAGAACACCTCTAGCTTTATTGACAGTAGCCATAATATGATGGACTAAGTTTAGCATCCATCGTAACTCCCAAGTCAACAAAATAATTTACTGATGCAAGACAAAAATTATTAATTACGTAAGAGGCTGCTGGCAAAGATCTTCGAAAGAGGCAAACAATTGCATAAAGCAATATGATCTGGCTAATTAAATACAGATGATAAAAAGATTTACGTAACTTTGTTTTCCCCGAAAAATTATAGAACGAATTTTGCAGAAAACTAATTTCTTTGAGGAAATTCTTACAAAAAAATTCTTACACTCGAATACTAGCAGATATACATACATACATAGCTGCTGAAAAAGTGAGGTTATGTAAATGAGTTTACATTTATTACACACTATGGATACATCCCAAATTTTTCAGTTGAGTTTCAGCATTTCTGACCATTCTTGATCTCAAATTGCTTCGGCGATGTCTATTTCAGTGCCTCTTTTCAGTATCACCTTTAAGCTGGAGTCATTGGTGACGTTTGTCGTATCGCTGTAGTCGTATCCCTAACGTAATCAGCTGTTTATCGTTACGACGGTAAACCAAAACCCAATTGGTTGGCTACGATACGGTTACGACCTTAGCGGCACCAATAAGCGATTGCATTGATTCTCATAAGGTTGGTCGAATCAGCTGTTAAAAGGTTACCGATACGGTTACCGATAAAGCACCAATGTCTCCAGCTTTAATCCGTACATGCAGCAGGCTATAAAAGGCCAATTAATGGTGACTTATCCATAACCAGATAAAACAGCTGATTGAACCAACCTTATGGAAATCAATCCTCTAGTAATGTAATCGATTAATGGTGCCGTACCATAACGCTAAAACCATAACCATACCATAGCCAACAAATTGGTTTTTGGTTTCTCGCCATATCCATAACCTAACAAGTAAGGAAGGTTAAGTTCGGGTGTAACCGAACATTACATACTCAGTTGAGAGCTATGGTGACAACATAAGGGAAAATAACCATGTAGGAAAATGAACCGGGGTAATCCTGGAATGTGTTTGTATGACATGTGTATCAAATGAAAGGTATTAAAGAGTATTTTATGAGGGAGTGGGCCATAGTTCTATAGGTGGACGCCATTTAGGGATATCGCCATAAAGGTGGATCAGGGTTGACTCTAGAATTTGTTTACACGATATGGGTATCAAATGAAAGGTGTTAATGAGTATTTTAAAAGGGAGTAATCCTCAGATCCATAGGTGGACGCCGTTTCGAGATATCGCCATAAAGGTGGACCAGGGGTGACCCTAGAATTTGTTTGTACAATATGGGTATCAAAAGAAAGGTGTTAATGAGTATTTTAAAGAGAGTGATCCTTAGTTCCATAGGTGGACGCCCTTTCGGGATATATTGCCATAAAGGTGGACCAGGGGTGACCCTAGAATTTGTTTGTACGATATGGGTATCAAATTAAAGGTATTAATGAGGGTTTTAAAAGGGAGTGGTGGTAGTTGTATTAGGTGGAAGCCGTTTCGAAATATCGCCCTAAAGGTGGACCAGGGGTGACTCTAGAATGCGTTTGTACAATATGGGTATCAAAAGAAAGGTGTTAATGAGTATTTTAAAAGGGAGTGGCCTTAGTTCTATAGGTGGACCCCTTTTCGAGGTATCGCAACTTAGACTTTGTTTGTTGTATGAGTATTTTTAAAAGGGAGTGGGTCTTCGTTCTATAGGTGGTCGCTTTTTCGAGATATGGCCATAAAGGTGGACCTGGGGTGACTCTAGAACATGTTTGTGCGATATGGGTATCAAATGAAAGGTGCTAATGAGTATTTCAAAAGGGCGTGGGGCTTAGTTCTATAGGTGGACGCCTATCGAGATATCGCCATAAAGGTGAACCAGGGGTAACTCTAGAATGTGTTTGTACGATATTGGTATCAAATTAAAGGTATTAATGAGAGCTTTAAAAGGGAGTGGTGGTAGTTGTATATGTGAAGGCGTTTTCCAGATATCGACCAAAATGTGGACCAGGGTGACCCAGAACATCATCTGTTGGATACCGCTAATTTATTTATATATGTAATACCTGCCAAAATTTCGAGGGTTTTTTATTTCGCACTGCAGAACTTTTTCATTTTCTTCTACTTAATATGGTAGGTGTCACAACCATTTTGCAAAGTTTTTTCTAAAGTTATATTTCGCGTCAATAAACCAACCAATTACCATGTTTCATCCCTTTTTTTCGTATTTGGTATAGAATTATGGCATTTTTTTCACATTTCGTAATTTTCGATATCGAAAAAGTGGGCGTGGTCAAAGTCGGATTTCGTTCATTTTTTATACCAAGATAAAGTGAGTTCAGATAAGAAGTACGTGAACTAAGTTCAGTAAAGATATGCCGATTTTTGCTCAAGTTATCGGGTTAAGGGCCATGCGGAAGGACAGACGGACGACTGTGTATAAAAACTGGGAGCGGCTTCAACCGATTTCACCCATTTTCACAGAAAACAGTTAACGTCATAAAATCTATGCCCCTACCAAATTTCAGAAGGATTGGTAAATTTTTGTTCGACTTATGGCATTAAAAGTATCCCAGACAAATTAAATGAAAAAGGGCGGAGCCACGCCCATTTTGAAATCTTCTTTTATTTTTGTATTTTGTTGCACCATATCATTACTGGAGTTGAATTTTGACATAATTTACTTATATACTGTAAAGATATTACATTTTTTGTTAAAATTTTACTTAAAAAAATTTTTTTTTTAAAAGTGGGCGTGGTCCTTCTCCATTTTTGCTAGTTTTTATTAAGCGTACATATAGTAATAGGAGTAACGTTCCTGCCAAATTTCATCATGATATCTTCAACGACTGCCAAATTACAGCTTGCAAAAGTTTTAAATTACCTTCTTTTAAAAGTGGGCGGTGCCATGCCCATTGTCCAAAATTTTACTAATTTTCTATTCTGCGTCATAAGTTCAACTCACCTACCAAGTTTCATCGCTTTATCTGTCTTTGGTAATGAATTATCGCACTTTTTCGGTTTTTCGAAATTTTCGATATCGAAAAAGTGGGCGTGGTTATAGTCCGATATCGTTCATTTTAAATAGCGATCTGAGATGAGTGCTCAGGAACCTACATACCAAATTTCATCAAGATACCTCAAAATTTACTCCAGTTATCGTGTTAACGGACGGACGGGCGGACATGGCTCAATCAAATTTTTTTTCGATCCTGATTATTTTGATATATGGAAGTCTATATCTATCTCGATTCCTTTATACCTGTACAACCAACCGTTATCCAATCAAACTTAATATACTCTGTGAGCTCTGGTCAACTGAGTATAAAAATATTTGAGTTGGTGAATTTAATAGCTTTCTGTAGATTTTATTCATTGTTTTGGATACGTTATGACTAAGAGACTTATTTTTTGTGGAATATGTTTGTAATTTTTTGCGTTTTCTTCATTTTTATGAAATTCTCACGATTTTTAGGTTAAGGCACCATTAATCGATCACATTGGAGATGGTTATGGTTACGACTATGGCGTTAGGGTTAAAGAAGTTTAATTGGTCCTTAAGTTTGTCTGGATTTAGACCATGGGATGCAAGTGTTTAGCTTGGAACAGTCACGGCGCCGTGTTGCAGTTCTGCAAGATAATTTTCAATTTACTTTATTTTCCTTCATGTAGTTATAATTGCAGTCACTGATATATGTTGCGCATCGTTTTTCTTTGGAATTAATTCAGGCATCATCGCCAAAGTAACTGTAGAAATTGCAAAATTATATAACTGTTGCAGTAATGCAACAAAGTGCTAGTACAGGTGAGAAATAGTATATTTCATAGAAAATTTTTTCGGGATTCTCTCACTTAGAATGTCGACGAGAAGATTGAATTCCGCTGAAATAAGTAACGTTTTGGAAGATCGGAACAGTTCGCATGATGAAGAGTTTTCAAGTGATGACAACCTTGGAGATCCAGACTATATTAAGGATACAGCCACGGAGGAAAGCGGAAGCGAAGTTACAGATTGTGAAAATGAAAACGTCGAATGCTATGATAGCGCTCCAGTTTTGCCCAGAGTGAAATTATTGAAAGCTTCGTCGCGGCACGTAACACCACAGCCAATACGTCAAGACCAATTCGGTCATTGGTCTTCTAGACGACGAATCGTATGCACACCGGATATACACAAACGACTTGCTGTGTTACAACAAAACCAACAATTGCTTCACAGATTTCCATTGTATCCTTTTTTTACTCAAGTTACCGTTGTTGCAACATAACATTTTTTCAAAAATAAATAAAGTTTTTTAAAATATCAAAAAACGTCAAAACAAATGTTTTTAGTTTTGAGATTTCCCATCAAAAACCTACTTTTACAAAAAATGATGTTATTGCGCTGTGAAGGGTTAAGTGTTTTGACCTTTGCATAGTTAGCTCGAAATTACTTAGTATGTATCATAACATGGTGTGCCAGATTAATATTAAATAAGAACTGTTAAATGCTGAAATATATGAGTGAAGCCTCACATATTACGCTCTAATGCGGTTTAACAGTTATACATCATATTTTTCCGGACATATTGTGGCAAGAGTATAATGTTGCCATTGAAACTTAGGTGAAGATCTTCTAATCAGTTAACTTAAAACCAAAATAATTGTTAATTATTACAACAAAACGAACTTGACATAATTAAATCTGAATAGTGCGCTTTTTATACGAGAGCGCAGCAAATCGCAATTAAAACCTGTTTTCATAGAAAAGTTAAATATCATTTAAATTTAAAACCCAGCTGGTTTTGAAACAAAACCAAAATATTGTAACGAATTTAGGGAAATTCCGCTTATATGCAACCTTCTGCTAACGTTCGAATCGCTAAACTGATGAATAAATCACTCCAATATTCTGTATTGCAAAATGGTTTTTATTAGACTACGTTGGGAGAGTACAATTATACTTTACAATTAAACTTCGCTTTGCAATAGATAGCGTGTTTAAATCAGACTGCTTAGTCATGCCTCAGCTTTCGCTGCTTTTATACTCTTGGTTTCCTCGTTCACCCATTTCTCCTAAGGTCTAGTAATTTCTTGAACTTCATGCTTGGTCACAAACTATATACATGTATATTTGTAGTTTGTATCCATATGCGTGAGTATATGGGCGTACTACCTCGGCTGATGATGACATCCGCTGCCGTGTATGTGTGTGAGTAAATGATGATTGATTTGATGTACACCAGAGTGGCAGCTTACTTTATTGTTGTTGTGCCTTTATTTACTTAGTATAACATTAGTGATGTGAGTATCACTTAGTGATGCTAATATTCGTCACAATATTAAACCTAATTTGCTGCTGAAAATCGAATACCAAGTTTGCAAATAACAAAATTATTTTCGTTTTTAACTCCAAATCGGTTATTAAGTTTTTCCATCGACAACTTACTTCGGCACTACTTCGCATGCGCATTTCTCTGCGCTCCCTCTCAGCATGCATCAACTGCGTCATAACTATAAAGGCCATCTTGTTCACAGCAGTCCAACAATCTGCACATTAGGGGAACTAAATTCCTACTGGAAGGCTTCTCTCCAAAAACTCTGTGTACAGTGTCGTTCGCCGTGAACACGCGGGCAGTGAAACATTACGAGTTCTGCGCTTTTCAATTCGGAGGGACAGTGTGGACAGAAAGGATCCTCCTCTATCCCACAACATATGTGTGAGGTGGTAATTTAGTTCAATCCGCCAGATTTTACTGCTAATGATCTCGCTATTAGGAATGGGACATATCTAAACGGGTACATAGGTCTATGGCCTATTATTTATCAGTGTGTAGATTTGTTGGTGTAAATATTAGCCTGGCGAGCGCAGGGTACTAGCACAAAACGTGCTCGGTAGTTTCCTTCTCCAACCCACTTAATTTGAAAGCATGTGACGCCTTCTTGATCGATCATGTACAACTCACGCCTTCTCTTAATCTCGCCCAATCTGGTTGGGAAATCTACGGTACAAGCTTTGAGTGATGCGCAGTTTTAGCTAGCGGATGTCCTTTTTTATTACAAGCTTCGGGGGAATCGCTTTTTTTAGCTAGCTCGTAAGCTCTTTTATTCCCGTACATATGTCATGGGACCCAATATAGATGTATACTTCGATTCTTTCCAGGGATTGCTTACACTCTAACAACCTGCTATGTGCTGTGCTACGCGAGATTGTTGGCTTCATTCCTGCTTGGTTGTCAGTATAAAAGTTCCCTACTGCTTTGATTAAGGCTACCACTTCCACCTGAAAAACACTACAGTGTTCTAGCAGCTTGTATGATCCGTTTATTTCCTGCTCAGCACAGTATACCTCAGACCCTACACCTTCCATTACTTAAGCCTCATTGGTGTAAGCTAGCATCGTCTCGTCTGCCATTTCGGCACCCTTGCGCTTATTATCCACCTCCATTGTGCCTCTAAGAGCCTCTTCGAAGCACAAGTACGGAATCAGGTAGTCTGTTCGTGTAGTATTTGATGACGCTATAATACTATGGTCGTATAATTTGTGCTCAAGCTGCCCCGAGATATTGAGCCTCGTTAACTTACGTAAATTTCAATATTTTCTTAACCACTTCAATATTTTGGCTGCTGAGTGGAATATTGCCATATCTCAGCTGCAGTTTCAAGAACGGCTCATCTTAGAATACTTTTGAAAAAAAAAAAACCCTGTTGTTTCAGGAAGAATTAAATTTTAACGTTGGACAGAGAGTTTATAAAAACAGTTCTGAGATACGCAAACGAATTCTGTGATACGGCGTTTTCAAAACATATCCTAAAATAGGGCTTTTTGGAAAAATTTCTAAAATAGTGCGTTTTCAAAATGCGAGCCGAGATAGGGCGATATAACTAAGAAGTCGATTCCATCGAGGTCTTTTCCTTATTTGGTCATTGAAACTAAAGAACAAGAGCAAAACATTTATCCGCGCAGTCTTATTACAAAAAAGTTTGAGATTGAGATTCAAAAGATTTTAACGGTGTGGAGTTTTATCCATGGGTGCCGCTTGAGTATTCAATTGCATTCTGTAGGTTATAAGAAGCAGAAGCTTGTCGGTCAGGAAAGCGTTTGCATACGTTTTTGATCTTCAACCTTTCCGTACGATAGGCGATCATACTACCAGCGTTCGGTGGCGAAAAATATCTTTGAAAAAGGTTTTCGTATAACTTTTACGACACCCAGCCTGAGGGCGTATTAAGGACAGGTGCGTCAAAATTCTTTTCTTTTTGCGTTTCAATTCCTCTTCTTTTCTTTCTTTTCCAGTTCCGCTCTGTTTTCCAGTTCCAGTCCCTTTTTCGGCTACAGTTTCTTTCCCTTTAGGGATTTTTCCGGGTCCACATTTTTCTCGATTCCAGTTTCTTTTCCAGTTCCAGTCTCTTTTTCGGCTACAGTTTCTTTCCCTTTCCGGGTTTTTGCGGTTCCATTTTTTTCCGATTCCAGTTTCTTTTCCAGTTCCGCTCTGTTTTCCAGCTCGTCCCTTTTCCGGCTACAGTTTCTTTCCCTTTCCGAGTTTTTGCGGTTCCATTTTTTCCCGATTCCAGTTTCTTTTCCAGTTCCGCTCTGTTTTCGAGTTCCAGTCCCTTTCCCGGCTACAGTTTCTTTCCCTTTCCGGGGTTTTGCGGTTCCATTTTTTTTCGATTCCAGCTCAGTTTTCCAGTTGCAGTCCCTTTTCCGGCTACAGTTTCTTTTCCTTTCCGGGTTTTTGCGGTTACATCTTTTTCCCATTCCAGTTTCATTTCCAGTACCGCTCTGTTTTCCAGTTCCAGTCTCTTTTCCGGCTACAGTTTCTTTCCCTTTCCTGGTTTTTGCGGTTCCACATTTTTTCCCATTCCAGTTTCGTTTCTTCTTCCGGTGTCTCTTTTGGTTCCAGTTCTTTTTCCCCACTCCACGTCCATTTTAGGTTCCAGATAGCTTTCCTTTTCAGTTTCTTTACCAGTTACAGTTTCCTTTCCGGGTTTTCTTTTCCAGTTCCGCTCTGTTTTCGAGTTCCAGTTCCTTTTACGGCTACAGTTTCTTTCCCTTTCCGGGTTTTTGCGGTTCCATTTGTTTCCGATTCAAGTTTCGTTACTTCTTCCGGTGTCTCTTTTGGTTCCAGTTCTTTTTCCCCACTCCACGTCCATTTTAGGTTCCAGATAGCTTTCCTTTTCAGTTTCTTTACCAGTTACAGTTTCCTTTCCGGGTTTTCTTTTCCAGTTCCGCTCTGTTTTCGAGTTCCAGTTCCTTTTACGGCTACAGTTTCTTTCCCTTTCCGGGTTTTTGCGGTTCCATTTGTTTCCGATTCAAGTTTCGTTTCTTCTTCCGGTGTCTCTTTTGGTTCCAGTTCTTTTTCCCCACTCCACGTCCATTTTAGGTTCCAGATAGCTTTCCGTTTCAGTTTCTTTACCAGTTACAGTTTCCTTTCCGGATTTTTGCGGTTCCATTTTTTTCCGATTCCAGTTTCTTTTCCAGTTCTGCTCTGTTTTCGAGTTCCAGTTCCTTTTATGGCTACAGTTTCTTTCATTTTTCGGGTTTTTGCGGTTCCATCTTTTTCCCGATTCCAGTTTCATTTCCAGTACCGCTCTGTTTTCCAGTTCCAGTCTCTTTTCCGGCTACAGTTTCTTTCCCTTTCCTGGTTTTTGCGGTTCCACATTTTTTCCGATTTCAGTTTCGTTTCTTCTTCCAGTCCCTTTTCCGGCTACAGTTTCTTTCCCTT
This sequence comes from Eurosta solidaginis, assembly GCF_040869045.1. Taxonomy (NCBI): domain Eukaryota; kingdom Metazoa; phylum Arthropoda; class Insecta; order Diptera; family Tephritidae; genus Eurosta; species Eurosta solidaginis. Next base: position 196,501,753 of record NC_090323.1, on the reverse strand, counting down.
TCCGGGTTTTTGCGGTTCCATTTTTTTCCGATTCCAGTTTCTTTTCCAATTCCGCTCCGTTTTCCAGTTCCAGTCCCTTTTCCGGCTACAGTTTCTTTCCCTTTCCGGGTTTTTGCGGTTCCATCTTTTTCCCGATTCCAATTTCATTTCCAGTACTGCTCTGTTTTCCAGTTCCAGTCTCTTTTCCGGCTACAGCTTCTTTCCCTTTCCTGGTTTTTGCGGTTCCACATTTTTTCCGATTCCAGTTTCGTTCCTTCTTCCGGTGTCTCTTTTGGTTCCAGTTCTTTTTCCCCACTCCACGTCCATTTTAGGTTCCAGATAGCTTTCCTTTTCAGTTTCTTTACCAGTTACAGTTTCCTTTCCGGGTTTTCTTTTCCAGTTCCGCTCTGTTTTCGAGTTCCAGTTCCTTTTACGGCTACAGTTTCTTTCCCTTTCCGGGTTTTTGCGGTTCCATTTGTTTCCGATTCAAGTTTCGTTACTTCTTCCGGTGTCTCTTTTTGTTCCAGTTCTTTTTCCCCACTCCACGTCCATTTTAGGTTCTAGATACTTTTACGTTTCAGTTTCTTTACCAGTTACAGTTTCCTTTCTGGTTACGGACTCCTTTGCAGTTTCAGTTCCTTTCCCGACTGCAGTTCCTTTTCCGGTTACATTTTATTTTTCGGTTCCAGTTCTTTTTTCGGGTACAGTTTCTTTTCCGATTCCAGTTTTCTCCGGTCAAAGTTTATTTTCTGCTCTTAGTGCCTCCTCCGGTTACAGTTTCCTTTCCGGTTCGAGTTCTTTTGGAAAAAAGTAACATGCAGGACCGTCCATCATCGAGTGACAAAAAGGGGCAGATACACCTAATCTTTTCTATAACATTTAACTTGATGAAAGTCCAGTAACTTGAGTTGAATACAATAAATAATATTTTGTACTTATTTTTAGAAGAAATGAGAGCCGAACAGGGGTTTGGAAAGAGATACATACATAAATAATAGCGACTTTCTTGCCTCTTACTAACCTCAGGACTTCTAATGTAATACCACGACGAGGAACGAAGGATCGATTTTCCTTACTTCCGTAAAACTTGTAGTAAAGTGTGAATCCTAATATTTGTAGCTCAGACCTGACCAAAAGAAATAAGTCAATCGAATTCCATTCGTTCGTCTTCTCGAAGTCATAATCCTCCGCTGAAATAAAATGCACAGATATTACTCAGCACAAGTTCACAAGGCTCAAGGAATATGCATAATAGTTTCTAGAAAGAAAAGCAAGCATGATCCAAATTGTGGCCGCTTAGCAGAGCATCCATTCACCAAATTAAAAAAATAGTATTCCAAATTTTCATTTCAATTTCATTCATTTATTTTTCACATACATACATCTTACCTAAAAACAGGCTCCCATACATTTTCAAAATTGACTTCTTCAATCATCGCCAAGTCGAGAACATAAACACCACCATTTTTACCGGTTTCTACAACTTTTACCAAATTTGACGCACACATTTCGGGACTTTGTGATGCAGCGCTTTTGAAACGCATTGCTATGACTTTAGCGAATTCAAATGTTGCCTTACATTCTAGATTGGCCACGAGATCTGTATCTGTGATGCCTGGACAGATGGTAATAAAATTGACGCCAAGATGTTTGTAGGAATATGGATTCTGGAAAGTATTAAATATTGAAATACTTTTATTCGGAAATGTTGATATTTTGAATTTAATTACCCCCATGGAACGCGTAAAACCCGTAACGCCATGTTTGCTGCCCGAATAAACCGATACATAAGGTATTGGTTGTAAACCACCAACAGAAGATATATTCACTATGGTACCACCTCGACCGCCCTTAGATCTATCCATATATGGTAGAGCGATAAAAGTGCTATTTATCATGCCAGTCTAGAAAATTAACAGTTTGTTCTTTAAAGAAGCAAAAAATATCGGTCTTTGTCATATATAGAGTTGGCTTGCCGAAACCCTAACTCAGATTTGTTTCTATAACTCTCTCCTGAAAACTTGGTAAAAGAACACGCCATTTAAGAATTTGTCCAAGAAAGGTCTACCTCTGAAAGCAGCTTAAGAAAGACCTATCTAAGAATCTTTTTCTACCTCAGAGCACCGTTTTTGTTTGAAAAAAAAAAAATTCAATTAGGCCGTTGTTTAAACAATTTCTAAGACAGCGCGTTTTTGAAAGAAATTTTGAGGTAGGGCAAGCTTTCCTGGGTAGTAGGTAAGTAGGTATAATGGCTGTGACCCAGTTCGCTCAGGTAGCTAATGAAAAGCCGGTTTGATGCCAAAATACTCGTCTGATTGAGTGCTACACCGGATATGTGCTACAACCAGCCTGAGGGGCTTCCGAAGGAAGTGCTCAATAGTATCTTTGGTAGTTGCGGCTGCAGTGCTCATTATGCGGAATATCCATCTTTTCCAAATGGGTGCCTAAAGCTAAATGACCGGTGCAGACCGCCATAAGTTGATGAGTGTCGGCTATAGATCATGTAGCTCTTGAAATTGCACTCCACGTAGTGCTCTTCACCTTTGTCTGAGCTTTGGGCAATTTACTCCTTGGCTGCCCCTAGGGCGGAGCCTCCACGTGCCATTTCATTTCTTTCGGTTCTATGATCCGAAAACGAGATAATGGGTATTTATTTAGTGTCGGTTAATGCAACTAGAAGTTACTTGCACAATTCTACTAGCTTTGAGCTAGTGTATGGTGCAGCTAGCGCCTTTATTGCTGCTTTGCTCTCAGATACCTTGCCAGTTACGTTTCGGACCCAGAGTGACATGGGGGCTTGCCAAATCGCGAGGACCTCGGCTTGAAAACACACTACAGATTGACGACAGTTTGACGACAAAAGTCTCTAAAGAAGCCGAATAGATTCCAGCGCCCACACCTGCGTTCGTTTTGGAGCAGTCGGTGTAGATTTGTTTACCGTTATTGTGCCGGAACCGCAACCCTCTACCAAGCATACGTACTTGAAAGTATAGTATTAATACTGCCCTTAAACTGCAGTTTGCGTGGAAAATAGTCTATTTCAAAATCAAAAGTTAGCGCCGGCAGTAAATTAAGGATACTACTATACTCTTTCTGAGTATCCCTCTAGCACCCAGATTTACTGACTCTCAGTACGGTTTGTACCGACGTTTATAGAATATTCATTTCTATCGGAAGCATGTTTAATATGGGGTCTAAAGCCGCCGCGGGGCAGGTGCGGCAAGCTCTAGGTTGCACCATAACACGCAGTGCACTGAACTTTCTGTTGGTTCGTGAGATTTAAGTTCTTACTAAGAGCTTCCCACCAAATTATAGAGTCATACGATAGCACTGCGCACATCACTGGCTTATACAGCCATAGCCCCATCTTTGGCCTGAGGCCCCATTATTTTTATCGAACGTCGGCTTACTGGCGTAGATAGCGATGCACTATTTCCAATGAAGTTTACAATCGTTTGTTAGTCCTAGATACCCACCTTGTACATATCTGCTTACTAATTTACGCTCCTCATATATAGCTCTGTTGATATCTCGCAGTTAAGAAGAGTAGATGACATCCGATTCCTTATTGGTTCCCCCAACCCTGCCGTACCGAGGGCTGATCCCATTGCATCAGCTTTCACGTTGTTGATGGCGCCTCCCACATCAACAAATGCTGCCAGAGTAAATTGTTTATGCAGAGAGATTTCTCCACTGTTCGCATTACCTTCTATACCGTCGTCTCTGTGAATATTCCCCTCACGTACAAATGTTGAGCTGTGGCAAGGAGAGACTCGACAATAAGTTCTCTTTTGTGTATATCAAGAAATACCTCAAGCGTTTTTAATACTATGTGAGACTTATTGGCCTGAAATCTTTGGCCAGCTCATGTCTCTTCTTCCCCTTTTGAGCCTTCCGCAGCATGATGGGTATACTACCACCTACCCTAAGTGATTTATTGGACGATAAGCTATTTATTGTTTTATTTGCGCTACCTCTCTGGATCCATCAGGAAATTGAGAATGTCCAGGTGTCTGCTGCTGATCGCGCTCATCCTCCTTCAGCACATTTGACAAAGGTCTTATTTGAATAATTTTTTGTTGGAACCTTTCCAAGCCTTGCTGAGTCCTTCTTGGACTCGATAGACTCGCAATGTTATCGACAGTATTTTAATTTTGCAATGCGTATGGCTTTCTAATATTCCCTCATGGAGGTCCTATTGTGACGAATATTAGCATCACTAAACTGTTAGTAAATAATCACACAACAACAAAAACATGAACCAGCCACTCTTATGTACGTGTACACATTAAAGCTAGCAACACTTATGTAGAAGGTGACGAAGAGCTATCTCACACACACAGATGTACTCATCAGCCGAAGTAGTTACTAACACATACACACGCATATGGCTATAAACTACATATATACATGTACTTATATAGCTGGTAACTAACCAAGCATGAGCTACAACTGTTCGGGAAATTACTAGACTTTAGGAGAAATGGGTTAACGAGGAAACAGAGAGTATGAAAGCAGCGCAAGCTGAGTAATAACGAATCAATTTTTATTTAAACACGCTATTGGTTGTGAAGTATAATTGTGAAGTACTTCCAAAGTACTCTAATAAAGACCGGTTTGTAATACTGAATATTGGAGTGATTTATTCAACAGTTTAGCGATTCGAACGTTAGCAGAAGACTTCAAATAAGCAGAATTTTCCCAAAATTCGTTACACTATGCTGGTGAAAGTCACCTATTGAATGACATTCATTGAAAACCTTCCTGAAACTCAACCTTATTTCGCTAAGGTTTTTATCCCACCATGGTCTTCTTCGTGCTCCCTGAGATTGGACAGGCAATTTTGTACTCTAGCTCAAAAGTTTTTTCCAAGGACTTTACTTTGCCTTTAGATTATCTGAAGCTTTCCTAGTTTTAATACCTTAAAATATCTTACCAAATTAACATTAATCGTTCTTTCAACTTGACTATCATCCATTATACCACAGACGAGTACATCAAAATGACCCATAAACTTGATAGCACTTTCGAAGGCCTCCGTGATGCTCTCGTTATTAGTGATGTCGAATTGCACAAAGAAAATAGATGAATCGATATAGACATCCTTCAGTTCTTGTAAAGCTCTTGGATCTACCCGCCGATCAAATATAGCAATGCGCTTAAACAAAATATGTATTTGAAAAGTTAATGAAATATACAAAAATAAGAAGGGAAAGGAAGTTACCTTAACTCCTCTTTCTAAAAACTTTTTCACACTCCAAAGCCCAATACCGCCAAATCCGCCTTGGTATATCACGTGTTTGCCTTTGAGCTCCATACAAGAAGTTCGTTTAAGCGCGATTCAATTAATAACAAAAAATGATCGCTTCTTAGGTCCGTTTCGATTATCAACCGCTTGCCGACTAAGGTTTATATTCTTCGCCAATTTGCATATCCAGCGAAATAAGTCGACTCAATATTGTATATAACAAAAACAAATTGATAGCATGTTTAGATAGAATAAACGTTTGTGGTTAAATACTATATGCGATCTTACTAATGATGCACAGGTTCGGTGATTCGCACCGGAGTCGTGGAATTGTTTTAACATCAGTAGGGTCTGAGCACCGAAACTACTAACATTGAGGGCCGGATGAAACTAGTCGCTTCGGCAGCACATCTTATATTGCTTTTCAACATGTGCTTGCCGTGCTCACGCCTTAAGATATGATAGAGACGATCCGACCACGGACGCTTGCTAAGGGAGCATTTGGTCTTAGAGTTGTTGTTGTTGTTGTTGTTGTAGCGATAAGGTTGCTCCCCGAAGGCTTTGGGGAGTGTTATCGATGTGATGGTCCTTTGCCGGATACAGATCCGGTACGCTCCGGTACCACAGCACCATTAAGGTGCTGGCCCGACCATCTCGGGAACGATTTATGTGGCCACATTACTCCGTTCAACCGCCGCTGAGTTATCTCCTAGGGAGAATCGACGAATATGAGAACAGGGCAACGGACTTGCTATGGACCAATAGGGTTGACTGCGAAGTCTCAAGGTCCTTATGCCCATGCTTGGATAGGAAAAACAGCAGCTTCCTTCTCAAACTGAACAAATCTGCGGTGAGGGTACTTACGGGTGTCATCACAGGTCATTGTGCTATCGCACCAATGCTCCGACGGTGGCGAATACCAACAAGCTCCCTCTGTAGAAGCTGTCAGGATGAGAAGGAAGAGGAGTCGATCTACCACTTTCTCTGCCGATGTCCAGCGCTTCAAAGAAGAAGGCTCACGCTTCTTCGACAGCCTGGCAGAGATTGGGAAGGTGGACGTCTCGCTTCTACTTGGGCTCATCAGGGAAAGCAAGTGGTTCGTTGAGGACCACTAGGAGGTAATGGAGCTAAACGAATTTGCCGCCACCCTGTACTTACTGAGGGCACTCACAATGGACAAAAATGTCTCCGAGTGGAAGTGTGGGTAAAACCCACGCACGCCCTCTTAACCTAACCTAACCTATTGGGTGAGATGGCGCGCTGGTAGTCTCTTAGTATAAACGCCCACTTTACGGTGCATAAGCCCGGAAGATGTCGTTATCGGAAGCAATGGCTTACTTCCACTGCTAAGGAAAGACTATTCGCAAAATTTTTACTTCAGGCGATGCGAGCAAGGTAGGTCAAGTCGTCTCTCAAATGTGTCGTCCAGCTCAGTAGAGGTCTTCCACTTCCTTTGCTTCCAAACTTCTGTTTCGTTTAAAATAATTTCTTGGCTCGAGTGTCTTCCTCCATTCGCTGACTATCTTCATATATGCGTAAAGTTCATATAGCTCAATACTCGCCTACGGTATCAGGCCGCTTCTCATTGCTTATTTGTGACATATAAGGACAGAGAAAAGTAGGAGATTGACAGTAAAAGTTGAAAGGAGTCGCATTGCATGTACGCTTATCGAACGTTTAAAGCTATGATGTGACTGCTTTGCAACTTTGTTCACAATATCCTACTAGACCGCTGTGTCAAGCCTCTCATATTTGGGTCAAGGCGTTGGTGGTATTTAAGTCTGATAACCGACGTTGCTCACTGAGTTCCTTCTTGGATTCGCGATCTCATTTGATTGACAGTCTCCATTCATTACGCTAAGACTACAGTATAAAACCTCACTTTCTTTTGTCTTATATTTATTTACATCATCCTAGTTCTTCTCGATTACAATTATAGTTTTCCAGCTTTTTGATATTTGATAGGGCCCCAAGAGTTAATTAACAACTTTTTTGTTTGGAATACAAGAAGTTCGTTATTACAACATCGGAAGCGATCGATATGTACAAACATATATATTTTACAAGGCGTGTAGCAATGCACACAGGTCCGCGTTTTGAGGCAACGATGCAGACATGGCGTGAGTGGACCGCGACCACGAAACAGACAGTTGAACGGTTGCTTCACCTGAATGAATTGATTGTTCTAATCTATGGAACTGCAGCTATGATAAAACTTTCAATCTAAAAATGGCCGATTACACATTCTAACTCGGATACGCAGACGACAACCCGAAATGAAGATAAAACACACGGGAAGCTTGCTCGGACTCTGGAATCAGAAAAAAATGTGGTACTTCTAGCAAAAAAAAAAAAATATTTCGCTAGAAGTTGGTGTGGAAACTTTCTCTGGAAGTATAATCTCAAAGAAGGTAGTTGCGTAGATAGGCTTAAGATTAGCTCCCGACTAGCTTACTGGGCGTAAATTCAACATGCAGCAGCCTTCTATATTCGGTTCAGTTGTACACATGCGCGATAAGACATCCGCGTGTCAGTTGGTATATTGCTATGTCTAGGGATCCAGATGATATTAATGTTAAAATAGTTCGACGCAGCCGCAATCGAGAGCAGGCTTTCCCATACTCCACACGATCGCACCAAAGTTGAACAGAGGACTTTTGTTTAGCCCGTTGGCTATCGGAGTGGATGTTTAATTCTTTAACCGTAGTAACACTGCAGAGCATCCTATCCTTCGCATCTTTAATTAACCTCAGCTAGGAGTATGCTATAGTGATCAGGCAACTTAAACTTGCGGCTTATATCGATCTCCCGACAGAGAACTCCCTCCACCTTTCCGTCGAACTTCGACCCACCCGCGAACCAGTTCTCCAGTCCACTGCCCCATTTTAATTCCTTTCCCCACTGATGACTGTTCTGAAACTTGCACAGGAGGCAATTGTTGGCACACGATAATGTCTATTGTCTGGAATGAAGTTAAGATTGGTGAGAACGCTAGCATGTCCTAGATGAGCAAGCCCATAGCCCAAGTCACGAGGCCTTGTAAGTGATCGAGCAGCAGCCGTATTGTCCGTAATATCCACCTGTTGTTTAGCAAGACATTCAATGCCAAGGTAAAAGTGCCGCTGATATCAGTCAGCGCTGTACGTTGTACTAACACTAATATCTTGGTAATGCTCGCCGTGTTAATTGCGTTCCAGCAGACCACTACCCCATAGAGCAAGACTGGCTTGAATACCATTTCTTAAAGCCAGTCTACTGCGCTTAGTGCGAGTCCTCAGCTCTAACTTAAGGCCCCCTGCAGCAGTAAATGACAACCGAGGACTTCCTTGACCTATTTTGAAAAATAATACTCAGAAAGTATGAACGGTGTTACCCAATCGAGGGTGTTCTCAAGGGGAATCTTGTATCGCTCGGGTTTTTACGTCCAACACTGATTACCAGGTAATCCGCATAGGCCACCACTCGGCAACTACTGTCTTCTGGATATACCAAACGCTCGTTTACTACCTAAATCCAGAGTAGAGGAGATAGAACATGCTGTCTGGGGTGCCTCTGCATTCCTTTCTCTCGGTGCAACAATACGGTGACACTATTAAATAGACGCTCTTGTATCTTTTCGTAAAACGACAATGATTGCCAGGTAATCTGCATAGGCCACCACTCGGCAAATACTGTTTTCTGGCTAAACCCAGAGTAGAGAAGATAGAACATGCCCTGTGGCCATGATACAAAAAATGGAGGTAGTTCCATTTAGTGTGACGTTAGCCACTTGAATTTTGCGGGGACAATGACAATTTCCTAAGAAAAAAGCTACCAGATTGAAAAATGTTACGTATTTTTCGACCAAATTACTTCCATAGTTATTTTAAATAAAAAACAAATACTGTAAAAATCCAAACAAATGTTACTAAGCTTTCAAAAGCGCGCCTAAAAATCATATCCACACCAAGAGGAATAAACTACATACAGAGTGTATGTGTCTACATGGTGATCAAAAGGAATATAAACAAAAAGGCAACTCTTAGAGACCAATTGTACAGCGAACAACGGGACATTCATATGGCTTAGCAGCTAAAAGCATCAGCCTTTGCACTGATATGAATGTTGGAGATTCGAGTTCAACGCTCAGCTCCCGAAAAGCTAGCTGATGAAGAAGTGAAATTCAGAAACATGTCCTAGTAATCATCGCCGTTTGTAAACTTACAATTTTTCTCTAATATCAATTACAAAAACCATTGTATAAAGCAATATGAGCAAAGCTCGCTAATTAAATACATATGATTAAATAAAAAAGAAAAAAAAAAAAAAAATGAGACCCATGTCCGTACGTTTTTTCAGAACATTTGGACAAAACATAGACGTTTGTTAATTGCTTGCTCAAAGGAGGTCCTTATAAACCGACACCGCAATTTCTTCATAAATTGGCTACAACCACACTTTTTATTTTTTTATTTATTGTATAATTCAACCGTTGCGCTTTATGAAAGAATTGTTACAACTACAACATTACCCTGTAGCCCTGCAGGTTAACCACTAGTTATGAGAGTATTTCTGCCCTTTGTACCAGGGACCACCTTGGGGCAGCCCCGCCTATACACATTCTGAGCCCTTGTGCATTGACATAGATGTGCAGACTTTGGAGGTACACTTTTTCTCAACACGCCTTCAGAAATATCCATTGTAGGGGCATGATAATAGGGCCATGCTAGAACAACAGGATTTTTCGTGTATTTTTTTTCTGTCTAGGGGCAAGCTGCCATAAAGATATGAGTCATTAACCAATATATGAGTCATTATCCACTATTTTTCAATGAAATTACATGTTTTACTGTATTCTCTATCAATATATATACACATAAATCGTGCTAAAGCATATTATTATTATCTCAGATGACCATTGCGTTTTCATCCTAAAGGAAATTTCCATCTCGAAAAATCACAATTTCGCCTTAAACAGATGCGTTGCCATCTGGCAAAACAACAAACATTATGAAACATCAAAAATCCCTAAATACGTCAAAAAATTTTGAGTGGAACTACCTTCTTTTTTGTATCATGCCCTGTGGCATGCCTCTGTATCGCTTTCTCTCGGTGCGACAATTGTTTTGCATAGAAGTTTGTTAATGAATTCAGTCAGAGCGCCCTTAACTCTTAGGCTAACCCTGTTAAGGGGTCACTATGGTGACACTATTAAGTAGATAAGATAGTAATCAGATCGTATCGAAATCGAGAAAGAAATAGTCCGATCTATGGTAGTTGGCGCAGGGATAGAGCGGGTTTCGGGTATTAACTTGAATCCAGTTGAGGCTTAAATTTCGGGTTAGATAATTTTTCTTTTATCTCGGCCTTTTCAATCCAAACTCAACCGTTGGAGGAAGAAACAATTTTCAACGCTGTCTCAATCTTTCGCGCCCCTTCTAATTTGCCTCCCTAAGCAATTAATGGTCCTGAATCAACATATCTACATACATATATTTGACAGTTATGCGGACAAATGCTTTAACACGAATCATGACTTGTGGTTTGGTGGTAGTGTGTCAGACTAACTGTAAAACAATACGAAGAACTGGGCCTCTTGCGCGATAAAGCGCTCTATGTGTCAATTGATACCCCCGACGCTAGTTGATTTTATTTTTCGCTACGTTTTAAGCGAGCGGCTGACAGTACTTGGCTCCATTTCGAGGTCAACTCTGGTGACAAACAACAGACAGTGGTTTGTAATGAAGCTACTAGTTACCATGCACTGTCTGGGTTTATACAAAAAACAGCAACAAATGCTAATGCAACAAAATTGTTATTGGTTGCAACAATACTTACTCAGCTTGCACTGCTGCAAATGGTCTAATATCGCAAGCTGGGAAAGGGCGGGTGCAAAATGCAATGATATATAAATAAAATGGTAGACAACTGTTGAACGTTAGTGGTTTCGCGGCGCCTTCAAACGTGGTTAAACAACGGATAAAAGATTTGAATTGTTCCAATCTGTTTGATTATCAAATAAACCTGTGAGTATCTTTTGACGCAAATCAATTGAAATGCGATTGATGCTCGCCCTGGTCTGGGTGACTCTAACCACGGCATCGACTTTGCGGTATACGCCCACTAAAATATTGTTGGCCAAATTACAAAGTGCCGCGGATGCGTTGGATAAAAAGGACCAATCGTCAGCTAATACACAATATCACGAACAGGATTCAGATGGTTTCTATTCGTATGGTTATAGTGCTGGACGCTCGGCAAAGGCAGAGTATATTACGGTAGACGGCTCGTCACATGGATTTTATTCATACATCGATGCAAACGGCAAGTTACAGATAGTCAAATATGAGGCAGGACCTAGTCAAGGGTTTAAAGCAGCTGCAACAAACTTACCAAAAGCACCAACGAACCCGAATATATTTGGTCCGCTGCCAGTGCGTGATACACCCGAGGTGCAGGAGGCCAAAAAAGCGCACTTTGAAGCATATCGGGAAGCAGAATTGAGAGAAGCAATAGCAGCGTCACAAAATGAAGCGACACGTTATGAGGAGGTGAGTGCAGAGCAATCACAACAACAGCAGCAACAAAAGTCAGAACGTGGTCAACAAGAGGTCTCTGAAATATTAGAGAATACACGAAGTAAAATATTAGCGATATTGTCAGAGAATGGCAATGCGCAAGATGATGTGAGTGTGGCTGCGAGTGCTGAGAGCAATGTTGGTGATGGTAGCCGTGCTAGTGGCTCTAGAGAAGAACCCAATAACGGTACGCCTCAAGAGCAACAAGAAGAAGAGGTTGAAAATGCTGATGATGATGAAAATGCTGGTTTGCTCTCTGTAGATAATTTACAAATATCAAATGAGAGTAGCAGAGAAGCAAATGAGGCGGAAGAAAATTCGAGTAGTGATCGTGAAAATATAACATTAGAAAATGCTGAAGGGCAAAATGAAGCCGAGAACTCAGCAGCGGCTGCAGCTGGAACATCGAGTGAACTTTCAAGTAGCGCACATCAGATGACGACATATAAATTAAGTGATTTACTCAATGCAGATGATCAATTGAATACGCACGCCTTGTACACATTCGAAAGGGACGATGAAGGTGGTGGCGAGAGTTCGAAAGATTTGCTACGCCTCTCGGAGCTGCAAGAAAAATCCGATTTGAATTTTGCTGCGCATCAGCAGCTATCAAGTGCTGCTGAGACGGTGAGCGTGCCAGTGCATTCGTATTATACAGTGTTGGCGCCACGCAACAAATACACTGTTATTACACCCCAAACACATCAGTTGGTGCCGCGTGACGAGGCACGCAAACGTGGTCATAGTCTGCCAATTTCAATAAGTAGTTCGTATTTATCACAACGCTTGAAGTAGATATTTATTACACCTAGTTGGGTGAGTTCTGTACCTTTTTAGCGACAATTCTTAGCGATATAGACACATTGTGCGACTGTGGTTTTCTAGGAAATTTATTTACCGTTGGAAAAATTTATGTCGCTGTCGTTCGCTAAAAAAGTTAGAGAATTTCACCACTGGTTTGTAAAGACGACAACGAATATACCGATTTAGCAACAACAAAAGGCTCATTGATCAATTTATGAAATATTCATAGTTCAACTTTACATATTTATATGTATATATTAAGTGCATTATGTAAAATATAATCATAATAATATATATGTATGTACATTAGACTGGGTCGATTTATTAACCGTTATCGCGCCATTGATTTTTCGATAGGATTTGGGCTCAGGAAAAAAAGTTCCACTGCGCATACTCAAAATAATAATTTTGGAGCCTGCGAAATTTAATTTTTTTACTTTATTTCGACTTTGATTTTTAAGGTTTTTTCATGACCTACTAAAAAAATTTCATTTGATTGTAAAATTTTCATGTATACCCTGTCCGATCCAAAAAATGTCCGCTAAAAACGTTGGCGATAACAGTTTTTTGAAAAAAATAAAATAAAATAAAGTAAAATTTAAATTAAATTAAAATAAAATAAAAGAAATTTTTTTTTTTAAAAATCGTTATCGACAACGTTTTTGGCGGACATTTTTGGGTCGGACAGGGTATACATAGGAACATTTTTTTAGTTGGTCATGAAAAAAAACCTTAAAAATCAAAGTCGAAAAAAGTAAAAAAAAAATGAAATTTCGCAGGGTCGAAAATAATTTTTTGAGTATCCGTAGTGGAATTTTTTTTCCTGAGCCCAAATCCTATCGAAAAATCGAAGGCACGATATCGGTTAACTTTCGTCCATACAAATCGATCCACCCTAATGTACATATATGTACCGTATTTTGTTTTTTGTAAACATTTTTTCCACTCGAATTTGTGTTTTTTTGTTATAATATTTAATCATATCCCATGCCATGCAATTCCTTTTAATTTTAATTAATAATGTAAAAATAAATATTTTTTATAACAAAACATAGCATTTATAAGTATTAAACCATGAGTAAAGTATGTGAGTGCTTATGTATCAAACGAAATTAGTTTTATAATATGTACTGTAATTTTAACAATAAAATGCAAAAAACATGTGTAAATAAAACTCTTGTAAAAATACTCAATCCTTTAAGTACTATATATCGTCGACTTATTTTTAATACCCTCCATCAGAAATTTAAACTAAGGTGAGTTTTTGATGGCAAAAAGTGATCCCTGACTCACCTTTCATATTTCACATTAATGCCAGTTTTAGAACTTAGCTCAACTGGAACAATATCTGTAAAAAAAAACAACGCAATAAAACCAGATAGGTGAAATCAGTAGTACAACAACAAAAATTTGAGGGCCCTCATAATCAGGCCATGAACTTTAAGATAGTAGGCAGGGACAATCTGTGGAACAAATATGCTACTTATCTATACATTGGTAAAGAAAATCGACTGAAAAGAAAAAATAAAATAAAATAAAAAATTTTTAAGCACTTCCTTTATAGTACCTGGGCGACCGAGCTTTGCTCGGCAATCTTCGAGTATGTCCCATAACATACTTTGTTCTACATGTTATCATTAATGAAACTCTACTTTTTTATATGTACATATATTATATATTTTTACTTACCAATATTTGATTTCCTTAAAAATAGATTTTAAAAATAATCAACACTAACCGCAAAATGAACTCGAATGAAAAATTTGAAATGGGTAATTCCAGCCTATAGTATATAACCTATTATGACAATTAGGGAAATCGAGAACTAAGTTATTTAGGTCGAGTATCTTCATGCGCCGAATTATTAATTTCAATCATTTTTTTAGTTATACACTATGAAAGACACACATTTTTATTATATTCCAAAAACTTGTAAATTTCACGAATGACAACTATCAGTTAGTTTAATTAAATGTCAACTTACTTCCCTAAGCGCCATCTGTTGGTAAGTAGTTCAATGGTTAGATGTCGTTTTCAAATTGAACATATGCCTCTAGTGTTCATCGGTAGAAAATTAACATGGTGAGATATCTTTTTGCTATGGTGGGAAATCTTTCTAATAGTAATCTGTGAGAAATTGCAATTATTCATCTCATATTTGCCAAAAATATGCATTTAAATATATTTTGCTAGAATTTGCCACGGTGCCTTGATATTGTGTGGAATCATGTGGAAGATTTTTTTACGAAGATTTTTAACTTTAATGTTCTCCTTTAAAGCTTTAATAGAATATGAGTACGTAGCGTACTATTTCGTCTAACTACCCCAACCCTAAATGGCAACCCTACTCAAAAATTACCCTATTGTAATGCGGAGTGAAATACTTTTCGTTTGATACCCATATCGGCATATCTCATGCAATTTTTTTTAATTTCGAATAGGTGGCAATCCTAAATGGCAACCCTACTCAAAAATATTCCTGTTGTATCGGTATATCTCATGCAATTTTTTTTTTTAATTTCGAATAGGTGACAACCCCAAATGGCAACCCTACTAAAAATATCCCTATTGTAATGCGGTGTGAAATACCTTTCGTTTGATACCCATATCGGCATATCTCATGCAATTTTTTTTTATTTCGAATATGTGGCAACCCTAAATGGCAACCCTACTCAAAAATGCCCCTATTGTAATGCGGAGTGAAATACCTTTCGTTTGATACCCATTTCGGCATATCTCATGGAATTTTTATACCTTTCATGAACATGAAATGGTATATTAACTTTGGTCCGATTTTTGTAACGTTGAGAAATATAGAAGATAGACTCACCATTAAGTATACCAAATTGATCAGGGCGACGAACTGTCCGTCCGTCCGTCTGTCTGTTTGAACGCAAACTAGTCCCTCAAATTTTGAGATATCTCAATGAAATTTGGCCCAAGGATGTATTTTTGTATTATATTAGACATTTGTCGGATCCGGTAGGATCGAACCACTATAACATATATCTCCCATACAACCGATCGTTCAGATAAGACGATTTTGGTCATTCCTGCCGCAATTTAGAAAGTTTAAACGTGAAACTCGGTGATATATATTCTAATATATCATAAAAGATATCCTGAAAAAATCACTTTGATCGGAGCTATATATAGTTATATCCCATACAACCGATCGTTCAGATAGGAAGATTTTTGGCAATTTCTCCCTTAGTTTCCAATATAAAAATGTGAAACTTGGTGATATATATTCTAAAGATTTCCTGTAAAAATCATTTCGATCGGAGCTATATATAATATATATTCCATACAACCGTTCGTTCAGATAAGGGGGTTTTTTGCCATTTTTTATTTTATATTTATCTTAAAAATCGTTTACGTATGTACATCTGTTCACTATATATTTCTTATCTTATACATCCGATTATTTGGAGATTACGAACGGGATAAGATTATAGTTCAGCCCCATTCATGAAAGGTATGAAGTCTTCGGCACAGCCGAAGACAGTCCCGTCCTTACTTGTTTTTAATTTCGAATAGGTGGCAACTCTAAATGGCAACCCTACTCAAAATGTCCCTATTTTATGCGGAGTGAAATACCTTTCGTTTGATACCCATATCGGTATATATCATGCAATTTTTTTATATTTCGAATAGGTGGCAACCTTGTGAAACTTTCTGAGTAGCAACACCTAGGTAGAAAGTCTTAGAAGGTAATACATTATCTCTGTGCCAAATTTCATTTAAATCGGTTGAGCCGTTCCAGAGATCGCTCGGCTATACAAATATACAAGAATTGCTCGTTTAAAGTTATAAGTAAGTATACTTACCACTTAATAGTTATAAGATAAATGGACAAAAATCAGCGAAAAATGTCTCCTTATATAAATACATATTCTTGCTAAACTTTGATTTTTACATAGAAATTGCAAACATATTTATGAGAAGTAAAAATATAAAAGTGGAGCGCACATTACTTGGATTGGAAAGTTGGTAGGAAAGGAGATATTATTAGTCAACCAATTGCGCTTTTTGTTGCATTGTCACGGCGTCTTAACCTATCTGTGAAGTTTCACGTTTGTAGCTCAATGAGAAATTACTTAAAAATGGATTGCAAGATTTTTATGAAAAGCGGACAAACATTCAACCAAGGAAATAAAAAGAAAACACAGGCAATCGAGAAGGAAACGTAGAGAAAGTTGGAGGGACCTTGGAAAAGTGAAGGGAACAAGAGAAAGAGTCAAAAGAGGAATAGCTCTGTCTAGAACCTAACTTAACTGCTGCCTCGGAATCTGGCAACTCTGCCGCCTCTGATAGCAGGAGCCTGACCTTGCGGGGGCAGGAGATGAAAACTGAACGTGCTCAACCGTTTCCGCCTGCAGTTCGCACTTCCCACATCTTCTGTTACTGACGAGGCTTGACTTAAAGGCATGTGACGTCAGAAGGCAGTGCCCAGTTGGTATGTCCGTCGTATGCCTTAAGTCTTGTCTCTTTAGAGATATGAGCGACTTTGTGAGTCTAACATCGTGCCTTGATGGCCGCCTGACTATCGATATATACATTGACGAGACTGCAGCTTAAACACGCCTCCTACAGAATTTCTGCTGATTTCTTTACGGCTACAATTTCCGCCTGAAAGACACTGTAGTGATCTGGCAACCATAAATGATCAACTTATTTCTAGATCGGCACCTTCAACAGCAGACCTGACCCTTTCTGTTTTTTTGGAAACATCGGAACACACGTGTATAGTATGTTCTGCCATTTCCGCGTTCTTGCGCCAACCTTCCGGCTCTATTGTGGTCCCAAGATCTCTCGGGCACTGGACCATGTGGCGCGTTCGCCCTCTGTCAACTGCTTGCACTCAAGCTGCCCCGAGGTCTTAAGCCTTTCTGCAGTTGCTAGCGTTTTATTTTTGGCCATTAGTTCTGCAGCTTGGATGTGCAGAATGGCATGCAATGCTGCTGTCGAGGTAGTTTCCATGGCTCCTGTTATGCTTATTATTGATAATTTTCATACCTCCTCCATTTTTTTGGTAAACGTACATTTGTGTGCGGCCGTTAATACCCAATGCGAAAGTTTGGGCGCTAGGTCCCACGTGCAACATTACATCTTTCGGATGCGAACAGTGGACAGGGGGCTTTTCTTCACTCTCTCTTCCACATGCAGTTTCCAGGTCAAGTTACTATCCCGTATAATTCCTACATATTTTTAGCTGTACTTTTCATTTGATAAAACTCTAAAAAAAAGTCCTGGGTCCACTGTTTTTGCCTCCAGTTGCTATATGAATTTCGACTGGTAGATTACACGGGAGCACAGCACGTTCTTGTTGTTATGCAATCTTGATACGCCACCAGCAAAAGCATACTCATTTTGTTTCAGCCTGCAGACAAAATTTATGTTGGTACTCAAGAATCTTGCAACTCTTATAAGTTTTTAATTGTTTTCGTCCCGTATTTTGGCAGTGAACTATTGACCCCTATTAACTGCATAAAAAAAGACAAATATTTACCAAAACTAAAAATAATTTTACAAGGGCAAAATGTGATTCAGAAAAACGAAAGTGATTTGTTTCTTTTGTCCGGAAACTTCTATCAAGATGTTAGCAGAAAGTTGGCTGAAATACCAAGGAACAACATTTTTTTTGCAATAAGCTCGCATACGAGGCTACACTGATAGGTCAAGGGAAACGATTTTTTTGTTGAAAAAATATATGTACATATTTTTAATGTGTTGCCAATAGATTTAATGGCCAACCAATGTGAGGCCTTTTCTGCTCTACGGCTGCGAGAGTTATCCGGCTGGAGAGACAATGTGGTTGGCCATGCAGCCATCCTTAAGAATCTGGATTCGCCCTCCTCGGACTATTGCGCTCCGACTGTATTTTTCAATATGAAGTACGAGGTTGTTATACCGGATAGGGATTATTGGTCGAAGGAGCCGGCGGACCTGAGCGATAGGCTGCAGATATATACTGACGGCTCCAAACTGGATAAAAAGGTGGGCAGCGGGGTCTTTGCACCTCAACTAGGGTGGAATCTATCCTTTAGCCTACTCGATCATTGCAGCGTCTTTCAGGCGGATGTGGCTGCTATAAATTAGCCCGTTGATCACCTGAGGAATGGTGTTCACGGCTATAATAAAGGTTGTATTTACTCTGACAGTCAGGCTGCACTTAAAGCGCTTGGATCGGTCACATGTAAGTCCAGGAGAGAAGTGCCGCAAATCTCTCAACGAAATCGCTGAGCAAACTTCCCTCAGTCTGGTATGGGTGCCTGAACACTCGGAAATACCGGGCAATGAGATGGCTGACGAACTTGCAAGAGGGGGCACATCCGTTTCGCTTTCGTCGTCCTGGAAGGGATTGAGCATGTCGCTCGCTACTTGTAAGCTCACTTTGAAAGGAATTTTCCTTAGGGAAGCGGCTGTGAGATGGAGCAATCTCGAATCCTGCTACCACACCAAGCTCGTGTGGCCGGAATGGCACGCGAGACGTACAAGAAGTCGCATAGTCCACATAGCAATCGGGAAGCATGCACAACGGCTGGGTGCTCCTTATAATGATTACTGCAGGAGCTGCAAAGACGAAGAGGAGATAGAAACAGTCAAGCATTTCCTGTGCGACTGTCCTGCGCTTTGGCGCAAGAGGAAAAAATCTCTGGGATCTCCCTTCTTTGACGATCTTTGTGATCTAGTTAAGTTGAAACCTAAGAAATTCTTGACATTTCCTGTTGGTTCGAGTAGAGGAGAGATCCACGTGGTATCACAATGAGACCTTTTGGGCCTATATGCACTAGTGCTCGCACCGGTGGCCACTCTAACCTAACCTAACCTAACCATATGTACATATTTAGATGGTTTCACTGGTGATTCTAGTGTAAGAAATATTACCATGAGATTAACTACTATGACAAGTAAATAACCTGCACTGAATATAGGCGACAGTTTGCAGGACTACTTCCGAACTGGTTCTTATCAGATGCAGAGCAGGACTGTTGGTAGCCACACTAGTACCAATAGCGCTATATGAATTTAAACTAATTACGCAAAGGCAGAAGGCACAGAACCACAACCGAGTGAACCAGTTTAGAACGCGTTCATAAAGTCTGACAAGGGTGACAATTGCAATTTCGCAAAACATCACAATATTAAAAGCGTCAGGTGAAAGCAAATTTAATTAGAATTAGTTTCGTCTTTTAATGAGTTAGTTCTGCGCTAAATCGGAACTAATGCGATTCACTGCAGGGAAGTTATTGTTTTATTATCGGCCAGCGAATTATCATCGCCGAATCGTTGGGATCTTATTGACTTTATATCGGCTTGTTATGAACTGGTTACAGATGTGTTATCGATTCAATATTGATATTTTAACGGTATCACTTTTATGACAAACCGATGAGTCGGCGATAACACAGCGATAACACGCCGAAAACAAATTGAAATTCGAAATCAAAACAATACAGCCTACAAAATGTTTATGGTCGTAGAAGCATAAGTGTAACAAAAAAATTTTTTTTTGGTACATTCGATTATTGAATATAAAAACAAAAACACTTAAACAGCAATATATCGGCACTATGATGTTTGTGTGTGTACCTAGCCAGTAGAAGCAATATAAGAGTATTACATAATATGACTTAGACAATAAATCGATAACTTTTCTATATCAAGTTTATAACATTTTGCTAATTAAACGATACATTTCCGATAAAATATCGAACCATTTTCTATAACACGACGATAAGCAATTTTTAACACCCCGTTAACGAATCAATACCAATACCGATTTGTGTTTGATAACATATTGATGGCAATTCAAAAAATAATCAATAGCAATTTCGAAAGTTAATTGATATCTTTTCAATAACATATCTGTTACTGTGGATAAATAACCGATAGCTCTTCGATAAAAAAAACGATAGCTTCCGGGAAAAATCGGCAACTCACTGTAATCCTTGCTTTCGTAGCTAATTAATAATACTTAGATAACAAATTGATGACTCGTCTATATCGATAACACAACTATAAGAAACCGATAACTCTTCGAGGAGAAATGGACAACACCCCCATTGTTCGTCGATAACAAGCCGATAACTCTTCGATAAAAAACTGTTCTTTTCTTTTTTCTTTGCTTTCTTTTCCTTGCATTGCCTTTTCTTTCCTTTCCATTGCCTTCCTTTGTTTCCTTAACTTTCCGTTCCTTTCATTCCCTTCCTTGTATCGCGTTGCTTTATCTTAATTTGCTTTCAGATTTCGCTCATATCAACCCCACCACGGACATTCGCACACATCATGCTGCCGCGTAGTGACTAAACTTACACTTACATTCTGTATTCCCCCATACCGTGATCAAAGATGTTTACACATACAAAATCAGAATAATTCTAACATATGAGCATATTTGTCTAAGCCGAGACCTTAGTCGAACGATTCATTGTAAATCTCTCTTTTTCTTACCTTTCAAACAGCACTCGTGCCTTAGTACGTACATTTACTCTTCTTCGGCACTTTTTAGCCACAATTGTTTATTTGTCATCACATTAATACGAATGATATGTATACCCAAATGTACATATATAGTATGTATGTATATCACAAACAATGTATTAATATACCAATGAATTAAGTTCTTACATGCGTAGTCAATACAACTGACATATCACTGCATGCGTCCAGCAGCTACCAACCACGCTTACCAAGACAGTATAACAAACAGTCGTATGGATCTGTGTCGAAGGCGTCTTCCTGTTGCACAAACATATCTACAGATTCATCGATTTGTAGTGCCCATAAAGGCGCTCACGTGTTTCACATGTTTTCGAAACCAAACAGAGCAAAGCCAAGTGGTAAGTTGGTGGAAATGTGGGGTCGCCATACCATCGTTTGAGTTGCGTAAAATATCTTTCTGGGGTGTCATATTGACATCTGTTTTTCATAGAGTAGAGTTGATATGAGCGAAATCAGATAGAAGCAAGGAAAGGAAAGTAAATGATAGGAAATGAAAGGAAAGGAAAAGGAAGGATAGGAAAGAAAATTGAATGAAAGGAGGGAAAGGAAAAGAAAGGTAAAGGTGGGGAGAAGAACAGAAATATTGAAAGCTGCGTGTTATAAGTTAGTTATCGATGTGCCTATATTTCGTTATCGATGCCTTATGGTTTATTATATATCGATGCCTTATGGGTTATCCATTTCCTACCGACAATTTTTCGGTTACTTGTACATAGGTATGTATCGATGAGGTAAAAACTAGTTACCGAATTTTTATCGAAACGTCAACGATTTGTTATAAAAAGGCTATCAAAAAACGATCGGTTATTAAACGACAAGTGATCGATGTTACCAAAAAGTTATCGGTTTGCTATCTAAAAGTAATCGATTTGTTATCGGAGTGTTACCGAATTGATGTCGGCGTGTTATAAATTTGCTATCGAAAAGTATACGATTCGTTGTTTAAAATTATACGAGGGCAACATCTATATTTAGTGGGAGATACGGAATTAGAAATGGGCACGGTTCTAAACTTGCGCAGGTGAAAACTAATATACACATGGATCACGTATCGGGTTGCAACTTCCTAGTCTTTGCTACGATAAGCTGACAGCCTATGTGCTGGGAGCAGATAGCAATGGATTAGCGATTAGCATGCAAAAAGCGCATCCATGGCGGGCATCACGAATGGGGTGCTAGAGTCAGCCTCTATCTCTCCATACTCCTACTGCGGCCTCGCAATAAGAACCTGGCTGGGAGACCAAATCACCAAAGACTATTGAGCGATTTTGTTGACCACTTGCAAAGCTTCGGTTGGACTTTTCAGCCTTACAGAGCTGGTATATTTAATATTTTTTCATTCGCTGCATATGATTGAGTTCGCTAAGATCTGGTATAAGACTTTCGATCAGATGTGGAAGGGATGAATTTACTGTGCTTATGCTTTGAGGGAGATGAGACGGTGGATAGCTTTATCTGCGGCTGCCCCGCTTCGCAAGGATGTGGTATAAGGTTTTGGACTAGAAGTTGAAGATAAGACGCCGCAACATTTCTGTTCATCTACCATGTATTTTTAAAGGAAAAAGTAAAAGGATCTGGTTTAGCAGTGCAACTTCAGAGTTTACTGCTCTTGCTGCCTTGAGGAGAATTAGGTGGTTGAAAATTTGTCTTTGTATCCTGACCGGTTTCGCTAGAGTCAGATGTGTTGCTTTGGGTCAGCGGTGCAACTTTGGTCCGTACAATGTAATGGAGGATTACATGTTGGAGAACTGTTCCCCAGTTGCCTTGCCCTTTCTTAGATAAGGTATGAGGCTTTTGATCAACAATGCCACTACTAGCTTTACTGCCCTACCCGCTTTGAGGAAGATGAGACGGATATGCAGAAATAACTGTAAGCCAATATCGCCGTTTGGGAATGTGGTAATACAATGGATGGCAATAAAAGTGTCCAAGTGAGATATTCTTTAACAGGGCTGCCGTCACCCAATCTAACCTAACCAAACCACGAAGGCTTCACCTGGGGGCTCCATAATACTCACGTTAACCCACACAGAAAAAAACAGTGTAAAGTAGATAAGCTCCTGGTCCCCTTTTTGACCAAAGCTTCGCTGAGCCCATGTACTTCATGTAAGCTACCACATGTGTTGAAATGCTTTGGCGCAAAAACGTGCAACACATCTTGGGCGAAGCTAATGCTGCGCGAGATAAACGAAAGTTAACTGGGCGACCTTCTTGAGGACGAGCGTGCGATTTATGAAACATTTACATTGACAATGGAACGACTGACTGCGTTTATCAATATATCATACATACAGATATGTGTATGTATGTGCAGCATGACCCAGCATGTGAACTAAAAGAAGAAAAAGGAGGGAAACAAAAGAAGTACCTAAATAGTAAAGGAATAAAAAAAAAATAAAAAACACATCCTCCACTCTGGAAATGTTAGTAAAACGTTTTGTATAAAAGGCAGAACATTTTCTTGTACTGATAACAGAATCATCTGGAGCGAGTACTGGTGCAACACTAGCAGCGCTCTGAAAAGAAACAAATTTTACCTACAAAGTATTGTTAAAAATTATCCAACTTAAAACATGCAAGTGCTCATCTACTTGTCCGCTTTGCTGGCGCTCGTCGCTGCCGATGGTTATTACTACGAAACACCCGCCTCGCTGCAGTGGAGCTCATTGACGCCCACTCATCAATATCAATATCATACACAAGATGGATTTGGACAATATTCGTATGGCTATGGCGAACCGTTATCCACCAAGCAGGAGGTACGCACTCTAGACGGTGTGACACGCGGCTTTTATACCTACCTAGATGGAGCTGGCAAGTTACAGAACGTCGCATACACTGCAGACGCCAATGGTTTTCGTGTGTCTGCAAGTAATTTACCACAAGCTCAACGGCCTACTGATGCAGCACACACACCCACAACAACAACAACGACAGCTACAATAGATGTGCCTCAGCCTGTACAGGAAACCGCCGAGGTAGCTGCCGCACGTATACAACATTTGGCTGCTCATGAGCAAGCTAAATTACGTTTATATCAAATTAAAACACCAACCATTGCCACACAGACTTCGGCGACGAAAGCTGCTTCGAGTTTGACGTTGGTGAAAAAAGTGGGTGAGAGTGAAGGTGTTGGTGCCGGTGAAAAGCGAATTGAACGTGTTGATCAATTATTGTTGCCACAATCTGTAGTGGATACACCTGAGGTGGCTGCGGCTAAGGCAGAGTTCTTCAAACGCTATGAAGAGGTGAAACAGCGCGATGACAAATTACGTCAGCAGCAGGAGCAGATCGCTGGTTATGCGTTGGTAAAGTCGCAGCCACTCACTGCAACTAAACCGTTTGGGAGTTACCATCCTGCTTTTACTCCAAACGGCAGTTTTCGTTATGGCGTTGTTGTACCACCAAACAGTCCCGAATATTTGCCCATTTCAGCATTTAATTTTTAAAATATCGAATTATGTTTTGTTTGTTTGAAAAATTTCATTGTTTTTTAATTGTTTAATAAAATATAAATTGCAATATTAAAGTGTGATGTACTTGTCCTTTATTAAAAGCTCAGGGATCATTGTCTTAGTTCAAAAACTTATGGAGCAAGATTGGGAAGTTGTAGCGTCTGATTAACGAAGATGCAGGCTTCCTGACCCCGGTGCGGTTTCTGCGGATAAGGAGAGATTGATAAAGAGAGATATTCGGTCACGTTTAGGTCCAATTAATCATACTCTAAACCAAAACCGGCGGCCACCGTGGTGTGATGGTAGCGTGCTCCGCCTATCACACCGTATGCCTCGGGTTCAACTCCCGGGCAAAGCAACATCAAATTTTAGAAATAAGGTTTTTCAATTAGAAGAAAATTTTTCTAAGCGGGGTCGCCCCTCGGCAGTGTTTGGCAAGCGCTCCGGGTGTATTTCTGCCATGAAAAGCTCTCAGTGAAAACTCATCTGCCTTGCAGATGCCGTTCGGAGTCGGCATAAAACATGTAGGTCCCGTCCGGCCAATTTGTAGGGAAAATCAAGAGGAGCACGACGCAAATTGGAAGAGAAGCTCGGCCTTAGATCTCTTCGGAGGTTATCGCGCCTTACATTTATTATTATTTTTTTTTTTAAACCAAAAGGGCAAGGGGAGGACGACAACGTCACGACGAAGGTGCTGGAGGGGGACAAAGAACCCAACACAGTAAAGTGGCATCGAGCGAACTCCTCCTAACCCTTGAGAAGGGGTCGTTTGACGTGGCGCTGATCCAGGAGCCGTGGCTCTCATCGGGAGGAAAGGTTTTTGGACTTAGCGCGTGGGTATTTGGCGTTTCCTACGCGCGGGTGCGAGCTTCATATATGCTGCCTTATTACACTACTGAGGACCTCGTAGTGGTGGCCGTGGAGCAAAAGAATAAGCAGGCATTTATCCTGGCATCCTGCTACATGGTCCATGCTGCGGAGGTTCCACCGATGGAGTGCAAGAGGTTTGTACAGGACGAAAGGCGGTTGGGCATAAGCGCGGATGCAAGCGCACCACAATACGTGGGGAGGAGATACGAACGAGAAAGGCGAATCTCTATTTTGTTACATCCTGTGAACCAATTTGCAGATAGCCAACAGGGGAAATGTCCCTACATACATTGGTCCAACATCCAGCAAAATTCTGGATATTACTTTGAGCTCCGAAGGTGATATATCAAGGTGTGATTGGATGGTTTTTGAAAGAGCATCCTTCTCCAACCATGCGTATATCAGATTCAGCATCCCCCTAAAGAGCGTAGATAAGGGAGGAACCTTTAGAAACCCTAGGTCAACGGACTAAATTCCAGAAACAGGTAGAAGCGAACTGGGACAACCCAAAAAAGTTGCCAATGTGGAGGAACTGGAGGTGTCTAATGAATTCCTAACAAGGACGTTATGACGGAGTATAACAAAGCTTGCCCTCTAAGAAGATTCAGAGGAAAAGCAAATCCTCCATGGTGTAGCAATGAGCTGTCTTCTAAGAAGACAGTTAAAAGAAATGTTTAAGCTAGCAAAGACCGCAGAAAGCGAAGTCGCGACGAGTACAGGGGTCTACTGAGGATCTACAAGCGTGAAATTTCCAAGGCGAAGGGCATCTCATGGAAAAGTTTCTGTACGGACATAGAGTGCTCCAGCGAAACAGCACAATTGAAAAAAGTCCTAGCAAGGAGCAACATAGTCCAGGGACTAATTGTGAGGAATCCCTTGAGGTGCTTCTCGATACATATTTCCCATCGGAAAATCATTTAGAAGAGCCAGCAGACAGCACTCACACTTCGATGACGGGCGGGTAGTGCCGGGCTTGGTGACCGATCCCAAGATTGAATGGGCAGTGAAGACATTTTCTATGGTTTTGCTACATCTGCCGGAAAAGAATCGTTTTAGGACGGTCATACTCTGTTCAGTGTGTCTCGTGTAAGGGATGGTTGCATCGGACAGGTTGTTCTGGGCTTGATCCCAAAACCCGACGTTCACATAACTTTTATAAATCTTTTGTGGCTCCTTGCTGTTCACGCCCAAGGGCGTCCCGTAGTCTACGCCTAAGCGCCCCCCACTACCTTCCAGCAGCCCCGCTGCTCAGCAAGCCACAACAAGTACCTGCTGCTGCTCGCGCCCCACGGCGCCAACAACTCAAACAACTGCTACCACTCATAGCTACTACCTTCGTAGTATAGTCGGTAGCAATGCTGAGCATCAGCCCCTGCCCCCGTCTTCTCTCCCCCTCTTTTCCGCCAGCAATCGTGCAGGTCAGGGAAACATACTCTTGGTCCCTACCTCCGTTTGCACCGTTTGCCAGCACAGAATATATATGTTTGCGACATCCGCCCAATGCAGCTTCTGCCTTGGGTGGTGCCAATTTCCTAGATGTTCTGGTCTCCGCGACGGCAACCCCCTGACGGCTTTCATCGCGCCATGTTGCCAGGTCGCAAACCCAAATCATCCGGGCACCCCAATGCTTGCCCAAGGACGCCCAGTCCCAGGGCCACGACAGCAATTGCGTCCTGGCCTTCCACAACCCAGGCGTAGTCACCCGTCACTTACCCCCAGAGTGGCGGCGTCTCCCCTTATGCACTTCAGAATTCGGCATTTAAACTGTAATGGACTAACTGGGAAGATTACGAAGATAGTCGATTTCATGAAGCGGCACACCATCCGCATTGCTGCGATTCAAGAGACTAAACTCACAGCAAGATCTCCATTGCAGACCTGCTCTGGGTATAATGTCCACAGGAAAGACCGCGAGAGCGGAAACGGAGGCGGCCTCGCGTTTATCATACACCACTCTGTGCAATATTATATATTTGATCCTGGCATCGACCGCAGGGACAATGTCTTAGAACGTCAAGGTCTATCTGTCCGGTCAGGCGATGCAAACCTAGAAATCATCAACATCTACATCCCTCCTGTCACCAGTTGCCCCAGTGGATACCGCCCTAATATCAGGGCCTTACTCACTGGCAACAATCGCATTATCTTAGGCGATTTCAATGCCCACCACGATCTATGGCACTCAAACTTGCGGGCTGACAGTAGGGGTGAGATGTTGGCGGATCAAATAGAAGAAACGACGTTCTGCACAATAAACGGAGACGCCCCCACACGTATGGTAGGAAGCTGTCACAGTTCGCCAGATATCTCAATCGTGAGCGCAGAACTCGTAAACTGCGTCAACTGGCAGCCGATGGTAACAGTGGCATCCGACCACCTGCCTATACTTATTTCGCTCGAGCGTACCGCCGACTTCATCGTCACCGAAAAACGCACTTTCATAAACTTCAAAAAAGGATAGTGGGAAGAATATAAATCTTATACAGACAACCTCTTTGCTGCCCTCCCTATCCCGACTGATGCCCGCCAAGGAGAGCGTGCCTTCCGTAAGGTCATTGAATCCGCCTCGGCACGTTTCATTCCCGCCGGGAGAATTCCCGAAATCCGGCCCCACTTCCCGGCAGAGGCCGCAATCTTAGCGAGAGAACGTGACCTTTTAAGACAGCTTGATCCAGGCGACCCCCAAATAAGGGATATAAACCAACGCATCAGATTGCTTGTGGACGAACACAAGCGGGCGAAATGGGAGGAGCACCTAAGAGGTTGTAACCTCTCTACCGGTGTGGGTAAACTTTGGCCCACCGTAAAGTCCCTATCGAATCCGACTAAGCACAAAGACAAAGTTTCCATCGCCTTTGGCGACAAAGTGCTGTCGGATGCGAAAAAATGCGCGAGCGCTTTCAATATATAATGTATTCTACGGTCGACAAAGATAGACGGAGGGCCAATAGACACGCACATAAACACAAATTCAGCGCGTCACCAATCACCATCACCGCTAAAGAGGTTGAGGACGCCATTGGTCGCGCTAAACCATCCAAAGCAGTGGGCCCAGACGGCATAGCCATGCCGATGCTTAAAAGCATAGGGAAAGAGGGTGTCAAATATTTGGCGCATGTCTTCAACCTGTCACTTTCCACTTTTGTTATACCCGAGAAATGGAAAATGGCCAAGGTGGTCCCGCTACTAAAGCCTGGGAAACCAGCTAACATAGGAGAGTCGTATCGTCCGATACCTCAACTATCGCCAGTAGCAAAGACGCTTGAAGCCATTTTGCTCCCTTATTTCCAAGCAAATTTGCAGCTAGCCTCTCATCAGCACGGCTTCAGAAAACTCCATAGCACTACCACCGCGCTAAATGCCATTAGCACCCAAATAAATTGCGGTTTAAATCAATACCACCATAGAATAGTACTCGTAGCGCTAGACCTATCAAAAGCTTTTGATACGGTCAACCATGGCTCGCTACTGCAAGACCTGGAAGGGTCCACCCTTCCCCCATGTCTTAAAAGGTGGACCGCAAATTATCTGGGTGGTCGGCAGGCATCGGTGCAATTTAGAAACGAAACATCAAAACCAGGGAGAATTAAACAAGGGGTACCACAGGGTGGTGTCCTATCCCCACTTTTGTTTAATTTCTACATATCTAAGCTACCTTCACCATCGGAAGGAGTCACAATCGTTTCCTACGCCGATGACTGCACAATAATGGCCACAGGCCCAGGCCCAAAGATCGATGAGCTATGCAATAAAATAAACGGCTACCTCCCTGATCTCTCCATTTTTTTCGCCTCGCGAAACCGGGCATTGTCACCGACAAAATCTTGCGCGACCTTATAATGTCGACCATTTTGAACAGCCACGTCGATGGCACTACGCTACCGACTGTCCTACGCCTCAAAATCTTGGGTGTGACGCAGCCGCAATTGTTCCGAGAATTCGGAGCCGTAACAAAATCCTCAAATCCCTCGCCGGCAGTACCTGGGGAAAAGATAAAGAAACGCTCATGACTACATACAAAGCAATTAGCCAGCCGATTACGTGCTACGCGTCACCCATATGGTCGCCAAGCCTAAAAACTACCCACTGGAAGAAGCTACAGGCCTGCCAAAATACTGCTCTCAGAATTGCCACGGGCTGTCTTCTTATGTCCCCAGAACACCATCTGCATAATGAGGCGAGAATACTTCCCATCAGGGAGAGAAATGAGGTGCTGACCAAACAGTTCCTGTTGAATACCCAGAAACCTGAGCATTCCAACAGACATCCGATTGATGAACCAGCACCGCCTAGGGGCTTAAGGAGTCATCTCCGTAAGATTTTTGAGGAAATACGGCACCTGAGAACCCAGCCGTATGAAGTGAAAAAACACAAGGAGGCCCTTGGTGAACTCCATAAACAAGCGTCGGACCTTTATGCCGGGAATTGCCCGGTGAATCCAGTACTCAAAGAAAAGTATCCAAAACTCGCGGAAGAGGAACGCATACTCCCCAGGGAAACGCGTGTCACTCTTGCTCAACTCCGTTCTGGATACTGTAACAGGTTAAACTCTTACCTATCCAGAATCAACCCCGACATACAAAATGTATGCCCCGCTTGCAATGTGTCCCCACATGACACCAATCATCTCTTTAATTGTAATGTGGAACCAACGCCTCTAACACCCCTTTCCTTATGGTCCACCCCTGTTGAAACAGCAAGTTTCCTTGGACTCCCGATAGAGGATATTGATGACAATTTGTGATCGGTCGCGGCTGTTAGGTGGGGCGAAGTATTGCTACAACAACAACAACTTTTTCTAAGTTCAAATCGCCGGGCCCAGATGGTATATTCCCGGCCATGCTACAAGTTTCAATTAGAGCGGTCGTGGAGTGACTTAAAATAATATTCGATGGGTGCATAAGACTGAGTAATGTACCGCACTCTTGGAGAACTGCTCGTGTAGCTTTCCTACCAAAGGCGGGAAAGATCGGTCACGCGTATCCCAAAGACTACAGCCCCATTAGCTTAACATCATTTCTGCTCAAAACCTTTGAGAGGCTGATAGATGTGTAAACAAAGTCCAGCGTGGATGAAAAGCTGCTCTCCACAACACTGCATGCGTACACCAAAAGCAAGTCGGTAGACACCGCATTGCAAAGGGTGGTAATAAGCATATAGAAAGCCCTGGAATATAAAGATTATACTCTAGCAGTCTTCTTAGACATTGCCGGTGCTTTCAAAAAGGTTTCTAAATGGGCGATTATGGATGGCCTTAACTACATTAAAGTACATTCAGCCTTAACCAGATGGATCAGCTGCATGTTAAATTGCAGGAAGATTACATCACAATGGGGATTGTACGAAGCCACGAAATCAGCGGACAGGGGCACTCCGCAGGGAGGGGTGTTATCACCTCTGCTGTGGACGTTGGTCATCAACCAACTGCTCAGGCGATTCGATGAGGGACCCGTAAAACTTACGGCTTACGCAGATGACGTGGCAATTGTCATAAGTGGAAAGTGGCTTCCAACGATTAGCTCTTTGATTGATCGGGCGCTTCGGGATATGCATACCTGGGCATTTAATGTCCGATATGGTCTTGTTTACAAAGAGGTACAAGGTCGCAAATTGGACCAGGCCTAAGTTAAGAGGGGTGCCCCTACAGGAGAAACCTTACACAAAATATCTAGAAATCATCCTAGACAGTAAGTTGTCATGGAAGCTCAACGTGGTGGAGAAGGTGAAGAAGGCCCCAACGGCATTCATTGGGTTTTTACAGCGATTGTAAGCCCTATTCGGCCATACTAGTATAGCGTCATCAACCACTAGACGAACAGACTAACTGATTCCCTATCCGGGCTTCGAGGGAGATCATAAGGCTACAATAGAGGTGGACGGTTAGCGCAAGGGTGCACAAATTGCGGACGAGGCGATACATGTGTACACAGATGGGTCCAAAGTAGTAGAACGAGTAGGGTCTGCGGTATACTGTGCTGATCCGGAAATCAACAGATCCTACAGGCTGCCGGATTACTGTAGTGTTTTCCAAGCGGAAGTATTTGCCGTAACCAAAGCAGTAGAAACCCTGGAAGAGAATAGCTTAAGCTGCAACCGTGTTAACTTTTGACAGTCAAGCAGCAATTAAGGCAATAATTTCGCATAGCACAGCATCTAAGTGCACGTTAGAGTGTAAGCAGTCTCTGGAGAGAGTCGGGACAGGGAGAAGCATACATCTATATTGGGTCCCAGGACATATGGGAATAGATGGGAATGAAAAGCGGATGAAATAGCTAAAAAGGACGCATCCCTTAAAGCTTACTCCGTAGACGTCCCAATTAGACTGGGCGAGATTAAGCGAAGGGGAGAGGTGCACATGATCGAGCAAGCGGGAAATGCGTGGGTTCACGCGCGGGGCTGTAAAGTGTCGAAGATTATGTGTAGGTCTTACAACCTTAGACTAACTAAGTTGCTTCTCTTATTAAAAAGAAAGGACTGTAGACCCATGATGGGTATTCTGACTGGACATTGCCTTCTGGCGTCAAATGCCCTTAAATTAGGCTTGGTTAGTGATAGCAGATGTAGGAAGTGCGGGTTGGAGGAGGAGCAAGTGTCTTAAGTCCTGGGAAGCTTCTAGTATTTGCCAAGAGGACGGAGTTATTTTATAACATAGGTCCTGGTTTTTGATAGGGGTTTTCAGTTTGGTTGTTAAAAACAAACTTCTGGTAACACTACGGACCCATTCATCCTATGTGAGGTCCTCATGGACCGGCCAGTTTAACCTAACCTAATCATGTGGATTGCGCAGAGAAAATTTAAACTCCGTTTCTTACCTCGTCCTAGCAAAGGCAGTGTAGACATATATGCATTTTTCCACCGTCTAATCCAACTCAAGGCAGGAAATTCTGTGAAGCTAGAGGTTGCATAACTATTCTTAAGCTTCATACCAGTTCCTGTCGAAAACTTGGCAGCTGCACTAAAAATGCTCTGCCTTTTCATCTCTCATAAGGAAGAAAGTGCAGTTAAGCAAACTCTTACACGTCTGTCCCTGACCATAGTAAAGGAAGGGCAGGTACACCGGAAATTATTCGTTGTATCATTCTTCGGTATCAAAACCAACACTTTCAGTTATGGCCCAAAGTATCATACCTAATACTTTCTAGAGCGGGTTGGACGCATAAAAAGCCCCAAGTCAGGCCAGGAAGGTCTGTAAAGAAAATGGACTACTGCCAGTTGAGAATTTGGCATTACTTTGGGTTGTGAAATCGGCTTTTATGACCACATAAACCAATTTAAAACTTCGAAGAAGTATTTCCTTCATAAACCAAGCATTCTGAATAACGGCTACTATGTCGCTGTTTTCGGAAATAAGCTTCCACTCCTCATATTTTTTAGCGTCCCAACTCAGTCGGTGCACAAGAGAGATGAGTTATGAAACCTGGTGCGAACCGAGTCCATAAAAGGTCTTCGAATAATGATTTCGTCTACTAAACTAAAAGCATGGTTTCTATCCATCACGGAATGATCGATCTGAATGCATGTTCTTGTGTCATAGATCTTTTAATGTTTGAACTTGGTAGTGGAATTTACAACGTCCGAAGCGAATCAGGCAGTTTGTGGGATTTCGTATTAGACTCTATTCCAACCAATAATTTGTTTTCACTTGAATGCGGTTTAATGTATCGGATCAAGGCAGAACCCGCACTGAAACTTATAGGATGACCTCAAACGTCTTAATAGCGAGCCAGCTGATCCAAGAAAGATGCTTAGTTGCTGCCACCGCGCCTCATGATGTTGGACGCTGGCGAGAAATATACTCAGCAGGCTGTAAAGCAATTACTTCGAAGTAGCATCGCTAGGTTGTCCGTTTCACATTTAGCTAAGAGTGCGTTAAAAATAATAATTACCCGTAACATTCGCTGGTGAACCTATTAGAACCTTTTCGCACTTGCGGGGATCTTTACACACGAACGCTACTTCCTTTGATGTAAATGTAGTAAAATTATCCACCACTCTAGCAGAGGAGCTCCTCAGCGATGACAGCTCACTTCGCTTCTGCGGGTTGAATAAAACAATAAAGCAAACATGCCTGGGCTTCCAAAGATTGATTAGATGAAAACCCAGGCGGAACAGAGCTGTTATTGTTTACCGACAATATTGGTACAGTTGCAATTGCCCACTCTGAGTAGTTCTACCCTCCCCGTCTCCACAAGCGTTAAGCAGGTATCAAGGCGCCCAGATAGACAATAAAATTAGTCGAATAAAGTATAGCGAGCAGCCTACGGAAGGGTAACCGGAGCACTTGAGCACAGAAGCACTTCAGCCTCTGAGCTATTAAAAACGATAAATTGCCATATCGTGAGTCTGAGTCACACACCCTGGTTGAATTACGCAATCTACAAGGCACGTTCGTTCTCATCAAGAAGGGACTGAAGTAGAGATAGAGTGAGCAGGAAGAAGCTAATTCCATATTGAAGTTTTCTTTGAGTAACTTAGTATCTTGCTGTTAGTCCGTATTGTTGACACGCCTAGCATCTCGCAAGTGGAATTACGGGATATAGAGAGGGCATACGGATTTTGGGCTGCAGAACGCAGAAGTTGTCCTGGGAGCAGTGGGGTAGTGAGGTGTTCTTGCGCCCGGGGCCAAATATTTTTTATTTTGATTTTGTTTTCATTATAAAAAAATTTACATAAGCGAACATTACATTTTTATTTTATTATATTAAATATTTTAACGTTAAGCTCAAACTTTTTATGAGAACCCCCGAATTCTTAATCGTTACATTGTAATTATTTTGGTTGGAAAGCCATCATAACGGTGGGAAAGTCATAATAACTCTGGCACCCTCATCCTGAAATATATGTAGGAAACTCTGCCCTAGTTGCTAAAGGACAACAACGGAGGAAGCTTCATTCCTCGGCGGGTGGACAGGCTTAGAGGAGGAACTTAGTTTCGTCCGGCGGCTTCATGGCTCTGCGAATGCAGACTGGAATCAACAAAACAAAGATATGCTGCAAAATAAACATTTATATCCTCGTCTCTTGAAAATTTTTCACATCACAGGACTTGGTACTGATTTAATGTACATACGGCCATATTGTTCACGACGTCAACTTTGCACGAAACACAACAACTGGACAGCCACTTCGATGGCATAACGTTACTACTGTGGAACCCCAACAACTTTTGGTTGTGACGTTCGAACACAGTCTCTGCTTCAATACAAATGTATCCGAAATTGCCTACAATGCACAAAGATGCATCAAAATCCTCAAATCGCTGCAACCGAGAAAGTTGCAGGGCTACCAAATTTCCCACTTAGAACTGCCACGGAATATCTTCTTAAAACGTCTGAGCTACAAGGCAGCCCAAAAGACAATTGATTGATGTAGTTGTGCCTCCAAGGCAGATAAGAAGACATCTGCATAAGCCGTATGACGAGATCTGGTGTAGTATGATCCAGAGCAACACGAAAGCAGAGTCTGTGATTTCCTTCAAAGTCAGGCTCCAGCCTTTGCAGACATCGCCGGAGAAGAATGCACACTTCCGAAGGATATACGCGTTACTCTGCCCCAACTTCGATTCTATGTATGGACCTAGCCTGGTGTATAGCACAAATCATCTATTCGTCTGTAATGTGAAACAAAAATCTGTAATAGCAACTTGTTTTTGCTAAAACCATACTGAACTGCTCGATTCCTTGGACCTCCGTTAGAGGAATTTATTTAAAGTTTCTTGGGTGTTCTAGCCTATTTACCCAGGCGAGGGATTTGTACAACAAAAGTAAGTACCATACATTAGGGTCGGTCGATTTGTATGGACGAAAGTTAATCGATATCGCGCCGTCGATTTTTCGATAGGGTTTGGGCTTAGGAAAAAAAGTTCAACTACGCATACCGAAAAAAATAATTTGCGAGCTTGTGAAATTTCGTTTCGGTTAACAAATCGACCCAGTCTACCATACATGGACGGACGGGAAAACGGCTATGCCGCCTAGTTCTGTCGCTGATAAACAGAAAAATGTATAAATACGCTGCTCTCTCCATGTCATCAAAACAAAATCGGGATGTCCCACTTAATGCCAAAGTGGGGGAAAAGGTGTCGGAAAAATTCCACCTCCACAAATTAATATCCCCCAGTTGGACTAGATGAATCGTCCAGCTGCAAGATCTGCAACATCTCTAATGATGGAAGTAAGCTCATTGCTGGTATGAGCAAATTACGATCATGCATTAGACTGGATCGATTTATGAACCGACATCGCGCCATCGATTTTTCGATAGGATTTGGGCTCAGGAAAAAAAGTTCAACTACGTATATCCAAAAAAATAATTTTCGAGCCTGCGAAATTTCATTTTTATACTTTTTTTCGACTTTGATTTTTAAGGTTTTTTTATGGCCTACTAAAAAAATTTTCATTTGATTATAAAATTTTCATGTATACCCTGTCCGATCCAAAAATGTCTGCTAAAAACGTTGGCAATAACAGTTTTTTGAAAGAAAAAAATATGTATATATATGTTTTCGAGCCTGCGAAATTTCATTTTTTTGACTTTTTTTCGACTTTGATTTTTACGGTTTTTTCATGACCTACTAAAAAATTTTCATATGTAAAAACGTTGTCGATAACAGTTTTTTGAAAAACGTTTTTAGCTGACATTTTGGTCGGACAGGGTATACATATGAAGATTTTTTTAGTAGGTCATGAAAAAAACCTTAAAAATCAAAGTCGAAAAAGCCAAAAAAATTAAATTTCGCAGGCTCGAAAAAATATTTTTTTTGGCTATGCGTAGTGGAATTTTTTTTCCTGAGCCGAAATCCTATCGAAAAATCGATGGCGCTTTATCGGTTAACTTTCGTCCATACAAAACGACCCACCCTATCATGCATGGTTAAATCGTACAAATGAAAAAAAAAAATATAAAGCAAACTATTAAACCGAACTAAAAAAAATTCATACCAAATTTTCGATCTATTTTATTTTTATTTTTTATCGGGTATTTGTAAAAGTCAAATATGCTAAAAATTTTATTTGTGTTCTTTGGTTTGACATTTCCACAAAGTTTTTGAGAGAGTTTTAAATTTTGTTTAAAGATCAAAAGATAATGGCCTTACCTTCCTCTATTTTTATCATGGGCTGAAGATATCATATATAAGTAGACTCCATTACATATTTAATAATAATACGATTAAAATACATTAGTAAAACTAATATCTATGTGCAAATTTTGCTTGACTTTGAGGAAGCAAATATATCAATGATATTGTAACGGATTTAGGTAAACTCCGCTTAATTTACACCTTTAGCAAACGTTCGAATCGCTAAATTGTCGAATAAATAACTCCAATATTCAGTAATTCAAAATGGTCTTTATTAGATTACTTTGGGTGTAGTACAATTATACTTCACATTTATACTTCACTTCACAACTGACAGCGTGTTTAAATCAAACTGATTCCTGATTACTCAACTTGCGCTGCTTTTATACTCTCCGTCGCTTTATTCGCATATTTCTACTACAGTCTAGACGTTTTGCCTTCTGCTGTATCTCCTGTTGGTAATTGAGGTACATATGTGCGTGTGTATGTGTGAGAACCAACTTCGGCTGATGACTACATGCTTTTGTGAGTATCTCATCATTGCCTTGTATGTATGTGTATAAATGATGATTTATTTGATGTACACAAGAGTGGTAGCTTGCTTTCTTGTTGTTGTGCCTTCATTTACTTAGTATCAGCTTAGTGCTGCTAATATTCGTCACAATATCATCAAAATTTATCATTTCAAATATTTCTTTTTCCACACTTAATAATGTTATACTGTTTTCACACAGAAACTTAATGATCTCATTTCACCTTCTAATGAAATCGTAAGTTTTTTGCTTTCACACAGAAGTAACTGCTCGATTAGTATGAAGGATTAAATGTCAAGCGAATAAAATGACAATGCTATATGACAGACAATCATGGCGGAACGATACAAGGTGGCAGCATGGTGACATACCTACAAACATAAAAAAAAATTCTATGTACTTGTAAATTCGATGGACAAATGTCAAAATTGTACTGCGCCGGTAGTTGATGTATCAAATCAAATAAAAAAGGTTATAATGAGCTGTTCGATGCGGCCACCTTGTATCGTTCCGCCATGCAGGCAATGACATTTACTTTGACAAATGCCATTTTTAAGCACTGAACACACCAAAAACTAAGAAGCGGAACGCTGCCAACAGAGTTGCATTGTGCTTTTGACTTCATTAGGCACTCGATTAGCTTCTAATGAAATAATTATAGATTCGAATTTTGTAGGGAAGATTGAGCTCCATAAGCGTCTTAATGTAGAAAACTGCCTTTATTATTCAATAAGCCGTCTGTGTGAAAACAGTATTAGGTCACTTAGGCGACCTTGCCCCATCGTTGATCGTAAATATGTCAAAATCAGTTTTAATTTGCTGAATGAACGTTCGCAACTAGCAATTAATATTGAGATAGTCAAGAGTATTTGAAGTGCCACTCGCAAGTTTGGCAAATCATCTTCTCCATACGAGTTTATAAAAGTAAGTAATTCTAAGGGAGTTTTAGGTTCATTTTCTTTTCCACTGCGAAGTAATATTTTGCAGTCACATATTTCGATAAAAAGTTCTGTTCCATCAAAATCTGTATTATAAAATTGACCCAAGTTCTTCTTATCCTTGTTTAAAAAATTTCCAACGTCTAAGAGAAATCCAAATCTAAAATTAAGGTCTTTTAGTCGTGTAAATCTTGTACGTATTTCTTGTTGGAGACGATCGAGAACACTTTTCATAACGCGGGAAATTTCACATTCTGCGGATCCACCAACATCTCTAGCCGATTCTCCGGGCATTTTGCGGCGCCTTCTTACACGTTTTACTATATCAATATCCCATTTTTCACAAAGAGGCTTCGCCTATTCTATTGCTTCTTCACAGAGAGTGTCTCGAATTTCGGTCGATAATGATTTAAGATCATGATACGCTTCTCTAATATTCATCCCCGTATCTTGTAATCTGAGCTGCACACGATCAATCCTACTTAAGATATCATACTAGAAATGAACTCATGTTATTAAACTAAAATTTAGTATAGTTTACAACAGAACTGTAGCTTCGCTTCTGGTGTCACTTGTGGTGTTAGTGTCCCCTGCTAATTGTTCTAAGTGTTTTACTACATTCCATAGCCCATGGACAATAACGCTAACCGCTTGTATTCTGGCGCTCCATCGTGTTTCAGATTCACGTTTGACAGTTTTCGTTAAAGCATTTTTTAATAATTCCCATCGTTACGTTGAACGTGAAAAAAAAAATATGTGTATATGCTTTCAATTAAGTATTTCACAACCTGTCGCAAGTGTTCCGGAAATGCATGCATTTTTTAATACAGAATTTTTTTTCCAGAAATCAGTTATAATAAAAATAAAAATTATCCAGGAAGTTCTGATTTGCGGACCATTTGGCGCCCCCTGTGAGTAGCGCCCATGGCAAGGTGCACCTCTTTAGCTCCATGTAGGATTATGAGGACAACAAGAAGCCAGTAGAGCTAACAAGGGCAGTGGCTGAACGCTGCTGATGCGTTCATATACAAGCTTTATAAGAAGAAAATCTTTAGAATTACCGCCTTGAACCTGCAGGCTGTAAGCAATATTTGCGATGAGGAGGACCACCGTTTAGACGGTTAAGCGCCAATTAAGTAAGTAAGTAAGGACCACATGGGAACACTGACGCATAAAATACTCCATCGCGGACATATGCAGACAGATCGACCGAGCCAAATGGTTCGAGCCGAACAAATGCTTCCAAGAGAATCAAAAAAAGGATTTTTCGAAAAAGGGTTCAGAAGGTAGGCAAATCCAATGACGGAAAATGGTTCCAATATACATCAAAAAAAAAAAATACTCCGTCGGAAAACCAATATCTCCCCGAGTGCTGCTTGGGACGCGCATTCTTCTCTGAACACCCAGCCTTTGCTGTTTCGGCTCCCCCATCTATAAATAATGAACAAGGTTTTCATTAGATCCTCTTTTTTTATTAAGAGCCACTCTGACAAATACTTTTAGGTACATTATTTGTTAGTTTTTCACGCACCATTATCAATAATAGTAATATCTCCATGGGTAACCGTAACGGTAAATACTTGGAATAACAGCACGCGGAATGGCAGTTGAAACAACGGTCGGTACAACGTGATGGCCTTGTTGAGCTAATTCATGTAATTTTGTCTCTTGTTCGTTCCGTTTTAGATATTCCGCCTTTGCAGCGGCCACGGCAATTGTATCGGCCACGGGCTGAGGCAATTGTACAGACCCAATAATTGAGCTGGTTGCAGAGGATTCGCTACCAGATTCACGCCTCGCATAAAAGCGCAATAAAGTCTCCGGATTACTTGTATGCCGATTGTCACTGGTTGTTGCAACGTCGGTGGCAATGGAATCCCCAACTGACGTTGCTGTCCCACGAAAGGGCTGCTGGAGTTCTTGCTGTTGTTGCTGCTCCTGTTGTTCTGTTGCTTCTTGCAATGGTTGTTGTGTTTTTACTCCAGCTTTGTCGTGCGGCAAATTGGTTGCAGCCACATGAAAACCATCGTCATCAGCAGTGTAGTCGACAACTTGTAGTTTTCCAGCCGGATCAAGATAGCTGTACGTACCACGTGTGATGCCATCTAATGAACGCGTTTCTTGTTTGGCCGAGTGAGGCTCAGCATAACCATAAGCATAGTGACCCAAACCATCTTGGGTGTGATATTGCAGTTGGTTAGGTGTGACCAACGAGGAACTATGCGCGCTATAAACATATGGGTATGATCGCAGTAAAGGTGTGGCGAGGTAAGCTATCGGGGTAGCCTCAACACAGGACGTTGCGATTAGCACTCCGAAACCGAAAACTAATAATGCGAGACGCATTCTTAATTTGAATCGAGCTTTAAAATTGTGTTTGAACTTGGAAGCGCTACTAATGGATGTGAAGCAATACTCGCTTTCTTGTTTTCTGATGCTGTCTACCAAGGTTGTGGGTCCTTTTATATGCGTTTCATCGTCAATATTTAAGCTGATGTGTAGGTACATATGTATGCATTTACAAATAGGCATAAATAAGTCTAACATACACATCCATCTTATTCCTGTTCTTATTTCACCATCAAGAATGCACCTACTTGTTAACGTGCTAAAGATTATTTTGCTTTAGGCCCGGTTTTTCAGTAGTTTGTTAAGCTAAGCTTAAGCTAAGCTTAAACTAAGTTTACTTAAACTCTAGTGAAATTTTAACTCCAGTTAAACTACTTAGCAGTTTTTCAGTCACAGTTTAAGGGCTCCTTTGGTTTTGGCTTTTTTCTGCGGCAACATAGGTTTTTTATTATCTAGATAATTTCTAGATACGGCAACAGCTGGATTTTGTTTACCCCACAAACATGGAAAAAAATTTCTCCAGCGAAATATATATCTACTTCCGGAGGTGACATCCAACATCCTTATTTAATTATTCTTAAAACAAATAGCTATCGTGTTGATATCCAACTTCATTCTCCAATCACTATCCAACGTTCTCGAGAGTTATCTCCAACGTTATTATCATTAGCTGTGTTTTTTTTACATCTACAGACTTTTACGCTTAAACTTTATATGGACTGCTAAGCGTTAAACTTTAAATACACCTCTGAAATTGCTGCGCATAAAATTTGTACTACTAAATTTCAATACGCATTATACTCAGATGTAACTGAAATATTTGTCTATGTTTCACCCTCTACACTAATTCTATGTATTCTATGTGTGTCCACTATTCACCGCAACTGATTCAGCTATATGTTATACATTTTGGCCAAGAGGTTTGTATCTCCGATTTTAGGTACACCCTGTTCTGTAGCTAGTTATTTAACCACTGCCGCTAGATGGGACTCCTAAGCATTATCTAAGCGAGGATAGGCGTTTTCTTTACACAACGTAAACGTATACGCGTGTAAAAAAAAAAAAACACGGCTATTAGCCCATCTAGCGGAAGTGGTTAAACAACTAGCTACAGCACAGGGTGTACCGAAAAGCGGAGACAGCAACCCCCTGTTGTATGACTGTGTATAACATACAGCTGAATCATTTGCGATGAATAGTGGACACGCAATAGAATACATAGAATTAGTGTATAGGGTGAAACATAGACACATTTCAGTTACATCTGAGTATAATGCGTATTGAAATTTAGTAGTACTAATTTTTTGCGCAGCAATTTCAGAAGAGTATTTAAAGTTTGTGGCTTAGCAGTCCATATAAAGTTTAAGCGTAAACGTATAAAGATGTAAAAAAACACAGCTATTATCAAACTATTATCCAATTTTTGAGAGATTTTGCGAAATGTACAGTTCTCAAATGAATATTCCAGGGACGGAAAATAATAATTTTTTTTCGGAGTCGAAAAAGTCCGGGTTAAAAAATTGTCCTACGTGAAAATGTTTGAGTTCTAGGGTATCCCTATAGTAATATCATGCCGAATCATGCATCCTTTCTATTTTTCGAACTTTTTCCATAAAAATCACATATAAAAGTAAAATCTGTATTTTAATTTTATGAGTCCGATAGAACTAGTTAAACTCGGACTTTTTAAAATAGAAGTCCAAAAATAAAAGTTAAATCCGGGCTTTTATTTTATAAGGCCAAAATAAAAGTCCGGCTTGATAACAAAGAAACGACTTATCCGCATTTAAAGTTAAATCCGGACTTTTATTTTTTAAGGCCAAAATAAATAGTTCGGCTTGATAAAAATTTTTTTAAATTAAAAAATAAAAGTCCGGATTTAACTTTTATTTCCGGACTTTTATTTTTAAAACTCCGACTTCTATCGGACTCAGGTAATAAAAATCGGAAAATAATTTTTATATTAATCCAAATATATTAAAAGTCCAAAATTAATAGTTTTGCAATTGTATTATAAAAAGAATAATAGTTCCCGTCCCTGGAATATTCAACACATTTCTCAAGTTGATATCCTACATTGGATATCGAGTTGAGGTGGAGTTGATATGTGGTACCACCAAAACCAACAGCTGTTTATTGTGAGAAATAAACACCTGGTTGATACCAGTAATTAAGCGTAATTAATCAAAAATAAATTATATATATTTTGGTTTATTTTCGTGAAAATACTGTAGAATGGAATCTTACATTCGAGTCTAGTGAGAGAACCACAAGTTGGGAAGTAAATTTTTTCTACTTAAGTTATATCAATTTTTGCTTTATAAAAAATTCCCTCTTTTGCTGAGTGTGCTATGATTCTCGTGTTGAGTCACTATTTGGAAACAACTTTTGATATTTTAGAACAGAGCCGGCCAAAAGTTGCACATTGTGCAAT
This sequence comes from Eurosta solidaginis, assembly GCF_040869045.1. Lineage (NCBI taxonomy): Eukaryota > Metazoa > Arthropoda > Insecta > Diptera > Tephritidae > Eurosta > Eurosta solidaginis. Next base: position 196,458,998 of record NC_090323.1, on the reverse strand, counting down.
TTGAGTTCGTATTTTCACACCGACACTAACGATGTGTGATCACGCTCGTTTGCTTTCGCTTGTCACTCACTAAAATCAACAGTGAATGCAAAAGGAAAAGTCCATGGTACTTTTTGGGCACATAATAAAAACAACCTGCTGCAATGTTAAAGTGACTTTTAATACGTTTTAGTTAGTATTATTAAGTTCTTTGAACATACATATTAATATTGACAATTTAATATAAGTAAATTTTTATACGTTCTACTTAGTTTTATTAATTTTTATACATTTTTTTTTTATTGAATAACTTTATGTTTTGAAAATATGTATTTCTATCTTCACATTTACTTTGTTTTGTAGTTCTTTCTTAATTAAAAAATGATTTTTTTAAGTAAATTTTGCATTGAAGAAATACCATACCTTCTTTTATAAAAATTTGTATCTGGCCAGCTCGACCTCCACGTTCTTAGTTATACGAATATAAGTAAATATTGTTAGGATTAGCTTGAAATCAAATAACCAGAGTCATTTTTAATTTCGAACTTCACAGTCCACATTTTCTTTTAGCACACAGTGGGGAGTTGTCGCTCAATTTTTACACACCCTTGTCCAAATGTTTTAGTATTTGTGTGGCCGGCTCTGTTTTAGAACAAAGCCGGCCAAAAGTTGCATATTGTGCAATTTGAGTTCGTATTTTCACACCGACACTAACGATGTGTGATCACGCTCGTTTGCTTTCGCTTGTCACTCACTAAAATCAACAGTGAATGCAAAAGGAAAAGTCCATGCTACTTTTTGGGCACATAATAAAAACAATATGCTGCAATGTTAAAGTGGCTTTTAATACGTTTTAGTTATTAAAAATAATTAATTAATTATTTTTATAAGTTCTACTTAGTTTTATTAATTTTCATAAATTTTTTTTTATTGAATAACTTTATGTTTTGAAAATATATATTTATATCTTCACATTTACTTTGTTTTATAGTTCTTTCTTAATGAAAAAGTGAATTTTTTTAAGTACATTTTGCATTGAATAAACACGATACCTTCTTTTATAAAAAAATTTCATCTGACTAGCTCGAACTCCGCGTTCTTAGTTATACGAATATAAGTAAGTATAGTCAGGATTAACTTGAAATCAAATAACCAAAGTCCTTTTTAATTTCAAACTTCAGAGTTCACATTTTCTTTTAGCACACTGTGGGGAGTTGTCACTCAATTTTTACACACACTTATGCAATTGTTTTAGTATTTCTGTGGCCGGCTCTGTTTTAGAAGTAAGCCTAGTTATCAACATAAGTTCTAATGGTACTCAAGCCCATATGCTTGTTGGGTATATTCGACGCCATTTCGAACGAACGCAAATAACTGATAGGTTAACTAGAGTTTAACCCTGCCAGATCGGCCGCTTAAGCTAAGCTTAAACTTCAGTTAAAGTATACTGAAAAACTGCAGAATAAGTTTAAGCGTAGTTTAACTGAAAAACTGAGTTGAACTTGTACTGAAAAACCGGGACTTAGTAAACTTTTATGCACTAGCAATATATGTATGTACGTCTGCATTACGCCTTTCCTCTTCTTCTTCTTCTTCTTCTATGGTGCGTGCGATTATCATCCAATATATCAATAGGGAATTGCATTGGGTAGCAAAAGCTTCGTACGAAAATTGTAAGTTTGAATGAATATTATTGTACTTGTTGTTTTTGTTGTTGTAGCTGATGTAGACAACGCAAAATTGAGAAGAGGTGTTGCCTATTCGTCGTATCATTTGAGTGCCTTATACATCCCAATTTTGCATTCACAATAACCTATGTCAACAATTTGAGCATTTGGTCAAGATCGGCCTCAGCAGCGACCTTGATCAGTTTGCGTTGTTGCATGCAAAGCGAGCAAAAAGTATTTATTATTTTAATTTCTGCATGTTTTGTCTTCAAAGGTAATTTAAGCATAAGTATAACTAGCAACGAGCCGGGGCCCTTAGTAGAAGACGAAGAGATTGAAGCACACTACATTTTTGTCAACTTGAAGGCCGACTTAGTACATTTGGCATATTTGGTACATACACCATCACCTCCTCGAAATATCTCGTTAAGCAAAGTTTACGCTCATGAGTCGACGGTTCTTGCCCTTCAAAAGGTGCAAAGATCTGCACTACTATGCATAAGCGGAGCCATCCGCACAACGCCAACGGAGGCTATGAATGTAATACTGAACCTACTACCCATAGATATAGTAAGCATAAAATATGCAGCATGTGCAGCTATTAGACTGAGGAAACTGACAACATGGTCTCACTGCAACCATAATGAAATTCTAGACAGATTCTGCAAACCATATACCAACTTTAATAAGGGATACAAAATATTAATTCCTAAGAGGGAACAGTGGGCGAATGACCCAGATTGGCCCACTGACAGCATTCAGATGTACACAGATGGATCAAAACTGGATAAAAGGGTCGAGGGGCTGTCTATTCGGAACGATTGGACACACAAAGATCGTTTCGGCTTCCGGATCACTGTAGCGTATTTCAGGCCAAACTTGCGGCCATACAAGACGCTGTGGACTGCCTTAGGCAGAGACCAGTCTATTAGAAGCACATTTATATTTTCTCAGACAGTCAAGCAGTACTGAAAGCCATTGACTGTGTCACAACTAATTCTTAAACTGTAGTAGGCTGTCGCAGATCACTTAACGTGATGTCTGAACAGTTTACTCTGCATCTGGTATGGGTTTCGGGACATAAAGGCATACCAGGTAATGAGATGGCGGATGAGCTTGCAAGGAACTGTACCTCCCTTCCAATTTCGCCATCCTGGAAGAGGTTGGGCATGCCGCTCTCCACCTGCAAGCTCAAGATAAAGGAGGCCCTACTGATGGAAGCCGGATCCAGGTGGAAGCATCATGACAGATGCCACACGGCAAAACTCACATGGCCGGAATGGAATGAGAAGAGATCGCGAGAGCTTCTCACCCTACGTAAGAGGGATCTTTCATTAGTTGTAGGTCTTCTCACTGGTCATGTTTGTATTAGACCGGGTGCGGAAAGGATTGGCGCTCCATTTAATGACTATTGTAGAAGCTGTGGCAACGAAGAAGAGCCTGCAACTTTTAGGCATCTACTCTGCGAATGTCCAGCGCTCGGTAGAAGAAGGCAACGTTTTATGGGCAAGATGTTTCTCGTAGATCTGACTGATATAGCTGAGGTCAATACACGACGCTTAGTTAGCTTCACAAACTCAACGAAGTGGTCTGATTAGGAGAGTGTAGAAACAAATCCGTGTGGTTTCAGAATGGGCCTATAAAGGCCTAGGTGTGCCGCTCCAATGCGGACGGCAGCCATTTAAACCTAACCTACGTCATAGGTAGAGCTGTACTGAATCCGGTTGGCAAATCTCAAGTGTATGCAGCAGAGTGCATGTTTAGCGGGAGGTGCAGTGGGCTTCGAATTTGAATCTACTCTGCCAGACAACTGCACTATATGGATTTGAAATTGACGCGTCTTCAAAGAAATGTACGTTGAAGCTGAACTTAACGTCGGAAGAGCTTAAGCTTCAAAAGAAATGGGGTTATATTTACTCCATGGTCAGTTCCAACTCTTACATATTTGTGAGCTATTTAAGTGCAAGACTTCGAACTTGTTAGTAGCAGCAGTTGTAGAAAGTGTAGGCCTCAGGAAGAAACGATTGAGCACATTCTGTGTTCGGGCCCTGCCTTCGCTAGGTGAAGGCTCCAGCTACTAGGGGCGGAATAGCTGCCAGATCTCAAGAATGCAATTAAGCTAGGCCCTAATAAAACTTATAGTATTTGCCAAGAGGACGGAGTTTTTTTATAACACAAGTGCTGTTACCTAATTTTGGTTATTATGTTTGGTCGTCAAACCAATTCTGGTCTTTATTGACCGGAGTTCAACCTTACCTAAGTCCACGATGCGGTAACGAACTTATGTGGCACCTTGGTTCACGGCGGAACGAGAGTGGATCCTTTTAAGGGAAGGTACCGCTGTCCTGCAGGTTGCTGTCCTTTTGCATGCAAATACGGGCATAGCCACTTTACAGGAGCTGCGATGTAAAATGTAAGCCATGAAAAAATTGGCAAAAATATAAATAAATAAATACCAGGCGCGATAACATCCGAAGAGATTTCAGGCCGAGCTTCCCTTCCAATTTGCGTCTTTTTCTTTTAATTTTTCGTACAAATTGGCGGGACGGCACCTACATGTTTTATGCGATCCCCGCACGGCATCTGCAAGGCATATTAGTTTTCACTGGAGCGCTTTTCATGGCAGAAATACACTTGAAGGGTTTACCAAGGGCGACCCCGCTAAGAAAAACTTGTGTTCTAATTGAAGAAACTTGTTTTTAGATTTTTGATGTTGCTTTGCTTGAATCTAGGATCTTCGGTGTGGTAGACGGAGCACGCTACCACCACATCACGGCGGCCGCCATGTAAAGAAAAAAGGGAAGGAAAAAATTGGGAAGACATGGTGTCGGATTTGCGGTTTGGAAAAGATTGCAACTCTAAATACCGTTTGGTATTTGTAGCTAGATAATAAACTCGCTGATAAATATCGGCAACTCATTGATATAAAAGCTTAACCCGCTATACAAAACCAATAACCCGTCGATAACAAATCTAAGCCCGTCAATAGTTCGGAGATCACTTGGTTTTATTATTACTGTTCGATCACTCGCTTAAACGCAAGGCTGACGTTGCTCAATAACCTACTGGAAGAATGTCAAGTATGAACTGAAGAGCTTCGCAAGGCGTTGTTCTTGGAGTACCACTTATGCTGATCACACTAGATCTGTCGACTTTACCCAACAAGTTTAGGTTTGAAGCCTTGCTCAAGTCTAGCCACCATACGATTATCACATACAGCAGTATGGGTCGAATAAGCGTGATATAAATCCATCTGCATGTATTGGGACTGCGTCTCTAATTTTCGCCAATGGCTCGTTTACACGGTAATGGCGGGTGTGACCCTATTTTTAAACGGTTTTATTTAGCTTGACTTGACAGGCCGGCGGCACGGCCGTTGTGAACGAATTTTGTAATTAAAGTTTAAGTAACTTCCCGATAAGCTACAAGCTTGAATCTTGGAATATAGTCCAGAACCCGATAACAATGCAATAATAAAAAAACTCCGATAGGTGGCGCATGGATCTAAATATTTCAAAAAATCGTATTTGCGGTCCGATTTGGTTCATATTTGGAACACATAATACATACATTAATAGAAAGCGACCTATGAAGAAAAATCGCCGCCAGGTGGCGCACGGATTGAGACATTAAAAAAAATCTTTGTGGTCCAATTTAGTCCATATTTGGAACACATAATACTTACATGAATAGAAAGCGACCTATGATGTCCGATTTAGCTCATATTTGGAACAAATATTACATACAGTCCGGTAGAAGTGACATCAAAATAGTTTGGAGTTCGAGGAGGGACACGCATACGTGGCACAGAGTCTCGAGTAAAGTCTTTGGAAGGATTAAGTATTCAAGACTTAGCTTGTAACAAATTGTCAGGAAAGAGTCCTTGTAATAATGAGTCACTAAATGAACTAAATAGAATGAGAAGTAATAGGCAATTAAATACTTAATCTGGTTATGCTACGCCTCACATTTTTAGAAATTTCACGCGCCCAACGCTTTTATTTAATTGTCTGATCAACGCCCTAGATTGCTGAGGAGTGTGATGACTAGCACCTAAGTCCTACCTAATTATTTTCTAGCTTTTAGTATTATTATAACTTCATGGAAGTATTGTTTTCAATAAAACCGTTTACATTAAAAAATTATTTTATTTACATATTTTGTCAAAGGCTCTTTTAGACGTATGTAATGAATGTAGGCTTCCTTTAGCGCTGAATGACGTTGTCGTTCCAGCTTAGCTTTTTGTCCTGAGCTACGCATACCATTTAGTTCTAGTAAGTTTAGCGATGGTAGAACATCCGTTTGGTATATAAGACAATCTCAACTTTTTAGGAATTGACACTGAGCTCGCATCGGAAGGCCCATAAGAAACCTCTCCCAATATTGCCATGAAATCATAAACCCTAAACGTTTTGCTATGGTCATCCCCTTTTAATTGGTATTTGAGTTTTCTACAGTATTTTTCGAAAACACCTCGTATATAAATGAAATCTGCACGGAAGTCTTAAAACATCAAAAGGGAAGGTGCAAAACGTTTACTGAAAAAACAATCGATATGTGCACGAGCTGCGCCAAATTACATATGTCGATTCAATGGTTAATAAGGTATTTCCCAAATTTTGTTTTGACTTTATCGGCAACGATATAAATATTTATGGTTGAAGCAAGATATGTATGTATATCTAGAAATGTAATAATGTTTACAGAGTGGGTAACTGATGGTCTTCCAACATGAATTCTGATATGTAGACACATATGTACATTTGTACCTACATTCATTTCAACACAGTCGGACAGTTTTGCTTGTTGCGTGGCTGCCAGCCGGCCTGATCATGTTTTACAGTTCGTGTTGGCCATTAAATCGTCATGACAATTCAAGGTAAGTGAAGGCCAAGGCTCAAGTTCGTATGTGCGGCGAGTACATAACCAACATAACTGACAACAAACAAAAACAAGTAAGGAAAGCTAAGTTCGGGTGTAACCGAACATTACATACTCAGCTGAAAGCTCTGGAGACAAAATAAGGGAAAATCAACATGTAGGAAAATGAACCTAGGGTAACTCTGGAATGTGTTTGTATGACATGTGTTTCAAATTAAAGGTATTAAAGAGGGTTTTAAAAGGGAGTGGGCCATAGTTCTATAGGTGGACGCCTTTTCGAGATATCACCATAAAGGTGGACCAGGGGGTCAATTCCGTAACTGTGAAAAACTGAAAAATGTACACTCATTGAAAACTCATTTGCACACACAACTTACACTTTAAATTTTCATGCGATTCTGTAAATTATTGTGTACATTGTTTTGCTGAATAAGCGCTGAATGTAAAAGTCTTATGTCAGTGAGAAAATATTCATCAAAAGCCATAAAAACAAAAAAGTCATTCTGCAGCAGTGCGTATGAGTTTTAAATGTCAGAATAGTGTACACTGGCTGCCAAGAAAACTCACGAAGTTTTTATCAGTGAGTTTTTTTGTTCACAGTTTTGCTTTACAGAATCAGAATTTCTAAGTTTACACAATTTCTTGTGTACATTTTAAAACTCACAGTTAGCGAATAGGGCCCCAGGGGTGACTCTAGAATGCGTTTGTACGATATGGGTATCAAATGAAAGGTGTTCATGAGTATTTAAAAGGGAGTCGGCCTTAGTTCTATAGGTGGACGCCTTCTCGAGATATCGCCATAAAGGTGGACCAGGGGTGACTCTAGAATGCATTTGTACGATATGAGTACCAAATTAAAGGTATTAAAGAGGGTTTTAAAAGGGAGTGGCCCTTAGTTGTATATGTGAAGGCTTTTCCGAGATATCGACTAAAATGTGGACCATGGTGACACAGAACATCATCTGCTGGGTACCGCTAATTTATTTATATATGTAATACCACGAACAGTATTCCTGTCATGATTCCAAGGGCTTTTGATTTCGTCCTGCAGAAATTTCTCATTTTCTTCTACTTAATATAGTACGTGTCACACTCATTTTACAAACTTCTTTCTAGAGCTATATTTTGCATCAAAAAACCAATCCAATCACCATATTTCATCTCTTTTTTCGTATTTGGTATAGAATTATGCCATTTTTTCCATTTTTTCGAAATTTTCGATATCGAAAAATTGGGCGTGGGCATAGTCGGATTGCGCCCATTTTTAATGCCAAGATAAAGTGAGTTTAGATAAGTACGTGAACTAAGTTTAGTAAAGATATATCGCTTTTTGCTCAAGTTATCGTGTTAACGGCCGAGCGAAAGGACAGTCGGTCGACTGTGTATAAAAACTGGGCTTGGCTTCAACCGATTTCGCCCATTTTCACTGAAAACAGTTATCATCATAGAATCTATGCCCCTACCAAATTTCACAAGGATTGGTAAATTTTTGTTCGACTTATGACATTAAAAGTATTCCAGACAAATTAAATGAAAAAGGGCGGAGCCACGCCCATTTTGAAATTTTCTTTGTTTTTTTTTGTATTTCATTGCACCACATCATTACTGGAGTTGAATGTTGACATAATTTACTTATATACTGTAAAGATATTCAATTTTTTGTTAAAATTTGACTTTTAATTTTTTTTTAAAGTGGGCGTGTTCGTCATCCGATTTTGCTAATTTTTATTAACCACACATATAGTAATAGGAGTAACGTTCCTGCCAAATTTCATCATGATATCTTCAACGGCTGCTAAATTACAGCTTGCAAAACTTTTAAATTACCTTCTTTTAAAAGTGGGCGTTGTTACGCCCATTGTCCAAAATTTTGATAACTTTATATTCTGCGTCATAAGGTCAATCCACCTACCTAGTTTCATCGCTTTATCCGTCTTTGGTAATAAATTACCGCACTTTTTCGGTTTTTCGAAATTTCTGATATCGAAAAAGTGGGCGTGGTTAAAGTCCGATTTCGTTCATTTTAAAAAGCGATCTGAGATGAGTGCCCAGGAACTTACATACCAAATTTCATTAGGATACCTCACAATTTAAAAATTGCAAGTTATCGTGTTTACGGACGGACGGACGGAAATGGCTAAATGAATTTCTTTTTTCGCCAGATCATTTTTATATATATATCTATCTCGATTAGTTTATGCCGTTACGGATTACCGTAATGCGAACAAAATTAATATACTCTGTGAGCGCTGCTCAGCTGAGTATAAAAATACGGATGACTCAAAGTAACGTAATTATCGCTTGTACTTTGTTGTAGCAACATCATAAACATTTTGTTAATATAACGGAATTGGAATGTACATTCTAGTTGCGATGTACTTATGCAAGTCGGCTGTACTACAATCTTCATGTTTGACTGACAGTTGTGTTAATTGGCACTGCTTAAACTGAGCTCCATCTTCAGTCATCATCGCGCAGCCACCTTACAAAATTTAAACACAATGCCGTTAAATTCTTGTGTGCATTTATTATCCCTTTTTAATTAAAAACAAGTAAGGAAGGTTAAGTTCGGGTGGAACCGAACATTACATACTCAGTTGAGAGTTATGGTGACAACATAAGGGAAAATAACCATGTAGGAAAATGAACCGAGGGAAACCCTGGAATGTGTTTGTATGACATGTGTATCAAATGAAAGGCATTAAAGAGTATTTTATGAGGGAGTGGGCCATAGTTCTATAGGTGGACGCCATTTAGGGATATAGCCATAAAGGTGGATCAGGGTTGACTCTAGAATGCGTTTGTACGATATGGGTATCAAATGAAAGGTATTAATGAGTATTTTAAAAGGGCGTGGACCTAAGTTCTATAGATGGACGCCTTTTCGAGATATCGCCGTAAAGATGGACCAGGGGTGACTCTAGAATGCGTTTGTACGATATGGGTATCAAATGAAAGGTGTTAATGAGCATTTTAAAACGAAGTAATCCTTAGTTCCATAGGTGGACGCCGTTTCGAGATATCGCCATAAAGGTGGACCAGGGGTGAGCCTAGAATTTGTTTGCACAATATGGGCATCAAACGAAAGGTGTTAGTGAGTATTTTAAAAGGGAGTGAGCCTTAGTTCTATAGGTGGACGCCGTTTCGAGATATCGCCATAAAGGTGGGCCAGGGGTGACTCTAGAATTCGTTTGTGCAATATGGGTATCAAACGAAAGGAGTTAATGAGTATTTTAAAAGGGAGTGGGCCTTAGTTCTATAGGTGGACGTATTTTCGAGGTATCGCAATAAAGGTGGACCAGGGGTGACTCTAGACTTTGTTTGTACGATATGGGTATCAAATGAAAGGTGTTAGTGAGTATTTTAAAAGGGAGTGAGCCTTAGTTCTATAGGTGGACGCCGTTTCGAGATATCGCCATAAAGGTGGACCAGGGGTGACCCTAGAATTTGTTTGCACAATATGGGCATCAAACGAAAGGTGTTAGTGAGTATTTTAAAAGGGAGTGAGCCTTAGTTCTATAGGTGGACGCCGTTTCGAGATATCGCCATAAAGGTGGGCCAGGGGTGACTCTAGAATTCGTTTGTGCAATATGGGTATCAAACGAAAGGAGTTAATGAGTATTTTAAAAGAGAGTGGGCCTTAGTTCTATAGGTGGACGCATTTTCGAGGTATCGCAATAAAAGTGGACCAGGGGTGACCCTAGAATTTGTTTGCACAATATGGGCATCAAACGAAAGGTGTTAGTGAGTATTTTAAAAGGGAGTGAGCCTTAGTTCTATAGGTGGACGCCGTTTCGAGATATCGCCATAAAGGTGGACCAGGGGTGACCCTAGAATTTGTTTGCACAATATGGGCATCAAACGAAAGGTGTTAGTGAGTATTTTAAAAGGGAGTGAGCCTTAGTTCTATAGGTGGACGCCGTTTCGAGATATCGCCATAAAGGTGGACCAGGGGTGACCCTAGAATTTGTTTGCACAATATGGGCATCAAACGAAAGGAGTTAATGAGTATTTTAAAAGGGAGTGGGCCTTAGTTCTATAGGTGGACGCATTTTCGAGGTATCGCAATAAAGGTGGACCAGGGGTGACTCTAGACTTTGTTTGTACGATATGGGTATCAAATGAAAGGTGTTAATGAGTATTTTTAAAAGGGAGTGGGCCTTCGTTTTATAGGTGTTCGCCTTTTCGAGATATCGCCATAAAGGTGGACCAGGGGTGACTTTAGAATTTGTTTGTATGATATGGGTATCAAATGAAAGGTGTTAATGATTATTTTAAAAGGGCGTGGGGCTTAGTTCTATAGGTGGACCCCTTTTCGAGATATCGCGATAAAGGTGGACCAGGGGTGACTCTAGAATTCCTTTGTGCAATATGGGTATCAAACGAAAGGAGTTAATGAGTATTTTAAGAGGGAGTGAGCCTTAGTTCTATAGGTGGACGCCTTTTCGAGATATCGCCATAAAGATGGACCAGGTGAAAAAAGGTGTTAATGAGTATTTTAAAAGGGAGTAATCCTTAGTTCCATAGGTGGACGCCGTTTCGAGATATCGCCATAAAGGTGGGCCAGGGGTGACTCTAGAATTCGTTTGTGCAATATGGGTATCAAACGAAAGGAGTTAATGAGTATTTTAAGAGGGAGTGGGCCTTTCTGGACCAGGGGTGACTCTAGACTTTGTTTGTACGATACGGGTATCAAATGAAAGGTGTTAATGACTATTTTAAAACGGCGTGGGGCTTAGTTCTATAGGTGGACGCCTTTTCGAGATATCGCCATAAAGGTGGACAGGGGTGACTCTAGAATGAGTTTGTACGATATAGGTATCAAATTAAAGGTATTAATGAGAGTTTTAAAAGGGAGTGGTGGTAGTTGTATATGTGAAGGCGTTTTCCAGATATCGACCAAAATGTGGACCAGGGTGACCCAGAACATCATCTGTTGGATACCGCTAATTTATTTATATATGTAATACCTGCCAAGATTTTAAGGGTTTTTTATTTCGCTCTGCAGAACTCTTTCATTTTCTTCTACCTAATATGGTAGGTGTCACAACCATTTTATAAAGTTTTTTCTAAAGTTATATTTCGCGTCAATAAAACAATCCTATTACCTTACCATGTTTCATCCCTTTTTTCGTATTTGGTATAGAATTATGGCATTTTTTTCATTTTTCGTAATTTTCGATATCGAAAAAGTGGGCGTGGTCATAGTCGGATTTCGTTCATTTTTCATACCAAGATAAAGTGAGTTCAAGTAAGCACGTGAACTAAGTTCATTAAAGATATGTCGATTTTTGCTCAAGTTATCGTGTTAACGGCCATGCGGAAAGACAGACGGACGACTGTGTATAAAAACTGGGCGTGGCATCAACCGATTTCGCCCATTTTCACAGAAAATAGTTAACGTCATAAAATCTATGCCCCTACCAAATTTTAAAAGGATTGGTTAATTTTTGTTCGACTTATGGCGTTAAAAGTATCGTAGACAAATTAAATGAAAAAGGGCGGAGCCACGCGCATTTTGAAATTTTCTTTTATTTTTGTATTTTGTTGCACCATATCATTACTGGAGTTGAATGTTGACATAATTTACTTATATACTGTAAAGATATTAACTTTTCTTTTAAAATTTGAATTAAAAAAATTTTTTTTTTAAAGTGGTCGTGGTCGTTCTCCGATTTTGCTAATTTTTATTAAGCAGACATATAGTAATAAGAGTAATGTTCCTGCCAAATTTCATCATGATATCTTCAACGACTGCCAAATTACAGCTTGCAAAAGTTTTAAATTACCTTCTTTTAAAAGTGGGCGGTGCCACGCCCATTGTCCAAAATTTTACTAGTTTTCTATTCTGCGGCATAAGCTAAACTCATCTACCAAGTTTCGTCGCTTTACCTGTCTTTTGTAATGAATTATCGCATTTTTTCGGTTTTTCGAAATTTTCTATATCGAAAAAGTGGGCGTGGTTATAGTCCGATATCGTTCATTTTAAATAGCGATCTGAGATGAGTGCTCAGGAACCTACATACCAAATTTCATCAAGATACCTCAAAATTTACTGAAGTTATCGTGTTAACGGACGGACGGACATGGCTCAATCAAATTTTTTTTCGATCCTGATTATTTTGATATATGGAAGTCTATATCTATCTCGATTCCTTTATATATGTACAACCAACCGTTATCCAATCAAACTTAATATACTCTGTGAGCTCTGCTCAACTGAGTATAAAAATTGTATTGCATAACTATTTTCCCATGTTTTTATATCTCCTCAATGAATGTTGCAATCTGCTGTCATTACTGATTAGTCGTAATTCTACCAAACACACATTGTTTGCTCAAAAGCTTCAACACCTCATCGCCACCTTGTGTGTATTTCTTCTAACGTGCCCACTTGGACTTATGCCTTCGTTCGTCTCTACGGTCAAATGAAGTCAAGTCCTTCTTGGCACCATTCTGACATGTTGGTATGTCAAGTGTTTTGTCGAATTCAACTTCGAAAGTGCATTTCAATGTTCTGGTTTGTTGTTCTGCCTCAGCGTAAATATCCTCTCTTCATACAGCGTATGACCGTATTGATCCACATCATTTGATGCAAAAACCAAACAATTAAGGAGATAATTAAAATGGCGCACTATGGGTGAAGGGGGCGTATTTTCGTCAAAGTCAGTTAAATAGAAGTTAACATTATGTGACAGTTAGAATGTGCTTTTTGCGATACATACTTTTAGATGAAGATTCAGTCAAGCATAGAAAAACTGGATGCAAGATGGAGTCGATCTCAATACGAAATAATAAAGTGACGAAAGACCGCCCCTTAATTTGAAACTTATGCTCACAAAGTTTCAGACATTTTTTTTATTTTTTTTATCCTTGTAGGTTAGGTTAGGTGGAACTGGTCGGTCTGTGAATACCTCACATAGACTAAATGAGTACGTAGTGTTACCAGAAGTTTGTTTAACGACCAAACGAAAAATCCTGGTTGTTAGACCTGTGTTATCAAATAACTCCATCCTCTTGGCAAATATTAGATGCGTTTTAGGACCTATGACACTTCCGGGAGCTGTATCATTTCTAACAGCTGGAGTCTTAGACTGATAAGTGTAGGGCACGAGCACAAAACGTGCTCGATTTCTCACTCCTCCAACCCGCACTGCCTACATCTGCCATAACTGGCCAAGTCTAATTTAAAAGTATGTGGCGCCAGAATGCAGTGTCCAGTCAGAATATACGTCATGAGTCTACAGTCCTCTCTTTTTAATGATATGAGTAACTTTGTTAGTCTAAAGTTGTAAGAACTGCACATGATCTTCGGCACTTTACTGCCCCGCGCTCGGCTCCACGCCTTCCCGCTTGGACGGTGACGTGCAGTTTTCACCTTCTCTAAATCTCACCCAATCTAATTGGGACGTCTACAGACCAAGTTTGGGGGATGCGCCCTTTTTAGTTAGGTTAGGTTAGGTTATTCATTTCCATCTATTCCAATATGCCTTGGGACCCAATGTATGCTTCTCAATTCTTTCCAGGGATTGTGTACACGTTGTTGACGCGGGCTTTCGTTGCGGCTACTAATTCCGCCTGAATAACGCTACAATGATCTGGTAGCTTATAGGATCTCTTTATTTCCGGATCAGCACAATTTACCGCAGACCTTACATCTTCCATTACTTTGGAACAGTTGGTGTACACTTGTATAGCCTCTTCCGCCATTTGGGCAACCTTGCGCCAACCATCCACATCTGTTTTAGTTCTGAGAGCCCTTTTGAAGCGCATATACGGAATGAGGTGGTCTGTTTGTCCTGTAACCAGGGAAAGAATGGTGCGGAGGAAAAAAATAGATAAGAGAGCGGAATACGAAATTAAATAAAAACAAGTAAGGACGGGACTGTCTTCGGCTGTGCCGAAAACTTCATACCTTTCATGAATGGGGCCGTTCGTAATCTCCAAATAATCGGATGTATAAGATAGGAAATATATAGTGAACAGATGTACATACCTAAGCGATTTTTAAGATAAATATAAAATAAAAAATGGCAAAAACCCCCTTATCTGAACGATCGGTTGTATGGGATATATATTATATATAGCTCCGATCGAAATGATTTTTACAGGAAATCTTCTATGATATATTAGAATAAATATCACCAAGATTAACGTTTTTATATTGGAAATTAAGGGAGAAATTGCCAAAAATCTTTCTATCTGAACGATCGGTTGTATGGGATATATACTATATATAGCTCCGATCAAAGTTATTTTTTCAGGATATCTTCTATGATATATTAGAATATATATCACCGAGTTTCACGTTTATACTTTCTAAATTGCGGCAGGAATGACCAAAATCGTCTTATCTGAACGATCGGTTGTATGGGAGATATATGTTATAGCGGTCCGACAAATGTCTAATATAATACAAAAATACATCCTTGTGCCAAATTTCATTGAGATATCTCAAAATTTGAGGGACTAGTTTGCGTTCAAACAGACAGACGGACGGACAGACGTACATGGCTATATCAACTCAGTTCGTCGCCCTGATCAAATCGGTATACTTAATGGTGAGTCTATCTTCTATATTTCTCAACGTTACAAACATCGGACCAAAGTTAATATACCATTTCATGTTCATGATATAATATAAAAGAAAGAGGAAGAGAAAGAACGTGGGAAGAATGGGTAAAATGAAAAGGAAATACGTTGCGGAAAATGAGAGGGAGGATGAGGACGCCGTAGAAGAATAAGAGTAAAAGAAAGTTATTTCAAAGGAAAATGATAAAGGAGTGGAAGAGAAATCGAAAAAAATAGTGATGTCAAGTGGAGTGGAAGAGGAAAAGAAGAAAGGGAAGAAGCGTGGGTTGGAGGTCGAATAGTGAGAAGGAAGGGAGAGGGAAATGCAGATAGCAAGGCGAACAGAAAAACGGCCGGAAAGGTGAAGGAATGTCAATATACAGAAGAGAGGTGGAAAATCAACGGGGCAGTTAAGGATATAGAGAAAGAAAGAAAGGGGAAGCTTGAAAGAGAGTGTAGAAGAACGAGAGAGTGAGGAAGAAGAGAAAAAAAGGCAAACCATGTCCATACACAGGGACACTCGACTTGAGCAACATATTGCCTTTTTGTCGATAGTAGGGCGACGAAGTAAGGAAACGCAAGAATTCGTCTTTTGCCGCCTCCCTTCCTCGTCGCAATTTCGCCTCCAATCAAAAGAAAAAAATTTGTTGCCTGCAATTTGTATCAGTATATGAACATGGACCGTGGGGTTAAGACCAAGAGTAGCAACTAAAAGGAGGAGGCAAATAGTGAGAAATCGGCTGAGAGAAATATAATGCGGTAGATTACTTTGTAATTATATTTTTATTTCCCAGACCGCAGCGAAGCGGAGTGGGGTTGGCTAGTATCTTTATAGTTGTTATTAATTATTTAACTGTAGTAAAGAAAACGCCTTGTTAAATTATTGTTGTTCAAACCAAAAATCAACAATTTGGAGAAATATAAGATCTGTTTTGCCCACAGTGCACCTTCTGCGTAAATATTTGATTCGGGCTTGTTAACGAATATGGAACCCATAATTTAGATATGCGTATGTTGTCTAAATTGTTATATATGTTTATGCATAGGTACTAGCAGTTGTTATCCCAGCAGTCAAACCAACTTTATGTTAGCAACCTAACAACTAGTATGAGTCTCAAGTCGGTCAACTGTCTTTGTTCCAAATAAGGAATTGGTATTTTTAACACGGGGCGTTATAAGCGAACAATCGGATTTCGGAAAAAGTGTTACCAGAAGTTTGTTTTAACGACCAAACTGAGAAACCCTATCAAAAGCCAGGACCTATGTTGTAAAATAACTCCGTCCTCTTGGCAAATACCAGAAGCTTCCTAGGACTTAAGTCACTCCTAATAGCTGGAGTCTTAGCCTGGCAAGTGCAGGCCACGAGCACAGAACGTGCTCGATCGTTTCCTCCTCCAGCCCGCACTTCCTACATATGCTATCACTGACCAAGCCTAATTTAAAGGCATGTGACGCTAGAAGGCAGTGTCTAGTCAGCATACCCGTCATGAGTATACAGTCCTCTCTTTTTAATGATAGAAGGAACAGCCAAATACAAATAAAAAGATATAGTAAGACTATTCCGTCGCCACCGTTACCCTGAAGTTAGCTTCTCAAAAGTTTGGTCTCTTTCGAAAAGTGCTTCTAGAACTTATCTGATTAGTTCATTTTTTCACTGCAGTGTATTGTTTGGATCTTGTAAGTACGAAATTTAAAGTTCTTATAGCATGCGACTTGGATAAAAGAAATACTACTGAGTATATGATATTCGATATCACTACGATATTTATTCTGATCTTTACTTAGCCTACTCTAGAATACCTATTTGGTTTGATGAGGGAAAGAAAATATCCTAAAGCACTATTCACAATGAAGACTGAATTATCGGCATACCCACTTGCTCCTACAATAATTTGTAAGACGCCGTTAAAGAGTTTGTTTTTTACCACACACGGTTAAAAGTTTTGGTTTAAACCTTAAACTTTCTGGTCTACATTAACTACCAAACTTTTTTTTGGTTTTAGGCGCAGATCTTAAAGTTAACAAGTAAGGACGAGACTGTAATACCTTTCATGAATGGGGCTGAACAATAATCTTATCCCGTTCGTAATCTCCAAATAATCGGATGTATAAGATAAGAATTATATAGTGAACAGATGTACATACCTAAACGATTTTTAAGATAAATATAAAGTAAATAAAATAATTAAAAAAATTCATTCAAAATCATTGCTATGAGAGGATATTAAGTTTAAATTTTAGTCCAGAATTTTAAATAAAATAATTTAAAAAAATTGTTTAAGTTAAACGGGTTTATTGAAAACAATACTTACATGAAGTAATAATAATACTAAAAGCTAGAAAATAATTAGGTAGGTCCTAGGTAGTCATCACACTCCATCAATCTAGGGCGTTGATCAGACAATTAAATAAAAGCGTTGGGCGCATGAAATTTCTAAAAATGTGAGGCGTAGCATAACCTGATTAAGGTTCAGTTGGTTTTACTTATGACTATCAATAGAAATATGACGCGTCCAACGCTTTTATTTAATTGTCTGATCAACGCCCTAGATTGATGAGGAGTGTGTTGACTAGTACCTAGGACCTACCTAATTATTTTCTAGCTTTTAGTATTATTATTACTTCATGTAAGTATTGTTTTCAATAAAAGCGTTTAACTTAAACAATTTTTTTAAATTATTTTATTTAAAATTCTGGACTAAAATTTAAACTTAATATCCTCTCATAGCTTATGTTATAGAGAAAAAAAGGTAAAAAAAACGTGGTTCGGGTAAAACTTTTTGGTTTTAGTTTTAAACTTTTCATCGAAAACTACTTTTCGCCAGTGTCTGGACTAAAATTAAAACACAGATAGAAGAGAGTGCTTAAAACTAAAATGGGGCTTAAAAAATAGCATAAAAAAGCTTAAAATCAGTAGTAAATTTTGCAAGGTTTAAAAAATAAACTAAAATTTTTTTACCGTGTATATTCAATGTCTGATATATGCATTTGTATGTGTCCCAATGGTTAGGTTAGGTTAGGCTAGGTTAAAGTGGCCGCCTCCGCTGCCAACGCGGAGATTCGCGTCGGCCATTGTGTCCTCTTGTGATACCACGAGGGAGTCCTTGTTTCCTTTCTGTGAATGTGGCTCATATACCCATAAAGCTAAACCAGTGCGTTTGCTAATGTACCGCAGTATTTCGTTTCCCAATGGTTACGAGCACATCTGCACCCATCACAGGCTGCAAGTGTTTTAATACAAACTACAAATCATCGTAGATCTCCAGGAGATTTCTGTTTATGATGTAAAAAACACAAACTGATGTAATTTGTTTTGTATTTTTACTGATAAAAAAATGAATGCAATTAGAGATTATGTGCACTAGGGATGTGTCAAATATAGAATTTGAGGCATCGAGAATGCATATGCGGATACGGATGCCGATACGAATAAAGTTTTATATAAGCGATAAGGAGGAGTTTTAAATGATCGCTGTTAGGAATAATGCTCAAAAATGTTACGAGATAATTCGGCGGATAACGAAATGTTTCAAGATCAGATACTACTTAAGTTAGAAGATGGCGTAACCTATACCAAAATGCCTGACAACGGATAAGGAGTCGGACAAGTGGGTCTCTCAGCGAACGACGCCAAGATGAAATACTTGCTCTCCTTAAGGAAAAAATCAGTGCAAGGATTTCGTCTATGTGGGAACTAGAGTTAACAGTGAAAATAAGTAAAAGTAAAGGTTTTCCCTCCACGAACAACGGCGCTGAAGATGGCACAACGCTACAACCGGTTTGTTTGCAGATCAAACTTGACAAATATATACAAAACAAGTAAGGAAGGCTAAGTTCGGGTGTAACCGAACATTACATACTCAGTTGAGAGCTATGGAGACAAAGTAAGGAAAATCACCATGTAGGAAAATGAACCTAGGGTAACCCTGGAATGTGGTTGTATGACATGTGTATCAAATGGAAGGTATTAAAGAGTATTTTAAGAGAGAGTAGGCCAGAGTTCTATGGATGGACGCCATTTAGGGATATCGCCATAAAGGTGGACCAGGGCTGACTCTAGAATTTGTTTGTACGATATGGGTATCAAATGAAAGGTGTTACTGAGCATTTTAAGAGGGAGTGGGCCTTAGGTCTATCGGTGGACGCCTTTTCGATATATCGCCATTAAGGTGAACCAGGGGTGACTCTAGAATGTGTTTGTACGATATGGGTATCAAATGAAAGGTGGTAATGAGTATTTTAAAAGGGAATGGGCTTTAGTTCTATAGGTGAACGCCTTTTCGAGAAATCGCCTTAAAGGTGGACCAGGGGTGACTCTAGAATATGTTTGTACGATATGGGTATCAAATGAAAGCTGTTAATGAGTATTTTGAAAAGGAGTGATCCTTAGTTCCATAGGTGGACGCCGTTTCGAAATATCGCCATAAAAGTGGACCAGGGGTGTCTCTAGAATGTGTTTGTACGATATGGGAATCAAATGAAAGGTATTACTGAGCATTTTAAGAGGGAGTGGGCATTAGGTCTATAGGTGGACGCCTTTTCGAGATATCGCCATTAGGGTGGGCCAGGGGTGACTCTAGAATGTTTGTACGATATGGGTATCAAACGAAAAGTGTTACTGAGCATTTTAAGAGGGAGTGGGCATTAGGTATATAGGTGGACGCCTTTTCGAAATGTCGCCATTAGGGTAGGCCAGGGGTGACTCTAGAATGTGTTTGTATGATATGGGTATCAAATGAAAGATGGTAATGAGTATTTTAAAAGGGAGTAATCCTTAGTTCTATAGGTGGACGCCTTTTCGAGATATCGCCATAAAGGTGGACCAAGGGTGACTCTAGAATGTTTGTACGATATGGGTATCAAACGAAAGGTGTTACGGAGCATTTTAAGAGGGAGTGGGCATTAGGTCTATAGGTGGACGCCTTTTCGAGATATCGCCATTAGGGTGGGCCAGGGGTGACTCTAGAATGTGTTTGTACGGTATGGATATCAAATTAAAGGTATTAATGAGGGTTTTAAAAGCGAGTGGCCCTTAGATGTATATGTGAAGGCGTTCTCGCGATATCGACCAAAATGTGGACCAGGTGCTCCAGAAAATCTTCTGTCGGGTACTGCTAATTTATTTATATATGCAATACCACTAACAGTATTCCTGCCAAGATCCCAAGGGCTGTTGATTTCGCCTTGTAGAACTTTTTCATTTTCTTCTACTTAATATGGTAGGTGTCACACCCATTTTACAAAGTTTTTTCCAAAGTTATATTTTGCGTCAATAAACCAATCCAGTTACCATGTTTCATCCCTGTAATAATGCTACAAACCTCTTAGTTCTTCAGTATTAAATGAAACTCGACTTTTTAGTTAATTTCTATTTATTTAGAAGACGCTTCTCGTTTTTGCTGCTTTTCTACAACTCGTCACTTACATTACTCTTGTCAGAATCATCAACATCGTTGCCAGATCTCCACATCCCTCCTATGTTTTTCAGCTTGAGTGTTAACGGTGGATTACCAGTTTGTCTTACTGAGCCATCCTCTACTTCTGCTTTGCTAGGTACCGGTAGTTTCTTTAGATGACTAACATTTCTTCGGAGCTCTTTACCATTGCCACGGACCACGACGTCATTTCCTCTTCGTTCCGTCACTTCAAATTCTTCTGCATTAAAATTCGTTGTCAACTTGTTCGGAATAACCACGTTACGCACTAGCACTTTATCTCCGACTGCAATGTCGCTTTCTTTGGCTCTCCGGTCCTCGTCTCCCCTCCTCCTTCCTCTTTCTTTGTTCCGTATATTTAAATCCCTAGCCTCTGAATCTAATACAGGCTCTTCGATATCTTTCACGCAAGGAATTTTATCCCTTATTCGCCTATTAAACATAAGCTCTGATGGCGATTTCCCCGTCGTTCCATGTGGGGTTACATTGTACATGAGAATAAATTTGTGGATTTCTTCTTTATAATTTGCTCCCTGGGCATTAGCAATTTGTAGCCGCTTAAGTAACGACCGGTTAAAGTTTTCCACTTCACCATTTGCCTGTGGCCAATATGGTGGGGATGTTATTAGTTCTATACCATTTTGAACACAATAGCTTTTGAATTCCTCGCTTACAAATTGTCGGCCATTGTCCGCCGTAATGGATTTTGGATATCCTAGTCTTGAAAATACCTCATCAAGAATTCTAATTATGGTGTTTGATGTAATTTTTCTTAAAAACCGGAGTTCCTGATATCTCGAATAATAGTCAATAATGACAAAAATGTATTCGTGACTTGGTAAGGGGCCTAGCAAATCCATCGCGAGTGCAATCCATGGACCATCAGGTAAGGTGCGTCTGCTCATCGGGGATGGGTTATTGGGCTTCGATACTAATAAGCAACTTCGGCAGTTCTTCACGAACTTTTCAACATCTCTATCTATCATTGGCCACCAGACTTTAAATCGCACTCTCCGCTTCATAACTGTTTCGCCTGGATGACCTTCGTGAGCCAACTCCAGAACGCGTGATCGTAACGACAAGGGTATAACAAGTTTAGTTCCCCGCAGAAGTATACTCCCCATAGTGCATAACTCAAAACGGAAAGGAAAAAACTTATTCGTGGAATTAGCACTCCATAAATCGCCTTTAACATCGTTTATTGCTTCCAAAAGTTCGGTATCTGAATCACTGTTTTTTATGATGTCTAAAATTGTAAGCGCTCGAGGAACAGATTTTTCAATAACCAAGCAAATACTTTGTTCGCCGTATTTATCAAATGTGTTTACCTGCTTACCCACACATAGTCTGGAGAAAGTGTCAGCAATATTAAGCTTTCCTGGTCTGTAGAACTTTTTAAATTTGAATGACTGTAGACGTAAAACCCAGCGTTCGATCCTAGCCGGTGGTCTGGACGTCGGTTTGAAAATTGCCTCTAGTGGCTTGTGATTTGTAACAAGCTCAAATTCTATTCCCGCAACGTAGTAATAGAATCGTTCAACTGCCCAAACTAGAGCCAAACTTTCTTTTTCGGTCTGCGAATATCTTCGTTCCACTTCTGATAGGGACTTGCTGGCAAAAGAAATAACATTAGGGGACTCATTCTCGAATTGCAGTAGAACTGCACCCAACGCTACTGGGCTTGCGTCAGCTATCACTTGGGTACGCCTGGTTGGATCAAATTATGATAATGTTGGAATACTTGCTAAACCAAGTTTTAATTCCTTAAATGAGCTCTCTTGTTGCTCCCCCCAGATAAATCTTACATCTTTCTTTGTCAAATTTCTGAGAGGCTCAGTGACATGGGCTAAATCTGGCAGAAACTTTCCCAGATACGTTACCAGACCTAAAAAACTTCTGACTTCCTCTTTACTAG
This sequence comes from Eurosta solidaginis, assembly GCF_040869045.1. Taxonomy (NCBI): domain Eukaryota; kingdom Metazoa; phylum Arthropoda; class Insecta; order Diptera; family Tephritidae; genus Eurosta; species Eurosta solidaginis. Next base: position 196,436,550 of record NC_090323.1, on the reverse strand, counting down.
AGGGTGCTCGAAAATTCAAAACTGCGTCAACTTTCCCCGGATCAGGATTGATACCTTCAGAAGATAGCACATGGCCCAAAAATTGCAAACTCTGAGCTTTCCAAATGCACTTGCTATCATTGAGTTTTATATGTAATTCCTCAAACGTTTTTAAAACTTCCCCCAAATTCTTATCATGGTCACTCTCTGATTCACCATATACAATCACATCGTCTAAATAATTAAGCGCATTTCTCTTTCCCACTAAAATATTTTCCATTATCCGCTGGAAAATTTCTGGAGCTGAATTTACTCCGAATAAAAGTCTCTTGTACCTAAATAAACCTTTCGGTGTGATGAAGGTGGTTATCTCTCGGCTTTGTTCGTCGAGCTCTAATTGGTGATATGCGTCTTTAAGGTCCAGTCTAGAAAAATATTTAGCTCCCTTAAGACGGGTCATAAAAGAATCGAATGTAGGAATTGGATAATTCTCCCTCAAAATAGCTTTATTTGCACGCCGCATATCAATACATAGTCTTATGTCATTATTCTCTTTGAAAACAATAACCACGGGCGAAATCCAAGCACTCGGCCCAGTTACTGATTCAATGATGTCTTGTGCTAAGGCTTCTTGTAACTTTCGCTCAACCTTTTCCTCTAACGCGGATGGAATTCGCCTTAGCGGCTGTTGTACCGGTTTAATCGACCTATCAATTGTTAGTGATACTTGCATTCCTTTAACTTTCGGAAAAGGGACCCAATATTGAACGGTATTTACTTCCATGCCTAACTTCAAAACATTTAATTGTATGGCCGTTTCTCTGCCCAACAACGACTTTCTACCATTCTCAATCACATAGAATGGAGAAATCACGTTAGAACTTAAGTCCGTACAAATGGCAGACTCGAATAGTAATTTCACCTTTAAGAAATCATTTCCGGCATATCCCCGAAATTGTACGTCTGAATCGCTACGAATATTCCATACAATAACATTTCGTTTACGTAAGTACTCCCAATCATCCTCACTAATCAAATTAAATCGTGATCCCGAGTCAATCAGCATTGAAATCTTTTTCCCACCGATGTAGCTTACGCGAACATTCTGCTGAGTTATCAAATACCTCGAAACAATCAAATGGATTGAGTTTGTCAACGTCACTTTTCCCATTATCTTCCTCTGCAATCCAATGTATCTTCGATAAATCTTTTTTTTGTAGTTTACCATTTTTCCCACCTTCATCGGTTTGCTTACGTTTGCGTGCCCCTGTTTTACACATTCTTGCATAATGACCAACAAAGCTACACTTGTTGCATTTAACATTTTTCGCTGAGCATTGAGCACTAGCACCCATGTGCCCTTGGCGACCACACCTATCACATTCTGTAGATATATTCATATTAGACCCTAATGATGAAATTTTGTTAACATTTTCAGAAAACGTTGGCGTTGCAGTAGATTCCGATTGGCTCTTAATTTGTTTGTACACCTGGCACTTATCGACGATTTCTTCGAGTGAATATTCCTTTTCCAGCAAACGTTTTTTTTAGGTCTGTAGGCGCCCATGCATCTATAAGTTTATCTTTAATCTGTATTTGAACAACTTCTTCCTTCGTTTCCCCAAACTGACACTTAGCGGCCTGGTTTCTCAACCTGAGTACGAATCTACTTAGATTTTCCCCCCCTTCAGGTCGTAATGACCGGAATAAATGACGTTCGAAATTCGAATTTCTCTTAGGTGAGAAGTACTGGTTAAGTTTTTCAACCAAATGCTTAAAAACATCCGACCCTTCTTGAGAATCTACAAGTGCGTCAGGTATATTGAAAATAACTTCTTGAAGTTGCGTTCCACCCAAATGCAAAAGTTTATTTTTCTTTTTCACGGGATCTTTGATTTCTTCCGCTTCAAGGTACAAATACAAAGCGCGGTACCACTTCTCCCATTCGGACCGTATAAGCGCCTTGTCAATTGCCTCGCACAAAAATGGTGTTATTCCTGTCGTATTCATAGCAACCAGCAACTTCGACCTTAAGAGAAAAATCATAGTTATTTAGCATCTTCAATTTCATAATTTCATTGACTTATGTATGTTGGGTTGTACTTTTATATATTTTATTTGTCAGCATACCCTTGGCGTTTTCTCAATAAATAACATACATATGTATGTCATTTATAACTTTCTATACTCAGTTGAGCAGAGCTCACAGAGTATATTAAGTTTGATTGGATAACGGTTGGTTGTACATATATAAAGGAATCGAGATAGATATAGACTTCCATATATCAAAATAATCAGGATCGAAAAAAAATTTGATTGAGCCATGTCCGTCCGTCCGTCCGTCCGTTAACACGATAACTTGAGTAAATTTTGAGGTATCTTGATGAAATTTGGTATGTAGATTCCTGGGCACTCATCTCAGATCGCTATTTAAAATGAACGATATCGGACTATAACCACGCCCACTTTTTCGATATCGAAAATTTCGAAAAACCGAAAAAATGCGATAATTCATTGCCAAAGGCGGTTAAAGCGATGAAACTTGGCAGATGGGTTGACGTTATGACACAGAATAGAAAATTAGTAAGATTTTGGACAATGGGCGTGGCACCGCCCACTTTTACAAGAAGGTAATTTAAAAGTTTTGCAAGCTGTAATTTGGCAGTCGTTGAAGATATCATGATGAAATTTGGCAGGAACGCTACTACTATTACTATATATGTGCTAAATAAAAATTAGCAAAATTGGATGAAGAACACGCCCACTTTTTAAAAAATTTTTTTTTTAAATTCAAATTTTAACAAAAAATTTAATATCTTTACTGTATATAAGTAAATTAAGTCAAAATTCAACTCCTGTAATGATATGATGCAACAAAATACAAAAATAAAAGAAAATTTCCAAATGGGCGTGGCTCCGCACAGTTTCATTTAGTTTGTCTAGAATACTTTTAATGCCATAAGTCGAACAAAAATTTACCAATCCTTCTCAAATTTGGTAGGGACATAGATTCTATGACGGTAATTGTTCTCTGTGAAAATGGGCGAAATCGGTGGAAGCCACGCCCAGTTTTTATACACAGTCCACCGTCTGTCCTTCCGCTCGGCCGTTAACACAATAACTAGAGCAAACAACGATATATCTTTACTAAACTTAGCCCACCTACTTATCTGAACTCACTTTATCTTGGTATAAAAAATGGCCGAAATCCGACCATAACCACGCCCACTTTATCGATATCGAAAATTAAGAAAAATGAAAAAAATGCCATAATTCTATACCAAATACGAAAAAAGGGATGAAACATGGTAACTGGATTGGTTTGTTGACGCAAAATATAACTTTGGAAAAAACTTTGTAAAATGGGTGTGACACCTACCATATTAAGTAGAAGAAAATGAAAAAGTTCTACAAGGCGAAATCAACAGCCCTTGGAATCTTGGCAGGAATACTGTTAGTGGTATTGCATATATAAATAAATTAGCAGTACCCGACAGATGATTTTCTGGATCACCTGGTCCACATTTTGGTCGATATAGCGAGAACACCTTCACATATACATCTAAGGGCCACTCGCTTTTAAAACCCTCATTAATACCTTTAATTTGATATCCATATCGTACAAACACATTCTAGAGTCACCCCTGGCCCACCCTAATGGCGATATCTCGAAAAGGCGTCCACCTATAGACCTAATGCCCACTCCCTCTTAAAATGCTCAGTAACACCTTTCGTTTGATACCCATATCGTACAAACATTCTAGAGTCACCTCTGGCCCACCCTAATGGCGATATCTCGAAAAGGCGTCCACCTATAGACCTAATGTCCACTCCCTCTTAAAATGCTCAGTAACACCTTTCGTTTGATACCCATATCGTACAAACATTCTAGAGTCACCCCTGGCCCACCCTATTGGCGATGTCTCGAAAAGGCCTGCACCTATAGACCTAATGCCCACTCCCTCTTAAAATGCTCAGTAACACATTTCGTTTGATACCCATATCGTACAAACATTCTAGAGTCACCCCTGGCCCACCCTAATGGCGATATCTCGAAAAGGCGTCCACCTATAGACCTAATGCCCACTCCCTCTTAAAATGCTCAGGAACACCTTTCGTTTGATACCCATATCGTACAAACATTCTAGAGTCACCCTTGGTCCACCTTTATGGCGATATCTCGAAAAGGCGTCCACCTATAGAACTAAGGATTACTCCCTTTTAAAATACTCATTACCACCTTTCATTTAATACCCATATCGTAAAAACACATTCTAGAGTCACCCTGGCCCACCCTAATGGCGATATCTCTAAAAGGCGTCCACCTATAGACCTAATGCCCACTCCCTCTTAAAATGCTCAGTAACACCTTTCGTTTGATACCCATATCGTACAAACATTCTAGAGTCACCCTTGGTCCACCTTTATGGCGATATCTCGAAAAGGCGTCCACATATAGAACTAAGGATTACTCCCTTTTAAAATACTAATTACCACCTTTCATTTGATACCCATATCGTACAAACACATTCTAGAGTCACCCCTGGCCCACCCTAATGGCGATATCTCGAAAAGGCGTCCACCTATAGACCTAATGCCCACTCACTCTTAAAATGCTCAGTAACACCTTTCGTTTGATACCTATATCGTACAAACATTATAGAGTCAACCCTGGCCCACACTAATGGCGATATCTCGAAAAGACGTCCACCAATAGACCTAATGCCCACTCCCTCTTAAAATGCTCAGTAACACCTTTCGTTTGATACCCATATCGTACAAACACATTCTAGAGTCACCTCTGGCCCACCCTAATGACGATATCTCGAAAAGGCGTCCACTTATAGACCTAATGCCCACTCCCTCTTAAAATGCTCAGTAACACCTTTCGTTTGATACCCATATCGTACAAACATTCTAGATTCACCCTTGGTCCACCTTTATGGCGATATCTCGAAAAGGCGTCCACCTATAGAACTAAGGATTACTCCCTTTTAAAATACTCATTACCATCTTTCATTTGATACCCATATCATACAAACACATTCTAGAGTCACCCCTGGTCCACCTTTATGGCGATATCCCTAAATGGCGTCCATCCATAGAACTATGGCCTACTCTCTCTTAAAATACTCTTTAATACCTTCCATTTGATACACATGTCATACAACCACATTCCAGGGTTCCCTAGGTTCATTTTCCTACATGGTGATTTTCCTTATTTTGTCTCCATAGCTCTCAACTGAGTATGTAATGTTCGGTTGCACCCGAACTTAGCCTTCCCTACTTGTTTTTTCTTCTTTTTGCTCGCTGATATACATTCTTGTATATCAGTTGCTTAGCTCGCCGGCATTTCTCGTAAATGCCAGTTGCTTTGCTCGCCGGCATTTCTTTTAAATGCCAGTTGCTTTGCTCGCCGGCATTTCTTTTAAATGCCAGTTGCTTTGATCGTTGGCACACTCTTCTTTTGTATGAGTGTTATACATGCAATCACCATGCTTGCAATGTTCATTCGTACGTATATACATATGTACATACCTATGTATCTATGAACAAAATTATTTGCAGTTGCTTATTTTTCTTTTTATATTTACCTTTATTTTTCCAAAATTGTACCTCCGTCGCCAATGTAATAATGCTACAAACCTCTTAGTTCTTCAGTATTAAATGAAACTCGACTTTTTAGTTAATTTCTATTTATTTAGAAGACGCTTCTCGTTTTTGCTGCTTTTCTACAACTCGTCACTTACATTACTCTTGTCAGAATCATCAACATCGTTGCCAGATCTCCACAATCCCTTTTTTCGTATTTGGTATAGAATTATGGCATTTTTTTCATTTTTCGTAATTTTCGATATCGATAAAGTGGGCGTGGTTATGGTCGAATTTCGGCCATTTTTTATACCAAGATAAAGTGAGTTCAGATAAGTACGTGGGCTAAGTTTAGTAAAGATATATCGATTTTTGCTCAAGTTATCGTGTTGACGGCCGAGGGGAAGGACAGACGGTCGACTGTGTATAAAAACTGGGCGTGACTTCAACCGATTTCGCCTATTTTCACAGAAAACAGTTATCGGCATAGAAACTATGCCCTTACCAAATTTTACAAGGATTGGTAAATTTTTGTTCGACTTATGGCATTAAAAGTATCCTAGACAAATTAAATGAAAAAGGGCGGAGCCACGCCCATTTTGGAATTTTCTTTTATTTTTGTAGTTTATTGCACCATATCATTACTGGAGTTGAATGTTGACATAATTTACTTATGTATATACTGTAAATATATTCAATATGGTCGTTCTCCGAGTTTGCTAATTTTTATTAAGCAGACATATAGTAATAAGAGTAACGTTCCTGCCAAATTTCATCATGATATCTTCAACGACTGCCAAATTACAGCTTGCAAAACTTTTAAATTACCTTCTTTTAAAAGTGGGCGGTGCCACGCCCATTTCCCAAAATTTTACTAATTTTCTATTCTGCTTAATAAGGTCAACCCACCTACCAAGCTTCATCGCTTTATCCGTCTTTGTTAATGAATTATCGCACTTTTTCGGTTTTTCGAAATTTTCGATATCGAAAAAGTGGGCGTGGTTATAGTCCGATATCGTTCATTTTAAATAGAGATCGGAGATTAGTGCGCAGGAACGTACATACCAAATTTTATCAAGATACCTCAAAATTTACTCAAGTTATCGTGTTTACGGACGGACGGACGGACGGACATGGCTAAATGAATTTCTTTTTTCGCCCAGATCATTTTGATATATAGAAGTCTATATCTATCTCGACTAGTTTATGCCGTTACGGATTACCGTTATGTGAACAAAATTAATATACTCTGTGAGCTCTGCTCAGCTGAGTATAAAAAAAAATAAATGTGAGGCGTGATAGTTTTCGAACAGATTTTAGGCAGAACTTCTCTGGCAATTTCCGGCGTGCTCCTTTTAATTTTTCTTACAAATTGGAGAGGACGGGACAGATAACGGCATCTGCAAGGCAGATGAGTTTTCATTAAGAAGCTTTCCATAGCAGCAATATATGTGGAGTGCTTGCAAAATGGCGACCGAAGGGCGACCACGCTTAGAAAAACTTTTTTCTAATTGAAAAAACTTGTTGCTAAAATTTTGAAGTTGCTTTGCTCGGAGCGTGAACCCAGGTTCTGTGGTAGGCGGAGCACGCTATCACCACACAACGGCGACCGATTGGCAAATGCTGTGACGGCAACTTGTTCCATTTTACATCAATCATCAACCCCGTCGGATAATGCAGGAAAGAAAATGAATGAGTTATACAAGCTTTACAAAGACACTAACACTAACATAGTTTAAAGAATAAATCCCCAAGACTAGACTAGACTATGTCATGCGAACGGATAAAAGAGCTCAGCAAGTATTCCTATCTATACCCGAATTTTCTGGCAACGGAAGGGGGACCCATCTACTGATTTGGTGCTTCCATTTGCCGCCCATTATGGCACAGCAATTTTGAGCTGAAACCTTTTTTTTTCTTAAGTGTATTCTTTTCTGAATACGAATGGTAAAATATCAGTAGATCCGTCCATATTTGTAGCAGCCCCAATTTAGATTTATTGTTTATGTGAATGAATTTGCATTTATGTCCACAAGTCAGGTGCCAAACTTCACATATTCAACTTTTGCATTACTTTGTTCATCCCTTGAACCTTATGATCCGAATATTTATACATTTATTAGAGACTATCTTTATTCAGACATTTCTTTGAGAATAAGCAAATTCTGAGTAGTGCGAAATCCATAGTTGTTTATATATATGTTTGATTTATGTTATAATTTTACAATAGCTACAGCGGGAGTTCGATATATGCGGAGAGCTCACTTCTATAAAGAATTCAATACGAACTAACACCTTTCCGGATAGCCTTTTCTGTGTTCCGGAATGAAGCGGAGTATACGCAACCAAAGATTATTATTTCAATATAGGTAAACAGGATATGGGTTCCTAGATTTCTAGACGTTTACTACTTACTTACTTAATTGGCGCATAGCCATTTAAACGGTTATGGTCGACCAACAAGGCGCGCCGGTCGCTTCTTCGCTCTGCCAACTAGCGCCAACTGATCACACCAAGGGAGTTTAAATCGTTTTCCACCTGGTCCTTTCAGCGGAGTGGGGCCGCCCTCCTCCTCTGCTTCCATAGGCGGGTTCCGATCAAAATGCTTTCTTAGCCGGAGCGTCATCTTTCATTCGCATAACATGGCCTATCCAGCGTAGCCGCTGCGTTTCAATTTGCTGCACTATGTTGATGTCTGCGTAACGTCCGTACAGCCCATCATTAAATCTTTTTCGGTACTCGGCATCGCCAACGCGTCGAGGTCCATAAATCTTCCGAAGAACTTTTCTCTCGAATACTCCCAGAGCCATTCATTCGAAGTTGTCATAGTCCATACTTCTGCACTATATAGCAGGACGGGTACGATAATTACAACTTTATAGATTTACCAGGTCCGAAGCAGCACCGATAAGGTCCAATCAGTTCGTTGACCTTAGGTTTCAGTTCTTCGCACAGTTGCCTCGATAGAATCGTATACGCGATATTAAGAATGCTGATCCCGCGGCCATTGGCGCTGTTTGGGGGATCGTATTTCTTGTGAATTGGGCAGGGCACACTTAAATTCTAATCGGGAGGCATGCGCTCCTTCGACCATATTTTGCATAGTAGTTAGTTCATGCTCTTTATTAACTTTTCGCCTCTGTGTTTGAGCAACTCGGTAGGTAGTACGTCATTACCGGCGCCTTGTTACACTTTATCCGATTATTGCCGTTCTAACTTCGTCCCCGAAGGCTTTAGGGATTGTTATCGATGTTGATGGTCCTTTGTCGGATATAGATCCGGTACGTTCCGGTAACACAGCACTATTAAGGTACTAGCCCGACCATCTCGGGAACGATTTATATTACCACATTACACCTTCTAGGCCATACCGCCCTCCCCACTCCCTAGTTCCAAGAGGAACTTGGGATCGCCAGAGCCTCGGCTGTTAATGAAACATGATTCGCCACGGGTAGGTGAGGTTGACAATTGGGTTGGAGAAGCTATATGTTGCGCTGGCAACCCCTTGAGAGGGTTGCGCTACACAACCCCTTGAATCAATTTGGTATTTTAGTCTCCTTTTACGGCAGGCATACCTACCGCGGGTATATTCTAATCCCCCTAACCCGTTGAGTGACGTGATTTCCGTCTTCGTCGATATCGGATTCGTCTTCTCCCTTGCTTCCTAGCAATGGGAATAAGTGTTATCTCCACAACTTAAGCACACTTTGAACGTCAGTTACCAGGTTGCCATTATCATTCCTGTAGGACTTTTTCCCGTTCTTGAAATCTTCCGTCATCCTCCGGATTTTTTGATACATTTTCGGGTATTATTCCTATCAGCCTCCATCAGCAGCTCCTCGCACTCACGCCATTCTGCCTCACCTTTTCCTTCTAAATAGACGTCTATGTTCCTTCTTCTCGCCCCGATAATGCTTCAATATACTCCGGCCGCCGTGATGTGATAGTAGCGTGTTCCGCTATTCACACCGAAGATCCTGGGTTGACGCCTCGGGAAAAGCAATATCAAAGTTTTAGAAACAAGTTTTTTCTATTAGAAGAAAATTTGTCTAAGCGTGGTCGCCCTCGACAGTGTTTGGCAAGCACTCCGAGTGTATTTCCGCCATGAAAAGCTCTCTGTGAAATCTCATATGCCTTGTAGATGCCGTTCGGAGTCGGCATAAAAGAAGTAGGTCCTGTCCCGCCAATTTGTAGGAAAAACTAAACGGAGCACGACGCAAATTGAAAGAGAAGCTCGGCCTAAAATCTCTTCGAAGGTGTCCGCGCCTTACATTTATTTATTTATACCTCGCGTTGTACGCAGCGCAGCCTTATAGGCAGCATTCTTTTTTCCTAGGCAGCGCGACATTCCTCATCGTACTAGTTGTTTTGCGGGTTCGCTGGCAACCCGTGTATGACATGAGAGATAGATATGCTTCCACTGCTCCGTCACATCGTGAGGTCATCAGCCTTTATCCTTTGCCATATATGCAATATCACTCTTTATCCTCAGCCAGTTCAAGACCGCCCTATCTCGGTCTCATCACATTATTTCTTTCAAAAGCTCCCTATCTCAGAATTCAAGAGTGCCTATCTCAGAAAAATTTTCATAATCGTTCTATCTCACGGCTAAATGTATCGAATGTACACCCAGATTAGGCGTTTTAGAAACAAGTAGGGCGTCTTTGAATAATATTTTGAAATAGTGCGTTCCTCAAACAGAATTTTGAATAGGATGTTTTCCAAACGTTTCCCGAGACAGGGCGTTTTCGAAGCGGCAGCCCAGATAGGGTGATATACAACTAAGTAGTTGATATTTTGTTCGTTTCAGAGGTGGGTACTTTTTAAAATGAAAGTTTAATTTTTTAATCAGATACTTTTTGTTTGAAAACCCAAAGTTGGCATTGATTGCCGAACTCTGTTCTCATTCGAAATATTTAAATAGAATGTGACTTTATTAGCCATCTTTTACTTGAAATTGCATATAACTACATACATGTACATATGTAAGTATGTACATTAGGGTGGGTCGATTTGTATGGACGAAAGTTAACCGATATCGTGCCTTCGATTTTTCGATAGGATTTCGGCTCAGGAAAAAAAGTTCCACTATGCTTACCCAACAAAATAATTTTCGAGCCTGCGAAATTTCATTTTTTTTACTTTTTTCGAATTTGATTTTTAAGGTTTTTTCATGACCTACTAAAAAAAATTTCATATGTATACCCTGTCCGACCCAATATTTCGGGTCAGACACGATACACGAAAATTTTATAATGAATTGAAAATTTTTTTAGTAGGTCATGAAAGAAACCTTAAAAATCAAAGTCGAAAAAAGTCAAAAAAAAAAAAAAAATGAAATTTCGCAGGCTCCAAAATAATTTTTTTGGTTATGCGTAGTGGAACTTTTTTGTCCTGAACCCAAATCCTAGCGAAAAATCGATGGCGCGATATCGGTTAATAAATCGACCCAGTCTAATGTACATAATACTATCAGCGTAGTTATCAAACTTTTAGCCATCCCCCCAAGTGACGCAATAAAAAGAAACAATGTCAGACGTGCTCTGGCAACGCACCTCAAAAATGTATGCCAAATAAAACACTTTCATGCTTAAGGCCTTTGTTAGTTTTTTTTTTTCATTTCAGTAAAAACGAAAACGATAAATAGGAGAGGAATGGAGACAAAAGCAAGTGACATAATAATAATTGTATGTATCGAGTAAGAACCTATAAAGCCTAACTTCTTTTTTATATTTGAAATTAATAAAAAGTATGATCCAAGCTTGGTCCAAGGGGTTTGACGTTTAAGAGGTTCAGACATGGGAAGTGTACTTCCCCCTACTTCAAGTTTTGAGTATTGGATTCTGAGAATGGGGTTCGCTGGCCACTTATCGCCATAAGTCTTTGTTGACACTTTGTGTATGAGGCTCAGGGTTTCTTCCGTCGAATCTCTTCGATCAGCGTGCGGAGATATCACATATTATCTCTGTGTGGCAGATCCGCATCAATCAGATGCCTGTCAGTTTCCCGCATCATTGCTTTGAAGATATTTTAGCATCTTCAGAAGAAATCCCGTGTCTGTTTTAAGCGTGCTGTTTTATCAGACCTTCAGCTTACGGCAGTTTGTTTCTTAAATGAGGCTGGCTAATTGTTTTGTCAGTTTTTCTTTGTCTTTGCCATCAAACTGTAGTGGCAGTTGTGGTCATAATCCAAAGTCCCACCCAGAATTTTTGGGGCAGAGCAGTCGGTAGCGTGGTGCGATCGGTGTGGCTGCACAATATTGCCGAAATATACCAGGTGCACATCGTAAATAAGGTCGCCGTAGACTTGATCGGTGATAGTGCCAAGTTAAGTGAGGCGAAAAAATTGTAAAGGCTGTGTAGATTGTTTTAATTTTAAATCATAGTTCATCTATGGCCACGATCCGTTAACGTGCACCTATAAGCGTAAGAAATGGTTGCTCTTTTTTGTGGGGAAGAAAGCTTCGAGATGTAAAAATTACACAAAAATGTAGATAGGAAGCTATCCTGAGGTACCTCTTGGTAAATTCTTCTCGGTTCGGTTGTTGCGTTCCCAAACTGAACGGATGCCTGCCAACGACTCAAATGAGACTAAGCTTTGACTATGTCAAAAGCGTTTGAATGTTATAGCGTCACGAGTACTGTTCTATGATGGGGTTCGTGATTCAATCAGAAAATTATTTGGATATTAATGACATTTAGCATGGTGGCAGTGCTATGTAATTTACGAAAACCATGTTGGTGGTTAGCAAGCTGCAGGTTTGCGGTGAAATGGGGGAGCAAATCCTACACATTCCATTAGCTTGGAACCATCAGTATACAATTGTATTATAGCTTTCGCCACTTCCGCACCATTGCGCCACCCCTCCTACTTTATAAGGGGTAAGATCGGCATCGAAGCGGAAGCGCGACATTACGTATGCCCGCCAAATGTTAGATGGCGCTGCGTGTGATGTGATTTTTTACTGGAAATTTTCACCTGCGGCAGTTTTTTTCCTATATTCTGGTTTCATTGCAGAAGGAAATGGCGTGAATTTCTTTAAAATATGAAGAAATTGTTTAACAAAACGTCTGATTCATTCTGTGGCGTTTTTTGGTTTTCGTGCTGGGGCCTATTTCTCAAAAATACAAGTTTACATGTTACAAGCTACGAAATACAAGTACGATTTTTACAAGCGGAACCAAATTCCGTTTCTCAAACTAAAAACTGACACTTGTAAAACTGAAGTACTTGTAAGTTTTTTTTTACAAGTGAATTGACATTTAGTACATTTTGAAGTTTAAAAATTAAACATATTTTCAAACAAGTAAGGAAGGCTAAGTTCGGGTGTAACCGAACATTACATACTCAGCTGAGAGCTTTGGAGACAAAAAAGGGAAAATCACCATGTAGGAAAGTGAACCTAGGGTAACCCTGGAATGTGTTTGTATGACATGGGTATCAAATGGAAGGTGTTAATGAGTATTTTAACAGGGAGTGGGCCATAATTTTATAGGTGGACGCCATTTCGGGACATCGCCACAAAGGTGGACCAGGCGTGACTCTAGAATGTGTTTATACGATATGGGTATCAAATGAAAGGTGTTAATGAGTATTTTAAAAGGGAGTGGGTCTTAGTTCTATAGGTGGACGCCTTTTCGAGATATCGCCATAGAGGTGGACCAGGGGTGACTCCAGAATGTGTTTGTACGATGTGGGTATCAAATGAAAGGTGTTAATGAGTATTTTAAAAGGGAGTGGGTCTTAGTTCTATAGGTGGACGCCTTTTCGAGATATCGCCATAAAGGAGGACCAGGGGTGACTCAAGAATGTGGTTGTACGATATGGGTATCAAATTAAAGGTATTAATGAGGGTTTTAAAAGGGAGTGGCCCTTAAGTTTATATGTGAAAGCGTTTTCGAGATATCGATGGAAATGTGGACCAGAGTGACCCAGAGCAGCATCTGCCGAGTACCGCTAATTTATTTATATATGTAATACCGCGATCAGTATTTCTGCCAAGATTCCAGATCTCGCCTGCAGAACTTTTTCATTTTCTTCTACTTAATATGGTAGGTGTCACACCCATTTTACAAAGTTTTTTCTATAGTTATATTTTGCGTCAATAAACCAATCAAATTACCATGTTTCATCCCTTTTTCGTATTTGGTATAGAATTGTGGCATTTTTTTCATTTTTCGTAATTTTCGATAGCGAAAAATTGGGCGTGGTCATGGTCGGATTTCGGCCATTTTTTATACCAAGATAAAGTTAGTTCAGATAAGTACGTGAACTAAGCTTAGTAAAGATATATCGATTTTTGCTCAAGTTATCGTGTCAATGGCCGAGCCTAAGGACAGACGGTCGACTGTGTATAAAAACTGGGCGTGGCTTAAACCGATTTCGCCCATTTTCACATAAAACAGTTACCGTCATAGAATCTATGCCCCTACCAAATTTGAGAAGGATTGGTAAATTTTTGTTCTACTTATGGCATTAAAAGTATTCTAGACAAATTAAATGAAAAAGGGCGGAGCCACGCCCATTTTGAAATTTTCTTTTATATTTTTATTTTGTTGAACCATATCATTACTGGAGTTGAATGTTGATATAATTTACTTATATACTGTAAAGATATTAAATTTTTGGTTAAAATTTGACTTTTAAAAATTTTTTTTTTAAAAGTGGGCGTGTTCGTACACCGATTTTGCTAATTTTTATTTAGTACACATACAGTAATAGGAGTAACGTTCCTGCCAAATTTCTTCATGATATCTTCAACGACTGTCAAATTACAGCTTGCAAAACTTTGAAATTACCTTCTTTTAAAAGTGGGCGGTGCCACGCCCGCTGTCCAAAATTTTACTAATTTTCTATTCTGCGTCATAAATTCAACCCACCTACCAAGTTTCGTCGCTTTATCCTTCTTTGGTAATGAATTATCGCACTTTTTCGGTTTTTCGAAATTTTCGATATCGAAAAAGTGGGCGTGGTTATGGTCCGATTTGGTTCATTTTAAATAGCGATCTGAGGCGAGTGCCCGGAAACCTACATACCAAATTTCATCAAGATACCTCAAAATCTACTCAAGTTATCGTGTTAACGGACAGACGGACGGACATGGCTCAATCACATTTTTTTTCGATACTGATGATTTTGATATATGGAAGTCTATATCTATCTCGATTCCTTTATACCTGTACAACCAACCGTTATCCAATCAAAGTTAATATACTCTGTGAGCTCTGCTCAACTGAGTATAAAAATGTCGAGAGAAGAACAAAAATTGTGCTTTTTACGAGAAATCCTCAAAAACAAGGATATTTTATTTGGAGCTTTTTCCGATTCCATTACTAAAGACTTAAAAGTCGCTACATGGAATGCAATAACTTTGAAATGCATATCAATGGGAATTATTGGGCCACAGCGAAAAGAGATGCGGCCAACACAACTGGCGCTGCTGGAGGGAGAGCTCAAAGATATACTGCCGTGGACGAAATGGTCCTCGAAATTATCGGGAAAGCTTCTCCCACAATAAGAGGGATTATTACAGGTTTCGTCACTACTGAGCATGAGGGCTCTTTAACAGCTCAAACAATAGAGCAAGATTGTGCATCGGAAGCTGCGGGAGCCTCCGGAGGTACACAAACAAGGGCTCCTCAAAGAAATTTAAATCAAAGAGGTAAATTCAAGAATTAATTAACATTAAAGATTAAGGAACGATAGCGATAAAGAAACAATAAAAATAAAATAAAATTAAAGTAAAGAAAAAGATAAAGATACAGATAAATATAAAAAAATAAAGATAAGGATAAAGATAAAGACAAAGATAAAGATAAAGATAGAAATAAAGATAAAGATAAGGATAAAGATAAAGACAAAGATAAATATAAAGATAAAAATAAGGACAACGATAAAGATAAGAATGAAGATAAAGATAAAGATAAGGATAAAGATAAAAATAAAAATAAAGACAGGGCAGAGCTTCGATTGGTGTTTCTATGGAGTTGGCCACCTATCACTTTTATTATGCACTCCATCTTCTGTGCGCTAAGACGAAATCTTTCGTTGAATTCGTAGGACATTTCAAAATGTCCATAGTCAATTCGCTGCCTAAATATTTTACTTCTAAAAATAATAACATCTTCATCGTCAGTCACTTGAAGACATGGTTTAGGAACACGCTGAAATGTAAATTTTTCGTTTAAAGTTTTTTAGGGGTGATCAATGACTGCTAGAAATTGTAAACAATTTTACAAATAAAAAATGTCACAAGCTGAATTTAAGAAACAAAATAACTGCTACAAGTTCTAAATTCAATTGTAAAGTTTAGATTTGGACTTGTGACTTGTATTTTACAAGAATAACTTGGAGAAACACAAACTTGTGAAAATTATGACTTTTACATGAAATTCGCTTGTATTACAAGACTTGTACTTTTGAGAAATAGGCCCCTGGTCTCAATTCAGTAAAAATATGATATTGGCCTTTTTCTTGAAATGAACATAATAAGGTCAAACGGAAATTTCCTAAATGACCATTAAGTCAAATTTAACAAGTAAGGAAGTCTCAGTTCGGGTGAAACCGAACATTAAATACCCAGCTGTACACTTGAAATGCTGTTGTTGTTTGTTTTTTTTTGCTTAAGAGTGTTACAAGGATGCGCAATAATACGTATACATATGGTTCTATTCTGAACTAATTTTACTTCGAGTTATGGCTCCCGACACATAGAAAAAAGCTCTTTTTGGAAAGATATAGCTTATTTTGTTCGTCCACGACCCTTTTAAAAATCTTTTATATAAAAGTGGGCGCGGTCCTTAACCGATTTCGTTAATTTTTCTTCAGAGCATTCCTTATAGTAAAGGCAACCTCTCTGACGAATTTTGTTACGATAGCTTTAACGATTTCGGATTTATGATTAACATTTGTAAAATTGATTTTATCACAAGTGGGCTGTGCCACGCCCATTTCAAGCAATTTTTTTTTAATTTTTATCAAGAGTCTCAATATCAGTCCACACGTCAAATTTTAACATTCTAGGTGTATTATTTATTTTTGTGTTTTCCAAAATGTTATATATATAAAAAGTGGGCGTGGTTATCATCCGATTTCGCTCATTTTCCATACCACTCTATTCTGGATCCAAATAAGCTCGTGTACCAAATTTGGTGAAGATATCTCAATATTTACTCAAGTTGTCGTGTTAACGGACGGACGGACGGACTTGGCTCAATAAAATTATTTCGATACTGATGATTTTGATATATGGAAGTCTATATATATATCGATTCCTTTATACCTGTACAACCAACCGTTATCCAATCAAAGTTATAATACCCTGTTTACAAGTACAGCTGGGTATAAAAACATAACAGATTATGTATGACATTCTCAACCACCACTATATAGTAACCAAAAATTTCATAAAGATATTCAAGTTTACTGTCACTCACTGAAGGGACCAAATGCTCTAATATGATAGGAATTTTGGTTCACACGAGTAAAAATGATTCGTTACCCCTAAATGTAGAGGTAAGTAGAGCGAAAGACCCCCGTGGAAGCCTTCTTCACTCTTTCCTCCACATTATACGAAAACTTGTTGTTAAGACTTACTTCTAGACATTTGGTTGAAGGTTTCCTCAGCAAAATTACCTTGCTCGGTATTTTAAAAATACTTTTTTTTAATAATATATTTTTGTGCTTTTTGGGTAACTGGTTAAGTAGAATTAAAATAAAGGCGAAGTAAAAAAACGCTCAAATCGACGAAATATTAAAAAAAATTGCATTAGAAGAACACTCTCAGCGGCTGATAAGCGCTTATTATTTATTATTTTTTTTTGTGTATACATACTTATATTTATACATATATAATTAACAAATAACATTAGTGCATAAAGAGGACTAAGTTAAGCAATTTTTTGTTAGTATTGAGCTTTGTTGTGCCATTGTCGTATAGCGCTAAATGAAATCATCATTTGAAAATACTTTAAAAAGTTTCATTTTGCTGTGAATTATAGACTTGCGAATGATATGAGAAAATATCTTAGAGAGAACAACCATAGAAGTATGTAAATATGTATGTACTATGTACAAACATGCACACGCCCGAACAATTTAGTTAGCACTAATTAATAATGCAAATAAATTCAGTTAGAAGGACATTAGGGTGATTCCATAAAATGATAAGTTTGTACTCTTCGAATATACCGAATAATTCGAATATCAAAGAGACTATAATACACGACTAATAAATTATGGGAGAGTAAGTGGGAGAAGGCGGGGACGTGGGGGTATGATTACGACTGGATGTGGGAGTACGAGAGGGAGTGGGAGTGACAATGGAAGTTGGCGTCGTATGGGGATGGGTGTGGGAGCGGAAATGTGAATAGGGCTGAAGGAGTTGGAATAGCAGAGGAGAATGAGAACTAAAAAACGGGGGAAATGGAGAGAGGGGGGTAGGGATGATTTCTAAATACATGAACACCAAAGTCCGCACAGAACAAAGACCGTCCCATTCGGTTGTATTCAAACAGGTTAACTTCATTAAGTTTAAGTATTTGTTGTTAACCTTCAAGACGATCTTTAGGGACGCTACCTCACAAGACAGCCTTCTGTCACAAAAGATCGCATCTAAACAAAGTTTTATAATTGAAAATATTTATCGCCTGATTAAATATAGTTGGTAAGAAGGAATAGAATTAGCAATTTATCAGTCAAACAAACCACCGCTGTATAGCTAAATGGTTAGCGCAGCGTGCCTAAAGCGTACTGATGATGGAGGCTTAGCCCCTTCGAAATGGATCTATCTGCGCAGCTATGGCAGGTTGTCTGGAAAAAATTGTCTACTTACTATTCCAAAAATAAAATACAATTTCTCAATTATAGAAAAATTAAAAAATAACAATAATTATCACTAGAAAAAATTATTCTTCTGGCCTTGAACTCGAAGCGAAGCTTGAATCATTTATCAATCGGCCGATAAAAACAATAACAATTTATCGCGTCAGATAAAAATTATAATAAAGTCTAACAAAATGAAGACTTACATACATAAATGCAAACATATAAACAAATAAATGATAGTTTCCTAGTTATTTTAATTATTTATTTATCAACAAAATTAAGCAAACAAAACTCTTTATAAAATGTACTCAAAAATTGAGTGAGAGAATCTCATTTTCACTCAAACAGTTACCAAAGCTACATATTCAACAAAGTCTAATAAACATACAAATGTA
The DNA here is from genome assembly GCF_040869045.1 of Eurosta solidaginis. Classification (NCBI taxonomy): domain Eukaryota; kingdom Metazoa; phylum Arthropoda; class Insecta; order Diptera; family Tephritidae; genus Eurosta; species Eurosta solidaginis. The sequence continues at coordinate 196,417,759 of NC_090323.1, read as the reverse complement.
CATATCTAAGTAAATATTTATAGGTTCTCGCATTTAAAATGCAAACATGCATACATACATATATGTATGACATGTACATACGAATCTATGTTATCTACGTACCAACAGTTGTGTACAGAACAGCGCACAGTGTGCTGGAATCTACTGAAAATCAACGAAGTACTGAATTTGAGACATAAAAGTGACAGCAAGCAAACGTCATAAAACTTAATATTGTATTTTGTTAGTGAACACGTTGGTTGTTTTTATAAGGTTAAGCGATGAAATCTTTTTTTCTGCTGCTGCAGAGCTATGCGACAAAGATAACAAATTAAAAATAAACTTAGTCAATTCCGCGAACATTAGAGCTCCCAATCCATTTTTAAAGCTCACTACCCTTTGTCAAAAAAGAATTAATATCCAAAACGCTTCTGAAATTGTGGTCACTTAACTTAAGCAAAGTCCATTGGCTAATGATTTTATCATCGTTATCACTTAAATGTTGAAATTTTAAAATGAGACAAAACTCCTGAAGGTGTTATAATTTTTAGAAATTCAAGATCTTTTCGATTAAAATCAAACCGCATTTGATTTGGTCCAATAGCTCAACATAAAATTGTAAAATGTTGTTTTTCATTATACATATTTTTATGATCGAGTGTTCAATTAGTTTTCAATAAAAGTAGTTACGCTTTTGACCCTATGAAAATTTAGTCCTTTTACATATGATTGGAAAAATTTTTGTAATTCATATTGGCTTCAATCTCAGTACTTCTAATTGACTAACAAAAGTAGTACAAATATATTAAAATAAGTAAGTAATATATTTCTAGGAAAAAGTATCAAAATCAAAATCAACGTACCAACGTATAAAATCGTTTTTAAAGTACCAGTTTTGGTACGAAAGTACCAATTCCGGCAGCTCTGATCAGGGGTAATCATCACATAAAAAGACCTTTCCCATTTGACAGTATATAATCGGTGAGCCATATACGATTTGTAAAATTGGTTGGTTGTTGTTGTTGTATTAACGATAAAGATACTCACCGGTAGATTTGGGGAGTGCTATCGATGTTGATGGTCCTTTGTCGGATATAGATCCGGTACGTTCCAGTAAAAAAGAACCATTAAGGTACAAGCCAGACCATCTCAGGAACGATTAATATGACCACATTAAACCTTCTACACCATCTCGCCCTGCCCACCCCCTAGTTCCATGGGGAACTTGGGGTAGTCAGAGCCCCACCTGCTGAATATGTGTATAATACATTCATATTTGTAACAGGATTCCGGTGATTCAGGTGAGGTTGCCAATTGGGTTCCGGAAGTTTTGAAGCTATAACGCTTTGTATTGCGCTTATCAACCCCTTGAATCCATTGTAAAATAGGTTCGTATTAGAGCTATCGATAGCTTTTTTTTTGATGCTATCAAAGGTCATCGAGAGTTTTTGTGGAACTATCAAAAAATTTCGTTGATTTTGTATAACAGTTTCTTGGATCGCAAAAAAAATTTGACTTAAGATCCTATATCTATAATTTATGAAGCGAGTTCGCTGAAATTTTGTATTTGGACTAACATTAGAAACTTAACTAAGAAAATTAGAAGAATTTACCAAATTTTCCAAGAAAGACTTGTTTAGAATCTCATGTTCAACAGTTTATTAAACGATTTCAAAAAGTACTTTAAAGATTTGGAATGGGATATATTTTCAAAAAGCTAGTCTATGGGACTTTTTGACCCTGATTAACGTAGACTAGCCCAACTCTAGCACTAATCTTTGCGAAATACGCAATGTCTGACCGCCTTGGGCTCTTTTCAATAGTAACTCAATAGCTTTTCGATAGCAAATCGATAAAAAATAGATAAAACGCCAACAAAAAGTTGGTAACACTCTTCGATAACAAGTCGTTAAATTTTCGGTAAGGAACTTGATGTACTTCAATAACAAAACAATAAATTTTCGGTTATAATTCGATTGCTGCATTGAGTCAGCTTCACTCAATGATAATTCGATAACTTTTGCCATAAAAATTCGATAAATTTTGGATATGAAATCGATACTTTTCGATGACAAAGCTTTATTGGTAAAATGGCGATAACAAACTGGTAATACCTCGATAACCAATCGGTAACTTTTCTATTAATAGTCGCTAATTTTTTGATGATAAACCGATATCTGTTCGATAAAAACCGAAAATCGTCTATAAAAAGTCGATAGCTCTTGGATAATAATTTTGAGTGGAAATTTATAACACTTCGATAACTTTTCAAGAGTAACCCGATAACTTTTCGATAGAAAATTGATAAAAAATAGATAACACGCTGCTAAAAGTTGGTAATATTTTTCGATAAAAAGTCATCAACTTTTCGATAAGAAATTTGAAAGCACTTTGACAACAAATATAATATTTCCATTGTTTTTTTAATTATACCAGACCTCGAGCCAGCGTAACTCAAAGATAATTCGAGAACTTTTGTTACAACAAATCGATCAACTTTTGATAAAAAATCGAAAATTTTCGATAGCAAAGCTATAACTTTTCGATAAAATCCCGATAAATAGTCGCTTACTTTTTGATGATAAACAGATATCTTTTCGTTAACGAAACTATAAAAATTCGATGGCACTTCGATAACTCTTTTCATTGGAAATTTATAACATTTCGATAACAAATCGATAACTCGTCTATATTCGTCGCTAACACACATTTAACAAACCTTTCCCAGTCATTTCCTTCCCTTTCCTTTCCAATACAGTATACCAACACCATGCACTACGCCTGCATTTACATTCTACATCCATACATATATCCTCATACAGCACACTACGCTTACGCTCATGATTACACTGTACACCTTACGCTTGCATTCAGGATTCTCCCCTACCATGGCCAAAAATATTAACACATCAAAAAAAAAGTTTTAAATTTTAATACGTTTTTATGATGCCAGTCCACTATGCAACGTCCGACAGAAACGTTTAGCTTTAGCTTTTGCGTACCTTTCCCACTGTTTGCTCTGCGTCACTTTGCGCCACTCTGTGCCAGCAGAACAGATATCTTCAAATTTTTTGTCCAGTACGCAGCGTACAGCAGAGCAGACCACGACAAAGTTGGAAGACCAAAATTATAGTGACAAAATATAATAAAAAAAAAACGATAACTAAATTGAAAATCGAATTTAAAAGTTTTTACCAAAAAGTCAACAAAAAATATAACCAACTAAACAAAAAACTTAACTTTTATCAAGAAGTCATTTTTTTCTCAACAAAAAAGTGTAAGTGCAAGTCTATAAGAAGTAAATAAATGCGTAATAAAAGGAAAAGTGCAATGCAAAATTTGAAGTGTGTATACGCGCATATCTGTCAAGTAATGGAATGTCAGATGGCCTGTGAAAAGGCGCCAGCATCCCCCAAATTGTTTACAGACAAAAATTTCGTCAGTTGGGGCGGAGGGTTGAATTACATTTATATTATTTAGCTAGGAAATGTGGCTTTTAAGTCAAATGAAAAAAAATGCTAAAATGTGCGAAATTTTTTTTTTTTAAATTTTGAAATTTGTATATGAACATATGTATGTATATATACCAGCAAACAATATTTTGACATTTACACACCTATATACATACATAAATTCCATTCACCTAAAATGGGTCATGATGCGCGCCATTTAACTTTCTTGTATATCCTTGCATGTATATTTGTTTGTATCTATGTAAGAATATATGCGTATACATGTGTGGGTGTGTATGTGCTCACTTCCGCTTCATGTGCTCACTTCCGCTTCATGTGCTCCCGATTCTGAGCTCTCGCTTCTTTCACATATACGCATAAATACATAGTTTTTTTGCAAATTGCCTGTTGTTATACGAATTGCTTCCTGGAGCATTATTCAGTTCTATTTCACTAAGCATCCTTTTAGGCGCACAGCCTTGTTAAAGTGCATATGTAAACTGCTCTTAGTCATGATTAAGTTTAGCAGCAGTTGTATGCATCATTTAAGTAAGTATTTATAAGTGTGAGTGCAAATGCAAAATTTAAGAGAATAAGCTTAGTAAAAATTTTGAGAGCAGTCGAGTGAGTAGTTCCGGAGAAAGCCTTCTCTGGCTGCTCCTAAAGTCAAACCTTTCCGGTAAAGTGTTCTGTTGTTGTAACTTACTGTGCGATTTTTTATTAAACATTTTGCATTATCACATCTCCAACTACTCGATTAATCGATATAAAAATTGTTTTGATTAAGCTCAAAGAAGTTCATTCTAACAATCAGTTTTTTGAATAATCTAAAACAAACTTATTGAGTAATCGCCTATTTTAATTTATCACAGTTTGAATAAATAGATTAATGTACAGGTAATGTGATTAATGGCCAGGAGCTGTGATTATTCTATTTATACAAGCGGTCATTAATCAAAAAGGCGATTACTCAATTGGTTTGCACTTCCTTTTTGATTCTTAAATTCATATATATGCTTTTTATTTTCATTCCTTTTTAAAATTAACTTTACATATACCATCTGAGCAAATAAATAAATTTTGATTAACAAATTTTTAAATGAATAAAGAAGTATTCGAATATGATTCATTAAAAATTTAATTAATCAAGTAACCAACTAATTGAAGAATCGGTTAATCGATTAATTGAACAATAGATTATTCAGCTGACTCGATTACTCGAATAAAGACACAACCCTAGTTGTAACCTAGTGGCACATTTTTTCTAGCCCGCATTCCTACGTATAGAATTGACATCAAATTTATAAAATTTGATTTTCAGACATCTGAATGCCTAGCTATCAAAGAGGCTGTGGTACTGAGAAGGCCGATGGTCTGCCACTTACGGGTTATGCAGAATCAACCGTAGTCGAGGGGACTATTCGAAACTTTTACTTGAATAACGCGTGAACTGATTATTGAGCAATAGTGTTCGCAGGTTCCAAATGGACTTTTTGCAGGTAGGAAAGGTCAAGGAAATTAAAACAATCTCTAGAATAAGTTTAATAAAGGCTTAGGAAGAGCTGCAATAGGAAGCTATGACTGACCCCAACCTATACTGTAGCTCGTACCATGTCGTGTGTGTCTCAGATACCAATGCGCTAGGCTAGTCACTTTATATGGTTGAAAAATTTGATCTAGCAATTATTACGACTTTTTTTTGCCCTCCAAACACACTCTCATTATACCTGGTAGATGCCTTATGGTTTCCACTTGACGACCTCTCATCAAGGCCAAGGGGAATTAACTTCCTTTAGTCGGAAACAATACAGGGTTGTGATGTGTATCTAAAAGACAAATATAAGGAGGCGAAAATCCGCTTGGCAGATTGTTCAACTAGATAACCTTAGGGCTTAACTAGATAACCGTAGTCGGCTTAGAAACTATTCCAAGATCTTGGGTGCAGGGTTGTTAAGTGGTGACATATGCTGGCGACCTTGCAATACTCCTCAGACGGAAATTCTAGGATATGCTGCATGACGTTTTATAAGTGTTACCTGAAAAAAAGTTTAGGCACTATTCTGAAAAGAAGTCGGAGTCAGACAAAAGTTGAGGCTACACGATGACTGTATCGTCTTGCAAGCAGAATTCGCCGTCATGTGTTGGCAAGTTTAACTACCTAAACCGACATCCAGGTGTCTATCAAGGCGTAGGACGCCGAAACTGTGCTGTGCGTCGCGTAGTAGGCGAGTGTCATAACTCGCTCGCGGTTGCATCGAGTTAATTATCGATAGATATTATCCGGGACACTCGCAATTGCCATGCGGATTCCTTAGCTCGAGCAGGTGGATTCTTATCAGATTTGGATGACAATAGAGACTTTGAAACACTTGTGACTACTAGCTACACCTCCTAACTCTTAGCTCGAGTACGTGTATTCGTTTCAGATTTGGATGTCAATAGGGGCAGGATTCCTATGGTCGATTGTTGATACCGACCGCTCAACTGAACTACTTCACTTCGTTAAGACCCATCTCTCATAGCGAGTGTGTATGAGGTACTGCCCTATATGTATCCATGCGATGATGCGCAGTATTTTGGACAACTCTGGTTGTAGTAGTTGTCTGGAAGATGACGAGGTGGAGTAATCTAGTAATTTAATGCCTAAGTACTCATTTTTTGCAAGGACGAGGCATAGATAACTCTATCCACTTATGGACACAATTTCGAGGCCAGATGTTTGTCTTATTTAGTGATTCACTGAGTGATTATAAACGAGCGTCGGCGCTAAATATTATAGCATCATAACGGACCATAAACCTGACCTTACCTTATCTACTTTGTTAGGTTATTTGATAAAGTATATCGATATATAGGTATATTGAGATAAAGTATATCTCAAAGTCTGCATTGTGTGGCACGACGCCCTTTCTCTAAGGGCAAGGGTGTGATATTTCTCAAGACCTTTAGTTTGTTGACAGTGAACCCTAGAGCCCTTGTGTATTTGTTGATTTATGTAGTGGTAAATGTAAAGTTAAGTCAAGTTCCGTTTTTTGAATTTTCAAAGTTGGAGACTCTTTCAACTTTGGTGTTTTATGTCGTTATAAAAAATTTAATAGGTGTACCCGAAGAGAGTTTTATCATTGAAAATTATCTTCTTTTAAATAGCAAAAACCCAAACTTTTTACTATGTAGTATTCACGAAGCTGCGTACATGCGCACTATAAACTCTGCGTGTTTATTCGGTTTTATTTTCATTCGTTTGTCATATGCTTTAACAGGGGTATGATGTCATACTTCCCTACCATAACTACACAACAAAAAAAAAACACCCAACAGTTGTTTAGTAACTGACCACCCTTACTCCACCACCCACTTGTTTAATGGTAGGTATGTAGTTTTATGCTGAAGGGCTCGTGTTTGAGGCGCCGCATTTGTAGTTGAAGCGAAAGTGTTTTCGATAAATTTTGAAACTTTGCAACAATGTTTTGTTCTACTTAAAGAGCTTTTTCTTTAGTATTTTATTTCTTAATTTTGTTCCATTTTATTTCTGCTTGAATACGTGCTTTAGACGTACTATAACTTCCTGGTTTTATACGCTTTCCTTCTTCAGTTCGGCCGTTTTTATAGGTTCATGAACTTTTCGCGTGTTTAACGGTAACTTTATGCTGTTTTGATTTTGATTTTTTTTCTATGTTGACCTGTCTGAATCATATTCTTGACTTTCTAACTACTCGGTTTCCTCTTAACTTCCGCTTTTATGTAAATAAAGTTAATGCAGAGGAGGAGGAGTACATATTTACTCGTATAGCTGTAAATACTGAAATCTTAACAGATTTAATCAGTTACTTCCTTCTATAAATTCATTAGTTAGTTTAGAGAAAACTTTAATAAATTGTATAACGCAAATCATTTTCAAAAACGTTTTGAAAAACTTCGATAACTCATTAAGTATTTCAAAATCTTTATGTATGTATACAGGGCTGTTCAAAAATTTTTATATTGAAGTTAAAATTACAATATAAATATGGGGTATTCCATCCCATTTCGACCAATTTTGAACCCGACCCCTTTAGAATCGGCTGAAAGTTTTTCTTCTTTTTCTAGCTTACGAAAGACGTTTTTCAGAATTTTTTAAAATTTTTTCATCCAACTCAAAAAAAGTTATGAATTCAAAAAAAAAACACCGTTTTTGTTTTCAAAATGCTATTTTTTTCAAAAATTGACCGTTTGGGATCTTTTTTCTTTTAAATTTTTTTTTTTTTTTGTAATTTTTCAGTTTTTCGAGATTTTTCGAATTTCGCCATTTTTTTCTCATAAAAAACTTCAATCAATTTTGCAATCATCCCCACTTATCCCGGAGTGGGCCGATTTTTGTTTTTTTTTTTATTTAATTGAAACAAAAAAACTTTAAAAATTGTTTTGTATTTTTTACGAAAAGTACATTTAAAAACAAATTAAAAAAAAAAAAAGATCCCAAACGGTCAATTTTTGAAAAAGTTATAGCTTTTTGAAAAAAAACACCGTTTTTTTTTTTAAATTCATAACTTATTTTGAGTTGGGAACCGGTGTTTTTTCAAATGCTATAACTTTTTCAAAAATTTACCGTTTGGGATCTGTTTTTTTTTTTTTAATTTCTTTTTAAATGTACTTTTCGGAAAAAATACAAACATATTTTTAAAGTTTTTTTTTTTCAATTAAAAAAAAAAAAAATCGGCCCACTCCGGGATTAGTGGGGATGATTGCAGAATTGATTGAAGTTTTTTATAAGAAAAAAAAAAAAATGGCGAAATTCGAAAAATCTCAAAAAACTGAAAAATTACAAAAAAAAACTTTAAAATTTTTTTGTATTTTTTTCGAAAAGTACATTTAAAAACAAATTAAAAAAAAAAACAGATCCCAAACCGTAAATTTTTGAAAAAGTTATAGCATTTTGAAAACAAAAACGGTGTTTTTTTTTTAAATTCATAACTTTTTTGAGTTGGATGAAAAAATTTGAAAAAATTCTGAAAAACGTCTTTCGTAAGCTAGAAAAAGAAGAAAAACTTTCAGCCAATTCTAAAGGGGTCGGGTTCAAAATTGGTCGAAATGGGATGGAATACCCCATATATATGTACAAAATTATATGTACAATGAAATTTTTTTAAATTAACAAAAAAAAATTTTTTTTTTTTAATTTTTAAAGAATTTTGATGGTCCCTTTAATGAATAAATTTTTCATTAAATTTTTTCTCAGTGCTACAATATTTTTGAAACATTGCTTGTTGTCAATTTGTTAGCATAAATTTGAATATCATACCGAAGTGCCTTGGCTTCATATGGAAGTGCTTTTTCTTTGCACTTTCATATGAAATTCAAACACTTTCATATGAATCGAATTTATATGTGAGGGCGTATGGAAGTGCTGAGAAAAGTTTTTTAAACGGTTTTATTTAGTTTGACTCTGTGTATCGAACAGAATTTTGTAATTGAAATTTAAGTAACTTCCCAATAAGCTATAAGCCTGAAACTTGGAATACAGTTCAGAAAAGCTCCGCTAGGTGAGACATGGATCGATGTATTTCAAAAAAAATAAATCGTATTTGTGCTCCAATAAGACTCATATTTGGAACACATATTACATACATGAATAGAAGTCGCTTAGTGAAAAAAACTCCCGCTAGGTGCCGCAATGATCGATATATTAAAAAAAACCGTATTTGTGGGCCAATAAGGCTAATATTTGGAACAAATATTACATACTGTCCGGTAGAAGTGACATCAAAATACTTTGTAGTTCCAGGGGGAGAAGCATACGTGGCGCTGAGTGGAGTAAAGTCTTTGGAAGGATTATGTATTGAGGGCTTAGATTGTAACAAATTGTCAGGTAAGAGTCCTTGTAATAGTGAGTCACTAAATGAACTAAATATAATGAGAAATAATAGGTAATTAAATAAAGACTAAAAACTTGAAAATAAAGTAATTAAAAAAAAAATTTTTAGTTAAACGGTTTTATTGACAATACTAGTCATCACACTTCTCATCAATCAAGGGCGTTGATCAGACAAATAAATAAAAGCGTTGGGCGCGTGAAATTTCTACAAATGTGAGGGGTAGCATAACCTGATTAAGGTTCGGTTGGTCTTACTTATGACTGTCAATGGAAATTTGACGCTTCCAACGCTTTTATTTATTTGTCTGATCAACGCCCTAGATTGATAAGGAGTGTGATGACTAGTACCTAGGACCTACCTAATTATTTTCTAGCTTTTAGTATTATTATTATTTCATGTAAGTATTGTTTTCAATAAAACCGTTTAACTTAAAATTTTTTATACTCAGCTGAGCAGAGCTCACAGAGTATATTAATTTTGTTCGCATAACGGTAATCCGTAACGGCACAAACTAATCGAGATAGATATAGACTTCTATATATCAAAATGATCTGGGCAAAAAAAGATATTCATTTAGCCATGTCCGTCCGTCCGTCCGTAACACGATAACTTGAGTAAATTTTGAGGTATCTTGATGACATTTTGTATGTAGGTTCCTGGGCACTTAGCACTTGTAGTATCAGATCGCTATTTAAAATGAACGAAATCGGACTATAAACTTTTTCGATATCAAAAATTTCAGTAAACCGAAAAACTGCGATAGTTCATTACCAAAGACGGATAAAGTGATGAAACTTGGTAGATGGGTTGACCTTATGACGGAGAATAGAAGATTAGTAAAATTTTGGACAATGGGCGTGGCACAGCCCACATTTAAAAGAAGGTAATTTAAAAGTTTTGAAAGCTATAATTTGGCAGTCGTTGAAGATATCATGATGAAATTTGGCAAGAACGTTACTCCTATTACTATATGTATGCTTAATAAAAATTAGCAAAATCGGAGAACGACCACACCCACTTTAAAAAAAATTTTTTTAAGTCAAATTTTAACAAAAAATTTAATATCTTTACAGTACATAAGTCAATTATGTCAATATTCAACTCCAGTAGTGATATGGTGCAACAAAATATAAAAATAAAAGAAAATTTCCAAAGAGCGTGGCTCCGCCCTTTTTCATTTAATTTGCCTGGAATACTTTTAATGCCATAAGTCGAACAAAAATTTACCAATCCTTGTGAAATTTGGTAGGGGCATAGATTCTATGACGATAACTGCTTTATGTGAAAATGGGCGAAATCGATGGAACCCGCGCCCAGTTTTTATACACAGTCGACCGTCTGTCCTTCCCCTCGGCCGTCAAGACGATAACTTGAGCAAAAATCGATATATCTTTACTAAACTTAGTTCACGTACTTATCTGAACTCACTTTATCTCGGTATACAAGATTGCCGAAATCTGACTATGACCACGCCCACTTTTTCAAAATCGGAAATTACGAAAAATGAAAAAAATGCCATAATTCTATACCAAATTTGTAAAAAGGGATGAAACATGGTAATTGGATTGGTTAATTGACGCAAAATATAACTTTAGAAAAAACTTTGTAAAATGAGTGTGACACCTACCAAATTAAGTAGAAGAAAATGAAAAAGTTCTGCAGGGCGAAATCAAAAGCCCTTGGAATCTTGGCAGGAATACTGTTCGTAGTATTACATTTATAAATAAATTAGTGGTACCCGACAGATGATGTTCTGGGTCATCCTGGTGCACATTTTGGTCGATATCTCGAAAACGCCTTCACATATACAACTAAGGCCCACTCCCTTTAAAAATACTCATTAACACCTTTCATTTGATACCCATTTAAAACAAACACATTCCAGGATTACCTTAGGTTCATTTTCCTACATAGTGATTTTCCCTACTTTTGTCTCCAAAACGCTCAGCTGAGTATGTAATGTTTGGTTACACCCGAGCTTAGCCTTCCTTACTTGTTTTTAATTATTTTATTATTAAATTATTTTATTTATACTTATTGTTTTGTTTTTTTACAAATTACCTTTTTAAGATCGATGCGCATTTTGCGAGATTTTAAACTATTAAGTACTTTCCCAGACTAAAATTGCTACATACCAAAAAAATTTCTAAAAACTCAAACTAAACATTTTTAAAACGTTTTTGAAATTTGTGGGGATTGGGTCTGAATACTTAAAGTATTATTTTAAAAAGTCGAACAATTCGGATCCAACAGATACCGAAGAATCACGGTCTCAAACAACTGAGCAGCGACTTTGATGGTTAACTACCGTCATATAAGAGGTTATTAAAAAATGAGCCAATGAACATTTTCTATAGAAAATTCCGCAAAGCGATAGTTTCGCACTGCACGGCTACTCTTGAACTGGTATATGAAGAGCGGGACAGTTCGTAGCCACATTCGTAAAATCAATTAATCAAACGAAGAAGCTATTTCAGAACTACCTGTGACTGAACCCGTCAATATTCAAAAGGCCTGTTAAGGGAGTAATGGCCATTTCGTAGGATATCACAATGTCAATAGTGTCAGCTGGGAGTACTTCAGGGCGACATAGTTAAAACTAGTATCGTCGCTTAATGTGGTAGTTATCCACAAGTTCGGAACAAGAGCGTTGGCGGATCGCGCAATGTAATTAGTGCCCTTCCTACCGACCTGATAGTGCTTGCCATAACAATATTACATAAATCAACTTTACGTCAGGCTAAACGGAACAAACAAATTTAAAAGTTTACAGGAGAAGCTAACAAATTTTTCCTAATTTTTATATTTTTTTGTATGAAGTTAGTTGTACTCATGCTCCTTCCTTTATTGTTCCTCCTATTTTTTTTATTTTTTCTATTTCTGTACTTTTTTCGCCACTTCTGCCTTGTTCCGCTCCACTCTTTTCCCGTCACCGCCCACTTTACTATTTTTCCTTCTTATCCTTATCTCTTTAACAGTCCTTTTTATTTTCTTCTTCTGCTCCTCTTATTTTATTTTCCATCCCTTTTCCCGTCCTCTTTCTCTTCGTCCAGCTTCCATTTTTCCATACGTTGCGCTCACACTTTTCGGCTTGCTACACCGTTTCTTCCTTTTCCCCCTTTCGCACTCCCCCACCATTTCACTCACTCACATCATTTGCGATTCCTCTTCCACTCCTTCATCCCTTTCTATTTGCATTTCTCTTCCTGTTCATTTTAGGTTCCACCTTTTGCTATTATTTTTGTTTTCCGCAATCTAATCTCTTTCGGCCTTGTCTCCAGGCTTTGATTGAAAACTCTAAAAAACAGTTTTCTTATTTATAATATTCAAATTTTAGTGAATGTAGAGGTTGACCTTGGATAATTCTAAAGTTATGTCAGTTCTGAAATACATCGCAAACAACCTTAAGCAGATTTCTCAACATAAGTTATTCCATATTCATAAATGTGAATGAAATTCAGAATAAACATTTTCTCATATCTTGGAGAATTTTTTGTTGTTGTTTATTATGCTGGTTGATCGCCACTAAGGCCAGATTTACATTAAAGGCTTGCGGTGGTGCTTCGAATACAAGCTTTGAAAGCGCTATAATTTAACAATAGAAAGTTCAATGTGGTTATATTAAACCGTTCCCAGGATGGTCGGACTAGTACCTTGATGATGCTTGTTACCGGAATGCAAAGGACTATCAACATCGACAAGGCTCCTCAAAAGCTTAAGGGAGGGTCTTTATCTGTACCACAACAGCAATAACAACCACCTATGTATGTCTATTTTTCGGCCATTGCCTTAGAAAAGTAGGTACCTTTTTTCAAACACAATACACAGATAATAGCGTATGATAGTTTATCAGAAATTAACTTCTCGTTGGTTTGTAGTTAATTTCCATTCCTATTGGGAATATATAGCTACAGTAGTACATTAAATTCAGTTCTCAGGCGAAGCAACGCAACACAGCGTTCTATGTGAATAAGGCCTAAGTATTAGGGCAATTGCAATTACTTATAAAAATAAAATAAACAAATTTTAAGCACTTCCTTTATATAAATGGACAAAAATCAGCGAAAAATGTCTCCTCATATAAAGACATATTCTTGCTAAACTTTGATTTTTAAATTTTGACATTGAAATTGCAAAAATATTTATGAGAAGTAAAAATATAAAAGTGGAACATTACTTGGATTGGAAAGTTGGTAGGAAAGGAGATATTATTAGGCAATCAATTGCACTCCACCTTTATATTTTTATTTGTCATAAATATTTTTGCAATTTCTATGTCAAAATTTAAAAATCAAAGTTTAGCAAGAACATGTCTTTATATAAGAAGACATTTTTCGCTAGTTTTTGTCCATTTATATAAAGGAAGTGCTTAAAAATGTTGTATTTTATTTTTATTTTCTCCTTTTCTTACATTTTCTGGGCGTCTTAATCTGTCTGTTTTACGCTTGTAGCTCAATGAGAACTTACATAAAAAATCAATCCCAAAATTCCCTCCATTCCGTTTGATTTTTCTAAACATCTCAGTCCGTGCACCATCTAGTGAAACTTTTTGTAGTGTGTCATGGGCTGTCATCAACCTCTGAATTAAGCTCTAAATTTTTAGCCTCTAGCTTATCGAGATGTTACTTAAAACCCGATTTTCTGAGGTTTCATGTTTGTAGCTCAATGAGAAATTACTTTAAAATCGATCTCACAACACCAAATTTTTTATCTAAATATTCCGATCCGTGCGCCTTCTAACAGAATTTTTCTCCATTTGTTAAATTTTCTCGGCGTCTTATCCTATCTGTGAAGATTCACAGTTGTAGCTCAATGAGAACTTACATAAAAATCAATCCCAAAATTCCCTCCGTTTCGTACGATTTTTCTAAATATCTCATCACGTGCGCCTCCTAGCGAATCTTTTTGTATGGTGTCATCGACCTCTGAATTAAGTTTGAAATTTCAAGTCTCTAGCTCATCGAGGAGTTACTTAAAAGCTGGTTTGAAAATTTTCAAATTCTTATCTACTTATTTCGATCCGTGCCCCACCTAACAGATTTTTTCCTTTTTTTGAATTGTCACGGTGTTCTAACCTATGTGTAAAGTTTCACGTTTGTAGCTCAATGAAAAGTTACTTAAAAATCGATTGCAAGATTTGTATGAAAAGCGGACACACATTCAACCGACCTAATATAAAGGAAGTAATAATTTTGGTCAATATGCAAATTGGTTTAATGTTTGTTTGGGTGTATAGTTCTACGTTTAAGTATATGTGTATCGCACTTGTTCAGAAGCAAACAAATCCCAGTGCTTTGCTCGCCCAAGTTGACCCACTTTTGGTAATTCATTTAAACATGTCAATTGTGGCTGACTTAGGGCGATGTGGAAACAAATTTTGTTTGCTGTCGTACTGTTTGTACTCAAATTAAATTTGATCTAAAAACGTAGATTGGTTTGGTACATCGTTTCATTTTTCGCATCAACAATGAGTCGTTAAATGTGAATAGACTAAAATCATGACAAAACTAAAATGATTATTACCGCCTTCTGAAAGACGGTCCTGATGTATAAACGGAATCATGAATAGTGTCGAAGGAAGATGGCTCTGTGAGTATTCGAGAGAAAAGTTCTACGGAAGATTTATGGTCATTCCGAGGATGAGGAGCTATATGAGCTCAACGATTGAAAGTCCAAAGGCATCATTGGCTTTGACATGTTATGCGAATAGGCCAGAAAGTTTTCCAACCCACACCGGTTTTCGTCAGCAGGGGAAGGGAAGCTTTCGTTGAGGTAAGCAGGCAGTAAAATACTTTATTTTGGTGTTTCCACTTTGCAGCAGGTATGACTGCGGTAACTTCAAACCCAACTTCAAAGATCGCCAAATAATGATATACAAAATTCTCGAGGCTTTGGTCTTTTTTATCTTTAGCTGCATTTGGAAATTCGTGCCAGTTATCTTTTTTGAACACAATCAATTCTGCGGAATGTTTACAACTTCTTAAAAAAGTTTTCCGATAACGTTATCACTACACCTGTTTTATAAATTTAAAAAGAAAGAAACTCAACGCCGAACGGCATAAAATTAAAAAATTTACCACTTAATTAATCATACCTAATTGGTATTTTTTTTTTCGTAAAAAGTCACGAAAGCCAGAATTTAATTAACTATTTATGGCATAAGCATATTATGTACTCATATTATGGTAATTATTAACGATTTACAAAATAAATAACCATGAACACAGAATTGCCTAGACAAATCATTTTCGAATAACCTATGTATGTACTAGAGATATACGCCGCCGCCGCCGCCGCCGATTTTGGCGTTTTTCTCACGCCGCCGCCGAATGTCAAAAATATCGGCGCGGCGCGGCGGCGGCGGTGTCCGGCACGTTACTATATTTTATACTCGTTTAAGACTGTTTAGGCCATTTATTGTTCATGTCGAAAATTGGTCGGATATGGTCGAAAGTGGTATCAACGTTTGCGCATCACTGCCAGCTATAAGAAACTAATTGCCAAATTTAACTATTTCTAACTGTTCAAAAGTTATTTAAAACAAGTAATGAAGTCTAAGTTCGGGTGAAACTGAACATTACATACCCAGCTGTACACTTGAAATGCTGTTGTTGTGGGCTTAATAGTGTTACAAGGCTGCGTAATAATACATATACATATGGTTCTATTCTAAACTAATTTTCGTTTAAAAGAAGCAAAAAGAATACAGAGGCTAACACCAATGACCTTGAGCGCCAGTTTTCCTTCAGATATGGGAATTTCCCTACTGTTTATTTTAAAATAAAGATATAACAGAACAATAAACATAAACACACAAGTGCCATTGTACTAAAAAGCGTTATTACAACAAAAAAAGCAGGGTTATTAACGAAATTTTCCGACTTTTACTAGAGATAGCTTATTACCTGCATCTACGCACTTTCACAAAATCTTGTATATAAAAGAAGGCGATTTAACCGATTTAGTCCATTTTTACTGAAAATATTTCCTGTTAAACACCAAATTTATCGTTGGGAAATGCATTGTAAGAAAGGGGCAGTGCCACGCCTTTTTCAAGATTTGAATTTTTTCCCATTTCTTGTTATAATGGCACAAAATACGATTGGTACAAAACTATTTTTCGCTAAGAGTATTTTTTGCCTGTGACCCTTTTTAAAGTCATTTATATAAAAGTGGGCGTGGTCCTTAACCAATCTTATCCATTTTTACTAGAAATATTTCCTACTATAAGGAAAATATGTGTACACAATTTTGTTACGATATGTAAATTTTTCTTCGAGTTATGGCTCCCGAAACATAGAAAACTGCTTAGTCATAAAAGGGGCGGTGTCATGCCCATTTTTTTAAATTTGAAGTTTTTCCTATTTATTGTTATATATCCACTTAGGAAATGAAATACCATTGATATAAAGCTCTTTTTTGCAAAGATATAGCTTATTTTATTCGTACATGACTCTTTTAAAAATCTCTTATATAAAAGTGGGAGTGGTCCTTAACCGATTTCGTAAATTTTTGTTCAAAAATTCCTTATAGTAAAGGCAACATCTATGCCGAATTTTGTTACGACAGGTTTAAAGAATTAAGGTTTTTCAATTAGAAGAAAATATTTCTAAGCGGGGTCGCCGCTCGGCAGTGTTTGGCAAGCGCTCCGGGTGCATTTCTGCCATGAAACGCTCTCAGTGAAAACTCATCTGTCTTGCAGATGCCGTTCGGAGTCGGCATAAAACATGTAGGTTCCGTCCGGCCAATTTGTAGGGGAAAGCAAAAGGAGCACGACGCAAATTGGAAGAGAAGCTCGGCCTTAGATCTCTTCGGAGGTTATCGCGCCTTACATTTATTTATTTTTTTAGGTTTAACGATTTTTGATTTATGATTAATAATATTTGTAAAATTAATTTTATCACAAGTGGGCGGTGCCACGCCCATTTTAAAACATTTTTTCAAATTTTATCAAGAGTCTCAATATCAGTCCACACGTCAAATTTCAACATTCTAGTATTTACTAATTAATCAGGTTTTTTGTGTTTTCCAAAATGTTGTATATATAAAAAGTGGGCTTGTTTATTATCCGATTCCACTCATTTTCAATACCAATCAATTCTGGGTCCAGATAAGCTCGTGTACCAAATTTGGTGAAGATATCTCAATATTTACTCAAGTTATCGTGTTAACGGACAGACGGACGGACATGGCTCAAACAAATTTTTTTTCGATACTAATGATTTTGATATATGGAAGTCTAGATCTATCACGATTATTTTATACCTGTACAACCATCCGTTATCAAATCAAAGTTATAATAGCCGATGTACAAGTACAGCTGGGTATAAAAAATCCAGAGGGTGTTTTGGAAAAAGTAGAATCGTCGGTCTGCTTAGTCAAATCTTGTCAATTATAGTCATTTGACAGACAACAATTGCGCAGATTGTAAGGATGAGACTGTCTTCTGCTCTGCCGAAGACCTCATATATACCTTTCATGAATGGAGCTGAACAATTATGTATTCAGATTTCAAAAATAACATAAAGTCTGAGCCATCAGATGTATGGGATATATATTAGTAATGCGACCGACTAAATGACTTTTTTAGACAACAATGTATTCCTTATACGTAAGCATCTTGTGAAATTTCAAGCTTCTAGCCGTTAAAACGAGAAATAAATGATAAAAACCCTCTTTTTCGAAAAATTGGTGTTATCAGGGATATAGTATGCTATAGTGGTCCAATCCGGTCGGTTCCGCCAAATGATCAAACGGACCCCCAAATATACCAGCACATCAAATTTCATTAAGATATCTCAAAAATTGAGGGGATAGTTTACGTTCAAATATACAGACAAACAGACGGGAATGGCTAAATCAACTAAGCTCGTCATCCTGATCATTTCGGTATACTTATTGGTGTGTGCATCTTTTCTTCTTTAATGTCTTACAGTTTTGAGATTCTTCAAAAGTTTGTCGTTCATGCCTTAAGGGCCAATTAATGGTGACTTATAACCATAACACCATAACCAAATAAAACAGCTGATCGAACCTACCTTATGAAAATCAATGTAATCGATTAATGGTGCCATACCATAACGCTAACGCCATAACCGTACCATAGCCTACCAATTGGTTTTTGGTTTCTCGCCATATCCATAACCTAAAAATATTTGAGTTGGTGAATTTAATAACTTTTTGAAGATGTTTTGGATACGGTATGACTAAGAGACTTATTTTTGTGGAATATGTTTGTAATTTTTTTTGTTTTATGAAATTTTCACGGTTTTTAGGTTAAGGCACCATTAATTGATCACATTGGAGATGGTTATGGATATGGGTATGGTTACGACTATGGCGTTAGGGTTAAAAAATAAATAAATAAATAAATGTAAGGCGCGATAACCGCCGAAGAGATTTTAGGCCGAGCTTCTCTTCTTATTTGCTCTTTTTTAATTTTTCCTACAAAGTGGCGGGATGGTACCTACTTGTTTTATGCCGACTCCGAACGGCATCTGCAAGGCAGATGAATTTTCACTGAGAGCTTTTCATGGCAGAAATACACTCGGAGCGCTTGCCAAACACTGCCAAGGGGCAACCCCGCTTAGAAAAATTTTCTTCTAATTGAAAAACCTTATTTCTAAACTTTTGATGTTGCTTTGCCCGGGGCGCGAACCCAGGATCTTCGGTGTGATAGGCGGAGCACGCTACCATCACACCACGGTGGCGTTAGGAATAAGGAAGTTTAATTGGCCCTTCAGCAATAGAATGGTTCCCTTGATATTTACCCATAAAATGCAATATATGTATGTATATTTATTCCATCTACAAGGAATTTCTCGACATCTGAGCCACATTCGCTTATTAATGCCAGAGTTGCACGTCTTTTGTGGGTAGGTCAAGGTCAAAGCAACTTCAAAATAGATTTTTATTGCAATTCTGCCACAATGCAATTTCCGCGAAAGCAACACATTTACGCATACACTCATAGATTGCCATCATTTATTTGTAAACAAAAGTCATAAAAGCGAATTGTAAATAAAAGAAGATAATGGGTGTGTACTAGGCCGGGTCGATTTGTGTGGAGGCAAAAAAATCACCCATTGCTCTGTGAAAATCATATTCTAGGGATCAAAATAAGAAACTTTGCCGAAGAAACCATACCTCTAAAACGAATTCTGATGTCCCCCCCTTTGGGTCGTAGGGGCAAATTTTGAAAAATCCCACTTTGAAATGCCTATGTTTTTTCTTTTTGGAGTTTATTTTTCTCTTTAGAAATTTATTTAGTCAGAATATATGTAAATGAAAAAATGAATTTAACTTAGTAATAGAAAAGAAATTTAAAAAAATTATTAGATATTAGCGTTTTTACAACCCCCTTTTAAAACCAAGGCATCACTGTGATGCATTTGCATGTCGTAAACATAGTTGTGTGGGTTTTTTATTCAACCGTTTTAAAAAGTGAAGGTATCACTGTGACACAATTGCAAATCTTAAAATTGCTTGTGTTGTTTTTTTAAGCCACCACAAGACACATCAGGTAGAATTGAAATTGCCTTACCCAAAAGTTTGACCCAAAGGGGGGACATCAGAGTTCGGTTTAGAGGTATGGTTCCTTCGGCAAAGTTTCTTATTTTGATCCCTAGAATATGATTTTCACAGAGCAATGAGCGATTTTTAAATCGACCCGCCTTAGTGTGTACACACCTATAAGAGGCATTCACCACCCACTGGCTATCACCCAACTAGCTAAATAGAAACAACATGCTGTCAATGTGGTTGACATTAAATACAAGAATGTATGTACGTTGGGATCTGAGATATAAACCTGGTAGGAAATTTTGTCATGCATGAATTTAAAAAAAATTACTTCGCATCCAAACCAAAAATAGTCGCAACTTAAAACAAGTAAGGAAGGCTAAGTTCGGGTGTAACGGAACATTACATACTCAGCTGAGAGCTTAGCTTAGATGGTTTGTAAGTGGTTTTTTTTTTCCATATCACATACGTTTGCCAAATATCGACCAAATTGTAGACCAAGAGTGACGTTTTTTGGAACGATTTTCCTTCATCCTTTGTCAAAATCACCATGTAAGAAAATGAACGTAGGGTAACCCTGGAATGTGTTTGTTTGAAATGGGTATCAAATGGAAGGTATTAAGGAGTATTTTAAAAGGGACTGGGCCTTAGTTCTACAGGTGGACACCTTTTCGAGATATCGTCATAAAGGTGGGCTAGGGGTGACTCTATAATGTGTTTGTACGAAATGGGTATCAAATTAAAGGTACTAATGAGGGTTTTAAAAGGGAGTGGCCCTTAGTTGTAGATGTGAAGGCGTTTTCGAGATATCGACCAAAATGTGGATCAGGGTGACCCAGAACATCATCTGTCGTGTTCCGCTAATTTATTTATATATGTAATACCACGAACAGTATTCCTGCAGTGATTCTAAGGGCTTTTGATTTCACCCTGCAGAACTTTTTCATTTTCTTCTACTTAATATGGTAGGTGTCACACCCATTTTACAAAGTTTTTTCCAAAGTTATATTTTGCGTCAAAAGACCAATCCAATCACCATATTTCATCCCTTTTTTCGTATTTGGTATAGAATTACGGCATTTTTTTAAATTTTCGATATCGAAGAAGTGGGCGTGGTCATAGTCGAATTTCGCCCATTTTTAATACCAAGATAAAGTGTGTTCAGATAAGTACGTGAACGAAGTTTAGTAAAGATATATTGATTTTTGCTCAAGTTATCGTGTTAACGGCCAAGAGGAAGAACAGACGGTCGACTGTGCATAAAAAATGGGCGTGGCTTCAACTGATTCGCCCATTTTCACAGAAAACAGTTCCCGGCATAGAAGCTATGCCCGTACCAAATTTCATAAGGATTGGTAAATTTTTCCTCGACTTATGGCATTAAAAGTATTCTAGACAAATTAAATAAAAAAGGGCGGAGCCACGCCCATTTTTATTTTTTTTTTTTATTTTTGTATTTTGTTGCACCATATCATTACTGGAGTTGAATGTTGACATAATTTACTTATACATATACTGTAAAGATATTCAATTTTTTGTTAAATTTTGGCTTTAAAATTTTTTTTAAGTGGGCGTGGTCGTCATCCGATTTTGCTAACTTTTATTTAACACACAGAAGTAACGTGCCAAATTTCATCATGATATCTTCACCGACTGCCAAATTACAGCTTGCAAAATTTTTCAATTACCTTCTTTTAAAAGTGGGCGGCACCACACCCATTGTCCAAAATTTTACTAATTTTCCATTCTGCGTCATAAGGTCAACCCACGTACCAAGTTTCATCGCTTTATCCGTCTTTGGTAATGAATTATTGCACTTTTCCGGTTTTTCGATATCGAAAAAGTGGGCGTGGTTATAGTCCGATTTCGTTCATTTTAAATAGCGATCTGAGATGACTGCCAAGGAACTTACATACCAAATTTCGTTTATATCAATGTAAATGTATCGTCAACATACTCAAACCAGCTAACAAGTTTATTTGCACAAATGGCAATGATACAAAGGATAAACTTCGACACAAGGATAACAGAGTACTAGTCTACAAGAATTGATTTGCTATTCAGTAACAATGATAAAGTTAAAGCAGTGAATATAGGTGAACATCGCATTTCTGACCATGAGACAATCCACTTCGAAGTGCCAACAACAAAGCTTTGTAAAATGAGAAGGTATGCTACTGTTACATGTTGGGAGTACTATAGTGCTGAAAATCTTTTAACTTTGCTACGAACATGCGATTACAGCTTTATGTCAATTTCCGGAGTAGAAACTAAAACTAAAGCCCTGAACGAAGTTTTAACTGAGGCTATGCAAGCACTGACTTATATAAAGACGACCCAAATACAGATAAGAAATAAGTGGTACGACCGAGAATTAACAAACCTGCATAAAAGAAAAATAGAATCTTATAAAACTGCTCGAAATACTGGATTTTGGGGCGAATATAACGTCATTAAGAAAATATATAAAAGAATCATAATTTATAAAAAAAAGAAATACATGGAAGATAGAGTAAATCATAACAATGGCGATATGAAACGTATGTGGAAGTGTCTAAAAGACCTCGTCGAGCTTAATGATGTTAAAAAACATATCACTAAAATTGTAATTAACGGTGAATGCCTGGAAAACGAATATGATATAGCTAATGCCCTAAATAACTTTTTTATACAAAGTATTGTTGAAATTAATGATAGCATCGAAGAAATTGTAACTGGGGATGGAATAAGCGCAAATCATAGTAATCCATTTGAAACATTTAAATTTACTGACATTCTAGTGGACGATATTATTATTATCACAAAATCACTTAAAAACAAATATGGCGGCGACAAGCTTTTATCGGAGGATGTCGTTAAAGATGCCATGACATATACTGCTAATTTCTACAAAGACATAATTAACGAATCCTTAAATAGCGGTATTGTACCTAGTTACTGGAAAATTTCAACAATAATACTTGTTGAAAAAGTAAAAAATACAATGAAACCTGAGGAACTACGTCCAATTAACACGTTACCTACAGATGAAAAAATTATGGAGACAGTGGTGAAGGATCAACTTGTGGCATACTTAGAGAAGCACAATGTGATTATCCCAGAACAATCGGGATTCAGGAAGAGCCATTCTTGTGAAACAGCGTTGAATATGGTAATTGCAGATTGGAAAGAGGACAAAAAATTTACGGTGTCTGTCTTCTTGGATTTAAAACGGGCTTTTGAAACTGTCGATAGATCTGAGCTATTATTGGACGTTATGTTTGAAATTGGTATAAGAGGAAAGGCGTTGGAATGGTTCCGGAGTTATTTGGGTGACAGAAAACAGAGAACGATAATTGGAAAGGAAGTTTCATCAGTGGTGGATGTTAACATTGGTTTACCACAAGGCTCGGTCTTGGCGCCAATATTGTTTACATTGTATATCAATGATATCAAAAGATGCTTAAAATATTGTAAAATACGTCTATTTGCGGATGATGCATTGCTTATCATAAGTGAAAAATATGCAGAATGTGCCATGCTGAAAGTACAAGAAGACCTGGACTCGCTATACAAATGGTTATGCCTTAGAAAACTGAAATTAGATGTCGAAAAAACTAAGTTCATGATATTTTGTAAAAACACTAATATCATAAGTAACAATTGTTTAAATAATATTACGCTGAAGGTAAAAAACATGGAAATCCAAAGAGTAGACAAAATTAAGTATTTAGGAGTTTTGATTGATGATAATCTAAATTTTGGAGAGCATGTAACTTATCTGGAAAGGAAAATTGCACAGAAAATAGGCTTCATGTATAGAACATGTAAACATATCAGTCAAAGTCATAAAATGTTGGTATATCGTTCAATTATTGAACCACACTTTATTTATTGTCCTACTATTCTACTATTAAGTAATGATATGTATATTAAGAAACTTCAAATACAGCAAAACAAGGCAATGCGATTTATTTTAAAATGTCCTCCAAGAACGCCAAAAATTGTAATGCTCAATAGATTAAACTGGCTTAGTATTAAACAGTCAGTTAGTTATTTCACATTGAAATTTATACACCAACTTAGGTTAGGAATGTTACCAAATTACCTGAGTAGTAAAATACATTATAATCATGAAATCCACAATTATGGAACTAGAAATTGCAATAATATAAGACTGCCTAGAATAAGAACTAAGTTCGCCAAAAGGTCTCTTGACTATTTAGGGTATAAAATGTATAATGAGTTACCTTCTGATTTGAAAGACTGTGAAAATATTAGTAAGTTCAAAGAAAAATTGTTTTTATATTGTACGTCACTAAATGTGACATGAGTATTTATGTTTAATCTCTTATTTTAACCTAAACTAGGTCTTAAAGACCGTAATAATAAATAAATAAAAAAAAATAAATAAATAAAAATAAAAATAAAGATACCTCAAAAGTTACTCAAGTCATCGTGTTTACGGATGGACGGACGGACGGACATGGCTAAATGAATTTCTTTTTTCGCCCAGATCATTTTGATGTATAAAAGTCTATATCTATCTCGATTAGTTTATGTCGTTTTGGACTACCGTTATGCCAACAAAATTAATATACTCTGTGAGCTATGCTAGTTTGCAAAATGAAGCATTTTTAAGCCACTTTCAGGCCCAGATGCACGAACCTGCTCAAAGTTGTTTGTTTGGTTTTGGAACAATATCTCTAGAGAAAATAAGTGAATATTTCTTTAAATCCCTATCGAACATGAGTCCTGCACACGTCGTTATAACGTAGACCCGTTCTCTTTGCGTACCGTCCCATGGTTCAATGTTCCGTAATTGTGGATGTGACGGAGAAAACTTCACCTCTAATCTCTTACTGGCATCAAGCTTTGGTGTGTAATTTTGAAGCTGTTCGTTGATTACTAACTCCCAAGGACGATTTTCTTGCAACTTTAGTAAAGTTTCCTTAACATTTTTTTTCAATATCACCGTCTATGTCTTTGCTATTTTATCCGCTTCGTAATTGCCCAAAATATTTCGTTGACGGCTTTTTGAGGATGTACATAGGAAAATCAATGTCGTGATCACTGCCTGTCAAATTATTCCCGACCCTTATTGATTTTTATAGCAGACGCTTTATATACCTAGTAGTTGCTCTGGTAGAGAGAATGAAAGTGCTATCAAGAGCTGTTATTTATGGACTCCGGTATGCAGAGTATAATATTACTCTCCTCCTCGCACACTCTGTCACCGACTTGAAAATGCTTTATCTCCGAAAACTTTATAAAAAAGCCTAATTTCAATATCGGTTTGAAAAGCTGCCTATTTCAAAACTTCATTAAAGAATGTCCTATACCAGAACTATTTTCATATACATATGTACGTCTTATCACTTGTCAAAATGTATTAAATTTATGTTCAAATAGGACGATTTTAAAAAAAAATCCTTTGTAGGGCGTCCTTAAAAAAAATTCTTAAGAAAATAATTTTTTACACGTTTTTTGAGGTAGGTCATGGTATGAAGATGGTTTGGTGTCGGTTAACACCAAGCAGGGTAACTGGCGTGACTAATTACGCAACTAATTACCAACTATAATGAAGATTCGAATTTTCATAATACAAGTTATAATTGTCACTGACTTTGGTGTTAGAAATCGGCAGTGAAATATAGGCAATAGTACAGGTTTTTGGCATTGTTTATTGGTCTTCTTCGAGATTCGTATCGATTCTTTCAGAATGTCGTTTGAACTCTCAAGAGTTCAGTTTGGTTGTGTTCTTTTATGACAAACCGATAATCCATCGATGACGTTATTATCGGTGAAATACTGATAGCGCATCGATATAAGCCGACCTACAACTGCTTGATAGTACACCGATCATCATCAAGAACAAATCGATATTTTTTCGATAACAGGTCGCTATTTTTCGATAAAAAATCTGATTACAAAACCGATGCGCCGTCGATAACGTTGTTATTGTTAACAAAGTGATAACACAGATAGTAAACCGACAGACAACTTCTCTAAAACACACTGATGAGTCATCACATACAAATTTATATTTTTTCGGTACCAAATCGATATTTTTTCAATAACAAATATATTTTTTAATAGCAAATCGATAACTGCTCGATAAATAATATGTCGATAGTTAACCAGTAATATACCGATAACTATTCGATCCCGAAATAGTCATTTACATAACCACGCAGTGGCTTCGGAATGATTTTATAACGATCGCCAAATAGTACCGACATAATACCCAAATATTCCCGAAATGATCCCGAGATTTTCGTACAGATAATCCGGAAACGTTTCCCTAACACCTTCCTAAAATGATCTCGAAACGGTAACTAAACCAATCCCGAAAAAAACAAAAATAATCCGAAAATGATCCACAAATAGTCCCGTAATGATCCCAACACATAAAAATCTGATCCTGAAATTGTCTCCGAATAGCCCAGCAATGATTTCAGAATGGTCCTGAAATAGTCCTTGCATGATTCCAAAAATATATTATTCGGATGTAGTACGATTTTACTGAGTTAAATTTTAAGGAATTAGTTGCTGACCGTAACAATAACGTAATGTTAAGTTTACATTTTGTTAACTCTAATAGAGAGATTCGCTATTCCCGAAATTATTTTCGTTCGCAAAATAACAGTTTTTAAAACAAACCTTAGGCAATATATCACACTAGACGATTTCAGTGATATGAGAACACATTCGAAAATAAAAATTAACCATTGTGAAAGAGCGAAAAAATTCAAATATGCTTATTTTTGATAAACCATTTTTTGTGCTTGGATATCGGTTATTATCCGTGATAAATAGAATTGCCTGGTTAACCGTTCAATGAGATTTCCGGTATATTAATATATTATTGAAAAGGGAGGACTGTAGGCTCATGACGGGTAGTCTGACTGGATACTGCCTTCTGGCGTCACATGCTTTTAAATTAGCAATTGTCAGTGATAGCAGTTGCAGGAAGTGCGGGTTGGATGAGGAAAAGATAGAGCACGTTTTGTACTCATGCACTGCGTTCGCAAGACTAAGACTCCACCTATAACGAGGGGCACTGCTATCATATTTAGAAGCAGCAAGTAGCGTAGGTCCTAGAAAACTTCTAGTATTTGCCAGGAGGACGTGGTTTATTTATAACATAGGCATCGTTTTCTGAAAGGAGTTTTCAGTTTGGTCGTTGAACAAACATCTGGTAGTACTATTCAGTCTATGTGAGGTTCTCATGGACCAGCCGGTTCAACCTAACCTAACCTATATGTACCTGGTAGTTTCCGTCACGGTACTAAGTGCATGTACCTATTTATGGAATTGTACATTTATACTTGTAGTACATAGACATTACATATTACTTTCATTACAAAATAAAATTTGTAAAATTTTTTGTTTACGTATTACACATGTATGTAGATATGTTTGCCTTTGTAATGTGATATGGGCAAACGAATGTTTGCATAGAAGTTTCACTTTTCAGTGCTTGTACCACAGAAATTTTTTTTTTTTGCATTGCAACGCGAATGTGATAACTGTATACTTGTAGTTAGTATGTAAATACTAACCGTGAAGCAATGAAATGGAACAACAAAAATAAAAGTTTACAACAATACAACAAATTATGTCATCTCGTTATTGAGATCAGCACTAGGGGGTGGTATACATTCCTAGTTATATAATTTATAGATACATACATACATACATATGTCATGATCATAATACAATAAGTACAATTTTCAAAAGTATATCTCGGCTTAAGCGGGTGCTTGAATTCGTTGAAAATTTGATGGGGTGTTGGGTGCACATTTGTGTATGCCTTACATAAGTAAATATGTACACACATATCTAAATTTAATAGCTATTGATACGTTTTTAGTTACCAAACATTTATTGCTATCGTCAGATTAGACTGGGTCGATTTATTAACCGATATCGCGCCATCGATTTTTCGATAGGATTTCCACTACGCATACCCAAAAAAATAATTTTCGAGCCTCCGAAATTTCATTTTTTTGACTTTTTTTCGACTTTGATTCTTAATAAGCGGACATTTTTAGGTCGGACAGGGTATACATCAAAATTTTACAATCAAGTAAACATTTTTTAGTAGGTTATGAAAAAAACCTTTAAAATCAAAGTCGAAAAAAAGTCAAAAAAGTCTGTGTAGGACTCAACCCGCCTATCAGTCAGAAAAATCCACGGATACTTTTATTCATAGCCTCGCGAAAAAAACTAAAAAGGCTTTGGACTCTACCCCTCTGCGCTGACAACGTCATGGTATCGAACAAGCTATGATTGGCAAGGAAGTAAGCCCAATGAACAATGGCTGGATGCTATCACTGCTAAAGAAAATAAAAACAGTCTTGAGCTGGCAGGGACAACTATGTGAGGGAATGCCCTTAAGGGGGTGTGCACTCTTCACTCTTATGGACCCTAGTCATAGATGGCTTCCTTCCATTACTGAAACCTTATGGATTTGACACACAAGAGTATGCAGACGACTATGTAATCTGCATCACATGGATGAACGAGAAACAATATCCAATCGCATGTAACAAGCTCTGCGGATCATAGAAAGGTGGTGTGATACCAAAAGATTGTCTATTAATCCTAACAAAACTGTTCTAGTGGCTTTTATACGGAGAAGTAAACTATTCATGCCAGAATCATTCCTACGTGGCACCAAAATCCGATTTTCAATAGAAGCAAAATACCCTCACGTGGAATGCGCATCTAGATGGCACCTTAGACAGAGCAACATGGGGTCTATATCCAAAATTGTAAACTAGACATTAATACTATTGTAAAGTCAAGCTTTCTTAGTTTCGTAGCCGAAGACTACTCGAAGGACAGCAATAACAAAACTAAGCACACTGCATGGTATAGTTTGTATTGGCATAACGGGTGCAATGAGAACATGTCCTGCTGATGCACTTAGTGTCTAGTGAGAATACATCCCTTCCCTATTCTGATAGAGAAAGAGGCAGCAATTGCTGCACTAAGATTTCAAAATATTTTTAGCTAAAGTGCGGAAACATGACGGAGTGTATGAAGAAATAAGAAAATTCATAGGAAATACCGTACTGCAACTTCTTTATGCTATGGCCCCTACTCTTAGAATCTCAAGAAGTTTTGAGTACCCACTGTGGACAAAACTCTTTGGGATACAAGGAACTCTTTGGGATACTGACCCTGACTCAGAGGTCTGGTTCACGGATGGATCAAAATTTGATGACTGTTAAACGGGTGCTGGCATCCATGGGCCGAACTTAAAGAAATCAATACAATCCTAATTTTTCGGAAAAATTGATTCTAGAGAAGTTTGCGACAAAGAATGTCTACGAAGAGGCTTATCCTCTAGGAGTATCTACATAATTACTTCTAAGCTAGTGGATGCATGAATTGGAGACCAAAGTTGAGCTAGAATGACGCGCGTCTCACTAGGGCGAGTGCCTTCCTCTTCTGCGAGTTCAGGGTAGTTTTCGTTACGAACTGGGTTCGTCGGGCAATTCCTGGCATAGAGGTTCGACGCCTTTTTGTGGATATCACTGAGGACCTGTTTGTGTTTTTTATTTCATGTGTTCACGTGCCGTATTTCCTCATAATGCTTGCGGAGATAACTTCTTAAGCCACTGGGAAGCGTGGCCTCTTCAATCAGATATCTGCTGGGATGTCCAGGTTTCTGGGTATTCAACAGAAACTGTTTGTTCAGCATTTAATTTATCTCCCTAATGGACAGTACTCTCGCCTCATTGTATCAGTAGTGTTCTGGGGACATATCGAATCAAGTTGTTACCAACAAGTTATCCATTACTTAGCGAAAGCTATCGCTATGTTATCAAACATACTTAGTTATTATTTGAGTGTTACCAATTTGTTATCGGAGTTTTATCGAAAAGTTGTGGATTTCTTATCGGGGTGTTACCAATTTGTTATCGGTAAGTTATCGATTTGCTAAAAGTGGCTCATCAGTTTATTATGAAGCAGATACCTATAATTCAAGCCAATACAAAACCGATGACACGTATGTAAGCTTTCGATAAAAGGCCAATAAGAAACCAATAAGAAAACGTTGACAAGCTGATAACAAATCGAAAACTCGGCGATAATGATTTGATATCAGTAATAAACCGATAATAAGACTATATCTGGTCGGTATCGGTTGTTACCGATAAGAAGCCGAAGAAACAATTCTCAAAAGTCCTGAGCTATGTAATTGTTTCTGGTAAAGTTACATCTGTTGTGGGTTAACCTCACTTCCTTGGCGAGCTTTAGTTAACTTAAAAACACGAGTCTCATACACCTTTATATTAACAAATGAAAATTCACGAGTACTTGGTACTCACGCCTTTTTTTCCTACTCCATTCACAAAACATATACGGTATGTAGGAATTAAATTAAAAATGTTTACAAAGTTGTTGGCATGACTGATAACCATATATTACATTAACGCGTTGCATATAGAATATCTCAAAAAATATTTACGAGTGTTAACATAAATTGCCTAGAGCAAAGCATTGTTAAAATGATTATGCAAAGAGAAGGCAAAACTAAACCCGTATTTAATCGAAACAAAGATTCAGTTAAGTATTTAAAGAAAATGTGCATATGTATGTAAATATGTAGATACGAAACTGCATGCAGCATTCACCTACCAGGTATCAAGGAAACTAGAAAGACTGCAAAAGGGATACTACACATTAGCATCTCCAAAACAGAGTATGCTAAGTATGAATTTAGAGTTTTCTAAAAGAAACTCCGCAAACCTATCTTCGATATATCGCTTCAGCTGTATGCTAAGTACATACATATTTGTCTAAAACTATGGAAATGATTAACCAATAATTAGTTAATTTTTACAGCAATTAAGTTATGGTCTCTATTACCAACAAATTTAAAACATACAAAAACTTGCTAAATGAACTTAGCACATTATGGTTGGAGATGGAGAATATACGAGCAATTAGCTCTTACATATATGCGACTCGTTGACACGATAATGTTATACCAACATGCGACTGCTAACTTAATCAGCTCAAAATTAATTGGCTTCATCTGTCTTAAAAAAATAATCGAGATTACATACAAACATGTTTGTAGATACATAATGAATTAGTTACACCTAACTAGACATTGGGTTTGAGTAAATAATTAAAAAGAATATTTAATTAAAACAAGTAAGGACGGGACTGTCTTCGGCTGTGCGGAAGACTTTATACCCTTCATGAATGGGGCTGAACAACAATCCAGACATCGTTGAGTATACATCTGAAAACTATCACCAGGGTTTAATATATCTAAAAAGCGGGGAGGCTTTGGACGCTTTTTATTTGGTTTACCACCAGCGCTTTCCCCACCTTGATGTTGTACAACTTTTGTAGTGTCTCGACGTCCCGGACTGGGTGGCGCTTTTGGACGCTCTTTACATGGTGTATTTTTACCTGGAACATCTATTACACGGTCAGCTAAAATAGCAGCAGCAGGACCACCTTGTGGTTGAAGATGTTCCCTAGGAAGTTGAGAATCATAATTTTCAAGGACAGTTTGACGAATACTGTTAGATGAAACCTCGATCACCATCATCAACACCAAAGCTACTAGGGCAGCTGGTAAAGTAGTCAAGTTTGTCTCTAAATAGAAATGAGAGCTCTATTTCTATTTAGAGACAAACTTGCTCGAGCGAAGTTGAATATATAACTGTAAAAGGGTTGAAACCAACGGTCCTTTTATACGAAAAATTATTACTCCAAATTGTATGCACACAAAAGAATTTACTTGGAAAAGATATAAACATATTGAAATATGTTTTTCTATTCATTAAGACTGTTTATTTTAGACTGCACGAGAATGGGCAAATTAAATGAAAAAAACTTAGAATTTGCTTTAAATAGATTTAGCTTCAATTTTGAAGTCGTTTTCGTACGATTTTCTGATAACTTGAAGAAACAACTTTTGCTTATTTTTTATTGACACGACACAATGGAACACTTAATTAATCATGACATGACAGCCAGATTTTATTTAGGTAGGTAGGTTGAACTGGCCGGTCCATGAGGACCTCACATAGACTGATTGAGTCCGTAGTGTTACCAGAAATTTGTTTTAACGACCAAACTGAAAAACCCTATCAAAAACCAGGACCTATGTTATAAAATAACTCCGTCCTCTTGGCAAATACTAGAAGCTTCCTAGGACTTAAGCCACTTGCTGCTTCTAGATCTGACAGCTGTATCACTCCTAATAGCTGGAGTCTTAGCCTGGCAAGTGCAGGGCACGAGCACAGAACGTGCTCAATCGTTTCCTCCTCCAACCCGCACTTCCTACATCTGTTATCACTGACCAAGCCTAGTTTAAAGGCATGTGACGCCAGAAGGCAGTGTCCAGTCAGAATACCCGTCATGAGTCTACAGTCCTCTATTTTTAATGATAGGAGCAACTGTGTTAGTCTAAGGTTGTAAGACCTACACATAATCTTCGACACTTTACAGCCCCGCGCTTGAACCCACGCCTTTCCCGCTTGGTCGATCATGTGCACCTCTCGCATTCGCTTAATCTCGCCCAATCTAATTGGGACATCTACGGAGCAAGCTTCAAGGGATGCGCCCTTTTTAGCTAGTTCGTCCGCTTTTTCATTCCCATCTATTCACATATGCCCTGGGACCCAATATAGATGTATGCTTCTCCCAGTCCCGATTCTCTCCAGAGACTGCTTACACTCTAACACGCATTTAGATGCTGTGCTATGCGAGATTATTGCCTTAATTGCTGCTTGACTGTCAATATAAAAGTTAACACGGTTGCAGCTTAAGCTATTCTCTTCCAGGGTTTCTACTGCTTTGGTTACGGCTAATATTTCCGCTTGGAAAACACTCTTTCACTTTCCACTTATGACAATTGCAACGTCATCTGCGTAAGCCGTAAGTTTTACGGGTCCCTCATCGAATTGCCTGAGCAGTTGGTTGATGACCAGCGTCCACAGCAGAGGTGATAGCACCCCTCCCTGCGGCGTGCCCCTGTCCACTGATTTCGTGGCCTCGTACCATCCCCATTGTGATGTAATCTTTCTGCAATTTAACATGCAGCCGATCCATCTGATTAAGGCAGGATGTACTTTAATGTAATTAAGACCATCCATAATCGCCCATTTTGCAACATTATTGAAAGCCCCGGCAAAGAAGACTCCTAGAGCATACTCCTTATATTCCAGGGATTTCTCTATGCTTATTACCACCCTATGCAATGCGGTGTCTACCGACTTGCCTTTGGTGTACGCATGCTGTGTTGTGGAGAGCAGCTTTTCACCACGTTGGACTTTATGTACACATCTATCAGCCTCTCAAAGGTTTTGAGCAGAAATGATGTTAAGCTAATTGGTCTATAATCTTTGGGATACACGTGACCGATCTTCCCCGCCTACACGAGCAGTTCTCCAAGAGTGCGGTACATGATTCAGTCGTATGCACCCATCGAATATTATTTTAAGCCATTCCACGACCGCCCTACTTGAAACTTGTAGCATGGCCGGGAATATACCATCTGGGCCCAGCGATTTAAACTTAGAAAACGTCTTCACTGCCCACTCGATCTTGGTATCGGTCACCAAGCCCGGCACTACTAGCTCCGTGATCGAAGTGTGAGTGATGTCTGCTGGCTCCTCTAAACCGTCTCCCGATGGGAAATGTGTATCGAGAAGCACCTCAAGGGATTCCTCACTATTACGTGACCATTCCCCGTTCTCTTTCTTTATTAGTCCCTGGACTATGTTTCCCTTTGCTAGGACTTTTTTCAACCGTGCTGTTTCGCTGGAGCACTCTATGTCCGTACAGAAACTTTTCCATGAGTTTCTCTTCGCCCTGGTAATTTCACGCTTGTAGATCCTCAGTAGATCCCTGTACTCGTCCCGACACGCTTCGCTTTCCGCGGTCTTTGCGAGCTTAAACATTTCTTTTACCTGTCTTCTTAGAAGACTCAGCTCATTGCTCCACCATGGCGGCTTTGCTTTTCCTCTGAATCTTCTTAGAGGGCAAGCTTTGTTATACGCAGTCGTAAGC
Organism: Eurosta solidaginis; assembly: GCF_040869045.1. Classification (NCBI taxonomy): domain Eukaryota; kingdom Metazoa; phylum Arthropoda; class Insecta; order Diptera; family Tephritidae; genus Eurosta; species Eurosta solidaginis. The sequence goes on along the minus strand of NC_090323.1, from coordinate 196,383,924 downwards.
GTCCTTGTTAGGAATTCATTCGACTCCTCCAGTTCCTCTACATTAGCAACCTCTTTGGGTTGTCCCAGTTTTGTTACTACATGTTTCTGGAATTTAGTCCAGTTCGTTGACCTAGGGTTTCTAAAGGTTCCTCCCTTCTGTACCCTCTTTAGGGGGATATTGAAGCTGATATACGCATGGTCGGAGAAGGATGGTCTATCAAGAACCATCCAATCATACCTTGATATATCACGCTCGGAGCTCAATGTAATATCCAGAACATTGCTGGATTTTGGACCAATGTGTGTAGGGACATTTCCCCTGTTGGCTATCTGCAAATTGGTTTGCAGGATGTAACAAAACAGAGATTCGCCTCAATCGTTCGTATCTGCTCTTCCCCACGCATTGTGGTGCGCATTTGCATCTGCGCCTATGACCAACCGCCCTTTGCGGCCTTCCTCCTGTACTAGCCGTTTGCACTCCATCGGTGGGACCTCCGCAGCATGGGCCATGTAGCAGGACGCCAGGATAAATGCCTGCTTATTCTTTTGCTCAACGGCCACCGCTACGAGATCCTCAGTGGTGTAATTAGGCAGCATATATGAATGCAGCTGTTTCCTTACCATTACTACAGCTCGCACCCGTCCTTCCGTTTGCGCGTAGTAGACGCCAAACCCGCGCGCGCTAAGTCCAGAAACCTTTCCTCCCGATAAGAGCCACGGCTCCTATATCAGCGCCACGTCAAACGAACCCTCCTCAAGGGTTAGGAGGAGTTCGCTCGACGCCACTTTACTGTGTTGGAGGTTTATCTGTGGGACTCGCAGCATCATTGGTTTGTTTGTCCCCCTCCAGCACCTTCGTCTTGACGTCGTCGTCCTCCCCTTGCCCTTTTGGTTTAGAGTATTCGAGGCCCCCTTCAGCCTCTCGTGACTGTTGTGCAGGGTGTTCCTCTGTGCGAGTCACAGCACTATTTAGCGGTTGATCCTCTTCTAGCACGTTCGTGGTGACGTCGGGGACCTCCACCTGTCTTTTTTTCCCTTAGGCTTTTGAGGTCCTTTTCGACTTCGCCCACCTCTAGCGTGTTAGGGTTTTTATCCTCGGGACGAGATTTTATTTATGTTTTAATAAACAAAATGTTTGGTGCAGAGTAAGTACCGTCAGCGTGTGCCATAGGTGTATGCTCAGCCTTGTATTTTTAGGTAATCAGTGGTGAAAGGTCACAAAAATCTATTTTTCTCACAACTTCTCGCTTTACCAGACTATCCCACGTTACATTCTCCTAAAGTTACGTCTGAGCACTGCTTTCATGAGGTCAATGGAAATGTTGTTACTGCGTGAAAAGTCTCCTTGAATGTTTAAATTTTATGATAATGACATTATTGGCCTGAACAAACGCGCTGTCAGTTCTGCCTTCTCGGCATTAGATAAAGATGCAAAGTGGGACTTGCGGTCAAAGGGGAAAACACGAAGCACTTGCTTAATCCAACATCGGTGCATTCGTGCCTTGGCAGTCACTTCACTGTTGACGGAGACTGTGAAGGATTTTGTTTATTCAGGAATCCACACTAACAGCAGGAACAATGTCAGCTTAAAAGTCAAACGAAGAATAACTCTTGCCAAAAAGTGCTAATTTGGGCAATTGAAAAGTAAATTCCTCTCTCGACGGACAAACATCACGCTCTACAAGTCGCTAATCATACCTGTCCTGCTGAATAATGGACGGTGTTGAGGGAAGATGAGATGGATCTTGAAGTATTCGCGGGAAAAGTTCTCCGGAAAATATATGATATGACGATAGTGCAGCGAATTTAAACCCAAAGGCTTTGATGGCTAGGCATGTATTTCAGTATTTAAGTTGACACCGCAGTTTGGAAGCAGAGGAAGGGGGAGCCCTCCACCACTGTGTTGGGAGAGGCAGGTGGAGGAAGACCTGACCTCTCTTGGTACTCCCAATTGGCGCCAGTTATCTCGAAACAGGGAAGGCATATAAAATCAATAGTCTTAGTTTCCAGTTATAATTGAGGTGAGTGTTTCCTATGTCCAATTTTGTTTAAATTTCAAATGTGTTCTTAATTGGTGCCACAAAACTTTTATGCAAATTTTCATTGATCTGCGAGGACTGCATCGAGACCTACAACTTGATATTGCACGACGAACGTTTGATAGTCTAGGAAAGCGAAATATTTGCGAAAAAGTGATTTGTGTGGCCATTGATTACCTAAAATTTTACTGGAGTCCATAGCAACCATGTGAGCATAGCCTTATGTCACACGCTAGTGTGAAATATGAAATATTTTTATACTCAGCGTGCTTTGCACACAAAGTATATTAACTTTGATTGGATAACGGTTGGTTGTACAGGTATAAAGGAATCGAGATAGATATAGACTTCCATATATCAACATCATCAGTATCGAAAAAAAATTTGATTGAGCCATGCCCGTTCGTCCGTCCGTTAGCACAATAACTTGAGTAAATATTGAGATATCTTCACCAAATTGGCTTATCTGGAGCCAGAATAGATTGGTGTTGAAAATGAGCGAAATCGGATGATAACCACGCCCACTTTTTATATATATAAAATTTTGGAAAACACAAAAAACCTGAAAATTTAGTAAATAATACACCTAGAATGTTGAAATTTGACATGTGGACTGATATTGAGACTCTTGATAAAAATATGGAAAATTTTTTCAAAATGGGCGTGGCACCGCCCACTTATGATAAAAGCAATTTTACAAATATTATATATAAGGTTTACCGATTTTTCATTTATGATTAAAAATCGTTAAACCTATAGTAACAAAATTCGGCAGAGAGGTTGCTTTTACTGTAAGGAATTATTTGAAGAAAAATTAACGAAATCGGTTAAGGACCACGCCCACTTTTATATAAAGGATTTTAAAAAGGGTCGTGGACGAATAAAATAAGCTATATCTTTGCAAAAAATTGATATTCATTTCCCAAGTGGATTTATAACAATAAATATGAAAAACTTCATATTTAAAAAAATGGGCGTGGCCCCGCCCCTTTTATGACTAAGCAATTTTCTATGTTTCGGGAGCCAAAACTCGAAGAAAAATTAACGGATCGTAATAAAATTGGATACAAAAATGTTCCCTATAGCAGGAAATATTTCTAAGAAAAATGGACGAGATCGGCTAAAGACCACGCCCACTTTTATATAAAAGATTTTTGAAAGGGTCGTAGACGAAAATAATAAGCTATATCTTAGCGAAAAATAGCTATGTGTCAATAGAATTTTACTTTCTAAATTGAATTATAACATTAAATTGGAAAACACTAAAATTTTTGAAAATTGGTGTGGCACCGCCCCTTTTATGACTAATACTATGTTCAAACAGAAAAATAAATTGAGGAAATTTCGATTTGAAGTTATACTAGGTTCAAACACACACCAAATTGGCAATTTATACTGTTTGGGAAATTTATTACGCAATTTAGCATATAATAAATTGTAATAATAAATTGCCAATTTAAAAAAAATTGCGTAATAAATTGTTTCAACCTGCAAATGCAACATTGTCAAGTGTGTTTATTGAGTATATTTAAACGTCACTTACGCATGGCTGAACTATATGGTTGGCTCATTTCATCAGCTGATTTTATGTCTTTCATTTTACTGGAGTAGGGACTGTCAAAAGAAGATGGCAAAATCAAAATGAAAACAAAACACTGAACACGTTTTCTTACAACACACAAAAATTTCAAAGTTTTATGTTTTCATTCCATTCTATTCACCTAATACCAACACGCATATTTTGACAGTCTCAACAAAGATATGTTGTTACTGTAGAGATGAGCCAACCAGCTATCAAATTACTATTGTGTAAGCTAAATAGAGTTATATGAACACCACTCAATTTAAATCGAAATAGCCTCAATTTATTTTTCTGTTTGAACATAGTATTAGTGCTGTTCATACAACTCGATATAGCTTACACAATAGTAATTTGATAGCTGGTTGGCTCATCTCTACAGCAAGAACATACCTTTGTTCAGACTGTCAAAATAAACACGCACATTATTAGGCGAATGAAATGGAATGAAAACATAAAACTTTGAAATTTTTGTGTGTTGTAAGAAAATGTGTTCAATGTTTTGGTTTCATTTTGATTTTGCCATCTTCTTTTGAAAATCCCTACTCCAGTGAAATGAAAGACATAAAATCAGCTGATGAGATGAGCCAACCATATAGTTCAGCCATGCGTAACTGACGTTTAAATATACTCAATAAACACACTTTACAATGTTGCATTTGCAGTTTGAAACAATTTATTACGCTATTTTTTTTAAATTGGCAATTTATTATTACAATTTATTATATGAAAAATTGCGTAATAAATTGCCGAAATAGTATAAATTGCCAATTTGGTGTGTGTTTGAACCTAGTATAAGCAATTTTCTATCTTTCGGGAGCCATAACTGGAAGAAAAATGAACGGATCGTAATAAAATTGGGTACTAAATTTTCCCTATATCAGAAAATATTTCTAGTAGAAATGGACGGGATCGGTTAAAGACTACGGAAAATTAGATATAAAACAAGTTTAAAAGGGTTGCAGACTAGAATAATAAGCTATAACTTAGCAAAAAATAGTTTTGAGTCAATGATATTTCACTTATCAAGTTTTAGTGTAAGAGGAAATGGGGAGACATTTTTTTTAAACGGGCGGTGCCACGTGTTATGTAGAAAAGTAATTTATCTGAAATGAAATGTACAATTGAAGCTCACGCTAAGTATATAATGTTCGGTTACACCCGAACTTAGACACCTTTACTTGTTTTTATTAAAAAGTAAAAATTATCTAGCGATCATGGGGTTTTAATTAGTGGTGCCTTTATTTATTGAACTGAAAAGCATACACAATAATTGCTAACGAGAAGTTAATTAAGTTTTCCATTGTGTCGTGTAAATAAAAAATAAGCACACGTTTTTTCTTATAGTTTTCGGAAATTTGTACAAAAAAACAGATCTTTATTTTTTAATTATTAGGCCCATTGTTTGTTTAAGAATAAACAATCTCATAATCTAAAACGTGGACAAACATGTTTTAATGTGTATATGTACATGATATAATCCCAAATGGTATAGCCCCAAGTTTTTTACTTGAGATTATGTCACTGCTTCTGAGGTGTCATAATCCCAATTGGGATAATGTGACATCTGCGTTTAAAACGAAGATTTACATAAACAACTCCAAGGCAGTGGCCTTGGGGTTCTGAGTAGAAGAAGTTTACCAAGGTTTTTCGGGAAACAGTCACCTTTTGACCCATCATGTTGTTTCTGCCTTAACGATTTTTTTTAGCAGAAATGCAGAAATATTTTTTTATGTGGAAGAAATTTGCCCTAGAGAATTGGTATACGGATAGCCTTGTAGATTCTACAAATATTACCTTTTTTAATTGGAGGCGGCATCTCACGGTACAGATCATAAAATGAAGACTTTGAGCAATGATATGGACTGTATGGGAAATTTAGTAGTATAAAGAGATTTTGGTGTTATCTTTATGACAATCTCGTCATCATTTCAGTATTTTTTCGGATCATACTGGGAATATTTTCGTGATCATCTAAGATATATTTTAGTATAATTTCGGAACTTCTTCGGACTCATTTGGGAATTATTTTCGATAGAATTGGACATATTTCAAAATCATTTTAGAACTGTTTTTTTTCTAACAGTATTGATAATGTTTTGAGATTAGTTCGGTATTTTATTCGCGATCAAAAAACAGAAAATAACAAGCGCGACTAAGCCTCGGAATAGATTTAGTACGAGCACCTCTTTCAATTTGTCTTGTGCTAGTTCTAAGTTTTCCTACAAATTGGTGGGACGCGCGTACCACGCTACTATCACACCACGGCAGCAAGGATCAGGTGACTATTTTGGAATTGGTCGGGATAACATTATGACTATGTAATAATTCCGGAATAATTTTTTTATTATAGCTTCGGAATTGTTTTCAGTAACATTTCTGAACCTTTTTTCGGCTGGTTTCAGAAGTATTTCGGAATGATTTTGGTTTCGCTTTAATTGTAACCTCGAGACTATTTTTGGCTTATAACTGAGTTCTATTAGTTCATTTCAAAACTATTTCGGTAATATTTTAGAATTTGTTTCGGATATTTTTGATCTTCAGAAATAAATTTGGGGTTATTTTCCCAAAATTTTCGAAAATTTTTTTTTTAATTTGTTCAGGATATTTTCGGAATGTTTTCGGCAAAATTTTAGATATGTATGAATTAAGCGGGGACTGCTCTCATTGCTTTAAATGTATGAAAACATTTATTTGAAGCAATTTTTAATTTATAATTTATTTAATAATTTCGGAAAAATTTAAACAGCGTGGCATCAGGACGGACAAGGCGACAGCTGTTTCGATTATATCTTGTGTATCTGTTGTTGCTGTTCAAGAGAACCCTTAAAGAAAGACAAGCGGACGATGTCGGACGAGGAATCCTTGCGGAAGATCTGGGTTCCAGAGGGTGTTAGACAAACCTTTCTGGAAGAGATGCACTGTGACAGGACAGAAGGTCGCGGGGGTATTGCAAAGGCGCTGCACAGGCTGATAAAAGTGAGAAACGAAATGCTGAACAAAAAGTTTCTGTTGAAACCTTGGCATCACAATAGACATCTGATTTAAACAGCTCCGCCTTTCATGGATATAAGGAGTCATTCCCGCAAGCACTAAGAAGAAACCCGACACAAGAGAATTCATACTGTGCCAATAAATGCCGGGGAAACCCCGTACTGAATGACAATTACCCGAAACTCACAATTGACCAAATCAATCTCCCTAGGGAGATGCGCTTCACACCGGCGTAACTTCGATCTGGATACTGTAATAAGTTAAACTCTTACTTAGCCATAAGCAATGTCGACATATATAAAGTATGTCTCGCACCAACCGTCATTTCAATCGCAATGTGGAATCAACGCCTCTAACTTCCTGTCTCTTTGATCGAACCCTGTTGAAACTGCAAGTTTCCTTGGATTCTTGTTGGAGGATAATGGTGAAGATTTGTGAGTGATCGCACCATTTCAGTTTTCTTTCTGTGTTCTTCGTAGTAGTAATGATAAAATGCGGCAGTAATTACGAAAAGCTTCTTATCTGAACAATCGGTTGTGGGGGATATATGCTATATATAATACCGACCTCATTATTTTTTTCGGACAACAATATGTACAATATACGAAAGCATACGGTGCAATTTGAAGCTTCAATCTGATAAATTGAGGAAGATATGACAAAAATTCTCTTTTCTGAAAAATCTGTTGTATGGGGGATATATGCTATCCAATCCGGCCAGTTCCGACAAATATCTAAGCGGATATCTAAATATACCCGCTCACCAAATTTTATCAAGATATCTCAAAAATGAGGGACAAGTTTGCCTACAAACAGACCGACATGGCTAAATCACCTCAGCTCTTCATCCTGATCTTTTCGGTATACTTACTGATGGGTCTATATCTTCTCCTTTAAGGACTTACAATGTTGAGATTCGTGACAAACTTAATATACCATTTCATTTTCATGAAAGGTGAAAAAAGATGGCAAGTAGAAGGTACTCGTGAAGTTCGATGTGTAAACTTACAGATGACAGTATAGAAAACTAATGTGCTTAAGCTAACTAGAACTCCCCTAAGCGTTAATGCTAAATCAACACAGAGGCAACTTTGCCAGAAACAAATCATTTCGGACTTATTGAGAAGAGCTTCGTCGGTTAAGTATCTGTAACAACCGATACCGACAAGTTACTGTTTTATTATCGATTTATTATCTCCAGCGAACTATCATCGTCGAGTTATCGGTTTGCTATCGGCTTATTATAGCCGGGTTACAGCTGTTTTTTTTTTTTTTACAGTTGTGTCAATGATTTTATAGTGAAGTTTCATCCGTATCTGCTTTACAACATATCCATAAGTCGTCGATAATAAAACAAACAAAACGATATCACGCCAGTTCTCGTAAATTTTTGTTAGAATTTTCGAATTTATTCGAAAAGTTTTTGACAATGGTTTGCATAGTTTCAGTTACAAAATTTATAGATATTCTTTTGTAATTTATCGAATATATAAAAAGAAAGAACGGACATATATAACGTTCGGTTTCACTCGAGCTTCGACCACCTTACTTGTCTTTGTACAATATTTATATAGGACATAACAATACGCGGCTACTCGGACATTAACTAATTTTTAAATATATTTAACTGTGACATCATAACAAGAAAAATTCGTACATATTTACGAAAATCAAAAACCATAACACAATTAATGGAGCAAATCATCATAATGCAGAAAGAGGCAGAAATTAGTACGCATGGGATAAGTAAACTAAAGCTAAAATTTACTTGGAAATTATTTATTTATTGATTTAAGTTGAATATTTGAATTTATAGATTCTTACAGACTATATTATGTAAATTTTTACAATAATTTAATGCTAAGAAAAATAAGATCTTAAATGGTTAACTAAGGCAGCGTAAGGAAAAGTGTAGTCAGCACCTGAGGAGTTAAAAAACATATGCAGATCAGCGCAAGCCATAGAGATGGGAGCATTTACTCCATAAATAGTTCAATAGTTCAAGAAACCCCAATTTTTAAGGGTTCAAACTGTCGGAGGTTTCTTCATGGTACATTAACAGAATTTTATCAAGAACAATCAACGGTCCCTGAAATTATGCCAATGACAAATGAGCAAGATATAATGGATCGTCTATTTGCAAGCGTGTTTAATTCAATTAAAAGGCATCGAAATTCATACGAAGGCATTGGTTCATAAAAGTTCAAATATTGAAGAGCAAATCGTAAAAAAACTTTCTGAACACGCTTAAGCCGATTTGAGAGACCAATTTGGTAGGGTATCCATATGACAGCCACATACTCCAACCTCGATCTGACAAAGGCACAATATAGTGACTTCATAGTGTAAGGGCCAGTGAATGCGGAACAGTTACGACGTATGACGCAAGCATTGCGTAAGATCGAGTTATGACATAGTTTACATGCGTAGTGATATTAAATTACTATAGCAAATACGAAGGGTATTAACTGCTTTTGAAAAAGTCACATGAAAGCATTTTTTTATGTTTAACGATAAACGATTTAAACTACACCAGTTTCCATTATATTATTAAGGTCTGATTACAGACGTTCAGAGTCACAAAAACTATTTATAAAAGCAAACACTTTTAGATCATCTGCATACAGCAGATGTTCCGCAAACGAGAAGCATGATCCAATATCATTTATAAAAAGTATAAAGAAGAGAGGTCCTAGAATGCTACCTTGTGGGACTCCTGAGGATGCAATGAAGGGACGGGACGTGGTATTATCAACGTCTACAACACAATGCCTGTTGGATAAAAAAGTAGAGTGGGAGCCCATAGCAGCCAGCTTCAATAAAAGTAATCTGTGCGAAACTTTGTCAAATGCCTTCGAGAAATCTATTCTGAAAAGCAGAAATGCAGTATTCACTAAAAACTGTTAGTTTGCTTATAGTGGAGCGATTTGGGACGAAACCGTGTTGGTTGATAGTGATTAGGCTTTTAAACGCAAAATACAATTTATCATTGACAATAATTTCAAGAAGTTTCGACACCGAAGATAGCATTGAAATCTGTCTATAATTGCGAACATCTTTTTTATATCCAGCTGTACTTGTACACAGGCTATTATAACTTTGACTGGATAACGGTTGGTTGTACAGGTATAAGGGAATCCAAATAGATATAGCATTTTCAGGTCAAATGAAACTTTTTTCATTTTAAATGAAACTTTTTTCATTTCAAATTAATCATTTTTCATTTCAAATGAACCTTTTTTCATTTTAAATGAAACTTTTTTCATTTCAAATTAAACTTTTTTTGATTTTTAAGAGTTTTTCATGACCTACTAAAAACATTTTCGGAAATCAATATTCCTTTAAACCATTCTGATCTATTTCGTTGTAGTGCGAATAAAACAAAGTTTATTCCACCTTACGGCCCAACGTTTCGCCAATTTTCCTTGGCATCATCAGGGGCGTAATATTTTTAGATATGGCCGTTGACAAAATTACAAATTAAAATTGAATAAAATTTACAAAAATTAGACCATTAATTACATAGAAAATCGGTACCATCGATTTGTGGTACACTTTGTCACATTAAACACTATGAACACTATAAAATTTTCATTTGATTGTATAATTTTCATGTATACCAACGTTTTTAGCGGACGCTTTTGGGTCGGACGTATGAAATTTTGTTTAGTAGGTCAAGAAAAACCCTTAAAAATCAAAGTCAAAAAAATGAAATTTCGCAGGCTCGAAAATTATTTGTTTCGGTTTGCGTAGTGAAACGTTTTTTCCTGACCCCAAATCCTATCGAAAAATCGATGGCGCGATATCGGTTAATAAATCGACCCATTCTAATATATATATTCTAAGTATTACATTTAAATACAATATACAATAAAAAATAATGGAATAAAAACAAATATATATGTTTTCAAAGGCCCAAACGAGTGAAGTGCAATGTAACTACGCCATAGAGTAGAAAAGATCACTTTTTACCGTTATGTTTTTCAGCATAGTTAAAAAAGATCTCTCTACAGTCCACATGCTCTACTATATAGTTGGTAAAAGTAATGTTTCTCTCAATACCTTGCTATCGTTCTATGTTGTTTGGTAAGACGTTGGTCAAAGAGAAAAGCATAATACAGAGGATTCAACCTATGTGTTAGTTGGTGTCAGACAGTAAATAGGAAATACGCTCACATCATGCTCTTTGGTTCCTTCTACATTGCTTTATTCCTACGTTATTAACGAAGTAAGTAAGTTAAGTAAGTAAGTATTAACGAAATCTATGTAGAAGAAGAATATGCTTTATATATAAGAGGAGGAGATACAAGTAAAAAATATAGGTGCTTATTTTAAGTGGGTGGTTAAACTGTAGTATATAAGTTGCCTAGCGTAAAACCCTGCTACGTTATCTGTTAAAAACTGAAACGATCAAAAGGCAAGGCTAAACTGAGCCGACCTTAACTGCAGCTTAAATTCACAAAGAAAATTTAAGCAAAAATTTTGCCTTCAATGTGGCTAATTAGAAATAGTTGTCTTAAAGAAAAATTTGATAAATACTTAGCGTTATAAAGTACGATATAAATATATTGACAATTACCTTAGTAGTATGGTTTCATTTGACTTGAAAAAAGGTTCATTTGAAATGTAAAAAGTTTCATTTGACTTGAAAATGTTTCATTTGACCTGAAAATGCTATATAGACTTCCATATATCAAAATCATCAGTATCGAACAAAAAAAAATTGATTAATGCATGTCCGTCCGTCCGTCTGTCCGTCTATTAACACGATAACTTGAGCAAGTATTGAGATATCTTCACCAAAATCGGTATATGGACTTATCTGGACCCAGAATATGATATATATATATATATATATAGTTTGGTATTGAAAATGAGCGAAATCGCGCGATAACCACGCCCACTTTTTCGATATCAAAAATTTAGAAAACGAATATCGCTAAGCTAATGAAATTTGATTTTATGAGGCAAAACATAAATTCCAAAAATGTATTTAGAAGTAAATCAAAATACTTTGTAAATGCAATACTTTGTTACATTGTGATTCGGCAGAGACACTAGAGTGAAGATAATCAAAATCGGTTAAAGACCACGCCCACTTTTTCTAAAGGTCTTATAACGCAGCCTTATAACACTATTAACCACACAAGGCAAACAACAACAGCGTTTTTCAAGTGCACAGCTGGGTATGTAATGTACTTGTTAAAGTTAACTTGAAGTGAGATACTTTCCTGAATCCCATAACATGATCAATTATTAGTCAGCTTTTTTTTAGCAACTGATGATTTTTTTCTGCAGGGATACTTTTGCTTTTTTATGCACAAAAATAACCGGAAAACGAAAAACGGAATTATTTTTTATGAAAAAACTTTTAGATTGTACAAGCAATAACTGTTAGATCTAGCACGTAGTCATGGGCACAGTTTGATTAGCATCAGTTCATTTCATGATCTCTTTTATATTTAATCAGATTACAATAAGTAAAAAAATTATGTATAGTATAATCTATTTATGTTTACACGAGGCGTCTGGAAATTTCAAACAAATGCGTGTTTTGATTCATTCCAATTAGTTATTTAAGTGTAACCGTCTGTTATTGATTTGTATGGTTGGACGGGTCATATAAAAAAATACCTCGAGAATTTGTTGTTACAAATGAGACATCAGAATTACTATTTAGCTATTAAATTTGTAGGGAGACGTTGTGAACAGACAGACGGAAAAATTACCGGTACTCATAAAAAGTTCATTGTTTTATTATTTCAAACAAAAATCGTCATTATGCAAAGAAGTGTTCTAGCGCACAGGTAAAGAAGTGCTTCTCAAGTGGAAGGATAAAAAATTTCATTAAAAAGAGCTGAATGCGCCTGTCATATACAGTTTTGCCAGAATTTTTCAGAAAAAAGGCTAGATAGACAAAAAAATAAGCTAAACAAGTAAGGGCGGGACGGTCTTCGGCTGTACCGAAGACTTCATACCTTTCATGAATGGGGCTGAACAATAATCTTATCCTATTCCTAATATCCAAATAATTGGGTGTATAAGATATGAAATATATGTGACCCGGTCTATGAAAAGGTGGCTTATGACTCAAAACAGAAATTGCGAGAAACAGCTATTAGCAGCTGTTTTTTTTTTTTTTTTGAGTCATAAGCCGCCTTTTCATTGGCCGGGTCACATATAGTGAACAGATGTACATACCTAAGCGATTTTTAAGATAAATATAAAATAGGAAGATAGTTTGTGTGAGGATGCAAAGTTTCACGTTTTTTGTGGCCTGCATGAAATAGCTTTGACCATGAATCACTTATCTCAACAATATATGCCGTAAACGTAAATGTTAGTTTTGAAGCTTCTAGCCGTTAAAAAGGGGGCAGAAATTAGAGTTTATATGGAGTATATACTATATATACCACCGATATCTATAATTTTTTCAGACAACAATATCGTTAGCTTAATGTGAAAATGTGCTAAGTCACTTTTTACGAATTTTACAGGAGACAAAAAACAAATGAATAATTTTTGAAATAACCTTTTTTTTCAAAACTGTGAATGAGGATACCTTAGTTGCAATACTTTTGAGTGTAGAAGCTTTGAAAAAGATAAATAAAAATCATGTATGCTAACCCAGCAGCTATTTTTTTTCTCCTGACTTAGCACTTTTTACTCAATATGTTTCCCCATCACTCTTCACCTGTAATGATTGAAATATAACACTAAAACTATATATTTCACAAAAAATACTATTTTTTTGTCAAACTATTTCTAACGGTTCTGATCTGGGCTCTTTTGCCGGATGGTGCGCCGACAATAACTTATTTTAAATTCAAACAAATGCTGTGTTGTGTCTTATTCCATAAAGACAACTGCAACATACTTTATCTACAAACTAAATGCTAAATCTCTTAATCGTTGTCAAGAGAGTAAAGACTTGGGTGTAATTTTTGAATCCAAAATCTCTTTTTCTAGTGACATTGACTTTATTGTATCAAAATTTGTTGCAATGGTTGGGTTCAGTGGACGTAACACCAGTGACTTTAAGACCCCTTTAACGTTGAAGGCACTTTATATATCCTTGGTCAGAAGTGGTCTGCTATACAATTGAGAAAGTTCAAAAAAGTTTTACAAAAATTGCTTTACGTATGCTTCACTGGCCGGACGGCCTCCCATCATATACCAGCAGTGGTCGGGCTAGTACCTTAATAGTGCTTTGTTACCGGAACCTACCGGATCTATATCCGACAAAGGACCATCAACATCGGTAACATTCCCCAAAGCCTTTGGGGAGTGTCTTTCTCGTTAATACAACAACAATAACAAAGCATGCACTTTTAGACTGAATGAATTAAATAAATAAATAAAATTCGCGCACAAAGAAATGACTAGTAATTCAGATTGATATTATTGACAGGTTGACTTAGCACATTGTTTTTAACAGCTGACGACATAGCACATTTACACATCATTGCCCACAGCACGTAAAAATGAAAAATAAAAATATTTTTTTTGTGATCGATGTATTTTGAATTCAGTTTTAAAACTGAATTGCAATACAATTTTTCAAAAAAAGTGACTTAGCACATTTTCGCATTAAGCTAACGATATATGTTATATACGTAAGCACTTGGTGAAATTTAAAGAGGTGTAGAAATTGCGAAAAGCTTCTTATCTGAACAATCGGTTGTAGGGGACATATGCTATATATACGACCGATCTCTTCGAATTTTTCAGACAACAATATTTGCGATATACGAAAGAACATGGTGAATTTTGAAGGTTCTAACTGTTAAAATCAGGCAGAAAGTACGAAAAGTGGAGTTAGAGGAACATATATGTAAGAGTAGCAGAAGGTGGAGCAGGAAGGGTGAGAGAAACGGGAGTAAAAAGTATGATGAAATGCAGATGAAAAATTATTCTTGCAGTACTTGTGGGATATTATGGGACAACTCTTGAAAGAGAGGGTGGAGGGATTCTGATACCCAAACATTGAAGTCAAACGCTATGTTGAACTTTTTAACTTAAATAAGGCTTATTCATACCTGATGGCATAATTAGGTTGTTTTTCAATATCGGGTTCGGATGAAAAAATTATTTTTAAGAATTATGAACCAGCAAAGTGCTTCCTTAATTGTTTGAACCGAAACCCAGTTAAATTCAAAACAAAAGCGCACTGAAATGTATTTCATCATTCATTTCCAATCATAACATTTCAACCACACGCTTAAGTTTTAATTTCTTTTATTTCACTTTTTTCAGATCCAGCATGTCCGGTGAAACAACAAATGGCAGCAGCCCTTCACCTGCTCCCTCCGCCGAACCACCAGTAGCTGAGGTAGCTCAGTTGGCCTTGGAAGATGAACCCAAAATCAGTTTGCAAGATCAATTTAAAGCATTCTCCAAATTTGGTGATACAAAATCGGATGGTAAATTGATAACATTATCACAGAGCGACAAATGGATGAAACAAGCTAAAGTGATCGATAAAAAGATCACTACCACAGATACGGGTATACATTTTAAGAAGTTCAAATCGTTAAAAATTTCCTATGCAGATTATAATAAATTCCTTGAGGATTTGGCAAAGACGAGAAATGTTGAATTGAGTGAAATAAAGAAGAAGCTGGCTAATTGTGGAGCGCCTGGTGTGGCACAAGTTTCGGTTAGTTTCTCTGATTTTATTTATTTTCGTATACATATATTATAAAGCTTTCTCTGAGTGATAAACTGTTTAGATATTCTGTATTCAAATTCTTTGCGGCATTAAAAGCTTTTTATTTTTCAGGCCGGCAAAGCAGCGTCAGCTGTTGAACGTCTCACTGATCCCAGCAAATATACTGGATCTCATAAGGAACGTTTCGATGCTAGTGGTAAGGGTAAGGGTATGGCTGGGCGCAAGGATTTGGTGGATGCATCTGGTTATGTATCCGGTTATCAGCATAAAGACACTTACGACCACGCTCATTAGAGCCAATAATTTCACAAAGATCTTCGTATAGATGAATTTATAATCTCTTTAAGAAGAATATTTAATACATAAAAACAAAAAACAATTTACAAATGAAAGCACGTAAATGCACAATAAAACATAAATGTAGGTTTATGTAAACTTTAGTGTTCAACATACTACATATAACAATTTTTTTTATATATTGAAACTGCTTATAAAGAGAAAATACACTTCTAGGGATGTTTTTTTAGAACAGCTTACTTAGTAATTTGTTTGATTAATTTTTGTGATAATTTTATTAGTTAAATAGTAAAGCTATTTTTTTTCTTGAGTATTTTATTTAGTAAAAACATAACATGTTTTTATCAACACGCTTATAATAGCGGAGACACGAACCTCTGTGCTACGGTGCTATGAGCATCAAATATCTAAGTGGATTGTAGATACTAAAACTAACTATTTAAAAGCGTGTTGTTTAGTTTTCTTAAACTATATTTTTATTATTTTATCTATAACATTTTCAAGTCAAATGAAACTTCTTTCAAGTCAAATAAAACTTTTTTCAAGTCAAATCAAACGAAATTTTTTTCAAATAATCAAAAAATAAAAAAAGGCATGACGTGACTGAATGCGTTTGTAACACTTCAGCCATCGTAGGAGTGCGGATTTGAATCCCAAGGCTTTTAAGAAATTTACAAGGTATAATCGAAACAGCTGTCGCTTTGTCCGTCCTGTCCGTTTGTCCGTTCTGTCCGTTTGTCCGTTGTTTAAATTTTTCCCAAATTATATTATTATATATTTTTTTCAATTCTAATGAATCTTCTTTCAAGTCAAATGGAACTTCTTTCAATTCAAATGAAACTATTTTTTGACTTATGAGATCTTCAGGTTTTGCACCTTACTTCTACACCCAATAAGTAACTATTGTGATTTTGAAAGTGTGATGTATTAGCTTCATATATCAGTTGCTGAGTGTTATACCATCCTATCTCGTCTGCCGATTCGAAAGCGTCCCATCTCATACAACTTTTGAAGAACGCCATATTTAAGACTTTTATTTAGAAAATTGCTCTATTTGAGCATAAATTCAATAAATTTTGATCTGAGATAAGGCCATTATGATAAGATTTTTCAGATAAGCCCTTTTTTTTCAAAGAAAAAGTTTTAGCTTATAATTTGAATGTAAAGAGGTGCCCCAAACAAATTGCATGGGAAATTTTTGATATTTTATAAGAAACTAGAAGACCCGGCAGACGTTGTTCTGCCCTAAATTTGGCATATCTGCATACACTTTAATAAGCTTTTTCCGTCTGACTCTGCCCTCCCCCTCTTCACTTTTTCCTAATCCTTTTATTCATTATTTTTTTATTTATTTTTTTTTTTTATTCACTCCTCCCTCCGTCTTTTTTGCTTCATCTATCTCCATCTTCGTCTCATTCTATCTCTTTCTCAATCTCCTCTCTTTTCTCTTCTCTCAATTTCTTCTCATTCTTCTGCATCCCTTATTGCCTGTCCCGGAGGGTGGTATGTATTTTATCCCAGTCCCAGTCCCAGTCCCACTCCGAGTCTCAGTCCCAAACCGTCTCTGGATAATATATTAAAAAAAATGCCATAGTACCTCTAAACCCCTCCCCCCCTCCCCACCTTCTCGGCGGGCCTGGTGATGTGCTATACTTGTTATCAATCGCTATAATATTTTTTATTGATAAGCACGTTGTTTAATTAAACTCCAACCAATTACACGGAAGTATATCAGCACTACCTAAAAATGTGAGTGCCGGTGCGTATACGTAACATTTTATTATTACGTATAAACAAACAAAAAAATTTGCAATAAAATAATATTGCGACTATAAACTGAGATACAATATATATTTCAAGTTAGATCGAAATACACACGGGGTGCAAAACAAATTCAAAATCGGTTCAGTAGTTTAGGAGTCAATCGGGAACAAACATAGTGACACGTGATTTTTATATATTAAGATGTACCTGTGCTTAAAATAATAGTACTTAAATGACGAGCAATGCGGATTTCAGATGGCATTGGATGACAGGGTCTGAGATTAGTAAGAAATAGTTATCGGTTTAAAGAAATAAATGAGATTAGTAAGAAATAGTTGTCGGTTTAAAGAAATAAATAATAAATAGCAATATCATAAAAGACGATAAGCATAAATATATTGTGGCGAATATTTGCAGTTTCGATAATTCACTATGCTGCTAGTAAATAAATGCACAAAAACAGCGAAGTAAGCCACACATACATGTAAACAGCAAAGCTAAGAGCGTAGGAGAAAGAGAAACCGGACACACATACTTGTACTCAGCAATAAACGGCGCCAACTACTACTTGTACTACTTTGGGACCATTTAGCAACTCAATGTAAAGAGTTTTATTCCCGTTTTGTTTTGGAGATTTTTTTTAAGGGAAACTTTGTTAATTTTGGGAAGGTTGAGCGTATGCAAATTGTATGTTTAAAAATAAATGTAAAAAAATTCTGGAATATATTTTTCTACTTTTGCATTCTAATCAACAT
The DNA here is from genome assembly GCF_040869045.1 of Eurosta solidaginis. Taxonomy (NCBI): domain Eukaryota; kingdom Metazoa; phylum Arthropoda; class Insecta; order Diptera; family Tephritidae; genus Eurosta; species Eurosta solidaginis. The sequence goes on along the minus strand of NC_090323.1, from coordinate 196,365,844 downwards.
AACAACAAAAAGAAATAATTTACGCAATCTCGACTAGAGCTGGAACTAGGCCATGAACAGTAAAAAAAATACATACAAAACAAATAGCAATGAAATATTTAATAAAAAAAGTTCCAAATAAAAAATTAAAACCATATTAGTATTATAAATTATATCTCATCGAACTTTCAATGGCCCAGCATTGGCTCGATGTATTATTTTAATAACTTGGGTATAAATTAGGGAATATTGTGGGACTATCGCCAAATTATATCGGAACTTTTTTTAGGCTTGTTTCAAGGGCCATATCGATAATAGGTTAGCTTGAATTGGCCGGTCCATGAGGACCTCACATAGACTGAATGAGTCCGTAGTGTTACCAGAAGTTTATTTTAATGACCCAACTGAGAAACCCTATCAAAAACCAGGACCTATGTTATAAAATAACTCCGTCCTCTTGGCAAATATTAGAAGCTTTTAGGAGTTAAGTCACTTGCTGCTTCTAGATCTGACAGCTGTGTCACTCTTAAAAGCTGGAATCTTAGCCTGGCAAGCGCACCCGCACTTCCTACATATGCTATCACTGACCAAGCCTAATTTAAAGGCATGTGACGCCAGAAGGCTGTGTCCAGTCAGAATATCCGTCATCTGTCTACAGTCATCTCTTTTTAATGATGGAAGCAACTTTGTTAGTCTAAGGTTGTAAGACCTACACATAATCTTCGACACTTTACAGCCCCGCCCTTGAACCCACGCCTTTCCCGCTTGGTCGGTCATATGCACCTTTTCGCAAGGCAGATGAGTTTTCATTGATAGCCTTTCATGGCAGAAATACAATAGGAGTGCATGAAAAAACTTGTTTCTAAAATTTTAGCGTTGCTTTGCCCGGGGCGTGAACCCAGGATTTTCGGTGTGGTAGGCGGAGCACGCTACCATCACACCACGGCGACCGCCGAATTATAACCATGTAATCTGACCTAGTTTTCGATAAGAGATGCACTAAAGAACAACATTAGAGTTCTAATGTAAAATCACAATATTTCTCTTACTTTACATACTGTTTTCGCTGGGATGGTGTTAGCGTGCTCGGCCAAACACGCTGAAGATCTTGCGTTCAAATCCGGCCAAAGCAACACCAATAACTAATAAAAACGTTATTTCAATTATAAAACAAGTTCTTCTAAGCGGGGTCGCCCCTTTGGAAGTAGTTTTGCAAACACTCCGAGTGTATTTCAGCAGTCGGCATTAAACAGGTAGGAATTTGTAGGAAAAACCAAAATAATTAATAAATTAATAGGGGCTCCGCTTTCTGAGGGTTTCAAAACAATTTGCTCAGTGCGACATCCAGCGACACCTTTTGTCAAAGTAAAATCATATTTTGATAAATATCAGCTCTTCAAAGCCCTGGAAAAATTTCCATATTCACAACGCCAAATTCGTAAACATATTTTCACTTAACCATTCATAAAATAGAAAGTGTAAAAAATTTCGAAATGAAAAATATAATATCCACCATGTGAATAAATTCGGCAGCGTAAAAATTTATAGATTATGGGAATGGGGGAAAACCGAAAACTAATTGGTTGGCTATGGTAACGTTATGACTAAGGCGTTATTCTATGACCTCAATAACCGATTACGTTGGCTTCCAAGGAGTTGGTTGGATCAGCTGTTTTACACGGAGTTTGCCATGGCCTTTGTATTTGGCGATAATCCAAATAATAAAAATATTTATATGTTTTTTAAATTTATTTTATTCATTTGAAGTATTTATTTTAAACTTACTCGAATTTTCTTTTTTGATGTAATATCAAAATTTTCATTTTTAAAATACAACTCAATTAAAAAAATATTTAAAAATTTAAGTATAAAGAACAAAGTATAATATTTTATTATAATAGTGATTAAACTTTGGTCTCACAATTTAAGGCATTTACATGTGTATCACTTTCATTGCATACAATCAAAAATATTTATTTTCTCGCAATCACAACAATTTATTTGTATATATAAATGAAAACAATATCACTATTTCGACTGCTGAGTGGAATGTCACCATATCTCAACTGTTATTTCGAAAACGACCTATCTCAAAATGTTTCCAAATTCGGTGTTCTGTCGAGTAAGGGTGATATTCCACTCAACAGTGAATTTATAACAACACACTTCAATCTATATTGCGTCTTAAAAAGTCTGCAACTTTTCTATTTGTTAAATCTATAAATATTTTCATTTGTTTTTTTATATCACCAGCAGTTAGCACCGCACAAATTTGATTTTCCACGATTGCCCCTGCTCCACTATCCCCTACTTCCGCCGTACCTCCACTTAATCGACCACAAATATTTGTTTCTTCTAGTTTGGTCGATGGATAATGGTGCTGGCATTCATCCCTTAGCATTGTATGAAATTTAATTGTTCTGAGGTGAACTTCATCTGCCCGACCGTTAACAGGTCCAGTGTCCCATCCACTAATTTGCATTGGCATATTCGGCTTTAATTCGAAACCGCAAATATCTACTGGGTTTACGGTCTCACATTTTGAAAAACATCCTTTCAATTTAAGCAGAGCGATATCCATACCGTATGATCCTTCCTTCCATCCATTACTAAAAATTATCTCGCGCACTTTGAGTATTTGCTCCCTTCTATTGCCAAAATTACATATTTCGTCTACACCAGCTCGAACGCCGATATCGCTCTCTTTTTAATTGTAAACACAATGCGCAGCTGCTATCACCGTATACACCCAACCCTGTATCTGTTGTCTACATTGGGGCATAATTGATCCCCTCTACTCCTTTTTGGGTACAGTTGATTGAAATCTATGTGGCCCATTTTAAGAAACATAAAAAAAGCGGCAACGAAGTGAGTTAAATAAAAAAGATTATAGGTGATTGATTCGAATTATTTAAGAAAAATATCGCTTGGAATGAGTTGGCGCCTTAATAGTTTTTTTCCATAGATGGCTCTAACAATTTTTTGCTAGTTTTAATATTGCGTTTAAAATGTACATAGCGTCGTACCATACGAAAACTAACACTGTTTGATGAGAAAAGAGATTAGTCTTCATTCATTAGGTCATTAGAGCTCAGACGTTATTATAAATACATGTAAACAACAGCTAAAACTGCAGAAGTTATTACTCACATATATACACGCATATAACAATAAGACAAACGTGAATACGAGCACAGAAATGAGAAATAAATAACCAACTGTTCGAGAAGGCTGTTGTTGAAAAGTCTAGACCCTAGTTAGGAAGGCGAATGAGGCAACAGAGGGTACAAAAGCAGCGCAAGCTGAAGGAGAATCAATCAGTTTGATTTTAAGACCCTATAAGTACGCGAGTAAAAAATTTAAGTACTACAGTAGAGTTTTAATTAAAGCACATTTTGCTATGCTGAATATTTGAGTTAATTATTCGACAATTCAACGATTCGAACTAAAACCGAAGGTGCAGAATAATCAAACATTCCCTTAAATGCCCCACAATATTGATATTTACTTTGGTGTAGCTATGAAATAAAAAAAAATCATTTGATTTGAAAAGTTTTTTATTTAATTTGAAAAAAGTTTCATTTAACCTAAAAATGCCAAAATATTTGAAAGGAATTTCGTCTAAAGGGCTCCGGCGATTAACAACGAGATTGACTGAATTTTTGTATGTGTGCGTGTCGGGTATTTGACGCTTGCTCCGCGAATATCAAATAATAATACAACTTCGTCCTCACTGCAATGAAATTAGTTTGTAAAATCGGACAATATTTGTGCAACTATTTCATTATAGTCTATACCAATACTATAGAATATGTTGATTTCATATCTATACATTTAACTTTAGTAGGAACTTTCTATTTTACATATATATTATATATACATTAGAGCGGGTCAAATTGTAACCTAAAAAAAAACCTATACTTGCAAGTAATAAGCAAAAATGTATTTCTACTAAAACGAATTCGAAAAAAGAAAAACTGTCCGAATGAAAGTTGTTGGAAATGTACTGAACTTATTTTAGCTGTAAGGAAAAAAAAAATTGTCCATAAGAAATTTGTTAAAAATGATAATATAATAGTTAAAAGTTCATTTTAGGCTAATTTCTCATAATTTAAGCCTAATATATCTACTAAAATTCAAAAACTATAGATATTAATACAGATTCTGAAATATACATAAAATACCTTTAAAGTAAGCCCAATATGATATTTTTGCTATAATTCTATCAGAAGCTATGAGGATTTTTTGGCCAAACCCTACATTCAAATGCAAAATATCTATTTTGCAAAAGTGGGGACCTCGAAATCCAGAGCTATGATGTCTTAAGCAATTTTTCTTAGAATCATCTGTAGATTACGTTTTTGCTATACTCCAGATGGGAAAAAAATTTGACCCGCTCTAATATATACGTATGTAGGTTGTAAGTCTTATACAATTTTGGTTTGCTTTCCGATTTTGTTTGAAAAACTTTCATAGACGAATTACATAATTTCAAAGCAGTGCCAAAATTAACAGAGACACGTCAAGAAAAAACTTAAATTTGTTGCTAAGGAGATAAGTCTTTACTGAAATTGTTCTGATTGGAGCTACAAATGGCATAAGAGTAAAATACTCTTTCACACAGAAACTTAATGGAGTTACAATTTCGTTTAATGAAATAATTAATTTTTCGTTTTCACACAGGGCCACTTGCTTCATTAAGCTGTCAGCAGCTCCAAAAAGTATTATGCTTTTTGCAAAAAATAATTTTAATGAATATGAGTTTTTCTTTTTTTCGTAAATTACTGAATTTGTTTTTGATTGTTATTTGTTACATTGACAATGAAATTGGAAGCGCCAATTGAAACCGACTAGATCTTTCACTCCGTTAGGTATTCAATAAGGCAGTAATGAGATAATTAAAAATTTGCGTTTTGTATGGGATATTGAGTTCAATATGAGCTTTAATGTAGAACAATGACAATTTATTTCATTAAGCCTCTGTGTGAAATAGGCTTAAGGTTCGGATTCCATATTGTATCTAAGCTGTGATTTAGTTGGACAATTCGTGAGATCAAAACTTAAGTAAGATGTGTGAACCCAACCTAAAAGTACGCAGTGAGGGCTAGTTATATAACAACCCCCTTATTTATAAAAAACAAAAAAGATTTGTGACACTTTTTTAAATTTTCTTTTCTATACAAATTTGCTATTATAAGAGCGTTATAACCATTTTTTTATTTTTTATGAATAATTGCGTCAGAATACACGAAAAAATGTAAAAATAGTCAAAAAAGAATTACGAAAAAACTAAAGTTTACGCATTCATTGGAAAAATATTATACTAAATATTTCATCAAATATTTATAAATGTATGTATATGTATGTATAAATAAACAAAATTTCTAAAGGTTTTTTGAAATTTCGATCCATTTTATTTTTGAAAAATTTACTTTTTAAACTTTGTATGAAAAATTTGTCGATCTTTTTACACAGTATTCAACGTATGTTATATAAAATGCTGTGTGTTTGAAAAAGATGTAGCTAAATATATTGAAATAAATGCAATACAAAACAACACATGAAATTTCCATATTAATAAATTTAATAAAACTAAATTAATAAAAGTAAATAAATAACTGTTTTAATATTTGCTTGATAAAGTCTTTACACTTTTGTCCAAAGAATGAAACAGATTTGAGGTAACCTTCTGGTGGAAAGCCTATTGATAGCAAAGTTTATCGTAGAGTTATCGATTATTATTCGACTATTTATCGGAAATTTATCGATTCATTATTAAAAAGTTATTTATTTTTTTGTCGGATTGTTAATAATTTATTATCAGATAGTTATCGATTTATTATTGAGATTTATTATCGAAAAACAATGATAATGTATCGAAAATTTATCGATATCTTATAAAAAATGTATCTAAAATTTATCCATTTGCTCTCGAAAAGTTATCGATTTGTTATCAAACGGTTTTCGATTTGTTATCAGAAAGCTATTGCTTAGTTATCGGAGTGTTATCGATTTGTTGTTGCCGTGTTATCGTCGACTAAACGGTTTTTTATGAAACAGATATCGATAAAACTTCAATATAGAACTGATGACACATAAGGTTACGATAACAAGCTGATAAGAAACCAAAAGGAAATCGAAAGCTTGGCGATAACAAGCCGATTGCTCGACGATAATTTCACTAACGACAATAAGCCGATTATAAAACAATAACTTGTCGGTATCGGTTGTTGCCGAGAAGAAGCAGCCGACTAAGCTCTTTTTAATTGTTTTTGGTAATGTTACCCCTTCTGTGGTTAAACTTCAACCCCTGTTCGGTTTTAGTCTCGTTTCTTAAAGTTGATGCCGGTTTCGGTTTTGCTTTTGCTATAATAATAAAAACTTTGAGAGACATGGGTCTTGAAGGAATAAATATCATAATGTAAATAACGACTGTATCATGGACACTTAATTTAGAAGCCCATATAAGAAAGCGTTGGTTGACATTTGCTGTCTAGGGCATAATATTGTGACGAATATCAGCATCACTAAGCTGTTAGTTAATAATCACACTACAACAAAAACATGAATCAGCCATGTACATGTACACATTAAAGCTAGCCACACTTATGTATGTACAAGGCAACGAATAGATACTTCACACAACCAGATGTAGTCGTCAGCCGAAGTAGTTACTTACACATACACACGCATATGGCTATGGGAGAGGCGGGGACTACAGATATACATGTATATAGCTGGAAACTAACCAAGATTGAGCTACAACTGTTCGCGAAATTACTAGACCTTAGGAGAAATGGGCGAACTAGGAAACCGAGAGTATAAAAGCAGCGCAAGCTGAGTAATAACGAATCAGTTTTGATTTAAACACGCTATTGGTTGTGAACTATAATTTTGAAGTACTACTCACAAAATAATCTAAATAAAGTTTGTAATACTGAATATTGGAGTGATTTATTCAACAGTTTAGCGATTCGAACGCTAGCAGGTTTCAAATAAGCGAAATTCCCCAAAATTCGTTACAATATTATTATTTAAATTTCCGCCTCATATCTTCCCTAATTTGACCAACAGTTGAGGGTAGACATTGCTTCCGAAAAGTACAGCAACTTACCACATCATCCAAATGTGTTTTTCTGATGTAGCGGATTGACGATTTTGCCATTGTAAATGTAACCTACATTTAAAATCCCACTGAGAAATCGATCAAAGTCTTGCAAAAGTCACTCCCCTGCAGCGGAATGCACTAATTCCGAACTAGTGCAGAACTATCGGTCGCCTTACAGTGCTCTCAACTGACATTTTCGACATCTGATGTTACGTCTACGTAATGGCATGTTCTACGAAATGGCAGCTGTCCCCCTTTGCGTTTACGGGCCCCCCTAAAAAATAAACTCAATCCAGTAAAAAAAAAATAACATAACATACATAAATTTTTCAATTCACATTGTCAGTTTTATTTCATATAAAATAAGATTTACTGGAGCACTTATGTACTACATAAATGAAATGTTAGATTTCATTGTTTGATTTGCTTACATCAACTTTTTCTAAATATGTACATTTTAAGAGCTTGAATCAGCCAAGGAAAACCTTCCGTGCTTTTTGGTCTGCGAATAAGGAAATTACCGATTCAAAAATAATGCTGCGAGCAAGGCTGGACTCCAACGCCAATGTTCCAAGGCTTGTCAAGCGATTTTGGCTCATACTTAGTAGAACGTAAAAAATTTTTCACGCGAGACAATAGACTAAAAGAACGCTCCCATGTTAGGAAATAATACTTCCATCTTCAAGTCATGAAATTTGTTTAGAAGTTGAAATGGTGGCAGCGAATCACATCCCAAATTTGCTAAGTGGAGGGCTTTGATGTAAGCTTATCCCCGGCATACTCATATGTTTGCACAAATTTGCGCTTCGCAAAACAAGTCAAGTGTACTATTTTTTTCAAATTAACGCTTTAGTTTATAATCAACCTGTATTTACAGATGTCGCTGGCTTTTACAAAAATGAAAAAGTAATACGACCAAACCGATAGGGGCATAGTTATAGTCGAAATAAAATGTGATTTTAAGTTAGTTGAAGCATTTTTGACAGATAGCGCTTATAAATTGTGTCAAAAACGTTTATCTTACTTAAAATCACATTTTATTTCGACTACGACTATGTCCCATAGTATTTGATTGGATGCTTATGATTTTAGCTCAGTGATTTTCAAAATTAAAACAATTTTTCGTAGCAACAAAATATGTATGTATCTATGAAATCCTAGTTAGAGTACTGTCAATACTGCTTTGCCTTGCCGGTCCCCCAAAAACCTTCCGGGCCCCAGGGCAATTGCCCTAGCTGCCTCCCCCCCTTTCCACGGCCCTGCCACCACAGTCAATGTCATTGGTTGGATCATCGTGGTGAGGATTGGAAGATTGATTTTGGTCTCTCGTTATAGATAACTAATACTTAAATTATGTTGACAGCTACTAAATACAATTTTTTTTTTAATAAACATACGTATAAAAATTGTCTTTATTATTAACTTGTTGTAATTGAAGTGCAATATCAGCTGCCATTATATGTATCTATTTAACATCGTAATTAAACATGTTTTTTTTTTAATTTTTGTTCGCTTTATATATCAGAGTACATATTATGGCGGGAATAACAAAAGTTCCATTGGTCACGGAATCATACATTTTCTTTTCTCGAGAAGTTATCGAAGGTTGAGAGGAATATTTCGGCTGCCGGTTTGAAAACGGTAATAATATACAATAGGGGTTGTTGTTGTTGTATTAACGATAGAGTGCGGAGTGTTATCGATGTTGTTGGTGATTTGCCTGATACAGATCCGGTACGTTCCGGTAAAAAAGCACCATAGAGGTACTATCCCGACCATCTCGGGAACGATTAGGTCAGGTTGAACTGGCCGGTCCATGAGGACCTCACATAGACTGAATAAGTCCGTAGTGTTACCAGAAGCTTGTTTTAACGACCAAACTGAAAAATCCTATCAAAAACCAGGACCTATGTTATAAAATAACTCTGTCCTCTTGGCAAATACTAGAAGCTTCCTAGAACTTAATACACTTGCTGCTTCTAGATCTGACAGCTGTATCACTCCTAATAGCTGGAGTCTTAGCCTAGCAAGCACAGGGCACGAACACAGAATGTGCTCGATCGTTACCTCCATCAACCCGCACTTCCTACATCTGCTATCACTGACCAAGCCTAATTTAAAGGCATGTGACGCCAGAAGGCAGTGTCCAGTCAGAATAACCGTCATGAGTCTACAGTCCTCTCTTTTTAATGATAGAAGCAACTTTGTTCGTCTAAGGTTGTAAGGCCTAAACATAATCTTCGGCACTTTACAGCCCCGCGCTTGAACCCACGCCTTTCCTGCTCATGTGCGCCTGTCGCCTTCGCTTAATTTCGCCCAGTCTAATTGAGACGTCTACAGAGCAAGCTTCAAAGGATGCACCTTTTTAGCTTTTTCATTCCCATCTATTCCCATATGCCATGGGACCCAATGTAGATGTATGCTTCTCCCTGTCCCGATTCTCTCCAGGGACTGCTTACACTCTAATACGCATTTAGATGCTGTGCTATGCGAGATTATTGACTTAATTGCGGCTTGACTCTCAATATAAAAGTTAACACGATTGCAGCTTGGGCTATTTTCTTCCAGGGTTTCTACTGCTTTGGTTACGGCTACTATTTCCGCTTGGAAAACGCTACAGTAATCCGGCAGCCTGTAGGATCTGTTTATTTCCGGATCAGCACAGTATACCGCAGCCCGTACTCCTTCCACTACTTTGGAACCATCTGTGTACACATGTATCGCCTAGTCCGCCATTTGAGCACCCTTGCGCCAACCATCCAGCTCTATTGTGTCCTTAAGATCGCCCTCGAAGCGCAGATAGGGAATCAAGTAGTCTGTTCGTCTTTTGATTGATGACGCTATACTACTATTGCCGTATGGTCGGCGCTCAAGCTGCCCGAGGCACCGAGCCTGGTTGCAGTTGTTAACGCTATGTTCTTTGCTACCAGGTCTACAGTTGGAATGTGTAGAATGGCATGCAGTGCACCTGTCGGGGTTTTCAGGGCTCCCGTAATGCTAAGCATTGATAGTCTGCATACCCCCTCTAATTTTTTGAGGTAGGTTGCTTTTTGTGTGGCTTTCCACCAAACAAGAACTTCATAGTATAGGATAGGGCTTACAATCGCAGTAAAACCCAATGAAAAAGAGAGGGCGATAAGCCCCACGTACAACCCAGCATTCTTTTATATGCATAAAGTGCCGTTGAAGCCTTCTTCACCCTCTCCTCTACGTTGAGCTTCCATGACAGCTTACTGTCTAGGATGATTCCTAGATATTTTGTGCAAGGTTTCTCCTGTATGGTCAACCCTCCTAACTTAGGCCTGATTGAATTTGGGACCTTGTGCCTCTTTGTAAACAAGACAATATCCTCGGGAACGATTAATATGACCAATATGAACTTGGGGTTGCCAGAGCCTCGCCTGCTAAACATGCATATGATAAATTCATATTTGTAACAGGATTCCCTTGCGTAGGTGAGGTTGACAATTGGGTTGCGGAAGCTGTTAAGTTTTAAAGCTTTGTATTGCCCTTATCAACCCCTTGAATCCATACAACAGGGGTCGACTACTAATATACGTCAATAGGATAGGTGTCAAACGACGCGTATTGACCTCCACAACAATATTCCGAAGGCGCAAAAGGTAAATTGTATCTCTGTCCTGAGATATCTGCGTTTTAAGTTGGCAATTGTCATGTGGTTGTTGTAATGTTGTACACAGAGGGACATTTTGTATACAAAGGGATTTTGTTCGGATTTGATTTTGATTCCACACTATTGGTGGACCGGCCAGGGTATTTTTTTATAACGAGGCAGAGTGCCGCCCATGCAGAAAGTTGGACCCGACCCCCGTTTTCAGAGGGAGCCGGGGTCATTTTTTATGAATTTATTAGATATGGTGATATTCCACTCAGTAGTCGATGTATAGAGATCTCTGTTGAGGAAAGCATGTGGAGCGCAGAACCGGGAAAAACTATAAATGGCCATTACGCCTTTAAAACAGACGTGTTTAAATGTGGGAAAGAATCAGTGCAGTCTGACAAAAAGTCACACGAATGACAGAAATGCAATGAACAGCCGCAATGCTTATACCAGGGGCACTTAATCGTCTGCCATAAAGTTCGTCGATTGGAATTTTTATGGGACACAATCTGATGGAAGCACATGGCGAACGCAAATCCCACGAATTATTTGTGTCGCAGCGGTGGCAAGTCCGAAATAAATAAAAAAAGTATTCGCCAATTGTGTTAAGAGTTCGAGATAAAAGTTCTTCGAAAGATCTACGTGCCTCTACGCGTTGGCGACAGCGAACACCAAAGAAGATTTAATAATAATATGCAAATGAAAGGTGATTCTCTGGCCAAAAGATATTCTTATCCGAACTCGCCTATGGAAGCAGGTGAAGAGGGTGGCCCATACTCCGCTGGAAACATCAGGTTGAAAACGATTTAAGTTCCCTTGCCGTAACTAATTGGCGCAAGTTAGTACAACCAACAAACGACTGGCGCTTAAGTGTTTAAGCGCCAATTAAGTAAGTAAAATGGCCAATTAGTCTGCTCTGGGTAGGAGTCGTATGATGTCTCTCAACATCACTTTGTTTGCTCTTAGATCAATAAATTTGTTCCCATCCCGTAGACCAATAAATAGCCCATCCAGTCATATATCAACAGACCAGCCGGCCAGAGCGTGCCCCTCTATTTTGCTGGAACAGCCACTGAAATTACACCTTACCAACAAATGTTCACAGATTCAGGAGGTTGAACGGATAAATTTTAGACGAGGATAAATTTCGGTTTCCAACTAAATCTTAGCGTCTTCCAACTAAATCTGCAGCCTCAACAGAAAAATCGCTGGATGCAATTTTTCAATTTAACGTACCTTACCTTTATTAGACCCCTCGAATATTTATGTGCATATCAGAAAGTATATATATCAACTGATATAAAATATCTTAGGGATCATCAATGCGAAAACCACTAAGTCGATTTGCTAAAACCACTCATGCAAATCGCTTACTATAAAAACGCTTTAGGCCACTTTAAAGGGCTTTAGTGGGTGCATTAACTGTTAACGAAATACTCGAGTATTCTAAAATCACATAACTACCGCAAAGTGGATTATTATAACCTATTTTGTAAATTATATGCGCAAGCAATTGGAACTCAAATCGTTAGTCGATTTGTAATCGAAAGGAGTGAACAACATCGGCAAATTGTTAAACAAATAAATTTAAATTTAATCGAACACTTAACACTTGAAGATTTAAAATATAAAATGGCATTTCGTGATAAAAATGCAGTGATAACTGGCGGAGTGGGAGGAATTGGTTTACAAGTTTGCAAACAATTGTTGGCCAATGAGGCGTCGGTGAGAACAGATGACTTGAAAAGAATTTGTATAAAATCGGCTAAGTGGAAGACGATCATGTCTCAACAAATGGTTGAAGGATGTGTAGGAATTTGAAATCAAAATTACACCTTTTAAAGTTTATAATGAGAGAATTCAAGTTTACATTGAGAAAATATAATTTGATAATGAGAAATATGAGTTTATTTTGAGAAAATGCAAATCGATAACGAAAAATGTAATTTTATAATGAGAAAATATAAAATGATAATGAGAAGTGTAACTTGATATTGAGAAAATATAAATTAATAATGAGAAACGGAACTTCATATTGAGGAAAAAAAATTTTTAATGAGAAAATTTAAGTTCATAATGAGAAAATAAAAATATTTCGTTTTTATTTGTACTTGTTTTTACTTCAGTAGACTTGTATTGCACTGCGTTCACAGCTTAAAAATATCTGCTCTGAACGGCGACGGTAGTGGTTATAATTTTAAAACTCTTTACTTAACTTATGTAATAGTACATTTACATATACCATAAATCAGGAGAACAGGAGCCTGCGAGCAAACAGGAGGGAATGTGCGAGAGCAATACCGCACATACCTACATTCCAAACAGACGTTTGGTTTTAGTTCACGTGCAAGTACAGACTTAAATATGTTTCCCGGAATCGTCCTCACGCTTTTTAAATGCTTCCGAGTGCTTTAAACATCATTAGAATTTATATTGTCTTTATACTGTATCCCCGAGATATTGCAGCATTGGCTCATCGACTCCAGATCAGCTTACTTACAATTTTACAGTATTAAAGTTAAATATTTTACTTAAGATTTTTAAGAATTAATGAGCTTAACACCGGGAAATGATAATTGTTATTCAATTATTATTTTTGGTTTTATTGGGGAAAACTGATAAGAAGGAAACTTTTACTGTTATTATATATTATATGGTATATTGCTATGGTCCCATTTCGAAAACCGCCACGTCATCATCATCAGGAAATTTCGTAATGTTTTATTTATTTCAACAGGTTTCACCGGGAATCGAACCGCGGTCAAAATACTGAAATCGCAATCACAATCGATTTCTAATTTATATTTTCTCAATAAGAAGTTACGATTCTTATTATCAATTTTCATTTTCTCATTATCAATTTGGATTTCCTATTATAAATTTGTGTTTTCTCCATATAAAGTTACATTTCTCAATACAAAGTAATATTTTCTCATTATAAACTTGAAAAGGTCTAGTCCACTCTTTATAAACGTCTGTGAGCGTTTAAGACAGTTAAGCTAGAGAGCGATTTAAACTAAAGTTCTCTTCAAACAAATTCACGATTCATGAATAAGAACACGTTTAAAAGTTTGAGCTTAAATCTGAAACTTTTGTACTAAAATTAAATTTGGTTTAAAATTTAGATTATACCATTTTTTGTGAAAATGAATGCGTTGAGCTTGGTTTCAATTATTAACCAGACCAGGCTAAACTTGTATTAAAAAAAGTAAGCGGTCCGTAGACAGGTTTCAAAGCGAAGTGTCTGGATCAGAATCCTGCGGTCTACCCACTGAACTATTACTACTGTTTATTAGAACACTTCATATGTATGACAAAATGTTGTGAAAAAGAATCTATGACACTTTCCACAAATGAAGTTTCTATTTTTAGATTTTCAACATAAGTTTATACTTTTTGGTTTTGTTTTAAAACCAGAAGTGACAACAAATTTCTATTTTAAGATTTTTTAAACTTTCTGGTTGTCTTTCAATACTAAAACAGTGTACAATCTTCTATTTAAAATTTTTTTTAAATTTTTGGTTTTTCTTTTAAAAAAAGTTTTGCGAATATAGACTTATTGGGCAGTAAAGTGTAAAATTTAAGTATAAAATAACTAAAACTGTAGCAGTACATTGAGAGGTTTTAAATTTAGGTAAAATGAAGGATGAAAAAATGTTAAAACCGATGAATGGCTAAAAATTCAGGCTTAAACCAAATTCTGAAACGTTACGTTCTTCAAATATTTTACGAAATTTGGCAATTTCTAGCCGTTACACGACGTCTTCCACTTAGCCGTCAAACTACGATGTATAATATTTCCGCCTTTTTTTATTATTACATAGAAAGTTGCTATTATTGATATACAAGAAAATTTGGAAGACATCTCCAAATTACGTACTGCTCATCCTACACAAACGATTATGCTCGTCAAAGTGGACGTAGCGAATAGGCAGGCCATTGAAAATGCGTACGAGGAACTTAAGAAGGCATTTGATTCGATTGATATTGTTGTTAATATAGCTGGAATTTTCAATGATCAAGATGTGCAACGTACAATTTTAGTCAACTTGGTAAGTTTTATAAGCTGTGGATTTTCGTATTAAGTCACAGCGGAGCCGGGTAGGAATGGCAAGATTAATCAAATGATTGGTTTTAGGAGTAATAATTTTTTGAAACGGTTTGAATTCAATCGAATTTTATAGTCCGCACTTACAATGAATCCTTCGACTCAGGGCCCGTATTACGTGTTAAGATCCGTGATCGAAACTCATATTTTTTAAATCTCAGTAGCTCTGAAATGTTGGATCGGATTAATGGCATATTTGAATTAGCAACAAATAGTACTCGTTAGATCCATAACTTATAATAATTTTTAGAAAAAGTTTGACAGTTGCATAGTTACCGCTTGAGTGAAAATGGTTTCCAGTCACTGATCGTAACACGTAATACGGGCCCAGACTTCAACTAAAACAGATAACACGACTCTACAAAAAAAATGCTGTTCTTTGTCCTAAAGTTTATTTCATGATTTTGTGTTTTATTATAAACAAAAATGAAAAGAACACCTTTTTTTCGGTATAAAGTTTGCTTTCGTAATAGTTATAGTAACAATACTCATGGCGCTAGAGTGATAACTAAACAACGATCAGGTGTTTTGTAAAAATCTAGAATAACCTAAAATGTCGTCGCGAAAGTGTAAATATGAATTAAATACATCTCTCATCCTCTGTGAAGCATATTTTGGTTGGCCTGTTTGGAATCAAGACAAGACATGGGCTCCACATGTTGCTTGTAGTTATTGTAAAAGATGTTTGGAAGGTAAGCCAATTTTATTTAAATAGTAAATCAATTAAAGTAGACATTAGGTTGGTATCGAGGTGAGAAAAGATCTATGAAATTTGCAACACCAAGAATCGGGCGAGAACCAAAAGACCACGTTAAAGACTGCTTCTTTTGCATTGTGAATCCGAGTAAAAGACGTAGAGGAAAAAATGCAAAACCTATGGAATACCCTGATCTTGAATCTTCTTCTGCTCCAGTCGCACATGATCTGACACGACCAGTACCAGAGCCACCGAAAAAATTATGGCAGCGAAGTGGCTCATCTCTTAGTTCTTATAAAAGTAATGCCGATAAGGAGTTTTTACCGACACCAGAACAACCAAAAAAATATCATTTCATCACTACTGAAGATTTTAATGATTTGACTAGAGATTTAAATTTACCAAAAAGTAAAGCAGAGCTCTTCTTCGAATAACGTTATCGAGGCCAATATAATGAAAACATGATGGGAGACTATATTTGGGGTTTATTGGGGGATAGTACCTATGAACATAAAAGAAAGTGAAAAGTGTACACTTTTAAATCATTTTCCACTTTTTTGTAAGTTATTTCTATATTAAAACTTAATAAAAATATTTATTATTCCTTGGCCCAACAAAAATACAAAATAAATATTTATTTGAATTGTTTCATTTTCAAGTAAAAATTAAAATCGTTCAAGCGGTTTCCTGAATAGGAAAGCAAACTTTTTCATGCCATATGTTTTTTTTTTTTCGTCAAATTGCGACCTAAATAATTGAAATTTAATGCTTTGAAGTCAAGCCCGTGTAATCGATATTAAGTATATTTTTATTTAGATTTTGATAGTCATATTGCCATATTTCATTTAATCTCAAAAACTTTACGAAAATTTTGAACTTTTCATTCGAGTTCACTTAATTTTTTCAGTATGTAATTTGTAGGCCAGTTGCATTGATTTTTGGCAATTTTTTTCCGGAGCGTGTTCCAATTTTTGATATGGAAGAGATTTTAACACACCTTTCGAAAAAAAACTGTCAAAAATCAATGCGAATTTTGATAGACCTCCAACTTGTACTTTGTTCCACTAAAATTTTTGGGCTACAAAACAGCATATCCCAAAACATTGCAGAACATCAGACAAAAAGTTCGAAATTTTAACATTTATGGAATTTCTGAATCTTTTCGGAACATGTTTGAGATTGGTTTGCATAGTTTCGGTTACAAAATTCATAGCAGTATGTTTTTTAAACATCGAAAATAACAAAAAAAGATTTGAATTTGCGATATTTTGAAGACATTAGCAGTGCTATTTTTCTATTCGCTGCTGTAGTTAGAACAAGATTTAATCAATTTTTGGAACCGTGATGACCTTCCTTCCTTGATCCTTTTTATAAAATTAAGTGTTTTTGGCTTACGTATAAACAAATTTTCGAAGTGAACAGAGCTAACTTTCTCGCTCTTTTCCCCCTAAGAAACATTTTCTTAAACTATTTAAATTGATATCTACGTCATATAGTAGATTGAGGATTAAGAATAAAAGTCAGGTTTTTAACTGTTTTCGGCACTATCTGTGCATGTTCTCGAAATCATATGGGCACCACATTTAGATTGCTTTCGGAAGCGATTTCGAATATTTGGGGTGATCTCCTTATCATTTCTGTGTTGTTTCCGCGTCTAACACAGGATATTTTAGGTACCATCTTTTTTATAACTTCGGGATTGTTTCAGTGCTATTTCAGGATGATTTTGTGGTAATTTAGGAATTGTTTTCGGAATCAGTTTTGGACTAATTGCGTACAGTTTCGGGAATGTCTTCGGAAAGTTTTGGGATTCTTTGGATAATTTCGGAATTTTTTCGAACAAATTTCAGACCTTTTCGGGATAACTTCCCAAATATGTTCAGATAAATTTGACATCCTTTCGGTGTTGTCTTCCTTTTACTTTTTCGATATAATTTTGTAATCATTTGGCGATCAATTAAGAATCATGTCGGAATAGTTTCTGGTATCATTTCGGGTGCATTTTGAAACTGGTTTAGTTTATACTTTTACGGATCATTTCGTTACAAGTTTTGGATTGTGGTCGGACCTAGTTGGAAATTGTTTTTGAAACCATTGCTGGACTCATGGACCACTTAGAAACATTCGGAGTAATCTTCGGATAATTTTAAGGCAGTTTTTAGAATATTTGGAAAGTATTTTTTGTTTTCAGTACCGTTTCTCGATTGTTCTCGTAGACTAATCGGGGACTGTTTCAAGGTATAATTATGTCGGGACTATTTCGAAAACTTTTCGGGGTTGTTGTAGAGATAATTTCAAAACTATTTTGGAGCTGTTTTAGTACTATGTTCGATTCATTTCGGGACTACCTCTGGAACAAGTTTAATTTTTTTTATAGTTTTGCGCCATTTTGAGATTGTTTGGGGATCGCCATTCCGCTGTTTTTTCTTTTATTGTAATAACTGATGCGGCCTTGCATTGAGTATTGTCATTGCAATTATAATTGAAATACATTACACGGATATGATCATACAATTTACACATATGTAATTTACAATTACTGAGTAATGTAATTGTAATAGTAATGCATTAACCAGCGCAGATCGTACATAATTTAATTTCGTTATAAAAGTAACGAGCCGGACCCGTGCGCATCTTGCGCAACCAATATAAAATTCTCTTATCAAATATAAACAAACATCAGCTCAGTCAGCTGTGCTTGTGCTGCCATCTGGCGTATGATAGCAACTGTCGGTAATGCAGTACAAATATTCTTTGTGCGCTCACAATCGTTTATTTTTAAGAAATTATTTTAATAAAATATAGCTAAACAAAAGCTCTACGACCAAAATTGCCCAAAGCTCGCTAATAGCCCGAATCTCCATCTTTACAACCAAAACTTTATTTATAGATTTGGATTCCAAATAAGAGCGAAAAAGGGACCCGTACATAAAAACGGCAATTAGAAATAATATATATGATAACTATATTTAAATTTTCCTCTAGGGCGGCATGATAAACTCTACACTTGCTGCTCTCAAAGTGATGAGCAAGGAAGATGGCGGTAGCGGTGGTGTAGTCGCAAATATGTCTTCTGTCGTTGGTTTGGATCCCATGTTTCTGATGCCTGTGTATGCTGCAACTAAAGCGGGTATTATTCATTTCACACGTTGTTTGGGTGTAAGTCTCCATACTTTCACTAGAAATATTTTCGTATAATCCAATCAATTTTATTCTCATTCACAGTCTGATCTTTATTTGGCTCGCACCGGCATCAAGTTCATCACAATTTGTCCGGGTGCCACGATTACCGACATGTTTACCAACTTTACTGAGAAAATACTATTCACCGATATGGGCGATGAATCTTATCGCGTGTTGGATCGTCTTAATAAACAGAGTGCAGCTGATGTCTCGCGTTGCATACTGAGTGCTTTGGAAAAAGAGCAGAATGGTCAGGTGTACATAATAGAGGGCAAACGATTATTTCCAATGGAAATGAAGAGTTATTGGCGTGGTATTGAACAAGAGTTGAATGAATAGCACGACTTTGTTTAGCAAAGTAAGATTATGTTTAAAAATTTACAAATAAACAAGTAATAAAAAATATTTAAAAAAATAGATTAGATAGATACTTTGCTTTACCCGATTGGTTTGCCTTCGCTTCCGCTCTTCACTCTCTATTATATATGTTTCTTCTTATTCTTGCCGTTCCTTAATTCTTTTATTTTCCTCCCGAACCCATTCCCATTCCAACCACCGCTCCAACTCTCACTTCCACTCCCAGTCGCACCAGACCCCCAATTCCACTCTCACTCACTCCACCTCTCTTGTTGTTGTTGTTGTAGCAGTGCTTCCCCCCAGCTAATAGGTACGACCGATCATAAATTGTCATCAATATCCTCTAAAGGGCGTCCAAGGAAACTTGCTGTTTCAACAGGGGTGGACCATAATGAGAGGGGTGTTAAAAGAGGCGTTGGTTCCGCAATACAGTTAAAGAGATGGTTGGTGTCATGTGGGGACACATTACAAGCAGGACATATGTTTTGTATGTCGGGGTGCCCCCCATAAATTCAGAAAGCAAAAATTCATAAACACATTTTTTCAGAAAACATTAGTCATAACCCTTTTTTCAGAAAGACAAAATTTAGAGGTCAAAACTCAGAAGTCAAATCTCAGAAGTCTAATTTCAGAAGTCAAATTTCAGAAGTCAAATTTCAGAAGTCAAATTGCAGAAGTCAAAATTCACAAGTCAAATTTCAGAAGACAAAATTCAGAAGTCAAAATTCAGAAAGTAAACAAACGACAGAAAAAACATTAAATTCTTCTCAAAATTCAATCACGTTTATTTCTTTGGAAGGAATTATGTATAAAGAAAAAGTAGTACAATCTATAATTTTGAATTGTATGCAATAGCAAGCATGTCATTAATTAATTTTTTTCGCGTTTATCTTTTTTTAAATGAATTTACAATTTTTGTTGTTATATCGGCCTACTGATTTGTAAGATCGCGGGTTCGAATCAAGCTCAAAGCCTACAATAACACAAGTTTACAAATTCAGGTCAACTTTTGGATCTGAGCAGATAATAACGATTCTTAACTATATTTGATATGCTGAATTCGAATCTGCATTCAGTTTTTTAAGATTGATTCTAGTTTCCGATTTCTGGCATGATAGCACCATTGTGCTGTTATAGCAGCTTTTAAATAGTGGCACTGCTTGATAAGTCATTTCAACAGTAACTGTAAAGTAATAAAAGTGATTAGAGCAAATAAAAATGCAGAGACAGTGTTGCAAAGTTGATTCAAAGTGTTTTTGTTATGTTTGTGGTTGTTATATGATTAAAAAAGTGGCAAAATAATAACAAAGGCGCTCAAAGATGCGTATCTGCACTACTTTGGTTTCAGAGTAGCAGACAGTCATAAGTCATGGTTACCGAAATTTTCTTGTAACGCATGCAAAACAAAGCTGTATAAGTGGTCATTGGGAGAACGTGAGTACTTTTCCTTTTCAATGCCAGCGCTCTGGAGAGAACCTGAAAACCATGTAGATGATTGCTACTTTTGTTTGATGAAAGTTACGGGTAGGTAGGTTGAACTGGCCGGTCCATGAGGACCTACGGCCGGTCCATGAGGAGTTACGGGTATAATGCAAAAAAATTAAAAAAATATATAAATATCCTGATGTATCATCAGTATCCAAGCCACGTTCCACGTACTGCTAATGATTCATTTTTAGTTTGTCCAAGTATAAGTGGAAACGTACAGGGCAATTCCTGGCATAGAGGTCCGACGCCTGTTTGTGGAGTTCACTGAGGACCTGCTTGTATTTTTTTAACTTCATACGGCTGTGTTCTCATGCGTCGTATTTCCTCATAATGCTTACGGAGATGACTCCTTAAGCCCCTGGGCGGTGTTGGCTCATCAATCAGATGTCTGTTGGGATGCCCAGGTTGCTGGGTATTCAACAGGAACTGTTTGGTTAGCATTTCATTTATCTCCCTAATGGGGAGTATTCTCGCCTCATTATGTATATGGTGTTCTGGGGACATAAGTACACAACCCGTGGCGGTTCTGAGGCCAGTAGTTTGGCAGGCCTGTAGCTTCTTCCAGTGAGTAGTCTTTAGGCTTGGCGACCATATCGGGGACGCGTAGCATGCAATCGGCTGGCCAATTGCTTTGTAAGTGGTAATGAGCGTTTCTTTATCTTTACCCCAAGTACTGCCAGCAAGAGATTTGAGGATTTTGTTGCGGCTCTGGATTTTCGGTACAATTGCGGCTGCATGCTCACCAAAATGTAGATCCTGATAAAACGTCACACCCAAGATTTTGGGGTGTAAGACAGTCGGTAGCGTAGTGCCACTGACGTGGACGTTTAAAATGGTCGACATTTGGGACGTCCATGTTGTAAATAAGGTCGCCGATGATTTAGTCGGTGATGTCAGGTTTCGCGAGGCGAAAAAACTGGAGAGTTCAGGGAGGTAGCCGTTTATTCTGTTGCAAAGCTCATCGATCTTCTGTGGCCATTATTGTGCATTCATCGGCGTAGGAAACGATAGTGACTCCTTCTGGTGGCGAAGCTTTGATATGTAGAAGTTAAACAAAAGTGGGGATAGGACACCACCCTGTGGCACCCCTTGTTTTATTCTTCTCGGTTTGGATGTTGCGTTCCTAAATTGCACCGATGCCTGCCGACCACCCAGATAATTTGCGGTCCACCTTTTAAGACTTGGAGGAGGGGTAGAACCTTCCAGTTTTGACAGGTCTAGTGCAACGAGTACTGTTCTATGGTGGGGGTTTTGATATAAATCGCAATTTATCTGGGTGCTAATGGCATTTAGCGCGGTGGTTGTGCTATGAAGTTTTCTAAAGCCATGCTGATGACAGGCTAGTTGCAAATTTGCTTTGAAATAGGGGAGCAAATTGGGTTCAAGCGTCTTGGCTACTGGCGATAGCAGAGATATCGGGAGATATTACTCTCCTATGTTAGCTGGTTTCTCAGGCTTTAGTAGCGGCACCACCTTGACCATTTTCCATTTTTCGGGGATGACGAAGGTGGACAAGGACAGGTTGAATACATGTGCTAAATATTTAAAACCCTCTTTTCCTAGGCTTTTAAGCATCGACATGGCGATGCCGTCTGGGCCCACTGCTTTAGATGGTTTAGCTTCACCGATGGCATCCTCAACCTCTTTGGCGGTGATGGTAATTGGGGACGCGCTGAATTTATGTTTATGTGCGTGTCTGTTGGCTCTCCGTCTAACTTGGTCAACCGTAAAATGCTTTATATAATGTCGGCAAAAGCGCTCGCGCATTTTTTCGCATCCGACAGCACTTTATCGCCAAAGGCGATGGATATTTTCTCATTGTGCTTAGACGGATTCGATAGGGACTTAACGGTGGACCAAAACTTACCCACACCGGCAGAGAGGTTACAACCACTTAAATGCTCCTCCTATTTCGCCCGCTTGTGTTCATCCACAAGCAATCTGATGCGTTTGTTTATATCCCTTATTTGGTGGTCGCCGGGATAGAGCTGTCTTATAAGGTCACGTTCTGTCTCTAAATTTGCGGCCTGCGCCGGAAACTGAGGCCGAATTTTGGGAATTCTTCCGGCGGGAATAAAGGGAGCCGAGGCGGGTTCAATGACCTTGCGGAAAGCACGCTCCTCTGGTGAGCATCAGTCGGGATAGGGAGGGCAGCAAAGCGGCTGTCTGTAAAGGATTTGTATTCGTCCCACTTTCCTTTTTTAAAGTTTATGAAAGTGCGTTTTTCGGTGGCGATGAAGTCGGCGGTACACTCGAGCGAAATAAGTATTTGCAGGTGGTCGGATGCCAATGTTACCATCGGCTGCCAGTTGACGCAGTTTACGAGTCCTGCGCTCACGATTGATATATCTGGCGAACTGTGACTGCTTCCTACCATACGAGTGGGGGCGTATCCGTTTATTGTGTAGAACGTCGTTTCTTCTATTTGATCCCCCACAAACTCACCCCTGCTGTCCGCCTGCAAGTTTGAATGCCATTGATCGTGATGGGCATTGAAATCGCCTAAGATAATGCGATTATCGCCAGTAAGACGCTGATATTAGGGCGGTATCCACTGAGGCAGCAGGTGGCAGGAGGGATGTAGATGTTGATGATTTCTAGGGACAGATAAGCCGTGAGGTTATGGGACATGGTCCCTGCGGCCGATGTCGGGATCAAATATATGATATTGCACTGAATGGTGTATAATAAACGCGAAGCCGCCTCCATTTCCGCTCTCGCGATCTTTTCTGTGGACCTTATACCCAGAACAGGTCTGCAGAGCAGATTTTGCTGGGAGTTTAGTCTCTTGGATCGCAGCAATGCGGATGTTGTGCGCTTCATTAAATCGACTATCTCCGTGATCTTGCTAGTTAATCCATTACAGTTTAACTGCAGAATTCTGAAGTGCAGCGGGGGAGACGTCGTCACTCTAGGAGTAAGTGACGGGTGACTACGCCTGGGTTGTGCAAGGATAGGACGCAATTGCTGTTGTGGCCCTGGGACTGGACGGCCCTGGGTAAGCATTGAAATACCCGGTGTATTTGGGTTTGCGGCCTGGCAACATGGCGCCCGTCGGGGAGTTTCCGTCGCGGAGACCAGAACATCTAGGAAAGTGACACCGTCCATGGCAGGAGATGCATTGGGCGGATGTCGCAAACATATATATTCTATGCTGGCAGACGGTGCAAAAGGTAGTAGGGACTAAGAGTCTGTTTCCCTGGCCTACACGATTGCTGCCGGAAAAGAGGGGGAAAGAAGACGGGGGCGAGGGCTGATGCTCGGCATTGCTACCCACTCTACTGGGGAGATTGTAGTTATGAGTAGGAGCGCCCGTATGAGCTGGTGGCGCCGTAGGGCACGAGCAGCAGCGGGTACTTGTTGTGGCTTGCTAAGCAACAGATCGAAGGTAGTGGGGGGGCGTAGACTTCGGGCGTGAACAGCAAGGAGCCACAAAAGATTTATAAAAGTTACGAGGACGTCTTTTTTTGGAATCTAGCCCCGAACAACCTGTCCGATATTGTTGTTGTTGTAGCAATAAGGTTACTCCCCGAAGGCTTTGGGGAGTGTTATCGATGTGATGGTCCTTTGCCGGATACAGATCCGGTACGCTCCGGTAACACAGCACCATTAAGGCGGTAGCCCGACCATCTCGGGAACGATTTATATAAGCACATTAAACCTTCAGGCCATCCCTCCCTCCCCACCCCAAGTTCCATGAGGAGCTTGGGGTCGCCAGAGCCTCGTTTGTTAGTGAAACAGGATTCGCCGCGGATAGGTGAGGTTGACAATTGGGTTTTGGGAAGCTATATATTGCGCAGGCAACCTGGAAGGTTGCGCTACACAGCTCTTTGAATCTGGTATTTTAGCGCCTCTTACGACAGGCATACCTACCGCGGGTATATTCTAACCCCCTAACCCGGTGGGGTACAACCTGTCCGATGCAACCATCCCTTGCACGTGACACACTGAAAAGAGTATGACCGTTCTAAAAATATTATTTTCCGGCAAACGCAGCAAAACCATTTCTCAGGGCCGGGGTCAGGAAAAGGACCCGGATTGGGTTCGATACCTTCCCGGAGCAGGAGAATATGGCGCAGTCCCGCTGCAAGGAGCTGCTGGGAGGATGACAATTTGTGGGAGGAACGGAACAAATTAAATGGGGTTAGATTGAAATGACAGCCCTTCGTCTCTCACTACCATTTCCTAACATTTGCAATCTCCACACCCAATATAGAATACTTGCTTCACCTGACTTGCCGATTTCAAATATCTTTGTTTTTGTAAACCACTAGGAAGCTATTTGTCGCTAATACAACAACAACAAGCTATGTACATATGTATATGAAGCTAAC
This sequence comes from Eurosta solidaginis, assembly GCF_040869045.1. Taxonomy (NCBI): domain Eukaryota; kingdom Metazoa; phylum Arthropoda; class Insecta; order Diptera; family Tephritidae; genus Eurosta; species Eurosta solidaginis. The sequence continues at coordinate 196,340,968 of NC_090323.1, read as the reverse complement.
ACAGGTACAATTTTGAAAATCTTAAGATTTAATATTTAATAATAATTAAGAATTATTACCGCTCCAGCGAAAGGAGTATGGTGGAAGGATTTATGTGGCGATGCGTTTGTAACATGAGGTCAGAACTTCCTCTTCTTCATTTAGCGATAAGACTATCCGAAGGTTTTAGGGAGTTTTATAAATGGTAATGGTCCTTCATCGGATATTGATCCAGAACGTTCCGGAAAATAGGAAAACAGGAATGACGAGCCTTCTCGGTCAATCAACCTTCTCTTTCCGTGCGGAATTCGAAGCCGCCAGAGCCTAGCCTGCCCGCCACGGATACTTGACGTTAACAATTGGGTTGAAGTAGACATATGTTGCATGTGGAACCCCTTGAAGGGGTTGCGCAGCACAACCCCTTGAACCTTGAAGAAGTTCTGCTTCTTCTAACGTTATGCTACAACAACAATAAAAAGAACTTACTTATTTGCAACGAATGTTAACCGGATTGAATATTTCATTATTACTAAACAAACCAAGAGCGGCGCCACAGTATGATCTGACAAAAGAGCGGAGTTCTTGGACCAGAGAGACTTCGCATCAGCGCGGACCAGAATCGTACGTGTAGTCGAACTATTGAAACATCCACGTTTTCCCAAGCTGCGTGGAGTGGTTTTCCTAAGCTAAGCATACATACATACGCAAATAAGTAAATTAAAAAAATAGCACTGTATAATTTTGGAAAAACTGGAAAATAAAATTTTAATTATCCATCAAGGTTTATTCCATTTCTACAACAATGTAACATATAATTCAACACTTTTTTTTATTTCTTTTTTTCAACTTAATCATCACGCCAAGTGACCAACACTTCATCCGTGCGAAAACGTTGCGTTACAAACGATTCTTCAAATGGCATTTGTGTGCCAGCACGAAACATTTCAGCGCCGGCATGTGCAATCATCAGTCCATTATCAATACAGTAACGTTCATCAGTAGCAAATAAGTTTCCACCACGCTCTTCACACATGATACGCATCATTTCCTGTAAACGTTCATTGCAGCCAACGCCACCAACAATTAGTACCTCATTTGATTCACAATGTGCCATTGCGCGTTCTGTAATTTCCACTAACATAGCAAATATGGTTTCTTGTAATGAGTAACATAAATCCTCTTTTGTATACTCTGGTTCGTCTTTCACAGCTTCTTCAGGTTTTTTTCTTTTATTTCGTCTTTTACTTGGATCTGCGATTTCTTCGATATGCGAAAGTATACCAGAAAAGCTTACATCCATACCTATTAATAAAGGTTGTTATATATAGAGATATTATCATCCGAGATATCCCCACTCACCCTTTACCACATATGGTAGTTTTACAAAATTCTTTCCATTCTTAGCTAACTGTTCAATATTATATCCCGGACTGGGATCGTTTGAAAGTTTTATGATGCGCGCAAATCTATCCAAACAATTACCTACAGCAATATCGATTGTTTCACCAAATATACGATAGCGTTTATTGGAATATGCAATTACTTGCGTATTACCGCCACTCACATAGAGGACGATCGGATTATGCGCTCCTGTTATTAGACGTCCCATTTCTATGTGTCCAATGCAATGATTAACACCCAAGAGTGGTTTCTTCCATAGTAGCGAAAGTGTTCGCGCTACTATTGCTCCAATTAATAATGGTTGCGCCATACCTGGGCCTTTGGTATAACAAACAACATCCAATTCACTTGGTTGCAGGTTAGCTTCCTTTAGAGCGTTTTTAATTAGTTGCAATATTGCCTCTCGATGATGTTGGGCTGTCTCTTTGGGCAAGAAACCTATTCAAACTTGAAATTGTATAAAAACAATTGGGAAAGATTAATAAATCCATCTGACCTTCGCCTGGCGGTGTTACATAGGTTTTACGGACATTCGCCAGCACTTCTCCATCTCGTATTATGCCAATTCCTATTTTGTTTGCACTTCCTTCGATGCCCAATGCGCAAACCATTCTTGTTTTGTTATTGTCAAGCAACTATTTTTTTAAATACTCTCGTTTTAAGTTTAGTTTGCCGAATCCTTAAACACCACGCTAATTTAAAAATATTTGTAAACAAAGCTGGCCTTGTGAGTTGTCATTTCGAAAAACAGCTGATCGATAGGATCAGACACTACATCTATGGCCGCTTTAAAGGGCTTATTAAACTTCCTTAAGGGCGAATTAATTGTGACTTATAACCATAAAGCCATAACTTGATAAAACAGCTGATTGAACCTACCTTATGGAAATCAATGTAATCGATTAATGGCGCCATACCACACAAACCACACAAACCACAGAAGATTGCGCATTGCGCATGTAAACAAAATATCAGCTGTTTTTTATTGGAAATTCGTACGTCATTTTCCTTTAGCTCTTGTTTTTTTTTTCTTACATTCGCTCAAGCAGTCAACAGTGACGTAGATGCGCAGAACGAAGCAATTTTTAACTTGTGAATGAGCAATCTTCTGTGTGTTATATGTGGCCATACCATAACGCTAACTCGATTACATTGATTTCCTTAAGGTAGGTTCCATCAGCTGTTTTATCTGGTTATGGCTTTATGGTTATAAGTCACCATTAATTCGCCCTTTATCCCTAACGCCATAGTCTTAACCATACCCATATCCATAACCATCTCCAATGTGATCGATTAATGGTGCCTTAACCTAAAAATTGTGACAATTTCATAAAAATGAAGAAAACGCTAAAAATTACAAGCATACTCCACAAAAATAAGTCTCTTAGTCATAACGTATCCAATTATTTTTCACGCTTCCCGATATTAAGAGGAAAAATTGTATTCATTAAAATGCCGTATAAACACGTTGAACGAATGTAGCGGTAAAGATGTATGCCCAGTAATTTGGCGTAAAACCCCAACCGTTGAGTATATCAAAACTACCCAACGTTGCGTTCAGAAAGTAATCACTAAATGAATGATCAACAGTTGTGTTCCCTGTAAGCGTCCACGGATACCTAGCCGACAAAAATAATCCAAGCAAAGTTAAAGGGCGAATTAATGGTGACTTATAACCATAAAGCCATAACCAGATATATCAGCTGATCGAACCTACCTTATGAAAAGGAATGTAATCGATTAACGGTGCCATACCATAACGCTAACGCCATAGCCAAACAATTGGTTTTTGGTTTCTCGCCATATCCATAACCTAAAAATATTTGAGTTGGTGAATTTAATAACTTTTTTTAGACTTTCTTCATTGTTTTGGATACGTTATGACTAAGATACTTATATTTTGTGGAATATGTTTGTAATTTTTTGCGTTTTCATCATTTTTATGAAATTTTCAAGATTTTTAGGTTAAGACACCATTAATCGATCACATTGAGATGGTTATGGATATGGGTATGGTTACGACTATGGCGTTAGGGTTAAAGCCGGAGTCATTGGTGCCGTATGTCGTATCGCTGTATCCGTATCCCTAACGTAATCAGCTGTTTATCGTTACGACAGTAAACCAAAAACCAATTGGTTGGCTACGATACGGTTACGACCTTAGCGGCACCAATAATCGATTGCATTGATTCTCATAAGGTTGGTCGAATCAGCTGTTATAAGGTTACCGATACGGTTACCGATAAAGCACCAATGTCTCCAGCTTAAGGAAGTTTAATTTGGCTTTAAATTGGGCGCTTACAGCGAACACAACCGTTTATCAGTCATTGAGTGCTAACTCTCTGAAAGTAGAATACTATTATTTAAAAACCGGGATCGGAAGTTAAAACACGTCTAAAAACGTTGGAAGATGTATAAAAAGGCGCGTTTTAAACCCAATAACAATAATCCGAAAGCTGATATTAAAAATTTAATTTCTGTCATCTCATTTTGGTTCAAATTTTCATGGGATTGTTGTATTTTGCCAGATTTTTTGTACACAGTAATGCAGAATGGCGTTGGATGCACCCAGGGTTATTTTTACAAATCGCGGCCGTGGGTTGTTGTGGGTTTCTGTAAATATTTTTCGACAGAAATAAAATTTTTAATTTCCGCTTTCGAATCCTAAAAACGGAGATCGAAATACTTCTTTTGATACCAAATTTGATAATAGTTAGATGGTGCAAGGTCTCATAAAATGTTACCGAATAAAAACAAAAAATTGAAAGCCGGTAGTTAAACCTTTTTTAATCAAACAATAATCAACAATTTTGTACACATTTATAGAAAAACCAACGTTTACACGAAGGATCACATTGAATACCTTTTTGACTTTATGGAGCGACATTCCGAAGTTGGACGAGGCTGGCCGCAGTTCGGATGCAGCCAAAATAGGTGAAATTATGCGAATGTGAGTCCCATTGATACTAATCACTACTCCTGGGAATCCTGTTTTAGAGTAAAATAAAATTTTTCCTGTTTGGGTTTTAATCCAATTCGCACAAATATGCTCCTCAATAATAACTAAAACCAGTCCAACACCAAAGTCATTACCACAGCATTTTTGATAGCCGTCATCAGCAAGGAATCTGAGTGTGGCGCATAATTTTAAAATACGGGGAAAGCCTTCCCTCGAACGCGTTTGCGGAAATGGTCCTTAATTGTGTTAAGTAATGAGCAAAATGTTTCCTTTCAAATCTGCAAAATAACTTCATTTGAAGCTCATCTTTTGTCACTTAAACATTTCCTTACGTGGTGCTTGGTAGTTCCAAGGGATTGTAATGATCACGCGAATGTTTTTCGTATTCGCGACATATCAATCGCCAACATTTTTGCCATAATAAAATAGATTTCATATAATATTCGTTTGCTTTTAATAACAAAACCACTTGCAAATGCTTAAATTTCCGCAACAAATTGACCAGCTGTTCATTTATCTGTCAAACCATCACTTCCTTAGGCTGGCAACATCAATTCAAGTTCAGCTGAAATAAGTTGTAATTCGTAATACCAAATAGGAATTGAGTTGTCTTTAAGTTGAGTTGTTTTAATTACAACCCAACTAAGTTGAGTTGTTAACCGTAATAGGGGCATTATTTTTTTAAATCACAAGAGCTGTGAAATGGTGGGTCGGATTTATGACATATGTGAACTAGCGACAAATAGGACTCATTAGATCCACAACTTTTTTGAATTTTTATAGTTTAGTATCATAGTTATCGTTTGGGAGATCACAACGTAGTTTTTGCCTTTGTATGTTAAATTTTTGTGGGGATCTGGATCAGTGTTCATTGGAACGCAGCTATACCGAATTTAATAGGTTTAGCATGGTTCAATTATATGGTTTGCTTATCTCATCACCTGATTTTATTTATTTCTTTGCATGGCCCAAGGCGAATCTATGGTGGTGGCAAAGCGAATTCAATCAATTCGCCGTGCAGATGAATGTCAAGTCAAAAGAAAATTTTCATAGATTTCGATTAACTGACATTTTGTTGTACAAGGCTTTGTATGGAAAATTATCAAGAAGAAGCAATCAGCTGACGGGATACAAGGCGAATTCATTACAGGTGGTGTTATCCCATCAGCTGATTGCTTCTTCTTAATAATTTTCCATACAACGCCTTGTACTGCAACATGCCAGTTAATCGAAATCAATGAAAATTTTCTTTTGACTTGACATTCTTCTGTACGGCGAATTTCTTGAATTCGCTTTGCCACCACCTAGTATGGATTCGCCTTGGACGGGATAACACCACCTGTAATGAATTCGCCTTGGCATGGCCGATGGGACTGTCAAAAGGAGATGGCAAACTCAAAATGAAACCAACATATTGGCAACATTTTCTTACACATCCAAAAACTGCTAAGTTTTATGTTTCCATTCCATACCATTCGCACCAACCCCAATACACAGATTTTGACAATTACAACATACATATTTTGTTATTGTACAGATGATCCAACCATATACCCAGCAAACACAGTCTCTAACGTTAGAGAAATATTGTAATTTTACATTAGAATTCTAATGTAGTTCTCTAATGCAATTCGAATCGAAAACTAGGTTAGAGAACTAGGTTAGAATTCGACTGTGAAACGATTCGAATACCACTAGAAATGCGATGTTATGATTATTGTCACAGTTATCGATTATTTGCACGATATGATCACTCATTCTTAGTGTTATACAAACAAAATAAAAATAGCGGAAATATTACAAGTTGCGAAATAAGTTTTTTTATTTATAATAATAAATACTAGTAAGGGAAAATGATTCAAAAAAGGTTAAAAAAGGAAAGCCAGCAGATTATTGAAGTGCTGTTTGAATGACATGAAGAAAATGCTCCCTCGTCCGTACCTCAATTTTTAGGTACGGGTTTAATTTATTATAATAGAAAAAGCCTTTGACATATGTTCATTCTTAATACATAAGATTATAACCAAATAAACGTATTTGATATAATGAAACAATCAAAATTTCGCTGATTTTAAATAATTGAACTTAATTGCGCATCACTTCAAAATTCTCATTAGAAACTCATTAGAATTTGACGTTAGAATTCGATTAGAATTCTAACCCTTTTCTCGATATCGAGAACGAAGTCGCCTTTTTGTCGAGAATGCTGTAATTCGCGACAGTTTCGCAAATCGTCCTCTAACCTTCTACCTTAGAGAAATACATTAGAATTCGATTCGTCCTCTAATCGTTTTCTAACCTAAATGTTTGTTGGGTAGTTTAGAGAGCACTGTCCGAAGGAGCATACTGATAGAAAATTGTTGTTGTTTTTGTAGACAATTGGCCTCCGCATCTCTAATGTTGCTACAAAATGTTTATAAACATGTTCGTTTGTATACATACATACCAACTACTTTTTTATTTTTTTGCAGTACTTGCTTAATTTTTCTTAACTTGTATAGCTAAAATATATATTTACTTGGTACTTCACCATCCTTGGTACATTCCATTTATAAATAGATTTTTCGAATAATCTATTAACTTGATGTATACAGACTCAACTGATTTACAGCTACGGATTAAAAAAACAGTTATACCTAATAGTCTATGTATGTAATTTACATATTAAGTGTAGCGAAGGTTTTCTAATAAAAAAAAAGTTTCATACACACCTCCAGTAAGTTCCCAGGTTTTCGATGCACATTTCCAACTTTTACTCTACACTAACCTTCTTCTTCTTCAACATCATCTTCCTCTTGCAAATGATCAAGCTTAAGAATACCCGCAGCGCGCACCTGATTTTCTGTTACTATCTTGCGCCGTTTTTTCGATTCCTTTTGTTGACCGACAACATATTCTGGCATAACCACTTTGGAACCTTTTAACCTGGGCTTGTCTACTTCGGCATCTTTAAGCTCATCACCTTCTTTAGCTTTCATTTTTCTTGTTAATTTACTCGATTTCTTAAACTCTATTTTTAAATTATTTGCAGACGTGTTGTCTTCACCGGCTGCTGCACGCGCCTCATGCTGGTCATCCATTTGTTTTAAAAATTGAAAAGCAGCAGCAGTATTCGTATGATCTGAAATGTCTACATCTGCTAGTGAGTATTTTGTCCACTTTTGTGGATTAGCCTTTTGGAAGCATACAAAGTGAATTTTGTAAAATCTATGAAGTATTCATATTTGCAAAAACAGGGTAACATACCTTGAAGTCTGGTATTCTGCGTGGCTTCAAGCACCTTGCTAATGGCATATCTGGCTTTTTGAAGATACTCTCTTTTCCACGCATACGTGATAAAGTTTTATTTGGCGATAGATTTCCTAGTTTTCTGTTCGGACAAGTGCCTTGGCGATAGACCAAACCGATTGTTGGACTTGTTTTTTGGCTTTGGTCTAATGCCGTTCCGGTGAGTTCTTTGCTTGCATCATCTAGACAAGCGAATAAAGCGTTACGTTTTGCCTCGAAATCCTGCATTTTCTGATTGAAACCGCGATAATTAATAGATATATTTTCTTGATGCTTTTGGGACCAAAATTTTTACTCTTCTCGGTAAAATTAGCGGATCAAAACAAACTAAACAGCTGTGATGTTGCCAGACGAAACAATTAAAAATAACAAAGCTGAAAATTAATTTTTTGAGGAATTTGTGATCACTCAAAATCTTTTATAAATGCTGCACAGCTCTTGAATAGTATTCCTATTTGTCTGGATTTTAACTAACAGGTTTTTGGTTGTTGTTGTACCGATAAAGACACTCACCTAAGGCCTAAGGTTTTGGGAGCCCATTGAAAGGATTGCGCTACACAACCCTTTGGTTGCTCAGTTGTAACCAAGGCGAATCCATACCAGGTGGTGGCAAAGCGAATTCAACCAATTCGCCGTGCAGAAGAATGTCAAGTCAAAAGAAAATAACACCACCTCTACTGAACTCGCTTTGGTTGTAACGGTGCTACGTTCCCTGAAGACAGTGGGGTGTCTACGATGCCACAGCTGTTAAGGTTAAGGGATACTCGCTCTCGACACTCTTGTTTGAAAGCAAAGGAAGAGGACGAAACCTGCGCATCCCAACGAACATCTGATTGATGAGTCAACACCGCCAGGGGATTAAGGAGTCATCTCCGTAAGCATTATGAGGAAATACGGCACCTGAGAACTCAGCCGTATTAAGCAAAAAAAACACAAGCACGTCCTCAGTGAACTCCACAAACAAAATCCCCAGGGAAACGAGTCACTCTAGCTCAACTTCGTTCTGGATAATGTAACAGGCAAAACTCTTTACCTATCCAGAATCAACCCCGACATACAAAATGTATGCCCCGCTTGCAATGTGTCCCCAGATGACACCAACCATCTCTTTAATTGTAATGTGGAAGCAACGCCTCTAACACCCCTTCCATTATGGTCCACCCCTGTTGAAACAGCAAGTTTCCTTGGACTCCCGTTAGAGGATATTGATGACAATTTGTGATGTTGTTGTTGTTGTTGTAGCGATTAGTTACTCCCCGAAGGCTTTGGGGAGTGTTATCGATGTGATGGTCCTTTGTCGGATACAGATCCGATACGCTCCGGTAACACAGCACCATTAAGGTGCTGGCCCGACCATCTCGGGAACGATTTATATGGCCACATTAAACCTTCAGGCCGACAATTTGTGATCGATCGCACCTATTGGGTGGGGCGAAGCACTGCTACAACAACAACAACAACAACCATCATCAATTCAATTGTAATGTGGAACCAACGCCTACAACACCCCTCTCATTATGGTCCTCACCTGTTGAAACAGCAAGTTTCCTTGGACTCCCGTTAGAGGGTACTGCTGACAATTTGTGATCGGTCACACATATTGGATGGGGCGAAGCACTGCTACAACAACAACATGGCTCCCAATGGCCGTCAATTATCGCGAAGCTTATATCTGCTGGAACAAAAAACATAAGGAAAGCTAGACGTCGAAAAGCTTCAATCACAACAGACTGCCAATGATTTCGCAACTCGACTCTCACACCTGCTCTCTGAGGGCACAACTCATCCTGAAGGAATACAGGAGCGGTGGGAGCATATCTCCAAAGCACTTCATACTGCCGCCGAGGAAAAAATTGGTTACCGGCGGCCACGAAAAAACAGCTGGTATGATGAAGAATGCCGCGTTGCAACCGAAAGAAAAGACGCTGCCTACAGGGCTACGTTAAAAGCGAGCGCGACAAGAGGAGTGTGTGAACGCTATCGTGAGTTGAAAAGGGAAGCGAGACGCCTTTTCAGGAAGAAAAAAGCAGAAGCAGAAAGGCGTGAGTGCGAGGAGCTTGAGCTGCTAGCCACCAGGAATAACGCCCGAAAATTCTACCAAAAAATACGGCGACAGACGGAAGGTTTTAAGACCGGGGCAAACTCCTGTAGGAATGGAAACGGCGACCTTGTAACTGATGTCCAGAGAGTGCTTAGATTATGGAGGGAACACTTCTCTGCTCTCCTAAATGGAGGCAGCAATTCACCGCGCAGAGATGAAGAACCCGATCCCGCAATCGATGATGATGGAATATATGTCCCCCCGCCCGATTATGACGAAGTTAGAATAGCAATAACCAGATTGAAAAACAACAAGGCCGTGGGCGCTGATGGATTGCCTGCGGAGCTATTCAAGTTCGGCGGCGAGGAGTTGGTAAGGCGCATGCAGCAGCTTCTTAGCAAAATATGGGCGGACGAAAGCATGCCCGACGGTTGGAATCTAAGTGTTCTTTGCCCAGTCCACAAGAAGGGGGATACTGCAAAATGCACCAACTATCGTGGAATCAGCCTTCTTAATATCGCATATAAGGTCCTTTCAAGTGTATTGTGCGAAAGATTGAAGCCCACCGTGAACCGGCTGATTGGACCTTATCAGTGCGGCTTCAGACCTGGTAAATCTACCATCGACCAGATTTTCACAATGCGCCAAGTCTTGGAAAAACCCCGTGAAAAGAGAATCGACACACATCACCTCTTCGTCGACTTTAAAGCCGCCTTCGACAGCACGAAAAGGAGCTGCCTATATGCCGCTATGTCTGAATTTGGTTTCCCCGCAAAACTTATACGGCTGTGCAAAATGACGTTGAGCAACACCATCAGCTTAGTCAGAATTGGGAAGGACCTCTCCGAGCCGTTCGAAACTAAACGAGGTTTCAGACAGGGTGACCCCCTATCGTGCGATTTCTTTAATTTGATGCTGGAGAAAATTATACTAGCTGCAGAACTTAACCGCACTGGAACAATATACTATAAAAGCGTGCAATTACTGGCATATGCTGATGACATTGATATCATCGGCCTAAACACCCGCGCTGTTAGTTCTGCTTACTCCAAGCTGGAAAAAGAAGCGGTAAAGATGGGTTTGATGGTGAATGAGGACAAAACGAAGTACCTGCTGTCATCGAGCAAAGAGTCAGCGCATATGCGCTACTGTTGGCAGCCATAATTTCGAAATAGTAAAAGACTTCGTTTATTTGGGAACCAGCATCAACATTAGCAACAACATCAGCACTGAAATCCAGCGAAGAATCAATCTTGCCAATAAATGCTACTTTGGACTAGGTAGGCAATTGAAAAGTAAAGTCCTCTCTCGGCGAACGAAAATCATACTCTACAAGTCACTTATCGTACCCGTCCTGCTATATGGGGCAGAAGCATGGACCATGACAACAGCAGATGAAGCGGCTTTGGGAGTGTTCGAGAGAAAAGTTCTTCGAAAGATTTATGGACCTCTACGCGTTGGCGATGGCGAGTACCGAAGAAGATTTAATGATGAGCTGTACGAGCTATACGCAGACATCAACATAGTCCAGCGAATTAAAACGCAGCGGCTGCGCTGGCTAGGCCATGTTATGCGAATGAAAGATGATGCCCCGGCCAAGAAAGTGTTTCTATCGGAACCCGCCTATGGAAGCAGAGGTAGAGGGCGGCCCCCACTCCGTTGGAAGGACCAGGTGGAAAACGATTGGTGTGACCAATTGGCGCCGGTTGGCGGAGCGAAGGAGCGACTGGCGCGCCTTGTTGGACGGCCATAACCGTTTAGACGGTTAAGCGCCAATTAAGTAAGTAAGTAAGTTATATCTGCTGGTGGCTGGTTACACAACGGCTACAATTACTTAAGCAGTTAATAAAGAGAGATTGCACCCATTGATTTTGTCGAAGGACTGCTAGAAGAAAAAGTAAGACTTTAACCTCAGGGAAGATTTCTTTCCTCTATTGCAAGTTTTGGGCAGTGAATGGGGCTGAGGTCCTCTCTAACAGATATGTCACCTTTTATGCCAAGGGGGATGAAAAGCATCTACCAGTTTTCTGTTTCGATGCACAGGCTTCAGGGATTTTAGCAGAAACAGTTTCCTGAATATTTAATTTCTCTCCTTTATGTGAAGTATTTGCTCCTCACGATTGAATTATGTATATATAATGTTTTGAACGCAGTTTTGGCATGCCTAAACTTCAGTTGGTTTATCTTAAGTCTGACGACCATCGACATGCGATATACCATCGACGTAAAAGTCGAATAGTTCTATCCTCTGCCCGTCTACATCGTAAACAAGGGTGCTGCGGGCTTGGTCGCTAATATTAGATCTAGACCGTTGCCATTGTTGCAGTCATCGGCATAGGAAACAGTGATGACTTTCCTGGTAGGCAAGGAAGCTTCGATAGAAATGAAACAAAAGAGGGGATGCGACACCACCCTGTGCCACTCCTGTTTAATCTCTCCTATCCTACATCTGAACTGTACTGATGCCTGCCAATCGCTCAGGCAATTCGCTTTTGAACGTTCAGAATGGGTGATCGCCGCAGTGGATATTAATGACGTTTAACGCGATGGTAGTGTTACACATTTCTCGGAAACCATGCTGATGATTGGGTAGCCTGTGATTAGCGGTAAATTAAGCATGCAGAACTGTTTTCAATGGCTTTGTTACCGGTGACGGGAGAGATATCGGGCGATATGACCCTGGCTAGCTAGTTTTATAGGCTTTAGTAGCAGAACTACACTTGCTCAGGGCTGTCATGGAATCCAATTGTTGTCGGAATCCGATTTAAAAACGACAAAATAATTACTTTGGTGTCATGAAATCCAATGTTATCGGTTTAATGTTCGAATTGGAATTAGTGTCGGTTTTAGGTGTCACAGAATCCGATAATATCGGTTTTGCTATCGGAAACAATCCAATCAGTTAAATGATGTTGGATTTAATTTTTTCATAGTTGTATTTCTCTTGCAGTTGAGTATTTTCTAAAAATGTAAGTAAATAAAAGTTTATTTTATAAAAATAAATGTAAATTTACATATGTATATTTTCATTCTTAATAGGGGAAAACATAAAAATTCAATGCAAAACAGTATTTTGACTGAATTTATGGAGAAACATCCAGATATTCCGAAGGGCTTCACGAAGCACATCATCTAAAATCTTTGACCGTGCTTCTACCTACACTCATGCTAGAATCCTTGCTAACTGATCTTTGATAGGGTCCTTCAGCTAAAAATCGTAACGTAGCTGCTAGTTGCAGCACTGGTAGAACTTTGGAGCGAATTACACATTCTTCAATGGTGCCCAATACCATTCGGAAAGCCTCTTTGCTTATGCGATAGTATGCAATGTAACTGCAAATACACTATACAAGTTAAATTACTAAAGGTTATTTAGTTGAAAAAAAATGTTTTTATTGGGAGCTATGGCTCCTTTATTACTCAATGTCAGAATTAGAACTAACTTTTACAAATATTATTTTCTTACAACTAACTTATTTTGTCGCCGCTCTACCGACTGCGCTGCTGTTGCCGCTTTGTGAATTCGCTGACGATGCGCTTCCCACCGCTTGCTGCATTTCTGCTTATTTTCTGCTTATATGACTTGGTTGAAATGTTGACGATGCATTTCTCACCGCTTGCTGCATTCTTAGTTATTTTCGTGGTGTTATGTTTCGTTATGGAATTTTGTTTACCAGCTTGTGCAACAAGTGTCTTCTTGCTTTATTATTTGGCGTGCGTCGTGCTAACAGCTCCCCCCCTGAAATTCAAACGTCCGCGTTTGAGGTGCTGGGTTTTTGAAATATATGATTTAGCCCCTCTATTGCATCCTCTGTCAGTTCGATGGGCTGCTGCTGGTTAACCTTTTTGAGGGGTAATCTTGACCTTGTAATGGATATAATAATGATTATAGCTACCAGTGCGATACTGATATTAGTGGCATAGTTGAAATGATTTGCAGATTTTGTGTATTCTATTAGTTTCGTGTTATTTATGTTTATCTGCTTTAGCATTTTTAGGGACAATATTTCTTCGGTTGTGTTTGATTCTGAAAATGGTTGAAGTACAGCGGGTAGGGGCTTGCTTGTGCGCTTTTCTGTATTGGAAAATTTTTTCCCGTTGATTATAATTGTAGCGTTGTTGTAGTGTATTATAAATGTGCCGTTAAGGGATGTAGTTTCTTCGTTTATTACGATTTCTCCTTTAAAGTCGTTCAAAAATAGGATGTCTGTTGAGAGTGCTTCAACTTCCGGTATGTGTTGACTGTTGGTCACTGTGCAGTTCGGCAAGCGGCTGTTTAGGAGATTACTTATACAATAGTCCCTACTTAAATCTAACAAATTTTTTTTTGAACATATTTGAATTGAGTTGTATTGTTTACATTCTTTTTGTATGCCATAAAGGTTTCTTTCACAGGTAAGTATTGATTCGAAATTTATTTTATTAATCTTATTGTTTTTCTTTATTGCTCTAATGTCTATTGTTTTACAAGTTTGTTCTTCTACCGTGGGTAAACTTATGATATAAATGATAATTTTGCCATTTGTTGCTATTTTAATTTGTGAAAATTCTAAAGCTTCATTCAAATTTATAAACGGGATATTATCTTTTTCGAAAATCTGTTTGGCAATGTCTACTTCTTCACTTGACATAATATATGAGTTTACTATATTGGCTTTTGCCCAATGAATAGCATATGCTATATTTATGATTTCTTCCTTTAAAATTTCTAATTTGTATTTCAATTTCAAAAATGCTTCTATTTCCCTGCTTTTGTCATTTTGCAATTCCCTGGTAATATTGTTTGTAATATTTGTAATTTCATTTATCTTCTTTATTGTTAGTTTGTTAATAATAACCTGATTGTTATTATTTTCAAGGACGTTATTTAATTTATTTAAAACTATTTCATGATCCTCGTGGTCTGGATTTCCTGCGATCCATTTCCACGCACTACCTATGAAATTTAGTGACCTTTTCGATCTTCCTTCTATTTTTAGATTATTTAGATGAGCCTTAATTTGTGATATGAGAAGGGGTAAGAAGGGATAATTGGGATTTTTATAGAGTTCTTCTGCTTGTGTTTTCAGTTCTATATGCTCCAGGATTTCGTTGTATTTGTCAATGTCGTGTATTATTCTAAATGTTCCGGTCTGTAGTTTGGCTGTTCCTTTTTCTATTGTTACAAGTTGGGAGTTAGAGTAGTCGAGTATTTGTACCTCTGCTAAGCAGAGCGGTATGAAAAATCTGCAAAGAAGAAGTTTTACACATCGTTTAATTAGTTGCGTATCCTACTTTTGTGTACTATTTGTCCTTTTTCTGTTTAAGTGCCAGTTTCTCTAAGTTACTTTGCCTACTTCTTTCTATATCTTCTGGAGTAAACGTAACGTTTCTACGGAAATATAAATCTACTGGCCTCTTTTTAGTCACAGAATGGATAGTATGATTGTATTCCGACACAGCTCTTTCTAGGAGCTCGTCAAAGTTCCTGTGTCCTCCATTCTCTTTGAGGCAACGCATTATTTCCACCAGAGTAGAATGGAACCTTTCTACTTGCCCGTTTGCCTGGCTTTTGTATGGTGGTGTTGTAAAAACTTCTATTCCCAACTCGTCCGTCATCATAAATTTAATTGAACTAGAATTCAATGAAGGTTCGTTGTCGATTACAATCAGTTTTGGCACTCCGAAATAGAAAATGAAGTCTCTTAAAGGACCTCTAACGTCTACTATTGCCCTGCTTGAAAGCTTCCTTGTTTGTGCGTATTTCGTAAATTTGTCCAGGGCAGTCATAATTACTTTACCTTCTGTTAAAAAAATGTCTATGTGGACCGTGTGTCCGGGATATGTGGGTAATGGCGTCTCGCCAATTTTGGGTTGGTTGGAATGGCGTTCGTATTTGTTTTCTTTGCAAGTTGTGCAATTAGTTACAATTCTTTTTATTTTGCTGAGCATTCCTGGGAAATAGCTTTTTTCCAGAATCTGTACTTTGTTTTCAACTGCATTTCTGTGTGCGCGTTTATGGATGTCTAAAATGGTGTTTTTCTGGTCCTGTTCGTTGGTGATGTCGTCAACTAATTTTTGGGTATAGCGTATCTTATAGTTACTAAAATGTAGTGGATAGATGTTTTGGATCATGCCCATTATCCTTTCATCTGTATTGATTCCGTTGATGACGGAGGGGTTAAGGTATCGTTTTAGGTGCGTAGTGAGAATTTGATTGTCATATTGGGGTTCTGTAATTATGTGACGATGGATTGTTGGAAATATTATTTTAAATTGATATGAAGATGTTTCGTCTTGCTTGAAAAATATTTGATTTTTAAAAACGTTTATTGGGGCCTCTGTACATGGTATGAGGTTATGGCTTGAGCTCTCGTCACTGTGGATTGTGGGAGTGAGGGAATTTATTTGGGGAGGTATCCTTGATAAGGCGTCTGCGACCAAGTTGGAGTACCCTGGTTTATACTTCAGTTCGTAATTATATTCCTCCAGGATTGATTTCCATCGTTTCATTTTGCTATTCGTATTCCTTGTACTTAAAGCGTATGTAAGCGGTTGGTGGTCGGTAAATATATTTACTTTTCTTGACCCGTACAAGTAGTTCCTTAAGGAGCTTAAGGACCATATAATGGCCAGCATCTCCTTCTCATTGGTTGCATAAGATTCTTCAGTTTTGTTGAGGGTTCTGGATATGTATGTTACGGGTTTTTTATTTTGTGATAGTACGGCGCCTATTGCGAAGTCGGATGCGTCCGTGGTCAGTTCGAAGTCCTTTTCAAAATTCGGATGGGACAGAACGATGTCCGGTGAAGTAAGGGTGTTTTTTATTTTGTCGAATGCATTTAATGCTTCCTGATCTAGGGTAATGAATTGCTTCCTTGATGCGTTTTTGGAAATATTTCCAAATTCGCCTCGCAAAATGGCCGTAAGTGGCTTGGCGATCTTGGCAAAGTCCTGAATAAATCTTCTTAAATAGCCTGCCATGCCAAGGAACGAACGAAGTTCCTTAAGATTTTTAGGAGGAGGCATATTAATTATGGCTTCTACCTTTTTTGGGTTTGTTTTTATTCCTTCCGGGGTAACAACATACCCCAGGAATTCTACTTCCTGTTTGGCAAACTCGCACTTGTCTAGCTGTATTTTCATGTTTGCACTCTCTAGGGTTCTGAACACTAATTCAATATTTTTTAAGTGTTCCTCTTCGTTTTTCCTAAATATTATTACATCATCGATGTAGACGTAACATCTTACACCGATATGTTGCCGGAGGATATCATCCAGTGCCCGTTGAAATGTGGAAGGGGCATTCTTAAGCCCAAATGGCAATCGGAGAAATTCGTACTTTCCGTTGTTTACGGAAAATGCCGTTTTCTCGATATCGGACTCACGAAGTGGAATCTGATGAAATCCGCTTTTAAGATCAACAACGGTAAATAGTGAATTATTTCCGAGGTTGGCAAGAACCTCATTTATTTCTGGTATAGGGTACTTATCGGGGATTGTAATTGAATTGAGCTTTCGATAGTCGATCACCATCCGGTATTTCTTTTTACCAGAGGCGTCCAACTTTTTGTCGACTATCCAGACTGGTGAGTTATAGGGGGATTTTGATCTCCTAATTATCCCGTTATCTAGAAGTTCCTCTATTTGCCTTTCTATTTCCTCTTTAAGCGCCATTGAATATACGGGTGTGTCGCTGGTAGTGCGGATTTCGCCCTTTACTAAAGTAGTATATGTTAGTTTTTCGTCGGGATCCGAGAACAGATTGGGACATTTCCCAATTATGCCATTAATTTTTGATTGAATTTCGGCAGAAAGATGTGGTATTTTTATTCCTACATTATTCACTTCTTGTGACACCCTTTGTTTTAGAGGGATAAATATATTTTCAAAAATTGTCATCATATTTTTATCAGTGTGGATTGTTGCTTGCAGTTGTTTGAGCGTGTCGTTACCTATTATTCCGTGAAAGGAGTTTAATGTTGGTAAAATGAAAAATTTAATTTTGCCTACGCCGTGTCCGAAAATATCCACGTACGTGTGGTGAGTGATCTCTATGTCTCCTGCGACAGAGTTAACTTTAAAAGTATGCTCATTAGGAATTGGATTTCTTATCCTCGAGGATTGTATGTAATTTTTATTCGAGCCGGTATCTATTAGAAAGTCTAGTCCATCTCCGCTCCTAGCAATGAACTCGTAATAGGGGAGTGAAGATGGAGTTAGTCTAAAAAATGAATAGTATCTAGTTCGGTGCAATCCTGCCCGTTCAGGGCCGGATTATTGTTTGTGATTAAATTGGGGTTACTTTTTGGTATGTGGTCTGGTTGATTTTCATTTCCATAATTAGTTAGGACGGGATTATCCTCGTAGATTTGGTGAGGATCTACCTGATCGTAGAATTCATCCGGTTTAGTGTAGTCCGTATTGGCGTAAAAAGTTCTTTGCATTTTATTTGGTGCGTGAGGATGTTGGGTAGAAAGGGGACGCTTCTGCGCGGAGTTGTTTTGGTTATTCTGCGGCCGGTTTTGATAGTTGACCTGCCTGGAATGTATGGACTGGTCTACATCCATTGGTACTGGTGGTTTTGGTGGTAGATTATTTCTGTTATTATTGGAGTAATTATTTTGATTGTTGTATCCTGTTGGGTTCGAACGGAAATTTGGGTTATACTGGGGATAATTGGTTTGGCCGTAGTATCCCGTGCGGAATCCTTGGTCATATCCGGGGTAATTGTAGTTGCTAGGACGATTTGTCGGTGGAATGAATGGATTATTTGGGTACCTATTTGGTTGTCGATTAAAATGTTGCAACATCGGTGCAAAACTAGGTGTTGCTGCTAAGGAATAAGTCAGCTCGGGATAGAAGGGTCTGTTATTGTTATAATTTGTGGTATTTCGTGGTAGTCGTGGCGGTCCGTTGATAATTGATCTATTCACAGTGTTCGCGTGGTTCATTCGGAAGGACATGTTATCAAGTTTTTGACACAGGTGCAATGCCTGTGGCAGGGTGGTTGGTTCACGGATACTGAGGAGACGGGGTAGGTCTCCATTAAGCCCGCGAATAAACGTATCCAGAGCTTTCTCTCTGTAGGAGTTTGTCATGGCTCTAATGGACTCTTCGCCCAAGTCGAGACAGGAAATTTTGTCAAGGATTAGTGAAAGATGTTGATAGACCTTCTGATAGAAGGTAGAAATATCATCGTGGCGCTGGGCCAGTGTGGTCATTTGGTATTCTAAAGTACCAATATCTCTCTTGTCGGAATAGTGCATCATAAGGCACTTTCTAATATGCGTCCAATCTAGTGGAGTACTATAGGATTCGAGAGCCGTGTCGGCATCGCCGACAATTTTGTGTCTGATTGTATGTAGTATGGCGAAATATTTAGGTGTGTCTTTCAAAGATTCATATGCTTTTAATATTCTGTCGACACTTTTTCTCCAGGAGCTAAATTCTCCTGGTCGTCCTGAGAATTCTCTCAGGCATTTTACCATATCTGGTACCCTATCTAGATCGTTTATATTTTGTGCATTTAATGTAACACTATGGTCTGGTGGCAAATCATTAAGGGAAGTCCTATTCATTCTATCTAACGCTTCTATAGCTGCTGATTCTAATTCCGTCGTATTAGAGACGGGAAGATTTCCCTGACGGGTATTTCCGTATTCCAACCTAAGTTGGTTCAATTGATCAACGAGTTCCTCCGCGGATCCTGGCATTTTCCTAAAGATTTTTTTTTTTTTTTATATTTGATTGCTAATTTCTTTTAGTTCTTCTTTTATTTCACAAGGCACAACTCTGTTTACTTTTCACAATGATTTCTGTATAATATTTTCTTTAGATTTTATGGATTTGTTTCCTAATTTCTAGTTAATTTTTCTTTCACAAAAAGCAATTAAATTTACTTTTCACAATAATTCCCTTTTCTTTTTTGTTTCACAAGCGCAACTCAATTTACTTTCTCGCAATGATTTCTGTGTAAATTTTTATCTTTGATTTTATGGATTTGTATGCTAATTTCTCTTTTAATTTTTCTTTTCTTTCACAAAGCACAATTAGATCTACTTTTCATAATAATTTCTTTTTCTCTTTTTTCTTCAATTGTTATTATTATTTTTGTTTTCAATTATTTACTTATTACTATTTAATCTTACGCTAGTATCATGTCCAACGCTGGATGTGGGGTTTTCGCCGCTTCGGTGTTCGTCCTTTTCCCTCCTGGTACTTGGGTACCTCGGTCGTACTGCTTATTCCACTTCCCGGTGCCGCTGTAGACGCGTGGCCTTACTTGTTATTTTTCAGGCACTTTTAACGTTTTTTTTTTTTTTTGTTTATATACGTCACTCGCGTGGCCTTACTTTTTGATTTTCAGGCACTAATACTTTCCGACACTCGCGCTGGTCCCTGCTCGGGCGCCAGTTAAATTACTAAAGGTTATTTAGTTGAAAAAAAATGTTTTTATTGGGAGCTATGGCTCCTTTATTACTCAATGTCAGAATTAGAACTAACTTTTACAAATATTATTTTCTTACAACTAACTTATTTTGTCGCCGCTCTACCGACTGCGCTGCTGTTGCCGCTTTGTGAATTCGCTGACGATGCGCTTCCCACCGCTTGCTGTATTTCTGCTTATTTTCGTGATGTTATGACTTGGTTGAAATGTTGACGATGCATTTCTCACCGCTTGCTGCATTCTTAGTTATTTTCGTGGTGTTATGTTTCGTTATGGAATTTTGTTTACCAGCTTGTGCAACAAGTGTCTTCTTGCTTTATTATTTGGCGTGCGTCGTGCTAACATACATATCTAGAAACCCACATTAAGAAACAGTTTTTATTACGCTGTCTCTGGAAACTCAAATGGATTGCTGCGATTTCTCCAAAATTTTCCTTTTGACCTTCTAGCAACTTTCTTCTTCCAATAACATAAATGCTACAACTGCTGATGCCATTTTCATGTCAATTAATTTGTTTATTGCTGTTTAATGCACAAAACAACTATTTTATAAAATTTTGCCAAAAAATTTACATTAAAATTGCCGGTGCACCGCAAAACAGCTGATTCGAACATCGGTTTTATTTACATACGAAAAGAGCAAAACCAATACGGTTTTATGACACCAATTTAAATCAGTATTGGTTTGTAATTCCGACAAAACGCAAAACCGACTTGGATTCCATGACAGCCCTGGCTATTTTCGAAGTATGACAACGCAGGAGAGTTACGCACTAAAAACTTGAGCTGGGTAGGAGAGTCCCTCATCCTCCGAAGTGTTTGAAAAACTGGGCCAGCTGCTTTTGAAGTTTTAGCTTCTTCGATGGCTTTTTTGACCTCTGGGACAGTGATGGTGAATGGTTGTATTCGCGTGCTCGGTTGTATTCGAGTCCGTAAAGAATTTATCGCCGGTAGCGCGAACAACAGCGGTGGCTTACACAGTAGCATTACTGTTGGAAGATTGCGGAGATGCCCTAGTCCGCAAAACGCAGAGCGCCCTTTGGCGAAATAGCAAGGGAGCACAAAACTTCGGAGTCGACAGGTAAATTTGGCAGCAGAGGAAAGGGCTCTGGGCACGTCGGCGACTTGGAGGATACGACGCTACTTGTAAATGTGAGGTTTTAGATAAGGGCGAGGAAAAGGGGAGGGAACTCTAGATTGTGAGAATAGAATAGAGAGTAAGGATTAAATGAGGTTGAGTGAGAAAGAAAAAGGGGAATGAAACAAAGGAAAAACTGTGAGGCATGAGAGGGGTAAATTGAACAAGTAAAGGTGTCTTAAGTTCGGGTGTAACCGAACATTATATACTCAGCGTGAGCTTCAATTGTACATTTCATTTCAGATAAATTACTTTTCTACATAACACGTGGCAGCGACCGTTTAAAAAAAATGTCTCCCCACTTCCTCTTAAAATAAATCTTGATAAGTGAAATATCATTGATTCAAAACTATTTTTTGCTAAGTTATAGCTTATTCTAGTCTACGACCCTTTTAAATTTGTTTTATATCTAAGTTGCCGTGGTGTTTAACCGATCCCGTGCATTTTTACTAGAAATATTTTCTGCTATAAGGAAAATATGTGTACACATTTTCATTACGATATGATAATTTTTCTTCGAGTTATGTCTCCCGAAACATAGAAAATTGCTTAGTCATAAAAGGGGCGGTGCCACGCCTATTTTTTAAAATTTGAAGTTTTTCTTATTTATTGTTATAAATCCACTTGGAAATGAAATACCATTGATATAAAGCTCTTTTTTGCAAAGATATAGCTTATTTTATTCGTCCAAGACCCTTTTAAAAACCTTTTATATAAAAGTGGGCGTGGTAGTAAAGGCAACCTCTCTGCCGAATTTTGGTTACGATAGGTGTAACGATTTTTGATTTATGATTAATAATATTTGTAAAATTGATTTTATCACAAGTGGGCGGTGCCACGCCCATTTAAAAAATTTTTACAAATTTTTATCAAGAGTCCCAATATCAGTCCACATGTCAAATTTCAACATTCTAGGTGTATTATTTACTAAATAATCATGGTTTTTGTGTTTTCCAAAATGTTATATATATATATATAGAAATTGGGCGTGGTTATCATCCGATTTCGCTCATTTTCAATACCAATCTATTCTTGGCCCAATAAAATTTTTTTCGACTCTGCTGATTTTGATATATGGAAGTCTATGTCTATCTCGATTCCTTTATACCTGACAACCAACAGTTATCCAATCAAAGTTAATATACTCTGTGTGCAAAGCACGCTGAGTATAAAAAGATAGATAGAATGAGCATATGGATAAAGGTGGGAAGGAATATAAAAAAGGGGGAGGGGGTAGAAGGGATAATAATTCGCAAAGCATGAGAGAGGTGTAAAAGTCTTCTATAACCGTAAGTTCTAAAATTTAAAAACTTATTAACATGTTTTTTTTTTCAAAAATTTTATTTAAACGCTGTATTTATGTGTGTATAAATAGTTAAGTTTTATGCCTTTTCTATACCTTATTCGTATGTATTGTTTTAAAATTCAATTTTCATGTTTATGTTTTTATATTCACTGAATGCGCTATGTAGAAAATACTTAGTTTGGTTATTGAATATTTGCCTAATTTTATTATAGAGCAAAATAGGACTAAATTGAATAAGTGAGTAAATGAGTACATGTACCTTTATATCTCACTATACTGTTTATATAGTTATGGTATGAACGGATGATTTTAATCTTTTACGGCTGTATGTGTGTTGTGTGTTCTGTATGGCATTATTTTGCTTTCTTAAAATCTTTTCACTTTCCATGATTAAAAATTTTCAGTTTAATATGAAAATTTTAAAATTAACAAATTTTTCATAAATATATACTACAATTTCAATTAAAAATATTTAAAACTTTGCGTGCATAAATTTTACTATAACAATCAATATATTTTTGTATACAGGTGCGTGTGCGTATGTATGCATATACACTGGGCCGGCCACCAAAATTTTCGAAAATTGTTTGAGTGAAATTGGAAGGCTGTGTTGAGCATATACTACATTTTTCGCAGATATATCCTAGAGATACCTAGTAATGAGTTTTTCTGCAGCCTATTGAAGAAAAACAAACTTCGATTGTTTTTCGGCCACCCTAATGCATGTACATACATTCATTAATATTAAAAGTTTTGTTGCATTTAAAATTATAGAGCTTTAACTTAAAATATTTATTTGTATATTTAAAATTTAAAATGTTTGTATTAAATAATTAACGTACATAAGTACATTAGGGTGTTTCTAATTTAAATACAATTTTTTTTTTCTGTACCTCTCAAAAATAATAATAAATAAATTTAGTTTTTTTTCTTATTTCAAATTTAAAATTTTTCTCTATAAACAATGTAAAAGTTTATAAATTAAAAAATAAGGAAAATGTTTTTCATATCAAGGCTCTTCGTTTAGAAAAAAGTTGTATCGTGCAGAATGAAGTAAAGTTAAGAAAAACATTATAGAAGAAAATAAAAAAAACCCGAAGCAATTTACTAGACTTTTTAATACGCACAGACGTTTTTTCTTCTCTATATATCCGCCTGGCTCTCCTCCGTCTCACACACTTCTTATTTCCTCGACCCTCTGCATTTTTCAGTTTACCTTACTCGGGCCAGACGATTTCCCTTTCATTCTTCGATAATTTTCACCCTCCTTCTCTTACTCTTATTGCTCTTGTCCTATCCAAGTCTAACTCTCACTATAACTCTTAATTTATCCTAATGTTATGCTTATTCTTACTGTAAACCTTTTATTCCTATTTTTTCTCTAACCATTACCATTTTCTTACTTTTATCTCACTCTCCCGCTTCATCTTATACTCCTTAATTTTCCTACTTCCCCCAACTTCATCTGCTTTCCCTTCTCTATTTCCTCTTTTCCCTTTTCTTTCGATTTCCCTCTTTCAATGTGAAGATACTTCGTGCTTGGCTGTTTTCGGAACATTGCATATCTAAAGTACTAAAAAAGTGGCAAAAAAGTACCAAATACTACTAAATTTTTGTATTACTGGCTTTACATGTTTGGTTTTATTGCATCATGATTTTGACTGATTTTTGTTTTATGAATTTGCTGGGAAATTGTTCTCTCAAGTTAGATTTTTTTATTTTTTATTTTATTTTTTTTTTATAAAACTGACAAATTTTTCTTCATGTTTCAATTTGACTCTACTAAAAATAAAATAGTCTACGGCGCTTGTGGGGAATGAAATTTGCTAAAAAAACCAAATAATCTTGAATTGAAGAGATCGCAGTTTTCTAAAGAGCCAATTTTACGAAACAACTTCAACAAAAAGTTATTGTTTTTTATATTAAATTGTAACAAAAAGATAATTTCTCACTTAATTTTTTTAGTGAAACTGGTTATAGAATTAAATTTTTTTGTTTTTAAGAAGTCAAAATTTTTATGGAAATATTTTTTTTAAATCAAAAAAAAAAAAAATTTTTATCACCTAAATGTAAAACACCCTAAGTACTTAGGCAAAAAATGCGTTTGTGTGCATATGTACATTTGTATGTATTGTACTTAGACCCATTTTTTTAAACTGTCAATAATTATGCTAATATTATTTAAACAAATTAACTATGTATGTATGTATAAACAATTTTATTTAGGTTTACATTGACTAGCAAAAAATTAACTTATCAATATAAATTAAGATAAAAACTAAGTTAACATAAAAATATATGCGTATATGTATACGTAGTATAGGTACAATTTTTTTTATAAATATTTATATACACAGGTTAGAGATGACACAACGATGATTTCAAACGCGCTACGATAGCTACCTATTTTCTATGTAAGAGACGTATAAGGGCCTTCATATCTACGTATATATGAATATCTGTAAGTATTTTACATAATAATAATCCTTTTGACGAATATAACATGTGTATTTTTACCACACATACAAACTTACCTTAACTACTTACACAAACTTGCTATTTACATTCGTAATCTCTTCATGTTAGGTGTGTACGTTTGTTTTCTTTAGTAATAAATGCTTGTAGTATTAGTATGTATGTGTGTATGTTGGTATAAAAACTTATTCTACTCCTTCTTGTTGTTGTTTATTTATTTTGTTTAATGATCTCCATTGCTAACATATACAATTTTTTTTTATTTTTATAATTCCGCTGTTTCCACTAGAGCTGCAAAACTTTCAAACTAAATATTAATAATAATTAATTTCTATACTTTAGAAAAAAGGACCATCGATAGTACTGACTACAGTTTTATTTTTCAATGCTTTTAAGTAAATCTCAGCCAAGCTATTTTTATTTAGTTTTTCCAAATAAAAATAATTAGGCATGATTTTCACTAGGTCAAATTTGACCACAACTTTGGCCATATTAAGGAAAATGGCTTGTCATACAACGTCAAATGCTTTTGCGGTCTATTATGACTAGAAAGTGATAATTGAATAAGTAAAAATGACATTGGAAAATTTGACTTTTACAATTGATTTGCTAATGCTTGGTTTCCACTAGGTCAAAATAAATAACATCATTCATCAACTGCCTCAAGCTAACACGCCAATCAGTTGGGGTGAAAGGCGTTTACATTATTTAAAATAAGTAACTGATTCGGAAATCGATAAAGCAGTACGTAGTCAAAATCCACACTAAGATTTTGTTTTATTTTATCTTCTTAACAACCCGTTTCGTTATTTCACATGCTATGGCATTACTCTTTGATGTAACGCTAGTTGGCAAACGAGAATGGATTGCCGGCATGTCAGCAAATAAAATTCCAGTGTCAAATTTGCCATACCGTTGGGCAATTGTCGTTTTCAGTTACTAATCAATTCAATTTTCGGGTTGGTGTTGAAATTCTGTATGTACAAAATTCTAAAAACAAAATTCTGCTTTTTAAAATTCTGCTTTTATGAAACTCTGCTTTCTAAAATTCTGCTTTCAAAATTCTGTATTAAAAAATTCTGTATTACAAAATTCTGTATTAAAATATAATGTTACCAGTGTTAAAGAGGTCATGTAATTATTTTGAAAAAGTGCGCCATGCACAGTAATTCTGCGTAGAACACCTTATAAAAAATAACCTTCGGCAGCGCTTATAAAAAATAACCCTGGGCTACGCCATGCCAAGTCCGGGTGTGTGGTATAAGCGTGGCTACTGCCACGGTGATGTCTTCTGCGTAGTATACCTTTCTGCGTAGGCGGCCTTTGGCCGCCCTTTAAAAAAATAACCCTTACCCGATCCTACACCGGCTACGCCATGCCATGATTCCGGAATTTTGACTTCCAGAATTAAACATGCAGAATTTTGAAAAAGCAGAATTTTAGAAAGCAGAATTTTAGAAATCAGAATTTTAAAAAGCCGAATTTTAAAAAAGCAGAATTTTGTTCAAGCAGAATTTTTTGCAATTTACAGAATTTAGTCACCCAGAATTTTGTAATACAGAATAATGACAAGCTCCCTCAATTTTCACTTCGTAATTAGTCCAAACGTACGTTTAACATATTTGACATTGTATGACAACCCGTTTTCATGAAAATGATCAAGTTAGTGTTAAAATTTGACCTAGTGAAAATCAAGCATCAATAACGTAACTTAAGGAAACTACGTTTGACCTCAACTGACCAGCGAGTCCGTTTCAAGCAATTTTTGATTCCAGTTATATTGAAAATCAAGCATTACAAAGTGTGACAAAAAAATAATAAGCTTTTGCTAGTTCACATTTTTTTAGGCTTGTCAAGGAGACAACATTTGCCTTCTCATAGCTTTTTTTTAAAACTATCGATAGCGCTTGTGCTTACAGTTTGAAGCTATCGATGATAACGATAGTCTATTCCAGCTCTAGTTTTCACTTCAAGATTAGTACGCAACGCTGGGACAAAGATGTCAACTTATAATTTGACTAGGAAAGTAAAAATTAATGCATTTGTATTTAATAATAATAATTTATACTTTTCTTTAAAGAATAAATCACAAATGAAGTTATAATAATTTTTTTTTTAATATTTCAGTGCAATTTTTCTATTGAACTCGCTCATTTTCCCCGAGGGTTGAGTCTAGGCTTGAATTATCTTCTTCCAAATAAATTTTTATTGGAAACAGCGTTCAGGTTTTCACAATAGGACACTATTCAAGTCACAGAGCTTGTACTTAGGCAAATTACTACTATTACATATTTAACGGTATATTTTATCAATATCGGCATACATTTACAGAGTTGCTTGCATTTGTTCAAATATGTAAACTGTTATTGGCGATTGGTTAAATGCTTATCAACCCAGTTTTTAACATAATTTTTTTATTTTCTAACTTTTTTAACCTTCTAGTTATATTTATATAAAGTATGCTTACTACTTAATTATGGTACTATTTTAATCGAATATGCATGCGAATACAGCCAAACAATTCATACCGAAATTACTCCAGCAACCCTCGTCGCCAGATGTGCCCTTTTCAGCGCGTCGCATTTTCTTTGGATAATTCTTTGGATTTGTACGATCGCTAAGATGTATTGGCATTTTTGGGAATTCGGGACGTGGCGTTCGAAATTTTTCCAATAATTGACTTTGTTCCGGTGTAAGATTCTTCAGTTTTTTACCTATAATAAAGAAATTTTATAAAGTACGTATATATGTATTTACGAACGTATATATGTATTGTACATAGTTCCGAGCAAAGATGACTTGATACGAAACATTTGTCTACGCTCTCATTTTTTTCGCTCTCACGAGGGATTTATCTCAAATTTATGCTGGCAACAATCACAGATAAATCCCTCGCGCCAGCTGAAGCGGATGCTAGAGCAAAATATGTGCCAGCTAAAACGAAAAACGGGCCAAAAATTTCGGTAAACTTTAGTTTGGCCTACAACTGTAGAAATGTGTTCAAAAATTATTAGAAAAAAGATAAAAAACACTTGTTTTAGTGTAAATATTATTAGTTCGAGGGCAGAGGGTAAATATTATTTCCATTCAAAAGTTATCAATAAAACAGGTTTTGTAAATATGAATTCCCGATGCAACCAGCCCATTTTGATCACAGAACCTGGAACATCAGACATGTAAGATAAGCCCTATTTACTAAATTATGTTCAATTATGTTCACTGTTGCCATTGACAAGTTTGCATGCATGCTTATGGAAACACCAACTTTTTCCATTTTAATTTTTGATGTTGTAAAAGGCTGGAATTAATATTAAATAAATATAAATAGATTGCATAGTTATAATCTGCACTTTTACATAATTATTTTGAATTATTTTCACAATTTTTCAAACTTTAATTAGGTGTTTTTGCATAAAACTGCGAACGGTCAAAAATTAGCGCACGAAAGTTTACTAGGCAACTATGTCTAGTGAGAGAGCGATCAGCTGACACGTTCTTACGAAAAAAATCAAAATTGTTTTGATTTCTACGTTCCGGGCTACGTACGTACGGGCGTTGCACGTCGCACAGTGGCGCCTTTTGAGGTTTTTCTTTGCAAAAATCATAACTTTTGAACCAATGAAGATATTTTAAAAATTTAAAATGCAAATGAAAGCTAATTATTTGAGGTTTTATTGTGTGAAATCTCAGAATGTCACAGATACAGGGTGCTTCAAAAAATTCGTCAAACTCCAAAATTTTTAGAAAAATGCAAAAACAAAATGTTTTCTAGTAAAAAATAAAATGAGATTTGTCTTATAATGACGTATTTAAGCATTAAATATGATAAACTAATTATGTTGATAAGATAGCGTGGCACTTCCCACTTATGACAAAGAGTTGTATCTAAGTAGTCACGTAATCAATAACTACCAAAATCGATAGACGTATTGTTTCTTTTAAATGGCAATACTCTTATAAAACTCAAATATCCGTTTTTGATGCCACAATAACAAGGTGCCTCAAAATTCATCGTAAAATTTTACATGTTTTTTTTTTTTTTATTTACAAGCCAAATATGTATTTTATTAATAACTAAAAGTTATTGAAAGTGGTTCAATGAAATTTTATTTGAGCTCAAGATTAAACAGCCAACGAATTTTAGAAAAGGGAGTGGCACTGCCCATTTATGCTAAAAAGTTTGATCTTAGTAACCGCTTTACCAATTTGTACCAAACTCGATAGACGTATTGATTTCTATAAAAATTTAATACTCGTTTGAAGGCGAAATGCCTAAGCTTTAAAATAAATTTGATAAACTTTAGAGAAATGCAATAACGAAGAGTATATATTTATAAATTACTAAATTAATTAATTCTTTTATTTGAAATAAAAAATTAACTTGTACATAGATATCTTATTTTTCAATAAAGTAACAAAATTTATTAGTAAATCTGTTTTTCATTGTTGTGATAAGAAATGAGAAACTTATTTTATCTTAACATAGTCATAGTCACTGGAACACATATCTAACAAAGCAACCATTTCTGAGCTATACGCATCTGTAAGATCTTTTTGTGTTCTTACATACCTCATAGATGATATGACTGGGTCAGCAGAGATAGCTAACATGTTGAAAAGGTATTCGTTTTGTCTAACTCGTGATACTTTGCAGGTGTTCATACATCTATATCTTTTGTAGTCCTTGTTCTTAGATTCTTGAGTTTCTTCAGATAATTCTCCTAATGGTAAGCACTGCTACTGTTTTAAATCTCTTCCATGTGCTAAAATTTTATGTACCGTTGGTGCAAGTTTCTTCTCAGGATACTTTTGATGCAGCATATCTGTAGTTTTAGATGCATATTCTCCAAATTTGGGTCCATTAACTGGTTCATCGCAGTTTAAAATATTTAAAATTACTCCCAATCTTTTCACAATATCTCTATCAACTCCTGTTATGCGAGCAGTCACTGCATCGTTTTCAAAAAATCTCCTTGAGGAGTTACCATCATTTGTATTTCCGTATCCATACTTTGGACAGTCAACTCTAAGGCCAATCTCTTTATAGAATGCATCCTGAATTATTTTTTTCTCATGTTTTTTCTCCTTACATTTTATATTGTCGTCGAAAACTTCTCCTTGTTGTGGTATAAGCCAGCTTCAAAACAAATTCCATACGTCTTATCTTAGCATGCAAAGGAGATATTCCATACTCATAATTTAGTTCGTCAGTTATTGAATCATCAAGATTTTCAAAGTCCTTTTGGCTCTTCTTACAAATTGGACATTTCATTGTAGATGTCGTATTTGTTATTAAGTTCAAAACTTTTGCATCGACCATTGTTAGAAGAAAATCCTGCTTTATTGTAATAACATTCCCCTCTTCAATTTCAATTATTGTTGGTTCTAATTTGGCAATTTGATTTTTTATATCACTCACTGTAGCTTTTATGAGTTCCGAAGACTCCTTCTCGTATTTAAATAATATTGGGCGTCACAGTATAGTTGATGACGGACGTGGATTTTTCCAATATTCTGAAGCTTCATCTTTTAGTCGTAATGGAACAATAGAAGCCATAAACATATTACTATCTGTAATTGGATCATTGTCTACATTTATTCTCTGTTTATTTGCGCTTTGTCCTGATGATCCATCACAGCCCCACTTATTTATCAAGGCTAGCTCCTTTGGCAGTGATTTCAACTTTTCTTCAGTAAAACTTTGAAGGAGTCATGTAGACGTATGATCCATTAGGTTTTGTAGCTCAACTTCAGCTGATACTTCGGTTATTTTGGGACTTAGAGGAACTGTTTCTTTCTTGGTTTGAGTAATTTTTTTGTATCCAGGTAAAATATCGCATTACGTTGCAGTAATGACTTTCGCAATATAATATATATTTTCTTCGTTAAACCGAGATCTATAAACAGAGCCAAAACTTCTTCGGGAGTGTATTTCCTAGGTAACGCATTTGGTGGTGTGGGGATGCTGTTTTTGATCCTCATCAGTCGCACTGGACTTGCTACCGCAACTGCTTCTGTTAAATGAGACTTCACGTTTTCTTCGTCTTTTTTATATTTAATAGCCAGTGCTTCTGAAAGATGAGTCGTGGCCGTAGCTTTTGTGGTATCAGACAGCTTCCTTTTCCTTGCGTAGGTAGAACACTCTTCTATGGGTTTTGTTGGTCTCCCTCTAGTTGGATTGGTTAACGTGCTAGGCGTTTCTTCGTCCAAAAAAGTTTTGTCAGCTTGCCACTTTTCATGCTTACTTAGAAATTTTGAATTGTTACGATAGACGTCCTTCCATTTTCTTTCTATCATAATGTATTTTAAACCAAGTTTTTCTTCCAGGCCTTCCTTTTCTTTAATGCTTGTTTCACTCGCTAATTCTCTCATAACAGCCTCAACGAAGTCCCGTCTAGACTTTGTAGATTTAAACACCGCAAATAGTTTCGAGTTTTCTAGATACATATTAGAATTGGCTTCGAATGTATCTGACTAAATATTAAACTGTGAACTATATTTAAAAATACTATTCACTTTATTTAAGTAAACAGAATACTTATTTCCTTAATCTCCAAAAGACGAATGATAATGTGCATTGTTTGATGGATAGCTTCATATACCTACTCAAATTATTAAAATTAATTTCAGGTATACAATTCGTAACTAAAAAAACGTATGTTGTTAACAAGTTCCAATAACAAAAACGACCTTACGGCCGTACTGAATTATATATACCTGCTCAGGCGCGTATTTATGCCCAAGGTTGTTTAACTTTATTTGATGTAAAAAGTGAAGTTGCAGCTGGACGCAGGTAGACTTTATGAATTTAGGTCACTGAATAACTACTGTTAATTTGACGGAGCACATATTTTAACATTTTTTTATTTTTTCCACCAAAATTTTAAAAAGGGCCTAAAAATAGGCATTTCAAAAACAGGTATATCCGGGAAATTCTCTATTAGAAACATGTATTATATTTAGCGAACGCTTTCATGATTTTTTTGATTTTTGCCATGCTTTAACGGCAGAGGCGCCACTGTGCGTCGGTGAGTTTTCGTTTACATTGCACATTGATAAGATAGGTCGTGTCAGCTGACGCGTTTTTCTACGTACGTTCGTGGGTAACCCTTGAGACTTTAAATTTAAAACAAATGACAGGAAGAGTTTCGCTAGAGGCGCACCAATCGAGCGGCGGAAATTTGCGATAAATTTTAAGTGATTTCCCTTCTTGCTTCAGATTTAATACGTCATAAGTAAGAGAACCCGGTGGCATTGCATTAAAAAGGGAAAATGATGTACAAGGGCCAAATTTCGGTTAGGTGCTGTACCTTTCGGAGTCTTCTTATCGCTATAGAGGAGGGAAAAATACTCTGCGTTCAGAGAACCAATTGCAATGTAATATATTTGCTATCATGGAGGCATAATAAAGATGTGTGGAATGGTAATATTAGAGGCTTAGCATGGTTATTAATATGTTGGATGAATTGAACATCCAACAAAGTTCTTGGGAGCCTTATTCAAAAACTAGCTTTTTAGCGATTGACGAATGACAGGGATATTTGCAGCTTAGTTGTGGTACTCACAAGGCATTGCACTATTAGCTTTCGTGCGATACGAAAGGCGTCTATACTGTCATCAGAAGTTTTTTGGGCGACAAATATAACTATCCAATAAAGAACCCAGACTGCGTCATCATAATTAACTGGCGCTAACAGACTAGCCGACTTTGGCCGTCTCTTAAAAAGTTACGCCCGCTATACCATTTCGCGATAATTTATCCTATGCTTCCAAATATGGGTGTCGTGCGAAAAACTTTCTTGACCGAATCGTCTTCGTCCAATTGCATAATATGATCTAGCCGACAAAGCCTTTATTTTTAAGTTAAACGGTTTTATTGAAAACAATACTTACATTAAGTAATAATAATACTAACAGCTAGAAAATAATTAGGTAGGTCCTAGGTACTAGTCATCACACTCCTCATCAATCTAGGGTGTTGATCAGACAATTGTGTGGGTGAAATTTCTAAAAATGTCAGGCGTAGCATAACCTGATTAAGGTTAAATTGGTCTTACTTACGACTATCAATAGAAATTTGACGCGTTCGGCTACACAGAGTCGAGCTAAATAAAACCGTTTAAAAACACGAGCTACTTAAGGGTTAAGTCATTACAGCATTAATATTTTTAACCATTCAATGTGCCCTTAGGAAGTGGCCCCAGCGGCTTAGGGGCTTAGAATATACCCGCGGTAGGTATGCCTGTCGTAAGAGGCGACTAAAATACCAAATACATTTAAGGGGTTGTGTATCGCAACCCTTTCAGGTTGCCAGCGCAATATATAACTTCCCCAAATCCAATTGTCAACCTCACCTATCCTTGGTGAATCCTGTTTCATTAACAGCGGAGGATCTGGCGACATCGAACTCATCATGGATCTAGGGTGTGGGAAGGTTGTAGAAGGTCGTATGTGGTCATAAGAAATCGTTCCCGAGAAAACAAGAACAACATTAGTTGTCAAATGGCCTTCTACTATACATGTGCAAACTAGCAAATTCAGTTCCTGTACTGCAACTGCTCTACTCACCTTCGATTGCGTCACTCACAAGCGATACTTCCACCGGATCTAATAATTCCACACGATCACAAGCCTTACGAAATTCACCCATACTCATTAGTAGATAACGTGGCGCATAACAGAGAGGTCCCAGCACTCGTCGCCTATTTTCTGCTGTTGGATCGAGTTTTTTGCGTTGACACTCGGCTATACTCCAATCAGCTAAACAATTGAAGAGCACCAATTCCGAGCTAAGTTGCAGTGCATCACGTTTGGCAATCATTTCCAATTCTTCAAATCGTAATTCGTTGATTTGTTGTTTGGTCAATACCAGTTGGGCATGCATATCGATTAATTGTAGGGAATTATTGAGCAAAGCCATGCCATATTCTTCGGCTGTGAAGGGATTAGGATGAATATCTGTCGTATTATCACCACCAGCGCCACTTGCTGAGCCACTAGTCGTATTTGTTAGAGGCGGTGGGTTTGTAGATTTACGTTTCGATTTTTTATTAACAAAATTATCTTGCGAGGTTATAACTGTACCCAGTTGATGTTGATTTGGCACCGAAATACTTTGATAGAACCACAGCGAACGAAAAATATCGATAACAACTGCGCTGGTTAATTGTAAATCCAATTCACGTATGCAATGGATGACCTTATAAAATGGGAGATATAATAAAAGCTCTTCAAGTAAAGTGGAATAATTGAAATTAGTAAGAAACTCACCAAATCGGGACAATTGAAACGATCAGCCAATTCGAGTATTTTTAGTATATGCAGATGATCTCGATAACGTACAAATTTAGTCTCTAAAAATCGTATAACCAATTCAAAGTCATTCTTATCCACATTCAATATCTGAAAATGATTATCGCCTTTACGTCCGCTATTTGGTCCGGCTCGTATGAGTTTAGCTAATTCTACACTATTCTCTAGCACGGCTTTACGTTCACATCGTATCATATAACGATCATCACCATTCACAACAATAAAATCGATGTAGGGGCTCGGTATTACAGGCACAACAGTTGAGACATTTGTATGTCCATGCATTAAGAATGCAGGTGGTGCTGTAGGTGTGATCATGTTTTGATTGCCAGCTACGTTTTGACCATCCGAGGCCAAGCCAAATGGCAATACCATTTCACCACTCTGCGGCTTATATGGGGATGAAAAGTGCTGCTGCACTGAATGCTGGAAGCTCGAGATGGTAGGGTACTTAAACTGCGTTAACTTCAGTTACTCCTTTGCTTGAAAGTTTATGCGACAATTTTTAGTTGAAGTAGAAGATATTTATCCGCAAGATTGTTTTGAATGAATTTAACGTGGAGTTGCAGGCAGTGTTTATTCACATACTTAACCTTAATCTGGAAATAAATAAAATAATAAAATAATTTAAAAAAAATGTTTAACTTAAACGGTGTTATTGAAAACAATACTTACATACATGAAATAATAATAATACTAAAAGCTAGAAAATAATTAGGTAGGTCCTAGGTACTAATCATCACACTCCTCATCTATCTAGGGCATTGATCAGATAATTAAATAAAAGCGTTGGACGCGTGAAATTTCTAAAAATGTGAGGCGTGGCATAACCTGATTAAGGTTCAGTTGGTCTTATATATGACTGTCACTAGAAATTTGACGCGTCCAACCATTTTATTTAATTGTCTGACTGATGACTAGTACCTAGGACCTACCTAATTATTTTCTAGCTTTTAGTATTATTATTATTTCATGTAAGTATTGTTTTCAATAAAATCGCTTAACTTAAAATTTTTTTTAATTATTTTATTTTCAAGTTTTTAGTCTTTATTTAATTGCCTATTATTTCTCATTCTATTTAGTTCATTTAGTGACTCATTATTACAAGGACTCTTTCCTGACAATTTGTTACAAGCTAAGTTTTCAATACTTAATCCTTCCAAAGACTTTACTCGAGACTCTGCGCCACGTATGCGTGTGCCTCCTCAAAGACTCGCTTTCTATTCGTGTATGTATTATGTGTGCCAAATATGGACCAAATCGGACCACAATTACAATTTTTTTGAATATCTCGATCTTTGCGCCACCTAGCGGCGATTCTTTTTCATAGGTCGCTTTCTATTCTTGTATGTATTATACACACATACACAAATACATTTTTGTGAATATCTCGATTCTTGCGCCACCTAGCGGCGATTTTTTCTTATTATTGCATTGTCATCGGGTTCTGAACTATATTCTAAGTTTATCGGGAAGTTACTTAAATTTCAATTACAAAATTCGTTCACAACGGCCGTGCATGCGGCCGTGCGGCCTGCCTGTCAAGTCAAACTCAATAAAACCGTTTAAAAACATATTGGGATTATAAAAACATTACTTGCCAGAAATAAATATTTACGAAACAAATGGCTTGTATGTTCCCTGCAGAGAATTGTGCTAGAACTAGTACAGAGCTATAGCATTAAGAGATAGTACCAATTCCAATTCAGTCCCCTCGCAGTGCTTTCAATTGACACATGCAACATTGTCATGTCCCACGAAATAGCCATTGTCTCCCTTTTCAGACCTTATGGACGAGTTCAGTAGTAGGTGGTTCTGAAATAGTCGCAGCATTTGAGCTCAGTCTTCTTCGCTGCGGGTAAAAATGAGGCTGCCAACTGCTCCACTCTGCATTCGGTTAGCAGTTCGAGGTAGTAATTAATCCTGGGGAGCATAGCTTTGATGACTCTTTGTTGTAATAGATATGCGTCGATGTGTGGCAGCACCGCATTATCTTTGAATCGCTCACATAAGGAGAACATGTATTAAGAGGAACTATAAGGCTTTTAAAGAGATAGTTAACTGATATTTAGATTACAGCTTTAACATTTTATGCCCCCGAGACAGATTATTAGAAAGAAGACGTAATTGCGCTAACGCGAAAGCGGAGAAGATATCAGAGCTTAGGATGGCTGTTCGTAACGATTATATTCCTAATTGGAACTTAACTATATGTACATTCCAATTAAAAACTCTCTCGCATCTGTATATCAATCATTGACCCCACAAACTTCCAAAGAGCTTATGCCAAAAGCAGGTTGGGAAAAGCTCTAAGGGCATCCTGTTCCCAGTGCTAACAACTTTTAAGTCTTTGATCGGATTTTCGCAGCCGAAGCTACTTTCCGTTGATTATCCACCTACTTCAGATCATTTGCGTAGCTGTAGCATTGGAGGCACCCAGCACATATATTTATTCATATCACATACAATTGGTCACCAGGCTTTTCCGTCGCCTAAAAACTTCAAAGGCATACTTGCGCTACTTACTACTAGCAAATATTCCCCACCAAAATAGAGCCTCATGCATTTGCCTCAGCACCTCAAGCGTGGAGCTATATAATTTCTAAGATCGCGCGAAAATCCTACGATATTAGATTTACGAAGTTATGATGGGTATACTACGAAGCTTATGATAGGTATACTAACTGAGCACTGCCTTCTATCATCACTTGCTCATAAAGTAGACCTCGTCAGTAACCAGAAGAGGCTCTGGCAACCCCAATCTCCTCATGGAACTAGGGGTTGGGGAGGGAGGGATGGCTTGAAGGTTTAATGTGGTCATATAAATCGGGCTAGTACCTTAATGGTGCATTGTTACTGGAGCGTACTGGATCTATATCGGGCAAAGGACCATCAACGCCGATAACACTCCCCAAAGTCTTCGTGGAGTGTCTTTATCGTTAATACAACAACAACAACAACAATAGCAACCTCTCAAAAATCACACCCAGGATGAGGAAACATCGGGACCCGTAGGCGGGAAATGCAAAAGGCTCGTAATAACTAGAAATATGGAGATTCACTCTGAAGCAATGCCAAAGCAATCCAGGGTTGGGCAATGGTAACTAAATTTGAAGAACTCTAGGTCAAGGAGTACTAATTCGGTATGTATCCTCTAAAACTTCTTGAATCCTTTTTAATCTTGTGAGTGAGTTATTGAACTTAACGGGATAACTGACCGGTAGTTCTCATGTTTGTTTCAGTCACATCTTGCTGTTGGCTAGGTGCATATTTTATGAAAGAAATTGTGATAATCCTCAATCAACGTGAAATTCTTCATAATAAATATAAGTGTTTTTTTTTTAAGTTTGTGCATAAAAAGTATAAATATGATAAGATCAATTTGTTAATATATGTATGTATATGTGTATACTGCCTAAATGACGTATGTATGTAGAAATGTAAACGAACGCACTTTTGTGATAACAGCTTGTCAATGCAAAATTTTAACGATTCATCATCGATTTATATCTCTATATATGGACATAAAAAGTTATGCATAGCATACATATGTACATTAGCGTGCCTCACCCTCTATATGAAAAAAAATTAATCGGATTGTTCGCCTAAATTACAAATGGAGATATCTCCATAACATATATAACGCATTGGTATTGTAGCGAATTTTAAGAATGCTTAACTACTCTCCACCTTCTGTTATAGTTCGAATTGCTGAACTCTCGAATAAATAACTCAAATATTCAGTATAGCAAAATGTTCTTTATTTACAACTCTACTGTAGTAGTAGTACTTCATAACTACAATACCCGCGCACTTCACTTATAGCGTGTTAAAATCAAACTAATTGATTATTCCTCAGCTTGAGTTGCTTTTATACTCACAGTTGCCTCGTTCTGCTATTTCTCCTAGACTTTTCTCGAACAGCTCCTTATTTTTTGCCCACTTCTGTATCTGATGTTTACGTTGGTCTTCTAGTAATATGCGTGTCTATGTGTAAATAATAACATCTGCTCTTAGGTGATTTTTACATGATGTGTGACTGTTTCTTTTTTTTTCTTCGCTCTTAGCTTCGCTGTTTACGTGTTTGTGTGGCTGCTTGCTTTGGTGCTTACATGTATATATGTGTGGCTGCTTGCTTTAATGTTGTTGTGCTAATATTCGACACAGCGTTGAAAAAAGACAACTTTTCAATATCGAAAATTTAAAAAATGGAAAGATCGTGATAATTCATTAACGAATACCTTCGTACGAAAGAGAGTCTTAAACCGTCCTTCGAAAAAAAATTGCCAAAAACCAATGCGATTTTTGGGAGACATATAACTTTTCTGAACTAAAGTTAATGGGGCTACAAAACTTATTTACTAAGTTAATTGATGCTTAACCGTTTAAACGGTTATGGTTGTCCAAATAGGCGCGCCATTCGCTTCTTCACTTTTCAATTGCCTGCCTAGTCCAAAGTAGCATTCATTGGAATGAGTGATAGCCATCATCCATCTTTCCGCTTTTTTTCAGTTTTAAGTAAGCAGAAATTACGGCGCTGATGTTAAGGCCAATATCAATGTCGTCAGCTTACGAGCGCGCTTTTAAAGAATATTATTTTAGAGAAGTTAAGCTAACCAGCTTGTATTATTTTCTCCATAATAAAATTTAAGCAACCGCATGATAGGGGGTCACCCTGTCGGAAATCTCGTTTAGTTTCGAACGGCTTGGAGAAGTCCTTCCCAAATCTGACTGGGTTGATGTTGCTGCTCAACGTCATTTTACACAGCCGTATAAGTTTTGTGGGGAAACCAAATTCAAAGCAGCATATAGGCAGCTCCTTTACGTTCTGACGAAGGCGGCTTTAAAATCGGCGTAGAGGTGATGGGTAAATTATTTTTTTGAGAGTTTTTCTCCAAGATTTGGCGCATAGTGAAAATCTGGTCGATTTAGGTCTGAAGCCGCACTGGTAAGGTCTAAGCAGCCGATTCACGGTGTGCTGCAATATTTCGCACAATACACTTGACAGGACCATATGCGATAATGAGAACGCTGATCTCGCGTTTGTTTACAACTTGGTATATTCTTGTGGACTGGGCAAAGAACGCTTACATTCCAATCGTGGGGTATGCACTCGTCCGACCATAGTTTGCAAATAAGCTGATGCATGCGCCTTACCAACTCCTCGCCGCCGTATTTGAATAGCTCCGCAAGCAATGCATCACCGCCCTTGGCTTTGCTTTTTTATAATCTGGCTATTGCTCTTCTGAATTTGTCATAATCGGGTGTGCAAGCATTAATTTCATTATCATCGATTGCGGGATCAGGCTCACCACCCCTGGGCGGTACATCGCTGTTTCCGTTTTCTTCATTTAGAAGAGGAGAGTAGTGTTCCCTCCATAATCTAAGTACTCTCTGGTCTTCGAGAATTCTATTGAAGAATTGGTAAAAATTGGCACTGCTGCTTATTTTTGTGTTCGCAGCTGTTGGTAAAAGTCCCACTATTACTTTGCTTGTGATCATACAGGTGTTATACATCACATAGCATTACTAGTTTAGAACTGGGTATATAATTGTCGCTTCCAAGAAAACTATACATATTTTAGAAATATTTTAACAAAACAAGTAAGGAAGGCTAAGGTCGGGTGTAACCGAACATTACATACTCAGCTGAGAGCTTTGGAGACAAAAAATAAGGGAAAATAACCATGTAGGAAAATGAGCCTAGGGTAACCCTGGAATGTGTTTGTATGACATGGGTATCAAATGAAAGGTGTTAATGAGTATTTTAAAAGGGATTAGCCCTAAGTAGTATATGTGAAGGCGTTTTCGAGATATCGACCAAAATAGGGCCAGGGTGAACCAGAACATCATCTGTTGGGTACCGCTAATTTATTATATATGTAATACCACGAATAGTAGTTTTCATTTTCTTCTACTTAATATGGTAGGTGTCACACTCATTTTACAGAGTTTTTTCTAAAGTTATGTACATTTTGCGTCAAAAAACCAATCCAAATCACCATTTTTCATCCCTTTTTTCTTATTTGGTATAGAATTATGGCATTTTTTCATTTTTCGAAGTGGGCGTGGCCATAGTCGGATTTCGCCCATTTTTAATACCAAGATAAAGTGAGTTCAGATAAATAGTGAATAATGAATTATCGCTCTTTTTCTGTTTTTCGAAATTTTCGATGTCGAAAAAGTGGGCGTGGTTATAGTCCGATTTCGTTCATTTTAAATAGCGATCTGAGATGGGTGTCCAGGAACATACGTACCAAATTTGATTAAGATACCTCAAAATTTACTCAAGTTATCGCGTTTACGGACCGCGGCGGACGGACGGACATGGCTAAATGAATTTCTTTTTTCGCCCAGATCACTTTCGATATATAGAAGTCTATATCTATCTCGATTAGTTTATGCCGTTACGTTGTACCGTTATGCGAACAAAGTTAATATACTCTGTGAGCTCTACTGAGCTGAGTATAAAAATACTTCGGCTTAGAGGATTTGAGATGTTTTGACCAATATTTTCATATACTAAAACGACGAGATTTTTGTATTCCCACCCTAATGCTTGAACTTGCCAAAAGAAATCTCTTTGTACATATTTAAGACTTGTCTATTTAATCATAAATTAATACTTAAAATCAAATCTAATTATTGACTGTTAAGAAAAGTGGACACATTTAATTAATATATTCTCAAGCAATCAATTTAATTGACACGTGAGTAATGCTGCATAAGCGTTGGACTCAAAATTTTTAAAATAAAGATAATGGTTTTTATGGTAACTTCAAAATAAAAGAGGATTCAATTAGATAGAACAGTAAGTTCTGTGACAAAAAGTATCAATTTGAGCTGCAATTGAAAACTATTTTTATCATCAAATCTCAAACTTTGTTTCCCAAATGCATCACCAACTCAAATTGAGAAGTTTCATTTCCTCAAACCCATTTCAAACATGAACGGAACTAAAATGAATCGAAAATCAATGATATTCAGGGAGAGATGGCTCAATATGAGAATGTATTGGGTTAATCACACAAACAAAAAGTTGTTGAGATTGAGAAAAGTCCCATCTAAATGAGATACAAGGAGCGATAAAAAAAGATGAGGGGCAATGGTCATGCATTAGTAAAAAGTATCTTGAGGCGCTACTCAACACACACTTCCCATCGGGAGATGATGAGGAAGACTTGTGCAATAACGTCTACATTCCATATACGGAGCAAGCAGTACCAGGATTGGTAAATACCAAAGTTGAATAGTCGATAAAAACTTGTGCCAAATTCAAATCGGTAGGATCAGATGGAATATTCTCCACTATGTTGCAGAAGGCAGGTGGAAACATTGTAAAATGGCAATGTTTGAGAGTTGCATAAAACTGAGCCATGTTCCGCACTCTAGGAGAACGACTCGAGTAGTCTTCAAAACGAAATCGGGGAAAACCCGTAAGTAATCTGCATCCGAAAGACTTTAGGTCAATTAGTTTGAATTTTTTCCACTCAAAACCCTAGAGTTTTTATATATATGTGGAGTCAAATATGAACTAGACTTTCTGCTTAGACCATACTTATACCAGTCGATATTACGTTGCATAGGGTGGTCATGAGCATTAAAAAAGCCACTGAACCGCAGGAATATGGTGTGAATATAGGTGTTTTCTAGACATTATCGGGGATTTTAACAATTACTTGAAACGAGCAATCATGAACAGCCTTACCTATATTGA
Organism: Eurosta solidaginis; assembly: GCF_040869045.1. Lineage (NCBI taxonomy): Eukaryota > Metazoa > Arthropoda > Insecta > Diptera > Tephritidae > Eurosta > Eurosta solidaginis. Next base: position 196,298,923 of record NC_090323.1, on the reverse strand, counting down.
AGTGTAACAAGCCCCAACGAATTGGATAAGCTCTATTATAAGCACATGGGATCTGTCAAGCTCATGGCGTATGCAGACGACTTTTCAGTAATCATAAGTGGCAAATCTTTGCCAACAATCAATTCTTTGATGGATCAGGATCAGCCACTTCGTGAGGTATATGCCTGTGCTTATGGGATCGAGTGAACAGCCACTCAAAACAGTGCACCCCGACAGCAGCATTGCATGCCGTTCTGTACATCCTGCCTGCAGACTTAATGTTCAAGAATATAGGGTTTACAACTACCTTAAGCTTTATGGCCTCGGAGCAGCTTGCGTGCATGCCGTATGGCCGATGTTTCCAAATTAACGGAGGAGGTCGAATTTGATATTCATTGGGTCGATCCAGAAATAAGTTGATAATTGTAATTAGTTTCAGGTGGACATTGTAACCGTCAAGAAAGGAGCAGAAATTCTGATGCGAGTGTGCTTTAGCTGCAGTCGCGTCAATATGTACATATGTATATAGCCATATCATATATATATTGATGGGCTATGTAGGAATCATTGTAGGGGCTTCGCTCAGGACGCACCTTACATTTATACTGAGTTCTCGGTAGCACTCGAAAAATCGATGGCAGACGACCCAATCCATTTGGGAGAAATTAAAAGGAGACAGCAGTTGCATATGATCCATTAAGCAGGCAAGGCGTGGATGCAAGCGTGGGTCTGCGATATTTCTAAGGTCATATGCAAGTCCTACGACGTTAGTCTGACGAAATTGCTTATATCCCAAAAGGGAGAAGCTTTAGGGCTCACGATGAGCATTCTAACGGAACACTGCCTTCTGGCTCAACATTCTTATAAAATAGGCCTTGTGAATAACAGCAGATGTAGGGGGTGTGGGTTGCAGGAAGAAACGGTCTGGCACATATTGTGTTCGCGTCCTGTGCTCACGAAGTCAAGGCTCCAGCTACTAGAGGGGGGCAGAGTTGCCAGACATCGAGGCAGCAATTGGTTTAGTTCCTTAAAACCTTCCAGTATTTGCCAAGATGGCGGAGCTATTTTGGTCGTAAAACAAATTCTTTATTGACTGGCCAGTCCGACCTAACCTAACCTTGGTTTTGACAATCAGCTTGTTTTAATGCAAAGTTTTCCGCACTTCACTCTACATTTCTCTAACCGTACAAGTTCTTTTACACATATGGGGTATAAGTTAGGCCACTAAAAACATCTACTGATGAAGCGTCACTGGGTGTATTTGAGGGTTAAGTTCTCCCAGGGATATATATACGCTGGCACTTGCCGATGGCGAATACCGGGAAAATTAAATGGTGCGAGCGAGTTAAGCTCAGCGAGTACGTTTCATGTAATACGATTGAACGAAGACGCTTCTGCCTAGGAGGTAATGTGAGTCGTTTATTTTGAAAGTGGTTTAAGTTCATTTTTTCTTATATTGAAGCATTTAAGGAACAAGTCCTGTCCAAGTTTGATTTGTTTCAAAAATATTGTTAAGTAGTATTAAATTTTTTTATGGCTTTGTGACCTTAAACATATTAGAATATATAACGTAATATGTTTTGCAAACTTTACTATAAAAATAAGTTGTGTTACAGAACGTAAAATGGACTTAAACCACTTTCAAAATTAATAAAATGACTTTTTTGTTTGTGAAAAGGAATAAGTCCACTTATTTTTAAGAAATTAAATAATAGAAATTGTAAATATTTTATCTTTGATGTAGACGAATGTAATAGCTTTAAAATAAATAGGGAAGTTTTCAAGTTAGATACAGATTTTTTGTTATGTAATTAAAAAAATGTTTTTAAAAATAAATATTAATTCATTTATTAAAAATTTAAATTTACATTCATTTATTCATTAAGGATATTATTGAAGATTTTGTCATATTATTTCTCCTCATTTAGATTATGTGTGAGGTTGTTAAAATATTCATGGTGCATTGGTTGTATATACCTTAGTAACTTCATCATATCCTTATACTTAGGAGTTGAAATGGGACGTACATTTTTGTATAATGGTGTTAATTTTATTCTGTTGAAGTTCCTTGGTCTTCCCTAACAAGGTAATAAATCAAGTATTTTGAACTCTTTATCCACTTCCATAGATTCTTTTTAAAGCATTTTATAGGATGCATTTTTATAAATCGCATTCAACGTATCCTTCTTAGCCAATTTACAGGTTCGCCACTAGAGGTTTTTAATCTTTTATGAATTGCTTCTTCCAGATAATAATTAATTATAATTAATTCTAAATAAATATTAAATAATAAGTTTTATTTCAGTGGACTTAAACCAGTTTCAAAATAATTTTTGGATTTTGTTAGCTAAGTAATTTTCAAGTCCCCGAAATCATAGCGATTTTAATGATACTAGACTTAAATTGTTTTTAAGAAAAGATTATACAGGATTGTGATTATTGTTATCATTAACTCCGTTTTTTTAAACAGTTTTATTTAGCTTGACTTGACAGGCCGACCGCACGGATGCACGGCCGTTGTGAACGAATTGTGTAATTGAAATTTAAGTAACTTCCCGATAAGCTACAAGCTTGAAACTTGGAATAAAATTCAGAACCCGATGACAATACAATAATAAGAAATAAAAACTCCGATAGGTGGAGCATGAATCGAAATATTTCAAAAAATCGTATTTGTGGTCCGATTTGGTTTATATTTGGAACAAATATTACATACAGTTCGGAAGAAGTGACATCAAAATATTTTGGAGTGCGAGGAGGGACAAGCATACGTGGCGCAGAGTAGAGTAAAGTCTTTGGAAGGATTATGTATTGACGACTTAGATTGTAACAAATTGTCAGGAAAGAGTCCTTGTAATAATGAGTCATTAAATGAACTAAATAGAATGAGAAATAATAGGCAATTAAATAAAGACTAAAAACATGAAAATAAAATAATTTTAAAAAAATTTTAAGTTAAACGGTTTTTTTGAAAACAATACTTACATGAAATAATAATCCCAGCCAGAATTTTTTGAAAATTTTGATCAAAAAATATTCAGATATCATACCCCAAGATGATTAAAAGCGTTCAAATTTAAAAGCATTTCCTGTTCGAAAATGTACCATAAATGTGATTATTCTTAAATAATCATTTATGATTCATATTTCTAAACGCTTTTTGTTCATATTTGATATCATTGTGAAATTGAGCTTTAATTGTTTTAGAGTAATATTTGAATGATTTTCACAGTCATTTTTTAATCATATTCGTGAACATATTTCAATCGTTTTGGTTGAGATTTTTGAATCATTTTTGAATGTGATTACGATGCATTTATTCTTCATATCTCATTCAAAATAAGATACCACATAATAATCTTATTTCATCAGGGGAAGAAAAAATGCGGAAGTGAGCTATTTGAAACACAGGTCACTTGCAAACAAACTTGACCGGTATACACCTCGCCTACAACATCCAGCATCAACTATGATCGTCAGCATCTTGAAATACGATATGGTACGGGATGTTGAAGCCATATCAAGGTACATACATACATATGTCAAGAGAGTTTCACTTACCTGGGGTTCACAACCTTTGTATTGTCTAATTTGTATTTTCTGGGAAGCCGAAGGTGGAAAAATGGTTGGGGACATCTTTTTTTAGGAGCAGTATTTACATTATTTCTTGTCTTGAAGAGTAAATTTTTAATATATTTTTTCTGAACTTCATGATTGAGAAAATGTGAGTATGTGCAAAAAACAAGATCTTCAATGAATAGTAAAATTTTAACAAGTACCAAATGCATTATTCAGTCAACCAAGATAGTCAGAAAAGATTCAGAAAGCTGAATGAAAAAAGATTACAAATTTTTGATCACCTAAAGTAAACACATTTGATTCAAATATGATTCCAAAATGTGATTGAAAATTTAGTTTTTGATTATCAAAAGTATTCATTATTTCTTTTGTTCAATTATATGATAACTCAATATTTAGTCAGAAAGTGTAATCAAATTATATTGATATGTAGGGAAATTCAAAACTTCATCACCTAAATACTGCGTGGGAATAATACTAAAAGCTAGAAAATAATAAGGTAGGTCCTAGGTACTAGTCACCACACTCCTCATCAATCTAGGGCGTTGATCAGACAATTAAATAAAAGCGTTGGACGCGTCAAATTTCTATTGATAGTAATATATAAGACCAACTGAACATCAATAAGGTTATATGTTACGCCTCACATCTTTAGAAATTTCACGCGCCTAACGCTTACATTTAATTGTCTGATCAACGCCCTAGATTGATGAGGAGTGTGATGACTAGTACCTAGGACCTACCTAATTATTTTCTAGCTTTTAGTATTATTATTTCTTCATGTATGTATTGTTTTCAATAAAACCGTTTAACTTACAATTTTTTTTATTATTTTATTTAAAAACGGACTACTTTCAAAATAAACAACTCATTTATCGGCAGTCACCTACTATGTTGGAAGGATAAAGTAGAAAACGCTTTCAGATCAAACGATTAAACGACCGGTGCGCTTTGTGAGATGATATTATACGAGGTGAATTTTATGTTAACAATTTTTTCTTAATTTTCACACCACGAAACTGTTCGTTTTTTTTAATTTACGCTTAAATAGCGTTGAACTTTTTAACTTAAATAAAGACAAATGTATGTATGTACATATATGTGCACACAATATATTTGTACTTTTTTTTGTTCTTTGATAAATGAACTCATAATTTAACTACTTTAGTTTCATGCTTTAATTTGCATTTTACACAAATAAGTATTTCACTCATTTATTTTTATTTTCTTTTGCAAACAAATTTTTTAATTTTAGTCACACTTTAAAAAAAAGTTTTTTGTTTTTGCTTAGTCGCGTGCATCGATCTGCTCGATACAAATTCTGAACTTCAACTGTCGTCTGATCTGTTTACGGTTTTAGCAACAATTTAGAGCTAAATATCGAAATGCCCACCCTCAGAAGGCGCGAGAATTCGACAAATACTTCTATTTTATTTACTTCTTGGCTTTGCGAAGTTATTACCCACATTATGCACACACATACATAGTAGATACTGCTGTAGTGTTAGTGTTTGTATTTGTTTATTAGAAATGACGATGCGAATATGATTACGGATTAATATAATATTCAATTTTTGAACGCAAAATTCTTAGGCCTACATTAACATGTTTCCCTCTTTCTGTTTGTTTGTGTGTTTAGTACCGGTAATGCTACTGAACCTAATAATTAATAATATTTGTTTTAACTTTTTGTTTTAGTTTTATCTTTTTATACCTAACTGTGATAAGTTAACGAGGAGCTTTTAAGTTTTATAACTTAACAGTACCACATTCGACGGACGTTGTCCTTTCCGAATTTGAGCTTACCTTTAAAATAACTTTAAAATAATTTCAAGATTAAGTATAGACCACTATTATTATCCATTCTCCTCTCCCTATTCTAAATTTTCTCTTCTTCCCTTTCACTTGCTTTTACCCTTTACCCAGCACTACCTATTTCACACTTTAAGGGGAGTGTTTAAAACCAACCCGACTGCAGCAGCGTATGTCAATCTTCCATATTCTACCCATCAATGAACCTAATGGCCACGTACACAGCGACACAACGACTTCGACGAGACTCAACATTTCGTGGAACATTGAGTGCAGCCCGTACCGTCATTATAGTATTACGTAATCTAACATTAAACGCACACCCTACATAATCAGCGCATGGGCCTGCGCTTAGATAGGAATCTTGGTGAAAAAATGCGAATGATTTGACAAACGTTTATATCGATGGTTTGAAACTAATAGGATTTGCGGGTTCTCTTTCTTACTGTGCTCATCGGGTAATGAATAGATGTTGCATTTTGGGAGTTGAATATGTATTGCGAGTTTCTTCAAAGACTGAGGTAACATTCAGAAATTCCAGAACTCCCACATTCGTTGCCAATTAGTAAACGTAAATTTGCTGGTGTTATTTGAATCAGTCACACATACACCCACACCCACACCATAACGGAGAGTTTAACTTGTCGGGATGATATCGCACATCTAGAACAAAACAACGATCAACTAAAACAAGTAAGGAAGGCTAAGTTCGGGTGTAACCGAACATTACATACTCAGCTGAGAGCTTAGCTGCGTTGGCTTCGTAAGGTTTCGTAGATGGTTTATAAGTAGTTTTTGATTCCATATCCAATGGTGACGTTTTTTGGAACGATTTTCCTTCATCCTTTTTCAAATAAGGGAAAATCACCATGTAGGAAAATGAACCTAGGATAACCCTGGAATGTGTTTGCATGACATGGGTATCAAATTAAAGGTATTAATGATGGTTTTAAAAGGGAGTGCCCTTAGTTGTATATGTGAAGGCGTTTTCGAGATATCGGCCAAAATGTGGACCAGGGTGACCCAGAACATCATCTGTCGGGTACCGATAATTTATTTATATATGTAATACCACGAACAGTATTCCTGCTATGATTCCAAGGGCTTTTGATTTTCGCCCTGCATAACTTTTTTAATTTCTTCTACTTAATATGTTAGGTGTCACACCCATTTTACAAAGTTTTTTTTTAAGTTATATTTTGCGTCAAAAAACCAATCCAATCACCATGTTTCATCCCTTTTTCCGTATTTGGTATAGAATTATGGCATTTTTTTCATTTTTCGAAATTTTCGATATCGAAAAAGTGGGCGTGGTAATAGTCGGATTTCGCCCACTTTTAATACCAAGATAAATTGAGTTCAAATATGTACGTGAACTAAGTTTAGTAAAGATATATCAATCTTTGCTTAAGTTATCGTGTTAACGGCCGAGCAGAAGGACAGACGGTCGACTGTGTATAAAAGCTGGGCGTGGCTTCAACCGATTTCGCCCATTTTACAGAAAACAGTTACTGTCATAGAAGCGATACCCTTACCAAATTTCACAAGGATTGATAAATTTTTGTTGGACTTATGGCATTAAAAGTATTCTAGACAAATTAAATTAAAAAGGGCGGAGCCACGCCCATTTCGAAATTTTCCTTTATTTTTGTTTTTTGTTGCACCATATCATCACTGGAGTTGAATGTTGACATAATTTGATTATATACTGCAAAGATATTCAATTTTTTGTAAAAATTTCACTTAAACAATTTTTTTTAAGTGGGCGTTTTGTCATCCGATTTTGCTAATTTTTATTTACAACATACATATATAGTAATAGGCGTAACGTCCCTGCCAAATTTGATCATGATATCTTCAACTACTACCAAATTACAGCTCGCAAAACTTTTAAATTACCTTCTTTTAAAAGTGGGCGGTGCCACGTCCCTTGTCCAAAATTTTACTAGTTTTCTATTCTGTGTCATAAGGTCAACCCACGTACCAAGTTTCATTGCTTTATCCTCCTTTCGTAAAGAATTATGGCACTTTTTCGGTTTTTCGAAATTTTCGATATCGAAAAAGTGGGCGTGGTTATAGTCCGATTTCCTTCATTTTAAATAGATCGCTATTAGTGATGAGATGAATGCCCAGGAACATACATACGAAATTCACTGAGATACCTCAAAATTTACTCAAGTTATCGTGTTTACGGACGGACGGACATGGCTAAATGAATTTCTTTTTTCGCCCAGATCATTTTGAAGTCTATATCTATCTCGATTAGTTTATGCCGTTACGGGGTACCGTTATGCGAACAAAATTAACATACTCTGTGAGGTCTGCTCAGCTGAGTATAAAAATCGCAATGTTTAGGAAACGTGGAAAACTGACTGCCTCGCCTATGTACGCCAATGCATTTATTGTTTTTTACAAAGCTTTTTCATGCTCTTAAGTAAAAGTAACAATAAATTGAGTATACAGTTCGATAGATATTGAATTAGGAAGTCCGGTGGTACTGAAAACTTGGAAATTTCACAATTTTGAGTTACATAGCTCCCTTTTGATCTAGATGTGCGATATGGTGATGAGCGGTATCTGCGGTACGGTAAATCTGTTCAGCGCTGCTCTACATTACCAGTGGAACGGTAAACAACTAACCGGTGTCCAGAATGACTGTTGCGATTTGGTGATGGTCAATATTCGGACGAAGGTGATGGGGGATGATGAAATATTCACCGGTGAGTGGTCAATGGTGCATAATTCGCCAGTGAATGGGTTATCGGCGCAAAAAATACTAGGAGATAGATAAATGGTGAGTCAGTGTTAAATCGGTGTCCAAAATAAGCAATGGTTCAATGTAAAAAAACCTACAGCGAGTCATCGAAGCTATCTTTGTGATCGCATTCTTATATACCAAACTTGAGGAGGTCAGAGGACCATGAAACCTGCATGCGGAGCAGCACAGGAATCATTGCCACAGTCATTACAGAACGAAACACAGAAGTGTTTAGACTCGCGAGGACTCCAGTTGGCAGCAGGAAAAAGATAGTTGACAGAGTTGATAGGACAGTATCGCTAGAAGTCATCTTTGAGACCATCTTCGGAAATATAACATCAAAATAAGTAGTCGACTATTTAGGTGTAAGGTGGGACTCCGGATTAATAAGCGCAAGTTCAAACAGATATTGTTTCGAAACAGGTTTATGCAAACATCGGAGGGCCAATCAGAGGACATCACCATATCCATGTGCTGTACAGCTGCGAATTGTGCGCAAACACACTTCAGAAGAAGAATCGCAGTAACAGTAACTCTGAGAGTATCCCCCATGGACCAGCCGTACAAGTGATTGCGGCCTATTAGCGATGGAAATAATAATGTTATGCGAAGCAAAAAAGCAGACAGATCAAGAACGCAACAAAAAGGAGGCAGGAAACGTTTAGACGGTATCAAGAACAATGGGAAAAATAACAACGAGACAGATGGACAGTGAAACAAATCGCAGATGTTGAGGCATCTAGCACCAGGAGGTTTGGCGAGGTAAATTACGATGTTACACATCCCAAGCAGCGAAACAAAAACCAAAACGGCGGATTATTGAGGGAAGAAGATATGAACGCCCTAATTTATTCAATGGCCTGGCAACGTATGTAGCTATGGTGGCAGCAGACGCACCAGTGTGTTGAAGATCAAGGATGTAAGAAATGAACGGAGATAGCTTTCACTCATATTCGTCTCATATACCAAAATGTTGGTAGAAGAATCCACATATCGGAGTAGTTATCGAGTGGTTCTAATGTTGTTTGTACAGGATAATTTACGTGATCTGTTCACACAAGAGCTTGTGATGTACACTTACTGTACCGAAAACCGCACATCCGTGGTCCTCGGGGAAATGGCTATTTCCACCTAATATAACCCATTACCTGCCTCCCTATACCTCTCTGTATTTTTCCTGCCTTTCAAAATTTCGCTCTTTCATTCACGGCCTCTTTTTCTGCCTCCTTCTTTCTTTCTCTTATCTCCTTGCGGGAAAAGTATTTTATTTCAACAAAATTTATCGTATTGTAACGAATTTTGCGAAATTCCGCTTATTTGAAACCTTCTGCTAAATTTCGAATCGCTAAACTGTTGAATAAATCACTCCAATATTCTGTATTGCAAAATGCTCTTTATTAGACAACTTTGGGAATAGTACAATTATACTTCACAATTATACTTCGCAACTAAAAGCGTGTTTAATCAAACTGATTACTGATTACTCAGCTTGGGCTGCTTTAATACTCTTCGTCGCTTCATTCGCATATTTCTACTAAGGTCTAGACGTTTCGCCTTCTGCTGTATCTCCTGCTTGGTAATTGAGCTACATATATGCGTGTGCATGTGTGAGAACCAACTTCGGCTTATGACTACATGTGTTTGTGAGTATCTCTTCGTTGCCTTGTATGTATGTGTATAAATGATGATTGATTTGATGTACGCAAGAGTGGCAGCTTGCTTTCTTGTTGTTGTGCCTTTATGTACTTAGTATCAGCTTAGCGCTGCTAATATTTGTCACATTATGAAAGGACCAGCTTAATAATTGTAAGTAGGCTCGGTTTTGGTTTGTGTGGGATGTGCAATCTTAACTGTAGCAACCTACCTGTTTTTTTGTACCCACCTGTGCCTGTTTACATTGTATTACAGCTTTATTTGCATATCGGTTGTTTGCGATTCTTTCATACTAATCGAGATTGAAATAGACTTCCATATTTAAAATTATTCTAAAAATATTTCGATTTTGCCATGTACATAATCCGTCCGTCGGTCCGTTAACACAATAATACTATTTTCACACAGACGGCTTATTGAATAATAAAGGCAATTTTCTACATTAAGACGCTTATTGAGCTCAATCTTCCCTACAAAATTCGAATCTATATGCCTAATGAAGTCAAAAGCACAATGCAACTCTGTTGGCAGCGTTCCGCTTCCGTTTCCGCTTCTTAGTTTTTGGTGTGTTCAGTGCTTAAAAATGTCATTTGTCAAAGCAAATGTCATTGTCTGCATGGCGGAACGATACAAGGTGGCCGCATCGAACAGCTGATTATAACCTTTTTTATTTGATTTGATACATCAACTACCGGCGCAGTACGATTTTGACATTTGTTCATGGAATTTTTTTTGTTTGTAGGTATGTCACCATGCTCCCACCTTGTATCTTTCCGCCATGATTGTCTGTCTCATCCTTCATACTAATCGAGCAGTTACTTCTGTGTGAAAGCAAAAAATTCATTAAGTTTCTGTGTGAAAACAGTATAACTTTAACAAAAATGTGCATACCATTATCGAATTTGGTACACAGGGTTTTTGAACGCATTATAGATTGGCATCAAGAACGGACTATAATTACGCTAAAAATTTAAGATAAAAAAACTGTGGTATAATTCATTAGCGAAAACCGATAACATGCTTAGAATCGGAAAGAAGATTGATCCTATTGTGGCGAATATTAGCATCACTATGCTGTTAGTAAATAATCACAACAACAAAAACAGCAACCATTCACACGTATGTACAAGGCAACGAAAAATATTCCACACACATTACCAGCAGCTCGAAGTGAAGATATTATCTCACATACACATATGTATAGATCAGCTAAGAGCAGAAGTTTTTACTCACACACACGCATATAGCTAAATAACCAAGTATGAGATACAACTGTTCCAGAAGGCAATGTCGTAAAAAGTCTAGACCTTAGGAGAAATATGCAAACGAGGCAACAGAAGTATAAAAGCAGCGCAAGCTGAGGAATAACTAATCAGTTTGATTTTAAAAACGTTAGTAGTGAAGTATTGTTGTGAAGTACTGCTCCCAAAGTAGGCTAAATAAAAACAATACTGAATATCTGAGTTATTTATTCGACAACTCAGCGATTCGAACGTTAGTGAAGGTGTATAATTATCAAGAAATTCCTAAAGTTCGTTACATTATGAATAGGTAAACATAAATACTGTTATTAGAATGAAACATACTTTTGCCAAACTTTAGTAAATCTGTTGGCAGCACCACACATTTTCATATAAGGGTATAATACGTTTGCCATAAAAAAGACTTAAAACCAAATTTCTTTGTATATACTTCAGAAGTTAGCAAAAATGTAGTGCTTTTGTTGAAAGTCTACAGCTGGGTGTAAAATGTTCAGCTCCACCCGCACCTAAACTTTCTTACTTTAGTTTTTTAAATGTGTGTTACTGTTAACAGTAAATTTCTTTAAACTGAGAATATACAAAAGTCGTTATTGTTCTTTTATTGTTTTTATTTGTTCTCTTAAAGTGACACATGTGGATACAAGAGGTAAAGATAAATTGTGTTCTCACATACAATTGTCAATAATTATTAAATTTTTAAAAGTTCAAGAAACAAGTAAAGGTGTCTAAGTTCGGGTGTAACCGAACATTATATACTCAGCGTGAGCTTCAATTGTACATTTCATTTCAGATAAATTACTTTTCTACACAACACATGTCACCGCCCGTTAAAAAAATGTCTCCCCATTTCCTCTTACAATAGAACTTGATAAGTGAAATTATTGATTCAAAACTATTTTTGCTAAGTTATAGCTTATTATTCTAGTCTACGACCCTTTTAAATTTGTTTTATATCTAAGTTGCCGTGGTCTTTAACCGATCCCGTCCATTTTTACTAGAAAAATTGTCTACTATAGGGAAAATCTGTGTACTCAATTTTATTACGATCCGTTAATTTTCTTCGAGTTATGGCTCCCGAAACATAGAAAATTGCTTAGTCATAAAAGGGGCGGTGCCACGCCCATTTTTTTAAATTTGAAGTTTTTCCTACTAACTGTTATAAATCCATTTGGGAAATGAAATACCATTGATGTAAAGCTCAATTTTGCAAAGATGTAGCTTATTTTATTCGTCCACGATTTAAAAATCTTTTATATAAAAGTGGGCGTGGTCCTTAACCGATTTCGTTAATTTTTCTTCAAAGCATTCCTTATAGTAAAGGCAACCTCCCTGCCGAATTTGGTTCCGATAGGTTTAACGATTTTTGATTTATGATTAACAATATTTGTAAAATTTAGTTTATCACAAGTGGGCGGTATCACGCCCATTTAAAAAAAAATTTCAAATTTTTATCAAGAGTCCCAATATCAGTCCACACGTCAAATTTCAACATTCTAGGTGTATTATTAACTAAATAATCAGGTTTTTTGTGTGTTTCCAAAATGTTATATATATAAAAAGTGGGCGTGGTTATCATCCGATTTCGCTCATTTTCAAGCTCCTCATGGAACTTAGGGGTGGGGAGGGAGGGAATGGCCTGAAGGTTTAATGTGGCCACATAAATCGTTCCCGAGATGGTCGGGCTATCGCCTTAATTGTGCTATGGTACTGGAGCGTACCGGATCTGTATCCGGCAAAGGATCATCACATCGACAACACTCCCCAAAGCCTTCGGGGAGCACCCTTAATGCTACAACAACAACAACAACATCCAATCAAAGTTAATATACTCCGTGTGCAAAGCACGCTGAGTATAAAAATCGGGTTCATCTTAAATATGAAGGAATAAGTAACGATTTATGAAAACGATAAAAACTAAGAAGTGCAATAAGATCACCTGTAGATTATTCCCTAACTTCACAATAGACTGAACCGACATAACTCTCAATTTTCTATTATCTACCGAATTCGATGCTGTGGCATCGTGTGAGTCAACAGCTTGGGTCATAACCTTCAAACAAACCCGCCTGAATACCACCCAATATGTTAAGTAAATTTACATACATCGCTATAAAATTAAGTAATTGAATACTAATTGGGTGAGGCTATCTTCATATGACCAAGTTAATAACAAATATGTATAAAAATTCTTTTTTTCTCATTTTTCAAAAGAGGAAGGGCCTGTCTTACCCTCCATAAACTTTTGCACGATTGCCATAAAAGTTGCTGTACATAATTATCTGCTACAAATAGAATATTTATATATTGATATAAAAAGATAAGTAATGAATGAACTCTATAATTTTACTGTCCGAAATAACTTTGTATTTGTATGTAGGTATGAATGTAGATATGTGGATATATTCGCAAATTAAATCAGCGACGCGCCAAAAACAAATATTCAATTAGAATGCATGCGACTGAGATAACGTTGGTTAACAAAAGCAAACTTAAAGGGTTCGAATAGATTGTAGATATACATTTACATTTATATGTGTGTACATATGGTGCATTCCATGCCAACTCGTACTGATTATATCACCAATTTCGCAATAACTTAATCCTTCAAAAAACCTTTCTCATTTATTTTTTTTTAAAATCACTGAATATAAAAAAATTTTCATGAAATTGTTAAGAAAAATTATAGAAAAGAGGCATGAGTACCTACCAAGTACTGTTCTTGTTGTAGCGATAAGGACACTCCCCGAAGGTTTACGTATTTTAGTCGGCTCTTACGACAGGCATACATGCCGCCGGTATATTCTAAGCCCTCTAACCCTACCAAAAGTAACTCGGTGTGTTAACATACAGCTACGTACGTCTTTAAAAGCAAATATTTTCAAACTATATAAATACATATGTATATTGAAGAGTTATCAGTGTATATTTGATAATACATAGATGAGTCGTCGATCAACCTTGTTATCAATAACAAACTGATAACGCAACAATAACGAGCCAACAACTCTTTGATAACACGCCGATAATACTTCGATTATAAGCCGATAACATCCCGATAGCAAACCGATAACTCGTCGAAAAGAACCAACCAATAACTCATCGATAACAAGCTGATAGCAATTGGATAACTCTTCGATAATATAACTTTTCCAGAACAAATTTATAATTTTTCGATAAAAATCGATAGTTTTTTGATAAAAAATCTATAGTTTGTAGTATGCATATTGATCTGTTTAAACTGTTTTACGTATTTGGTTTCAATGTTTGATATAGTAAGCTTTGTCTCAAATGATTAACAATGAAGTCAATAAATTTTCATTTACATTTCCCCTAAATGTTTATACGTATTTGTTTTACTTGTCTATTTTAATATTGTACATGTTGAGTTGTTTTGAATGTATAAACTGCCATTTTGTAAATTATTTTTATGTTTCAATTTTAATTATTGTAGGTTTGTGTAAATATGTTAAAGAGGGCGGTCACTTGTTTGACTTGTTGATTGTATTTGTAAGGGGAACAAGTGTACGTGACTCGTTGAAAAATATTGTGACGAGTATTGTTTTTGGATTTGAAAAATTGTATTTTGGAATTTAGAATAAAATAATTATTGAGCAGAGCGGACGTGTTTTAGTTCGGCATCCTACAACTTTTCGGTAACAAATCGAGTAATTTTCAATAAAAAGCAAAAGGTTTTCGATTTAATAAATAAAATTTCGACAACATATCGATTAATTTTCGATAACAAACCGATAGCTCAACAAATTTTTACCACTTTCATATCAAATCAATAACTCGTTTATACCTACTCGATAATAAGTCCATAATATACCGATAACAGAAATGGATAACACGCCCATGATCCGATAATAAACAAAGCTTCAGAACTTCAGAAACGAATCGGTAAAATGCTGCGCGGTTTTGGTCCGGTTTCGGTTTTGATTTCTCATCGTAATATATTTACATTCATATAGCACACCACTCACACATATTACGCCTACACTAACTTTACGCTTACATTCTATGATTTTCCATATAAAAAATAAATAAATGTAAGGCGCGATAACCTCCGAAGAGATCTAAGGCCGAGATTCTCTTCCAATTTGCGTCGTGCTCCTCTTGATGTTCCCTACAAATTGGCCAGACGGGACCTACATGTTTTAAGCCGACTCCGATCGGCATCTACAAGGCAGATGAGTTTTCACTGAGAGCTTTTCATGGCAGAAATACACCCGGAACGCTTGCCAAACACTGCCGAGGGGCGACCCGCTTAGAAAATTTTTTTTCTAATTGAAAAACATTATTTCTAAAATTTTGATGTTGCTTTGCCCGGGGCATACGGTGTGGTAGGCGGAGCACGCTACCACCACACCACGGTGGCCTCCATATACCAACCATTTCCAATTCTACGCTTGCTTTACGATTATATTCTGGATCCCCCATATCACGAGCAAAGATGTTTACATATCAAAAATTTATTTTTTAAAACGTACACGGTTCCACGCCTTCTTCCAACAAAATTGTATAAAGTTTCATATTGTTTTAAGAGTTCAGTATTTGTGCAAAATCTTACTAATATAGTTAATTTCTTTACAGACATATTTTTACGCACTAAGTATAAGTCATTTGAATCATGACCTTAGTTACTTCGATCCGTCTTTGGAACTCCCTTCCAGCCAGAATAAGACAAATAAGTAACGCAGTGCATTTCAAAAAAGAATTAATCCTGTTTTATAACTGACTCACCTCTCCTTCTTCTACTGACTCTCTTTACTGATCTTCTATCCGTGTTTCTTGCCACCTCCTATTTTCTCTAAGGATAGAACCCAATAATTTTTACTGTACTACCATTGCCAAGTCTCCTTTATTCTTATATCTGTTCTGCGTCCCTAGGCTAAGCTCTATAAATTTATAATGTAACCATTATGTCTTAGTTTACAAATTATCTATTGTTTATATAAGTTATTGAAATATTTTTGAATGTTCGCTTTTGTTCTCTGTCACTGTTTTGACTAGCACTATAATTTTGCAAAATTGTTGTGCTAGGAAAAATTTAATAAAATACAAATACAAGTACTGTTGAAATTTTGGGAGAGGCTTTCAAACGATTATGGCAATTTTCTAATCGTTCCACTTCAGCACAGCCATAGAATCTCAGTATGATATACTTACATAACACAAAAAGTAACATTTTCTTACGGCTCGACAAAGTTCATCGGTCACGAGTTGAAGTGGAATGCCTCATATATATAAATAAGGTTTATGTGCATATGTTTCTACAAAAATGTGTGCAGAAATTCAAATACATAGACATGCAGATATAAGATCATTGTTTGATTTAAATTGATAAAACGCACCACCCCCTTAATAAAAATATATATAACATGGATGTATGTGTTAACTTATGTATGTAATTACATATATAAAACTGTGTAACTATGTAGCGTGTGTAAAAAACTGCCTATATATATGTGAAAATGCTAAAGATCGAATCCAATTATCACATAATTAAAGCGGCAGTTGCAAGCACTCAAAGAATTTTCTTAATAGTTTTGAAGCACATCCATATAATAGTACTAGAGATGTTAATCTGTGAATTGCAGAATATTTTAAATGCGAAAAAATTTTGCTTTCATATTTTGCAAACAGCATTAAAAAAGAAAAAATGTTTGTGTTATATGAAACTTAACTTGTAAGGAAAGTTTAAAAAAAACATTAAAATAATTTTCTTCAGAGCTTCATAGATATCTTAAACATTGGTATTATTCAAACTATTGAGAAAATATACTAGTTTTCTTCGTACTTGCACGGATCGGTGTGCGACCACAACAGTTGCGGAAACCAACTTTAAGATAACAATTTCCACTAGGGATGCCTTGCTATTGACGGCAGCATTTCCACATACACACACGGCTCTAAGCTAAACGGTAGATTTGCAGTTGGAGTATACTCAAGGGACCTTGACCTACAGCTCTCCTTCAGACTACCCGATAACTGCAGCACATTCCAGGCAGAAGTTTCAGCCATCATGGAAGCCGCAGTTAAGAGAGGGACACACAAGATAGGCAAAGAAAACTAAATTTTCAGCGACAGCCAGGCTGCTATAAAATGTTTTGCCTCCTACTCGTTCAATTCTGCGCAGGCAATAAACTATAGCCGATCTCTTCAAGAGATGGCCCAACAGAACCGTGTACACGAGGGAAAGTGCATTGCGGATGAACTCGCGAGGCTAGGTACAACCAGGCAGATTCTGCCCGGCCAAGAACGCTTTGGTATGCACCTGGCCACATGCAAGCTCATGCTGAAAGAACACATCCACCGACGAAAGCTGGCTACAAACACCGAGGTGTCGGACATCGAAGGAAACCTGGCGAAAGAGGAGTCCTAAAAGATCCCGTACAACCTAAGTAGGGCTACAATTCCACACTTGTGGGAGCACTAACTGGTTATTGCCTTATAGGTAGGCATGCATAAAGGTTAGGAGCGCCTTATCGTCGATGCTACAGGAGTTGTAAAGAGTATGAGGAGGAAGAAAGTGTGTACTCCGGCGGCCACCTCAACGTGACCTAACAATTTTGGCCTAAATAAAATTCAGAGTTTTTGCTAATAATAAATTGTCCACAGTTGGATATATCTTATTATATATATGCACAATATGAGCAGTAATCTACTAATCCCACGATTCCGGTGCCATCTAAATAATTTCATTTGCCTTAATTAACCTAGAATTTTGTTGCTCACATTTTAACTAGCCTAAGGCTGGTATTTTCCTGTCTGAAATCTACCAACTGCCAATATATCGTAGGGCATCACCATCTTAAAAATGCTAATTGCTTTATTCTGAAAAAGGCAGTTGGCTAACTAGTTTGCTGAGATTGGAGTTGGATTGACCACCCATTTTACACAGAAAATGTGAGGACTGACGTCACAACAATTGCCTGCGCGAAGGTGTTCAGTGACTCCTGTCAATAGCTGAATGATTACCAGCTGGCTATTAAAGCACGAACGGTACTCTCCAATGCGCTAGCATGGTTGATTTTAAAACTTACGCACCTAAGAATGCTGAGTCAGCTCTAAAAATAATGAAGATCAAACCCAAAAAGAAAGCGCTCTCGCAACGCCCTGCTCAACTGTAAAAGTGAAACAGATGTTTGTTCCACATCCTTCACAACTCCCACCTACACATATGTGGAATCTCTATACCAGATCTTCCATACCTGCTTTAAATAATTACGCAGATAAAGCAGTCCCACTTCCACTACCATTCTACTTTATCCTCCATATCTCTTTTTTATTCTTGTTAATTCCTTATTTGCACTCAAAATGATTAGTTTTTTATTTGAAATTTTGTTTATTATTGGGTTTTTTATTAAATTTTTTTTCTAAACCATTCTTGAACTACCATCCCGCTTTGAAGTCAAAAGGAATCGCCGCAGATCCTACTTGAAAAAGACGGGACAAAAGTGCAAAGCACCACTACTCATTCAGTATAAAGAGCCACCTTGCCAGTATAACGAAAAAACTACTAAATAGCATGTCAATAGATCTAAGTTACACCTGTCATTCCTGTTTCACGATAGTTGACGCCCCTTTGGAAGCACCAAGAAAGATCAAATGGTCCTCCATGTGCATCTTCTAACTCAGTGTACGTCTCCCTTATACTTTTCCGCTCAAAAATAGTGCCTATATAAATTGTTTTTGGGCCAGAACGTCTTCATCCACTCGCATTATTCCCAGGCCTATACTCCTATAGCTCTTCCTTAAACCTACTGTGATACATAACGTGGGCATTACTATAAACCTTCCGAAAAACTTTACTCCAGAATTCTTCAGAGGTAATTTAATCTTTATTACACCTTCCATGATTTCAAGCCTTACATCGGGACATATCTCAAGGGAAACTTATGAAGCGTGATTTTGTTCGTCGAGAGATGACTTTACCTTTCAAGAGCCTCATGCTCAGTCCAAAGCGGCACTTATACGGCAAGAGTGATTCTGCAGTAAGATTTCTAGACCGATATTGTTTTCGCTGTTTTTGATAGACAAAATACTTAATAGGTCAAATGTATATGTCAAGGTTCACGAAATAGCACAATAGAAGCATATTAGGCGCGGCTTTTGTTTACCATGGTTCGGTGAGGTGCCTACCAATCCTTGAAGAGCTAATAGTGTTGCTCAACGTCATCTGCCAAAGTTGTATACGCTTTGAAGAACACTCAATCAATTCCAATGACGGATCGAAAATAATTTTTACTCAAACGATAAAGATGAGAATGTCAAACTATCTAGAAAAATATTCCCAAATTATGGATCTACTGAAGAAGTTTTTTCTCTAGTCAAAAAATGCCATTCGATCAGGGACCGTATGTATAACACGATTTGGGCCCTGCTTTAAAGTCTACAAAGATGTGGTGCCTATTGATTAAGTTATCATGAGCAAATATTCTCCCAGATTTGGCATGTCATCAAGTTCTGACCGAAATCAAACTTACCAGATCTGAAGCCGTACTTAAACAGTGCAATTACGATATATGCTTTACTTGAGTACCTGTCTGTGGTAGAACCAACTAGAGATATACGCCACCGATAAACGCCGCCGCCGCCGCCGATTTTGGTGTTTTTTGCACGCCGCCGCCGAATGTCAAAATTATCAGCGCGGCGGCGGCGTCCGGCGCGTTACTATATTTTCTCGTTTAAGATTGTTTAGGCCATTTATTGTTAATGTCGAAAGATTGGTCGGATATGGTCGAAAGTGGTATCGACGGTTGCGCATCACTGCCAGTTATAAGAAACTAGTCGCGAAATTTAACTCTTTCTAACTGTTCAAAAGTTATTTAAAAAAACAGGCGTTTTCGATGTCAGCTTAACACGGACTTTGCATCGCCCAATTTACCAAGTTATTAAAACAAAACACTAAAAGAAAAGTTATATAATAAATTTATATGCTCACTTTGCATATTTTTTTTTTTTTTCAAAAAATTTATAATGAACAATGAATTCAAATAAAATGATCCACGGCGAACATGTTTTCAAATTGTCCTCAAGTTGTTAAAAAAAAGCAAAATTTTATATTGCGATTGGTTGAAAGAATAAGCGAAATCAGTGATGCAAAATCCTTTAATAGGTTCTAGGAGCATAAACACTCTTTTGAAACGATTCTTACCTCATACTTAAGTTGAGAATATATGTACTTATGAGAAGGGTTTGAAAAATCACTAAGTCTTACATTCAAACATCTGTTGTTTATTTGCGAAAATATACAATAGCGTCTGAAATGTTAATTTTGATTTTCACACTTCATCCTTCAACACCCAAGTATCCCGGTTTGACATTTCCTAAAGTTGGCGGCCCTATCCAAAACTAGTCCCTTGGAGTGAATCACATTGATTATAGCCTATCAACCAAGTTTAAATATGACCTACACGTTACGGCTCCTTTTGCAAATGTGAATACGTAGGCACATACATATATTTACCAGGTGAGGCTTTGTCCTTCCCAAGAACACTCAAAGTGGTGACAAGACAGTCGAGCTAATGACCGTGTGTGCTACTGCCCTAACGTAGTGGACAGTCAAATTAGTCTGAAGCTACGCGGTCATCTATAATGAGCTCTTATATCATAAGGCCGGAAAACAACAGGCAACATCTTTCAACTTAGAATCGGCCGACTTTCATTCTAAATACCGTTTTGATTTAACGAAGACTATTGAAATCAATGTTGTGAACACAAACGTCTGCAAAATTTGGTCTACATTTAAAAAATTGTATCCAGGGTCCTTGTAAAATTTTAATTATGTAGATGCGCCGAGGATTATACGATTTTCACCCATTCCGCAATGACATCCACTTAGACTAGGGCGGCATCCTTGGCCGAATAGCCACTCCCTAACGTTTCAAGGTGCTTTTCTGGTGTAGCCCGGAAGCATAGCTCGACAAAAGCAGCCGTTGGAAAGTCTTCGGAGCTACGCCTAGAGCTTCTAGGAAAGTGACGTCGACGAAGGTATGAGTTCGAAGTCGCAGTCCTATAGCTTCTGTGCTGGATATGGTGTGAGGGTCAGGAGGCGAGGTAGCGACTGGTGGTCGGGATTACTACTGTTCGCACATCGGGAATTGTAGCTCTTAAAAACAGCCGAAAAAACTGGAGGCGCCCTGTGCCACGAGAGTCATGAGTACTAATAGACTATTAATAGCAACCGTATAAGTCGCCTTCGTGCGTGACCGCCAAGGAACCACAAATGATTTAAAGAAATTGTGTTCGCGACGATTACTAGGAGTTAACCCTAGGTGAAACTACGCTTTGAACGACATATACAGAAGTGTGACTATTTTATGTATCTCTATTTCTTTTCAGCAGATGCATCAATACCAATTCCAAAGACCGGGGTTAGGTTCGAAGCCTCTGTGGAGTAAGCGAACGAGGGACAATCCCTCCACAAGGAGCTACTCCTGAAAATTTTTGAACGGTCTGCGAGATATTGAGGAAAACCCCCGGATCTTTCCGAAATGGCCAACACGTCGATTTCCTTAAATACATACAAACAAAACCTTTCCTAAATATTATTTTTTTAAATAGAAAAATCCAGCTTATTAAAGTAAGAACACCGGCGTACGCCGCCGCCGCCGATAAAGTGATCGGCGTAAACCTCTAGACCCAACCCCATCGCGTCAAACACTGATCTAATTGCATGATCAGTGGCCCAACTATCGACTCCATGTTGCCTCAACAATTCATAGTCCAATCATTGGTACCAAATTAGCTTGTAATCGGATGTTTACCTGTTCTTACCTTGGTCTGATATCTAGTCTAACTAAGCTCCAACCATTTTAAGGATAATGGCATTCGGTCGTAAGGCAACTCCACTTTGAATTCCACTACTGTTCCATACAAAGCACAAATATTTTGCTGTAACATATTGTGATGTTAGGGCTCATCAGATAGATACATAATACAATTCCACAATTTTAAGACAAGTATTAGGGGATGTGAACAACCCGTTCTGAGCACCTGGAATAATAATAAAACAAAACCTGCTGCACAATTAAGGGACTGTGATCAACCTCTCCAACACATCATGATCAAAAATTTTCGTTCGCTGTGAATGACTACTACGACGTCATCTAAAGATCAAAAAGTATTTAACTCCATTCACAATTTTGGGATGTGATCAACATTTTCTTTGACTTTCCGCACAAGAGTGTTTGAAATATTTATACTTAGGTTAGAACAAGTATTGGGGCAGTGTACCTTGTGGTGGACGGGCCAAGAGTAAACTATAAGCCAACGTTCCATCGAAGAAGACCACATTACTCCGAAGAGAATGCTTTATTGTCTGATTCGAAGGCTGAAGCGACCGCATTACTCCGAAGAGAGTACTTTATTGCCAACTTCAGCGAAGCAGAGACTGCATAGTTTCGTTAAGTATGCTTTATTGTCAATTTCTCCATAAGTGAATTCATCGCATTAAGGAAAAACCAAAGGAATCCAAAATGTAATATGAAACCACAGCCCCCCTATTCATCCGAATCTTCAAGTCAGGAGTCAAGACTTGAATACAAGCATCATACGATACAGGATTCTTAGCCCCTACACCCCAGGGGAAACTTAAACGGTGCTATCAGACTTTTGACCATGGATTTCAGTCGTTTCCATGAACACAGCGCTTGGGATGTAATTTTATGTATGTATGTATGCATTCAGGGAAATACCTACGGACAATCGATGTCAGACACTAATACCTTTTTACTGTGTCGTCATTTAATTATCAGTACAGATAATTCCAATTATTAAAATAAACACCAGTTCTTTTGTGTCCACTACATACAAATTTCTTTAAATCTCTTTTACTTATGCAAAAAAGTCTCTGTCACCAATTCCAATTAACACAATTTTAAGGCTCTGTTTTTCAGTGCGAGTTTAAACTCCAGTTAAATTTGACTAGAGTTTAACTTTGCCACTTTGTTCGATAACATCAAATTTTGCCGCTCATCTCAGCTTAAGCGGCAGAAGTGTCAGGGTTAAACTCTAGTCATTTTTAACTGGAGTTTAAACTCGCACTTAAAAACCGGGCCTTAGTTTGCTATTTTGACTTCATGGCGAGAAGTCGTTTTCAAATTATATAGGATTTCATATGCGCAAAAGTAGGTACTTATGTATATATATTAGAGCGGGTCAAATTTTGTATCCATCAGGAGTATAGCATAAACGTAATCTACAGATGATTCTAAGAAAAATTGCTGAAGACACCATAGCTCTAAGTCCGATTTCGAGGTCCCCACTTTTTCAAAATAGGGTTTGGCCAAAAAAACCGTCATAGCTTCTGATAGAATTATGTATAGGAAAAATATCATATTGGGCTTACTTTAAAGGTATTTTACCTATATTTCAGAATCTGTATTAATATCTATAGTGTTCTTGAATTTTAGTTGAGATATCAGGCTTAAGTTTTGAGAAATTAGCCTAAAATAAACTTTTAACTACTATATTATCATTTTTAACAAATTTCTTATGGAATAATTTTTTTTTCTTTACAGCTAAAATAAGTTCAGAACATTTCCAACAACCATATATGTAATACTCCTATATTGCTACAAAAGGCTAGGTACATTCCAAAACATCAGAGTGCCGATATATTGCTGTTTAAACGTTTTTGTTTTTGTAATTAATAATCGAATGTACCTAAATTTAAATTTTTTCTTGTCACACTTATGCTCACAAAAATTTTATAGGCTGTCTTGTTTTGATTTCGAATTGAAAACACATTGCGAGCATTTTCTATTAGCAATATAGGAGTATTATATATATGCCAACAACTTTCATTCAGACAGGTTTTCTTTTCTCGTATTCGTTTTAGTAGAAAAAAATGTTTGCTTATTACTTATTATATACGGTTTTTTTTGTGAAAAATTTTTTCAACTAAAACGAATTCGAAAAAAGAAAAACTGTCTGAATGAAAGTTGCTGGAAATGTTCTGAACTTATTTTAGTCGTAAAGAAAAAAAATGTCCATAAGAAATTTGTTAAAAATGATAATATAGTAGTTAAAAGTTCATTTTAGGCTAATTCCTCATAATTTAAGCCTGATATCTTTAGTAAAATTCAAAAAAACTATAGATATTAATACAGATTCTGTAATTTAGGTAAAATACCTTTAAAGTAAGCCCAATATGATATTTTTCCTATAGTTCTATCAGAAGCAAAGAAGATTCATTAGCCAAAGCCTACAATCAAATGCAAAATATTTATTATTTAGAGCTATGGTGTCTTCAGCTATTTTTCTTAGAATCATCTGAAGATTACGTTTTTGCTATACTCCTGATGGGAAAAAATCCATCCATACAATTTGAACCGCTCTAATATATATGTATATAATTAGTTAAATACATACATTTATGTATAATTATAATATCTACATTTATATAAGCTAATAAACTTGGGACTACTCGTGGCTTTGTCATTTCATATTTGACGACATTGATCACCCAAAAAATCGGACGAAAAAAAATATTTGACAGTTGTAATGATGATAAGTAAAGTAAATAAATATGAATAAATATTTACTGCTACTTTTAACATTTTTCGAGCAAAATACAAATTAACATTAAGTATGTATAGATATATCTATCTAAGTACATATCGTTGATGTCAAATTCCATGTAGACATAACTACTTAATTCATAAATTTGTCTACAAGTCTAATCATCTGTCAAAGTTTGTTATCAATACATAATTTACATGGATCGCATGCTTAGTGTGTCGGAATGACTATATCTTTTTGGGGATTTGTGAGCAAATATGTAGATACTGCAAATTGTTGACAGCACTTTATAAGTTATTTCTGAAGTATTTAGTTTCTGAGTGCGATTGAAAAGAGCACTAGATTAAGCAGAAGTGCCCTTAACCTTAAATCTGAGACCTATGAAACACATTACCGTAATTATTTTTATGCACGAAAATCTGGAGAATCCGAGCTCTATGATAGCTGTCGGATTTGTGGCTTACTTCGTTTTAGTGTACGCTGTGCGTTCGTGCGAAGCGTATGTGTTGGAGCATTTGGCGCCAATCGGTCCGTGAGACCGACACGAGTATACCCTGATTGTTATGGTGTGGCTCAAAACTAAGCCAAACATAGATAAATATATACTTTAATATGGTTTTTATTATTATTAAGAAGTTTATTTTGTTTTTAAGAAGAAGTTCAGATTTTATTTTTGTTTTCCTATTACTTAAGAAAAATATCTCAAATTTGAAAACTGATTTGTGATAGACTGAAAATCTGTAAAATAGTTAATAAATGAAGTACTATGCACACTATTTGGTTCATAATGCCCTAAATTTTAAAACAATTATAATATCTAAAACAAAAAGAATGGAAAAAATATATTGTAGGGGGTATGAACTATCGCTCTGTGAGACCGTGCGCGAGTATAGATGTTACAATAATTGGCGCGAGTATAGGAAGGTTAATATGATACTCGTAGGGAATTTTATTATTATCGTAGCTCAAAGAAAACGCCGCGAATTAGTTGCTGAATGAATAGAAAATATCTTATGTATTTTAGAAAGTCAATGATTGTTTACTTGTATGCAATTTAATAACTGCCAAACAATTCATCGGATTGCAATAAAACATTGCCAGCTTATGCACTTTTAGAAAGTATCACGAAAAGAAAACAAGTAAGGACGGGACTGTCTTCGGCTTTGGTGAAATTTGAAGCTTCTAACTGTTAAAATGGGGCCGAAATTGCGAAAATATATATATATACTATATATACCACCACATATATGCTATATATACCACTGATCTTTATGATTTTTTCAGACAACAATATATGCTATATACGTAAGCATTCGTTGAAATTTGAAACCTCTAGCTCTTAAAATAGGGCAGTAATTACGAAAAGTTTCTTATCTGAACAATCGGTTGTGGGGATATATACTATATATACGACCGATCTCATCAATTTTTTCAGACAACAATATGTGCAATATACGAAAGTATATGGTGAAGTTTGAAGCTTCAATCTGATAAACTGAGGAAGATATGACAAAAATCCCCTTTTTCTGAAAAATCGGCTGTATGGAGGATATATGCTATAGTGGTCCGATCCGGTCGGTTCCGACAAATGTCTAATCGCACACATACACCCGGTCACCAAATTTTATTAAGATATCTCAAAAATTGAGGGACTAGTTTGCATACAAACAGACAGACGGACAGACGGACATGGCTAAATCAACTCAGCTCTTCATCCTGATTATTTCGGTATACTTAATGGTGGGTCTATCTATTTTCCTTTAAGGACTTGCAATTTTGGGATTCGTGACGAAATTAATATACCATTTCATTTTCATGAAAGGTATAAAAAGTCGCGTAAGTACCAAGTACTCGTGAAGTATGATGTGTAAATATACTTCTACAAAACTAATGTTTTCAAGTTAACTATAGCTGCCCCAGAAGTTGAACTTAAACCTCAACAGAGGCAACTTTACCAGGAACAAATAATTTTCAGCTTTTCGAGAATAGCTTCGTTGGCTTCTTATCTGCAGGAAACCATACAGATAAGTTATTATTTTACTATCGGCTTACTAACGACAGCGACTTATTATCGTCGAGTTATCGGCTTGTTAATTTGTTATCGCCGAGTCATCGGCTTCTTATTGGATTCCTATCGGCTTATTATCGACGGGTTCGTTGCAAATGGGTTTGATCAATTTTACAGTGAAATTTTATTAGCATATGTATCATAACAAACCGATGAGTGATCGATAACAAGTCGATATCACATCCGTAAGACATTGGTAGCTTACTTAATTGGCGCTTAAATAAATGTAAGGCGCGAAAAAATCCGAAGAGATTTTAGGGTGAGCTTCTCCTTCGATTTGCGTCGTACTCCTTTTAATTTTTCCTATAAATTTGCGGGACGGGGCCTACATGTTTTATGCCGACTACGAACGGCATCTGCAAGGCAGATGAGTTTCCACTAAGAAGCTGTTCATAGCAGAAATACACTCGTACAGCGTATGCCAAATCACTCGTATAGTGTATGCCAAACTCACTTATAATTGAAAAAACTTGTTTCTAGAATTTTGATGTTGCTTTGTCCGGACGTGAGCCCAGGATCTTCGGTGTGGTAGGAGGCGCACGTTACCACCACACATGGCAGCCGCGGACATTGGCAACACTCCGTTTAAAAATAGATGGATAATCGATAACTTTCGATTAAGATTCGATAACTTATTGATAATTTTTTGATAACAAATTGATAAAATTTGATAATATTTCGATGTTTTATCGACAAATTTTCGATTACTTTGCGATCATAAACCGATAACCTTCGAGAACAAATCGACAACTAATATAAAGTCGACAACTCGTCTATACCTCATCGATAACACACCTACAACAAACCGACAACTAGTCGAGAGTAAACCATTAACACATCGATAACAAATTGATAACATGCCGTCAGTATGATCTTACTGCTTACTGAGATATTCTAGTATTATGTGACTGAGTTGCCTTTTGAGCAACAGTCTCATTTGTCCACCGGATATGTGCATTTCGATTCGTTGTGAGCATTGAACTGCTTCAGTACTTCAAATCTTCTGGGAAGCACCCTGTTATACACCACATGAGGATGCGAGGCCTAAACGCAATTGGAAACTTTATTAATACTAGCAAACGGTCCCTTGCTGCGCTTCAGTTTAGTCTTAAATTAATCTTATTCCCATTCCATAGCTTTGCCGATTTCTGTATATTTTTCTCTTTATTTTCTTTGCAGTTTTACTATTCCTCTTTTTCTCATACTCCCTCTTATTTTACTTCTTGTTCCTCTCCTTATCCCTCCTTAGCTATTTTTCGGTCTACCCTTCTTCCCATTATCTTATTCCTCTTATATTCCCCTTCTATTTCATTTTATCCCTTTATCTTTGTTTTCCGTTCCTCTTCCGATGCTGCATCCTTATTCTTTTCAGTACTCTTATTTGTTCTGCTCTCGGTCTTCTCTTCTCTCCCTTTCGTTTCACCAACCCACGCAGCTTTTCTCTACCTCCATCCTCTTGTCTTATATTGTAACCCTTTTTCTCTCGACCTTTCTTTCCTCCACTCCTGCACTATTTCTTGGTTCCTCTCTTTCTTGCACTCTGCCTTCCTATCCCCCTCTATCTTTCAATACCCTTAATTTTTTCTCTGCCTTTCCTTTTAACTCTCTGTACTCTATTCCTGTCTCTCCCTTGTCAGTAAATTGGCTATTTTCCAGAAAGGGGCGTGGCATCGCCTATATTTTCACAACTACATTACAACTTATCTCTTAAACAATTTTTCCACATCCCTCCTTCATGATTAGCTTTTGATCATTGCGTCCACGGAAATGCAAAAAAATTTCAAAGTTTCGTAAGTGTAACGCACGCTCTCCGGAAATAAAAAATGCGTGAATCGCATGGTATAACCTTCAAATAGGCGTTAA
Organism: Eurosta solidaginis; assembly: GCF_040869045.1. NCBI lineage: Eukaryota > Metazoa > Arthropoda > Insecta > Diptera > Tephritidae > Eurosta > Eurosta solidaginis. The sequence continues at coordinate 196,270,419 of NC_090323.1, read as the reverse complement.
TCAATGGACCTTGACACTGACATAGAGATCTATACACATTAATGACACACGTGGGTACGTAAATATAAATATGTTGACACTTCGAAGCTGCTAAGACAAATAGGTTCTTTGTTTCCATTTTTTATACTCAGTTGAGCAGAGCTCACAGAGTATATTAAGTTTGATTGGATAACGGTTGGTTGTACATTTATAAAGGAATCGAGATAGATATAGACTTCCATATATCAAAATAATCAGGATCGAAAAAAAATTTGATTGAGCCATGTCCGTCCGTCCGTCCGTCCGTTAACACGATAACTTGAGTAAATTTTGAGGTATCTTGATGAAATTTGGTATGTAGGTTCCTGAGCACTCGTCTCAGATCGCTATTTAAAATGAACGATATCGGACTATAACCACGCCCACTTTTTCAATATCGAAAATTTCGAAAAACCGAAAAAGTGCGATAATTCATTACAAAAGACAGCTAAAGTAACGAAACTTGGTAGGTGCGTTGAACTTATGACGCAGAATAGAAAATTAGTAAAATTTTGGACAACGGGCGTGGCACCGCCCACTTTTAAAAGAAGGTAATTTAAAACTTTTGCAAGCTGTAATTTGGCAATCGTTGAAGATATCATGATAAAATTTGGCAGAAACATTACTCCTATTACTATATGTACGCTTAATAAAAATTAGCAAAATCGGAGAAGGACCACGCCCACTTTTAAAAAAAAAAATTTTTAAAGTAAAATTTTAACAAAAAATTTAATATCTACAGTATATAAGTAAATTATGTCAGCATTCAACTCCAGTAATGCTATGGTGCAACAAAATACAAAAATAGCAGAAAATTTCAAAATGGGCGTGGCTCCGCCCTTTTTCATTTAATTTGTCTAGGATACTTTTAACGCCATAAGTCGAACAAAAATTAACCAATCCTTTTGAAATTTGGTAGGGGCATAGATTTTATGACGCCACGCCCAGTTTTTATACACAGTCGTCCGTCTGTCCTTCCGCATGGCCTTTAACACGATAACTTGAGGAAAAATCGACATATCTGTACTGAACTTAGTTCACGTGCTTAATGAACTCACTTTATCTTGGTATGAAAAATGAACGAAATCCGACTATGACCACGCCCACTTTTTCGATATCGAAAATTACGAAAAATGAAAAAATGCTATAATTCTATACCAAATACGAAAAAAGGGATGAAACATGGTAAGGTAATTGGATTGTTTTATTGACGCGAAATATAACTTTAGAAAAAACTTTATAAAATGGTTGTGACACCTACCATATTAAGTAGAAGAAAATGAAAAGTTCTGCAGGGCGAAATAAAAAACCCTTAAAATCTTGGCAGGTATTACATATATAAATAAATTAGCGGTATCCAACAGATGATGTTCTGGGTCACCCTGGCCCACATTTTGGTCGATATCTGGAAAACGCCTTCACATATACAACTACCACCACTCCGTTTTAAAACTCTCATTAATACCTTTAATTTGATACCCATATCGTACAAACTTATTCTAGAGTCACCCCTGTCCACCTTTATGGCGATATCTCGAAAAGGCGAACACCTATAGAACGAAGGCGCACTCCCTTTTAAAAATACTCATTAACACCTTTCATTTGATACCCATATCGTACAAACAAAGTCTAGAGTCACCCCTGGTACACCTTTATTACGATACCTCGAAAAGGCGTCCACCTATAGAACTAAGCTCCACTCCCTTTTAAAATACTCATTAACTCCTTTTGTTTGATACCCATATTGCATACCCACCTTTATGGCGATATCTCGAAACGGCGTCCGCCTATGGAACTAAGGATTACTCCCTTTTAAAATACTCATTAACACCTTTCTTTTGATACCCATATTGTACAAACAAATTCTAGGGTCACCCCTGGTCCACCTTTATGGCGATATCTCGAAAATGCGACCACCTATACAACAACCACCACTCCCTTTTAAAACCCTCATTAATACTTTTAATTTGATACCCATATCGTACAAACAAAGTATAGAGTCACCCCTGGTCCACCTTTATTGCGATACCTCGAAAAGGCGTCCACCTATAGAACTAAGGGCCACTCCCTTTTAAAATACTCATTAACTCCTTTCGTTTGATACCCATATTGCACGAACGAATTCTAGAGTCACCCCTGGCCCACCTTTATGGCGATATCTCGAAACGGCGTCCACCTATAGAACTAAGGCCCACTCCCTTTTAAAATACTCATTAACACCTTTCGTTTGATACCCATATTGTAAAAACAAATTCTAGGGTCACCCCTGGTCCACCTTTATGGCGATATCTCGAAACGGCGTCCACCTATGGAACTAAGGATTACTCCCTTTTAAATACTCATTAACACCTTTCATTTGATACCCATATCGTACAAACGCATTCTAGAGTCAACCCTGGTCCACCTTTATGGCGATATCTCGAAAAGGCGAACACCTATAGAACGAAGGCGCACTCCCTTTTAAAAATACTCATTAACACCTTTCATTTGATACCCATATCGTACAAACAAAGTCTAGAGTCACCCCTGGTACACCTTTATTACGATACCTCGAAAAGGCGTCCACCTATAGAACTAAGCTCCACTCCCTTTTAAAATACTCATTAACTCCTTTTGTTTGATACCCATATTGCATACCCGCCTTTATGGCGATATCTCGAAACGGCGTCCGCCTATGGAACTAAGGATTACTCCCTTTTAAAATACTCATTAACACCTTTCTTTTGATACCCATATCGTACAAACTTATTCTAGAGTCACCCCTGGTCCACCTTTATGGCGATATCTCGAAAAGGCGAACACCTATAGAACGAAGGCGCACTCCCTTTTAAAAATACTCATTAACACCTTTCATTTGATACCCATATCGTACAAACAAAGTCTAGAGTCACCCCTGGTACACCTTTATTACGATACCTCGAAAAGGCGTCCACCTATAGAACTAAGCTCCACTCCCTTTTAAAATACTCATTAACTCCTTTTGTTTGATACCCATATTGCATACCCACCTTTATGGCGATATCTCGAAACGGCGTCCGCCTATGGAACTAAGGATTACTCCCTTTTAAAATACTCATTAACACCTTTCTTTTGATACCCATATTGTACAAACAAATTCTAGGGTCACCCCTGGTCCACCTTTATGGCGATATCTGGAAAATGCGACCACCTATACAACAACCACCACTCCCTTTTAAAACCCTCATTAATACCTTTAATTTGATACCCATATCATACAAACACATTCTAGAGTCACCCCTGGTCCACCTTTATGGCGATATTTCGAAACGGCATCCACCTATAGAACTAAGGCCCACTCCCTTTTAAAATACTCACTAACACCATTCTTTTGATGCCCATATTGTACAAACAAATTCTAGGGTCACCCCTGGTCCACCTTTGTGGCGATATCTCGAAACGGCGTCCACCTATGGAACTAAGGATTACTCCCTTTTAAAATACTCATTAACACCTTTCATTTGATACCCATATCGTAGAAACGCATTCTAGAGTCAACCCTGATCCACCTTTATGGCTATATTCCTAAATGGCGTCCACCTATAGAACTATGGCCCACTCTCTCATAAAATACTCTTTAATGCCTTTCATTTGATACACATTCCAGGGTTTCTCTCGTTTCATTTTCCTACATGGTTATTTTCCCTTATGTTGTCACCATAGCTCTCAACTGAGTATGTAATGTTCGGTTACACCCGAACTTAACCTTCCTTGTTATATCTGGCACGTTATCGACATGGAATTACCTTAGATTTGTTGTAATAACGGAATAACATGTAAGTATGTAGTATATGTAAATAAAATTATAAACACAAACGTATGTATGTAGCTATATATAGGTATATAGGAAAAGTTATAGCATAAACTACCCCCGTTGCGGCAACCGATCAATTAGCTCTAAATATAACTAAATATTTTTTTATTTTATATACCCGTATGTACATATACTTATGGAAGTTCACATAAATTTTGCTAACACTCTCTTCACATTATAATTTCAATCACTAACGTTGGAGCAGTGTCAAGATGCAGATGGAATGCCAAAAAGATAAAGACGAGGATGCCTTGTTCGGAAGGCGAACCAGTTACCACAACTAGCCAAAACGCCAAACCTTTGTCTAAACCTCTAGGTAGTGTCGTATATGGTGACAAAGGACTCTATCTTATCGTTAGACGTGACTATGTATACGCGTAAGTGCACACTCAGGTGACGCATGGTGGGGTATTTCATAAATCTAGCTGGTCAAAACTAAAACAGCAGTTATTTCTGATAAAAAAAGTGGTTGCTTCGCTTCATTCTTATAATAGGAAATATTTGACAGTAAATTCATGGTGTTCCGCGCAGAATTACTATGGATCGAGCCCCCGGTTTCGTAGGGACCCGGAGTAATTTTTTGGCATTACATGAGATATGTATATCAATATAGGTATCAAACGAAAGGCATTTTACTCCGCATTTCTATAGACACTTTTAAGTAGAGTTGCCACCTCACCTCCTTTTTTATATTTCTTTGTATATCGACTACCATCTCGGAAACGGCTTAACCAATTTGAATCAAATTTGGTAAATCGGTATAGTATTACATTTTAAGACTTTTCACCTAGGTGTTGCCACTGAGGATGTTTTCACAAGATTGCCACCTTTCGCCAATAGGGGTATCAGTATCTTACAAAATTGATCACCACTCAAAGCTTATATATTGCCAAAAAATTACTGACATTATATGCCATGAAAAAAAGTTATATCTTTTTGTTTGAAAGGTTTTTAAAAAATTTAGTATTAAAAAGTAGTAGTATTACAAGTAGAATAACTCAGTTAAAACATGCGGTATAAAAATCTAACATACGAATTAAAAGCACATTTACCTGTCCTAAAAGAAAATGTAACTAGATTTGATTAAGGCTAAACAAGTGAACAAGTATTTAGGTTAGAAGGGTATATGGCTTTTTAATCCAAAAACACATCGAAATGCATACAATTTTTATACAACTTTAGATGTGCGCGGTTAGCTCCGTTGACGTTGCAGATAGATTTTGGTGTATGTATACTATTCAGTGGACATCTACGAACGCCAGGGAATATATTAAAAAAAAAATTGGAATATTTTGAAAAATCCACTTTTGGCCAGCTAGATTGATCAAATACCCCACCGTGCGACGCCAGAACAATGGGTATCAAACTCCCAGAAAGAAGTTTTAGCACATTGTATACGTCGGAGTCATTGGGGAACATCGTACCTACATCGGCTTCGAATCCATTTTTAAACGCGTTTCCAATTGACTTCCATATTATTTGTAAATTAGTAGAAACCGTACAGCGACTCATAGATTCTGGCTGCCGTAAATATCTTCACGCATTACAGTACGCTTAATCTATAACCGGTGGGCACAATTAGTACCTAAATTTTTTTATTATCATAAACTCAATGTGGAACCAGGGCCGCGGAGAGGGGGGGAGGGGGTCAGCCAGGGCAATTGCCCTGGGGCACGGAAGGTTTTTGGGGGCCCGGCAAGGCAAAGCAGTATTGACAGTACTCTAACTAGGATTTCATAGATACATACATATTTTGTTGCTAAAAAAAAATGTTTTAAAATTGAAAATCACTTAACTAAAATCATAAGCCGATCAAATACTATGGGGCATAGTCATAGTCGAAATAAAATGTGATTTTAAGTTAGATAAACGTTTTTGACACAATTTTATAAGCGCTATCTGTCAAAAATGCTGCAACTAACTTAAAATCACATTTTATTTAGATTTCCCAACGATCAAAGTGGTCGCCATTTCCTTCAAATCATTCCTTATACTACTCTAAAAAAAACGGAGAAAAAGTAAAGCGTGATTGGCTCGTTTGGAGTGCAACAAAAGAAGCCCTTTTTTATTTTCCATGCCGGCTTTTCAGCAAAATTTCCGAAAATACCCGATCAGCTATGCCAAAATCTTCAGGTTATTTTAAAGAAAAAGGTTGGAAGAGGTTACGCGACAAAATTTCTGAACGTGAAAATAGTCAAAATCATAAAACTTGCTATATAGAGTGGCGCCAATATGAAATGAGAATTTGAAATGCAAGTTCAGTGGATTTTCTCTTAGCGGACACCCTTAAAAATGAAGCAGCTCGCTGGAGAGAGATACTTCGAAGAATTCTTGATGTTGTTTTATTTCTTGGAGAAAAAGGATTGGCATTTAGAGGGGATAATTCATTGATCGGAAATCCAAAAAATGGAAACTTTCTTGGTATTTTGGAACTGATCAGCAATTATGACCCCCTATTGCATGAACATTTGGAGAAGGTGAGGGAATCTCAAACGAAAAAGAATCGTCTCCAAGCACATTATTTGTCTGATGGAATACAAAATAAGTTCATAGAAATCTGTGCAAGTCAAGTAATTAGAAAGATAGAAGGCGAGAGAAAGTCCGTCAAGTATTACACAGTAATAGTGAATGCAACCCCTGATTCGGCGCATATTGAGCAGACTGTTTTTATATTGCGTTATGTTTTATTAGACAGGGACTCCGGAAAATGGAAAATACAAGAATGCTTCTTAGAGTTTGTCGATTGTAACGCAAAAACAGGAGAAGCTATCGCTGAGCTGATTCGCAGCACTCTAAAAAAGCACAATATTCCCCTGGATGACTGCCGTGGGCAAGGGTATGATAATGGCAGTAATATGAGCGCTCATTACAAAGGAGCGCAGAGTCATGTCCTGAGAGATAACTCCTTGACAATATTTGCACCTTGTCCTTGTCATGTGCTGCTGCAGAAGTCATCATATTTTTCGGTATTGTGCAGAAATTTTATAATATTGTAACGAATTTAGTGCAATTCCCCTTATTTGCAATCTTCTGCTAACGTTCGAATCACTGAAATGTTGAATAAATAACTCCAATATTGAATAATGGAAAAATGGCCTTTATTAAAGTACTTCACAATAACACTTATACTTTGCAACTAGCTGGCTTAATAACCAAACTGACTGATAGCTTAAATGAAACTGATCTATTGCCCGACAGATAGCGTGCTTAACTGAATCTGCCCATAGCGCCTCTACCGCTGATGCTTTTATACTCTGTGATTTCCTCGTGGCATCTTCTAGGCGCTTCCAGAATTTACTTAGTTATAAATTTCTCAGCTACAACTACAGATGTATAATTTTTATAGCTTCTCTCATACCCCATGCGCTTGTATGTGTGAGCGACACTTCCACAATCACAATTGCATACCTTTAGGAGCATTTCAGATAAGATATCTGCATGTGCTTGTGCGTTGCTCTCAGCTGCGTGTACCTACATATGTGTAGACATAATGATTGATTCGTTTATGTAGATACATAATGACTGATCTATGGATGTGCATGCAAGGCGCTGCTTAGCATCGGCTTAGAGATGGCAGCACCCCTTAGTTTTGCTAATATTCGTAACAATATCTTTAGCGCAAGTCCTCAGAGATGGGAAATTCTCAAGGAAAAAACTAATTGCACCTTGCACAGCATGTCACAAATACGATGGTCTGCTCGTGTGGATAGTGTGAAACCTTTCGCAACTTACATTCCCCAAATATTTAAAAGCTATTGATGAAATCAAGCTTTTAAAACTGAGTTCAGTAACAGGAATGGATTTGAAAGGGATTGAAGCATATATGGGGAAATTTGAGTGTATCCTCTTAGCCTCCATTTGGCTCAAAGTGTTGACGGTAATCAACCATCGAAATCTGGTACTGCAAGCTAGAAATGCCACACTGGACGTGAAAACAGAAAATATTCGTAGCCTGATTGATGAGTTGAAGAAGTTCAGGCATCAATGGTCGATCATACTTCAAGAATGTAAAGTTCTGGCAGGGAGTATAGGAGTTGTGAATACCTTCGCAGAGAAAAGAAGAAAAGAAGGAAGATAAGAAAGCGCCAGTTCGATGAATTACCTGGCGAATCACCTGAGTGTGATTCCGAAACTCAATTCAAATAGCAAGTTTTTTACGTTCTTTTGGACTGCTTGATTGGTAACATGACAAGACGTTTCGAATCCGTAAATGACATTGCGATTAAATTTAGTTTTTTGTGGAAGTATCAGGATCTGATGGAAGAAGAGCTCAGAGAAAAGGCAGCGGCATTCTGCACGATTTATGGTATCGATATTTCTACGGATCTAATAGATGAAATCATTCATCTCAAAGCCATCCACTTAGATTCGCTTCCACCATTTCAACTTCTGAACAAATTTCATGACTTGAAGATGGAAGTATCATTTCCGAACATCTGCATAGCGTTAAGAATATTTTGCACACTTCCAATCAGTGTGGCTGAAGGGGAGCGTTCTTTTAGTCTATTGTCTTGCGTGAAAAATTGTTTACGTTCTACTATGAGCCAAATCGCTTGACAAGCCTTGGAACATTGGTGTTGGAGTCCAGCCTTGCTCGCAGCATTAGTTTTGAATCGGTAGTTTCCATATTCGCAGACCAAAAAGCACGGAAGGTTTTCCTGATTCAAGCTCTTAAAATGTACATATTTAGAAAAAGTTGATGTAAGCAAATCAAATAATGAAATCTAACATTTCATTTATATAAGTGCTCCAGTAAATCTTATTTTATATGAAATAAAACTGACAATGTGAATTAAAAAATGTATGTATGTTATGTTATTATACTCAGTTGAGCAGAGCTCACAGAGTATATTAAGTTTGATTGGATAACGGTTGGTTGTACATATATAAAGGAATCGAGATAGATATAGACTTCCATATATCAAAATAATCAGGATCGAAAAAAAATTTGATTGAGCCATGTCCGTCCGTCCGTCCGTCCGTCCGTCCGTCCGTTAACACGATAACTTGAGTAAATTTTGAGGTATCTTGATGAAATTTGGTATGTAGGTTCCTGAGCACTCATCTCAGATCGCTATTTAAAATGAACGATATCGGACTATAACCACGCCCACTTTTTCGATATCGAAAATTTCGAAAAACCGAAAAAGTGCGATAATTCATTACAAAAGACCGATAAAGCGACGAAACTTGGTAGATGAGTTGAACTTATGACGCAAAATAGAAAATTAGTAAAATTTTGGACAATGGGCGTGGCACCGCCCACTTTTAAAAGAAGGTAATTTAAAACTTTTGCAAGCTGTAATTTGGCAGTCGTTGAAGATATCATGATGAAATTTGGCAGGAACGTTACTCTTATTACTATATGTACGCTTAATAAAAATTAGCAAAATCGGAGAAGGACCACGCCCACTTTTAAAAAAAAATTTTTTTAAAAGTAAAATTTTAACAAAAAATTTAATATCTTTACAGTATATAAGTAAATTATGCCAAGATTCAACTCCAGTAATGATATGGTGCAACAAAATACAAAAATAAAAGAAAATTTAAAAATGGGCGTGGCTCCGCCCTTTTTCATTTAATTTGTCTAGGATACTTTTAACGCCATAAGTCGAACAAAAATTATCCAATCCTTTTGAAATTTGGTAGGGGCATAGATTTTATGGCGTTAACTGTTTTCTGTGAAAATGGGAGAAATCGGTTGATGCCACGCCCAGTTTTTATACACAGTCGTCCGTCTGTCCTTCCGCATGGCCCTTAACACGATAACTTGAGCAAAAATCGATATATCTTTACTAAACTCAGTTCACGTACTTATCTGAACTCACTTTATCTTGGTATGAGAAATGAACGAAATCCGACTATGACCACGCCCACTTTTTCCATATCGAAAATTACGAAAAATGAAAAAAATGCCATAATTCTATACCAAATACGAAAAAAGGGATGAAATATGGTAAGGTAATTGGATTGTTTTATTGACGCGAAATATAACTTTAGAAAAAACTTTATAAAATGATTGTGACACCTACCATATTAAGTAGAAGAAAATGAAAAAGTTCTGCAGGGCGAAATAAAAAACCCTTAAAATCTTGGCAAGTATTACATATATAAATAAATTAGCGGTATCCAACAGATGATGTTCTGGGTCACCCTGGTCCACATTTTGGTCGATATCTGGAAAACGCCGTCACATATACAACTACCACCACTCCCTTTTAAAACTCTCATTAATACCTTTAATTTGATACCCATATCGTACAAACTCATTCTAGAGTCACCCCTGGTCCACTTTTATGGCGATATTTCGAAAAGGCGAACACCTATAGAACGAAGGCCCACTCCCTTTTAAAAATAGTCATTAACACCTTTCATTTGATACCCATATCGTACAAACAAAGTCTAGAGTCACCCCTGGTGCAGAAAGGCCCACTCCCTCTTAAAATACTCATTAACTCCTTTCGTTTGATACCCATATTGCACAAGCGAATTCTAGGGTCACCCCTGGTCCACCTTTATGGCGATATCTCGAAACGGCGTCCACCTATGGAACTAAGGATTACTCCCTTTTAAAATACTCATTAACACCTTTCATTTGATACCCATATCGTACAAACGCATTCTAGAGTCACACCTGGTCCATCTTTATGGCGATATCTCGAAAAGGCGTCCACCTATAGAACTAAGGCCCACTCCCTCTTAAAATACTCATTAACTCCTTTCGTTTGATACCCATATTGCACAAACGAATTCTAGAGTCACCCCTGGTCCACCTTTATGGCGATATCTCGAAAAGGGGTCCACCTATAGAACTAAGCCCCACGCCCTTTTAAAATAATCATTAACACCTTTCATTTGATACCCATATCATACAAACAAATTCTAAAGTCACCCCTGGTCCACCTTTATGGCGATATCTCGAAAAGGTGAACACCTATAAAACGAAGGCCCACTCCCTTTTAAAAATACTCATTAACACCTTTCATTTGATACCCATATCGTACAAACAAAGTCTAGAGTCACCCCTGGTCCACCTTTATTGCGATACCTCGAAAATGCGTCCACCTATAGAACTAAGGCCCACTCCCTCTTAAAATACTCATTAACTCCTTTCGTTTGATACCCATATTGCACAAACGAATTCTAGAGTCACCCCTGGCCCACCTTTATGGCGATAGCTCGAAACGGCGTCCACCTATAGAACTAAGGCCCACTCCCTTTCAAAATACTCATTAACACCTTTCGTTTGATGCCCATATTGTGCAAACAAATTCTAGGGTCACCCCTGGTCCACCTTTATGGCGATATCTCGAAACGGCGTCCACGTATGGAACTAAGGATTACTCCCTTTTAAAATGCTCATTAACACCTTTCATTTGATACCCATATCGTACAAACGCATTCTAGAGTCACCCCTGGTCCATCTTTACGGCGATATCTCGAAAAGGCGTCCATCTATAGTACTTAGGTCCACGCCCTTTTAAAATACTCATTAATACCTTTCATTTGATACCCATATCGTACAAACGCATTCTAGAGTCAACCCTGATCCACCTTTATGGCTATATCCCTAAATGGCGTCCACCTATAGAACTATGGCCCACTCCCTCATAAAATACTCTTTAATACCTTTCATTTGATACACATGTCATACAAACACATTCCAGGGTTTCCCTCGGTTCATTTTCCTACATGGTTATTTTCCCTTATGTTGTCACCATAGCTCTCAACTGAGTATGTAATGTTCGGTTACACCCGAACTTAACCTTCCTTACTTGTTTTTTTACTGGATTGAGTTTATTTTTTAGGGGGGCCCGTAAACGCGAACTGTCCCAGGGGCCCGGCTCGGCTATCTGCGGCCCTGTGTGGAACTAAGCACAACAAGAGTGAGCGAGTACCATTTATTGTGCAGCATCAAGACCCCACATGGTAAAGAATGCAAGTGCCTTCTAGCAGAGTTAGAGTGGAGATCAATACGCTTATAACTGTCTGTAAGGAGTCTTCGAACAGATATGATGCATGTTTCGTACATACATATATTTCCCCATTTTATTTGGACCGCTACCGTGTTAAGTGGTCCTCGTAGAAAAAGCATACTACTAAGGAGGTATATAGCAAGTTGTTGTTGTTGTTGCGCGGGCATTTTTTATTGAATGTGTTAAATATAAATATACTAAAGATATATAAGTAAGTGCATTAGGATGGTCCTTATAAATCGAATTTTCGATTTTTTCCAATCGCACGCCTTTAAATGGTAATAAAAACAAGTAAGGAAGGCTAAGATCGGGTGTAACCGAACATTACATACTAAGCTGAGCGGTTTAGAGACAAAATAAAGGGAAATCACCATGTAGGAAAATTAACCTAGGGTAACCCTGGAATGTGTTTGTATGACATGCGTTTCAAATGGAAGGTATTAAAGAGTAGGGAGTGGGCCATAGTTGTATAGGTGGACGCATTTTCGAGATATCGCCATAAAGGTGGACCAGTGGTGACTCTAGAATGGTTTTGTACGATATGGGTATGAAATTAAAGGCATTAATGAGGGTTTTTAAAGGAAGTGGGCCTTAGGTGTATATGTGAAGGCGTTTTCAGATCATCATCTGTCGAGTACCGCTAATTTATTTATATATGTAATACCACGAACAGTATTCCTGCCATGATTCCAAGGGCTTTTGATTTCGCCCTGCAGAACTTTTTCATTTTCTTCTAATTAATATGGTAGATGTCGCATCCATTTTACAAAGTTTTTTCTACAGTTATATTTTGCGTCAAAAAACCAATCCAATCACCATGTGTCATTCCCTTTTTCGTATTTGGTATAGAATTATGGTATTTTTAAATTTTTCAAAATTTTCGATATCGAAAAATTGGGCGTGGTCATAGTCGCATTTCGCCCATTTTTAATACCAAGATAAAGTGAGTTCAGATAAGTACGTGAACTAAGTTTAGTAAAGATATATCAATTTTTGCTCAAGTTATCGTGTTAACGGCCGAGCGGAAGGACAGATCGTCGATTGTGTATAAAAACTGAGGTGGCTTCAACCGATTTCCCCCATTTTCACAGAAAACAGTTATCGTCATAGAAGCTATGCTCTTACCAAATTTCACAATCAGTGGTAAATTTTTGTTCGACTTATGGGCATTAAAAGTATTCTAGACAAATTAAATGAAAAAGGCCGGAGCCACGTCCATTTTGAAATTTTCATTTATTTTTGTATTTTGTTGCACCATATCATTACTGGGGTTGAATGTTGACATATTTACTTATATATTGTAAGGATATTAAATTGTTAAAATTTGACTTTTAAATTTTTTTTTTAAGTGGGTGTGTTCGTCATCCGATTTTGCTAATTTTTATTTGGCACCCATGCAGTAATAGGAGTAACGTTCCTGCCAAATTTCATCATGATATCTTCAACGACTGCCAAATTACAGCTTGCAAAACTTTTAAAATATCTTCTTTTAAAAATGAGCAGTGGCCAGCGCTGTGAAAAGATGCAAGGTGCATTCTCTCAGCATTCTTTTAAAAATTTGTGATTTTTTGGTTGCATATTATAAATCTCCATTCCTGAATGGCTTAAAATACTTTAACTCAAAGCTAAAGTGTGTGTGTTATTGAATGGTAAAATATAATTCAATATAGAGTGTGAATGTAAGAACCATTCCCAAACTTTAATGAATGTAAATTTGAAATGAATGCACACTTTTGTTTCCATTCAGTACTAAATACTTTTTCCCCAAGGTTATTTTTTTGTATACTTTCATTGCCATCAGATATGTTAAATCAATTTAGGAGTTGGGTGCAAAAAAGGCGTAAAATTGGTCAATAGCAAAAATAGCCCCTTCTAATTATTCAAGTAATTTAATATTTAAGAATTCATGAGCTTAACTCCGGCTTATAATTATTGAATATGAATTATTATGTTTGTTTAAGAGCAACTGAAAAGAAAGAAGCATTTACTGGTATATTGCGACGGTAACATTTCGAAAACAAACAAACAAGTAGTTAATTATAAACCAGGAAAGTCTTAAATAATTTTCATGGTGTCCGAACATAAGACATACAAGAAATAGTACTTCATAGCAGATTTTGTATACTTCGTAATTGGGTTGAGTTCTTTAATTAATCGTGTGAGATCAAAAAATGTTAGGTTCTTGTGAGTTGATTGGTTTCCTTTTTAGGTAAATATCGCGGATAACTCGCTTACATAAAACCATAGGGCTCTTGATTATATAAAGTATTCAAAAGGCATGAAGATATAGTCGAATTTGGCTGAAACTTCGCAAAGACAATATATTGATTTCTTGTTATATGTCAAAATGTTACTACTTATTTTGCTATTGTTGTAAAATGGATTTTGTAAATGAACACATTGTGCATTGACCAAATAGAATAAATTGTGGATAGTTTTTGTCGATAATGTAAAAAAAAAATACTCGAGTTTAAGTCATTTAAATACATCAAAGTGCATAGGTCCATCGGCGATTTCCTTGGAGCTTCATAATTCCGAGAATTTCGAGAAATATATGCCTATTTCCATGGCATCGTGCTACGGTGATTCAGGCTTTTTATTCACCTGATTCACCTTCCCCATTTTCCTTAATCTGTGCCACAAAAAAAAATGTTCCTTTGGGAGAAACTCTTATTGACTGGCTCCATCGGACTACGGTTTTTTTACAGCTGATATTTTAACAGTGTTTGACGGAATATAAATATAGGACCCGAGTGGTTGAGAATAGTCTCTCTGCCTATTTGCACGGCATTGGTAAAAGATTGAAATTGTTTTGGTTGAATTCTATCTTACTTGAGCAGATTTTTATTCAAATTTAATTTCCTTGCTATCAAAAAAGCTACAACTACCTATAGAGCCTACTTTAAATGGCTGTAATTACAAACTATTGTGTTTAGAATAATATTTTTCTTACAAAATAGGATGTTGCTATTGCAATTAACTCACAAACCAGTATAGATACAGTATTTGACCATATACCGCTAGGAAGAATATATGGAGGAACATAAGAGCTTTTATAATGTATTTCCTTTTCTTCAATTGTTTAATCACCAATTGAGGACGTGCAAATGTTGGCTAGTACTTTTTAATGCAAGCCTTTTATATGGCACATTGGCAACACTCATTTAGAACGATGACAATTTTCGGAACAGAGATGTTGGAATATTTGTAATTTGCTTTTTTTATTATTAAATTTTTAGGAAAATTTCAATATGAATAATTTTCCAGTTAACTTCTTCGTTCTTTACTGTCATTTAAATATGGGAAAAACTGGTCAACACGGACAATAATTAAATTTTTGTGGTGATATTTTGAAGTGGCTTTAATTAAATGCAACCATGTGATATTTGAGAGGGTTTTGTGCATGTACGACATTTTTCATAATTGATTGGTACTAGAAAAGTGAGTGCACACTCAGCAAAGGCTGCATTCATTTGAATGCTTATTCTGTGTTCAAAAATGTTTGTGTTTCATACAATTACTTCATTCTTTCTTCGAATGAGTAAAGGAGTGCATTCTTTTTTGCCCTCTACTGAATGAAGAATGGGTTGACTTTTAAGCCACATTCCTTAGCAAAGAATGAATGAATGAAGAGAAAACATTCTTAAATCAATGATTTAAAATATCAAATGATTGCATAGTTTTACAGATCTGGCGGTGGCACGGCCATTGTCCAAAGTTTTACTAATTTTCTATTTTGCGTCATAAGGTCTACCCACCTACCAAGTTTCATCGCTTTAGCCGGCTTTTGGTAATTAATTATCGCACATTTTCGGATTTTCGAAATCTTCGATATCGATAAAGTGGGCGTGGTTATAGTCCACCTTCGTTAATTTTAAATAGCGATCTGAGATGAGTGCCCAGGAACTTACGTACCAAATTTCATTAAGATACTTCAAAATTTACAGAAGTTATCGTGTTTATGGACAGACGGACGGACGGGGGGACGGAGGGATGGACGAACATGGCTAAATGAATTTCTTTTTTCGCCCAGATCATTTTGATATATATATCTCGATTAGTTTATGCCGTTATCGATTACCGTTATGCGAACAAAATTAATATACTCTGTGTGCTCTGCTCAGCTGAGTATACAAATAAATACAAGGCACGATATATCTCCGAAGAGAATTTAGGCCGAGCTTCTCTTCCAGTTTGCGTCGTGCTCGTTTTATTATATCTTTCATGAACATGAAATGATATATTAACTTTGGTCCGATGTTTGTAACGTTGAGAAATATAGGAGATAGACTCACCATTAAGTATACCGTATTGATCAGGGCAACGAGCTGAGTTGATATAGCCATGTTCGTCTGTCCGTCCGTCCGTCTGTCCGTCCATCTGTCTGTTTGAACGCAAACTAGTCCCTCAAATTTTGAGATTTCTCAATGAAATTTGGCACAAGGATGTATTTTTGTATTATATTAGACATTTGTCGGATCCGGTAGGATCGGACCACTATAACATATATCTCCCATACAACCGATCGTTCAAATAAGACGATTTTGATCCGTCCTGCCGCAATTTAGAAAGTATAAACGTGAAACTCGGTGATATATATTCTAATATATCATAGAAGATTTCCTATAAAAATCATTTCGATCGGAGCTATATATAGTATATATCCCATACAACTGATCGTTCAGATAGAAAGATTTTTGGCCATTTCTCCCTTAGTTTCCAATATAAAAACGTGAAGCTTGGTGATATATATTCTAATATATCATAGAAGATTTCCTGTAAAAATCATTTCGATCGGAGCTATATCTAATATATAAAATTCTTCTGTCACGGTTTTAGAGGCTGAACTCCTCCGAAACGGCTGAACCGATTCTCATGAAATTTTGTGAGCATATTGGGTAGGTCTGAGCATCGGCCAACGTCTACCTTTTTTTCGCTACGTGCCTAGGGTCTTGAGATCAAAAGTGGACCCGGGAACCCCTAGAATGTGTTTATACAATATTGATATCAAATGAAATCTGTTGATGAGTGCTATAGTAAAGGATAATTTTCATACCCCTGGGTGACTAGGATCTCGAGATATAGGCCAAAACGTGGACCCGGGTATCCCTAGAATGTGTTTTTGACAATATGGATATCAAATGAAAGCTGCTGAAGAGTGTTATAGTACAGGATAATTTTCATACAACTGGGTCTCGAGATATAGCCCAAAACGTGGATCCGGGTGAATGTGTTTATACAATATGGATATCAAATGAAAACTGTTGACGAGTGCTATAATAATACAGGATAATTTGCATACAACTGGGAGGGTAGGGTCTCGAGATATAGCCCAAAACGTGGACCCGGATACTCCTAGAATGTGTTTTTATATTATGGGTATCAAATTGAAGCTGTCGATGTGTGCTATAATGCAGAGTAAGTTTTACACCGCTGAGTGACTAGTGTCTCGAGATATAGCCAAAAAAGACTCGGATACCCCTAGAATATGTGTGTATTATGGATATCAAATGAAAGCTGTTGCTGAGAGCTCTAAAGTTCATTGTGATATTCGATATAGTCACATCAACCTGGCAAAACTGATAAATATGCATGCGAAGCCGAAATAAAGACAAGAATTAATAATACCCACATACCTATTTACATACGTCCTCTTCGACTTGCCTGAAATTTCGTATATAAATTTGCCTATATTAGTATTTACGATGCTTTTTTCCGAGAAGTATACCAGAGACGGACTGGGACTTGGATTACGACTAGGACTGGGACTGAGACTGAGACTCGGAATGAGACTGGAACAAAATACATACCACCCTCTGGGACTGGCAATAAGAGATGAAGAAGAAGGAGAAAAACTTGATAGAAGAGAAAAGAGAGAAGGAGACTGAGAAAGAGATAGAATGAGACGAAGATGGAGATGAAGCGAAAAAGACGGAGGGAGGAGTGAACAAAAAGATTAGGAAAAATGTAGAGGTAGGGCAGAGTTAGACGGAAAAAGCTTATTAAAATGTATGCAGATAGGCCAAATTTAGGGCAGAACAACTTCTGCCGGGTCTGCTAGTATAATATATATTTTTGCCATTTTTTTTAAATTTATCTTAAAATCGTTTAGGTATGTACATCTGTTCACTATATATTTCTTATCTTATACAGCGCATTATTTGGAGATTACGAATGGGATAAGATTATTATTCAGCCCCATTCATGAAAGGTATGAAGTCTTCGGCACAGCCGAAGACAGTCCCGTCCTTACTTGTTTTTTCTACAAATTGGCGGAACGGGACCTACAGGTTTTACGCCGGCTCCGAACGGCATTTACAAGGCAAATGAATTTTCACTGCGAAGCTTTTCAGAAAATCTTTGTTTTTTATTATTTTTAAATAAATTGGGAGTGTTTGCCAAATCACTGCCCAGGGGTAATCCCGCTTAAAATCTTTTTTTTTATAATCAGCGTGCTTTGCACACAGAGTATATTAACTTTGATTGGATAACGGTTGGTTGTACAGGTATTAAGGAATGGAGATAGATGTAGACTTCCATATAACAAAATCATCAGTATCGAAAAAAATTTTGATTGAGCCATATACGTCCGTTCGTCCGTCCGTTAGCACGAAAACTTGAGTAAATATTGAGATATCTTCACCACCAAAGCTCACTACTGTTTCGAAGTTATTTGAATGTGTTGTAAAAGACAAGTTATAATTTTCAGTGAAGAGCCTAATTTGTGCCGAGCAGCATGGTTTTGTTTCGGGACGTTCAACGGTCACCAATCTAGTGGAGTTTAGTGAGTATTGTATATCTGCTTTTGCATCTGTATACCAAGTTGATTGTATTTATACTGCCTTCTCCAAAGCCTTCGATAAGGTTCAATCACACAGATCCTAATCCAATCACATGAGATCCTTATTCATAAACTTCCCTGTCTTGGTTTTCACTCAATTTTTCTGCAGTGGCTAAAATCTTATTTAATTAACAGATGGCATATTGTCTGTATTGATGGTGTATCATCCGATCCATACCTTGCGACTTCCGGCGTTCCGCAAGGCAGTTTTCTTGAACCCTTGCTCTTTGTCCTGTTCATCAATGACATCAGCGCTTGCTTTTCGTATGCTAGGTTTCTCTTTTACGCTGATGATCTTAAAGTTTTCTCCATTATAAAGTCTTCGCGTGATATGTTCGAACTTCAGTGTGAAATTAATAGTCTCTATTCCTAGTGCGTTAGATCGCACCTTTCTTTAAATATTAGTAAATGCTTGCATGTAACCTACTATAAATTGCGCTTTAAGTTAAATAGTTCATATACCATTGATAACAATCCACTGCAGACTGTTTATAAAATCAAGGACCTTGGTGTGGTTTATGATACCAAATTTTCTTTCAAAAGCCATGTAAACTTTATCATAGCCAAATCGTACGCAATTGTTGGTTTTATTCGGCGTAATAGTTCAGAGTTCTCTGACCCGTATACACTTAAATTGCTTTACAATTCATTTGTACGATCTCATCTCGAGTATGCCACTATCATTTGGCGACCGTTCCAACAGTTTGCAATTAAAGTTGTTCTTAAATACTGTCTGCGATGACTTAGATTTACTAGCCCTCTTCCCTTATATAATGCTCGTTTACTTCTTTTAAATCTTAAAGCTTTAGAAGCGAGAAGGTGTATTCTTTCTTTGACCTTTTTATATTGCATCATCAATGGGGATACAGATTGTGCTGCTCTTCTTGAGAAAATTAATTTTAATGTTCCAAGAAGAGAACTTAGAAGCTTTTACCCCTTTTATGGCATTAATAGTAAACCGATTTATGCGAGAAATGTCCCAATTACCCGCGTTATGAGTGCATTTAATAAGATCTCATATTTTATCGAGCTTGATTTCTCTTTGTCGAAGAATGTTTTTATTAATTTATTTAAGTGTGTTTTTTACTTATCAATACTTTTATATTAGTCTGTAAATGCTAGTTTTTCATTGACTTGTTAACTTTTTGTATTTCTTAATTGTAGTCTGTTTTTTAATCGTATGAAAATTTTTAGTAGGCTGTAAGAATTTTGTTAATAATGCTGTATAATTTTTTCATTGGTAGTCTGTAAGAACTTGTGTTCATAGACTTAATAAATAAATAAATAAATAAATTTGGTACACGAGCTTATCTGGACCTAGAATAGATTGGTATTGAAAATGAGCGAAATCGGATGATAACCACGCCCACTTTTTATATATATAACATTTTGGAAAACACAAAAAACCTGATTATTCAGTAAATAAAACACCTAGAATGTTGAAATTTGACATGTGGACGGACATTGAGACTCTTGATAAAAATTTGAAAAAAAAAAAATTGTGTAAATGGGCGTGGCACCGCCTACTTGTGATAAAATCAATTTTACAAATATTATTAATCATAAATCAAAAATCGTTAAACCTATCGTAACATAATTCGGCAGAGAGGTTGCCTTTACTATAAGGAATGCTTTGAAGAAAAATTTACGAAATCGGTTAAGGACCACGCCCACTTTTATAAAAAAATTTTTTAAAAGGGTCGTGGACGAATAAAATAAGCTATATCTTTGCAAAAAAGAGCTTTATATCAATGGTATTTCATTTCCCAAGTGGATTTATAACAGCAAATCGGAAAAAATTCAAATTTAAAAAAATGGGCGTGGCACCGCCTCTTTTATGACTAAGCAATTTTTTATGTTTCGGGAGCCATAACTCGAAGAAAAATTTACGGATTGTAATGAAATTGTGTACACATATTTTCCTTATAGCAGAAAATATTTCTAGTAAAAATGGATGGGATCGGTTAAAGACCACGGCAACTTAGATATAAAACATGTTTAAAAGGGTCGTAGACTAGAATAATAAGCTATAACTTAGCAGAAAATAGTTTTGAATCAATGCTATTTCACTTATCAAGTTTTATTTTAAGAGGAAGTGGGGAGACATTTTTTTTAAACGAGCGGTACCACGTGTTATGTAGAAAAGTAATTTATCTGAAATGAAATATACAATTGGAGTTCACGCTGAGTATATAATGTTCGGTTACACCCGAACTTAGACACCCTTACTTGTTTTTTCTAATTTAAAAAACTTGTTTGTAAATGTTTGATGTTGCTTTGCCCGGGAGTGGACCTTCGGTGTGGTAAGCAGAGCACGCTACCATCACACCACGATGGCCGCCACGGTTTACCAAGGTTAAAAACATCGAATATAAGTTTTGATCCCGGTTCGAGACAATTAAGCGGCATCGCACAGGGATCGAAGTCAAGATTTCTCCATGGAGACTACAAACTATCAAATTTAGTTTCTTGTTTCCCAATACGCAAAATATATAATAGTGTAGCATGCGATATTACATATAAATTTTTGTTCCAATTGTAAATGGTAAGGCCTGTTGCAAAGCGTCTAAAGTTCAGATTACACTATGAAGACTTAATACTTTTGTATGTGCATATATGTATAAGATATGAGCTTTAACCACTGCGTGATACCCCTTAACCGAATAAAAAATTAGCAAAAGCAATATCGCATACTATAATATCATCGATTAGCGGTATTAGAATGAAAACTCAATCTCTCAACAAAATCTCTCAACAATCTCAACAGGGACCAACCCTGTGCGACGCCTCTCAATCGTTTTCGATCGGGACGAAATTTGTATACGATTTTTTTGACCATGATACTGCCATTTGGAGGGTGAGACTGGAAAACCGGAATTTTTTTGTATATATAAGAACCACGCTAATGTGCATAGATATGTACATGTATATTTGTATTGCTCTGGAATGCAATGTTTGCCTGAAACAGCTAGTGGTCTGAGCATACGATTTATTTTTGGATAAATAAATTGCGAAAGCGCATAGAAAAAAAACAATAACAATGTTTACGAATTCCAAACAGATTGATTTAAAAAAAAATTTACTAATATAAAATGAGCAGGTGGAGATTTTAGTAATGCGAACAGGAGGAACAGAAAGAGATGGTAAGAAAGTCGAATAACAAGAAGAAGGGAATGAGAAGGAATGTGGGGAGGGGGGAGGAACGGTAAGAGGAAACGATAAGAGAACCAGAGGTTAAGACGTAGAGAAAGGAAAAAATAGAGGGAATAGAAGAAGACAATAAGGGAAAAGGAGAGAAGAAGATCGAAAAGAGCGGAAAACCGAAGAATCAACAAATAAGATTGGTAAGTTGCGTGCATTTTCTAAATATCTCAATAAGTGTGCCATTCAGTCGAAGGATTTTGTCACATTTTGCATTGATCTATCCGGCAGGAAAATCTACGGACACAGCTATTCAAAACCTCATGAAAAAAATTAAAAGGTTAAGGAGTCCAAAAATATAGCCCTCTGCGCTTTTATTGACATCTGAAGGGCTTTCAACACATCAAGCTATCGAAAAAACTATGATTGGCAAGGATAAAATCCCAATGTTCATTCACTGGGCGTGATCCATGCTAAAAAGAAGAAAAGTCAGTCTTGAGCTAAAAAGGGCCACGGAATCAATCGTGGGTACTAAGGGATGCCCTCAAGGCGTACTCGCCCCTCTCTTGTTGACTCTAGTCAAAGATGACCTACTTAAGTTACTGAAAACCAATAAATGTGACATACAGAGATATGCAGATAGCACTAAACTGTGCTAGTGCCTTTTACCAGGAGAAGAAAACTATTCATGCCAGAACCATCCCTACGTGAAACCAAAATCAATGGAAGTAAATCTAGGGGTTACACTGGGCGGAACTCTCACGTGCAATGCTCATCTAGATGCTATTTTAAACAAAGCAACAAGAGCTTTATTCGCCTGTAGTCGACTCTATGGAGAACCATGCTTCCTTAGTTTCATGACCGAATACCACATAAAGAACATAAATAAATAAAGAATTAAACAAAATATTTGGCAAACTGGGTGCAATGGGAACGTCCTCTGCTGATGTGCTTAGTGGGAAAACGTCCACTCCCTATTATAATAGAGAAAAGAGGCTACACATACTGCACTAAGACTTCAAAATATCTCTTAGCTAAAAAGTGGAAATATGACAAGGGCGAGAGAATGTCTACGAAGAGGTTTATCCCCGGAAAGTATTGTAGTGTCATTTTAAATTGAAGCTGGCAGCTCCCCTCTTTGGAAAAGTGCAAGACACAACCATGCATCAGATGCACTTGGCAGCACTAAAAATGTTGGCGTCGAGCAACGCGGATAATTTCTGATTGGTTGAAACTGCCGTTGCTCGACGCCATCATGAATTTCGTTGCTAAGCAACCCAAAGAAAAGGTGCCTAGCCACAGAGTTGCGTTAGCGGCAGTTTTCATTTAGAATTGAGCCGGCCGCCGGGTTAACTAAACCCTAAAACTGAGAAAAGTTAAGCAAACTAAAAAGACAATAAATAAATAATTAAAATTGTATAAGCAAACCAAAAAGTGTGTTTTAAATAAAACAAACTAAAAGTTTAAAATTGTGTTTTGTTGTGGGTGTGTGCACGTGGGCTAATTGCCCAAAAAAGAGTGGCATCGGTACGCCACTTTACAGTATCTCCATTATGTCAGACAGTCTTACGTACCTTTCAGTCTTAAATAATTACTTCTCAGCTAGTGGATGAATGCATTAGAGCCCTAAATGTTATGGGAGCCAAAAACAAAGTTTTGTTAGGATGGACTCCCAGGCATTAAGGACATAAGGTAATAAACAGGCAGACTACCTACCAAAGCTGGGTGCAAGCTGTATAGTCTACAGCTCGTGTGTGGACTCACAAAGGCACACACTAGAGAAACTACAAGTAACTGAAAACAAATCAGTTCAGACGACACAGGATTGAATGCTTAGTGCAAAGACAGGCCAAATTGTTTATAGTCCCAGCAACCAGAGTGTCAGTCAAACTAATTTATCTGAGAAGAGAGGACCTGCCAGCTCTCACTGGGCACTAAACGGAACACTGCGGTCTACGTTATCCCCTAACTAGGTAAAATCTATCCTATACACAAATCTGTTGCTTTTGTGAGCTGGAGGATGAAACACTTATTCGGTTTCCTTGCAAATGCGTCACCCTGACTAGCAGAGTCTCTATTATCTTGGTGACGTGCTTCTTAATCCCCTCGTGATATGGAGCAAAATGCTAAAAGAGGTACTTAAATACATTAAAAGCCTCCACATACGGTAATAGGCTGAAAGGTAAAGCACAATAGATCTAAATTATCGCAATACATCGCCGCCTAATAATAATAATAAATATCTCGTGAGCATACCAACACTGTGAACCCATTCAGTCTATGTCAAGTCTTTATTGACTGGTAATTTTAATCTCAAACGCCACCTAGCGGCATATAAAGTCTATGGAAAATTTATTCGAATAACGAATAAAAGATAAATTATTTTCTTGTCGGTTATTTACGAATACAGATAATATTTTTTATTTAAAAAAATTTTGGGCTTCATTCTGTATAGCGAACGATAGCTCAGACGAACGATTCGCCTCCAAACGATTTCTTCTAGCAATGGTATCCTCTATCATTTTTGTTCGGCCTTTACGTTTTTTACTTTATGGCAAACATGAAGACGAAAGCAATTGTCAAATAATATGTTGACATCGTTGAAGAAAAATGTAAGGCGTGATAACCTCAGAAGAGATTTTGGGCCGAGCTTCTCTCTAATTTGCGTCGTACTGCTTTTTTATTTTCTTACAAATTGGCGGAATGGCACCTACTTATTTTTATGCCGACTGCGCACGGCATTTGCAAGGCAGATGTGTTTTCACTGAGAAGCTTTTCAAGGCTGGAATACACTCAGAGTGCTTGCCAAACACTGACGAGGGGCGACCCCGCTTAGATAAATTTTCTTCTAATTGAAAAAAACTTGTTTATAAAACTTTGATGTTGCTTTGCCCGAGGCCTGAATGCAGCATCTTCGGTGTGTTAGGCGAAGCACACTACCATCACACCATGGCGGCTGTCATCGTTTAACATAGTGCAAATACACTAGCGATTCATCTATGAGGCGAAACGAACGTTCGTTTCGTAATAGAGAACGAGGCCCTTTATTTGAGCTAGGAACAAATTATTTTGTTCGCTATTCGAATACATAATAAATTTCTTCTTTCACTTGTTTTCTTTCAGTTAACATAAAAAACGTGGCTCAACTATATGGTTGGCTCATCTCATCAGCTGATTTTATTTTTTTCATTTCACTGGAGTAGGGATTGCCAAAAGGAGATGGCAAACTCAAAATGAAACCAACACTTTGACAACATTTTCTTACAACACAGAAAAACTACTAAGTTTTATGTTTTCTTTCCATTCCATTTGCCTAACACCAACACGTAGATTTTGACAATATGAACAAAGGTATATTGTTGCTGTAGAGATGAGCCAACCATATAGTTGAGCCATGATAAATAATATTTTTTTTTTTTTTTGCTTCATATTGAAATGAGCAAACTATGAGCTTTTGAAACAATTTTGCAATCGGAAAATTATTCAAAAATAAATTATCCATAAAAAATTTATTCAATGATAACTTATTCATACAGAAATTATTTTTAAAAAATTTTCTAAATATACATTTTCATATGAATAATTAGCTAAATAAACATTTATTTGAATAATGCCCAACTCTGGAAAATAATGCAAAAAAAACGAAAAGCCAGTTAAACGGCTTCAAAGTTAATGCCTTAATAATCCTGACCTGACATCCTGGCCTGGTCACCAACTGCTAGTAAATCACTTGAAACTATTCCAAATTCTTCCTGAAACTATCGACAGGACTTGTCACTGTCACTTAAGATTTAGTGATAGGTCAATGAATTTAAACAATTCACGCACCACAATCTCCATATGCCGATTAAATTGCATTATTTTGACTAACACATGTTTGTGAATATATTCGTAAATAGTTATATCCATAATAAAGCATATAATTGCGGCTCAGACGTTGCCTACGGCTGGCTTGGCGTCTGCCATATGGCGCGGCCATTGACTCTTTAAAGCGTATACATATGTACATTAGGGTGGGTCGATTTTTATGGACGAAAGTTAACCGATATCGCGCCATCGATTTTTCGATAGGATTTGGGCTCAGGAAAAAAAGTTCCACTACGCATACCCAAAAAATAATTTTCGAGCCTGCGATATTTCATTTTTTTGACTTTTTTTCGACTTTGATTTTTGGCGTTTTTTTTATGCCTACTAAAAAATATTCAATTGATTATAAAATTTTCATGTTTACCCTGTCCGAACCAAAAATCTCCGCTAAAAACGTTGACGAAAACAGTTTTTTGAAAAAAATGACTTATGAATATTTATTTATTTTTTTTTTAAACTGTTATCGCCAACGTTTTTAGTTGACATTCTCATTGTACATTTGATTGTAAAATTTTCATGTATACCCCGTCCGATTCAAAAATGTCCGCTAAAAACCTTGCGAAAACAGTTTTTTCAAAAAAATAGCATATGAATATTTTTTTTAATTGTTATCGCCAACGCTTTTAGCGGACATTTTTGGGTCGGACAGGGTATACATGAAAATTTTACAATCAAATGAAAATTGAAAATGAAAATGTATGTATGTATACCCTATACATATGAAAATTTTTTTAGTAGGTCATAAAAAAAACCTTCAAAATCAAAGTCGAAAAAAAAATTAAGTTTCGCAGGCTCGAGAATTATTTTTTTGGGTATGCGTAGTGGAACTCTTTCCTGAGCCCAAATCCTATCGAAAAATCGATGGCGCGATATCGGTTAATAAATCTACCCTGTCTAATGTACATACTTATTTAAGTGAAAGGCAGTACTTTTGTCTCAAGGAATAAGTGAATTGTTGAAAATTGTATTATTTTTGTTTCATTTCTGTTTTAATGACTAATACATTCGTACAAAGCTATCCCATTATCAGTAATATGAATATGAACATATATCCATATATATCTACACACATACATACATATTTATATGTACGATTGTATGTACTTATTAATATTGTATTCTTCATGTAAATATGTATTAAAGGAAAAATTTCTTTGCAATTTCCAATGAATACAATCAACATATTCATAACTAAAACAAAATGAATTTTCACTTCACTGCATTCTTATTCACAGTTAATAGTAAAACAATATATGCATATACACGTTCACACTTTTTATGTTTTTAAAAGTAAATTTCCGAATGAACTTAAGCTCTTGTATATATATTTTATTACTTGTTTCTAGATATGTACATATGTACGTATGTATAAGCTATTAGTCATATTTTCAATAATAATTCATTGTGCGTAAAGTTTCTGGCAAATTTCCAAAAATTTGTGTTTTCAATACACGCAAAGATATTTATTTAAGAAAGCAGCGGTATTTCTAATTTATTAAATTTATTTTTTGAAATATGTAATCAAACTGGATCATATCGTATTAGCCAATTATTACACCGATAAAATTGTGAACCCTTCAGCAAACGTTTCTTAGAGTCGAAATAAATATTAATACATGCAATTCCCAAGACTGTCGTGTTCATGTAAAATTTTAAGATTCCAGTTGTTTCCATGGTTTCCAATACAAAATTTGATTAAAGCATAGCACATACCGCAAATAGGAGACCTTGTGAATTGCCTATGTGTTAATGTACCTCATACGCCCCGTGCTAACATGCCGGAAAATTCACGGTGTTATTGAAGACGGTGCATTGTTGAACAGTGGAATATTTTTTAACTATGTTGGAAAAAGTAAAATAAATGCATTTTGCAAATATCTACATTCAAACAATGGTTGTAAGCCTAGGAAATAGGTCTCCAAAAATTGTGACAGACCTACATATACATATATGTGAAAAGCACAACAGGAAGTTGAAAGATATCTAAAAAATACAACCCATCACCAGCTAGAGGAAACGTATGGTTGCGTAAACTGTAAGAGAACCACCAAAATACAGCACATTCCATGTATTGGCATAGAGGTATTCGTTGGAGTTGTACCGAAGTATACCTGGGCCTGAATCGTTTTATACGAACTGTGAACACAATAGTTCTGAAATGGTAAATCGGATTAAAGACATATGTGAACAAGTTACTACTTGTACTATTAGATCCATCCCTTATTATTACTTTTAAGCAAAGTTTGAAGGATTCATATTGTAATGAATTTAGGGGAATTCCGCTTATTCCAAACCTTCTGCTAACGTTCGAAACGCTAAACTGTTGAATAAATAACTCCAATATTCAATAATGCAAAATGGTCTTTTATTATACTACTTTGAAAGTACTTCACAATAACTCTTACTTCACAACTAATTGCGCGTTTAAATCAAACTGATTCTGACTACTCAGCTTGTGCTGCTTTTATACTCTCTGCCCAAATGCCTAGACATTTCTCCCTTAGAATGTTCTACTTGGTTACCAGATATATGCGTTTGTATTTGTAGTTTATAGTCTCTCGCGTAGGCATATGCGTGTATATATGAGAGTATTACTTTGACTGATGACTACATCTGTATGTGAGTTATCTCTCCGTTGCCTTGTATGTATGTGAGTAAATTATGATTGATTTGTCTACGTACACAGGAGTGGCAGCCTGCTTTATTGGTGTTGTGCATTTATTTACTTAGTATCAGATTAGTTATGTGGGCATCACCCAGTGATACCAATATTCGTCACAGCATACATATATCGGTGGAATTAAATGCTTTTCGATATGCGATCGTAAAACACGATTGGGGCCCTGAATACTTTCACTTGTCTCCACTGCTTTCGAAACTCGGCAATGTTTTAATTACTTTAGTAACTATGGGGTATTTTTTCTTTTCGGCAAAAATTCAAATGTGTTATCGATTTAACCTTTTCCAATATTTATTTGAGGTATTCAATACTTTGAAGTTTTTGGACCAAACAAAAAAATGTCCATGAATATCCTAACTTCCCCTACTTATTACCCAGTTTTTTTTATCAAAGTTACCGGTTTGGTCGAAGTCCTGAAAATTGTCTTCACAACAGTTCAATGACGGAAAAGCATCCTGGGCCAAACGGTTGGCCGTCTTCATTAATCCTCGGTAAATATAAATTTTAGTGTTCCAAGCGGCCCAATCTGTAGTTACTGAACCTTCTTTCTTCCTGAAATTTCACCCACTTATAATTAAATATTGTGACGAAGTGACGCTAAGTGATACTCCCATCGCTAATCTGATACTAAGTAAATAAAGCCACAACAACAATGAAGCAAGCTGCTACACTTGTATGTACGTAAACGAATAAATCATTATGTCGACACATATGTACGTACACGCAGCAGAGAAGAGATGCACAAACACATGCAGATATCTTATCTGAGATGCTCCCAAAAGTATGCAATTGTAATTGCTGAAGTGTCACTCACAAATACACGCGCATATGAGAAGCTATATACGTGCATCTGTAGTTATAAATATATGGCGGTAAGTAAGTAAATTCTGGAAGCGCCTAGAAGATGCTACGAGGAAATCACGGAGTATAAAAGAACCAGCGGTAGAGGCGCTGAGAGCAGTTTCAGTTAAGCACGCTATCTGTCGGGCAATAGATCAGTTTCATTTAAGCTATCAGTCAGTTTGGTTATTAAGCAAGCCAGTTGCAAAGTATAAGTGTTATTGTGAAGTACTTTAATAAAGGCAATTCTTCCATTATTCAATATTGGAGTTATTTATTCAACAGTTTAGCGTTACGAACGTTAGCAGAAGATTGCAAATAAGGGGAATTGCAGTAAATTCGTTACTGGTGTCAGAAGAGGAATTGTTGAATAAATTCCCAAGATTGGGAATACAACTTGGACATGGCAAAGTTGAGTGAATTGAGGATCCATCAACTGAAAAAGGAATTGGAGAACCGTGGATTGAATACAACCGGCAATAAGATCGAACTTCAAGCACGGCTACGAGAGGTAATAGAGTTGCAAAGAATCGATGTGGACGCGTATGTCTTTTATCCTGATGGGGACGAGACAACAACAAAAATTGAAGAGAAAAACGAAATATCGCAGACAGTTACGAGCACAGACTTGAACATGATTTTGGCTGCAATATCTGCTCAAACATCGCCAATGTCATCTCAACTGAAAGAACAGAAAACGTATATGTTGTCACAAATGGAATCCCAAGAGACACGAATAACATCGAAGATTGAAGCAAAAGAAACGCGTAAGTCAGAAATGTCGACACAAATTACATCCAAGATGGAAACTTAACTGGAAGAACAGAAGACATATATAGCATCCCAACTGGAATCACAGTAGGCACGTATTTCAGAAATGACGCCGCAAGTGTCATCTCAACTGGAAGACCAAAAGACATATATGGCGCAAGAGGCACATATATCTGAAATGTCGGCAGACATTTTGGAACAGGTATCATCAAAACTGGAAGCGCAGGATGCAAAAATGGCTCAATCTCAGGCAGAAGTAGATGATTTAAAAGGTCGTATGGAGCAGTTACAACTAAATCGCCCAGCTCTTTCAGCAAGCAATCCAAAGGTAAAAACACCATCCTTTGACGGTTCTGTTCCTTTCCAGGTGTTTAAGATTCAGTTTGAGAAGACCGCAGCAGTGAACAACTTGAATGCGTAGATAAAGTTGCTGCACTGTTCGTGGCATTGAAAGGACCTGCAGCGGAAATCTTACAGACGATTCCAGAGTACGAGCGGAACCGTTATGAAGCATTGATGGCTGCTGTAGAACGACGTTATGGAAGCGAGCATAGAAAACAGATATTCCAAATAGAGTTGCAAAACCGCTACCAAAAAGCAAATGAGACATTGCAGGAGTTTGCTTCAGATATTGAAAGATTGGCTCATCTTGCAAATGCGGACGCACCCGTGGAATACACTGAAAGGGTAAAAATCCAGAGTTTCATAAATGGCATACGAGATGTGGAAACGAAGCGGGCTACATATGCGAATCCAAAACTAACATTCGCAGAAACGGCATCACATGCTTTGATTCAGGAAACAACGCCGCTTCTGTGTAAGCCAGTTTTCAAAGCACGCCGTGTGGAAGTAGAAAGGCCAGAGTGGGTAGACGCAATATAGGAGGCGCTGAAAGGATCGCAAAAGCGGAGTGAAAGAGTTATCAAATGCTTCGTCAATGCACGTCACTGCGATCTTGGTCCTGGTAGTTCCAACTTGGGTGGCCGTAAGCGCAAAGATGGAGGAGATGAGCAAGAGCGTGCCAGATGTAAAAATCGAGAGCTAGCTCCAGCTATTGAATGTCCTATGATATCTGTGTCGCAAATTGGAAGGAAATCAAGCAGTCTTACCGTCAGAAGGAATGTGGATGGCAAGGAGCGTGTACTGACTGTAGATACGGGCGCATCTCATTCCTTGATTCGATCTGATTTAGTCAACAGGAGAGTAAAACCGTTACCTGGAGCAAGGTTGCGAGTATAACTGGCGAGTATAACCAAGTCCAGGGAGAAGTGGTATGTGAAGTCTTGATTGGAAAGGTCACAGTTCTACACAAATTCGTTGTGTCGGAGATCGGTGATGAAGTCATATTGGGAGTGGACTTTTTGGTTGACCATGACATCAAGATCGATATGCAGAGAAGGCTGACGTGTTATAAGAACCAGGATATACCACTTAACTTCAGTTTGCAGAAAGGGTTCAGTAGTAGTCGAGTACTGGTGGAGAAGACTCGACAAAGACCACGAAAGTCAAAGGCAAATGTTGATAGATCGAATGGGCCAAATAAATCAATATCAAAAGTACCTGCGAGAGAAACACTAGCATTGACAAAACCTAATGGACGCACAAAAACGAAGCAACGAATTTCCCAGAAAAAATGCGAGGGTAGTTTCAAGAAGGAGTGCACTACTCTTGTGAAACGTGGGAACGATACTGATTATGTGAAGCTAATCCGTCAAGCGCAAGCTCTACGAAGTAGTTCATTGGCCAAACAACAGAGTGTGAGGGAACGGCCCAGGGTAATGAGTAGTAAGATCAAACACTGGGATGACAAGAACTTTAATTCGGAAGGTTTCTTGGAGGGAGATCTGGTACTGCTATACAACCCTCACCGGCGGAAAGGTGTTCTATCCAAATTTCGGCGCAGTTGTGAAGGCCCGCACAAAGTTGTGAAGAAGATCAGTGGCAGCATCTACCGCATACAAACCATTAGGAAACCACGAAGAAGAAGAGTGGTTCATTAGGAGATGCTAGCAGCGTTTACATCGGGAGATTTGTCTGATCGGGACGATCAGACTTAGGTGGAGGGCAGTGTGACGAATATTAGTGACACTAAGTGATACTCCCATCACTAATCTGATACTAAGTAAATAAAGCCACAACAACAATGAAGCAAGCTGCTACACTTGTATGTACGTAAACGAATAAATCATTATGTCTACACATATGTACGTACACGCAGCAGAGAAGAGATGCACAAACACATGCAGATATCTTACCTGAGATGCTCCCAAAAGTATGCAATTTTAATTGTGGAAGTGTCGCTCACAAATACACGCATATGAGAAGCTATATACGTGCATCTGTAGTTATAAATATATGGCGGTAAGTAAGTAAATTCTGGAAGCGCCTAGAAGATGCTACGAGGAAATCACGGAGTATAAAAGAACCAGCGGTAGAGGCGCTGAGAGCAGTTTCAGTTAAGCACGCTATCTGTCGGGCAATAGATCAGTTTCATTTAAGCTATCAGTCAGTTTGGTTATTAAGCAAGCCAGTTGCAAAGTATAAGTGTTAATGTGAAGTACTTTAATAAAGGCCATTTTTCCATTATTCAATATTGGAGTTATTTATTTAACAGTTTAGCGATACGAACGTTAGCAGAAGATTGCAAATAAGGGAAATTGCAGTAAATTCCTTACAATATCTTATAGGTTTGGGAGATATCAATCTTTGTTTTATAAATAAGGCTTCAAGCATTTGCCCAAGTTAGGGTGAACTGGCCTGTCAATAATGACCTCGTATGGACTGAATGCGCCCGAAGTGTTGCCAGTAGTTGTTTGACGACCAAAATAACTTCGTCCCCTTGGCAAATACTAGACGTTTTCTAGGACCTAGTTTAATTGCGGCCTCGACATCTGGCTACTCTGCTGCCCATAACAGCTGGAGCCTTGAACTGGCGAGCGCAGGACATGAACTTAGAACATGCTCGACTGCTTCTTCGCACTTCCTATACCTGCTGTTACTGACGAGCGCTAACTTATAAGCATGTGACGCTAGAATCCAGTGTGCCCATCGTAGGCTATGCACCTGATCTTAGAAATGTTGTAGCCCCGCGCTTTTGTCCACGCCTTTCCTGCTTGATGGGTCATATGCAACTCCTGTCTCCTTTTGATTTCTCCTAAATGGATTGGAACGTCTATCGTCGATTGAGCGGTTGTGCACCCTCCTTTGGCAACTCGTCGGCTTTTTGGTTATGTTCTATCTTTTTATGACCGGGAATCCAGTATAAATGTATGGTTCCAGCTGAGCGAAGTTTTTCCAATGCAATCTATTCCAAAACACTTCTTGAATCATCTGACTAAACTTCTGAACAAATCACAAAACAATAAAATTTTAGAATACAGGAAAGGTTCACAAAAAGTTTAAGAGATGTCGACCAAAATGAATACCCAAGTAGGAATCAAAATTTGTTTGTAAAATATGGATATAATGTGACACATTGAGCTGAGTTCTACGGCGAAGAGGGTATTTTATTTGGATAACTCTTCTGGTTTCAGAGATATCTCCCATAAAGGGACTCAGTTATGTTCAAAATCTTTTACAAACATATCTTTGACATAGACACCCCAACCAGTTTCATAGATGTTCTTTAATTTAGGAGCTGGATAGGCCCTAAAACTTTTTAACACTCTTTTATTAGATTTACTTGTATGTTTTCTTGGGACTATGTAACTCTCCTTTGGACTAAGAGCTAATTGCTTGTTACTGTATACTAATGATTTCAATGCTTTCGTATGTAGTTTTAGAAAAGTACCCAGATAGGGAAATACACCGTTGTGAAAAATTACCCCAAAAAGTACCCGACTTCAAATAAGTACTCGTTTCCAAAAAATTTCTCGGTTTAAAAAAGTACCCGGTTATAAAAAGTACCCGGCTCTACAAAAGTACCCAGTTGTGAACAGTACCCTGTTCTTAAAAAGTGACCGAATCCGGAAAAGTATCCTTATCTTAAGAAGTACCCGGATCCGAAAAAGGGCCAGGGTCTGTAAAAATTTCCATTTCTTAAAAAAGTGCTCAGTTTTTATAAATATATGCCGCTCGCAACTCCACAACGTGGGTGCTTTATAATATTTTTTTTATCCGAGCGCATCGGTATCCGACTTTTCTAGTGGCACGGATATGTGTGCATGTATTTGTTTGATTTTTAATACATTGGTGACATTCTGGAAAAAATCACGAAGTCCAACATTATTTGAATACTTTTGCCCGTCATAAAAAGGTTCGTGTATGACTTGAGGACTAAATCCTAAGTACGCAACCAGCTCTGCATGCAGAAATGGAATTCATGAGGTTTGCCTGCCGTAATTGGTCCTTTTTGAGATTGTTTGCTGTCATTAATTCAAAATTGTCAAAATGGACTTAGTGAGTTTTGTTTAAACGTCTACGAAATTTTAGTTGTGTTATGCTTTACGTGGTCACCGTGGTGTGATGGTAGCGTGCTTCGTCTACCACATTGAAGATCCTGGATTCACGACCCGGGCAAAAGAACTTCGAAATTTTAGAAACAAGTTCTTTCAATTAGAAGAAATTTTGTCTAAGCGGGGTCGCCCCTCGGCTCCATCCTTGGGCCCTTATTATTTAGTATTTTTATAAACGACATTTTTTCAGTGTGTAAGCACATGAGCATGCATGCGTATGCAGATGATATACAAATGTATTTATCTGGTAGTTTTGCGAATCTAAGCACACTTTGTGTCAAAGTAAATAATGACCTATCATGCGTGCAGTACTGGGCCAATAGTAATGGTCTTTGCCTTAATGCTAATAAATCGTTTGTATTACCTATTTCTAAGAAAAAGGTCGTCGATGTACTAACTCCTACTATATGCATTGGTAATACTGCTCTACAAACTGTTACTAAAATCACGAATCTGGGTTTCGTAATTAACTCAAACCTAACTTGTGTTGACCATATCAACTCTGTTGTTGGTAAAGTGTATGGCACATTGCGTAATCTGAGGCAATCTGCACCGTTTACGCCTCCTCATATTAGAAGACAGCTTGCCGTACAGCTTATATTGCCAATAATAACCTACTCTGAGCTAGTTTACAACAAATTAGATTCGTGCTCCGATTGCATTTCTGCTATGGAAAGTTTCTCAGTAAAAACTCATCTGCCTTGCAGATGCCGGAGGCTATCGCACCTTACATTTACTTTTTTATACCTTTCATGAAAATGAAATGGTATATTAATTTCGTCACGAAACCCAAAATTGTGAGTCCTTAAAGGAAAATAGATAGACCCACCATTAACCACAGTATACCGAAATAATCAGGATGAAGAGCTGAGTTGATTTAGCCATGTCCGTCTGTCCGTATGTCTGTTTCTATGCAAACTAGTCCCTCAATTTTTGAGATATCTTGATAAAATTTGGTGAGCGGGTGTATTTGGGTGTCCGATTCGACATTTGTCGGAACCGGCCGGATCGGACCACTATAGCATATATCCTCCATAAAACCGATTTTTTAGAAAGAGGATTTTTGTCATATCTTACTCAATTTAACAGATTCAAACTTCACCATATATTTTCGTATATTGCACATATTGTTGCCTGAAAAAATTGATGAGATCGGTCGTATATATAGTATATATCCCCCACAACCGATTGTTCAGATAAGAAACTTTTCGTAATTACTGCCCTATTTTAAGAGCTAGAGGCTTCAAATTTCAACGAATGCTTACGTATATAGCATATATTGTTGTTTGAAAAAATCATAGAGATCGGTTGTATATATAGTATATATCTCATACACCCGTTTGTTCAGATAAGAAACTTTTCGCAATTTCTACCCCATTTTAACAGCTATAAGCTTCAAATTTCACCGATTGCTTACGTATATAGCATATATTGGTGTCTGAAAAAATCGTTGAGATCGGTGGTATACATAGTATATATCTCATCAACCGATTGTTCAGATAAGAAACTTTGCGCAATTTCTGCCCCGTTTTAACAGCTAGAAGCTTCAAATTTCACCAAATGCTTACGTATATAGTATGTATTATTGTGTGAAAAAATCATAGAGATCGGTGATATATATAATATATATATGATGTTATATATAGTATATATATACATTTGTTGCGATTTCGGCCCCATTTTAACAGCTAGAAGCTTCAAATTTCACCAAACGCTTACGTATATAGCATATATTGTTGTCTGAAAAAATCATAGAGATCGGTGGTATATATATTATATACTTCATATAAACTGTCATTTTTGCCCCTTTTTTACGGCTAGAAGCTTCAAAATTCATAAAATTTCATCAAATAGTTACGTTTACGTCATATATTGTTGAAATACGTGATTCGTAGTCATAGTTTTTACACGCAGACAACAAAAAACCTGAAATTTTCCATCCTCACACAAAGTACCTACCTATTTTTATACCTTTCATGAAAATGAAATGGTATATTAATTTCGTCACGAAACCCAAAATTGTAAGTCCTTAAAGGAAAATAGATAGACCTACCATTAAGTATACCGAAATAATCAGGATGAAGAGCTGAGTTGATTTAGCCATGTCCGTCTGTCCGTCTGTCTGTTTCTATGCAAACTAGTCCCTCAATTTTTGAGATATCTTGATAAAATTTGGTGAGCGGGTGTATTTGGGTGTCCGATTAGACATTTGTCGGAACCGGCCGGATCGGACCACTATAGCATATATCCTCCATAAAACCGATTTTTTAGAAAAAGAGGATATTTGTCATATCTTACCCAATTTAACAGATTCAAACTTCACCATATACTTTCGTATATTGCACATATTGTTACCTGAAAAAATTTATGAGATCGGTCGTATATATAGTATATATCCCCCACAACCGATTGTTCAGATAAGAAACTTTTCGTAATTACTGCCCTATTTTAAGAGCTAGAGGCTTCAAATTTCACCAAATGCTTACGTATATAGCATATATTGTTGTCTGAAAAAATCATAGAGATCGGTGGTATATATATTATATACTTCATATAAACTGTAATTTTTGCCCCTTTTTTACGGCTAGAAGCTTCAAAATTCATAAAATTTCATCAAATAGTTACGTTTACGTCATATATTGTTGAAATACGTGATTCGTAGTCATAGTTTTTACACGCAGACTACAAAAAACATGAAATTTTCCATCCTCACACAAAGTACCTACCTATTTTTATACCTTTCATGAAAATGAAATGGTATATTAATTTCGTCACGAAACCCAAAATTGTAAGTCCTTAAAGGAAAATAGATAGGCCTACCATTAAGTATACCGAAATAATCAGGATGAAGAGCTGAGTTGATTTAGCCATGTCCGTCTGTCCGTCTGTCTGTTTGTATGCAAACTAGTCCCTCAATTTTTGAGATATCTTGATAAAATTTGGTGAGCGGGTGTATTTGGGTGTGCGATTAGACATTTGTCGGAACCGGCCGGATCGGACCACTATAGCATATATCCTCCATACAACCGATTTTTTAGAAAAAGAGGATTTTTGTCATATCTTACTCAATTTAACAGATTGTAGCTTCAAACTTCACCGTATACTTTGGTATATTGCACGTATTGTTGCCTGAAAAAATTGATGAGATCGGTCGTATATATAGTATATGTATATCCCCCACAACCGATTGTTCAGATAAGAAACTTTTCGTAATTACTGCCCTATTTTAAGAGCTAGAGGCTTCAAATTTCAACGAATGCTTACTTATATAGCATATATTGTTGTCTGAAAAATCATGAAGATCGGTGGTATATATAGTATATATATATATAGTATATATATATATATTTTCGCAATTTTAGCCCCATTTTAACAGCTAGAAGCTTCAAATTTCACCGAATGCTTAGGTATATAGCACATATTGTTGTTTAAAAAAATCATAGAGATCGGTTGTATATATAGTATATATCTCATACACCCGATTGTTCAGATAAGAAGTTTTCGCAATTTCTTTCCCATTTTAACAGCTATAAGCTTCAGATTTCACCGATTGCTGTCGTATATAGTATATATTGTTGTGTGAAAAAATCATAGAGATCGGTGATATATATAATATATATATGATGGTATATATAGTATATATATACATTTTTTGCGATTTCGGCCCCATTTTAACAGCTAGAAGCTTCAAATTTCACCAAACGCTTACGTATATAGCATATATTGGTGTCTGAAAAAATCGTTGAGATCGGTGGTATACATAGTATATATCTCATCAATCGATTGTTCAGATAAGAAACTTTGCGCAATTTCTGCCCCGTTTTAACTGCTAGAAGCTTCAAATTTCACCAAATGCTTACGTATATAGCATATATTGTTGTGTGAAAAAATCATAGAGATCGGTGCTATATATAATATATATATGATGGTATATATAGTATATATATACATTTTTTGCGATTTCGGCCCCATTTTAACAGCTAGAAGCTTCAAATTTCACCAAACGCTTACGTATATAGCATATATTGGTGTCTGAAAAAATCGTTGAGATCGGTGGTATACATAGTATATATCTCATACAACCGATTGTTCAGATAAGAAACTTTGCGCAATTTCTGCCCCGTTTTAACAGCTAGCAGCTTCAAATTTCACCAAATGCTTACGTATATAGCATATATTGTTGTCTGAAAAAATCATAGAGATCGGTGGTATATATATTATATACTTCATATAAACTGTAATTTTTGCCCCTTTTTTACGGCTAGAAGCTTCAAAATTCATAAAATTTCATCAAATAGTTACGTTTACGTCATATATTGTTGAAATACGTGATTCGTAGTCATAGTTTTTACACGCAGACTACAAAAAACCTGAAAATTTCCGTCCTCACACAAAATACCTACCTATTTTTATACCTTTCATGAAAATGAAATGGCATATTAATTTCGTCACGAAACCCAAAATTGTAAGTCCTTAAAGGAAAATAGATAGACCTACCATTAAGTATACCGAAATAATCAGGATGAAGAGCTGAGTTGATTTAGCCATGTCCGTCTGTCTGTTTGTATGCAAACTAGTCCCTCAATTTTTGAGATATCTTGATAAAATTTGGTGAGCGGGTGTATTTGGGTGTGCGATTAGACATTTGTCGGAACCGGCCGGATCGGGCCACTATAGCATATATCCTCCATACAACCGAATTTTTAGAAAAAGAGGATTTTTGTCATATCTTACTCAATTCAACAGATTGAAGCTTCAAACTTCACCATATACTTTCGTATATTGGACGTATTGTTGCCTGAAAAAATTGATGAGATCGGTCGTATATATAGTATATATCCCTCACAACCGATTGTTCAGATAAGAAACTTTTCGTAATTACTGCCCTATTTTAAGAGCTAGAGGCTTCAAATTTCAACGAATGCTTACTTATATAGCATATATTGTTGTCTGAAAAATCATGAAGATCGGTGGTATACATATATATTATATACTTCATATAAACTGTCATTTTTGCCCCTTTTTTACGGCTAGAAGCTTCAAAATTCATCAAATTTCATCAAATAGTTACATTTACGTCATATATTGTTGAAGTACGTGCTTCGTAGTCATAGTTTCTACACGCAGACCACAAAAAACCTGAAATTTTGCATCCTCACACAAAGTACCTACCTATTTTTTATTTTATGTTTATCTTAAAAATCGTTTAGGTATGTAGATCTGATCACTATATATTTCTTATCTTATACTTCCGACTATTCGGAGATTACGAAGGGGATAAGATTATTGTTCAGCCCCATTCATGAAAGGTATGAAGTCTTCGGCACAGCCGAAGACAGTCCCGTCCTTACTTATTTATTTTTGCAGTACGGATATAAATGCGAGTATCGTAGGAGGTATAATGATCAGCTGTATGAGCTTTACGCAGATATGAACGATAGAGCAGTGAATAAAAAGCCAAAGGCTTCGCTGGCTAGGTTAAGTTATGCTAATGGACGAAAACGCTTTGTCCAAGGAAGTATTTCAGTCGAGTCCGCAGTTTAGAAGCAGATGAAGAGGGAGGACACCACTCAGTTGGGAAAGGCAGGTGGAGGAAGACTGGACTTCCATTTGGTGCTCCCAATTGGCGTAAGTTTTCGTGAAACAGGGATAGCTGCCGTGACTTGTTGCGAAAAGGGCAAGTTAATGATGATTATGAATGGGATTTGTCTCACTTAGTAATAATTTTTCGTGGAACTCTTATTTTGGAACCCTCATTCAAAAATAAATTGCATACAAAAGTGCTGCTCATGGATTAGACAACAATATACAAACTACATAGACCTAAAAACAAGAAACAAAAAACGCATGCACTTCGAAAACCTACACATGCATGTACATATGTACAAATAAATAAACTTTCTTCATTGATGGCTTCGTACAAGTTGAGTAATGAAAGAAAAAAGCTAAATGAGAGACTTGACAATGCAAACACAAACTGGTGTATGTCCCATTTAACAGCACGCTTTGAGTGTCAACGATGAAGCATATCCCATGGCGCATACTCACACAAGCATGGAAGCAAATTCATAAACATACATACACACCTGCATGCAAGTACATACAAAATATTCATGTATTCGGTTTAGTTAAACTGAATTCAATATCAATGACAATGGGGGATTAACCGAATTTTTGTTGCTGTTAAACAGTTACGCTGCACTTATGAAATGGAGTGAGAGACGGAATCGGGTAAATGGGTTATGGCATACATAAACGCTATTCATATAAGAAGATACGCGAAAATATAGGCAACATTTTGTGTGCCAGCTTCTTATGTACTCGTAGAGGACTACTCGCCTTCGCATTGAGATACACGCAATATTGCCTTATTGAATTGCTAAATTACTGTCAAATTTATTGTGAAATACTTTTGAACTGTTTCATATAAAAAACTTATTTATGTTTGTTTGTTTTAATTGTGTGTTCAATTTATACTTATTTTATACTTATTATTGAATATTCAATTATTATGTTTTTTTTTTTCTTAAGAGAAACTGAAAAGAAAAAAGAAACATTTACTGGCATATTTCGATTTTACCATCTCGAAACTAACAAAGCTTCGCATCCGCAACAAAAAAGAAACTTTACAAAAACAAATCTACATAACAGGCAAATTAGTAGAGTAATTAATAGAGTCAGAATGTCTCAATCGTGTTGCTAGTGTAGAAATGAGATAAACTGAATTAAGCAAAGAAAACAAATACAAGCAGGATAGCCTAGTGGTTAAGGCAACTGCAGTTTCGTCGTGTGATTCGC
The DNA here is from genome assembly GCF_040869045.1 of Eurosta solidaginis. Classification (NCBI taxonomy): domain Eukaryota; kingdom Metazoa; phylum Arthropoda; class Insecta; order Diptera; family Tephritidae; genus Eurosta; species Eurosta solidaginis. The sequence goes on along the minus strand of NC_090323.1, from coordinate 196,229,201 downwards.
GGTTCGAATCTCGGTGAAACCTTTGATAACATTACGAAATTGCCTGATGATGATTACGTTGGCGGTTTTCGAAATGGTACCATCGCAATATGCCAGTAAATGTTTCTTTCTTTCTTTTCAGTTTCTCTTAGAAAAAAACACATAATAAATGAATATTCAATTATTATAAGCCGGTGTCAAGCTCGTCAATTCTTAATAATAAATAAGAAAGTTATGTTATTAACAGAGAAACGTTTCCATTTATTTTAGGTTTGCCAATATGGATATTAAGCGAAAGGTATTAAAAGTCGCATTTTAACAAAATTTCTAAGTATGGTTCCACTAAGGTTTACGACCGAATATTATTATTGTATTTCTGTCTAAATCTGGTACTATCTTATAAGCGACTTAAAATATTTTATTAAAATTTGTTTATAGGTTTCACGCTGCTTTTCCAGCTCTTTAACGATTTTGACCCTAACAAGTTACGACAGCTATCCCCATTTCGCGATTACTGATGTAATTTGGAGCAACAAGGGAGATCAAATTTGTCCTCCACCTTTCCCTTGAGCTCAGTGGAGCTCTCTGCCTATCTCTGCTTTCAACAGCGGATGATGGCGGGAATACTTTCAGGGAATTTGAATTAAGACATAGCAGCATACATACTCCTGCTTTTCGCACTGATTCTTGAAGTCCGCAAAAAGTGTCGTGCAGATCTGGTCTATAGTAGATTTATCAGGTATGAGTCCAAATTGATAAGGTCCAATCAGTTCGTCGCCTTTTGATGCCCACTTATTCTCTTTTGCAGAACACGTTAAATAGGACCATATAGGCGATATTAAGCAAGCTGATTCCTCGGTAATTAGTGCGATTTGGGGGTCATCTTAGTCACACTTAGGGCCAGGTTATGTATGGCGCCCTCACTTTTTGCGCCACAGGCAATCACATTCACTTTCACAAATCGACTGCTGAGTCGAATAGCACTCTATCCCGATTGCCGCTTCGAAAACGTCCTGTCTCAAAATTCGGTTGAAGAACGCCCTGACGAGTAGCTTGGTGTATATTTTTATGCTGGAACCTAGTAGTGCAGAGACTAAATTTCCCGACTCCTTACTCAAAGCAGCGATAAAGTCGCCTAAAATGATTTTGATTTCTAGGTAGTGCGGTCATTGTACGGCTTTTCTAGTTGCTCATGAAAAAGAGTTTTTATCCACATTGCCGGCATCATCGATTAATGAGTAGGAAAATACAAGCTATTTTGAAAACACTCGCTTGATACTAACCGCGGCTTGGCGCTTATTTACAACCACGAACGACGGGGAAGTGTTTTAGCCAGCACACAACCAACATCATGAGTCCGCTTTGGGTTTTCCTCCTCATGGTCATCTCGTTGGAGGTCACAAGGCCCGATAGTCGTGATGCTTTGTCCCGTACATACTTAGTTTTTACTGAATAGCGTTGATTTCAGCCCTTGCCTTCACAGAGATATCAAGAACCAACTGTATTTCCCCTTTCATGATACCGAATATTTTAGGTACATGCTTCCAAATCATAGTTCTTAAAATGTTTTCCCCGGTCGTCATAAAAAAATAGATCTCATCTGAGGATTTTTATGTAGTTATTGATTGGTAGGTGTTTTTACACTTCGAAGTCGAGCCACGAACCGATAACGGAATCCGGATCTTATTCACCACATGCCTGTCGAATGTCTTACCGCTGGTATTTTATCCAACGGGCTGGAGGTGAAGTGCTACATCCTTAGCTTTTTTTAATCAGGCGTTGCCACTAAGTCGTATTTTAGTAAATGGAAATCTGATTGAATTGTCTTGTAATTAAATGAGATATGCCTATGGCGAATGTCACATGATGAGGTAACGTTGTCAATATTATATCACGATCCATTTGGATGGATTTCCAATTATTTTGCAATCCGTACCACGATACATCGGTATTTTCATCAGTATTCAGCATGAAGATTTAGTATGAAATACTGATCGATCATGATCCGGATCGCAAAATATCTAGAAATTTTGAAATCCACGTATTTATTGAGGCTTAGAAAACTGTGTAACAGAATATGTCAATTAAGCAAATCATACGTAATTTTTTATGGTAAAGTAACTGGTTGGCTTATTGTAAACTCATCGGCAAACTACACTTGGAGTTATAGCGCCATTAACCTCATATTTTAGCTTAACTTTTGTAATTAAAAAGCATTAACTTTTGAGTCATGCACGCTCTAAACTTCACGAGTACTTTTTACTCACACACTTTTTACTGAGAGTTTCATATAGAAGACGAAGTCGTTAAAAATCCTAATCCCATCCTAATTTACATAAACTTCTATGCGTACCTGCAATATGTGTCCAAGTGCTTCCTGTAAGGCAGTACTTCATTGCATCCCTATTATGCATACTAACTACAAAAGAGTCACAACTTAAAATTTTTCAAAATCGGTTTTTTTCCATAAACCAATTCACATTACACATCTCTAACTGCCCCTTAAATTTCGTTGTCATTATTTTCTTCTTTAACTGGAAAATTACCGTTATGCCAGTTTTGGTGTTGATTGCATTGCTTGCGCTCTGTCAACTAAATATTACTATTTTTAGTTCTGTCAATGTGCTTAAGAACAAGTGAGCAGTTTTTTTACGCATAAAGTGTATTATTTTAAATTCTGACTATCTTGTTGCAAACAAATTTTAACTTTGTTGTTTATTAATTAAAATTGTGTCATTTTATACGTAAATAGTGAGTAAAGTTGCTTGTATTATTGTGAAATATGCCTTCTTTGATGAAATAATTGTGAATGTACAAGTAGTAAGTTTTCTTAGAAATAGTCATAATTCAAAATTGCTATATATTTTGTCCGTAAACAAATAATTACAACAAAATTTCGTCAATTCATTTTATAATGAAGGTATCCTTCTTTGTAAAACTGGATTTCAGTATAACATTACATACGTTTTCACATAAACCGTTTTTCTTCTCTCCTGAACATTTACATTTTTTCAAGTTGTGACTCTTTTGTAGTTAGTGTGCGATATATACATACATATGTATGTAAGCACTATGGCACTCCATATTTGTAAATATGCAAAGGAGTTATTTTTGTCATTTCTATTTATTGTGCCTTACTTTTTGCGGATTCGCAAAATATATAGCTCCACTGACACATATAAAGCAGGGAGTGTGATGACATTATCGTAGGTTCTCTAGCTGACGCTTAGTTTGCACTAGTGGAACATTAAGGTATGTATATATGTATATATATAGTACATATGCATGTACACTTGCGAGTAAAAAAAAAGAAGCAAATTTGATTTCGAAACTTTATTAGTCGCTTTCTTTTTTATTTTCGTTAGCTTAGAAAAAACCTTGATGAACTATAAAAAAAAAAAAAAAATTATTTTAACTAATTTGGGAAACGTGTTTGAAAAATTTCGTCTATTGAAATTCGGATTGATTTTTGAAAACATTTTCCGGAAAATATTTTCTTTCTCGCAAAACTTAAAAATGTGTACGAACGCTTGTTAAACCTTTCGAATTTTCAAAGGTTTTGGGAACTTTTTCAAGTCAATCTTTGGCTGGTTATTTCCTTGCAGATTTTTCAAAAAAAAAAAAAAAAATATAAAAATATCTTCGAAAGTTGTTAACAAAAGTTTTAGAATTTTTAAGATTTTCTTAAACTTGATTTTTCGAATTTTTCCAAGTTTCGAATTGGGTAGATTACAGATTTTGAAACTTTCATGGATTTTAAGAAATTCAGAAATTTTCGAAGATTTTTGAAAAAGTTTTGGTAATTGATCAAATAAAAGTTATAGATTTTTAAAAGCTTCTCTAACCTTCGAAATTTTTACGAAAAAGTTTTCGAAAGTGGTTAGGTAGGTAGGTCGAACTGGCCGGTCCATGAGGACCTCATATAGACTGATTGAGTCCGTAGTGTTACCAGAAGTTTGTTTTAACGACCAAACTGAAAAACCGTATCAAAAGGATCTATGTTTTAAAATAACTCCGTCCTCTTGGCAAATACTAGAAGCTTCCTAGGACTTTAGCCACTTGCTGCTTCTAGATCTGACAGCTGTATCACTCAAAAGTGGTTAAATATAGATTAAAAATCTTCAGAGATTTTTTAAGAAATTTTTCGATTTTTCGAAGTTTTTCCAACTTCTTCGAAATGGGTTAGATAAAGATTCAACAATCTTGAAGATTTTTTATAGCTTCTCAAATTTTCGAAGATTTCTCTTGAAAGAAATTACACAAAGTTTTTAAAATATTAAAGATTTTTAATAACTTCGTGTTTTGAATTTTTCGAAGCGCTCGAAAAAGTTTTCGAAACTGGTTAGCTAAAGTTCATGATTTTTAAAAAATATAGAAATTTTCCTAGTTTTTCGAAAAAGTTTTCGAAATAAATAAAATAAAAATTATGCGGATTTTTAAAATCTCAAAGTTTCAATTGTTTTTCGAAAAGGTTTTCGAAACTTGTTAAACAAAGATTAAAAAAACTTCTGAAGATTTTTAAAAAGATTTCGAACTATCGAAGGTTTTTTCAAAGCTTTTCGAAGTGTTTCAATCAAGTTTTGGAAATTTTAAAAATTTTTGAAAACTCTAATTTTTGAACTTTGAAACTTGAATAACTGAAACTCATGACTCAACTGTATGGTTAGCTCATCTCATCAGCTGATTTTATTTTTTTTTCATTTTACTGGAGTATGGATTATCAAAAGGATATGGCAAAGTCAAAATGAAACCAACACATTGACAACATTTTCTTACAACACACAAAAACTGCTAAGTTTTATGTTTTCATTCCATTACATTCGCCTAACACCAACACGCAGATTTTGACAATCTGACCAAAGGTATGTTGTTGCTGTAGGCGATGAGCCAACCATATACTAGTTGAGCCAGCGAAATAAGTTAGTTAAAAATTTTCGCTTACATTGTTTTTTTAAATTTTACAACTTTTCGGAGGTTTTCGAAAAATTTTGCAAATCAGTTACGTAATGATTATGAAGATTTATGAAAGCCTTTCAAATTTTCGAGTTTAAAAATTTGTATGCTTTCAAAAGTTTTTTTGAAAACGTTTTCGAAATTGTTTGGAAAAAATGGAAGACGTTTCAAAATTTCTCAAATTGCCGAACGTTTTCTTTTCGAAGCTTCTCGAATCTTACAATTTTCCGAAATTTTTTCGAAATTGAGTTACATTGTTTTTGTTATACAATGTATTAAGGTTTCTGGGAAGATAACTAAAATAAAAAGAAGTTTATAAGATAACAAATTTTCAAATCTTTTTTGTTGCTATTTTTATACACGCAAAAGTATACGTAATAATTTAGGGATATATGTAAGGATGTTAGTACATACATACACATATACATATGTAATCAGTAAATGGACACGCAACATATAATTATGTGATAGATACAAACAACTTTTTGGAGCAGGAATCGCGCAGCGACACACTGTAAAGAATGAAGACTTTTGTTCGAAAATGAAATTAGTTATTAAAATCAATAAAATTCATGGTTTTTCAAGCTTAACGCAAATGATAATGATATCTTACTAAAATGTACATTTTACATTAATAATGAAACTTTAATATTTTCCACCTCAATTTCTCTAAATTTGTATTTAACAAAAAATTTTGCGATTACTCACCAATAATTCATAAACTCACGAATTTCCATTTAAGTGGCAAGGTATTCGCTGATTTTCTTGCAATATTTACGTCACACATTTCCAAAAAAAAAAAACAACAAATAATTAATATACTTCACTTTTTTTTCTTTTTTGCTTTTTTGTTTATTTTTTTTTCCTCGAAAATTTTCTTTTTTATTTTGCTCTTCTATTAATTTTTGTTTTGCAATGCAGAAATCACAGCACCATACGGTTCGACAGCAGCACTTTTACAGATTTTGTTCACAAATGCCCTCTTGATTTTCTTTCTCTTACATATTTATTTTCTTCTTGTGTAAGTACAACGCAAATTTTCCGTCCGCGTATTTGGGTCGTTGGTCGTATTTGTTGGCTTGCGGTACGACGTATGATATGTGAATACAAGAATTTCTGCGTTGCTGCTGCTGTAGCCGTTTTATTGCCGTTATTTGCTGTATTTGTAAATATATGCATATATATCATGTACCTTCACGTCTGCTTCTCCTTTATGAACTTGGCTGGTTTTTGACTCTTTCGTGCTCTTCCTCTTTCAGCTATTTCGTGTCTATGGTCGTCACTTTTTGTGATTTTGAAATTTGCTCAAATGGGAAAACTCAACAAAAAATTAAAAATTTTCATTTGTTTACTCCGAAAAATATTCGCTTTTCATTTTGTACTTCTTATCATACATTGTTCTATTTTCATGGCGATGCCAGGCAAAAAAAATATGCTTGAGCATTTGATAACAACTCGTAGTAATATACATAGGCAAAAAGCTATAGCATGGTATATGTTAGGATAGGCAAACCATTCGTTAGAGAGCAAGTTTGTTTCCTTCGTACTCGCGTCTCGCGCTCAAACGACTGTCATGCGCAATTCGAAATGTAAAGTTTGACTTTCTCTGTTATTGAAGTTTATTTACTTTGTGCAATAAAATACCCTTTAATACATTTTTGCTATAACAGTTTTTAAATGCAACAATGTAATGCCATTTTCGTAGGATCAATCGCTAAAGCTTACAATTTTGAACAAAAAATTGTTGCTCATACGCAACGTTGTACAATTTTTATACTCTGCGTGCTTTGCAGACAGAGAATATTAACTTTGACTGGATAACGCTTGGTTGTACAGGTATAAAGGATTTGAGATATATATAGACTTCCATATTAGAGATATACGCCGCCGATAAATGCCGCCGCCGCCGCCGATTTTGGTCGCGTTTATATTTTCTACTCGTTTAAGTCTGATTAGGCCATATATTGTTCATGTCGAAAATTGGTCGGATATGGTCGAAAGTGGTATCAACGGATGCGCATCACTGCCAGTTATAAGAAACTAATTGCGAAATTTAACTCTTTATAAATATTCAAAAGTTATTTAAAATAACAGGCGCTTTCGATGTCAGCTTAACACGGACTTTCCATCACCCAAATCAGCAAGTTATTAAAACAAAATACTAAAAGAAAAGTTATATAATAAATTTATATGCTCACTTTGCATTTTTTAAAAAAATAATAATGAACAATTAATACAAATAAAATGACCCAAGGCGAACATGTTTTTAAACTGTCCTCAAGAATAAGCGAAATCAGTGATGCAAAATCCTTTAGTAGGTGCTAGGGGCATAAACACTCCTTTGAAATTATTCTTACCTCATACTTAAGTTGAGAATATATGTACTTATGAGAAGGGTTTGAAAAATCACTAAGTCTTACATTCAAACATCTGTTGTTTATTTGCGAAAATATACAATAGCGTCTGAAATGTTAATTTTGATTTTCACACTTCATCCTTCAACACCCAAGTCTCCCGGTTTGACATTTCCTAAAGTTGGCGGCCTATCCAAAACTAGTCCCTTGGAGTGAATCACATTGATTATAGCCTATCAAACAAGTTTAAATATCACCTACATGTTACGGCTCCTTTTACAATTGTAGGCACATATATCTACCAGGTGAGGCTTTGTCCTTCGCAAGAACACTCAAAGTGGTGAAGCAAAAGCTTTCCCAAGACAGTGGAACTAATGACCGTGTGTGATACTACCCTAACGTAGTGGACAGTCGAACTTGTCTGAAAACTGAAGCTACGCGGTCATCCATAATGAGCTCCTATATGGTAAGGCCGGAAAACAGTAGTTAACAACTTTCAACTTAAAATCCATCCACTTTCATTCTAAATTTGATTTAACGAAGACTATTGAATTCAATGTTGTGAGCACAAACGTCTGCAATCTTTGGTCTACATTTTAAAAATTTTATCCAGGGTCCTTGTAAAATTTTAATTATGTAGATGCGCCGAGGATTATACGGATTTTCACCCATGACGCAATGACATCCACTTAGACTGCTTATGATTTCGAGGGCGGCATCTTTGGCCGAATAGTCACTCCCTAACGTTTCAAAGTGTAGCTCGGCAGCATAGCGCGACAAAAGCATCCGTTGGAAAGACTTCGGAGCTACACCTAGAGCTTCTAAGAAAGTGACGTCGACGAAGGTATGAGTTCGAAGTCGCAGTCCTCTAGCTTCTGTACTGGCATATGGTGTGAGGCTCAGGAGGCGTGGTAGAGACTGGTGGTAGGGATTCCTACTGTTCGCACATCGGAAATTTTAGCTCTTAAAACAGCCGAAAAAACTGGAGGCGCCCTGTGCCACGATAGTCATGAGTATTAATAGACCATTCATAGCAACCCTAAGTCGCCTTTATGCGTGACCGCCAAGGAGCGACAAATGATTTAAAGAAATTGTGTTCGCGACGATTATTAGGAGTTAACCCTAGGTGGAACTACGCTTTGCACGAGATATACAGGCAAAAGTGTGACTATTTTATGTATCTCTATTTCTTTTCAGCAGACGCAGCAGTACCAATTCCAAAGACCGGGGTTAGGTTCGCAGCCTCTCTGGAGCATGCGAACGAGGGACAATCCCTTCGCAAGGAGCTACTCCTGAAAATTTTTGAACGGTCTGCGAGATTTTGATGCAAAAACCCCGGATCTTTCCGAAATGGCCAACACGTTGATTTCCTTAAATACATATAAACAAAACCTTTCCTAAATATTATTTTTTTAAATAGAAAAATCAAGCTTTTAAAGTAAGAACACCGGCGTACACCGGCGCGCCGCCTACGCCACCGCCGCCGGTATATAATAGAGCCTACGGCGCCGCCGCCGATAAAGTGATCGGCGTAAACCTCTATTCCATATATCAAAATCATCAGTATCGAAACAAAATTTCATTGAGCCATGTCCGTCCGTCCGTTAGCACGATAACTTGAGTAAATATTGAGATATCTTTACCAAATTTGGTACACGAGCTTATCTGGACCTAGAATAGATTGGTATTGAAAATGATTATTTAGTAAATAATACACCTAGAATGATGAAATTTGACGTGCGGACTGATATTGAGACTCTTGATAAAAATTTGAAAAAAAAAATTTATATGGGCGTTGCACCGCCCACTTGTGATAAATCAATCATAAATCAAAAATCGTTAACGTAACAAAATTCGGCAGAGACGTTGCCTTTGCTATATGGAATGCTTTGAAGAAAAATTAACGAAAACAGTTAATGACCACGCCCACTTTTATATAAATGATTTTTAAAAGGGTTGTGGACGAATAAAATAAGCTATATCTTTGCAAAGAAGAGCTTTATATCAATGGTATTTCATTTCCCAAGTGTATTTATAACAATAAATTGGAAAAACTTCAAATTTAAAAGAAAGGGCGTGGCACCGCCCCATATATGACTAAGCAATTTTCTATGTTTCGTGATCCATAAATCGAAGAAAAATTAACGGATCGTAATGAAATTGTGTACACATATTTTACTTATAGCAGAAAATATTTCTAGTAGAAATGGACGGGATCGGTTAAAGACCACGGCAACTTAGGCATAAAACAAGTTTAAAAGGGTCGTAGAATAGAATAATAAGCTATACATAGCAAAAAATAGTTTTGAATCAATGATATTTCAGTTATCAAGTTTTATTGTAAGAGGAAATGTGGAGTCATTTTTTTTTTAAACGGGCGGTGCCTCGTGTTATGTAGAAAAGTAATTTATCTGAAATGAAATGTACAATTGAAGCTCACGCTGAGTATATAATGTCCGGTTACAGCCGAACCTTTACTTGTTCGATATTATATTAATTAATTATTATATTAAAAAATGTGTTAAAGTTTGTGATGTGGTGAAAGTGTCCTACTAGAATTTTGTTACGCTCTTCTGCTCACGTTCGCGAAGAAGGATAAGAGAACCCTACTTAGAAGAAAGAAGCAAGGGGCCGTACTTGGTGAGCAATTTGCACTGTGTTATCCTGAGATAGGTTATCACATAATATATTAGCCGTGTTTTTTTATACACGCGTATACGTTTCGTTTGCGCGTGAAAAAGAACGCTTAGATAATGCTTAGGAGACCCATCTAGCGGCTGTGGTTAACCAACTAGCTACAGCAACAGGGTGTACCGAAAAGCGGAGACACAACGCTCTGATGGCCATAGGGTATAACATATAGCTGAATCAGTTGCGATGAATTGTGGACACACATAGAATACATAGAATTAGTGTAGAGGGTGAAACAAAGACACATATTTCAGTTACATCTGAGTATAATACGTATTGAAATTTAGTAGGAAAAAATTTATGAGCACCAATTTCAGAGGTGTATTTAAAGTTTGTCGCTTAGCAGTCCATATAAAGTTTAAGCGTAAACGAATATACGCGTGTTAAAAAACACGGCTATTGTTTCATGTTTTGTTAAGTTTTTATATGTTGCTTCACGCTATATTATATTATTATGTTATATTATGTTACGATGTGTTAAATTATGCTATGCCACGAAATTGTATGTTATGTTTGCTTACGTTATGTTGTGTTATGTTATTTTATCTCATAGAATGTTAATCCGAAGTAGCAATTAGTCCGGTACCCGAAATCCATTGAATGCTCGCTTTATGAAGCAAATCTACTGCAATTGGAGCAAAGACCGAGCACTTTTGTAAATCTATACGTACTTAACTATATACATATATATGTATATATATATATATATATATATATATATATAGATACATACATACTTTGTTTTCAGTTACACTCACAGCATCGTTATCAACAAAACAAAAATTCCCTTAAAGCGCATTCCTGCATTTGCAGAAAAGCATAGTTTGAGCATACATGCCAAATTCATATACACTACATGCATACATACATATGTATATATAATGACACACTCACCACCTGTGAGACATCTCTTTTGAAAATTGTTTAGCATAGAAAATTTGTTTGCCTGCCGCACTAATAATAAGCAACAACTATTTTGTTATATTGAACCAAAAACACCAAATATTAAAGTGAGGTAGGAAAAAGTGGTTGTTTCCTCCGTCCACCATATACAAATGAGTATTAGAGCAAAAATGAGTGAGAGAGTGAAATGTTCATTGAAAGTAGGGAAATATGTTACACCATATGAGTTTATGCACAAACGCAATGGATATGAAATTGATTTCAAAATATGCGTCTATTGCAAAGTCATAAAACATATTCGTACAAACATAAAAAAAAGACGATGAGCTTTGTATAAATATCTGCTATACCTATGATGATCTACATATGTAAATAGTACGAACAATTTATTTACGTACGACTTATTTATGGTTTGATGTTGTTGATAGCCGTGTTTTTTAACACGCGTATATCCGTTTATGCTTAAACTTTATATGGACTGCTAAGCGACAAACTTTAAATACACCTCTGAAATTGCTGCGCATAAATTTTGTCCTACTAAATTTCAATACGCATTATACTCAGATGTAACTGAAATATGTGTCTTTGTTTCACCCTCTACACTAATTCTATGTATTCTATGTGTGTCCACAATTCATCGCAACTGATTCAGCCCTATGGCCATCAGAGCGTTGTCTCCGCTTTTCGGTACACCCTGTTGCTGTAGCTAGTTATTTAACCACACCCGGTAGATGGGTCTCCAAGCATTATCTAAGCGAGGATAGGCATTTTTTTCACGCGCAAACGAAACGTATACGCGTGTAAAAAAAAAAAACACGGCTGATGTAGCGATAAAGGCACTCCCCCATGGTTTTGGGACTGTTTATCGATCTTGATGGTACTTTGCCGTATATAGATCCGGTACATTCTGGTTACAAGCTCCATTGAGTTACAATCCCGACCATCTCGGTAAGGATTTAATATGACCACATTGAACCTTTTAGGTGGTGTGATGTTTCGTATTTGATATTATTTTATTTGATATCAGCCGATCTCATCCAATTAAGTCGCTAGATATGCCGTGATATCAGCAAAGAGCATAAATCAACAAGAGACATCACTTAACATGTTTGCTTCGAACCCAAACTAGATTGTGTTTACTGACATTTCTTTTTATAGCTGTTCCAGAGAATTTAAACACAAAGTACAAAGTAAGAATTTTACATTATTTTCATAGATAAAAATTAATATATGGGAGCGGCGAAAAAAATTAAAGTAATTTTGCGAAGAAATATAACATTATTTCGCAAAAGAGCAATAAATTCGTTTATTTTAATATTATAATAAATTCCCCTTTTAGCTGTGAGTTATTAAAGGTATAAACGGCAACACTTTTAACCACCGACGACACATAATTTGGCTCGTGCCTATTGTATTTCGTCGGCTAATTGCTACGAGCATTGATATTTACATATACATGGCCGTATACGCGGATTGCCATAATTGATTTGGTCGCTTCATAACGCGGAAAGCGACAAGTTGTTTTATTAATAACTTAAGACACTGCCACAGCATCAAAGCGACCAAGCTTTTTATACATGTCTGCCTTTAATTGGAGTATTATTGAATATGTATATATCCCTGCAAAAATCGTTGGACCATGTGGTCCACTGGAGTACTTACCATTCTACTCCACTGTAATGCAGCGATGGACCAACTCATGTTTCTACACGAACATATTGTAAGCCGATCATTGCTCCTTTTTAACGACTGTAATCACTACACGATGTTTATTGGACTGTGAGTACTCCATGGATTACTCTGATGTAATGCGGAGCTGGAGTATATGGTCCGGTCCTAGGACATCGCAATGTTAATTGGACCATATTTTTTGTATGAATTGTGGTTAATTTTGGAGCACTCGCTTGGTCCATAGCGAGTACTCCATACATGCATGCATGGAGTACTCGCGATTTTTGCAGGGATGTATGTACATTTGTACTTTTTTGCTTTGGTTTGTATTTTCATACATATATATTCAATGATACAATGCTCAACATCTGATCAACAGGCACATGTCTTTTGTGTATTGTTGGCCTTATTTACATATTTAAGGGTTGATTTGAGGCAGGTCAAATGTATTTAAGTTTGACTTGGCTTATCAAACCTGCCTTTCTTTATAGGTACCTCCCCTCCCACCCATAGTCCAAATAATAACTAAATATTTTTTTATTTATTCAATTGTTATCAAATATTTTATTTATTTCAATTTCTTAATAATTCATACTTCATGGTTAATATCCCTACAAGAAACGCTGATAGTTTTACTAATACACTCACACTTGTAATTGACAATGCTGATCCTGCGATGACGTAAACATTGATACTCAAATTTATGTATGTTCCTTTGTTCGCTCACGCATGTCCGCATGTTCCCAACGACAGCCTATAATCATGAAAAAGGACTGAAACTGGGAAGGCTTCGGACACCTGGTACAGAACAAAAGAACATAGAGCAGATACCATAATGCATGTGAGACAGATACATAATTCTCAACGGAATTTTATGTATGCGAGAACAGATTATCCGATTTAATCAGGTTGTCACTACTGACTGTCATATGACAATCAAATGATTATCACGGTTGTTTTGTTATTTTTTAAATTCCGCCATTTTCAACCGACGAAAACCATATAAAAAATAAGTTTAAAAAATGAAAAAGAGAGCATTTCAAAGCTCCATGCTAAAAGAAAAAAAAAAATCGAAAATAATATTAAAAAATACCAAAAGCTGGCGGAATGTATGGGGCGCACTCAAAAAATTGATACGCGAAAAATAATAGTGGTTAGTGGTGATTCATTTTTAAATGTGTTTCCGCATGAGGAAAGCGCTCTTCTGTTGTTTTGTTATTTTCTGAATTTAAATTGAAAATTTTGAACTCGAATTCTTATAAAACTATTTATTTTAAACAAATAAGAAACACGTATGCTTTTATCACGTACAAAATTAAAAACGTAATGAAATAAAGTAAATAAAAAGCAAAAAGCATTGTTTAATTTTTGGCGGAATATAACAATGGTCATTTATGATAGTATAACAATCAAACCTGATATCTACAGTAAACAATCATTTATGACACTTTTTGATAGTTAGAGTGTCAGCACTGATCCAGGAAAAGGAATGAGAGTGAGCAGTACGGCTATATACTTAATCAGTAGGCCATGTTGGTGTATAAGAAGGAGACAAAAACTCACACGTACACAGTTGTTTACATCACATTTGCGCAAGCCCCCTTAAGTTTGTGATAGAAAGTTTGTATGAGGCGCTGATCGTTAGGTTGACATTGCTGACAATCAGATGATAGTCATATGATAGTCAGTGTTCTTGTAGGGATGCATACATTTTATGCAAATTAACGTTTTATAAATATGCAATGGATTTCGTGTGCACAGAAATTCCAAGTGTGCAAATGCCGTCGGCAAAACACTACTTGCATGCATATTTCAATTTGCATACATTTTCTTAACATTTTAATTTATTAACAAAAAGGGATGGGATAATTCATAAATGTGCGATTAATTTACAAACATTTCATGAAAGGGCATATTTTGGGTATATGAATAGGTTTTTGCTTGTAAAGAAATAAGCAAAATTTCTGCAATTTGCATCAACATAAAACAAGCAAATATATTGCTATTATTATATTAATTAAGTTCAAATTCATATTAAATCATAAAACAAGCAAATATATTGCTACAAGTAATAAAATTTAAATTTAATTAATCCTACTAAATACCTATATTCCCACAAAGAAATCATATTAAGAGAAAATCCAGAGAATTTATACACCAGCTGAAACTGTTGACAGAGAATTTTCTGCTGTTAACTGGTTAACATTGAAATTGGATTGTGTGTGGTGAAGTGCAAGACGTGTTCACATGCAAAAAAGTTGGAATCTAGCAAAAACGCCTTCTCATTGTGTTTAAATTCTCTGTCATTGTGTTTAAATTCTCTGGCTGTTCGCAAAAGCACGGCGAAAAATATTTTTCCTTTGGGTTAAAGTTGAGTGCATTCTAATTGTCAACTTCTCTCTCTCTTTTTACAATGCTCTCAACTTTTTGATTTTCGAAATTAGATTTTTACGTGTAAAGGCGTAAAAAAGTATTCCTTTTCAAAAGAAAAATTATTAAATTGTGGAAAAAAGAAAATAATATTGAATATTAGTAAATAAAAAGGTGAGTAATAACTTATTAGTGATATTATATGTTATTAGTGATACGTAAAATATGTGGCAACAGAAATGTGTGTGTGTGCTGACAAATTGTCCAACTGAAATTGGACATTGGTGTAACAAAATTGCAGAATAATTAATTAAAAGGTGTTTAAAACTTTAAAAGAATGATTTTAATTAGTAAAGTGAAGTGAATAAGTGGTGTGTGAAGTGAGTTCAGTCAGCAAATCATCCAAAATGTGGCAAATTTAACTGGTAACAAAATCGTTGGTCAGTATGTGTGTTTCTGCTTTTTTGTATGTTGACCTGCCTCAATTAGAATTAAGTTGTGGAGACAAGTGCATTACTGTGATTGTAGAATATTCCAAGATGAATATACTTATCTAATATACATATATTATAATCTAATATTATACATATATTATAAATGGGAAAGTTTGGATGTTTGGATGTTTGCCCAGACGTTTGTCTTTGTGACTCAATCACGCAAGAAAGGCTAGACCGTTTTGGATGAAATTTTGCACACATATAGCCAATAGTCTAGAAGGATCTACTAGCTATATATTTTTCAAAAGGGCCGTAATCCCCGCCCCCTAGGAACAGTTATAATTGAATTATTATATTTTTTCGTCTTTGCGACTGAATCACGCCAGAATGGCTACACGGATTTCGATGAACTTTGGGACAAAGACAGTAGTCTACTAGCGAAATTTTTTTCGAACATGGAAAGAGGGGTGGGGGTCCCACAACCCCTTCGAGCAATTACTTTTTAATAATTTTTACACATTATAACTTTACGTATACTGGCCTTCACCAATATCACAGACTCAAGGGGTCAAATAAGTCGAAACTTACAAAGTGAGCAGTGACACCCTCCGCCCCCCCCCCCACTCTTCATTCGCTGAAACGCGCCTGCTGCCTTATTAAAATGGTTCTACAATTAGCTTCGCCTTATTTGTAATCCCGTTGGGGTCATATCGAGAGCATTCCGGGATCACTATTGGATGGTTTTCGGGATCCGTCCGGGATCCCGCCGGGGTCATTTCGGGACTTTTTCGGTACTATTTCGGGATCATTTTGGGACTATTTCGCGATCATTTAGGGACCTTTCCGGCATCATTTCTGGATGGTTTTCGGAATGTGTCGGGGATCCCGATGGGGTAATTTCAAGACTTTTTCTCGACTAATATGGGATTATTTGGGAACCCTTCCGGCATCATTTCTGGATGGGTTGCGGGATCTGTACGGGAACCCATCAGGGTAATTTCGGGACTTTTTCTGCAATATTACGGGATCATATGGGGACCCTCTTGGCATCAATTCGGGATGCGTTTCGGGATCCGTTCGGGATCCCATCAGGGTCATTTCGGGACTATTTCGGAATCATTTTGGAACCCCTCCTGGTTAATTTCTGGATGATTTTCGGGATTTGTCCAGGTTCCCGTCGGCATCATTTCGTTACTATTTTGGTATGATTTTGGGACCCTTCCATGATCATTTTTTGTCTCTTCCTAACCGGTAGTTCAGCACACATGCCTTTCTAAATTATGAGCTTTTATGGATTTGGATTTGCTGCAAATAATTCCAAATTAAAATTCGGTATGTTTTTGTAATATTTTAACCAACTAAATACCCGGAAAAGCAACACTATTTTTATTTAAAAAATTCTCTTCGGTTTTAGGTAATTGTAGTTTCACTCCTTTGTTCTATGAGTAGTAATTCCTTCACCCCTCTCATATCAGTTAATTTAATTTAAAAGCAAAATGTATTTCTTTTTTTAATTCGAAAAAACTGTATTGTACTATTCATGAAAGCGTGCCTTTCAGCTTATCTTCTCATTTAGTTCCTTTTTTTACTAAATTACAAAAATAAAATACATTAGACAAGAATAATTTTTAAACAGATAACTTCATAAGCAGGCTAACGTGAATAGCCCATATATCTCATTTTCTCCTCGCGGACGGGGCCGCGGGTAAAGGCTAGTTATATATATATTGCATTACTGATAATGAAATCTATGCAATTATATATAAATGTATAAATATCTTGTTTATAGCAAAACAAAAACTCTAAAATTCTAATTACCTACCTATAATATGAACTTAAATTTGGGGAAAAATTTTCAACATTATAGAAAAAAACTTCAATTCGAAAACTTTTTGCCAAGAGCGCGTGTGTCTAAAAAATCAAATATTTTAAAAAATGCCCCTATTTAGAGAATGTGTAGTAAATAAATATATTAATAATACCGACAATCATCGCGGATGTTTTTATCGTCTACCGAAAGATCCTCAACTTCTTTCGATGTGGTTGACAAATTTGAGGATCCAACGGTGTGAGAAAAAAGATCCTTTTGATAAAAAAGACGTATTTGTTTGCGGTGTACATTTCACCCCGGAGGCAGTGGGGCTGAAAAAATTACTTAAAAACGGTGTTCCCACTTTATACCTGGGTAAGTAAAAATTGTTTAAAGTGATAGTTCCTCTAATGTGTAGAGACATATATTGTTGCGGTAAAAGTCTAGTTGAGGGGTCGACTGCTAATACGCTACCAAAAATATCGGGAGAGGTATCAAAAGACGCCAATAATCCGAAGGCGAAAAAGAAAAATTGTATCCCTGTGTGGAGATATTTGCGGTTGAAGTTGGCGATTTTCATGTGGTTGTTGTAATGTTGTCGTACCCACACAAAAAATTGTGAACATAAGTGTTCTTCGCGAAAATAGTTTTGATCTGTAAACCGGTGTTGGACCCACCCAGAAAGGTGTTCTGCGCAAAAATACTATGAATCCCACCCATAGAATTGCAAATCTTTGTCTTAGGGAAGGGTCACTCAAAGGCAGAAGAACTAGTTAGTCTCATAATTTGGCTACTCTCTTGGCATCTTTTTTCGAAATCTATTTTTTTTAAGGGGGAAGAACAACATCCATAAAATGAACTGAAATATGTATTTAATGTCGTTATTTTATTCGTTTTTGGTATATAATTATCGCATTTTTTCTATTTTTCAAAATTTTCTATATCGAAAACTACTACTACTCGCTACATTTTTTTTACAAAATTGAAAGTGGGCGGGGGAGGCGGTTTCAACGAACCCTCCGAACAATTACTTTTTAATAATTTTTACACATTATAACTTTAAGTATGCTCAACTTCGCAAATATTACAAATGAAATGGGTAAAATAAGTCAATGGCTTACAAATTGAGCAGTGACACCCTCCGCCCTCGCCCTCTCAACCTACACGAAATAAATTTTCTCTTAAATCAATAATGTTTGGTATCTGGCTCATACAGATCGAGATCAAAACAATCAATTGTTTTTATTAACATGCTTTTATTAGCTTTACCTGTATGTTTGTTTGTTTGTAACTATTCGTTTTTTTTTTTAATCCTTGGACAGGTTACGACCCTATCGACAAATTATTGGCTAGTGATAGTTGGTAAAAATATTTTTGAGGAGGTTGATACCGAAATGGCAACTGTAAGTAGCACTCTGCTAGCAAAGAAAGCTGCACAGAAGCCTACATAAATGCCAGAGACTGAAAAAGTTGATGCGTCAGCGTCTGGCATACGAACCCCATGAGAACAAAGAAGGAAATATGAGGGAAAAAATTGAAGAGATGGGTGAAACCATAGAGTCACTTCGTAGATATATAAAAAGATTAGAACAGGAAAAGGAGGATTTGTTAAAGGAAATGGTGTCACCAAAACTAGGCACAACGGATGATGCCATTACATTTGCGACTACTCGCCTGAGGGAAAAAAATTAGCCCAGAATATATGCTACATGTAGTCCAAAGCATATAACTTTATGAAGGATGATCTGGGTTTCCGATTGCCCAGTACAAGTACGCTATTGAGAGACCGTCCCATTCGCTACGTCCGTCCTGGAATTGATCAAAAAGTTATAGACAACAATAGCCATGATTGAGCCAATGCCAAAAACCCATCGCATATGCGAGTTCATGTGGGATGAGGTTTCAATAAAGAAGGACCTAACATATAATAACACAGCTGGTGTTATAGATGGCTTTGTGGACAGTGGAGATGACTGTCGACGCGACGTAGTTGCTGACAAACGCCTATTTTTCATGGTGAAAGGTACATACAGCAACTGGAAGTACGTCCTTTCGTATTACGTGGCTAAAACTGGTGTAGATTGCGAAGAGCTGTACGAACTATTATAGGCCAATATTGATGCGGCACGTAGTATTGGACTCACAGTAAAAGCTGCTTTATGCGATCAAGGCTCACAAAATATATCGCTTTTCAGCATGCTAAATCTCAGACCAACAAACACAACGGTCGAATACATGGGTGAGGCCATCCACTTTATGTATGATTACTGCCACCGAATAAAGAGTATGAGGAACAACTTTTTACGTAAATATGATGTTTGTACCAGAGATGGTATAGCAAATAAAGTAGTAGTTGAAAGACTCTTTGAACTGGACAAGGAAAATGATAATTACAAAATCTGTCCAAAGCTCGCAGAAGCCCATATATACCCAACAATATTTGAGAGGATGAGTGAACGTCGGGCTACCCAATTATGGAGCAACTCAGTTTATGCCGGCATTAAGATGATGGATGAGCTTAAGCTGTTTGGAGAAGAGGCTGCCGTTTTAAAATATTTCAAGCCCACTCAGACTTTCATCAAGCAGATGAATGATCTGTTTGATGAGCTGGACCGCAAAAATGTATGCCATGCAAATCCTTTAAAAAGGCCTTTCAAGAGGGGATGCGACGAAAAAAGAGAACGACTTGAAAGTCACATCCAATACTTGGAGGGCCTTAGCTTTACAGGCAATGTTTCTTGTGTTAAGGGCTTAATTTTAACGATCCGTTCAATGTTAAAATTGGCCGATGATCTATTTGACGAATACCCAGACTTGAATTTCGTCATGTTTGGAAAATTGAATCAGGACGCATTACAGAATTTCTTTTATAAAGTTAGAACAGGTCAGGGAATTAATATGCATCCAACTGCACAGGAGGTGCAGTACATTGTTGCCCGTTTAGTCTCAATGAAAATTCTAAGGCACCATTTCGAAGGCAAAGGCAGCAATTGCGAGGATGACGACGAAGTGTTCATTGACTGGAACTCTGATTTTGATTCCAACATTGGCACCAAAGCTGTTTCAGCTGCATTCGGGGATGAATTCGAAGAAGGGAACGAAGAAATTGATAAAACGGCAGAAGATGATGTCCTTGACATAACTATTGCACCAATTTATTCTTCTATACTGCACCAGTTTATTCTCTTGTTGCTGTTCTTGTTGCTGTCCCTGTGGCTGTTGTCGACCACGCTTATTTTTAAGTAACTTTCTATAATTGTCCCCCAAGAAGCGCATGTTATCGTAGAACCATAAACTCCTTTTGTACTGCGATAATGAATTTGATTTTAAAAACTCCCTGTGGTACAATCTGCGCATTGTGTTAATAATCTGGGTAACCCTTATACGGTTTGCTTGCTCATCAACTTCTTCGAGTTTTTCAACCAATGTGTCATATACACTCTTGGTAATCCTGCAAGGTAGGAATGTTGGAATATTATGGAGCTTGAGTCACAGTGGCTTTAGAAGATACATATCGACAGCCACACTGCAAACCCCTGTATGTTCAAAACCAAAAAGTTTTCAGGAGAGAGAAAAAACTGTGATAATTTTATCACATGAACCGGACTTTTTTCAATGCCATACTAAAAGCAACGATGCAATTTTTGGAGCCAATGTTGCTTATGTATTTACCCAAATAAGCCTCCTACGCTAAATTTTGTTACTTACAGGAATATACACCAGATTTAATGCAAACTTACGGGTATTTGCACACATTGGAGAATAAATAATTATCACTTATTAACGTACTTAAACTTTATTCGAACTTAATGAATTCATCAAAAAAAGAAATTAGCAAGTTTACATAACTGGAGGTACAAATGTTCAGCAGGTCCGTAAGTCTAGTTTATGCCTCTTTTCAAATCTAATGACTAAGATTGTCACAGAACGCATGATAATCTTTCGGAATCATATTTTTGAGATCCTGTAAGTGTTCAAATTTTTTATTTTCAATAGTGAATTGTACACCCTTCTAACGATCCCTTCAAATGAGTTCTTCCTGCTTATCTTCTCAGGCAAAGTCCACTCTTCATCGAATGAGAGTTTGTAAAAAATTTGCCCAGATGGCGTGCTCTCAAGTCATTAACTTTGGGGTCTCCAGTCGAGCGGCCTGGTCGGATGTAGTCCATTGGCCCCAATTTAGAGAAGTCCATGAATGAGGTATGGTGCAAGTACTCAACTTCATATGGCATTCTGAATCACTTGCAGATAGTCTGCTGGCGTGTATATCACTTTATTTTTGAGTGTGACCAACCCAGAGATAATTTTGAATAATATTCATGTTGAGCTCACCACTTAGTTTCAGTAGAGCATTCGATAGGTTCTGGTTCCTATTTTGGTATCCTGCTCCATCGCTCCATAGGATCACGTTCTGACCTTCCGAGAGGGTTCGGGCTATCTAACGGATGTATTTCACAAAGAGAGCCGCAAATTCGTTGGACGTTATTCCACCCTCAGCCTCGTGCATACAACATGATGATTCTTGTTGTTGAACACCGTGAAATTATGCGTGCATAACTTCATTTTGTAATAAAGTACCGACATATGACATAGGAGGACTCCTTGCATGCCCAGTGTTGCAACAAAGTGGGGTCCATTGTTGTCCCCTTCTTCCTCTTTTCGTGCCGCAGTCTTCCGCTTTTGATAAGCTTCATAATCCCCGAGCAAACAATTTCCAGCTTTGAAACTCACGCAAAGATCACATTGATCTTTTCGAGGTTTATAAATTGAAAGACGTTGTTGATTGTACTCCTCATCAAATTTTGAGTAAGAAAGTGCACATGCCCCAGTTTCACTTTTGTAGAGATTGTAGACATCCCTCTTGGTTTGGAATATCGGCTCGAGGTAAAATTTAGTTGTCTTTTTGCGGCAGTCATGCGACTCCATGCGAGGCAACCTGCTGAAAAAGTTATTGAAGTTATCAACCTTTGCTTTCATTTCAGGAGTTTGATGCCTCGCTTTTGAAGAGATAACTCTTTCTTCAGCTACGCCAACTTCCATTTCTTCTTCGTCGTTGTCTGCAAAATTCTGCTCATTTTCGTCAATACAGCTCTTCACAAAATCAAAAGTTACATCAAAAGTTTGACAGAACTGTTTGGCGCAAACGCAAACTCTCGTTTATTGAAGTTTGAGGTGGTAGTACAACGTTCGGCTCCTTCTACTTTTTTCAGGGTCTTTACGATGAGAGATCTGCAATGGCTTAACAACATCCACCAGAGACGAAACAAAAGTTCTCTTTTCTCCCCATGTCTTATTTTTCCAAAAATTACTATGCAGTTTCTTCCTATCATCTTCAGAAAATCGGAGGCACTGGAGCGTTTTATCTTTCAAACTTCTTTTGCAGTTGCATATGGGTTTTAGTTGTTTTGAGGGGCGCTCAACCTTGTAGTCCCATCCACAGTTTTCTCCTTTATTTTTTCTGATTCCGTGGTAACTTTCACCCACATGTCTTCTTTTTTTCTGGTTTATCCTTACATTAGCAGTTTCTTTTGAAATTCTCCTCATCTTTTTTCTGTTGGTTCGATTGCCAATTCACGCTCGGTGAGCTTCTGCGTTTTCAGCTCCAGTCTCTCCCGGCTCATCAACCTTTTCCAAATCTGACTGGCTACTATCAGTTTCTACCGGAACGTACTCTTCATCCAAATTAGTGTCGAAATCATCTACAGCAGCACCTTGAATGGATTCTTCATTCAAATCGTGGTTATGTTCGTCAATGACAGCCCCTTCATCAACAGAGAGGGCCTCCTTTGAAGGGAATGACACAGACACTTTACTCATTTTCAAAATTTAAATGATTTTGTTTTCATTCACAATTTTAATAAAAACAATTATTAAACTTAAAAAGTTATAAACTATATTAATATAGCGGATCAAAGCGCGACTGTGGAGATCGAACTGAGGTAAGAGCAATTAACATTTTTCTAACTAGCAAGCCACAGGAAGCGGTAACGTAAATATGTATGTTAACAAGTGTATAAACTAATAAGTGTGTAAGATTCCAATAAACGGTAGTTACAATGTTTCTTCCTTTCATTCTTTGCAGGGCGAAAAAAGGGAGGTATTTTTTAAGCATATAGTCATATAATAATACTCATACTACCAACACCTTTTATCATTACTCTATTTACTCTTTCATATCTCATACAATTTGTTTATCGGTATAACTTCTCTAGTTTTACTCATTAGTTTCTTTATCAGTAGGCACCTTACTAGCAGCTCATTTTCCAGTGTTACAACACTCTCAATTGATGAGTGTGACGTAGAATGGAGAGAACCCAGTTCCGAATACTATGATACTATTTTTTTTTATAATTAGATTACAAAGAAAACCAAAAATACTCATATTTTCGAGGCAAGGTCTTGCTCCATCACAGTCACAATAACTTACAGGGATTTGCATTGTGATTTGAAGGTTTCAAACTTACAGGTTGTTACATTTCACCACTGAAAAGAAACGGGAAGTTGTAACCCGATTTTGGCTGCATTTTAATGCGCCCAAGTCCACGATCTATGGGAAAGGCTCAGAACCTTATTTTTGGAAAAATAGTGACATACAGGGTTTTGCAGTGGGGCTGTCGATATGTTGTAAAAGTTTGCCTCGAATAATAATGTTGTAGCGATAAAGACAATCGGAAGGCATCAAAAACCAATCCTAAACAAAGTGTTTCCTTTATTCATTTTACAGATGGCTCGTCCACCGACGTCATTGCCAGTGACAACAAACACTCTTAACCCAAAACCTAACGAAGTCGACTTAAAACGTGATAGCCTTAGATGCACTATATGCTCACAGCAGTTCGAACATTTAAAACATTTAAGGCATGAACTCTTAATGCATAATAATAAAAAGGCAGCAAATGGGCCACAAAAATCTTTACGCAACAAAGCTAACGCAATCACCAACAATCTCAAATTAGATGATCAATAAACACTACACACTAGCTTAAGTAATGCATTGTATAAATGTGAACCAGGGCAAGCACTTGCAAGTATATTCACATTTCATCTAACGAATAATGAAAATCTCTGCATGGTATATGAGCGTATCAATAGTTCGTTGATGTCATCGCCATACGGCAGGCTCGTGTACCCATAATCAAATGTAAACACTCCTCTACGGGATTTAGTATGGACTTAAATTTATCATGTCCTAGTAGTGTACACAATAAAAATTTTCTGCGTGATCACATGAACCTGGATAAAAGGCTGCATGAATTAATGGTTTTCCTTAAAATATGGGCAAAGCAATTGCAGTTGATCGGTAATATTAATATTTTTGTAATATGTATGCTCTTTGTATATATCCTCTTTGATTCGACAAATTAAATCGCTATAGCTATTTATTGCACATTTTGTACGCTTCGACAACTTGCCATTTATTTATCTTTTTATTTCATTTATTTCACCAGCAGCGGAAATATTGAGGCCGAATACTGCTACAACAACAACAACAACAAAAGCGGGTGTAAATTACGCTTATAACTTTCCAAACAATGCACCAACACTGCCACGTAACCAGACCACCTCAAACCTAATTCAAGGATTTTTTGAAGCAATTGCTAAGATCATCTATTTGAATCATTCCAGGTAGATATAAACTTTCTAAATATATGAATACAAAATTAATATTAATTAATATTTAAGAATAATCATACAATTTTTCTCTATGTTTTCTTTCTATAGGCTAGTATGACCACCGCTAATAAGCTTCAGCGTGAACGTCTTCTCGAACTAATAAGAGAAGAATGGTGTAATGGCTAAAAAAGTGTTAAAGCTTTTTTGGACGCCTTCCCATAACCAGGAAATACCCCCAGAAGTATTACATCAAGCATTAGCAGCACATGTAAAGATACTAAACTATAGTTTCCCACAGCAGCGTGATGAACAAAAGAACTGTTTGGTTGGATAAATATGTGCAGAAATTTGCCGTCTTTCAGTGAGTTTTACAGCTCCGGCTCACGCTCAATTCTCACGGGAATGCTCTGGATCATTGAGAGACTTGAGAAGCAGATGTCGTGAAATTTTCGCACACGTGAAATGTGATAGGCAGATGTCGCCGCTGTTTTTCATTTAACTCATACGGCGAAAGGATAAGCAGCGACATTAATTAAGTTTAAGTTTAACTCCTTTGCGTGCGGAACAGCGTGCAATTGCGAACTCTGTTTATAGTAACAAAGGCTCACAGAATAAAATTAATCAATTATGGGTTGAACATTATCTTGAAATCATACCTGAAATAATCACCGATAAATATTGCCTAGATTTGCAATCAGCCACACCCACTCAAAGTGATAAACAGCAGCGTTTAGACAATACAGATCGCACAAACACCTGTAGGGTGAGTGGCTCTGTGGATCAATGAACAAGTCGTTTACATCAACACTGTAATAATAAAAGTCCATGCAAGTGCAACTGGAGCAAAACAAAATTTTTTTGAAAGAACGTCGTCAAAAAGCAGCATTTGCTGTAGAATTTAATGGCGTTATCACATTGGGCCAAGTAAGTCGTCGTTATGTAGCTCTTCTTCGCCAATAGTTATGTCAAGGATGTCATCTTCAGCCGTTTTTTATCAATTTCTTCATTCTCTTCTTCGGATTCATCCCCGAATACAATTGAAACTGCTTTGGTGCCAATGTTGGAATCAAAATCAGAGTTCCAGTCAAAGAACACGTCGTCGGCATCCTCGCAATTGTTGCCTTTGTCTTCGAAATGGTGCCTTAGAATTTTCATTGAGACTAAACGGGCAACAATGTACTGCATCTCCTGTGCAATTGGATGCATATCAATTCCATGACCTGCTCTAACTTTATAAAAGAAATTTCTCTAATGCGTCCTGATTCAATTTTCCAAACATGACGAGATTCAAGTCTGGGTATTCATCAAATAGATCATCGGCCAATTTTAACATTGAACAGATCGTTAAAATTAAGCCCTTAACACAAGAAACATTGCCTGTAAAGCTAAGGCCCTCTAAGTATTGGATGTGACTTTCAAGTCGTTCTCTTTTTTCGTCGCATCCTCTCTTGAAAGGCCTTTTTAAGGATTTGCATGGCATACATTTTTGCAGTCCAGCTCTTCAAACAGAACATTCATCTGCTTGATGAAAGTCTGAGTGAGCTTGACATATTTTAAAACGGCAGCCTCTTATCCAAACAGTTTAAGCTCATCCATCATCTTAATGCCGGCATAAACTGAGTTGCTCAATAATTAGGTAGCCCGACGTACATTCATCTTCTCAAATATTGTTGGGTATATTTGGGCTTCTGTGACCTTTGGACAGATTTTGTTATTATCATTTTCCTTGTCCAGTTCAAAGAGTATTTCAACTGCTACTTTATTTGCTATACCATCTCTCGTAAAAACATCATGTTTACCTAAAAAGTTGTTCCTCATACTCTTTACTCGGTGGCAGTAATCATACATAAAGTGGATGGCCTCACCTTTGTATTCGACCGTTGTGTTTGTTGGGCAGAGATTTAGCATGCTGAAAAGCGATATATTTTGTGAGCCTTGATCGCATAAAGCAGCTTTTACTGTGAGTCCAATACTACGTGCCGCATCAATATTGGCCTATAATAGTTCGTACAGCTCTTCGCAATCTACACCAGTTTTAGCCACGTAATACGAAAGGACGTACTTCCAGTTGCTGTATGTACCTTTCACCATGAAAAATAGGCATTTGTCAGCAACTACGTCGCGTCGACAGTCATCTCCACTGTCCACAAAACCATCTATAACACCAGCTGTGTTATTATATGTTAGGTCCTTCTTTATTGAAACCTCATCCCACATGAAGTCGCATATGCGATGGGTTTTTGGCATTGGCTCAATCATGGCTATTGTTGTCTATAACTTTTTGATCAATTCCAGGACGGACGTAGCGAATGGGACGGTCTCTCAATAGCGTACTTGCACTGGGCAATCGGAAACCAAGATCATCCTTCATAAAGTTATATGCTTTGGACGACATGTAGCATATATTCTGGGCTAATTTTTTTTCCTCAGGCGGGTAGTGGGCATCCCTCAGGTCAACTATCATTTTCGCAAATGTAATGGCATCATTCGTTGTGCCTAGTTTTGGTGACACCATTTCCTTTAACCAATCCTGCTTTTCCTGTTCTAATCTTATTTCCTTCTTTGTTCTCATGGGGTTCGTATGTCAGACGCTGAAGCTCTACATCAACTTCTTCAGTCTCTGGCATTTTTGTAGGCTTCCGTGCAGCTTTCTTTGCTAGCAGAGTGCTACTTACAGTTGCCACTTCGGTATCAACCTCCTCAAAAATATTTTTACCAACTCTATCACTAGCCAATAATTTGTCGATATGGTCGTAACCTGTCCAAGGATTAAAAAAAAAACGAATAGTTACAAACAAACAAACATACAGGTAAAGCTAATAAAAGCATGTTAATAAAAACAATTGATTGTTTTGATCTCGATCTGTATGAGCCAGATACCAAACATTATTGATTTAAGAGAAAATTTATTTCGTGTAGGTTGAGAGGGCGAGGGCGAGGGCGGAGGGTGTCACTGCTCAATTTGTAAGCCATTGACTTATTTTACCCATTTCATTTGTAATATTTGCGAAGTTGAGCATACTTAAAGTTATAATGTGTAAAAATTATTAAAAAGTAATTGTTCGGAGGGTTCGTTGAACCCGCCTCCCCCGCCCTCTTTCAATTTTGTAAAAAAAATTTAGCTAGTAGTAGTTTTCGATATAGAAAATTTTGAAAAATAGAAAAAATGCGATAATTCTATACCAAAAACGAATAAAATAACGACATTAAATACATATTTCAGTTCATTTTATGGAGGTTGTTCTTCCCACTTAAAAAATAGATTTCGAAAAAAGATGCCACGAGAGTAGCCAAATTATGAGACCAACTAGTTCTTCTGCCTTTGAGTGACCCTTCCCTAAGACAAAGATTTGTAATTCTATGGATGGGATTCATAGTATTTTTGCGCAGAACACCTTTCTGGGTGGGCCCAACACCGGTTTACAGATCAAAACTATTTTCGCGAAGAACACTTATGTTCACAATTTTTTGTGTGGGTACGACAACATTACAACAACCACATGAAAATCGCCAACTTCAACCGCAAATATCTCCCAACAGGGATACAATTTTTCATTTACGCCTTCGGAATTTTGGCGTCTTTTGATACCTCTCCCGATATTTTTGGTAGCGTATTAGCAGTCGACCCCTCAACTAGACTTTTACCGCAACAATATATGTCTCTACCCATTAGAGGAACTATCACTTTAAACAATTTTTACTTACCCAGGTATTAAGTGGGAACAGCGTTTTTAAGTAATTTTTTCAGGCCCACTGCCTCAGGGGTGAAATGTACACCGCAAACAAATACGTCTTTTTTATCAAAAGGATATTTTTTCTCACACCGTTGGATCTTCAAATTTGTCAACCACATCGAAAGAAGTTGAGGATGTATTATTAATACATTTATTTACTACACATTCTCTAAATACGCGCTCTTGGCAAAAAGTTTTCGAATTAAAGTTTTTTTCTATAATGTTGAAAATTTTTCCCCAAATGCCTACATTGATTTTTTAAGTTCATATTATAGGTAGGTAATTAGAATTTTAGAGTTTTTGTTTTGCTATAAACAAGATATTTATACATTTATATATAATTGCATAGATTTCATTATCAGTAATGCAATATACATATATATAATAAGTATATTCATCTTGGAATATTCTACAATCACAGTAATGCACTTGTCTCCAGAACTTAATTCTAATGAGGCAGGTCAACATACAAAAAAGCAGAAACACACATACTGACCAACGATTTTGTTACCAGTTAAATTTGCCACATTTTGGATGATTTGCTGACTGAACTCACTTCACACACCACTTATTCACTTCACTTTACTAATTAAAATCATTCTTTTAAAGTTTTAAACACCTTTTAATTAATTATTCTGCAATTTTGTTACACCAATGTCCAATTTCAGTTGGACAATTTGTCAGCACACACACACATTTCCGTTGCCACATATTTTACGTATAACTAAGAACATATAATATCACTAATAAGTTATTACTCACCTTTTTATTTACTAATATTCAATATTATTTTCTTTTTGCCACAATTTAATAATTTTTCTTTTGAGAAGGAATATTTTTTTACGCCTTTACACGTAAAAATCTAATTTCGAAAATCAAAAAGTTGAGAGCATTGTAAAACGAGAGAGAGAAGTTGACAATTAGAATCCACTCAATTTTAACCCAAAGGAAAAATATTTTTCGCCGTGCTTTTGCGAACAGCTATAAAAAGAAATGTCAGTAACCACAATCTAAATCAGCGAGTAGTTTGGGTTCTTCTTTGGTTACAATATCTTGTTCATTGTTTACTATATAGTTTGGCAGCTTAAGTAGAGGTTATGTTGCGAATAGGGTGGAAGGCAGTGGACTAGGTAGTCGAATGTCATATAATGAAGGAATGGTGTTCGGAGTTTTTTCAAAGTTAAAAAAAAATGATAAAAGATTTAATATAAATAAAACTATTGTTTTAATAACAACAAAAACGCCATATATATTCTGTATACATAAATTTGTAAGGATTATCTCACTTTAAAATTTGAATTAAATAATCTAAATTTTTTTCTGAAACTGAGTCGAGAACTGTGCGTGTGAATGTGCGAATTTTCACCGATCAGCTGTTAGTTGCGCTACTTGGTAAAATTTACAATGATCTTGTTCAACCTCGGGTGAACGTGTCGCCATTGTTGATGAAAGTGCTGGTTGAGTATCACCCTCACCCTCAGATTCTTGGGCCTGAGATTCACTATCTCTATCAGTAGTTCTTTGTCCGGGGGTGCCATATTTATTCCCTGTGGGGTTGGCGGCTTGTTGGATGTGGAGAAGATCATCCACCTCTCCCTTTAGAGCACACAAGCTTTGCTGAACATACGGTCCTCCTCCAGTGGCTGTAGTTTCCGCGCGGTTTGTGTAAATCTTTTTTTAAGCTTCAATTTGTAATCTAGCCAAACCTAGTATACATTATATAAATAATTATCTACTCTCACGGAGAGTACGGGCTTTTTTGAGCTTCAATCTCTGCCGCAGTACGAGCTTCAGGCGGCAACCATATAATCAGTATTGACTCCTACTGACTTCTACAGTGACACTATCACCATAAAATTTTAAGTAGAAATCAATACTGGCTATGGTCGCCAAACGAAGCTATTACCAAAGGGGTATGTTTTTATTCCTGATAGTCAAATTATCCACATCTTGAGTACGCCTGCAGCACAGCGGCAGTGATTGAAGCTCCAACCAGCCCTATATATTGCTGGACGCCTGCACGGATACGTGCGATGCTGGGATACCACGGTAGCGCGTGCCGCACCAGATTCCTTTGCATTACCTTATTCCACTCGGGCCCATTACGGATTGGAGGACCTAAGGCGTTGATTTCAATCGCGAAATGCTCTCATAACTCCGCTCTTTGGCTCCTGGTGGAACCAAAATTCCCCTGACTCCTTGCGACGTCTGGATCATTCTGCATAAGCGTAACCAGCTTTCGGAACTGTTGTGGTGTTGTGCGTTTCATCCTAAAGCGGCATTTTGTTTAAAAAATTATACACTCACTTTTATTTTCTTTTGATAATTTTTACAAATCGTTTTTCACAGAAATAAATGCAAGCACGTTCAAAAGCGAACAAATTAGATATTCGGCAAATTTTGACAGCTCTAGCGCAGCGAAGTTAATTTTTTCGCTACCGACAATTCGAAAAATTCATTTTCCTCACTCATTCCAAATTTGTCGGCGATTTCGCTGCAGATTCGCATCCCACAATTCGAGACCGCGAAATTCGCCCAAATTTTCATTCGCTTCGCAAGTGACAATATGCGTACACATTCCACGATGTGATATCGAAGTGACCAAATTAGCGCTCACCCTATGATGTGATATCAAATCGATCATGTCAAGCTAGGTTACATCACATCATACTATGTGGTATGAAGCCGATCACAACAAATTGTATCACATCCGATATAAAAAAGCTAGACGCCGAAGGCTGCAATCGCAACAAACTGTCAATGATTTCGCAACTCGACTTTCACACCTGCTCTCTGAGGGCTCAACTCAGCGTGAAGGAATGCTGGAGCAGTGGCAGCATATCTCCAAAGCACTTCGTACTGCGGCCGAGGAAAAAAATGGTTACAGGCGGCACGGAAAAACAATTGCTACATGAAGAATACCGTGTTGCAACCGAAAGAAAAGATGCTGCCTACAGGGCTACGTTAAAAGCGAGCGAGCGCAACAAGATGAGTATGTGAACACTATCGCGAGTTAAAAAGGGTAGCGAGACGCCTTTTCAGGAAGAAAAAAGCAGAGGCAGAAAGGCGCGAGTGCGAGGAGCTTGAGCTGCTAACCACCAGGAATAACGCCCGAAAATTTTACCAAAAAATTCGGCGACAGGCGGAAGGTTTTAAGACCGGGGCAAACTCCTGTAAGAAGGAAAACGGCGACCTTGTAACTGATGTCCAGAAAGTGCTATAGATTTTTGAGGGAACACTTGTTTGCTCTCCTAAATGGAGATAGCGATTTACCGCACAGCGATGACGAACCCGATCCCGCAATCGATTATGACGAAGTCAGAATAGCAATAACCAGTTTGAAAAACAACAAGGCCGCGGGCGCTGATGGATTGCCAGCGGAGCAAATCAAATACGGCGTGGAGGAGTTGATAAGGCGCATGCATCAGCTTCTTCGCAAAATATGGGCGGACGTGTACATGTCCGACGATTGGAATCTAAGTGTTCTTTGCCCAGTTCACAAGAAGGGGGATACTGCAAACTGTACCAACTATCGCGGAATCAGCCTTGTTAATATCGCATATAAGGTTCTGTCATGTATATTGTGCGAAAGATTGAAGCCCATCGTGACTCGGCTGATTGGACCTTATCAGTGTGGCTTCAGACCTGGTAAATCTACCATGGACCAGATTTTGACAAAGCGCCAAATCTTGGAAAAACCCCGCTAAAAAAGAATCGACACACATCACCTCTTCGTCGATTTTAAAGCCGCCTTCGACAGCACGAAAAGGAGCTGCCTATATGCCGCTATGCCTGAATTTGGTTTCCCCGCAAAACTTAGATAGCTGTGCAAAATGACGTTGAGCAACATCATCAGCTCAGTCAGAATTGGGAAGGACCTCTCGGAGCAGTTAGAAAACAAACGAGGTCTCAGACAGAGTGACCCCCTATCGTGCGATTTTTTTAATTTGATGCTGGAGAAAATTATAATAGCTGCAGAACTTAACCGCTCTGGAATAATATTGTAACGAATTTACTGTAATTCCCCTTATTTGCAATCTTCTGCTAACGTTCGAATCACTGAACTGTTGAATAAATAACTCCACTATTCAATAATGCAAAATGGCCTTTATTAAAGTTCTTCACAATATAACCTACTTCACAACACTACTATTGCTCGCCAGGTGGCTTCTTCAATCAAACTGATTCTCGCGCCTCTACTGTTGGTGCTTTTATACTCTGTGATTTCCTCGTTGCATCTTCTAGGCGCTTCCAGAATTTACTTAGTTACTGCCATATAATTATAACTACAGATGCACGTGTATAGCTTCTCATATGCACGTGTATTTGTGAGCGACTCTTCCACAATTACAATTGCATACTTTTGGGAGCATCTCAGATAAGATATCTGCATGTGTTTGCGCGTTGCTTCTCCGCTGCGTGTACGTACATATGTGTAGACATAATGATTGAATTATTGATGTGCATCAAGTCACTGCTTAGCATCGGCTTAGAGATGATAGTATCCCTTAGTGCTGCTAATATTCGTTACAATATTCTATAAAAGCGTGCAATTACTGTCATATGCTGATTACATTGATATCATCGGCCTAAACTCCCCCGCTGTTAGTTATGCTTA
Source organism: Eurosta solidaginis (assembly GCF_040869045.1). Classification (NCBI taxonomy): domain Eukaryota; kingdom Metazoa; phylum Arthropoda; class Insecta; order Diptera; family Tephritidae; genus Eurosta; species Eurosta solidaginis. Next base: position 196,196,067 of record NC_090323.1, on the reverse strand, counting down.
CTCCAAATTGGAAAAAGATGCGGTAGAGATGGACAAAACGAAGTACCTGCTGTCATCGAGCAAAGAGTCAGCACATATGCGCCTTGGTAACTACGCTACTGTTGGCAGCCTTAATTTCGTAATAGTAAAAGACTTCGTTTATTTGGGAACCAGCATCAACACTAGCAACAACATCAGCTCTGAAATCCAGCGAAGAATCACTCTTGCCAATAAATGCTACTTTTGAAAAGTAAAGTCCCCTCTCGGAAAATGAAAATCATAATCTACAAGTAACTTATCGTTCCCGTTGTTGTTGTTGTTGTTGTAGCAATGCTCGCCCCACCTAATAGCCGCGACCGATCACAAATTGTCATCAATATCCTCTAACGGGAGTCCAAGGAAACTTGCCGTTTCAACAGGGGTGGACCATAAGGAAAGGGGTGTTAGAGGCGTTGGTTCCACATTACAATTGAAGAGATGGTTGGTGTCATGTGGGGACACATTGCAAGCGGGGCATACATTTTGTATGTCGGGGTTGATTCTGGATAGGTAAGAGTTTAACCTGTTACAGTATCCAGAACGAAGTTGAGCAAGAGTGACACGCGTTTCCCTGGGGAGTATGCGTTCCTCTTCCGCAAGTTTTGGATAATTTTCGTTAAGTACTGGATTCACCGGGCAATTCCCGGCATAAAGGTCCGACGCCTGTTTATGGAGTTCACCAAGGACCTGCTTGTATTTTTTCACTTCATACGGCTGGGTTCTTAGGGGCCGTATTTCCTCAAAATGCTTACGGAGATGACTCCTTAAGCCCCTAGGCGGTGCTGGTTCATCAATCAAATGTCTGTTGGGATGCCCAGGTTTCTGGGTATTCAACAGGAACTGTTTGGTCAGCATCTCATTTCTCTCCCTGATGGGGAGTATTCTCGCCTCATTATGCAGATGGTGTTCTGGGGACATAAGAAGACAGCCCGTGGCGATTCTGAGAGCAGTATTTTGACAGGCCTGTAGTTTCTTCCAGTGGGTGATTTTTAGGCTTAGCGACCATATGGGTGACGCGTAGCACGTAATCGGCTGGCTAATTGCTTTGTATGTAGTCATGAGCGTTTCTTTATCTTTTCCCCAAGTACTGCCAGCGAGGGATTTGAGGATTTTGTTACGGCTCTGAATTCTCGGAACAATTGCGGCTGCGTGCTCACCAAAATGCAGATCCTGATCAAACGTCACACCCAAGATTTTGGGGTGTAGGACAGTCGGTAGCGTAGTTCCATCGACGTGGATGTTCAAAATGGTCGACATTTGGGGCGTCCATGTTGTAAATAAGGTCGCGGAAGATTTAGTCGGTGATAATGCCAAGTTTCGCGAGGCGAAAAAACTGGAGAGATCAGGGAGGTGGCCGTTTATTTTATTGCATATCGCATCGATCTTTGGGCCTGGGCCTGTGGCCATTATTGTGCAGTCATCGGCGTAGGAAACGATTGTGACTCCTTCCGGTGGTGAAGGTAGCTTAGAAAAGTAGAAATTAAACAAAAGTGGGGATAGGACACCACCCTGTGGCACCCCCTGTTTAATTCTCCTTGGTTTTGATGTTTCGTTTCTAAATTGCACCGATGCCTGCCGACCACCCAGATAATTTGCGGTCCACCTTTTAAGACATGGGGGAAGGGTAGACCCTTCCAGGTCCTGCAGTAACGAGCCATGGTTGACCGTATCAAAAGCTTTTGATAGGTCTAGCGCTACGAGTACTGTTCTATGGTGGGGGTATTGATTTAAACCGCAATTTATCTGGGTGCTAATGGCATTTAGCGCGGTGGTAGTGCTATGGAGTTTTCTGAAGCCATGCTGATGAGTGGCTAGCTGCAAATTTGCTTGGAAATAAGGGAGCAAAATGGCTTCAAGCGTCTTTGCCACTGGCGATAGGAGAGATATCGGACGATACGACTCACCTATGTTAGCTGGTTTCCCATTTCTCAGGTATGACAAAGGTGGAAAGAGACAGATTGAAGACATGCACTAAATATTTTAACCCCTCTTTCCCTAGGTTTTTAAGCATCGGCATGGCTATGCCGTCTTGGCCCACTGCTTTGGATGGTTTACCAATGGCGTCCTCAACCTCTTTAGCGGTGATGGTGATTGGTGACGCGCTGAATTTGTGTTTATGTGCGCGTCTATTGGCTCTCCGTCTATCTTTTTCGACCGTAGGATGCATTATATATTGTCGGCAGAAAGCGATCGCGCATTTTTTCGCGTCCGACAGCACTTTGTCGCCAAAGGCGATGGAAACTTTGTCTTTGTGCTTAGTCGGATTCGATAGGGACTTTACGGTGGACCAAAGTTTACCCACACCGGTAGAGAGGTTACAACCTCTTAGGTGCTCCTCCCATTTCGCCCGCTTGTGTTCATCTACAAGCAATCTGATGCGTTGGTTTATATCCCTTATTTGGGGGTCGCCTGGATCAAGCTGTCTTAGAAGGTCACGTTCTCTCGCTAAGTTTGCGGCCTCCGCCGGGAAGTGGGGCCGGATTTCGGGAATTCTCCCGGCGGGAATGAAATGTGCCGAGGCGGATTTAATGACCTTACGGAAGGCACGCTCCCCTTGGCGGGCATCAGTCGGGATAGGGAGGGCAGCTAGGCGGCTGGCTGTAAAGGATTTATATTCTTCCCACTTTCCTTCTTTGAAGTTTATGAAAGTGCGTTTTTCAGTGACGATGAAGTCGGCGTTACGCTCAAGCGAAATAAGTATGGGCAGGTGGTCGGATGCCAATGTTACCATCGGCTGCCAGTTGACGCAGCTTACGAGTTCTGCGCTCACGATTGAGATATCTGGCGATCTGTGACAGCTTCCTACCATACGTGTGGGGGCGTCTCCGTTTATTGTGCAGAACGTTGTTTCTTCTATTTGATCCGCCAACATCTCACCCCTACTGTCCGCCCGCAAGTTTGAATGCCATAGATCATGATGGGCATTTAAATCGCCTAAGATAATGTGATTGTTGCCAGTGAGTAAGGCCCTGATATTAGGGCGGTATCCACTGGGGCAACAGGTGGCAGGAGGGATGTAGATGTTGATGATTTCTAGGTTTGCATCGCCTGACCGGACAGATAGGCCTTGACGTTCTAAGACATTGTCCCTGCGGTTGATGCCAGGATCAAATATATAATATTGCACAGAGTGGTGTATGATAAACGCGAGACCGCCTCCATTTCCGCTCTCGCGGTCTTTCCTGTGGACGTTATACCCAGAGCAGGTCTGCAATGCAGATCTTGCTGTGAGTTTAGTCTCTTGAATAGCAGCAATGCGGATGTTGTGCCGCTTCATGAAATCGACTATCTCCGTAATCTTCCCAGTTAGTCCATTACAGTTTAACTGCAGAATTCTGAAGTGCATAAGGGGAGACGTCGCCACTCTGGGGGTAAGTGACGGGTGACTACGCCTGGGTTGGGGAAGGCCAGGACGCAATTGCTGTTGTGGCCCTAGGACTGGGCGTCCTTGGGCAAGCATTGGGGTACCCGGATGATTTGGGTTTGCGACCTGGCAACATGGCGCGATAAAACCCGTCGGGGGGTTGCCGTCGCGGAGACCAGAACATCTAGGGAAGTGGCACCACCCAAGGCAGGAGCTGCATTGGGCGGATGCCGCAAACATATATATTCTGTGCTGGCAAACGGTGCAAACGGAGGTAGGGACTAAGAGTCTGTTTCCCTGACCTACACGATTGCTGCCGGAAAAGAGGGGGGGAGAAGACGGGGGCAGAGGCTGTTGCTCAGCATTGCTTCCGAATCTACTACGAAGATTGTAGTTATGAGTGGTAGCAGCTGTTTGAGTTGTTGGCGCCGTGGGGCGCGAGCAGCAGCGGGTACTTGTTGTGGCTTACTGAGCAGAGGGCTGCTGGCAGGTAGTGGGGGGCGCTTAGACGTAGACTACGGGACGCCCTTGGGCGTGAACAGCAAGGAGCCACAAAAGATTTATAAAAGTTACGTGGACGTCGGGTTTTGGGATCAAGCCCAGAACAACCTGTCCGATGCAACCATCCCTTGCACGAGACACACTGAACAGAGTATGACCGTCCTAAAAAGATTCTTTTCCCGCAGATGCAGCAAAACCATTTCTCAGGACCGGGGTCAGGAGACGGACCCGGATTGGATTCGATGCCTTCCCGGAGTAAGAGAATATGGAGCAGTCCTACTGCAAGGAGCTGCTGGAAGGATGACAATTTATGGGAGGGACGAAACAAATTAGATGGGGTCACACTGAAATGACAGTCCTTGGTCGGGAAAAATCCCGAGTCGCTCCGGTACATAGAACCGACTGCCTTGGGAAGCGTATCGTTCCCGTCCTGCTATATGGTGCAGAAGCATGGACCATGACAACATCAGATGAAACGGCTCTGCGAGTGTTCGAGAGAAAAGTTCTTCGAAAGATTTATGGACCTCTACGCGTTGGCGATGGCGAGTGCCGAAGAAGATTTAATGATGAGCTGTACGAGCTATACGCAGACATCAACATAGTCCAGCGAATTAAAAAGCAGCGGCTGCGCTGGCTAGGCCATGTTATGCGAATTAAAGATGACGCTCCGGCCAAGAAAGTGTTTCTATCGGAACCCGCTCATTGAAGCAGAGGTAGAGGGCGGTGCCCACCCCGTTGGAAGGACCAGGTAGAAAACGATTTAAACTCCCCTGGTGTGACCCATTGGCGCCGGTTGGCAGAGACAAGGAGCGACTTGCGCTCCTTGTTGGACGACCATAACCGTTTAAACGGTTCAGCGCCAATTAAGTAAGTAAGATATAAAAAAAATTATAAGATGCATTCACACCCAATTTTCTCACATCACATCTTCCATCCCAACTAAAACCTTTCAAACTCCCATCGAAGACTGGCAATTTTCGTTATTTGAATTGAAAACTTTTTATCATCAGTTTTGCTTATTATCATCAAAGTGCTTCATTGTTCTTGTTCTCTTAAGGATAGAGAAAAAAATGCGTCCGCACTTTAGTTCCGTAGCACCTCCGGTCGTTAGAAGTTATTGACGTTTGTAATCAATATTGTAGACTAGCGTCTGCCAGTTGTTATTGTTATATTAGCGATAAGGCACCTAACCGAAGGCCTTTGGGAGTGTTATAGATGTTAATGGTTTTTTGCTGGATGCAGATCCCGCACGTTCCGGCAACAAGCACCATAAAGGTACTAGCCCGACCATCTCGGAAGCGATTTGGTATTACCACATGACACCTTCTAAGCCATCCCGACCTTACACACAGAGCCTCGGCAGTTAATGAAACAGGATTCGCCACGGGTAGGTGAAGTTGGCAATTGGGTTGGAGAAGCTATATATTGCGCTGGCAACCCCTTGAGAGGGTGGCGCTACGCAACCCCTTGAATCAATTTGATATTTTAGTCGTCTCTTACGTCAGGCATACCTACCGCGGGTATATGTTGTTGTTGTTTTTGTAGCAATAAGGACACTCCCCGAAGCCCTTACGGAGTGTTATCGAGTTGATGGTTCTTTGCCGGATGCAGATCCGGTACGTTCCGTTACCAAGCCCGACCATATCGGGAACGATTTGTTATGACCACATACAACCTTCTAGGCCGTCCCGACCTCCCACCCTTAGTGCCATGAGGAGTGCTTTATCGCTACAACAACCACAACCGCGGGTAAGCCCCCTAACCCGCTGGGGTCCAGCGTCTGCTTATCCAGAAACTTTGGATACCAATCAGTTTATTCCAATCCAAAGCTTTATAGCTTCCCCCGGAATTAGGGGTGGAAGGCTGGGATGACCTAGACATGGTCGGCCTGGTACTATCTTAATGGTAGTTATTACCGAAGAGTACCGGATATATGTATATACGGCAAAACGCCAATAACACACCCCAAAACCTTAAAGGTGTTAATATCGGTCAAATAAGAACAATAACAACCCACTATCCAGAAAGGATTAATCACATCTTTGCGCAACCTTATGACAAAAAATAAAATTAATTAATCTGTAATTTTTCTCGAAAATATATTTTTATTTAACATATTCAATTAATAAACTACCTATCATTCGCAAATTTTTTTTCAATAAATTTCACCAAAAATTCTTAACCTCCTAAATCATTCAAGATCGTCCATCGCTTAATCAATTGATTTTTTTAGAAGTTAATTGGTGTTGTTGCTGCCATTTCAGCAGCAGCTGCAATCGCATTTTTCTTGATAGCAATTTTTGCTACACCACTGGGACACTCGGACGAACCGCCCATTAAAACTAAAAACATACCATTATGCGCTACAGTCTGCCACAATTTGTCAATCCATTTATCAAGTTTCGTTACAGTTTTATCAGTATTATCAGGTCGAAAGTCTTCAATGCATAATCGCAGATTTGTAATGGTTAGAGAATGTTCCAACGCTATTTCTCGGGCCTTATTGATTGCGCGCTTATTTGTGTCTAATTCAAATAGGGAAACACTTTTCAATGTATCACTTATGGTATGCTCTTCAGCTTTCACTATAATATCTTTCATTTGTTGGTGTAGTGATCCTTTTGTGATGATGGCAGTTTTTTTATCACGTTTTGAAGCGTGCGCTAATAGATTGTTTTTTATACTATCACCACCAGCCAAACGCATTATATCGTGTATACGTTTCTTTTGTGTTAATATTTCATCACCATATTCTAAGCCGTTTTCTAATTTCTTTTTGACCAACTTTAAACTGGCCAAGGAATCTTCGACGGAATCGTGACCTGTAAAGATATGTAAATTAAAGTGAAAAGTTTCAGCTAGTCAAAATTAAAAAATCGCGAGAAATCTGTAGAAATAATGTGCGGAAGAAGTGGAACTATCTTTGAGATAGTCTAAAACTATAGGCGCATAATCATAGTCAAAATAAAATAGGTTTTAAATTTAGTTTCAGCTTTTTTGACAGATGGCTCATAGAAAATTATGTCAAAAAGCTGCAACTAAATTTAAAAACTATTTTATTTTGACTATAATTATGCGCCATAGTATTTATTTATATTTTGATTTAATACCCAATATAATTACCGTCTAAATTTTCTTGTATAGCCTCTTTCAAAAATGTCATAGCTAGTGTTTGCAGCTTCGTCTTACGCCGACGTATACCAGTTAAATTGAAGCACATACTCGTATCAATCACATAGGGATGCATCATTTGCATTGCATTCAAGTCGAAATTTAGAGATTGACCAACCAAAATTGCATCTGGTGGCAGCAGTTCACGTACTTCATTTTGTACATCTTTGATATTTTTCGTTACCGCATTCATTATATCTGGTGTAATTCCAGAATAAGGTGTTAAATAATCTACAATTTTGTTTGTTGGCATTACCAACGTTTCATATATAGTTTCAAATTTCTCATTTACAATAGAGATACGCGTAAGCTCGTTATGACCAACTATCGTCTTACACATTTCACAATCAACACCAAACATAGGGCTTTGATCTGTGACAGGTGCGTAATTATCCTTAGTGAAAACGTAACCTTTAAAGCGTTCACTCAATTCACCACGTAAAGGCATTGGATAACCTTCATCAACCATTTGTAGTGCAGAAAGCAATAGTTTTGTACGAGGAAATTTTTCACCCGTAGGCAATGTATTTTTTTGCGTTTCAGCGGGGGTACCATCTTCAATAACTGGAAATATAGCCTTTACTAGCAAAGTGGGATCTTTAATCATTTCAACAGCCGATTCCAAAGAACCATGTTCTTCAATTAATTTATGCGCTTGCACATTTGTTAATGGCACTTGTGCCATTTCCTCTATAATAGAACCTTCTTTCAATGGTGGTAACACAATTTCTAAACGTGTTTGAAATATTTTATTTGTTTGCTCGAATTTACTTTCATTTGATAAGTAGTGGTATAGGGAAAGACCTTCTAATATCAGTACAACACTATGCGACAAGCGTAATGGTTTTTCCAAGAAACACCAACGATCAGGTGTACATGGTGATTTCTTACCAATTAATGCCTTCATTAGTAAATGTTGTATATCTGTTAAAAATATGGGTATACGTTGCTCTTGTGGCATATCAATTGATGCACGCTGACCAAATTCGCGTAATCTCAACATGGGCACATTTTCAAGTTCACGCCTACGTTGTCGCAATTGTCGACGTAAATCTTTATATTGCTCTTCTGTTAATTGTAATTTAAGCCTTTGATGTTCTTCTGTGGTTGAGTCTGTGGCAGTATCGCTGTTACTTTCGTCAATGCTCTCAGTTTTTGCTAGTTTGGCACGTTTTGTTTGTGGTCCATCCTCTGTAGCTGTTAGTGGTTCCGGCACTGTGACGGCTGGCTTTATCGATTTGGGTTTCTTTTTATGTGTGACCTAAAATACAGTTTTTAAAATATTTCACTTGAATAAGTTGTTTCACCCACCTTTACAAATCCATCGTCGTCATTGGGCGAAACAATTTCGCCAGTCTGCGCAGCAAGTTGATTTATTGCAGTCTCTCGACGGTCACTATCATTCAGTTGCACCATCTTAGCCAGCGCCAATAGCTTCTGTTTTTTCTTTTCTTTACGCTCCTCTCGTTTTGTTAAAAATGCTTTCATTATTACTGATTTTCTCAATACAGAATATCATACAAAATATGTGCGAATCAACAATTTTTTTTTAATTTCACGTGCTGACTGTAATTTGACATAACATTATTGTCAATGCATACAACAGGGTGCTTTTGCGGTTCAAAAGTAGATTTCTCATTTACCGCTAACAGTGGTTTGAGCATTGGGAGATTTTGGAAAGTGTTATCGAAGTTGACGGTCTTTGCGCCATTGATAGCCATATAAAAATACGGTACGTTCTGGTAATAAGCACTAGCCCGACTATAGCTGGAGACATTGGTGCTTTATCGGTAACCGTATCGGTAACCTTTTAACAGCTGATTCGACCAACCTTATGAGAATCAATGCAATCGATTATTGGTGCCGCTAAGGTCGTAACCGTATCGTAGCCAACCAATTGGGTTTTGGTTGACCGTCGTAACAATAAACAGCTGATTACGTTAGGGATACGGATACAGCGATACGATATACGGCACCAATGACTCCGGCTTATCTCAGGAACGATACTTTTGGACGCTTTTTAACAGTCGACCAAGATTTAATATGACCACATTGAACTTGCTAGGCCACACCGCTCACACCCCCTAACACCATGAGAAACTAGATGTCGCCAGATCTTCGCTTGGTTATATTTTCACATTTGAAACATGATTAACCTTGCTTAGATGAAGTTGACAAATGGGTTTCAGAATCTATATATTGTGCTGGCAACCTGAAAAGTTTGCGCTCCACACCCCCTTGAATCTATTTGGTATTTTAGTCGCCTCTTACGACAGTCATACCCATAGTACAGGTTTACAAGTATGATATGTATGAGAGGGAAGCAATTCCTTTCTCTTTCTAACACATTGCAGTTTGACACTTCGGTCAGTGTCAAACTATTGTGGAACTCAGTGGAACCTGCGTGGAACATGCGTTTGACACTGAACGAAGTGTCAAAATTACCTTGGTTGCTGCCGTTGGAAGCGACGCAGGGAAACAAAAAAATGAGCGGAATATCAGATATGGGTTGCTGTGATGGTAAATTTTTTGAACGAATTTAGTATGAAAATGTAGTGCACCTATATGTGCCCTACAGAAAATTATACAAAAGTCTTGAATTGGTATATCTGAGGACGCGTAGTTATTCCAGTATTAAGAATACAAACATGGGTGCTAAGTTTTTCTACCCGTTCAAAAGTTCTCCGAGAAAAACAGTTTGAAACCGAGGTTGACTGCAATAACCCGTCCAAAAATGTGGAAAGAGAATTGAAAAGACGCGTTTTGTTCTCTTATCAATAGTCCAAAGGCGAAAAAGTATTCGAATTTCTGGAAGCGAAGCAAAAACGCGTCTATTAATATCTCCCCCCCCCCCCCGCGGTTTTGATCGTGTTTTAGGAATCGTCCCCAGTAATAAAGTATCACAATTTGTTAATTAAAATTGTCCAAAACATATGGATTTTAAAGAGGGATTTAATTAAGTGCTCGTTTGAAAGTAAATAAGGGCATTTATTTGTAATTTTACGATAAAAGTTTTACGCATTTTTCGTTAGCAGCTACTACACTTTTCTTGGACCTAAGAAGTACAACAGTGCCAAATAGCATCCACAAAAAAAAGGAACAAGAACAAGCTTTTTATCAGGTGAGCGTGGCTGTGTATGTGCGTGCTGCTACATATCCTACTTGTAGACCTGTACATACCTACCGCTGGGGAACCAACCACTACCTAATAGGAGTATGTTAGCCATGTTGTTGTTGTTGTTGTTGTAGCAGTGCATAGTACAGGTCTACAAGTAGGATATGTAGCAGCACGCACATACACAGCCACGCTCACCTGATAAAAAGCTTGTTCTTGTTCGTTTTTTTTGTGGATGCTATTTGGCACTGTTGTACTTCTTAGGTCCAAGAAAAGTGTAGTAGCTGCTAACGAAAAATGCGTAAAACTTTTATCGTAAAATTACAAATAAATGACCTTATTTACTTTCAAACGAGCACTTAATTACATCCCTCTTTAAAATCCATATGTTTTGGACAATTTTAATTAACAAATTGTGATACTTTATTACTGGGGACGATTGCTAAAACACGATCAAAACCGCGGGGGGGGGGGGGGGGGGGGGGAGATATTAATAGACGCGTTTTTGCCTCGCTTCCAGAAATTCGAATACTTTTTCGCCTTTGGACTATTGATAAGAGAACAAAACGCGTCTTTTCAATTCTCTTTCCACATTTTTGGACGGGTTATTGCAGTCAACCTCGGTTTCAAACTGTTTTTCTCGGAGAACTTTTGAACGGGTAGAAAAACTTAGCACCCATGTTTGTATTCTTAATACTGGAATAACTACGCGTCCTCAGATATACCAATTCAAGACTTTTGTATAATTTTCTGTAGGGCACATATAGGTGCACTACATTTTCATACTAAATTCGTTCAAAAAATTTACCATCACAGCAACCCATATCTGATATTCCGCTGCTTTTTTTGTTTCCCTGCGTCGCTTCCAACGACAGCAACCCCGGTAATTTTGACACTTCGTTCAGTGTCAAAAGCAAGTTCAACTGAGTTCCACAATAGTTTGACACTAACCGAAATGTCAAACTGCAATGTGTTAGGAAAAGAAAGGAATTGCTTCCTTCTCATACATATCATCCTTGTAAACATTGTTTACTATATAGTTTGGCAGCTTAAGTAGAGGTTATGTTGCGAATAGAGTGGAAGGCAGTGGACTAGGCAGTCGAATGTCATATAATGAAGGAATGGTGTTCGGAAATTTTTCAAAGTTAAAAAAAATATGATAAAAGCTGTAATATAAATAAAACTTTTGTTTTAATAACAACAAAAACGCCATATATATTCTGTATACATAAATTTGTAAGGATCATCTCACTTTAAAATTTGAGTTAAATAATCTAAAGTTTTTTTTTGAAACTGAGTCGAGAACTGTGCGTGTGATTGTGCGAATTTTTACCGATCAGCTGTTAGTTGCGCTACTTGGTAAAATTTACAATGCTTGTAAACCTGTACTATGTATGCAACAACAACAACACGGGTAACTGCTTGCCGGTTACCCGTACCGGTTATCTTCTGTCAATTCGCTTTTTCCATGAATGAAACGCGTCCTTTTTGATTAAATAATATTTAATTAACAAATAATTGATATTTATAATGGTTTTTACAATATAAGTTATTTCCTTACGACCCTAATAAACTTAACATATAAATAAATAAATAAAATATTGATATGTACAAGCTACATAAATACTTTAACGTCCGTTCATAGTCGTGCCCATTCTGCACCCTTGTTTCGAAGCTCAGAGTGATGCTGCCCAATTTTTCCTGTGCTGGTGTTGCTCAACATCAGTTTGAAAAGCCATATGAGTTTTGTAGGTAAAATACCGGAATATAGCCAGCCCCAATTCGTGCTTTCAAAGTCAATTCACAGGTGATGTTGAGCATTTGGCCTTGCCCCTTTCCCATAAAATGCCTGGTAGGGGATATATGTGGTAAAAAAAAAGGCGGAGGGATAGTTGTCGCAGTGTTCCTGTGAAAACTGTGTGTTCTTTTTACAGCCACAGATGAAATATTTGGAATATTGCTATGCGCACATCGCCAAACTAAAATTACCTAGAATGAAAAAGAAACTAATATCAGTAAGGATAGATTAAAAGTTTTTAATATACATAACCGGAAAAGTGCTCTATAAATAGGACTCCTCGATTAACTCTTTTCTTGAGAGGCTCAAGGGACTCAATGAGATTTCAGATAACCTGAGTCAGGCCCATGTAAAGTAACTTCAAGTGAACCTCCACCCTGCCTAGGTATCTTCCGTTGGCAGGGGTACCCGAAGATACTTCGCTGTTGCATTTATAGAAAGCATAAAATCATGACAAGGGTTAATTGATGTTACGAAGTAAATTATGCTCGCTACAAAAACAAAAACAAATAAACGCAGATGACTGTTTAATCCATTATGAGAAGTTCTTGAATGGATGTGCAAATTGAAAAGGACAAAGTACTGTTAAAATTGCTTTCCTCGAGTAACCCGGGAACGAATTTATATGACTACGCCTATCCTTCTTTAGCAGCAGTGCCGTGCACCAGTTCTGTGTTGGACAGGAAAATAATCGTTTGGTTGTCTCCAAGTTGATCATATGATACAGAATATAATCGTTTGCTAAATCTAATTTTCCCCGATTTTCTGGGCTCAGCAAGGGTATCCTACTGAAAGGTGCATTTGTTGCACCCTGCTGTATGGCCGCTCACCCAACAATACCAGGCACGACGGAACTTGTCTTGGGACACCCAAAGTGCACTCACGCTTCTCATGGCTCCAGCGGGTTAGGGGGCTTAGAGTATACCCGCGGTAGGTATGTCTGTCGTAAGAGGCGACTAAAATACCAAATTGGTTCAAGGGGTTGTGTAGCGCAACCCTTTCAATGGGTTGCCAGCGCAAAATATAGCTTCTCCAACCCATTTGTCAACCTCACCTACCCCGGGCAAATCCTGTTTCTTTAACAGCCGAGGCTCTGGCGACCCCATGTTCCTTATGGATCTACATTTGAAGGCGCTTAGTTAGCTGACATCGCTTACTTAACCGGTTGATTCTAGAGTAAAAAACAAAACAAAATATAGGATAGGTTGAACTGGCCGGTTCATGAGGACCTCACATAGACTGAATGAGTCCGTGGGGTTACCAGAAGTTTGTTTTAACGACGAAGCTGAAAACCCTATCAACAACCAGGACCTATGTTATAAAATAACTCCGTCCTCTTCACAAATACTAGAAGCTTCCTAGGACTTAAGCAACTTGCTGCTTCTAGATCTGACAGCTGTATTACTCCTAATTGCTGGAGTCTTAGCCTGGCAAGCGCAGGGCACGAGCACAGAACGTGATCGATCGTTTCCTCCTCCAACCCGCACTTCCTAAATCTGCTATCACTGAAAAAGCCTAATTTAAGGACATGTGACGCCAGAAGGCAGTGTACCAGTTAAAATACCAGTCATGAATCTACAGTCTACAGTGAAAATATAAGAATCAGTGTTTATGAATAACATATTTAAATTAATATAAATTGTATATATTGTAGGTACTGTATGTGCTCAACCGTGCAAATTAACATTAGCGGTAACATTATTTACTTAAACATTGCTTGGTATTTGTGCAGGCATCAATATAGCATACATTGGTACAGTTCAGTGTGCACCAGCCACTGGTACAAACAATTTTGAATGCATAGCTTTAATATAGATTGGATGCCCAGCAGTGCTCCGGTTGTGCCAATATGTAATGGGCTGCTCCGTCTCTTGGTACGGCTGTATAAGTATGGGCGGGTGCAATGTATTACTACTCTGCTCAAGATCGTATGGTACATAGATGGTTCGAAGACGTCAGAGGGGATTGCAGCCAGAGTTTTCGGACCCAGAGCTAAAATATCAGTACCTCTAAAAGCACATCCGAGCATTTTTCAAGCGGAAGTATTCGCCATAAGTTAGTGCGCTAAGCTGAACCTTCAGCGCTGATACCCCATTGAAACAATTGCCATACTCAGTCAGACAGTCAGGCCCCACTTAAGGCAATTGCGGCGTTCGAAATAAAGTCAGCACTGGTCCTTGAGTGCGTAGAAAAGCTGAATCAATTAGGAGCACACAACGTAGTACTGTTGCCCTGTGTCCCAGGTCACAGGGGAGTAGAGGGTAATAAGCAGGCAGACTCAGTGTTTAATTTGTTGCGTCCCTCCCACAAATTGTCATTCTACCAGCAGATCCTTGCAGCGGGTCTGCGCCATACTCTCCTCTTCCGGGAAGGTATCGGCCCCAATCCGGGCCGTTCTCCTGACCCCGGTCCTGAGAAATGGGTTTGCTGCGTTTGCCGGAAAAGAATATTTTTAGGACGGCCATACTCTTGTCAGTGTTGCATCAGACAGGTTGCTCTGGCCTAGATCCCGAAACCCGGCGTCCTCGTAACTTTTATAAATCTTTTGTGGCTTCTTGTTGTTCACGCCCTCATTAAATTATGAGGAAATACGGCACCTGAGAACACAGCCGTATGATGCTAAAAAACACAAGCATCTCTTCAGTGAACTACACAAACAGGCGTGGGACCTCTATGCCGGTTAATCCTGTACTCAAAGAACAAAACTAGGGGCCATTTTGGGACTTTTTCTCGACTAATAGGGGATAATTTGCGGGCCCTTTCGGTATCATTTCTGGATAGTTGTCGGGATCCGTTCGGGATCCCGTCAGGGTCTTTTCGGAACTATTAGAAGATCTTTTGAGGACCTTTCCGGCATCATTTCTGGATAGTTTTCGGGATCCTTTCGGGGTCCTATCAGGGTCATTTCGGGACTTTTTCGGCAACATTTAAGATTGGTTTTCAGGATTCGTCCAGGATCCCGTCAGGGTAATTTCTGGACTTTTTCGAGACTATTTCGGGATCATTTTGGGACAAGCCCAAGATCATTTCTGGATGGATTTCGGGATCTGTCCGGGATGCCGTCAGAATCATTTTGGGACTATTAGGTGATCATTTGAGGACCTTTCCGGCATCACTTCTGCATGGTTTTCGGTATCCGTTCAGGATCCCGTCGGAATAATTGCGGGACTTTTTCGGGATCATTTGGGGTCCCTTCCGGCATCATTTCTGGATGGTTTTTGGGATTCGTCCGGCATCCCGTCGGGGCCATTTCGGGACTTTTTCTCGACTAATACCGGATCATTTGGGGACCTTTTCGGCATCATTTCTGTATGGTTTTCGGGATCCGTTCGGGATCCCGTCGGGGTCATTTCTGGACTTTTTCTCGACTAATACGAGATCATTTGGGGTAGCTTCCGGCATCATTGCTAGATGGTTTTCGGGATCCGTCCGGGATCCAATCAGGGCCATTTCGGGACTATTCCGGGATTATTTGGGGTACCTTCCGGCATCATTTCTAGATGGTTTTCGGGATCCGTCCGGGATCCCGTCAGGTTAATTTCGGAGCTATTTCGGGATCCTTTGGGGTACCTTCCGGCATCATTTCTATATGGTTTTGAGGATCCGTCCGGGATCCCGTCGGGGTCATTTCGGGAATTTTTCTCGACTAATACGGGATCATTTGGGGACGCTTTCGGCATCATTTCTGGATGGTTTTCGGGATCCGTCCAGTATCCCGTCGGGGTCATTTTGGGACTATTTCGGGATCATTTGGGGTACCTTCCGGCATCATTTCTAGATGGTTTTCGGGATCCGTCCGGGATCCCGTCGGAGTTATTTCGGGACTTTTTTCTGGATTATTTCGGGATCATTTTGGGACCCTTGCGGTATAATTTCTGTATGATTTTCGGGATCTGTCCGGGATTCCGTCGGAGTTTTTTCGGGACTCTTTCCGGACTTTTTCCGGGATCAATTCTGTATGGTTTTCGGGATCCCGTCACGGTAATTTCATGAATTTTTCGGGACTATTTCGGAATCATTTTGGTACCCCTCCTGGTTAATTTCTGGATGATTTTCGGGATCTGCCCGGAAATTTTGGTATCATCTTGGGTCCGGGATCATTTTAGGTCTCTTCGCAACCGGTAGTTCAGCACACATGCCTTTTTATATTATGAGCTTTTATGGCCGTGCATTTGCTGCTAATTATTCGTAATTAAAATTCGGTATGTTTTATCTTCAATCTAACAGAGCTTTTTCGTTCAATTTTTTAGGTTTTTTCAATGAATCGTGTAACGAACTGTTATAACTATAATTACACTTTTTTTAATATTTTAACCAACTAAATACCCGAAAAGCAACACTATTTTCATCTAAAAAATTCTCTTTGGTTTTAGCTAATTGTAGTTTCACTCCTTTGTTCTATGAGTAGTAATTATTTCACCCCTCTCATATCAATTAATTTAATTTAAAAACAAAATGTATTTTTTTTTTAATTCGAGAAAACTGTATTGTGCTATTCATGAAAGCGTACCTTTCAGCTTATCTTCTTATTTAGTTCTTTTTTTTACTAAATTACAAAAATAAAATACATTAGACAAAAATAATTTTAAACAGATAACTTGATAAGCAGGCTAACGTGAATAGCACATATATTTTTTTTCTCCTTGCGGACGGGGCCGCGGGTAAAGGCTAGTCTAATCTAATATATATTATAAATGGCAAAGTTTGGATGTGAAGATGTTTGGATGTTTGGATGTTTGGATGTTTGTCCAGACGTTTGTCTTTGTGACTCAATCACGCAAGAACGGCTGGACCGATTTGGATGAAATTTTGCACACATATAGCCAATAGTCTAGAAGGATCTACTAACTATACATTTTTGAAAACGGGCGTGGTCCCCGCCCCCTAGGAACAGTTATAATTTAATTATTATATTTTTTCGTCTTTGCGACTGAATCACGCCAGAATGGCTACACGGATTTTGATGAAACTTGGGACACAGACAGTAGTCTACTAGCGAAATTTTTTTCGAACATGGAAAGAGGGGTGGGGGTCCCACGACCCCTTCGAGAAATTATTTTTCAATAATTTTTACACATTATAACTTTACGTATACTGGCCTTCACCAATATCACAGACTCAAGGGGTCAAATAAGTCGAGCGCTTACAAAGTAAGCAGTTATTTTGGGACATTTTCGGGACTATTCCGGAATCATTTCTGGATGGTTTTCGGGATCCGTCCGGGATCCCGTCTGGGTACTTTCGGGATCATTTGCGTACCTTCGAGAGATAAATTCTTGATGGTTTCCGGGATCATTACGGGACTTTTTCGGGGTCAGTTTGGGTCCTTTCCGTAATCATTCCTGGATGGTTTTAGGGATCCGTCCGGGATCCCGTCGGCGTCATTTTGAGACTTTTGCGGGATCATTTGGGGTCTCCTCCGGCATCATTTCTGGATGGTTTACGGGATCCGTCCGGGATCCTGTCGGGGTCATTTTGGGACTTTTGCGGGATCATTTGGGGTCTCTTCCGGCATCATTTCTGGATGGTTTACGGGATCCGTCCGGGATCCTGTCGCGGTCATTTTGGGACTTTTGCGTGATCATTTGGGGTCTCTTCCGGCATCATTTCTGGATGGTATACGGGATCCGTCCGGGATCCTGTCGGGGTCATTTTGGGACTTTTGCGGGATCATTTGGGGTATCTTCCGGCATCATTTCTGGATGGTTTACGGGATCCGTCCGGGACCCTGTCGGGGTCATTTTGGGACTTTAGCGGGATCATTTGGGGTCTCCTCCGGCATCATTTCTGGATGGTTTACGGGATCCGTCCGGGATCCTGTCGGGGTCATTTTGGGACTTTTGCGGGATCATTTGGGGTCTCTTCCGGCATCATTTCTGGATGCTTTAGGGGATCCGTCCGGGATCCTGTCGCGGTCATTTTGGGACTTTTGCGGGATCATTTGGGCTCTCTTCCGGCATCATTTCTGGATGGTTTACGGGATCCGTCCGGGATTCTGTCGGGGTCATTTTGAGACTTTTGCGGGATCATTTGGGGTCTCTTCCAGCATCATTTCTGGATGGTTTTCGGGATCCGTCCGGGATCCTGTCGGGGTCATTTTGGGACTTTTGCGGGATCATTTGGGGTCTCTTCCGGCATCATTTCTGGATGCTTTAGGGGATCCGTCCGGGATCCTGTCGCGGTCATTTTGGGACTTTTGCGGGATCATTTGGGCTCTCTTCCGGCATCATTTCTGGATGGTTTACGGGATCCGTCCGGGATTCTGTCGGGGTCATTTTGGGACTTTTGCGGGATCATTTGGGCTCTCTTCCGGCATCATTTCTGGATGGTTTACGGGATCCGTCCGGGATTCTGCCGGGGTCATTTTGGGACTTTTGCGGGATCATTTGGGGTCTCTTCCAGCATCATTTCTGGATGGTTTTCGGGATCCGACCGGGATCCTGTCGGGGTCATTTTGAGACTTTTGCGGGATCATTTGGGGTCTCCTCCGGCATCATTTCTGGATGGTTTACGGGATCCGTCCGGGATCCCGTCGGCGTCATTTTGGGACTTTTGCGGGATCATTTGGGGTCTCTTCCGGCATCATTTCTGGATAGTTTACGGGATCCGTCCGGGATCCTGTCGGGGTAATTTTGGGACTTTTGCGGGATCATTTGGGGTCTCTTCCAGCATCATTTCTGGATGGTTTTCGGGATCCGTCCGGGATCCTGTCGGGGTCATTTTGAGACTTTTGCGGGATCATTTGGGGTCTCCTCCGGCATCATTTCTGGATGGTTTACGGGATCCGTCCGGGATCCTGTCGGGGTCATTTTGGGACTTTTGCGTGATCATTTGGGGTCTCTTCCGGCATCATTTCTGGATGGTTTACGGGATCCGTCCGGGATCCTGTCGCGGTCATTTTGGGACTTTTGCGGGATCATTTGGGGTTTCTTCAGGCATCATTTCTGGATGGTTTACGGGATCCGTCCGGGATCCTGTCGGGGTCATTTTGGGACTTTTGCGGGATCATTTGGGGTTTCTTCCGGCATCATTTCTGGATGGTTTACGGGATCCGTCCGGGATCCTGTTGGGGTCATTTTGGGACTTTTGCGGGATCATTTGGGGTCTCTACCGGCATCATTTCTGGATGGTTTACGGGATCCGTCCGGGACCCTGTCGGGGTCATTTTGGGACTTTTGCGTGATCATTTGGGGTCTCTTCCGGCATCATTTCTGGATGCTTTAGGGGATCCGTCCGGGATCCTGTCGGAGTCCTTTTGGGACTTTTGCGGGATCATTTGGGGTCTCTTCCGGCATCATTTCTGGATGGTTTACGAGATCCGTCCGGGATCCTGTCGGGGTCATTTTGGGACTTTTGCGAGATCATTTGGGGTCTCTTCCGGCATCATTTCTGGATGGTTTACGGTATCCGTCCGGGACCCTGTCGGGGTCATTTTGGGACTTTAGCGGGATCATTTGGGGTCTCCTCCGGCATCATTTCTGGATGGTTTTCGGGATCCGTCCGGGATCCTGTCGGGGTCATTTTGGGACCTTTGCGGGATCATTTGGGGTCTCTTCCGGCATCGTTTCCAGATGGTTTTCGGGATCCATCCGGGATCCCGTCGGAGTCATTTCGGAACTTTTTCTCGACTAATACAGGATCATTTGGGAACCTTTCCGGCATCATTTCTGGATAGTTTCCGGGATCCGTCGGGAATCCCGTCAGGATCATTTCGGAACTATAAGGGGATCATTTCATTTTTCATCTTTCTTTAAGGGGATCATTTCACCTTCCAGCATCATTTCTGTATACTTTTGGGGATCCGCCCGCGATCCCGACGGGGTAATTTCTGGCCTATTTCGGGATCATTTTGGTTTACCAACCGGCATCATTTCTGGATGGTCCGGGATCCGTCCGGAATCCCATCGGGGGAATTTCGGGAATTTTTCGGGATCATTTGGGGTCCCTTGCGGCATCATTTCTGGATCGTTTTCGGGATCCGTCCGAGATCCCGTCGGGTTTATTTTTTTACTTTTTCGGGAAAATTTCAGGGAATTTCGAGACTGTTCTTGGATCATTTGGGGATCCTTCAGGGATAATTTCTGGATGGTTTTCGGGATCCCTTGGGGGTAATTTCGGGACTTTTTCACGACTATTTCGGGGTCAGTTGCCCTTAAAGATCATTTCTGGGTGGTTTTCGGGATCCGTCCGGGATCCCGTCAGGGTTATTTCGCGCCTTTTCGGGACTATTTCGGGATCATTTTGGGACCCTTTCGGGATAATTTCTCTATGATTTTCGGGATCTGTTCGGGATCCCTTCGTAGTTTTTTGGCGACTTTATCTGGGATAAATTGCGGACCCTTTAGAGATCAATTCTGGATGGTTTTCGGTATCGGTCTGGGATCCCCTCAAGGTCATTTCGGGACTTTTTCGGGACTATTTCGGAATCATTTTGGGACCCCTCCGGCATAATTTCTGGATGATTTTCGGGATCTGTCCGGGATCCCGACGGAGTCTTTTTGGGACTTTTTCCGGACTATTTCTGGATTATTTGCGGACGTTTCAGAGCTCAGTTCTGGATGATTTTCGGGATCTGTCCGGGATCCCGTCGGAGTTATTTCGGGGTAATTTTGGGACCCTTCCAGGATAATTTCTTCATGATTTTCGGGATGGGTCTGAGTTTTTCGTGACTTTCGGGACTATTTCGGGATCATTTGCGGAACCTTCAGAGACCAATTCTGGATGGTTTTTGGACTTTTCCGCGATCATTTGGGGATCCCTCCAGAGTCATTTCTGGATGGTTTTCGGGATCCCGTCAGGATCATTTCGGGCCTTTTTCGTGACTACTATTTCGGAATCATTTTGGGACTCCTCCGGGATAATTTCTGGGCGATTTTCGGGATTTGTCCGGGATCCCGTCAGAGTTTTTTCGGGACTTTTTCGGACTATATCGGGATCATTTGCGGACCGTTCAGGAATCAAATCTGGATGGTTTTCGGGATCCGTCCGGGATCCCGTCAGGGTCATTTCGGAACTTTTCGTGACTACTTCGGGATTATTTTGGGACCCTTCCGGCATCATTTCTGGATAGTTTTCGAGATTTGTCCAGGATCCCGTCGGCATCATTTCGTGACTATTTGGTGTCATTTAGGGACACTTCCGGGATCATTTTTGGTCTCTTCGAAACCGGTAATTCAGCACACATGGCCGTGGATTTACGGCAAATTATTCGTAATTAAAATTCGGTATGTTTTATCTTTAATATATCACAGCTTTTTCGTTCTATTTTTAAATGAATCCTGTAACGAACTATTACAACTATAATTAAAATCTTTGTAATATTTTAACCAACTAAATACCCGAAAAAGCAACACTGCTTTCATTTAAAAACTTCTTTTTGGTTTTAGCTAATTGTAGTTTCACTCCTTTGTTCTATGAGTAGTAATTCTTTCACCCCTGTCATATCAATTAATTTAACTTAGAAACAAAATGTATTTTTTTTTAATTCGAAAAAAGTGTATTGTACTATTCATGTAAGCGTGCCCATCAGCTCAGTTAGTTCTTTTTTTTTACTGTATTAAAAAATAAAATACATTGACAGAAAAAATTTTAAACAGACAACTTGATAAGCAGGCTAACGTGAATAGCACATATATTTTATTTTCTCCTTGCGGACGGGGCCGCGGGTAAAGGCTAGTATATATTATAAATGGGAAAGTTTGGATGTTAAGATGTTTGGATGTTTGGATGTTTGTCCAGACGTTTGTCTTTGTGACTCAATAACGCAAGAACGGCTGGACCGATTTGGATGAAATTTTGCACACATATAGCCAATAGTCTAGAAGGATCTACTAGCTATATATTTTTCAAAAGGGGCGTGGTCCCCGCCCCCTAGGAACAGTTATAATTTAATTATTATATTTTTTCGTCTTTGCGACTGAATCACGCCAGAATGGCTACACGGATTTTGATGAAATTTGGGACACAGACAGTAGTCTACTAGCGAAATTTTTTTCGAACATGGAAAGAGGGGTGGGGGTCCCACGACCCTTCGAGAAATTATTTTTCATAATTTTTACACATTATAACTTTACGTATACTGGCCTTCACCAATATCACAGACTCAAGGGGTCAAATAAGTCGAGGGCTTACAAAGTAAGCAGTGACACCCTCCGCCCGCCCCCCTTTATCTCCCCCTCTGGTGTAAAATCCATAAATTGTTATAACTCAATAATTTTAATGATTTTAAACGAGCTCTAGGCCACACCTTAAATGAAATACACACACTTGTTGTATATATTTAGCGTTATATTTAGGTCGATATTTCGATTTCAATTTGAAATCATCATCAGGACTGAAAAATGTTATAATATTAATAAACACGTAAAACCAAATTGCACAAAAGTATATCATCATATACCTACATTCTTGACTTCACCTAGTCGACTAACTTAATATTTAAAGTTAAGACAAGAGGAATATGAACACAAAAAAGGTAAACAAGCAAAAGGAAACACCGCTATGGTAAACAAAATTTGATACAAACAACAATACATGAAATGGTAAAATGCATATGTACATACATATGTATAAGAGAATCTTCCATATAAATAACTATAATACAAGACGAAGATGAGGATAAAAAACGAATTGATGGCCCTCTCAGCATTTCTGGTTGCTGTTCTGCGTTATCAGCTGTCTGTATGCGTGGGCAACTCCACCGTCCGTGTCGGACTTGAAATTCATGCGGTTTTCGTTTTGAGTGCCGATAATATATAACATCTCTAAAATGTAGCGTTTATTGTAATGTGATTCTTGTTGTAAAATTTTTACATCATCAAAATCTGGAGAGTGTCCCAAAGTTTTACAATGCTGGGAAAGAGCTGTTTGGTTGTCATTATAGTGATCGCGATTTTTAATATTAGATTTGTGCGCGGAAATCCTCGTTTTCAGTTTGGATTTAGTGGTCCCAATATATACCTTAGGGCAAGGTACCTGGGATCCGTCACCGTTGCATTTAATTTTGTATATAACGTCGGATTTATCGTATTTCCCGATCTTACTCTTCGTGTTGCTATATATTTGTTGCAAAGTGTTGTGATATTTGAAGGCAATTTGAAATTTTTCCTTGTCGTATAAATTTGAATATTTGATTCTGTTCGATAGGCCATGTACGAAAATTGCCGATTTATATATCCTTTCGTGCGTAATTGTTTTGATTTTACTCGGTTCGAAATGATCACGTATGTACCGATTAATTAGATGAGTGGGAAATTCATTATTTTCAAGGATATTTCTTATTATTTCTTTATTTTTCGCGTGGTACATTTCATCACTGATTGAGAGGACTCTCCTTATAAAATTTCTTGCCGTGTTAACTATTGTTGCCTTGTCATGCTTGGAATAAAAATTCAATAATCTCCCGGAGGCTGTGGGTTTTTTATACCAATCAAATGTAAGGATGTTATCTTTTCTTACAACGAGTGTGTCCAAAAATGGTAACTGTCCATCACTCTCAACTTCTACTGTAAATTTTATGGACCTGTTGTAGGTATTTAGTTCAGCCAGCATTGCCTCTATCGCGTCAGTTCGCCCAATAACAAAAATATCGTCTACATATTTACTGAGAAGGCGCGGTTTATGGGGTGATTTTTCTTCAAATTTGCATAGTAATTCTTCCATTACGATGTCTGCTATAACCGGCGATGCGGGCGACCCCATAGGCATTCCCGCACGTTGTTCGTAAATCTTGTTATTAAACTTAAAATATCTATTTTCTTTGATACAAAACCGTACCACTTCTAGAAAAAGTTCTTTGGTTAAATTTGTGTGTATTTTGATAATATTCCATTTTGACGCAATGATTTCTAAAGCATGATCTACCGGGATGCTGGGGAATAATGAGACCACATCAAACGAGACCAGGCTCTCGTCGTCAAATATATATGAGTTCTGAATTTTATTTTTGAAGTCAATCGCATCTTTAACATTATATTTTGAGGTTTTTGTTATATTCTCCAAAATATTTACAACAAATTTGCATAAATTGTACGAAGGTGAATTAGTAGACGAACATATCGGTCTCAGGGGAATGCCTTCTTTATGAACCTTCGGAAGGCCATACAATCTCGGTGCATTAGTTGTCCTACTCAAAAGACTATATTTTTCTTTCATATCTATCATTTTATTTTTAAATAGTTTATCAACAATTTCATTATTTTTGTTTTGTAGTTTGTTAGTAGGGTCCCGTTTTAGTACTCGATACGCTGAAATGTCATTGACTATGCTTTGCAGTTTTGCTTCGTAATCAGCCTTTTCCATAATAACAGTCACGCTTCCTTTGTCCGCATTAAGAACCAACAACTCTTTGTTATTTTTAAGAAACGTCTTTGCTGACTGTAGTGTATTCAATATAAATTTATCTCTCGCGCTAACATCTGTTTTTTTGAGGTGGTCCCGTATTAATGTCGTGAAATTGTTCCGCTCAATTTCTTGTTGTTCTTTGTCTTTAATCGTCTGTATACAGTCTTCGCCATCTGCAATCATTTTAAATAAAGGAAAGCCTTTCCTTGTTGTTGGTAGAGAAAATTTTGGGCCTAGTGAGAGAATCCACTGTACGTCTGTGGGTATATTGGTTTGTGTGGTATTGCAAAACCATTGCGGTACGCTTTTTATGTTCAGTAATTGTTTTTGTTTTTCTATAAGTTTATCATATTTGTTCGTTTGTATTCTTTTAATTTTTGTTGTTATATTTTGTGCCAAGACTTTCTCACTTTCAAAAAATATGGTCGAATCTTCGACATTAAGTTCTTGTTGTAATTTACTTTTCAATGTATTTACCTCTCTTATTTTCTGCTTCTGTAGTTCATGCTTAATTTTGATGATCAGGTTAAGGAGCTTTTTTTGTACATTTGTTAAATAATTCGATACTGAATTTGCTGTTCTATTTGAGATCCTGTTGTTGTTGATGTTGCAGTTGATGATGTAAATTATGTTCTTAGTGGCATTGTTAATGAAGCTTGGTATAATCCCACTTTTTCTACATCTAACGAGGAACTTGATCGACTCCGTCAACCTGCTATGTTGTTGTAAGTTGTGCTGATACTGTTTCGTACATTGGTTGGTTTTATTTGTATACTTATGTTTCACATTTCCGTAGATCTTGTACGTGTTTTTGTTGTTACGGTGTGCTCTCCGTTCCATAATTGATATTATTTTTGTTGCTTTTTCGCAGAACAGCAACCAGAAATGCTGAGAGGGCCATCAATTCGTTTTTTATCCTCATCTTCGTCTTGTATTATAGTTATTTATATGGAAGATTCTCTTATACATATGTATGTACATATGCATTTTACCATTTCATGTATTGTTGTTTGTATCAAATTTTGTTTACCATAGCGGTGTTTCCTTTTGCTTGTTTACCTTTTTTGTGTTCATATTCCTCTTGTCTTAACTTTAAATATTAAGTTAGTCGACTAGGTGAAGTCAAGAATGTAGGTATATGATGATATACTTTTGTGCAATTTGGTTTTATGTGTTTATTAATATTATAACATTTTTCAGTCCTGATGATGATTTCAAATTGAAATCGAAATATCGACCTAAATATAACGCTAAATATATACAACAAGTGTGTGTATTTCATTTAAGGTGTGGCCTAGAGCTCGTTTAAAATCATTAAAATTATTTCAATTCAAAGGCCGAAAAAGCAACAAAAATAATATCAATTATGGAACGGAGAGCACACCGTAACAACAAAAACACGTACTAGATCTACGGAAATGTGAAACATAAGTATACAAATAAAACCAACCAATGTACGAAACAGTATCAGCACAACTTACAACAACATAGCAGGTTGACGGAGTCGATCAAGTTCCTCGTTAGATGTAGAAAAAGTGGGATTATACCAAGCTTCATTAACAATGCCACTAAGAACATAATTTACATCATCAACTGCAACATCAACAACAACAGGATCTCAAATAGAACAGCAAATTCAGTATCGAATTATTTAACAAATGTACAAAAAAAGCTCCTTAACCTGATCATCAAAATTAAGCATGAACTACAGAAGCAGAAAATAAGAGAGGTAAATACATTGAAAAGTAAATTACAACAAGAACTTAATGTCGAAGATTCGACCATATTTTTTGAAAGTGAGAAAGTCTTGGCACAAAATATAACAACAAAAATTAAAAGAATACAAACGAACAAATATGATAAACTTATAGAAAAACAAAAACAATTACTGAACATAAAAAGCGTACCGCAATGGTTTTGCAATACCACACAAACCAATATACCCACAGACGTACAGTGGATTCTCTCACTAGGCCCAAAATTTTCTCTACCAACAACAAGGAAAGGCTTTCCTTTATTTAAAATGATTGCAGATGGCGAAGACTGTATACAGACGATTAAAGACAAAGAACAACAAGAAATTGAGCGGAACAATTTCACGACATTAATACGGGACCACCTCAAAAAAACAGATGTTAGCGCGAGAGATAAATTTATATTGAATACACTACAGTCAGCAAAGACGTTTCTTAAAAATAACAAAGAGTTGTTGGTTCTTAATGCGGACAAAGGAAGCGTGACTGTTATTATGGAAAAGGCTGATTACGAAGCAAAACTGCAAAGCATAGTCAATGACATTTCAGCGTATCGAGTACTAAAACGGGACCCTACTAACAAACTACAAAACAAAAATAATGAAATTGTTGATAAACTATTTAAAAATAAAATGATAGATATGAAAGAAAAATATAGTCTTTTGAGTAGGACAACTAATGCACCGAGATTGTATGGCCTTCCGAAGGTTCATAAAGAAGGCATTCCCCTGAGACCGATATGTTCGTCTACTAATTCACCTTCGTACAATTTATGCAAATTTGTTGTAAATATTTTGGAGAATATAACAAAAACCTCAAAATATAATGTTAAAGATGCGATTGACTTCAAAAATAAAATTCAGAACTCATATATATTTGACGACGAGAGCCTGGTCTCGTTTGATGTGGTCTCATTATTCCCCAGCATCCCGGTAGATCATGCTTTAGAAATCATTGCGTCAAAATGGAATATTATCAAAATACACACAAATTTAACCAAAGAACTTTTTCTAGAAGTGGTACGGTTTTGTATCAAAGAAAATAGATATTTTAAGTTTAATAACAAGATTTACGAACAACGTGCGGGAATGCCTATGGGGTCGCCCGCATCGCCGGTTATAGCAGACATCGTAATGGAAGAATTACTATGCAAATTTGAAGAAAAATCACCCCATAAACCGCGCCTTCTCAGTAAATATGTAGACGATATTTTTGTTATTGGGCGAACTGACGCGATAGAGGCAATGCTGGCTGAACTAAATACCTACAACAGGTCCATAAAATTTACAGTAGAAGTTGAGAGTGATGGACAGTTACCATTTTTGGACACACTCGTTGTAAGAAAAGATAACATCCTTACATTTGATTGGTATAAAAAACCCACAGCCTCCGGGAGATTATTGAATTTTTATTCCAAGCATGACAAGGCAACAATAGTTAACACGGCAAGAAATTTTATAAGGAGAGTCCTCTCAATCAGTGATGAAATGTACCACGCGAAAAATAAAGAAATAATAAGAAATATCCTTGAAAATAATGAATTTCCCACTCATCTAATTAATCGGTACATACGTGATCATTTCGAACCGAGTAAAATCAAAACAATTACGCACGAAAGGATATATAAATCGGCAATTTTCGTACATGGCCTATCGAACAGAATCAAATATTCAAATTTATACGACAAGGAAAAATTTCAAATTGCCTTCAAATATCACAACACTTTGCAACAAATATATAGCAACACGAAGAGTAAGATCGGGAAATACGATAAATCCGACGTTATATACAAAATTAAATGCAACGGTGACGGATCCCAGGTACCTTGCCCTAAGGTATATATTGGGACCACTAAATCCAAACTGAAAACGAGGATTTCCGCGCACAAATCTAATATTAAAAATCGCGATCACTATAATGACAACCAAACAGCTCTTTCCCAGCATTGTAAAACTTTGGGACACTCTCCAGATTTTGATGATGTAAAAATTTTACAACAAGAATCACATTACAATAAACGCTACATTTTAGAGATGTTATATATTATCGGCACTCAAAACGAAAACCGCATGAATTTCAAGTCCGACACGGACGGTGGAGTTGCCCACGCATACAGACAGCTGATAACGCAGAACAGCAACCAGAAATGCTGAGAGGGCCATCAATTCGTTTTTTATCCTCATCTTCGTCTTGTATTATAGTTATTTATATGGAAGATTCTCTTATACATATGTATGTACATATGCATTTTACCATTTCATGTATTGTTGTTTGTATCAAATTTTGTTTACCATAGCGGTGTTTCCTTTTGCTTGTTTACCTTTTTTGTGTTCATATTCCTCTTGTCTTAACTTTAAATATTAAGTTAGTCGACTAGGTGAAGTCAAGAATGTAGGTATATGATGATATACTTTTGTGCAATTTGGTTTTATGTGTTTATTAATATTATAACATTTTTCAGTCCTGATGATGATTTCAAATTGAAATCGAAATATCGACCTAAATATAACGCTAAATATATACAACAAGTGTGTGTATTTCATTTAAGGTGTGGCCTAGAGCTCGTTTAAAATCATTAAAATTATTTCAATTCAAAGGCCGAAAAAGCAACAAAAATAATATCAGTTATAACTCAATCTAAATTTTCTCCTAAATCAATAGTTTTTGGTATCTGGTACATACAGAACGAGATCTAGACAATTTTGGAGGAACGATCAGTGGTCCTCTCCTCTACTCCCGCCATCCGCCCTCCATCAATTGTTTTTATTAGCACGCTTTTATTAGCATTACCTGTATGTTTCTATCTAACTTTTTATTCGCTCCAATGCGCCTGCTGCCTTATTAACATGGTTTTATAATTAGCTTCACCTTATTTGTAATCCCGTAAGGGTCATATCGAGACCCTTCCGGGATCATTTCTGGATGGTTTTCGGGATCGGTCCGGGATTACGCCGGGGTAATTTCGGGACTTTTTCGGGACTATTTCGGGATCATTTTGGGACCCTTCCGGGATCATTTCTGTATAGTTTACGGGATCCGTCCGGGATCCCGTCGGGGTTATTTTGGAACATTTTCGGGACTATTCCGGAATCATTTCGGGACTATTTCGCGATCATTTGGGGACCCTTCCGGCATCATTTCTGGATGGTTTTCGGGATCCGTGCGGGATCTCGTCGGGGTCATATGGGGACTTTTTCGGGATCATTTGGGGGCTCTTCCGGCATCATTTCTGGATGATTTTCGGGATCCGTCCGGGATATCGTCGGGGTCATTTGAGGACTTTTTCGGGATCATTTGGGGGCTCTTCCGGCATCATTTCTGGATGGTTTTCGGGATCCGTCCGGGATCTCGTCGGGGTCATTTGGGGACTTTTTCGGGATCATTTTGGGGCTCATCCGGCATCATTTCTGGATGGTTTTCGGGATCCGTCCGGGATCCCGTCGGGGTCATTTCGGGACTTTTTCGCGACTAATACGGGATCATTTGGGAACCCTTTCGGCATCATTTCTGGATGGTTTTCGGGATCCGTCCGGGATCCCGTCGGGGTCATTTCGGGACTTTTTCGCGACTAATACGGGATCATTTGGGAACCCTTTCGGCATCATTTCTGGATGGTTTTCGGGATCCGTTCGGGATCCCATTAGGGTAATTTCGGGACTATTAGGGGATCATTTGGGAACCTTTCCGGCATCATTTCTGGATAATTTTCGGGATCCGTCCGGGATGCGGACGAGGTCATTTCGGGACTATTTCGGGATCATTAGGGATACCTACCGGCATCATTTCTGGATGGTTTTTGGGATTCGTCCGGGATCCCGTCGTGGTCCTTTCGGGACTTTTTTTCGACTAATACGGGATCATTTGCGGACCCTTTCGGCATCATTTCTGGATAGTTGTCGGGATCCCGTCACGGTCATTTCGGGACTATTGGGGGATCATTTAAGGACGTTTCCGGGATAATTTCTGTATTGTTTTCGGAATCCTTTCGGGATCCCGTCAGGGTCATTTTGGGACTTTTTCGGGGCTAATACGGGATCATTTGGGGATACTCTAGGGGTCGTTTCGTGACTTTTTCTGTTTTATTTCGGGATCATTTGGGGACCCTTCCGGCTTAATTACTTGATGGTTTGCCGGATCCATCAGGGTCATTTCGGGACCATTTTGGGATCATTTGGGGACCCTTCCGAGATCATTTCTGGATCCGTCCGGGATGCCGTAGGAGCCATTTCGGGATTTTTTGTTACTTTTCCGGTATAGTTTTTGGACCCTTCTGGGATCACGTGCTGGTATCGCCAAGAGTGTTGGTCAATCCGGACTTCGCAAAGCCTTTCTATGTCCAGTGTGACGCGTCTACTACGGGAATCGGAGGGGTGCTCTTCCAGCTGGACGGCGAGGGCAATGAGAGACCCATCTCATACATTTCGCAGAAACTGAATTCCGCTCAACGAAACTATACGATCACGGAGCTGGAATGCTTAGCAGCGGTGGTAAGTGTGCAGAAGTTTCGGCCGTATATAGACGGAGTTCGGTTCACCATTATTACTGATCACATGAGTCTCAAGTGGCTCATGAATCAACGCGATCTCTCGGGACGTTTGGCGCGCTGGAGCATCAAGCTCCAAGGATTAGACTTCGAAATTGTACATCGAAAGGGCGCAGAGAATGTAGTCCCAGATGCGTTGAGCCGAGTGCACATGGACGAATTGAGTGATGACACTTTCCGGCCCGATTTATCACTAAGTAGTCCAGAATTCCAGTCTGAGAGTTACAACCAGCTAAAGCGTGCGGTGGAGGATACTTCCGACCAGTTGCCCGATGTAAGGGCACAGGACGGCGTAATCTACAAGCGTGTACGTTTCCAATGAGACGATGAAATCGAGGATTCCATGTGGAAAGTTTGGGTGCCCGAGGGACTGAGAGGGGAGCTGCTGAAGATGATGCATTGCACAGGCATGACATGGCGGCAGGACATGGCGGCGTAGCGAAGACAGTCAACCGGCTTCGTGCTCGGTATTTCTGGCCCGGAATGGTCTCTGCTGTTAAGGAATTTGTTCGCAAATGTGACGTGTGCAAATGCTGCAAAGCAACGAACGCGATACAGAGACCGTTGATGGGGGATCGTGTCGAGACGGAAAGAGTCTTCCAGCGGCTATACATAGACTTCTGCGGTCCATATCCGAGGTCTCGCGACGGCAATTCGTATATCTTCGTTGTCCTCGACCACTATTCAAAATTCGTATTCGTCAAGCCTATGAGGAGTGCGAATTCGAGGGAGGTAATCCGGTACTTAGAAAACGACATCTTTCACATCTTCGGTGTGCCGGAGACAATCCATTCGGATAACGGCCGGCAGCGTCTCGGAGGCCTTTAGTGATTTCCTTAAGGGTTATGGGGTCAAACATGTCCGTGCGGCCGCCCATTCACCCCAGGCTAACGCGTCCGAAAGAATAAACCGATCCTTACTAGCCATCATTAGGTCCTACATTGATGAAACCGATCAAAAGTCTTGGGACACTCATCTCTCAAAGGCAGCTTTTGCTCTTCGGAGCGCGGTTCACGAGGCGATCCGAACGGAGCCCTACAAGGCAGTCTTTGGTCAATCCATGGTGCAGCACGGGGACACGTACGAGATACTACGCAGACTGGAGTGTGCTAACGATTCCGAAGTAGAGGTTTTACCGCGGGACATACGTCTGAAACTTCTGAGGGATAAAATTAGAAATAGTTTGAAGCTCGCATACGAGAAAGGCAAAAGAGTGTACAACACACGGGCTAGGCCCATCACATACAGACCCGGGCAGGTAGTCTATAGGCGAAGCTTTAGGCAGAGTGACGCGACGCGCAATTTCAATGCGAAGCTCGCGAATAAATATGTGAAGGCGGTGGTTCTGAGACCAGTGGGAAATTGCTTGTATGAGCTGGGGGATATGAACGGCAGGTCCAAAGGCATTTTTCATGCCAAGGATATGCGGGTGTAGTATCGTATGGCCAGTAGTCGTGTTTCGAGCCTGCCATGCAATATGTTGCATCGGCCGACTCGCCCTGTTACGACCGACTCGTTGCGATCGACCCGTCATGTGATAAAAAAGTTGTGTCCGACTACGGTGCGTCGCAAACAGTAGTTGAATCTAAACGTGTAATCGAACACACCAAGGCGCTAGCGAACACACCTGGCAAAAATTCAAGCCGACAAATTTAGAGGCATCTTATTTGCACTCTGAAGGTGGGAGCTCAAAAACTGAGGCCAATACAACCCGGCGCCGGGAAGAATACAAATTGGTGTCGGAAAACACTGTGGAGTCTGGGAAATGACGGCAGCGGAGGACCACGTCAAAAAAGGTAAGAATGACAATTAAAATACCTTATTATGGTGGACTTTAATGGTGGTTGATCCCTGACAGGTGTGCTGGGGTGGGCCCAGTTCCACAAAATATCGCATAAAAATCGAGCCCGGAACGTAAGAGTGGTGAGCCGGAGTAATTCAGTGACAGGGCAGACGGAAATAGAGGAATGCCATAAAACGAACTTGAAGGCGAACGTAAGGTAACACCCTCTTGTTCTGTAGTTGTTGTTGCGGGAAATAAAGGGATATGAGGCGGTGGTCCTTCATAGACATCTGGATAACGTAAATAATTAGTGACTGCTGGCTGCGGACTTCCACAAACATTTTTTTGGGTCAATCTTCCGGAAAAGCGCACGATTCAACCCATCCGCGAGGGAGGCCTACACTGATAGCTGCTCGACCAGCCGTACTAACCCATACCACAAAGGTCAAGCCCCAGGAGGGTCCGATTACAAACGGAGCAATAATCCCGGCCGCGAGTTATTATAATAATTATATATATGTTACATGTGAGGACAGTTGTGTGAATTCGGTGCAGCCTGATAACCCCATACGTATCATTAGGGGGTGTCAAAAACACCTGGCCTACAAGTGAATTTGTGATAGTGAGGATAGTTGTTATGGTGGACCATGCGTTGCTCCGAATTGACGTAACTGGACCTCCAAGCTATGTATAAACCTCGAGGAGAGTCAGATCTTTTACCCGTATGGTTATTCCTGACACAAGAGACATAGACAAGTGTACATTAGGGTGATTTGAGTTTGAGTTAACAAGGTGAGGTAGGGTCGTCCACAGCAATCTGAGGTGAGTCAACTCAAGTCAACAAGCACGCATATACTCTGATCGGGCCGCGACAAGGTGACCTTCCATCAAGGGTCACAGGCTTGAGCCACTTCAGGTTGTTTTGGTCAGCCCTCTCCCACATTCAAGGATGTATCCATGGTAGGAATTTCTTTATGTGCATGGGCAAGTGGGGCATGAATGCTCAGTAGGAGCCTGCATATATTTAGATATATAATCTAATCCACATTTACATACATACATACAAACGGGAAATGAATTCCCTGTAGGAATATTTATACTTTTACACCTACACATAAGTGGGACGTGATCGTCCAATAGGAGATGCAAATCGGTGCAGGCGAGTGCTGCTATCCATAGGGGGCCGCACAAAGGTTCGAAATTAACTGTAAACAAATGCATTAGTCTGATGGTCAAGGTTGCAAACTGGGACGTCCTGGGGTAGGCTTCTGGTTTTTTTTTTTGATTTTGGTTTTTGGAAAAAGGGTTTTAGAACTCGGCTCAACTGGGTCCACACACGAGGGTTGCACCGACGTGCATCCTTAATTTAGGTTATCATATTTCTTTGAATGAAGATAAAATAAATTAAGTGATAATTGAAATAAAGTTTATGATGAATTGTTAAAGTCAAAGTGAAGGTGTGGTGAATAATTTCCTTGACGGGGTCATGACGGACGAGGACGGGATGACATGGGGAAGTGGTAAGGGGGCATGAGTGTGGGGGGGGACTCATGAATGTGGTGTGGATGGAATTTTAGGGGCCAGCCACAAGGGCCTAGGTTGGCAAAGGTTGAGGAGGGGCGGATTGACCGGCCTCATGCAAAGGAGGCGAACCGAGACTTGGACAGGGGGGTACGAAGGGGACAGACAAGGACAGTTAGGGGTATTGAGAGATAGAAGGGGGGGTGGATGATTCTATTGGCCGTGGCTGGGCAGATGCTACGAGGGTGGAGTGATTACTCCGGTGTCACTTGAGGGTATGATTTTTTTTCTCTATTGCGGCTGCTGCGTGGACTGTGGAAAATAGAACCCACCCATATCCGACGAGCTAGTTCGTGCTGAAAGGCAAGCATACCCGCAATCCGCGAAAAGTCCAACGCAGCCTAGCGGAGGCCAGAGGAGGGATAGAGCCCCATCAGACCCGCTTGCAATATACTATAGCCGGCAATAAAATTCCTGCTAGAATTTGTTGAAGAAATAGAACCATGTGGTGAATCTGTGGCGATGGACGATGTCACCGAGGAACGTGTTGTTGTTGGTGTCGTTACAGATTTTTGTCTTCTCTTTATAAACGTATCGATAATTTATGTTGGTGGCATTATGTTATCTGTCGAGCCCCAGGATTTGTGCAATTTTCCAAATTGATGCGTTAAATTATCCATATTAACAGGAACACTGGCACGCGACCCAATAATTTACTATTACTACTGTTGCTACCTTTGTTATGGTGCGACGTTCCAAACCCTGATGGTTTTGTCTTCATCATCATCGGATTCCACATAGTCCTACCACTTTGTGGAAGATGACGATGACCTTGAAGATGGTGTCGGTGAGATCGCTGGTGATGACGATTTGCCATTGCCGCGTGAGAGAGTGTATGCCCGTTGCCCACTCCCAAGAAGTTGCTGAACGCTTCCGTTGTATTCTTCACTCGGATATTCAAAGAACCAATTCGAAGGAATCTCGAATCTTTTTCGGGAAATTAACTCAAATGAGGTTTGCAAAAGTTTCGAGACGTATGCACAGCAACGCCAGAAGCAGTTAATAACCATGCATTCTTAGTCTACTAAGTTTGAAAACTAGAGTTAAGTCAATATTATTGATACACGAATAAGTCCCACCGGTTGTGCCCACTGAGTAATTCAACATTTCGTTTTTTTTTAAACATCTGGAAAAAGTTTTTATAGCTTACTATATTTTTCCTCCCCTACTTTTCCATTTCTCCCACTTCGAATAATCCTCTTTATCACTCGCTCAATACTTATAATCCTTCCTCTCGCTCCTCCGTTCCTTTATTATCTCGATCTTCTTACTCCAGTTCCTGGAAACGTAGAAACATTCTACCGAAGACATTAGAAGGAATTAAAGAGTTTCCTAAGACATAATGACATCTCTATTCTAAAAATTGCATGTCAAATAAGCAGTTAAAAAAAAAAACAAAAAAAAAAATTACTTTGACTCAGTTTCCAAGGATAAAGTAGTTTCTTCAAATTTAAGGGCTAATTCGTGTGGAGACCCAGTCCAATGCCCAACCGTTTCATATACATAAATAAATAAAAACGTTTTTCGAATGTCCGAACTTCATCGAAATCTTTAATGCACAATCATCGCTGGAATGTCTTGGCATGGAAAACCCCTGCTGTTATTCTCTTTGCTTTGATTTCTGAAAGTATGGAAGAAAAATAAAAAAGAAATATTAAAAACAAGTTTAAAAAATATTTTTTAAATGTTAGGAATTTTAAATTATTAAAAAAACATAAAAAAATGTGTTCCTACTAAAACTAAATAAAATTTTATAAAAAATTAGGAACAATAAAAAAAGAAATTGTATACATAAATCTTTGTTGTTAAAAAAAGAAAAGTTTCTATTAAATAAAATGTATTCGAAAATATGGCACAACTGTGCAAAACATCAAAAAATGTATTAAAAGGGTTTAGTAAGAAATAAA
Organism: Eurosta solidaginis; assembly: GCF_040869045.1. Taxonomy (NCBI): domain Eukaryota; kingdom Metazoa; phylum Arthropoda; class Insecta; order Diptera; family Tephritidae; genus Eurosta; species Eurosta solidaginis. Next base: position 196,160,190 of record NC_090323.1, on the reverse strand, counting down.
TTAAGTAACATAGCAAAACATAACATAGTTAAGAACGCACGATGAATCGGTAAATGCTTCTAACCAGGGATGCACCTTAACGTTAAGCTAATCGTTTATCAAAAAATTTCCACCGTTTCCGTTGAAACACTTCGAAATATTATCGATAAAGAAATTATCAAGATAAATTGTATCTCGTTTTTAACCGAAACGAAAAGCTTTCGTTAACGTTAAAAACGTTAACAAAAACGTGATACTTTATGTTTGAATTGTGCTGGCAATGCTATAGCCATGGTGAAGCCGTAAGGTGGCAACAACGAGCGCACATACACACACAAACTCTATGTAATTTGTTTGTGTAATTCGTTGGTGGTAATGTCAAAAATACTCTGAGAAATGTTTGTACTGTCAAAATTCATGAGAAAAGTTGCAATCAGCTTGGCTAATGCTTTCACCTTTAATGACTCCGCCATCAATCAGCTTTGCCAGCATAGTTTGAAATTAATAATCAACATAAACGATTTGATTTCGTTTGGATATGGCAGAAAACGAAACGAAATCATTTCGTTAATTTGACGATCTTAACGTTAATAAACGAAACGAAATGACTTCGTTTCGTTTATTAACGTTGATTATCGTAACGAAATGATATCGTTTCGTTGGTTAAGCATGCCTGCTTCTAACGTTTGCTAAAATACATAAATCTTGAACTTTTTTACGTCGGCCATGCTTGGGTGCACTGCGTTCAACTTGCCTCCAGGAGCTTAAGGTGCAAACACCAGCAGTAGCAGCCAGTCAGTCCACCGCCATCGATCACTTGTTAACGCGTCGCTTGAATTTCTATGTAAATTCGGTTTTTTTTTGTTTTTGTGGCGGAAGCTGTTAGTACAACAACAAAGATACAAAAAACAATTATTGTGAAATTAGGAGGGAATTTTTTTCAACTTTCTTGCAATAGTAAAATTTGTACTTGGATATTTTGAGCACAAATGAGTACCAGAAAAATTTAGATGCAACTACTTAAGTATTGATATATAGCAGGCATGCTTAACCAACGAAACGATATCATTTCGTTACGATAATCAACGTTAATAAACGAAACGAAGTCATTTCGTTTCGTTTATTAACGTTAAGATCGTCAAATTAACGAAATGATTTCGTTTCGTTTTCTGCCATATCCAAACGAAATCAAATCGTTTATGTTGATTATTAATTTCAAACTATGCTGGCAAAGCTGATTGATGGCGGAGTCATTAAAGGTGAAAGCATTAGCCAAGCTGATTGCAACTTTTCTCATGAATTTTGACAGTACAAACATTTCTCAGAGTATTTTTGACATTACCACCAACGAATTACACAAACAAATTACATAGAGTTTGTGTGTGTATGTGCGCTCGTTGTTGCCACCTTACGGCTTCACCATGGCTATAGCATTGCCAGCACAATTCAAACATAAAGTATCACGTTTTTGTTAACGTTTTTAACGTTAACGAAAGCTTTTCGTTTCGGTTAAAAACGAGATACAATTTATCTTGATAATTTCTTTATCGATAATATTTCGAAGTGTTTCAACGGAAACGGTGGAAATTTTTTGATAAACGATTAGCTTAACGTTAAGGTGCATCCCTGATATATAGAATAGAATAGGTACCTCACAATTCATACACAAAAATCCGGTCCTTCTTCCATCGGAATTATAAAACCTTCATTTTCAAGACTATCCCAAAATATTTCAGAGAATTTATGTTGAGTTTGATTGAGTGGTAGCTCAGTCGGATAGCATGAATTAAGGTCCGCTGTATTACCACATACGATAAGGATTACGGAAGCTATAGCTACTTAGATAATATATATAGTTACGAATAAAACCTATCTCAAACCAGGATAAGTTCTGCGAAGTTCCAAGATAGCTGAGACAGAAATTATTTTGCTAAGGTTTGGCAAAAGCTGGACAGTCAAGCATGATTTTTCCACCTCATTATGGCCTATTCATCTCTAGCAAGAAGCTTTTCACAGCATATTAAAATGTACCGCACGATCTCACATTGGAAGGTTATCCATTCTATCCACTTCTGCCAGAAGGATTTTGCTTTCCTACAAGAGAGTACGTTTTCAAATCTAACTCAAGGCCCATATATATAATAGCAGAGCATAGGTGACCAGTGGTCCTACGAGTTCTGTACAGCCTTCTACGTCAGCCTCAAGTGTTTTCAAGCGCGTGATAGTTTTAAAGGATAATGTACATGGCACGGGACCCAGATGAACTTAATCTTCACATTTTTTACGCACTCACAGCGAAGTCAGGAATTATGAATATAAAGAATTCTCAAACCCCCTTGAACACACCCACAATATGTTATTAAAATCGATCAAGCCATTTAGGAGGAGTTCAGTGACAAACACAGGCAGAGAAGAAATATATATACATATAAGATAAATTAAGTCTTCTAAAGCCCGGTTTTCAGTACGAGTTTAAACTCCAGATAAAGTTGACTAGAGTTTAACCTTGCCACTTCGGCCGCTTAAGCTGAGATAAGCAGCAAAAATGTATGTTATCGAACAAAGTGGCCAGTTTAAATACTAGTCAACTTTATCTGGAGTTTAAACTCGCATTGAAAAACCAGGCATTAGTGCACAAACAAATATAGAACCTCAAGATACCTTGTGGAATGGGGAAAGGAATACGATAGGAATCTTTTAGTGATTCCCAAAGTTGTTCCAGTTGTTGGGTTTTTACCTGAAGGAGTGATTCTCTTTGGTCGCCTATCTGAGAGCAAAAATTCTCCATTCTTCAAAAATGAAAGTGTGAAGACTTGAGATAGGTCCACCAAAAAAAGCGAAGCCTGCTTTATAGAGCCAGTTGTGGACTCTAGCAGTCCGTTGAAATTTTTATTTATTTATCAAGAGCTCCCTAAAATATCTACCATGTCTAGGATTTGGTAATTCAAAATTTTGTTGAATTATATAGATTAATTTAATAGGTGTAATTATTTTAGAAATGTGGATTTATTGTAAATTCATTTCAAATTAGATATTTTAACTCCGTATCATTTTCCGCTACCAATTTTCTCTGAGCACTCAGCATACATAAACCTTTAAAAAAAAAAATACAACAAATATATTAAAAAACAAGTAAGGAAGGCTAAGTTCGGGTGTAACCGAACATTATATACTCAGCTGAGAGCTATGGAGACAAAATAAGGGAAAATCACCATGTAGGAAAATGAACCTAGGGTAACCCTGGAATGTGTTTGTATGAAATGTGTATCAAATGGAAGGTATTAAAGAGTGTTTTAAATGGGAGTGGGCCTTAGTTCTATAGGTGGACGTCTTTTCGAGATATCGCCATAAAGGTGGACCAGGGTTGACTCTAGAATGCTTTTGTACAATATGGGTATCAAACGAAAGGTGTTAATAAGTATTTTAAAGGGGAATGGGCCTTAGTTCTATGGGTGGACGCCTTTTCGGGATATCGCCATAAAGGTGGACCAGGGGTGACTCTAGAATGTGTTTGTACGGTATGTTAATCAAACGAAAGGTGATAATGAGTATATTAAAAGGGAGTGGGCCTTAGTTCTATAGCTGGACGCCTTTTCCAGATATCGCCATAAAGGTGGACCAGGGGTGACTCTATAATGTGTTTGTACGGTATGTTAATCAAACGAAAGGTGATAATGAGTATATTAAAAGGGAGTGGGCCTTAGTTCTATAGCTGGACGCCTTTTCCAGATATCGCCATAAAGGTGGACCAGGGGTGACTCTAGAATGCATTTGTACGATATGAGTACCAAATTAAAGGTATTAATGAGGGTTTTAAAAGGGAGTGGTGGTAGTTGTATATGTGAAGGCGTTTTCGAGATATCGACCAAAATGTGGACCAGGGTGATCTAGAACATCATCTGTCGGGTACCGCTAATGATTTTAAGGGCTTTTGATTTCGCCCTGCAGAACTTTTGGATTTTTAGTAATTTTCGAAAGCGAAAAAGTGGGCGTGGTCATAGTCGGATTTCTGCCATTTTTTATACCAATACAAAGTGAGTTCAGATAAGTACGTGAACTGAGTTTAGTAAAGATATATCGATTTTTGCTCAAGTTATCGTGTAAACGGCCGAGCGGAAGGACAGACGGTTGACTCTGTATAAAAACTGGATGTGGCTTCAACCGATTTCGCCCTTTTTCACAGAAAATAGTTACCGTCCTAGAATCTAAGCCCCTACCAAATTTCACAAGGATTGGTAAATTTTTGTTCGACTTATGGCATTAAAGGTATCCTAGACAAATTAAATGAAAAAGGGCGGAGCCACGCCCATTTTGAAATTTCCTTTTATTTTTGTATTTTGCTGCACCATATCATTACTGGAGTTGAATGTTGACATAATTTACTTATCTAATATTTAAAATTTTTCTGTCACGGTTTTAGAGGCTGAACTCCTCCGAAACGGCTGAACCGATTCTCATGAAATTTTGTGAGCATATTGGGTAGGTATGAGAATCGGCCAACGTTAATGCTGGAGAAAATTATACTAGCTGCAGAACTTAACCGCACTGGAACAATATACTATAAAAGCGTGCAATTACTGGCATATGCTGATGACATTGATATCATCGGCTTAAACACCCGCGCTGTTAGTTCTGCTTACTAGGCTGCGCTGGCTAGGCCATGTTATGCGAATGAAAGATGATGCTCCGGCCAAGAAAGTGTTTCTATCGGAACCCGCCTATGGAAGCAGAGGTAGAGGGCGGCCCCCACTCCGTTGGAAGGACCAGGTGGAAAACGATTTAAACTCCCTAGGTGTGACCAATTGGCGCCGGTTGGCGGAGCGAAGGAGCGACTGGCGCGCCTTGTTGGACGGCCATAACCGTTTAGACGGTTAAGCGCCAATTAAGTAAGTAAGTAAGTAAGTGTTCATACCTATTGGTGACTATGGTCTCGAGATATAGACTAAAACGTGGACGCGGGTACCCCTAGAATGTGTTTGCACAATATGGATATCAAATGAAAGCTGTTGATGAATGCTATAGTACAGGATAATTTTCACACAACTGGGAGGCTAGGGTCTCGAGATATAGCCAAAAACGTGGCCCCAGATACCCCTAGAATGTGTTATACAATATGGATATCAAATGAAAACTGTTGATGAGTGCTATAGTACAGGATAATTTTCATACAACTGGGAGGCTAAGGTCTCTAGATATAGCCCAAAACGTGGACCCGGGTACCCCTAGAATGTGTTTATACAATATGGATATCAAATGAAAACTGTTGATGAGTGCTATAGTACAGGATAATTTTCATACAACTGGGAGGCTAGGGTCTCGAGATATAGCCCAAAACGTGGACCCGGGTACCCCTAGAATGTGTTTATACAATATGGATATCAAATGAAAACTGTTGATGAGCGCTATAGTACAGGATAATTTTCATACAACTGGGAGGCTAGGGTCTCGAGATATAGCCCAAAACGTGGACCCGGGTACCCCTAGAATATGTTTATACAATATGGATATCGAATGAAAGCTGCTGATGAGTGCTATAGTACAGGATAATTTTCATATAACTGGGAGGCTAAGGTCTCGAGATATACCCAAAGCGTGGACCCGGATACACGTAGAATGTGTTTTTATATTATGGGTATCAAATTGAAGCTGTTGATGTGTGCTATAATAGAGAGTAAATTTTACACCGCTGAGTGACTAGGGCCTCGAGATATAGGCCAAAACATGGATCCGGATACCCCTAAAATGTGTGTGTATTATGGATATCAAATGAAAGCTGTTGCTGAGAGCTCTAAAGTTCATTGTGATATTCGATTTAGTCGCATAAACCTGGCAAAACTGATAAATATGCATGCGAAGCCGAAATAAAGACAAGAATTAATAATACCCACATACCTATTTACATACGCCCTATTCGATTTGCCTGAAATTTCGTATATAAATTTGCCTACATTAGTATTTACGATGCTTTTTTCGGGGAAGTATACCAGAGACGGACTGGGACTGGGATTAGGACTAGGACTGGGACTGAGACTGAGACTCGGAGTAGGACTGGGACTGAGACTCGGAATGGGACTGGAACAAAATACATACCACCCTCTGGGACTGACAATAAGAGATGAAGAAGAAGAAGAAAAACTTGAGAGAAGAGAAAATAGAGAAGGAAACTGAGAAAGAGATAGAATGAGACGAAGATGGAGATGAAGCGAAAAAGACGGAGGGAGGAGTGAAGAAAAAGATTAGGAAAAAATGTAGAGGGGTTGGGCAGAGTTAGGCGGAAAAAGCTTATTAAAATGTATGCAGATAGGCCAAATTTAGGGCAGAACAACGTCTGCCGGGTCTGCTAGTATACTGTAAAGATGTTAAATTTTTTGTTTAAATTTGACTTAAAACATTTTTTTTTTAAGTGGGCGTGGTCGTTTTCCGATTTTACTAATTTTTATTAAGCATACATATAGTAATAGGAGTAACGTTTCTGCCAAATTTTATCATGATATCTTCAACGACTGCCAAATTACAGCTTGCAGAACTTTTAAATTACCTTCTTTTAAAAGTGGACGGTGCCACGCCCATTGTCCAAAATTTTACTTATTTTCTATACCGCGTCATAAGCTAAACTCACCTGCCAAGTTTCATCGCTTTATCCGTCTTTGGTAATAAATTATCGCACTTTTTGGGTTTTTCGAAGTTTTCGATATCGAAGAAGTGGGCGTGGTTATAGTCTGATTTCGTTCATTTTAAACAACGATCTGAGATGAGTGCCCAGGAACCTACATACCAAATTTCATCAAGATACCTCAAAATTTACTCAAGTTATCGTGTTAACGGGCGCACGGACGGACGGACGGACGGACATGGCTCAATCAAATTTTTTTTCGATACTGATGATTTTGATATATGGAAGTCTATATCTATCTCGATTCCTTTATACCTGTACAATCAACCGTTATCCAATTAAAGTTTATTATACTCTGTGAGCTCTGTTCAACTGAGTATAAAAACTTTATTTACCATTAAGGCGAGATTCTGCCATTGTTGTTCTCAACCACGTCTTTATCCTCCTTAGAGTGCTGAAGGAGCGTTCCACAGTTACGGTTGTGCAGGGCATTGCAAGCAGAATTTCAAGTGCTTCTCTTATTTTTGGATGGAATGCTGTCTTCTCGAAGGCATATAAAAGATGTGTTGGTTCTTGATTTTGGCAAGCCGTGTACCACGATTCCAGTTGATTATCATGACCATATAAATTATAAAAAACCTTGGCATCGGCAAGTTTGCTTTCAATGTCTTTAAGACTCATCTTTTTGACAATATTTGGATGCAATGAATCTGGTGCGTTTATTCACCTTATCAGTAGTCTTATTGTTATTCCGAGTTATTTATCATTTTTGTTTCTTTATTAGTAAGAATAGGTAAGTATTAAGTATGTGTATGTAGTTATTAATAAATTTATGTAAATAAATATTATTAAGCTCATAATTTGAAAAAAAGGGAAGGAATTAAAAACCTTTTATGTTGTTGAAGTTTAACTTTCAGTTTTGTGTTCGTAGTTCGCGAAGGGGTGCGGGCGGCCAAAGGCATAAGTGATACATCAAAAACAAAAAAAAAAACAAGTAAGGAAGGCTAAGTTCGGATGTAACCGAACATTACATACTCAGTTGAGAGCTATGGAGACAAAATAAGGAAAATTAACCTGGGGTAACCCTGGAATGTGGTTGTATGACATGTTTATCAAATGAAAGGTATTAAAGAGTATTTTAAGAGAGAGTAGGCCATAGTTCTATGTATGGACGCCATTTAGGGATATCGCCATAAAGGTGGACCAGGGCTGACTCTAGAATTTGTTTGTACGATATGGGTATCAAATGAAAGGTGCTACTGAGCATTTTAAGAGGGAGTGGGCCTTAGGTCTATCGGTGGACGCCTTTTCGAGATGTCCCCATTAAGGTGGACCAGGGGTGACTCTAGAATGTGTTTGTACGATATGGGTATCAAATGAAAGGTGGTAATGAGTATTTTAAAAGGGAATGGGCTTTAGTTCTATAGGTGAACGCCTTTTCGAGAAATCGCCATAAAGGTGGACCAGGGGTGACTCCAGAATATGATTGTAAGATATGGGTATCAAATGAAAGCTTTTAATGAGTATTTTGAAAAGGAGTGATCCTTAGTTCCATAGGTGGACGCCGTTTCGAGATATCGCCATAAAGGTGGACCAGGGGTGTCTCTAGAATGTGTTTGTACGATATGGAAATCAAATGAAAGGTGTTGCTGAGCATTTTAGAGTGGGCATTAGTCTATAGGTGGACGCCTTTTCGAGATATCGCCATTAGGGTGGGCCAGGGGTGACTCTAGAATGTTTGTACGATATGGGTATCAAACGAAAAGTGTTACTGAGCATTTTAAGAGGGAGTGGGCATTAGGTCTATAGGTGGACGCCTTTTCGAAATGTCGCCATTAGGGTGGGCCAGGGGTGACTCTAGAATGTGTTTGTATGATATGGGTATCAAATGAAAGATGGTAATGAGTATTTTAAAAGGGAGTAATCCTTAGTTCTATAGGTGGACGCTTTTCGAGATATCGCCATAAAGGTGGACCAAGGGACACTCTAGAATGTTTGTACGATATGGGTATCAAACGAAGGGTGTTACTGAGCATTTTAAGAGGGAGTGGGCATGAGGTCTATAGGTGGACGCCTTTTCGAGATATCGTCATTAGGGTGGGCCAGGGGTGACTCTAGAATGTGTTTGTACGATATGGGCATCAAACGAAAGGTGTTACGAGTATTTTAAGAGGGAGTGGGCATTAGGTCTATAGGTGGACGCCCTTTCGAGATATCGCCATTAGGGTGGGCCAGGGGTGACTCTAGAATGTTTGTACGATATGGGTATCAAACGAAAGGTGTTACTGAGCATTTTAAGAGGGGTGGGCATTAGGTCTATAGGTGGACGCCTTTTCGAGATATCGCCATTAGGGTGGTCCAGGTGTGACTCTAGAATGTTTGTACGATATGGGTATCAAACGAAAGGTGTTACTGAGCATTTTAAGGGGGAGTGGGCATTAGGTCTATAGGTGGACGCCTTTTCGAGATATCGCCATTAGGGTGGGCCAGGGGTGACTCTAGAATGTTTGTACGATATGGGTATCAAACGAAAGGTGTTACTGAGCATTTTAAGAGGGAGTGGACATTAGGTCTATAGGTGGACGCCTTTTCGAGATATCGCCATTAGGGTGGGCCAGGGGTGACTCTAGAATGTTTGTACGATATGGGTATCAAACGAAAGGTGTTACTGAGCATTTTAAGAGGGAGTGGGCATTAGGTCTATAGGTGGACGCCTTTTCGAGATATCGCCATTAGGGTGGGACAGGGGTGACTCTAGTATGTGTTTGTACGATATGGATATCAAATTAAAGGTACTAATGAGGGTTTTAAAAGCGAGTGGCCCTTAGATGTATATGTGAAGGCGTTCTCGCGATATCGACCAAATTTTGACCAGGTGATCCAGAAATACATCTGTCGGGACTCTTAATTTATTTATATATGCAATACCACTAACAGTATTCCTGCCAAGAGTCCAAGGGCTGTTGATTTCGCCTTGTAGAACTTTTTCATTTCCTTCTACTTAATATAGTAGGTGTCACACCCATTTTACAAAGTTTTTTCCAAAGTTATATTTTGCGTCAATAAACCAATCCAGTTACCATGTTTCATCCCTTTTTTCGTATTTGGTATAGAATTATGGCATTTTTTTCATTTTTCGTAATTTTCGATATCGATAAAGTGGGCGTGGTTATGGTCGGATTTCGGCCATTTTTTACACCAAGATAAAGTGAGTTCAGATAAGTACGTGGGCTAAGTTTAGTAAAGATATATCGGATTTTGCTCAAGTTATTGTGTTAACGGCCGAGCGGAAGGACAGACGGCCGACTGCGTATAAAAGCTGGGTGTGGCTTCCACCGATTTCGCCCATTTTCACAGAGAACAGTTACCGTGATAGAGTCTATGCTCCTACCAAATTTGAGAAGAATTGGTAAATTTTTGTTCGACTTATGGCAATAAAAGTATTCTAGACAAACTAAATGAAAATGGGCGGAGCCACGCCCATTTTGCAATTTTCTTTTATTTTTGTATTTTGTTGCATCATATCATTACTGGAGTTGAATTTTGACTTAATTTACTTATATACAGTAAAGATATTAAATTTTTTGTTAAAATTTGAATTTAAAAAAATTTTTTTTTAAAAAGTGGGCGTGTTCTTCATCCAATTTTGGTAATTTTTATTTAGCAAATATACAGTAATAGTAGTAACGTTCCTGCCAAATTTCATCATGATATCTTCAACGACTGCCAAATTACAGCTTGCAAAACTTTTAAATTACCTTCTTGTTAAAGTGGGCGGTGCCACACCCATTGTCCAAAATCTTACTAATTTTCTATTCTGCGTCATAACCTCAACCCATCTACCAAGTTTCGTCGCTTTATCTGTCTTTTGTAATGAATTATCGCACTTTTTCGGTTTTTCGAAATTTTCGATATCGAAAAAGTGGGCGTGGTTATAGTCCGATATCGTTCATTTTAAATAGCGATCTGAGATGAGCGCTCTGGAACCTACATACCAAATTTCATCAAGATACCTCAAAATTTACTCAAGTTATCGTGTTAACGGACGGACGGACATGGCTCAATCAAATTTTTTTTCGATCCTGATTATTTTGATATATGGAAGTCTATATCTATCTCGATTCCTTTATATATGTACAACCAACCTTTATCCAATCAAACTTAATATACTCTGTGAGCTCTGTTCAACTGAGTATAAAAAACAACATTTGCTGATATAATTGATTTAGTGTTTTGCAGTAAATTATCCCTATTCTTTTTTCCATCACTGTAAGTATTTGCACAACTGAATTGATATATTAATTTGAGAACGCTTATGTGATATGTGTACAGTAGCTGTATTTTTATACTCAGCGTGCTTTGCTTTGATTGGATAACGGTTGGTTGGACAGGCATACAGGAATCGAGATAGATATAGCTTCCATATATCAAAATTGTCAGTATCGAAAAAAAATTTTATTGAGCCATGTCCGTCCGTCCGTCCGTCTGTCCCTTAACACGATAACTTGAGTAAATATTGAGATATCTTCACCAAATTTGGTACACGAGCTATCTGGACCCAGAATAGATTGTTTTTGAAAATGGCCGCAATCGGATGATAACCACGCCCACTTTTTATATATATAACATTTTGGAAACACACAAAAAACCTGATTATTTAGTAAATAATACACCTAGAATGTTGAAATTTGACGTGTGAACTGATATTGAGACTCTTGATAAAAATTTGCAAAAAAAAATTTAAAATGGGCGTGTCACCGCCTACTTGTGATAAAATAAATTTTACAAATATTATTAATCATAAATCAAAAATGGTTAAACTTATAGTAACAAAATTCGGCAGAGAGGTTGATTTTATTATAAGGAATGCTTTGAAGAAAAATTAACGAAATCGGTTAAGGACCACACCCCCTTTTATATAAAAGAGAAAAGAAAGGGTCGAAGCAAAATTAACGGATCGTCATAAAATTGTGTACACAAATTTTCCTTATAACAGGAAATATTTCTAGAAAAAATGGACGACATCGGTTAAAGACCACACCCCCTTTTATATAAAAAATTTTTAAAAGGGTCGTGGCGAAAATAATAAGCTATATCTTTGCAAACAAGAGCTCTATATCACTGGTATTTCATTTCCCTAGTGGATTTATAACAATAAATAGGAAAAACTTCAAATTTTAAAAAATGGGCGTGGCACCGCCCCTTTTATGACTGAGCAATTTTCTATGTTTCGGGACCCATAACACGAAGCAAAATTAACGGATCGTCATAAAATTGTGTACACAAATTTTCCTTATAACAGGAAATATTTCTAGAAAAAATGGACGACATCGGTTAAAGACCACACCCCCTTTTATATAAAAAATTTTTAAAAGGGTCGTGGCGAAAATAATAAGCTATATTTTAGCCAAAAAGAGCTTTGTATCAATAGAATTTTACTTTCTAAATTGAGTTATAACATTAAATTGGAAAACATTAAAATTTTTGAAAATGGGTGTGGCACTGCCCTTTAATGACTAAGCAATTTTCTGTTTCAGGGGACATAACTCGAAGAAGAATTAACGGATCGTAATGAAATTGTGTACACATATTTTCCTTATAGCAGAAAATATTTCTAGTAAAAATGGACGGGATCGGTTAAAGACGACGGCAACTTAGATATAAAACAGATTTAAAAGGGTCGTAGACTAGAAAAATAAGCTATAACTTAGCAAAAAATTGTTTTGAATCAATGATATTTCACTTATCAAGTTTTATTGTTAGAGGAAATGGGGAGAAATTTTTTTTTTAACGGGCGGTCCCACGTGTTATGTAGAAAAGTAATTTATCTGAAATGAAATGTACAATTAAAGTTCACGCTGAGTATATAAAGTTCGGTTACACCCGAACTTGGACACTTTTACTTGTTAATGAATAAAATCAATAAATAGAGAAAAGTAAAAAGGGTATACTTAATTAGTTCTATTTGTTTCAAACTGCTAATTAGTTCTATTGTATTCTCCTCCCACAAAACCATAGGTGCGGGCAGTGCACTAAATTTTGATCAACAACACTGCTCGAAACTAAATGCGTTGACATTATCAAGATCTTGTATTAAGTGTTAATGGGACGTTAATTTGCTACCGATTTGAACTACTGTTCATCTTTAACATATTCGTTAAATTTAAAGAGCTTAAGACGGAATATAGAAATTGGGTATACTTATGTATACTTCTTTGCCATCATTCAAAACTAGTTTTTAATCGCACGCAAATGATTAATTTCAATAAAATAATAAAGTGACTGGAAAAAGGTTGTCAGCAAGGACAATAAAGTTCAGTCTAAACTTGAAAAACTTAGAAAATAAACATTTGTTTTCTCACATTAAGTGTAGAATAAATTCGCTAATTAATTGAATGTTATTACATATTTTTAAATTATGTCCACAGCCGTAGCATCTTCGAGTAATGACTGAATACTTCAGTTATCTATCAGTGGCTTATGAAAAAAAGAAGCCTACCTATATACCAAATTTCAGGCAAATTTGTTGGAATAGACCGGCCCTAGCCCAATTCCCAAAAAAAAGATCATTAGTACTTATTTAGGCAAAATAATTTAAAGTATCTTGCCATGAATGTCTATCTCCAATTTTGAATAATAGTCTTCATCATAAGGCTATTTTTCTTAGTATTATGTTTTATAGTTTCGATACCGTAAAAGATGAACCACTAGCTCGGCGTGATTACATGAGTGCCGATTATGAGTCTATAAATAATTTTTTGCACTCTTCCAATTGGGAGTTTCTGAAAAATTCCGGCTGTCCCAATACTTCTTACGAGATGTTGTGTTCCATTTTTTCTGAAGCCATCTCTAATTTTGTTCCCCTAAAAAGATGCGCAGCTAAAAACAAGCCACCTTGGTTCAATCTAAGACTCTCTAACTTGAGAAATAAAAAGAATAAGGCTTTTAAGAAGTTCAAGAATAATAGTTCTGAAATCAATCGTCTTAACTTCATTCATTTAAGAAAGGAGTATGATCATCTTCATAACTTCTTATTTAGGCACTATATGTATACCGTTGAAACGAATTTAAAGTCCAATCCGATTTTGGAAATTCATAGATTCCAGGAGGAAAACAAATGGAATTGGAATATGATGGCGCTATCTCTGATAATACTGTCGAGTCCTGCGACTTGTTTGCAAAGTTTTTTCAGAAAGTTTATGAGAATCATAGCATTCCTATATCGCCTACATTTCATTCCATACCTTTACCTTTTATAACCTCCTTTTCAATCGCCGAAGAGGATGTACTATCCGCTATTTCATCGCTAAAGTCCAGTTCCAAACATGACTCCGAGGGATTTGCGCCTGTATTTTTCAAGCGTTGCTGCTATACTTTAGCTAATCCCATATCCCAGCTTTTCCAGCATTGTATCAATAAGGGTACTTTCCTCGACCAGTGGAAGTTATGTCACATTGTTCCGGTCTTTAAGTCTGGTGATCGTAATGATGTTTGTAATTATAGGCCTATCGTTATACAGGGGACACTGGCCAAATTGTTCGACTACATAATCCAATCAAAGTTATTTGACCATGTTCGGGATTTTATCTCTAAAGATCAACACGGCTTCTTTTCTGGAAGATCAACCTGTTCGAACTTGACCCTATTATCGAATAGTATAGTGGGTGCGTTCGGAAAGCAGGCACAACTTGATGTGATTTACACAGACTTCTCCAAAGCCTTCGATAAGGTATGTCATACCATACTTTTGCAGAAGTTACGAAGTTACGGAGTTAGTGGCATTCTCATTAATTTCTTCGCTAGTTTTCTGTCAAACAGGAAACTATTTATTAAGTTAGGGAATACAACCTCAAGACTATTTATCGACGAGTGGTCAGGTATACCTCAGGGTACTCACTGCGGACCACTGCTATTTCTTTTATTTATTAACGACCTACCGAATTGCTTTAAATTCGCTAAGTGCCTAATGTTCGCGGATGACGTCAAACTTTTCTGTACCGTTCGTGATGCAAGTGATAGCCATAAGTTACAAGTCGACCTCAATTCACTGAATCAGTGGTACACTTTGAATTGTCTCAAACTGAACATCAATAAATGCTGTGTTGTCACCTTCTCTAGGAAGTCTAACAATATAATATTTAGTTACAATATAAACAATTGTGCTCTAGCTAGAAGTACCAAAATGAAAGATTTGGGTGTTATTTTCGACTCAAAGCTAACATTTTCTCAACACATTGATTTAATAGTATCAAAAGCTTTTTCTATGATAGGGTTCATAAGAAGAAAGTCAATGGATTTCAGAGATCCTTGCACTTTAAAAGCTCTTTACATATCTCTTGTTCGAAGCAGACTAGAGTATTGTTCTCTAATATGGTGCCCATACTATGAAACCCACTCAAACAAAATCGAAAGAGTTCAAAAAGTTTTCACGAAATTTGCTCTAAGAAAGTTACCGTGGCAAGGTAATCTTCCTTCTTATATTGGTAGACGGAAACTAGTGGGCTTGCAGTCCCTATATGATAGGGGAATATACTTCTCAATACTTTTTATTTATAATGTCATTAATAATAACATACACTGTGACGACTTATCTAATTTGGTCAATTTATATGACCCGCCTCGTAACTTAAGAAATAATCGCTTATTGGTAGACACATTCCACTCTACTAATTACGCCATGAACGAGCCGATTGCTAGGAGCGTTAGATTATGCAATACCTATGCAAGCGTTATTGAGTTTAATGATAGTATAAGTATATTTAAATTAAAATTATACACTATTTTTAATTGATTAACTGCGTATTATATCTAGTCTGTAAGAATTAAATTCTGTAGACTGAACTTAAATAAATAAATAAATAAATAAATAAATAAATAAATGCTACCTACAGCCCAAAGTTCAGGCAAATCGAACAGTGAATTGAATTTGATCGAATAGAACGGTCCCTGGTCCACTTCCCAGAACGAAACTTCACAGGAACACTCTCAGGGTTCGCACAATAAATACGATTTATTACAATAGATCAGACCCTGGTCAACTTTCCGAAAAAAAAAGAAGGAGCCCTATACCCAATATCAAGCAAATCGCACTATAAACTGTTTTATGTAGAATAGGTCGGCCACTTCCTCAACCAAATTGTGAATCTAAAGCATCCTCAAACCGCTCTTGAACACACACAACTTTTTTTTTTATTAAAATCGGTCCAGTCGTTTTGGAGAAGTTCAGTAACAAACACGCGTCCAGAAGAAATATTAAATATGAATAAAATCTATTAAATCTTCTTAGTGTACAAACATTAGTACATATATACAATAGAATAGAATAGAGACGCTATTTCTATATTGTTGGTAGCCTTTTTTCGAATATATACATACATCCATATATATGCACATTACAGCGGGTCGCAAAAAGAAGTTGTAAAAACCCGCTCCTAAATTTCAAACTTATGTTGAGAAGGTTTCGGAAAAAATTTTAAATATTTTTTTTTGATCCTTCGAAATACAGCCGAAATTGCATTTTTATTGTTACTTGAATGTTTTAGTCCGATTTTTTAATTTGATTTAATTTGATATTGATACTGGTCTTGGAAATCTGCATATTTGCTGTAGTGTCCTTTCGAGCTTTGAAGTCTATGAAGGACAAACAAATACTTAATGACACTAGTAAGCGATCTTCAACATAAAATAATTGGGATAAATCTTGATCTCGTGGTGTGGTGGATGGTGGAAGCGCGCTCCGCCTACCACACCGAAAGTCTTTTTTGCGTCCCACATCAACGGGACCGCTTTGTTGTTAAGTTGGTTCACCGTTGCAGCCAATGCATACCAATTTGGTATCACCATTTTTTGTGTTGTTTTTCATATTTGTATAAGTTTTGTCAAAAAATGTAAATTAAAAATAGTTTTTGTTTTTATTTATTTATTAAAATAACTCAACAATTTGACAAATTGTTCACCGCTTTGAGTATGATGGTGGGAAAATTTGGGAAAAACGAGTTGAACGGTGGACTTTACAATTTTCTTAGTTTCCATATAATTACTTTTACATTACAGCATTTTTGACAACCGCTTTTTTAGTGCCGCTTTCGAGGAAACCAAGCCTTTGGGGAACTGGTTTAAAAGCAACAATGTCATGAATTTGAAAATACTTTCGGCTGGTAAGACAAATAGGTACTTTAGGGGGGATAGAACACAATTCAAGGACCTAATCCAGTGAAAACGGCTTCATAGCTCGAAATGACATTAAAAGCAAAAATGCAGATTTCCAAAATCAAAATAATGACGTATCAATTAAAAAATCGGATGTCAAATATCCAAGCAAAAAACAATTTCGGCTGTATTTCGAAATATTTAAATAAATTAAAAAAACACTCTCAACATAAGCTTCAAATTTAGGGGCGGCCGACTTCACACCTTTTTATTTTAATGTCGACCAAACCAGTCTAATGTACATCCCACTCAAAAAAATTCTGCGCGTACAATTCACAGTGAACATACACACAAACTCACATTTGTGTCACATTTCTGAAAATTTCACTCGCAACAATTTTTCATAACGTGCACAAAGAAGTATAAATTCAAAGATGTAATAACTTATTAAAAAATGCAAAAAAACTGATCACAAGCTACATAATCAATAACTTACGTACTTAGCCAATACATTCAAGAACAAAGAATAATAACGCCAAAATGTGAATAAATTCGCGAAAGTAAAAATATAGAACCAAAGCTTTTTTTTATTTTATATCGCAGTTACATTTTTTATTATTTATTTGTAAATAATACAAAAAGAAATATTGCCATTTGGACTGCTTATTAAAATATCACCATAACTCAGCTGCCATTCCGAAACCGCTCTATCTTAGCATAAATTCTATATTTTGACGTGAGCTAGGATGTTAATGGAAAATTTTCTGAAATAGGGGCGTTCAGCCGAGTTAAGTGAACTCAGCAGTCGATTTAAAAAAACACCTTGCAATTAATTAATTTTCGCAAATTCTAGAAAAGCTCGAACATCATTATTTTTTACACTTGTATATAAAGTCCAAGGATAGAAGTTCATCCCACCTACTAGCACCGCACAAAGTTTTCCTCCCGCAACGGCAGGTGCACCAGCATCTCCCCAACACGTATCCCTAGTCCCTACCGGATCGCTTAAGCAAATTACCGTTGTTGGGAAATTTTTCTCTGCTTCCGCATAACGATGCGCATAAAAAGCTTCACATTTGTTGATTGGGGTTACTACAAATTCAGCAGATTGTAGTATATCCGAAGCTGGCTCCATGTATCCATTGTTCGAACCCCATCCACTGACCTCCAATTTTTTGCCCATGTATAATTCAGTTTCGCATAAAGGTATTGGTCTTATAAATGGGCTCCTGCTAAATGCGCTTATTAATACAATCACGACTATATCAATTTCTTCCATTTTCGGATGATTGAAATGACATGGACGAATTATACGAGCCGCAGCTTTATTTTTTCCTGCTATATTTAAATTGGCTGTACCAGCTGTAACAGTGATTTCAGACGGGAGTACACCTGTCAAGCAAAATTCAGACGTAAGCACCCTCTCCAAAGTCAACAAAGTACCAACGCATCGATAAAGCTCGCCATTACATATTGCCACCAAATACGGTCTAGTCGATTCTATGCCACCTTTAACGCGATATTTCGAATTCGTATTAATGAAAAGACTGCTAAAGACGACAAACAATATCGCGAAAGAATTGCTTAAATGCATTTTAATTTATGATTTTCTGTCGATTTTTTAGTTTAAAGTGAAGGAAGTCGAAATATGTGGGTGCTATTTATACAAAATTTTGTTGTGTAAATAAAAATGAGCTTTGAATTGGAAAAAAGACAGCCTGCTAAATTTTTGTGATTGTAGCAGCATAAGTGTGATAAGAAAACATTATAATTTAGGTACATTCGATTAATGAATACAAAAACAAAAATATTAACACAGCAGTATATCAACACTCTCGATGTTTGTGAGTTTAGCCAGCCTGTAGTAGAAATATAGAAGATGAAATACATCGTAATTGGCGGCTGACGTCGCGTAGTGGTAGGGTGCTCCGCCTATCACGCCGAGGGTACTGGGTTCAACTCCCGGGCAAAGAAACATCAAAAATGTAGAAAAAAGTTTTTTTAACCGGGGTAACCCCTCGGAAGTGATTCGTGAAACTCTCCGGGGGTGTTTCTGCCATGAAAAGCGTCTCATTGAAAATGCATCAGCCTCGCAGATGCCGTTCGGAGTAGGCATAAAACATGTTGGCCCAGTCCCGCCAATTGTTAGGAAAAATAAAAAAGAGCTCTACGTAAATAGAAAGATAGGTTAGGTTAGGTTAGGTGGTAGCTGCCCTGATAAGGAAAGCTCACTTGGACAACACGAAGGTCCGTTGTGATACCACATACACCAAACATAGCGGCTACTTAGAGAATATTTGGGTAGCAACGATAAATCTCCGAATGATACCGATCTCAACTTTGGAAAAAATCCTCGGGAGATCTAAGTGAGTCGCGACCGAAGTACTTTCGCCTAGTTCTGGCAAAAGCTTGGCAATCAAGCAGAAAGTGATTTGGTGATTCCACCTCCACATATTGAGACGAACCGCATGGATACCCATGGGCCAGTGTCCTGTCAAAACCACAATGACCATTGTTAGGTGAGCCTTAGTGAATCCAATTATTGCAGCAGACCTCCTTCCATCCACTTTCGGACAGAAAGATCTTGCTACCCTGCAAGACGTGGTGTCCGCCCAACGTTTTCTGAGCTGACTCGAGGCCCAGCTATGGAGGAGCAATCCACAGGTGGCCAGCGGCATCCCGAAATCCCTGCGGCTTGGTTATCAGAGTAGATGTTAAATTATCTAACCGTAGTAGCACTGGATAGCATTTCTTCCACCGCATCCTTAATCGCAGCAACTTCCGCTTGGAATACACTGCAGTGATCAGCCAACTTAAACTTGCGGCTTACATTTAGCGCTTGACAAAATGGAGGTGCTCGCCGTGACCAATGCTTTCCAACAGACCAGAACCCCATATAGCAGAATCGGTTTGACCACCATCTCATAAAGCTAGTGTACTACTCGTGGCGAGAGTCCCCATCTCTTTCCGATAGCCCCTATGCAGCAGTAAAAGGCAACCGCATTTTTCTAAGCCTCGCGGATTCATTGCAGCCTTCCACGTTTTCGCAGAAGCTTCGCCATGCATCTCGCTTGGCTCTCCTTATTTCATATTTATAAATCCCCAGACTCACCTTATAGAGGTCCCAGTCCGAGGGAAATTTTCTCCTCCTGGCTCTGTTGAAGAGCCGCCGACTGGACGCTCTTAGGTCGTCAAGAGAATCCGACCACCAGGGCGGCTTTCCCTTCCCCCTGTAAGTTTTCAATGGGCAGGAGAGTTGAAAGGCGCTATTGCTTGCCGAGATGAAGTTTTCCACCAGAACGTCTCTCTCAGATTCGGACAGGTCCGAACTAACGGTAGGCGCCGCAGGCCATAGCTCTAGCAGCTTCCTACAATACAAGTCCCAGTTAGTACTTTTAGGTTTCCTAAAAGATATTTTACCGGGACGTTCTTCGTTCACCGAAAACTGAATATATCGGTGAGCAGGGAAGGAGTGTCGTTGAGAAGCCTCCAGCCAGATATCCCACCTTCCAGTTCTCTACTAACCAGGGTGAGGTTCAAGACCTCCTCCCTTACCGCAGTAATAAAAGTCGGGTCATTCCCCCTCTTACATATACTAAGCCCCTCATCTACAATAAAAGTTAATAAAGACTCACCTCTAGTATTGGTATCCGAGCTTCCCCAGATGCTGTGACGGGCATTAGCATCGGCACCGACGATCACAGTGAAAGATCAAATTGAAAGATAAGCTCGGCCTTAAATCTCTTCGGAGGTTATCGCGCCTTGAATTTATTTATTTAATTGTTTATTTATATACAATGATGTAAATAATAGTGAAATAGTGCACCCTATAAAAATAGCATTTTAAGGTTGTTCTTTAGCGAATAAGTGAACCAGTAGAAGTTTGGAATGGAAAAAATTATAGGGGCAAAACGTGTTTACTGATATTTTTGCATTATAAATGGTAAAGACTTGTTGATGAAGCTTCTTATAAAGCCGTATAAAACTGCACTTGTATGAGATATGGAGCACTAAGAAAATATTTAAGAGAAAATATCGGCACTTCACTTTTAGAAATAAAAACGCTCCTCAACTCTTGTTTTATTTGTAAATAAGTATAACTTTATTAATTATAATTATTGTATATACTCGTATGTATTAAGAATGTGAATTTTAATTATTTTAAAGATTTATTTGAGAGGGGATGTTTCCATTTAGTATATATCTTGTGTAATTCTTTCATCGTGAGCTAGATTGGTGATACAGAACCGTCACCCTATGCCATTTTGTAGTCGGAGATAAGTTTTTGGCATTCGGTTCTGGCAAAACTGCTAAGGAGGCTCCTGGAAGGAAGTGCATTGGAGTCAGGGCTAATAAATCACTTGGATCCTGTGACATAGGAGAGAGAGGGCAATAATTAAGCACCGCTTTTATTTGAAAGAGGAGTGTTGTGAATTCTTCGAACGTAAACTTTTGAGTGTGTAGGGACGAGAACAGGGATCAAATGAAGATCTACAAGAGTGAAATTTTCAGGGCGAAAGTTTCTGTACGGACATAGAGTGCTCCAGCGAAACAGCACGGTTGAAAAATGTCGTAGAAAGGGGAAACATAGTCCAGGGACTAACAAAGAAAGAGAACGGGGAATGGTCACTTAATAGTGAGGAATCCCTTGAAATGCTTTTCGATACACATCTCCCATCGGGAGATCACTTAGAAGAGCCAGCAGACAGCATTTACAGTTCGATCACATATTTAGAAAACTTGAAATTTAGACCCTACTGCAGAATTCGATTACAATGCAATATAGGGTGCCAAAATAGATGTCTCAGTAAAATGCTACAGAGGCGGATACTCAAACGGAATCGCTAATAAACGAATCTGTGGCTAACAACCACAACAGCCGAAGTCATATTTTGTACGTATTCAAATCAATATTAATTTAAATATCAAGTAGTTAACTAATGTACAAAATTTGTATTAAGTAAGACCTAGTTTACATATAACGAGATTATCTTTATTTACGTACTTAGCTCCTAATCGTAAATTATGTAACAAGATTTCCCATTTAATTTCCCCCCTTATTTATCAGTGATTATGAACAAATTTTAGAGATGCGGGTGGTTTTTTTTTTGTTTTTTTTTTTTCAATAAAAACCTTCAGGGAGTGAACTGTTAGAAACGCATTTAGCCACATTCTGCCATAGTTGTTCTAAACTTATCCCAATTGCCTTCCTTGCATATTATACGCGATAACTTGAGTAAATTTTGAGGTATCTTAATGAAATTTGGTATTAAGTTCCTGGGCACTCATCTCAGATCACTATTTAAAATGAACGAAATCGGACTATAACCGCGCCCACTTTTTCGATATCGAAAATTTCGAAAAACCGAAATAGTGCGATAATTCATTACCAAAGATGGATACAGCGATGAAGCTTGGTAGGTGGGCTGACCTTATGACACAGAATAGAAAATTAGCAAAATTTTGGACAATGCACCGCACATTTTTAAAAGAAAGTAATTGAAAAGTTTTGTTTTTTTTCGGTTACACCCGAACTTAGCCTTCTTTACTTGTTTTATTCTTTGCACAGTATGTATATTTCGTATAATATCATGTGCAAAAGCTATACTCTTTGTTTTAGGTGCTTTCAGGGGATCTAATATTTGCTTTGTTCTAATTAGAGAAATACCAAGAATTAAAAATTGCTTATATAAATATTTTGGTAAATATAAAAGCAATTAGGGCAATCATAGGAATAGACAACATTGGTGAATTAATACAAATATTAGTTTCTTTGAAACCGCTGAAAAACAAGAAGCAAAATTTATCTAATGATAGGTATTATACGAAATATACATTGGGACAACTTTTTAACCGTTCAAACTTCTTAGAAATGTGGGTTCGAGTCCCACTTCCGGGAGAAAAGACTTTGAATAGATTTACAATGCATAGACGTCGCCTTGTCCGTCCTGATGTCACGTTGTTTAAATGTTTCCCCAATTATCAAATAAATTAAAATACAAAATATTTTCTTACATGTAGCGTTAATAGCGAATACTCTAAGCCAAAAGGGCAAGGGGATGTCGAAGATGTCACAACGAAGGCGCTAGAGGGGGAAAAACTGCCCAATGGTGCTGCGAGTCTTACAGATAAACCTCCAACACAGTAAAGTGGCGTCGAGCGAACTCCTCCTATGCTTGAGGAGGGTTCGTTTGACGGGGCGCTTATCCAGGAGCCGTGGCTCTCAACGCGCGGGGATTTGGCGTCTACTACGCGGAAACGGAGGGACGGATGCAAGCTGGAGTCATGGTAAGGAAACAGCTGCGTTTATATATCGCTCATTTACTTCAATAGTGTAACTAAAAAAACACAATTTTCCAGGAGAGCCATTCAAAGATTTTAACTGACATATGGTGCGCATATAAAGGCACATTTTAATTTTTATAGCACGTGGTAAATTTTTAACTGGTCACAAAGATTTTTTTATACAACATAGATCATGATATTGGGCACGTTTATATGTTAATGTCAGACGTTGTTCTGCCCTAAATTTGGTCTATCTGCATACATTTTAATAAGCTTTTTCTCTCTAACTCTGCCCTCGCCTCTTCACTTCTTCTTAATCATTTTATTCACTCCTCCCTCCGTCGTTTTCGCTTCATCTATCTCTATTTTCGTCTCACTATATCTCTTTCTCAGTCTCCTTATCCTTCCCTCTTTTCTCTTCTCTCAAGTTTTTCCCATTCTTCTTCATCCCTTATTGTCAGTCCCAGAGGGTGGTATGCATTTTGTTCCAGTCCCATTCCGACTTCCAGTCCCACTCCGAGTCTCAGTCCCTATCCTAGTCCTAATCTCATTCCCAGCCCGTCTCTGGTCTACTTCCCCGAAAAAAGGATCGTAAATACTAATATAGGCAAATTTATATACCAAATTTCAGGCAAATCGAATAGGACGTATGTAAATAGGTATGTGGGTATTATCAATTCATGCTTTTTTTCGGCTTCGCATGCATATTTCTGGCGGCCACTGTGGTGTGATGGTAGCGTGCTCCGCCTATCACACCGTATGCTCTGGGTTCACACCCCGGGCAAAGCAACATCAAATTTTAGAAATGAGGTTTTTCAATTAGAAGAAAATTTTTCTAAGCGGGGTCGCCCCTCGGCAGTGTTTGGCAAGAGCTCCGGGTGTATTTCTGCAATGAAAAGCTCTCAGTGAAAATTCATCTGCCTTGCAGATGCCGTTCGGCATAAAACATGTAGGTCCCGTCCGGCCAGCTTGTAGGGAAAATCAAGAGGAGCACGACGCAAATTGGAAGAGAAGCTCGGCCTTAGATTTCTTCGGAGGTTATTGCGCCTTACATACATTTTTTTTTTATGCATATTTATCAGTTTTGCCAGGTTGATCGACTAAATCGAATATCACAATGAAAATTACTTTAAAGCTCTGAGCAACAGCTTTCATTTGATATCCATATTACACACACATTCTAGGGGTATCCGGGTCCACGTTTTGGCCTATATCTCGAGACCCTAGTCACCCAGCGGTATAAATTACTATGTACTAAAGCACACATCAACACCTTCAATTTGATACCCATAATGTAAAAACACATCCTAGTGTTACCCTGGTCTACGATTTGGCCTAAATCTCGAGACCCTAGTCACCTATAGGTATGAAAACTACCCTGTACTAAAGCACTCATCAACAGCTTTCATTTGTTATCCTTCTTGTATAAACTTTTTCTAGGGGTATCCGGGTCCACGTTTTGGCCTCAATCTCGAGACCCTAGTCACCTATAGGTATGAAAACTACCCTGCACTAAAGCACTCATCAACAGCTACAATTTGATACCCATAATGTAAAATCACATCCTAGTGTTACCCTGGTCCACGTTTTGGCCTAAATCTCAAGACCCTAGTCACAAATAGACGTGAAAATTACCCTGTACTAAAGCACTCATCAACAGCTTTCATTTGTTATCCTTCTTGTATAAACACTTTCTAGGGGTATCCGGGTCCACGTTTTGGCCTCAATCTCGAGACCCTAGTCACCTATAGGTATGAAAACTACCCTGCACTAAAGCACTCATCAACAGCTACAATTTGATACCCATAATGTAAAATCACATCCTAGTGTTACCCTGGTCCACGTTTTGGCCTAAATATTAAGACCCTAGTCACAAATAGACGTGAAAATTACCCTGTACTAAAGCACTCATCAACAGCTTTCATTTGTTATCCTTCTTGTATAAACACTTTCTAGGGGTATCCGGGTCCACGTTTTGGCCTCAGTCTCGAGACCCTAGTCACCAATAGGTATGAATACTACCCTGTACTAAAGCACTCATCAACAGCTTTCATTTGTTATCCATATTCTATAAACACATTCTAGGGGTACCCGGGTCCCCATTTTGGCCTATATATCGAGACCCTAGTCACCCACGGGTACGAAAAATATCCCGTATCAAAGTACTCATAAACAACTTCCATTTGATGCCCACATTGTACAAACATATCCCGGGATTACCCTGGTCCACGTTTTGATCTCAAGACTCTATCCAGAACGGGATAAAAAGTATCCTCTCCTGGTTCTAAGCTACCCCTTCACCAATTTTCAGCCAAATCTGTTCATCCGTTCTTGAGTTATAAATAGTGTAACTAACACCACTTTCTCTTATATACGTATGTACATATAAACATCACATTAGAAATTTCAAAAATAACAGTATTTCTCCACTATTTAATGGATGTTATTATACAATCTACAAACTTCAATCACTCTATCTATTAAAAAAAGCGCATGAAAATCCGTTGCGTAGTTTTAAAGGTTTAAGCATTCAAAGGGACATGGGACAGCAAAAGCGACTTTGTTTTATAATATGTAGTGATAGTGATACATGCAAAAATACCAAAAATAAAACTTATTTGAAGAATTTTAAGGAAATGTTTAATGTTTTTAACGAAATTTTTCAATAGATGTATGCATTCTTAACCATTTATGTTGCATAAATATATGGCCACCGTGGTGTGATGGTAGCGTGCTCCGCCAATCACACCGTATGCCTTGGGTTCAACTCCCGGGCAAAGCAACATCAAAATTTTAGAAATAAGGTTTTTCAATTAGAAGAAAATTTTTCTAAGCGGGGTCGCCCCTCGGCAGTGACTGGCAAGCGCTCCGAGTGTATTTCTGCCATGAAAAGCTCTCAGTGAAAACTCATCTGCCTTACAGATGCCGTTCGGAGTCGGCATAAAACATGTAGGTCCCGTCCGGCCAATTTGTATGGAAAATCAAGAGGAGCACGACGCAAAATTGGAACAGAAGCTCGGCCTTAGATCTCTTCGGAGGTTATCGCGCCTTACATTTATTTTTATTATTTTTGTATACCTATGTCAAGCTGATATGATATGAAAATATATACATATATGTACATTCATACATGCCTATAAACCTACGCCCGAAGTTAAATAACACAGCGAATGCTATATATGTACGTATTTATGTGTCGCATCAAGCCTCACTCAAAAGCAATTAGCGCGGACAGTTCACAGCGAACAAACACACATACGCATTTTTTGATAAAAATTTTACTTTTGTTTAAACAATTTGGCTGACATAAGAAAGAAATCAAGTATTTTTTTTGATGCAGATCGAAGGTAAATATTTCAAAGTTTTACTGAAAAGTAGAATTTTTTAAATCCATCCATCCGTTTATGACTTATAGTTGTGTAAACAAAAATTTTATGATTTTTTACTACATTTTGGCAATTTGCCACGCCCCTATAATATATACCTTCAAATTATATTAACTGTACCATCTCACGTAGCTAAGCTCTCAAATGCAAAAACCGTTTTAAAATCGGAGCATTCTGTGTGAAGTTATGTGCATACATGGCATTTAGCGACTTTAGTTTATAAGATTTATAGATTAACTTAAAAGTCGTGTTTTTTGAGTTATGACACTATTGTAGTAAATGAGCGATATGCTGCCTAATTACAAACTGAGGACCTCGTAGCGGTGGCCTGCTACATAGCCCATGCTGCGAAGGTTCCACCGATAGAGTGCAAGAGGCTAGTACAGGACGGAGAGCGCAAAGGGCGGCTGGTCATAGGCGCCGTGGATGCAAATGCGCACCACAATACGTGGAGAGGAGGAGATACGAACGAGAGAGGCGAATCTCTATTTTGTTACATCCTGCAAACCAATTTGCAGATAGCCAACAGTGGAAGTGTCCCTACATACATTGGTCCAACATCCAGAAATCTTCTTGGTATAACATTGAGCTCCGAAGGTGATATATCAAGGTATGATTGGATGGTTCTTGAGAGAACATCCTTCTCCGAGCATGCGTATACCAGCTTCAGCATCCCCCTAAAGAGCGTAGAGAAGGGAGGAACCTTTAGAAATCCTAGGTCAACGAAATGGACAAAATTCCAGAAACCAGTAGAAACAAAACTGGGACAACCCAAAGAGGTTGCCAGTGAACTGGAGGAGTGTAATGAATTGCTAACAAAGACGCTTATGACGGCGACGAGCACAGGGATCAGCTGAGGATCTACAAGTTTGAAATTTCCAGGGAGAAGAGAATCTCATAGAAAAATTACTGTACGGATATAGAGTGCTCCAGCGAAACAGTACGGTTGAAAAATGTCCTAGCAAGGGGAAACATAGTCTAGGGACTAACAAAGAAAGAGAACGGGGAATGGTCACGTAATAGAGAAGAGTCCCTCGAGGTGCTTTTCGATACACATTTCCCATCGGGAAATCATTTGGAAGAGCCAGCAGACAGCATTCACATATCGATAACGGAGTGGGTAGTGCCGGGCTTGGTGACCGATACCAAGATCGTATGGACGGTGAAGACGTTTTTTAAGTTTAAATCGCCGGGTTCAGATCGTATAGTCCCGGCCTTGCTACAAGTTTCAATCAGGGCGGTCGCGGAATGACTTAAAATAATATTCGATGGGTGCATACGACTGAATCATGTACCGCACTCTTCGAGAACTGCTCGTGTAGCTTTCCTAACAAAGGCGGGGAAGATAGGTCACGTGTATCCCAAAGACTATAGACCCATTAGCTTAAAATCATTTCTGCTCAAAACCTTTAATTAGCTGGTAGATGTGTACATAAAGTCGAACGTGGATGAAAAGCTGCTCTCCACAACACTACATGCGTACACCAAAGACAAGTCGTTAGACACCGAATTGCATAGGGTGGTAATAAGCATAGAGAAAGCCCTGGAATATAATGATTATGCTCTAGGAGTCTTCTTAGATTTTGCAGGGGCTTTCAACAATGTTTCTAAATAGGCGATTATGGATGGTCTTAATTACATTAAAGTACATTCAGCCACAACCAGATGGATCGGCTGCATGTTAAATTGCAAGAAGATTACATCACAGATGGGATTGTAAGAGGCCACGAAATCTGTGGACAAGGGCACTCCGCAGGGAGGGGCGCTATCATCTACGCTGTGGACGTTGGTCATCAACCAACTGCTCAGGCGATTCGATGAGGGACCCGTACAATTTATGGCTTACGCAGATGACGTTGCAATTGTCATAAGAGGAAAGTGGCTTCCAACTATTAACTCTTTGATGGATGGAGCTCTTCGGGATATTCATACCTTTGCAACCAATGGCGGGTTGCCAGCCAACGCGGAGAAGACTGGTATGGTCTTGTTTACAAAGAGGTACAAGGCCCCAAATTGGACCAGGTCTAAGATAGGAGGGGTGACCCTACAGGAGAAACCTTGCGCAAAATATCTAAGAATCATCCTGCACAGTAAGCTGTCATGGAAACTCAACGTGAAGGAGAGGGTGAAGTATGCATCAACGGCACTTTATGCATGTAAAAGCATGCTGGGATGTACGTGGGGTTTATCGCCCCCTCTTTCTCATTTGGGTTTTCAGCGCTTGTAAACCCTATTCTATACTCTATTCTATACTTTGAGTTCTTGCTTGGTGGAAAGCCACACAAAAAAAAAACAACCTACCTCAAAAAATTAGAGGGCGTATGCAGACCATCAGTTCTTAGCATTGAGCCCTGAAAACAACCCCGACGGCAGCACTGTATGTCATTCTACACATTCCACCTGTAGACCTGGTAGCAAGAAAATAGCGTTAACAACTGCAATCAGGCTCAGTGCCTCGGGCAGCTTGAGCGCCGACCATACGGCCATAGTAGTATATCGTCATCAATTACAGGACGAACAGACTACCTGATTCCCTATCTGCGCTTCGAGGGAGATCTTAAAGCCACAATAGATGGTTGGCGCAAGGGTGTTCAAATGGCGGACGAGGCGATACATGTGTACACCGATGGTTCCAAAATAGTGGAAGGAGTAGGGACTGCGGTATACTGCGCTGATCTGCAAATAAACAGATCCTACAAGCTGCCAGATTACTGTAGCGTTTTCCAAACGGAAATATTAGCCGTAACCAAAGCAGTAGAAACACTGGAAGAGAACAGCGTAAACTGCAACCGTGTTAACTTTAAATTGGTAGTCAAGCAGCAACTAGGGCAATAATCTGGCATAGCACAGCATCGAAATCCGTGTTAGAGTGTAAGCAGTCTCTGTAGAGAATCGGGATAGGGAGAAGCATACATCTATATTGGGTCCCAGGGCGTATGGGAAGAGATGGGAATGAAAAAGCAGATTAACTAGTTAAAGTGGGCGCATCCCTTGAAGCTTGCTCCGTAGATGTCCCAATTAGACTGGTCGAGATTAAGAGAAGGCAAGACTTGCACATGATCGACCAAGCGAGAAAGGCGTGGTTTCAAGCGCGGAGCGGTAAAGTGCCGAAGATTATGTGTACGTCTTACAACCCTACACTAACAAAGTAGCTTCTATCATTAAAAATAGAGGACTGTGGACACATGATTGGTATTCTGACTGGGCACTGCCTTCTGGGGTTACATTTAAGTTAGGCTTGGTCAATGATAGCAGATGGAGGAAGTACGGGTTGGAGGAAAAAACGATGGATCAGGTTCTGTGCTCGTGCCCTGCGCTTGCCAGGCTAAAACTCCAGCTATTAGGAGTGATACAGCTGTCAGATCTAGAAGCAGCAAGTGGCTTAAGTCCTAGAAGGCTTCTAGTATTTGCCAAGAAGTCGGAGTTATTTTATAACATAGGTCCTGGTTTTTGATAGGGTTTTTCAATTTGGTCGTTAAAACAAACTTCTGGTAACACTACGGACTCATTCAGTCTATGTGAGGTCCTCATGGACCGGCCGGTTCAACCTAACCTAACCTAGCGTAAATATTGCCAGGTTATCTTAATTTTCATTTATTTTTCATTTATTTGTATAAACAATTTGTACAAGTAATATTCAAGTCTTTTAGGTAGTACATCAATCAGTCTTAAATATTACAAAGGAAATATGTCACATATAAATATAATTCCAAAGAAATAAAAAAAAAGAAAACCATAATAATAATAAAAACATGAATATCTTAAAAATACCTTTATACATTTTAAAATAGAAACATTGTCGGTCCACAGATTGAGAATCAAAGATCGAACTATCGTTTAAGATAAATTAAGAGCTGAGGAAAGTTGTTACTGCTTGTTTGAAACATTCTGCCTTTCGTATAGCTTTTGTCTTAGATGGAAGTGAGTTCCATAGACGGATTTAACTGACAAAGAACATTCTGGATGATAAAATTCGGAACCAAAAGATTCATGGCCCGAGTAGACTGACACAAATTTATTTCTTTAAATGAGTAGGGTGCATTTTGGGAATACAATAGCTTATACAAAAAGCAGAGATTTCCCATTTTTAAGAAATTGTAAACATCGCATCGGTATTGTTTAAGGCCAACTGTAATTTGTTTAGCGATATCGAGTCAAGGTTACCGTATATAAGCTCACTGTAGGAAATATGAGGTAAAATATGAAATTTGCCCAGCTTCATCTTTGCGTCTCGCGGCGGCAAATAGGCAGTTCTGTATAAACTTCGTAGAGTATTATAAGTTTTACCAATGACAAGGTTGATATGGTCAACACAAGTCAGAGTGGAGTTGATTTGAAATCCTAAATTGGTAACCACATCGTGAAAGAATATTTTGTCTCCATTAAGCTTATTTTAAGGAAGGTTGTTTCAGTCATAGGAGGCGTTCGATATTGCTATTGCCTTTGATTTAGTTGCATTAAGAGATAGTTTATTTAATTGAGCCCACTCTCCTATGCGTGTTAAGTCTTCATTTAGCCTGAAAAATAGGTTTTCGGAAAGACCAATCGGACGAGACATATATTTTTGGGTATCATCGGCATAAAGATGAACGGAGGCATTGCGACAACAGGCGACTATGTCATTATTAAAAAGCGTAAAGAGTATTGGACATAAGATAGATCCTTGCGGAACACCAGATGTTATGGAACGTAAATTTGAGACTTTATCAGCACATTTTACTTGTTGGCATATGGGCTTAAGTTAAAACCACGTCAAAAACTCTTGAGAAATCCAAAAGTACGAGTAAGGTAAGTTCATTATTGTCAAAGGCCGGTCGTATGTCTTCAAGAATCTTGAGCATGGATGTTGCACAACTATGCCCCCTTCTAAATCCCGACTGGACCTCGGATAGCAAATTATTATTATATATATGGTCAGTTATTTGCATTGCTAATAGCTAATAGGTGTTTGAGACCTTATATAAGGCAGGTAAGAGACCTATTGGTCTAAATTCTTTGTAAGAACACGGAGACCTCGTCTTAGGAACCGGAATAACACTTGCAATTTAACATTGAGTAGGAAACCTACTGCACATAATTGAAAAATTAAAGATATGTGTTAGCGAAGCGGTGGCGTAAGGTAGAATAAGTTTTATAAATCGTATGCTAATACCGTCGTTTCCCACTGTATTAGACTTTAAAGCAAATATAGCATCCAGCACATCGCTTTCGGTGATCACTGAAAAATCAAAGGCACTTATATCCAGTCTTCTGTCTACACAGGTTACAGCGATTCTGTCATCGATATCATTCTTATTCACATCAACATTATTTTTTTTTTTCAATATTGTTTGTAGTACCACACCATGAACCAATAAACAGATCCCGCATTAAAAAATGAGAGAGCAAATCATAGTTAGCCGTGAAATAAAGTTTCTTCTCGTGACGTCACGCTTTTGACAACATGTTTCATTACTGACCAAGTATTCAGACTTTATTCCAATCGGAGTATTTTGCTCCGCTCTTACCTCCTACTACAGTTTTTACCTCAAATATTTATTTGGGTCGAATTGAAAACTAAATAGTATTACTACGTAATATCTTTTGGTTGAAGTTTTTATTGTATACGTATGAAAAGCTGATGGTTTACAAGTGACGATTGGATGATATAACGTCAATTCATTGTTTGTGTCTTAAGACGTGTTTCTTCACATTTTACTAACAGTTTTTGTACTTTTTTCGTAAGGAATGAGAAAAGAAGGAGTAAAATGTAAGCAAACAAATGTGTTCGAGTGTGATCTGTAAATCCTGCCAAAATTCAATATACAGCACTTCTTGAAATTGTATATAAAAATGAAGCACGTTGAGCCAGTGAGGTCAGTTAACCCTGTTTTGTGATAACAGTCGCCAATTGGGGGCACCAACCGAGGTCAAATCTTCCTCCAACTGTCCCTCCCAACTCAGTGCAGGTTTTCTCTTTCTTCTGTTTACAAACTGCCGGAGCGTATTCGTTCATCCGCATAACATGCCCTAGCCTTTGGGTTTTTCAATCGCTGCACTATCGTCATGTCTACGTAAAGCTCATATAACTCATCATTATACCTCCTTGTTGTCGTTGTTGTTGTTGCGGTAAGGTTGCTCCACGAAGGCTTTGGGGAGTGTTATCGATGTGATGGTCCTTTGCCAGATACAGATCCGGTACGCTCCGGTAACACAGCACCATTAAGGTGCTAGTCCGACCATCTCGGAAACAATTTATATGGCCACATTAAACCTTCAGGCCATCATACCTCCCTCCCCACCCCCAAGTTTCATGAGGAGATTGGGTCGCCAGAGCCTCGTCTGTTAGTGAAACAGAATTCGCCGCGGACAGGTGAGGTTGACAATTGGGTTTGGAGAGGCTGTATATTGCGCTGGCAACCTGAAGGGTTGTGCTACACAGCCCCTTGAATCTGGTATTTTAGTCGCCTCTTACGACAGGCATACCTACCGCGGGTATATTCTGACCCCCTAACCCGCTGGGGGTATTATACCTCCTTCGACACTCGCCGTCGACATCGCGAATAGAACTATATCCCTTCCGGAGAACTTTTCTCTCGAATACTACAAGAGCCATTTCATCTTCTCTCGACACCTTCCATCATTCCGAGCCATACATCAGGACAGGTATGATGAGTGACTTGTAGAGCGAGAATTTTGTTCGTGAAGATAGAGGAATTTACTTTTCAATTGCCTAAATAAGCACTTGTTGGCAAGAGTTATTCTCCGTTTGATTTCTGGGCCAGCATTGGTTTTGCTTTTAATGCTGCTTCCCAAATGAACGAAATCCTTCACAGTCTCGAATTTATATCTGTCAACAGTGACGTAGCTATAAAGGTCACGATGACAGCAAGTACTTCGTCTTGTCCAAATTTACTGCAAGACCAACATTCTTTTGCTTCTTACCTTCGTCTCCATGTTTGAACAGCCCGGCGGATATCCCGTCATTACTTGGCACCTTGTGGTTTTTTAGCCGTGATATTGAATGCCGAGGAGTGTTTTTCATCATCGGCGATCGGGGTATCGGGTTGGTCTTCCCCCACATTCTGTAGGTCAGTTAACGTTCGCCATTATCATTCCCACATGAATCTGCCCCGGTCGTGAAACCTTCTGTCATTAAAGGAACATGAAATATGTATGGTTAACCGAAAATAATAATAATAATATTTCTTTGCGATAAATATCCGGGGAGATAGAATGTGGTGTGTTAATGGGAGCATTAATTGGTCATCCTACACGGTTTAGGCCAACTCCATGTGCATCTGATAAGGCAGATAACCTTTTTGGTAAGAAACATTTTATGGCAAAAACACAATCGAAAGGTTTGCCAAGCCACCAAATCAATTTGATGTTAGTTGTTCGCCCGCTTTCAAAAAGGAAGAAAAAATATACTCCGAAAATAAAATTTTTACTCCGGCGTAGTCATTTGCTCAGGTAACAGTTTTAAATACTCCGAACACTGGTAGCGAGACATGAGAGAAATGTAATAAATCGAAAAATTTTAAAAGCGCTACGTCATCAAACTTTTTTTCAAATTCGATTACAAATACAACAATTCCGCATTGCGGGATCTTGGCTCATTGGATTATGGTACCACACAAGAAATAGGAGTTCATGACATTTGGGTCGCGGCTGCATTAAATGTTTTTTTTTTCAGATTCTAAAAGAGCGGAGATTTTTCCAGAGCACTTTCGTTGGCAAATTTGTATTAAATTTAATATTCAGATATGCTATTTTAGCATTCCATATGAAAAGGGTAGCTTGATTTCTCATGATTTCAAGTAACGATTTGAACATTTAAAACGCTCTTCTGAATTTTTTTTTTAGCATCCAATATATTTTTCCAACTGTGTACATAGAACGCATCTAACAAATTTGTGGTTTCTTAAAAGTAATTCATAATTAATTAAACTTAATAAACTTGATGGGTCTGGATGGATTGCTTTCAGTTGTGCATTCATTTTTTTAAGAACTCATCAGTGTTGAAGATCTGTGATTGGCTTTCTTTTCAGGCAGATTTTGATTCATTGGATTTGATCCTCCATTCTTTCAGCCAATGGGTAATTTTATTTAGACTTCCTTGGAGCTTGAGTGAAGCCACGCTAGGGTTAGGGTCAACGGCTTTCACAGCAGTATCATCGACAAACGTGCCAATAGTAACGCGTTCTGTTATTGGGAGGTCATACGTGTAAAGTAGATAAAGTATTGGGCCCATTAGACTGCTTTGCGGGACGCCTGCTAATCACTCATAAAGGCAGTCTGCTCCATACCTTGTTTAACGACGAAATAACGATCTTTTAGATATGATTGTTTAAATAAGAAGTATTTATAGGGAGGGCGTATTTTACTTTATAGAGAAGTCCGTCATGCCATACACGATCAAAAGCGTGTGCAATATCTACAAAAGCGGCTGTGCAGTATTAAAATTCACCAGCCGATTCATGAATCCAGCGGTTTTTGTGCAAATCCTCGTCACACTGAATACTTAAAACTTTTAGAACATTACTAGGTGGAGCACGGCTTCATATACATATACATAAAACTTAAAATGTATGTCCCAGTAAAATGTTACAGATGGCCCAGTAAAATGCTAAATAGGCGGATATTCAAACGGAATCCCTAACAGTCGATGTACCCCAGCGGGTTAGGGGGTTAGAATATACCAGCGGAAGAGGATACTAAAATACCAGATTCAAGGGGCTGTGTAGCGGAACCCTTCAGGTTGCCAGCGCAATATATAGCTTCTCCAAACCCAATTGTCAACCTCACCTATCGGCGGCGAATCCTGTTTCACTAACAGACGAGGATCTGGCAACCCCAAGCTCCTCATTGAACTTGGGGGTGGGGAGGGAGATATTACCTAAAGGTATAATGTGGCCATATAAGTCGTTCCCCAGATGGTCGGGCTAGCACCTTAATGGTGCTGCGTTACCGGAGCGTACGGGATCTGTATCCGGCAAAGGACCATTACATCGATAACACTCCCCAAAGCCTTCGAGGAGCAACCTTATGGCTACAACAACAACAACATCAGTCGATATGGACTGTCTATCTGTGGCTAAGAACCATAACAGCCAAAGTCATATTTTATACGTATTCAAATCAATATTAATTATACTCAGCTGAGCAGAGCTCACAGATTATATTAACTTTGTTCGCATAACGGTAATCCGTAACGGCATAAACTAATCGAGATAGATATACACTTCTATATATCAAAATGATCTGGGCGAAAAAAGAAATTCATTCAGCTATGTCCGTCCGTCCGTCCGTCAATCCGTAAACACGATAACTTGATAAAATTTTGAGGTATCTTGATGAAATTTGGTTCGTGGGTTCCTGGGCGCTCATCTCAGATCGCGATTTAAAATGAACGAAATCGGACTGCAACCACGCCCACTTTTTCGATATCGAAAATTTCGAAAAACAGAAAATGTGCGATAATTCATTACCAAAGACGAATAAAGCGATGAAACCTTATGACGCAGAATAGAAAATTAGTAAAATTTTGGACAATGGGCGTGGCACCGCCCACTTATAAAATAAGGTAATTTAAAAGTTATGCAAGCTGTAATTTGGCAGTCGTTGAAGATATCATGATGAAATTTTGCAGAAGCGTTCCTCCTATTACTATTTGTGTGCTAAATAAAAATTAGCAAAAACGGATGACGAACACGCCCACTTAAAAAAAAAATTTTTTTTTAAGTCAAATTTTAACAAAAAATTTGATATCTTTACTGTATATAAGTAAATTATGCCAACATTCAACTCCAATAATGATATGGTGCAACAAATACAAAAATAAAAGAAATTTTCAAAATGGGCGTGGGTCCGCCCGTTTTCATTTAATTCGCCTAGAATACTTTTAATGCCATAAGTCGAACAAAAATGTACCAATCCTTGTGAAATTTGGTAGGGGATAGATTCTATGACTATAACTGTTTTCTGTGAAAAAGGGGCGAAATCGGTTGAAGCCACGCCCAGTTTTTATTCATAGTCGACCGCCTGCCCTTCCGCTTGGCCGTTAACATGATAACTTGAGCAAAAACAGATATATATTTACTAAACTTAGGGGATGAAACATGGTAATTGGATTGGTTTATTGACGCAAAATATAACTTTAGAAAAAAATTTGTAAAATGGGTGTGACACCTACCATATTAAGTAGAAGAAAATGAAAAAGTTATGCAGGGCGAAATCAACAGCCCTTAGAATCTTGGCAGGAATTCTGTTCGTGGTATTACATATATAAATAAATTAGCGGTACCCACCACATTATTTTCTGGGTCACCCTGGTCCAGATTTTGGTCGATAACTCGAAAACGCCTTCACATATAAAACTAAGGATCACTCCCTTTTAAAATCCTTATCAATACCTTTAATTTGATACCCACAACGTACAAACACATTCTACAGTCACCCCTGGTCCACCTTTATGGCGATATCTCGAAAAGGCGTCCACCTATAGAACTAAAGCCCATTAACACCTTTAATTTGATACTCATATCGTACAAACTCATTCTAGAGTCACCCCTGGTCCACCTTTATGGCGATATCCCGAAATGGCGTCCACCTATAGAACTATGACCCACTCTCTTTTAAAATACTCTTTAATACCTTCCATTTGATACCCGTGCCATGCAAACACATTCCGGGGTTAGGTTCATTTTCCTAAATGGTGTTTTCCCTTATTTTGTCTCCAAAGCTCTCAGCTGAGTATGTAATGCTCGGTTACACCCGAACTTACCGTCCTTACTTGTTTAAATATCAAGTAGTTAAC
Organism: Eurosta solidaginis; assembly: GCF_040869045.1. NCBI lineage: Eukaryota > Metazoa > Arthropoda > Insecta > Diptera > Tephritidae > Eurosta > Eurosta solidaginis. Next base: position 196,122,980 of record NC_090323.1, on the reverse strand, counting down.
TAATGTACAACATTTTTATTAAGTAAGTATATATAACGAGATTATCCTCATTTCCGTACTTAACTTCTAATCGTAAATTATATAACTAGATTTCCCATATAAATTTCATCCCTCAGTGATCAGTGATTCTGAACAAATTTTGGAGATGCGGATTTTTTTTTCAAAGAAAAAGTTCAACCCACAGAGTGTTATCTTTAATTGGAAGCACAAAATATAACAGAAACGTGAAGGTATGACAGGAAGTAATCTAGTTCCCAGGGATGGAACATATGTAAAGATTATGGCATGTGTAAATAAACGCGGGCTAAGCAGAGATTGTTCTCATTGCTTTCGGTTATACCTTGTAAATCTCTTCAAGATTTTTCACCCGGTAATGAATTGTTACAAACGCATATTTTATTCTTTGGACAGTATGTATATTTCGTATAATACCATGTGCAAAGTTATTTTTTACAGACCTAAATATATCTGCCCCCCTCGTAACATAATTAACTACCACCCACATATGCTTGTGGTCACTAGAACACACAGACAGGGTAGCAACTTTGTTGTGGGGAAACTCAACGAAGGTGCTGTATCGTGTGTTCATAGGGTTTTGTTGCCAAGAGGCTCGTCCTCGTTGAATGCAGCAGCCAGCAAGGAAACACCGATTCTCATGTTCACGTAAGTGTTATTTTTCATTTAACATTTGTTGTTTCAAATCATTTTTCATAAAACCACAAATATTTCCTTGTATTAATACGAAACCTTTTTGGTGTTTTTATTTTCTTCTTTTTCCCCATCTAAACGTTCTTTAAACAATTACGTGGGTGCGCGCCGTTGGCACCACGCAATTGTTCAGTTTACTCTTTGTTTTAGGCGCTTTCAGGGAATCTAATATTTGCTTTGTTCTAATTAAGGAAATACCAAGAATTCAAAATTGCTTCAAATAAATGTTTTCATAAATTTAAAAGCAATTAGGCCAATCATAGAAATAGACAACATTGGTGAATTCTTTGTATTTCTATAAAGCGAACAGAACAAATATTAGTTTCTTTGAAACAGCTGAAAAACAAGAAGCATAAATTTATCTAACGAAATTATACGAAATATACATATGTATGTACTGTGCAAAGAATATAATATTGAAGGAAGGCAGTTGGGATAAGTTGTAACCGTTCAACCTTCTTAGAAGTGCGGGTTCGAGTTCCACTTCCGGGAGAAAAGGTTTGAATAAATTTACAATGCATAGACGAAACACTGTCGCCTTACCCGTTCTGGTGTCACGTTGTTTAAATGTTCCCCAAATTATTAAATAAATTAAAATAAAAAATATCTTCTTACATTTCATTTCATTTATTAAAAGAAATATATATTAGCACAATAAGATCGTGTATGATCTTTTATAGTACAACAGACATTAAATAACAGGATAATAATAAAACATTCAAGCTTTAAATTTAACACATTAACCTAACCTATTTAAGATATATTAAATAATATATGATGGAAACCAAAACAGATTCATAACAGAATATGCTCATTACATATATGCTAGTTGGGTACCAGAATACTTAAAATAATAATAATAATTTACTAGAAGATATGTAGGTAAACTCAGTTTCGAATCAAGACATTCATTGACGAAATAACGAATATATAACCTTCTTAAAGTTGCCTTTACTTAAGCTATTGCGAATTGAGTTCGGGATAGAGTTCCCTATGCGGATAGCATTGACAAAGAATAGCCTTGCAGAGTTCAAATAGTTGTAGTTTGGTAAAACAGACTGCGAGAGAGTCAACTTGTTATATAAGTAACTGGGCACTTCATCTGCCATAATAAGATAAAGGAAAATGCAGTTCCTCGCTCTAAGGTAATCAGAGACCTCACAACCCAACAAACGAGTCCTCCATTCAGATAGTAGTTAACCAATGTACACAATTTTAATTAAGTATGACCTAGTTTACATATAACGAGATTAACTTCATTTACGTACTTAACATCTAATCGTAAATTATATAACTAGATTTCTCATATAAATTTCCCCTTCAATGATCTGTGATTGTGAACAAATTTTAGAGATGCGGATTTATTATTTTTTTCTTTTTTTTTTTTTCAAAAAAAAAGTTCAACCTCCAGAGTGTAATCTCTAATTGGAAGCAAAAAATATAATAGAAAAGTGAAAGTTTGACATGTATTAATGTAGTTCCCAGGGAAGGAACATATATAAAGAATATGGCATGTGTAAATAAACGGGGTCTAAGCGGAGATTGCCCTCATTGCTTTCGGTTATACCTTGTAAATCTCTTTAAAAATTTTTCTACCGGGAGTGAACTGTTACAAACGCATTTAGCTACTTTTTGCCTCAATAGTTCTAAACTTATTCCAATTGCCTTCCTTGCATATTATACGCGATAACTTGAGTAAATTTTGAGGTATCTTAATGAAATTTGGTATTAAGTTCCTGGGCACTCATCTCAGATCGCTATTTAAAATGAACGAAATCGGACTATAACTACGCGCACTTTTTCGATATCGAAAATTTCTAAAAACCGAAAAAGTGGGATAACTCATTAACAAAGACGAATAGAGCGATCAAACTTGGTAGTATGATTTATTGGTTAGTTGGAGGGGCGAGTCCCAATTGTCTCCAATTAGCGCTCATGTTCCGGTTTGATACCACAAACTCGTGAGTTAACCAATGAAAGGGTGTTGTAAGAAGACTAATAAACATTTCCACGCGCCTGAGGGAAAACCGGTCCCCCTATATCCATCCCGTGAAATTTATAAATTTGAGAAGCTCTCCCGGCCTAACATCCTTGAGTTCTGGGAGGCTTTCGAAAAAGTGCTTTTCAAGAAACTTTATTCTGCTTCGACAGTGTGCTGGGCATTCGCACAGCAGATGCTCAAACGTTTCCTCCGCCTCTGGCCGCTTGCGCGTGTAGCTATGACAGGAGGTATTGTGTAACGCTTTGCACGCCTTTTGGATGGTCAGGATTTCTCCTTCGAGAGAATTTTACCAATTCTCGAAGATTCTTTAGTTGACTCGATGGAAGAGCAAAATTCTTTCCAGCATTCCGTCTTTGCCTGTCTGAATAGATTTTTTGTAGCACCTGGGACTATCTTTATATGGTTCCCAGTTTCCATTTAACTGGCTTAGGTTGAATAATTTTCGAGTATCTTTCCTGATCGTAAAAAGGTTGGAATTCCACCAGGGGGTATACCTTGACCTTATGACGCAGAATTTTGAAAAATGGGCGTTGCACCGCCCACTTTCAAAGAAGGTAAATTAAAATTTTTGCAAGCTGTAATTTGGCAGCTGAGTATGTAATGTTCAGTTACGCCCAAACTTAGCCTTCCTTACTTGTTTTATTCTTTGCTCTGTATGTATATTTCGTATAATATCATGTTCAAAAGTTATACTCTTTGTTTTAGGCGGTTTCAAGGAATCTAATATTTGCTTTGTTCTAATTAGAGAAATACCGAGAATTAAAAATTGCTTAAATAAATTTTTTCATAAATTTAAAGCAATTAGGGCAATCATAGAAATAGACAACATTGGTGAATTCTTTGTATTTCTATAAAGCGAACAGAACAAATATTAGTTTCTTTGAAACCGCTGAAAAACGAGAAGCAAAATTTATCTAATGATATTATACGAAATATACATATATATGTACTGTGCAAAGAATAAAATATGGAAGGAAGGCAATTCGGATAAGTTTGTAACCGTTCAACCTTCTTAGAAGTGCGGGTTCGATTCCCACTTCCAGAGAAAAGGCTTTGAATAGATTTGCAATGCATAGACGAAACGGCTGTCGCCTTGTCCGTCCTTATGTCACGTTGTTTAAATATTTCCCAAATTATTAAATAAATTAAAATACAAAATGTTTTCTTACATCTAGCGTAAATAGCGAATACTCTAAGCCAGAAGAGCAAGGGGAGGACGAAGGCGTCACGATGAAGGCGCTGGAGGGGGAACATACAGCCCAATGGTGCTGAGAGTTCTACAGATAAACCTCCAACACAGTAAAGTGCGTCGAGCGAACTCCTCCTAACCCTTGAGTAGGGTTCGTTTGACGTGGCGCTGATCCAGGAGCCGTGGCTCTCATCGGGAGGAATGGTTCCTGTATTCAGTGCGCAGGGATTTGGCGTCTACTACGCGAAAACGGAAGAACGGGTGCGAGCTGTAGTCATGGTAAGGAAAGCTGCATTCATATATGCTGCCTAATTACACAACTGAGGCCCTCGTAGTGGTGGCCGTGGAGCGAGAGCAGACATTTATCCTGGCATCTTGCTACATGGCCCATGCTGCGGAGGTTATACCGATGGAGTGCAAGAGGCTAGTACAGGACGGAAGGCGCAAAGGACGGTTGGTGATACGCGCGGATACAAATGCGCACCACAGTGCGTGGGGAGGAGTAATTACGAACGAGATAGGCGAATCTCTATTTTGTTACATCCTGCAAACCAATTTGCAGATAGCCAAGAGTAGAAGTGTCCCTGCATACATTGGTCCAACATTCAGCAATGTTCTTGGTATAACATTGAGCTCCGAAGGTGATATATCAAGGTATGATTGGATGGTTCTTGAAAGAATATCCTTCTCCGACCATGCATATATCATCTTCAGTATCCCCTAAAGAGCGTAGAGAAGTCGCGGAAAAGCCCAGCACACTCCGGTATATTGTTGGAATGACGAAATTGCGGAAGAGCGTAGAAAATGTCACAAAGCACGAAGAATAGAGCAGAGGGCACGCTCATCACCACGATATGCGGAGTTACACAGCACCTATGTCGCACAAAGAAAAGCACTTAAAAATGCCATAAAAAAGAGCAGGAAGTTATGTTTTAGGGAACTGCTGGATAATGTCGACCTAGATCCTTGGGCATCAGCCTACAGAACTGTGATGGCCAAAGTTAAAGGACCGATATCACAGCACTGATGAATACTAAAACTGAAACACTTTTCCCGACGCAAGATCGATGGACTTATCCAAGCGCGGATCTCGAATGTACGGAAAATCCGCAAATTACAGAGCAAGGGGTGCTGGACTCTGCAAAAAAGTTGCTGATAACAAATCCCCAGGACCCCATGGAGTACGAAACATAGCCCTTGAAGCCGCGATCACAACTTGGGGTACATTATTTACTGATATTTTTAATGCCTGTATGCACGAAGGCGGCCGCCGTGGTGTGATGGTAGCATACTCCGCCTACCACACCGAGCACCTTGGGTTCACGCCCCGGGCAAAGCAACATCAAGATTTTAGAAACAAGTTTTTTTCAATTAGAAGAAAATCTTCTAAGCGGGGTCGCTCCTCGGCAGTGTTTGGCAAGCACTCCGAGCGTATTTCTGCCATGAAAAGCTCTCAGTGAAACCCATCTGCTATGCAGATGCCGTTCGGAGTCGGCATATAACAAGTAGGTCTCGTTCCGTCAATTTGTAGGAAAAATTAAAAGGAGCAATACGCAATTTGGAAGAGGAGCTCGGCCTTAAATCTCTTCGGAGGTTATCGCGCCTTTCATTTATTTTTTATTTATGAAAGAAGGCGTGTTCCCTGGCCCGTGGAAACAACAAAGACTTGTCCTAGAGCTGAAACGGGGTAAACAGCCGGAGCAACCATCCTCATATAGGCCACTTTGTATGATGGATTCCCTAGGAAAGATTTTCGAGCGTATACTTAGTGAGCGCTTACAGTTAACTCTAGAAAGACCAGGTGGCTTTTCGAACAATCAATATGGATTTCGCAAATCAAGATCCACCGTAGATGCAATACAAACAGTCGCCAATATAGCTAGAGAAGCTATCTCTGGAGGCCACAATAAAAGGAAGTTCTGTGCACTGATTACGTTGGACATCAAGAATGCTTTTAACACTTCGAACTGGATGCAGATAATGGCAGCGCTGCGAAGCTTCGACACATCAGCTTACTTATGCAGAATAATAAGTAGCTATCTTAAAGACACAGTACTTCTTTTTGACACGGATCAAGGAGCAAAAGAGTACAAAATCACTGGAGGCGTCCCACAGGGATCTATTCACGGTCCAACCTTTGGAATGTAATGTATGACGGGTGCTAAAGATTGATCTACCAGAAAACACGCAAATTGTGGGATATGGTGTTGATATTGCAGTGGTAGCAGTGGCCAAGAAACTGGACCTGCTTCGAGCATTGTGTAATGACGCTGTAGGAAGAATAAATGAATGGCTGACCAATACGGGACTGGAGTTGGCTAGCCAAAAGATGGAAGTGGTATTAGTAAGCTCCAAACGGTTGGCGAATGGGTTAGTCTTAACTGTCGGAGATCATCAAATAACTTCAAAGGATTCTCTAAAATACTTAGGATTGCACGTTGACTCTAAGTTTACTTTCAAAGAGGACTTCAGAGCGGTGGGAGAGAAAGTTACCAAAGTTAATGGAACACCTATGCGAGTAATGCCTAACATTGGTGGTCCAAGCGAAGCTATACGTCAGCTATTGTCCACAGTAACCAGCTCAATAATACTATACGTAGCACCAGTGTGGTATGGATTTAAACGGACCCATCAAAACGATATATTAGCAGCATACCGAATTGCAGCTTTAAGAACTGCAAGTGCTTATCGGACGGTGTCCGACGATACGATCCTGGTTCTAACCCGGAAAATCCCAGTGGACTTACTGGCAAGCGAAATGGGCGATCTGTATAACACTAATATCGAGCGACCATCTGAAGAAGCCAAGAAAATAGCAAGGACACAAACAATAGCTAAGTCGCAAGAACGGCGGGAGGCCTCGAGTAAATAGCGGTGGACCTTCACGCTAGTTTGGAACGTAGCTCAATGAAATGAGCGGAAGTACGACAAATTGAACTACTATCTCATACAGATAATGAGTGGACATGACGGTTTCAAAGAGTATTTATGGAAGCGTAGGATAGAGGAAGATCCTCATTGCCCAATGTGTACCACGGAGTTAGAAAACACACAACACGTCATGTTCCACTGCCCCCGTTTCCACGAGGAAAGACTCGCCTTGCATAGAGTCTTCGGGGAGGAGCCTACCAGGAGAAGTTTAGTATCACAAATGTGCAAGAGGAAAGAGTGCTAGACTGCAGTGAGCAAAATGGCAATTATAGTCATGATTCGACTGAAGGATGCTGAGAGGGAGCGCAGAGAAATGCGCAGGCGAAGTATTCGCGATTAAGTCGATACTCAGAGGAAATAGCGGGAACCTGGACGCAGGGACAACAGTAGGCTCTTAAAAAATGAGAAATATGGAACGCCACCCTGAAGTAATGCGAAAGTGGTACCGGGGTGGGCGACGGTTCCAAAACGGGGCTGTTTTTTTAGTCTAAGGACACACGGTTGCTGCGACGGCAGCAATAATGGTGCATTAGGCATTTTTCAGCCAAAGGGAGGAACCTTTAGAAACCCTAGGTGAACGAAATGGATGAAATTCCAGCAACAGGTAGAAAGAAAACTGTGACAACCCAAAGAGGTTGCCGATGTGGAGGAACTGGAGGAGTGTAATGAATTCCTAACAAAGACGCTTATGCCTGCCCTCTAAGCAGATTCAGAGAAAAGGCAAAGCCGCCCTGGTGGAGCGATAAGCTGAGTCTTCTAAGAAGACAGGTGAAAGAAATGTTTGAGCTAGCAAACCCGCAGAAAGCGAAGCGTGTCGAGACGAGTACAGGGATCAACTTAGGATCTACAAGCATGAAATTAGCAGGGAGAAGAGAACCTCATGGAAAAATTTCTGTACGGAGATAGAGTGCTCCAGCGAAACAAGTCGGATGAAAAATGTTCTAGCAAGGGAAAATATAGTCCAGGGACTATCAAAGAAAGAGAACGGAGAATGGTCACGCAACAGTGAGTAGTCCCTTGAGGTGCTTTCGATACACATTTCCCATCGGCAATTGTTTAGAAGATCCAGCAGACAGCATTCACAATTCGACCACGGAGTGGATAGTGCCGGACTTGGTAACCGATACCAAGATCGAATGGGTGGTGAAGCCGTTTTCTAAGTTTAAATCGCTGGGCCCAGATGGTATATTCCCGGGCATGCTACAAGTTTCCAGTAGAGCTATCGGGAAATGGCTTAATTTAATATTCGATGGGTGCATAAGATTTAATCATGTACCGCACTCTTGGAGAACTGCTCGTGTAGCTTTCCTACCAAAGGCGGGGAAGATCGGTCACGTGTATCCCAAATACTATACACCCATTAGCTTAACACAATTTCTGCTCAAAACCTTTGAGTGGCTGATAGTTGTGTACATAAAGTCGAACGTGGATGAAGAGCTGCTCTCCACAACACAGCACACGTACACCAAAAGCAAGTCGTTAGACAACGCATTGCATAGGGTGGTAATAAGCATAGAGAAATCCCTGGAATATAAGGAATATGCTCTAGGAGTCTACCTAGACATTGCCGGGGCTTTCAACAATGCTTCTTAGTGGACTATTGTGGATGGTCATATTTACATTAAAGTACATTCAGCCTTAACCAGATGGATCGGCTGTATGTTAAATTGCAGGAAAATTACATCACAATGGGGATTGTACGAGGCCACGAAATCTGTGGACAGGGGTACTCCGCAGGGAGGGTGCTATCACCTCTGCTGTGGACGCTGGTCATCAACTAACTGCTCAGGCTATTCGATGAGGGGCCCGTAAAACTTGCGGCTTACGCGGATGACGTTGCAATTGTCATAAGTGGAAAGTGCCTTCCAACGATTAGCTCTTTGATGGATCGGGCGCTTTGGGATATTCATATCTGGCCATCAAATGTCGGGTTGAAAGTCAACGCGGATAAGACAGATATGGTTTTATTTACAATTTACAAAGAGGTACAAGGTCCCAAATTGGATCAGGCCTAAGTTATGAGGGGTGACCCTAAAGGAGAAACGTTGCACAAAATATCTAGGGATCATCCTACACAGTAAGCTGTCATGGAAACTCAACGTGGAGTAGAGGGTGAAGAAGGTTTCAACGGCACTTTATGCATGTAAAAGAATGCTGGGGTGTACGTGGGGCTTATCGTCCTCTCTTTCTCATTGGGTTTTTACAGCGATTGTAAGCCCTATCCTATACTATGGAGTCCTTCGTTGGTGGAAAGCCACACATAAAGCAACCTACCTCAAAAAATTAGAGGGGGTATGCAGGCTATCAATGCTTAGCATTACGGGAGCCCTGAAAACAACCCCGACAGCTGCACTGTATGCCATTCTGCACATTGCGCCTGTAGACCTGGTAGCAAAGAACATAGCCTTAACAATTGCAACCAGGCTCGGTGCCTCGGGCAGCTTGAGCGCCAAACATACGGCCATAGTTGTATAGCGTCATCAACTATAGGACGAACAGACTACCTGATTCCCTATCTGCGCTTCGAGGGAGATCTTAAGGCAACAGTAGAGGTGAATGGTTGGTGCAAGGGTGCTCAAGTGGCGGACGATGCAATACATGTGTACACATATGGTTCTTGTTACAACAAATGCCTCTTACCTTTGGTGCCTTCCTATATGGTGGAAGATGAAGACTTGGATCCCAGTTGGGACTTCGTAGTGCAAAAATTAAAAACTGTTTCTGGACTGACTCAAACCCATTTATATGGTTTTGACAGGTTCGAGACCAGACACTTGAACAGTCATTTGCTTGCACTAAAAATTAAAAAAAGTAAATTTGCTGAACACCAACTTTGAAAAGAGCCAAGATCGGCCTTAAGTTGGTCAAAACTGGTTGAATCTGAGGTCAAATATGTATGACAAAATTATACGTCATCAGCATACATTAAAGTTCTAGAGTGTAAGATAACTTGTGGTAAGTCATTAATGAACAATATAAAGAGTAAAGAACCCAAATGACTATCCTGGCGCACACCAGAGATTACATTAATCGACTTTGAACAAGCGTTTTTGAAAAAACTCTTTGAGTTCTGTTTTCTAGATAGCTTGCGATCCAAATAAAAATACGCTTAGAAAACCCAGAAGATAAAGTTTGAGAAGTAAAAGCTCACGATTAACAGAGTCGGATGCTTTACTAAAGTCAGCGTAAATGACATCCGTTTGTTTACAATCCAAACAAGTAAGGAAGGCTAAGTTCGGGTGTAACCGAACATTACATACTCAGCTGAGAGCTTTGGAGACAAAATAAGGGAAAATCACCATGTAGGAAAATGCACCTAGGGTACCCTGGAATGTGTTTGTATGGCATGGGTATCAAATGGAAGGTATTAAAGAGCAAGGGAGTGGGCCATAGTTCTATAGGTGGACGTCATTTCGAGATGTCGCAATAAAGGTGGACCAGGGGTGACTCCATAATGTGTTTGTACGATATGGGTACCAAATGAAAGGTGTTAATGAGTATTCTGAAATTGAGTGGGCCTTTGTTCTATAGGTGGACGCCTTTTCTAGATATCACCATAAAGGTGGACCAGGGGTGACTCAAGAATGCGTTTGTACGATATGGGTATCAAATGAAAGGTGGTAATGAGTATTTTAAAAGGGAGTGACCCTTAGTTCTATAGGTGGACGCCTTTTCGAGATATCGCCATAAAGGTGGACCAGGGGTTACTCTAGAATGCGTTTGTACAATATGGGTATCAAATGGAAGGTGCTAATAAGTATTTTAAAATTGAGTGGGCCTTAGGTCTATAGGTGGGCGCCTTTTCGAGATATCGCCATAAAGGTGGACCAGGGGTGACTCCAGAATGTGTTTGTACGATATGGGTACCAAAGGAAAGGTGTTAATGAGTATTCTGAAATTGAGTGGGCCTTAGTTCTATAGGTGGACGCCTTTTCTAGATATCACCATAAAGGTGGACCAGGGGTGACTCAAGAATGCGTTGGTACGATATGGGTATCAAATGAAAGGTGGTAATGAGTATTTTAAAAGGGAGTGACCCTTAGTTCTATAGGTGGACGCCTTTTCGAGATATAGCAATAAAGGTGGAGCAGGGATGACTCTAGAATGTGTTTGTACGATATGGGTACCAAATGAAAGGGGCTAATAAGTATTTTAAAAGCGAGTGGGCCTTAGTTCTATAGGTGGACGCCTTTTCGAGATATCGCAATAAAGGTGGACCAGGGGTGACTCTAGAATGTGTTTGTACATTATGGATATCAAATGAAAGGTGTTAATGATTATTTTAAAATTGAGTGGGCCTTAGTTCTATAGGTGGACGCTTTTTCGAGATATCGCCATAAAGGTTGGACCAGGAGTGACTCTAGAATGTGTTTGTACGATATGGGTATCAAATGAAAGGTGGTAATGAGTATTTTAAAAGGGAGTGACCCTTAGTTCTATAGGTAGACGCCTTTTCGAGATATAGCAATAAAGGTGGAGCAGGGATGACTCTAGAATGTGTTTGTACGATATGGGTATCAAATGAAAGGTGTTAATAAGTATTTTAAAATTGAGTGGTACCCATACCAAATGAAAGGTGTTAATAAGTATTTTAAAAGGGAGTGGGCCTTAGTTCTATAGTTGGATGCCTTTTCGAGATATCGCCATAAAGGTGGACCAGGGGTGACTCTAGAATGTGTTCGTACGATATGTTTACCAAATGAAAGGTGTTAATAAGTATTTTAAAAGGGAGTGACCCTTAGTTCTATAGGTGGACGCCTTTTCGAGATATCGCCATAAAGGTGGACCAGGGGTTACTCTAGAATGCGTTTGTACAATATGGGTATCAAATGGAAGGTGCTAATAAGTATTTTAAAATTGAGTGGGCCTTAGGTCTATAGGTGGGCGCCTTTTCGAGATATCGCCATAAAGGTGGACCAGGGGTGACTCCATAATGTGTTTGTACGATATGGGTACCAAATGAAAGGTGTTAATGAGTATTTTAAAAAGGAGTGGGCCTTAGTTCTATAGGTGGACGCCTTTTCGAGATATAGCGAAAAAGGTGGAGCAGGGATGACTCTAGAATGTGTTTGTACGATATGGGTATCAAATGAAAGGTGTTAATAAGTATTTTAAAATTGAGTGGGCCTTAGTTCTATAGGTGGACGCCTTTTCGAGATATCGCCATAAAGGTGGACCAGGGGTGACTCAAGAATGCGTTTGTACGATATGGGTATCAAATGAAAGGTGGTAATGAGTATTTTAAAAGGGAGTGACCCTTAGTTCTATAGGTGGACGCCTTTTCGGGATATGGCCATAAAGGTGGACCAGGGGTGACTCTAGAATGTGTTTGTACGATATGGGTACCAAATGAAAGGTGCTAATATGTATTTTAAAAGGGAGTGGGCCTTAGTTCTATAGGTGGACGCCTTTTCGAGATATCGCCATAAAGGTGGACCAGGGGTGACTCAAGAATGTGTTTGTACGATATGGGTATCAAATGAAAGGTGGTAATGAGTATTTTAAAAGCGAGTGGGCCTTAGTTCTATAGGTGGACGCCTTTTCGGGATATGGCCATAAAGGTGGACCAGGGGTGACTCTAGAATGTATTTGTACGATATGGGTACCAAATGAAAGGTGTTAATAAGTATTTTAAAAGGGAGTGGGCCTTAGTTCTATAGGTGGATGCCTTTTCGAGATATCGCCATAAAGGTGGACAAGGGGTGACTCAAGAATGCGTTTGTACGATATGGGTATCAAATGAAAGGTGGTAATGAGTATTTTAAAAGCGAGTGGGCCTTAGTTCTATAGGTGGACGCCTTTTCGGGATATGGCCATAAAGGTGGACCAGGGGTGACTCTAGAATGTATTTGTACGATATGGGTACCAAATGAAAGGTGTTAATAAGTATTTTAAAAGGGAGTGGGCCTTAGTTCTATAGGTGGATGCCTTTTCGAGATATCGCCATAAAGGTGGACCAGGAGTGACTCTAGAATGTGTTTGTACGATATGGGTATCAAATGAAAGGTGTTAATAAGTATTTTAAAATTGAGTGGTACCCATACCAAATGAAAGGTGTTAATAAGTATTTTAAAAGGGAGTGGGCCTTAGTTCTATAGTTGGATGCCTTTTCGAGATATCGCCATAAAGGTGGACCAGGGGTGACTCTAGAATGTGTTCGTACGATATGTTTACCAAATGAAAGGTGTTAATAAGTATTTTAAAAGGGAGTGAGCCTTAGTTCTATAGGTGGACGCCTTTTCGAGATATCGCAATAAAGGTGGACCATGGGTGACTCTAGAATGTGTTTGTACATTATGGATATCAAATGAAAGGTGCTAATACGTATTTTAAAAGGGAGTGGGCCTTAGTTCTATAGGTGGACGCTTTTTCGAGATATCGCCATAAAGGTGGACCAGGGGTGACTCAAGAATGTGTTTGTACGATATGGGCATCAAATGAAAGGTGGTAGTGAGTATTTTAAAAGGGAGTGACCCTTAGTTCTATAGGTGAACGCCTTTTCTAGATATCGCAATAAAAGTGGACCAGGGATGACTCTAGAATGTGTTTGTACGATATGGGTATCAAATGAAAGGTGTTAATAAGTATTTTAAAATTGAGTGGTACCCATACCAAATGAAAGGTGTTAAGAAGTATTTTAAAAGGGAGTGGGCCTTAGTTCTATAGGTGGACGCCTTTTCGAGATATCGTCATAAAGGTGGACCAGGGGTGACTCAAGAATGTGTTTGTACGATATGGGCATCAAATGAAAGGTGGTAGTGAGTATTTTAAAAGGGAGTGACCCTTAGTTCTATAGGTGAACGCCTTTTCTAGATATCGCAATAAAGGTGGACCAGGAGTGACTCTAGAATGTGTTTGTACGATATGGGTATCAAATGAAAGGTGTTAATAAGTATTTTAAAAGGGAGTGACCCTTAGTTCTATAGGTGGACGCCTTTTCGAGATATGGCAATAAAGGTGGACCAGGGGTGACTCTAGAATGTGTTTGTACGATATGGGTATCAAATGAAAGGTGTTAATAAGTATTTTAAAATTGAGTGGGCCTTAGTTCCAAAGGTGGACGCCTTTTCGAGATATCGCCATAAAGGTGGACCAGGGGTGACTCAAGAATGCGTTTGTACGATATGGGTATCAAATGAAAGGTGGTAATGAGTATTTTAAAAGGGAGTGACCCTTAGTTCTATAGGTGGACGCCTTTTCGAGATATAGCAATAAAGGTGGAGCAGGGATGACTCTAGAATGTGTTTGTACGATATGGGTACCAAATGAAAGGTGCTAATATGTATTTTAAAAGGGAGTGGGCCTTAGTTCTATAGGTGGACGCCTTTTCGAGATATCGCCATAAAGGTGGACCAGGGGTGACTCAAGAATGCTTTTGTACGATATGGGCATCAAATGAAAGGTGGTAGTGAGTATTTTAAAAGGGAGTGACCCTTAGTTCTATAGGTGAACGCCTTTTCTATATATCGCAATAAAAGTGGACCAGGGATGACTCTAGAATGTGTTTGTACGATATGGGTATCAAATGAAAGGTGTTAATAAGTATTTTAAAATTGAGTGGGCCTTAGTTCTATAGGTGGACGCCTTTTCGAGATATCGCCATAAAGGTTGACCAGGGGCGACTCAAGAATGCGTTTGTACGATATGGGTATCAAATGAAAGGTGGTAATGAGTATTTTAAAAGGGAGTGACCCTTAGTTCTATAGGTGGACGCCTTTTCGAGATATAGCAATAAAGGTGGAGCAGGGATGACTCTAGAATGTGTTTGTACGATATGGGTACCAAATGAAAGGTGCTAATATGTATTTTAAAAGGGAGTGGGCCTTAGTTCTATAGGTGGACGCCTTTTCGAGATATGGCAATAAAGGTGGACCAGGGGTGACTCTAGAATGTGTTTGTACGATATGGGTATCAAATGAAAGGTGTTAATAAGTATTTTAAAATTGAGTGGGCCTTAGTTCTATAGGTGGACGCCTTTTCGAGATATCGCCATAAAGGTGGACCAGGGGTGACTCAAGAATGCGTTTGTACGATATGGGTATCAAATGAAAGGTGGTAATGAGTATTTTAAAAGCGAGTGGGCCTTAGTTCTATAGGTGGACGCTTTTTCGAGATATCGCAATAAAAATGGACCAGGGGTGACTCTAGAATGTGTTTGTACATTATGGATATCAAATGAAAGGTGTTAATGATTATTTTAAAATTGAGTGGGCCTTAGTTCTATAGGTGGACGCCTTTTCGAGATATCGCCATAAAGGTGGACCAGGGGTGACTCAAGAATGCGTTTGTACGATATGGGTATCAAATGTAAGGTGGTAATGAGTATTTTAAAAGGGAGTGACCCTTAGTTCTATAGGTAGACGCCTTTTCGAGATATAGCAATAAAGGTGGAGCAGGGATGACTCTAGAATGTGTTTGTACGATATGGGTATCAAATGAAAGGTGTTAATAAGTATTTTAAAATTGAGTGGTACCCATACCAAATGAAAGGTGTTAATAAGTATTTTAAAAGGGAGTGGGCCTTAGTTCTATAGTTGGATGCCTTTTCGAGATATCGCCATAAAGGTGGACCAGGGGTGACTCTAGAATGTGTTCGTACGATATGTTTACCAAATGAAAGGTGTTAATAAGTATTTTAAAAGGGAGTGACCCTTAGTTCTATAGGTGGACGCCTTTTCGAGATATCGCCATAAAGGTGGACCAGGGGTTACTCTAGAATGCGTTTGTACAATATGGGTATCAAATGGAAGGTGCTAATAAGTATTTTAAAATTGAGTGGGCCTTAGGTCTATAGGTGGGCGCCTTTTCGAGATATCGCCATAAAGGTGGACCAGGGGTGACTCCATAATGTGTTTGTACGATATGGGTACCAAATGAAAGGTGTTAATGAGTATTTTAAAAAGGAGTGGGCCTTAGTTCTATAGGTGGACGCCTTTTCGAGATATAGCGAAAAAGGTGGAGCAGGGATGACTCTAGAATGTGTTTGTACGATATGGGTATCAAATGAAAGGTGTTAATAAGTATTTTAAAATTGAGTGGGCCTTAGTTCTATAGGTGGACGCCTTTTCGAGATATCGCCATAAAGGTGGACCAGGGGTGACTCAAGAATGCGTTTGTACGATATGGGTATCAAATGAAAGGTGGTAATGAGTATTTTAAAAGGGAGTGACCCTTAGTTCTATAGGTGGACGCCTTTTCGGGATATGGCCATAAAGGTGGAGCAGGGATGACTCTAGAATGTGTTTGTACGATATGGGTACCAAATGAAAGGTGCTAATATGTATTTTAAAAGGGAGTGGGCCTTAGTTCTATAGGTGGACGCCTTTTCGAGATATCGCCATAAAGGTGGACCAGGGGTGACTCAAGAATGCGTTTGTACGATATGGGTATCAAATGAAAGGTGGTAATGAGTATTTTAAAAGCGAGTGGGCCTTAGTTCTATAGGTGGACGCCTTTTCGGGATATGGCCATAAAGGTGGACCAGGGGTGACTCTAGAATGTATTTGTACGATATGGGTACCAAATGAAAGCTGTTAATAAGTATTTTAAAAGGGAGTGGGCCTTAGTTCTATAGGTGGATGCCTTTTCGAGATATCGCCATAAAGGTGGACAAGGGGTGACTCAAGAATGCGTTTGTACGATATGGGTATCAAATGAAAGGTGGTAATGAGTATTTTAAAAGCGAGTGGGCCTTAGTTCTATAGGTGGACGCCTTTTCGGGATATGGCCATAAAGGTGGACCAGGGGTGACTCTAGAATGTATTTGTACGATATGGGTACCAAATGAAAGGTGTTAATAAGTATTTTAAAAGGGAGTGGGCCTTAGTTCTATAGGTGGATGCCTTTTCGAGATATCGCCATAAAGGTGGACCAGGAGTGACTCTAGAATGTGTTTGTACGATATGGGTATCAAATGAAAGGTGGTAATGAGTATTTTAAAAGCGAGTGGGCCTTAGTTCTATAGGTGGACGCTTTTTCGAGATATCGCAATAAAAATGGACCAGGGGTGACTCTAGAATGTATTTGTACGATATGGGTACCAAATGAAAGGTGTTAATAAGTATTTTAAAAGGGAGTGGGCCTTAGTTCTATAGGTGGATGCCTTTTCGAGATATCGCCATAAAGGTGGACCAGGAGTGACTCTAGAATGTGTTTGTACGATATGGGTATCAAATGAAAGGTGTTAATAAGTATTTTAAAATTGAGTGGTACCCATACCAAATGAAAGGTGTTAATAAGTATTTTAAAAGGGAGTGGGCCTTAGTTCTATAGTTGGATGCCTTTTCGAGATATCGCCATAAAGGTGGACCAGGGATGACTCTAGAATGTGTTCGTACGATATGTTTACCAAATGAAAGGTGTTAATAAGTATTTTAAAAGGGAGTGAGCCTTAGTTCTATAGGTGGACGCCTTTTCGAGATATCGCAATAAAGGTGGACCATGGGTGACTCTAGAATGTGTTTGTACATTATGGATATCAAATGAAAGGTGCTAATACGTATTTTAAAAGGGAGTGGGCCTTAGTTCTATAGGTGGACGCTTTTTCGAGATATCGCCATAAAGGTGGACCAGGGGTGACTCAAGAATGTGTTTGTACGATATGGGCATCAAATGAAAGGTGGTAGTGAGTATTTTAAAAGGGAGTGACCCTTAGTTCTATAGGTGAACGCCTTTTCTAGATATCGCAATAAAAGTGGACCAGGGATGACTCTAGAATGTGTTTGTACGATATGGGTATCAAATGAAAGGTGTTAATAAGTATTTTAAAATTGAGTGGTACCCATACCAAATGAAAGGTGTTAAGAAGTATTTTAAAAGGGAGTGGGCCTTAGTTCTATAGGTGGACGCCTTTTCGAGATATCGTCATAAAGGTGGACCAGGGGTGACTCAAGAATGTGTTTGTACGATATGGGCATCAAATGAAAGGTGGTAGTGAGTATTTTAAAAGGGAGTGACCCTTAGTTCTATAGGTGAACGCCTTTTCTAGATATCGCAATAAAGGTGGACCAGGGGTTACTCTAGAATGCGTTTGTACAATATGGGTATCAAATGGAAGGTGCTAATAAGTATTTTAAAATTGAGTGGGCCTTAGGTCTATAGGTGGGCGCCTTTTCGAGATATCGCCATAAAGGTGGACCAGGGGTGACTCCATAATGTGTTTGTACGATATGGGTACCAAATGAAAGGTGTTAATGAGTATTTTAAAAAGGAGTGGGCCTTAGTTCTATAGGTGGACGCCTTTTCGAGATATAGCGAAAAAGGTGGAGCAGGGATGACTCTAGAATGTGTTTGTACGATATGGGTATCAAATGAAAGGTGTTAATAAGTATTTTAAAATTGAGTGGGCCTTAGTTCTATAGGTGGACGCCTTTTCGAGATATCGCCATAAAGGTGGACCAGGGGTGACTCAAGAATGCGTTTGTACGATATGGGTATCAAATGAAAGGTGGTAATGAGTATTTTAAAAGGGAGTGACCCTTAGTTCTATAGGTGGACGCCTTTTCGAGATATGGCAATAAAGGTGGACCAGGGGTGACTCTAGAATGTGTTTGTACGATATGGGTATCAAATGAAAGGTGTTAATAAGTATTTTAAAATTGAGTGGGCCTTAGTTCTATAGGTGGACGCCTTTTCGAGATATCGCCATAAAGGTGGACCAGGGGTGACTCAAGAATGCGTTTGTACGATATGGGTATCAAATGAAAGGTGGTAATGAGTATTTTAAAAGGGAGTGACCCTTAGTTCTATAGGTGGACGCCTTTTCGAGATATAGCAATAAAGGTGGAGCAGGGATGACTCTAGAATGTGTTTGTACGATATGGGTACCAAATGAAAGGTGCTAATATGTATTTTAAAAGGGAGTGGGCCTTAGTTCTATAGGTGGACGCCTTTTCGAGATATCGCCATAAAGGTGGACCAGGGGTGACTCAAGAATGCTTTTGTACGATATGGGCATCAAATGAAAGGTGGTAGTGAGTATTTTAAAAGGGAGTGACCCTTAGTTCTATAGGTGAACGCCTTTTCTATATATCGCAATAAAAGTGGACCAGGGATGACTCTAGAATGTGTTTGTACGATATGGGTATCAAATGAAAGGTGTTAATAAGTATTTTAAAATTGAGTGGGCCTTAGTTCTATAGGTGGACGCCTTTTCGAGATATCGCCATAAAGGTTGACCAGGGGTGACTCAAGAATGCGTTTGTACGATATGGGTATCAAATGAAAGGTGGTAATGAGTATTTTAAAAGGGAGTGACCCTTAGTTCTATAGGTGGACGCCTTTTCGAGATATAGCAATAAAGGTGGAGCAGGGATGACTCTAGAATGTGTTTGTACGATATGGGTACCAAATGAAAGGTGCTAATATGTATTTTAAAAGGGAGTGGGCCTTAGTTCTATAGGTGGACGCCTTTTCGAGATATGGCAATAAAGGTGGACCAGGGGTGACTCTAGAATGTGTTTGTACGATATGGGTATCAAATGAAAGGTGTTAATAAGTATTTTAAAATTGAGTGGGCCTTAGTTCTATAGGTGGACGCCTTTTCGAGATATCGCCATAAAGGTGGACCAGGGGTGACTCAAGAATGCGTTTGTACGATATGGGTATCAAATGAAAGGTGGTAATGAGTATTTTAAAAGCGAGTGGGCCTTAGTTCTATAGGTGGACGCTTTTTCGAGATATCGCAATAAAAATGGACCAGGGGTGACTCTAGAATGTGTTTGTACATTATGGATATCAAATGAAAGGTGTTAATGATTATTTTAAAATTGAGTGGGCCTTAGTTCTATAGGTGGACGCCTTTTCGAGATATCGCCATAAAGGTGGACCAGGGGTGACTCAAGAATGCGTTTGTACGATATGGGTATCAAATGAAAGGTGGTAATGAGTATTTTAAAAGCGAGTGGGCCTTAGTTCTATAGGTGGACGCTTTTTCGAGATATCGCCATAAAGGTGGACCAGGAGTGACTCTAGAATGTGTTTGTACGATATGGGTACCAAATGAAAGGTGCTAATAAGTATTTTAAAAGGGAGTGAGCCTTAGTTCTATAGGTGGACGCCTTTTCGAGATATAGCAAAAAAGGTGGAGCAGGGATGACTCTAGAATGTGTTTGTACGATATGGGTACCAAACGAAAGGTGCTAATAAGTATTTTAAAAGGGAGTGAGCCTTAGTTCTATAGGTGGACGCCTTTTCGAGATATCGCAATAAAGGTGGACCATGGGTGACTCTAGAATGTGTTTGTACATTATGGATATCAAATGAAAGGTGTTAATGAGTATTTTAAAATTGAGTGGGCCTTAGTTCTATAGGTGGACGCCTTTTCGGGATATCGCCATAAACGTGGAGCAGGGATGACTCTAGAATGTGTTTGTACGATATGGGTACCAAACGAAAGGTGCTAATAAGTATTTTAAAAGGGAGTGAGCCTTAGTTCTATAGGTGGACGCCTTTTCGAGATATCGCAATAAAGGTGGACCATGGGTGACTCTAGAATGTGTTTGTACATTATGGATATCAAATGAAAGGTGTTAATGAGTATTTTAAAATTGAGTGGGCCTTAGTTCTATAGGTGGACGCCTTTTCGGGATATCGCCATAAAGGTGGACCAGGGGTGACTCTAGAATGTGTTTGTACGATATGGGTATCAAATGAAAGGTGTTAATAAGTATTTTAAAAGGGAGTGGGCCTTAGTTCTATAGGTGGACGCCTTTTCGGGATATCGCCATAAAGGTGGACCAGGGGTGACTCTAGAATGTGTTTGTACGATATGGGTATCAAATGAAAGGTGTTAATAAGTATTTTAAAATTGAGTGGTACCCATACCAAATGAAAGGTGTTAATAAGTATTTTAAAAGGGAGTGGGCCTTAGTTCTATAGTTGGATGCCTTTTCGAGATATCGCCATAAAGGTGGACCAGGGGTGACTCTAGAATGTGTTCGTACGATATGTGTACCAAATGAAAGGTATTAATAAGTATTTTAAAAGGGAGTGACCCTTAGTTCTATAGGTGGACGCCTCTTCGAGATATGGCAATAAAGGTGGACCAGGGGTGACTCTAGAATGTGTTTGTACGATATGGGTATCAAATGAAAGGTGTTAATAAGTATTTTAAAATTGAGTGGGCCTTAGATCTATAGGTGGACGCCTTTTCGAGATATCGCCATAAAGGTGGACCAGGGGTGACTCAAGAATGCGTTTGTACGATATGGGTATCAAATGAAAGGTGGTAATGAGTATTTTAAAAAGGAGTGGGCCTTAGTTCTATAGGTGGACGCCTTTTCGAGATATAGCAATAAAGGTGGAGCAGGGGTGACTCTAGAATGTGTTTGTACGATATGGGTACCAAACGAAAGGTGCTAATAAGTATTTTAAAAGGGAGTGGGCCTTAGTTCTATAGGTGGACGCCTTTTCGAGATATCGCAATAAAGGTGGACCATGGGTGACTCTAGAATGTGTTTGTACATTATGGATATCAAATGAAAGGTGTTAATGAGTATTTTAAAATTGAGTGGGCCTTAGTTCTATAGGTGGACGCCTTTTCCAGATATCGCCATAAAGGTGGACCAGGGGTGACTCTAGAATGTGTTCGTACGATATGTGTACCAAATGAAAGGTGTTAATAAGTATTTTAAAAGGCAGTGACCCTTAGTTCTATAGGTGGACGCCTTTTCGAGATATGGCAATAAAGGTGGACCAGGGGTGACTCTAGAATGTGTTTGTACGATATGGGTACCAAACGAAAGGTGCTAATAAGTATTTTAAAAGGGAGTGGGCCTTAGTTCTATAGGTGGACGCCTTTTCGAGATATCGCAATAAAGGTGGACCATGGGTGACTGTAGAATGTGTTTGTACATTATGGATATCAAATGAAAGGTGTTAATGAGTATTTTAAAATTGAGTGGGCCTTAGTTCTATAGGTGGACGCCTTTTCCAGATATCGCCATAAAGGTGGACCAGGGGTGACTCTAGAATGTGTTCGTACGATATGTGTACCAAATGAAAGGTATTAATAAGTATCTTAAAAGGGAGTGACCCTTAGTTCTATAGGTGGACGCCTCTTCGAGATATGGCAATAAAGGTGGACCAGGGGTGACTCTAGAATGTGTTTGTACGATATGGGTATCAAATGGAAGGTGTTAATAAGTATTTTAAAATTGAGTGGGCCTTAGATCTATAGGTGGACGCCTTTTCGAGATATCGCCATAAAGGTGGACCAGGGGTGACTCAAGAATGCGTTTGTACGATATGGGTATCAAATGAAAGGTGGTAATGAGTATTTTAAAAAGGAGTGGGCCTTAGTTCTATAGGTGGACGCCTTTTCGAGATATAGCAATAAAGGTGGAGCAGGGGTGACTCTAGAATGTGTTTGTACGATATGGGTACCAAACGAAAGGTGCTAATAAGTATTTTAAAAGGGAGTAGGCCTTAGTTCTATAGGTGGACGCCTTTTCGAGATATCGCAATAAAGGTGGACCATGGGTGACTCTAGAATGTGTTTGTACATTATGGATATCAAATGAAAGGTGTTAATGAGTATTTTAAAATTGAGTGGGCCTTAGTTCTATAGGTGGACGCCTTTTCCAGATATCGCCATAAAGGTGGACCAGGGGTGACTCTAGAATGTGTTTGTACGATATGGGTACCAAACGAAAGGTGCTAATAAGTATTTTAAAAGGGAGTGGGCCTTAGTTCTATAGGTGGACGCCTTTTCGAGATATCGCAATAAAGGTGGACCATGGGTGACTGTAGAATGTGTTTGTACATTATGGATATCAAATGAAAGATGTTAATGAGTATTTTAAAATTGAGTGGGCCTTAGTTCTATAGGTGGACGCCTTTTCCAGATATCGCCATAAAGGTGGACCAGGGGTGACTCTAGAATGTGTTTGTACGATATGGGTATCAAATGAAAGGTGTTAATAAGTATTTTAAAAGGGAGTGGGCCTTAGTTCTATAGTTGGATGCCTTTTCGAGATATCGCCATAAAGGTGGACCAGGGGTGACTCTAGAATGTGTTCGTACGATATGTTTACCAAATGAAAGGTGTTAATAAGTATTTTAAAAGGGAGTGAGCCTTAGTTCTATAGGTGGACGCCTTTTCGAGATATCGCAATAAAGGTGGACCAGGGGTGACTCTACAATGTGTTTGTACGATATGGGTATCAAATGAAAGGTGCTAATACGTATTTTAAAAGGGAGTGGGCCTTAGTTCTATAGGTGGACGCCTTTTCGAGATATCGCAATAAAGGTGGACCATGGGTGACTCTACAATGTGTTTGTACGATATGGGTACCAAACGAAAGGTGCTAATAAGTATTTTAAAAGGGAGTGGGCCTTAGTTCTATAGGTGGACGCCTTTTCGAGATATCGCAATAAAGGTGGACCAGGGGTGACTCTACAATGTGTTTGTACGATATGGGTACCAAACGAAAGGTGCTAATAAGTATTTTAAAAGGGAGTGGGCCTTAGTTCTATAGGTGGACGCCTTTTCGAGATATCGCAATAAAGGTGGACCATGGGTGACTGTAGAATGTGTTTGTACATTATGGATATCAAATGAAAGATGTTAATGAGTATTTTAAAATTGAGTGGGCCTTAGTTCTATAGGTGGACGCCTTTTCCAGATATCGCCATAAAGGTGGACCAGGGGTGACTCTAGAATGTGTTTGTACGATATGGGTATCAAATGAAAGGTGTTAATAAGTATTTTAAAAGGGAGTGGGCCTTAGTTCTATAGTTGGATGCCTTTTCGAGATATCGCCATAAAGGTGGACCAGGGGTGACTCTAGAATGTGTTCGTACGATATGTTTACCAAATGAAAGGTGTTAATAAGTATTTTAAAAGGGAGTGGGCCTTAGTTCTATAGGTGGACGCTTTTTCGAGATATCGCCATAAAGGTGGACCAGGGGTGACTCAAGAATGTGTTTGTACGATATGGGCATCAAATGAAAGGTGGTAGTGAGTATTTTAAAAGGGAGTGACCCTTAGTTCTATAGGTGAACGCCTTTTCTAGATATCGCAATAAAAGTGGACCAGGGATGACTCTAGAATGTGTTTGTACGATATGGGTATCAAATGAAAGGTGTTAATAAGTATTTTAAAATTGAGTGGTACCCATACCAAATGAAAGGTGTTAAGAAGTATTTTAAAAGGGAGTGGGCCTTAGTTCTATAGGTGAACGCCTTTTCTAGATATCGCAATAAAGGTGGACCAGGAGTGACTCTAGAATGTGTTTGTACGATATGGGTATCAAATGAAAGGTGTTAATAAGTATTTTAAAAGGGAGTGACCCTTAGTTCTATAGGTGGACGCCTTTTCGAGATATGGCAATAAAGGTGGACCAGGGGTGACTCTACAATGTGTTTGTACGATATGGGTATCAAATGAAAGGTGTTAATAAGTATTTTAAAATTGAGTGGGCCTTACTTCTATAGGTGGACGCCTTTTCGAGATATCGCCATAAAGGTGGACCAGGGGTGACTCAAGAATGCGTTTGTACGATATGGGTATCAAATGAAAGGTGGTAATGAGTATTTTAAAAGGGAGTGACCCTTAGTTCTATAGGTGGACGCCTTTTCGAGATATAGCAATAAAGGTGGAGCAGGGGTGACTCTAGAATGTGTTTGTACGATATGGGTACCAAACGAAAGGTGCTAATAAGTATTTTAAAAGGGAGTAGGCCTTAGTTCTATAGGTGGACGCCTTTTCGAGATATCGCAATAAAGGTGGACCATGGGTGACTCTAGAATGTGTTTGTACGATATGGGTATCAAATGAAAGGTGTTAATAAGTATTTTAAAATTGAGTGGGCCTTACTTCTATAGGTGGACGCCTTTTCGAGATATCGCCATAAAGGTGGACCAGGGGTGACTCAAGAATGCGTTTGTACGATATGGGTATCAAATGAAAGGTGGTAATGAGTATTTTAAAAGGGAGTGACCCTTAGTTCTATAGGTGGACGCCTTTTCGAGATATAGCAATAAAGGTGGAGCAGGGATGACTCTAGAATGTGTTTGTACGATATGGGTACCAAATGAAAGGTGCTAATATGTATTTTAAAAGGGAGTGGGCCTTAGTTCTATAGGTGGACGCCTTTTCGAGATATCGCCATAAAGGTGGACCAGGGGTGACTCAAGAATGCTTTTGTACGATATGGGCATCAAATGAAAGGTGGTAGTGAGTATTTTAAAAGGGAGTGACCCTTAGTTCTATAGGTGAACGCCTTTTCTATATATCGCAATAAAAGTGGACCAGGGATGACTCTAGAATGTGTTTGTACGATATGGGTATCAAATGAAAGGTGTTAATAAGTATTTTAAAATTGAGTGGGCCTTAGTTCTATAGGTGGACGCCTTTTCGAGATATCGCCATAAAAGTTGACCAGGGGTGACTCAAGAATGCGTTTGTACGATATGGGTATCAAATGAAAGGTGGTAATGAGTATTTTAAAAGGGAGTGACCCTTAGTTCTATAGGTGGACGCCTTTTCGAGATATAGCAATAAAGGTGGAGCAGGGATGACTCTAGAATGTGTTTGTACGATATGGGTACCAAATGAAAGGTGCTAATATGTATTTTAAAAGGGAGTGGGCCTTAGTTCTATAGGTGGACGCCTTTTCGAGATATGGCAATAAAGGTGGACCAGGGGTGACTCTAGAATGTGTTTGTACGATATGGGTATCAAATGAAAGGTGTTAATAAGTATTTTAAAATTGAGTGGGCCTTAGTTCTATAGGTGGACGCCTTTTCGAGATATCGCCATAAAGGTGGACCAGGGGTGACTCAAGAATGCGTTTGTACGATATGGGTATCAAATGAAAGGTGGTAATGAGTATTTTAAAAGCGAGTGGGCCTTAGTTCTATAGGTGGACGCTTTTTCGAGATATCGCAATAAAAATGGACCAGGGGTGACTCTAGAATGTGTTTGTACATTATGGATATCAAATGAAAGGTGTTAATGATTATTTTAAAATTGAGTGGGCCTTAGTTCTATAGGTGGACGCCTTTTCGAGATATCGCCATAAAGGTGGACCAGGGGTGACTCAAGAATGCGTTTGTACGATATGGGTATCAAATGAAAGGTGGTAATGAGTATTTTAAAAGCGAGTGGGCCTTAGTTCTATAGGTGGACGCTTTTTCGAGATATCGCCATAAAGGTGGACCAGGAGTGTCTCTAGAATGTGTTTGTACGATATGGGTACCAAATGAAAGGTGCTAATAAGTATTTTAAAAGGGAGTGAGCCTTAGTTCTATAGGTGGACGCCTTTTCGAGATATAGCAAAAAAGGTGGAGCAGGGATGACTCTAGAATGTGTTTGTACGATATGGGTACCAAACGAAAGGTGCTAACAAGTATTTTAAAAGGGAGTGAGCCTTAGTTCTATAGGTGGACGCCTTTTCGAGATATCGCAATAAAGGTGGACCATGGGTGACTCTAGAATGTGTTTGTACATTATGGATATCAAATGAAAGGTGTTAATGAGTATTTTAAAATTGAGTGGGCCTTAGTTCTATAGGTGGACGCCTTTTCGGGATACCGCCATAAAGGTGGAGCAGGGATGACTCTAGAATGTGTTTGTACGATATGGGTACCAAACGAAAGGTGCTAATAAGTATTTTAAAAGGGAGTGAGCCTTAGTTCTATAGGTGGACGCCTTTTCGAGATATCGCAATAAAGGTGGACCATGGGTGACTCTAGAATGTGTTTGTACATTATGGATATCAAATGAAAGGTGTTAATGAGTATTTTAAAATTGAGTGGGCCTTAGTTCTATAGGTGGACGCCTTTTCGGGATATCGCCATAAAGGTGGACCAGGGGTGACTCTAGAATGTGTTTGTACATTATGGATATCAAATGAAAGGTGTTAATGAGTATTTTAAAATTGAGTGGGCCTTAGTTCTATAGGTGGACGCCTTTTCCAGATATCGCCATAAAGGTGGACCAGGGGTGACTCTAGAATGTGTTCGTACGATATGTGTACCAAATGAAAGGTGTTAATAAGTATTTTAAAAGGCAGTGACCCTTAGTTCTATAGGTGGACGCCTTTTCGAGATATGGCAATAAAGGTGGACCAGGGGTGACTCTAGAATGTGTTTGTACGATATGGGTACCAAACGAAAGGTGCTAATAAGTATTTTAAAAGGGAGTGGGCCTTAGTTCTATAGGTGGACGCCTTTTCGAGATATCGCAATAAAGGTGGACCATGGGTGACTGTAGAATGTGTTTGTACATTATGGATATCAAATGAAAGGTGTTAATGAGTATTTTAAAATTGAGTGGGCCTTAGTTCTATAGGTGGACGCTTTTTCCAGATATCGCCATAAAGGTGGACCAGGGGTGACTCTAGAATGTGTTTGTACGATATGGGTACCAAATGAAAGGTGTTAATAAGTATTTTAAAATTTAGTGGGCCTTAGTTCTATAGGTGGACGCCTTTTCGAGATATCGCCATAAAGGTGGACCAGGGGTGACTCAAGAATGCGTTTGTACGATATGGGTATCAAATGAAAGGTGGTAATGAGCATTTTAAAAGGGAGTGACCCTTAGTTCTATAGGTGGACGCCTTTTCTAGATAACGCAATAAAAGTGGACATGGGGTGACTCTAGAATGTGTTTGTACGATATGGGTACCACATGAAAGGTGTTAATAAGTATTTTAAAAGGGAGTGGGCCTTAGTTATATAGGTGGACGCCTTTTCGGGATATGGCCATAAAGGTGGACCAGGGGTGACTCTAGAATGTGTTTGTACGATATGGGTACCAAATGAAAGGTGTTATAAGTATTTTAAAAGGGAGTGATCCTTAGTTCTATAAGTGGACGCCTTTTCGAGATATGGCAATAAAGGTGGACCAGGGGTGACTCTAGAATGTGTTTGTACGATATGGGTACCACATGAAAGGGGTTAATAAGTATTTTAAAAGGGAGTGGGCCTTAGTTCTATAGGTGGACGCCTTTTCGAGATATGGCAATAAAGGTGGACCAGGGGTGACTCTAGAATGTGTTTGTACGATATGGGTACCAAATAAAAGGTGTTAATAAGTATTTTAAAAGGGAGTGGGCCTTAGTTCTATAGGTGGACGCCTTTTCGGGATATCGCCATAAAGGTGGACCAGGGGTGACTCTAGAATGTGTTTGTACGATATGGGTATCAAATGAAAGGTGTTAATAAGTATTTTAAAATTGAGTGGACCTTAGTTCTATAGGTGGACGCCTTTTCTAGATAACGCAATAAAAGTGGACATGGGGTGACTCTAGAATGTGTTTGTACGATATGGGTACCACATGAAAGGTGTTAATAAGTTTTTTAAAAGGGAGTGGGCCTTAGTTATATAGGTGGACGCCTTTTCGGGATATGGCCATAAAGGTGTACCAGGGGTGACTCTAGAATGTGTTTGTACGATATGGGTACCAAATGAAAGGTGTTAATAAGTATTTTCAAAGGGAGTGACCCTTAGTTCTATAGGTGGACGCCTTTTCGAGATATGGCAATAAAGGTGGATCAGGGTTGACTGTAGAATGTGTTTGTACGATATGGGTACCAAATGAAAGGTGTTAATAAGTATTTTAAAATTGAGTGGGCCTTAGTTCTATAGGTGGACGCCTTTTCGGGATATCGCCATAAAGGTGTACCAGGGGTGACTCTAGAATGTGTTTGTACGATATGGGTACCAAATGAAAGGTGTTAATAAGTATTTTAAAAGGGAGTGACCCTTAGTTCTATAGGTGGACGCCTTTTCGAGATATGGCAATAAAGGTGGATCAGGGTTGACTGTAGAATGTGTTTGTACGATATGGGTACCAAATGAAAGGTGTTAATAAGTATTTTAAAATTGAGTGGGCCTTAGTTCTATAGGTGGACGCCTTTTCGGGATATCGCCATAAAGGTGTACCAGGGGTGACTCTAGAATGTGTTTGTACGATATGGGTACCAAATGAAAGGTGTTAATAAGTATTTTAAAAGGGAGTGACCCGTAGTTCTATAGGTGGACGCCTTTTCGAGATATGGCAATAAAGGTGGATCAGGGTTGACTGTAGAATGTGTTTGTACGATATGGGTACCAAATGAAAGGTGTTAATAAGTATTTTAAAATTGAGTGGGCCTTAGTTCTATAGGTGGACGCCTTTTCGGGATATCGCCATAAAGGTGGACCAGGGGTGACTCTAGAATGTGTTTGTACGATATGGGTATCAAATGAAAGGTGTTAATAAGTATTTTAAAATTGAGTGGGCCTTAGTTCTATAGGTGGACGCCTTTTCTAGATATTACCATAAAGGTGGACCAGGGGTGACTCAAGAATGCGTTTGTACGATATGGGTATCAAATGAAAGGTGGTAATGAGTATTTTAAAAGGGAGTGACCCTTAGTTCTATAGGTGGACGCCTTTTCTAGATATCGCATTAAAAGTGGACTAGGGGTGGCTCTAGAATGTGTATGTACGATATGGGTACCAAATGAAAGGTGTTAATAAGTATTTTAAAAGGGAGTGGGCCTTAGTTCTATAGGTGGACGCCTTTTTGAGATATGGCAATAAAGGTGGACCAGGGGTGACTCTAGAATGTGTTTGTACGATATGGGTACCAAATGAAAGGTGTTAATAAGTATTTTAAAAGGGAGTGACCCTTAGTTCTATAGGTGGACGCCTTTTCGAGATATCGCAATAAAGGTGGACCAGGGATGTGTGTGGGACTCTAGGATGTGTTTGTACGATATGGGTATCAAATGAAAGGTGGTAATGAGTATTTTAAAAAGGAGTGGGCCTTAGTTCTATAGGTGGACGCCTTTTCGAGATATCGCAATAAAGGTGGCCCAGGGGTGACTCTAGGATGTGTTTGTACGATATGGGTATCAAATTAAAGGTATTAATGAGGGTTTTAAAAGGGAGTGGCCCCTAGTTGTATATGCGAAAGCGTTTTCGAGATAACGACCAAAATTTGGACCAGGGTGACCCAGAACATCATCTGTAGGGTACCGTTAATTTATTTATATATGTAATACCACGATACTGTTCCTGCCAAAATTCCAAGGGCTTTTGATTTCGCTCTGCAGAACTTTTTCATTTTCTTCTATTTAATATTGTGGGTATGGCACCCATATTACAAAGTTTTTTCCAAAGTTATATTTTGCGTCAATAACCCAATGCAATTACCATGTTTCGTCCCTTTTTTCATATTTGGTATAGAATTATGTCATTTTTTTAATTTTTCGTAATTTTCGCTATAGAAAAAGTGGGCGTGATCATAGTCGGATTTCGGCCATTTTTTTACCAAGCGAGTTCAGATAATTACGTGAACTAAGTTTAGTAAATATATATTGATTTTTGCTCAAGTTATCGTGTTAACGGCCGAGCGGAAGGACAGACGGTCGACTGTGTATAAAAACTGGCGTGGATTTCAACCGATTTCGCCCATTTTCACGAAAAACAGATATCGTAATAGAGTCTATGCCCCTACCAAATTTCACAAGAATTGGCAAATTTTTGTTCGACTTATGGCATTAAAAGTATTCTAGACAAATTATATGAAAAAGGGCGGAACCACGCCCATTGTGAAATTTTCTTTTATTTTTGTATTTTGTTGCACCATGTCATTACTGGAGTTGAATGTTGACATAATTTACTTATATACTGTAAAGATATTAAATTTTTTGTTAAAATTTCACTTTAAAAAATTTTTTTTTTAAAAAGTGGCCGTGTTCGTCTTCCGATTTTGCTAATTTTTATTTAGCACACATATAGTAATAGACGTAACGTTCCTGCCAAATTTCATCATGATATCTTCTACAACTGCCAAATTACAGCTTGCAAAACTTTGAAATTACCTTCTATTAAAAGTGGGCGGTGCCACGCCCATTGTCCAAAATTTTACTAGTTTTCTATTCTGCGTAATAAGGCCAACTCTCCTACCAACTTTCATCGCTTTAGCCGTCTTCGATAATGAATTATCGCACTTTTTCGGTTTTTCGAAATTTTCGATATCAAAAAAGTGGGCGTGGTTATGGTCAGATTTATTTCATTTTAAATAGCGATCTGAGATGAGTGCCCAGGAACATACATACCAAGATACATCAAAATTTACTCATGTTATCGTGTTTACGGACGGATGGACCGACGGACGGAGGGACGGACGGACATGGCTAAATGAATTTCTTTTTTCCCCCACATCATTTTGATATATAGAAGTCTATATCTATTTCGATTAGTTTATGCCGTTACGGATTACCGTTATGCGAACAAAATTAATATACTCTGTGAGCTCTGCTCAGCTGAGTATAAAAAAACCACCCATAATTAGGGACGTAAATTCGAGCAAGTTGGTTGTTGTTGATCTCCGACGCACAAAACCGTGCTGACAAGGAGATATTACAGAACCACACAGATGCTGAAGTTGGCAAGTAATAATCTGTTCAAAAGATTTAGGAATAGCTGAGAGTTTAGTTTTTATTTGCATAAAAGTTAAGGATTCTTTAGTACAAGAATCCAAAAAAATAATCTTGTATGGTCCGTAAGACCTTATTTATGAACTCAAAACTGAGACTAATACTGTTTTCACACAGACAGCTTATTGAATAATAAAGGCAGTTTTCTACATTAAGACGCTTATTGAGCTCAATCTTCCCTATAAAATTCGAATCTATAATTATTTCATTACTAGCTAATCGAGTGCCTAATGAAGTCAAAAGCACAATGCAACTCTGTTGGGAGCGTTCAATTTCTTAGTTTTTTGTGTGTTCAGTGCTTAAAAATGTCATTTGTCAAAGTAAATGTCATTGTCTGCATGGCGGAACGATACAAGGTGGCCGCATCGAACAGCTGATTATAACCTTTTTTATTTGATTTGATACATCAACTACCGGCGCAGTACGATTTTGACATTTGTCCATCAAATTTACAAAAACAATGTACATGGAATTCTTATTTATGTATGTAGGTATGTCACCATGCTGCGACCTTGTATCGTTCCGCCATGATTGTCTGTCATATAGCATTGTCATTTTATTCGCTTGACATTTCATTCTTCATACTAATCGAGCAGTTACTTTTGTGTGAAAGCAAAAAATTTACGATTTCATTAGAAGGTTAAATGAGATCATTAAGTTTCTTTGTGAAAACAGTATAAAGGTTACAAATTAATTAACTTAAAAGCTAAGCTAGCTTGCACCGGCCACTTGTTGATGTTGTTAAGCAGATTCCTTGAATTTGACAATTTGGGCTGCGCGTGTGAAGACTTCCACTTCCATCGAAAATAAGCTTTTTGCTGACGGTGTAATTGACTTCCGTCACAATTGAAAATAAGCTTTTTGCTGACGGTGCGTCTGGCTTCAGGTATGGGAAACATTGTGAATGTCGAGTTGCATTTCCGTTGTACCGACTTAAGCTGGAGTCATTGGTGCCGTATGTCGTATCGCTGTATCCGTATCCCTAACGTAATCAGCTGTTTATCGTTACGACGGTAAACCAAAACCCAATTGGTTGGCTACGATACGGTTACGCCCTTAGCGGCACCAATAATCGATTGCATTGATTCTCATAAGATAGGTCGAATCAGCTGTTATAATGCTACCGATACGGTTACCGATAAAGCACCAATGTCTCCAGCTTTATTGTTGCTTACAAGTGTTTACATATTTATGTAGGAGTTAACATTTACTATGTTAACATATATTTGTTTGTTGATATGAGCGACCTTGTATGCATTATCTTAAACGGCTCCGGTGACTATCAACGAGATTGACTAAATTTTGTGTGTGTTAGTGCAGTCGGGTGGCTTCGTGACACACGTATTTTTTGATGAAAATCAAAAATTTTTGTTTTTATCGGCCTATTGATAAATGATTCAAGGTTCGATTCGAGCTCAAGGCCAGAACAATAATTTTTTTCTAATGATAATTATTGTTATTTTTTATTTTTTCTAAATTTGAAAGAGGGGATAGAAGTAGAATGTCAGTCAAATAAACCACCGCTGGATAGCTTAATGGTTAGCGCAGCGTGCCTAAAGTGTACTGATGATTAAGGTTTAGCACCCTTCCAAATGGATCTATCTTCGCAGCTATGGCAGGTTGTCTGAAAAATTTTCTACTTATTATTTCAAAAACAAAATACAATTTTCAAATTTAGAAAAATTTAAAAATAACAATAATTATCATTAGAAAAAAATTATTGTTCTGGCCTTGAGCTCGAATCGAACCTTGAATCAAAAATTTTTGATTTTTTCATTTGACGCTTGATTATTTGATCGTCGCGGGGTGTGATTAACAAAACAGCAGCGTTATATTTAGTTTGTGTTGACATTCAAAATGAACAAATGCGCGGAAGAGCAGCAATTCATATTAAAATTTATTGAAAATTATCAATGTATTAGGTTTTGCGTACAATCTTTTCATACACAATTTCTTATTATCACTCTTTATCCTTTTCTTTTTATTTAAAAAAACTGCTGTAGTTGCAAGTAAAAAAAAAATCATCAGCCGATGACATATTCACGTCCGAACGCTACGGTTTCTCAATGCAAATGTTGATTGATGGATTTTTATTTGATAGTCGCGGGGAAACCGGCAACCACCCGACACGCACACATACAAAAATTCAGTCAATCCCGTTGTTAGTCGCCGGAGCCCTTTATCTTTGTTTGCGTAGGTCGCTCATATTTACAGAAGCCATCATCCGGTGGCAAAGAGCCTGAGCCAGATAAATAATTTTGCATGTAAATGCAACAACAACGATGTGAGCCAGATAAATCCAGATAGAAGTCTGGTTCAATTTGTGAGCCAGATAATTTGTTAATTACTTGTCTTTAGTTTGGCAACGCTGCCTTAAATAAAACTACTTTTTCAAAAATAGATATCGCTGCTTAGCCTTTCGCCGTATGAGTTAAATGAAAAACAGCGCCGACATCTGCCTATCACATTTGACGTGTGCGAAAATATCACGACATCTGTTTCTCAAGTCTCTTAATGATCCAAATCATTCCCGTGAGAATTGAGCGCGAGCCAGAGCTGTAAAACTCACTGGATGACGGCAAGAGGTTCATTTTTCTATATATCTATGTATGTGTGGGAATGTCTTACAATTGCTAAAATATAGTTTCTAACAGTGGACTATATTTAAGAATCTGTTAGTTACTATTATCTTGTAAATAAGAAATAATGTTCAAGGTTGCTTGAACAGTTCCAAAGTAGTGGAGGGAGTAGGGTCTGCGGTATACTGTGCTGACCTGGAAATAAAGAGATCCTACAAGCTACCAGATTACTGTGGCGTTTTCCAAGCGGAAATATTAGCCGTAACCAAAGCAGTAGAAACACTGGAAGAGGACAGCTTAAACTGCAGCCGTGTTAAATTTTATATTGACAGTCAAGCAGAAATTAAGGCAATAATCTCGCATAGCACAGAATCTAAACTATGTTAGAGTGTAAGCAGTGTCTGGACAATCGGGACAGGGAGAAGCATACATCTATATTGGGTCCCTGGGCATATGGGAATAGATGGGAATGAAAAATAAGATGAACTAGCTAAAGAGGCTGCATCCCTTTAAGCTTGCTACGTAGACGTCCCAATTAGACTGGGCGAGATTAAGAGAAGGCGAGAGGTGTCTATGATCTACCAAGCGGGAAAGGCGTGGGTTCAAGTGCGGGGCTGTAAAGTGTCGAAGATTATGTGTAGGTCTTACAACCTTAGACTAACAAGTTGCCATTATCATTAAAAAGAGAGGACTGTGGACCCATGACGGGTATTCTGACTGGGCACTGCCTTCTGGCGTCACATTTAAATTAGGCTTGATTAATGATAGCAGATGTAGGAAGTGCGGGTTGGAGGAGGAAACGATCGAGCACGTTCTGTGCTCGTTCCCTGCACTTGCCAGGCTAAAACTGCAGCTATTAGGAGTGGTACAGCTGTCAGATCTAGAAGCAGCAAGTGGCTTAAGTCCTAGAAGGCTTCTAGTATTTGCCAAGAGGACGGAGTTATTTTATAACATAGGTTCTGGTTTTTGATAGGGTTTTTCAGTTTGGTCGTTAAAACAAACTTATGGTAACACTACGGACTCATTCAGTCTATGTGAGGTCCTCATGGAATTTCATGATTTCAAGTAACGATTTCAACATTTAAAACGCTCTTCTGCAAAGGGAGGAAAAATTACTTTGGCTGTTAAGGCTTGTGTGCACAACATGGACAGTGTTATCAGGGATTTGGATCGGATTGCCGGTCAATCATTTTTCAGTCAAAATCACGGATAAATACCGCTGTTACTGAAATTTATATTTTTTGGTTAAATTATAAAAATATTTTCTTTAAAATCGAGTCATCCCTGACTAGAGCCAAAGATAAAAAGAATTTGTAGTTGCTTCAATTTCGTCACTAATGCAAACAAGCCAGGTTCGATTTACGATGAAAAGCAATTCAGTTTTAGTTTTTAAAACTAGCACATTATAGGAGCATCTGTTTGACTGGAAAGACTTCATGGTACCGATGATGTCTTGCTTGTCCGGTTATTTTCAAAGCATATTTGGGAAATCTTGCGATCGGTGTTTGCCCTTGAGCTTTAGACCTTACATTTGAAGCATAATTCAAGACTCGGTTACGCAAGATAATGGAAAAAATTCACCAGCCGGGTCATGAATCCTGCGGTTTTTGTGCAAATCCACGTCACGCTGAATACTTAAAACTTTTATAACATTACTAGGTGGAGCACGGATTCATATACATATTTTGAAAACTTGAAATTTATATATGTCCCAGTAAAATGCTACAGAGGCGGATATTAAAACGGAATTGCTAACAGTCGATATGGACGGACTGTCAATCTGTAGCTAAAAACCATAACAGCCAAAATCATATTTTATACGTATTCAAATAAATATTAATTTAAATATCAAGTATGTAGTACAAAATTTTTATTAAGTAAGACCCAGTTTACATATAACGAGGTTATCTTCATTTAGGTATTTAACTCCTAATCGTAAATTATATAACTAGATCAGTAATCAGTAATTATGAAGAAATTTTAGAGATGCGGATTTTTTTTTCTTTTTTTCAAAGAAAAAGTTCAACCTCCAGAGTGCAATCTCTAATTGGAAGCACAAAATATAATAGAAACGTGAAAGTTTGACAGGAATTAATCTAGTTCCCAGGGATGGAACATACATATATAAAGATTATGGCATGTGTAAATAAACGTTGTCTAAGCGAAGATTTCCCTCACTACTTTTGGCTATACCTTGTAAATCTCTTCAAAGAATTTTCCCCCGGGAGTGAACTGTTGCAAACGCATTTAGCCACTTTCTGCCTCAGTTGTTGTAAACGTATCCCAATTGCCGTCCTTGAATATTATACACGATAACTTGAGTAAATTTTGATTTTCTTAATGAAATTTGGTATGTAAGTTCCTGAGCACTCATCTCAGAACCAAATCGGACTATAACCACGCCACTTTTTCGATATCGAAAATATCTAAAATCCAAAAAAGTGTGATAATTCATTACCAAAGACGGATAAGGCGATGAAACTTGGTAGGTGGGTTGACCTTACGACGCAGAATACAAAACTAGCAAAATTTTGGACAATGGGCGTTGCACCGACCACTTCTAAAGAAGGTAATTTAAAAGTTTTGCAAGCTGTAATTTGGCAGCTGAGTAAGTAATGTTCCGTTACACCCGAGTTTAGCATTCCTTACTTGTTTTATTCTTTGCACAGTATGTATATTTCGTATAATATCATGAGCAAAAGTTATACTCTTTGTTTTAGGCGGTTTCAAGGAATCTAATATTTGCTTTGGTCTAAATAGAGAAATACCAAGAATTAAAACTTGCTGAAATAAATGTTTTCATAAATTTAAGACCAATTAGAGCAATCATATATATATAGACAACAGTGGTGAATTAATACAAGAATTAGTTTCTTTGAAACCGCTGAAAAACAAGAATCAGAATTTTTCTAATGATACTATACCAAATTTACATATATATGTACTGTGCAAAGAATAAAATATGCAAGGAAGGCAATACGGATAAGTTTGTAACCGTCCAACCTTCTTAGAAGTGCGGAATCGGTTCCCCCTTCCGGGAGAAAAAACTTTGAATAGATTTACAATGCATAGACGAAACAGCTCTTGCCCTGTCCGTCCTGATGTCATGTTGTTTAAATGTTTCAAAAATTATTAAATTAATTAAAATACAAATATTTCAATATAGTGGATATCGTACGTATTTCTTTGTTTCTTAGATGTTCCATACTCGTATCAAGAGAAAATTTAGAATAGATTTTTTATATGCCTCACGTCTTTGTGACAATTCTTCCAAAGTACGATCCAAGATAACGTTGAACGTGTTGATACGAAAGTTGTCACGGACACTTAGTTGAATACAAGGATTCCCATTTTCAATTTGTCGTACATTTGGATTTCTTCTACGCGTTTTGTATTCCTGAATCGTTGAAATAGACAGCGCTTCCTCTTCATACAGATCGAATTCTACACGAGTTTCAGAAACAACATTGATAAGTCCGTTGAACAATATGATCAATCCAGAAATAGTCGTATTCACATTTTGCAATTTCTTGCTCACCGCATTGAATGACGTTAATAGGAAGCTCCATAAGCCTTGCATGAATGCAGTCTGCAAAAGTTCCACTTGAATACGTATTCCGCTAGCTTCTTTTCTGGTTATTGCTATTTCATGTGGGTCGTCTTTAATTGCTACTAATGCTGCAACCGTTTCTGTGTAAAATGATAGTGACTTCAACGCACGCTGTCGAGGTTCAGATTGACTGCAATCAAATACATTTACTTCCCAGCGATGAGTCGATCCCGTAAAAAAAGTAAAGACGCTCCGTACTGGGAAATAAGCAAAATCTTCTGTACAACTTTCTGCTGCATGTGTACCAGGACATTATGCCCACCACATGGTGAATAGTCTGCGTAATCGTTAATTTCTTTTACTCGAGCTTAAGTCCGCTGTAAATTCCAGACATGTTTGCTGCGGTATCATAAGATGGATTGTAGCATAATATCCAAATCCAGTGACAAGAACGTTATACACTTCGACGAATAATTCTTCATTTTTGTGACCTGGACTTTCTATGAAGTGCAGAAATCGTTCTACAGGTGTTCCAACTTCTTTTAACTAATTAATTAATTTTTAACTAATTAAACTACTGTTATAAAGCCATATGTCAGTGTGTAAACACTAAGTTCGGGTGTAACCGAACATTACATACTCAGCTGAGAGAAAAATCAACAAGTAGGAAAATGAACCTAGGGTAACCCTTGGAATGTGTTTGTATGACATGGGTATCAAATGGAAGGTATTAAAGAGTATTTTAAAAGGGAGTGGGCCAAAGTTCTGTAGGTGGACGCCTTTTCGAGATATGGCCATAAAGACGGACCAGGGGTACTCTAGAATGCGTTTGTACGATATGGGTATCAAATGAAAGGTGTTAATAGGTATTTTAAAAGGAATTGGGCATTAGTTCTATAGACGGACGACTTTTCGAGATATCGCCATAAAAGTGGACCAGGTGTGCGTTTGTACGATATGGGTATCAAATTTAAGGTATTAATGAGGGTTTTAAAAGGAAGTGGTTCCTAGTTGTATATGTGGAGGCGTTTTCGAGATATCGACCAAAACGTGGATCAGGTTGACCCAGAACTTCATCTGTCGGGTACCGCTAACTTATTTATATATGTAATACCACGAACAGTATTCCTGCCAAAATTCCAAGGGCTTTTGATTTCGCCCTGCAGAACTTTTTTATTTTCTTCTTCTTAATATGTTTCCAAAGTTATATTTTGCGTCAATAAACCAATCCAATTACGATGTTTCATCCCTTTTCTCGTATTTCGTATAGAATTATTGAGTTTTTTCTTTTTCGTAAATTCGATATCGAAAAAGTGGGCGTGGTCATAGTCGGATTTCGGCGATTTTTTATACCAAGATAAAGTGAGTTAAGAT
The DNA here is from genome assembly GCF_040869045.1 of Eurosta solidaginis. Lineage (NCBI taxonomy): Eukaryota > Metazoa > Arthropoda > Insecta > Diptera > Tephritidae > Eurosta > Eurosta solidaginis. The sequence goes on along the minus strand of NC_090323.1, from coordinate 196,084,209 downwards.
AACTACGTGAACTAAGTTTAGTAAATATATATCGATTTTTCCTGAAGTTACCGAGCGGAAGGACAGACGGTCGACTGTGTATAAAAACTGGGCGTGGGTTCAACTGATTTCGCCCATTGTCACGGAAAACAGTTATCGTCATAGAATCTATGCCCCTACCAAATTTCACAAGGATTGGTAGATTTTTGTTCGACTTATGTCATTAAAAGTATTCTAGACAAATTAAATGACAAAGGGCGGAGCCACGCCCATTTTTAAATTTTCTTTTATTTTTGCATTTTGTTGCACCATACTGGAGTGAAATGTTGAAATAATTTACTTATATACTGTAAAGATATTAAACTTTTTGTTAAAATTTAGCTTTAAAAAATTTGTTTTTTTAAAGTGGGCGTGCTCGTCATCCGATTTTGTTAATTTTTATTTAGCACACATACAGTAATAGGAGCAACGTTCCTACCAAATTTCATCATGATATCTTCAACGACTGCCAAATTACAGCTTGCAAAACTTTTAAATTAACTTCTTTCAACAGTGGGTGGTACCACGCCCATTGTCCAAAGTTTTACTAATGTTCTATTCTGCGTCATAAGTTCAACCCACCTACCAAGTTTTATCACTTTATCCGTCTTTGGTAATGAATTATCGCACTTTTTCGGGTTTTGAAATTTTCGATATCGAAAAAGTGGGCGTGGTTTTAGTCCGATTTCGTTCATTTTAAATAGCGATCTGAGATAAGTGCCCAGGAACCTACATACCAAATTTCATCAAGATACCCCAAAATTTACTCAAGTTATCGTGTTAACGGACAGACGGACGGACGGACATGGCTAAATGAATTTCTTTTTTCGCCCAGATCACTTTGATATATAGAAGTCTATATCTATCCCGATTAGTTTATGCTATTACGGATTATCGTTATGCGAACAAAATTAATATCCTCTGTGAGCTCTCCTCAGCCGAGTATAAAAAAAATCATAACAGTAAATAAAATATATTTTCTACTGACGTACGTAGAATCGTTCCTGTTATTCAAAAGTGTTAATTATAATTCGCTACGTTTTATTTGATCAGTCAAAAGCCCTTAATTAATCAAAACCACTTGAAACGCCATAAGTCAAAAATATAATCAAACTAACCTAAAAAAATTCCAGTTTCTGATTTGGCGGCATTTAGTGATTTTACGCAGCAAACAGCTCTTATATTTACCTAATTAAACTATTGTTTAAAGCCATATGTCAGTGTGTATACACTTAAAAAAAAAATCATGACAGTAAACAAAATATTGTAAAGAATTTACTGAAATTCCGCTTATTCCAAACCTTCTGCTAACGTTGAATAAATAACTCCAATAATAACTCACTAAACTGTTGAATAAATAACTCCAATAATGAATAATACAAAAATGGTCTTTATTAGACTACTTGAAAATAACACTTATACTTCGCAACTGATAGCTTGCTTAAATCAAACTGATTGGTCGTGCCTCAACTGTTGCTGCTTTTATACTGTTTGGTTTCCCCATTGGCATATTTCTAGGCGTTTCTATTTCTAGAATGTACTAGTTAGTTACCAGCTATAAAATTACCAGCTATAACTACGTTTATAGCTTCTCATATGCTCGTGTATATGTGTATATGTGAGTGATACTTGCACAAATTATTGCCTACATTTGTGAGCATCTCAGATAAGATATATGCATGTGTTTGTGCGTTTTCTCCGCTGCTTTTATGGACATATGTATAGACAATGATTTATTTGTTGATGTGCATACAAGTCACTGCTTAGTATGGGCTTAGAGATGATAGTATCTCTTAGCGTTGCTAATATTCGTCACAATATATTTCCTATTGACGTACGTAGAATCTTTGTTGTTATTCAAAAGTGTTAATTATAATTCGCTACGTTTTATTTGATGTGTCAAAAGCCCTTAATTAGCCAAAAACACTTGAAACGCCATAAGTCATAAATATGATCAAGTTAGCCAAAAAAATTTCCATTTCCAGATCTGATGGCATTTAGTGACTTTACGCAGCAAACAGCTCTTATTTTATACCCAGCTGTACCTGTACACAGGGTATTATAGCTTTGATTGGATAACGGTTCGTTGTAGAGGTATAAAGGAATTGAGATAGATATAGACTTCCATATATCAAAATCATCAGTATCGAAAAAAATTTGATTGAGCCATGTCCGTCGTCCGTACGTCTGTCCGTCTGTCCGTTAACACGATAACTTGAGTAAATATTGAGATTACTTCACCAAATTTGTTACACGACCTTATCTGGACCCAGAATATATTGGTATTGAAAATGAGCGAAATCGGATGATAACCACGCCCACTTTTTATATATATATAACATTTTGGAAAACACAAAAAACCTGATTATTTAATAAATAATACACCTAGAATGTTGAAATTTGACATGTGGACTGATATTGAGGCTCTCGATAAAAATTTTAAAACAATTTTTAAAATGGGCATGGCACCGCCCACTTGTGATAAAATCAATTTTACAAATATTATTAATCATAAACCAGAAATCGTTAAACCTATCGTAGCAAAATTCGGCAGAGAGGTTGCCTTTACTCTAAGGAATGCTTTGAAGAAAAATTAAGGAGATCGGTTAAGGACCACGCCCACTTTTACATAAAAGATTTTTAAAAGGGTCGTGGACGAATAAAATAAGCTATATCTTAGCGAAAGAGAGCTTTGTATCAATAGATTTTTACTTTTTAAATTGAATTATAACATTAAATTGGAAAAAACAAAAAAATTTTAAAAATGTGCGTGGCACCGCCCCTTTTTTGCCTAAGCAATTTTCAATGTTTCGGGAGCCACAACTCGAAGAAAAATTTACATATCGTAACAAAATTGGGTACACATATTTTCTTTATAGCAGGAAATATCTCTAGTAAAAATGGACTAAATCGGTTAAATCGCCTTCTTTTACATAAAAGATTTTGTAAAAGTGCCTAGATGCAGGTAATAAGGTATTTCTAGTAAAAGTTGGAAAATTTCGTTAATAACCCTGCCCTTTTTTGTAATAATAGCTCTTAGTACAATGGCACTTGTGAGTTTATGTTTATTGTTCTGTTATATCTTTATTTTAAAATAAACAGTAGGGAAATCCCCATATCTGAAGGAAAACTGCATTGTTACCCGCTCAAGGTCATTGTTGTTAGCCTCTGTATCCTTTTTGCTTCTTTTAAACGAAAATTAGTTCAGAGTAGAACCATATGTATATGTATTATTGCGCAGCCTTGTAACACTATTAAGCACACAAAACAAACAGCAACAGCATTTCAAGTGTGCAGCTGGGTATGTAATGTTCGGTTTCACTCGAACTTAGACTTACTTACTTAATTGGCGCTTAACCGTCTAAACGGTTATGGCCGTCCAACAAGGCGCGCCATTCGCTCCTTCGCTCCGCCAACCGGCGCCAATTGGTCACACCAAGGGAGTTTAAATCGTTTTCCACCTGGTCCTTCCAACGGAGTGGGGGCCGCCCTCTACCTCTGCTTCCATAGGCGGGTTCCGATAGAAACACTTTCTTGGCCGGAGCATCATCTTTCATTCGCATAACATGGCCTAGCCAGCGCAGCCGCTGCGTTTTAATTCGCTGGACTATGTTGATGTCTGCGTATAGCTCGTCAGCTCATCATTAAATCTTCTTCGGTACTCGCCATCGCCAACGCGTAGAGGTCCATAAATAAACTTAGACTTCCTTACTTATTTAATCAACTCCCTGTATTGTGTAATTATTATTATTATTTTTTTTTTGTGGGTACAACAACATTACAACAACCACATGAAAATCGCCAACTTCAACTGCAAATATCTCCGGACAGAGATATAATTTTTCTTTTCCAACTTTGATTGTTGTCGAGGTAAAAACGCGTCTTTTGACACCTCTCTCAATATTTTTTTACGCGTATTAGCAGTCGACCCCTCAACTAGACTTTAACCAGACATTTTTTTTGTTGTTGTAATATTGTAGTACCCACAAACAAATTGTGAACATAAGTGTTTTGAGCGGATATAGTTTTGGTCTCCAAACCGGTGTTGAACCCATCCAGGGTAATTTTTTATAAGCGCGGCCAAAGGCCGCCAATGCAGAAATGTGCTCTGCGCAAAAATACTATGGATCCCACCTTCGATTTCGGAGACCTCCGGGGTCATTTTTCGGTTTTTCGTTAGAATTTTTTGAAGCAGCTAAAAATTGGTAATTCTTTACTTTAGCTCACAACTCCTAAAATTCGTCCAAAAATATCGGAAGGGTTGTCAAAAGACGCGTTTTGGACCCAGGACCATTGAAAAGTTTTATCTTTCCGGAGAGTCGGAGTGTAGTGCATAATTTTAAAATAGGGGTATAGACATCCCTCGAACGTGTTTGCGGAAATGGTCCTTCCTTTCGTTGAATAAGGAGCAAAATGCTTCATTACTTAACCGAAAATAACTTACAAGTCTACAAAATAACTTTGTTAGAAGCTCATCATTTGTCCCGTTTTTAAATTAGCTGTACCAAACAGATGATATTCTGGGTCAACGTGGTCCAAATTTTAACCGATATCTCGAAAACGCCTTCACATATACAGCTAAGGGTCACTCCCTTTTAGAACCCTCATTAATACCTTTAATTTGATACCCATAACGTACAAACACATTTTAGAGTCACCTCTGGTCCACCTTCATGGTGATATCTCAAAAAGGCGTCCACCTATAGATCTAAAGCCCACTCCCTTTTAAAAGACCCATTAACACCTTGCATTTGATACCCATGTCATACGAACACATTCCAGGGTTACCCTAGGTTCATTTTCCTAAATAGTGATTTTCTCTTATTTTGTCTCCAAAGCTCTCAGCTGAGTATGTAATGTTCGGTTACACCCGAACTTAGCCTTCCTTACTTGTTTGTGTTGTTTTTTATATTTGTATAAGTTTTGCCAAAAAATGTAAATTAAAACTTTACACCTAAATTATTAAATCTTACAGTTTATATCACAGTCCTAATTGTTCTAATAAAAAACGTGTTAAATTTTGATGGTATAATTAAGAACATTTAGGATCTCCTTTTCTTGCTATCGCAATGTAACACGCTTTTATTAGAACAATTAGGACTGTGATATAAACTGTAAGATTTAATAATTTAGGTGTAAAGCTTTAATGTTAAAAATATATAATTATGTACAATATAGAATTTTTTTGTCGCAGACGAAAAAGCCTAATTATCGTTTAAGCTTACAATGAACTTATAAAGTGTTATATTTCTTTAGAGTCAATTTATTGTTTACTTTTTAGTTAATTTTATTAACCAAAATAATAAAAGCTTATTTTTAAAAAAGTTTTTTTTTCTTTAATTTTATTTTTTACTTTTTAGTTCGTTTTATTAACAAGTAATAGAAGCTTGTTCTTATAAAAGCTTTAAATATAAGTATAGGGGGTGAAACAAAAACACATATATCAGTTACATCTGCGTATAATGCGTATTGGAATTTATTAGTACACATTTTATGCGCAGCAACTTCCGAGGTGTATTTAAAGTTTAAAGCATTGTAAATATAAGTATTGAAGTCATGAGCCTGGGCATTCGCGCAATTTTAGTGATGTAAATTGCATGGTGCCAGCGCCAATGCGGTGCCAGCTCAATGGTAGCTCATTGACGAAATTACTCCAAGCGAATTTTTGACGCTTCTTAGTAGTGAGTGCGTAGTACATTTTACTTGCGCTATTGAGTGAAACGACTTTTGTGTGTCAGGCACGAGTTTGGTGTTATTGGCGCTACTGGCAGTGATGACACTGAGCTGTTGACGGTAGCGCTGGTAGTTCAGATTTTGAATCAGAGAAAGAATTGATGACCCGTGTGAATTATTATGGCTTTGGCCGTGTAAATTATTATGGTGTATTTGTATATTTTAGATTTAATGCACAATTAATATTTGTGTGTTTGAGCGGCCAAATAATAACAGTAGTATTGCTAAAGTGCTGCTTAGTTGATGGAATGTCGCTAATTTCTTAGCGATGATCAGCAGATTGTCAATATTTCGTCCAACGGACGCGCGAAATTGCCACATCTGCTCAAATTTTCCAAAGATTTTCCATTCTTGATTTAACTTAAGCTGTTATGCCAATATTTTTCAGCCAGCTTTTTTCAAATAGGTAATTTTTCCAAAAGCAAAATAAATTACAGAAAAGATTACAGGGTTAAACAGCCTTAAAAATTCAGCTATGTTGGTTATACACAGAAATACAACAGAGGGTTGTGTCTCCGCTTTTCGCAAGCGATGAGATTCACCACGCGTGACACGTGATTCACCACGTCCAAATAGCACAATCCACGGATAGGTATGGGACTTAGGCTGTTATGCCAAAGTAAATACAAATCTTTACCGATAACTGTGTTATCGATTAATTTATCGAATTCTAAGAAAGTAATGTTGCATTGTCATGGGAGTTATACATGTGTGCAAAATTTCAGCTCAATCGGACACCGGGAAGTGTATCAAATTCAGGGATGCACCTTAACGTTAAGCTAATCGTTTATCAAAAAATGTCCACCGTTTCCGTTGAAACACTTCCAAATATTATCGATAAAGAAATTATCAAGATAAATTATATCTCGTTTTTAACCGAAACGAAAAGCTTTCGTTAACGTTAACAAAAAGGTGATACTTTATGTTTGAATTGTGCTGGCAATGCTATAGCCATGGTGAAGCCGTAAGGTGGTAAGAGCGAGCGGACATACACACACAAACTCCATGTAGTTTGTTTGTGTAATTCGTCGGTGGTAATGTCAAAAATACTCTGAGAAATGTTCGTACTGTCAAAATTCATGAGAAAAGTTGCAATCAGCTAGGCTAATGCTTTCACCTTTAATGACTCCGCCATCAAACAGCTTTGCCAGCACAGTTTGAAATTAATAATCAACATAAACAATTTGATTTCGTTTTGATATGGCAGAAAACGAAACGAAATCATTTCGGTAATTTGACGTTCTTAACGTTAATAAACGAAACGAAATGACTTTGTTTCGTTTATTAGCGTTAATTATCGTAACGAAATGATATCGGTTCGTTGGTTAAGCATGCCTGATCAAATTTAACTTGCAAGATTCCATTACAGACAACAAAAGTGAAAGTAAATAAAAGCTTATAAAAAATGCAAAAAAACTGATAACAAGCTACATAATCAATAACTTACCAAACATTTCAGAACAAAAAATAATAACGCCAAAATGTGAATAAATTCGAGAAAGCAAAAATTTATAGATTATGGATATGGCTGAAAACCAAAAACTAATTAACTGGTTATGGTAAGGTTATGACAAAGGCGGTATAAAAAAAAAATAAAATAAATGTAAGGCGCGATAACCTCCGAAGAGATCTAAGGCCGAGCTTCTCTTCCAATTCGCGTCGTGCTCCTCTTGCTTTTCCCTACAAATTGACCGGACGGGACCTACATGCTTTATGCCGACTCCGAACGGCATCTGCAAGGTAGATGAGTTTTCACTGTGGTATTTAATATATAAATCACTATTTAATAATAAGCACTATTTATTTTTATAAAATATTTTTATTTAACCGCTCCTAAAAGTATGTTACAAAACGTTTTAAAATATTTCAACCGAATGAAAATTTTTGAAAGACAATATTTTACAATTGAAAAATAAAAATTAACAAGAACAAAAAAATTCAATTTATTTAAAGTAGGTACATTTAAAGTTGAATATAAATATAACCCTACAATATTCCCCCTTCCGGAGATTTAATGTTAAATAAATTAAAAGTAACTTTCTTTTTTGTTTTTGTGTTAGGTATCTGTATTTTATCAATCACTGCTGGTTTTAAACGATCAATAGGAATAGATTTAATTTCATTGTTTATTTCAATTTTAAAGTTTTTAATATCTTTTTCAATAACTCTATAAGGACCTTCATACGGATGTTGCAAGGAATGTTTGTTTATTACACGTACAAAAACAAAATGACAATCTTTTAATCTTTTGGAACAAAAATACCACTAGAATTTTGATGATGTTCCAAATTTGATTTAAAATTTTTAAAATGTTCACGCAAACTACTTAAAACATCCGTTGAAGTTATATTCTCTGTAGTTGAAACAAATAATTCACCAGGTAATCTTAAATTTTGTCCATAAACCATTTCAGCCGGTGTTGCTGAAATATCTTCTTTAAAAATCGATCGCAAACCCATAAGTACTATTGGTAACTCTTCATACCAATCTCTGGATCCATTCCTAGCCATTATTGAAGATTTAAGCTGTCTATGAAAACGTTCTATCATTCCATTAGCTTGGGGATGATAAGGAGAAGTTGTTATTTGATGACTTCCAAGAAGTTTCGTTAATTCTGAAAACAAGTTTGAAGTGAATTGAGATCCCTGATCTGTTGTTATTTCTAATGGAACTCCAAAACGTGAAATATATTCTTTAAAAAATTTGTTTACAACCGTAACTGCAGAAATATCTCTTAGTGCGAATACCTCTGACCAACGTGTAAATCTATCAATTATAGTTAATATGTAACGATATCCTTTTGAAACAGGTAAGGGTCCAACAATATATAAGTGAATGTGTTCAAATCTAGATTTTGGAATTGGAATTTTCATAACTGGAGATTTTGTATGACGATGTACTTTCGATTTTTGACAACTTATACATTCTTTAGACCAAGTATTAATATTTCTTAACTATCAAACGACGTGTAGCTCTACTACCAGGATGTGAAATCCCATGTAACATATCAAATATTATTTTTCTTAAATTGTTTGGAATGAAAGGCCTAGGATTTTCTCCTGACACTTCGCACCATATATTAAAGTTAAGAACAGGAATTTTTATTAGTTTTAAATTTAAAAATGTTTGCTCTGAGGTAAGCTTGCTTAATTCACTGTCTTGTTGTTGTTCACTTTGTAAAATTTTTAAATTAATGTCCGAATTATTAATCGCTTCTACTTCAAACGCACGAGATAATGTATCAGCTACAACATTTTCTTGTCCTTTAATATACCTAATGTCATTCGTAAACTGAGCAATGAATTCCATATGTCTAGTCTGTCTTGGACTGCGTTCTGTTTTTGAATTTAAAGCAAATACAAGAGGCTTGTGATCTGTGAAAACTGTAAATTCACGTCCTTCTAGAAGGTAACGAAAATGTTTAATGTTCAAATAAATAGCTAATAGTTCCCTATCAAATGCACTATATTTAATTTCGGATGGAGACAATTTCTTTGAAAAGAATGCAAGTGGTTCTGACTTATTATTAAACGTTTGATGTATGACACCACCTATTGCCGTATTGGATGCATCTCCATTTAAAGAAAGTTTTGCATCTTTGTTACAATGATTTAACAATATCGCAGATGCAAACTTTTCTTTAATGCATTCGAAAGCTTTATTAGATGTATCGTCCCAAATTAAAATTTTGTCTCGCTTCTTATTTGTTCTATTAATTAAATCATAGATAACTGTCGTAAACTCTGCTAATTTTGGTATATATCGCTGGTAATAATTAACCATACCAATAAATTTTTGTGCCTGCTTAATAGATTTTGGACGATCAAAATTTCGAATGGCTAAAACTTTTTCTTCTGAGGGTCTAATTCCCGTTTCAGAAATATTATGTCCTAAAAAGTCAACATTTGTTACGCCAAAAGTACATTTACTTGGTTTTATATTTAAACCGTACTCCGTTAGGCGCTGAAATAGTACGCGAAGATCTTTGAAATGTTGTTCCTCATTTTCGCTTGCCACTAAGAGATCATCAATATATGTAAAAACAAAGTCTAAATCATTAACTACTTCATTAATAAATCGTTGAAAAGTTTGCGCGGAGTTCCTAAGCCCGAAAGGCATTCGTACAAATTCAAACATGCCAAAAGGCGTATTGATTGCAGTTTTATAGATATCCTCTTCTGCCATTGGAATTTGGTGATAAGCTCTTACCAAATCTAATTTTGAAAATATTTTCTTATTTCTTAAATTCATGTTGAAGTCATGAACATGGGGCAAAGGATAACGATCAGGAACTGTTACGACATTTAATCTTCTAAAATCTCCACAAGGACGCCAGTCATTTAACTCCTTCTTGGGTACAAGATGTAAAGGAGATGCTATTGCTGAATTAGAAGGTCTACATATCCCTGTCTTTACTAAAAAATCGAATTCAGTTTTAGCTACTTTGAATTTAATGGGGTCTAAACGTCTTGGTTTAGAAAATGGCAAATTTCCTTCAGTGACTAATCTGTGAACTGTTGTATGTCTAACTGGTTGTGAATAATCTGGTTCAGAAAATAAAGAAGGAAATTCTTTTAGTAACTTTGTTATCAACAGCGAAAACTTTTGGTAGCGAAACATTACAAACACATGAAATTGTGTTAACTGAAAGACTTGTTATCGGAACTACTAAGCATTTGCGTTTAACATCAACTAAGAGACCATATTTACACAAAAAATCAGCACCGATAATTGGTTTAGCTATATCCGCTATTAAAAACGTGAACGGATATTCGCGACGCAGTCCTAAATTAATATTTAAAAGTTTTTTACCGTATGTCGAAATCGTTGAACCGTTAGCTGCAGTTAAAATAATATCTGATGACTTTTTCTAAGTTAAAGATTTTGAAACCGGAAGCACTGAAATTTCTGCTCCACTATCTATTAAAAAATTAAGTTTGTTTGTTTTATCAAAAATAAATAAGCGACGTGTAAAGGTGTCTAAATGTCCGTTGTTTGTCGCCGTAACAACGGATAACTTTAGTTTGACGAACTATTATTTTTAAAAGCGCATGGTTCTTCGCACTTCAAAGCCTGATTACCAAACTTATAATGATACCTACAGAGCCAATTTGGGTTGTCACGAGACTTTGATCGATATCTAGAAGGACTTCTAAAACGATTCCTACTAAAAGATCGGGACCTTGAATAATTTTGACTCATCTGATTTTTAATTTCACTGATCTCTAATGACAATTTTTCAAAATTTTTGCACATCATGTTAGTTGTTTGAACCAAATTTGAAATAATTGCATTTTCGCTTTTAGAATTTGGAAAATTACTAACTGAGGCTATTTCATTTTTATTATAAACTTCCCAAATATTATCAGCTAATTTAACTAATTCACTTAGTTCACTCAAATTCGAACTAGTAAGAATAATACTTAAATTTTTGGGCAACTTCCTTATCCAAAGCTTTTTAAGAATTTCTTTGCTAAAATTGTTTCCAGAGAGTAGCACTAGAGACCGATAAAACTCAGAAGGTTTACGATCTCCCATTTCTGAATCGGATAACACTCGATCTAATTTGGCATTCTCACTTAATGAGTGCCGTTCAATTAAAATTTTCTTTAATGCAGAAAATTTGTCATTTTCAGGAGGATTTTGAATAAAATCAAGAACTGTCATAATTACATCCTGTGGAAGTGCAGTTATGACATATTCATATTTTGTCCTTTCCTGAGTAATGTTCTTTCGACTAAATTGCATTTCAGCATGGATGAACCATGCTTCAGGGCAATTAGTCCAAAATTGGGGAAGTTTTACTGATGTAGCAAAAATTTCATTATTTTGATTCACATATGGATTTGGTAAATCATTTTGATAATTTTCATTATCCAAATCAATAAGTGAATCGTTTACTTGATTTCGTGGTGTAGATGTACGTATATTCAGACCAATTCTAAATATTCTCGCGGAATTTTGTTCTCGCGGATTTTTTTATTCCCGCGGAAAAATTCCTCCAATTCTGTTCTCCTAGGGAGAACAATAATTGGGGAACAGGAATTTCGAATTTTCGAAGTCAGCTGTTTTGTCAATTGAAATTTCGTTGCACATTTCTATTTTGTTTAAAAGATTGAAAAGTTTAATTATTGTTGCAAATTTGTTGGAAATTAAGAAATAAAATATAAACAATGCACAGTATTAATTGCATTTCATGTGGTATTCACTGAAATTAGTAATGAATTGGTGTCACAGCAACATCAACAGCGGAACATAAGAAGAAGACGGCCGCATAACACAAATCTGCCGGAGTTGCCTGCTTTCGTTCAGCAAAGCAATTTTTTGGCGGCCGAGTTGAATTCCTACTTCTTCATATGCCAAAATCTATTTAAGCCTTATTAAAAAATCCTTGCACAATTTCTGGATGGCTGCATCAAATATGTATACCAAGAGCTCTACCGTTGCTTATGATATACTTTTCGACTTAAAATAAATATTGTGGTTGTTGTTGTTGTTGTATTAACAGTGAGAATATTGGGGTAGAATGTAAATACATATTTTAGCACAAGTTTGTACAAATAAGTGTTCTTTCTTAAAAGAACCAATTTCCTTTAACTATTTTGATGCATTCCCTTTAAGTTAACTAGTGAAAAAACTCCTATGAAATGGTAGAGAAATCTCCCTCTCCCTCACATTCATAATACCTACTTTTCTCCCATAACCGGTTTCCGCTTTTTCGAACATTGTTCAGAATAGGAGGAAAGGGAGAAGTGAAAAAACTCACAAGGAATTTTTATTTAGAATACGAGGAATGGGAGAAGGGAAAAAACTCGCACGGAATTTTCGTTTAGAATTGGGCTGATTATTTGATGGTGAATGAAACATTGTTAATAGAAATAACTACAAAAATTATATTATAGGAAGAAATAAAAATGTCCGGAAAGGAGCGTTTACAAAACCCAAATTATTAATCTATTTTGATACATATACAGATACATATAAATAATATTAATACTAGATACAGCTCACCAAATATTTATCGCAATGGTTTTAAAATTGATTGATGAATTTAGACAATGTATTGTGCAATGGCTTTAAAATTGATTGATGAAATTAGACAATGTATTGTGCAATGGCTTTAATTGTTTTGTATTTGTAGCTTTTGTTGTTGTTGCTCTTGCAATGTTTGATTGAAAGGCTGATGTTAATGATGCAGCGGTAACGTCTGAAATAATGTCAATCCAAAAATACGACGAAGACGACGTCGTGCAGTTGAAAATAAACTAATTTTATAGAAGTGAATCTAGTTTTTGGACCACCACGTCTACGTCAAATACGCATTAGAGAGGGCTCTTGTGATGTTCACGATATATTTGGTATATATTTTCAACTTGTTTTTCAGATAATTCTTCGAGTAGTGAGGACACTTCACACTAGTTTAAAGGTACGAATTACAAAACTTTTAGCGAGTTAGAGCTGGACGTTGCAAGATGTTACGCACTTTATTTGAAAGTGAATTTAAATAAATCTCTTCGCTGGTCTTTTGTAAATCAATTAAAGTTTGTTCAAGTGCACCACCTTTAACAATTTGTTTAATAATTTGCTGATAAAAATAATAAGTTGGATATAGTAAACAGAACTATGGTATCGTTTTCGGAAGTCAATATGGTTTCCACTCGCATAATATATAAAAGAATTAAAATTTGATTCGTTGTTTTTGAAGGACGGTTTTTATGTTTGGCTGGCTGGATCGCCAATGTGGTATTTAATATATAAATCACTATTTAATAATAAGCACTATTTATTTTTATAAAATATTTTTATTTAACCGCTCCTAAAAGTATGTTACAAAACGTTTTAAAATATTTCAACCGAATGAAAATTTTTGTAATACAATATTTTACAATTGAAAAATAAAAATTAAGAACAAAAAAATTCAATTTATTTAAAGTAGGTACATTTAAAGTTGAATATAAATATAACCCTACATTCACTGAGAGCTTTTCATGGCAGAAATACACCCGGAGCGCTTGCCAAACACTTCTAATTGAAAAACCTTATTTCTAAAATTTTGATGTTGCTTTGCCCGGGGTGTGAACCTAGGGCATACGGTGTGGTAGGCGGAGCACGCTACCATCACACCACGGTGGCCGCTAAAGGCGGTATGCTATGATATCAATAACAAATACATTGGGTTTCCTAAGGTTGGTTGGATCAGCTGTTTTATATCAATATCAGTGAAGTTTGTCTCACTTAGGCCCGGTTTATCAGTGGTTGGTTAAGCTGAGCTAAAACTCTAGTCTAATTTAAACTTCAGTTAAACTACTGAGGAGTTTTTCAGTCACAGTTTAAGGCCGCCTGGTTTTTTTATTATCTAGATAATTTGTAGATACGGCAACAGCTGGATTTTGTTTACCCAACAAACATGGAAAAAAATTATCCTGCTCAATATATATCTAGTTCTGGAAGTGATATCCAACATCATTATTTAATTATTCTTAAACCAGATAGTTCTTGAGTTGATATCCAACGTCATTCTCCAGTCACTATCTAACCTTTGAGAAATTTTCTAAAATTAAGAGTTTTGCAGTTGATCTCCAACGTCATTAATATTTTCCAATTATTATCCTAATTTTGAGAGATTTTGAGAAATGTACAGTTCTCAAATGAATATTCAACCCATTTATCCAGTTCATATCTTACATTATATATCGAGTTGAAATCTCCAAGGTGGTACCACCAAAACCAACAGCTTTTTATTGTGAGAAATAAACAGCTGGTTGATAGCAGTAATGAAGCGTAATTAATCAGGAATAAATCATATAGGCGGACGCCGTGGTGTGATGGTAGCGTGCTAGGCCTGCCACACCGCAGATCCTACATCAACATCATTGAATTATACATTTGAGTCCAGTTATAGAATCGCAAGTTGTTAATTACATTTTTTCAACTTAAGAAATAGCATATTTTGTTTTATAAAAAGTTCCCTCTTTTGCTGAGTACGCTATGATTATCGAGTTGAGCCACTGTTTCGAAACAACTTTTGAGATTTTAGAAGTATGCCTAGTTATCAACATGAGCTCTAATGGTACTCAAGCCCAAATGCTTGTTGGGTATATTCGCCGCCATTTCGTACGAACGCAAATAACTGATAGGTTAACTAGAGGTTACCCCGGCAGAGCGGCCGCTTAAGCTCGGCTTAAACTTCATTTAAAGTAGACTGAAAAACTGGAGAATAAGTTTAAACGTAGTTTAACTGACAAACTGAGTTGAACTTGTACTGAAAAACCGGGCCTTATATCTGAGTTAGTTTCTTTTTGTATCATGTTCTATTCATAAACGAGGGAACTTTAAAGCTATGTTTAAAGTTTGATCTCACAACCTAAGGCATTTGCATGCGTCACATCTTAAATGAATACAACAAAAATTTTTTTTATTTTAAATCACAGTTATATTTTTTATTATTTATTTGTAAATAACACAAAAAGAAATATTACTATTTGTACTGCTTATTGAAATATCACCATATCTCCGCTGCCGTACCGAAAACGCTCTATCTTAGCATAAATTCTATGTTTTGACGTGAGCTAGGATGTTTATGAGAAAAGTTCTGAAATTGGGGGTTTAGCCGAGTTAGGTGAACTCAGCAGTCGATTTAAAAAAACACCTTGCAATTAATTCTTTTTCGCAAATTCTATAAAAGCTCGAACATACTTATTTTTTACACTTGTATATAAAGTCGACGAATAGAAGTTCATCCCACCTACTAGCACCGCACAAAGTTTTTCTCCCGCAACTGCCAGTGCACCAGCATCTCCCCAACACGTATCCCTAGACCCTGCCGGATCGCTTAAACAAATTACCGTTGTTGGGAAAATTTTCCCTGCATCCGCATAACGCTTTTCATAATGATATGCACATTCGTTGATTGGGGTCACTTCAAATTGAGCAGATTGGAGCATATTCTTGTATCCATCAATCACATCCCATCCACTAACCTCCAATTTTGTGCCCGTGTCTAATTCAGTTTCGCATAAAGATATTGGTAGTATAAGTATGCTCTTGGTGAACGCTCTTTTTAATACAATCACTATTATATCAATTTCATCCATTCTCGGATGATTGAAATGGCATGGACGAATCATACGATCCACATTGCTAACTTCTCCTTCACTATTTAACCCTTTCACCCCTGAATTTTTTTTCGAAATCAGCGAGGTTTTCATCATTACGGCAAATACTGTAAAATGGCTAAAATATAAAATGTTTGGCATACCTGAAAAATTGGATATCCTTAGCGTTATCTTGGGATGTATAATCCCAATAACATTTATAGGTGGGACGCATAAGTCCCAATAATACCAAAAGAACCAAAAAATTAAAGAACAACTTTTAATAGAAAATAATTAATTTCAATGTTTATTCATGTTTCCTCTTAAAATTTAGGTCACTTGCGAAAAGAAGCAAAACATTTAAAATATAAAACGTTGGTTGCATCCAGAAAATACGTATTTGGTCCTGGTTTCCTTATTTTGTGAGGTGCAATGAACGCGTCGACGACGAGAAGGCTGTTCAATAGGAACATGATCGCCAATATTTAGATGTTCAGTTTGTGATCGCTTTGCTAGTCTTCCACCATATTGACATGTTGTGAGTTTTTTTTGCTTTATTCCTCCGGCTATCATTAACTGGGCTAATGGCACAATAAATTGAATGAGCGGAATTTTACGGCGTTGACGTTGTGTAAATATAATCCGAGCGTTAACAATAGCTAGCATAAAAACCTTGGCCATCAGTAAAGTGAAACGATCGGGAGAAATACT
This sequence comes from Eurosta solidaginis, assembly GCF_040869045.1. NCBI lineage: Eukaryota > Metazoa > Arthropoda > Insecta > Diptera > Tephritidae > Eurosta > Eurosta solidaginis. Next base: position 196,067,653 of record NC_090323.1, on the reverse strand, counting down.
ATTTTGTAACATATGGTTCCCCATAGATTCATTTTTACTCCAGTAATCAGCAATTGATGGTAAGTGGTTGTAGTGCATTACCAAAGTGACTCCTAAAAAAATCATAATTTTGTAGTCATCGATAAGAGAGCGCTTTGCAGATTTTTCTCTGTTTAATTTTTGAATACTTTGGTTTGTACACTCTGCAATACGTATATATAAACTTTTTGGAAAGAGTTTCCTGAAAACGTCAAGCTCTGAAGCACCATGAGGAATGTCAATAAGAACTTCAGCCTCATTTTCTACCGGCATTATATACTTCGGTTCGAAAAATATGCCGGCGCCAAACTTTGTCCAGCTACATTTATTACCTAATGACTGATCTTCACAGTTATCTATAGAATTAAGTTGATAGCCTATATCTTGACCGTCATCCAACTTCGATTCAGGAGAAGATTCATCACCTGATTTGTTTAAATACTTAGCGTTTGCTAAAGGAACTTCCGCATCTTCGTCATCGTCATCCGATGGTACATAGTTAGACTCAGATGCACTAAAATCATCGGCCATATCATCGTTATCATCACTATCTTCTTCTAGAAAATAATCATGAATTTCCTTCTCACCCAATTTTGTCCTAGGACACATCTAAAGGTAAAAACAAATATTGGGATATTATTATCCCAAACAAATACATTATTGGGATTATATGTCCCAATGCAGTTACAAATATAAACAAGTAATGAAGGTTAAGTTCGGGTGTAACCGAACATTACATACTCAGTTGAGAGCTATGGTGACAACATAAGGGAAAATAACCATGTAGGAAAATGAACCGAGGGAAACCGTGGAATGTGTTTGTATGGGATGTGTATCAAATGAAAGACATTAAAGAGTATTTTATGAGGGAGTGGGCCATAGTTCTATAGGTGGACACCATTTAAGGATATCGCCATAAAGGTGGATCAGGGTTGACTCTAGAATTTGTTTGTACAATATGGGTATCAAACGAATGGTGTTAATGAGTATTTTAAAAGGGAGTGGGCCTTAGTTCTATAGGTGGACGCCGTTTCGAAATATCGCCATAAAGGTGGACCAGGGGTGACTCTAGAATGTGTTTGTACGATATGGGTATCAAATTAAAGGTATTAATGAGGGTTTTAAAAGGGAGTGGTGGTTGTTGTATAGGTGGTCGCCTTTTCGAGATATCGCCATAAAGGTGGACCAGGGGTGACCCTAGAATTTGTTTGTACAATATGGGTATCAAAAGAAAGGTGTTAATGAGTATTTTAAAAGGGAGTAATCCTTAGTTCCATAGGTGGAAGCCGTTTCGAGATATCGCCATAAAGGTGGACCAGGGGTGACCCTAGAATTTGTTTGTACAATACGGGTATCAAAAGAAAGGTGTTAATGAGTATTTTAAAAGGGAGTAATCCTTAGTTCCATAGGTGGACGCCGTTTCGAGATATCGCCATAAAGGTGGACCAGGGGTGACCCTAGAATTTGTTTGTACAATATGGGTATCAAAAGAAAGGTGTTAATGAGTATTTTAAAAGGGAGTAATCCTTAGTTCCATAGGTGGACGCCGTTTCGAGATATCGCCATAAATGTGGACCAGGGGTGACCCTAGAATTTGTTTGTACAATATGGGCATCAAACGAAAGGTGTTAATGAGTATTTTAAAAGGGAGTGGGCCTTAGTTCTATAGGTGGACGCCGTTTCGAAATATCGCCATAAAGGTGGACCAGGGGTGACTCTAGAATGTGTTTGTATGATATGGGTATCAAATTAAAGGTATTAATTAGGGTTTTAAAAGGGAGTGGTCGTTGTTGTATAGGTGGTCGCATTTTCGAGATATCGCCATAAAGGTGGAGCAGGGGTGACCCTAGAATTTGTTTGTACAATATGGGTAGCAAAATAAAGGTGTTAATGAGTATTTTAAAAGGGAGTAATCCTTAGTTCCATAGGTGGACGCCGTTTCGAGATATCGCCATAAAGGTGGATGACCCTAGAATTTGTTTATACAATATGGGCATCAAACGAAAGGTGTTAATGAGTATTTTAAAAGGGAGTGGGCCTTAGTTCTATAGGTGGACGCCGTTTCGAAATATCGCCATAATGGTGGACCAGGGGTGACTCTAGAATGTGTTTGTATGATATGGGTATCAAATTAAAGGTATTAATTAGGGTTTTAAAAGGGAGTGGTGGTTGTTGTATAGGTGGTCGCATTTTCGAGATATCGCCATAAAGGTGGACCAGGGGTGACCCTAGAATTTGTTTGTACAATATGGGTACCAAAAGAAAGGTGCTAATCGGTATTTTAAAAGGGAGTAATCCTTACTTCCATAGGTGGACGCCGTTTCGAGATACCGCCTTAAAGGTGGACCAGGGGTGACTCTAGAATTCGTTTGTGCAATATGGGTATCAAACGGAAGGTGTTAATGAGTATTTTAAAAGGGAGGGGGCCTTAGTTCTATAGGTGTTCGCCTTTTCGAGATATCGCCATAAAGGTGGACCAGGGGTGACTCTAGACTTTGTTTGTACGATATGGGTATCAAATGAAAGGTGTTAATGAGTATTTTTAAAAGGGAGTGGGCCTTCGTTCTATAGGTGTTCGCCTTTTCGAAATATCGCTATAAAGGTGGACCAGGGGTGACTCTAGAATGTGTTTGTACGATATTGGTATCAAATTAAAGGTATTAATGAGAGTTTTAAAGGGGGGTAGTGTTAGTTGTATATGTGAAGGCGTTTTCCAGATATCGACCAAAATGTGGACCAGGGTGACCCAGAATATCATCTGTTGGATACGGCTAATTTATTTATATATGTAATACCTGCCACGATTTTAAGGGTTTTTTATTTCGCCCTGCAGAACTTTTTCGTTTTCTTCTACTTAATATGGTGGGTGTCACAACCATTTTATAAAGTTTTTTCTAAAGTTATATTTCGCGTCAATAATACAATCCAATTACCTCACCATGTTTCATCCCTTTTTTCGTATTTGGTATAGAATTATGGCATTTTTTTCATTTTTCGTAATTTTCGATATCGAAAAAGTGGGCGTGGTCATTGTCGGATTTCGTTCATTTTTCATACCAAGATAAAGTGAGTTCAAGTAAGTACGTGAACTAAGTTCATTAAAGATATGTCGATTTTTGCTCAAGTTATCGTGTTAACGGCCATGCGGAAGGACAGACGAACGACTGTGTATAAAAAACTGGGCGTGGCATCAACCGATTTCGCCCGTTTTCACAGAAAACAGTTAACATCAGAAAATCTATGCCCCTACCAAATTTCAAAAGTAGTGGTTAATTTTTGTTCGACTTATGGCGTTAAAAGTATCCTAGATAAATTAAATGAAAAAGGGCGGAGCCATGCCCATTTTGAAATTTTCTTTTATTTTTGTATTTTGTTGCACCATATCATTACTGGAGTTGAATGTTGACATAATTTACTTATATACTGTGAAGATATTAAATTTTTTGTTAAAATTTTAATTAAAAAAAATTTTTTTTTTAAAAGTGGGCGTGGTCCTTCTTCGATTTTGCTAATTTTTATTAGGCGTACATATAGTAATAGGAGTAACGTCCCTGCCAAATTTCATCATGATATCTTCAACGACTGACAAATTACAGCTTGCAAAACTTCTAAATTACCTTCTTTTAAAAGTGGGCGGTGCCACGCCCATTGTCCAAAGTTTTACTAGTTTTCTATTCTGCGTCACAAGCTCAACTCACCTACCAAGTTTCATCGCTTAATGCGTATTTGGTAATGAATTATCGCACTTTTTCGATTTTTCGAAATTTTCGATATCGAAAAAGTGGGCGTGGTTATAGTCCGATATCGTTCATTTTAAATAGCGATCTGAGATGAGTGCTCAGGAACCTACATACCAAATTTCATCAAGATACTTCAAAATTTACTCAAGTTATCGTGTTAACGGACGGACGGACGGACGGACATGGCTCAATCAAATTTTTTTTCGATCCTGATTATTTTGATATATGGAAGTCTATATCTATCTCGATTCCTTTATATATGTACAACCAACCGTTATCCAATCAAACTTAATATACTCTGTGAACTCTGCTCAACTGAGTATAAAAACTCACTTCTTTCATTGTGATATGTTACCAATTTCGAAGGAATAATATTTATTCACACCTAAATTTTACAACAAGCGGTATATTACGAATAAAAACGGCACCAGACAGACGTTTCACACTGAACGCGTTACTGATGAAATTTCGCCACATGCCTGCACAAAATATTGGGTAACGGGACACAGATATCAATAATAATGGAATGCCTTTACTGATCATCAAAGAAGGCTTCAAAGTTTTATTGGGCACATTTGAATGCGTAATTGGTTAAAAATTTAAAGTTATACACATGTTTGAAGTTTGCTGGGACGTATTGGCCCAGTAGGGGCGAAAGGGTTAAATCGGATGTACCACCTTTAACAGTGATGTCAGGCAGGAGTACACCTTTCAAGCAAAGTTCAGATGTCAGAACCTTGTTTAAAGTGAGCAAAGTACCAACGCATCGATAATACCCGAGATTAAGCGCCAAATATACGACACGAACATTTCCGCGAACATTCCGCAATCTCGTTCGCAGCTTTGGCCATACACCATACGAACTTTTGGCCGAACATTAGTTCTCTTTCAGACAGCGATGAATACGGACAACAATTTTGCTTTTCGATTAAAGTCGCATAATCATTATTCTTTTTAATTCTATTACAATAATCTTTGCTTTTTACTTGCCACAATGATGGCAAAGATTTATACATTTCAATAAATTCACTCAGCAATTTTTTATTGTCCTTTTTACTTTTCCGCGCACGTCTGTTCCGTTCAGAAATTACTACGATTATGAGCTATTTCGCCATACACGCACGAACAGTTCGCGCAAATGTTCGCCAAAAATTAAAATATTTTGATTTTTGGCGAACATTTGCGCGAACTGGCAAACACCACCATACACGACAGAAAAGGTCGCAGAAACATGACATAACGGGAATGTTGTGTGAATGTCGTGTATTTGGCGCTTTACGTATTGCCACCGAATGCGGGTTAATCGAATCTTTGCCACCTTTAACGCGATATTTCGAATTCGTATTAACCAAAAGACTGCTAAGGACGACAAACAATATCGCGAAAGACTTGCTTAAGTGCATTTTAATCTATGATTTTTTAGTTTAAAGTGAAGGAAGTCGAAATATGTGGGAACTATTTATGCAAAATTTTGTTGTGTAAATCAAAATGAGTTTTGAATTGGAAAAAAGACAGCCTACTAAATTATTGTGATTGTAGCAGCATAAGTGTGACAAGGAAACATTATAATTTAGGTACATTCGATTAATGAATACAAAAACAAAAATATTAACACAGCAATATATCAACACTCTCGATGTTTGTGAGTTTAGCCAGCCTGTAGTAGCAATATAAGAAGTATGAAATACATCGTAATTGGCAGCCGACGTGGCATAGTGGTAGGGTGCTCCGCCTATCACGCCGAGGGTACTGGGTTCAACTCCCGTTCAAAGAAACATCAAAAATGTAGAAAAAAGTTTTTCTAACCGGGGTCACCCCTCCGAAGTGATTCGTCAAACTCTCCGGATGTATTTCTGCCATGAAAAGCGTCTCAGTGAAAATGCAGATGCCGCTCGGAGTCGACATAAAACATGTTGGCCCAGTCCCGCCTATTTTTACGAAACATTAAAAGGAGCATGGCGCAAATTGAAAGATAAGCTCGACCTTAAATCTCTTCGGAGGTTATCGCGCCTTGCATTTATTTATTTAATTTTTTATTTATATACAATGGTGGGAATAATAATGGAATAGTGCACCCTATAAAAATAGCATTTTAAGGTTGTTCTTCTCTGCGAAGAGGTGAAACAGTAGAAGTTTGGAATGGAAAAAATTATAGGGACAAAACGTGTTTATTGATATTTTTGCATTATAAATGGTAAAGACTTGTTGTTAAAGCATCTTATAAATCCCTATAAACCTGCACTTGTATGGGATATAGAGCACTAAGAAAATATTTAAGAGAAATATCGGCACTTCACTTATAGAAATAAAAACGCGACACAACTCTATTTTTAATTGTAAATAAGTATAACTTTATTAATTATAATTATTGTATATATATTCGTATGTATTAAGAATGTCGCTTTTATTTATTTTAAAGATTAATTTGAAAGGGGATGTTTCAATTTAGTATATATCTTGTGTAATTCTTTCTTCGTGAGCTAGATTGGTGATACAGGGCCTCGAAACTTTGCCATTTTGTAGTCGGAGATAGGTTTTTGGCATTCGGTTCTGGTAAGGATGCTAAGGGGGCTCCTGGAAGAAAGTGCATTGGAGTGAGGGCTAATAGATCACTTGGATCCTGTGACATAGGAGAGAGAGGGCGAGAATTAGCACCGCTTTTATTCGAAAGAGTAGTGTTCTGAATTCTTCGAACGCAAACCGTTGACTTCGAGCTACTTTGTTGGAATGGGTCTTTAAGATTTTTTCCGAGGATTCCTATAGGCCGCCTATGTGTGGGGCATAAGGGGGCATAAACTGCCAAGAAAAACCTGATACCGCAAATCTTTTCGATACATCTACAGCTGCTTCTTTGATGAATATTGCTAGCTCGTTATGAATAGCTCGTTGAGCGCCAACGAATGTCTTTGCATTATCGTACAATACTATGTGAGGTAATTCGCGTCGTCCAAAGAAGCGAGAGAAGGCTACTCTGAAGACCTCAGTTGTCTGACTTGTGCAAGATTTGAGATGGATCGTTTTAGTAGAGAAGCATACAAATACGCAAACCTATGCTTTTGGCGTAGGAAGCTTGTGGCAAAGGGGACTTCTTCACCATAAATGGACCAGCGAAGTCAACGCCGGACCAGCGAAGACACCGAGTAAGTGACACGTTTGGGGCATAGCGGCCATTATTTGCGAACTCATTCGTTGCTTATATATCGTGCACGTCTTGCAGTTGAATATGCATTTTTATACTCAGTTGAGCAGAGCTCACAGAGTATATTAACTTTGATTGGATAACGGTTGGTTGTACAGGTATAAAGGAATCGAGATAGATATAGACTTCCATATATCAAAATCATCAGTATCGAAAAAAAATTTGATTGAGCCATGTCCGTCCGTCCGTCTGTCCGTTAATACGATATCTTGAGTAAATTTTGAGGCATCTTGATGAAATTTGGTATGTAGATTCCTGGGCACTCATCTCAGACCGCTATTTAAAATGAACGATATCGGACTATAACCACGCCCACTTTTTCGATATCGAAAATTTCGAAAAACCGAAAAAATGCGATAATTCATTGCCAAAGGCGGTTAAAGCGATGAAACTTGGTAGATGGGTTGACGTTATGACGCAGAATAGAAAATTAGTATGATTTTGGACGTGGCACCGCCCACTTTTACAAGAAGGTAATTTAAAAGTTTTGCAAGCTGTTATTTGGCAGTCGTTGAAGATATCATGATGAAATTTGACAGGAACGTTACTACTATTACTATATATGTGCTAAATAAAAATTAGCAAAATTGGATGAAGAACGCGCCCACTTTTAAAAAAATTTTTTTTTTTAATTCAAATTTTAACAAAAAATTTAATATCTTTACTGTATATAAGTAAATTAAGTCAAAATTCAATACAGTAATGATATGATGCAACAAAATACAAAAATAAAAGAAAATTTCAAATTGGGAGTGGCTCCGCCCATTTTCATTTAGTTTGTCTAGAATACTTTTAATGCCATAAGTCGAACAAAAATTTACCAATCCTTCTCAAATTTGGTAGGGGCATAGACTCTATGACGGTAACTGTTTCTGTGAAAATGGGCGAAATCGGTGGAAGCCACACCCAGCTTTTATACGCAGTCGGCCGTCTGTCCTTCCGCTCGGCCGTTAACACAATAACTTGAGCAAAAACCGATATATCTTTACTAAACTTAGCCCACGTGCTTACCTGAACTCACCTTATCTTGGTATAAAAATGGCCGAAATCCGACCATAACCACGCCCACTTTATCGATATCGAAAATTACGAAAAATGAAAAAAAAATGCCATAATTCTATACCAAATACGAAAAGAGGGATGAAACATGGTAACTGGATTGGTTTATTGACGCAAAATATAACTTTGGAAAAAACTTTGTAAAATGGGTGTGACACCTACCATATTAAGTAGAAGAAAATGAAAAAGTTCTACAAGGCGAAATCAACAGACCTTGTAATCTTGGCAGGAATACTGTTCGTGGTATTGCATATATAAATAAATTAGCAGTACCCGACAGATGATTTTCTGGATCACCTGGTCCACATTTTGGTCGATATCGCGAGAACGCCTTCACATATACATCTAAGGGCCACTCGCTTTTAAACCCCTCATTAATACCTTTAATTTGATATCCATATCGTACAAACACATTCTAGAGTCACCCCTGGCCCACCCTAATGGCGATATCTCGAAAAGGCGTCCACCTATAGACCTAATGCCCACTCCCTCTTAAAATGCTCAGTAACACCTTTCGTTTGATACCCATATCGTACAAACATTCTAGAGTCACCCCTGGCCCACCCTAATGGCGATATCTCGAAAAGGCGTCCACCTATAGACCTAATGTCCACTCCCTCTTAAAATGCTCAGTAACACCTTTCGTTTGATACCCATATCGTACAAACATTCTAGAGTCACCCCTGGCCCACCTTAATGGCGATATCTCGAAAATTTGTCCACCTATAGACCTCATGCCCACTCCCTCTTAAAATGCTCAGTAACACCTTTCGTTTGATACCCATATCGTACAAACATTCTAGAGTCACCCTTGGTCCACCTTTATGGCGATATCTCGAAAAGGCGTCCACCTATAGAACTAAGGATTACTCCGTTTTAAAATACTCATTACCACCTTTCATTTGATACCCATTTCGTATAAACACATTCTAGAGTCACCCTGGCCCACCCTAATGGCGCTATCTCGAAAAGGCGTCCACCTATAGACCTAATGCCCACTCCCTCTTAAAATGCTCAGTAACACCTTTCGTTTGATACCCATATCGTACAAACATTCTAGAGTCACCCTTGGTGATATCTCGAAAAGGCGTCCACCTATAGAACTAAGGATTACTCCCTTTTAAAATACTCATTACCACCTTTCATTTGATACCCATATCGTACAAACACATTCTAGAGTCACTCCTGGCCCACCCTAATGGCGATATCTCGAAAAGGCGTCCACCTATAGACCTAATGCCCACTCCCTCTTAAAATGCTCAGTAACACCTTTCGTTTGATACCCATATCGTACAAACATTCTAGAGTCACCCCTGGCCCACCCTATCCACCTATAGACCTAATGCCCACTCCCTCTTAAAATGCTCAGTAACACCTTTCGTTTGATACCCATATCGTACAAACACATTCTAGAGTCACCCCTGGCCCACCCTAATGACGATATCTCGAAAATTTGTCCACCTATAGACCTCATGCCCACTCCCTCTTAAAATGCTCAGTAACACCTTTCGTTTGATACCCATATCGTACAAACATTCTAGAGTCACCCTTGGTCCACCTTTATGGCGATATCTCGAAAAGGCGTCTACCTATATAACTAAGGATTACTCCCTTTTAAAATACTCATTACCATCTTTCATTTGATACCCATATCATACAAACACTTTCTAGAGTCACCCCTGGCCCACCCTAATAGCGACATTTCGAAAAGGCGTCCACCTATAGACCTAATGCCCACTCCCTCTTAAAATACTCAGTAACACTTTTCGTTTGATACCCATATCGTACAAACATTCTAGAGTCACCCCTGGCCCTCCCTAATGGCGATATCTCGAAAAGGCGTCCACCTATAGACCTAATGCCCACTCCCTTTTAAAATGCTCAGTAACACCTTTCATTTGATTCCCATATCGTACAAACACATTCTAGAGACACCCCTGGTCCACCTTTATGGCGATATCTCGAAACGGCGTCCACCTATGGAACTAAGGATCACTCCCTTTTAAAATACTCATTAACACCTTTCATTTGATACCCATATCGTACAAACAAATTCTAGAGTCAACCCTGGTCCACCTTTATGCCGATATCTCGAAAAGGCGACTACCTATACAACTACCACCACTCCCTTTTAAAACTCTCATTAATACCTTTAATTTGATACCCATATCGCAAAACACATTCTAGAGTCACCCATGGGCCACCTTTATGGCGATATCTCGAAACGGCGTCCACCTATGGAACTAAGGATCACTCCTTTTCAAAATACTCATTAGCAGCTTTCATTTGATACCCATATCGTACAAACACATTCTAGGGTCACCCCTGGTCCACATTTATGGCGATATTTCGAAACGGCATCCACCTATAGAACTAAGGCCCACTCCCTTTTAAAATACTCATTAACACCTTTCTTTTGATACCCATATTGTACAAACGAATTCTAGGGTCACCCCTGGTCCACCTTAATGGCGATATCTCGAAAAGGTGTCCACCTATAGAACTAAGCACCACGCCCTTTTGAAATACTCATTAACACCTCTCGTTTGATACCCTAATTGTACAAACGCTTTCTAGAGTCACCCCTGGTCCACCTTTATGGCGATATTTCGAAAAGGCGTCCACCTATAGAACTAAGGCCCACTCCCTTTTAAAATGCTCACTAACCCCTTTCATTTGATACCCATATCGTACAAACAAATTCTAGGGTCACTCCTGGTCCACCTTTATGGCGATATCTCGAAACGGCGTCCACCTATGGAACTAAGGATCACTCCCTTTTAAAATACTCATTAACACCTTTCATTTGATACCCATATCGTACAAACAAATTCTAGAGTCAACCCTGGTCCACCTTTATGCCGATATCTCGAAAAGGCGACTACCTATACAACTACCACCACTCCCTTTTAAAACTCTCATTAATACCTTTAATTTGATACCCATATCGCAAAACACATTCTAGAGTCACCCATGGGCCACCTTTATTGCGATATATCGAAAAGGCGTCCACCTATATAACTAAGGCCCACTCCCTTTGAAAATACTTATTAGCACATTTCATTTGGTACCCATATCGTACAAACGCATTCTAGAGTCATCCCTGCTCCACCTTTATTGCTATATCTCGAAAAGGCGTCCGCCTATAGAACTAATGCCCATTCCTTTTTAAAATACTCATTACCACCTTTCATTTGATACCCATATCGTACAAACGCATTCTTGAGTCACCCCTGGTCCACCTTTATGGTGATATCTAGAAAAGGCGTCCACCTATAGAACTAAGGCCCACTCAATTTAGAATACTCATTAACACCTTTCATTTGGTACCCATATCGTACAAACACATTCTGGAGTCACCCCTGGTCCACCTTTATGGCGATATCTCGAAAAGGCGTCCACCTATAGAACTAAGGCCCATTCCCTTTTAAAATACTCATTAACACCTTTCTTTTGATACCCATATTGTACAAACAAATTCTAGGGTCACCCCTGGTCCACCTTTATGGCGATATCTCGAAAAGGCGACCACCTATACAACAACCACCACTCCCTTTTAAAACCCTCATTAATACCTTTAATCTGATACCCATATCGTACAAACACATTCTAGAGTCACCCCTGGTCCACCTTTATGGCGATATCTCGAAAAGGCGTCCAGCTATAGAACTAAGCCCCACGCCCTTTTAAAGTAATCGTTAACACCTTTCGTTTGATACCCATATTGTACAAACGCATTCTAGAGTCACCCCTGATCCACCTTTATGCCGATATCTCGAAAAGGCGACCACCTATACAACTACCACCACTCCCTTTTAAAACACTCATTAATATCTTTAATTTGATACCCATATCGTAAGCACACATTCTAGAGTCACCCCTGGTCCGCCTTTATGCCGATATCTCGAAAAGGCGACCACCTATACAACTACGATCACTCCCTTTTAAAACACTCATTAATACCTTTAATTTGATACCCATATCGTACAAACACATTCTAGAGTCACCCCTGGTCCACCTTATTGGCGATATCTCGAAAAGGCGTCCACCTATAAAACTAAGGGTCACTCCCTTTTAAAATGTTCATTAACCCCTTCCATTTGATACCCATATCGTACAAACAAATTCTAGGGTCACCCCTGGTCCACCTTTATGGCGATATCTCGAACCGGCGTCCACCTATGGAACTAAGGATCATTCCCTTTTAAAATACTCATTAACACCTTTCATTTGATACCCATATCATACAAACAAATTCTAGAGTCAACCCTGATCCACCTTTATGGCGATATCCCTAAATGGCGTCCACCTATAGAACTATGGCCCACTCCCTCATAAAATACTCTTTAATACTGTTACGAATATTAGCAAAACTAAGGAGTGCTGCCATCTCTAAGCCGATGCTAAGCAGTGACGTGAATGCACATCAATAATTCAATCATTATGTATCTACATAAACGAAACAATAATTGCGTCTACACATATGTACCATGTACGTATACGAGCAGCGGAGAGTCAATGCACAAACACATGCATATATCTGAGATACTCCTATAAGTGTGCAATTATAGTTACAGCTGAGAAGTTTGAGAGCTGCTGGACTAGTAGATTCTGGAAGCGCCTAGAAGATGCGAAGGTTGAAATCAAAGAGTATAAAAGGCGGCAATTGTAGAGGCACTGGAATTCAGTTTGACTTGAGTCGTCAAGCAGTTTCGATTAAGACGATATCTAGCAAGCAATAGCAGTATTATTTTGAAAGTCAGTTTCATTTAAGCTATCAGTTTGGTTATTAAGCCAGCTAATTGCAAAGTATAAGTGTTATTGTGAAGTACTTTAATAAAGGCCATTTTTCCATTATTCAATATTTGAGTTATTTATTCAACAGTTTAGTGATACAAACTTAGCAAAAAGGCAAATAAGAGGATTTGCAGGCAAATTTATTAAAATTGGTGTCAGAAGAGGAATTGTTGAATAAATTCCGAAGATTGGGAATACAACAAGGACATGGCAAAGTTCAGTGAATTGAAGATCCAGCAACTGAAGAAGGAGTTGGAGAGCCTTGGATTGAATACAAGCGGCGTTAAACTTGAACTTCAGGCACGGCTACGAGAGGGAATGGAAGCAGAAGTAATTGATGTGGAAGAGTATGACTTTCATCTTGATGGCGAGTAAATAACAAAAATGGAAGAAACACCGCAGACAATGGCGAACACAGACCTGAACATGATATTGGCTGCAATATCGGCACAAATGTCCGAAATGTCATCACAAATATCTACCAACATGTCATCACAACTAGAATTGCAGGAGAACCGTATAACATCTAAGATGGAAGCACAAGAGGAGCGCTTATCATTGCAGGTGGCGCAAATGTCTTCGCAGTTGGAAGCACAGGAAGCAAGGGTAACATCAAAGCTGAAATCACAGGATACAAAAATTGTGCAGCTCGAGGACAAAATTGATGCTGAGAAGCTTTGAGAGGTCGTATACAGGAGTTGCAATTAAATCGCCCAACAGTTTCAGCGAGTAATCCAAAGGTAAAGACAGTTTGAAAAGACCGCAACAGTGAACAACTGGAATGCTGAAGATAAAGTTGCTGCACTCTTCGTAGCATTGAAAGGACCAGCTGCCGAAATCTTACCGACTATTCCAGAGTACGAACAGAACAGCTATGAAGCATTGATGGCCGCTGTCGACAGACGATATCGAAGCGAACATAGAAAACAGATATTCCAAATTGAGTTGCAAAACCGTCACCAAAGAGCGAATGCGACTTTGCAGGAGTTTGCCTCGGATGTTGAAAGGTTGACACATTTGGAAAATGCGGACGCACCCGTGGAGTACACCTAGAGGGTAAAAATCCAGAGTTTTATAAATGGCATACGGGACGTGGAAACGAAACGAGCTACATACGCAAGCCCAAAGCAAACATTTGCTCAAACTGTATCACATGCATTGACTCAGGAAACGGCCTCACTATTGAGTAAACCAGCATACAAAGCTCATCGTGTGGAAGTGGAAAGACCAGATTGGGTAGACACAATTTTGGAAGCACTGAAGGGATCACAACAGAAAAATGCCGGAGTTATTAAATGTTTCAAGTGCGGCAACCCAGGTCATATTCCACGACATTGCAGCAGCGGTCCCAATAGCTCCAACAATGTGGGTGGCCGTAAACGCAGAGCTGAAGGAGATGAGCATATCTCCAAGTCCACTCAATCGTTAAACTAAAGCGAGTCAGCCGCAAGGGGCGACAATTGGCTCCTTCAATTGAATGCCCCATAATCTCTATCTCACAAATTGGAAGAATGTCAAACAATCTTACTGTCGAAGGACATGTGGATGGGAAGGAACGTTTACTGACTGTAGATACGGGTGCATCTCATTCCATCATTCGAGCGGATTTAGTCAACAAGAAGATAAGACCATTGCATGGAGCAAGATTGCGTACAGCCAATGGAGATGACACCCAGTGGCAGGTATTGTTGATGAAATCATAATTGGAGTGGACTTCTTAATCAACCAAGGCATCAAAATCGATATGCAAAGCAAGACGATGCGATATAAGAACATGGATGTGCCACTTAATTTCGGCTACGAGAGAGGCTACAGCAGTAAACGAGTACTGGTGGAAGAGAGTCAGCAAATACCACCAAAATCCGAAGCAGTCATCTGGGCAAAGGTTGAAGGAGATTGTGGGACAAACAAATTGTGGGTTGTCGAAGCAGCAAACAAATCAGCACCGAACATACTTGTAGGAAAAACTCTGGCTATGACAAAACAAGATGGACGTATTCCGGTAAGAGTACTCAATGAGTTCAAGTCACCACTCATACTGACCAAAGGACCTATTTTGGGAAGATGCCAAGAGGGTGAATTAATTATTAACTGTGAACAGCTCAAGGAACACGTTTCATCTAGTAATACTGATCATTCAAATGACATCACGGCATGGACGGAGGGGCTACAGGAAGATTATCAGAGTAAGGCAAAGCAACTGCTCCTAAAGTACGCAAACATATTTGACCAGGATGGTTCCAAACCAGGCCGCACCAATGTTGTGAAACATCAAATTGACACTGGAGACGCGAGGCCGATACGTCAAGCTCCACGTAGTGTTCCACTGGCGAAGCGGGAAGTTGTAAGTCAAATTATACAAGAAATGAGCGACAGCGGCGTCATCGAACCATTAGCTAGTCCCTGGAGCTCACCGGTAGTACTTGTAAAGAAGAAGGATGGAAAAATGAGGTTTTGCGTGGCCTACCGGAAATTGAATGACGTTACGAAAAAGGATAGCTGCCCATTGCCAAGAATTGACGACACTCTGGACTCGCTATCTGGTACGGAATGGTTTTCCACACTGGACTTGAAAAGCGGCTACTGGCAAGTGGAGATGAAGGAGGAAGACTAAGAGAAAACAGCCTTCAGCGTCGGAGATGGTCCTTGGCAATTTACAGTAATGCCCTTTGGACTATGTAATGCACCAAGTACTTTCGAGAGACTCATGGATCAGGTATTGAAAGGACTACATTGGAAAACATGCTTGGTGTACCGGGACGACATCATCGTATTGGGCAAGAACTTTGATGAACATCTTAAGAACTTGGAGGAAGTTTTCCAAAGAATAGCTGGCGCTGGTCTGAAGTTAAGTCCCAAAAAGTGTGTGCTGTTTAAAAAGGAAGTAAATTATTTGGGTCACAAGGTAACGACAGAGGGCATCTGCAGTGCGAACGAAAAGATAGAGGCTATAAAGGATTGGCCAAGACCACAGAACCTACATGAGTTAAGAAGTTTCCTTGGGCTGTGCACATATTACCGCCGATTTGTACCAAATTTTTCCAGCGTAGCCCATAGCCTCCATGAGCTTACAAGAAAAAATAAAGCTTTTGATTGGAAGAAGGAGCAAGAAGTGGCTTTCCAAACATTGAAGGAGCGTTTGTGCACTGCCCCAATGTTAGCATATCCGATTCCAGGGGCAACATTTATTCTAGATACAGATGCGAGTGGATATGCTATAGGAGGTGTTTTATCACAATTGGTCGATGGACAGGAGAAGGTAGTTGCATATTACAGCCGTTCAATTGGAAAACCAGGGGAACTATTTCGTTACATGGAGAGAGCTGTTGGCATTGGGAGAGTGCATTAAACATTTCCACAAATACCTCTACGGTCAGCAATTCCGCGTCAGGACTGATCACGCAGCGTTGAAATGGCTTCTGCAGTTCCGTAATCCGGAAGGACAATTGGTACGGTGGATCGAGAGACTACAAAGCTAAGACTTTTCCATTGAGCATCGGAAAGGTAGTACCCATGGAAATGCCGATGCAAAGTAACGAAGACCATGTAGTTTGGAATGCAAGCACTTTTCAAAAGCCGAGGCTAAAGAAGACATTATAGATGTCCGGCTAATGACTATAACATGTACAGATGAATGGGACAAGGAACAGCTAAGAAAGTGTCAGCTAGAGGATACAGATCTGTCACGTGTTATGCAAGGGCTCGAACGAAACGAAAGACCAAACAGAGAAGAGATGTCAACAGAGAGTCCCATTGCGAAGTCATATTGGGCACAGTGGAACAGTTTAGAATTGATATCCGGTTGCCTTCATCGAGTATGGGAGAGTGAGGATGGTAAATGCAAGAAGAAACTGATAGTTTTTCCCAGAAAGAGGATTCCTCACGTGCTCAGCGAACTGCATAATGGTCCAAGCGGAGGTCATCTTGCAATCACGAAGACGTTCGAGAAGATTAAACAGAGATTCTATTGGGTTGGTTGCCATCAGTCGGTCACTGAGTGGATTGAGAACTACGAGGTTTGCAGCAGGGCGAAAGGGCCCAGAACCCGAAGTCATGGCCAGATGAAGCAATATAACTCAGGTGCGCCATTTGAAAGGATCGCTATGGATGTCGCCTTTCCATTTCCTACTAGCAACGGCGGAAACAAATATGTACTGGTAGTTTTGGATTATTTCAGCAAATGGCCGGAGGTATACCCCATCCCAAATCAAGAAGCGGAAACGGTAGCAGAAGTGTTTGTAAACAATTGGGTTGCAAGGTATGGTGTACCAATGGAGTTACATTCTGACCAAGGCAGGAATTTCGAATCAGCTGTGTTCCAGGAAATGTGTAAATCATTGGGCATTCGAAAAACACGAACAACTGCATTGCATCCTCAATCCGATGGTATGGTAGAACGATTCATAGAACATTGGAGGAGCACTTAAGGAAAGTAGTAGACAAATACCATAAAGAGTGGGATACCCGCATACCATTATTCTTGATGGCTTACCGATCAGCAGTGCATGAGACAACGGGCCAAACCCCTGCAAAAGTAATTTTTGGCAATGAACTTAGACTGCCAGCTTATTTGAAGTTTGGGATAGATGCCAATGCGGAGAGAAATGTCAAGAAATCCACTAGTAATTTGGAAGAAGAGCTAAGAGAAATACATGATCTGATAAGGCAACGAACAAAGATTATGAGTGACAAGATGAAAGCCAGATACGATAAATCAATTAATTCAGAAGGTTTTCAGGAAGGAGATTTGGTGCTGTTATACAACCCACAACGTAAAAAAGGTTTGTCCCCGAAATTGCAGTGTAATTGGGAAGGACCATACGAGGTCGTAAAACGGATAAACGATGTAGTGTACCGCATACAAACCATTGGCACACCACGAACCAAAATGAAAGTGGTTCATTTGGAAAGGTTGGCAACGTTTAGATCGGGAGATTTGTTTAATCGGGACGATCAGACTTAGGTGGAGGGCAGTGTTACGAATATTAGCAAAACTAAGGAGTGCTGCCATCTCTAAGCCGATGCTAAGCAGTGACGTGAATGCACATCAATAATTCAATCATTATGTATATCTACATAAACGAAACAATAATTGCGTCTACACATATGTACCATGTACGTATACGAGCAGCGGAGAGTCAATGCACAAACAATGCATATATCTGAGATACTCCTATAAGTATGCAATGAGAAAAACTATAAAATTGTGCAATTGTAGTTACAGCTGAGAAGTTTGAGAGCTGCTGGACTAGTAGATTCTGGAAGCGCCTAGAAGATGCGAAGGTTGAAATCAAAGAGTGTAAAAGGCGGCAATTGTAGAGGCACTGGAATTCAGTTTGATTTGAGTTGTCAAGCAGTTTCGATTAAGACGATATCTAGCGAGCAATAGCAGTATTATTTTGAAAGTTAGTTTCATTTAAGCTATCAGTTTGGTTATTAAGCCAGCTAATTGCAAAGTATAAGTGTTATTGTGAAGTAATTTAATAAAGGCCATTTTTCCATTATTCAATATTTGAGTTATTTATTCAACAGTTTAGTGGTACGAACTTAACAAAAAGTCAAATAAGAGGATTTGCAGGCAAATTCGTTACAATACCTTTCATTTGATACACATGTCATACAAACACATTCCAGGATTACCCCCGGTTCATTTTCCTACATGATTATTTTCCCTTATGTTGTCACCATAGCTCTCAACTGAGTATGTAATGTTCGGTTACACCCGAACTTAACCTTCCTAACTTATTTTTTAATAAAGTTAGTCAAGGTTAAACTGAAAACGGTGTCGGTCATTTCGTTCGCTCATTTCGAATCAAAGTTAAGCATTGTAAAAATTTTATCATTTTTGTTACTATTAATCATAATATTTTTTTTTTCAATTAACTGCTGACTAATTGTCGTGAAATTTCGGTTAAATATTATAAATATTTTTAGAGTAATGGCGCGTCACAAAACGCGAATTCGTCGTCAAAAACTAATGGAGGATGCTAAGAAAAAGAAGCACTCGAAAAAAGTCCAGTAAAAAGACGAACAAAGTAGAAGGTCACAGGGAACGAGAGAAACGTCTGGGAGAAGAAAAGAGAAGCAGAACGAGCAAAAAGACGAAAGATAAAGGAAGATCCAATGTTATATAATGATTACCTTCGCAAAGAAAAGGAAAAGGCTTGGAAGCGCAAAGAAGCTAATAAGATAAAACTTGTTAGTCAATTGACAGAGGATCAGAAGAAAAGATCAAAATGAACGCAAAAGAAACTCATCCACTTCAGTGAAAATTATACTTGTAAATATGGAACCGAAGTTCATTCAGTGCATTTTGGGACAAGCAGAGCTCAGTGTACACTACATACAGGAATGCTTTATACATTTGCTCATTCTCAAAGAGACGTTTCTGCATCAACAGTTGTAAATAAGTTTTTAAGTTTCGGTGTACCGGTAAAAATAACTACAGGTCGAGGTTCTATATTTACATCTCATTTATTTTCGGAATTAACAAAATTACTCGGAAGTCAACACATCAAAACGTCTCCCTATCATCCGCAAGGCCAACGGTATGGTAGAGCGTTTTCATAGACAATTGAAATCTTCATTGATGGCTAAAGGTGACAACAGATATTGGTGCGATGAATTACTTATAGTTTTATTGGGATTACGATCGGTTTTCAAAGAAGACATTTCTGCTAAACCAGCTGAAATGGTGTTTGGGCAAAATTTACGATTGCATGGTGAACTTGTTGTTTCAACTTCTGAAAATGTTTCTCCGAGAGAAATTTTACGTAGTCTTAAAGAGCGTTTTAAAAATGTTAATTCGAATTTGAAACATCATCTCAATTTGAACACTGGTATATTTCTTCCAATGGATCTTCAGAGTTGCAAATTTGTTTTTGTTAGGGTTATTAATAAGCATTCTTTGCAAAAACCGTATGAAGGGCATTACAGAGTTGTTAAAAAAATAAGAAATAGTTTAAGATTGAAATTAATAATGAAATCAGAACCATTCCGATTGACAGATTGAAACCTGCAACTGTTGAAACACGTATCACAGACATTTACACTAATAACATTACAACACAAAGAAATTTATTATTAATATTTTAATAATAATTCTGTATGCAAAAATATAAGTACACAAGTAAATTTACGAATTTGATTCCTATTAAAACTAAGCAAGTTAGGGTAGAAAGTGAGTGAGTAAGAGTTTGTACAAAATAAAAGAGCTGATGAAAATGAAATGAAAAGCAAAAGTTATGTACAGCACTGATGTTATTCTTAAGTTAACAAAGTAAAACTATTAAAAACAAGTAAGGAAGGTTAAGTTCGGGTGTAACAGAACATTACATACTCAGTTGAGAGCTATGGTGGCAACATAAGGGAAAATAACCATGTAGGAAAATGAACCGAGGGTAACCCTGGATATGACATGTGTATCAAATGAAAGGTATTAAAGAGTATTTTATGAGGGAGTGGGCCATAGTTCTATAGGTGGACGCCATTTAGGGATATAGCCATAAAGGTGGATCGGGGTTGACTCTAGAATGCGTTTGTACGTTATGGGTATCAAACGAAAGGTGTTAATGAGTATTTTAAAAGGGAGTAATCGTTAGTTCCATAGGTGGACGCCGTTTCGAGATATCGCCACAAAGGTGGACCAGGGGTGACCCTAGAATTTGTTTGTACAATATGGGCATCAAACGAATGGTGTTAATGAGTATTTTAAAAGGGAGTGGGCCTTAGTTCTATAGGTGGATGCCGTTTCGAAATATCGCCATAAAGGTGGACCAGTGGTGACCCTAGAATTTGTTTGTACAATATGGGCATCAAATGAAAGGTGTTAATGAGAGTTTTAAAAGGGAGTGGTGGTTGTTGTATAGGTGGTCGCCTTTTCGAGATATCGCCATAAAGGTGGGCCAGGGGTGACTCTAGAATTCGTTTGTGCAATATGGGTATCAAACGAAAGGAGTTAATGAGTATTCTAAAAGGGAGTGGACCTTAGTTCTATAGGTGGACGCCTTTTCGAGGTATCGCAATAAAGGTGGACCAGGGGGACTCTAGACTTTGTTTGTACGATATGGGTATCAAATGAAAGGTGCTAATGAGTATTTTTAAAAGGGAGTGGGCCTTCGTTCTATAGGGGGGCGCCTTTTCGAGATATCGCCATAAAGGTGGACCAGGGGTGACTTTAGAATATGTTTGTACGATATGGGTATCAAATGAAAGGTGTTAATGAGTATTTTAAAAGGGCGTGGGGCTAAGTTCTATAGGTGGACGCCTTTTCGAGATATCGCCATAAAGGTGGACCAAGGGTGACTCTAGAATGAGTTTGTACGATATGGGTATCAAATCAAAGGTATTAATGAGAGTTTTAAAAAGGAGTGGTGTGAAGGCGTTTTCCAGATATCGACCAAAATGTGGACCAGGGTGACCCAGAACATCATCTGTTGGATACCGCTAATTTATTTATATATGTAATACCTGCCAAGATTTTAAGGGTTTTTATTTCGCCCTGCAGAACTTTTTCATTTTCTTCTACTTAATATGGTAGGTGTCACAACCATTTTATAAAGTTTTTTCTAAAGTTATATTTCGCGTCAATAAAACAATCGAATTACCTTACCATGTTTCATCCCTTTTTTCGTATTTGGTATAGAATTATGGCATTTTTTTCATTTTTCGTAATTTTCTATATCGAAAAAGTGGGCGTGGTCATAGTCGGATTTCGTTCATTTTTCATACCAAGATAAAGTGAGTTCAAGTAAGCACGTGAAGTAAGTTCATTAAAGATATGTCGATTTTTGCTCAAGTTATCGTGTTAACGGCCATGCGGAAGGACAGACGGACGACTGTGTATAAAAACTGGGTGTGGCATCAACTGATTTCGCCCATTTTCACAGAAAACAGTAAACATCATAAAATCTATGCCCCTACCAAATTTCAAAAGGATTGGTTAATTTTTGTTCGACTTATGGCGTTAAAAGTATCCTAGACAAATTAAATGAAAAAGGGCGGAGCCACGCCCATTTTGAAATTTTCTTTTAGTTTTGTATTTTGTTGCACCATATCATTACTGGAGTTGAATGTTGACATAATTTACTTATATACTGTAAAGATATTAAATTTTTTGTAAAAATTATACTTAAAAAAAATTTTTTTTTTTAAAGTGGGCGTGGTCCTTCTCCGATTTTGCTAATTTTTATTAAGCGTACATATAGTAATAGGAGTAACGTTCCTGCCAAATTTCATCATGATATCTTCAACGACTGCCAAATTACAGCTTGCAAAAGTTTTAAATTACCTTCTTTTAAAAGTGGCCGGTGCCACGCCCGTTGTCCAAAATTTTACTAATTTTCTATTCTGCGTCACAAGTTCAACTCATCTACCAAGTTTCGTCGCTTTAGCTGTCTTTTGTAATGAATTATCGCACTTTTTCGGTTTTTCGAAATTTTCGATATCGAAAAAGTGGGCGTGGTTATATTCCGATATCGTTCATTTTAAATAGCGATCTGAGATGAGAGCTCAGGAACCTACATACCAAATTTCATCAAGATACCTCAAAATTTACTCAAGTTATCGTGTTAACGGACGGACGGACGGACATGGCTAAATAAAATTTTTTTTCGATCCTGATTATTTTGATATATGGAAGTCTATATCTATCTCGATTCCTTTATATATGTACAACCAACCGTTATCCAATCAAACTTAATATACTCTGTGAGCTCTGCTCAACTGAGTATAACAAGTTAATAAGTAAAATAAAAGAATAAAATAAAACTAATAGTGGACTCCTTTGATATTTTTATACAAATTTAATATTAAATACGGTAGAATAATTTCATTTAAAGTAAATTTTTTGTAAATTTAAGTTACTAAAAAAGTAATTGTTTTAAAGTTAAAGAAACATGCGCATGAAGTGCTGTATCTTTAGAGTTGTGTGTGTGTGAATACGTTAGAAATTCAAAAAAGAGCAAAAGCGTCTCACATCAAAAATATTTGCAGACACACACACATACACATAAAAAAGGAGTAGTATTAAATCAATTATAAATACAATTTAAAAATATACAAAAAATTTAAAAAAATTATATAGAAAAACTTAAAAAAATTATAAAAAAAAATAGTACTAAAAATTTATATAAAAAATGAGAGCAAAAAAACATTCAATTATTTTTATAGCCGAAGAAACACTATAAGTAGAATCTTGTAAGCGCTATGGTAAACACAAAAATGTAAAAAACAAAACCGAAACTATCGGCAGTGTAAAATAAGGGTGTATAATATAATTCCGAATTACAAAATACCGAAACGAAAAATCTGACATAACCGAAACCCCAAAACTTCATGATACCTACATCAAAAAATCCTAACAAATCAGATTCCCGTTAGGACTAAGTCCCAAACATTTATAATCCCGACTTGACCAAATCCCGAAACTAAATCTCGAACAAATCCTGGCAACATGTTAATTGGCAATCAAATATGATGTCATAAAAAGACATTTTTGGCATTGTTCTATTATTTTATACATCTCTGCACAACAACAATTACCAGATCCAACACCAGCTATGCGATCAACATTACTTCTGTGTAGGTGCAATTTGTAATAACTTTTAGTAAATTTGTCTGGACTGTTGTCAGGATTTGGAGTAGTCGGGACTTGGAATTTTGCCGGAACTGTGCCTAGTCGGAATATAATATTATTGTGGGGCTTCCTTGTGTCGAGATTTTGTTTTGTCTGAATTATATATTGTCGGGATTTCTTAAAATTTTCGGCATTATAAGTTGCCGTTATTTAGAAAGTCGGGATTATGGGCTGCACCCGTAAAAGAGTTAGACTTCCAAAAGAAGATGTAGAATAATCGAATTATTATGTTGATATTTAAGTATTGGATGTATTTTTCATGCCTGTTAAGTTAAGATTCATGTCAAACTTGAGGAAAGTCAACTTATGCATGTAAGAAAGCAAAAAAAGTGAAGCTGGCACCCAAAGTGCGAATATTAAAAAAAATATAGGGTTTATTTGCCCCAGGTTAGCCCACGATAGCCCAACCTTTTTTTTCGTTAGCCCACCTTGAAAAAAAAAATTATCGTGAAAACAAAATTTTTAAGTGAAAAATGATTGTTTTTTCAATGTGGTTGGTTTGCCCAAGGTTAGCCCAGGATAGCTCGACCTTTTTTTTCGTTAGCCCACCCTTTGAAAAAAAAAATTATCCGAAAATTATGAAAAATGATTCTTTTTTCAATGTGGTTCGTTTGCCCAAGGTTAGCCCAGGATAGCCCAACCTTTTTTTTAGTTAGCGCACCCTTGGAGAAAAATTATCGTAAAAACAAAATTTTCAAGTTGAAAGCTCCTAAAATCAAAAAAGTTGAAAAATGATTGTTTTTACAATGGGTTCGTTTTCCCAAGGTTAGCCGAGGATATCCCACCCTTTTTTTTGGAAAAAGAAATATCTTGTTAAACGGATTATATAGCCGATCCCATTAAGTAATTACGACAAAATTTATTAATTGATGAAAACAGTTTAAAATTATATAGTTTTACATATATAATAATAATTGAAACGAAATGTCAGAAAGAAACGCAAGCATACATGATGATTCAAAAGATAAAAAATTACACGGATTTCTTGAAACTGAAATTACTTTTAGTATGTAAAAATTAACTTACTTTAATATAAAATAAAATTTCACCTACAAAAAACTCATTTTTGTTAACGTTTTTTTGTTTTTTGCATACATCATCATGCTCAACCCACGTCCCTAGTGGGCTTCCGGAAAAAGGCTGTATAATGCTCCGGCATATGGCGTAAAAGTCCTCCTAAGATGAACTGCTTGTTTTGACCCTTAAGTTTTTCAGGTATATCGCTAATTTTCACGCCTTAGTGGTACCTCGATTTATTCTCATAAAAGAAAATTTCGATTTGTTCATGCTTCTTGCACATCCTGCATATTTCTGTTGTTTTGCTGAAGGTTGTAGCAATAAAATGTTTGGCGAAGTCGTCGAAACTTCGCCCGCTATCGTTCCCATCAATTACTAGGTACTCGAATACCTTCTTTGTCGAATTACATGGTTCGTGGTTTCTTATATTACTTATGTAAGACGGGGCCGCTGTTACGTTCTGCAGAAGGTTTGTGGCGCTACAGTAACAAACGCTTTAGATACCCCTTTATTCACGTAGTCTATTACCAAAGAGTAAAGTTCAGTATTTGATCTTGCGTCTACAAAGTCTTTAAAGTATGGATAGTTTGAATAACAATGAGCAAAAATTTCACCTATTGCATCGAAAGCACAAGTGTTTTTGACGTAAACTTTCTTTCCACTAATAATTACAGGATCCGATTTGCTGCCATTTAAAAGTATTTGTCCTTTTTTTATTCGGAGTGTTCTACCATATATTAATTCTATATCAGGGCAGGGCCTCACGTATTTTCCTCTACAATTTTGGTGAATTTCTACCAAAGGCGAAGTTTTTAAGATTGGGGAATTTTCGCCAACAATACTATTATTTTCATCTTTTTTTATGGAGTCCTTTGTTGAGTCTAAGGTGCTGCTATAATTTGCTGCGCTATCCAACTCGTCCAATTTTGGCCTATTTACATCAGGATTAAGGCCCAGCCAATTCTCCTGATTATTCAAATAATCATCGTAGTCTTTGCGAAAGTTGTTTGATATATTTGATACATTTTTTTCATCTTTTGTAGTATATCGATTTCTTTTCAAAGATTTAGCTTTCCGTAATTTCGAAACTCTTTCAATTGACCGACAATATTTAACAACAAATTTGTCTACGCGCATTGGACGATAATTTGGCCCAAGTTCCTGATGTTTCAGCTCTTTAAAGTATTCTTCACACCTTGCAGGTGATGCCACATTTGAAGCCCAAGGAAAGTATTTCGATAACACGTTGGTCCAAAGTGGGAAATGTTTGGCAAATTTAAGCAGATGTTTGCTAATGCCAGGGCAATAGAGCTCATTTCGGAATACTTGATTTGTTGCAATGCGTCCTCGTAAATATTTTGGATGAAAACTTGTATGCTATCGTTGACATAATCCAAATCGAGATGTTCATATAGAAGTTCGTCAGTATCATTTTCCAATACGTTCTCCGGTAAATCGAATGTTTTGATTCTTTGGAGCATGGACGACTTTTTTTGGGAACATACAACCTCTTCTGCCTTACTGTTACTTCCGTCATATTCGCTTTCAGCAATAATCAAAGTAGACAGCTAGATTTGTTGAAAATCTTCGATGGTTGTACAGGAACACATGACTCCTACACTGCGAACATAAAAGTCCTTGACCTTTGCAAGTTTGTCCTTGAACACTTTCTTTTGGCATATAATTTTGACTAAGTGAGCTATGTCGATTCTAATATAGCAAATTATTGGATGCTGCAATTCAACCTTTTGCAACCACCGAAAACTATCAGCTATATATCCTGCCAAACTTCTTTCGTTGTAAGCTAAACTGACTGCATTCAAAAGGGCCATAGAGTAATCACAATCAACACCAAGTGGTTTAGGAGCTCCATCTCTTATAATTTCTCGTAACCAGTAAGAAATATGATTTGTGTCAGGTTTTTCCGAAATCATTTGAAACAACGGTTGCACTCCTTCCTCTTCGTCGCCTTTTATTATAATTTGATACAGATAACCCTCCCTATTTTCAGCATTTGGCGCGACGATTGGCAAAGTCAGCTTTCCAGTTGCGTCGATTTCGATTTTTTTGAATTTTTTAATTAAATCTTTGTATAAATGTAACTGCAATGGAGACCAGTAAAAAGCGTAGAATTTATCGAAACCTAAATCTCGAATGAAGCCGCCGTATTTGCCTTGGTATTTCAGCTTATTCAACGATTGAATTGCTCCTATATTTCCGTCAATACCCAGTTCCCGATTTATTGCTTCTTCTTTTATTTTTCTTATCGCAGGTTTGTTGGGCAGGTATGGGGGTTCTGGGTCACCAAATGAAATGTCGTCGGCTTGTTCGTTTCGCCACGTTTGGGGGTTTTTAAGGAGCAGCTGTTTCCCTGTTTCCAAATGCTCTTTACCTTCCAAAGGACGTTTGGCAATATGAGGTACACCACTTGTGTCGTAAGTATTTTAAGTATTTACCCTCAGTGTAATCCCTGTACCGACTTCAGGTTTCTGGAGTCAAAAAGCATCAAAAGTCGCTCCACATTGTTTATAAGAACCGCGAATTTTCAAATATGCTTCTGCGTCTGCTGAATGGAACACCTTAGCATAGCTGAACGTAAATGCGCATGGAATAAATGACTTCAGATAAAATGCCCTAGATATTATGTGGCTCCAGCCACTTTGAAGGACTTGATAAACTCTTCCATTTGCTCCTTTTTCATTGTACCCTTTGTTGGTAGGACAGATTTTTTTCCACTCATCAGCGTTTAAAACCAGATTGTAATTTTGTGTCGGGCACTTCAATTTACCAATTTTAATATTGTTGGGGAAATATTCTTGACTTGAGTCAAGCTCTAATGAATCATCATTTCTCTCGCTTGTGCCGCATAGAGGAAGATTGAAATGTGCCTTTAGATTGTCCATAAGATGACCACGATTTTCTCTAACGTATGATTGTAATGTTTGTGGCTTCAATTGAATTGAAAAACTTTTGCAAACATCTTTCCATACTTGATGACAACGAGGCTTCAAACGAAGATTGTTATCGAAAACTTCATGGCATTTTAAAGATTGGAGTATTAATGACTATTCAAAAGATACTGATTTCGGCATTTTATCATATGAAAGTAAATTAAGTTTTTATACTCAGTTGAGCAGAGCTCACAGAGTATATTAAGTTTGATTGGATAACGGTTGGTTGTACAGGTATAAAGGAATCGAGATAGATATAGACTTCCATATATCAAAATAATCAGGATCGAAAAAAAATTTGATTGAGCCATGTCCGTCCGTCCGTCCGTTAACACGATAACTTGAGGTATCTTGATGAAATTTGGTATGTAGGTTCCTGAGCACTCATCTCAGATCGCTATTTAAAATGAACGATATCGGACTATAACCACGCCCACTTTTTCGATATCGAAAATTTCGAAAAACCGAAAAAGTGCGATAATTCATTACAAAAGACAGCTAAAGCGACGAAACTTGGTAAATAAGTTGAACTTATGACGCAGAATATAAAATTAGTAAAATTTTGGACAATGGGCGTGGCACCGCCCACTTTTAAAAGAAGGTAATTTAGAAGTTCTGCAAGGTGTAATTTGGCAGTCGTTGAAGATATCATGATGAAATTTGGCAGGAACGTTACACCTATTACTATATGTACGCTTAATAAAAATTAGCAAAATCGGAGAAGGACCACGCCCATTTTTATAAAAAAAATTTTTTTAAAGTCAAATTTTAACAAAAAATTTAATATCTTTACAGTATATAATCCCTCCGCCCTTTTTAATTTAATTTGTCTAGGATACTTTTAACGCCATAAGTCGAACAAAAATTAACCAATCCTTTTGAAATTTGGTAGGGGCATAGATTTTATGACGTTAACTGTTTTCTGTGAAAATGGGCGAAATCGGTTGATGCCACGCCCAGTTTTTATACACAGTCGTCCGTCTGTCCTTCCGCATGGCCGTTAACACGATAACTTGAGCAAAAATCGACATATCTTTAATGAACTTAGTTCACGTGCTTACTTGAACTCACTTTATCTTGGTATGAAAAACGAACGAAATCCGACTATGAACACGCCCACTTTTTCGATATCGAAAATTACGAAAAATGAAAAAATGCCATAATTCTATACCAAATACGAAAAAAGGGATGAAACATGGTAAGGTAATTGGATTGTTTTATTGACGCGAAATATAACTTTAGAAAAAACTTTATAAAATGGTTGTAACACCTACCATATTAAGTAGAAGAAATTGAAAAAGTTCTGCAGGGCGAAATAAAAAACCCTTAAAATCTTGGCAGGTATTACATATATAAATAAATTAGCGGTATCCAGCAGATGATGTTCTGGGTCACCCTGATCCACATTTTGGTCGATTTCTGGAAAACGCCTTCACACCACTCCCTTTTAAAACTCTCATTAATACCTTTAATTTGATACCCATATCGTACAAACTCATTCTAGAGTCACCCCTGGTCCACCTTTATGGCGATATCTCGAAAAGGCGGCCACCTATAGAACTAAGCCCCACGCCCTTTTAAAATACTCATTAACACCTTTCATTTGATACCCATATCGTACAATCATATTTTAAAGTCACCCCTGGTCCACCTTTATGGCGATATCTCGAAAAGGCGAACACCTATAGAACGAAGGCCCACTCCCTTTTAAAAATACTCATTAGCACCTTTCATTTGATACCCATATCGTACAAACAAAGTCTAGAGTCACCCCTGGTCCACCTTTATTGCGATACCTCGAAAAGGCGTCCACCTATAGAACTAAGGCCCACTCCCTTTTAAAATACTCATTAACACCTTTATTTTGATACTCATATTGTACAAAACAAATTCTAGGGCCACCCCTGCTCCACCTTTATGGCGATATCTCGAAACGGCGTCCACCTATGGAACTAAGGATTACTCCCTTTTAAAATACTCATTAACACCTTTCTTTTGATACCCATATCATACAAACAAATTCTAGGGTCACCTCTGGTCCACCTTTATGGCGATATCTCGAAAATGCGACCACCTATACAACAACCACCACTCCCTTTTAAAACCCTCATTAATACCTTTAATTTGATACCCATATCGTACAAACACATTCTAGAGTCACCCCTGGTCTTCCTTTATGGCGATATTTCGAAACGGCGTCCACCTATAGAACTAAGGCCCACTCCCTTTTAAAATACTCATTAACACCTTTCGTTTGATGATCATATTGTACAAACAAATTATAGGGTCACCCCTGGTCCACCTTTATGGCGATATCTCGAAACGGCGTCCACCTATGGAACTAAGGATTACTCACTTTTAAAATACTCATTAACACCTTTCTTTTGATACCCATATTGTACAAAGAAATTCTAGGGTCACCTCTGGTCCACCTTTATGGCGATATCTGGAAACGGCGTCCACCTATGGAACTAAGGATTACTCCCTTTTAAAATACTCATTAACGACTTTCATTTGATACCCATATCGTACAAACGCATTCTAGAGTCACCACTGGTCCACCTTTATGGCGATATTTCGAAACGGCATCCACCTATAGAACTAAGGCCCACTCCCTTTTAAAATACTCATTAACACCATTCGATTGATGCCCATATTGTACAAACAAATTCTAGGGTCACCCCTGGTCCACCTTTGTGGCGATATCTCGAAACGGCGTCCACCTATGGAACTAAGGATTACTCCCTTTTAAAATACTCATTAACACCTTTCATTTGATACCCATAACGTACAAACGCATTCTAGAGTCAACCCTGATCCAGCTTTATGGCTATATCCCTAAATGGCGTCCACCTATAGAACTATGGCCCACTCCCTCATAAAATACTCTTTAATGCCTTTCATTTGGTACACATGTCATACAAACACATTCCAGGGTTTCCCTCGGTTCATTTTCCTACATGGTTATTTTCCCTTATGTTGTCACCATAGCTCTCAACTGAGTATGTAATGTTCGGCTACACCCGAACTTAACCTTCTTTACTTGTTTATATTTCAATGCACAGACACATCCTAATACATTTGTTCAAATAAATAAATACAGGCGACGTGACGCTGGAGTGTGGTATTTATCTTCGCACTTTCGCCACAAGGTTTGCTACTTTTATCACTACTTGGTGTATTTTTCTAAACTCACACACATGGACACATTTCTGCAACTAAATTCACACATTTAATAATTTTTAGCAAGTACGTACCCTAAAATGTGAAGAACGACCGAACCACTTCAATGTTAACTTATTTATCTTCTTCCTTACCATGTCGCTTAGAAGAAATGTTCTACGTATGCATATATATGTACGTACATATGTATAATAATATGAACTAAATGCAATAGATCATTTAAATTATAACTGCCTTATTAGCTATTTATCAAAAATCATGAGAGAGGCAAACTTCAACTGCAATGGAGTATGTACGAGTTTACATATACATATGTCCAGATTTAGCTTTTTTTTCTCCGTTTAGCCTGGAAAATTGAGATTATGTCTCTAGTTTTTTTCAATTTTTATACTCAGTTGAGCAGAGCTCCCAGAGTATATTAACTTTGATTGCAGAACGGTTGGTTGTACAGGAATCGAAATAGATATAGACTTCCATATATCAAAATCATCAGTATCGAAAAAAAATTTGATTGAGCCATGTCCGTCCGTCCGTTAACACGATAACTTGAGTACATTTTGAGGTATTTAAAATGAACGATATCGGACTATAACCACGCCCACTTTTTCGATATCGAAAATTTCGAAAAATTGGAAAAGTGCGATAATTCATTACCAATGGCGGATAAAGCGATATAACTTGGTAGGTGAGTTGAACTTATGACGCAGAATAGAAAATTAGTAAAATTTTGGACAATGGGCGTGGCACCGCCCACTTTTAAAAGAAAGTAATTTAGAAGTTTTGCAAGCTGTAATTTGGCAGTTGTTGAAGATATCATGATGAAATTTGGCAGGAACGTTACTCCTATTACTATATGTACGCTTAATAAAAATTAGCAAAATCGGAGAAGGACCACGCCCACTTTAAAAATTTTTTTTTTTTAAGTCAAATTAAAAAAAAAAAGGACGTGTAGCACTCGGGTACTGCCGCGGTAAAGCTATTGCATATTATCAACTTATTAATATTTATGCAACATTTTGTTTTCTTTGATATTAATTCAAGTTTTGTCTTTGATATTAATTCAAGTTAACCTTTTTAAGCGTGGTGACCGATAAGAAAAACATTTTTTACTTTTATTGAATAAATGAGATGTTAATATTTAACTTTCACTTTAACTTTAACTTTATTTTTAACTTTAACTTTAACTTTCACTTTAACTTTAATATTCACTTTAACTTTAACTTTAACTTTATTTTTAACTTTAACTTTAACTTTAACATTCACTTTAACTTTAACTTTAACGTTAACTTTAACCTTAACTTTAACTTTAACTTTAACTTTAACCTTAACTTTAACTTTAACTTTAACTTTAACTGTAACTTTAACTTTAACTTTAAATTTAACTTTAACTTTGACTTTAACTTTAACTTTAACTTTAACCTTAACTTTAACTTTAACTTTAACTTTAACTTTAACTTTAACTTTAACTTTAACTTTAACTTTAACTTTAACTTTAACTTTAACTTTAACTTTAACTTTAACTTTAACTTTAACTTTAACTTTAACTTTAACCTTAACTTTAACTTTAACTTTAACTTTAACTGTAACTTTAACTTTAAATTTAACTTTAACTTTAACTTTAACCTTAACTTTAACTTTAACTTTAACTTTAACTTTAACTTTAACTTTAACTGTAACTTTAACTTTAAATTTAACTTTAACTTTAACCTTAATTTTAACTTTAACTTTACCTTTAACCTTAACTTTTACTTTAACCTTAACTTTAACTTTAACTTTAACTTTACCTTTAACTTAACTTTATTTTTAACTTTAACTTTAACTTTCGCTTTAACTTTAACATTCACTTTAACTTTAACTTTAGCTTTAACTTTATCTTTAACTTTATGATCCGGGGTGGGCGTGAGCTTAGCACCTGCTAACAAGCCAACCTAATATAAACGCACGCAAGTCATTTTCTTTCAAAAATATCTCATGCACATACAACTTGTATGAGAGCAACTCAAATTGAATTTGCTGTGTGAAAACCTAACTCGATTTCCAATTTTTGTTCTGCGTGACATTTAGATTTGACGTTTGCCCACATGCTTTACATTGTCGCAACGCATGCTTTCGGGCAAAAAACGCCGGTTGTTTGCGTGCGCTAAAAAACGCAGTGCGGTTTTATTAGGTTGGCTTGTAAGCGAACATATATTTATACGATAAGCGATAGCACAATGGCTACTTCGTGAAAATCAACGACAGCTCTTTTAGTTTGATTTCGATGGTCGTATGGTAAGGAAGTGTCGCACGCGCGCTTAAAACAGAGTATCAAAGAGTGCGCGTGACACGCGTTCACCGTTCAAGCATTGAAATCAAACTAAATGAATAATTGATTTTGCTTTCGTGCTCGCTACGTGTTCGTGTTTACTAACACATTCTCAATTTGGTAACCTGCCCACCGCTGATTATGATCCAATATTATGTATTTGGCCTGTTGCTAACACCAAACCTTTTCGAATCTTTTCGAACCTTTTCGAGCCTTTTCGGATCTTTTTTGACAAATATCCGTTACGGTTTTTTCGATTTAGTCGCCAAGCCCGCGATAAAATCTATGCAATAGCTTAAAAAGTTAATATCTTTACAGTATACAAGTAAATTATGTCAACATTCAACTCCAGTAATTATATGTTACAACAAAATACAAAACTAAAAGAAAATTTCAAAATGGGCGTGGCTCCGCCCTTTTTCATTTAATTTGTCTAGGATACTTTTAATGCCATAAGTCGAACAAAAATTTACCAATCCTTGTGAAATTTGGTAGGGGCTTAGATTCTAGGACGATAACTGTTTTCTGTGAAAAAGGGCGAAATCGGTTGAAGCCATGCCCAGTTTTTATACACAGTCTACCGTCTGTCCTTCCTCTCGGCCATTAACAGGATAACTTGAGCAAAAATCGATATATCTTTACTAGACTCAGTTCACGTACTTATCTGAAAACACTTTGTATTGATGTAAAAAATGGCCGAAATCCGAATATGACCACGCCCCCTTTTTAGATATCGAAAATTACGAAAAATGAAAAAATGCCATAATTCTATACCAAATACGAAAAAAGGGATGAAACATGGTAATTGAATTGGTTTATTGACGCAAAATATGACTTTAGAAAAAAATCTTCGTAAAATGGGTGTGACACCTACCATAATAAGTAGAAGAAAATGAAAAGGTTTTGCAGGGCGAAATTAAAAGCCCTTGGAATCTTGGCAGGAATACTGTTCGTGGTATTACATATATAAATAAATTAGGGTACTCGACAGATGATTTTCTGGGTCACCCTGGTCCTCATTTTCGCCGATATCTCGAAAACGCCTTCACATATACAACTACCACCACTCGCTTTTAAAACCCTCATTAACCTTTAATTTGATACCCGTATCGTACAAACAAATTCTAAAGTCACCCCTGGTCCACCTTTATGGCGATATCTCGAAAAGGCGCCCACCCATGGAACTAAGGCCCACTCCTTTTTAAAATACTCATTAGCACCCTTCATTTGATACCCATATCGTACAAACAAATTCTAGAGTCGCCCCTGGTCCACCTTTATGGAGATATCTCGAAAAGGCATCCTATAGAACTAAGACCCACTCCCTTTTAAAATACACATTAACACCTTTCGTTTGATATCCATATTGTACAAACGCATTCTAGAGTCACCCCTGGTCCACCTTTATGGCGATATCTCGAAAAGGCGTCCACCTATAGAACTAAGGCCCACTCCTTTTTAAAATACTCATTAGCACCTTTCATTTGATAACCATATCGTACAAACAAATTCTAGAGTCACCCCTGGTCCAACTTTATGGCGATATCTCGAAAAGGCGTCCACCTATAGAACTAAGGCCACTCCTTTTTAAAATACTCATTAGCACCTTTAATTTGATAACCATATCGTACAAACAAATTCTAGAGTCACCCTTGGTCCAACTTTATGGCGATATCTCGAAAAGGCGTCCACCTATAGAACTAAGGCCCACTCCTTTTTAAAATACTCATTAGCACCTTTCATTTGATAACCATATCGTACAAACAAATTCTAGAGTCACCCCTGGTCCACCTTTATGGCGATATCTCGTAAAGGCGTCCACCTATAGAACTAAGGCCCACTCCCTTTTAAAATATACATTAACACCTTTCGTTTGATACCCATATTGTACAAACGCATTCTAGAGTCACCCCTGGTCCACCTTGATGGCGATATCTCGAAAAGGCGTCCACCTATAGAACTAAGGCCCACTCCTTCTTAAAATACTCATTAGCACCTTTCATTTGATACCCATATCGTACAAACAAATTCTAGAGTCACCCCTGGTCCACCTTTATGGAGATATCTCTAAAAGGCATCCTATAGAACTAAGGCCCACCCCCTTTTAAAATACACATTAGCACCTTTCGTTTGATACCCATATTGTACAAACGCATTCTAGAGTCACCCCTGGTCCACCTTTATGGCGATATCTCGAAAAGGCGTCCACCTATAGAACTAAGGCCTACTCCTTTTTAAAATACTCATTAGCACCTTTCATTTGATAACCATATCGTACAAACAAATTCTAGAGTCACCCCTGGTCCAACTTTATGGCGATATTTCGAAAAGGCGTCCAACTATAGAACTAAGGCCCACTCCCTTTTAAAATACACATTAACACTTTCGTTTGATACCCATATTGTACAAACAAATTCTAGGGTCACCTCTGGTCCACCTTTATGGCGATATCTCGAAAATGCGACCACCTATACAACAACCACCACTCCCTTTTAAAACCCTCATTAATACCTTTAATTTGATACCCATATCGTACAAACACATTCTAGAGTCACCCCTGGTCCACCTTTATGGCGATATTTCGAAACGGCGTCCACCTATATAACTAAGGCCCACTCCCTTTTAAAATACTCATTAACACCTTTCGTTTGATGACCATATTGTACAAACAAATTCTAGGGTCACCCCTGGTCCACCTTTATGGCGATATCTCGAAACGGCGTCCACCTATGGAACTAAGGATTACTCACTTTTAAAATACTCATTAACACCTTTCTTTTGATACCCATATTGTACAAAGAAATTCTAGGATCACCCCTGGTCCACCTTTATGGCGATATCTGGAAACGGCGTCCACCTATGGAACTAAGGATTACTCCCTTTTAAAATACTCATTAACGACTTTCATTTGATACCCATATCGTACAAACGCATTCTAGAGTCACCACTGGTCCACCTTTATGGCGATATTTCGAAACGGCATCCACCTATAGAACTAAGGCCCACTCCCTTTTAAAATACTCATTAACACCATTCGATTGATGCCCATATTGTAAAAACAAATTCTAGGGTCACCCCTGGTCCACCTTTGTGGCGATATCTCGAAACGGCGTCCACCTATGGAACTAAGGATTACTCCCTTTTAAAATACTCATTAACACCTTTCATTTGATACGCATAACGTACAAACGCATTCTAGAGTCAACCCTGATCCACCTTTATGGTTATATCCCTAAATGGCGTCCACCTATAGAACTATGGCCCACTCCCTCATAAAATACTCTTTAATGCCTTTCATTTGGTACACATGTCATACAAACACATTCCAGGGTTTCCCTCGGTTCATTTTCCTACATGGTTATTTTCCCTTATGTTGTCACCATAGCTCTCAACTGAGTATGTAATGTTCGGCTACACCCGAACTTAACCTTCTTTACTTGTTTATATTTCAATGCACAGACACATCCTAATACATTTGTTCAAATAAATAAATACAGGCGACGTGACGCTGGAGTGTGGTATTTATCTTCGCACTTTCGCCACAAGGTTTGCTACTTTTATCACTACTTGGTGTATTTTTCTAAACTCACACACATGAACACATTTCTGCAACTAAATTCACACATTTAATAATTTTTAGCAAGTACGTACCCTAAAATGTGAAGAACGACCGAACCACTTCAATGTTAACTTATTTATCTTCTGCTTAGAAGAAATGTTCTACGTATGCATATATATGTACGTACATATGTATAATAATATGAACTAAATGCAATAGATCATTTAAATTATAACTGCCTTATTAGCTATTTATCAAAAATCATGAGAGAGGCAAACTTCAACTGCAATGGAGTATGTACGAGTTTACATATACATATGTCCAGATTTAGCTTTTTTTTCTCCGTTTAGCCTGGAAAATTGAGATTATGTCTCTACTTTTTTTCAATTTTTATACTCAGTTGAGCAGAGCTCCCAGAGTATATTAACTTTGATTGGAGAACGGTTGGTTGTACAGGAATCGAAATAGATATAGACTTCCATATATCAAAATCATCAGTATCGAAAAAAAATTTGATTGAGCCATGTCCGTCCGTCCGTTAACACGATAACTTGAGTACATTTTGAGGTATTTAAAATGAACGATATCGGACTATAACCACGCCCACTTTTTCGATATCGAAAATTTCGAAAAATTGGAAAAGTGCGATAATTCATTACCAAAGGCGGATAAAGCGATATAACTTGGTAGGTGAGTTGAACTTATGACGCAGAATAGAAAATTAGTAAAATTTTGGACAATGGGCGTGGCACCGCCCACTTTTAAAAGAAAGTAATTTAGAAGTTTTGCAAGCTGTAATTTGGCAGTTGTTGAAGATATCATGATGAAATTTGGCCGGAACGTTACTCCTATTACTATATGTACGCTTAATAAAAATTAGCAAAATCGGAGAAGGACCACGCCCACTTAAAAAAAATTTTTTTTTTAAGTCAAATTAAAAAAAAAAAGGACGTGTAGCACTCGGGTACTGCCGCGGTAAAGCTATTGCATATTATCAACTTATTAATATTTATGCAACATTTTGTTTTCTTTGACATTAATTCAAGTTTTGTCTTTGATATTAATTCAAGTTAACCTTTTTAAGCGTGGTGACCGATAAGAGAAAAATTTTTTACTTTTATTGAATAAATGAGATGTTAATATTTAACTTTCACTTTAACTTTAACTTTATTTTTAACTTTAACTTTCACTTTAACTTTAATATTCACTTTAACTTTAACTTTAACTTTATTTTTAACTTTAACTTTAACATTCACTTTAACTTTAACTTTAACGTTAACTTTACATTTAACTTTAACTTTAACTTTAACCTTAACTTTAACTTTAACTTTAGCCTTAACTTTAACTTCACCTTTAACTTAAATTTTAACTTTAACTTTCGCTTAAACTTTAACATTCACTTTAACTTTAACTGTAACTTTAACTTTAACTTCAACTTTAACTTTAACCTTAACTTTAACTTTACCTTTAACTTTAACTTTGCTTTTAACTTTAACTTTAACTTTCGCTTTAACTTTAACTTTAACTTAAACTTAACTTTAACTTTGACTTTAACTTTAACTTTAACTTTAACTTTAACCTTAACTTTAACTTTAACCTTAACTTTAACTTTAACTTTAACTTAAACTTAACTTTAACTTTGACTTTAACTTTAACTTTAACCTTAACTTTAACTTTAACTTTAACTTTAACCTTAACTTTAACTTTAACTTTAACTTTAACCTTAACTTTAACTTTAACTTTAACTTTAACTTTAACTTTAACTGTAACTTTAACTTTAACTTTAAATTTAACTTTAACTTTGACTTTAACTTTAACTTTAACTTTAACCTTAACTTTAACTTTAACTTTAACTTTAACTTTAACTTTAACTTTAACTTTAACTTTAACTTTAACCTTAACTTTAACTTTAACTGTGTGTAATACACAGAAGCTCTATCATGTCCCTGGATCTGGAGCATGCAGCATTTTCAGAGCGGCACTCGCTGTTGCAAAGGCCAAAGTCTCAATTCAATAGTGATTAGTTTTATCCAAGGCAACCTAAACCGGAGCAGACTTGCTGATGAGCTACTACAACAGTTGGTCTTAGACCATAAAGCTAACAGCGTTATCATCAGCGAACCCTATAGAGCCCGAAATGATTGGCATATAGACAACACCGGCACCGCCGCAATCTGGATGACAGATGCAAACGCCAATATTGTGAACCGTGTTGCCGGACAAGGCTACGTCCGCCTAACTACGAATAATACCACAATAGTAAGCTGCTACTTGTCCCCGAATGATCCCATTCAAACGTTCAGGGAGAAGCTTGAACTTATTGAAGACGACCTGAGGGACTTAACTAGTAACCTGGTTGTGGCGGGAGACTTTAACGCAAGAGCCGTCGAATGGGGAATGCCGAAGACTAACACCCGTGGAAGGTTAGTCCTTGAGATGGCAGCCAGGCTCGGTTTGAACGTGCTTAACACTGGTACGACCCCTACATACCGACGGCCAGGCTTTGGATACTCGATCCCCGATGTAACACTAGTGTCAGAAAGCCTGCTGCTGACCGCTGCTGGATGGAGAGTCATAGAGGATCTGACTGGCAGCGATCACAACTACATCACTTTCCACCTAAACGATCCCGGTCAGAGGCAGATTCCGAACGGGCCACGCAGAACAAAAGCATGGGACGCATCCAAGGTCGACTCTGCCACGTTCTCCGCATCAGTACTGGGGGATGCCCGACGGATAATCAACAACTCCAGTCCGACGGAAGAGACGGTTGAAAAGACAATGAGCTGTCTTCGCCACGCTTGCAACCTCTCTATGCCACGGAGGGGAGTGTGGAGGGGTAAAAAGCAGGTATACTGGTGGAATAGCGAAATCGCGGAGCTGCGGAAAATTTGCCACAGGATGCGAAGGCTAGCAACTCGCGCGCGCGGCAGGCCTGAGGCTCTAGAAAAGTCGGAAGCGTACAAAGGAGCAAAGAAAGCTCTTAGTGCTGCCATTAAGCAAAGCAAGCTTAAGTGCTGGAAAGCGCTTTGCGAGGAAGTGGATCGAGACCCATGGGGGCAGGGATATAAGATAGTAATGAAGAAGTTCCGTCCGCCAAACCAGCTGATGGACGAGAACCAAATAAGGAACATTGTGGATGGCCTGTTTCCCACCCAACTGCCTAGGGATGGCGGGTACGTTACCCATGAAGATCGCAACGTGGAACCATTCCAAGAAGAAGAGCTTAAAACTGCCGTGCGAACTATGAAACCTAGGAAAGCATCTGGGCCCGATGGAATACCCGCGGAGGCAATTAGACTAGCTGCAAACGACTGCCCAGAACTTATGTTGCACATGTACAACAAATGTCTCGAAGAAAGAATTTTCCCCACCATATGGAAGACAGCACGACTGGTTCTCATTCCAAAAGGGAAAGGAGATCCCAACTCTCCATCATCCTACCGTCCCCTATGTATGTTGGACACAGCAGGGAAATTGATGGAGAGTCTCCTGAAGCAACGCCTCACCAGAGCGTTACAGGACGCCGGAGGACTGTCGCCCAGACAGCATGGTTTTCGGAGGGGGCACTCTACAATGGATGCCATAGCAGAAGTTATAGACGCAGTCAAGAAAGCCGAGACAGCGTGCCACAGAGCAAGACCTATAGTGTTGCTGGTCACGCTGGACGTCAAAAACGCTTTTAACTCAGCTAGGTGGGAGGACATGCTTGAGGCACTAGAAAGCACTTTCAAAGTACCGCAATATTTGTTAGAAATTTTAAGGGACTACCTAAGAGAGAGGTATCTAATATATGAAAGTACTCACGGTCAAAAAAAGGTAAAAATAACAGGTGGAGCAGCCCAGGGTTCGGTACTAGGTCCCGATCTCTGGAATATAACTTACGACAGTCTTCTTCGATTAGACATGCCAGAAAGCACCTTCCTCGTTGCATTTGCAGACGACGTGGCAGCTGTGATAACAGCACCAAGCTGCGAGCTGGCACAGCTAAAATTAAACCAGGTCATGCGTAATGTAAATAGGTGGATGGCTGAGCACGGTCTCCAGTTAGCAACAGCCAAAACGGAGATCGTCATCCTCACAAAGAGACGTATTCCCACTACCAGGAACATGATGGTTGGGGACCAGCCAATAGAAACACTCGCTTCAGCGAAATATCTGGGAGTGAGGTTAGACAGCAAACTCAACTTCTCGGATCACATACGAGGGACCTGCGAAAGAGCTGCGCGCATAATAGCGCAGTTGAGTAGATTAATGGCAAACACAGGTGGCCCAAAGCCATTCACAAGGAAGTTGCTTGCATCAGCCTCGGATTCTATACTCTTATATGGTGCAGAAATCTGGGCGGACGCAATGAAATACCGGAAGAACCGAGTCGCCCTCACCTCGGTCCAACGCAGAGGGGCGCTGCGAATATCTTCGGCTTACCGCACGGTATCAGCTGAAGCTGTCCTGGTCGTTGCGGGAACCATACCGATATCTCTTCTCGTTGAGGAAAGAAAAACAATATATGACAACGGAGCAAGCAAGTAGAGCTGCTGTTGCCATGCAGGCGCGAGAAGAATCGATCCGACGTTGGCAAGATCAGTGGAGCAACAGCATCGTAGGAAAGTGGACTAGGGAACTAATCCCTGAACTTGATCCATGGTTGAAGCGACCGCACGGAGAGGTAGACTTTTACCTGACCCAGTTTCTAACGGGACATGGTTACTTCCGCAAATACCTACACAGAATGGGTAAGGTTGATAGCCCGAGCTGTCTGTACTGTGGGGAAATAGACGATGTACGCCACACCTTCTTCGAATGCAGGCACTTCTCCCATCAGCGAAGGAGGGTAGAAGAGGTACTTGGCGACCTATCCCCGGGCAGTGTCATTAATAACA
Organism: Eurosta solidaginis; assembly: GCF_040869045.1. Classification (NCBI taxonomy): domain Eukaryota; kingdom Metazoa; phylum Arthropoda; class Insecta; order Diptera; family Tephritidae; genus Eurosta; species Eurosta solidaginis. Next base: position 196,026,306 of record NC_090323.1, on the reverse strand, counting down.
TGACCTGTCGAAGAGACAGATGGGATACGGTCAACACATATGTGAGGCATATACTTACCAGTAAACGAGAAGACGGATGCCTAGCCCATTAGCGTGAGAGTAGCCATAGAGCTCACGTAGCGCGCACCCGTACCCGAAGTAATGCTAAACGCGGTCCCAGGTACGGGGATTTGCGCGGGCCGTGGGAGGTTAGGTTTTAGTGGGTAGGCCTTCATGGCAGAAGGGAGTCCTACACTCGGAGAGTCTCGCAGTGAGGCTCAAATATCCCGGTCAGTGCATAAAGCATTTCCTCCTTCCACGAAACACAAAAAAAAAAAAAACAAAAAAAAAAACTTTAACCTTAACTTTAACTTTAACTTTAACTTTAACTGTAACTTTAACTTTAAATTTAACTTTAACTTTAACTTTAACCTTAACTTTAACTTTAACTTTACCTTTAACCTTAACTTTTACTTTAACCTTAACTTTAACTTTAACTTTAACTTTACCTTTAACTTAACTTTATTTTTAACTTTAACTTTAACTTTCGCTTTAACTTTAAGATTCACTTTAACTTTAACTTTAGCTTTAACTTTATCTTTAACTTTATGATCCGGGGTGGGCGTGAGCTTAGCACCTGCTAACAAGCCAACCTAATATAAACGCACGCAAGTCATTTTCTGTCAAAAATCTCTCATGCACATACAACTTGTATGAGAGCAACTCAAATTGAATTTGCTGTGTGAAAACCTAACTCGATTTCCAATTTTTGTTCTGCGTGACATTTAGATTTGACGTTTGCCCACATGCTTTATATTGTCGCAACGCATGCTTTCGGGCAAAAAACGCCGGTTGTTTGCGTGCGCTAAAAAACGAAGTGCGGTTTTATTAGGTTGGCTTGTAAGCGAACATATATTTATACGATAAGCGATAGCACAATGGCTACTTCGTGAAAATCAACGACAGCTCTTTTAGTTTGATTTCGATGGTCGTATGGTAAGGAAGTGTCGCACGCGCGCTTAAAACAGAGTATCAAAGAGTGCGCGTGACACGCGTTCACCGTTCAAGCATTGAAATCAAACTAAATAAATAATTGATTTTGCTTTCGTGCTCGCTACGTGTTCGTGTTTACTAACACATTCTCAATTGTGTAACCTGCCCACCGCTGATTATGATCCAATATTATGTATTTGGGCTGTTGCTAACACCAAACCTTTTCGAATCTTTTCGAACCTTTTCGAGCCTTTTCGGATCTTTTTTGACAAATATCCGTTACGGTTTTTTGATTTAGTCGCCAAGCCCGCGATAAAATCTATGCAATAGCTTAAAAAGTTAATATCTTTACAGTATACAAGTAAATTATGTCAACATTCAACTCCAGTAATTATATGTTACAACAAAATACAAAACTAAAAGAAAATTTCAAAATGGGCGTGGCTCCGCCCTTTTTCATTTAATTTGTCTAGGATACTTTTAATGCCATAAGTCGAACAAAAATTTACCAATCCTTGTGAAATTTGGTAGGGGCTTAGATTCTAGGACGATAACTGTTTTCTGTGAAAAAGGGCGAAATCGGTTGAAGCCATGCCCAGTTTTTATACACAGTCTACCGTCTGTCCTTCCTCTCGGCCATTAACAGGATAACTTGAGCAAAAATCGATATATCTTTACTAGACTCAGTTCACGTACTTATCTGAAAACACTTTGTATTGATGTAAAAAATGGCCGAAATCCGAATATGACCACGCCCCCTTTTTCGATATCGAAAATTACGAAAAATGAAAAAATGCCATAATTCTATACCAAATACGAAAAAAGGGATGAAACATGGTAATTGAATTGGTTTATTGACGCAAAATATGACTTTAGAAAAAAACTTTGTAAAATGGGTGTGACACCTACCATATTAAGTAGAAGAAAATGAAAAGGTTTTGCAGGGCGAAATTAAAAGCCCTTGGAATCTTGGCAGGAATACTGTTCGTGGTATTACATATATAAATAAATTAGGGTACTCGACAGATGATTTTCTGGGTCACCCTGGTCCTCATTTTCGCCGATATCTCGAAAACGCCTTCACATATACAACTACCACCACTCGCTTTTAAAACCCTCATTAACCTTTAATTTGATACCCGTATCGTACAAACAAATTCTAGAGTCACCCCTGGTCCACCTTTATGGCGATATCTCGAAAAGGCGCCCACCTATGGAACTAAGGCCCACTCCTTTTTAAAATACTCATTAGCACCCTTCATTTGATACCCATATCGTACAAACAAATTCTAGAGTCGCCCCTGGTCCACCTTTATGGAGATATCTCGAAAAGGCATCCTATAGAACTAAGACCCACTCCCTTTTAAAATACACATTAACACCTTTCGTTTGATATCCATATTGTACAAACGCATTCTAGAGTCACCCCTGGTCCACCTTTATGGCGATATCTCGAAAAGGCGTCCACCTATAGAACTAAGGCCCACTCCTTTTTAAAATACTCATTAGCACCTTTCATTTGATAACCATATCGTACAAACAAATTCTAGAGTCACCCCTGGTCCAACTTTATGGCGATATCTGGAAAAGGCGGCCACCTATAGAACTAAGGCCCACTCCTTTTTAAAATACTCATTAGCACCTTTCATTTGATAACCATATCGTACAAACAAATTCTAGAGTCACCCCTGGTCCACCTTTATGGCGATATCTCGTAAAGGCGTCCACCTATAGAACTAAGGCCCACTCCCTTTTAAAATATACATTAACACCTTTCGTTTGATACCCATATTGTACAAACGCATTCTAGAGTCACCCCTGGTCCACCTTGATGGCGATATCTCGAAAAGGCGTCCACCTATAGAACTAAGGCCCACCCCCTTTTAAAATACACATTAGCACCTTTCGTTTGATACCCATATTGTACAAACGCATTCTAGAGTCACCCCTGGTCCACCTTTATGGCGATATCTCGAAAAGGCGTCCACCTATAGAACTAAGGCCTACTCCTTTTTAAAATACTCATTAGCACCTTTCATTTGATAACCATATCGTACAAACAAATTCTAGAGTCACCCCTGGTCCAACTTTATGGCGATATTTCGAAAAGGCGTCCAACTATAGAACTAAGGCCCACTCCCTTTTAAAATACACATTAACACTTTCGTTTGATACCCATATTGTACAAACGCATTCTAGAGTCACCTCTGGTCACCTTTATGACGATATCTTGAAAAGGCGCCCACCTATAGAACTAAGGCCCACAACCTTTTAAAATACTCATTAGCACCTTTCATTTGTTACCCATATCGTACAAAAAAAATTCTAGAGTTAATCCTGGTCCACCTTTATGGCGATATCCATAAATGGCGTCCACCTATAGAACTATGGCCCAGTCCCTCTTTAAATACTCTTTAATACCTTCCATTTGATACACATGCCATACAAACACATTCCAGGGTTACCCTAGGTTCACTTTCCTAGGAGGTGATTTTCCCTTATTTTGTCTCCATAGCTCTCAACTGAGTATGTAATGTTCGGTTACACCCGAACTTAGCCTTCCTTACTTGTTTGAAGTTAACTTCTTATGGCGCGGTGCAAATTTTTATTGAAGGTAAATAAAAAATCGGAAGTATAAATATACGTTAATTTGAAACTTATTTCAAAGTTGTACGACCAGGCACAGAAAATAAATAGCAAGCCATTGTTACCTATTGACTGGATTTATATAATTATTTTTTAACTAAAAAAAAATAATAATAATATAGTAATAATAATAATAATAAAAAATAATAATAACTGGAAAAATTTTCAGCAGGCAAAGGGATTTGAACTAGCAATCGCCGAGAGCTAATGCATGCCGCCAACCTCTAGGCCAAACGTTCAGTTTACAGATGTTGACTTAAATCGTTTTATATCGATGAGGCAAATGCGCAACTATTAACTTAGAGAAAGAGGCTCACATATGTACATAGTATGTGCTCAGTGCACGGACTTTTATAAGAAAGAAAAAAATGGTAGAAGTTGGTAAATTCCTTTTACAAGAAATAAATTTTAATTCAATGACTTGCCGTAAATGAAAATATTTGTTAAATTGAAGAGTGGCCGAGATTGCTAAGGGATCTGTTTCAACGCCCTTAGATAATGTTAGTATTCATCTACCTCTTCAACTTTTTGCTTTTGTAAAAATCGTTATCAATTGTTGAAACTAAAAAAAGAGGCTTTCGCAGCTGTTTTGCAATACAATTTATAAACAACGTTTCCTTTCAAAAACTTGTACGTAATTTGTCCGAAGATTTTTTTATCTCGATAAATGAATAATATGAAATTTCTGTGGTGATAATATTGGTACATTTTTGGCCTTTGGTGGTAGAAAATAATAAAAACTACTAAAAAGTTAATAAGTCTGTGCACTGTTGTACTGCTCACAATTTTTAAGCTATTGCATAGATTTTATCGCGGGCTTGGCTACTAAATCAAAAAAAACCGTAAGGATATTTGTCAAAAAAGATCCGAAAATGCTCGAAAAGGTTCGAAAAGATTCGAAAAGGTTCGTAAAGGTTCGGTGTTAGCAACAGGCCAAATACATAATATTGGATCATAATCAGCGGTGGGCAGGTTACCAAATTGAGAATGTGTTAGTAAACACGAACGCGCAGCGAGCACCATAGCGGAACGATACAAGGTGGCAGCATGGTGACATACCTACAAACATAAATAAAAATTTCATGTACTTTGTTTTTGTAAATTCGATGGACAAATGTTAAAATCGTACTGCGCCGTATTTTGATGTGTCAAATCAAATAAAAAAAGCTTAAAATCACCTGTCCCATGCTGCCACCTTGTATCGTTGCGCCATGGCGAGCACGAAAGCAAAATCAATTATTTATTTAGTTTGATTTCATTCATTGTGAATGATTACAAAGTGTGATCTCTTATCTGTCAAGTGCCTGACAGGCTGTTTAATATGGCTACTTTTCAGCGTTTTGACAGGCTGTTCAATATGGCGGCGCCTATCTTCAGCGGGTGATAGAAAGAGATACAGAATGAGATAGCGATAGTCAAATACGAATCAGGTGATCCAATCACTTTGGAATTTTGACGTCTATGCAGAAGTGATCACACTTTGTCATCATTCACAATGATTTCATTGCTTGAACGATAAACACTTGTCACGTGCACTCTTTGGTACTCTGTTTTAAGCGCGCGTGCGACACTTCCTCAACGTACGACCATCGAAATCAAACTAAAAGAGCTGCCGTTGATTGTCACGAAGTAGCCATTGTGCTATCGCTTATCGTATAAATATATGGTCGCTTACAAGCCAACCTAATAAAACCGCACTGCGTTTTTTAGCGCACGCAAACAACCGCCGAAAATAAGCATGCGTTGCGACAATGTAAAGCATGTGGGCAAACGTCAAATCTAAATGTCACGCAGAACAAAAATTGGAAATCGAGTTAGGTTTTCACACAGCAAATTCAATTTGAGTTGCTCTCATACAAGTTGTATGTGCATGAGAGATTTTTGACAGAAAATGATTTGCGTGCGTTTATATTAGGTTGGCTTGCTAGCAGGTGCTAAGCTCACGCCCACCCCGGATCATAAAGTTAAAGTTAAAGTGAATGTTAAAGTTAAAGCGACAGTTAAAGTTAAAAATAAAGAAGTTAAAGTTAAAGTCAAAGTTAAAGTTAAAGTTAAAGTGAATGTTAAAGTTAAAGCGACAGTTAAAGTTAAAAATAAAGTTAAAGCTAAAGTGAAAGTTGAAGTTAAAGTTAAAGCTAAAGTTGAAGTTAAAGTTAAAGTTAATGTTAAAGTTAAAGTTAAAGCTAAAGTTAAAGTTAAAGTGAATGTTAAAGTTAAAGCGTAAGTTAAAGTTAAAGTTAAACTGAAAGTTAAAGTTAAAGTTAAGGTTAAAGTTAAAGTTAAAGTCAAAGTTAAAGTTAAAGTTAAGGTTAAAGTTAAAGTTAAGGTTAAAGTTAAAGTCACAGTTAAAGTTAAGGTTAAGGTTAAAGTTAAAGTTAAAGTTAAAGCGAAAGTTAAATTTAAAGTTAAAGTTAAAAATAAAGTTAAATTTAAAGTTAAAGTGAATGTTAAAGTTAAAGTTAAAGTCAAAGTTAAAGTTAAAGTTAAGGTTAAAGTTAAAGTTGAAGTTGAAGTTAAAGTTAAAGTTAAAGTCAAAGTTAAAGTTAAAGTTAAAGTGAATGTTAAAGTTAAAGCGAAAGTTAAAGTTAAAGTTAAAATTAAAGACAAAGTTGAAGTTAAAGTTAAAGTTAAGGTTAAAGTTAAAGTTAAAGTTAGAGTTAAAGTTAAAGTTAAAGTTAAAGGTAAAGTTAAAGTTAAAGTTAAAGCGAAAGTTAAAGTTAAAGTTAAAAATAAAGTTAAAGTTAAAGTGAATGTTAAAGTGAATGTTAAAGTTAAAGTTAAAGTCAAAGTTAAAGTTTAAGTTAAGGTTAAAGTTAAAGTTGAAGTTGAAGTTAAAGTTAAAGTCAGATTTAAAGTGATTGTTAAAGTTAAAGCGAAAGTTAAAGTTAAAGTTAAAATTAAAGTTGAAGTTAAAGTTAAAGTTAAAGTTAAAGTTAAGATTAAAGTTAAAGTTAAAGTTAAAGGTAAAGTTAAAGTTGAAGTTAAATTTAAAGTTAAAGTCAAAGTTAACGTTAAAGTTAAAGTTAAAGTGAATGTTAAAGTTAAAGCGAAAGTTAAAGTTAAAGTTAAAATTAAAGTTAAAGTGAAAGTTAAATATTAACATCTCATTTATTCAATAAAAGTAAAAAATTTGCTTATCTTATCGGTCACCACGCTTAAAAAGGTTAACTTGAATTAATATCAAAGACAAAACTTCAATTAATATCAAAGACAACAAAATGTTACATAAATATTATAGTTGATAATATGCAATAGCTTTACCGCGGCAGTCCCCGAGTGCTACACGTTCTTTTTTATCGCGTTATGGATCTAATTTGGATATGTAAAAAGAGTGGGCTCTTTCAGCAAACACTACTTTTGTTCTGAACGGACCGTTGAGTACGAATTATCCAAAAGTTTGAATTTTACGTTAGTTTGCTGATCTTATACCTTGTTTATACCGACAAAATAGGCGTGCTGCGTAAAACCGATTTGGTTCACCACATGTTTGCTTGAAGAATTTATACGCACATTTCTATATCGGTATTAAATCAACCGCCTTGAAATATACCTTTCACTGACCAGCTTAAATTCAGAAATATCTGCAAAAAAAATGTATTCCGCAGGCACATATTCCGCACTCGCACATACAACGTTATTATAAGGAAACTATTGCTGGGCCCCCTTTTTTTTTTTTCAGAAATAAAAATATAATTGAATACCACATAATATACTGTTATTTAATTTTTTTTCAGAGGCGCAGAAGTTAGTTATATAATAACTTGTTTATAACAATTAATGTTATTTAACAAAAAAAAATTTAATTTGGGTATAAAAAAAAATTCAAAATTATTAAAATCGGTTCAGTAGTTTCTGAGAAAAAAATTTTTGACCGATTTGATGCGACAAAATTCAAGTGGTTATAAAAATTTAACGGTAAAAAATTTCGAGAAAAAAATTAACAGGATTTCCTACCCTTTTATAAGTCTTTAATGTAAAAAATGGTTATTCGAACACTTGGTAAATGCGATGCTCACTTGAGATGGCCTCACTCGCCTTTTGTTTTCCAAAACCTAATTAAAGCTTAAAAAATATTTAATGATATTCCAGTGAAGAAATTGTGGTAAATAGCTAATTCTCAATACGCTTTGTCTCCGAAAAGTATTTATACGGCCATTCTAACCGTTTGGAGATATGAAATACTATGCATGCGTTTTGAGTGTAATCGCATTGTATCAAAGCGACGTAAGCGCGCGTATAAACATATTTAGTAATAAATTGTTTACGCTACATTTGCTCAACTGGCTTATTAGGGGTTTTGGGCAGCATTGTGAATGATGACTAAGTGTGATATCTTCTGCATAAACGTCAAAATTCCAAAGTGATTGGATCACCTGATTTGTAAATGACTATCGCTGTCTCATTCTGTATCTCTTTCTATCACCCGCTGAAGATAGGCGCCGCCATATTGAACAGCCTGTCAAAACGCTGAAAAGTAGCCATATTGAACAGCCTGTCAGGCAGTTGACAGATAAGATAACACACTCTGTCATCATTCACAATGTTGGGCAGTTCTTTGCACTGATGACCTGATACGAAACATTCATTCTCTCTCAATTCGTTTCCAGGAATGGGGCTTGAAATCAGATGGCTATAGAGTTGCCTAAAATACGCAAAAAAAAAACTCCAAGAAATCCGTTCGGTTTCATTATTTTCAAATAACTCAGCAAGTAAGCTGATAAAAACTTATTAAAATTTATAAAAAAGGCAAAGTTTTGTAGAAATATTTTGTGGTAGATAAGTGAAAAAATATGAAATTATATATTTCGATTGCGTTGCTTTGCTTTGTTGCTCTGGCACCGCCATAAGATAACAATGAACGGCTAGCCCCTTGTTTCACTTTGATGCGAACAAAACGTTTATGTACATACAGATGTATATCCACATACGCAAAAAATGTATACGAAATTACGAAATTTGATCACTTGGTGAAGTATCTGCATTGTCGTCCGCAAAAGGCTGTTAATTAAACAAGTTGCGTTAACCTATACGTATACCTACAATTTATCTCAGCTGTCAAAAATGGAATGTCGCAACACTCCACAAAAACATGGCCTTTATGCATCCATTTACATCAATGAGAAGACTAACAAGTAAGGAAGGTTAAGTTCGGGTGTAACCGAACATTAAATACTCAGATGAGAGCTATGGCGACAACATAAGGATAAATAACCATGTAGGAAAATAACCCTGGTATGTGCTTGTATGACGTGTGTATCAAATGAAAGGCATTAAAGGGTATTTTATGAGGGAGTGGGCCATAGTTCTATAGGTGGACGCCATTTAGGGATATCGCCATAAAGGTGGATCAGGGTTGACTCTAGAATTTGTTTGTACGATATGGGTATCAAATGAAAGGTGTTAATGAGTATTTTAAAAGGAAGTAATCCTTAGTTCCATAGGTGGACGCGTTTTCGAGATATCGCCATAAAGGTGGACCAGGGGTGACCCTAGAATTTGTTTGTACAATATGTGTATAAAAAAAAAGGTGCTAATGAGTATTTTAAAAAGGAGTGATCCTTAGTTCCATAGGTGGACGCCGTTTCGAGATATCGCCATAGAGGTGGACCAGGAGTGACTCAGAATTTGTTTGTACGATATGGGTATCAAATTAAAGGTATTAATGAGGGTTTTAAAAGGGAGTGGGCCTTAGTTCCATAGGTGGACGCCGTTTCGAGATATCGCCATAGAGGTAGACCAGGAGTGACCCTAGAATTTGTTTGTACGATATGGGTATCAAATTAAAGATATTAATGAGGGTTTTAAAAGGGAGTGGTGGTAGTTGCATAGGTGGATGCCTTTTCGAGATATCGCCATAAAAGTGGAACAGGGGTGACTCTAGAATGTGTTTGTACGATATTGGTATCAAATTAAAGGTATTAATGAGAGTTTTAAAAGGGAGTGGTGGTAGTAGCATATGTGAAGGCGTTTTCCAGATATCGACCAAAATGTGGACCAGGGTGACCCAGAACATCATCTGTTGGATACCGCTAATTTATATATGTAATACCTGCAAAGATTTCAAGGGATTTTATTTCGACCTGCAGAACTTTTTCATTTTCTTCTACTTAATATGGTAGGTGTCACAACCATTTTACAAAGTTTTTTTCCAAAGTATATTTCTCGTCAATAAACCAATCCAATTACCATGTTTCATCCCTTTTTTCGTATTTGGTATAGAATTATGGCATTTTTTTCATTTATCGTAATTTTCGATATCGAAAAAGTGGGCGTGGTTATAGTCGGATTTCGTTCATTTTTTATACCAATATAAAGTGCGTTCAGATAAGTACGTGAACTAAGTTCAGTAAAGATATGTCGATTTTTGCTGTAGTTATCATGTTAACGGCCATGCGGAAGGACAGATGGACGACCGTGTATAAAAACTGGGCGTGGCTTCAACCGATTTCGCCCATTTTCATAGAAACAGTTAACGTCATAAAATCTATGCCCCTACCAAATTTCAAAAGGATTGGTAAATTTTTGTTCGACTTATGGCATTAAAAGTATCCTAGACAAATTAAATGAAAAAGGCCGGAGCCACGCCCATTTGAAATTTTCTTTTATTTTTGTATTTTGTTGCACCATATCATTACTGGAGTTGAATGTTGACATAATTTACTTATATACTGAAAAGATATTAAATTTTTTGTTAAAATTTTACTTAAAAAAAAATTTTTTTTAAAAGTGGGCGTGGTCCTTCTCCGATTTTGCAAATTTTTATTAAGCGTACATATAGTAATAGGAGTAACGTTCCTGCCAAATTTCATCATGATATCTTCAACGACTGCCAAATTACAACTTGCAAAAGTTTTAAATTACCTTCTTTTAAAAGTGGGCGGTGCCACGCCCATTGTCCAAAATTTTACTAATTTTCAATTCTGCATCATAAGTTCAACTCACCTACCAAATTTCATCGCTTTATTTGTCTTTGGTAATGAATTATTGCACTTTTTCGGTTTTTCGAAATTTTCGATATCGAAAAAATGGGCGTGGTTATAGTCCGATATCGTTCATTTTAAATAGCGATCTGAGATGAGTGCTGAGGAACCTACATACCAAATTTCATCAAGATACCTCAAAATTTACTCAAGTTATCGTGTTAACGGACGGACGGACATGGCTCAATCAAATTTTTTTTCGATCCTGATGATTTTGATATATGGAAGTCTATATCTATCTCGATTTCTTTAAAGAAAGAGTTTTTTTTCTTCGGATTTGTAATACTGACAAAAATTCGAGTTTTTTGATATCCCATTTGACAATCTTGAGTAAATTTTCGGTGAAAATCATAAATTAAACCTTTACCATGTAAAATACCCCAAAGTTATTCTGAAATGCCCAAATTTGATTTTGAGCATGATGGCATCTATGGCCAATATTACAAAAAATGCACATTTTCACGCGCTCTCAGAGAGCGAGAAGTTTCATATCAGGTCATCAGTGGTTCTTTGATATTTCGATAACTTCAATTGTTCGTTTTAATATTATATCGAAGCGTATTAATTAATTAAAAAATACTTTTCCTTAAAATTTTAGGGAGCCCAGTGCCTGAAATTCACCAAAGCCCCAAAATAGGAAATTTTTGCTTGTACGATATTTTTTTTCCAAGAGTGGGCTAACGAAAATTAAGTCGGGCTATCCTGGGCTAACCTTGGGCAAACGAACCACATTGAAAAAACAAGCATTTTTCAACTTTTTTTAATTTGGAGAGTTTTCAACTTGAAAATTTTGTTTTCACGATAATTTTTTTAAAGTGTGGGCTAACGAAAAAAAGGTTGGGCTATCCTGGCCTAACCTTGGGCAAACGAGCCACATAATTTTTATTTAAAAATTCGCATTTCGGGGTGCCAGCTTCACCCAACTTGAAATTTTGTTTTTCGGATAATTTGTTTTCCAGGGGTGGGATAACGAAAAAAAGGTTGGGCTATAGTGGGCTTACCTTGGGCAAACGAACCACATTGAAAATCATCATTTTTCGACTTTTTTTATTTTGGACAGTTTTCAATTTGAAAATTTTGTTTTCACGATAATTTTTTTTCAATGGTGGGCTAACGAAAAAAAAGGTTGGGCTATCCTGGGCTACCTTGAGCAAATAAACCCTATATGTTTTTTTAAATATTCACACTTTGGGGTGTCATCGGATGACGCTCGTTGTATAACAAAAAAAAATTTAAATTTTAGGATGCGTTCTTGTTAAAAATCTCCTAACGTAGATATGACTCTTAGAGCTCGTCGCAAATTTGAAAAGCGATCGAGAATATCTTCTTGTTCGGCCTTTGTGACGGCATACGACTGTGCTTTCGCTTCTTCTCCTCATACGATGTATGATACTCCGTTTCCTGTGCTGGCCATTGGGTGTTGTCCTCTTGCAACCAAGATGGTCCCTGCCACCACAACGAATTGTTGACTAATTCACCCGCTGGTAGACCTCTGCTTCCTAAATCTGCCGGATTTGATTCTGAATCCACATGTAGCCAATCCTTGCTTCCGACCATGTCGATGATCTTCGTGATGCGGTGTGCGACGAAGGTTGACCAGGAACAAGGCGGTTTCCATAGCCTTGCGAGGACAATTCTGGAATCAGTCCATAGATGAATGGTGATTGGTCCTAGTTTGATGCTCCTAAAGATTGAGTCAATCATCTCTGCGAGCAATACTGCACCTCAAAATTCTAGACGGGGGAGGGAGATTGTTTTCACTGGCGCGACTTTGGTTTTTGCCATTAGTAGATGTGTATAGACATTGTTTACTTTTTTGACGCGCATGTACACGGCTGCTGCATATGCTTTTTCAGACGCGTCACAGAAGCCGTGGATTTCAACCTCGTCGTCTGGTGAAAATTGTACCCAAGGTGGTATTCGAATCCGAACTATTTCCGGGTAATCTTGGGTGAAGGTTTTTCACCGCTCTAATGTCGTTGGTGAGACAGGATCGCCCCAACCTGTGCCTTCTAACCAAATGTTTTGCATAATTATTTTGGCCACTATGACCATTGGGGCGAGCCACCCTAACGGGTCAAAGAGTTTGGCAATAGCTGACAGTATCTCTCTTTTTGTTAGCATGTTAGGGTTGTCTAGTAATCCCGATTTGAAATAAAATAAGTCAGAGTGTGCGTTTCACCTTATACCTAATGCTTTAACGGTGCTGGTGTCTTCAAAGGCTAGGAAGTCCTCACTGAGCAGATCCGATTTTGGGATGTGTTTAAGAACCTCCTCCGAGTTTGATGTCCACTTTCGTAATGGGAACCCTGCCGAATGTAAAGCCTGTCGAATTTCGTTTCTTGCCATAATGGTGGATGTGAGGTTGTGTCCTCCTGCGAGGACGTCATTTACATACATACATTCCCGGAGTATGTTTGATGCTGTGGGATGGGATATTTGTACGTCGTCAGCCAACTGTAACAGCGTTCTTATAGCAAGATAAGGGGCACAATTAACTCCGAAAGTTACCGTTTTTAATTCGTAGAGTCCTATTGGTTCGTTCATGTCTTTTCGAAAAATAATTCGTTGAAATTTGGTATGATTGTCGTTCATCCAAATCTGCCTATACATTTTCTCTATGTCACTGTTGAAGACGTAGCGATAAAGTCTCCAACGAATGATAAGAGTCAGGAGATCTGCTTGGAGTACCGGGCCTGGGAGCAAAACGTCGTTCAGACTTGTACCATTAGCAGTCGGACTTGAAGCGTTGAAAACGACCCGGACTTTTGTAGTTGTACTTTCCGCCATTACCATGGCTTGATCGGGCAGGAAGTAGTTATCGGGGTCATCTGCTGCGACTATACCATTAATTTTGTTCATATGTCCGAGCGTCTGATATTCTGAAAGTACCCTTATGTATTCATTCCCTAACTCAGGATTCTTCGTTAACCGCGTTTAATTTCGAAAGAATTGCGAGCATTTGCGTTTAAGGGACCCTGCTAATTTTCGTTCTTTCGGATATTCCTGTCTAAATGGGAGTGAAGCGACATATCTTTCTTCCTCGTTTCTCTTTGTGGTTTCTCTATATAGTTTTTCACAATATCTGTCATCGTCGCTAGGGCTTTTAAATTTCGGTACATTTTCCAACTCCCAAAAGGCTTTTAGTTGGTTGTCCAACGCAACCTCGTTGTAAAATGACACGATGCTCTTCGTTGGATTCGGTGCTTTAATACGACCGGTTAGTATCGAACCGAACACGGTCTCTTGGGCCAGAAGTGTATCAAACACATTCTTTTTTAGACCGCTTAGTATAATTTGGGGATATATGTCTCTACCAAGTATGAGGTCTACATCTTCATTGACGTAGAACCTCTTGCCTGCTAGAACCAAGTCTGTGAATGCCTGTATGGTCATTGTGTTGATATGGCAGGATAGCAAATTCCCAGTAAGTTTGGCTAAAATAAGAACAGGAGTAGTGAAGCTGAAGGATGGATCCACTGGTGAACGTAGTTCGACGTTGGATGCCTCTTTCACTTGAGCAGATACTGCATTGGTGATGCCTGAAACTTGGGCGTGCATTCTTTTTGACGGAAAATTGATTCTTCATTTTAGTCTTTCTGTCATGAAAGAGCATTCCGACCCAGAATCTATTAGTGCCCGTGCAGATAAATCAGTACCATTATGGTGGATATTGACGCGTGCTGTCCCTAATAGCACACCTGTGCTGGAATTAGCATGACAGGATTTTACATTCTGGTTCGCAGAAGAATGTGGTTGCCCCGATTCCTGTCTTTTTTGGGCCTGTGCGGAAGTTGACGGGATATTATCCGCGTCTTTAAATGGATTGCGCCTCGTAGTCTGCTGAACTGTATCCGCATGCAGGAGCGTGTGGTGACGAGAATGGCATTTGGCACAGTTGTACGAACTGGTGCACCTCGTCACTGTGTGTCCTGGGGATAAACAGGTTCAGGCATACCCCCGTGGATTTGATGAAGTTGATTCTCTCCACTGGGGTCAAATCACAGAATCGGGGTTAATTCCATAACCTGTGTTCAGCTTTGCACATTTTGCAAAAAACCCTTGATGTTGATTTTGAAGTAGGTTTTGATACCTTCGTTTGGAAGGCACCAAGTCTTTTTATGAGGGTTTCGGTGGTATGCCGAGTATTTGATGGCTTTTGTCCCTTTTGGACGTTAGTGCCAGTGAAGCTAGACACTGTTTCCAGTGTCTGAAACCTATTTGATAGAAACTTGTCCATATCTTCCCACTTAGATATGTCTATTTTAGGGGTTTTTTTTATTACGCGAGCTCCAAAAAAAACGCTCCAACTAGCTAAGCAGTTTCATTATGGCAAAACCATACAGATGGTTACTTTTTTTAGCTGCTTTGACATTTCTACTTCTAGCGCAATATGTTTTTGACACTCAACCAGAGAATTACAAAAACAAAATACATTCAAAGTTCGAATCGAGCTCAAGGCCAGAACAATAATTTTTTTCTAATGATAATTATTGTTATTTTTTAATTTTTCTAAATTTGAAAAATTGTATTTTGTTTTTGGAATAGTAAGTAGAAAATTTTTCAGACAACCTGCCATAGCTGCGCAGATAGATCCATTTCGAAGGGTGCTAAGCCTTCATCATCAGTAAGCTTTAGGCATGCTGCGCTAACCATTTATATACCGCTGTATAGCTGAATGGTTAGCGCAGCATGTCTAAAGCGTACTGATGATGAAGGCTTAGCACCCTTCGAAATGGATCTATCTCCGCAGCTATGGCAAGTTGTCTGAAAAATTTTCTACTTACTATTCCAAAAACAAAATATAATTTTTCAAATTTAGAAAAATTAAAAAATAACAATAATTATCATTAGAAAAAAATTATTGTTCTGGCCTTGAGCTCGATTCGAACTTTGAATGATTTATCAATAGGCCGATAAAAACAAAAACAAAAACAAAATACATGAAATGCGTGTGTTTGTTTGTATGTATGTCACCCTGTCGCCACGCTGTTATTTTTGTTTATCTGCACATTCGTATGTTCATTTCATTTGCTCGTTCACAATAGTGCCCTATTTTTGAATATGCAACACTATACAACACTATCAATCAGGTCGACAATTACCTAAGCGGTTTCAACTGAAAGCGCTTAGTCAACTCAACTCGATTAATTTTTATTGTTGCTTACCATGCAATTCGTTAAGCTAGCTAGTGTTTTAATTGTACTAGCTAGCAACGAAATACAGCTTTTATGGGTCTATGCTTTGTTCCCATAGAGCCAATATACTTTCCGGTAACTTTGTCGAACACAAATATGTTAGTATTGCATCCCAATTGGATGTGTTGATTTTGTGACACTTGAGGGACGATAGACAATTGTTTATATCGCTGTGTAATTTCTTTAATACTAGGTACAAACACACGCCATATTGGCAATTTATACCATTTGGGCAATTTATTACGCAATTTATTATATAATAAATTGTAATAACAAATTGCCAATTTAAAAAAAATTGCGTAATAAATTGTTTCAAACTGTAAATACAACCTTGTAAAGTGTGTTTATTGAGTAGATTTAAACGTCAGCTACGCATGGCTCAACTATATGGTTGGCTCATCTCATCAGCTGATATTATTTTTTTCATTTCACTGGAGTAGGAATTGTCAAAAGAGGATGGCAAACTCAAAATGAAACCAAAACATTGAACACATTATCTTACAACACACAAAAATTTTAAAGTTTTATGTTTTCATTCCATTCCATTCACCTAATTCCAACACGCACATTTTGACATTCTGAACACAGGTATGTTGTTGCTGTAGAGATGAGCCAACCGGCCATCAAATTACTATTGTGTAAGCTAAATTGAGTTGTATGAACACCACTCGATTTGAATTGATATTGCCTCAATTTATTTTTCTGTTTGAACATAGCCTAACGCGCTCCCACACTCACTCTCTACCTTCTTTAATTTAAAAAGAATTTGTAATTGCGTGTTGACTAATATACGCTTGTTTTCATATCTTTCGCACAGGTTTTTCCAGGCCATATCGAACCCATCATTTGTTAGAGGGCATTGTTTTTACAATATCTTTGGCCTCGCCCTGTGTCTTGTTGTTCAGATGGAATAGTTTTTCCACCCCCTGTAGGTCGGAATTATTTATGTATATGGCCGTAAACAGTTCACGAAATGTTGGCCATGATAAATAATCACCTTTGAAAATCTCCGTGTCGCAAGGAGGGAGGCGGATCTTATGCCCGCGAGGTGCGGCTGGGGGTGCCTTCTCAGAGATAGTGCTATTTTCTACTTTTTTATACTTTTCTGCCTCAGCAGATATTGTGGATGAGCATCGCATGTAAATAGAGTAGGTTGTCATATGTTTTTTCCGGATGGCCAATACGTCGTTTGCTTCGACATCCTCTGATCCCATCAGTGAGTCAAACACAGACTTAACCTTCTTCCATAAGGAGCGCAACTCTTCTTGCTGTATCGCAAGAGTGTGCTTATTATGATTTTCCTCTGGAATAAGGCTGTAGGGTGATTAACTCAGTTGATCGGATATAATTTTCCATTTTCTCAACAAATTATTCCTACCCAACTAAAAACAAACTAATTCTTTGGACAAAAATGGAAACAATTTTTTCAAAGATCGCTTTTATTTATTTATGTAGGTCAGACTTGGCAGACTCGTCTGATTTAAAAAAAAAAAAAAAAATTTCAAGGATCTACTCGCCACCCAGACGTATATGTATTTATGATGACTTTGTGTTGAGGACGGTGTTTTAGTAGATTCTGTGCGATTTTTTTGTTTGGGTCAGACTTTGCCGATTCGTCTGATTTTCCCCAGGAAAGAATAAAACACCCGTGTGGCTTACTCGCCACCCGCACGTAAATAATATATGTATATAGTGTTGGTGTGGTAATTTATTTGTAAGGGGTTGTGGCTCAGGTAAAAGCAGCAAAGTGCAGAGTGCGCGATATAATAAACGTCTCGAACTAGTGAAAATTACCAGTGCCAAAATTTGTGAAATTAAATTATCGTGTTCGTGAGTGGATATACGTGCAGAGTCACTGTAGTTATTTTGGTTCTTTTAAAAAAGTGGGGTTATGGTACCCTTGTGTATTAAATTGCCGCGGTCGTGGAATACTCCGGATCGACACACGCGGTAGGGGAAAAGCAATTGCACAAAACAAAAAATTGAGGCACTATATCGCACAGACTGGTCACTGATAATTTTCACTTTTCACTCTTTAGGGGTTCGGAGCACTCGCGGCACTTTTTAAATAAAAACCTAACCACAAAAACTAACCAAAAAAGTGGCAAGAAATACATATATAACTTACGTAGCTGCTGCGTGAAGTTTGAAGTGATTTGTTGTAATTTCGTTTAAATGTTGTGTATCACCCAAAGAGTGTATGAAGGCAAGTATTGTGTAGTACCACCAAGAGTGTATCACCAAGATAATTTACCACCAAAAATGAAGAATCCACGATGATATGTATGAGAGTGTTGTGTGTATGTTCGACGATGAAAGTGTCACCAAGATGTGTATGAAATCGTATCACCAAAAATGTACCCCAAAGGACCGGATTTGTCGCGGTTTTGTGTATCACCAGGATATTTGTACCACCACGATTTTAATGAAAGTTGTGTATGTTACCAAGATATTCGTATTGAAATTTTTGAGTAACGTGAACTGTAATTTATATATATGCGTTGGTCCCTTGTTACGGGGAGAAAGGACCATGTACAATTGTGGTGTCTCGCAAACTCGGCAAAGGAGTGGAGGCACCACAATTGCGTTTTGATAAAAAATAAACGAAAAGAAAGAAAGGCGAGATATTTCTCGTTATAATAATGGTTTATTTGAAGTGAAAGGAAATTGCATAGAACAAAATTTATTACCATATGTATTTAATTAGCGAGCTTTGTTCGTATTGCTTTATACAATGGTTTTTGTAATTGATATTAGAGATAAATTGTAAGTTTACAAACGGCGATGGTTACTAGGACATGTTTCTGAATTTCACTTCTTCATCAGCTAGCTTTTCGGGAGCTGAGCGTTGAACTCGAATCTCCAACATTCATATCAGTGCAAAGGCTGATGCCTTTAGCTGCTGAGCCATATGAATGTCTCGTTGTTCGCTGTACAATTGGTCTCCAAGAGTTGCCTCTTTATTTAAATTGTACAGCGAACAACGGGACATTCATATGGCTCAGCAGCTAAAGGCATCAGCCTTTGCACTGATATGAATGTTGGAGATTCGAGTTCAACGATCAGCTCCCGAAAAGCTAGCTGATGAAGAAGTGAAATTCAGAAACATGTCCTAGTAACCATCGCCGTTTGCAAACTTACAATTTTTCTCTAATATCAATTAAAATGTATTACCTTTTATAATAAAAATTGTGGCGGGGATGCTCGGGACGGCTGGTTGTAGTTCGCTCAACGATCGCTGGAAAAGTAGACGGTTGCCTGGTCAAGGCCAACCGTTGAACCGCGGGAAAAGTCTCCGGTTTTAAGGGGAAGTTCCCCACACAGTTGTACGGCATGCATGTATATGTGTACGGACAACATAACCCTACCTATGTACACATATACATGCATGTGGGCGAACTAGTGGTCGATAAAGTGGTGCTATTAGGTTGGCGCGAGTTAATATGAATTTAGGCTTCGGTCCTAAACAGGGTGCCAGCTTCACGCAGCCAGCAAACAACTCTAATTTTTAACTAATTAAACTATTGTTATGAAGCCATATGTCAGTGTGTAAACACTTTCTTCATAAACAAAAAAAAAAAACATAACAGTAAACAAAATATATTTCCTATTGACGTACGTGGAATCTTTGTTGTTATTCAAAAGTGTTAATTAAAATTCGCTACGTTTTGTCTGATTAGAAAAAAACCCTTAATTAGTCAAAAACACTTGAAACGCCATAAGTCATAATTATAATCAAACTAGCCTAAAAAATTTCAATTTTCAAATCTGACGACATGTAGTGACTTTACGCAGCAAAGAACTCTTATTTTTAACTAACTAAACTATTGTTATAAAGCAATATGTCAGTGTGTAAACACTTTCTCCATAACCAAAAAAAAAAAAAAAAACAACAGTAAACAAAATATATTTCCTATTGACGTACGTGAAAAAACAAAATATATTTCCTATTGACGTACGTGAAATCTTTGTTGTTATTCCAAAGTGTTAATTAAAATTCGCTACATTTTGCCTGATGATTTAGTCAAAAGCCCTTAATTAGTCAAAAACACTTGAAACGCCATAAGTCATAATTATAATCAAACTAGCCTAAAAAATTTCAATTTTCATATCAGAATGCATTTAGTGACTTTACGCAGTAAACAACTCTAATTTTTAACTAACTAAACTATTGTTATAAAGTCATATGTCAGTGTGTAAACACTTTCTCCATAAACCAAAAAAAAAAACATAAAAGTAAACAAAATATATTTGCTATTGACGTACGTGGAATAATATAATTGGTCAAAAACGCTGGAAACGCCATAAGTCATAAATATAATCAAACTAGCCTAAAAATTTCAATTTTCAAATCTGACGGCATTTAGTGACTTTACGCAGCAAACAACTTTAATTTTTAACTAACTAAACTATTGTTATAAAGACATATGTCAGTGTGTAAACACTTTCTTCATTAATAAAAAAAAATAACTGAAAACAAAATATATTTTCTATTGACGTACGTGAAATCTTTGTTGTTATTCAAAAGTGTTAATTAAAATTCACTATATTTTGTCTAATTAGTCAAAAGGCCTTAATTAGTCAAAAACACTTGAAACGCCAGAAGTCATAAATATAATCAAACTAGCCTAAAAATTTTCAATTTTCAAATCTGACGGCATTTAGTGACTTTACCCAGCAAACAACTCTTATTTTTAACTAATTAAACTATTGTTATAAAGACATATGTCAGTGTGCAAACATTTTCTTCATTAATAAAAAAACATATCTGAAAACAAAATATATTTTCTATTGACGTACGTGGAATCTTTGTTGTTATTCAAAAGTGTTAATTAAAATTCACTACATTTTGTCTGATTAGTCAAAAGCCCTTAATTGGTTAAAAACACTGGAAATGCCATAAGTCATAAATATAATCAAACTAGCGTAAAAATTTCAATTTTCAGATCTGACGGCATTTAGTGACTTTACGCAGCAAACAACTCTAATTTTTAACTAACTAAACTATTGTTATAAAGACATATGTCAGTGTGTAAACACTTTCTTCATTAATAAAAAAACATAACTGAAAACAAAATATATTTCCTATTGACGTACGTGGAATCTTTGTTGTTATTCAAAAGTGTTAATTAAAATTCGCTACGTTTTATCTGATTAGTCAAAAGGCCTTAAAAAAAAACATAACAGTAAACAAAATATATTTCCTGTTGACGTACGTGGAATCTTTTTTGTTATTCAAAGGGGTTAATTAAAATTCGCTACGTTTTGTCTGATTAGTCAAAACCACTTGAAACGCCATAAGTCATAAAAATAATCAAACTAGCCTAAAAAATTTCAATTTTCACATCTGACGGCATTTAGTGACTTTACCCAGCAAAAAACTCTTATTTTTAACTAATTAAGCTATTGTTATAAAGCCATATGTCAGTCTGTAAACAATTTCTTCATAAACAAAAAAAAAAAACATAACTGAAAACAAATTATATTTCCTACTGACGTACGTGGAATCTTTGTTGTTATCCAAAAGTGTTAATTAAAATTCGCTACGTGTTGTCTGATTAGTCAAAAGCCCGTAATTAGTCAAAAACACTTGAAACGCCATAAGTCATAAATATAATCAAAATAAACACTTAAAATGATTTTTCTTCAATTTCCTTTATTGACTACAAAATAAGTTTGTCAAATAAAAAACACACTGATAAACTAGCAACATATATTTTTTATTTGGCACAACAAATGCATTTCGGACAGACCTGCTGTCCATCATCAGCGACGCGCTACTAAAACAAAAGAGTCAAGAATATAAAAAAAATCATTTTAAGTGTTGTCAGACTACAAACTATGGCATATCGATACAATGTGGCAGCATGGGACAGCTGATTATGGACTTTTTTTATTTGATTTGATACATCAACTTCCGGTGCAATACTATTTTGACATTTGTCCATTGAATTTACAAAAACAAAGTACATGGAATTTTTATTTATGTTTGTAGGTATGTCGCCATGCTGCCACCTTGTATCGTTCCGCCATGCTACAAACCGTAGGTTCGGCTATTTTAATAAATAAATAGTCCTCACACAGTTTATATAATCAAACTAGCTTAAAAAATTTCAATTTTCAGATCAGACGGCATTTAGTGACTTTTTGCAGCAAACAACTCTAATTTTTAACTAACTAAACTATTGTTATAAAGCCGTATGTCAGTGTGTAAATATTTTCTTCATAAAAAAACATAAATAAAAAGAAAATATATTTCCTATTGATGTACGTGGAATCTTTGTTGTTATTCAAAAGTGTTAATTAAAATTCGCTACGTTTTTTCTGATTAGTCAAAAGGCCTTAAAAAAACATAACAGTAAACAAATTATATTTCGTATTGACGTACGTGGAATCTTTATTGTTATTCAAAAGTGTTAATTAAAATTCGCTACGTTTTGTCTCATTAGTCGAAAGTCCTTAATTAGTCAAAAACACTTGATACGCCATAAGTCATAAATATAATCAAACTAGCCTAAAAAATTTCAATTTTCAGATCCGACGGCATTTAGTTACTTTACGCAGCAAACAGCTCTAATTTCTAACTAATTAAACTATTGTTATAAAGCCATATGTCAGTGTGTAAACACTTTCTTCATAAACAAAACAAAAAAACCAACATAACAGTAAACAAAATATATTTCCTATTGACGTACGTGGAATCTTTGTTGTTATTCAAAAGTGCTAATTAAAATTCGCTTCATTTTTTTTGATTAGTCAAAAGCCCTTAATTAGTCAAAAACACTTGAAACGCCATAAGTCATAATTATAATCAAAGTAGCCTAAAAAATTTAAATTTTCAGATCCGACGGCATTTAGTTACTTTACGCAGCAAACAGCTCTAATTTCTAACTAATTAAACTATTGTTATAAAGCCATATGTCAGTGTGTAACACTTTCTTCATAAACAAAACAAAAAAAACAACATAACAGTAAACAAAATATATTTCCTATTGACGTACGTGGAATCTTTGTTGTTATTCAAAAGTGTTAATTAAAATTCGCTTAATTTTTTTTGATTAGTCAAAAGCCCTTAATTAGTCAAAAACACTTGAAATGCCATAAATCATAAATATAATCAAACTAGCCTAAAAATTTTCAATTTTCAGATCTGACGGCATTTATTGACTTTACGCAGCAAACAACTCTAATTTTTAACCAATTAAACTATTGTTATAACGCCATATGTCAGTGTGTAAACACTTTCTTCATAAACAAAACAAAAAAACCAACATAACAGTAAACAAAATATATTTCCTATTGACGTACGTGGAATCTTTGTTGTTATTCAAAAGTGTTAATTAAAATTCGCTTCATTTTGTCTGATTAGTCAAAAGCCCTTAATTAGTCAAAAACACTTGAAACGCCATAAGTCATAAATATTGTAACGAATTTACTGCAAATCCTCTTATTTGCAACCCTCTGCCAAGTGCGAATCACTAAACTGTTGAATAAATAACTCCAATATATAATAATGCAAAATGGCCTCTATTAAAGTACTTCACAATAACACTGAAACTGATTTCAAAATAATACTGCTATTGCTCGCTAGATAGCGTCTTAAATCCAACTGATTATCGCGCGTCTACTGTTGCTGTCTTTTATACTCTCTGATTTCCTCGTTCGCATTTTCTAGGCGCTTCCATTTCCAGAATCTACTAGTTGGCCATCAGCTATCAAATTTCTCAGCTGTAACTACAGATGCAGGATCTTATAGCTTCTCTCATTGCATACTTTCGGGAGTATCTCAGATATATGCATGTGGTTGTGCGGTGCTTCTCCGCTGCGTGTACGTACATATGTGTAGACATAATGATTGATTCGGTTATGTAGATACAAGTGACTGTCTGCTTTATTGTTGTGACTTCATTTACTTAGCATCAGACTAGGGATGTGAGTATCACTTAGTGTCACTAATATTCGTCACACTGCCCTCCACCTAAGTCTGATCGGGACGCAACCTCTCGATCTAAACGCTGCCAGCCTTTCCAAATGAACCACTTTCATTTTGGTTCGTGGTTTGCCAATGGTTTGTATGCGGTACACTACATCGTTGATCCGTTTTACAACTTTGTATGGGCCTTCCCAATTACACTGCAATTTCGGGGGCAAACCTTTTCTCCTTCCTGAAAACCTTCCGAATTAATTGCTTTATCGTATCTGGCTTTCATCTTGTCATTCATAATCTTTGCTCGTTGCCTTACAAGATCGTGTATCTCTCTCAGCTCTTCTTCCAAGACACCAGTGGATTTCTTGACATTTCTCTCCGCATCGACATCTATCCCAAACTTCAGCTGGCAGCCGAAGGTCATTGCCAAAAATTACTTTTGCAGGGGTTTGGCCCGTTGTCTCATGCACTGCTGACCGGTAAGCCATCAAAAATAATGGTATGCGGGTATCCCACTCCTTATGGTACTTGTATACTACTTTCCTTAAATGCTCCTCCAAGGTTCTATTGAAACCTTCCACCATACCATCGGACTGAGGATGCAATGCAGTTGTCCGTGTTTTTTGAATGCCCAATGATTTACACATTTCCTGGAATACAGCTGATTCGAAATTCCTGCCTTGGTCAGAATGTAACTCCATTGGTACCCCATACCTTGCAACCCAATTGTCTGGCCATTTGCTGAAATAATCCATAACCACCAGTGCATATTTGTTTCCGCAGTTGCTAGTAGGAAATGGACCTGTGACATCCATAGCGATTCTTTCAAATGGCGCACCTGAGTTATATTGCTTCATCTGGCCATGACTTCGGATTTTGGGCACTTTCGCTCTGCTGTAAACCTCGCAGTTCGCAATCCACTCAGTAACCGGCTGACGGCAACCAATCCAATAGAATCTCTGCTTAATCTCCTCGAGCGTATTTGTGATTCCAAGATGATCTCCGCTTGGACCATTATGCAGCTCGCTGAGCATGTCAGGAATCCTCTTTCTGGGAACAACTATCAGTTTCTTCTTGCATTGACCATCCTTACTCTCCCATACTCGATACAGGCAACCGGATATCAATTCTAAACTGTTCCACTGTGCCCAATATGACTTCGAAATGGGACTCTCTGCTGACATCTCTTCTCTGCTTGGTCTTTCGTTTCGTTCGAGCCCTTGCATAACATGTGACAGATCTGTATCTTCTAGCTGACACTTTCTTAGTTGTTCCTTGTCCCATTCATTCGTACACGTTATAGGCATTAGCCGGACATCTATAATGTCTTCTTTAGCCTCGGCCTTTGAACAGTGCTTGCATTTCAAACTACATGGTCTTCGTGACATTGCATCGGCATTCCCATGGATACTACCTTTCCGATGCTCAATGGAAAAGTCATAGCTTTGTAGCAGCTCGATCCACCGTGCCAATTGTCCTTCTGGATTACGGAACTGCAGAAGCCATTTGAACGCTGCGTGATCTGTCCTGACGTGGAATCGCTGGCCGTAGAGGAATTTGTGAAAATGTTTAATGCACTCTACCAATGCCAACAGATCTCTCCGTGTAACGCAATAGTTCCTCTCTGGTTTTCCAATCGAACGGCTGTAGTATGCAACTACCTTCTCCTGTCCATCGACCAGTTGTGATAAAACGCCTCCTATAGCATATCCACTCGCATCTGTATCTAGAATAAATGTTGCTCCTGGAATCGGATATGGCAACATTGGGGCAGTGCATAAACGCTCTTTCAATGTTTGGAAAGCCACTTCTTGCTCCTTCTTCCATTCAAAAGCTTTATTTTTTCCTGTAAGCTCATGGAGGCTATGAGCTACACTGGAAAAGTTTTGTGCAAATCGCCGGTAATATGTGCACAGCCCAAGGAAACTTCTTAATTCATGCAAGTTCTGTGGTCTTGGCCAATCCTTTACTGCCTCTATATTTTCATTCGCTGTACGGATACCTTCTGTCGTTACCTTGTGACCCTAATAATTTACTTCCTTTTTAGACAGCGCACACTTTTTGAGACTTAGTTTCAGGCCAGCGCAAGCTATTCTCTGGAAAACTTCCTCCAAGTTTTTAAGATGTTCATCGAAGTTCTTGCCCAATACGATGATGTCGTTCAGGTATACCAAGCATGTTTTCCAATTCAGTTCTTTCAATACTTGATCCATGAGTCTCTCAAAAGTAGCTGGTGCATTAAAAAGTCCAAAAGGCATTACTGTAAAATGCCAAAGACCATCTCCGACGCTGACTGCTGTTTTTCTTTGTCTTCCTCCTTCACTTCCACTTGCCAGTAGCCACCTTTCAATTCCAGTGTGGAAAACCATTTCGTACCAGAGAGCGAGTCCATAGTGTCGTCAATTCTTGGCAATGGGTATCTATCCTTTTTCGTGACGTCGTTCAACTTGGGGTAGTCCACGCAAAACCTTATTTTCCCATCCTTCTTTTTCACAAGTACCACAGGTGAGTTCCATGGACCAGCTGATGGTTCGATGACGCCGCTCATTTCTTGTACGATTTGACTCACAACTTCCCGTTTTGCCAGGGGAACACTACGAGGAGCTTGAAGTATCGGCCTCGCGTCTCCAGTGTCAATTTGATGTTTCACAACATTGGTGCGGCCTGGTTTGGAACCATCCTGGTCAAATATGTTTGCGTACTTTAGGAGCAGTTGTTTTGCCTTACTCTGATAATCTTCCTCTAGTCCCTCCGTCCATGCCATTATGTCATTTGAAAGATCAGTATTACTAGATGAAACGTGTTCCTGGAGCTGTTCACAGTTAATAACTACTTCAGCCTCTTGGCATCTTCTCAAAATAGCCCCTTTGGCCAGTTTGAGTGATGACTTGAACTCATTGAGTACTCTTACCGGAATATGTCCATCTTGTTTTGCCATAGCCAGGGTTTTTCCTACAAGTATGTTCGGTGCTGATTTGTTTGGGGCTTCGACAACCAACAATTTGTTTGTCCCACAATCTCCATCAACCTTTGTCCAGATTACTGCTTCTGATTTTGATGCTATTTGCTGACTCTCTTCCACCAGCACTCGTTTACTGCTGTAGCCTCTCTCGTAGCCGAAATTAAGTGGCACATCCATGTTTTTATATCGCATCGTCTTGCTTTGCATGTCGATCTTGATACCTTGGTCGATTAAGAAATCCACTCCAATTATGATTTCATCAACAATCTCTGCCACTATAAAATTGTGTACTAGCGTGACGTTCCCAATTGCGACTTCACATGATACATCTCCTAGAACCATGGTGCCTTCTCCAGTGGCTGTACGCAATCTTGCTCCATGCAATGGTCTTATTTCCTTGTTGACTAAATCCGCTCGAATGATGGAATGAGATGCACCCGTATCTACAGTCAGTCAAAGTTCCTTTCCATCCACTGTCGGAGGACATGTAAGATTGTTTGACCTTCTTCCAATTTGTGAGATAGAGATTATGGGGCATTCAAGCAATTGGCTGCATCATTATTCTTCTGCTGCTTAACCTTCAATGCTTCAAAAATTTTGTCTACCCACTCTGGTCTTTCTACTTCCACACGATGAGCCTTAAATGCTGGTTTACTCAATAGGGAGGCAGTTTCCTGAGTCAATGCATGTGATACCTTTTCAGCAAATGTCAGTTTAGGGTTTGCGTATGTAGCTCGCTTCGTTTCCACGTCCCGTATGCCATTTATAAAACTCTGGATTTTTACCCTTTCGGTGTATTCCACGGGTGCGTCCGCATTTACTAAATGAGCCAATCTTTCAACATCCGAGGCAAACTCCTGCAGAGTCTCGTTAGATTTTTGGTAACGGTTTTGCAATTATATTTGGTAGATCTGTTTCCTATGTTCGCTTCCGTACCGTCGTTCTACAGCGGCCATCAATGCTTCATAACTGTTACGTTAGTACTCTGGGATGGTCTGTAATATCTCTGCAGCTGGTCCTTTTAAAGCCACGAACAATGCAGAAACTTTATCTTCGGCATTCCAATTGTTCGCTGCTGACGCCTTCTCAAATTGGAGCTTAAATACCTGGAAAGGAACAGAACCATCAAACGTTGGGGATTTTACCTTCAGAGTAGACGTTGAAGTGATTGGACGGTTCAGTTGTAACTCCTGAATCCGATCTTTCAAAGCATCCATCTCGGCCTGCATTTTATCTTGTCTTTCACTAAAAACCACCAGCTGCGCTAAGAATTTTGTTTCCTGTGCCTCCCGCTGCGAGGATATGCGATCCTCCTGTGCTTTCAACTGCTCAGCCAACTGAGATGTCATGTATGTCTTCTGTTCTTCCATCTTGGATGTTAAACGTGTCTCCTGCGATTCCAGCTGAGATGCCACTGTCGATGTTTGAGCAGTTATTGCAACCAATATCATATTGAAATCTGTGCTCGTAACTGTCTGCGGTGTTTCAATTTTCTCCTCCAATTTTGTTGTCTCATCGCCATCAAGATGAAAGACATACTCTTCCACGTCAGTTCCTTCTAATTCCATTGCCCGTCGTAGTCGTTCCTGAAGTTCTAGTTTAATGCCGGTTGTATTCAATCCACGGCTATCCAACTCCTTCTTCAGTTGCTGGATCTTCAACTCACTTCACAATAACACTGAAACTGATTTTGAAAATAATACTGCTATTGCTCGCTAGATAGCGTCTTATATCCAACTGATTATCGCGCCTCTACTGTTGCTGCCTTTTATAGTCTCTGATTTCCTCGTTCGCATTTTCTAGGCGCTTCCATTTCCAGAATCAACTAGTTGGCCATCAGATGGTTGATTTTATAGCTTCTTACACACTTTCGGGAGTGTCTCAGATGTATGCATGTGGATGTGCGTTGATTCTCCGCTGCGTGTACGTACATATGTGTAGACATAATGATTGATTCGTTTATGTAGATACAAGTGACTGTCTGCTTTACTGTTGTTGTGACTTCATTTACTTAGCATCAGACTAGGGATGAGAGTATCACTTAGTGTCACTAATATTCGTCACAATATAATCAAACTAACCTAAAAAATTTCAATTTTCAGATCTGACGGCATTTAGTGACTTTACGCAGCAAACAACTCTTATTTGTAACTATTAAAACTATTGTTATAAAGCCATATGTCAGTGTGTAAACACTTTCTTCATAAACAACAAAAAAAAAAAAATTACAGTAAACAAAATATATTTCCTATTGACGTACGTGGAATCTTTGTTGTTATTACAAAGGTTTAATTAAAATTCGCTAATTTATTTAATAATTTGGGAAAAATTTAAACAACGTGACATCAGGACGGACAAGGCGACAGCTGTTTCGATTATACCTTGTAAATCTCTTCAAAGCCTTTTCTCCCGGGAGTGGGAGTCGAACTCCCGCTCCTACGATAGTTGAAATGGTTACAAACGCATTCAGCTACGTCATGCCTTAGTTGTTGTAAAGTTTTTCCCAATTGCCTTCTTTTTGCATATTTTAATCTTTTACACGTAGCTGAATGCGTTTGTAACCATTTCAACTATCGTAGGAGTGCGGGTTCGACTCCCACTCCCGGGAGAAAAGGCTTTGAAGAGAAACGGCTGTCGCCTTGTCCGTCCTGATGTCACGTTGTTTAAATTTTTCCCAAATTATTAAATAAATTATAAAATTAAAAAATTGCTTCAAAAAAATGTTTTCATACATTTAAAAAAGCAATATGGGCAATCCCCGATTATTAAAATCATACAAACAGACAAAATTGGTTAATTCGTTGTAGTTCTATAAATAGAACAAAAACAGCAACAAAAACCAAAGTTTCTTTGAAAACCGCCGTACCAAGCATAGCTTTAACACATAATTGCATACGAATTATGCAATGTGTAAAAGATTAAAATATGCAAAAAGAAGGTAATTGGGAAAAACTTTACAACAACTAAGGCATGATGTAGCTGAATGCGTTTGTAACCATTTTAACTATCGTAGGAGTGCGAGTTCGACTCCCACTCCCGGGAGAAAAGGCTTTGAAGAGATTTACAAGGTATAATCGAAACAGCTGTCGCCTTGTCCGTCCTGATGTCACGTTGTTTAAATTTTTCCCAAATTATTAAATAAATTATAAAATTAAAAATTGCTTCAAATAAAAGTTTTCATACATTTAAAAAAGCAATATGGGCAATCCCCGATTATTAAAATCATAAAATTCGCTACGTTTTGTCTTATTAGTCAAAAGCCCTTAACTAGTCAAAAACACTTGAAACGCCATAAGTCATAAATATAATAAAACTAACCTAAAGATTAAAATTTTCAGATCTGAAGGCATTTGGTGACTTTACGCAGCAAACAGCTCTAATTTTTAACTAATTAAACTATTGTTATAAAGCCATATGTCAGTGTGTAAACACTTTCTTCATAAACAAAAAAAAAACATAACAGTAAACAAAATATATTTCCTATTGACGTACGTGGAATCTTTGTTGTTATTACAAAGGTTTAATTAAAATTCGCTACATTTTTTCTGATGTCAATTAGTCAAAAACACTTGAAACGCCAAAGTCATAAATATGATCAAGCTAGCCCAAACAATTTCAATTTTCAGATCTGACGGCACTTAGTGATTTTACGCAGCAAGCAACTCTTATTTTTAACTAATTAACTATTGTTATAAAGCCATATGTCAGCGTGTAAACACTTTCTTCATAAAAAAAAAACATAACAGTAAACAAAATATATTTCCTATTGACGTACGTGGAATCTTTGTTGTTATTCCAAAGTGTTAATTAAAATTCGCTACATTTTGTCTGATGTCAATTAGTCAAAAACACTTGAAACGCCAAAGTCATAAATATGATCAAGCTAGCCCAAACAATTTCAATTTTCAGATCTGACGGCACTTAGTGATTTTACGCAGCAAGTAACTCTTATTTTTAACTAATTAAGTATTGTTATAAAGCCATATGTCAGCGTGTAAACACTTTCTTCATAAAAAAAAAACATAACAGTAAACAAAATATATTTCCTATTGACGTACGTGGAATCTTTGTTGTTATTCCAAAGTGTTAATTAAAATTCGCTGCATTTTGTCTGATGTCAATTAGTCAAAAACACTTGAAACGCCAAAGTCATAAATATGATCAAGCTAGCCCAAACAATTTCAATTTTCAGATCTGACGGCACTTAGTGATTTTACGCAGCAAGTAACTCTTCTTTTTAACTAATTAACTATTGTTATAAAGCCATATGTCAGCGTGTAAACACTTTCTTCATAAAAAAAAAAAACATAACAGTAAACAAAATATATTTCCTATTGACGTACGTGGAATATTTGTTGTTATTCCAAAGTGTTAATTAAAATTCGCTACATTTTGTCTGATGTCAATTAGTCAAAAACACTTGAAACGCCAAAGTCATAAAATATGATCAAGCTAGCCCAAACAATTTCAATTTTCAGATCTGACGGCACTTAGTGATTTTACGCAGCAAGCAACTCTTATTTTTAACTAATTAACTATTGTTATAAAGCCATATGTCAGCGTGTAAACACTTTCTTCATAAAAGAAAAAACATAACAGTAAACAAAATATATTTCCTATTGACGTACGTTGAATCTTTGTTGTTATTCCAAAGTGTTAATTAAAATTCGCTACATTTTGTCTGATGTCAATTAGTCAAAAACACTTGAAACGCCAAAGTCATAAATATGATCAAGCTAGCCCAAACAATTTCAATTTTCAGATCTGACGGCACTTAGTGATTTTACGCAGCAAGCAACTCTTATTTTTAACTAATTAACTATTGTTATAAAGCCATATGTCAGCGTGTAAACACTTTCTTCATAAAAAAAAACATAACAGTAAACAAAATATATTTCCTATTGACGTACGTGGAATCTTTGTTGTTATTCCAAAGTGTTAATTAAAATTCGCTACATTTTGTCTGATGTCAATTAGTCAAAAAGACTTGAAACGCCAAAGTCATAAATATGATCAAGCTAGCCCAAACAATTTCAATTTTCAGATCTGACGGCACTTAGTGATTTTACGCAGCAAGCAACTCTTATTTTTAACTAATTAACTATTGTTATAAAGCCATATGTCAGCGTGTAAACACTTTCTTCATAAAAAAAAAAACATAACAGTAAACAAAATATATTTCCTATTGACGTACGTGGAATCTTTGTTGTTATTCCAAAGTGTTAATTAAAATTCGCTACATTTTGTCTGATGTCAATTAGTCAAAAAGACTTGAAACGCCAAAGTCATAAATATGATCAAGCTAGCCCAAACAATTTCAATTTTCAGATCTGACGGCACTTAGTGATTTTACGCAGCAAGCAACTCTTATTTTTAACTAATTAACTATTGTTATAAAGCCATATGTCAGCGTGTAAACACTTTCTTCATAAAAAAAAAACATAACAGTAAACAAAATATATTTTCTGTTGACGTACGTGGAATCTTTGTTGTTATTCCAAAGTGTTAATTAAAATTCGCTACGTTTTGTCTGAGTAGTCAAAAGCCCTAGTCAAAAACACTTGAATCGACATAAGTCATAAATATAATCAAACTAGCCTAAAAAATTTCCATTTTCAGATCTCACGACATTTTTTGATTTTACGCAGCAAACAACTCTTATTTTTATACCCAGCTGTACTTGTACACAGGGTATTATAACTTTGGTTGGATAACGGTTGGTTGTACATTTATAAAGGAATCGAGATATCTATCTCCACTTCCATATATCAAAATCATCAGTATCGAAAAAAAAATGTATTCAGCCATGCCCGTCCGTCCGTTCATTCGTCTGTCTGCTAACACGACCACTTGAGTAAATATTGAGATATGTTCACCAAATTTGGTATAAGAGCTTACCAGGACCCAGAATAGATTGGTATTGAAAATGAGCGAAATCAGATGATAA
Organism: Eurosta solidaginis; assembly: GCF_040869045.1. NCBI lineage: Eukaryota > Metazoa > Arthropoda > Insecta > Diptera > Tephritidae > Eurosta > Eurosta solidaginis. The sequence continues at coordinate 195,993,674 of NC_090323.1, read as the reverse complement.
CCATGCCTACTTTTTATATATATGTGATGTACCCACATCATTTAATTTTGATTTATCAATTATACTACTTTTATTTGAATTGTAATAACAAAACATTTTGTATCATAACTTCCATTCTACAACACTTAATACTGCAACAATTTCATTAGCGTTTACCAACACTTATTTTTACATTTTGCCATTACATTGTTCGCTAATTATTCTCTGCATTGTTTTTGTAAATTGTTCTTATTCGATTCGGCCATTGAATTACCGTCACGCGTGCTAAAAATCGAAAACTTGTATTTCATCTTAATTTATTAGTACAATCGTCTCTTGATAAACATTAATAAATTGAATATATTGAGTTTTACTAAATTGGTGACCCCGCACGTTGGTGACTTCTTTTTCCTGCAATCTTTGTACGAATATCGCATTTTTTTTTGAGTGCCTGCGCGACCTTAGTGCAGCGGAGCAACGTAACCTCACTAATTAGGTGCACTTGGAAACCGCCGGCAATTCCTCATTTGGATATTTCCCTCAACATGCCATTAAACGACAGCATGCAAGTTGGTGGTAGCGGTGGGGATAATAGTAATATTACTGAAAATTTTAGCACAGTAGCACATATTCTAGACTGGGTCGAAAAAAAAGTTGCTAATGCCCGCCCCTAAATTTGAAGATTATGTTGAGAGGGTTTCGGAAACATTTTTTTAAATTTTTTTGATCCTTCGAAATACAGCCAAAAATGTTTTTTCGTTGTAACTTGTTTATTTGACGTTCGATTTTTAAAATTGATAAGTCATTATTTTGGAGTATTTCGTATTTTTGACCCATTATCTTATTGCTACTGGCGCTGATGTATCAGTGATACCGCCAATACACCAACGAATTGAAATTGTTTGCTGCCAATGGCTCACCCATTGAAGTATATGGTGGGGCCCTTTTAAAATGAAGTTTAAATTTAAGACGAGAGTTTGTTTGGAATTTCCTGATAGCAGACGTATCCCATGCCATTATCGGTGCAGATTTTTTGAGTAACTATGACATATTAGTCGACTTAAAGGGAGGATGCTTAAGAGACAGTAAAACCGAGTTAAAATCAATATGCGCAGTTTACAGAACGCTCACGTTGAGTGTAAAAACAGTTAACATCAAATCAAACTTTGCTGATGTTTTGCAAGAATTTGTGGACATAACTTGGCCGTGTCCAATCGGTGCGTCTACAAATTCATCTGTAGTACATATAATTATAACGAAAAGTCAGCCAGTCTTTTCACGCCCACGACGACTATCACCTGAAAAACTAGCAGCTGCGCACGCTGAATTCGATTCCCTTTTGAAACTTGGAATCTGCCGTCCGTCAAGAAGTAGTTGGTCTAGTCCACTCCATATGGTGCGAAAAGCTTGGCATGTGGAGACCTTTCAGCGATTATCGTTTGCTAAATGCACAAACGATACCGGACCAATACCCCCTCCCGTTTCTACAGGACTTCGCAAATGTAGACCTACAAAAGGCATTTCATCAAGTGCCTGTACACCCTGATGATACCTGCAAAACGGCCATAACCATACGAGTTTACAAAGATGAGATTCGGCTTGCGAAATGTAGCCCAAACATTTCAACGCATAATAAATGAAGTATTTCGTGGCCGCAACTTTGTTTTCACGTATCTCGGTGATGTCTGCGTTGCTTCAAAATCGTCTGACGAACACCGCGACCATATGAAACAGGCATTTAAACGACTGCGCGAGCATAATCTCACAATCAACGTAGCCAAATCGGAGCTTGGCGTTTCAACGCTTGGTTTTTGGGAGACTATTACCAAGAATGGCCTACGGCTAACTGAAAAGCCACGTAGAGACTCTATTAAAATTCAAACGACAACCGTAGCGAAAGAGTTAAAGCGATTTCTTGCAATGCTAAACTTCTATCGGCGTTTCCTTCTACGGGTAATGGACATACAAGGTTCTCTGTTCGACATGAAAGGTGCAAACAATCGTAAAGATTCTACAATACTAATGTGGACCCACGAAGCTTCTCGCAATTTCGAAGCATGCAAACAGCAATTGGCGAATTGTGTAATGCTTGCTCATCCTGTCCCTAACCCCCCCTTATCATTATGGGTCGACGCTTCAAATTTCGCTGCAGGAGCTGTATTGAATCAGGTAGTGGGCGGCCAAATACAACCACTCGGATTTTTCTCTAGAAAATTGTCAAAAGCCGAGTTGCGGTATAGCACGTATGACCGCAAGCTTACAGCTTTGTATTTGTCTCTTCGTCATGTTCGGTACATGGTGGAAGGCAGAAAGTGCCACGTTTATACCGATCATAAACCGTTAGTGTACGCATTTCATCAGCGCCCCGAGAAGGCATCTGATCGTCAAGTTAGGCAGCTTGATTTCATCTCACAAATAACTACTGACATTCGTCACGTTAAAGGAGAAAACAACGCAGTTGCCGATTTGATTTCGCGCATAGATTTAATCGATTACAAGCCCATTGACTATAACCAATTATCTATGGACCAAGAAAGAGATGATGAACTTCTTTCAATGTTGTCAGGTGCAAAATCTCATTCACTCAAGCTAAAGCAGTTTACTATCCCGTTTAGTTCGAAAAAAATATATTCCGATTTTTCGACCGACATGGCGAGACCATTCATTATGAAGAAATTCAGGTTAAATGTCTTGCGTTCGATTCATGGATTGCCACATCCAGGCACAAGAGCTACTGCACGCCTTATGTCTGAACGGTTCGTTTAGCCTTCCATTCAGCGCGACAGTAGAGAGTTCGCACGCAATTGTATCCACTGCCAACGGTCAAAAATTGTTCGCCACAACAGACCAAAACTACAGCAAGTGAAAATGCCAGAGCAGGGTTTTTCTCTGCTTCATATTAACATCGTCGGACCATTCCCGTTATGTGATGGCAACCGATTTTGCCTTACAGTGATCGATAGATTTACGAGATGGCCAGACGCCATTCCCATCCCAGATATCACAGCACCAACAGTAGCGAAGGCATTGCTAAGCGAATAGATTTCCCGCTTTGGTGCACCTAAAAATATTACGTCGGATTTAGGCAGACAGTTCGAAAGCGCTTTTTTCAAGAACTCCTTAGGAGTGAATCATCTTCGCGTGACGCCTTACCATCCTCAAGCAAATGGTATGGTAGAGAGATGGCACTGTACATCATACTATGCCACAAGCACGAGCATTGGACGGCATATCTGCCCTTAATTTTATTAGGACTGCGGTCAATGTTTAAAAACGACTTAGTGGCTTGCCCCGCTGAGCTAGTTTACGGAACCACACTTCGGCTACCTTCAGAGTTCTGGGTAGAGACCAAACCAGTAAGCAGCGAACACGAGATGTTTGCTACACTTCGACGGGTAATGCACGACCTAAAACCTGTAGACGCAGCGTGGAATTCAACACCAAAAGTTTTTGTACCTCGGTTGCTGGAAACATGCGAGCAAGTCTTTATTCGAGATGACTCTATTCGACCATCGCTCTCGCCACCGTACAGAGGTCCCTATAAAGTTCGACGTCGGTCTTCAAAGTATTACACTGTGGAAATAAACGGAAAACACGTCAAGATCACGATCGATAGGCTGAAACCCGCTTTCGTCGCACCTGGGCCTGGCATCTAAGAGTGGAGTAATGCAGTGTACCACCATCAGTTAATTTTGATTTACCAGTTGCACTACTTTTATTTGAATTGTAATAACAAAACATTTTTTTTATAACTTGCATTCTACAACACTTAATACTGCAATAATTTCATTAGGGTTTACCTACACTTATTTTTACATTTTGCCATTACATTGTTCGCTAATTACTCTCTGCATTGTTTTTGTAAATTTTTCTTATTCGATTCGGCCATTGAATTACCGGCACGCTTGCTAAAAAGCGAAAACTTGTATTTCATATTAATTTATTAGTACAATCGTTACTCAATAAACATTAATAAATTTAATATATTGAGTTTTACTAAATATATAACATTTTGGAAAACACAAAAACCCTGATTATTTAGTAAATAATACACCTAGAATGTTGAAATTTGACGTGTGGACTGATACTGAGACTCTTGATAAAAATTCGAAAAAAAAATTAAAATGGGCTTGGCTCCGCCGACTTGGGTTGAAATTAATTTTACAAATATTATTAATCATAATCAAAAATCGTTCAACCTATCATAACAAAATTCGGCAGACAGGTTATATTTACTATAGGGAATACTTTGAGGAAAAATTTACGAAATCGGTTAAAGACCACGCCCACTTTTATATAAAAGATTTTTAAAAGGGTCGCGGACGAATAAAATAAGGTATATCTTTGCAAAAAAGAGCTTTATATCAATGGTATTTCATTTCCCAAGTGGATTTATGACAAGAAATGGTAAAAAATTAAAATCTTGAAAAATGGGGGTGGCACTGCCCCTTTATTAAAATGCATTTCCCAACGTTTCTGGAGCCAGAACTCGACGAAAAATTTGGTGTTTAACAGGAAATATTTTCAGTAAAAATGGAATGAATCGGTTAAATCGCCTTCTTTTATACAAAAGATTGTGTAAAAGTGCGTAGAAGCAGGTAATAAGCTATTTCTAGTAAAATTTGGAAAATTTCGTTAATAACCCTGCCCTTTTTTGTAATATCGCTTTTTAGTAGAATGGCACTTGTGTGTTTATGCTTATTGTTCTGTTATATCTTTATTTCAAAATAAACAGTAGGAAAATCCCCATATCTGAAGGAAAACTGCATTGTTACCTGCTATGGTCATCGGTGTTAGCCTCTGTATCCTCTTTGCTTCATTTAAACGAAAATTAGTTCAGAATAGAACCATATGTATATGGGGTATTCCATCCCATTTCGACCAATTTTGAACCCGACCCCTATAGAATTGGCTGAAAGTTTTTCTTCTTTTTCTAGCTTACGAAAGACGTTTTTCAGAATTTTTTAAAATTTTTTCATTCAACTCAAAAAAGTGGGAGTGGGCCGATTTTTTTTATATTTTTTTTTATTTAATTGAAAAAAAATTTTGAAAAATAAAATTTTTTTTTTTATCAATTTTATTTATATAATATATATATATTATTTAATATATATATATATATATATATATAGTTTAATGAACGTAGATAAGTATTGATTACGAATGTATGTGTATACCGGCCTAATGCAGTTGCTGGACAGCGAAAGCGAGTCATTTTAATAGTAGATTACCATACTATATAAAGAAAAGAATACTTAAAAATCATTTTCTTACATTTTTTTGTTATATAAATAAAATTGATAAAAAAAAAATTTTCAAAAATATAAATTTTCAAAAATAAAAATTTTTTTTTCAATTAAATAAAAAAAAATATAAAAAAAATTGGTCCACTCCGGGATTAGTGGGGATGATTGCAGAATTAATTGAAGTTTTTTATGAGAAAAAAAAAAAAAAAAATGGCGAAATTCGAAAAATCTCGAAAAACTGAAAAATTAAAAAAAAAACTTTAAAATTTTTTTTGTATTTTTTCCGAAAAGTACATTTAAAAACAAATTTAAAAAAAAAAAGATCCCAAACGGTCAATTTTTGAAAAAGTTATAGCATTTTGAAAACAAAAACGGTGTTTTTTTTAAAATTCATAACTTTTTTTGAGTTGGATGAAAAAATTTGAAAAAATTCTGAAAAACGTCTTTCGTAAGCTAGAAAAAGAAGAAAAACTTTCAGCCAATTCTAAAGGGGTCGGGTTCAAGATTGGTCGAAATGGGATGGAATATCCCATATGTATTATTGCGCATTCTTGTAACACTATTAAGCACACAAAACAAACAGCAACAGCATTTCAAGTGTACAGCTGGGTATGTAATGTTCGGTTTCACCCGAACTTAGACTTCCTTACTTGTTTAATCAACTCCATGTATTGTGTAATTATTATTATTTAATTTAAGGATTCATGAGCTTAACACCGGCTTATAATAATTGAATTTCAATTATTATGTTTTCTAAGAGAAACCGAAAAGAAAGAAAAATTTACTGGCATATTGCGATGGAACCATTTCGAAAACCGCCAACGTAATCATCATCAGGCAATTTTGTAATGTTATCAAAGGTTTCACCGAGATTAGAACCGTGAATCACACGGTGAAACTGCAGTTGCTCATGAATTCTTAAATATAAGTATTAACTTACCACACCAATAAACAAACAAACATAAATATGTAAAACTGAGCCCGAGTTCACAAAGCTTCTCATTCGCAACGACGAAGAACTTTGCAAAAGCAAATCAACATGGCACACAAATTAATATAGAGACAAAATGTCTCAATTGTGTTGTTAGTGTAGAAATGAGAAAAACTGAAATAAGCATGAAAACAAAAACCAGCAGGATAGCCAAGTGGTTAAAGGCTACTGCAGTCTCACCATGTGATTCACGGTTCGAATCACGGTGAAACCTTTGATAGCATTACAAAATTGCCTGATGATGATTACGTTGGCGGTTTTCGAAATGGGTCCATCGCAATATGCCAGTAAATGTTTCTTTCTTTTCAGTTTCTCTTAGAAAACATAATAATTGAAACTAAATTATTATAAGCCGGTGTTAAGCTCATGAATTCTTAAATATAAGTATTAACTGAACACACCAATAAACAAACAAAACATATTATTACTTAATTTTTTTTTTTTTTTTGTGGGTACAACATTACAACAACCACATGAAAATCGCCAACTTCAACTGCAAATATCTGCGGACAGAGATACAATTTTTCTTTTCCACCTTTGATTGTTGTCGAGGTCAATACGCGTATTTTGATACCTCTCTCGATATTTTTTTATGCGTATTAGCAGTCGATCCGTCAACTAGACTTTTACCAAAAAAATTTTATCTCTGTCCGGAGATATTTGCAGTTGAAGTTGGCGATTTTCATGTGGTTGTTGTAATGTTGTTGTACCCACAAAAATATTGTGAACATAAGTGTTTTGGGCGGATATAGTTTTGGTCTGCAAACCTGTGTTGAACCCACCCAGGGAAATTTTTTATAAGCGCGGCCAAAGGCCGCCAATGCAGAAAGGTGTTCTGCGTAAAAATACTATGGATCCCACCTCCGGGGTAATTTTTCGATTTTTTGTACATATTTTTTGAACCAGCTAAAATTTGATAATTCTTTACTTTAGCTCACAACTGCTAAAACTCGTCCAAAAATATCGGGATGGGTGTCAAAAGACGTGTTTTGGGCCCAGGACCATTGAAAATTTTTTTTCCAAAGAGTGGAGTGTAGTGCATAATTTTAAAATAGGGTATAGCCGTCCCTCGAACGTGCTTGCGGAAAAGGACCTTCATTTCGTCGAATAAGCAGCAAAATGCTTCATTAGTTAACGGAAAATAACTTACAAATCTGCAAAATAACTTTATTAGAAGTTCTTCATATGTATCGTTTTCTTACTTTGTGCTTGGTAATTCTAATGGATTGGAATGATCACGAGAATTTTTTGCGTATTCGTGACACAACAACTTGGTCACCAACATTTTCGTCTTTATCAAATATGTAAATCTAAGCTAATATTCATTTTGGTATTAATAAAATAAAACACTTTTGAAAATGCTAAAATTTCCGCCACAAATTGATCAGCTGTTCATTTATCTGTCAAATCATCACTTTTAAGGTTGGCAACATCAATTCAACTTCAGCTGAAATAACTTATAATACCAAATAGGAGTTGAGTTGTTTTAATTACAACCCAGCTTAGTTGAGTTGTAAACCGTTATAGTGGCAATAATTACATAAGACTGCTGACTGATTTATTACCAAATCTTTGCTGCCATTTCAAAACATCCTATCTATGAATAAAACTATTTCTTTAGTATAACGGTAGCCACTCAGTGGACTATATGTAGCCCTGTCATAAAAGAAGCACATCTTATAAAAATTGTTATTATAAACACCATCCCAATATTTTTGAAGCGTATTTTATATGTACTTTGCTATGTAACATTAATATTCCGTCCAACTTTTTTGAATATGAGAAGAATTTATGCAGAATCAGATATTTTCAGTCATTAGTTTATATTATCATACAATATATGACTAAGAAATTTTGTGAAAATGTTTACCATCCACTAAAAAACTTTTCTGAGAATGCTATTATCTATATTTTTATAGCCAACAAAATTTTTTGATTTTTTAAAATAAAGTCTTAACTATTAAATAAAACTGATACTTCTTATTTAATATGGGTGATGCTACATTGATATATACGACATGTAGGAGACTTCACTAAAACTTGATTAGTAAATATTAAATATTGCTGATTTCGCTAAAAAATTCAAGGCAAATGTGTATAAAAATAGGTACTTATATCAATATTTGACGAACTTGTGTTTTACATAGCAATATATATACATATATATAAATCTAAGTAGTACATAGTATAATTAGTTAATATTACACACATATACACATAACAGGAGTGGAATAGATGCTAAAATCCTCCATAATTATAGTTAATTGAGCCACTTAGTGCATTATTTACATACCAAAATGTATGAATCTTTGCATGTATACTTCAACATCGCGATTGCGAAGATTGTAAATTACCATTGCTCATCGATGTCCGACCACTCATAGGCCAAATCGAATCGAAACCACATGCCCGCAATAAAATTCGTAGTAGAATGGAACCTCGTGGTGAATCTGTGGCGATGGACGATGTCACCGAGGAACGTGCTGTTGTTGGTGTCGTTACAGTTTTTTGTCGTCTCTTTATAAGCGTATCGATAATTTTAGGTGTGGCATTATGTTATCTGTCGAGCCAAAGGATTTGTGAAATTTTTCGAATTGATGCGTTAAATTATTAATATTACCAGGAACACTGGCACGCGACCCAATAATTTACTATTACTACTGTTGCTACCTTTGTGATGGTGCGACGTTCCAAACCCTGTTGGTTTCGTCTTCATCATCATTGGATTCCACATAGTCCTACCACTTTGTCGAAGATGACGACGACCTTGTAGATGGTGTCGGTGAGATCGCTGGTGATGACGATTTGCCATTGCCGCGTGAGAAGGTGTATGCCCATTACCCATTCCCAAGAAGTTACTGAACGCTTCCGTTGTATTCTTCACTCGGATATTCAAATAACCAATTAGAAGGAATCCCGACTCTCTTTCGCCTTTACGAAAGTGTGAGAGAATGAATGAATAAGGAAGAAATAAACTCAAATAAGGTTTGCAAAAGTTTCGAGACGTATGCACAGCAACGCCAGAAGCATTCTTAGTCTACTAGGCTTGAAAACTAGAGTTAGGTCAATATTATTGATACACCTTGATACACGAATAAGTCCCACCGGTTGTGCCCACTGAATAATTCAAAATTTCGGGTTTTTTTCAAACGTCTGTAAAAAGTTTTTATAGCTTACTATATTTTTTCTCCCCTACTTTTCCATTTCTTCCACTTCGAATAATACTCTTTATCACTCGCTCTATACTTATAATCCTTCCTCTCGTTCCTCCGTTCCCTTATTACCTCGATCTTCTTACTCCAGTTCCTGGAAACGTAGAAACATTCTACTGAAGACATTAGAAGGAATTAAAGAGTTTTCTAAGCCATAATGATGTCTCTATTCTAAAAATTGCATGTCAAATAACCATTTCTAAAAAAAAAAACCAAAAAAAAAAAATTACTTTGGCTCAATTTGCAAGGATAAAGTGTTTTCTTCAAATTTTAGGGGCGATCTTTGCAACTTTTTTAATTCGTATGTAGACCCAGTCCAATGCCCAACCGTTTCATATACATAAATAAATAAAAGCATTTTTGGAAATCTTTGAAGCAAAATCATCGCTGGAATGCCTTGGCATGGAAAGCCCCTTCTATATAAAATTATGAAAGATAAGTTGAATGTATTATTTCTTACCTGCTGTTTTTTCTTTGCTTTGATTTCTGGAAGTATGGAAGAAAAAAAAAGAAACATTAAAAACAAGTTTAAAAAATATTTTTTAAATGTTACGAATATTAAATTATTAAAAAAACATAAACAAATGTGTACCTACTAAAACTAAATAAAATTTTATAAAAAAATAGAAACAATAAAAAAAGAAATTGTATAAATAAATCTTTGTTGTTAAAAGAAGAAAAGTTTGTATTACAAAAAATGTATTCGAAAATATGGCACAACTGTGCAAAACATCAAAATTTGTAATAAAAGGGTTTAGTAAGAAATAAATTAAGTAACATAAAGTAACATAGCATAACATAACATAGTTAAGAACGCACGATGAATCGGTAAATGCTTCCAACGTTTGCTCAAATACTAAATCTTGAACTTTTTTACGTCGGCCATGCTTGGGTGCACTGCGTTCAACTTGCCTTCAGGGGCTTAAGGTGCCAACACCAGCAGTGCCAGCCAGTCAACCGCCATCGATCACTTGTTGACGTATCGCTTGAATTTCTATGTAAATTCGGTTTTTTTTTTGTTTTTGTGGCGGAAGCTGTGAGTACAACAACAAAGATACAAAAAACAAATATTGTGAAATTAGGATGGAATTTTTTTTTTAACTCTCTTGCAATAGTAAACTTTGGTAGTTGTTGTTTTTTGGATGCGTGATTGAATGATTTCTCAGGCTTTTGATTTCATGAAAAACTGATATTTTGAGCACAAATGAGTACGAGAATAATTTAGATGCAAATACTTAAGTAGTGATACATAGAATAGAATAGGTACTTCACCAGTCCTTCTTCCTTCGGAATTATAAAACTTTCATTTCAAAGACTACGCGAAAATATTTCAGAGATTTTAGGTTGAGTTTGATTGAGTGGTAGCTACCTCAGCAGTGGAAGCTCAGTCGGATAGCATGAATTAATGTCCACTGTATTACCACATATGATAAGGATTACGGAAGCTATAGCTACTTAGATAATCTATATAGTTACGAATAAAACATATCTCAAACCCGGATAAGTTCTGCGAAGTTCCAAGATAGCCGATACAGAAATTATTTTGCTAAGGTTTGGCAAAAGCTGGACAGTCAATCATGATGTTTCCACCTCATTATCGCCTATTCATTTGTAGGAAGAAGCTTTTTATAGCATATTAAGATGTACTACCTAGCAGAGCATAGGTGACCGGTGGTCCTACGAGTTCTTTACAGCCTTCTACGTCAGCCGCAAGTGCTTTCAAGCGCGTGATAGTTGTAAAGGATAATGTACATGGCACGGGGCCCAGATGAGCTTAATCTTCACATTTTTGACGCACTCACAGCGAAGTCAGGCATTATGAATATAAAGAATTCTCAAACCCCCTTGAACACACCCACAACATTTTATTAAAATCGATCAAGCCATTTAGGAGTAGTTCAGTGACAAACACACGCAGAGAAGAAATATATATACATATTAGAAGACCCGGCAGACGTTGTCCTGCCCTAAATTTGGCCTATCTGCATACATATTAATAAGCTTTTTCCGTCTGACTCTGCCCTCCTCCCCTCTTCAATTTTTCCTAATCCTTTTATTCACTCCTCACTCCGTCTTTTTCGCTTCATCTATCTCCATCTTCGCCTCATTATATCTCTTTCTCAATCTCCTTCTCTCTTTTCTCTTCTCTCAATTCCTTCTCATTCTTCTGCATCCCTTATTGCCTGTCCCAGAGGGTGGGATGCCCCCCACCCTCTCGGCGGGCCTGGTGATGTGCTATACTTGATATCATTCGCTATAATATTTTTTATTGATAAGCAGGTTGTTCAATTAAACACTAAGCAATTACACAGAAGTATATCGGCACAACCTGAAAATATGAGAGCCACTGAGTGTATGTAACATTTTATTATTACGTATAAACAAATAAAAAAGATTGCAATAAAATAATATTGCGACTATAAACATAGATATAACCTATCCTATCTTTCAAGTTAGATCAAACTACACACGGGGTGCAAAACAAATTCAAAATCGGTTCAGTAGTTTAGGAGTCCATCGCGGCCAAAAATTTGGTGACACGTGTTTTTTATATATTAAGATATTAGATTGGATTAGATATTAGATTAGATTGCGCAGCCTTGTATGTAACGCTATTAAGAACACTAAACAAACAACAACAGCATTTAAAGTGTACAGCTGGGTATGTAATGTTCGGTTTCACCCGAACTTAGACTCCCTTACTTGGTTTTTTTTGAAGAACGGATATTTTGAGCACAAATGAGTACGAGAATAAATTAGATGCAAATACTTAAGTAGTGATATATAGAATAGAATAGATACCTCACAATACTTATATAAAAATCCGATCCTTCTTCCATCGGAATTATAAAAGTTTCATTTTAAAGACTACGCCAAAATATTTCAGAGACTTTAGGTTGAGTTTGATTGAGTGGTAGCTACCTCAGCAGGGGAAGCTCAGTCGGATAGCATAAGTTCGGCAGCAAGAAGCTTTTTACAGCATATTAAGATGTACCGCACGATCTCACATTGGAAGGTTATCCATTCTATCCACTTCTGACCAGACGGATTTTGCTTTCCTACAAGAGAGTAAGTTTTCAAAGCTAAATCAAGGCCCATATATATAATAGCAGAGCATAGGTGACCGGTGGTCCTACGAGTTCTTTACAGCCTTCTAGGTCAGCCTTAAGTGTTTTCAAACGCGTAACAGATTTAAAGCATAATGTAAATGGCACCGGACCCAGATGAGCTTATTCTTCACATTTTTTGACTCACAACGGAGTCAGGAATCTATATATATAAAAATGAATTGCTGTTCGTTAGTCTCGCTAAAACTCGAGAACGGCTGAACGGATTTATCTTATCTTGGTCTTGAATTATTCGTGGAGGTCTAGGGAAGGTTTAAAAGGTGAGAAAAATTCTAATACTTGCCGGGAAAATACTCAAAACAGCATATTTCCTCGAGATATAGGCCAAAACGTGGACCCGGGTACCCCTAGAGTGTGTTTATAGAATATGGATATCATATGAAAGCTGTTGATGAGTGCTTTAGTAGAGGGTAATTTTCATACCCCTGGGTGACTAGGGTCTCGAGATATAGGCCAAAACGTGGACCCGGGTACCAATAGGGTGTGTTTATAGAATATGGATATCAAATAAAAGCTGTTGGTGAGTGCTTTAGTAGAGGGTAATTTTCATACCCCTGTGTGACTAGGGTCCCGAGATATAGGCCAAAACGTGGACCCGGGTACCCCTAGAATATGCATATCAAATCAAAGCTCTTGATGAGTGCTTTAGTAGAGGGTAATTTTCATACCCCTGGGTGACTCGTGTCTCGAGATATAGGTCAAAACGTGGACCTGGGTACCCCTAGAATGTGTGTATAGAATATGGCTATCAGATGAAAGCTGTTGACGAGTGCTTTAGTAGGGGGTAATTTTCATACCCCTGGGTGACTAGGGTCTCGAGCTACAGGCCAAAAAGTGGACCCGGGTACCCCTAGAATCTGTTTATAGAATATTGATATCAGATTAACGCTGTTGATGAGTGCTTTAGTAGAGGGTAATTCTAATACCCCTGGGTAACTAGGGTCTCGAGATAGAGGCCAAAACGTGGACCCCGGTACCCCTAGAATGTGGATATCAAATGAAAGCTGTTGATGAGTGCTTTATTAGAGGGTAATTTTCATATCCCTGGGTGACTAGGGTCTCGAGATATAGGCCAAAAAGTGGACCCGGGTACCCCTAGAATCTGTTTATAGAATATTGATATCAGATTAAAGCTGTTGATGAGTGCTTTAGTAGAGAGTAATTGTCATACCCTTGGGTGACTAGGGCCTCGAGCTATATGCCAAAAAGTGGACCCGGGTACACCTAGAATGTGTTTATAGAATATTGATATCGAATGAAAGCTGTTGATGAGAGCTTTAGTATGGGGTAATTTTCATACCACTGGGTGATTAGGGTCTCGAGATATAGGCGAAAACGAGGACCCGGGTACCCCTAAAATGTGTTTATAAAATGTGGATATCAAATGTAAGCTGTTGATGAGTGCTTTTTTAGAGGGTAATTTTCATACCCCTGGGTGACTATGGTCTCGGGATATAGGCCAAAATATGGTCAGACGGAAAAAGCTTATTAAAATGTATGCAGATTGGCTAAATTTAGGGCAGGACCACGTCTGCCGGGTCTTCTAGTCTATATATATAAAAATGAATTGCTGTTCGTTAGTCTCGCTAAAACTCGAGAACGGCTGAACGGATTTATCTTATCGAATTATTCGTGGAGGTCTAGGGAAGGTTTAAAAGGTGAGAAAAATTCTAATACTTGCCGGGAAAATACTCAAAACAGCATATTTCCTCGAGATATAGGCCAAAAAGTGGACCCGGGTACCCCTAGAGTGTGTTTATAGAATATGGATATCATATGAAAGCTGTTGATGAGTGCTTTAGTAGAGGGTAATTTTCATACCCCTGGGTGACTAGGGTCTCGAGATATAGGCCAAAACGTGGACCCGGGTACCAATAGGGTGTGTTTATAGAATATGGATATCAAATAAAAGCTGTTGGTGAGTGCTTTAGTAGAGGGTAATTTTCATACCCTTGGGTGACTAGGGTCCCGAGATATAGGCCAAAACGTGGACCCGCGTACCCCTAGAATATGCATATCAAATGAAACTCTTGATGAGTGCTTTAGTAGAGGGTAATTTTCATACCCCTGGGTGACTCGGGTCTCGAGATATAAGCCAAAACGTGGACCTGGGTACCCCTAGAATGTGTGTATAGAATATGGCTATCAGATGAAAGCTGTTGACGAGTGCTTTAGTAGGGGTAATTTTCATACCCCTGGGTGACTAGGGTCTCGAGCTATAGGCCAAAAAGTGGACCCGGGTACCCCTAGAATCTGTTTATAGAATATTGATATCAGATTAAAGCTGTTGATGAGTGCTTTAGTAGAGGGTAATTCTCATACCCCTGGGTAACTAGGGTCTAGAGATATAGGCCAAAAAGTGGACCCCGATACCCCTAGAATGTGTTTATAGAATGTGGATATCAAATGAAAGCTGTTGATGAGTGCTTTATTAGAGGGTAATTTTCATATCCCTGGGTGACTAGGGTCTCGAGATATAGGCCAAAAAGTGGACCCGGGTACCCCTAGAATCTGTTTATAGAATATTGATATCAGATTAAAGCTGTTGATGAGTGCTTTAGTAGAGGGTAATTTTCATACCCTTGGGTGACTAGGGTCTCGAGCTATATGCCAAAAAGTGGACCCGGGTACACCTAGAATGTGTTTATAGAATATTGATATCGAATGAAAGCTGTTGATGAGAGCTTTAGTAGAGGGTAATTTTCATACCCCTGGGTGACTAGGGTCTCGAGATATAGGCGAAAACGAGGACCCGGGTACCCCTAAAATGTGTTTATAAAATGTGGATATCAAATGTAAGCTGTTGATGAGTGCTTTTTTAGAGGGTAATTTTCATACCCCTGGGTGACTATGGTCTCGGGATATAGGCCAAAATGTGGTCAGACGGAAAAAGCTTATTAAAATGTATGCAGATTGGCTAAATTTAGGGCAGGACAACGTCTGCCGGGCCTTCTAGTTATGAATATAAATAATTCTCAAACCCCTTGAACACACCCACAACATTTTATTAAAATCGATCAAGCCATTTAGGAGGACTTCAGTGACAAACACAGGCACAAGAAATATATATACATATAATATAACTTAAATCTTTTTATGTCCGGTTTTTCAGTACGAGTTTAAACTCAAGTTAGTTAAAACTAGAGTTTAACCTTGCCACTTCGGCCGCTTAAGCTGAGATAAGCAGCAAAATTGTATGTTATCCAACAAAGTGTCAAGGTTAAAAACTAATCAACTTTAACCAAAGTTTAAACTCGCACGCAAAAACCAGGCATTAGTGCTCAAACAAATATAGAACGTGTAGATACCTTGTGGGATGGCGAAAGGGATACGATAGGAATCTTTTAGTGATTCCCAAAGTCGTTCCAGTTGTTCGGTTTTTACCTTAAGGAGTGATTCTGTTTGGTCACCTATCAGGTTTGCCTAGAGTAAAAATTCTCCATTCTTCGAAAATGAGAGTGTGAAGACTTGAGACGGGTCCACCAGCGGCGAGAGATTCATTTTTATTTTCCAAGCCCATTTTTTGGTTTTGTGAAGAAAATTGCAACTTACCCCTACAGAAAATTATACTCACCTGTTTAGGAAAGATACTTACCTGCGAATTAAATTGTACTCTGTGTGAAAATTTCACAAACTTTAATTTTTTAAAAAACAAACAAAAAACAAAAAATGTAATACCTTAAAAATCCCTGTGAGTTGCAAAAACAAATATATGACTGCGTTTATACCCGCACAGAGCGTGCAAAATCAAATCCACACACCTCGTGTTCCAATGAAACGTGATCCAAATACGGATATAGATTTAGCATGGAAATGAATGGAGGAAAATGAACCTAGGGTAACCCTGGAATGTGTTATCAAATGAAAGGTGTTAATGAGTCTTTTAAAAGGGAGTGGGCCTTAGTTGTATAGGTGGACGCCTTTTCAAGATATCGTCATAAAGGTGGGCCAGGGGTGACTCTATAATGTGTTTGTACGATATGGGTATCAAATTAGGGGTATTAATGATGGTTTTAAAAGGGAGTGGTGGTAGTTGTATATGTGAAGGCTTTATCGAGATATCGACCAAAATGTGGACCAGGGTGACCCAGAACATCATCTTTCGGGTACCGCTAATTTATTTATATATGTAATACCACTAAGAGTATTCTTCTATGATTTCGCCGTGCAGAACTTTTTCATTTTCTTCCACTTAATATGGTAGGTGGCACACTCATTTTACAAAGTTTTTTTCTAAAGTTATATTTTGCGCCAATAAACCAATCCAATTACCATGTTTCATCCCTTTTTTCGTATTTGGCATAGAATTATGGCATTTTTTTAATTTTTCGTAATTTTCGAAATCGAAGAAGTGGGCGTGGTCATAGTCGGATTTCGACCATTTTTTATACCAATACAAAGTGAGTTCAGATAAGTACGTGAACTGAGTTTAGTAAAGATATATCGATTTTTGCTCAAGTTATCATGTTCACGGCAGGGCGGAAACACAGACGGTCGACTGTGTATAAAAACTGGTGTGGCTTCAACCGATTTCGCCCTTTTTCACAAAAAATAGTTATCGTCCTAGAATCTAAGCCCCTACCAAATTTCACAGTGATTGGTAAATTTTTGTTCGACTTATGGCATTACAAGTATCCTAGACAAATTAAATGAAAAAGGGCGGAGCCACGCCCGTTTTGAAATTTGCTTTTATTTTTGTATTTTGTTGCACCATATCATTACTGGAGTTGAATGTTGACATAATTTACTTTTATACTGTAAAGATATTAAATTTTTTGTTAAAATTTGACTTAAATTTTTAAAAAGTGGGCGTGTTCGTCATCAGATTGCGCAAATTTTTATTTAGCACACATATAGTGATAGGAGTAACGTGCCTACCAAATTTCATCATGATATCTTCAATGACTGTCAAATTACAGCTTGCAAAACTTTTAAATTACCGTCTTTTAAAAGTGGGCGGTGCCACGCCCATTGTCCAAAATTTTACTAGTTATCTATTCTACGTCATAATTTCAACTCACCCACCAAGTTTCATCGCTTTATCCGTCTTTGGTAATGAATTATCGCACTATTTGTGTTTTTCGAAATTTTCGATATCGAAAAAATCGGCGTGGTAATAGTCCGATTTCGTTCATTTTTAATAACGATCTGAAATGGGTGCCCAGGAACCTACATACCAAATTTCATCAAGATGCCTCAAAATTTACTCAAGTTATCGTGTTAACGGGCTAGAGGTTTACGCCGATCAATTTATCGGCGGCGGCGTCGTGGTCGGCGCGCCGCCATACGCCGGTGCTTTTAGTTTAAAAAGCTTAATTTTTCTATTTAAAGAAAAACTTATTAGGAAAGGTTTTGTTGGTATGTATTTAAGGAAATCAACGTTTTGGCCATTTTGGAAAGACCCGGGTTTTTTGCCTCAAAATCTCGCAAATAGTTCAAAAATTTTCAGGGGTAACTCACTTCGGAGGGATTGTCCCCCGTTCACTTACTCCAGAAAAGCTTCGAACCTAACCCCGGTCTTTGGAATTCGCACTGCTACGTTTGCTGAAAAGAAATAGAGATACATAAAATGGCCGCCGCAGCGCCGATATTTTTGACATTCGGCGGCGGCGTGCGAAAAACGTCCAAAATCGGCGGCGGCGGCGGTGTTTATTGGCGGCGTATATCTCTATAACGGACGGACGGATGGACATGGCTCAATCAATACTGATGATTTTGATATATGGAAGTCTATATCTATCTCGATTCCTTCATACCTGTACAACCAACCGTTATCCAACAAAAGTTATTATACTCTGTGAGCTCTGCTCAACTGAGTATAATAACAGCACCTGCTGATATGATTGATTTTGTATTTGGCAGTATATTGTCCCTATTTTTTTTCATCACTGCAAGTATTTGCACAACCGAAGTGATATATTAATTTGAGAATGATTATGTGATATGTGTACAATAACTGTATTTTAAATGAATAAATAGAGAAAAGTACAAAGGGAATACTTAATTAGTTCAATCTGTTTCAAACTGCTAATTAATTCTATTGTATTCTCCCGCCACAAAACCATAGTTGGCGGCAGTGCACTAAATTTTGATAAACAACACTGCTTGAAACTAATTGGGTTGACATAATCAAGATCTTGTATTAAGTGTTAATGGGACGTTAATTTGCTACCGATTTAAACGTCTGTTCATCTTTAACATATTCGTTAAATTTAATGGGCAAGACGTCATCTATAGCAATATAGAAATTGAAATTGAGTGAGAAGTTATACTTCTTTGTCATCATTCAAAACTAGTTTTTAATTTCAACAAAGCAATAAAGGGACCTGAAAAAGATTTACAACAAGGACGATAAAGTTCAGCCTAACTTGAGAGATTTAATAAATAAACATTTATTTTATCTTAATAAGTGTAGCATAAATTCGCTTAAGTATTAATTAAATGTTATTACATATTTTTAAATTATGACCACTGCCGTAGCATCTTCAAGTAATGACTGAATACTTCAGTTATCTATCAGCGGCTTATCATAAAAAGAAGCCTACCTATACACGAAATTTCAGGCAAATTTGTTGGAATAGACCGGCCCTAGCCCAAATCCCGAAAAAAAGATCGTTAGTACTTATATAGGCAAAAGGCTACCTACAATCCAAAGTTCAGGCAAATCGAACAGTGAATTGAATTTGATCGAATACAACGGTCCCTGGTCCACTTCCCAGAAATAAATTTTATTTATTTTATTACAATAGATCAAACCCTGGTCAAAACGCATTATAAACTGTTTTATGTAGAATAGGTTGGCCACTTCCTCAACCAAATTGTGAATCTAAAGCATCCTCAAACCCCCTTGAACACACATAACTTTTTTTATTAAAATCTGTCCAGTCGCTTAGGAGAAGTTCAGTAACAAACACGCGTACAGAAGAAATATTAAATATGTATAAGATCTATTAAATCTTCTTAGCGTACAAACATTAGTACATATATACAATATAATATAATAGAGGCGCTATTTCTATATTGTTGGTAGCCTTTTTTCGAATATATACATACATTCATATATATGCACATTAGAGCGGGTCGCAAAAAGAAGTTGTGACAACCCACCCCTAAATTTCAAACTTATGTTGAGAAGGTTTCGGAAAACATTTTAAACATTTTTTTGATCCTTCGAAATACAGCCGAAATTGCTTTTTTATTCTTACTTAAGTGTTTTAGTCCGATTTTTTAATTTGATACGCCATTATTTTGGTCTTGGAAATCTGCATATTTGCTTTTGTGTCTTTTCGAGCTATGAAGTCTATGAAGGCCAAACAAATACTTAATGACACTAGTAAGCGATCTTCAACATAAAATAATTGGGATAAATCTTGATGCCGTGGTGTGGTGGATGGTGGAAGCGCGCTCCGCCTACCACACCGAAGGTCTTGGATTGAAATCACCGTTGCAGCCAATGCATACTAATTTAGTATCACCATTTTTTGTGTTGTTTTTTATATTTGTATAAGTTTTGTCAAAAAATATAAATTAAAAATAGTTTTTGTTTTAATTTATTTAGGGAGAAATTTAAACAACGTGACTTCAGGACAGACAAGGTGACAGCTGTTTCCATTATACCTTGTAAATCTCTTGAACCCGCACTCCTACAATGGTTGAAGTGTTACAAACGCAATCAGCCACGTCATGCCTTAGTTGTTGTAAACCTTATCCCAATTGCCTTCTTTGCATGTTTTCTTTATTCACAGTCCATACTTCGTATGGCATCATGTGGCAAAGTAATGCGTTGGGCGTCGGTAAGGCGGTTTCAAAGAAACTTGGTGTTTTTGCTTTTGTTCTATTTATTTATTTATTAAAATAACTCAAAAATTTTACTAATTGTTCACCACATTGAGTATGAAGGTGAGAAAATACGATGAAGAACGAGTTGAACGGTGAACTTCACAACCTTCTTAGTTTCCATATAATTCCTTTTACATTTCAACATTTTTGACAACCGCTTTTTTGGTGATGCTTTCGAGGAAACCAAGCCTTTAGGGAAATGCTGTTATTTAAAGAAATTAAAAAACACTCTCAACATAACCTTCTAATTTAGAGGCGGACTTCACACCTTTTTTTTTAATGTGGACCAACCCGGTCTAATGTACATCCCACTCAAAACAATTCTGCAACAATTCACAGTGAACGTACACACAAACTAACTTTTGTGTCACGTTTTTGAAAATATCAGTCGCAACAATTATTCATAACGTGCATAAAGAAGTACAACTTCAAAGATGTAATAACTTATGCAAAAATGCAAAAAAACTGATAACAAGCTATATAATCAATAACTTACGTACTTAGACAAAACATTTCAGAACAAACAAGTAAAGGTGTCTAAGTTCGGGTGTAAACGAACTTTATATACTCAGTGTGAGATTCATTTGTACATTTCATTTCAGATAAATTACTTTTCTACATAACACGTGGCACCGCCCGTTTTAAATTTGTTTTATATCTAAGTTGTCTTTAGCCGATCCCATCCATTTTTACTAGAAGTATTTCCTGCTATAAGGAAAATTTGTGTACACAATTTTATTACGATCCGTTAATTTTTCCTCGAGTTATGGCTCCCGAAACATAGAAAATTGCTTAGTCACAAAAGGCGGTGCCACGCCCATTTTTAAAATTTGAAGGTTTTCCTATTTATTGTTATAAATCCACTTGGGAAATGAAATACCATTGATATAAAGCTCTTGTTTGCAAAGATATAGTTTATTTTATTCGCACACGATCCTTTTAAAAATCTTTTATATAAAAGTGGGCGTGGTCCTTAACCGATTTCCTTAATTTTTCTCCAAAGCATTCCTTATAGCAAAGGCAACCTCTCTGCCGAATTTTGTTACGATAGGTTTAACGATTTTTAATTTATGATTAATAATATTTGTAAGATTAATTTTATCAAAAATGGGCGGTGCCACGCCAATTTTAAAAAAAAAATTTAAATTTTTATCAATATCAGTCCACATGTCAAATTTCAACATTCTAGGTGTATTATTTACTAAATAATCAGGTTTTTTGTGTTTTCCAAAACGTTATATATTTAAAAAGTGGTCGTAGTTATCATCCGATTTCGTTCATTTTCAATACCAATCTATTCTGGGTCCAGATAAGCTCGTGTACCAAATTTGCTGAAGATATCTCAATATTTACTCAAGTTATCGTGTTAATGGACGGACGGACGGACATGGCTCAATCAAATTTTTTTAGATGCTGATGATTTTGATATATGGAAGTCTATATCTATCTCGATTCCTTTATACCTGTACAACCAACCGTTATCCAATCAAAGTTAATATATTCTGCGTGCAAAATACGCTGAGTATAAAAATATAATCACCAAAATTTGAATAAATTCGCGAAAGGAAAAATTTATAGATTATGGATATGGATGAAAATCAAAAACTAATTAATTGGCTATGGTAAGGTTATGACAAAGGCGGTATGCTATGATATCAATAACAAATACATTGATTTCCATAAGGTTGATTGGGTCAACTGCTCTATAACGATATGGATCGGTCAAGGTTGTCTCACTTATTTCGTTATTTTCTTTTTGTCTATGTTCTATTCATAAACGTGGGAACTTTAAAGCTATGTTTAAAGTTTGATCTCACAACCTAAGGCATTTGCATGCGTCACATCTTAAATGAATACAACCGAAGTTTTTTTTTATTTTAAATCTCAGTTACATTTTTATTATTTATTTGTAAATAACACAAAAATAAATATTGCCATTTGGACTGCTTATTAAAATATCACCATATCTCCGCTGCCGTTCCGAAAACGCTCTATCTTAGCATAAATTCTATGTTTTGACCTGAGCTAGGATGTTTATGAAAAAAGTTCTGAAATTGGGCGTTCAGCCGATGTAGGTGAACTCAGCAGTCGATTTAAAAAAACACCTTGCAATTAATTCCTTTTCGCAAATTCTAGAAAAGCTCGAACATACTTATTTTTTACACTTGTATATAAAGTCGACTGATAGTAGTTCATCCCACCTACTAGTACCCCACAAAGTTTTCCTTCCGCAATGGCCGGTGCACCAGCATCTCCCCAACACGTATCCCTAGTCCCTACCGGATCGCTTAAACAAATTACGGTTGTTGGGAAATTTTTCCCTGCTTCCTCATAACGACGCATATACAAATCTTTACATTCGTTGATTGGGGTTACTACAAATTCAGCAGTTTGAAGTGTATCAGAAGCTGGCCCCAAGTCTTGATCTTTCGCACCCCATCCACTAACCTCCAATTTTGTGCCCGTGTCTAATTCAGTTTCGCATAAAGGTATTGGTTGTATAAGTATGGTCTTGATGAATACTCTTTTTAATACAATAACTACTATATCAATTTCTTCCATTCTCCGATGACTGAAATCACATGGACGAATTATACGACCCGCAACGCGATCTTCTCCTATCATATTTAATTTGGATCTACCAGCTGTAACTTTGATGTCACGCAGGAGTACACCTTCCAAGCAAAATTCAGATGCAATCACCTTGTTTAAAGTGAGCAAAGTACCAACGCATCGATAATACCCGAGATTACGTATTGCTACCAAATGCGGATTAATCGAATCTTTGCCACCTTTAACGCGATATTTCGAATTCGTATTAACCAAAAGACTGCTAATGGCGACAAACAATATCGCGAAAGAATTGCGTAAGTTCATTATAATTCAAGATTTTCCGTCGATTTTCAGTTAAAAGTGAAGGAGGTTGAAATACGTGGGTGCTATTTATACAAAATTTTGTTGTGTAAATAAAAATTGGTTTTGAATCAATGATGCCATCGAATCGAAAAAGTAAATCCACGAAATTGGATTCAATTACCCATTTTCCCCCTTATTCGTGTGAGAAAACCCTCACTTTTATCCACCAAGATAAATGATCCTTATTATATATGGATATGTAAAAAAATAATTGCAATAAAAATGGAAAATTTAGTGAGTACGCAAATATTTATTTATTTGTAACTTAGAACAAATTTTTTCAAATAAACTTAGATTCTTTGTATCTGGCTTTATAAAGTTGTACATGTTTTTTCGTTACCTTAAAATATATGCATACAATTGATATTTCTTGAGACAAAAGAAGTTCTTATCTTTGCTATGCTGTTTAATGTTAACGGTCCCAACCTATTTTTTTTAAACGGTTTTATTTAGGTTGACTTGATTTGCAGCCTGCACGGCCGGCCGTTGTGAACGAATTTTGTAATTAAAATTTAAGCAACTTCCCGATAAGCTACAAGCTTGAAACTTGGAATATAGTTCAGAACCCGATGACAATGCAATAATAAGAAAAAAATCGCCGCTAGGTGGCGCAAGGATCGAGATATTCACAAAAATCGTATTTGTGGTCCGATTTGGCTCATGTTTGGAACACATAATACATACAAGAATAGAAAGCGACCTATGAAAAAAATTGCCGCTAGGTGGCGCAAGGATCAAGAAATTCACAAAAATCGTATTTATGGTCCGATTTGGCTCATATTTGAAACACATAATACATACAAGAATCGAAAGCGACCTATGAAAAAAAAATCGCCCTTACGTGGCGCAAGGATCGAGATATTTACAAAAATCGTATTTTTGGTCCGATTTGGCTCATATTTGGAACACATAATACATACAAGAATAGAAAGCGACCTAAGAAAAAAAAATCGCCGTTACGTGGCCCAAGGATCGAGATATTCACAAAAATCGTATTTTTGGTCCGATTTGGCTCATATTTGGAACACAATACATACAAGAATAGAAAGCGACCTATTATGTTCGATTTGGCTCATATTTGGAACAAATATTACATACAGTCCGGTAGAAGTGACATCAAAATATTTTGGAGTTGGAAGAGGGACAAGCATACGTGGCGCAGAGTGGAGTAAAGTCTTTGGAAGGATTACGTATTGAGGACTTAGATTGTAACAAATTGTCAGGAAAGGGTCCTTGTAATAATGAGTCATTAAATGAACTAAACAGAATGGGAAATACTAGGTATTTAAATAAAGACTAAAAACTTGAAAAAAATAATTAAAAAAAATGTTTAGTTAAACGGTTTTATTGAAAACAATACTTACATGAAGTATTAATAATACTAAAAGATAGAAAATAAAATAATTGAAAAAAAATTTCAAGTTAAACGGTGTTATTGAAAACAATACTTACATTAAGTAGTAATAATACTAAAAGATATAAAATAATTAGGTAGGTCCTATGTACTAGTGATCACACTCCTCATCAATCTAGGGCGTTGATCAGACAATTAAATAAAAGCGTTGGAAATACCCTCTCTGTATCAGCATTTCAATGAGGCACACTTAATACAATATTAATGATTTTTTTTAAGTTTGGAAATTCATATTTATTGTCACAATTTCTATATTCCAAAATTTCATGCCACATGCGATCAATTGGAAAATTTCTTAAGTAATCTTTTTTTTCGTCACTGAATAATACTGCCATGATTTTATACTCAAGACAGGCCGAATCGGCAGAATCAAGTTTGAATTTTTTTAGAATAGAAGATATTTTAGTAATCAAGCTTTTTTTTATATCAAATACTATACTAGGGCTCAAAAAATCAAGGCTTTCAATCAATTCAATATGAATACACAAACGTTTTGCCATTTCTTTAACCCTAGTGAGATAACGTACGTCTGTGAGACGTACGTCGTTTTAATTTTCTCTCAGTCTCCCGCAATCGTAAAGAAAGAACATTCTCATTCTCAGTTTTCTCAGCTATCATCACCAGCTTGTCAGTGGGCGGTGTTTTTCAGTAGTAACTTTTTTGTTTGCTGAAATATGTATATACGATTGGTTTTTAAAAATACGTCTAAGAGACGTATTGTTATCTTTTACGTGACTTCAAATTTTATATGTAAATTTTGCCTAAAATTCTAATTTTAGCAAATATTTTTTTAAGTATAGTTTAAAACAGTTAATTCACTCAATTTAAGTATAAAATATGTATTTTATTTTAATTTTTTGCTATAAACTGAGGTCCTTCGAAAAAGACTGACTTTTGTAAGGACAAGTCCAAGACAAGTCAAACTTAATTTTTAATATATTAAAAAAACAATATTTTTCTTTAAAAAACATTTAAAGCAAGTGAATATATAGCAAATAAATGATTAACAAGTAAGGAAGGTTAAGTTCGGGTGTAACCGAACATTACATACTCAGTTGAGAGCTATGGTGACAACATAAGGGAAAATAACCATGTAGGACATTGAACCGAGGGTAATCCTGGAATGTGTTGTGACATGTGTATCAACCGAAAGGTATTAAAGAGTATTTTATGAGGGAGTGGGCCATAGTTCTATAGGTGGACGACATTTAGGGATATCGCCATAAAGGTGGATCAGGGTTGACTATAGAATGCGTTTGTACGATATGGGTATCAAATTAAAGGTGTTAATGAGTATTTTAAAAGGGAGTAATCCTTAGTTCCATAGGTGGACGCCGTTTCGAGATATCGCCACAAAGGTGGAACAGGGGTGACCCGAGAATTTGTTTGTACAATATGGGCATCAAACGAATGGTGTTAATGAGTATTTTAAAAGGGAGTGTGCCTTAGTTCTATAGGTGGACGGCTTTTCGAGGTATCGCAATAAAGGTGGACCAGGGGTGACTCTAGACTTTGTTAGTACGATATGGGTATCAAATGAAAGGTGTTAATGAGTATTTTTAAAAGGGAGTGGTGGTTGTTGTATACGTGGTCGCCTTTTCGAGATATAGCCATAAAGGTGGACCAGGGGTGACTCTAGAATGCGTGTGCACGATATGAATATCAAATGAAAGGTGTTAATGAGTATTTTAAAAGGGAGTAATCCTTAGATCCATAGGTGGACGCCGTTTCGAGATATCGCCATAAAGGTTGACCAGGGTGACCCTAGAATTTGTTTGTTCAATATGGGCATCAAACGAAAGGTGTTAATGAGTATTTTAAAAGGGAGTGGGCCTTAGTTCTATAGGTGGACGCCGTTTCGAAATATCGCCATAAAGGTGAACCAGGGGTGACTCTAGAATGTGTTTGTACGATATGGGTATCAAAAGAAAGGTGTTAATGAGTATTTTAAAAGGGAGTAATCCTTAGTTCCATAGGTGGACGCCGTTTCGAGATATCGTCATAAAGGTGGGCCAGGGGTGACTCTAGAATTAGTTTGCGCAATATGGGTATCAAACGAAAGGAGTTAATGAGTATTTTAAAAGGGAGTGGGCCTTAGTTCTATAGGTGGACGCCTTTTCGAGGTATCGCAATAAAGGTGGACCAGGGGTAACTCTAGACTTTGTTAGTACGATATGGGTATCAAATGAAAGCTGTTAATGAGTATTTTTAAAAGGGAGTGGGCCTTCGTTCATAGGTGTTCGCCTTTTCGAGATATCGTCATAAAGGTGGGCCAGGGGTGACTCTAGAATTAGTTTGTGCAATATGGGTATCAAACGAAAGGAGTTAATGAGTATTTTAAAAGGGAGTGGGCCTTAGTTCTATAGGTGGACGCCTTTTCGAGGTATCGCAATAAAGGTGGACCAGGGGTGACTCTAGACTTTGTTAGTACGATATGGGTATCAAATGAAAGGTGTTAATGAGTATTTTAAAAGGGAGTGGGTCTTAGTTCTATAGGTGGACGCCGTTTCGAAATATCGCCATAAAGGTGGGCCAGGGGTGACTCTAGAATTCGTTTGTGCAATATGGGTATCAAACGAAAGGAGTTAATGAGTATTTTAAAAGGGAGTGAGCCTTAGTTCTATAGGTGGACGCCTTTTCGAGGTATCGCAATAAAGGTGGACCAGGGGTGACTTTAGAATATGTTTCTGCGATATGGGTATCAAATGAAAAGTGTTAATGAGTATTTTAAAAGGGAGTGGGCCTTAGTTCTATAGGTGGACGGCGTTTCGAAATATCGCCATAAAGGTGGACCAGGGGTGACTCTAGAATGTGTTTGTATGATATGGGTATCAAATTAAAGGTATTAATGAGGGTTTAAAAAGAGAGTGGTGGTTGTTGTATAGGTGGTCGCATTTTCGAAATATCGCCATAAAGGTGGACCAGGGGTGACTCTATAATTTGTTTGTACAATATGGGTATCTAAAGAAAGGTGTTAATGAGTATTTTAAAAGGGAGTAATCCTTAGTTCCATAGGTGGACGCCGTTTCGAGATATCGCCATAAAGGTGGGCCAGGGGTGACTCTAGAATTCGTTTGTGCAATATGGGTATCAAACGAAAGGAGTTAATGAGTATTTTAAAAGGGAGTGGGCCTTAGTTCTATAGGTGGAAGCCTTTTCGAGATATCGTTAATTTATTTATATATGTAATACCTGCCAATATTTTAAGGGTTTTTTATTTCGCTCTGCAGAACTTTATCATTTTCTTCTACTTAATATGGTAGGTGTCACAACCATTTTATAAAGTTTTATTTCGCTTCAATAAAACAGTCCAATTACCTTACCATGTTGTATCCCTTTTTTCGTATTTGGTATAGATTTATGGCATTTTTTTCATTTTTCGTAATTTTCGATATCGAAAAAGTGGGCTTTCGTTCATTCATAGTCGGATTTCGTTCATTTTTCGTACCAAGATAAAGTGAGTTCAAGTAAGCACGTGAACTAAGTTCATTAAAGATATCGCCATAAAGGTGGACCAGGGGTGACTCTAGAATGAGTTTGTACGATATGGGTATCAAATTAAAGGTATTAATGAGAGTTTTAAAAGGGAGTGGTAGTAGTTGTATATGTGAAGGCGTTTTCCAGATATCGACCAAAATGTGGAGCAGGGTGACCCAGAACATCATCTGTTGGATACCGCTAATTTATTTATATATGTAATACCTGCCAAGATTTTAAGGGGTTTTTATTTCGCCCTGCAGAACTTTTTCATTTTCTTCTACTTAATATGGTAGGTGTCACAACCATTTTATAAAGTTTTATTTCGCTTCAATAAAACAGTCCAATTACCTTACCATGTTTCATCCCTTTTTTCGTATTTGGTATAGATTTATGGCATTTTTTTCATTTTTCGTAATTTTCGATATCGAAAAAGTGGGGTGGTCATAGTCGGATTTCGTTCATTTTTCATACCAAGATAAAGTGAGTTCAAGTAAGCACGTGAACTAAGTTCATTAAAGATATGTCGATTTTTGCTCAAGTTATCGTGTTAACGGCCGAGCGGAAGGACAGACGAACGACTGTGTATAAAAACTGGGCGTGGCATCAACCGATTTCACCCATTTTACAGAAAATAGTTATCGTCATAAAATCTATGCCCCTACCAAATTTCAAAAGGATTGGTTAATTTTTGTTCGACTTATGCCGTTAAAAGTATCCTAGACAAATTAAATGAAAAAGGGCGGAGCCACGCCCATTTTGAAATTTTCTTTTATTTTTGTATTTTGTTGCACCATATCATTAATGGAGTTGAATGTTGACATAATTTACTTATATACTGTAAAGATATTAAATTTTTTGTTAAAATTTTACTTAAAAAAAATTTTTTTTTTAAAAAGTGAGCGTGGTCCTTCTCCGATTTTGCCAATTTTTATTAAGCGTATATATAGTAATAGGAGTAACGTTCCTGCCGTATTTCATAATGATATCTTCAACGACTGCCAAATTACAGCTTGCAAAAGTTTTAAATTACCTTCTTTTAAAAGTGGGCGGTGCCACGCCCATTGTCCAAAATTTTACTAATTTTCTATTCTGCGTCATAAGTTCAACTCATCTACCAAGTTTCGTCTCTTTATCTCTCTTTTGTAATGAATTATCGCAATTTTTCGGTTTTTCGAAATTTTCGATAACGAAAAAGTGGGCGTGGTTATAGTCCGATATCGTTCATTTTAAATAGCGATCTGAGATGAGTGCTCAGGAACCTACGTACCAAATATCATCAAGATACCTCAAAATTTACTCAAGTTATCGTGTTAACGGACGGACGGACGGACATGGCTCAATCAAATTTTTTTTCGATCCTGATTATTTTGATATATGGAAGTCTATATCTATCTCGATTCCTTTATATATGTACAACCAACCGTTATCCAATCAAACTTAATATACTCTGTGAGCTCTGCTCAACTGAGTATAAAAACAAGTAAGGAAGGCTAAGTTCGTGTGTAACCGAACATTACATACTCAGTTGAGAGCTGTGGAGACAAAGTAAGGGAAAATCACCATGTTGTAAAAAGAACCTAGGGTGACCCTGGAATGTGTTTGTATGACATGTGTATCAAATGGAAGGTATTAAAGAGTATTTCAAGAGGAAGTGGGCCTAAGTTCTATAGGTGGACGCCTTTTCGATATATAGCCATAAAGGTGGACCAGGGGTAACTCTAGAATTTGTTTGTACTATATGGGTATCGAATGAAAGTGTTAATGAGTATTTTGAAAGGGAGTGGGCCTTAGTTCCATAGGTGGCCGCTTTTTCGGAATATCGTTATAAAAGTGGACCAGGGTTGACTCTAGGATGCGTTTGTACAATATGGGTATCAAACGAAAGGTGTTAATAAGTGTTTTAAAAGGGAGTGGGCCTTAGTTCTATAGGTGGACGCCTTTTCGAAATATCGCCATAAAGGTGGACCAGGGTTGACTCTAAAATGCGTTTGTACAATATGGGTATCAAACGAACGATGTTAATAAGTGTTTTAAAAGGGAGTGGGCCTTAGTTCTATAGGTGGACGCCTTTTCGGAATATCTTTATAAAAGTGGACCAGGGGTGACTCTAGAATGCGTTTGTACATTATGGGTATCAAATGAAAGGTGTTAATGAGTATTTTAAAAGGGCGTGGGCCTTAGTTCTATAAGTGGACGCCTTTTCGAGATATCGACATAAAGGTGGACCAGGGGTGACTTTAAAATTTGATTGTACGATATGGATATCAAATGAAAGGTGTTAATGAGTATTTTAAAAGGGCGTGGGCCTTAGTTCTATAGGTGGACGCCTTTTCAAAATATCGCCATAAAGGTGGACCAAGGGTGACTCTAGAATCTGATTGTACGATATGGGTATCAAATGGAAGGTTTTAATGAGTATTTTAAAAGGGAGTGGGCCTTAGTTCTATAGGTGGACGCCTTTTCGGAATATCGTTATAAAAGTGGACCAGGGTTGACTCTAGAATGCGTTTGTACAATATGGGTATCAAACGAAAGGTGTTAATAAGTGTTTTAAAAGGGAGTGGGCCTTAGTTCTATAGGTGGACGCCTTTTCGGAATATCGTTATAAAAGTGGACCAGGGGTGAATCTAGAATGCGTTTTTACAATATGGGTATCAAATGAAAGGTGTTAATGAGTATTTTAAAAGGGCGTGGGCCTTAGTTCTATAGGTGGACGCCTTTTCGAAATATCGCCATAAAGGTGGACCAGGGCTGACTCTAGAATTTGTTTGTACGATATGGGTATCAAATGAAAGGTGTTAATGAGTATTTTAAAAGGGCGGTGGCCTAAGTTCTATAGGTGGAGGCATTTTCGAGATATCGCCATAAAGATGGACCAGGGTTGACTCTAGAATTTGTTTGTACGATATGGGTATCAAATGAAAGGTGTTAATGAGTATTTTAAAAGGGCGGTGGCCTAAGTTCTATAGGTGGACGCCTTTTCGAGATATCGCCATAAAGATGGACCAGGGTTGACTCTAGAATACGTTTGTACAATATGGGTATCAAATGAAAGGTGTTAATGAGTATTTTAAAAGGGTGTGGGCTCTATAGGGGTGGGTTCTATAGGTGGACGCTTTTTCGAGATATCGCCATAAAGGTGGACCAGGGGTGACTCTAGAATTTGTTTGTACGATATGGCTATCAATTGAAAGGTATTAATGAGTATTTTAAAAGGGCGTGGGCCTTAGTTCTATAGTTGAACGCCCTTTCGAGATATCGCCATAAACGTGGACCAGAGGTGACTCTAGAATGTGTTTATACGATATGGGTATCAAATTAAAGGTATTAATGAGGGTTTTAAAAGAGAGTGGCCCTTAGTTGTATATGTGAAGGCGTTTTCGAGATATCGACCAAAATGTGGACCAGGGTGATCCAGAACATCATCTGTCGGGTACCGCTAATTTTTTATATATGTAATACCACGAACAGTATTCCTTCCAAGATTCCAAGGGCTTTTGATTTCGCCCTGCAAAACTTTTTCATTTTCTTCTACTTAATATGGTAGGTGTCACATCCATTTTACCAAGTTTTTTTCTAAAGTTATATTTTGCGTCAATAGACCAATACAATTTCAATGTTTCATCCCTTTTTTCGTATTTGATATATAATTATGGCATTTTTTTCATTTTTCGTAATTTTCGATATCGAAAAAGTGGGCGTGGTCATAGTCGGATTTCGTCCATTTTTTACACCACTACAAAGTGAGTTCAGATAAGTACGTGAACTGAGTTTAGTAAAGATATATCGATTTTTGCTCAAGTTATGGTGTTAACGGCCGAGCGGAAGGACAGACGGTCGTCTGTGTATAAAAACTGGGCGTGGCTTCAACCGATTTCGCCCTTTTTCACAGAAAACAGTTACCATCCTAGAATCTAAGCCTCTACAAAATTTCACAAGGATTGGTAAATTTTTGTTCGACTTATGGCATTAAAAGTATCCTAGACAAATTAAATGAAAAAGGGTGGAGCCACGCCCATTTTGAAATTTTCTTTTATCTTTGTATTTTTTTGCACCATATCATTACTGGAGTTGAGTGTTGACATAATTTACTTATATACTGTAAAAATATTAACTTTTCTTTTAAAATTTGAATT
The DNA here is from genome assembly GCF_040869045.1 of Eurosta solidaginis. Classification (NCBI taxonomy): domain Eukaryota; kingdom Metazoa; phylum Arthropoda; class Insecta; order Diptera; family Tephritidae; genus Eurosta; species Eurosta solidaginis. Next base: position 195,961,333 of record NC_090323.1, on the reverse strand, counting down.
AAAAAAAATTTTTTTTTTAAAAGTGGGCGTGGTCGTTCTCCGATTTTGCTAATTTTTTATTAAGCAGACATATAGTAATAAGAGTAACGTTCCTGCCAAATTTCATCATGATATCTTCAACGACTGCCAAATTACAGCTTGCAAAACTTCTAAAGTACCTTCTTTTAAAAGTGGGCGGTGCCACGCCCATTGTCCAAAAGTGTACTAGTTTTCTATTCTGCGTTATAAGTTCAACTCACCTACCAAGTTTCATCGCTTAATCCATATTTGGTAATGAATTATCGCACTTTTTCTATTTTTCTAAATTTTCGATATCGAAAAAGTGGGCGTGGTTATTGTCCGATATCGTTCATTTTAAATAGCGATCTGAGATGAGTGCCCAGGAACCCACATACCAAATTTCATCAAGATAAATTTACTCAAGTTATCGTGTTAACGGACAGACGGACGGACGGACGGACGGACGGACGGACGGACATGGCTCAATCGAATTTTTTTTCGATACTGATGATTTTGATATATAGAAGTCTATATCTATCTCGATTCCTTTATACCTGTACAACCAACCGTTATCCAATCAAAGTTAATATACTCTGTGAGCTCTGCTCAACTGAGTATAAAAAAAAAAACAAAAAAGAAAAATGTTAGTTTTTTTTTTATATCTTTAGGGTCCTTAAACTTGAACACGTCACTCAGACGTACGTTATCTTTCTAGGGTAAAAAAATAACGTTATCTTTCTAGGGTTAATAACTCGTCGCTCGCTAGCTAGAAGTACCAATGTGCAAATTTTCCGATTTTGTGTTAGAAACTTCGTTGGATTACCCTTTAGGTTCTACTTAAATCTACAGCTTCCTACCTTACATGGAAACCCCAATAATTTGCAATGCCGTTTTCATGAATGTATAATTCAATCACATAAAGTTGGGCCAGAAAAATGAATGTGGCACATTCATGTTTCTGGCTGGCAACAAAGTAATGCTGTTTCTGCTTTTATGACATATTCGTTGTTATAGCCCAACAACTTTTGAAAAATGTAAGAACAGCACACATTCGTACTCACATATACTAATAATTTTAATTATTTTAAATATTTAGTTATTTCTATAATAATTAAAAAATGGTGTTCGGACTTGATTTTCTGATAATTACTGTGCTATAACAACGCTATCCGAAAAAAAGGTCGTCGTTGTTTAAGCGAAGGCAAACCGGTTTATTCGAAGCCGTTGCCTATCGCCGAGCCAAAACTAAAAGACTTGAGAAAAATGTGCGAAAAACTGGTTATACTAAAATAATATCTTTCTTTTTATAAAAATCTAAAGGGCAACAGTGAGGTACGTGACGCTTTACCCGAACCCAACATTTCAGAAGATTCTGATTCCGAAAATGAGAACTAGTTCTCAATTTGCAATAATATCTTAGATAACACATTAGTGTATATGAAATTTAATTTAATGTGTTACTTTTTTCATTTACATATTTCTATGAGTCACAGCCACGGATTTTTTCCCACGTATTGTGATGTTCCGAACCCAAACCCGCCAGCGGAATTGACCTGCAGGAATTTTTTTACGCTTTTAGAAGTTAAGGCAATACCATGACCAGTTGGGCCAATTCTTATAGCGTATTCAGACTCAGCGATAAAAAAGGCAAAGAATGCATGAGCCGCATTACGTGATCCGACTACTTTGAATTTTTTTGTATAGCTGTGTTAACAAAAAATTAGATCAGTTTTTAAAAATTGTGTTGTGCCGGAAAAATGAATGTGCTAAATCTAAGAGAATAAAACGGATGCTAGCAAAACAGTTATTTCAGTTGAAGGAACATATTGTCAGTATAATTTATTTATACATTTTTACATAAAAATCTAATACTTCTAATTTTAAGGGAGCAATAAACTTTGAAACTCGATTTTCCAACATTTTAATTTTGGCACATTCATGCTTCTGCCAAGCGAGCGGCGAGCTGTTTTATAAAAATTCATACATGACGTTAATACTTAATCTTTTTCAATATCATTTAGATTTGATTTCATTGCAATCTTCTGCCACAAATATATTATGTAAATCAACTATATATGCATCAAGATTTTCCATTATTGTAGAAAGTTTTGTGTTCCATTCTAGGGAAAAAATTGGCGTTCATGAAATGTCTGCTAAATTTTAAAATTAGATTCTTACTCTCGTTAAAAATTATATGAATCAAAATGTGTGTGCTTTGGAAAAGAAAGTTGAAAAAAGATATGACTTAATTTTATTGTCATTTAACATTTGGAGAATCGTATCAGCTTTAACCCTTTTATCTTCAAATGAAGCTATACGAAAAAACCTTTGTAAAACATTCCAATTTTCTAAAATTCTACTCACACAAGCACTTAAATAGAGCCACCTGGTACTGGAAAGTTTTAAAATTTTCCTAACATTACAATTAAAATACGTCTGCATTTCTTTTAAGGCCGCGGTACAATGACATTTTTCATATAGATGCGTTTAACACAAGCTTATGCATTCCAATAACATCGCCACAATCAACCAAGATGATGCGTTTGTAAATATGAAAGAACTTCAGACTTGACAATTGAAGTTTATTACGCCTTGCCCATTCACATAAAAAATTTCGCGAAGCACTGTTGTAAACATTCTCCCTATACAACAAAAATACTTCAGTATTTCTGCCATGAAAAGCTCGCAGTGAAAACTCATCTGCCTTGCAGATGCCGTTCGGAGTCGGCATAAAACATGTAGGACCCGTCCGGCCAATTTTTAAGGAAAATCAAGAAGAGCACGATGCAAATTGGAAGAGAAGCTCGGCCTTAGATCTCTTCGGAGTTTATCGCGCCTTACATTTTTTATTTTTTAAAAAGAGTTCTTGACACCTAACATCACTGATGCACTGTCGCATGCTAGACCAGTTATATTTTCAAACGGAATGCCTTTTTTTCATCATGCTTGAACATTTTTTAAACAAAGCTCCTGCACTGTCGTCGAGAGCATTAACGTGAATCAATTCCAATAAATCCGTACAGCACTGACCCTTCGACGGTCTTATGTATTTCGCCAAGACGCATAGTTGTTTTTGGTTTTAATATCTGTAGATTCGTCAAGGAGGACTGAGAACTTTGTAGATTTAAGTATATTTATGATTTCACTAGAAGACCCGGCAGACGTTGTCCTGCCCTAAATTTGGCCAATCTGCATACATTTTAATAAGCTTTTCCGTCTGACTCTGCCCTCCCCCCTCTTCACTTTTTCCTAATCCTTTTATTCGCTCCTCCCTCCGTCTTTTTCGCTTCATCTATCTCCGTCTTCGTCTCATTCTATCTCTTTCTCAATCTCCTTCTCTCTTTTCTCTTCTCTCAATTCCTTCTCATTCTTCTGCATCCCTTATTGCCTGTCCCAGAGGGTGGTATGTATTTTATTCCAGTCCCAGTCCCACTCCGAGTCTCAGTCCCAGTCCTAGTCCTAATCCCAGTCCCAGTCCGTCTCTGGATAATATATTACTCTGTACTAAAGCACGCATCAACAGCTTTCATTTGATATCCATATTGTATAAACACTGTCTAGGCATTCACTGGCCCACGTTTTGGCCTATATCTTGAGACCCTAGTCACCCAGGGGTATGAAAATTATCCTGTACTATAGCAATCATCAACAGCTTTCATTTGATATCCGTATTGTATAAACACATTCTAGGGGTACTCGGGTCCACGTTTCGCCCTTATCTCGAGACCCTGTACGTAGATCGCAACCAAACCTATGTAGTAACCACCTCGTGAGGTTTACGCAACTTGTGTGAAAGTTTGAACAAAATCGACCGGCGCATCTCTTCAAACACCAGCGACCAACTAACACATATTTTAGCCTTTCTTTTTACATATATAGGTTTTTATTTTTCACACTTCACTATAATATTAAAACGAAATGCAGATTTTCGTTGCTTTTGAAATTCGACTTAAAAATTGCACATGGAACAACTAAAGACTCTCCTGAATTAAAAAAAATGTCATAGTACCTCTAAATCTAAATTTTGTTGTTACTGACAACGTAAAGTCATCACCTTACGTAGCAACCTCAGGTGTGCCCAAGGTAGTATCCTTGGCCCACTTTTCATTATTCTCTTTATCAATGATGTAAGTGTTTGTTTAAAGCAATGCAATTATCTCCTTTACGCTGATGATTTGAAAATTTTTTTCAGAATCAAGAACGAGTCTGATACTCTCATACTACAATCTGAGTTAAATAATTTTAATGAGTGGTGCTGTAAAAATAAGCTTGCGCTGAATGCCAAGAAATGTTATTACATAACTTATTCCAAATTATGCAATAAATTGATTTCGTCTTACTCTGTCTATAATAAGCCGTTACTTAGGGTGAATAAAATTCGGGATTTAGGTGTTGTATTTGATTCGTCTTTTACATTCACCGAACACTTAAATTTTATTATCCTCAAAGCATATTCCTTACTGGCCTTTATTAAAAGAAATTGATCCGAGTTTAAGGACCCATATACTAAAAAACTATTATACAATGCCTTTGTACGGTCAAGGCTTGAGTATGGTTCCATAATATGGAGTCCTTATTATGATGTACACAATAAGAGAGTCGAACGTGTGCAAAAAATATTCATGAAGTACTGTTTATACGATATAAACTGCGATCCGCCTCTTCCTCCATATATCTCTAGGTGTAAGCTAATTAATCTTCACACATTAGAAAGTAGAAGAGTAATTACATCTATAATGTTTATTTATGATATTTCCAATGGCAATATTGATTGCCCGATACTGTTAGGGTCTTTGAACTTTTGTGTTCCATCACGGACTTTGCGCCAATATACTATGTTTGTAATTGACCAGTTTAGATCTAATTACGTACTTAATGGCCCGATCACTCGCGCTCTAATTGCTATTAACTCAATCAATAATAATTATTGTATTGATTTTTCGATATCTCGTCGAAGTTTTAAAAATATGTTATTTTTCATTTAAAATTAACTTTACTGTAAATAAACCTTATGTTTAATAATGTTTAATATAGTCTGTAAGATTCTTGTAAATCATAGACTGAATAAAAAAAAAAAACAAATGTAAGGCGCGACAACCTCCGAAGAGATCTAAGTCCGAGCTTCTCTTCAAATTTGCGTCGTGCTCCTCTTGATTTTCCCTACAAATTGGCCGGACGGGACCTACATGTTTTATGCCGACTCCGAACGGCATCTGCAAGGCAGATGAGTTTTCACTGAGAGCTTTTCATGGCAGAAATACACCCGGAGCTCTTGCCAAACACTGCCGAGGGGCGACCCCGCTTAGAAAAATTTTCTTCTAATTTAAAAACCTTATTTCTAAAATGTTTGATGTTGCTTTGTCCGGGGTGCGAACTCAGGGCATACGGTGTGGTAGGCGGAGCACGCTACCATCACACCACGGTGGCCGCTGAATAAAGAAATATGAAATATGAAATAATTAAACGCCAACCAATTACACGGAAGTATATCCGCACCCCTGAAAATGTGAGTGCCGTTGCGTATACGTAATATTTTATTATTAGGTATAAACAAATAAAAAAATTGCAATAAAATAATATTGCGACTATAAACTGAGATATAATCTATCCTATATTTCAAGTTAGATCAAACTACAAAACAAATTCAAAATCGGTTCAGTAGTTTAGGCGTCCATTGGCGCCAAACATAATGACACGTGATTTTTATATATTAAGATTGTCTTTTTCAGCAACAACCACATTACACAAGATACTAGTGAGTTTTGTTCTCCCTAAACAAATATCTTTAACAAAGGCACTAAATCCTCCACTATTACCTTTGCTATATTGTGTTCAGCGAAAAATTCTAATAATTTTATTTCAGCAATAACAGTCATATTAACCGAGTTTGAATGCTACTTATTTTCTATCTTCACCGATGAACTTGCTCCCACAATTAAAACTTACACCACATGTTTTGCAGAATGCTTGAAAGTCATCATCTTTTACTGGCATAAGCCATTCTCCGAATTCCTTCATCCAAATAGTTTGGAAACGCTTTCGTTTGGACATATGTTCGCTGGAATTTATTTAAATGTTGAGTGATTTGTGAACAGCCTCGGTTTTTTTAGACTGACCATGGCGGAACAATACAGGTGGTGGTAAAGGAGCAGCCGATTGCTAGTTTTTTCATTTGATTTAACATTAAATTGTTTGACGCAGCTCGATTTTGACATCAAACCAGAGAAAATCCACTGCGTTTGTTTGTTTCTATGCATGAATGTTTGTCGCGCTGCCGCCACCTTATACGATTCCGTCATGAAACTAACTTTGTAAGAGTTTTCATAACATTCAGCCAACAGATATGTAGATGCAAAACTATGTGTTAACAAGTAAGGAAGGTTAAGTTCGGGTGTAACCGAACATTACATACTCAGTTGAGAGCTATGGTGACAACATAAGGGAAAATAACCATGTAGGAAATTGAACCGAGGGTAATCCTGGAATGTGTTTGTATGACATGTGTATCAATCGAAAGGTATTAAAGAGTATTTTATGAGGGAGTGGGCCATAGTTCTATAGGTGGACACCATTTTGGGATATCGCCATAAAGGTGGATCAGGGTGACCCTAGAATTTGTTTGTACGATATGGGTATCAAATGAAAGGTGTTAATGAGTATTTTAAAAGGGAGTGATCCTTAGTTCCATAGGTGGACGGCGTTTAGAGATATCGCCATAAAGGTGGACCAGGGGTGACTCTAGAATTTGTTTGTACGATATGGGTATCAAATGAAAGGGGTTAATGAAAATTTTAAAAGGGAGTGGGCCTTAGTTCTATAGGTGGACGCCTTTTCGAGATATCGCCATAAAGGTGGACCAGGGGTGACTCTAGAATACGTTTTTACAATATGGGTATCAAACGAAAGGTGTTAATGAGTATTTCAAAAGGGCGTGGGGTTTAGTTCTATAGGTCGACGCCTTTTCGAGATATCGCCATTAAGGTGGACCAGCGGTGACTCTGGAATGTGTTTGTACGATATGGGTATCAAACTAAAGGTATTAATGAGGATTTTAAAAGGGAGTGGTGGTAGTTGTATAGGTGGCCGCCTTTTCGAGATATGGGCATAAAGGTGGACCAGGGGTAACTCTAGAATGCGTTTGTACAATATGGGTATCAAACGAAAGGTGTTAATGAGTATTTTAAAAGGGAGTGGGGCTGAGTTCTATAGGTGGACGCCTTTAAAAGATATTGCCATAAAGGTGGACCAGGGGTGACTCTAGAATGTGTTTGTACGATATGGGTATCAAATTAAAGGTATTAATGAGGGTTTTAAAAGGGAGTGGTGGTAGTTGTATAGGTGGTCGCTTTTTCGAGATATCGGCATAAAGGTGGACCAGGGGTTACTCTAGAATGCTTTTGTACAATATGGGTATCAAACGAAAGGTGTTAATGAGTATTTTAAAAGGGCGTGGGGCTTAGTTCTATAGGTGGACGCCTTTTCGGGATATCGCCATAAAGGTGGACCAGGGGTGACTCTAGAATGTGTTTTTACGATATGGGTATCAAATTAAAGGTATTAATGAGGGTTTTAAAAGGGAGTGGTGGTAGTTGTATAGGTGGTCGCCTTTTCGAGATATCGGCATAAAGGTGGACCATGGGTGACTCTAGACTTTGTTTGTACGATATGGGTATCAAATGAAAGGCGCTAATAAGTATTTTTAAAAGGGAGTGGGCCTTAGTTCTATAGGTGGTCGCCTTTTCCAGATATCGCCATAAAGGTGTACCAGGGGTGACTCTAGAATATGTTTGCACGATATGGGTACCAAATGAAAGGTGTTAATGAGTATTTTAAAAGGGCGTGGGGCTTTGTTTTATAGGTGGACGCCTTTTCGATATATCGCCATAAAGGGGACCAGGGGTGACTCTTGAATGTGTTTGTACGATATGGGTATCAAATTAAAGGTATTAATGAGGCTTTTAAAAGGGAGTGGTGGTAGTTGTTTATGTGAAGGCGTTTTCCAGATATCGACCGAAATGTGGACCAGTGTGACCCAGAACATCATCTGTTGGATACCGCTAATTTATTTATATATATCTGTGGAGTTTTGACAAAACAACTTATCTCAAGATAGGAAATATTTTAGATATTAACTGCATGTAATTTTGTCAATTGGTATGCATATTTTGGTCTTACTGGTTTATTTCTATGATGTTTAGTTAGAAAGTTACAGTATCCGAAAAATCAACTTAACTCATTTTTTTCGAAACTGCGTCGGTGAAAACAAATTTTTTCAGTTAAGTCGAAAAATTCAAAAAACTTCAAATAATTGTAATCATTGTAGTGTTTCTATAACAACTTATTTCGATTTAAGGCGGCCATGAAAATAAAAATCGTATTTCACAAAGGTTGCTTTTTCCAATTAAATTGTTATGTCAAATTACAATTAATTTTTTTGGCAACTTATATTGAAATAGTTTGTTTTGTGAAATTAGTATCGGGGTAATTTTGAAAAAACAAGACGTCTTATTTTGAAATACGTGCTTTTGTAAAAGTGAAAAGAGTGTTCAATATATTTTTTATCTATAAATAAGTGCTTTTGCCAAGTGCTGTATTGAAAAAATTTCAAAAATAAGTGATTTCGGTTACAATAAAACCATTAAAACTAAATATGCAAAGGGGACGCCAGATGGCAGGTAAGGAAAGTGTCTAAAAATACAAATCTAGTTAATTTATCAGAACCAAGTGTGTCAAAGCCATATTTTCATGATGATGGATTAGTGTTAGAGCCACTACCTAATGATACATCTTTTGATACTGGTGTTATTGATATACTAAATTCATATAACGTGCAACAAAAAAATACGAAAAACATTGAAAGTGATACAGAAAGTCCAGAATCTTGTGATAATGAAGATATTTTTTATGAGACAGATTTTCTTTACTCGGATTATATACCATCTACTCTGTCGAATTTGAGTTCTACTTCGAAGAATATCGAAGACAGATCAGTAGTCGCAAGTTATAGTACTAATTGGGATCTACCCGAAGAAAATGATTCTCCCCCAAGAATGAAGGAAATGAAAAAACTTAATAAGCAAAACAAAAATTTGGGTAAAGAGTACTATACTAATAAAAATAAAAAAATGCCAGCTAAAGAAATTGAAAGGTTAAAAAAATGCCGCAGGAATTGTCACTTAAAACTAAACTTTGACCCGCAGAAAACCCTTTTTAAAAATTATTGGAGTTTGGGGGACTACACTAAACGCCGACAATTTGTATCAAGTTTAATTGAAGTTGAGGCGAAACATTCTGAAACTTTTCGAAAATCAGCAAATCCTCGAGATCGCAAATATAACTATTTGTATCACTTTGAGATCACTTCCGCAAGACATCGGGTATGTAAAATGTGTTTCTTAAAAATATTTGAGGAAACCGAACAAGTGATCAAAACAGTAAACAAATACAAAGTTCAGCTGGAGTGTGGTGGACTTATTAAGGGAGATCGCCGCGGAAAACACGCTCCAAAGTCATTATAGCCGTAGACACACCAACATGTTGTACTTCCAAAGTGATCTCAATATTTCGAATTTATACAATCTGTATGCCGACTCCTCATATAAATGCATCAATGTTTTTTTTACAAGCGTCCGTTATGGACATATAATTTCACAATGCATGAGGGATCTACAAACAAAGCCCATTGTTTCATTTGGAATGAGACAATTGCAAAGAGGGGATCAAATGATATAGGATCGTATATTTTTAAATGCCTTTCAACGATACCTCCGATTGTCAAACACATTATTTTATATAGTGACTCATGCCCTGGGCAAAATCGCAATGCCAATATCTGTGCAATATTCCAAATGGTTTTAAAAAGCACATCTATTGAAACTATTTACCACAAATTTCTTGTAGTTGGTCACACCCATATGGAATGTGACACAGTTCATGCGCAAATCGAAAAAAATGAAAAAAATTCTTCAGGATCTATCCAACATCCACATGATTGGGCAAACCTTATCGCAGCTGCGAACAAAAAGTATATCGTTCACGAACTAAATCAAAACGACTTCTTTGATTTTTCCGGCTTGTTAAAAAATAACTTTAATTGGAAAACAACAAATAGCTCAGGTACACACATACTTTATTTTATCAAAGTCTGAGTGAAAAATCATTTTAAGTGCGATGGCGTTTCGAGAAGGCCCTGTCTCAGTAATCTATTATACTATAACTGTATATCTTTGAAGGACTTTATAAGAATTTTCTTAGCGCCCTATGCCAGTATTTTTTAAATAACACCTTATTTGTTTCAGCATAAGCTCAAAACATTATCCACAAAAATATGGGATTTATAGAAAAATTCTGAGATAGAGCTTTATTAAACGTTTTTCTTAGATTTATCGTTTTCGAACTTGCAGCGAAGATAGATTGATAATACATTCAGACTTCGATAATATCTGTAAAACTATGCGAAATCGTTTTACTTTACAAATCTGTTAAGCATTATCATATTATCATAATTTATAGTAGAAAATATTTTCCCCGGGTTCACAAGTTGTCAAAAATGGAATAAGCAGCACACTGCAAAAATTTCTCTTTGAAATATTACAAAGACAAGTTTTCAAACCCGGAGGCAGCATTTTAAACTTTTGATGATATGTATAAATAAATACTTCATTTATTCACTTTTAAATTATGTTTTCCCACAGGCGAGAAATTCGAATGGAAAAAGATACGCTGGTTGCGGTATAAAAAGTCTACACCAGGCGTATTGCATTATAAGAATTCCTTTGACTGTAATGAAAGTTTCAAGGAGTTAAATATTAATCAAAGACGACGAAAAAATTTGGATTTTTCGTTAAATAAATGCTACGCAGGACCCATGGCTATTTCTTCCAGCATGAAGAAAGACTTGTTGGATGTGTTACCTTTTATAAATACAGAATTCCAGTGTTACTACAAAAATTTAAAAGTTGAAAGCGATTGCGAAGTGGAAGTAGACTCAGATATTGATGAAATCGAAGAAAATGAATAACGAGATTTTAATAATAATAATAAAATTTAATATTTTAAATAAATGCATATTTAACTATTCATAAAAATTATTGGATTTCCATAAAAATATACTGTGTTTTTTACGTTTCACCTTATTTCACACTTGTTTGCTTGGCTAAGTCTCACAAAACAACCTATTTTAAAATAAGTGGAAATTTTTATCTATTTTATGTAGAAAATAGTTTTGACAAAACAACTTAATTGAAATAAGTATAAGTTTTACATAAAAAAATTTTGACATAACAACATATATAATTTTAAAGGCATTTTAAAGAAAAGTACTGCATTAAAAATTAAGAAATACATTTTAAAATGCGGCGCAAATTTCCTTTTATTATATCCACTGTATACTTTGCCTTAAATATCTTTCAGTTTTATTCAAATCACATATTTAGCTCTCCTGAAAAGTTGTCAGATTTGAAATAAGTTGTTTTGTCAAAATTCCACAGATATAATACCACGAACAGTATTCCTGCCAAGATTTCAAGGGTTTTTTATTTCGCCCTGCATAACTTTTTCATTTCACACCCATTTTACAAAGTTTTTTCCTAAAGTTATATTTTGCGTCAATAAACCAATCCAAATACCATGTTTCATCCCTTTTTTCGCATCTGGTATAGAATTAGGGCATTTTTTTCGTTTTTGGTAATTTTCGATATCGAAAAAGTGGGCGTGCCCATAGTCGGATTTCGGCCATTTTTTATACCAATACAAAGTGAGTTCAGATAAGTACGTGAACTGAGTTTAGTAAAGATATATCGATTTTTGCTCAAGTTATCGTGTTAACGGCCGAGCGGAAGGACAGACGGTTGACTGCGTATAAAAACTGGGCGTGGCTTCAACCGATTTCGCCCTTTTTCTCAGAAATAAGTTATTGTCCCAGAATCTAAGCCCCTACCAAATTTCACAAGGATTGGTACATTTTTGTTCGACTTATGGCATTAAAAGTATCCTAGACAAATTAAGTGAAAAAGGGCGGAGCCACGCCCATTTTGAAATTTTCTTTTATTTTTGCATTTTGTTGCACCATATAATTACTGGAGTTGAATGTTGACATAATTTACTTTTATACTGTAAAAATATTAAATTTTTTGTTAAAATTTGACTTTAAAAACATTTTTGTTGTAAAAGTGGGCGTGGCCGTTCTCCGATTTTGCTAATTTTTATTAAGCGTACATATAGTAATAGGAGTAAAGTCCGTGCCAAATTTCATCATGATATCTTCAACGACTGCCAAATTACAGCTTGCAAAAACTTTAAATTACGTTCTTTTAAAAGTGGGCGGTGCCACGCCCATTGTCCAAAATTTTACAAATTTTCTATTCTGCGTCATCAGTTCAACTCACCTACCAAGTTTCATCGCTTTATCCGTCTTTGGTAATGAATTATCGCACTTTTTCGGTTTTTCGAAATTTTCGATATCGAAAAAGTGGGCGTGGTTATAGTCCGATATTGTTCAATTTAAATAGCGATCTGAGATGAGTGCTCAGGAACCCACATACTAAAGTTCATCAAGATACCTCAAAATTTACTCAAGTTATCGTGTTAACGGACAGACGGACGGACGGACGGACATGGCTCAATCAAATTTTTTTTCGATCCTGATGATTTTGATATATGGAAGTCTATATCTATCTCGATTCCCTTATACCTGTACAACCAACCGTTATCCAATCAAAGTTAATATACTCTGTGAGCTCTGCTCAACTGAGTATAAAAAGAGATAAATGTACTTTGTATTTTAAAAGCAGAAACAACAGTGTAGCCAAGTTGAGTAAACCATTCATATAGCCGGAGTCATTGGTGCCGTATGTCGTATCGCTGTATCCGTATCCCTAACGTAATCAGCTGTTTATCGTTACGACGGTAAACCAAAACCCAATTGGTTGGCTACGATACGGTTACGACTTTAGCGGCACCAATATTCGATTGCATTGATTCTCATAAGGTTGGTCGAATCAGCTGTTAAAAGGTTACCGATACGGTTACCGATAAAGCACCAATGTCTCCAGCTTATGATTGTATAAGCAATACGGGTGTGTTCGCATGGCACAACTGCTCAAATGAGCAATTAAAAATTATTCATTTCGAAACTACCCACATTTTTTTCTGCTGGCTTGCGGAAGTCCCTCTTATCCATTCAGCTAATTTTTTGTTGAAAAATCCACGATTGGGCGAAAAACCCACGTTCCGGCATCACTGTTTTGAATTGGAATAATGACAGCCTACTAAATTTTTGTGATTGTAACAGCATAAGTGTGGCACGAAAACACTTTAATTTAGGTAAATTCGATTAATGAATACAAAAACAAAAACATTAACACAGCAATATATAAGCACTCTGATGTTTGTGAGTTTACCCAGCCTGTAGTTGCAATATATATTTTTTTTTTTAATAGCAATATAGAAGTATGAAATATGTATATGGTAATTAGGGGCCTACGTGGTGTTGTGGTAGGGTGCTCCGCCTATCACCCCGAGGGTCCTGGGTTCAACTCCCGGGCAAAGTAACAATCAAAATTAAAAAAAAAAAAGTTTTTCTAACCGGGGTCACCTCGGAAGTGATTCGTCAAACTCTCCGGGTGTATATCTGCCATGAAAAGCTTCTCAGTGAAAATGCAGATGCCTCTCGGAGTCGGCATAAAATATGTTGGCCCAGTCCCGCCAATTTTTAGAAAAAATTAAAAGGAGCACTATGCAAATTGAAAGATAAGCTTGGCCTTATATCTCTTCGAAGGTTATCGCGCCTTGCATTTATTTATTTAATTGTTTATTTTTATACAATGATGGAAATAATAATGGAATAGAGCACCCTATAAAAATAACATTTTAAAGTTGTTCTTTTGCGAAAAAGTGAACCAGTAGAATGGAATGGAATGGAAACAATAATTGGGACAGAACGTGTTTATTGATATTTTTGCATTATAAATGGTAAAGACTTGTTGTTGAAGTTTCTTATAAAGCCCTATAAAACTGCAATTGAATGGGATATGGAGCACTAAGAAAATATTTAAGAGAAAATATCGGCACTTCACTTTTTAACCAACTCTTGTTTTAATTGTAAAAAAGTATATACTTTATTAATTATAATTATTGTATATACTAGTATTAAGAATATCGCTTTTTTTTAAAGGTTTATTTGAGAGGAGATGTTTCCTATATATCTTGTGTAATTCTTTCATCGTGAGCTAGATTGGTGATACAGAAACTTCAACCTTTCCATTTTGTAGTCGGACATAAGTTTTCGGTATTCGGTTCTGGCAAGGATGCTCCTGGAAGGAAGTGCATTGGAATGAGGGCTAATAAAACACTTGGATCCTGCGACATAGGAGAGAGAGGGCGAGAATAAAGTACCGCTTTTATTCGAAAGAGGAGTGTTGTGAATTCTTCGAACGTAAACCTTTGATTTCCTGCTACTTTTTTGGAATGGGTCTTGAAGATTTTTACCGCGGCTTCCTATAGGACGCCTATGTGTGGTGCATAAGGGGGCATAAACTGCCAAGGAAAACCTGGTACCGCAAATCTTTCAGATATATCTTTGTTGAATATTGCGAGCTCTTTTTGAATAGCTCTTTCAGCACCACCGAATGTCTTTCCATTATCATATATTACTTTGTCGACTACTCCAATCCCAATTTTTGATAAGTGCAAAAAAATACGATTAGTATTTGTGAAGAAAATTAAACCTAAGACTGCAGAAAATTATACTCACCTCACACACTCAATTAGAAAAGCCACTTACCTGCGAAGGAAATTATACTCACCTGTGAAAATTTCACAAACCTTAATTTATTAAAACACAAATCCAACAAATAAGGAAGGCTAAGTTCGGGTGTAATCGAACATTACATACTCAGCTGAGACTGAAATGTTTTTGTATGACATGTGTATCAAATGGAAGGTATCAAAGAGTATTTTAAGAGGGAGTAGGCCATAGATCTATGGGTGGACGCCATTTAGGGATATCGCCATAAAGGTAGACCGGGCGGAATCTAGAATTTGTTTGTACGATATGGGCATCAAATGAAGGGTGTTAATGAGTATTTTAAAAGGGCGTGGATTTAGTTCAATAGAAGGACGCCTTTTCGAGATATCGCCATTAAGGTGGACCAGGGGCGACTCTAGAATTTGTTTGTACGATATGGGTATCAAATGAAAGGTGTTAATGAGTATTTTAAAAGGGCGTGGGCCTTAGTTCTATAGGTGGACGCCTCTTCGAGATATCGCCAAAAAGGTGGACCAGGGACGACTCTAGAATTTGTTTGTACGATATCGGTATCAACTGAAAAGTGTTAATGAGTATTTTAAAATTGCGTGGGCCTTAGTTCTATAGGTGGACGCCTTTTCGAGATATCGCCAAAAAGGTGGACCAGGGGCGACTCTAGAATTCGTTTGTACGATATGGGTTTCAAACGAAAGGTGTTAATGAGTATTTTAAAAAGGCGTGGGGCTTAGTTCTATAGGTGGGAGGCTTTTCGAGTTATCGCCATAAAGGTGGACCAGGGGTGACTCTAGAATTTGTTTGTAGGATATGGGTATCAAACGAAAGGTGTTAATGAGTATTTTTAAAGGCCGTGGGCCTTAGTTCTATAGTTGGACGCCTCTTCGAGATATCGCCAAAAAGGTGGACCAGGGGCGACTCTAGAATTTGTTTGTACGATATGGGTTTCAAACGAAAGGTGTTAATGAGTATTTTTAAAGGCCGTGGGCCTTAGTTCTATAGGTGGGCGCCTCTTCGAGATATCGCCAAAAAGGTGGACCAAGGGCGACTCTAGAATTTGTTTGTACGATATGGGTGTCAAACGAAAAGCGTTAATGAGTATTTTAAAAAGGCGTGGGCCTTACTTCTATAGGTGGGAGGCTTTTCGAGTTATCGCCATAAAGGTGGACCAGGGGTCACTCTAGAATTTGTTTGAACGATATGGGTATCAAACGAAAGGCGTTAATGAGTATTTTAAAAGTGCGTGGGCCTTAGTTCTATAGGTGGACGCCTTTTCGAGATATCGCCAAAAAAGGTGGACCAGGGGTGACTCTAGAATTTGTTTGTAGGATATGGGTATCAAACGAAAGGTGTTAATGAATATTTTTAAAGGCCGTGGGCCTTAGTTCTATAGGTGGACGCCTTTTCGAGATATCGCCAAAAAGGTGGACCAGGGGCGACTCTAGAATTCGTTTGTACGTCATGGGTATCAAATGAAAGGTGTTAATGAGTATATTTAAAGGGCGTGGGCCTTAGTTCTATAGGTGGACGCCTCTCCGAGATATCGCCAAAAAGGTGGACCAGGGGCGACTCTAGAATTTGTTTGTACGATATGGGTATCAAAAGAAAAGCGCTAATGAGTATTTTAAAAGGGCGTGGGCCTTAGTTCTATAGGTGGGAGGCTTTTCGAGTTATCGCCATAAAGGTGGACCAGGGGTCACTCTAGAATTTGTTTGAACGATATGGGTATCAAATGAAAGGTGTTAATGAGCATTTTAAAAGGGAGTGGTGGTAGTTGTATATGTGAAGGCGTTTTCGAGATATTGACCAAAATGTGGACCAGGGTGGCTCAGAACGTCATCTGTCGGGTACCGCTAATTTATTTATATATGTAATACCACGAACAGTATTCCTACCAAGATTCTAAAGGCTTTTGATTTCGCCCTGCAGAACTTTTTTATTTTCTTCTACTTAATATGGCAAGTGTCACACTCATTTTGCAAAGTTTTTTTCTAAAGTTATATTTTGCGTCAATAAACCAATCTAGTTACCATGTTTCATCCCTTTTTTTCGTATTTGGTATAAAATTATGGCATTTTTTAAATTTTTCGTAACTTTCGAAATCGAAAAAGTGGGCGAGGTCATAGTCGGATTTCGGCCATTTTTTACACAAATACAAAGAGAGTTCAGATAAGTACGAGAACTGCGTTTTGTAAAGATATATCAATTTTTTCTCAAGTTATCGTATCGAAGGACAGACGGACGACTGTGTAAAAAAACTGGGCGTGGCTTCCACCGATTTCGCCCTTTTTCACAGAAAACAGTTATCGTCCTAGAATCTAAGCCCCTACCAAATTTCACAAGGATTGGTAAATTTTTGTTCAACTTATGACATTAAAAGTAACCTTGACAAATTAAATGAAAAAGTGCGGAGCCACGCCCATTTTGAAATTTTCTTTTATTTTTGTATTTTATTGCACAATATCATTACTGGAGTCGAATGTTGACATAATCTACTTATATACTGTAAAGATATTGAATTTTTTGTTAAAATTTGGCTTTAAAAAAATTTTTTTTTAAAGTGGGCGTGGTCGATCCCCGATTTTGCTAATTTTTATTAAGCATACATATAGTAATAGGAGTAAAGTTCCTGCCAAATTTCATCATGATATCTTCAACGACTGCCAAATTACAGCTTGCAAAACTTTTAAATTACCTTCTTTTAAAAGTGGGCGGTGCCACACCCATTGGTCAAAATTTTATTAATTTTCTATTCTGCGTCATAAGGTCAACACACCTACCAAATTTCATCGCCTTGTCTGTCTTTGGCAATGAATTATCGCATTTTTTCGGTTTTTCGAAATTTTCGATATCGAAAACGTGGTCGTGGTTATCGTCCGATATCGTTCATTTTAAATAGCGATCTGAGATGAGTGCCCAGGAATCTACATACCAAATTTCATCAAGATACCTCAAAATTTACTCAAGTTATCGTGTTAACGGACAGACGGACGGACGGACATGGCTCAATCAAATTTTTTTTCGATACTGATGATTTTGATATATGGAAGTCAATATCTATCTCGATTCCTTTATACCTGTACAACCAACCGTTATCCAATCAAGGTTAATATACTCTGTGAGCTCTGCTCAACTGAGTATAAAAATTAGACCTTAAAAACCCCTGTGAAAAGAGTAGCAAAAGCAAATATGTATATAGGTCGATGTGTTCATATCCACATTAGAGCGTGAAAAATTTTTAAAAAGTGCTGTACAAAATCAAATCCACACAATCATATTTTTTTGACCACAAGCAGCTCACCTTTATAGGTGGTACAGCTAAACCAAAAAAATAAGCACACCAATGTGATCATGCAGGTAAAGCAAATTAAAATAGTAATACAGGTTATTGAGTCATAAAATGCAATTTGTTGCAAAAACCATTAAATGTTATTTTTATAGGGTCCACTATTCCAAGGAAGATATTTAAGTTCTGCTGATATAATTGATTTAGTATTTGGGAGTAATTTGTTCCTATTCTTTTTTACATCACTGTAAGTATTTGCACAATTGAATTGGTATATTAATTTGAGAACGATTATTTGATATGTGTACAATGACTGTATTTTTAATGAATAAATAAAGAAAAGTACAAAGGGAATACTTAATTAGTTCAGTGTAGCATAAATTCGCAAATTAATCGAATGTTATTATTTTTTTAAATACAACCACACGTACAGAAGAATTATATATATATAGGATTGAATAAATCACCTTAGTTCATACACATTAGTATATACATATGTACATACATACATTCAAACATGCCAAAAATAGAGGAGCTATTTCTATTTGTTGGTACATATTATGTACATCCGTATCTATATGTTCATTCCACTCAAAGCAAGTTTGCAAATTCAATTTCATTTCATTTCATTTCATTTATTTGATGTCAATGGAATAAATCCTTACAGACTAAATATATTAAATAGTTCTAAAATTAAATGTTGAGCTTAAAGTTTGAAACTTATATACATATATGGACCGGAGAACTTAAAATGCAGAGTTTAAAATAATTAAAAATTTAAACCTTGGTTGTGACAACTCCAAGGAAACCGTAACGCACAGTGAGTTAAACTCACGTATAGCACGGGCAATAGGAGCATTACAGGCATAATTAGTTCTAAGATTATCACCATAAAAGGGATAGAAATTTCGGAGAGAACGTTGAGTAACATTAAATCGAAACCGCTCCAGCAAGTACGGGCAGTCAATAAACCCATTAATAATGTTATAAGCGAAAATTAAGCAGATAATAGATCTACGATCCAACAAGGACTTACAGTTTGATAGCAAGAGACGAGAAGAATAAGGAGGCATAGGTTCAGGAAAGTTTAAAGGTCGAAGAGCATATTTAAGAAAGATCTTCTGTATACGCTCTATTCTATTTACAGCTGTCTGCTGGATTGGCCTGCAAATAAAAACTGCATATTCCAAACGCGACCTAACAAAGGCCGTGAATAATAAATTGATCGTATACGGATCTGAGAATTTTATATATAACTTACTATCAAAGATAATACCAATATTTTTAATCTCATTAACACACTGAAGCCCACAATTTTAAATTCTGTAAATCGTATGTAGTGTACTAGTTGTTTTCGCATAAGTTATGTGGAAACATTTGGCGGGGTTCAAGGAAAGATGAGATTCCTCGCACCAGTGATAGAGTTTGTTAATGTAATTTTGTAATCTTGAGGAATCATCTGGCCCCTTAATTGCTGAGAATAGTTTCAGGTCATCAACGTAAAGCAAACACTTGGCGGACGAGAAGCAACTACTAATGTCGTTGATAAAAAGAATAAAAATAACGGTCCCAATATACTACACTGGGGTACACCGGAAGTGGCAACAAAAGGCCTGGAGGATACACCATCAATATTAACAACACATTTCCTGTTAAATAAATAAGAGGCAATCCATCGCAGAAATGAGGAATGAAAGCCAAGAAAAGCTAATTTTCCTAGTAAAACTCTATGAGAAACTCTATCAAAAGCTTTAGAGAAATCTGTGTAGATGTAATATACTTGAAGCTTAGCAGAAAATGACTGTACACAATATTCACTAAAGACAGCAAGATTAGAAACAGTTGATCTGCCAGCGGCAAATTCATGTTGATAGGGAGTAATGAGAGGTTTAACAGCAAAACTTAGCTTTGCATTGACGGCATGCTCAAAAATCTTGGAAATGGTAGACAGCTTGGATATGGGCCTTTAGTTGCGGACATCGTTCTTGTTACACTTTTAAAGACTGGGGTAATGGAAGTTATTTTCCAATCAATAATGAACGTCCCAGAAAGCAAGGATTTATTGAAGATCAGTCTTAACGGATATATTAAAGCTGGACAGCACTTAGGCACAATCCATCAGCATCAGACCGATAGGAGGATTTTAATTTAATAATGGCTTTACTAATATCCTCAGAAGAGAGACATAGCGATCCAAAGTTAACAGCACAGTCTTGACTCTTCGGGAATTCAAATATTTGATTTCTATTATCTTCTGGGTTAAAATTCGATTTGAAAAACTCCGCAAATAAATTGGCTGTTTCAGTTGGAGAATTCGCAGAATTGTCATCGAGAAAATCACCTGTTGGGACACTGCAGTTTTTTGACTTTATATAATTCCAGAAGGCTTTCGGGTTCGATTTAATGTTCGACTCAATGTTACGAATGTAATTGGTGTATAGATACTTATCCAAATTGTTGAAACTCCTAAGATAAAACTTGTATTTAATAAAAAACAAATGATTCTTCGTGTTTTTGAATTTTTTAAAGTATTTTTTCCTAAGATTCTTGAATTCCTTTAAGTCCCTCGAATACCATGGCAATTTATAGGGTCTTTTACTTTTAACCGGAATCCAATCCAAGCAGTGGTTGTATAAAATAGTTTTGAAAGTGCGGAAGCTATTAGTTGAAATAAGCAATCATTAAAACAGGAGAAATCAAATGAATTAAAATTGAAAGAAACACTGCTTTCAAAATTCTAAGAAGCAAAACAATAAAAATTGACTGTAGTAATCAGAGGCAAATGATGCCTGTCACTAGGCGTAATAGGGTTCATGCACTCCCTTACTTCACAAATAATATTATCACTTATAAATACAAGATCCGAAAGTCTGTTTAGAGAATTAATATTATTGTTGGTTTGAAATAAATTTAGGCTCAATAAATTATCAATGAGGTACAATTCATGATTTCCAGAAAGATTAGAAGGCGTAAGGCCATTATTAGATAAACTGGGTGACCAATTGACATTACATAGGTTAAAATCACCTAGCACACAGAGATGGTTATCACTTAAATCACTGAAAGCTAAAAAAACAATATTGTCTGCGTGAGCTTTGTATAACTCAAGTGCGCTCGAAGGTGGTACATATGATGCCATAACATACAGAGAACCTTGCGAGGTGGTGCCAGTTAAGCAAACGCAGATCTGGTCCAGCAAAGAATCATCAATTTTTAGTTGCACTAAAAAGCTCGTTTTCACGTTTGACGGCAATTTAAACACCACACCCTCGAGTGAGGCCAGTTTTTTTCTGCGTCACGATCCTTGCGAAATACATTAAAAAGGTTGGAGTCAAAAAACTCAGAATCAAAAAAATTTTTATTAAGCCATGTTTCCACGAATACGAAGATGTCATAATCTAACTGCGCACTGAACTTGTACACCAGGTCAGCTTTGGTCCTCATACCAGACAGAATTTGATAATAAATTTTCAGTGCACTGATATTTTTAATAGAGGGGAGTTAACGCCTCACTACCTCCGTAGCGGCTTCCGATGAGCCCTTCGAAAAAATTGAAAAGGCTTTACCACGACGTTCACAGGCCAAAGATCTGACCATAACAACTTCTCAGACGAAGACTCAGGAACACCCAACTTGAAAATCAATCGAGTCAGAGTAGACAGCGAAACATCTTTTTTAACCAGTTTGGCATATGACAGAAATTTCGCCTCTATCTTTGTTTGCCTGATCACATAATCTATAATATTAACCTCTGACGCAGATGGTGGAAAAGAGGAAACATGAAGCTATTTATAGCGATCGCAAGGTCAGTGCAAACACTAGTACCAATAATGGAGCCTGATTGTTATTATTCCTGCGCCTCCTACGCATAACCTCAGTCAACTGCCCATTTTCATTGTCAACAATTTTGACAGCATCAACAATAGGCTCGTGGGGTGAATTATTGTTATTGGATGGCTGGATGGGTCTAATGTTGTCATTCACCGTGACTGCATTAATACTAAGTACGATTAACACCTTCAGGCATTGAACTTGTACCAGCGTCAGCATCACCATTGTCATTTTGAATTTTATGTTAAATTTTATCTTTATTTAAATTTTTATTTCACCGATTCCTTTTATTTCGCACCGTTTTCCATTCGTTTGGGCTAACGGATTTGTCAACAGTAACCGGAGTTGGCGAAGTAAGTTTCGTAGCAACCGCATTAACAATAGGCACCGCACTTGAAGAGGTAGCAACAGCACCAGCATCATCAGGCAGAATATTCGACGGTGGATGTGCATAGGAAGCAGTATCAGTCTCTCGACGGCTTTAACAACGCCGTCGGCAGAGCCAGACGCAGTTGAAGTATTAGCAACAGCAGCATTATTAGGCATCAGTGTCGACGGTGGTTGAACAGCATTATCGACAGAGCCACTACCCTGCAAAAATCGCGAGTACTCCATGCATGCATGTATGGAGTACTCACTATGGACCAACCGAGTGCTCCAAAATTAACCACAATTCATACAAAAAATATGGTCCAATTAACATTGCGATGTCCTAGGATGGGACCATATACTCCACCTCCGCATTGCATCAGAGTAATCCATGGAGTACCCATAGTCCAATAAACATCATGTACCCTGCAAAAATCGCGCGTACTCCATGCATGCATGTATGGAGTACTCGCTATGGACCAACCGAGTACACCAAAATTAACCACAATTCATACAAAAAATATGGTCCAATTAACATTGCGATGTCCCAGGACTGGACCATATACTCCAGTTCCGCATTACGTCAGAGTAATCCATGGAGTACCCACAGTCCAATAAATATCGTGTAGTGATTACAGTCGTTAAAAACGAGCAATGATCGGCTTAGAATATGTTCGGATATTCAAACGGAATCGCTGACAGTCGATATGGATTTTCAAATATGTGGCTAAAAACCATAACAGCCAAGGTCATATTTTATATGTATTCAAATCAATATTAATTTAAATATCAAGTATGTAGTACAAAATTTTTATTAAGTAAGACCTAGTTTACATATAATGAGATTATCTTCATTTACGTACTTAACTCCTAATCGTAAATTATATAACTGGACTTCCCACATAAATTTCCCCCCTCGGTAAATCATAATTATGAACAAATTTTAGAGGTGCGGATTTTTATTATTATTTTTTTTTAAACTTTGTTGTTAGGCTGGCTTTAGGTCAACTTTCGTAAAAATAAAACACAAGTGTTTTTCTTTTCTAACCAATATACTCAGTACCAAACTCCGCGTCACACAGGGCAGACGTGAAAATTAATTTTTACCCTGAGGACGGTTACCGTGGAGTAACCGAAATATATTGGTTAGAAAAGAAAAACACTTGTGTTTTATTTTTACGAAAGTTGACCTAAAGCCAGCCTAACAACAAAGTTTAGTTACATAAAGGTCGCCAAATAATTTTATTATTTTTTGTTTTTCAAAGAAAAAGTTTAACTTCCAGAGTGTAATCTCTAATTGGAAGCACAAAATATAATAGAACCGTGAAAGTTTGACAGGTAGTAATCCCAGGGATGGAACATATGAAAAAATTAGGGCATATGTAAATAAACGTGGTCTAAGCGGAGATTGACTTCATTGTTTTAGGTTATACCTTGTAAATCTCTTCAAAGAATTTTCCCCCGGGAGTGAACTGTTACAAACGCATTTAGCCACTTTGAGCCTTAGTTGTTTTAAACTTGTCCCAATTACCTTCCTTGCATATTATACTCAGCTGAGCACGGCCCGTATTACGTGTTACGATCAGTGACTGAAAACCATTTTGACACAAGCAATGACTATGCAACTGTCAAACTTTTTTTTTAAAAATTATAACAAAGAATGGATCTAAGGAGTACTATTTGTCGCTAGTTTAAATATGCCATTAATCCGATCAACCTTTCAAGAGATATTGTGATTTAAAAAATAAGTAAGGAAGCCTAAGTTCGGGTGTAACCGAACATTACATACTCAGTTGAGAGCTATGGAGACAAAATAAGGCAAATCACCATGTAGGAAAATGAACCTAGGGTAACCCTGGAATGTGGTTGTATGACATGTGTATCAAATGGAAGGTATTAAAGAGTATTTTAAGAGAGAGTAGGCCATAGTTCTATGGATGAACGCCATTTAGGGATATCGCCATAAAAGTGGACCAGGGCTGACTCTAGAATTTGTTTGTGCGATATGGGTATCAAATGAAAGGTGTTACTGAGCATTTTAAGAGGGAGGGGGCCTTAGGTCTATCGGTGGACGCCTTTTCGAGATATCGCCATTAAGGTGGACCAGGGGTGACTCTAGAATGTTTGTACGATATGGGTATCAGACGAAAATTGTTACTGAGCATTTTAAGAGGGAGTGGGCATTAGGTCTATAGGTGGACGCCTTTTCGAAATGTCGCCATTATGGTGGGCCAGGTGTGACTCTAGAATGTGTTTGTATGATATGGGTATCAAATGAAAGATGGTAATGAATATTTTAAAAGGGAGTAATCCTTAGTTCTATAGGTCGACGCCTTTTTGAGATATCGCCATAAAGGTGGACCAAGGGTGACTCTAGAATGTTTGTACGATATGGGTATCAGACGAAAGGTGTTACTGAACATTTTAAGAGGAAGTGGGCATTAGGTCTATAGGTGGACGCCTTTTCGAGATATCGCCATTAGGGTGGGCCAGAATGACTGTAGAATGTGTTTGAACGATATGGGTATCAAATGAAAGGTGGTAATGAGTATTTTAAAAGGGAGTAATCCTTAGTTCTATAGGTGGACGCCTTTTCGAGATATCGCCATAAAGGTGGACCAAGGGTGACTCTAGAATGTTTGTACGATATGGGTATCAAACGAAAGGTGTTACTGAGCATTTTAAGAAGGATTGGGCATTAGGTCTACAGGTGGACGCCTTTTCGAGATATCGCCATTAGGGTGGGCCAGAGGTGACTGTAGAATGTTTGTACGATATGGGTATCAAACGAAAGGTGTTACTGAGCATTTTAAGAGAGAGTGGGCATTAGGTCTACAGGTGGACGCCTTTTCGAGATATCGGCATTAGGGTGGGCTGGGGGTGACTCTAGAATGTTTGTACGATATGGATATCAAATTAAAGGTATTAATGAGGGTTTTAAAAGCGAGTGGCACTTAGATGTATATGTGAAGGCGTTCTCGCGATATCGAACAAAATGTGGACCAGGTGATCCAGAAAATCTTCTGTCGGGTACTGCTAATTTATTTATATATGCAATACCACTAACAGTATTCCTGCCAAGATTCCAAGGGCTGTTGATTTCACCTTGTAGAACTTTTTCATTTTCTTCTACTTAATATGGTAGGTGTCACAACCATTTTACAAAGTTTTTTCCAAAGTTATATTT
This sequence comes from Eurosta solidaginis, assembly GCF_040869045.1. Classification (NCBI taxonomy): domain Eukaryota; kingdom Metazoa; phylum Arthropoda; class Insecta; order Diptera; family Tephritidae; genus Eurosta; species Eurosta solidaginis. The sequence goes on along the minus strand of NC_090323.1, from coordinate 195,935,899 downwards.
TGCGTCAATAAACCAATCCAGTTACCATGTTTCATCCCTTTTTTCGTATTTGGTATAGAATTATGGCATTTTTTTCATTTTTCGTAATTTTCGATATCGATAAAGTTGGCGTGGTTATGGTCGGATTTCGGCCATTTTTATACCAAGATAAAGTGAGTTCAGGTAAGTACGTGGGCTAAGTTTAGTAAAGATATATCGGTTTTTGCTCAAGTTATTGTGTTAACGGCCGAGCAGAAGGACAGACGGTGGACTGTGTAGAAAAACTGGGTGTGGCTTCCACCGATTTCGCCAGAGAACAGTTACCGTCATAGAATCTATACCCCTACCAAATTTGAGAAGGATTGGTAAATTTTTGTTCGACTTATGGCATTAAAAGTATTCTAGACAAACTAAATGAAAATGGGCGGAGCCACGCCCATTTTGAAATTTTCTTTTATTTTTGTATTTTGTTGCATCATATCATTACTGGAGTTGAATTTTGACCTAATTTACTTATATACAGTAAAGATATTAAATTTTTTGTTAAAATTTGAATTTAAAAAAAAATTTTTTTTAAAAAGTGGGCGTGTTCTTCATCCAATTTTGCTAATTTTTATTTATCGCATATATAGCAATAGTAGTAACGTTCCTGCCAAATTTCATCATGATATCTTCAACGACTGCCAAATTACAGCTTGCAAAACTTTTAAATTACCTTCTTGTAAAAATGGGCGGTGCCACGCCCATTGTCCAAAATCTTACTAATTTTCTATTCTGCGTCATAACGTCAACCCATCTACCAAGTTTCATCGCTTTAACCGCCTTTGGAAATGAATTATCGCATTTTTTCGGTTTTTCGAAATTTTCGATATCGAAAAAGTGGGCGTGGTTATAGTCCGATATCGTTCATTTTAAATTGCGATCTGAGATGAGTGCCCAGGAATCTACATACCAAATTTCATCAAGATACCTCAAAACTTACTCAAGTTTCGTGTTAACGGACAGACGGACGGACGGACGGACGGACGGACATGGCTCAATCAAATTTTTTTCGATACTGATGATTTTGATATATGGCAGTCTATATCTATCTCGATTCCTTTATACCTGTACAACCAACCAGTGAGCTCTGCTCAACTGAGTATAATGAGTTTCGATCACGGATTGTAACACGTAATACGGGCCCAGAGCTCACAGAGTATATTAATTTTGTTCGCATAACGGTACCCCGTAATAGCATAAACTAATCAAGATAGATATAGACTTCTATATATCAAAATGATCTGGGCGAAAAAAGAAATTCATTTAACCATGTCCGTCCGTCCGTCCGTTCGCCTGTCCGTTAACACGATAACTTGAGTAAATTTTGTGGTATCTTGATGAAATTTGGTACGTAAGTTCCTGGGCACTCATCTCAGATCGCTATTTAAAATGAACGATATCGGATTATAACCACGTCCACTTTTTCGATATCGAAAATTTCGAAAAATCGAAAAAGCGCGATAACTCATTACCAAAGTCGTATAAAGCGATAAAACTTGCTAGGTGGGCTGAATATATGACGCAGAATCGAAAATTGGTAAAATTTTGGACAATGGGCGTGGCACCACCTACTTTTAAAGGAAGGTAATTTCAAAGTTTTGCAAGCTGTAATTTGGCAGTCGTTGCAGATATCATGATGAAATTTGGCAGGAACATTACTCCTACTACTATATGTGTGCTTAATAAAAATTAGCAAAATCGGATGAAGAACACGCCCACTTTAAAACAAAAAATTATTTAATTAAAATTTTAAGAAAAAATTCAATATCTTTACAGTATATAAGTAATTATGTCACCAATCAACTCCATTAATGATATGGTGCAACAAAATACAAAAATAAAAGAAATTTTCAAAATGGGCGTGGTTCCGCCCTTTTTCTTTTAATTTGTCTAGAATACTTTTAATGCCATAAGTCGAACAAACATTTACCAATCCTTATGAAATTTGGTAATCGGTTGAAGCCACGCCCAGTTTTTATACACAGTCGACCGTCTGACCTTCCGCTCGGCCGTTAACACGATAACTTGAGCAAAAATCGACATATCTTTACTAAACTTGGTTCACGTACTTATCTGAACTCACTTTACCTTGGTGTTAAAATTGGCGAAATGCGACCATGACCACGCACACTTTTTCGATATCGAAAATTTCGAAAAATTAAAAAAAATGCCATAATTCTATACCAAATACGAAAGAAGGGATGAAATATGGTGATTGGATTGATTTATTGACGTCTTCGCATATACAACTAAGGGCCACTCCCTTTCGAAAGCTTCATTAATACCTTTAATTTGATACCCATATCGTACAAAAACATTATAGTCACCCCTGGTCCACCTTTATGGCGATATCTCGAAAAGGCGTCCACCTATGGAACTAAGGCCCACTCCCTTTTAAATAATCATTAACACCTTTCATTTGGTACCCATATCGTACAAGCGCATTCTAGAGTTACCCCTGGTCCACCTTTATGGCGATATCTGGAAAAAGGGTCCACCTATAGAACTAAGGATAGCTCCCTTTTAAAATACTCATTAACACCTTTCATTTGATTCCCATATCGTACAAACACATTTTAGAGTCACCCCTGGTCCACCTTTATGGCGATATCTGGAAAAAGGTTTCACCTATAGAACTAAGGATAGCTCCCTTTTAAAATACCCATTAACGCCTTTCATTTGATTCCCATATCGTACAAACACATTCTAGAGTCATCCCTGGTCCACCTTTATGGCGATAGCTCAAAAAGGCGTCCACCTATGGAAATAAGGCCCACTCCCTTTTAAATAATCATTAACACCTTTCATTTGGTACCCATGTCATACAAACACATTCCAGGGTTACCCTAGGTTCATTTTCCTATATGATGATTTTCCCTTATTTTGTCTCCAAAGCTCTCAGCTGAGTATGTAATGTTCGGTTACACCCGAACTTAGCCTTCCCTACTTGGCAACTAAATAGACTATCGTTATAAAGCCATATGTCAGTGTGTAAACACTGTCTTCATAAACAAAAATATATTTAAAATTGACTTAAACGTAGAATCTTTGTTGGTATTCAAAAGTGTTAATTAAAATTCGCTACGTTTAATTTGATTAGTCAAAAGTCCTTAATAAGTCAAAAACACACGTGAAACGCCATAAGTCATAAATATAATCAAACTAGCGTAAAAAATTTCAATTTTCACATCTGTCGGCATTTACTGGATTTTTTTTTTAAATTTTAGATGATATGCGGTTGTCCTTTGATAAAAATGAGCTAACATTGCTTTGCCTCTTAGACTTCTCGAAAGCTTTTGACTCCGTTAATCACATTTTACTATGGAGCAAACTAAGAAAATATTTTGGATGTGGTGAAAGTGCAGTAAAAGTTATGAGTAGCTATCCGACCGCCAGGTATCAGCGAGTGGACACGGGCTACGATTTATCTCAGCCAAAATCAATGACCATGGGAGTTCCACAGGGCTCTATCCTTGGACCTCTATTATTTAGCTTGTTTATTAATAACATTTTTCTGCGGTGCAAGCACGTTAGCTTGCATGCCTATGCTGACGATGTGCAAATGTACTTGGCTGATTATTTTAGCAGGACCAATGACTTATGCTCTAAATTAAATGCTGACTTACTGACTATTTTCCGCTGGACTAATAAATCTTATGTTTTGCCAATCTCAAGAAAGAAGGTCGTAATTGGTAACCTCCCAGCCATATATATCGACAAGAATTTGATAAAAATTGTTAACAAAGTAAAAAATCTTGGCTTTATGTTAATTTCTAGCCTTACATGCACAGATCATTTTAATTTTATGGTAGGGAGGGTATACGGTACTCTACGCAATTTAAGGAAATTGTCAATGTATACGCCAGCCGTTATACGTAAAAAAACTGGCCATTAAGCTACTGTTGCCGACAGTCACTTATTCGGAGTTAATATACAATAAACTAGATTCTTGTTCTGCCCATAAAATTGATATAGCCTTCAATCATTCAAGTCATTGCTTCTGGGCTGTGATATCCATAATTACTTGAAGGCTAGGAGTTGTAGTTTTCTTGTAAAACTAATTGCCACAAAAACACCATCCTACTTATACGAAAAACTTATGTTTCCTAGATCTAACCGTTTAAATAATCTTATTGTTTCAAATTTCAACTTTGTTCCATCAACTCGACTGGTTTTTGTTAACACCATACTCACTTGAAACTCTATTCCAGCTACTGTAAGAAACTGCTTCGAACCTAACCCCGGTCTTTGGAATCGGAGATACATAAAATGGTCAAACTTTTGTCTGTATATCTCGTGCAAAGCGTAGTTTCACCTAAGGTTAACTCCTAATAATCTTCGCGAACAAAATTCCTTTAAATCATTTGTGGCTCCTTGGCGGCCACGCACAAAGGCGGCTTACGGTGGTTATTAATGGTCTATTAATACTTATGATTCTTGTGGCGCAGGGCGCCTCCAGTTTTTTCGGCTGTTTTTAATAGCTACAATTCTCGATGTGCGAACAGCAGCAATCCCCACCACCAGTCGGGACCCTTACACTATATGCCAGCACAGAAGCCAAAGGACTGCGACTTCGAACGCATACCTTCCTCGACGTCACTTTCCTAAAAGCTCCAGGTGTAGCTACGAAGACTTTCTAACGGATGTTTTTGTCGCGCTATGCTGCCGAGCTACACCAGAGAAGCACCTTGAAACGTTAGGGAGTGACTATTCGGCCAAGAATGCCTCCGTCGTCTAAGTGGATGCCATTGCGGAATGTGAGAAATCCTCGGCGCATCTACATAATTAAAATTTTAAAAGGACCCTGCATAAAATTATTAAAATGTAGACTAAAGTTTGCAGATGTTTGTGTTCAAAACATTGATTTCAATAGTCTTCGTTAAATCCAAACGATATTTTAGAATGAAAGTCGACCGATTTTAAGTTAAAAGATGTTAACTGCTGTTTTCCGGCCTTACGATATAAGAGCTCATTATGGATGACCGCGTAGCTTCAGACTAGTTCGACTGTCCATTACATTAGGGTAGTACCACACACGGTCATTAGTTCGACTGTCTTGGGAAAGCTTTTGCTTCACCACTTTGAGTGTTCTTGCGAAGGAGATAAATGGTAAATATATGTGCCCACGTATTCACATTTGTAAAAGGAGCCGTAACGTGTAGGTGATATTTAAACTTGGTTGATAGGCTATAATCAATGTGATTCAGTCCAAGGGACTAGCTTTGGATAGGGCCGCCAACTTTAGGAAATGTCAAATCGGGAGACTTGGGTGTTGAAGGATGAAGTGTGAAAATCAAAATTAACATTTCAGACGCTTTGTATAGTTTCGCAAATAAACAACAGATGTTTGAATGTAAGCCCAAGTAATTTTTCAAACCCTTCTCATACGTACATATATCCTCAACTTAAGTATGAGGTAAGAATCATTTCAAAGGGGTGTTTATGCCCCTAGAACCTACTAAAGGATTTTTCATCACTGATTTCGCTTATTCTTTCAGCCAATCGCAATATAATTTTTTTTTTAAATCGGCACCTTTTTTGGGTATTTTGCTTTTTTTTTAGCAACCTCAGCAGAATTTGAAAACATGTTCGCCGTGGGTCATTTTATTTGAATTCATTGTTCACTATTAATTTCTTGAAAAAACAAAAAAATATGCAGTGAGCATATAAATTTATTATATAACTTTTCTTTTAGTGTTTTGTTTTAATAACTTGGTAAATTGGGCGATGCAAAGTCCGTGTTAAGCTGACATCGAAAAGGCCTGTTTTTATACTCAGTTGAGCAGAGCTCACAGAGTATATTAAGTTTGATTGGATAACGGTTGGTTGTACATATATAAAGGAATCGAGATAGATATAGACTTCCATATATCAAAATAATCAGGATCGAAAAAAAATTTGATTGAGCCATGACCGTTCGTCCTTCCGTCCGTCCGTCCGTCCGCCCGTTAACACGATAACTTGAGTAAATTTTGAGGTATCTTAATATATTTGGTATGTAGGTTCCTGAGCACTCATCTCAGATCGCTATTTAAAATGAAGGATATCGGACTATAACCACGCCCACTTTTTCGATATCGAAAATTTCGAAAAACCGAAAAAGTGCGATAATTCATTACAAAAGACCGATAAAGCGACGAAACTTGGTAGATGAGTTGAACTTATGACGCAAAATAGAAAATTAGTAAAATTTTGGACAATGGGCGTGGCACCGCCCACTTTTAAAAGAAGGTAATTTAAAATTTTGCAAGCTCTAATTTGGCAGTTGTTGAAGATATCATGATGAAATTTGGCAGGAACGTTACTCTTATTACTATATATACGCTTAATATAAATTAGCAAAATCGGAGGACCACGCCCACTTTTAAAAAAAAATTTCTTTTAAAGTAAAATTTTAACAAAAAATTTAATATCTTTACAGTATATAAGTAAATTATGTCAAGATTCAACTCCAGTAATGATATGGTGCAACAAAATACAAAAATAAAAGAAAATATAAAAATTGGCATGGCTTCGCCCTTTTTCATTTAATTTGTCTAGGATACTTTTAACGCCATAAGTCGAACAAAAATTAACCAATCCTTTTGAAATTTGGTAGGGGCTTAGATTTTATGGCGTTAACTGTTTTCTGTGAAAACGGGCGAAATCGGTTGATATCACGCCCAGTTTTTATACACAGTCGTCCGTCTGTCCTTCCGCATGGCCGTTAACACGATAACTTGAGCAAAAATCGATATATCTTTACTAAACTCAGTTCACGTACTTATCTGAACTCACTTTGTATTGGTATAAAAAATGAACGAAATCCGACTATAACCACGCCCACTTTTTCGATATCGAAAATTACGAAAAATGAAAAAAATGCAATAATTCTATACCAAATACGAAAAAAGGGATGAAATATGGTAAGGTAATTGGATTGTTTTATTGACGCGAAATATAACTTTAGAAAAAACTTTATAAAATGGTTGTGACACCTACCATATTAAGTAGAAGAAAATGAAAAAGTTCTGCAGGGCGAAATAAAAAACCCTTAAAATCGTGGCAGGTATTACATATATAAATAAATTAGCGGTATCCAACAGATGATGTTCTGGGTCACCCTGGTCAACATTTTGGTCGATATCTGGAAAACGCCTTCACATATACTACCACCACTCCCTTTCAAAACTCTCATTAATACCTTTAATTTGATACCCATATCGTACAAACTCATTCTAGAGTCACCCCTGGTCCACCTTTATGGCGATATTTCGAAAAGGCGAACACCTATAGAACGAAGGCCCACTCCCTTTCAAAAATACTCATTAACACCTTTCATTTGATACCCATATCGTACAAACGAATTTTAGAGTCACCCCTGGTCCACCTTTATGGCGATATCTCGAAAAGGGGTCCACCTATAGAACTAAGCCCCACGCCCTTTTAAAATAATCATTAACACCTTTCATTTGATACCCATATCATACAAACAAATTCTAAAGTCACCCCTGGTCCACCTTTATGGCGATATCTCGAAAAGGCGAACACCTATAAAACGAAGGCCCATTCCCTTTTAAAAATACTCATTAACACCTTTCATTTGATACCCATATCGTACAAACAAAGTCTAGAGTCACCCCTGGTCCACCTTTATGGCGATATCTCGAAACGGCGTCCACCTATAGAACTAAGGCCCACTCCCTCTTAAAATACTCATTAACTCCTTTCGTTTGATACCCATATTGCACAAACGAATTCTAGAGTCACCCCTGGTCCACCTTTATGGCGATATCTCGAAAAGGGGTCCACCTATAGAACTAAGCCCCACGCCCTTTTAAAATAATCATTAACACCTTTCATTTGATACCCATATCATACAAACAAATTCTAAAGTCACCCCTGGTCCACCTTTATGGCGATATCTCGAAAAGGCGAACACCTATAAAACGAAGGCCCATTCCCTTTTAAAAATACTCATTAACACCTTTCATTTGATACCCATATCGTACAAACAAAGTCTAGAGTCACCCCTGGTCCACATTTATTGCGATACCTCGAAAATGCGTCCACCTATAGAACTAAGGCCCACTCCCTCTTAAAATACTCATTAACTACTTTCGTTTGATACCCATATTGCACAAACGAATTCTAGAGTCACCCCTGGCCCACCTTTATGGCGATATCTCGAAACGGCGTCCACCTATAGAACTAAGGCCCACTCCCTCTTAAAATACTCATTAACTCCTTTCGTTTGATACCCATATTGCACAAACGAATTCTAGAGTCACCCCTGGTCCACCTTTATGGCGATATCTCGAAAAGGGGTCCACCTATAGAACTAAGCCCCACGCTCTTTTAAAATAATCATTAACACCTTTCATTTGATACCCATATCATACAAACAAATTCTAAAGTCACCCCTGGTCCACCTTTATGGCGATATCTCGAAAAGGCGAACACCTATAAAACGAAGGCCCATTCCCTTTTAAAAATACTCATTAACACCTTTCATTTGATACCCATATCGTACAAACAAAGTCTAGAGTCACCCCTGGTCCACCTTTATGGCGATATCTCGAAACGGCGTCCACCTATAGAACTAAGGCCCACTCCCTCTTAAAATACTCATTAACTCCTTTCGTTTGATACCCATATTGCACAAACGAATTCTAGAGTCACCCCTGGCCCACCTTTATGGCGATATCTCGAAACGGCGTCCACCTATAGAACTAAGGCCCACTCCCTCTTAAAATACTCATTAACTCCTTTCGTTTGATACCCATATTGCACAAACGAATTCTAGAGTCACCCCTGGCCCACCTTTATGGCGATATCTCGAAACGGCGTCCACCTATAGAACTAAGGCCCACTCCCTCTTAAAATACTCATTAACTCCTTTCGTTTGATACCCATATTGCACAAACGAATTCTAGAGTCACCCCTGGCCCACCTTTATGGCGATATTTCGAAACGGCGTCCACCTATAGAACTAAGGCCCACTCCCTCTTAAAATAGTCATTAACTCCTTTCATTTGATACCCATATCATACAAACAAATTCTAAAGTCACCCCTGGTCCACCTTTATGGCGATATCTCGAAACGGCGTCCACCTATGGAACTAAGGATTACTCCATTTTAAAATGCTCATTAACACCTTTCATTTGATACCCATATCGTATAAACGCATTCTAGAGTTACCCCTGGTCCATATTTACGGCGATATCTCGAAAAGGCGTCCATCTATAGAACTTAGGTCCACGCCCTTTTAAAATACTCATTAATACCTTTCATTTGATACCCATATCGTACAAACGCATTCTAGAGTCAACCCTGATCCACCTTTATGGCTATATCCCTAAATGGCGTCCACCTATAGAACTATGGCCCACTCCCTCATAAAATACTCTTTAATGCCTTTCATTTGATACACATGTCATACAAACACATTCCAAGGTTTCCCTCGGTTCATTTTCCTACATGGTTATTTTCCCTTATGTTGTCACCATAGCTCTCAACTGAGTATGTAATGTTCGGTTACACCCGAACTTAACCTTCCTTACTTGTTTTAAATAACTTTTGAACAGTTAGAAAGAGTTAAATTTCACAATTAGTTTCTTATAACTGGCAGTGATGCGCATCCGTTGACACCACTTTCGACCATATCCGACCAATTTTCGACATGAACAATAAATGGCCTAAACAGTCTTAAACGAGAAAATATAGTAACGCCCGGATGCCTCCGAATAGAAAGCGACCTATGAAAAAACATCTCCGCTAGGTGGCGCAAGGATCTATATATTCACAAAAATCGTATTTGTGGTCCGATTTGGCTCATATTTGGAACACATAATACATACATGAATAGAAAGCGGTGTATGAAAAAAATCGCCGCTAGGTGGCGCAAAGATCGATATATTCAAAAAAATCGTATTTGTGGTCCGATTTGGTCCATAGGTGGAACAAATTTTACATACAGTTCGGTAGAAGTGACATCAAAATATTTTGGAGTTGGAGGAGGGACAAACATACGTGGCGCAGAGTCGAGTAAAGTCTTTGGAAAGATTATGTATTGAGGACTTATATTGTAATAAATTGTCAGGAAAGAGTCCTTGTAATAATGAGTCATGAACTAAATAGAATAAGAAATAATAGGCAATTAAATAAAGACTAAAAACTTGAAAATAAAATAATTAAAACAAATGTTTAAGTTAACGGGTTTTATTGAAAACAATACTTATATGAAGTAATAATAATAATAAAAGCTAGAAAATAATCAGGCAGGTCCTAGGTACTAGTCATCACACTATTCATCAATCTAGGGCGTTGACGCGTCAAATTTCTATTGATAGTCATATATAAGACCAACTGAACTTTAATCAGGTTATGCTACGCCTCAAATTTTTTGAAATTTCACGCGCCCAACGCTTTTATTTAATTGTCTGATCAACGCCCTAGATTGATGAGGAGTGTGATGACTAGTACCTAGGACCTATCTGATTATTTTCTAGCTTTTAGTATTATTATTATATTATAGAAGTCTATATATATCTCGTTACAGGGTACCGTTATGCGAACAAAATTAATATACTCTGTGAGCTCTGCTCAGCTGAGTATAAAAATCAAAAAATTTTGTTGGCTATAAAAATATAGATAATAGCATTCTCAGAAAAGTTTTTTTAGTGAATGGTGAACTTTTTTCACAAAATTTCTTAGTCGTATAAGGTAAGTGTCCCTAATTTCGTGTTACTAAGGATTTTTCTGACTTTCTACCTCCCTTGCGTTAAAACAAATGAAGGAAAACTAAAAAAGTAAATTTTTCCGACCTACCTTCAAACAAAACTAACAAATGTTTCAATTTATATAAATCAAAATGCATGAGTACCTCAAATGTACCTAATTTCGTGGCAAACATTTTCTGATGTACCTAATTCCGTGGTAAAGCGTCCCTAATTTCGTGGTATTTAGTTAAACTCTAATTTTATGGAAAAAAATAGCTATAATTGATTTCAAGGGCAAATTCCTAAAGATAATGCATTTACTGAAATTCATATTCAGAAATTTAAAATTTAAACTATTTTTTTTATAAAAGAAAGAGTTTCAAGACCAAAATAAATAAGTAAAAAAAAAATTGTTTAATGTACGTACTTTTCAAACACTTTTTATTTTTATTTTTTTGTTGTTATTTTCTTTTTGATTTTTTGTTTGTTTTGTATTTTTTTTATTAAATCTAAGATTTCTTATAACTTTAGACATTATTGATTTGAAATAAGTAACTTTAAATGAAAAAGGTTTAAAACAAAAATAAACAATAAAATAAAATTTATTCAATTGATGTAACTTGTTACTTTTCTAAAAATTACTTTTATTTATAATTACTAAAAATTTATTTTTTTATTTTTGTTTTTTATTTTTTTCATTAGTGACACCATTAAGCGCTTCTGTCAAATCTTCTTTTGTGCAAAGAGCTTTTGTCATTTTTTCTATAAAATTAAGTTATTAACCCAATAATCAGGGAATAGAGATCGAATTAAATTTGAGGTAGTTTTCTTAAATTTATTTGAAACAAGAATAGAAAGCGACCTATGAAAAAAAATTCACGCTAGGTGACGCAAGGATCGAAATATTCAAAAAAATCGTATTTGTGGTCTGATTTAGCTCATATTTGGGCCACATAATACATACAAGAATAGAAAGCGACCTATGAAAAAAAAAATCGCCGCTACGTGGCGCAAGGATCGAGATATTCACAAAAATCGTATTTGTGGTCCGCTTTGACTCATATTTGGAACACATAATACATGTAAGAATAGAAAGCGACATATGAAAAAAATCGCCGCTAGGTGGCGCAAGGATCGAGATATCCACAAAATCGTATTTGTGGTCCGATTCGACTCATATTTGGAACACATAATACATGCAAGAAAAGAAAGCGACCTAGGAAAAAAATCGCCGCTAGGTGGCGCAAGGATCGAGATATTCACAAAAATCGTATTTGTGGTCCGATTTGACTCATATTTGGAACACATAATACATGCAAGAATAGAAATCGACCTATGAAAAAAATCGCCGCTAGGTGGCGCAAAGATCGAGATATTCAAAAAAATCGTATTTGTGGTCCGATTTGGTCCATATGTGGAACAAATTTTACATACAGTTCGGTAGAAGTGACATCAAAATATTTTGGAGTTGGAGGAGGGACAAACATGCGTGGCGCAGAGTTGAGTAAAGTCTTTGGAAAGATTATGTATTGAGGACTTATATTGTAATAAATTGTCAGGAAAGAGTCCTTGTAATAATGAGTCATGAACTAAATATAATAAGAAATAATAGGCAATTAAATAAAGACTAAAAACTTGAAAATAAAATAATTAAAACAAATTTTTAAGTTAACGGGTTTTATTGAAAACAATACTTACATGAAGTAATAATAATACTAAAAGCTAGAAAATAATCAGGCAGGTCCTAGGTACTAGTCATCATACTATTCATCAATCTAGGGCGTTGACGCGTCAAATTTCTATTGATAGTCATATATAAGACCAACTGGACTTTAATCAGGTTATGCTACGCCTCACATTTTTAGAAATTTCACGCGCCCAACGCTTTTATTTAATTGTCTGATCAACGCCCTAGATTGATGAGGAGTGTGACGTCTAGTACCTAGGACCTATCTGATTATTTTCTAGCTTTTAGTATTATTATTACTTCATGTAAATATTGTTTTCAATAAAACCGTTTAACTTAAAATTTTTTTTTTTTAATTATTTTATTCAAAAGATTGCTTCTTTTATGAGAGGGCTACATATAGACCACTGAGTGGCTACCGTTATACTAAAGAAAAAGTTTTATTCATAGATAGGACGTTTTGAACTGGCAGCATGGACGTGGTAATAAATTAGTGAGCAGTCTTATGTAATTGTTGTCCCTATTACGGTTCACAACTCAACTAAGTTGGATTGTAATTAAAACAACTCAACTCCTATTTGATATTACAAGTTATTTCAGTTGAAGTTGAATTGATGTTGCCAACCTGAAAAGTACTGATTTGACAGATAAATGAACTTCTGATCAATTTGTGGCGGAAATTTTAGCATTTTCAAAAGGGTTTTTTTTTATTAATACCAAAATGGATATTAGCTTAGATTTACATATTTTATAACGACGAAAATGTTGGTGACAAAATTGTTGTGTCACGAATATGGAAAAAATTCGCGTGATCATTCCAATCCCTTGGAACTACCAAGAACCAAGTAAGAAAATGCACCAAATGATGAGCTTCTAATAAAGTTATTTTGCAGATTTGTAAGTTATTTTCGGTTAAGTAATGAAGCATTGTGCTCCTTATTCAACGAAATGAAGGACTATTTCGAGGACGGCTATACCCCTAGTTTAAAATTATGCACTACACTCCAACTCTCTGGAAATACAAGCAATTTTCAATGGTTGTGGGTTCAAAACACGTATTTTGACAGCCCTCCCGATATTTTTGGAAGAGTTTTAGCAATTGTGAGCTAAAGTAAAGAATTACAAAATTTTAGCACGTTCAAAAATGTTTCTGGTAAAAGTTTAGTTGAGGGGTCGACTGCTAATACGCGTAAAAAATATCGAGAGAGGTGTCAAAAGACGCGTATTAATCTCGACAACAATAATCCGAAGGCGGAAAAGAAAAACTTGATCTCTGTCCGGAGATATTTGCAGTTGAATTCATGTGGTTGTTGTAATGTTGTTGTACCCACAAAAGAAATAAAATGATAATAATTACAGAATAAAAGGAGTTGATTACACAAGTAAGGAAGTCTAAGTTCGGGGAACATTACATACCCAGCTGTACACTTTAAATGCTGTTGTTGTTGGTTTTGTGTGCTTAATAGTGTTACAAGGCTGCACAATTAGACATATACATATGGTTCTATTCTGAACAAATTTTCGTTTAAAAGAAGCAAAATGGATACAGAGGCTAACACCGATGACCTTCAGTCAGGGCCGTAGAGAGAAAATCCGGGCCCCCATACTAAAATAGACAAATTCTCAAAATCAAAATTACTATATTTTACATATTTATATGCATTTGTATATACATGTATATTTAAACGTATACAATAAAAAGCATTTTTGCTGCTACTCCACACCAACCAATCGCGCTCCACTAACTATCCGTTGGGCAAGACCTTGGTTAAGATAGTAGTAGAAAACGGTTTATCATGACAATCACGTGGAAACGAAGTAGGCATTTTTTCATTGCTTACGGTTTCGATATAAAAGTCGTGTAAATTTGTGATTTGATTTTGGTTAGTATATTTTGTTGTATTAGGGTCGACAGTTTCTGATTTTTGAAGTATTTCGATATCGTTCAATACTTCTATAGTGTTTCCGCCGTCCAAAATTCCAGGTACGGCCTTTTCTTCGTTTGCAGCATCAGAACCTGCAAGCCAACGACGTATACGTATTTTTATTTTTTATAGTATTTTATCGTTATTATAACAAGATCAAAAATGTGTTAACAACACAATTTTTATATATAGTTTATATAGTGTTTTAAAGTACTATGGAAAGAAATTGTGATCAAACCTAGGTTCAGATATATCATTATCGCGTCTTCATCTACAAAAATAATGACTTAATAATATCGTAATTCGACAAAATGCCGAAGTAAACATTTTGTTCTGAAGCCCGCTTGTCCTAACGAAAGATTAAATTTCAGGTATCGTAACGTTAACGACTTTTAAAATAAAAGTCAAAATTTATTAGTTATTTTTTACTATTATAATAAAAAATAACTCTAAATACTAGGAAAAATACACGACATTTTGACATGATTTTGTACTCTGGAATAGAATAGGCTCTGCGCAACCTACCTTTTGCAAATGGAAATTATAAAGGACCACCTTCTTTACTGATACTGAAAACAATTTTTATATTATCTCAGCATTGAGCGATGATAGAGAAACAGTCATATACAACTTACTCGACTTACTTAGTTGATTAAAAATTTGTCATATCTTGATTTAGGTAACTGGATTACTAAAGTGAAAAAAGCATAATATACGTACATGTTGGAATATCTTGGCTATTACAGTCAGTCGAGCTTTTAGGTCCAAAATGGTATCCGAATAGTGTCTTCTGTTTTTAGCACTATCCTTCTCTGCTTTTATGTGCTCTGCGCGTTCTTTCCTCTTTACACTTCCAGATTTGTTTTGATACATGTTGACCGACTAAGAACTACACTTCTCGGGTCTCTTATTTATCATAGCGCACTTGTTTACTTTATGATATTAAATTGTTTTGCTTATTTTCTGTAAGCAAAAAGCTTGCATTGGATTTTGAGATTCCCGAGCCCCTCCAAAGCCCGGGCCCGGGGTAAATGACCCCTTATCCTCTCCCCCTCCTCCCCTCTCGACGGGCCTGCTTTCAGCGGGTAATAATGTAGTTTTCCTTCAGATATGGGAATTTCCCTACTTTTTATTTTAAAATAAAGATATAACAGAACAATAAATATAAACACACAAGTGCCATTGTACTCAAAAGCGTTATTACAAAAAAGGGCAGGGTTATCAACGAAAATTTCCAAATTTTAGTAAAAAAAAAGCTTATTACCTGCTTCTACGCACTTTTACAAAGCCTTTTATATAAAAGAAGGCGATTTAACCGATTTAGTCCATTTTTACTGAAAACATTTCCTGTTAAACACCAAATTTATTACTAATTTTCGATTCTGCGTCATAAGTTCAACCCACCTAGCAAGTTTCATCGTTTTATCCCACTTTGGTAATGAATTATCGCGCCTTTTCGATTTTTCGAAATTTTCGATATCAAAAAAGTGGACGTGGTAATAGTCCGATATCGTTCATTTGAAATACCAAATTTCATCAAGATACCTCAAAATTTATTCAAGTTATCGTCTTAATGGACAGACGAACGGACGGACGGACGGACATGGCTAAATGAATTTCTTTTTTCGCCCAGATCATTTTGATATATAGAAGTCTATATCTATCTCGATTAGTTTATGCTGTTACCGGTATGTATGTTATGGGGTACCGTTATGCGAACTAAATTAATATACTCTGTGCGCTCTGGGCCGTAGTACGTGTTACGATCCGTGATCGAAACTCATTTTTTAAATCACAATCGCACTTGAAAAGTGGATCGGATTAATGGCATATTTGAACTAGCGACACATAGTACTCGTTAGATCCATTCTTTATTATAATTTTTAAAAAAAGTTTGACAATTGCATAGTTATTGCTTGTGTGAAAATGGTTTTCAGTCACTGATCGTAACACGTAATACGGGCCGTGCTCAGCTGAGTATAATATGCGAGGAAGGCAATTGGGACAAGTTTAGAACAACTAAGGCTCAAAGTGGCTAAATGCGTTTGTAACAGTTCACTCCCGGGGGAAAATTCTTTGAAGAGATTTACAAGGTATAACCGGTAGCAATGAGGGCAATCTCCGCTTAGACCACGTTTATTACACATGCCCTAATCTTTTAATATGTTCCATCCCTGGGAACTAGATTACTTCCTGTCATACTTTCACGTTTCTATTATATTTTGTGCTTCCATTTAGAGATCACACTCAGGAGGTTGAACTTTTTCTTTGAAAAAAAAAAAACAAAATAATAAATCCGCATCTCTAAAATTTTTTCATAATCACAGATCATTGAGGGGGAAATTTATATGGGAAATCTAGTTATATCATTTACGATTAGAAGTTAAGTAAGTAAATGAAGGTAATCCCGTTAGATGTAAACTAGGTCATACTTAATTAAAATTGTGTACATTGGTTAACTACTTGATATTTAAATTAATATTGATTTGAATACGTATAAAATATGACTTTGGCTGTTATGATTTTTATCCACAGATTTGACAGTCCATATCGACTGTCAGCGATTCCGTTTGAATATCCGCCCCTGTAGCATTTTACTGGGACATCTATTTTGGCACTCTATATTGCATTGTAATCGAGTTCTGAAGTAGGGTCTAAATTTCAAGTTTTCTAAGTACTTATATATATGAATCCGTGAATCAATGGTTGAATTGAATGGCAAAAAAATTGAAACATATTTGTAGGGAAGTTATACATTTTTTTCATACAACAGAGTCGATTTTAGAGGCATTATTATTGGATAAGGCTGGTATATCCGCATTTTTACGGCGCTGCTCAGTCGGCTTGAAGTTATACTTCTTTATGCGCGTTATGAAAAATTTATGAGAGGGAAATTTTAAAAAATGTTAAAAATATCGACGCGGCGGCGGCGTGCGAAAAACGACCAAAATCTGCGGCGTTTATCGGCGGCGTATATCTATAATATGTACATCCGTATCTATATGTTCATTCCACTCAAAGCAAGTTTGCACGTTCAATTCACAGCGAACGTACACACGAACGGCATTTTCAAACATGTGACTTTTATGTCACATTTTTTAAAATTTCCCTCTCATAAATTTTTCATAACGCGCATAAAGAAGTATAACTTCAAGCCGACTGAGCAGCGCCGAAAAAATGCGGATATACCAGCCTTATCCAATAATAATGCCTCTAAAATCGACTCTGTTGTATGAAAAAAATGTATAACTTCCCCTACAAATATGTTTCAATTTTTTTGCCATCCAATTCAACCATTGATTCACGGATTCATATATATAAGTACTTAGAAAACTTGAAATTTAGACCCTACTTCAGAACTCGATTACAATGCAATATAGAGTGCCAAAATAGATGTCCCAGTAAAATGCTACAGGGGCGGATATTCAAACGGAATCGCTGACAGTCGATATGGACTGTCAAATCTGTGGCTAAAAATCATAACAGCCAAAGTCATATTTTATACGTATTCAAATCAATATTAATTTAAATATCAAGTAGTTAACCAATGTACACAATTTTAATTAAGTATGACCTAGTTTACATCTAACGGGATTACCTTCATTTACTTACTTAACTTCTAATCGTAAATGATATAACTAGATTTCCCATATAAATTTCCCCCTCAATGATCTGTGATTATGAACAAATTTTAGAGATGCGGATTTATTATTTTGTTTTTTTTTTTTTTTCAAAGAAAAAGTTCAACCTCCAGAGTGTAATCTCTAAATGGCAGCACAAAATATAATAGAAACGTGAAAGTATGACAGGAAGTAATCTAGTTCCCAGGAATGGAACATATTAAAAGATTAGGGCATGTGTAATAAACGTGGTCTAAGCGGAGATTGCCCTCATTGCTACCGGTTATACCTTGTAAATCTCTTCAAAGAATTTTCCCCCGGGAGTGAACTGTTACAAACGCATTTAGCCACTTTGAGCCTTAGTTGTTCTAAACTTGTCCCAATTGCCTTCCTCGCATATTATACTCAGCTGAGCACGGCCCGTATTACGTGTTACGATCAGTGACTGAAAACCATTTTCACACAAGCAATAACTATGCAATTGTCAAACTTTTTTTAAAAATTATAATAAAGAATGGATCTAACGAGTACTATGTGTCGCTAGTTCAAATATGCCATTAATCCGATCCACTTTTCAAGTGCGATTGTGATTTAAAAAATGAGTTTCGATCACGGATCGTAACACGTACTACGGCCCAGAGCGCACAGAGTATATTAATTTAGTTCGCATAACGGTACCCCATAACATACATACCGGTAACAGCATAAACTAATCGAGATAGATATAGACTTCTATATATCAAAATGATCTGGGCGAAAAAAGATATTCATGTAGCCATGTCCGTCCGTCCGTCCGTTCGTCTGTCCATTAAGACGATAACTTGAATAAATTTTGAGGTATCTTGATGAAATTTGGTATTTCAAATGAACGATATCGGACTATTACCACGTCCACTTTTTTGATATCGAAAATTTCGAAAAATCGAAAAGGCGCGATAATTCATTACCAAAGTGGGATAAAACGATGAAACTTGCTAGGTGGGTTGAACTTATGACGCAGAATCGAAAATTAGTAATAAATTTGGTGTTTAACAGGAAATGTTTTCAGTAAAAATGGACTAAATCGGTTAAATCGCCTTCTTTTATATAAAAGGCTTTGTAAAAGTGCGTAGAAGCAGGTAATAAGCTTTTTTTTTACTAAAATTTGGAAATTTTCGTTGATAACCCTGCCCTTTTTTGTAATAACGCTTTTGAGTACAATGGCACTTGTGTGTTTATATTTATTGTTCTGTTATATCTTTATTTTAAAATAAAAAGTAGGGAAATTCCCATATCTGAAGGAAAACTACATTATTACCCGCTGAAAGCAGGCCCATCGAGAGGGGAGGAGGGGGAGAGGATAAGGGGTCATTTACCCCGGGCCCGGGCTTTGGAGGGGCTCGGGAATCTCAAAATCCAATGCAAGCTTTTTGCTTACAGAAAATAAGCAAAACAATTTAATATCATAAAGTAAACAAGTGCGCTATGATAAATAAGAGACCCGAGAAGTGTAGTTCTTAGTCGGTCAACATGTATCAAAACAAATCTGGAAGTGTAAAGAGGAAAGAACGCGCAGAGCACATAAAAGCAGAGAAGGATAGTGCTAAAAACAGAAGACACTATTCGGATACCATTTTGGACCTAAAAGCTCGACTGACTGTAATAGCCAAGATATTCCAACATGTACGTATATTATGCTTTTTTCACTTTAGTAATCCAGTTACCTAAATCAAGATATGACAAATTTTTAATCGACTAAGTAAGTCAATTGTATATGACTGTTTCTCTATCATCGCTCAATGCTGAGATAATATAAAAATTGTTTTCAGTATCAGTAAAGAAGGTGGTCCTTTATAATTTCCATTTGCAAAAGATAGGTTGCGCAGAGCCTATTCTATTCCAGAGTACAAAATCATGTCAAAATGTCTTGTCTTTTTCCTAGTATTTAGAGTTTATTTTTATTATATTAGTAAAAAAATAACTAATAAATTTTGACTTTTATTTTAAAAGTCGTTAACGTTACGATACCTGACATTTAATCTTTCGTTAGGACAAGCGGGCTTCAGAACAAAATGTTAACTTCGGCATTTTGTCGAATTACGATATTATTAAGTCATTATTTTTGTAGCTGAAGACGCGATAATGATATATCTGAACCTAGTTTTGATCACAATTTCTTTCCATAGTACTTTAAAACACTATATAAACTATATATAAACATTGTGTTGTTAACACATTTTTGATCTTGTTATAATAACGATAAAATACTATAAAAAATAAAAATACGTATACGTCGTTGGCTTGCAGGTTCTGATGCTGCAAACGAAGAAAAGGCCGTACCTGGAATTTTGGACGGCGGAAACACTATAGAAGTATTGAACGATATCGAAATACTTCAAAAATCAGAAACTATCGACCCTAATACAACAAAATATACTAACCAAAATCAAATCACAAATTTACACGACTTTTATATCGAAACCGTAAGCAATGAAAAAATGCCTACTTCGTTTCCACGTGATTGTCATGATAAACCGTTTTCTACTACTATCTTAACCAGGTCTTGCCCAACGGATAGTTAGTGGAGCGCGATTGGTTGGTGTGGAGTAGCAGCAAAAATGCTTTTTATACTCAGTTGAGCAGAGCTCACAGAGTATATTAAGTTTGGATAACGGTTGGTTGTACATATATAAAGGAATCGAGATAGATATAGACTTCCATATATCAAAATAATCAGGATCGAAAAAAAATTTGATTGAGCCATGTCCGTCCGTCCGCCCGTCCGTCCGTCCGTTAACACTATAACTTGAGTAAATTTTGAGGTATCTTGATGAAATTTGGTATGTAGGTTCCTGCGCACTCATCTCAGATCGCTATTTAAAATGAACGATATCGGACTATAACCACGTCCACTTTTTCGATATCGAAATTTTCTAAAAACCGAAAAAGTGCGATAATTCATTACCAAAGACAGATAAAGTGACGAAACTTGGTAGATGAGTTGAATTTATGACGCAGAATAGAAAACTAGTAAAATTTTGGACAATGGGCGTGGCACCGCCCACTTTTAAAAGAAGGTAATTTAGAAGTTTTGCAAGCTGTAATTTGTCAGTCGTTGAAGATATCATGATGAAATTTGGCAGGGACGTTACCCCTATTACTATATTTTGGCTTAAAAAATTAGCAAAATCGGAGAAGGACCACGCCCACTTTAAAAAAAAATTTTTTTTAAAGTAAAATTTTAACAAAAAATTTAATATCTTCACAGTATATAAGTAAATTATGTCAACATTCAACTCCAGTAATGATATGGTGCAACAAAATACAAAAATAAAAGAAAATTTAAAAATGGGCGTGGCTCCGCCCTTTTTCATTTAATTTGTCTAGGATACTTTTAACGCCATAAGTCGAACAAAAATTAACCAATCCTTTTGAAATTTGGTAGGGGCATAGATTTTATGAAGTTAACTGTTTTCTGTGAAAATGGGCGAAATCGGTTGATGCCACGCCCAGTTTTTATACACAGTCGTTCGTCTGTCCTTCCGCATGGCCGTTAACACGATAATTTGAGCAAAAATCGACATATCTTTAATGAACTTAGTTCACGTACTTACTTGAACTAACTTTATCTTGGCATGAAAAATGAACGAAATCCGACAATGACCACGCCCACTTTTTAGATATCGAAAATTACGAAAAATTAAAAAAATGCCATAATTCTATACCAAATACGAAAAAAGGGATGAAACATGGTGAGGTAATTGGATTGGTTTATTGACGCGAAATATAACTTTAGAAAAAACTTTATAAAATGGTTGTGACACCTACCATATTAAGTAGAAGAAAATGAAAAAGTTCTGCAGGGCGAAAAAAAAACCCTTAAAATCGTGGCAGGTATTACATATATAAATAAATTAGCGGTATCCAACAGATGATATTCTGGGTCCCTGGTCCACATTTTGGTGGATATCTGGAAAACGCCTTCACATATACAACTACCACCACTCCCTTTTTTAAAACTCTCATTTATACCTTTAATTTGATACCAATATCGTACAAACACATTCTAGAGTCACCTCTGGTCCACCTTTATGGCGATATCTCGAAAAGGCGAACACCTATAGAACGAAGGCCCACTCCCTTTTAAAAATACTCATTAACACCTTTCATTTGATACCCATATCGTACAAAGTCTAGAGTCACCCCTGGTCCACCTTTATGGCGATATCTCGAAAAGGCGAACACCTATAGAACGAAGGCCCACTCCCTTTTAAAAATACTCATTAACACCTTTCATTTGATACCCATATCGTACAAACAAAGTCTAGAGTCACCCCTGGTGCACCTTTATGGCGATATCTCGAAAAGGCGAACACCTGTAGAACTAGGGCCCCCTCCCTTTTAAAATACTCATTAACACCTTTCGTTTGATACCCATATTGCACAAACGAATTCTAGAGTCACCCCTGGTCCACCTTTATGGCGATATCTCGAAAATGCGACCACCTATACAACAACCACCACTCCCTTTTAAAACCCTAATTAATACCTTTAATTTGATACCCATATCATACAAGCACATTCTAGAGTCAACCCTGGTCCACCTTTATGGCGATATTTCGAAACGGCGTCCACTTATAGAATTAAGGCCCACACCCTTTTAAAATACTCATTAACACCTTTCGTTTGATGCCCATATTGTACAAACAAATTCTAGGGTCGCCCCTGGTCCACCTTTATGGCGATATCTCGAAACGGCGTCCACCTATGGAACTAAGGATTACTCCCTTTTAAAATACTCATTAACACCTTTCTTTTGATACCCATATTGTACAAACAAATTCTAGGGTCACCCCTGGTTCACCTTTATGGCGATATCTCGAAACGGCGTCCACCTATGGAACTAAGGATTACTCCCTTTTAAAATACTCATTAACACCTTTCTTTTGATACCCATATTGTACAAACAAATTCTAGGGTCACCCCTGGTCCACCTTTATGGCGATATCTCGAAAAGGCGACCACCTATACAACAACCACCACTCCCTTTTAAAACCCTCATTAATACCTTTAATTTGATACCCATATCGTACAAACACATTCTAGAGTCACCCCTGGTCCACCTTTATGGCGATATTTCGAAACGGCGTCCACCTTTAGAACTAAGGCCCACTCCCTTTTAAAATACTCATTAACAACATTCGTTTGATACCCATATTGTACAAACAAATTCTAGAGTCAACCCTGATCCACCTTTATGGCGATATCCCTAAATGGTGTCCACCTATAGAACTATGGCCCACTCCCTCATAAAATACTCTTTAATGTCTTTCATTTGATACACATGTCATACAAACACATTCCACGGTTTCCCTCGGTTCATTTTCCTACATGGTTATTTTCCCTTATGTTGTCACCATAGCTCTCAACTGAGTATGTAATGTTCGGTTACACCCGAACTTAACCTTCCTTACTTGTTTTCCATAAAATTAGAGTTTAACTAAATACCACGAAATTAGGGACGCTTTACCACGGAATTAGGTACATCAGAAAATTTTTGCCACGAAATTAGGTACATTTGAGGTACTCATGCATTTTGATTTATATATATTAAAAGATTTGTTAGTTTTGTTTGAAGGTAGGTCGGAAAAATTTACTTTTTTAGTTTTCCTTCATTTGTTTTAACGCAAGAGAGGTAGAAAGTCAGAAAAATCCTCAGTAACACCAAATTTGGGACACTTACCTTATATAACTAAGAAATTTTGTGAAAAAGTTCACCATTCACTAAATAAACTTTTCTGAGAATGCTATTATCTATATTTTTATAGCCAACAAAATTTTTTGATTTTTATACTCAGCTGAGCAGAGCTCACAGAGTATATTAATTTTGTTCGCATAACGGTACCCAGTAACGAGATATATATAAACTTCTATATATCAAAATTATCTGGGCGAAAGAATAAATTTATTTAGCCATGTCCGGCCCTCCGTCCGTCCGTAAACACGATATCTTGAGTAACTTTTTAGGTATCTTGATGAAATTTAGTATGTACGTTCCTGGGTATTCATCTTAGATCGTTATTTAAAATGAACGAAATCGGACTATAACCACGCCCATTTTTTCGATATCGAAAATTTCGAAAAACCGAAAAACTACCATAATTCATTACCAAGGAGGGTAATTTAAAAGTTTTGCAAGCTGTAATTTGCCAGTCGTTGAAGATATCATGACGAAATTTCGCAGGAACGTTACTCCTATCACTAAATGTATCCTAAATAAAAATTAGCAAAATCGGACGACAAACACGCCCACCTTTTAAAAAAAAATTTAAGTCAAATTTTAACAAAAAATCTTTACAGTATATACAGTATATAAGTAAATTATGTCAACATTCAACTCCAGTAATGATATGGTTCAACAAAATACAAATATAAAAGAAAATTACAAAATGGGCGTGGCTTCGCCCTTTTTCATTTAATTTGTCTCGAGTACTTTTAATGCCATAAGTCGAACACAAATTTACCTATCCTTGTGAAATTTGGTAGGGGCATAGCTTCTATGACGATAACAGTTTTCTGTGAAAATGGGCAAAATCGGTTTGAAGCGACGCCCAGTTTTTATACACAGTCGACCTTCTGTCCATCCGCTCGGCCGTTTTTTTTAATAATAAACCCAACGGATTAATATCCTCCAAAGCTCGCCCAATCGACGCGAGGGGCGCATCCGCATGACGCACGGATTTTGTTTTTGCCGAGTTGTTGATAGGCGGAGGTTTGTTAAGCGTCGAGATCTAAAACAGCTCAGCTACAGAATAAAAATCATCAGCTGAGTATTATACATAACAGTAGGAATTTATGCATATAGTAAATGGTTAAATAATTGAACGCTTTTAGCATATAACGATTTTATTTTTTTATATTCTTATTTTTTGTTTCGTTACAAGTTAAGATAGGATAGGACAGTTTTCCTTATTGTAAAAAGTGAATCAGTTATATCAAATAAATTCGAATGAGTGTTAAAATCATGACACAAACACCGAAAAGGTTCACCTAATTCGAAATTAGTTCTGCACTGCCTCAAAAAAGAGGTTTGTAATGTCTTGACGTTTGTGATGGGACATTGAAGTTTACTTCTTTCAAAAGAAAGGGGCTAGAAATTAATCCATTCAGTAGTTTAGCCATAAATAATACGCCTAGCATTTCTCTACGACTTGCGAGAGTTGGAAGATTGATAAAGTTTAACCGACTAGTATAAGGTGGAAGATTATACCCAGAGTCCCAATGAAAATCCCTTAAAGAAAAAAGTAAAAATTGCTTCTGTATTGACTGAAGCCTATCTGCATTAGCTTGATATCGCGGATTCCAGACTATTGATCCGTGTTCTAGAATCGGTCTAACTAAAGAGGTGAAAAGTGCTTTAGTTACATAAGGGTCACTAAATTTTTGGACCACCGTTTCACGAATAAAAAACACCTCTAGCCTTATTGTCAGTAGTCACAATATGAAGGTTGAAACTAAGTTTAGCATCCATCGTGACTCCCAAGTCAACAAAATAATTTACTGATACAAGACAAAAATTATAAATTACGTAAGAGGCTGCTGGCAAAGATTTCCGAGAGAGGCACATGAATTTACATTTATTGATGTTCACCAGCATTGAATTCGCGTTGCACCGGGCAACTTAGCAGTTTAAATCCGATTGAAGCAAGGGACGCTCTTCAATAGACGCATAGGACCTAAAAAGTTTTACATCATCAGCATACATTAAAATCTTGGAATATTTTATTGGGGTACATATATCGTTAATAAATAGCAAGAACAGAATTGGACCGAGATGACTGCCCTGTGGGACGCCAGAGGGAACCCTAATGACATATGAAAGAGTATTTTTAAAAATTACTTGTTGCGTTCTACCTCAGAGATACGAAGATATCCACTGGGTGAGACCAGGTTGGAAGCCAAGTCGATCCAGCTTATGGATAAGCAAGGAGTGGGAAACTTTGTCAAATGCTTTATTGAAATCAGTGTAAATAACATCGGTGTGAAGATTTTCTCTAAATCCATTAGAAGCATGAGTTGTGAATTCAAGTAGGTTGGTAATGGTAGATTTGCCTCTACAGAATCCTTGTTGACAGTCTGCAATCAATGTAGAAATGGAAAATATTAACTGATTGGTAACAATGGCTTCAAATACCTTTGGGATGGCAGAAAATTTTGCAAGTCCTCGATAATTTTCTTCACATGATCTACTGCCATTTTTATGAAGGGGTATAAGAAAAGATTCCTTCCAAGCAGCAGGAAAAACTCCATGTTTTAGGGACATGCTGAATAAATCAGTTAGGGGCTGATAAATGTGTTTAACGCAGTTTTTGAGAAAACATGTGGGAATCGGGTCAGGACTGTATTTATAAGATTCCTTCAGAGACGTTAAATATGTAAAAACCTCTTCTGGAGATATTGCTGGAATATTAATTGCGTTAAGTGAGTTAAGTTGATACGGGTATTCACTAGACAAAGAAATTAATTCAGCGGAATAGTTAGACTTGAAAAATAGTGAAAAGAAGTTAACAATATCTTGATCGTCGCTAGAGAAATCATCACGGTATTTCATACCAGAAGGAAACCCTTTAACCCTACGTTTAGAGTTTACAAAATCATAGAAAGCTTTCGAATTGCAAGTTATTTTCTTTTTCATCGCACAGAGATAGGTATTGTAACACTTTTTATTTAATTCAAAATATGTATGACGCAATATAGAGTACTTGAAGTAGTCGGAGTGCGAACCCGTCTTATTGTACAGCTTGAAGGAGCGCGATTTTTTATTTTTTAAAGATTTCAGTTAATTGGTGTACCATATTTGGACTAGTTCAATGGAAACACGTTTACGCTTAGGTACATGTCTTTCCAGAATAGCGCGAATGATGGCATTGAATTCAGAAACGTTTCTGTCAATATATGAACCGTATATGGGCCAAACTACTGTAGATAAAATTTGGTTCAGTTTATTAAAATTAGACTTCGCGAATTCGAATCTAAAACTAGAGTCGTTTGCTGTGGTAGTGCAACTCCGAGAACTTTCTTCCAATTCGTAAACTATTTCCAGCGAAGGATGGTAAGGGTACTCCGGTACAGTAAGAGGTTCACCCCTCCTAAGAATGGATTTTGATGTATCATCAACAAATGACAAATCAAGTACCCTCCCGAACATGTTTGGAACCATATTTATCTGTCTTAGGCAAAGTTCAGTTATTTCGGCTAAAAAGTCGATGCTGGACAACTAACACGATAACTTGAGCAAAAATCGATATATCTTTACTAAACTTAGCTCACGTACTTATATGAACTCAATTTATCCTGGTATTGAAAATGGGCGAAATCCGACTATGACCACGCCCACTTTTTCGATATCGAAATTTTCGAAAAATTTAAAAAATGCCATAACTCTGTACCAAATACGAAAAAAGGAGTGAAACATGGTGATTGGATTGTTTTTCTTATACAAAATATAACTTTAGAAAAACGTTTGTAAAATGGATGTGACACCTACCATATTAAGTAGAAGAAAATGAAACCCAAATACTGAAAATGAAAAAGTTCTGCAGGGCGAAAACAAAAGCCCTTGGAATCTTGGCAGGAATACTGTTCGTGGTATTACATATATAAATAAATTAGTGGTACCCGACAGGCGGCCACCTATATAACTAAGGCCCCCTTCCGTTTAAAATACTCATTAACACCTTCTATTTGATACCCATGTCATACAAACACATTCCAGGGTTACCCTAGGTTCATTTTCCTACATGGTGATTTTCCCTTATTTTGTCTCCAAAGCTCTCAGCTGAGTATGTAATGTTCGGTTACACCTTCCTTACTTCTTTAAAATAAAGTCTCAACTAATAAATAAAACTGTATTTCTTATTTAGTATGGATAACGCTTCATTGATATATACGACATGTAGGAGACACTAAAAGTTGATTAGAAAATGTTAAATATTGCTGATTTCGCTAAAAAATTCAAGGCAAATGTGTATAAAAATAGGTACTTATTTCAATATTTGACGAACTTGTGTTTTACATAGCAATATACAATATATATCTAATATATAAAATTCTTCTGTCACGGTTTTAGAGGCTGAACTCCTCCGAAACGGCTCAACCGATTCTCATGAAATTTTGTGAGCATATTGGGCAGGTCTGAGAATCGGCCAACGTCTACCTTTTTTTCGCTACGTGTCTAGGGTCTTGAGATCAAAACGTGGACCCGGGTATCCCTAAAATGTGTTTATACAATATGGATATCAAATGAAAGCTGTTGATGAGTGCTATAGTACAGGATAACTTTCATACAACTGGGAGGCTAGGGTCTCGAGATATATCCCAAAACGTGGACCCGGGTAAGCCTATAATGTTTTTATACAATATGGATATCAAATGAAAACTGTTGATGAGTGCTATAGTACAGGATAATTTTCATACAACTGGGAGGCTGGAGTCTCGAGATACAGCCCAAAACGTAGACCCGGGTACCCCTAGAATGTGTTTGAACAATATGGATATCAAATGAAAGCTGTTGATGAGTGCAGGATAATTTTCATACAACTGGGAGGCTAGGGTCTCGAGATATAGCCCAAAACGTGGACCCGGGTACACCTAGAATGTGTCTATAGAATATGGATATCAAATGACTCTCGACTTCGCTGCGTACGGACGTGTTTCACTCGAGCTCTGTGTTTCTTTTGATTCTCGTTTTTAATCAACTTTATAATTTGTCTAATACAAATATAGTTTTTGTGACAACAAAAGAAAGAAAATTATTACAATCATTACATTTAAATTAAACAAATAAATAAATATAAATAATTAATATAATAATAATAAAACAATTTGTGCACTACAGAAACTTAGTATAAATAATCAATTTTTTTTGACAGTTTGGTCTGTCTTCGTTTTCTACACAAACAATATGCCTTGCTTCTGTGGACAAAGAGTTGAACGCGCGCAAACCAGTGTGAAGTGCGAGAGGTGTAAGGAGGTGTTTCACCTGCAGTGTGTTGTTGGCACTTTGGCTGCTGATTTGACTTACTTTAAAAATGCCGATGAAATTTATATTTGTGGCGATTGTGCTGTCGTTCATCGTGAGGCTGAAATGTCTTCGCTGTAAAACAACAACAAAAACAACAGCGTCAATATCAATAATAGCCGTGTTTTTAAACACGCGCGTATACGTTTCGTTTGCGCGTGTTTAAAAACGCCTATCTTCGCTTAGATAATGATTAGAGACCCATCTAGCGGCTGTGGTTAAACAACTAGCTACAGCAACAGGGTGTACCGAAAAGCGGAGACGCAACGCTCTGATGGCCATAGGGTATAACATATAGCTGAATCAGTTGCGATGAATTGTGGACACACATAGAATACATAGAATTAGTGTAGAGGGTGAAACAAAGACACATATTTCAGTTACATCTGAGTATAATGCGTATTGAAATTTAGTAGGACAAAATTTATGCGCAGCAATTTCAGAGGTGTATTTATAGTTTGTCGACTAGCAGTCAATATAAAGTTTAAGCGTAAACGGATATACGCGTGTTAAAAAACACGGCTAATAATAATTTGCCAGTCAACGGCAGTACCAACAACATCAATAATAATAACGAGCATACTAACGCCAACTACATCAACAATAATAGTGAGCAAATGAGTCAAACAGCGACAGCTAATACACTTGCTGCTCTTCTTAAAGAGAACGCGAGTATTAATACTCTTATCACTGATCTAAAATCAGTTAACGACAACCTGCTAAAAAAAATGGATAGCATGCTTGATTGTTTTTCCATATTACACCAAAGTATAGCACAGAAAGACGAATTGATAACTGTGCTGGCAAGTGAGGTCAAAGGACTTCAGGCCTTACTTACTGGTTTTCTGAATGAAGCAAATTTAAAAAATTTAAAAAATCCACCCCAAACAAAAACAATAACATGCCTGCTGCATGCAATGCTTTTATGCCATCATCGCCTTCCACTTTCTCGTCTATTGCTGCTGCCAACGTCGCATCTATTGCAATTTGTCCCAACAACAACGCCTCGGTGTCGGCAACTGCATCACATACTCTTCCTACTGTGCCGTATATTTTTGATAACTCTGCGGTCGATCTTCTCTCTGGCGCTTCTACCTTGACTCCGATCTCTCAACCTCAACAGTCTGATGGTAAGCAAAATAATCATATTACTGTGCGTCACATTAATGGTGTCAATTTTAGTAATCGTGTGGTTGGTCGAAATGCTTCAACAGAGCTAGAAGTAGCCGTAATTAGAAAATGGGTGCATCTATCTTCGTTTAAACCATCGGTATCTGAAGATATGATTGTTGATTATGTAAAAAAGCACTCTGGTATCGATGACCAATTTATTTCTTGCTACAAATTAGTTAAGAAAGACACCCCGCTTCAGAGTCTACGGAAGATTAATTTTAAACTGGGCGTGTCTCCTGCTTTTAGATCCCAACCTATGGCCAACATAAACGTCCAGCCATTTCGTAACGTCCCAAGGAACTGAAGTGACCGACTTAAATAACAGCGTGGTTAATACTCCTTGTCTTTCTGATTATAATAATATTGATAATCTTAAGCTTTTTAAAATTTATTACCAAAATATCTCTGGAATGCGTACTAAGGCTAAAGAAGTATTTTTATTCACGTCTCGGTGTGAGTTTGATGTTTTTGTGCTAGTTGAAACATGGTTAACTAGTAACTTTTTTGATGCAGAGTTTTTTGATCCGAATATTTTTCATATTTATCGTAAGGATAGAGATGCGAAAAAACAGGCTGTAGTAGGGGTGGGGTGTCTTAATTGCGGTAAAGCGTGCGTTTAGGTCGTCAGTCGTCGCTCTTGGAAACAAAGATTCGCTTTTAGATCAACTGTGTGTCCGCATCTTCGGCACCTTTGGTAGCTTGTTAATCTGCGTATCTTACATTCCGCCAAACAGTTCTGAACACTTATATGCACTCCATATCAATAACATTTTACGTATCTATGAAAAGCATGCAGATAACCACTTCTGCATACTGGGTGATTTTAACTTAAACAAGATCGTTTGGTCTGACCTGCTTATGAACGGTGTCTTAACTGCCTCTAATGCTAGCCTTCCACTTGAGATATGTCTAGATAGTCTTTCCAGCATTAATCTATCCCAAATTAATTATATTCCCAACATGCTTGGTAACTTTCTTGACCTGTTATTCATTGATGAGAACTTGATCTTTCAGTTACAAGAGTGTAATTTCCCTATCTGTAAACCTGATATGCACCATGTGCCGCTCTTTTTATCCCTTCGGTTTTGTACATTTCCTACAATCTACACATTCGATACCCAGTCTTTAAACTTCAGAAATGCTGATTACGGTTCTTTAAATGCAATCTTCAACGAAATTGATTGGAGCTCTATTTTTCTTTCACGTAATGTTGCTGAGTGCTATGAGATGTTTCTTGAAGAAATTTACTTGGTCTGAAACTCTAACCTAAATTTGATCCCTCCTCGGAGACATAAGTTACCTTGGTATACGAGAAGGCTTAAAAGACTGAAGAACAAACGAAATAAATATTATAAACTCTTCATGTTCACAAACTATTTTAGCTTCAGAGAAAAGTATATCAGCCTTAGTAAAGAATTCAATGAACTTGATAAAACTCTTTATAACAATTATATATCTCGGTACGAGGATGAGTTAAAGTCTAATCCCAAAGCATTCTGGAACTTCATCCGTTCTAAGAAAGGATGTTCGAATATTCCTAGCTGTATGACTCTGGATGGTCTTTCCTCCTCTTCTCTGCATGATAGCGTAACTCTCTTCGCTGATTTTTTCAAGTCCAATTTTGTAAATGATGCTGGCGTTGGCACTTATAATTATTACGGTGATTATCTTGGTTCGCATTGCGTTGATTTTGGAGCATTTTGCATCACTGACTTGGATATACAGAATGGTATCTCTGCTTTAAAACTGTCTTATAAAAATGATTCCGATGGCCTCACCTCTTTTTTCCTTAAGAAATACTGCTCATCCCTAGCTGTCCCTTTTCTCAGATAATTAACCTTTCCCTTTCCTCCGATATTTTCATCGACAAATGGAAGGTGAGCTCTATTACACCGATCCACAAATCTGGTAACAAGAATGATGTCATAAATTACCGTCCAATCTCAAAATTAACCACCTTCTCAAAACTTTTTGAAAAGGTTGTAAAAGATATGTTATTCTTCGCAGTTAAAGAAATTATTGATCCCAACCAACATGGTTTTGTTTGTAGTCATTCCACCGTAACCAATCTTGCGGTTTTTTCAGAGTACTGTTTGTCGGCCTTTAAGAGTGGATCTCAGGTGGATACCATTTACACCGATTTCTCTAAAGCCTTCGATACAGTCTCTCATGATATTTTATTACACAAGCTTGAGTTCCTTAGTTTCCATTCAGTCTTTCTTCTGTGGTTGCGATCCTATCTCACGAACAGAACAACGTTTGTAGAAATCGATGGTAGTGCGTCTTACTCTTTTGTGGTAACCTCCGGAGTACCGCAGGGTAGTATTCTAGGCCCGCTTCTTTTTGTTCTGTTTATCAATGATATCCGGTCCGGCTTTAATCACCCGCAATTTCTTCTCTATGCTGATGACTTGAAATTGCATTCTAGAGTTACCTGCGTGAGTGACGCGCTTCGGCTTCAAAATGAACTCAACAGTCTTACTGATTGGAGTCTCAAAAACAAGCTGCTGCTTAACATAAAAAAATGCTTTTACTTAACCTTGTCGCGTACGCGTAATCGTATAAATTCAACTTACACGATTCTTAACACTCAACTGTCCTCAGTTGAGGTATTTTCTGATCTAGGCGTTCTGTTTGACTCTGGTTTTGCCTTTGTCAGTCATGTGAATACAGTTATCCCTAAGGCCTTTTCGAATTTGGGCTTTTTGAAGCGTTATGCGAAAGACTTTAAAGATCCCTATACAAGAAAATCCCTTTTTACTTGTCTTGCCCGGTCTAAGTTGGAGTACGCTTCAATTATCTGGAACCCATTATATAGTTCTCATTCGGACAGAATCGAGCGTGTACAGCGTAGCTTTACTCGTTTTACTCTCTATCCATTACATTTCGTCGATCCCTTTCCATCCTATACTGCACGGTGTTTGCTCATAAACTTGAAATCTCTCTCTAGTAGGCGCACAATCCATTCGATAATGTTGATTTTCGACATTGTTAATGGCTTAATTGATTGCGTGAATCTGCTCGATCAACTTTGCTTCAATGTCCCAAATCGCATCCTACGTTCCCACTACCCTTTCCATCTTACTACAGTTAAATCTAATTACCACTATCTCGCGCCCATTACTAGGGCTGTCAGTGAAATTAACAATATTTACAAACCGCTTGATCTCGATTTCGCAATGCCGAGATCCCAGTTCGTCGATAAGAATACTTCATTTTATTCCTAGTACTCAATACCAGCCAATTTAGTCAGTAAGTAATTTCTTGTACATTTCTAGTCTGTAAGATATTGTTATAATAAAGAATAAAGAAAGCTGTTGATGAGTGCTATAGTACAGGATAATTTTCATACAACTGGGAGGCTAGGCTGGGAGGTCTCGAGATATATTCCAAAACGTGGAGCCGGATACACCTAGAATGTGTTTTTACATTATGTGTATCAAATTGAAGCTGTTGATGTCTGCTTCAGTACATAGTAAGTTTTACACCGCTGGGTGACTACGGTCTCGTGATATAGGCCAAAACATGGACCCGGATACACGTAGAATGTGTTTTTACATTATGTGTATCAAATTGAAGCTGTTGTTGTGTGCTATAATGCAGAGTAAGTTTTACACCGCTGAGTGACTAGGGCCTCTAGATATAGGCCAAAACATGGACCCGGATACCCCTAAAATGTGTGGGTATTGTGGATATCAAATGAAAGCTGTTGCCGAGAGCTTTAAAGTAATTTTCATTGTGATATTGGATCGGTTGTGATAATCGCATCAACCTGGCAAAACTGATAAATATGCATGCAAAGCCGAAATAAAGACAAGAATTAATAATACCCACATACCTATTTACATACGTCCTATTCGATTTGCCTGAAATTTCGTATATAAATTTGCCTATATTAGTATTTACGGTGCTTTTTTCCGGGAAGTATACCAGAGACGGACTGGGACTGGGATTAGCATTAGGACTGGGACTGAGACTGAGACTCAGAGTGGGACTGGGGCTGAGACTCGGAATGGGACTGGAACAAAATGTATACCACCCTCTGAGGCAGGCAATAGGAGATGAAGAAGAAGGAGAAAAACTTGAGAGAAGAGAAAATAGAGAAGGAGACTGAGAAAGAGATAGAATGAGACGAAGATGGAGATGAAGCAAAAAAGACGGAGGAAGGAGTGAATAAAAAGATTAGGAAAAAATGTAGAGGAGTAGGGCAGAGTTAGAGGGAAAAAGTTTATTAAAATGTATGCAGATAGGCCAAATTTAGGGCAGAACAATGTCTGCCGGGTCTGCTAGTATATATATAATTCTAAGTAGTACATAGTATATATAATTAGTTCATATTACACACATATACACAGAACAGGAGTGGAATAGATGCTAAAATCCTCCATTATTATAATTAATTGAGCCACTCAGTGCATTATTTACATATCAACATGTATGAAGCTTTGCATGTATACTTCAACATCGCGTTTGCGAAGATTTTAAATTACCATTGCTCATTGATGTACGACCACTCATAGGCCAACTCGAATCGAAACCACATGCCCGCAATAAAATTCGTACTAGAATTGAACCACGTGGTGAATCTGTGGCGATGGACGATGTCACGGCAAATATCAGTTCTTTAAATGTTAATGTGGGCGAAGGTCACACCACTATCCGCTTAAAGACGAAATTCTTTAATAACTCATTCATCTGCACCCAGGCATTTATGGAGAGAAAGAAGCATATAAGTGCGATAACCTCCGAAGTGATTTTTGGAAGAGCTTCTCTTCCAATTAGCGTCGTGCACCGTTTTGTTCTTACAAGTTGGCGGGACGGGAGCTAATTGTTTTATGCCGACTCCGAACGGCATCTGCTAGGCAGATAAGTTTTCACTGAGAGCTTTTCATGGCAGAAGTACACTCGGAGTGCCAAACACTGCCGAGGGGCGACCGCTTTAGAAAAATTTCCTTCTAATTGAAAAAACTTTCTAAAATTTTGATGTTGCTTTTTCCCGGGGCGTGAACCGAGGATCATCGCCTCCGTATTGTTTGAAAAACTCAAACCCACCGTTAATATTCTTATTGGAAGTTGAGTAGTTCTACAAGGTCACGCAGGCATGGCAAGGACCTATCGGAGCCGATGATAGAGAAAATTATACAAGAACTTAGCAATATGATGATGAGATTAACATAATCGGCTTAAAGTTCTACTTTGAACTGGAAAATATAGGTTTGATGGCGAACTGGGAGGAGGAAATAACGAAGTATCTTCTGTCGTCAGGCAAAGAGTCAGCGCATTAGCGTTTTGGCAGGCATGTCACTGTTGATAGATATAAAATAGAAACTGTGAATTATAGGTGGTGGGAGTATAAGAGGGAAAAGGTTTCCGGAAGAGTTACCGATGAAGATTTAATGATGAGCTGTCAGTGATATTGGTAATGCATCCACTTTTTTATTGTCTTCTAGGCTTATCAAACTATAAACATGACAATAAGTGGAAACGTAGAAACATTCCACCGAAGACATTAGAAGGAATTAAAGAGTTTCCTAAGATTTAATGACGTCTCTATTCTAAAAATCGCATGTCAAATAACCATTTCTCAAACAAAAAAAAAACAAGCAAAAAAAAATACTTTGGCTGTTCTGATTTCTGAAATTATGTAAGAAAGAAAAGAAATATTAAAAACAAGTTTAAAAAATATTTTTTAAATGTTAGGAATTTTAAATTATTAAAAAAACATAAAAAAATGTGTTCCTACTAAAACTAAATAAATTTTATAATCATTTAGAAACAATAATAAAGGAAATTGTATACATAAATCTTTGTTGTTAAAAGAAGAAAAGTTTGTATTACAAAAAATGTATTCGAAAATATGCAACAACTGTGCAAAACATCAAAAAATGTAATAAAATGGTTAGTAAGAAATAAATTACGTAACATAAAGTAACATAACATAACATAACATAGTTAAGAACGCACGATGAATCGGTAAATGCTTCTAACGTTTGCTCAAATAAATAAATCTTGAACTCTTTTACGTCGGCCTTGCTTGGGTGCACTGCGTTCAACTTGCCTCCCGCCAGGAGCTTAAGGTGCCAACACCAGCAGTAGCAGCCAGTCCACCGTCATCGATCACTTGTTGACTCATCGCTTGAATTTCTATATAAATTCGGCTTTTTTTTTTGTTTTTGTGGTGGAAGCTGTGACTACAACAACAAAGATACAAAAAACAAATATTGTGAAATTAGGAGGGAATTTTTTTTTTAACTTTCTTGAGTACGAGAATAATTTAGATGCAAATACTTAAGTAGTGATATATAGAATAGAATAGATATCTCACAATACTTATACAAAAATCCGGTCCTTCTTCCATCGAAATTATAAAACTTTCATTTTCAAGACTACGCCAAAATATTTCAGAGACTTTCGGTTGAGTTTGATTGAGTGGTAGCTACCTCAGCAGGGGAAGCCCAGTCGGATAGCATGAATTAAGGTCCGCTGTATTACCACATAAGATAAGGATTACGGAAGCTATAGCTACTTAGATAAATTATATAGTTACGAATAAAACCTATCTCAAACCAGGATAAGCTCTGCGAAGTTCCAAGATAGCCGAGACAGAAATACTTTTTCTAAGGTTTGGCAAAAGCTGAAGGTTTGAAAAGCTGATGTTTCCACGTCATTATCGCATATTCATCTGTAGCAAGAAGCTTTTTACAGCATATTAAGATGTTCCGCATGATATCATATTGGAAAGTTATCCATTCTATCCACTTCTGACCAGAAGGATTTCGCTTTCCTAAACGAGAGTACGTATTCAAAGCTAAATCAAGGCCCATATATATAATAGCAGAACATAGGTGTGTGGTGGTCCTACGGGTTCCTTTCAGCCTTCTACGTCTACCTACGACTCACTCACAGCGAAGTCAGGAAATATGAATATAAAGAATTCGCAAACCCCCTTGAACACACCCACAACATTTTATTAAAATCGATCAAGCCATTTAGGAGGACTTCAGTGACAAACACAGGCACAGACGAAATGTATATACATACCAGCAGACCCGGAAGACGTTGTCCTGCCCTAAATTTGGCCTATCTGCATACATTTTAATAAGTTTTTTCCGTCTAACTCTGCCCTCGCCCCTCTACATTTTTCCTAATCTTTGTATTCACTCCTCCCTCCGTATTTTTTGCTTTATCTGTCTCCATCTTCGTCTCATTCTATCCCTTTCTCAGTCTCTTTCTCTTTCTCTCTTTTCTCTTCTCTCAAGTTTTTCTCATTCTTCTTCATATCCTATTGCCAGTCCCAGAGGGTGGTATATATTTTGTTCCAGTCCCATTCCGAGTCTCAGTCCCAGTCCTAGTCCTAATCCCAGTCCCAGTCCGTCTCTGGTCTACTTCACGGAAAAAAGCATCGTAAATAATAATATAGGCAAATTTATATACCAAATTTCAGGCAAATCGAATAGGTTGTATGTAAATAGGTATGTGGGTATTATTAATTCATGTCTTTATTTCGGCTTCGCATGCATATTTATCAGTTTTGCCCGGTTGATGCGACTAAATCGAATATCACAATGAAAATTACTTTAAAGCTTTCAGCAACAGCTTTCATTTGATATCCATATTACACACACATTCGGGTCCATGTTTTGGCCTATATCTCGAGACCCTAGTCACCCAGCGGTGTAAAATTTACTCTGTACTAAAGCACACATCAACAGCTTCAATTTGATACCCATAATGTAAAAACACTATCTAGGCGTTCACTGGCCCACGTTTTGGGCTCTATATCGAGACCCTAGTCACACAGGGGTATGAAAATTACCCTCTACTAAAGCACTCATCAACAGCTTTCATTTGATATCCATATCCTATAAACACATTTCAGGGGTACCCGGGTCCACGTTTTGGCCTATATCTCGAGACCCTGCGGGTTGATCCTGAATTTTCTTTGCTATAAACCTCACAGAGCCACAGAGCCTTTGCAACGAATGCAAAACCGTGGAAACCGGTTCGTGCGTTCTGGAGTTATAGCGTCAGGGAGGAAAACCCGACTTATTTTTATATTATAGATAAGATAAATTAAATCTTCTTATGCCCAGTTTTTCAGTACGACTTTAAACTCCAGTTAAAGTAGACTAGTGTTTAACCTTGCCACTTCGGCCGCTTAAGCTGAGATAAGCAGCAAAATTGTATGCTATCGAACAAAGTGGCAAGGTTAAATACTAGTCAACTTTAACCAAAGTTTAAACTCGCTGAAAAACCAGGCAGTGCTCAAACAAATATAGAACCTGTAGATACCTTGTGGGATGGGGAAAGGGATACGATAGGAATCTTTCAGTGATTCCCAAAGTCGTTCCAGTTCTTGGGTTTTACCTTAAGGAGTGATTCTGTTTGGTCGCCTGTCAGGTTTGCTGAGAATAAAAATTCTCCATTCTTGGAAAATGAAAGTGTGAAGACTGGAGAAGGGTCCATCAGTGGGGAGATATTCATTTTTATTTTCCAATCCCATTTTTTTGGTTTTGTGAAGAAAATTACAACTTCCCCTGCAGAAAATTATACTCACCTGCTTAGAAAAGGTACTTACCTGCGAACTAAATTGTACTCTGTATGACAATTTCACAAACTTTAACTAATTAAAAATTAAAAAAAAAAAAAAAAATGTAAAACCTTAAAAATCCCTGTGAGTTGCAAAAACAAATTGTTGGCAATTTTTTGTTAATTTCAGATTCATATACAGCGTATTTATAAGTATAAAGAGTAATGACGTCTAGTTAAAAGCAAAGCCTGCTTTATAGACCCAGCTGTTGGCTCTAGCAGTCCGTTAAAATTTTTATTTATTTATCAAGAGCTCCCTAAAATATCTACCATGTCTAGGATTTGGTAATTCAAAATTTTGTTGAATTTTAGAAATGTGATCCCCCAAGCGAGTTTAAGACACAACAAAATTGTATTTTTCCACATACTTTATTTAGTTGCAGAGATGTATTTTAAATTCCGTTACTCATTCTCTGAGTATTCGAAAACCTGCTAAGTAAGTATAATTTTTCGAGGATTTATTGTAAATTCATCTAAAATTAGATCTTTTAGCTCCGCATCATTTTCCGCTACCAATTTTCTCTGACCACTCAGCATACATAAACCTTAAAAAATACAATAAATAGATTAAAAAAAAACTGTATTTACCATTAAGGCGAGATTCTGCCATTGTTGTTCTCAACCACGTCTTTATCCTCCCTAGAGTGCTGAAGGAGCGTTCCACAGTTACGGTTGTGCAGGGCATTGCAAGCAGAATTTCAAGTGCTTCTCTTATTTTTGGATGGAATGCTGTCTTCTCGAAGGCGTATACAAGATCTGTTGGTTCTTGATTTTGGCAAGCCCTGTACCACGATTCCAGTTCATTATCAATTCCATATCAATTATAAAAACCTTGGCATCGGCAAGTTTGCTTTCAACGTCTTTAAGACTCATCTTTTTGACAATATTTGGATGCAATGTATCTGGTGCGTTTATTCACATTATCAGTCTTATTGTTATTCCGAGTTATTTATCATTTTTGTTACTTTATTAGTAAGAATAGGTAAGTATTAAGTATGTGTAGGTAATTATTAATAAATTTGTGTAAATAAATATTATTAAGCTCATAATTTGAAAAAAGGGAAGGAATTAAAAACCTTTTATGTTGTTGAAGTTTAACTTTCAGTTTTGTGTTCGTAGTTCGCGAAGGGGTGCGGGCGGCCAAAGGCATAAGTGATACATCAAAAAAAAAAAAAAAAAATAACAACACTTGCTGATATAATTGATTTAGTGTTTTGCAGTAAATTGTCCCTATTCTTTTTTCCATCACTGTAAGTATTTGCACAACTGAATTGATATAT
Organism: Eurosta solidaginis; assembly: GCF_040869045.1. Classification (NCBI taxonomy): domain Eukaryota; kingdom Metazoa; phylum Arthropoda; class Insecta; order Diptera; family Tephritidae; genus Eurosta; species Eurosta solidaginis. Next base: position 195,895,844 of record NC_090323.1, on the reverse strand, counting down.
TAATTTGAGAACGCTTATGTGATATGTGTACAGTAACTGTATTTTTATACTCAGCGTGCTTTGCTTTGATTGGATAACGGTTGGTTGTACAGGGATAAAGGAATCGAGATAGATATAGACTTCCATATATCAAAATTGTCAGTATCGAAAAAAAATTTTATTGAGACATGTCCGTCCGTCCGTCCGTCTGTCCCTTAACACGATAACTTGAGTTAATATTGAGATATCTTCACCAAATTTCGTACACAAGCTTATCTGGACCCACAATACATTTTTATTAAAAAGGGAAATCGGATGATAACCACGTCCAATTTTTATATATATATAACATTTTGGAAAACACAAAAAACCTGATTATGTAGTAAATAATACACCTAGAATGTTGAAATTTGACGCGTGGACTGATATTGACACTCTTGATAAAAATGTGAAAAAAATTTTTAAAATGGGCGTGTAATAAATTTTACCAATATTATTAATCATAAATCAAAAATCGTTAAACCTAAAAAAAAAAAAATAAATGTAAGGCGCGATAACCTCCGAAGAGATCTAAGGCCGAGCTTCTCTTCCAATTTGCGTCGTGCTCCTCTTGATTTTTCCCTACAAATTGGCCGGACGGGACCTACATGTTTTATGCCGACTCCGAACGGCATCTGCAAGGCAGATGAGTTTTCACTGAGAGCTTTTCATGGCAGAAATACAATCGGAGCGCTTGCCAGACACTGCCGAGGGGCGACCCCGCTTAGAAAAATTTTTCTTCTAATTGAAAAATCTTATTTCTAAAATTTTGATGTTGCTTTGCCCGGGAGTTGAACCCAGGGCATACGGTGTGATAGGCGGAGCACGCTACCATCACACCACGGTGGCCGTTAAACCTATAGTAACAAAATTCGGCAGAGAGGTTGCCTTTACTATAGGGAATGGTTTTTAGAAAAATTAACGAAATTGGTTAAGGACTACGCCCACTTTTATATAAAAGATTTTTAAAAGGGTCGTGGACGAATAAAATAAGCTATATCTTTGCAAAAAAGAGCTTTATATCAATGGTATTTCATTTATAACAATAAATAGGAAAAACTTCAAATTATAAAAAATGGGCGTGGCACCGCCCCTTTTATGACTAAGCAATTTTCAATGATTCGGGGAACATAACTCGAACAAAAATTAACGGATCGTAATGAAATTGTGTACACATATTTTCCTTAAAGCAGAAAATATTTCTAGTATAAACGGACGGGATTGGTTAAAGACCACGGCAACTTAGATATAAAACAAGTTTAAAAGGGTCGCAGACTAGAATAATAAGCTATAACATAGCAAAAAATAGTTTTGAATCTATGATATTTCACTTATCAAGTTTTATTGTAAGAGGAAATGGGGAGACATTTTTTTAAACGGGCGGTGCCACGTGTTATGTAGAAAAGTAATTTATCTGAAACGAAATGTACAATTAAAGTTACCGCTGAGTATATAATGTTCGGTTACACCCGAACTTAGGCACCTTTACTTGTTAATGAATAAAATGAATTAATAGAGAAAAGTACAAAGGGTATACTTAATTAGTTCTATTTGTTTCAAACTGCTAATTAATTCTATTGTATTCTCCCGCCACAAAACCATAGTTGGGGGCAGTGCACTAAATTTTGATCAACAACTCTGCTCGAAACTAAGGGGGTTTACATAACCAAGATCTTGTATTAAGTGTTAATGGGACGCTAATTTGCTACCGATTTAAACGTCTGTTCATCTTTAACATATTCATTAAATTTAATGGGCTTAAGACGGCAATTATAGGAATATAGAAATTGCAATTGAGTGAGAAGTTATACTTCTTTGTCATCATTCAAAACTAGTTTTTAAATGCGCGCAAATAATTAATTTCAATAAAACAATAAAACGACTGGAAAAAGGTTGTCGACAAGGACAATAAAGTTCAGTCTAAACTTGAAAAATTTAATAAATAAACATTCGTTTTATCGCATTAATTGTAGCATAAATTCGCTAATTAATTGAATGTTATTACATATTTTTAAATTATGTCCACTGCCGTAGCATCTTCGAGTAATGACTGAATACTTGAGTTATTTATCAGTTGCTTATGATAAAGATAAGCCTACCTATACACCAAGTTTCAGGCAAATTTGTTGGAATAGACAGACCGTAGCCCAATTACCGAAAAAAAAGATCGTTATTACTTATTTACGCAAAATGCTACCTACAGCCCAAAGTTCAGGCAAATCGAACAGTGAATTGAATTTGATCGAATAGAATGGTCCCTGGTCCACTTCCCAGAAAGAAACTTCACAGGAACACTCATAGGGTTCGCACAATAAATGCGATTTATTACAATAGATCAGACCCTGGTCAACTTTCCGAAAAGAAAGGAAGTACCCCTATACCAAATATCAAGCAAATCGCACTATAAACTGTTTTATGTAGAATAGGTCGGCCACTTCCTCAACCAAATTGTAATATAAAGCATCCTCAAACCGCCCTTGAACACATACAACTTTTTGTTATTAAAATTGGTCCAGTCGTTTAGGAGAAGTTCAGTAACATACACGCGTCCAGAAGAAATATTAAATATGTATAAGATCTATTAAATCTTCTTAGTGTACAAACATTAGTACATATATACAATAGAATAGAATAGAGGCGCTATTTCTATATTGGCTGGTGAGGCAAATAGGTACTTTAGGGAGGATAGAACACAATTCAGGGACCTAATTCAGTGAGAATGACTTCATAGCTCGAAATAAAATTAAAAGCCAAAATACAGATTTCCAAAATCAAAATAATGACGTATAAATAAAAAAATCGGATGTCAAATATCCTAGCAAAAAAACAATTTCGGCTGTATTTCGAAATATTCAAATAAATTGAAAAACACTCTCAACATAAGCTTTAAATTTAGGGGCGGACTTCACACCTTTTTTTTAATGTCGACCAACCCGGTCTAATGTACATCCCACTCAAAACAATTCTGCGCGTACAATTCACAGTGAACATACACTCAAACTTGCTTTTGTGTCACATTTTTGAAAATTTCACTCGCAGCAATTTTTCATAACGTGCATAAAGAAGTACAACTTCAAAGATGTAATAACTTATGCAAAAATGCAAAAAAGCTGATAACAAGCTACATAATCAATAACTTACCAAACATTTCAGAACAAAAAATAATAACGCCAAAATGTGAATAAATTCGAGAAAGCAAAAATTTATAGATTATGGATATGGCTGAAAACCAAAAACCAAAAACCAATTAATTGACTATGGTGAGGTTATGAAAAAGGCGGTATGCTACGATATCAATAACAAATACATTGATTTCCATAAGGTTGGTTGGATCAGCTGTTCTATACCTACCGATATGGATCGGTCAAGTTTGTCTCACTTCATAAACGTGGGAACTTTAAAACTATGTTTAAAGTTTGATCTCACACCCTAAGGCATTTGCATGCGCCACATCTTAAATGAATATAACCAAAGTTTTTTTTTTAAATCGCAGTTACATTTTTTATTATTTATTTGTAAATAACACAAAAAGAAATATTGCCATTTGGACTGCTTATTAAAATATCACCATAACTCAGCTGCCATTCCGAAACCGCTCTATCTTAGCATAAATTCTATATTTTGACGTAAGCTAGGATGTTAATGGAAAAATTTCTGAAATAGGGGCGTTCAGCCGAGTTAAGTGAACTCAGCAGTCGATTTAAAAAAACACCTTGCAATTAATTAATTTTCGCAAATTCTAGAAAAGCTCGAACATCATTATTTTTGACACTTGTATATAAAGTCGACGAATAGAAGTTCATCCCACCTACTAGCACCGCACAAAGTTTTCCTCCCGCCATGGCCGGTGCACCAGTATCTCCCCAACACGTGTCCCTATTCTCTACCGGATCGCTTAAACAAATTACGGTTGTTGGGAAATTTTTCCCTGCTTCCTCATAACGACGTGCATAAAAATCTTTACATTCGTTGATTGGGGTTACTACAAATTCAGCAGTTTTGAGTATATCCGAAGCTGGCCCCTCGTATCCATATTTCGAACCCCATCCACTAACCTCCAATTTTGTGCCAGTGTCTAATTCAATTTCGCATAAAGATACTGGTTGTATAAGTGGGGTGCTGGGGAATGCTGCTCTTAATACAATCACGACTATATCAATTTCTTCCATTCTCGGATGATTGAAATGACATGGATGAATTATACGAGCCGCATAGCGCTTTTCTGCTGCTATATTTAAATTGGATGTACCAGCTTTAACAACGATATCAGACAGGAGTACACCTTCCAAGCAAAATTCAGATGTAAGCACCCTCTCCAAAGTCAACAAGGTACCAACGCATCGATAAAGCCCGGCACTACCTATTGCCACCACATGCGAGTTTTTCGAATCTCTGCCACCTACAACACGATAAGTCGAATTCGTATTAATCAAAAAACTGCTCAGGACGACAAACAATATCGCGTAAGAATTGCGTAAGTTCATTTTAATTTATGATTTTCCGTCGATTTTTTAGTTTAAAGTGAAGGAAGTCGAAATATGTGGGTGCTATTTATACCAAATTTTGTTGTGTAAATAAAAATGAGTTTTGAATTTGAAAAAAGACAGCCTACAAAATTTTTGTGATTGTAGCAGCATAAGTGTGACAAGAAAACATTCTAATTTAGGTACATTCGATTAATGAATACAAAAACAAAAATATTAACACAGCAATTTATCGGCACTCTGATTTTTGTGAGTTTACCCAGCCTGTAGTAGCAATATAGAAGTATGAAATACATGGTAATTGGCGGCCGACGTTGTGTGGTAGTAGGGTGCTCGGCGTATCACACCGAGGGTACTGGGTTCAACTCCCGGGCAAAGCAACATCAAAAATTTAGAAAAAAAAGTTTTTCTAACCGGAGTCACCCCTCGGAAGTGATTCGTCAAACTCTCCGGGTGTATTTCTGCCATGAAAAGCTTCTCAGTGAAAATGCACCAGCCTTGCAAATGCCGCTCGGAGTCGGCATAAAACTAGTCCCGCAAATTTTTAGAAAAAGTTAAAAGGAGCATTACGCAAATTAAAAGATAAGCTCGGCCTTAAATCTCTTCGGAGGTTATCGCGCCTTGCATTTATTTATTTAGTTGTTTATTTATGTACAATGATAGGAATAATAATGGAATAGTGCACCCTATACAAATGGCATTCTAAGGTTGTTCTTCTGCGAAAAAGTGAACCATTAGAAGTTTGCAATGGAAACAATAATAGAGACAAAACGTATTTATTGATATTTTTGAATTATAAATGGTAAAGACTTGTTGTTGAAGCTTCTTATAAAGCCCTATAAAACTGCACTTGTATATCCCATATATGGAGCACTAAGAAAATATTTAAGAGAAAATAGGGGGACTCATGATAGCATATAAACTTATAAGGTGTAAAATTATATCAATTTACACACGCGGTTATATGAACGCACCTAGTAATACTCTTGATAAACTTGATTGTTTTTCAGCTGTATTATTGCCAAAAAAATTTTTTTGATTGTTATACAAATTAAAAAATACCAAGATTAAGTGAAAAATCAAAACTAAAACGCCTTTACTTGCTGATGTTGGAGATTTCTGATGAAAATGCCGGCTGTAATGTCTGCAAGGTTGCATTCCTTTGAGTTTACCGCGTTTACACAATGAAATGTGCGCGTAAATTTATACAGATTGTGTAAATGATTTTTCATACAAAATTTGACAGCTCGTTTACGCACTAGATAAAATTATACGTTTACACACTTTATAAGGCATTTATACGGTTACATGAGTCCCCCTAATATCTGAACTTCACAACTCTTGTTTTAATTGTAAATAAGTATAACTTTATTAATTACAATTACTGTATATAATCGTATGTATTAAGAATGTCGCTTTTGTTTATTTTAAAGATTTGTTTTAGAGGGGATGTTTCAATATATATCTTGTGTAATTCTTTCTTCGTGAGCTATATTGTTGATACAGAGCCTTCAACCTTTGCCATTTTATAGTCGGAGATAAGTTTTCGGCATTCGGTTCTGGCAAGGATGCTCCTGGAAGGAAGTGCATTGGAATAAGGGCTAATAAAACATTTGGATCCTGCGACATAGGAGAGAGAGGGCGAGAATAAAGTACCGCTTTTATTCGAAAGAGGAGTGTTGTGAATTCTTCGAACGTATACCTTTGACTTCCTGCTACTTTGTTGGAATGGGCCTGGAAGATTTTTACCGCGGCTTCCTATAGGCCGCCTATGTGTGGGGCATAAGGGGCATAAACTGCCAAGGAAAACCTGGTACCGAAAATCTTCCAGATACATCTGCAGCTGCTTCTTTGATTAATATTGCGAGCTCTTTGTGAATAGCTCGTTGAGCACCAACGAACGTCTTTCCATTATCGTATATTACTTTGTCGGGTAATCCGCGTCGTCCAACGAAACGAGAGAAGGCTGCCCTGAAGACCTCAGTTATCTAACTTGTGCACGATTCGAGGAGAACCGTTTTAGTAGAGAAGCATACAAATACGAAAACGTATGCTTTTGCGTAGGAATCTTGTCGCAAGGGGGACTTCTTTCACCTCTTCTCTTGGATGACCAGAGTGAATTGCGTGATACTCAAAGCTCAATGCGCATACAAATTGAGCATTCCATGATTGCAGCAATACAATCAATGGGGCCGGAAAATTTTTTCCGCATTATACCACTAACAAATAGCGAGGGTGAAGTGCTGTTAGAACGTTCCTGGTTGCTACTGCATTGATGACATACTAGCAGATTCAGATTCTGATTTACCCGAAGAAGATGGAAGACTGATTATAAGTGATAAAGCCGTACCTGGTGGCGATGTCAGTGGCAGCACAAGCGACGATACCGATGACGATGGTGACGCTGGTACTACAATTAAGAAAGCCCCTAAACGTGGCATGGATGTTGACTACAGCGATGTTATGGTACTATGATTTTATAAAATATTACTGCTTTTTTTAATAATATAACAATTTGTCAACTCTTGCAGAAGAAGAGCACCCCACTACGAGCCGCAAACGTAAAGCAACAGATGCCATAAGTATGCGCTCGGGTAAAACGAATACTTCGAAGTATATAGCCGGTGGCAAGGGTATACATCGTCCATTAGGTGGTGCTAGAAATGATGCAATATCTATGAAGTCTGGCTACTCAGCAAAGTCGGACAAATCGGGAAAATCTACAGGAGGTGGTGCATATGTGGTAGTAAATATACTAGAAAGCTAAAGGCGATATGAAGAAAAAAGGCAAACCCGATCTATTTGCATATATACCGCTCAGTCGAAATACGCTAAATAAAAGGTTAGATTTACTATATACTGCAAAGCCAAATCAGTGGCTAAAGAATTTGAAATAAGGTTGAATTATTCGAAAGAGGAGTGTTGTGAATTCTCCGAACGTAAACCTTTGACTTCCTGCTACTTTGTTGGAATGGGCCTGGAAGATTTTTACCGCGGCTTCCTATAGGCCGCCTATGTGTGGGGCATAAACTGCCAAGGAAAACCTGGTACCGAAAATCTTCCAGATACATCTGCAGCTGCTTCTTTGATTAATATTGCGAGCTCTTTGTGAATAGCTCGTTTAGCACCAACGAACGTCTTTCCATTATCGTATATTACTTTGTCGGGTAATCCACGTCGTCCAACGAAACGAGAGAAGGCTGCCCTGAAGATCTCAGTTATCTAACTTGTGCAAGATTCGAGGAGAACCGTTTTAGTAGAGAAGCATACAAATACGAAAACGTATGCTTTTGCGTAGGAATCTTGTCGCAAGGGGGACTTCTTCACCATAAATGGACCAGCGAAGTCAACTCCGATGACGTAAAAGAACACCGAGTAAGTGACACATTCGGGGCGTAGCGGCCAATATTTGCGAACACATTCGTTGCTTATATATCGTGCATGCCTTGCAGTTGAATATGCTTCCTGCTTGAGCCTGGAGATGTAGTATTCCTTCTGTATCATGCAGATCATTAGTTGCTTTTCGCCATGGAACAAAACTTTATGGAGCAAATCTAGAATCAGGGAGCAGAACTTCGAGTTGTCTGGGAGAATAATTTTACAGCGTTCTTTATAACTCATATCAGCATCAACTAAGCGACCGTCAATTTGGGATATAGGGTCAGCAGGGAGTTTTTCTTGCTGATAGGGTTTGATTGTTCTAACTGAGTGATTTCTGCTGGGAAATGATGGCGTTGCATTAACATTATGAGTTTCATTTTAGCGTCGTACCCGTGAGGGAGGGCTACCGAATTGGGAATCGGGTGGTTTTGAGTGTGACGGATGTAATGGCCTTAATCTGTTTTTTGCCGGAGGAGATGGATTGGAAGGGGTGTATTTTGGTCAGATTGTGTTCGGCTTAGAGAGCTATTGGAGTCCATTCCACCATAACGAGCAGTCAACTAAATCTTGTCGTTTACATTCTCGAGTTCCTAAATCGGCGGGGATGTCATCGCTGACGTTCTGCAAACTTTGGGTAATCCTGTATGCCACATAAGTGTTCCCTGTATGTCGGGGTTTTTCCAGCCAAAACCAACACAATGGAGGGATCTGACCAGAGTGACAATTCTTGTGGTGGCCACTTCAATTGAAATTGGGATTGAGTTATTTATTTCGACAATAACACGGCTCCGCAGAGTTCTACTCTTGGCAAGTTAACTGTTTGCAGGGGTGCGACTTTGGCTTTTTCGATAAAGAGTTGGGTTGAGGCAGAGTTCTCATCGTGCTTCACTCTTATATAAACACGTGCAAAATTGCACCCATCGAGGAAGGTGTTCCACTTGTAAAATGATTCCAGTTTCACTTCATCATCCCAGTCGTTTCCTTCTTACCAGAGCTGTTGGAGAACGATTTCGGCTAAGATCATTATTGCTGATACCCATTCTGCCGGGTCAAAAAGTTTCGCTAAGGCTGTGAGTATTTGCCGTTTTGTATTTGAGTCGGGAATTGGGTCGTATGAGTACGAAAACGAGTCAGTTAATGCGTTCCGTCGTATTCCTAAGGTGTCTTTTTTAATTTTAGAGCTTCGGTAGTTTGGGTCATAGATCGAGAGTGGATTGTATATCGTGCCCGCCAGAGAGCACATCATCTACATAAGTTTTTCGTAGTATGATGTTAGTGTCGAGTGTTTTTTTCTTTTGTGTTTTTTTTTTTCTTTTTTAGCATACCCAAAAAAATAATTTTCGAGCCTGCCATATTTGAGTTTTTTAACTTTTTTTCTTTGATTTTTAAGGTTTTTTTCATGACCTACTTAAAAAATTTTCATTTGATTTTAAAATTTTCATGTATATCCTGTCCGACTCAAAATTCTCCGCTAAAAGCTTTGACGATAACAGTTTTTTGAAAAAAAAAAAATATTTTTTGGGTTTTGAGGAGTGTTTTGGTGAAAAAATTTATTTTTTCGCCATTTTTTTTAAGGGTTTCTTCAGAAACGTGTAAAAGTGTTGCCGACGAAAACGAATTTGTCTCATAGTTCCTATCCCACTTAAAATTATGCGATAAAAACGTTGGCATTAACAGTTAAAAAAAAAAAAAATTTTTTTGGTTTTTGGGACTTGTTTTGGTCGAAATCGATTTTTTTCATTTTCAAGGCTCCAAATCATTTTTTATGTATATGTTTCCGTTATACCCACCAATAAGTATACCAAAATGATCAGGGGACGAGCTAAGTTGATTTAGCTATGTCCGTCTGTCCGTTTCTTTGAACTCAGACTAGTCCCTCAATTTTTGAGATATCTTGAAGAATTTTGGTAAGCAGGCATATTTTGATGGGGGATTTGAAATTTGTCGGAATCGAGCGGATCGGACCACTGTAGAATATACCTCCAATACAACCAATTGTTCAATAAGAGGGTTTCGCGATTTCTGCCCCATTTTTGCCTAATTTTAACAGCTACTAACATCAAATTTTACCACAAGCTTACGTATTGGGCATAGATGGTTGTCTGAAAAAATTGTCAAGATCGGACATATTTTTGTCCAAATCGATTTTTAGTCCCAAGTGAATTCATGCGCTAAAGACGGTGCTAGGTGCAGTTTAAAAAAAAAAATTCTCCGATCTTGACGATTTTTTCAGACAACCATCTATGCCCAATACGTAGGATTGTGGTAAAATTTGATGTTGCTATCTGTTAAACTGAGGCAGAAATAATAATAATAATAATTTATTTATTTACGGTCTTTAAGACCTAGTTCAAGGTAAAAAAAAATTTATATAAATAAATTGTTGACATTACATGCTTAATGACTTACAGTATACAAATAATTTTGCTTTAAACTTATTAATATTTTCACAGTCTTTTATCTCATTTGGTAATTCATTATACATTTTATAACATATATATTCTAAAGTCTTCTACGCGAACTCCGTTCTTACTCTAGGCAGTCTTATATATCCGCTGCTTCTAGTTCCATAGTTATGTATTTCATGATTAAAATGTATTCTCGCATTCAGATAATTCGGTGTTATTCCTATGATGTATAAATTTCAATGTAAAATAATATATCGACTGTTTTACACTGAGCCAGTTTAATATATTTAGCATTGTAGTTTTTGGTGTTCTAAGCGAACATTTTAAAATTAATCGCATTGCCTTGTTTTGTTGTATCTGCAGTTTTTTTATTTGTGTGTCATTTGCTAATAGCAAGATTGTTGGACAATAAATAAAGTGCGGTTCATTAATTGATCGATACACTAATATTTTGTGTCGTTGACTAATATACATATTTACAAGTTCTGTACATAAAACCGATTTTTTTTGCAATTTTGTTTTCTAAATAACTTATGTGTTCTCCAACTCTAAGGTTTTTGTCGATCAAGACTCCTAGGTATTTGATCTTGTCTACTTGCTGAATTTCCACATTTCTTATGTTCAGAGTAATATTGCTAAGGTTATTGGCACCCATAATGCTTTCATTTTTGCAAAATATCATACATTTGGTTTTATCCACATTCACTTTCTATGGCATAGCCATTTGTAAAGGGAGTCTAAGTCTTCTTGCATTTTCGATACCGCAAAGCCCGCATTTATTTTTAACCACCGTTTCCATAATTTTCTTATCTGCGCGTAGCGTATTAATTGGGCGCAGTTCCTCCGGCCTTACTGTATTTTTGACTTTTTCCACAGCTACTATAGTTGATACTTTCCAGCAATTTGGAACAATGCTACTGTTTATTGATTCGTTTATTATATCTTTGTAGAAGTGAGCAATGTAAATCAAGGCATCTTTAAATACCCCCTCCGACAAAAGCTTTTTTCCACCATATTTGTTTCTAAAAGATTTAGTAATGTTCATTATATCATCTAACTCTACGTCAGTGAATTGAAAAGTTTCAATTGCATTATTTACACTTGTTTCTGCCGCTTTCGGAATTATTTCAATGCTATCATTAATTTCAGCTATGCTCTGTACAAAAAATGTATTTAGGGAATTGGCTATATCGTATTCCTTCTCGAGGCATTCACCGTTAATTACTATTTTGCTAACGATCTTTTTGTCATCGGTGAACATTTTTTTATATATTTTTTAATGCCATTATAATCCTCCCAGTTGCCAGTATATCTAGCAGTATTATAGGATTCAAGTTTTCTTTTGTGCAGTTCCCTTAGCTCACGGTCATACCACTTATTCCTCAGTTGTATTTGGATCCTCTTCTCATACGTCAGTGCTTGCATAGCTTCAGTTAAAATATTGTTCCGGATCTCAGTTCTACGTTCTACTCCTACATGAGACACAGAACTAAAGTCGCATGTTCGCAGCAGATTTAAAAGATTTTCTGCTCTATAGTATTCCCAGTTGGTGACAGTAGCAACTTTTCTCATTTTGCAATATTTAGCTGTTGTTACTTTGAAATGAATTGTTTCATGATCGGAAATTCTATATTCACTTACATGTTCAGTTTTAACTTGCTCACTATTGCTGAACAATATGTCTATTTTCGTAGAAGAGTGCTCAGTTATTCTTGTGTTGAAATTGTTCCTTTGTACCATAGCCATTTGTGCAAATAAACTTATATGCTGGTTTGAGTATGTTGATGATATATTCATATTAATATTAAAATCTCCAACTATTATAATGTTGTCAGATTCCCTGAGGTGTTCATTGATGACATTGTTTAAGTATGTCATGAAGTCAGCATCACTGCTATTTGGTGAGTGATAGAGTACACCAATTTGTCATTTTAACGCACATTTTTTAATTTTTACGATAATGCACCACACATTCCTGTCAATAGCTTTATTACATACTATGCTATATTGTAAATTTTCATGTACATACATTAGAACACCACCTGTATTTCTACTGTGGGAATCGCAGCGGATGAATTTATATGTGGAAATGCTAGCTCAGAATTCATGATTATATCTGTTGTACATGTTTCCGCGCATAAAACAATGCTGGGTTTTTTTTTTTATTTCAATAAGATGTTCCAGCTCTAGCTTATTTGCTGTAATACTATTAATATTAAGATATATACAGTCTGAGCATTTTGTTACGCAGATTTGTATTAGTTTTTGACTTGTGTTTTGTGGTTACAAATTCCCTCATTGGTTGCTAATAGCCAATCTTCCTCTTCCTTGACATAAGCTTTTGTTGATATACAGGACACATTCTGTCCATGGAATCGTGATTTTCGTCTAGTCCCAAATTTAGTTCCTTATTTGCCCTGATGAAGTTGATGCATTTATTTATTGCTTCTTTGTTGCATACCACATATTTATGCTCACCCAAGCATTTTGTGCATACTTCTTTTTCTTTGCAGTCACTGGCTTGTGATTGAAGCCTTTGCATTTGAAACAACACAATACTTGCACTGCATCGTATACTCGGCACCGCTCCCAGCCTACATTGAGCCTTTCTCCGGCTAGTATATTCATAAAAGCTTCAACCTCCAATTCAAGTACGGCATTATAGTAAATTTTCTCATACTTTTTAACTTCTAACTGCTTGACAATTTTTATATCTGTTTCGGATAGACAATTATTTTGACGTTTAGTTCTCTGGGTAAGCTCATCATTATCATACTTGAAATTTATACCAGTTACAATAACGGTTGGTTTCACTTTCATAGGAATCTTCACATTGTAATTATTTCCGAGGCTGTTCTCAAAAGATTTTTTATTTTCTCACGATCATGGTCATTTGCACTTTCTACAATCACTACACCGCTTTGTCTTGCTACTATATTTGTAATTTGTAGCTCCTTTGGATCGACTTTCAAGTTTAGATCATTTTTAGTTTTTTCAGCACTTTGCTTTGTATGTGGCTTAGGTAACTATTAAGGGAACAGCTTTTCTGATATCTGGCAACGCTTTTGTTACAGCTGCATACGATGCCTTGGCTTCAACATTGCCATTATTTCTGTGCATATTTTTTTATTTTCATTACTAATTGTTTCAATCATTTTCTTATTGTCATTTTTATTGCTTTTTAACTCTTCGCATACTTGATCACTGCTTCGCTTGAACCAAGGCGAATTCATTACAGGTGGTGCTATCCCGTCAATTGATTGCTTCTTCTTGATAATTTTCCATACAAAGCCTTGTACAACAAAATGTCAGTTAATCGAAATCTATGAAAATTTTCTTTTGACTTGACATTCATCTGCACGGCGAATTCATTGAATTCGCTTTGCCACCACCTGGTATAGATTCGCCTTGGCTTGAACCCTTCTGCTATTTCGCCGATTTTGTTTACTTCTTTCACACTTCTTTCGCAAGTCTGAGCATTTTGTTGTTAAGTGGTAATATTTACCACACACCCCTTCACACCGAATTTTTGTCGCTTCTCCTCGTATATTACTTTTGCATTTGTCACATTTTTTTCTCCATTCTTCTTTCCACATATACAAAATTGATTATAAAATAGTTTACAATGTTTTTGCATCAAATAACTGCAGAACATTTATGTCCGCTAATTGTAGTTGAATTTTAGAGTTTTTATGTATATTTTTCACAAATATTTAGTGCGTATAATTAATTTAAAAAGATTTCACCGTTTTCTTTCACTTTTACATAACGTGTATACCAAATGGGGCAGAAATGGCGAAAACCCTCTTATTGAACAATCGGTTGTATGGGAGGTATATGCTTAAGTGGTCCGATCCGGTCGATTCCGACAAATGTCAAATCCCCCATCAAAATATGCCCGCTTACCAAATTTCATCGAGATATCTAACAAACGGACAGACGGACATGGCTAAATCAACTCAGCTCATCCCCTGATCATTTTGGTATACTTATTGGTGGGTATAACGGAAACATATACATAAAAAATGATTTGGAGCCTTGAAAATGAAAAAAATCGATTTCGACCAAAACAAGTCCCAAAAACCAAAAAAATTTTTTTTTTTAAACTGTTAATGCCAACGTTTTTATCGCATAGTTTTAAGTGGGATAGGAACTATGAGACAAATTCGTTTTCATCGGCAACACTTTTGCACGTTTCTGAAGAAACCCTTAAAAAAAATGGTGAAAAAAATAAATTTTTTCACCAAAACACTCCTCAAAACCCAAAAAATATTTTATTTTTTTTCAAAAAACTGTTATCGCCAAAGTTTCTAGCGGACAATTTTGAGTCGGACAGGGTATACATGAAAATTTTAAAATCAAATGAAAATTTTTTAAGTAGGTCATGAAAAAAATCTTAAAAATCAAAGAAAAAAAAGTCAAAAAACTCAAATTTTGCAGGCTCGAAAATAATTTTTTTGGGTATGCTTAGTGGAACTTTGTTTTTCCTGATCCCAAAACCTATCGAAAAATCGATGGCGTGATATGGGTTAACTTTCGTCCATGCAAATCAACCCAGCTTACTGTCTAGACCATTTATTGTTCATCTCGAAAATTAGTCCGATATAGTCGAAAGGGATATCAAGAGATGCTCATCACTGCCAGTTATAGAAATCCAATTGCGAAATTTAACAGGGCAGAAATACACCCAAAGCGCTTGCCAAACACGCCGAGAGGCGACCCCGCTTAGAAAAATTTTCTTCTGATTGAAAAACCTTATTTCTAAAATTTTGATATTGCTTTGCCCGGGGTGTGAACCCAGGGCATACGGTGTGGTAGGCGGAGCACGCTACCATCACACCACGGTGGCCGCGAAAAATATGCCCAATTTTATATCCCGATTGGCTGAAAGAATAAGCGAAATCAGTGATCCAAATTCCTTTAGTAGGCTCCAATGGTTTAAATTCTCCTTTGAAATGATTCTCAGCTTACACTTAAGTTGCATATATCTTCAACACGTATGAGAAGGGTTTGAAAAATCACTTTATTTGCTTAACTATAAAATAGCGTCTGAAATCTTAATTTTGATTTTCACACATCATCATTCAACACCCAAGTATCCCGGTTTGACATTGGCGGCCCTATCTCCAACTAGTCCCTCGGAGTGAATCACATTGGATATAGCCTATCAAAAATTTATAAATACGGCCTACATATGACAGCTCCAGTTACAAATGTGAAAACGTAGGCACATTTTTTAAACAGGCTAGGCGTTGTCCTTCCCAAGAACACTCAAAGTGGTTAAGCAAAAGCTTTCTCAAGCCAGTCGACCAAATTACCGAGTGTTCTACTACCCCAACGTAGGGGATGGTCGAACTTGTCTGAAAACTGAAGGCGGTCATTCATAATGAACTCTTATATTATAAGGCCGGAAACGGAGACTATTGAGATCAATTTATCGAACACAAACGTCTTCAAATTTTGGTCTAAATTTCTAAACACCCGCCAGAATGTCTTCGGAATTACACCTAGAGCTTCGAGGAAAGTGACGTCGACGAAGGTATGAGTGCGAAGTCGCAGTCCTATGGCTTCTGTGCTGATATATGGTATAATGGCCAGGATGCGTGGTAGCGACTGGTGGTCGGGATTGCTACTGTTCGCACGTCGGGAATTGTAGCTCTTAAAAACAGGCGAAGAAACTGAAGGCGCCCTTTGTCACGATCAACAATAAGCCAGCATTAATGCTAATCATTAAAACTGTGCCAGGAGAGTCACGACTATTAGTAGATAATTGACAGCAACCGTAAGTCGCCTTTGTGCGTGACCAGCATGTAGCCATAAATGATTTAAAGAAATCGTGGCGACGTCGGGTATTAGAGTTAGCCCAGAACATCTCCTTCGGTGAAACTACGCTAAAAAAGTGTGACCATTTTAAGTATTTCTCCCTCTCTCTGCAAAGAGCTTCTCCAGAAATTTTTTGTACAATCCACGACATTTTGAGGCAAAAATCGCGGATATTTCTGAAATGGCCGAAACGTCGACCTCCTTAAATACATATAAACAACCTTTCTAAATATTATTATACTCAGTTGAGCAGAGCTCACAGAGTATATTAACTTTGATTGGATAACGGTTGGTTGTACAGGTATAAAGGAATCGAGATAGATATAGACTTCCATATATCAAAATCATCAGTATCGAAAAAAAATTCGATTGAGCCATGTCCGTCCGTCCGTCCGTCTGTCCGTTAACACGATAACTTGAGTAAATTTTGAGGTATCTTGATGAAATTTGGTATGTAGGTTCCTGGGCACTCATCTCTCCACTTTTTCGATATCGAAAATTTCGAAAAATTTAAAAAGTGCGATAATTCATTACCAAATACGGATTAAGCGATGAAACTTGGTAAGTTAGTTGAACTTATGACGCAGAATAGAAAAATAGTAAAATTTTGGACAATGGGCGTGGCACCGCCCACTTTTAAAAGAAGGTTATTTAGAAGTTTTGCAAGCTGTTATTTGGCAGTCGTTGAAGATATCATGATGAAATTTGGCAGGAACGTCACTCTTATTACTATAGGTCTGCTTACTAAAAATTAGCAAAATCGGAGAACGGTCAAGCCCACTTTTTAAAAATTTTTTTTTTAAATTCAAATTTTAAAAGAAAAGTTAATATCTTTACAGCATATAAGTAAATTGTGCCAACATTCAACTCCAGTAATGATATGGTGCAACAAAATACAAAAATAAAAGAAAATTTCAAAATGGGCGTGGCTCCGCCCTTTTTCATTTAATTTGTCTAGGATACTTTTAATGCCATAAGTCGAACAAAAATTTACCAATCCTTGTGAAATTTGGTAGGGGCTTAGATTCTGGGACAATAACTTATTTCTGTGAAAAAGGGCGAAATCGGCTGAAGCCACGTCCAGTTTTTATACACAGTCGACCGTCTGTCCTTCCGCTCGGCCGTTAACACGATAACTTGAGCAAAAATCGATATATCTTTGCTAACCTCGGTTCACGTACTTATCTGAACTCACTTTGTATTGGTATAAAAAATGGCCGAAATTCGACTATGACCACGCCCACTTTTTCGATATCGAAAATTACCAAAAAAAAAACAGTTCTATACCAAATACGAAAAAAGGGATGAAACATGCAATTTGGATAGGTTTATTGACGCAAGATATAACTTTAGAAAAAAACTTTGTAAAATGGGTGTGACACCTACTATATTAAGTAGAAGAAAATGAAAAAGTTCTGCAGGGCGAATAAAAAACCCTTGAAATCTTGGCAGGAATACTGTTCGTGGTATTATATATATAAATAAATTAGCGCTATCCAGCAGATGATGTTCTGGGTCACCCTGGTCCACATTTTGGTCGATATCTCGAAAAGGCGACCACCTATACAACTACCAACACTCCCTTTTAAAATCCTCATTAATACCTTTAATTTGATACCCATATCGTACAAACACATTCTAAAGTCACCCCTGGTCCACCTTTATGGCGATATCTCGAAAAGGCGTTAACCTATAGAACTAAGCCCCACTCCCTTTTAAAATACTCATTAACACCTTTCGTTTGATACCCATATTGTACATACGCATTCTAGAGCAGGCATGCTTAACGAACGAAACGATATCATTTCGTTACGATAATCAACGTTAATAAACGAAACGAAGTCACTTCGTTTCGTTTATTAACGTTAAGAACGCCAAATTAACGTTAACCAAATTAACGAAACGATATCATTTCGTTACGATAATCAACGAAGTGACTTCGTTTCGTTTATTAACGTTAAGATCGTCAAATTAACGTTAATTTGACTTCGTTTCGTTTATTAACGTTGATTATCGTAACGAAATGATATCGTTTCGTTCGTTAAGCATGCCTGTTCTAGAGTCACCCCTGGTCCACCTTTATGCCGATATCTCGAAAAGGCAACCACCTATACAACGACCACCACTCCCTTTTAAAACCTTCCTTTAATGTGATACCCATATCGTACAAACACATTCAATAGTCACCCCTGGTCCACCTTTATGGCGATATCTCGAAAAGGCGTCCACCTATAGAACTAAGGCCCACTCCCTTTAAAATACCCATTAACACCTTTCGTTTGAGAGCCATATTGTACAAACGCATTCTAGAGTCACCCCTGGTCCACCTTTATGCCGATATCCCGAAAAGGCGACCACCTATACAACTACCACCACTCCCTTTTAAAAGCCTCATTAGTACCTTTAATTTAATACCCACATCGTACAAACTCATTCTAGAGTCACCCCTGGTCCACCTTTATGGCGATATATCGAAAAGGCGTCCACCTATAGAACTAAGCCCCACGCCCTTTTAAAACCCTCATTAATACCTTTAATTTGATACCGATATCGTACAAACACATTCTAGAGTCGCCCCTGGTCCACCTTTATGGCGATATCTCGAAAAGGCGTCCACCTATAGAACTAAGGCCCACTTCCTTTTAAAATGCTCATTAACCCCTTTCATTTGATACCCATATCGTACAAACAAATTCTAGGGCTACCCCTGGTCCACTTTTATGGCGATATCTCGAAACGGCGTCCACCTATGGAACTAAGGAATACTCCCTTTTAAAATACTCATTAACACCTTTCATTCGATACCCAGATCGTACAAACAAATTCTAGGGCCACCCCTGGTCCACCTTTATGGCGATATCTCGAAAAGGCGTCCACCTATAGAACTAAGGCCCACTTCCTTTTAAAATGCTCATTAACCCCTTTTATTTGATACCCATATCGTACAAACAAATTCTAGAGTCACCCCTGATCCACCTTTATGCCGATATCTCGAAAAGGCGACCACCTATACAACTACCAACACTCCCTTTTAAAACCCTCATTAATACCTTTAATTTGATACCGATATCGTACAAACACATTCTAGAGTCGCCCCTGGTCCACCTTTATGGCGATATCTCGAAAAGGCGTCCACCTATAGAACTAAGGCCCACTTCCTTTTAAAATGCTCATTAACCCCTTTTATTTGATACCCATATCGTACAAACAAATTCTAGAGTCACCCCTGATCCACCTTTATGCCGATATCTCGAAAAGGCGACCACCTATACAACTACCAACACTTCCTTTTAAAACCCTCATTAATACCTTTAATTTGATACCCATATCGTACAAACACATTCTAGAGTCACCCCTGGTCCACCTTTATGGCGATATCTCGAAAAGGCGTCCACCTATAGAACTAAGGCCCACTCCCTTTTAAAATACTCATTAACACCTTTCATTCGATACCCAGATCGTACAAACAAATTCTAGGGCCACCCCTGGTCCACCTTTATGGCGATATCTCGAAACGGCGTCCACCTATGGAACTAAGGATTACTCCCTTTTAAAATACTCATTAACACCTTTCATTCGATACCCAGATCGTACAAACAAATTCTAGGGCCACCCCTGGTCCACTTTTATGGCGATATCTCGAAACGGCGTCCACCTATTGAACTAAGGATCACTCCCTTTTAAAATACTCATTAACACCTTTTATTTGATACCCATATCGTACAAACAAATTCTAGAGTCACCCCTGGTCCACCTTTATGCCGATATCCCGAAAAGGCGACCACCTATACAACTACCACCACTCCCTTTTAAAAGCCTCATTAGTACCTTTAATTTAATACCCACATCGTACAAACTCATTCTAGAGTCACCCCTGGTCCACCTTTATGGCGATATATCGAAAAGGCGTCCACCTATAGAACTAAGCCCCACGCCCTTTTAAAATACTCATTAACACCTTTCGTTTGATACCCATATTGTACAAACGCATTCTAGAGTCACCCCGGGTCCACCTTTATGGCGATATCTCGAAAAGGCGTCCACCTATAGAACTAACGCCCACTTCCTTTTAAAATGCTCATTAACCCCTTTCATTTGATACCCATATCGTACAAACAAATTCTAGGGCCACCCCTGGGCCACTTTTATGGCGATATCTCGAAACGGCGTCCACCTATGGAACTAAGGATCACTCCCTTTTAAAATACTCATTAACACCTTTTATTTGATACCCATATCGTACAAACAAATTCTAGAGTCACCCCTGATCCACCTTTATGCCGATATCTCGAAAAGGCGACCACCTATACAACTACCAACACTCCCTTTTAAAACCCTCATTAATACCTTTAATTTGATACCCATATCGTACAAACACATTCTAGAGTCACCCCTGGTCCACCTTTATGGCGATATCTCGAAAAGGCGTCCACCTATAGAACTAAGGCCCACTTCCTTTTAAAATGCTCATTAACCCCTTTCATTTGATACCCATATCGTACAAACAAATTCTAGGGCTACCCCTGGTCCACTTTTATGGCGATATCTCGAAACGGCGTCCACCTATGGAACTAAGGGTTACTCCCTTTTAAAATACTCATTAACACCTTTCATTCGATACCCAGATCGTACAAACAAATTCTAGGGCCACCCCTGGTCCACCTTTATGGCGATATCTCGAAAAGGCGTCCACCTATAGAACTAAGGCCCACTTCCTTTTAAAATGCTCATTAACCCCTTTCATTTGATACCCATATCGTACAAACAAATTCTGGGGCCACCCCTGGTCCACTTTTATGGCGATATCTCGAAACGGCGTCCACCTATGGAACTAAGGATCACTCCCTTTTAAAATACTCATTAACACCTTTCATTCGATACCCAGATCGTACAAACAAATTCTAGAGTCAACCCTGATCCACCTTTATGGCGATATCCCTAAATGGCGTCCACCTATAGAACTATGGCCCACTCCCTCATAAAATACTCCTAAATACCTTTCATTTGATACACATGTCATACAAACACATTTCAGGATTACCCTCGGTTCATTTTCCTACATGGTTATTTTCCCTTATGTTGTCACCATAGCTCTCAACTGAGTATGTAATGTTCGGTTACACCCGAACTTAACCTTCCTTACTTGTTATATATATATAATATTTCGGAAAACACAAAAAACCTGATTATTAATAAATAATACACCTAGAATGTTCAAATTTTACGGGTGGACTAATATTGAGACTTTTGATAAAAATTTGAAAAAAAAATTTAAAATTGGCATGTCACCGCCTACTTGTGATAAAATAAATTTTACAAATATTATTAATCATAAATCAAAAATCGTTTAACTTATAGCAACAAAATTCGGCAGAGAGGTTGCCTTTACTATAAGGAATGTTTTGAAGAAAACTTAACGAAATGGGTTAAGGACCACGCCTACTTTTATATAAAAGATTTTTAAAAGGGTCGGGACGAATAAAATAAGCTATACCTTTGCAAAGTAAAGCTTTATACAAATGTTATTTCATTTCCCAAGTGGATTTATAACAATAAATAGGAAAAACTTCAAATTTAAAAAAATGAGCGTGGCACCGCCCCTTTTATGACTAAGCAATTTTCCATGTTTAAAGAGCCATAACTCGAAGAAAAATTAACGGATCCTAATAAAATTTGGTACACAAATTTTCCCTATAGCAGGAAATATTTCTAGAAAAATTTCTGCAAATGGGTGTGGCACCACCCTTTTATGACTAAGCAATTTTCTATGTTTCGGGGAACATAACTCGAAGAAAAATTAACGGATCATAATAAAATTGGGTACACAAATTTTCCATATAACAGAAAATATTTCTAGTAAAAACGAACGGGATCGGTTAAAGACCACGGCAACTTAGATACAAAACAAGTTTAAAAGGGTCGTAGACTAGAATAATAAGCTATAACTTAGCAAAAAAAATTTTTGAATCAATGATATTTCACTTATCAAGTTTTATTGTAAGAGGAAATGGGGAGACATTTTTTTAAACGGGCGGTGCCACGTGTTATGTAGAAAAGTAATTTATCTGAAATGAAATGTACAATTAAAGTTCACGCTGAGTATATAATGTTCGGTTACACCAGAACTTAGGCACCTTTACTTGTTAATGAATAAAATGAATTAATAGGGTATACTTAATTAGTTCTATTTGTTTCAAACTGCTAATTAGTTCTATTGTATTCTCCTCCCACAAAACCATAGGTGGGGGCAGTGCACTAAATTTTGATCAACAACTCTGCTCGAAACTAAGGGGGTTTACATAACCAAGATCTTGTATTAAGTGTTAATGGGACGTTAATTTGCTACCGATTTAAACGTCTGTTTATCTTTAACATATTCATTAAATTTAATGGGCTTAAGACGGCATTTATAGGAATATAGAAATTGAAATTGAGTGAGAAGTTATACTTCTTTGTCATCATTCAAAACTAGTTTTTAAATGCGCGCAAATAATTAATTTCAATAAAACAATAAAACGACTGGAAAAAGGTCGCTTCCCAAGGCAGTCGGTTCTATGTACCGGAGCGACTCGGGATTTTTCCCGACCAAGGACTGTCATTTCAGTGTGACCCCATTTAATTTGTTTCGTCCCTCCCACAAATTGTCATCCTCCCAGCAGCTCCTTGCAGCAGGACTGCTACATATTCTCTTACTCCGGGAAGGTATCGAACCCAATCCGGGTCCGTCTCCTGACCCCGGTCCTGAGAAATGGTTTTGCTGTATTTGCCAGAAAAGAATCTTTTTAGGACGGTCATACTCTGTTCAGTGTGTCTCGTGCAAGGGATGGTTGCATCGGACAGGTTGTTCTGGGCTTGATCCCAAAACCCGACGTCCACGTAACTTTTATAAATCTTTTGTGGCTCCTTGCTGCTCACGCCCAAGGGCGTCCCGTAGTCTACGCCTAAGCGTATCACCACTACCTTCCAGCAGCTTCGCTGCTCAGCAAGCCACAACAAGTACCCGCTGCTGCTCGCGCCCCACGGCGCCAACAACTCAAACAGCTGATACCACTCATAACTACTACCTTCGTAGTAGAGCTGGTAGCAATGCTGAGCATCAGCCCCTGCCCCCGTCTTCTTCTCCCCCCCTCTTTTCTGACAGCAATCGTGCAGGTCAGGGAAACAGACTCTTAGTCCCTGCCTCCGTTTGCACCGTCTGCCAGCACAGAATATATAGGTTTGCGACATCCGCTCAATGCAGCTCCTGCCTTGGGTGGTGCCACTTTCCTAGATGTTCTGGTCTCCGCGACGGCAACCCCTCGACGGGTTTCATCGCGCCATGTTGCCAGGTCGCAAACCCAAATCATCCGGGTACCCCAATTCTTGCCCAAGGGCGCCCAGTCCAAAGCCACAACAGCAATTGCGTCCTGGCCTTCCACAACCTAGGCGTAGTCACCCGTCATTTACCCCTAGAGTGGCGGCGTCACCCCTCATGCACTTCAGAATTCTGCAGTTCAACTGCAATGGACTAACTGGGAAGATTACGGAGATAGTCGATTTCATGAAGCGGCACAACATCCGCATTGCTGCGATTCAAGAGACTAAACTCACAGCAAGATCTGCATTGCAGACCTGCTCTGGTTATAATGTCCACATGAAAGACCGCGAGAGCGGAAATGGAGGCGGCCTCGCGTTTATTATACACCACTCTGTGCAATATCATATATTTGATCCTGGCATCGACCGCAGGGACAATGTCTTAGAACGTCAAGGCCTATCTGTCCGGTCAGGCGATGCAAATCTAGAAATCATCAACATCTACATCCCTCCTGTCACCTGCTGCCCCAGTGGATACCGCCCTAATATCGAGGCCTTACTCACTGGCAACAATCGCATTATCTTAGGCGATTTCAATGCCCATCACGACCTATGGCATTCAAACTTGCGGGCGGAAAAATGGCCAAGGTGGTCCCGATACTAAAACCTGGGAAACCAGCTAACGCAGGTGAGTCATATCGTCCGATATCTCTCCTATCGCCAGTGGCAAAGACGCTTGAAGCCATTTTGCTCCCTTATTTCCAAGCACATTTGCAGCTAGCCCCTCATCAGCATGGCTTCAGAAAACTCCATAGCACTACCTCCGCGCTAAATGTCATTAGCACCCAGATAAATTGCGGTTTGAATCAATATCCCCACCATAGAACAGTACTCGTAGCGTTAGACCTATCAAAAGCTTTTGATACGGTCAACCATGGTTCGTTACTGCAAGACCTGGAAGGGTCTACCCTTCCCCCATGTCTTAAAAGGTGGACCGCAAATTATCTGGGTGGTCGGCAGGTATCGGTGCAATTCAGAAACGAAACATCAAAACAAAGGATAATTAAACAAGGGGTGCCACAGGGTGGTGTCCTATCCCCGCTTTTGTTTAATTTCTACATATCTAAGCTACCTTCACCACCGGAAGGAGTCACAATCGTTTCCTACGCCGATGACTGCACAATAATGGCCACAGGCCCAGGCCCAGAGATCGATGAGCTATGCAATAAAATAAACGGCTATCTCCCTGATCTCTCCAGTTTTGGGAAAAAGATAAAGAAACGCTCTTGACCACATACAAAGCAATTAGCCAGCCGATTACGTGCTACGCGTCACCCATATGGTCGCCAAGCCTAAAAACCACCCACTGGAAGAAACGACAGGCCTGCCAAAATACTGCTCTCAGAATCGCCACGGGCTGTGTTCTTATGTCCCCAGAACACCATCTGCATAATGAGGCGAGAATACTCCCCATCAGGGAGAGAAATGAGATGCTGACCAAACAGTTTCTGTTGAATACCCAGAAACCTGGGCATCCCAACAGACATCTGATTGACGAACCAGCACCGCCTAGGGGCCTAAGGAGTCATCTCCGTAAGCATTTTGAGGAAATACGGCACCTGAGAACCCAGCCGTATGAAGCGAAAAAACACAAGCAGGTCCTTGGTGAACTCCATAGACAGGCGTCGGACCTTTATGTCGGGAATTGCCCGGTGAATCCAGTACTTGAAGAAAAATATCCAGAACTCGCAGAAGAGGAACGCATACTCCCCAGGGAAACGCGTGTCACTCTTGCTCAACTTCGTTCTGGATACTGTAACAGGTTAAACTCTTACCTATCCAGAATCAACCCCGACATACAAAATGTATGCCCTGCTTGCAATGTGTCCCCACATGACACCAACCATCTCTTTAATTGTAATGTGGAACCAACGCCTCTAACACCCCTTTACTTATGGTCCACCCCTGTTGAAACGGCAAGTTTCCTTGGACTCCCGTTAGAGGATATTGATGACAATCTGTGATCGGTCGCGGCTATTAGGTGGGGCGAGCATTGCTACAACAACAACAACAACTGGTAAAAGGTTGTCAACAAGGACAACAAAGTTCAGTCTAAACTTGAAAAATTTAATAAATAAAAATTCGTTTTATCACATTAAGTGTAGCATAAATTCGCTAATTAATTGAATATTATTACATATTTTTAAGTTATGTCCACTGCCATAGCATCTTCGAGTAATGACTGAATACTTGAGTTATTTATCAGTGGCTTATAATAAAGATAAGCCTACCTATACACCAAATTTCAGGCAAATTTGTTGGAATAGACAGGCCGTAGCCCAATTCCCGAAAAAAAGATCGTTATTACTTATTTAGGCAAAATGCTACCTACATCCCAAAGTTCAGGCAAATCGAACAGTGAATTGAATTTGATCGAATAGAACGGTCCCTGGTCCACTTCCCAGAAAGAAACTTCACAGGAACACTCATAGGGTTCGCACAATAAATACGATTTATTACAATAGATCAGACCCTGGTCAACTTTCCGAAAAGAAAGGAAGTACCCCTATACCAAATATCAAGCAAATCGCACTATAAACTGTTTTATGTAGAATAGGTCGGCCACTTCCTCAACCAAATTGTGATCTAAAGCATCCTCAAACCGCCCTTGAACACATACAACTTTTTGTTATTAAAATCGGTCCAGTCGTGTAGGAGAAGTTCAGTAACATACACGCGTCCAGAAGAAATATTAAATATGTATAAGATCTATTAAATCTTCTTAGTGTACAAACATTAGTACATATGTATATACAATAGAATAGAATAGAGGCGCTATTTCTATATTGGCTGGTAAGACAAATAAGTACTTTAGGGAGGATAGAACACAATTCAGGGACCTAATCCAGGGAGACCGACTTCATAGCTCGAAATGAAATTAAAAGCAAAAATGCAGATTTCCAAAATCAAAATAATGACGTATAAATTAAAAAATCGGATGTCAAATATCCTAGCAAAAAAACAATTTCGGCTTTATTTCGAAATATTTAAATAAATTGAAAAACACTCTCAACATAAGCTTCAAATTTAGGGGCGGACTTCACACCTTTTTTTTAATGTCGACCAACCCGGTCTAATGTACATCCCACTCAAAACAATTCTGCGCGTACAATTCACAGTGAAAATACACACAAACTCACTTTTGTGTCACATTTTTGAAAATTTCACTCGCAACAATTTTTCATAACGTGCATAAAGAAGTACAACTTCAAAGATGTAATAACTTATGCAAAAATGCAAAAAAGCTGATAACAAGCTACATAATCAATAACTTACCAAACATTTCAGAACAAAAAATAATAACGCCAAAATGTGAATAAATTCGAGAAAGCAAAAATTTATAGATTATGGATATGGCTGAAAACCAAAAACCAATTAATTGACTATGGTGAGGTTATGAAAAAGGCAGTATGCTACGATATCAATAACAAATACATTGATTTCCATAAGGTTGGTTGGATCAGCTGTTCTATACCGACCGATATGGATCGGTCAAGTTTGTCTCACTTCATAAACGTGGGAACTTTAAAACTATGTTTAAAGTTTGATCTCACACCCTAAGGCATTTGCATGCGCCACATCTTAAATGAATATAACCAAAGTTTTTTTTTTAAATAGCAGTTACATTATATATTATTTATTTTTAAATAACACAAAAAGAAATAGAAATATCACCATAACTCAGCTGCCATTCCGAAACCGCTCTATCTTAGCATAAATTCTATATTTTGACGTGAGCTAGGATGTTCATGAAAAAAGTTCTGAAATTGGGCGTTCAGTCGAGTTAGGTGAACTCAGCAGTCGATTTAAAGAAACATCTTGCAATTAATTGTTTTTCGCAAATTCTAGAAAAGCTCGAACATCATTATTTTTGACACTTGTATATAAAGTCGACGAATAGAAGTTCATCCCACCTACTAGCACCGCACAAAGTTTTCCTCCCGCCATGGCCGGTGCACCAGCATCTCCCCAACACGTGTCCCTATTCTCTACCGGATCGCTTAAACAAATTACTGTTGTTGGGAATTTTTTCTCTGCTTTCTCATAACGAAGTGCATAAAAATCTTTACATTCGTTGATTGGGGTTACTACAAATTCAGCAGTTTGGAGTATATCCGAAGCTGGCCCCTCGTATCCATATTTCGAACCCCATCCACTAACCTCCAATTCTGTGTCAGTGTCTAATTCAATTTCGCATAAAGATACTGGTTGTATAAGTGGGGTACTGGGGAATGCTGCTCTTAATACAATCACGACTATATCAATTTCTTCCATTCTCGGATGATTGAAATGACATGGACGAATTATACGAGCCGCATAGCGATTTTCTGTTGCTAGATTTAAATTGGATGTACCAGCTTTAACAACGATCTCAGACAGGAGTACACCTTCCACGCAAAATTCAGACGTAAGCACCCTCTCCAAAGTCAACAAGGTACCAACGCATCGATAAAGCCCGGCACTACCTATTGCCACCACATGCGAGTTTTTCGAATCTCTGCCACCTACAACACGATATGTCGAATTCGTATTAATCAAAAAACTGCTCAGGACGACAAACAATATCGCGTAAGAATTGCGTAAGTTCATTTTAATTTATGATTTTCCGTCGATTTTTTAGTTTAAAGTGAAGGAAGTCGAAATATGTGGGTGCTATTTATACCAAATTTTGTTGTGTAAATAAAAATGAGTTTTGAATTTGAAAAAAGACAGCCTACAACATTTTTGTGATTGTAGAAGCATAAGTGTGACAAGGAAACATTCTAATTTAGGTACATTCGATTAATGAATACAAAAACAAAAATATTAACACAGCAATGTATCGGCACTCTGATGTTTGTGAGTTTACCCAGCCTGTAGTAGCAATATGGAAGTCTGAAATACATGGTAATTGGCGGCCTACGTGGTGTGGTGGTAGGGTGCTCCGCGTATCACACCCAGGGTCCTGGGTTCTACTCCCAGGCAAAGTAATATCAAAAATTTAGAAAAAAAAGTTTTTCTAACCGGGGTCACCCCTCGGGAGTGATTCGTCAAACTCTCCGAGTGTATTTCTGCCATGAAATACTTCTCAGTGAAAATGCATCTGCCTTGCAAATGTCGCTCGGAGTCGGCATTAAACATATTGGCCCAGTCCCGCCTATTTTTAGGAAACATTAAAAGGAGCACTGCGCAAATTGGAAGATAAGCTCGACCTTAAATCTCTTCGGAGGTTATCGCGCCTTGCATTTATTTATTTAATTGTTTATTTATATACAATGATGGAAATAATAATGGAATAGCGCATCCTATAAAAATATCATTTTATGGTTGTTCTTTTGCGAAAAGTGAACCAGTAGAAGTTTGGAATGGCAACAATAATAGAGACAAATCGTGTTTATTGATATTTTTGCATTATAAATGGTAAATACTTGTTGTTGAAGCTTCTTATAAAGCCCTATAAAACTGCACTTGTATATCCCATACATGGAGCACTAAGAAAATATTTAAGAGAAAATATCTGCACTTCACAACTCTTGTTTTAATTGTAAATAAGTATAAACTCTATTAATTATAATTATTGTATATACTCGTACGTATTAGGAGTGTCGCTTTTATTTATTTTAAAGATTTATTTGAGAGGGGATGTTTCCATTTAGTATATATCTTGTGTAATTCTTTCATCGTGAGCTAGATTGGTGATACAGAACCTTCAACATTTGCCATTTTGTAGTCGGAGATAAGTTTTCGGCATTCGGTTCTGGCAAGGATGCTAAGGGGGATCCTGGCAGGAAGTGCATTGGAGTGAGGGCTAATAAATCACTTGGATCCTGTGACATAGGCGAAAGAGAGGGCGAGAAATAAGCACCGCTTTTATTCGAAAAAGTGTTGTGAATTCTTCGAAAGTAAAACTTTGACTTCCTGCTTCTTTGCTGGAATGGGGTTTGGAGATTTTTACCGCGGCTTCATATAGGCCGCTTATGTGTGGGGCATAAACTGCCAAGAAAAACCTGGTACCGCAAATCTTTCAGATACATCTACAGTTGCTTCTTTGATGAATATTGCGAGCTCTTTTTGAATAGCTCGAACGAATGTCTTTCCATTATCATATTTTACTTTGTGGGGTAATTCGTGTCGTCCAAAGAAGTGAAAGAAGGAGGCTCTGAAGACCCCAGTTGTCTAACTTGTGCAAGATTCGAGATGGGCCGTTTTAGTAGATAAACATACAAATACGCAAACATATGCTTTTGCGTAGGAAGCTTGTCGCAAGGGGACTTTTTTCACCATAAATGAAGTCAACGCTGATAAGTTTTGATTCTTCTAACTGAGTGATTTCTGCCGGGAAATGATGGCGTTGCATTAACATTATGAGTTTCATTTTAGCGTCGTATCCGTGACGGGAATCGGGTGGTTTTGAGTGTGACGGATGTAATGGCCTTAATGCGTTTTTTCGCCGGAGGAGATGGATTGGAAGGGGTGTATTTTGGTCAGATTGTGTTCGGTTTAGAGAGCTATTGGAGTCCATTCCACCATAACGAGCAGTCAACTAAATCTTGTCGTTTACATCCTCGAGTTACTAAATCGGCGGGGTTGTCATCGCTGACGTTCTGCAAACTTTGGGTAATCCTGTATGCCACATAAGTTTTCCCTGTATGTCGGGGTTTTTTCATCCAAACCAACACAATGGAGGGATCTGACCAGAGTGACAATTCTTGTGGTGGCAACTTCAATTGAAATTGGGATTGAGTTATTTATTTCGACAATAACACGGCTCCGCAGAGTTCTACTCTTGGCAAGTTAACTGTTTGCAGGGGTGCGACTTTGGCTTTTTCCATAAAGAGTTGGCTTGAGGCAGAGTTCTCATCGTGCTTTACTCTTATATAAACATGTGCAAAATTGCAGCCATCGAGGAAGGTGTTCCACTTGTAAAATGATTCCGGTTTCACTTCTTCATCCCAATCGTTTCCTTCTTACCAGAGCTGTTGGAGAACGATTTCGGCTAAGATCATTATTGCTGATACCCATTCTGCCGGGTCAAAAAGTTTCGCTAAGGCTGAGAGTATTTGCCGTTTTGTATTTGAGTCGGGAATTGGGTCGTATGAGTACGAAAAGAGTCAGTTAATGCGTTCCTTCGTATTCCTAAGGTGTATTGTTTAATTTTAGGGCTTCGATTGTTTGGGTCATAGATCGAGAGTGGATTGTATATCGTGCCCGCCAGAGAGCACATCATCTACATAAGTTTTTCGTAGTATGATGTTAGTGTCGAGTGTTTTTTCCTTTGTGTTTTTTTTTTTTCTTTTTTAGCATACCCAAAAAAATAATTTTCGAGCCTGCCATATTTGAGTTTTTTAACTTTTTATACTCAGTTGAGCAGAGCTCACAGAGTATATTAAGTTTGATTGGATAACGGTTGGTTGTACATATATAAAGGAATCGAGATAGATATAGACTTCCATATATCAAAATAATCAGGATCGAAAAAAAATTTGATTGAGCCATGTCCGTCCGTCCGTCCGTCCGTCCGTTAACACGATAACTTGAGTAAATTTTGAGGTATCTTGATGAAATTTGGTATGTAGGTTCCTGAGCACTCATCTCAGATCGCTATTTAAAATGAACGATATCGGACTATAACCACGCCCACTTTTTCGATATCGAAAATTTCGAAAAACCGAAAAAGTGCGATAACTCATTACAAAAGACAGATAAAGCGACGAAACTTGGTAGATGGGTTGAACTTATGACGCAGAATAGAAAATTAGTAAGATTTTGGACAATGGGCGTGGCACCGCCCACTTTTACAAGAAGGTAATTTAAAAGTTTTGCAAGCTGTAATTTGGCAGTCGTTGAAGATATCATGATGAAATTTGGCAGGAACGTTACTACTATTACTCTATATGTGCTAAATAAAAATTAGCAAAATTGGATGAAGAACACGCCCACTTTTTAAAAAAAAATTTTTTTAAATTCAAATTTTAACAAAAAATTTAATATCTTTACTGTATATAAGTAAATTAAGTCAAAATTCAACTCCAGTAATGATATGATGCAACAAAATACAAAAATAAAAGAAAATTTCAAAATGGGCGTGGCTCCGCCCATTTTCATTTAGTTTGTCTAGAATACTTTTATTGCCATAAGTCGAACAAAAATTTACCAATCCTTCTCAAATTTGGTAGGAGCATAGATTCTATGACGGTAACTGTTCTCTGTGATAATGGGCGAAATCGGTGGAAGCCACGCCCAGTTTTTATACACAGTCCACCGTCTGTCCTTCCGCTCGGCCATTAACACAATAACTTGAGCAAAATCCTATATATCTTTACTAAACTTATCCCACGTACTTACCTGAGCTCACTTTTTCTTGGTATAAAAAATGGGCGAAATCTGACCATAACCACGCCCACTTTATCGATATCGAAAATTACGAAAAATGAAAAAAATGCCATAATTCTATACCAAACACAAAAAAAGGGATGAAACATGGTAACTGGATTGGTTTATTGACGCAAAATATAACTTTGGAAAAACCTTTGTAAAATGGGTGTGACACCTACCATATTAAGTAGAAGAAAATGAAAAAGTTCTACAAGGCGAAATCAACAGCCCTTGGAATCTTGGCAGGAATACTGTTAGTGGTATTGCATATATAAATAAATTAGCAGTACCCGACAGATGATTTTCTGGATCACCTGGTCCACATTTTGGTCGATATCGCGAGAACGCCTTCACATATACATCTAAGGGCCACTCGCTTTTAAAACCCTCATTAATACCTTTAATTTGATATCCATATCGTACAAAAACATACCAGAGTCACCCCTGTCCCACCCTAATGGCGATATCTCGAAAAGGCGTCCACCTATAGACCTAATGCCCCCTCCCTCTTAAAATGCTCAGTAACACCTTTCGTTTGATACCCATATCGTACAAACATTCTAGAGTCACCCCTGGCCCACCCTAATGGCGATATCTCGAAAAGGCGTCCACCTATAGACCTAGTGTCCACTCCCTCTTAAAATGCTCAGTAACACCTTTCGTTTGATACCCATATCGTACAAACATTCTAGAGTCACCCCTGGCCCACCCTAATGGCGATATCTAGAAAAGGCGTCCACCTATAGACCTAATGCCCACTCCCTCTTAAAATGCTCAGTAACAGCTTTCGTTTGATACCCATATCGTACAAACATTCCAGAGTCACACCTGGCCCACCCTAATGGCGATATTTCGAAAAGGCGTCCACCTATAGAACTAAGGATTACTCCCTTTTAAAATACTCATTACCACCTTTCATTTGATACCCATATCGTACAAACACATTCTAGAGTCACCCTGGCCCACCCTAATGGCGATATCTCGAAAAGGCATCCACCTATAGACCTAATGTCCACTCTCTCTTAAAATGCTCAGTAACACCTTTCGTTTGATACCCATATCGTACAAACATTCTAGAGTCACCCCTGGCCCACCCTAATGGCGATATCTCGAAAAGGCGTCCACCTATAGACCTAATGTCCACTCCCTCTTAAAATGCTCAGTAACACCTTTCGTTTGATACCCATATCGTACAAACATTCTAGAGTCACCCCTGTCCCACCCTAATGGCGATATCTCGAAAAGGCGTCCACCTATAGACCTAATGCCCACTCCCTCTTAAAATGCTCAGTAACACCTTTCGTTTGATACCCATATCGTACAAACATTCTAGAGTCACACCTGGCCCACCCTAATGGCGATATCTCGAAAAGGCGTCCACCTATAGAACTAAGGATTACTCCCTTTTAAAATACTCATTACCACCTTTCATTTGATACCCATATCGTACAAACACATTCTAGAGTCACCCTGGCCCACCCTAATGGCGATATCTCGAAAAGGCGTCCACCTATAGACCTAATGCCCACTCCCTCTTAAAATGCTCAGTAACAACTTTCGTTTGATACCCATACCGTACAAACATTCTAGAGTCACCCTTGGTCCAGCTTTATGGCGATATCTCGAAAAGGCGTCCACCTATAGAACTAAGGATTACTCCCTTTTAAAATACTCATTACCACCTTTCATTTGATACCCATATCGTACAAACACATTCTAGAGTCACCCCTGGCCCACCCTAATGGCGATATCTCGAAAAGGCGTCCACCTATAGACCTAATGCCCACTCCCTCTTAAAATGCTCAGTAACACCTTTCGTTTGATACCCATATCGTACAAACATTCTAGAGTCACCCCTGGCCCACCCTAATGGCGATATCTCGAAAGGGCGTCCACCTATAGACCTAATGCCCACTCCCTCTTAAAATGCTCAGTAACACCTTTCGTTTGATGCACATATCGTACAGACACCACTGGTGGAACACCCCCTATGGAACTAAGGATCACTCCTTTTCAAAATACTCATTAACAGCTTTCATTTGATACCCATATCGTACAAACACATTATAGAATCACCCCTGGTCCACCTTAATGGGGACATCTCGAAAAGGCGTCCACCGATAGACCTAAGGCCCACTCCCTCTTAAAATGCTCAGTAACACCTTTCATTTGATACCCATATCGTACAAACAAATTCTAGAGTCAGCCCTGGTCTACCTTTATGGCGATATCCCTAAATGGCGTTCATCCATAGAACTATGGCCTACTCTCTCTTAAAGTACTCTTTAATACCTTTCATTTGATACACATGTTATACAACCACATTCCAGGGTTACCCCAGATTGATTTTCCTTATTTTGTCTCCATAGCTCTCAACTGAGTATGTTATGTTCGGTTACACCCGAACTTAGCCTTCCTTACTTGTTTTCTTTGATTTTTAAGGTTTTTTTCATGACCTACTTAAAAAATTTTCATTTGATTTTAAAATTTTCATGTATACCCTGTCCGACTCAAAATTCTCCGCTAAAAGCTTTGACGATAACAGTTTTTTGAAAAAAAATAAAATATTTTTTGGGTTTTGAGGAGTGTTTTGGTGAAAAAATTTATTTTTTCGCTATTTTGTTTTAAGGGTTTCTTTAGAAACGTGCAAAAGTGTTGCCGATGAAAACAAATTTATCTCATAGTTCTATCCCACTTAAAATTATGCGATAAAAACATTTGCATAACAGTTTTTAAAAAAAAATTTTTTTTGGTTTTTGGGACTTGGTGTCGAAATCGACTTTTTTCATTTTCAAGGCTCCAAATCATTTTTATT
Source organism: Eurosta solidaginis (assembly GCF_040869045.1). Taxonomy (NCBI): domain Eukaryota; kingdom Metazoa; phylum Arthropoda; class Insecta; order Diptera; family Tephritidae; genus Eurosta; species Eurosta solidaginis. The sequence goes on along the minus strand of NC_090323.1, from coordinate 195,861,204 downwards.
TATGTATATGTTTCCGTTAGACTCACCAATAAGTATACCAAAATGATCAGGGGACGAGCTAAGTTGATTTAGCTCTGTCCGTCTGTCCGTTTCTTTGAACGCAAACTAGTCCCTCAATTTTCGAGATATCTTGATGAAGTTTGGTAAGCAGGCATATTTTGATGGGGGATTTGAAATTTGTCGGAATCGACCGGATCGGACCATTGTAGAATATACCTCCCATACTACCGATTGTTCAATAAGAGGGTTTTCGCGATTTCTGCACCATTTCTGCCTCATTTTAACAGCTACTAACATCAAATTTTACCACAAGCTTACGTATTGGGCACAGACTGTTGTCTGAAAAAATCGTCGAGATCGGACATATTTTTGTCGAAATCGATTTTTAGTCCCAAGTGAATGCATGCGGTAAAGACGGTGCAGAAAAGTGCAGTTTTTAAAAAAAAAATTTCTCCGATCTTGACGATTTTTTCAGACAACCATCTATGCCCAATACGTAGGATTGTGGTAAAATTTGATGTTGCTATCCGTTAAAGTGAGGCAGAAATAATAATAATAATAATTTATTTATTTACGGTCTTTAAGACCTAGTTCAAGGTAAAAATAATATATATATATAAATAAATTGTTTACATTACATGCTTAATGACTTACAGTATAAAAATAATTTTGCTTTAAACTTATTAATATTTTCACAGTCTTTTATCTCATTTGGTAATTTATTATACATTTTATAACCTATATATTTTAATGTCTTCTACTCGAACTCCGTTCTTACTCTAGGCAGTCTTATATTTCCTCTGTTTCTAGTTCCATAGTTATGTATTTCATGATTAAAATGTATTCTCCCGTTCAGATAATTCGGTGTTATTCCTAATTTCATATGATGTATAAATTTCAATGTAAAATAATATATCGACTGTTTTACACTTAGCATTGTAGTTTTTGGTGTTCTAAGCGAACATTTTAAAATTAATCGCATTGCCTTGTTTTGTTGTATCTGCAGTATTTTTATTTGTATGTCATTTGCTAATAGCAGGATTGTTGGACAATAAATAAAGTGCGGTTCAATAATTGAGCGATACACTAATATTTTGTGTCGTTGACTAATATATTTGAAAGTTCTGTACATAAAACCAATTTTTTTTGCAATTTTGTTTTCTTATGTGTCCTCCAAATCTAAGTTTTTTGTCGATCAAGACTCCTAGGTACTTGATCTTGTCTACTTGCTGAATTTCAACGTTTCTTATTTTCAGAGTAATATTGTTTAGGTTATTGGTACCCATAATGCTTTGATTTTTGAAAAATATCATATATTTGGTTTTATCCACATTCACTTTAAACTTTCTATGGAATAGCCATTTGTAAAGGGAGTCGAAGTCTTCTTGCATTTTCGATACCGCAAAGCCCGCATTTCTTTCACTGATGGTTATCAATGCATCATCCGCAAATAGTCGAATATTGCAATATTTCAAGCATTCTTTAATATCATTAATATATATTGTAAACAATAGCGGTGCTAATACTGAACCTTGTGGTATATACATCAGCAACCGGTGAAACTGCACTTTCAATTATCGTCTTCTGTTTTCTATTACTCAAATAGTTTCTGAACCATTCCAAATCTTTTCCTCTTATCCCATTATTAGACATAGCATTCAGCAGTTCCTCTCTATCTACAGTTTCAAAAGTACGTTTTAAGTCTAAAAAGACTGAGATCACAACTTTCTTGTCAGTTATATCCTCTTTCCATTCCGCAATAATCATATTCAGTGCTGTTTTACAAGAATGGCTCTTCCTAAACCCAGATTGTTCAGGTATAAAAATTTGGTAATTATCTAGATATGCCACTAATTGATTTTTAACCACCGTTTCCATATTTTTTTCATCTGCGGGTAGCGTATTAATTGGGCGCAGTTCTTTCGGCCTTACTATATTTTTGACTTTTTCACAGGTATTATAGTTGATACTTTCCAGCAATTTGGAACAATGCTACTGTTTATTGATTCGTTTATTATATCTTTGTAGAAGTGAGCAATATATATCATGGCATCTTTAAATACCCCCTCCGACAAAAGCTTTTTTCCACCATATTTGTTTCTAAAAGATTTAGTAATGTTCAGTATATCATCTGACTCTACGTCGGTGAATTGAAAAGTTTCAATTGCATTATTTGCACTTGTTTCTGCCGAATTAGGAATTATTTCAATGCTATCATTAATTTCACTTATGCTCTGTACAAAAAATGTATTTAGTGCATTGGCTATATCGTATTCCTTCTTAAAGCATTCACCGTTAATTACTATTTTGCTAACGACCTTTTTCTCATCGGTGAGCTCAGCAAGATCTTTTAAAGACTTCCACATCCGCTTCATGTCTCCTTCACTATCGAGCACTTTATCTTCCATGTATTTCTTCTTTTTATACATAACAGTTTTTTTATCTATTTTTTTAACGCCATTATAGTCTTCCCAGATGCCAGTATTTCTAGCAGTATTATGGAATTCAAGTTTTCTTTTGTGCAGTTCCCGTAGCTCACGGTCATACCGCTTATTCCTCAGTTGTATTTGGATCCTCTTCTCATACGTCAGTGCTTGCATAGCTCCAGTTAAAATATTGTTCAGGATCTCAGTTCTACTTTCTACTCCTACATGAGACACAGAGCTAAAGTCGCATGTTCGCAGCAGATTTAAAAGATTTTCTGCACTATAGCACTCCCAGTTGGTGACAGTAGCAACTTTTCTCATTTTGCAATATTTAGCTGTTGGTACTTTGAAATTAATTGTTTTATGATCGGAAATTCTATATTCACTTACATGTTCAGTTTTAACTTGGCTCATTATTGCTGAACAATAAGTCTATTTTCGTAGAAGAGTGCTCAGTTATTCTTGTGTTGAAATTGTTCCTTTGTACCATAGCCATTTGTGCAAATAAACTTATAAGCGGGTTTGAGTATGTTGATGATATATTCATATTAATATTAAAATCTCCAACTATTATAATATTGTCAGATTCCCTGAGGTGTTCATTGATGACATTGTTTAAGTATGTCATGAAGTCAGCAGCACTGCTATTTGGTGAGTGATAGAGTACACCAATTTGCCATTTTAACGCATATTTTTTAAGTTTTATGATAATGCACCACACATTCCTGTCAATAACTTTATTACACACTATGCTATATTGTAAATTTTCATGTACATACATTAGAACACCACCTGTATGTCTACTGTGGGAATCGCAGCGGATGAATTTATATGTGGAAATGCATAGCTCAGAATTCATGATTATATCTGTCGTACATGTTTGCGCGCATAAAACAATGCTGGTTTTTTTTTTTTTTTTTCAATAAGATGTTCCAGCTCCAGCTTATTTGCTGTAATACTATTAATATTAAGATATATACAGTCCAAGTTGAGGACTTTGTTACGCAGGTTTGTATTAGTTTTTGACTTGTGTTTTGTGGTTACAAATTCCCTCATTGGTTGCTAATAGCCAATCTTCCTCTTCCTTGCTATGAGCTTTTGTTGATACACAGGACACATTCTGTCCATGGAATCGTGATTTTCGTCCAGTCCCAAATTTAGTTCCTTATTTGCCGTGATGAAGTTGATGCATTTATTTATTGCTTCTTTGTTGCATACCACATATTTATGCTCACCCAAGCATTTTGTGCATACTTCTTTTTCTTTGCAGTCACTGGCTTTGTGATTGAAGCCTTTGCATTTGAAACAACATAGTACTTGCACTGCATCATATACTCTGCACCGCTCCCAGCCTACATTGAGCCTTTTTCCGGCTAGTATATTCATAAAAGCTTCAACCTCCACTTCAAGTATGGCATTATAGTAAATTTTCTCATTTTTTTTAACTTCATACTGCTTGACAATTTTTATATCTGTTTCAGATAGACAATTATTTTGACGTTTAATTCTCTGGGAAAGCTCATCATTATCATACTTGAAATGTACACTAGTTACAATAACGGTTGGTTTCACTTTCATAGGAATCTTCACATTGTATTTATTTCCGAGGCTGTTCTCAATCGATTTTTTATTTTCTCACGATCATGGTCATTTGCACTTTCTACAATCACTACACCGCTTTGTCTTGCTACTATATTTGTAATTTGTAGCTCCTTTGGATCGACTTTCAAGTTTAGATCATTTTTGGTTTTTTCAGCACTTTGCTTTGTATGTGGCTTAGGTAACTATTAAGGGAACAGCTTTTCTGATATCTGGCAACGCTTTTGTTACAGCTGCATACGATGCCTTGGCTTCAACATTGCCATTATTTCTGTGCATATTTTTTATTTTCATTACTAATTGTTTCAATCATTTTCTTATTGTCTTTTTAACTCTTCGCATACTTGATCACTGCTTCACTTGAACCCTTTCACACTTCTTTCGCAAGACTCTTGAGCTTTTTGCATTGCTTTGATTCTTTCACTAAATGCAACTTCCACTGCTTTAAGTACGTGTTTAATCTCTTGCTCATTTTTCTTTAGTGAATAGTCAAACTCACTTCTAAACTCTGCTAATTTTTGTCCATTCTGCTTTACCACCATTTGCATATCTTTAAGGATGTCATCAACGTTATGTACATACTGCACACAGTCAGCACACAGTCAGCACACATAAACCTAAGCATCTCATATTCTTCAAGTTTGGTGACGCTGTATTGATCCAAGCCTGAGCATTTTGTTGTTAAGTAGTAATATTTACCACACACCTCTTCACACCGAATTTTTGTCGCTTCTCCTCGTATATTACTTTTGCATTTGTCACATTTTTTCTCCATTCTTCTTTCCACATATACAAAATTTATTCAGACCAATTCTAAATATTCTCGCGGAATTTTGTTCTCGCGGATTTTTTTATTCCCGCGGAAAAATTCCTCCAATTCTTTTCTCCTAGGGAGAAGAATAATTGGGGAATAGGAATTTCGAATTTTCGAAGTCTTATTTTGTTTAAAAAATTTTAAAGTTTAATTATTGTTGCCAATTTGTTTGAAATTAAGAAATAAGGTATAAACAATGCACATTATTGCATTTCATGTGGTATTCACTGAAATGAGTAATGAATTGGTGCCACAGCAACATCAACAGAGGAGCATAAGAAGAAGACCGGCGGATAACAAAAATCCGCCGGAGTTGCCTGCATTCATTCTGCAAAGCAATTTTCTGGCGGCCAAGTCGAGTTGAGTTCGCCTTTCGCCATATGCCAAAATCTATTTAAGCCTTCTTAAAAAATCCTTGCGCAATTTCTGGATGGCTGCGTCAAATATGCGAAGAGCTCTTCCGTTGCTAATGATATATTTTTCCACTTAAAATAAAGAATATCGTGGTTGTTGTTGTCGTTGTATTAACAGTGAGAATATTGTGGTAGAATATAAATGCATCTTTTAGCACAAATTTGTACAAATAAGTGTTCTTTCTTAAAATAACCAATTTCCTTTAACTATTTTGATGCATTCCCTTTAACCCATTAAGCCCGGCACGTTGCGTCTGCGCAACGTTTGCGGCTTCGCATATATTACAAAGATTTTAAGAAAATTTAACGAAAAAACGACTAAAATTTAATAAAATTGAACTTATTTAAAATGTGTTATACTTATATTTGAATCTAGTAAATATTTATACACATTTATTTTCGTTTGAATTCCCGCAATTTTTTGGGTATTTTTTGTTAAATTATTAAAAAATACTTTCGATTTAAAAGTAAAAAAAATCTCCTTGTTAACAGAATTTTGTCTAAGCAAATTACGTGAAAATTAATTTTGTAAAATTTTATATTGCAACATATAGCAAATATTTTAAATTAAAATTTTACGTTGCGCAAATGCAACGTTAGGACTTAACGCTATGCATTTTTTCAACCGGCAGCACTCAGCCTTGTGAGCAGCTGCTATTGTTTATTTACATTTTCTGTTAAGAAAAAGTGTGACGTTCTTTCTTTGCAAAATGTTTTCTAAAAAATATTTATCTAAAAGAGATATAGAAAATATTGTTAATGAATAGGACGAGGAGGATGATGTCGTAAATAATATAAAAAACGCGGATTCGGTTCATATGATATTACTGCCGCCTGAGACTGTAGATGCAGTTAGTGACACAGAAGATGTGGACGAGAAGCTCGGCCCCTTCCAATTTCGTCGTGCTCTTTTTTAACCTTTTTTTATCTTTTTTTTGCCGACTCCGAACGGGATCTGCAAGGCAGATGAGTTTTTACTGATAGCATAATTCGCCAGCCATTCATGTAAAATGATTTTGAAATCCAAACCAAATCTTTGTCTATGTTTTGCTTTTATACCCTATTCCTTCATTTATCAGAGATACAAACTTATGTCTTGGCCAGTCTATTGTGTTACAATTTCTTGAAAATATTGACATGTGTAAGCGAAACCAACACCTTTTTCACATCTTTTAAGTTTATGTCTCAACTAACTACAATGGGTTACTGTGCGTGAAAATCGAGCTGGTGGTGCAGAACTTACAGATATTAAAAAATTTAAGAAAACTCTCGCGGATGCATTCGATAAAAATAATAAAATAAGTGCGGTATGATGGAATGATAATTTTTCGGTGACTTTTCTTTCCAATCATTTGGAGAAAAGCGCTACTAATAAAGTATATCGATATGATAAAAAGGTGACAAAATACGGCAATATCGATCCCATTTCCCATACATGACTGTAATAGAAACATGTGTGGTGTGGACCTTTTTGACAACGCAATGATCAATTACAGAATTCGTATTCGTGGAAAAAAAACGGTATTGGCCACAAATGCACTAGACTCAGCATTGGTGAATGCCAGGAAAATACACTGTGTGTTGAAAAAACTGGAAAACGCTCCTATTATGGGACAGCTATAATTTCGAGTTTTTGTTGCCGAAACTTTGTCTGAAGCTCCTGTAAGGAAGCTTAAACGCAAACAAGCTCACAGCACTGCTCCAAAAAACCTCGCTTGGTTCACCTACCTGTTTTTACAGAAAAGCGTTACGCTGTCGATCTTACACAAATCAAATCAAATATGTATGGAATATATGTGAAATCGGCTACATCCAAAATTTTTTAAGAAATATCACAATTAAAACATATTTTTATGAATTAAGCGGGGACTGACCTCATTGCTTTTAAATGTATGAAAACATTTATTTAAAGCAATTTTTAATTTATAATTTTTATTTAATAATTTGGGAAAAATTTAAACCACGGGACATCAGGACGGACAAGGCGACAGCTGTTTCTATTATACCTTATAAATCACTTCAAAGCTTTTTCTCCCGAGTTGAAGTGTTACAAACGCATTCAGGCAGTCATGCTTTAGTTGTTGTAAACTTTATTCCATGACGTAGCTGAATGCGTTTGTAATAATTCAACCATCATAGGAGTCCGGATTCAAATCCCACTCCCGGGAGAAAAGGCTGTGAAGATATTTACAAGGTTTAATCGAAACAGCTGTCGCCTTGTCCGTCCTGATGTCACGTTGTTTAAATTTTTCCCAAATTATTAAAACATATTTTATTTACTTTCAACATAAACATATTTTATTTACTGATTTTGAATTTTCACACAAACGAAATAAATTTTTTTTAAATAAAATGAACTTAAAATTAAAAATTGTATATCATTAAGGCCTAACGTTGCATGTACGCAGCGTGCTCCACCACCCCAACGGGTTAGGACCGCAATTTTTTTTCGGTTTTTTATTCTTAATTGGACCAATTTATATGACCACTGAAAATTTCATTGAAATTGCTCCAGCCCTTCTATGCTCAGGACTTAATGGGTTAATTTAACTAGCGAAAAAACTCCTATGAAATGGCAGAGAAATCTCCCTCTGTCTCACATTCATAATACCTACTTTTCTCCCATAACCGGTTTCCGCTTTTTCGAACATTGTTCAGAATAGGAGGAAAGGGAGAAGTGAAGAAACTCACAAGGAATTTTTATTTAGAATACGAGGAATGGGAGAAGGGAAAAAACTCGCACGGAATTTTCGTTTAGAATTGGGCTGATTATAAAAGTAGTTTACAATGTTTTTGCATCAAGTAACTGCAGAACATTTATGTCCGCTAATTGTAGTTGAATTTTAGAGTTTTTATGTATATTTTTCACAAATATTTAGTGCGTATAATTAATTTAAAAAGATTTTAGAATATGCGCATATTTTTCACCGCTTTCTTTCACTTTTACATAACGTGTATACCAAATGGGGCAGAAATGGCGAAAACCCTCTTATTGAACAATCGGTTGTATGGGAGGTATATGCTATAGTGGTCCGATCAGGTCGATTCCGACAAATGTCAAATCACCCATCAAAATATGCCCGCTTACCAAATTTCATTAAGATATCTAAAAAATTGAGGGACTAGTTTGCGTTTAAACAAACGGATAGACGGACATGGCTAAATCAACTCAGCCCATCCCCTGATCATTTTGGTATACTTATTGGTGGGTCTAACGGAAACATATACATAAAAAATGATTTGGAGCCTTGAAAATGAAAAAAATCGATTTCGACCAAAACAAGTCCCAAAAACCAAAAAAAAATTTTTTTTTTAAACTGTTAATGCCAGCGTTTATCGCGTAATTTTAAGTGGGGTAGGAACTATGAGACAAATTCGTTTTCATCGGCAACACTTTTGCACGTTTCTGAAGAAACCCTTAAAAAAAATGGCGAAGAAATAAATTTTTTCACCAAAACACTCCTCAAAACCCAAAAAATATTTTTTTTTTTTTCAAAAAACTGTTATCGCCAAAGTTTTTAGCGGACGATTTTGAGTAGGACAGGGTATACACGAAAATTTTAAAATCAAATGAAAATTTTTTAAGTAAGTCATAAAAAAAACCTTAAAAATCAAAGAAAAAAAGTCAAAAAACTCAAATTTTGCAGGCTCGAAAATAATTTTTTTGGGTATGCTTAGTGGAACTTTTTTTTCCTGATCCCAAAACCTATCGAAAAATCGATGGCGCGATATGGGTTAACTTTCGTCCATGCAAATCAACCCAGTTTACTGTCTAGACCATTTATTGTTCATCTCGAAAATTGCTCCGATATGGTCGAAAGGGATATAAAGAGATGCGCATCACTGCCAGTTATAAAAATCCAATTGCGAAATTTAACAGGGCAGAAATACACCCGGAGCGCTTGCCAAACACGCCGAGGGCGACCCCGCTTAGAAAAAATTTCTTCTAATTGAAAAACCTTATTTCTAAAATTTTGATGTTGCTTTGCCCGGGGTGTGAACCCAGGGCATACGGTGTGGTAGGAGGAGCACGCTACCATCACACCACGGTGGCCGCGATAAAGGTGCCCGATTTTCCATCCCGATTGGCTGAAAGAATAAGCGAAATCAGTGATCCAAATTCCTTTAGAAGGCTCCAGTGGTTTAAATTCTCCTTTGAAATGATTCTCAGCTTACACTTAAGTTGCATATATCTTCAACACGTATGAGAAGGGTTTGAAAAATAACTTTATTTGCTTAACTATAAAATAGCGTCTGAAATCTTAATTTTGATTTTCACACATCATCATTCAACACCCAAGTATCCCGGTTTGACATTGGCGGCCCTATCTCCAACTAGTCCCTCGGAGTGAATCACATTGGATATGGCCTATCAAAAATTTTTAAATACGGCCTACATGTGCCAGCTCCAGTTACAAATGTGAAAACGTAGACACATTTTTTAACCAGGCTAGGCGTTGTCCTTCCCAAGAACACTCAAAGTGGTTAAGCAAAAGCTTTCTCAAGTCAGTCGACCAAATTACCGAGTGTTCTACTACCCTAACGTAGGGGATAGTCGAACTTGTCTGAAAACTGAAGGTGGTTACTCATAATGAGCTCTTATATTATAAGGCCGGAAACGGAGACTATTGAGGTCAATTTATCGAACACAAACGTCTGCAAATTTTGGTCTAAATTTCTAAACTTTTTTATATAGATGCGCCAAGGATTATACGATTTTCACCCATGAGTTACGTAATGATATCCACTTGACTGCTTATGATTTCGAGGGCGGCATCCTTGATCGAATAGTTACTCCCTAACGTTTTAAGATGTTTTTTTTTGTGTAACTCGCAAGCATAGCGCGACAAAAACATCCGTCAGAATGTCTTCGGAGTTACACCTAGAGCTTCGAGGAAAGTGACGTCGACGAAGGTATGAGTTCGAAGTCGCAGTCCTATGGCTTCTGTGCTGGTATATGGTATAAGGGCCAGGATGCGTGGTAGCGACTGGTGGTCGGGATTGCTACTGTTCGCACGTCGGGAATTGTAGCTCTTAAAAACAGCCGAAGAAATTGAAGGCGCCCTTTGTCACGATCAACAATAAGCCAGCATTAATGCTAATCATTAAAACTGTGCCAGGAGAGTCATGACTATTAGTAGATAATTGATAGCAACCGTAAGTCGCCTTTGTGCGTGACCAGCATGTCGCCATAAATGATTTAAAGAAATCGTGGCGACGTCGGGTATTAGAGTTAACCCAGAACATCTCCTTCGGTGAAACTACGCTAATAAATTGTGACCATTTTAAGTATTCCTCCCTCTCTCCGCAAAGAGCTTCTCCCGAAATTTTTTGTACGATCCACGACATTTTGAGGCAAAAACCCCGGATATATCTGAAATGGCTGAAACGTCGACCTCCTTAAATACATATAAACAACCTTTCTAAATATTATTTTTATTTAATTTTCGCTTTACAAAACTCCCAGATACTCATCCGCAAGTTAATGATATTGTTCCAGATGGTCAAAAATGCCATTGACGTCAGCAGTTTGTTTCCATATTCATTAGTTGTGGACAACGTGATACTCTGAAGTCCAGCCATTCAATTAAGAGTTTTACGCCGATCACTTTGTCGGTGCGCCGGTCACGCCGGCGCCGCCGGTATATAATAGAGTCTACGCCGCAGAAGCGCCTTAGTAGGCTGCTGAGATCTTGTTATGATGTCTCACTGACTTAAGTGGAGTTCCCAGACTGCTCCCCTGGGTACCCATCCGAATGTGAGCGACAAGGGTTTCTGGGGGGTTATACCGCGATAACCATGTCGATTTTTGAAGGGTTCAGCTGACTTTGGAGACTTTATTAGTTGGGAAAAAATTTGTGAGTTTGTGGTGTAAAATAATATTGGCACAAATCCTTTGCTTAAATTAGAGGAGCAAAGTGTGACCTCGCAAGCTGTTGGATTGGGGACGCCAAAAATGTTTTTGAAAGCCTTGGTCAATGAGCGCAAGAAGTGGATAGCGACTATTGCCTTGGGGAATAGGGTTGTTTGGCAGCTGCCAAGAAATATGCTGACACTGTGTGAGGAGTGGGTTCCTGAGATTTCTGCGTCGCTGTGCCACCTATCATGTTTGCTGAACATTTAGAGTAAAAATTCTCCATTCTTATACCTTCGAAAGTGAAAGTGAGAAGACTAAAGTCGGGTCCACCAGCGAGGAGAGATTAATTTCTATTTTCCAATCCCAACTTATGCAAAAAACATACGATTATTATTTGTGAAGAAATTTAAACTTAACCCTTCAGAAAATTATACTCACCTCACACACTCACTTAGAAAAGCTACTTACCTGCGAAGGAAATTATACTCACCTGTGAAAATTTCACAAACCTTAATTTATTAAAAAACAAAAACAAAAATTATGACCTTAAAAATCCCTGTGAAAAGAGTTGCAAAAGCAAATATGTATATAGATCGATGTGTTCATATCCACAAGAGCGAGCAAAATTTTTAAATAGTGCTGTACAAAATTAAATCCACACAATCGTATTTTTTTTTTACCACAAAAAAAATATGAACACCAATGCGATAATGCATGTAAAGTAAATTAAAATAGTAATACAGGTTGTTGAGTCATAAAATGTAATTTATTGCAAAAACCTTTAAATGTTAATTTTATAGGGTGCACTATTCCAAGGAAGATATTTATATTCTGCTGGTATAATTGATTTAGTATTTGAGAGTAAATTGTCCATATTCTTTTTTCCATCACTGTAAGTATTTGCACAATTGAATTGGTATATTAATTTGAGAACGATTATGTGATATGTGTACAATGACTGTATTTTTAAGAAACAAATAGAGAAAAGTACAAAGGGAATAACTAATTAGTTCTATCTGTTTTCAAACTGCTAATTAGTTCTATTGTATTCTCCTCCCACAAAACCATAGGTGGGGGCAGTGCATTAAATTTTGATCAACAACACTGCGCGAAACTAAATGCGTTGACATAATCAAGTTCTTGTATTAAGTGTTAATGGGACGTTAATTTGCTACCGATTTAAACGTAAAATTTAATGAGCTTAAGACGGCATCTATAGGAATATAGAAATTGAGTTTAGTTTGTACGAGCCGGACCCGTGCGCATCTTGCGCAACCAAATTTAAAAGTATCTTATCAAATATCAACAGAAATCATTTGCACTATCAATCAATTAAAACAGCTTGCGCTGCCATCTGGCATACGGGAGCAACTGCCGGTAATGCAGTGCAAATATTCACAATAGTGCCATAGTTCAAATATATTTCTTTGTGTGCTCACAATCGTTTATTTCTAACAAATTATTTTAATAAAATATAGCTAAACAAAAGCACTGCGGCCAATATTCCCCAAAGCTCGCTAATAGCCCGAACCTCCGTCTTTAAAACCAAAACTTTATTTATAGATTTGGATTCCAAATAAGATCGAAAAAAGGACCCGTCCATAAAAACAGCCATTAGATATAATATATACGATAGTTCTTTGTCATCCATATATACAAACAAACCAAAAATAGAGGCGCTATTTCTGTTTTGTATCTATATGTTCATTCCACTCAAAGCAAGTTTGCACGTTCAATTCACAGCGAACATACACACGAACGGCATTTTCAAACATGTGACTTTTGTGTCAAATTTTTTAAAATTTCACTCTCATAAATTTTTCATAACGCGCATAAAGAAGTATAACTTCCAAACGACTAAGAAGCGCCGAAAAAATGCGGAAATACAAGCCTTATCCAATAGTCTGTGGGGTTTTGAAATAATGCCTCTAAAAGCGACTCTTTTGCTGGAAAAAATTTTATAAATTCCTCTACAAATTTGTTTGAATTTTTTTTTTTTGCCATCCAATTCAACCATTGATTCACGGATTCATATACATATTTAGAAAACTTGAAATTTAGACCCTACTTCAGAATTCGATTACAATGCAATATAGAGTGCCAAAATAGATGTCCCAGTAAAATGCTACAGAGGCGGATAATCAAACGGAATCGCTGACAGTCGATATGGATTGTGAAATCTGTGGCTAAAAACCATAACAGCCAAAGTCTTATTGTATACGTATTAAAATCAATATAAACTTAAATATCAAGTAGTTAACTAATGTCCAAATTTGTTATTAAGTAAGACCTAGTTAACATATAACGAGATAATCTTTATTTACTTACTTAACTTCTAATCGTAAATTATATAACTAGATTTCCCATATAAATTTCCTCTCTCTTTAATCAGTTATTATGAACAAATTTTAGAGATGCGAATTTTTTTTCTTTATTTCAAAGAAAATGTTCAACCTCCAGAGTGTAAACTTTAATTGGAAGCACAAAATATTGTAACGAATTTTGAGAAAATTCCGCTTATTCCAACCCTTCTCTAACGTTCGAAACGCTAAACTGTAGAATAAATGACTCCAATATTCTGTATTTCAAAATGATCTTCATTAGACTACGTTGGGAGTACTTAGTACAATTATATTTGACAATTATACTTGACCTCGCATTTGATAGCGTGTTTAAATCAAACTGAATACTGACTAGTCAGCTTTCACTGCTTTTATACTCTCTTTTGTCTCATCCACCCGTTTCTCCTAAGATCTAGTAACTTCTCGAAATTAATGCTTGGTTACCATCCATACATGTATATTTGTAGTTTATAGTCCCTCGCATAGTCATATGCGTGTGTATATGTGAGTACCACTTCGGCTGTTGATTACATCTGCGTGTGAGTTATCTCTTCATTGCCTTGTATGTATGTGGGTAAATGATGATTAATGTGTTTATGTAGCTTGCTTTAATGTTTTTGTTGTTGTGCTTTTACATAGTAACAGCTTAGAGATGGTAATATTCGTCACACTGCCCTCCACCTAAGTCTGATCATCCCGGATTTTCCGGTCTACACGCTGCCAGCCTTTCCAAATGAACCACTTTCATTTTTTCGCTCATAATCATGTATTTCCCTCAGCTCTTCCTCCAAGACACCAGTGGATTTTTTGGCATTTCTCTCACATCGGCATTTATCCTAAACTCCAAATCAGCTGGCAGTCGAAGGTCATTCCCAAAAATTACTTTTGCGGGAGTTTGGCCCGCACTGACGATCGGTAAGCCATCAAGAATAATGGTATGCGTGTATCACACTCTTTAAAGAACTTGTCCACTACTTTCCTTATGGCGCACCTTTCAAACGGCCCTCCTATAAAAACGGCGCACCGGAGTTAGATTGCTTTATCTGGCCATGGCTTCGGGTTTTGGGCCTTTTCGCTCTGCTGCAAATCTCGCAGTTCGCAATCCACTCAGCGACCGACTGACGGCAACCAACCCAATAGAATCTCTGTTTAATGTTCTCGAACGCCTTCGTGATTCCCAGATGACCTCCGCTTTGACCATTATGTAGCTCGTTGGGAACGTCAGGAATCCTTTTTCTGGGAACAAATATCATTTTCCTCTTACCTTGACTATCTTCACTCTCCATACTCGATGCAAGCAACCGGATATCAACCCTAACCTATTCCACTGTGCTCAATATGACTTCGCAATAGGACTCTCTGCTGACATCTCCTATCTATTTGGTATTTCGTTTCGTTCTGTATCTTCTAGCTGACACTTCCTTAGTTGTTCCTTGTCCCATTCATCGGTACACGTTATAGTCTATAATGTCTTCTTTAGCCTCGGCCTTTGAACAGTGCTTGCATTCTAAACTACATGGTCTTCGTGACATGGCATCAGCATTTCCATGGGTACTACCTTTTCGATGCTCAATGGGAAAGACATAACTTTGTAGTCGCTCGATCCACCGTGTCAATTGTCCCTCCCTATTACAGAACTGGAGAAGTCATTTCAACGCTGCGTGATCTGTCCTGACGCGGCATCGCTGCCCGTAGGAGTATTTGTGAAAATGTTTAATGCACTCTACCAATGCCAACAGCTCTCTCCGTGTAACGCAATAGTTCTTCTCTGGTTTTCCAATCGAGCGGCTGTAATATGCAACTACCTTCTCCTGTCCATCGACCAGTTGTGATAAAACGCCTCCTATAGCATATCCACTCTCATCTGTATCTAGAATAAATGTTGCTCCTGGAATCGGATATGCCAACATTGGGGCAGTGCATAAATGCTCCCTCAATGTTTGGAAAACCACTTCTTGCTCCTTCTTCCATTCAAAAGCTTTATTTTTTCTTGTAAGCTCATGGAGGCTATTGGATACGCTGGAAAAGTTTGGCACAAATCGGGGGTAATATGCGCACATCCCAAGGAAACTTCTCAATTCATGCAGGTTCTGTGGTCTTGGCCAATCCTTTACTGCCTCTATCTTTTCATTCGCTGTACAGATACCATCTGTCGTTACCTTGTGACCCAAATAATTTAATTCCTTTTTAAACAGCGAACACTTTTTGGGACTTAGTTTCAGACCAGCGCCAGCTATTCTCTGGAGAACTTCCTCCAAGTTCTTAAGATGTTCATCAAAGTTCTTGCCCAATACGATGATGTCGTCCAGGTACACCAAGCATGTATTCCAATGTAGTCCTTTCAGTACCTGATCCATGAGTCTCTCAAAAGTAGCTGGTGCATTACAAAGTCCAAAAGGCATCACTGTAAATTGCCAAAGACCATCACCGACACTGAAGGCTGTTTTCTCTTTATCTTCCTCTTTCACCTCAACTTGCCAGTAGCCGCTTTTCAAGTCCAGTGTGGAAAACCATTTCGTATCAGATAGCGAGTCCAGAGTATCGTCAATTCTTGGCAATGGGTAGCTATCCTTTTTCGTGATGTCGTTCAACTTGCGCTAGTCCACGCAAAACCTTATTTTCCCATCCTTCTTCTTCAACAACGGTGAGCTCCATGGACCAGCTGCTGGTTCGATGACGCCGCTGTCGCTCATTTCTTGTACGATTTGACTCACAACTTCCCGCTTCCCCAGTGGAACACTACGACGAGCTTGACGTATCGGCCTCGCGTCTCCAGTGTCAATTTTATGTTTCACAACATTGGTGCGGCCTGGTTTGGAACCATCCTGGTCAAATATGTTTGCGTACTTTAGGAGCAGTTGCTTTGCCTCTTGATATAGCCACTCCATCCATGCCGTGATGTCATTTGAAAGATCAGTCTTGCTAGTTGAAACGTGTTCCTGGAGCTGTTCACAGTTAATAACTATTTCAGTCTCTTGGCATCTTCCCAATATAGCTCCTTTTGTCAGTTTGAGTGGTGACTTGAACTCATTGAGTACTTTTACCGGAATACGTCCATCTTGTTTTGTCATAGCCAGGGTTTTTCCTACAAGTATGTTCGGTGTTGATTTGTTTGCTGCCTCGACAACCCACAATTTGTTTGTCCCACAATCTCCATCAACCTTTGCTCAGATGACTGCTTCGGATTTTGGTGGTATTTGCTGACTTTCTTCCACCAGCACTCGTTTACTGCTGTAGCCTCTCTCGTAGCCGAAACTAAGTGGCACATCAATGTTCTTATATCGCATCGCCTTGCTTTACATATCGATCTTGATGCCTTGGTCGATTAAGAAGTTCAATTATGATTTCATCAACAATCTCTGCCGCTATAAAATTGTGTAGTACCGTGGCGTTCCCAATTGCTACTTCACATGCTACTTCTCCAATTACCTGGGTCTCCTCTCTCGTGGCTGTACGTAATCTTGCTCCAAGCAATGGTCTTATCGTCTTGTTTACTAAATCTGATCGAATGATGGAATGGGATGCACCCGTATCTACAGTCAGTATACGTTCCTTTCCATCCACATGTCCTCCGACAGTAACTCCTTCCAATTTGCGAGATTTATGCGAGAGATTATGGGGCATTCAATTGAGGGAGCCAGCTGTCGCCCCTTGCGGCTGACTCGCTTTAGTTTAACGATTGAGTGGACTTGGGGATTTGCTCATCTCCTTCAGCTCTGCATTTACGGCCACCCACATTGTTGGAACTATTAGGACCGGTGCCGCAATGACGTGCAATGTGGCCTGGGTTGCCGCACTTGGAACATTTCATAACTCCAGATTTTTTCTGTTGTGACCCCTTTAGTACTTCCAAAATTGTGTCTACCCAGTCTGGCCTTTCCACTAAGTACAGGAGCGCCTCGGGATTTTTCCCGACCAAGGACTGTCATTTCAGTGTAACCCCATTTAATTTGTTGCCTCCCTCCCACAAATTGTCATCCTCCCAGCAGCTCCTTGCAGCGGGACTGCTCCGGGAAGGTACCTAATCCAATCCGGGTCCGTCTCCTGACCCCGGTCCTGAGAAATGGTTTTGCTGCATCTGCCGGAAAAGAATATTTTTAGGACGGTCATACCCCGTTCAGTGTGTCTCGTGTAAGGGATGGTTGCATCGGACAGGTTGTTCTGGGCTTGATCCCAATACCCGACGTCCACGTAACTTTTATAAATCTTTTGTGGCCCTTGCTGTTCACGTCCCCCACTACCTTCCAGCAGGCCCGCAGCTCCGCAAGCCACTAGTACCCGCTGCTGCTCGCGCCCCACGGCGCCAACAACTCAAACAGCTGCTACCACTCATATCTACTATCTCCGTAGTAGAGTCGGTAGCAATGCTGAGCATCAGCCCCTGCCCCTTCTTCTCCCCCCCCCCCCCCCCCCGCCCGTCTTTTCCGGCAGCAATAGTGTAGGTCAGGGACGCAGACTCTTAGTCCCTACCTCCGTTTGCACCATTTGCCAGCACAGAATATATATGTTTGCGACATCTTACCAATGCAGCTCCTGCCTTGGGCGGTGCCACTCTACTAGATGTTCTGGTCTCCGCGATGGCAACCCCCCGATGGGTTTCATTGCGCCATGTTGCAAGGTCGCAAACCCCAATCTACGGGGTACCCCAATGCTTGCCCAAGAACGCCCAGTCCCAGGGCCACAACAGCAGTTGCGTCCTGGCCTTCCTCAATCCAGGCGTAGTCACCCGTCACTTACTCCCAGAGTGGCGACGTCTCCCCCTATGCACTTCAGAATTCTGCAGTTAAACTGTAATGGACTAACTGGGAAGATCACGGAGATAGTCGATTTCATGAAGCGGCACAACATCCACATTGCTGCGATTCAAGAGACTAAACTCACAGCAAGATCTGCACTGCAAACCTGTTCTGGGAATAATGTCCACAGAAAAGATCGCATGAGCGGAAATGGAAGCGGTCTCGCGTTTATCATACACCACTCTGTGCGATATCATATATTTGATCCTGGCATCGACCGCAGGGACAATGTCTTAGAACGTCAAGGCCTATCTGTCCAGTCAGGCGATGCAAACCTAGAAATCATCAACATCTACATCCCTCCTGCCACCTGTTGCCCCAGTGGATACCGACCTAATATTAGCGCCTTACTCACTGGCAACAATCGCATTATTTTAGGCGACTTCAATGCCCATCACGATCTATGGCATTCAAACATGCGGGCGCACAGGGTGAGATGTTGGCGGATCAAATAGAAGAAACGACGTTCTACACAGTAAACGGAGACGCCCCCACACGTATGGTAGGAAGCTGTCAGAGTTCGCCGGATATCTCAATCGTGAGCGCAGAACTCGTAAACTGCGTCAACTGGCAGCCGATGGTAACATTGGCATCCGACCACCTGCCTATACTTATTTCGTTCAAGCGTACCGCCGACTTCATCGTCACAGAAAAACGCACTTTCATAAACTTTAAAAAAGGAAAGTGGCACGAATACAAATCTTTTACAGACAACCTCTTTGCTGCCCTCCCTATCCCGACTGATGCCCGCCAAGGGGAGCGTGCTTTCCGCAAGGTCATTGAATCCGCCTCGGCACGTTTCATTCCCGCCGGGAGAATTCCCGAAACTCCCGGCGGAGGCCGCAAATTTAGCGAGAGAACGTGACCTTATAAGACAGCTCGATCCAGGCGACCCCCAAATAAGGGATATAAACCAACGCATCAGATTGCTTGTGGATGAACACAAGCGGGCGAAATGGAAGGAGCACCTAAGAGGTTGTAACCTCTCTGCCGGTGTGGGTAAACTTTGGTCCACCGTAAAGTCCCTATCAAATCCGTCTAAGCACAATGACAACGTTTCCATCGCCTTTGGCGATAAAGCGCTGTCGGATTCGAAAAAATGCGCGAGCGCTTTCTGCCGTCAATATGTAATGCATTCTACGGTCGACAAAGATAGACGGAGGTCCAGCAGACACGTACATAAATATAAATTCAGCGCGTTACCAATTACCATCACCGCCAGAGAGGTTGAAGATGCCATTGGTCACGCTAAACCATCCAAAGCAGTGGGCCCAAACGGCATAGCCATGCCGATGCTTAAAAGCCTAGGGAAAGAGGGTTTCAAATACTTAGCACATGTGCAGGAAAGAAAGCGGTGAAATATATGCGCATATTCTAAAATATTTTTAAATTAGTTATACGCACTAAATATAATATATATTCATAAAAACTCTAAAATTTAACTACAATTAGCGGACATAAATGTTCTGCAGTTATTTGATGCAAAAACATTGTAAACTACTTTTATAAAAAAATTTGTATATGTGGAAAGAAGAATTGAGAAAAAATGTGACAAATGCAAAAGTAATATACGAGGAGAAGCGACAAAAATTCGGTGGGAAGGGGTGTGTGGTAAATATTACCACTTAACAACAAAATGCTCAGGCTTGGATCAATACAGCGTCACCTAACTTGAAGAATGTGAGATGCTTAGGTTTATGTGTGCTGACTGTGTGCAGTATGTACATAACGTTGATTACATCCTTAAAGATATGCAAATGGTGGTAAAGCAGAATGGACAACAATGAGTTTGATAATTCACTAAAGAAAAATGAGCGAGAGATTAAACAAGTATTTAAAGCAGTGGAAGTTGCATTTAGTGAAAGAATCAAAGCAATGCAAAAAGCTCAAGAGTCTTGCGAAAGAAGTGGGAAAGGGTTCAAGTGAAGCAGTGATCAAGTATGCGAAGAGTTAAAAAGCAATAAAAATGACAATAAGAAAATGATTGAAACCAAGGCGAATCCAAGGCGAATTCATTACAGGTGGTGTTATCCCATCAGCTGATTGCTTCTTCTTGATAATTTTCCATACAACGCCTTGTACTGCAACATGTCAGTTAAACGAAATCAATGAAAATTTTCTTTTGACTTGACATTCTTCTGTACGGCGAATTGGTTGAATTCGCTTTGCCACCACCTAGTATGGATTCGCCTTGGGCGAATCTATACCAGGTGGTGGCAAAGCGAATTCAACTAATTCGCTGTGCGGAAGAATGTCAAGTCAAAAGAAAATTTTCATTGATTTCGATTAACTGACATGTTGTATGGCGTTGTATGGAAAATTATCAAGAAGAAGCAATCAACTGATGGGATAACACCACCTGTAATGAATTCGCCTAGGATTGAAACAATTAGTAATGAAAATAAAAAATATGCACAGAAATAAAGAGAAACAGCAATGTTGAAGCAAAGGCATCGTATGCAGCTGTAACAAAAGCGTTGCCAGAGGTCTGAAAAGCTGTTCCCTTAATAGTTACCTAAGCCAAATGCAAAGCAAGGTGCTGAAAAAACCAAAACAGATCTAAACTTGAAAGTCGATCCAAAGGAGCTACAAATTACAAATATAGTAGCAAGACAAAGTGGCGTAGTGATTGTAGAAAGTGCAAATGACCATGATCGTGAGAAAATAAAAAATATATTGAGAACAGCCTCGGAAATAATTACAATGTGAAGATTCCTTTGAAAGTGAAACCAACCGTTATTGTAACTGGTATCAATTTCCAAGTATGATAATGGTGAGCTTACCCAGAGAACTAAACGTCAAAATAATTGTCTATCCGAAACAGATATAAAAATTGTCAAGCAGTATGAAGTTAAAAAAAATTAGAAAATTGACTATAATGCCGTACTTGAAGTGGAGGTTAAAGCTTTTATGAATATACTAGCCGGAGAAAGGCTCAATGTAGGCTGGGAGCGGTGCAGAGTATATGATGCAGTGCAAGTATTATGTTGTTTCAAATGCAAAGGCTTCAATCACAAAGCCAGTGACTGCAAAGAAAAAGAAGTATGCACAAAATGCTTGGGTGAGCATAAATATGTGGTATGCAATAAAGAAGCAATAAATAAATGCATCAACTGCATCAGGGCAAATAAAGAATTAAATTTGGGACTAGATGAAAATCACGATTCCATGGACAGAATGTGTCCTGTGTATCAACAAAAGCTCATGTCAAGGAAGAGGAAGATTAGCTATTAGCAACCAATGAGGGAATTTGTAACCACAAAACACAAGTCAAAAACTAATACAAATCTGCGTAACAAAGTGCTCAACTTGGACTGTATATATCTTAATATTAATAGTATTACAGCAAATAAGCTGGAGCTGGAACATCTTATTGAAAAAAAAAAAAAAAACCAGCATTGTTTTATGCGCGCAAACATGTACGACAGATATAATCATGAATTCTGAGCTATGCATTTCCACATATAAATTCATCCGCTGCGATTCCCACAGTAGACATACAGGTGGTGTTCTAATGTATGTACATGAAAATTTACAATATAGCATAGTGTTTAAAGCTATTGACAGGAGTGTGTGGTGCATTATTGTAAAACTTAAAAAATGTGGGTTAAAATGGCAAATTGGTGTATTCTATCACTCACCAAATAGCAGTGCTGCTGACTTCATGACATACTTAAACAATGTCATCAATGAACACCTCAGGGAATCTGACAACATTATAATAGTTGGAGATTTAATATTAATATGAATATATCATCAACATACTCAAACCCGCTTATAAGTTTATTTGCACAAATGGCTATGGTACAAAGGAACAATTTCAACACAAGAATAACTGAGCACTCTTCTACGAAAATAGACTTATTGTTCAGCAATAATGAGCCAAGTTAAAACTGAACATGTAAGTGAATATAGAATTTCCGATCATAAAACAATTAATTTCAAAGTACCAACAGCTAAATATTGCAAAATGAGAAAAGTTGCTACTGTCACCAACTGGGAGTGCTATAGTGCAGAAAATCTTTTAAATCTGCTGCGAACATGCGACTTTAGCTCTGTGTCTCATGTAGGAGTAGAAAGTAGAACTGAGATCCTGAACAATATTTTAACTGGAGCTATGCAAGCACTGACGTATGAGAAGAGGATCCAAATACAACTGAGGAATAAGCGGTATGACCGTGAGCTACGGGAACTGCACAAAAGAAAACTTGAATCCCATAATACTGCTAGAAATACTGGCAACTGGGAAGACTATAATGGCGTTAAAAAAATAGATAAAAAAACTGTTATGTATAAAAAGAAGAAATACATGGAAGATAAAGTGCTCGATAGTGAAGGAGACATGAAGCGGATGTGGAAGTATTTAAAAGATCTTGCTGAGCTCACCGATGAGAAAAAGGTCGTTAGCAAAATAATAATTAACGGTGAATGCTTTAAGAAGGAATACGATATAGCCAATGCACTAAATACATTTTTTGTACAGAGCATAGCTGAAATTAATGATAGCATTGAAATAATTCCTAATTCGGCAGAAACAAGTGTAAACAATGCAATTGAAACTTTTCAATTCACCGACGTATAGTCAGATGATATACTGAACATTACTAAATCTTTTAGAAACAAATATGGTGGAAAAAAGCTTTTGTCGGAGGGGGTATTTAAAGATGCCATGATATATATTGCTCACTTCTACAAAGATATAATAAACGAATCAATAAACAGTAGCATTGTTCCAAATTGCTGGAAAGTATCAACTATAGTACCTGTGGAAAAAGTCAAAAATACAGTAAGGCCTAAAGAACTGCGCCCAATTAATACGCTACCCGCAGATGAAAAAAATATGGAAACGGTGGTTAAAAATCAATTAGTGGCATATCTAGATAATTACCAAATTTTTATACCTGAACAATCTGGGTTTAGGAAGAGCCTTTCTTGTAAAACAGCACTGAATATGATTATTGCGGAATGGAAAGAGGATATAACTGACAAGAAAGTTGTGATCTCAGTCTTTTTAGACTTAAAACGTGCTTTTGAAACTGTGGATAGAGAGGAACTGCTGAATGCTATGTTTAATAATGGGATAAGAGGGAAAGATTTGGAATGGTTCAGAAACTATTTGAGTAATAGAAAACAGAAGACGATAATTGAAAGTGCAGTTTCACCGGTTGCTGATGTATATACCACAAGGTTCAGTATTAGCACCGCTATTGTTTACAATATATATTAATGATATTAAAGAATGCTTGAAATATTGCAATATTCGACTATTTGCGGATGATGCATTGATAACCATCAGTGAAAGAAATGCGGGCTTTGCGGTATCGAAAATGCAAGAAGACTTCGACTCCCTTTACAAATGGCTATTCCATAGAAAATTTAAAGTGAATGTGGATAAAACCAAATATATGATATTTTTCAAAAATCAAAGCATTATGGGTACCAATAACCTAAACAATATTACTCTGAAAATAAGAAACGTTGAAATTCAGCAAGTAGACAAGATCAAGTACCTAGGAGTCTTGATCGACAAAAAACTTAGATTTGGAGGACACATAAGTAATTTAGAAAACAAAATTGCAAAAAAAAATTGGTTTTATGTACAGAACTTTCAATTATATTAGTCAACGACACAAAATATTAGTGTATCGCTCAATTATTGAACCGCACTTTATTTATTGTCCAGCAATCCTGCTATTACCAAATGACACACAAATAAAAAACTACAGATACAACAAAACAAGGCAATGCGATTAATTTTAAAATGTTCGCATAGAACACCAAAAACTACAATGCTAAATATATTAAACTGGCTCAGTGTGAAACAGTCGATATATTATTTTACATTGAAATTTATACAACATATGACATTAGGAATAACACCGAATTATTTCAACGGGAGAATACATTTTAATCATGAAATACATAACTATGGAACTAGAAGCAGCGGAAATATAAGACTGCCTAGAGTAAGAACGGAGTTCGCGAAGAAGACTTTGGAATATATAGGTTATAAAATGTACAATGAAATACCAAATGCCATAAAAGACTGTGAAAAAATTAATAAGTTTGAAGCAAAATTATTTTTATACTGTAAGTCGTTAAGCATGTAATGTAAAAAATTTATTTATATATATTGTCACGGATATTAACATCACTAAGTTATACCATCACTAAGGCGATGCCAAGGCCACGATAAGCAGTATTTACGTCAATAATCAAATCATGTATACACATATATAAGGCAGCCGAAAGATGTCACACACAGATGCATTTACTTATACACCTATGTATGCGCGAGAGACTGTAAACTACAAACATTCACATCAATAATTCAATCATTATGTATCTACATAAACGAATAAATAATTGCGTCTACACATATGTACGTATACGAGCAGCGGAGCGGCAATGCACAAACACGTGCATATATCTTATCTGAGTTGTCACAAGAGAGAGCAATAATTTGTGCACGTAGTTGTGGCTGGCAATTTTGTAGCCGAAACTAACTAGTAACTTCTGGAAATCGAAGAGCCTAGAAGTATGCAGCGTAAACTATAAAAGCGGGGCAGGCGAGTAAGAAGTAATTCAGTTTGATTTGAATTGTCAAGCAGTTTGATTAAGACGATATCTAGCGAGCATAGCAGTGTTATTTTGAATAGTAGGGTTTCATTGAGCTATCAATCAGTGTGGTTATTAAGCAAGCTATTCGTTGCACAGTTTGTTATTTTGAAAGTACTTTAATAAAGGCCATTTTGCATTATTACAAATTGGAGTTATTTATTCAACAGTTTAGTGATTCGAACTTAGCAGAGGATTGCAAATAAGAGGATTTGCAGCAAATTCGTTACAATTGGTGTCAGAACAGGAATTGTTGAATAAATTCCGAAGATTGGGAATACAACTTGGACATGGCAAAGTTCAGTGAATTGAAGATCCAGCAACTGAAAAAGGAGTTGGAGAACCGTGGATTAAATACAACCGGCAATAAGATCGAACTTCAAGCACTGCTACGAGAGGTAATGGAGTGGCAAGGAATTGATGTGGACGAGTTTGTCTTTTATCCTGATGGGGACGAAACAACAACGAAAATTGAAGAGAAAAACGAAACATCGCAGACGGTTACCAGCACAGACTTGAACATGATATTGGCTGCAATATCTGCACAAACATCGACAGTAGCAAAAATGTCGTCGCAATTGGCATCCCAACTGGAAGCGCAAGAGGCACGTATAACAGAAATGTCATCGCAAATATCCACCAACATGTCATCTCAGCTGGAATGGCAGGAGACACGTATAACATCCAAGATGGAAACTCAACTGGAAGAACAGAAAACATATATGGCATCCAAGATGGAATCACAGGAGACACATATTGCAGAAATGTCGTCAGAAATAAGCACAGATTTCAGCACAGATATCATCGCAGATCTCTGCTCAATTGGAAGAGCAAGAAGGACGAATTTCCTCGAAGTTGGAGGCGCAAGAAAAAAAAATTTGACAGTTTGAAGAAAAAATCGAGGCCGAGGTGGATGCTTTGTGAGGACGTATCGAGCAGTTGCACCTAAATCGCCCAGCAGTTTCAACGAGTAATCCAAAGGTAAAGACACCATCCTTTGACGGTTCTGTTCCTTTTCAGGTCTTTAAGCTACAGTTTGAGAAGACCGCAGCAGTGAACCAATGGAATGCTGAAGATAAAGTTGCAGCTCTGTTCGTGGCACTGAAAGGGCCTGCCGCGGAAATCTTACAGACTATTCCAGAGTACGAACGGAACAGTTATGACGCATTGATGGCTGCTGTAGAACGGCGATACGGAAGCGAACACAGGAAACAGATATTTCAAATAGAATTGCAAAACCGCTACCAAAAAGCTAACGAGACTTTGCAGGAGTTTGCTTCGGACATTGAGAGATTGGCTCATCTTGCAAATTCGGATGCACCCGTGGAATACACGGAAAGAGTGAATATTCAGAGCTTTATAAATGGCATACGGGACGTCGAAACGAAGCGAGCCACATACGCGAACCCAAAGCAAACATTTTCTGAAACGGTATCCCATGCATTGACTCAGGAAACGGCGTCATTATTGAGTAAACCAGCATACAAAGCTCATCGTGTGGAAGTAGAAAGGCCAGAGTGGGTAGATACAATTTTGGAAGCTCTGAAGGGATCACAACAGAAAAATGCCGGAGTTATGAAATGTTTCAAGTGCGGTAACCCAGGTCACATTGCATGTCATTGCAGTAGCAATTCCAATAGTTCCAACAATGTTTGTGGCCGTAAACGCAGAGCTGAAGGAGACGAGCAAATCTCCAAACCCACTCAATCGTTAAACTAAAGCGAGTCAGCCGCAAGGGGCGACAGCTGGCTCCCTCAATTGAATGCCCCATAATCTCTATCTCGCAAATTGGAAGAAGGTCAAGCAATCTTAATGTCGGAGGACATGTGGATGGAAAGGAACGTTTACTGACTGTAGATACGGGTGCATCCCATTCCATCATTCGATCAGATTTAGTCAACAAGAAGATAAGACCATTGCTTGAAGCAAGATTACGTACAGCCACGGGAGAGGACACCCAGGTCAACAAGAAGATAAGACCATTGCTTGGAGCAAGATTACGTACAGCCACGGGAGAGGACACCCAGGTAATTGGAGAAGTAGAATGTGAAGTAGCAATTTGGAACGTCACGGTACTTCACAATTTTATAGTGGCAGGTATTGTTGATGAAATCATAATTGGAGTGGACTTCTTAATCAACCAAAGCATCAAGATCGATATGCAAAGCAAGACGATGCGATATAAGAACATGGATGTGCCACTTAATTTCGGCTACGAGAGAGGCTACAGCAGTAAACGAGTGCTGGTGGAAGAGAGTCAGCAAATACCACCAAAATCAGAAGCAGTCATCTGGGCAAAGGTAGATGGAGATTGTGGGACAAACAAATTGTGGGCTGTCGAAGCAGCAAATAAATCAGCACTGAACATACTTTTAGGAAAAACCCTGGCTATGACAAAACAAGATGGACGTATTCCGGTAAGAGTACTCAATGAGTTCAAGTCACCATTCAATTTGACCAAAGGAGCTATTTTGGGAAGATGCCAAGAGGCCGAAGTAGTTATTAACTGTGAACAGCTCCAGGAATATGTTTCATCTAGTAATACTGATCTTTCAAATGATATCAAGGCATGGACGCATGGGCTAGAGGAAGCCTATCAGAGTAAGGCAAAACAACTGCTCATAAAATACGCGAACATATTTGACCAGGATGGTTCCAAACCAGGCCGCACTAATGTTGTGAAACATCAAATTGACACTGGAGATGCGAGGCCGATCCGTCAAGCTCCACGTAGTGTTCCACTGGCGAAGCGGGAAGTTGTGAGTCAAATCATACAAGAAATGAGTGACAGCGGCGTCATCGAACCATCAGCTAGTCCATGGAGCTCACCGGTAGTACTTGTAAAGAAGAAGGATGGAAAAATGAGGTTTTGCGTGGACTACCGAAAGTTGAATAACGTTACGAAAAAGGATAGCTACCCGTTACCAAGAATTGAAGACACTCTGGACTCGCTATCTGGTACGAAATGGTTTTCCACACTGGACTTGAAAAGCGGCTACTGGCAAGTTGAGGTGAAGGAGGAAGATAAAGATAAAACAGCCTTCAGTGTCGGTGATGGTCTTTGTCAATTTACAGCGATGCCTTTTGGACTTTGTAATGCACTAGCTACTTTTGAGAGACTCATGGACCAGGTACTGAAAGGACTACATTGGAAAACATGCTTGGTGTACCTGGACGACATCATCGTATTGGGCAAGAGTTTTGATGAACATCTTAAAAACTTGAAGGAAGTTTTCCAGAGAATAGCTGGCGCTGGTCTGAAGTTAAGTCCCAAAAAGTGTACGCTGTTTAAAAAGGAAGTAAATTATTTGGGCCACAAGGTAACGACAGAAGGTGTCTGTACAGCGAATGAAAAGATAGAGGCAGTAAAGGATTGGCCGAGACCACAGAATCTGCATGAATTGAGAAGTTTCCTTGGGTTGTGCACATATTACCGCCGATTTGTACCAAATTTTGCCAGCGTAGCCCATAGTCTCCACGAGCTAACAAGGAAAAATAAAGCTTTTGAATGGAAGAAGGACCAAGAAGTAGCTTTCCAAACATTGAAAGAGCGGTTGTGCACTGCCCCAATGTTGGCATACCCGATTCCAGGAGCAACGTTTATTCTAGATACAGATGCGAGCGGATATGCTATAGGAGGCGTTTTATCACAACTGGTCGATGGACAAGGGAATGTAGTTGCATATTACAGCCGTTCAATTGGAAAACCAGAGAGGAACTATTGCGTTACACGGAGAGAGCTGTTGGCATTGGTAGAGTGCATTAAACATTTTCACAAATACCTCTACGGCCAGCGATTCCGTGCCAGGACAGATCACGCAGCGTTGAAATGGCTTCTGCAGTTCCGTAATCCGGAAGGACAATTGGCACGGTGGATCGAGCGACTACAAAGCTATGACTTTTCCATTGAGCATCGAAAAGGTAGTACCCATGGAAATGCTGATGCAATGTCATGAAGAATATATAGTCTGGAATGCAAGCACTTCTCAAAGGTCGAGGCTAAAGAAGACATTATAGATGTCCGGCTAATGACTATAACGTGTACGGATGAATGGGGCAAGGAACAACTAAGAAAGTGTCAGCTAGAAGATACAGATCTGTCACATGTTATGCAAGGGCTCGAACGAAACGATAGACCAAGCAGAGAGGAGATGTCAGCAGAGAGTCCCATTGCGAAGTCATATTGGGCACAGTGGAACAGTTTAGAATTGATATCCGGTTGCTTGCATCGAGTATGGGAGAGTGAGGATGGTCAATGCAAGAAGAAACTGATAGTTGTTCCCAGGAAGAGGATTCCTGACGTGCTCAGCGAGCTGCACAATGGTCCAGTGGAGGTCATCTTGGAATCAAGAAGACACTCGAAAAAATTAAGCAGAGATTCTAATGGGTTGGTTGCCGTCAGTCGACCACCGAGTGGATTGCCAACTGCGAGGTATGCAACAGAGCGAAAGGGCCCAAAACCCGAAGTCATGGCCAGATGAAGCAGCATATTTCAGGTGCACCATTTGAAAGGATCGCCATGGATGTCGCAGGTCCATTTCCTACTAGCAACCGCGGAAACAAATACGTACTGGTGGTTATGGATTATTTCAGTAAATGGCCAGAGGTATACCCAATCCCAAACCAAGAAGCAGAAACAGTAGCAGAAGTGGTTAAAAACGAATGGGTTGCAAGGTATGGTGTACCAATGGAGTTACATTCTGACCAAGGCAGGAATTTTGAATCAGCTGTGTTCCAAGAAATGTGCAAGAAGTTGGGAATTCGAAAAACACGGACAACTGCATTGCATCCTCTGTCCGATGGTATGGTGGAACGCTTCAATAGAACATTGGACGAGCATTTAAGGAAAGTAGTAGACAAGTACCATAAGGACTGGGATACACACATATCATTATTCTTGATGGCCTACCGATCGGCAGTACATGACACAACGGGCCAAACTCCCGCAAAGGTAATTTTTGGCAATGACCTTCGACTGCCAGCTGATTTGAAGTATGGGATAGATGCCGATGCGGAGAGGAATGTCAAGAAATCCACTGGTGTCTTGGAAGAAGAGCTGAGAGAGATACACGATCTGGTAAGGCAACGAGCAACGATTATGAGTGACAAGATGAAAGCGAGGTACGATAAAGCAATTAATTCGGAAGGGTTTCAGGAAGGAGATTTGGTGCTGCTATACAACCCACAACGAAATAAAGGTTTGTCCCCGAAATTGCAGTGTAACTGGGAAGGCCCATACAAAGTTGTAAAACGGATCAACGATGTAGTGTACCGCATACAAACCACTACCAAACCACGAACCAAAATAAAAGTGGTTCATTTGGAGAGATTAGCAGCGTTTAGATCGAGAGATTTGTCTGACCGGGACGATCAGACTTAGGTGGAGGGCAGTGTCACGGATATTAACATCACTAAGTTATACCATCACTAAGGCGATGCCAAGGCCACGATAAGCAGTATTTACGTCTATAATCAAATCGTGTATACACATATATAAGGCAGCCGAAAGATGTCACACACAGATGCATTTACTTATACACCTATGTATGCGCGAGAGACTGTAAACTACAAACATTCACATCAATAATTCAATCATTATGTATCTACATAAACGAATAAATAATTGCGTCTACACATATGTACGTATACGAGCAGCGGAGCGGCAATGCACAAACACATGCATATATCTTATCTGAGTTGTCACAAGAGAGAGCAATAATTTGTGCACGTAGTTGTGGCTGGCGATTTTGTAGCCGAAACTAACTAGTAACTTCTGGAAATCGAAGAGCCTAGAAGTATGCAGCGTAAACTATAAAAGCGGGGCAGGCGAGTAAGAAGTAATTCAGTTTCATTTGAGTTGTCAAGCAGTTTGATTAAGACGATATCTAGCGAGCAATAGCAGTGTTATTTTGAATATTAGAGTTTCATTGAGCTATCAATCAGTGTGGTAATTAAGCAAGCTATTCGTTGCACAGTTTGTTATTTTGAAAGTACTTTAATAAAGGCCATTTTGCATTATTACAAATTGGAGTTATTTATTCAACAGTTTAGTGATTCGAACTTAGCAGAGGATTGCAAATAAGAGGATTTGCAGCAAATTCGTTACAATATATTTTTTTTACCTTGAACTAGGCCTTAAAGACCGTAAATAAATAAATTATTATTATATATGTCTTCAACCTGTCTCTCTCCACCTTCGTCATACCCGAAAAATGGAAAATGGCCAAGGTGGTCCCGCTACTAAAGCCTGGGAAACCAGCTAACATAGGAGAGTCGTATCGTCCGATATCTCTCCTATCGCCAGTAGAAAAGACGCTTGAAGCCATTTTGCTCCCCTACTTCCAAGCAAATTTGCAGCTAGCCTGTCATCAGCATGACTTCAGAAAACTCCATAGCACGACCACCGCGCTAAATGCCATCAGCACCCAGATAAATTTCGGTTTAAATCAAAACCCCCACCATAGAACAGTACTCGTAGCGCTAGACCTATCAAAAGCTTTTGATACGGTCAACCATGGCTCGTTACTGCAAGACCTGGAAGGGTCTACCCTTCCGCCATGTCTTAAAAGGTGGACCGCAAATTATCTGGGTGGTCGGCAGTCATCGGTGCAATTTAGAAGCGAAACATCAAAACCAAGAAAAATTAAACAAGGGGTGCCACAGGGTGGTGTCCTATCCCCACTTTTGTTTGATTTCTACATATATAAGCTACCTTCACCACCAGAAGGAGTCACTACCGTTTTCTACGTCAATGACTGCACAATAATGGCCACAGGCCCAGTCCCACAGATCGATGAGCTCTGCAACAGAATAAACGGCTACCTCCCTGATCTTCCAGTTTTTTCGCCTCGCGAAACCTGGCATTATCACCGACTAAATCTTCCGCGACCTTATTTACAACATGGACGTCCCAAATGTCGACCATTTTGAACATCCACGTCGATGGCACTACGCTACCGACTGTCCTACACCCCAAAATCTTGGGTGTGACGTTTTATCTGGATCTACATTTTGGTGAGCACGCAGCAGAAATTGTTCCGAAAATCCAGAGCCGTAATAAAATCCTCAAATCCTTTGCTGGCAGTACCTGGGGAAAAGATAAAGAGACGCTCATTACTACATACAAAGCAATTGGCCAGCCGTTTACGTGCTACCCGTCACCCATATGGTCGCCAAGCATAAAAATTACCCACTGGAAGAAGCTGAATGGCTGCCAAAATACTGCTCTCAGAATCGCCACTGGCTGTCTTCTTATGTTCTCAGAACGCCATCTACATAATGAAGCGAGAATACTCCCCATCAGCCATCAGGGAGAGAAATGAGCTGCTAACCAAACAGTTCCTGTTGAATACCAAGAAACCTGGGCATCCAAACAGACATCTGATTGATGAGCCAAAACCGCCTTGGGGCTTAAGGAGTCATTTCCGTAAGCATTTTGAGGAAATACGGCACCTGAGAACCCTGCTGGAGAACAAGTAGGTCCTTGGTGAACTCCACAAACAGGCGTCGGACCTTTATGCCGGGAATTGCCCGGTGAATCCAGTACTCAAAGAAAAGTACCCAAAACTCGTGGAAGAGGAACGTATACTCCCCAGGGAAACGCGTGTCACTCTTGCTCAACTTCGTTCTGGATACTGTAACAGGTTAAACTCTTACCTATCCAGAATCAACCCCGACATACAAAATGTATGCCCCGCTTGCAATATGTCCCCACATGACACCAACCATCTCTTTAATTGTAATGTGGAACCAACGCCTCTAACACCCCTTTCATTATGGTCCACCCCTTTTGAAACAGCAAATTTCCTTGAACTCCCGTTAGAGGATATTGATGACAATTTGTGATCGGTCGCGGCTGTTAGGTGGGGCGCAGCACTGCTACAACAACAACAACACAGCGGCCATCAATGCTTCATAGTTGTTCCGCTCTCCTTCGGGAATCGTCTGTAGGATTTCAGCTGCTGGCCCCTTCAATGATACGAATAGAGCTGCAACTTTATCTTCAGCATTCCAGTTGTTCACTGTTGCGGTCTTCTCAAACTGTAGCGTAAAGACCTGGAAAGGAACAGAACCGTCAAAGGATAGTGTTTTTTCCTTTGGATTGATTGCTGACACAGCTGGGCGGTTTAGTTTTAACTGCTCCATACGACCTTTCAACGCTTCTATCTCAGCATCAGTTTTGCTCTCGAGTTGTAAAATTTTTGCATCCTGCTCTTCCAGTTTCACAAAGAGCTGCGATGATACCTGTTCCGAAATTTATGCCGACATTTCAGATATACGTGCCTCTTGCGCTTCCAGTTGAGATGCCAAATATAACTTCTGTTCTTCCAGTTGGGATGCCATATCGGTTGATATTTGTGACGACATTTCTGAAATGCGCGTTTTTTGTGCTTCAATCTTGGATGTTATACGTGTCTCCTGGGATTCCAGCTGGGATACAATATACGTCTTCTGTTCTTCCAGTTGTGATGCCTTTTGCGACTACATTGATGTTACTGTCGATGTTTGTGCAGATATTGCAGCCAATATCATGTTCAAGTCTGTGCTGGTAACTGTCTGCGATGTTTCATTTTTCTCTTCAATTTTTGTTGTCTCCTCGCCATCAAGAGGAAAGACATACTCTTCCACGTTATTTCCCTCTAATTCCATTGCCTTTCCTAGTCGTGCCTGAAATTCGAGTTTATTGCCGGTTGTATTCAATCCACGGCTCTTCGACTCCTTCTTCAGTTGCTGGGTCTTCAATTCACTCCACTGTGCCATGTCCAAGTTGTATTCGAAGTCTTCGGAATTTATTCAACAATTCCTCTTCTGACACCAATTGTAACGAATATAGTGCAATTCTGCTTTGCAAAATTCATCAGGTTGCAAATATTCTGCTAACGTTCGAATCACTAAACTGTTGAATAAATAACTCCATTATTCAATAATGCAAAATGGCCTTTATTAAAGTACTTCACAATAATACTACTATTGCTCACCAGATAAGGTCTTAAATCAAACTGATTATCGTACCTCTACTGTTGCTGCCTTTTATACGCTTCCATTTCTAGAATTTACTAGTTGGTTATCAGCTATAAAATTACTACGTTTATAGCTTCTCATATGCGCATGTGTATGTGAGCACAATTATAATTGCATACTTTCGGGAGCATATCAGATAAGATATCTGCATGTATTTGTACGTCTCTTCTCCGCTGCGTGTACGTACATATGTGTAGACATAATGATTGGTTTATTGTTGTGCATACAAGTCACTGCTTAGCATCGGCTTAGAGACGATAGTATCCTTTAGTGTTCCTAATATTCGTCACAATATAATCACACTAGCCTAAACCATTTCAATTTTCAGATCTGACGACATTTAGTGACTTTACGCAGCAAACAACTCTTATTTTTAACTAATTAATCTATTGTTATAAAGCCATATGTCAGTGTGTAAACACGTTCTTCATAAACAAAAAAAAAAACAACATAACAGTAAACAAAATATATTTCCTAATGACGTACGTGGGATCTTTGTTGTTATTCCAAAGTGTTAATTAAAATTCGCTACGTTTTGTCTGAATAGTCAAAAGCCCTTAATTAGTCAAAAACACTAGAAACGCCATAAGTCATAAATATTGTAACGAATTTAGTGAAATTCCGCTTATTTGCAACCTTCTACTAACGTTCGAATCACTAAACTGTTGAATAAATAACTCCACTACTCAGTAATGCAAAATGGCCTTTATTCAAGAACTTTCAAAATAACACTTCTATTGCTCGACAGATAGCGTGCTTAATAAAACTGATTTTCGTGCCTCAACTGTTGCTGCTTTTATAGTGCTTGATTTCCTCGTTGACATTTTTCTAGGCGGTTCTGTTCTAGAATTTACTAGTTAGTTAGCAGCTATAAAATTACCAACTATAACTACCTTTATAGCTTCTCATATGCGCCTGTTACTTGCACAAATTATTGCCTGCTTTTGAGCGCATCTCAGATAAGACATATGCATGTGTTCGTGCGTTTTCTCTCCGCTGCGTGTACGTACATATGTGTAGACATAATGATTGATTCCTTTATATAGACACAAGTAACTGCCTGCTTTATTATTGTTGTGGCGTCATTTACTTAGCATCAAACTAGTGATGTGAGTATCACTTAGTGTCACTAATATTCGTCACACAGCCATAGTACAGGTTTACAAGTATGATATGTATGAGAAGGAAGCAATTCCTTTCTCTTTCTAACACATTGCAGTTTGCACTTCGGTCAGTGTCAAACTATTGTGGAACTCAGTGGAACCTGCGTGGAACATGCGTTTGACACTGAACGAAGTGTCAAAATTACCGGGGTTGCTGCCGTTAGAAGCGACGCAGGGAAACAAAAAAAGGAGCGGAATATCAGATATGGGTTGCTGTGATGGTAACTTTTTTGAACGAATTTAGTATGAAAATGTAGTGCACCTCTATGGGTCCTACAGAAAATTGTACAAAAGTCTTGAATTGGGATATCTGAGGACGCGTAGTTATTTAAGTATTAAGAATACAAACACGGGTGCTAAGTTTTTTAACCCGTTCAAAAGTTCTCCGCGAAAAAACAGTTTGAAACCGAGGTTGACTGCAATAACCCGTCCAAAAATGTGGAAAGAGAAATGAAAAGACGCGTTTTGTCCTGTTATCAATAGTCCAAAGGCGAAAAAGTATTCGAATTATTCGAAGCGAGGCAAAAACGCGTCTATTAATACCTTCCCCGGCGGTTTTGGTCGTGTTTTAGCAATCGTCCCCGGTAATAAAGTATCACAATTTGTTAACTACAATTATCCAAAACATATGGATTTTAAAGAGGGATGTAATTAAGTGCTCCTTTGAAAGTAAATAAGGGCATTTCTTTGTAATTTTACATTGATTGTTGATTTCAGCGACCTTTCTATGATTTGTCTAAAGTATTCATTTATTTAGCCGGCTCAAGGTCAATTTTAATAAAACACTAGTTTGTTTTTTTCCCAATATATTTCGATTTCCATCGGATATCGTCATCAGGGGCTACAACAACAATGTAAGTTAGCTTAAATCTACAAATTTTGCTTACATACACACAATTTTTCGTACGTACATTATTTTGTCCTTAGCTAAACTACATACGTCCGTTCTGTTTAATATGCAGCTTTGAACTAAATTTTCCAATTATCTAGTAGGTGTCTGTAGTGTGGAGCATCTGTAACGTGAAGCGTTTCTTATAATGCTGCTCTTGCTGCAATACCCTCACAGCATCAAAATCTGCTTTATGCCCGCTCTCTGCAATCTGTAATTTTACGATAAAAATTTTACGCAGTTTTCGTTAGAAGTACAACAGTGCTAAATAGCATCCACAAAAAAAAACGAACAAGAACAATCATTTTATCAGGTGAGCGTAGCTGTGTATGTGCGTGCTACATATCCTACGTGTAGACCTGTACTATGCACACAGCCCTCCACCTAAGTCTGATCGTCCCGATCAGACAAATCTCTCAATCTAAACGCTGCCAGCCTTTCCTAATGAACCACTTTCATTTTGGTTCGTGGTTTGCCAATGGTTCGTATGCGGTACACTACATCGTTGATCCGTTTTACAACTTTGTATGGGCCATCCCAATTACACTACAATTTCGGGGACAGCCCTTTTTCCATTGTGGGTTGTATAACAGCACCAAATCGCCTTCCTGAAAACCTTCCGAATAAATTGCTTTATCGTATCTGGCTTTCATCTTGTCACTCACAATCTTTGCTCGTTGTCTTACAAGATCGTGTATCTCTCTCAGCTCTTCTTCCAACACACCAGTGGATTTGTTGACATTTCTCTCCGCATCGGCATCTATCCCAAACTTCAAATCAGCTGGCAGTCGAAGGTCATTGCAAAAAATTACCTTTGCGGGAGTTTGGCTCGTTGTCTCATGCACTTCCGATCGGTAAGCCATTAAGAATAATGATATATGCGTATCCCACTCCTTATGGCACCTGTCTACTACTTTCCCTAAATGCTCCTTCAATGTTCTATTGAATCCTTCCACCATACCATCGGACTGAGGATACAATGCAGTTGTCCGTGTTTTTCCCAATGATTTACACATTTCCCGGAACACAGCTGATTCGAAATTCTTGCCTTGGTCAGAATGTAACTCCATTGGTACACCATACCTTACAACCAATTGTTTATAAACACTTCTGCTACTGTTTCCGTTTTTTGATTTGGGATTGGGTATACCTCTGGCCATTTGCTGAAATAATCCATAACCACCAGTACATATTTTTTTCCGCAGTTGCTAGTAGGAAATGGACCTGCGACATCCATGGCGATCCTTTCAAATGGCGCACCTGAGTTATATTGCTTCATCTAGCCATGACTTCGGGCTTTGGGCCCTTTCGCTCTGCTGCAAACTTGGCAACCAACCCAATAGAATCTCTGTTTAATCTTCTCGAGCGTCTTCGTGATTCCAAGATGAGCTCCGCCTGGACCATTATGCAGCTCGCTGAGCACGTCAGGAATCCTCTTTCTAGGAACAACTATCAGTTTCTTTTTGCATTGACCATCGTCACTTTCCCATACTCGATGCAAGCAACCGGATATCAATTCTAAACTGTTCCACTGTGCCCAATATGACTTCGCAATGGGACTGTCTGCTCACATCTCCTCTCTATTTGGTCTTTCGTTTCGTTCGAGCCCTTGCATAACATGTGACAGATCAGTATCTTCTAATTGACACTTCCTTACTTGTTCCTTGTCCCATTCGACTGTACATGTTATAGTCATTAGCCGGACATCTATAATGTCTCCTTTAGCTCCGGCCTTTGAACAGTTCTTGCGTTCCAAACTACATGGTCTTCGTGACATTGCATCAGCATTTCCATGGTTACTACCTTTTCGATGCTCAATGGAAAAGTCATAGCTTTGTAGTCGCTCGATCAACCGTGCAAATTGTCCTTCCGGATTTCGGAACTGCAGAAGCCATTTCAACACTGCGTGATCCTTCCTGATGCGGAATCGCTGGCCGTAGAGGTATTTGTGAAAATGTTTAATGCACTCTACCAATGCCAATTGAACGGCTGTAATATGCAACTACCTTCTCCTGTCCATGAACCAGTTGTGACAAAACGCCTCCTATAGCATATCCATTTGCATCTGTATCTAGAATAAATGTTGCTCCTGGAATAGGATATGCCAACATTGGGGCAGTGCACAAACGCTTCTTCAATGTTTGGAAAGCCACCTCTTGCTCCTTTTTCCATTTAAAAATTTATTTTTTCTTGTAAGCTCATGGAGGCTATGGGCTACGTTGGAAAAGTTTGGTACAAATCGGCGGTAATATGTGCATAGCCCAAAAAAACTTCTCAACTCATTCAGGTTCAGTAGTCTTGGCCAATCCTTTACTGCCTCTATCTTTTCATTAGCAATACAGATGCCTTCTGTCGTTACCTTAAGACCCAAATAATTTACTTCCTTTTTAAACAGCGAACACTTTTTGGGGCTTAGTTTCAGACCAGCACCAGCTATTCCTTGGAAAACCTCCTCCAAGTTCTTCATATGTTCTTCGAAGTTCTTTCCCAATACGATGATGTCGTCTAGGTACACTAAGCAAGTTTTCCAATGTAGTCCTTTCAGTACCTTATCCATGAGTCTTTCAAAAGTAGATGGTGCATTACATAGTCCAAAAGGCATCACTGTAAATTGCCAAAGACCATCAACGACACTGAAGGCTGTTTTCTCTTTGTCTTCCTCCTTCACTTCCACTTGCCAGTAGCCGCTATTCAAGTCCAGTGTGGAAAACCATTTCGTACCAGAAAGCGAGTCTAGACTATCGTCAATTCTTGGCAATGGGTAACTATCCTTTTTCGTAACGTCATTCAACTTCCGGTAGTCCACGCAAAACCTCATTTTTTCATCCTTCTTCTTTACAAGTACTACCGGTGAGCTCCATGGAATAGTTGATGGTTCGATGACGCTGCTGTCGCTCATTTCTTGTATGATATGACTCACAACTTCCCGCTGCCCAGTGGAACACTACGTGGAGCTCGACGGATCGGCCTGGCATCTCCAGTGTCAATTTGATGTTTCACAACGTTGGTGCGCCCTGGTTTGGAGCCATCTTGGTCGATGTTCGCATATTTTAGGAGCAGTTATCTTGCCTTACTCTGATATTCTTCCTCTAGTCCCTCTGTCCATGCCATGATGTCATCTGAAAGATCAATATTGCTAGTTGAAACCTCCTCCTGGAGCTGTTCACAATTGATTATTACTTCAGTCTCTTGGCATCTTCCCAAAATAGCTCCTCTGGTCAGTTTGAGTGGTGACTTCAACTCATTGAGTACTCTTACCGGGATACGTCCATCTTGTTTTATTACAGCCAGGGTTTTTCCTACAAGTACGTTCGGTGTTGATTTGTTTGCTGCTTCGACAACCCACAATTTGTTATCCCACAATCTCCATCAACCTTTGCCCAGATGACTGCTTCTGAATTTGGTGGTATTTGCTGACTCTCTTCCACCAGCACTCGTTTACTGCTGTAGCCTCTCTCGTAGCCGAAATTAAGTGGCACATCCATGTTTTTATATCGCATCGTCTTGCTTTGCATGTCGATCTTGATGCCTTGGTCGATTAAGAAGTCCACTCCAATTATGATTTCATCACCAATCTCTGCCACTATAAAATTGAGTAGTACCATGACGTTCCCAATTGCTACTTCACATGCTACTTCTCCAATTACATGGGTGTCCTCTCCCGTAGCTGTACGGAATCTTGCTCCAAGCAATGGTCTTATCTTCTTTTTGACTAAATCTGATCGATGATGGAATGAGATGCACCCGTATCTACAGTCAGTAAACGTTCCTTTCCATTCACATGTCCTCTGACAGTAAGATTGCTTGATCTTCTTCCAACCTGCGAGATAGAGATTATGGGGCATTCCATTGCGGGAGCCAGCTGTCGCCCCTAGCGGCTGACTCGCTTTAGTTTAACGATTGAGTAGATTTGGAGATTTGCTCATCTCCTTCAGCTCTGCGTTTACGGCCACCCACATTGTTGGAATTATTGGGCCGGTGCTGCAATGTCGTGCAATGTGACCTGGGTTGTCACACTTGAAACATTTCATAACTCCGGCATTTTTCTGTTGTAATCCCTTCAGTGCTTCCAAAATTTTGTCTACCTAATCTGGTCTTTCCACTCCCACACGATGAGCTTTGTACGCTGGCTTACTCAAAATTGTGGCAGTTTCCTGAGTCAGTGCATGGGAAATGTTGGCTTTTGGTTCGCATATGTAGCTCGTTTCGTTTCTACGTCCCGTATGCCATTTATAAAACTCTGAATTTTTACCCTCTCGGGAGTACACCGGGTGCGTTCGCATTTGCCAAATGAGCCAACCTTTCAACATCCGAAGCAAATTCTTGCAAAGTCTCATTAGCTTTTTGGTAACGATTTTGCAACTCCCCCTGGCTGGCCCCTTCAATGCTACGAATAGAGCTATAACTTTATCTTCAGAATTCCAGTACTACTCATACTGCTACTTATACCCCATTCGTGCTCAAATGCTAACTCGAGCAAATAAAATGCGAATGAAAGTGCTAAACAAAAAGTTAAAACAAGTAAGGAAGGCTAAGTTCGGGTGTAACCGAACATTACATACTCAGTTGCGAGCTATGGAGACAAAATAAGGGAAAATCAACATGTAGGAAAATGAACCTAGGGTAACCCTGGAATATGTTTGTATGACATGTGTATCAAATGGAAGGTATTAAAGAGTATTTAAAGAGGTAGTGGACCATAGTTCTATAGGTGGACGCCATTTAGGGATATCGCCATAAAGGTGGACCAGGGCTGACTCTAGAATTTTTTGTACGATATGAGTATCAAATGAAAAGTGTTAATGAGTATTTGAAAAGGGCGTGGGCCAGTTCTATAGGTGGACGCCTTTTCGAGATATCTCCATAAAGGTGGACCAGGGGTGACTCTAGAATTTCTTTGTACGATATGGGTATCAAATGAGAGGTGTTAATGAGTATTTTAAAAGGGAGTGAGTCTTAGTTCTATGGGTGGACCAGGGGAGACTCTAGAATATGTTTTTACGATATGTGTATCAAATTAAAGGAATAAAGGATGGGAGTGGTGGTAGTTGTATATGTAAAGGCGTTTTCGAGATATCGACCAAAATGTGGACCAGGGTGACCCAGAACATCACATGTCGGGTACCGCTAATTTATTTATATATGTAATACCAAGGGCTTTTGATTTCGCCCTGCAGAACTTTTTCATTTTCTTCTACTTAATATGGTAGGTATCACACCCATTTTACAAAGTTTTTTCTAAAGTTTTTTCTAAAGTTATATTTTGCGTCAATAAACCAATCCAATTACCATGTTTCATCCCTTTTTTCATATTTGGTATAGAATTATGGGATTTTTTTCATTTTTCGGAATTTTCGATATCGAAAAAGTGGGCGTGGTGATAGTCGGATTTCGGTCATTTTTTGAACCAAGATAAAGTGAGTTCAGATAAGTACGTGAACTGAGTTTAGTAAAGATATATCGATTTTTGGTCAAGTTATCGTGTTAACGGCCGATCGGAAGGACAGAGGGTCGACTGTGTATTAAAACTGCGCGTGGCTTTAACCGATTTCGCCCATTTTCACAGAAAACAGTTATCGTCATAGAATCTATGCCCCTACCAAATTTCACAAGGATTGGTAAATTTTTGTTCGACTTATGGCATTAAATGTATTCTAGACAAATTAAATAAAAAAGGGCGGAGCCACGCCCATTTTGAAATTTTCTTTTATTTTTGTATTTTGTTGCACCATATCATTACTGGAGTTGAATGTTGACAAAAGTTACTTATATTCTGCAAAGATATAAAATTTTTTGTTAAAATTTGACTTAACAACAATTTTTTTTGAAAGTGGGCATGTTCTTCAGCCGATTTTGCTAATTTTTATTTAGTACTTATATAGTGTTAGTAGTAATGTTCCTGCCAAATTTCATCATGATATCTTCAACGACTGCCAAATTACAGTTTGCAAAGTTTTAAATTACCTGCTTTTAAAAGTGGACGGTGCCACGCCCATTGTCCAAAATTCTGCGTCATAAGGTCAACTCACCTACCAAGTTTCATCGCTTTATCCGTCTTTGGTAATGAATTATCGCATTTTTTCGGTTTTCCGAAATTTTCGATATCGAAAAAGTGGGCGTGGTTATAGTCCGATATCGTTCATTTTAAACAGCGATCGGAGATGAGTGCCCAGGAACCTACATACCAAATTTCATCAAGATACCTCAAAACTTACTCAAGTTATCGTGTTAACGGACAGACGGACGGACGGATATGGCTCAATGAAATTTTTTTTCGATACTGATGATTTTGAAGTCTATATCTATCTCGATTCCTGTATACCTGTACAACCAACTGTTATCCAATCAAAGTTAATATACTCTGTGTGCAAAGCACGTGAGCATAAGGATGCTTTAAGCGGATCAACGCATACAACTATAACTGTATGAGTGTATTTATGCATGTATGTATGTATAAGATTTTCCAGTTTGCCGCTATTGTAGAAATTTGGAAAAATTTTTTTTTCTGTTCGGTAACAACGGAGAGGTAAAATTAGGTTAGGTTGAATGTTAGCTACTCCGATAGGAGAAGCTCCATTTGACAGCATCTTGGCGTCAGAGCATAAGATAAAGGTGGCGTATGTTATAGCTACTTAGAGAATAGATATAGTTGTGAATGAGACCGATTCCTAACCTGGACAAATCATCCGACGATCCGCGCGAGCCTTGACCGAAATACTACGCCAAGTTTTGCCAAAAGCTGGATAATCAAGATTTTTCATCTTGTCAATGATATCCTCTAACGGAAGTTCCAGGAAAACTGCAGTTTCAATGGTGTTGGGATAGAAAGAGATTGGTGTTAAAGGCGTTGGCTCCACATTGCAATTTAAGTTTTGCTAGAGTGATGCGTGTCTTCCTGGGAAGTCTGATTTCCTCTCATGCTAGTTGTGGGTATCGAATGCTAAGAACGGGCCTTGTAAGGCATTTATTTATCCGAATAAAAATTTTCCGACACTTTTTGGATGATGTTGAGGGCCTGCATATGATTTTTTTAGGTATAAGCGGCGGAATTTTTGTGTGCCGATCAGCAGTTTCTTGCAGTGTGTTTCTTTTAAGATCAAAGATTAAACAAAAGTGAGAATAGGACACTACCCTGGTTTTTTTGTGTTACGTTGCTCAACTAGACTGTTGCCTGCCGGCCAGGAAGAGGCTCCATGATTTTATCTCATCGTCCACTATGCAGCTGCAGCAGGAAGAGCTTTCGAGTTTAATAAGACATGCCGTATATAATCGGGGAAGGAAAAAATCTGTCGTGAGAGGCGATTTAAATAACACAAAGTTTCAAGAGGTAAAAAATCATTCCCAAGACAGGCGGCCTATTACCGTAGCGCTTCGTATTCAAAAGAGCAAAAAACTTTCCATATCCATAACATTCCCTAAAATTTCGGGAATTGTTTTTCTGGTAAAACATCAACATTAACCCTCATTTGATAGTGACGCGCCAGAGTCCCAATCACATTTGACAGAAGAGATTTCAAATAAAACAAAAAACAGCAGGACAACTTCCTTTAAATTTTTCCTTCAAATTGGCGCGACGGGACCTACATGTTCTTTTTTGCTGACTGCAAGCAGATGAGTTCTCACATAGAAGCTTTTCATGGCGCAAATACACTCGGTGCAATCGCCAAACCATTGTGGTGGGGCGACCATGCTTAGAAAGCTTTTTTCTAATTGAAAATTTTGTTTCGGAGCACGCTACCACCACACCACGGCGGCCACCAGAAGAAGAGATTTAGTGAACCCAATAATATCAGCAGACCATATGCTT
Organism: Eurosta solidaginis; assembly: GCF_040869045.1. Taxonomy (NCBI): domain Eukaryota; kingdom Metazoa; phylum Arthropoda; class Insecta; order Diptera; family Tephritidae; genus Eurosta; species Eurosta solidaginis. The sequence goes on along the minus strand of NC_090323.1, from coordinate 195,817,459 downwards.
TCAGTTAACAGTAATTTACCCGAAGCTTCGAGGCCAAAAAAAATAGTTTCCCTGTCAATCAGCTAGCGGTAGTGGCGGTGATAGCACCCGAGCATACCGAGTTCTATCCGGCCAAGGATTTCCCCAGATAATTATATTTCCTCAGTCCCCTCTTAAAGAAATTACTGGTTGAAGTTTGGAGGAGGGGGCAGTTGCCGGCACGCAATAGTGCTTCCTGTATGGGCCAAAATCGGGCTTGATAATGCCGAGCCGATTTCATATAATGGCCCTCCATCTGAGCATTACCGTCTCTACACTCATCGACTGCTGGTAAGTGTCCAAGTGGCGGTATAATAGCGAAATTCCGACAGGAGGGATGGTAGTATCGGACAAGATATTCGGGGAAGATATTTCCTTCGACAGACACATCTTTAAGGATCGTGTTAGTCCCCAGCAACGAGACTAACAAAACATATTTAAGATAATACGTCTTCATCTGTATATAAACGCCTCCACACTTGGAGGCTATTGGGTAAGTAGCGGAATGGAAGACAGATATGTATGAGCTAAAAAACCGTAACCTGACCTATGAGCTGAAGTGGAAAGTGCACTCTAAACACAGAGGTATCCTCATTTGCTCGCACTTCGTTATAAGATTAGAGACAAAGCCTCTAAGGAAATATCAGTGGTCCATTGAAGCACAAGCTTTCGTTGGATACTTCCGCCTTGCACTCCTGATCCCCTGACATGTGAATCGCCTGCCAGCCAAAGTCAGTGTCAGGCATCAGTCGAAGCATCGTATAGTTAAATAGTGAAGCTCATGAAAGGTTATTTCGCTCGCTGCAATTGGCTGTTGATAATCAGACGTTGGTTAATCATTTGCTACTCGCAGCCAACTACTATAAGCAACATATCGGCTATAGAATATTGTTACGAATATTAGCAAAACTAAGGGGTGCTGCCATCTCTAGGCCGATGCTAAGTAGTGACGTGAATTCACATCAATAATTCAATCATTATGTATTTACATAAACGAATCAATAATTGCGTCTACACATATGTACGTATACGAGCAGCGGAGAAGCAATGCACAAACACATGGATGTATCTTATCGGAGTTGTCACAAGAGAGGGCAATAATTTGTGCAAGTATTACTCAAATGAGAAATTATACATCTGTAGTTGTAGCTGAGAAATTTTTAACTAACTAAGTAAAATTCTGGAAGCGCCTAGAAGATGCCACGAGGAAATCACAGAGTATAAAAGCATCAGCGGTAGAGGCGCTATGGGCAGTTTCGATTATGACGCTATCTAGCGAGCAATAGCAGTATTATTTTGAAAGACAGTTTCATTTAAGCTATCAGTTTGGTTATTAAGCCAGCTAGTTGCAAAGTATAAGTGTTATTGTGAAGTACTTTAATAAAGGCCATTTTTCCATTATTCAATATTGGAGTTATTTATTCAACAGTTTAGTGATACGAACTTAGCTGAAGAGCAAATAAGAGGGTTTGCAAGTAAATTCGTTACAATATGTATTATAGAGTTTCGACTTCTATGACTTACATACGTATGATTATGTTAATGTCATCTTAAATTATTTCTTTGAATTAGGTTTAGTCTGACGCTTACGCCAGTGAACTGAAGATAGTTTCCATGATTAAATTTTGCTAAAAAGACAATACCCTGTTAAAACATTATATATGTATGTACATACGAGTTTATTATATTATTACATTAGATATATAAAGATATGTGTACAAGATAAGCACAAGCATACACGTGTGTTTAAGGGTTGATTGACCACTTGGCTAACCACAAATCTTTCATGCTTTCTATTATGTATGCTTGTGTGGTTTTCAAAAGCGTTTAGGTGCTAAATAATTAATTGGTTGTATTGAGTAATTAGAAGGGAATGTTAAAGTCGACCACGGACAGATCAAATACATGTTTGTAAACAGGTACAGGTACATATTTAAATTAAGGTGGCTCTGTCAACAAGATGTGTAATTTAAAACAAAAAACATGAAAACTGACTCCAAATGTGAACATCAGCAGAATAGACGCCATGTTCGATCTGTGTCTTTCAACTAAGTAGGAATCTCCCACTTAAGCTGTTGCATTAACCCGAGGACGTTGATATTCTTATCATAAGAATACCTAAATACGTACTTTATATCGTAGTCGAGGGCTGCGGGCTTATATTTTTTCGAGCTCACCACAGAAACAGTCCTTATTCTGCTCATTCTGCTTATCTGTTGGTACAGATAAAGGAACGATATATTGTAGAACATGTAAAACAGGCTTAAAATACAGATATTGGCAATGAAGTTCATTTGTAATCTCAAACCAAACCCCTTCACATAGCTTTTTCGGTTCTTCGGCTTCTTGTATAGAGACGGTCACAGAAGAAAGTGCCCCGATCGGGTCCGATTCCCTTTATACACTGCTCCGTCCATCATGTTTAATGTATGGCGATGTTTTGAGTTTCTAACCCCTTTGCTATTCCAGACCCTAAAACGCTATTTGGTCGATTTTCAAGCTTGGCTGTCTTTTTTTTCTTCCACTCCCTCTGTATAACCATTTTTCTAGCTCTTTATTTCTCCGTTTCCTTTTGCATTTATTCCCGACTACTCCCTTTTTATTCTTCTTCACTGTCCTTTTTCTCTCACTTTTCCTCCTGTTTTACTCCTTTCCCTCTTCCACCCTCTTCCTTCCGCTCGCTCTCCGGTTTCTTGCCTCGCCCCTTCAACATGCCCTGCTTGGGTTAGGTCAGTTTTTGTAATGCTGATCCAAATCAAAACTGTTTTGGAAAAAGTTCAAACGTTTGAAAAGGGTCACATTAACATCGCATAGACTAGTATGCCGCCTGCCCTGTTATGGTGCAACGCCTCCAATGCTAAAAATAATTGGTTAATTTGCAACCGGCTATTCTCAATCGCAAATTACGCCTTTGCATTTTCATTTGATGCCTTCTCATTTTACAACATACCATTCTCGTATCGAAGTGACGCTTTCACATTTACAATTAACTTTTCTCATTTGTATTTAACGTCTTTCCATTTTCAACTGACCGTTCTTAATCAAAATGATTATTCTCAATTACAATTAACGCTCTCGCAATTTCATTTGACGCTTTCTCATTTAAATGTAATTATTTTCATATCGAAGTGACACTTTCGTATTTACAATTGACTTTTCTCATTTCCATGTTGCGCTTTCGAAATTTCAACTTATTATTCTCATTTACAACTATCTATTCTCAATTACAATTGACACTTTTGAATTTTCATTTCACGCTTTCTCATTTACGCCTGATCCTCTATGTTAAGCTTGATCACATAACGTACAGTTACTGAGTGCGATCAAAATCTGTTGAGTTTTTTTCGGGGAGAATTATGATGAAGATGTTCTAATATGTTCACGTACATATGCACATTAGGGGGTACTTAAAAAATAAATAAACTATTTTTTCTACGCAACGAGCTTTGCACACTAACTTTGATTGGATAACGGTTAGTTGTTCAGGTATAAAGGAATCGAGATAGATATAGAGTTCCGTCTAAGAAAATCATCAGTATCAAAATAAAAAATTCGATTAAGCCATGTCCGTCCGTCTGTCCGTCCGTTAACACGATAACTTGAGCAAATATTGAGATATCTTCACAACAATTCGATATTCAGGATGTTCTGGGCCCAGAATAAATTAGTATTGAAAATCGAACGAAACCATTTTTATCGAAAATTTCGGAAAATTAAGAAAAATGAAAAAATTCCAAAATGCCGCTAAGCTAATAAAATTTGGTACGTGGATAAATTCCAAAAACTTTTGGGATATGGGCGTGGCACCACCCACATTTAGAAGAAGAAAATTTGGAAATAAATCAAAATCTGTTAAAGATATTACATTAAAATTTGGCAGATACATTATCCTTGCCAACTTATATGCACTGAGTGAAGATAATCAAAATCGTTTAAGAACCACGCCCACTTTCATATAAAAGATTTTTAAAAAGGTCGTCGATGAATAAAATAAGCAATTACTTTGCAAAAAAAAACCTTTATATCAATGATGTTTCATTACAAAAGTGGAATTGCAACAAAAAAAGCAAAAAAGTAAATTTTTTGAAAATGGGCGGGGCACCTCCCCTTTTTTGAACAAGCAATTTTCTATGTTCCGGAAGCCATAACTCGAAGAAAAATTAACGGATCGTACTAAGATTTAGGGCAAAGCGAGAAATATTTCCAGTAAAACTGAACGGTATCGGTTAAGGACCACGCCCGCGTTTATATATAAAGGTTGTTTAAAAGTGTCGTAAACTAGAATAATAAGCTATTTCTTAGCGAAAAATAGTTTCGTATCACTTACCAAGTTTTATTTAAGAGACGTTTTTTTTAATAGGCGATGCCACGCCCCTATTCCGATCAAGCACAACATATCTAGACCTTCAAACAAAAAAATAATAAATAAAAAAAATAAACCCCCTGTAAGAAAATTCTAAAAAGTAATTTATCTGAAACGAACTGTACAATTGAAACTCACGCTGAGTATATAATCTCCGGTTACACCCGAACTTAGACACCCTTACTTGTTTATTATAGCTCTTTCAAGCGGTATTACAGCAATCGAAAAGTAGAAGTTTTGGTTCCGATGAGAAATATTCAAGGCTTGTCGCACACAAGTCTAGCCTAGTAGTATTCATCTTAACAGTATCCATTTAGTATCAATGTCACGTATTAGCCGTTTCTAATCAGAACCAATCTTTATGTGTGCCATTTTGGACCTAAAGAGGTTATATCGATTATTTGATGTATACCACCCTAATGGACATACGTTATGTACAGTTATAGGAGTATGTAACGCTAAATTGGATTGTATTAAACGGAAAGAGAAGTCCGCGGGGGGTGGGGGGGGGGGGGGGGGGGGGATGCTGGATAGCTTTGAAGTTTGTGCAAATAACTGCGAACAAAAAAGGTTAGAGTAATTTAGGTATGCGCAGATATCATTTGGAAGAGATAGCCAGAATACAATTTTTTTTTTTTTCAATTCAATTAATATTAACTCTATTGAATTTAACGGATTTAATTTAATGTAATTAATATGACAAACAATTACAGGATCAAGCAAATTGTATGCTCTATCTACTGTTTTAGTGAATAAAATTAAAAATTGTTTAAAAATATTTTAATTTTCAAATAATGTAGTACTTGAAATTGTGATTTAGCTTAGCTCTTTTAAATTTATTTTCATTTAATTTAGTTCTACGGCACAGTTGCTACTTTCATCTGCTCTCAACGTTTAAATCGCTACATAATTGCACATTCGCATAGAAATAAAAAAAAGCAAAAACACTTGTAATTACCGTTGATTTCCATTTAGGCCTTAAGCTATCCTAAATGAGCGTAATAGATTTAAAAATGCATAAAAATATTTATTACACAGTTTTTGTTGCAACACTTAAAAATAGAGAAAAGCTGTGTGATGCAGCCGCTAAAATGGGGCTGCCATGGCGTATGAGTAACTATTTATCTACCGGGTGTCTAATATGGACGTGTGTGTGAAATTGTTAGAATGTAACGCAAAAAGTTTAGGAGACTTTGTATTATTGTATAGTTGTATTTAAGGTTTATAAGTATTTTTATTACAAATGCGAATTTTACGGATAAACTGAAAACTCTCAAAAGTGCTAAAATCCTTGAGCTTATGCTTGTACAATCCTCATTAGAGATTATTGAGAAAATATTAGTTAAATTTTTTGTTATGATTCCAATGTTAAATTTTGCAAAATTTTTAGCACAATACTCTCGTAGATCATCTTTTACACATATGTATGTATATAAGCTATCAAACGCATACATGAAAGCATTTTCTCATGTTTATCGCTCGTTACTCTTTCACTTGTTTGTTTAATATTGTTTTTATTATTAAAATTGTTGGTTGACAAGATTATTGAATTTTCAGCTCAGCTGATATGCAAGCGCTACAAAAGCGTCGCGCAAGTAGAACACAAGCATATAATTAAAAACTCAACAGTTTAACGATGCCCTAAAATATGCTTACAACATACAGCAGCGGACACGAAAATAGCAGTAACATTTTTTATCAGATTTCGTCAATAAAATTCTTCTCTTTCTATTTTCCATAATTTACGAAAAAACTTATATCAATTTTGTAACTGAAAATATTGAATCCAATCTCATACATGGTTTCGAACAATTTCGGAAATTCGAGAAAATTTTGCAAAAAATTCGAACGGTTTACTTAGGGGTTTGCTGGGCTCGAACCTTGTGCTCCGTGATCGAATCGGCAATCGTATGGTAGAAGCATACGTTACTGGTCGTATGACCGGCAATATTGGTATTGCGACAAACGTTCACTGTCATATCGTAGTTTGTGGCAGAGAGCAATAGATTTGACGGAAAAGTGTTATATAAAAAAATAAATGTAAGGCGCGATAGCCTACGTAGAGATTTTAGGCCGGACGGGACCTATAAGTTTTACACCGGCTTCGAAACGAATCTGCAAGGCAGACGAGTTTTCATTAGGAAGTTTCTAATGGCAGAAATACACTTGGAGTGCTTGCCAAATCACTCCGAGGAACGACCCCGAATAAAACGATACCTTCGTGTTGCACTCTTGAATTCTAACTTTTGAGTTAGGCCACCTGAAAAAAAACCCCAGCCTTAGACGGATGATTGAGCGAGAGTTGATGTTACGGTACGACCTCACTATATTAACATCGAGCTGCCAGTACGATAGGAGACCACGTAGAGGCAAGTCTTCATACATGGATATTTTGACGCCTTCATCCAATTGAGGCATACACCTTCGTGCCAAGAAGCAGAATTTTAGGCCAACGACCCGCATCAACAAGCCTGACACGGCCAGAGTAGTCGAGCTAAATCTTGTGGGATTCCCCAGAGGTCGAGTCGATGAAATGAAAACATGTATACGTGCAGTTGTGTCCTCTGATAACAGAGTCGGCGAAAGTAAAGAAACAACATTGGCGTTTGTGTCCGGTGTACTTATTCCTAATTAGGCTGTCTGCTGAAAGGAGGTATGACCGTTCTGCTACATTTACTGACGGGAAATTGGATATGCACTCTAGCTGGAGGTCTTGCTACTGTGGTGTACTTTATTCATAAGTGTTGTGCTTCTGATGCCAAATCCTTTCGTAAATAATTTTCAAGCATACAGAGTTATCTGTTTCTATTATGTTTACAGATAAACTCCAGGTTATTAAAAAACACAATCATCAGCGCTCCATGTGGACAGTGAAACATGACGCACACTGGTTTTAGATATAGGTTATGTTGAACTTGGTGGTTAATAAAGGCCTCACATAGACTGAATGTGTCCATAGTGTTACCAGAATTTGTTTGGCGACCAAACAGAAGAATCCCAATCAGGTACCAGGATTTATATTATAGAATGGATCAGTCCTCTTGGCAAATACTAGACGTTTTCTAGAGCCTAGCTTTTGCTGCCTCGAGATATCGCAACTCTGCCGGCGCTAATAAGTGGAGCCTTGACTTGGCGAGCGTAGGACACGAACACAGATAGATGTATGGTTCGGCCTGAGCGAAGTTTTTTCCAATGATTCTTTGCATTCCAGAACACTTCTTGATGAAGTACTGTGTGAGATTACTGCTTTAATCGCCGCCTGTCTATCAATATATATATATATATATTGACGCGACTGCAGTTTAAGCACTCTTCCTCCAGAATTTCTGCTGCTTCCTTCACTGCTATAATTTCCGCCAACGACGCTTCAGTAATCTGTCATCCTGTAGGATCTACTTTTTTGTGGATCGACACAGTAAACCGCAGACCCGACCCCTTCAATTAATTTGGAACCATTCGTATACACATGTATAGTATGTTCTGCCATTTCTTCACCCTAGCACCAACCCTCCGGCTCGTTGTGGCCCCAAGATCTCTTTCGGACCTCAGGCACGGGACCATATATTCCGTTTGCCCAATATTAGATAGCGCTATAGTATAGCAGTATAGCGGCTATACTAAGTCCATATGGCCTACACTTAATTTGCCCCGAGGCCTTAAGCTCTGTTGCGGTTACTAGCGCGGTGTTTTTGACCATTAGGTCTGCAGGTGGGGTGTGTAGAATAGCGTACAATGCTGCCGTAAGGGCAGTTTTAAGGGCTCCTGTTTTGCTTATCATTGATACTCTGCATAACCGCTCAAGTTTTTTGGTATACGTACTTTTTGTATGGCTGTCCACCAAACAATAAATCCATAGCTAAGTATGGGTTTCACAATCGCGGTAAATACCCAATGAGAGAGTTTAGCATCCTATATTTTTTTCGAGTATGCAGCCCAATCAATTTTAGTCTCACAAAGTAGAGGTTATAGGTGACTCAAAATTCGCCCTAATTTTTTTTTAAAATTTTCGGAAGAATGTTTGATATTTTCTTCCAAAGTCACAAAAAAATAAGAACGTTCAGTGTAAACACTTTTCGGAGTAATATCAAAACTAATTTCGGAGTAAACGGTATTGTATTGAGTAATAGTAGATGCGAACAGCGAGACGCAGTTATCGTTTTATTTTTTTGTATTATGTTACTATAATTTGAACTTTTTTTAGAAATTTTTACAGCACTTTTTGAGGAATGAAATTTACCAATTTTGGCTTTTATAAAGAAAACCAGCACAAAAAGCGCAGTTTTATCATCAAATATAAAAAACTCGTAAACCTAAAATATAAAATAACCAATAAATACACGGTGCGATAACCTCCGAAGAGATTTTAGACCGAGCTTCTCTTCCAATTTGCGTCGCGCTCCTTTTAATTTATCCTACAAATTGGCGGGACGGGACCTACTTGTTTTATGCCGACTCCGAACGGCATCTGCAAAGCAGGTGAGTTTTCGCTGGGAGCTTTTCATGACAGAAATACACTCGGAGTGCTTGCCAAACACTGCCAAGGGCAACCCCGTTTAGACAAATTTTCTTCTAATTGAAAAATCATCTTTCTAAAATTTTTGATGTTGCTTTGCCCGGGGCGTGAACCCAGAATCCTCGGTGTGGTAGGCGGAGCACGCAACCATCACACCACGGTGGCCGCCGTTGATTGAGCTATAAAACTGCATACTCAACAAAATTCAGAAAACTCTAAAAAAAAAGTTCGAAATTTTAGCATAGTTTCCGCTAACAGTTCATGTACGTTTTTTATTAAATTAACGAGAAAATAATTGACGAAATTTGCTAAAAATTTACACTGCTATTTTCGTGTTCGTTGCTGTACATATATACAATTCTATAAGTACATATAGATGCAAGTATACTTTGCAAGAAAATTATGTAAAAATAATAGGAAAAAGTGGTAACAATATAAAGCAAATATATATAACTGTTCGTTTATAAGGCTGTTCGGTCATAATGAAAATTCTTAAATTTTTTACTTCACAACGGCGCATTTGCTATAAAGTAGTTTGTAAGACATTTTTTATGTATTTCTATGTGTGTATGTTTTACCAATAAAGTAATAAAGCAACAATTAATAATTCTTCATCATTCGAGGAGTGAGTTAAGTCGCACCAGAAAGTAAATTTGTAGACAGAAACTTTGGTAGGAATATGATGAGCACAGAATTTATAAAAAAAGCGAATTAGATTTGGAGCAGAGAAGATGTAGATAAAAATCAGCGTATTCGATGTAGCTGCAGAAATATATGTAGAAATGTGCGATAGGAAAACCAAAAAATAAGGATAAAAGTGATAGTGCACCCAATACAGCAATAGAAACAAATAGAACAGAAGTGACATACATCATTTTATTTTATGTAACACTATGTTATATTATACGATGTTACGTTATGTTATGTTGGCCTATTTTATGTTATGTTAATGTATGTAATGTTATGTGTAGTAGAGGATTACGCCGATTACTTTATCGGCGGCGGCGGCGTAGACTTGGTAAAATATCGAAGTCGGCGCGCCGGCTCACGCCGTCGTACTTGGTAAATAAATTTTTATCTCCACACGTTTTTTCAATTACTCTCTGACCTTACAGAAATTTTGAAAACTGTATGATTCTCAAATTTATATCCAGCAAATTTCTCCCAAATGCTTAGATTTAACACTTCCTGAATTTAAAGATTAAAATGAATATATTTATTGTATAATGACGTTTTTATTCACATACATATTGTAAGAACAGCTATTTTATGTCTATATTTTGGGCCACTAAAAATATACTTCCAGTATTCATATAAAAAATACCTATTTGAAATTTTCTTTGCAAGATTCATAGTTATTGTGAATAAAAATAATTTTGTTTACGTTGTGCGGGCTGAGCTGTGACCGTTTATTTGTAATAGTAAGGCCAGCAATAGAAAAAACCCGCTCACTGGGTGTACTCGTTGCCGGAATACACAAAACTTGTTGTGCCAACTTAGATAATAGTGGCATTGCAGCAGCCTTTCCCTCCAGAAATTTAAAACATTTTGGTTTGATGACAAACTCAACAGCAAATGGCATTCTGCTGATAAATTCATATTTTTTGAATTTGTGGAATACCTCTGCGCAAGCTGCAATATTTTAGAGGAAGGTAGAGAAATATCTTTATCATTATTACCTTCGGTATTTTTTGAGTCACCAATAAGGGATTTATACATTTTAATTAAAAAATTTACTTTCGTAATATTTCTGTCGTTGCAGTAGTCCGTGACACAATCCAGTTGCTGAAGCGCGGATCCAGCAGCGCTACGCACACTAATATATCATTTATTGGAAATCTATAGTCTAGTTTGCTTCTTATATTATTTTTAATTTTTTGAATTAAATGCAACTGTGAAAAGTTTGCATTATTCTCATCCAAATCAATGTCGACGTTTTCAGATAATATTGTCACTATCTCCGTTCGAATAATTAATGCAAAAGAAATAGATGGATATGAATCGCCAGACAAAATGTTCACAGCATCTTTGAATTTTTGTAAAAAGTCCTTCAACTTGTACATAAGCTGTGCTTCAGCTTCTAGTAAAATCAAGTCAGTTTTATTACAGTTTTTCAGCAATTTAGTTATTGCGACTTTTTGAGACCCAAGACTATCAAGCATTGACAGAACGCTGTGCCATCTTGTTGCGACCGCGTTTTTTAGAGTGACATTTCTTTTGCCCATCAAACTACCATGTAAGTCATTAGGATTGTTGATGTGCTTATACGTTTCTAACGGAACATCGTTTAGTGGACCAAATCCGTTATCGTAGTCGACCCAACACAAGTCTTCGTAAGCAAGTTCCTCCAAGTTGTCAATATTTGCTAAAATTTCGTTTTGTATTGTATCAGCTTGGCATCTTAAAACATCTGTTTTAAAACGAAGGGCCCTTGCAATACTTTTGCACTTCGCAATTAAGTTGCTTACTTCAGGGACGGAATTATAGCCATCTATAGTAAGCAAATTATGTAGCCCATGCCCAAGGCAGTTACTTGTTCAAGTTCTGTTAAAATGTTATTGCCAGTGTGAGACTTTGAAATGTATTTTGTTTCCAAGGTGAGATTTTCCAACAGGAAATTTTTGTCGAGATAATGAAAAGTAAATGTAATATAATTTCTTCTTCGAAAATTATCAGTCCACAAATCAAATGTTAGTGCAAAATGTTCCTGGCCAGAGATTTTTTGTCGAGCTGTGTTTAACACGCATTCATAAACATCATCTAACGCTGTTGTTGAAATGGTTTTGAAATGTGGTATATCACCATCAGCTAATACAACTTTGTATTTTTTTAGGAAGTCTTTTATTCCATTATTGGAAATTGTATGGAACGGTACTAAATCTCGTGCCATCCACAATGCCAAGTCTCTTCCCAATAGCCATTTGGAATTCGTTGAAGATTTTTTAGGACATTTTTAAAAAAAGTTTGATATGTTAGAACTACTTTCAGCGTCGAAATCACGAATATTGTGTTCATTTTTTAAGTGCCTCGTTAGATTCCCTGTAGAAATGTTTTTGCTATATGACTGGATCTTGGAACTAAAATATTTGTTACTTGTGAAATAGAAAAAGTACTAGGCTCAAAACTTACCAAGAAAAAATTATGGATGAATCCTCATTTTTCTGTTTTGTTAGACAAAGGTTGCAAAATTTTTTCTTTTTCAATAGTTTTTCCAACTTGAGCCTCTTCTAACGTTCCGAAAAATTGCCAAACACTGCTTTTACGTCGGCTACTTGCAACTTGTAGTTTGATTATGTAATCCTTCACTGCCTTTTCCATCTGTAAGTTACAGGCCGATAAAGCAGAACGAAAATGCATAAAATTTAAGAACAAATTAGTTAGCTTTTATGCATTTTCACATAATAAACGCTTTCTTACATAACATATTTTTATTATAAGTCTTCATTAATTAAAGATGTTGGTACATCAAACAAAAGCTACTTGCACTATCTACTAATAATAAAATGGGTAATTCTATACGACAGCATGACACTGCTAATACGCGTCCAAAAATATCGAGAGGTGTCGAAAGACGCGTATTAATATCGAGAACAATAATCCGAAACCGGAAAATAAAAATTTTATCTCTGTCCGGAGATATTTGCAGTTGAAGTTGGCGATTTTCATGTGATTGTTGTAATTGTACCCACAAAAAAAATTGTGAACGCAGAAGGACTTCCGCCACGGTTATACCACACACCCGGACGTGGCATGGCGTAGCCCAGGGTTATTTTTTATAATCGTGACCGAAGGCCGCCAACGCAGAAAGATGTTCTGCGCAAAAATACTATGGATTTCACCCCCAGTTTTGGAGGGACCCGCGGGTCTTTTTTCGGTTTTTCGTTAATATCTTTTGAACGAGTTAAAATTTTCATTTTCCGGCTTCGGATTATTAATACCGAATTCAAGGCGCGTCGTTTTACACCTCTCTCGATATTTTTGGACGCGTATTAGCAGCTACCGCCACGGTGATGTCCTGCGTTCACAATTTTTTTTGTGGGTACGATTACAACAATCACATGAAAATCGCCAACTTCAACTGCAAATATCTCCGGACAGAGATAAAATTTTTCTTTCCGCCTTCGGATTATTGTTCTCGAGATTAATACGCGTATTTTGATTCGAAACTCTTGGCCCAACTTTAGGGTGGGGCCCTAAACTGCACTACTACCATATCTCCGGACAGAGATAAAATTTTTTTTTTTCGCCTTCGGATTATTGTTCTCGAGATTAATACGCTTCTTTTGACACTTCTCTCGATATTTTTGACGCATATTAGCAGTCGACCCCTCAACAAGTCTCTTACCGAAAACTTACTTTTATTCCCACAACTGAACTGAAAATTATATGCGCAAGGGCCTTACAGTATTTGGATTTACAAGTTAAATTATATTTGTAGGGATGTGATAGCTCTCAGATAATCGATAAATCTCACTGAAATTTATGCCCCTATTACGGTATACAACTCAACTCTCATTGGGTTCAAATTTCGCAATTTGGTATTACAGATGATTACAACTCACCTGTCAAAAAAAATGTCGGTGGAGTTGTCTATTCTAACAACTTTTTGTGGCATTACCGTTTACTTCCTTGTGTTGGTGTAGTTGTCAAAGGCATCAAAATCTAACAACTGATTAATGATTGTCTCAGAAAATTTTGAAGTTGTTTGGAAAGAATGTTATAAAAAATGGAAAGCGGGTTTTTAGGCCTTGTAAAATTAATTTAAACAAATTTTATAATCAGCAGTTCTGTGCACGTTTATAGTAAACACAAAGCTTCAACGAAAGATTGCATTGAAAATCTTATTGACCTTATGGAGCAACATCCCGAAGTCGGACGAGGCCAGCCGCAGTTCGGATGCAGCCAAAATAAGTGAAATTATGCAAACGTGAGTCCCATCGATACAACCAACTACTCCTGGGAATCCTGTTTTAGAGGAAAACGCGATTTTTGAACCGCTTTGCTACTCTGCAGTCATTTGGGTTTTAATCCACTTCGCACAAATATGCTCCTCAATAATATCTAATACATCTCTAATAACTTTAGATGTTGTAGGTTGTGCCAGTCCAACACTAAAATCATTTCCACAGAATTTTTGATAGCTGCCGCCAGCAAGGAATCGGAGTGTAGTGCATAACGCGATTGCAGAAATGGCCATTCATTTCGTTTAGTAAGGAGCAAAATGATTCCTTACTTAACCGAAAATAACTACATTAGAAGCTCATCAATTGCCATTTAAACGTTTTCTTACTTGGTACTTGGTAATTCCAAGGGATTGGAGTGATCACGTAAATTTTTTCTTAATCCCAACATGTGACCAACATTTTCGTCACAAAATAATTCTATGCTAATATCCATTTTGCTATTAATAAAAAATCACTTGCAAATGCTCACATTTGAGCCACAAATTGATCAGCTGTTCATTTATCTGTCAAGTCATCACTTTTTCAGGTTTACAACATCAATTCAACTTCAACTGAAATAAGTTGCAATTCGTAATACCAAACAGGAGTTGAGTTGTCTTAAAGTTGGGTTGTTTTAATTACAATAGGGGCATTATATGACTGTTCTTTAGTAAGTGGATGCCGCCAGATATTCAACGTAAAGGCGCCCTTTAAATGTAAAGGCTCCTTTACATTACTGGAATTTGTAGAGGCTACTTTTCGACGCTGAACCATCCAACAGGTGTAACCCCATCAATGGCGTTGTAATTTTGGTTGGTGTCAAAATATCTACCATAATGTATAATAGCACGGGGTGCCTGAACTATGTTTTTTTATATTTTGTAAAAGGTATTTATGGAAGAGAAATTAAATGCGAATTCATCAAAAGTTTAAATTTGCTTCAACTTTTATTTCGCTTTGAAGTTGAATCATTCATGACGGATTTACATTGAATCCTTTGCCTCGAGAGATGTGTTAAATGTATTGTTTAGACACGGTCTGGCTGTTTGTGGAATATGAAGCATTGAAGCGCGCTTATCTGTCAAAGTCGCCGCAATACTTTACGACCGGTTGGCCTGCAATTCTACAAGAACAACAACCGGTTGGCCTGCTACAATACGTCTAAAAATGTCGAAAAGGTGCACTTTGACCTTTATATGCATAATGCGAAGTCGAGAAATTGAAGTTTCGCTTGTGTCAAGAGTTGACACCCATTGGTTAAACGGTAAAAATTTGATTCGTGTACTAGAGATCATATTTTCAAAAACCGATTGAAAGTTTTGATGGGCTTGTTGTAAATTTTTTTGTGTTTTAGCAGGCGACTTCTGTTTTAAAATATTATCAAGTTTAGAAAAAACTTAGATAATAAAACTAAAAACTTTTCACGCTGTCTTTCGAGAAAATGGATTTTATTTAATTGATAATTCCAATAAATAGAAAATTAAAGTCTTCAACTTAACAAACAAAGGCCCGAACACATTTGCATTTTGCTTTGTTTTGGCGCTTACGCTGCGTTTACAGCAGTCTTTGACAACACACGTCTTAAGCTGCAGACATTGGTGCTTTATCGGTAACCGTATCGGTAACCTTATAACAACTGATTCGACCAACCTTATAGGAATCAATGCTTTCGATTATTGGTGCCGCCAAGATCGTAACCGTATCGTAGCCAACCAATTGGTTTTTGGTTTACCATCGTAACGATAAACAGCTGATTACGTTAGGGATACGACTACAGAGATACCATATACGGCACCAATGACTCCCGCTTTAATTGCTATAAGCAACACACAAAAATTAAAAAAACTTACATTTTGTCCTGCGATGTCATTCAAAATTTCAAATTTCTGGAAGCCATGAAAAATTTTATAATTTTTACCTCCATCTGCTTTATTCTAAAAAATATTTTAATTTGCATATCATGTTTATTTTCTCCAATTAACGATAATTACAGAAACGCAAAAGTCAAATATAAATGGACCCTATCTGAAGTGAGCTTTTGGTGTAAATTCTAGGCCCATATTTTAGGTAATTTTTTCAAAACAAAAATCTTGCTTAATACTCTTTATCAAAATATTCCCGACATTTAGCAGTTGTCTCGAACTTGATAATTACCCAAAACCCAACGGAAAGAACAGAGGAAAATGCTTCGGGCAACATTGGTTTGCTTTTGGTTCAAAAAGAACACGTCTAATTTTTGTAAACAAGGCGCCAAATTGATGTCTAAAAGCCAAAAGTTTCTGTTTTTTGCCAAATGCATCTAAGTTATGTGAGAAAATAGCTACATCCGAAGATTTTGAATAAAAAATACCGCGGTTTCCTCCACTTCAATTCGTTATTTGGTGGTACAAAGAAGTTGGTGAACTAGGAAAATGGCTGCATTCATGGTTTGTGAAAAGCAAAGTATTTATTCACTGTCCAGCGGTATACATATATATATAAATAAATTTTTGAAATATTTGAAATCGGTGCTTACTCTTTCATACATACTAACTTGTGTATTTATGTAAAAACATCTAGTTGAATAGTTCGTTCAAAAAAGAAAACTGATGTTATTTACATAGTAACTATCGGAACAAATTGCTAATATATTATTTATAACTGGTCAAGGTAAACGTCTAGATGAGGGGTCGACTGATATTACGCTACCAAAAATATCGAGAGAGGTCTCAAAAGATGCGTATTAATCTCGAGAACAATAATCCGAAGGCGGAAGAGAAAAATTGTATCTCTGTCCGGAGATATTTTCAGTTGAAGTTGGCGATTTTCATGTGGTTTTTGTTGTGTCGTACCCACAAAAAAAAATTGTGCATCACCGTGGCCGAAGGCCGCCAACGCAGAAAGATGTTCTGCGCAAAAATACTATGGATTTCAACCCCGGTTTCGGAGGGACCCGTGGGTCTTTTTTCGGTTTTTCGTTAATATCTTTTGAACGAGTTAACATTTTTATTCTCCGCCTTCGGATTATTAATACTGATGTCAAGACGCGCCGTTTGATACCTCTCTCGATGTTTTAGGACGCGTATTAGCAGTGTCATGCTGTCGTAAAAAATTACCAATATTTGGTAGATAAACCCTCCCAGATGACAAAATCAAATGCTTCACCTTCCGCATGCTTCTAGTTCTTGTAAAATGAAATTTTATTTATTTGGTAATGTCTAGAACAGCGGTTTACTCCTATCTCTTGACAGAGTTGAAGTTTTTCTTTTCCACCTTCGGATTGTTGTTGACGAGTTCAAGACGCGCAGTTTGCACCCCTCCCGATATTTTCGGACGCGATTTTGCAGTCGACCGCTGTTCTATACTTTTACCTTACCTTTAACAATTTACTTAAGTACTATAATAAAAAATGTAAGAAAGTGACAAGAAATTGTTCACTTATTTTTCCACTAAATTCCACTTAAAAGAGATCTTATATTTTAAATTTTTATTCAATAATATATGTTGTTTTTAGAAAATAACTTTAAGCCGATCTAAACAAATTTATTTTGGTATTAGTGTTCTTAATGCTGATAGCAACACGAGTCATTTGATACCCATTTTTATAACATCGAACCCATTTTCGATGTAGATAATTAGCATTATATAGCCTAAAATAAGTACAAAATATAGTAACGCGCCGGACGCCGCGCCGACGCACCGATATTTTTGACACTCGGCGGCGGCGTGCGAAAAACGACCAAAATCGGCGGCGGCGTATATCGGCGGCGTATATCTCTAATGTGTAGCCACAATATTTTTTGTTATGTGGCGCTAAGTTATGTTATGCTATGTTATTTCGTGTTATGTTATATAATGTCGCGTTATGTTATGTTGTGATGCATTTTATAATATTATGTTATGACATGTTAAGTTAAATTCTGTTAATTTGTTATGTTTTCTTATGTTGCGTCATGTTGTGAAATGCTATGCTTAGTTTATTTATGTTTCAAAGTTATGTTAAGCCATGCCACGTCATATGTCATATTATGTTTTAGCTTGTTTCATTTATTTTTGGAAATAAAAGTGTTATGTTATTTTCTTTGTGCAGCCATGTCAAATCTATGCTACAGAGACCAACGAGGAGGAGAAAAAAGAAGGTGAACTAACGGAACCACAAAATTTCAGAGCTACTGAATATGATGTCATAGACTAGGAAACCGAGAGCTTGGTAGCCTTCGGGCCCTTGAAAATTTGGAAGCGTACAAAGCGCTTAGATAGAAAGTGCATCGAGACCCCTGGGACCAAGATATAGAGCAGTCATGAAGAAGTTCAGCACACCAGATGATGGACGAGGAGACCAGCAATACTGTGGACGTTCTGTTTCTCACCCAACCACCGAACGAGGATATACATATTACCAAGAACACCGCATCGTGGAAACGTTTCATAAAGAAGAGCTGAAAACTGTTCTGCGCACCATGACAGCTATAAAAGCAACAGGGCCCGATGGAATACCCGCGGATCCCATTAGCTTAGCTGAAAATAGCTGACAAGAACTTATGTTGCTCTCAATCCAAAAGAGAAAGTAGACACCAACTCTCTATTGTCTGTGCGCCCACTGAAGCAGCACCTCACGTGCGAAATAGAGGACAAGTCACACAAGAAGGCCGCAGCTTGGAAACGTTTAGGAAGAAGAGATTAAAATTGTCCTGTGCACTACGACACCTAGAAAAACCGCAGGGATCGATGGAATATTCGCGGATGCATTAAGGCTAGCCGCAAATAGCTGCCCAGAACTTATGTTGCACACGTACTTTCATCTTACATCTTTAATTAAACAAGGTAATATGCACTGTAAATAAATAGATGACTGATCACGGTCTTCAGCTAGCAACCGCAAAAATGGAGATCGGCATCCTCACGAAGAGGCGGAGTCCCACTGTCAGGAAACTTACATTTTATTTATTTATTTTATTTATTTATTTCAATTAGTCAATGGACTTACATCCTTACAAACTATAATACAAACTAAAATTAAGAGATAGTTATTTGAAAAATTATACATGGTACTTAGAAAGCAGATTGTAAAATATCTAACAGTTTCGCGTTTGGAGCAGAAAAGTCTAGAGTTACAAAAGTACTGATAGAGTTAAACTCACGTAGAGCACGTGCAATGGGAGCAGTACTGGAATAGTGGGTTTTAAAATTGTCACAATAACATGGATAAAACATGCGAAGACATCTCCGAGGAATATTAAATCGAATCCTATCCAATAAATATGGATAGTCAACGGACCCATTAATAATATAATACGCAAATGACAAGCAAAGAATTTATCTGCGATTTTCTAAAGACTTAAGACTTAAAAGCAGAAGTCGCGCGGAGTAGGCGGGTATAGGATCAGAAAAGTTTAAAGGACGAAGGGCATATTTAAGAAAAATGTTTTGTATTCGCATCACATTCAACGAGTCTGCCAAAGAGGTATGCACACAATAGCGAATTTGATGGCTAACACAGGAGGTCTAAAACCATGCACAAGGAAGCTGTTTGCATCAGCACCGGCTTCTGTACTTGTATACGGTGTTGAAATTTGGGCGGACCTTACGAAGAGGGGTGCTGCAAATCGCTTCATCATGCAGCACTGTCTCTACAGAAGTTGCCCTGGTCATTGCGGGAACCATATCGATGTATTTTTTCTTTGAAGAGAGGAAAGCATACGACAGCGGAACGGAAGCGAGTGGAGATGCTGTTGTAATGAGGGTGCGAGTAAAATCGACGCTGGCACCTACAGTGGAGCAGCAGCATTGCAGTATAGTGGACCAGTGAACTAATTCCCGTACGCATGGTTGAAGCGACCACACGGAGACGTCGACTTCTACCTTACTCAATTTTTAACCGGACATGGTTAGTTCCATAAATACCTTCACAGAATATGAAAGGTTGAAATCCCGAAATGCCTGTACCTGAGGTTACGATAAACGCCACACTTCCTTCAAATGCGAACACTCCAACCTACAAGCAGCGTAGAAGAGACACTTGGCAACCTATCCAAGGGCGGTGTCATTAATAACAAGACCAAACGATTAACAGCTAAGATACGGTCAGCAGATATGCGAGAGATATGATTCTCAGCAAACGAGAAGATGGATGCCTAGCGCATTAACTTGAGAGTAGCCATGAGACTGGGGTAACATGCAAGCGTGTCCGAACTAATACCAAATGCCGTACCTGAGACCGCAAAAATGGATTTACGCGAGCCGTGGCAGGTTAAGTTTTAGTACGTAGCTATTCAAAGTATGAAAATAGTCTTACCATAGCAGAGTCTCGCAGTGTGGCCGAAAATATCCCGGTCACGGTTAAGCGTTTCCTTATGCCACGAAACAAAAAAATTTTTAGTTGTTGTTGGAGCGATAAGGTTACTCCCCGCAGGCTTTGAGGAGTGTTATCGATGTGATGGTCCTTTGCTGGATACAGATCCGGTACGCTCCAGTGACACAGCACCATTAAGGTATTAGCCGACCATCTCGGGAACGATTTATATGGCCACATTAAACATTCAGGCAATCCCTCCCCACCCCATGTTCCATGAGGAGCTTGGGGTCGCCAGAGCCTCGTCTGTTAGTGAAACGGGATTCGCCGCTCGAAGGTGAGGTTGACAATTGGGTTGGAGAAGCTATATATTGCGCTAAACAACCCCTTGTTTAGTCATATTATATTGTGTTGTTTCTAGTCATGTTATGTTGTGCTAACATATATGATGTTATGTTAAGTCATATTATGCTGTTTTGGGTTAATTTTATTCATTCTGTGTAACGTTGCGCATTTTTTGAGAGGCAGTGGCTTCTTAAGCGCCGAGATCTAAAACCGCTCAGCTACAGAGAAACTCATCAGCTGAGAAATATAGATTCACAAAATACAATAGACTAAAAGTATAAATATAATTTTTTAATTATTAAGAGAAGATAGAACCGTCTTTTTTATGGCAAAAAGCGAGTCCGAAACATCAATTTTTCTCGAGTGAGAGTTATAATCTTCACACAAACATAGAAAAGGTTCGTGTAGTTGAAAATTGCTTCTGCATTGTTTAAGAATTATAGGTTTATAATGCCTTCAAACTCAGCATGGAACATTCAAGTTTACTTCGTTCAAAAGAAATGGGTTTGAAATCGATCCATTTAAAAGTCTAGCCATAAATAGTACACCTAGCATTTCTCTACGACTTGCAAGGGTAGGAAGATTTATTAGTTTTAATCGATTAGTGTAAGGAGGAAGATTATACAGAGAGTCCCATTGAAGATTTCTCAAGGCGAAAAGTAAAAACTGTTTTTGAATTGATTCTAGTCTATCCACATGAACTTGATAACGCGGATTCCAAATTATCGATCGATATTCTAATATCGGCCTCACCAATGATGTAAAAAGGGTTTTTGTAACGTAAGGATCACTAAACTCCTTTACCCATCTTT
Source organism: Eurosta solidaginis (assembly GCF_040869045.1). NCBI lineage: Eukaryota > Metazoa > Arthropoda > Insecta > Diptera > Tephritidae > Eurosta > Eurosta solidaginis. The sequence continues at coordinate 195,796,194 of NC_090323.1, read as the reverse complement.
TCACAAATGCTAAAACTCCTCTCGCTTTATTGACTGCGGCATTAATATGAGGGTTGAAACTAAGTTTGCAATTCATTGTAACTCCCAAGTCGACAAAAACATCAACGCTTTCCAGCGTTTGGCCATTAATTGTGTAGGAAGCTGGCTGTATGTTCCCACGGGAAAAACACATGGATTTACATTTTTCTATGTTGAGAGGCATAAAATTCGCATTACACCAAGTAACTAAACGATTTAAATCCGCCTGGAGTACAGAACGTTCTTCAACCGACGCGTATGACTTAAAAAGTTTTACGTCGTCGGCATACATTAAAATTTTAGAATATTTTATAGTTGTGGAAACATCGTTTATAAAGATCAAAAGCAGAATAGGACCGAGATGGCTGCCCTGAGGCACACCGGAGGGAACATCGATGACATTCGAACAAATGTTTTTAGAAATGACTCTTTGAGTTCTACCGCAAAGATAGGAGGAGATCCAGCGAGTTCGGCCATGTTGAAAATCAAGCAATTCGAGTTTATAAACAAGTAATGAGTGGCGTACTTTGTCGAATGCTTTGCTGAAATCAGTGTATATAACGTCGGTATGATGATTGTTTCTAAACCCATTAAAGACGTGAGTTGTAAATTCAAGCAAATTGGTTGTGGTTGATTTGGCTCTGCAAAAGCCATGGTGAGAACTATCTATCAATGTAGAAATCGAAAATGTAAGGTGATTAGTAACAATTGCTTCGAAAAGCTAGGGGTTAGCGGAGAGCTTTGCTATTCCACGATAGTTTTCAATAGACGACTTGCTTCTTTTTTTATGGAGTGGGATAAGAAAAGATTCCTTCCAAGCCGTCGGTAAAATGCCATTTTTTAAAGAGAGGTTAAACAGATCAGTAAGGTGCTGGTAAATGTATTCCGCACATTTTTTAAGAAAACATGTTGGGATCAAATCGGAACCGTATTTGAAGGATTCTTTTAGGGTATTTAGATGTAATAGAACATCTTCAGGCAACAAATGTGGAGCATATATTGAGTTACTAGAATGGAGCTCATATGGATAATTTGTAGGTGATGAATCAACCACAGCAGAGTAATTAGAGTGAAAGAATTGAGCGAAGAAATTTGCAATCTCTTGATTGTCGCTAGAAATGCTATTTCTAAACTTCACGGCAGAATGAAACCCGTTAGTTCTGCGTTCAGAATTTACGAAATCATAAAAAGACTTGGGGTTGCAAATAATGTTTCTTTTAATTTTACATATGTAAGCTTTATAACACTTTTTATTAAGTTCAAAGTATTTATGACGGAAGATAGCGTACTGTGCCTAATAAGAATGTAAACCGGTTTTCTTATATAATTTGAATAAACCTGATTTCTTATTTTTTAAAGCTTTTAGCTCTTTAGTGAACCAGGCTTGCACTGGTCAGTGTACGAGCATGTGCGTTTGGGCACATGTTTTTCAAATAAAGTATAAATGGTTTTATTAAAATGTAAAACGTTTTGCTCTACATCCTCTTTATATCGAGGCCACGTTATCTCAGAAAGCTCTTTATTTAAATTGTTAAAATTAGTTTTGGAAAAATCAAAGCACCTGGTAGAGACACGTGTTTTGTTAGTGCAGCCGACTTCGTTGCTTATGATTTCGTAAGTTATCTCAAGAGAAGGATGGTAAACGTCTTCTGGCAAAACAAGAGGTTCACTCCGATTTACAGCGAATTTAGATATGTCGTCAACAAATGCTAAGTCTAAGAATTTTCCATTATTCGGAAAGAAGTTGATCTGATTAAGGCAAAGCTCAGTAATTCCATCCAAAAAGTCATTGTTATGCATCTTGGATGATACGGGGACAATATTTGTGATCAACGGTATTCCAAGATATATGTGGCAGGTTAAAGTCGCCTAATACAATCATTGAGTCCGTGGGCTTTATCACCGAATTGACTGTTTGTAACAGTGAAATATGGTGCATATACACTGACAGATCAGAAGACGGTGGAATATAGCAAACGGCTAAGTAAATATGACCCCGGCCTAGTAAGATTCGGATGCATTTAAACTCGATGGAATCAACTTCGGGTAAATTAACACCACCTCCGGTCTTATTTAAGCGGTCATTTCTATAGGTCTGGTACCCACCGCAAAAAATTTCGGAATTTAAAATATTGGATTTCAGGCATGTTTAGGTAAAAGCAATAATATTATAGTTACAGTGAATGGTTTTCAAATATAAGTCAGTTAATTTAGTATTTAATCTTCTAAAATTTTGATAATAAAAGCTTAAACAAGATTTTAAATTAAGATTTTTGGATCGGAACTTTGAGGAGGAATTTTTGCTACATTTTGAGTAATCTCAATAGTCCTATGCACAAATTCGCGAACAAAAACCCCTGGCGGCCAAAATGCGCTGTCCTAAAGTATATCAAAATCTTTTGAGTAGACATCAATTCTAAATGAAGAAATGCTTCTTTCATAATTGAATTTAAATTTTCTTAAAGTCATGCCGTCAGCCTTAATTTTCGAAGTGACATAAGACTTGATATCCTCAAAGGAAGTGTCTTTGTCAAAGCGAGATACAAAAATCGATTTTTTGAGCGGGACTATAACCGGCTGCGTAGCCGGTGCCTCTGAATAAGAAGTCACAGATTGAGAAGTTACAGTTTCAGACGTTACAGTTTGAGACTCTAAGGTTTTTCCACGGCCTTAGAAGTGGATTGAACCACAGCTTGCGGATTAGGGGAAGCCAAGTCTATGAGCTCCACTTGCGGAAGATTAATGTTCTGAACAGGATTAAGATTTAAAGCGTCAGGTGAATCTTCAGAGCGTTTTTGGTTTATCATCGCGGTTGTCTTTATTTCTATTTAAACAATGCGGTAACTCATCCAAATACTTGAAAGACTTGAACAAGCTATCGTATTGATTGAACTTTTCCGTGATTATGGAAAACTCTTTAGCAATTTCAGAAAACGCATTTCGAGTTTGTCTAAACAGTTTAAATAGGTCAATCTCAGTTGATCTGCATTTAATGCATGCCCAACGTACTCCCTTCTCCCGATCATTGACAGTGTCAACAACTCTAGCCGTCAGTCCCGCGCTCTTTCCATGGGCGAGCCCATCCAAAGCCAGCAAGAGACAAAACGTTCGGATTCGCTTTTTACCTGACAGTTTTTTAAAATAGAAGCCATTTTTAATGAAAATAGACTAGTATAAGAATATAGAACTGGTAAAGATATGTTTGTAAATTACAAAGAAAGAACAGTTAAAATAGCACTGAGAATGAGAAAGGTTATATATAAAAAGCAACTCTGAAAGTTTGGGAGCTTAGCGGTAGCAAACAGCTGCGAACACAGTAAATGGTAAATAGAGAGAAAAATAAACAGAGTGCGCACACAAACAATTTGTATTAAAATTAACTCTATGTTTTCGCACTTATTTTTGTCACAAACTAGTATTACAATTTAGGTATTATAATTTAAAACACGGCGGCCACCGTGGTGTGATGGTAGCGTGCTCCGCCTATCACACCGTATGCCCTGGGTTCAACTCCCGGGCAAAGCAACATCAAAATTTAGAAATAAGATTTTTCAATTAGAAGACATTTTTTCTAAGCGGGGTCGCCCCTCGGCAGTGTCTGGCAAGCGCTCCGATTGTATTTCTGCCATGAAAAGTTCTCAGTGAAAACTTATCTGCCATGCAGATGCCGTTCGGAGTCGGCATAAAACATGTAGGTCCCGTCCGGCCAATTTGTAGGGAAAAATCAAGAGGAGCACGACGCAAATTGGAAGAGAAACTCGGCCTTAGATCTCTTCGGAGGTTATCGCGCCTTACATTTTTAATTTAAAACTCGCAAAATAAACACAGCAAAATAAAATGCAACTTCACAGCTATAATGACGTTTGTTTTTTTTCTTCATAAAAAAAACATAACTGAAAACAAAATATATTTCCTATTGACGTACGTGGAATCTTTGTTGTTATTCAAAAGTGTTAATTAAAATTCGATACGTTTTGTCTGATTAGTTAAAAGCCCTTAATTAGTCAAAAACATTTGAAACGCCATAAGTTATAAATATAAACAAACTAGCCTGAAAAATTGCAATGTTCAGATCTGACGGCATTTAGTGACTACGCAGCAAACAATCCCTATTTTTCACTAATTAAACTATTGTCATAAAGCCATATGTCAGTGTGTAAACACTTTCTTCATAAACAAAAAAAAAACATAACAGTAGACAAAATATATTTCCTATTGACGTACGTGGAATCTTTGTTGTTATTCCAAAGATTTAATTAGAATTCGCTACGTTATTCAAACGCATAAGTCATAAATATAATCAAACTAGCCTAAAATATTCAATTTTCAGATCTGAAGGCATTTATTGACTTTACCCAGCAAACAATTGTTATTTTTAACTAATTAAACTATAGTTATAAAGCCATATGTCAGTGTGTAAACACTTTCTTCATAAACAAAAACATAACAGTAAACAAAATATATTTCCTATTTAGGTACGTGGAATCTTTGTTGTTATTCAAAAGTGTTAACTAAAATTCGCTACATTTTTTCTGAATAGTCAAAAGCCCTAAATTATTCAAAAACATTTGAAACGCCATAAGTCATAAATATAATCAAACTAGCCTAAAATATTTCAATTTTCAGATCTGACGGCGTTTAGTGACTTTACCCAGAAAACAACTGTTATTTTAACTAATTAAACTATAGTTATAAAGCCATATGTCAGTGTGTAAACACTTTCTTCATAAACAAAAACATAACAGTAAACAAAATATATTTCCTATTGAGGTACGTGGAATCTTTGTTGTGATTCAAAAGTGTTAATTAAAATTCGCTACATTTTGTCTGAATAGTCAAAAGCCCTTAATTATTCAAAAACATTTGAAACGCCATAAGTCATAAATATAATCAAACTAGCCTAAAATATTTCAATTTTCAGATCTGACGGCATTTAGTGACTTTACCGAGCAAACAACTCTTATTTTTAACTAATTAAACTATTGTCATAAAGCCATATGCCAGTGTGTAAACACTTTCCTCATAAAAAAAAAACATAACAGTAAACAAAATATATTTCCTATTGACGTACGTGGAATCTTTGGTGTTATTCCAAAGTGTTAATCAAAATTCGCTACGATTTGTCTGGTTAGCAAAATCCCTTAATTAGTCAAAAACACTTGAAATGCTATAAGTCATAAATATTGTAACGAATTTAGTACAATTCTGCTTATTTGAAACCTTCTGCTAACGTTCGAACCACTAAACTGTTGAATAAATAACTCCACTATTCAATAATGCAAAATGGCCTTTATTAAAGTACTTCACAATAACACTACTATTGTTCGCCAAACTGATTGTTGTGCCTCTACTGTTGCTGCCATTTATACTCTGTGATTTCTCGTTCGCATACTTCTAGGCCTTCCATTTCTAGAATTTACTAGTTGGTTTTCAGCTATAAAATTACTACGTTTATAGCTTCTCATATGCGCGTGTATATGTGAGCACTATTATAATTGCATAATTTTGGGAGCATCTCAAATAAGATATCTGCATGTGTTTGTGCGTCTCTTCTCCGCTGCGTGTACGTACATATGTGTAGACATAATGATTGATTTATTGATGTGCATACAATTCACTGCTTAGCATCGGCTTTGAGATGATAGTATCACTTAGTGGGGCTAATATTCGTCACACTGCCCTCCACCTAAATCTGATCGTCCCGATCAGACAAATCTCTCGATCTAAACACTGCCAGCCTTTGCAAATGAACCACTTTCATTTTGGTTCCTGGTGTGCCAATGGTTTGTATGCGGTACACTAGATCGTTGATCCGTTTTACAACTTTGTATGGGCCTTCCCAATTACACTGCAATTTCGGGGACAAACCTTTTTTTCGTTGTGGGTTGTATAATAGCACCAAATCTCCATTCTGAAACCCTTCCGAATTAATTGCTTTATCGTACCTCGCTTTCATCTTGTCACTTATAATATTTGATCGTTGCCTTACCAGATCGTTGCCTTACCAGATCGTGTATCTCTCTCAGCTCTTCTTCCAAGACACCAGTGGATTTCTTGATATTTCTCTCCGCATCGGCATCTATCCCATACTTCAAATCAGCTGGCAGTCGAAGGTCATTGCCAAAAATTACCTTTGCGGGAGTTTGGCCCGTTGTCTCATGTACTGCCGATCGGCCTACCGAATAATGATATGTGTGTATCCCACTCCTTATGATACTTGTCTACTACTTTCCTTAACTGCTCCTCCAATGTTCTATTGAAACGTTCCACCACACCATCGGACTGAGGATGCAGTGCAGTTTTCCGTGATTTTCGAATGCCCAACTTCTTACACATTTCTTGGAACACAGCTGATTCAAAATTCCTGCCTTGGTCAGGACTCCATTTGGTACACCATACCTTGCAACCCAATCGTTTATAGGTTAGGGTTAGGTTAGAGTGGCTGCCTCCGCTGTCCGAGCGGAGACTCACGTAGGCCGTTGTGGCCCGTTGTGCTACCACGCAGGGGGCCCCTATTTCCTATTACCCTACTTTCGAAGAAGAGGAGAGTTTAGACCCCAGTGAGGCCAAACCAGCGCGTTTGCCTAATGAAACGTAAGATATCGTTTGGGTTTATAGATTCAAGCTCCGCAAGGCACCCAAAAGAGTGTCTGTGGAGGCATTGGTACCTGGTTTTTGACAGTGCGGGACAGTGGCACAGATAGTGCTCAACGCTTTCTATCTCCTCCTCGTCCCTACAGCTGCGGCAGAAGTCATTTGTCTGCAGGCCCATATAGGCACCGTGAGTGCACATGAGACAGTGACCTGTAAGAAGGCCCAATAGTGGGCTTATAGAGATACGGTTTAATAATATCACCGATCGCGATCTCTTTTCATTCAGCTTAGGCCAGATTTGCTTGGATATACTACATGTAGGTTCCCTCGCCCATCTGGCGTTTGCCTGATCCGTGAAAAGAGATCGCAGGTGGTATTTGCAAGTGTTTAGAGGAGGGCTGGCCCAATCAGCGGAGGTTGTTGTTTGCAAGTTGGTGCCTTCCCTAGCTAGCTCATCCGCAGCGCAGTTTCCTGAGATTTCACAGTGGCCAGGAACCCATATTATGCTTAGGTTGCAATTTTCAGCTAGTTTGTTGAGGGTTTCTCTGCACTTCAATGCCACTAGTGACGAGGTGTTACTGCATTGCAGGGATTTTATGGCAGCTTGGCTGTCAGAGAAAATTGAAATAGAATTGGTTACCTGTAGGTTAGCCAGATAGCGGGCTGCTTCCCAGATAGCAATGAGTTCAGCCTGAAAAACACTGCAGTGATCAGGTAGGCGAAAGCTCTCGCTTAGATTGAGCTTCTCCGAGAATATCCCGCTGCCGACTCTGTTGTTTAGTTTAGAGCCATCTGTAAAAACAGAGATTTCGTGTGATCCCGGCTCTACGCCGTTTGCCCACTCGTTCCTCTCTGGGATTCTTGTGGAAAATTTGTTGTCCCAGCAAGGGGCGATGTTGTATGGTCCAATTTCAAGAAGGTTTCAGGGACTTGCTTCAGGATCCGGGTGTGACCAAACCTGCAATCCCTCCATGGTTCGATAGCGTTGAGCCTCGCCGCGTTGCAGGAGGCACAGTATCTGCCATATAGATCAGTTGGGAGAAGGAATAATATGGTTTCAAGAGCTTTGGTGGGAGTGGAGGGAAGGGCACCGCTGGTGAGCACTGCACTCTCGTTACTTTACTCCTGTTAGATTCGATATCGAGTGCCGTCCACCATACGGTGACGGCGTAGAAGAGTATGGGTTTCACCACTGCCGTATAGATCCAATGGACTATGCGTGGCTGGAGACCCCACCTTTTTCCGATTGCCGACTTACAAGCGTAGAGAGCCATTGTGGCTTTCCTGCATCGTTCCTCCACATTTCGCTTCCAGTCAAGCTTCCTGTCTAGAATAACTCCGAGATATTTAACCTCGGTAGAGAGTTTGATTTCCTTCCCGTTTAGGGATGGGAGGGTAAATTCCGGTATACTGCGTTTGCGGGTAAAAAGCACCATCTCAGTTTTTTCACTGCTGATGCTGAGTCCGCATTCCATAGACCATGTGTTTGTTAGATTAAGAGCATTTTGCAGGAGTTCGCCAAGCACCGGAAGGTGTTTGCCGGTAACTGTCAAGGCTATGTCGTCGGCATGTGCAATGACTTGGCATCCGGTGGGCCGTAGTATAGATAACAGAGCGTTCACCGTCAGGTTCCATAGTAGAGGAGAAAGAACGCCCCCCCTGGGGGGTTCTTCTGTTGGTATACCTTATTAGCGATGAGCTGCCCAGCTCAGAGATAATGATTCTCTTGTTTAGAAGGAGCTCGACGAACTTCACAAGAGGCTCTTACACCCCTAAAGAACGTAGAGATTTTGTGACCGCTGCTGGGAGAACGTTGTTGAAGGCTCCTTCTATGTCGAGAAACATACCCAGCGTAAATTCTTTAATGGCAAGACCCTTCTCTATCTTAGTAGTGATAGCATGTAGAGCTGTCTCTACGGATTTGCCCTTAGAGTAGGCGTGTTGGTTGTTGGAGATGAGTGCCTTATTTGCCGATTGTCTAATGTAGGCGTCCAGCAATCGTTCTAGAACTTTTAGGAGGAAGGAGGTCAGACTTATTGGTCTGAAATCCTTTGGACTGTACCCGATATCCTGCCTCCTTTGGGTATGAAGACTACCTTTGCCTTGGTCCATTCCGTGGGGATATAGACCAGGTTGAGGCAAGCCTTGTAGATTTTAGCTAGCAGCGGGCTTATAACATCGCTTGCAGCTTGCAATTCAGCGGGAAATATTCCATCCGTTCCCGGAGATTTGAAGGGTTTAAAGGACTTGATTGCCCAGATAACTCCTTTTTCACTTACAATGTGGTCCAGGGGTTGAAATGGCCCTGGGTTAGATTGCGTGTTTAAGATGTATGGTTGAGATCTGCAGCCCGGAAAGTGAGTGCTGATCAGGGTTTCGATAATTTCCGTACTAGATGTGGCCCATTCTCAGCTCGTTGTGCGAATGCAGCTTGGAGATATGGGGTTTTTGGAGAGGACCTTTCGTAGGCGATTGGCCTCTGAGACTTCTTCGATGTCATTAGTGAAGTTCTTCCAGGAGTCCCTTTTGGCATTCTGGATTAACTTCTTAAAAGATTTTAAGGCATCCCTATAATGGGACCAGATTCCCGTGCGCTTAGCCTCGTTAAAGAGTTTTCTGCTGTTTTTCCTCTGCTCGGAGATTTCTTGGTTCCACCAATAGGGTTTCTTCTTTCCCCTCACCTTAATCTCCGGGCAGGCTACTGTGAAGGCAGCGTTACAAGATTTGGTGATAAGATCTACTGCTTCTTCTATTTTTGACGATGAGTCTAGCTCACCGAGAGAAGCAAATGTTGTGTCTAAAGGAGGCGCTTCATCAGTTGTTAGCGGTAGGCTCGGCCTACCGTGAGAAGCGTTCTTTAGGAGAGTAGAGGATAGGACTTTTTTATAAAGGTTCCAGTCCGTACGTCTCCTATTCCTGTAAGCCACCCTAGGCGGTGTACGCAAGAGCAGAGTGGAAATGATATACATATGATCAGAGTAGGAGTTTTCGTTGGAAACTCTCCAATTTTTGACAAGGTCAGAGAATGCCCCAGAAACTAGAGTAACATCTAGAATCTCCTTCCTATTTGAGGTGATGAAAGTTGGTTTGTCTCCAGGGTTGCATATACTTAGATTGTTACTTATAATAGAATCAAAAAGAGACTCACCCCTACTGTTAATGTCGGTAGAGCCCCAAGCAGTGTGATGTGCATTGGCATCGGCCCCAATTATTATCGGGAACCCTTTATTGTGGGCCTCCCGTACCGCTTTGCAGAGCCGGTCCTGCACAGAAGTTGGGCGATCGTGCGATAGATATGCGGACATCAGCCAGATTGTTTGCCCCTGTAGCTCGAGGCTAATACAGGTAAAGTCCTCGTCGCTAAAAAGAGATAGTAAAATAAATACTAGATTTTTCTTTACTAGAATACAAGATCTGATTCTACCTGTCACGGGCGGTGTCACCAGCCGGTAGTCCTTAGAAAAGAGTCCACAGACCCTGCTGCCAACGACCCAAGGCTCCTGGACTAGAACGACGTCCTCATACGTAGTGCTGAGGCGTAATATTAGGGCAGCCGAGGCTGCCTTAGAATGGTGCAGGTTTATCTGTAGTACCTGCGCGCCCGTTACGTTTCGTTTGTGGCATCGACGTCCATCCTCTGCTGATCCGCATCGTCGGATGCCTCCTCTACGATAGTATCGTCGAATTCGGCATCCGACGGGTCGGATTCCAGCAAAAGCTGCTCGTCCATGCCCGTAAAGAACTGGCCCGCAAACTCAGATACCGAGAGTGTATCGCTCTCGGCATCCGGAGTGCTGCGTGCCACTTCGATATCGGCCCCATGTCCACTCAAGGTGTTGCATGGGACCGTGAGATTCAATGTGGCGATTGCGGGTTCGCTCGAGGCGGTATCCCCGATCACCAGATCCTCCGGAGCGGTTTGGTTCGTTTGTAACCACTTCTGCTACTGTTTCCGCTTCTTGGTTTGGGATTGGGTATACCTCTGGCCATTTACTAAAATAATCCATAACCACTAGTACGTATATTTTCCGCGGTTGCTAGTAGGAAATGGACCTGCGACATCCATGGCGATCCTTTCAAATGGTGCACCTGAAATATACTGCTTCATCTGGCCATGACTTTGAGTTTTGGGCCCTTTCGCTCTGCAAACCTTGCAGTTGGCAATCCACTCGGTGACCGACTGACGGCAACCAACGCAATAGAATCTCTGATTAATTTTCTCGGTCGTCTTCGTGATTCCAAGCTGACCTCCACTTGGACCATTATGCAGCTCGCTGAGCACGTCAGGAATCCTCTTTCTGGGAACAACTATCAATTTCTTCTTGCATTGACCATCCTCACTCTCCCATACTCGATGCAAGCAACCGGATATCAATTCTAAACAGTTCCACTGTGCCCAATATGACTTCGCAATGGGACTCTCTGCTGACATCTCCTTTCTGCTTGGTCTTTGGTTTCGTTCGAGCCCTTGCATAACATGTGACAAATCTTTATCTTCTAGCTAACACTCTCTTAGTTGTTCCTTGTCCCATTCATCCGTGCACTTTATAGTCATTAGCCGGACATCTATAATGTCTTCTTCAGCCTCGGCCTTTGAACAGTGCTTGCATTCCAAACTACATGGTCTTCGTGACATTGCATCAGCATTTCCATGGGTAATACCTTTTCGATGCTCAATGGAAAAGTCATAACTTTGTAGTCGCTCGATCCACCGTGCCAATTGTGCTTCCGGATTACAGAACTGCAGAAGCCATTTCAACGCTGCGTGATCTGTCCTGTCGCGGAATCGCTGGCCGTAGAGGTATTTGTGAAAATGTTTAATGCACGCTACCAATGCCAACAGTTCTCTCCGTGTAACGAAATAGTTCCTCTCTGGTTTCCCAATTGAACGGCTGTAATAGGCAACTACCTTCTTCTGTCCATTAACCCGTTGTGACAAAACGCCTCCTATAGCATATCCACTCGCATCTGTATCTAGAATAAATGTTGCTCCTGGAATCGGAAACGCTCCTTTAATGTTTGGAAAGCCACTTCTTGCGCCTTCTTCCATTCAAAAGCTTTATTTTTTCTTGTAAGCTCATGGAGGCTATGGGCTTCGCTGGAAAAGTTTGGCACAAATCGGCAGTAATATGTGCACAGCCCAAGGAAACTTCTTAATTCATGCAGATTCTGTGGTCTTGGCCAATCCTTTACTGCCTCTATCTTTTCATTCGCTGTACAGATACCTTCTATCGTTACCTCGTGACCCAAATAATTTACTTCCTTTTTAAACAGCGAACACTTTTTGGGACTTAGTTTTAGACCAGCGCCAGCTATTCTCTGGAAAACTTCCTCCAAGTTCTTAAGATGTTCATCAAAGTTCTTGCCGAATACGATGATGTCGCCCAGGTACAGCAAGCATGTTTTCCAATGTAGTCCTTTCAGTACCTGGTCCATGAGTCTCTGAAAAGTAGCTGGTGCATTACAAAGTCCAAAAGTCTTCACTGTAAATTTCCAAAGACCATCACCGACACTGAAGGCTGTTTTCTCTTTATCTTCCTCCTTCACCTCAACTTGCCAGTAGCCGCTTTTCAAGTCCAGTGTGGAAAACTATTTCGTACCAGATAGCGACTCCAGAGTATCGTCAATTCTTGGCAATGGGTAGCTATCCTTTTTCGTGACGTCGTTCAACTTGCAGTAGTCCACGCAAAACCTCATTTTCCCATCCTTCTTCTTCACAAGTACCACCGCTGAGTTCCGTGGACCGCCGCTGTCGCTCATTTCTTGTACGATTTGACTCACAATTTCCCGCTTCGCCAGTGGAACACTACGAGGAGATTGACGTATCGGCCTCGCGCCTCCAGTGTCAATTTGATGTTTCACAACATTGGTGCGGCCTGGTTTGGAACCATCCTGGTCAAATATGTTTGCGTACTTTAGGAGCAGTTGCTTTGCCTTACTCTGATAATCTTGATCTAGCCGCTCCGTCCATGCCGTGATGTCATTTGAAAGATCAGTATTGCTAGTTGAAACGTGTTCCTGGAGCTGTTCACAGTTAAAAACTATTTCAGCCTCTTGGCATCTTCCCAATATAGCTCCTTTTGTCTGTTTGAGTGGTGACTTGAACTCATTGAGTACTTTTACCGGAATACGTCCATCTTGTTTTGTCATAGCCAGGGTTTTTCCTACAAGTATGTTCGGTGTTGATTTGTTTGCTGCCTCGACAACCCACAATTTGTTATCCCACAATCTCCATCAACCTTTGCCCAGATGACTGCTTCAGATTTTGGTGGTATTTGCTGACTTTATTCCACCAGCACTCGTTTACTGCTGTAGCCTCTCTCGTAGCCGAAACTAAGTGGCACATCAATGTTCTTATATCGCACCGCCTTGCTTTGCATATCGATCTTGTCGCCTTGGTCGATTAAGAAGTCCACTCCAATTATGATTTCATCAACAATCTCTGCCACTAAAAAATTGGGTAGTACCGTGGCATTCCCAATTGCTACTTCACATGCTATTTCTCCAATTACCTGGCTGTCCTCTCCCGTGGCTGTACGTAATCTTTCTCCAAGCAATGGCCTTATCTTCTTGTTTGCTAAATCTGACCGAATGATGGAATGGGATGCACCCGTATCTACAGTCAGTAAACGTTCCTTTCCATCCACATGTCCTCCGACAGTAAGCTTGCTTGACTTTCCAATTTGCGAGATAGAGATTATGGGGCATTCAATTGAGGGAACCAGCTGTCGCCCCTTGCGGCTGACTTGCTTTAGTTTAACGATTGAGTGGACTTGGAGATTTGCTCATCTCCTTCAGCTCTGCGTTTACGGCAACCCACTTTGTTGGAACTATTAGGACCGGTGCTGCAATGACGTGCAATGTGGCCTGGGTTGCCGCACTTGAAACATTTCATAACTCCACAGTTTTTCTGATGTGGCCCCTTCAGTGCTTCCAAAATTGTGTTTACCCAGTCTGGCCTTTCCACTTCCACGCGATGAGCTTTGTACGCTGGCTTCCTCAAAAGTGAGGCTGTTTCCTGAGTTAGTACATGCGATACCGCTTCTGCAAATGTTAATTTTGGCTTCGCATATGTAGCTCGTTTCGTTTCCACATCTCGTATGCCATTTATGAAGCTCTGGAGTTTTACCCTCTCGGTGTATTCCACGGGCGCGTCCGCATTTGCTAGATGAGCCAATCTTTCAGCATCCGACGCAAACTCCTGCAAAGTCTCATGCGCTCTTTTGTGACGGTTTTGCAACTCAATTTGGTATATCTGTTTTCTATGCTCGCTTCCATAACGTCTCTCGACAGCGGCCATCAATGCTTCATAGTTGTTCCGCTCTCCTTCGGGAATCGTCTGTAGGATTTCGCCTGCTGGCCCCTTCAATGCTACGAATAGAGCTGCAACTTTATCTTCAGCATTCCAGGTGTTCACTGTTGCAGCCTTATCACACTGTAGCTTAAAGACCTGGAAAGGAATAGAACCGTCAAAGGATGGTATTTTTACCTTTGCGTTGCTTGCTGCAACAGCTGGGCGGTTTAGTTGTAACCGCTCCATACGACCTTTTAACGCTTCTATCTCGGCATCAATTTTGTCGTCGATTTGTAAAATTTTTGCATCCAGCTCTTCCAGTTTCAAAAAGAGCTGCGACGATACCTATTCCGAAATTTGTGCCGACATTTCAGATAAACGTGCCTCTTGCGCTTCCAGGTGAGATGCCAAATATGTCTTCTGTTCTTCCAATTGTGATGTTATACGGGTTTCCTGCGATTCCAGTTGTGATGCCATATCGGTTGATATTTGTGACGACATTTCTGAAATGCGCGTTTCTTGTGCTTCAATCTTGGATGTTATACTTGTCTCCTGGGATTCCAGATGGGATACCATATACGTCTTCTGTTCTTCCAGTTGTGATGCCATTTGCGACGATATTGATGTTACTGTCGATGTTTGTGCAGATATTGCAGCCAATATCATGTTCAAGTCTGTGCTGGTAACTAACTTTCTACGATGCTTCATTTTTCTCTTCAATTTTTGTTGTCTCTTCGCAATCAAGAGGAAAGACATACTCTTCCACGTTAATTCCCTCTAATTCCATTGCCTTTCGTAGTCGTGCCTGAAGTTCGAGTTTATTGCCGGTTGTACTCAATCCACGGCTCTCCAACTCCTTCTTCAGTTGCTGGGTCTTCAATTCACAACACTTTGCCATGTCCAAGTTGTATTCGAAGTCTTCGGAATTTATTCAACAATTCCTCTTCTGACACCAATTGTAACGAATTTAGTGCAATTCTGCTTATTTGCAACCTTCTGCTAACGTTCGAATCACTAAACTATTGAATAAATAACTCCACTATTCAATAATGCGCAATGGCCTTTATTAAAGTACTTCACAATAACACTACTTTTACTCGCCAGATAGCTTCTTAAATCAAACTGATTGTCGTGCCTCTACTGCTGCTGCCTTTTATACTCTATGATTTCTCGTTCGCAAACTTCTAGGCGCTTCCATTTCTGGAATTTACTAGTTGGTTATCAGCTCTAAAATTACTACGTTTATAGCTTCTCATATGCGTGTGTATATGTGAGCACAATAATAATTGCATACTTTTGGGAGCATCTCAGATAATATATCTGCATGTGTTTGTGCGTCTCTTCACCGCTGCATGTACGTACATATGTGTAGACATAATGATTGATTTATTGATGTGCATACAAGTCACTGCTTAGCATCGGCTTAGAGATGATAGTATCCCTTAGGGTTGCTAATATTCGTCACAATATAATCACACTAGCCTAAAAAATTTAAATTTTCAGATCTGACGGCATTTAGTGACTTTACGCAGCAAACAACTCTTATTTTTAACTAATTAAACTATTGTTATAAAGCCATATGTCAGTGTGTAAACACTTTCTTCATCAACAAAAAAAAACAACATAACAGTAAACAAAATATTGTTACGAATATTAGCAACACTAAGTGGTACTGCCATCTCTAGGCCGATGCTAAGCAGTGACGTGAATTCACATCAATTATTCAATCATTATGTATCTACATAAACGAATCAATAATTGCGTCTACACATATGTACGTATACGAGCAGCGGAGAAGCAATGCACAAACACATGCATATATTCTGAGATACTCCTGAAAGTATGCAATGAGAGAAGCTATAAAATCGTGCAATTGTAGTTACAGCTGAGAAATTTGAGAGCTGATGGCAACTAGTAGATTCTGGAAATGGAAGCGCCTAGAAGATGCGAACGTTGAAATCAGAGAGTATAAAAGCAGCAAATGTAAGGGCGCTGGAATTCAGTTTGATTTGAGCTATCGAGCAGTTATTGATTAAGCAGACTTGAACATGATTTTGGCTGCAATATCTGCACAAACATCGACAGTAACATCAATGTCGTCGCAAATGTCAGAAATGTCGTCAGAAAAAACATCGAAGATTGAAGCACAAGAAACGCGTATGTCAGAAATGTTGACACAGATTACATCAAAGATTGAAGCACAAGAAACGCGTATTTCGGAAATGTCGGCACAAATTTCAGCACAGATATCATCTCAGATCTCCACACAACTAGAAGAGCAGGAAGTTCGTATATCATCTAAACTAGAAGCATATATGGAAGAAAAACTAACCCAGTTTCATGCAGGCTTCAGTGGTCGACAGGATAAAATCGAGGCCGTATCGATCAGTTACAACTAACTCGTCCAGCAGTTTCAGCGAGTAATCCAAAGGTAAAAACACCATCCTTTGACGGTTCTGCTCCTTTCCAGGTCTTTAAGCTACAATTTGAGAAGACCGCAACAGTGAACAACTAGAATGCTGAAGATAAAGTTGCTGCACTCTTCGTAGCATTGAAACGACCATCTGACGAAATCTTACAGACGATTCCAAAGTACGAACGGAACAGTTATGAAGCATTGATGGCTGCTGTAGAACGACGTTCATTTTCATTTCATGCGAATGAAAGATGATGCTCCGGCCAAGAAAGTGTTTCTATCGGAACCCGCCTATGGAAGCAGAGGTAGAGGGCGGCCCCCACTCCGTTGGAAGGACCAGGTGGAAAACGATTTAAACTCCCTTGGTGTGACCAATTGACGCCGGTTGGTGGAGCGAAGGAGCGACTGGCACGCCTTGTTGGACGGCCAATTAAGTAAGTAAGTAAGTAGAACGACGTTATGGAAGCGAGCATAGAAAACAGATATTCCAAATTGAGTTGCAAAACCGCTACCAAAAAGCAAATGTGACATTGCAGGAGTTTGCTTCAGATATTGAAAATTGGCTCATCTTGCAAATGCGGACGCACCCGTGGAATACACTGAAAGGGTAAAAATCCAGAGATTCATAAATGGCATACGAGATGTAGAAACGAAGCGGGCATCGCATGCACTGACTCAGGAAACAGCCTCACTTTTGAGTAAGCCAGCGTACAAAGCTCATCGCGTGGAAGTGGAAAGGCCAGTCTGGGTAGACGCAATATTGGAGGTGCTGAAAAGATCGCAAAAGTGGAGTGTAAGAGTTGTCAAATGCTTCAAATTCGGAAAGCCCGGTCACATTGCACGTCATTGCGATCTTGGTACTAATAGTTCCAACAATGTGGGTGGCCGTAAAGGCAAAGCTGGAGGAGATGAGCAAGAGCGTGACAGTTGTAAAGAACGAAAACTTGCCCCAGCTATTAAATGTCCGGTGATATCTGTGTCGCAAATTGGTAGAAAATCGAGCAGTCTTACCGTCAGAGGCAATGTGGATGGCGAAGAACGTGTACTGACTGTAGATACGGGCGGATCTCATTCCTTGATCCGATCTGACTTGGTCAACAGGAGAGTAAAACCGTTACCTGGAGCAAGGTTGCGCACGGTCACTGGCGAGTATAACCAAGTTCAGGGAGAAGTGATATGTGAAGTCTTGATTGGAAAGGTCACGGTTCTACACAAATTCGTTGTGGCGAAGATCGTTAAAGAAGTCATATTGGGAGTGGACTTCTTGGTTGACCATGACATCAAGATCGATATGCCGAGAAGGGTGATGCGTTATGAGAACCAGGATATACCACTTAACTTCAAGTTGGAGAAAGGGTTCAATAATAATCGAGTAATGGTGGAGAAGACTCGACAAAGGCCACGAAAGTCAAGAGAAATGGTTGACGGATCGAATGGGCCAAATAAAGCGAAATTAAAAGTACCTGCGAGAACGACTGAAAAAATTTTTCAGAAAGAATGCAAGGGTGGTTTCAAGCCAGCGCGCACTACTGTTGTGAAGCGTCCAGACGATAATGATGATGCAAAGTCAATCCGTCAAGTGCAAGCTCTGCGAAGAAGTTCATTGGCCAAACAACAGAGTGCGAGGGAATGATCAAGAATAATGAGTAGGAAGATGAAACGCAGGTACAATGAGAACAGAAATTCGGAAGGTTTCTTGGAGGAATATTTGGTACTGTTAAACAACCCTCACCGGCGGAAAGGTGTTCCAGCCAAATTTCGGTGCAGTTGGGAAGGCCCGTACATGGTTGTGAAGTGATACAATCTACCGCATACAAAGCATTGGGAAACCACGGAGTATAATTGTGGTACATTTGGAGATGCTAGCGGCGTTTAGATCGGGAGATTTGTCTGATCGGGACGATCAGACTTATTTGGAGGGCAGTGTAACCAATATTAGCAACGCTAAGGGGTACTGCCATCTCTAGGCCGATGCTAAGCAGTGACGTGAATTCACATCAATAATTCAATCATTATGTATCTACATAAACGAATCAATAATTGCGTCTACACATATGTACGTATACGAGCAGCGGAGAAGCAATGCACAAACACGTGCATATATTCTGAGATACTCCTGAAAGTATGCAATGAGAGAAGCTATAAAATCGTGCAATTGTAGTTACAGCTGAGAAATTTGAGAGCTGATGGCAACTAGTAGATTCTGGAAATGGAAGCGCCTAGAAGATGCGAACGTTAAAATCAGAGAGTAGAAAAGGCAGCAAATGTAGAGGCGCTGGAATTCAGTTTGATTTGAGCTATCAAGCAGTTATTGATTAAGCACGCAATCTGGCGGGCAATAGTAGAGTTTCATTTGAGCTATCAATCAGTTTGGTTATTAAGCAAGCTATTCGTTGCAAAGTATAAGTGTTATTGTGAAGTACTTTAAAAAAGACCATTTTTCCATTATTCAATATTGGAATTATTTATTCAACAGTTTAGCGATACGAACGTTGACAGAAGACTGCAAATAAGGGGAACTGCAGTAAAATCGTTACAATATATTTCCTATTGACGTACGTGGTATCTCAAAGTGGATATCAAAGTGTTAATTAAAATTCGCTACGTTTCGTCTGATTAGTCAAAATCCCTTAATTAGTCAAAAACACTTGAAACGCCAGAAGTCATAATTTTAATCAAACTAGCCTAAAATATTTCAATTTTAAAATCTGATGACATTTAGTGACTTTACCCAGCCAACAACTCTTATTTTTAACTAATAAAACTATTGTTATAAAGCCATATGTCAGTGTGTAAACACTTTCTTCATAAACAAAAAAACAAAAAACATAACAGTAAACGAAATATATGTCCTATTGACGTACGTGGAATTATTCCAAAGTGTTAATTAAAATTCGCTACGTTTTGTTTGATTAGCAAAAGCCCTTAATTAGTCAAAAACAATTGAAACGCCATAAGTCATAATTTTAATCAAACTAGCCTAAAAAATTTCAATTTCCAGATCTCACGGCATTTAGTGATTTTACGCAGCACACAACTCTTATTTTTAACTAATTAAACTATTGTTATAAAGCCATATGTCAGTGTGTAAACACTTTCTTCATAAAGCACAAAAAAAAAACATAACAGTAAACAAAATATATTTCCTATTGACGTACGTGGAATCTTTGTTGTTATTCAAAAGTGTTAATTAAAGGTCGCTACGTTTTATTTGATTAGTCAAAAGCCCTTAATTAGTCAAAACACTTGAAACGCCAGAAGTCATAATTTTAATCAAACGAGCCTAAAATATTTAAATTTTCAGATCTAACGCCATTTAGTGACTTTACCCAGCAAACAACTCTTATATTTTTAACTAAATAAACTATTGTTATAAAGCCATGTGTCAGTGTGTAAACACTTTCTTCATAAACAAAAAAAAAAAAACAAGTAAGGAAGGTTAAGTTCGGGTGTAACCGAACATTACATACTCAATTGAGAGCTATGGTGACAACATAAGGGAAAATAACCATGTAGGAAAATGAACCGAGGGTAACTCTGGAATGTGTTTGTATGATATGTGTATCAAATGAAAGGTATTAAAGAGTATTTTATGAGGGAGTGGGCCATAGTTCTATAGGTGGACGCCATTTAGGGATATCGCCATAAAGGCGGATCAGGGTTGACTGTAGAATTTGTTTGTACGATATGGGTATCAAATGAAAGGTGTTAATGAGTATTTTAAAAGGGAGTGATCCTTAAATCCATATGTGGACACCGTTTCGAGATATCGCCATAAAGGTGGACCAGAGGTGACCCTAGAATTTGTTTGTACGATATGGGTATCAAATGAAAGGCGTTAATGAGCATTTTAAAAGGGAGTGGGCCTTAGTTCTATAGGTGGACGCCTTTTCGAGCTATCGCCATAAAGGTGGACCAGGAATGACTCTAGAATGCGTTTGTACAATATGGGTATCAAACGAAAGGTGTCAATGAGTATTTCGATGGGGCTTAGTTCTATAGGTGGACGCCTTTTCGAGATATCGCCATAAAGATGGACCAGGGGTGACTCTAGAATGTGTTTGTACAAATAGGACGCCTTTTCGAGCTATCGCCATAAAGTTGGACCAGGAGTGACTCTAGAATGCGTTTGTACAATATGGGTATCAAACGAAAGATGTTAATGAGTATTTCAAAAGAGCGTGGGGCTTAGTTCTATAGGTGGACGCCTTTTCGATATATCGCCATAAAGATGGACCAGGGGTGACTCTAGAATGCGTTTGTACAATATGGGTATCAAATGAAAGGGGCTAATGAGCATTTTAAAAGGGAGTGGGCCTTAGTTCTATAGGTGGACGCCTTTTCGAGATATCGCCATAAAGGTGGACCAGGGTTGACTCTAGAATGTGTTTGTACGATATGGGTATCAAATTAAAGGTATTAGGTATTATTGTACGATATGGGTATCAAATGAATGGTCATAATGAGTATTTTAAAATGGAGGATCCTTAGTTCCATAAGTGGACGCCGTTTCGAGATATCGCCATATAGGTGGACCAGGGGTGACCCTAGAATGCGTTTGTATAATATGAGTATCAAACGAAAGGTGTTAATCAGTGTATCAAAAGGGCGTGGGGCTTAGTTCTATAGGTGGACGCCTTTGCGAGATATCGCCATAAAGGTGGACCAGGGGTGACTCTAGAATATGCTTGTACGACATGGGTATCAAATTAAAGGTATTAATGAGGGTTTTAAAAGGGAGTGGTTGTAGTTGTGAAACTCCTGTAGGAATGAAAACGGGGACCTTGTAACTGATGTCCAGAGAGTGCTTAGATTATGGAGGGAACACTTCTCTGCTCTCCTAAATGGAGGCAGCAATTCACCGCGCAGAGATGAAGAACCCGATCCCGCAATCGATGATGATGGAATATATGTCCCCCCGCCCGATTATGACGAAGTTAGAATAGCAATAACCAGATTGAAAAACAACAAGGCCGTGGGCGCTGATGGATTTCCTGCGGAGCTATTCAAGTTCGGCGGCGAGGAGTTGGTAAGGCGCATGCAGCAGCTTCTTAGCAAAATATGGGCGGACGAAAGCATGCCCGACGGTTGGAATCTAAGTGTTCTTTGCCCAGTCCACAAGAAGGGGAATACTGCAAAATGCACTAACTATCGTGGAATCAGCCTTCTTAATATCGCATATAAGGTCCTTTCAAGTGTACTGTGCGAAAGATTGAAGCCCACCGTGAACCGGCTGATTGGACCTTATCAGTGCGGCTTCAGACCTGGTAAATCTACCATCGACCAGATTTTCACAATGCGCCAAATCTTGGAAAAAACCCGTGAAAAGAGAATCGACACACACCACCTCTTCGTCGACTTTAAAGCCGCCTTCGACAGCACGAAAAGGAGCTGCCTATATGCCGCTATGTCTGAATTTGGTTTCCCCGCAAAACTTATACGGCTGTGCAAAATGACGTTGAGCAACACCATCAGCTCAGTCAGAATTGGGAAGGACCTCTCCGAGCCGTTCGAAACTAAACGAGGTTTCAGACAGGGTGACCCCCTATCGTGCGATTTCTTTAATTTGATGGTGGAGAAAATTATACTAGCTGCAGAACTTAACCGCACTGGAACAATATACTATAAAAGCGTGCAATTACTGGCATATGCTGATGACATTGATATCATCGGCCTAAACACCCGCGCTGTTAGTTCTGCTTACTCCAAGCTGGAAAAAGAAGCGGTAAAGATGGGTTTGATGGTGAATGAGGACAAAACGAAGTACCTGCTGTCATCGAGCAAAGAGTAAGCGCATATGCGCCTTGGCAACCACGCTACTGTTGGCAGCCATAATTTCGAAATAGTAAAAGACTTCGTTTATTTGGGAACCAGCATCAACATTAGCAACAACATCAGCACTGAAATCGAGTGAAGAATCAATCTTGCCAATAAATGCTACTTTGGACTAGGTAGGCAATTGAAAAGTAAAGTCCTCTCTCGGCGAACGAAAATCATACTCTACAAGTCACTTATCGTACCCGTCCTGATATATGGGGCAGAAGCATGGACCATGACAACAGCAGATGAAGCGGCTTTGGGAGTGTTCGAGAGAAAAGTTCTTCGAAAGATTTATGGACCTCTACGCGTTGGCGATGGCGAGTACCGAAGAAGATTTAATGATGAGCTGTACGAGCTATACGCAGACATCAACATAGTCCAGCGAATTAAAACGCAGCGGCTGCGCTGGCTAGGCCATGTTATGCGAATGAAAGATGATGCTCCGGCCAAGAAAGTGTTTCTATCGGAACCCGCCTATGGAAGCAGAGGTAGAGGGCGGCCCCCACTCCGTTGGAAGGACCAGGTGGAAAACGATTTAAACTCCCTTGGTGTGACCAATTGGCGCCGGTTGGCGGAGCGAAGGAGCGACTGGCGCGCCTTGTTGGACGGCCATAACCGTTTAGACGGTTAAGCGCCAATTAAGTAAGTAAGTAAGGTTGTAGTTGTGAAAAGGTTTAAATATTCAAAAATAAAATATTTGCTCACTTTGGGAGTCAGATAGTAGTTGTCTTTATTAAAAGAAATTCTTTCCCTTTTACACATAATTTCTTAACCTATACATTCATAATTATTCTAATACTTACGAACTAAAAATATGTAGATTTGCATAAATGGTATGCATATATGTAGATTTGTATTCGTGGTATGCATATATGTAGATTTGTATTAATGGTATGTGTTTGAGCGACTGTCGTAGTCGCCAACAGCCAACCCTTCTATTTAATAGAAATTAGGCTTAAGGAAACCTAAACCTGAATTTACCTGAATTTTATATTGAATTTATTGATATATGTACCTTTTACGTATAAGTACGCATTCTGAATTATTTGCACGTACAAATACGTAATATCATATATTACGTACATATTTATTAAATTTAAGAATTTGAAATGTTTGTATTTTACGCTAACACGCAAGCGTATTTCACCTCTCTGGCAACCCCAACAATGGATTGACAGATGGGACTATGTACATACATACATACATTTATTATTGTTTTTTGACTTTTTGATCTATTTTTATACTTCTCGAAATTCTTTTACCATCGCGGTTGTGATCTCTTTTTCTCTTTTAAATTAAATTAAATTTAAAGAAATTGTTAACCCCTCTGGAAAAACAGGACTTTATAATTCCTGTAATATTATAATTAAAGTGAGTGAATTCAATGTTGTTTTATTTACAAACAAACCTCCCATAAATAACGAGGTGAGCTTATATTGCCATCCATCCACATTGCCACCACCGCCATATACCATCATAACATCGCCATCGCCACCGCCGCATCCACAACAGCTATATACTCCCAGGAAAGGAAAGTTGAATCGTGTCCCAGCACAGCCAGGTAAATTGTGTATTGCCAGCTCCCCTAAACAGTGGTCCTTCGACGCCACTAAGGAAACCAGCGCAATAAAAACGCAAGTACCTTCGCCCTTTTTGTAAACCGTGAGTATTAAATGAGATATAATACAACCTAATCACGGAAAAAATATACATAAAAGAGAAAAATCAAGGCAATTTTCATTTTCGAGGATTAGAATTTCCCGCCAATAATCCTCATTTCCTGCCAAATTTTCTCAAGTTCCCACTAAAATTGCACATACCATTTCGTATATATATATATATATATATATATATATATATATATATATATATACATATAGCAATAACCCCATATTGCAAAACTCAGTACGGTATATGTGCAAAGCAAAATAAGAAAAACTCAGTAGTTAGCTACAGTGGGCACACTTGCTAAAAGCACCCCTTATATTTTAATGCGACAAATCTCTTAATAATTTAAAATTTCCTCATTTAAATTAAAATATCTCTTGTCGTTAATTAAATATATTGCACAACCTCTGCTAACTTCTGATTTCTCCCCATTGAATTAATAAAAAAAAAAAAAAAAAAAAAAAAACGCAAGCAAATTTTCTCGGTTTCCTCATTTGCGTATACAAGAAAGCGACATAAGCGGTGAAACAAAATCTCATACAGTGGTACAAGAGTGGTTCAGTGCGTACACTAGCGTTTGAAAAATATATCTCTCTTGTGTAAAGCTAAAAAATTTTCCCGAATTTAGTATTTCACTCTGTATCCCCATTTATACAGTCCACAAAAATATCGATAGTGAAAATCTTAAAAAATAATTACTCATATTTACATATATATATATTTGTATTTTTCCCACGTATATTTAACCCTCACGCATATATACATATTAAATACAGTGCACCGCGGCACAGTGGTCAACTTTGTCTCGTCATACCCTCAAATTTCAAATTAATTAAAACCTCTTTACTTCGGAAATTTGTCCCCCTCTCCCTATTAGGTTTTACACATACTCAAACCCCTCAAATAAATTTAACTAAAAAACTTTTTTTGGTTTTGAAAAGTATTCTCTCTTGCTATTTAACGTGAATATTTAAACGTAACTCCCTCACATAGTTAAAAGCAAATACTCTCTCTTCAAAAAAAAAAAAAGTTTTCTCTCTGAAGTTAAATTTTTTGTTAATTCTCAACTCTAAGCGACATAAAACAAAGCTCAAAAATGAGTGACGATGAAACCAAAAAAGGTGGCTCCAAAACTCAAGGAGTTAAAAAATTTAAAATCTCGTCTGCCCCCAAAAAATTTACATCCGAAACGGACAATTTTTTGGAATATTGTGCTCGGTTTAGGTCGACGTCGCTCCAAGACAACACGGAGTCCTCACTCAAAATAAAAAACGCCAATATAGACAAATTTTGGAATAGAGTCCAAACAGTCTTCGATAAGATTGTCGAAACCCCAGATCAGGACCTGCCCGAAGATTTTCCAACATCTGCTAATAGCAAATACAGGTCCTGTCTCATAGCGTACGAAGACACGAAAGCCCAGATCGAAGACCAGCTTCAGTTGCTTAAACAAGCAAGTGCCCCTGCGCCCCCTACCGTCACAACAGGTCCACCCGATAATTCCGGTATTTCGCTAAAAATCCCTCCCTGCGATACCGAAATATTTTATGGTGGTTATGAAAAATGGCCCTCATTTCGTGACATGTTCACAGCCGTTTATATTAACCATCCCAAACTCTCCCAAGCACAAAAATTGTATCACCTCAGATACAAAACCCAAGGAAAGGCAGCTCAAATAGTCAACCAATTTCCCTTGACTGATGACAACTTTGCCTTAGCGTGGGAAGCCCTAAAGGCCCGATACGAGAACAGACGTGTTCTCGTAGATAATCAAATACGGGCCCTAATGAACTTAAAAACGATCACCACGGAAAACAGTGAAGACATTCAAAGGTTGCAATCGTCGGTAAATAATTGCCTTCAAATTCTCGCCACGCAACAAGTCTCCACAGATAACTGGGACCCCATACTTATTTATCTCGTGACCTCTAAACTCCCTGAAAATACAGTCACGTTATGGGAGCAGTCTCTGACTTCAAGAAGAGAAATTCCTAACTGGTCCCAAATGGACCAGTTCCTCACAACTCGATATGAAGTCGTAGAGCGAGTCGATCAATGGCGACCAAATAAATTTAAAGCCACCCCACAAGCTAGGCCACCATTCAAACCCCAGCAGTCGCATCCCTTTCAAAATAGATCGACCTCCCACACCCAATCTCATATGACAGAGCAGCGAACAATGTACAAGTGCGCTATGTGTAAAACCTCATCTCACCCCCTTATAAGTTGCTTCAAATTTAAGAAGCTGTCGACCTCTGATCGCAGAAGGTTTGTGAGAGAAAACAATATGTGTTTCAATTGCCTCTCTCAGTCACATATATTGAAAGACTGTTCCAGTACTCAAACTTGCAATCAATGTCAAGATCGGCACAACTCAGTTCTTCACGAAGACACATCTCAAGTGCCGAAAAGACAACCCTCACGATTGCAAAGGACAGCCTCACAAGCCACGACCACGAATTCCACAGCCTCACCCGGTAATACTCCCGATCAAGCCAATGCTCTGGATGAAAGCCCTTCATGCTCGCAGAAAAGCCAAGTGCAATCGTTTTATTCCGAAAACGATTGTGAAATAATTTTACCCACGTCTATCGTTCCCTTAGAGCATAAAGGAGAAATTTTTAAACTACGAGCTCTTGTGGATCAGGGATCTGAACGAACCTTTATCTCTACCAGAGCTCACGATAGACTCAAGCTCCCATTAAAACCCTCTAGATTTGAAATATCAGGGATGGGCGGCAAGGTAGTTCAGACCTCAAACAAATTGTGCTCTCTGACTTTGGTATCCCCCGATTTCAAAACCAGAATAAGTGCAGAGGCAATAGTATTACCCCGGCTAACAAAAATGCTCCCCTCGCTTAAGCTCACTAGCGAGCTTCAAGCAAAATGGGCACACCTCAACCTCGCAGACTCGAACTGTCACTCCCCCTCGCAAATAGATCTCGTCCTAGGCAGTGATGTAATACCGCAAATCATCCAAAATGGCGTTGAGAAACTTTCCCCCCATCTTCTAGCGCAGAAAATCATTTTTGGATGGATTCTGAGCGGTAGAGCTCCTGTGTTGGTAAACGCTTTCTGCATGCAAGTGTCAGAAGTGTCGAACGAAGATCTTCACTCGCTATTGCGTAAATTCTGGGAATTGGAGGAAGTTCCCACCAAACCCCAAATAATCCCAGAAGACGAGTTTTGCGAAAATTTCTATGCAGCCACAACCTCACGCGATGATAACGGTCGTTATATCGTAAGGCTGCCGTTTAAACCCAGCTTCCCAGAGTCAATCTCATTATCCCACTCTCGGTCTTCAGCTCTAAGCCAGTTTCTTGGAATGGAGAGAAGTCTGCAGAAGAAAGGGGATTTAAAGACTCAATATGATAGTGTTCTAGAAGAATACCTCACCCTCGATCATATGGAGGAAACCGGCTCCTATGAAAAATTTGACGGAGGAAAATGCCTCTCATTTTATCTTCCTCATCACGCAGTTGTCAAACCCGAGAAAAAGACATCAAAGGTGCGGGTCGTGTTTAACGCCTCAAAGAAGTCGGCATCTGGACATGCGCTCAACGACGTTCTGTATACCGGCCCTACCCTCCAGCCCGATCTGATGCTTCTGATTCTCAAGTGGCGTACCTACCAATTTGTTTTTAACGGAGACGTAGAAAAAATGTATCGTCAAATCATAATGCATGAAGACGACAGAGACTATCAGAGGATCGTCTTTCGCTCATCTCCGAGCGACCCCATAAAAGACTATCGTCTGAAAACAGTCACATTTGGTGTGAACTGTGCCCCCTACCTCGCCATACGTACTCTTCACCAACTGGCCAAAGATGTAAAGGAAACTCCCCAAAGCCGTCCCTGTTTTGACGAAAGAAACATATGTAGATGACATTCTCTCTGGCAGCCATGAAATTCTCTCTGCTGAAACATCTCTCTCCCAAGTCATCCAAGTGTTAGCGTCAGCAGGATTTCCATTACGGAAAATAACGGCCAATCACCCCAGTATAATAAAAAACATCAAAGAAGAGGACTTGCTAGATACCAATCTTTTGGAATTCGAGAAAGCAAGCAACACCAAAACTCTCGGCATACAGTGGAACGCTCTGACCGACACGTTTTCGTATACAGTGGACTCAATACCCCTCTCGTCCGCTAATACAAAACGACAAATTCTCTCCTCGGTCGCAAAACTTTTTGACCCCGCAGGGTGGCTTACGCCGATTATGATTCAGGCCAAGCTTTTACTCCAAGAGCTATGGATAGACGGAACTGGCTGGGATGAACCAGTGAAGCCCCTCCGCTTCATTAAATGGACGCAGTTCGCAAAAAATTTACCCAACATCTCAGATATAAAGATACCTCGATGGGTTGACTACATGCCGAACCAGCAGGTTGAACTGCATGGTTTCTGCGATGCGTCAGAAAAGGCATATTGCGCCACTATATATCTGCGAACAACCCACGGTGCCACCACATCGTCCCACCTTCTGGTTGCTAAAGGCAAGGTTGCCCCTCTTCGCACTACCAGTCTTCCAAGACTAAAACTATGTGCAGCTCTACTCCTTGCCCGACTAATCGCCGTCGTACAATCCCATCTCGAGCTCTCTCTTACAAATCTTTACATGTGGTCTGACTCGGAAATTGTGTTAGCATGGCTCGAAAAGCCTCCCCACGCTTGGAAAACTTTCGTATCCAATCGAACAGCTGAAATTATGGATCTCGTCGGAAGCGCCTCCTGGAAGCATGTAGGCAGTCGCGACAATCCAGCAGACATGGGCACTAGAGGATGCAAACCCATGGACTTGGCAAATTCTGCGCTGTGGTGGAATGGCCCTGCGTGGCTGACCCAGCCCCCCGAAGCTTGGCCAAACCCATCTACCCGCAGCATCAATCCGCCTGAAATGCGCCGAGTCGAAGCACTATACTCAGCTGAAGATGACCCCGATGTATTGGATCGATTTTCCTCATTTCCTCGCGCCCTCAGGGTCATGGCATATGCCTTCAGGTTCATTAATAATCTCAAGGACCGAATTCGAGGCATTAAACCCGCTTACACTCCCTCTCTGTCTCATGAAGATCTCCGCAAAGCGAAAGATAAACTTGTGACGTTAACACAAACCCGATATTTTCCTCGCGAAAGAGCATGCTTGGAAAATGCAAACCCCATTGATCAAAGAAGCTCTCTTCTAACCCTCAACCCATACCTCGATGAAAACGGGCTCCTCAGGGTTCATGGTAGACTAGTTCATTCGACGTTGACTTACAATGAAAAACATCCCGTTATTATCCCAGAAAAATCAAGATTCGCTGTCCTCTAAATACAGTACCTCCATGAACTTCTTCTCCATGCCGAAATACGTCTCATGCAGCAATGCCTCAGACAGGATCTCTATATTCCACGACTTAAACCCCTCATAAAGAGATGCATACATCAGTGCAAAACTTGTACCCTCCACAAGCAGCAAATGCGATCGCAAATCATGGCGGCTTTGCCCCCGGAACGATGCACATATGCTCCGCCTTTCACCACTACCGGTGTCGACTTTGCGGGGCCTTTTCAAATAAAAGCCTCCTTGCTGAGGTCTCACACCTTACTGAAAGGCTACGTGGCCGTTTTTGTCTGTTTCGTGACAAAAGCTGTCCACCTTGAGCTGTGCTCGGACCTAACAACAAATGCCTTTCTCGCAGCATTCGCTCGCTTCGTCGGACGTCGTGGATATCCTGCCACAATGATGAGTGACAACGGCAAAACGTTTATTGGAGCTAAAAGAGCGACGGAAAAAGAGTTCGTTGACTTCATGAAAACTGCCTCTCAAGAAGTAATCGCAAAATACTCTCCCCAGGGCATTAATTGGAAATTCATTCCGCCCGGAGCTCCCCACATGGGCGGCTTGTGGGAGTCTGCAGTGAAGAGTTTCAAACTGCACTTCAAGAGGACTGCAGGAGCCCACAAGTTCACATTTGAAGAATTTACCACCCTCTTGGTAAGAATTGAAGCCGTATTAAACTCTCGTCCTATCTCACCTTTATCCCAAGATCCCACAGAGTTTACCGCGCTGACCCCCGGCCACTTTCTCCGAGGTAGCCCCCTCCTCGCTATCCCTGAAGTGGATCACGCGGATTTATCTCTTATAAACCGATGGGACAGGGTAAAAAGTTTACAGCATCAGTTCAGCAAAAGGTGGAAGGAAGACTACCTAAAGGATCTCCAGAAAAGGCAGAAGTGGAAAAATCCACAACCCGAACCCAAGGTCGGTGAGTGTGTCTGCATTCACGACGACTCACTTCCCCCGACTGAATGGCGCCTTGGACGTATTGAAAAAATACATCCAGGTCCTGACGGCCATATACGTGTTGTTGACGTTCGTACTCAAACCGGCACCCTCACACGACCACTTGTCAAGCTCTGTTTCCTCCCTCAGGCTGAAAGCCCACCCTCTCGGGCAACCCCGGAGAATTCGTAGCTACTCTCAAACTACCTCTGTCCACTCTTACCACATCACCGTCACTAATATGTCGTATTTTGCAACATAATGCCAGCTGAAATCCCCTGTATCAGTATTTCTCTCCACTAAAATACTTTTACAACTGTAATTACAGATCGCTATGGATCGTGCAAATCAGTCGTCGTCCCGAAGACCAGTGCGGTCGGAGATCGTTGCTCCCAACCGCGCCAATGAATCACGCAGCTCGACACTAATAACGGATTACCGACGGTGCCGCATATGCACCCGTCAGCACGCTCTTCGGAACTGCGTCATATTCAAAAAAATGAAACCACCCCAGAGATGGATGCTTGCACGAGCCCATGAGTTTTGCCTGAATTGCTTGGCATTATCTCACATCACCAGCGAGTGCAGCTCGTACGACAGATGCCGGATCTGTGGAGCGCGACATCACTCCCTACTCCATCGGCGGGACGCTACCCCAAGCGCCCAGCGCGCCATCCAGGCACCCCGGCCTGGCAGATCCGCCGTACCGGCACCCCCTGCCGCCACCGGGCAACCCCGTTCTCGCCCGGGAAACAACATTCCCTCAGCAGCACCCAGCATCGCACGACGCACCATTCGATGCACCGCACAAGGGCTGCAAACCGCCAACGCTAGAGGAAGAGTGTCCCAAATCCTCGTTCGAGATGCATTGCGGACCCTTAAGGAGCTACAGGAGGCTCTAGCCGCTGAACGCGCCTAGGGCGGGGACGATGTTTGAGCGACTGTCGTAGTCGCCAACAGCCAACCCTTCTATTTAATAGAAATTAGGCTTAAGGAAACCTAAACCTGAATTTACCTGAATTTTATATTGAATTTATTGATATATGTACCTTTTACGTATAAGTACGCATTCTGAATTATTTGCACGTACAAATACGTAATATCATATATTACGTACATATTTATTAAATTTAAGAATTTGAAATGTTTGTATTTTACGCTAACACGCAAGCGTATTTCACCTCTCTGGCAACCCCAACAATGGATTGACAGATGGGACTATGTACATACATACATACATTTATTATTGTTTTTTGACTTTTTGATCTATTTTTATACTTCTCGAAATTCTTTTACCATCGCGGTTGTGATCTCTTTTTCTCTTTTAAATTAAATTAAATTTAAAGAAATTGTTAACCCCTCTGGAAAAACAGGACTTTATAATTCCTGTAATATTATAATTAAAGTGAGTGAATTCAATGTTGTTTTATTTACAAACAAACCTCCCATAAATAACGAGGTGAGCTTATATTGCCATCCATCCACATTGCCACCACCGCCATATACCATCATAACATCGCCATCGCCACCGCCGCATCCACAACAGCTATATACTCCCAGGAAAGGAAAGTTGAATCGTGTCCCAGCACAGCCAGGTAAATTGTGTATTGCCAGCTCCCCTAAACAGTATGCAAATTCATGGACCATGTAAAATGTTTGTATATGAATATTTGGGTAATTCACATTAACAAAGTAAACAATGTAAATTAGTTGTGTGTAAATATTTTGGTGACAAACTAACATTGACGATCGGCAACTGTATTGACCGGGGTGAGTTACTGAGCAAAAATAGTAAGGTGTGAACTGACAAGGGTTTCATATTTGGCATTCCATTGATGTTGGCTTACCGCTGTGTTGGGTCAGTGTAATTTATGTCGCATAATATAGTAATATGATTATGCTATGATTGCGTGTGGTCGGTTCACAAAAATACATTGGCATAGAAGTTCATGATGCGTAATGCCGCAAATGTATTGCATAGGTGGGCATGACGCATAATGCTACAGCATCCGCCTTAGGAAAAGAGACTTATGTAATTGTGTGAACAATTGTGTAAGACTCTTTGTTTGAGTTTTGAATGTTTTGGTAACTTGATATGAAAATGAAAGGGTTTGTGTACTTTGTTTCTAATATGCTGACCTTGATACTTTTATTATTTTTACATTTTATTAATTTTTTGTTTTTCTAACAATGTTTTGTACAATTTTTTTTTTTTTTAATTTTTAAATTTAACGATTATTTTACTTATTATTATTTATTTTACTTATTTTCCATATTTTACTTATTTTACACAGCCGGATTTTAAATGTGTCGACCCACCTAAAATCCGCTTGTTTCTAGAAGTTTTTATTAAATAACCTAGTAAATTGGAATGCTTATTTTACGATTATTTGCTTTAAATTATCAAAAGGTGTTTCAAATGTGTTTAAGCCTATTCTTATGAATTATTAATTCCTTATCTTTATTGTTCCTATTACTAGTTTCTTCTCTATGTGGTATTAAAGTAAAATTGTTATTTTTGTCAATTTCGTTTACCTTATACCTTCCTTTATATCTACTGTCTAGCTTATGGCTAGCTTCTTCTCTAACTAATACTAGATCATCTATTTTTATTTCATTGCTATTGCTACTTTTATCATAATTAACTTTTTGTTTTTCTTTAGCTTCTTTCACTAACTTTCTAGCTCTTTGTTGTGCTATTTGAAGTCTATATTTAACTTCCTTATCATATGCTTCGTGATTATACACTGGGCTTATTTTATTCTCATCTAAGAATTCGTATGTCGGTGGATTTTTCGCAAATATAAGCTCGTAAGGGCAATACCCGTGTACGGTCGATGGGGTCGTGTTGTAGCAGTAGGGGAAATACTTGGGGTATTCATCCCAATCATCTTTGTCACTGGATATGTATGAACGTACATATTCGTTGAACGTTCTATGACTGCGTTCTACGGTGCCCAGAGTTTGATGATGGTATGGTGTTGAGGTTTTATGCTCAATTTTTAACAGTTTGCATAGTTCTTCGAATAAGCAATTTTTGTATTCGGTTCCCATTTCTGTTAGGATTGTTTTCATGTAACCATAAATCAGTAGTGCTCGAATACAGCTTTATCATTTATCGATTTCGGTAATGGTCCGACCGTATCGATCTGTACTATATCAAAAGCCTTCGGAGGTGTCTCCGTTATTGTCATTGGCTCTTTTATATGCTTATTTATTTTATTTTTCTTGCAGTGGATGCAGTTATTTACGTATTTCTTTATGTCACCTCGCATATTTTTCCAGCTATAGCTATGTTTGATTTTTTTTACCATGCGATTTATTCCTGGGTGGCCACAATTAATAGGATCATCATGATATTTCTGCAGAATTTCTTTAATTTTCCCGGGATTAGTCACGTACATAACTTCTGGGGTTAGTGCAATTGTTAGTTTTTTGAGAACCCTATTTCCTGTTTCAATAAATTTGCCTACTCGAGTATAATTACTTTTAAACAATTTGTCCCCTAAGGACAACTGTATCTTTTCAAGTCCTAAATTGGCGGCTTCTTTTTCAAGCCTGATAAAGAATTGTCCTAAGTCAATTTTATCATCTACAATTAGGTTTCTTGTATTCATATTGCTACAAATTTTCTTTCCCTTTTTGAAATATAATTTCGGAGGATTGAAAATGAGCCTACATGTCTTATTACTTCAAATTTATTTAGCGCTTCATATATTTTGGGTTTCTCTCTGTGACTTTCTTCACTTTTTACATTATTTTTGATATCTTTAGCTGCTGATCTAGTTGTGGCTTTCATTATTTTGCATGCTTCCACTGACATTTGTTTTAAATTTGTAATGTTAATGCGAGACAATGCGTCCGCTACATGCTTTTCTTTACCTGCAATATACTCCATTTCGAAATCGTATTCTTCTAACTCAAGTCTTACTTGTTACTCTTGTTAACTTAGATGAAGGGCTCTTCATCGAGAAAAGGTATGTTAAAGGACGATGGTCGGTTTTAATTAGGAATTTTCTGCCATAAACATATGGTCTGAAAAAGGTTATGGCCCAAAGGATTGCTGCTAATTCTTTTTCTATTTTTGCTTTGTTTGACCTTTTGTGAATGATCTAGAAGCGTAAGCAATTGGTAACTGTTTTCAATCGTGTCCTTGGCTGAGGACTGCTCCGCAAGCATAACCACTACCGTCTGTTGTTATGCAGAATTCTTTATTGAAGTCGGGGTGCTGCAAAAGTTTTGGGCTGATTAATGCTTCCTTTAACCCTTTCGCTAGGGCTTTCGAATACGTGAGTTATGATTCAAATTTGAACTGATTTCATTTAAGGGATGTATTAGAAGGCAAAATATATCAATATATTTTTTCTGAGAATAAGAACCTAGGGTGGGGGCCCTGGTACACATATGTACCATCCGTAGTTTATGTCGTACATATATGACCCAGCAGGGCTGTCTGAACTATAACAAAATACAAACTAAACTGATGAACTCAAACAAATTTTTCATTATTTTGGTAACGATCTCGTGCTATTGCAGATATTAATGACGGATTACCCAAAGAAGGATGTTTTGACCAATAATCCGCGATAGATGGAACTCTGTTGTAAGACACAATAACCATGCATCCTAACACTACTTGTATTTCACCGCTATTAGTTCTTAGAAATTTTGGTTTTTTTTTTTTGCTGCGATTTCTCATTGATATCTAATATTTCGTTTGTGCACTGAGCAATGTACATTAGCAAGGATTTCGGAAATAACTTCTTCAAAATTTCCAAAGCAGTCGCATTGCGATGTATCGATGTTGAACACCTTCACGAAGTACTGATAATTTTTCTTGGTATGAATGATTCGTGGTTGTCAGACCATAAAGTAATACCAGTGTTTTCCTCAGGTATTTTTCAGGAGAAGAGTCATCATCACTTTCTCCATCGCTTTCGTCTCCAAATGCTACCTTCCCAAACTCTTCTGATGTAACTGAATGCTCATCAATTGGGCTTGGTGGCTCGTAAACATCATCACTTCCATCTGAAAATTCACTCAAGCTTTCTGCATCAGTATTATCTTCAAATATTATTCGCTCAATTTTTTCCGGATTCATTATGCAATAGTTTTCATTAAAAAAAACGTTAAAGTAAAAAGTAAAATACGGATGGTACATAAAGGTACCAAGAGCTAAATATTATAAAAATTCGGAAAATTAAAGTAATTTTTATACTTACTCTAATCAAAATATAGAGGAAATAAAATTTGCATTTATGAAAAACTACTTTCACAGATTATTTTCCATCACTTGAATCACTTTAAATAATAATACATCCAACTCCTTAGAGGATTGCGCAATAAATGCCATATTTTCAAAGCAGTTGACGTTGTAGCATGTTGCTAAACGGAGAATTCCCATTCTTTTTAAATAGCTACAAACTTTAAAATACGGTTTGGTACGTTATTAACCTATTTACAATACATAATTTGATTTAATTTAAATTTAAAAAAACGGTGGTACACATGTTTAACAGTCGTAGCGAAAGGGTTAAGTAGACAAAAGCTTTTTGACATTCTTCTGTCCAGTCGAAGGAAACATTCTTTTTGCAAAGCCTAGTTAATTTTCTTGGGTACTCTGCGAAATTCGGTACAAATCTTCTGTAATAGTTGCAGAACGCTACGAACCTTTTAACTTCATCTGCTGTTTTTGGTGTTGGGTAGTTTTGAACTGTTTCAAATTTGCTTGGGTCAGGTGGTATTCCCTTGCTTGTGCATTTATGTCCTAAATAAGTTACTTCTTCGCTGAAAAATAGGCATTTATCTGGATGTAATTTTCAATTGTATTTTCTACAAGTCGAGAAAACATCTTTTAAATTTTTCAGCATATGTTTTTTCTGAACACTCTAATACAACTAAATCATCCATATAGAGAAATGCTTGGGATGGTTTGAGGCCCGCATATGCTAGTAGTGAATTTGGTGCTACTTTTAATCCATAGGGTAGTCTTTTGAATCTATATGTACTATTTTCTGCTGTGAATGAGGTTATATATCTAGAGTCTGGGTGTAATTATATTTGATGAAAACCTGACATAAGGTCTAGGCATGAAAAATATTTTGCTCTTCCAAGTTGGTCTAAAATATCATGGATTCTTGGAAGTGGGAATTTTTCCGCTGCTAGTTTTTTGTTTACTTGTCTGTAGTCAACTACCAGTCTCCATCTCTGTATTACTTGGTAGTGATTTTTTAGGTACTAGTAAATTTGGACTGTTGTACTCTGATAATGAAGGTTCTATAATGTCATCTGCAATCAATTTATTAACATGTTTACTTATTTCTCCTTTTTATGTCTCGGGTAATCTATAGTTTTTTATATAGACTGGTGTGTCATCTTTCATATGTAGTTTTTGTTTATAAAAATTATTAGTGGAAATTGGTTCTGTTTCTAGTGCAAATATATCTATGAATTCTGTGCATAATGAAGTTAATTGTGAATTGACAAATTTTGGGAAATTTTTGGTTAATCTTTTTAATTTTTCTGTGTAATTGCTCTGTTTATTGTGTGTTTTTGTTTTAATTAAATTATAGACATCTAAGTTTTCAGTATGTATTTTGTAATTTTGAATAGTTGTATTTTTATGTGTGGTGTTAATAATTCTGACGAAAGTTTGATCCTTATTTGTGATTGTGTTTGCTACAAAAATGCCTTCAGCCAGTTGTTGGTGGGGTATGAAGATGGATTTATTATCAGTGTTTACTATTACCTGTCTAATGACTTCAGATCTAGCAGGGATTGTAATTGTGTTAGCAGTTAGGTAATTTGTTAGATACATTGTGATGGTTTGGGGAAAATCATATGGTCTTAGGATTAGTTTATCCTCTGTTTTGTCATAATCTAGAATACAATTATATTTCTTTATAAAATCCAAACCTATTATTCCATCGCACGGTATTGGATAGTTGTCTTCTACGACGTGAATTTCATGATAAATTAAAAGGTCATCGCCTTTTAAATCAGCTTTGATTGTGCCTAATGTACTGGTTATACCTTGATCAATGCCCTTAAGTCTGTTATTTGTTTTGTATTTATTTTTCACGATTAGTTATTTGATTCTTTTTAATTATGGAGATATCTGCTCCAGTATCTACTAAAAAATTTGAAATTGAGTTATTTAAGACGTTTTTGTAGATATATAACTATTTAAGTGTAGATTCAGTACACATATTTTCTTATCTACTGATTTTGAAGTGGAGTTTCCTGGTTTTCCTGCTGATTACAGCTACGTACATTGCGTGTCTGATTGCGTGTTTGATTATAAGATCTATTTTGGTTTTGCAATCTTCCTTGAGGATTGTTATTATTGTTAGTATTCGCTCTAAAGTTATTGTTATATCTTGGCTGTGGTTTAAATCTCTTACCTCGGTAACCTCCATAGCTGTTAACTTGGTAACCTCCACGGAAATTACTTCGGTATTGGTTTTGTTGACGTATATTTAGAATTGTGTTCGAGTTGCCTATGATTTCCGTGCAGCTGTTTATGAACTTTGAGATTGCGTCGTTCATTGTTGTGAACGTTCCCGCCTGCATAATCAATTTCACTTTTTCGTTTGAGCAGTTCTTACACATAGCTTTGACTGCTGCTTGGGTAGCATATCTCATTGCCAAGTCTGGGTTTAATCCGTCCGAGATATAAGCTCCTTCCAATGACCTAGTTATCTTTTCTATTTCTGCAGTATACTGCTTTGCAGTTTTGCTGCGCTGTTGGATATTTAGTAGTTTTGCTGTCAAAACCTCTACTGATTCGCCTTTTATTTCTATTCTCAATTTTAGTTTAATTTGTTCAATAGTAGTCTCGTTGCTAATAAAATTTCTTGCCTTTTAGCTTGGTCTTTATCATGGTTATCGCTAAGGCTTCATGAATATCCTTGATTTGGTCTAGGATATCAAGGGCATCTAAAAAGCTATGCAAATTTTCAGGCTTGCCATCAAACTCTGGCAGCACTGATGAGGCCGTTTTGATAAATTCTACTCCTGTTTGTGCCATTGTAACTTTTATGAATGGTGTATGCAGTGGTTTATGTTCTTCACCTGATGAAGTTTGACTCAAAGGAGGTGAAGGGGTACGGTTTCTTGACGGTTCGGTTAGAACGGAGTTAAAGTCAATTTCGAAATTTTCTTCTATCGTAGTTGGTATGGGAATTTCAATGTTATATCTTGCTAATGAAGATACTAATTTATGCCTTACTGTTGAAAAAATTTGGTGAGCTTCTTTTTGGTGATCGTTAGTAAGTCCGCGATTTACTTTACTGATCAATTCTTTTACAACATTTAGAGCTTCTAATATTATATTTAAATGTTTTGCTATTGTTTCTGTTTTTATGGTAATATTCTTGTTTATGCAATTGTATGATTTATCGGCTTTTAATTTTTCTTTAATTTATCATGGATTTCTTGCCATGTATTCATCTCTATTTGAAATTTCCTTTAAACTCTTTGTACATTATTTAATTGTTTCAATTTGTTTTTTATGTAATTTTTTATTAAAATTGCAATTGCGACAATCAAAAATATAGTTACACAAACAAAAATAGTTAACCATTTATCAGAAATTTCTTCTTTACTTTCTATACTCGCTTTGGTTCAAGGTTGTTTTCGCTATTTTCGTTACCAACTTCATATACTGCGATACCTATTAGTATACCATTTAATATGGTTTTCCACCATGCCATGTTTAAAAATTATTAACGAAAATTTGTACATTTTTTTTTTTATTTATTTATTTATTTATCAACAATCATATGACTTAATACGCTTTAATTCTAAAATTTATAATTTTGTATTTTTAAAAATTTATTTTTCGTTTGGGAAGACCATTCGTAACATCCTAGCTGTTTCTTCTTCCCTTGTTGTAGGGGTTTTAACATCTTCTATTGTAGATTCTCTAGTCATTCCTATTGTCTTCCAAAATGATTTTAACCATTTCAATTGTTTTTCGTAGTCTACCTTTCCTTTATCTATAATTACTTTATCTTTCCATGCAATGGGGTGTTCCCAGTATTTAGCTGGCATTCCAATTTACTCAAACAATTCTTTAATTTTTAACAATGTTTAAAAAGATTCCTTTTTTTCTTTAAGTCTTAACATATATATATTTTTTGTTTTTAATATCTCCTATTGTACAAAAAAATGCTAGGCAAAAATATAATTTTTGCCAATGATTAAGGGTCACAGGGCCGCTCAAGTTATTCTAAGTTTTAAATTATTTAAATATACTTAATATCCGCTGCCAGTCGTATTGCCCATTATATCCTGTCATATAATATTAGTTGCCTTGTTGCCGATTTATATTACACTTCTTAATGCTCGCCGACATTCCCTTCAATTGTGATATTTGTTCATTCGAGCACCCGTCAATAACTCCTTCGTTTTGTCCACCATACTTTTTGCCACAGCTTTATTAACATAATAATAATATACTTTTAAGGTGGGTTTGTTTTTCTTCAGTAGTATATTTTCCAAGCGGTTTTTTCTTCAAGCACATGTCTCGATATTGTGGAAGTACATTTAATAGATTTTCTATTTTTTTTAAACTTGGCAGGACCTTTCAGATTTTTAGCCAGATCTCTCAGGATCTTTTCCTCCAGCAAGATCTTTAGCAGTTTTGCCAATTTCTGATCAAGCTTGGAGGATTTTCCTCCAACTAGATTGTTTAGCAGTTTTGCCAAGTTAATCTAGTTTGGCAGGATCGCCATGAAAAGGTTTAAATATTCAAAAATAAAATATTTGCTTACTTTGGGAGTCAGATAGTAGTTGTCTTTATTAAAAGAAATTCTTTCCCTTTTATGCATAATTTCTTAACCTATACATTCATAATTATTCTAATACTTACGAACTAAAAATATGTAGATTTGCATAAATGGTATGCAAAGTCAGCAGATTGATATTTATTTGAACCATGTAGAATGTTTGTATGTGAATATTTGGGTAATTCACATTAACAAAGTAAACAATGTAAATTAGTTGTGTGTAAATATTTTGGTGAAAAACTAACATTAACGATCGGCAAGTGTATTGACCGGGGTGAATGACTGAGCAAAAAATAGTAAGGTGTGAACTGACAAGGGTTTCATATTCGGCATTCCATTGATGTTGGCTTACCGCTGTGTTGGGTCAATGTAATTTATGTCGCATAATATTGTAATATAATTATGCTATGACTGCGTGTGGTCGATTCACAAAAATGCATTGGCATAGAAGTTCATGATGCGTAATGCCGCAAATGTATTTCATAGGTGGGCATGACTCATAATGCTACAGTTGTATAGGTGGTCGCCATTTCGAGATATCGGCATAAAGGTGAATCAGGGGTGACTCTAGAATGCGTTTGTATAATATGGGTATCAAAAGAAAGGTGTTAATGGGTATTTTAAAAGGGACTGGGCCTTAGTTCTATAGTTGGACGCCTTTTCGAGATATCGCCATAAAGGTGGACCAGGGGTGACTCTAGGCTTTGTTTGTACGAAATGGGTATCAAATGAAAGGTGTTAATGAGTATTTTAGAAGGGCGTGTGGCTTAGTTCTGTAGGTGGA
This sequence comes from Eurosta solidaginis, assembly GCF_040869045.1. NCBI lineage: Eukaryota > Metazoa > Arthropoda > Insecta > Diptera > Tephritidae > Eurosta > Eurosta solidaginis. Next base: position 195,755,540 of record NC_090323.1, on the reverse strand, counting down.
CGCCTTTTCGAGATATCGCCATAAAGGTGGACTAGCGGTGACTCTAGAATGTGTTTGTACGATATGGATATCAAATTAAAGGTATTAATGAGGCTTTTAAGAGGGAATGGTGGTAGTTGTATATGTGAAGGCGTTTTCCAGATGTCGACCAAAATGTGGACCAGGGTAACCCAGAACATCATCTGTCGGATACCGCTAATTTATTTATATATGTAATACCTGCCAAGATTTCAAGGGTTTTTTATTTCGCCCTGCAGAACTTTTTCATTTTATTCTACTTAATATGGTAGGTGTCACACCCATTTTACAAAGTTTATTCTAAAGTTATATTTTGCGTCAATAAGCCAATCCCATTACCATGTTTCATCCCTTTTTTCGTATTTGGTATAGAATTATGGCATTTTTTTCATTTTTCGTAATTTTCGATATCGAAAAAGTGGGCGTGGTCATAGCCGGATTTCGGTCATTTTGTATACCAATACAAAGTGAGTTCAGATAAGTACGTGAACTAAGTTTAGTAAAGATATATCGATTTTTGCTCAAGTTATCGTGTTAACGGCCGAGCGGAAGGTCAGACGGTCGACTGTGTATAAAAACTGGGCGTGGCTTCAAACCGATTTCGCCCTTTTTCACAGGAATAAGTTATCGTCTCAGAAGCTAAGCCCCTACAAAATTTCACAAGGATTGGTAAATGTTTGTTCGACTTATGGCATTAAAAGTATTCTAGACAAATTAAATGAAAAAGGGCGGAGCCAGGCCCATTTTGAAAGTTTCTTTTATTCTTGCATTTTGCTGCACCATATCATTACTGGACTTGAATGTTGACATAATTTACTTATATACTGTAAAGATATAAAAATTTTTGTTAAAATTTGACTTTAAAAAAAAATTTGTTTTTATTAAGCAAACATATAGTAATAGGAGTAACGTTCCTGCCAAATTTCATCATGATATCTTCAATGACTGCCAAATTACAGCTTGCAAGTTTTTTAATTACCGTCTTTTAAAAGCGGACGCTGCCACGCCCATTGTCCAACATTTTACTAATTTTCTATTCTGCGTCATAAGTTGAACTCACCTACCAAGTTTTATCACTTTATCCGTCTTTGGTAGTGAATTATCGCACTTTTTCGGTTTATCGAAATTTTCGATATCGAAAAAGTGGGCGTGGTTATAGTCCGATACTGTTCATTTTAAATAGCGGTCTGAGATGAGTGCTCAGGAACCTATATACCAAATTTCATCAAGATACCTCAAAATGTACTCAAGTTATAGTGTTAACAGACGGAAATATTAAATTTTTTGTTAAAATGTTACTTTAAAAAAATTTGTTTTTAAAAGTGGGCGTGGTCGTTCTCCGATTTTTTAAATTTTTTTTAAGCATACATATAGTAATAGGAGTAACGTTCCTGCCAAATTTCATCATGATATCTTTAACGACTACCAAATTACAGCTTGCAAAATTTTTAAATATCTTCTTTTAAAAGTGGGCGGTGCCACGCCCATTGTCCAAAATTTTACTATTTTTCTATTCTGCGTCATAAGTTCAACTCACCTACCAAGTTTCATCACTTTATCCGTCTTTGGTAATGAATTATCGCACTTTTTCGGTTTATCGAAATTTTCGATATCGAAAAAGTGGGCGTGGTTATAGTCCGATACTGTTCATTTTAAATAGAGGTCTGAGGTGAGTGCTCAGGAACCTTCATACCAAATTTCATCAAATTACCTCAAAATGTACTCAAGTTATAGTGTTAACGGACCGACGGACGGACGGACATGGCTCAATCAAATTTTTTTTCAATCTGATGATTTTGATATATGGAAGTCTATATCTATCTCGATTCCTTTATACCTGTACAACCAACCGTTATCCAATCAAAGTTAATATACTCTGTGAGCTCTGCTCAACTGAGTATAAAAACACAACAGTAAACAAAATATATTTCCTATTGACGTACGTAGAATCTTTGTTGTTATTCAAAAGTGTTAATTAAAGTTCGCTACGTTTTATTTGATTAGTCAAAAGCCCTTAATTAGTCAAAAACACTTGAAATGTCATAAGTCATAAATATAATCAAACTAGCCTAAAAATTTCCATTTTCAGATCTCACGGGATTTAGTGATTTTACGCAGCAAACAACTCTGATTTCTAACTAATTAAACTAATGTTACAAAGCCATATGTCAGTGTGTAAACACTTCCTTCATAAAAAAAAACATAACTGAAAACAAAATATATTTTCCTTTGACATACGTGGGATCTTTGTTGTTATCCCAAAGTGTTAATTAAAGTTCGCTACGTTTTATTTGATTAGTCAAAAGCCCTTAATTAGTCAAAAACACTTGAAATGTCATAAGTCATAAATATAATCAAACTAGCCTAAAAATTTCCATTTTCAGATCTCACGGGATTTAGTGATTTTACGCAGCAAACAACTCTGATTTCTAACTAATTAAACTATTGTTATAAAGCCATATGTCAGTGTGTAAACACTTTCTTCATAAACAAAAAAACAAAAAACATAACAGTAAACAAAATATATTTCCTATTGAAGTACGTGGGGTCTTTTTTGTTATCCCAAAGTGATAATTAAAATTCGCTACGTTTTGTCTGATTAGTCAAAAGCCCTTAATTAGTCAAAAACACTTGAAACGCCATAAGTCATAATTTTAATCAAACTATCCTAAAATATTTCAATTTTCAGATCTGACGCCATTTAGTGACTTTACCCAGCCAACAACTCTTATTTTTAACTAATTAAGCTATTGTTATAAAGCCATATGTCAGTGTGTAAACACTTCCTTCATAAACAAAAAACAAAAAACATAACAGTAAACAGAATATATTTCCTATTGACGTACGTGGGATTTTTTTTGTTATCCCAAAGTGATAATTAAAATTCGCTACGTTTTGTCTGATTAGTCAAAGCCCTTAATTAGTCAAAAGCACTTGAAAAGCCATAAGTCATAATTTTAATCAAACTATCCTTAAATATTTCAATTTTCAGATCTGACGCCATTTAGTGACTTTACCCAGCCAGCAACTCTTATTTTTAACTAATTAAGCTATTGTTATAAAGCCATATATATTTCAGCATGTAATCACTTTCTTCATAAACAAAAAAAAAAAAAAAACATAACAGTAAACAAAATATATTTCCTATTGACGTACGTGGGATCTTTTTTGTTATCCCAAAGTGATAATTAAAATTCGCTACGTTTTGTCTGATTAGTCAAAAGCCCTTAATTAGTCAAAAATACTTGAAACGCCATAAGTCATAATTTTAATCAAACTAGCCTAAAATATTTCAATTTTCAGATCTGACGCCATTTAGTGACTTTACCCAGCCAACAAATCTTATTTTTAACTAATTAAACTATTGTTATAAAGCCATATGTCAGTGTGTAAACACTTTCTTCATAAACAAAAAAACAAAAAACATAACAGTAAACAAAATATATTTCCTATTGAAGTACGTGGGATCTTTTTTGTTATCCCAAAGTTATAATTAAAATTCGCTACGTTTTGTCTGATTAGTCAAAAGCCCTTAATTAGTCAAAAACACTTGAAACGACATAAGTCATAATTTTAATCAAACTATCCTAAAATATTTCAATTTTCAGATCTGACGCCATTTACTGACTTTACCCAGCCAACAACTCTTATTTTTAACTAATTAAACTATTGTTATAAAGCCATATGTCAGTGTGTAAACACTTTCTTCATAAACAAAAAAACAAAAAACATAACAGTAAACAAAATATATTTCCTATTGACGTACGTGGGATCTTTTTTGTTATCCCAAAGTGATAACTAAAATTCGCTACGTTTTGTCTGATTAGTCAAAAGGCCTTAATTAGTGGAAACACTTGAAACGCCATAAGTCATAATTTTAATCAAACTATCCTAAAATATTTCAATTTTCAGATCTGACGCCATTTAGTTACTTTACCCAGCCAACAACTCTTATTTTTAACTAATTAAACTATTGCTATAAAGCCATATGTCAGTGTGTAAACACTTTCTTCATAAACAAAAAAAAAAAAAAAACATAACAGTAAACAAACTATATTTCCTATTGACGTACGTGGGATCTTTTTTGTTATCCCAAAGTGATAATTAAAATTCGCTACGTTTTGTCTGATTAGTCAAAACCCTCAATTAGTCAAAAACACTTGAAACGCCATAAGTCATAATTTTAATCAAACTATCCTAAAATATTTCAATTTTCAGATCTGACGCCATTTAGTTACTTTACCTAGCCAACAACTCTTATTTTTAACTAATTAAGCTATTGTTATAAAGCCATATGTCAGTGTGTAAACACTTTCTTCATAAACAAAAAAAAAAAAAAACATAACAGTAAACAAACTATATTTCCTATTGACGTACGTGGGATCTTTTTTGTTATCCCAAAGTGATAATTAAAATTCGCTACGTTTTGTCTGATTAGTCAAAACCCTTAATTAGTCAAAAACACTTGAAACGCCATAAGTCATAATTTTAATCAAACTATCCTAAAATATTTCAATTTTCAGATCTGACGCCATTTAGTTACTTTACCTAGCCAACAACTCTTATTTTTAACTAATTAAGCTATTGTTATAAAGCCATATGTCAGTGCGTAAACACTTTCTTCATAAACAAAAAAAAAAAAAAACAACAGTAAACAAACTATATTTCCTATTGACGTACGTGGGATCTTTTTTGTTATCCCAAAGTGATAATTAAAATTCGCTACGTTTTGTCCGATTAGTCAAAAGCCCTTAATTAGTCAAAAACACTTTAAACGTCATAAGTCATAATTTTAATCAAACTATCATAAAATATTTCAATTTTCAGATCTGACGCTATTTAGTTACTTTACCCAGCCAACAACTCTTATTTTTTACTAATTAAGCTATTGTTATAAAGCCATATGTCAGTGTGTAAACACTTTCTTCATAAACAAAAAAAAAAAAATAACAGTAAACAAACTATATTTCCTATTGACGTACGTGGGATCTTTTTTGTTATCCCAAAGTGATAATTAAAATTCGCTACGTTTTGTCCGATTAGTCAAAAGCCCTTAATTAGTCAAAAACACTTTAAACGTCATAAGTCATAATTTTAATCAAACTATCATAAAATATTTCAATTTTCAGATCTGACGCTATTTAGTTACTTTACCCAGCCAACAACTCTTATTTTTTACTAATTAAGCTATTGTTATAAAGCCATATGTCAGTGTGTAAACACTTTCTTCATAAACAAAAAAACAAAAAACATAACAGAAAACAAAATATATTTCCTATTGACGTACGTGGGATCTTTTTTGTTATCCCAAAGTGATAATTAAAATTCGCTACGTTTTGTCTGATTAGTCAAAAGCCCTTAATTATTCAAAAACACTTGAAACGCCATAAGTCATAATTTTAATCAAACTATCCTAAAATATTTCAATTTTCAGATCTGACGCCATTTAGTTACTTTACCTAGCCAACAACTCTTATTTTTAACTAATTAAGCTATTGTTATAAAGCCATATGTCAGTGTGTAAACACTTTCTTCATAAACAAAAAAATAAAAAACATAACAGTAAACAAAATATATTTCCTATTGACGTACGTGGGATCTTTTTTGTTATCCCAAAGTGATAACTAAAATTCGCTACGTTTTGTCTGATTAGTCAAAAGGCCTTAATTAGTGGAAACACTTGAAACGCCATAAGTCATAATTTTAATCAAACTATCCTAAAATATTTCAATTTTCAGATCTGACGCCATTTAGTTACTTTACCCAGCCAACAACTCTTATTTTTAACTAATTAAGCTATTGTTATAAAGCCATATGTCAGTGTGTAAACACTTTCTTCATAAACAAAAAAAAAAAAACCTAACAGTAAACAAACTATATTTCCTATTGACGTACGTGGGATCTTTTTTGTTATCCCAAAGTTATAATTAAAATTCGCTACGTTTTGTCTGATTAGTGAAAAGCCCTTAATTAGTCAAAAACACTTGAAACGCCATAAGTCATAATTTTAATCAAACTATCCTAAAATATTTCAATTTTCAGATCTGACGCCATTTAGTTACTTTACCCAGCCAACAACTCTTATTTTTAACTAATTAAACTATTGCTATAAAGCCATATGTCAGTGTGTAAACACTTTCTTCATAAACAAAAAAAAAAAAAACATAACAATAAACAAACTATATTTCCTATTGACGTACGTGGGATCTTTTTTGTTATCCCAAAGTGATAATTAAAATTCGCTACGTTTTGTCTGATTAGTCAAAACCCTCAATTAGTCAAAAACACTTGAAACGCCATAAGTCATAATTTTAATCAAACTATCCTAAAATATTTCAATTTTCAGATCTGACGCCATTTAGTTACTTTACCTAGCCAACAACTCTTATTCTTAACTAATTAAGCTATTGTTATAAAGCCATATGTCAGTGTGTAAACACTTTCTTCATAAACAAAAAAAAAAAAAAAAAACATAACAGTAAACAAACTATATTTCCTATTGACGTACGTGGGATCTTTTTTGTTATCCCAAAGTGATAATTAAAATTCGCTACGTTTTGTCTGATTAGTCAAAACCCTTAATTAGTCAAAAACACTTGAAACGCCATAAATCATAATTTTAATCAAACTATCCTAAAATATTTCAATTTTCAGATCTGACGCCATTTAGTTACTTTACCTAGCCAACAACTCTTATTTTTAACTAATTAAGCTATTGTTATAAAGCCATATGTCAGTGTGTAAACACTTTCTTCATAAACAAAAAAACAAAAAAACAAAAAACATAACAGAAAACAAAATATATTTCCTATTGACGTACGTGGGATCTTTTTTGTTATCCCAAAGTGATAATTAAAATTCGCTACGTTTTGTCTGATTAGTCAAAAGCCCTTAATTATTCAAAAACACTTGAAACGCCATAAGTCATAATTTTAATCAAACTAGCCTAAAATATTTCAATTTTCAGATCTGACGCCATTTAGTGACTTTAACCAGCCAACAAATCTTATTTTTAACTAATTAAACTATTGCTATAAAGCCATATGTCAGTGTGTAAACACTTTCTTCATAAACAAAAAAAAAAAAAAACATAACAGTAAACAAACTATATTTCCTATTGACGTACGTGGGATCTTTTTTGTTATCCCAAAGTGATAATTAAAATTCGCTACGTTTTGTCTGATTAGTCAAAACCCTTAATTAGTCAAAAACACTTGAAACGCCATAAGTCATAATTTTAATCAAACTATCCTAAAATATTTCAATTTTCAGATCTGACGCCATTTAGTTACTTTACCTAGCCAACAACTCTTATTTTTAACTAATTAAGCTATTGTTATAAAGCCATATGTCAGTGTGTAAACACTTTCTTCATAAACAAAAAAAAAAAAACATAACAGTAAACAAACTATATTTCCTATTGACGTACGTGGGATCTTTTTTGTTATCCCAAAGTGATAATTAAAATTCGCTACGTTTTGTCTGATTAGTCAAAACCCTTAATTAGTCAAAAACACTTGAAACGCCATAAGTCATAATTTTAATCAAACTATCCTAAAATATTTCAATTTTCAGATCTGACGCCATTTAGTTACTTTACCTAGCCAACAACTCTTATTTTTAACTAATTAAGCTATTGTTATAAAGCCATATGTCAGTGTGTAAACACTTTCTTCATAAACAAAAAAACAAAAAACATAACAGAAAACAAAATATATTTCCTATTGACGTACGTGGGATCTTTTTTGTTATCCCAAAGTGATAATTAAAATTCGCTACGTTTTGTCTGATTAGTCAAAAGCCCTTAATTATTCAAAAACACTTGAAACGCCATAAGTCATAATTTTAATCAAACTAGCCTAAAATATTTCAATTTTCAGATCTGACGCCATTTAGTGACTTTAACCAGCCAACAAATCTTATTTTTAACTAATTAAACTATTGTTATAAAGCCAAATGTCAGCGTGTAAACACTTTCTTCATAAACAAAAAAATAAAAAACATAACAGTAAAAAAATATATTTCCTATTGAAGTACGTGGGATCTTTTTTGTTATCCCAAAGTTATAATTAAAATTCGCTACGTTTTGTCTGATTAGTCAAAAGCCCTTAATTAGTCAAAAACACTTGAAACGCCATAAGTCATAATTTTAATCAAACTATCCTAAAATATTTCAATTTTCAGATCTGACGCCATTTACTGACTTTACCCAGCCAACAACTCTTATCTTTAACTAATTAAACTATTGTCATAAAGCCATATGTCAGTGTGTAAACACTTTCTTCATAAACAAAAAAACAAAAAACATAACAGTAAACAAAATATATTTCCTATTGACGTACGTGGGATCTTTTTTGTTATCCCAAAGTGATAATTAAAATTCGCTACATTTTGTCTGATTAGTCAAAAGCCCTTAATTAGTCAAAAACACTTGAAACGCCATAAGTCATAATTTTAATCAAACTATCCTAAAATATTTCAATTTTCAGATCTGACGCCATTTACTGACTTTACCCAGCCAACAACTCTTATTTTTAACTAATTAAACTATTGTTATAAAGACATATGTCAGTGTGTAAACACTTTCTTCATAAACAAAAAAACAAAAAACATAACAGTAAACAAAATATATTTCCTATTGACGTACGTGGGATCTTTTTTGTTATCCCAAAGTGATAATTAAAATTCGCTACATTTTGTCTGATTAGTCAAAAGCCCTTAATTAGTCAAAAACACTTGAAACGCCATAAGTCATAATTTTAATCAAACTATCCTAAAATATTTCAATTTTCAGATCTGACGCCATTTACTGACTTTACCCAGCCAACAAATCTTATTTTTAACTAATTTAACTATTGTTATAAAGCCAAATGTCAGTGTGTAAACACTTTCTTCATAAACAAAAAAACAAAAAACATAACAGTAAACAAAATATATTTCCTATTGACGTACGTGGGATCTTTTTTGTTATCCCAAAATGATAATTAAAATTCGCTACGTTTTTTCTGATTAGTCAACAGCCCTTAATTATTCAAAAACACTTGAAACGTCATAAGTCATAATTTTAATCAAACTATCCTAAAATATTTCAATTTTCAGATCTGACGCCATTTAGTGACTTTACCCAGCCAAAAACTCTTATTTTTAACTAATTAAGCTATTGTATAAAGCCATATGTCAGTGTGTAAAAACTTTCTTCATAAACAAAAAAACAAAAAACATAAAAGTAAACAAAATATGTTTCCTATTGACGTACGTGGAATCTTTGTAGTTATTCCAAAGTGTTAATTAAAATTCGCTACGTTTTGTCTGATTAGCAAAAGCCCTTAATAAGTCAAAAACACATGAAACGCCATAAGTCATAATTTTAATCAAACTAGCCTAAAATATTTCAATTTTCAGATCTGACGCCATTTAGTGACTTTACCCAGCCAACAACTCTTGTTATAAAGCCATATGTCAGTGTGTAAACACTTTCTTCATAAACAAAAAAACAAAAAACTTAACAGTAAACAAAATATGTTTCCTATTGACGTACATGAAATCTTTGTTGTTATTCCAAAGTGTTAATTAAAATTCGCTACGTTTTGTCTGATTAGCAAAAGCCCTTAATTATCCAAAAACACTTGAAATGCCATAAGTCATAATTTTAATCAAACTAGTCTAAAATATTTCAATTTTCAGATCTGACGCCATTTAGTGACTTTACTCAGCCAACAAATCTTATTTTTAACTAATTAAACTATTGTTATAAAGCCAAATGTCAGCGTGTAGACACTTTCTTCATAAACAAAAAAACAAAAAACAAAACAGTAAACAAAATATATTTCTTATTGAAGTACGTGGGATCTTTTTTGTTATCCCAAAGTGATAATTAAAATTCGCTACGTTTTGTCTGATTAGTCAAAAGCCCTTAATTAGTCAAAAACACTTGAAACGCCATAAGTCATAATTTTAATCAAACTAGCCTAAAATATTTCAATTTTCAGATCTGACGCCATTTAGTTACTTTACCCAGCCAACAACTCTTATTTTTAACTAATTAAGCTATTGTTATAAAGCCATATGTCAGTGTGTAAACACTTTCTTCATAAACAAAAAAACAAAAAACATAACAGTAAACAAAATATATTTCCTATTGAAGTACGTAGGGTCTTTTTTGTTATCCCAAAGTGATAATTAAAATTCGCTACGTTTTGTCTGATTAGTCAAAAGCCCTTAATTAGCCAAAAACACTTGAAACGCCATAAGTCATAATTTTAATCAAACTATCCTAAAATATTTCAATTTTCAGATCTGACGCCATTTAGTGACTTTACCCAGCCAACAACTCTTATTTTTAACTAATTAAGCTATTGTTATAAAGCCATATGTCAGTGTGTAAACACTTCCTTCATAAACAAAAAACAAAAAACATAACAGTAAACAGAATATATTTCCTATTGACGTACGTGGGATCTTTTTTGTTATCCCAAAGTGATAATTAAAATTCGCTACGTTTTGTCTGATTAGTCAAAGCCCTTAATTAGTCAAAAGCACTTGAAAAGCCATAAGTCATAATTTTAATCAAACTATCCTTAAATATTTCAATTTTCAGATCTGACGCCATTTAGTGACTTTACCCAGCCAGCAACTCTTATTTTTAACTAATTAAAATATTGCTATAAAGCCAAATGTCAGTGTGTAAACACTTTCTTCATAAACAAAAAAAAAACAAAAAACATAACAGTAAACAAAATATATTTCCTATTGAAGTACGTGGGATCTTTTTTGTTATCCCAAAGTGATAATTAAAATTCGCTACGTTTTGTCTGATTAGTCAAATGCCCTTAATTAGTCAAAAACACTTGAAACGCCATAAGTCATAATTTTAATCAAACTAGCCTAAAATATTAAAATTTTCAGATCTGACGCCATTTAGTGACTTTACCCAGCCAACAAATCTTATTTTTAACTAATTAAGCTATTGTTATAAAGCCATATATATTTCAGCATGTAATCACTTTCTTCATAAACAAAAAAAAAAAAAAAACATAACAGTAAACAAAATATATTTCCTATTGACGCACGTGGAATCTTTGTTGTTATTCCAAAGTGTTAATTAAAATTCGCTACGTTTTGTCTGATTAGCAAAAGCCCTTAATTAGTCAAAAACACTTGAAACGCCATAAGTCATAATTTTAATCAAACTAGCCTAAAATATTTCAATTTTCAGATCTGACGCCATTTAGTGACTCTACCCAGCCAACAAATCTTATTTTTAACTAATTAAACTATTGTTATAAAGCCATATGTCAGTGTGTAAACACTTTCTTCATAAACAAAAAAACAAAAAACATAACAGTAAACAAAATATATTTCCTATTGAAGTACGTGGGATCTTTTTTGTTATCCCAAAGTTATAATTAAAATTCGCTACGTTTTGTCTGATTAGTCAAAAGCCCTTAATTAGTCAAAAACACTTGAAACGCCATAAGTCATAATTTTAATCAAACTATCCTAAAATATTTCAATTTTCAGATCTGACGCCATTTACTGACTTTACCCAGCCAACAACTCTTATTTTTAACTAATTAAACTATTGTTATAAATCCATATGTCAGTGTGTAAACACTTTCTTCATAAACAAAAAAACAAAAAACATAACAGTAAACAAAATATATTTCCTATTGACGTACGTGGGATCTTTTTTGTTATCCCAAAGTGATAACTAAAATTCGCTACGTTTTGTCTGATTAGTCAAAAGGCCTTAATTAGTGAAAAACACTTGAAACGCCATATGTCATAATTTTAATCAAACTATCCTAAAATATTTCAATTTTCAGATCTGACGCCATTTAGTTACTTTACCTAGCCAACAACTCTTATTTTTAACTAATTAAGCTATTGTTATAAAGCTATATGTCAGTGTGTAAACACTTTCTTCATAAACAAAAAAAAAAAAAAACATAACAGTAAACAAAATATATTTCCTATTGACGTACGTGGGATCTTTTTTGTTATCCCAAAGTGATAATTAAAATTCGCTACGTTTTGTCTGATTAGTCAAAACCATTAATTAGTCAAAAACACTTGAAACTCCATAAGTCATAATTTTAATCAAACTAGCCTAAAATATTTCAATTTTCAGAGCTGACGCCATTTAGTGACTTTACCCAGCCAACAACTCTTATTTTTAACTAATTAAACTATTGCTATAAAGCCAAATGTCAGTGTGTAAACACTTTCTTCATAAACAAAAAACAAAAAGCATAACAGTAAACAAAATATATTTCCTATTGAAGTACGTGGGATCTATTTTGTTATCCCAAAGTGATAACTAAAATTCGCCACGCTTTGTCTGATTAGTCAAAAGGCCTTAATTAGTCAAAAACACTTGAAACGCCATAAGTCATAATTTTAATCAAACTATCCTAAAATATTTCAATTTTCAGATCTGACGTCATTTAGTGACTTTACCCAGCCAACAAATCTTATTTTTAACTAATTAAACTGTTGTTATAAAGCCAAATGTCAGTGTGTAAACACTTTCTTCATAAACAAAAAAAAAAAAACATAACAGTAAACAAAATATATTTCCTATTGACGTACGTGGGATCTTTTTTGTTATCCCAAAGTGATAATTAAAATTCGCTCCGTTTTGTTTGATTAGTCAAAAGCCCTTAATTAGTCAAAAACACTTAAAACGCCATACGTCATAATTTTAATCAAACTATCCTAAAATATTTCAATTTTCAGATCTGACGCCATTTAGTGACTTTACCCAGCCAACAACTCTTATTTTTAACTAATTAAACTATTGTTATAAAGCCATATGTCAGTGTGTAAACACTTTCTTCATAAACAAAAAAACAAAAAACATAACAGTAAACAAAATATATTTCCTATTGACGTACGTGGGATCTTTTTTGTTATCCCAAAGTGAAAATTAAAATTCGCTACGTTTTGTCTGATTAGTCAAAAGCCCTTAATTAGTCAAAAACACTTTAAACGCCATAAGTCATAATTTTAATCAAACTATCATAAAATATTTAAATTTTCAGATCTGACGCCATTTAGTGACTTTACCCAGCCAACAAATCTTATTTTTAACTAATTAAACTATTGTTATAAAGCCAAATGTCAGCGTGTAAACACTTTCTTCATAAACAAAAAAACAAAAAACATAACAGTAAACAAAATATATTTCTTATTGAAGTACGTGGGATCTTTTTTGTTATCCCAAAGTGATAATTAAAATTCGCTACGTTTTGTCTGATTAGTCAAAAGCCCTTAATTAGTCAAAAACACTTTAAACGCCATAAGTCATAATTTTAATCAAACTATCATAAAATATTTCAATTTTCAGATCTGACGCTATTTAGTTACTTTACCCAGCCAACAACTCTTATTTTTTACTAATAAAGCTATTGTTATAAAGCCATATGTCAGTGTGTAAACAGTTTCTTCATAAACAAAAAAACAAAAAACATAACAGAAAACAAAATATATTTCCTATTGACGTACGTGGGATCTTTTTTGTTATCCCAAAGTGATAATTAAAATTCGCTACGTTTTGTCTGATTAGTCAAAAGCCCTTAATTATTCGAAAATACTTGAAACGCCATAAGTCATAATTTTAATCAAACTAGCCTAAAATATTTCAATTTTCAGATCTGACGCCATTTAGTGACTTTAACCAGCCAACAAATCTTATTTTTAACTAATTAAACTATTGTTATAAAGCCAAATGTCAGCGTGTAAACACTTTCTTCATAAACAAAAAAACAAAAAACATAACAGTAAACAAAATATATTTCCTATTGAAGTACGTGGGATCTTTTTTGTTATCCCAAAGTTATAATTAAAATTCGCTACGTTTTGTCTGATTAGTCAAAAGCCCTTAATTAGTCAAAAACACTTGAAACGCCATAAGTCATAATTTTAATGAAACTATCCTAAAATATTTCAATTTTCAGATCTGACGCCATTTACTGACTGTACCCAGCCAACAACTCTTATTTTTAACTAATTAAACTATTGTTATAAAGCCATATGTCAGTGTGTAAACACTTTCTTCATAAACAAAAAAACAAAAAACATAACAGTAAACAAAATATATTTCCTATTGACGTACGTGGGATCTTTTTTGTTATCCCAAAGTGATAATTAAAATTCGCTACGTTTTGTCTGATTAGTCAAAAGCCCTTAATTAGTCAAAAACACTTGAAACGCCATAAATCATAATTTTAATCAAACTATCCTAAAATATTTCAATTTTCAGATCTGACGCCATTTACTGACTTTACCCAGCCAACAACTCTTATTTTTAACTAATTAAACTATTGTTATAAAGCCATATGTCAGTGTGTAAACACTTTCTTCATAAACAAAAAAACAAAAAACATAACAGTAAACAAAATATCTTTTGGGATCTTTTTTGTTATCCCAAAGTGATAATTAAAATTCGCTACGTTTTGTCTGATTAGTCAAAAGCCCTTAATTAGTCAAAAACACTTGAAACGCCATAAGTCATAATTTTAATCAAACTAGCCTAAAATATTTCAATTTTCAGATCTGACGCCATTTAGTGACTTTACCCAGCCAACAAATCTTATTTTTAACTAATTTAGCTATTGTTATAAAGCCAAATGTCAGCGTGTAAACACTTTCTTCATAAACAAAAAAACAAAAAACATAACAGTAAACAAAATATATTTCTTATTGAAGTACGTGGGATCTTTTTTGTTATCCCAAAGTGATAATTAAAATTCGCTACGTTTTGTCTGATTATTCAAAAGCCCTTAATTAGTCAAAAACACTTTAAACGCCATAAGTCATAATTTTAATCAAACTATCATAAAATATTTCAATTTTCAGATCTGACGCCATTTAGTGACTTTACCCAGCCAACAAATCTTATTTTTAACTAATAAAGCTATTGTTATAAAGCCATATGTCAGTGTGTAAACACTTTCTTCATAAACAAAAAAACAAAAAACATAACAGTAAACAAAATATATTTCTTATTGAAGTACGTGGGATCTGTTTTGTTATCCCAAAGTGATAATTAAAATTCGCTACGTTTTGTCTGATTAGTCAAAAGCCCTTAATTAGTCAAAAACACTTTAAACGCCATAAGTCATAATTTTAATCAAACTATCATAAAATATTTCAATTTTCAGATCTGACGCTATTTAGTTACTTTACCCAGCCAACAACTCTTATTTTTAACTAATAAAGCTATTGTTATAAAGCCATATGTCAGTGTGTAAACACTTTCTCCATAAACAAAAAAACAAAAAACATAACAGTAAACAAAATATATTTCCTATTGAAGTACGTGGGATCTTTTTTGTTATCCCAAAGTGATAACTAAAATTCGCTACGTTTTGTCTGATTAGTCAAAAGGCCTTAATTAGTGAAAAACACTTGAAACGCCATAAGTCATAATTTTAATCAAACTATCCTAAAATATTTCAATTTTCAGATCTGACGCCATTTAGTTACTTTACCCAGCCAACAACTCTTATTTTTAACTAATTAAGCTATTGTTATATAGCCATATGTCAGTGTGTAAACACTTTCTTCATAAACAAAAAAAAAAAAAAAAAAACATAACAGTAAACAAAATATATTTCCTATTGACGTACGTGGGATCTTTTTTGTTATCCCAAAGTGATAATTAAAATTCGCTACGTTTTGTCTGATTAGTCAAAAGCCCTTAATTAGTCAAAAACACTTTAAACGCCATAAGTCATAATTTTAATCAAACTATCATAAAATATTTCAATTTTCAGATCTGACGCCATTTACTGACTTTACCCAGCCAACAACTCTTATTTTTAACTAATTAAACTATTGTTATAAAGCCATATGTCAGTGTGTAAACACTTTCTTCATAAACAAAAAAACAAAAAACATAACAGTAAACAAAATATATTTCTTATTGAAGTACGTGGGATCTTTTTTGTTATCCCAAAGTGATAACTAAAATTCGCTACGTTTTGTCTGATTAGTCAAAAGCCCTTAATTAGTCAAAAACACTTTAAACGCCATAAGTCATAATTTTAATCAAACTATCATAAAATATTTCAATTTTCAGATCTGACGCTATTTAGTTACTTTACCCAGCCAACAACTCTTATTTTTAACTAATAAAGCTATTGTTATAAAGCCATATGTTAGTGTGTAAACACTTTCTTCATAAACAAAAAAACAAAAAACATAACAGTAAACAAAATATATTTCTTATTGAAGTACGTGGGATCTGTTTTGTTATCCCAAAGTGATAATTAAAATTCGCTACGTTTTTTCTGATTAGTCAAAAGCCCTTAATTAGTCAAAAACACTTTAAACGCCATAAGTCATAATTTTAATCAAACTATCCTAAAATATTTCAATTTTCAGATCTGACGCCATTTACTGACTTTACCCAGCCAACAACTCTTATTTTTAACTAATTAAACTATTGTTATAAAGCCATATGTCAGTGTGTAAACACTTTCTTCATAAACAAAAAAAACAAAAAACATAACAGTAAACAAAATATATTTCCTATTGACGTACGTGGGATCTTTTTTGTTATCCCAAAGTGATAACTAAAATTCGCCACGTTTTGTCTGATTAGTCAAAAGGCCTTAATTAGTGAAAAACACTTGAAACGCCATAAGTCATAATTTTAATCAAACTATCCTAAAATATTTCAATTTTCAGATCTGAGGCCATTTAGTTACTTTACCCAGCCAACAACTCTTATTTTTAACTAATTAAGCTATTGTTATATAGCCATATGTCAGTGTGTAAACACTTTCTTCATAAAAAAAAAAAAAAACATAACAGTAAACAAAATATATTTCCTATTGACGTACGTGGGATCTTTTTTGTTATCCCAAAGTGATAATTAAAATTCGCTACGTTTTGTCTGATTAGTCAAAACCCTTAATTAGTGAAAAACACTTGAAACGCCATAAGTCATAATTTTAATCAAACTAGCCTAAAATATTTCAATTTTCAGAGCTGACGCCATTTAGTGACTTTACCCAGCCAACAACTCTTATTTTTAACTAATTAAACTATTGCTATAAAGCCAAAAGCCAGTGTGTAAACACTTTCTTCATAAACAAAAAACAAAAAGCATAACAGTAAACAAAATATATTTCCTATTGAAGTACGTGGGATCTATTTTGTTATCCCAAAGTGATAACTAAAATTCGCCACGTTTTGTCTGATTAGTCAAAAGGCCTTAATTAGTCAAAAACACTTGAAACGCCATAAGTCATAATTTTAATCAAACTATCCTAAAATATTTCAATTTTCAGATCTGACGTCATTTAGTGACTTTACCCAGCCATCAAATCTTATTTTTAACTTATTAAACTGTTGTTATAAAGCCAAATGTCAGTGTGTAAACACTTTCTTCATAAACAAAAAAAAAACCAAAAACATAACAGTAAACAAAATATATTTCCTATTGAAGTACGTGGGATCTTTTTTGTTATCCCAAAGTGATAATTAAAATTCGCTACGTTTTGTCTGATTAGTCGAAAGCCCTTAATTAGTCAAAAACACTTTAAACGCCATAAGTCATAATTTTAATCAAACTATCATAAAATATTTAAATTTTCAGATCTGACGCCATTTAGTGACTTTACCCAGCCAACAAATCTTATTTTTAACTAATTAAACTATTGTTATAAAGCCAAATGTCAGCGTGTAAACACTTTCTTCATAAACAAAAAAACAAAAAGCATAACAGTAAACAAAATATATTTCTTATTGAAGTACGTGGGATCTTTTTTGTTATCCCAAAGTGATAATTAAAATTCGCTACGTTTTGTCTGATTAGTCAAAAGCCCTTAATTAGTCAAAAACACTTTAAACGCCGTAAGTCATAATTTTAATCAAACTATCCTAAAATATTTCAATTTTCAGATCTGACGCCATTTAGTGACTTTACCCAGCCAACAAATCTTATTTTTAACTAATAAAGCTATTGTTATAAAGCCATATGTCAGTGTGTAAACACTTTCTTCATAAACAAAAAAAAAACCAAAAACATAACATTAAACAAAATATATTTCCTATTGAAGTACGTGGGATCTTTTTTGTTATCCCAAAGTGATAATTAAAATTCGCTACGTTTTGTCTGATTAGTCAAAAGCCATTAATTAGTCAAAAACACTTTAAACGCCATAAGTCATAATTTTAATCAAACTATCATAAAATATTTAAATTTTCAGATCTGACGCCATTTAGTGACTTTACCCAGCCAACAAATCTTATTTTTAACTAATTAAACTATTGTTATAAAGCCAAATGTCAGCGTGTAAACACTTTCTTCATAAACAAAGAAACAAAAAACATAACAGTAAACAAAATATATTTCTTATTGAAGTACGTGGGATCTTTTTTGTTATCCCAAAGTGATAATTAAAATTCGCTACGTTTTGTCTGATTAGTCAAAAGCCCTTAATTAGTCAAAAACACTTTAAACGCCATAAGTCATAATTTTAATCAAACTATCCTAAAATATTTCAATTTTCAGATCTGATGCTATTTAGTTACTTTACCCAGCCAACAACTCTTATTTTTAACTAATAAAGCTATTGTTATAAAGCCATATGTCAGTGTGTAAACACTTTCTTCATAAACAAAAAAACAAAAAACATAACAGTAAACAAAATATATTTCCTATTGACGTACGTGGGATCTTTTTTGTTATCCCAAAGTGATAATTAAAATTCGCTGCGTTTTGTCTGATTAGTCAAAAGCCCTTAATTAGTCAAAAACACTTGAAACGCCATAAGTCATAATTTTAATCAAACTAGCCTAAAATATTTCAATTTTCAGATCTGACGCCATTTAGTGACTTTACCCAGCCAACAAATCTTATTTTTAACTAATAAAGCTATTGTTATAAAGCCAAATGTCAGCGTGTAAACACTTTCTTCATAAACAAAAAAACAAAAAACATAACAGTAAACAAAATATATTTCCTACTGAAGTACGTGGGATCTTTTTTGTTATCCCAAAGTTATAATTAAAATTCGCTACGTTTTGTCTGATTAGTCAAAAGCCCTTAATTAGTCAAAAACACTTGAAACGCCATAAAATATTTCAATTTTCAGATCTGACGCCATTTAGTTACTTTACCCAGCCAACAACTCTTATTTTTAACTAATAAAGCTATTGTTATAAAGCCATATGTCAGTGTGTAAACACTTTCTTCATAAATAAAAAAACAAAAAACATAACAGTAAACAAAATATATTTCCTATTGACGTACGTGGGATCTTTTTTGTTATCTCAAAATGATAATTAAAATTCGCTACGTTTTGTCTGATTAGTCAAAAGCCCTTAATTAGTCAAAAACACTTTAAACGCCATAAGTCATAATTTTAATCAAACTATCATAAACTATTTCAATTTTCAGATCTGACGCCATTTAGTTACTTTACCCAGCCAACAACTCTTATTTTTAACTAATAAAGCTATTGTTATAAAGCCATATGTCAGTGTGTAAACACTTTCTTCATAAACAAAAAAACAAAAAACATAACAGTAAACAAAATATATTTCCTATAGACGTACGTGGGATCTTTTTTGTTATCCCAAAGTGATAATTAAAATTCGCTACGTTTTGTCTGATTAGTCAAAAGCCCTTAATTAGTCAAAAACACTTGAAACGCCATAAGTCATAATTTTAATCAAACTATCCTAAAATATTTAAATTTTCAGATCTGACGCCATTTAGTGACTTTACCCAGCCAACAACTCTTATTTTTAACTAATAAAGCTATTGTTATAAAGCCATATGTCAGTGTGTAAACACTTTCTTCATAAACAAAAAAACAAAAAACATAACAGTAAACAAAATATATTTCCTATTGACGTACGTGGGATCTTTTTTGTTATCCCAAAGTGATAATTAAAATTCGCTGCGTTTTGTCTGATTAGTCAAAAGCCCTTAATTAGTCAAAAACACTTGAAACGCCATAAGTCATAATTTTAATCAAACTAGCCTAAAATATTTCAATTTTCAGATCTGACGCCATTTAGTGACTTTACCCAGCCAACAAATCTTATTTTTAACTAATAAAGCTATTGTTATAAAGCCAAATGTCAGCGTGTAAACACTTTCTTCATAAACAAAAAAACAAAAAACATAACAGTAAACAAAATATATTTCCTACTGAAGTACGTGGGATCTTTTTTGTTATCCCAAAGTTATAATTAAAATTCGCTACGTTTTGTCTGATTAGTCAAAAGCCCTTAATTAGTCAAAAACACTTGAAACGCCATAAAATATTTCAATTTTCAGATCTGACGCCATTTAGTTACTTTACCCAGCCAACAACTCTTATTTTTAACTAATAAAGCTATTGTTATAAAGCCATATGTCAGTGTGTAAACACTTTCTTCATAAACAAAAAAACAAAAAACATAACAGTAAACAAAATATATTTCCTATTGACGTACGTGGGATCTTTTTTGTTATCTCAAAATGATAATTAAAATTCGCTACGTTTTGTCTGATTAGTCAAAAGCCCTTAATTAGTCAAAAACACTTTAAACGCCATAAGTCATAATTTTAATCAAACTATCATAAACTATTTCAATTTTCAGATCTGACGCCATTTAGTTACTTTACCCAGCCAACAACTCTTATTTTTAACTAATAAAGCTATTGTTATAAAGCCATATGTCAGTGTGTAAACACTTTCTTCATAAACAAAAAAACAAAAAACATAACAGTAAACAAAATATATTTCCTATAGACGTACGTGGGATCTTTTTTGTTATCCCAAAGTGATAATTAAAATTCGCTACGTTTTGTCTGATTAGTCAAAAGCCCTTAATTAGTCAAAAACACTTGAAACGCCATAAGTCATAATTTTAATCAAACTATCCTAAAATATTTAAATTTTCAGATCTGACGCCATTTAGTTACTTTACCCAGCCAACAACTCTTATTTTTAACTAATTAAGCTATTGTTATAAAGCCAAATGTCAGCGTGTAAACACTTTCTTCATAAACAAAAAAACAAAAAACATAACAGTAAACAAAATATATTTCTTATTGAAGTACATGGGATCTTTTTTGTTATCCCAAAGTGATAATTAAAATTCGCTACGTTTTGTCTGATTAGTCAAAAGCCCTTAATTAGTCAAAAACACTTTAAACGCCATAAGTCATAATTTTAATCAAACTATCATAAAATATTTCAATTTTCAGATCTGACGCCATTTAGTTACTTTACCCAGCCAACAACTCTTATTTTTAACTAATAAAGCTATTGTTATAAAGCCATATGTCAGTGTGTAAACACTTTCTTCATAAACAAAAAAACAAAAAACATAACAGTAAACAAAATATATTTCCTATAGACGTACGTGGGATCTTTTTTGTTATCCCAAAGTGATAATTAAAATTCGCTACGTTTTGTCTGATTAGTCAAAAGCCCTTAATTAGTCAAAAACACTTGAAACGCCATAAGTCATAATTTTAATCAAACTAGCCTAAAATATTTCAATTTTCAGATCTGACGCCATTTAGTGACTTTACCCAGCCAACAAATCTTATTTTTAACTAATTAAACTATTGTTATAAAGCCAAATGTCAGCGTGTAAACACTTTCTTCATAAACAAAAAAACAAAAAACATAGCAGTAAACAAAATATATTTCCTATTGAAGTACGTGGGATCTTTTTTGTTATCCCAAAGTGATAATTAAAATTCGCTACGTTTTGTCTGATTAGTCAAAAGCCCTTAATTAGTCAAAAACACTTTAAAAGCCATAAGTCATAATTTTAATCAAACTATCATAAAATATTTCAATTTTCAGATCTGACGCCATTTAGTGACTTTACCCAGCCAACAACTCTTATTTTTAACTAATAAAGCTATTGTTATAAAGCCATATGTCAGTGTGTAAACACTTTCTTCATAAACAAAAAAACAAAAAACATAACAGTAAACAAAATATATTTCCTATTGGCGTACGTGAGATCTTTTTTTTTATCCCAAAGTGATAATTAAAATTCGCTACGTTTTGTCTGATTAGTCAAAAGCCCTTAATTAGTCAAAAACACTTGAAACGCCATAAGTCATAATTTTAATCAAACTATCCTAAAATATTTAAATTTTCAGATCTGACGCCATTTAGTGACTTTACCCAGCCAACAACTCTTATTTTTAACTAATTAAGCTATTGTTATAAAGCCATATGTCAGTGTGTAAACACTTTCTTCATAAACAAAAAAACAAAAAACATAGCAGTAAACAAAATATATTTCCTATTGAAGTACGTGGTGTCTTTTTTGTTATCCCAAAGTGATAATTAAAATTCGCTACGTTTTGTCTGATTAGTCAAAAGTCCTTAATTAGTCAAAAACACTTGAAACGCCATAAGTCATAATTTTAATCAAACTATCCTAAAATATTCCAATTTTCAGATCTGACGCCATTTAGTGACTTTACCCAGCCAACAACTCTTATTTTTAACTAATTAAACTATTGTTATAAAGCCAAATGTCAGTGTGTAAACACTTTCTTCATAAACAAAAAACAAAAAAAAATAACAGTAAACAAAATATATTTCCTATTGAAGTACGTGGGATCTTTTTTGTTATCCCAAAGTGATAATTAAAATTCGCTACGTTTTGTCTGATTAGTCAAATGCCCTTAATTAGTCAAAAACACTTGAAATGCCATAAGTCATAATTTTAATCAAACTATCCTAAAATATTTCAATTTTCAGATCTGACGCCATTTAGTGACTTTACCCAGCCAACAACTCTTATTTTTAACTAATTAAACTATTGTTATAAAGCCAAATGTCAGTGTGTAAACACGTTCTTCATAAACAAAAAAAAAAAAAAACATAACAGTAAACAAAATATATTTCCTATTGACGTACGTGGGATCTTTTTTGTTATCCCAAAGTGATAATTAAAATACGCTACTTTTTATCTGATTAGTCAAAAGCCCTTAATTAGTCAAAAAACACTTGAAACTCCATAAGTCATAATTTTAATCAAACTAGCCTAAAATATTTCCATTTTCATATCTGATGCCATTTAGTGACTTTACCCAGCCAACAACTCTTATTTTTAACTAATTAAACTATTGTTATAAAGCCAAATGTCAGTGTGTAAACACTTTCTTCATAAACAAAAAACAAAAAAAAATAACAGTAAACAAAATATATTTCCTATTGAAGTACGTGGGATCTTTTTTGTTATCCCAAAGTGATAATTAAAATTCGCTACGTTTTGTCTGATTAGTCAAATGCCCTTAATTAGTCAAAAACACTTGAAATGCCATAAGTCATAATTTTAATCAAACTATCCTAAAATATTTCAATTTTCAGATCTGACGCCATTTAGTGACTTTACCCAGCCAACAACTCTTATTTTTAACTAATAAAGCTATTGTTATAAAGCCATATGTCAGTGTGTAAACACTTTCTTCATAAACAAAAAAACAAAAAACATAACAGTAAACAAAATATATTTCCTATAGACGTACGTGGGATCTTTTTTGTTATCCCAAAGTGATAATTAAAATTCGCTACGTTTTGTCTGATTAGTCAAAAGCCCTTAATTAGTCAAAAACACTTGAAACGCCATAAGTCATAATTTTAATCAAACTAGCCTAAAATATTTCAATTTTCAGATCTGACGCCATTTAGTGACTTTACCCAGCCAACAAATCTTATTTTTAACTAATTAAACTATTGTTATAAAGCCAAATGTCAGCGTGTAAACACTTTCTTCATAAACAAAAAAACAAAAAACATAGCAGTAAACAAAATATATTTCCTATTGAAGTACGTGGGATCTTTTTTGTTATCCCAAAGTGATAATTAAAATTCGCTACGTTTTGTCTGATTAGTCAAAAGCCCTTAATTAGTCAAAAACACTTTAAAAGCCATAAGTCATAATTTTAATCAAACTATCATAAAATATTTCAATTTTCAGATCTGACGCCATTTAGTGACTTTACCCAGCCAACAACTCTTATTTTTAACTAATAAAGCTATTGTTATAAAGCCATATGTCAGTGTGTAAACACTTTCTTCATAAACAAAAAAACAAAAAACATAACAGTAAACAAAATATATTTCCTATTGGCGTACGTGAGATCTTTTTTTTTATCCCAAAGTGATAATTAAAATTCGCTACGTTTTGTCTGATTAGTCAAAAGCCCTTAATTAGTCAAAAACACTTGAAACGCCATAAGTCATAATTTTAATCAAACTATCCTAAAATATTTAAATTTTCAGATCTGACGCCATTTAGTGACTTTACCCAGCCAACAACTCTTATTTTTAACTAATTAAGCTATTGTTATAAAGCCATATGTCAGTGTGTAAACACTTTCTTCATAAACAAAAAAACAAAAAACATAGCAGTAAACAAAATATATTTCCTATTGAAGTACGTGGTGTCTTTTTTGTTATCCCAAAGTGATAATTAAAATTCGCTACGTTTTGTCTGATTAGTCAAAAGTCCTTAATTAGTCAAAAACACTTGAAACGCCATAAGTCATAATTTTAATCAAACTATCCTAAAATATTTCAATTTTCAGATCTGACGCCATTTAGTGACTTTACCCAGCCAACAACTCTTATTTTTAACTAATTAAACTATTGTTATAAAGCCAAATGTCAGTGTGTAAACACTTTCTTCATAAACAAAAAACAAAAAAAAATAACAGTAAACAAAATATATTTCCTATTGAAGTACGTGGGATCTTTTTTGTTATCCCAAAGTGATAATTAAAATTCGCTACGTTTTGTCTGATTAGTCAAATGCCCTTAATTAGTCAAAAACACTTGAAATGCCATAAGTCATAATTTTAATCAAACTATCCTAAAATATTTCAATTTTCAGATCTGACGCCATTTAGTGACTTTACCCAGCCAACAACTCTTATTTTTAACTAATTAAACTATTGTTATAAAGCCAAATGTCAGTGTGTAAACACGTTCTTCATAAACAAAAAAAAAAAAAAACATAACAGTAAACAAAATATATTTCCTATTGACGTACGTGGGATCTTTTTTGTTATCCCAAAGTGATAATTAAAATACGCTACTTTTTATCTGATTAGTCAAAAGCCCTTAATTAGTCAAAAAACACTTGAAACTCCATAAGTCATAATTTTAATCAAACTAGCCTAAAATATTTCCATTTTCATATCTGATGCCATTTAGTGACTTTACCCAGCCAACAACTCTTATTTTTAACTAATTAAACTATTGTTATAAAGCCAAATGTCAGTGTGTAAACACTTTCTTCATAAACAAAAAACAAAAAAAAATAACAGTAAACAAAATATATTTCCTATTGAAGTACGTGGGATCTTTTTTGTTATCCCAAAGTGATAATTAAAATTCGCTACGTTTTGTCTGATTAGTCAAATGCCCTTAATTAGTCAAAAACACTTGAAATGCCATAAGTCATAATTTTAATCAAACTATCCTAAAATATTTCAATTTTCAGATCTGACGCCATTTAGTGACTTTACCCAGCCAACAACTCTTATTTTTAACTAATTAAACTATTGTTATAAAGCCAAATGTCAGCGTGTAAACACTTTCTTCATAAACAAAAAAACAAAAAGCATAACAGTAAACAAAATATATTTCCTATTGAAGTACGTGGGATATGTTTTGTTACCCCAAAGTGATAACTAAAATTCGCCAAGTTTTGTCTGATTAGTCAAAAGGCCTTAATTAGTCAAAAACACTTGAAACGCCATAAGTCATAATTTTAATCAAACTATCCTAAAATATTTCAATTTTCAGATCTGACGTCATTTAGTGACTTTACCCAGCCAACAAATCTTATTTTTAACTAACTAAACTGTTGTTATAAAGCCAAATGTCAGTGTGTAAACACTTTCTTCATAAACAAAAAAACCAAACACATAACAGTAAACAAAATATATTTCATATTGAAGTACGTGGGATCTTTTTTGTTATCCCAAAGTGATAATTAAAATTCGCTACGTTTTGTCTGATTAGTCAAAAGCCCTTAATTAGTCAAAAACACTTGAAACGCCATAAGTCATAATTTTAATCAAACTATCCTAAAATATTTCAATTTTCAGATCTGACCCCATTTAGTGACTTTACCCAGCCAACAACTCTTATTTTTAACTAATTAAGCTATTGTTATAAAGCCATATGTCAGTGTGTAAACCCTTTCTTCATAAACAAAAAAACAAAAAACATAGCAGTAAACAAAATATATTTCCTATTGAAGTACGTGAGATATGTTTTGTTACCCCAAAGTGATAACTAAAATTGGCCAAGTTTTGTCTGATTAGTCAAAAAGCCTTAATTAGTCAAAAACACTTGAAACGCCATAAGTCATAATTTTAATCAAACTATCCTAAAATATTTCAATTTTCAGATCTGACGTCATTTAGTGACTTTACCCAGCCAACAAATCTTATTTTTAACTAACTAAACTGTTGTTATAAAGCCAAATGTCAGTGTGTAAACACTTTCTTCATAAACAAAAAAACCAAACACATAACAGTAAACAAAATAAATTTCATATTGAAGTACGTGGGATCTTTTTTGTTATCCCAAGGTGATAACTAAAATTCGCCAAGTTTTGTCTGATTAGTCAAAAGGCCTTAATTAGTCAAAAACACTTGAAACGCCATAAGTCATAATTTTAATCAAACTATCCTAAAATATTTCAATTTTCAGATCTGACGTCATTTAGTGACTTTACCCAGCCAACAAATCTTATTTTTAACTAACTAAACTGTTGTTATAAAGCCAAATGTCAGTGTGTAAACACTTTCTTCATAAACAAAAAAACAAAAAGCATAACAGTAAACAAAATATATTTCCTATTGAAGTACGTGGGATATGTTTTGTTACCCCAAAGTGATAACTAAAATTCTCCAAGTTTTGTCTGGTTAGTCAAAAGGCCTTAATTAGTCAAAAACACTTGAAACGCCATAAGTCATAATTTTAATCAAACTATCCTAAAATATTTCAATTTTCAGATCTGACGTCATTTAGTGACTTTACCCAGCCAACAAATCTTATTTTTAACTAACTAAACTGTTGTTATAAAGTCAAATGTCAGTGTGTAAACACTTTCTTCATAAACACAAAAACAAAAAACATAACAGTGAACAAAATATATTTCCTATTGACGTACGTGGAATCTTTGTTGTTATTCCAAAGTGTTAATTAAAATTTGCTACGTTTTGTCTGATTAGCAAAAGCCCTTAATTAGTCAAAAACACTTGAAACGCCATAAGTCATAATTTTAATCAAACTAGCCTAAAATATTTCAATTTTCAGATCTGACGTCATTTAGTTACTTTACCCAGCCAACAAATCTTATTTTTAACTAATTAAACTATTGATATAACGCAAAATGTCAGTGTGTAAACACTTTCTTCATAAACAAAAAAACAAAAAACATAACAATAAACAAAATATATTTCCTATTGAAGTACGTGGGGTCTTTTTTGTTATCCCAAAGTGATAATTAAAATTCGCTACGTTTTGTCTGATTAGTCAAAAGCCCTTAATTATTCAAAAACACTTGAAACGCCATAAGTCATAATTTTAATCAAACTATCCTAAAATATTTCAATTTTCAGATCTGACGCCATTTAGTGACTTTACCCAGCCAACAACTCTTATTTTTAACTAATTAAGCTATTGTTATAAAGCCATATGTCAGTGTGTAAACCCTTTCTTCATAAACAAAAAAACAAAAAACATAGCAGTAAACAAAATATATTTCCTATTGACGTACGTGGAATCTTTGTCGTTATTCCAAAGTGTTAATTCAAAATTCGCTACGTTTTGTCTGATTAGCAAAAGCCCTTAATTAGTCAAAAACACTTGAAACGCCATAAGTCATAATTTTAATCAAACTAGCCTAAAATATTTCAATTTTCAGATCTGACGCCATTTAGTGACTTTACCCAGCCAACAACTCTTATTTTTAACTAATAAAACTATTGTTATAAAGCCAAATGTCAGTGTGTAAACACTTTCTTCATAAATAAAAAAACAAAAAACATAACAGTGAACAAAATATATTTCCTATTGAAGTACGTGGGATCTTTTTCGTTATCACAAAGTGATAAATAAAATTCGCTACGTTTTGTCTGATTAGTCAAAAGCTCTTACTTAGTCAAAAACACTTGAAGCGCCATAAGTCATAATTTTAATTAAACTATCCTAAAATATTTCAATTTTCAGATCTGGCGGCATTTAATTACTTTACCCAGCCAACAAATCTTATTTTTAACTAATTAAGCTATTGTTATAAAGCCATATGCCAGTGTCTAAACACTTTCTTCATAAACAAAAAAACAAAAAACATAACAGTAAACAAAATATATTTCCTATTGACGTACGTGGGATCTTTTTTGTTATCCCAAAGTGATAATTAAAATTCGCTACGTTTTTTCTGATTAGTCAAAAGCCCTTAATTAGTCAAAAACACTTGAAACGCCATAAGTCATAATTTTAATCAAACTATCCTAAAATATTTCAATTTTCAGATCTGACGTAATTTGGTGACTTTACCCAGCCAACAACTCTTATTTTTAACTAATTAAGCTATTGTTATAAAGCCATATGTCAGTGTGTAAACACTTTCTTCATAAACAAAAAAACAAAAAACATAACAGTAAAGAAAATATATTTCCTATTGACGTACGTGGAATCTTTGTTGTTATTCCAAAGTGTTAATTAAAATTCGCTACGTTTTGTCTGATTAGCAAAAGCCCTTAATTAGTCAAAAACACTTGAAACGCCATAAGTCATAATTTTAATCAAACTAGTCTAAAATATTTCCATTTTCAGATCTGACGCCATTTAGTGGCTTTACCCAGCCAACAACTCTTATTTTTAACTAATTAAACTATTGTTATAAAGCCATATGTCAGGGTGTAAACACTTTCTTCATAAACAAAAAAACAAAAAACATAACAGTAAACAAAATATATTTCCTATTGACGTACGTGGAATCTTTGTTGTTATTCCAAAGTGTTAATTAAAGTTCGCCTGAAAAAATTGATGAGATCGGTCGTATATATAGTATATATCCCCCACAACCGATTGTTCAGATAAGAAACTTTTCGTAATTACTGCCCTATTTTAAGAGCTAGAAGCTTCAAATTTCACCGAACGCTTACGTATATGGCATATATTGTTGTCTGAAAAAATCATAGAGATCGGTTGTATATATAGTATATATCTCATACAACCGATTGTTCAGATAAGAAACTTTTCGCAATTTCTACCCCATTTTAACAGCTATAAGCTTCAAATTTCAACGATTGCTTACGTATATAGTATATATTGTAGTTTCAAAAAATCATAGAGATCGGTGATATATAATATATATATGATGGTATATATAGTATACTAGCCTTTACCCGCGGCCCCGTCCGCAAGGAGAAATTTAAATATATGGGCTATTCGCGTTAGCCTGCTTATCAAGTTATCTGTTTAAAAT
The DNA here is from genome assembly GCF_040869045.1 of Eurosta solidaginis. NCBI lineage: Eukaryota > Metazoa > Arthropoda > Insecta > Diptera > Tephritidae > Eurosta > Eurosta solidaginis. The sequence continues at coordinate 195,726,023 of NC_090323.1, read as the reverse complement.
TTTGTTTTCTGTCTAATACTTTTTATTTTTGTAATTGAGTAAAAAAAGAACTAAATGAGCTGATAACCTGATAGGATCCCAAATAATCCCGAAATTATCCAGAATAAGCTACGAAATGACCCCCACGCTATCGCGGACGGATCCCGAAAACCATGAAGAAATGCCCCGGAAGGGTCTCCAAAAGTTCCCGGAATAGTCCCAAAAAAACCCGAAATGACAACGACAAGATTCTAGACGTATCCAGAGAACCACACAGAAATGATACCTGAAGGTGTTCCAAAATGATCCCGAAAAGGTTCCGAAATGACCCTGACGGGCTCCCGGGCGGATCTCAAAAACCATCCAGAAAATATCCAGGAACGGTCCTTAAATTATACCGACATACTCCAGAAAATGTTCCGAAATGGCTCCGAGGGGATCCACGACGGATCGCGAAAACCATACAGAAACGATTCCGGAAGGATACCAAAATGATCCCGAAATAGTCCGGAAATGACCCAGATGGGATCCCGCGCAGATCCAGAAATGATCCTGGAAGGGTCCAAAAACTATCCCGGAAAAGTAACGAAAAATCCCGAAATGGCTCCTACGGTATCCCGGACGGATCCAGAAATGATCTCGGAAGGGTACCCAAATGATTCCAAAATGGTCCCGAAATGACCCTGATGGATCCGGCAAACCATCAAGAAATTATGCCGGAAGGGTCCCCAAATGATCCAAAAATAATACAGAAAAAGTTACCAAACGACCCCTAGAGGATCCCCAAATGATCCCGTGTTAGTCAAGAAAAAGTCCCGAAATGACCCCGACGGGATGCCGGACGAATCCCCAAAACCATTCAGAAATGATGCCGGAAGGGACCCCAAATGATCCCGAAAAAGTCCCGGGCGGATCCCGAAAACCATCCAGAAATGATGCCGACAGGGTTCCCAAATGATCCCGTATTAGTCGCGAGAAAGTCCCGA